>NC_139346.1:120847976-125647976 GCF_055883805.1 Amblyomma maculatum
TAAATGGTGAAGGAGAGTAGGGGCTAGCTACTTGCATGCATACGTTCAGTTAGGTGACTTAAGAGAAATATGACTATAGTGGCGAAGAACGGCGTTTCGATATTGTCTCCTCACATCTACCAACAAACAAGTATGTGTCGGTTCATGAAGATAAAAAACGTGGCAACATCAGCAGAACCATGCAATGTGGCCGTCTCTTGAGTGATTCAAATTTGCTGTTGATAAATTATATGCAGAAAGTAGGTGGGAGATTGCACTTAGACACATTTCGAACCTATCTTTCATATTTTGGAATCATTAGTGATGCGATCGATTTCGAATATGAGCTCACGACAATTTTAATACGTATGCGACCTACATTACACAGTTTATTAGAAAAGAACATGAAATAAAAGATTCTTGCCTATGCATTGGGATGTGCTGTGATTCTAGGTGCCCAAAATGTATGCTACGTGGAGCACTGGTATTCTAGCAGCTATAGAGTCAAAATACCGCAGCCTTTGTAGGCTTCCTCCGCTGTGTTGAGGCGAAACTGTTCAAGTTCATAAAGCCACCTGAGACATGAAGAATACTCGGCCACGGCAGCTACAAAGCCAAAATCTACTTCACCGCTGATGCGACTCAGAAGGCTAAGCTGGAGAAATGCTGTGGGCAGTTTTGCCTCAAGTTTGCTCAGAAACTCCGCTAACGCGGCATCCGCACCGTGTATATCGCGTCAGGTATAAGCATGCATTGTGTAATAAATATATACAACCTCACGTTATTAGAAAACACATTTTTTGGCGACCCAATTATTACAGGTTTGACTGACTGCCTAATTACATGTGGAATTCAGTAGTGGATAGCCCCGAAAATTGGATAGCCGCGACAGATATGACAATTTGAATACTCTGTAAATGTTGGGCGCTCTTTCTGATGCTACTTTTATTACCATGTTTTTACCTTATCAAGCAATTTATCATCAGCATATATTTCTGTTCAGTTATTTCATAACTTGTTTATGTCACAGCACTCATATCCTTATAAGCATACTCGTAGCCATTTCAGAGCCAACAGAAACAAAATTAGGCGAAAAATTTTCAGAAGTCGTAGATGCTCCAAGTTTATTCGATATCACAGGATAAAAGGAGTTATTCTGGAGAGCAGTCTTTTGAAACGAAGAAGTGAGTTCGATAACAAAATAGGAACTGTAAATCTGACAGCCCCAAAAAGTTTACTTTCCAATTTTCTGGCCAGCCTGCTCAGGGGCACCAATCCAATACACTGGGTACTTCTGGCACAGAATGGTGCTCTCGTCAGTGTCGCGTACGCAAACCCTGTTAAGGCATGTCCCAAGGAAGCAGCTGTAGTTAAGGTGGTTCACCATCCTCTGAAGCACCTTAAGGTCAAGAACCTGCAATAAAAAAACAGAGGTCTTTAAAAGATCCGTCAAAACACTTCCAGTATGTCGGAACAGTTCATTGACAATGAGTATTTCTACTCCGCATTTGATTGACTTTTTGCCGATGACAACAGCTCAAAGGAGGCTAAATTTGCTCTAGGGAAGGCATTTCTACGCTCTCTACTTTCACTACTGCGAATAATCACCCTGCGAGGCATCCGCGTATTTAACCATATTTCCCCCTTTCGTTCCAGCTAAAAAATTCACGATGTTGGTGTGGAAGTAGTTATTATAACGATAGCGCTGTTGAGAGAGCAAGTCTTGTTCTGGGTGATGAGCAATAGTCCGGAAGCGACACACACACACACACACTCAAATAGTTGCTCCGATGTGGCAGTGATCAGTTCCGCCATAGGACAACAATAAGTCCGCCTTGTGCGGCAAAAGCCCATTATGTGGCCCCTTTTTTTAGACCTATTACCCCTTACTCAAACATTTAACCCCAAAGAGCCGAGCACCATGCCGGGGGAAAGCTTGTACACATCGAAAAGCCGGTGGGTACCAGGCGGCACCTGGGATCGAACCTGGCACCTCCCGAACACGAGGCGGATGCTCTACCACAAGGCCACTCTTTTTTTTTCTTTATTGCATGAATTGGTACAAATACATCAGTAAAAGATCGTGGTTGCCATGCCCCTTGGCTGACAACCGTGTCTAATGGACTTTCATTACCACAAGTTCGCCCATCCGACTCAAGACCTCCTCCGCAGCGTCTTGCAGCTTCAAAATTTCTTTTAGTTTATACACTTGTTCAACAAAATAATCACATACAGATCGTGCATCGACATCACAGTGTCTATAAGCCATCCTACTCCTCCAAATACTGTGAAGGCCCAATAGCATGATGAGGTCATACTGAAAATCATCATTAATAGTTGTCAAGTACCGAATTCCACGTGGCGTCAATGGCAGGTCTTTTTTAAGTGTCCTTTGTAACACATCCCAGTAAAACACCGCATCCCAACAATCCAGGAACACGTACTCAACTGTTTCAGGTTTCCTACATAGTAGACAGTTTGAGCCCCAAGGTGCAAAAAGGCCCTTTTTTTCCAATCCATGTTTTGACTGGGAGGGTTCCTGTATGCAATTTAAAAAAGAATGTTTTTATGCCCGGTGCAACAGTCATGTTTTTAACTCGTTTCAGCACATCTTTCCCTGGGCCTTCACAGTATAAGGTTCTGTACAATGGAGCTGGGAACAATTGTGAAATAAGATCCTTAGGTGGTACCGTCGCTAAATACTCTACAGAGTACCTCACGCGCAAAAACTTGAACGACCGCACCACTTCTCGCAGCAAGCGTGACACAGTGTATCCCCGAGCAGAGCATGAATTCCAGAGTTTATAGTCTCTTCACCACAAGGCCACGCTTCGTTGTGTGTGTGTGTGTGTGTGTGTGTGTGTGTGTGTGTGTGTGTGTGTGTGTGTGTGTGTGTGTGTGTGTGTGTGTGTGTGTGTGTGTGTGTGTGTGTGTGTGTGTGTGTGTGTGTGTGTGTGTGTGTGTGTGTGTGTGTGTGTGTGTGTGTGTGTGTGTGTGTGTGTGTGTGCGTGTGCGTGCGTGTGTGTGTGTGTGTGTGTGCGCTTGTATGTGTGTGCGCGGGTGTGTGCACGTGTGTGTGTGTGTGTGTGTGCGTGTGTGCACGTGTATGTGTGTGTTTGCGGTTGTCACATGAACGCGAGTATCATCTGTAAAACTGACATCTATGGCAAGAGGTAAACCTTGCAGTTTAGAGTATGTATTAAATAAGCAGAACATTCTGTACGTTCGAGCAATTAATTATGTCGAACAAAATTGTGTTTACAAGACAACGCCGTATAGCGTTGCGAATCTCGCTGACTGTCCAGAACAAATTTCTCTCGCTTCTGAAGTAGCTTTATTCACCTAACAAAGAGAACATTTCTTTAGAAATTCTTAGTTCGAGAATTCCTTCTCCCTCTTTTCACAGTGGCGTAATATGCGGACCTATTTTTCATTCTCAACTGTACCTTAAGAAGGACGGTCCACCGTCTGAAATGGTTGCAATAAAATAGATAATCCGGAAAGTTGTGTGACATCCTATTGGAACTTAACTCTGTTCCATTAGTAACAAGCACACCGTGTCTCCCTCTCTCTCTCAATATATATATATATATATATATATATATATATATTTTTTTTTCAAGAATTACCCCGGATTGCTTGAAGACTATAAAACATGGGGTTTCAGGTTAGCAACAGACAGTTCGTTTGTACCACGAAAGTGCGATTTCCAAAGCCCGATACTTTGTTACTTAGTTTGAACAAAAATTATTCGCAACATAGTTTTTTCTGGAGAAGTATTGTCCAATTAAGTTTAGAAACATAGAAAGCCTTTTTAATAAATTTTTACAATTACAATACCAGTTGTTCCGGTGAAATATTTGTTACAAAAACATCAGCCTCGACTTCCTTCTACTAGAAGGACTTTTCCATTGCAGGCCATTTTTCATTGCGGTACTCTACTGTCTCCTTGTCTCTACCTGCCCAAAATGAGCCCTGCCGCTTGATTGTGATTTTTATTTAGGTTCTCTATTAGTATTGCAGTAGAGGGCCCCATACGATACAAGCATAATCTACAATAGGTCGCCCTCAGGACAGAAAAGTAGTTTCCTTAACCATTGGCTATGAGTATCTCAAATTTCACTGAATGAAATTCGACGCCCTACCATCTTTGGCAACCACGTGATCCTCATGTACACTTCATGAACAATCATTTTACAATATAACACTCAAGTATGTGCATACGCATCTCCGGATAAGCAACTCAATGTTTATCTTCACGATTTTAATGCAGCAGAACCCAAAAGAACGGGGATGCAAAAATAACACATGATGAGGATTTCGCTGCACTGACAAAATTATTTATTCATTTTTTGATAACAGAAATTTCTTTTTAGATAATGGTATTAATGGTGTGCTTACGCACTGCTCTCTTATTTCATGCATGAAAAATGCTTCAAAAATCTCTCGTGTTAACATGACTCCCCTCTTGTCCAAGAATTGCACTTGATGTAGATTGGGCTTAAACGTGCATGTTTGTCTCCTTCTTTCTTTTGTGTTTGCTACGCAGTCGTTGCAATGCTTGGCCAGATTGCTGTCTGGGGTACCTGAAAGTTATGTTGCGTGCTCTCTTGCCTTGTCGGCTAGGCCCCTTCCCGTTTCCTTATGTATTTATTTATATAGAGAAGGGGATCGTATAAACTACTCCTTTGACACATATGGACATATAATATGTTGAGGCAACCAAAAAGAGAATAAAATAATATGCCTCTGCCCGTACCACACTAGGTATAACAGGCTCAATCCAATCGAATATAAAAGATTTGGTCCCGAAGGACAAGCTTGGTCTGTGTTTTTGCACCCGTAGGCGAAAGAACCCGAAGGTTCCAAAAAAATGCGGGAATCTCTACACAGCGGCCCACAGCCGGGAGCGGGCCCGGGGAGATCCCCCGTGATCTCCCCTGGGACATAGAGGGATGGGATGGGACAAGGGAAAGGGAAATGGGATATAGGGAAAGGGTTATGGGGCTATAGGAGGGAACGGGGCAGCTTGGGGAATTTCTCTAATGATCCTGATTCGATTCGAGCTCCAATTTCTTGGCCTCAGTTGAGGGCGAGCACTCGCTTTAGCCAATGCACGGCCCTCGGCCTTCAAGCGCATTCACATCCACATCACGTTCGCCGGGTCTCCGCCACATGAGACAGGCTGCTGGGCCACTTTGGGGTTCCCCGTCCCCCAAGTCAGGTTCCCTCGCCCCGACTGTACTAGGGCTACTGGAGGGGCGCATTTCGCCGTACTAGGATTCCTTCAGCCCTACTCCAAGGTACTAAGAGAGGTGCCCAGAGTCACCTGTTAAGACAACCCTCCATTCACCGTTTTCTCTCCAACATAGTATGTCACAGGTCTTGTTTGGAGTGTGATCTGGCCGGTTGACACCAGCACACGTGCTTATCGCCTTATTGACTGCTGAGTAAACAAGTGCAGCCCCCGCCGCCATGTTGCACATGAAAACGAAAAGCCGTGCATACGTACACCATCGATATCCTTATAAAAAAGAAATTTCATTTTTGAGTCGAGCCCCAGGAAGAGTAAAGCACGATATTTGACGAGGAACCAAAAGCGCGGGTTTGCAAGAAACACGTTTAGTTGCCAGTGCAGCTTAGCCCTCGTTCAGCGTGTTTCTTTCTGCGTCCCCTTTATTTTATTCTGCTGCATCAGAAACGCCAAGTGTGTACCAACTAGCTCAGTTGTCCACTATTTTATCATTGCGTTTGTGGTACGGAGCTTGTATAACAATTTTGTTTCCGTGAAAAACAAACGTGAGCACACGGTTCTGTATTCAGATGCATTTTCCATTTTAAACACCAGCCATGCATTACCGTTAAGTCATTTTGGAGTTGAAAAGCATCAACAGCAGCGTTATTTTTCGATAGAAAACGCAGCCATCAGCAAACAGACGTATACTGTTGAAAATATCGGGGGCCATATCATTTATATAAATCGAACGCAGAAGTTCTCCAAGGACCGTTCCCTGTGGCACCTCGAGGGTAACTTGAACATATTCTGAACCCTTTACATTCAATGCTACACGTTCGTAGCGCTTCAACAAATAGGTTTGGATCCATGTTATTACAGGTGTGTCTATATTTATCATTGTTCATATATAAAAAAGGAGGGAATGTGGTACTTTGTCAAGCGCTTTTCGAAAATAAAAATATACACGCTCTCTGCCCCGTCATTATCTTCAGATGCAAGTTCATTGTGACTCATAGCTTTGTAGTAAATGATACGCTTGAACAGAACTCATGCTGGTTCTTTATTAGCAAGATAGTTTGTATCGTATGGTTCATTATTTCTACACGCAAGATAAGTTCAAAGCAATTTTACATGAAATTGATGTTATGAGCTGCCAGGATGCTTGATTTCAGGGAGGGCCAGTCACGTGAAATTATTCGCATCATTCAAGTAACCAGGGACACACAGTGAAAGCATGCCTGTTCGGAGATTAGGTTTTTCTCTACATTAATATGGAACGCTTCACGATCAACAAGTGCTGCACAAAGTCTTTTCTTCGTTTTCTGAGTTAGGTAACACATTGCAGACGAATATAAATTTCAGCGAATTCTTGGAGTGACTATACCTGTCAAAAATATTCTCCCGAAGTCACTGCTGCAACCTAAACCTTTTTAACAAATACAGATAACTTAGTGGCCGTGTCCGACTAAATGTTGTTGGCACTAACATATCAGTAAAAACGGTTCCTAATCACAACGAAAATTAAACGCCTGAAAAACTTGAAAAAGACGACAGTAAATAATCCCAGTTAACAGCATTTAATCCACTAATTACCACTTTACTGAGTGCGCATCTTTAGTGCGGTCACCTCTTTAATGAGCGGTATCTCCAATTCGGCATTCGCTCAAAAGATAGCTGTCCACTCAATTACCGTTGTAGAACTTATGCTTTCAGTCATCTCACGCACGCGCGTTATTAATGCCGCCACTGTCGCGTCGACGCATGAGTGACCATATAACCATTCTGCACAAAATCATGCACGCTTCATTGAGCACTTAAAACTCATATCACTGATCACTCTTACGGCACAAGTCACCTGGTGTCCTACTCCTACCAAGTGTATGTGTCTTCGAACGATATTCAGAGAAGGCGCCTCGAGAGAAAGAAAAACAATATTGAGAAGCAAACTGAAACATCAGATTACATTCCAGGTAGCGTACCGTGCAACGCGGAAGACTGCGAAATCGGCCTGGAAGTCATTAGCGGACTAAAGCCCAGAATACATGGAGTGTTTCTGCCGCGTCAAGCCGGTGCTTTTCGCCCTATGGCGCGCACTCGACGCCAGGCGTCGGAAAAAACGCCCGCTCTCGCCCTGGCAGATATTTGACGCATGGGCGGCGCGGCGTCCTCTCGAAGCGGAAGCTGCTGCGGAGGTGAACCAATAGTAGAGCGGAAAGCAGGTATTTCCATTCTGAGCGGCCGCTGTCAACATGGTTGCCACGGCCGATGAAGTGGGCGGAAGTTTGGCCGCAAAAATGGGATTATCATGAAACTAAACGCTTTATCAAGCACGGAATATCACTATTTGTGAGTATGCGACCTACTCTCGGATCGTAGTGTATGTAGTTTACTCCTGAAGCGAAAGGTATTAAAAAAAAAAGTGTGCTGCTGGTATCCGAGCGGGCATTCCGAGGCATGTTCCTTCGTTCGAGAATGCTAAATTCTTGTGCGACCCATGTGCGCAAGGGACAGCGTCGCTTCTCTCACCTACCTCGTTCTCCGTTTATTTCAGCTCGCTGATGCATTTGCTTCAGCATAGAAGGATACGCGGCGGCATTCGCGCCGCTTCGTCGTTCTATGTGTCTCCCGCTGGGCGTCGCGTCGGCGCGGCAATTTTCGACGCGCGAAAATCGTGGAAAACAACACCGCGTGTATTTCGAGCGCAATAGATGTGCTTCGCCCTCCGCTCGCGTTCGAAAGAAAAAAAAAAAGCCAACAATGCTCAATAGGCGCGGTAGAGAGAACTTTAGAGCGTCTCGTTTAGCAAAACTGCAAAAGAGAAATACTACTCCTATTACGAGGAAAACAAAATAATTTCTTGCAACCTGCTTGGAAACCTGTACACATTTTAATGATAAAAAACTGAAGGGCTTCATTTCATATATCAGCCGATACAAGGTGGCAATTGTAGTACGAAAAGAAGTACCACAATATTGTGTGACCGGCGCAACGGCCTAGACAAGCAATAGAGCATGCAACAGAGTGGCTCCTGCTGTTTACCATGCTTACTCTTCTCTAATTTCTACTTAGCGCCGCCTTCAAAGCTGGACTTGCTCAGAGACAGCAAAGTTCACAGTCATGCCTCTATACGTTCTTGCCGGTGCCGCTTTCACCATCCGCCACACCTCAGTCTCGCTACACACTAAACACAAATCCAACCAAACCGGAGAAAATGACCGGTCCGCTAACGTCCTCCATAAACGAGGTTCTATATTTAGAATTTTAGATTACGGGTAAACTTTTACCTCAAGAAAAACGGAGCACGTGCGGGTGACCGCGGGTGTTCATTTGGGGTAGATGTTTACTCTCTAAAAAATATGGCAGTTGCGGCATGCAGTGGGAGGTGATATGGAGTAGATTTTACTCCAAATATGCGGAGCACTTACGGTAGGTATAGGGTGCAGATGCTCACTTCAAAGAATACGCTCAATGCGGATAATAATAAATGTTTTTTACCACGGCCTTTGCCAATGCTATTAGGTTCCATTATAATTCGCAATTACAGAGCGCCTCACCGCCGTCAGTCGTAACGGTTTTTTTTCTGTCGAGTAACGGATACGCGTGCATCCGTTGCACTTGACCTTTGGCGTTCTCACCCTTTTCGTAAATTATAGGCGCAACTGCTCTATTTGGTAAGACTTTGTAAGCGAAAAATGACCTAGAAGGTGAGGGAGATCAACTTGGGATATTCTACTAACGTGTTTAAGTAGTGCTCCAAGGAGCAGAACGACGATTTGAAAAGAAAAGCGTATCGGATCGCTGCCTTTACATTCTTTTGAATGCTCGTTTTACTAGATTCTGATCCACGACGCCGCAGCCACGCGCTGCCTATCACCGCATTCAGCAGAAACAAAACGATGCCAATGACGGAACTTTACGCTTTATACTTAATAAATTCAATCACACCTTACAGCGGTGGCAATGGGTGCCATCTAGACATCTCATATTAACCTTTGGTCTCGCTCTA
The DNA here is from genome assembly GCF_055883805.1 of Amblyomma maculatum. Lineage (NCBI taxonomy): Eukaryota > Metazoa > Arthropoda > Arachnida > Ixodida > Ixodidae > Amblyomma > Amblyomma maculatum. Next base: position 120,857,198 of record NC_139346.1, read on the forward strand.
CCATGCTTACTGCCTCGCTGTAAAAATTACACAAACCATACAAGGAACAGAGGAAATAAAATTAAAACCATGTAAAAAGCACTTTAATTAAATATGGGATTACAAAACGAAATGTAAAACAAAACCAACCACACAGAATAAGTAAAAGATTACGTAGTACATGTCTGGGCTCAGCATCAAGTTTCTTTACCCAAAAAGACACTTTTTGCTTTCATTCCAAAGGCATTAATAGCCCAAGAATGAAATAATGAGAATTCAGAAAGTGAAAAAAATATACCTAAAGCACAAGCAAACTAGACTAGTTGTGGCCAAAATATAAGGCAGCACGCTTCGGTATTGGAAACTTTCTCATGCATTTCCCACAGGAAATACGACGGTTCTTTAGTTTCACGCACAAATGCACCAGCGGCATGAGGTAACAAATCTATGAAATGCTTCCTGATTTCCGTTCGTAAAGGCGTAAAAACTGCTTGCTCGCTAAAATGCGTTCCTTTGTGTTGTGCTCGAGATTGCGGACTTGCATTTTAATAATAAAGAAAAAACGTAAACGTCTAACGCCCAAACACAATGAGTCAAGATGGAAAAGGGACGATGAAGAAAGAGCAGAGCCAAAAAATTGCAACTTTGCTTGACAGAAAACTAGGTCATTGAAAGCTTTCATTGATTCACAAAAGAAATTTTCTAAAGGAAATAGTCAACTTGAAACTACTGTGAATAACAAGCTAATTGAATTTCAGACCACTCGTTTGCATGGCAGTTTTTGCCTGAAAACCACAAAAACATGCTTCAGAAATATCTGGCGAGACAAAAAGCAGTTCACGTAACGCGCATAGAATAAACATCTTTTACCCGGGAAGTACAGTTTAAAAACAATTGATTGTTTAAGCAAATCAATTCTAGCATTGCGTGCACCCAGTTAGGCGATCAGGCAAGATGGCTGCGTATGACTGCAGATGTTACAGATATCCACAGAAACAAAAATGCTAATATTTCTCAGATAGCTTAACTGAATAAAAATGCCGAAAGACCATCTTCACCGGCAACAGCAAACATCAGTGCAGACAAATGCAAATACTAGCACAGAGCGCAGGAGGTGTGCTCGGTAAAATTTAATGCAGGAACTTCACTGACTATGCACTAACGATGCGTCGATGAACGCAAGCGTATTATTATGCAAATGACAAAAGAACGACTCTTTAAAGCAGTATAACTGCTCTAATAAGCCCCTTTGGTCTGCAGCACGCGAATAAGACGGAAAAAAAAAAGTGATTTTCCGCCGAAACAGACGGATAAAAAAATAACACTTAGATGATATTTCCGTCCAGGAAGACAATACCGGGCTTCGAAGCATATGCTTCAGTGGAGCCATATCAAGGCAGAAGTATTTCGCAGGACAAGTGCACGATCCTTAGTGTCACTCGCGCAGGCGTATTTGCACTCTCAGCCTCACGTCGAACTCGGATGAAAACACAAAGGCGCCAGTCATGAAGACTGTTTCAACCACTGTGGAAGAAAGAGAGTTGCTCCGACGGAGTGAGCACGCTTTATCGAGAGAGCGACTGCTTAGTGTGACCGGACAAGATGGCTGCCGCTGGGGCAGCACATGTTCAGGGGCCATCTTCTTTAGAGGTTCTGCTAGCTTGCCTTTGGAGCAGCAGCACGCGTGCTGATGATTATCTAGCTCAATGAGCACTGAAAGACAATAACCTCGAAGCATTTCGGTTTTGGTTATTTACACGCCAATCTCTCAGCATGCAGAAGCTTTCTTACCGCTTTCTGATGAAGTAACTCAATTTTCGATGGTGACGCGTTGTCTGTTCGACGCCGTGCACTCGCCGCCTAGGAGCATGCTCTGAATGTGTCAAACGGAGCAGTGTCAAACGGGTGATGGGTAGCTCAGCTGACGTGCGTACGACAATATGCGAGACCACCTCACGCGGACTCCCAGCTTGCAACTGCATAGACACATGTGCTCTGACCCCACATCTACCTCTCGTGCATTTTTCTACCAGAACCTGCCCTTGTACACCTCAGTAGAGAAGTACAGCTGCTCGATCCGGCTGCTCACATGTTTCGAATGCTGGAGAGGATAGAAGCGGTGTTCCGAAACTATGCTGTGCGCCTAATGTTTACCTCATCATCCACGAATCATGTTGCGTTTCCATGCGTTTAGCCGGAAGAAAATATGGTGCAGCGTGGTTACGACAGTTCCGCAGACAAATAGGACTGTCCAAAAAAAAAACTAGCGCAATTTGAGAAAGCCCGCGAAGCCACTATACGCTACTGTGGTAGCTGAAAAAACCTCAGCTGTTACACACAGCTAGCTGGCTATCTTGCAATTCAATGACGGCATAGATAGCACGGTTTCTGCGCGACGCTTCATACGTCTAGCGGTGCTCGGTAACGCAAAGACACACATATGTGTGGTAACTTTGAGCCAGCGGAGTGTGCTCGGCAATATTTGATATGGACCAAGGGGGTCGCAGTGTGTATGTGTGTCTGCCGATTGAGAACAACGACATGCGATGCGGTTTGCGGTTCCCTGAGTTGATAGTAGTTCTTATGCACTTTCAAGCTTCGTTTACGCATTCAAGAAGAATGGTGCGGTGCCTTAAACGGATCAGCTACCTGCTTATATGAGTCACACGTAAATCTTTTCTGTAAATAAAAAATAGGAAACAAAAACTACTGTCTACAATGGTAGACAAATTGCGCCATAATGTTTTACTAACTGATGAAAAATATATATGCGAACACACTGGTGCGCCAATAGGCTCTACTATTTGAATACATATCTTGTAAAATTTATCTCTGGGTGGAAGCAAAAGAAAAACAAATATAACACGAGTCATTTGTATATAACTGACGTATTAAGCGTGTTATTTGTATAGCGAAGCTTGTAGGGGCCTCCACGGTGTCCAAATTTCTTCTCTATCTCGATAGTATCAGACAAGTTGCACATGTTGGCAGCTGTGGAGGTTGTGTTTAACCAAAGGAAAAAACAGCGCTAAATATTCTGTGTGTTCTGTCTTATATTTAGCGCAGTTTTTTCCTTTGGTTAAACACAATGTCAGACCAACTAGCCCAGCAAGAGATACTGTGGAGGTGAATCTAGTTATTTTTCAGTGCTTTGAATGCGTTTTACGATGCGTTCCCTGGAGTGATTTCAGGAGATATAGTCTTACCCAAAACGGAGGAAACCTCAAAGTTGCATATGAGGTAACAAATCATTCATACGGCCCCGGGTCGAATTATAACCCAGAAATTAGGCAGAAATATAAAGGTATATGTCTCCAACCAAAACAAAAATGTTTCAAGCAGGCTAACGAACATACGTGCTGAAATTAGGCGCCCGTCCCAGGTGCGCTCATAGAAGCGCAAGCGAAACGAGAGACGAGACAGGCTTCCAGTCCCAGTGCTGCCCCTGGCGGCCGTGTCATGACTAAGAGTCACACTATGAGGCCGCTCCTCGCGGTGCCGTCGGTGATCCCTGTTTCTTCTACCGTGGTTTAAGCAGAGGCCGCAGTCAAACAATGCATCCGGCCGGGTTACACTCAGCGGTGCAATTCGAGATGTTAGGCCTACCTCTAAGGGGAGCTGCAGCTCCCACTGTCGGCTTCGCTCGTCGCGCAGCACGATGCTTGCCCCGTCTGCTGTTGAGTGCACCTCTCGCCGAAAACTTGCCGCTTCGAAAGCGAAACTGATAAAACGAATATGCAAAGAAGCGTACTTTCCCCTGGCATATGCGTACAGAAAACAGCGTCACTTTGGCCTTTTCTGATTTCTATTGCCACGCGTTCATTTGTTATACAACGTTAGAATCGTGGATTCAGAGCTCCGTCAAACCTCCGTCGGAGCTCCTCGGAACTTCCGGGTTGAAGATCTATGCTCCGTTTTAACCGGAGTTCGTTGTCATGGCACGAACTTAAATATAGAATGGCTGCCGTTAGTGCTCCCGTTTTGTCTATTTCGCGTTTAGTGGGTCCGCCGCCAATTGGCTTGACACTAAAAGACGACAACTTGATCTTCTCTATAACAACTTCGAGCCCAGAAAATTAGCCTCCCGGGAACACTCCGCATTACCTATAGCAATGACGGATGGCCGCTCCCGCGAAATCCAACGCGCCTTGGTGTTAGAGTGAAGACCTCTAATATTCTTTGCTTGTCGAGGTGACGTGGAGCAGGTATTAAACTAACCTTATCACGTGTGTTACTTTGAGGAGAGCGTATAACCAGTGCTTCGCGTTTTTTTGCTCGATCGATGTAATACGTAGGCCTGACCGAGTTCGTGAAGTCTACGGCGGGGTGTGCCACGCCACATTCGAGCATCCATCAGAGCTCTTCGCTTTGTATACCTAGATTTAGAAGAGTTAAATGCGACCATTTTAGGAGGTTCGTTACTTTGTTTGTCCGGCCACCTGGATGCGGTATCTTCACTGAACTTAGTCTTGCCTAGCACATTTGCATAAAATTTGCAGACACTCACATGTGTAATGACAACGTTACGGCACAATACTAGCAGCGAAACTGCAAGGCGCGAGAGCAATAGAATCTCATGCTATTCGTGTCAGTGCTTATCATCTGTTCTAAGCAAGCCGCAACCTTACCAGCGTCATCTGGCGGTGAGAGCGACACTCAGGTTTCCCCTTCTATGTCGTCCCTTCTTCCTCCTATCAATCAATCTCTGCTCTTTTGTCTTTCTTTCCTGGTCACCTTAACCTCGAGCTCCATACAAACTTTAGTGCGGGAAGGCTATGGGTGGGCATCTTTAACACGTCACGCTGTACCAAGTACTAGACGGCAGAGGCTAGCCGTTTTATCCTTCACACCAATTCGGGCAGCTTAGCGAGGGTAGCATGTTCTAATACAACCTGTTTAATGTCTTCGTTTTGTTCAATTTAAAATTTCACACCTTGAAAAAGACAGTTCAGTATAAAGATTGCATAGCCTAAACCTAGTGAAGTTCGAGAAAGCGTTGAGGGCTGTGAATTACCTTTATTTAGTCTTATATTAAGGCGGCCTTTTTAAGTTACGAGGAGGGTGTTGCACCTGAACTTTGATAAAAACAAGCTACTATGGTTTTTGAGTCCAGAAAATCTTCAGCGATTAACCAAAATATCTATCAAAATAATCTTTCCTTCATTGGCGAAGTTATTTTTGTGACGAATGGTGCTTGTCATGTTTTGTGTTTTAAGAAAGGATGGCCTTATAAAAATTTTTCAGAACCTGGAAAGAAATATCACGGATAGTTTAAGAAATATCTGCCTACTTTAAAAAAGAATGCCCTGGCCAGAAAGCAAGTTACTCTGTACAAAATGTTCTTATGATTTGAACTTTAGACCACCAGAACTGTTTTCGTAAGCGTTAAGACCAAAGCTACTTACTACGCATTTAGTTCCATCTGCTAGGGCCTCTCTGCTCTTGTCCATACATTCAGTTTCACACCAAGCTCCAAGCTGGAAGAGAGGAGAGTAAAACGTTTCAGTGCACAAAAGAAGGATTGTATCTGATTGTATAGAAAACCAGTTTTCAAACAATTTTTTCACAACAGGCTGACAGAGAAAACGGGTCGAGTTTTATTGATCTCGCAGTAATTATAGCGCATGTGTTTGAAGCAGATCCTCACAGGATTTGAACAGCTGCCAAGCTGTTTTTTGTTTTGCTCGATCAATTAGCTAAAAAACATTTATTGCTATATTTATTTATACATGTACCTACAGCGCCCGTTGAGGGCAGTTTTGTAAGGGGGATACAGTATCAAAGCATACATCAACATGCAGATGACAACTTGCAAAAACACAATAAAAATGAAAAAATACAACGCATTTCATTATTGAGCAAACTGATAACAAAATAATCATGAAAGCAAGAAAGACGCAAAAAATGCCTATTGTAATAATAAACAATCGTATACAAATTTTGTTTTGTATACGAGCAGCAAAGCAATAAAATAAAAGAATAAAAAAGGTTAATTCAACAAAAGGCGTGACAGAGCATTTTCGAACGAAGATTGCGGGGCTCAGACAACTTCTGGCAATTAATTCCAAACATGCACTGTTTTTAAAGACATTTATAAAGCACTGGTACTCTTGAACCCTTTAAGAATAATCTAAACGGGAGGATATATAGCTGAGAGCTTTCATGTAAAAATCTTTAGAAAAACATGTTGCGCCTATAAAAACATGTAAATATTGCTTAAGTCTACGGTATTTTCGTCTGGCTTGCAATAGAGGCCACCTCAAATTTTTTCACGTCTGAAAGAAGCTTTTAGTGAAATCAAAGTTTACGGACACAAACCTTGCTGCTCGTTTTTGAATTTTTTCAAGTTCGCTATAAGTCTGTCTCAGGATCCCTAGTCGCACAACTATATTCTAAGATGAGACGCACGTTTGTTACGTAGAGTGTCTCCTTCCAATCAGCAGGTGCCCGCTGGAAATTTCGTTTTAAAATGTTTAACACACGGCTCGCTTTGTCAGCAATATGGTTTAAGTGGTCATTCCAAGAAAGGTTGTGTGCGAAGGTAACGCCTAAATACTTGTATCGTTTAGCCCATGATAAGTTGATCTAATTGCCGACAAACTTCCAAAATGACAATGTTCAGTGCAACGCATGAAAAAGACATTTTTAAAAATCAAAATGATGCATAATAGGTGAAATGAATAACAACAGTAAAACACACGCGCAAATGGGGCGTTTGTAGTCCTGTATATTGGTCTGCGTCAAGCGGGTTATCGTTGTAAAGAGAAATAAAACCTAATCAAATGGCTTTCATCCTATTTATAATTTCAAAATCAGCCTGAAACATATGGGAGAAAATACAGTTCAGTCCGCGTTGTGACAGCTTCAGGCTGAATATTATAGGAGTCTAAAAATCGAAATCGCAGGCTGCAACGTTTGTAAACGTGCACCACAGGCTCTGACGTACCGGACCAATTGGCGGACTCACGCCAGGCATAAGGCAGGGTTCTGAATGTTAGGAGAGAAGGAGAAAAAAAGAAACAAGCAATGCATGAGAATTGGGGGATGTGTTTGATTTGAAGTAGCTGTGCCACACTGATCATTGCGGCACCTAAATGATTCCCATTAAGATCTTTTTAAAGTATCTGCAGAACAATGTTTTTCTAGGTATATATGAGGGAGTAACTAATTTTAATAAACCCTTCCTTTTTTCTGCTGCTTGAAACTCGCAAAGCAGTGAATACGCCCTTCTATCATATCAAAGAGTAAAACACATGATTCTAGTAATATAGCGGTTATGCTCCATGACATTAAGGTCCCTGTTCTCAAATAAATCCGACATGCGTATTAATACATGACCTAACTGGCAGGCGCTGCCAATTCGGTATTCGTCTTTAAGATAGAAAGCTGAGTTCGCAATCCAACTTTGCTAAACTCTAGGATTATGAGTTAAGGACTCAGCCACTAAGTCAAGAAGTACATTCATCCAGCTTGGTTAGGCGGGACTTAATATCTATGTTGGTATATTTCATCGCTAATGACTATACAATATTAGTGGTATATAAATAATAAAGACGCGGAATAAAAGGTTACCTTCTAAATTAGCAGAAAATTGCATATAAGCAAAACATTTTGAAGTAGGCTGCAAATGATAGCCATTAACTCTATCACGTCACACTCGTATATGGAGAAATTTAGTGTCCCAAATTTTTTAACTTCCTTTCTGGATTCATGAAAGAAATGGGCGCTTCTAAGTCGACAAGAAAAACGCTTTATTTGTCTCATGGGGTGGTTGCGAATATTTACTTTGGAGCTGTGATCTTATCGTTGTTGGCAATTGAGTAAAGTAAACTAAAGGTAAGTATGCCAAATAAGTAGTGATATATAGCAAGATTATTGTTTCGTGACTTTCTTATGCAAAGCATTTGTTTGAGTAAGACTTTCGGTACATGTGAAACTGCGAGCATAGTGTGCAACCAGTTGCACACTCATAATGTAGGCTTCGTGGTTTGTTGCAGTGAGCCTTAAGTGAACAGAATGGGATGAGTCACAAGAAGGACAGTTTGGAGAAAAAAACACGTTCCTCTTTAAAGTCGCTCTACAGGGCCAATTCTGTCAATTCATGTATCATAGTGCCCGAACCACTTATTAAACTATACATAGTACCTCTCCTCATAAGGGTACATGTTCTAAATATTTCTCCAGTGAAACAGGGTCTTCTAAAAATTACTTCTGAGATTAAGTTAAGAATATTTTCTAAGAAGCAGACAAGTCTTCGATGCTCTCTTATACATTAAATCTAACACCGGCCATATGCCAATTCCCTAGACACGTAGTGGTGTCGAAAAAGCAGCACAGGTAATCCGTTAAATCATTTAGTATTCTATAGCACATAGCCAATTCCCACTTGCGGCTTTCCACGACAATGCATTTATTAAAGCAGTAACTCTAGAATTTGCGAGGTAGTGTTACTAATATTTTGTTGAGAGGGGTCTAAGCTTAACATTCAAAGCAAACATTTAGATTAAAGTTTGTCCAACCTTCGCACCTAGCTACGACTGCCTTAGAAAATTCCTGAGGTGCGTTTTTTTTTTACAAACCACGGGAAAGTGCGGGAATAGACGCAAGTCTGATTTTTCAGATATATTTGTTGCACCTGAGCCGCCTACAATAAGCAAGAAAACTGTCATCAAACCAGTTGCTATGAAAAATGATCATGTCCACAATTTCCGCTCAAGATAATAATAAATACATTAGCCCTCGTTTACGGTTGAAGCTGGTAGCCACCTAAAAGAAATAAAAAAAAATTACCTTTTCATTTCTATAACACTTTTCCCTTACTTCAACTGACATCCGATATTGCATATTCCGCTGTTTATAAAGACACACATTATAATTTACTACAAATTCAGTTAGACGATGTACATCAGTCTTCGGGATTGGTGCTATAGTCTGGGCAGTAGCAGCCGCAACACGCCATTGTTTCAATAAATACCTACCCTTAAAGATGGTTTTTGATACCACAAGAAAACATACTGGATTTAGATATAAACGGGCTTTTAGACTAAATCAGTCAGGAAAATGTTTGCAGCTCTTAATGGCATTTGCATGAAAAGCACATATTTCCAGGATAAATATACGCGAACCGAAATACCTATCTTTACATCTGATTGTCGAGCACAAAAACTTTACACGTTTCTCTTTTGTACTATTTGAATTTGTTGAAAAAGTTAAATGGCACTACGAGGTAATAGTAACAGACGGTAACATTTCTCAAAACAAACGACGCAGGCGCACCAGAAAAGGAGTCGCGATTAGCCAGTATACAGAAAAGAAGTTTAGTTTCGCCAATATGTGAAGGGCTATGCTGTCTTATAAAAATTAACTATTGTAACGGGGTTTCTAGTAGCGAGGAGCACTCGAGAGAGACCTCACAAAAGCGACCATTCTCGTCTTTCACTCCAACAGCTCGATCTCATGCCGTGCGCATGCGGTAGGCCTGCTGCCGGAGCTCACCTTCCTCTTTAGAATTATCCTCAGCGAAAAGAATAGCCATCCTGGCGGCTCACGCCGATAACAACACTAACGGGTCATAGTAAGGCTTGAGGCGACACACATGTACTATTTCTCGGTTACGTCGGCGGAGGTCAGTGGGTGGCGTCACGGGTTCGACGATGTAGTTGACTGGCAGAGTGCACTCGAGGATGCGATAGCGTCCATGATATTTGGGCAGAAGCTTGGAGGGGAGACAGGGGGTCGTGGACGGCAGGCAAAGCCATACGAGAGAGCAGGTTTCGAAAGTGTCAGGACTTTGGGTAAAATCTAAGCTCGAGTTTTGGCGTCCCTACTCACCAGACGCCACATACCCAGTAAGCCGTAGCCTTCCTCAGCGCCTTTGGAAGCTTCAGAGACTGTGGTGCATTCAGACGCCTTAGGCCGACAAGGGAGGTAGGTGTCTAGCACAGAGGCAGGTTTGCGTCCGTAGAGCAGTACAAAAGATGAGAAACATGTAGTGATCTATGTGATAGTGTCATAAGTATGCGTTATGAATGGCAGGAGCCGGTCTCAGTCGGAATGCTCAGGCACGACGCACCTATAGATTATGTTGCCCAAGGTGCGGTAAACCTTTCTACCAAGCCATTCGTCTGTGGATAGTATGTCATAGAGTCCGGTAAGTGATGTTAAATGTTTTAATACAGATTCCACTACCGCCGACTGAAAGACTCTGTCGCTCAGCAGTTCGCGGTGTGTACCTTGGCGCACAATGTAGTGGTACAAGATGAACGATGCAACATGGGATGCACTACCATCAGGGAGAGTTTCGGTGTTAACGTATCGAGTCAGACGATCTACGGCGACGATAACCGAGCGGTTCCCTGCTGCAATATATGGACGTGATCCACAGATGCCGGCTTCAATGCAATCGAAAGGGAGTGAGAGGCTGCATCGGTCTGACTGAGGTGTGAGGATCAGAACTGCGACGTAGGCAGTCGACTGAAGAGCGGATGTACTTACGAACGCAGGTAAACACACCACCCGAATAGCGGAGTCGACGCTGTAATTATGTTTTAAAGGCGCTGGCATAAGCGTACTGTGGGTCATCTGACCTCAAATGGGCACGAATGAGGAGCAGCCACTTCCGACTGTCAGATATGTAGTTACGGGGAAACAGGAGGCCGTCACGAATGGCAAAGTGAGCAACCTGGTGCGAATAGCACGAGGGACTGGTTAGGACGATGAATCCGATAGAAAGCTTATATGATGAGCTATTCAAGGATCCTGTTGTTAGTCAACGGCCATGTTGCGCAAGGGATGTGTCAACGGACAACATTCGGCTCGGGAACGCCAGAAGCTGGGAGCTGGTAGGGGAGAGCGCGACAAGGCATCGGCGTCGTCGTGTTTCCGGCCTGAGCGAAAGATGATACGAATAAAGTACTCTTGGATACAGAGGGTCTATTGGGCTAGCCGGACTGTAGGATCTTTCAAGGAGAACAACCAACACAAGGAATGGTGGTCATGGAGGATGTCGATAGAGCGGCCGTACACGTAAGGGCGAAACTTGGAGATCGCCCAAATAATGTCTTAGCACTCTGTTTCTCTGATGGAGTAATTAACGTATAACTTGGTCAAAGAACGGCTCGCGTAGGCAACGACGTAGTTTTCAAAACTGTGCTTGCGTTTTATATGATACGTTTTGAGGTTAACGCCACTTACATCGGTATGAATATTAGTGGGCGCACTGAGATCTAAATGCCGTAAGATGGAAGGTGAGACGAGGAGTGCGCGCAGTGTTTTGAATGCAATGTCGCAAGCGTTTGAGCAACCCCTCAGGCGGTTTTCGCCACGCAGTAGATTTTTCAGAGGCGCGGTAGTAGGTGCGAAATTTCGGACAAAACGTCAGAAGTAAGAACAGTGGCCAGTAAAGTTGAGCATGCAGTTCTTTCATAGTTGACAGCTTCGGGAGCTCAGCGACGGCGCAGTTTGGCATTTTCAGGAAGTGCATTCTCCTTATAGTCGACGTAGCCTAAACTTGTGAGTTTGCGAGTGCAAAAGCTACACTCCTTGTGATTAAGTTAGAGCCCACTTTGGGTTAAGCAGTTGAACACGCCCTACAAGCGGAGATGGTGACTCTCACAATCATAAGAGAAGAGACAATGTCATCTAAATAGCAGACCAGTTTTCCACTTCAGGCAATGGAGAATTGAATCCATCATGCGCTCAGAAGTGGGTGCGCATTACAAAGTCCGAAGGGCACTACCTAAATTTGTATATTCCGTTAGGTGTTACAAAACCGGTCTTGGCGTGTGCGGCATCCGCCAGAGGTATCCGCGGCATCCGCGTGCGGCATCCTCCGCTTGCCAATATTCTGATCGCAATAGAGATGAAAAGAAGTCGGCTCCAAATCAGCAGTCGATGGCGTCATCAATTAGAGACAGCGAATAGACGTCTTTGTGGGCGATATTGTTAAGGTGCCGATAATCAATGCCAAACCAAATAGTGCCATGCATTTTATTTAGAAGTACGACGGGTGAGGTTCACGGAATACTCGAAGGTTGAATGACTCCCCGCTGAAGCATGTCGTTCAATTGGTCTTCAATAATCTGTCGGTCAGCCGCCGAGACCCGCTATGGGCGTTGACGCAGCGGATTGTGGGTACCGGTACCAATCTCATGGTTGACGGGAGACGTACGGCCTAGTCAGATTTTGTTTTAGAATGAACAGCGATATATCTATCTAGTAAGTGAAGAAGCTGGGTGCGCACTGGTGGGGCTAGGCTGGTGTCAATAGATTAAGAAAAGATTTCAGCTACAAGGAAAGCAGTATATTCCGGCATAATAAGTGAGTAGGCAGAAACGGAAGAGAGGTAAATGCAACGTTTTGGCACGATCGAGGATTCAATGAGCTGGAAATTACCAAGGCTCTAACCACGGAGAAACGAGGAGGAGCTCAGTAAACGGTTCGAGACCTGAATGAGGCTATTGCTGTCTTGGACAGTAAGCACAGCGAAGCGTAGAAGCAGGGCGTAAAGAATTCGAAGCTATCGGACGAGGTGAAAATGACAGCGCCTTCAGGTTCGGAGAGGTAGGAAACAAGGATGCTCACAGATGAGCATGGAGAGGCCTCACTGTCGGCAGCCACAGTTAGCTTGCTGAGCGCAGGAAACAAGTCGGTATCAGAAGGGGCGCTGCAGGGATAATTTCGAATTCGGCGCGAGCGCAGTTGATGATTGCATGATAGTCGCAAAGAAAGTTCCAGCCTAAAATGTGGTTATATGAGCACGACAACAGAACGACGAATTCTGTAGCATATATTGAGCCGCCAATGAAAACCGTGCCTGTCAGGCCACCAAATGCAAACCAAGCTGTGCATCAGCGGTGCTAAGCGATAGGCCAGATAAAGACGTCGTACCTTTGCATTGTTTGATGCTGTTTTCTACTCATCACAGAAACAGCACTGCCAGTATCCACAAGGGCCAAGACAGTAACACCCTTCACAACTTCAAACACATTCAGAGTTAAATGACGAGGCCTTATATTGGTCGATGCAGTCGCAGTTCTCGTCTCGGGAACTGACACTAACTAGTTTGCCTCAGGCGCGTTGGTGTATCGACGCAGCGGTGAAACCGAGCGCACCGATTATGGAAACGGCGACGAGAAGGCTGTCGGTCCACAGAGGTGTCAATGTCGCCAGTACAGGCGGAAAGTGGCGTGGGTTAAGGAGGAGCGTGAGCGTATGATCCTTAATTATCCGCAGACGACGACAGTAGCGCGTGTGTTCAGGGACAGCACACAAATAACGCCTCGTTGATTGTCCTCAGAGCGCCAAGGGTTGGCACGAAGAGGGGCCGGCCGCGGAGGATTGAATGCAGCTGGCGGCGACAGAAGGTGGTAGAGGATATCAGAGTCGGTGCGTGTGGCGCCATAGGACTTCGGCGTACGAGGGAAGCTCCACGACAGAAGCCTGCTGAAGAACTGTTGGTAGCATCGCAGTCACTTTTTCACGAATCACAGCCTGAATTATTGGCGCCATGTTAGAACTGCGCTGGACGCTATGGAACTGGGACAGTTGCGTTACCTCCTCGCGCACAAATTCCTTCATCTTGTGAAGCAGCGAGCTGTTGGTAGCCGACTAAGCCAGGCTGGAGAGCAACTCAGGCTACATAGATGGTGCGTGTGCAACGATGCGCTTTTTTCGGAGCTCATCGTAGGCCTGGCAAAGTGTGAAGACCTCGGAAACGGTGGAGGTGTACTGAGGGTCAAGAATCTGGAATGCGTCTGCATAGATGCCTTTTAATATATGTCTGCCGTGGTCCGCTTCATGCATTGGCTCCTCTACACGGGTGCACAGGCTTGCAACATCTGTGTAACTTATAGATGATTCACAGTGCAGTTGGGTTAGAGATCGCAAGCGCTGCTCGGCGTGCCGCTCCCAGACAGCAGAGTGGGAGAATATGCCAGACAAGTCCAGATTAAAGGTAGACCAGGTAGCAAAGAATGCTCCGTGGTTGCGGTACCACAGGATGGCACCATTTGTTAGGCAGAACACTACGTTGTTCAGCTTCATGACTTCCACCCATCGGTTATGGCCGCTTATCCGCTCTTAGGAGGCAGCCAATGCTCCGCATCCTGATTGTAGGTCTCCCTGAAAAAGGCCGGGTCCCGCTGTCGGAGCACGCCTGAGCAAACGACTAGGCAAATGATTGATGTAGCCAAAAACGCAGTGGACTGGCTGATGTCGGTTGTCATAGTAGGTGCGATGGTGCTCCTGCGGCGTTACACGATGGTAGACGAAGAGTCGGCCCAGCATGCTCCACCAAGTTGTAATGGGGTTTGTAGTAGCGTATAGGACCGGCGAGAGACCTCACAAAACCGACCGTTATAGTCTATCGTACCAACAGCTCGATCTCGCACCGTGCGCTCGCATTGCGCCTGCTGCAGGAGCTCATCTTTCTCTTTACCCTATGCTTGTGCTGCCGATGTTTAAAAGCGCTGAGATGCGGCGACATCTATGTTCACACAGCCTGCGCCTCTCTTTGACACTTTCTATATTAGGTCAATAACTTGGTTTAAACTCGACGGCGACTTATTCATATCTCAATGACTCCAAACCACAACGCATTCCACGGCGCCGTGGTAATAACCGCAGGATTGAAACTTTGTGCTCCAAATGGTATTAGTATGCAGAGAGCAACGGATGAAAGTGCGCAGAATTTGAAACGCGAGAATGCTCACGAAACCCCTACTGGAGCAGATAACTCCTGTTTATGCGCCAAAACATTGTTTCAGAAAACGCACGACGCAACAGTCCCAGAGCAAAACATAACCGTAAAGCGCAGGTGTGCTGGCAGATTCCTATCAGATGGCGCACTTCTGATCACACAAAGCGTACGGGCAAGTTTTGAGCACCTCTGCCATCGTGGCCGCCACATGTTTTTAAAGTACTTCCTTTTTCTTTTCTGTCATTACTTACCCTTATCGTCGTAGTCGGAGCTGTACCCTTGGTAACCGAGCATCAAATGGTATTCTACAAAGAGGGATCACATATTATATAAGCATAAAATTCTTACAACCTAAATTCTAAAGGCGGTTCTTTACGCATTTTTTCAGATATTTCATTGTTGTATGCTTTTCTGCACTATTTGTTGAGCTTTCAACTATTCTTTTAAAATATAAAAAGAGCACTGACGAGGAATTGAAATGTTTTTAGCATAAAATCATTTAACTTCTTTGCCCAGCAAAAGTATCCAAAATTTATCCAATAATGAGAGTCTTGTATCCAAAAGCGAGAAGCTCCAAGTAAGCAGTTTTAGTCTAAACTTACCGATCAGGAGACAAAATGACTTCCTTGTACTTTGATTGAAACAACGCCAAGCGGGTTTCTAGACGTTCTATGACCTAGAAAGGAGGCTCGGCATCGCCGATGTTACGAGTGTTTTGAGTTTGAAATCGAGAATAAAAAAGGCGATGCGACTTTCTCGTCACTCGTGGTTAGGATTGCGCCGATTGAAATTCTTTATTGCGAAACTTCACGCAGATGCATGATAAATGGAAAGCAACACATTTCTTGCCATATATCGGCTCATCTTGATATAAGGCTGTCGATGTAGAGCATTATCAGCTGTCTTGTACGGATACTGGAAATTCTGGCACGATTTTTATGCGCAAACAATGAGTTAGCCAACTTCTTTCAATAAAACACGACGCTGGGCTAGCTGGTTAAAGATACCCGGTAAAAGAGAGTACGAAACGTAATTCACAGAAGAGTACAGTACACAAACGAACGCTATACTATTAATTCATTTTATTTTGACTGCTATATATATATATATATATATATATATATATATATATATATATATATATATATATATATATATATATGTATGTATGTATGTATATATGCGTGTGTGTGTAAGCAGTCACACCACAGGACACACTTGGGCGGCGCCAGCTATCTTTGACATTATTTGACAGGGTAACATAATAGATATGAATAGTGTTAGCGCCTCTTCAGTTGTTAAGTGTAGCTATTTTCAGAGACAGGTTACAACAAACAAGGAAAAAAGGTATGAAAGTACTGCATACGACATTCGACAATTAACAGACGGCCTGTTTGTCTTGTAAAATATTTCATAAAAATTTATCCAGAAAACCACGCTTAGCCGAGTACAAGCTTATAGAGGAAACGGTGATGCAGTGGCTCACTTTTTTTTTTTCAATATGAAAAACTTCTAGAAAACTCTTGCTTTAGTGCTAAAACGCCTGCCCAGATTATTCGCTTCCTTGAAGCTGGTTGAGCACTTGCATGCCAATACATGCTTCACTAAGCTCGCGAGCTCATCTTGTTTCATAATGTTTCGCGAGCGCTCTGTTAAATGGTCATTGAGGCGACGCCCTGTCTGCCCAATGTAGGCTTTTTCGCAGGAGATGGGGATCATATACACTACTAATATGGCACATATAACAAATCCACATACACGTTTCGTTTTCCAACCGCGCTCGCCCTTATACGCAGAAAGTTTAGCCAACCTAATTGGTGTAAAGCGAGCGGCACATTCTGCCTGGTGGCCACTTTTTTTTAGATCATCGACACCTTGTAAACAGAAAACATCATATCTGGCTTGGCTTTAGCGCGTTCAGAAGCAGCCGCCTTTTGACGAGATTGAGGCAATGAACATAAGGCCAAAAACGATCTAGAAATCGTGTCTGGCTATCGGCGCTGGCAATCGTTTCCAAACGTAAACTACTAAGCTTTGAAGTCACGAATTTGGCTCGCAACCTTTACATTTTAGCCCGCGTGATTATTCATGTCAGCACACGGCATCGGGCGGTAAAATGAGAGGTTGAAGCATCTTGGCTAGACCCTCTGTGGCTAGCTGTGGTTCCGATTTCGTCCAGCCCAAGTTTATAGTATGTTTGAATTCTCTGCTCATTAGTGCAGCGCGTCTCCCGGCTCAAGAACATCGACAGTGAACAAGCGAAACAATGGGCTCCTGCGGGGTCAGTGTGCGTCCGGCAAGTAAGTCATGTTACCATCTATATTAGAGTTGTGAACAAACTATTTTCAGAAACACACGGGGTAAGATCCGATTGGCCCCAAACCGGCTCCAAAGTATAGGCTCTGCACACTGCTGGCAATCTGTCTGATGTGTAGCCTCAAGCTGAAATACATGTCTCAATACCGGTTTTCTGTAAACTAAATTAAGGCTTTAGAACATGTTCACAATTATAAAATGCAAACATATCCTTTGAGATAAAGCAAAACAAGCATGGAAAAGTTTGAGCTTACCACGAAGAAGAACTAGAAGGGCTAAATTAGAGCCTAGGCTTCTTGTATGCATTGTTTCGTTGATACTATCCGAACACACAGCACTTGACAGAAAATGAAGCCTTTATATAAGGCTCTAAAGATTGAGCGTCGTCTACAAACAACAAATCCGTAAACAACTGTCCATATTTCTCAATTGTACAAAAACTTTGCTTACGGAGAAATCTGGCTTGGGAGAACGCATATATACAGGAAATAATTGTCCATTTCTCTTGAAACAACTCGAGACCGGTTTTCTCGTACCCGCAAAATTGATCCGCTTAACGCATAAGATAGATTACTCTGCTTCTTGTCGCCTTTTTTCGATGGAGGCGAAATTCAGACTGCTCATATAGTCCGCAATGTTGGAGCCCAATAAATAATCCGCAATTGTTTATTTTAGTTTCAAGCACTTCACTAGTGCGTAGCTAAAAGACCATGAATAACCCGAGGATGTTAAACCCTCCATTTATAACTTAAAATTTGAAATTTTCGTGCACTTTTCCAGTCCAAAATGGATTCTTGGAACCCTATGCTGGCGAATAGCTTGCGGCTTTCCCATACCTGGTAAAATGCCTAACTTAATTCAACTGTCGGTTTAAAAAATGTAATTCAGCCGTTTTGTTATGCTTCACAATATCTCGGAAGTGTGCAAAACGCCTGCCTTATGCAACAAATTACTGGCTTAGGTCTAGTACGCCCTTGGTATCCTTTTTATATACTCTTTACATCTAACTTTTGTAGTGTTTAAAAAATGTAATTCCCAAATGCACGCCAGATATCACTGCATTTATGAAAGCATTCCTAGAGCCTAGACGTAGTAATGTCTTCCCGACATCTCTCAAAGATCAGGTGCTACGGTACGCCTTCAGTGTAGACTGCGCTCTACAAATCCGCTCGCAGCGGGGCTTCCTGACCTTCCTATCAATGGTTATTGCGTATGCACAAGGCTGACATTTATGACCTGTTATTTACTTAGAAGGACCATTACATTCTAATAAGATATATTTTGTGTGTCAACACTCTACAAGCTTTTCAAAACGCATTATTTGATTTATTCTGTTTGTGTATATATACTGCAACCCATACGCTATTTAAGCAGGCTGGGATACAATATGATGCATAGATTTAGAGGAAATCAGGAGAAATTATAATAAGTTTAATAAAATTATAAATTATAGTTCGATACAAGAAGCACTTGAAAGAAAATAAATCCAGGTAAACAGAGACATTTTCATGTTCATCTAAACAGTCACATATCGAGTCTTCAGGAAAGCAGACTTAGAGAATGAATTAAAACCACAGTATCTAGCTTACTCCACTCAGTAACTGTCCTGGACAAAAACAATATTTCAAGCAGTTATAGAGTGTGGAATAGAAAGCAATTGTTATTGCGTGTCTTGTATTCCACGATATCTTGTAGAAAAGAAATTATTTCTTAACCCTCTCATGCATGAATTAAACTCAGTGTATAAAAAAATTATTTATCGCCTAAATATGTCACTATATGCCACAAAGATCACAAAAATAATTTAATTCAAGTAATCAACAACATCCTTATTATATTTTTGATGTGTCCCCATATGAGGACAACATGCCATAAGGTGGTCTAGGTAATTGGCTTAAGTACGCAACAAATTAGTGACAGTCTCAAAAATATAGAGCTTTCATACCAGAACACTGAAAGAGGCAACAAATCACATTGAAAGGATGACGATGGGTCTTGTATACTCTGCTTATGCGCTGTGGAAAGATTCAAAGCACTCTGGACATAGAGGGACGTTGCAGCGACCGCAGAGGTACCTTGTCTTGCTATGGCAAGCAAGACTTCGACAGCGGCTGGCGTACTTCAGGATTCTCTTCTTTGGGAAATGCTGCCCGCCGTCCAACCTTTTTTCCAGCGACACATGGTGAAGCACCCTCTTCTTTAGTGATGGTGGAGGAGGATCGTTGGATGGGCGGCCTCGTCGCTTCGAGCTCTGCGCTACTTCACCACGGAATATGAGCGCCTTGGTAACGCGACTTCGGAACTCAAGTTGGTCCATATATTGGTCCGTGCCTTTGTCCCATCTCCATACAATCCAGGCGTTCACAACTGCCGCATTTAGTAGGTGGAAGAACATTCTAAAGTAGCCCCTTTTCTTCCGCACGTCAATTCTGTACCTTGCAATCAAGGATTCCATGAGGTCGACACCTCCCATGTGTTTGTTGTATACGTCCACAGAGTATGGCCTGCTGACATCGACTACTTTTCTCTCTTTCCTGCTGAATCTTTTCGTAGTGCCTTCAGGGTTCCGTCCTGCATAGCTTGAAACAACGTGAACAAGCGAGTTATCCAGCCACCTTGTCACCGTGATGTTGTCCGCTTATGTGCAAATGGATGTGCTTCCCCTTCCGAGCGCTTTGAGCTCCTTCAAGGACGTTAGCTTTTTATCTGCTCCTTGCAGACAGTTTGCGCGGCATGTCCTGACAAACATTATGCCATCCTCTCTCAGTTTCCTGACGAGGGCCGTGGATGTGAAGAAGTTATCGGCATAAAGTTTTTGTGATTTTTTCTTTGAAGTCCCTCGGACAGTCTGATGACATCACCCGCCTGCAGAATGCCCAGGCCTGGCATTCTGCAGGTAAGGTTTTTGAGTGGCGCTCTAGGTGAGGCTACACCTTCAATGCATGATGTCCCCACTTGAGGACACATACAAGACCAAATCGAGAAACAAATGGCAACAAATCTCACTGACAATTCTCAAGAGTTATACTTGGCGCAGATAATTTTTATAGTCGAAAAGAGCTATCGCCTGTCAATGAATTAATTGTTGTTTCTTAGGAAGATTCAGAAACCTCAAACAAGCCGACTCCCCCTCAGAGCCTGGCGGTTGAAGAAACATGGACAGCTAGTGCCATCTATGAAACATGTTCGAAAACTTCACATGTCCTCATCTGAGGACTCCATGCGGCAGTGACACGCTCCGAGCGACTGAAGGAATTTTATAGCCGGATAAATAAGTGTCCTCATATGAGGCCCGTATGCATGAGAGAGTTAAAGTCTATCTATAACAGCCTTTAGGTGAAAAGAAAATGTTTTAGGCGGAATGCTCTGTTCCTTTCGATTTAGGTATGAAGTTCATAATTTGCTAAAAGCGATGTTCCTGACGTGCGCTGAAAGCTGTTATACATGGAATGCACTGCCTTTTTTTTAGATATACAATATTATTGACGTATTTTTGAGCATATTGGTACCAGATAATAGAGGCGTAATGTATGGTTCGAATGACAATTCTTAAATAAGCAAGTGTGTGTAGCTTTAACGTTCGTCTTAAAAACGAGTTCATGATTATCAATATTTATCAAATAAATAATGATTTGTTGAGCTTGACTGTTTATAAAACCAGAGACAGGGAAACTTAATGTGCTCAAATTGCGATAGATGAACAAGGCTAGCTGAATACAAGAATTAAATGAGGTTCTTTTTGCAAGCATGTTTCATAAATAGTTTCCTCGAACCATACCTCTATTTCACAGTCTTTACATGCCTCTTTACGTACCTTTACATACAAAGATATACCTGTTTTAAAATCATAAGTTTTTTTAATTCATAATTAGTGCTGTTGATTTAGGAATAGATAGCTCATTCTTCGGCCTCTCTCTCCACACTGACCTTGTCCACACAACTCTCATGGACAACTCGGCGACGCAGTATAGGTGTCCCGACTTAGCCTACACCCGCAAAACTTAGAATGCAGAGTGAGTCAACACCAAGGAAACCCTCCTCCGCGACAACTGTCTTCTCACTACTACGATTAGGAACCGTCCTTTCGCTCGACCCATAACAAAATCCCGACTGTCAGTTGGACCGAGTTCAGGCAAAATTATGACACTGCGACACCAATGCATGAGCAAGGCTACTGTTCTCGAGCTTTCGCTCTTCCGAAACTGAAATTCAGCTCTTAGAGGTGCCCACGTAGGGGCAAACTCACAACTGAACCGGAACAAGCAGCACAACCGAAAACCAGCTCCCATCGCCGAGAATCCCAGCGAGCGGCTAAGTATATGGCCGAACTCGCCGCGGCTGATGTATAGCCGCAACACTTCACTATTTGGCGCCTTAATTGACAACCGCAAACACGAATGAAAACTAAAAAAACAAAAAAGCATCCAGACCACTACTTACACCGCCCATGACTGTCGCGGGCGGGCGTGCTCTGATGCAGGCTTTGAGAATGTTCCGCTGGATCAATCCTTCCAGCTCCGTAACCTGAGGGCAGCCATCGCCTTTCTTCTCTCTCTTGTCACGGGGTGGCAACAAAGCGAATGACAACGAATGAACAGCCTGGGAGAACATCAAAAAAAAAAAAAAACTTTTTATTTGGCTGACTTGCGCCCGCAAAAGATATAAACAACACGGCGGTGGCGATAGCTGCAAACGTGCTCTTTGGTCGTCGGAACGTTAATGCCCATTCTCCGTCAGCGCTGACTTTATAGAATTTATAGGTGGCGAAGAAAAATATAGTAAAACAGCAAACGGCGACTAGCGCGCCCTGGAACATTGTAGAAGCACATGTTTGAGTTTGGAATCTCTTAAGATGCATCTAAGCTTGGTTTGGTTTGGTTTGTGGGGTTTAACGTCCCAAAGCGACTCAGGTTATGACAGACGCCGTATAGTGGAGGACTCCGGGTATTTCGACCACCTGGGGTTCTTTAATGTACACTGACATCGCACAGCACACGGACTCCACTCCGTTTCGCCTCCATCGAAACGCAGCCGTCGAGGCCGGGATCCGATCCCGCTGCCTTGGGCACAGTAGCTGAGCGCCGTAACCACTGCGCCACCCCGCGGGGTCATCTGTAAGCATCGTCTGCAACAAAGGAAATAATGAAGCTGTGTCTCGCGACAACGAGTGTGAACAAGCACAGAGTACATAATCGATCGGTGCTCTACAATCACAGTGATAAAGCCGCATGCCGGCAGCTTCTTAAAAAAAGAGAGCCTTGGATTGTTAAGGCATTACTGCCCCCATGGAAAAACATCGCCTCGATGTTCCAAACAAGAAAACGTAAACATAAACTTTACGAAGTTTAAACATAACAAATTCCCTAACCCGTTTAATATCGCTTCCCTCATACATGTACGATTTGAAGGCGAGTTGTCGCCGTTGTAATGCGTTCGTACCGCTGTGAATGACTTCTTAGTCTAGTTGTCCGACGCGAGGAAAGATTTTCCACGATATAAGGTATCAACGTAGTACATTGAACTTAGTACGCGGGTCATAATACCCTTGCGAGTCCATACCCAGACTGGGTCTTCCGGCTGGTACTCTGCGTGCGTCGTCGAACGTTGTATTATCGGGAGTCGGTGCGTTTTTGGTTTTTAATACGGAGCCGTGCGAGTCGAGCTTTCTCTGAACACTTAAGGTAGCCGGCGACGTCAAGGTACTGCTAGTCGCTTACGTATGGCAGCATTCAATCGATTGTGGTCGAAGGATCTCTGCCATGCACAAGCTGGAACGGGGTCGACCTGATCGTCTCCAAGATGGTGTTATTATCCGCAAAAATTACGTAAGGCAGAATGTAGTTCCATGTCTTTTTTTTCGGCATTGACGTACCTGGCAATCATGTCCGTAATCGTTTTATTTAGACTCTCCACAAGATCATTTGTCTCGGGATGGTACGCCGCTGTACTTCGGTTGTTTGCATGACACTAGGTGAAGGTGGATCTCGCGTCAGCTTTGCCATACATGCTGTTACCCCTTGCATGATAAGCACGTTTGGGGCGCTCCCTAAAAAACTGTGTGACTTCGGCTGCAGAACCGTTAAACAGGGCTTTTGTTTTGTCGTAGCGGGACATGTAGTCTGTGATGTCACTATGATCCCCTTATTTCCCGTCGATGAAGTTTCGGTGGGTGTGAAGACGTCCATCCATGTTTTTTAAAGGGCTTAGTTGGGGGTTGTATCGTGTTCAGCAGCCCAGCAGGTCTGGTCGAGGGTGTCTTGCGTCGATGGCACTCCAGGCACGTTTTTACGTAATGGGTGACGTCGGCAACTGACCATGACAAATAATATTTTTGCAGAATTTGGTGCATTGTGCGTGCAAGGCCGAGATGTGCAGACGTTGGCTCATTAAAGAATTTCCTCACTGAGGTTTGCGGGAATAATCAGGCGATGTGCAGTCCTGTTTAATCCAAAGTTTTTCACGCGGACGCCATTATATAGAGCTATAACGTTGTTGTCTTCTTTCGAGCGAGTGTCGATAGGAGCTCGGCAAAGCAGTCCATGTCTGAATGCTACCAGGAAGACTCGTACAAAACAGTAACATCAAAACCTTGAAGACGAAAGGCTCCATTGGGCAAGGCGGTCGGAGGATTCTTTCAAAGCTGCCAGCCAGCAGAGCGCGTGGTGATCGCTTATTACCTGCAATGGTAGGCTGTATAAGTACGAACAGAACTTTGATGTTGTTCAGATGATCGCGAGGCACTCTTTCTCAGTCTTCAAGTAATTCCCTTCGACTTTTGAAAGCTAACGGCTGGCGTACGCGCTTACTCTTTCAAGCTCGACAGTTCTAAATGAGAACTGCCGCTAGGCCAACGCTGTTAGCGTCAGTATATATTTCTGTCTGGGGTTTTTGTCGAAGTGCCCGAGGACAGTAGGGGTCTGCAAGCGGCGCTTAAATTACTCCCAAGCTTCCTTTGATGGTGCTTCCCATTTGAAAGGGATATCAGCCTTTGTAATTAGCGCCAGTGGTTCGGCGATGCGCGAAACATTCTTGACAAATTGGCGGTAGTAAGCGCACAGCCCGAGGAATTTGCACACGGCACTCTTTTCGGCAGGCTGCGGACGCTAGGCGATGGTAGCAGTTTTTTGTGGGTCAGCGCGAGCGTCATCCATGCTCACGATATGATCCAGGAATAACAGCCTTTCGTAGGCGACTTGGCAATTTTCTGTCTTTACCGTTAGTCCCGATGACTTGATGGCATCCAGCACTGTCCGCAGCCTTTTCAGGTGGTCTTCAAAGTTGGATGAGAAGAAAATGCGATCCATGTATACGAAACAAATCTGCGACATTAAACCATACAAGACAGTGTCCATTGCTCGTTGGAACCTGGCTGGTACGGAGCACAGGCCAAATGCTATTACCTTGAATTCGAAGAGACCGTCTGGTGTTAAAAACACCGTCTTCTCGCGGTCTCTTTCGCCGATCTCATTTTTTCAGTCGTTTTCTTCACGCCCATGACCAAAAAAAGCTAAGCGTCGTATAGACGCTTTAGAGTGTCCTCAATGCGAGGGAACGGGCAGACAATCTTTTTCGTGGCATTGTTCAAGTGGCGATAATTGACTCAGATTCTAATTATGCCTTATTCGCCACTACGACGATTGGTGCTGTCCACGGTCTCTTAGATGGCTGGATCACATCCTCACGAAGCATTTCATGTTGATCGTGTATGGCCTGGCGTTTTTGTGGCGATACACGGTTGGGGCTTTGAGGAAGAGATCAGGTGTGTTCGTCCGTGATGGTGCGGTACTTTGCCCACGGATTTTGCCGAACTATCGACGCTGAAGAAAAGCACTCGTGGTAGCTTTCACGAAGAGTGCGAATTCAGTATTTTCTGGTTCACTGTAGTGTATCATTGATTTTGAACGTTAACACCTTGGCTTGGTTCGGTGCATGATCTTCAAGTTGGCTAGGGAGGGCGAAGACCTAGCTCTCGTGTGTTCTCTAGCTTGTCGAGGAAAGCGATCGTCGTGCCGCTGTTCAGGTGCCAGTATTTTTCGGTGAAGTTTGTGACCAGCAACTTAGCCTGTCCTACTCGAATATGGGTAACACTGCTTGCGATGCCAAGCACTCTCCAAAATCAGTTGGGGGCTGCCTCCGACAACGCCTTCAGAGGTTTCGATCTCTGCGCGGCTCACAAAGGCTACGACACGTGATCGGGCCGGCATGGTTAAGCCTCCGTCGAGGACTTTTATAGGGATGTGATTATTCGATGTCATAATGGAAAATATGGCGTTCATCGTAAGCTTCATGAGCTTGGAGCGAAGGTAGATGATCGCCCGATGGTCATTTAAAACGTCCATATTCATAAGCATATGTCACGGAAGCTTTGCTGCAAGACCACGAATATTGTAGGGTAAGCGCATCCATTTACTTTCACTCTTGCGGTGCATCACCCAGATGGTGTTATAACGCCATCTGGGTGGGTGAAGTTACCACTAGTGTTGCGGATAGCGGACCGTCGCAAGCGGTCGTCACGTTTTTGTGGAAGGCGCGAGCGCTCCACAGATGACAGAATTGGGAGCGCCATTGTCTACTAAGGCGGTAACTGCGCAACTATCGAGAGCAACTTCCAGGTCACATGTTAGTGTCCTCGTATTATGTGTTGGATTCGGTGTTCGATCTCTACTTTGCCGTGTGCTGAGAAGGCGAACGGGGGACTATGTTGTCACTTCGCTGAGTGGCGGCATCAACTTAAAGTCTGGTCGTATTTTCGATGTTGCCGTAGTACGTAGTGCCGGTGTCACCTTAAAATATGGACGCGTGATTGTCGAGGCCATCTTAAAACGAAAATTAGCGTAATGGCTGCGTCGTCGTTACTCACCGTCGGCGGTGGAGGAGCGTCGTTTTTCGCCGTTGAGCAACGTATCATCCAAAGGTTGATGTCTTCAGTTTCCCCTACGGGAGCTGGGGACCTTCTTTGCACGGTGCCATTGTAGTGGTGGCCTGCCGACGCAAAGCGGGCGCTGGACGGTGATGGGGAGCAATAACGGCGGTTTGGAGACTCTCTCCAGCGCAAGTAGTTGTCAGTTTATTGTGGTATTTCGCCAGGATGAGGTCGTAAGGAGCCCATGGCAAAGGTGCGCAGTCCACTTCGTCTGCACGGAGAATGCCGAAGGATATGGCCGGTCCACCGCAGTGGAAGCACAGCAGGCGGTTGTCGGGCGTCCTCCAGGCGTCGCACTTTCTGGTAATTGAGGTTCACTTTTAGGCTTCACGGCGGAGGTCAAGAAGTAGCGTTAAAAGTTTTTGTTCGCATCAACGAGGGCTTGGACGGTCTCGTCAGGGCGCAGGATGTCTCTATGTGGCATCGTAGTTTATCGCATTAGGCTCTTGCGTCGGAGCCGTCAGAGCTGCTTGAGCCATCGCTTGAGGGGCGCCTAGGGCCCCTAGGACCTACAAAACTTCACGGACTACGTCCGTAAGTGTGGTTATTTGGGTCTTTTGGGCGATAGCAGGAGTCGTCTTCGCGGACATTATCGTTAATAAGGTCGCGCGAGTTATCTTCGCATGCAGGTGAGACGTCATGGTGGCCTGGTGGGAAAGCTTGAAGCGGCCAGTTTTACTGGCGGGTTCGGGCGTGCAAAGTTTTCGCAATGCTTACTACCTCTTGGGTGAATTCCGCAATGGTTTTCGGGGGTTGGCTTAGGAGGCCTGCGAAGAGTTGGTCTTTTACACCGCGCATCAGGTAGTTGGCCTTGTTCTCCTCGGTTCTGCTGGGATCGGCACAGTGGAGGAGACGTTTCATCTCTTCAACATAAAACAAGACAGACTCTGTCGGGACTTGAATTCAGAATTGAAGGTGGGCCTGGGCTCTTAATTGTCGAAAGACATTTGCAACAGTCAGTCAAAAAACTGTTTTATATGTCTCCGAAACCTTAAAAGTCTCATGATTTAGAATCAAATTGGGCAAAATCTTGACGACGAAATTGAACTTGCCTTAACTTGACTTGTTCATTCCTGGCGTTGAACCTTGCCACGCGTTCGAACAGGTTGAGCCAGTCTTCCGCATTTTATCTGGTCGTCCTTGAAAGCAGGTGAGCACACGCGGATAGATAAAACCCAACTTTGCTTTCAGCTCGATGGGTGTATCTTCAGGAGCATATCACGATGTCGAGATTCAGCACCTCCACCAGATATTATGTCGTGGTGACAAAGCCGATGACAACAAATGAAGCGTCGGAGAGTGCACTAAAGAACTTCTATTTGGCTGACGTGCGCCAGCAAAAGAACTACCCCACCCGGAGGTGGCGATAACAAACACGCTGTCAGGTCGTCAAAATGAGTATGCCTGTTTCACTCGTCACCCCTCAATTTGTAGGCGGCGAAGGAAGATCTGAAATAAACCTCGAAGGGTAACATCGCACCCTGGAACATTGTAGAAACAGATGCGTGAGGCTGGAATCTTTCGAGATATAGCTAGAAGCACCTTCTGCAACAAAGGAAATGATCTGCGCAGTATCTTCGTTAACACTGTGCGGTAATAAAAAACCTCAGTTCGAGTGAGACCTGCCGAATTGTCTACCATTTACTGCTGATTTGTTAACGCCTACTTTTAGTGTTATGTCTGTGTGGTTATTAGGTATCTATTATTATTGTATTATTACTTTAATTATTGTAATTGCTATTCTTACTGTATCTTTCGCTATTGGTTTTATTATGCTCGATTCCAAAATGTGACTGTAGTGTTTTTTTGTCAATTGAAGGTACTGTTCAAGTTTTGTTTTGCGGTGGAATGATTTGCAACAATTGTTTCTTCATAAAGATATGCATAAAGATATGCATTATCATCATCAGCCTGATGCCTACTGCAGGGCGAAGGCCTTTCCCATATTTCTCCAATTAACCCAGTTCTGTGCTAGCTGCATCCACTTGACCTCTGCGAACTTCTTAACCTCATCCGCCCACCAAACTTTCTGCCGCCCCCTGCTACGCTTTCCTTCCCTTGGAATCCAGTTTGTTATCCTAAGCTACCCTTGATTATCCTCTCTTCGCACTGCCTGTCCTGCCTAGGCCCTTTCTTCTTGATTTCCACTACAATGTCAGTAATTTGAGCTATTTCTCTGACGCACTCTAAACGCTTTCTATCTCTTAATGTTATTCCTATCATTTTTCATTCCATAACCCTCTACGTTTTCTTTAACTTAAGTAGAACCCTCTTTGTTTGCCTCCACGTTTCAGCCCCATAGGTGAGTACAGGTAAGATGCAACTGTTGTATACATTCCTCTTGAGCGATACCGGTAAGCTGCTAGTCATAATCTGCGAGTGCTTGCCAAATGCGCTCCATCCCAATCTCCTTATTCTTCTTATTCCCTTTTCATGGTCCGGACCTGCGGTTACTACCTGCTCTAAGTAGACATATTCGCTTACTACTTCCAGTGGTTCGCTATCTTACGTTAACTGATGTTCCTTTCCGAGGCTGTTGAACATAAACTTCGTCTTCTGCATATCGATTTTCAAGCATACCTTTCTACTTTTCCTGTCTAGGTCATCTATCTGTCTTTTAGAGTTCATCCCCTGAAATACTTAGCAAGTGCTGCGCTTCGTTGGATGCCAATAAGTAATTACTCTCTTATTACAAACCTACTGCACCTTGGAGGAATATGAGCACATAGTTAAAGCTATTTATTTACTCATTGCTTGTTGGGTTATATTTATTTATGTGTGATTTTACAACATGCTTTTCTTCCATACCATCATGAAGCTAACTGAGCGCTATCAGGTTAGCGGAGGCCAACCGGTTAAAATTAATTGTTTCCATACTTCCAGCACACATTTTGCGGGCGACACAAATTTCACAGCATCCTGCACAGAGGGTGGTCCCTCGCTGCTGTCACGTGTCTCTACGTCACATGACGTCACCGCTAGATTGAGCGCGCGTCGGTCGCGGCAGTGGCTGCTCCAGCAGAGTGCAAGTGTCGTCTGCTTGTACGCTGCGCGCAGCAACGCAGAGTAGGGCTAAGCTCAAGATCGGACATTTCGTAACAGACTAGCACCTTTCTCCGCCCGGTACTCCAATTAGCGATTCCAAGGTCCTTTGTTACTTTTATTTTCTTTTTGCGTGCATTCGTGAAAGACACAATGACGGCTCGACCAGTTTGATGCCACTGGTTCAACGTACCGAGATGAAGCCGACCTTGCATATTCCTTGCGGCGCTAGTTGTGCGCCCGTTGGTATTCCTTGCATTAATTCCTGGCTTCTTCATTGACATAATGTCAACGTTGTTTCAGGTCGAAGAAATCGCCAACTCCAGCCATCACAGAAACGATGTAAAATGGCATTTTTACGTATAACGAAAACAGTTTGCATGCTTAACGCGTTAATTCTGATTTCCTGCCCCACGAGCAGAACTATGCAGTGATAATTCAATAAACAAAATAATGCCGCATCAAATTTCTTTAATTATAGTGATCCAACAAAGCTCACGTAATTCATTTCTAACTATTGCGACAAACATTTCTCGATTGTTCAAGCGGAACGCCCCAAGGTAATTACTAAGGTCATTACTATGTTCTTTTGAGAAAATCCTCTCCATAAATAATGTTTGTATGGTATAACATTGCATATGCCGGCGATTCAGCTGTGGCGTTTTCTAGTAAGCAGAGTTATTTTAAAGCAGCGATAGAACATAGACAGATATAGAGAGGCAACTACACATTGCTCTGAACTTATGCAGGAATTTTCATTCATGGAGTGTCTCTTTTTACAGGAGGCGGCAGATAAAAAGTCAACAATCGTGTCACATGTCCTC
Organism: Amblyomma maculatum; assembly: GCF_055883805.1. NCBI lineage: Eukaryota > Metazoa > Arthropoda > Arachnida > Ixodida > Ixodidae > Amblyomma > Amblyomma maculatum. The sequence goes on from NC_139346.1 coordinate 120,886,980, forward strand.
TTCCAAAAAAACCCTTTCCTTCGCTTGAAGTGTCAGGGAAGTGCTGCTTACGCATGTTTATTTAAAATGTGCTATAATTTACTGCCTCAATATTTTCTCTGACTATTTGGTCTCGGTTTCGGCCTATTGCTTCCGTTCTTTGAAAGCATGGTTCACACTGGCATTCCTGACAATCAATGACAAGATTCCCGTGTCTTTTCAGTTCTAAATTTTCTTGTGCTCACGTGTCCTACCATTTAAACAGCGTCCCGTTCGACCAACGTATACCTTTACGGATGTCAGCGGAATCCTATACAAAAATTGTTCATTCTGTCCACACTCTGCCCGTGCTCTAGCGCTATTTTAAAATGATGTTCAGCCAACTCGCCTAACAGGCCATTCTGCTTAAGCACAGTTACCGTGTAAAATGAGCGATAGGCTGTTCTGCTCCGTCGGAACCAACCCCTGAAATCAAGTTTCAGGTCCGTGTTCACAGAGCGCTTGTTTTGTGTGTTGCATGTCTTTGGCTTTGATTGGTGCAAATGTGTAACGTTCTATGCAATACACATGTTTCCAGTTCCTTTTGAGGGTGCTGTGTCGAGGAGGTTTCTTTTGCATGTAATCAATAAGCGACATTTAAACATCGTCGTCTATAATTTGTTTTGTAAATAACCTTTGCAAGTAGGTATTGGGCATGCTAAGTTGTTTATTGAAAATGTCCATGTTTGAAGATATTATTCGCACTAGATGGAGCAGATAAAAACAAGCGGTGGCAGCTTCTTCGGACACCTATTCGTAGCCTATTGTTGACGAGGCTACTTCGCACTGATAAGAACAGCCGGCAGACGGGGCTCATTGAATTAACAGCGACTGTTGGCATCTTCGCTTGAGTTTTCATCTCTTACGCATTCCGGCGCAGCAGTGCTAGGCAGTCGACGGTCGCTCAGTGCTGTTGAATTAACCGGGTGTACAATGGAAAACTTCAGAGATACGGCAGCGAAATGCATGTGTACTGTTAGAAGTGATTGCGCGTTGAAAATTCACATAGTGCCAGATTCGCTGCCAAGAACAAAACTGCTTTCGGATAGATGTTGCAATCTTTCTGGTCTACTTCTCTATTCTTATAGATCAGCAATTTCATATGGTGAGAACAATATTGCTCCATACACTAAAAATCTATTTTAGTGGTATTTAAAGAAGAAAAATGTATTTTAGAGATATGCTAACTTCATTACCATGTCTATATATACAGCATCAAATGTAAACAATAGCAACAAAGTTTTATGAAAAACTACAAGAACTGCGTCTGATTTCTTATAAATTCTAATTATCTCTATATGTAGATTACAGTCGGAACCATTATTTGCCACATGTGCTCATTCGATATTTATTCTTTTGACTTCTGCATAGTTTCATACATGACAGGCTCCATATATTTTTACGGTTTTTTTCTTGAGTAACGTTTATTCATTTCTCTGAGCGCAATGTTGGTATTTTTCTGATTACGGTGGGCAAATTTAATTGTTGTTTTATACACCTTTTGAAGAGGCTAAGTAATATTCAACATCATTTTTTATGTATATTTTGGGAAAATGTGTTTTCGTGCATGTCACGCGGTGAGCGTTTGTTTACTTCAAAGGGTACCACTTCAATTTATTTCTTTTCTGACATCCACGCACGTCATATATGACGTTTGTTTGTCGAAACAGCACTACCACCGAGTTTACGGAGGTTTTTCCCCACAATTGGAGGTTAATGCTCTCGCGTCGAAATCGCCAGACAGCGAGCAGTGATGTATATGTATGTTGGCATTTTTGTAGTAAAATGAATGCTAAAGGTAAAATCTTAGCAATAATCATTCGTTGATGATTTAAGGGATACAAAATAACAACCTAATGCAAAGAAAATAAAATCATAAACAGTCTCAACTAGGCACGTGACAAAGCACGAAATAAATTACCATGTCGAAATCATGGGTTACCTGTTCGCGCCATTGCTCAAAATTTTGCCGCTTCCCACTGAGGCTTCATGGGATTTTCATCTATCTTGCATTGCGTCATTCGTATTGCATATTTTTCTGTTCTGTGCGTCATCGTACAACTACCATGATCGATTTAGCTTATGCCCAGTTCTTACTAAACCCTCCCTTTCTTTGATAAAAATGCCACTAGACTCTATGCAAAATGTCTTAGATAAAGTGGACAGATTTAAAGAAAAACCTGCTAGTTTGTTTTTACATTAAACTTAAGGGGAGGTTGTTTGCTTTGGTTCGCTTCGTGGCTTTTCAAATTATAAGGCGACTCAGGCTTTTGAGGGACACTGCAGTAGGGGCTCCAGACAATTTCATCTCTCTTGCGTTCTCCAAAGTTTACCCTGATCTGAGTACAAGGACACCTTGCATTTCGCCTTAATCGATACCTGTCTGCTACAGCCGGATTTTTTTTTTCACAATCACTTTATTCCGCACTCCTCTCGGTACAGAAAAAAAAAAAATGCGAGGTCAAGGACTAAAGCTGCTATCTAAGCAGCTTGACGAAGGCCCTTGCCCCCTTGATGGTAGCGTAGAGCGGCAATAGTCATATAGTAGTTAAACGTTGTAAAGGAACATAGCTGAAATATGGAGAACTGTAAAATGTAATCAATATTCTTATTAATAATATGACAAATTATACAAGCTCTATTTACAGATCATAAAATGATCATTTTTTGCATAGGTTGTGCAATACAGTACAAAAAATATAAGAAATGCGACATGACAATACCGTTCAAGCATTTATACAAATTAGCACACACTTACATATGTACAAACGTCTATGCACCATACTTATAAAATCTATGCAACTGATGCAAGCTTTAACAAAACAGAAAAAAAAATTTACCCGGACCATTTTTGTCTTTTTAATTGCATGTTGGAATACCCATCCCTAATCTGTCACTATATACTTGTAAAATATCTAGCGAGTGTGGGTTTTGTTGTCGTTCATATATCTATGCCGGTGTTTTTAAGTATGTTGAATAAGGCTGGCAGGCGTTGTTCTAGTCTATTGAAACCGTTATTCGTACGCGAAAAGGGGACAAGCCAATAATTTACGTTTCCGATATTGTACGGAACCTCCACAGTTTGCCTTACATTGCACAGCGATAGAAAGCATGTTTGGATTTTATCAGTGAGTGTTTATACCTAGCACTTAGGTTAAAATTATATAGGTGAAGTACAGGCAGTATAATATAAGCTGAAAAAAGCTCAATTGTATGACCACCATGCTGTAAGCATGAAATGTGACCGATTGCCTTTTTATTTGCATTAAACATAAGCAGTGTATGCTGTTCTTCGAAGTTGTTGCCCAAACAAGGCTACAGTAATATATTTGTGACGTAAATAAGAAATTATATAACATTAGTTTAATTCTAGCTGGAAGAGTATAACGAAGTCGACATAGAAAGCTACAGGGCTTCGCCAAGTTGCGAAGCAATTTTGTTTTATTTATTTTATTTACATAATACTGCAGGTCTCTTTGGTCCAAGCATGATGGGCAAAATCCGTGTAAAGAAGAAATAACAAAGAAAAGGAGAAATGTTTGCGTGTCATGCACAGATACACTTCTACAAATAACCTGGAAGCATAACAGATAGCCATTTTGATTATAACGCCATAAAAATAAATAAGGAAATAAAAAACAAACAAACAATAACTCTCTCAGAGGTCAAAAACATTGCAAACAACCAGACAAAAACTCTCTCAGTGGTCAAAAACATTGCCAATGGCTTCCCTGAATTTTTCACAAGTGAAAACCTCCCCAGGCAGTACATTCCAGTCTCCGATTGTTCGTGGAAAAAAGGAGAATTTGTGGACGTTGGTTCTGGCGAAATGGAGAGTTAAGCTATAATAGACCCCTTTCATAAATGTTAAGTCGGCTTCACCTCTATGCTGCATTCCCCACTAATGGCAGAACTGCAATGTATTGAAACATTGTATTATGGCCATAATTCATATGACTTATGCATCAGAATATATTCGCATAACTGCCCTATTACCACTAAATGCATCTGTGTAGAAGCAATATGCGATTTCAGGTCTATATCGCCGTTTTTCTGGCAGCCAGTGACGCCATGTTTGGGGAAAGAAGCAGCGTGGGAAAGCCTACTTAACGATTTTTGCAAGGGGTCCATTGTGTGTGTGTGTCTTGGTTTACGAGTGAGGGATGGTGTGACATAAAGTGTTGCCGATATTCCGAACTTTCCATGAATTAAGGAGCATAAAAATTATAATCTTGCTGTCTTTCGTTGGGTACAGAGTTGTTTTATTTTGTTCAGTTTCCATAAGGAAAGATGGAGAATCAGAATTTCGGTATTTGTTATAGATGAAGCGTACGGCCCACCTTTGAACTTTTTCTCCCCGCGCGATGTCTTTTTTCGTGTGAGGGTCCCACACCACGGCAGCGTACTGGAGTTTTGGCTGAATAATAGAATCATAAGCTAATTTTTTTACTTTACTTGGTGCACCTTTTCAACTTGTGTCTTAAAAAACCCAGATTTTTCATTGCAGATGAAGTTACATGGGAAATGTGATCACTCCATGTTAGCTGATCATTAATTATTACGCCTAAATACTTGCCTTTATTTACTTTAGTCACATGTATATCTTTAAGGGTGTAGGCAAAGTCCAGAGGCATCTTCGTTCTCGTAATATGCATAAATACGGTTTTCTCAAGGCTCAGTGACATTCCCCATTGGTTACACCAACACGCAACTTCCTTTAAAGCTGTATTAAGCAGGGTTTGATCTGAACCAGAGCGAGTTTCTTTAAATAGCATACAATAATCAGCAAAAAGAATAATTTTAACATTTTCATCAAGAAAAGAGACCAAACCATTTATATAAATCAAAAACAATAAAGGACCCAACACACTCTCTTGCGGAACACCGGAGGTAACATCAAGTGGGTGGGGGGGGGGACCGAATCCGTCAATCTCCACATACTGTGTTCTCTGTTTTAAGTAAGCAGAAATCCAGTTGATGAGTAGTGCAGGCACTCCAGTTGTATTAACCTTCAGAAGTAGTTTATTATGCGGAACCTTATCGAAAGCCTTGCTAAAATCGAGGTATATGACGTCAACTTGTCCGGATTTATCTAGTATTTCGCTAAAGGTGTGAATGGCTGTAATTAATTGCGTGACAGCTGAAAATTTCTTTCTAAAGCCATGCTGGAATGACCTAAGAGCTGAATTTGAATTTAGAATTTCCGTTATATGATTCGCTATTACATGCTCGATGAGTTTGCAGGAATTGGAAATTAATGATATTTGACGGTAGTTCTCCACCAATGAGCGGTCTCCGTTTTTGTGAATAGGTACAACTCTGGCCGTGAGCCAGTCAGGGCGCAATGAAGCAGACAACAATGATTCATGAAATATTTTCACAAGAAATGAGCTAGAGATTCTGCATAACGCCTTAAAAATTTATCGGGTATATTAACAGGGCCAGAAGAACTCTTAGGATCGAGTCTAAGGAGCATCTCCACAACCCCCTCATAAGAGAACAACACAACATTTTCGCTTGAAGAATCGCATGTATTGTTCACATTAACATTTTTATGACAGTTAGTGGAAAACACAGAATGGAAATAAGAATTAAAATGTACCGTCATTTCTTCTGGAAATGTAATGGATTGCCATGCACAACTATTTGCTGGATAGGCTCCCTCCAATCCCGGATGTGGTTCCAAAATTTGCTTGGATTTTTTTTTTATGAACTGTGGGAGGGTTTAAGTAAAGTAACGCTGCCTGGCAGACCGGATGCTAGCATATAATTCTTGCTTCAGTGTTGTATGCGCAACCGAAAATAAATGTTCATTAAATACTATACCTAATTTTCTCACTTCATGTACTGTATCTATTATTTCATTGTATTATTTTAAATTAAGACTGTAATCTAGACGTTTTCGCACAAGGCCGCAATTGGACATCCTTGTTTTTTTTTCGTATTTATTTCCAATGAATTAACTTCGCCACATTGGAACAGTTTATTAATTATGTTACCTAAGAATGATAATTCGTTAACGTCTTCTGACTGAGGAAACAAACTCACGTCATCGGCGTAGACTACAATGACTGCTTGGTCACTTATTCTTACTATGTCCTATGTCAATAATATAAATTGTAAAAAAAATGGGTCATAATATACTGCCTTGAGGCACTCCACAAAATATATTGCGTAGAGCTTATGGTTCCTCTTTTAGAGAAACGCTTTGCTGTCTCGCAGACAGATATGATCTTAAAGGGCGAGAGGTATACCACGGAAGCCATACTGTTTTAATGTAAAAAAATCGGGTAATATGGTTAATTCTATCGAACGCCTCAAAATTTTATAAAGACCGCTAGTGTTAGTTTTTTTTTGTTCAAGACGTGTAATAATAAATTCTTTTTGTGTGAGAAGGGCCAGTTCTGTTGACATACTTTGTCGGAAACCAAACTGCTGGGGAGATATTATAGCATGCTTACCGCAAAATGATACCTCTCTTTTACAGATTGCCTCTTACAATCCTTTGGATATTACAAGTAGCGCAGAAATTGGTCTATAGTTTGAAAACTCATTTTTGTCTTCCGAATTAAACAGGACAGAGACTCAGGCTATCCGCATTTTTTGCAGGAAAACACCACCATCTAAACAGAGGTTAAATATATGCGTAATAGCAGATATTAAGAAATCGAACACGCATTTTTTGGGACGATTCAGAAGGCCATCAGTATCGCGCTTTGCTGTACTTTAAGGACATAGAAATGGAATTAACTTCATTGGCAGTAACTGGAGCAAAGAAAGCTGTGTGGGCATTCTGTTGGCCAAATACGAGAATGCTTTATCATTGTGACTGCTATTTGCTATAGTTGTAAAATATTCATTAAACTTATTTGGTAGCTCTGTTCTCTCAAATCTTCTATTATTAATTGTAATTTAGAGGCCTTCACTTTCATGTGTACTCCTATTTTAGAGTTTATTCAATTCACGCCAAAGAGTGTCTCCCCTGGCAGCAACGCGGCAAATAGGTTTTCAAAGAAAGCGTGATTAGAGTTCCGCAATAAACTTTGTTACTCTGTTTCTGGCTTTCTTAAATGCAAAGAAATCGCCGGGGTCCCTTGTTTTCAAAAACTGAAAATACATATTATTTTTCTTACTCATAATTTTAGTGCAGTCTTTATTGAGCCATGGATTACGGCATTTTTGTGCCTCTTGATAGGTTTGTACCTAAAGCAATGCATGTAGGCATGCTTAAGCAGACTCATGAAAACCTAGGCGTCGCTAGCAGTAGTACACTCAATTAACCACAGATGTGAAGTCGACTTCTAAATTTTCAAGCGTTCTATAATTGATTTCTTGAACTAAGAATGATTGAGATGACAATCCCAAATTTTTTACATAGTCCGCTGGGCTTGCAAAGCGTAAAAATAGGCAAATAATCACCAAGAGCTGCCGTGATACCGTCAGCTCTGATGGAGTCTGTCAGGTTATTTGGGATAAAACAATCAAGAAAACCTTCACAGTGACAGGTGATGCATGTAGGTTCTGTTGTCATGTTTTTTTAAAGTGAAATGTATCTGGAACCAAGGACATATCTCGAGAACTTGAAGTAGGCTGAAGCTTGGCAATGTTGAAATCCCCTCTGGTGGTAATGTGTACTTGATTCACACACGCAAAATTCACACACGCAAAGTAGGCAAGAAATTCAGTATCACTCCCATCAGGGGGCCGGTAAATCACGGTGAATATTGACTTTTTTTTTCCATTGGAGTGTCAGTGTCTCGTAATACGGTGTAACAGCCGTGAACTCGGGAGCACTACACATGGCATCTGTTCCGATACTAACTGCATTACTCCCCCACCACGCATGTAGGGCCTATTTAAGCAAAACCTTTTGTAACCTGGTAGTGAAAGGAGTTCTTACGTTTTATACCATGTTTCGGTGATCAATATGAAAAGAAATCTGAGCCCGAGTTACCGAGAAATGTAGCTGCCTCGTCGTACTTATTCCTTGCAGACTGTGCATTAAAATGTAGGAGGGAAAGCTGCGCACTCTCGTTTGAACAAGCGATCTCTTTAGGTGTGTTTGACGGCACATGAAACAAAGGCCCGATAAAGCGTGCGAAAGGTTCTTATGCAATCTTTTCCAAATCACCTTCGCATGAAATACGGATGACTCCTGATGTGTCTGTTTTCCGCGCGAACACTTTGCCGCCTTTTGCCCATGCATAACGCCAGCTCATCTTCTTTTTACGAGTGATTGTCATCCCCAGCAGAAACTTAAACTGGGGACAAAGATGTTCGTTCCCAAACACCCATGCCTTTGTGGAAAATCCTGGGTTCACGGCGTCAGTTATTTCCTACGTGCTTTGTCAATTACTTGATTCCGTTTGGCACGGCTGTTGAAAGCGGCAACAATGCTCTTGTTTTCTGTGTCGTTCCAAACGGGAACACGTGGTATACCTCGATTTCTGTTTATATGTTGGGTCCCCCCTTTGCGTCTCCCACTTTACCAAACAGCTCTTCAAGGTTTTCCTTCTCTTCATACGGCACACCTTTTATTTAAATATTCTTGTTCCTAGAATACCGATCCTGTTCAGTTACTCTTAGAAAATTGTCGCGCACCTGTTCCCTCAGAGTTTCAAGCTCTTGCAGCAATTGTTCATTAGATTCTTAAAGTGCAGCAATTTCCCTCTTTACTTCGGCGCACTCTTGCTTCATTTCTTCGCAGACATTGATTAGGTACTCTATGCTGTTTTTTATCACTCTCAGTTTCTTTCGGAATTCACGCTTCAGATCAGCAACCTCTATCATGTCGGCAACAGTACACAAACGCAGATCACCGGCAGCACAGGCAGCGTAGAGAGCAGTACAAAAGTACAAAAAATAACAGGTTGAACCTACGATTTAAGAGGCAAGAATAAGCATTGCTGTCGATCCGCTGCTTCCGCTGCCAAGTCACAGGCCACGCCACACAGGCCACGCCAGAAGGATCAGGTCAGCTTCCGTGCCCCAATAAGTCAACATTCAAACTCCTCAACTATTGCTTTTTTTATTCTACAGAAACTGATATTTCGAAGGTGGCTCGTCTCTTTCTTTAGTGGTGCTTTTTATGGAGCTGTAACGAAAAGCAGAGACGGGGAGGGGGTGAATACAGACGGGAAAGAAAAAGCGAGTGGGCGTTTGAAGGGGGGGTAATTCGTTGGTGGAAGAGCTCTGTAGAATAAATGTGCGGTGAGGTGCATCGTTGCTGGCTGGCGATTTTGTTTTCTTATCTGCGACGTGCCCCGAGGCGAGTGAAGACCCTGTAGGCACGCACCACCCCCACCACACCAGAAATGTTGTGTCTTACCTAGGTAACATTATTTTGGATCGCTTGTATAAATATCATCCAGAAAAAAGGCGACCTACAGGGTGTGCAACTAAATCTACAGGATCTTACCCGGTTACTGTCAAAGGCAAAGAAAAAAGAGGCCAGCGAGCACCACTGCATCATCCGGCACCCTCCTTTTCCATTCTTTTCAATACTCACATCCTAGCCTTTCCCCCTCCTTCCTGTATTCGTTTCCTCCTCGCCCTTATTAATTTTCTAATAACTGCATACATGTCTTGCACCAACCCTGAATAAGGAGCCAAACCGACTCCAAAACGTCGAGTCCCTCCAAAATAAATAGAAAGTGAAACTTGGAGAATTTTGAAACTTCACCAATTCAGACATGCGAATCCATCGAAATGTGTTGCTTTCAAATCCGTGGCCCACGTATCTAAGCTCTCTACTGTAGCTACAGTAGATCACCGCTCGTTTTAAATTCCAGAACTCTTTAGCGTTACGCGGTGAACATCATCTTCAAGAACTGCCATCTCAGCCGTTCTTTTATTTAGGTTTGGTTTAGTTTGGTTTGTAGCGTTTAACGTCCCAAAGCGACTCAGGCTATGAAAGACGCCCTAGTAGAGTGTCGTTTTAGATAATCAAATAAAGTTTCATCAGCATACAAAATTCATTATATCTAAAGCAGCTTTTGGTATTCACGTAATCATTAAAGCCCGGCATTATTTCGACCTGCCTACACTTCGCATGTTATATTTCTCCTTCGTACATAGCCACCTCTCGTATTGCATATCATCTTAGGGTAACACATACAACACTCACCTTTCATGTGTTCGCCACCTTCAAAATCAAGCACTCCGAATGATTACTTTCAGCTCTTACCGTGCATCCGTTGTCAATTTTTATCGCACACTTAACATACTGCCATTGTCGCTACAGCTTAATTTTAGGTTGGCATCAATTATCTTTAAAACGCTTAATAATCATGTCGTTCTTTGTGGGTTTGAGCCCTCCAAGCTCTTTAACAATAATAACACCAGATTTGCTGAATATCATAATCTACTGTTACCCAAAATGAGGACTAATTATGGTAAACTGTATACTTCTCAGGCATATCGGTTTGGAATTCACTGCCTTCCGAAATCAAATCACAGCGTACTCTTCATTCATTTCATCATTCTTTAAGGACTTACTAATTTTCTACCTTGTTTTGTTCCTCCGACGAAATGTTTCTCTGGATCATAGGTTTCTGTGTTTTCATTATTTCATTATTTGTTCAGCAAATAGCATTCTCAGATTTCAGCAGTTAGTGCACTTTTGTTTCTAGTTATTGGTTATTTAGAGTTTTCTATGCTGTTTTTAGTTTGCATTGTATTATATATTATTGTTAGTATTATAATTTGTTATCTGCATGCCTGTATATGTTTTTCTTATAACTGCCTAGTATGTTACCCGCGAATTTTATTCATTTTGTCATAGGAGGTCCCCGGACAGTTTTTACTTCGGGACTTCCTTCTGTAGTACAAATAATCATCTATACATGCATTTAACAATGAAAATAAAATGTGAAATGTGAAAAAAAAAAAAAACATTTGACAAATACTGTATATTTGCATAATAAGTGCAGTTGTTCACTGATAATTAAGCTAGATGCAACGCGTTCTTGTCATCGCCAACTAAAAGATTATAACATGCTTAATATTAATCATGCCAAACACGTTGGCAGTCTTTTATTTACAAAACATCACCGAGTAGGAAGACGGAATTAAAAGCTCCATCGCGTTCACTTTCAGGCGAAATTCAAGCACCCTCTGAAGTTTAAGGCGAGAGCCTGTCTTGGCTAATGGATGGTGCCGACCGAAATATTCACAGGAAATGTTCACACAAACTCACGCATCTAGAAGGAAAATCAGTCTCCATCGGGTATCGAACCACTATCCCTCTGATCTATAGCAGAGCGCGCAATCCGCTATTCCACCTCGAGTCGTGAGAAACTGTTCGTTATTTTTCTTTCCTGTCTTCAGGGTCATAGCAGCGATGATAATGATACTGCAGTCTGTCATAATAATGGCGACAGTAGCGATGACAATACCGATGCATTTAGTGAAAACAGCGTTTTAAAGAGGCATCTACCATTTCCGTCTTAAGCAGACATCAACGTAGCTTCGCAATTCTTTTCAGCGTGAAGAGTGCTATTTTACAAATATGCAGAAAGGTTATGTATCCGTACAACGAAGGCATGCACGCTTCACAAACGCCGCAAATATCAAAGCTTCAAAAGGCACTATACGAACCAGTAAAAACGGTACCCCCTGGATGGGAACACCTCGACCGAGCATCTTGATTTCAAAATAGCACTACGTTACAGCAGCACCACAACAGAATAGCCTCGCCCCAGCAAGATACCACTGTCAGATTTGGCCTGTTTATTTTTAGCATGTCGACTTAGCGTACGCTTCGGGTAAGACTTAGGGTGCGAAGAAAGCGACTTAGGGTACCAAGAACGACATGGCTGTGGACATTGCGAACACTATACTGAAAGGCCTCTGATGTATATGGCATTATTTATGCGCCTTTGCACAGAACCAATCAGTCGCTCTGATAAGCAAGGGCTTATATTTCGCAATGGGCTGCCACTTGTTAGAACGCAAAAAGCTAACCGACATCTAATAGAATTCTTAGCGACACTATTAATCTGTGTTTGCTGGCAAGACGACTCGCTTTTATTCAGATGGCGGTCATTTCAATACTTTCTCGAATGTGGCTAAACTGACATTAAAACGAGACTAAGGAACTGCCTGCAACAACTAATGACTAAGCGGAGTCAGTTGACTATGTTATATTGATTTGCCAAATATTAGGGTAGCCCCGCCACGCCAGGATTCATTGAACACTCTCAATTAGCCTGCCCGCATATCACCTAAAAGCGAGAATAACCTACACGTAAAATGAGCTTACTTTTAGCAGGATTGCCTGACTGCCGTGAAGAATCAGATATTTGAGCTATCATGCCTGGTCTTCTTTGAATAGACCTCTCAAGCATTCTTAAATCATGGGAGTAATAGAGAAGAATGAACTGCCCATTAGAGCACTTATATCTATTAGAATCAGTGAGTCGAACATGACTTTTTTTTGGTTAGGTGTGAGATGATGCCTTTCGGTCGTTCAGCTAAATGCAGAACCATTTCAACCTTGTCCGGACGTGTTGCATTCTAATGTGTTCAAAAACGGACGGGATAGCTCCTTATTACTCCACGTTATTATACTGCGCTTTCTTCCTTGATCCAATCTATGAAAAAAGAATTTTAGTTGTCTGCTGTCTTTAAACCATTTGCTGATACTTTTAAGGGAGGAGGATTTGGGATTTCTGCTTTACATTATTGACGAGGATATTTATTTATATATTTATTTATCCAACTGCTGTATCAGATGATTTCATTTCAGTGCATAGGATACCTCTCGGGTGCTGGAATTTTTATATGAGCGACATCATTACGCAGTTAACCTGTTACTCACGTCCTGGATGAAACAATAGCCTGTCAATGATGCACTGAACAATACATTTGACCAAACGTGTTTTCATCTTTTCGCCAGCAACAAGTTTTCAAAAGTGTTCTATTTTTGCGTACACACTGTCGCTTCAAAAGCCAGCCTCGTCCTAGCAGGAATGATTAAGTTCCAGGAACGACAACCGTACGCAAAGGCCTGTTTTGATCTTCGTATTCGAGTATTCTCTCCCTCCCCGCGTCTAGGGTAGCCTACTGGGTATCGCCTGGTTAACAATATTGCGTTTATGTTATTTTATATTCTCTATTTACCTTCGTATTCGACACATAATATACCGGAGCGGTCGTCTCAAGTGGCGTTCCACCGTCACTCCACTTCAAGAGCGACATTTTTCGAATTGACTTCCGTGATAGTCGACCGTAGATATACTCTCTAATAATAGAAACGGCTGCCCCTTTATCTATATTGTGAGCCTTCCACGCATCTTCTTTCATTTGTACATACCATAACCTTCTTTCTTTTGTACATACCATCGTCATCGTCCCGCGGTGCCGGCTCCAGCACGCCGTCACGACTTTGGCGTCTCAACCTGGCCTTCTTTCACAATATACATGCTCGTAGGATGGCCAGTGCTTTTCACAGTTACCATATAGGGCCTTTAATATTTGCTGTTTAATTCGTCATGAACAAGCTGCAAATGGCGCGGCTCATTTTTAACTTCGAATGCATGAACCGCTTTGCCCCATTTTTCATGCCAACTTTCGCTGAGTGCCCAAAAGCTCTTGCATCAGTGACATCGTGCTTTTTACATTCGTTTGCCTCATGCACCGCATCGGTTCTCAGGTTCTGCTAGGTTAACCATTTTCACGTGTATTACAACAGAGATATGCTACGGTCGTAAATATTTGATAACAGCTAGGACAATGTCCGATTTAGGATTTCCTTCTCAAGGTCGGAAGCACTTTGTCTCTTTTTCGGCGAGTTTGGCTCTTTTTGTTGCGTCGCACTTTGCTTCGAAGTTGAACTCCTTCTTCTTGGGCAGTTTTGCTTGAATAGTCGCGTTTCCTCATAACCCCCAAAGAACGTGGGCGCGCAGCGCGTATTCTAGAAAATCGCCGAACGCGCTTTTATAACTGCCATGTGTCTTCCACTGCTGATGCTCAGACTGATTCGTATTAGAGCTGGTGTCAGTAGTTCAATTTTCGTCTTTAGCTATTAGCTGGGTACCCAGTGCGTAGAACTCCTTCAACATGCTGGTTAGCTGCTAGAATAAATTTTCTCAGTGTGTCAAAAAAGAAAAGAAGAAAGCCAACCGTAGCCATGTGTTTTTTGCCGCAATTACACCCACAATTATGCGTGTCTCAAAGTTACAGCACGCGACTGCGCCTTTAATTGATTGCAACACTAACCTTTTCATACATTGTTATACCTGTTAAATTTAAACACTGCATTAAGATACCCACGAAACCACCTCCTAATCACGTGTAACAAGAAAAGAAGCGCAAGAAAACTGCTCTTTGCAAGCTTATCTTTTGTAAACCTCTCCTGCCCAGGTAGCACTGCTGCCTGCAGTATTGATAAATACATAGTTCGTTTGTTTGTTTTGCTAACATAAATCAAAAGCTTCAGTCAGGTATTTTAACCATAGATGTCAGTGATCATCTGCCTATATTTTTTATGTTGCACTGTCACGCTTCTCGTCGTGTACCACAATCAGTGTTTAAAACAAGGAAAATTAATGAGACTTCTTTAGACACCTTCAAAACCCTTTTAGGGCAAACAGACTTGTCTGAGGTTACCAATGATAATGATGCAGCATCTTCCTTCACTCGTTTTTACAGAATAATTAAGGACCTCTATGATCGCGCATTTCCGCGCTGCGTCTGGGAAAAACACAAAAAGGCACGAAAGCCGTGGATATCTACGGCCTTTACAAAGATATTTTGAGATTTAACAAGTTATTCGAACAGTTCCTGAAAACCAAGGACATTTCAAAACTTCAGGAGTGCAAGAAATTTTGCAACAGACTGAACTCTGACCTAAGGAAGGCAAGAAATACCTATTATTTACACAAGTTTGAAAATATAAATGATCAACAAAAGTTTTGGAAAGTTTATAAAGAGATATGCGGTCCCTGCACAACTTATATACTTCCGGAGAAATAGACTGTAGATGTAGTGACCCTTACATCAGCTGAGTTGCCTGGAAGGCTAAACCAACACTTTCTGTATTCGGGGAACATAAAAAACCAGACAATATCAGCCCGTGGTCCCATAGATTATGTGCAGACAGGAGTAAAAGATAGCATTTTCTTAAAACGTACGGATGAAGCCAAAATGATAACTATTAATAACTCTCTAAATAACAATAGGGCAGCAGGCTTGGATGAGATGAAGGTTAGACCAAATAAAGAGGTGGCTGTCATGACTGCCCGACCGCTTAGTCATGTTTGTTACTGTTTGCTCCAGGAAGGATTATTTCCGGATGACCTTATGCTGACTAGAGTAACTGTGATACATAAAGGTGGGGCCAAGAATAATTTCAACAATTACCGACCAATATCAGTGCTGTGAACCTTTTCGAAAATCATAGAACGCGTTATTTATTGCGTACTTTAAGACTTTCTAAACAAATTAAAGTTAATTTCACCAAACCAGTACGCATTTCAGAAAACTAAGTCAGCTGAGTTAGCTCCATTGCATGTGAAGGAAAGAAGGCTCATAGAAAACATTGAACGTAAATTATTTACAGTGGGAATCTTCCTTGATATACGCAAAACATTTGACTCTGTTAAAAACCATATTTTACTCGATAAACTCCCGATGTATGGTATACGAGGAAGAGCACTTCAACTTATTGAGAGTTATCAAACCGTAAACAATATGCGTGATATATAATACAACCTCTTCAACATTAGAACCAATTTTAACAGGTGTGCCCCTGGGCTCAATTCTTGGGCCGTTGATTTTTCTATTCCATTCACACAAGAATTGCTCCTTTATGCAGATGACACAAATGTCTTCGTTTCTGGCCCCACCCTCTCTAAACTAGAAATAGACGCAAACATATGGCTATGTGTACTGTCTGAATGGTTAACTGCAAATACACTGGACCAAAATCAAATACACTATTTTCAGAGCTCGTAACACCAGAATTACTGCGGAATTTTCCGTGTACTTTCAAAGCGATGTGATAGAGAGCACACATGAGATAAAAGATTTAGGAGTTTTTTTTTTTTATGAGCACCTCTTGTGGAATGCACATACGAACTATCTTAAACTAAAATTATTTCCAGTGGTAGCAGCATTGTGGAGAATAAGAAACCAAATCCCTGAAAACTTTAGAGCGCTTATTTACTCTACAATGATTCAGTCCCCTATATATTACTATCTTCTCGTATGGGGCACAACTACTGCTGCCATTTTGGCAAGCATATTTATTACACAGAAAAAATCTCTCCGTGCCCTAGAAGGTTTAAAGTACAGCGAAAGCACGCATGCTTTCGGTTGCAGTTATGGAGTAGTGAGGATGGGTCAACTTCATGGAAAAATACTTGCGATTTATATCTACAATGCAATTAGGAAAAACCGTGACAATTTCGCACAGACAGATATGAGCCTAAATCAAACTTTTGACTTCAGGAAAAACCAATACAGACTACCAAAGCTGAGAACAAATTACAGTGGGCAAAGCCTGCGATCCCAAATACCCATGCTTTTGAACAAAAATAAGGATCTTGTTGCCGTTATTGAACGGCATGCATCACTTGGTGTATTTAAAAGTACACTGATCGAGATGGGGAACTAACTGTTTTAATTAAAACTGCCATCGATGCCAAATATTGTTTAGCTTTTTGAGTACCTTTTACTGTTGTTGTTTATTTTTTCATTTTTTAATTTGCTCAGCTTTTTGATTGCTTCTTACTGTTGTAATTTTCTATTGATAATTTGCATGATTGATTGGAAAAAAACAATTTCATCTGTACCGCGCTGTTTCCCCTGTGAACAAATTGTATGGGGCTCTGAACCTGGCCAGGTGCAAGTACGCACCTTTTGTTCAGGGTCCTTTAGTTTCTGTGTAAGGAAAGTAAGAATAAACTTCAAACTTCAACATAAATAAATAAATGAACTAAATACTTTGCTCAGTATTTCATGATATATAACGATGCGCCGTTAGCTAAAAGTACATGTTTACAGGCATTCAGTTAAATGTCTGAGTGACGATCACACCCCTGGAAGATTACAAAAATTGCCGTCTTCGTGTCTGCTTATAATGTCTGGATTTTTTTTCCCAAACACTATCAATAAGATTGTTGAAGCTGTTGATGGTGCAAGGTATTTGGATTCAGTAGGGTAGCTTTATTCATTTCCCTTTTGTGGTCCCTGATTAATAGCCCGTACTTTTTGCCTGTATTTATACCTTTAGTGCAATGATGAATTTCCCGTATTTGTGGCTTGTTTTTATAATTCTGATGCAATGTAGTGCTTTCGTTATCACACAATTTACTGTGAAGGCTATCCAGAGGCTGTAGAATTCAATTGACAACTTCGGTGCTGCCAAGCGTTCATTAAATACATCCACCGCTCCTAAAGGTATCTCCATTTTTAAGAAGCATGCCATAGATCTGTCCTCTGTCAACCGTGCGAAATGAGATAAAAGTTTGAAGAAAGCATCCTGTGAACTTACCAGTATAGTCGCCTCCAACGTTTGGGAATTCTGCTAAATCACTGCTAAATACCGAGAACCAGCTACTTTCACAATAGAGAATGTAAGATCAAGAAATCACGTTGTTGAACACATGCCATGTAAGGAAACAAGCTGAAATCGTCGTGGTAAAAGCAAAAAAGACTCTTCGTGACAATGCGCTTATGTCTAAATTCTCATGACCTTTGACAGTAGATGAAACAAGCTTAAAAATTTATAAACCAGCGAATTCCCATAGCATAATTCACCTTTCCAGCGATAACTTATCCGGCGAGGAGAATAATGCTCTGTGACGAGGGTTCAATTTTTGGCATCGGTGGTTTTGAAGATTTCCTACTTTTGAAAGACATATAATTTCAGCAGAAATCTGCGACTACGCAAATATTTTTATGATCGACCTGCTTCAAACAAAGTGATTTGCTGTTCGTGGTCAACAAAACGTGGAAACCTCTAAGGAAACGCCACAGATGCCTTGATGCTTACATAAAGGCCGTACAAAAGGACGTCCTTGGCGCCTATAAGAGGTAGCGTCGGTTCAGGCAGAATTTTTAAGCTGATGAAAGCAACGCGATAAAGAAATTTACGAATAACAGCGACACAGTCATCGAGCCCACCGATAATTGTGATATGACCGTCATCATGAACTCGATTGACTACATCGCAGAAGCTCAGAGACAGTTGGCTGGTTTCATGTTATTTAAGAAGCTGGCAAATGTCCCGACTGAACAGTTATATTTATAATCAAAGAAGCCGTTGACAATGTGTGCAAAGAAAATAGAATCACTGATAACGACAAGCACTCCACTTTTTGAGTAAGCCCGATTACAGATATAATCTATAAATTACCGAATGTGCACAAGCTTGATGTCCCTGCATGACCAATTGTCTCAGGCATAGGAACCGTAACGGAAAATCTTTCTCTTTTTGTTAATTCACTTATCAGCCATATTTCCTCCATTTTTTTCTTCTTACATAAATTACAGCGACAATTTCTTGCGCGACATTGCTGAACTTGACATTCCTTGTGGCTTTCTCCTCGTTACTTTATACGTGTTTTCGCTGTTCACAAATATCCCCCCCCCCTCCCCCTGAAGATTGTATTCAATCCTTAGGCCATATCTATGAATATTCATGCTCTAACGTTCGTGTTGATGGCGTAATCCTTGTTGCTTTTCTGAAATTAATTCTTGAGTTGAACAATTTTGAATTTAATAACGACCATTACGTTCAACACGCGGCACGTCGATGGGTACAAAAATACGGCCTCACTATGCAAACATCTTCATGAGCGTATTAGAAAACAATTTCTTGTCCGGTCGCTCACTCAAGCCCTTTTATTTTAAACGCTGTATAGACGACATACTGCCTTATATGGGAGAATGATGAGGCTGAACTCCTTTCTTTCATTGCTGCTTTCAACAATGTGCACAGTTCAAATTCGTTTTCACATGCTTACTCAACTGTAAACTGTGCTCTTAAAGCATCGCAGGCTAGTTACGACGGTCTACAAGAAACCCAAAGATAGAAACCGTGTCTTCCCTTCCATAGAAGCCACGTTAAACATTGCAAGACGGGTATTCTCTATGGCCACACACTCCGCTACGAACGAATCTGTTCCGACTACTCTGATTTCAACCGTAACTGTTTGGCCCTGAAAGAGGCAATATTTGAACAAAAGTGCCCCGCTTCATTAATGACTGCGCTTTTGCACAAGTGGATCAGCTTGACCGAAGAGCACTCTCGGACAGATCCTATCGCCCTAACTCAGTCCGACAAGCAAGCGTGATAGTAACGAATTAGGGGTTTTATCCTAATGTGGCTGGCACCCTTGGCAAGCATCACAAAGCCTTGAATTGATATTTCCTGATACGCCCAGGGTAGTCTAGAGGCGATCAAAACATTAACGCGGCATGCTATCTTCTTCTAAACTTTCACACATCGCGGAAGGCTGCCGCGCGTGTAATAAGCCAAGATGCAAAATCTGGGCACAAGTGACTACCTCAGTAACAGCTACTAGCGTCGCTTCCATGTATCTGAGTAAAATAAATGATAAATTCTGCTGCGATACTTCAAAACGTAATCTATCTGTTGGAGTGCTCAGTTTGCAATAAGCATTACATACGGCAAACCGAAGCTTTCTTTCGTTTACGCTTCAACAACCATAAGGCTCACTGCACACCTCTCCAAAACCTTCCGCTTTACTAACCTTTCAGCATTCTCGACCACTCTTTCGAAAAATAAGAGTAACCACTTAAGAGCCAGCTGTTAGGACGCAGCATGATAGAGAAGCCTGTGAGTCATATCTCATTTATAAATTTGATCCTATCTCCGCAGGTCTAAACGAAAGCCGAGTTGCATTGCCTTTTTGCCGCGCCAATCATTTGGCTTTTGAGATATGTGTTGGCATTTACCATCTTTCGATTTTTTGTTCTGTAACTTTGATTATCATTTTTGATTGTATCAAAGCAACCAAGTGTGTCCTTTGCACTGTTACGAGTCAGGTTAGTTGATAGATCCTGGCCTAAACGCCTTTGTCTAACATCAGAGTTCTGCACTCCAGCGAAGGCCGGTCGCCGGCTTGAACGTCAGTAATAAAGTGTTTTTCGCCGACACCATCTTCAGTTTATAGGTTTGGTTTGGTTTGTGGGGTTTAACGTCCCAAAGCGACTAAGACTATGAGAGACACTGTAGTGGAGGACTCCGGAAATTTCGACCACCTGGGGTTCTTTAACGTGCACTGACATCGCACAGTGCACGGTAAAGAACCCCATGTGGTCGAAATTTCCGGATATATATATATATATATATATATATATATATATATATATATATATATATATATATATATATATAGGTTGCAAAAACATAACGTACTACACTGCTAAAAGAGTATATAGCGAAGTATACGCTTCATTAAAGGAAACATTTTTTATTTTTCATTTCACTCGACGTGTCGGTCGGAGACCGATCATTCTCAAGAGTGAATCTTCTTGGATCGTGTTGCCGCTTTTAAGCGTTTGGACACAGACCACACCTGGGTAGGAAAACAAAACGTGAGAGACAGACCAAAGAGACAAATGCAGTAGGGAAGGATGATGTCCAGGTGTTCCATCCCAAGCGCAGCTCTGAGTTCGACAGGCCTGTCGAACTGCGCTGACACAGGTGCCTGGATGCATAGCCTCTGCTGCGAAAGAATGCGGGCTATTGTAACTCTTACTGGCCACGACGGCCGAAGAGTGGGGGTAGGGAGATAGAGATCGCCACAATCGTTGCCACTGCAACAAAAAAAAAAGAGGGGAATAAGGAAGGGTGTTAGCTTAGAAAAAAGTCGGAAGCAAGCGAAATAAAACAGAAAGGGGGCAGAGCGGCAGGAGGTAAGTGGCCTTGACAAGACGAGGACACGCAAACGCTTTGGCATTCAAAAAAGGTGATGACCTCAGACGACTTGGCTAGGTGTGCTTTGTGCATTACAGTTGGAATTTTCCTGTGTTCGTGACATCGGAAGAGAGGACAGGACCCCGTGGTTTTCGTTTAAGCCCTGTTGTAGAGTATTAAATTTAAAAATGAAATATGATTCTTGTTGTTCGAGCTCACGAGTGTTTTTGAAGCCACTCTGTAATATTGTGACTTTAAGATTATCGAACTCATGTTCTTCCTTGCTAAGGTGCTTCGAAATGGGGAGGTTTGAGCGTGCGAACGGTGGTTATTAAATCTCAATCGGAAGGAATTATCTGTTTGGCCAATGTATTCCATACCACAGTCACCACACTCGAGCATGTAAACAACGTTGCTAGAATCGCAATCTAAATCTTCTCGTATAATATGTTTGAAATTTGAGTGGGTGCTTTTAGCCAGTGCTGTGGACTGCATGCGTTTACGGATTTGACATCAGCTTTTTCCGCATGACGTGCAACCCAAAGGTCTCGGTTTATTGACAGTTAAATGGACAAAATGGTTTTGTAAATTTTTTGGTCTTCTGTATGTTACCTGAGGAGCCATCGAGAATATTTTGGAGGGTCGTTGACTTTGTTCTATGATATTAAAATGTTTTTAAGGATTTTGTTAATATTCGGGATATTGTCTGCGAAGGTTAGAATGAGAATACAGTGTTGTGGTGTTGGCTGTGATTCCGCAAGGATGTGATGACGATTACTTATTTCAGCCCTTTTTATGGCATCTTCGATGATAGAGGACGGGTAGTGTTGTTTCTCTAGCGTTACTCGCATGCGATTATCATTTTCTTGAAAATCTACAGATTTTGAGCCAATGCGTTTGAATCTGATAGCCTGCGAGTATGGGATTGAAGTTTTGCAGTGGCGTGGATGGCAGCTTTTGAAGTGAAGGTATTGTTGTCTGTCTGTGGGTTTTTTGTAAACGCTAGTGATTAATGCGCCCCCTTCAACTCGAACCAGAACATCTAAGAAGTTGATTTTACTAGTTGAGTAGGTGTGTGTGAAAGAGATGCTAGGGTGTATGTTGTTGAATGAGGCGATAAACTTTACGAGTTCGTCCTCTGTTTCGGTCCAAATCATGAATATGTCATCAAGAAAGCGTTTGTAAAAAATTGGTTTGATTGCACATGAGGACAGAAAGTCGGACTCAATTTTGCTCATAAATATGTTTGCGTAATTTGGAGCCATTTTGGTGCCCATAGCTGTACCACTAGTTTGAAGATAGTATGAGTTGTTGAATTCAAAAGTGTTAAGTTTAAGGACCAGATTGGCTAGTGTCTCGATGGTACTTGGACTAGGAGAGTCTAAAATTTTATATTTCTCGTATGCTCCGATCATGGCCTGGATTCCGTCGTCATGTGGGATGTTAGTGTAAAGTGACACCACGTCAAGGGTGACTAGAAAAGCGCCATGAGGGAAGGTAATATTGGATAATTCTCTCAGGAAATGATTGGTGTCGCGTATGTAAGATGGATGTTTCGGAGGTATGTGTTTGATTAGGGAATCGATATAATCTGAAATTGGCTCTGTGAGTGTGCCGATACCGGAAACAATAGGTCGCCCTGGATAATTCTCTTTGTGTATTTTCGGGAGCATATAGAAGCGCCCCGCTGAGGCATTTTTTGGTGTCAGTGCCTTACTTACACGTAGTGGTAATTCACCTTCATCGGTTAGTTTAGTCAGAGTTTTTCCTATGATGCTCCGGTGTTCAGCGGTGGGGTTCGATGAGAGTTTCTTATAGAATTTTGGGTTATTGAGTTGACGGTTGCCCTCCTGAATGTAATCGTCTTTGTCTAAAATGACTATACCTCCACCTTTGTCGGCGGGTTTAATAGCAATGTCAGTTCGTTTGCCGAGTGAGCCTAATGCATTAAGTTCTTTTCTTGTGAGGTTAGGTGGACCAGATCTGGGTGTCCCAAAGGCCTGAAGAATATCCCCTTGTACTGCTTTTATATACAGGTCCAGATATTTTTCCCTACAAGGTTTGGGCGTCCACGGTTCCTGAGGTCGGGGGAAGTGCGGATTACTCGAGTTTGGTCTATCGAAAAAATATTCGCGTATTCTAAGATTTCGAGAAAAGTTATCCAGATCTTTGAATAATTGAAATTCATTATACTTTCCATTACTTGGACAGAATTTTAGGCCACGTGACAAAAGGGACTTTTCATCGGAGGTGAGTTGAGAGCTTGAGAGGTTAATTATTATTTCTGGAAGGTGTGGTTCCTCGGGGGTTAGGTGTTTGGTTACGGTTTTGAGGTTCTCGTTGGATGGGTATATGTGGCTCCCTGGTTGCAATTCTTTTGTAGGGTCTATGTTTCCATCAACAATTATGTTATCCCGGGTGAACTTTTTAAGTTTCTTTGTCCAAATTTGCTCAGTTTTGCAAGACTGGAAGACCTCAAGCTCAGTTTCCTGTGATGTTGAAAGCAACATGTTGTGACGCGCCCGCCTCTCCTCGATTTCAGATATATTCGAAACGATTTTACGTGGAGCTCGTGCCTGATTCTTTTGTCTATTATTTTTCTTAACTTTAAAAAATTCCGACAGTGTATGTCATCGCCAGAAGGAGAACTTGTGGGCGCGTGAGCCTGGTCGGCCTGTCAGTATCCCTTCAGCCGCTGGGAGAGCCACAGCGTCGTCTGAGGTCATACCTTTGTTTTGGCGTGGTGGCTTCATCCCCGAAGCACTGCACGGTGATTGATGTTTGCTGGGATCCAAGTGCCGGCTCTGTTGGTGCCGACATTGGAGCCATCCGTGGTCCCAGGGTTGTCGGCGTGGCAACCGGCGACGTGTCGCCCTTCCCCATGGGCGTCGGCAGTAGGGACGGGCAGTTTGATGTAGAGCTCTGGTTCCGGAGTATGGTGTCTGGTGTTGCAACACTGGATGATTTTGCGGCGTCTTGAGCCACAGTGCGATGCGATGGTCTGCTACCTCGAGCTGGCAGCAGGGCTTGGCGAGGGGTTGTAGTTGCGTTATTGAGCCTGGTGTCGCCTGAAAACCTTGGGGATGAATTCTGGGAGGCTCTACTCGGGAGACACATCCGACGGCGGTCTTGCAATCAAGGAGATCGGCTTTGGTGGACCAGGTCCTCTGCTTCCGCAATGGTCGGGAAGTCAGGGGATGCGGGTGCCCTGGCGTCATCGTTGTTTTTCTTGGTCTCCTCAAAATAGCAGTCGGCTATTCGGGTGCTGTGCTGCATCGTGCGCCGGTGGATCCTCTCTGGTGCTAGGAGATGATCATGCCATGGGGAAAGGGAGTGTCGTCGAAACAATTTATCAGTGAAATATAAAAAGCCGAATTGCCGTTTTAAAAAAACCAGTTCTTAAAGCGAAGGATGCCGAGCAACCCTTCATTATCTAAGTGAGGCATGTACGATCACGTGAACACCACCTAAACATTGCCCATATGCCTTACAAACCCAAACCATACTCGTTACCAACTGAAGCGTGTAACATGGCAAGGCACAAAAAAAAATGCAGTATGAGCTAGCCAGCGCTCATTACCGGGAATGCCGCGAGTTTATTCGCCAATAAATTTTCCAAGGCCAACAGTCTGTATCCGTTACCCAGATCCATAGCAATGAGCCTTCCTATTCAATAAATGACGTTCAACTGAACTTAATATATACAAATTTCCGCTATTCTGTTTTCACTGTTGGCCAACGATGCGTAGCTCCCCGCATGCACCCTCCTCCTTTTATCTCATTCTATGTTGTGTATTCTCTTTTTTACATTGAAGCGAGTAGGTTGGATGAAAGAATCGCTTTGATAATGGCGGTCATCTTGGTGCCTACAGTTCTATGTGTCTTCGTCAGCTGTTTGCGCACCTTTGCCTCATCCGACTTGCTTTTCTCGCTCTTGTGGGTGGTTTGATGAGCCGTTTGGAAACTGAATGGCGCTTCGAGACCTTTTACGCTGCTCCTGCTGCTGACCGGAGATCGGGCTTGTGTTTGCTGCCTGCGGGGCTAGACAGAAATTGATACAGACTACGCCACCCAAACGCTGAAGCTTCCTTGGCTCGAAAAAAGACTAACCAGCCAAGAAGACGCACAAAGCAGAGAACATGAACGCACAAAGAAAGGGGCTCTTTCTTTCTTCGATCATTCTGCGTCTATGTTTTTTCCTGTGTGCGTCTTCTTCGCTGGTTTTCTTTCTCCATCTTTCTCAACTAGTCAAACAATGTGTTTTACTGAAACTCCTTGAATACTCGCAATTTAGTTTAAAAGAAAAAGAAAGCTTGGGTGTCGTGTATCTGGCAAACCACCCCTTTTGTATTTAAGAAGTTACAAATTTCTTTGTGTTAACGAGCGCTGCTCCGTGTCGTCAGTTCATAGTCGCACGATTCAGCTCACTATTTATGAAGCATATAAGAAGAATAGAAAGAGCCACATCTGACATATCGCGAGTTACAGCGTACCACTTAAACCTGCGATTTGCTGATGACATTGCCTTGCTAAGCAACTCGGGGGATGAACTGCAAATAATGATTGATGACCTAGACAGGAAAAGTAGAAAGGTAGGCTTGAAAATCAATATGCAGAAGACTAAGGTAATGTTCAACAGCCTCGGGAAGGAACAGCAGTTTACATTAGGTAGCGAAATACTGGAAGTAGTAGGCGAATATGTCTACTTAGGACAGGTAGTAACCGCAGACCCGGACCACGAAAAGGAAATAACAAGAAGAATACGATTGGGATGGAGCGCATTTGGCAAGCACTCGCAGATTATGACTAGCAGCTTACCGGTATCGCTCAAGAGGAAAGTATACAACAGTTGTATCTTACCTGTACTCACCTATGGGGCTGAAACGTGGAGGCTAACCAAGAGAGTTCTACTTAAGTTGAGGACAACCCAGAGGGCTATGGAACGAAAAATGGTAGGGGTAACATTAAGAGATAGAAAGCGTGCAGAGTGGGTCAGAGAAATAACTCAAGTTACCGACATTCTAGTAGAAATTAAGAAGAAGAAATGGACATGGGCAGGACATGTAGTGCGAAGAGAGGATAACCGATGGTCGCTGAGGGTAACAAACTGGATTCCAAGGGAAGGAAAGCGTAGCAGGGGGCGGCAGAAAGTTAGGTGGGCGGATGAGATTAAGAAGTTCGCAGGGGTCAAGTGGATGCAGCTAGCACAGAACCGGGTTAAGTGGAGAAATATGGGAGAGGCCTTCGCCCTGCAGTGGGTATAATCAGGCTGATGATGATGATGACTTAAACCCGACCTGCAGGACCTTATAGGAAGCCCAAGCTCAAGTTTCGGCCCGCAACGCTAGCGGCGAGATATTGAGGTTTTTTGTGAGGAGGTTGGCAAGCGCTGCCAGCCAGTCACCGGCGATAGCACCTAGAACTACTACAGCTCACGCGCGTATACGCCTCTTTCAGTCCAAGTCGCGAATAGGAAGGCAGCGGCGCCAGGTGGGTGCACTCCCTCAGTGGATATGTTTGTATGAAAAAATAAAAAGATTTGATTCAGCAGGTTTTTGGCCAAGAATGCTAGCCTCCTTGCCTGTTACAACGGACCAGATGAGAAGTGCACGGGCTAGCGATTCATTCAAAAACATAGAAGCGGCCCATTAAACTAAAAATGAAACGTTATTCGTTGAAAAGCATTTCTCGTGGGTTCATAAATAAACAATTGATTTTACCGAAGTACTACATTAAAAATTTTAGAGGGCACTCCAGATCACTAAAGTGCGATGAGGCGAAAGCCATTATAGCGTGGTGGATGTTGCCCTTCACTACAGCACCTCTAGCCCCGCCGTGGTGGCGCAGTGGTTACGGCGCTCGACAACTGTTCCCAAGGATACGGGATCGAATCCCGACCTCGGCGGCCGCTTTTCAGTGGAGGCGAAAAGCAAGGCGCCCGTGTGTTGTGCGATGTCAGTGCACGTTAAAGGTCCCCAGAAAGGGGTCACCAAGAAGGGTAAACAACGCCATAACACTGATAGTTATTGAACCACCCATCATTCTCCCGCAAAAATTTTCGATCTAGCTTCTGCAACACCAGAGATATCGGCGATTAAAAATGACCCTTCCAATTTTCCCTCTCAACTCGTACGTCGAAGGGAGCCATAAAAAAACAAAGAATACAAGCAAGTTCAGAGCTCCGCCCAGACATACGTCATTTCGTTGAACTTCCGGTTGCCGCGCGCTCGCTCGCTGGCGTACTCCGCCAACCCGTCCTCGCTTGCACACGCCTGAGGAGTTCGCCAGTTCGCGCAGCGACGGTTAGTGTAACCGCGAACCCGTGGTTATCCTATGTTACACGGCGGACCAAACCATGGTTGCACCACTAACCGTGGTTACCGCAAACCGAGCTTGACGACCTCGGTTTGCGTCGTTAACCGAGGTTATGAAGGCGTCTGTTGACGGAAGCTACTCGTCGGCGCCCGAGTGCGCGAAACGTACGAGCGGGTCTGCTTCACAAAGTTATTCATTTGCCCACTGTATCACGTTTAAAGATCGATGTATAGATTATGGTGCCGCCCGACGTCTTCGATTACGGCCGACAGCGCAGCGACTGCGTACTGAAGCCTTGTCGTGCCTACAGTATCGTTTGAATGGCTTGTTGCTGAGCAGAACGCCAAAAAATACGCGGCCTTAGCTATGAAAGTACACGAGTTTGCAACGCTTGCAGCATGGGATGCCGCGAGCAGGCTGAGGTACGTTACACAATTACCGCGGGGGTGGAACGTGCGAGCGCGGCGAACGCCGGCGCCGTGCGTGACCGTCCCTAGTCGTCGCTAGGCCTATTGTTTCGCTTCGAAGCCGCGGCGGTCGACGCTTTGGAACATGATCAACGCTGTCGTAAATCGTCTACTTATGAAACTGCCTTATAGTGATTCCTATCCTGCCATAGTAAAATAATTATAGGATTAACTCTGCCGACGCATTAATCGCAGAGCTAGTACGAGCAGATCGGATCAGCCGAAATGCACCATCGGCAGCTGGCTTGAGCAGAAACTAGCTTGTATCACGGCTATCGCTCTTACCAGCAATTTGCTGCTGGTCAGCGATCCTCACGAGGGCTTCATACTTGATATTCGGCTCAGTATTCCAGACGCCAACAAAGCTTAGCACGCTTTATTTCGGACATCGGTGCTAACGATCCGCCGTGTCGTTCGCTAACGGCATGCGGGAGGAGGGGCCACAGCGGCGGTGTTTACGGCGGTCGAGGAGGTGCTGCCATCGTGCGGTGCTTGACCGTGCTATTGACGCCTCGTCGGACAACACTCCGATACTCCTGAAACCACGTTATATAAATAAGTTACTTGTAAATGCAGCTTCGTTCTGCCGATCCCTGCGTCGCTTCGGTTGTTGCACTTAATGGGCAATGGCCACCTAGCCGATAAGGGCGGCGAGCTGTAACAGCCCGCACAGAGTTCGAGCAGCGTACGAGCAGACGACTTTCGCAGCTACCGGAAGTGTGTTCGTGATGTCATGGTTGCAGTGACCGCAGCGAATGGCAGCTTCTAGCAAGCCTTGCCAGTCAACCGACCCGTGACGTCACGGGATTAGGAAATAGTTCCATGCCACACCGCCAAGCGACATTTCCTCTGCCCGCGAATTTCAAAAAACGCTGTTTTTAAAAATTAATAATAAATCGCTGGCTTTGTTCCAAGGAGTTATACTTTGCGTTAATGCTCAAAAGGATGTGTTCTACACACTGAACACGTTTGTCAGTGGTTTCTTGGGGGCCGTTTCCGTGGACCTTTAAAGAACTCCATGTGGTGGAAAAAATTATCAAATACATGTAATATTACATGCATATGATAATTTTTTGTACCCTATATATTCTGTTAGCTTTTCTAATAAAAAATCAGTTGTGAGTAAGCGCTCGTGTGTGTTTCCTTCTTTTTTGTCCTTGTCTTCTTTGCGCTACGTTTCCTAAAACGCATCGAAATTCACTGGCATTTATAATTAGTTTACAGGAAATTGAAGGCTCAGTATCTGCCACTCACGGAATCTCGCTATCATCCTCACAGTAGACACGGGGAATTAAGTGTTACACGTTCTTTGGCGTGGCGCAGTGGTAAAGCGCTGGGCTGAGGATCCAAGGGATGGAGTTTCGATTTCCGGTTGAGACACAATTTATTAATTTATATCTAACTGGCTCTCAAAAGCTTGACACCTCTGCTGAGAACCTTCTGTCGACAACGATGATGCATTAAAAGCTTTCACTTTAATAGGATGAATGGTTTTCAAACTTGCGGGTGAAGAGCTTTAAACATTGGCTATTGCCACTGCTTCATGAGTTAACTTCGTAATAATCTTCGTGAAGGCCACCGCACCTTTGTTCTGAAAGGAGCCTAGGTTCCAGTTTAGCAGAAGCGTCTTTCGTGTCGAAAGAAAAACTGAATTTTATTGGGATGGTCATGCTGCATGGAATGAAGAAATACGAGTTAGAGTTGACATTTAGTTACCGTTGTTTTAAATGTGCTATTAGCTTTCCAAACATTCCTCAGCAAATTCTAGCCTTGTTATCAACGCTGTCGAATCCTAAGGGGGCGGATACAAAAAACGTGAAATATTAAACTTTTAAACGTTGTTTTGCATGTGTTTGTGTTCTAGACATTGCTGCATTCGCGACCCGGACGGAAAAATCTCTTTTGAACTTTGCTCCACAATCTAACCTCATCGAAGTCGTTGTCGATGGTGTTCCTGTGTCTGCCTTTATTGACACTGGTGCCCAACCCTCTGTCCTCAGTTCCTCGTTTCGTCGTCGCCTGAAGAAAGTCTTGAACTCAGCAGTTTCGCCCACTGTTCGTGTCGCCAATGGCAGCCCTGCAGCCGTGCTTGGCATGTGTACCGCCCGCGTAACCATTGCTGGTCGTCACACACCAGTCTTATTCCCCGTGATTCAGGAATGCCCCCATGACCTGATCCTTGGCCTTGACTTCTTGACCGCTCCCTCAGTCCTTAATGACTGCTCAACCGGCATTCTACGCCTGGACTTTCCCCTCTGCTCTGAAGACCTCTCCACGCCACCTCGACTCCGCTCGCTCCGCTCAGCAAAAGCCGTTGTTTACATTCCTATGTGCCCTTTCCCGCCTGTGCCCGATGGAGACTACCTTGCGTGCCCAATTACAGACGTCGTCCTGCCGCGTCACGTCATCCTCCCACACCTCATCGAACACATATCTCAGAATCGCACCACTCTCCCAGTCCTCAACTTCAGTTTGTCGACCCAAGTCCTCCCCGACGAAATTTCCTTAGCTGAACTTCCCCGCAGAGCGACTGTGATGTTTCAGCCCTAACTACCGACCCTCCCTCTGCACATTGCACAGCCTCTACCGCTCCTATGTCGTCTCCTTTCCACCGTGATCCTTTTTCCAGCATGATAGGGGTCGACCTGCAACCAGATTCTGTCGACACGCTATACAAGCTGTTGCTTTCATATAGCGATATTTTTTTATTTTGGGGCCCGACATCTAGGCCAAACGTTCGTTGTAGCCCACCGCATCGACACCAGCAATGGTGCTCCTGTTCACAAGCGACCGTACCGTGCCTCTCTTTCCGAGCGCCAGGTGATTCAACGTGAAGTAGCCAAAATGCTGGCCGACGATATCATTGAGCCTTCAAATAGTCCCTGGGAGTCCCCTGTTGTGCTAGTCCAGAAAAAAGATGGGAGCTGGAGATTCTCCGTTAACTATCGCCACCTCAACAAGTTGACCAGAAAAGACGTCTACCTTCTTCCGCGCATCGTCGATGCACTTGACTGCGTACATGGAGCCAGCTACTTTTCCTCCATCGACGTTCACTCTGGCTACTGGCAAATCTCTGTCGATGAACGAGACCGCGAAAAAACAGCATTTATCACACCCGACGGCCTCTACCAATTTAAAGTCATGCCTTTTAGCCTATTTAACGCCCCTGCTACTTTTGAACGGATGATGGACGCGTTGCTGCGCGGCTTCAAGTGGAAGACTTGCCTTTGTTTCTTAGACAACGTCATTGTTTTCTCGTCCGCTTTTGAAAGCCACCTCTCGCCTTTCTACCATCCTCGAGCTATTCCGCTGCGCCGGCCTTCAACTCAATTCTAAGAAATGCAGTATCGGCCATCGGTAAATTAAAGTTCTTGACTACTTAGTGAATGCTGCTGCTGTTCAGCCTGACCCCAAAAAAATTCGCGCCGTTCGTACTTTTCCCACGCCACGTTCTTCTAGTGATGTTCGACGTTTTCTGGGAATGTGTGCGTATTTCAGTCGTTTCGTCCAGAACTCCGAAGCCCTTGCCAGCCATTTACCGCCCTACTGAAAAAAGATGCACGTTTCTCTTGGGGCCTTGACCAAGCTGTAGCATTCTCCGAACATATCGCTGCTCTCACCAATCCCCCCGTCTTTCCCATTTCAACCCTTCGGCCCCTACCGAACACCGCACTGAAGCCAGTGGTCACGGCATCGGAGCTATACGCGATCAGCGACACCACGGCCGAACCAGCTTGATTGCGTATGGCAGCCGCCTCCTATCTAGGGCAGAACAAAATTATCGCAGAGAGGGAGTGCCTAGCTCTTGTTTCGGCTATAGCCAAATTCCGCCCTTTTTTTTGGCGACCTTTTACTGTTATCACGGACCACCATGCCTTTTACTGGCTATCTTTACTCAAAGACCCAACTAGACGTTTGGGACGCTGGGCATTAAGGTTGCAAGAATACATCTTTTCCTTGGTTTATACGTCTGGTCGGATTCATCAAGATGCAGACTGCTTGTCCCGCCACCCTGTCTACGCTCCCAGCTCTGCGGCTGTGACAATGATGCGTGCGTCCTGTCTTTATCGTCCTTCCCCCCCATAGTCGACGAACACCGCTTGGACTCCGCGCATCGGTCTATCATCGACCGTCGACTACCG
Organism: Amblyomma maculatum; assembly: GCF_055883805.1. Lineage (NCBI taxonomy): Eukaryota > Metazoa > Arthropoda > Arachnida > Ixodida > Ixodidae > Amblyomma > Amblyomma maculatum. The sequence goes on from NC_139346.1 coordinate 120,918,812, forward strand.
CCGGCAAATCTTATCCTGCCCTCACCATGTTCGTACTCCAAGGGGACGCACTATACCACCGCAATATGAGAGGTGATGGCGCCGAGCTCTTGCTCGTTGTTCACAAACATCTGCCCTCCACCATCCTGAAACAATTGCATGATGCTTTGAATGCTGGACATCTTGGCGTGTCCCGTATGACAGCGTCGGGCGACGTTTTTACTGACCGGGTCTCTATCGCTCAGTTCAGCATTTTGTGGCCGCATGTGAGGTGTGCCAGCTTCAGAAACATTCATCTGTATTGCCATGAGGTCACCTGCACCCAATCTCTATCCCGACTGACCCGTTTTTCTCTGTTGGGTCCCGACGCAGAGGCCGGGACCCTTCCCGGCCTCTGCGTCGGGCAACGGATGGATCGCCGTACCGACCGACTATGCTACGCGTTACGCCATTACCCGCGCGATCCCGACTAGCTGCGCTAAAGACATCCTTGATTTCCTCCTCCACGACGTAGTACTACAATATGGTGCCCCTTGTGAACTACTCACGGATCGTGGTCGCTGCTTCCTCTCCAGAGTGATTGACGAGCTACTGCGTGTGTGCACCGTCCGCCACAAAGTTACCGCAGCCAATCATCATCAGAACAATGGCCACACAGAACGCCTTAACCGTATGCTCACAGATATGTCATCAATGTACGTCTCCGGCGACCACCGGGATTGGCACATTAATCACCCTTTGTAACATTCGACATAAATCTTCTCGCCATGATACCGCCGGCTACACTCCCTTTTATCTTCTCTGGACGACACCCATTACTCCCCTTTGATACATCGCTACCCACTACTGACGCCACCACTAGTACTTACGCTCGTGATGCCATCTCTAACGCTAATGGTGCTCGCCACATTGCTCACGACAGGCTCTTGTCTCCCAAGGCTCCCAGAAGTCTCGTTATAACAGTCGCCACGACGATGTGCACTAGGCCCAGGCTCTCTCGTTCTGCTCCGACTCCAATCTCGCCACGTGGGCTTGTGCGAAAAACCCGTGTACCACGTTACACAGGCCCCTACCGTATCTTGCGCCGAGTCACCGACGTCACATACGAAATCGAACCTTTCAACCCGAAGTCTTCTACACCACGAGCTTCCGACATTGTGCATACGACACGACTCAAGCCTTATTATTCGCGCCCTGCTTCGTTAAACCTAGAACGCACCAAGACTCTGCTTCTGCGGTGGGGGTAACGTTATGTGATGCACCATGCTGGCATTCAGCAAGTGAAGAATGAAGTGTCTGGGTGAGTGGACGAAGACGAAGCTGAGTGTTGAGTTGTGCGGTTAGGCGGTGACCATCGATTTCAGAGTGGCGTTAACCATGTGTGCGCTATTTTTACTCGTAACAATATTTACGCGTGTGGGTCTCGTTCACTGGTTTAGCACCGCGGGCACAAAACACTGCCTTTGCACAGCCAGTTGTGCGCCAGTAAAGCCAATATTTGCTTTGAATTCGCCAAAACACGAAAGAATCGAAAATCACAAGGCTAGCTTCTTTATCACTACCGTTCCAGACTGGCTTCCAATCTAGCCAAACTTTCCAGTGCAGAAAGGTTCCGCTGCACACGAACACCTAAGTGAAGAATACTTCAATGGATAGAGAACGCGTGTCTTTTGCCTTCAAAGACTTTCAGTAGATAGATACCACTGCCACATAAAAATGTTTCTGGCACGCTATTAACTTTCATTTCTACAAGAACACAACTACTTATACAGGGATGTCATATTAAAGAAAATAAATCGTGCTGTTCTTATTCTACAGCTCAGAACATCAACTGAGCGCGCCCTTGAGTGCTTCTATTCGTAGTGTTCAGTGCTTCTAGCTTATACTAAATATTTGAGTTTCTATAAAGCAAAACGAAAGGCTCCTGTCTGCTGTGCGATATCAATGCACATTAAGAGAACCCCAGATTTTCGAAGTTTCCGGAGTCCTCCTCTACGGTGTCTCCCACAGCCTGACTCGCTTTGGAACATTAAACCCTATAAAAAAAACTACCAAGCCAATATTTAGTGTTTCAAATTCACACACTGTCGAGTGGAGTTTTACACTTTTTATTTTCTAATTTTTATTGGTATATTTTATACATGTTGATTTATTACATCAATACTTTGCACCATGAAGCACTGACTTTTCATTATGTACATTGGAGCGCATTTGAACCGGCTCTTTAGTTTTAATATTTTACGTCTTTAATCTATCAATTAATTAAGTTCGTTTTATAAACCCGCCATCGCCTGTTACACAGCAACCAATCAATCATTAGAACCCCAAACTACAATCATTCCTTTTTTACGGAGCCCACCATTATTTCCGACACGCGGCACGGACTGCTAATACTAATACTATGCCACGGCTTTTCGACCGAACACGTAGTTTAAGCGATCGGTAAAGATTACTAGTACAAAGAATGCGGCGTATGCGATGCTATCTTTGACTTCCTAAGCGCACATTGCTTCCAGCAATATATTGTCACGACTCAAGTCACAGGGAGCCGTGGAGGTACACGTAGACGAGGACCCGAGAATAAGGTCGGCCTCTAGTTCCGATCACAGAGTCCAGCACCAGCGCGCCTCTCGAGCCATCAACCGCTTCGTCGTCGTCGGCACCAAGTACGGCAGTCGCGCGGCGCTAGGCACGTGGGAATATATTGCATTTGTCGACCGTCTGCTTGCCTACGAACTTTAACTTTATTGTTGCGAAAGTCACACTACGCTAGTGGTCGAGTCAATTCGCGTGGTACAGCGAGGGCCAAGCTGTGCATGTGCGTGGAGCCGCTAAACGTCAGAGGCAGCAGATGGTGTGTCGGAGCTGCCGTCGCGGCCGATCTTCACCGCGCGCTCCGCCGGTGCCGGAGAAGTTACATCATTACCACAGCCGGCGCCAGCTGCGCATCACTCTTTCCGTTGGTTGTGCGAAGAGGTGTGTGCGCTGTGTAAATAGCTAGGAGCACGGTGCTAAGAGCGCGTGGCTAGAATCGACCAACTGTGGAGAAGGAGAGCCCGCCGCTGTTCAGCGCGTAGGCTAAGCTATCCCTAGCGTAGCCATGCAGCGGTTTATTTATTTATTTCACAATACTGTGATCCTTTCTTTGGCTCTGAAAGGAATGAAAAAAAAAAGTACAAACAACAGGCATAGTGTTCCAAAGCAGCAGGGAAGGGATACACAGTAAGAATGCGGATATTTAAAGGTTACGCAATTGTTGAGACTAGTGATCAAAAAAGAGGACAGTGGGAACAACTCTGCGAAAGTGACATTTCTTGAAATAAATATTCAACACTGACACATTATTCATGAATTGGTGGGACAGTTTGTTTCATATTTCTACGGAACGAGGAAAAAATGAGATTTTGAACAAGTACATTTAGCAGAAAACGTTCTTATACGCATGTCACGGTTAACTCTTTTAGAGCGATGATAAGGCGGCTTTAGGTACAAATCTTTATCTATGTTGATGAAATCGTGACACAGAAGGAAAAGAAATTTCATGCTCGCAGTCTGTGTTCGGCGTTCCAACGTCGAGATGCCCGCTCTTTCACGCATTTGTGTCACTCTGTCATAACGTGGGTAACGAGAATATATAAAGCGGAGTGCTAGGTTTTGAATTCTTTACAGTTTTCTGTTCAGATAAGATTGATAACGCGGAGCTAAAGCATTTCCAATTTTCTTCATGTTGCATTTAAGAAAAAAAATAACAGTCAGGAACGAAAACGTTTGTAAAACCGCGCCGCTGACAGAACTCTGCGAGGCGCCATGATGTAGCGCGACAGCTCCGCATATGCAAGGAAGGGAGCGGGAATGTGTCAGTCTAAGGAGAACGCACTTCCAACCCGGCTCCGATATTACGTTTCTATTTTTATATCATAGATAGTGCTCTCCACCTGTAGCAGCAAGGACCCATGGGAGAAACGGCTGGGCGTCCTTCGAGGCACGACAGGCTGTGAGCAAAATATTGTACGAAGAACACCTCAGAAAAATGAATGATAATAGGTGGGGGCTAAAGTATAAAAATACTTATATCGAAAGGGCATTGAATTGCAGCGGCGGAAAAGGACCCGAAACCTAACCAGGAAGTATTTCGAAAGTCAGGACGGAGAAATAAAGAACATTAAACTAGAGGTAAAGAACGAAGGCATTAAAACTGGAATATTTCAAAGGAAAAAAAGCCGAAAAAAAGCCGACCCTAGGCATATGTAGACAATGGAAACTTCGCATTAAGAAGGAAACCGTCTATAACTACTCAAGTCGCAGCGGCCTATTCTTGATGCCAGATAAGGATGTCTTAGAACCCTAAGCTACAAAATAAAGTTTAATCAAAACGATGAAGCTTGGGCTATGTATGGCAGATGCGCAGAAACAGTTTGAACATCTTATACTGTAGTGGGGCAGTATCCATTCTGAAGTCAATGCCGAATATGGTCACTATAGCTGTGGCTCTGGGGTTCAGGGGTAGCAAAGGAAGCATGAACGAATCGGCGTTATAGGTACGGAATAGGCGTTGGGAAGACGCAGGGAAGGTGAATCGAAATTAAACACGGGTATTTAAAGATAGTCAGATTTAAAAGTAAAATCGTAAAGTGGAAGGGTTTTCTAAGTTAAAAAGCATAATAAAGAAGCGTTGAGCATAGTGATAATTATCACAGCCCCGTTTGAAAGGGGACGCTCCGTCCGTCCACCCGTCCGTCAATCAAGCAACGCCGTAGAGCAATGCTTTCGGATCCTGTTTTTTAGTAGCATCTTGCTTTCGTCTTTTTATATTATCAAACGTTCGGAACTCGAAGTAGCTTGTGTGCCAGTTTGTTTTTATTTGACAGGAATAGAGAATAAGACAAAAATCTCTAATAACATCTTAACAGCAAACCTTTTTGCGAAATTTCTAACTCGAAATTATAGGCAAAGCAGCACTGACCAAGTAGTGAGAATTTCATGTTTCGACTTCGGTTCTGAATACTGGTTCTCAAAGTGGCCAGTTTTACCACGTCATCTGCCAAATTTTTCGCCCGTTGGTAACCTCTGTGCGTCCACGAGAGACAACACATTAACAGCTTTCTATTCCAATGCAGCAATTCAGTGGCGTGTAGTTCGCGGGCATTGAAGCGAATTCCGCCAAAACCGTCAGCAATGCGGCGAAATATTTCGAAATTGTTGGAACCTTGTCGTTCTTCCCGCTTGGGTCGCTGTAACCACTTAGAATACTTTTTTGCGTTATAACGGCTGAAATGGCGACCGTGTCCACTTGCATATGAAATAGCATTAAGAGAGTGTGTTATGCTTTCATACTGTTCCTTTTTGCATGGAGTCTTTTTGCCGCGCAAGTTCTTTCAGGTGCGCAATTTTTAGTTTCAAATAAATATACCGTTCCTTTTTTTACTATCTTCTCCTAGCTATACTGCTCCAAGGTAGCGCATGCAGGGCGACCTAGGTATACTGTTTACTTTCATTTATGCCATTAAAAAAAGCTGCTCCAAAATTTATGCATTCAGCATACGTATAAAGCTGTGGCAGCTTTTTTGCATGCAATTATAAAAAAATATTTCAAGGAGCTAAAAAATGCCGCATCTCTGGTAAAAGCGTCATAATGTAAAAAAAGCACATTGTGGGCATTTCTATTTAAATATGTTTATTTAGGTGTATGACATGGCGCACTGAAATTTAACGTCAGCGTGATTAAGCACAATCTAAAAGTATATTTCGTTTTTAATGACCCTACATTTGAACTCCAAAAAGGAATATTCAATTTTTATAGCATTTCACGTGTTTTGCTGCAAATTGTTCATGTCGTCATTCATTCATGTCTTTCATTCGTTGCAACACAGCTATCATTTTATGTAAGCGGTGATAAACGCCGCTTTGCTTCAAATAAAAATTTGTTATCTCATATTTTACGGGTGCATACAAGTAAACTGTGAAAGAGCAGATACCCTCCAAGCATAGCAGAGGTTCTCAGAACCATTCGTGTCCATTTGTTATGAAGGCGCCGATAACAATCTATATTATTGAATGTAGTGACCGCGACGTCATTGTAATAGCGCAACGCAGCTTCATATTAGGTAACCTTGGTCCTTTTAAAATTTACTATATACGGTGCTTCCAGAAAGGCTTTATGAATGATTGCAAGTATGCTGCCCACCGTTTGCTTTAGTTTTGTCTATTTCAACATATCAACCTGATTTCTATTTGCTACTATAAGGCTTGTGATTAGATGTTTTTTCAGATACCATCTGTGAAACCAGGAATGACAGTTTTTCATTATCTGAATTTCATCCGAAAATGTGTTCAGGGTTCGTTACATCGACAAGGCGGCAGGAATAGGCGGTTTGCTGACACAGTTCACTTTCTCCAGTCAGGCACTGTTCCCATCCCAGCAAATGCCACTGAACGCTTGGAAGAAAAACGGTTCTTCGGTTCATTTCATACATATGTAAGGCTCGCTTATTAGTATTAGGCTGCTTTAAACCACAGGCAGCTGAGTAAGTGGTACAAGATGGGTATATTTGTTGAATGAATATATTTTGAATATTCAAAGCTGTTTCCTTCCGACTAACTAGACAGTAGTTGAATTCATCAATCCTCGGGGTATTCTGCCAGTAGGCATTGAAGACATGTATTTAAGAGTCAAATAAATATTTTAATGAATCCTTATGCTGTCTTAATTTAGGAATACATTCTAGTTGTTTACAAAAAAAGACCCATTGTCCACTTTGTCGCATTATTTATTTCTTCATTGCGTTTTACAGTCTGATATAGGACAATTATGTCTCATAACCATGTAGGATAAACTGCTGGCATGCCCGACAATGCCAATCGGACGCGCAAGTTTATAATATACAAATGGCTGCTACAATGCAGAACTTCGACTTGTCATAAACTGAACCGTGTCAAGTTTGTGCACGCAAAGCTCAGACGAAGTTGAGGGTAAAGAATTTCCATGATAAAAGGTCAGATAATACGAAAGGAAAGCAGGAAGAGACGAAGGTGCAGGTTAGTCTTTGAGGGGCTCATAATGATGCAGGTAAAAGATTTCGCATATCTAAATAAAACTGCAAACAATGGTGGCGAATACGAAATTGGTGCATTTCGACAGTGAGAACTTCTCTCACGTTCGGTCACATTACGAACGCGCAACAACCAGTGTCGCCTGCGTTTTGGTGTTAGGGCAATGTGTCGCGGGAGTAAACACAAGAATTAAGTGGTCCGTAGGCACCAAGTTGGCTTCGTCCTCAACCCAAGATAGGCCGCCAGCTTTTGAAGCGAAAGCTTGACTACGCCATGTGAATCCAATGTCTCTGTGCGAAGACGAATCTGCTACTGCGCATACGCCGTAACCTTGGCAAACAGCTACGCCGTTCCACAGGTGTTACTGCGCTCGCTACAGAAAGGTGGTGGAGGGTAGCGCCATTATAACAGATGCGCTCTCTCTCGGGGCTCGAGGTCTTGGTATGACTTTCGGTCGTTTTCAGGTTCGGGCAATCGTTTTCATTTCCCAAACTTTAAGTTCAAAAGAAAGGCATTTGAAGCAGCAGTCAGCACCCAAAAGAGGACCCCTGCACATGAAATCTGTCATATTTAATTACGCTCCGTAACACTGACGTTCAAAAGGCGGCACTCAGTAGCCCCTTACCACGCTTACGTATGTGCTAATCTCTCCGTTTGCATGAAACAAGCAGCAAGGCAATATGGCGCTGTGCATAACGCCCACTGACGTTTCTCTAAGTTTTGGTACAGGGGGCCTATCGAGAGCACACGTTACTCATGTCCACGCCCCATGCTTCAGAGCTTTGGAAATCAGATAAGTCGACATTTCATTTTAGTCTTCCCCTCCGTTGCGGAAATCCTCTTATAAAACAAATCGTTGAAGCATTGAAGCAGGAAAAGAAAGTATCGGATGGCTTTAGGAATATGGTTGCGCCCTATAGTCCTACATAATAGCACAGCGCAAAGATAGAGGCAAAGCGCCAAGGTAGAATCAATGTTCTAGGTTGGTATACTTTGTGCGGAAATTTGCAAATTCATGATGATGTTGGTTGTGGTAGAAAAAGGAGATGAAAGAGCAAAGAATTTTCCTATGTCTCGACGTAGTTGCATGAAGGAGACCGATTTGCGTGAGAAGAGCTTCTCTAGAATTCTCAAAGGAAAGGTTTATTCTGCTCCTAGAGTACTGTCAAAAAGGGGCAATAAGACAAGGGGTGAAAAAATATTAAAGAAAGCCTTTCTTGGACAGAGATTGGACAGAGATTGTCGACCCTTCGCTCTCAGTCAAAAAAATCTGGACTCAAGCCACCATACTTCCGTGTTTCAGCCGAGCTCGCTAACCACTACTCTAGGCCGGCTTCATACGAACGTGTATATAATTTTCGTCTAGCGCGCGGCCGCTGCAGTGCAATTCGAGAAAGAAAAAAGATGAGCACTGATGGAAACAAAGTAGGTTGTACTTAAGCAAGAAAATTAAAAACCGGAAAATAAAAATAAACAAATAAAATAACTAAAATAAAATGATAACAGTAAAAAATAGAAAAGAAGTTATAATACTGATAAAAGTCAAGTATATAAAGTAATGTAAAAGTAAACTTGTGCACATCCGAAAAGCAATGGAACACCGAACGACCTCATAGCGGAACTAGGCACATGACTAGAAATGATATCGTCTTTTCACACTTGAGGAGGCTTCACTGAACCGCTGGAATTTTGCACAGTAACTCTACCAAGAAAATGTGCCGTTTGTCGATTAAAAAAGGACACTAATTTTGTTTGGTTGCATTCAAACGCATTTAGCTGCTACCGAACCCGCCTGCAAATATAAAACATCTGCTTGGTGATTCTTTGTTTAAAGTAAGCGCCCGTTTAATAATACTTATGGTATATCCTTAGCTTTAGATCATATTTACTTTAGTACAACTTTTCTCCCTGTCTTTTCTCCTCATCTTCCTCTTTCCTAGCACAACTTTTGTTTCATTTATCATAATTACCTTTGCCACTAGTGGGAAACAAAAGGCGACCAGATGTAAACAAATCATCGCAGAATGCAAACTGATTTAGGTAATGTCCAATGTAACAACTGTCTTCCTATTATGATATATTGTGGCTTATTGGAGGCAACAAAATGCAGGCAGTTAGACGGACATGATGAGACGGACAAAACATTTTAATCTGCAGTTTTAACTTTGCAAAAAATTCCAGAAATGTGTGTAAAAGAAATGAGTGTAAAAGAATTCAGTTGCTTTTATTAAGCAATGATCCAATAGACTGGAAGTTTTTTGCACATCTCGGTTTTTCCGTTAGGCTTGCAATCTCTATTACCACACGAGCCAAGAGGGAACTTTTTGGTTGTGTAGTTCTTCATCCTTTCAACATCCTTAAGGGTGCCAACCTGTACAAATATAATATAATGCTAATCAATGAGAGCGTTCTCAGTGATTTATTATAACGCATTAGAAATATAACCACGTATTAGTTAATAAGTACAATAAAATTCTTTGTTGCCAGGGGATCATTTAAAAAAAAGTAAAAAATAAGGGCCTATATTACCGTGTAGACGCGAAGAACGCAGTAGTATTCCGAATTGAAAACCACCCTCCGGTGTACGTATAACACTAAGTGTCGGCGGTTTCTGGTCAGAGTACTTAAAAAATTGCATTTTTTTGTTTAACAAGGCAACCAAAGCAAAAATTCAGTTTCAAAATATCGTTGTCACAATCGTAAATAAAAAAAATACCTTGATCGCATTTGACCCAGTAACACGTGTTAAGATCCGCGTGTGCTACATTGTGGCTCACAGTATTGCCTCAACTACTGGAACGCTCCAACCCACCCAAAAAACACTCGTTTTTCAAAGAAAGGTAAATGAGCGCAGTACATGGGACGAAAGGCATGGAAAACGACAGAGAACGCTGGTTTATGTTTCTTTGAAATGCGCCAACGTCTCTGAGCTTGAACCTTGACAGTCTTTTCATAGGAGATAAAATAGTGAGTTTGCATTTAGGGATAATGTGTGAACGGTTAGAAGTCGTTTATTCAGAAGCAAGTGGAACTAAAACTGCCCATATTTGCTCGCCTTTTCGGTTCTCCTTCTCAATCAGGCTAATTCGGCGCAGTATCAAACCGATATGGATGAAATTTCATTTTTCACTAACCATTGTAAAAAAAGGCCCAGGTTAGCAAGAAGGAAGGCTTCAGTGAAGAGGTGAATTCAAATGCTGTCGTGTTTTGTTCTGTTGACTATATGTTTGCTAATAATTTTTTTTGTGTTTTGTTTAATGCTGATTTTGTTCTTCACGTGGGCTTAAAGGCGCACCCGAGCTTGTTTTCCTTTTCGTGCTTATGACTTGTGCGGTGCCTAGCGTGATTGATACGAAGAAGGGGCTCTCTACGTTCAGTGTCTTGCTGCTCTTTAAAGGTTGTGAACGTGTGCTTTAATTCCCCGTGGAAGCAGGACAGGTAAAATGGGCAGCGCGCTGTTAATATTTGTGCAAGAATATTTACTGCTGCGTAAAACATAGGGGGCTTAAAATCGGCTTTAAATGCTTAACCATTCCTTGTGACACTGGGAATATGTGAAGATAAACGTACTGCGTTATTCGTCAATTCCGAAAGGTATACAGTGTGCCTCTTAGTAGTAGAGTCACCGTCACAGTGGCTAAAAGGTTAGGTCGCCCAACTTAAGCTTTAGGCAGCGGGTGCGATCCTGACTATGCCGGTAGTCATCGAATTGAGTGAAACTGGTCGAGTGCGCAAAATGTGCGATGTAAGTGCGGAATAGAGAAACCAGGAAGTAAAAATGAGCAGTTCTGGATTACGGCAAAACATGTAGCAGATGTCGTTCTTAGGACGGTAAACCTCCTAAAGCAATCCACTGCTGCTTATAGTATTACAATTTTCGTAAACAGAAGTCCTTGCTACATAGTGTTAACGCTTTGTGCTGCTTAATCTTCGCTACTTGGCCATGTGCGGCTTCATCCCTCAATTCTATATAGTGCCATTATTCCTTTGCGCCATTTGCTTTGATGCGCGACTTTGGATTCGGGTAGTATAAATACAATATACCTAGTTGGTTGAATATTCCTCTCCACATGTAGTGATTTGACGCCTTAATCCCAACGACGCTTTCTTACGTGCGTCCGTGCTTCTGGCAGGTACGTACGTTTCGGTAACCACCCCACATCTTCAACTCTCGCGATGAAGAAGCAGTTGCCCTGCAATATGGTTTACACTGCACACGTTTCAACGCACTTTCAATATTCTGCTTTGGCCTGAGCAATGCGAGTAACCTCAGTTGGCCTATTACTCTGAAGGGGTGTTAGTTGTCTCCCTGCATACAATGAAATATTTAATTCGACTGCATGCGTCGGGAGGTGCATTGTGCGTTTGAAACATATTCTGTCAACGCAACTAACAAGTAGAGAGTAGCTAACATTCAGACACAGACGTGCTTTCTCTTTGTCAATTTTCAAATGTGTAGGGTCCTGCTGCTGCGGACCTGTTGGCTTTACCGTCGCGCCCTATACCAGCACTTAAGTTGATCACCATTCCTTTGTCAAAAAGCCGAAGCAACTGGATTTGGCTCTTGAGTGCTTTGCCAGAAATTTTGCTGATCCCAACTAAAGACATTAACTACGATACATAGTAATGTCAGCGGTTTAAACTTGAGACTAATGGGGTTTCCTTTATATCTGATCGTCTGAACCGTTGGGAGGCACCGTTTGTATATAGTGGTACCAGGGGAGCCGCCATTCTTTGGCAGCCCTCCACGCGGATATGACCAGAAACTCAAACTTTCGCGAAATCTTACACCTCACCAAACGCCCTTTTTTCTAGCGTGGCCTTTATTCAAGAGTGGCAAAATACATAGGTCCCGCGACAGACACAATCGACCGACATTATCTCTCGGAGGCCTACTGTAGCCTCCTTCTACTCTCGCAGCTCCGGATGCAGTGTTCCGGGCAATATATACATTTGAACTATGTCTAGGGGCGATAATTGATAGATCACCACTGCATACTGCCACCTGACATGCTACGCTAAGCCCAAAACTCAGTCAGAGGACTCAGCTCCTGAATTCGCGACATCCTTTTTGCAATCAATCTTACAGTGCCTTGAGGATCTTTAAACGACTTTCAGTGACCTAGGTCCGGAGTTCTATCTGACAATTGTCTCAGTCTTTTAGTCATCTTTTAAAGTTTACACGTCGACGTCAAGTTGCCATCCAGAAATTATCTGCCAGTCAGAGCAGTTCCGTTGCAGACATTTTAATAAGCTTACTATATATGCACAGGCCCTGACCAAAGCAAATGAAATGTTGTAGTACCTTCCGTCACACTACGTAAATACAACCGCGCGGCAGGCCACAGGGTATCCCCTATTTTTCCAAGTTTGTTGCCGTCTTCCCTATAGACTTCAACTCTCTCCCTTCTATAAGATTATGAGCTCAATCCTTCGTGTTTGAGACTACTTCCTTCGCCGAATAACTTATTCTTCCCAGCGTTCTCAGTTCAACACTGAGACCAGCCACGAGGACAGTTCAGGATGTCTCTGCTCTTTACTAGGCGGTCAAGGCGAACCATTGCTCTCTTTCCCAGAAGCAGGCGTCTCCTAATTTCATGGCTGCAGTCTCCTTTGGAGGTAATCTTGGAGCCCAAGAAGAGAAAATCTGTCACAGCTTCCACTTCTTGTCCATTGATGCTCCAGGACTTGATAGGGCAAGACGCCATGATCTTTGTCTTTTTAGTGTTCAGTTTAAGCCCAAACTTCTCACTCTCTTCTTGTACGCGCATCAGAAGTCTCTTGAGTTCCACTTCACTTTCTGCCATTAAAGTGGTATCATCCGCATATCTAAGGTTGTTGATACGTTTTCCAGCAATCTTCACTCCGGCTGAAGACTCGTCCAGACCGGCTTTCCTCATGATGCACTCTGCATATAGGTTAAATAGGCAGGGCGACAGTATGCAGCCTTGTCTCACTGCTTTCTCAATCGGAAACCAATCAGTAAGACAATGCCCAGTTCTGACTGTGGCCTCTTGTCCTTAATACAGGTTCCTGAGGAGACAGATGAGGTGAATTGGAACTCCCATTTCTTGGAGAGCTTGTCACAATCCGCTGTGATCTACGCAGTCAAACGCTTTCGCATAATCAATAAAGCAGAAGTAGATGGGTTTCTGGAACTCTCTTGCTTTTTCCATATTCCAGCGAAGGTTGGCAATTTGGTCTCTAGTTCCTCTGCCCTTGCGAAACCCAGCTTGCACGGCCGGAAGCTCCCGATCCACATGCTGCTGCAGCCTTCCTTGGAGGATTTTCAACATCACCTTGCTAGCATGCGAAATAAGCGCGATCGTGCGGCAGTTGGAACAATCTTTGGCATTGCCTTTCTTTGGAATGGGGATGTAAACTGACCTCCTCCAATCCTGTGGCCACTGCATGGTTGTCCAAGTTTACTGACATAATGTATACAGAACGTTAACAGCGTTGTCATGGTTGAAGGTTTGAAGCAACTCTGCTGGAATGCCATTATTTCCGCTAGCTTTGTTCTTAGCAAAGCTGGCTAAGGAGCATTCACTTCACTCTTCGGGATGCCCGGATGAAGATAAGTAATCACAACCGTCTTATGTTGGGTTTGCACATTCGGGTCCTTCTTGTACAGTTCTTCTGTGTATTCCTGCCACCTCTTCTTTATCTCTGAGGCTTCAGTGAGGTCCTTGGCTCGTTTTCCCTTTATCACGCCCAGCTTAGCACAGAAGCTTTCTTTGATATCTTTGATTGTCTTATACAGAGCTCTTCTGTTCCTTAATTGGCTGTTGTCCTCAACTGCTTGGCACTGTAGGTTCAGGAAGGCATTCTTATCTCTCCTTGCTATTTTCTGAAAATCCGCATTGAGAACCTTGTATCTTTCTCTTTCCCCCATAACTTTTGCCATCCTCCTTTCCTCAGCTATTTGCAAAGCCTTTTCAGATAACCAGTTTGCTTTCTTGCATTTCCTTTGCTTTGGAACTACCTTAGTAGCAACTTCTTGTATTATATCACGAACATCAGTCCACATCTCTTCGGGCTCTCTGTCTTGTAGATCTAATTCTTGAAATCGATTCCTCACTTCCACAGCATATTCTAATGAAATTTGATCCAGATCGTACCTGAAAGGCTTTCTAGTTTTCTGCGTTTTCCTCAATAGAAGCTTAATTTTGGCCACAAGAAGCTGATGATCAGTGCCAGAATCGGCCCCAGGCCTTGTTTTTACTGCTTGTATAGAGCATCTTCATCTCTGCCGGCAAAGAATATAATCGATCTGATTCCTGTACAGACCGTCCGGTGAAGTCCATGTGTACAGGCGCCTCTTGTGGTGTTGAAAATGAGTATTCTCTATGGCCAGGTTGTTTTCTTGACAAAACTCTACTAGCCTCTGCCCAGCTTCATTTGGCTTGCCAAGACCGAACTTGCCTATAATTCCAGATATTTCTTCACTCCCGACCTTAGCATTCCAGTCTCCTATGAGAAAAATGACGTCTGATGATGGGGTGTGGTCTGAAAGGTATTGTAGGTCCGCATAAACTCTCTCAACGTCAGCTTCTTCAGCAGTAGTGGTCGGTGCATAGACTTGGATAACTGTTATGTTGAAAGGGTGACCTTGGATCCGAAGTGAAATCATTCGTTCGTTTTTGGGGTTGTACCCTAGCACTGCTTTGCCCATTCTTCTGTTTACTATGAGAGCGACCCCATTCCTCCTCTTGGATTCGTGCCCACAATAAAAGACATAACGGTCGCCGGAGTTAAATTCTCCCATTCCGGTCCACTTGAGCTCGCTGATACCCAAGATATCAATGTTCAATCTGTCCATTTCTCGCTTGACGATATCCAGTTTACCTTGCGTCATAGATCTTACATTCCATGTTGCTATGTGATACATCTCCTTGCAACATCGGACTTTCCGGTCGCTTCCCGACACATCCACAACTGAGCGTCCTTTTGGCTTTAGCCCAGATGCTTCTTTCGTCCTGGAGCTACTAGGAATCGCCCTTTGTTCATCCCCAGTAACATGTGGGACGCCTTCCAACCTGGGGGACGCATCTTCCGGCGCCATATATTTAATGGTATTGTGACTGGCCATAGGGTTTTCTTGGCAGGAAATACTGGAGTGGGTTGCCATTACCTTCTCCACTGAATCACATTTTGTCAGAACTCTCTGCCGTGACCTGTCTATCTTGGGTGGCCCTACACAGCAGAGCTCACGACTTCATTGAGTTTCGCAAGCCCCTCTGCCACGAAATCTGGATCCGCCATTTTTTGCTATCTAGACCCATTCAGCTACATGACAAAGCTCCAAGCCAGGTGCCCAAAACCTACTACTTGGATAGGGGTGTACCTCAGGGCTCCATTCTCGGACCCATATTGTTCAACTTGGCCATGACACGCGTCGCCAAGGCTCTGAAAATCAGCACAAGTGCGAGATTCGCTATATATGCTGATGATATTACCGTCCGGACTGAGGCAACGGATTACGTCGACAAATATTCTATGCAGACTGAACTTCAGGCGGCCCTTCTTTGTCTTGAAGATACGCTAACCAAAATTGGCCTCGAACTAGCGCCACATTAAACAGAATTGATTAGTATCGACGGAAAACATAAAACCAACCCCAGTATGCCGATCCATCTTCACATCGGAGGCAGCACCATCACCTCCTCAAATGCGCGAACCCGCATTCTTGGCCTGCCCATCTCAAGCTGCAACAGTCCCGAGAAATGGGTTGATCAGCTACAACTCCTTTGGCCAGCACTGCTACACACTATTCGACGCATGTTGAGCCGGCACGGTGGTGTGCGGCAGCATGCCTGCTGTGCTATGGCCCGAGCAGCGGCGGCCGGAAAAATCCTCTATGGCACACCCGTCCTTCAACTGTCGAAGGCTGACTTCGCTAAGGTCGAACGCCTTCATCTCGCAACACTACGCACTATTACCGGTCTACTTAAGCACACGTCTATAGCCGAACTTGAGCGTTTGGCCGCTCTTCCACCGATCACTACCATCGTTACCGAGTCTCAGAAGCGTCATCGGATACGTATAGAGAACACTGTCCAAGGGCGTCGCCTGCTGGCCTGGGATGAAAAGCGTAACGACAAAACACCAGCCCTATATGCACTCTTCCCCCTTAGGAGAGGCCAGTAGTCACACGCCTCCATCGCCGACCAATAAACCGCGATTTTTTCATTCCCTGAGAGCTCCTCGCTGCCCATCAACGACAGAGCGAATCCGTGATACGACTGACATAAACACCGACTCATCGATTACAAGCGAATTCATCTATGGGCTGGGTATGCGATGACAACCCTCTCTTTCGGGCGCTTATGCCTGCCACCTACCTCAAGGTACCCCTGTTCATCCTCAACTCCTCGCGATTTGGGGAGCCTTGTAAGGAGTGCCTTGCGCGGTACTGGTTCAATACGTATTCTTACTGATTGCTATGAAGCTTACACGGAAATCGCTAATCCGGGTTCACAAGATGCAACAGTTACGGCCATACAGCGCCCCCTTAAACGCCACCAACCCGCGACCAGAACTGTCGCTATTCACTGGACCCCAGGTCACTCGGACGAATCAAGGAGCAATGCGGCGGCACACGCCACGGCTGCCTTGGTAGGTGGGATGTCCACATTTACCTTCCCACCCCCCTTCATTAATCCTTATTCGACCTTGGGCGGGCAACTCACCCCTTCTCTTGCCTTTATGCCCTATACTCGGACCAGTCATCGTAGCCTCAATCAGCATCGCATGCAGGTGGCCACACCAGACCCACCTTTTACGAGAAACACCCACATCACCCGAAGTCAAGAAGTGTTTTTGAATAAGCTCGTTGCCGATGCTGCTTACACGCCACGAATTATGGCCCGCTGGCGTCAGTATACAGAGAAAATGATTACGTGCCCCCACTGTACGACTCTAACTCGCAGCGGCATATCTCATCTACTCTGGGATTGCCCTGCTTTTTCTATTGGATGCTCCGAGACCAAAC
The DNA here is from genome assembly GCF_055883805.1 of Amblyomma maculatum. Classification (NCBI taxonomy): domain Eukaryota; kingdom Metazoa; phylum Arthropoda; class Arachnida; order Ixodida; family Ixodidae; genus Amblyomma; species Amblyomma maculatum. The sequence continues at coordinate 120,935,835 of NC_139346.1, forward strand.
CCTACCGCCTGGACTACCGTTCCTTTCTAGAAAGTGATGCTAACGCACAGATGATATTTGCCATGTATGCCTCGCTTAGTGACCTGGTTAGAGCAATGTGATTTGAGTGATGACCCAAACAATGAAGATTCTGTCTACTCCCCTTTATCCCCATCCATGGCCATAAGCCTTCCCATTCAATAAAGGAAATTCAATCAATGAATCAATCAATCTAATCATATATAGTTGCTACCAGTTGTCGTTAGACATATTGGTCCTTAATAATAATTATTTGTTATTACAAATTATTACAATTTATTAGGAAGCGTTTTAGTCATTTCACATCAATTATAGTGATTGCAAGCCGTCGTTATACATCTTCGTCATTTCGTAGTCATTACAAGTCATTAGCAATCATGTTAGCCACTACTAATCATTACAAAGCCCATTATTCGTTCTGTTCGTAGTCGTCACAATTTGTTGTTAGACCTATGGTTCTTTGGAAGTCATTAATAGACATTTTTAGTCTACCTACACCTGTCTTTATACAACCACTATTTATCACTATCAATCGTTCTCCTTTCTTTGATATGTCTTCATACTGTGGACATTTCGTGATGACGGGCCCGGCGGTCATGTGCAGCTGAAACAGCATAAGCCCTTAACGGCTTTTGCCTTAAAATACAAAGCCTGGGAAGGCCCACACATTCCTACTCAAAGGCAGCTTAGCACTAAATTAAGTATCTTTATATTGATGCCAGGCTAAGAATAAAGCGTATATTAAAAAGAACTTACTATGCATTCCTTTCCTTTCTTCAGCTTCCGAGTCTTTCCACTGACGCAATATGTTTTACATCCAACTGGAAGCTAGAAAAAAAGTAACTGTGAAAATATAGTTGAATGTGATACAGGCAACTGATTTCGCACATAAAATCTCGAACCTCATATATTTTTAGAAGCATTTTATGACTGCCATCAGAAGATGAATGCCATGTAAACTGGCCAGAAAAGAATAAAAGGCTCAGGAGGGGAAACAGTAAACGGAAGGAGTATTCAGTTCAGTTCAGTCGTTCAGTCGTGTCCGACTCTTCGTGACCCTATGGACCATATCACGCCACACTTTCGGGTCTCTCACTATCTTCCTAACAACTCATAACTTCATCTGCAACGCCTCGAGCATGCCATCGAACCATCGCGTTCGCTGCCTACCCCTCCTCCGGCGACCCTCAACCTTTCCCAACATCAAATCTTTCTCCAGCGACTCCTCTCTTCTCATCAGATGACCAATGTAGCTGAGCTTCAACTTTAGAATTTGACCCTCCAATGAGCAGTCAGGGTTTATGGTCGACAATATCGACTGCTTTTATCTTCTGGCCATCCAAGGAATTCTCAAGAGTCTTCGCCAGCACCCCAATTCAAAAGCGTCAATTCTTCGGCGGTGAGCCTTCACAGTCCAACTCTCGCATCCATACATCACAACTGGAAAGACCATAGCACGAGTTATACGGATCTTGCTTGCTCTTTACTAGGCGGTCAAGGCTAGCCATGGCTCTCTTTCCGAGAAGCAGGCGTCTCCTAATTTCATTGCTGCAGTCTCCTTCCGAGGTAATCTTGGAGCCCAAGAAGAGAAATTCTGTCACAGCTTCCACGTTTTGTCCAAACATGCTCCAGGACTTGATGGGGCAAGACGCCATGATCTTTCCCTTTTTAATGTTCAGTTTAAGCTCAAACCTCTCCCTCTCTTCTTGTACGCACATCAGAAGTCTTTTTATTTCCACTTCACTTTCTGCCATTAAAGTAGTATCATCCGCATATCTAAGGTTGTTGATGCGTTTCCCAGCAATCATCACTCCAGCTGAAGACTTGTCCAGACCGGCCGTCTTTATGATAAACTCAGCGTATAGGTTAAATAGTTAGGGCGACAGTATGCAGCCTTGTCTCACTCGTTTCTCAATCGAAAATCAATCAGTAATCCAATGCCCAGTTCTGAATGTGGCCTCTTGCCCTTCGTACAGGTTCCTGAGCAGACAGATGAGGTGAATTGGAACTCCCATCTTTTGAAGAGCCTGCCACAATCTGCTGTGATCTACGCAGTCAAACGCTTTCGCATAACCAATAAAGCAGAAGTAGATGAGTTTCTGGAAATCTCTTGCTATTTCATAATCCAGCGAAGGTTGGCAATCTGGTCTCTAGTTCCTCTGCCCTTGCGAAACCCAGCTTGCACGTCCGGAAGCTCCCGATCCGAGTACTGCTGCAGCCTACCTTGGAGGATTTTTAACATCAGCCTGAGTCGCTTTGGAACGTTAAACCCCACAAACCAAACCAAACGAAACCTTGCTAGCATGCGAAATAAACGCAATCGTGCGGCAGTTGGAACAATATTTGGCACTGCCTTTCTTTGGAATGGGGATGTAAACTGACCTCCTCCAATCCTATGGCCACTGCAGGGTAGTCCAAGTTTACTGACATAATGTATACAGAACGTTAACAGCGTTGTCATGGTTGAAGGTTTGAAGCAACTCTGCTGGAATGCCATCAATTCCGCTAGCTTTGTTCTTAGCAAGGCTGGCTAAGGCGCATTCCACTTCACTCTTCAGGATGCCCGTCTCGAGATCAGTAATCATTGCACATCGGGGTCATTCTTGTACAGTTCATCCGTGTATCCCTGCCACCTCTTCTTTATCTCTGCGGCTTCAGTGAGGTCTCTGCCTCGTTTGTCTTTTATCACACCCAGCTCAGCACAGAAGCTTCCTTTGATATATTTGATTGTCTTATACAGAGCTCTTGTGTTCCTCAATTGGCTGTCGCCATCAAATGCTTGGCACTGTGTGTTCAGGAAGGCATTGTTTTCTCTTCTTGCTGTTTTCTGAAAATCCGCATTGAGAACCTTGTATCTTTCTCTTTCCCCCATACCTTTTGCCACCCTCCTTTCCTCAGCTATATGCAAAGCCTCTTCAGATAACCAGTTTGCTTTCTTCAATGTCTTTTGCTTTGGAGCTACCTTAGTAGCAACTTCTTGTATTATATCACGAACATCATTCCACATCTCTTGTGGGAATTCAACATTTCCCTCGCCCGCACGACGCGGCGAATATCCACTCTTTCTCTCTGGGAGCCCTCAACTTTCCCCTCCTGGCCTCCTTCCTCCGGTGCTGTGGCGGAGAGCGCGAATTGGAGAAGAACGACCCCTCCTTCCCCCTCCCCTCGGATCTCAGCAGACAGCACCCAGGGAGACGACGCCGCGACGCCGTAGCGCGCGGATGCTGCTATGACCCCGAGGAAGAACATTGGGCGTTCCCAATAAACAATTTGGCCCGCTGGCTATGTTTGCCTCGGTGTGACGTTCTTCACGGCCACTGCTGTGGTCAGAGCTAGCGGTGTGGAATCGGTTCTCAGAGCGGAGCCGCAGCCCCGTGAGAATCCCCAAAATGGCGCCCAACGTGGGGCCCCACTGGCAGCTAGCCTCCCCAGTTGGGGAGGCTAGCTCACGAAGATTGGTGGAATTCCAAGCAGTAAGTCGTCCGAAGTCGGCTGGGCGATCCTGGCCGGTGTGCGAAGCCTAGCCCAATGGCAGGGGCTTCCAACCGCTATAGCGATACGCCTCAAGTTAAATCGCAGGTGTGGTCCGCCGAACGAGTCATTCTCAAGGAGATCCTGAGCTACTCGTCAAGCTACTGCCAGTTTCCTACGCTACCCCCCTTACACCCGCTCGGGAAAGCCGGCCCGTTGGTCCAGTTCACGATAAGTGCCCATTTGCTTACCTCCGCCCAGAACCGCCGATGCGGTAAGTCCGTTTTGCCCGTTGGCTCAAAACCGCGCTGTCTGTACAGCGGAGAATGCGGGTGAGAGCGCTGCCGGAGCGCGCCGAACACAGGTTCAAAGTTCACCGGCTCAGGAGAGTCGAGAGCCAAGTTGACTGGAGCGGCGTCGCATGGATATGCGGTGAGGTCACTCGCACTCGGCAGGTCAGTTCACGAGCAGCCAAACGCCGTTCGGAAAGGGAGCGTGAAGTATAGTCGTCTGTGCGATGTCACTAGGAGCCGTAGTACACCAAATTTGCGGAAGGAGGTCGCAGCGGGGAGTGCCCTATTGCGTAAACCTCCAAAGCACGTGCATCTCGTAAGAGTGGGGACACCCACTTGAGCTTGCATTCAGCAGTTAAGAGCTGTAAGGGGTTAGTAGGAGGGCTCATATTTTTTTATTTTGTCGTAAGAGGGTCGTTAGTCTTATTGAAGAGACAGAACCCCGCGACGATGCAGGCCAAATTGCGCTGTGAAGCCACTTGTGCTGTGGTTGGCATTAACTCTAGTGTAGCTGGTATTGCTACGAGTGAGTTGGAGACTTCCTGCTGATCTATGATTAAGCTTTGCTACATACGTGCTAGGCAATGACGCCTCAGATGAGGGCAGAAAAGCCGTTATTCGCAAAGGAGCGAGCGCCGATATCGGAATATAAAGCAGCTCTAGGGTGAATATGCGCAATCGCATAACTACCGGAATGTGCACTGGCACGCCATTTTCTTAGCTCTGCGCATGAACGCAAAGGTCGAGACCAATGTCGACGACTACGCAAAGTAATTGCGCGAGAGTATGGCCAATGCCAATGGAAAAGCGAACCGCAGCCGCGGTAAGAACATTGCAAGTCCGATGGCTAGCTATGCTTACGCACTCAGCGACGTGAACGCGCGATCGCGACAAGTCGAGCGCCCAGATGGGTGGGCCCGTTAGAGGTTGCTGAGATTGTTTCGCGGCTGCAAGCTGAAAGGCCCGAGGTCGGGCGGAATCGACGGACCCATGCCAACAGTACTTCCTTTGAAAGTAACTGTAGAAGCGGATTCTGCATGCGCATAACAGCGCGTAGGCAAGCGATCCCGAGAGCGGTCTCTACGGGCACCGCTGCAAAACCCGAATCCAGCGCAGTCGCTGCGACAACGGGAAAAATGCCGAACAAGTGCAATCACTCAAGCAGCGGCCCTGTAGCACCCACAGCCAGCGAAATCGCTGAAGGATTGTCAAATGCTGCTCATGTGAGATCACGCGTACAGCTACTCCGTGGGCATCACTACATCACCCTCCGTCAGCGCGATCGCTGAAAGAAGGGGGAGTGCTCCGAGCGTGGAGGTCACGCACGCAGAGCAGCGCCGGCGGCGTCGGCTGCCTGTGCAGCTTGAGCTGACGACGGACAAACGCCAGAAGCGCGAGTTCGCGCGGGCGGATATAAGGGAAGGCAGTCCTTTCCGCGATGATACAGGGCGGAAGGTAGGCGCAATCGCCTAATGTCAACCTCAAGGGCACGAGCGCTCTCGTGTGAAGTTATCCGGCACGTGTCGATACACAAGCCGGCAGTGTTTCTGTACGCGAAGCCTGTGATGAGCACGTTCAGAGGGACCTAGCCCGCCGACTGGCCTTATTTATGACACCGGCACTCCGGGCGCATGGGCCACGCCGTCTGCATTCAGGCGGCGGGGAGCGGCGAAGATGATGTTTAGTCTACCAGCCCAATGGCTGCGCAGGCATACAGTGGTCCCCGAAAAAAAAAGCTCGCATTCGAGCTCGAATTGGAGAAGAACCCGGCCCGTGCAGATATGCAGGCCGGAGTGGTTCCTGTACGCGGAGGGACGGATCCTGCTGCCCTGATTGACGACCTGCAGGGAGTCGGCGCGGTCGTAGGCGATGCGCGCACTGCGGGCGTGCCGGCGGCCCTCGACCGGATGGCGGGCCAGCGGACTTCGTCCCCGTGACGGCAGCGGCGGGGATTTGTGCGGCCTGCACGCGGAGCCAGCCCGACGCGGGGGCGGCCATCCCTGCTTTGGCCGCCTGTCCTGCGGCATGGACCTGCTGAGAGATCAGCCGTGCAGCTTCAAAGGGGAAAACGGCGCCCAGGTGGAGGTCATGATTAAGGGAGGAAGGGTGTGGGAATTCAACATTTTCCTCGCCCGCACAACGCGGCGAATACCCTCTCTTTCTCTCTGGGAGCCCTTAACTTTCCCCTCCTGGCCTCCTTCCTCCGGTGCTGTGGCGGAGAGCGCGGGGGTGAGAGAACGGCCCCTCCTTCCCCCTCCCCTCGGATCTCAGCGGACAGCACCCAGGGAGACGACGCCGCGACGCCGTAGCGCGCGGATGCTGCTATGACCACTATGACACCGAGGAAGAACATTCGGCGTTCCCAATAAACAACTTGGCCCGCTGGCTATGTTTGCCTCGGTGTGACGTTCTTCACGGCCACTGCTCGGTTCTCAGAGCGGAGCCGCAGCCCCGTGAGAATCCCCACACTCTTCAGGCTCTCTGTCTTCTACACCTAATTCTTGAAATCGATTCCTCACTTCAACAGCATATTCTGATGGAATTTGATCCAGACCATACCTGAAAGGCCTTCTGGTTTTCTGCGTTTTCCTCAATCGAAGCCTAAATTTGGCGACAAGAAGCTGATGATCGGTGCCACAATCGGCCCCAGGCCTTGTTTTTACTGCTTGTATAGCGCTTCTCCATCTCTGCCGGCAAAGAATATAATCAATCTGATTCCTGTACAGACCGTCCGGTGAAATCCATATGTACAGGCGCCTCTTTTGCTGTTGAAAATGAGTATTCGCTATGGTCAGGTGTTTTTCTTGACAAAACTCTACTAGCCTCTATCCAGCTTCATTTGGCTCACCAAAACCGAACTTGCCTGTAATTCCGGATATTTATTCACTCCCCACCTTAGCATTCCAATCTCCAATGAGAAAAAGGACGTCTCATGATCGACTGCGGTCTAAAAGGCATTGCAGGCCAGCTTAAAATCTCTCAACGTCAGCTTCTTCAGCAGTAGTGGTTGGCGCATAGACTTGAATAACTGTTATGTTGAAAGGGTGACCTTGGATACCAAGTGAAATCATTCGGTCGTTTTTGGGGTTGTACCCTAGCACTGCTTTGCCCGTTCTATAATCTAAAGCAAATGATGTGAGTTTTTATGTACGTAGCACTATAGCCGTAATCACGGATTTAGCCGATGTCTGTCCGAAGCCGTTAACTCTCTCTCTTTGTGAACTTGAAGTAGAGAAAGAGAAGATGGCGACGAGCGCGTCTAGCGGCTCAGCACTGAGGCGGAGCGGCCACATAGCTGCCGCATATGCCGCTCTCTCTCTCTCTCTAACAGTCCATCCGTCTCTCCGTGAACTTGAAGAGGAGGAACAGAAAGTGGCGACGTCCACATCACGCAACTTAACACTGAGGGGACCGAGCGGTAACGGGAGCGACCGCATTAATACACCCAGGGAGAAAGTAAGACTGTGAGAGAGGGGCGTTTCAGTTACGGATGTGGCGGCCGTCACTAGGCAGCGTTCCACAAGCGTGTGTTACTCTGGAGCCTCCGGAGTGAGCTGTCGTGTATCGCTCCCGCGTCCTCAACTTCAGTATCTCTCCCCTCGCACCGGTCACACAACCTTCAAGCGGGGTGCCCCCTCCACCTTGGCTCCGAGCCACTCTCCGCGTCGTGAAGCGGCTTGTGTTCACCTCCGCGGCTCCTTCAAGCGCGTTTCCCTTTCCCTTCTCTTTCTTCTATGATCCCACCCCAGACCATTCGGCTACGGAGCAGCACATTGTAAACAGGTGCATTGTGCATGTTTTTGTTCATTTCTGAAGATAGTGAAGATTTCTGAAGATAGCTGAGGACGGCGGCTACGCCGCGCGTTTGCTTCGCGTCGCATTGGATGAAGACAGGCTGTCTGGAACTCTTATTGTTGCACTGCGGCACAGGTTCGCCCTGCTTGACGTGCTGAAGTACAACGGTTAAGTAGTACTACGCACCTACTTCGCATTTGATTAACTATGCAGATCGGCCGTCATTTTTTTTTTTGTGGGCAGCCAACCTTGACGCTCCACTCATTTTACGTATTGAGCAAGCACACCCAGTAGCAAATTCTTGTATATCATGAGTGCAACAAATGCCACTGGGGCCCCTCACAAGCAAGGGTGTAGGAGAAATATAGAAAACATTGCAATTTTAGTCCTGCCATTCCCCTATTCTCTGCCGGGTTAGGGTATAGGGAATCGAAAGACTAGATTGCAAAAAGTAGGCTATCACGTGACAATTGTTCGAAATCATACGATGGTCTAATGAAATATGTGATCAATAGGCAGAAATTCTTATTTTGCTGTAGAGAACTTACTACCCGAGGATGTGTCAGCGTGTGGTAATAGCAAGCAGCCTATTAACAATATTTTTAACCATTCAAATTGTTTTCTTCCCCTTGTTTCTCACGAAGATGTAATCGAGTTATTTTTATCTCCATGCATGCTTTTTGAAATATATATGTATTTATGTAAATTGCTGTTAGTAAAATGCAATGAAAACTTTTCTTCTATTTGAGTCTTGCCCTTCCTGCTTAGACCCAAAAGGTCTGCAGTATCGTGCAGATAAAATAAATATATAAAACAAAACGAGAAGCCACTTTAAAGGTACCGCAATGCTTTACTTAACTGGCACTACGGTGTATACAAAATCGCAGCTTACGTCAAATGAGTACACATCTATGCCTTTTCATAGTTTAAAGTTTAAACGCTTCACAACATTTATATGAACAAAAGTTTGATATGGCTAAAAATTAACTGATCAATATGCGGCGGCGCGCACTTGTGAAACTGGAGCTGAGACATACCGCCCCGCCATCTGGTGTCTGTAGACCTGGACTAAGGCACAGGTCTGAATCTAAAGCATGAAAGAGAAAGAGAGAAAGCACATATTATTTCACGTTCCTGTGACGGAAGTACTAAAGCCAATATCATTGCCGAACATAAACATCCTTTTTTATGCTTAGGCCATATCTTACAACCATGCCTAGAATTTATTCGAGGACCTGAAAGAATATCCTCGTTTCCCCTGAACTTTATAAAAGGGAACTGAGCTCTTTTCGTTGCCAGAAAAATTTTCTGAGGCTCAAATTGAGTCATCCTTCATGTCATAGAGCTGAAAATGCTACTCCGTTGAAAATGATATGCACTTCTAACTGTTCGCCAAACAGAAGCACTTTATGACGAATATCATCATTATGCAGCCTTCACGATAAACTATCTGGTAAAGTCGAAATTAAATACAATTTCAGTTCGAGATCAGCTCACAGAACTGGAATAAATATTCAGATGCGGAAAAGCGCAGCAGGTATCTAAATCCTTTATCCAGAGTAAACACCCTATCATTTCCTTTGCACTGTGATTGTGACGTTAATATGTGTTACTGTGCTGCAATATCCAACTGGTAATATCTAAAGTATATCATGAAGCATTTACAAAGAAGTAAATTAAAGCAATGTTTAAATTAAAGCAATGTACTCCAGGCGTCCAGACAAGAGCTGTCAATATTATTGCCACGCGCTACGCAGCGGCTGATGAAAAAAAGTGAAAGTGACGGTGATGAGAACAGCATGCTGACGAAATGCGTGGGAGTTGGCCTGGTAATCTGTTCTGCCTTGAGTTCACCCCCATCATCAGCATTCTTCTGTGAATAAACGCATCCTATCCATGACAATATTTGGTGGAGGTGCCGAGTGCGTCACCCTGGATCCGTTGGCCGTTCTTCACAGCCGCCGCTTGGCTGCTTTACGACCTCTCCAGTCGAAAACTAACTTCGTCGTCATGTCAACTCAAGAGGCTCAGACACAATCGTCCGATCAACCCAGGTCTGGGCTGCCCCATCGTGAACAACGGCCGTTTACAGGTGAGTCTGATGACAAAGTTGAAGACTGGCTGACCCATTACGAATGCGTTAGCAATTACAATCGCGTTCTTTCACACCGGAACTGCCCTCCTGTGGTTTCACAACCATAAGGATACACTTACTACTTGGACCCGGTTGGTGTACGAAATCGTCAAGTGCTTTGGGACACCTCGGCCAAGAAGATAGCCGAGCAGACCCTTGCACAGAGAGCTGAAGTTTCAGGTGAAACATGCAGGAAGTATAACGAGGAAGTGCTCAGACTTTGCCGGCTTGTTAACAGAAACATGTATGAAGAGGACAAGGTGGGCCATCTTTTGAAAGGACTTGCCGAAGACGTCTATAAATTTTTCATCACGAAAGAGAGCCGTCCTTCTACAGCTGACGTGACGCAGCTGTGTCGAGCGTTCGAGGTACTCAAGTCGCGGCAATATTTCCTAAAATCTAGTCGGCTCTCTAACGTGACACGAGTCTCCAGCAGAGAACTTCCCGCATTGAAGACATCGCTTCAATGATTCGTCGGATCATGCGGAAAGGGTTGACATCGGAGCTGCAACGTGGCGCCCACTATAAACAGCACACGCATGCTCGATGCTTGAGCCACGTATGGACTTGCCTACTTCGTGGACTCAATGTAACAACAACGAGTGGCGCACCGGCTAGGGTGGACACGATCACACCCTTTCCGAATCTTACTAACATCGACATCAACCGGATCACTAGTAAAATGTCTTGACTCTTCGTGCTGTTTTTGACACAAAAGGCGGTTGCGCGCACGTGTGGGCACTGAACTTATTCGCACATCCTGTGCGTCTATCGGTTGGCTATAACCTCTTAAAGGTTGAACATTATGTTACCGAAGGTATCTCGGCCATTTCTGAATACCACTAAGCTTCATCCAGGACTCTGGACTGTTCCTACGAGTTTTGAGCGATGATCAGCAAGTCGTTGTACTCAAGCGACCGACGTACAGGGTCGTCCACGTCTAGCTATAACAGAACACTGCTTTCGAAGACCATTACGTCCGCCCGACCACACAATAAAACAGGCCGCCTCTGGATACCTATTTTCTTGCATTGCTTTGCTGCGACATGCGTCTTCGTTGGAGGTAATGTTGCTTTGAATGTAGCGAGGAAGCACTTGGCCCTGTACACTACATGACGTTCTCGCGTCATGTGCTTATGTTTTTGGCTTTGCCAGGACGGGATCTCTTTCGTCTGTGCCAGACTCTCGCATGCAAGACCCAATTAACACAGGGAATGCCAATCCCATCAGGCAGAAACTGTATCGAGTATCATCAGCTGAACATAAAATCATTCATGATCAAATCCAAGAGATGCTGCAAAAAGAAGTGATTCGTGAGTCTTCCAGTCCGTGGGCCATGCCCGTTTTACTGGTGAGAAATAATGGCGATTTTGTGCCGGTTATTCTCGTTAGAATGCGGTCACAAAATGGACGTGTGCCCATGCTGCGCATTGATGACGCTGTGGACTGTCTGCGCTCGGCGTCGTACTTCTCGTTGATCTTCGCTCCTTGTATTGGCAAATGCCAATGCGCCCGTGCGACAGAGAAAAGACTGCCTTCGCAACTCCTGATGGCTTGTTCGAATTTAATGTAATGCCATTCGACTTGTGCTATGCGCCTGCCACGTTCGAGGGTTTCATGGATATAGTTCCTCTTGGCCTGAAATGGGATATTTGTATGTGCTTATTGGATGATGTTAACATCTTTGCAAGACCTCTGAAGAGCAGAACGAACGCCTTGGAGTCATCTTTGACTGTATCAGCGAGGCTGGACTGATCTTAAATTCTAAGAAATGCCACCTCGGAGAAAGAATAGCGCTTTTTCTTGGTTTCCTTGTGGATGAGCACGCCATTCTACCTGATCGGCGGAAGCTTGCTGAAGTTAGAGACGTTGAAGCTCCACGTACGATCAAATATCTTCAGATTTTCTTGGACTGTCGTATTTCTGCCGCTTTATTCCTGGCTTTGCGCACCTTGCAGTTCCCCTAAATGCGATTCTGCACAAGGAATCGTAGTTCGTTTGTACACCAGACTGTGATTCGGCTTTCAACAAGCTGAAATTTGCTCTGACCTCGCCACCCCTTTTGCTCCACTTTGATCCTGCCGCAGCCAGGTAGTGGGTCGGCCTTGATGCGGTACTTGTGCAGATTCACAGCGGTGCCGAGTAGGTAATTGCGTATGCCAGACGCATCTTAAAGACGTCGGAGAGCAATTACATCGCAACTGACCAGGAATGTCTAGCTGTTGTCTTTGTCATCAAGAAATTCCGCCCATACCTATATGGTCACAAGTTTACGATCGTTTCTGATCATCATTCCTCATTCTGGTACATAACCCACATGATCCATGCGGCCGTCTGGCGCATTGGGCCTTACGACTCTCGAATGTGACTTTTATCTAACGTATACAAGTAATCGTCGTCATTGTGATGCAGACTGCTTGCCGCACCATCCTTTTCCAGCAACTGCGGGAGGGGCAGACTTCAAGGAATGTTTCACCTCGATTTCCACGCCATTTCAAAATACACAGCCCTACCGTAAAGAACAGCAAAATGACCTCACGTTGCAACCTTTTGCTCCTGTGCCCAAAACATGAGGCCGTTTTACACCATTCATCATGCAAGATCGACTCCTCTACAAGAACAATCGCTTGGCTGATGGAGCAGCCACGCTTTTGGTCGTCCCAAAAAATCGCCGCAATCATGTGCAGTACGCCCAGCATGACGACATCGCATCGGCTCGCCTTGGGTTCTCCTGTACGTTGCATATACTTCCTCATCGCTGCTACTGGCCGAAAATGTATAAGACCACGAACAAAATACTTCTCCAGCTGTCCCAAATACCAGCGCCTCAAGTCTCGGACCAGTCCCCCTTCAGGTGTTTTGCAACTGGTAAGGCCACCATTGGCGCCTTTTGAAAAAAAATGGCATCTACTTGCACGGCCCATTTTCTAAGTCTGAAAAAGAGTGCCGCCTGGTTATAGTCAGTGTTTATCATTTGACACGTTATGTGGAGACTGCAGCGCTTGTATCCGCCAAACCAAGTGATGTATAGGCGATTATGCTGCGCTCTGTTGTTCTCTATTATAGTGCTCCCCGTGCTATCATAAACGACTGCGTACGACAGTTCACTGCTGACATAGAGGAGTTACATCGCCTATGCGGCTTTAATTACCGTCATTAGATGCCTTGCCACCAACAGACCAACAGTCTGACTGAGTGGAAAATCCTCACCCTCACCAAAATGCTATGTTTGTCGCATCGGACCATCGGAACTGGGACACAGTGCTGCCATTCATGACATACGCCTATAACTCTGCGGAGCATGAGGTCCCCTGGTATTTCCAGTTATATTTACGTCAGGGTGCCTCGCATGTTTTAGAGCGCAACTCTTTGGCGTCCGTTACTGCGTTTCGCGTCGTTGGCGGCATTGTCTCTGGCAACCAGCTCCGCAGCTGGGGCAGCGCACGCCTCTCCCCCCTCCCCCCTTCTTGTTCCACTGTAACGGAGACCGCGCGTGTAATCAGATTGCTGCGCGCGCTACTACCCCCACCATTCGCGGCTGCGTGTACCCCGCTATATTCCGGTGCGGCAGCGATGATGTTCTCCGAGTTCTACGGTTGTCAAAGCACCGGCTCACTGTCATTGGATCACGGGCGTGAATGCCAAGCCGAAACGCAGAGCCACGTTCTCTTCACTGGCTAGCGGCCTCAGCGGCATCAGTCATTTGCTGCTATCTCTTCACCGCGCTACGTTCCTATGGGACCTCTCGATTATTTATTTGCTCTCGTTATTTCTCCGTTCACAAAGCTTTTTTCGTGACAGTCAAGATCTATTAAAGGAGTGTAATTAAGTAAAAAAGGCTGTAATTGTAAATGCATGTGTTGCTTGAACTCTTTGCCTCAATCTATCGAAAAGGTGAAACAGCTAATGAGCTGGGCTCAAATTGTGCCTTAGGAAGTAGTGTAATTGTAGGCAAATTTGTTTGGTATCATGTTCCCCTTCTCGCCAAACGTCGACCCTCCTGTCTATGAGGTGGTATGTCGTACTTAGGAAACTTGTCGCCTGTTCTGCTTCAGCACTTTCTCCCTACAGTTGCACTCTAAAAAAACGCTATGACAACGCCACGTTTACGCCACATATTGCCGCGAAGCCTTCAAAACTGTATTTGTTGTTTTTTAGCAGCCGCAGGTACGCTGCCTTATCACTGTGATTCTGGCACGCATATCGATTCTGTATCCTTTGTTTGTTAACGTTTGATGTCGCAAGGCGCACCTTTGCCAGTTTGTTTGTCGCGCAAGAAGCGCCGAGATCTGTTTCAAGGATTACGGCCACTCGCACATGTTTCTACAATGTTCCAGCTTGTGCTAGTAACATTTTTCGACGTTATCTAGATGGTCCTGAGCCGCCTTGAAATTGAGCGTTGACGTGAGCGACCGGCATTATTTGTGCGACGACCGCCGAGCACGATTGTTGCTATCGCCGACGCCAAATCGCTTAGTTCTTTTGCTGGCGCAATTATGCCCAATAAAGAGTTTCTGCAGTGCACTCAGAGACCCTTCATTTGTGTCATCGACCATGTCACCACCACGTGACAATATACTCCTGGAGATTTCATGTGGCTTTCGACGCCTTTACGCGAGGGAGGCTTGTACCATATGTTTTTGTGTAGGTACACTGGCCCCTCTATTGTGGTTGCTCGGTTAAGCGAAGTAAGCTATGTAATCGCCAAAGTTACCGCCCACAATCGCCACTCCCACACCACGCAATTAGCCTATATGGCTCGTCATAATCGCTGCATGGGTCGTCCAACGTGATTCGCTCGGGGTGAGCTTCATCTGTATGGGGGGGAATTGTTATGCGCTACGCAGCGACTAATGGAAAGAAGTGAAAGTGACGGTGGTGAGAATAGGAGGCTGACGATGTAGTAGGGACCTTGGCCTGGATAATGTTCTGCCTTGAGTTCACCCTCCATCATCAGCGTTAATCTGGGAATAAACGCATCTCATCCGTAACAATATAAACACTGCTTTCATCTAACGATGAAGCTTCTCTTTTTGGCCAACACTCACCTTCCCGAACGGGACTATGAAAACTGGAAATCACATGGTACGCTGCAAAGCAATAATATCTGCATTATAGGCGATGCTCTGTGAGGAAGATTCAAAACTTAAAATACTAATCTGGATGTTTGTCATCAAATCAGGGCCGAGAAATTTGAACTTGGCCCATTCAGCCGTGGCATCCATAACACTCCTTATTCAAAAATTAGACCACTAACGGCATTTTCGCAACTTGTAGCAATTTTCTAGCCTCTCTAGCAGCAATCAGATCTATTATGTATACTTTAAGAGTAAAATTTTGTGCCCCTCTTTTGAAAAAAATTGTTTCAAGTTCAAAATTATATCGTAGCAAAACTGAGTACGCAACCAGACATCATCACAACGAATATTATTTCTTTTCAATTGTTCATAGGAAACATTTTTAAGGCAAATTATCGCCATTTAGGTGTTGTAAACGCATTTCTCCTATATGAAAGATTCCTTTCTCCTCTTGAACCCGCTACGGCCACATGAAACAGTAAAAATCTACTGAGGCATGCATGTGGAACTCCTGCCTCTCTTACTATGAAAATGTCAGTGTGACGTTTCCCCGAAATAGTTGACAAGGCGCCGGCTCATTTCATGGCACGTTCTTTTGCAGAGGAGTCGGCTAATGTCAGCACCTATCAGACCACACGTCCCCTGATATTGCGAGTGCTGTCTGAAGTAAGGCTCTCACCATACACTTCAATATTAGGCAAGGTATACGTTAGCGTGTCTTTTTATGGCATATAAAGGGCAAGCAAACAGTTTTGACAGCCAGGAAAGCGTTGCAACATGTCTGCTCACATCTACCTCTAACAAAGGTAGCCCACCTGACGACTATTTTGCGTGAAAATTTATAAATATAAAAATCAGGTTACATTCCTGCAAAGAAGTAGCGCAAACATAATGAAGAGCTGGTGGTATTGGCTCCTGTGCTATACAAAATTGACAACTCTGCAAATGGAGAACCTCGTGCGGCCAAACATAGTGTCATTCCTTCCATAGTGTCAGGAGAGGTGAATTTTATTAGCGCCATTGTTTAGACACCCCGCTATTGCTCACGTGAGAACATCCGCATTTTGATATCAAAATACGTTCAGATGTCCTAGCAGAACCCTCGTAGTAGCTTTCCTATTAAGATCGCTTCTTGAACCGTTTCAAAGAGATTTGCTACGACAAATTTAAATACTCGATGCTGGGGAAAAATTGTGAAGGAGAGATTTTACTGTGCGTTGAAATACCGAGTCTTTTTCTTATATGTTTCCATCAGAGTACTTACAATATTCCATTTCTGCTCACAAAACAGCTGCTTTCTAAAACACTGGGACATGTTCGTTAAAGGGGTTTTTAAGAATATTCTCTTGTCTCTGCGACTCCATGCAACTTCCATATCAAGAAAAAGTTGGAAATGTGCTGCCTTGATCCTTTGAATTTCTTCAGTTTCAAGCTTCACTTCTCGTTCTTCTCATTTGTACTGCGACTGCTAAGAGGCCCAAATTCGATCAATGCGCCCACTGTCTCATACTATGGCTGCGGCTCACCCACCGTCATCATTTATTGCGCACTAAAATGTGATGAAAGTAGCTGATGCGCTGCGCGGGTAATACATGTAACAGGTGAATGAACAGGGCATGCCGCACCCTTCAACAGGCATTAGATAGTCTGGGCTCAGGTAATAATGTCCGCTGCCAGTAACGCACCACAAAACGGCCCAGTGCGACAAAAACAAAAGTGCTACCTGGGTCGTCTTTCAACAGGCAGGATCACCAGAAATTTTCCGACCTTTTGTATCACAAATAAACGAACTTTTCGGCACTTACCACTCAGAAGAATTACCACTGGTAGCCAGTAAACAGATTCTAGATTGTTCATGATAGCCTTAGGATGGTCTCAGTGTGCCGTGTTCGTGCAAAGATGTGGCCCTTAAATATGCCTCTGACTAGAGAGCGTTAAGTAATCACAATAGATCTGAATTCTCCTTACATTGTTGCTCAGGAGACTATCGAAGCTCGATTCAGCATGTTTCACAAAAGGAATCCGGCACTGCGTCATAGAAGACGTAAAATAAAATCGAACTGCCAAAATTAGTACTGCTTTTTTGTGTGCAATGAAGAAAGCGAAAAAAATGAGGCTATGATAATTCAACTTCAGCCTTGCCTAGAAAAAACCTTGCTCCAACATTAGCGGCAGTCACTATTGAAATGTTGACAGATAAAAGAACTTTTGTTTGCCACAATTTTATTTGAGCAAGAACAGGTCGAACTCGGGATCAATTGTCTCTATTGGTGTGATCCAGAATCTAGCGCCGTCCCCGCAAAAAAAAAATAGCAGCAGCTAAAATCTAAGATTCCCAGAAATGAATTTAACGTAATCACAGCAACAATCTATTCTTTGTCCTTCTTCAAAATTTGTGAATGCTCTGCTTTCCGTGTCCTAGCAATGGTGTCAAAGATTGAAAGTTAGCACGAGTAGTCGGTACAGCATCAAGGACGCTAACTACAGCAAGCTAATTTTGCACAAACGTATTTAGTTTCCATTTCTTCTTCTTAATTTCCAATGACATTCTAGTGGAAATTAAGAAGAAGAAATGGACATGGGCAGGACATGTAGTGCGAAGAGAGGATAACCGATGGTCGCTGAGGGTAACAAACTGGATTCCAAGGGAAGGAAAGCGTAGCAGGGGGAGGCAGAAAGTTAGGTGGGCGGATGAGATTAAGAAGTTCGCAGGGGTCAAGTGGATTCAGCTAGCACAGAACCGGGTTAAGTGGAGAAATATGGGAGAGGCCTTCGCCCTGCAGTGGGTATAATCAGGCTGATGATGATGATGATTTAGTTTCATACAGCACTACAGATAATATCAGTGATTTTCAGGCAGAGTCCGGTTGTAGCTGAAAGCAGGTGAATAGTATTATATAACATTCTTTAGCATCTCATACATAACAGTGCACCTTTAAAACTTATTCATTCCGCAGTCTGCTCTCCATTCCATTTCGTATGAAACCTGCTTGTTTTGATATAGTGAACTTTGATAAGCGTTTGAGTAGCTAAACCTGTCAATCTGTTTTCTGCTGTCAGCGCATAAAGTTATGGAAGGTTACTGGGTCTTCTGCATGAGATTATTACTAAGTCATTTTTAACGCCACGTCCAGTTGCGCACAAAATGAAAAATATAGGTATATAAAATCTAGCGGCCACTGAAACCAACCAGAAAAGCAATTTTTATTTTTTGAGGTTTTTAGGCGGACAACTGCAGAGTAATCGATAATTTCGCAACGGCCATTTATGTAGTTTTGATAAAATCCGAATATTTTATCAATTTATTTTCATGCGAATAATCACAGCACGATTGATGTCTGGCGACACCAGCCCTACGATGCGGCAATACCTGTTCTTTTCATGCTTTCAGTTGCTTCTGGCTTTCTTTACAATTATGTCATGACAAGCCCTTCGGCATACTACTTAGCTCATATAGTTATTCATATATTTGTCACAAGACCATATTCAGTGCTTTAAAGGCACAATGAGCGCCGGCGAAAAAATATTAGTTTTTATATCAGGTGAAAAATTGGATTATTTATTGAACAAATTTCTCGTATCTCGGAGGACTGGAATATCTGATTTCCGCTTGTGCATCTAGAAACAATAATTTTTCAATTTATATGTTTTTTAAATCATTACTTATTTAGACTTCTTGCGGGGGTGGTTGCAGCTTTGTGGGCCTGAGTGCTTGTTTCTACTCTTGTCTTAAGGCCGCTTAAACTGGGCGATGACGTACGTGATTGCCATGTCGCCTTTAGAGTGAGATTTAAAGTTCGACCACCTGAGACTTGTGGTATTATGCTTGTTACTTTAGGTCCCAGAGCTTTGATTCTGGAGCGACATCCCTCTACCGCTTCGCCATCTGTCGCTTGAGAGTCCTATTAAACGATCGCGTACGTTTCGCCATTCGCTCACGTTTCCTCAAATATTCGTCACTATACATGAATGAGGCGTGTTGATCCGCACATGACCGCTCAGGGACGAGCTCCAGAATATCAGCGCTGCCGCAGAATGAATGTAAAGCTTCAGGCAATATGTTCAAAGCATGGCCGCTAGTATTACTCGGAAATGCAACCTTCCTAACATAGTGAACGTTCAGTAGCATACGAGCACAACGACTATTATCTGATGAAAACACATAGTTGCGTCAGGGGAAACAAAATGATCCGTGGTCGACTCGTTCACCGCCACATAACACACAAAATAATGAAAGAAAAGACAAGCGCACTATTTGCGAATAGATACGTAAGGCGTAAGTTTAGAGGGCTCATGAACAGCTGAGCCTCGCGACACTGAGTGCAAATCATGGTGCCAAAATATCACAATGGTACCAAAATATCACAGACCAATCAGAAACCGGTGCCAAATTCGAAAGGGCCCCTTGTCTGCTTAACGTTTCGCATGAGATTGTATGTGGATTGAAAATAACTAAATTTTTCAGGAAGCGTTAAGCTAGCAAGTTAAATGATTTAGGTGAAAATTTACAGAAAATTTAAATGCAGTGAGAATCGAACCAGGCTATCTTGGTATTGATACGGGAACGAAAATCACGAACTACGAGCTCTCTCCACTTCAAGCTGAATTGGGTGAGCCTTCCGAAACCATAACATAATTAGGGTTGTGATCGTAGACATAAAAAAAAAACAATGAAATTTAAATAATAATTAAAATATTCGCTTTGCAAAACTGTGAGAGCATCGCTCCAGATAATATAGTTTTGAATGTGCAGAGGTAAAGGAGTTGAGGGCCATCTGCACATCTCTGCACCGAAACAATATTGTTTTTATTTTACACAAAATCATCCAAAATAACAGTAATTTTTCAGATCTGGAGTTCTGAAAGCGATGACATTATTATACGAATTGCTAGGTATTTCACAAAAGCGAGCTAAGGACCAACTGCGGAAGTCGAGCTCTTTCCACGAGTTCTGCGAGGGCGTGACAGCAGTGGAAGGAGTAGTAAACCTCCTCTCGTTAAAAGCCTGGTCGCCTTTAGCCCGTTTCTCGTCAGTGGGCTCATATATCAATACAACACATTATGCATCAGATGGTACAAACTTAGCACGGTCCCTGAAGCTTGAAACCACCATACGCTCCCCTTTCCTTCTACACATAATTCTACCACTTGTGTCTTATCTCCAACTGCTCGGTAGTGTCTGCAGCCACTCCGCTCTCCTCCACTTTTCGTCAATCCGTGGAGTTCCGCCATTCCCCAGCTTTCTGCTCAACGTATTCACACTTCCGGGTCCTTTTTACCCAATTCATCTACTTGCGTACTAAAAGGCAATCATATCAGTCTTATTCCCTAATAGCGGAGAAACGTGCTTGAAAAGTGTTCACTTTGACGCCACCTGGTTATGACAAGTAGGAGGTGACCGGTGGCGCTTTGCGCTCCTGCATACGGTATTAATTCGAATTTACGCCCGAGACCGAGAAGAACGTCCTGTATCCAGTGGCCTTTTACCACTTACAATAGTGTCTATAACTGGGGAATCATGGCTCAGTTACAACTGAGCCTCGCCTTGAACTGTACGGCCGAAATGTTTAAGGGTTATTTCCGACATTAAGAGATGCCGTTCACCATACTTTTCAAGATGTCTGTGATGCGTAAAGTGTAATATAGGATCCTGAGCAAAATGTGGCACAACAGATTTGCCACGGCAAAATGAAAGGATGGCTCGATTGACACCATTTAGATGCCCACCGGCTACGTCGACGCCGATAACGATGCTGTCCTAGCCAGGACCGAGCTGCTAAAAGCTCCTCTGTAAACCACAACGAAAACCATATCAAAGCATAATTAGCACTACCCAAAACGATACTGGTTAGAACAATATAGTGGATGTACTTAACGCACACTGCCAAGGCCCCGCCAGAACTTCTATATTTTCTATGTTAAAAAAACACATGACAAGCTCTGATAGCTATAACGTTTAAAAGAATAAAATCGGCTCTCGGAGAGAAACTTTAAAAAGAGGCAAAAGCGCGGAAAAGCATTCAATCACAGTAATCAAATGAAGCTTAGAGTGCTAAGAGCGCGCAGGAGCTGGCGACAGAACATTCCGGCGGATAGACCCGTGCTACGAAAGTGAAAACCGTATGAGGACAGGCACACATAGGTAGTGCTCGCCAGTGAAAATGAAATCCTGTGGTAGTGCGGAGGTGGGAGAAATACAGATTGTCTAAATTCTCATTCAATGGAGCAATTCATTATTAACGTTTATGAGGCTGTACGTCTTGTAGAAAGCGCTCCCACCGGTGTGACTCGCATGCGCCATGCATAAACCATCAGATAGTGAAGTGCATGCGCCTTGTGAGCACAGCTTATTTTTCCTTTCCACCGTCACTGTTCTCTCGCCCTTGTAAGATCGTCGGATTTCCTGTCAAGACCTGACTCTTGAAAACTCGATTCTTTTGAAGAGGTAATGACACGAAGGTTCACGTAACTGTCATCGATGTAGTGCTAACAGCGCGTGTCGAGACTCAAAGAATTTCTGCACGTTAACAGTGAAATCACAAAAAATATTTCACCAACTAGGCGACTATCTCATATGTCACTTCCTATGACATAGACGACGAACGGCAACCTTTAAAAATAGGCCTTACGTATGGTAGTGTCTCTCTAGAACTTCATTATTGCAAAGGTCCCTCACAAGAGTACAGCTTTTGTTAAACGTGTAGGGCTCTGTGGGTGTTCTTTTTAGCCGTGCAGTGGCACTTATTTAGCATTGGTGAAAGTCCTTCCCATTAAAAAGGTTAGAAAAGCACGTTTTTTAACATCAAGATAATGGGAACATTGCAAATGCATTACAAACAGCAGGAACTGGCTCAGAAGCGGATACCTGGGCACTACTTTTTTGACAGACTGTGCATGCAGTAGGTAGACATCTTGTAGAGAGTTGTGAACTACAATTGCAATAAAGCACTCAATTGTTGCTGATACGGCTTTTTGTTTTAAAGGAATCATCATTATCAGACGCAACTCCAATAATAAATCCTCTGAAGCTGCCACTTTTGCACTAGACGCTTATAACCCTCTCTGTTTATGGCAATAATATTTCGCAGACATTTCAGTAATGTTACAAGTCGGTTCGTCTTTATAACAATGACTGAGGACACGATCGCCACATTTACGGGTTTGGATCTATAGTGTTAATGTCCTCATCGGCAGTTTACCCTGCGATTAATGGCGCACCTACATAGGCGTAGCTTCTACTTGGTTGTTTTTTGTTAATTTTTGCATCAGATATCTCGCACTTCCTTAGTATTTTCCTGCTTTATGCTAAAAGATTATCCAGCTACTGGTCATAAGCTACCGCCCAACATAGATATAGGCACGGGTGATGATAGAAAAGCAGGAAAAGCCGTTTGGCAGCTTTCGGTCATCAACGCACTTCTGTCTCTCCGTATTCTCACGAGGGACCACACCTATTGGCAAGAACTGGTTCCGCTGAGACTGTTCCGCAATACATGTAAAATTACACCCTCGCTCAAGAAAATCGGCCATCCAAAATGTATAGAAGCGAAAAAAATAAAAGGTGATAGAGGAACGGACAATGAACGGGGGCGATAAGGCTTCAGCCTTCTTACGTGCACAGTGTCGGACTGAGGAGAACGAAGCGAAGAGCGGACAGCCCCTTCAGGAAGGACTTCGTAATCGATGGCACAAACAAGGCGAATGACTCTACAGGAACCAAAAACAGATTGAAGAGTTTTTTTCGAAGTGACCTCGTTGCCAGATGGGAGTCAATGCTGTTGCGCCCGGGCAAGCCATCCCGGATTCTGCTGTACCAAACATCAAGCATCTCCTGCGAACGCCTGATTTGCCAGTGCCGGTGCTGCTCTACAACTTAGCGGCTCATTACAAGGAGGCATCGGCGAACGTTATGCTGAAACACGCCGCGCAAAATTCCACACAGCGTGACGGCATTCCCCAAGCGGCAAAGTGCCTTGGTGCCGCGGAAGAAATCAAGAGGATAATCATGCGCTCGCAGAATGGATCTCTCAGGCCGCCATACACTTCTGCCTCCGGAGAAGAACATTTAGGTACCAACGGCTTTGCAGCCTATGTAACCGAGAGCTACTACAGCTGCACACCGAAACTTCCACTGGCGTTCGTCGCGTGCAATGCAGCTTGCAAGGAGGGGACGCGTCTCAGTCTCCCCGGCCGTCGCTGTGCGTGTACAGTTGTGTCTAGCTTGTAGCCCTCAGCCCTCGTGCCAATCTTATGCTGTAAATAATGTCCAGTAAATAGTGTATAAAAGGCCATTTGTTCATCGCATCGGCGCTGGCTCGGTTTTATCGCTACCGTCAAGACGCAGGCAGCCCTCGCTCACGAACCTAATGATGATAGCTACAGGCACAACTCCTATAACGCAACAATACCCAGAATAACCGTGACGTTATTCGCCGTCACGGTGACGGAGGTTGTATCTCTAGGCATCATGATTCTGTTGCTGATGAAAGCGAAGCATGGTCAGTAGGCGGAATTCGTCGTCGCAGACGGAGGCTTGTGTTCTATCGGGGATGAGCATTGCATATTACGTGGTCGTCACTTCGCGTCCATGAAGAAGGTGGAAACGGGTGTAGCCGGCATATTTATATGCAAACGTGATATAGCGCAGAAAGGCGTGACAGTTTTTAAGGGCGACGTCTATACACGTGGAGTACATATCGATCAAGGTTTTGTTAGAGTTATATTTAGAAATTTAGCTTCATTCAGTCAGTATGAATGATCCTCACAGCCTAAGATTATCAATATCTAAATCAGAATGCAAGGTTTCTGTGGAGTTTGATTCCCTTCGCCTTCCTTTCTGCATTCAGAGCCTCGAGTTACTAGCTTCTGCCTCTAAAGCCATGCTACATGGTGATGTGATGTCGCACAATTTATTACGGTTCAATGCGCAGCATGTCAGCTGCAAGAGTCATGATCCTAATTTTGCTCACAATGTCGGGAGCCGGAACAACGCCCTCAACGCAACACTGCGGATGCCAGATATTTCTGAAAGCTGGGTTTTAAAAATACCACGTTATAAAAATTAATGACGATACCTCCATCATTCACATCCTTCACAAGTAAGCTGTTTCATGTTCTTCCGTGTCTGTTAAAGCTCTTCTTAGTGAGCATACACATCGGTCAAAGTGGCGGCGGTTTTATTGCGCATGTAGCCCGGTGAAAAGCTGCAAGCTTATAGCACGAGACTTCACTTTAATACCTCCGATTAAAGGCAATGTTCTGCTAGAAGCTTCGCAACGGCCTTATTATCGTACTGAGCAAAAATAAACAGGCATGGATCTAGCAAAGTAGATGGCAGATGGCATAGCCGTACAGCGAGGGGTCGTAGTCTGTGTCATGACAAAATGCCACGTAATATGGCCACGTTGTTAGGCTCGTATGGATGGGAGAGTGTGATCAGCATATATCATTCTTGGAACTGCAGTCCTCGAACCGGAATGGGTGCCCCTCTGCCATAGAGGCACGTTATTACGACTTGTTAGAGGGAACGTACGGCTAATTCGGGTGCTCTTAAGCGTTATGCAGCCGGTAAATGGGAACAAATAATGCCGTCACGTTATAGCCCTAAGGGCCGACCTATGTAGACATTCAATATTTATAAGGCCTCTTGCTTCTCTTTCAGGCGACCGCACTTCGTCCTCTCAGTTCTGACCTGTTATGTCAAAAGGCACACCATTTACCTCATTGCTTGCCGGATATAGTTTCAGGAAGCGAATTCTTAGTTGCAGCTTTTTGGGGACTCAAGACGACAGAGCGGTTAAAAAAGTGTGTTCCCGTGTTTCCCTCGTAAATCTATGCAGTGTAACAATATTTTAATAAGTGAAACAATGTGTACTTTAAGACCACAAACCGCAACATAACTACGGTATAACCTTGAAGATAATTATTTTCTAAAACAGATGAAAAGACAATAGTACAAAGCCAACCCTAAATACAATACAATACAATAAAATATCATATGGGTCACTATTCAAAAATCTCTTCCAGCAGGGGTCACATCGGAAAAGCTATGTCGCAACGCTTGTGTGTCCCATTCGTGTCCGCGATTTAGAAGGATGTAATCCGTGCTGTAATATTATAGGGGTTGCTATTCAAAAACCTCTTGTAGCACGGGTCACATCGCAAAAGCAATGTCGCAACGCTTGTGTGCCCCATTTGTGTCCGTGGTTTAGAATTAGGCACTCCGCGCTGTAATATTATATGGGTCACTATTGAAAATTCTCTCGCAGCAGGGGTCCCACTGGAACTTTACATCCGCCTTGGTGAGATACGTAAAGGGCGTGGCGATTTTAGAGAAATTTGGCACAAAGCAGGGACAGTACGCACATAATCCGAGGAAGCGCCGAAGTTCCTTCTGGTTTCGTGGCAGCGGGAAATTCACGATGACAACTGTTTTTTTCCGGATCAAGAAGGATCCCTTCTTTGTTGACGACGTCGCCTAAAAATTTGATTTCTTCGTAGGCGAAGTGACACTTGTCTGCATTTAATGTAAGGCCGGAGGACTTTATAGCTTGCAGCACCGCCTCGAGGCGACGAATGTGCTCTACAAAACTTGGGGCGAAGACGATCACATCATCCAGGTATACGAGACACTTCTGCCATTTAAGGTCCGAGAAGACGTTGTCCATAAGCCTTTCAAAGGTCGCTGGCCCGGAGCAAAGGCGCAACGGCATAACCTGAAACGCGTACAGCCCGTTTGGAGTGATAAATACAGTCCTCTCGCGGTCCCATGCGTCTAACTCGATTTGCCAGTACACAGATGTGAGGTCCATGGAAGAGAATTACTTGGTGTTGCATAGGCGATCTAACGCGTCATCAATTCTGGGCAGGGGGCAAACATCCTTTTTAGTTACATTGTTCAATCTTCGGTAGTCAACACAGAAGCGTAATGTGCCGTCTTTCTTCTTAACAAGAACAGGTGCCGCCCAGGGGCTCTGAGATGGTCGAATAATGTCGTTATCAAGCATTGTCTTAACTTTAGTGGTAATTGCGGCACGTTCTTTAGATGAGACACAATAGGGTGACTGTCGGAGTGATTGTACTGTACCGTCAGTAATAATACGATGTTGTACAACGTGTGTTCGACCGGCGCGCGGCGGCGACGCGAACGCAGTTCTGTAGCGATGGAGAAGGTTCCTCAGGATATCAGTCTCCGTATGCGGTAGTGCGGTAGTGAATGTCGTACTTCAGGTCGGCGTCTTCCTCTTGTTCCGGTCGAGAATCACAAGTTAAACTGTGTACACGCCTAGTTTCAGCGATGGCATCAATATTAGCGACCGTTGTTACCTTACTGAGATACCGGTGTTCATTGGTGAAATTGGTGAGAAGTACGTCGACAGTCCGATCAACAGCAATGCCGTGGTCGAGAAGCAAAGGCGGCTTACTCTCGACGACACCTTTCACTCCCCAGAGGGTGTGCGCACCGACGGTGACCATAATACTGTAGCGCGGAGGAACAGCCACGTGCTCGTCGATAATGTGGAGCGGCGCCGGCAGAACACAGTTAACGTCGAGGGCATTGTCAGTCGAAAACTGAACCGACTGAGATTGCAGGTCGATGATGGCACCGCTTTCTCTCAGGAAGTCCATACTCAGTATAACGTCTCTGGAGCAATCCGCTAGCACAACAAACGTTGCCGGAAAGGTTCGCCCTTTAACTGTGACTCGCGGTGTGCACGTTCCCCCAGGTGTAATCAAATGTCAACCAGCAGTACGTATCCGTGGGCCGTCCCAAGCTGTCGTAACCTTCCTGAGTGCCGCGGCGAATTAACCACTGAGTATGGAATAATCTGCCCCAGTATCCACAAAAGCGGTTACGGCCATGCCATCCACTGAAAGGGCTAAATGGGCTTGCGGTGACGTCTCGCTGCGGTAATGTCGAGGTGTCCGGTCTCGGCTTCGCTGAGTCGAAGAGGTGCGATGTCGTAGAGAAGCAGTCTGGCTACGTAGTTGGTCAGGTTGTCGGCTTGTCGTTAACTTGGGCGGCTTGGTAATCGTCGTCGTCTCTGGGTTTCTTGGCGTCAACGAAATGGTTTGCGTCGTTGGAGAGCCTTGTACATTGCGTCGTCGAGCAGCCCAGAGGTTGCTGCGTCTAGTTTCCCCTACGGAATTCCTAGACTGGTCTCGCGGCTCGGAGGAATTGTAGCGACGGGGCGAAGGTGATCGGTGGTGCTAAACCGATTCCGGGTTAGAAAGGTTGTCGCCAACCTCTTGTGGGCGCTCTCCTGGCTGCAGACAGCCAGCACCGAAGGAGCAGCTTTGAAGAACCATCTCTTTGTATGGGTAGCGACGCCAGACGTGCCCAGCTTCCCCACATTGGCAGCACAACGGCTGGTAGTCCGCGGTTCGCCAGATGTCAGTTCGGCGGCGCCTGGGTCGCTGGAGGAATGTCGACTGGGAAGGTGGCATTTGGGGAGCCGCCGGCACAGGCGTTTCGTAACGAGGTGTTGACGGCGGCAGAAAACGGTTTGCGAAGGCGGCGTAACTTATTGTAGGTGGTTGCGGACGGGCTTGCAAGAAGCGGCGCGGCAGCCAAAGCTTGTAGCACTTCTTCGCGAAAAACATCGGTGACCGATGCAGCTGGCGGCTAAGCCGGCGTAGGAAAGAGTTTCGCCAGCTCTTCGCGCATAATGGCTCGATTGGTCTGACGTAGTGAGTCTCCTGATGACACGGTGGATCTCAGTACATGTGGGCAGCATCGAAACAGTCGTGCGCTCATACTGCCGTGCCCGCATGTCAAGCGCTCTCTCGATGGAAGTAGCTTCCGTGACAAAAGCATCTACGGATACTGGCGGACTGCGAACGAGGCCGGCGAAGAGCTGTTCTTTCACACGTCTCATCAATAATCGCACTTTCAGCTCTTCCGATATGTTTGGATCTGCACGGCGGAACAAGAGCATCTCCTCCCCGTACACCATCACTGTTTCGTTCGGACGCTAGATGCGATTCTGAAATAGAATATCAGCCTTTTCTTTAGGGAATGTACTAATGAATGCCTGCATAATTCTACTTTGAACTTATCCCATGTTTGCAGGCGAGATTCATGATTGACGTACCAGGTCCTCGCCCAGTCCTCCAGTGCAAAGTAAACATGGCGCATCTTCGCGTTCGCGCCTGAGACATTAAAGGTGGCCCCCCAATCGAACTGGTCCCGCCAGTCCTCGGCTTCTTCATGGCGGAGACCATGAAATCAAGGGAGGTCTCGCTGATGAAGCAGGACATTGGCAGCTATCTCTTGAGTGTTCGTAGTGATAGCCTGTGCTTCTAGACCGTAAATCAGGAAGCGGACCGAATTCGGGAGATAGGCCACGTAATTGCCGACTGCCCTGATGAACATGCGTTTCTAGTCTGGGAGTGCTTCCTAGGCTGCAGTCGCAGCTGGTACATTAAAGATTCACTCAGCACCTCCTCCAGAAGACACGTTGGCCGAGGAGCGTGTGAAGGTCGCAGAGCCGGTAACACAGAGAGCTTGGTGTTGGCGAAGTCCATAGACGTACGGTCCGAGCGCGAGAGGGGAATTTCGTCGCCTTCTGCTTCTCTTCCTTGTGTTCATTACATTGCCATCATTATTACAGCATGGATTACCAACTTCTAAACCGCGGACACGAATGGGGCACACAAGCGTTGCGACACTGATTTCGGATGTGACCCCTGCTGCAAGAGATTTTATAATAGTGACCCATATGATATTACAACGCGGATTACCTACATTTATTCTGTGGATACGAGTGGGGCACACAAGCGTTGCGACATTGCTTTTTCGATGTGATCCCTGTTGCAAGGGATTTTTGAATAGTTTCCCATATGATATTACAGCGCAGATACACTTACTTCTAAACCGCGGACATGAATGGAGCACACAAGCGTTGCGACATAGCTTTTCCGAGGCGACCCCTGCTGCTAGAGATTTTTTAATAGTAACTCATCTCATATTACAGCCGTAAACGTTTCCCTTTGTAGAGCTCCTCACTACATAAAAACCTCGGCGCAGACTAAATTCATCCGCAGCGTGCCCAAAAATATGCGGCAATTGCCACAGTGCCACGGACTATTTGTTTCATGCTTATTTCTTTTACAGCAGCCTCATGTAACGGCACATGAAGAAAGAGAGCTACAGAAGATGGTCGAGAGTGTAGTGATTTTGTGGTTCGAGTGAACGTTATTGCGCTACTAGACTACAACGCAGCAAGGAGGCTGAGCTCACTGCTTATTGCAAAAAGAATGGCGGCTGACCACGGCGGCACGTAAAGCACCAAAATCATTTTGTGATAGTCAGTGTGCTATGCAGCTGCATGAGAAGCGAAGGATGGTGGCAGGATCTTACGCCTTGACAAAATTTAGAGAGATGATTCGCACTACTAGTACGGTTGTGGAGCCTGGAATGGAATCCGGATGTGCTGAAGAAAGATAACCCTGCCAGTATCTAAGCTTGCTGTGCGCATCTACATGCCGTCGCAGCATATGCTACTGTTTTCTAATAGGCATTTCATATTAACGCTTACTTTCGACTACGGGAATGCAAGTTTTCCTAAAAGATATCGATCTGACAGCGGTTAGACATTGGTTTAGGGTATCCATGTGAGATTATTTTATATATTTACTTTTTTTGTAGCAGAGAATTGAAGTTTGATAAAACCCAAAAATATTCCTTATTATATTCTAGATTGAACATGGACAGCCAGATGTGGGCCACGTTGATTCCACCCTTCTCGAGAAGAACATCATTGCGATAAAAGGAAGCAGTGAGACTCTCTCATTGTTTTCGTTAAAATGGCGAATAGGCTCAAGCAGAGCACTCTAAATCTAATGTGCAAAACTGCACTCATTGTGTTCGTAAGGTTCCATACTTTACGCTTGCAGTGGCAGCCTGCAGCCGCAGCCTAGGCACGTCACACAAGTTATAATGAAGCATTTTTGTACAGGAAATTCCATAATACTAACTAAAGGCATCTGAATAGAGCAGTGAATTGGATGGAGTTATAAGCCTCAGTTGCATCATGATTCTGCGAAAAAAAGATGCGTATACGGCCGGCGACAGCATTGTTGCATTGTGTTCTAACGTCGTGCCAACGTCAAACATACATCCGCCCTTAAAGTCAACAAAACCATCAATCCGGATTGGTTCAGAAAGGTTATGATGCATATTATTTGGAGCTTTATATTGAATAAGCTATATAAAGCTCCAAAATTTTCCCCATAAGAATATGCTCCAGCCAGCACTCACCTTATTTGCGTAAGCAATATAAGGTGAGTGCGCGATGACGTCTCTGCTGCGTTCTTGTAATTTTTCATTGTAAGAAAAAGCAATGCACTAATAAGCCGCACATATAGCGCTGCTGTCGACATGGTGTAAAAAGCTGCACAACAAAAGCGATTTTAGGTTACCACGTTTATTGCTGCCAGCTCTTGCACACTTGCGTAGGAGAGCGAATGTAAATTTTCTGCGTAGACACATGATAACGACCCTGTTTGGCTTCTCAAGCAAGACGTCAGCAAAGCAGAGATGACACATGCAGTTTTATGAAGCAAAAACCATTATTTCACGAGTGTACGGCTCAATCAAAAGATATCTGCTTGTGAACGCCGTTGTAACCTGGAACCCAAAACAGAGAAAATAAATCTACCTGTGCCGATTATAAACGTGGAAACTTCTGATTAAAAATTCAAACTTTTTTATTGCCATTGGAACTGAATACATTCAGCAGACTGCAGAAAATACCAAAGATATGAACCGTCGTTCGGTTACTAAAGCAATGTTTAGGTGTGTTTTTTCATATGTGAGCTAGATAAAATGCTTCGTATGTACGAATTTGGTAGGTAAATAATGTGAGCTGGTATTGTGATAGCATTTAAAACAATTACGTACTGAGAAATTGAAGGTGCTACAAATATGACGGAGGGGCGCATCAAAACTCGTATTGGCGACTTTTACTGCATTTTTAGACATATTTTATCTTCCTCTACATGTTGTCTTATGCCGCCTGATGCTGCCGAACACTTCATGAGCTTACATTCGGTAACGTTGGCTTTCTCACTTCAAGAAACTGTTTTCTAGATTCAAACGAAGCGCCGCTATACATGAAGTCCTATACCTCTATGCCTATCCTTTTGTCCATCTGTCCCTTGAGTCGTTTGCACACGAGGCAGGCACTGACGCCCGCCAAAATTGGACCTTTCTGACCCTTTGACGAAAAGGAAAGGTTTCATAGCGCTCACAAAGACGAACTCGCAAATAGACACGGAGAGTGCAGGCGCTGAAATTCATTAGGTAGCACTTTTTCGAAATACCAAAAAATGAAACATCACCGACAAGGCCATGAATATCACGTTAGGCCATTCCTATGCAATCAAATTAAGAACACGAATTGCATCAATAAAGGTCTCACTGATGCAGTCGGATCGTGCAGTTTGTCGCTGATGGGAGTCTGAATTAACATCGGTCGCACATGTTACATGCTGTTTGACATGCTTGTTAAGACAGTCGTTATCATGTTTTCTTTTTTCATCGCCCAGGATTTGCACAGCCATGTTAGCTAATTTAGGGAGGCGGAGAGGACCATTCTGAAGACCTGTGGGCTGGTGACCCTCTTCAAATTATGAATTACGCTACAGGAGGTATTCATCAAAACCCTTTACGCGTGGCAATGTATACCTTGCCGATGCGTGAATGATCGGGATGCAGAGCAAAAGCGCTCTTTGAAAAACAATCAAAATTTACCAATACCTTGTCTCTACCAAACGTGCGATTTCAAGCCAAAATGTGTACCAAAGCTAACCGAGATCAACATTTTAATCAGTAGCATGGGAACTCTCGCCCTTGAGATGATCGAAGCGTCTTATATCAAAACGCTGCGATCAGACTGCATCAAGGTATCACTTTCTAAAGACAAAAGTCGTCGTCTAATTTGGATTAGATAGGAACGGACTAAAATGGTATTCATGGTCTTGTCGGCAATGTGGAGGCGTTTGTGGCCGTTTACATGACAAATAAACTTCATTTTTCCTCGTTTCGCAGAAGTGTGACCAGTTAGAGTTCAGCGCCTTTCCTGCCCGTGTCTATTGTGAACTCGTCTTTGTTAGCACTTGGAACCTTTTATTTTCTCTAAAATTCACCAACAAGCCATGCAATAGTTTTCACGTCCCTGACACTTCTCTTTTTAACAGGCATTCGTGCCAGCTCCACGTATTATTAAATATCACCCATTCACTCACATGACGTCCTCGTTGCGGTTCCCGCTCTATGCGGTGTACTGCGGGGAAGTCTCGGTGAATAATCGCCCCTTTTATATACTACATGAATACATCACATTCTTTATTTGCAGGTTTCACAAATTTTACCCTAAGCTTTTCAAAATGCGAAACCTCTTCTACTGGCCTTCAAGGGAGCTTTGGTAGCGAATACTTGAAGCTTGACTTGCGTGTAGTGTATGAACAATACGCCCAGAACGTAATGGCTCTTGAAATAAAAGCTCACTTCTGTCATAAACTGTTGCCAGCAATCTTAATAGATTTGAACTGGATTTTCCCCGAGCCATCTAGGAGCAGCTGCTAACAGAGATTTAGCTGCTCCTAGCAGGAGCCCATAATTTTCAGAATGAGTTATTTTTCTTAATTTTCAGAGATAGGCAGTGAATGCGGATTCATCAACGAGTACTAGGAAGCACCCTGCAAAACACTACAGATGCTTCAGTTTTCCGAAATCGCTTCGCACAGAGAAATCGCATAGATTATTGTCATATTCAAATTTATAATTTAGATTGAAAATCTCTAGATTTTACCGCTAATTTTATAGCCAGGCCAACGTTGCTAGGTACCACTTTTAGATATAAGATAGGATGAAGATTTCTGCAAAGTAATTTTATGCCAGTGTTGTACGTAATGATCTACCAATCCACTGCGTAGCATAATCTTGCTCTTTTAGTTTCTCGGTGCTGAATTCACGTAGTGAACACCGCCTAAAAACAAATTGGGTTTTTTATCTCAATATAAATATCAGACACAGACTCTCTAGCGGCTCAACACAACAACTCAAACAGCTCAAGAGAGTAACCAAAACCTTACACGTTACAGAGAAGATACATATTCTCTAAATAATAAAACAGCAAAACTTGTTACGGTACATTGGATACAAGAAGACGGTAATAACATAGGTCGTTAAAAAACTGATACGCTTACACGCCAAGCCCCTGACACGAGTTCATCACCCACAAGCCTCCCATTTCATCCTCGCTCCTCTTTCCCAATCTTGGAATCTGTTCTAAGGAAAAGTGCACGTCCCCTTATTGCCCAGTGCACTTACCCCTCTTTCATAACCTAACGAGTATGGAGGAGATGTCCATTACAAGGATTAGGGCTGTGGCGGCCCTTACCACGTTGGTGACATGCTGACAGGGCTCTGAAGAGGACGCCCTGCAGAGCACATGCCCTAAATATTCGAGGCCAGCAGCCGAGGTGGATCTTCGCCCCTTATTATGGATATGGCCAGAAATACATCCCTCAAGAATATGACGACTACAAGAAGTTGGGTTGTCGGCTACAGAGGGGGAACCTATACACTTGTGGGTAATGTACAATATTAAGAGCCGGAGCTTGCTCCATTTCTTTGAAGGAAATAGACTGTATGACGTCCTTTAGGTTAAAATACAGCCTCATTTTGTTGCACCCCCGTGTTAAGCCTTCGAATAATAAAATAAATCTAAACATATTACTTGCTCCTCTATCGAGCATCTGGGATTGTGTGAGGGTCTAAGGCGGAGTCTTACTAAATGCAGGAGCCTACGAGTTTATATGTACAGAAGTGTCTCAATAAAGTGGCTAATTGCATACTCTATCTGTGGCCTAGTATTCTGAATATGAAGTCACCTTTTTTTACTCGTTTCGTTATTTTTGTCATGTAATACATTTTTAATTTGTATCATGTTGTTTTGTATTATAGTTGTTTCATTTTGCACCGGTAAATATGTATTTTGTTTTGTATTTTGTTTTCTTCCTGAGTCGTCAGTAGACATACTTGTATCCATTTCGGGATCCACGACTAGCCTCAGGCTATGGATCCTTCAGTGTCTGATGTAATCCCTTGTCTACTTGGAAAGAAAGAAAGAAAGAAAGAAAGAAAGAAAGAAAGAAAGAAAGAAAGAAAGAAAGAAAGAAAGAAAGAAGAGTGCCTAGTCCGGTGCGAAGTTTTGTATCCAGAGTTGAAGTCCTGGTTCTTAACCAGCACACACATCCATTAGCTCTGTTTGGTGCCGTTTGAATAATACGGATGCCGTGTCTTTGACCAATCTTCATTAGATTATGGATGAAGTGATGCATAAATGGTACCACTGACCACTTGTTTCCTTGAGTAAGGTTTCCTTTTCGAATCTTCCGCTTGATCGGCAGGCCAGTGCTTTCTATTATGCTAGACAGCAGATGCTCAGGATACCCTGCCTCCAGAAGCCTCTCAGTCTGGCTTAGACATTTTTTTTAACACGGTGGTTGCATGATTTTTTGAGAGCCGACGTCAATGCAGCCTTCTCAACACCTCCTTTTACTCTCTTTGAATGTTGGGACGTATACGGAAGAAACTGCTTCTTCGCTCTTGGCATAGTAAGTCCAACATATGTGTTCTGGTAAGAATTCCAGACTCAAATCCACTAAGTTACACTCAAGGAAACAAGTGGTCAGTGGTACCATATATGCATGGCGTCACCCATAATCTAATGAAGATTGTTCAAAGACACGGCATCAGGATTATTCCAATGGCACAAATCATAGCTAAAGGGATGTGTGTGCAGGTTAACAACCAAGGCTTCATCTCTGGATGCAAAACTTCGCACCGGACTAGGTACTCTAAGTTTATTCAGGGGGTTGTTTATAAGATACCCTTGCATTGTGGAAAGAAATATATTGGACAGTCAGGCAGATGTCTCAATGACAGAATTAGCACGCTATGGCAATATCGGAAAAGTCTAGCACAAATCTCGCTGTGCACTGCAAAGAGTGCGTTGGTTGTAGAGACCAAAAATGTCCGGCTGAGCTTCAGAGTGTTAAGGCTATGAAAAGGATGAAGGATAAGTTAGCAAGGAAAATTTATGAAGCATGTGCAATCTGTGACTTGGGAGACCAATGTGTCAGTATGCCATCAGTTGTTTTGTTAAAGAAGGAAGTAGAATGTTTGCGCAAATCGGCAGGATGTTAAAGACAAGGAACAAGTTGGGTGCAGACGTGAAGGGAAGGGAGAAGATATGTGGTTTCTATAGTTGTCAGTGCAGCGTCCTCCTTGTGTGCGTGTGTGTGCCTCTTAAGCTTTGTGTTGTTACCTGCTCTGCTGACTTCTTCCAAGAGATGTGTGACCAACTAGCTCAGCGTAAGATTATATTATTGTTCTTCTTCTCTTCATTGAGCCTTTCTGCGTGTCAACCGCATCTACTAGACCCTCAACAATTGTGCCAGTGGATTTCCTTCTTCATCTGCCGGGCTCGTTTGCTGTCACGCTTCATCCAGAAGAATAACTTGGCGGATGAGTTGAAGGTCCTCTTCGGAATGATATCACCTTCGCGCGGCAAGGGAAGGAAGTTGACAAAAGTGTACGCTTAGAATTATGGAGACAGATTCGCCTGTTGAACGAATTTCTGGTGATGAGAGCTGCGGACAACTTATCATATAGAAGCTATTGTTATTCCACACAAGTTTGCACTGAGCATATGTGGATTGTGTAGTTCCTTCCTCTGCTAAGAAACTGCACTAAAAAGCAGCTGTCCGTTCCAGTGCGAAAAGGTCCTGTAGTTACTGTAGGTAATGTGCGGTTATCTGCCAATGCAACGCAAGTGTTTAAACATGGGCCTAAGTTCCCTCTTCCCCCTACGATTCACGCCACAGGGAAACTTGCCATTTTAAGACATGTCGAAAAAAAGCTGATGAAGGAGAGGCCAGCGGAATTGTGGCTGAAGGAATTGAATGTTTGAACCACATAAAAGGACGTGGAAGATGCAAGTTGCGATTTGAAGCAGTAATTAAAGAATGAAGAACAAGGAATTGAAATTGTGATTTTCGGATAAAGAAGGTGGTTTTGATGTATTGAATTCTATCAATTACGGTGTGAAGGCTCTGGCGGCCATGAATGAGAACTGTCGAAAAGTGCAACATAAGGATTTGAAGGGCCACTGTCCAGGGAAGGCCCTTTTAAGCAAAGGAGCCCAGTGTTTCGATCAGGTACCGGAGATAGTCTGTGCAAAATGCTACAGTGACACGCGCGCCGCAAAGCATCGAAAATACAATTCAAACTCTCCCATGCTCTCCTTTGGGAAGCCAGCTTCCCCGTTTCCTGCGCTGGGCCGACGGGCCACAGTAATGACGTACGTACCGCGAACGACGTCCATTGGTCCGTCTCGCTGACTGACGGGAGAAGGATGGGTGTCTACCGCTCGCTGCCCGCTTTTCCCTCGCCACGGCCAGACTGAACCCAGCGGCGCGCGCTCCCTCGGCCGTTTTTTTTTTTTCGCGCTCGCGGAGTACCACGCCCCACCTCCTGCCAAACGCGGAGGAGGAAGGGGATTTTGTCTTGCTGAGCCTAGACGACTTCGGGCAGAAGAGTGAAAAACCTTTGCGAGGGAACGGAAGCAGAGAAGCATGACAGAATCGGGTGATTGCGGTGGCTGTAACTGCGTTATTAGTTACTCTTTTCAAAAACATTTTGCAGCCTTGCGTTCTAAGGGCGAAGTCTCAGAGTCACCGGGGAAGAAAATATTTTCGACCTTAAGGTGGACAGTGGGCCTTTAAAAGCTGCTAAGAGGAAGGTTGTACGGATTCTCGGGGGAACTTCCAAATGGCGGTGTTTTGCGCTTCCTGGATTTGAGTCTCGAATTCTTACCAGAACACATATGTTGGACATACCAGCCAAGAGCGAGCAAACAGTTTCTGCCGTAAACGTCCCAAGATTTAGACAGTAAAAAGAGGTGTTGCGAAAGCTGCATTGACGTCGGCTCTCAAAAGCCATGCCACCACCGCATTAAAAAACGTTTTCTGAGCCAGACTGAGAGGCTTCTGGAGGCAGGGTATCCTGAGCATTTGCTGTGCAGCATAATAAAAGCATTGGCCTGCCCATCAAGCGGAAGATTCGAAAAGAAAACCTTACTCAAGGAAACAAGTGTCAGTGGTACCATATATGCAAGCCTTCACCCTTAATCTAATGAGGATTGGTGAAAGACACGACATCCGGATTATTCCAACGGCACCAAACAGAGCTAAAGGGATGTGTGTGCAGATTAACAACCAGGACTTGAACTCTGGATGCAAAACTTCGCACCAGACTAGGAGCTCTAAGTGTATTCAGGGAGTTGTTTTTGAGATTCCCTTGCATTGTCGAAAGAAATATATCGGACAGAAAGGAAGATGTCTCTAATGCCAGGATTAGAGAGCACGCTATGGCAATATCTGAAAAGTATGGCACTAATCCCGCTGTGCACTGCAAAGACTGCGTTGGTTGTAGAGACCAAAAATTTCCGGCTGACCTTCACAATGTTAAGGTAATGAAAAGGATGCAGGACAAGTTAGCAAGGGAGATTTAGGAAGTATATGCATTCTGTGACTTGGGACACCAATGTGTCAGTATGGCATCAGTGGTTTTGTTGAAGTAGAATTTTTGCGCAAACCGGCAGGATGTTAAAGACAAGGAAGAATTTGGCTGCAGACGTGAAGTCAAGAAATAAGATGTGCGGTTTCTAGTCAATATAGTTGTCAGTGCAGCGTTGTCCTTGTGTGCGTGTGTGTGCCTCTTACGCTTTGTGTTGTGACCTGCTCTGCTGCCTTCTTTCCAGAGAAAGGACAGGTTAGCCGAGAAAAGCAGATAGTCATGTCCACCTTGGTGGACATTTTTCAAAATTGCAAAGTCTTGGGAACGCTTTGTACACCACATTATATCTTAGTGTAACTAAGCGCCACTCGGCTACTATGCTGCGATTATCAAGGTAAATGAGATTGCACTGAGGGCTCGTAGCGGCGCTCGGTATTTGTTTTGGGAAGAGCTCCCGATCTAAATCTTTAACATGTGAAACACTTGCACAAGATCTCAAAACGTTAAAAGCTTGAAGGCTTTTTCATAATGGAGGACCAATAGATATTTTTATATTGGCCTAGAAAAGAATTTCAAGAAATAAAAAAAAACATTTGTTGTGCTTGTATGCAGTATAAAGCAAGCAAGGGGACAGAATACGTAGTTCGCTGTTAGTGCTGCTTGTGTGAGTGACACTATTCGACAGTTATAGTGCGCATTTTTATTGGCCTGTATACGGCCGGAATTGAACAGAATATGATCCACTGTTTTAATAGAAGGGCACATGCAGAAATGTCAGTTGTTCACTTTTACTAACCAAAATCGTAATGTGGTTCTTAATTTGGCGCTCAGTTCAAGATGAAGGTATATCGGATGTCGGAGCGCATGGCACACCTCAGTAATGAAATGATAAATTAAACAAAAAAACGTATCACTTTTCGACGCTTGTTTTAGGAGTCAACATTACATAAAGAAATTGCAGGCCATCAACATGAACGCTCAGTCTATCTATGAGTTCTTATCGGTATTGATGTTCCAAACAGTTATTATATCAAAACTTTGCAATTTCTCGCTGTGAAAGTTACCTTTCCACTGTGCTACTTTTTAAAATGGTGTCGCTCGACATTTAATAGAGCAAATACAGAACCTGCCGGCATATTTTCCCCGGTAGAAACAGTTAACTAGAATTCCGCTGCAATACAATTGCCGGCGTTGTTAAGCCAAATGTAGGAGCAGCAAGGAGCACTTTGACAATTAAAATCTCGAAATACATTGTCGCGGAAGAAAATTTAAATGCTGTATTGAGTTTTTATAATAGGAGGCTTTAATTTCTCATTATAATGTCAGCTCTTGAAATCAAAAGCAATTAACATTGATATGTTAGTTTTGCTAATTACCCATTTTATCAGTCATGTCTGTCACGTAAATACTGTTTTTTCAACCCTTTCACGTTTGCAGGGTTGAAAAAACGACGTGTAAACAGTTACAAAACACCCCGCATATTTTCTGGATGGCGAGAAAATATGCACTGTGGCCTATGTGTAAGATGGTGGCAGTGCAAATGAAGCGATAGTCATGAATCCGAACACTCGAAAGGTGTTCTTTTCTGTTATGATCATAACTTCGAGGCTTTTGGGTCACCCGCGATTCATGAAATACTGAACCTTATTACCGCTTCGACCGCTCGTGACTCTGCTGAGAAAGGAGGAGCGTGCGAGAGGTGAACTTTTAGCCTTAAACAATATTCAAGCTAATTGGGAAAAGCGGTCACTAGAATGCCGCCATAAGCAGCAATGTGATTATCATCTGCGTTAGAAGATACACGCTGCGCTCTTTGTGGGATCCTAATTTTGCGGATGTATTCTTTAATCATAAGGCAACAAACTCCCACGACCTTTTCTTGCGCTCTCTTTCCACAAAAATCGTCAACTAAGTGCAGTTATTACGTTATAAGGAATGTCTTCTATCGCAGCGAAATGAGTAACATCTGTTTAATTGGCGCCCACAAACACCACATATAATGGATTCTTGGTAAAAAAAAATCATAAAAATGTGGCTAGCCTGAAGATACTATCCAGGCTACGTGGATACGCGTCGCGTGCGGTGCATAAACATACGGTTATGTTCCTTCACATCTGCAGCTGATATATCTGCTTTGTTTTATTGTCGAGGTTGTCCAAGATAGAAGA
The DNA here is from genome assembly GCF_055883805.1 of Amblyomma maculatum. Taxonomy (NCBI): domain Eukaryota; kingdom Metazoa; phylum Arthropoda; class Arachnida; order Ixodida; family Ixodidae; genus Amblyomma; species Amblyomma maculatum. Next base: position 120,975,383 of record NC_139346.1, read on the forward strand.
ATCAGGGTAATCGATTTCCTTGGCCGGTTAAAAGGAGCAAGATGGACAGTTACACATATTTATACAAACGAGAATTAATGAGGATTTTCAGGACACGCTTTCAAAAGTTAGTCTCGTATATTGTTACGGGGCGCGCCGAGGAGCACTGCGCCTGAAAAAGAAGAGGCGCGGGACGAGCTCGAGACGAGCGCGCGGCGCCAGCGCGAAGGTTAGAGAACAAAGAAGAGCGCCGGGGCAAGTGGTGTTTGCCTGGCGTCCTCCGTTCTGTATCTCTAGGCGGGCACAGCTTCCCACAACAATATCATATCTAGGTTTGGAATATTTTGTCTGGACGCGATGGCAACCTGTGCAGTCCATACTGGTTCCACTACGGTTCACGGGTTCAAGCAGCTCTATAAAAAGATCAAGGCATATCCGCAGACAGTTGTTCTGGCTCATTTTCGAGTGTATTCTCCCTTGCTGAGAATTATCTCAGAAGAACTGGTAAACGATGTTAGAATATTCCATGAACATACGAACTTCAAATTAATATTATCGATCGGCACTACAAGCTAAATCTTGTTCCCGCCGTTAACATAGCACTTCATTGTCGTGGCCATTCGCTCAGCGAAACATTTCAGCTCGACGATAGTTTCCTACCCATCACTAAAGCAATCAAACCGTAACAGTGCGCACGTGAACATCGTCCACTGAGGTGGGGCGGATATGTTGTCATTTCGTTCCTTGTAAAGCCCACATCAGCAAAATTATATAATGAGAGGTTAGGGCAACCGAACAGAGGTATATGTTGCCTGTTAACGTCAATAAAACGCGCAACAGATGTTGAAGTGGGCAGCATAGCTCATCATGCCTACGCCTTGCAGAAGGTTTTTTTTTTTAGTTGAATCAGTGTTACTGTGAATAAAAGAGCATTGATAACAGTTGATTGATATACGAAATTCACTAGCTTAATTTTTAATTAAACATATTTATGTGAATAAATTGCTGGTAAGTAAACTTTTCCGACCTGTGAAGTTACCTTCAATCACCTTGAGAAGCTGCCCGGTGAGGCAAGATAAATGGAATGCTTGGGTTAAATCAAGGTGAAAAATTAAAGAGAGCGACTTTCGTTTGGATGGCGACAGCTTTACCGATTTCTACAGAATTAAAACTGCCTTCAGATAATAACACGAGTCTAAACCATTTTAAAACGCATGCCTGTGCTAGAAAAAGTTCTTAATTTGTTCCTCAGGAGAAGAGAGATACACATTTCAAATTTCGAAGAAACATGTGACGCGTTTGTGGGCCACTACCTCCCTAAATCGACTGCGCAATTCAAGCCTTCAGTAGCCCGGTTATAAAATTTCTTATTGTTAGAGGGTAACTACTCAAAGCAGGAACAAATTTCACAAGCTTCTACTTCATGAAAACTTTACAAGGCAATGGTTCAGAAAAGTGCCACGTTCGCGGAGACAAAGGCAAAAGTGTGCTGTAGCTTGCTTTTTAAAGCGAAAGATTTTAATTCCTCATCGTTGTCGTGGACAGAATGTGGTGCGATTTTGAGGTGGCTCTTATATATCGAGACGGGATGACGTCGTCAGCCACCAAATTCGAAGCAACCAACCAAAAGTCTTATGCCCAATCATCTTTGAATCCATACCTAACAGTAAATTATAAACCTTGCATCCCACCGGGGAATCAACATCCATCCCTTGGATCCCCAGCCCAGCTTTACCCATGCACCAAGCCCCGGATTTTTCTTTATTGCCTGGCTTTGGTACACGACATGACACAAATGGAAAATGTCATCAAAACATGAAAAAGACAGACAAGACAATGTACATGAATGGATTTCATGATCAGCCAATGTTAGACTGTCCTCGTCGCTTTCAATCTACCGCAGTGACAACAAAGGCACTAGCTTTCAGAGCCATTCGGGAGGTTCTGAATCTACATTTTGAATGGCAATAAACCTCTCCCTACTCTCTGGAAAATAAATTACAGCAAGCCTGGCATCCTTGTCACTCATAGCCTGCCATTCTGGAGCACCTTATACAGTGGGGGCCCATAAGCATATTTACATCAAATGGAGCCCAATCCTCATTCTCTATGAATAAATATCGAACGCCGTGCGAGTCTACTGGAAAATCCTTCTTTATGGTTCGTTGTAATACATCCCAAAAATGTACTCCTTCCCAAAAATGTAAACGAAGCATGATATATTGTTTCCGGCTGCTAGCATGAATAAAAAATGGACTCCCCATGGTAAAAACACCCTTTCTTCCAAAAACTTCTTTACTGGTAATGTTTCGGTATGCAGTTTTAAAACAAAAGGTCTCAGCTCCTGGCGGAACTTGCATTTTTTTTACTCTCTTTGATACATCTGTACAAGGACATCCACTGTATGTGGACCTGTAAAAGGGTTCTGGGAAGACAATATCACACAGATCGCGGTACAACTATTCATCTTTACATCAAACAAATCAAATATTCGTGGGAGTAACGCGCTGAAAGAAATCCAACACTCTCGATTACCTCCTTGTAATATCCATTAAACCCTCACGCTAGTTCTTCTGTGGAGACAACAAACTTAAGCAACAAGCGCCACAGCCTAATTTGGCAGACGGTGCTCAAGAATGTGTCGGGAACGTCGCGAAAACACAAAGTTCGATTGATCACCTGGCCCCGGACGTTATCTGGAGAAAGTGGTTATATCCAGCAGGCGTTTCGTGAATATTATCGAGCGCTGTTTACAGAGCAAGACGTGGAAGTAAACGCATTCAAAAGAAAGTTTCTGGGCGCTTTACCGCGATTAGATGAGCAGAAAGATAGGCTGTAGCTGTCAATAACCGCGTCGGAGGTCGAGCTTGTCATAGAAAAATTGAACCCGGGAAAATCTCCCGGCCCCGACGGGTTAAGCGCGGCGTTCTACAAAGCATACAAACATGAAATAGTGCCGGTACTGACAGCCGTGTACAACAAGTCCTACAAAGTAAATGTATTGCCCTGTTTTATGGCAAATCCCACACAGTGTTGATTCCTAAATACAATGAAGCAGATAAGTTACGACAGGTTACAGCATATCGCCCTATCGCACTCAAGAATGTAGACTACAAAGTGTTTATGAAAATTCTAGCCCGTAGACTACAGTCAGTAATTCAACAGTTAGTTGGACCACACCAGACGTGTGGGATCAAGGGTCGATCCATTGTTTCCAATGTGCATAAAGTGAGGAGTGTGCTTGAGCGCTGTGATCACACAAACAGTTGTGTAGCCATCCTTCAGTTGGATCTGGAGAAAGCATTGGATTGTGTCTCACATGAAATCCTGTTCTGCATACTCGACCATGTGAATGTAGGGTCCGTCATTCGCGAGGGAGTGGCCATGGCGTACCGAAGCTGCACAACAAGATTGATTGTAAATAAGAGTTTGGGGGCCTCCATAAACGTGCAGCGATCGGTGCGCCAGGGTTGTCCCCTCAGCCCTCTGCTATTCTGCATTTACATCGAGACACTGTGTTTAAATATCATAGAAAACGAAAAATTCGTGGCTTCCAATTGCAAGCTTCAGAGGTTAAGCTGCTGGCATATGCGGACGATATGGCTGTATTCGCAGTGAATCGCGAAGGGGTAATCGAGGCCGTGTCGTCTGTAAAAGAATTCACAAAGGTTTCTGGCAGTAAGGTTAATTGATCAAAGACCCTGGGGCTTTGGCACGGAGAATGGCCAACGACGCCCGAGGAGTTTGCAAACATGTCCTGGGTGACAACACCAGTAAAGTACTTGGTAGTCCCGCTAGATAGTCATCGCGATAGCGAATCGTACTAGAGGGCACGGACTCAAGCCATGCGGGAAAAGGTGGAGGGGTGGAAAGGGCAACAATTGTCAGTTTTCGCCAGGGCCACAGTGTGCAATATGTTTTTTATGTCGAAGCTGTGGTACGTGATGCAAGTGTTGCATTGTGCAAGGATGAACGTACAGGGACTGCACCGGATATTTGCCATTTTTTTGTGGGCAGCAGAATGGGAACGATGTAGCCGGACCAGTTTGTTTAGGTGGGTGAAAGACGGTGGGCTGGGTTTGGGGAATTTACTTCTACGACAGATTGTCAGCAGATTTCTTTTTGTTCGCGATGTAAAAGATCTATTTTTGCGTACTGTGTGCCAATTAAGGCTCGAAAACGCACTGCCGGACTTTGTTGTCTCGACCGAAAGTGTATCGGGACGCATTTTTGGTTATTTTAGAGAAGTTGTCCCTAGTGTGCGATTCCTGTCTGTTCAATTTTCTTATGAATATTTATGTTGTGCTAGCAGGAAGAAGCTGTACAAGGATTTGTGCGACGTAGTTCTACCCATACCAATGTACAGGGCCTTATACAGTTGAGGACCAGGACGCGACGTACTTAAGCGGGTGAAGGAGATGCAGGTCCAGTCAAATGCAAAAACTTTTTTCTTTAAGTTACACACGGGAACAGTGCCAGTAAAGAAGTTCTTGGAAAGGAAGAATTTATGTTTACCTTGAGGTTCGCATTGCTTAATTTGTAAACAACCAGAAACTATAGACCACGTTTTCCTACATTGTTGGGAAGGGGTATACTTTAGGGACATTTTACAAAGGATTTTAAAAAAGGAATTTTCATTAGACTCGCATTGTATTAGGTACTTGCCAGTAGAGAATGAGGATGGGGTGCAATTTGACCTTATTATGCTAATGGCCCTCCACTGTATTTGGCGCTCGAGAATGGCAGGATACCATTGCGATCCTGACGCACGGCCAGCACTGATCTATTTTCGGGAAGGCATGAATAGATATATTAAAATTCAGAAACTTGCTCCTGAAGCTCCCGAGTGGCTCGGAAGATTGGAGCCCTTAGTGAACCTAAGAGAATTTTAGCATGATGACGCCACAACCCACCTGGCTGATTGTTGTATTATTGAATGCTCATTGTGCCCTGTAAGTGGTTTTGTGTATTGTGCCGAAGTCAGGCAATAAGAAAAAAAAAGTCGGGGTGGTGCAGTAGTAAGACGCCCGACTACTGTGCCGGAGTACCCGGGTTCGAACCCGACCTCGGCGGCTGCGTTTCGATGGAGGCGAAACGAAGCGGTTTCCGTGGGCCGTGTGGGGAGTGAGATATCAGCAGAGGAAATATCTGAAAAGGTGCATCTCAGGTTAGCCAAGAGCATATTAGATTTAAATTTGATATCCTATTTTAGTACTGTAGTATCATCTTAATTTCATTTGTATCACCCTCGGCGCACAACTGCAGAATTACAGCGCGCTTTATAAGAAGCTCTAGAGCCCTTAGTCTGAATAGCAAGTGCAGCGACATGGTATGTTTTCGTAATCTTGCCAGACAACAGGAACACTAGCTCTGGTATTCAAAGTAATTGCATGATAAGTTTCAAAACGCATATTGGCAAATGTCTGTTCAATAACTCGCCACAGTGGTTCAGGCTGCTGAGGTGGATCGAGTTATCGGGGCCGAAGTCTACCGCGCCGCCCATTTTAATTAGGTGGAAGCGAAATGCAAAATGCAAGCGTGTGCTGTGCGATGTCAATGCACGCTAAAGAACGTCTGGCTAAGCATTTCACAAATCTAATATGTATTGTATCTTTCTGGCTAGCAGAAGCGACCAAGTTTAAACAAGAAGTGTTCACGGAAGGTGCAATGACAAGAAGAAAACACTGAAAACATTTATCACTCAGCTCTGCCACACGGCAAATTTAATGCCTTTTCTATCGAATGACGCTTGTTCAAAATTATATTTGTTTGCTTCTACACGAGAAATTATTGGGACATTCGATGAAAGTGACATTAAGTATCGGTTGAGTTTTAGGTACTCATCCGAATGCGATCTACGAGGAAATGTGTTATGTCGACACCAGAGACTCGGTGAGAAGATACACCCAAAATAAACTACAAAAGTGCCAGCTACATTAAATACTACTGTGATCCTATAGCTTTGTAGCTAGTCATCTATGTGAAATATGCCAAGTAGCATCGTAAAAAACTCGCACCCATTGCTGCCAGCCAACCCGTACCCACCGCGCTCAGTGCAGGCGGAACAGGTCGCTCCTGCTACCGCGGTCCGTCGACGCCGAGTCGCAGACACGGCGGACTTCTTTCGCCATCTTCAGAAAATCATGCTCTGTTCACATTAAATATTACGCGCTTAATTTGAGGAAGGAATCTAAAAAAAAATTATCTTTACTTAGGATCGCTGTTATGTAACGAGATTTTGGAAGACATAACAGTGATACAAGCAAATTTCTGCTTTAAGCAGCTGCCGCCTGTGTGACGCAGCTCATTCGATTTCGTTTTCTAGCTTCGCTGCTGAGGCGTCGCCGATGTTACACCTTCCGTTTACTGTGAGACAATTTGTGAGAGATTTGAACTGATAGTAAGGCAGTTTTATTAATCGAAATTTTACTATTTCCAAAGCACTTCCAGCTACGGTTTTTATTTGAAACCGTGGATCGAATGCCGGCCTCAGCGACCGTTTTTCGGTGGAGGCGAAAAGCAAGGCGCCCGTGTGCTGTGCGATGTCAGTGCACGTTAAAGAACCCCAGGTGGTCAAAATTTCCGGAGTCCTCCGCTACGGCGTCTCTCATAGCCTGAGTCGCTTTGGGGCGTTAAACCCCACAAACCAGCTAACCAACGAACCATTTAGGCGTTTAGGCCTAGAGACGACTAGGGCCTAGCACACGGCCGGAGCGCCGTCGTCGGCTGCCTTCGCGGGCAGCGTCGTTGCGGTAAGCTCGCCGCATCCGATGTGGCAAGCGTTACGAATTTGCCGCATGTTTTCTTAATGAGGCTAAGCTCGAGCATTTTTCGAATGGCCTTAATACGCCAAAAGAACGATTAGGAGAAAACACACGGGACTCAGTTGGGCTGTAGTATGCTGAGCCGTAGGGCGATACTCGAAGGTTCTATAAAATCGCTGTCGGACAGTACACTAGATACTGTCTATTTTACGTGTTGCTCTTGACACTTGCTTTAGTGCGAAAAATGTAGTTGTTAAACTTGCACGCATTTCGAGTCGAGCGCAGACGTGAGTGCCTTCTGCACCCTTTCGTAAACAACCGCCGCCGACACAGCCGCCGACTTCGTAATTGATAGTTCTAATCAAGAGGCTGGTTATAAGGTATGCAAGACATGAATGTCAATTTAAAGGCTGCTTTCGTGTACAGCGCCGTCATCTTCACAACATATTGAAGACATTTCAATATTTGCATATCAATCACAGTTACCATAATTTGGAAATGGCATTAGCTTTGTTCGTGTAGCAGCGCGTCTAAAAAAGACATTAACCTCAACAAATACCATTCGCTGCGATTGCTTGTTTTCTGCGTCGAACAGCCGCGATTCAAGGTCGCCGTCTTTCTCGTGAAGCATCGCTGTAAATTTATACAAACGTGTTTCTGGCAAGCTTTTATGTGTGTTCGAAAAACCAACTAGGCAGCAATTTTTCCCGGACATTGTTAAAGGTTGACAGCGGCGTGATATCTGTTAAAGCGCAACCAAAGACGAAAACACGACGCGCGCGCATAGACGCTGAAATGAACAGCGCTCGACCGAGCCCGCCTGCGCTTTGCGGCTTTGGCGACAGGCGGTGTTTTCGGCGTAGAAAAAGAAGGAATTGGTAAATTAGACGGAAAAAGCATGCATATATGGCAACAGTGGGAGCTCTGTAAAGAAACCCTAAAAGTTCAAGCAAAAAGTAGGGCTACTTGTATACGGTTTGAAGAAAGAATGAGACGGAGCTAAGGGCACTGCTACTAAAGTTGTTTCAACCGGAATCTCGAGTGCCAGGGAAATGAATGGAAGATATAAGGAAAATAAATTAAGAACACCAAAATAATAGAAGACCGGTATCGGGGAGCATTATTGAGGGTAAGGGCAGAGGACACAGTCGTAGGGGAAGCGCCATCAAAGCGAGCAATAGGGTTCGAAAAAACAAATAAATGGTGAAAGAAACCACATCCATAAAATACAATGGTGCGGGATCTTGTCAGCAGACGACAATCACATCTAAGCGGCTTTCAGGGAACATTTCCAGGTGCGTTTCACGTCGAATGTAGTAGACACTAGCACATTTAAAGAAACGCTTCTGCAGCTGATTCCAGTAAAATGCGTTGAAGGGCTAGTTGGTTCATTCTCGTAAACTTATGTAAAGCGCAACAGAGACACCACAATCACAAAAGAGAGACAGGACTGTAGCTGATACCGCGCCTCGGCGATGAAGTAGAAGTTCGATTAGAATTAGATATAAGTGAGACAGAATTCGAGTGTCCCCCTTCCCAAAAAACATACACCCGATCCACAATCAAGGAAGTAGACTCGCCCGCGCAAAACCCCTCGCTGCCTACGCGGCAGAGTATCCCGACCATACAGCTTTCGTGGATGCAGAGTACATACCTGGAAACCATGCATACTCAGTAGCAGTAGTCGACGGACACGGGCGTACGCGCAACTCACTCACTGTTCAGTTCAGTCGTTCAGTCGTGTCCGACTCTTCGTGACCCTATGGACCATGTCACGCCACGCTTTCCGGTCTCTCACTATTTTCCTAACATCACATAACTTCGTCTGCAGTACCTCGAGGATGCCATCTAACCATCGCGTTCGCTGCCTACCCCTTCTCCGGCGACCCTCAACCTTTCCCAGCATCAAATCTTTCTCCTGCGACTCCTTTCTTCTCATCAGATGACCAAAGTAGCTGAGCTTTAACTTTAGAATTTGACCCTCCAATGAGCAGTCAGGGTTTATGGTCGACAATATCGACTGATTTGATCTTCTGGCAGTCCAAGGAACTCTCAAGAGTCTTCGCCAGCACCACAATTCAAACGCGTCAATTCTTCGGCGGTCAGCCTTTTTCACAGTCCAACTCTCGCATCCATACATCACAACTGGAAGGACCATAGCACGAGTTATACGGATCTTGGTTGGAAACTAATGTCTGTGCTCTTTACTAGGCGGTCAACGCTAACCATTGCTCTCTTTCGCAGAAGCAGGCGTCTCCTAATTTCATGGCTGCAGTCTCCTTCAAAGGTAATTTGGAGCCCAAGAAGAGAACATCTGTCACAGCTTCCACTTCTCGTTCATTGATCCTCCAGGACTTGATAGGGCAAGACGCCATGATTTTTGTCTTTTTATAGTTCAGTTGAAGCACAAACTTCTCACTCTCTTCTTGTATGCGCATCAGAAGTCTGTTGAGTTCCACTTCACTTTCTGCCATTAAAGTGGTATCATCCGCATATCGAAGGCTGTTGATACGTTTTACAGCAATCTTCACTCCAGCTGAAGACTCGTCCAGACCGGCCTTCCTCATGATGCATTCAGCATATAGGTTAAATAGGCAGGGCGACAGTATGCACCCTTGTCTCTCTCCTTTCTCAATGGGAAACCAATCAGTAAGACCATGCTAAGTTGTGACTGTGGCCTCTTGTCCTTCTACAGGGTCCTGAGGAGACAGATGAGGTGAATTGGAACTCCCACCTCTTGGCGAGCTTGCCACAGTCATCTGTGATCTACGCAGTCAAACGCTTTCGCATAATCAACAAATCAAAAGTAGATGGGTTTCTGGAACTCTCTTGCTTTTTAAATGATCCAGCGAAGGTTGGTAATTTGGTCTCTAGTTCCTCTGCCCTTGCGAAACCCAACTTGCACGTCCGGAAGTTCCCGATCCACATACTGCTGCAGCCTACCTTGGAGGATTTTCAACATCACCTTGCCAGCATGCGAAATAAGCGCGATCGTGCGGCAGTTGGAACAATCTTTGGCACTGCCTTTTTTTGGAATGGGGATGTAAACTGACCTCCTCCAATCCTGTGGCCACTGCAGGGTTGTCCGAAGCTTCTGACATAATGTATGCAGAATGTTAACAGCGTCAGGTCATGCCATTCCAGCAACTCAGCTGGAATGCCATCAATTCCGCTAGCTTTGTTCTTAGCAAGGCTGGCTAAGGCCCATTCAACTTCACTCTTCAGGATGCCCGGCTCGAGATCAGTAATCACAACAGTCTTATGTTGGGTTTGCACCTTCGGGTCCTTCTTGTACAGTTCTTCTGTGTATTCCTGCCACCTCTTCTTTATCTCTGAGGCTTCAGTGAGGTCCTTGCCTCGTTTGTCCTTTATCACGCCCAGCTTAAAACAGAAGCTTCCTTTGATATCTTTGATTGTCTTATACAGAGCTCTTTTGTTCCTTAATTGGCTGTTGTCCTCAATTGCTTTGCACTGTATATTCAGGAAGGCATTCTTATCCCTGCTTGCTATTTTCTGAAAATCCGCATTGAGAACCTTGTATCTTTCTCTTTCCCTCATAACGTTTGCCATCCTCCTTTCCTCAGCTATGTGCAAAGCCTCCATTTCTTTTGCTTTGGAACTACCTTAGTAGAAACTTTTTTGTATTATATCACGAACATCAGTCCAAATCCCTTTGGGCTCTCTGTCTTCTAGATCTAATTCTTGAAATCGATTCCTCACTTACACAGCATACTCTAATGGAATTTGATCCACGTCATACCTGAAAGGCCTTCTAGTTTTCTGCGTTTTCCTCAATCGAAGCTTAATTTTGGCAACAAAAGGCTGATGATCGGTGCCACAATCGGCCCCAGGCCTTCTTCTCACTGCTTGTATAGCGCTTCTCCATCCCTGCCGGAAAAGAATATAATCGATCTGATTCCTGTACAGACCGTCCGGTGAAGTCCATGTGTACAGGCGCCTCTTGTGCTGTTGAAAATGAGTATTCGCTATGGTCAGGTTGTTTTCTTGCAAAACTCTACTAGCCTCTGCCCAGCTTCATTTGGCTCGCCAAGACCGAACTTTCCTATAATTTCGAATATTTCTTCACTCCCGACCTTAGCATTCCAGTCTCCTATGAGAAAAACGACGTCTGATGATGGGGTGCGGTCTAAAAGGCATTGTAGGTCCGCATAAAATCTCTCAACGTCAGCTTCTTCAGCAGTAGTGGTCGGTGCATAGACTTGGATAACTGTTATGTTGAAAGGGTGACCTTGGATCCGAAGTGAAATCATTCGGTCGTTTTTGGGGTTGTACCCTAGCACTATTTTGACCATTCTTCTGTTTACTATGAGAGCGCCCCATTCCTTCTCTTGGATTTGTGCCCACAATAAAATACATAATGGTCGCCAGAGTTAAATTCTCCCATTCCGGTCCACTTGAGCTCGCTGGTACCAAAGATATCAATGTTCAATCTGTCCATTTCTCGCTTAACGACATCCAGTTTACCTTGCGTCATAGATCTTACATTCTATGTTGCTATGTGATATATCTCCTTGCAACATCTGACTTTCCGGTCGCTTCCCGACACATCCACAACTGAGCGTCCTTTTGGCTTTAGCCCAGCCGCTTCATTCGTCCTGGAGCTACTAGGAATCGCCCTTTGTTCATCCCCAGTAACATGTGGGACGCCTTCCAACCTGGGGGGCTCATCTTCCGGCGCCATATCATTAATGGTATTGTGACTGGCCATGGTGATTTCTTGGCAGGAAATACTGGTGTGGGTTGCCATTACCTTCTCCAGTGAATCACATTTTGTCAGAACTCTCTGCCGTGACCTGTCTATCTTGGGTGGCCCTACACAGCAGAGCTCACGACTTCATAGAGTTTCGCAAGCCCCTCCGCCACGACAAGGCAGTGATCCATGAAGGGGAACTCACTGACACGTTACAACAAAAAGCCACAGGTAGCTGAACAAGCAGCGATAGCACTAGCTCTAAAAGACTCGAGCTTCACAACCGTATACCGCGGCTCTAGAGAAGCCATTCGAGCTTTCGCCGAGGGCAGGATAGACAAGACGACGCGATGGATATGGATGGAAGTAAGATCACCGATCACTCCATCGTATGGTCCCCGACACACATGGGCCTATTAGGGAGCGGCCTGCGGAATCGCAACAAGATCGCACACGAAGCGGCTCGAGGACTCATCGACCGCGTCCATCCGGTTTCCCCCGCTACTCCACATATCGAGTTAAGAGATCAATTATTCACGTACAACCCAGGACAACCCAGAGGACAACCCAGAGGGCTATGGAACGAAAAATGGTAGGGGTAACATTAAGAGATAGAAAGCGTGCAGAGTGGGTCAGAGAAATAACTCAAGTTACTGACATTCTAGTGGAAATTAAGAAGAAGAAATGGACATGGGCAGGACATGTAGGGCGAAAAGAGGATAACCGATGGTCGCTGAGGGTAACAAACTGGATTCCAAGGGAAGGAAAGCGTAGCAGGGGGCGGCAGAAAGTTAGGTGGGCGGATGAGATTAAGAAGTTCGCAGGGGTCAAGTGGATGCAGCTAGCACAGAACCGGGTTAAGTGGAGAAATATGGGAGAGGCCTTCGCCCTGCAGTGGGTATAATCAGGCTGATGATGATGATGATGATGATGATATTCACGTACAACGAGCTCACTAAGCACTTTTATCTAAGCAGTCGAGTATTTCCCCTCTCGGATAAAAGAAATTACGAGGGACTTTAGCGACTAAATTAGTAAAAGGCGGAAGCCTAAGAAGTCTTACCTTGTTTAGCGTTCGTACCATCTGCAATCCATTTGAACGCGCGCAAAGGAACACCACGCAAGAGGAGCGATGATTGATTTACAGGAAGAGAAAGGCGTGGTAACTGTCTCATTTATTTTCTGTAGACACCTGAACCTAACAGAAGGAAGGAACGTGGGAGTGAAAGTGTAAAGAGAGTAAGAGGAGCCGTAGTGGAGGGCTACGGAGAAATTCGATCACCTGGGATCTTCAACGTGCGCTGACATTGCACAGCACACGGAGGCCTCTTCGTTTTGCCTCCACCGAAACGCAGCCGCAGAGTTCGGGATCGACAGGAGCGATGGTTTTATTTATTGGAAGGTAAAGGCGGGGCAACTGTCTCACATATTTTCTGTGGACACCACAACCGCGCCGTAAAGGAAGGGAGGAAAGTGGGGGTGAAAGTGAAAAGAGAGGAAGAGGAGCCGTAGTGGAGGACTGCGGAGTAATTTCGACCACCTGGGAATCTTTAACCTGCACTGACATCGCACAGCACACAGATGCCTCTTCGCTTCGCCTCCATCGAAACGCAACCGCCGAGGTTGGGTTCGAACTCGGGTACTCCTGCACAGTAGCAGGGCGTCTTACCACTGCACCACCCCGGCAGCTTATTTGGGTTTGCTCGGTACGGTGGCTCCGCAGGGGCAAAGCAACAGAAGAGACGAAGAAAACTGGCTGTTCCGACTAGCATCTACCGCCCCCAGGAGCCGAGCAGCCTAGCGATTAGCGGCGCATGCTTTTTCAGTGGGTGTCACGTTGGACGCGGCACTAGCTTGAGAGAGCCTATAATACTATTACTACTACTACTACTACTACTACTACTACTACTACTACTACTACTAAATAATAATAATAATAATAATAATAATAATAATAATAATAATAATAATAATAATAATAATAATAATAATAATAATACACTAATATGTTTCTGCTAATTATTATTACTAATATTATTATTATTATCATTAGTAGTAGTGGTAGTAGTATAGAGGAAGATTCGTTTCACGAAGTTGGCACTAAATTGTCTAGTTAACGGTCGAATCAACTGGCTAAATACTATCTTCGCAGTTTTAATTAATAATAATAATAATGATTGGTTCACAGGAAGGGAAAGGCGCAGTATCTGTCATACTTGTGTCTGTGGACACCAAGGGATGAAGGTGTCCACAGACACAAGTGTGAGAGATACTGCGCCTTTCCCTTCTGGTGAACCAAATAATATTATTATCATTAATAATTAAAACTGGGATGATATTTAGTCAGTTAATTTGGCCGTTACCTACAGACAATTCAGTGCCAACTTAGTGAAACGAGTCTTTCTCTATACTACTACTGCTACTACTACTACTAATAATAATAATAATAATAATAGTAGTAGTAGTAATATTTGTAGTAGTAGTAGTATTAGTAAAAGTTGTAGTAGTAGTATAGGCTTTCTCAAGCTAGTGCCGCGTCTAACATGACGCCCATTGAAAAAGCATGCGCCGCTAATCGCTAGGCTACTCGGCTCCTGGGGGCGGTAGATGCTAGTCGGAACAGCCCGCTTTCTTCGTCTCTTCTGTCGTTTTGTCCCTTGCGGAGCCACCGTACCGAGCAAAGCCAAATACGCACCCCGGCGGGGCTGACGTACCATTCAAACGCACACTTGTCGGAGAAAGTGTGACAGACACGGCGCCTTTCCTCCAGAAGTCGCATCTTATCTAGCGTTCCTCGCATCTGCAATACCACACTTGAACGCGCGCCAAGGAACGCCACGCGACAGCCGCTGCAAAAGCGGGGCACTTTTTGTCCACGACAGTGAGCCATTAAAGTCGCTGTAAACGAAGTCCTACCAAATCCCTGGTGCATGAAGCAATCGACCCAGACTACAACGGACAACATGTGTGTGAACGATGCAGTGACCGCGTAGACTTGTGGTGGCTGTAGGAAGAAGGAAACGAAAATGCACAAGCCTGCTACTTGCTCTGTAGCTTCGCCCCCTATCCGCTGCCTCGTGCGGACTGAAGAGAGCAAGTGGAGAACAAAGAAAAGAAGAGAGAGAGAGAAAGACGCGTGTCGCAACAGCCGTCGTCCACCACCTAAGCGGTTGTGGACCTACCGTAAGAGCTCTGTAGGGCCGGGAACAGCCACCCTTCACCACCTTCGCCCATCCTCCCCTAGACTTCAAGGGAGGTGGTGAAGGGTGGCTGTTCCTGGCCCTACAGTGCTGGGAATGCTCAGCCCTGATGGGGCTGGTGCAGGTGGGTAACCGCTGCTTGCGGCGGGGGCTGGCCTGGCACCGAACTTCTATCTTATTTTTTAGGCCATCATTGCACACGCCACCGCTGGTGGTGGACGACGGCTGTTGTTGCGGCGCGCGTATTTCTTTCCCTCTTGCTTTTCTTTCTTCTCTATATTCTATCTGCACGATGCACCGGAGGTGGCTCAGCTACAGAGCCAGTAGCAGGCCCGTGCATTTTACGCGGTAGCGTTAAGGAGCTCGTGTCGCAGAAAAGCCGGTGTCGTCGGCGTCCAGTGAGCGATAAATCCTGGCATGCACTTCATAAATGAAAAGCAAGTTCCAAGATGGGCTGGGTGGGAATCGAACCAGGGTCTCCGGATTGTGAGACGGAGACGCTACCACTGCGCCACGAGTTTTTTTTTTTTCTTTATTGACTCAGCCACCAGTTCGATGCTTGAAAGCGGTACAAAAGCGCTTCTAGTGAATGTGGTGTTGCCTTAGAAACATGCCGTAGAACGTTATAGGCTTCCAAAGCACCGTCGAGCGGCGCTGCTGCTCCTGACAGGGAGCGCCATCTCTGACAGAAAAATAGAAACTGGGGATAAACGCGGCGGCACCACCTAGGCATCCCGTGCAAGTTTTCTCCTTTCGCTCGCTCGCTTCTGCGTACGTGCAGACGTCTCGCGCTGCTTTGTCGCGCGGGCACTCACTGGACGCCGCCGGCTCGCTCGCTGCCTTCACGGCGTGCGCCGTGCGCTTTCGCTCGCACGAGCACGCGCATTGACGCGTCCCCGCAGGTGCACCGCGACATGCAACCCGCATTCCGTCTTGATTGGGCAACCTGACGCGTACTTCCATACTTCCATGAAGAATACTTTATTATAAGCGGGAAACTTTTTATTCACGTCTGCACTGTAGAGCAGACGACAGACGGGGATGAGTAAATATTGATTGTGAATGCGTCCCACGTTAGCAAAAAGGTAGGACTGCATCTCGAGGTAAGTCCGCTATGTAATTATATTGTCGTACATAATATCTTTAAAAACTGCTAAAGTATCATCCGTACTGTGGAATAAAGTGGCCCGCTCGTTGACCATCGTTTTGGCCTGTAGCATATGCGATCTATATACGGATTTGTTTTTTATTATTACGACGTTACTAAAGGAAATTTCGCAGTAGAAGAATAAGTATATAGTCCGAAGGAGGTGTTTCTTCAAAGACAAGAACGCTAGCAATCTCATAAGCACATGCGTGCTCCATGCGCTACACGCGATATAACCGGCTCGCTGGCTCGGAAGGCAGGTGAAATCCAAGCTTGTACTACACAGTGTTTTATTTCGGTTCTTATTAAATGGTTGCTCTTCATTTATGATAATATTTGGTTTGCACTCACGAACCCTGTGACGCGAAAGGGGTGCTCCGTGCGAGTAGTGTCAGTCGAGCCATAGCTAGTATCACTTTTGTACTGCACTTCCGACGTATCTTCGTTAATAATAATAATAATAATAATATTAATTAATTGGTTCACGTATTGGCCAATTTGCGAAAATCTGTAAAAGCGTCTCAGCAAGGCATGTTTTCCAACGCCGCCCCCACCCCCGAAAAAAAAAAAAAAGGCCTCGTTCTTAGATATTTTCTTGGTCAATCTAAAAATGAAAAGGCAGCTGTGGACACTTAGGGCACATTCACACATCAGTCTCGATTGCGGACGTCACATCTGTTGATTTGGTTGCTTTCAGAGCACTCACAAAGCAGGGAGAGAGCACAAAAAATCGGCAAAACTAGACACGCGGGGAGCGACGAACAGGATAATCTTCCATCCTCTTCACTTTTTATGCATGGTGTTTAACCACTGTACCTTTTTGGTGGCTCTCCAAACGGTTTGTCAACCGTCAACAATTCTGAGTTTACGAAGAAAGGGGAAATTGGCTCATTTCGTTTCCACAAAGAACGCGAGACTTCTCAGAACGCTGTCATGGGGTTGGAAAACAGGTCTTGCGGACACGCTTCCAAAGGAATCTGCAAAGTTTCACACGTGAGCCTCGAATTTTGGTGCTTCGCCTACTATTGTCACTTCCCATGGCACAATGCTACTTAGTACATCCGTTTCGCATCAGCGGAAGCGTTTTTGTATCGCCAAATAACCGCCAGGAGCAACGCGATCGCCGCGCGTGCACAGGAATCTAGCGGAGCGTCTGCTCCGGCGAAGCCCCATAGTTTCACATTTCGCCACCACGCCAGGAATGCGGCGCTGCCATCGCGTGGCGAAACTTGAGCTTGGGTTCCCTATACTGCAGTGTATATCGGTAATTATGAGCATGTTACAGAAGTCGCAGTTACACGAGTAGCGAAGTACGTTTCCGCTACATTTCTTCTGCGTTCTGCGCACATGCAGAGCCATCTTGCGGCAAACACAGAAGAACCCCTCCTCGCAATGTGCGGCGTTTCCCCGACACGTGGCGCGCCACTCGCCCCTGACGTTTCGCCGTGCACCCTCACAGGTTGTAATATCAAGCGTCTTTCCTTTCTTTAGATCACTATCTTCGCTCACCCGCTTCTCCCCTTCGGGCCGCGCGGGTACCGGTGCGAGGATGCCCCAATACCCTTGCGTTTAGTAAGTTTTCTCGACGAGGTGCAATAACGCTATCGCGTTCCACTCTTGAAGGCGAAGCTTAAGCGTCCTCCAAATTTTCTTTTCCTTTTTCCTACAGCCTCAACAACAACAACAACAACAACGGCGCTGGGACGGTAGGTCAACGCCGCTTGCGGTGGGGCCTAGCCAGCCACTGATTTTTATCTGTTATATGCTGTCATTGCATCCGTCACCACTTCGGTGCAGGGGGACGATGGCTATTGTTGTGGCGCGCGTCTATTTCTCCCTCTTTTATCTTTCTTGTCTATTTTTCTCTTCCGTCCGCACGAGGCAGCGGAGGTGGTTCAGCTACAGAGCCAGTAGCAGGCCCCTGCATTTTTTTTTTCCTTCTTCCTACAGCCACAACAACAACCTAGACTTGAACCATGTGATGTGTGGTCTGCATTGAGCGACGCTTACGCCAAGAACAAAGAAATTGATACAAAGTGCTAAAAGTGCTTCACTACAGGATCAGCTTCGGGCTGTCCAGGTGGCCCGCGTGACGGCGGAGAGCTTCGGACCCTCTGTACTAACGTGGGAGCGGCCCTCAACACCTGGCACCTAGCCGAATGCCCTTCAGGACAATTACTGTGGGAAATGTTTTACTGAACCAAGTCGAGAAAGCGCCACGCCCCTGATCATGAAACGCTCTTTGTAATTTCCCTTGTCTACAGTGAGATCCGAGAGTGACAGGTACTGCCCCTTTCCTTTCCTGTATACTAATTATAGAATAATATAATAAATGGTTCGCAGGATGAGAAAGGCGCAGTATCTGCCACACTTGTTTCTTTGGACGCCTGCCCGCACCGTAAGGGAAAGAAGGAAAGCGGGAGTTAAAGTGGAAAGAGAGAAAGAGGAGCCGTAGTGGAGGGCTGCGGAATAATTTCGACCACCTGGGGATCTTTAACGTGCGCTGACATTGCACAGGGGAGAACGGTTGCTGATCCTGGCCATAATGGGGCTGGGACAGGTAGGTCACCGCCGCTTGTGGTGGGGGCTACACCTGCCACCACTTCGTTGTTGTGGCTGTATGAAGAAGGAAAAGAAACTGCACGGGCCTGCTACTGGCTAATAATAATAATAATAATAATAATAATAATAATAATAATAATAATAATAATATTAATATTAATAATAATAATAATAATAATAATAATTGGTTCACAGAAAGGAGAAGGCTCAGTACCTGTCACACTTGCTCTGTGGACACCTGGACCGCTCCGTACGGGAAGAGAGAGAGAGATGGGAATGAAAGTGGAAAGAGAGAAATGGGAGCCGCAGTGGAGGACCACTGAGTAATTTCGATTACCAGGGGATCTTTAACGTGCGCTGACATCGCACAGCACACGGACGCCACTTTGTTTCGCCTCCATCGAAACCCAGCCGCCGTGGTCGGGTTCAAACCCAGGAACTCCGGCACAGTAGTCGGGCGTCTTACCACTGCACCACCCCAGCGGGGCGCTACTGGCTCTGCAGTTGAGCCACCTCCGCGGCCTCGTGCAGACAGAAGAGAAAATACGGAAGAAGGAAATGAAAGAGGGAAAGAAAGAAGCGCGCCGCAACTTCGGTGGTGAACGACGGCTGTTTTTGCGGCGCGTCTCTTTCTCTCCCTGTTCTTTTTCCTTCTCTATTTTCTCTTCTGTCCGCACGAGGCAGTGCAGGTGGGCGAAAGGAAGAAAGAGACTGATTCATTTATAGGAAGGGAAAGGCGCGGTAACTGCCTCACTTGTTTTCTGTGGACACCTATACCGCGCCGTAAGGGAAAGGTGAAAGGTGGGAGTGAAAGTGGAAAGAGAGAAAGAGGAGCCGTAGTGGAGGGCTGCGGAATAATTTCGACCACCTGGGGATATTTAACGTGCGCTGACATCGCACAGGGGAGAACGGTGGCTGATCCTGGCCATGATGGGACTTGGACAGGTAGGTCACCGCCGCTTGCGGTGGGGGCTACACTTGCCACCGCTTCGTTGTTGTTGTGGCTGTGGGAAGAAGGAAAAGAAACTGCACGGGCCTGCTAATAATAATAATAATAATAATAATTGGTTCACAGGAAGGGAAAGGCGCAGTACCTGTCACACTTGCTCTGTGGACACCTGAACCGCGCCGTACGGGAAGGGAGAGAGAGATGGGAATGAAAGTGTAAAGAGAGAAAGGGGAGCCGTAGTGGAGGGCTACGGAGTAATTTCGACCACCAGGGGATCTTTAACGTGCGCTGATATCGCACAGCACACGGACGCCTTTTCGTTTCGCCTCCATCGAAACGCAAACGCAGCCGGTGAAACGAAGAGGCGTTCGTGTGTTGTACGATGTCAGCGCACGGTAAAGATCCCCAGGTGCCGGAAGTAATCTGCTGCCCTCCACTACGCCTCCTTATCTCTCTTTCCACTTTCACTCCCACCTTCCTCCCTTCTCTTACGGTGCGGTTAAGGTATTCACTCAATAAAAAAACAAAGATAAGCATCCAGATACATTGGACACAAGACAATGCTGAGAACGCTGAGCAGAGAAAAGTTGACCACCTCACACACGAAGTTCCACACACTAATGCGCCCCCCACCAGGCTCCCTTTCGATGCCCGCTCCGCTGTTTCCATTTTAGCAACCTCTTTAAGGAAAAGTACACGTGCCCTCATTCCCCCGTGTACATTCCCACTCCCTCGTAACTTAACGAGATTGGAGGAGGTTTCCCTTAGAAGGATAAGAGCTGGGGCGGCCCTTACCCCGTCGGTAAAATGCCGATGGGAATCGCAAGCTGAAATCGGACCAACAACATGCCCAAAGTGTTCCACACCAGCTGCAGAAGTGGATGTTCGCCACCTGCTATGGACTTGTGCAGGGACAAGGGAATCAAGGACAAAGATTCTGCGCGAAGTGGGTCTAACCACAACAAGGGAAGATGACTTTTCTAAATGGCTCACCGACAACGCTAAGAGCGGGAGCCTGCTCCGGTTCCTCACGGAAAACCATTTACATGAGTTTATATAATATGTCTTATGGCAAGTTTGCGTACAAAAAAAAAAAAAAAAGTATGACAGATACTGCGCCTTCCCCTGCCTCTAAACCAAATAATATTATAGTCAGCGGAGGCTCCTCTCCCCTGATGGGGCTGGTACAGATGGGTCACCGCCGCTTGCGGCGGGGGCTAGCCTGGCACCGAATTTTTTTTTGTAGGTGGTCATTGCAAACGCCACCGCTGGTGGTGGACGACGGCTGTTGTTGCAGCGCGCGTCTTTCCTTCCCTATTCCTTTTCTTTCTTCTCTGTGTTATCTTCTGTCTGCACGAGGCAGGGAAGGTGGCTCAGCTACAAAGCCAGTAGCAGACCCGTGCATTTTCTATTCCTTCTTCCTACAGCCACAACAACAGCAGCAGCTCAGCTACAGAGCCAGTAGTAAGCCCGCGCATTTTCTTTTCCTTCTTACAGCTACAACGACGACTTCGCGCAGCACACGAACGCCTTGTGTGCGCAGCACAGAACGCAGGTCTAGCCAACGTTTCGACAAGTGGACTTGTCATCGTCTGGGCAAAGCGGTCATCACTGGCAGGGGTTTAAATACGCTTTTGCTTTCGAAGAAGAAAAGCTGTTGAAGGGGAGGATGCGGAGAAGAAAGTAGGTCATGGAGTAAAAAATGTTTCCTCAGTATATATTTCTCAGCCTCAGGTGTATCTGCATCAAACTTGCTTAAGTGGTGACTAGTCATCTACCCGTCATTGTAGTTTTCTCTGGTACTGCCGCTTTTATTTCTGTTGTAGGCCACAACACCCCTGGTTCCAGGCTTAGAAATGCACACTGAAGTAACATTTTTTTTTACTCCATGACCTACTTTCTTCTCGGGCATCCTTCCCCCCGCACTCCTTGACTTACTTCTTCTCACCCACTTTCCTCCTCCCCAGCTTTTCTTCGGAATCAAAAGCGTATTTAAATCCCTGCCAGTGATCGCTTTCCCCAGACGAAGACAAGTCCACTTGTCGAAACGTTGGCTAGAACTGCGAACTGAGGTGTACCCCCTTTATCATTGCTCAGTGCTCTTTTATACCGTGTAAACCGCCTTCTTCCTCTCGTCCTACCTGGGAAAGAAATAAATACTGGTGAAAAATTAAAATTTGGCTAACATATTTTAGTCTTCTTAAGCAGCTCAAGTTTAAATAACAGCACATAATGCAGGAGCTTCCACTCAGTTCATGAGTTTGCAGATACCGTGGGAAGTAATAATCGCCAGCATATGTGGTCTCTGAAGCCTTAGCATTCAACCTTGTCTGGATTAGGTCTGGCTGTCAGGCAAGAACAAGGAACAGAGTTTATGCCCCGAGTTGGCATACAACCTTTTCTGCAGTATACAAACCAAGGCCTAAGTGCCCTAAAAACATATAATACAGCAATGATAGCAGTCACACGTACCCATCTGAGGAGGCTAATTTTTGTTCAGAATAAGCACGTTTATCCCCAGAATTATTTATATCAAAGCTTCAATCACTTGTTGCCAAGGTTTAGCTTTGGCACCAGCCAGAATTGTAGGCTCTGTACAGAGGTTTGTGTTTCTTTAGGAATGTGCCATCTCATATTTTTATTGCCTAGTCATGTTCATACAACCTGCTGTTGATGCACTTCCCCATTTGTACAATGCGTATACAACCGCAGCTTCGAAAAATGCTGTGCACAGCCTTAGTGATATATATATATATATATATATATCACTTTTAACCTACCTTTTTTTTCATATACATTTCGTTTCTTGGGCAAAATGGGACAGATTATCAGCAGTTTAGTAGTTGATGAAACCACTTTGACATCATATCTGTTGTACATCTTCATATTGTGGGAAATTTTAGGGAGATAAGGATTTATTTCCCGCGCTGTCTTCAGACTGCAAGACTCAGATCTACATTGTTCCTTTTACCTTTTGGAGAAGAGCACAGAGATCAATTATTCGCGTACAATGAGCTCGCTAAGCACTTTTATCTAGGCAGACGAGCATTTCCCCTCCCGGATAAGAAATTAACCCGCAGCTAATCAGTCACGTTACGCTTGCTCCAAACGAAACGAACTCATACCCCAACCTCTTGGCGCATGAAGCACATCGACCCAGACTACGACGGACAACATGTGTGTGAACGGTGCAGTGACCGTGTACACTTAAACCATATGCTGTGTGGTTGGGCATCGAGCGACGCCTACGCCAAGAACAAGGAACGTTGGGACAAAGTGTTAAAAAGTGCTTCACTACATGATCAGCTTCGGGCTGTCCAGGAGGCCCGCTCGGCGGCGGAGAGCTTCGGGCTCTCTGTGCCGACGTGGGAGCTGCCATCTACACCTGGCGCCTAGCCGAGTGTCCTCCAGGACCCCTACTGTGGGAAATAAAGTTTTACCAAACCAAACCAAACACAGTAGATAACGTTAGAGCATAATCAGCTTTCTCGAGCAGTTCAAGCTGGCCTTCAAAGTTTTTATTCAAGGAATGTGAACAAAAAAGCCATCTATATTACAGCTTCCATTAAAAGCTAATAAAACGTGGAACAGTTGCTAATTTTCTTTCCACAATGCTGACCAAAATCTTTCCACAGTTTATAAATGACAATTTCAAAACCAAAAGCATGTCTGCTGAAAGAAATTTATTCTTATCTTTCCAGAAAACACAACTTCTGCAGTGTCAGTGTGTATAGAGCGGAAGGTATAAAAAACCAACAAGGAGGGCCCCAACAATGCATCTGTCAGGCACTGCATGAAATTAGTTCCTTATCTCTAATACATTTGGCATAACATAAAGATTGGCCACAGATGGTGGCTTTTTTTTCACATCTAACCAACTGTTTAGAATATGTGCCCTCCTTCACAAGAAGTGAGAAATTTGGGAAACCAAAATCAGGAACTGTACATTGAATGCACCACTAATGTTGTGTACAACCTTGCTCTCAACTGCTCAACTGTGGTTGCATATACATTCGGCAAATGATAAAGTGAATTTGACAGCAGACTGTATGGATGCCAGACTTTATGGATGCGAAAGAATAAAAACAATGAAAGACTTCACCTTCTATACAGAGACTACAGTTCTGGCACGCGAAAAGAAAGCTTTAGCAGAAACAAATTGTGGTCGTATAACTAAATGTCGTAAAAACTTCAGCACTGCTTCAGCTTTACTTCTAAGCAAAGACCTAAGACATCCACATTTGACCTTAGTGATGACGCTCCCCATTCCATCAGTTCAGTGACTGAGGGCACTCAAAATATATAACTAAATAAATATGCTTTTGCATTGACATGTTTAATGTTTACTTTGCTTTACGCAGCTTTCAGTTACCTTTCAGTCTGCCTTGCTGAAACACCTTTTACCCAGCTTACAAGCCACTTTTCTTGCTGACAATTTTCAATATTCCTTTTCTTTTGTTCGGTTCTTCCTGATGATAATTATGCTACGATGGACTTTCTATACTCTACTATCACCTGCTTTTATTAGGTAGGTCATGAATGTTTAAATATTGCTGCAACTGCTTAATTTGGGGTATCTTAGCTCCATTACATTGCATCCAGGCTTCTTGCACCCAGCAACAGGCTGCCAATTTGAATCAAGCAGGCGTTCATCTTTTGCTATATTTGTCAAGTATGAGCTGCAATAATGTAGCTGCTTCCTAAGAAAAATATAGTTGAATGTTGTGCTTTGCATATGTTTGCTTGTCCTTGTCTTCTTTTCAGCAGTATCGGCCTTCTAAAAAGAATGGATTGGCCGACAGCAAACCATAATTTCAAATTTGTGCAAGATATATTAGGAAAAGTTAAGCTAGGATGGCGTTCTGTATGAATCACAGCTGCAATAAAGGTTGTTAAAAGGACTTAAGGGATACAGGTGAGCTGTCTTTAGAGTTCACGGTTTCAGTCGCTTGTCTCATGACATGTCAACCAAGCGACATACGGCATGTGCACCAAAGCAGTAAAGGCATGAGAGTCATGAAAATCTGTGGTAGCAATCAGAAAGGCCAAGGAAACAAGACATTAGGCCCCCAAATTGAATTACTAATCTGGACACAACTGGAGCAGGGTAGGTAACAAACCTATGTTAAAGAGTCTATTGCATGGCCACATTCATTGGGGTTGCATACCCCATTAGTCCCAGTAGAGCACTGGCTTGTGTAGGTGGGGCAGGCTCCAAGCGGTGAATCTGGATCACGGTGTAATAATATTTAGGTGGGGACACAGCACGGGCGAGGCACTGGACGCAAGTTTCCAGATAAAGTACCAACCACGCTCCTCCGAACCGGGCCGCTGATCGCAGCGTCAGCGTCGATGTAGCGGGGAATCTTCACTGGAAGAAAAAAACACATACATCGATGACGCCGTTGCGATAGCAACCTGCTGATATCGCGCGGCGCGTTTCTCCTGCGTGAGCCGTTTGCGTGGCAAGAACTGTTTCCCCGTCGTCGCCAGAAGTATCACCGTAGCACTTTATTTTTAAACCGTGCCCACTGCATCACTGCACAAGCGAAGTCCAGAATAATTTACTGGCTTGTCAATACTATTGACGTAATTTATTCCTAACAACGAAGTGAAGGAAAGGTTGAAGTTGCCCTTTATGTTTAAATATCGGGGAGTGAGTACTACATTACTCAACCATTAAGTCATCGTTATTGAATTGAAGGCGCCGGGGATGCTGTTTTCTCACTTTGGATAGCGTAAATAGCCCCTTCAGCGGCGGTGTGCACATTTGTGCACGCTAACTTCTAACAGCGGTCGCCGCAAGTAAAAAGACTTTTCTGGAATTCAGGCGCTGTGTGCACATTTGTGTACGCCTCGCGCATGGACTACTAGCGCCATCTCGTTTTGAGAGTGCGAAGCTCAACCACAAACAAACAGTCAAGATGGACGCTTCCGTGTTCTACGGGTTGACACGTGAGTACCTCCGAAAAATCTCCTCATTTTGCCATCGTGCCTGTTCAATAGTAACTGCATTTTGTGGTGAGTTGTTATATAAGATATCAGGTTTCTGCTAATAATATTTGTTTTTGCATCTGTGGAGCGAGGCTGGCGTGACGACGAGAAAGTTATATGCGTGCACAAAAGTGCACACCGCGCCTGAATACCCACAATCTCGTTAAACACACACCGCTTGCTTACGCGCCTTACGTATGCTACAGTGGATTGAAGGGCGTGTTTTGTGTGTTATAGGTCTCCAAGATCACTCGCGGGCAAGATTAAAGGCCACCACATCATCAGCGGAGCAATTGTTGCTAAAAATTGCCGATGGAAATGCCTCGGATGGCGACTTCTCCGACGATGAGCTGGATGAGACCGCAGAAGTAACAGTAAGTGTCTATTTATCTAACATTTCTGCAAATAACATTCATCATCTAATTCTTGTTTACTTTAACAGACTCTCTCACAGCCTGAAGAGAGTGAAAATACAGCAACAGGTACATTTGGTGAGGATAGCGAGGACGAAGAGCCCCTGCTGCCCCAACCGCCCCAACCAAAACGAAAAAAGAAAGTGGAAGTAAAGTGGATATCTAAGGAGTTTACTCCTACAAATACTGACTGCACATTCAGTCAGCAGCCTATAACTTCATTGCTGGAGCCTCTTCAGTACTTTCTCAAGTATTTTACGCAGGACATATTTAGTGAGCTGGCCAAGTTCACAAACATTTACGCATTACAGGAAGATGGAATAGAGCTGCAGACTACAGCGGATGAAATTAAGGTATTCTTCGGAATAATGATGCGGATGGCAGTCCTAAAGTTTCCCAGGATACGCATGTATTGGCAAGAGGGTACAAGGATTCCTGGAATTGCTGACATGATGTCATCCAAGCGGTTTTTCAAACTCAGGGCCATGCTGCATATCACTGATGTCAACAGCCCAAGGGACCCTACAACAGACAAGTTTTGGAAAGTGAGGCCAATAATCAAAGCAGTACAAACCCGGTGTCTTGACCTTCACCCGTTGCCCGTTCAAAGCATCGACGAGCAGATAATGCCATTCACCGGAAGGGTTGCCGCGAAGCAATTTATCAAAGGGAAGCCAAACCCGGAGGGAGTCAAAATCTTCGTTCGTTGCAGTGCTGATGGCTTGGCGCACGACTTGGAGCTTTACCAGGGGAAGGGCACAGGCATAAGTGAGAACCATTCCCATCTTGGTCTTGGGGGTTCTGTTGTCATGCGGCTTGTACAGCATCTTCCACATGGGCACAACATGCAAGTGTACATGGACAACTATTTTTCATCTGTGCCTCTCTTCCGGGAACTAAAAGAGGTTGGAATTTTAGCCACTGGAACCATCCGATCGAACCGACTCCTCGGATGCCCTTTAAAAAGTGATAAGGATCTGAAGCGAATTGGGCGAGGCAGCTACGACCGAAAAATAAGCGAAGAAGAGGACATTGTCATTGTCAGGTGGCACGATAATGGGCCGGTGAACATGGTGTCGACTACTGTCGGCATTGGGATGATGTCAAAGGTGAAAAGGTGGAGCGACTCACAGAAGCAGCACATTGAAATTGATTGCCCTGAAGTCATTGCTCAATATAACAGCTTCATGGGGGGCGTGGACAAATTAGATTTTTTAATGTCCTTGTATCCCCTGAAAGCCAAGACAAGGAAGTGGCCCGTCCGTGCTATCTCACATTTTGTGACATTTGCTATTTGCAATGGATGGATAGAGTATGTTCGGGATGCCAATGAAGAAGGAATCCCCAAGAAGGACATAAAAGACGTCATGGCCTTTCAGACGGATGTAGCCCGCAGTCTCATCGAGGCGAACAAAAGCGAGCGGCCAAAGAGGGGCCGGCCGAGCAACGCTGCGCCTCGAAGTACTTCTCGGAAGGCACATAACTGTAGCCCAATGCCCACAAACTCCACCAGGTATGATGGCATCAACCACTGGCCAAGGCACATGTCTACTCACTTTGCACAACGCTGCAGGAATGATGGATGCAGCTCGAGATCCCGAATCTGCTGCCGCAAGTGCGATGTTTTTCTTTGTTTGTCTTCAGCAAAAGACTGCTTTTATGAATTTCATAATAGAATGTGAAATTCTGTAATGTAGGCCTCAAACCTATCACAAAATGTGCCTTGTAACCGCAAATTTGCCAAGAAGATCCATTTTTCACTGTTAAACATTGACCAAAACCAAAACCTGGAAAACTGCCATTGGGGCGCTCTGTGCACAATTGTGCACGCGAACTAATTTTTTCTGAGTTGCAATAAAATCTATTTTGTCGATTGCAATGTGTTGCAGTGACTTATAGAAACATGCTGAAATGAAATTAAATTTTTTTTTCTACTTAATTCTTAATTCGCGCCTGAAGGGGATAGAACAGGGAAAGCGAATCTTGCGTTCGGTTGAGCGAATGAGAGAAAATTATAAAAATTCTTAGGGTATTCGTAACCACTTAATGAAGGAAATGCAACAGCGTGGCCCGTACCGCTTCGTGCAAACTGAGCGGAAGAATGGATTAAGCAAGTGAAGAAAAGTACGGACGAGTTATGTGTACGAAAACCGGAACGCTGCCGTGATTTAAGGCTTTTTTGCCTCAAGCAAGCTCAACTGTCTTCAATATTTGCACGAATCCCGACTGCACGAACGGCTGCACGATCTATCTATCTATTTATGTTCATCAACTGATTTATATGCGGCTTTGGCACACCACATCATATTACTGTTCGCCAATCTCTAACGTAGATTTAAAAGAAGCTGTTAACCTTAATTTCACCTCTATTGTTTTGTATTGAATAAATTATACTCGGTGTTCTTTTTCCATTGTTGTGAAATTCTCTTCCCCTCTGTACTGTACCCAATACCATGAGGATAAAAGAATAAGAGAAAGGAAAAAAGAAGCTAACAGCAGTAATGGTAAAATGGAAGTGAGAAGGGGGGGGGGCGATTCAGTGGGAGCTGGCAGAATCCAATTAGAGGACCTCTAATTTAGGGAAGGAATAAAGTAAGGAGCAAACTAAGGATGAGCGGGCACACTGATGGGCGAACAAAAGATGCCGTGTCAAAGAAGAAATGAAACGACCGAAGGTTAATGCTTTGTTGTCAAAGTGCCGCCGCTTATGCGTGCAGCATGTTCAAACTCCGCGCGAAACATTATTCGCCTTCGGCGCTTTTATTTAAGCATTCACGAAGCCACAGATTAATAAAACTGCGCTGACTTATGGTCCTAGACAAGAACAACGCGGCAAAAATATTTTTCTCCCATCATCGGCCACAGTTTGCGAGAAAATGGCTCTCAAAAAGCGTGTATTCACCATAGAAAAGCATTGCCTCCCACTACGTCACAGGCCGCTGAGTGAACTGCCATCTCGTACGGCTTAGACTAACTAGGGGACTTTATCTGGAACCGGTGCGTATACGCTGTGTCCCCACCTATATATCTTGCACCGTGATCTGGATGCAGGGAATGCACTCTACCTTCAGATGCTTTGTCGAGGGCTACTTGGAGCAGCAAAACAGTCATACCCAGATAGGTGGCGGTAGGGTTGAGGGTGCAAAGCAGCTGCAGCTAGGCAAGGCTTCAAAGCAGACCCTGCCTCAAAAAGGACGACTTTAATATCTTGCCTCAAAGTAGAATACGTTAATAAAAAGCTGGTATTTAGTGACATTTTGAACAATTAGTTATACATTCATCTTTAGAACACAGTACAAGATATTACGAACATTAGATTGCAGGTGGTCATGACAATGGTAAAAATTAGCCATTCAAGCAATGATGTGATAGCATTTCGCACACACAGGTTTTCCTTTTTTAATTTTTTTATTAAATTATTTATTTAAAAATGTTTACTTTTCTAAAGCAATTGTTAGCATAACCAAACATTTGCTTTCTATTTCGAGAAGTTTGACGACTTTTAGAGCATTTTTCATTTTTTAAATTATTTCATATCTCAATTACTAAATTTTATTCATTAGCACCATCAAGCTTTAGCCACATTAGCTTTTCATTCTATAAATTTTGGCACCTCTAAACCCCCTTTCGTTAATTTTTCAATTATTTCGATAATTAATTACATTGATTTCATTAACTTGTCATCAACTACAAAACAGAATATTGTCACGCGGTGGAGACAAGGACGTTGGCCCCAAAGGAAGACACAGGCTTGATGGTACTGAAATTAACTCTTTATTGGGCTCGCTTGCACCCGCAAAAGAACTAGGCAACTTGGCGGCGGCGGTAGCAACAAACGAGCTCGTCGATCGTCGAACAAAGAATGCCTGTCACACTCGTCAACGCTCAATTTAAAGGCTGCTCAGAACAATCTAGATAACGTCGTTAACAGCTACCAGCCCAAACTGGAACATTGTAGAAAGGCACCCGAGTGGCCAGAATCTTCGAGACAGATCTCGTTGAATCTTACGCTACAACGAAACTGATAGAGGTGCGAATCGCGACATCGAACATTAACACACAAAGAATACAGAACTGATACGCGATCCAGAATCAGAGTGATAAGGTCGTACGCCGGCGGCTGTTAGAAAACAACAAATACAGTTTTGAACATTTCGCGGCTATACTCCGTCCTTAAAAAAACTTCGCCTCGATGTTCCAAAACAAAGCAACGTAAACATAAACACTACAAAGTATAAACACCACAGTTTCTTTAACGCGCGTAATATGGCTGCAGTCGTACTAAACGTACAATTTCTGGGCGTGCGTATCGCCGTTGTGATGCTGACGTTCCGTCCGGAATGACTTCATAGTCCAGTGGTCCGACGCGGCGAATGATTTTGTACGGTCCAAATTGTCGACGCAACCACTTTTCACTTAGTCCGCGACGGCGAATTGGTGTCCAAACCCACACTTGGTCTCCTGGATTGTAATCTGCGTGGCGTCGTCGTAGGTTGTATCGTCGGCTGTCGGTGCGCTGTTGGTGTTTGATACGCAGCCGTGCTAGTCGTCGGGCTTCCCCTGCACGCTGCAGGTAGGCGGTGACGTCAAGGTTGTCCCCGTTCGTTACGTGCGGCAGCATTGCGTCGAGCGTCGTCGTGGCCTCCCTGCCGTACACAAGCTTGAATGGGGTCGCTCTGGTCGTCTCCTGGACTGCCGTGTTATACGCGAGGATCACGTACGGCAAGATGGCGTCCCAGGTCTTGCGTTCAGCGTCGACGTACATGGCGATCATGTTCGCAATCGTTTTGTTCAGCCGCTCCGTAACGCCGTTGATCTGGGGATGGTACGCAGTTGTTCGTCGATGGCTTGTATGACTGTATTTCAGGATGGCGTGCGTCAACTCTGCCGTTAACGCCGTTCCCCTGTCCGTAATGAGAACTTCTGGGGCGCCGTGTCGCAGAAGAATTTGTTCGAAAAAAATTTGGCGACTTCTGTCGAGGTACCATTCGGTAGTGCTTTTGCTTCGGCGTAACGGATAAGGTAGTCAGTGGCCACGATGATCCACTTGTTACCCATAGAGGAAGCTGATAAGGGGTCGAGGAGATATATCCCAATTTGTTGAAAGGGCAGGTCTGGGGGAGGAATCGGGTTTAGTAGTCCTGCTGGTCTGATCGGCGGCGTCTTGCGTAGAAGTTGCCCACTACGACATGTCTTCACGTTGTGGGCAACTTCGGCAGGCAGTCGCGGCCAGTAGTACTTCGCCTGGATTCGACGCAACGTGCGTGCAAAACCGAGGCGTCCTGCTGTTGGCTCGTCGTTCAACGCATGAAGAATTTCCTGTCTGAAGTTTTTAGGCACGACAAGAAGATGCGCTGTCTTTTTGGGAGCGAAGGTCTTTACGATTACGTCATTGCTTAAGGCGAACGATGATAAATGTCGCCTGAACAGACCATTAGGGGAAGCGGTCTTTCCTTCTAAGTAATCGGCTAGCGCTTTCAGCTCAGGATATGATCGCTGTTGTTCTGCGAAACTGTTGGCGCTTACCGGCCCAAAATAGGAGTAGTCGTCATCGTCCTTCGGGGGAGCGTCGACGGGAGCGCGTGATAAGCAGTCTGCGTCGGAATGCTTCCGGCCCGTCTTATAGACTACAGTCAAGTCGAATTCTTGAAGTCGTAGGCTTCATTTGGCAAGGTGGCCGGAGGGATCTTTCAAATTAGCCAGCCAGCAGAGTGCGTGATGGTCGCTTACCACCTTGAATGGTCGGCCGTATAGATATGGACGAAACTTAGAAGTGGCCCAGATGATTGCGAGGCACTCCTTCCCGGTCATCGAGTAATTGACTTCGGCTTTTGTGAGGAACCTGCTAGCAGAGGCGATTACTTTCTCCTGTTCGGCACTCTTCTGGACGAGAACAGCGCCTAGACCCACACTGATCGCGTCGGTGTGAATTTTGGTCTCGGCGTTTTCATTAAAGTGGCCAAGTACAGGAGGGCACTGCAGGCGGCGCTTGAGTTCGTCAAAGGCTTCCCATTGCGGCGCTTCCCATTTAAAAGCTACCGTCTGTTTAAAAGCTACCGTCGATACTGCTCTTCCGCCCGGCGCGTTGGGCTGCAAACTTCTGCAACAGATGGTACGTCAGCCTTTGTAAGCTGCGTCAACGGTCCGGCGATGCGCGAAACGTTTCTGACAAATCGCCGATAATAAGCGCACAGCCCAAGGAATCGGCGCAAAGCTTTCTTGTCGGCAGGCGGTGGGAGTTGTGCAATTGCAGCTCTTTTCTCCGGGTCTGGGCGAATGCCATCCTTGCTAACGATGTGACCTAGGAAACGCAGTTCTTCGTAGGCGAGGTGAAACTTCTCTGCTTTTAGCGTTAATCTCGATGGCTTGATGGTTTCCAGCACTGTCTTCAGTCGTTTTAGGTGGTCTTCAAAGTTTTACGAGAAGACAACAATGTCGTCGAAACATACCAAACAAATTAGTCACTTCAAGCTTGCCAGGACTGTGTCCATTACTCGTTGTAATGGGGCTAGTGCGGAGCAGAGGCCAAATGGCATCACCTTGAACTCAAAAAGACCGTCCGGTGTGATGAATGCGGTCTTCTCGCGGTCCCTTTCATCGACCTCAATTTGCCAATATCCGCTCTTCAGGTCCATCGATGAGAAGTACATTGCATTGCAGAGCCGGTCGAGAGTGTCGTCGATGCGGGGAAGCGGGTAGACATCCTTCTTAGTAATGCTATTCAAGCGGCGGTAATCAACACAGAAGCGAAGTGTGCCGTCTTTCTTCTTCACCAAAACGACTCGTGCCGCCCAGGGCCTCTTCGATGGCTGGATTAGGTGATCACGCAGCATTTCTTCAACTTGATCGCGTATGGCCTGGCGTTCTCGCGGCGATACACAACAGGGGCTTTGCGCAGAGGTCGGGCGTGTTCGTCCGTTATAATGCGGTGCTTGGCCAGTGGTGTTTGTCGTACCTTCGATGATGACGAGAAGCACTCCCCGTAGCTTCGAAGAAGACTGAGAATCTGGTCTTTCCTGCTGTGGGTCAGTGCCGGGTTGATGTCAAATGTGGGCTGACGGAATCAGTCCGGTGCGTCTTCCAGCGTTTGGTCGTGGAGGGTGAATACATCTTTGAGGTCCGCTAATTCGTCGAGAAAAGCGATCGTCGTGCCCTTGTTGAGATGCCGGTATTCTTCGGTGAAGTTTGTTACCAGCACCTGAGCTTGACCTCTCCCGAATTTCGCGATGCCTCTTGCGATGCCGACACCTCGTTCTACGAGCAATTGGATATTTCCTTTGACGATGCCTTCAGCGGTTTCGATGTTTGCGCTGCCTACGCAGACTGCGACGCTTGATCGGGGCGGGACGGTCAATTCTTCATCGAAGACGTTTATAGCGATGTGTTGCGTCGAAGTCGTCGTAGCAGGAATGGCTTTGTCTGCAGAGAGCTTAATGAGCTTGGATCGCAGGTCGATGTTAGCCCTATGTTCATTTACGAAGTCAATGCCTAAAATCACGTCGCGGGAGCGCTGCTGCAAGACGACAAAACTGGTGGGGTAAGTACGCCATTTACGGTTATTCTTGCAGTACATCGTCCCGATGAACTAATCAGGTTGCCACCTGCGGTGCGAATCAGCGGGCCATCCCAAGCGGTTGTAACTTTCCTGAGATGGGAGGCTAACGGTCCACTGATGACTGAATAGTCAGCTCCGGTGTCTACAAGGGCAGTGACTATGTGAACGTCGACATCAACTTCAAGGTCACTTGTTCAAGTCCTCGCATTGCAGGTGGGCCTCGGTGTTCGATCTCGGCTCCGTCGTTTCTTCAGGTCATGGCCGGGGCATACCGTTGTTACTTCGCTGGGCGGCGGTGTCGCCTTGCACTCTGGTCGTGTTGTCGTCGATGTCGTCATGTGGAGCGGCGGTGAAATGGTTGGGTCGTCGTTAGCAGTCGTCATCGGCAGAGGTTGTTCGTCTTTTCGCCGTTGAGCAACCTCACCTCCAAAGGTTGCTCTATTTAGTTTTCCCTGCGTGGGCTTGGAGACATTCCGCGCACACTGTCAGCGTAGGTACGGCCTGGCGACGCAAAGCGGGCCCTGTACGGCGTTGGAGACCTTAACCGACGGCTTGGTGGCGCAATCTCACCGCTACGCAGATAGTTGTCGATTTCTTGGGGTCGTTCACCTGGGCGTGGTCGTGGGGCGCTGACTGCAAATCCGCGGAGACCGATTCGTCGGTACGGCAGTGGCGCAGAATGTGGCCGGCCTCACCGTAGTGGAAGCATAATGGCCGGTTGTTTGCTGTCCTCCAGGCGTCGCACTTCCTGGGGCCCGTGGGTCGTTGGTAGGCTTGGCGGGCGGTGGCCAAGGGACGGTTTTCGGGAACAGGACGGTAGTGGCGAGGGCTCGGAAAGTCATCGGACCGGGGCGCAGGGCGACGTAGCGCAACAGCGTAGTTCATCGATGTTGCCTCTTGTGCTGGAACAGTCGCAGCCATCGCTTGAGGAACGCCCAGCGCCTGCTGGACTTCTTCACGGACGACGTCCGCGGGCGTCGCCACCTGGGGTTGTTGCGAGGATGGCATCAATCGGCGGAGCTCCTCTCTCACGATCTCCCGGATGACGTCCCGAAGGTTCTCTCCACTTGCAGATGCGCTGGGGTTGTGGCTTGAGTAGTCTGGCTGAAGTGGTCGCTCGTATTGGCGCATCCGGGTGTCCAACGTCTTCTCGATGGCAGACGCTTCCGCTTCATATTCCGCCACGGTTTTGGGCGGTTTTCGGACAAGACTTGCAAAAAGCGATTCTTTAACGCCTGGCATTAAAAATTTGACTCTCACTTTCGGTCATGTTAGGGTCGGCGCGGCGAAAGAGGCGCTTCATCTCATCAACGTACACCAGGACAAGCTCCTTAGGAAGTTGCAGTCTTGACTGGAGGAGGGCCTGTGCTCTTTCCTTTCGGACGAACCTTAAAAAGGCAGTCAAAACCGCTTCCTTGAAAATCTCCCAATCCTTCATAGCTGCCTCATGATTTTCGAATCAAACTCGGGCATGTCCTTGAAGAACAAAGTAGACTTGCCTGAGTCTCGCGGCGTCGTTCCAACCGTTGAATTCTGCCACACGGTCGAAAAGGTCCATCCAGTCTTCTGCATCTTCGTCCGGTCGTCCATGGAAGCAGGAGTGTTCCCGGGGTTGAACGAAAACAACCGGTGGTGTAGGCTAGGCCATTGCCAGCGTCGACGCCTTCCGAGATCGAATGGGGTCCGGCAGCAGACCGTGCTCAGGTTGGAGTCCTTGAAGCCGGTGGCTGGTTCGGTGGCCTGATGGCTGTTCCTCCAGGGTAACAGGAACAAAGCTGGGGTCTTCGCTTGAAGGATCAAAGACAGCACCTCCACCAGATGTCACGTGGTGGTGACAAGGACGCTGGCAACAAAAGAAGACACAGGCTTGATGGTATTGAAATTAACTCTTTATTGGGCTGACTTGCGCCCGCAAAAGATCTAAGCAACTTGGCGCCGGCGGTAGCAACAAACGTGCTCGTCGATCGTCGTCACACTCGTCACACTCGTCAGCGCTCAATTTAAAGGCTGCTCAGAGCAATCTATATAACGTCGTAATCAGCTACCAGTGCAAGCTGGAACATTGTAGCAAGGCACACGAGTGACCGGAATCTTCGGGACACATCTCGTTGCATCTTACGCTACAACGAAACAGATAAAGGTGCGAATCGCGACATCGAGCATTAACAAGCAAAGAATACGGAACTGATACGCGATCCAGAATCAGAGTGATAAGGTCGTATTTCGGCGGCTGTTAAAAAACGAGAAATATAGTTTTGAACGCTTTGCTGCATTATTAATCAGTTTACCAGAACCACAAATTGCCATGATATGGTTTTTTTACGCAGCCCCCGATTATTTCTGGCATACTACACCGACCACTACTGCCACGCTGACGGCTTTTAGATCAAACGGGAAGTTTAAGTAGTCAATTAAAAAACATTTGCTGAAGTCATCTGAATGAAAGCAATTTGCACTAGTGAAAACAAAATTTAAAATGGCTTTGACCTAACCTCTTTTCCTCTAATCATTTAGCCTCAGACCCTTTGAAGCCACCATGAGAAATAATAAAAGAAGAGGCACCTCCAAGATTCCAGAAAATTGTAGGCCTTTGTGCATTGCCAGAAAAATAATTACTAAATGTGTGTCGAAAAACTTCCTGCCTACAAAAGAATGGGTCTCATGAAACACGTCATAAATCAAAGAAGGACGCATGATGGGCAGTTATGCATCTACTGACACAGAAAATAAAAAGGGTCGCAAGAAAATGCTAACTGAATATGTATGTACTTCTAAGTTCCAGGAATATGTCTCTTATCTGACAAATCTGGCACAGTAGCTGTAATCAAGCCTGCTTCCGGTATAAAAAATAATAAACATTATTTATTTCACCCTTATATCTCTGCACGTGGCAGTAAATGATTTTTTTTTTTCGAATGTTTTGCATGCATCAAAAACAGTTCTCCTTTTCATACTGTCCATGCATAAATTGATAAACCTCAGGTTGAACTCTGTGCTTTGTGTTTTCTGAATTTGTGCGACCTTGCTCAATGATCACGGCAGAGAATTATCTCAGCACGACTCCTTACCACCCATGTGCAAAGGGCTGGTGGAGAATTTTTATGGCGCACTCAAGCAGATGTTGCGGAAGCTTAGTCTGGAGCAACCCAAAATATATGGGATCAGTATATCACCGCGTTGTTGTTCGCCTACTGGGAGGTATCGCAGGCGAGTGTGGTCTTTTCCGCATTTGAATGAAGTTTTGCACGACATGTGCGAGAACCGCTCGCAGTTCTCAGAGAGCTCTGGACAAGAGAAGAGCTGAGAGATAATACAAAGAAGATATATGATTACGTGCTTAGCCTGAGTGAACGTATCGAACAGACCATGTGGGCAGAACACCAAAATTTGATGCGTGCTCAACGGTCTCAGTATAGATATTATGACAGGAGCAGTAAGAAACGGTTAGCAATCTAGCCCACCTTGTTTTGCTGAGTAGCCATAATAAATTCGTAATGCAGTGGGAAGGTCCCTTTGTGCTTCTGGAAAAACGATAGAAGTATATTATTGGATGGATTTCCACAGCGCCTTCTGTCTGTTTCCTTGCGTCCTCTGCGTCGTAAGCGCTGGTTTTTAAACGATGGATAAAAGATACGAAGAGGGCGCACACCAAGAGTACGCGCAGGCGTCACTCATATTTTGTCATAATTAAAGAAAGTAACTGGGAATAACAAATGCCTATCCTCACAACCGAGCTCAACCGAGCTTGATGAAGAGAAGCAGGAAGAGATTTGAAGTTCATTTAGAACATATGAACACATCGTTTCCGATATCTCGTTTTGTGCCAACTTTGCCTCTCCACTTCGGCTGTCGTGAATACTCTGCAATGCATATTGCCCATTTCTATGAGTTGGTCGAAAGCAACATAGACCAGATGGTCAAATTAGGGGTGCTTGAGCGTTCAAAATGTCCTTACAATTCTTGACTCGCTTTGGCCAAGACGAAAGCCAACCACATGCATCAAACTTACACGTAACAATTATGTTCTTGTGTCCGACGTGGAACCCATTTCAAGAACTAAAGAATTATTTACGGAGGTGTAAACTAAGGTATACGTTTCGAAATTTGACCTTGCTAAACGCCTGCTGGCAATTATCCTTGCAGGAAGTTTCAAGACCGAAAACAACGTTCACAACAAAACTCGGTCATTATCAGTTCATCTACATGCACAACGACATCAAGACAGCATCGGCTATCTTTACACATCTCATGCGCATTCTGTTGCAGGACATAGAAAATGTTGTTCAATACATCGACAATGTTCTAGTAACGACGTCTTCCTGGGAAGAACATATTCGAACTTTAAAGTGGCTGTTTATCAAGGTGCGTGAGGCTGGCCTCTCGAATAAACGGCAGAAGAATGAGATATCCGTGCCGTTAAAATCAATTATCTTGGGCACCAGCCTGAATAAGGGAAAATCCGACCATTGTAAACGATGGTAGAAAAGCTCATGAACGTGCCGCTTCCGATGATCAAGATACAGTGCGTTCATTCTTCGGGCTTGCCGGAGATTACCTTGGGTACTTACCTGGATACACCGACAAAGTCCAACCGCTGGTGGAGATAAGACGCAAAGCTGAATCCAACTTTGCCTCCTGGACAATTGCTTTGGACGACCTCAAAGAGGCACGAACTTTTATGCCCGTGTTAAGAGCTCCAGTTCTCAGCCAGTAGTTCTTGCTTCGCACTGATGCTTCCGAGGGTGGCATAGGCGCTGTTCGCTCACAGGAATACGATGTTCTCCACGCGGTATCATATGCTACCCGACAATTGTTACCTCGCGAATCCCGCTGATCGAGCGCTAGTGTTTTGCGATAGTCTGCACTGTGATGAAAGTCCACATATTCCCATACGGAACACTTTTCGTAGTTCGGACTGAACACCGACACTTGCATTATCTGACGAAAGCGAAGCACTTAAATAGCAGGGCACTGCACTGAAGCCTAACATTACAAATCTATACCTTTCGTGTAAAGTACATCAAGGAGCCAGAACATGCATGCGCTGACTACATGAGTCGTTTGGCAAATGCGGGGGGTGATCCCCACCCGTCGCGTAAGCCCACGCACAAGTGCGGAAAATGTCGAAGTTCGTGCTTGGCGCGAAAAGCGGGGAGGTGACGTCTCTGGAAATTGAGGTATCGAGGAACGCAGGAGACCAAAGGAAAGGTATTCAAGCGTAGAGGTGAGCAGAGAACCGATTTCTACTTCATGCTGCTAAGAGGCCTTTCTTTAATTTCCCGCATAAGACGAAGTGCGTACAATGGCATCCACAGCGCAACAGGATTCGTGCGTAGGAGTGGGCAGTTGATGGACGCCTGGTCCGTGCAGCCGCGAAAAACCTTTCTTGGATCACCAGTGAAAAGCTTGCCTGATTGAGCTTCCATCGTGACTTGACGCCCAGGACGAGTCCGGCGCTTGGGTCGGACTTCGTTACGTGGCCGCTGCCAAGTTTCAGGGGCTACCGATGTAACTACACCGGCGTCTCCTTTCGGTACTCTGTGCTCCTGCTTCAACTTGGCTCTTCGTAGAGAATTCTTGAGCACTGTTCACCCAACTACGTCAGCCCTAGCTGCAAAACGTCAATGCTTTTTCCTGGATGTTTGTATCCTGTGAACGCTTCCATTTAAATAATAGCGATTAGTCCTACAAAACCTCGGCCCTCAGTCACCAGCGGCCGCAGAGCAACTGACCACAGCGGCGGTCAGACCTGTGACGCAGCAGGGAGTGCTAAGTATCTCTGGCTGCGCTGTACAGGCTGCCATTGGAAACTGAGCCTGGCAACGTTTAAGGCTAGAACGCTATCTAGTGAAGCTGGTTAACAGTCCGGTTAGAGGAACTAGAGAGTTTGAAACGGGATGTCATAGGGCTAAGTCAGGTTAGGAGGCCGATTGAGGCACATACTGTACTGAAGGATGGGCATGTACCGTGTTATCGATGTTTACCGGAGAAGCGAGAACTAGGGGCAGGCTTCCTTGTCAATAAGTATATAGCTGGTAATATAGACAAATTCTATAGCATTATTGAAAGGGTGGCAGGCCTCGTAATTATAAGCTTAACAAGAGAAAAAAACTGAAGGTTTTAAAGACCTATACGCAACTATATTTAGTCATGATCACCAGGCAGCTGAAAGCTTCTATGAAGATGTAGATAGAATTGGCAATGATGAAAGGAAAGACGCAGTATACTGTACTATTGGGCAGCTTCAATGCAAAGGTAGGGAAAAAGAGGCAGGGGACCAGGCAGTGGGTGATTATGGCCTTAGTTCTAGAAATAGCAGGGGGGAGTTACTAGTTGCGTTTGAAGAGCGCAGCAACTTAAGAATCATGAACACGTTCTTCAGCAAACAGAAGAACCGGAAATGGGCATGGAAAAGTCCTAACGGGGAAACTAAAATGAAATGGACTTCATAATATGTTCTAACCCCGCATTGTGCAGAACGCAGAAGTAATCGGGAATGTGCGATGTAGCGACCACAGGATGGTAAGGTCTCGAATCAGTCTAAATCTGAAAAGGGAACAAAACAGCTTAGTAAGAAAGAAGTTCATCTACTAATTCGCGGTGAGGGGAGGGCAGAGGAGTTCAGGAGCTCGCTACAGAATAGATATTTAGCTCTAACTGAGGATGGCGACATTAGCCTAGAAGCAATGAACAATAATGTCAGTGATATCATTACTGAGTGCACTGTAGAAGTAGGTGTTAGGTAGTTAGAGAGGATACCGGTAATCTGTCTAAAGAGACGAAGAATTTGATTAAGAAACGCCAAAGTATGAAAGTTTCTAATCGGACAGACCTGATAGAATTGGCAGAGATATCAAAGCTAACCAATAAGCTCAAAATGGCCCATATAAGGAAGTATAACGTACAGGAAATTCAGCATGCTTTACAAAACGGGGGAAGCCTTAAAGCGATGAAGAAGAAATTGGGCAAGGCAAAAATCAGATGTATGCGCTAAGGCATAAGGCAGGCAATGTCATCACAAATATGGACAAGATAGTCAAAGTAGCCGAGGAGTTCTACACTAATCTCTACAGCAGCCAAACAAGTCCAGACAATAACGAGATTGGCGGTAGCGAAATGCAGCCAGACGTTCCGCCAGTGACGAAGGACGAAGTTAAGAAAGCATTAGAAACTATGAAAATGGGAAAAGCAGCTGCAGGGGATCAGGCAACTATAGATTTGTTGAAAAATGAGGGGATATCGCTCAAGAAAAACTGGACACACTGTATCGCAGTGCTTGCAGTGTCATTCACGGTACCGGAACCATGGAAGAACGCAACCATTATCTAAAGTCATAAGAAAGGCGACGCTAATGACTTGAAAAATTACAGACCAATCAGCTTACTGCCTGTTACGTATAAGGTATTTCCGAACGTAATCGCTAATAGAATTAGGACACCTTTAGACTTCAACCAAGCAACAGACCAAGCAGATTTTCGGAAATGATACTCTACTATCGATCATATCCATACCATCACCAGTTGATAGAAAAATGCTCGCAATATATCCAGCCCTTATACACAGCATTCATTGATTAACAAAAAGCATTTCCCTCAGTAAAAAACCCCGGTGGTGATGCAGGCAGTGCAAAATCAGGGTGTAGACGAGCCGTACGTGAAAGTGCTTGAAGGTATATATAGAGCGTGCACAGCAAGCAAAGTTCTGCATAAAGAAAGTAACAAAATTCCCATAAAGAAAGGTGTTAGGCAAGGGGACACGATCTTTTCAGTACTATTCACAGCTTCCTTAGAAGAAGAATTCAGAAACTTGGAATGGGTGTAGTTAGTGGTAAGAGTAGGTGGAGAATATCTCAGTAATATGTGATTTGCTTATGACATTGCCTTGCTAAGTAACTCGGGGGGTGAATTGCAGAGAAGGTTTGATGACCTAGACATGAAAAATAGAAAGCATTGGAAGCAGAAGGCGAATATGTCTACTTAGGACGGGTAGTCACCGCAGATCCGGACCATGCTTGAAAAGGAAATAACAAGGAGTATAAGATTGGGATGGAGCGCATTTGGCAAGCACTCCCACATTATGACTACCAGCTTACCGGTATCGCTCAAGAGAAAATTATACAACAGTTTCATCTTACCTGTACTTACCTAAGGGGATGAAACGTGGAGGCTAACAAAGTGGGTTCTCATTAAGTTGAAGATAACGCAGAGGGCTATGGAAAGAAAAATGGTAAACATACCATTAATAGATAGGTAACGTCAGAGTGGGTCATAGAAATAACTCGTCACTGACAATCTAGTGGAAATCAAGAAGAAGAAATGGGCACGGGCAGGACACGTAGCGCGGAGAAAGAATAACTGATGTTCGCTTAGGGCAACAAACCGCATTCCAAGGGAAGAAAGCGTAACAGCGGGTAGCAAAAAGTTAGGTGGGCGAATGAGGTTAAGAGGCTCGCAGGGATCAAGTGGATGCAGCTGGCACAGGTTCGGTTAATTGGGTGATAATGGGAGAGGCCTTCGCCCTGCAGTGGGTATAGACAGGCTGAGGATGATGATGATGATGATGACGTGGGTGATTTGCGTGTTTCTTTAGCGTAGTTTCTTATTTTCGTTCTAACTATATTTGGAAAAATGCTTGTTTTGCATTGTTTTTCTCTTTTTGACCTTTTGCAGACCTACATGCGATAGCTCTCCCCTTAGTATTTTGGACGCGTTCACGAAATAGCGAAAATGTTCCGGCATTTGATAGGATGATGTGCCATGTTCGTCTTGATGTTCAACTGGATACCCCCCCCCCACCCCCCCCCCCAAAAAAAAAAAAGTCTCAGTCTCTTCTTGCACGTGCTTCAGGAACCTCTCAAGTTCCACTTGACTTTCTGTATTAATGTGGTATCATCCGCGTACCTGAGGTTGTTGATCGGTTTTACAGCAACCTTCACTACAGCTGAAGACTTGTACAGCCTTGTCTTCCCAATGAGGTATTCAAAATATGGTTAATAGGCAGGATAACGGTATGCAGCCTTATCTCACTGCTTTCGAACAAATAACAAATCAGTAAGACAATGTTCAGTTCTGGCTGTAGCTTCTTGCAATCAAAACCGGTTCCTCAAGAGACTGATGAGGGGAGTCGGAACTCCCATCTCTACAAGATCTTGCAACAATCTGTTGTGATATATGCTATCAAACTCATTCGCACAATCAATAAAGCAGAAGTAGATAGGTATCTGGAGCCTGTTTGTTTCTTCCATAATCTAGCGAAGGTTGGCAACCTGGTCTGTAGTTTCTGTTCGCCTACGAAGCCCACATTGCATGCGTGTTAGCTCCCGATCCACATACTGCTCGTGCCTGGCGTGGAGAATTTTCAGCATCCCCTATGTGTGATGGCGCAGTATTTAGAGCAATGTTTGACAGTGCCCTTGTTTGGAATGGGGACATAAACTAGTAAAATTGTGTTTATAACAAACTGGTTTACGAAGCATTTTTTCTTCCTCATTCACTCGTAAACGTTGTTATCCAAATAAAAAAAATAATGCTTAAGAATTACTATAGAAGGCGACAGCACATAAGTTAAATAATAGTTTGACAACCAAGGCCTGCACTCTGCCAAAACCCCGCCCTACTGGCTACTCTTTGCGAGTGAAAATAAGAGCATGCATCTTGAATACCACTTTTTCTATAACACAGAAATTTACACAAAGAAGAGAATGACAAGGTATAAGCAAACGCTCACGTCTGCCTATTTATGAATTCAAGACACGCGGTTTTCGACACCGCGTTAAAATGGCTTATAAAGATTCTATAGCGTTTCGCTGCTTACGTTTGCCACTCAGGCCATATATTATGTTTTGAGAATAGCATAAAATTGATTTGTTTTATTATTTACGCTTCCCAATCCAAATAAAAAACCCCCACCTTAAATTTATGGAATACAAGAGAAGCACAATTTCAGCAATCGTTTCAGCTCATTAGTTTCCGTGAATCGGGTTGTTAAAACAATGTTTTGCATCCCAATAGTTACACGCCTACCTGGACAGCAATAACGCTTCCATGTTCACTGTAATGAGCCCTATTGACGTGCAACAGTATTGATGGGCATTTCAAAGTTACACAGGATATCATAAGTGTGCAGGTAGTGGGAGTTAGTTCGCTCCTAAAGTATACGGAATATAGCTACTGTGCAGCACTGCTTATGACGTTTTGCAGACCTCTTTCTTTCTTGATATATACTAATTTCGTTCGTGTACCGACGACCCTTGTATAGCGCCCTAGGACAGCCGTCGGTACTGCGTCCAGAGAATTTATAAAACCTTGATCCATAACTATAGCCCAAAAGTCAGGACAGAGATGAAGGAGGGAAACCACACTGCACTGACTCGCAACTGGAAGCTTTATTGCATACATGCAGGTATAAATACCTCCCTGGCAGCCTGGCAGCCAGAAAGAATACAGTACGCACTTGACATGCCTGAATGGTATACCACAAGTATACCAGGCACGTGTCAACACGCAACTGACTTGCGTATGAATAAAATGTAATTAGTGAGCAGGCACTTGTCAATATTCACAATCAAGGCACCATTCTTCCTTTTCTGACAACTCGAGAGATAAAAAAGCACTGATGTAGCGTTGACACGTGCCAGGTACACCGGTGGTATTTCATTCAAGCATGTGTGCACTGTACTTTTTCTGGCCGTGAGAGTAGTATTTATACCTGTTGGCATGCAATAAGGCTTTCAGTTGTCAGTCAGCGCTTTGTGGCGTCCCGCCTTCATCTCTGTGCTGTCTTTTGCTCTGTAGTTATGCATCATCGAAAACACCAACTTGCCCAAAAGCTGCTTTCTTCTATAGAACCTTGTTACGGATGGGAAATTTTAGCAGTTACATTCGAGCAATAACTGGAACATAACGGTTCGGGGAAGAGTGCTCCATCCGATAGCAGCATTACTCAAAATTACAATTAACATAACCAAGATATTTCTGCGTGATGAGCTACTTTAATGTGACGATACTCTTATCACAATAATAAAAGAACACGTGCTATTCACAATATTAATCTGCTACTTTAGCGGACAAAATCATTCAAGTATTTTCGATTTTTATAAATTTGGTTTCATACGATGGGAAGTATGCGGATTTGTTGTTTTTTAAAATTATGCATTAAAAGAAGTCACACAAAAATTCAGTTCTCTATTGTTTAACTTGCAGTGTATTTATTAGAATTCACATGAATGTTTACATACAAATGGTGGAGGGAAATTATAAAACTGTAATCGCACGTCCAAGAGCGAAAATAGACAAAGTTCCTAATTATCTTTCTTGCCTTCCCATGCTGCTACAAATCTATCTGGAGGGACCTGCCCAATATACTGGATACTTCTGGCAAAATGTGTATTTGCCATCACGCTTGCAAAATCCTCGATCACACGTGCCGTGGAAACAGCTGTACGTTAGATAGTCGGTCATCCTTTGAACCACCTGAAGCGAAACATCCTGCAACAAAGCAAAGAAACCGTTATAAAATATTC
Organism: Amblyomma maculatum; assembly: GCF_055883805.1. Taxonomy (NCBI): domain Eukaryota; kingdom Metazoa; phylum Arthropoda; class Arachnida; order Ixodida; family Ixodidae; genus Amblyomma; species Amblyomma maculatum. The sequence continues at coordinate 121,020,178 of NC_139346.1, forward strand.
AGTTAACGAACTGCCTACAAAATGTGTCTTTTTGTTTTGTGTTCACTTTTTACTTGCTGTTTACACTTTATGTGATTTGCTACATTGCAAAGAAAGAGTAACGAAACTTAAACCAAAATGGGACAAAATGAGAGTGTTTACATATCAATCGATAAAATGAGAAACTAGGAATTATAGTAACTGCTACAGTGCGCGAAATAAATTTACCTAGCCTAAATGGGCTTCACTGATTGGTTAAAACATGAAAGACGTCCTTACCCTCCCAAATGTTAGCTGACAGGAAACAATTTCTTGCCGCTGTTGTTCGTCAGATGACACCGAAACCGACTTCAATTCAAGTAAGTACATAGTGCTGAGTTTACATCAGGGACAAGAGCAGTATTCACTGAGGGTACTTTCTCGGAAACGGTCAATCAACCGCCTACTTCAAAACATTACACTTTTGCGTCAAATGGCCCAGAAGTTTTCAGTCGTGTTCAGACTGTCTTGTTTCACAAGTGCAGTGACCGCAGAACTATTTATATTTTTGGGAAGGAAGCTAGCATTACGTCTAAAGATCTATGATCAAACTTGTGGGCTTAGCCATTTCGTAAATATTTAGGCCTTACTAAAGCGCTCCAGTTTGAAAAAGAAATAAAGAATAGAGGCACTTTTTCCCTGCATTGAAAAATGTCGATGCATGTTCGCACACCAATCATATTGAATCGGTCTCATTCTTTGAACGACTTATCTCGTTACTTCATTCGGCGGGGTCTGGCATTTTCATTCAAACAAAAGGATAGCTCCAGTTACCAAACAATAGAAACCTGCCATTTCTTTAAATTTAAAACTGCATAAATTATTCGAAACAATTAGGAATAAGCTGAATTGCACAATGTGCCAGGATTTGTTCCATGTCATAGTACTTCACAGCATGGACTCGGCACCGGACAAGTTTCAGCTTCACATTCTTCAGATTTCTGAATCGAAGTTGCCAAGGTTTTTATAAAAGCTTTTCTTGAACAATTTTTAATCATACAACACCCAGCGTATGCCACTTTCCACAAGGTCAGCAACAAGTAGGTAAACATGGGCAGTGCAATAACCAACAAACGACTTCGAGAAGCATCTAAAAAGCATATAATCCTAGAAAAAAGGTTCTAACTGTTCATATTTTTACTTCATCTGCACCTATTCGAGGTGATCGTCGATTTGGCGGCAACGTGTAGTTGACACGCAGGCAAACGAAGAACGACGACAGACAAAATAACAAAAAGTATTTACAAAATATAGGCAACTACACTTGCACAATAATCTGAAATCTAAGCACAACTCCTCAAGCTGGCCGCTAAACGATACTTGAGGTCACAGCTCTCCTTTACAATATCGCTAAGCCAAGGCCTGCCTGCTACCGTTGTGGTACCATCATCCAGAACCGGTGATCAACACACGGCGCGGTCTCAAATAGCCGCGACCGAACTTTCCGAATGATGAAAGGGCGCTGTGAGAGAGCACGAACACCGGAGCTCTGGCGAGCTATGCCTCTCTCCTCCGACCTTATAGAGAGACCTGCAATTCTCCAGAAGCCGTGATCAGCATTCACTGCTTTTCAAGGACACAGCATCAGGAAGACCGGTTGCCTGCGGTGGGATGCATGCGGGAGGTGGGGAAACACGGTACTTATCCTCCATGTCGTTCGGACTGAAGAGGTATAGCGCGGTGGCTACGATTGCGCGATCGACTGCGCTTGCTTCTGGAGGTTACTCGGTTTTCCGTTCCCGCCAACGTCTTCGGCAAGTGTGCACTAAAACTTAAAGATGGATCACCGCGGCTTGGCTTAAACCCCCCGCCATAAGCGGATAGCTGGCCTTTCTCGCTCAGCCAAGCCGAGAAGGTAAAACATGCCGCTGTTTTTCGTTCGTTAACACCGAGTCCGGATGTAGAGCCTCTCTCCACAGTCCCTTCGTGGCACCACGCATGACAGTCAAAATAAGTCACTGACCTTGCCTCCACCCCCCTAAAAAAACGTACGCATGCACATTTCGCGTTCTCGGACTCTACACCACAGGTCCCAGATGTTGGAGTTGTAGAGTTGTACACCCACGACGCTTTACGAAGGTACTTCCGTGCAGCACCGTTGTTTGCTGATCACTCGCCGTAAACGACCCTACACATGACCATGCACAGGAGAAAGGGACCACCAACGTTCTTCGGCGCAACATGGTTCACGCTTGTCTGGCGAAGTCGTTTTATTCTTGTGTCTAACCAGGGAGGCGGAACGCATTTTTTGCTGGCCTATGTTTAAACTGCATGCTCATTTTCACACACGGTGCTCGCTGCGTCGCGTAGCCTCTCGGGCACTCCATTGAAAGCGGTGGCTAATTACGCGCCTCTCGCGGCTCTGCTCGGCACTTCCGATCGGGACAGAGGCCGTCGATCAATTGATCGCATTTGCTACAGTGGATGCGTCATGGTTTGTCGGAACGAAGTCTTCACGATGGCGATTTTCTCACCATGTTCCTAGTGTTAGCAACGCTCGCTACCGTCAGTGTGTTAGTACTACCGCCTCCTCTGCGAAGAATTGCGTTTCAGTCGCTTGCTGCTGCGCGCTTTACTGTCCACCTGACGGAGCGTTGGCACCCTCGGCAATTTAAGCACATTCGGGAGTTTCTACTGCTACGTCTTTCGCGGCGTATTTCACATCGCTACCTTCTCCGGCTGGCATCGCTTCACATGCACCGAATGTGTCACTCGATATGGTGAAGGTCGTCGAAGTCAGCTTCGTGCTCGCGGTAGCGACAAACACCACGGCTGCTTCGTCACCATACACAGCTTGCAAGCACTGCCCAAGGCCGCTTTATTGCTTTCGCGTTGGTCATCTGATATTAGCTGTACGAGCTCTGTTGAGATATGTGCTACTCTGCGCTTTTATCAACTCGGGTTGCTGGGACTTGGAGTATATTAATCCAGTCTGGCTTGATCACGTGAAATGTGCATCTTCTCTCAAGTTTAACGAAATGTATGGCCCGCTTGAACACCTTAGGTAGGTGTAACTTGATGCTTTTACGATCCAGCACTGTATTTCCTAGCTCTCTAAGGAATACCGAAATAGCTATGGAAATAAAAATGGTTGGGGCAACATTAAGAGAAATTACTTTGCCATGACTTTGCCAGCTGCGTCGGCAAAGTCATGGAGAGAATGTTACTAACACGCGTGGAATGGACCTGGAGCGATACCAAATTTATCCTGATTTTATGGCCAGGTTTTGCCGTGGCCACTCCTCTATCGACAATGTGGTTAACCTCATAACGTCTGCGCAGCACCAAAAGGCTTTGAAAAGACTGACAGTAACAATGTTTTGGACATCAAGGGCACCTACGACAACGTAACACATCAGGCCATTTTGGACGCCCTGGTGGCTGCTGAGATCGGGTGCCGCATGTTTAGCTAGATACGCAGCTTCCTGTCAGAGAGCTTCCTTTACGTCCAGACTGAAGGTGGACCAAAGTCTCTACATTGCATTTCTCGTGGAATTCAACAGGTGGAGTGCTCAGCCCAAGTCTATACAACCGTACTGTCGTAGGCTTCGCAGACTTGATTATTACCACATTCTGCTCAAATCTTCATCTATGCAAATGATATATGTATTGGCTATCCAGTGTGACTGGGCCCCAAGTACGTGCTAGGCTAGAAAAGGCTTCAACAATATTGACGTCGTACCTTCGTATGTAAGACCTAGATTTTGAACCGAGAAATGTTCCCTTGTGGCATTCACTCTCAAAACAATGTCACGTTACCTCATATCCAGCAATGCCAAATCCATTCCCTACGAATGAAGCCACCGATTCCTCATAGTTGTCATTGACAGAAATCTTTCGTAAAGTTCTCATACCAGGGGAATTAGAAGCAAGCGTGCAACGATTGTCCAAGTTCTCTCCTTCCTTGGGGGAAAGTTCTGGGGCACACCAGTGCACTCGATGCTCCAACTGTACCGGTCATTATTTCTGGGATGCATGCGATGCAGCTTCCCCATATTTATTAACATTAGAAAAACGAACCTCAGGATCCTTCAGTCTGCGAGCTCAAGCTCTTCGTATATGCCTTGGAGTTCCCAAATGTGCCTCAACAACAGCGACTGTTCTTATCATCCGGGATCATCCTGTTACCCCACCTATTGCTGCTGACACAATGGGAACGCATATTCGGTCTCTAACCAGGGTCCGTAGTCATCATCTAGCGACCCTTCCAATAATTAGACCAAGCACTGCATTCGCCAAAGATATAGAAACCCATCGCACCTATATTCCTTCGCAGTTCAGCCCCGCTATAAGACCATGCATCCCCATATGGAGTCTGCATGAATCAAGGATGCAAATTAATATTTCAGGAATAACAAAGAAAGCCGGAATGTCATCACCTGCTCCTAAACAATTGACATTGGGTTATCTGCACTTCGAAAATCAAAATCTCATACATGTCTGCACACATGTCTCAGTTATTCTAACCAGTTCCGCGGGATCTGTGGTAATACTGGCCATTTCAATCCAGATAAAAGTTAAAATATCATACATGACTTCTTCAACTGGTGCTGAACTTGTTGCCCTATGCGCGGCAGTTGAATTCATATACAAAGAACATCCGCATTACTGGATATAAGGTAAGATGGAGTCTAAAGTCAGACTCCGCCCGCACCACTAATGTATCGCGGGGATGTGTTTACAGATTCTAAAGCAGCCCTTCAAGGCCTGCAAGCAGCACTACGCACGGGTCACGTGAACAACTCGTTGGAGGGATCCGCCAGCTGTACCACGACGCAGTATTGAAAGGTCACAATATTATTTTTCAGTGGCTGCCAGGACACTGCGCCATCAAGGGAAACCACTAGGCGGACAAGGCTGCCCATTCTGCCCAAAGTTATAGCGTTCTAGTTAAAATCCCAGTAACGAGGGTTAATGTCGCATGTGCCCTACGCCGTTTGGCCCTGGAGGTCACAATTTTAACATAGAACACAGGGGAGTTAAGGACCCACTGCCTCAGGGCACTGGATCCCGACCTGCGCCTCCGCCTACCCCATCAGATTGCTCGTAGAGAAGCAACGTTGCTGTGCCATTTATGTCTCGATGTTGCGTTCACAAACAAGTATACGTTCAGGACTGGAACGGCCGATAGTCCTGCCTGAGAAGATTGTGACTGTGAAGAGACCATCGAACATCTCTTATGTGAATGCCCTGCATTTGTGAGTGAAAGACATAAGCTGCGTTGTGTGTAGGACCGCCTCGATCGTCGCTCTTTAACGGCAGTTAAGATCCTTGGTCCATGGCCACGGCAGTCGACAGCTTTTAAGGCACACAAGCACGTTTAGTTTTCTAACAACCACCGGCTTGTGTGACAAACTCTCACTGTGCTCCGAGTTCGTTTTTTATTCCCCTCTTTAATCCCCTTATCTTTTTCCCCAGTGAAGGGTAGCCAACCGGAGGCCTTTCTGGGGAGCATCTATCTATCTATCTATCTATCTATCTATCTATCTATCTATCTATCTATCTATCTATCTATCTATCTATCTATCTATCTATCTATCTATCTATCTATCTATCTATCTATCTATCTATCTATCTATCTATCTATCTATCTATCTATCTATCTATCTATCTATCTATCTATCTATCTATCTATCTATCTATCTATCTATCTATCTATCTATCTATCTATCTATCTATCTATCTATCTATCTATCTATCTATCTATCTATCTATCTATCTATCTATCTATCTATCTATCTATCTATCTATCTATCTATCTATCTATCAATCTATCTATCTATCTATCTATCTATCTATCTATCTATCTATCTATCTATCTATCTATCTATCTGTCTATCTATCTATCTGTCTATCCGTCTATCTGTCTATATGTCTATCTATTATCTATCTATACCTGTCTGTCTGTCTGTCTGTCTGTCTGTCCGTCCGTCCGTCCGTCCGTCCGTCCATCCGTCCGTCCGTCCGTCCGTCCGTCCGTCTGTCTGTCTGTCTGTCTGTCTGCCTGCCTGCCTGCCTGCCTGTCTGTCTGTCTGTCTGTCTGTCTGTCTGTCTGTCTGTCTGTCTGTCTGTCTGTCTGTCTGTCTGTCTGTCTGTCTGTCTGTCTGTCTGTCTGTCTGTCTGTCTGTCTGTCTGTCTGTCTATCTATCTATCTATCTATCTATCTATCTATCTATCTATCTATCTATCTATCTATCTATCTATCTATCTATCTATCTATCTATCTATCTATCTATCTATCTATCTATCTATCTATCTATCTATCTATCTATCTATCTATCTATCTATCTATCTATCTATATTTTGTCTCAGGACGCCAGACTGTTCTGTTATGAAGGATGATGAATTGATTAAATTAATTTAAAAGGTATGCCAATTTTATGAAGTCCAAAGTGAGCGATGATGTGGGCACAGGCAATATATTCAGCAGAATGCAGATATAAACCATACACAGTCATGCCCTGTCTAATTCTTTTCTATATCAGTACAAGGCAGTCACACAGAAAGTGGTGCATGTCAGCTTAAGTGAGCTCACACTTGCATATTGGACGCCCTGAGCGGTGGTATAAATGCCGCAAATGAAGCCACATCCGAGTAATGGCAAGAGGGAGGGCAACGAGAACCCGGATGCTTCGAAGTGCAACCTCCTCTACACGTATGGTACTGCTGGGAAAATTGAGCACTCAGGGTGAGATAACAGCATGTGTTCGTCCTGACATTTAAATGTCCTGATAATTTGCTGGCCAGCGGCAGACACAGCGGAGCAACGAAAATGCTTATAGGGTGCCAGTAAGGATGAGAACGTGGGCCGCAGACGACATAGTGTTGCATTGTCACCCATTAATAATTATATTTTATTAACGATGCGCGACTAGTATTGCGCACACTCCCAGACACCCTTAGAGTGTGTAAAGGTAGCTGCTTCGGTCCTAAAGAAGATGCCCTCGACTTGGGTGGGAAGCTGAGCCGAAAGTCAGCTACCTGTAGTGACAGAAAAAGGTGGCCGTTTGGTGCCCAGCTTTTTTTGGTTTGAGCCAAAGTAAGACTATGTGTCAGATGTGTCAGAAAACCCACTTTATGCAGCAAGAGACGATATATAGCACTAACAACACTTAAACCATACAAACTTATTATCTCCGTGTACAGCATCCAACGACAGAGGCTCTAATAAAAACAGAGGCTCCAAAGCAATACAAAAGGCACGACCAAGAGAGAAAGAAACCTTATTATTCACCAGGCATTCTCGCAGACCAGAATTAAGCCTTCAAGAATGATACTACTACAGACAGACGGACTTTCGGCAACAAATGAGGAACATTTACACTTGTGGCTATTGTAAAATAATAAGAACAGGAGATTGCTCAGGTTACTTGAAGGAAATAGACTGCATGACTTCTTTTAAGTTAAAAGACTGCTTCATTTTATGCCACATGTCACATGTGGAGAGCCGTGATGTGGCTGTCCCGCAGACGATCGTCGCTTCCTCGCAGATTAGTGGGCTTGCCGAACAGCGACTTAACCCCAGGAGTCGAGCATTAGCACTTGATGACTCGCTGAAACACTCATTACGACACTGACTATTGGCCTCGATATTAAGTAGAGTCGCCCCCTAGCGGCATAGCGGCGCACCCTAGCCAGTGTGTATGCGTGTTCGCGTTGCGTGACAGCCCACAGTGATTTGCGTGCGTACGTGCGGCGTGTACAAGACTGCTTTTTGTTTGTTTCGCGGTTCCTGTGTGCTTTTGCTCACCAATTAGCCTCTTCCAAAATAAGCATGAACAGGCTATTACCCCACGCTTCATTAAAAAAAATACTTGTCTATGTCCAGTATGTCACGCTAGATAAGGGCATCATCACTCGCAGTCATCGGTGCTTGCGATTCTTTGTCAAGCGGTGTCTCAAACGAAGCGCTCTTGTTGTTAGGCGCCGAGTCAAAGCCATCCAGATTGCTGCAGTCAATGCAACTTAATTAAAACGCTCAAAAATTGCATATTCCTGTTCTGTTTGGGATACCAGAACTACTGAAACTTCCGACCGCCGACTGCTGCATAGCAAAATCCAGTTTGAACAAGCCACTATTTGCATTTGTATCCACATAGAGATCTCTGAGTAATTTTGTCTGCTGTTAAACCACTGTCGCGGTGTCTCAGTGGTAGGACGCTCGACTGATAATTTCGAGAACGCAGGTTCGATCCCGGCCATTTCGAAAGGCGCTCATCGGCTTTTGGATTGGACTGCATGTCGCAAGGCGCGTTAAACCCATATATGCATTTCATTTCTTTTATTTTCTGTTGAAGGATTGTGCGCATCCGTAACAGTGGTAATGCGCACATTTCGCTTTAGAGAAATTCACAATTGTTTGAGAAACAAATCTTCGCAGCACCAGTTTCACTACATATTACATATTACACACAGATCAATGAACACTGGTCGCCCATTGAAATCATTATAACCCTTTTCCTATAGGCTGTCTTTGTTTCTGGTTGTTTCAGACAAGGGGAGTAAAGTAGCTTCATACGGGCTTAGCCATCGGTGTTTAGTTCGGGAACGAATACATATTTATAGTCACATGATAAAAATAACACCATTTCTATCAGGATAGTTTTATATCCGGCACCTGTTTTGGAATTAAACAGCAGAACCACCCCAACTCACTGCTCAACAATAATTTCAACGACAAAGAAATCTTCAGCCTTCAAAATTCCTTGCCACAACATGACAATGACCAAACGCAGTTTTTACGATGTCCTCGCTGCTACTGATTTGTCGCTTGCACTTTAACCTTACTGAATATTAATCACTGATAGCCCTACAATTTTTCAAGTGTGTAAAAGTTCTTTCACATGGACCAATTCATTATTTTACAAAATAATTACACTATTAATTTACCATTTTTAAACATCACACTCATCAGAAATTCCTTATACTTCCCTCGGTTTCGGGAAATCATTTTGTCATTTCTCAGTGCAACACCAGACTATCGCCGCAAGAAGCATCCGCCTTGTTGTGAGCTCAGCAAACTCAATGTACTCACCGCTGTGCACTTGAGCAGTCAGCTTTTCTGTACTGCGGGGTTTCCTGTACAGTGTCGGCGTTATCTCATTTTTGGGGAATACTTGTGCTGGTTGCTTAGCCACAGTTGATGTCCACTCAGTCTACGGCAGCGCGCCAAACAGTACTCTCTCAGTGCTACATTTAACATGCCTAATCCTTGAGTCAAGTATGATATAATAAAACAGACTGCCTCGATTCATTCTAAAGTACTGCAGGTCAGGGCCCGAACCTTGTCTCTCCGTGGGATTGACACTAAATTTGTCTGTCTCACTCGTATAAGACACGCGCATGCTGTTGAAAAAGCAATACGATACGTCATGTTCAGGCCTAAGTATCAGGACTGTGACCGCCGTACAATGCAAAAAAGTGGTGCAAACGATGTCAGTAAATCTAAAATACGGGTTGTTGCGTGCCTTGTTTTCCTAAACTCCGCGCATCTTTTTTTTTCTGCATTGGCGATATACACTAAGTATACCACAATATTGAAACACTCTAAACAGTAAATCTGTTATACAATGCATAAGGCACGTTTTATTCACCAACAAACTCGCCGTAAACTCGGAAGCAGACATACGCCGCGGGCGTTTCTGCGAGCTCCGCCGGCTTCCGATCCCCATTATGAATAAATGGATGGAATATACTAGCGTTTCCTTTGAAACGGGGTGGTAGCAGTTGCTATCATGCTCGGAGTGGCGGTGGCGCCACCTCTAGGTCGATCTCGCGGAGAATATCACTCGCATACGTGTTGAAGCGACGTGACTTCAATATACAGGATGTGCCGCGTCCATCTGTTACAAAGACCCAAAGCACACGCGCACACACCCGTAACATCATTATCCCTTTTTCATAAAATTCACTACAACAGCTACCAGAAAGAAAGATTACTAACAGGACCATCTTACATATCAGTGCGCATTGATCACCGCCATAAAGTCGGGGCTCCATCTAGTCACACAAAATGTTTCCATGACTCATTCATACCTAGAACTTGTGCCAGTTGGAATCACCTTCCCCATGCTATCGCACGTATACCAGATAACGACGCATTTCGCAAAGCCATTGTTTTTCTTTGAATATATCTATGCTTGATACTATGTTGTTATTTGCCCTTTACTTCATGAATATAGTTTTTACTTATCCCCACTGCATTCTGAAGTTTTGTTTTCCTTTTTCTTTTTGCGCATGTTTTTGTGCACTTGTATTGTTGTTTTTTGTGTACTTGTACTGTATTTTTTCTGTAACTTTGCTGTACTTTCATATACTTTTATGTATCCCACTCCCCTCTGTAATGCCCTCGGGCCTTGAGGGTAAATAAATAAATAAATAAACTTTAGTGACACAAGGGTCCTCTCTTTCTCCAACCAAGACGTGCGTCGTGATCGGTCAGATTCGGCAAAACATTCTTAGGGCCTCCAGCATCTCTCCGCTGGGTGGGTCATTGCACCCGCCGAGGGATTTGAAGGGGATGAAGGCTATGCGCACAAGGCGACACGCAGTGCTCGAGCGGAAAAAGAGAAATTTCACTAATGTTTTGGAATCCCTTACGCGACGTGGTGCGCGCGCTTCCTTCGGGTAGCGCCAGCCGAACGAGAATATAGGACGATTTCGTGAAAGGCGGCTACGGAGTGGAGTGTCTTTTGAACTGCAACTAGCTCAGTACAAAATGATGTGGGTTGTTTCCTTAGTCGAAACGTGGAGGTCTGATTAAGCTTTGAAAGGAATGTGCTTGGGCGTTTGGTTCATCGTCAACAAAGCAAAGCGCAAAAAACGACAAAGGGCAACAAGAGCGCTTGTCCCGTCCTCATCTCGTTCTTTGTCGTTTTTTGCGCTTTGCTTTGTTTTCTCATTAAGGCCAAGTATTCACGTACACTATATGACTGTTATTGCTTCGCAACCTTGTATGCTGGCATCCACGTATATACCAATGGACCCTTGAGGCAGTTGAGCCTCTTGTTCATCCAATCACTGCCCAAGCGACATTGGTGAAATTTTGGACATTGGCCTGCGATTACTGTTGGTTTGTTTTCGCTAGTTGCGAAACCATCAAGGGAGCAAGAACTGGCGCTGGCGGCTAAAGAATGGAGGGCCTAGTTGCATAAGGCATCAGTGTTTACGCGAAGTGTCACAGACAGGCCTTAAGTATTCAGCATCACCATTCCGCTGCTCGTCGATGGTGTTTAGCAGCGCATTCTATTCCAAAGCCGTTACCGGTGTGATGCGTACAATGCGTGTATGGTTCACATAGCTTCTCTGTTCACTGCGTCAAGGTGATCCCGTTTCGATCTAGTAATGCATTGCAAATGTGCTTGAAAACCAATACGTGGCTGCAAGACTGCCCTCACCAATTGGCGTGCAACGGACGAACCAGCGCCGCCCTATTCAGTAGCAATTCTCATAATCAAGCGCGAATTCTGATAGCTACCTTTTTCCCTGCGAAAGCCATGCTATCGATCTCAGTGCAAGTGGGGGGACTCTCTCGCACACACTTGTCCAGAAAGAAATCTTGCTGCACGCCTATATCTTACACCTTCTGCATCTTATGCCTGAGACACGTATTCCCGCTCAACTCAGCAATGGTTGTGCTTTTCTCGCCGCAATGCTCCTATCTTTGGGGCACGTCCGCTCGCCGCTGCCTCTGGCCATGACCTTGAGGGGTTTCTAGGTTCTTGCAAGCGTCGATGCGCCCCCCCGACTGGTAGATCTCGGTGAGTGCCTATAAGGCTAGCCTTAACGAGTGCTGTGCTTGCTAAATTGTCCTCTCGGCTGCACCAGTAAATACGATTTGATCTCTTCTTTTTTCTTCATATCGTCTGCATGTCTTCCAGGAGCTCTTCAACATGGCTTTTGACGTGTAGGTAACACACAGACGAACGAAAGACAACGATGGATTTCATTTCTATATTGTCGCTTTTTGCGGAATACAATAAACGAGAGGGCGAGAAAACAAACAGCGCTCCATCACTGATTGAGAAGCCTGCTGCTTTGAAGCAACAGGCAAATTAACAGTATAAATAATAACAGTAGGTACAGAAACATATTTGCAAAATACAAAGAGGCAGCTGCACTTGTGCAACGGAGGCTGACCGAATATTATGCGCAGTTACTCGAGCTTGTGTGCTAAATTGCTTGAGTTCATAGCTCTCCTTCACGACTTCGGAAAACCGGGGCCTGTCTAATACCAATGTCGAAGCATCATTCACAACGTGTGACGCTGATCTCAAAGAACCGTGAACGAATATTCCAGATTGAGGAAGGGGGATGTTGTGACACGGCCATTGAAGCGCTGAAGTCCGCTTTCTACTACCGAGCGGCCTTGGTTGTGATGTGCACTCGTGGCCTTCCCAAGGACACAATGTGAGGACGACCGGTTGCCGGCGCTAGGATGCATGCGGGGGGCCATTGTCCCTTCTGGCCCGTGTCAATGGGGCTGAGGAGGCACAGTGCCTCAGCCACAATTGCGTAATCGGCAGCGCTCGCTTCTGGAGGTTCCTCGGCCTTTCCATTTGCGTCGCTTTCTTCGGCAGATGCGCCGAATCATTTGAAACAGTACCACCGTAGCATTATAGTTCAGCGGAGAAACTAGCTGTAGCGCCCAGCTAAGAGGCCTCATTATTACCTGCCCATAGCAAGAGTTTATGTTATATCCATATCAATTCCATGCTTCATTGACAATGAATCTTGCAACGAATATGCATTACGCGTCTGCTTTTGTTTAGGAAACTATTGCCTTTTCACTAACATGTGTGCTATAAAACGAGAAACATACACAGGTCAAACAGGCTGGGGTCTCTAGAGCTTAGATATACTGAGATTACAAACACTAGTTGGTAAGCACATATATTCCGCACTATAATGTTAATATATTTGGCCAGACCTCCACCCATATTGTTTTGTTTCACTGCGATTACTGACTACCAAGGAGAGAGACTTACAAGGCATTCAGCTCCGTCCTGGAGAGTCTTATTTCTTTGAACACAATGAACAAAACAGCCTGCTGGGAGCTGAAAGGAAAAAAGAACATATGCGATTAAACAGTTCTGTGAGCAAAATATTTCACTAACGCATTATGACTACTCACTGAGTAGAACGCGAAAGACAGTCTCACTGCGAGTTCTGTTGCGAGATTCAATCACCAAATGACGTACAGGGAGTTTTGCATGACTTGAACCGATGATTAAAGAAACTGTGCAGTCATGCTTTGTGAAACCAACGACTTATCATTTTCCGTCGTGTGGCGCCCCTCAGAGTATTTACATTCCGCTCAATGTTTTAATTACTAGGCCTTTATTTAAATCATTGCTACTTTGGGGCCTAATGGATGTCATCAAGTTGTGTGTGTGTGTGTGTGGGGGGGGGGGGGGGGGGGCGGGGGTTTAGAACAACCTATCCAGCTTTTTGCTCAAGTACACCTATGACGTGGCTATGTTTTCCAGAATTCGAATAACACTCGCACAATATAAAAATCGCGTGACGCGCGCACATGCCTTGCATTATTGCAGCTCTCCACCAAACCTTTGGACAAACGAAACAATCGTGAGCAAAAATAATACACAACACGCAGCCGGTGGCGGAGTTCGGGAAAACTAAAACTTCAATGCAATGCCTTCTAGTAACAGTGACCGGGACAGCAACAATGACGCATACATGTGGACAAAATGGAGCTTCGCCGCGATTGTGTCGATTCCAGATAGGTGTTGCGGACTGGTGTTGAAACTTATTTTATTTATTTCTTTGTACCCGTTGAGGGCATTTGTGTAGGGGGGGGGGGGGTACAGTAGCAAAGCATACATCGTCATGCAGGTGAAGCCTCGCAAAAAAAAATACCCCCCCCCCCCCCGCATGACAAAATAATTAAAATACAACGCGTTGCAATCCTGAGCAAACTGACAACAAAAGAATCATGAAAGCAGGAAAGACGTAAAAAACATGGCATATTGTAATGTAAACCAATCGCACACAAAAAATTAGAATGCAGTTTTTCTGCGATCCGCCACCGACTGCGTGTTGTATAAAACATGTTTTCACAACTGAAATGTACGCGGCGAATGGGCCCTAGTGAGCGACCGCCGCTTATGTTGTGGGGTAGTAATAATACAAATAAATAAAAAACGAACCTGCCTTGAAATAGGTGATTTGATAGCTTTTTCATTTTCTTTTTTCTTTAGTCAGCGTGACAGCACGATAAGGCTCCGTCCGAAGTGGCTGTTGGTGGCCTACATACCACCCATCGCTGATCGCGGCTCGGGCATTTTTTTTGGCTTCAGCAGAATGCGCTGGTGTAGCTCTCAGAATATGCTGATAGTGGCTTCGGTCAGCAGCTCCTTTCGAGACCATGAGCATGCAGGCTTCGTTAATTCAAAACTCGTTTGGCAGCGCTGCAATACTGAAGCCCGGCAGAGCAGCGCCAAAATATTGTTTTCTTATTTCTCGAGTTTTCTTTAATACTGGAAAAAACATCACTTAAGGTACCCTAACAGAAATAACTAAGTCACTTGTATCTTAACCCCGTCTACCACCTAAGGAAGTGCACTTGCCGCTAAAGTGAATAATAAAGATTTTGCTGAGTTAATTAGCTGAGCCTACTATAAGAATACTCTGAAAGGCAAGCACTACATGACGACCAACATTATACCCTTCGGCTCAGCCAGCTAAAAGCACCGCTTTCTTTAAATCCTTGGTTAAAGTTACGTGAAACACCTTGCCTAAAATGCATTAGTTCCAAATCATACAAGCACGGCTTTCCCACTGAAGTCAGTAACGTGACTGTGCCGCGAACCAGGGATAGGTAGTTCGAATCTGGTAACATTTTCTTTAAACATAAACAATTCTGTTTTAAAGGTGACTTATTTAACCCTTTGATGAATGCCAGGACACGTAAGTCCCTCATTGTATGCTTACTTTCCATACTGAAAATAAAATGAAAATTCAATATAGAATTCCGTTGCATGGATGCCTGCGTGAAGTTTTATAAAAGATAAACATTGAAATTTTTCTGAATGTATCAAGACATTTAGCCACAAATAAGTTCGAGCTGTTTACTTCAGTTTTTGTCCCACTCTTTCGTTTTCTACCGGTTTCAGAAGGCGCACGAACAGCTGTCAGATGCCTGATAGATGCGTTTAGATGCGTTTAGATGCTTCTTGCCATTTAACAACGTTGAGAGAAAAATGGACTCAATTTCTGCCAAAATAACTTTTCATATGCCAACCCTGTGGCATTGGCGTAGTTTCAAGCACGTAGTGCTTGGCTTGCAGGTCTAGTGCGTGCACGAATATGACGCTGATACTGAATCCCATGTTTTATGTTATTTTATTTTCCTTTGGTAAAGGAAAATGCTTGAGCACTGGGAAAGCTTCAGGGCCTTTTCCAGTTTCACTGCCACAGCCAGTTTACACTACTCGGTAGCGAAAAATAACTGCGCGCCATCTTCGCCCAGAAAGAGAAACTAAGGAGGGAAAAAGGTTAGTAAACTTTATGATGACTTAGGCGCTATTTTTAGGCCAACGGATGATGTCGAAGTTATTCACGATAATTTGAGCAAATCACAGTGCTTTAGGATCGCAAATATGTCGAAAAGAAGAAATGCAGTTGATGTATCCATGCTGTATTCACGCCTTAAGAGAATGTCTGGACACAGTGTGTCTCACAATACTTATATCCGAAATAGTTAGGGGTACGTAACCCAGCATTTTTTTTTCCTTGAACAAACAATATTTATCGGAGCTTATTGCTTTACATAAGTCTCTCATAAATTGTCTGGCAATGAAACAATCCCCTAAATTACTTCATCTCATGTTTCCACATAAAGGGTAAAACATGCTGCGACATATATCACATTGCATGTGAAGCTTCATTCTCTTTCCGTCATTCGTGACATGACGTTTTACGTCATCATGCTGGGGATATGAAAAGATTGTCATATGGCAGTTACTTCACTGCCACATCTAGCTCCGAAGTAGATATACATCGGGAGGTGTTTTGGCGACGAGACAGATATTGATTGGCAATTAAATAAAAATGATTTAGGCATCCGAGACAACAAAGTAGTCCCCCTTAAAGTTGTCGGCAATAATCACCGACAGTTAAGTAGCTTGAGCAGCTCCAAAGAGCTTAGTTGTGGACCAATTGGTGGAGCAATGTGAGAAACAACAACGCAGTAAATAAACGCAGAACAGAAGCAGACAACACAGTGCGGTCAGTAGTGCATGTGTTGTCTCCTTGCCTCGGTCCTGTGTTTTCTGCAGTGATGTTTGATACCAGACGTTGAGAGCTGGCTCAGATGTTTTACTTAAATGATACGTGCATGTGGATACATATTCACTAATTGTTTTGAGAGTACTCCCTCAAAACAGCCAGTTGAGATAATGTGCATTCAATTCAGTGGTAACAGCATTTATAAAAGGATGAGTCCGGAGACACGATGAAACTGCAGTGCATACATTTTTCGGTGCCCTGCTTTCTATTCCGCGTATTTTTAGCTGCTGCTTCTGAAACCTAAAATGATTTAAGCATTTGTTATAAGGTTAAAGTATTTAGATGATGGCCTAGATCCTTTTAAGTGATTTCAATCTTTTTACTGCTACTTAACGCGTTTTGCTACATTACCGAATATAATTATGTCAGTAATGGTTATACGTCGCATAATACAAGCCCAGCGCGTCTCGCATCCCAGCAGTCGTATACTCATACCGCTTTTTCCTTGTGATGTGGTGTCGCCAGGAAAGGAATCAGGCAGGGCTCTGCGTAAACAAAAACATGATGAAAAAAACAATAAAAGAATGTTATTACATCCATGGGAAAATATTTATAACTGTTTGATATACTTGCGGAAGGCAATTCTTTTAATGCAATATGTCTCTCATGAGCCTTTCACTTGTTACCTCATGCGTCTAAAATTTTACATCAAATCTGTTAACAATATTAAGCGCATATGCCTTTCAAGGGAAGTAATGATAAACCTCATCTTTGTGAATGTAGGATGGAAACTTGTAGCAAAAAATAATCATCTCTCGCATAGAACACAGTAGCCACAGTGGAGTCAAGGACTCGTATTCATGTCTCGAACGACGTTCATGAAAACAACATTTCATAAAAGGACACTTTTTTCTTATCGTTGCCATCTTGTATAGAATTTACTTTGTACTTTCGCACTTCCGACAAAGCAGGTTGGTTTTAAGAGTGTACAATTGGGCGTAACCGACTTACAGGCACGCAGGGAGCCTGGACTGGAGCGACAGGTATCAGCAAGCCTCAAACCAGCTATTCGCATGGGACATTATTCTAAATACACCTAAAGCTTTCAATCATTCGCAATATTTTCTAACAATAACTGAGCCTAATGGCCACGCAGTAAGGATAGTATTTCATTGAGTGCTGATCTTGTTTCCATTATTCATTTAAATACAAGAAAAACAGTAAATATTGTTTTATTGCATTTAAATAAATTTTCAAATATACAGATTACATCAAATATCTAATTCAAGCATTAGCCCTCTGTTTACGTGCTTCATTCTGATTTCAATGAGGGATATGGTCATTGTCTGTTGAATGGTGTAGTGAACATATTTCATTTAAAACTTCAGGTAACCGAGAAAATCAGGTTACTAATTTAGGCTGTACCCTTTGAAAAAAATATTTTGTTGACAAAAATTTAAGCGGCAAATTTGAAGGATTAAAAATCGCGTGTGGAAAAATCTGAGGAAGATTTATTTCTTGTCTATTGCATAATGATCAGGCATAGCAGCAAAAATGAAAGGTAAAATCTCTTTGCCTTCCTGAAAATGCTAAAACTCTCGGTATCATTTCATCTGCAGCTTGGTAAGCTTCACTTTCGGTTGACATTGTTGCCATCCTCCTCTTTTACTTGTCACATGTTACGGTTGCCTTGGAAGTCAGCTAGCTGAATGACTTGAACATTTTATAAATCCTGGTTTTAGAGCTCGGGTAGAAACAGTAATTTTACAAACGCTTCGTGAAGGTTCACTTATGACCACAGCATGCCTGAACCTTGGGATACCGAGTAACGCATTCTGCTCCGAGGTCACTCGGACTTGTTCGTATGGCGAGGTTAAAGCGGATATCAATATATATATGTGTGTGTGTGTGTGTGTGTGTGTGTGTGTGTGTGTGTGTGTGTGTGTGTGTGTGTGTGTGTGTGTGTGTGTGTGTGTGTGTGTGTGTGTGTGTGTGTGTGTGTGTGCGTGCGCGTGCGTGTGCGTGCGTGCGTGTGTGTGTGTGTGTGTGTGTGTGTGTGTGTGTGTGTGTGTGTGTGTGTGTGTGTGTGTGTGCGTGCGTGCGTGTGTGTGTGTGTGTGTGTGTGTGTGTGTGTGTGTGTGTGTGTGTGTGTGTGTGTGTGTGTGTGTGTGTGTGTGTGTGTGTGTGTGTGTGTGTGTGTGTGTGTGTGTGTGTGTGTGTGTGTGTGCACCTCGCAGTCATTGACGGAACATCACGGTTCTCCCAACAAGGCTGCCTCTAGCCGGTGATGCCGAGAATATACAGGGATACCGTCAAATACAAATTCCGTTTGCTAAGAAAAACCAACGCAAAACTGGCTTTTCTGCGCGTTTCACTTCGTGCTTCCGCGTTATACCTGTTATACCTGTCAACCTATTTTTATTGCTTCACTTCGGTTTCTGTTTCAGAAAGCTGCAACCTAATTTTCCAGGTGGTGTGAACAACGGAAATACCTAAACAAATGTAACGTCCAGTAGCAAACACAAACACGCACCACATTCACCCGACTGCAACGGTCTTCGGTATATGTTTGGGCTTTACTCCTTAAAATATTTGTTTTGGAACGTTCAGAGTATACACAAACATTACAGTAGCTATCTAGCCGATCCTTCTAGTTTACTGAACAGAAATTTCTAGCCTTTTTATTTGTTCTCTATGTGGCGTAATGAAACCATAAAAATTACTGTTATTAAGAAGCACTTGTTTAACTGCAAAAAATAAAGTGCGAACAAAAGAAGCAAAGATTGACAATTGGTTTTGCAGCAGGCTTATAATAGCAACATAAATGATTGATGTTGTTACGTCTTATTAGTCTGAGAAACCTTTTTCTTGAACCGTAATCAACAGTCGTCGAATTGGAGGTCAATGACGATATAGTGAAAAACATCTCGCGATAAGATCTGTACCAACATTCACCTACTACCTCAGAAAGGAATCTGCTCTAAACTCTCCTTTTTCACTACCTGCAAGGGCACAGAAAATGACTTCCACCTGCTACCATCTGCTGCTGCTGCGAACGTTCTTGTCCTGGATCATAATATAGGTCTGATTTATTTATATTAATCAATCAAACAAACAGGGCCAGGGCTCTGTCGTTGCCGTTGGCCCAATGGCATTCTTTCGTGCAAAACATAATGTTGTGCAAAGCATAATGTTGCGCTGCATATAGTATCAGTTCCCAAGTAGCACATATTACGTGACCCACCTGGGGCCCGCATGGGCAAGTTGGGCTTGGGTAACCACAGTAACACCCATGAGGGCCCCCTTTAAGGATCAAGCGGGCAAGCCCAAGTTGGGCTTGCCCCTGCTTTTTCTATCTGGGCATCATATAGGCGCGGAAAGGGATAACTGATTACATATTCCCAAATCTGGCCCTCAAGGGTCCCGCTTGGGAAATTTTAGGGCCGATGCAAATAAATTTTGGGCTCTGTGTAGGAAAAGCCTGGGCTAATCTAATTGGGGCTGCCCACTCAAAAGCCGAATAGGTCCCGCATGGGCCGCGGCGGGGCCAAATACGAGTATGCCCGCACATTGCCTACATGGGACCCTTGAGGGGTACTTGAGGGAAGGTCAGACGAAAATGTGGAATTCATGCAGAAAATTCCTGGGCTGCCCCAAATAGGGCTGCCCACCAAAAACCTAGATAATTTCCGCATGGCCGTTAGCGGGGCAGGCAAGTACTCCTTCCCGCTTCTGCCCGCATCGGTCTCTTGCGGGGCAATTTAGGGCACATGCGATGCAAATGTGGGCCTAAAGCAAATAGATGACGGGCTAGTCCGATTGGGGTTGCCCACGCAAAACCCGAATAGGTCCCACATGGTTTGCGGCCGGGCTGAAAAGCGAGCACACCACCGCGCTGCCCACACGGGTATTCCTTGGGGTACTTGCGGGAAAATGCAACATATATTCGTAGTCCATGCGGTAAAAATAAAGTCAGCCCAATTGGGGCGGCCATGAAAGGCCGCAGTGGGCCCCAAATTGGCCGTAGGCGGGCATACCGCTCTGAAACCTCTCCACCATATCTTTAAGGCACCATTTTATTTATGTAAATCATGTTATACCGGCCACTAATTGCCTCTTCTGGAGGTTTCACATAACTGTCCTAAGCATATCTATGCAATGAATAAAGACTATCTATGTTTACTCTATAAACTACGCTAATTATGCAGTATCGACATAAAATATGCAACAGTAACTGTTCCACTTTACGAGTATGTACTGAACGACCTCCAAATGTTTCCTACGGCATTACTATTCTGCACGCAGCCCCGAAATAAATATTCAGACCAATATGTTGGGGTGATGTGGGCCAGCCCACATTATTGTAGTGTTGGGAATAAATTTCTCTCATGTTACTGAGTGTAGCATAGAAGCAAAAAACATAGTGCTTAATGTTTCACACTTGATTATTGGAGCTTGGGCAGCCCTGAAATTGCCCGATTCAACCCATGAGGGCAGCACGTGGGTCAGCCCGAAACGGACTGGCTTTCGCAAATCCCGCGCCTGTATAATTCAGGCATTGGAGGGATTAATCGACTTTAACATTAAAACCTTGATCAATGGGATGTCACTGCCTGCACAAACGTGGGACCCATTAATGCTTCTGGTGTGCTGCCCCCATTCGTCTACCTGGGCTGAATGCGGGCAGCCCCATTTGGGCTGCCCACACTGATACAGTTTGGGGCCGATCGCGGCTAAATTGGGCAGCCCACGCGGGGCCCCTCTGGGTACGTGTTGCAAATCCCGCATGGGGCCCGTATGGGCTGCCCTCATGGGCCCAACGCGGGCCCCCGCTTCATAGCCCACTTTGTGCTACTTGGGTTATTGAAGATCGCCATAGAAATGCAATATTCCTCAATAACACCCTTAAATTTATATGTCAAAGAAAAATGGTGGCATCGAAGCTTCAGTACATAGCCTTATTCATTATATCACAACTTGCTGATACGGAATGCTATGTTTTTTTTATTACCAGTGGTGGCGAAATTCACTGTTAAAAAATAAAAATGGCGTAATGTTAGGAGGAATCAGGAAGTCTTTTACAGGGTCCATCGTGCCACGAGAGCTGCTAGGGGTTTATCTATTTGCAAACACCTAGCTTGGCAAGTATGAACTTTTTTTTTTTATTTATTTCGCACAAGGTTTCTTTTAATCAAGTTCAGTGAACGTACCTGTACATGTTAGTCGTAGGTATCCGACTTCCAGACCAAAAATAAACGAGTTCGATTCTCACATCACCACAATTTGTCTCGCCACAAATTAGTTAATATTAACATTTTGCATTTATAATAGCTTGAGTCTTGCTGCGATATTATCACTGCAATTAATTGCATGTTGTAATAAATATAATTTCACTTTGGCATTTTTTCTTTCGCAAGTCACCCAAATTTTTTGGACATATCGCCGGCGGAGCACAGTCGGCACCTCCGTATAAACCCAAATGTTTTATACAAAATGAAGTTCAGGACGCTATTTGTTTTGGTTTGCCTTTTTACTCCTTCGTTACCACTTACCATTAGGATCGTATTCTTCGTTGCAGTACGTGTACGCAACCTGGCAGCCTGCCAACAAACAAGAGTTAGATTAGGCAAAATTGCGTTTTTAGGGAAAAAGTTTTGAAGATTTATTCATTATTCTGCCCCTGTGATAAACTTTTATGTACAACTTCAGGTAATGGCGACAACGCTGTAGACAATTCATGAGAAGGCCAAAGTGTCACTAGACCGAAGGCCTTACTAGTCTGAACTACGTCCACAATGAACTGTTTTCGGCGGTCATGAAAGAAGCTAGTGCGGTCAGCGGTCATATGTCGAAGGACAGAATACCGGCTGCTCTCGGCCCCGATCATTGAAGCTGATGAAATTCTGAGATTAGGCGAGGAAATCGCTTGTATTCCCTGCAGAAAAGCATAGAAGCAGTTCCGTGTGGCTACAAACATTGCAGATCTCTAGTGTGGTTTATTCTCATTTATGTCCAAAAGTGAATCTGGCGATAAGAGATGCCGTTAGCAGTGGACAACTGAGATTGTCCGGCTGACAATTTACTGTACACTGAGGCCCTGTTTTGCGCTACCATTAAAACAATGACGACAAGGCCGGGATAAAACTCGAGCTTTCCTTCACTGCAGTCGTAACGTCCGAAGAGTAAAAGGTACAATGCACAAATTTCCTTGGTCGTCTGAATGTTTTTGGATGTTAATAGCTGACTACAAGGTACCAAACAGCCCGGAGGAAGCTGCGTGTTTCTTGTTATCTGTACCTTTTTAATCGCAAACGGTACAATTGATTACTGACCAGCTGTTTTGGGAGCCCCGGGCGTAAGCGCGGCCGCACATGACATTGAATTATTTCTAATGAACCTTCCTGCGGCGCCGCAAAGCACCATCTACTGATTAAAACATTTTAGACTTCAGCAACTGTACCGTTTGGCCGTTTTATTTCTACGACGTGGCAGTGGATGTAATAGGTCTCTAGAATAATAGATTTATTCGTAATGTTGGTGTCCGGAACAGGGCACACTAAGCGCGAATCCACCCAAAGCGGATTAAAAGGCTTGTCCTCTACGGTCTCCCTAAACAAGGTTCGATATAAAAAGCAATTTGTGGGGTAACATTTTACCGCCAAAAAAGGAGCAGTCGCGGGTAACGCAGGGGTTCATTTGGGGTTGAATTTCGCGTAAACATTTACGGTGCACTAGCGGTTGGTAAAGGGTGCAGATTCTCAATGCAAAATATACATCCACTAGCGGTTAATATGAGACGTTGTTACCGGGGCCTTTACAATACTATCAGGTTCGACTCAATTTAGCAATTATGGAGCGCACACCGCTGCCACACATCGCGGTTTGTTTCTTCCGAGTAAGGTGATACGTTGTGGATAATAGCGGCGTCATGTATGAGCACGGCGCCGCGTTTTTACCCACACAGGTAAAGAAGGCGTTGTGATGCACTTTACGTTTGGCGCTCGCGCCCTGTTCTTAAAATATAGCAGGAACTGCACTATGTCATAAAACATTGAAATTGCAAAAGGACTTAGCAGCTGTGACATATCAACTTGAAATATTCTGCCTAAATCTTTAAGAAGCAGTGTAGTAAGGAACACAGTGAAAATGTCAAAAGAAAACTCTCTCAGATCGTTGAATTTATATAATTTAGGATGCCGGCTTTGTTACATCGTGATGCCATAATACAGCCCACGTCGCTGCCACGCGGAGCCCATCGCCGTATGTAGTACAAGAAAACAAGACCACATTTGTCAGTACTTTTTGTAATTACAAATTTGAATCGGACCTAACAGCTGTGACAATGTCTGGCGTCAAAACCTCGCACACTAACCTCTGACCCCAAAAATGACAATATAGAAACGGTAGAAAAAGGAAAAGGGTTCGGATTGCCCTCAAGCCCGCTTCGACTCGAACAAGGCATCAATTTCCATATTTATACCCCGTCCAGGGTGACCTGTCTGTAACTCCCAGAATAGCGAGGCAGATATTCCCCACTTGTGAGTTTCCCGGCACTGAAGCCGAAGAATTCGGCGCCTGACAGTAGTGGGTCTCTCGCCAAACTGCATGTAATCTTGTATTGCTTGTACTGTGGATCCTCATCATTGCTTCCTCTTGGAATATAATACAACGGCCAACCTTTATCTTTCATGTATTACCGCTTTTTTAGAACTTCTTTTATGCCCTCAGCCAATAAACATTATATAAAAAGACTCGAAGCACACGTCAACATGAAGAGGTGTGACAAAGATTATAGGCAGCACGCTTCGGCATTTCCAACTTTCTTACTCATTTCGTACTGAAAATATGACGGTTCCTTAGCTCCATACGCTAATGCACGAGCGGAATGAGGTAACCATGCATGAGTTTATTTTCTTCCTATAAGGGGTAACAGGTTAAAGCGCGTTCCACAACGTCGGCCCCAGAGCTGTGGTCTTGCATTTCTTCAAAAATAACCATGACTAGGGCCAAAATAAATTAATTAACATGAAAAAGGAAAACGCGTGAAGGAGAGGGCCTTAAACGTGCAATCTTGATTGACAGAAAAGCAAGGCACTTATGATTTTCAATCACGAAAGTGGCGTCTAATTCATGAAACAAAGTTGCCAAAGAAAACAGTCAAGTTCAAACTATGGCGAATGAGCAGGTAATTGAATTGCTAACCAGACGTGCATGATTCGTTTTTCTTGAATCCCACAAGAAGACGCTTCAGAAACGTCCGGCAGGACAGAAAGCATTTTTTGTAACGAGCACAGGAGGAAAACGCATTCCTCATCATTCCTGGAACTGCCAGGCAAGACAGTCGGGAATCAATGCAGGTGCTGCAAGTATGCCCGCAAACAAAAATGAGTATTATTGCTGGCAGCGCTTCACAGAATTAAGATGTCGAAAAGCTACCTCCACTACCAAAAGCAAACATCAGGGCAGACATATGAGAAGACTAGCACAGAGCGTGAGTTCTGTGGTCGGCGGAATGTGACGCAGGTGCACCATGCACTAACAATGCTTCATTCACACGCAGGTGTATAGGCATGAATATTATATACGCAAAGTGCTCTTGAAATAGTATTTCTGGGCTAATATGTTGCTTGATTCTCCTGCACATGAGCGGTCTTCACTGCTGGCTTGACGCTATTGAGCCCGGAGGCACAAAAACACAACAATATTTTCGACCCTGACAGACACAAGGCAGAAGCCCTAACAATGACCTTTTTCGCCCAGACAGAGAGTACGTACGAGGGAAGAGCATTGCAGCAGCTGGTAGTTTTCCAAGGCAGACGTAACTGCAGACAGGCCAACAGGGATGATTATCGGCGACGACGCCCTGCCTAGGTACTAAGAGCTGTCGCTTGTCTTCGAAGTTCCGTCTCCGATCCGAACAGGACATCGCAAATCGAAGACTGAATTTAAAAGCATTTTCTGTTTCTGAATGCAAGGCTTCGTTTTCTATCAGCGTATAGCGCACTTCTGCTGGAGATAGAGATATTTAAGCCTACGCAACTTGGCGCTGGTCCCCGTCTGGCTGTGTTTGTAGCTGGCGCCCCCAAACCATGGGCTGGTGCATCCGATGACAACGTTGAAGGTATAGGGGATATTCTGCTAAACGTTTACAAGAAAGTGGGAGAGCTTTCATATTCGTGAAAAATATATCATGAGTAGGTCCTCTATGATGCATTTTTGAGGAGGTAGCAAAGCTGAGCAGCTTTTCGGCCAAATGTGGAAGAAACCTAGCCAAATGATTCACCATTCCCAAAATCTGCGGAGTCCTACGATATCTTTGAAGAAGGAAGAGATATCACTCCTAAACGTTTCTATGGCCGGGGTGGATACTCTAACGGCTGATGACACAACCCAGGAACGTGACCTCCTTACCTTGGAAACGCATTTTGATTGGATCAAGGCATCCTAAGGATGCAAGTCGCTTCAGCGTTGCGGCATGTTTACGGTCATGCTCCACTTGTTCCCGGGCAGAAGCGAAATATCGTTTATGAGACTAACTATTATACATGCCTTTTTGAAAATATTCAGCGCCAATTGGCGCTGTGCGTACATGCGCGTACATTTCATACATTTACCTCGATGGCGCAGCAAGCGCTTTCCCGTAAGAACGCGGGAATGAGTCCGCAATCATTATATAGCTTCTGACAGACCTTATTAATATTTACTTTGCATTCACTGCATTTATTGCATTATAGGCATCTAAAAGTGTTATGTAGTAAATGCATACCTGCAAACTGTAGACGCTAAGCAGTTGATGAAATGTACGTTATTGAGGCTTGCTATTACTACGCTGCGGATAAGCGAGCTTCCGAACAGTTTTTAATAGCGAAGTGTTGTATTAAACCTTCAGAGCCGAAAGTTTAAGAACGTCATAGATTTGAAGAAGCATTTACTAACAATGTAAACGCTTCCTGAAAATGATGTCATACCACATGTACGTGCAGGGGTCTTTGCACAATGTATTTGTCTACACGAGCTCTATTTATCTATATAATTAAAAGGAAAACATCTGAATCTAATAGCTTTCTGCCAAACGGGTAGGCTTAAGCGCTTAGCAAATTCGCCTTGAGACAAGTGCTGCTCATGTGCAACAAGAGCTTCGACGTACCATGTATATTGGAACAACATATCATCTGGGTTAGTCTAGAATGCACCCACTGCGCGCTTGTGGTCCTGCCGCTTTACTTTGGCTTTGTGTAAAAGGGTTTTCTCAGTAGAGGAGTGTTTGAAGCTGAACAAAATCGCACCAAGGATTGTATATTGCCGTGCATCAGTAACCTCCGGACGGCTGCTCTACGGCCGCCTTTACTAAGGAGTGCAACACGCTAAAGATCCTCCCGACTTTGTCTCTTTGTGGCTAGTGTTAATTGTTACCAACCAGGTCAGATCCGCCTCACTCCCATAATAAAATCGAGTGTTCCTGGCTCATGCGGCTACGCGAGGCTTGCGGTGTTGCGTGTTGCGAATTTTACATGTCATGTCTTCGACCTCAACATAGTGGCTCGTTCAGTCCCGACCCACTCTCGTTCCTCTTCACTCCTTTCGAATCCCAGGAGTCGCTATATTAAATTTCTAATCCCAGATTTGGTCCTTCCAGACGCAGCTGCGAGCAGTGGCCATTACCCCTGAGATTCCTTCCGTATTCTAGACAACGCCTTATCATTTGACCCTTCAGCAGCACCGTAAGCCCCAGTTTCGTGGTGTTGTTGCGGAGTCGTCGGCGACTGGCTTGACCAGATTAAACATATGGATGATTTCAGCTATTAGTGCAGCGCTAAGAAGGTTCGCAACATTTACGTTGCGCTAGAAGGCTCTGGCAAGGCATGGTACGAGAAAAGGAAGACCATTTTTTGAAACCGGTATAACTTCCAACAGCAAGTGTGAGACCCGATTACTTGCACAGACCGTCGTGGACGAGCATGCGACCAAATGGAACACCGAATTCAAAAGTCCGAACGGGAGCGCTGCCATGTTCGCATAGGTTGTGACCATGTCTTCATCGGCAAGTTGCTCCCGGTGGAAGCCGAAAAGTACCTCCACCTGAGTCAAGGGGCTAAGGAATGCCTCTTCTCCGGTTGGGAGCTCAATCCCCCTCTCAGTCTGTGCCATGGCTTCATCGCTAAAACCATTTTCGCTGCGCGACATCTGCCCCTACGTAACAGACGCAACGCGTATGCGTACAATCCGCCCTTCAGCGGTGTGACAGCTTTCTGCTCCTAAAATCAGCTTTCATCTGAGTGAGCTGATCCGGCAGGTAGTTCGAACCGGCTCTAGGAGATCCCTCTCGACTGGCTTACTGTGGCGACTGATCGCCGTTGTCACTGAATCTGTACGCTGGAAGACACAAAAAAATCTTTTGAACCTCCTCAGTTCCTTCACACCACGCTCCGTCAATCAGATTGTGAGCTCGCTGTTTCAACAGAAAATCGTATGCAGCTCAACTTGCAGTCTTCATCTGCTGCGAAATCGGTCTCTGGTGGTTTGTACTATTGCCAGCTCAACTGTTTTTTGTCACTTTTGCTGTCGTACCACGATGCGGCTAGGGCACACACCAGGTCACCTTTGTGTTTAATCTCTGTCCCCCATTGCAGTCAATACATGATGGAAGAACATCGACATTGGGCAATATCTCAACATAGCGGTTAGTCTCCTTCACTTGCCCCTAGTTTTAAACCTCATCTTAATCTAAATCGTTTCTTATGCAGACGCATGCTGGAATCTGCAAACACGGTGCCATCATCGTTGTATCTCATCGGTATGTGACATTTTCAATGCCTCAAATATCTTCAGCAAGTATGAAATGATCATGCATAACTTTGTACATCATTTATGCGAACTTGGTTACGCCTTCAAGCTCATGCGCTTTCATTACCGTCAGACGCGACGACCACTCCAATGCTGCCGGGAAAGGCGAGCAGAACATTAAGCTTGTACTACAGCTTTGCTTCTAAGTTTCACGTTTCTCTTTCCGACTAGCCCCATAACAGCGTACTTCTCACAAACTAAGCGAATGCACAAAAACTGATAACTAAGGGCGTCATGGTAGCAGCCGTGAATTAAGCAACCCAAAAAGAACTGCTGCTTTGCATTTTAAAACGAAAGATGAGCCAGTAGGAATTCGCCCTTGTGAACTTCGCTCCGCCACCACCCTAGAAGCATAAATATTCTGTCTGTTAGGGAATGATGAGCATTTTTCGAGAGAATCCAGCAGTAAGAAATATTTCCTTCAGCAAGTATTCGTAGTAACAGACGACAGTATCTGATCACTGATCAGTCCAACAAAATGAATAAGCCGGTGTGATCACGTGAGCATAAGTGATATCCAGAAAATAGACGAAATGTTGAATGACGATATCTTGCTGCGATCGTTTAATCCCTTGGCTTTTGCTAGACTTCTCGATAAGATGATGGTATTTTATGATATTCTGTTGAAGGCAGTATACTTAACCAAGTCATACAGACCGCTATCCTTTTCTGCAAGTTGATGACTGAGTAAGCAGCGCCAACCGTGCCGCTTTCTTTCATCACATTTAATCTGCCCTTATTAGCAGATCAAAGCTGGTGAATGCGGTCTCACAAAACAGCGTTCACCACGCCGCATTTACATTATGAATCCAAATTCGTAATTTTCGGATTTTCTCCAACCCGGCGATTTGCAATGCATGATAGACTCAGATTTTTCTAGCAAGTAAAGGGAAACCAATTTAGTCTACCTGGGCGACCTTGTTATACTTTCGCCAACGTTCGAAAGGCACTTCAAGCTCCTTCTCATCTTAAATCAGGCTGTAATTTGTCGTTAAAAGCTGCAAATATCACTGGCCGCGTCACCGGCCATCCAGGCTTTTGGCCCTACCCGCGCTACCGCAGTCGTTAAACTGCCTTACTCCGAAAGACGAGAGAACGGTCAGGCGTTTATAGCGCAATAGCTCTATTACGCTATGTTTCAGCAAGGTGGCCAGGCGGAACAATTTGACATTGAAGCCGACAGTTTAGTTTAATGTTAAGTAGGCTTTTAATAGTGGGCTGACCAATTATTCTAATGACGTTGATTTCTGACGTTTTACATGCAACTTAAGAATACCTGTTACAAGGCCAAGCACGCCTCTCGCCCTGCATCGAAGTTTTGAAGAGTTCAACCTACAATAATATTCGACCACCGATTGATCGAAAAATTTCAGGAATCACTGCCGCGTTCGGCACGTCTCAGGACAGTTGATGTTAGCCTCACCTGCACAGGAAACCAGCAACAGGCATTCAATGGATTGCGGACCAACTTGCAAACAGCCCTATTTGCCTACTTCAAGGCTCGTGTGGAGAATAGTTAACACGATATAAGCAACGAGGGCACAGAACTGTGGTAGTCCAGCGGCGGGGCGTCGACAAGTGAGTCAATTCTCTCACCAGTTGAACTGTCATGTCGAATCTAATAATTTATCTACTCATAAAAGAATACTGGGCTTTTGTTTTCAGCAGTGATGAAAATTCAATAGTATTTGTATGCTCAGAAGTTTCGGGTTGTCAGCGAAAACATTTTTCCTGCTGTTTCACAAACTTAGTAAATTTCTATTAGCGTTTTGCACACTAAAAACAGCGTTAAAAGGAATTTTATTAGACAGTGTACAGGTGCATTTTTCGCCTTCCATGGAGTCTTGAGTAAGGACGAAGAGCTTAACATTCCTCTTATAAAATTCATCGACTCGGGTCCTGCTTCGCCTCAGCAATATTAGAACGATGAGCTCGCACCTCTCCGACTTCCTTGAAGTGCGTACAATTCATGGGCCTTGTACCTTCGCTTTCTGGAGTCCTCATTTTTTATGCAGCTAAGGTGGTATACATTTCTAACTGCACTTGAAATACAATATCTCTGGATCATGACAGGGTCTCCGGAAAGGCGCTTTACTGGTGTATGATTATAACGCCACCGTCAGTCATCTAGGCTACTCCTCAAATCTGGTAGCAGTAAAAACAGATATTATTTGCCAAAATTTGCTGGTGCAATGAGAAAGTATTCGTGAATGCACCACGTTTAGCGGCAACGGAAAACACCGCATCTGTGACTGGCCGGTTTCCAGCAACTTTTACCATTGACAAGACACCCATTTGAACATGTTGGTGCGGATCTTCTGCGTACTGTTCCAACGTCGTTTAGGGGCCAAATATGGATAATCTTCGCTGCATATAAACTATCGCGCTGCGCTAAAAAAAAATCACAAATATATCTGGCACTTAAGGACGCTGATGAGCGCTAAGGTGAGAGTTTTGGGGGCTAATTATACTGAAGTGTTTATTTGAATATCACAAACCCCCGCCTTTACGCTCAACAGAGGCGTGGGATCCCCTTTACGGCTACCTGTCGTGCTTATGTGAGGTTTGAGAGCACGTTTAAAATTCGGCGGTCAACCAGTGAAGTACGTGTTTCAGTGTGTGGGTGAGGGATACGTCCAAGAAAGTAATTTTTTTAAAAACAATGGGAATACTTAGAGCTAGTAGTCCAAATTACACTGCAGAATGATATAGCAAAAAAATAGAAAAAGCTTAACACTGCCACGGCACGATAGTGATAAAAGACGACCCGGTAAATGACAAAAGAGAAAATCCGACAACGAACAAAACACTGCGATAAAAGAACACTCTAAAGTCAACCAAGCACATCTTCCAGATATAATAAATTGCGCCAAGAGTGGCGCAGAAAAACACAGCGCAAAATACTAAGCGAGATCAATATTTAAACAGAGGCGAAAGCAATATTAAATTAACCAGCAGTGAGTGTTAAAAGAAATTTTCAATGCTTTCTTGTTCGATGAGGCGTTGTTGTCGCGAATTTGATCTTTAGCGGCGACAGTACAGGATTCAGAGAAACAATGAGTTGATCGCGGGCTCGGTGAAAACCAATGACACTTTCCCAGACCGACCGGCCACTGGAGAGGTCCGGAAAACAATCTTCCCAGAAAGCACTGCCCGTTGGCGTGCTGCGGTCGGTCATATTATACTTTTGGCTGGTTGCGCTGCAGCCCATAGTCAAGGACGCGAGCTTGCCGGTCGCTGCCCTGGAGATTAATGTCGAAGCATGCTCTGAGGAGGGGGGACATCGCGTAAGTTCCGCTTTATATGTGAGGCAAGAGATCCCGCAACTTCCACTCTATATGTAAGGTAGCTTGTGACACTGCCTCTTCCTTTGAAGAATATTGTCTCGGAATATTCTAGATTTCCGCAAGCGCCAATTCTTGGTGAACGACGTTATTGCATCCCACAGAAGGATGCAGTGGATTGGGTCCGTTCGATGCACTAATGACAGGCACCATATATGCATTGATCAGAACCGTGAAACCACAGCAACACTCAAGTTTGGCAGTCATGCTCTGAGCACATGTCACAAGTCACTGATCATCGATAACAATCAAGCAAGCAGAAATATACAGGCACAACATGTACGATTTCATTACACTAATCAACACAATGCAAGTAGGCAGCAGTGCAAGCTGAACAACTAATCCAGTCGGATCATGTAATCTGCTCCCACGTTCTCATTGCCTTTAATATACTCGACACGGAAGTTGTATACCTGAAGCTTAATACTCCAGCGATGAACGCGGCTGTTCGTAAATTTCCTCCTTTTATAAACTTCAAAGGCTGCTGGTTCTTTCGAACGAGAAACATTCTCCTGTAAAGGAAGACTTTAAATTTTTCGATTCCCCATTACGAGTGCTAGAGCTTCTTTCTAAACTGTTGAATAGGCTACCTCTATAGGGAGCAACTTGTGGCTCACATAGGTAAATGGGTGCAGTATTTCGTCAATCTCCACTATCCGCAGTTTAGACACTCGTTCTGCCTCCTCTTTCCGCCCTGCACGTTCCTCACTGCGTTCCTCTTTGCGACGAGCCCACTCCAGGTATACACATTTGAGTAGCACTTAACCCTCAGAGCCAAAATTTCGGCCATACAAAACAAGTTGTTCTACTTTTGATTCGGCCATCTTAAGTGGGAAGCGTTATGTAGGGCTAGGACACAACCCTAAATAACGTTTGTACCTACTCCTCTGTCTATCACCGATACTTGATTGACACGTCCTGTCCGCGGACGCCAATTATGTGGCAAACCCCCGCCTTTACGGTTAACAGAGGTGCGGGATTCCCTTTACAGGTACCCGTCGTTTCTATATGAGGTTTGAGAACATAAACGTTAGGGAGAACCCGTGAAGTGCATGTGTCGGTGTGTGTTTGAGGAATAAGTCCAAAAAAGGCACTTTTTTTACAAACAATGGGAATATTTATAGCTAGTGGCCCAAATTACACTTCATGATAATAGAACACGAAAGATGAAAACGCAAAACCTTTATGGCACGATGGTGATAAAATACGACTCGGTAAATTACAAGAAGGAAATCCCGACCATGAACAAAACACTGCGATAAAAGAAGATTATAAAGTTAACAAATCAAGTGTTTCAGATATAATAAATAGGGCCAATAATGACACAGAAAAACACTGTGCAAAATACTAAGCCAGATCAATGTTTATTCAAAGACGAAAACAACATCAAAATAACCGACAGCATGTGACAGAAAGAAATTATCAGGGCTTTCTTGTTTCGATTAGACGTCATAGTCGAAGAGTTGATCTGTAGCGGCGGCCGTATAAGACGAGGAGAAACGATGAGGTGATCGCGGACTCGTTAAAAAACAATGCATTTTTCCAGAGCGAGCGGCCGCGAGAGAGGCCTGGAAGACTCTGCCGCGGGCGTGCTGCGGCCTGCCTTTTTATACTCTCGGCTGGTTGAGCTGCGGCCTATCGTCAAGGACGCGCACTGGCCGGTCGCTGCCCTGAAGATTCATGTCGAAGCATGCTCGGAGGAGCGGGAAGATCCCGTAAGCTCCTCTCTATAAGTGAGGCAGCTTGTGACATTGACTCACTCCCTGGATAAATATAAAGATGGTAGGAACGCTAGAGGATAATATATAAGATGCAATTGTCACTTTACCGGCGTGACTTAGGTGGTTCGCGCGTTCGGCTGGTGTTCTAAGGGGTGGGAACTCGATTCCCAGTTTAGGACAACGTTTTCTTAGCGCTTAATTGAAGGTTATTGGATTTACTGTAGTGGCTGAGGGCTAATAGATGGGATTGTGTACTGTTACGGTTATGGAGAAAATTTTTGTTAATCTTGTTATCAGGACTATGTTCGACTGGATTTGAGTCGGCCGCGTCAGATGCACGCACCGATAAGCTGCCAAACGATGTCGCCTTAATAACCTCCTGGTCAGCAAGCAGCCTAGGCACTTAAATTCTCCGGCCAGTATATCGTCCTGAGTTACGGCATCCTGACACTTACAATAAAGTGCCAAGGCACCGCTTTCACTGTCAAGCTGCTGAAATCCATCATGCACTTGAATGGTACTACCTATCAAAAATACATCGGCTACAATCCAGGCAAGAATAGCCTGATCTAAACTGTCAGCTAAACTGCCACTGGCATGATGCCTCTATACGTCGCTGTTGAACATCCGTCTTAAAAGAAGCTACCGTTGTATGTAACACGCGCATAGAGCA
Source organism: Amblyomma maculatum (assembly GCF_055883805.1). NCBI lineage: Eukaryota > Metazoa > Arthropoda > Arachnida > Ixodida > Ixodidae > Amblyomma > Amblyomma maculatum. Next base: position 121,054,026 of record NC_139346.1, read on the forward strand.
TGGCACAACCAGAAACCCTTTCTCTCTATTTTATCGCTGCGATGTATCATCATACAATATGGCTGCGGGGACATGTAGCCCCGTAATAGCTAAGATATCGAAGTCGCTACAGAGTAATTTATTCAGCTTGCAGAAGCCCGAAATCTGACAACACTGCCCAAACAAAATCAGCGAGGTCGTGGCACCCGGCGTTACAACCGCCGCCAGAGACAAGTCACGTTTGAACTCAATTGCAGATTGGGCGTATGGACTCCGATTCCACGTCAAGTACTTTATCCGAAATGTATAAGGCAGTACGTCTGTCCCTACAAAGTTCTCCGGCAGCTATGCGACGTCACATACAAACTTTCTGTGGATAGTGCTTTCATTACTACTTGCAGTCGCAGGTACCTGAGGTAGTCCATTTGCCTCGGAACCACGGCATTTTTTACTGCTTATATATATATATATATATATATATATATATATATATATATATATATATATATATATATATATATATATATATATATATATATATATATATATATTTTTTTTTTTTAAAGCGGTTTGGCGACATATTGGGGGAGAATATGCCGGGTCTGCGAGAGCAGCCCCTGTGAGGCTGCTCTTTATGAGCCTCGTGTGCCGAAGAGTGAAAGCAACTAAATATCCGCTCCGGTGGGGTCTCGGCTCTCTTCGCTTGTTTGTCGGTGCTGTCCAGGTCAGCCTCCGAAAATGCCGAGTGTTTCCAGCTAACAAGGGCACAGAAACACTTTTTACGTCTTACAGTTCGTTTCAACCTTAAAGAAACCATGATAAAGTTCAGTGTAGTAAAAGAGCCCAACTCATTGGTCCCAAACTGGACTTGCCAGAAAACCTTAAATTTTTGTATTCAACATGTTCTCAAATCGGCAACAACTTCAGCTCATTTTTGTTGCTAATTTCATATAAAGGTACGTTAAAAATCTTTGAGGATAACTTATGCCCTATATTTAAGGATATCAGGCAGCATACTGAAGGGGTTCCATCTGCAGCTTTGTTTGCGAATCCTCTTCAGCGCAGAAATTCATTTATGCGCTTAAGAGAATATGATAGAACCCTGTTGCCACTCTTTCACTTTCTTCCTTTCTTTCTATCTCTAGGTGTACAGGAGCCCACATGGCGTCGTCTGGTTAACTTCCTACTTTCTGTTGTTTTGTTTCCCTTTCTTTGTCTCTTTAGCCCACATAAACATTGAAACTCGCATAATCGCAATTTTCTTGCTTTCTTCGCATACACACCAACATGGAGAGTAGATGGAGTAATTTTACGGGTATGACACCCCGGGGAACTATTCAAAGTCCTTGCTCTTAAGTTTACAGTTGTCAGTATGCACGGAAGTCTCCGGTCCTCATTACACCCATGAGAGATAAAATTACAATTTTTCTTTACTTTCTGCAATAGCGGGCAAATATATTTGAATAAATGCTTTGAGTGCAACACACTTCCAGAAAAGGTAGTATTCGACAATGGCGATTGCTCAAAGTAATACTCTTCCACTCGCGCCTTATTTGAGTCATCCACGGCGACGCCATCGACTCTTTTACTTTTTGCAGTCTTTTTTACATGTGGCTATCTAACATGAGTTGCAGAATCCTGAATGGCACGCATATGGCATGGGCCAAATGCAACATCCCTGAAGGTGAAATTGAGGCACGTATAAAAAAGCCTAATTATCATGCCTATGCAACTTATCGGCGACCTTAGCTAACAGAACGTGGAAAAGAACTGCAGCAAGAAATTGCTTGAGTCGGCAGATACCGAGACACTCACCTTTACTTCAAATAAAAGAAAATAATGGAAACATTTCTGGATACGGTTTTCTGTTAGCTCATCATTTTACACAGCAAAAGATAAGTCATCAGTGGAGTGAACGCATGCTACTTATATGTATACATACTCGATATTGAAAGTCACGGCATTTCCCTCACTATGAAACATTCATTGCTGTGTCCTAAACAGTCTAGTGTGCATGGTGCATTGAAAGGTATTCTCTCTGCTAAGTGCGGATAACTGTGGCTATCGCTTCTTCGAATGTCATGCGTAAAGCGAATTCTATCACTTATACTATCAGCTCGTATTCTGCGTACATGATAAGCATATCTATGCAATAACACTGCTACACCACGATGCTGTCGATAAATTGTCCCCAAGTCATAACAAAGTGCTACGACATTTGCTTAAACTCGCTTGCGAATACTAGAGCCCGACCAATTTGATATTATCTGTTCAGAAGTTGATCCAGACCTTAAACGCTAGAGTGACGTAATCAGTTCTGTGTTTCACGATCACAGTGTTACATCTTCGCAAAGTGCGGACGACGGTAGGTACTTACCAAACAGAACCATTAGTACCAACCAATTACGCATGCTTCTTGTGTGCATGTTCTCGTTTTGGAAAACCACTACCGACAATGTTCCTCGTAATGTATGGCCTTAAATATATCTTCCACAAGGTGAAAGTGAAAAAAAAAATATTTTCTTGCATTGTTCAGCTCTTGAGCCTCAAACTTCAGCCATGGAAATGTATGAATAAAGATCAAACCTGCAAGTTTTTTATTTATGCTTTTTTACACCAGTATTACACAGACGTCCAAGTCCGACATCAAAGGATAACAATGTCACTACTATTTTATTTCTTAAACATGAGCGGGGAAGAGAAAAAAACGATCGTAGCAGAGAAAAGTAGGGCAAAAGTTTTTTTTTTCAACACTCTTCGATATAGCTACATAATGATTACCATAGTGTGTAGCTAGCGGCAGTATCACATAAATTATTGCTTTCGGGGAAGCAAAGTTGGAACTTACGATTGATCATAAATTGTGTGTATATACAAGGACACAATCGCGGTAGCGAAAGAATCGCGAAGGAGCATATGCATTTGTGGGGAATAGTCACAGACTGTAACTGTCGTGTCGGCCCTTAAGCATTGCAACTACACCGACACAGTGGGGAAGGAGCGGAATATTCTGCCCACGACATCCTATTGTGAAGCCCTAACTTCGATTCTCTCAAGCTTGAATGGCATGCGATGCACACCATTGTCTTCGGCAGCCGGACCGTTACGGAACGCTGTACTTCGCGCTTCTGAACAATTCTAAACTAATACTCGTTGGTTTAGACTGGGCATAATTATTACGTGGAGGACGATGTATACTCTTTACTATAAAACAAGAGCAAGCTCACAGCGAGTTCCTGTTACGGAATTCCCGTCCCTTATTATTCTGACTATCAAATGCGGTACGCCGTGCCCTAAGCTTTAGCTACTAAGCCAGCCCTCTGGTGAGCAGACTGTTTTCCTAGGAGGTGCTGGATTGCGTATAGAAGATTGCCATTGCCATAATATGTGAACATTCTTGTGGTAAACGTCGACTTGTGGTCTTTGACATTTAGTGTAGTGGCCATTGTAGCAGATTCGGTAATTTTACGTGGAATTAACAACCGGGGACATGAGTCAGTTTGCAGTCGCCCAAAGGATGATTTGTATCTGATTGAATGCTGTAGAACTGTGCATGCGGCCCGATGACCTGGTAGCGTAATTTGAGTGCTTGATACACTTGATAGCCGAGTGAGTCATCCTGGTTGGCGGTTACAAAAGGATTCCGTCAGTGCCCAGACAAAATATCTCAGGCATACACTTAGCTCGTTGATTTCCAGGGAACACTGTCTCGCCGGATCTTCATGTGAATACGAGGGGTCGAAGTAGCTCCGGTGCGCCTTTGAGAGCACAGAGACAGCCTTCATTACCCTCTATAAAATAGATAAAGTAGAAATAGCACTCACTAAACTGAATAATTTGTGTTTGATGTTCACTTCGACTGCTCAGGCAAAGCCGTTGCAGACAACAGTGCAATACCAAGAGAGACCTGTACAGTTGGATACAAGTTTACCTCTGTGAAGCACAACGTATCTTATAATGCATATTCTCATCTGATAGTACCAATATCCTGGAGAACAGACGAGCATATTTAGGCATCAACGTAAATAGCTCTTGTGACAGCTGGAAGAGCCTGCAATGAACTGAACAGCTAAATGACACCGAGCGTAACAAGCGTCGGGGCTATCGTTGAAAAATAGAAACCTCGAAATCATTCTTTCTTCGCAATCATTTTAAAAGTTTTGAAACCTATTCGTGTTGCTACGAATAAGCAAACTACAGCATCTACATCAACTTGTACGAACTTCACATGGTTAAAACTATTCTAGATAAATAGGGTTCCATGCTCCGTCTGCGAGGTAGTTATATTTTATCATGCTTTCCGAACCAAAAGTCAAATAAAAGTCATCACAGCAATTTGTTCCTCTTACGTTCTTGAAAGGCAAATAGATTGTACCTCATCAAAGCCATTACAAGCTAATCGTTTCAAGCATTTTTGGAATTTAAGTTTCAAACATTTTTGGTATTTAAGGGCACTTCCAGGGTTCTATCAAGTCTGCTCATTTTTCCAAATCAGCTGGCTCCTTCGAGCATTAAAATAACTTGCTCGTGTGAGCAAAAAACCTCAAATAAAAAATCAAATTAAGGCCTTATTACTCATTAGCGACGAGCGGAGCAATACCTTTTCTAGAAAGAAGGAATATAACGCTGCTTCTGGGGCTCAAAGCAGTTAAAGAGAAATTTGCCCTCCTACAGGAATTGAACCCAGTGCTCCCATTTTTTAGGGTATTAACACATCCAGCACCACTACACAAAATGACTTTCAGATGATAGGCGAACGTTGAGATAAAAAATAACCCGAAAACCCCAGAGGATCAATCCAATTATTTAGGAGAACCCTCAAGAAATGACAGGCATAATATAGTTCGGGACCAAATATTCATTAGTGTCCCAACACTCGCCTTCATACTGCCAAAGCAGAAAGGCAGTTTCCACTGTACCCGTAGTGCTAGGCTCACGTGCACAAAATTAATTTCTAAATAATAGATTCTCTTCCTGAAGGGACTCCCGGAAGTACATATTTCACAAAATATTTCGAAGTGTTTCGACAAGCACACACATATCGTTCACCATCATCCAGAATTGCAGAGTTCTGCTTCTGAGCAATATTCTTCTTGATGAAACACTAGCGTCATTGAATATACTCTTTCTATGAGTTTGGATACCAATCACTCGTACGTATTCCTACTCGTTGCTTACCCGGTGGTTCACGAATGCTAATCGATCATGTCCTATTCAACTTCATTCCATTAGAAAACTGCGGTAATCTAGAGGCAAATATAGCAGATCATTATCCCGTTTTCGTTCGTTCCGAGCACTATTCTGTTACACACGACCATTCATTCCTGAAGACACCTGTCAACAAAAAGATTTTATTATGCGCGCAAGCATTGTAGATTGGACCAATTTGAGCTTAATAACTGATTCTAGTCTTTCTGTCAATACAGGTGCGATAAAACGTGTTCAGACAAGGCCACTGAAATTAACTAATACCAGAAATAATCAGCTCCTCATATCCAGGGGTTACATGTGGCTTAAAAAATTCAATGAGGAAAAATGTTCTTTACAGAAAAACAAAGCAATGTAATCTCAGTATACGACTTAAAACACGATACACTTATTACTGCAATACTGTGAACAAATTAAAGAGAAGCTAAAAGAAAGTACCATGATTCCAAACTTAATGAAGCTGGCAACAATATGAAGCAAGACTGAAAATATGTCAGTCTATTTTTGAACACCTCGAAAAAATATACAAATAACTCGCGCACAATTACTCAGCAGTTCCATTTGCGATCAACCTTTGGACAAAGGAAAGGTGCTCAACTATCACTTCGCCAAGAGTGCATCAAATTGCGCTGCCATCCTTCACTAGTCATATACGCAAAGCTCCATATTGTTTTTCTCTTTCCAGCAACCTCTAAAGATGTTCTAAAGATCATTCTTGAATTAAAAAATAATAGTGCAGGTCTTGATTGTATTCTTCGAATCCACATGAAACAGGTGGCTCATCTCATTATTGAGCGGTTTTTTCAAATCATCAACTTAATTTTTTAAACTATAGTTTTTCTCGTCTCCTTGAAGATATCTAAGGTTAAACCTGTTTTTAAGAAAGGGGATAGAACTTTCGTTTCCAACCATCGTCCGATATTCATACTACCGTTCTTTAGTAAGACAATTCAGTAGTGTTTTGAATCCCACCTCTGAATATTTTTCAATACTTAACCAACTATCCCCACGTCAATTTGGATCTTTCGGCGGAAGTGGAATGTCTAATGCTGAAATTTAACATCTATCCCGGCCTACTATGGCACATCATACAGAGACGAATACTTTGAGAGAAAGGTTTAACCACACCTTTGGTGACATGCTCTCCATGTACGTCGCGCCTGGCCATTCCGGCTGAGACCAGCTCCAACCATTGTTTATGTATTTACAACATCGCCATGCAGACCACTTCTTGCTTCTCACCGCTTTTTCTGCTTTGAGGGCACAAACCTTCCTCTCTGCTGGACACGATCCTCCCTTATGGGCCTGAGGCGTCCGAATGCACTACTGTCTCTGAAGCTTCCAAGCAAGCTGAGGAATGCCGTCGACTCGCTCGGTTTTTGATGTCTTGACAGCAGGGACGCCAAAAATCTCTCTTCGACTCTCCTGACATCTTCCAACCAAGCACCTTCACCAAGTTGTAACAGGGTTTCAGCAGCGAAGAGGACCCGAGAGCACCTCGCAAAACTGACTGTGTTAACCTTCGTGCTAACAACTCGCTCTCACTATGTGCCTGCTGCCAGAACTCATCTTCTTCTTTACACTGCACTAATAAATATATAAATAAATAATTAGATCTCCACGACTATTGCCTCGCCTTCCAGGCGGTTAGTCCTAGAGCGCGCGCGTCAGTTGTGCAATCGATTCGGAGAGAGAACAGGACCACACGACATAACTCATTCTTCAGAATACTTGTCTGTATAAAATTCAAAGTTAGCAAAACGATCGCGCAGATTGCCTTCTTCCTAACGTTTTGCTGGAATGCCTACTCCGTAGTACCCTTCATACACTTGTAAGACGTCAAACATACGCAGCCTACTGATCTTGATCATCCGAATTCTAGGCGAAAAAACACAATACAGAGCCTACAAATACCAGTGTTATTTTTATTTATATTGAACTTGTTAGACACAACAGCACATACATGCGCACATTTCGTCCCCTTCTAGGTTGATTTGTATTCTTCAAAGTAGAGTTATAAGCGTAGTATATCTTTAGGTCATCGCATGTTGGGCCACCTGCTAGTGCAAAATAACTTAGCTTCGTAAACGCCACTGAAGCAAAGCTGAAATATCAAATATCCCCGATTTATGTGCATTTAGAACGCTAGATATCATAATATTGGGACAAAATGTCGTCCACGGCAGCTATCGCCGTTTGCTCACAATGAAAGTAGCAAGCCAATAAGCTGTCAACGTGACGAAGAAAGATTTATACACCTCTTCAATTAGGAAGTTGCCGTTTTTCGGATCAAATGGTTTGCTGCAACCAAAATAAACAACGTCAACATGAGAGACTGCAGGAGCTATACAACTTAAAACAAGATCACTTTCTACCGAAAGATATTTTTTAAAAGCAAAGCACGTGGTTTAGAAAACAGAACTTAGTTGTGAATGAATTCTTATCTCGATCGTAACTGCAAACGAGGAGAGCAGGAATATAGCAGGAATTTGAAAACCAGTTCGTGCTCCGGCCCTGTTATTCCAATGACGTTTTTCGGACCGGCTTGTAAGGTTCGCGAGTAAAACGAAGACGTGGTTGCTTCGCCGCAGAGTCACGTCCCAGGACGTGGCAACAACCATTAAAGATGAAAGGCGATTTGCCGTCCGCTCAGCAATATATTTAGAGGGTAGACGGCGGATAGTGTCAAAACATCTAGTAGAACTACGTTCTTCAATACTCATTACGAGCCATTTCCTACCTTACTGGGTGTGCCAGAGGTTTTCTCTCTGCATACAAACAAGGTCACGAAAAAAATATCTCAAAAGTTTATAAGGATGTCCCCAAAATCGCCAGTTACCGAAAAACCACGCAAAGAAATCTTATGTTGGTCAAGAACCTTTTCCAATGTGACTGCCTTTTCTAGTCGCGGCCGGCCGTCTGCGAAGCCTCACATTTTTACCCTAATAAAGCGATATTTATTCCGCCTGCTACGTGCTAAAAAACAATTCTCAAAAAGAATTCATTAGATTTTATGAAGAAATATCGACGCAGGATATCTACAATCAATGTCACATCTCATTTTGCTTCCTTCCGCGGCGTTATCTTACTGTCTCTGTAAGCGAATGTCATCGACCTATAAAGATCGCGTAAATCACTTTATTCCGCACTCTGACCAAGTGCAGCTGCATCTATGAAGCCATGAGGCTCGTGTAGCTGAGGCACTCAAGTCAGTATAGGCACTAGGTGTGATGTCGCGATAAGACATCTTTCGCTCGAATTCACAGGCGCCACGAAGTTTGGCACCGCTTTTAAATTCACAGTTTACCAGATTAGGTGCTTCCTTACCCAAAGCAGTGCAGGCTTCTAATCTCGATTTAACCATAGAAAGTCACTGTTTAAAGTTTTTGCCGGCTAGCGAGCCCGTAGAAAAGAGATCTGCCTTGGCCACCACGTTTAGAGCAATAAGCCATCTTGGTTGGCGGATTCTTCACGTGCTAAACAACTCGCCTTCAATGGTCTGTTTCGTATGTAGCCGTATTATTCGAGTTCTTATAAGATGAACTCAAGTGGGAATGACCGGTATTAATTTTCTCTCGATGGCTGTACTTTGATACCTGTCCAGCACGCGGAAAGAGGGACGACGCTACACGTCATCTCTGAATGTAATTCGTTACCTTCCTGCCCTCTAATTTTCTTGCCCTTAACGGCGTCATCGCTTTGCCTAGACATGGCTGGGCAGATTGGGACTGCTCTTTCGGATTGGTCTGGAAGCTAATGCGAATTCGCTGGCTTCGTCTGTAAGATATTACCGCATACCTCAATAAAACGACACAGAATGCGCGAGTGAACTGATCATGTGACTGTGCCTAAACAGAGGAAATCAATTGCAAAGCATCGAAAGGTGCGCCGAGAGAGCCCTATGCTTCACTAAGTGCTATTTGTGCTGTTACTCCAGTAATTAAACAATGCGTGCTACAGAATCCTTTCTCCGAATGCGCTGATGGAATGTGTGTTGATATGCCTGTGTGCGGGTGCATGAATGGAAGGGGCACACCAGCTACCATTTCACTCTTATGGTTCCATATACTCAATTTTTAGAGAAGATAATACAATTACGTGATACGTTTTTGCCTGCTAATATTTAGGCTCTCAAGCACACGTAAGTTACTATGCTTATAAAACAACTCAAGTTTTTTTCAGTGCAGTGCCAGGCAAACTCGGCATTTAATCGTTTGCTTGGAGTGCTTATACCAGAGGTTTTAAGTTGCCGCTAGGATGGAATCATTTTTGAGCTTCATTAGCAACGATGACAAGTAGCTTTTAACACCTCATGATATCAAGGTTTCTTGTGTAGCAGGCTATTAATTACAAGAAACTCATGATGATATTTTTATAATCAAATGCGCCCGGGGAAGCCACATACGAGAACGCTTCAGGGAGCTGACTAGGCTTTAAAGCAGTATTTTAGTTTGCGTTGTAATGAAATACCTTGTCCAGAAGGAAAAAAAACATTCACCCTGTCTCCTTTTAAACCGTATGCAAAAGGTGATACAGGGTGCTGTTTAGCAAGTAAAATATTGTTTTATTGGCAGCAGGACATGTGTAAAACATATCATAAAAAACGCCACCACAAACAAAATGCGCTGTCAGACACTCATGCTGATTTATCTTCTCTGTTTGTTGTAATTTTCTCAGCAGCTCCGTATTTACACAAAGTCAGTGAATTGAATTTTTCTCTAAGTTCAGAGTATTGCCTCTTACGCGTATCATAAGTTAGCGCCTCTTATTGTGCTGCCTGCTTCATGAGGAGCTTTGAACCAATATTTTCAATAAATGCTCATGTAGAGTGTCTGCTGTGTTTTTCTAAATCATCTGCGCTTTTCACGTAATTAAATTGCTAATCGGCAAGTAAGCATTGTTATCATAATTTGCTTATCCTGCTCACGTACTGGAAAAGAATGGAGATTTTAACGAGTTGGTAAGATTTGATCGCGAAAGAGCAGCGTGAAGAAATAAGGATTCGAAAGGAAGTAACGCAGGCGCTCTCTTCAAGATCGCTTTCTTGTACCCAACTCGGTGTGCGTGGTTGAGAATCTAAGAAAAGGAAATCGTGTCAAATGTTTAGCAATTAGTCTTGATGCAAAGGATCTATTTTATTTTATCCCACATGGAAGGCCTCCTGAAAAGCCTAGAATGTGTATTTTAGAGAATAGACCCACATGAAGGCCTCATGAACAGCCTGCGTATGTGTATTTCCGAGAATAATGACTACCTTGCGTTTAGAAAGAGTTGCGCAGTTCCAACTGAGTCTTTTTGAACTAACATCATTTTAATACAAAAACATGTTTCTAAGTATACAAATATACTATATGTTCAATTATCTGGTATCTGCATTAATTAGAAGGTTGCCGTTGTGCTAATAAATATTTTCTAAAGCAGAGTAGACGGAATTGTTACCAAGAACTTACATGGTTATGAGAAAGCCTTTTAGAATTTGTTTATCTTCTACCAAGGGTGTGCTAGAATAAGGCCTGTGAATATTAAATTTGTTTCAGCAGCAAGGTCTCGTTATTTGGTTTACAATGAAACAATTTACTGAACCAAAAACGCTGCGGCATATAAACGTTAATTTGAAGTTATCAACGCACCGTGTGTTTTGGCGATATCTGTGCAGGGAGTGTTAGATCACTATCTGATTACAAGTCCAACCATTCAAAGCTTCTCAAAGATAGCAGTCGACAACACCCAGCTTCGCAGCGAGCCCTGCCGCTGCACCTAAAGAGATGAAGACCTCGCCAAGGAAGCAAGACTTCGTGAAACTGCCCAAGAGAGGATTTCAAATTATTTTTGACTGATGAACCACAATTTAAGGGTGAAGGACTTGAAACCCAAAGACTACAATCAAGGCGTGGTAAACGCGTGTAACATAACATACACTGGCGACATGCTCGTCGCGGTCAATGACACTTCCAACATAATGATAGTTCGTACACCGGACGGCGCTAAGGCAGAGATGCTACAGCGGACAAGAGGCAAGACCTACGAGTTTAATGCATATTACACGACATCAGAGGGCACAATACGAGTAGTGGTACACGGCATCCACGCCGAAACCTCACAAGAAACTTTTATGGCCAACATCCAAGTAACCACAGAAGGTGTCAGGGTGGACTACGTAAGGATGCTAGGCAAGTCCGAGACAGCAATGATCTCCTTTGAAGGCCCCTACCTGCCAACTAGGCATGTGTGCTTCAGATGTCACAACCAGGGCAATTGAACGGACGTTTTCCCGGAACCACAATTCCTAGCTCAATGCCCATTGTGTAAACGCACGAACATCGAAGGACACATATACGGCCCTTCCAAGTGTGAGTGGTGCGGTGGTGGTGGTGGTGAAAACTTTTATTGTTCGGAAGAGGCGACACCGGAGCTCCGGCGCCACTCGCAGGCGTCCAGGGAGCCCGATGTCACCCCAAGAGGCAGGGGCTAGTAGACAAAGCGGTTCGCCGCTTCGGTTGCCAGACGGACAATGTTGGCCTGTGTCGCCGGGTCTTCGCTATGAAGCGCGGTCTCCCATGCTTCTGCATCCTTGAATAAATTGTAGCCCGGGGAGTGGCTGCACTCCCAGAGGATATGTTTTAAAGTTCCTATATCGCTACAGAATATGCAGAATTGGTCCTCCGGATTTCCAGTTTGCGTGAGGTATCTCCATCTGGGAGACATGTGGTTCTTGGCTTGCAGGCGGCGCCAGGTGACTGCCTCTGTGGATGTGAGGGACCTATCTGTGGGTGGATATTTCCGCCGTCCTAACTTGTAGTGCTCAATGACTTCGTTGTAGGTCGCGGGCGTCTCGACCTTAAAGTTAAGTTGAGGCCGGCGTCCCCCCCCCCCCCCGGATAATGAGCGCTCGGGCAAGGGCATTGGCCGCTTCGTTTCCTGGTATATTGGTGTGAGCGGGGGCCCAGGTTAGGGTGATTCCTCTGTCTATGTTGCTTTTCGATAATATGTTCAACGCGTAGTGTGATATTTTGCCTTTGCAGAAATTCCTTATTGCTGATTTGCTGTCACTGATGATCACATTCGCGTTCGTACTAACGCACGCTAGGGCGATCGCCGCTTCCTCCGCTGCCGTGGCGTCTACTCCGCTTGTATATATCTTGCATTGCTCTATTCCGGACCCGTCGACTACCACCGAGACAGAGTTCCCGTCATCGTCAAAAGCGGCGTCTGTGTAGGCAACCGTCTCGGGTGGCATTCTGCTTAGTTTTGTTACCAAGTGTTTGGCTCTGTGCTGGCGTCTTTCCTGATCGTGTTGTGGGTGCATGTCCTTGGATATCGGTGAGATCATGAGGGCTTTCCTAATTTTGGACTCAATGTGGAACGTCTGGTGTTTAGTGCCTCTGTTCCCTTGTACTCCTACCCAGTTTAGAATTTGCTGCCCTGTCTCAGTTAGACTTAGGCGTTCGAGTTGCGCCGTTCTCGTTGCTTCCGCTAACTCTTCCCATCTGTTATGCACCCCCATTCCATCTAGTGCCAGGGTTGAGGTCGAGATTGGGAGTCCCAGTGCTCGTTTCGTGCATTTCCTTATTATGGCGTCTAACTTGTTTTTGGCTGCTTTTTTGATGTTAAGGAATTGGGCTGAGTAGCAGATCCGACTCAAGATAAAGGCCTGGACCAGCCTCAACTTGTTCTTCTCCTTTAGCCCTCTACCTCTGACCGAGATTCTTCTAATGATGCCTACCACTTGGTTTGCATGCGCGTCTAGCTTAGTTATAGTCGTGGGTTTGTTTCCTGTTTTGCTTATGAGCATGCCCAGAATTCGGATCTCATCTACTTGCACAATTTCTTTCCCGTTCAATTCTATCAAGATTCTGGGAGGAGATGCGTTGGCTGTCCTCGTCCGAGGCCTGATTATTAGTAGTTCCGACTTCGTCGGTGAAGCCCACGCAACATGAGAGAATGGATGCAAAAAACTACTAAAAAATATACCCAAAAAGAAGACAAAAGACAGCAAAACCACCCATAGACTGAAGTGGTTCCACAGCGAGGAAGCCGAACGAGAGGGAAGGAACGGTGTTTCAAGATCCAAGTCCGGGACTCGGGACGCTGGCTCCAGGCCACCATACGACGACGCGGATTTCCCGAGCCTACCGAACGCTGGTTTCGACTGGGGTGCGAAGAACGCCAAGAGGTCACCGCTGAAAACGATTACTCGGTTCAGAAGTGCTTGTTCCACTGCTCACGAACAAACAATACTAGCCAGAATAGAGGCCGCAGAGGCCGATAACCGTGAGCTCAGGGAGGAAAACGAGAGACGTAAAGAGAGGGTATCCATACTAGAAAAAAGACAACAAAACGAAGCAAACGCTGCGCAGAGGAATACGCACGAGCCACAGCTGCGAACGCCGCCACCAACGCAACACCACCTGCCCCTAAAAAAGCCGCCCCGATCACTCTAGAAAGCATGGACCTCACGCAACGACTGAACAACATGATGCTAGCGTTGCAGCAGATAGCAAACAGACAAAACATCATAGACCAAAAAAATAGAACTCTATCGACGAGATAACAAACGGGGAGCGGAACCAACAGCGTTTGCGGAGACGCGATGATCTTCGCAGGGCAGGCGTAAGCGTTAAACGTTATTCAGAAGACGAAATTACTAACCATATGACAATGCAATTGCCACGGGTTTAAAGGGAAGGATGATTTTAGCATCCACGTTCTGAAACAGAAAGAAACCACCAAAGTCATAGCTTTGCAAGAAACCAACTCGCCTCCCAAGATGGAAAGCTACGAAGTTGTCACAGATGAAAGACTCAAGAACGCCGCAACACTGCGCTACAAAGACACCACAATTAACAAGATTCGCACAAAGGAGGAGATCACTACTCGCCTCCCTGACATCGCATAGCTAACTTCGATGCAACAATGGACGAAGTAGTAAAACAAAGCCAAGGATAACCACCTAGTGATAGTGGGGGACTTTAACGCCCCGCACAGACACTGGGGGTATAGGATAGACTCGGCCAAGGGAAGATTTATCGTAACCAACATGAATGGGCACAACCTGAATCTTCTTACCGACCCCCATTTCCCACAAGAGGAGAAAACATTGTTCAAGGGATACATGCCCCGACCTCACAATTATCCGGAATAAAGAAGAGTGTATATGAACCAACACCAACGAAAATTTTGGTAGCGACTATTACGTTATCCAAACACAGGTAAACTTAACGGAGTACAGCAGACCCCCACGTAATCCTAAAATAACCAACTGGCACAAGTTAAGAGGCCAGCCAAATGAGAAAAGAGATCATCAGCTTACAAAAATGGCCAGAGGAGATTAGAAACGTCCATAAGAAGAACACAACGGAAGTCACGTCCACGGACGACTTCCCAATTGCAGACGCACACTTACTCCATCTATAGGACGCACGTAGGGGGATGACCAAGCGATTTAGAAAGCAAAATATAACAGAAAACTCAGATAGTTGCCCAAATCAATAAAAAAATCAGTGATTACTCCCTAAAGTTACGCGTAATAATTGGAACCAGATTTGCGCATGCTTAAATGGAAATCTTAGCAGTGCAAAAACGTGGGCACTGCTAAGACATCTTATTGACCCGACAAAACTCAAAGAGAGAACACAGTGAGACACTAGAAAGGACTACGAATCAGTTCCGAGGACCTGATGAGCAAGTCATTGACCACCTTTGGTCAAGATACGTGGGAAACACACACACACACCATAATGCCCATACAATACACGGGAGAAGACAACCAGTAGCATAGACGTCCAAATAACAATGCATGAGGTACATGCTGCGGCCAGATAATTTGACAATAATACAGCCCCAGGCAAAGATCAGGTTACCAACGCAATAGTTATAAACCAAAATGAGAAGCAAATTCAGGTACTAACAGATCTTATCAAGAAACACTGGGACCAAGGTACAGTTCCCGAGAAATGGAGACACACGGAGATCATAATGATCCCCAAACCAGGCAAAACTCTTAGCCTGATTGATGTCCGACCCATTTCGCTGACCTCTTGCGTGGGGACCCTTTATGAAAAAGTTAAGACAACACTGCGTAACTATCAGGAAGACAATGACCTGTTTCCGGACACGATGTTCGGCTTCAGGCCCAGGCTCTCGACACGGGACGTCCTACTGCAGCTAAAGGAGACTGTCATAAACAGAATAACGGCAAGAAATGGGACTAGCATACTGGCCATAGATTTGAAGGGCACATTTTACAACATTAGCCGCGAAGAGATACTGAGGGAACTCTCGGCAACAAATTGTGGAAGAAAGACCTTCGAGTATGTCAAGCCGTTCCGCACAAACAGAACAGCCGCCATTGGGATTAATAAAATACGGTCAGAAACGAGTAAAACCCCCCACAAGGGCACGTGCACCACAAGGATCAGTTATATCTCCAATACTGTTTAAAATTGCCATGATGGGGATAGTGAGAAGACTCAGGAACATACAACACATAGAACATGCAATCTATGCAGACGATGTAACAGTATGGACCCAGAAGGGCTCCACCGGGGAAAGAGAAGAAAGACAACTCGCTGCGCAAGACCTTGAGGAATTCGCTCGTTCTAGCGGAATGCAGTTCTCTCGGGAAAAATCACAATACATAAGATTACACTCTAGCAGGTACAAACCACTGGGCATCGACATATCAAGAACGGACACCCGAGTCGTCAGACGGACAAAATGAGAGTACTAGAGCTGTGGTTACAAGAGGGAGGCAAGCGTGATCACGCGATCAAATCTCTTACCACTGTGACCAACCAAATCTCTAGAGTGATAAGCAGTGAATACGCTTGGTGACAGCCCTCGTCATCCCACGTCTCACCTACAGTCCCCCATGTCTTAAACCAACCAAGACGGAAAGGAACAAGATAAACGTGCTAATCAGGAAGGCATACAAACTGGCTCTGGGATTGCCACCGTATGCATCTAACAGCAATTTAGACGATCTCGGCATGTTCTGTACCTTCGAAGAACATAGCGAAGCTATGCTCGACTCCCAGATCTGATGACTTAAACAAACCAATACCGGCCGTGCTCTCCTTACGAAACTTGGATATATCCTTAAAGACGACAATAGCGCAAAAACCACAAATACCGCACCAGACATCAGGGACTTTCACCCTTGACAAACAACTGAACACAAAACATTTTGTGATGTACGTCGACGCAGCGAAGTACAAAGGCAGAGAGGCGACTGCCGCCGCGGTCACTGACTCACGAAGCAAGCTCATGTACGGAGCAAGTACACAACCCAAATGCATCCGCACAGCAGAAGAAGTAGCAATAGCCGTAGCAGTCTCGGAAGCAAATCGAAGACAGCAAAGTTACTGGATAGTCACCGCCTCGCAAGCCGCCTCTCGAGCCTTCAAAAACAACAAGATTTATCGCATAGGAAACAAGTTCCTAGCCGGTCGGCCAGAAGTAACAGACCCAAGTAGGCAACACACGATTTTTTGGGTCCCCGACGCTGGAGTGGAGGGTAACATTAGAGTAGATGCTGTCGTCCGAGGTTTCATTAGCTGGGTGGTGGAGCCATCGGCAGAGCTTTTCGCGACACCAGAAACATACGGGGAAACATTACGAGCGTGTAAGGAGAGGCGTAGAACGTACGCACTTCCACATGATACACTAAGCCGAGAACAAGCCACTACACTTTGGCGCCTACAAACAAACACATATCCAAATAGAGCCCGGTACCACAAGATATGGCCAACACAATACAAAAGCGAAAGTTTCTGGTGCGGAGACACTCGGACGTACAGCATCAGCTCATGCTGTTGCAGCGGGCCAGAGCCGCTGCTGAGGCCAATGGACTCCTGGACAGAGGACTGACGACAACTGCTCTTTCCCAATCAACTACCCCTAATTTTCCCCGCAAAAGCTTATCAACGAATTTTCGCCGATAAAGCTTATCAATCCATCAAAGATAGCATTGCAGTATCCAGCTGGATTCAGTATTGATTAACTCGTGTTTTCACCACATGACGATGTTTTAATCACCAAGTTCCTAGGCTAATGAACGCATATTTTTCTATTCACGTTATTGAAAGAACGTGCGAAAACCTAAAGAAATTGAATCCTCTTTGCCTGAATTTGCTGGACCCATTTATGCTTCCTCGATTTAATTAAACATTTAGGTGGACATCTAAGTTTCGAACTTTCTTAAGTACCTATGGAGGTGTCAGAGTAAGGTCAGTCCGCTGCCGTACGTCCAGTGAAATGCATGTGCTTCTAGACTTTAAATTAAGGTTGGTCTAAATTGTAGTTCACAAGTAACAATCCAATTTTGTAGATGACTACGAAGGAAAACTTTGTTGCGCAACCAATGTACAATTATTTATGCTGCAGCTGCGTTGTCAGAGCAGCAGCAAGTGTTTGCATTTCCCGTTTTATTTCTATGAACTCGGCATAGCTGCAGCTGCCAGACATGCGCTATTGTGCAAGAGCAGCGGGAGGGATTGCGCTATGTTACAGGCTACCAGATCAAGGAACGTGGCAAGGAAGCATGAACTTAGCGCAGCGGCTACTTTGAAAGAGGCACTGGAAGGGTGCATTGATTAAGCTTTCATTAGGGGGTATTCAACTATTGACGGAAGGAAGACAAGCTTTTATTATGGTGTCCTAATTCCGTTAAGTGGCGTTATAAAATTCGCCCTTATTTTTGATAATTGTTACGGGGAAAACGAAGCCCATTTGTCTAAATAATATAATCATCATTATCCTGACACTGCTCACTGCAGGCCGAAGGCCTTTCCCATATTCCTACATATGTCCTGTGCTAGCTGCACCCACTTGACTTCTGCGAACTTAATCCTGTTCGCCTACCTAACTTTCAGCCACACCCAGCTAGGCTTCACTTCCTTTTTGATCCAATGGTCACTCTTTTCGACTACCGGTTATCCTCTCTTCTCACTACATGCCCTACCCATGCCTATTGATTCTTCATTTCAATTAGAATGTCATGAACTCAACGTATTTCTCTGATTCGTTCTATACATTTCGTATCTCTTTACTTTACACCTAAAATGTTTCGTTCCATTGCTGTCTGCGCTGTCCTAATCTCGATATTCCCTTTGTCAAATATGCTCTACTTGAAAGATGCGTTATAGAGGAGCTTTACCTTACGCTTTCCCACTTCCTAGAGATAGCATATTTATTCGCGTAATTAGTTATTTTAGTTGTAGTTCAATTCAAATAATTATTTCGTATAATAAAAAGTAGCTCCTGACACGTGATTATTGACGGCACGTTTTTGAAGGATGCTGCCGTTCCCTGTCAATGAGGCTTCATGTGCTTTCACAACAATACAACCGCTAATGGCTATCAGACACCATGGACCTCCCCCCAACAACCATGGGCATGTCAAAAGAAAGAACTACAGCAGCTCTGAATACTGAATAATGTAAGATAGCGGTCAAACTACTTGCTACCGAAGCACAGTGCATTCAGGAAGAACTGGCTCATCAGAATAGCAGACCGATGCAATAGCTCCGGCGCAGGAAAGAAAACTACGGCTCTCTGCTTTATTTCAGAGGCTAGAAAGGTGGATAAGAAATCAAAGATCACACTGAAGGTATCCAGATTCCCATACAGCTCACGTCGAAGATATTCGTAATGATGGCACCAATGCTTTTCTTACCAAAAGATGTTCACACTACAGCAATCGGACGTACAAATGTCGCAACAGACGCAACAGAATATGCATCACTGTTTACTACATACGAGCTACATGCTGTTATTAAATATACGACCCGAAAAACCACTAAGGATTCGTGGGGTTTATACGACCGCCTGGTTTATCTTTATGGAGGAAAAAGACAGCCTTTGATAACTTCAAACAAAAAGCTGTCGGTGTCTTTGGGCACGTAAATAGGGCACGGAAAATGGCCGAGCCATTTGCTCGAAGCTCTGCGCCTTGGTCGGGATACGAAAGGCTGGAAAATTGGCTTCCACCAGAATACAAAGATAAGAGCCTATTTCAATAAAATCCACGATTTGTCAATTTGGGGAACATACTTCGCACGTTCTCATCGTGGAGGCTAGAAAATCAGTAATATGTCATCCAGCAGTCACCTGTTTTGTTCCATCAAAAATAAGCCATTAGTACTCTGCTCGCTGCATATTATGAGGTCATATTTAATATTTCTCCTCTTAGCCATGTTGTAAGATCGGTAGTGCTTACGGACGCCGTGCCGGCACATGTGTGTCACACCCAATGTTTTCGAGAATGTAGATGAGGCCATTCGCATCCATATTATTTACGTAGTATTTATCTTCACCTTGGGTCGGTCTTCTATATCTCCTTCAATTAGAAAAAAAATTCCAAATGCACCCGAAATAGTAAAATATCATATTATTCAATTTAGATGATATCTTATTTAGCCTTCATCTCGTTTCTGACCACATTAGAAAAATATAGAATATGAACTTGCCTTGTTTTGCGTAGAGGCTGCTCGCAAACAGCCGCTGCTACATATTTAGAGATGCGACACTATCGTTCGCAAAAAGGCTTGCATGCACTCAAAAAGGATGCACGCGAAACAGTACTGAAATTGTTTGCTGTAAAAGTACCACTACAGTTTCTTGGATTTAAAAATAAGAAGTTATTTAACATGAAATATTTAAATTATTTTGTTAAATAACATTTAGCGTAGGAGAATAATCTTATCATCGATGAGCGTAAAGAGCAATTATAGAATAATTATTTAGCATCTAAATTCTAACTAAAACACTAGAAAGGGATTTTGCTGCTCTAGCAGTTGGGCTGTACATTTTGTTTTTTAAAGGCTTGGTTTTGAGCAAAAAAAGTTTTAAAAGTCTGCGACATCGCTAAGGAAAAGCCTTTGTTTCAGCTCACTGAAATTGTTAGGTTAGCTTATGTATCCTAAGAGGACAATGCGGTAGCATTGCGTACTGGATTCATAACCTACAGATGAATGTTAATAAGAGATTGAGATTCAAAAAAGAGCGCAACAAATTTTCAGATATATACGCAAAAAGTCTGGCGACGTCGTTTTTTAAAAAAGCCTTTTAACATATTTCCTCATGGTACGGCTAATTGCTGATTCCTTACACTTAAGCACCAACTAGAAAGGTTCGAAAGTTGTCTTTATGCGATTTTTTTTAAGTGACTGATAACACCAATTTTTTTTGTAGCACATGTTTTCTACGTCACATTGTAGCTTCTTTATAACAGAGATAGACAAATTGGCAACAGAATCCTTGCTTCCTGTGTCGCTGTATTGGCAGAGTTGTCGAGGGCAACTTGCCACAATGACAAAAGTATTTTGTAACTCGATAAATAGTATTGCATACCACGCACCAGAAAACTCGCGTGTCTAAAATTGCACACCTAAACTGAATTTAATGCATAGCTTGACACTGATGAGATCATTGTTTCTTTTGGACGCCAAATTCTCGCCTGCTAATACGCCGCATAATATAGATCGTTATTTATTCTGCGTTGTGACTCGTTCTTCTTTTTCGGAACTATAACACAAATACAGGCCTTAGAAAATCTCATAAAAACACAGCTTTACCCCTTAAGAATATATATTTTGCGGTTTTAGATAGTTATGTACTGCCGGTACTATTCAGTCTCTGCAAGGGCGGTATGATCCACCAACAAGCTTGCGTTACCGCAGTAATTATAGAAATTTGCTGTCAAAGAGGACAAGGCTGGGGCACGCAGCAGCCTCTGCGCTACGCGAGGAAAATTGTGTCACTGCCTGGTTTGCCTTGATATGTGCGCCCCAGATATATTGCATTACGATATACTGTATTGTATTTTGTACATCCAGCATTGTAGCAATGTGGAATAGTATTCTGCAGCCCGGTAATTTCAGGCGCGTTGCAATATTTGCGAACGTTGTAATGACCTGATGAGCGAAGCTAGTCTGTACACGCCACCACTGGCTCAAAGCTCATTAAGGGTGGATGGAGTGTTGTTTTAATTTATATTAGCGTTAGCTAAGGCTTTTCATCGTCCTGTAAATAGAGGCTAAGGAGTACACGATCATCGGTAAAATCAGTGAACTCGGTTTCTGATTCCCTGTCAAAAACTACGCAAAATAGCCAGGTTAAAATTGGCTAATCGATGAATCATGGCTGCAGTGTTGCACACTAAAATGCAAACGAAAGCAATTGGCAAGTTTGTCACTTACAAAAGGGGAAACCACATACCACAACAAGTACAACAGCTGTGTTTCCTTGTGATCAGGCGGACAAAAGCTTACTAAAGACGTTTAGTCTGCATACGGGTACCCGGAAAATTTAAAGCCGCATTGTTTCCTGAATGTTACGTGCAAATGTCTCGCAAGTAGTTTCAGTTTCATCATCTTTATTTCAAGGATCTATGGCAAGCGCAGTTACATTTTTGCACTTTATCATCCGGAAGCAGTGACAAGTATTATCAGGCTTATATTTACCACATGTCTATATCCTGTTATGTGCTTATGAGCAATACAAGCTGATGTCTTAAGCACAATATTATAAAAGATAGCAAGAAACATAGCTTATAGAACTAGAAGAAAAATCTAAGTGCGAAATTCATGATAGAGCACTAAATACTTACAGTTAAGAAATTTGTGCTAAATATTACACTGCACAAGCGAACTGTTTTCTTCATATTGTTACTTAGCGGTACTGGCTGATCGTGCGGCCGAGGATGACAAAGTGAAACCGACTGCCAGAAGACGACGACGCTGAGGGAGGTCGTCAACGTTAGTGGTGCGGACAGCTATCGGATTGTGGACCTTTCCCGTAACATTTTTTGGTGGAACTGAATGCATTTCAGCCCCTGTGACAAGCTGGATCTCTGTAGCGGCCGGAACGTCGGTACCACCTCAATGACTACAGACGCCGCACCCTCTACGGCCGCTGCAGCTGCTGTCGTCATGGCCCACCCCCGTGACCCCGGAACCTTCTGTGGGACGGACGATGTTGATGTATACGACCGGCTGGCCCTATAAGAACGCGTCAGCAAGCACCACAGGTGGGATCCGACACTTATGCTTGCGAATACCATCTTTTATGTGACTCGGACCATGCGGGTGTGGTTTGAAACTAATGAAGATGACCTGATATCTTGAGATATCGGCAAGCAAAAGCTCCATGACCTGTTTGAAAAGCCTGTAACCCACCACCTCGCCGCAAAGAGAGCGCTCGCCTCTCGCGCCCAAACATCTACAGAGTCGTACCTCATTTACATCCAGGACGTCCTATCTCTGTTCCGCAAAGTCGACCAAGCCATGCCTGAGGCGGATAAAGTCGTCCACATAGTAACAGGCATTGCCGACGATGACTTCAGCCTGCTGTTGTGCAGGGATGATTCCACTGTATACTTTGTACTGCAGAATAGCCGACGTTTTGATCAAGTGAAACAGAGGCGCATATCTCACCGTTTCGACCGGCTGCAAAACACGGCTGCTAGCTCCTCCTGTGTCGATCTTCTTGCTCATCTACCGTTTGCTAACATCACTTTGGCCCGCATCGTCCGTCATGAGGTTAAGGCACTATCTCCCGCAGCGTCAGTATCGCATACGCTCGAAAACACACTAGCAAGTATATCACTAATTCAGGCTATTGTTCGGAAGAGTTGCAAGTATGGGCCTCCCTTCTGCCACTGTCGCTGAGATTGTAGTTTCCGGACCTGTCCCTCCAGTGACTCCTTCTGCCTCATCCATCGCCCGTTTCTCAACCTGATATCGCTACCGCAATCCGAATTAATAGCGTACCCACGACAATCTCCCCATCTGCTTTAATTCAAGCGTTGGTCACATTCCCCGTCACTACCGTAGTCGTTGGTACACGTCATCTGGTCAGTTCACCTACGGAGGCTATGCCCTTCTTTATTCCTCGCCTCGGCCCGACAACCCGTGTTGAAACCGGCGCCACAATTCGCGTTGCCAGCCATATACCACCTCCTCAAACCCGACTCTAGCGTTCTCCTCTTCCTCGCCGCAGTTCGTCACAGTCCTATTCCGCCCACTTATTGGGCAACTAGAAAATGCAGCACCGGGAGCTGACGCTGCATTTGCGACCCGGACCGAAAAGCCTCTGCTGATACCTCACCTACAAAATAACCGCATCAACGTCCTTGTGGATGGAGTTCCCGTTTCTGCCCTCATCGGTACCGGCGCCCAACTGTCCGTTCTCAGCTCCTCATTTCACCTTCGCCTCAAGATACTCCTTACGCCAGACGTCTCGTCCACAGTTCAGTCGCCAATGGAAGCCCTGCTGCCATGGTTGGCAAGTGTACAGCGCGACTTACCATTGCTGGCCGTCATGCCCCAGTATTGCTCACTGTCCTACACGAATGCCCTTACGACGTTATTCTTGGCATTTAATTTTTAGCAGCCCACTCTGCCATCATTGACTGCTCTACCAGTATACTTCGCTTGGACCTTCCGCTCTGCTCTGATGACCCCTCCTGGTGACTCCACCGTCGATCAGCAAAATTTTGTTGCTTTCCTCCTGAGACTGCCATTTGCATCCCTATGTCACCATTGCCACACGTCCCAGACGGTGACTACCTTGCGTGTCCCACTCCTGAGAGATTCTGTGTATACTACCGCCATTTGAATAAGATAACCACAACAATGTCTATCCTGTTCCACGTATCGACGACGTGCTTGGTAGATTGCACAGAGCCAGCTACTATTCGTTCATCGACCTTCGTTCCGGCTACTGGCAGATCTCTGTCGCCGGGAGATATTGAGAAAAACCCGCGTTAATTAACCCTGACGGCCTCTATCAATTTAAGTCATGTCTTTTGGTCTTTGAAATTCCCCAGCAACATTTCAACACATGATGGACGTTTTTCTCCGAGGCTTCAAGTGGACAACTTGTTTGTGTTATCTTGACGTCGCAATTGGTTGGACCTCTACATTGGCCAGCCATCTCCTTCGCCTTTCTACAATTCTTGCGCTTTATCGCCGCTTCAACTTAACTCCAAGGGCCGCTTCGGTAAACGAGAAATCAACGTCCTTGGTCACTTGGTTAATGCTGCCGGCATGCAGCCTGACCTTGACAAGATTCGGGCCGTCAGATATTTTCCCATTCCATGTTCATCCAGCGATGTTCGAAGCTCTGCCTGTTATGTTCTTGTTTTCGATGAATCGTCCCGAAGCCCTTGCTGCGTCCTCTCACCCATCTATTCAAGAAAGGCGTTTTATTCTTTTGGGAGCCTGAAAACGTTGCAGCATTCTCGGAGCTTATTTCCGCTGTACTACTCCACCCGTCTTGGCAAATTTCAACCCATCCGCCAATACTCAACTCCGCACCGATGCAAGTGGCCATGGAATTGGAGGTATACTCGCTCTGTGACAACACAGCTGCACAAGGGTAATTTCGTATGACAGCCGCCTCCTATCTACGTCCGAAAAAAATTATTCTATCACTGCGCGAGAGTGCCTAGCGCGTTGCTATTAAGAAATTCCGTCAATTTGTTTGGCCGCGCTTTTACTGTTATAACAGATCATCATCCCTTGCGTTTGCTTTGCTCCCTCAAAGATTCTACTGGCCGTTTGGGACGATGAGCGCTATGACTGCAAGAATATTCCTTTTCAGTCATCTATAAGTCATGTCGGCTTCACCAAGTTGCGTTGCAGATTGCTTGCTCCGTCATTCCGTCCACTCCCCTAGTCTTACCGACTCTTCCGATGCATGTGACTTGTTTATTGGGGCCTTTTTTAACATTGCCGAAGAACAGCAATTGGATCCTTCGCTGCATTCCCTTATCATTCATCTTTCCTCAGACCGCCCTGACCTATTCCTCGCCCTATTTGTACCGCACGACTGCATCCTATACCGAGGTAATAAGCGACCAAAAGGCGCAGATCGTTTGCTCGTCGTCCCTCAACATCTACGTTCTACCATCATTGAACAGTTCCATGATGCTCCCACGGCTGGCCCCCTGGGTGTCTCTTGCCCATACGACATCCTGCGCCGACATTTTTATCGGCCGGGGCTCTACCGCTCCGTCCAGCAGTACATTTCCTCATGTGAACTGTCAGCGTCGGATTAAACCCACAATTGTGCCTTCAGGTCATTTCCAACCGATTTCTATACCCACTGACCCATTTAACCATGTAGGCGTTGACCTTTGGCCATTCCTCGTTTTCGCCTTCGGAAACAAATGGATCGCCGTCGCCACCGATTAAGCTACGCGGTACGCTATTACCCGAGCCGTCCCGACCAGGCGAGCCACAGTTGTCGCTGTCTTCCTTTTAAAAAACGTGATTCTCCATCATGGCGCCCCTAGTAAACTACTAACTGACCGTGGTCGCTGCTTCCTGTCGCGAGTGGTTGACGAAATTCTCCATTCGTGCTGCGTCCGCCGCAAATTCACCACCGCCTATCACCTCCAGACTATCGGCCTCACTGAACGTCTGCACCGCACACTCAGAGATATGCTGTTCATGTATGTGTCTGACGACCACCGCGATTGGGACGTTGATTTATCCCTTGTGACATTCGTCTACAACTCATCGGTCCATTCTACCGCTGGATACTCTCCATTTTATCTGTTATTTGGTCGACACCCGTTACTGCCCTTCGACACCTAACTACCCCCGGCAAACGCCACCTGCAGTTACGCCAGTGATGCTGTCGCCCGTGCTCATGATACCCGTCGAATTACTCGTGCCAGGCTCTCCATCTCCCAAGACACCTAAAGATGTGCCGCATTACACAAGTATTTATCGTGTTTTTCGGCCCGTGACCGACGATGCATACGAGGTTGAATCTGTGCATCTGAAGTCCTCGTCCACAGCGCCACCCTCCGAATTTGTGAAGTAATGCCTTGGTATACCTTACTAAGTCTCGACCAGAATTGAGTCATCTGAGGACGCACAGTCTCTTTGTTGTTTTGCGTTTCCTGTTTACTCCTGCTCTTGACATTGGGGAGGATGAATTATTCTATAAGACCAAAACATCATATTTCCATTCTACTTCGCAAGTGTATATGACCGGATGCGAAGTGAGAGTGGATGTTTTAGTGCTTCACCGAGAAACTCGATAAGTGAAGTCACTTTGACTTTTTTGAGGGACTGCAGGTGTCCACAGATACAAGTGTGACAGATGCTGTGCCTTTCTTGTTTTGTAAGCCACTTATAAACGCTGGTGGACATTGATGCGTTCAACGGAACTCACATTGCGTTCGAAAAGGGCGCCTGATGTACCCTGTGCAACAACAACGTTCAAGCTATCGGATTTCTGCACTTCAGATGGCTTCCTGATTAACGTAGCAAAATAACATTTAATAACTGAGACACAGCAAATACAATCCTGTAATAACTGAGTTAAGCCATCTGTATTTTCCCTGCTGCATACAGTACTCTGATCTTTCATCTTTTAGACTAGCTATTGCACAACGCTGATTGCCATACAAGCATTCAGGTGTTACATACTAACGAACACGGAAATTAGGCTTTTCATTACGTTTCGGGGCTATGCATTTTCGTGCGCATGTGTTTTTAATGCCAGAAGGCTAGTACTAAATTGCTACTTCATTCTTGTGTCCATATTCACTTGGTATCCAGGATAGAATGACATTAGGAGGATAGGTGTACAAAGTAAAGGGAGACTGAACAGGGGTTGAGCGGTAGCCTCAATCCATTAACCAACTTTCCAACAAGGGGAGTTGCCATCGTCTAAAGCAGATAAGCACTAAAAACAAACTGTCTTGCTACACATCACTGAACTGTGTAATCGAGCAAAATAAGCCTTTATTGCGAGTGGGCATCGTTTTAAATTTTATCCTTTCACACTCGTTGATATAGATTCTGCTTTTACGGATTGCCTATCATACAGAGGGTTTGGTGTGACCACAGGGGTCAAGGTTGCTGGAGGTGTTCAGGTCGTGAACGTTTGACATAACAGCTGGTCATTGCAAAGGAGCGCTTGAAGTCAGCAGGCATCAATCAAAAATAAATAAGGACTAAGTATTTTGTTTCGTCCCGATGTTTCATACCGTGGCAGTTGTTTCTTAACTTATGACAGCATTTCCCTCGTCAACAATATGAAACCTAACCTCAGAATGTGTCGCAATATGCTGTGCTAGTTTCACCAGATGCTACAGGTAGGTTGTGTCAAAGCACCAGCCCAGGAACAAGAGGGCCTTAACACGAACACATTTACGCCCGCACAGCTGCAACAACAAGGCCACACAAATTTAGACACACCACATGAACACAACAGGACGAACACACTGCCCTGAGCACAACAAACCGTACATACGAGATCGGGCACACTAGAACCATGAATGAATTTCCGCTCGGGTAAAAGCACCAGCTTGGGCTCGTGGATTTTTGTAAAAGCGCAAAATTTTAAACCTTCTTGAAAAGATCCTTTGTTGTTACACCGCATTGCCTAAATCAATATATCCGAACAGCACACCTCGGGACGAATGTAGTTTTTAGCTATTGTCAAAAGTAAAATTGCTAGTTTTCATTGGCTGTCAGAACTACAATAAAAGATGCTGCTGGCTAGTTGTTGATTTAGCAGTTTTAAAATGGCCACGAAACAATTTCACACAGCAGAGAAGACGAGACGACACAAAGAACCCTTCTTTGTGTCGTGACGTCCGCACTCATGCGTTCACCGTTTTTGTGCTGGCTTCTTTAAAAGACATAACCACGCCTTAAGAGCACAAGACAAGGGTAAGGAAAAAATGTTGCTATGTGTCGCATAGCGGACCGTTGTTTTCAACATATTCTGTAACAGTATCCCACAATATCGTATGCTGGGCTCACAATAACCGTCCTGAGCAAACCCCCCTTGCGCTGTGTGGCAGAGACGTGTGGCGCCATCGGGGGGAAAAGGTCCGAATTATTGTCCCTGCCTATTATTATTTCCTTGAAGGCATCGTAGCAGACTTGCAATAAAAGTTGCGTCAAAGAATTATACACTTCTAGGCAGCAGAGTATAAACAGCCAGAATGCTAAAAAGCGTTATAAGATTTAGAAGCGTTAATAGCAAAATACTTGGACCCTCATATACAGGTTTTATATGCGTGAAGGGCTTTATTTCGTGGCATGTAAAAATTCCGTATACTCAATGTTAACTGGTGAAAATGAAATAAGTTTGAGATTATATTGTTTACCAGGCAGTCTTTAAATCCTTGTGCTGATGCATTTCCCACCGTTTATAGACAAGAGGTGTGTGACTGAATGATTTCAACAGGAAACTGGACTGTCTTAGTGTATGAAAGAAAAGCTGACTAATTTAGCTTCGGACCCTAACGCCCAGACTGCACAATGGGAAACTACTATAGACCTTGTATACCAATGAGACCTTACCAAATCGTGATTTACACAGTGTCTGTAGATTTTACCCAGACATTTATGGCTAAAATGTATGTCTTTTCTCTACAAACACTTACTAAGTCGGTTAGGTAATACGTGCAGTGCCTATATAATGTTAATAGGCCGTTGTCTTGTTTAAAATAAAAGACGTTTGTTTGTTCTCGCATCAACTTTTTTACCGGAGAACGTTTATTATTCATCACCTCGCTAGGTAGTCCAGTTGAAAATTTTCTTATGTTTCTCAGTGCAGTCTCGACCATGAAAAATAGGATATTCTTGTTGGTTCAAGTGCATGGAGGTGAAAGGGAACGATAGCACGAAACCATAGATATCAATTTCATTCTCGTTTATTGACGTCCAATAGAGGATAGAGAAGGCAAACAATAAATAGAATCGAATATCACATGCTGCCACAATTTTGTCCTAATTTGTTAAGCAGCTATCATATAGACCGGCAGCTTCACACAATTCACAGTTCCACTTTGTTTTTCGCAAACTCCATTCACGCAAGTTCCAAGAGGGCAGCTGTACGTTAGATAGTTCTCCATCCGCTTAACGACATCAGGTTCAATAACCTGGAAAAAGATGAGAGGTTAGGAAGTAGAAATCAAACAATTAGCTCCAAAAATTACACCCGATTCCAAGCTTAAATATGCACCTTTTTTATCTCACCGCAGTAGGGTAGTAGTTAAGCAGTCGACAGCTGTACTGAAGGATGCAGGGTCGAGCCGTAGCAGCAGTGGAAATGAAAAGCAAGGTGGCCCTATACTGTGTGATGTCCGTGCATGTGAAAGAACACCAAAAAGTAGAAACTTCTTGCGTCCCTCAAAGCCTCAGTCGGTTTTCAACGTTAAACCCTAGAAGCCAAACCGAGCTACTTCTTTTAAGCTTTCGTCATTGCGTCTTGTGGCGTGCGGGTAAAGTAAGCTAAAAGCCGTAATATTAACCGCTTTGACCTCGCACCTTGCCTTCCTCAAGCTGACAAGCGCTTTAAGACATATATGTTGCGCTCGTACTCTGAGACACACTTACGGTGACTGTCACTGCGACTGGTCACAAAAGTGTCTTCCAGATGACACAGCAAGTCAGACAACAAAAATTGTATAAAGAAATTCATATCGTAATATCCTTTCCCATTACCGAGTCATCGCCCACACCAAAAGAATTGTAATTCACAGGTCTCACAATTTTCGAAAAACACCCCCACCCTCCCAACCTTTGAGAAAACAAAACAAAAGAAATACAAGGCGGTTTGGTTCACGCATCCCCTCGAATTTCCGATGGTTGGCTAAACACACGCATTCTTTATTTGTAGTGTACGGATGTCTCTTTGCCAAAATAGGTTAGAGGCGTTCCCTATTTCTCTTCAGTGTGATATGCACCACCAATACAGACGTTGCCGGAATCCGATTTCCTGGCCACCCTTTCATAGTTTTGTAGGATCTGGTTATGTAGGACTTGTATACAAAAGTGACGCTTTCTTTCGAAGGGGTTCTATTGATATTGCAGTTTTGTTATTCCTACCGCATCGTCTCGGTATCGGCCAGTGGTGTTGCTGACTACTTGTACGCAATCTGGAACAGCTCATGTGGAGCTGCCCTTGCATGATGCAAGCAGTAGATTTATTGGGATACACAAAACATTGTTGATGAGTCTTGCGAGCGATGTGACATCTTGTGATTAAGGATGAGGATATCTCATGTCAAACCAAGCAAGCAAAATAAACGTCTTATAGCGTTTATTTTTTCTTTTAGCCAACGCGACATAGTCCGCTCCAGTTTTTACGAATATCAGACGGCTAGAGGGAGGCCAAGGACTGAGATGTTATTTCCTTTTTTTTCCACACACACTCGCCTTATATCTGTTATTCACCGGATTCTACACATTGTTTTTAATATAACAGTTTCAAGGCGGAAGTGTTGCTGCGGGGCGAGTGCTGCGGCTACTGGGTCGGCGTCCATAGGGGACCACGTCAACAGACTGAGGCCAGTGCGGAGGACGTGACCAAGGCTTCGTTCAGCGTGGAGGGAAGAAAACACGCGGACAACCAACAGCCCAGCCGTTATCATCGCTCAGTGAGGAGGGCTTAACGATGGCAGAATATAATATTCCCGTCGTGAGCGACGAGGGTCTTCAGTTAAGGAATTAGGTATTAGAAGAACGGAACGCTGTGAGGACCCTGTGAATAATTCGCCAACCTAGAAAGGGGCGGATTTCACTGAGGAAAACCATATTACGCGATTCGCGGCCATTTAATAACTGCAACATCAGCTCTGACTCTCCGTCGATTGATGCCCGTCTGGATGCCCTAACAGAAGAGAACGGTATACATTCATTTCCAATGCTGCCAGATTGGTGACATGAGTTAAGGCCAGTTGCACCCCTCCTACATGAATAAAACGCGTTTTAATGACCTGCTAGGGCGGTACATAGAATGTGATCTCTTGTTTACTTCCAAATACAAGATTCTACAAGACGACAACAGCGTCGTGCGAAGATTAAAACACTCTGCTCTAGAGACATGCGCTCTATAAAATGATCTAAGAATTGTCCTTGGACTGGCAAAACAAGCACTTCACGAAACTATCTCCGCTCTATTGCAGATTTCAGCTGTTTGGCCATGTGGGTGAGGCTTGAACAAAACATCGATGTGTATAGGGCGGCGAAGCTAGTTATTTCAAGCATGCAAAGCCGACATTTATTGTGCTATCTGCATTGGATATCTTCCCGTGCGTTTCGCTGGCTACCCATCATGTGTTAGAGCAGTATACACCATCGATAGTCCCTAATCATTGGTTCCAGAGCCCCACTTGCTGTGCGGATTCAAGCCTGAAGGGACCGATTCCCTGCTTTGGAGACATGCGTTCGCGTCCCAAAAATAAAAATCGCTATTGAGCGATCTGATCCTAGTCTGTTGTTCGAGCTGCTTAAGCGAAACTCTGCATGTACCGTAGTGCCCACTTCGCAGCAAGATTAGATGCTAAGGAGGACTTTGCCATACCTCAAACCACACAAACAAATCAACTACCGCGACTAACCGAGCTAACCAACTGCTTTCCATTTTTCACCTTTTGCTGGCATTGTGCGTCCGTCGATTTCGCGAAATAAGCGGCTAAAATAGAAGATTATATATATCTTTTTGTGCTATTTTATTTCTCCTTCCTACATTTACATTTCTCAGCGATTCCACCTCATACTCTGTAAAATTTCATTCGCCTGTTGTCTCTCATCATTAAACTTTTCTGAGCAAAACTGTCGTCCTTCTGAATTTCGATTATTTACCTCACCGATCGTAAAACCATCACATACTCCCCCTTATAATCAATGAAATATAACTGCGATATTATTAAATGTCAACTGGGAGAACAAAAATTATTCCACACAAGGTATTTCGTGCTACGAATTTAATAACCTCGCTACGCAACCTCAAGAGCGTGTCAGGTTGATGAGGACAGAAATATCAAGACGTATAACTACTACAAGATGGATAGTGCGGAGGTAAATGCGAAGCTCTGTGAAAGATCCGACATATGCATTTTTCGGCTAAAAACTACACGTCGTGTGGGTTACCGAAAGCGTGAGAGGTGCGCGGAATCCTACTAGATGCAAGGCGCGGCGAGGCTTCAAGACATTACAGTGTACCGTTCTCTTCAATGAAGGAATGTAAGTGTTGGTATCGATGCATGAAGTCGTAGCTGCCCTTCATTTTGGTGGTTGTTTACACATCATGAGGTAACATTTCGCTAAGCTCCATTCACAATGCTTACTTTCAACGGCAAACTCTACGAAGGTGTTTTCATTGCCCGTGTTGTGTGCTAAAAATACAAAACATTGCATGTGCAGGTAATAATGCATTGCACTGCTCTGTTGGTGAGTAGTCTGATCCATCAATTACAGCAGCGCAAAAAACAAACGCGGAAATAGGGCGCATTCGGCACAAGCTACCAGCTTTTGTACCTGTTTGAGCCACGCATTGAGTTGGGAATCGAAATCGATGGCATCAAATTCCGAGGCAGATACGTGGCTTACACAAAACATGGCCCATTAGTATGATTTGGCTCAAGCGTGGCCTTGACGATTGTCTAAGATGTTTTAGGTTGTTGTTCCGACTCTAAGAAGACGGGAAACCAATGCACAGGCCTGCTACTGGCTCCGTAGCTGAGCCACCTCCGCTGCCTCGTGCGGACAGAGAAAATAGAGAAGAAGAGGGAGAAAAAGACGTGCATAAGCAAAAGCTGTTGTCCACCACTGAAACGGTTGCGGGTGAAATGAAGGCTCCCCGCCGTTTACGGCGGGTGCCTACCATTCCCAGTCCTGTATGGCCAGGAGCAGTCACCTACTCCCGTGGTAGCTTACGACTGCGTAAGAAACGGGTGTAAGAAACGAACACAACATAATTGACTAGTGACCGGCTCGGTTTATAGCATCTAACTCACCAAGTCGACTTAAGCTAGAACGGACGCATTTCGGCCAAACATGTACCTTATCATGAAGTGGCAGTTTTCATTTTTCTACCATCGAAAACCGGCTGCCGTCACTGTGATCAAACCTGATTTCCTCACGTCTGTAATTAAGCACCTTAACCAGTCATTAACCACTGCGGGCGAGTGACTATGCACAGGCATGGAAAGAGGAGTCCTGGTCAGAAGCTGTACATACAAGTGGTTAACCCATAAATGTATAAAAAGAGAGCCGTCATTTTCTTTCAAATAATGGTGGCTTCCAGCTAGGTGTTAAAGGTCCTGTTAGGCGGCCCGTGTACAGCTCTTTCGCGCACTGTTTACTCTCTGTATGCTGCCTACGCTACGCCAGTTTTTCAAAATATATTCTTTAAGGCTGAAGAACCTACAATTCCGCTGGTTCTTTTATGCCTATGGTACTCTTGTGCGACTTTATCCACACGGTTTCTTGGATTGATGGTGTTTTCTTACACATTTATTAAATATATAAACATATTAAGTACAGCTTCTAACCAATTGATCCTTCTAACATTGTCTTGCAAGTTGTACAGCATCTGTGCGTTCCCAATTAGGAAAAGCACTAAATCTTGTCATTTGTGACATGAACACCAACTTTCACGCTTTGGAGTGGCGCAGATTTCAACACATAGGTAATTGATAAATATCTTGTAATGACTATGAATGAACAAGCCCAGCTCGAAGTTTTGCTAATAAACATCTGAAACTGTTACTCATTAGCGTCCATTCGAGCGCGGTCAAGCAGCTACATAAGAAAGCTACACAGCTTTCACAGAAGATTCCACGTTTAAAAAAAAAAAAAGATTCTTGCTTGTCATCCATTGAAATCCTGGGTATTCGCCTGTCCGGGCAGTCGCGTTTTAAACTGACCTAATCCGGACGCCCAACAAATCAGATGATAAGGTGAGAGCAAAGTGATTAACACTTGGAAGTATAGGAATGGCGTTTCTTCAAAATTTTGTATCCCATCCTCCAAGCTAGAGTAAATGAACAATAATTAGGTATTTACTCAGCTTCCAGCCTAGCTCAGCCAAACGGCTATGAAATAAAGATGTACAGCTTTTTGTAAAAGTTCAAAAAAAGATAAATTCCTACTTGTGTGGGGTCGGAGAAAAGTTTTGCTTTACTACGAAGTTTTTTTGAAAAGAGTGTAGCTTTTCTTTGTAGCCCTACGGCTGCACTAGGAGGGACATTAATGTTGAATTACTCCCTAACACAAATGTAGTCCAACGTCGTAGATTCGCCTAAATTATTTGGTGTTCACAAATGCGCAATATACAAGACATACGCTCACAGAGTGAATAATATTTTAAGCGATAATGTATACAGCTTGTTTAGTCGCAAACTCGTCGCCGTGACATTGCATCATTCCGAACGTGTGGGAGAAATATGGACATGATTTATGATCACAATTTTGGCGCAACTATTTTGTGCGCAGCGCTCCAAATAATGTAATTCTATTTCGTTTCTTATTTAGCATGACTAGTTGAAGACATGAATTCGAACTGACTCCATATAAACCTCCAATTCTTCAGCATTGGTTGCAAGTACAAGTGTCCATCGAGGAGACAAATACAGTGCTTTTTACTTCTCAACAGTCACAACAAATAAGCTGTCTGACAATTTTACACCGTCTGTGATAGTATCGCAATGCACGCTATGTCAACCAAATTTTTCGCAAGTCAGATTTTGCTAAAACGCAGGTAAATTCCACCTAACTTTAATGTGACGCTGCAAAGCTTGAATATCCATCGTTAGCTCATGTTCTTTAGCAATTATGGCGTAGTGATCTCGTACCTGGGCCAGGGAAGCTTATATGTTGCTTGTGGCGCTGGCTAGGAACACAGCTTTAGCCCTTACTACCTTATATTTTCAAGGTCGCGCGTGTCTGATGCGAAGATCAAACTGAGGCGAGATGACAAAATATATTTCACGTGATGATTCTAACGCATAGCGTCACTGAGCGCTCGGATCTTCGGCTGATAGCCATACCTTCTATTTGTTTTATATTGCCACGGGCTAGGCTTGATCTATCGAATCGGTAAGCTGTGTCGAAGACGAAGTGGTCTCGTTTGCATGGCGAGTACTCAAGCTGCCTGTGGTCTCTGTGAATAAACCTCGCCGTTATATGATCTCCCTCGACGTTCACGACTGCGCTTCGTCTCGCCTATGACATCTGCTGGAGGTTGCTTGAGTATTCTAAGCTGATACTCCATCCTTCCTCGGACAACCATAGCACAAGCCCGGTGCCTCTTGTGAGAACCTCCATATACCGTGTCAGCCGCCGCCTCCACGGCTTTTCTCCGAAATTTAAACTTCTGCATAAAGAAAGCGCACCCATTGCTGTGCCCACGACAGCAAGCTCAGACGGCGTCCCTTGCATTCCTGCTTCTTTTGTGAGTCTGGAAAATCCCTGGATCCCAAAACCCTCGCACGGCGGTTACTCGGAGGATGCCCAAGACTGGCTTGATTAGTTCGAGCGTGTCGATTGTTTCAACGGCTGGGACGACAATGCTAAGATACGGAACGTCTCCTTCAGCTTAGAAGATGCCGCTCGTATCAGGTATGAAAACCCCTAGGGTGAGTCTTCCAACGTGGCAGGAATTTCGACGCCAGCTGTTGGAGACTTACACCAGCAGCGACCGCCATGAATGGGCTGAGCGTGAATTGACCACTCGCTTTCAGCTCCCAACAAACGTAGCGATGTGCGTGGAAGAAGTGACGCGCCTCGGCAACCGAGAGGACCCGACCATGACCAAGGGAAAAAATTAGACCCCTGATGAGAGGCGTAAAGGGCAGTTGTTAGGTGGTCTTGTGCGAAGCCCGCCCAGAACAGTCGCCGAGTTCCTCTTCGAGGCTGTGGTCATGAGGAGGGCGCTCCAGCAGCGCTCCAGTTTCTACGACTGACAGATAAATGCTATCTCAGCTCTGCACCCCCTGGATGCTGTTTCGGGGGCGAATATAAGCCCCATTCGGAACCTCGTGCGCTCTGTGGTGCGTGAGAAGCTACAGAAACTTTTTTGTGCACTCTCTGACCAGCGTCATTCTGGCGAAAGTACAGCAAGCGCTCAGACGACCCGCCACTCAAGAAAGGCAAACACCACAGTCAGCTCGTTTCCCGGCAGCGACTTATGTGGACATGTTGCACCGTCCTACGCCGCTCCTCTGCATGCCACCATATACCCCTTCGGTGGTCGCAATGCAAGCTGAGCTTCCGATTCCCATGCTGGTAGGCCCGATGTCAGGTGTCAAGGAAGACCAATATTTGGCGTGCGTCAAATCGACATCTGTGTTACCATTGTGGCGAGGCCTGTCACATCGCCCGGCAATGCCCTATCGGCCCCTGAGGTTCCGTAGCATTACTTCAGATAGTCCAAACCCACGGCTTGGCAAAGAGCCTCAGGAATTTGATGAACACGGCAACTTCACCATATTTCACCACCACCTCTGCGCTAACAGTCACGATCGCCTTCGTCGCGCCATTCATCGCCTCATCAGTCCGGTTATGGACATGGTGCACAGCGTGGGTCCTCGAGCCCGCAACGAGAAAACTAGAACAGGCGACCTTCGGAGACCAGGCCGCCCATCATCGTATTGCTGAAAAGCTTCCTACAACACGCCGACCAACCCTTACCGAATCGATGACGACGATGCTGATGACGACGACGACGACGACGAGGAAGATAACGCCGACGAACGAGACGTGACTGGGTCTGGTGAAATCGTGATCTCCCTTGACATACCCGTGCTGGTTAATTTTTGGAGGTTAGCGCGCTAGTGGCTATGGGTGCGGAATTTGCGATAATTAGTAGTACGATAACTAAGGGGCTGAAACAGTTATGATGCCGTGGACAGGGGAACAGATACGTACGGCTGGTGGCCACGTTGTTACGCTCCTCGGTATATATATGGTCAGTCACCGTGCGTGGATGCATGTTCGTGGCAATGTTCCTTATTCGGCCTGACTGCTCACGAGACGTCCTTCTCGGGCTTGACTTCCTCTGAGAAAATGTTGTGACAGTAGATCTTCAAAATAGATTTGTTACATTTTCACCTGAACTCGGTGCAACCAAACGTACCCGCAAGAACTGCAGCGCCGCCATGCATATTTTCCGCGTAACTTTAACGTGGCCTCCACGGGCGAGTATTCTGGCTAAGATCACCTGCAGATGCGCCACATTGCGGACAATGTGATGTTAAGCCAAATGTCTCTCTTTTGCTTACCATGTATGTTTCCGCAGCAAAAGGCCTCACCTTTTTTTGTGAAAGTTGAACTAACGTACTCGTGACCAATTTTATTAATGAACACCGTCTCCTATTTCGTCGCACAACCATAGCCCACGTCGCTCCATGTCCAAGAGGAGGCTGAGCGTTTCGCATGTCTAGAAAATACGCCTGGTGGAGTCAGCAATTGCAAGAATTGTTTCTGCAGTTTAAAGACAGCGTTACCTCGTCTAAGCTACTTCAGAAGCCCATTACTAAGCAACGGATAATAACGTACGGTGATGCACGCCCACCGGGAAACCATCCAAACTCAAGGCATAATCCAGCCATAGTCCCTAGTCGTCACCTAAGGGTTTTGTAAAAAAGAAGGATAGCACGCTGCCTTACTGTGTGGATTACAGAAAACTTAACAACTGAACAAAAAAGGGATGTTTATCCGTTACCACGTATAGATGACTCTGTCGACATACTGCGCCAACAAAGGCAATTTTCTTCAGTAGATCTACGCAGTGTATATGAAAATTACAAATTGACGGGAATAACCGGGAGAAAACTTCCTTTGTCACTCCTGAGGGTCGCTATGAATTTCATGTGATCCCCTTCGGACTCTGCAGTGCTCCAGCAACATTCCAGAAAATGATGAACACTTGGATAACCGGCCTTTAATGGCAAATACATCTGGCATACCTGGGCGATGTAATCATGTTTTTCAACAACCTTTTCGGAAGATCTTAAGAGGCACACAGTAGTGCTAGAAGCCGTCCGGTCAGCTCATCTTTCTCTGAAGCCGAAAAATTACCATTTTGGTTTGACTAAATTGGAAGTTCATGGGCAGGTTGCAGCGCCGAGGGGATCCGGCCGGACCCGGAGAAAATTTCTGCTGTAGCGGAGTTCCCGGTTCCCACGGATCAAAAAAAGCCGTCCGACGATTACTAGGCCTTTGTTCGTACTACCGGCGTTTTATCAAACACTTCGCTAACCTGGCCAGTCCTCTGACGCACGAACTGAGGAGCCATTTTTGTGGGGCACCGAGCAGCAAACTGTTTTTTGACGACCTATGACATCGGCTACATTCCCCACCAGTATTAGTTGATTTCGACAATGATGCCGCCACTGAAATTCACAGGAACGCCAGCAATATTTGTCTAGGAGTGGTTCTCAATCAGCGTCCGAACCGTGTCGAAAACGTGATCGTATGCTGGCCGTGAACTTTCACGTGCCGAGTGTAACTACTTTAAAAATGAGAAGCAATGTTACGCCGTAATGTTGGCCATCAGGAAATTCCGCCCCTATCTGTACGGCAGGTAGTCCCAGGTTATTACTGACCACCACTCGTTGTGCTGGTTGACGAACGGCTATCTCGTTGGGTCTTACGCTTACCGGTGTTTGACTTCATCATTGTTTACAAGTCTGGTCTCAGGCACACCGACGCTGACAGTTTGTCGCGTGTAGCCGTGCAACCTTATCAATACAGCGCTGATGACGATGCATTCTTTGGCGCAGTCACCGCGTCCGACATTATCGCAGAAAAACGTGCGGACGAAGAGTTGAAGCTACCCATCGAGCATCTAGGAGATCACCATCCAGCAATACTCTCCCATTTGGATAGTGGGCTGCCATCCCTCTGTCTTAACGCCGGAGTATTGTATTAGAAAACCTCCACCTCCATTGGTAACAGTTAACTCCTGGTAAAGCCAGCCGCCCTTCGCAATGAGATCCTCCTCGCCTTCCACGACGAGCCGACCACCGGGCACATTGAATTCATGCAAAACTTGCCACTGTGCGGCATTATTACAATTGGCCCACGCTTGCCTCGTGTGTCAAGTGATTTGACATGATGTGATTATACTCACTTCAGCTAATTTCTCTCTTACCCACCACTTTTATATCCACTCACCCTCTTCCCCCCGTTCAGGGTAGCAAACTGGTTTTTATTATCAGTTAACCTCCCTGCCATTCCTCCTCCAGATCTTCCTCCTACGTTTTGACGTGCTGGGATTGCGAGCGTAGGAAGACGCCGCCTCTGAAACCGCCTGCCACATTGCAGTCTATCCAGTCTCCCAAATCACCCTTCGAACAAGTCGGCATGGACATTCTCGGACATTTTTCTTTATCATCAGGAAGAAACAAATGAATGGCTGTTACGACAGATTATCTGACGCATTACACCGAAACACAGGCGCGTCCCCAAGGCACGGCGTTCGAAGTTGCGCAGTTCTTTATGCGTGCAATTCTGCTCCGACATGGCGCTCCATCCGTCGTCATTACAGATTGGGGCACGGCATTCACTGCTCTCCTTGTTCATGACATCTTCGAGCTCAGTCACACCAGCCATCGAACTACGACAACATACCATCTCCAAACAAACGGGCTCACAGAAAGCCTGAATAAAACACTGGCCGACATGATTTCAATGTACCGTCTGTTGCAGAAGTTTGCAGCCCAACGCGCCGGGCGGAGGAGCAGTATCGCTCCCGAGAGGCGGCGCTGCGCCCGCCGGCGCGGCCTGGTGACGCAGCTATAAAGAGTGAGGAGGTTTGTTCTCTTCCCCTCATCCCGCGGTTGTTATCGCACATCTTTGCTCTCAGCCGCGCGATGAGGGGAAGAGAATAAGCATCCTCACTCTTTATAGCTGCGTCACCAGGCCGCGCCGGCGGGCGCAGCGCCGCCTCTCGGGAGCGATACTGCTCCTCCGCCCGGCGCGTTGGGCTGCAAACTTCTGCAACAGACGGTACGTGTATGCTGAAGAAAAACCGTAGGACTAGGTACTCCCTTACGTCACATTCACGTACAAGACTGCGACTCTGGAAACAACTGATTTACACCATTCCTTCTAGTCTACGGAAGAGATGTGCAGATGATGCTGGACGCAATTCTCCTGTGCGCGGCAATGACTCTACATCAGACGAGAGCTCCTTCGTCCATTAGGCCGAGCAAGTTCTCCAATTTGCCCGCTCGCACGTCAGAGCTCTACAATGCACGGATTCGAGACGTTACAACCTGCACCATAGGGAAGTTATCTTACAATCCATGTGTCCGTGTGTCGGTTTGGACCCCGGTCCGCCCAAAAAGAACTATCCAAAAAACTACTAAAGCGATATTTAGGACTTTATGATGTTCTCCGTCGTGTTGGCAATGTAGAATATGAAGCCGTTCCTTGTGGAACTGTGGCCCTCGGTTTTCGGCAACCGCGGAGTGACATTGTGCATATAATGCGACTTAAGCAGTTGTTTCCAGGTGACACCAATGACGCCACACACAAACCTGTTCCGATTCTGTTTTTTATTTTGTTTTAATTCCACCATTTCCTTCGTACTTTTGCTCTTCATGCACTCCATGCCGTGGCATTCCTTTTTAACGTTCTACATTTTGTTAATTTTTTTGTGGCTGAGCCTATTTTCAACATATCCACGCATTTGAATGATGCTCTTCTTTTTCGGGGGACTAATGCCACAAGCCTGGCTCCAGCTATCGGCTTGCTAAGCCGTGTAAAAGACCATGTGGTCGCGTTTGCGTGACTTGTGCATGATATTACTGTGGTCTCGGTGATTAAAGCTCGCCGCTCTACGGCCTCCCTCGACATCTACGACTGCGCTTCGTCTGTCCTGTGACAATATATATATAGAGAGAGGAAATGAGGGTGCTCGTTATAATACGCCTTCATTTATCTGCTTGTGCTTACGGGGGTCTCGGTTCTGGCAGTCTTGAAGCCATAGGTAGCGTTAGAGGGTTCTAGCACAGCTTTCGCCCTCGCTCTTGATCACGTTCAACGTGACGCTGGCGGTAAAAACAGGACGTTCCACGTCCGCCGCTATGGTTGAGAGTGGCGCTGGTGAACACTCTCAAGGTTCGTATACAGACAACATAAATTCCCCAAGAAAGTAGCAGGTGGGCCAGCGGCCGATGTAGCTCAGTTGGAAGAGCACCGGAAGCAATATTCGGAGGTCGTGGGTTCGGTTCCCACCATCAGCACGTTGTTTTCCCTTCTACATTGTGTTTATTTATCTTTCCCTTAAATAGATTAGATTACTAATTTATGTGATTACCGAAGTGAAAAATTAAAGAAGAAAAAAAAACAAAGTACGATCTCTAGTGCTTTCCTCACCGACTGTTGGCTTCTTTCCTTCATATATATATATATATATATATATATATATATATATATATATATATATATATATATATATTTGTGCAAACTATAGTCGACGACGAAGCGGAGACAATCAGTGGCTAGTTGGCGTAGACGACGAAGTTGGTTGCCTGGAACCGCGCTCAGACCGCTCCTCAGACTTCGGCAGTCCTCTATAGGCTCAGCGCGTTGCTTGGACGTTTGGCACCATACCCGTTACAGTCTGATGGAGTGCGCTTGGTACGCTTTCCCACGTTTACACGCTTCACGACGGATCTGACTCCGTTCCACCAGCGACTCAGTCGCCGCCTCCGCGGACAGTCGCCTGAGGTTGGGCCCCTTTCTACCCCTACGAGGATCACGGAGTCGCAACTCTCGAGCCACCTCAACATGGCCACTGATCCCACGCTCTCAGCTCCGATCCTCTACCACCCGCCGCGAACACCACCATCTTGTCACGGCGACGTCTTCGAAGACGCTGAGAATTGGCTGGCGATCTTCGAGCGAGTGGCTCGGTACAACAGCTGGAGTGACGAGCGTAAGCTCAATAGTGTCTACTTTGCCCTAGAAGAGTCAGCGCTTACCACGAGCGCGCCCTTACCACCTGGCAAACGTTTTCACGTGAACTTCTGACCACCTTCCCCAACGCCGACCGCCGCGAGAAAGCGGAAGCTGCACTTCAGTTCAGAAACCAGCGGCCAAATGAAAGTGTGCGCATGTACTGTGAAGACATGACCCGTCTTTTCCAGCGCGCAGACCCCAATATGACAGAGAAGCTTCACCACCTCAAGCGTGGAGTTAAGCAGGAGCTGTTTGCGGGCCTCGTTCGCAGTCCACCGCCTACTGTTGCTGAATTCCTCGCGGAGGCAACGATCATGGAAACGACGCTCCAACAACGGGCCCGGCAGTACAACCGAGATGTCAGCAGCCTGGCCGCAGATGTTTTTTCGTCGTGCCATGGAGGTGGTGCGGACGCCTTACGTGACATCATTCGGTCGGTTCTTTGGGAGGAATTCCAACGTTTCCCAGTGACATCACTGACCGAAGTCGTCAGAGATGAAGTACGCCAGGCTGCTCATGAATTCCCGGTAAACAACGTAATGCAGCGCATCGATGAAATGCCCACACGCACATCCGTTGATCATCAAGCAGCTGCCCACGATTATGTCGCTACCATGCCTCCACGGGTCGACGACAAACGAACGTACGCGTCCGTTGCACGTCAAGCAGCTGCCTGTGGTCCTATTGACGCCACACCGGTGGTTAGCCACATCGATATGAAGCATCGACTCAAGCTGTGGCGCCTGTTCCACGCCCTCGCAAGTCGGACGTGTGGCGTACGCGGGAC
Source organism: Amblyomma maculatum (assembly GCF_055883805.1). Classification (NCBI taxonomy): domain Eukaryota; kingdom Metazoa; phylum Arthropoda; class Arachnida; order Ixodida; family Ixodidae; genus Amblyomma; species Amblyomma maculatum. The sequence goes on from NC_139346.1 coordinate 121,096,734, forward strand.
CGCAGGCCAATCTGCTACCACTGCGGGGAGGCCGGTCACCCTTACCGCGCATGCCCGTATCGCCGAGTGGGACTACGCGGCTTCGGACCCGATGTACCCTGTCCACGGAACGGCGAACGGCTACTCGAAATTGAAGTTCATCTATCGGCCCGTCAGAAGCCTGGGAGATACAGACGCTATGACTCAGGATCGTCATCTCCGCTGCAGTACCGTTCCCCAAGCCCTCGCAGAGACGCCAGCTATACTGAGCGGCGTTCTCCCAGTCCACGCCGGAAAAACTCATTCTAGCGGTCTCCGGAGGCAAGACCGCTGCTGTCGGAAAAAAGTGAAGATCCTCCGCCGCCTATACACCGATACGCTGATTTTTCACAGGGGCAGCGTAGCGACAGCATCCGACACGCTACTTCTGATTTGTGCGTGACACGTGACGGAACTGACACGATCGCTTTACTTGACACCGGTGCAGACTGTTCAATGTTGAGCCACGCCGTCGCCCAGGAATTGAGCAAAGTTGTGACGCCATGGTTGGGCCCTAGCATTCGCACGGCTGGAGGTCACCTCATTAGCCCGGCCGAAAGGTGCACAGCCCGAATTGGCATCCGCGGTTTCGTCTACGTCGGGGAATTCGTCGTCTTGCGCGACTGTTTGAGAGATTTGATCCTGGGGCTCGACTTTATGCAGGCACACGGTGCTGTGACCGACCTACACGACGCACGAGTCACATTCTCGACTAAACGGGCAGTGGCACGCTTCGACATCCGCCATCCCTGTAGCCATGCTCTCCGTATTGGGGAGGATGATGTCACGGTGCCATCACGGTGCAGTGTCGTAATGCGCGTGCAGAAGGACCTATTTCATGACTTTTAGGGCATGGCGGAGGGTCATAGCCCGTTGCTGCTTGAGAAGGGTCTCACTGTTTCCCGAGGTCTCGTCCACCTACGGGATGGCTGAGCTACCGTTCTGCTCACCAACTTTTCGAACGAATTTCAGCACCTCGTCAAAAGCACGGTGATCTCTTTCCTCCAAGACGTCGCGGAGTGTCCACATTTGTGCACCGTGGGAGGAGCCCTTCAAGACGATGCTGGACCTTGTCACGTTCTGCCACCTATAGAAATAAACACCGAGTTATCTTCGCCTCAGAAGAATCTGCTTTCGGCTGTCTTGGCAGCTTTTTCAGACTGTTTCGCCACGTCTTCCAAAGTGGGCCGACCTCCGGTCGCGAAGCACCGTATAATAACAGACGAGACCACGCGCCCCGTATACCAACGGCCATACCGCGTTTCACCAGCGGAACGAGCAACAATTCAGAGACAGGTCACCGAAATGCTTGTCGACGATGTCATTCAGCCGTCTACAAACCTGTGGGCTTCGCCGGTTGTTCTCGTCAGAAAGAAGGACAACACTGCGGTTCTGTGTCGATTACAGAAAACTTAATCTCACCACTAAAAAGGACGTTTACCCACTTCCCCGCATAGAAAACGCACTCGATCGACTGCGAGATACCCGATACTTCTCGTCGCTAGACTTAAAAAGTGGATACTGGCAAATAGAGGTGGATGAGAGAGACCGGTAGAAGAAGGCTTTCGTAACACCCGATGGCTTGTATGAGTTTAAGGCGCTACCGTTCGGCCTATGCTCGGCACCGGCCACGTTCCAACGCATGATGGATATCGTTCTGTCCGGTTTGAAATGGCAGTCGTGTTTGATTTACCTGGACGACGTCGTCATATTTTCGACCACCTTCGACCAACACCGAGAAAGGTTACGCCTTGCATTAAAAGCTCTCCGAGACGCCAACCTGACAATCAAACCGGAGAAATGTCACTTCGGCTTTGAGGAACTGCGCTTCCTTGGTCACGTGGTCAGCGCAAAAGGTGTTTGCCTGGACCCTGAAAAGACAGCTGCAGTTTCTGGTTTTCTGCGCCCAACTGACAAGAAAGCTGTTTGACGGTTCTGAGGTTTACGCTCATATTACAGACGCTTTGTACGAGACTTTTCGCACATCGCGGAACCGTTAACCACACTGACTCGAGATCACACGCCGTTCCTGTGGGGAAGTGAACAAGAGGCCGCTTTCCTTGAGCTTTGCAGCCGCCTACAGAATCGGCCGATACTAGGCCATTTTGATGAAAGCGTAGCATCCGCGTGGACTTCAGTTGCACCGCTAACTGAAGTCCACGTGGATGCCAGCAACGTTGGGGTTGCTGCAGTACTAATACAGAGGCAAGACGGCGCAGAACGGGTCATCGCTTAAGCGAGCCGAACACTTACCCGCTCCGAAACCAACTATTCAACAACTGAAAAACAAATGTCTGGCGGTAATATTGGCCCTCACCAAGTTCCGACCATACCTCTACGGCCGACCTTTCCGCGTTATAAGCGACCACCATTCATTACGCTGGCTCGCGAGCCTCAGAGACCCCTCAGGACGATTGGCTAGATGGAACCTTAGATTACAAGAGTATGACGTAACAGTCGTATACAAATCAGGACAGAAGCATCAGGATGCTTACTGTCTGTCGCGCTCGCCCATCGCCATATGTCCAGAAGAAACGGCCGATGATTTTCCCTTTCTGGGGGCTATTAGTACAACCCAAATGGCGCAGCTGCAGAGATTGGACTCAGAGTTAGCGCCACTCGTCGACTGCCTGCAGGGCGTCGACGTCCGTATTTCCCGTGATTTTCATCGTGGGCTTCAAACATTCACTCTGCGTGGTAACGCGCTCTACAAGCGAAATTTTGCTAACAGTGAAGAGGCGTTTCTCCTTGTTGTGCCCTCCGAGTTTCGCCAAGATGTATTGAGTGCCTGTCATGATGAACACACCGCCGGCCACCTGGGGGTGAGCCGTACATTTGCACGTATTCGTCAAACGTATTATTGGCCCAGGTTACTCCCATCGGTGCGGGCCTATGTACGCTCATGTCATGACTGCCAACGTTGGAAGTCTCCGCCATCCAGCCTATTGCTCCGCCGAAGACCCCTTTCCATCAAGTTGGCATGGATCTACTTGGTCCTTTTCCGAAGTCCTCGTCTGGCAACCGTTGGGTAGTCGTCGCGACAGACTACCTAACACGGTACGCAGAGATCGCGTGCCTTGTGAAAGGTACGGCAACCAACGTTGCTATATTTTTTGTTCATAACATTGTCCTACGTCATGGCGCCCGCGCCGTGGTGATCACTGAAACTGGAAGAGCTTTTATGGCTCGCCTAATCTGGTTGGTCATGACTCTGACTCACACTAGCCATCGACGTGCGACGGCGTATTACCCTCAGACCAACGGGCTGGTGCAGCGCCTCAATCGTACCCTCACCGACATGATTTCTATCTATGTGGACGCAGAACATCGCACCTGGGAGGCGATTTTGCCCTATATAACTTTCGCGTACAATACCGCCACTCAAGAGACGACGCAACTGACCCCGTTCCAGCTTGTCTTCGGTCGCCAAGTGAGCACGCCGTTGGATGTCATGATGTCAGTTGGTCGTTCTTGCGGCTCTGATGCCGAACTTGACGCCGACATCTTTGTTCAGCGTGCTGAGGAAGCGCGGCAGCTAGCACGCTTCAGAATCCACCGACAAGAGGGGAATGACGCTGCTCGGTATAACCGCGGCCGAAGAATCGTCACTTACGAGCCGGCCGACTTCGTGTGGGTGTGGACACCTGTTCGTCTTTGCGGCCTATCTGAAAAGTTACTACGCCGATACTTCGGCCCTTGCGAGATTGTTCGCCGTATCAATGACATCACCTACGCCATTGTTTCCGTAGCTTCAGCTCCATCCCGAACACCACAGCGTCCTGAAGTCGTGCACGTGGTTCGGCTGAAGCCCTATCATGATCGTGCATGACTGATCCTTTCGTCAACACCGCTGGGTCCTTGTGACACTTTTGTGCACCCTTTCGCTAACTTCTTCCTAGTAGCACCGCGTCGCATCGAGTCGATGCTACAGAGGAGGTGGGTAGTGATACAAACTACAGTCGTCCACGAAGCGGAGTCAATCAGTGGCTAGTTGGCGTAGAGGATGAAGTGGTTGCTGGTTGGCGTAGACTACGAAGTTAGTTGCCTGGAACCGCGCTCAGACCGGTCTCGGACTTCGGCAGTCCTCTAGGCTCAGGGCGTTGCCTGAACGTTCGGCGCAATACCCATTACAATATATATATATATATATGAAGGAAAGAAACCAACAGTCGGCGAGGCTAAGGAAAACATTGGGGATTATGTTTTATGTCTTTTCTTTTTAATTTTAACTTCGATAATCACATATTTTAATGTAATATATATATATATATATATATATATGTGTGTGTGTGTGTGTGTGTGTGTGTGTGTGTGTGTGTGTGTTTATTTTATCTAGTAACTTGTTTTCTTTACTTATTGATTTCAAAATAGAGAGCCTAATTCATACTCAGTCCTAAAGGGCCTTATGATCAAAGATAACTAGATTGCTACCTTTACAGTTATTAATTGTTTCAATATTATTTCAAAATATTCTTGGGTGTCAAGAATAACTGACTCGTGGTATATTAAAGGTGTGCTTTAAAATTACTCTTCTATTAATGAGCAACTTACGAGGCATTGCTTTCCATTTTGGACGTACTCAGTCGTGTTGTCCATACATACGGTTTTACATCCTGCAGTCCGCTGAAATTAGAAATATATGCTTTAAGAAGTACACAGCAAAAAAGAATAATTCTTCCTTTTAAGAGCAAAGAAAAACTGAAGAAAGGAGGTGATTTATAGTAACCCGTGTTCAACTTTTATACAAGTTTATAAAACTGATTCCTTGCTGGTCCTATTGGTAGTTGATGAATAAAGGTCGCAAGCATAAATAGAATACTGCTCATCTCCCTATCAGTAGACAAGATTGAAAACCATGCAATGATTCAAATACAGGCGTAGGTTAGTGAGAAGATTGCATAGATTTGTCATTTGTTTTCTTTGCTATTTCGTTTTCGGGGTCAGTTATTTAGCTCGCGAAAAAAAAAACACATTTTAATATTTTGCCAGGGCTTCACAGAAATTCATAATTATGTCCTGCGATAAATTTCAGTACGATTATATCTTTCCTCTCTTTCAAGCCCTCTCTTCGGTGTTTAGGATCTATACACGGTAGCTAATATGGGCCCAACCCAGGACAGAAATGCATGAGTACTCTTCGACGTTCTGACATTCATAAACAAGAACACAAGCACTGTTGTAGCTCAAACAAATATATATATATATATATATATATATATATATATATATATATATATATATATATATATATATATATATTTCTATCACATTTTTGCACTAGAAGAGAAGACAAGCTCGACGACGCGTGTTATTCGAGCCTCAGGGCATGAATATTGTTATCTGGGTCTCGGGGCATGACAAGTAAACGCCATACGCACTTATCATGGTCATATCGAGAAAAGGCGTTAACTACACGTATGTTGAAACGCGGAAAACTTTAGATGTGCTGAAGACTTCGAACATGATTTTGACCGCTACAAAGAAAGTTTCAGAGGAGTACTTACTAATTAGCATCCACCCGAGTGCAAGTATGGAGCTTCAAAGAAACTCGCGGCAACCATCAGACCATTTCTTTCTCCTACATGGTATTTATTAATTCGCTGTCACTATATTATCTACTAGTCTTCCTGGCTAGCTCAGTTTTCAGAGGTGTAGTTGATAGATGGTAGCTCCAGGCTTCAACTCGAAACCAGGACGAAGTTTTGCTTAGGCTACGAAGCTTCAGAGAAAATCGCATAGTCTTCCTTTGAGTTGAATGGCAGCACACGGGTAGGATTCAATGAGTAAATTCTCTGCAGTTAAAATCTACTCTACTTTTGGGAGTTTACGTAAACACAAAAACAACAGAAAGGACACTGTGTGTTGAAACGCATAAACGTAACAAGCTGCAATATTTGCAAGGGTTTTCTTTTTGGACGTCTGGGAGATTTTACCTTTACAACCGTAATAAACCTATCAATCGCACAATGCCCTCTATATAAATTGTTATATCCCTGTGAGTGAAACACGGGGAGGAACGCGTGGCCTATTTCCGTCCTAGCTAATTCGACGAACCTACTCAGCCTTGCAGGCCGAGGTGTACGCGCTAGGACAAAATTCTCGACTTCTTTTCTCTCGATCTATCTATCTCTTTCCGTAATTTCTGCTTATCCATTTTGAATTTTGGACTGCCGCGCCGCCACCCCATGACCGTTGCAGCGCACTTCGCTGGCGTGATTTGAAGGGTGTGTGTGTGCGTTTCGAGCGCTCCAACAGCCGCTTTACCGGCGCTGCCTTGGGTTAGCAGACTGCGTCTCCGGTCGCTTTCTCGTGTTAGTCCTTCACGGGCTCGTATTTTCATCATACCAGGCAACTAAAACTACGGCAGTGTTTGGTTTTGTGTCCGGGGCGTTAGAAATTTATTCCTATCTCGGCATACCGCTCCAGTTAGGCTTCGCTTTTGTTTTCTTGTGCAGATCGTTTAGCACCGTGAATCATTTGTGTGTCGACTCATTATAGTCGCAGTGGGGATTACTATTTTTGTTCGCAACCTTCGCATGTGGTTGGGCTCGCTTGCCGCTGCGTGTGAAGGTCGCAACGATGAAAGAGAGCGCCGGTGCGTGCGATTTAAGGTTTATAGGATCCACTGAAAAGCAGCGATTAACCTTGTACGACGAGGCTCATGAGCCTTGGCTTCTGAAAATTGTTCGAATACAGCTCGGATCGATACGCACAAGAGCCTGTGGACGAGCACAGCAAATTAAGTGCACACTGTGATCATTCGCCTGTATGTTGTGTAGGTGTGTAGTTTATGTACGTTGCGTTTTCACGAATTTCACGCCGTTTTAGAGCGCAGCTCTTTGGCGTCCGTTCCTGGGTTTCGCGTCGGCGTCGGCGTCGTCATCGGCCTCGTAACCAGCTCCGCCCCCCTTTCATCCCCCCAGCGCTAGCAGCGACCGACTGATACCGCTAGATGCCGCTGACGCCGCTAGAGTCAAGATAACGTGACTGCATATAACACCGTTGCCGCCATGCAGAAAGAGGAGGGGAGGGTCCCCCCGCCCCCTCTGTTCCTGTGTGGCGGATAGGGTGCTCTTCAGTTGCCGACGCGCCGGTTATTTCACGTAGGCCCCGGCACGTCGACGAATACGTGACCACCTTCCCACGGCTAGACCTTGTTCTTGGCGCTGCGGAAGCGAGGGTATCATATTGTTTGCGTCGGCATCGGCGGCGTTGTCCCTGAAACCAACTCCGCAGCTGGGGTTGACTCACTATCGGCGTCAGCAGCATCAGCCAGTCGCTGATATCTCTTCCCTCCTCCCTTTATCGCTTTGTCCGCTTGCTGCGCGCGCTTCTGCCCCCATCGTTTGCCGCTGGGTGTACACGCCGCCCCCCTCCCCCCTCTTCCTGCGAGTCTCCGGTTGTCAAAGCGCCGGCTCGAACTTAATTCCTTTCTTCGCTCCTCCTCCAATGCAACCCCTGTGTGTGGCAATCAGAGAGCCAGATCGGTGGCGGCGGATTTGCCTCAATCTATCGAAAAGGTGAAACAGCTTATTTGCTGCGCTCAAATTTCGCATTAGGAAGTAACGTAATCGTCGGTAATTTTTCTTTTTTAGAAATGCAATTCTGTTCAAGCGCCTATTTTAAATAAAAGGCGTTTATATGTTCAGTCGTGTATTTGCGCACATTCGTATCGCTTCGGTGAACGCAATATGCTCACCATAAAGATCGCATGCACCGCACACGTATGCAGAAGAGATCTCTCAAGCTTCCTTTAATGGAGTTGTTACTTAATTTGTCATCGCTGCATCGATCAGATTGCACTGGACGTGGTGTTGGTTACTGTGTGCTCTCCGGAGATCGCATTTTGTTCTCGCGTATGTGCGCGAGCGAGCTGCCAATGCATTTCGTGTATTTTGCCATTGCTGCTGCGAGCCGGTCGCGCAAGACGTTGAGCTGCGACCAGCTCCCAACAGCTGTGGCAAAGTAGGAAAACGTGCAGTGAAGGCAGCAACTCGCGCGCGTATACGCGCGTATGGTGTGCGACCTCCATAGAGTACACATCAACCACCCCCTCCCCCTTTCAGAGCGCGTGTGGAGGCGCCAGGATATACGAAAGACCCCTCCCCCCGTGCCAATGATTGTTTGGTCCGTAGTTGGGCCTTCATACTGTAGACCGCAACTGAAGGAGCAACTGACGCTGCCGCTGTAATTCATGATTGCTGGGAGATGCTGGAAGTTTAAGTCCGGTGAACGAAATTCGGGCCTGTTTTAAGCAATGCTGATGGGAATCACTAACTGCTGGCACGGTAACAGCTACACGAGCCCACGACGTCTGCACGTGTTTCATTTACTTGCATATAAACATACCGCAGAGATATAAAGCTTTTGACGCGGTTAAGGTCACTTAAGAGCAATTAGGCTGTATTATTTGGGACTGGTTCTACTGTAGGGTTTATTTGACAGAACCCTGCCGATCACACAGCGGCTTCCATGCCGGGACTAGCTCCACTCGGTGGGGACGGTATTCCGTCGCTCCGCCAGTTTCTTTTATAGCTGGCGGCGGATGGCGTGCCCCATGCTCCGCCTGGAGACCGGGGTAAAGACATCTTTGTCACACTCCTGTGCAGACATGGAGACCGAAAGAACGCTAGACAAGGAGAACTAAGATATTCTTCACGCTCCCGGATAACGTAGTCGGTTAAAGCGCTCGGCTGATGACCGGACGTGTAGGACTTCGATTACCTGAGGAGGATGACGTTTTCGTTCTTTAAGGCTAGCAGAACCCCTTCAATATGCTGTGGGATCTAGCCGATAAATCTTGCGGACCCATTTCGCAGACTGATCTCTCTCAAGTGATATTTTTACCATGAACCAAGTAAGGCACTCGCCTGAGAGGTACGCCCTACCTAAACAATTCTTTTTGGCGGATGTTGTTGCTGTGACGCGCGTGTTCATTCAATCTTTTCTTTCGCGTCTATGCTTGTCAACACTCACCTTTCGCACGCGGCGATAATTGTCGCTTAGTATACGATAGCATGTGCTATTTTCACATAGACTGAAAGGAGGAAAGAAGCCGCCAAATGCTAGACATTACATACTGTCCCGTAAGAAACACACCCCTTAAATAAAGAACCTTTGCACCGCTAAAAATGAAACTGGTCCTCTGCTGCATCCTCGGAGTTGTAGTCAGGGAAATCCTACATACCGGGCCGTTTGTTGTGTTCAGTCCAGGAATAAGACAGGGTTCTAGACATGAAACGGGAAAGAGAAAACGAGGTTAAGGAAGCCATGCAGAAGCAACATATTTCTGCACTGCATCCTTTTAAGCGGTTACCTTTGCCGCGTACAAATATAGTTATTCATGCATTACCATAGCGTTAGGAACGCCAGTCTGCTAAGACACAAGTTGGCTTAAGAAAGATAAACGCCTCATCTTTTTCCTCATCCTTGCTACTTATTTGTGTTCAGTTTTGGCCATTCGTTTGATTCATGACAGCGCCAATCTGTTTAGTACTTCAGCCTTGCCAAGATGATATTTTATTGCCTCCGTTGCCTCACATCCAGTGGTCAATATCTGCATCTGCCTCCAGGGCACCATTAGGCACCGTGTTATTTCCGCATCATGAAACCGCGAAACAGATTGAATTTTGATCGTTACCTAAATTATAGGTAGCAATTTGTGCTCTATTTAGTCAATTAGTTTGTTTTAAGGGTACATTTATCTAAACACTACCATTATTAACATTCAGACACTTTTATTAGCGCTTTGCTAAGTTGTGCTACATGTTTTCAAGCACATATGTTCTGCTACATACGGCAAATTCATTAGATTTCATTCACTAAATGCATCATTTATCACATTCTGTTCGCTTCTGGGCACTTTATGCACGAAGTGAAGCAACAAATATTTGTGCGAATGTGAAAGCAATAATGTCTGATCTCGTCATGAGGCGAGTAATCAAGTGTTTAAAAAGCGAAGTGTTATCAACACTTTACCAGGAATGAAAGCAGTATTTCTGAAGTACCATAAAATCTAAGCACAAAATAAAAGGTTCATGCACCAAAAAACGACCATGTCTTGTGCAAAAACCAAATACTTCAAGCTGAGGAGCAGGTGTGAATAAGGCAAGCTCTTCGTCTTGAAGTCTTCTCACTACTTCATCATATTAAGGCAAATTGTCAAATACTTTATTATATTTAAAACGTATTAAAATACCAGCCGCTCTTCATTTGCCATGCGTTACTCCAGTCACAGAACAATGAAAATAATTATTTAGTTCCTGGTGATCATGGGTGTTATATAGGCCTAACTTCACTGCGGTATCAAAAATAGCATTTGTCACATCATTAATGAAAATTATAAATAATACAGAGCCAAGCGCCGACCATTATGGCACATCTGAATTGAGAGTCACTGACGGTATGACTGTGCATGACGATATGACTGTGTGTTGTGTACCATGGATGCTTCGGGTTCTTGTTCAAACATTTGTGGGAACGAACTGACGCACACTGCTATGTACTAAATTATGAAACTGCTCTACCAAAGAATCAACACCGCACGTTTCACTGCCTACAACAATATTCATCGAAAGACGACTCTCTCTGTTCAACAATAGCAGGTCTTTAGCCCGGGTAAAATATGTTAAGATATTGAAATTCGGCTTAGGGGTTGACAAACCACGTTAAAATACATGAAAACACCCTTGCGATCTGACAGACCGTCGACTACGCCACACTAAAACCTGTACTGTAGCAAATGCTGGTTAATAAAGGCAAGGTCGAGAACTAAGTTATACTCGAGTTGGACATTCAACCACTTGTGTTCAATCAAATGATATAGCCATATTAATTAGGAATTCACAGACAACCTTGTCACGACGTGTTGAAATTAACAAGGTCCAATCGATATAAGGAGTATGAAATCGCCTGCAATAATCATTTTAAACTTGCGGAACGTGTGTTCCGGTATGTATGCTGTAATATACGAGAAAACGTTTCCCGATCCGGGTGGACGGTATACAGCACACACAACTGCCATGTAACTAGAAATGTTTCTCCGGTACCAAACAGACCCAGTATGGAAAATATATGGCAATACAAGCATTTCAATATCATTTCTGATAAACAGAGCTTTTAACAAACCCTTGTAAAGAACTGCCTGCTGTTTCTGATAACAGAGTAATCTCGAGGCGAAAATTCTACATCTGATATGGAGCTGTCCGATAACGTTTCTGTTACGCAAAACTAGACGGACTGTTGCACTCTACACGCCAATTGAAATCTTCAACCTTATTAAGCAAACTGCGAGCATTCATATTGAAAACAGTCGCTGGTCATCAACGAATCAGTCTGTCTCTAGACTCTACGGCACGGGTAGCCTTGACAATCTTTTACCAATATCATCGCAAGGATAAGGAACACTGTCGACTATCAGAGAAGCGTACTGCTAAATATACTTATCCGCTTGTTTGCAGACATCAACCTAGCTGTCCCAGAGGTCCTTTAGAATTTTCCGTACACGCTCAGAAATCTCTTCGCTAATGTACATATAAAATCTATTTAGTTTCCTGGCGTTTTTAAGCATGGAAAGCTTGGTTCTAAATTCTAACAGTTTAAAAATTACAGGTCGCATCTTTGCCTTTCTTTGCGTGCCAAGCCTCAGAGAGCGTTCAGTTTCTTCACAATGGATTCAAAGTTTGGAAGACAGCAACTCAGATGCAGAATCTAATAGCTGGTCAGAAATTTCCTTTGATGGTTTCTTCGATTCCTAGATGATTACGTTATTTCTACAAGGTCTGTTTTCCAGGTCATCGTGTTTATGGTTAGGTTTGGTATTGACATCTTTATGGTTCCCAACAGTTTTCTCAAGATAATGAACGCGCTGAAGAGCGTCCTGTGCAGCTGAAGCCAACGCCTGTGTGTAATAAGCTCTTTACAAGACGCAATTCTAGACTGTAGAGCAGAACGTTCTGCCCTGATCTGTGCTTGTGTGGCTAGCAGTTCTGTTAGCGTTTTCTCTTACTTAGAGTCTGGATTAGTCTCGACATGACCGGCCAGTGGCAACAAAATTCTTAAGGAATGCAGTATGCCAGAAAAAATACACATATTGTGCTGAAGATGTGGCACCAGCAAAAAGAAACGGTTATCTCTCTTAAAACATTTCGAACTATATTTGTGGCCTACATGCAAAATTAAACAAATATATTTCCAAGGACCGTTTGTCATGCCGCTGCTAGACTACTGAGGAGGATTGGCCGGTGCATCGCTTTTATGTCCCGTCAGGTCCATGTCCAAGACGTTCCGGTGTTGTGCCATGCGTGGTCGAGGCATGCGAGATCGACAGGAGTTTAGGTGCATCTGTAGGCTGGCATTAAATAATAAACGGAAGGGCAGTGAGTGGGCAGTTTCCGTGAAGGAAGCTTGAAGAAGAAACATTGCATGCCCCTATGTGGGCACCGATCAATAGGTATGTCGGAGTACAAGGCGTTATATTAGACTAAATCTATATTACAGAAGAAGGAGCATGCAGGGCTTTCCCTTCAAAAGCAATATTCTTGTAAACGAGGCTCTATAGGTGGTATTGAAAGTGCGCAAAGCTTTGAACAACTCAAAAGTGCAAGTATGAATATCATTACTGAAAAACAGGACAGCGCAAAACGGACGGGACAAGAAAGGAACATAGCACGAGCATAGTCTTACAACTGGTTCGTTGCCCCAACACCTCTTTTCTTTATTAACAAAGAGCATGCGCGCCAACAAACAAAGCCTATACGCAGAATCAGCTGTTCAGCCAAAGAAAGTATTGTTCTTTTCTGTAGAAGTGAATGTAAGCTTCGATTACACATTAACAAGCCCTAATCTAGCCTTAATGCCTCAAGACCTTCTCGCTCTTATCTTTAACGCAGGAATGGTTATTCTTGGTTAGGCCAGAAAGCGGGGTACATTCCTATTCATCATACATGCAGGCACTGCAAAATTTAGGTAGATGCTGTCCACGTGCTTATCTAAGGAATTAGCGTGCTCCAAAAACCTTTTTTTAATACATCGAGCCGTCTGGCCGACATACACCTCGCCACAGCTGATCGAAACCTCATATATAACTTCTGATTTCCAAGGCACAAACTAATTCTTGTGGGTAATGCCACAGCCAATATTCGTATGTTTGTCTTTACGGGCTAAAGTGTATCAACTACTGGGAGTACATGCCCCAGTCAAAAATGGCAGTCCTGCCGGTTGACTCCTGCGATTCGAAACTTATTAAGAAGGGATTGCGCCTGCTTGCTTAATGGCTTCGAGCCAAGTATTGTTTCCATAAAGTTCAGGTCAGCATCCATGCTCAAAATTATTCGCCTACAACATCCGAGGTTTCCGCTTCGTCTTCTTCAAGCAGTAGCTGAGACCCTGTTTAATGCCTTACGCGCTAGACTAAACCGCTGGAGACGAATAAACAATAGAGGAGGAAGATCGAAGGGGTCCTCTATGTTTAGAAAGCCTAGCAAAGCTTGAAAAAGGTTGGCGGATAATTTGCGGTTTATGTTCTCTTTTTTTTTGCATGGAAGCTCTCTTGTTTACGCAGTTTATCAAGTAAAGGCAATCATAGGAAGGTTAGGTGTGGCATAAACCACATGAATGAGTTTGTGCTTTCTAAATCAGGAGTTATATATTAAATTTCTAGCAGCTCTGGCTAGGTGTATGTCGGCCAGGCAGGCCGATAAATTGACACAGGATTGTTGGAGCACGCTAATTCCTTAAATCCAGCAGGTTGACATCTACCCAAATATTGCAGGGCCTGCAAGCATAATGAACAAGAATGTAATGTGCTTTTCGGCCGGACTAATGTTATAAGATATGCGCAGGAAGGAAAACGTCAGGAAGTTCTTGAAGCCATTGAAATCGCGATATTAGGACCTGATAAATGTGTAAGCGAAGCTTGCATTCGCTTATACCGCGAAGAGCTGTGGTGGTGAAAACTTTAACTGCCAATAATTGTGGAGGGGCAAAGCCGACTGCTTTACATGGCACGAGGCAGCACTTAGAAGCCGCCCTTAAGCGGCAAAAGACAGCTCTTAAAGGTGTAATCGATTCAGGGCGTTGGTGATGCCCCAGCGCTGCTCTGTAACAGTGGAGCTGACCAGGAGAGTCTCCCAGTACGACTCTGCTGAATTTGGGAATGGAGGTGAGAAGTTACGGCATGCGAGGAGGACGTAAAGGAAGTCGCCCTGTTTGCCGCAGAGCTTACAGGACAGGAATTTATTGGGGTATCAGGGTATCAGGGTACCAATGGAGGCCTCGATAAGGGTTAGGGAGGGAGCCGGCGTTGCGTAAACACGCCGACTATCTCGGTAGTAGGTAAGAATATCTCGGGAGGTAAGCAGCCGCTTCGGGACTAGCGTAGAAGATCCCACTCCTGTCCATAAAAGTAAGACCTCGGGCGATGGAGTGGACCTCCTCCTTACCCGGGAGACCTACATGCGCTGGGGTCCAGATGAGGGTTACAGGGTGTATGGGATGCCAAGACCATAGAAGCCGAGCAGCGGTGCGGGATACCAGGTCATTGGTGAAATTTGATAGTGCTTACTTTAAGTCGCACACAATTTTGGTGGCAAAGGTCGAGATGAGGGCGAGCTCAATAGCTGCCTCCTCTGCAATTTCGGAGGAGTGTGTGGTAGAACATGTCAAGCTGTGAGATGATTTTGCGTTTTAGCTTTGTGTGTTGTTACGCATGAGCTCTGCTGAAGAAGGAAAAAGGCGTTGGTGAAATAAACCAGTTGTTAGCCTGCGCTCCTCCTGCGTTCTTCTTTTGTCTCGTCCTTTATGCGCAGTTCTGTTTTTCAGTAATTACTTACCAGCTAGCCCCCTATTGGACTCGATTAAATATGAATATCTGCGTAAAAAATTCAACAGTACTTTTACAGATAGCATGGACTGCGAGGGCTTTAATGAGAAGACTGCTATATGTTTACTGGATCACGTCTGACGCTGTGTTGGATTATTCGGTATCCAAAATGTAACAGTTCATATGCTGCAGCCCTCCTGCTCAAGAGGCGCGAAAATGTAGTCCCCTACTACACAGGCTCATTTAACGCATTCTTTAATTAGCGGGAGAGCTTCCAGCAGCCTCTTCGATTGCCTTGAAAGAAGGCCCTGACTATGGCCGCTTTCGTGGCACGTCATGACCCTTGTCCGGGAAAGACGTGCGCAGAGAAAGGAAATTTCTCCCCTTCCATTTGGTGTAGAGAGAGGCTACAGGAGCGTCTGGTGTGTGATTTGTTGATGGGTTATCTGTTTCCTTTGGACGCGGTACTTTCATGTTCCAAGCCTTGCTCACATCTGTCAATGGCAGCGGACAGAGCCACAGGCAGCATGCGTAGCCGGAGCCGCTACTTTGCATGCGCCATACCCTTAGCATCCATACTGCAGCTGCGTCGTTCCGCAGGTGTCTCGGCGATAGTGCCGCTAGAGAGTAGAGGAGGAGGGTGACGTTACAACTGAAGATGCGCACGTGGGCATAGAAATAAGGGTGGGTTCTGCACTGCGCATGCCCGCGCCGCAACGTTTGCTGCCCGAGTGAAGCAAGATAGTGTCTACAGGCATCACACGAGCAGGACATGAAAGTGTATTCTACCTAGAACGCCGGTGAAGTTTGATACATTCAATGGAACTGTTGTGTTCGATGGAACACTCGGTAGCCCACAACCAAAGCTCTTGCTCCAAATTCAGGCCAACTGCACTGACCTTTTCGAAATGCTTCGAACGCAGCAAAATGGTAAATGGTATCTAAAAAACGTACACCTAAATTACAATGACTTGTTAATGTGAACGGATGAATTGCTTGTGAATTCTGCGGAATAAAATCCTTGAGTCTCTTGAATGTGACAAGTGCATCACAAAGGCCGAAAAACATCGCAATCAATTTATAAATGCAATTGGCTAAATAAAAGCAGTTGGCTTTTTGTCTGCTAGATGCATACGAATTTCCGAAAAGCTCGATTCGACGTTAACAGAAAGCCACCAGGAGTCACAAAAGGATACAGTCGATGACAACGTTGTTACCAAGAAAGGGTTATACGTTTTTCCTAGTGACTGCATTAGGCCACTGTACCCAACGTAATGACGCCATGTTGCGTACTTGTGTCCGACATCATGAGAATTAATGAGGCATACCGGGAAATCGACATATCTTGAACATTCCTCGTAGCATCTAATTCACTTCCTCATCTATCATTTTGCGCTCAGGTGGTGACAATATTGAAGCTTCTACCAGTAAGGATTTGAGAAACCAGGTTCCTAGGTTCGGAATGTTGAACGTGGGCTGCCTTTATAGGAAAAGGACAGCTTGGGTGCCTATCCGCAGAGAATAGACAAAGGCATGGCGCACGAATCCATCATGTGAAGTAACAGGGATTTTTAGTATCACGTTGTTTGTATTATAGATGGCGAGAGTAACTAATGCGTTAGCTATTGGCTGGTAAGCGCTCTAGCTGCTTAGGTTTCCAATCTTAGGCAAGAACGACAAGTTCATTAAAACATTTCACTGTTATTAGTGTCATTTCACGATAGATTCCAATACATAAAGAATAAGTGCTTTATTAAGGTGATATAATTGGCATCAGCTGACATACCAAATATGCCAAGGGCATTGCAGGGCATGGAAACTGATAAGTATGGAGCTGAATAATGTGGCACAACATTACATTTGTAAATTCAGAACATACTCAAGTTACTGCCAAGTCTTCATTCGGATAAACTTCTTCAAAAACTTGAGCCGAAAAGTGACATCATCACCACGCAGCGAAACTACGGACTGCACTAAGAGAGAACGCAACTTTTGGCCACTCTATCATGAATCTACACACATTTGTCCATCTAAACCACAGCTTTTTTCGAAGCAGCACCTAAAAGCAGCACTCAATGAATTCAGTGGCGCCGGAATCATTCAGTGCCGTGATAAGGACACCCGGGATTGAAACGGGTACCTTAGTTGTTCTTCTTTAACATAGCTACAAACAGGGGTATCTCTTCTCGCAGTGTACGTCATGCAGCCTCACCTTATCGGTCGCACCGACAGTTATACGGTGGAGAGAAGAGCTGTCAGGACGATGAATAATGGCCCATGTGGAGAGCTGAAGGTCGTATAAGGCGCCCTTTTGATCCTCGTGAACGGTCCCGCAATATTGAAAGGCGAGGGTTCCCAGACTCAGAAGCCTAGGTCGGGTGACGAGAAGTACGAGGGTGGTAATCTCGCCGCGGATAGGTGGACAAAGCCTAACACAATTTTGACACCGAGGAGAAAATGCAATGTGGCCTGCGTAGGCGCAGCACGAGCACTCTAGGGAAGTGTGGCGCGTATAAGTCATTCCCGCACAAATTCCCGCGTCGAAATTTTCTGTCTCATAAGACCGATTCCCGCTGGTCGCACTGGCTTCGCTGCCTCGGGCAGTGATCATGGCGCGTTGCTCGGCAGCGAACGCTGGGGTTCCAAGTACTCCTCAAATTCCACAGCCGTAAAGGCTGGTAGAGACGTTCGCAGCAGATACGACTCTGCGTGCGCAGTCGACCGGGTTTTTTACGCAAACGATCGGGGAGAAAATATATGTCAAGTCTCAAGATATGTCACCAGCATCAACCTCTGCCATGAATGACACATCAGCTGGCCCTGTGAGCGCGGGGGATTATCGGCCGCATTCCGACAACTTGTATCTGCTACCGTGCTCTATTCCGTCAAAAATAGAGTCGAGGCTTGCTTTAAAACGCGGAAGGTATATGACGAATTAGAGTAGGCTATAACGCCAGGTTTCCGCCGTTACACGGTGACATTGGATTGCATCATTCAGTGCTGCAATATGAACTGTGAATTTTCCGGGAGGCATCAAATGTCGCGAGAGAAACCTTAGCTCTCAACCTTGCCGACCTTTGAAAACTTGTCATCAAAATAAAAATGCGCGGAGTAACAGGCATTAACTTGACCTCTACGAACTCCTAGCAAACGTATTCAAAGAAAAAAATGAGGGGAAGCCGTGACACGTGAGCGGAACGTCTCTTGCTGTTTGCTTTTTCGCGAACACTTACCCTTTTCGTTGACTTGATAGTCACCCAATATTTCTTGGAGTTCTGTCAACAAATAACAGCATCACGTTGAAATGAGCAATGTCGAAGGAATTCAACAGAAAATGATCATTAAATACAATTTATTCATCCATAAATTGAGTTAGATAAAATATTTTGTATGGCTTAGCTTGTAGCTATTAACAAATTATTGTGCACTATCAAGGCTCGCCATTATTTTACTTGCTTTATCGTGGCATTCCGTTGTTTTGCTTGCTTTGAAGTCACTTACCTCTTTTTACATATTATATAATGTACGCGGCCCATCTTGACAGGAAATAAAAATATAAATGCGTGTTTTAACCAAGAAGTATGAACGTTCCTGCATGGTATAAAAGCATCGTGCTTGATAAGGTTAAGATGAGTTCGGTTTATATTTTTAAACAGCGGGCAATAGAGAGGCTCCTGCCAATTCAGCCTTTGCTCCAACATGTGAGGCCTCAAGAATCAACAACTAGCCGGAGCATGGATATGCTGCCTGTCCATACCACCCGCCAGGGCTGTTCTCGGGAGGAGTGCATGATGACAACTTTTCAATACGGAGCCTAAGGACTAATGCAAACGCACTTAAAAGGGGAAGAGGTTAATCAGAAAAATAAGCAAAATGTTATTGCATAAGTCAGGTCCACCTCTAACGTTATGATGATATAGCATTATGTGCAGTTGTCTGCGAATCCTTCAAAGGTGGTTGGTTTGTGTGCATTCGCTTTGGCACTGGCCTAATCAGTGACCGTTTAATGTGAATCTCCATCTCGCGCATAGCTATTTGAGCCCCGTCGTAAGCTAAACCAATGTATGCAAGAATACTAAGCCCTTACGGCTAAAAGGTCTGCTTTTCCTAAGCCGTAGTGACCTGCGTGCCTGGCCTTAGAGCAATATGTTTTACTCCACGTTCTAGTCCTGAAAGGCTCGATTGCGATCTCACCTCCCCTTTTGGCAAATGGACAACCCAAGTTAGTACCACGTCCCATGCCTTGTAGCCCCGTGCGTGCACAAAACACCGCGGCCGGACAACAGCCGACCGAGTCACTTCTCACCAGCTTAAGCCATGGTGGTCATTTTAGCTCAGGACACTTAATGTTCTGCAAAACTGAACATTTTAGCGCTGTAGCGCCAAAACACTTCTTTCTTTCGTTATTGGTGCTTTTATGCCTTTATTCATAAATATCGAAGCAACAACTTAAACTGGAGTTTGGGGAGAGGAATATAAATATTGAAACCAACCGGAACAGAGATCCCCTCGGGTAGATTTCTGGTATATGCACTTCAAAGCTACTTCCCAGATTACGCATTTTTTAGGACCTGGCTAAAGACAGAAAAATAGCAAAAGCACTCTGACGAAGTTAAGCCAACATTCGGTCGCATTATATTGCCCATTGTGATGAAATCGCCTACGACATGTAATGTTTTCTATCAAGAGAATTTATGCGCCGCAAGCTGCAGTCAGCTTAACTAAAGTAAAAACTTTAATTTAGAGTTCGACGGTGTTTACATGAACGTTCCTTCTACAGACCATTATTGTACATTGAATACTCGCTAATACTAACGATGAATGATTTCTTACTGCGGCTGGCGGGCTATTCTCCGGAGAGCTAATTTCTTAATCCAATCTTTTCGACATTAAAACACATATCCTAAAATTATGTTTAAACCAAGGGTTAAAAACATAAGAAAGAAATATTGCGTCACGCTATGGAGAAAGAAAACATGTATGGTTTCCTATTATCCCCTATTACTACTTCGCCTATACCTGAAATAGCATACATCCATTTAGCTTATGTACATGCGCGTCTCTTTCAGTTGACTAGCAAACTTCGTTAGCACTGCAAGAATCTTTCGTATAAATTTTCGTTTCATTCTGTACGATAAAATTTGACTGAGGTTTTTCACGAAAACTAGGCAACGTTCTCACTTCTTACCGTCGTATCACGCTACCGATTCTCATCTTGTTGGTGCACAAAAAACCTCTTTTCCGAGCTACGTCTACATAAATGTAGATTGGTGCATGTTTATGTTTGTCCAGAGTTTTATACCAAATGCGACATATATACCCTAGCATATATGTTTAATCACATATATTGTCACGCCACTGACGACGAGGAAGAATTGGGCTGGTCTGGGAGAAGAAGTGCAGAAAGCGTTGGTGCATGGGGGCAAGTAAGCTTCACCTTATCCGACTGCCATATCACTGTAAATAAACACCCTTTTTCTATTTCACCGTAACAACTGTCACGCCACTGACGACGAGGAAGAATTGTGCTGGTCTGGGAGAAGAAGAGGAGAAAGCGTTGGTGCCTGAGGGCTAGTTGGCTTCACCTTATCCCACTGCCATATCACTGTAAATAAACACCCCTTTTCTATTTTACCGTAACAGCTTGGTGGAGGTGCGGGGTAAGACTACGAATTCGGCTTGAAAATTGCACCACCCACAGACACTTGCGCACTACACGCACCCAGTGGCCGCAACGCCTCTCCACTCACACCACAAAACGTTGAAGCACGGTCATATTCAAACATCACTTTGCGTCCCAACAAGCGCCTAAACTGATTACTCATCACAGCCACAGTCGCACCCGTATCCACCAAAGCTACTGTATACACACCATCAATGAGCACACGAATTTTGTTTTTGAGCATTATAGTTGGAGGGATGTTGGCACACAACACATTTCCAGCGGCCTCACCCCCATTGGTCGCGCTGGTTAGTTTTCCTGCTGAGGCGACATGGAGCGCCGCCATGGTGATGGAGAACGACGCGCACGGAAGGCGGGTGGAGGAGTAACACTTCTATCAGATGCAGGGGAGTGGTCGTGGAGATTCTGGTTATGAATGTTGCGGTAATACCCACGCTGAGTATTTGATTGCTGAAAAACTGAACTGTATTGCCGATTGTTGGGTACTGTTGGAGGCGTCGGACGGTTGTAGCGAGGTGGGAACCTACTGCGGCAGTACCTGGCGATGTGACCTTCGACGCCGCAGCGGTAGCATATCGGCGGGGAAGGTAGAAAATGCTGTTGTGGATAAGAGCAAGGAACAGCTGGGCGCGTCGTAGGTCTGGCTGAATGCTCTCACCACTCAGGAATCCTGGTAGATCGAATGGAAGATCTATGTGCACTTGGGGCGACGTCATACCTTGGGGCGTCAGTCATCGACGCATTCCGATTGGCGAAATGTATAGGAGGATAGTCAATAGAAGCTGCAACTTCAGGAGCTTGTGCGAAAGGCTGCACTGTAATCGCTTGTGGTGGTGAAGCCGGCCGTTTAGATACCCTCTGGACAGAGACCTCAGCAGATTCGTACAGGGGAAGTGGGTTGAGCCGCAGGAGTTCTTCCCGCACGATTTGTCGGATCGTCGACGGAAGATCTAGTTGGGCATGGTCATCAAGGCTGTCCACGGTAGGCACGTTGGCCAAGTTGGTCTTGCTGCGCCGTACTTAGGGATCGAACGGAGCACCTTCCACCAAGGCCTACATCAAAAACTCTTCACCCACTATGACGGCCCTTATGTGGTTGTCAAACGCATTAACGATTTAACTTATGCAATAGCCCGCCTGACAGCATCGGGTCGTCGGTCTGCCAAAACCGAACTATGTCATGTTGCCCGCTTGAAGCCGTGTCAGCCTCGCACGACTCACGAACACGCCCAGAGGGCTTAGGCTGAGTAGGGGGGAAATGTCACGCCACTGACGACGACGAAGAATTGTGCTGGTCTGGGAGAAGAAGAGGAGAAAGCGTTGGTGCCTGGGGGCTAGTAGGCTTCACCTTATCCCACTGCCATATCACTGTAAATAAACACCCCTTTTCTCTTTGACCGTAACAATATATATATATATATATATATATATATATATATATATATATATATATATATATATATATATATATATATATATATATATATATATATATATATATATATATATATATTTATATTACGTGTACATAAATGTAGATTGGTGCGTGTTTATGTTTGTCCAGAGTTTTAAACTAAATGCGGCATATATATACCTTAGGATATAATTTTAATCATATATATATATATATATATATATATATATATATATTGGGATATCAAAGATATCAAACGTTTTCAAGGCAACTGATTGAAAGTAGTACATTCGGAGTAGCAAATTCAAAAACTTAAAATATTTCTATTTAGACTTATAGGTCCTAGCCCGAACTTATGTATGTATGTATGTATCTGTGTATATATATATAGCCTTGAAAAAAGCCAGCTTTTGGCCGAAACGACAATGTAATAAATGTTTCGCTATGAAGCAATCTAATCTTTCAACTTACCTATTCAATAGCAATCGAGCAAGTTCTTTTTACAAACTCAAGCATACATACATATCGATTCTCTGAAAACCGGCTCCTGTCGCTTGTGTAAATTGTTCATGGTTTTTCGTGTACCTCTTTCTGATTACAGCTTTTTTGTTTGTATTGGTAATTTGTTAATTATTTGTGTTTATTTGATGAATCCCCCTAGGTCATGCGCGCAAGGGCTCTCAAGGTATTTGAAATCAATATATATATATATATATATATATATATATATATATATATATATATATATATATATATATATATATATATTGTTACGATACGGCAAGCCGATGAAAACAGAACAGAGGACAGAGAGATGGTCGATGACAGTGAGGTGACGTTTAATGAAAATGTTGCCGGCCCTAGCGCGACCGCTCCTGTCCGCGCCACTGCCCGCTTCTTCTTCCTTGATGTCGTCCGTAACATGACCTGGGGCCACCGAGCGATCGTCCCGATCGTGGACGAGGAAATGCATGATGTTGATGATTCCATGGCAGGATGATGGGCGTGTCTAGATGCTTGAAAAAGAAGCGGAAGAAGGAAGAATAGAATGGCTTGCCGGCACGATGATTCGCGCTGAACCTTGGCAGGACACTCTCGGGCCACACGTTGCCACGACTCGATGGCGGAGGCCAAGGCACGCACCGCATGGCATAGGCAGGGGAGAATGTCTTCAGGTGTAGCGGTGTCTTGGGGCGTAGGGTCCTTGGTCGGCACATCAGGTCAGTGGGGTCACATTAGGTCATTCGCGTCTCTCCTTGTGTCTTGTGGGCTTGTGTGGCGTCTCGGGTCAGTCTCTCCTTCGTCGTGTCTTGTGGTCGTGGCGGGGGGGACGGGGCGGAGGAACGGCAAGGTCTTGCTGGGTCCGGCAGGCTGGGGAACAGCCATGCAGTGCCTCCTAACCTTTCGCCGACAGCGGCGCAAGAAGTCGCAGGGCGCTGATGCTCCGGACCAGGATGGGGGGGGGAGGGGTGATGATGAAGTACCCAGCACCTCCACCAAATGTTACGATACGGCAAGCCGATGAAAACAGGAGAACAGAGGACAGAGAGATGGTCGATGACAGTGAGATGACGTTTAATGAAAATGTTGCCGGGCCTAGCGCGAGCGCTCCTGTCCGCGCCACTGCCCGCTTCTTCTTCCTTGATGTCGTCCGTAACAATATATATATATATATATATATATATATATATATATAGTTATAACGAAGACCAATGTTGTTCCACAGCTGGAACGTAAATAAATTGCTTCAACCGTTCGTGTTCGTTTTTACTGCAATCAACCGTGTCCAATATTTCAATTCTGACTTAAGTATGTATATATATATATATATATACACCGACGCGACTTCCCAAGCGACGAGGGCTTAGGAGGTCACGTCGGGGTGCAGGACGACGTAATGCAGTAGCATAGTTCATCGCTGCTGATTCATGCACTGGAGCCGTCGGAGTCGTCGCTTTAGAAACGCCCAGCGCCTGCTAGACTTCTTCACGGACGACGTCCGCGAGCATCGCCACCTGGGGTTGTGTTGATGGCAGCAATCGGCGGAGCTCCTCTCGCACGATCTCCCGGATGTGGTCCCGAAGGTTCTCTCTGCTTGCAGATTCGCCGGGGTAGTGGCATGAGTAGTCTGATTGAAGTGGTCGCTCGTAGGGGCCCATCCGGTTGTCCAAAGTCTTCTCGATGGGCGATGCTTCACTTTCAAATTGTTCCACAGTTTTCGGTGGGTTCCGGACAAGCCCTGCAAAAAGCGACTCTTTAACGCCTCGCATTAGGAATTCCACTCTCTCACCTTCGGTCATGTTAGGGTTGGGGCGGCGAAACAGGCACTTCATCTCCTCTATGTAGACCAGGACGGGCTCGTTAGGTAGTTGAATTCTTGATTGGAGGAGGGCCTGAGCTCTTTCTTTTCGGACAGAACTTGCAAAGGCCATCAAAAACTGTGCTTTGAATATCTCGCAATCCTTGAAAGTAGTCTCGTGATTTTCGAACCAAACTCGGGCATGTTCTTGAAGAACAAAGTAGACGAGCCTGAGTTTCGCAGCGTCGTTCCAGCCGTTGAATTCTGCCACACGGTCGAAAAGGTCCATTCAATCTCCCGCATCTTCATCCGGTCGTCCATGGAAGCAGGGGGCTCACGGGATTGGACGAAAACAGCCGGTGCTGTAGGCTGGGCCATTGTCAGCGTCGATGCCTTCCGAGATCGAATGGGGTCAGGTAGCAGACCATGTTCGGGTTGTCGGCCTTGTAGTCGGCTGGCTCGGTGACCTGTAGGCTGGTCTTCCAGGGTGAGAGGAATAAGGCTGAGGTCTTCGCTTGAAGGATCAAGACCAGCACCTCCACCAGATTTCACGTGGGGGTGACAAGGTCGATGACACAAATGAAGAGTCGATGATTGCCCTGAAGATACTCTTTATTGGGCTGAATTGCGCCCGCAACAGAACTAAGCGACTCGGTGGCGGCGATAGCAACAAACGTGCTCGTCGATCGTCGAACAAAGTATACCCCTCGCACTCGTCAATGCTCAATTTAAAGGCTGCTCAGAACAATCTAGATAACGTCGCAAACTGCTATCAGCACAAGCTGGAACATTCTAGAAAGACACACGAGTGGCCGGAATCTTCGAGACAGATCTCGGTGCATCTTGCGCTCCAACGAAACTGATAAAGGTGCGACTGGCGACATCGAGCATTAACAAACAAAAAATACAGAACTGATATGCGATCCAGAATCAGAGTGATAAGGCCGTATGCCGGCGGCTGTTAAAAAAAACAAATACAGTTTTGAAGGCTTCGCGGCATTATACACATATATGTAAGTAGCCAGCATTCTAGGGGCTACGAGGATAATATTGCTACATTAGGTGGTGCATGCACTGGTATATGCATAAGGACGGAAGAAGAAGCTCGTGAGTTTTGGTGAAGACGAGTAGCGAGCAGTGTCGGTTAGTGTTAACGCTGCTGTGTTTCTGTGTGTTGTGTGCGAAGTCATCTTGGACTAATCTCTTGGCCTTACCTTGCCACGTATCATCCTGATGGAGGTGCGGGGTAGTGCGCCCTTGCCGGCCTTTTGCGGTCATACAGCGAAATTTTTTGATTTCGGTCACGGATCCCTGGGTCAAACGTCCGTCGTCACACATCGCATCGATACAGGAGATGCCCGCCCTATTCACAGACGGCCTTACAGAGTTGCTGTTTCCGAACGACGGGTCATTCAGGAAGAAGTGGAGAAAATGGTGGCCTACAACATTATTGAGCCATCAAGCAGCCCCTGGGTGTCTCCGGTAGTACTCGTTAAAAATAAAGACAGCTGGAGGTTTTGCGTAGATTATCGACACCTAAATAAGATAACCAAGAAAGACGTGTACCTTCTTCCAAGGATCGATGACGTTCTCGACTGCCTGCAAGGTGCCAACTACTTCTCCTCCATCGATCTCCGTTCTGGATATTGGCAGATCTTTGTTAATAAAAGAGATCGTAAAAAGACGGCTTTTTCACCCCAGATGACCTCTACCAATTCAAGGTGATGCCTTTCGGCTTATGTAATGCTCCTGCGACCTTCGAGCGCATGGTGGACTCTTTACTACGCGGGTTCAAATGGATCACAAGTCTGTGCTACCTCAATGACGTAATCGTATTTTCATCAACCTTTGAGGGCCACCTCCATCACGTTTCGGCTATTCTTGGCGTCTTCCGAGAGCTGGCCTTCAGTTGAACTCCAAGAAGTATAGCTTTGGTCGCCGGGAACTCAAGGTCCTATTACACTTGGTCAACACCCATAGCATCCAGCCGGACCCCGACAAAATTCGCGCTGTAAGTTATTTTCCTTTACCGAAATCTAGCAGCGACGTGCGTAGCTTCATCTGACTTTGCTCATTTTCCGGCGATTTGTACCAAACTTTGGGGAAATCACCCCTCCACTCACGCAGCTTCTGAAATAAGAGGTCTCCTTTTCCTGGCGCCACGAACAATCGGCCGCCTTCGTCGCTCTTATTGCCCACCTCACTGGTCCGCCAGTGTTGGCTCACTTCAATCCGTCAGCGCCCACAGAAGTACGCACCGACGCAAGTGGTCATGGAATTGGTGCCGTTCTCGCACAACGTCAGCTCGGTTCCCCTCACGTCATCGCCTATGCAAGCCGACTCCTCTCTGCTTCCGAACAGAATTATTCCATCACTGAACGTGAGTGCTTAGCCCTAGTTTGGGCCACAACGAAGTTCCGCCCTTACTTGTATGGGCGGCCATTCACAGTAGTCACTGACCACCATGCATTGTGTTGGCTTTCCACACTCAAAGACCCTACTGGTCGCCTTAGACGTTGGGCCTTGCGCCTTCAGGAGTACAATTTTTCAGTAGTTTATAAGTCTGGCCAGTTGCATCGAGATGCCGATTGCCTGTCCCGTCATCCAGTCTACCCACCAAGCCAACTTGAATCTGGCAATGACGCTTGCGTGCTCTCTATTTCTGACTTTTCCAACATTCGCCGGGAGCAACGCCAGGACCCTCAGCCTCGCAAAATTATAAATCGCCTCAGCGCCGATTGCCATGACCCTTCCCTTCGTTTGTTTGTACTGCACGACGGCACCTTATACCGGCACAATATGCGACCTGATGGCCCCGACCTTCTACTAGTAGTCCCTCAGCACCTACGCACAGCCGTCCTTGAAAAGCTTCACGACGTTCCCACAGCAGGTCATCTAGGCGTCTCTCGCACATACGACAGTGTGCGCCGTCGGTTCTTTTCGCCAGGCCTATATCGCGCAGTCCGCCGCTAGGTGGCTGCTTGTAACCGCTGTCAACGCCGGAAAAAGCCATCAGTTTTACCGGCTAGACTACTGCAGCCGATCGACATCCCCATAGCCCCATTTTCTCGAGTGGGTCTGGATCTTCTAGGACTTTTTCCACTGTCCGCATCGGGGAACAAATGGATTACGGTGGCTACTGATTACACTACACGTTACGCAGTCACACGAGCAATAGCAACTAGTTGTGCAACATATGTCACTGCTTTCCTCCTAAACGACGTTATACTCGTCCACGGAACGCCCCTCCAACTGCTCACCGACCGTGGCCGTTGCTTTCTTGCGCGTATAGTCGACGAGATCCTACGATTGTGCTACATTCGTCATTCTTTCACGACTGCCTACCAGCCACAGACGAACAAGCTTGCTGAACGCCTTAACCGGACATTAACTGACATGCTGTCTATGTATGTTTCTGATTACTGCGACTGGGACATAACGCTGCCATTTGTGACATTCGCATACAATTCGTCGCGTCACGACACTACCGGCTACTCCCCTTTCTATCTTCTATACGGCCGTGAACCTCTGCTTCCTTTTGACAGCCTGCTCCCTTCGGCCGCCACAGCCAGCTCATATGCTCGTGGCGCCATAGCCCGAGCTGACGCTGCTCGCATTGTTGCTCGCAACCGACTCGCAGTCTCCCAGCACTCCCACAAACGTCGCTATGATTCCTGTCATCGCAACACAGAGTATTCTTGCGGCTCTCGTGCTGCTTTGGATCCCAGCTCGCCGCGTTGGCCTCTCGGAATTATACAGGGCCCTACCGCATTCTACGAGAAGTGACTCCAGTGACATAAAATTGAGCCCTTGCACCCCGCAACGCATACCTCTACACCACGCACCGAGACGGTCCATGTTTCACGCCTCAAGCCCTACTACACGGACTCTGGTTTGGACGCTAGTACGCACCGGGACGGTGCTTTTCAGCCGGCGGGGTAGAGCTACATTAGGCGGTGCATGCACTGGTATATGCATAAGGACGGAAGAAGAAAAAGCTCGTGAGTTTTGGTGAAGCCGTGCGAGCAGTGTCGGTTAGTGCCCGGTTAACGCTGCTGTGTTTCTGTGTGCTGTGTGCGGAGTCATCTTGGACTAATCTCTTGGCCTTACCTCGCCACGTATCAATATTTTTTAGTGGTTTGTAGCTTATCTTGACGAGAATTAGGTCTGGGATGATTTTAGAGAGAAGTAATATAAATTCACAGCCAAAAAATAATCAACGCGATGGGGGAGTCGAATCACCGACCTCCGAATATTGCGCCCAGTGCTTTACCAACTGAGCTACAACGGCTTTCTTTTTTTTATTGCCGATCAACAAGGTATACATGCAGGCATAGAAGTCACTAGCCTATCTTTGATTTAGGCGATGTATTCAAACTTTTTATTTTGATCAATCCGTCAATTACATCTATCCACTCAGGCTGCTCAGGCTGACTTCGGAGAATATCTCTGAGAAATGTGACACTTTTAATGAAGTTGTCCCTGATCGATCATACATTTTCTTTGTGGTGTCTAAATGCCATCCGCGTTTTCCAAATGCTGTGGAGGCGAAGCACCATAATCATGTGTATGGGACCTCAGCACTTTGTACGGGTAGAAACCAGATGCCGTAAGGATGTTTAAATGAACACTCTCAGGTTTCGGTTACAGTCAACATAAATACACAAGAAAGCGGAAGGTTGGACAGCCACCGTTATGGCTCATGTTTTTGCTGAGGTATATTACACAGAGATTTATTAATGAGCTACAGCAGCGGCTGTCTAACTTCCGCTTTCTTGGGTATTTATGCTGACTGTATACCGAAACATTACCGTGTTCACCAGTGTTCACCTCATCCTTAGCGGTGGATGTGGAACATCCTGTTATACCGCAAGCGTCACGTAGCACGTGATCGTTATGGAGGGCAGCAGCTGTGCGAGAACCATCTTACGCCACTTTCTTGGCCTCAAGACTGCCAGAGCCGATACCCTCGCAAGCTATTACCCAGAAAATTGAAAGGAAGTCGAGGGGCTCGTTGCGATACAATTATATGAGCAAGCAGTCTACGAGTCAAAGGTAAAATTATCGGGATATTACGTTTTTCTAGTTTTTTGTAGTTGATCCTGACCAGAATTAGTCCCGTAATTACTTTAGAAAGAAAGAATATATATGTAAAGCTGAAGGAAAAATAACGCGCCGATATTGGGAGTCGAACCCACGATCTCCGAATATCGCGTCCAGTGTTCTACCAACTGAGCAAAAACGACGACTGTCCAACTTTCCACTTTCTTGGGTATTTATGTTGACTGTAACCGAAACCTAAGAATGCATAGCGGCGGATGTAGAACATCCTGTTATCACGTGATCGGTACGTGATCAGTAGGGAGGGCGACAACTGTGCAGGAATCCTCTTACGCCACCTCTTTGTCTTCAAAACTACCAGTATATATTACCAGTATCAGTATATATTAAATATTGGCGCTGCAGCGTCTAGAGGATGCATACTACCGTCCTCTTCATAGTTCTGCAACATCGTCCTCACGACATCATTCTTGACCTCGACTTTCTTTCTGACCATGCAGCCATCATAGACTGTGCTACAAGTGTCGTTGAACTTGGCCTCCCCTCTCCTTTCGACCCACCCTCTCCTGTTCGCAACCGCCGTTGTAGTGTCGACTTTGTGCGCCTGCCACCTGAAGCCGCAACTTATGCTACATTGTGCTCTGTACTCTCTATTTCCGATGAACACTATGTCGTTACCCCAACCCTTGATGCTCCCCTAATCCGAAGCGTTGCCCTTGCTCATACCGTCGTCACAGTGACCGCGAACCAAACATGCCTACCTGTTCTAACTTTGCGTCGCAAATCCAGCCCCTCCCGCAAGGTAACTCGCTCGCCACTCTGTATCTTGTAAATGAATGTGATCTCGCTGCTGTGACCACCAGTTTACCGCCCTACTCTGACTGCTCTTTATCTGAAGATTCCAGTCTCCAAGACTAGGCCAAGATGATCGCTTCGGACCTTTCTCCTCCACAAGTTCATGCACTCGGTCGTCTGCTGGCATTTTTCAAATACAATTTTGATTTTCATCAGCGCCCATTGTTTCGAACTGCTCTTTTGCAGCATCGCATACACAACGGCGACGTTGCTCCTATTCTTCGCCGTCCTTATCTCGTATCCGGTGCTGAACGCCAGGCAATCCAAAAGGAGGTTAACAAGATGGTCGCTCAAGACATCATCGAACCCTCGACGAGCCCGTGGGCATCCCCAGTCGCTCTGGTTAAAAAGAAAGACGTCAGCTGGCGCTTTTGCGACGATTATCGCCCTCTCAACAGTATCACTAAAAAAGATGTGTACCTTATACCCAGAATCGATGATGCCCTAGATTGCCTCCATGGAGCTAGGTACTTTTCTTCCATTGATTTACCGTCCGGGAATTAGCAGATCGCTGTTGACGAGCAGGACTGTGAAAAAACAGCCTTTGTCACCCCATACGGCTTGTACCACTTCAATGTCATTCCGTTTGCCTCTGCAATGCACCGGCGACCTTTGAACGAATAATGGACTCCCTTTCTCGCGGATTTACATCAACAACCTGCCCGTGCTACCTCGACGACATCGTCGTTTTTTCCGACCTTTTCTTCGCACCATGAACGCTTTACCAGTATACTCAATATATTCTGTCTAGC
The DNA here is from genome assembly GCF_055883805.1 of Amblyomma maculatum. Lineage (NCBI taxonomy): Eukaryota > Metazoa > Arthropoda > Arachnida > Ixodida > Ixodidae > Amblyomma > Amblyomma maculatum. The sequence continues at coordinate 121,127,637 of NC_139346.1, forward strand.
TCAATTGATCGAAATGCCAGTTTGGTGGCAGCCAACTCACCATTCTTGAACACATGGTTGACGCCTCCGGAGAACAACCTGATCCGACTGAAATTCAAGCCGTCAAAGACTTTCCGCGTCCCCAGTCTTCAAACGATGTGCGCAGCTTTGTCGGTCTCTGCTCTTATTTTGCCGCTTTATCCAAGCTTTTGCCCATTGAAATGCCAGTCTTGTTGCAGCCAGTTGATTCACCATTCTTGGACACATGGTTGACGCCTCCGGAGTACTACCTGATCCGGCTGAAATTCAAGCCGTAAAAAACTGTCCGCGTCTCCAGTCTTCGGAGGATGTGCGCAGCTTTGTTGGCCTCTGCTCTTACTTTCGCCGCTTTATTCAAGATTTTGCCCGTATCGCGGGTCCTCTCACCGACCTACCTAAGAAAGGCACCGCTTTCACGTGGGGCGCTGACCAAGGCTTAGAAGCTTACTGACGTCTCCCTCCGTCTTGGCTCATTTCGATCCCTCAGCTTCCACTGAAGTTCCAACAGACGCCTGCAGATATGGGAACGGTGCAGTGCTGGCTCAAGGCCAACATGGCAATGACCGCGTCATCGCATATTGTCAAGTCTCGGTAGAACACCAAGGAGAACCTAGCGATAGATGGCTTGAATGGTCGACCAGAACAAGTCTTGCGTTCAAGCTTCTTTCACTTCCAGGCTCGCGCTTGTCGTCTCAGATGTCATCTTTTGCGTCGTCTTCTATGCGCGTCATTTGCCCCCCTCCTCAGGAAGCATCGTCTCGATGAGGTCAGTCCGAGTTGTACGGCTTCATACGCACAACGTGGACGACGTCTGCTTGTTGCTGGCGTCGCTTTGATGTCGACACCTTGTCTGGCACCACCTCATAAGTGACGTCGGTTAAACGTCGCTGAACAACATAGGGCCCGAAGTATCGCCGCAATAGTTTTTCGGAGAGTCCACGGCGGCGAATAGGAGTCCAGACCCATACTTTGTCGCCAGGTTCGTACATGACATGTCGGTGTCTCTGATTGTAGCGTCGTGCATCATGCTCTTGCTGATTTTTGATCCGCACACGCGCTAGTTGTCGAGCTTCCTCTGCACGTTGAGCGAATTCTTCGGCGTCCTGATTGAGATCATCGGTGTCAGCATTCGGGAGCAACATTGCATCCAGCATAGTTGTTACTGGTCGCCCGTGAAGGAGGCTGAATGGTGTCATACGAGTGGTGTCTTGGCGTGCCGTATTGTAGGCGAACGTGACGTAGGGAAGAATTTCGTCCCAATTCTTGTGGTTAACGTCGACGTACATGGAAAGCATGTCTGCGATGGTCTTATTGAGACGTTCCGTCAACCCATTGGTTTGGGGGTGATAGGCTGTAGTTTTACGATGACTGGTGCCACTGAGGCGGAGAACGGTCTCCAAAAGTTCGGCCGTAAATGCAGTTCCTCGGTCTGTTATAATGAGTGCCGGAGCGCCATGTCTCAGAACAATGTTCTCAACGAAGAACCGAGCTGCTTCAGCGGCGGTACCCCTTGGCAGAGCCTTGGTCTCCGCGTAGCGGGTTAGATAATCGGTGGCGACAATTATCCATTTATTCCCGGCTGTGGACGTCGGAAATGGTCCCAGGAGGTCCATACCGATTTGTTTAAAAGGTGTCGTTGGCACTTGAAGAGGGTGGAGTAGGCCAGCTGGTTTTACAGGGGGTGATTTACGGCGCTGGCAGTCTATGCACGCACGTACATAGTGTTTCACTGTCGCCGGCAGTTTTGGCCAGTAGTATCCATGCTGTACTCTAGCCAAAGTGCGGGTGTAGCCTAGGTGACCGGCGGTTGGCTCGTCGTGACAGGCTTGCAAAACTTCACTGCGTAGAGCTGATGGGACGACGAGTAAATGACTGTTTCCCCCTGGGCGGAAGTTCTTCTTGTAAAGCACGTTGTTGCGAATAAAGAACGAAGGCATTACTCGGGCGAAAATCTTAGGCACAACCGTAGTTCGCTTTTCCAAGAAATCAATAAGAGGGAGCAATTGCTGGTCTTCTCGCTGCTTTTGGGAAAGCGTTGCGTCATCTATGCCACCTAAAAACGCAGTGCCTTCATCGGTCATAGCGGAAGGTTCGACCGGCGCTCGGGAAAGGCAATCAGCATCCGTGTGCTTCCTTCCAGATTTGTAAATAATCGTCATGTCAAATTCTTGTAATCGAAGACTCCAGCGCGCGAGTCTCCCTGAAGGGTCCTTTAGGTTCGTCAGCCAACAGAGAGAGTGATGGTCGCTGACGACTTCAAAGGGGCGAGCGTACAAATAAGGGCGGAACTTCATAACCGCCCATACCACTGCAAGGCATTCTTTTTCGGTTGTCGAGTAGTTCGCTTCCGCTTTAGATAGTGTCCTGCTGGCGTAAGCAATTACTTTTTCCACACCATCCTGGCGCTGCACCAGCACAGCACCTAAGCCCACGTTGCTGGCATCCGTATGAAGCAGTGTAGGGGCGTCGTCATCAAAGTGTGCCAGAACAGGTGGTGTCTGTAAGCGCCTCCGCAGCTCATTAAAAGCTTGTTGCTGTTCTTCACCCCAGCTAAAGACAGCGTTGTCACGCGTCAACGATGTTAATGGCCAGGCAATTCGTGAGAAGCCAGCAATAAACCGACGGTAATAGGCGCAAAGACCCAGGAAGCGCCGCAATGTCTTTTTGTCCGTAGGTGTTGGGAACTTGGCGACTGCGGAGAGCTTTTCAGGATCAGGCCGGACACCTTCTTGGCTAACCACGTGGCCTAAGAACTGCAGCTCCTCGTAACCGAAGTGACACTTCTCGGGTTTTAGGGTGAGGCCTGCAGATCGTATGGCCTGAAACACAGCTAGCAAACGGCGTAGATGCTCTTCAAATGTGGCCGAAAACACAATCACGTCGTCAAGATACACCAGGCATGTTTGCCACTTAAGTCCCGAGAGCACAGTGTCCATGAGCCTCTGAAATGTTGCTGGTGCCGAGCACAAACCGAACGGAAGCACCTTGAACTCATACAATCCGTCGGGAGTGACGAATGCTGTCTTCTCCCGATCCCTTTCATCTACTTCTATCTGCCAATATCCACTTTTCAAGTCCATTGATGAGAAGTATCGTGCATTTCGTAGGCGATCAAGGGAATCGTCGATGCGAGGAAGAGGGTACACGTCTTTTTTAGTCACTTGGTTGAGCTTGCGGTAGTCTATGCAAAATCGTAAGCTGCCGTCCTTCTTTTTAACAAGCACCACGGGGGAAGCCCAGGGGCTCTGTGACGGCTGGATAACGTCGTCTCTAAGCATTTCGGCCACCTGGCGCTGAATGGCTTCACGTTCTTTCGGAGCCACACGGTAAGGATTTTGTCGAATCGGGCGAATCGAGTCATCCGTAATGATTCGATGTTTTGTCAAGGGCGTTTGGCCGACCCGTGATTCGGAAGCAAAGCAGTCTCGAAATTGATCAATGAGATCCAAAAGGTGGCCCCGTTCTGAAGAAGACAAATTTGGACTCACATCGACGATGGTTACGGGCGTCTTGCACATTGACCCTTCCTGTTGCAGTGAGAGGCAGTGCTGCGCATTTAGGATGCTGTCGAAAAAGGCCACAGTTGTGCCTTTCGGAATTTGCTGACGCTCGTCGCTGAAGTTTGTCAACAGCACTTCGGTCTGTCCATCGGTCAAGTTGACTAGCCCCCGAGCTATAGAAACACCTCGGCTTAGTACCAGGGTGACTGCCCTTTCGGCGATTCCATCGCCGGTATGCGCCACGTCGCACTTCACTTGAACAAGAGAGCATGATCGCGGAGGTAATGTCACCGTCTCCTTGGCGACGCGTAAGGGCATCAGTGGTACTTCCGCATAACCAAGGTCTCCATGATTCTTGGTGAAGGCAACGACGCTATCTCGAATGCTTATTACAGCCCGCATTTCCGCATTTCCTATTCCTATCCGGGCAGTGCACTTCCCTGTCGGTGCCAGTAGCTGACCCCCAGCACTTCTAATTACTGGCCCAGTCCATTCGGTTCTTACTTTACGCAGCGTATCAGCCAGTTTCTGGCTAATAATTGAAAAATCCGCTCCAGTATCCACTAGAGCATGTACCTCCAGCCCGTCAATAGAAACGGCGAGGTCAGCACTAACAATTTCATCCAGGTTGCTCGTCTTTTTCGGCATTTGCGGCGGAAGTGCAGCAAGGTCGGCGCTGTCAGCTTCGTCGTCGGGGCTGCTCATCTGGTGCGGCATTTTCGGCGGTAATGTAGGCGGCATTTTCGGCGGTAGTGCGGCGATGTCAATGTTAATGTTAACAGCGGCGTCAGAAGCACATGTTGTCGGCGGTTGCGGCGTTGGTGAGGGGTTTGGCACTTTTCGACTGGTTGCAACCTCCCCTCGCGAGGTTGCGGCTGTTAGTTTCCGCGGTGAGGGCTCGGAGACCGCTGTCCGCTAACGTCAGCAATGCTACGGCGCATCGGCGAAGGATAACGCTGTGGTGATGGGGAGGAGCGGCGGCGGAAGCCCCGGGATTTGTTTTCCCTGCTGACCGGAGGGTCGTCCTCGACTTGAGCAGTGTCGGCACTGAAGTGTTGGCGAGCAGAAGCAGACGGAAAGGCTTGCCCTTCTTCGCGGTAGCGGCAATACCGATACACGTGGCCAGGCTGTCCGCAGTAGAAACAGAGTGGCCGGCTATCATAACTGCGCCACCTGTCAGTTCGGCGTGGTTGAAAGCGCCTGGAAGGCGCGCACTGAGCTCCATGGAAGAGTCGCGTCTCCTGACGGCTCGATGAGCTCGGTGGGGCGTGGTCTGGAGGCGGGCGACGAAGGACTGCGGCATAGCTCTCATGTTGCGGCTCGTGGTAAGGTGCAGGAACGTCGGCCGTGAAGCTGACCGGTTGTGGAGCGTGGTATGGCTCCGAAATAGCTGCCGCGTTGTCGACGGGGTGAGACTGGTTACATGGTGCAGACGGTGATAAGGCATACCGAATTTCATTCCTGACGGTTTCCACGGGGGCCTGTGATGACTGAGCTTTCGTAGCCGTGATTCGCTGGAGCTCCTCAAGAACAATTTCCCTAATGAGGTCTCGAAGAGCGGTCCTATCGGTTGCATTCAGCGCCGCCGCAGTCGTCGAAGCACAGTTAACGGGTCGGTTGTACTGGCGGCACCGGTCTTGTAGGGCTCGCTCTATAGCAGTAGCGTCCTTAACGAACTCTCTCACCGTTTTAGGTGGGTTGCGTACCAAGCCGGCAAACACTTGTTCTTTGACACCATGCATGAGATGCCGTAGCTTCCTTGGCTCACTCATATCAGGGTCGGCACGGCGAAAAAGGCGAGCCATGTCTTCCGCAAACATAGCCACGCTCTCATTTGGCTTCTGGATGCGCACTTCAAGCAGGCGCAGCGCATTGTCCCGTCGGTCAGTTCTCGCGAAAGTGTCGACCAGCTGGCAGCGGAAGTCGTCCCATGTGGATAAGCTGACCTCGTGGTTTCCAAACCACGTCCTAGCATTATCCTGAAGGGCAAAATAAACATTACAAAGCTTCTGGTCTGCGCTCCACTGGTTTATCTTGGCCACTCGCTCGAACTGGTCGAGCCAGTCCTCCACATCTTCAAAAGCTTCCCCGCGAAAGCACTCTGGCACCTTGGTGTTCTGTAGAGTCACCGGCGTAGGGTTGGTATGTGCCATGGCTTGGGAGGTCTGAGGAACTTGGGCGTTTGAGGAGTCGTTCGGCAAATGGCTGTACTCCGGCGCTAGGCCTAGAAGGCGGCGGCTAGCACGATGGACAGGCGTGTCGATGTTTGGGATCCGCTGTGGACTGCCGGAAGGAGTCCTATGCATACCCAGCACCTCCACCAGTGTCAAGTCTCGGTAGAACACCAAGGAGAACCTAGCGATAGATGGCTTGAATGGTCGACCAGAACAAGTCTTGCGTTCAAGCTTCTTTCACTTCCAGGCTCGCGCTTGTCGTCTCAGATGTCATCTTTTGCGTCGTCTTCTATGCGCGTCAATATGCTAGCTGCCTTCTCTCCAACACCAAACGCAATTGTTCGATTACTCAGCGCGAGTGTGTCACCCTTGTAAGGGCTGTCGCTAAATTCTGACCTTACGTATTCGACCCTTCTTTCTCAGTTGTCACCGACCATCACGCGTTTTGTTGGTTGTCATCTCTGAGAGATCCCTCCGGCCGTCTTGGTCGCTGGGCTTTGCGCCTTCACGAATACTCCTATGACGTCGTTTACAAGTCGGGACGCCTTCATCAAGATGCCGATTGTTTGTCTCGCTATCCTGTAGAGCCCCCTGATCTCGGGGACGTAGAGGCAATTCCCTGTGTCTTCACCCTCTCCAATCTCGTCAACATAGCAGACGAGCAGCACAACTACCCATCTTTAAGAGCCATCATTGAAGGCCTAGCATCTGGAAGAACAGATTCTTCTCTGCAGCTCTTTGTTGTACAGGAGGGTGTCCTCTACTGTCGTAGCTTTCCTAATAACGGTTCTCCCCTCCTATTGGTGATTCCAAAAATGTTCCGCTGCTCTGTTATTGATGAACTCCATGACCTGCCCACAGCTGGCTATCTCGATGTGTCTCGCAATTACGACTGGGTACGGCGTGGTTTTTTTTTTTGGGCCGGGACTATTCCGCAGCATCCGGCACTACATTGCAGCCTGCGACACGTGCCAAAATAGGAAAAAACCATCGCGGTCACCAGCTGACCTTCTCCAACATATTGACGTGCCAATCTTGGAACCATTTATCCTGTTGGGCTTGACCTTGGCACCTTTCCGATGTCACAGTCGGGTCACAAATGGACCGCAGTGGCAACGAATTATGTAATACACTATGCAATCACATGAGCTTTATCCACGAGCTGCGCTACGAATGTCGCTGACTTTCTTCTACACAGCGTCATTCTCCATCATGGCGCTCGTCGTCAATTAATCACCGACTATGGTCGCTACTTTTTGTCCCGAGTTGTTGAAGACAGCCTGCGTTCATGTTCAACGAAGCATAAGATTGCGACCGCGTACCACCCCCAAACCAACGGCCTTACCGAGCGCTTCAACCGCATGCTTACGGATGTGATATCTATGTATGTATCACCTGATCAGCACAACTGGGACCTCGTGCTGCCATATGTGACCGTTGCTTACAATCCTTCCAAGCACGACACGACGGGTTATTCATCCTTCTTCCTGCGCTTTAGCAGGCACCCCGCTTTACCTTAGGACACGCTGCTTCCGCCTGCTGGCTGCCCCGTACCTGCCTATGCACGTGACGCCATTACGCAGGCCACTGAAGCGCGCCATGTAGCCTGTCGTCGGCTCCTCGCCTCTCAGACTTGTCAGACGTCGGCCTATGATAGCCGACATCGCCACGTAACATATGACACTGGGTCCTCGGTTCTTTTATGCTCTCCTTCAAGCCGCATTGATCTCTCAGGGAACCTCTGTCACCCTATAGTGGCCCTTATTGGGTGGTGCGCCAAGTCACTGATGTGACGTATGAACTTGTCCCTCTTGTTCCGGCGTCCTCTTCCTCTCGCCTCACTACTGACATTGTCCATGTTTCGAGCCTGAAGCCATACCAACTCATGCCTTCTTTGCCAGTTTAGCGCTGGGACGACGTTTACACCACCGGGGGGATCATGTTACACAACGACTAGGACGAAGTGTTTCCTTCTCTTGCCTCGCGGCAAGAGAAGGAAATACTAGTTTCCACGTAATAATATAATTCTGTGTGTGTGTGTGTGTGTGTGTGTGTGTGTGTGTGTGTGTGTGTGTGTGTGTGTGTGTGTGTGTGTGTGTGTGTGTGTGTGTGTGTGTGTGTGTGTGTGTGTGTGTGTGTGTGTGTGTGTGTGTGTGTGTGTGTGTGTGTGTGTGTGTGTGTGTGTGTGTGTGTGTGTGTGTGTGTGTGTGTGTGTGTGTGTGTGTGTGTGTGTGTGCGTGTGTGTGTGTGTGTGTGTGTGTGTGTGTGTTGATAATGGCCAATTATACTGTTTTGCTTGGCTAGCTGTTGAATTTAGGGCAGTCGGCATATATGATGGGGAAGAAATACGAAGCATAAGCGTGCTTAAATACAGATTTGTGTCAAATACGAGCCTCTTAAAGGTTTTCTTTCAATCAAAAACACTTATTCTATGCTAGTTTGCCGGTATATTCCAGGCTTTCTTCGTGCCAACTCGTACCCTGCAAGACGAAAGTGGATTACTCCCTCTATTTCGGCATCGGACAAACGTGGCATGTGGTAGCTTAATTATTAGCTTAATCATCTACTCTGAGATATTCTTTCACCCTGAGGCCTCATCTCCAGACTTGCACTGTTTCTTTCTTATGTTCACTGCGCTAAAATCATATAAACCAAGCTATGTTATAAATAATAAATTCGCTGAAAGCCTTACCCTTCCCAATTTTTAATGACTGTCTTCTTCCTAATAGTTCACTTAATTTCATTTTACCGCTTCTATGGCACTAGGTAAGCTTAGCTCTTTTTTAGCATGCCTTAACATGACAATTTATAAAACCTGTAATTTGCACGAATCATATGAGTCGGTTCTTAAGATAGGCTTCCGCTGAAAAACTCGTGACTTTATATTGCATCCTCCAGTCCTCTAATATGACCATTCATCATTCCGGGGGCATCAACTGTAGCGAGGAAGAAGTTAAGTCTCAACGTTACTGACTTTTGAACCTTTCTTCTGAACTTGAAAAATGAACAAATTACCAGAATAGGAATTTACCTTCCCTAACATCTAACAAGCTCATCCATAGCACAAAATGAGGGGCAGCCGCTTCACGTAAGCGCTACGTCTCTTGCTATTTGTTTTTTCGGAAACACTTACCCTTTTGGTCCAACGTATAGCCGCTCGACATCGCCCAGTGTCCTGCCAAAAAATACCAACGTAGCGTAAAAATCAGCGATCTATAAAGCATCCAACACAGCTAGTGATTAAGAACAATTTATTCATTATTTAAAGAGAGCTATATAAAAATGAATTGGATGTGTTTTGGCTTGTAGCTTGTAAGGAATTATTGTGCACTAGCAAAATTCGCCCTTATTTTTCTCGATTTATTTGGACCTTACGTTGTTTTGCTTGCTTGCAAGTTGCTTACCTCTTTTACATATAATATAGGCGGCCCAGGGTGACAAGAATGACACATGTATATATATATATATATATATATATATATATATATATATATATATATATATATATATATATATATATATATATATATATATATATATATATATGTCTTTCTCTAAGCAAGCAATATAAACGTGAATACATGGCATGGCGTAGATGCAGCGCGTCTGAAGAGGTTCAGATGAACTCGGTTTATATCGCGAAGCAGCCGGTCAATAGAAATTCTGTTGCTAAATCTGCTTTTCCTTGGACCTGTGAGGTCCCAAAAAGGTACGACCATGAAGCATGGTCATGCCGCCTGCTCATACGACCCGCCAGTGCCGTGCTCGTGAAGTTGTGTGGACAAATGAGGTCTTTTCAATAGAATGCAATTCCTAATGCTAGCACACTAGAAAGGTGAAATGGTTAATCTGCAAAATGCGCATGTTTGCTACTGGCATTGCGGCAAACCTTGCAGGGATATTCAGCCGGAGGGTAAAACAATAGCCAAAAAATAATAAAAGACGTACACTTAACTTGTGCCTTCAATAGCACTAAGTAAGGCCATTTTTTGCGGCCGTGTGTGGCAGCCCTTGCGGTTCACTGTCGCACATATGCAGTCCTTGGTTTCGCTTGATTTATGAGGTTTAGCTACCAAGGCACCTCAAGCGATGAGGTATTCCGTAGTTCAGGGCTAGGGGATTTCGGCCACTTGAGGCGCTAACATCCCCCGCGCACCGGAGCCGTGCTCTTCGCCTCCATTGAAAGGCGTTCGCCGAAACCTGTCTTCTATCCCGCATCCTTGGGCAGAACGGTTTAACGCCCTAACCACTTCACAGCAGAAGTGGGTCTATGTAATCTTTGCTCAGGTAATTACCAAATACTAATGTTTACTTCTAGTTTGTCGCACATTCCTTTTGCCATAGAGGCCTAAGTTGCCACCTGATCCAGAAGTATAAACCGACATATGTATAAAGTCACGCTCTAACTAAGCTGTATGAACATCACTGCTTTCCTAGAAATAGTGTTCCCAAAACGGCATTCAGGCAACTTGGAAGGCGTCTTCTTATTACAACTTCTTACCTCGAATTAGCAGCTAAGGTTTTATCCCCCTTCTAACTTTACGCGTTAAACGCCCAATAAAGACAAAATATTGCCAGTGACGCTCTGAGTAAAATACGCTGAAGTGGATTGGCCCCATACTCGTAATACGGATTGTAAAACTGTGACCGCACATTACCAGCTGTACTGACTCTATTCAGCTACCTCCAATCACCAACACCGTGAAGCATCAAGTAGAGGGACTGGGTGCGAGGAGGCCTGGAGACTTTGATTACGGAACCTTCTGGCGCTGATATTGCCGACAACTTAACAAAAGCAGGTTGGGCCAGTAGAATGTCTGTCGTATTCTAGCATGCGTGTGAGTATAGCGTAAGTGGCCAGAACTTGGGTCAGCGGCAAGGATGTCTTCTCTCTAACCTGTGGGTACCACAAGGAGTAGGTTCTCGACTTGGAGCTAGAGATATGCTTATAGAGCACACCACTTTTCAGGCAAAATGTTGAGAGGCTGCAAGAAACGCACTTAGGTATGGTGGCTGGCTGACCTTCTGAATTATCAATTAGGGGCGGCAACACTGGATCGGCACGCGGCTTGTTAGGCATAACAGAAGCATCAGCAGCTCTGAGGAAGCTGTCAGCGTCATCCGTGTCGGGTGAAGCTAGGTCGACAGGCGCACGAGAAAGCGTGTCAGTGTCTTCATGCTTATGTACGGACATAAAGACCATAGTGAGGTCGAACGCCTGCAGAAGAAGGCTCCATTGCGCCAGGCGCGGCATGGGTTACGCAGGTTGACCAGCCAACACAAGGATTGGTGGTCAATGACCGCTGAAACGACTACCATAAAAGTAGGGGCGAAATTTCGCAGCAGCCCAAATACTGACGAGGCATTCCTTTTCAGTCGTTGAATTGTTCATCTCTGCGCCCGACAAAGTGCAGCTGACATAGACGATGACTCGTTCAACATCTTTTTGTTGCACGAGAACCGCTCCGAGTCTAGTGTTACTGGCGTCAGTGTGTATTTCTGTCTGACCCTCTCCATCGCAATGGGCAAAAACAGGCGGCGATTGGAGACGGAGACGTAGCTCGGCTAAAATCCCTTCTTGCTCGTGTGAAGCCGAATCAATGGTTCATCGAGATTAGCGAAGGTATTGATAAACCGCCGGTAGTAACTGCGCAAGTCGAGAAAGCGGCTGACAACTTTCTTGTCGCGTGGAATCAAAAATTCCGCAACAGCTTGAGATTTATCAGAGTCGGGCTTCACGCCGGTGGCGCTGATGACATGGCTTGTGAATGTGAGTTCTCGGTAGCCAAAGTGGCATTTCTGTGGATTCTTTATGAGGTTAGCAGATCGAAGGGCTTTGAGTACTGACCGCAAGCACTCAAGATGTTAGGCAGACGATGCTGCGAAGACAACCACGTCACCTAGGTAGACTTGGCAGCACTGCCATTTAAGGCCGGCGAGGACAGTGTTCATGATCCGTTGAAAAGTAGCAGGCGCGGAACAAAGTCCGAAAGTATTTTGACTTCATAAATAGCGTCGCGAGTGCCAAAAGCTGTCTCCTCACCATCTCGCTCATCTACTTCAATCTACCACTAGCCACTTCTTAGCTTAATGTACGAACAATACTCAGCATGGCAAAGGCGGCTGAGGAAGTCGCCAATCAGCGGCAAGGGGTAAGCGTCCGTTTAGGTTATGGCGTGTAGCTTGAGGTAATCGACGCAAAAACGTAACGGGCCGTCTTTCTTTTTATTGCGGACGACCGCGGAGGACCACTGTCCATTTTAAGGCTAACATCACCTTCGACCATCTCGTTAACTTGCGACTTCATAACTTCGCGCTCGGCCGAAGAGACGTGGTAGAGGTGCTGGCGGATTGGGCGCACGTCATCGTACGTCATGATCTGGTGCTTGACGTTGATACTGTGATGCACTTTTGATTAGGATGAAAAATACTCTCTGCATTGTAGTAACAAAGAACGCAGTTGTTCACGCTCGCTGACTGATATCTCGGAGCTGAGATCGAGATTGTCGAGGGATGTTGGCGCCGGATGGTTTCTGAGGAGAAGCAGTCGGAGACATCAGAGATAATTTCGGCGAAGGCTACGAAAGTGTCGTGAAAAATTGCCGATACTCCTGCGTAAATTAAGTTACAAGTACTGTGACTGCGTTAAAAGTACAAGTTCTTATTAAAAGGAAGAAAGCAGCTGAAGAAGATCAGGTAACTACAGATTTGTTGAAGGACGCGGGGAATATCGTGCTAGGTAAACTTGCCAGCTTGTATACGCAGTGCCTGGTGTCATCGACGGTACCGCAAGAATGCAGTACTGAAAACATTATCTTAATTCATACGAATGGTATGCTAAGGAGCTCAAAATTACAGAACAGTCAGCTTACTTTCTGTTGCGTTAAATGTATTTACTAAGGTAATCGCTACTAGAATCAGGGCAACCTTAGATTGCAATCAAGAAAAATATCAAGCAGATTTTCAGAAAGAGTACTCTACTATCGATCATAACCATACCATCAACCTGGTGATAGAAAAATGCTCGGAATACAATCAGCCCTTATACATAGCATTCATGGATCACGAAAAACCACTTTACTCAGTCGAAACCGTGGCAGTCATGCAGGCACTGCGAAATCAGGATATATTGAGCCGTACGTTAAAGTAAAAGATGATATATATGTATATATATATATATATATATATATATATATATATATATATATATACCCACGTCCGCCACTATGGTTGAGGGTGGCGCTGGTGAACACTCTCAAGGTTCGTATACAGACAACATAAATACCCAAGCAAGTAGCAGGGGGGACAGCGGCCAATGTAGGTCAGTTGGAAGAGCAGCGGACGCGATATTCGGAGGTCGTGGGTTCGGTTCCCACCATCGGCACGTTGTATTTTCTTCTACTTTGTGTTCAATTATCTTTCCCCTAAACAGATTACATTACTAATTTCTGTGATTATCCCAGGAAACAATAAAAAAAAGACATAAAGTACCATCCCCAACGCTTTCCTTGGCCTCGCCGACTGCTGGCTTCTTTCCTTCATGTATTATACCGAGGACCCTCATTTCCCCTTAATTGATCTGCTTGTAGCTTACGGGGGTCTCGGTTCTGGCAGTCTTGAAGCCATAGGTAGCGTAAGAGGGTTCTAGCACAGCTTTCGCCCTCGCTTTTGATCACGTTCTACGTGACGCTGGCGGTAACAAAAGACGTTCCACGTCCGCCGCTATGGTTGAGGGTGGCGCTGGTGAACACTCTCAAGGTTCGTATACAGACAACATAAATACCCAAGCAAGTAGCAGGGGGGACAGCGGCCGATGTAGCTCATTTGGAAGAGCAGCGGACGCGATATTCGGAGGTCGTGGGTTCGGTTGCCACCATCGGCACGTTGTTTTTTCTTCTACTTTGTGTTTAATTATCTTTCCCCTAAACAGATTACATTACTAATTTCTGTGATTATCCCAGTAAACATTAAAAAAACATAAAGTACCATCCCCAACGCTTTCCTTGGCCTCGCCGACTGTTGGCTGCTTTCTTTCATGTATTATACCGAGCACCCTCATTTCCCCTTAATTGATCTGCTTGTAGCTTACGGGGGTCTCGGTTCTGGCAGTCTTGAAGCCATAGGTAGCGTAAGAGGGTTCTAACACAGCTTTCGCCCTCGCTCTTGATCACGTTCTACGTGACGCTGGCGGTAATAAAGGACGTTCCACGTCCGCCGCTATGGTTGAGGGTGGCTCTGGTGAACACTCTCAAGGTTCGTATACAGACAACATAAATACCCAAACAAGTAGCAGGGGGGACAGCGGCCGATGTAGCTCAGTTGGAAGAGCACCGGACGCGATATTCGGAGGTCGTGGGTTCGGTTCCCACCATCGGCACGTTGTTTTTTCTTCTACTTTGTGTTTGATTATCTTTCCCCTAAACAGATTACATTATTAATTTCTGTGATTATCCCAGTAAACATTAAAAAAAAGACAAAGTACCATCCCCAACGCTTTCCTTGGCCTCGCCGACTGTTGGCTTCTTTCCTTCATGTATTATACCGAGCACCCTCATTTCCCCTTAATTGATCTGCACATATATATATATATATATATATATATATATATATATATATATATTGTGGCTGCACAGCAACAATCAGTTCTGCTTAAAGAAAGTATCAAAATTCCTATAAAGCCATGTATTAGGCAAGGACACATGATCTCCCCCGTACTGTTTGCAGCTTGCTTAGAGGAATTATTTTAAAATTTTGAAGGGAAGCAGTTAGGGATAAGGGTAGATGGAGAATACCTCAGAAATCCGCGATTTTTTGAGGCCATTTCCTTGCTAAGTAACTCAGGAAAAAAACTGCAAAGGATGATATATGACCTAGACAGGAAACGTAGAAAGATAGGCTTGAAAATCAGTATGCAAAAGAGGAAGGTAAGGTTCAGCAGCCTCGGCCTCGGAGAGGAACAGTAGTTTACGTTAGGTAGCGAAGCAATGAAAGTAGGAGGCGGACATGCCAACTTAGCACCGATAGTAGCCGCCGCAGATCCGGCCCAAGAAAGGAAAATAAGGAGAATAAAATTGGGACGGAGCTCATTTGGCAAGTACTGGCAGATTATGAGTAGCAGCTTACTGGTATTTCTCAAGAGAAAAGTATACAACAGTTGCATCTTACCGGTACTCACCTATGGGGCTGAAACGTGGAGTCTAACCAAGAGAGTTCTACTTGAGTTGAGGACAACTCAGAGGGCTATGGAACGAAAAATGGTAGGGGTAGCATGAAGAGATAGGAAGCGTGCAGAGTGGGTCAGAGAAATAACACAAGTTACTGACCTTCTAGTGGAAACCAAGAAGAATAAATGGGCATGGCAGGACATGTAGTGCGAAGAGAGGATAGCCAATGGTCGCTTAGGGTAGGAAACTAAATTCTATCGGAAGGATGCAGATAGCATGCAGTGGATGCAGATAGCACAGGACCGGGTTAACTGTAGAAATATGGGAAATGCCTTCGCCCTGTAATGGGTATAGTCAGACTGATGATGGTGATGATGACCTTGACGGGCCACAGTGAGTGTGGATCAGACTGCGGACCATGTAGATTCCTGGGGCCATAGTAATAAGACAGTTTCGGCTATTGCGGCCCGATCGTGAAGTGCAGTTCATTTGAAATTAACGACGACGCTTGTTCGGGATGGCAGCCTGACACTTTCCGTGGAAGCTCGAAGCACATTTAGTGGTATTGTACTACTGAGGATCAACGCTATCTCAGTAGAAAACGAGACCTTAAAATCTCGGAGGTCAATAATCCCTCCATATTCAAGAAGAAAATCTACCCAGAATCAAGTCGCGCGAACAGCTTTTCAGGACAAGGCAGCATACCGAAAATTTTGACTGCTGAATTTCAACTCTGACCGTGCATAACCTTACAGGAGTAATTAGACAGCCACCCGCAGTCCGAACGTGTGTGCCAGCCCACGGAGTCAGAACTTTCTTGAGAACTGCTGCAAACTGACAGCTCAAAATATTATCAGAGCCAGTATCCAATAAATCTCGAACGTTGCGACGTCGAGTATTACGGGTATGTAATATGCTCCGTCGACGGCGAAGAGTGACAACGTTGCCGCATTTACGCCACAGCGCCGATGAAGATGCGACTAGAGCTCAAATTGAAAAGCCGACCAGCGAGGCCCGGACGGCGTTCCCTGGCCGAGACCTCAGCATACGACGATAGACGAATCGAATGCCGAAACCAACATGCATGCGAGGACACGAACAAGGGACCTTGATGTTGCTTGACGTGACTGCATGCGAGGAGTGATTTTGTGTAAGTATTTCTCGGTTAATATGAGGCGATCATCAACATTAGAACAAAGATCATCAAGCTCTCGGCTTACGATGTCAAGCCTACTACAACGATAAGGACTTGTCATGTCTCTGGAAACGTCGTGGGCGAAAGGTTGACCGTGCCGCTCCGATCAAGCGTAGTCTTCTGCGTAGAAAACGCCGACATCGAAACCGCCGCAAGCGTCATCAAAAGAAACACCCAGCTGCTCTTGCAATGAGCGCTCGGCATCGCAAGAGCCGTCATCCACCTCCTTGGAGTGCAAGCAGAGATACTGGTGATGAACTTCACTGCAGATTGCTGGCCTCTCAACAATGGCACGGCCATCGCTCTCCATTGCGAATTAGCAGAGACTTTATGCAATCACTCTTCATTAACCTCTGGAAGATGCATTTCATGACGTCCATCAGCCTATGTTTGACCTCAAAACGGCATTTTGGCCACCTGCGTTTCTTTAACATGCACTTACACCTTCACTTTGACTGAGGGCAGAGCATAGATGCAAAAGCACAACGTCGCACCTAGACCTCAGAGAAGCAAGGCGCACGCAGAAGAAGATTCAGCGCCGAATTCAAGCCCAACAGACACACCACTGGAGGTCTCTTTATGAAATGTTGGATCAACGCAAATCATTGCCGCGCGTTTCGAGGGTCATTCGTGGCCTTCGCACGCCCCCTCAACAGCGTCTCCATTTCAAATCTCTCGAGCTCCACCAAAAACACAGTGAGGTGGAAGGAGCCGAAAATTTCTGCGCAAGAATAACAGTCGCACAGAATCCATTCACAACGCTGCATTGCCGCGACGTTCAACCTTCGCGGTATTCACAGTTGGATCTTCCCTTCTCCGTGGAAGAACTTAATGCTGCGCTGGTATGTTGTAGAAAGTCATCATCGCCAGGGCCTGATAGTGCGACATGCTCCGCACTATTTAACCATGGCCAAGAGGCTCGACGGTATCTTTTGAATAATTACAATATGCCATGGTGCGATGGCACAGTTCCTAAGGAATCGAAGACCAGTCGCCTGGTTACACTTCTGAGACGCTGAAAGTCACCACTCGACCTTGCGTCATACAATTCGATTGCACTGGCCAGCTGCGTCGGCAAAGTCATGGAAAGAATGTTAGTAACACGCGTCGAATGGTACCTGGAGCGATACCAAATTTGTCCAGATTTTATGTCCGGGTTTCGCCGTGACCGCTCCTCTATCGACAATGTGGTTGACCTTCTAACGTCTGCGCAGCACCAAAAGACTTTGAAAAGATTGACAGTAGCATTGTTTTTGGACATCAATGGCACCTACGACAATGCAACACATCAGGAAATTTTGGACGCCCTGATAGCCGCTGAAATCGGAGGCCGCATGTTTAGCTGGATACGCAGCTACCTGTCAGAGAGGTCCCTTTACGTCCAGACGGAAGGTGGACCAACGTCTCTATATAGAATTTCGCGCGACGTTTCACAGGGGGGAGTGCTCAGCCCTCTATTCAACCTTACTCTCGTAGGCCTCGCAGATGTATAATATATGTATTTGGGCATCCAGTGTGACTCGGCCTCAATTACATGCGAGGATACAAAGGGCTTCATCGATATTGACGTCATACCTTCGTCTGCAAGGTGTAGATATTTCGACCGAGAAGTGCTCCACTGCGGCATTTACTCACAAAACAATGTCAGCTTAACCCATATGCATCAATGCCAAATCCGTTCCCTAAGAGAGAAGCCACCGATTTCTTCAAGTTGTCATTGACAGAAATGTTTCATGGAGTCCTGATCTCAGAGAAATGAGAAGCAAACTTGAAGCTATTGTCCAAGTTCTCTCCTTCCTCGGAGGAACGGAGGAAAGTACTGGGGTACACCAGTGCACTCGATGATCCAACTGTACCTGTCACTGTTACGGGGCTACATGTGATACAGCTTCCCCATATATATTAACGTTAGAAAAATGAACCTCAGGACCCTTCAAAGTCTGCAAGCTCAAGCTCTTCCTATGTGCCTTGCACTTCACAAATAGTTCTAAACAGCAGAGACTGTTCTTGTAGCCCGGGAGCGTCCGGTTACCACACATATTGCTGTTGACACAATGAGAACGCATATCGGCACCTAACCAGGGTCCCTAGTCATCCTCTAGCAACCCTACCAATAATTAGGCCAAGCACTGCATTCTCCAAAGTTATAGACGCCCATCGCACCTATATTCTGCCGCAGTTATTCCGCAATATAATACCATGCTCCCCATATGGAGTCTGCATGAACCAACGATATAAATTAATATTCCTGGAATTACGAGGAAAGCCGGAATTTCATCACCTACTTTTAAACAACTGACATTGGATTATCTGCCTTTAAACATCAAAATCGCATACATGTCTTCACAGATGGCTCAGGTAATCTAATCAGTTCCGCGGGGTCTGTAATCATACTGCCACATCAATTAAGATAAAGGTTAAAACATCATACCTGACTTCTTCAACTGGTGCTGAACAGCTGCCCTACGCGCGGCAGTGAATTCCTTTACAAAGAACGTCCACATTACTCGACGGTGTTTAAAGATTCTAATGCTCCCTTCAAGGCCTGCAAGCAGCACTACGTCGCGGGTCACATGAACTACTCGTTGGAGAGATCCGCCAGCTGTACCACGAAGCAGTATTATAGGGTCACAATTTTATTTTTTAATGGCTGCCAGGACACTGCAGCGTCAAGGTAAACCACACGGCGGACGAGGCTGCCCGTTCTGCCCACAGCGATGGTGGTCCAGTTAAAATCCACATATTGAGGATTGATGCCGCATGTGCCCTACGCCGTTTGGCCCTGAAGATCACAATTTCAACATAGAACGCGGGGAGTTTAGCAACCGCCGCCTCAGGGCACTGGATCCTGAACTGCGCCTCCGGCTTCCCCATCAGAATGCTCGTCGACAAGCAACGTTGCTGCGCTGTTTACGACTCGATGCTGCGTTAACCAACAAGTATGCTTTCAGGATTGGAACGGCTGACAGTCCTGGCTGTAAACATTGTGGCTGTGAAGAGACAATCGAACATCTCTTATGTGAATGCCCTGCATTTGTTAGTGAAAGACATAAGCTGCTTTGTGCTCCGGACCGCCTCGATCCTCTCCCTTTAACAGCCTCCCTTTAACAGCGGATAGGATCCTTGGTTCATGGCCATGGCAGTCGACCGCCTTTAAGGCATACAGGGCACCGTTCAGTTTTCTGAGAGCCACCGGCTTGTGAGACAAATTCGGACTGTGTTCCACGTCCCTTTTCTCTTTCCGTCTTTAATCCCCTTATTCTGTTTAACCAGTGTAGGTTAGCCACCCGGAGGCCTTTCTCGATAGCATCCCTGCCTTAAATCCTCATTCCTATCTATATATCTACACCGGGCAGCACGTATGAGCCTTTCTTTTGGCCTCGATCGAAAAGAAACCACCACAGCCGGGATTTGATTCCGCACCCCTGGCACAGCAGTCGCACTGGTATTCTTGTGGCTGCAAATATGTTCTCCTGTCGCCTTACGAAGTTTTACTTCTGCCGACGGGACAAACAAAACTGACTCTATGCTGCGGCATAGAAGCACACGTAAGTAATAAGTGGTCTGGGCAGGAACAATCTTTACAAGCAGCGAATAAGAATAAGCTTACTGAGTGCACCGGTCCCTGAATACTTGAGAGTACTGCTCAGCAGTCTCTAGTACTGGAACTTCTAACCTGGTATAATCAGTACTGTACTAAAGCCCATACCTTTCTGTCTATATTGGCATTTCGCTAAAGAACAAAAACATAGAGCGACTTACCACATAGAACTATTAAAGCTAAACCGCAAACCAAACGTCTTGTATACATGATCACTTATTGAAACGCCTGAACTCAGGACAGGCATCTCAAAGTACCGCCTTATTATATATATATAGCGAAAAGCAAAGTATCAAATCACAATGATGCGTGCATGATGCTCTTCACAAATTTCAGCGCTAAAACATCCGACAACCAACAACAAAAGCTTCAGTTTGTTTTAATTTTTTCTGCTTCAGCGTGACGTTAATGCTACCAAGAAAACGTTAAATGACAACAGTATTTATATTCTTTTTGGCGTAAACAAGGCTACGGCGCAAAGAAAGGAAAACATGCGAAGCACGGGAAGGTATTAAGAAAGTATTTTTAAATGCCATCGATCTAACCACGCTACAGCCAGACACAGCCTTCCATGAATATTTTTCATCGCGAAAGACATGTTCAACTGTACGATTTATCATGAATACTGCTATAGTCCGAAGAATCGAATTGCTGTTGACATATCTCGCTAACACATGAGTGCACTTCTAACGAAGAATTTCAGACAAAATCAGATACGTCTCAACAGACTTGTTCTAACAGCAAACGCATGCCCAGACGGCATGCCCAGACGGCTTTTCTTCGTGAAGCCCCAAATCCGTGAATTTGTTGCGTTAGGCTCTCATTGCCTTCGCTGGCCAGATCACTGCGTCAGTTTATACTTTTGTAAAAAGGGCGACTCATTCTTAAACACTGTAGCTTTGTTGTGGGTTTCACTTATCTTGTCGAAGCAATCTGCTTGGAACTGTGCATTTATGACCCTGTAGAATATTAATTGACGGACAGATAGTTGACTCTTACTACGTATAACGCACATTGTGGCTTTGGCCGCCATTTTTCTCGCTGGTGTATCAAACGTTGATGTTTCTTTCTGGGAGAAGAGAGCGCATCTGACTTGTAGGGAAAGGACTATTATAAACCTCCGGAGCCATCTCATTTCAGCACTGGCAGTTGCTGCGGAAATGCGAGAACGACCGAGATGTTTTCATGGGAGTTATATATAATTCATCTTTCTACTTATGCTACGTTATTCTTATAGGACACGAAGAAAGTTTCTTGTTGTGGATGTTAACGTCAAGGGAGTAGTAATGAGTTCATTGTGGAGAGAGGGAAGGTCAGATTTTGCATATCGGTACACGAGCTTATTTTTACAAACACTGAAGCACTACTTGTAGGTCTGGCTGCTTTTATGAAACTAATGCAAGGATCAATGCTGATATTTACCGTGACAAGCTGTTTCATATATCCGACAGTTCGGGCTGACTACATCTGCGGGCTTGGCCACATTGCTGAACTCTGGTGCAGTTCGCAGTGTTACTTACACTCGAGCGCTGGCAAATGACGCTGAGCGCATGACACGGCCATTTAGCAGCGTAAGCCTTTGAAGCCAGGACGTTACCAGGACACAAAATAATACTTTGTCAATACGTGCGCGTCCAACTCAGTACTGAATATTGTGCACAAACCTCACCGGCGAAGATTATTAATACGTCTCAAGCAGCACGGTCTGAACACGCTGTCGCCTTTTACCAAGAATATTCAAAAGAAATGGTGCACGATTCCTTCAGCTTTAGAGAAACTATGTTGTCCAGAAGGAACACTAGAGCAAGAAAGGCTATTTAGAAACCAATGCGTCTATAGATGAAGGGCTTGTGGACACGTTTTAGTCAATTCAGGGAATTATAATTTCAAATTGAACTTATTTTTTTATTTACAGATGTTGAGGGTGGAGTGAAGAAAGCCAGATATTATGACGACGTGCCCATCAGCCCCTACATTGCAAGGCTGCAGACAACATTCAAATGACGTACACAAGTAACATCGCGAAAAGTACACAATGGTTGTAAAAAAATAGGGCGTATCAGAGAGAAACAAAAACATAAAATGAAGCGCTCGCAAAAAATAATTAAGAAAAGCAACAGAAAACAGATTTAATAAAAAAAGGCTCTATAGTACCTCAAATCAGGTCAAAATTTCATGAATCAAAAGAGATAAAGAAGCAAAGAACGCAAGTGATATCCAAAGTAGCACATACGTACATCCTGTATACCTTTGCGGCATGCTCGCGATATATCAACTTTTCAGCATGGAACTTGTTCAAAAGACGGGGAAACGTTTTTGCTAAGCTGTACTGTATATCACATACTCTTCAGCATGCTGGATATCTCACAGTTAGTTATGTCTGTTAGGGTAAAATAGTATATTTAGCGAGAGGTGCTCCGTGGCACGCAAGTAATTCATATTTTGTTCAGTGTCTTTCTCATGTCTTTGAGCCAGCCTAACATTCATTTCAAATACTTTTACGGCATTCTATTGGCGGAATAAATCGCATGTGCTAATATCAGAACTGACGTTTAGTATTGCACGTAATGCGTTCTTATGTAAAACCTAAACCATATTCTATTGGTACTTGCAGTAGTTTCCAAAATTAAGTGCGCATAGTTTACTTCGTACATAAAGAGTGAATTATACAGACGTTTAACTTTGCATGGAAGTGAATATGCCGGTTAATGACACCTGTGAGACGAGTAAGCTTACAAATGACATCGTTAACATTATTATTCCAGCTTAGCTGGCTGTTGAAATGTATCTCTAGTATCTTAATATTGTCTACAACCTCTATCATTTCCAAGCATGACTTAAGATTGCATGATATACCTATGTATTTTTATCTTTTGCTTTGAAGACATTAGCCTTACATTTAGTTACTTTAATGCTCAACTGATTAACACTAGACTATTGATAGAGTCTAGTTAGTGTCTTAGTGTCCCATTTGCCTCGTTTATCAAATTTTCGCAAGTGCTTGATGAGAAGAACAGTCAGACATACATAGTACACTCGCATGCAGGCATTGATTAACAATATCATTTATACATAGGTTTAAAAGTAAGGGTCCAAGGATACATTCCTGACGATGCTGCACGCCAGCAGTTACCTTTTTTTTACTGAGGATCGAAAGATGGTGGTACTACAAAACTGAACGCCGTGCGCAAGATATGACGCAAGAAGCGTATGAACACGACCCCTGAAGCCGCAGTCGAACAGTTTTGCCAGAACTGTACCATGAGCAATGTACTCGAAGGCCTGCGAAAATTGTATAAAAGACAGGGCAAGTTTGTTTTCCTCGAAACACTGTAAAATGTACTCTTTTTGACTTAGTAATGCTTTCTCGGTAGATATTTTTGATAAAACCAAACTGCTGACCAGTTAATAATTGATGTGTATCACAAAAGCAAGATATTCGGGTGTGGAATAATTTTCCAATACTGTAGAAAAAGATTGGCAGCACGCAAACAGGCTCATAATGTGAAGCACAAAGTTTATCCCCTTTATTATATAAAACTGTCACTTTCGTAATTTGCATGCGCCCTCACAACACTCCGTATATAAAACTAATCAAATATATGTGCTAAAATTGGAGCTAGAATATCTAGCACATACTTCAAAAGCCGTATCTGCAATTCATCATGCCACCTGCTGTTCATGCTTATAATTGCAGTGAATACTTCAGGACTAGTGGCTGGACTCAGATGTATGAAATCGCTACTTTCCCTGATAAGAGCCTCACATGATGTGTTTGACGATCTTTGGTACTCTGGGTTGATGAAATATTGATTAAACGCTTCTGCTAGTTCCTGCCCTTTAACGCTCCATCCCTGAATAAGTACATTATGAGGAGAGCTAGTCTCTGGTGTGCGTACAACAATGTTGATTTGATTTCATACCTTTAGGGAATCACCATGAATAATTCGAATTTGCCGTAACAATGCGAATCCCTAGCGCGCCTTAATTGTGTTCTTAACTTATTTTTGAAACCTTTGTATCTTGGTAATAGTTCGGGATCGTCTGTCAACAAAATCTGTCAGCCATCCGTTTAGTGCAGAATGTTCGGTTGGATATCGGACGTTTAGACAGATTTAAACTGCTAGCTGAGTGACAGCACAGTCACGCGAGAATTCGCACCAGTGACATTTGCTACCCAAAACATATGCGTACTCCCCCACAAGTGAATATCAAACGGGCATTGCGTCCAAATCGTTTCGGATGGAGTCAAATCATTCTTTCTTTCCACTTTGCACATTGCTATCTAAAGTTGGCTCACAAAGCTCAATTCAGGTATAAAGAATTATAGCGGATATAGTGAAGACAGATAAAATATATGATCCATATAAATAAAGTAACTTGCTAAACCAGTTTAAGCAACACTGAAAAAACAAAGTAGATTTCTACACCTAATGCTCGGTAAAAGATCGCTGCATCAGCTGAGGCTCATTGGTATTCATTTTTCTCGCCATGCAAGTATTTGAATCAAAGTAGTACGTACGTTACCTGTAAATAATTCTATATAAATATAAAAATAAATCCTGGTATAAATAAATAAAAAAGCTACATATAAAGTCTGTTATGTGTAGGGCAGTCAGTGAATTAGACACTAGAAGTTATTATGAAATCTGCGAACAAATTGTACCTGTCATCATTATGCTTGAAATAAAGAGGTACAAATCCAGGCTCCTTGTAGACTATGACGACTGCGCAGTTCCTCATCGATAAATGACCTAACATTCGCTTCAAATGTTCACCTCCCGGAACACGCCGATCGCCTTTATTCTGGTTTTTTTCGCTGCAGCTAGTTTTGTTCACAGCTATTCCAGCATACACAAAATGACCAGCTTCACTGATAGAACAATTTCGCACTGCCAAGCATTAAACCAGAAACAAAAGAATAATCACTCAATAATTTGTAATATTTTACTGCATTTCGCCGGTGCACTCGAAACTCAAAAAAAAAGGAAATATCTGTTTGGGGCAGTCCACGTCTTCTTAACCATCTCCATGTTAACTCAACAAAAGAAATACATGGGCCTCAATAGCTTCTGGGTATATTCCACTGTCCTAACAGCCAGCTTATATATTGCTTAGGTAGTGATGCATCGGAAAATTTGGTCGCCGAAATTACTGCCCACTAGAGTCACCCATACTAACGGACGTCATGTTTATGAATCGCGACTGCATACTGGAGGTTACAAATTTTGTAAATAAAAAAATAAGCGGTTTATTTTTGATCAGAGTAATGGAGGAAGTGGGTGGTAAACCCTGATCGACAAAAAGAGCTTGACCGGTGTAGGCGTCGATTAACAGTGTTAGCTCGAGTTTTATATTTTTAATCCCAGGTCCTCTATTTTGGTATCAACGGCATATCCCTAAAGAATGATACCTTGTTACATCTGCTTCTCTCTACGACCGCTTTTTTTGCACGCACCGGTCCTCCGACGAACCGTTGCGGGCCGTTGGACCGATGGGCCGTTGCGGGGACCATTACACAGAGGACCAAAGGTCATCTGTGCGAATTCCTCGCACATGATAGGATTCAGCTTGAAAAACAATGCAGGGCGCCATATGGTGCCACTTTGGCTGAGACTACTCAAAGACAAACATAATAAAACGAGTCAACCATAATTTAGTCACTAATGGTGATTTTAAGTGGCTACACAAACACAAACACACGTTCTCAACTGGAGTATACAAAGCCGTTCCTAGGAGAGGGGGGGAGGCTCGGTCACGTAGCTTTAAAAAGTTACGACGTCACACATTATAGACCAAATGATGGACTTCATTGTACGAGTGGTCACGGGATGGCTAAGAATTCCTTTGCAATACTGTAGCTATGATTACGACACTTGGCCACCATCTCGAATCTGAGAGCGACAAAGAAACGAGTTGATATAGGCAAATGTAGTTATCAAGAAAAGCTCGGCCACGTCGCTCCGGAAAATCATGACGTCCCACATGATAGACCAGATGATGAACTTCACTGTACGAGGGGTCGCGGCATGGCTAAGAAATTATTTTAAATGCTGTAGCTATGACGTCACTTGGCAGCCTTCACGAATCTGACGGCAACAGAGAAACGATCGAGATATAGCAAATGTAATTATCAAGAGAGGCTCGGTCACGTTGCTTTGGGAAATCACGAAGTCAGACATGATAGACCAGATGATGAATTTCATTGTACGAGTGGTCACGGGATGGCTAAGAAAATATTTTGCAATGCTGTAGCTATAATCACGTCACTTGGCCGCCATCTAGAATCTGAGATCGACAGAGAAACGAGCGAGAAATAGCCAAATGTAAATAGCAAGAGAGGCTCGCTCACGTTACTCTGGTAAATCACGACGTCACACATGGTAGACCAGATGATGACCTTCGTTGTACGAGTGGTCACGGGATGGCTAAGAAATTATTTGCAACGCTGTAGCTAAGATCACGTCACTTGGCCGCCATCTGGAATCTGAGAGCGACAGAGAAACGAGCGAGAAATAACCAAATGTAAGTAGCAAGAGAGGCTCGCTCACGTTACTCTGGTAAATCACGACGTCAGACATGATAGACCAGATGATGAACTTCATTGTACGAGTGGTCACGGGATGGCTAAGAAATTATTTGCAACGCTGTAGCTATGATCACATCACTTGGCCGCCATCTGGAATCCGAGAGCGACAGAGAAACGAGCGAGAAATAGCCAAATGTAGATAGCAAGATAGGCTCGCTCACGTTACTCTGGTAAATCACGACGTCACACATGATAGACCAGATGATGAACTTCATTGTACGAGTGGTCACGGGATGGCTAACAAATAATTTGCAATGCTGTAGCTATGATCACGTCACTTGGCCGTCATCTAGAATCTGAGACCGATAGAGAAACGAGCGAGAAATAGCCAAATGTAAATAGCAAGAGAGGCTCGCTCACGTTACTCTGGTAAATCACGACGTCACACATGACAGACCAGATGATGAACTTCATTGTACGAGTGGTCACGGGATGGCTAAGAAATTATTTGCAATGCTGTAGCTATGATCACGTCACTTGGCCGCCATCTAAAATCTGAGACCGACAGAGAAACGAGCGAGAAATAGCCAAATGTAAATAGCAAGAGAGGCTCGCTCACGTTACTCTGGTAAATCACGACGTCACACATGATAGACCAGATGATGAACTTCATTGTACGAGTGGTCACGGGATGGCTAAGAAATTATTTGCAATGCTGTAGCTATGATCACGTCACTTGGCCGCCATCTAGAATCTGAGACCGACAGAGAAACGAGCGAGAAATAGCCAAATGTAAATAGCAAGAGAGGCTCGCTCACGTTACTCTGGCAAATCACGACGTCACACATGATAGACCAGATGATGAACTTCATTGTACGAGTGGTCACGGGATGGCTAAGAAATTATTTGCAATGCTGTAGCTATGATCACGTCACTTGGCCGCCATCTAGAATCTGAGACCGACAGAGAAACGAGCGAGAAATAGCCAAATGTAAATAGCAAGAGAGGCTCGCTCACGTTACTCTGGTAAATCACGACGTCACACATGACAGACCAGATGATGAACTTCATTGTACGAGTGGTCACGGGATGGCTAAGAAATTATTTGCAATGCTGTAGCTATGATCACGTCACTTGGCCGCCATCTAGAATCTGAGACCGACAGAGAAACGAGCGAGAAATAGCCAAATGTAAATAGCAAGATAGGCTCGCTCACGTTACTCTGGTAAATCACGACGTCACACATGATAGACCAGATGATGAACTTCATTGTACGAGTGGTCACGGGATGGCTAAGAAATTATTTGCAATGCTGTAGCTATGATCACGTCACTTGGCCGCCATCTAGAATCTGAGACCGACAGAGAAACGAGCGAGAAATAGCCAAATGTAAATAGCAAGAGAGGCTCGCTCACGTTACTCTGGTAAATCACGACGTCACACATGACAGACCAGATGATGAACTTCATTGTACGAGTGGTCACGGGATGGCTAAGAAATTATTTGCAATGCTGTAGCTATGATCACGTCACTTGGCCGCCATCTAGAATCTGAGACCGACAGAGAAACGAGCGAGAAATAGCCAAATGTAAATAGCAAGAGAGGCTCGCTCACGTTACTCTGGTAAATCACGACGTCACACATGATAGACCAGATGATGAACTTCATTGTACGAGTGGTCACGGGATGGCTAAGAAATTATTTGCAATGCTGTAGCTATGATCACGTCACTTGGCCGCCATCTAGAATCTGAGACCGACAGAGAAACGAGCGAGAAATAGCCAAATGTAAATAGCAAGAGAGGCTCGCTCACGTTACTCTGGCAAATCACGACGTCACACATGATAGACCAGATGATGAACTTCATTGTACGAGTGGTCACGGGATGGCTAAGAAATTATTTGCAATGCTGTAGCTATGATCACGTCACTTGGCCGCCATCTAGAATCTGAGACCGACAGAGAAACGAGCGAGAAATAGCCAAATGTAAATAGCAAGAGAGGCTCGCTCACGTTACTCTGGTAAATCACGACGTCATACATGATAGACCAGATGATGAACTTCATTGTACGAGTGGTCACCGGATGGCTAAGAAATTATTTGCAATGATGTAGCTATGATCACGTCACTTCGCTGCCATCTGGAATCAGAGAGCGACAGAGAAACGAGTGAGAATTGGCCAAATGCAAGTAGCAAGAGAGGCTCGCTCACGTTACTCTGGTAAATCACGAAGTCACACATCATAGACCAGAGGATGAACTCCATTGTATGAGTGGTCACGGGGTTGCTAAGAAATTATTTGCAATGTTGTAGCTATGATTACGTCACTTGGCCATCATCTTGAATCTGAGAGTGACAGAGAAGCGAGTTAGAAACCAGCAAAGGTAAGTAGCAAGAGGCTCGGTCACGTTGATTTGGGAAATCACGACATCACACATTATAGACCAGATGATGAACTCCATTGTATGAGTGGTCGCCGGGTGGCTAAGAAATCATTTGCAGTTCTGTAGCTTTGATCACGCACTTGGCCCCATCTCGAATCTGAGAGCAACAGAGAAACGAGCGAAAAACTAGGAACATTTAAGTAGCAAGAGCTAACGTTCCTGCGACGGCAGCTTTGCAAGAGCCAGAGGTCCATCGCACAAAGCGACAGTGAACTTTTAATATATTTGTTAATAAAAATCGCGTGTTATGTTCTCAAGAATACATCTACTTAGTTTTTTTCCTCTTTTCAGCGCCCATAAGTGCACCGCCTTTTTTTACGTCGCCAACAACGAAGCCCGCTGCTAAAGTGGCCGTTCAAACTGGCATCGAAGCATTGCGCAATTACGTGGGGGAGGGGGGGGGGGCGCAAGGCGCTCGTAAGTTTTAACACCGCCCTACCTTCAAGCTCTTACTTTGATGAAATTTTCAATCTCGCGACTGATGTCTTCACGAAGAGGGTATCGAATCGGCGACAACTTAGAAAAGCGCGGTGTGCTGAAAAATAACATGTAAATCAAATAACGCAAACCCCATTAGCTCGTTGTAGGTACAGCAAGTTTCTCTTATGGCAAACAATGATCTATCAACGGCAACGCGACAGTCATCGATTACTGTCTCAATTATTTATTTAGTTTTCTAGGCTGTAATTGATCGCTATTATGTTTAAGATGAAGAAACTGAAATTTTACTTGTTTATTTTTTTATAAGGCGTGTAAGACCGATTCTCTTGTTATTGCTTACGATGCAGCAATATTCTAGCACCACCACGGGCCGCTCGTAGCTGCTTTTCTGACGCACGAGATTGAGATTGATTTAAATGATTTTCATAGCCGGTTTACAATATTTTAGTTACTGATATAGAGCGCTCTTTTTACCTGAAAAGCATACGCTGGACGACTAGAAGATGAAGGTAACTTCAAAATTCCTTCACGGGAACATGCCTCCTTTTGGAGTAACACGGCGGCCATAATACAAGAAGTTTTACTTTTTCTTTGTACTTGAAATAGAGTTATAACAATAGCTTCAACAGAAAGGACAATTTCGTTTAACAACGATTTTATTTTCGCGACGTCATGTCATTAAGGGGACTCCTGACATCTCTTTAAAACCATCAACGCATGCTCTACATCAACGCCTTTCGCGCGGACTGAAAAGTGCCATATGGCAACAAATATGAAAACGAATTGAGCGTAATTTTCTTTCCTCGTTGATCAGCGTGGATTTATAGGTCAAGGCACATTTTTTGCAGTTTCGCTGCAATTTAGCGCTCACTCTTTACAGCATGAAAGGCTAACCATCCGGAGAACGTAAATTTAGCATATAAGTAAATCCAAATGGCTCAGCGCACACACGCTCGTTGGTCGCAATCATTTACGTACCGCTTGCATTTCTGGGGCCACTCAGGTATAGGTGCAGAGGCAGACAATCGTCACACTGCTTTGTCCACATGTCCTTCTGATCACCGATGCAGGTCAGATTCGATCGTTTACGTCGCTATTAGGTACTTGTCAGATTAACTCTTATTTAGGGGGGGGGGGGGGGGAGGGGAGTTTCATAGAAAACGGTCTTGCCCGTTTATTTCTCTGATCAACAAGCGTGTAAAACTGGGCTTAATTTCAAATTCGAGGTGAAGAGCGTCCTCTCGTGCATAACTGTATCATATTGTTGTTATGTAGTTCCCGTGCGCTCACTTATATATTTCCCATGTAGTAAGTCTGAGTCCTCATGCGAATGCCTACTGTAAATGTTAATGTGTCATGTGACCGACTAGTTAAACGCACGAAAATATATACCCACAAGGCAACAACCAGTTTCACAGAACATTCCAACCATCTGACTGTGGCGTGGATATAAGAGCACTGATATATAGGCTGTCGTAGGCAAAAAATGGGCGTTTGTTTATATGAGACGTCACTTGTATCATTAAGAGCATAATGTTAACAAGCTAAACCTTTCTTAAAACAGCGCTCTCGGACAAACGCACCTGTTTGAAGGCGCTCGTTTTGTGTCGACTTGTGTGTTTTTTTCTTTGAGATGCATTTCTCGGTGTAATCTGTTTCAAGGGGTAGCCTTCATTCTTTTGAAATTGGAACACAATAAAAAGAAAATCGTCAATGAATTGGAGCTGCAGGATGCACCTCTAAACTGTCCCATGATTGCCGATTCTCCATTCCGCTGCCTACTGTGAGTCGCCTCGTCCACTAGCGCTGTCTATCCTGTGCAAGAAACACCAGTCCCTAGATGCCACTTCACAACAGCCGATAATGGTTACCGCTGCTGATGTAAGGCGCCTATAGCAACAAGCCATTTTGTGTGCGTGTGTGTGTGTGCGTGCGTGCGTGCGTGCGTGCGTGTGTGTGTGTGTGTGTGTGTGTGTGTGTGTGTGTGTGTGTGTGTGTGTGTGTGTGTGTGTGTGTGTGTGTGTGTGTGTGTGTGTGTGTGTGTGTGTGTGTGTGTGTGTGTGTGTGTGTGTGTGTGTGTGTGTGTGTGCGTGCGTGCGCGCGTGTGTGTGTGCGTGCGTGCAATCGGAAAGCTAAATTCAGGGTTGACGCTATGCATAGCCCCTTTTAAATGAGAGAGGTAGTCTTTTGCATTAGTTATAGTAAAAGACGCATATGATTATTATCTCTTAAAAAACATGTGCCCATTCAAATGTATTGCGAATGCTTGTGTTACTCATGCTCAATTGGTGACCGTATCTCTGCATGACGGGCGTATTCAAAATCGTCTTTTCTTTTTTTTAGACGGGTGTATATTCCACCAGAGCAACAAGAAAATGGCAGCTTCAACTTTTACGCAACAGGACTCCGAAATCCATTTTATTACGATAGCGATACTGCACCAGGTTTCGAGCCTTCGCGTTGTCCTGGTGGAGGTCACGCTTGACCTTAAACAGCCGAGGAGGAAGAGGATGAGGAGGAGGAGGAGCAGAAGAAGACGAAGATGAAGGCTGGTAACTTACGCTCTCGCGTCATATTCTTACAGGATGAGCTTAGGTGTCCCCAATAATGTAGCACCTTACACTGATAGGTCTTGAGAGGGGAATAATGTAGCAGGCAAAAGAACCTTGCGCCGTTGCCATCGCAATTCAACTAGGGTTAACCAGAGTTGAACCACAACTAACTTTGTTTAAAATCTTCTGAACTGGAAATCACAAACGTCTTTTTGTGTTGCAAGAATCCCTTAATGTTATAACTAACAAAGCAAACAACATAATGTAAATCCTCTTAAAATTAATGAGTCTCACACAGAAAGAACAATGGCCGCCCTGCTTAGGAGCATTAGACACGCCGATGAATCAAACGCTGGGGTATGAAAAAAGTTGCAGACGTTCTGGTTATTTCCAACCAAAGCTTAACAAATTGAGCTTGCCGTGTTTTTAAGAACTCATTGCATTCGTAAAAATTTTTGCTCTAAAGATCAATCTATTTCGGTGGAAGGCGGAAACAATCACCTTTTCTAAAGCAGATGAATGCAATCCTGGAGGAACCATTTTTTCAGCGCTCACTCCAGCACGCACATGTTTAAATACTTGTAGTTTGCGCACACCTAAAATACTTTGACGTAGCCAGTTGCAGTAGGCTGTAAAACAACAATAACATGGCAGCGAGAGCGCTCACTGCTCATATGTTGGCTAAATAAGCTTTCTCCCATCCAATAAACAAAAACAGCAGTTTAATCTAGGACCTACGTCAGAAAAATGCACACTAATTTCTTTGAAAAGAAACTCTTCAACTGCTGGCAAAGGATTTCTCATAATTGGACGAAAAAAGAAAAGAACTATGTGAAGTTAGTGCTAAGGAAACAGGCATGGTGGTCAGACGGGCTGAATATTGTTACTGACGAGGAAGAAGCGCGCAGTGGCGCAGGCAGGAGCGTTCGCGCTAGGCCCACCGCAATTCATTCCAATTATCACAGTCATTGGTCATCAAATCTCTGTTATCTGTGTTCATCAGCTTGCCACCCCGTAACATTTTGGTGGAGGTGCACAGTCATTCATCACTCCTCATCTTGGTCCGGATCGAGCTTCGGTGCACTGCGCCTTCTTCCGCCGTCGGCACAAGGTCTAGGAGGCATCGCATGGCTGGTCCCCAGCCTGCGGTCTCTCCGTTCCACCGCTCTGCCGCTCCGACCACAAAGCAAGACGATAGAGAGATTGACCCGAGACGGCCAGCCACACGAACACAAGATACAACGAGAGATCTAATAGACCATTTGACCCGAGTGACCCAAAATGGCGATCACAGGACCAATAGCCCAAGTTGGCGAACAAAGAGCCCAACAATCCAAGGCGCCACCACACAAAAGCACATCACCCCTGCCCATGTTATGCGGGGCGTGCCTAGCCCTGGCCCATCGGATTTTGGCGACCTGTCACCCGAAAGCGTCGTGGACCAGGATTCATCCGGGGATCATGATAGCGGCAAGCTACTGCCTTCTTCCTGCTTTCTCTTCTATCTTCAACTATCCAGTCACGGCCATCGTTATGCCGTGAACCTCATCGAGGTGGACAAACTTCTTCGTCCGCGATAGGGACGATCGCTCAATGGCCCCAAGTAACATTCCGGATGAGGAAGAAGCAGGCAGGTGCGTTCGCACTAGGCCCGCCGTGATTCATTAAAATAATCTCAGAGTCATCGGCTATCTTCTCTCTGTTCACCACTGGGTTCATTGGCTTGCCACCCCGTAACAATTTAATCCATTTTATCCCCTATCGGTGAAGAAATCCGGCTTGTTGACGGTGCCGAATGATGCAAAAGTGTGAACGATGCAAGTTTAGCGGAAAATAATGTGTTTAAAACCATGATTTCGACAACGCAAGTAACAACTCCTAACTGATAGAAGAGATTTCTAGGCAAAAGCCTTTAATAGCTCATAAGTGGCGTCAGTGAAAAGTGTGGACAGAAACTGCGCGAGATGTCTTCGCGAGATTCCATGGTATACCGGTGGGGTCTAGTATATCGCGACCGATAGTTATAGTGAGCGACAGATAATATTAGTCAGTGGTGAGAAAGAGTAGGACCCTCTTCTCTATCACAGACAGAGAAATAGAGGAAGAGGGTGTCTTGAGAGAGAGAGAGAGACATATAGAACCTCTCTCTCCTCCTCCTGTCCTTTCTATATTCTCCCCATCCCCTCATTTCTTCTTTCCCCTTTCATTCTTCCACTCCACATCCGGATAATTGAAGGAGAGACTCTCTACACACTCTCTCACTCCCTCGATGAGTAAAGAGTGAGAAATAGTGTAACACAGGCAACAGTCTCGCTTTCTTCTCTTTTCGAAGAATCAAGGCATTCCATGGATCACAGCAAGATAGCAAAAATGCTTTCACTCTGCTGTATATAAGGTGACAAGCGCTGAATTATTTTCGACAGAAATGTGTATACTGTAAAAGTGCGTTTATTCTGGGTACAAAGAATCGAACTGGTTGATGCGGAGCGTCAGATGAAGGAGGCGCCAAACCACCAACCAGTTTCTTTCTCTTCAGGGTTTACACACATCCCCCCCCCCCTGCCACAAAGGAGCTATCCCTGTAGCTCAAGGAGCGAAAGGACTTACTGCACGTAGTATAGTAGGAAAATGGTTGACAGCAACAAGTATAGTTTGTTTTTGGGGTTTAACTTCCCAAAGCGCTCCGTCTCTGAAAGCCACTGCAGTGAAGAGCCCCGGTAATTTCTACTGTTTCGCGTTCTTTAACGTACACTGATATCCCACAGCATACGCATCCTTGTGCACAGCAGTCGACCACCCTAACCACTGCACCACCGCGGTGCGGCAGTTAACGAAACCTATTTCGAGGCCATCGTGACGACGCAACTCTGGACGAGCTGAAAAGGCTCCACTGAACAGTTTACAGAAAATCGCTGAAGCACCCGTAAGTATCTTTTGTACCGTTAAAGCAGGAGCTTTGAAACACCGTGGGGTGTGGTGCGCGCCGTCAGTGTCGGGAGGATATGATGAAGTTTCGCCGGTATAGGTGAGGTGTATTTTATTGCTGCTGGTTTTGCGTTGTAAGCGAGAGGACGAGCTTATGGCATTCTTCTGCGTACTTGGCGGCGTCGTAGTGGTATTCATTCAGAAATATCTGAGTGGTTAGGAAGAAGAGTATCCACCGTGCAGGTAGGCCCACGGCCGTAAAATAATGAAGAAAAAGAATTCAGTGCTGGCCTGTTTCGAGGTGTTGAATTCCTAGGTGATGGATGGAAGAGCCTGGTCCCAGATCGCATGGTCGGCATTCACATATACTCACTGAGCTATCGGTTAAAACATTCAGGCAAGCCGTTCATTTGAGGTTAGTAACACCTAGCGGTACGCTGGATCACAGCAGAGGCATCCCTTCAGGAAGGCCTGAAAAGCTTCAGGCAGAAAAACAAGTCCGCAGTTGCTGAGAAATTCTTGAAGGGCTCCTTCCCAAACAAGATTGTTCAGATAAAATGAAGCATTGTCACGTGCGAAAGCAGTCTTTAGCGCTAATGCCTCAGTATAAGAGGTCAAGCAGTGCAATGATAGGGGCTAGTTGGCTCTGCATGTTCGGTATCGGTGCGCTAAGACACACTAACAGTTCAAAAAAAAATGTAAAAACAGACACGACGAACAGAGCGCTAACTCAAACCTGTTTAACAAAAATGCAACACCTGTTTTATACACATTTTTTGTGCCTACTTTGTCATAGGATCATCACAAATAAGCACATGTCACCGCACCTCTATTCGTTCTTGATAAACTCAACTTCAGCTTTCATCAATGTAATCGAAATGTCACTGACACGTACACTTCTCTCTACCTTCCTCGAAAATCACATGTGCCTCTCTAATCTCCTTTTCAGTTATCTCACCTGTATGCCGGATTATTCTTGTTCCAGCAAAGTCCGGATGGTACCCGAACCTAGCGTAATGCGTAGCCAAGTTACCAGGGTGCGAAATCAGCCACAATTTCTGGAGTGTTCACTTTCTCTTTTGTTTATACATCTTCCGGATTGGCCAATATAGTGTTTGCCACAAAATTTGGTAAAATATGGACGTGTCGCATTCAATGCACTTTTTTTTGTGGGCGATATTGCATTTCATTTTCTTTCCTTTTTCAACCGGGCTTACCCTCGCGCACATGCCTATCAACTTCTGCGGTGCTGTGAATACAACAGGAATTCCATACCTCGCGCCAATTTTTTTCTTGAAAATTATTGGTTAGCTAAACGTCCTGCTGGCGTCAATACACAAAAAAGCACTAAAAAACGATAACTATAAGTAAGGCCGCAGTACAAGAGAAAAAGAAGCAGCTTCCGATTCTTATACCGTATATACATGAATTATTCTATGCGTTGAAAAAGGCAGGCAGAAAAAAAGTGTTTGTCGTTCGCTGCTCTCCGTGCTTTTTTTGCACTTTCATGATCACCAATTACTTGACACTCAGAAGTCGAGATGCGACAAGCATCCGGTTTACCGATGTCAAACATTATACAGATACGTATGCTGGTGAATATACCCATGTAGTGTCTGTGAGAACAGGCAGCCAGTTTTGCATGTTTCAGAAGAAATAAATCATGAAATATTCAGAAATGATTACTCACCAAGAACACCAAGAATGCATACGCACAAAAAAGAAACAAGTTTCTCACTTGCCAAAACTCATATATTACAAAACCAAGTTAAACAACCCCTTCTTACTTCTTTCAGTATTTTTGGTTCATAATATAGAAATGTACAGCGTGTCACTGAGCGGATTAAAAATTTCCGGTACCTAATAATTTCTGGCTTCCTTTCCATAGTTATTAAAGACTCTCGGTTTAACGCTTCTCAGTTTTCCGCAAAATATTTCTTACTGGTACCTTAAAAGCGTTCTAATAGAAATAGCGGGTCAGCACTGTATATTTTAATAGCTCGCAGTATTCCTAGAATGCGGCATTTTTAATAACCCTCTCCTTGTTCTCATTCTCTTCTATAGCATATGTTGTGTACCATTCTTTTACATTCACGGTTAATTGTTTTTATCAACAGATCATTTACCGTATAACGTCATGCCGTATGCAATTATCTATTCGGCTAATGCCTTTTCTAGAGTTATTCGAATGGTGACAAGAATTTTTCCTCGCAGGTAATACATCATAGCCCTGTGTTTTATGAGAAAGTATGTGACGTTATTACTCCCGGAAAAATGTGGTCCAAAACAAAATTTTCTTTTCGAAAATAAAATCTGTTTTGGAAAAGGCTTAAAGCTAAATAAGGGGACGTGGTATTTTCTCTGCACTAGCAACTGATTCTACAAAGCACGCCAAACTAACGCCAATAAAGTGTTCAATATCTGCACTGAATCTTAACTTTTTATTTTTTATATTATCTCGTTCATAGTAGGGAATCTTTCGTTTTTACTAGGACGGCTTTCTCCTCTTCTGCTTGAAGACCTCCTTTTTACATCTTGTCTTTCATTTATACAATTGAAGTGCGTAACGCTCGCAAACATTCCAATGGCGTCTCAGGTTTCCTGCACTCCATTTGTCATAAGTTTGAATAATTTTAACCATCTTACTTTGTTGAATACTGTGATCTAACGCATTTTCACATCCTGACAGCTACAATATCACAGATGCTCGAAGTGTCAATAAACACATCTAAATGCGAATTAGAATAATTTGAGCTTGATGAATTTTCTCAGCCTAGTTCCAGGCTGAGAAATACATACTGATGATTTTGTTTTTGTTCACTCCATGAGCTACTTTCTTCTCACCCATCCTCCCCTCCCCACTTCTTCACATATACTTTCATCTCATCCACTTTCCTCACCCCAGCTTTTCTTCTTGGGAAGCAAAAGCGTATTTAAACCCCTGCCAGTGATGATCGCTTTGCCCAGACGAAGACAAGTCCACTTGTCGAAACGTTGGCTCGACCTGCGAACTGAGGCGAGCCCCATTTACCCTTGTTCAAGTCCACTTGTCGAAACGTTGGCTCGACCTGCGAACTGAGGCGAGCCCCATTTACCCTTGTTCAGTGCTCCTTCATACCGTGTAGAACATCCTTGTTACACATAGCTTTTGATGAGCTGAAGTCACTGCGGTCTAGACGTTATATAAGTTTTATCGCACAACTTTTTTATGTGTTGCAATGGTGATATGCAGAGGTCCGAAAAAGATATATAGGTGAAACTGAAAAATGTCAGCTGTGTAATAAATGTGGCCATAAGTCCAAGCAGTAGGCGAAATAGTGTTGAAAGAGCGGGATATTCTATGAGGTGTGGTCAACTCCATGAAAGCGTGAGGCAGCGTCTGTCCGCGGACCTTGCTCGGGGCAGCAGTACAGATGGTATCTGATAGCGCATAGTGGCGCGATAGAACGAAAACACACACAAAATAAAGAATGAGGGAGATAGAAAGAGATCTCTACGTGCGCGGGTTTTTTCGCGGCATCGAATAACATTCAGCGGAGGCGCCAGCCCTGTTCTCGCGCATTTTTACTGCCGCCAGAGCTGCCAGTGCCAGCCATATCTGATTAAGCGACATTGCCATCGTCGAACGGCTCTGGATTCCCTTGCGTTGCTAGTTTTCGTTGACAAGCGTTGACCGTTGTGGGTTAAGCCAGTATCTGAATCACCGTTGTTCGGCGTACCGCTCCCTTACCAAGAAGCTTTGGCTGAGTGGCGGTAACTGCCATGGTCCGCTCCGGGGATTCTTCCTTGCTACACGGTGGCCACCTTGTTCCTCTGCGCTTTTTTTTTTCTTCAAATATTTCGTCCCCGCGAAGTCGCTCACGTGGCTGTTTTCGCACACATCTCTCATCATGCGGCTTGCACCACAATTTCGTTTTTGCGTTCCTGTTGTCGGTGTACAAGGGACCATGATGAATTCAGGGTTATGGTGTGCTAGTAACTTATGCACGCAGAGGTAGTCCGGCTAGCGATAACCCACACCAGTCAGCCAAATTCGACATTGAGGCTCAAGTTGGATCAGATCTCGATCGCCTCGAGAAGCTAAGGCGTCTCAACGCTCCAAACTCTGAATCTGAATATTGTTATTCTGAATTTTGTACCTCCATTTTTGTTCGGTCGTCACTTTACTTGTTTAGTCTGAGCGATAAGCTATATTCTGTCTGTCCTATGCCGTGTAAAGTGTTCTGACTACCCATGCAAGAGGGGGAGGGGGGGGGGGGGCCTTCCCGACTGCTAAGTGGTGCCGCCAGCCAGCGGAGGCATGGCCATATCGTAACAGAGATTCATACCATACAGTCTAATTGACATATACTTTCAGCTTGGGCTCATTCCATGCGAAACGTCTCAGGCCATAAAACTGTCGCGTCGTGGCAACAGGGCGAAAGGCCTCTCGTCGAAGAATTTGTCTTTCAATATTTTTTTCTTGCATAAGCGCTCTTTGATGTTCCCGGAAACGAGAAAAAAAATTGCTCTGGAGAGCAAACTTTTTAATTATGCCTAAAATCAGATGCAATAAAATATATTAGTATTCGAAATTGTTGACTTGCATTGTTTACTCATGCGACTCCATTAATTAGGAATTTTGCCGCAGAGTGGCTGTGTGGAAACGTATCAGCCACTGTGCGGTAGGTGGTCCGTTATGGCTGCCGGTGGACTGCGCGACCCTCTTGTAGCTTCCTGCGTGCAAACGTACGGGGCACAAAAGGTGGGGTCAGAGGCGCTCTTTGTGCCAAGGGTCAAAATCCATTAATTGAAAAATACCAACATTTCAATTATTTTCGGCCTCTAACAACGCAACAAATGTGGTGTTTTAAGAAACATCACATTCCCAACGCTACAAAACCAGGAAATTACCCTTTCACTGGTTGGTGCACACGGTGTTAAAATTACTTCAGGGGAGTGAACGAAGCGGTTTCTTAACCAATCTCCTTCATACTCCGGAACGAGCTTTTTTTTTGTTATTTATTGAGGATTGTAAAAACACTTCAGATGTCTTATTGTACAGAGTACGAAAGCTAGCTTTTAATTTTGAAATGTTTATGGGAGTAAATTTTGTTTGAAGGGCGAAAATATTTTTTAACTCGTAAACAGGCACACTGGTAGGCGCTGTCCAACTGTGAATTCATTGCAGAACACGCTCGTGACCCTGCCTAATATCGTGGTTTCGTGTATGCAGTCGCATGTTTTACGAAGCTAAGTGTATCGTTTTAAATGAATGCAAATGCAGCGCAAGCGATAATTTTCCTCCTTGGCTATATATGCAATTTTGAGGGCTTGAGGTGCTGAGCGAAGTCATCACAGCATCGGTGGTGGTTTAGCAAAGTGTCATGACATTGAAGCAGACAGATTATAGAGCGTCAAAAGCTTAAAGATGCCTCATAATAGACGAATTTTGCCCGGCAAACAATTTTGCTCCCCTTTTTGTCTGCTTAGCTTTCCGTTTTCACATCAACTCATGTTGAACTTTTCAATGCTTGAATAGTTGGCGCCATACAAAGTGAGGCCACCTATGTAGTCATGTCAGTTCCTGGACTTGAATTTATTGGCTTAGTTCTATAAGATTCAAGCAAGAATTGTTGCAATCGTGGCAGGTCTCAAATGGGTGAACTGTGATGAACTACGCGGTTACCACAGATACAATTTTCAAAGCCATTCTGTTTCGTTCTTCTATATTGGAAATTGCAGGCAAATTATTTTTTCCCTTTATATTAGTTCCAGCTTCGATACATACACATTCTTGTCATTTACTCCATAGAGATATTACCTCTAAAAACTTGATTCTGCATCAGCCGTTTTCAGTGGGCCGAACGCAGCGCTGAACGCCCTTCGCGTTTTAGGTAGTGAATATATATTATTTTTTCAATAAATTATGGTTTCCTTCATGACACGAGAGCAATTATTTTTCTTCGTTATTTCCATGAAGCCCGTCAGGAAATTATTCTTTTTTTTACGTCAGGTAAATCTTGATTCCTTAGGTAAGCGTGTATTTCTCTCTGTAATGTGATGTAAACGCACTAAACGTATCTTCCTGCTTATCATTTGCAGAGCCTGGCTCCACACGGAACGTGTGAACAATAATTATAGGTGGTGGCATCTTAGTGATCTGCAGTGGCGGCAAGATCCGGCATCGCATCACTCTTGATGGTAATGGACTTGAAAAAAAAAAATTATTTCTGCCAACAAACAAAATTTACGTGCCTAAAGTCTAGAATAAAAGATAAGGCGTTGATGTGAATAATAGGGCATCTCGTTTTCTTTTATCTTGGACGGTCATGAGTTCTAATACAGGCTTTCGTACTCAAAAAAAGTAAAAGTCATGAACAAACGCAAAGAGATAAAGACAAGACGAGACGACAAGGAAGGCGCTTGTCTCTTTGCGCTGCCATGTATTTGTTCAAGACAAGTACCAACAAGCCGCATTTGCCACGTTAAAAAAAGTCACTTTTCGTGGAATTTAGTGCATTATGTTCTATAAAGAACTTCGTTGAAAAAACTTCAATTACTATTAGAATGCAGTAGAGGAACCTATAAAGACGCAAATATAGCTTCAGGTGAAACGTCACGCAAGGATTTCCTTAAACTCCACATTTTTGGTATCTTTAATGATCCAAAGAAAAGCAATAATTCCTATATTGTTCTAATTATAAATTGACATAACAGACTAACGAAACAGCAATATTCTATAAATATTTTCGTTATTGCATCTTGTTTTTAGTGTAATGTAACGATGTTTTTCTGAAGTGCAATTGTGTCCCTTACAGGAAACTGCAATTAGCATTTGAGTGAGCGAAAAAAATTTGTTGATAACTACACTTTTACAAAACGCCTTTGGCACAATTCCCAACATGTCCAACTTTATTCTTAGAAATTGGGGGCGGTCGTTTTTTGAGCCTGGGAAGTTTCGCACGGAATGACAATGTGCAATTTACCTTCCGATAAACAACAAATTAATGGAATGCTATGAACAGGATCTATTAAAGATGGCACCCACGAGGTAGCCTTAGGATAGCCGCCGTTGTCAAACAAAAAGGCGGCAATATTTATAAATACCCCATGAGAGCGTATCTGCCGCCCAATGTGCCACGATTCCGGCGTTCGCTGCAGCGGCCCTGCTGACGAAAACGCTTAGATGTGCTTCTGTTGAGAGGTAAACCTGTCCGGCTGTTAACAGAGCACTTTGCCCGCACGCTTACAGCGGCCACTGACGCTTATCTCTCAGCAAGCAGGAATAGAAAACTGTCGGACTAAACCTAGTAGAGATATTTCCATACTCTCCGTGTGCGTATATTATGCAGGAAGCGGACATTATGTAAGTAAACGTCCAATTTTGCGAATAAATAAACCTGCTAATTATAAGCATAAATGCGAACGCCTTATGATTTTCGGAGCGTGAATCTGGGCCTAAATATAAAGGTTTCAAACTTGATATGGTTTCAAACATGATGTTGAACTAAAGGTGATATTTCTTAATCAGGTATGTTCGACATATAAAAACATCAGAAATACTCAGTATGATGCTGAGCTGGCATTTCTCCAAAAATAATTTTTAAACCTGCGTAAGCGAGCACTGTATTATCACCTGTATTATCACCTTAATTATATTTGGTACAAGGAAACCTCACTGTACCTTTTTCCCATCTCCAGAAAAACTCCGCGATATCTAGATACGTACTTTGTTACCAGCCCATTAGCGCGCCGCAATTTTGCGGCTTTCAACATATTTTGAGCGACAGAGACAACCTTCAGCTGTAATGTGTGGCCTCCTTGTAGATTAAGCCTGGTATGCTGGCGATAGCTGCTTCGCGTCAGCCCTTTGGCGCGCATGAAGGCGCGAGTTACCTACCGTACCGTACTTTACAGTGGCGATAAAGACTACAAAGCGGTAAGGTAATAAATAAGTGGAACAATATTTGTCAATTGTAGCCAAAAAAACAAATAGTCGATTGATAGGTTTTGCTGCCGCGGACGAAGAAACCATCACTAACTTATGAGTCTACCACTGTACTGGGCCGTCAAGCCAATGCCGCAATTTTATTATCTAACCATCTCATTTTTTTTAATTTTCGGAGTGTCCTGCTTTTTCAGGAAAACCATCTGTACACGTAAGAGTCTTTTATTGAAAACCATGGTGTGGTTTAGGCAGGTGCTCTTCAACGTAGCGATTACCATTTATTGTGTAAAGGTGTAAAATTGGGAACAAAACCTTATCTTTCGTACTCAAGGTAGTTGCCAACCAATATATAACTGGCTTTCTTCGCCTGCATCTGAAATGTCTTTTCTACTCCTTGGATCATATTAACTGGGACATGCTGTATATGTATACAAATGGGGCACCCCATATTTCAAATGACATCAGATATCATCCGATGACTACAACACCGAACCTTATCACTTATCACCGCGACGATCCTTATAATAATTGCCTGAGTGACGGCGTCTTATAACTTTACAGGCTAGAAAATTATTATTTCTACGAATACATAATGGAAAGCTGATTTCGATTCTTTCGTATATTTTCTAAAGCATGCCTGAGGTGCGATAGCGTGCCCCTGAGTGACGTCCTAGTGTGGCAGCAGGCTAGACAAACCCGTCGGCTCGAGGTCGATTGCCGGCAATCGGCCGTTCATAGACCATCGTAAACCGCCGATCTCGGGTTGAGCTGGGTGTCAAGCTCGGCCCGATGAGTTTTAGTTGGGCATATTATCAATTAGGCCGATTGCGTTTCGACTAACGGTGAATGGAGGGTTATCTACAACAGGTGACTCTGGGCACCTCTCTTAGTACCTTGGAGTAGGGCTGAAAGAATCTTAGTACGGCGAAATGCGCCCCTCCAGTAGCCCTAGTACAGTCGGGGCGAGGGAGCCTGACTGGGGGACGGGGAACCCAAATGTGGCCCAGCAGCCTGTCTCATGTGCGGAGACCCGGCAAACGTGATGTGGATGTGAATGCGCTTGAAGGCCGAGGGCCGTGCATTGGCTGAAGCGAGTGCTCGCCCTCAACTGAGGCCAAGGAATTGGAGCTCGAATCGAATCGGGATCATTTGAGAAATCCCTAAGCTGCCCCGATCCCTCCAACAATCCCATAACCCTTTCCCTATATCCCATTTCCCTTTCCCTTGTCCCATACCTTCCCTCTACTTCCCAGGGGAGATCACGGGGGATCTCCCCGGGCCCGCTCTCCGGCTGTGGGTCGCTGCGTAGAGATTCCCGCATTTTTTTTGGAACCTTTGGGTTCTTTCGCCTACGGGTGCAAACACAGACCAAGCTTGTCCTTCGGGACCAATTTTTTTATATTCGATTGAATTGAGCCTGTTATACCTAGTGACACGGGCAGAGGCACATTATTTTATTCTCTTTTTTGGTTGCCTCACCATATTATATGTAGGCTTGCCGCTTGGAATATTGCTACGAGGCGGCAAGTCGTAGAGCAGAGAGATGACCGAAGACAGTGAGAATGGCTTTCTTTAATGAAAACCGGTAGGCCTATCGCGAGCACTCGTGCCCACGCCACTATTTCGTCCATCACATTACACACGCCGCCGAGCGATCGGCCCGATCCTGGACGAGGAAGATTGTCGACGGCGGTGGAATCCATAACATTACCACGAACGTGACTGAGGAAGAAGTGAAGAAGACAACGGCTTGCCACCACAATGATCCCCGAATGACGTCAGGCTGAGGACGCCTTCGGGCCACACGTCGCCATGATCCAATGGCCGAGGCCCAGGCACCAACCGCATAGGACGGGCCGGGTTGATCTCCTTACGTGTCTTAGGCCGTTGGGGTCTTTGGTCGCTATCGCGCTTCGGTGGGATCACCTGGTCGATCAGGTCTCTCGTCGTGTTTTATGGTCGTGTTGGTGGCGTCTCGGGTCACTGCAGTCATTTGTCTGCGTCTCTCCTTCGTGTCTTGTGGTAGGTCGCGCGACGGAGCGGTGGAACGGGGAGGTTGCGTCGGGTCCGGAAGGCTGGGGAACAACCAAGCGATGCAT
Organism: Amblyomma maculatum; assembly: GCF_055883805.1. NCBI lineage: Eukaryota > Metazoa > Arthropoda > Arachnida > Ixodida > Ixodidae > Amblyomma > Amblyomma maculatum. The sequence continues at coordinate 121,172,209 of NC_139346.1, forward strand.
CTAAAGTACCCGCTGTCGACAGCGGAAGCTGACGCGGTGAGCCGTCGGATGGAGAAGCACGAACCACCCAGCACCTCCGTAAAATATCACATATCACTGAGGAATAAGAAAAAAATAACTCCACTCATTTCATAGCAGTATGCATGCTGCCCATGCGGACCTGGCTCTGTAGGCAAGAGTGCCTGCAGTCACGGGCACATTCAGGAAAACTGAAAGGCATGCCTTAAGCACAAGCCACAGAACAGAAAGAAGCTGACCGATGACAGTGAGATTTATTTTTTAATGAAAGCCGGGGGGTCTAGCGCGAGCACTCTTGACCGCGCCACTGCCCGCTTCTTCTTATTTGTCTGTAACAATATCATTTGCTTTGTCGTGTGCCCAGATCTATTCTCAGACACTCGAGTCCCTTTCCACAATGTTCCAGGTAGCTCTGGTCATCTTCGGCATCTTTATCTAGATGCTTCCGCGCAGACTTCAAGTTGAGCGCTGACGACTGCGACGGGCATTCATGCTTCGACTACCTACAAGCACGCTTCCTGCTGTCCTCGACGTCGAATTGATAGTTCTTTGGCGGGTGAAAGTCAGCCCAATAACGAGTTTATTTCAGCGAAATATCAGGGTCTTCTACTGCTGCTTAGCGCCTCTTGATTACAACATGGCAATATTCCAGATCACGAGGCAGGACATCATCCCAGCAGAACCCTGACGAATTTGTAGAGTTAATAGCTTGCTTCTTTCACCTTAGCCACTGCCGATATAAAGTAGAGGATAGGCCAAACAAGACTTCTTTACGAAACGCCTGAGGTACCGTAGCCGCAAGATATCTCGTCGAATCAGTCTTTATTGGCAGGTATATATGGTGATCGCACGTAGCTTAGCATCGGTACATTGAACGAAACAGCAGTCCAGCAGAAACATGAGCAACGCGTAACGAATAGAGTGCTTTTTGGTCACACCAGCTGCAGCAGCGTTCGAATTTCGGGGTTACTTTGTTATACAGCGGAAGCGTTCGACCATTTTACGACCTGAATACGACCGTGGAGTAATATAGAGAGATAAATTTGGGTACTTCGTTCAGTACAGCAGTGCACATAAGCGAATGAAGGTGGGGCTCGACAGCCACTAACGGCAATCAATAAAGCAGATTCCTTACATCCTTGAAAAAGGAGCTAAAGTGTCTTAAGTTTTCCCAGTCAGCTTGCGCTACTGACCATTTACCCTGCCTGCACGTACACAAATGGGCGTGTAGAAGATATCTCGATTAGATTTCTAATTGGTCAAGTATATATGAGAATCGCCCAAGCTGGAGTACTTTTCTAATAGGGCGGTACTTACGATTTCTAGTTATCAGCTAATTCTGCTGCGCTATGATTTCGCAACAACGCAGAGCACCCCTACACTCCTTTCGCCCTGTGTTTATTATGCGCTTGAATGATATATCCTAAAGCGATGATTGATTGCGTGTCGACAATTGCCAATATTTCGCTATATATTCCAGCACCTTCTAAATACTGAAACCTTTACTTTGTACTTTTAGGAGTACTTTTAACGTGGATTGGACTATCGTAGGATGACTGAGTTCTAAATGACTCAAAGACAGAAAATTGCTCCCATAGCGGCCAACGACTTCGTGAGCGTGCATCACGTAGAACACATGCATCAGCATGTTAGGTTTATGACGTTTTGTGAGTTGATGTTTTATTTTTACATAAGGCATGTATTTCTGTGCTGCTACGTCAGCATAACACCATCGGACACCATTGCACAATGCTTACAACAACTTCTACTACCGCATTTTTGTTACTAAAATTTAGCTGCTACTTCATGACAATAACTGCTGCTGCAAATATGTCAAGATAAACTTCACAAAGGCGTATTGCAACCAACGCTTCTTATCACCGCGAATCCGTCCCATGCCAAGTTATATAATATTAATTAACTAGTGTCGGTGAAAATCAAAAACTATATTGGTAGCGATTTACGAATAAACTTATTATATTATTTTTCCATTATTATAGTAAACTAGGTTGCTCAATAATTTATTATTTTATGTCTGTGTTGAAAACCTCCTGACAGACCAACACTTTAGGATGTAAAGTAACTTTCAGTAGCTGACCAAAAAATGAAAACAAACTACACATGTGTAATTATTTACATTTGTCACTTTATTCGGGTTCGCTTGAAGAATTATACATCATTGGCGAACAGCATTATGAAACTCTTGAAAGCACATGCTAGAGAAACAACACAATGAAACTTGGGTGCTCTTCCTGCTGCCTTTCATGCGCCGCTACCACCTGACTGAAACTTACAAGGCATGAAAGAAACTTACAAGGCATTCAGCTCCATTGTCCAGCGTCTTGTTTGTTTTATTGCATTAAACAATACAGCCGGCTGGCAGCTGAAAATAAGAGAAGTGCTTTCAAATGTTCATTGCAAAAATGAAGCGGAATACACCTTGGACAGCAAATGCAGTTGGTGCTATCCCTTGTGAAGAGGTGCCGGTGGTAAAATCAGAAGGCTGAGCAGGTTAGCTAGCTATTGTGCATGTTCTCACACCATGCGCTAAAACACATATCTATTTACCTCTTCATACGACATAATCCTACCCATGAATAAAAAAAGATTATTGAAACACGACCGGAGAAATTCGAGAGGACAGGGTTCGTTCTCTTGTTCTGCACTATTCAAGCTATATTTGTGAAGCCAAAATCCACTTAAAAATACTACTGTTCTTTTAGTGGCATTTCGATTATGACTTGTATTATTTACTACAATTAAAACCTATAATTTATTGTTTTAACTCGCCACGCCAACTAGAAAAATCTCTATATAAGGGTTCTTTTAATATCATAAAATTCGTCGTGCAGCACGTATTACCCTCGCACTGTCATGGGCAGGGAGCTGACACGTACCGTGCCGTTTGGTGTCTTCAGGCCGGGAATAAGGCAGGGCTCTGTTCACAAGGTAAGGAAAACAAGACAAAACATCTGTGAAATGTTACATACATTAGCACACCGAAACCAATATTTATTTCTTACGAACGATCACTGAACGAGGGTTGAGGGGACGCCTCAGTTCGCAAACCGAGCCAACATTTCTAACATTTCGACAGACAGACTTGTCTTAGAAGACAAATCCTTTTGTAGAAGCATGGTTCTGGTTGAGCCTGAGGCTCCCTCTCAACGCTTGCAGAGTACTATTTCACAGTGGGCAGCCATCTTTCTCTCGTCGTACCCTATTTTAGTTCACGTTATTTATATGAATGCTTTGTTTCTGGCATTGATAAAGCCCCTTCACACCAACTCTTACTTGTTATGCACATGATACGTAATATAGAAACAAAAGAAGTATCTTATATGTTTATGTTTCGTAGCAGCTAGAAGTCCCAAAATCAGTACAAGCAAAGGCCACAATTTCAACGGTTGGGCCGTTCCCCGCAGTAATTTCGCGAGCCATGTTCATATATAAACAGCATTCAACATTAAACTTTTACCCATCAGCACTTTGCATTATTGCTCCAACTTTAAATTTTGTAAGGAAATACAAAACTGCGCAAAAAAGACGGGACAAGAAGAACAGAGAGGCACACACGAAGCGCACGTGTGTGCCTCGCTGTTCTTCTTGTCCCGTCTTTTTTGCGCAGTTTTGTATTTCCTTACGACATGAACCGACTAGCCCAACATCACATTTTTCTTTAAATTTTGAATCGCCTTCGACTTCAATTCCCGTTTGACAGTGCATTTCCATGTTAATGAGTAGTAAAATATGCGCAATTGGCATTGTGAAGCATGGGACGCACTGAAACCTGTTTACCGCTGCGCAGGAAGCCGACCCTCAGGCAGAATTCTGAATTACGCACCAAGCCAGATATCCACATGGTAACCTTACACTAATTTCATAGTAGTTTTTGCCATCAGAATAATTTTACCGCTACGTCCGCTAAAGGAAGTTTTCGCCTTCCAGTTTGATTGAAATCGCAATGAATTACAGTGTCGTTTAATGCACCGTTCGAATATAAAAGCTGTACTGTGCTAATAAAATTGATATAAATATAGATATTAATAAATCATTACTCAAATACATATAAATCCTCCTGACATAGATCAGTGATATGCTCATCGTGCAATGAGAGGTTAATGAAGGCATCTTATGTTACTATCTCAGAATATATAACGAAGTTGCGCACGTGTACTCCTTGATTCTTTGCGCGCGCAATGAAACAAGGACAATGAGGGAAACCATGCAGGCAGCGCAGGTCTTCGTTTTTGTCGCCGTCCTTGTTCCATCTGGTGTACTTCAGTTGAAGAAATCATTGTCCGGCTCACTAACCTGTTGATTCTACAGTAATAAGGAACTGTGTTGATTTGTTGTTGGAAGCAATTATTACTCTGTGCAAAACACCAGGCGAAAATGAAGGAAGTAGAACGGACGTAGAAACCTCAGCGGCTGTTATCATTTTCCTATGTTTGTGCCTTGCCTAAAGTGAATAAATGAACCTCCAATGAATCATTTGAAACAATATCTCGCAGTAAACATAAAGGCTAGGAATAACTTCATCTGCACTATAATTGGCTCTGCTTCCAGTTATAACTGTTGCAAAACTCAACACGCGTTTTTACGTCTTAGCCTTCTGAGTAAGCTTGTCTAGCTGCAACAGTTGCGTCCAACAGGACTCAAGTGGGTCGGAAATTTCATCGCGTATGCTTGCGTTTAGCCAAGGCTGCGCCTGCTTTAGCGATAGCTTTCTGCAAAAAAGGAAGCAGGAACAGTCGTGTTAGAGTAATAATGTTGAAAGTTGGGCGAGTTGAATCGTGTTCATATTGAAGTCTTGTTAGAGCCGACACCACTTGTTTCCTGCGGCTCCAGGTTCGCAGAGAAGATCAGCAGCCTCTCTGCAGACATATCAGTGGTCATTGGCAAACTGATAACAAATGCGTCTGTTTTAACCTAATGCAGCGAGAGAAGAAGGTGCAATAGGAGTTAGCATACTACCGCTGATACCTTACACAACTGAGAAACGCAAATCTATTACAATCGCCCGACGGCGCCCATTGGACTTAACAGCAATCCGGAAGAAGCGGATTCCCGGATATCATCAAAACAAGTGCAGTATTTACAAGTGAAATGGATCTCTAAGCAGGCAGATGCCAAGTTCAACTCTAGAGTGGAGCAGCTCCAGCGCTACATGTTCAACAAAGGTTGTACCGGCGGCTTTTCTGTCATGCTATTATCGGCCAAAATAGAGAAGTCAATAAGTCCTTTCCATTGCCATTATATCACCCACCGCCTTTTGCGTAGAGATTGCGCTGCTCAACCTCTTTTTTGTTTTCGTCTTTTACATTAAACGACGGGGAAGGCGAAGCAGGTAAGGGAGGTTTGTGGTAGTGAAAAGCAATGTCCGAACGGGTGAGGGGCTTAATTCTTCGCATGAAGGACGGTTCCGGCATTTGTTTCTGTTGGTAAAGTGTTTTGCCGGACTCTCGACACGAAGCTGTGGCCAGTACAGGAGGGTGCCTCAACTCATAGGGTTTGGTTATTTAATGTTTTCTTTGTTTGTTTTTGCTTGTTTCTATGTTGTTTCTTCGTTCGTCTGTTATTTGTTCCATTTCTTATTTAGCGTTAATGTTTGGTTATTACACGCATAAAATTGTCCCTCAAATACAGATAAGGCAGTTCAGCCTGAGTGAAACTCCATGCTGACTATGTACGGTGAAAGTTCTTAAGCTGAATTCTACTGCAAATATCGCTCCTCTATATTTACGTCGCAAATATATTCCCTCGCTGTCTACGAGTGCTCCGGTATCTTGCTGCCTAAGAGTATTCGTTTATCAAGCGGCGGCCGCTCTACCGAGCTATTCAAATGTGTCTGCGTAGCCTACGGGGTCAATGTCTGACTCGGAACTCAAACGTTCTATACGTTTCCTCTCATCTCTCTGTGGATTAGAGAAGTCCGATTTTTTAGCTCCTACGTGACACAGATGGGCGATATCGCAAAACACTCAGTGGCCAGCCATATCATCTGCCAGCCAACACAAGGAATAGCCACACTCATCATGATCTCTTACAGCTTTGACACCCGAGATTCTGGAGAAGTGGATCTTGAACGCCTTCGCGTTAAGTGCGAGGTAATGGCGCTTTAGTGAGAACTAAAATAAAACAACATATCTGCAGAAACATATCACACTAGTGCTGAGACAAATCGTGCCAACAGACATGGAATGATAACACTTACCATTGGGGTCGTACTCATAGTCGAAGTAAGTTGACATGACGTGGTGCCCTGCAAAATGATACGCGAGTCTGCTGAGGGAGAAATAACACTTAGAGATTTTGTTCGGGTCAAGGTCTTTAGATACTCAGCCATTATTTTTTGGAGCATGGCGCCCTTACTCAGGGAGGCCATAGGTTTTACCCGGCTTGTGGCGCCATTTGGGACATTTCGCAACCAATGGTAAAGGTTTATCTTTATTGAACCTGGTCATACCAAGTGCAAGCACCTACCGCGCTTTCCCAGTCTTAAACAGGCTCGGCTACTAAATCTGACTACCTGGGCTCGAACCCTAGCGGCTCATAGGCGTCATGACTCTCTCTTGGCTGGCAAATTGCAAAACCCGTCGGGTACACTCTCGCGTTGGAGGCGCTACACTAAATTTAGTTTAAATTAACCGTGCGAGGCCAAGTGGTTGTAACCTAACAAAACAGTTTAGCCAAACAGAGCGATGGTGCAAGGATGAGTTATTTTGTTAGCGACTGAGCCCCCCTGGTATAGTACTTTCGCCCCAATCGAACATGTGTGAAGCCGAAGCCTAATTGCTTTTGCTCTTGTTTACGTATTCAATCTGGTCATAGTGAGCAAATTTTTCATATAAAAGCCTGGTAGGGAGTGAATCAAGTTGTAAGAAAGGTATTCGAACTGGGCAGTAACGTGTTGCCTAAACTGACATGCGACTGGTCAGCATGTTTCTGCCAAAACACTGAAAATTTGTTTCCCTTAGTTTAAAGTGTCTTGGGACCCTTACACTTACGCGAACTTGAAATTACATGTCAGAAAAAATAATCATTTCGAAAAATCAAGAATAGAACAAATGAAGGCATACTGCCAAGTACCCAACACGACATATAATTTAAACAGATACAGTAGATATTCTTGTTCCCTTCAGTAAACCTTTTCCTTTCTCCACCGCAAAATCCGATGCACTTAGCCCCTAATAGTCATATCTAGAAGAATTCTGATGATGATGATGATGATGATGATGATGATGATGGATTTTAATGGCGCAAGGGCGACTCAGGCCAAAGAGCGCCAAACTCAAGGTTAATGGTGCACTCAAGTTTATATGATGGAATAGTTGTGATTTTCATGAAGGGCTAAAAAACTGGTGTATAGGGCCTAAAAATGTATTCGCTCTGTAATATCGCTAAAAACAATGGTGTATAGGGCCTAAAATTCATTTTTGATATATAATGGATGCGCAATGTATAAGTAGATGTATTAAAAGATCTCATCCGTCCTCTCAAGGAGGAGCGGGCTGAGACCCACGTCGATAAGAAATTTCATGTAAAAAGCCTACTTGTGATAAAAATTTAAGCACCTGTTTTAAAGGAAACATTGGGTTGTCGCCAATAAAAATGGATGGGTGTGGAGGTATTTGATGAGTGAACAAGGAGGGAAAATGACGTCTTCTTTCTGGTTCCAGTTGTGCACATATGATTAAAACATGTATGACAGTGAGTCGATCACCACATCTCGAGCAGTGTGGTGCAGGAGAGTTGGTTAAAAGATATGTATGGGTTATGTATGTGTGGCCAATTCTCAGCCTGCACAGGGCTACTTCTTTAAATCTGTGTTGTTTTTCTGTGGTGTACCTGCCTATTTTTGCCTTTATTGTGTGTAGTTTATTTTCTGATGCTGCGTCCCATTCCTCTTGCCATTGTTGTCGAATCATGTTTTTTATGTGTGGTTTGAGGTCATGATAAGTTATCTTATCAATGTCTGTGTCATTTCTAAGGGCAGCTGAAGCAGCTAGCCTATCAGCTGCCTCATTACCAGGTATACAGCGGTGGCCTGGCACCCAACACAGTGTAATTTTAATTTCTTGTTCATGGGCAAACATAAGGGTGTTATAAAGAGAGTTCAGTACTGGGTTCTTATTTTGCCATTTCCAAAAGGATAGGGACTTTAAAACACTGAGGGAGTCTGTGTAGATGATCGACGTCTGTATTTTATTTTCTATAATGTGTCTCACAGCTAAAAGGATACCATTGCATTCAGCGGTAAATATACTAGTATTTCTGTTCAGGGTTTTTGACTGTGAAAACTGTGGTCCATGTGCTGCACAGGAGACTTGAGCAGACTTCGAAGCATCAGTGTAATATTCATCACAAGTGTACTTCTCCTGAAGTGACATGAAGTGCTGCTGTATGGCAATAGGGGATGCATGTTTGCCCACTTCAAGAAACGACAGGTCGCAATTAACACCGTGCATTTCCCAAGGAGCAATTAGGTCTTTTATGGAAGTTGTATGAAGACTGGTAACCGAAACATTCAGATATTCAATGTGCGTGGCAACTCTGATTGGATATGGTGGTGTTAGAGATGGTTTTTTTGAGAAAAGTGCTGTGCCAGTTTTGTCAAGCAGGAGCCCACGACATGTATGGTCCAGTTGGCATAGTACCTTCATAGCATAAGTTAGAGAAGTAAATTGTCTCCTTCGTTGCAGTGACCATCGGTTCGCCTCGACATAGAGGCTAGCAATTGGGCTAGTTCGGAAAGCGCCCGTAGCGAGGCGAAGGCCGAGGTGGTGCACGGGATCGAGCAATTTTAGCGCAGAGGATGATGCTGACCCATAAACCATCGAGCAATAGTCAATGCGTGATAGAACTACACTATTCAGAAGGTTCAGAAGGCAGTCGCGGTCTGTGCCCCATGACCGGTGAGAGAGAATTTTAAGCAAATTCATCGCTTTGAGACACTTCAGTCGCAACTGTTTTATGTGGGGAATGAAGGAAAGTTTTTCGTCAACAACTACGCCAAGAAATTTATGTTCTTTTTTAAAGGCTCTGGCCATTCAGTGTAATGTTGGGGTCAGGCCTGATGCCACGCTGCTTAGAGAAAAGTACACAAACACTCTTTCCAGAGTTAAATTTAAACCCATTGTCATCAGCCCACCTGGACAATTTGTTTACACCTAGCTGAATTTGTCGTTCACAGATGGCCAAGTTGCAAGATTTGAAGCTTATCTGGACGTCATCAACATATACAGAACAAGAAATAGTTTTTGGCAGCACGCTTTTTAGAGAGTTCATTTTGACTACAAAAAGTGTGCAACTGAGAACACCACCTTGAGGGACACCATTTTCTTGAATGTACTGCTTTGAATATGCATTGCCAACACGAACTTTGAAGGTCCGTTCAGACAAGTAACTTCGAATTGCATTCAACATGTTTCCTGTGATGCCAAGACAGAAGAGGTCGCGGATGATACCATAGCGCCAAGTGGTATCATATGCTTTTTCAAGATCGAAAAAGACAGATAAACAATGTTGTTTATGAACGAAAGCATCCCTTGCATAAGACTCAAAGGCAATGAGCTGATCAGCTGTTGATCGCCCAGCTCTAAAACCAGCTTGGTTTTGATAAAGAAGACCATTGTATTCAAGGAAATGGAGAAGGCGACGATTTACCATTTTCTCAAAAAGCTTGCATAGACAGCTGGTTAGTGCGATAGGCCGATAACTAGCAGCAAGTGTGGGTTCTTTTCCAGGTTTTAATATTGGGATGATGATCGCTTCCTTCCATGCTTTAGGAAAGCGTCCTGTGGCCCATACTTTATTATACAGGTAGAGTAGGGTTTCAACAGTGTTCACATGCAGGTGCCTGAGCATTCCATATGTGATCCTGTCAGGACCTGGTGCTGTGTTACCACATGTGTCTAGTGCAATCTTCAGCTCCTGCATGGTGAATGGGCTATTGTATCCTCCTGAGGATGACCTTTTATCATGTATGTGCTTCCTCTTCTCTCTTGCCTTGTGCCGCAAAAAGGAATCTGTATAGTGTGCTGAGCTGAATATGTATTCAAAGTGTTGCCCTAGTGTGTCTGCTTGATGTTCAAGAGAGTCACCACTGGTGCTGACAAGGGGCGTTGGGACTGTGCTATATCCTTTAAGTGCTCTTATCCTGTTGTGAACTTTGTGTGTGTCAGAATAGGAGTTCACTGAAGAATGGAATGATGACCAGCTTTCTCGCTTGGAGATGCGTCGAATACGCCTGCCATTTGCCTTTGCACGCTTAAAGGCTATTAGGTTTTCGGCTGTGGGGTATCGGCGTAGTTTCGACCATGCCCTGTTTTGAGTTTCACGAGCAGTCTTACGTTCTGCATTCCACCAGGGTCTTCGTTTATTTCGTGGCTTACTTGACGTCTGTGGAATGTATTTTTCTGCGGCCTCTATGATGTGCAGCGTGATTAAGCGTTGAGTTTCATCAACGCCTAAGTCAGTAACTGATGAACTGGACAATGATGAGTGTTCCCTGAACATCTTCCAGTTGGCTGCATTTTCTTTGAATTTTCTGGGATTCGACACATTTTCATTTCCGTTCCCAGTATATTTTATTAAGATCGGAAAATGGTCACTTCCGTATAGATTGTTAATGACAGTCCACTCTGTAGCTGCCAGGAACATCGAGGAGCCAATGGCTAGATCTATGGATGTGTAAGAGTTATAAGCTATATTGTAGTAAGTTGGCTGTTTCGAGTTTAGTAAGCATGATCCTGAGGACAATAAGAATTTTTCGATTAGAACGCCTCGGGAGTCCGTTCTTGTACATCCCCATAATGGGTGGTGAGCATTAAAGTCTCCGACCAGCAACCAAGGTTCCGGAAGTTGATCAATCAATTTTTCACAACTTTCGCTACTTAGCTTATAAGTTGGAGCAATATACAGGGAACATACGGTTGTTATTTTGCCATAAACTAAGCTTCTGATTGCCACTGCCTCTAAGTCTGTGTTGAGTGAGATGTTTCGAGAGGGGATTGATTTTTGTGTTACGATGGCAACGCCACCAGAGGAGTGAGAGCTGCCTTGCCTGTCGTTCCTGAATACATTATATTGCTTAAGGAAATTTGAGTCTGCTGGTTTTAAATGGGTTTCTTGCAGACAAAGTATGTTTGGTTGATAGTCCGCAAGAATTTCATATATATCATCTAAATTTTTAAAGAGTCCTCGACAGTTCCAATAAATGAGGAGCGCCATAATTAAAAGTTATTTAAGGGACAAGTTTAAATTTAGGTTTGTAGGTCCTTGGGACCTGTTATTGGGACTTTTCCCTTTCTTTTTCGCTCCAGTGAGCTTTGCCGCCTAGGCAGCTGGGGTGACGAAGTTGTGTCCATCGCATCTTCAGATGCGGTGGACGACTGTGCAGAAAGCACAGGATTGTCAGTTTTAGGCCTCGACTCATGGGTCGAGGCCTTTGGGCCGGCTGACCTGGGGTTCCGCGCGGCCAGCTTTGCGGGTGGTGGTGGAGTAGCGCTAGCTGACTCCACCGAGGGCGCAGGTGGCGCTGCCCTGGAAGAACTGTGTGCTTCCTGGGCAGGCGCCGACGACCGCTGTGATGCCGCGCCCTGCTGCGTCACAACGGAGTAGTGTGGCTTTTGAGGAAGAGAAAGCCGCTTTCGTGCCTCTCCGTAAGATATGTTTTCGGTGACTTTCAGTGTAATTATTTCTTTTTCTTTTTTCCAGTATGGGCATGAGCGTGAATAAGCTGGGTGGTTACCTTCACAGTTTGAGCAGAGAAGCAGCTGTTCTTCGCAGTTGTCTGTAGGGTGTTCGTGCGAGGCACACTTTGCACATGTGAGTTGGCCACGGCAACTCTGAGAGCCATGGCCATATTTCTGACATTTGAAGCAACGGCGTGGGTTAGGGATGTAGGGCCTCAGTTTTATCTTTGTGTAGCCTACTTCGACAGATTCTGGGAGAGTGCTTGCAGCAAAGGTGAGTACAATGTGCTTTGTTTCTATCTCTTTGTTATCTCGTCTGATCTTTATCCGGTAAACATCTGTGACATTTTGTTCCTTCAGGCCTTCAAGAAGTTCTTGTTCACTCACATACCTAAGGTCATCATCAGAGATGACTCCTCGGGCAGTGTTTAGTGATCGGTGCGGGCTAATCTGTACCGGTATTTATCCAAATGATTCGACTGCACTTAGCTTCTGATACTGATGATTGTACATTAATTCTAGTAACAGGTCACCGTTTCCAAGTTTCTTTATCTTATAGCCCTGGCCAATGGCCTCAGTCAATGTTCGGGAAACAACAAATGGGGACACAAGTCGTGCAGTGATTTCCTCGTGGTCACTGTGGACCACGTGGAAACGAGGAAAGTTGTTTATGTTCTTTGAGAAGAACATGGTGGTCTCGGTGCGCCCCCTTTTAGAAGGAGGACGATCGGGGTTAAGGAGTTTAGATGCCATAAAAAATTGTATTGTTCGGCTGCAGTGCCAGCCACCCACCATGGAGCCCAACGAGGGGACGGGACAGAAATAGTCAATTCCTGCCCACGCCAGCTGTACACCGTAACTATAACCCAATATGGCGTAACTCAGGGTAGCTAGCCACACAAGGTTAACCCTCGCCGCCTGGAAGTAGGAAGAAATGAAGAAGGTAAGAGAGGACAGGACAGTTCTAAGAAAGAAAATAGGAAAGTGAAAGATGGAGGGGAGAACAGGAAAAGGCGACTGCCGATTTCCCCCGGTTGGGTCAGCCCGGAGGTGCCGTCTATGGGAAGCGTGGGCCAAAGTGGTGTGTTGCCTCCGCCGAGGGGCCTTAAAGGTCCAAACACTCGGCATCGGCTCAACCACCAGGATCCCCTTTTCCCCAGACACGACGATGCCACGCACGGCTAAGCGTGGGTGCTCGGGGTCCGTGGTGTCGCACAAAACACACAAACACCTGCTTTAACAGGTGCCCCCTGCGGGGTGGAAGAATTCTATGTGTAAACGTCTGCTCATACGTTTCGAAAAGCCCGCGCACTTTTTCTAGTCAAGTAATTAGGCAAGCGTATTCTAAAGCCATGGGGCTAGTCCAGTTCTTTCATTTTTCATAGTAGAGCTAAAATACGTTATTTAAATGACGATGTGCTGCATCTAAACTGAAATATTTGACTTGCGCTGAAAAAATAATGATTCCTAATCGCGTAATAAATATATTTTTTAAACATCCATTCAGGTTCGGAGGACCATGATATGTTTACTGTGGCTGTCTTTCTAATTTCAGCTGTGATGCTCATGTTATTGATGTACTAAGCCTGCTTGATTTGCGGGCTGTCTACATGGCTTTAAAAAAGTTTCACGGAAGCTTGTTAATAACGTGTAGGAATCATTTTTTATTCTCACCGATTTTGTTTGAACTTTGTGGTGGGAGGAAAATAAAAACGAAATTTATATTTTGAGATTGAATATCAGTACTACGTTTGAATCGTAATCTAACTAATCGGTATTCAGTGAGGAAGACATATCAGTTTATGCTATTTTAAGTTCGTCATTATAAGCAGTTTTTGACAAAAGCTGAACGCCAGCATTTGCAAAATTACAGCATCGAAATACTATTCCACAAGAGCATTCTGAAGTTGATAAACGATGTTCTAGGAGTTTTACACGAGCTTGTGTAAAATATAAACTAGCGAGAAATTGTTTGACTGAGTTGACACTTCTTCCGCAGGTATACAAGTATTGCGATATCAGGATGTAGGTGAGGCATATGTGAAAGTAGTGAACGATATCTGTATTGGCAGCAAAGCCAACATAGTTATGCACAACAAAAGTAAAAAAATTCCAATAAGGTAAGTTGCTAGGCAAGGAAACACGATCTCCCTAGTGCTTTCCACAGCTTGCTTAGAGGGCGTATTCAAATACATGGAATGGGAGCGGTTTGGCATCTGGGTTGAGAAAGAATATCTCAGTAATCTGCAATTCACTGATAGCATTGCCTAGTTAAGCAACTCAGGAAACCATTTGCAACAAATGATTATTCACCCGGACTAGAGAAACAGAAAGGCGGGCTTCAAAAGTAATATGCAGATGACTAAAGTAATGTTTAACAGTCTGGGAAATGAACAGCAGTTCAAAATTGGTAGCGCAGTGCGGTACGGGGTAGGCGAATATGCCTACTGAGGACAGGTAGTAACCACAGTTCTAGAGCACGAGAATAGGATGGGGATGTGGAGCATTTGGAAGGTACTCACGCATTATGACTAGCAGCTTACCGGTATCGCTCAAGAGGAAACTGTATAACAGTTGCATCATAGCAGTACTGAAGTTAAAATATGGAGGCTAACGAAAAGAGTTCTGCTTAAGTTGAGGACAATGTAGAGAGCTATGGAGTGAAAAATGGTAAGTGTAATGGTATGGGATAGGAAGCGTGCAAGAGTGGCTCAGAGACATAACTCAAATTACTGATATTCTAGTCAAACTCAAGACCAAATCGGCACGGGCAGGACATGCAGTGCGAAGACAGGATAACCGATGGTCTTTAAGAGGACTTGATTGGATTCTAAAGGGAGGAAAGTTTAGCAGAGGGTGGCAGAAAATTAGGTGGGTAGATTAAGGTAAGTTTGCAGGGGCCAAGAGTATACAGCTAGCACAGTACCGGGTTATTTGCAAACTGGGAAAAGCCTTCGCCCTGCAATGGGCATAGTCTGGCTGATGATCCTGATGTAAAAGTTTTGCTAGCTTGAATTTCAGCCAATCAACAATGGGGCAGTTCTGTAGCTTGATGACCGCAGATTGCGCCACGTTTCAACGGCTTCCCAGGTGAAGGGTTCGAAAATAGCGAAACAGTCATCAGAACTGAATCTGCAACAACATCGCATGCCGTTTTCTTTGAAAGACACTGTTTCAACATGGTGCGAGGAATACGAAGCTGGCCTTGGGACATGGCATCCGTTTAAAGGTCACGTGGTTGGTGCGCTCACTAGAGTCGTCCCAATGAAAGGAGCCGGAATTTATCCCAGTCACGTATTTAGCACCCGGAGAAGAAATCGAATGGTTCAATACCTAAAATGTCTGTCTTGTGGCGGGAATCTCTAGGCCGTCGTCAGTGTTATTCAAATCACTACGTGCTCAGGATGTCAGAGCCCCTCCAATCCATCTTGTCCTGATCTGGTTTCGACCACTTCATTGCCTGAAACTTCTTATAGCATCAGCTCACCTTACTTTCTACCACCTTCCAATTTGCTTGTGTTCACATTAAATCCAGTGACATACCGGCAATACCGTCAGTTATCAAACCTTCGCCCCGCATTCTTTCTCATGCCTCTTTCTCCTGAAGTCGACCCAGATTTAAATGTCATGCTTAGTGTCCTTCCCCATTACGCTCTTCTCAATACTAGCGGGGCACATTTGTTTTCCTTCTTATACCTCATGACGTCATTCTTTTATTTGTAACCACGGTCGTTAGCCTCTAAGTTTTATTCTTCAGGTGTGTAACAATAAAGCTGTTATATGATTTCCTTTTATGGTATTGGCAAACAGCCGTGTATGATGCATAATTTGAGAGTACGCTCAAAAATCGACATTTTGTAGACTTATTTTCTATTCTAGTTATTTCACTCTCATGGGCCGCATTTCCCGTTACTGCTGTCCCTGAGTGTATGTACCTCTCACTACATAAAAAATATCCAAGTCTATTTAAAGCTGCTGTTTGCAGCAGGCACAGTAGATGTACTATAGTTTCCCGGACATTTATTTTAGTCTGCATTCCTACTTCTTTTATGTAGGTCATTGACTGTGCATTGCAATACCTTGCCTTAAATAAATCAATGCTGAAAACAACTAGGAGGGTAATAAAACGTATTTTTTGAGCTCTTATATAGCGCCTACAATATACTAGCTAGTGTGCCGAGTGCCAGCACTCTGATGTGTGAGAGCGTGTCTTCATTTGCACTGAAAGCCCGCCGCGGGCAATACAGAGCAAAGCTCCTGAGGTGGGTGCCGTCGCGTCTTCTGCTGTGGCAGCAGACGACGCGACGTGCTTCTAGCATCGTAAATCCGCATGAAGCAGTTGTTAGTGTGCGCCCGTTACTGTCTTGCTTGTGCCCGTCTTTTGGCTAATCGAGGCGCAGTGCTATTTTTCATTGTCGCCACAACATGACGATACCTAAGAGACAGAGCAAGGACCGCGCGTGTTTTGTTCCGATGTGGACGAGCAGTACCGTTTGCGTGTGTCTGTTCACTGCGGCCACTAACGCTACGCAATTGACAGAGTGAGAAAGAGCGATAAAAAAGCAAGACAGGAGGTCGAAACCTTCATCCGTTGTGTGTGAGAAACATTCTAAGGAACTAATAAACTAATACACCAGCATTAGTATCATGTCCCGACTTCATTACAAAGTATATCAAAGTAGGGACACACCACACATAAGTACTAAAAATTCTAGCCAACGAAAGAGATCTCTTGTATGCATGCTTGCTTGCTGAGTAATGCAGTGTACCATGGTGGTCTCAAGGCGCGGTCCTTAAATACATACAATCACAAAGCGGTAAGAAAAACAGTAACAACTGCTGCTGGAATTTTATATTGGTAGATTCTTGACTTTAGATTCTGGAACTACAAGAAATGTCAATGTACTAGAATACTAATATGTAAGCTTTTTTTTTTTTTACTTGCAGCCTCTGTTTTTATTAGTATACCCAAACGTCTTGTCTCATAAAGAAGAAATCAGAATTCAAAGAATACATTGACATGCGGAACAGATAATGGCTGCCGTAAACATCTGGCTGCAACCGTTCTCGCTGTTATCAGGAAAATGTTAAAGAAAGGTTGCAGGTCGTGATAGTTCCAAAAAACGCCTTTCTTTTGCTAAGGTAAGTGCATCCCGCATGATCGATCATAGCCACTGGCTGCTCACAACAATCGCATAGCATTTGTGGAACCAGAACAAGCAAAACGGCTGAGACACGAAGGTTTTCATGCCCGTCTCAACAGAAATTTATAAAATGGCACGCTCTTATATAGTGCCTACAATATACTGGCTAGCGTGCCGAGTGCCAGCACTCTGCTGTGTGAGAGCGTGCAGTCATTTGCAATGAAAGCCCGCCGCAGGCAATAGAAAGCAAAGCTCCTCAGGTGTGTGCGGTCGCGTCTTCTGCTGTGGCACCAGACGACGCGACGTGCTTCTCGCGTCGTAAATCCGCATGAAGCAGTTTTTAGTGGGCGCCCGTTACTGTCTTGCTTGTGCCCGTCTTTTGGCTAATCGAGGCGCAGTGCTACATTTCATTGTCGCCACAACATTACCATACCTAAGAGACACAGCAAGGACCGGACGTGTTTTGTTCCGATGTGGATAAGCCGTGCCGTTCGCGTGTGTCTGTTTACTACGGCCACTGACGCTACGCGATTGACAGAGTGGGAAAGAGCGACAAAAAGGCAAGACAGGAGGTCGACACCTCCATACGTTGTGTGTGAGAAACATTCTGAGGAAAATTGCATTGAACGTTCGTTCCAGATCACTGCAAGCAAGTGCATTTCAGAGACACTGGACCACCTTCTCGACAATAGAAACATTTACGAAGCACAAGGAGCCCTTTAGTCTATTCAGTTTGATGTCGATCAGGTGGGATATTCTAAAAAAAGCAATTCTGCTTCAGTACACTATGTGCCGTGCTATTTAGCTCAAAAAGCCGTTGCTAAAAATGCATGCTCAAGCTGCGCAGCCCAGTTTGTGTACCTCAAAAAGAAGCGTGGAAAGGTGCCAACTCCTAATTCGCTGTTCGCTTTGATAACGGCGGGCTACTTTATCCCACTAATGATCTCGCAACAACAGTAAGAGTCATGGATAATGCATTTGCTAATTTCTTAGCAAACATGAGCTGCACCAGGAAAGCATACAGGAGTTTTCACACAGTCTGCAGTTTTTCTCATTTCCGCAATTAGGATGTTCCGAGCATGCCAGGAAAACTTTAGCAAGTACCCTCAAGTTCTATATTCTTTTAAGATTTAGATTTGTTTTGTGAACGGGTTGAAAGGGAGCATGAAGGACAAATTTGCCAGCGGCGAAAGCATTTCAAGTTGCGTCACTTCCAATACTTTGCATTGATGTAACGTTTGGATGCAGATACGAAAACTCAATTTGTATTGAGTTTCCTGTGCGCCGTGTATAGATGTAAAAAGAATTTGTGGCTGTGAAATAAAACAGAGAACTATACACCGAGTTTAATTTTTTATATGTCCATGCACGTTCGTGTTTGATATGCAATCACAAAAATGTAGAATGACCATGCTGGTGGCTGCCATCGATAAATATGCCGCTTGCTTTTCCAATTAAATGTGAGAGAAAAACCAGGACCTGATGCAAGTGCAATGTCGCGCCAGCTGTTATCCTCATAGCAAATATAAAACACTTAGAATGCCGCCAATGATGCAGCGGTGCCGCCACAAACAGTTATTTACACCTGAAAAAAACACTATTCCCCACCGGGCACGCACAGCGAAAGGCATAATCCTGTGACACGCATACTAGGCATCTAGGAGTAGTGAGCGCACCGGCAACACAATCCGGCTTTAGCACACGCCTGCATAGTGGCGCCCCGCACGGCTTCCGATGGCATTCATTGCTCTCCGGGCCACTGCTCTTGTCGCGCTCGGCACACTATCCAGTACATTCTAAATGCTATAGCTCGAACCCTCAGCTCCCCCATTTATTCAACCCTCTGAATAGCTCCTCTAAATGCGCGTTCATTAGTACTTTAGCGATTGTGTTTCGCATCATAACACAAACCTTAATTATTAGTTTAATGAATTGTTACTAACATTTTCGCTTTTAATGCAGCTGATATGGCAATCTCCCAAACGTTTTACATATGACCCGTCTAAGCCATAGTTCGTCAATTACTGCACGACTTCTGAGGCTGGTTTGAGTGGAATGCTTTGTCATTATTAATGAAGGTCACATAAAGCGGTCGCTTACATTCTGGGCATTTTGTGTCGTCTGGTTGGCAGTGTGAAAACAATGTACTTTAGTGCGACTTAATTTTACCCGTTTCATCTTAAAATTTTCTCCCCTGGCCCCTTAGTGATAAGGGTGTTTTACTGATAGTTCCAACAATTCGGGTTCGATCGGGACCGCAGCGGCTGAGTTCCGATTGAGGCAAAACGAAAAGTGTCCGTATGGAGTGCGTTGTCAGTACACGCTTAAGCAGCCCATTTGGTCACATTTTTTCTGTCTTCGACGTCCCTCATGGCATGACTGACTTTAGGACGCTAATTACTCAACGAACCCTGCCAGTAAACCCACCTGGAGCTTCAGTTACTTTAGTCCGATGTGGTCTTCACCATAACATCGCTTAACTTACAAATGCAATGCAGCCAGGACAGAGTAAGGGCCGGCTCCTTCCATCTAGATTAACATAGCGCTAGCGTTCCTTCCACCGTCTGGTACACTAGTAGTTGTGTTATCAATTTTCACCTACCAGTTAAATTTTTAAGGCGAAGGATTTATGGATCATGCGACGCAGAGCATGCCACCGGATTTTATACTGACAATCATGTGACTGAATGCCTTACGTGAAAATTATTTTGGCAATCAAGTAAAACGTGGACCTGACTGCAGTATATTGTAACAAGAGCGAAAAGACTGGGCATCTGGTGCTTCGCTGCTCGATGAGTGGATGGTCGGTCGCGTAAAAGTTCCCATAGCAACTCTGATGTCAGCCTTCGTACAGCCATCGAATGAGCGTGACAACAGAAGTGCATGCTCCTGGGGCACGGCCTTTAAAGGGGCACGGAAAGTCCCTGCCACGAGAGCAGTGTGTGGTCATTTTCACACTCGCTCGGCGGTTGGACAAAGCCTTGCGCAAACGTTGTCATAACGACTGTGATGCCGGCGTTTGTGCCGCCACCGAGTGAGTGAGGAAGCGGCAACAAATGCTTCTGTGGTATGGCCTTTTTCCTACCCTCTTGCGCCTTTGGCGAGCCATGTGCTAGATAGGCATCACAAGCTAACATCTGTGTAGCGCTAAATTGGACCTTTTTACTGAAATCATGACGCAAGAGCTCCTAGTCTAGCATTCCAGGTGAAGTCATACAATTTTGCTACCTACATGAATTACATCAGGAACTCTAGTTAGCGATAGAGATTCGAACCGACACATGTGCCGCCAAATATTTGCCCTAGCCACCTCACTGCGCCACGTGACCTAAAAAAGCTACTGTTTTCTGAGAAGCAGAAACAGCGCACAGGATATCAAAGTACATATCACGTTAGGAAGCATGGAGTTTGGACGTCGTTCCACAACTGTGTTTTCGCCTTAATACACGCAGGCGATGCTAAGCATCTCGAAAAAAGTTATTCTTAACAGGCACTTCTTCAATCTTCCACTGATTCGCTTTTGCCTGATGCTGGCGGCTTTCTTCCGCCTTAAGCTTTTAGCGCAAGGCTTTCTTTGCTTGATATATTGTAATGGACAGACTACCAAGTAGTTGTGCTTTACTTTCTGCAAGACGAACATTCTGCGGATAAAATAGCCGCAGGGGACACGAAAAAGGGCAGCAGGAGCGATGCGGGTGAGGACATTTCGGCTCTTAAGTTGGGCACTGCTAAGCTGTATATCTGTGTGTAAAACACGTGGCCTGCTTATACCATCGAATCTGTATTGCCAATAACTTAGCCCTCTGTGTATATTTAAGGACGCATCTGGCTTAGCTTACACGTACGCTTTAAGGCATAGCCCGTCCTGTATTCCCCTTCCTTACCTAAATAGTTTAGGTTAGGCTTCTTTATTAGTTTAGGTAGGATCTCTCAGATCTACACTCTCTGTGGGGATATCGTGCTTTGGAGTGTAATATTTAAAGTTTATTTGGAGATAGGTTTGTCAATGTCCTATCAAACTTTTTTAAACCGAATTTCTTTTGTCGTCTCTCTGATGGTGCCAGGGATATCTTCGACAACTGCTTGAACAAAAAATAGTCGTCCTTGAACACAGCCAGATATTTTAGAATGCTTGCCTAAAGCAAACAACCTCTCTCCCTAGATTATATCTTGTTGAGGCGCTTCTTCCTTACCAGTAGACCAATCCCACCGGCCAGTTTCACGACGACGCCGCTCCCGCGGTGCATGCTGGTAGATGTAGTCATTCGGCCGCTTCGCTCGCCTGGAGTGCTCGCGCGCCACGATTCCGAACGGTTTTTAGCTCGTGTGTACGCCCGGGTGCATTGAGAAAATTCACCTGTTACATTCCTGGATCCCATAATAATAACACGAGGGAGAAGCGACTCTGGTTTTAGGTGCAGCTTGTTCAGCTCGTTCGGACCTAAAGCCGACGGCGCACGTTGAAAATATTCGGGGGCTGCGCAAAAAAATGTATCATGGTATTTTTCGTTATAGTGTTTGATCACTGCTTGGTGTGTGATAGGCAATGACAAGTTAATAAAATCATTGTAATTATTTGGTTATCGGGGAGAGAAAAAATTGGAAAAAGGGGGTTCAAAGTTATCAATATGCTCAGGATGAAAAGCCAATGCTTGCTGATGCTATCTAAAAATATTAACAATGCAAAATGAAAACTAAAGGAAGTTGTTTTGCCCGAAAATGCCAAAATAAAAAGCCAGTGCTCGACACTAATTAAGAAAATTTGGAGCATGTAATTCATCAATTAACTTTATTATCATGACTGGTGAATTGAAAAAAAATGAAAAATACAGAAAAGGATCTTCGTAGGTGCAAAAATGCTCGGAATAAAAAGATAATGCTTGATGACGCTAATTAAAAAAATTCGGAGTGAAAATTGATCCATTAATTAACTTTATTATTGTGACAACGAGTTTATTGAAATAAAAAGTCAAAAGTAAAAATGTGAAAACGTGCTTTGTAGATGCAAAAATACCCGGAATAAAAAGCCAGTGCTTGATGACGTATAATCAGAAAAATTTGGAGCGTGTAATTGATCAATTAAATAACTTCATTATCGTAACGACTACTATATGGAATAAACGAAAAAAATGAACTATATGAAAAGGTGCTATGAAGGTGCAAAAATGCCCGCAATAAAAAGACGGTGTTTGATAACGCTATATAAAAAACTTGGAGCGTGTAATTGATCAATATAATTGAATTTGCTTTGTGGCAACTAGTTATTTGAAATAAAGGAAAAAATGCAAAATACGGAAAAAGGTCTTCGTAGGTGTAAAAGTGCACGGAATAAAAAGCAAATGCTTGACGCGAATTAAGAAAATTCGGAGCGTAAATTGATCAATCCGGATGGTATATCAACACCTTAATTGTTTATCGACGTAATGTGCTCCACGGGACACTTTGCAACACTTACCCAGGACTCCCTGGCCTAAAATAAGGTAAACTTTCACAAATCCTCGGGGTCGGCGCTTTTCTGAAACCTCACTGTTTTCGGGCGAACACAAATAAAACACATCACCTAATCTATTAGAAGTCAGTTGATATCTCTGTTGCCAAGGTCTGTTATGAAATATCAGCTTTGTGCCAAATTCAGATGACAATTAAGACGCCAAGGACTGACGCCAGAATTAAAAATTTTTGCCACCCTCCATTGCATCCCTATTGCGTCTAATACGCACTGAAAGCACTAAACCCCGAAAAGTGCTGAAAAACATCCAAACAAACGTTCTGCTCAAAGTATTCATTCATGGCTCCAATATATGACATCACCGCGTAATCATTCGGTAACAACAAAAACAAAACTAAGGGATCACTTCAGCCCCACCGCTACGGTTATGATCGACTCAGCGTTTCACACACACGTATGTTTTCGTTTTCTTTTTTTTTTTTCGTTTTGTTACTTTATTTGCGTTTTTATATTTTTTATTTTTATTCATAATGTTTAGCATCAGCAAACATTGGTTTTTCATTCTGAGCGGGTTGATACTTTTAAAGCCTTTTTCCATTTTTTCAATATGGAAAAAAATAAATTGTTAACACACACTGATTTTATTCCTTAGCCTCTTGACGGGTTTACTTTTCATTCGCAGCGCTTTGAGACTTTTGAAACTTCTCTTCACTTTTTTTTATTTTCAATTCGTTTGATTCATTAATTGATCAACTACACGTAGGGACTACTCCTAATTTCCATAATCAAGCATTGGCTTTTGATTCTGAGCATTCTGACACCTTTAAGCCCTCCTTTCAATTTTCAATTAATTCATTCATAATTACAGTCTAAATTTTAATTAGCATCAACAAGCATTGACTTCTCATTCCTATCAATCTGAAATCTTGAGCCGCGTTTTTGAAATTTTTTTTTTACCTATTTCAAATAATTGATCAATTAAGCACTCCAAATTTCCTTTATTAGCATCATGAGCATTGGGTTTTCATTCTCAGCATTTTAAGACCTTCGAAGCTCTTTCACCAGTTTTTTTTTTAATTCTATCAAGTAAATAATAGATCAATTGCACGTTCTATATTTGCCTAATTAGAATAACCAAGCTTTTCCGTCAGCCAGTCACCATTCTGAGAATTTTGACACCTCTGAACCCCTTTCTCCAATTTTTGAGTTTTCAATTACTTGAAATATTTCATCAATTACGTACTCTGAATTTTCCTAATGAGGTTCACAAACCTTCGGCGTTTCTTTCTGATAATTTTAGCACATATGAAGCCCCTTTTCTCAAGTTCCTTAGCTCGTTTCTCATTTCCTTAATTTACCAATTAATCAGTTAATTACAATTATTTATTTACTCGGCATCGCCTATCACATATCAATCAGTTATCAATCACTAGAACCACAAATCGCCTTGATATAATATTGTTCACTTAGGCCCCGATTATTTCGAATGTGTGATGCGACTGCTTTTCCTCCAAACAAACAGTATATGCCACCGCTAAAAAGGGCAAAAGGGGGGTTAGAACGTTTTCCTTGCATGTAGCAGTCAGCTCAATTTTCTAAAATAATGACTTGACAAATTTGTTGGGCGGCGATCTCTGAGAAATGCGCGATGAGTTAGTGTGGAGCGGTGATTCCAGGAATGCACTGGCATGTGCGCGCGCTGACCAGCCGACTACAACTAACATGGCGGCGGAGAATATCCGGAAAACCGGCGCATTCACAGATTGGTCGATGGGATCGGTCTGTTCGAGACATTGAGGCGGTGTTACGGCTCATGTTACTAGTCAGGGACATCAACGCATAAATGCTCATGCGGCTTTCGTTAAGCGGGGATTGCACTTTATGCAGGGTGATCTTGGCCTAATGTGGTATACTATATCTGGATGGCAATGCATTAACAAGTGCTTGATTATAGGGCCAGAAATTTAAAGAGTATGTTAATTGAGCGATTAGAAAAATTAGAGAGGATTAGAGAGGATCCGCTGATAGAGCCAGCAAACGTTAGCTATTAAGCTTCGTCTTCAAGAAGTTTACGCGATGCTTTAGTTGTTCCTACAGTAGTTTAGATGTTGTGGATCACCTTTGATGACTGACTAAAGTTGACGATGACCTTCTAATGTATTAGAGGCAGTCAAGTCATTACTCGAATATCCGAAGGATGTTATGGTACTTGCTGCTTACTGAGAGCTGCTAACTCATGGCCACATTGTAAACACAATTATGTCTAATGGAGATGACAGACATCAGCTGCAATCCCACGGTTCCTGCACCTAGCTGCCTGAAAAAGGTGCACAGATCTGTGGCATTGTGCCCGCATCACCAAATGTTTATCAACTACATGTCGCTCATCATCATACCTTTATGCATCTTGCAAATTCATGTGCATCATTCAAATGAGAAACATCGAAAATTACACCATTCAGCATACTTAAGCTTTCCTTAGCTTTGTTTTAATACATCGACCATAACGGCACAACCGATATTCGGGCTTACATGTGCAAGGTGGGCTTAGGGGTTCTTTTGGTACAGAAGAAAGAGAGCAGCGAAAAAAATGTTAGCATATATCTATGTAACTTTTCTAAAGTCCTAGGGAAGTATTCAACGTAAGGTAAGGATTCGTTTACTATAGTGAAGCCGACGTCAAAATTTCACCCTACTTGCATGCCCCAGTTTTTTTACACGTTTTGGCGATTTTCAATTTTTTTAGGTGAAATGGGCATACATTTCCACTAGTGATATTTTCGTGTGCTGTGAAGTAAGTGAGTATCATGCGTGCATACGAGCCATACGAGCTTATGCTAATTGTGCACTTGTGTCAGTGCACATTAAGCATTTTCTGCTGGAATTTCTCGTGTGCTTGTTTCCGCGTTTGTGTCGGCATGTATGTACAGTGTCAAGTGGTGCGTGTCCAAGACATATACGGCACGTTGCGTTCTAAGAGTGTGTATGGTCTTCTCAAGTGCGCGAGTACCACATGTGTATGTGATACTTTTGTTTTCTTTAGCGCTGGCATGTGAGAGTGCAGAGTTCTTTGAATTGTGTTCGTGTTGTTTTTTTAATGACAAGTGCTATGTGTCAAAGACATGTGCGGCATGTTACGTTTCACGGGTTCGTTAAGTGTGTACATGGGCTCCTCAATAACTCGGACCACAAGTGAAACCTCACTGTACTATGACATCATCAACCTTCATTCACACCCTAACTCTCCTTTAACTTTCTCTTCTCCCTTCCCCAGTGTGTAGTAGCAGACCAGGGTCTCTTTACTGCCGGCCGACCTCTCCACCTTTCTTTTCATTAAATTACTCTTCCGCTCTCTCTCTCTCTCGGGATTATCTTCCCTTTTGCCGACTGTCAAATCTGACGACCTTCAATCACCGCTTCGCTCCATGTTGCGTGTGACTCCGAAAGCAGCAAAATACCGCTGTCCATAATTCCGGGTATAGTGAACTAGAATACTTTCTAGTGGCGCGAACGGAAGGAAAATGGGCGCATCTTGCACGCCAGACGCCACTGACCGCCGCTGGTGGCGCTGCAGTTAAGTTTACTAGGACCACGTGCGCGTCAGCAAAGGGTAGTGAAGGCTTGGCGCGCCGTGCAGTCTGCACATTCTTGCGATTTCGCCCTCGAACTTTCAGTTCTGCCTTCCATCACAGCAACTAAGACATCTCAGCTCTTCAAAAGCACCAAGCGCAGTTCGAAATGGCCAGGAAAGAGACCAACTCGCACTGTTTTCCTCCGAGATGCCGAAGCACGGCTATCCGGGTGCTCCAGTCACCTTTGTTTGCTGCTCCGAGGGACAACAAACATCGCAGAAAGTGGAAACGAAGCTTGTGAAGGCAGGAAAGGTCTCTCACAGAAACATCGGCAGTGTGTGAGCATCATTTCGAGCCGCATCTCATCCTGCTGCGTGACTATGCACATATATGATCAACGGCAGAAGGGAGGATATACCGCGTGAAAATCCATCACTAGCACCTGCTGCGGTGCCTATAGACTCTTGCCGCAACAGAAGTTTGATTTGGGCTAGTTGGTAGCAGTTTCTTGAAGACAGCGCAAAAAAGACGGCGACAACACAGATGTAGACAGGACAGGCGCTATATCTTGCCGGGTTGTCCGGTATATATTACCGTCAAACCCGTGAATCCAAGGCTGGATGTGGGCAATATTGATGTTGCAGAGAGTTATGCTTAGTGCAGAGTCTTGCTATTAAGCCTCTGGCACCAAACGATAGCCGACGTATTTTATACCGCATGTCCAAGCTAACTTCAGCCAAGGGTTAAAAATAAACCATTTGAGATAGGCCAGAGAAATCACTTGCTGACAGCCACCTGGAACAAAATAAAGACTTCAGGGAAGAAATCTTCGACTGTTTGCGTGATCTCGAATACTACCACTGGTTCAATAAAGCAGACAGCTGAGATTAAATTAAATTCCGCGTAGTCATGATATGTCCTTGGATCTCTAGCTGGCACATTTATTTAATCATTTATTCATCCTTCATATTATACCCTACTGATGCCCTAAGACAATAAATATCGATAAAAAACGGTGCAGGCAATTTTTCATTTTGCAATTCTAATTTACTAAGTATTGCTTTCAAATAAATGTGGAGGAGGAGGAGGAAGACGAGGAGGAAAGGCAGGGAGGTTAACTAGTAAAATCAACCGGTTTGCTACCCTGCACAGGGGAAAGGGGATGAGTGGATATAAAAGTTGGGAGAGAGGGATAGTTGAAGCTTATAAAGTCACATAACACACTCGCCACATCACATCACGTCATAGTCACGTCATAGCAAACTCATAGGCTTTTGATTAGGCTTGTGGTTCTCATAAAGCAAAGCAGTGCCTGGGATGAAGTTCAGAAGTGCAAGATGTCGGGCTAGTTGGTTTTATTGCGCTGTTTTATTTCATTATGCAGTGCCTGGGAGGCCTTCACCGCAGACGATCGCCGTGACCAGGGACCTAAAATCTTAGCTTCACTCAATGGGCGTCCATCTAGATGCTCCAGCGTAAGGCATAGACACTGCCTTTCCTCACTGTATATCGGGCACTGAAAAGAATGTGGCCTATAGACTCGTCGCATCCACAGTTTGTATATGCAGGGCTATTTCGCATATCTATCACAAAAAAATAAGAGCTTGTAAATGCTACACCAACCCACAGGCCGCACAGCAAAGTTTCTTCGCGTCGGGATAGGCCAGGTCGAAGGCGGAGCTTCAGGTCAGGGTCCAGGGATTTTAAGCGGCAATTGGCAAACTGGCCAGAATTCCAAAAGGAGAGTGTGTGTTCCCACGCAAGTTCGCGAAGCCTGCCCGCTGCGTCTGACCTGGAAAAGGGAATCAACACACAAACGCCGTCTTCGTGGGCTGTTCGTGCGACGTCGTCCGCCCGAAGATTGCCCGCTATGCCGCTTGTCCTGGAAGCCACTGGAAGATGATATCATGTCCTCCAATAATTGCACAGTGATGAATGTGTGAGAGACCGGAAAGCCTGGCGTGACATGGTCCATAGAATCACGAAGAGTCGGACACGACTGAACGACTGAACTGAACTGAATGTGTCGTATTCCCGCAACGAGTTTTTCATGAGCTCCACGTCGAAGAGCCGCTTTTAAGGCTTGCAGGGCTGCTTTTGAATCTGTGAAAATAGACCACCGCTGGGGGCTCTGCTGACTCATATGCCTAATTGCGACACGAAGAGCAGTTAGCTCTGTAGCTGTTGAAGAAGTCTGGTGAATTGTCCTAACTTTTATTTCTGTATTATTTGAGGGTATGACCATGGAGCCTGAAGAATTCACGGCATTCACTGAACCATCGGTGTAGACGTGCAAAAGATATGCATGGTACTCATGGAAGTATTCAAGAGTGATTTGTTTCAGTTCTGTCGTCGATAGCTTGACCTTCTTCCTGATGCCTTGTATTGGAAGAAGCACGTGTGGTTTATGCAGGCTCCATAGTGGAGAGGACGGTCTAGATGCGGGTGTAATCTGGGACGGCAATATATCGCGATGCGCATCAACGGTCTTTGTAAACGATGTACGCGGCCAAATGATGACAGGGAACCCGAGAGATCTGTCGGAAATGTGCCCTCAGGGAGTCAACTGTTAGGTAAGTAGATATGGGATGCTCCTGTGCAAATAAAACGGTAGCAGCCGTAAAGGCACATTTCGGCAATCTTAGGCAGGTTCGCAGAGCTTGAGCTTGAACGCTCTGTAGAATTCCTAAGTTGGTTTTATTGATATTTCCAAGTGCAGGTAAGCGGTACCGAAGAAATCCCATAAATAATGCACGGTATAGTTGGAGCATCGACCGCACGGACGCTCCCTATGACTTTCCCCCAATAAGGGCAAGTACGTGAGTAATTGCTGTCAGCTTTTTTTTCATGAATGAAATATGGGGCGTCCACGAAAGATTCCGGTCAATGATAACTCCCAGAGGGCGATGGCTGCTTTCGTAGGGTATTGTTTTTCCATCAATGCTTACGGTGTAAGGTGACATGTTCTTGCGTGTAAATGCACCTAGCGAACACTTTTCAGCTGATATTTGTAGACCACGCAGGTTGAAGTAGGTCGCAACTATACTTGCCGCCTTTTGAAGCCTCGCTCTTACCTGTGGGCGCGTAACTCCTGATACCCAGATACAGATGTCGTCTGCATATATTGAAAGTTGCGCCGATTGTGGTATTATGTCGATAAGCCCGACAAGGGTAAGATTGAAAAGCGTTGGGCTTAGTACTCCGCCCTGTGGGACTCCACGGGAAATGAAACGAGAAGATGTTGGGCCATCCTCAGTCGGCATAAAGTGAGATCTGTTGGATAAATAACTGCGTATCCAGCAAAAAACACGACCGCCAAGCTCGGCAGCTTCCACAGCGTCCAAAATGGCCTGGTGAGTGACGTTGTCATATGCGCTGTTTATATCCAGGAACAACGCCGCGGGTAAGCGCTTCAAAATTTTTTGGCGTTGTACAGATGATACCAGGACCACCACGTTGTTAATCGAAGAGCGTCCACGTCGAAACGCTGACATAATATCCGGATATATACGGTAGCGCTCCAGGTGCCAAGCAATACGTGTAAGCAGCATTCTTTCAAGTACTTTACCAACGCAACTAGCCAGTGCAATTGGATGGTATGATGTCAAGTCCAGAGGCGATTTGGCAAGTTTCAGGAGCGGAAATAAACGACTGTCGTTCCACTCGTCTGGAACTGTACCCTCACTCCATGATTTGTTGTAATATTCCAAAAGAGCGTGCCTGGCTTCTTGTCCAAGATTTGCAAGCGCAGTGTATGTTGCACCGTCGTGACCCGGCGATGGACCGTCTGCAAGAAGCCACCGCAGCGTCACGTTCCTCCACGGAGAATGGAAGGTCCATTCGTGAATCCCGTGAAGCTGGAACATCGCTGAAATGTAGCGTTGCCGTTAGAGTCGATTGGCCTGCTATCCTAGCGCAGAAATTTTCTGCTACCTCGACCTCACTACTTCTTTGGTAGAGTGCGAGAGGTTTGAATGGGTAGAGCTGTTTAGGGGATGTTCGGAGACCACGAACGACATTCCAGATGCGTGATAAAGGCTTGCGGGGATCAAGCGTTTTACAGAATGACAGCCAACGTTTTGTCTGGAGAGCTTGAATTCGGCGCTGCATTTTCTTTTCCAGGCGCCTCGCATCTCTGAGGTCGAGGCGTGACTTCGTGCGTTGGTATCTACGCTCTGCCCTCCGTCACCATGCTCGCAGGCGCTGTAATTCCGTATCAAACTCTGTGTAGGTAGGCACTGTGGTGAAGAAAGACGTCGCGTTTATCATGGCCTCCTTATTTTTTTCTTCAATATTTGCAAAGAGGCCTGCTCTGCAAGCATCTTCCATAAGTGCTTGAAATGTCGACCAATCAATGCATTCTGTGTTGCTGGCGTGTGCAGACTTGATAGCACAATGCGGATTGCATTCATCATTTACGTGAGAATGGCAATTACCTGTAAGTCCTGGCCATGTCCCACATCATGACTTTTCTCTGGTTCGGCAGTAGGTGCAGGACATTCAGTTCGCGGCAAGTTTCCTGGCACAGTGGAAGTGGAAGGTTTTGGTAGCGGTGGCCAGTTAACGTCTGAGGCACCAACTCCAGATTCACCTCCCGTAGAGGTCCCTTGACTTAAAACTGCAGGCATAGGAGTAGGACAAGATGCAGGAGTACTCGAGGCCTTGCTATCAAAATTAACTGCTTTCTTCGATGATCTTCGGCGACGTGAACAACGCCGTCCACGTTAGCAGCGGCCTCTCTGTGTGTAGATTGATCACGCACCATTTGCTTCAGCACTGCCCGTTCTGTCTTTAAGCTGGGGCAGTCCTTTGAGGAGGAGTCATGAGGGCCATGGCAGTTGGCGCACTTAAGAACAATCGCGCGGCAAATGTCGCCGCTATGTGACTCGGAGCATCTATAGGACGCACGATGGAATTTTTGCAGACCGCACTTACGTGCCCGATCTTCATACACTTTCTGCATTGAAGTGGCTTGGGCACGAAAGACCGGACCGATTGTCGGAAATGTCCAACCTTCACATGCGATGGTATCCAGTCTCCCTTGATAGTGAGCTTAATGCATTTCGAACTCCCGAGGCGCTGCACTTGCAGTATGGGGATGCTATTTGATGTTCGTTTGATCAAGACTGGTAGGTCGGTGTCAGCGATGGCCTCGTCAAAATTGTAGATGACGCCGGTCATAGTGCCACTGTCCTGAAGACTATGGGAGCGCACACTGATGTCGCCAAGTTTGTTGACAGCGGTAAATCTCTTCAATGCGCTCCGCTCCATGACATCAATAGCAATTATGTTTTTGTAAGGATTCACTCTAACGTCTTTTATCTTTCTAGGGACGAGGCTTTCAAGGAACACAGACGTGACTTGCCTGTTGAGTTGATTCAGATTGTCTGTTGGCACCTCTGGCACAAACAAGACAGTGTGTGTCGGAGGGCCTCGCGTAGTGATGACCGTGGACGTGCTTGATGAGGACGAATCTTGTCGTCGGTGTAGTCTTCGCTTTGCTTTCTTGCTAAGCACCGGCACGAACCCATCGTCGTCAGCCGAAGGGTCATTATTAGCAGGCGAGTACAGCACGGTGGCCTAGCTGCTAGCGTCACTCGAGTTGTAGAGGCACTTCATCTGGGCGACCGCTGCCGACGCACCGGGTTCCACAGGAGGCCCATGAGTGTCCACTTGCATCGCCGTGAGAAAAAGGGAGCAACACCTCCCGGTTATGTCACAAATTCCAAAAAACAACGGAGGCGGGAACACAGCGTTCTGGTAAAGAATAAGTTCTTCTTTCCAAATAAATGTGATTTGCAAAGTTGGGGAGGACCTTCTGAAACCCCCATTTCATTTATTCCCGATAAAGAAAACCTCAAGTGCATAGTTTTTCCCACCTCTATAGAAAGCCCGCGAAATAAAAAAAAAATATCACGTGACTGACGTATTCATGCGCTACAATGTTGTGGTGCTCTCAACAGTGCATGGTTTGGGTGACAGAAATTAGCTGCGGCCGTAACTCAACAGCCCAGTCTCAGCGCTATACAGGCTGATAATTTTTGTATCTCGCGGGCTTTCTTTAGAGCTTTGAAAAACGATGAGGCTTTCTTTATCGGAAATAAATGAAATGGAGGTTTTAGAAGGCGCTCTCAAATTCTGCAAATCCAGCTATTGTCTAAAGGCAATAGTTAGTAAATTAGAAAAAAATAATTGCTAATTACTTAACTTCAAAATAAAAAGTTACCTGGGATGAGCCAGTTGGCTGGCAGCTGCATACAATTGTGGTCTCTCTATCCTACTTCAAATCCTACCTCAAACTAACTGTGAGAAAGGCTTTAATCCTTTTATTGAAAAGAAAAGGATAAGTCACATGTATTAAACGTGCTAATTTTACTAATTTTAGAGAGTTTGTATCCTTCAAGTGATGCCAGTTTGTGGCTGACCTTGAGAATGTGTTTACAACCTGCTTCAGCCTAAATTTAAGCAGACAGCTTTTGCTCAGTATGCTACTGGCCAAGCAAACCTGCTAACTTGGGTGTTCTGACCACTGTCAAATTGGTGCAGCTGAAAGCACTGCTTAACTACCCGCATGCACGTTTTCACAAAATGCATTAACCAGCGCAATGTCAAGCTTCAAAGCATCTGAAGATGAACAGATGGATGCTATTAGGACAGTTTGTGTAGTCGATAGTTTCACAAAACAACTCATTGTTGATGGCTTTTGTCCCATCACTCAATTAAATTAAAACAGCAGTGGAGAAGCCTTGTGAAGCACCTAAACAAAACTGTTCTGCCCTCCTCATGTATGTATTTTTGGCATATATGTTATGCTTATGAGGTGATGAAAAGATTTTAGCACCTGGCTTACAGCGATGATTTATAACAGATACTGTTGCTGTGAACAGAGAAGAATGGTGACGCAACAGAAAATCGCCGGATGATTCGTTTCAAAGCGAAGGATTTTTTTTCCATGACTACTTTGTCAAACAAAAAAATGTAACAGCCTGAAGCTGCTCCTCACTTTACCAGTTGGCAAATTTCCTAACGCTAAGCAGATATCACGCTAAAATGAGCATTCCTGATTACCAGTGGATACCGAATTGCGCAGTGTAATATAATCCTTATTATTGGCTAAAGGAAAATTACTGCGGCGCGGTTGGAGATATGCGAGAACCAGTGCGTGCGCACGATGCCTGGCCACTCTGCTACCAGTCTGCTGCTGACAGTTGAGTTGGCTCTGTAATAAAGCTGGCTCTGCAGGGCTCAGAAAAATACCTGTCCCGTACAAATGAATGTGCCGTAATAATTTACAGTGCGCGATAACTCGTCTCGCATGAGCTGTAGGAGACGCCAGCAAAATAAGAGCGCTTTCACCCTAGTGCAACGGCGAAAACCCGAATGTCCAATGAAACGCCATCTATCATGGGTGGAGGTCCACATACGTCGGCATAGGGAAAAAATTACCACTTTTACTGAATAGGCGCACAAAAGCATCGGTACTATGTCGCACTATTGCAAGAAAGCATTGAAAAGTCGACTAGTAGATGTTGCAGTGGCGCCATCTGGAGGCGTCAATGAAAAGCTGCGTGCCCGAGC
This sequence comes from Amblyomma maculatum, assembly GCF_055883805.1. Taxonomy (NCBI): domain Eukaryota; kingdom Metazoa; phylum Arthropoda; class Arachnida; order Ixodida; family Ixodidae; genus Amblyomma; species Amblyomma maculatum. Next base: position 121,205,669 of record NC_139346.1, read on the forward strand.
GTCGTCGTTCGCGCAACTAGAAAGTATTCTAGTTCACTATAATTCCGGGCGCACTCTTTCTCTCGCGTAAGCTGCATAGCACGAACACGCTTTGGCGCGGCACCACAAGCGGGCGATGCCGTAGCATTCAAGGGACTGTTATGCGCATTTCAGTTTGCGTCCTAAATGTGGGCGAAACATAATCAAAAGCATCTTAATAAGCACATGGAATTCATGCACGCTTACTCAGTGGACTGCTCCACTACTAGTACACATCTTTTTTCCTAATAAATGATGCCCCGTGAAATCATAGCTTGAGCGAAAACAAATTCTAGAGGTCCCTTTGGACAATTAAAGTGCGATGAGGCGCAAGCCATTATTGCGCGATGGATCGTAGTCCACTACGTTACCTGCATCTCCCCCTGTCATTTCACTCCCTTTACGGCGTAGTACATGTGTCCGCGGAGAATTCTGACAGATACTGCGTCTTCTATCCTGTCAATCAATTTCAAACGCCGCCGATCCCTGCTGTACTAACGCCTCCGATACATCTGGGCCTTCTGTTTGCTGTGAGGTGCGCTGTTCGATAAAGCGGCAAATGAAAGGTGCCGCACGAACGCCTGGATAGGACGCCGGCGGGGTCAGCTTCGTATATGCATGAATCGCCTGGTGACGCCATGACCTGTCATGACAGTACATCGCGCGCCCCTTGTCGGGTGAAGGATGGCTATTCCTAGTCCTACGGGACTGGGACGGTAGGTCAACGGCGTTTGCGGCGGGAACTAGCCAGCCACCTAATTTTTATCTGTTGTAGGCCGTCATTGCACCCGCCACCACTTAGGAGGTTGCCGACAGCTGTTGCGGCGCGCGTCTTTCTCTCCCTTTTTCTTTCTTTTTCTTCTCTACTTTTTTTCTCTTCTGTCCGCAAGAGGCAGCGGACCCCCGCCGGGGTGGTGCAGTAGTAAGACGCCCGACTACTGTGCCGGAGTACCCGGGCTCGAACACGACCTCGGCGGCTGCGTTTCAATGGAGGCGAAACAAAGAGGCGTCCGTGTGCTGTGCGATGTCAGCGCTGTTGTTGTTGTTGTGGCTGTAGGAAGAAGGAAACGAAAATGCACGGGCCTGCTACTGGCTCTGTAGCTGAGCCACCTCCGCTGCCTCGTGCAGACAGAAGAGAAAAGAGAGAAGAAAGAAAAGGTGGAAAGAAAGGCGCGCTGCAACAACAGCCGTCGTCCACCACGGAAACGGTAGCGGGTGCAATGACGGCCTACAACAGATAAAAATTCGGTAGCAGGCTAGCCCCCGCCGCAAGCGGCGATGACCTACCTGCAACAGCCCCATCGATGTCAGTGCACGTTTAAGATCCCAAGGTGGTCGAAAATACTCCGTAGCACTCCACTACGGCTCCCCTTTCTCTCTTTCCACTTTCAGTCCCACCTTCCTCTCATCCCTTACGGCGCGGTTGAAGTGTCCACAGAAAACGCCCCGCCGGGGTAGTGCAGTGGTAAGACGCCCGACTACTGTGCCGGAGTACCCGGGCTCGAACCCGCCCTCGGCGGTTGCGGTTCGGTGGAGGCGAAACGAAGAGGCGTCCGTGTGCTGTGCGATGTCAACGCACGTTAAAGATCCCCAGGTGGTCGAAATTACTCCGTAGCCCTCCACTACGGCTCCTCTTCTCTTTCCACTTTCATTCCAACCTTCCTCCCTTCCCTTACGGCGCGGTTGCGGTGTCCGCAGAAAACAAGAGAGACACTTACCGCGCCTTTCCCTTACTATAAATATAAATAAATAAATCAGTCCACAGAAAACAAGTGAGACAGTTACCGCGCCTTTTCCCTTCCTATAAATCAATCAGTTTTTTTTATAAATCAATCAGAGGCAGCGGAGGTGGTTCAGCTACAGAGCCAGTAGCAGATCCATGCAATTTCTTTTCCTTCTTTCTTCAGCCACAACAACAGCAACACAACCAGCATTTCATTGAACACATCTAAGTTCACTGGCATTATATGTATGTATGTGTGTGGTTTGTTTGTGAGGTTTAACGTCCCGAAGCAACTCAGGCTATGAGAGAGGCCCTAGTGGAGGACTCCGAAATTTCGACCACCTGGGGTTCTTTAACGTGCTCTGACATCGCACAGCACACAGGCGCCTTTTCATTCCCCCTCCATCGAAAAGCGGCCGCCGAGGACGGGATTCGATGGAACGGTAGTCGAGCGCCGTAACCACTGCGCCACCTCGACGTATGTATGTATGTATGTATGTATGTATGTATGTATGTATGTATGTATGTATGTATGTATGTATGTATGTATGTATGTATGTATGTATGTATGTATGTATGTACGTATGTATGTATGTATGTATGTACGTATGTATGTATGTATGTATGTATGTATGTATGTATGTATGTATGTATGTATGTATGTATGTATGTATGTATGTATGTATGTATGTATGTATGTATGTATGTATGTATGTATGTATGTATGTATGTATGTAAACATTATTAAGGAGCCGGAAAACGACGGGTTAAAGCGTCGTGATGCTGGCCAAGCGTCGACTTGGGTTATATTGTTGTTGTGGCTGTAGGAAGAAGGAAAAGAAAATGCACGGGCCTGCTACTGGCTCTGTAGCTGAGCCACCTCCGCTGCCTCGTGCAGATAGAAGAGAATATAGAGAAGAAAGAAAAGCAAGTGGGAAAGAAAGACGCGCGCCGCAACAACAGCCGTCGTCCACCACCAGCGGTGGCGTGTGCAATGACGGCCTACAACAGATAAAAATTCGGTGCTGGGTTATGCCCTACTCTGCACTACCTCATTTGGCCCGTTTGTGGTGGGTTGTGGGGTTTGTGCTTATTGAGCGCATCCTGGCGTTGTATAATTCGTTTACAGGAAAGAAAAGGCGCAGTATCTGTCACTCGCGGAATCCCTCTATCATTTTCGCGGTAATAAGGGGAATTAGGATGAACGTTTCACGATCCGGGGCGTGGCGTAGTAGGCAAAGCGATGAGCTGGGTTTCCAAGGAATGGAGTTTCGATTCCCAGTAGAGACAAGGTTTATTAATTTATTTTAACTCTCGCTCTCGAACCCATGACACCTCTGCTGACAACCTTCTGTCAACAACGATGACGCATTAAAGGCGTTTAACTTAAGAACTGTGTCCTTCTGGTCTATATAAAGCTGCCGAAAGGAAGTTCTGCCCCGTCGGGGTGGCGCAGTGGTTACGGCGCTAGACTACTGTTGCCAAGGACGCGGGATCGAATCCCGACCACGGCGGCAGCTTTTCTATGGAGGCGAAAAGAAAGACGCCCGGGAGCTATGCGATGTCAGTGCATGCTAAAAAACTCCAGGTGGTCGAAATTTCCGGAGCCTTCCACTTCGGCGTGTCTCGTAGCCTGAGTTGCTTTGGAACGTTAAACCCCACAAACCAAACAAAACCTAAACGACAAGCTTCCAGTGTCATTTATCCAACAAATTTCTCTAGTAAATGATAACAAAACGCGATTTGCAAGAAACAGTTATTACTTTCTAGAGTACGAAAATATTATAGGAAACAAACTTAATTTTTCTGCTATCATGCTCTACAACGCGTTACCATCCTTTATCAAATCTCTTAACACAAACAGAATAGCACCCGATGTTAAACATTTCTTTTTAGCAACAGAAAATAACTGATACTGTATAATGACTATGTTATCAGCTCTGCGTAGTATGTATTTTTACCTGGTTTAAAATGTTCAGTCTGTACTGTCATGCCTTTTTAAGCATATCTTTTATTACTGTTTGATTTGGTATTTAACTTACTTGCTCAGTTCGTCTTATGTTGCAAAATATTTGCTGCATATATTTTACTACTGTTGGATTTGGTGTTTAACTTACTTGTCAGTTCGTCTTGTGTTGCAAAACAATGTTATTTTTATTATCAACTTATTTATAGTCTAAGTTCAATTTATCTTAATGTGAATTATTGCTGTCTTTTATATTAAAGTTTATCTGTTATTCACAGGAGGTCCCGGTACAGTCACTACCTCTGAGACCTGTATTTGCTGGAATGTAGTCAACGGTGACATATTAAATTGAATTAAATTGAAATTGAATTGAAGTAATGAGGTGGAGAGGGTGGCCGTTCCTGGCCCTATGGGGCTGGGACTGGTAGGTCAACGCCGCTTCCGGCGGTGGTTGTTGTGGCTGTAGGAAGGAGGAAAGGAAATTGCACGGGCCTGCTACTGGCTCTGTAGCTGAGCCACCTGATTTATTTATAGGAAGGAAAGGCGCGTTAACTGCCTCACTTGTTTTCTGTGGACACCTCAAGCACGCCATAAGGAAAGGGAGGAAGGTGGAAGTCAAAGTGAAAAGAGAGAAAGAAGAGCCGTAGTGGAGGGCTACGGAGTAATTTCGACCACCTAGGGATCTTTAACTAGAGCTAGATCTGGCCGCGCTTTCCTTCTATACATCTGATGGGGCTGGGACAGGTAGGTCACCGCCGCTTTCGGAGGGGCTAGCCTCCCACCGAATTTTTATCTGTTGTAGGCCGTCATTGAACCCGCCACCGCTCCGGTGGTGGACGACGGCTGTTGTTGCGGTGCGCGTCTCTCTCTCCCTCTTCTTTTTACTTTCTTCTCTATTTTCTCTTCTGTCCGCATGAGGCTGCGTTTCGATGGAGGCGAAAAGAAGAGGCGTCCGTGTGCTGTGTGCTGTCAGCGCACGTTAAAGATCCCAGGTGGCCGAAATTACTTCGTAGCCCTCCACTAAGGCTCCTCTTTCTCTCTTTCCACTTTCACTCCCACCTTCCTCCCTTCCCTTACGGCGCGGTGAGGTGTCCACAGAAAACAAGACAGTTACCGCGTTTTTCCCTCCCTTTAAATGAATAAATAAATCAGCAGCGGAGGTGGTCAATACAGCGAACAAAATCACAAAGGACGAGGAGGGAACAGGACAATAGCTCTATTGTCCTGTTCCCTCCTCGTCCTTTGTGATTTTGAGCGCTTCGCTGTATCGACAATGAACCAACACGCCCAAACATTTTCCCAGCGGAGGTGACTCAGCTAAAGAGCCAGTAGCAGGCCCGTGCGTTTTCTTTTCCTTCTTCCTACAGCCACAGCCAGCCAGCTTTCGTGATGGCATGGCGGGAGACCCTTGCGATGGCCCGAACTAGAGCAGGTAACCAACTGGCACCAGTGTTGACCATATTTATCACCAGAGTACATGAAACAAGCCACCTAATTTTTCAGAATGCAATAGTCTTAAAAATATATTTAAAGTCTTATAATTTTCATTGGACCGAGAATGAAGTTACATGTTTTGTTGACGATCATCTCAAGTGTCATATATAACTATATATATAACAAAGAACCTCAGCTTTCGTTAAAAACAATAAAAAACCTGATACAAAGACTCCTTATTATTGACAAAAGCAATTATGCACGGATGTTTGTAGCATCAAAAACATGTATAAAGCATAATATAAGGTAATACTTCAACGCCACAAGTGTCCCATAAACCTTAATGATGCACGTACTTGCCTTCCAGAACCGTGAGAGATGCCTGACGTTGAATCAGACGTTATAAACTCATGCATCGTTTCTGAAGAGCAAGCTTGGTTTTATACTTGTTCTCTGCGCAATGCGAGAGGACTGCAATGTTGTTCTTGTGACTGTGCCGCTATGTCTACTTTCACAACATTTATTTCTATCGGCAGAAAGCGAAAGACTCATAGTCCGCCCAGCATATATAGGGTGTCCCAGCTAACTTGAACCAAGATTTTCAGAAATACGGTTAGCCCTAGTACCGTGAAACCAATTCAGAGCTGTCCAGCGTCGCCTATGCTGATCTCCAGTATTTGTTTCGTTCTCTTAAGTTCATTATTTTGTGAAGACGTATTAACTTTTTTTTGTAATAATTGGCTTGAGTCAAAAAGTGTCAATGCAAGAGTAATAAATACACCAGCATTAGTATCATGTCCCGACTTCATTACGAGGTATATAAAAGTGGGGACTTACCATACATAAGCACTAAACCTTCTAGCCAACGAAAGAGATTTCTTGTATGCATGCTTGCTTGCTGAGTAATGCAGAGTACCATGTTGGTCTCAAGGCGCGGTCCTTAAATACATTCAATCACAAAGCGATAATACAAAATAGTAACAACTGCTGCTGGTATTTTATCTGGGTAGATTCTTGACTAGATTCTGGAACTAAAAGAAATGTCAATGTACTAGAATACTAATACGTAACTTTTTTTTTTACTTGTAGCCTCTGTTTTTATTAGTATACCCAAACCTTTTGTCCCATAAAGAATAAATCAGAATTCAAAGAATACATTGACATGCGGAAATGATAACGGCTGCCGTAAACATCTGGGTGGGAACGTTCTCGCTCTTATCAGGGGAATGTTAAAGAAAGGTTGCAGGTCGTGATAGTTCCGAAAAACACGTTTCTTTTGCTAAGGTAAGTGCGGCCCGCATGATCGATCATAGCCACTGGCTGCTCACAACAATCGCATAGCATTTGTGGAACCAGAACAAGCAAAACGGCCGAGACATGAATGTTTTCATGCCCATTTCAACTGAAATTTACAAACATGGCACGCTCTTTCTGCTACCAAAGGCGTAAACGCCGGTGGTAGATGCCTCAGTATTGTATTTGAAATAACAGGAAGAATTTTCCCTGTGATGCTTTTTGTCTTGTGTCGACCTTTGCCGCATAACTATGGCAGCCAAAGGTAGAATCAGACTCCTTCAATACCGGACTCTGGTAGAAGTAAAATGTAATAAAAAAAGAACTGCTTAAGAAGCAACACTAAAGAACGGCTAGTATATCTAATTATTTGTGGAATTGCAGCAAATTTCTGACAAAAGCAAAACGTGCCCTAGATGCTCACAATTTGTCCACTGCTCAATAATTATATACGGAAATTGAGACAGCGGGCCCCCTCTCAAGCTACCCCCTTTGCTTTTTTTTCATCAAACTGCTTCCGGTGCTGAAATGACGCATAAGTTCTCCCATGGTTCGCTAACAGTTATTTATTAAAAATGTATTCGGCCGCAAATATATCTAACTGATTATGCAGCACAAGAGCTTGTGAGAACTTTGTGACCGAATGAAGACGTAAAGAATGAGAACGGTCGTACGTAAAAACTTTAGAGTGAAGTGACCTCGCTAACTTCAAACTATTTTTTTCAATAAATGCAATATTATAGTGATAATACAATTGCTCTTATTTCCATCCATGAAAATTATATACGGAAATAAACACAGTAAGAACTGTTCAAACTGGCTCATTTGCTTTTTTGTCAAACTATTCCTGGTAATGAAAGGTCACTGCAAGTAAACCTGGCTGCGGGTTAAAGTCGCCTAAAAAGACCGACTTGGCTGGTTCCCGAAGCATCCTTTAAAAGGCAAGCAACGATACAAAAGGAAGTAAGCATAAATAACGATTCACTTCATATATGAAATGTGTACGCAACATAAGAGCCAGAAATTACACAAATCAAGTAAAATTATCTTCATTTATTTAAACAAGAATGAGAAACAAACCAGTCACGTAAGGCTTGTGCATTGACAGCCTTAAACTTTTCCATGCATATATATATATATATATATATATATATATATATATATATATATATATATATATATATATATATATATATATATCTTGTGGAAGAAGGCCAGGTCACCGGCGCCGCGAGACGATGATGATGGTATGTACAAGAGGAAGAAGATGATCATGGCATGTACAAATGAAAGAAGATCAGTGGAGGGCTCACACAATCTGCCCGGGGGGTCGAAAGCGGCCAGCCTGGCCGCTCCTAATCAACCTATGTACCGCGGCGCACAAAGGCTTCAAGCGAGATACATGAACAATTTCAGTTCCACGGTGTCGTCGGTCGGCTGGGGGATCAACAGGTGTGACTTGGTAGTTTACTTAGTTGGTAGTTTGGTAGTTTGGTTGATGACCTTGTAGGGACCACCATAGCGGCGCTGAAATTTGTCACTAAGGCCAGGGGTGCGCAGTGGTGTATAGAGCAGTACTTCGTCACCAGAACGTAAAGAGACCACGCGATGCTTCGAATCGTAGTGACTCTTGCGGTCTTGCTGCCACGCTTTTGTGTTGAGGCGGGAAAGATGCCGGGATCGGGCCACACGGGATAAGAACTGGGCTAGTAATGATGAGGAGTAATCGGGCGTAGAGAAGAAGGAAGTGTCGAGGATTGTAGTGGGAGGACGGCCGAAAACGAGTAAAAATGGGGAGTAGCCGGTAGTCCGCTGTACTGCAGTATTATAAGCAAATGTGACGAATGGTAGAACAGTATCCCAATTTCGATGATCCGGTGCGATGTACATGGATATCATATCCGATAAAGTGCGGTGAAATCGCTCAGTCAGTCCGTTAGTCTGGGGATGGTAGGTTGAGGTTGTCTTATGGAGGGTGGATGACGCACGAAGAACTTCGGATACTACTGTCGATAAGAAGGCCGTCCCGCGGTCACATAGAAGAACCCGAGGAGCGCCATGACGCAATACAATTGACCGCAAAAAGAAATTAGCTACTTCTTCAGCGGAAACAGTCGGTACAGGGGCCGTCTCAGTATAGCGTGTAAGGTGGTCGACAGCTGTTATAATCCAATGGTTACCCCCATCGGAGAGAGGTAGGGGACCATATAAGTCGATGCCGACTACGTCGAATGGCGTGGCGGGATATGGAGGAGGCTGTAGGAGGCCAGCGGGCGAAGAAGTCGGCTGCTTTCAACGTTGGCACAGATGTCAGGAAGCGACGTATTTACCTACGGTAGAAGATAGGCCAGGCCAAAAGAATCGTCTTTTCACGCGGTCATATGTTTTGTCAAAACCAAGGTGACCGGCAGTAGCGTCATCGTGGGGCGGGTTCGAAGCGCCGATAAGGCGGTCGATGATGGGCCGGCAGTAGGCGTCAGCTAATTGCTGCGAGCGGAGTGCGTGTTTGTGCTCAGAATCGTCAAAAGAAACTGTTGTGATATGCGTCGGGGGAAGAGATGGTCGGCTGTGGTCAGAGGTATAAATGCGTTGCGAAGAAAAACAGCAGGCTGATTCCGTAAGTGGGCAGCGAGAAAGAGCGTCGGCGTCTTGGTGTTGGCGACCCGATTTATAAACGACGTCAAAATTGTATTCTTGCAGGCGTAGAATCCAGCGGCCAAGTCGGTCTGTCAAATTTTTCAGTGAAGATAACCAGCAAAGAGCATGGTGACCGGTCACAACTGTGAAGTGCCGACCATAGAGGTAGGGGCGAAACTTTTGAACAGCCCAGACGACGGCAAGACATTCCTGCTCGGTAATGGTGTAGTTTTTCTCAGCTGGAGTCAAGGTCAGACTGGCGAAGGCAATGACTTTCTCACGCGAAGTTTCATCGCGCTGCAGAAGGACAGCGCCAAGACCGTGGCCACTGGCATCAGTGTGCAGAATGGTAGGAGCGCTGTCGCTGAAGTGGCCAAGAACGGGATCTGATGTGAGGGCGTGCTTTAGGTCGGTAAAAACAGTGTTGCACTGTTCAGTCCACACGAACGAGCTGCGCGCTTTAAGTATTTCATCAAGTGGCGCCGCAATAGTTGCGAAATGCCTTATGAAACGCCGGAAATATGCCGTCAGGCCGAGGAAACTGCGCAAATCTGCAGTCCGTTGCGGGCGAGGAAAGTTCAAGACCGCGCTGATTTTATCAGGGTCTGGACGAATGCCGTCATGGCTAACCAGATGTCCCAATATTTTAATTTCCTTCTGTGCAAAGTGGCACTTCTTGGTGTTGAGCTGAAGGCCCGCTGAAGAAAGACACGTCAGGACTTCATTCAGGCGCATGAGATGGTCGTTAAATGTTGCCGAAAATATAACAATGTCGTCCAAGCAACATAAACAGGTTCTCCATTTTAGGCCACGAAGTACCGTATCAATCATTCTTTCAAATGTCGCTGGTGCGTTACACAGGCCGAAGGGCATAACAATAAACTCGTGAACTCCATCGAGAGTTTCGAAAGCGGTTTTTTCTTTGTCGCCCTCATGCATAGGTATTTGCCAATAACCTGAACGGAGATCCAAGGTCGAGAAATATTCGGCGCCTTGGAGAGAGTCAAGGGCGTCATCTATTCGCGAAATCGGGTAGACATCTTTACGGGCAATTTTGTTGAGTGCGCGATAATCAACACAAAATCGTACCGATCCGTCCTTTTTTTTAACTAATACTACTGGGGAGGACCATGGGCTTTTTGATGGACGAATAATATCGCGACGGAGCATGTCATTCACATTTTCTTCGATTACTTTTCGTTCCGAGAGAGAAACCCGGTAAGGTCGTCGGCGTACGATCGAGTTACCTTCAGTAATGATACGGTGGTGTGCAACACTAGTCCGTCCCAGTGGTGGGGAAGTGGCATCAAAAATGGCTAGATGGGCTTGAAGCAATTCCAGCAGTTCCTTGCGTTGGTGCGGCATGAGGTCCGGACTGATTGTCTTCGACAGCATGAGAAGAGAGACGTGCGATGAATCACGTCGCTGAGGTAGCGGGGCGGTGAGCACCATCATGGACATAGGGTGAGCATCCACTATGCATGGCAGGGAAGTTCCTTTAGCTAGCACGACGGATTCACGGGATGTGTTCGTGGCAGCTACTATCGCTGAGCCGCTGCGGAATCGTACAAGACTTGATGGGAAGGCTATTCCACGTGCAGGATGACGATGAGATGGTGCTATGAGTACATCCCCGTCAGTGATGTGTTTCGAAACAACGGTAACAAGCTTTTCGCACTGTGGAGGCAATACAGTATCAACTGCGGCAATGAGGGAATGACGTCCTTCAGAAACGGTCGCCACAAGAAATTAACGCTGAAGCGGTCGACAAAAAATCCCACCCAAAATCATCTGATGCGCACGCGGTGAAAGCACAGCAAACTGCACATAGTGGCGGACGCCGTCTATAAGAACTCGAACTGTACACTTTGCTGAAGGATGTAGAGGGACGTCATTTGCTCCACGAAGTTCAGGTCAATTATATGGTGTCGTTACTTTCCGCAAACGGCGGCACAAATCAGCGCGAATAACAGAAATTGCAGCCCCTGTGTCAATCAAAGCTTCGACCGGTAATCCTTCAGCTAAAACGGAAATCATATTGTACGGGCAATAAGGAGGACTTTTGATAAGTTCGCAGAGTGCAGTTTCACCTCCGGAAACTGCATCGCTTAGTTTTCCGAATGACGGACAGGAACAGTTGTTGATGGTCGAAGTGGAGAAACAGAGCGGCGGTATGGGGAAAAGGACCGGCTTGGGGATGCATGTCACCACTTGGTTAAGACGAGGATACCGGCGGTGGAGAGGATCGACGAGGTGGGCTGGGAATAGGTCGTCGCTAATAGAGAGTTTTAGAATAGGGGGCCCCAAGCTTTGGGGCCCCCAAGGAACTTGGGGCGTCGAAATGCGCATGCGCAGAACGTAAGGCGCGCTTGGGGTCTTGGGTTAACGCTTGGGGCGGCCCCTATTTTTCCAAAATAGCGTTCGCCCCAAGCCGCCGTTGGGTCGCTTGGGTTACGGCAACATGGCGGCGCTCGGCCAAGCGGCGGCCGCTCGCCTCGGCACACATTCGTCGTCACCGCTCCATGGTGTCACGCGTTCATGGAAAACGAAAGGCCAACGAAGCTTATGCTATGTCTCATGATGCCCGCACAACCAAATTTTAGCGATAAAACGCACTATATTTTCAGATTGCTTCCGGATTTACCGAGCTGTTAGGCTTAGCGAGTTCGCCTCCTTCGGTTGCCACGGGGACCAGACGGCGGAAAGCGCGGAAGGTTCAAATGAGGTTTCCCAGTCGGTCTGGATGGACAATTGGCCGATTTCGTCTTGTCTGACGAAAACGGTTTATATAACCTGTAGTCTTAAGATAGTTTTTGCACAATAATAGTACTTTTTGACGAATAATATAACGTTGTTTGCTTTTATATATTAAAATTATTTTCCTTGGCTACCGTCGTGGCGCTGCAATCGACGAACGCAAGCCCGGCTCCGCTGCATCGGGAAAACCCCTATTCTAAAACTCGCCGCTCGGCTAGCACGTTGCGCTGCCGCGCGCTATTTCCTTGGGGGCCCCAAGCCTTGGGTCCCCCTATTCTAAAACTCCCTAATAATACGACGGTACGTCACTTTCGAAGGCGTCGTAACCACGTCTCTCGTTCTGAATGCGTCGACGACAGAAGCGGGATATATGCCCTCGTATTCCACAGTAGTAGCACACTGGGCGAGAGGGGCGCCAAGGTGGGTAATAGGGGGGCATAGGCTGAGCCGTCGTCCCGGCGTTGATGTGGTTGTTGGACGATGCCAGTTGGGGCGGCGGAACAAAAGAAGGGGGTGTTGCTGCGACGTGCGCGTAAGTCGATGCTGGGCAGGGTGCAGGAGGGCCGGATGCCATAGGTCGGGTGATGGTTGCCAGCTCATCTTTAATGATGTTGCGGAGACCGGCGTCATTAGAAGGTACGGAAGAATGATCGCACCCGTGTCGACAGACAGGCTTGAGGGCTTGGAGCTCCTCCCGAATGATGGCTCGAATCAGTGCCCGCAGATCAAGGTCAGCAGAGGTTGGGCCAGTAGCAATGCCGGGCTGCAATCGGGAGGACTGCAGCTGGTCGATGCGTTGACAGGTCGCAATAATGGCGTCAACAGTAGAAGGATTCTGGGCAATCAGGGTATTATAAGCCACATAATTAATTCCTTTCAAGATGTGGTGTACGCGTTCAGGTTCCGGCACTGTGGGGCTAATACGTCGGTAAAGTGCAAGTATGGCCTCTATGTAAGACGCGTACGACTCATCAGGACCTTGGAGGCGAGAGGCGAGCTTGTTCTTCGCGACCTCATTCCGACCTGCTGGGTCCACGAAATATTGGCGGAACTGCTGCTTGAATGTGGTCCAGTTAGTGGTGTGGGATTCGCGTAATTAACCAGGTTCTGGCGACCTCAATGAGGTAGAAAGAAACATTCAGAAATTTTAGAGCATCGTCCCACCGGTTGCAGTTGCTGCAGCGTTCATAGGTGCCCAGCCAGTCATCGACGTCTCCATCGCGACGACCAGCGAACAGCGACGGGTCGCGTTGTCGTGTGGGCACAGTTGGAGGGGTTGGTGCAGCCGAGATAGAGGGTCCTGCCGAATCGTGGGTACTCTCGGTAGACATAACGATGGTGGCAGGCGGTAAACAGCGACCGGAACGTAGCTCCAGCGAGAGGCAGGGCACAAAACGGCAAGGGGAACAAGTCTCACCTCCACCACTTGTGGAAGAAGGCCAGGTCGAGACGGCAAGTTCGTTTTCGGCCGTCCTCCCACTACAATATATATATATATATATATATATATGTGTGTGTGTGTGTGTGTGTGTGTGTGTGTGTGTGTGTGTGTGTGTGTGTGTGTGTGTGTGTGTGTGTGTGTGTGTGTGTGTGTGTGTGTGTGTGTGTGTGTGTGTGTGTGTGTGTGTGTGTGTGTGTGTGTGTGTGTGTGTGTGTGTGTTGTAGGGGTTTGTTTATTCGGTAAACCCAGATGAATCCAGCAGCTCAGGAGGAACTCGCAGCGGAGCGTTAGGCGTGCCGAAAGAGCAAGGCAGCAACCAACTTCTTCGTCCTCGAGTGCGCCAGCACGTGATGCATGGCAGTGGCTATGAAGACGAAGATTACCATACTATATTTTCCCCCCGGGTAGAGAAGGAGCCATCCTGGCGACCTATGCAGCCGAAAGAACAGACGGGTAGTAGGGCTTGATTCGGTTCACATGAACTGTTTCGCGTCCACGGCTACGCAAGTCCTCAGTGGGCGTAACAGGCTCAACTACGTAGTTGACAGATGTTTATTGAAGGACTCGCTATGGACTGTGATACCGAGTAAGAAGCTTCTTTGAAAGGCCAGCGGTGATGGCAGGAATCCAGAGCCACACCAGGGAGTTGGGTGCACATGAAGGCGCCTCGCTAATGTCACGATGGTGTTTTTGTTGCCATTGGTTTTCCTATGTAAGCGAACGAGCGAGCAGACGGCATTCTTCTGCGTACTGGGCGGCGTCTGAGAGTGGCTTTGATTCAGAAACATCAGGGCGGTAGGGAAAAAGCGCGTCCATTGTGCAGGTTGGCTCGGGCCCGTAAAGGGTGGTAACAACTTTTATTGCCACGAAATGAAAGGAATTATTTCGGGCTGGGGCGAGTCTAGGGTGGCCTCCAGTCGGGAGCGACCTCTTGAGCTCGCGTGACGAGGGCCAGTTGCGTAGTTTTCCTTGGGCTGGCCAACAGCTTGTCCCATTCCTCCGCTGAGGGAGCTGGCAAGAGTGTCTTTGGAGGGGGATTGCTGGCGCATTCCCACAGTATATGGTCTTGAGTGGCCTGCGTCCCGTCACCGCAGTGCCGGCATGCAGGGTTGAATTCTCCGTTTGTAATTAACGATAGTCGGTAGGGGCTAAGAATGGCCTTTGTTTGTAGGCGTCTGAGTGTCGTGGCTTGCGCCCGGTCGAGGTCGGGGTGAGGGGCGGGGTACGTGCATCTTAGCTCGCGATAAAAGTTTGTTACCTCCGCGTATGTGCGCGGTGCCTCCACAGGCGCGTCCGTTCCCGATAGATCTCCCGTCTCCCGGTTGGTTAAGCCTCGGGCTAGACGGTCGACCCCTTCGTTTCCGGAGTTACCCGCGTGAGCCGGAACCCATACGAGATTGATGTTGTGATTGAGAGATCGGTTGCGCAGAATTCGCGCCGCGAGTGCGCTTACAGAATTTTTGGCGAAATTTTGAACGGCGCTTTTTGAGTCGCTTAGAATAGTTTTGGTGTGGGGATCCGCGATGGCCAGTGCGATAGCTACTTCCTCTGCCTCGCATATGGAGCTAGCATGAAATGTTATAGCGTTAATGAAGGTTGACTTTGGAGTGGCCATACATGCCACGTATGCTCCGTTTTTGATGTGCTGAGCTGCATCCACGTACACTGCTTGTGGATCGTCCTCGTACTGTTTCTCAAGGGTCTGTGCCCTTGTCTTCCTGCGGGCATCATGTCTACCTGGTAGCATGTTTTTGGCTATTGGTTTAACAACTAGTCTACTAGTTATGTCAGCCGATAAATGGGATGTTGCGCACACCTCCTCAGTGGGGTGGATGTGGAGCTTGTCGAGAATTACGCGTCCCGCAAGGCTGCGTGACAGGCGGGTCACTTGTGCTGTCTTATGGGCTTCAATTAGTTCAGATAGTGTGTTAAAAATTCCTAACTGCAGTAGTCGATCTGAGTTAGCGTATACTGGTAAGCTAAGGGCCGCTTTGTATGCTGTTCTAATTATGCTATTAAGTGCATGTTCGTCCCTACGACGCAGATGATAGTACGGGCAAGCGTACATGATTCTGCTTATCATAAAGGCTTGGATAATCCTGCACAGGTCGGCTTCTCTCATACCCCTGCGACGTGTGGCAATGCGTCTCACCAGCCCACCTATCTGGTGCGCCGTGACGCGTAGCCGGCGTATAGCTTCTGTGTTCTGCGTATTATTCTGAATCAACATTCCGAGAACTCTGATCGTGGCTACCGGGGGTATCGGATGGTTGTCAATGTGTAACTGGATAGGTTCTCGAGAATCTGGCTTTACCTGTTGTCACCCGTTAATAATTAGAGGGGTATTATTAACGATGCGCCCTTAACGGTGCGCACACTCCCAGACACCCTTTGAGTGAGTGGGGGTAGCTGTTCCGGTCGCAAAGGAGATGCCCTCGACCTGCGTGGCAAGCTCAGCCGGAATTCAACTACCTTGTGGTGACAGAAGGGGGTGGTCGTTTGGTGCCCAGCGGTCGCCGGTTCAAACCAGAGAAAGGATCGGAGTCAGAAGTAACAAACAAAACACAATTTATGCACAGCAAGAGACGATACAAAGGAATACACAAGATCACTAGAAATACGTAGACGAGAGGTTCACAGAATACAGACGCTAAGCATGCAATTACACAGGTATCCAATAACGTAGAGGCTTTACAACAGATGAAACACGAGAGAGTACATAAACAAACACCAAATTGTTCACCGGGCACTGTTGCAGTCCGACGCCTCAAGAGTCACGATGTGGCCGCCATACGAGACGAGCGCCGCTCCCTTGAAAGTCCGTGGGCTTGCCAGCAGCGGGTGATCCCCGGGAGTCCAGCCGAAGCACAGGCGAATACGTCGCAAAACACGGACGAACTGACTGACTGACTGACTGACTCAACAAGCGGCGCGGTCGCTTTAAATAGGGCGCGCCGCGTCTGTTTGTTAACACGCGCCAAAGCTAGCGCGCACACACACATAGCTTCGCTGGTTATAGCTCCTTCTTCTCCTCCCGTCGAGCCGCGCGTCGTCATTGGCCAGGTCCCATAGAACCTTCTCGAAAGGCCTGGCACATTCCAGGCCGATGAACCACCGTCCTCCCCGGGCAATGGGGAAGAGGGTCACGGCAACGCGTACAAAGCTACGCGCTCTCCCGCGCGGGGAAGGGGCTTTTCTCTCCATGCTCTCCACGCGACGCCGCGCGCGCCTTGCGCTGTACCGGCTTGATGGAAATGGGCGCCGATTTCGTGACACTGCCCCTCCCTTAAAGAATATTGTCCCACAATATTCACAACAACCACGAACATCGCGCGCACATGCATGCGCTCACAATTGCATGGGGCAAATGTTCACATCACACATATTGCACAAATTTCACTAACTGTAATAACACCTTACAAAATTCACACATCAATGCCATGAAATTCACAAACATAGCAACATACTGTTGTTGGATACATGCCAAGGATCAGTAACATAGAAACACACAAATATTCAAATGTGAAGCACCCAAACCTAAGCCATGCTTTCGCCTATATTTCCACACTCGGGATGCACCTTCTTGGAACGTATCAGTTCCTCTCCAACTTTCAGGAAAGCGAATTCTCCTTTTTACTAGACACTGCCGTTTCTTCCTCCCGCGAGTTCGGCTCTTTTTCCGTTTACTATAGAGCCTTTTCCATTGCGAGTTGTTCTCGCTCCGGTCTTTACTCCTGAGTTCTGCTTCCCAATCGGAAGTTAGGCCAGATCTAACGCTACCTTGCCTAGCAGCGCTTCGAGCAGGCCGTCTCATTCTTTCTCGGTCTGGGCGGCTCCACATGCGCTTGCACGTCCAGGCGTTCGGCCGCTTCTTCCTTCCTTTTCTGTAGGACATTTCCCTGTCGACTTTGTCTGACTTGGCAGGTTTGGATTCGTTTCTTTTTGTTTCCACTTTTATTCGCACCTTTGGCCGAGGAACGTTTGATCCAGTTTTACCCGCATAATCAGAACATGGTTGTCTGAAAGGAACGTCCTTTTGAGAACTTTGTTCTCCCTCAATCCCAATTTTCTTTCTTTTCTTTACGACCTTCAGTCGTACCTTCTTGAAGCAGAGCTCAGTTGCAACTGGAGGCTCATTATCCTCACTTTCAGTTACATCCCGTTCCTTAAAAGTTTCCTTAAAATGTTTCTTGAATCCTTTCATTGCAGTACAGTCTTCGCTTTCTTCCCTTCCTGAATCCTCAAGATTAGGATCTGTACTGCGACCTTTATCCCAGCTTTCGTGCTCACTGCAATTTGAAATCTCCTCATCCCGGTCACTCATGCACTCAGCCATGGTGTCATTTAATGAGGAGCTACAATCCTGCCCTTCATCTTCAGGTTTTGAAAACACCGAGGTTTCTGGCTCGACATCTGCCGTTGCAGCTTCTCTGCAACCTGTCGTCTCGGGGGGCACAATCTCTTTTTTCTGAGAATTCTGAACTTCAGTTCGGTCATCTGAAGTTTCTGTTGCAGGAACACGCTGGTCCACAACCTCATTCTGGCTGCTGGAGCCAGTTTCTACAGTACCTGTGGCTGTCAATGTATCGCTTGGTTCACTGTACTTTCTAATATAAGGAAAGGTAACCTCCGGAGGCTCGGTAATACCTTTCAAACGCCGAACTTCAGCCAGCTTTTTGAGAAGGATATCTCTCTCTTTTAAGAATTCTTTTTCTTTTTCTGCCTGCTTCCTCAGCCATTCTTTTTCTCTTTCGGCTCTCTTCCTGAGCCATTCTTTTTCTCTTTCTTCTTCTTGTCTCTTTGCCTCTGCTTGCTTCCTGAGCCATTCTTTTTCTCTTTCTTCTGCTTGTCTCTTTGCCTCTGCTTGCTTCCTGAGCCATTCTTTCTCTCGTTCTTCTCTTTGCCTCTCTCTTTCTTTCTCAGCCTCTTCTCGAACCTCTCTTTCTTTTCGGTCCACCCATTCCCGCAGTTCAGCTCCTTTTAGACCTTTCTCTAAGCCCAACGCAATAATCTCCTTGAGATTCATCTTCAATCTGAACTGCCTAATACTAACACATAGCACTATCAATGGACCTTACACAACCGCTTCAACGCGGTACCTCACGCTATCGCTCTGCTGTTGCACTGTTTACGACCTCTTCGTAAACTCTTCAACTCGTTCTCCGTCCTCTGAGTTTGAGTGCACCAAACGTCCTGTCGCGGACGCCAGATTAATTGTCACCCGTTAATAATTAGGGGGATTATTATTAACGATGCGCCCTTAACGGTGCGCACACTCCCAGACACCCTTTGAGTGAGTGGGGGTAGCTGTTCCGGTCGCAAAGGAGATGCCCTCGACCTGCGTGGCAAGCTCAGCCGGAATTCAACTACCTTGTGGTGACAGAAGGGGGTGGTCGTTTGGTGCCCAGCGGTCGCCGGTTCAAACCAGAGAAAGGATCGGAGTCAGAAGTAACAAACAAAACACAATTTATGCACAGCAAGAGACGATACAAAGGAATACACAAGATCACTAGAAATACGTAGACGAGAGGTTCACAGAATACAGACGCTAAGCATGCAATTACACAGGTATCCAATAACGTAGAGGCTTTACAACAGATGAAACACGAGAGAGTACATAAACAAACACCAAATTGTTCACCGGGCACTGTTGCAGTCCGACGCCTCAAGAGTCACGATGTGGCCGCCATACGAGACGAGCGCCGCTCCCTTGAAAGTCCGTGGGCTTGCCAGCAGCGGGTGATCCCCGGGAGTCCAGCCGAAGCACAGGCGAATACGTCGCAAAACACGGACGAACTGACTGACTGACTGACTGACTCAACAAGCGGCGCGGTCGCTTTAAATAGGGCGCGCCGCGTCTGTTTGTTAACACGCGCCAAAGCTAGCGCGCACACACACATAGCTTCGCTGGTTATAGCTCCTTCTTCTCCTCCCGTCGAGCCGCGCGTCGTCATTGGCCAGGTCCCATAGAACCTTCTCGAAAGGCCTGGCACATTCCAGGCCGATGAACCACCGTCCTCCCCGGGCAATGGGGAAGAGGGTCACGGCAACGCGTACAAAGCTACGCGCTCTCCCGCGCGGGGAAGGGGCTTTTCTCTCCATGCTCTCCACGCGACGCCGCGCGCGCCTTGCGCTGTACCGGCTTGATGGAAATGGGCGCCGATTTCGTGACACCTGTGAAGCTTGTTTGTTCCTTATAACTAATAGTTCTGATTTAGCCGGCGAACAGGTAAGGCCGTTTTCCTGCACATAAGACTGTACCGTGTCGATAGCTCGTTGTAATGAATCTGTAATATCTCCATCGGAGCCAGAATTGGTCCATATGGTGATGTCGTCGGCGTATATGGAATGATGTATGTGTGGGATATCATCTAACAGACGCGGGAGGCCGCTCATAACGATGTTGAAGAGAAAAGGTGAAAGTACGGCGCCTTGCGGTGTTCCTCTCGTCCCTAGTGTAATTTTGTCGCTAACTTTGTCAACGAAATGGAGCGTAGCCGTACGCTCATTCAGAAAGTCAGCGATGTAGTCGTATGTCCGTTTGCCTACGTGTAACTGTGAGAGGTGATTGAGGATGGAAGCGTGTGACACATTGTCGAAGGCCCTACTCACATCGAGTCCCAGGATGGTTCGCGTGGCTCTTATGCGATTTGTATCTAGAATGTCTTGTTGAATTTGCCACATAATGTCCTGAGTCGAAAGACCTGCTCGAAACCCAATAATGGACGGGGGAAACGTGCCTTCCGCATCGGTGTGCATAAGGAGCCTGTTTAAGACAACGTGTTCCATTACCTTCCCGAGACATGACGTTAGCGAGATTGGGCGGAGATTCCCCATCTCGAGTCTTTTGCCCGGTTTAGGTATGAAAATAATTTTAGCGTGCTTCCATTCCTCAGGGACGCTGCCCTCTGTCCAGTACCTGTTGAAGAGGTCCGTAAGAGCCTCTACTGACTGGTCTTCTAAATTGCGCAACATCTTATTGGTGATGCAATCTTCCCCCGGTGCCGAGGTGGTGTTAATTTTGTTAAGAGCAGCCCTAATCTCTGCTACGGTAAAGACGCTATCCATGCGAGGATTATCCAATCCTGAGTACCCATCTGGCGTGGGTATATCCTGGGAGGTGTTAATGTATTTATCTTTTAAAGTGGTCATGAGCTCTTCGTCGGTGCCTTGGAAAGATTGCGAGATCCTATGTAGGTTCTTGTGGGAATCTGCCTTAGTTCTCGTAGGGTCCAGTAAATGTCTAAGTAAAAACCACGTGTTCTTGTTGCCCAGTTGCCCATTAAGGCGGTCGCAAGTCTGATGCCACTGTTCTCGGCTAAGTTCCCACGAGTAAGCCTCGATTTCCTTTTCAAGCCGGGTTAGCCGAATTTTTAAACGTCGGTTATGCTTATTTTTACGCCATCGAGCATGGATACTTCCTTGTGCTTCAATCATGTGCACTAGCTTAGCGTCCGGACTGGGGCTGCTGTCCTCAAGGGCAACAGTTTTTGAAGTGTTTGCGGCGTCTTGCAACAGACGCTCCGTCCATTGTCTTAAATCTACTATACTTTCCGCTGGCCTTTGCGAGCGGACATATCTAAAGGCGTCCCAGTTCGTGTGCTTCACTTCCTGGCGACGCATTTTGCAATACGTAGCTCGGAAAGTGGTACATAGTACATAGTGGTCGCTTCCTATGTTTGTATTTAGGTTTTCCCATCTCGCATCGGGGATATTTCTGGCAAAGGTAAGGTCAGGGCACGTATCCCTGGTTACACTGTTACCAATGCGCGTAGGTTTATCAGGGTCGACGAGTAAGGTATGCCCTAGCGCCTGGGCTGTCTCCCATAATTTAGTTCCCTTTCTACTGTTAACTGAGTAGCCCCATTCTGCATGGGGTGCGTTAAAGTCTCCAACAGTCAGCAACGTTCCATTATGAGCGGCTACATGCGCCTTACGGAAGAGTGTGGCTATTTTCGTGCTGTTGTCTTTAGGTGGACTATATACGTTTAGAATGTAAAGGGGAGATTCTGTTCGTTTGTTCGGCAGGATTTGTATAAATGTATGAGAGACCTCCGGTATTTCCAAATCTAATTGGTTTGCAGTTAGATTACGGTGTACAAGTGTAGCTGTGATCGGCCGGCACTCAGCCGACACTTTCTCATTATATGCTGTATACCCTGCAAGCTTTACTTCTGTATTCGTCTCTTGAAGTGCTATGACTACCGGCCTGTTTGTTTGGGCCAAAACTGCATATTCCAGAGCCTTGCGCTTGGCTCGGAATCCCCTGCAGTTCCATTGCCACACTATAACAGGTGTACTAGCCATCGCGTATCGGGTAAGGTTCCGCTCGCGCGGGTTGCAATACGCTGGGTCGGAGAATGCTGCTGGGGAACGGACGCGCCGAAGCACCGTCAGCTGGGCGTGAGAATGCTGTGTTGGCGGGAGGCAAAGAGCCTGCATTTGGCGTTGGAGATATCAGATTGCTAGGGGATGCTAGTGCGTTAACCCTGGTTGTAAGCGTGTCGAGTTTAGCTAGGACAGTTTCGAAAGTAGTCGGAAACTTTTCCATTGTGTCAGTTACTTTGTTAAGCTGTGGTATTAATTTCTGGATAGTTTCCTCCACCTTGGCTAGTCTTTGGTCTATTTTTGCAAATCTCTCTTCATAATTACTCTCTAAGTCATCTGTATCTGGCCGAGGTACCGAAGGTGCCTTTCGTTTGTTACGGCGGTTTTGATCTACTTCCATGTCCTCATTGCGGCTGACTTCAAGGCGAGCGCAAGCCACAGACGACTGTTCATTTTTTGATTGCGCATTTGCAGTTTCTAGCTGTTTGATTTTTGCATTAGACTGAGCTAACTGTTGTTGCAGTTGTCGGACTAACTCTGCCAGCTCCCTTACCTGTGGGTCGGGTGCTCGGCGTTGCTTGTCTGTAAGTGGAGTCTTCCATGCCAAATGTTTGGCAGGTCTTCCTTCTTCTCCGGAGTTGGAGTTGATCCGCGAGCTGCGTCTCTGGGACGATGACCTGCTCCTATCTCTGCTCCCACTGCGTCCACGTAGAGGGGGAAAAGAGTCATCTCTTGGGTCCTGCAGCTGAAGTGGTGGACTTGTGGCGAGGTCAGTTGGGGGACTGCTGCTTTGCAGTGGCGGGAAGGATTCATCCCTTGGAGGTGGTTGTTGGTGGCCGCGTTCTCGGGGACGGGACTGGCGGCCGCTTGGCGAACTGTCTGGGTCAGTGGCAGTGTCCGTGGGGGACTGTGAAGATTTGCGCCTGTGGCTAGACACGAAGCGGTATTTGCAGCTTCTGCTGCCTGTTGGATGTGAGCCTTTGCATACGATGCACATGGCTTGGCAGGTAGGTGGTTGGCCGGCTGGTGGGGAGTCGTGAGCGACGCCGCAGCGGCGGCATGTAGGTATTCGTGGTTGGGGGCACACGTCCGCTCGGTGACCCAGCTTGCGACAGTTGAAGCACGCCTCCGGACGAGGCTTCAAAGGGAAGACTTCGAAAGTAAACCCCAAGTACCGCACGTATCGGGGCAGCTCGGTGTTGGCGAACGTAACGACGAAGTGCTGCGTCTTGCCCATACGACGCGCAGCAACGATGGGGAGATCGGGATTTCGAGCGCGGAGCTCAGCCAGGATCTCGGCATCGTTTTCGTAACTGTAGGCTCGGTACAAAATCCCCCGTACGGAATTGTCCGGGGCTGGGGCGTAGGCGGCAACCGGGACTACTGTCTTGTCGATGGTGATGGTGCCGATCTTGGCGTAAGACACTGCACGGGCATTGTCAGGCGTGCTCACTGTGATGGTGTTGTTAGTGGGGTGTATGCGGACTTGGTCGGCAGTAACCGCTAGGCGGTGGTCGACGTTGGCGGCTGCGTAGATAGCAAGTGCAAGTCGTGCGGGGCCTACGGTGTGAAGGTTCAGCGTGCCCTGTGGACGGAGGACGATCTTGAGGTGTTCCGAGGGCAGGCGGGGCAGAGGACGCTTTTTGGTCAAAGGTGGAGGGCGTCCGCGTGTCCGCGGATTCGGTACAGTCGATGTCGTGGCTGGCGTCTGGGCCTCGGCAGGTTGTTTCTTGGGCGGAGATGGTCTTCGGTACCGGCGTTGCATCTCGAATGCCGTCCATGAGCCATCGGATAACTCCGCGGCGGTAATGTCGGTGCCTTCCACAGTGTAAGGCATAGTCAAGGCGGTGTTGGGCTTGGCGGGACGCGACGTCGCCACCGCCGCTGCGCGCGAACGCGCCGATGTCGTGAGGCAGCGATAGGCTTAGCTGTCGCAGCTGTTGCGGCCAAAAATATTTGGTCGAAAAATCATCAAACTGCTTGCCTTGGTCTGGAAATCAGCACACCGGGTCCGGAGCGATAGACGAACGTCCAGGGCAAAGTTGGTGAACGCAAGTGGCAAGAAATACGAAATTTTGCTGTGAAATCACGGAGCTCATGTGAGATGCGTCCGCTCGCTCCACGATCCTGTAGGGTTCCAACTCAGGGCCCGTAAAGAAGGAAGACAATCCTGTGGTTGTCTGGATCGCAGTGTTATACGCGTAGATTACGAAGGGAAGAACCTGATCCCAGTTGGAATGAACGTCGTTGACGTACATGGCCAGCATGACACTCAGAGTACGGTTGAAGCGTTCTGTCAGGCCATTCGTCTGAGGGTGGTAACAAGTAGCGGTGCGATGAATGATGCGGCATTCTTTCAGTAGGGCCTTAAGAGCGTCGGACAAGAAAGCGCTTCCATGGTCACTGAGAAGTTCCTTCGAAGTCCTGTGGCGAAGAATGAAATTGTTGAGAAGGAACAAAGCAACGTCTCTTGCGGAGGCGGAGGGTAAAGGTGATGTTTTGGTGTAGCGAGTAATATGGTGTACTGCCACGATAATCCACCGGTTTCCAGCGGGAGTAGTAGGAAGAAGGCCGTACAGAGATCTATGCCAACGCTGTCAAATGGACGAGCAGGACAGGGTAACGGCTGCAACGAAACAGGGGACTTCTGAGGAGTTTTTCGGCGTTGACAAGATTCGCAAGCGCGCACGAAATGTCGTACAAAGCGCTACATTATACGCCAATAAAATCGCAGACGTAGGCGCGTGTAGATTTTCAATCGCCAGCGTGAGCACATTGTGGGTCACCATGATACGCAGCACAAATGTCGGCATGGAGATGACGCGGGATGACTAGAAGCCACTTCCGTCCATCAAGCAAATAATTGCGGCGATAGAGAAGACCGTCACGAATGGAGAAGTGGTGGGCTTGCCGGACGAGCGCTTTGGATGAATAACCGGGAGTAGGACTTGAGAGAAAATCCAAAAATACATAGATCAGGGGTCATTCCGCTGCTCGATAGCCATGTCGATAGTGGCAAGCGTCGACAAATCATAAGCACAGACGTGGTCAGACGAGGTATCACTAGGCAATGGCGAGCGAGAAAGAGCATCCGTGTCAGTATGCTTTAGACCTGATCGATAAACGACATGCATGTCATACTCCTGGAGACGGAGAGCCCAGCGAGCAAGGCGACCGAATGGGTCTTTCAGAGAGGCCAGCCAGCACAAAGCGTGGTGATCGGTCACAACCTAAAACGGTCGGCCATACACATAAGGACAAAATTTTCCGATCGCCCAAATAATGGCTAAAAATTAACTTTCTGTGACTGAATAATTGGACTCTGCTTTCGTCAATGTTCGGCTGGCATATGCCACAACATACTCGCTGTAACCAGGATTACGTTGGGTAACGACGGCACCAAGCCCGATACCGCTGTCATCAGTGTTTATATCCGTAGGCGCAGTCGGATCAAAGTGGCGTAGAATGGGTGGCGAAACCAAAAGGCGGCGTAATGTGTCGAAGGCTTTACCGCAGGCTGGAGTCCAAGCAGAAAGGTCGAAGCTGCCGGCAAGGAGCTGGGTCAGAGGAGCGATGATAGAGGCGACGTTTAAGATGAAACGTCGAAGTAGGAGCAGAGGCCGATAAAGCTGCGGAGCTGCTTCAGGGAGGTTGGCTTCGGAAACTCTGCAACTGCGCGAATTTTGGTGGGGTCGGGAAGAATGCCGTCCTTAGAAACTACGCGGCCTAAAATTGTGAGTTTCCGAGCGGCAAAGTGGCACTTCTTCTAATTCAACTGAAGCCCAGCGTCGGAGAGACACGTGAGGACATGCTCCAGGCGGAGAAGGTGAGAAGAAAAGTCGGTAGAAGAAACTATGATGTCATCCAGGTAACGAAGACAGGTCTGCCACTTGAGTCCACGAACAACAGTGTCCATCAGGCGCTAGAAAGTAACTGGGGCATTGCAAAGGCCAAAGGGCATATATTGTCACGTACAAGATGATTGAGGATATCAAGAATAGCAAGGGGTTAGCTCCGATACAACAGCGGTGAGCAGCACAGACGCAAAACCCGCAAGCGACACTTTGTCGTCCTTCACTCAGTCATGCGCCACCTGGCAGCGCTAGGTGGCATTACCTCCCTTAGAAAAAAATTGGGAAAAAAAGTGGAGACGGCCGGTGAGAAGGGTGTGCAAAGTAAGAGAGTGGTCACAGGAGGTGGCGGTGCGTTATCGTTGGTAGTACGGCTTCAGCCGCACAATGTGCACAATGTCCGAGCTGGGCTTTCGACGCTTTGAAAGTGTGGCGCCGTCTGGAATAACTTCATAACTGAGGTCACTCACACGACGCAACACTTTGTACGGCCCGAAGTAGCGGGAAAGGAGTTTCTCTGACAAGTCTGGACGGCTAACTGGTGTCCACACCCAGACTTGGTCCCCAGGTTTGTAGTGAACCTGGCGGTGCCGGAGGTTGTAGCGGTGCGCGTCAGAGGTCTGCTGCCGCCCGATGTGCACACGGACAAGCTGGCGGGCTTCCTCAGTGCGGATGGCATACTGCTGGGCATCTGGGGGAAGCTGGTCATCATCTGGGCACGGGACCATAGAATCGAGCATGCTCTGAACTTCACGCCTGTACACAAGCCGAAATGGTGTGAAGTGCGTTGTTTCTTGTTGGTCTGTATTACACGCAAATGTGACGTACGGCAGCACCTCGTACCAGGTCTTGTGCTGCACGTCGACGTACATTGACAACATGTCCGCAATCGTCTTATTTAACCTTTCGCTAAGACCATTGCTCTGCGGATGGTACGCTGTGGTCTTGCGATGGGTCGTGTAACTCAACTCTAATATGTGGTCGATGAGCTGCGAAGTGAAAGCTGTCCCTCTGTCGGTAATGACATACGAAGGGGCGCCATGCCGCAAGACTATGTTATGCATGAAAAACTCGGCTACTTCGGAAGCTGTGGCATGAGGGATTGCCTTTGTCTCAGCGTATCGGATCAGGTAGTCAGTAGCGACTACTATCCATTTGTTTCCCACCTGCGACAAAGGGAAAGGGCCAAGGAGATCCAACCGATTTGGTCGAACGGAATACGTGGTGCTCTAACGGGCTTGAGAAATCCGGCAGGCTTCAGGGGCGGTGTTTTACGGCGCTGGCATTCGCGACAGCTTCTTACATAGCGTTTCACAGTTTCGGAGAGTCCTGGCCAGTAATACATATTGGGGACTCGAGCAAGCGTCCGTGAGTAACTCAAATGACCAGACGTCGGTTCGTCGTCGCAAGCAAGTAGAATATCCGCACTTAGCTCGCATGGTACTACCAGAAGGTAAGCTCTTTCTTGGCCTTGGGAGTTTCTTTTATACAAGACGCCTTGCTGCATACAGAATGAACCAATGTGCCGAGATAGGCGTCGAGGGAGTGTCGTTTCACGCCCTTCCAGATAATCGATGAATGGAAGGATGTCTGGATCAGCTCTTTGTCGATCCCGGAGCTCAGATGCACTGAGAGCTCCTAGAAAGCCGTTGTCACCATCGGCTGCAGCATCGTCAGTGTCAACGGGGCTCCTGACAGCGCGTCAGCGTCTTCGTGTTTGCGGCCTGACTTATAAACAATAGTTATGTCAAATTCCTGAAGCCGTAAACTCCAGCGTGCAAGTCGTCCCGGTGGGTCTCGCAGATTTGCCAACCAGCACAAACAATGATGGTCCGTGATGACTTTAAATGGTCGGCCGTAAAGATAGGGGCTAAACTTCACAGTGGCCCACACGACCGCCAGGCATTCCTTTTCCGAGGTGGAGTAGTTCGTTTCGGCGCGAGAGAGTGTGCGGCTAGCATAGGCTATTACTCGCTCAATCCTGCCTTGATGCTGAACAAGGACCGCGCCAAGAGCGATACTACTGGCGTCAGTGTGCACCTCTGTGTCAGCCGCTTCGTCGTAGTGCGCCTGAACAGGGGATGTTTGAAGGCGCTCGCGAAGCAAAGAGAAGGCGGTCTGCTGCTCAGAGTTCCACAAAAAGGAGGTGTCCTTCCTTGTGAGGCGCGTCAGAGGTTCCGCAATTTGAGAGAAGTCCGCAATAAACTGCCGATAATATGCGCACAGGCCGAGAAAGCGCTGAACAGCCCTCTTGTTAGCTAGAACGGGAAACCGTGCGACGGCAGCAGTCTTATCGGGATCCGGGCGCACCCCATCAGCGCTCACAACATGGCCAAGGAACTTGAGTTCTGTATACCCGAAGTTGCGTTTCTCGGGCTTCAGCGTGAGATCAGCAGAACGGAACGCTTCCAGTACAGCTCGAAGGCGTTCGAGGTGTTGATGAAATGTTTCGGAAAAAACAACTACGTCGTCCAAGTACACAAGACAGATCTGCCACTTGAGGCCAGTGAGGACGGTGTCCATCATCCTTTGGAATGTAGCTGGAGCAGAGCACAATCCAAATGGGAGTACTTTGAATTCATATAGGCCATCTGGAGTGACAAATGCGTTTTTTTTCTCGGTCTCTTTCGTCTACTTCGATTTGCCAATAGCCGCTTTTCAAATCAATAGATGAAAAATACTTCGCACGTCGCAATCTGTTCAGTGAGTCATCGATGCGCGGCAACGGGTATACATCTTTCTTTGTCACATTATTCAATTTCCGATAGTCGACGCAAAATCGAAGAGTGCCTCTTTCTTTTTGACCAGGACTACTGGTGAAGAGCACGGACTTTGTGAAGGCTGCACAACACCATCATCCAGCATCTCCTGAACCTGCGTCTGGATCACTTCTCGTTCTTTGACAGACACACGATAAGGCTGCTGTCGTATAGCGCGAGCGTCTTCATAAGTAATGATGCGATGTTGTGTGATGGGCGTTTGACGAACCTTCGAGGAAGAAGCAAAACAGTGCTTGAAGACCAGCAACAGTAGCTCTAAGGCCCGCCGTTTCTCCTTCGACAAGTGGCAGTTAATGTCGATGTTGTCAAGAGATGGCTCATTAGTTTCGACTGCCGTGGATGCAAAACAGACCGGATCGTGCATAACAGGGTCAGCGAAAGCGATAGCAGTCCCCGGAAACAAGTACCGGTGCTCATTAGAAAAATTTGTGACAAGGAGTGCAGCCCGGCCATTGTGAAGCGACAATAAACTTCGAGCAACGCAGATGCCTTGAGCAAGCAGGAGTGAATGGTTCGCTTCCACTACAGCATCGCCGGCACGAAAATCGTCACAGGTAACTTCCACAAGAACACTGTTTCGCGGCGGCAGCGAGACGCTCTCGGCGGAAATGCGAAGTGCGGCATTGCAAGGTCTGCTACTATCTCGTTCGGCAGATTGTCCCATCGAAAATGTGACGCGTCTATTTGGCAGGTCGATAACTGCTCCGTACTCTCGCAGAACGTCAATGCTGAGGATAGGTCACGGGAACAGTCACTCAAAACGACGCAACTAACGACGAACGTATATATGTTAATCTGAATACGAGCCATGCACATCCTCTTTGGGGTAACTATATGACCGCCGGCGGTTCGAAGGTACACACCTGGCCAAGCAGTGAGCCCCTTCCTCAAAAGAGTCGCCATGCAACCACTCAAAATCGAAAAATCCGCACCGGTGTCCACTAATGCATTGACTATAGTACGACCGTCTAAAATAACAGGAATGTCCAGAGAAACGCTTTTGGCTTCCCTAGGGGACGGTACCAGCAGCTCACGGTCAGATCGAAGCAGGAAGCGACGGAAGGTCTTCAACGCAGCGACTACCAGCGGCCTCGCCCCCGAAGGTCGCTGTTTTCAGTTTTCCCGAGCAGGGCTAGACGAGCGGCCTTGCCCCTCTCACGAGGAACCTTGGGTGGACGTCGATGAGCGCCTTGGTGAAGGGGAGCGGGACTGACGCTGCGAACGAGATGAACGCTGTTCCGCCAGGTACTCTTCAATAACTCGGGGTCGTTGACCAAACCGGGGAGGAGGCGAGTCGATGCGGAAGCCGTGAAGACCGAGGCGTCGATAAGGACAATCCCGGTAGAGATGGCCTGGTTCACCGCAGTGGAAGCAGAGTGGACGGCGGTCAGGCGTGCGCCAAATGTCGGCTTTGGTCGGGGCACGGGACGTTCGTCGAAGTACTGCACTGGTTGCACCGAGGGCAGCGAAACTGTAAGCGGCGCGGGAATGGGTGGCGGTGAAGGGGGAGCCTGATTCTGCAGACCTTCCGCATATGTGGGACGATTTTCGGTCCCCGACAGCAATGGCGGGCTCGTAACTATAGGCGAAAGAGGGCTCTTGAGCGCCTGTCGTACCTCCTCCTGCACTATAGCAGAAACAGGACCTAGCGATTGCTGCAGGGGGTTCCAGATCTTTCTCAGTTCTTCGCGCACGACACTGCGAATTAGTTCACGCAAAGCATTAGGATGCCGCTCGGAAGATGCAAATGACTCCGCAGTTGTGACAGTATGGAGAGGTCGATTATCAGCCGCGGCACGTTGTTGTAGCACCCTTTCCATTGTGGCGGCCTCCGCAAGGAATCCGTTTATAGTCGATGGTGGGTTGCGCACAAGGCCTGCGAACAGTTGCTCTTTCAAACCCTGCATCAAGTGCCTGGCCTTTTTGTCCTCGGACAAGGCGGGATCGACTCGCCACGCGTCATGTCCTAGACGTATGCTTGAACACTCTCATTCGGCATCTGGATGCGAGAGTGAATGACACGTTCTGCATGTTCGCGACGATCCGCGCTAGTGTAGGTCTCGAGCAGTTGACGACGGAATTCCCGCCTCGATGTTAACATTTTCTCTCGGTTCTCGAACCAGATCCGGGCGCCATCCTCAAGGCTGAAGTAGACGTTCCTAAGTTTGGCAGTATCGTCCCACTGGTTAAAAGCTGCGACATGGTCGAACTGAAGGAACCAGACCTCCACATCCTCAAAGAGGTCATCATGGAAAGACTTCGGTACCCGAGGGGCCTTGAAGGTGTAGTTACAGGCCGGTGCGACGCCCGTTACCTGCTGAGCAGAAGCACTAGATGTCATGGCGGCGGGTGATGGCTGAAACTCCGGAGACAGTCCCTGGAGCCGTCGACTGGAGCGATTCTCGGGGGTGTCCAATGGCACAGGGCTGGCGCGATGTCTTTCAGATGGAGACTCTTGCATAGGTTATCTTACCCAGCAGCTCCACCAAAATGTCACGTCCAAGGTGATTGAGGATATCAAGAATAGCAAGGGGTTAGCTCCGATACAACAGCGGTGAGCAGCACAGACGCAAAACCCGCAAGTGACACTTCGTCGTCCTTCACTGAGTCATGCCACCTGGCAACGCTAGGTGGCAATATATATATATATATATATATATATATATATATATATATATATATATATATATATATATATTGTAAAAGAAGGCTAGGTTGAGACGGCGAGGTCATGACGGCAAGGACAGCGAAGCCTTGTCTAGCGTTTTAATCCGATCACGAACCCAGGCGCGCGCCGGAGTCGGCGCCGCGGGACGATGATGATGGTATGTACAAATGAAAGAAGATCATGGCATGTACAAATGAAAGAAGGTCCACAGAAGGCTCACAATATATATATGTATAGCACAATGACCTGCTGGACGAGCAGGCGCTGTTCTTCACCCTTAACACCAAGCCATTCCACCCAGGTCCGGATAGTATGGGAGGAGGTGGGAAAGGATCCCGACAGCAATGCAACCGGACATGAAAATAGGCAGTGTGAAAGGTTGGCATAAGGGGACGGGCAGTTGGGGCATGATAGATCACGACGGAGTTTGTAGAGATATAGCCGTGCAGGGGTTATGTATGTTGACTGCATTTGCCGAAGCATACGAGCCTCCCGAACGGAAAGATTAGGATGAGGGTCGGGGCGGAGCTTGCGCTCTCAGCGAGCAGCATTGTAAAATTTCGCTGATGGTGGCGCGCAGAGACAGTCTCGACAGGCCCTCCAAGGATCTTGGCCAGGGGATGAACGGTGCCCGGTTACGAGTTTCACGGGCGAGCTGGTTCGCCAGCTCGTTTCCGTCAATCCCCGAGTGTCCAGGGATCCATCGGAGGAAGACGGGTCAGGGCTGCAGCCCAACAAGTGCAACCTCGAGCTCCGTAAACAGATGACGTGTTAGACTTTTAGATTGAATGGAACGAATAGCAGCCTGGGAGTAGGTGTATATAATATACTGAGGCACAGGTGGGAGAGAATGGAAACTGGATGGCATGAATGATGGAGAAGACCTCAAGCGAGATAATATCCTGGGGGTGCAGAAAGGGGCCGCTAGTGTGTGTGACAGGGGTAGGTAGACGAGGATGAAAGAGGACCTGGCTTTCGGTCCCACGAGGGGCCACATAAGAGGCATCCGTGTAAGCGACTCTAAGGGTATTGAATGGCGGACTATGATGAGAGGCAGCAGCATGTCGGCGGCCAGCATGCAGGATCGGCGACATATTGGCTGGAAGAGGAAGTATACGGAGGCTTGTGGCCTCTGGAGGGGAAGGAGTTGGCAGAGGGACTGACTGGATGAGGGACATGTTAGCCTGGTTTAGAAGCCAGCGTCCATGAACTGCGCCGGAGAGGCGAGCTATCTGTCGGTCACGGTGAAGAGAAAGGAAACTGCGAAGAGGATGAAAAAGCCCGGTGGCATAAAGCTTATCTGTGGAAGTGGTTATGAGAAGACAAAGAGCAGTATTATAAAGGCAGTGAAGAGCTGTTGCAAGTGTATCTAGCTGGCCCTGGGTGAATGAAAGATATGGTATAAAGTAAAGGAATTTGTTAAGAGCCAGTGTCTGAGCCAGTCGACAAGCGTGAGCTTCCCTCAGGCCAAAGGACCGTCTCACAACTCGGGGAAGTAAATGGGTGACGGACTGACAGGTAGCAACAGCCACGTGGAGAGCCCGGACAATTCTGGCGGCATGCAGAGGCATGCCAAGAACGCGGCATTGAGAAAATTCGGGGATTGTGGAGCCGCCCAAGGTAAGGGATATCAGTGAGTTGTGAGCTCGTTCATAAACAGAGTGAGCCAAGAGTAAGAGTTCTGACTTCTCGGGCGCGGGAGACAGACCTGCATGCTCAAGAAAGCAAGAAATGATATCCAGACCCTGCTGAATGGTGTCTTGAACGTGACCAGGAGATCCGCGCGAGCACCACAGAGTGATGTCATCGGCGTAAAAAATGTGCTGAAGATCGGGAAAAAACGATAACTGAACGGCGAGATGAGCCATGGCGATATTAAAAAGGGTGGGTGAAAGAACGGCACCCTGCGGGGTACCCCGGGTGAGACGGTGGGGTGTGGAAGTGAATTTCGATGCTCAGAAACGGGCCTCGCAATTAGAAAGAAAAGCTCTAATGTAGTTATACTTGCGGAAGCCGCAGCCGGTGCTGGAAAGGCAGGTAAGTATATTGTCATGAGAGACGCAATCGAATGCCTTGCGGACATTGAATGTGACCAAGGCGTGAAGCTGAGAGCCACCACAAGCTATGAAAATATGCTGAAGTATAAGAAAAAGGTCCTATGCAGATACGCGGGAACAAAACCCAAAGAGGGTATCAAGGAGCGAGTTTAAAACCTCCAAATGCCTATTAAGCCTAGTGAGCGCCATTCTTTCCATCGTCTTGCTGACACAGGAGGTCAGAGAAAGGGGCCGGAGATTTAAAAGGGCGGGAGGCTTACGATGTTTAGGAATGAGAGAAATAAGTGAGGAAGCCCAGGACGCTGGGAGAGAGCCTTCTTCCCAGGCGGTGTTATAGAGGTTGAGAAAGTACTCTTTTGCGTTATCGGGAAGATTGCGAAGAGCGGAGTAAGTGATTCCATCTTCACCGGGAGCCGACCGAGTGGCGTTAGCAAGTGCAGCTTCAAGCTCGGGCAGTGCAAAAAGGGCATTAAGGTCATTGCTTGCCCAGCCTGTGTATTCAGGGTAACAGGGGGACAAAGGGGGTGGGAGATAAAAATCTGCGAGGGTCTAGACAACCTCATCGAGAGACTTTGTGTCTAGGACTTTAGCAAGAATCGGGGCAGGAGCAGGGGTGGCACCAAGGCACCAAGGAGGGTTCGAAAAAGAGTCCAGGTTGATTTTATGGAGCGCCGTGTCAAGATTGTTGCATAGGGTATTCCAACGAGAATCCTCAAGCGTAGCACAATATGTCACGATATCATCTTGCAACTTTGAAAGCACGGTCTGCAGTTGGATATTGCGGAGTTGCAGGCTGGCTGTTCGGAGAAGCTTTTTGCGACGCTTCCATAGCCTGATGAAATGGGGGTCGAGGTCAAGAGTGGGATATGCAGTGGTCTCCGTGCGAGTAGAAGATGAAGCCGCTTGGAAAAGGGCATTATTCTACTCCTGATAGGACATGAAGGAGGCAGTGGAGAGGATGCAAAAGGCCTGCCAGTCAGTATGTCGATTGCGCTGCTTGCGCGTGGATATCCGAAGAGGGACGGAGATGAAAATATTATAGTGATCACTAAGAAGGGTATCGGCAGTGGCTGACCACTGATATGTTATAGAACCAGAACAGTAAGTGAGGTCAGGGACTGTGTGGCGCTGGGAGAAGGTGCCCGCCCTAGTGGGTACTCCGGCGGTGTTGAGGAAAGTGAGGTGAGCTTTCTGGGCCATGGAGTGGAGTAGGCGGCCGGCACGAAAGGTCTGCGGATTACCCCATAGTGTGTGCGGGACATTAAAATCGTCGCAGAGTATAGCCGCATGAGAACTATAGCCGCATGAGAGGAAAATGTGTTAAAAATTTACCTGGGGCCGTGAAATATGTGGCGTGAGTGGGGGGGCTGTAGAAGGACAACAGTGCCAGGCTGAGGTGAGCCTGTGGAAGATAGTAGAAGGTGCCCACTAGGTAGGTTTGGAGCGATGAAGGAATTTCAAGGGCTGCTACCGAGAAGTTACGGCGAATGTATATAGAAGACAGAGGGTTAGTAGCTTCAGAGTGAAATACCCGGTAGCCAGGGAGGTTAGCGGAGCAGCTAGTTTCCTCGAGGAGAAGGGAGTGAGGCAGAGAGGGAGAGCAAGAAGATACTGGTGTAATGAAGTGCGGTTAGTAATGAGATTGCGACAGTTCCACTGAATTATATTGTGGTCCTCCATGTTGACATCTAACCAATTTGATTGCGCTGTGGCGTGCCATCGCGCTTCTTTGTGGGATGTGAAGAGAATCCGTGATGATTTCCAGTGAAGTCTGAACGGTGGAGATCAAAGTAGGGATGTGTTCGAAGTGAACATTGACGTGAGTATTGAGGCTATCGAATTTGGCATCAATTTGAGTTATAGCTATCTCATGGTGTTGAAGGCGGCGCTCAAGGTCCGACTGGTATTTGAGACAGTCAGCGACGACATTCTCTGTTTGAGAATTTGGAATCTATTGTAGTACGTAGCTGATCCATGCGAGCCTCAAGAGCATCTAGGCGGCGATCTATGCTGTTGAGATCTTGTTTGAGGGGGCGAATGGCCACTTCCAAACTAGCCCTATGCAGCTCGAGGGTATGAAAGCATTCTTCAATAAATAACGGAGAATGGGGCGAGTGGGAAACGAGAGATCATGGAGATGATTGGAGAGAGTAACAAGGCTTGGGAATCGGACGCGTCGGAGATTGACGAGATAGAGAGCACCCGAGCTGAAGCTGGAAAGATTCCTGTGTTACTGTTGCGTAGGAACCGGGAGGGGAATAGAACGCATGCTCTGCAAGAGGAGGATTGTCATCATTTATAGTTGGCTGAGTTGGAGCCGGCTGAGTAGCCAGGCGAAGGTTGACACGCTGTTGTTAGGCGTTCTTGGCACACTCCTTGTTTTTTCTGCTTATAGTAGGGGCAAACAGGGGCGAAAGTAGTATGCCCCTTTGTCTGGCAGTACCGGCACCAGGGCTACGTGCACTCGTGAACACAGGGCGGCGGGGAGATGGGTGAAGTGCACTTGGGGCAGTTAACAGTGGGACTAGAGCACTGATGTGCACGGTGGCCAATCTCGAGACAGCGCGTACATGAAGGAAAGCGGGGCTTGTGAGGGTGGCATCGAAATAGTACTCGACGAAAGTAAACAGTGCGGGGGATGACAGTACTGTTTCAGTGGACCCCATCATGCGCGCGATTATGATATCGGCTGTGTATGTCTCTAGGTCCCTCATGAGATCGGCGGTCGAAAGGCCGCGTTGAACACCATGTATGACATCGTGGGAGGAAAAAGGACGTTTGGTAGGGTAGGAACGCCCTATCACGTGCTTACTGGAGAAGTTGATGTGGATGATATGCAATAGAAGGTTGGCAGTGAGGTCATAATGTGTTTTCAGAAAGACCAGGTTAAGCACTGACTTGGTCTCGAGGATGAGGTTGTTACCGGAGCGTTCAGAGAGGTTGGCAGCATCAATTATAGTTTTAAGCAGTTCATAGGGCCGGGATCGGGGGGATAGGGTGCCAGGAGGGAGCTGGCGCCCGACCGATATTACGTTCAGACGAGATCTGGCACGTTTCGCGGCCTTACAAGTGGCACGGACCGTTTCCCAGTGGTCGTCTGGGGATGGCGTAAAGTCCATGGTCGGGTAGAGCGCAGCAGCCGTGAGATCCAGCGGGTCAAAAGAGGCGCCTGCCATCACTTCATGGAGAGAAGGCGAGTCTGAAGCAGACGACGCCGCTGGCGGGCCATGAGGCGGCTGCGGAGGCACTTGTGACGCGGGCTCGGGGGTGCGCGTCTGAGATGTATGGACGAGGGTCGGCGGTGATGTGGCGGGTGCAGCAGCCCCTTGTAGCTGGTGCAAGGTACGATCACACATGCCTTGAGATGCGGGCTCGGGGACACGCGTCTGGGATGCATAGGTGAGGTTCGGCGGCGATGAGGCGGGTTCAGCAGCCCCTGCGGCTGATGCAGGGTGCGGTCAGGCATATCGGTAGTCTGCGTTCTTGTAGGCTTAGCGCGGCGTGGCGCCGCTTCAGTCGTCTTAGAAGTGCTGGCTAGATGGTTGAAGGCCTGACCTTGGTAAAGATGGTATCACCAGGCTCCTTCGAACGTTAGGGATCGCTCGACGCGAGTCTCGAAGCAGGCCGAGTCTGTCGTTAAGTGGTAGGGGCTGAAAGAACGGAGCCCGTAAAGAAGCCGTGGCGTGTGGATAGCGCCATATATACATGTGGAAACTCGACGTACTTACAGTAAATTTACAGCACAGCCTGAACTGGCATTGCAGCGAGCAGCAACACGGAACCAGTCCCACTTCGTCGTCATCACCTTGTCCCTTCGGCGAGACAAGAGAAGAAAACACTGCATCTTCGTCATCGCTTAACATGACCCCCCCCCCCGTCGGTGTAAGCGTCGTCCCGGCGCTCAACTGGCAAAGACGAGATGAGTTCGTATGGCTTCAAGCTCGAAACATGGACAATGTCAGTAGTGGGGTGAGAGGAGGAGGCCGCCGGCACAAGGGGGGCAAGTTCATAGGTCACATCACTGACTTGGTGCACGACCCGATAAGGGCCACTACAAGGGGATAAACGTTTTTCCGAGAGACCAATGCGGCGTGCAGGAGACCACAAAAGAACCAAGAACCAAGGGTCATAGGTTACGTTGCGATGTTGCCTATTGTAGGCAGACTTCTGAGAAGTTTGGGAGACCAGGAGCCGACGATGGGCTACTTGGCGTGTTTCAGTGGCTTGCGCAATGACATCACGTGCGTAATTAGTTATGCGGCGGCCAGCAGCCGGCACCAGCGTGTCCTAAGGTAAAGCGGGGTGCTTGCAAAAGAGCAGGAACAAGAATGAATAACCTGTCGTGTCGTGCTTAGAAGCATTGTAAACAATGGTCACATATGGCAGCGCGAGGTCACAGTAGTGGTGATCAGGTGATACATACATAGATAAAATGTCCGTAAGAGTGCGGTTAAAGCGCTCGATAAGGCCGTTGGTTTGGGGATGGTATGCGATCGCGAGCTTATGCTTCGTAGAACATGAACGCAGGATGTTTTCAACAACTCGGGACAAAACGTAGCGACCGCGGTCGGTGACCAATTCACCAGGAGCGTCGTGATGGAGAATGACGCTGTGTAGAAAGTAAGCGACATCTGTAGCGCAGCTCGTGGGTAAAGCTCGAGCGAAGGAATACCCGGTTGCATAATCGTTTGCCACTCCGATCCTTTTGTGACCCGACCGTGACGTCGTGAAAGGGGCCAAGAAGGTCACGCCCAACATGATAAAATGGTTCCAATGGCACATCAATAGGTTTGACAAGGCCAGCTGGTGACCGCGATGGTTTTTTCCTACGCTGACGCATGTCGCAAGGCTGCGATGTAGTGCCGGGTGCTTCTGTATAGTCCCGGCCAAAAAAATGACGCCGTCGTAAGTGCGAGACACACCTAGATGGCTAGTTGTGGGTGGTCTTAAGTTCAATACAAGAACAGCGAAGCTTTTCTGGAAATCACCAACAGGAGGAGAGAACGGTCATATGAAAGTTACTTAGGTAGAGGACACCATCCTGTGCAACAAAAAGCTGCAAAGAATCTGTTCTTATAGATGCCAGGTAATCAAAGGTGGCTCTTAAAGATGGATCGTCGCGCTTATAGCCTGCTATTTTAGCGAGTTTGGAGAGGGCGGAGGCACAGGAAATTGTCTTTGCGTCCCCTAGATCAGGGAGCTCTACAGGATAGCAAGACAAACAGCTGACATCTTGATGAAGGCGCCTCGACTTGGGGACGACGTGGTAGGAGTATTCTTGAAGACGCAAAGCCCAGCAACTAAGATGGCCTGAGGCATCTTTCACAGGTGACAACCAACAAAGCGCGTGATGGTCAGTGACATCTGAGAAAGAATGGCCGAATGAGCAAGGTTGGAATTTAGCGACAGCCCATACAAGGACGAGACATTCGCGCTCAGTAATCGAATAATTGCGTTCGACAATGGGGACAAGGCGGCTAGTATATGCGATGACGCGGTCATTGCCATGTTGGCGTTGAGCCAGCACTGCACCGTTCCCATATCCGCAGGCGTCTATTTCAACTTCATTGGAAGCTGAGGGTCAAAATGAGCCTAGACGAGGGGAAACGTCAGTAAGTTTATAAGCATTGAAAACGCACCTTGCTGGTCAGGGCCCCACGTGAAAGCGGTGTCCTTCTTATGTAGGTCGATGAGAGCACGAGCGATACAGGCGAAATATTTGATAAAGCGGCGAGAGTAAGAGCAGAAGCCGCCAAATCTGCGTACTCCGGAGGCGTCAACCGTGAGTCCAAAAATGTTGAGCTGGCTGCGAATAAACTGGCATTTCGAATTATTGAGCTAGAGGCCGGCTATACGGAATACACTGAGTATGCTGATAAGGCGTGTAAGGTGCGAAGAAAAGGTCGGCGAGAAACGGACGACGTCGTCGAGGTAGCACAGGCAGGCTGTCCATTTAAATCCGCGACGAAGGGAGTCCACCATTCGTTCAAAAGTCGCCGATGCATTGCAAAGACCCCACGGCATGACTTTAAAGTGGTACAAGCCGTCTGTTGAGACAAAGGCCGTTTTTATCACGGTCCTGCTAGTCAACAGCGATCTGCCGATACCCGGATCGTAAATCGATTGATGGAAGAAAAGTATTTAGCTCCATGAAGGCAATCTAGGGCATCATCGATTCTGGCTGTACATCTTTTTTAGTGATACTGTTGAGAAGGCGATAATCGGCGCAAAAGCGCCAGCTGCCGTCTTTCTTTTTACCCAGAATGACTGGGGACGCCCACTGGCTCATCAAGGGCTCGATGATGTCTTGAGCTAGCATCTTGTAAATCTCCTTTTGGATTACCTGGCGTTCAGCACCGGATACGCGTCAAGGACGGCGATGAATAGTAGCAGCGTCGCCGGTGTATATGCGATGTTGCACAAGAACAGTTCGAGACAATGGGCGCTGATCAAAATCAAAAATGTCCCTGAAAGGTGTAGGCAGACTACAGAGTGCATGAGCTTGTGGAGAAGAAAGGTCCGGAGCGATCATCTTGGCATAGTCTTGGAGACTGGAAACTTCAGAAAAAGAGCAGTGAGAGGAGGGCGGAAAACCGGTGGTCGCAACAGAGTACAGATTCATTTTCAGGACAAAGAATGGCGAGCTAGATGCCTTCCGGGAGGAGCTGGTTTTGCGACGCAAAGTTCAAAACAGGGAGGCATGTTTGGTTCGCGATTACTGTGACGACGGCATGAACAAGGGTAACGCTTCTGGTTGGGGGAGCATCAGGGTTGGGGTAACGATATAGTGTCCATCGGGAATAGAGGGTACAGAATTGAACGTAACATAAGTTGCGGCTTTAGGTAGCAGGCGGACAAAGTCGACATTACAATGGCGGTGCCGAACTAGAGAGGATGGGTCAAAAGGAGAGGGGAGGTTAAGTTCAACGACACTTTTAGCACAATCTATAATGGCTGCGAGGTCACAAAGTCGAGCCCAAAAATGATGTCATAAGGACCATGCTGTAGAACTGTGAAGAGGACGGTAGTATGGCGGCCAGATATCGTTACGCGCGCAGAGCGCAAGCCAGTGACCTATGACGTTGCTCCATCTGCAACACACACAACCTGTATAGGGGCAGGGGTCAGCACTTTTCGCAAACAAGGACGAAGTTATGTGCTTATGACAGAAATTTGCGCACCGGTATCAATGACGGCTTGAACAGCTGTGCCATCCACGAGCACAGTGATCAAATTACTGCGCGCATGAAGAGCTAGGCAAGGATTTCAGTGAGCAAATTACTGCGGGCATGAAGAACTAGGCGAGGATTTGAGATCGTGGTCCTTACTGCAGCATCACTTCTGGACGCTGCAGCATGTAGTTTTTCGTCGGTGAGCGGCCATTGGTACTTGGAGATGAAAAGCAACGGCGATCGGAACTGACGGTGGTGGGGGAAGGTGATCAGGATCGGTTGAGGCGTGAAGACTCGGTATCAGCGGCTGTGCTTGAAGGATCGTGGCGAGGTGAGAAGAGGCGAGAGCGGTAATAGTAGATATAGGAGGGTGGAAGACTGGAATCAACTATTTTGGCAATGACGGGCGATATGCCGGCGCAGGAGCAAGTAAAACAAATAAGTCGGTTATCGGATGTGCGCCATTCATCTGGATTACGTCGACGCGGGGCAACATAGGCAGGTCGGCCAGAATAAAGGTTGTGAACGTCGGGGTTATAAGCAAATCGGCCAGGATAAACTGTGCGTACGTCGGTGTCATAAGGAGGTTGACCAGGATAAACTGAGCGAACGTCGGCGACAGGGGGCGGGCTTACGGCAGCACCGGAGTCCCAAGGTGGTGGGCTCTTGGCGGCCAACGTCCTGAATTAGTGGAGCGTTCGGGTGGCGGCCGTAGGCCAATTGTGGCGGCAAAGTAGCGGGAGGAATGGCTTCGCGCTCGCGGCGAACAATACGGGTCAGAATTTCGGTCGACATTGGTTGGTGTTGGGGCGGCAAATCTTAGCCCGAAGAAGTCGGAGCAGTATTAGGACAGCGGGAAAATGAGTGGGCTATGCGACGGCTTTAAGCATCTTCAAAACGGCGGCATTCTTTGATGATGGTTTCAACTGTGCTGCAGTCTTTGCACACAAGCAGATTGAATGCATCATCTGCGATTCCCTTCAAGACATGACGAACGTTTTTGGACTCGGATATGTTGTGATCCACTTTGATCACAACAGGTCGAGGATGTCCTGGATGTAGGCCACATATGATTCGGTAGCTGTCTGGAGACGGGTCTCGAGGGTTCGCTGTGCGGAAAGCTCTCGACCAAGAGGTTTTCCAAAAAGTTCGCGGAGCTTCCTTTGCAAGTATCCCAACCGGTCAGCTGGGCTTGATGAGTCTCGTACCAGACAAGCGCAGTGCCCTAGAAATAAAAAACAGCATTCGCTAGCATGAGAGTGGGGTCCCAGCAACTATAGGTGCTCACACGTTCGTACTTTTATATCCATTCGTCTGCGTCCGCAGTGTCGGTACCAGCAAAACAGCCAGGATTGCACGGGTGGGTGAGTATGACCGATGGCAAGGCCCCCGTTGATGTGGAGACGGTATCTTGAGGCATCGTTGGGCAGGAAGGCAGGCGGCCGCTGCGGAGTTCCGTCGTGCGGAGCTTGACGCCAGGATCAATGGCCGCACCTCCATCAAGGTGTTACGTGGAAACTCGATGTATAGCCGCGAGCAGCAAGAGGGAACCAGTCCCACTTCGTCGTCATCCCCTTGTCCCTTCCGCGAGGCAAGAGAAGGAAACACTTCGTCGTCGTTATCGCGTAACAATATTATGAATTTGACGCCTAAAAGTCAAACCTATTTGTTTGCTAGGGGGAGAAGAGAACCGTTTCACAAATTAACTAAAACTTTCCGCACTTATTTATGCACAGTATGTAACACTGCCACGCAGAAATAAATTTAAAGATATGAAGCACGCTTCAAAGGCAAATTTAGGATTTCAAAATAGCGGCCACAAAACAGATAAACAAATATAATTTGCATATAATGGTCTAATTCGTGGAAAAAGGTACATACTTCGTGCTACTGCTGAATATTCATGGCATTCTACAAAACTGGCTGTTTACTATTTTGCACATTGGCGGATAACCTGTAACGTTTTGTTTTGAAACGTAAAGAAGAACATAACCACAATACATAAAAAGCTGTTCAGACCTCCGATACCTATCAACACACTAATGGAAGGAAAAGAATTTCTATCTCAACAAACATCAGCATAATTCCACTGCTAAAACATGCAGTGCTGCCCCTCCCATTTCATCATATTCGAACAATGCGGTATGTTCCAGCTAGAAGTAATAAAAACTTTCTTACTAACGTCAGGAATTTCTAACACGCATATCATTCTAATACTATCGCGGCGAACTTCCACACTGCAGGTCTACACAACCTAAACATGTTCTTCAAAGTTGGGTCTTGTTCCTTCTTTTATTAAATATTTTCCTTTGTTCAGTTTCTCTGCGCGACAATGTTCACTTATACGTCAACACAAACCCTGTTGTTTTCTTCTCCTCGTCCGAGACGACAATTTTTTTTTTCTATCACACCTTGCAGACGTTTTCAACCCAACTTGAATCCTGCACTCACCTATAGAACTGAAACGCGGAGGAAAACG
Source organism: Amblyomma maculatum (assembly GCF_055883805.1). Taxonomy (NCBI): domain Eukaryota; kingdom Metazoa; phylum Arthropoda; class Arachnida; order Ixodida; family Ixodidae; genus Amblyomma; species Amblyomma maculatum. Next base: position 121,248,273 of record NC_139346.1, read on the forward strand.
AAGAGGGTTCTAGTTAAGTTGAGGACAACGCAGACGGCTATGGAACGACAGGTGTAGGGGTAACTTTAAGAGATAGGAAGCGTTGACAGTGTGTCAGAGAAATACCTCACGTTTCAGACATTCCAGTGAAACTCAAGGAGAAGAAAAGGGTATGACAGGACTTATAGTGCGAAGAGAGGATAACCGATGGTAGCACAGGGAAACAAACTGGATTCCAAGGGAAGTAAAGTGTAGAAAAGGGCGGCTGAAAGATAGGTGGGCGGATGATGTTAAGTCACACCGCAGTGGTGCAGTGGTAAGACGCCCGACTACTTTCCGGAGTTCCGGGGTTCGAACCCGACCACGGGGCCTCCGTTTCGATGGAGGCGAAACGAAGTTGCGTCCTTGTGCTGTGCGACGTCATCATCATCATCATTATCATCAGTCTGACTAAACCCACTGCAGGGCGAAGGCCTCTCCCATATTTCTCCTCTCAACCCTATTCTTTGCTAGCTGCATCCACTTGACCCCTGCGAACTTCTTAATCTCATCCGCCCACATAACTTTCTGCCTCCCCCTGCTACGCTTTCCTTCCCTTGGAATCCAGTTTGTTACCCTCAGCGACCATAGGTTATCCTCTCTTTGGTGGTGGTTAAAACATTTATAAATAACAAATAAATGATTACAGAAATGTTTGGGTTAGAGACGTATCGGTCTCTCCCTCACAATACTAGGTGGAGCCCCTATTCCGGGGCCCCATTGGCAAGCAACGCCGCCCGCGTCCGTTGAACCAAGGCCTTTTGAGCCTTGAGGTCTTGACAGCCGAGCAGGGCCGCCTCCCAGTCCTCTCTAGTTGGATTGGGGTTGGGGGGAATGGATGGGTTTGACTGGCACGCCCAGACCATGTGAAAGGTGTCAGCCACCTTCCCACAGTACTGGCACGCACCATCAAAGGACGGGTTGAAGTGTTTAAGCACCGCCGGGCACAGTACTGTATTGGTAAAAATTTTGATGAGGAGGCGCTCGTCAGCGCGATCCAGTCCCTTACAAGGGGCCGGGTAGCGCCTGTGCTCCTCCTTGTAGTAATCGGTGATGTCTTTGAATGTAAGGGCCAGATTGTCTGATTGGAAGGAGATAGCCCGGGGAGAGAGTGCGCGGGCGGCCTGATCGGTCTGTTCGTTTCCCCTGAGTCCCTGGTGACCGGGTGCCCAAATGAGATTATGCGGAGTTGGGTCTATGTATCGGCAGCTAGATTGCAATATACGCCGGGCAAGCGGGGGAGCCCATCCCAGCCTATAATTCCGACAGGCCCCTCGCGAGTCGGTGATGATGTGTTTCGAATTGGGAATACTGAGAGCCAGAGCGATAGCAATCTCCTCCGCGTGAGTTGTGCTGTAGGCTTTGAAAGTTAGCCCGTTAACCGTGTTTGTGTTGTGTACGACTGCAGCCGTATACCACCCCCCATGGTAAGGGCCGGCAACATCCACATAATACACGTGTTGCTGGTGACCATAGTATCGCTCCAACGCTTCCGCGCGCGCCTGGCGACGACCGTTATGGTCTTCTTTGGACATGTTGCGGGGAAGGGGTCGGACCTGGAGGGCGCGTCTCCAGAGTTCTGGCACTCTCACCCTTTCCTCAATGTGGTAATCGTGTTTGATGTGTAGCCGGTCCAAGAGGCGGCGACCGGACGTGGTCTGTGTAAGACGCGTGTATTGGCTTAGTAAGTGGGCTTTTCGTAGCTCCCGGAACGTGTTCACCACGCCCAGAGCCAGAAGTCTCTGGTTGGACGTGCTGACCGGAAGGTCGAGAGCCCGCTTGATGACTTTCCGGTGGATGGCCTCCAATTGATCCCCATCGTGTTTACGCAGGTACAAGTAGGGTGTCGAGTAGAGGATTCTGCTCGTTACAAAAGCATGGGCAAGCCGCAGTGCATCCTTGCTTCGTAATCCGCCCCGCTTGTTGGAGACCCGGCGGACCATACGGCCTACCTGGTCTCCCACCATGCGAAGTTTGGCCAGAGTGGTGTCAACTCTGCGTTGATGGTGTATGAAGAGGCCAAGGACGCGGATCTCTTTGGCCTCCCGGATCGGTCCCGAGGGGAGACTGATGCGAAGCTGAGTTGTGTCTCGAGGGGATGGACGTACGTGCACAAATTCAGATTTAGCTGGGGCGCACTGAAGTCCGCAGTAGGTCGCGTAGTCGTCGACTACGGTCGCCGCTGCCTGCAGGCAGGACTCCATGTGGCCCAGGTTACCTTGCGTTGCCCAGATTGTGATATCATCCGCTTAAAGTGCGTGATGAATCCCGGGAAGAGAAGCCAATTTGGAGGGAAGATGAAGCATGGCTAAATTGAAGAGGAGGGGAGACAAGACAGCGCCTTGAGGTGTTCCCCTCGAGCCGATGGTGTATGGCCCGTGTTCCGCATCTTGTATGCGTATGTAGGCTTGGCGGTCTGTAAGGAATTGTTTTATGTAATTGAAAGTTTTGTTACCACAGTTGGTGTGACTGAGGTGATCGAGGATTACTTCGTGCTTCACATTGTCAAATGCGCCTTTAAGGTCCAAGGCCAGGACCACCTTGTCATTGTGGGGGCATTCGACAGGAGCTAAATGTCGTGGTGGAGCTGAAGGAGTATATCCTGTGCTGATTTTTGAGGGCGGAAACCGAACATGGTGTCCGCGAAAATGTGCTGTGTTTCGAGAAATTCGGAGAGTCTGTCGCGCACCATTGTCTCCATCAGCTTGCCGACACAAGACGTGAGAGAGATGGGGCGAAGGTTCTCCACATCAATAGGTTTGCCGGTTTTCGGGATAAAGGTGACGAGAGCCGATTTCCAATCGAGAGGGAGAGGAGTGTCTCCGTCCCAAATACTATTGATGTATTTGAGAAGCACGACATATGCTGCATCGGGAAGGTTGGCCAAAAGCTTGACCGTAACCTTGTCGCGCCCGGGTGCAGTGCCGCGTTTCATCTTGCTTAAGGCCGCCCGGAGGTCGTGGAGCTGGAACGGAATGTCCAGCTCCGTGTTCTCTTTGCCTGCATACGAGTAGGCGACCGCCCGGGGGTCCTTGGTGGTGCACAGGTATCGATCCTTGAGTGTGTGCGCTAGCTGTGTTGTCGTTCCTGTAAAGTTGTGCATGACTTTATGTATGTGGCGTTGGGTTTCCGTGCGTGTTTGTGTTGGATCGATGAGCGCGCGGAATAGGCGCCACGTATTACGACCAGACATCTGGCGCACCGCCGTGTTGCACCTGTCTACCCAGTTAGTGTCGGCTAGCTGAGCAGCATATTCCGCGGCTTGATGTGTGAGTTCGAGGATGCGTTTTTTTGAGGCGTTTGTTATGTTTCTGTTTTTTCCATCTTTTGGTGAGGCTGCGGCGGGCCTCCCAAAGATGTAGGAGGTGGTTGTCTACGTCCGTTTGCGTTTCCGTGAGCTGTATCTGCCTTTCGTGTTGTTTCAGTGCGGACGTGAGTGATTTGTACCAGGTGTCATATCCCGACTGGAGGGGTCTACGATAGACAGAGAGGTGCGGAATTTTGTCCAGTTCGGGACACAAGCTTGTGTTTGTGGGCGTTTCAGTGGACGCGTGTAGATGGTTGTGTAGATTATACAGTGATCACTACCAAGAGTTTCCTCTGTGTTCAGCCAGTCGGCATGGCGTATGTTGCGTGTAAATGTGAGGTCCGGGTAAGTGTCGCGTTGAATCGAATTTCCTACACGTGTTGGGTTGGTGGGGTCGGTGTGGAGGGTGAGTCCGAGTGTAGAGAGAAGTTCCGCAAGCTTCCTCCCACGTGTGTTCTCCCGGGGATACCCCCAGAGCCTGCTGTGAGCATTAAAATCACCGACAATCAGAAGTGGGTCCTTTCCCGCTACCTGCATAGCTTGCGTGAAAATTTCGCTTAACGTAACATTTTTAAGTTTCGGGGGACAATAAATGTTTAGAATGTGTACAGGTGGGTCAGACCGCCTTAGGGGCAGTACTGACACCATCGTGTACGCGAACGGTGGTGTTGTGGGGAGTGTGACTTCCTGTGCAGTATATTGCTTGTGAACAAGTATACATGTCTGCGGGTTGTGTTGAAATGTAGTGTAGTTTGTGAGCTTGACGCCTGCGCCGGGTTCCTGAAGGGCAACCGCGGCAACGAGGAATTCAGAGGTCTCAAGGTAGAGGCGGAGTTCATCCCGCTTCTTGCTGTTCTTGAGACCTCTGCAATTCCATTGCGTTAGTGTAAGCGGCTGAGTTGTTCTGGCTCTCGACTTAGGGCTGGGGGCCATGTTCGGATACGGAGGGTGGGATTACGTTGTTAAGACCTCCCAGTCCGCTAGTGCCCGGCGCAGACATGCAGGAGTCTTCAGAAAGGTCAGACTCATCGGGAATGACTCTGTTAAATTTTGAAGGTCGGTTAACGTCCCTCATTGCACCCATGCGTTTAAGAACGCGAGGATTTTCCTGTATCCATTTTTGGACAATGTGAGTTACAGCTTGTGTCACCTGTGTGATGACATTGTCCAGCTGACGCGCTATTGTGTCATGGATAATTTTGGGAAGATCAGCCAACTGCGTTTCAATCGCGGTGACCCGAGTCTCCAGGGTTCCGAAGCGACTCTCCATATTATTAGGAATCTCCTTGTCTGTTATGTTTTCTTCCTCGTCGCTAGAGGAGGGTGGCGTAGTGATTTTATTTTTCAGCGAGTTAAGCTCACTGGCTAGTTTATCGTTTTGAGCTCGCAAAAGGGCGAGCTCGCGTTTAAGTTCCTGCGTCTCAGCGGTGCTGGTGAGGGGGGGGAGGGAAGAAGAAGAGGAGGCGACCCTTGCCCAGCTGCCTACCTTGGATTGTTTGCAGGCGGCGCCGCCAGGAGGAGGCTTTAGAGCTGGGAACTCCGCGTCTCCGGGTGGTGGCGTTGATCCAGTTGATCCCGCTGTCTTGCTATTTCGTGGCGTTCCGCCGCGGTTTTGCGTCTCCTGTTGGCGTTTCTGTTTGGCGGGGGGGCCCGATGTCTTGGGCCTTGGCTGTTGAGGCCTGATGAATTTCCCCGTGTATTCGCGGGAGCTGGTGAGGTGCGGTCCCCCGCAGATTATACACACTGGATTGCATTCGTGGGGGGCCATCCCCTCAGTACCAGCCCCCACGTTTTGGCCACAAAGTCCGCATCTTTCATTCACCGGAGTGGGACAATTGTCCGCCCGGTGACCCAGGGTGCCACAACGGTAGCACGCTGGTACTGTCTTCTTGTAACCCCTTACGGGAGTCAGTTCTGCGTTGTAGTGTACGTGCCGCGGAACGTTACGCCCGGCGAAAGTGAGCACAGCTACGTTGAAGTTCCCCAGCTTGCGCACATGGACGAGTTCTCCACCACGCCACTGCACACTATGTTTCAAAGAGTCACTGGTTTCTAGGTTGTGCACAGTAATCACTCCGCGACACACATCACCGGTGAGCTTGAGGTGTCCGTGAAGCGGGAGCGGTCCTTTGCTGGTGTTAACTTTGAAGTCCGTGAGCAGCTTCTGAACTACCTCGGCGTTCTGCGTGCCACAGACGATGATGTTTTGTTCCCAATTGGGAGAAATGGTGATGGCGTTCATGTGCTGCCTACCAATGTATTGAGAAATGGCAGCGCCGAGCTCCCCCTGTTGAAACGCTGTCTTGAGGTCGACCGTAGTACTTGGCTTGATCACGATCACGTAGTCGTCAGAATTCATCCTGACGGATGGTTTCGGCGTCCACTTGGAGAGTGGGGATGAATTTTGTTGAGTTTTCGAAGACGGAGCACGAGCGTCTCCCGTGTCTGCATTGTTCAGAGGAGTCTTTGACTTGGCCGCTCCTCGTGCGTTTTGCCGGCGAAGTCGCCGGTTCTCGACGACTTGAAAAAGGGCAGCTTGTTCCGCCGAAATGGTGGATTGGCCGTCCTCTGGCTGGCTTATAGGGACAGACGACCACGACAGAGTCGTGGGGTCGTAGCCGCGTTGTTCGTGCTGAGCCATGTTGATTGGGTGGCCAGCGGGCGTCTCCGCAACCAGCGGCGGGGGAGCCGCAGCCGTTAGGCTTAGCTCATCCGCTACGTGGTTATGCGCAGATTTGCTCTAAATGGCCGAAAATTGAGCGTACCTGGATATGATCGGTGTCTCCAGGATCGCGCTGCCTTCACGGATGCAGATGCGCAAGTTTCGCAGGAGTCAGATCCAGATTTCTGCGGTTCCAGCCGAAAATCGACGGAGCCAGTACGCCACGCGTCCGATCGCTCCGCGCTGCGCTGCCGACCTCCTCTCTTCGCACTACATGTCCTGCCCATGTCCATTTCTTCTTCTTAATTTCTACTAGAATGTCGGTAACTTGAGTTATTTCTCTGACCCACTCTGCACGCTTTCTATATCTTAATGTTACCCCAATCATTTTCCATTCCATAGCCCTCTGGGTTGTCCTCAACTTAAGTAGAACTCTCTTGGTTAGCCTCCATGTTTCAGCCCCATAGGTGAGTACAGGCAAGATGCAACTGTTGTATACTATCCTCTTGAGCGATACCGGTAAGCTGCTAGTCATAATCTGCGAGTGCTTGCCAAATGCGCTCCATCCCAATCTTATTCTTCTTGTTATTTCCTTTTCATGGTCCGGATCTGCGGTTACTACCTGTCCTAAGTAGACATATTCGCCTACGACTTCCAGTACTTCGCTACCTGATGTCAACTGTTGTTCCTTCCCGAGGCTGTTGAACATTACCTTAGTCTTCTGCATATTAATTTTAAAGCCTACCTTTCTACTTTTCCTGCCTAGGTCATCAATCATTGTGTGCTTTCATCCCCCGAGTTGCTTAGCAAGGCAATGTCATCAGCAAATCGCAGAATACTGAGGTATTCTCCATCTACCATTATCCCTAACTGCTCCCATTCCAAGTCTCTGAATACTTCCTCTAAGCAAGCTGTGAATAGTACTGGGGAGATTGTGTCTCCTTGCCTAACACATTTCTTTACATATATATATATATATATATATATATATATATATATATATATATATATATATATATATATATATATCTTCTAGCACTTTCACGTACGGCTCGTCTACCTCTTGATTTCGCAATGCCTGCATCACCGCCGAGGTTTCAACTGAGCCAAATGCTTTTCCGTAATCAATGAATGCTATGTGTAAGGACTGGTTATATTCCGAGCATTTTTCTACCCCTTTTTCTACCACCTGATTGATGGTATGGGTATGATCGATAGTAGAGTACCGTTTCCGAAAACCTGCTTGATCCTTTGCTTGATTGAAGTCTAAGGTTGTCCTGGTTCTATTTGCGATTACCTTAGTAAATACCTTATACGTAACAGATAGTAAGCTGATTGGTCAGTAATTTTTAAGGTCCTTAGAGTCCCCTTTCTTATGAATAAGGATAATGTTTGCATTCTTGCATGGTTCCGGTACCGTCGATGACACCAGGCACTGTGTATACAAGGTGGCCAGCTTTTCTAACACGATATCCCCCCCCCTTCCTTCAGCAAATCCGTAGTTATCTGATCCTCTCCAGCTGATTTCCCCCTTTTCATAGTTTCTAATGCTTTCTTGACCTCGTCCTTCGTCACAGGTGGAAGGTCTGAATGTTTTTCCCTACCGCCAATCTCATAACGGTCCTGACTACTTTGGCTACTGTAGAGATTTGTATAGAACTCCTCGGCTACTTTGACTATCTTGTCCATATTCGTGATGACGTTGCCCGCTTTGTCCCTTGTCGCATACAACTGGTTTTTGCCTATGCCCATTTTCTTCTTTACCGCTTTAAGGCTTCCCCCGTTCTTTACAGCATGCTCAATTTTCTCCATATTATACTTCCTTATATCGGTCACTCTGCGTTATTGATTACCTTCGATATCTGGGCCCATTCTATCTGGTCTGTTGGATTGGAAACTTTCATACTCTGGCGTTTCTTAATCAAATCTTTCGTCTCCTTAGACAGCTTACCGGTATTCTCTCTAACTATCCAACCACCTATTCCTGCGGCGCACTCAGTAATGATATCTCTGAAATTTATGTTCATTGCTTCTAGGTTATTGTCGCCATCCTCGGTTAGAGCTTAATACCTATTCTGTAGCGCGATCCTGAACTCTTCTGCCCTCCCACTCACCGCTAATTCGTTGATAGGTTTCTTTCTTACTAATCTGTTGCGTTCCTCCTTCAGATTTAAGCTACTTCGGGACCTTACCATCCTGTGTTCACTGCATCGCACTTTCCCGATTACCTCTACATCTTGCATAATGGCGGGGCTTGAACACATTATGATGTCGATTTCATTTTAGTCTCCTCGTTAGGACTTTTCCATGTCCATTTCCGGTTCTTCCGTTTGCTGAAGAAGGTATTCATGATTCGTAAGTTATTGCGCTCTGCAAACCCAACTAGTAACACCCCCTGTAGTTCCTAGAGCCAATGGCATAGTCACCTACTGCCTGGTATCCTGCCTGCTTTTTCCCTACCTTGGCATTGAAGTCGCCCATTAGTACAGTGCCGATTCTACATCTTCGTAGAAGCTTTCAACTGCTTGGTCATCGTAATTACATGTAGGTACATAGCCCTGTACAACTTAGAGTTTATACCGCTTATTAAGCCTAATTACGATGCCTGCCACCCTCTCATTAATACTATAGAATTCATCTATATTACGCGCTATGTACTTATTGACAAGGAAAACTACTCCTAGTTGTCGCCTCTCTGGTAGACTGCGATAACAGAGTACATGCCCATCCTTCAGTACAGTATATGCCTCACTCGGCCTCCTAACCTCACTAAACCCTTTGACAGCCCATTTCATACCCTCTAGGTCCTCTAACCACACTGCTAAACTAGCTTCACTAGCTAGGGTTCTAGCGTAAAACGTTGCCAGGGTCAGTTTCCAATGGCGGCCTGTCCAGCGGAGCCAGGAATTCTTAGCACCCCCAGCTGCGTCACTAGTCTGACCGCCGCCGTGGTCAGTTGTCCCGCAGCCGCTGATGACTTAGGGCCGTGGTTTTGTGGAGCTTATCATGAGAGGTGGCAGCCAGTTACTGCACCAGGATGGCCAACGCCTGTTCTGATGAGGGAGTGCGTTGTCGGAGGGGTTCACCGGCATCAGGTCGCCCCCCCAACCTGTTTATGCAATTCCATCAATATGCGGATTCTTTTTTTTTTTAATCCGGTGGAGAATTGCGCGGAACCGGGATTTGAATCCCGGTCCTCTTGCTTGTGAGGCGGATGTTCTACCGCTACGCCACCGCTGCAACTGTGGCCGAAATTACTCCGCAGCCCTCCACTACATCTCCCCTTTGTCTCTTTCCACCTTCATCTCTTCCCTTACTACCGGTTCAGGTGTCCACATAGCAAGTGTGACAGATACTGCGCCTTTGCCTTCCTGTGAACCAATTGTGAATTATTATGATCTTTAACGCGCGCTGACATCGCACAGCACCCCGCCGGGGTGGTGCAGGGGTAAGACGCCCGACTACTGTGCCGGAGCACCCGGGTTCGAACCCGACCTCGGCGGCTGCGTTTCGATGGAGGCGAAACGAAGAGGCGTCGTGTGCTGTGCGATGTCAGCGCACGTTAAAGATCCCCAGGTGGTCGAAATTACTCCGTAGCCCTCCACTACGGCTCCTCTTTCTCTCTTTCCACTTTAACTTCCATCTTCCTCCCTTCCCTTACGGTGCGGTTGCGGTGTCCACAGACATCAAGTGAGACAGTTACCGCCCTTTCCCTTCCTATAAATAAATCAAACGCACAGCACACGGACGCCACTTCATTTCGCCTCCATCGAAACGCAGCCGCTGTGGTCGGGTTCGAACTTAGCCTTTATATTTCTGTTAACCAATTTTAATTTTTTTTACTGAAGCCTACTAATACCTTGTCACCAAGCCCCTCCGTCCTAATTCGCCAAGCAACACCGTGCAAGCCTTTCTCCACAAGGTTTTAACACGCGTTATCCAGTTTAAATCAAGTTAAACACTTTATTTTCTAGCGCTGCAAATTTATATGCGTAGGAATCGCCATAAAGGGGCGATTCCATCGCATACAATATACAGTTAAAACTCGATTTAACGAAGTTGAAGGAAGCCGCGTATTTTTTTGTTCAATCGAGAACTTCGTTAAATAAAAAGAGACATTCCTCGCTCACTTAATCCGATAAAATTGATTATTATACGGTACCGCGGCAAGAGGTATACCGCGGCAAGATATTTCTGAAGCGTAAATTCGATGAAAATGAAATTCCGTTTTGAAAGGACACAACAGTGCAAATTATACGAAGAACCAGGGAAGTTGTACTATTACGTTTCTCGAAATGTAATAGTAGCTATTATCCACTATACTATGTTGCTACATTGAAATTGCGGCCTGCGTGCCGACACCGATAGCTATAGCGAGTGTCGGAAAGAAGGGTGTGAAGGGACTAAAAACCCCATTCCTACCAAAGAAATCGCTAATCTTTGCTGCTTGTAGTTTGTAAGTAAGAACTGCACGGATTTTTAGTGTGTTCCTCCGACAGACTGTCGCAGCAGATCAAGGGCATCCACAATTTGACCCGGTGTCGGCATGCGGTACCGCTGCTGACACCGGGACGTCGGACAGGCCTTTTATGGTTCGCAAAAACACCTGAATTCAGGTCAATAAATCTCCCGTTTTGCGCCTCGCAATTTGGAAAAAGCGGGACAAGTTTCTGCACGATGTTGCTGGGCTCACAGTGAATGGATATTTGGGCGTTTTCGACAAAATAGACCGCAAATATAATTTTTGACCTTCACTTTTCCAGAAAAAGTTCGTTAAATCGAGATAGAAATTGGTTTCGTAATTTCAAGTTACTCAATGCATTGGACCATATGGGCGCCTGACGGGGGATAGGAATATATTCGTTAAATCGAGACTTTCGTTAAATAGGCTTTCGTTCAATCGAGTTTTTACTCTCTCTCTATATATATAAATATATATATATATATATCATCTTGCTCCAAATTTCGTGCTTTGTATAGTTAATTTCTACCGCCTTAAATCTTATAAATGAGAAGAAGCGGTAAGTATTAAAACACCGCTATCGCAAGCCTTTTTATACTTCACGGGCGGTTTTCGAGTCCTAATCTGATGCGTTCTATATTGCACAAAAGTGGCGGAATTCCACATTGGCCACACGGGTCACATCATTTGTTTCTGTTTAAATTCAGAAATCTATAGTAGCGCAGTTGCTTAAAGTAAGAGATTCATTTCAAAGAAATAACAAGAAATTAGTTTAGTGCTCTTCATTGCACCCTTCTGCTTATCATTAAGAGTTATTTCTGCCCTCATTATGCAGTAGACATTTTTGAAACTTGGCTCAAGGTGCATGTCGCACCGCAGCATGTTTTCTCGCTATACAGAACTGAAATGGATTAACGCGAATTCTGGGTCACTCTCGTGCTATCCTGCTTGCAACTTGTTCAGCTATCGGGCTGTTGTTGACTCGCGATTGGCTGCCTGCTAATCACAGATCCCGCGACCCCCACGAGAATCGCTAATAGTGTGAGCACGGACACTTGCACGGACCTCACGTTCGTAAGGAAGAGCAAGGAGTCACAGTGGGAAAACATGATGTAAAACCTAGGCAGCGATCACTTTGACCGCGAATAGCATCGGAAAGGGTAAGATGCCGGATCGGACAAGCAAAACTCACGGACTGGAACGCGTTCCGCGGGGCTTGCAAAAAATCTGAACGCGGCATCCAATCACTAGGAGAATGGAGCGGCATGTTGACAGAAACGCGAGACAAATGCACAAAACGTGTAAGACGAACAACAACAATGCCCGAAGTAGACGGGCACCTTCTGCGACTCTGGGAAGCCAGACGCAGTCTCACCAAAAGATGGCGGAAGCCAAAACAAAACAGGAGACTAAAACTAAAGATAGCAGAAGTTGCGCCAAAAGCTGAAGAATACGCAGCGCAACTCGCGAGACAAAATTGGGAACAATTAAGCGACTCGCTTAAGGGAACCTTAGGTACGGCCAGAACTTGGAATCTCCTAAGAGCACTAATCGATCCGACCAAAACAAAATCAGAAAACAATAAAAGCATTCACAGATTCATCCACTCCTTCGAGGGTTCGGACACCAACCTTTTAGAGAAGGCACGAAAAAAATGTTTCGGTGATCACAACCCCTCACGATACCAAGGAACTTATCGCGGAGTCGAAAACGAGAGACTCGACCGCCCAATAACTGTGGAAGAAGTTTATGCGGCCATAAGGAATACAACCAGAAACACGGCAGCGGGAGCCGACAGAATCGACAACGCCCTGATCCGAAACCTGAGCGACGACCTCATACAAGAGCTTGTAAGCTTTCTAAACAAGCACTGGGAGACGGAGACGGTTCCCGAAGACTGGAAACACGCCAAAGTATTATGATTCCTAAACCTGGCAAAAAGCTCCAAATTGAAAATCTCAGGCCTATCTCGCTCACGTCGTGCCTCGGCAAGCTTTACGAGCGGGTGGTGATGCTCAGACTGCAAAATTTCATGGAAGATAATGGCCATGTACCCCATATCATGTTCGGCTTCAGGGCAAAACGCTCAACACAGGACGTGCTGCTTGAAATACAAGATGTGCTCCGCAACGCACCCCGAACGGGTGAAAATGTCATAATGGCCCTTGACATCAAGGGAGCATTTGATAACATCAGTCACGAAGTGATCCTTAGAGGCCTAAACGACCTGGATTGCGGACGCAGAATCCACGGGTACGTCAAAGCCTTCCTGTCAGATAGAACTGCCACCATCGGCATAGGAGACCTTCGATCGAACAAAATTCACGCACCAAACAAAGGAACTCCCCAAGGATCAGTCATCTCACCTATCCTCTTCAATATAGCTATGATATGTCTAGCACGAAAACTAGAGAAGATCGAAGGCATCAGGCACGCCATGTATGCTGACGACATAACAGTTTGGACGAACACCGGTTCCCTCGGGGAGAAGGAAGAAAAACTACAGGAAGCGGCCTCCTGTGTACAGAAATATCTCAGAGAAAGAGGACTCGGATGCTTGACCTAGAAGTCGAAACTGCTTCGACTGTGGAGAGGCAAACAAAACCGGACCGTCCCAACCAGCGAGAACCTGAAACTAAACATCTACCTTGGAATGCCCATCCCGGAAAAGACAACAATAAGAATATTAGGTAAGTGGGTTCAATCGAACCAACGCAGTAGTCACACTTTTACCATGCTCAAAACAAAAACGATACAAGTGACACGCATTATCACCCGCATCACCAAAAGGCGGCATGGCATGCGCGAAGAAGACCCACTAAAACTAGTTAGAAACCTGGCAGTGAGCCGAATTATGTGCAGACGGCCCTACCAGTGCCTCAACAAGAGTGAAATACAACAAGCGGATACCCTGCTACGCAAAGCGTATAAGACGGCGCTCCGATTACCACGCAACACGTCTACAGAAAAGCTCATGGCGCTTGGACTGCAAAACACATTCGAAGAACTACGCGAGGCGCAGCTGGAGTCGCAAAAACTCAGGCTGCTGCAGAAAAGGACTAGAAGAACGCTCTTACAGAGACTCGGACACCATGAGCAGATGCAAGAAATAGCGTGGACGGTAACGATCCCCGACGAACTTCGCAAGTCCCTCAAGGCAGCTCCAATCCCGAGAAATCTCCACCAAGGTAGAATAGAAGCAAGGGCCGATTTTATTCAAAAAACATACGCTCCTCAAGACACGACCATGTATGCAGACGCGTCCTCGAGAGGAGGGCACAACCAAATTGCAGTGGCCACGGTGGTCGATTCGTCTCTACGCGAAGGGACCAGTGCCTCTATCTGACACTGCACAGTAGCAGAGGCCGAGGAAGTAGCTGTTGCTCTAGCGGTGGCGGAGGGCTATAGAGCTGGGCGGTCGCTAACGATACTCACGGACTCTCAAACACCCTGTCGAAATTTCATGAATGGTAGGATTGGTCGTCACGCGCTCCGTATACTCCTCGAAGCGAGCGACAGAATGAAAAACCACGAAGAAAACAAGACCAGACACAAAATTATGTGGGTACCGGGGCACATGGGGGTGGCAGGGAACCAAGAGGCTGACAGGATAGCTCGAGCATACACTACTTTCCGAGCATCCGACGAGTCCGCGGAACTTTTACCAGCACCCAAGGCATACTCGGCCATACTAGAAAACTATAGAGGAAGAAGAATGCGATATCCCCCACCGCACAGTTCTCTCACCAGAGAGGAAGCTGTCATATGGAGACAATTACAGAGGGGTTCATACTCAAACCTACGCATGCTAAACAAAATGCACCCTACCATATACGCTGGCAAATGTCTGTGGTGCGATGAAAAACCAACACTATATCACATCACATGGGCCTCTCAAAACATAGATGTGGTCCCCAAAATTCGAAACCCGAGTGCGGATCAATTGGAGACTCTGCTGTCCAGCGACCGCTGCGAAGACCAGCAAGGTCTGGTACAGCGAGCCCAACGGGCGACAGTAGCCAGCGGAGCCCTGGACTGAGGGCAACCGACCATTGCGCAAAAGTGGGCGAAGTCGACGGAGAAGACTTGTGGATTCAACAAGCAGACATCTCTGAAGACGTCCCAAAAACCGCCAAAAAATGTAGGGCTAAATAAAGGTTTTTCCCCTCCTCCTCCTCCTCCAGACAGTAGTCGGGCATCTTAACACTGCACCACCCCGGCGGGGCATCCCCCTCCACCGCCTCGTGCAGACAGAAGAGCAAGTAGAGAAGAAAGAAAAAGAAGAGGGAGAGAAAGACGCGCGCTGCAACCACAGCCATCGTCCACCACCGAAGCGGTGGCGAATTCAATGACGGCATACAACAGATAAAACTTCGGTGGCAGGCTAGCCCCCGCCGCAACCGGCGGTGACCTACCTGTCCCAGCTCCATCAGGGCCTGGATCTCTATCCAAGCCTGCGAAACAAAGTGGCGTCCGTAGGCTGTGCGATGACAGTGCACAATAAAGATCCCCAGGTGGTCGAAATTACTCCGGAGCCATCCACTACGGCTCCCCTTTCACTCTTACCGCTTTTACGCCCACCTTTCTCCTTTCCCTTATGGCGCCGTCGGGTCTTCACAGAACAAGCATGACAGAAGCTGCGCGTTTCCTTCCTGTCCTGTGAACAAATTCTTATTATTATGAGCTCAAATAGTTAGGGTCAAGGGTCAAGTGGATGCAGCTAGCACAGAAACTGTCTAGACGCTCCAATCCCTTTTGCGGAGGTCCCAGCAGAACTCAATCGCCTCAAGACGACTTCGGCGGCCGGCCCTGACCGCATTTCAAATAAAATGCTTAGGAATTAGACGACGCATCCATTCATGCTCTTACCGACTATTTTCAAGAATGTTGAGCCAGCGGTACCATCCCTCAAGAGTGCAAATGCGCAAATCTAGTCCTCATCCCCAAGCCGGGCAAACCACCAGTCTTGTCCAACCTCTGTCCCATCTCTCTCACGTCCTGAATTGGGAAGCTGATGGAACACGTTATCCAGACCAGACTCTCACGATACCTTGAAGACAACCATCTTCTACCAGACACAATGTTCGGCTTCCGCCCTCATTTAGCGGCCCCGGACATTATGCTTCTTCTCCATCATCAGGTAGTCATGAGACGTACACTAGACACGAAAGTCATCGTCGGCCTCGATGTTGCCAAGGCATTCGACAACGTCCTCCATGAAGCGATTCTTCAACAACTTCAAGCTCTCGGTGTTGGACATCGCATGTATGCGTACATCCGAACCTTTCTCACCGACCGCACAGTGCAACTTAAAGCCGGCACTGGAGATACTTCCATCATCTCTCCGGGAAACCGTGGCACGCCGCAAGGCGCCGTACTTTCGCCGATGCTTTTTAACGTCGCACTGATAGGCCTGCTGAAGCTACTGGCCGACATCCCCCGCCTGCATCACAGCATTTATGCTGACGACCTCACACTTTGGATCACGCGCGGCAGTGACGGCCAGATTGAAGAGACTTTACAGTCCGCGATAGAACGGATTGGAGATTATCTAAGTACAGTTGGCCTCACATGCTCGGCGACAAAGTCCGAGTATATCATCATCCCTTTCCCGGGATGACAACCTTCAAAGATACTTCCTGACATCAACCTCCAGATGCAAGGAAACCCGATTCCTCGAACAGACAGCATCAGGATCTTGGGCTTGCATCTACAGGGCAACGTCAGCAACAACATCACGATCCAACGCATCGACCAGTCGGTTGTACAGATCGGACACCTCCTTAAGCAAATCCACAACAAGCATCATGGCATGCGAGAGTCCAACTTCCTGCGCCTCGTTCAAGCTTTCATCTGCTCCCGCATCACCTACTCTGGACCCTACTTACGTCTCACTCGTGCCGAAAGCGAACGGCTAGAGGCGTCACTTCGAAAAGCATACAAGACGCCCCTAGGTCTTCCCATGTCCACAGCTACCCATAAGCTCATGGCTCTCGGAATCTCCAATACCGTGAGCGAACTGATCGAGGCAACGCTCACCGCCTAGTATGAGCGGCTCTCACTCACACACGCTGGCCGAGTGGTACTGCAGCAAGTTGGGATCTCCCCGCCGAGATCAGCCCCAATTTACGCTGAACTTGCACCGGAATATCGCCTAAATCTCCGCATTCCTCCCATTCCCAAACGAATGCACCCGGAACACCATGCCGAGAGACGGGCCGACCGGGCTCGTCAATTCGAGAAACGCTTCAGCGGACGTCTGGACGTCACGTATACGGACGCCTCTTACCATCCATCGAGGCCAGCGATGGTGGCGGTAGCTCTCGCCCCTCACCGCAGCTGCTACAAAGCCTGCAGCATTCGCAATGCAGAAACAGTCACCGCAGCTGAGGAGGTTGCCACTACGCTAGCGCTAGCCGACCCTAATACCAAAGTCGCCATCAGTGACTCTCAACAGGCTATTCGCAATTACAATGCTGTCCGTATCTCTTGCCAGGCGTTACACATTGTACGTTCTACAGCACCCTCATCCACATCTCGCTTACTTCTTTGGGCTCCAGCCCACGAGTCGCTCAGCGGAAACGCCCAGGCACACACTCTCGCTCGAGATCTCAGCTGCCAAGCCGAGAGTATGATCAGCCACCCTGCTTCCGCTGACACTAATATCTCACGCGCTTCTCTGCTCACCACTTACACGGACATACTCCAGCACTACCCACTCCAAAGGTGCACATATCCTCCCGCACACCGCGATCTAACAAGACGCGAGGCCGTCCAATGGCGCAAACTGCAAACTGGCAGCTTCCCACACCCCCTCTTATACAGCAGGATCTTTCCGGATCAGATAGCCCCCATGTGTAAACACTTCTCAAACTGCGGCCACACTCATAGACATGGTGTGGACGTGTACACATTACAACACAGACAACTCAAACACCGCAGAGACGTGGGAGTCTCTCCTGTTGTACTTCCGAGCCAGCAGACCAACGCTGGCTTATCCAGTGCGCGGTCGCGGCATCCCAAAGGATCCCCGCCAACCTCCTCTAAGTCAGCGCAAGCGGTCCTTTGACTGGCCCCCTGTTTTTGGGCGCAATAAAGAGTTCACCACCACCACCAAACGTGTTTACTGGAAGAATGTGGCAGACGCCTTCCCCTGCATCTAGTTCACTATAGCCCTGCAGTGGGTATAGTCAGGATGATGATGATGACAAATTCCGATTATTATAAATAGCCCTTGTTAGGTAAGCATTTGTAATATTTCTAGTTTTTCTTCGCGCAATCAGTCTGCGTTCAATCCTTTCTCATGCCTCAGAACTCTAGATGTATGGCTCCAACTGTTCCTTAGTTGTGCAACTCTTTTCATTTGCTTTTTTACGCGTATGAGCAAAGGAATTATTCTTGCAGCTTCTTTTAGTTCAGCTTATTATTGCTCTATTGAAAAGCGATAAATCATTTTGCGATAAGTTAATGACTAGGTTACCGTGCTACTCTCTACAACATGAAAGTTTGTTATCATTAGGACCTTCAGTGACAAATACATTTTTGGGGCATAAAATTACTGCGTGGGCGAAAGCAAACACGAAGTAAATATTCTGACGGAACGTTCTATAATTAGTGGTTGTTATTGCATTCCACAAGGCTCGTGAGCTACCACTTGACCCTTTATTTACAATTTGACGACAATGTTGATAACTACCAACGATGAATGAGATAATGCCGCTAAAGGAAACGAGACTGGTGTTCGGTTCCACGAACAGCCAGGTATAAGAAAGTTGCACCGGGCTGCTCATAGAGCTCAAGAGCGTGTTCTGCCACACTTCACCGATGTGCCTCGTTATTTGAAGCTTACATAGTAATTTACTTCGCGGTCGAGGCTCGCCTGTTCAGGTCGAAACGTTTGTAGAGTCTACACATCTTGTTTGTAAATTTAATCCCCTACTAGCCCCTAACTTCACTAACTGCTTTGACACGATTACACATGGTTTGGCTTCATCTGCTGAACACGGTCAGGTTTGGCTTGCGGAGCAACAGATGAACACGCCGATATTATTATTATTAATAATATTATTAGTAGTAGTAGTATTATTATCATTGCAAATGAATTGGAGTTCAACACAAGCAAAACCAAATACATTATTTTCAGAGCTCGTAATAGCAGAATAGCTGTGGAATTTTCCTTGTACTTTCAAAGCGATGTGATAGAGCGCACAGACGTGATAAAATTTTCAAGAGTTTTCTTTCGTGAGCACCTCTTATGGAATACACATACGAACTATCTTAAGCTAAAATTATCTCGAGTGGTAGGAGCATTGTGGAGAATAAGACACCAAATCCCTGAAACATTTAGAGCGCTTATTTATTCTACAATGATTCAGTCTCATATATATTACTGTCTTCTCGTATGGGGCATAATTACTGCTACCAATTTTGCAAGCATACTTATTACACAGAAAAAATCGATCCGTGCCCTAGAAGGTTTGAAGTATAGCGAAAGCACGCATGCTTTTCTTAGCAGTTATGGAGTAGTGAGGATGGGTCAGCTTTATGGAAAGAAACTTGCGATTTATATATAGAATGAAATCAGGAAAAACCGTGACAATTTTGCACAGACGTATATGATCCTAAATCAAAATTTTGACCTCCGGAAAAAACAAGGACTAGCAAAGCCTGCGAACCCAAATATCCATGCTTTTGAACGAAAATAAGGATCTTGTTGCCGTTATTGAACGGCACGCATCACGTGGTGTATTTAAACGTGCACTGATCGAGATGTGAAACTGTGTTAATTAAAGCTGTCATCGATGTCAACAATTAAGCTTTTTAAGTGCCTATTACTGTTGTTGTTGGTGGGATTTTTTTATTTTTAATTTGTTCAGTTTTTGGAATGCTTTTTACTGTTGTATTTTCCATTGCTAATTTGCATCTTTGAGTGGTGAAAACAATTTCATTTGTACCGCACTGTTTAATAATAACAATTGGTTCACTGGAAGGGAAAGGCGCAGTATCTGTCACACTTGCTCTGTGCACACCTGAACCGCGTCGTAAGGGAAGAAAGAAAGGTGGGAGTGAAAGTGGAAAGAGAGAAAGGGGAGCCGTAGTGGAGGGCTACGGAGTAATTTCGACCACCTGGAGATCTTTAACGTGTGCTGACATCGCACAGCAAACCATGCCCACGACAGTATAGTTAAGAAGAAGGAGGAGGAATAAAAAAACTGATTTATTTATAGGAAGGGAAAGGCGCGGTGACTGTTTCACTTGATTTCTGTGGACACCGCAACCGCGCCGTAAAGGAAGGGAGGAAGGTGGGAGTGAAAGTGGAAAGAGAAAAAGAGGAGCCGTAGTGGAGGGCTACGGAGTAATTTCGACCACCTGGGGATCTTTAACGTGAGCTGACATCGCACAGCACATGGACGTTACTTCGCTTCACCTCCATCGAAACGCAGCCGCCGTGGTCGGGTTCGAACCCGGGAACTCCGACACAGTAGTCAGCCGTCCTACCACGGCATCACGCCGGCCGGGCACCGCGCTTTTTCCCTGTGTGTACAAATTGTATGGGGCTCTGAACCTCGTCAGGTGCAAGTGGGCACCTTTTGTTCGAGGTCCTTTAATTTTTGTATAAGGAAACTAAGAATAAACTTCAAACTTTAACTTCTTTAATAATTGGGTCACAGAAGCGAAAGGCGCAGTATCTGTCACACGTTTCTCTGGGCACCTGAACCCGCTTGCGCTGCTTCTGGGGGCGGTAGATGCTAGTCGGAACAGCCCCTTTGTTCGTCTCTTCTGTCGTTTTCTCTCTTGTGGAGCCACCGTAGCAACCAAACCCAAATACACCGGGGGCGTCGTCCATTTCAGCAGCGAGCCGATGTCACTTCTTTCCTCTTTTTCTCACCAAAAGCTCTTCGTGCCGCACTCATAACAATCGTAAGGATTGTCTTAAGCAGCCCGGCATCTGCGATGAATAGTCGACGGATTCATCCCACAACCAGCTACACCTCGAAGTTTGTCTGCTGCAGTTGAGATTCTGCCCCCGCAAAGCTGCAGACCGCAAATTTATAATTGGAGAAGATTGTATCCGCGTCGTTGCTAGCTATGGCTAGTGCCACAGCTGCCTCTTCCGCGGTTTCCGAAGATTTTGTCACTACCAACCCTGATGCCTGCAGCCGCCCTCGACTGAGTTCTCTTCTTCGAACGCCGAAGTGAGCAACTGGTGCACGGTGCGTCACGTCACATACTTGCGCTCTTCCGGTTTGCGGTTCAAGTCAGAAAACCATTGCACTTCCTTTAAAGGTTGGACGAAGAAGAAATAGATCTGCCGCTCTAAAATCGACAGGAGCTGAGGTTTATGGGGGCCCTAACATACAAGTGTTCAGCCAGCGTCCCAGTCACAGCTCTGTTGTTATCAATGTTGCTATGCCAACACGCCATATGCTATGCAACACGTTAGGCCACCACCCCATATATAAACCTCCATGAATATGAACATGTCTGCGTAGCCTATGAATAACGTGAATACGAGGGTCTTGGAAGGCTGAATCTGATAGCACCCTCTTCTATAAAAGCAGAGGCTCTTGTTGGCAGCTCCTGCGAATGGTATTGTCAATCATCCGTACGTTCAGAACGCGGCCTTGTCAGCTTCCAGCTTCCGCCAGCCACTGCCATGTTCGTGAATTTCGGCTCACAATGACGATGCCGACGCAAGATGTCTTGATAGACGGAATATATAACAGTATCGCGTTACTAATATGCTATATATTCATAGTTCACTAAACCTTTTAGGAGCCACTTTGGACCACTGCAGTGCAATGAGTCAAAGCAAGTTGGAAACGAAATTCAAATTATATGAGTACCGGGACATGCTGGCACGGAAGAGGGGAAATCAGCCGTGCAAGCGGACGGACTTGCTGACAGGTTAGCGCTCCACACTCCCACTCCAAGCCTAACCCGATAGACTCAAATCATACCAAACCATGTTCACTAAACGCTCCCCTGGTAGAGCGATAATACACTATGTACCTCCAAAATAAAGCACGACAGCTGGCTTAGGTTCGGTGAAGCAGCACCAAGGCCGGTTTTGACAACATGTAAGGGCTCACTCGACCACAAGGGATATTTCTCAACGAAGTAATAAAAAACGCAGACTACACACTACGCATAATTGACAAGTGGTTTCTCGGTAGACACAAAACACTCAAACACAATACATGCACCCACTGTCGGAAACAGTGTGCCGTAGACCTACCACATTTTATATGGCAATGCGTATCTTTTTTACGACGAAGAAAGAAAATTAGGCATAAACCACAAAAGGACATGCCCACCTTAGCCCATCAGATACTATCAAGCACCGTAATACCACATACCATTGTCACCTAGGCACTGAGAGTGGCCTGCTTCGAGTAGTGTGAAAGAGGTCGACTTATGGTGAATTCCAATCGCAAAGCAGGAGCACTTCCAGAGCAACGTTTTCTGCTCCTTTCGGAGCAATTGTCTTCCAAACGCAGATCCGGAACACGGATCGCGTCTTCCAAACGCAGAACGGGAGCAATTGCCGAGCAAGGGTCGCTCCGCGGAGCAGTCAAAACTGCTCCGCCGAAATCGGGGGAACCGACCGGAAGTTTTGCGTGACGTGATTTTCCGAGCGACGCTTGCGCATGCGCTAGCTAGCGCATCCATTTCCGGTGGCTCGCCGCGTTGGCTTCTGGTCTCTGCAACGCGCCACTCCATAGCAGACGATCAGTATTTGCCGCCGCCATGGATGGTGATTCGCGTCGCGCTCTTACGCTCGCTTTGCTTGAGGACAGCGAGTCGGAGAGCAGCAGTTCCGACTCATCTGTCGAAGAATCAAGAATCAACTATTTATATGTCCATCGTCCGTGTAAACTCAAAGCCGCGCACGTTATAGCTCGGCTCTCGAAGACTGCAAACATTCGGTACGTGAACCGAAGTTTTCTTCCATATTAAAGAAAGTGCTGAAGGAGTCTTACCGTGTGTGTCCGCGCTCGGCTCTTCGAGCAAGGAGGATATAATTGCGTAAACGGCTGGTGTAACCTCCATATCAAAGGGAAGAAAGGCTGCAGGCTTGCAAAGCAGACGACGCGAGCGCACGAAAAGCGCGGCAAGTGCAAGGAATGATGGGTACTTTCTCCGTCTCCGTTTGCTCGCGAGCGCCACCTACTTGCTCCGGCCAGAGCAAGAGTATTCGAAACGCAGAGTCTGGGAGCGTGCTCTCCGCCGGATTGAGGCGTTCTGTGATGGAGCGTGCGCGCTGCTCCAGTTCTGCGATTGGAATTCGCCATTACAACGCGCAGATCGGCAGCATGGCAAGCAATGAGAAACAGGTTGGTTGGTGGGTTCGTTTTTGGGGTTTAACGTCCCAAAGCAACTTAGGCTATGAGAGACGCCATAGTGGAGGACTCCGGAAATTTCGACCACCTGGAGTTCTTTAACGTGCGCTGACATCGCACAGCACACGGGCGCCTTGCTTTTCGCCTCCATCGAAAAGCGGCCGCCGAGCCCGCGATTCGATCCCGCGTCCTTGAGAACAGTAGTCGAGCGCCGTAACCACTGCGCCACCCCGGCGGGGTAGAAACAGCTTGAAGAACGGTGAAGAAGCGAAAAGCTACACTCCCATCTCTCCTAACTCTCTAATTACCCAAACAGCAGCCGAGGGCAATCCTTTCAATCAAATAAAAGCTTTATTCGTTCATTCACTTTTACACGGTTGTCCGAAGCCGTCCACTAGGTCACCTTTTTCTCTGTTTTTTCAGTACCACATTCCTCTTTTTCTTCACGAATTGGATAAAGTGTCCACGATTTCTGACACATACCGCGCCTTTTCTTTCCTGTAAACTAATTTGAAACTTCGCTGATTCCTGGTTTTACTGCATCTGCTTCTGTTTGCTGTGCGGTGCGGCGTTCGAGGAAGCGCCAAATGAAAGGCGCCGCACGGACGCTTAGATCGAACGCCCGGCGGGATCAATTTCGTAAAGCATGAATCACCTGGTGACGTCATGACTAGTCATGATGTCACGGTCAATGACGCCCCTAATATGATGGCGTCAGAATCACTCATTTCAAGGCACGATATACTACAGCACTGATGACATCATAATTTATTTCAAGGTACGACATACTACACTCCTGGTGACATCATCATCAGTTTCAAGGCCCGACATATACTACACCACTGATGACGTAATCGTTTATTTTAAGTTAGGAGGTACTACACCACAGATGGCATCATCAATTTCAAGGAACGGCATACTATTCAACTGTTGATGGCATCATTTATTTTCAGGTACGACTTACAATACCACTGATGTCATTAATTTCAAGGTACGATATAATACTGTACTGATGACATCTTAATTTCAAACTACGACATACTACAGCTCAGATGAAGTCATAATTTATTTCAAGGTGCAACATACTACACCACTGATGAATCAACAAAAGCTTTACAGACTGATGGACACGATCATTGCCGCGAGCATGATTCATTAAAGGTTTTCGCCTTAATATGCCTTAGGACAGGCAGTAAAAGCAGATCCGGAACACATGAAGGCAATGTTAGCAGAATAAGATCGGCAGCGAGCACATTTGGCAGGTACTCGCCGATTATTATTGGTAGCTTAGCGGTATAGTGCATAATGAACGTTTATAACAGTTGCGCCTTACCGGTAGTCACATATTACAGCTCAAACGTAAAGGCTAATGAAAAGGATGCTAATTAAACAGCTGCAGACAACGCAGAGGGAAATGGAGCAAAATATGATTGGTATAAATTTACAGGAACAGGCTATTGCGGGAGATGAGTAGAAAGTATTAGCACAATTTGGTATATCTTACCGCTTGGTGGCAGTATCGACGGAAGAGCATGTGGTATAACAAGGAATTTATATCTTAAATTGATCAGGACAGTTTTTACCATCAATGCCTGCACCACATTATATGCACCTGCCCACACAATCCACCTGATCACCCAAACGTCATTCAAACTGCTGACCTGTCCACTGTCGTGATGCTGGGGCTATGTCGACCCGGCCTTCACTTGGTAGCGTGCAGAGACTCCGGGTTGAAGAAGGGTTGAATCTTCGAAGTTGGTGAAATATGTACAAGCAGGTTTAATGGCACATTGAGAAAACTTATTTACATGATTATTTACATGAAAAAGAAGGGTACATCAGCAAAAAGGCAAGCGTTAAGAGTTCATAGCGAGAAGCGACTGGATGAGCCGTTTACCCAGGGCTCAGAGCCACATTTCGTGCTCTGCAGCGTCCTTAAAACCCCCTATGTCCAGCCCCTCTCTGAAGATGCTGACCAACCAAATCCAGGGCACGCCCCTCAGATATCGGCATCCAATCGAACACATCACTGCACTGATGGTCTGAAGCACTGACTGGCCCGGCATTGTTTCGTTGAGCCTGGTCACTTGTTGGCGGGAAAAGCTTGGGAACGGCGAGGAGGTACATTTCTATTCTTCAGCCAAGAATCGATAGGCTGGTTCCGGCAAGTGGATTTACTTCTCAGAAACCCAAGTGCACGTGCGCGCCGCATACGCTTCCAGCATTGTCCCTTTCCGGCAATTGCAAATCTTTCCTGCATTCCCGGGAAATCATCTAATGGCCGTATGCGTCATGCTCCTTTCTTGTCCTGCAAGTCAGCGGACATGTCACTCTGTCGTCTCCTTTAGATAGTAGGCATTCCTCACTGGACGATGGCGCTTCTCGACTGGAAGGGTGAACAAAAGAAAGAAAGCACTTCCGGCTATTTCCCGCAGGGGGACATTTCTTTGTGTTTTTCTAGACGCTCTCTTGACAGGGTCAATTCGGCATTTGCAGGGTGTCCACAAAGCAAAACAGGCTTACAAAACAGGATTCCTGGAAACAGGCTCACTTACAGCTATTGTACCAACACCACATATCCACAGCACTTATCCATGCCCACAGGCGAACAATAGAGCGCGCAAGTGCGGATGATGCACGGTCGTAACACCACCTCCAGACTCGAGATCTACAGTCATCGTGAGATGAGCATGGATAGCAGAGCTGGAACCCCAAAGAAGGGCACCACCCACACATATCCCTCTCTTAGCTGTTAATAAAGTTTTCAGTCCGTCAGAGCGGCTTGCAGCTGCTATACTACTGTTGTGTTGTGTCTGCGAGAGAGAGAGCGAAATATCATTTATTTGCGCTCGTCAAAAAGTTGGTGAGGATCCGAGGCGCAGCTCTGTCTCAGCCATATCTTCCCCCTCAGCCGTCACCTGGATCTCTTGGATCTGAGCTGTAGCCAGGGCGAGACGGATGAATCACATTGTCTTTTTGGTCCTGTTTGAGAAGTAGTGCCTCCCAAGGCTCATCTGTTCTGTCATGTTCCCCAAATCTAGGACACTTCCTTATCATGTGGATCATGTCCGCTATGTCATCTTAACTTTTGCACCTGGGGCTCGTCCGTGTTTCTAGACATGGTCGACCACTGAAAAACTGGATTGCGATGCGGGAAAATGAAGATCCAAGTCGTGTTGTTGTTTCTCAGCTCTACAGTCGGATATTCGTTAATTTATTCGTTATTTCTTACTGTGAAGATAAAGCTTTCTAATAAAACAGAACAAAATTGTTTAAAAATTCCGTAGTCTGTTCCTTTAGGTAAGAAGAAGAGTGCCGAGGGCATCAGAGAATTAACTGAAGTAACCAACATTTCAGTCGACACTCTAGCTAATTTGCGGTGTCCTGCCACCTGCAAACCCCAGCCAAGAGCAACGTTGGCCACGAGTAAAGTGTGCGACAACCCTGATCTTCAGGCTGAGAACAGGAATCCAATGAATTGGTTACTAAATTTTCATAGTAAGCTAGTAGTATCGTTCGCTTCTTAAGGTCGCAAAGTTTCAAACATTTTTGTCGTTTACATTTAAAATATTTCCCTGCTGTTTTTACGATCTAGTCATGGTGACTTGATTAGAGGTAGCTGAAATGTCTGCGAAGTTTTTGTTTGTTTATTTTTTACACGGTGCCTTAGAGAAAGGAGCACGCATGCACATCTACGACATGCATGGTAAAGAGCGTCGGGGGTCGGGATTTATTTTGGTGGTGGTGGTGAAAAACTTTTAATAAGAAAGCTAAAAATCAACGAAATTTTACAGCCGTGTTACGGGCGGCCTTCGGGCTGTCGATTGTGGCGGCCAGTTCGTGCATAGTCGCTACCTCATTCACCCATGGCACCAGCCAAAGTCGGACATTCGGCTCGGTACTGGATAATCAGATTACCACTACTGCGGTCTCGTAAGGTGCCAAGAGGCATGCACCCTCTTTCAGCTCATCGATCCCTTTTCCTTCTTCAGCTATCTATTCCATTTCTACCGACAGCGTGGATGTAGTGCGAAGCGAAAGCGTAGACAGTTATGGTGATTTTAAAAGAACTTGAAAATGGGCTAGATGGTGTAGTTTCTATGGATTCCTAATAGCGCGCGATTTAAGAAACGAACGCAGGCAGAGGGAAGAACACAGGACTGGAGCTTACGTCTGTGTTTCGTTGCGAAACAGCAATGTATTCCCTTCTTCTGGCAACTGAAAACAGTGTCTTAAATACACTTTAGGAGGTTTCCCTTGATTTAAAGCTTAACCGCACCAAGCACGTCCTGTGAGCAGGAGGTGCATTGGCGAATTCTTTTGTCAGCCTGCTTGTTACATTGAAGGCAACATGCGTTCATGGGGACTCCAGAGAGCGAGCAACAGTGCGATATCCGCATGAACTCAACAGCGAATAGATACCGGGTGTCTGCATGTGGCACTTTTCTGATATTTATTCACGTGAAAAAAAAAGGAAACGATGCTTCTTGAAAAAGCCGTAATCGAGTTAACCTCTGGAAAAAAGGCGTTTTCGGGTAGTTCGAGAAACGGAGCGATTTTCCCAATGCTTCGCTGCCTTTTGTGATGCTCACAATGATTTTCGTTTCCATGAAATCACTATGCTGAATTAGGTTATTTGTAGGTTCTGCACCTTCCAAACTGGATGGCTATAATTCTTCCACAGTGCGCAATTTCGTTGGCTCCCAACAGCAGTAACAGAAAATAGAGAATAGAGGAAGCTTAAGCTTTCTATTAAGCAGGCTTAAAAGAGCGAGGGAACCTGCCGCGGTGGCTAGGTGGGTAAGGCGTTCCACTAGTGCACCTGGGTGCACGGTTTCCTGCCCGGCGCGTTAGACTCAGTTCATCTCCAATTGTGTTAAACGCGAAAGGATTCATGTTTAATGAGTAGTGTGTTCAGGAATCACATATGGTGTGTCTGTAGAGCGTGTCCGCACGTACCGATGCTTAAGGGAAAAATGCCGTGACTGGTCTTCCAACCTGCGTTAGCACGAATCGACCTGCTTTCCTGTATCATGTGATTTGAGAATGTAGCGCAAGGAAAACGAAGACGAACAAAGGGGCACACATGGGCGCTTTCGACATTGCTTTTCTTTGCGCTACCTTCTTAAAATGCAAATGCACCAACTCGGCCAGTTTAGCCCCCTCCTGCAGCTTCCATGTCTCAGGCGGTACTCACTCATTGCTGTCTAGCGCAGAGTCACGTAACAAGAGTTGTTACACAGAAAACCACGTCATGGCTACGTAAAATTCATCTTTGTCCACTCGGCGCACTTTTCTTTTTTAAGTTTAATCAGCAACTCCAGAAGGCCATACCGAATTTCGGGAGGGCTGTCTGTGGGCAGCTGCCAGGAAAATCCTCATCATAATGGGCCCGGTATGGGTTCCGGCTATCTCGTGCAATCGCGAGGATGAGAAGGCACACGAATATGCTCTAGGTTTCGTCGGCCGGTTGTGAGTCCCTCGTGTCCCATGGGTGCGAAAGAGGGCGTTCTGTCCTTCCTTCCCCCACATCAGTCATTAGGCAAAGCAGAAGAGGTACTCTGGCGTCTGCTACAAAACCCACTCCTTCTCCTGCCTCAAAATATATTTGTATATATTCAAGGAGCAGGTCAAATCAAAGTGCAGAGCGTGGTGTCGATGTTCCTATACCACATTAAATTCGAGTGAACTACCTATCAGCCATATTTCGATTTATTTCCAGATCCATCGCTGGAGGAGTGGGAGGCCGTTCTGCACTGCTCGGACTCGGTCCTCCAGGCCAGGGTCTCAGGGTGGGTCGAGGAGATCGCCGCAAGTACGCAAACATTTAACATCCATCCATACTCTGTTCCAGCGACTGGGTGTTG
Organism: Amblyomma maculatum; assembly: GCF_055883805.1. NCBI lineage: Eukaryota > Metazoa > Arthropoda > Arachnida > Ixodida > Ixodidae > Amblyomma > Amblyomma maculatum. Next base: position 121,276,933 of record NC_139346.1, read on the forward strand.
TGGATGGCGCATCATGTATGGCTTAATCGCAGTGTTTGTTGATATATATATTTCTCCAAAAGTTTATTTTTGGCGTTCCTGTTGTGGGTGGATCATTTGTGCAGCCTAGAAAGGCAGCAAAGATGTTATATATCTGCGACATGGAAGTCTCCCACTTGCCCTTCCCCTCCCTAGCTCCTACAAAACGTTTAGGCACTGCTTCTTTTCAGAACCTCCGTATCACGACCTGAAGGGTACGATTGTAAATGAAACGAAGAAAACCTCGCAAAATTAAGTAAGCTTATAGGTGTGCCACGTCTTCGGGCTAGGCTCAACGCATACTTACATACAGTGACTCACTTTCAAGCGAAACGGTTAATTTGCACAAAGAGGCGATACGCTTTTTCTCTGCCAAAGTCAAAACTAGTTTTGGATATAATGCACCAGCAGTAATTCCTCAGCAAACATACGCATGCTGGGCACATATGATGCAATAATTTATTAAATGCTGAAAACATGTTCGCTTTTGCATTCGGCATCTCTGAGCAGACTATGAAGATCCACTTGTAGATGCGTATGCAGTGTAAGTAAAGCAGAGTCATGCGGAGCAAGAGATAATTGCGTTTTAAAAGGATTGGAGTGGTTCTTCATCCCAGCTGATGTATGGGAGGCCGTGCCTGGCAGCAACCGCTTCAGCACAGTCGTAGCTCGAGACCACGATCTCCGACCCCCCTTGGTCCGTGAGGCCACAATGGGGCAGTGGCTTGAAATATGTGCATATATGTGATCGAAGGTGGCTCTAGATGCGCCACATAGAGAGCATGTGAGGCCGTACTAGCTCAGGTGTGCCCAGGCTAGCCAAGCTAGGGATGGAAAGATTTTGGCTTGTAGCTGGCACCAGAATATTTGATGGGGTTCTGAGAAAAAGATGTGAGGTGGGGGATAGAAAAGGCGTTGTTCTCGGTAGTGAAAATATATATCATGATAGGTGAGAGGTCTGTCCCATGTGCTTCCCCAGTCTTCGGTATGCCCCGCTCGGTTGACGTGCGCTCGATGAGTTAAGTGGCCTCCCTCGTTACCTGCATGGCCTGGTACCCAGACAATCTGAGTTAGTCGGGGAGCTGTGGAGCCAAAGGTTAAGCCCTAATGGGCGACTCAATAGCCTCTTATCGGCGTTTCTTGCAGTGTTTTACTTATCATTCCAATTAGTTGCAGGAAAGGAAAGTCTTGTACCTGACACCTTCTCCTGTAAGAGTGAGTTTGGACAGTACACCATCTTTTGTTGTGTCTGTAAGGCTTTCCTACCTATAAATCTATCATATAAATCTATCAGAAGAAGGAAAAGAAAATGCATGGACCTGCTACTGGCTCTATAGCTGTGCCACCTCCGCGCCTTCTTGCTCGACTCCATATCCAACACACCACACTCGTGGAAGACAGGTTTTGCATCCCAGAATTGTGGAGACGCGCCCTCTGCGTGCGACCTCTGCCAGCGAATATGTCACACGAAGATCATATTGGTCGGCGCCTGGCACGAGCGGAAGCCCTAGCCCGACATTATAGCAACAAAACAGGTGTATACTATGTGGACGCCTCCGGCCCTCACCACGGGGGATGGTACACGGCCGCTTTAGTTCACAACAGCAAAACGGTTAACGGCCTCACCTTCAGAGCTTACAGTACAGCAAACGCAGAAGAGGTGGCGATTGCTCTCGCGGCATCTCATTTCGACTCAAAATACATAATTACCGACTCGCGAGGAGCCTGTCGGAACGTCAGACAAGACTGGACTCCCTTACTAGCCTATAAAATTTACTTAAATTGCATACGGGATACGGACCCCGCACACCGCTACCTTATATGGGCCCCTGCTCATAAGGGTTTGGCAGGAAACGAGGCAGCAGACGCAGCCGCCCGCGCGCTCTCTCACCGGGTTGTTTTCTCCTCCCTACCCGATCAGGAACCCGATTTTAATCCGGCCTACACCTTCAAAGATATCACGACGTACTATCAAAATTGTCATCGCCTTTACACCAGCCCATGTAAAGGTGTCAAAAAGGCGGATGAGCGGCTTCTTCTCCGCCTTTTCACCAATACATTGCTGTGCCCGGCAGCCCTAAAACATTTTGACCCCTCTTTTACTGGCAGCTGCCCACCACACTGTGGAGCGGTGCCTTCTGACATCCATCACATGGTGTGGGCCTGCCCCTCCAACCCGGCTATTCCCCCCATCTCCAACCCAACCCGGGAGAACTGGGAGGCGGTCCTGCTCGGCTGCCACGACTTACAGGCCCAGAAGCCTTAGTCGGACGCGCCCGAGCGGCGGCAACCGCCACTGGGGTCCCCAACTAGGGACCTCCACCTAGTGCTTGCAAAGACCGGTACCTTATGGGCCGATCCAAACATCCTTGTGTAAATAAATGTTCTTACAACCACCACCCGCTGCCTCGTGCGGACAGAAGAGAAAATAGAGAAGAAAGAAAAGGAAGAGGGAGAGAAACACGCACGCCGCAACAGCCTCATCCACCACCGAAGCAGTGGTGGGTGCAATGACGGCCTAAAACAGATAAAAATTCAGTGCTAGGCTGGCCCCCAGCAGCAAGCGGTGATTACCCGCGTGTACCAGCCCCATCAGGGGAGATCCTATTCGCCCCCACCATTGTTGTTGTTGTTGTGGCTGTAGGAAGAAAGAAAAGAAAATGCACGGACCTGCTACTGGCTCTGTAGCTGAACCACCTCCGCTGCGTCGTGCGGACAGAAGTGAAACCAGTGTAGTAAGGAAGCGCAAAGGGAGAGAAAGACGACCGCCGCAACAGCAGCCGTCGTCCACCACCTAAGCGGTGACGGGTGCAATGACGGCCTACAACAGGTAAACATTCGCTGGCTGGCTGATCCCCGCCGCAAGCGGCGTTTACCTATCGTCCCAGCCCTGTAGGGCTAGGAACAGCCACCCTTCACCCAAGGGCGCGCAATGTACTGTCACGACAGGTCATGGCATCACCAGGCGATTCATTCATATACAAAGCTGACCCTGCCGGGCGTCCAATCCAGGCGTCCGTGCGGCGCCTTTCATTTGCCGCTTCCCCGTACAGCGCACCTCACAGCAAACAAAAGCAGACCCATATGGCTAGGAGTCGTTATCACAGCAGGTATCAGCGGCATTTGAAATATAATTTCGTTTCTTTTTGGCTTTCTTATTAAAAGTTTTTCGCCACCCCCATCATAATAAATCCCGACTCCCGACGCTCTTTACCATGCAGTCATAGATGTGCATGCGTGCTCCTTTCTCTAAGGCACCATGTAAAAAATAAACAAAAAAGAACTTCGCGGACATTTTAGCTAACTCTGACCAAGCTACCATGACTAGATCGTAAAAACAGCAGGAAAACAGCAGGGAAACACTCATTGCTACCCATTTACACAAGGCGTTCGACACCATCAGCCATTAAGCCATTGTCGAAGCACTCATCCACACCGGAGTTGTAGCCCGCGTCAACTTTGTGAAATCCTTCCTGAATAACAGATGCTTTTAAATTCAGACCGGTACCAATCACACAGCGCACTATTTTGCAAAACCTCACGTGTGTGCCTGAAGGCTAGGTCATCCCCCCCCCCCCCCTGGTTTATCATCGTCATGGCGAAAATCTCATGGCAACTAGCCAAAATCGATGGCCTATGGTTTACAATATACGCGAACGATATCACACTTTTGACCACGTACCTACGGCTTGAGAACAAACGGAGATGCTGCAACTGGCACTAGATATAATCGACAACGAGCTTCATTCTACAGGCATGCGTCCATCTCTTGATAAAACAAAATTTCTCGTCGTACATCCACCGCCTGGCAGCGTGGATGTGAACCTTCTCTTCGGAGGTCAAAGCATCGAACAACCTCCAGAATGGCCTCTCTGGATACTTGCCATTCCCTTCAATCAACATGGTACTGCTAAGGATTGGATGTAACAGCTAAAATCTCAATAGAAGCCAATGCTCCGACTCGATCAAACGTCTCAGTAGCAAGAGTGAGGGCGCAGGGACGGAGGTAGCGCGTCACCTCACTGTAGCTATTCCTGTCGCCTAGCTCCGCTACGGTGCCCCTTAATATGACTTCACCCCAACAAACTACAAAACCCTTGGCTTACTTTATAACTGCCTTGAGGATTATAACCGGTCTACCCGTACACACGCACATTACGGAGCTTCACAGATTCGCTCAGCTCCCACAAGTGGATGCACTTATTGTACTCGAGCCAATCATGGACCTCGCCTGCGGCCCACACTCTACCGGCACCGCTTCCTAACTCTAATCCTTGACGAAGCAAACCTTCACTTGCCCATATTTAACTACCTTACAACATCATGGACAGGAACATTGGTAACGGATCCAAACCCCATTCCAATCAGCACCAACGGACAAGGAAGAGATCACTGGCAACGCCAGGTAATTGATAAACAAGACCAGCATACTAGTCTCTGTATTTATACCGACGCCACAATATACCAAAACGATGACACCAGCACCACGTTTGCAACCACTGCCTACAACAAGGAGGGTTCAACGCTGAACGTTACTAGCCACAGTGGTCGCAGGTACTGGTCCAAACCTGGACTCGAGTTAACGGCCATTGCGAGGCCCTTTGATGCGGCACCAAAGAAACAGATCATTTCATCCGCCTCTACTCCGACAGTCAAAAGGCTATAAAAACTCTAAAAACCTGTTCTTACAATACCTCAGTTCAGTTCATTTTTCTATGTCTTCGATTCTACCAGCCGATAGAATCGAAGATATAGAAAAATTAACTGAACTGAGGTATTGTAAGAACGGGTTTCCAGAGTTTTTTATAGCCTTTTAACTCGGAAACAGGTCAGAAACAATACAAAGATTGTGGAAGAAAATGATGCCCCCGCCATCATGGATCCGCACCTGCTACGCATGTGGGAGGCCAAAAGGAGCATGGAAAAGAGACTGAAGGGACAGAGGCGGAATAGAAACCTAAGAAGAAGAATCCAGAAACTACACAAAGAGATTGAAAAAGATGTTGTAAAATTATGCGAGCGAAAGTGGCTAAACAATTGTGACAACATGGAGAAACAAATGAGTCTCCCCAAAACGTGGAACATATTCCGCCACCTGTTATGCCCCGAGAAGTCCAAAACCAACTCAAGCATAAACCAGCGGAAGATAATACACGTCTTTGAGGGCATGGATGAAGATTTCTGGAATCAACTCAGAGAAATCTACATTGGAGATGGCATCAACCAAAAGCAGCGCACTTATGGGGACTAGACAACCCGGAGCTAGAGCGACCGATAATAGAATCCGGGGTCAGGGCAGAGATAGCCAGCCTCAAAAGGGACTCTGCTGCCGGCCCAAACGGCATAACCAACAAACTAATCAGGAACATAGACGACGACTCCATCGTCAGCCTTACCAAATACATGCAGGAAATATGGGAGAAGGGGGAGCTCCCCATTCAATGGAAGTCAGCAGATTTCATTTTTATACCTAAGCCAGGAAAGCCACACAAGTTAGAAAATCTAAGAATCATCTCCCTCCCCTCGTGTTTGGGGAAGCTGAAGGAGAACGTGGTCAAAACAAGACTTGCCAGCTATATGGATGGAGGACTATGGCCCATAAAATGGTTGGCTTCCGAAGGCTCCTCGGCACGCAAGACGTCGTGCTGAGACTCAAACATGACATCATGGACAAGAGAAAAACCAAAGATACAAAAGACGTCCTTGGCCTAGACTTAACTAAGGCCTTCGATAATGTGGGGCATGACGCAATTCTCAAGAACCTCGAAGATCTAAACATTGGTGCAAGAACCTTCGCTTAGTAAGCAGTTTTCTTTTAGAGAAAAGACTCAAGCTAAAGTTCCTAGAGACAGAATCCCCAATCATCAGGACGACAGGTAGAGGCACACCACAAGGTTCGGTGCTCTCGCCATTGCTCTTCAACATAGCAATGATTAACCTCCCCTCTCTGCTAAAAACAATATCAGAAATCACGTTTAGCCTCTACGCAGATGATATCAACATCTGGTTAAACACAGGCTCGGTCGCAGAAATACAGGAGAAACTGCAGCGCGCGGCTAGAATCGTCACAGAGTACGCGGAAAATATAGGCCTCAAGTGTTCAACGCAAAAATCACAGCTACTTATCTACACGAACAAAAAAGAGAAGCCAATCTTCGAAATCACAGTGGATGGTCAAAAAGTGCCCGAGATTAATCAGATTAGGATCCTCGGACTCATCATCCAGGCAGACGGCAGAAACGGGTCTCTGATAGACAAGCTACAGAACTACGCTGCACAAGTAGCGGGTCTCATCAGAAGGGTCTCTCTCAAAAACAGGGGACTCAAAGAAAAGAGCCTGCTAAGACTAGTACAGGCTTATATAATCAGTAGGGTAAGATATGCAACACCCTACCTAAACCTGGCAGTAAGGGAAAAGGTACAAATAGACGTCGTAATAAGGAAGAGCATCAAAAGCGCACTCAGCCTTCCCAGCTGCACCTCCACGACCAGACTGCTGGGAAGGGGGGTTTACAACACACGGGAGGAAATAATGGAAGCCAGAAGAATAGCGCAAATGAAGAGACTCAGTCAATCCGAGACGGGAAGGCAAATTCTAGAATTCACCGGGCTCCAGCACGATAGAGGGATAGACCCCAAGATCAACCTCTACCAAACCTGCAGAACCAACCTGTACATCCCACCCATGCCAAGAAACATGAGCCCCATTCACAACAAAGAGAGAAGAGAAGACAGAGCCAAAGCCATCGAAAAGGAGATGAGCAAGCTTGACCCGAACTCCGTGGCGTACACTGACGCAGCCACCGGGAAAACGGGAGCTGCAATCGCAGCAGTGGTGGACGGAGCCGGAGCCCCTCTAAGCACGGCGTCTATAAAAACAAGAAATGTAGTCATCGCTGAACAGGTAGCGATTGCGTCAGCCTGCGTCGGCACAAAAGCCAAAGTGATTATAAGCGACAGTAAAACAGCCATTTGGAGCTTAACCAAAGGAACAGTGTCACCCGCGGCTAAGAAAATTCACGAATCTAGGGAGATCTCACAGAGGAGCACAATACAATGGACCCCAGGCCACGAATCGGTGTCTGGAAACGAAACCGCTCACGCACTCACCCGAGATACCTACCACCGGACGAACGTCGAGCAGGTCGACAACCCAGAACCCGAGAAGTTAAACACCTACGACGAGATCTGTGAATACTACAAACTAAACAGAAAAACATTCTCTACTCCACATAAAGAGCCAAACAACGAAGAGGCCAAACGTCTTCGCAGACTACAGGCCGGAAATTACCCCAACCCGGTATGGCTGCACCATTTAAAAGTAGATGACAGACAACACGAAAACTGTAAACACTGCGGACAGAGAGGTACAATAGATCACACAATCTGGCAATGCTCCTTTTCGCCTGGGGCAGTGGCCAAGATTCATGACACGGAAGCTTGGGAATCCCTTCTCCTTGAGACCCAAAAAGAAGTCGTTCGCCTGGCGGCTGAGGCCGCGAAGAATCAACGTATCCTTGCGCCCTTTAATCGCGGGGTACCAGCCCCCTATTCGGGTCTGCATACCTAGGTGAGGAAGTAGGGGAACCTCCTGTATCGGCGGAATTAAGTTCTAAATAATAATAATAATAATAATACAATACCTCAGTGCAACACCGCATCAAATAGCACGGCCGCTACCTGCAAAAGACCTCGCTAGTCTCGGTACAGATTCATTGTACACCTGGGCATCACGCACAAGGAACCGGGAACAGGACTGCCCACAAGGCCGCTGACGCGCATTTAGGAGACAGCCACCGAATATTGATATTGGCCCGTCCAACTAGGACCACCTTTACTGTTCTCCAGACTCCCTCATCATACCTGACTCTGTCATCACGCTGCTTAAACATAAGCGGAGGGATTTGTCGCGGGAGCTTGTCCCCGATATTACACCTCCGATTCCTTCTGGCCTCCCTCGCTTAGCCCAAGTTCTCACTTACAAGCCGCGAGCAGGTACAGCGTACCCACCGGACATCCTGTGCCAATGGCGCCGAACCCGGATCGGCTGTCCCAAGGGCCCTGCTGACTATGTCGACATGCAGCACTTGATCTGGATCTTTCCTGGTACGGCGAGCCTCCGCGCCCGCAAAACATCTGCTCACCTCACTCAGACTTACGGAGAATAAACAGTCCCGAATACCAACGTCAGGAACAAGCTTAGTGCCCTGGTAGACTTCATGTTGGTGTGTGGCGCCCTCAACCTGACCTAATCCACCCCCTTCCTCTCTAGGTGTAAGGTCATTCCTATGAATAAAAATTTATAAATATATTAATAAATGAACAAAAATGCCAAATGCCAAGATACGCAGCGCTTTAGGGTGACCTGCAAAAGTTGTTGCGACTGTAGGAAGAAGGAAAAGAAAATGCACGGGCCTGCTACGGGCTCGGTAACTGAGCCACCTCCGCTGCATCCTGCGGACTAAGGAGAAAATATAGAACAAAAGGGAAAAGAACAAGCAGAGAGGAAAACGAGCGTAGCTACAGCCGTCATCCCCACGGAAGTGGTGGTAGGTGTAATGACGGCCCACAACAGGTACTACCGCAGGTAGCAGCGAGCTCCCTGCCGTCCCAGCCCCATAGAGTCAGGAGCAGCCACTACCACTGTCCCCCCTGCAAGAACCAATAGCCTCAGTTGGCCGAAATGATTGCAGAGCCCAAACCTAAAGCAAATCTTCCTCTCTATCTTTTTTCATTCCTCCTTCGTCGCTTTCCTCATGGTATGGTCAATGTTTACACTCACTACTGCTGCACTGCTTTCTTGAATACAATTTCTTCAACACTGTTGAAACAATCACTGGAAGCATTCAACCCAAGTTGGCTCGTAACGCCGGTGGGGGTGTAGCTCAGTGGTAGAGCGCTCGATTTGCGTTCGAGAAGTCCCGGGTTCAAACCCCGGCTCCTCCACTTTAGGATTTTTTGCAGCTCTTTTATTTGTTACTTTGAACAGATGGTAGCATGTTAAGTGCAGCAATAAAGAAAACAGAAAGAAAGAAGAAAGTTGTGTGTGTGTGTTGAGAGCCCTTGCCGCGGGAAGCTAAATGCTTTGCAATCCACGACGTTTTGTACTCGGTGGCTAGTATACTTAATATTACTTTTATCTAAGGTAACTGTAGCGTGTGGAGTACTGCATTCCAAGCTACTTTGATACCAACGTGTTCTCTGAATGCTATGTGAGTGTTCTAATATTTTCTTTATTAAAAGAAACCTGAAAATTTTGGTCTTTGTCTCCAATAGAATGAATCTGATTGGCCCACATTTCTCAACTATAGGAGCAATTTTCCTTTTGTGCTCCTCTAATTGTGTTTGCTTACAAATTAACTTACATATTAACTTGCTTACATATTTCGAGCTTAAACAGCGTTAAGCTAGAAACAAGACACGGCGGTCGTGTTTCCGCGGGCGCTAAACGCATGGAACCCGTGTACTCCCCTGTAATATATCACTACATGTTATGGAAACCTTGTGTAGTCACAAATACTCGACATCATAGTGCAAAATGCTTTGGCACGTTTAACCCCACAAACCAAACGAAAATCGTTTTCCGGCTCTTACTTTTTCTCACTTGTTCAAGATTGCGTGTGCTGACTTCCCGCTCTTTCCTTCTCAGTCTGAACACGCTGGTCAGGAAAGCCTAAGTTTAGCTTATTTTGCGTAAGAGCCACTGAGGTTTTGAAGTTTAAGAAAATCGCATTACCTCCTCATCTGAATTGCAATATTTCACACTAGGCAAAATCTGCATGGTGTTTGATGCCGCCTGAGAGTCTTACAGGAGTAATCGATTCTACAGGTCACTTGTCCTAAGCCTTCCATGAATGGTACTGGCAGTGCGTCATATCGAACATATAAAACTCGGACTTTAAATCTAGCTATTAGGAATATATTTTCCTGCATGTTGCATTCTAAATCCTCTTCTCACGTCACCACAACACTTTGAGTGCTCTGCTTTTAACGCATTTTCGTCACTGCCTTCTATCAAGTAGCGTGTGAACATTCTTATTTTTGAACGTATCCGACGACAACTCAGCAAATGCCGGGCCATACACTCAAACAGCTAACGCGGCCGCGCTACTGCACTTCCAGAGCCACTGGCAATGAGGAATAACAAAAATAGGAAGCCGCCATTTTTGCGTTTTTACCGAAAAGAATAAAACAGAACACATTCATTCTATAAACGAGCCACTGGCAATGAGGAATAACAAAAATAGGAAGCCGTCATTTTTGCGTTTTTACTCAAAAAAATAAAACAGAACACATCCATTCTATAAACACTCATCACGTCGCGGGCGTGGCAATGATGAAGGGCACCGAGAGCGGAAATCTGGATAAATTGTTTTGCATTTTCATGGCTGAACCTCTGTGTACTTCGCAGCCGATACGGGCAGAAGGAGAGAGAGAGAGAGAGAGCAGAACTTTTTATTGATTCCAGCGGATGAAGAGGCTCCGGCCCTCCGTCGCTTGGGATGGATGGCGGGTGCCCCGCCTCAGACGCAGGCCGGCAGACGTTGTTGGCCGGCGGCGTCCCAGGCCAGCTGGATGGCGGCTAGCTGGAGGAGAGAACATTTCTGGGACACACTCAGACTCTAAGCTCAATTTCAGTGCGTGTATAATGTCACGAAGATTTAGCGCTCCGGGCGTTGGGAGCCTTCGCCCCGGCAGACGAGCTTTCTCGCCCCGGCAGACGCGCCGCCCGGCAGACGCGCCGCCCGGGAAGACGCGGTTGTGTACACAGAGATAAAATATTCCCCACTTGTAACTGAGAGTAGATGTTAACCGACCATGGTTAGCAGCATCGACGTTTTGTGGACATGTTACTAGCCACAGTCTTGCAATGTTGTTGTGGCTGTAGGAAGAAGGAAAAAAATGCACGGGCCTGCTACCGGCTCTGTAGCTGACCAACCTGATTGAAAAACTGATTTATTTATAGGATGGGAAAGGGACGATAGCTGACTCACTGTGTCACTGGCGATGTCATGTACAAATTCGAAATAAAAACATTGGCTGTCTAATCCATGCTATGCCTAGATTATTTTACTGTAGCAATGCATGCATGCTGGCTCATGTTCTGTTGGCAGAAAACAAACTGCAGAATGTGATGGAAACGTAGTTTTAACCATGCTTGTGTTCCTTTACTGTCGCGCAGGACAGCGACGAACGGCATGTGGTAACTGAGGTAGCACATAGTTCATGCTGGCATCCTCGTTCCCTCAGCACAACGCTTCCTCGGGCGATCGCACACTCCGTCCTCTTCTGCGTTCTCGTCTGTCACTTCTGTAGAAGACTGCGTTGTCGGTGATCACCAGCAACACTTGTGGATGGTTCCGCCGATGGCAACACCGTTATACATTGTCAGATCATAGCATTTCCGCAACACAGGTGGCTGTTGACGAGTGGCATATCCAGAAGGAAAAAGAGGTCGTTCAAGCACGACCACCGGATAAGGCACAGGAGTGCCCGTACACGCGCGTCGGAAACTAGCGACCAGTTTACAACAATAAGAGGGAATAGCATGGCTGTCCCCTGCTCTTTTCTTCTCATCCTGAAGCCTATATAGCTCCCCCTTGGACGCCCTTTCAGGTTTCCCCTGCTCTCGTTTCTTCACACATGCAATTTTCTGAGTCGATGCGAGGAACATGGAGATGCATTCCACTTTTCGACACATACCATGGCGCTGGCGCTGATGGCAGCGCGTGAAAAACATTTTTGAGTCCCCCTCAACAATCTTGTTCTTCGCAATGTCGTTATTGCAGGTAGTAAATAAAAAAAAAACTGTTTACACTGAGTACTACCTTACCTGAGTTATTTTGAAGTAACACTACAGCAACACACAAGAAATTCTGAAGCTGTTCTAATAGTCACCAGTCGACCTAGTGATGTCCACCTGCCCTGGTGCATGGAACCGTGACAAACGAAAGAAGCTGAAAATGCAGCCATTAGATGCATCCCTTCATTGAATTGTGCACTGTATGGTGCCCTGAGAAGCACCCACTGCCAAATGACAACAGACTGCAATACACCGGGTGTTGCAACCAAACACAATCGATGAGAGAGCTTGCAAGGCCGTATCACTTCTTAAAAAAAATAATTTGTGCAGCAAAAACCTTACACCACTCCCGCAGAGACGGCTACCACCTCCATTTTTTTTTCGCCGGGGGAAAAAATTAGCTATGGTGTAACTTGTGGTTAAACCTGAAGTTATGCGAGAGCAATCTGCATGGTTACGCTCAGGTTCGGCTTGAAAGTAAAGGCATGGCTTTTGCACATAGTAGTTCACTCTATGGTTTCGGCTTTATTGATGCGATATGGGAATCACTTCACGTATGAGCACCTCTTGCCTCTCGTCGTTGACCATTCTCATTCTGGTATAGAAGACTTATAGTGGTATGACATCGCCACTACATGAACTCCGGGGCACACTGCCGCCACAACATTCGTATGAACCTTCTGTCCTAGCAACTCGTTGTTGTCGTTCGCCTCTACCAACTATCGAGTTATCTGTCTTTTTCTTGCTTTTAGTTTCTTCTTCTTTTTTCTACGTTTTCTTCTTCTTTCTTCGCCCTTCAGACAGGCACGGACAGGCACGGCTAAATGGTGAGACTGCGGCCACAAAACAAAAAAGGCGCTGACAAAGAGTCACGAGGCAGCAGCGAGGCTGTCTGAGGTGATTTGCCGATGTCCCGTGCCTCTTTCTGTTTACCCCGCCAAGGTGGCGCAGTGGTTAAGGCGCTCGACTACCGTTCCCACGGCTGCGGGATCGAATCCTGGCCTCGGCGGTCGCTTTTCGGTGGAGGCGAAAAGCAATGCGCCCGCGTACTGTGCGATGTCAGGGCACCTTAAAGAACCCCATTTGGTCGAAATGTCCGGAGTCCTCCACTACGGCGTCTCTCATACACCCAGTTGCTTTAGGAAGTTAAACCTCACAAACCAACCAAACCAGCCAAAGATACAAGTGGTCGAAATTACTCCGCAGCCGTTCAATACGGCTCCTCTTTCTCTCTTCCCACTCTCACTCACACGATCCCTAGCGCTAAACCGCCTCCAATGGATAGCGGATGTAATGGGGGCAATCGCACCGGAACAGAGCGGTTTCAGAAAATGTCGATCTACAACTTAATGTATCAGGGAAGTTGTGGCTTTTCTTGAGCAAGCTAAAGCCACTCGCAAGTGTGCATATCTCCCCCTACTGGACGTCCAAAACGCCTTTAACTCTATATCTCACAGCTACATCTTAGATGCTCTTCACGCCCTCGGTGTAGTCGGGAACCTCTTTGGCTACATACAAAACTTTCTGTCTGACCGCACCTTTAGAGTTAAGGCTGGTTCCTCCTTAAGCTCTCCCCGCAGTGTCCTCTACGGCGTCCCTCAGGGCAGCGTACTCAGCCCCTTCCCGTTTAACATCGTCTTGTCACAGCTTCCTCGCCGCATCACAGCCCTCCACTCTGGTGTGCGCATTTGCTTGTACGCAGACGACACAGCTCTTTACTGCAGCGGTTCGACACTCTGCGGCCGCACCGTCCGCGCAGAGCTTCAGTTTGCCTTACTCACTGCCCAACGGTTTCTCCAAAGTGTCGGGCTTTCCTTGTCCCCCACAAAAACCGAAGCCCTTGTGTTTCACCCACGCCTTGCGGCTATGTACCTCATACCACCACTCACACTAGGAGCGGTTCCTCTTCCCCGGAAGAAGTCGGCCCGCTATTTGAAGCTCACAATTGACCACCAACTCTCCTGGCGCCCCGCCGTTTCCTTCTCAGAAAAGCAGCCTCCCAAGTAGCCTTGACCGCAAACAAGCTGCTATCTAAAAGTGAAGGGTGCTCCCCGTCTCTTGCCATCAGGTTTTACAATGGCATCGCAGTGGCGAAAATCCTTTATGCACTGCCATTCGTCAACATCCTCCCTCTCCTTTGGCAAGCCATCGACACTGACCAGCAGAGTGCCAACCGCAAATTCTTGCGCCTCCCTCACTTCTCCCAAGTTGCAGCTGCTCAGTGGCCTGTTTCGCTACGCGCCGAGCGGTTCGCCCTGAATGCGATCGAGCACATGAGGCGAGCCTCCGACACTGCTGCCATCATCGAACGGCTTCACAATGCCCCTCATTTCAAAATGGGTCGCATAGCCGGCACGTTCGACACAGATTGCGGGCCCCCCTCCCCAGTCCTCTCTGAGGCCTCCCCCTCACTCTCGCCCACCACTCCAAATCAAACTCAAAGTGAGCGGAATACGATCCAAGCAGAACACACCCATATGTGCAATGCGGCAGGAGTCCGCCGCCCTATTAGACGAGGAACTACATGGCAGACTCCTTATCTACACCGATGGTTCGGTGCCACGGTATGGGACTGCCGCAACAGCTGCCTGCTTAGTTCCTGCCACCTGCTCAAGTGCTGTCTGCCGACTCCCTTTCGGAGCCTCTTCCACAACAGCTGAACTAGCGGCACTACACCTGGCCGCGGACTTCCTCCTAAGCAGCTCTAATGTCGCCGCTGCTGCCATCCTATTCGACTCCAAACCAGCCTTGCAGCTCCTACGCAAGCCTGAGTAGAACATACCTGCTGTACAATCGCTAAGCAACAAGCTTAGAGCGGTTGAGGACAGAGGCACCAACTTCATTCTACAATGGCTCCCTGCCCATGTCGGCATCCCAGGCAACGAAAGGGCTGATGCCCTGGCCAAGAGTGCCCACACTGGCGATCCACCTGTCTCCAATTCCATCAGCAAATTTGATGTGGCCAGGGTAAGAATTCTACAACGGACACTTGCCGCCCACCCAGACGCCCGCGTTGCAGCCGGCAAGGCACCTCGAACAATCAAGTTCGCTGACTTCACGGCTCCCCAGCGCGCAATCCTCCTTAGAATGCGCATCGGCTGTGTTTGGACAGCGGAGCGACTGCACCGCCTTCGCCGCACCGGACTTCCGTCACGCAGTGACTGTGGTGCTGTGGAGACCCTGGATCACTTGTGCATTGTTGGCCTACGACGGGCAAAGACGAACTCTATGCTGGCTATCGCAAGTTGGGGTTTCCGACAGCTACTAGCGTTGACCTGCTGTTCCCTCGTGGCCCCCGACATAACGTCCAGCATGCGTTCTTTGCCCTTCTGGATACCTGGAGTCCACCCACCTTATCATGCGCCTATGACATTTCGGCGCTCCGCCTCACCTGTGCCTCAGTGCGTATGTGTTCTGTACTTAAATCTGTGGTAGCTCGCGTTGTGCTGTGCGCGTTCGTCTGCGTTCCTCTCTGTGTGCTCATGGTGTGATTTCACTGACTGGCCTTCACTCATTATGCCCTTTGCTGACTCGTTACTGTGCTCAGTGGCTGTGTCATGTCTGTGCTCACTTGAGCCACTGTGCCTCCGAGTGTTGTGCCGTCCCTGACCATGCTTTTGTTCCCTGTGCCCAAAGTGTGACTTCACTGACTGTGCCTTCGCACATTGTGCCTATCCTGACTCGTTACTGTGCTCACTGGATGTGTCATGTTTGTGTTCTCTCAAGCCGGTGTGCTTCCGAGTGTTGTGCCCTCCTCGACTATCCCCTTTGTTCGCTGTGTCCAAAGAGTGACTTCACTGACTGTGCCTTCGCACATTGTGTCCATCCTGTGACTCATCACTGTGTCGCGGTTGTGCTCACTCAAATCTCTGTGCCTCCGAGTGTTGTGCCCTGACTGTGAGTGTGGTGCCCAGACTGTGACCTCAGTGGCCTTCCGAGAGTGACCGCCATCCCCCTTAGTGACTCCCTCTCTGCGGGTTCTTGTGCCATCATCGGTACGAACCCTGGACTCCTCCACCAGCACCGCTCTTCCGGGCGCCGCTCTCCTATTACCCGCCCATCCAACAATGGGCCGACCTTCAGCGATCCCGTCTCCATGCCTCGCCCTTATCCCAGCGCTAAAGGCTCACCGGATCCTCCTGCCCTTTGCCTTCCTTCCTTGCCACTATCCCAGTCATCCTCCCTGCCCTTTATCCCCCTCCCCCTTAACTCGGCGCAACGGCGGTGATCCCTCACCCCGCCGGGGTGGTGCAGTGGTAAGACGCCCGACTACTGTGCCGGAGTACCCGGGTTCGAACCCGACCTCGGCGGCTGCGTTTCGATGGAGGCGAAACGAAGAGGCGTCCATGTGCTGTGCCATGTCAGCGCACGTTAATCTCCAGGTGGTCGAAATTACTCCGTAGCCCTCCTCTACGGCTCCTCTTTCTCTCTTTCCATTTTCACTCCCTCCTTCCTCCCGTCCCTTTCGGCGCAGTTGCGGTGTCCACAGAAAACAAGTGAGAGAGTTACCGCGCCTTTCCCTTCCTATCAATAATAAATCAGGTTTCTCATACTGAGAACCCGACCTCGGCGGCTGCGTTTCGATGGAGGCGAAACGAAGAGGCGTCCGTGTGCTGTGCGATGTCAGCGTTAAAGATAATTACATTAAATTAAATTGGTTCACAGGAAGGGAAAGGCGCAGTAACTGTCACACTTGCTCTGTGGACACCCGAACCGCGCAGTAAGGGAAGGGAGGAAGGTGGGAATGAAAGTGGACAGAGAGAAAGAGAAGCCGTATTGGAGGGCTACGGAGTAATTTCGACCACCTGGGGATCTTTAACGTGCGCTGACATCGCACAGCACACGGACGCCTCTTCGTTTCGCCTCCATCGAAATGCAGCCGCCGCGGTCGGGTTCGAACCCGGGAACTCCGGCACAGTAGTCGGGCGTCTTACCACTCCACCACCCCGGCGGGGCACGTTAAAGATCCCCAGGTGGTCGAAATTACTCCGTAGCTCTCCACTACGGCTCCTCTTTCTCTCTTTCTCTCCCATCTTCCTCCCTTTCCTTACGGCGTGGTTGCGGTGTCCACAGAAAAAACAAGTGAGACAGTTACCGCGCCTTTCCCTTCCTATAAATAAATCGGCTAAATCGGCCCTCATACCTGAGGAGACAGTTGAACGCGCCGATCCCCCTTTTCATCCTCCACATAAGAACCACTTCTCTCTCCCCCGTCCCTTAGGACGTTGTTGTTGTGGCTGTAAGAAGAAGGAAAAGAAAATGAACGGGCCTGCTACTGGCTCTCTAGCTGAGCCATATCCGCTGCCTCGTGCGGACAGAAGAGAAAATAGAGAAGAAAAAAAAAGAACAGGGAGAGAAAGACGCGCGCCGCAACCACAGCAGTTGTCCACCACCACCGAAGCGGTGATGGGTGCAATGACGGCCTACAACAGATAAAAATTCAGGGGCTGGCTAGCCCAAGCCGCGAGCGGCGTCGGCCCACCGTCCCAACCTCATAGGGCCAGGAACTGCCACCAGGAACGCGCGTCACATGTCCAGAGAGATGATGTGACATATTGCGCATTTCCTTTCTGTGAACTATTATTTATTCAAACCATTATGGAAGGCTGGAGTGAACGTGGAAAAGGAAAGTGGAGGAGAAGAGGAGGGCTACGCAGTATTATAAACCACCTAAGAATTTTTAACGTTCACTGACAAAGCGAAGCACATAGACGTCTCCATCTCGGCTCCATCGAATCTTAGACGGTCTCTGTTGTTGTGGCTGTATAAAGGAAACGAAAAATTTGGAGGACGCTTAAGCTTCGCCTTCAAGAGTGGAACGCGATAGCGTTATTGCACCTCGTTCGCACCGCCCACTCATTCGCTCGGTATGCTCTTGAGTCACACAAACAGTTTTCATACTCAACACTTCTAAGTGCACTGTACAACTTTTTTCTAATTATTTGTTCAAACAAGTGCTTCTCACAATCTACACTGTCGCAACAGTGAGCGCCGAGCAACGCAGCGTTCGGCGCGGCAACGAAACGTGCGCCTGAGCAAGCGGAACGAACCAAAGAACTCGGTGTCTCGGAGGGAGAAAGCCGGGCAGCGACGCGCCATGAAGGCGGACGCGATCATGGGGCTGACGCCTTGATGGGTGGTGGTGGTGAAAAACTATTTAGTGGAGCCGCGAAATACTCGTTACAAGGGCTGGGCCGGCTCCTGATCACGGGTGGTAGCCAGCAGGCAGTGCCTGACGGCGACCGCTTCAGCCCAGTCTACTTTGTGGAGCCGGTTCTGAGCTGGAGACTGCGATCTCCCAAGCCTCGTTGTCCGTAAGGCGCCATTCGGCCGGTGGTTGAAACTCCGGGCATCTGAACATATGTTCGAATGTAGCTCTCGGGGCCTCGCAGAGGGAACATTCGGACTGGTGAGTAGAGGGGGAGAAGAGTGCCAGCAGTGCTGGGGAGGGAAAGGTGCGGGCTTGAGGTGTCTCCATGTTATTTGTGGTGGTTTAGTTAAGGAGGGGTGTGGGGGAGGGTAGTGAAGCCTTTCAGACCGGTAGTGTAGTGTAATGTCGTTGTAGGTGATCAGCCGATCTCTGGCACTGCCTAGGTCCTCGGTATCTGTTGCAAGGTCGACGTATGCTCGAGCAGCAGAATTGGCCACTTCGTTACCGAGGTTGCCCGAATGGGCTGGTACCCAGACAAGGTCTATGGGTCGGGGTGTTTGAACGTTGGTAGTTAAGATTTTGTGAAAGGCAGCATGTAGCTGGCCTCGGGCGAAATTTTGTATGGCAGTTTTAGAATCGCTGAGGATAAGGGTGGCAGTGGAAGAGACTATCGCGATGGCTATAGCGGATTCTTCGCTTCTACGGACGTTCGGGTAATGATAGAGGCTGATGTGATGTGTTCGAAGCGGCTGGATACCGCCCATATCGCATAAGCTGAGCGGTGTGGATATTCTGCGGCGTCCACGTAGGCCGTGTCGGGTTCGTTGGCACGTGCTCTGTGTAGGGCACGTGCTCTCGCTTTCCGTCTGGCCTGGTTATGAAGGGGATGCATGTTTTTCGGAAGTGGGTGGACAGTGAGGTAGGTGATCGCGGGCTGTCTTTGGAACTGCATACGTTTCTACTGGAGGGGCACCTAACGGTCTAAGTTGGAGAAAGGAAAGAATGTGGCGACCAGTTGGGGTCATGGAGAGCCGTCCTAGTTGGGCTATGCGGTGGGCTTCCACCAGTTCGCTGAGGGTGTTATGAACTCCCATGCCTAAGAGTCGATAGGTTGGGGTGCGCTTAGGTAAGCCGAGAGCTGCCTTATAAGCGTGTCTGATGAGAGCATCCACCTTGTCTGTCTCTGCTTTTGTTAGATATAAATACGGAATCGAGTAAAGAATGCGGCTTATAATAAATGCCTGTACTAAGCGTCTGAGGTCATGCTCGCGCATTCCACAGTGCTTGTTGGCTATACGTTTGATTAGGCGGGTGATCTGATGTGTTGTGTTAGTCAGTCTGGAGAGTGTATCCGTGTTAAGGCCGTTGTCTTGTATGAACATACCTAGTATTCGAAGTTTGTGAACTTGTGGTACTGGCTGACCATCTACGGTGATGAGCATAGGGGGTTGGTGGTGTTTCCGCGGGCTTGGGTGGAGTATCAGGAGCTCGGATTTGGTGGAGGAACATGCAAGGCCTATTGAAGCTGCGCATCTCGACACCATGTCTGCCCCCTCCTGAAGAGTTTCTTCCATGCTACCTATATTCCCAGTGGTGGTCCACAGGGTGATATCATCTGCATATAGAGAATGGGAGAGGTTTGGGATCTGTGACAGCTTTTTGGCCATGGGGATGAGTGTGATGTTAAATAAAAAAGGGGAAAGGACTGATCCCTGCGGGGTGCCTCTATTACAGAGGGTAAAAGTGGGGGATTTTAGGGGACCGAACCGAATTTCTGCTGTGCGCTCCCGAAGAAATAGTGAAATGTAAGCATGTGTTCAGTTTCCCACATTCAGAGTGGATAATGCATCCAATATAGAGGAGTGATAGACATTGTCAAATGCCTTTTGCAAGTCTAGAGCCAGCAATGCTCTTGTGCGTTTGCAATGTCGGGGATGGAGAATTTCTTCTGATATCTGTAGCATGACATCTTGGGTGCATAGGTGGCTGCGGAAACCCAGCATTGTGTGAGGAAAAAGGTCGCGGGTTTGCATGTGTTTATGTAGCCGATTCAAGACAACGTGTTCAAAAAGTTTACCAAGACATGAAGTTAGCGAAATGGGCCTAAGGTTTGAAAGAGTGAGCGGTTTGCCGGATTTAGGTATAAAGATAACCTGAGCATGCGTCCACTCTGAGGGAAGCGTTCCCTCTTGCCAGTGTTTGTAAAGAGTTCCGTTATTGCCTGGATGGAGTTTTCATCGAGGTTTCTAAGTGTTTTTTTCGTGATCTGATCGGCTCTTGGAGCAGACGTAGTGCGGAGTTGGAGCATGGCTGCTCTGACTTCATACATTGGGATGTCTTCGTCTAGCGCATGGTTTTGGGTTCCAAGGTAGTGTGGTAAGGGTGTCTTCGGTGTGGTTGTGAGGTATGTATCTTTTAAGGATTGAATAATGTTGTCGTTGTCCATGTCTATGCCATAGATAAGACGCGTCACATTTTTCTGCTGTACATTCTTGGCATGATCGGGTTCAAGAAGGCATCGTAGCAACCGCCACGTGTCCTAAAGTCCTAGGTTTCCAGCAAGGCGGTCGCATACTTGACCCCATTGCTGGTGACTGAGCTGTGCCGCGTGCGTCTCCATTTCCCTTATGAGAGCGGAGACGCGTAGCTTCAGGGCGCGATTGTGTTTGTTTTTAAGCCATCGCTTCTGTAAGCTCGAGTGAGCTTCCCACATGTGGAGTAATCGGCTGTCAATAACCTCCGAGGTTTGTGTGCACGGCATTTCCGATGTGGCCATATTCACGTCTCTTGTTGAGGTTAGCCAGCCAATTTGTAAGGTGGTCTATCTGCTTCGGGGCCGCGGTACGAAGATCGCGAAAGCGATCGCAGTTGGTGATTTTGAATTTCCTCGTTATACGTGGGGTTATGGAGGATAGTGAGAAAGAGGTCTAAATTATATAGTGATCGCTACCAAGAGAGGTTTGCGTGTTTGTCCAATAGCATTGTGTTATGTTTTTCGTGAGTGTGAGATCGGGGGTGGTGTTGCTCTGTACACTGTTGCCAATGAGCGTGTACTGTTGTGTATCATTGACAAGGGTTATGCCCTCATTTTGGAGAAGTGCCCAGAGTAGGGCGCCTTTACTGCAAGTCGTTTTGTATCCCCATGTGATATGGCGGGCATTAAAGTCTCCTGCAACTATCAATGGTTGGTTAGCGCTGATTTGAGGGGCTTTTTTCATGGCCGCCATTAGAGGAGCAGTTTTCCCTTTCGGGGGGCTGTAGATATTCAGAATGAATAGACTCTTTCCTTTCCGCTCTTTAGGAAGCAGCTCTATCAAATGGAAGTCGATATCTGCAACGTCCATGTTGTGATCAGTTGCTGTGTAGTTGCGGTGAACCAGCGTCGCCGCTCTGTACTGAGGACAGTTTGTTGGTATATGAGAAGTGTAATTGAGCAGATTTACAGGGGAGTTTGTTTCCTGCACTGCGATTACCGCTGGTGTTTCATCGGCCGGAAGGGATTGAATGTAGGGCTGCAGATTACTACGCTTGGAACGAAAGCCTCTGCAGTTCCACTGCCACACCTTAATGTCCTGTCGACGTCCTGCCATCTTGGGGCTGAGATTCGGGTGGGATCATTTGAGATACTGTGGTAGAGAGTAGCTTTTCTAGAGCAGTTTGAATCTGGATCTGTTGCTGCTGCATCTGCTGCTCGAGCATCGCTATCCGTGCGTCTACTCCAGCTGCCCATGCGTTCGTGCTGGTGGTCATAAATTCAAATTTTTTTCGCAATCTTCTCTTCAAGTAAAGCTATGGAGGCGACCAGATCAGGCTTTTGGGAGTCGACCACTGTAGGAATGTCTTGGTGAGGTGCCTTCCGTTTGGCGGGTGTATGAGTTTTAGTAGTAGATGCTGTGTTGTTGCATGTGGGAGGAGGAGGCGGAAGTGGGGTGGAACGGCCTGGGAGGGGAGTGGAAGAACTTTCCATTCCCTCTGCGGGGGAGAGCCTGTGAATTAGCGTTTGCATTTGCTGAGTGAGCTTTGCAATATGATCATTCTTTTTTTATTTGATCATTCTGTTGCTGAATTTGCTTGCCCTGAGTTTCTAGCTTTTCTTTAAGTGGCTTATTTTCTCGGACAAGGGAGGAAGATCGTGGGCCCCAGCTCACCTTATTTTCCGGCGGAGGCTGGTCGGTCAGGGGCGAGAAAGATGGCGAACAGTTCCTGGCGTTGGTCGAAGCGGCGGACGCGGCGGACCTGGAGCGGACGCGGTTAGTGGAACTCGTCCGGTGCTTGTTTCGGGATTGCCGGGTTGTTTGCTCGGCGTCTGCACCAGCTGTCGAGCGTGTCAGTCTCTTGTTGTCCGGTCTTTTGAATCGCTCCGAGCAATCGCGGGAGCCCGTAAAATGGGGGCCGCCGCATAGAATGCACTGGGGTGGACACGTTGGAGGGTCGGTCGGTACATGGGTCCCCCACATCGTTGGCATAAGTCCTTTTTGGGTCCGTGCACACGTCGCTGCGATGTCCCGGACGACGGCAGTTGAAGAAGGCTTCTGCTTTGGCGATGAATGGATGTCAGTGGTAGACCGCTCTATAGAAGCACAGCTGTTTAGGTACTGATTTGGTATTTATGAAGGTGACCAGAATTGATTTGGTGTGACCGAGTCGGCGTGCATCGATGATGAGATAGAAGGGGCTTTGGTTGAACGTTTTTAGCTCTGTAAAAATTTCTTCAGATGTCTGGTCGTAGATAGCATTATAAATGATGCCTCGAATGGCGTTGTCCGGAGGAGCGATATACGTTTTCATTGGATAGACTTGGTCGATTATCTTTATAGATTCCAGTTGTACATATCTGCGGGCACGGTCTTCGGCTGGCGTGCTGATAGTGAATGAATTGTGCCTAGGGTTGATTCGGATGGCGTCTTGTGTTCGCACTGAGTCTATCGGTAGTTGCAGAGCGCTGGTGACTAGAGACAGTATATAGCCCCAGTTGTGTTTACTTAGGTCGAGGCCTCTACCGGGGCGGAACACGATTTTAAGGTCTCGTGTCGGGAGCTTAGGCAACGGTGGCGGACGCTTTATAACGTTGGAAGACTTGCCTTGCGTAGGCTGCGTTGGTGTGGCTGCGCCGGCCGGGGGCTGATGAGTCGAAGTCGTGGGGACTTGCTGGGCAGAGAGGACATCGGGGTGAGCCATACGTCGAGCCTCCATGGCCCGGTCCCATCTTGATGCAGTATCAGTAGTCCCATCTTCAGTGCGCACCATGCCGCTGTTGGTGGGCCGTGAAGTCGTGGGAGTGAAGGGTTAGGCCTAGGCCTAACCCTTGGCGGTGGCCGGCTCCCAGAGCAATCTCAAAGTTTATCCGCAAACTCGGGAAGACGGTCTGAAGAGAGGGTGGACAGGTGCTTAACACCTTCATGCGTCAATTGCGGCTATTCGAAGCATGAACAGTCAAGAATTCCGCACTCACGGTCGAAAATTGGAGGAGCTGATGCGAACACCAAGCGTCCGTGTCAAGCTCCAAGCGCACTTCTCCACGCCTTGATGGGATCGTCCTCTATCTCGCTTGGGAGCGCCACGCAGAAGCATGACTCCTCGGAAGCAGCTCATCACACATCGCAGGGGACGCTTTCCCAGCAGAAGCGCTACGGCGCAGCGATCACGTCAGAGGCGTCCGGCATCAGACGCTGCACCTAGCAATCGCGCTGTGAGCGGAAAGAGGAGCCGCGTCGCCTAAACACCACTGTTCGAGTGACACACGCTGGATGTTGGAAGAGGAGAGAGCGAGAAAACTTATTAAGCGCAAGGGTATTGGGGCGTCCTCGCCCCGGTACCCGCGCGGCCCGAAGGGGGGACGCGGGTGAGCAAAGTAGTGATCTAAAGAAAGGAAAGACGCTTGATTCTACAACCCGTGAGGGTGCACGGCGAAACGTAAGGGGCGAGTGGCGCGCCACGTGTCGGGGCAGCGCCGCACATTGCGAGGAGGGGTTCTTCTGTGTTTGCCGCAAGATGGCTCTGCATGTGCGCAGAGCGCAGCAGAAATGTAGCGGAAGCGTACTTCGCTACTCGTGTAACTGCGATTTCTGTAAGTAACATGCTCATAATTACCGATATACACCGCAGTATAACGTTCTACGGCACGTTTCTAAGGCAACACGGCATTCACTAGAAGCGCTTTTGTACCGCTTTCAAGCATCAAAATCGTGGCTGAGTGGTAGCGTCTCCGTCTCACACTCCGGAGACCCTGGTTCGATTGCCACCCAGCCCATCTTTGAAGTTGCTTTTTATTTATGAAGTGCATGCCGAGATTTATCGCTCACGGCCAACGCCGCCGACGCCGACGACACCGGCTTTTCTGCGACACGAGCTCCTTAACGCTATCACGTTAAAATGCACAGGACTGCTACTGGCTCTGTAGCTGAGCCACCTCCGCTGCCTCGTGCGGGCATAAAATAGAAAGTAAAGAAGAAAGGATGAGGGAGCGATAGACGCGCGCCGAAGCAGCCGTCATCCGCCGAAGCGGTGGCGGATGCAATGATAGCACTCAACACATAAACAGTTGGTGACAGGCTAGCCCCTGCCGCAAGCAGCATTGACCTACGAGTCCCATCCCCGTAGGGCCAGGAACAGCCACCCTTCTCCACAGTTGTTGTGGCTGTGGGAAGCATGAAATGAAA
Organism: Amblyomma maculatum; assembly: GCF_055883805.1. Taxonomy (NCBI): domain Eukaryota; kingdom Metazoa; phylum Arthropoda; class Arachnida; order Ixodida; family Ixodidae; genus Amblyomma; species Amblyomma maculatum. The sequence goes on from NC_139346.1 coordinate 121,301,564, forward strand.
ATGCACGGGCCTGCTACTGGCTCTGTAGCTGAGCCACCTGGTTTTTATAGGAAGGAAAAGGCGCGGTAAATGACTCACTTGTTTTCTGTAGACACCTCAACCGCGCAGTAAGAGAGGGAGAAAGATGGGAGTGAAAGTGGAAATAAAGAGGAGCCGTAGTGGAGGGCTGCGGAGTAATTTCGACCACCAGGGGATCTTTAACGTGCGCTGACATGGATGGGGCTGGGATAGGTATAGGTCCCCGCCGCTTGCGGCGGAGGCTTGCCTGGCACCGACTTTTTATCTGTTGTAGGCCGTCATTTCACCCTCCACCGCTGCGGTGGTAGATGACTGTTGTTGCGGCGCGCGTCTTTCTCTCTCTCTTCATTTTCTTTCTTCCCTATTTTCTCTTCTGTCTGCACGAGGCAGCGGAGGTGGCTCAGCTACAGAGCCAGTAACAGGCCAAAGCATTTTATTTTCCTTCTTCCTACAGCCACAGCAACAACATCGCACAGCACACGGACGCCTCTTCGTTTCGCCTCCACCGAAACGCAGCCTCAAAGGTCGGGTTCGAACCCGGTTGCTCCGGCACAGATAATAATAATTGGTTTACAGGAAGGGAAAGGCGGAGTATCTGTCACACGTGTGTGTGAACACCTGAACCGCGCCGTAAGGGAAGGGAGGAAGGTGGGAATTAAGGTGTAAAAAGAGAATGAGGAGCCGTAGTGGAGGGCTACGGAGTATTTCGACCACCTGGGGATCTTTAACGTGCGCTGACATCGCACAGCACACGGACGCCTCTTCGTTTCGCCTCCATCGAAACGCAGCCGCCAAGGTCGGGTTCGAACCCGGGTGCTCCGGCACAGATAATAATAATTGGTTTACAGGAAAGGAAAGCGGAGTATCTGTCACACTTGTGTCTATGGACACCTGAACCGCGCCGTAAAAGAAGGGAGGAAGGTGGGAATTAAGTTGTAAAAAGAGAAAGAGGAGCCGTAGTGGAGGGCTGAGTAATTTCGACCACCTGGGGATCTTTAACGTGCGCTGGGGATCTTTAACGTGCGAGTATCGATAGCAAACTCCTAAACATGTGGCACAATAAACAGGACCTAGAGAAAGGCCTAAAAACACAAAGATGGAACCGTAATATTAGGAGAGCACTAGCTCGACATAATAAAGAGATGGAGACATACGCCCTCAAACTAAATGAACAAAACTGGTGCAGCAGTTGTGATGAAATGGAACAAGGCATGAGCCTCTCGAAAACATGGAACATTCTACGACACATGCTCGATCCGGAAAAATCTAAAGCACAAGCCAACGTAAATCAAACTAAAGTTAAGCCTGATTAAATATTGACCTTTTCTGACGCAGCGCGTTTTAAACACGCTCATAGGGAGAATGAAGGCGACGCAAGGATGGATACGTTACCTAAAGGGGTGAGTTGGCCAGCTGGCCCTGTGATTTGATTATTGTGCGTCCACGCCGCCATTCTTGCCTCGCATCGCTGAGAGGACACTTGCGCGTCCGGCGCTCGCCGGCGCGTTCTTGCAATGCCAGGAGCCAAGCGGCTGAAGCCTTTTACGTTTTTCAGCCGTGTGCCGCAAGGCACCACAACACTAGAACTGACGAAAATCCTGGTGAAACGTTTTTCGAAAACGGAACTTGGTGGCGTTCAAGATTTCACAGGCGGGAAGTTCGAGATTTTCCTGAAGACTAGGGCTGCTGTTGAGAGATTCCTGAAGGATCCCGTCGTAGATGTTAAGGGAACTGCGGTGACTTTTGAGTATCGGGGCACGCGCGCGAAGCTGGTGCGCGTCTTTGGCTACTCATCGGAGCACCATGACGTAGTGTTGGCAAATGCACTTCAGCCCTATAAAAATTGTCACCGTTGCCCGCGAGACCGTCCCCGGTTTCCCGTTCGTCACCACGGGGATCCGACGGATAAAGATAGAGATGAAGTCTGAGATTCCGAACTTCCTGGATGTGATTGATACAACCATCCAGTGCGAGTATGAAGGAGTCAAGAGGGTATGCCGCAAGTGCGGACATGAAGGCCACATGGGCGCGAGTTGCAACACGCCACAGTGCGAGCGTTGCGGCGCGTATGGGCATGAAGTGTGCGATGCCGTGTGCCCTAAGTGTGGTGAGGACCACGCTGTAAAGGCATGTAAGAGGAGGACATTTGCGTCTGTGTTAGGGAATGAAGACGTGAATGAACAGCCAGCCGATTATTGGGAGCAGCCCGCACCAGCACTCGTGCTGGCAACTCCTGAGAACCCGAAAGAAACCGAGACGCAGGGTGATGCGTCTACAGACGCCGTCACCGAGGAAGATAGCAAGGAGGCGACGGCTGCGGCCGCGCCATCTGAAGATTTAGAAGAAAAACAAGCAGAAGTTGTCTATGAAGACAACGAGGTGCCCCCAACGTCCGCTGCCGGGAAAGCGGTTATGGACATTGCCGCACCCTCTACAGCGCCCGAACAGAACCCCGAAAAGAAAACTGAAACTGGACACTGCCAGGTGCCCTCAGTGGCCGCCACGGTAGAGGAACAAGAGTGTGCAGCCGGCGTCGCTGCCGCAAAAAAAGACCGATCGGTTGAAACTGAAGAAGATGAAGAGAAGGACATGGATACGACCACAGTGCGCCCCAAACGCAAGCGGAGTCCCAAAAAGAAGAAAACCAAAAAATCAGCGCCATCAACATCATCGGAATCTTCCGCCGACGCGCCGTTGACGAAGCGTGCGTTTCTGAAAAACCCTCCACCAATAAGCGAGAGCAGCTCTGACACTGAAACAGAAATGCCGAGCCAACATCGCTGTCACATTTGAACACAACGAATTGTGATTGCTACTCGGACATCTCGGACATCTACGACGCCGATTCCACAGCGGAGTCACCTTCCGCTTCTCCCACTGCGCATGACACCGCTCCCTCCTCATGAGGTGGTCGCGCTTTCCCCTCTTTCCTTCCTTTAGCTACATCCTGGCCTTTTCCTTCGTTCTCGCAACGCTAAACATTCGCGGCTTTACTAAAGCAGCGAAACAAGCTGAAACAATAGACATAGCCCGCGCCAAAAAGATCGACATCCTCGCACTTCAAGAAACATATTCACCGGCAAGAACAAATTGAAAATTTTGACCTCCGTTTCAGCACAAAATCCTATTGGTGTTTCGGAAGGAAGGGTTCAGGGGGAGTTGCGCTCATCTTCCTAAGAGACGCCGGCCTGTCAGTCCTACGCCACGATAGGGACAACGCAGGACGCTTTGTCTCGATTGACCTTAACAATGGCATGCGCATCATTAATGTATATGCCCCATGCCGTTTTGGACAGCGAGAATTTTTTGAGGGGCTAGAAGAGAGATTTATTGGCCCAGCCAAAATAGTGTTATTGGGCGATTTTAACTGTGTCCTCTTCAAAGAAGACCGCCGCTCTCTTCGGGGTACACCGCGGCGACTTAGACGAGACTACAATGGCGCACAGGCCTTGCGTGATCTGGTGGAAGAGTTAGACTTAACCGATGCTTGGCGCGCACTACAACCTGGTCGCACCGGCATGACCTGGTCTGGTCGTGGTCTCGAAAGCCGTATTGACCGCGTCTATGTCTCTGCTAGCGTAGCTGATTCCCTGCACTCTGTGTGGGTATTCCCCAATGCCCTAAGTGATCAAAAGCTGCTTATCACGCGCTTGTGTGCGGCTGATATTTCTCCACGAGAAAAGGGTTGCTGGAAATTAAACACGCGACTTCTGGATGACGAGCGTGTCCAGCAGGAAGTCGTCAAAGTTATAAAGCGTTACGTCTCCCCTAACATGGATGCACAAAGCTGGGATAATATGAAAACATCCATCAAGATTTGCCTCCAAGAGTGGGGGAAGAAGATGGCGCGGGAAGAGAGAGAAGAAATCCGAATAGTCTCGGATGCCATCATCGCGCTATCGACCCCATTTTCTCAGGGACCAAGCATCCCCGCGGCGTTGGCCACCCTGCGTAAGGAGTTCCATCGTCTTCTAAATCGGCGCTGGGACAGACTTCGCGCAACAGCACGCGCTGAACGATGGGAAACCGAGGCATGGTGTTCGCGTCATCTGCTACGCCGTCGCCTTGCCAGAAAGAACGAAACCCTCTCTGCAGTCGAAGATCCACTCACCGGCCATATTGTTACGAACCCTGAGCAGGTATTGAGTTTAGCACGCGATTTCTACATCGAACTTTATGCTGCTGAGCCCTGCACCCCCACATCGTTCCAGCTGGAGGTAGCAACTGACACACCTAACCTAGACGACACATGGCTGTCGTCTGAAGAACTACACACAGCCCTAAAACAGATGAAGCCAAACAGAAGCCCGGGTATGGATGGACTCCCGCCAGCTTTTTACGTAAAGTTTTGGCCGTCGCTAAAGACCGCTTTCACCAACTTAGCAAACGACGCCCTAGAGCGAGGGGAACTAACTCCAAGTATGAACGAAGGCCTCATCACACTCCTGTGCAAGGACACTTCCAGGAGCAGTGACCTTAAAGCTTGGAGGCCAATAACCCTTCTAAATACGGACTACAAGGCAATTGCCAAATGTCTCTCCTTACGCCTGACGCCTGCTCTATCGTCAATAGTAGGCCCGCAACAGGCTTGCTGTGTCCCAGGCCGTTCGGTAGAACTCCACGGCATGGCTCTGAGAGACCTTTTGACATGGATGGAATCACGCAGCATCAATGGCTTTCTTTGCTCCCTGGACCAAGAGAAGGCATTCGACCGCCTGAGTCACGAGTACCTGTTTAGGACACTTGAGCTCGCGCGCATTCCCGTACAGTACATAAATATGTGCAAGGCGCTTTATGCCGCACCACAAGCAGCAGTCATTGTACAGGGGCGCATCTCAATGCCATTCCCCGTGGAAAGGGGTGTCCGTCAAGGTTGCCCCCTCTCCCCGTTGCTCTATGTCATAGCGATTGAACCCCTCCTGCAAAAGATTGTTAGAGATGGCGGCATCCACAAAACACCTTTGCCAGCTGGCCCTCCCTGCACTCCAGTGTTCGCCTACGCGGATGACGCTTCTGTGGTGGTGCCAGACACAACATCACTGGAGAGACTACTTGAATTAACTACGGAGTACTGCCAAGCGAGTGGGGCTCGCCTCAATCACAAAAAATCCACTGTTATGGCCTTGAACGCGACACCCTCCCCTACCACTATCCAATCGATCTCTGTTACTCGCGAGACACGAATCCTCGGATATTTCTGCGATTCGGCTGGGCCAGCGCCTAGAAATTGGAATAGGGCTGAAGAGCAACTAAGCATCAAAACCCACAACCTTGGTGCTCTAAAATGTCCCCTGACTGCGCAGGCTACCATCATCAAGACAATGCTGATTTCTACCCTCAGCTTTGTGGCCAGCATTCTTGACATCCCCCCAGACAAGAAAAAACAGCTCCAGAAACACATATACCGCTTTTTGTGGCAGGGAGCCCCCGATAAGGTAAAACGAGCCATTGTCTGCCTGCCCAGATTCAAAGGTGGCCTGGGGCTGCCCGATCTGGATATTCTCGCAAGGGCTCTGCACATCAAATGGACATTCAGAGCCGTCGAATGCGACATGCCGCTAACAAAAACTATGGCTTCGTACTATCTGTCGACACGGCTGCGAACATTCACTGAGAAGGCCCTACACCACAACACCCCGCACGCAGGGTCGCCCCTATCATTTTACCGAACCGCAGCCACAGACTTAGAGTACCTGAAAGAAAACTCGTCTGACGTTGACACACGAACCATGCACCTGAAAGATATTATCAATATGATCACCCCTCCGCTCCCTGCCCGCCTATCAAGATACATGCTATGTGCAGAAAGACCCAGTTGGCAGTACATTACAGCCCACTTCCTCGATGCACGCCGAGCCTCCCTGATGTGGAGGTTCGCAAGAGGCATCTTACCTATCAGAAGGCGTGCCTTCGTCCCTGCGACGTCAGGAATGATTGACCTGTGTCCCTTCTGCTTGGCCCGAGAGACAGCGGAGCACATCTTTCTTGACTGCCTAATTCCCGCAGCACTCCTAGAGCGTCTGAGAGATATGTTCGGCCTCCCCGGGATCCCATACCCCACCGTGCGCTACTTCAACCCGCTTCCAAAGGAAGGACGCAAACAGTTTGTCTTGACACTGGCAGAGGTCAACTATCAGGTGTGGTTGGCCCGCTGCAAAGCGGCCTACTCGAACAAGACTCCGAGCCTACATGAAGTGAAGGCCAAAATCAGAAAAGAACTATGGTTCCACCTAAAGAGAGAGAGACGCCACTTAGGGAGAAAGAAGTTTTTTGAAGAATGGGGACACCCCATGGTGATCTTCAAAGAAGAAAACGGAAAACTCGAAGTGAGATATTAGAAGACTTGCTCGCGTCAGGCTTCGACCCACCGGGGTGGTGCGGACGTGGTGCATATGCACTGCGACCCCGCCCCGGTGGGAACAGGCCGGATTGCATGAGCCCCCTGGCTGGGAAAAGCCCGCTCCCCGAAACAAAAAAAAACCCAAACCTTATGGTGCGGGAGGCCTTTCCTGGGGTAGCCGTAGGATGATGATGGTCGCAGGTTGAGGTCTGTACCCTCACAGGAGGATCGCACCTAGTGCATCCTTCCTTCCATCTGACAAGGCAAGTTAAGCATGCCTTAGAAGGCTCGGACGAACAATTGATGAGCAAATTAATCGAAATCTACATCGGACAAACGAAAACCGAAACGTTACCAGCATATGAGGGGAAACCTAACCTAGACTTAGACGCCCCCATCACTAGGGCTGAAGTCCGAGCTGAGATTATTGGATTAAAGACAAGATCAGCCCCAGGACCTGACGGTATCACGAACACTATTATCAGAAATCTAGACGAGTCAATCACAGCCCTGACAGAATACATGAATAAGGTATGGGAGACTGGACAACTATCGCAGGCATGGAAAAATGCTAGTATAGTCCTCATACCCAAACCGGGGAAGCCGCCAAAACTAGAAAACCTAAGACCCATATCACTGACCTCGTGCGTGGGAAAGCTAATGGAACGCGTTATTCAGACGAGACTTACCAAATACATGGAGCAAGAGAACCTCTGGCCACACGAAATGGTGGGCTTCAGGCCGGGGCTAAGCACACAGGACGTGATGCTCAGACTTAGATACGATATCATAACACATGAATCTTCAGATACAAAGACTATTCTCGGACTTGACCTAACCAAAGCCTTCGACAATGTCAAGCATAAGGCAGTGCTCGAAGGTCTCCAAGAAGTTGGGGTTTGAATCAGAACCTATAACTATATCAGATTTTCTCACTAACAGAGAAGTCACCATGAGCTTTCAAAGCGCCAAATCACCCACAGTCACCTTGGGTAGCAAGGGAACGCCACAAGGCTCTGTCTTGTCTCCCTTTCTATTTAACATTGCTATGAGAGGGCTACCAGCACAACTAAAGCAAATACCGGACTTAAAATTTAGCATGTACGCAGATGACTTAAATGTCTGGATAAATAAAGGTAGCGACGCAGAAATAGAGAACAAACCCCAGGCTGCCGCAAATAAGGTGGTTGAGTACGCTGCGGAACGCGGTCTATCCTGCTCGCCGAAAAAGTCAGAAATATTCATCTACAACCCCAAATATAAGAAACATAAAGCAGACATGTTGAAAGCTACCCAGTTCCAGAAGTAGAAGAAATTAGAATCTTAGGACTGATCCTCCAAGCAAGAGGGCAGAACACAAACACCATCAAAAAATTGGAGAACTACGCAGCCCAAGTTACGGGCATATTCAGAAGAGTAGCGCTTAGAGGACACGGTCTCAAGGAACGTAGTCTACTCAAAATGACGCAAGCCTACATCATCAGTCGCATATGTTATGTCACACCTTTTCTCAATCTCAAAAAGACAGAACGAGAAAAAATCGACGTCATAATTCGAAAATGCGTCAAACGCGCACTAGGCCTCCCTGTCTCCACATCAACAGAGAAGCTGGAGAAAATGGCGATTCATAATACATGGCAAGAGCTCACTGAAGCTGTCAGAATCTCTCAACTGGAAAGACTAAGTCAGACGGAGACAGGCAGAGCCATCCTAGACTGGGTCGGACTCCAATCAGACAGAGGCCCACAGACGAAAACATCTATCCCACCCAACATAAGGGAACACATACTGGTACCACCTTTACCTCGAAACATGCACCCAGACTACAACAAAGAACGCGGAGAACACAGAGCCAAAGCCATCGCTAAAAGAATGAAATGCAAAGCAGTCGATGAAGTTGCTTATGTGGACGCATCATGCGGACGACACGGAGCAGCTGTCTCGGAAGTAGTAAATGGAAAAGGTGCACCTAAAAGTGCGGCCTTAACACGCACCCGTGACATTAGTAGAGCTGAAGAGGTCGCAATAGCGCTCGCATGCACTGGTACACAGGCCAAAACTATAATCAGCGACAGAAAAACGGCTGTCTGGAATTTTTCAAAAGGACGGATCTCAGAGGAGGCCAAAAAGATTCTTCTCACAAATCCCATTACTAGAACCATATCCATCATATGGATACCAGCACACGTGTCTGTCACTGGCAACGAAGCTGCGCACCTGCTGGCCCGAGATCTCTACCACCGGGCAGCGGTAGAACAGCCCGAATGCAAGGGAATTAAAGATTGCGCTATCACATACAATGAGATCACAGAATCTTACAAAATAGATCGAAAAGTATACCCTCCCCCAGATCGGTCTCTCACTAACAATGAAGCACGCATCTGGAGGCGATTACAAGCCGATAACTACATCTGCCCTGTCTGGGTTTTCTTAACACAGACCGGGGAGGATTCTAAATGTAAAAATTGCGGACAAATAGGCACGCTAGATCATATAATATGGCAATGCGCGGATTCCCCAGGCGCCCGCAATAACATTGATAGCAGAGAAGCCTGGGAGGTTTCGCTGCGGAGCGGAGACCCCACCGTTCAGCAGCACGCGACCCGCCTGGCGGCTGAGGCAGTGAAGAGTGCTTGTAACCTCACCTGACCTCAGCCTGCGGGGCCCTCCTGACCCGCTCCCCGGCCTGCGTGCCGGGGGCGGGAGATGAGGGGCTACTTTTCGGTGGAAATAAAGTCATAGCCCTCCACTACGGCTCCTCTTTCTCTCTTTCCACTTTCACTCCCACCTTCCTCCCTTCCCTTACGGCGCGGTTGCGGTACAGAAAACAAGTGAGGCAGTTACCGCGCCTTTCCCTTCCTATAAATAAATCAAATCAGTTTCATTCATTCATTAACGTGCGCTGACATCGCACAGCACACGGACGCCACTTCGTTTCGCCTCCATCGAAGCGCAGCCGCCGAGGTCGGGTTCGAGCCCGGGTATTCCCGAAAATAGTCGGGCGTCTTACCACTGTACCACCCCGGCGGGGCAACTTGTTTCTCAACGTCGTAGCTTTGACGGCGCCGCTGTGTTGCAGCACCTCGGAATGACGCTCATACTACATTTTGTCATGTAATGGAGGAAGATGCAGCGAGTGGAGCGATAACTGGAAGTCATGTGGCACCAGAGAAATAGGTATAATAATAAAAATAATCATAATAATAATAATATTATTATTAACAATAATAATAATAACATTTGGTTCACAGGGAGGGGAAGGCACAGTACCTGACACGCATTTCTGTGGGCACCTGAATTGCACTGTAGGGGAAGGAAGGAAGGAAGGAAGGAAGGAAGGAAGGAAGGAAGGAAGGAAGGAAGGAAGGAAGGAAGGAAGGAAGGAAGGAAGGAAGGAAGGAAGGAAGGAAGGAAGGAAGGAAGGAAGGAAGGAAGGAAGGAAGGAAGGAAGGAAGGAAGGAAGGAAGGAAGGAAGGAAGGAAGGAAGGAAGGAAGGAAGGAAGGAAGGAAGGTTGGTTGGTTGGTTTGTAGGGTTTAACGTCCCAAAACAACTCAGGCTATGAGAGACGCCGTAATGGAGGACTCCGGAAATTTCGACCACCTGGGGTTATTTAACGTGCACTGACATCGCACAGCACACGGGCGCCTTGCTTTTCGCCTCCATCGAAAAGCTGCCGCCGAGGCCGGGATTCGATCCCGCGTCCTAAGAAAGGAAGCAAGGAAGAAAGGAATAAAATGGGAACAGAGAAAGAGGAGTCGTTGTGCAGCACTACGGAGTAATTGCAACCACCTGGGGATCTTTAACGTGCACTCACTTAGCACAGCACACGGTCAACTATTCGTTTCGCCTCCATCGAAACGCCGCCGGCGGCGGTCTTAACCGTACCCGAGTACTCCGGCATAGTAGTTAAACTTCTTACCCACTGTGCAACCGCGGCGAGCTTCTAGGAAAGAGAAAGCGTGCTTTTCTTATGTCGTAGTCTTAGTGTTCACCTAATCGCATGTTTTTTTTCCTGACCCCTATGCGTTTCGTACAAATGAGGTGCGGAGATCAAGGAGAAGCAGGACACACGTGATTCCCGCCGCTTGCGGAACAGCCGCTGGCGAGGCAGTGAACTTACGACTTACTTCACGATCCCCAGTCGGCTTCGATTGGCTACTAGCTCCAGACGTGATCACTCCAGGAGGAGGAGGAAGAACATTTATTTCCGCCGAATATGGTGCAGCAGCCACCTACGAGTCCGCACGCAGGCGTCCGGGGAGGCAGTCTGTCACACCGCGGCCAGAGGACACCCGGCCTCGTCTAGGAGAAGAGGTCTTCAGCCTCGGCCACCAGGCGGACGGCGAATCGCTGTGTTTGTTCGTCGGAGCTTCTTAGCGTGGTCTCCCATTCATCGCTAGTTTTAATCGCATTGCGCCCTGGGGCACGAACGCATCTCCATATTATATGATCTAATGTTGCCACGTGGCCGCAAAATTTATAAATTTCGGTTTCTGCACCGTCCTTCTTCCGCCCTCTGGCACCCGTCCAACTCCTCCACAGGGGCGAAAAGAAATTCGAGCTTGGAGTCTTCTCCAGTCGTACGATTCCTTTTTACTCAGGGATCTAACCGGTGGCGGATATATCCTCCGGTCTTTCTTCAAGTTGTCGGCTACATCCCTAAAGGTACCTATACATTCTTTGGTTTTAGATGTTGTGGAGGCGTCCGCAGCACCCCGAGGTAGCGAGGAGCGGGCGAGCATGTGGGCAGCCTCGTTGCCGGCGAGACCGGCGTGTGCTGGAGTCCAGATTATGGTCACGCTTTCGGCGAGAGACGACTCGTTCAGACGTTTTGCAGCACGATTGCTGACTCTACCCTTGCTAAAATTTCTAACCGCCGCTTTGCTATCGCTGATGTGTTTCACACCTGGTTGTGCAATGGCAATGGCTATTGCAATCTCCTCCGCTTCTACCGGCGGTATATCTCGATTTCTTTCTATTCCTATGGCGATCCCAGTGTCCAATAGGTCGACCGAGGTTACGTCGCCTTCTTTCCCGATCGCTGCATCGGTGTAGGCGACCGATCCCGGCGGGAGTTTGTCCAATTTGTTAGCGAGGTGCTTAGCTCTGCTTTTCCTCCTCCCCTCGTCGTGTACGGGGTGCATGTTCTACGGTATGGGCGAGACATATAGATGCTTTCTGATTTCTCGATCTATGCTTTCTCTGACACTTTCGCCTTCCCCGGGCGCTAGTAGGTTTACCCAATCGAGGATTTGCCTACCCGCCGCCGTTCCTGCGAGTCGCTCTCTCTGGGACAGCCTGACCGCCGCAGCCAGCTCTTTCCACTCATTATGCAACCCCATTTTCTCTAGAATGTCGTTAGAAGTAGTTATGGGGAGTCCTAGAGCGCACTTCGTGCATCTCCTAATTATGGTGTTTAATTTTTGTTCCTCGGTCTTGTTGATATTTAGGAATGGAGTCGCGTAGCACATTCTGCTCGTGACAAAAGCTTGTACGAGTCTGAGTCTACTAGCCTCCGTGAGACCACTCCTTCTGTTGGACGTCTTCTTAAATACTCTGACTACGAGCTCCGCCTGATCTTTTAATTTCTTAATCAGGCTTTTGTTACTACCCCTGCGGTTGATAATCATACCTAATATTCTAATTTCATCTACTTTCCGGACTTCGTTTCCGTTGACTTTAATTTTCATGTCTGGAGTTATCTTCCAACTACTTCTGGTCATTACCAGGAGCTCCGATTTTTCTGGCGAACAGCATAGACCTACGTCCTCTGCGTGATAGCTGATTATATATGCTGCCTCTTGGAGCCTGCATGCGATGTACGAGTCGTTCCCTTCGCACATCCAGACGGTCACATCGTCCGCGTAGATGCTTAGTTTTAAGTCATCGAGATGGCCAAGCTTACTGGGGAGCTTCCTCATTACGATGTTAAAAAGGAAAGGTGAGAGCACAGCCCCCTGCGGAGTGCCTCTGTTACCCAGCGGGAACTCCTCCGAACATAAGCCCTGAAAGCTGATGATCGCCGTCCTGTCTCGCAGGAATGATCTAATGTAGTTGTAGGTTCTTTCGCATACTCTAAGCTCAGCGAGCCCGTCGAGAATGGCGTCGTGACTGACGTTGTCAAAAGCTTTCTTAAGGTCTAAGCCTAGAATAGCTTTCGTATTTTTTTCCTGAAGTCTCTGACAACATCGTTATGTAGTCTAAGCATGGTATCTTGCGTACAAAGGCCGGGCCTGAATCCGACCAATTCAGCCGGCCACGCATCATTCTCTTCGGTGTATTTGGTTAGCCTCCTCTGAATAACTTTCTCAAGTAGTTTGCCTACGCAGGAAGTTAGTGATATTGGGCGGAGATTCTCCAAGCCCGGTGGTTTTCCCTGCTTGTGGATTAGGATGATCTTAGCCCTCTTCCACTCTTGGGGTACTTGACCACTCTCCCACACCTGATTTAAATATTTGGTTAGGGCATTGATCGATTCGTCGTCCAGATTTGCGAGCATCTTGTTATTAACGAGGTCCGGCCCGGGGGCCGAGCGTCTTTTTAGGCCGTGCAGCTCCGCTCTGACTTCTGCCACTGTTATGGACGCGTCAAGCTCGCTGTTCGCCGGTCCGTTGTAATCTCTGTAATGCGCTGTGGCGGGGGGAGCTACGTACATGGACTTGAGCTTGTCAATGAGCTGTTTGTCCGTACCCTTAAAGTTATACCTCGCCTTGACCTGTTCTATATTGGCGACCGTTTTGGACTTAGTCGGGTCTATCAGGAACCTGAGCAGTTGCCACGTCTTGGCCCCATTCATGGTGCCCTCCATCTCGTCGCATTTGTTATCCCAACGTTGCGACTCGAGTTTCCGGGCGTATTTTTCTATTTCGGCGTTGTGTCTAGCCATCTCTCTCCTGAGATTGCGGTTCCACTTTTGCTTTTTGAGCTTCTTCGTTAGCTCTTCTTTCTTTTTGAACATGCCGAATAGCCTGCTATCCATCGCCTCAGGCAGAGCTTCGCCTTTAATTTCTTCGGTGGCCTCATTGACATGGGTAATTAATTGGGCGGCCCAATTTTGAATGCACTCTATATCTCCAATTTCTTCCCGTTCTCTGATCTGTCTGAATTTATCCCAATCCACTTGGGTTTCCGTCCGACACACAGCGCGCTTAACGCTCACTTTCCTACTTAGTTCTACCTCTAGCACGTAGTGGTCGCTACCTAGATCCTGATGCTTGTTCGTCCACTTGACTATGCCAGTTCTATGGCAGAGAGTCAAGTCCGGGTTTGTGTCCGCTGACACACTGTTGCCCACCCTCGTCGGGCATCTAATGTCGTTAGCGATGTAGAGGTTTGACTCAGTGATATCTTCCAACAGCGTTTGACCCTTCGGGCTGCTGGTCGTGTAACCCCATTCTCGATGTCTGGCATTAAAGTCGCCGGCTATTATTAGTGGGTTCTTACCTGCCAGGCTAATCGCTCTCTTAAATATCGGGCCAAACCTCGCCTTCGTGCACTTCGGGGAGCTGTACACATTGAGTAGAGATATGCTGCCTCTGTTCTTTTTACCGGTCAGGAATTCCACAAAGACCGTTTCGGTCTCCCTGTTACTTACTTCGTGCTGGACGACGGCGACGTTGTTTTTGACGTACGTCACGACCTGTGTTTTACTTTCCTTCCCGCTATCGTAGCTTTTGTACCCCGAAAGCTTCCATACACCTCGCGTTTCCTGCAGAGCCATTGCCAAAGGCTGTGTGTTCTGGCTAGCTACGTACTGTTGCAAGAGACATCGCTTCATTGACAACAACCGGCAATTCCATTGCCAAATTTTAGACGTTTTGGGATCCATTATGATTTTGATATTGTATACCCGATGCGTTGCAAAGGGCTTGAAGCATCTTTTCTAGCACTCCAAATCTCGCCTCAAGTTTCTTATTCAGGTTCAATTCGAAGTCTATGATTTCATCCTTGACTAATTTTCTAAAAGCCACGTGCTTTCTGGCTTGTCCAATTACACTAGTGTCGTCTGATTTACGTTTCGCGGGTCTAGCCTGATCGATATTCATTTCATCTGAGTCGTCACTGTCCCTGCCACAATTGCTCTCGCTTGCCCCACCGGGGCCCCGTATGACGGGCGGCCTGAGCATCGGAGGTGCCGATGCAGGTGTAGCTTTGCCTCTTTTAACTCTTTAATTACCTCGACTAGAGATCTGAGGGTTTCTTTAATCTCTTTGATGTCTTCTTTAATGATTCTGATTTCTTTGCTATGCTCGGCTTGAGTCTGTTGTAATTCCGAAAGTTCCAAGGGACTTGAGAAAGGGACTTGAGAAAGAAAGGGACTTGAGAAAAACGTCTTGTATAGCACATTTTTCCGCTAGTGTGGGCTCGCCCTAACTCGCAAAGAGATCACATGCCACAAGAGCTTCATTCCTCTACTTACGCTACTCTGACAGTAACGGCGTTAGACTGTAGAACAGGGCAGCTACGTACGCAGCCATGAACTGATACTATAGTAGCATTTATAGTTACACTGACCTAACAGAAACGTATGTGAATCATGTTTAAGTGTCTCCCGACCATCTGCTAAAGAGGGAAACGCCTTGAGCTGGTGAGGAATTAAAGTGACAGAGTTCGTTCCAAATTCCCGAACGCGCTTCGCGCTACTGCGGCTTCAAGCGCTGGCATCGGGTGGCACTCCGAGTGTGCGTTAGTGTGGCACCAGGGTGCGGACGTTGATGGAGCGAGGAGGCCTGAGATAGGGAACTCGGCTCCTCGTTCGGTGCCTCGATGAAGGGAAATCGGGGTACGGATGAAGGGGGATCGTGCTCGTAATTGGATTCCTATTTTTCTTCGATGTCCCTCAAATTCGAAGAGAAAACGAGCCAAAACCATTTCAGACCTCAAAATTGTTTTACATAGTAATCGACTCTGGTGCTCTTCAGCAAATCGAGCGCAGCGACAGTGTTTTCCTGGAGGCGAGATTCAATGTCTCTGTGCTCTGTTATATGTCAGACTCTCAGATGTTAAAAATTCTTCCTATATCTCCACTACTCCCCTCTTTCTCACTTTTTCTTGTTGCCCTACAATTCTGTTCCCTTCCGTACGACCTAGTTACCGAGAAGTGGGATAGTGTCTATGCCGCTTGGTGGATGCCCTTGTTCGCTTCCATCAAGTGGCAGGGGTATTCCTTTTCTATATACCAATTCACAATATTGTTCAAAAACACTTCCTCGTATTTTGTTGAAAACATATTATTACTGTTTACATTTGCGTTTTCAGACACTGCTTTTTCTTGACCAGTTTATTGCTACTCGTCCTCCTCACACAAAGCCTCAAAGTTGGAATCCGTACGGTAATTGAATAAATAATTAATTTAGGGAGCTTAACGTCTCGAACCGACTCCGCCTATGAAAGACATTTTAGTGGATGGTTCCGAAGTTTCGACCGCGTGAAGCTATTTAAAGTGCACTGACAACGATCACATGGTTGTCGCCTTTACGCGAAAGTCCACTTCTCTCAATCAGTACCGAAGGGTACATCATATATGGAAATGAACTCTAATGAAAGGTGCAGCCCTCTACTACGGCACTGCTCTGTGTCCGGTTTCGCACCCGCTTTCCTCCGTTTATCTTAAGGCGTCGACGGAGAAAGCGTGACAGATACTGCGCCTTTACTTCCTATTCCGTCCGTTCCTTGTCCGTTATTCTCCTCTCTGTTTGTCCCAAGTAGCCGCGCTGTTTTTTGATCTTACTTCCTATAAACGATCCCTTAGAGGACATTCACAAGCTTGATTTGACATTCAACTTGGCGCTTGAAAATGACCTATAATGGAATTACTTATAGGAGTAAGAGATGCAGTATCTATCGAACTTTCTCCGTGAATACCTAAACCGTGCTGCAATAATGATCTTTTATTTGAAGGGAAAGAAAGGCGCAATACCTGTCATTCCAGCGGAGTTAGTGAACCGCGCCATAAGGGAAGTGACGAAGGTGGTCGGTAAAATGGAAGCAGAGGCGGAGTCATAGTGGGCACTACCGCGATGACACGGTGATTGAGATGCTCGACTACTGTTCTTCAGTACCCGAGTTTGAACCCGACCGCTGGCTGCTGATATTCGATGGAGGAGAAAAGGAAAGACGGCTGTTTTCTCAGCGTTAATGATCCCCAGGTAGTCGAAATTACTCCGTAGCCCTTAACAATGGCACCTCTCTCTCTTTCCGCTATCACCCTTACCTTTCTTTCTGTAAGGCGTCGGTCAGGTGTCCACATAACAAGTGTGAAAGACGCTGCACATTTCCTTTCCATTGAACGAATTTATTACATATCTAATGTGCACTGACGTCGCACAGACAAGGACGCCTCTCCATTTCACTGCCATCAGAGAACAGAGCAAGGAAGTGACCCTGCCGGGGTAGTGCAGTGGTAAGACATCCGACTACTGTGCTGGACAACCCGGGTTCGAACCCGACCTCGGCGGCTGCGTTTCGATGGGGGCGAAACGAAGAGTCGTTCGCGTGCTGTGCGATGTCAGCGCACGTTAAAGATCACCAGGTGGTCGAAATTACTCCGCAGCCCTCCACTACGGCTCCTCTTCTTCTCTTTCCACTTTCACTCCAACCTTCCTCCCTTCCCTTACGGCACGGTTGCGGTGTTCACAGTAAACAAGTGAGACAGTTACCGCGCCTTTCCCTTCCTGTGAACGAATTATTATTTATAACACTGGCAAATCACCTCAGACAGAGCCTCGCTGCTGCCTCGTGACTCTGTCAGCGCCGTTTTTCTTTTGTAGAGAAGGAAAAAGAAGAGGGAGAGAAAGACGCGCACCGCAACAACAGCCGTCGTCCACCACCGGAGCGGTGGCGGGTTCAATGACGGCCTACAACAGATAAAAATTTGGTGGGAGGCTAGCCCCTCCGCAAGTGGCGGTGACCTACCTGTCCCAGCCCGATCAGATGTATAGAAGGAAAGCGCGGCCAGGCCTAGCTCTAGTTAAGATCCCTAGGTGGTCGAAATTGCTCCGTAGCCCTCCACTACGGCTCTTCTTTCTCTCTTTTCACTTTCACTCCCATCTTCCTCCCTTCCCTTACGGCGTGGTTGCGGTGTCCACAGAAAAGAAGTGAGACAGTTACCGCGCCTTTCCCTTCCTATAAATAAATCAGTTTTTTTAAATCAGAGCAAGGAAGTGAAAGCATAAATTGAGAAAGTGATGCATTTGAGAACTGCGGAGTAATTTCTACCACCTGTGATCTACACGCACTGAAACCACATAGCACACGGCCGTCTTATCCGGTTCTCATCCACCGAAACACTGCCGTCGGTTGTCAGATTCGATCACGATTAAAAAAAATGATTACCCCGTCGGGGTGGCGCAGTGGTTACGGCGCTCGACTACTGTTCCCAAGGACGCGGGATCGAATCCCGGCCTCGGCGGCAGCTTTTCGATGGAGACGAAAAGCAAGGCGCCCGTGTGCTGTGCGATGTCAGTGCACGTTAAAGAACCCCAGATGGTCGAAATTTCTGGAGTCCTCCACTACGACGTCTCTCATAGCCTGAGTCGCTTTGGGACGTTAAACCCCACAAACCATACCAAACCAAAAAAAAATGACTGCTTTATAGGAAGGGAAAGGCGCTGTAACTGTCTCGCTTTCTGTGGACACCTTAACCGCGACGTAAAGGAAGGGAGGAAGGTGGGAGTAAAAGTGGAAAGAGAGAAAGAGGAGCCGTAGTGGAGGGCTACGGAGTAATTTCGACCACCTGGGGATCTTTAACATGCGCTGACATCGCACAGCACACGGACGCCTCTTCGTTTCGTCTCCATTCCGGTAGAAGCATTCCGGTAGATGCTGCGGTAGAAGCTGCGTATTGAATCACGGCCTAAATCCTTCACTGAGACCACTACACACACGCACTAAGCTCAGCTAATTTACCCAATCTAATAACAAAAAGAAGGATCGAAATCTCGCTGACCCTTTCCTGGCCCCTACTCATCTACCCACATAGCTTCGAAGATTTCACGTGCATTCTTATCCTTGGACCCTCTAGCTATCTCAGCATGATCAAAAATCGGCCTGGATCCATTAAACGACTCTATTAGCGAAGCACATGCCGCTGTTAGAACCCCAAGAATTCTAGTGCTCTTGTAGACGCTGTCAATAGAGTGTCCCCTCTGTTCGACGTAGCCTGAACTGTCGCTGAGCAGATTTTCGTATACTTTAATTCTGTAGGACAGAAATTGTGTTTTATAGTTCATTCCGAATTCTGCATTCATTTGTGCATCATTGTTAGTTAATTAGCATAAGACGAGACAACGTGCAGAGCACTGAAAAGAGCACCTCTACACCTATTTTCGCCCGATCCTCTTCAGCTATAACCCATGGTTATTGCAAACAACCCACTTGAAGCGATTACCAGAAGTCCATTTTGTATTGTTTACATATTTGCACTACACGCTCATGTAACCTGCATGAGCTATATGTCTCTACTTTATCACATGCCGCAACTTGCAATCCTACTTGACAGTACATGTGCACTGGCATTCTGTGCTCTATCTATGCAACCAGAAGAACAGTCAGCAGGCATGCATTCCTGAAGCGGAATAATCTAGCCGTAGCACAGATTAGTCCGCTAAATATTTAAAGTAATCAAAATCGGTGGTGGTGGTGGTGAAAAACTTTATATTTGGGAGCCTTAAGGGATTACATGCTAATGACGGGTCGGCTCTTGGCTGCGTGTTGTGGCCGAAAGCTGGTGCTTCCGAGCGACATCCAAAGCCCAGTCCGTCAGCCGCGGCGCCGCTCTGCTCCGCTCATCACACACTGGCAATCAACCTAGAACTAAAACCTGAACTGAATAATGCAACCTACGTCCATAGCAAACTTCAGAACTATTCTTGACAGCGCTCTAACATAATTTTTACTGCCAAAATGTTCACTGTGGGCTCAATCACAGACAAGTATAAACTTGTTATCAGGGTGCAGAGGCTCGTCTTTAGAAGCTAGCTGGTGTGCTGCAGTCACGAGCGTTCCTTGCACTCGATCACGCTGGAACTGGGAAGGCACAGAGCCTGGATTGAACAGCCGTGCTCTGCGATAGGCTTGAGGCACCCGCCTTCCTGGCACGACAACGATGTTCCACGGCTGGCTGTTCGAAGCCAGATAAAGACGGCGTGGGGATAGCACAGCCATGAACACCTGGATGACGCTAGAGTGAACGTGATAAGCGAATCAAGGCCTAGAGTGCAGGCCCAGCAGTTCCACCATGGTGGAATAGCCCAGGACGGTCACATGCTGTTGCATATGCGGTTGCAGGGCGACTATATTGGCCGTCGCTGTGAGCGAGCAGATTTCCCCGGCCACTGAGTCTACAGTGCATACGATAATGTGGCCGTTGAGTTTCTTGTGGATGACTGCTCTAGCCAGCTGCTGCACAGCTCAAAGCGGTGCGGTGCACTTTCCCGCGAAGCCGACGATCTCTCGCTGGACCTCCGCAGCTGAATAACCGGGTGAGCAGAGGCTGTACGGGGCGTGGCCTTAATTAGCTGCTCATACTCGGGCAGTAGCGCTCCTATGCGCGAGTGCGGTTTTGATGCAGCCGCTGTGGCAGTGGGGTCACCATCTCCTGAGCGCTAGAATCGGTCGGTGTGCCGCAGTGCTAGCTGGGTGGCTTGAACCTGTAAAGGCCGTGCGCCAGCCTCGTCCAAGATCACCTATCACTGCAAGTTCTTTCGAAGAGCAAGGCTTGTGCGGAACACCTTACGATGCTCATTTTCTAGTTTTTTTCAGCTTTGCTTGCGCAGTGTGACGAGCGGAAACATGTAGAGATCTTTGCCCACCGCTGCGGAGATGTAGACCAGCAGTGCGGCTTGCTGAGAGATGCCCTGGCATCGAGCGCCACTGCATGGTGTCGGTAGTTCTCTTGATCTGCAGGCAGGCTTTGGTCACTCCGGATCGGCAGGATAGCCACTAGTTGCTGTTCACCTCCAGACACCGCTATGAACGCCACCGCAACAGAGCAGTCCCATCCAATGCGAGCAGCGTTGGACGCTTGCGCGAGCTGGGAACAAAAACCATTGCAAAGGACTTGTTGTTAGCGAGATCTTCTGTCTTCCGGTTGGTTAAGCCTCGGGCTAGACGGTCGGCCAATTCGTTTCCGGCGTAACCTGCATAAGCCGCACCCCATACCAGATTGATGTGAGCGAGAGTTCGGATGCGCAGAATTCGAGTCGAGAGCACGTTTACGTATTTCTCTGCGCTCTTCGAGTTACACAGAATAGTCTTGCTGCAGGGATCCGTGATGGTAGACGCAATAACGGATGCGCCCACCGAGCGGTGTTCACCACGTGGGGATGTCAGTGTGTGGACACACCCTACATCCGCTCCCGTAATTTTCGTCGAGTAGGCCAGAACGTTTCGCTATACTGTGAACATTTTGCTGGCATCACCTTCCTAAAGCTGTCAGGACCTCGAAGATACCCCTATCACCCAGGTGGGAACTTTTATTTAGAACTTTATGCCAGATGTCTAAATCTACCTCGTGGGAGCTCCGCTAATCCTAACGAGAGTTAGCGACAACATCGCCCTGGACGGAGACTTCCCGCGGTAGCCGTCCAGTATGTGACCTGCGTTCTTCGGGGCTACGATCCGTCTACCCTGTCGTGGACCGGAACCTCGCCTGTTACTGCTCAAGACTGCGGAATCATGATTTCACGTTGATGCGCTGCACAAGGATGTCAAACGCACCAAATCAGCTGCCGACGCCATCGACAAAGACGCGGCATCTCGAATTTCTAATGCTGCCGATTTTGCCGTGCGTACTCCTCTGGCACCGAAGCCATCGTGACGTCCACGCAGAATTGTTCGCTTCGGAAAGACATTACCCTGGTTGTGAAGAAGCAAGTCATCGTCCACTTCTGCTACATTTACAAGCCATGTCACCTCGGCCTAGCCCTTGTCTCCTATGTTAGTGCCGAGGTGGTCGAGGAACTCACCATCTGGCCTTTTTGGAAACAGAAAATCTTTCACTGTTCTTAGAAAGACGTCGCAACGGCCAACAACCTGGCTCATAAACTCACCCTGAACTCAAGTTAGAGCATACTTCCTCTCACTTGTCACACAACACTCAACGGTGGGGTGTGCCGAGGTGTCATCCACCACGCTCAGGAAACCTCTGCTATCTTCCGCAGCAAACTCATCTGGCGCAACGGCGAAATCACTTTCGTCCACACGCTCAGAAACTTCTCTGTTGCTCTTGTCACTTTGTTTGAGCCGGAAGGTGCCTTGCTTTGCCTTCTACAACTCAACGGTCACACCGGTGCGGGAGTAAAAGCGCACCATCCCTGCTTGTTTCCGGTGTTGAACCGTTGGACACCGAGCGGCTTGTCATCGCCCGATAGAGGAATGTTGTGGTCATTGTGGTCAAAACTTGGGGACGACTGCCGATGGTATGGCATCTCACGAGTACAAGCCTGCCTGCATGGTCTGCGAGAAGGCCCATCTCGTGGTATCGCAGGCCTGAAAAGGAAAATTTCGCAGATCACAGCCTGCCCGGAGCCCCAACGCGTCCCCAGCAATACGTCGCCCCTGTAGCCGAGCTATGCTATCTCATGTAGCCGAGCTATGCTACATCAGATGATTCCGCCGGCAAGGCTGGCAGCGCGCCACTGAAGCGGAAGCTACCTTCATCTTACAGGAAGCCGTCATTGAGGACGTTATCGAAGACTTCACCTGATCAGGGCGCTCCGACTATCCACGCTGAGGATTTTCTGGAGCTCGAAGGCAGTGGGTCATCAACGGCTGCGTCTTCCAAGTAATCATCGAACAAGGTAGGCAGTGCAGACAGGGGGGGGGGGGGGGGCGACAGCAAAAAAGCAAATGATGGGAGGCGGATTTCTTCTTCGCGCTCAAATGTCCCATCGCAGCGAAAGCGCCGCCGGCTCCGCTAGGCTCTAGCAAAACCGCCAGGGTGCCTCGCTTCGAGGTGCGCGCGCGCATCAACGTAACTTAGGCTGCGCTGCTCGGCTGCGCCCACGAGCGAACGTTGTAACCGTTCAAACTCCGTACGTTTTGAATTGGGACGGATGTCTGCATCGGTCGCCAGGCTAGCCTCGTGCCGTAAATTCTGTGTTGGATCACCGTGTCGGCTTATCATGTTGGCTTATCGGCAACAGTAGCGATTGTTCTTCGCGGCTTTTGTACGCTGTGCATCTCATTCCTGCTGGCTCTCCGCTCCTTTGTGAGATACCTGTTCTGCGAAACTCTCCAGTTCCATATACTCATCTCTTCTGCTGATTGTGCTGGTCATTACAGTCAGTGGCAGCCGCTGTGGATGGCGTCGTTAACGTGTTACCTTCATGTGCTGCAGAGAGGTGTAAATCCAATTGTCCAATTCGTTGACGACGGTTCTTGCAAAGATTAGTGCAAACTTTAATCACGTCTCGTGGTTATGTTTAGCACGACAACATGTGATTACTTGTATCAAATACCAACCACAATGTAACTGGAAAACATGCATTTACTCTATTTTCCTGCATTTATTTGCTGGTTCAGGACGCGTGCCATAAATTATTGTATCATTTAATTAATTTCATGTTAATTGCGCACATGCTGACACAAGCAGTGTCGCATGATTTTCTGGCTAACTGGGTTCTTTTGCATAGACAAAGTAGGCATGCAAGATTGCAATGTTAGCGTACAAAACTACTGTAAACGTTTGACCATGTAAAGTGGCTGTGTGTGTGATAGTGAACGCATCTTGTCATTCTCTTTTTCACGTGCACTCAGTTACTCAAAAAAGGGAAACGTTATCTGTTCTCTGTGTCATTTCTCCTAGAAGCAACCTACTGCTGCTAGAATCAACCGACCAACACCCCTTCAGCGCGCGGTTTTTTGAACCGCGCCGCTATACGGCGTCTACAGTCAAGTCAATTTTTAACACACCCCCTTCTATTACGAATGTAACTGAAGGAGAATTTTTCGCTAGCGTCTGTAGTTCGTGGCCGCTGGGAGGCATAGGAAGTTCACCCCTCTGGCCTCCTCTCCTACCCTTCGCTCCCGTTTCTCTCTTTATCCCGAAATCATAGCGATGCTCCGAGAAATTCCGGCGCTGCGTGCGGAGGTAGCTCAGCTAGCTGCAGAAAACAAAATTCTGCGCCCTGCACGCATGGACCCACCTTCCCCTCCGTCATCATTCGCGGGCCAAGTGGTGCGCCCTGCGGAACTCGAGCCTATGTACGAGCGCCGTCAGAACAATGCGATGGACAGCCGCATATGCTTGTCGCTACTTTTGTTCTTGTTTTGTTTGCACTTAAAAATCCTGCATCAAGTCGCATAACGGCTGTACGGCAGTAGAAAACATTCTAACTGAGTTAGTAGAACAGCAATCCAACTTTAGCAAGGTCCTGGAAGACATCACTCAGAAGATGATCATTGCAGTCGCCAGTAACGTTGAAACATGGATGAATGAGGCTGGTCCACGCCTCAGCCGCAGGTTGAGTTCGCTGAAGGAAGTTACGTTAAAAGTAACTGTCCATCAATATTTATGCGGAATATTGCCCTGAACGAAATCGCCGAAGTTTCCGCGGGGCCACTCCCAGTTCAGGGCGTGGGAGCCGTAGCTTCGCAGTCTAGCACAAATTAGTCCCTAATTCAAAATTGCGGTGGGAACTGCGCCATCCCGCCGCCCTATAATATATCGGGCTTTTTCCCTGATGCAGTGGAACTGCCGCGGTTTTAAAGACTGTAAAAACTAGCTAACTTAGGGTTATAATCTATAAAGCACTGCAGATGACGAAGTGCAAAGGTGTGGAGAAGAGGAAGTGCGCTAGCTCGAAGGCTGAGCTCGACCGTTACGGAACCTTGAGCCTGCCTTGATCCGTAACCTCCCCCGGACGCAACTGCATCGTCATTTTACGCGACATTGGGTGGAGGTGCTAGTTCCGACTTTCATGCACCGCACACCTCCTACAAGCCGGGACCCAAGCACAGATGAATCCCTCAGGTAGAGAACCCAGCACATCAGAGCAGTCGTCGACCACAAGGCCTGCCTTCTGAGTGTGGTCCTCACTATTACTACAAGCTCACAGGAAAAGTGGCTTTAAATGCAATGAATTTGCCGGTATCGACAATTCTGGTCCTGCTCCATCCCCAGTGGGTTCCACCACGATTCCACGGCTTATCCCACGAAGACACCGAAGACCGGCTGGAGCAGTTCGACAGGGTGGCTGTCTTAAACACCGTGAACGCTGACTCCATGCTCCACCATATTTTTTCGCTCAGGAAGATTCTGCGAGGTCATGGGTGAGGACCACGAATCCCGGCTTCGAATATGGGACACATTAAAGGCGGAATTCTTGCGTGCATTCACTAGTAAACTTGGCAAAGAAAAAGCAGAACGGTTTTTTAACATCCGAGTACAGCATCCGAATGAAAGTGCGACGATGTACGCCGAAGAGATGAAGCAACTCTCATCACGCAGACCCGACCATGTCGGAAAATAAGAAAGTGCGCCTTTTGATGAAAGGTGTTAAAGAGCAGTTGTTTGCTGGCCTAGTGTGAAGTCTACCAGCGACAGTAGGCGCATTCATTAGTGAGGCGACCACCATCGAAAAGACACTTGGCATGCGCACCCGGCAGTACCAGCGCACTACTACGTCCACGATCGCGTACAGTGCAGGTGAAGCAATGCCATTTTCTACGGAGCCACTGCATGATACGATCCGGGCGATAGCCAGCAATGAGGTGGCCAAATATCTGCAGATTACACCACAGCCAAAGGTCGCCATAGTTTCTGGCATTAATCGCGAAGAAGTACAACAAACTCTAGGTGTGCCCGCGCCCGTCGCAGCTACACCGCCACCCCAGACCTTGCATTACGCCGCTGTCACCAGGCGTTACGTGCCGCCTTCGACACCACCCTACGAGCCACGCGCACCGGCCACCCGTGTGTCTTCGCGCTCAAACGTATGTTGCCGCGGATTTCGAACGATCGATGTCTGGCCAGCACACAACCACCAGCCGTTGTGCTATAATTGCGGGGAAGATGGACACGTCTGTCGCCGTAGCCCATGCAGGGATTTCAGTCTCCATTTGTTTCCTTTTGACCCCCGTCGTCCGTTGCTACGCGAAATTTCAGAATACATTTCGCATACCAACCCAGACCAACCCAGACCAAGCTGCTTCCGATCGCCTTCGCCTCGCAGGTGCAGCTCTCCTGAGCTCCAGGAGGAACTCAAAACTCCCCGTAAGGGAAACTGAATGCATCTCCCTCGTAGGTGCGACTGCTTAAGCATGAAAGCTCCCAGATCCTCCACAGTCTCACTACACTTATTCACAGCTCACCACAACTCGTAGAACACAATCACCAGATGAACCGATGCCGAAACGACAACCCACCTTTCCTCAAAGTAACCTCAACGTCGAACTCAGATGCACCACTCCTTCATAGCACTGAAGCCGATACCGCATGCTTTAAAGCTGCCACCACCTGTTGCCACAAACTGCTGACCTACAGATATTCGATGATTGCACAAACGTGACTGCTTTAGTCGACACTGGCATCGATTGTTCAGTTATGAGTGGTCAGTTCTCAGCAACTCCCAGAAAGATCACAACAGCAAGGGATGGCCCACAAATACGCACCACTGGAGTACATTTACTTATGCCCATGGCAGTGTGCACGGCGAGGATTACTCTACAAGGGCAAACTTTTCTGGCGATGTTCGTCGTGTTGGCCTAGTGTTCCCTTGACATCATCTTCGTCGAGAACTGTCTAGCCAAAAAAGCGCAGTTATTGATTTGCAAAATCAATCGTTACGATTTTCAGTTGAGAATGACTTCGAAACCAATAACATGCTCCCCGCAGCTCTTCACATTATTTATGATCATATGAGAGTGCCCCCATGTTCGAATTTATGGTGACTGTGGTTTCCCTACCACTGTAAGCAACGGAAAGAGTCGTCGAGACCAAACAGAAATTGCTTATAGAAAAGGCATAGCAGTTGTCAGGGCAGTTATTTTTCTTGAGAATGGCAACATTCATCTTACAAAACTCAGCAACAAACACCAACATCTGAACAAAGCGACAGCTGTGTTACACCTCGACGTCATAACTGACCTCTAGTTGTGCACGCAGTTTAACTAGCGCTTTGGCAACAGATTCCTACGACAACAGTGAACAACTGTAGGACGTACACCCGACCTTATCTCCAAAATATCAAGAAAAACTATGGCACCTGCTCAGTCGCTATTCTAACACATTTCCCACATTATCACGCGTCGGACGAATGCACCTTGCCAAGCATCGCATCATTACAGATGACGCTGTTCCACCATTCTGTCAGTCTACTTATCGGGTTTCTATAACATAGCGTACTGTCATCATAGTACAATTCAAATAAATGCCCGAAATGATGTCATTCAACCCTCGCGAAGTGTCTGGGGTGCACTTGTGTTATTGCATAGGGAAGAAGACGAAGATGGCTGGCTGACAGGCGGTTCTTTTCGCTTCTCTTGCTACTTCGCTTTTATATTAATTTCCGGGTGTCTTAAGTACCCATGTTACTCGGAGGAGCCCGGTAAGACCTGGGAGAATCTCCGAGTGGCCTCCTTCCTGGCGGGCCGTGCCCTCGGATCGCTTTTTCCCCGTTCTGGTCTTTGGCTGCTGGCTGGTTAGGCCTACCGGCTGCCTGTTTGGCCATGGCCGACGAGGCTGCTCCAGGCAGCCCATCGTCACTGTGCGACGTGTTCTCATGTCGGGCGGCTCATAACACCGCCGCGGACCAGACTTCGTACCACCCCGACGACCTTGCAACTCCTGGTACGCTTCGTGAGTCCCACCCTGCCTCCACCTCCGCCAGTCTCCATTTGGAACCCGACATCTCTGAGCTTTCGGGGCTCCTGGGCCTTCCGCCCCGGACAACTGCGGACTCGGAGTCGCCGCAATCTAACCGCTTGGAGCTTGGCACAGACACGGACGCCATGAGGCTCCATGAGCAGATTGTTGCGGAAATTCTGGATAAAGATAACAAGATTGGTCCCGGAACCAGGGCAGTCCTTTTGCTTCTGGTATGTGCCCTGTACCGACACACTGCGCACTTCTTTGCGTGTGCGGTCGCAGAGCTGAACCATTCAGAAGCGCTCCGGACCTCTTGGCGGCGCGAGAGCATGAGCTGGGTGTCCTCCGAATGCCGCTTGCTTGCGGGACTACCCAAGACACCACTACTGCGGCGGACCTCTGCGACTTGAGGCGGCAACCCCAGGTCCCTCGGACGTATGCTGCCACGTTGAGCGGCGTTTCAGAATCTCATCAACAGGCAGGCGCTGCCATTGCAGCTCCTGCTGCGACTTCTCATCCTTACAGGCCTCCTCAGCCTGGAGACTCCTGCCCGGATCCTCAGCTGCACCAGATGTTCCTGCCCCCTTGGACAACGTTGGCAGCGAGGTGGCGGTTCTACTCAAGGCGAACATCGATCCAGAAACTGAGGGAATCGGAGCTGTTACTCTCAGAGCCTCTCATCGTGCACTGACGGTTACCTCCAGGGACCCTGAGGACCTCGACCGTCTGAAGGCCGCAATCTCACGGATCGAGGCAACGCGGAACTCCGTGAACGTCCGAATTCCCAAGCAGCGGAACCCGCACGTACGACTGACTGGGGTTGACCCCGATATAATGCCAGAGGAGCTCATCGCGGCACTCAATCATCGGAACCACGCTCTTCATCTGGACCCTTCTTCCTGTAAGGCCAGGCTCTCTTTTGCACAGCGCTCCGAACAGTTTGTTCATGTTATTGAAACTGACCCACCCGCTTTTGCTCGCCTCTGAGCGGCGCGTCGTGTAACCATCGGTTGGACTTCCGTCGAGGTCCGTGAGGACCTGCACGTTCCCCTGTGCACGTTTTGTGCGCAGTATGGCCACGCTTTGAAGAAGTGCAAGCTCAAGAATGACCCTTCGAAGGCGTGTTGTACCCGTTGTGCGGGGTCACATGCTTTGGCTGCTTGCCCTCGCTCCGTCCGGGACCCCAACATTAAGTGTGCCCCCTGTGCTGCCGCCGGTCGCCCGTCGAATCATCATGCAGGACATGAGTCGTACTCTATTTTGCACGAACGTTCGGACAAAATCTGCGCTCGAACTCAGCATGGGCCCTAGCAGCCAGGTGGCCTCGCTTCCCTTGCCCGTTGGCACCCCACACCGTAGCACGAGCATCGAACACATAGAAATCTGGCGGTGGAACTGTAGGGGCTTCAGACGAAAACAGGGTTTTCTGAAACAATATTTCTGCACCACCCTCATCAGACCTGACATTAGCTGTTTGCAAGAGGTAGGAGCCGACAGGTCACCGACGCTAGACAGCTACTACACGGTCCGCCAACCCCACATGCCGTCGGTTGCAATCCTCGTCGTAAACGCCATTACTGTAATCGAGCACTCCTTATCCGAACCGGACGTTGAGCACTTAGCGATAGAAATAGTGCCTAACAAACGAGGCCGAAAGAGTACATTCGTCATCAACATGTACAAGCCGCCACGACCCGCAAAGGCCGACTTCACCAACCTCCTTTCCGAAGCCACCCACCTGGCGCAAGCAAATCAGCTTGTCGTGGTCGGGGACTTCAACGCGCCCCACCGGGACTGGGGGTACCAGTCAAACTCAGCCAGAGGAGTGACAGTTGCGCGAGCAATAGAAGCCCTCGGCTTGGAACTCCTCACCGACCCTCTATATCCGACAAGGGAAGGCAACAGCGTCTCAGGTGACTCCTGCCCGGACCTCACCCTAATCAAGAACGTTGCTGAGGCTACATGGACGAACCTAGAAGAAACCCTGGGAAGTAACCACTGCATACTAAGCGTATCCATATCATCTACCAAAATCCGGAGGGATCTGGGCGCTGCCCACATCACCTATTGGCCCAAATTCCGCAACGCATACGTCCCATCAGGTCCTATTCAGTCCATACAGGACTGGAGTGAAGACATCAGACAAGCACACAAGCAAGCCACCGAAATAATACAACGCACGCTGGAAGCTCCAGAGGTAGACCGCCATCTTCTCAAGCTATGGCAGAAGAGCAGCCGCCTTGTGAGGCGATAGAAAAGACAGCGCTGAAATAGACTTCTCCGTCTGCGGATTGCGCAGCTAAAGCAGGAAGCCCAGACATACGTTGCCAACCTAGCACTACAAAATTGCCAACAATTTTGCGAGTCATTGAGAGGAACGCTGGGAACGTCCCGTACTTGAACAATCCTGCGGAACCTCATTGACCCCTCTAAATCAAAATCCGCATCTACACGTACCCTGAAGCGTATTGCTCACCTTTTTCCACGAGACAACGCCACGCTGCTTCAAGCTCTTAAGGACAAATATATCGGCACCAGCCCAGCTCCTCCTTGCTCTTTGACCTACTAGGGCGAGGAAAATCAGGCACTCGATGCTGCCATTTCTGAAGCCGAAGTGTATGCTGCAGTTCGATCATGCACCCGCAACACGGCGGCGGGAACGGACAAGATCAGCAACGCCATTATCCGCAACTTCAGCAAGGCACAAATCAGCGACCTCACCAAGTATTTGAACGACTCGCTGTGGGAGAAGAATGAAATTCCCTCTGAGTGGAAGCGCTCGGAGATAATCGTAATTCCAAAACCGGGCAAGAAGCCGGCGGTCAAAATGCTACGACCCATATCGCTCACCTCGTGCCTGGGCAAGCTCTATGAGCGAGTCATCCAGACGCGACTTCAACACTACATAGAAGATAACGGCCTCTTCCATCCCTCCATGATCGGCTTCAGATCGGGCCTGTCCACTCAAGACGCTTTTCTTCTCAAGGAGGAGGTACTTTCTAACATTCCGTGAAGCGGCGAGCACCTCATTATGGCGCTAGATCTAAAAGGCGCGTTTGATAACGTATCTCACGAGGCAATCCTATCCGAGCTCAATAACCTAAACTATGGCGAACGCACCTTCCGATACACCAAGAATTTTTTGTCCAACCGAACGGCAACGATAGGAAGGGGTGACATGAGATCGGATCTTCAAGACATGCCAAACAAGGGCACGCCACAGGGATCGGTCATCTAGCCGCTCCTCTTCAACATCGCCATGATTAGAATCGCAAGGGCTCTGCAATAGGTTCCGAACATTGGATACACCATGTATGCTGATTACATTACGATCTGGACAACCACCGGCTCTCTAGGCCAGAAAGAAGAAACACTTCAAGCAGCCGCAACCTGCGTTGAAACAGAGGTCTTTCGATGCGGGCTCCAATGCTTCCCAGATAAATCTGAAGTCATCCGCATACGTGGGTACCACTGTACATCACCGGGAAATCTTAGCATCCTCCTGCATGGGGTCCCAATCCGGGAAGTGCCACTCATACGAATCCTGGGTATCTGGCTCCAAAGTGATAGAAAAGTAGACCACGTGCTCCACCTCCTCAAGAATACAACACAGCAGATCTCTAAAATGATCCGCCGGGTGGCCAGAAACAGAAAAGGCATGCGGGAAGAAGACACGATCCGTCTGATGAAGGCGCTGGTCATCAGTCGCCTCTCCTATGGACTACCTTACCTCACCCTGCTCCGAAGAGATCTCAACAAAGTAAACGCAATAATATGTGCAGCTTACAGGAACGCGTTAGGCCTCCCACCATACACCTCCAACGTCAAATTGTAAGCTCTTGGACTGCACAACACATTTGAAGAAATTCAAGAGGCTGTCCTCCTGTCCCAAAGGGAACGCCTTCTGTCAACTGAGACTGGCCGGCTCATTCTCGAGCGCGTTGGCTATCCTTCGGACGTACAAGCTATACAGTCAACGACTAACATTCCTCTTCCGTACCGGGCAAGAGTGTATGTGTCCCCGCTCCCAAAGAACATGTCTCCAGTCCACAACGAAGGCCGAAGACACGCCCGAGTGAATTATCTTAAACGTGCAGTGGAACGCAGTCCGAAAACTGTCTATGTGGATGCCGCTCTATACGAGCATACATCGAACGCAGCAGCAGCCGTGGTGGTGGGCTCTCCATACACAGAAGTCTCCAGCATGCCCATCCCGCACTGTAGTATCAAAGAAGCGGAAGTGGCGGCGATCGTGCTGGCCATTACCTACGGAGACGCGGCCAATCGAGAGCTGCACGTAATCACCGACTCACAAGCTGCGTGTCGGCTCCTTCTTGCAGGCTGAATACCTAAAATATTAGCTCGCTTCACAACTAACCAATTGGCTACAACCTCACAGCTCAAACATCAGATCACTTGGGTTCCGGGGCACTCTGGATTGGAAGGTAATGAGGTCGCGGATAGGCTAGCTCGAGGTCACACAAACCGGGCGGCCACCAATCCCGATCTCACAACCAGCATTCCCGTCCCAGCGACTTACGGCGCGCGACTTAAGTACCTACGGGAACAACGTAGGATTTATCCCCCTCCGCACAAGCGTCTATGCACAAGAAATGCGGGAATGGAGACAGCTCCAAACCAACACTTACCCCAACCTACATCAATACAACATAATGTTCCCAGAACACTACACTACACTGCAACGACCAGCCCACCGCCTACCACGTCACATGGGGGCGCACAGGCCCCAAACCTCCACACATAAACATGCACCATTCGGAGGCGCAGTGGGAGGCCACTCTGCAATGCTATGATCTAGAGACCCAGCGTAGGCTGGTAAATCAGGCAAGAGCGGCAGCCCAGGCCACTGGGGTCTTGAAATGAAGACTCCACTCACTGCCCTCCCCCCTTTTTTTTTCTTTTTCCTTTCTCATTTCTTTTTCTTTTTGAAATAAAGTTTTCTCTCTCTCTCTCTCTCTGCATAGAAAAAAGACGGCACACACCGTTTCCGCGTTGACTATCGTCGACTGAACAACGTTACAAAAAAAAAGGGATGTTTATCATTGCCCAGAAACGATGACGCCTTAGATCGTTTTTGCAACAGAATCTACCTTTCCTTTATGGATCTCAAGTCTGGATACTAGCAGACAGAAGTTGAGAGGCACCGCGTAAAGACGGCTTCAATTGCACCCGGCGGGCTATACGAGTTCCCAGTCATGCCCTTCGGTCCTTGCTCCTCGCCCGCGACCTTTCAGAGACTCACAACACCGTTCTTAGAGATCTGAAGTAGACGACTATGTTTTTATAGGACTACTTAGACGACAGGATTGCATCTGTCCCGAAATTTGAGGAGCACCTTCGTCGCCATTACGCCTTGCCAGAAGCCATCCAATAATAGGGCCTCATTCTGAAAGCTGAGAAATGCCACTTCGCTTACAAGGAGCTGAATTTTTTAGGCCATGTTGTAAGCAAGGCAGGTGTTCTGCCAGATCATGAAAAAGCAGTTGTTATAGCCAATTTTTGCGACACTGCGGGACAAGAAAGAAGTTCGCCGTTTTCTTGGATTGTGTACGTATTATCGGCGTTTCGTATAAACTTTCTCGGGAATAGCCGCCCCCTTACTTGTCTTACTACTGCTGTTATGCCTCTTACGTGGGGCACCGCAAATGCATGCATATCAAGAGCTTTAACGTCGCCTGCAGTCACCTCTAGTTCTGGCACATTTCGATGAAAACGCCGGTACCGAAGTGCACGCCGATGCTTGCAATATTGGTTTGGGCGCTGTCCTAGTACTGATACAGAACGGACAGCAACGTATGATCGTCTATGTTAATCAGGCTTTGTCGAAGGCCGATGCAAATTATTCTGTCACTTATAAGGAATGCTTCGCCATCGTGTGGTGTATTTCGAAGTTTTGACCATACCTATATGACAGACCATTGAAAGTGGTGGCCCATCATCACACGCTTTGTTGGCTGGTAAACCTCAAAGACACCTCTGCGCGCCTCGCAAGATGGAGCCTACGACTTTAAGAGTGCGACATTATTGTAACGTACAAGTCAGGTCGTAAGCATTTAGGCGCGGATTGCCTTTCCCGTGCTCCTGGGCAACAAGCTCCAGAAGCCGCTGGTGACGACGGCGCATTTCTGAATACGATCAGTTCATCCAACTTTGTCGATAGCCAACGTAACGATGCCGAGGTCAGCCACCTAATAGATGCTCTTCAAGGTGCCAGCCACATAATACCTAAATATTTTCCACTTCGCACTTTGTCTTCTCTTTGGCTAAGTGACGGCGTTCTAGTCATAACTAATTTTAGCGCCAACAGTCGTCAATATTTAAGAGCAAGCTTAAGGCACAAATTTTTCAAGCCTGTTATTTCGAACCCCCGTCTGGTCACCTGGGAGTCACTCGGACGCTAGCCAGAATTAAAGAAATGTACTACTGGCCTCATTTGTCAACCGATATGACACATTACGTTCAAACATAACGTGATTACCAGCGCCGAAAGGTTTCGCCTGTGAAGCAGCCTGTCTCTCAAAGCGCATTTCACCACCGTACAGACCATTCCAACTCATCGCGATGGACTTAATTGGGCCGTTCCCTAATTTGATGCAATTGCTCATTTGGGCCTGCATTTTATATGGTGCTCTAGTATGGCAGGCAATCACTGCGAAAGGGATGCCATACCTGCTTGAAAAAATTTCGAGAGAGTATTGATAGACGCGCGTGTAAACACTGGCATCTGATAATTAAGAAGCCAGTGTGGTGAAGCCAGGAACTAGAGAGCCAGTAAAAACCACCCAGCCGCCCATCTCGTTGCAATAACGAAGGCCAGAAAGTCTCAAGCAGTCCAGCGCATGCTGATACAGTTCACAGTTATTCTTGCGTATAACGCAATAATTCTGCAAAAATTACAGTAGTGTAAACGTCATAAGCAAGCAATTTTTGGTAATACTGTAAAATTCGTAAAAACATTATATGAATCGTCTGAAAGAAAAACCTGTATGCACATCTAATATATAATTCAGACATTAAAGTAAAGAGAATTAAGCGTATTGGTATGACACAATAGGACCTGTCGCTGCACTTACAATGGCGAGCAGTGCAGTTCATACCGCGCCCTAGCGACACTGTTGAGGCAGCAGCGTACATTAAATAGGGGTTGCAATCTATACTACACCTGAGGTAGCAGCGTACAATATATAGATGTGGTCTCGGTTACCGCCGCATGTAGAAGCCGGAACATCACTATGAATGGCAACAAAGATAGAGACGCTAGAAAAGGCTTATCTGTGCTCGTCAGTACTACTTCCATGCTTTTCCATTCCCACGAAGATTATTGTAACAGCTGTTGTCATTTTCTGTGAGCGGTCGCACTTACTCTAATCCAGGGTAATTTTGCGGAAACCCTGCATCTGCATCGTGTCTGGCACAGAAAAACTACACAAGCCCATATGCAAAAATGCCGGTGCAGTTAACCCTTGCGACATTGATACGCAACTCATCTAGGATAAACAGGTGGAAACCTAAGTTAGGCTTGACCACTAACGTACACAGGAAGCCTGGATATGTATTAGCAGAATAATGTTACCGTAAATTTTCATGGCTCTCCATTTGGCCACAACCTTCCAATTTATTTTATTACAAAGCTAGCTCCGAGTATGTATTGGCAACGCCATTAGTTTTTATAAAGACGATTTCATCATTTGCACAAACATAAACCCGCAAAAGGTACTGAAACCGCTAATTCCTGCCAATGGCATGGTACACGCAGTAGTACATGAATGAACAGCTCGTTAACTAGCACTGCGTGGCGCATAAAGAAAACCACATTCTGTGCTGCGCACGTTTTGGCTTTCCTGGCACTAACCCGGTTGTTAAGCGCAGCTGGTGAAGAGGCATGAAATTAGCCCACATGGAGGCCACTCACTTTTATGCGTTTTATACCAGGCATATTTATGTGTTGGACGGTTTCCTGCAGTTGGCTGGTAGCGTCGTGCTCGGTAGGCGCCTGCTGCCTCCAACGCTAGGATAACAACCTAATATTGTTCCCCAGCGTCAAAAACCTGACATGGTTCCCCAGCGTCGAAGCTTGGCGTTAACAAAACCTCAAATTGATTAAGCATGACTGTGATGTGCAGCGCCTGTATTTTTAATTATTCGTCGGGTGCATTAGCAAATTTTCCCACGCAGCTAACATGCGCAGCGCATGCACCTGGCCTATCGAAGCCTTTTCTGGACTCACTCCGCTGATACAAGAAGCGCCCAGGTTCTTATGTAACGCGGTAACAGTGTATTCTGGCGCGTGTCTGGTGTGGTGTTGGGCGTGGGGTTAAGCATGAGACGCGATGCGTCTTTATGAGAACCACAACATGTCATGGTATTTGATGAATATTTAGTGCGCAGCTGTACCTACATGGTGGTGATTGCCATGTCTATAACTTGTGTAACAAAACAATATGTATGAATCGTCTGTCCAAACACAGCTCACACTCATGAGAATCTTGATAATGATTGAGCAGAAACTTGCGGTCTTAATTATTCAAGATAGCAACGATAAATAGTGATGTTGATGTAAATGCATGAAGCGACCTTATAGAGAGTTTTGCAAGCTAGTTGGTGTGTTACTAAAATTAGTTTAAAGAGCAGACAGAAAAACACCGGACAAACCGCGCTCTGTTCTGTCAGTTCGTTCTTTCCTGTGTTTGTATGTCTGCGCTGTAAACCAACTTGCAGTTAGTAACTGTGACTTGTCGGTGGTGTTCGGAGGTTCCTTGCCGCATTGCAGCTCATGTTGAAGGTTATCTTGACGGGTATCAGTGGACGTTCGTAGCGTTAAAAACATGTGGTCGTTCAAGCTCCTGTTTGATTCCTCTGTGCGACCACAACAAGCTCTTTGTGCTCTCGGAAGCTAGACAGGGATTTTTGTACGCGTTCTATATTTTTTCCCTAAATCGCATATTAGGTCCGCTACCCAAGTGGTTCACAGACGGCATATAAATCCCTGCAGAATAGAATGCCGCTCAGGATTTCTTCTACAGTGCAGCGCTGTACTAAGCGAAAGCTCAATCAGCAACATTAGTTAGTTTTTACAAAAGAATTAGTTGTTTTTACAGAATAAACAGTATAAATCACAAATGTTCGTTCACTTATCGATGCGAGAGTATTATAAGGCTTCCTACAAAGGCTTCCTACAAAGAGTATTATAAGGCTTCCTACATGCTCTGATATCTGTTTTCACATAGAGTGGAGGGGATAATGGGCAAAATGAGAAATAGAATTCAAGGTGATGTAAGGCAAAATAATTACATAGACAAAAAAAGAAACAATTTCCGGACTCCTACAAGGTTCCCGAAATGAAGACGCACAATGTTGCTTGGTGGGGTAGCTTTTCGTCCAGCACTGCGAGCACCCAAGATTTCGCACGAGTGTAGGACCAGTACGTTCAAATCTTCGTCGAACCTAAAAGTAGCTGTAAGACATTTTTTTTCCACTACCATCGGTCGGAAGTCGAGCCGTTGTCAAACTACTTCATGTATTCCTAGGGGATTGCATAGTGGGTGGAACAGCTCGAAAAGACGAAACACAAGAAGAGACGCACAACAGACGAGCGCTGACTCGCAACTAATTTTTTATTAGGAAGAAAGCGGATTCTTATACAAACAATATGTCACGTGATTGTTACAGAGAACGAAACCCTTGACCAGCCAAAATTCAAGAGATATCTTCTTCCTTCCACAGCCACGTGGAAACTCTATCAAGCAAGACCAAACATTGCTGTTCCACCCACTATGCAATTGTACCAACTTGCCCAACTGTCCATCCTACTTCAATGTATTCCTAGGGGAGCAGGTTTCTGCCGTATAGCAGGAATGGGGAACGGTATTCACAATACGTTGAGAAGTATGTGGTTGTGAATTAATTGCGTCCAACAAGGTTCCACTTTGTCGCTATCTCTGGTGGACTTATTGACTACCTGTCCCGATGCTTTTGTGTTTTATCGAACTTACATATTGTTTTGGAGACGATATTGTCCCAAACGTACCAACATTTCTACTCGGACGAAGAATTTTACGCTGTTGTAGGGCATTTAGGAAACCAAAATTAATATCGTGTTACACCCAACTGCAATAATTTAGGAATGTGCAGTCCGTCCAGCATGCCATCATGGTCGCCGGTGACATCATCGACACCATGAAAACTGATGCTGTTGTGTTCTGACAACACTTATTGAAATTCAGCTACTATTTCCATTTCTGAACGAGCTAGAAGATCGCTCTCGTCGGGATAACTTAATTTTTTACGGCATTCCCGATTCTCAAGAATCCTGGCTCCAAACAGAAGAAAAGCTAACAAATCAGATTAAGGCAGTTTTTGAGTCATTTCCCGCTGATTCATTCCATCGTGCTCACCGTTTGGGCGATTTTTCTTCTAACGAATGTCGCCCCGTTATCGCAAAGTTTACGAACTTCAAAATGCGAGATCAAGTGCTTTCACTGCGCAGTGAGTTGAAATCAAGCGGTGTCATAGTAAACGAAGATTTTTCGGCTGCAACTAGGACCGTCCGCAAAAAGCTAATAGGTTTCGCAAAATCTCTACCTCAGTCGCCGAAATTCAAGCTAAAATATGATAAACTATCAATCAACAACAGGTTGTACACGTATGACATAGCGTCGGATTCCGTTAAACAACTTCGGACACGCACAGATAGCACTGCCAGTCATTCAGATGCATCATCCTCTGCCATTGTTTAGGGGTGCGAGAGGGGCAGTGGTCTGATTTCTGCGTCCAATACGAAACTGTCTGTTTTGTTTACTAACGCTAGGAGTGTTCAAAATAAACATCATGCATTATCATCTATTGCTGATACATGTTCGGCTCACATTATTGCTCTTACTGAAACATGGCTCACGCCTAATGTTCTAGATCACGAAATTTTTCACAACGCAGATAATTTTACCATATACAGATGTGATCGGTTGGCTCATCGTGGCGGCGGGGTTCTACTCGCTATATCTAATGACATTTCATCCTCAAGTATCAATATTAACACTGGTCTTG
The DNA here is from genome assembly GCF_055883805.1 of Amblyomma maculatum. Classification (NCBI taxonomy): domain Eukaryota; kingdom Metazoa; phylum Arthropoda; class Arachnida; order Ixodida; family Ixodidae; genus Amblyomma; species Amblyomma maculatum. The sequence goes on from NC_139346.1 coordinate 121,339,796, forward strand.
AAATAGTCTGGGTGTCGTTAATTCTTGATCATCGTAAATTGATACTGGGTACATGCTACCGTTCCCCATCTGCACCGCCTGCCTTTATAAACGAACTACATGACTGTTTTAATAAAATATGCACTACTTTCCCTTCTACTCCTATACTCCTGCTCGGCGACTTTAATTTTCCTAACATTTCCTGGAACACTAATACGATGCCCATTTTGCCTCCCTTCTCAGCGCAGGGTGATGAATTCATTAACTTGTGCTCCTTATTTTCGTTGACGCAGCTAATTACTGAACCAACCAGAATATCACCTAATGCCTCAAACACACTTGATCTCATCCTGACAAATAGACCGGATTTTGTATCAGACATTACTTTATTTTCAGGCATTAGTGACCATTTATCAATTACTTTTCACCTTAATGCGGCACCCCCCAAACATACAAAGGCAAAAAAGATTATACGCGACTACAAGAAAGCAAATTTCGTGGCAATAAATGATGAACTATGCACTTTCATGGAATCTTTTCTTTCAGACTTTCATGACCGTTCCATTCAGTCAAACTGGGATATCTTTGCAGGGGAAGTTGCCCGTCTAACAAACAAATATATTCCAGTCCGCAACATCGTCTCTAACTCGCATGCGCCATGGTACAACGCCCATATCAAAAAATTATCAAACAAGAAAAAACGGCTTTATCGCATCACAAAACGTTCACCAACTGACTCGCGCTGGGCTGCCTATGCCTCCAGATTATACATAATGGCACTAAAAAGTGCCAAGGACCACTTTTTATCTAACACCCTACCGGACATGCTACAAAGAAATCCCAGAAAATTCTGGCGAGTAATCAATCCCACATCCAGCAATCCTATCGCTTTGTTAAACTCATGTGGTGAATCGGTTAATAATGATATCTGTGCTGAAGTGTTAAATGAGGCTTTTGTTAATAATTTTTCATCCAAAATCTGTACCAGTCTTCCTACTATATGTTATCATGATTACCTGGTGATGCCACCAGTGACTGTTGACACAGCTGGTGTTGCTCGCCTAATTAATACTCTAAAAGACCATTCTAGTCCAGGATATGATTTCATTAATGCAAAATTTTTAAAAAGCACTTGTGCCTATAGCTCAGTTATTTTAACTTATATTTTTCAACAGTCACTGGACACAAGCACACTTCCTGATCAATGGAAAATTGGAAAGATCGTTCCACTTCACAAATCAGGGAGCAAGTCCTCTCCTGCTAATTATCGCCCCATATCCATTACTAGTACATGTTGCAAATTACTTGAACATATCATATTCGCCACACTCGTGAACTTTCTTGAGAGTAATTCATTTTTTTCATCTGCACAACATGGTTTCCGCAAAACTTATTCATGTGAGACTCAACTAATTTCTTTTACAAATAGCTTACATCATATACTGGATAAGTCATCAGTCGTTGATTGCATCTTTTTAGACTTCTCGAAAGCATTTGACAAGGTTTGTCATCAGTTGCTTCTTCAAAAATTACTTCCCCTAAATATTGACACCAATTTGTTCAAATGGATCGAATGCTTTCTCACCAATCGCTCACAATATGTCTGCGCTAACGGCTACAACTCATCCTTTGCTAATGTTCTATCAGGTGTTCCACAGGGTTCCGTACTCGGACCGTTATTGCTCCTAATTTATATAAACGATCTTCCATCCTATGTGTCTTCTAACATACATTTATTCGCTGATGACTGCGTTATTTTTCGTGAAATAAAAGACGATAATGATATTAACATTCTACAGCGCGACCTCACGGCTATAATCAATTGGTGTAATCAATGGCTGATGGAACTAAACTCTAACAAATGCAAGGTAATGCGTGTCACCCGTGCTGCTAATTCGTCCCCTCTATACTCTCTGAATGACATTGAACTTGATAGCGTCCATTCTTATAAATACCTAGGCATCCACATTTCATCCGACCTAACTTGGCGGCTTCATATAGATTACATCATCAACAACGCTAACAAAACGCTAGGTTATCTGAGACGTAATTTTTCCCGCGCCCCGTCTACTTTGAAATCACTCCTGTATAAAACTTTAATACTTCCAAAATTAGAATACTCAGCAGCGGTCTGGGATCCTAGCCATGATTACTTAATTACTGCACTTGAACGCGTTCAGAATAACTCTGCTCGTTTCATTCTTTCTAACTATAACCGAGGAGCAAGTGCCACAGAAATGAAAACTATTTTGCGTCTTCCATCATTGGCTTCACAACGAAAAGTTTGCCGGCTAACCCTATTCCACAAGTTATATTATCATTCCGTCTTACACAGCAATTTTTTTCAGACACCCTATTACATATCGCATCGCATTGATCATCCCTGCAAAGTAGCCATCCCTTTATGCAAAACAGATTCTTTCTTACGCTCATTTGTTCCCCGTACTTCCAAAGAATGGAACGATCTTCCTAATGAAATTATATCTATTACTGATACAAATAACTTTCGCAAAGCTTTAACCTGCATTGTATAAGTACTACTAGTTTTGTGTCTACTAATACAATTATTGCCGATTTCATAGCTAATATTGTATATATAGGATGTATTATTTATGTACCCGATTTTTGCAGTGTTTCTTTTTTTCCTGTATTTCTTTTTGCCCACTCCCCTCTGAAATGCCTGTACGGTCCTGAGGGTAAAGACAAATAAATAAATAAATAAAAGTTCGTTTTGTTCTCTGAGCATGCGCTTTTGTCATCTTTTGATCGTTTGGTCTTTTGATCTTTTGTTAATACTGTAAAGCGGTGATGCTCTAAAGTGCTAGCCATAATTTCAGTCAGCATCTATAGGCAATGAAAGCTTTTTCTGTCTCTAACCTATAAAAATATGCGTTTCTTATGCACGCATTTACAATGCCGCTAGAGCAGCTGCGTACAAAGCAAAGATGCCATTATAATGTTACGTGGCGACAGGTAAGAAGACGGTCCAACATGGTGACAGGATGAACGATGATTTAATGTCTGGCCTAGTGCGAGGGCTCCTCTCGCGCCACTGCCGATCTTCTTCGCAACACTTCCCGGGACCACCGAGCTATCGTCCCAATCGCTTCGCTGAAGTCGGTGGTGGCGTACCGGTGAGGATGTCGAATGAAAGACAAAAGAGAATGATCCACTTTAAATCATAATAGGGATGACCGCGATGATGTCTGGGGGATCCGCCTCCCATGGAGCTCTTCAACCATCCGCCGCCGAAACGTCCACGAGACAGATGGCTCGAGGTTGCGTTGGGCGGCTGGGTGCGGGTTGCGTGTTCATGCCCTTTGTTCCTCCGGGTCTTCACTCTGGTCTCGTCTCTGATTGATTCCTATGTGCGCCTTATCTTCAGAGCCGGGCTGGGGCCGGATCGATGATAGTTGCATCTGGTCAGGTCTGCGCAGGAATGGCTGGGGCGAAGCTGCGCGGCGATATCCCCGGGCTACGGGCCGATGGTCCCGGCGTGCGCATGACGTCTACGCTCCAAGGTAAGGAAGGGGTGACTCACCCCGCACCTCCACCAAAATGCTACGTGGCGACAAGCAAGAAGACGGCACAACTTGGCGATAGGGTGAAAGATTATTATTAGTTGGCCTAGAGCGAGGGCTCCTCTCTCACCACTGCCGACCTTTTTCGCAACAATATCATACCAACGAAACGTATGAGAAACTTCCGACCACCGAAAACGTGCTCCAAAATGTTTTGACTCCATATGTGGTTTACAGGTGATCTGAAGTCTGTTGAAACAATGAATCCAATCCAAACATTCCATGCAAATGCTTCCTCTCTGCTACCCAACGACTACCTGCATTAGCCTCGAGGAGTGTCATCCACAGCGAACTCACTTAACTATTCCCCCAAAACGTACAACTACCAACCAATCTCTTCACTCACTTGAAGCGCGGTCAGCTGCGGAGCAAAATATTGAGTCCAGAAAGGATTCACAGACACAGTGTAAGCTGTCTCTCAGAGCGCTACTCGCCAGCCGCCACAATACTTCAAAGCCTCCGCAGGTGGCTGGCCCCAACACACTCCAGCCTCAGAACCCCCTCACACCCAATCTCCAGCCTCCAGAATCCCTATTCAACTTCGCCATCCAGATTAAATTTTGGCGCTTGCAAAATTTTGAGTACAAGCGACCATTAAAGTCATCGTGACACCAATTTGGGTTATAAACTGTTTACTGAATCTCATTCCAGATATGCCAACGAACTGAACCAGAAAGTTTCAGCTCCACTGTAGCTGCAGATATTTTTAAAACTAGTATTTTTGTTTCTTCATAAAAGGTTTGCTGATCTGGCCACCGGGATAACCGGTGACGACATCTAATGGCGCCGCGTCGTCTGCTGCATGTACTGTGCACTAACAGCGTCAACCGCGGTTACGCGAAGCCGATGTGGCGGACTAAACCGCACTCATGCCGCTGACCGTGGTTACCGCAAACTACTTTTCGATCTCTCAACGCTTTTAACCTAGGCAATAGCACGGCGCCTGTGGGTGGGGATTCAAGAGCAAGCCGGCGCCCATGTACAAAAGCCGCATGAACTAGCCCGCTCTAACAATGTACACACTGCACACTGAAACACGTCTCAAAATTAACACATGAAATGCGCATACAATGTCATCCGACAGCGCCTTTGCGCGGGCAGTGCTACCACAGACGATGGCGGCGGTCGCACTGAAGGTGGATGTGTGGACAAGAACTAAATCTCGCTTCACTACAGTCTGTGTTATATTTTCAGAAGCATGCTGAGTGTACTCATTAGGTGTCATGCTGGTCTTTGAGCAAGCGCGAGCACAGTAGTGTATCGGCAGCTTATCGGCAGCGGCCCAGCAGCAGACGACGCAGAGTCATTCTGTGACGTCACCAATCGTCTCAACATGGCGGTCGCTGTCGGTGAGAGTTGCTTCGTTGTCTCAACTTCAGTCACTTCATTTGAACTAAAGAAGGGGTCTAGGGCTCTCAAATTTAGAAAATAATATAGTAAGGTTCACTATTATCTGCTAGACTACAAAACTCCAATATATTGGATGAACATGGCATGACCTCTTTAAAATAAGGATCAAATGGACCATCCAGTGCAGATATAACTGTTTTCGCAACCATTCGAGCTAGACAACTGGCCGTGACACAACTTTTTACACATGCTTGATGTCAAATAACGCCGCACCTTGTATCTAACTTAAAAAAACCACAAAAATGACAATCTAAATGGAAACAAGCAAAAACCTGACTTTCTCGTTCCATGCATTCTTTTTTAGTCGTTTTTCTCCTTTTGAAAGCACTTGACCACAACAGCGCACCAGCTTCTCTGTACAATTGCACAAGAGCAGAATTAAGCCCAAACGGCTTCTAACTGCTTATGATGTTTCTGTATAATGGAAAAGGAAGGTTGGTATTGACCCTTGTATTTCATTTCCTCTTGCAATGTCTAGGTTTGGGCATCGGTGCAGATCTGCCTTCACTGCAGGCTCAGCAGGTACAGTGAGTAATTTCAGTTTTGTTATTTAACTTCCGGTCGGACCAAATTCTTGCGACACTGCCGCCACAGATGATGTGCTCTGAATCATATGCATGCATGTTTTTATGCACTTGCGCAATAGGCTGCACAACCGGCTCTGGTCCGCGAATACTAGAAAAGCGTGCAAACTAGAACGCATCCTCTACTCGGTTTCATTTTCACCAGTGCCCCCTGCTTGTGCTGGTGACACTTGCTGATTTCGCTCTCAGTGGAATTAGCTTCCTTTATAGCAAAGCCTGTCGTCCTTGCAGCAACACTGTCTTCAAGCTGTGAACGTCGTGATGGCTGCAAATGTAAGCAACGCATGCTTAAGTCATTTCGGTAGCATTAATTGTGCTTATTGTGCTTGGTACCTGGAGTGATACGCTTGGCTATGCTAGTGTTCCACGTTACTAGTTCACCTGCTTCTCATTCAGTGCAGGTCGTTATCGTTGTCGTAATATCAACACTAACTCGTAGTTAATGTGGCACATGATAGCCTAAACCAGTTATGCGCCATACAACAACAAGGCTTCATACTGCTTAAGTAGTAGTGTTGTGCCGCAACCTACTGTATACCATCCTAAATAGATCTAATAGAAGTACAAGCGGAGCAAATTACTACCTCATGACACTATTCAAGAGCTCTAGACCTCATTCAGCAAAACGGTTGATAATAGCACTACATTTGTTTAGGGGTACATGCTGGTCCCCAAGAAAGCATTTGAATAAACTTTGCAACATTTACGTAGTAAATAATAAAGTTTAATCCACTGGTTGACACAAAACAGTTGGTGAAGGCTCGATTATTTGATGAATTTCAGTATTGCTTCTCCTTAGAGCTGTGGTGCATGCGTGCTAACTGAACTTCACGTCGTCAATAAAAATAAAAAATTAAACCAACTCATTTTGCTTTACCGGTTGCTTCTTGACTTAAGCGCAGCCTGCTATGATCACGTCTAAACTATAAACTACTTGAAATTAGAGCTAAAGGAGATGAAATAAATTTCTTTTTTTTTTTTGCTTCCAACCAATGCCAATGGCATAGCAGTAAAATAGAAACACTTTATTACTGCATCCAGTACAACGAATCGTCTTTTCAGGTGTTTGCCATTGCAACAGCATAGGTATTCAGCATTGCCAGTAATGCCGAGAGCCTTCACCTCACTTTCAAATCCTAAAACGTAGCATGGCTTATCATAGATTCGTCGAACTTCTAGGCCTCAATCAAATTGAATCATTATGTTGAAATAGAAAAGTCACAAAACGTAGCTCCGCAAAACCAATGTGTGCAGGCTATACCTGAATATTGTGAACGCGATCAAAATTTGGCGGCGACACATCGGCTCCACATTAAATGTGTAACGAGACAGCATTAACCGCTCTCGTCCGCCTTGGAGACCTTCGTTCGCGTACAAGCAATTTGTGACTCGTCTATTCACTCTACTCTTAACCACGTCTCTCTAATCTCCCACAAATACTATTTATCATACACTCTTCACCTGCTATGTGATGTGTAAGACTATCCGACATAAACATAAAGCTATTTAACCGAGTCGTACAAACGGGCCTGCGTGGCCTACGGGTAGCAGGCCTAATTGAAAATTCAAGTAGGCTGGGAGATTCAGTTCTCCTCGCCCGAATTAGCACTTCCTGCCAAATCGGCCATGTGACCTTGTCGTGTGACATTGCACAACACTACGAACAAGCGTGGCCTTGGTAGTTAGTTGTTATCTCGCGACGCCCACGTCGACAAAATGGGAACGGTGAATTTTCTGGAGAATGGGGCCTTGAATGCAATCGCATTAAAATAACAAACTGCGCAAGTCGCCTTCGATGATTATCCTATTCAGGATAAAACGATGTAATTACACGAGTGTGTTAAGTCACCCATCATGCTAGGCAGTGTTGAAGAGATCTTGTTTTTCAGACACAATTGTCCACGCGAGTTCTCAAAGCACTAAAGGTGATCGCAAAGGGTGCGAGCGCTCAGCTGACTGTCAGAGCCAGCAAGCACAAAATATTTTTCTTTCAAATCTACCGGTCTTGAAATATTCGAGAACCGAGCATATGAAATTGAAAGACCTGCACTGTTTTCGCTTTTACATAGCGTGTTGCCGCTAAGACCGGGATATTCGTACTACGCAGATTAAGCCAATGACTAATGTACACCAATCGAGAATAAAACGTCCGCCGATAACAAGACTTGCAGTACGCATTGTGTTATTGTATATAGCCTCTTCCAATCGAAGCCAAGATCCAGTGCTTTTTTCTTCACAATAGCTATGCTGATTTTGCGTTGTTCTTTGTAACACTGATCGTGGGAAGAAGGTTACAACTTGTGCTCCATTCTGGCACTTGTTTTGTTCTCTGCTGATAAGCGACAAAAGAATAGTTACTTTCTCATTATGCTGTGACAAATTACAATAAAATATCATTTAAACGTCTGTTTGCGTAATCAGGTTCTTCTCATCGATTAAAAGGCGGCATTTGATACAATATCAAAAATAGCTGACAATTCAATATATCTATAAATGCTGCGAGACGACTGTAGTACGACGAGAAAAAAGAACTTGGAATCGATTGAGCTCTGATAATTAATTCAATTGTAAGGTTAAGCAATTGCTGAGAGGGCAGCGCTATCTTCAAGATGTACAGCATTGTCAATTCAGTTTGAGCTGCACAATTAGTGCAGCATCTCAGTGTAATAAAAGCTGAGCATTGTATTTAGATATAGCAAATACTTTTACACAGCACGACTCTTAGTTGCACTGAATATTTAGGTTGGATTGGGAACGAGTATGCAAACTCGCCGCCTTATCATTTCAATCAAGAATGAATAGCATCAGAGTGAAAAGACTGAACCACATTAGGCGTTTTATATACTTACAGAACAAAAGGATGCAAACCCTGGAGGAAAACAACTTTCAGTCGACAAGGTATTAGGAAACTCTGACATGAGAGTAAGATAGTGGGCAAAATAAGACGAGCTGCAAGATGACATAAATAGTCTGAGAGAGAGAGATCGGTATACTGCAGAGTGGTGCTATACATCCCCACAGCCCGCCAACTAAAATCGCCCTCTGTGACGACAGTGTGTGGCAGAAAATGTCGGTTAGCTTTGCTCGTGCTGAGCAAATATCGGGGCATTGAGCTCGAAACAGGAGGCTCTGGCAGTGGCTCAATTTTAAACACACTGCTACAGTACTTCACACAACACCGCACGGGCTGACCACTCAAGCAGTCTCGTAGCCTAATGTTTGTCCCACCATTATTTCATCCATCCCCACGTGACGCCCATTGTACCGTTTCCAGAATCTGTCAGAAATATGTTCATTCATGAAAAACGGTCATTCCCCATGCGGCTGCATTCTTGAAAATCAAAGGTACCATTCCGGGCACTATCTTATGAGGAATGCCATTGCAGGTATAATTCTAGACGAGAGCGCAGGCATCCCGTGTGGCCCAAACTTGTCATCGCCGTCATGGGCGTAGCCTCCTATCAGCGAGTAATCCTTATTGGTCAGCAGCGCCTTGATTTTACCTACAAGCCGTTAACCTTATCAATAACAATTGTCTCGCAACATAGAACAGTGCTAGTATGGTTACGTGTTTCGACCCTTTGTCTTTTCACAAAAAGCGCTTATCAAGCAGCATTTAATTTCTGACCTCTAGTCTTTGTTTTCAGCATAATAACGGTATAAAAGGTATGAAAAGAAGCTCTGGTTATCTCTCCGATTTCGAACACTTACAGATAAAAGGGAAAACCAAAGCCAGTACCAGAGCTGTAATTAAGCAGAATATATTAATGCCAATGCAGATTAAAAGCTCTAAATTCTACTGCCGTCTGCAATAGATTATTATAGCGCACAATAGGATTGAAGAAAGTATAAAGCCCCGCAAGCGAAGAAAAGGAATGTCAGCATTTATAGGCGTTACATCATACAGCTCAGACTTCGGCAAGACCGCAATATGGGCACTTGTAGAAATGGTTTCGCTCGTGCATTCGGGTTCAATAATATAAGGATTTTATTCCTGATAGGACGACAATGTAAATACTTTAGGGAAGTACGTACATATTTTTTGAAGCAGCGTATAAAGTGCATTATTATTCGACCGCTTATTTCAGTGATTTTGATGTTCTTTTCTCAGGTGCTACATACGGAAGCAAGGACCAGAACTACCCTATGTATGCTGGTACTACTTTTCCTTACCTGTATAGCCGAATCAAAAGCTGGTAAGTAGATTTAATTACTACCTCATTACAAATGGTGGTCTCCTACTGCCCTTTCTTACGATTAATTTCACACAGTGCTAATCGCAATTTGCCCACCGATTCAACGTAGGGCATCGTGCCTCAACGCTGGCCAGTTTATTTCCGCAAATCATATTTCAGCTTCGCAGAACAATCTCCTTATAGGTGCTGTTAACTACTTAATTTGCTGAAGTGCACGTTACAGTTTTTTCTCAGGTTGATAGAAATATTTTCGGAAAGGAGGTTCGAGAATAGGATGCGGGATTGAATCCCGTCCGCGGTGGCAGCTTTTCTATGGAGGCGAAAAACAAGAAACCCATGTGTTGTGCAATATCAGTGCATGTTAAAGAACCCCACGGAGTCCAAATTTTCGGTGCCGTCCACTACGTCGTATTTTATAGCCTGAGCCACTTTGGGATGTAAAACTCACCAAACCAAACGTTCGGATAACCAGGAAAATTCCTCTAGTCGTCTATTTGATGGAATGAGACTATAAAACAGTAAATTTGCTAAAACATTAGAGATGCACCGAATGCATCTTAATCATTTGGATGAATTTCCACATAATGGCCACGAAACCACGAGGGGGCATCGTAATTTTTTTAACCCTACGGCAACAACTTTCCCCGCTATACACTGTTACAGGGTGTTCCCGCGCGGTAAGAGTCTCAGTTCAAATACAGGTTGAAAGCAGGGACGTGTTTCGGCCACCAACCTGTGTTCATATTGCTCATTTCATATATCTTTTAAGACTCGGCGATGAGACCGTGTTTATAACGGATTAGCAAATCTTGTCTTCGTTCTCCATATTAGTAGCAATGAACTTCGGCCCCTCTTATTAACACATATTTGGCGCTTATTAGATACATGGCCTTATGTGCAGAGCTACGTAATTTCCTGACGCTAATCACACGACATGTGCTCTTGTTCCGTGTCCAGTAGTGAACACTGCTACGCATTCTTTCCACGGGATAAGGTAAATAGCCCCTTCTAGATAGAGCGTTGCTTCAAGGATGAGGTCTCTTCTGGGCCGTCCACTCAACTTAAAGCCGGCCACAGAGTTATCGGCGCCGTTGTATCCAAGCAGCAGAATATCGAATCAAAGTAACGCAAGCATACAATAAGCTAGGGATTGGTTTTGCTTAGCAGGACCTGCCCCCTTGGCTTGATATTTGAAATTTGATATTGAGTCTTTGTGTTTTGCTATCACTACATAATGGACTATGTCCCCTACTAAAGGTTCTGTAGCATTTTTTTTATGTAGTGTTGCGAGTACACTCAGAGAGTCTGTATAGATGATACTGTCTTTGATGTTTTTGTTGACTATTTTATCTATTGCTAGGGATACGGCGTAGCATTCGGCAGTAAATATTGAGGCACACTGTGGTAACCTTACTGTTTTTTCCTGTTTGTCTTCTATTACTGCACTGCCTACATGAAATATTTTCTTTTAACCATCTGTATAAAATGCCTTGTGATCACTGTATTTCTCATTTAATGCCAAGAACTCTGGTATAATGTGTTCATGCGGTGTTTGTCCTTTGCGAAATTGAGTTAATGTGAAGTCACATACAGCAGTGAAGTTGTACCAAGGTGGCAGTGGTTCAGGTCTCCGTGCAATATCAGGAAGTGCATCCAGCAAGTTGAGTTCCCGGCACTGCTCTTCAAAACGGAGTATGAGAGGTCTGATGGATCGAGGTTTATTGATGTACAGTGTTCTTGAGGGGCAGTTTGTAAGTATGGAGTAACAAATATGCTTCGGTAACAAGCGAATTTTCAGGACGTATGAAAGTGTAAGCATAGTCCTGCTGTATTTAGTGGCGGTTCGTTTGCTTCTACATACAGACTTGTCACCGGCGATATCCTGTATGCAACAGTTGAAAGACGTAGACCTTGGTTATGTACTGGGTCCAGCCGTTTAAGATATCACGGTCTTGCTGACCCATACACCACGCACCCGTAATCTAAACAGGAGCGTACTACTTTGGGATAGATATGGAGAAGACATGTCCCATCAGAGCCCCAGTGTGTCCTTTAAGGATGTTGAGAGTTCGAGAGGCTTTGACTTTCAGGCTGTTTATGTGTGGGAGGAATGTGAGCTTCTTGTCAAACGTTAGTCCTAAAAATTTGTGTTCTTGCTATATCGGCAGTATGGTTTCATTTAGGTGCAGGGTGGGATTGAGCTGCAGGCCTCTCCTCAGAGAGAAAAGAACGGCAACTGTTTTCTGAGGTGAAAACCTAAATCCATATTTTTTGCCCAATTACTAAGTTTTTTTAATGCTAGTTGCATCTGTCGTTCACACGTCGATAGGCTGAATGATGTGGACGCGATTTGGAGGTCATCAACATAAAGTGAGTACATAACAGACTGTGGGATTACTTTGGCTATGGAATTCGTTTTTACAATGAAAAGTGTAGTACTTAATATGCATCCTTGCGGTACTCCGTTCTCTTGTGTAAAGTTCCTCGAGAGTGTAGAACCGAGGTGTACTTGGAACGAGCGGTCGGACAAAAAATCTTTTAAGCAGTTCAACATTCTGCCGCGATTTCAAGGTCTGCCAGATCGCGAAGTATCGCCAGGTGGTGTCGTACGCTTTTTCCATATCAAAGAAAACTGCGAGAGAGTGTTGTTTATGTATGAAGGCTTCTCGGACTGTGTTTTCAAACCGAACTAGATGATCCAGTGTTGAACAAGCTCTTCTGAAGCCGCACTGGTGGGCATCAAAGAGTTCACGAGCTTCAAGAATGAACATTAACCTTGTATTGACTATGCTTTCGAATTATTTGGCAAGGCAGCTAGTTAGGGCTATTAGCCTGTAACTAGTAGGAGAGTTTGGCAGTTTTCCATGCTTCAGGAATGGTAGAATGACAGCCTTCTTCCAAGCATCAGGCATTTTGCCTGACACCCAGATTTTGTTAAAAAATTTCAGGAGTGCTTCTACTGCAGGTTCGGACAGATGGGCTAGCATTTGATAGTGTATCTCATCGGGGCCTGGTGCAGTTTTTTTGCCATTAGTTAATACTCTATGGAGTTCCTGAACTGTAATTAGGTTATTGTAGGGCTCGTTGTTGTAACCATTTGTAGGAAGTCTCTGTTTTTCTGCTGTGTTTTTATACTTTAAGAAGGAGTCTGTGTAGTGTAGGGAAGTAGAAACATGAGAGAAGTGTTCTCCCAATAGTTCAGCCTGCTCGAGTATACTTGTTTGTGCATCAGGGGTTGTAAGGAAAGGAACTGCAAAAGGAGAGAATTTGCCATCGAGTTTGCGGACTTGCTCCCACATTTTTTTTTTTTTTTGCTGTGACGGAACTGTTTATTGAAGACACATAACCTTGCCAAGATCTTTTTTCAGCATCACGTCGGATATTTCGAGCCTTAGCCCTTGCCTTTTTATATTTAATTTGATTTTCCTGTGTAGGGTATCGACGAAAAATTCCCCAGGCTTTGTTTTGCTTCTTTTTGGCCTCTCTACATTCCTCTGTATACCATATCTTTCCATTCCTTCGTACTATTGCCGAAGTCTGGGGGATGGCTAAATGAGCAGCGGCAATGATACATTCTGTGAACATTGGCGATTTGAAAAACGTTATAGTGTTCATGCTGAGAATGGATGAACCTGTAAGTGTGTCAATTGCTAAGAAAGATATTGCAATTGCATGCGATTTACATATGATTATAATTTCTTTGAGTATTCCTTTGAACCATACACAACATAAAGCGAAACAAATTTGTTAAATGCATACCCAGCCTTATCTTTTACGGTTTGAATTCTAAAACATGCACCATTCAAGAGTCCCTAATGCGTACTCCTGTGAAATGCGTACTCATTTTTTTCAACCTGGACATTGATGTTGGTTGATAATGTGAAAGAGTTTTCACTTACACGTTCATTTTATAAAGGCCCTACGTTACAGAACACTCCCCTCTGGACTGATGTTTGTAATCGTTGGAAGTTAAACATGTTATAGCAAACTTCACGATTTAATTGAATTCATATTTTGGAAGAGTTGCGTTTATAATTAGCGTCAGTGCAGTGGTACCGCAGGCAGCAAATATTGCGGAACATTCTCTAGGAACCCTTTTCACAGTAAAGCAACTCTAACACCATAGTTCATATTGAATGCCGTACTTTTATATGTCTTTAATTTAACCGCTCGTTAAAAACTCTGTGATTGCAGCAATGGTGCGAGTGGATCATTGTATAAGGTTGTACGTTTGATATGGTAATTTAGAAAAGCTGTGTCCATCTTTTAGAGAACTAACCGGCTGATGGTGATGTGCTCTCGATCAGGAGAGTTCTGTTCTGATGCAATTATATTTTCTTTTCTTTCTTGCGTTCCTTTTCATTTTTTATTTTTATGTCGAAGAAATTTGCGCAGCAATATAATCTATGGAGGAAGAGAAAAGGAGGGCGGAAGGCAGGAATGTTGACCAGAATAACCGACAAGTTCAGCAGTGCGAGTGTATAGCTTTTGGCAACTTTCTCTGTCCCTCACTGTTTGATCGCATTAGTCAAGCATTAATTAGTAGTCATACATGTCTTCCCTTTTGCATGTAAATGCAGATGCTTCTGGCACTTTTCGGTTGCCTTATATTGGCTTTCAACTGCCTGCCATAACGTTCATTTCTATTGGAATTTCTTCTGCGCACATGTCCCAAAGAATGAGCGGCAGCAGTGACCGAAAGATTTAAATAAAAACACGATCAAACTACTGCATAAGATGAACGTTCATTCGTGGTTATAAACTTAATGTTGGTCGCAAGGTGGATTGTATTTATCTAGGCTAGAGAATTCCTGATGCATATAAAAAAACGGTACAATGAAATCTGAATAAATTAATCATTCGTGAATCTATTCAGAATGGCCGAATACGCCATTCATGCTGTTGTATGCATCAGCAACTTAGTTGATTGTTGGTTCGACTGTGGGCCGTTAGTACAGATGGTCTTCGCATATTCTTAACTGGTTTATAGCGAAACTGAGTAATAAACGTGCTGCATGTAACTTTTCTCTTTCCCCATTTGAGTACAGCCGTCCTCGTGGTACCCGTCGGGATCCAGCCGCTGCCAGCGCAAACCGTGAACACGGGGGTTATGAGCCCTTTAGGCGTATCATCCATGGGCGTGCCTGCTGGGAGCTATGGTGTCAGCATGGCAGCTGGAATGCCTCCCACGGGGCAAGCATATGGAAACACTCTTATGCCCGCTCAAGTTCCCGCAGTCCAGCCAGCTGCCGGGGGTGTGTATTTCCCGCATGTTCGGCACCACATTTAGGAATGTATTTTCTAATGCGCTAGCGCTGAATTACGTTCTTCAGGACATCCGGCATCGTCGTTGTGAGCGAACCATCACAAGCATACATGTTGCAGGCATGCAAGAGGTACTTGGCAAGCGACATAGCCGAGACCTTATTCATCTAAGCATTGCGTGACGTCAGGACACCACAGAGATAACAGTCCGGTTTCTTCTATGAGATGCGCATTCTGCCATCCTCGGCCCTTGAATCCTGATTCAGACACACTACTTCTAGGCAACGCAGGCACGTTCCTAGGGCTTTGGTAAAACCAGCCTAAATAGCTTTGTTGGGAAATCTTTCACGTAATGCAGCAGCTTGTTAGTGCACGGTTATGAACATATTTTGTACATTACAGACAAAATTGAAAGGAGTGTTTACTAAGCGAGTATCAAACTGCAGGTTCGCTAACCAGAATCGGCAAGCAGAACCACAGAAGGAGCTTTTAATGGTTTTACGTCCTACCTCTGCAGGCAGAGTTTAGCTATCAGCCAAATGTAAAGGTACACTTATAGGCCCCTTTCGTTAGAAAATCAGGCCTCGCCGTTGGCGATGTTAGCGAAACAATTGCTAGAATGGCTCTTGCAGTTGGAAGATGACAGGCGACATGCCCGTGCATCATTGGCCATACGGTAAATGACGTTACGAGTGCACAGTACATGGCAGCGTTGGCAGGTGTCGTCAGCTCAGGCCTCCCCTTTGAAATGAGAGGGCGAGATCCGAATCACGGTTGTATTCTTCCACCATCATATTATTACAGGCATCAGTAGCCTGTTACCCTCTGCTAAACAGGCTGACTCTAAGCCACATAGGCATCGTTAAAATGCGTCCTGAATAAAGCGGAGCTTTATAGCTGGCAGGCGCTGCCAACTCTTATTCCACTTTTGAGATGGGTGGATGGGACGAAATCCAGCTGTCTGGGACTCTTATAGATTGCAATTTAGACTCTCAATCAAAGTGACGTCGACCTTTGAATCAAACTGAATAAAAGATAACATTTTATAAAACAAATAATTTAGCGTTCAGAGAGCATTCGAATTTATAGGTGGTTCGTAGTCGCCACCCTGCAACTGCCACACGCTATTGGCTAAGCCACGTAACATACAATGAACCTCCCAAGAGGACTCACGATGAGACAATAGGGCGATGTTTGTAACCTACACCAGGTACACTAGTGTAGCAAAACGCCATTGGAGGTTTTATAGATTTGCTACACCGCTGTAACTAGTGTAGAGTAACAAAGGGCCCTAATGCTTCCACACTCGCACCACGTAAGCAGTTCAAAGGGCCCTCCGGTTAATTTTTATTGATTGCACACTGACATTCTGCAACTATGTAGGCAATTTTGATCACTTAACGGTGCACAAATTACATTCAGGATGCTTTTCTGCTTCTTTTGCAAATTGTATAATAGTAATTTAAATAAGAGTGGAGGTTACATGCCTCCGTAGGTTCGGAGTCCGTCATTCTTATTTTCTCGGTCGTCTTCCTCCCCATAGTTGCTGCCTTTTTCTCCAGGGTAGCCGGACTACTCTTCTTTCTCTGCCGCCCGAGCTTGCTATGCTTCACGCGCTGCTGGCTCGCTAACAATTATATCGTCTGATTTTGCCCTAATCTGCTGTCCTTGTCACATTTTTGTAAAAGTCACTCTTAAACGTTTTAGTTCCTTTTTCTAATTAGCTGACGATTAGCAAAAATTATTTCGATATACTTAGATCACTTTTGAGTGCGGTAGGGCAAAAATCTTTCCTGTGACTGTTTCCAGCCATTTGTCGCTTTATCACACATTTATTTTGTTTTTCTTTTTCTTTTCCTCCTTTTCCTCTGTTCTTGCCCTCTTTTGTCTTTTTACTTTCTAAACGTTTTTCTCTTTTGGCTTTTGTTACTGTTTTTATTCTTTTTCTCCTTTACTACTTCTTCCTCTCTTATTCTTTTGTGACCGCTTTCGATGTTGTAGACTTATCGCAAGGCTTGACATTAAAATTTTCCAAAATTCTTGCACAATTTTGACGTCCGCTACTGTTTAAGGTCTGCACATATATCGACGTCCTTGACTATTTCAACATCAAATTGACTTTCTGACTGTTATTAATTAACTATATACTTACTCCACATCAAAGGAATTTTGCACACAGGCACATTTTTCACCTCTACTTGATATAGCCATTTTTTATTCGTAAATCAATTTCTCGAAAATAACAATGAGACACCCTCCGCGGATGGCAACTCCTGTCCACACTCGCGAGACTAGGATGTTGTCTTTATACGAGTCGAAATAGTGTTGTCAATTATTAGGGGACATTACGCCCGGTTAACGATCTCGGTTGATGCCGTTTGGAGCTCAGTGTCCATAAACAATATTATAACAATAACAATAAACATAATATATGAATAAACAATATATTTTCGCGTTTTGGTGGCGTTACCTTTCTCGTATTTAGCAATGTGACGCACCTGACTGGCGCATTTTAGTTTCTGTAGCATTTTTTAATGGATTTCGGCCAGGATAACATAGCAGGTTCGATCGCCCCAGCTCCTATATTCGCTTCGTTTGGCGTAATCTGTATGGCGGTTTACTCGACGTTTCGAAGAGCTGGCGCATTTTTTTTTTCTATTATCAGCGTCTTCGATTCGTCCTAAATAGTATCGCGGCCGCTTACTGTACCCTAGTGTGAGCGAAGCAAAACTTCTTGCATATATTGAGCCCTTAGACACGTTCGTACTCTTCAACCTTTTCATTTAACGGTGATCATGCGATAACGTTTTGGACGTTTGACATATTTTAATATAAATCTCAAGAAGCGCTCGTTGCAACGTGGGAAAAACGGTGCTCAACGCGAATCTCTTAGCAGGTCGACAAGTGCGGTCAGTATGGCATTTCCTAAGCCGCAATGGTTCAGTTAGATGCATAAGCAAATAGCTATATCTGCCTCAATGTCGGTTAATTGAATAATAAAAACTTCACACGAAGTAGGTACGAGGAGGAGGGAGCAAGGCAGGAGTGTAAGCCAGAAAGGTTGGCTGCCTTAGACTAGAGTAAAGGGCGGAGGGGATTAAAGAGTAAAGTGAAAAGAAGCCTGGAGCACAGTCAAAGTTTTCGTTTTTTTTTTGCACGAGAAGTTACATTACACCTGGAAGAACGCTGGTGCCGGTCATCTCTCTTGGGTGTGCAATTAAGCACTAAGCAGAACGCCATCCTTCTGTGATGCGTGCTACAGACAGAATTGTTCTAAAATAATTTCATATGTTAGTTTCCAGGCTATGTTATGTCCTCGCTATGCTGTATAAATAAGGCAACCACTCAATATTTCGATTTATTCTTCGTAATCAAAACTCTGCATCTCCTTAATCGTTATGAGCGCAACCAGGGCTCCGTGCGCATCTAAGTATTCAGATTTAAAACTACAAAATCAATTTCTACGGGGGACCATGGCAAAGGGCTGCAAATCAATCCGGCTTGCCAGACACTGTGGGCCCCCTGAACCAAGTCCAGTTTAGCCAAATATATGCCACCAATAACTGGTGCACTAAAAAATTGGAAAAATTAGAAAAGCTCATATAATAAATATTAGGTCTCGACAAATAGCGTATGCTTAACATTTTCATATCTGGTACAAGCTGGGCATCCCAAAGACAAAAAGCTAATTATGCGAATACTAAAAGACAGAAATGAAAACAAAAATTGAGCAGAGATGCCAAACTTAAAGCATGTGGGAGAGCAAGGCACATTTCATTAAGCTTCGGTTTCGAGGCTAGGCTTTCAAGCTCAGACTTCAGGCAATAATTGGCTTAATTGGAGACTGCTGATGTAAGTTGTTCTACACAACCAAATGTTTTGGCCGCTTAGTTTACATTAGCGGGAAATGCAGTAAGGGTGTGTTTGCATTCATTTCGCACAAATGGGAGTATACGATGAGTAAGCCTTGACAGCAGGAAAGAGTGGTAGTTAAACACGCCATGTGATCTGCCGCGGCGATAGCTGTGAGGATATTTGTTGATCTATGAGTTGGAATTCACTCCGATGGATGGTTGTTATTATGGTCAAGTTTCGAGGCATTAGATGGACTTCTAATTACTCTTAATTACACAATGAACTAATGCTTTAATGCTAAGCTTTGGTGTCCCTTGAACAAGTATAGACAACACATTTTAGTTGAATTTCTGTTTGTTAATGATGCGTAAGGCGTTCCTCTATACGGATCACCACGTTATTCTCGCCTTCGATCGCTGCATAATTTATAGATAAATTTTCTCTTCGCTCCAGTTTCAATTCTAGTTTCAGCAACGGAGAGGTAACTGCGACGTCAAAGTCTATTCAAGCTCATGGTATGAATGAAAAACACCTATATGAATGGTGAATAAAGACGTCTTGTGATTTCTGTCATGGTTGTTGAAACAAAAAACAAATAAAGGCGATGAAGTATATTTTGTTGTAAATTATTCGGCGCTCGTAGGAACGCATCGCAAGGGGCACCATGTGCAATAATGTCTTCTGCATCATTACAAAGATCACTAACTCAAACATTAGGTGTTTATGCTCCTTTAACTTCCGCTTCTGACATGTAACACGTAAGCCGTAAAGGTTAGCATTTACAGCTCCTCATTTGCATATATCCAATTTGTTCTTCGTCGTCGGGAATTAGTTAATTAAAGAATATGTTATTTCATACATCGCATGAGGATACATTCGCAAGTCGCAACATTACGTGAAACGCAACCGTACAAGCCCAGCTTAATACAAGCGATACGAGCAGGCCTGCAAGTCCTGTTCGTAGAGCGTGAAAATCGAAATGCATCTGCCCCGCTGGGCTCGATTCCCACCCCAAAGCAGCTACCAAAGTTTATAGCTCCTGCAAAGTTATGCGATCTCATCGCGTAACCAATTTTTCCTATCAGTCACTATACGGCCATCTCAGCGCCAAGCTACCACCTGCCAGAGCACTATCCCTGACATTCCCTTACAGCTCCAGATATTCAGGAGCGTGAGGTCTTTAATTCCATCGCGTTAACATCGTCAAGCTCATAATAGGTAAAGAACAGTACAATAGATCGGACATGAAGAAACGTGACTGCTTAAAATGGCTGGCTCTCGCTATAATGTTGAGCCTCTAATATAAAAGACACAGCTGTGCCTAGTGCGATAATGAGATCGTGCTAAATGGCACGGGTATCTTCCCGCGTACATTTATCAGGTGTACGAATCCAACTGCTTTTCAATGTTCGCTTTAGAAAGCAGATATATTATTATTATCGTCGTTAATCATCATTTTCCAACACGTTTTGCTGCTCTTGGAAGCTTTCAAAAGAAACCACTTTATGTATGTCCGCTAAAGCCGAGAAATATAGAACTGAAAGTGTGGCCTTCTCTCTCAGCGATAATTGTTCTAACAACTTAGTTTTGAAGGCGTCATGATGGTTCTTAAAAAAGCAAGCGCCACTTTAGCGATTTGCAATACTTTTCCATCAATTGTTTTTTCCTAAGATACATTTAAAACAGTTTATCGCGACCTGCCTGTGATATACTTAGGATAAAGCAGGTGATCGCCTTTGTGTTCTTTATCTAAAACTGCTACCATATCATGCTCACTTTAAGTCATGCTGAGATGCATTTTGATCACACTTTATTTAATGTTACGTTTTAAATTAATTTCAATCGGCTGCTTGAGTGTAACGTCGCACTTCTGTCAACAATGAAGAATTTCTCTCATTCAATCGGCCGCTTGAGTGTAACGTCGCACTTCTGCCAAAGGTGTAGGCGGCAGGCGCCGTCGTTATCTTAGCGTAATGGGAGTCTTAAAGCAGCAGTGTCCAGAGTGCCGAACGGAATACTCAGTAGAGTCGATATTCTTTCGTGAGCATGCCAGCAAAGGCTGCGACTTGTGAATTTGTTTCCTTTATTGCAGCAACATGTCAGCAGTAAGAGTTCACTGAACTTGAATGCGCAGCGCAACAATTTTGCTGCAAGTTATGAAACATCCGTTTTAAGGCTGGGTGAGCTGCATTACTCTGCACCAGATACACGCAAATGTAAAAGCATGCTCAGGTAGGAGCTTTTGGCATTCAGCAACGTCTATTCAGGTGCTTCAGTTGACGGGCTCCAGGTGATTTTTTTGGGATTGAATATAGCTAATCAGGGATACGAATCATCGAATCGGTTGATAAATTCATACCCCTCTTGTTCATTTTTTTTTGTAATCGTTAGCACTTCTCTTCAGACATTCCATGCTTAGATATTAAAGTGCATGCACTACACTAATTTGCCTTCTCTGCTATAAGCGCCCGCCTCCTACGTCGTCTCACATCGGCCCTTGTCCGTGTCTGTTTCTCAAAATACTGCAGTGATCGTCACCGATAGTGCCGGAATGCAGAACCTTGCGAGCGGCGCGGGGCCCATCGTTGCAGTTGACGCAAAACTCCTGAACGACAAACATTCGTCTGCTGCTACACCCGAGCCGGCAGCGCCACCACCACCAGAAGAGCCAGCGCCGGCGCCGGACGACCCACCTGCAGAGCGAAGCGATGAGACTCCTGGAGCTGTCTTCAAAACCCACGTCGCCTGAAATGTCCCTCTAAGTCATATTTAGGCCCGAAACGGGGCAGAGTGCATGAACAAATATTCGTTGTTGTGAATGGTTACGAAGACGGCCCAAAGATCAGGCAAAACGAAGAAGCAGAAAGCGCGTAATGCTTTAAGCCATTTGGCAAGAATAAATTCAATTTACAGTTTACAATGTGATTCAAGGATGGTATGAATATAAATCCTGTATACATCTTTTTGCCTAAATAAAGATTTGTTCAACACCAAATTTTGAAATAAAAGGACATTCTTTATTCTCCCTAAAGAGTTTATCAAAGGCTAAGCTGCTTTCCTCATCATATAATTGCAAAATTTTCTGTTACGAAAGTTCCCGATGACAAATTTTGCAAACTTCGTGCAGAAAGCAATAAGAGATGCTTAAAGGAGTACAAACTTCACCTGTCCCCTTTGAAGCGGGGAAGTGAACAACACAGAGTCATCCGCCAGAATGTTTATTAATAGTTGGTTCACAGGAAGGGAAAGGCACTGTATCTGTCACACTTGCTCTGTGGACACCTAAACCACGCTGTAAGAGAAGGGAGGAAGTTGGATGTGAAAGTGAAAGTGAAAAGAGAAAAAGGAGAGCCGTAGTGGAGGGCAAAGGGTTTTTTTTATTGCATGGGATAGGGATAAATTTTGTGTCCCAATTTTTTGTACATAAAAAGCACACGAGGATTAACTGGGTGTTTTCAAACGTCATGAAAAATATATTAACTTATAAAACACTCCTGAAGCTACCAAAGGCAATTGTTATCTGCCCAAGCTAGGATGTACGGGCAAATATTTCACGCAGACGAGGATCGCGCAACGCACTGGAAGCCTCATCCGGCATCTACTCGATCTCTGCTTACCACATTCTAAGACCTGTCCAACATCGGATGTTTCAAAACACGAGCAGCTCACTTAGCCCTGTGAAGTTGCTCTCAGGGCTCTGTGTTTCTGAGGGTAGGGATGTAGAGTTTTAACTCGACAACGGGGGCTGCATTTTAGTATAGGTGAAATACAAATAGGCGAGCTGCGGTACACTTCGTAACCCAAAATTACGAACCTTATACGAAACCTTTCCTAATTTAAGCCCCTTTTCCTCCAGCAGTTGGCAACCTGAATCAGTGTGAAAATATTAAGACTGCTTTGATTGCTTTCGTCCTCCAAAATTTCGCTTTCTTGAAGACGACTGACCCCTCGAATTCAACAAAATAAAATAATTTTCGGTATAGCCAGTGAGGATGGCGCGCTTTTCCTGGAATATGGGGTGGAAGGTCGACGCCAATAGATCTAATTTCTGCAAATGCAGCACTATGAAAAGCAGAACAGATGAGCTGCGAATAGTAACCATTTAAGCAGTTTTAGTGCGTTTCAATTTTAAATTTATTTCACAAAACACCAAGCCTAGGGAACTAGAGGTAGGTTTATAATTGGTTGCGAAGGCATATTGCTGCTTTTAACTAGACGTCCTGTCACTCCATAATAAATTTCATGTATTGTTATTTCTTGTTTACCACGAAGGATAAATAAACAAGGTGAAAACATTTAAAATTCAGTGACTACGAAACATGACGAAATATATCTCCACCATAATCAACAGCTGTTAGCTTTCTTATATAAGCTTAAACCATAAACGTAACATAAATTAGGCTGAACTCAGTTTTTTATGGCTGGCCTAAACTAAACAATTGATATGACAAACATAGCTGGCCGTTTGGTGCCACAGAATGCTCAAGGAAAGCTAGGAATTAGGAATAGAAGCCAGAGCTGTTAATCAGTCATGTATGTTTATCGACGGCGTCTAGAGCAAAGGCACAAAATGGCGAATTTATGTTGTGAAAAACATCATGTCCATCAAGTCCTAGGCAATTGAGATGTTTCATGACTGAAATCTTAGCCTATTATACAACGTGGCAGCCATGAAAACCGGTTTTAGTGACGACTGCTATTTCTCTTATAAGCAAAGCTCCAAGCGCTGACATGTGCAACTTAATTTCAGTAAACCTTTAAGGATCTGCATGTGGCACGCGCCATTTTATGTCTGCTTGCTTCCTCACGTACAGCTGTCAGGCGCGCGTTCTTACACATAACAACAACAATCTCAGTGAATCACATAATGTCTCCACTTTCACGCATAACTGCGCTCATTCATATGACACTGTGTCCGGTCAAAATAACCTGTTCTGATGGAGATTGCGTTGTAAATACAATGACAATATTTTCTGAATTTCCTGGTTGGGTATGGTAGATTTTCTCGGAATTCTCTGTAGCAGTGCTGAGTACAAACCTTCTTCGGACAGATCGAGTGAGACACAATTGATGACTCGAACGCGCCAGTTACTGCAACACTGTAAAAAATCATACCCTGAAAGGTATATTTCAGAGTATGGAACTCACGCTTTCCATAAACTGTGTATTGTGGCACTGATCCTGCCTTTTAATGGGTGCCGTACCGCTTGTTGTAGCGATAAAAAAGGTTCTTTACTGCATTAATGCACCCTTTCTGGAGGCTGTGAGTTTTAAACACGTAAATACACACTAGGGGTTCGATATTATTAGATTATGGTGCAGAGATCGTATGCTCAAATTGCAATTTCTTTTATGATTCTTATGTGCTAGAGTCGCTCAATAGCGACAGCCGTACAGGTTTCAATTGCCTGAAGAATGAGCCGCTGATTGCGGTCAATGGGAAGGACGCCGCCTGGTGCCAGAAATTATAATGCGTGACGCTGTGGGAGCAGACTGAAGCGAGTAATGCGGTGTTCTAATCAGTTCGCTTGAAAGCAGCTGTAATATCGGTCTTAGACTTTGCGTAGCTCTGTTGGGTGTGTCTGCTCTGAACAGCAACCACCTCGAACTGCATGTGGCATTGAAAGCACATGAACAAATCTCTCAGGCTCTTCGGCAAACTTCGCAGGATTTTCTATGTAGTTGACGGCCCTCAAATAATCCTGACCTTTAGGCGATGGCAGATTCAACCTCAAGTGGGCGTTGAAGAAAGGTATCTCAAAAAAGCAGTCACCAAACAGAGTGTGCCAACGATATGGAAATGCCGGTCCTGAAGCGACTAGTGTCGGAGCTGGGCCGTATTGGCTCGGAGCAGAAATGGAAGGCAAATCGTAATGATTTGGCATGGCCAACAAAGCTAGGCCTGATGCGACGCCAGAATGACATCTTGAAGACTAGCGCTACAAAGCACCAAAGTAAAAGAAGACGATATCTTCCCTATCGCTGGTCATTTGTCTGCTTCGATTTTGTCATCAACCTCAACAGTTACTTCCATCGCGCGCGTTACAGCGTGATGTTACATTTAGGGCCAAGATAACACTCAGGTGATGGGCCTGGGTGCGGCAATGACGAAGTCACACTCTCCGCACAAAACATGCAAGCTTATCTTGCAGTGTAGTTTATTTTATTACAACTATGGAGTATCAACTCGATAACCCGAAAATCGCGCATAGGCGAACGGGCACAGCCGGAGAGCTCCCAGCCGCACCGTCTATACAACGTTTATAATACTGTTACATTGTAGCGAGCCAAATAACAAGGCCAGGTGACAGAAACAGAACGACGTGATGACATGATGAGGTATGCATCAATGGCCAATGGGCCTAGAGCGACTGCTCCGCCCAGCACCACCGCCAACTTCGACATCTTCGTATTTGCAGCACGAACCGGAGCCCAATACGACGCGTGCAGTGGCGATGAGCACTGGTAGGAAAAATAGAAAGAAGATGGGGTGCTTGCCACCGCGATAAACGCAAGGATGGGATGAGGGCTTCCACTGGACCCTCAAATCCAGCGTTCGCCATTTCCTGGAGACCATGGCCAATTAACACGTCGGGACGGTTGGAGCGGGTGTTGTCTTGATTCTAGTGGCCATCAGGTAGGTCGGTTTGTTCAGTTCAGTTTTGAGCTTCTACTGCTTATCATACCTTGTGATAAGGAGTGACAACGGGGCTAGAGAGAGCAGCTGGTCAAGTCGAGTCAAGTTCAGCTAATAAAAATCTGGGCGACAAAATCCAGATGCTCGCAGTCAAAACCAATGCGGCGGAAGGTTTTGCTTCAGAGGACAAAATTTGCACAGATGAAGCGCCTCGCACCTACACTAAAATGTTTTGGGCCGACCAGCAAATACGGCGAAATGGAAAAAATAGTACAGCGCGATGACATGATGATGTTGCATGCTTAATGCTTAATGGACAGTGGGCTTAGAGCTAGCAGTCCAACCCACACTACCGCCCGCTTCATCATCTTCATAATTAGAGCCATATACAATAATGTCACGTGGTAGTCATAGAGCCGCCAGTAAGCAACTGAAATGGCCAGCGGTGCACTGAAACTATTGGTCTGACTTCGCGCCCGCAAAAAAATAAAGTAACACGGCGGCGTCGAAAGCAGCAACAGTACTCGTCGGTCATCGATGTAGGAATGCCCGTTGTATTCGCCAATGCTCCCTTTAAATTCGGCGCGGAAACATCTAGATACACCAGCCAAGGGATATTGGAAAAGTCCGGAATAACACGGAAACAGATCTACTTCCCTGCGATCATTCCAGGCTAATCTCGGCGCATCTCGCACTACAAAGAAAGTCATAAAGGCGCATTTTGCGATGCCGAGCATGAACACTCAAAGTGACAAAGACGCAGGCCGGTGGTTTATTGAAAACAGCAAACAATAGTTTCAATGGTTCTCGAGAATATTGCTTTCACAGTGACACCCTATTCATATGCAAGGGTTTCACACATGTATAAACACAAGCAGTTGGTGGTGTAAAATACTGCCATGGTTCAGTAGGATCAAAAATTCTAGACCAAATCTGTACCACGTATTTCTTGCTGCTATTTGAACACTGAATTTATGGATGCTTACGACGTGCTTATATTAGCTGCGGGCCAGCTTCGACTCAACTTTTCTGCGTATATCACCTGAGCATCCCCAAAATGCGACCTTAAAGTATATGTCTCCAGAAACAGTCTGCAATTAATACAACTTTCCTTATCAGAACCGACGGTACATGTGGTCGTTTCATAAATGCAAATTACGCCTCCTAATGCACCATGCTTGCTCAGTTTGCACATCACGTTCAGCTAAGCAAACCTAGCAAAATAAATTCAGGACTTCTGTCGCTGTTGTGATCCGCGCCGCTGCCGAAATACCATGGCAAATGAAATTACATAACGCAAACCACTGAAAAGCATCCCCTGTGTCTGGCGCCACACGTTTTCTTAGCCTGGTCTGTCTGCGCAGCTGCGTTGCACACATCCGGTGTAGCTGCGCAGAACAACCTCTGCCTAGAGCTGCGCTGTTCTGGGAATGGAAGGCTGGCAGGTGGCATTGAATGTCACAGGAGAGTGAATGCTCCGCACCGTTTCTCCGGGGAACCAGATGTGGGCATTTTGCAGACTCGTACATACACCGACAGAGGAGCACAGAAAAGCAGCTGGTCGTGTCTGGTCGAATTTTGGGTATGGTCAAAACCATACACACAATTCTCGTCAGATCATGCTTACAGTTTACCCTGTCTGCTTCCTTCACATATTTTCTTATTGACACATTATCCTCTGCAACTGGATTCTACAGCCTGCCAGCTACCATTCCAGTCTAAAAGAATCATTTGACTTTCGCTTATAATCACGTCTTTGATGTCACTACTACCAATAAGAACGTTTGAGCGACCTACCTCAGCGAAATGCGCATGATCATAAAGTTCGATATTAAGCATAACTTCACGCTTATACTCTGGTCTTCTAGGCACTGAGGCAGTGTCATTCTTACCGTGGACTTCGTCAATACGCTATTGAAATCCGTACTGGCAGTTCAACAATTTCGAAGCTTGAATTTTATTCAAAGGCTTTCAATGCTAGATTAAAAAGATGTTGGCGGAGGTCGTGTTTAGGTGTACATCAAAGATCAAGCAATAATATTTTCTATTACGTATTGTTCTACCGATAGTCATGGGAAGAAATAAAAATTTTTAATGACCGACATGTGATTGCGTCATTGCATTTTCTTTTGCAATTTCTAGCCATTAGACTTGGCACCGCGTGGTGTTCAGTGCTTGAAAGCATAAAGAGCTTTTTCTTTCTACTACTTCCTGCGTTTCTGTATGCTGCGTTGCGAAAAACAGAAACAGCTATTTGACTCATCAGCACACGTGTCATCATCCGCTTGCGCAACATGCTGCAGAGAGTGCCTTTTTTTCGTGAATTCTTTGCGAGCGAGCTAGTATCAACTCAGCAACCGTGCTGCTTTCTCGCGCCTGCACCACTGCACAGCGCAAGCTAAATTTTCTTATTTTACTCAGATCGGTGCTAAACATCCAACAAAAGAAGATAGTCATCTACGGACCATTGCTTCAGCTTGCAAGTGTCAGGATGGCTCAGAATGTAAGACTGAATCTTTCTAGCATTTTAATAGTATCGGAATGTGTGAAATGTTTTTTGTCGTACGACTGTTTTCAGTGTCTTTGATAGGCTTCACCTTTTTCTTGCGTGTCTGCTTCAAAGCAAATTCTTCAGTACCGATTTACTTTTTATACAGACGAAGGTTGGATCGAGTCATACTTCCAGTAATGTTTGCAGGCACGTTCATCGGTTGTTTGTATATCGAGTATTTTTCTATCAACTTATCGGTAGCGTGGACATGATTTATTGCCAACGGGTCTTTAAGAAAGCCAGACTAAACCATTTTAGCACGAATCTGCTTTTTTAGTGTAAGAGCTGAGAAACTGTTATGCTTGTTTCTGACTTCTGATGGGCCCCCAGATGCTGACGTCATAGTCCGCGTGCAGTGGCATAAGTTATTTGAACAGGGCTCCACGCGCTATCATCGGTCCAACCAGGTTAAGCCCTGAGTGAAGCCTAGAAACCTCCTATAACACTTGTATGCCCGCTTCCAATATTTTCACACTAGAATAAAACTGTCGGAGCTAAGCGGTCTCTAACCGAGACATTTTCTGTTGGAAACAAGCACGGAATGAAATTTCAAAGCAAGTTGAAAGCAAGTATGGAACGTCGTAACCATAGCCGCATCTGATCGTCCCGCTTGCGGACGGTAACGCATTCGCCCGCTGTGGATTGCACGTTGTCGTATATATCAAATTTAATCTGTGCCCAAAAGCTTTCACACGTCGTCCGCCTTTATTTACATTGAAGAGCTATCAATTTTGTTCTTGAAATCTTAGGTTCTCCTGAGTGTATTATCGATTACCTTAGTTGTGATAGCGTGAGAAAAAAATGAGACATTTTGCGTAGCGTCATGTCGCGCAAATTATTCTAGACTAGCCGATTTGTTAAACCATTAATAGCTACCGATAAATGTGCACCCAATGCGTGTTAAAAATAACGCAAATCTTGCAATGCGCACTTCAGTAAAACATCTTGTGCTACTTTCGAGGTAGCTGTCCCGCCGAAGAGATGCGTAATCTTTCTTTTTCTTTTGCAACAGTGCGAAAATGCTGTTACACTAAAAAGTTAGGTATTATTGTTGTTACTGCGTCTCCTTGGTTAGCAGTGCTAACAATTATAAGGCACTAGTTAAAATATTTCTGCAACAAAACTGGTGGAGTAAAAGATTATGGAAGAGCGCGACACTCACTCGGAAGAAACAAACGTAAATCTGCTTGTGCACAGTGCATTCCGTAACTGACAAAGAAAGACTTTGAACGATAATCAAACATCAGCAATATTATCAAGACTACCGGAAGTGTGTTCTTTGATCGTTTTCTCATGCGCCGGTAAATGATCCTCATGTCGATGAAGCCTTATTTTAAGCACTACTGGAGAGAAGTTGTGTGTTTAACTACACTCTTAACCTGCTTCCACAGAGGCTCCGGTCATAAGTGGAACTGTTTTAAATGTTTCACTTATAACTGGAACTTATGTTGAACCAGATTAGGAGTGTAAATGACTCCCGCACAAACTGCTCCGGCATACTTTTACCGAAGACAATGAAAAGACAGCTCATATTGAAGCGAGCTTTCAAGTTCTCCTGTGTCTGCTGCACAAAAAGCAAAAGCAATGGAGCCTGGGGCAAATAGTGTTATGACTTAGTCACCTTACAAGGTCACGCTAGACGCAGCAAAAGATATCGAGAAATAACGTGATGTTAGCAGAAAACCAAAAAAAAACAGATTAGAGTGTTCGTGGCAGTGTTTAAGCCAAAAGAAAATATTCTGGAGAGCAATCGGTTAGACATGTGACTAGGAGTGCCTCTTCTACAAACAATTAGGCGCCACAACAGCGCTTTGCTGTGTGTGTGGATTCACTATAGAATGTGCACCGAATGCACTCATGAAGAGTGCTCAGGGGCCGGCGGCCTCCGAGAGCAAGAAGCGAATATTTTGTTTGCAATAGAAAAAATATTTTGTTTTGTCCGGCCTTGTGCCTCGTTTCGCCCAAGAGATCACCGTGAAATGACACAATTGGGACCTTTTTCTAAGTCTTGATTCTTCGTAAGTTTAATGTTGCAATAATTTTCAAATTTGCTGACAGCTTGGCGAATATGTCAATATAGGTTTGTGTTCAACTTTTCGAGATTTACAATAAGAAAAACAACGCGACTTTTGCCACTTTTTTGTCGGTTTACCCGGCCTCACCCTAATACCTTGTGCGTTCTGAAGAGTTAGTTGATCGAAGTGTGGCCACGAAATTGTGTGCGCCAATTGTGGCAGCTATAAGGAAGTGTGAAGAGCTACGAATCTGTGCCAAAAACATTTAGAGGGCACTTTGGGCCACCAATTGGGATGAGGCGAAAACCTTTGTTCTAAAGCCACTTATTCCTGGTTTGCTGCGTCTGGTTCTTTGTGCCGTGTTGTGCGGCGATCGGGAAAGCGCCAAATGAAAGGGAGCAGCACGGCCGCCAGGATCGGATACTCGGCGGGGTCAGTTTCGTATATGCGTGAATCGCCTCGTGAAGTCGTTAATGATGCCGAGCCTGACGTCATGGCCAGATGCGACATCACAACGATGTCAGTTCCGGGTATTAAACATAACGGAATGTGACGTCATGATGTCACCCTGTCATGTTAGATGGCGACACCAGGTGATGACGTCACTGTAAGTCATAAGTGCTCACATCACCCACTAACGTCAACTTCACTGTCATCATCACTGTCACTATCGTCGTCATTGGCTTCACTATCACTATCATTATCGGTTACGATCTACCGCTAATTAAAGTTCTTCATTGATAGCTTTAAATGTAAACCGCAGCCCCACGTCCACGAGAAGTGGGACGCACGCACACACGAACAGACGGCACTCGTGAGCCTATAAAGGCTTTCGCCTGAATAATTGTGTGAACACCTGGGTCCTCAGGGTGAATCCCGCTAAAGGGGAGCGGGTCAGTGAGCGCTACGTGAAAGCAGGCTGCTAGCAAGCTCCATGCGAGAAACTCTCAGATGTACACTATCTTCCTGGCGCCGCCTAGAAGCAGTAAATTTTGGTGTTCGCCAATCTATATAACAACTGCTACTAATTTCGTCGAGAGGGATCTCCCATAAGGCGATTTTCAAGCAGTTGTAAGTTCGAAGTTTTATATCAAAGGTCACCGTATATAACTTTAAGGTGTCCAAAGATGTTTGCTAAGCATCGAAATAACGTGTTAGTGTCCGGTTCAATTGGTCCCGATGGCTTTGAAGGTCATCGAATTCTCATATGTTGATCTGATTGTAAGACATTTGAGTAATATTTTACGTGGTAAGTTGTTAAAGGGAGCTCGCTGGTGATAACCGTCTTGTGAACAGGGAACAATTTCGCAGCGACAGTGCTCCTAGGGCGCTTAGGGCCTTATCGATTGTTTTTGGTTAATATAAGGTCTGTTTTGCAATACATTTCTTTTGCCATGTCGGGCGCAGTACCATCGGATCAACTCCAGTCAGCCGTGTTTCGTTCGTACATGTGAGAAGCATTAAACCAGACAAAAACTCGGACCTATATTTTGGGGGATTGTGAAAGAGAAATTAAACATTATCCCCAAATGAACACCACTATATTTGTTAGTATCACAAGCGAAAGGAGCAGTACATATAAAGCTTCTCACGTTCTCCGTGGTCGGAGCATCGACAGAGCCTCAGCCGCGGTATTTCTGTTAATTTTGTTTTTTCAGGATTTGGATACCAATAAAATTTCGACAACCCATGTTTACATGTTGACAATAGTTTTCATTATTTCAAGACCTGATTGCAGAACTGGTGAGTTGTTTTACTACGCAGCGTTTCCGTCAGTGTCTCAATACCGCCAAGGTTGTGCAGATAGCAGATTGGTAAAGAAGATGTGCAGCCAAACTCAAAACACCGCTGAACGTTGGCATATGCGCGACTTATTCGCTGAAATAAATTGCAGGTGTTTTTGAATGTTACTCTCTTGAAGCGTGCGCCATATTTGAAGTTTACCGCTGAATTGTATTTGAAGTACTGGAGGGAGCGAACATTAAAGAAATGTGCACTAGTGTGCTCATTCGGAGGGGAAATACTGGTCATGTTTTGCATGATTTTTGCAGGCATAGTTATATTTCTAGACCGTGTAAGCTAAATAAATCATTTATTGCAGGCATTGTAACTAACAGTGCGGAAGTAGAGAAGTTTAAACTTCTGAACCGCAATGACATCCGAGCATTACAGACTGTCACTAAGTTCATCCCAGCCACATGAGCAGTTAAGAGAAACTCTGTCAAGCATTCATATTTGCAAAATTAAAGCTTTCCTCCTGCTTATATATTACACTCCTGCTGACTCTGCGCTTAAAAGTATATGGTTTCTAGAATTTGGTTCCTAGAAAGGGCTATAGAGTGCAAATATTAAGCGTAACGTTAAGAGATATGAACGTGCAGAGTGTATTAGAGAAATCAGTTGAGTTAATTACATTCTAGTAGAAATCAAAAGGAAAACTGGACATGGACAGGGCATGTAGTGCGTAGAGAGGACAACCGATGGTCGCTAAGGGTAACAAATCGGATTCCAATTGAAGGAAAGCGTAGCAGGGGGCGGCAGAATGTTAGGTTGGCGGATAAGGTTAATACGTTGGCAGGCATCAAGTGGATTCCCAGGACAGGAATAATTGAAGGCATATAAGAGAGGCCTTCGCCCTACAGTAAAAGTAATCTGGTTGATGATGATCTTTTCTAGAATTCATCGTGAAAAGATTCTGCTAGGAAAGGGTATAGGCTTCATGTGCCTTTCCAATTTGCCTTTTTTGACCTCACCCTACTATCTACTGAGGTTGTTCTGTTTGGCTCAGTCTACAGAGCATCTCCGTGAAACTCGTCTCCGGTTCAGTCTCCGATCCAAGTCGAATCTTTGTACTACTAGGCACATTGGGGATATCTTTTCAGTATTGTATCTCTTTCTCTATGTGGTAGGAAAGAAAACGTCTTTCGGTTCAAATTACAAAAGAAATTAACACTCCAAGGAATACACAACAGAGTCCCTGTTTTCTGCTCTGCGGGCTTTCATAAACGCATTGCGTTCTTAGAGTGCCACCTATCTATTCTGAGCACCTTAAATATGGCTGCGTGCTATCTCATTCAGTTTGGCATTTCTGACGGCTTGATCCTAAGATATGGCCGCTAAATCGGCCTTGCGATCGCTTTAGGAAGCTAGGACATCAGGCATTTAGCATATTCTATAGCGGATCATTAAACACATAAATATGGCAACCAAGTTATCGTCTTTCTAGGCAATAGCTAAAAATTGTATTATTAGCAGTTTGCTATTCTATAAATGTATACGTTCAACATCACTGGTTTTCGTTAGCGCGTTTGACATAGTGATTTGATAGGACAGCGCTTCCATATATGCGTGAGAGTGATGTAATAATAGTGCATTCTTTTGGAGAACAAGGAGGAGGAAATGGATTTTTAGCACGTAAAAAATACGACTCGCAATGTTGTCGTCAGGGAATAAAGCAGTTTTAGACGCGGTTGGTGTCCCGTCCTTCTATCACAATATCTAGAAGAAAAGAAGACGCACCAGCCGCGTCTAAGTTTGATTTACTCCCTAACTCCTACATGGGTCTGAGTCTTGTTTGCCGGCCCAAAGTCCTAAGCTTCATCTTCTTCATCCTCCTTTTTTCTAAACGCACGCTCGAATCATCTACAAGCTCACGCTCCACGCCATCAAGTAAGGCGCATTTCAAAACAGCTGCAGAAGCCGGCTAACGAGCTAGTACCATGGAGTCAGTTCATCGCCTGCAACTGTCACACTAAGTCTCTGAATTGTTTTCAACGTCGATTTTTACTGTGCGCTGATTTTGCTTCCTTCCTATGCTTGTTAAAAGGTGGCTGTCATTTTTCGAGGCTACTGAGACTGAACCTCATACTGGTAGGAGGAATTCGACTGAGATGCCTTTAGATTCGACTGATATGCCTCTCATTTTCTATCTTTGTTGTACTTAAATCGCAGCTGTCGGCAGTAACTTCGCTATAAAACCATCCTGGATTTTAGTAGGATGAAAACTATCGAACACTCCAGCATGGCTACTATGAGCTCCACCATTGAATCCTCCAAGAAAATAGGCACGCTTTTTCGACGCAAGCTGCTTTTATGGGCACATATAGACCACGTCAAAAACAAGCTTGCCGCACAGCGCCCTTTATAGACCCGGCTGAGCAGTGACGCTGCTCATCTCATCTAATCAGGCGCTGGCACTCTGTTCGCCCTCAGACAGTTTCGGGTGTTCCTCACAGCTTTTAAAGGCGACTTGTGAGCCATGAAAGAGCTTCCAGAGCCATTTCGTTTGCGGTGAGGAGGTGTGTGAAGAGTTTGCATTTGTTTTGGAGTTTGAAGACGCTCTCACGGGGTGACTAGGTTCATTCACGCTGCTCCGCTATCATACCAAAGCTCTTCAGCCACCCACTACTGCTGCACCCAAATGTTTCATCAGCCCAGCTGTAGAGTTCCCTGCCGTATCCGCATCCTCCTCAAAAAAGTTGCATTACTACCTGGTGAAGTTTCAAGTACTTCTAAAAAAGTGAATATGACTCAGTGCATGGCCATCGGCAAATATTCACCGACGTCCAGAGACTCGAACAACGACCGGTTTGCACTGGAGCCCAGCTCACAAGTGTAGAAAGGTGCAGCTCAAGCTGGAAAAAACAGAGCACCGATGCAGCTTTCAATTTTGTAATTGGTCGAAGGATCTGACTACCAGAAAAGTTACGACGCTGCCCTGAGACTTTGAGTGCATCCGTCAACGGGCGGGAAAGAACACATCAACCACAGCGGCAATCAACACTGCAGTCCAAAGAAACCCCTTAAAGCATGAACCAGTGATCACTGAATCACCGCTACACCAGAATCCAGAACATGCAACCAAGCGTAAATAGACGTAAGCCGAATGTGCCACCGCGTTCACACCAACACCCGGCTTCCCGTTACTTGAGTTAACATTGAGCTCATCGCTAGATAAGTCCTGTTACGTGGAAACTTTGCGCAGAGATATTCATTGCAAATATTAATTTAACGGCCCCAGCGCGATCCCAGCAGTCAACGAGGAGCGGCTACCTTAATTAAAATTCAACACACCTTCAGCAATTATGAATTTTAATGAAATACCGATTCAGATGTAGTGTGTCCGAGAACACGGAAAGGGTCAAGACAATACCACCAGCTCAGAAGCAGACAGAGTCGCACGGAAAGTTTCCCAACTACAGCGCAGTTTGGTGAGCTACTTCATGAACACAGCCTCAAGAGCGATCTTCCAATGAAATCGAGTCTGAGAGCCTTCTAAAATGCCAGACTGACAAGGAGTACCTGACACAGGAAGCCCAGAAGCTGAGAATGGAAGGAATAAAACGGCATTTATCATATCTCAGCAAGGTGAAATAGGCAGCGATAAGGAGGATTATGCTTAGGCCTCCGCAAGTGTTCAACACATTTTCTAAGAATGAAATCACAAAGCAAGAACCTGAAACACTGGCTCCAACTGATGCATCAGCCTCTACAAACCATGCGAAAGAGGCCGAAGTGAAAACGGAAAAGCTCGCCTCTGCTGTTATTAAACAAACGTAACAAATAAGTCCTGTAGTGTTTCGACCCCCTCTGCAGCGCATGCTGTTGTAAACAAAGACAACGGCCCATCGAACAACCTCAATAAGCAGCGGCTACCGTTTCGCAAGCATAGGAAGGAAGTAAGGTCAATACGCAACAAAAGACGCCACTGGAGACTACTCGGACAGCTGCCGTGACAGCGCGACTACTAGAAAACTGCATGCGATGAACTGCCTCCATGCCGAAGCTACTAGCCTCTTGGTCGGCTTCACCAGCTGTCTGACATTAATCTCATTTCAGGGTGTGGAGCGAGTGGACGGTATGCGTATGCGTGTGAAGATCAAGGAAGAGGAAAAAAGACGAGTTTTGTTACTTGGGGCAGGCAAAGGAAACTGAGCACATTGTTGGAAGTCAGGGCGGTATAGACGTGGCTGGCGAGCCTACCTTTTCTAAAGGAGCTTTTATTTTCCTCATGCATAAATTATACACAATAAACATATTTTTCTCTCCTTTTTTACAGAGGCAGCGATTGTCGTAATCAAGCCACCCTCACCTTTCCAAACGGTACTTGTGCCACCTGCGAATTCATTTGGCACAGGATTAA
Organism: Amblyomma maculatum; assembly: GCF_055883805.1. NCBI lineage: Eukaryota > Metazoa > Arthropoda > Arachnida > Ixodida > Ixodidae > Amblyomma > Amblyomma maculatum. The sequence continues at coordinate 121,376,011 of NC_139346.1, forward strand.
CTGGTTTGACTCCTGTAGTTGTGCCACCTGCGAATCCTTTTGGCACGGGATTAGCTGGTTTGCCTATTACTGGCGTTAATACAGCTGCCGGGGGCGTTATTCGTCCAGGATACGGAAACTCCATCATGCCAGTTGCTCCTTCCAACTTCCAAGTAGCTTCTGGAGGTATGTGTTGACGCGGAGTTTCTTTCTTTAAGGAACCTCTTCACTTTCTTCAATCTCGAAAGCAACCTGACACACTTCTGTAGGTTTCCTGAAGTGCCAGGATTCTCATTTTAGTATAAGTCGTAAAGCCGTTCAAAATTTCCGTCGCTGTGACCATGTGTTACTGTGTGTTTGACCGAAAGGCAGAAAAAAACGCTTAATTGGGTAGCAGCGAGAAGGGCTGATCATCAAGGATAAGAGCAGAGTCCTGCTCCGGGACTCAGCCGAATAATTTCAGATTTTTAAGTACAGGTTTTCTGTGTTAGAAAAACGGTTTCTTACGTACGCGCGTGAGAATATATAAAAGACGTATTAACTAGAATGCCGGTTAACTAACATTTATGCTTTATATTTTATTGTTACTGTTCGGTTATTTATTTATTGAGAGTTTGTAGCCTGCATAGTTTTTACACTTCCGAAAGAGTGATTCTAGTCACTTCTGGAGTGCAAGGAACTTCGGGTCAGTACTTTGCCAAAAGAACTGGGCAGCATCTAACAGCGTGCGTACGAGCTTGTGTTACGCTTGAGAGCTTCTAGCCCATCATCCCGTACTGAGCGGCCAGATGGCAGTTTTCGGGTTCGCCAGATCGTTACAAGTGCGTCGCTCTATTACGGGCTTTTTTGGGGCAGGGATTGCTATTGCTAGGGCCACTCAGTTACGTTCTCGCACGAGCATAAATCTAAATTGTCTTGCAATGGAAAGGGGACAGGGATGGCATTTTCGTATATTTAGAAACTGATATCAATGTAATTTTAATTTGCAAACATTGCTGCATGCAACACGCCAAACAGCAACAATTGAAAAAATTAGCTATATAATATTAGCTAGCCATTATGCTAGTAGACACGTCTCCGGTATCGTGGAGCGCCTGACCGCCGATAATTAATTCAAAAATCTCTCTTTTACTAAAACATTACTATTTAAGGATTGCTAACAGTCTGAAAAATTCTTTAGTATATCAAGCAACGTAAACTAAACACACAGCCGAGAGTTAAAAATGTCAGTATTGCCTCTAAAAATTCCAAAAAAGCTTTATATTGAGCCTAGAAGATGTATAATTGATTTCCCAACGTCTTCACTCATTGTATCATACGCCGATGCTGCGATTTTCTCTCTAATTTTATAGGCTGTTCCAAAAATACAAAGGCAGATACTATGCCTTGCTTATTACTTATGCAGTTCGCTAATGACGGCGAGAATGGCACCAGAAAAAAATATTCAGCGAGCGTGCACGACTGCCATCGAATGTGCGCAGATAACTGAGAAGCCTGACCACCTGCCGCCACCAGAAGATGTCCCCAGTATTTTACATAGAAAACTGATTCAGCGGAGACCTACTCAGAAAGAAGGCTGTTGCGAAAGCCCACACTTTGTTCTCGCTTCTTTCCGTCATTAGCATCACAGACTGGATCCAGCGCCATCCTCCCGAGCACTAATCACTTCTTTGTGTCCCACGAAATCGTACTTTGTACCTTCTCATGGTCACCTCAAAGTTTTTAGATGATTGATTGATTGATTGATTGATTGATTGATTGATTGATTGATTGATTGATTGATTGATTGATTGATTGATTGATCTGGTGCACCACAGATGAGCATGCATTTTGTCAACGGGCTGCCATCATGTAAGAAACTTCTCTAAGCCCAAACGCAATAGTCTCCTTGTTGAAGATTCTTGCATGGAATCAGAGTACACACTTGCTGTAGCGTAAAGAGACCATTAAATGTTTAAAATGAGGTTGAACAAAGCGTACAAGATATAACCAATCCCTCAATAGTCACTCCGTCACAAGAACGTTTTAGCTAGCTTCTTGAACACCAGAGGCAGCGGAGATTAAAAAATAGCTCTCCTCATCCCCTCCTCAACTGAAACACTTCGAGAAATCTTAAAAAGTAAACAAATCAGTTCGGGGACTGTGGCTCTTCCACAAAAATGTTATCTGCATACGTTCGGTTTGCAGACTTACAGTTGTTACACCTGTCATCGCGAGTGTGATTTTTGCCTTCCCCACATTCATTGGTCACTGCCTTTTTCTACCTTCCCGTCTTCGTTGTGTGCTATAATCGATCCGGAGCTCGAATCTTTACTACCGCCAGTGACTGCTGAGGTGGACATAATTGCGATATCTCAACAGCAGTGCGCCGCAACTTCTTTCTGCTCAGTGGCTGCATTTCATCAAGTTAAACAGCGATTCCAGCTAAGAAGTGCCTCTGAACACAACCTAAAGGTAACACACATTCACTGAAGGCGAGAAGTTGGAGGTAATGTCATAGTGTGAGCGTTGCCATGCGTCATCTTTTGATATCGCCTCCCGCCTCTGTTCACAAATGGTTTTACGACTTTTTGGATTAAAGGAAAAGTGCGCCCTATAGGAAAGCATATCCCCAGGGAATACGTTAGTATATAGATTTTTATTATTATTTTGAGTTCAAAAACATACAGAATGAAAACCTACAAACAGAATTCGAACTGATAATTCCGTGCTTAACTTCGTAGCGTGAAGGCATTGCGCTACAGAAGCAACAATGGCGGAAGAAAGAACCACTCTATAGATCTGTTTAAATAGAAACAGAAGGTAGAGGTTGGGAAGGCGTCAGCACGAACTTCGGGGACCATGAATATCCAGGGCTACACAGACCCATGCAATGGTTCGAGATTGAATGTCAAAGTCGTCGCTGGATTTTACTTTATTCCCCGCGCAAGGGAGAGAGCAGACATGAGTTTTATGAGGTGAAGATGGGCCAGAAAACTCCATATTATGTGATTTAATGATGAAATTTCAAAGCAGATGCAATAGGTCGCGACATTTTTTGTATTATGAAATTTGGAATCGTGCCTTTAATCTCACTGTTATTCGTTTTACCGATATTTCTTCTGTCGGCTGGTGACACTGATCGGCGGACCCTACCGTTGAGAGGACCTAATCATGCGTGACATGGACATCGAGCCCCAATTTACCATATTAACAGGGGTAGCCGTGGTTTTTGTAAATCGCGGTTACTGTTAATCGTGGTTCGCCTTTGTCACACAGGCTGCCATCGCTCTCGATTACGGTAAACAATGCCGCCTTGGTTGCAATTTAAAAACTGGCTCGATCACCGGTATAGCAGCGGTACAGCAGGTCAAGCTGCATGTAAACTGTTGTTATTTTAAATACAGTGGTAATAAAGCCATTCGAAGGGATATGAATAGGGCGCTCAGGCTCCGTCCAACCACTGCACTCTCAGCTACCGAACCTCCCGCAAATAACATCGAAATTATTCGTTCATGGTGATCGCTGACCCACACCTTGTTGCTGACAAAAGTGATATAGGTTCGATACAAGCAAGTTTCAACTCACAGCCGCACAGCAGCTACCGCCTGTAAATTTTGGCTCAACACTTCAGCTTGTACGCTAGCCACGCTGCTGCGAGCGCTGTGAACTCAATCGCATCCTCCTTTTTATAAGGAAGAATAAGCTCGACGATAAAACAGTGCATGCGTAAAATATGCGATCTTGCGCGAACCAACTGCAAAGCGCCGTCCTCTGTTGCTTCGATACAAAACAAAGTATACCCGGGAAGAGCGCACGACCATAGCGCGTCACTCGCAGTTCTCGTGGCCGGCCCCTCTGTGAAAGTCTCGTGGTATCCGGTGCTGTGAAAATAACGAAATTGTGCGCCTTCAAACGTAGCTTGGAGCAGACTTTTTCTGGCATAAGTTTCATTGTATTAACAGTACTCCGTACACGCGATCGAACTTGAAAAAATTTAGTAAAGGGACCGGTTAGCTGGCACTGCGCTTGAAAGTTATATAAAAGCTGCTTCGGACAGCACTGTAGACATCGCCTATTTTAAGTCCTATTCTTAAAATATGGTGTAGATTTGAAGGGTACGGCAAGCTCATGCGCTTATCGCACTCGGACACCAATCTATATTTTCAGACCACTGCTAGACGCCGCCACTTGCAAGTTATGGAACCAGGTTCGATAAGCTCAAGGGTTCATGCTACATGCGAGCAGACGACTCCACAGCTGCCGGAAGTGTACCCGCGACATCCCGGCCGTCGTGGCTGCAGAACTCAGCAGCTTCTAGTTGCCTGTCGCTAACCAGGACATCACCATATTCGTGAAATATGAAGTAAAAAGGGTATAGTTGAAAAGGCACCACCCCTCTCCACTCAATCTGACAGCGAATTTCAAAATCGCGTTTTTAATCCAAGATTACCCCGAAAGGAGATGCCGTCATGAAATTAGCAGACGCCTGCTTCTGGGAAAGGGAGCCATGGTTAGCCTTGACCGCCTAGTAAAAGCAGAGAAATTAATCTGTCAACCAAGATCCGTATAGCTCGTGCTATATGGTCTTTCCAGTTGTGACGTATGGATGCGAGAGCTGGACTGTGAAGAAGGCTGACCGCCTTAGAATTGACTCGTTTGAATGGTGGTGCTGGCGGAGACTCATGAGAGTTCCTTGGACTGCCAGAAAATCAAATCAGTCGATATTGTCGACTATAAACCCTGACTGCTCATTGGAGGGTCCAATTCTAAAGTTAAAGCTCAGATACTTTGGTCATCTGATGAGAAGAGAGGAGTCGCTGGAGAAAGATTTGATTTTGGGAAAGGTTGAGGGTCGCCGGAGAAGGGGTAGGCAGCGAACGCGATGGTTAGATGGCATCCTCTAGGAGCTGCAGATGAAGTTCTGTGATGTTAGAAAGATAGTGAGAGACCGAAAAGCTTGACGTGACATGGTCTATAGGGTCACGAAGAGTCGGACACGACTGAACGGCTGAACTGACTGAATAAATTGCTCCCTTCGTTCCAATGTGTTATATTTCGGAAGAATGCCCAAAGGCATCCATGCTACACATTTATCGCCTTTATAAGAGGTATTTGCCGACATTTCGTGGTCCCTTCAATTTAGATGCGGTGGCACTATGAGGGATAGATGTCTCAATCTCAAATTCTGTCTCCTGAGGGCTTATTCATAGGCACACAGTAGCATTCATACTAGCTGGGCCTGGTAGCCAAATTGCAGGTTTGTATTTGGCTGACTGACCACTTTTTTTTTCTTTGCCGTGAGCAAATAAAAGTTCAAAACGAATACGCATCGAGCAACGTTATCTTCACTTATCAAAATTGCATGATGCATCAAATATATTTTGATGAAATTCATTTGGTTCCCATGTAGGTTCAAACAACATAACGGTAATTAATTGAAATATATTTTTTTGCGAAGCTTGTTATGTGTTCGCTGTACCCGCCTGCTACATTTAACGGATGGGGGAGACAAATCTAGATGCGCTCCAGATGAGCAAATATGGATGCAACTTATCTCGACGCGCATTAAATCGACCTAAGCTGTTATTTCCAAATTCTCATTGGCAACCAGTTCAATACAGTACATAGGACGAATGAAAACAATATGAACTATGCGTCACTTCTTCTGGGGGGTTCCTTTAGAATAAAACGTGGAGCTTACAGTACACGATCTCATGATACCTACCAGCTTCCCGCACGCACTATATGCAGAGGAGCTTATACAGTAGTGCCTATGGAAACAAAAATTTGCTGTACATCTCTTCGAGCCGCCTGCACTAAAGCACAATAGAGCACCTCTAAATTCTCTGAAAGCCACCGATCAAACTGTGTATGTTATGTTATGCAGAGCATAGAAACCGAGGTAATGATCCGTGAAAGAAATGAATTTTCTGCCATTTTTTACGACAAATGAGTGCTTGACTTTAAGTAGGCCTGATTGCAAAATATCAGATATCTGTAACCAGCAAAGCAGCAACAGTGGCTGTGTGCTAGTGGGCTCATGTCCACCAGGGATTGTAATTCCTATAAAGCTGAGGAATTCTATTTATCTCAAGTGTAGGTTTAATCGATAACACTGATGACCATCTAGAACAGCCGCAGTATCTGAAGCTGTCGTGCGACCATTTCTTTTGTTAATGTATTATTCTCCAAGCTCATGGCTAAAATAAACATCATTTTACGTTGAAAAACGAACGTGCCCACAAATTATCAACACGTTTGTGTGCTGAAAGGGTCATTTTGAATCAATTATAAGTAGAGTAATTCTTATACAGTCATCCTCAAACTATTGCTGTTTACTGCACTCCCTTCGGGGTCTTTCAAAGTAGCTCAGGGGCCTAGACAATACCATTTAGTGCTTTTGGTGTAATGTCTAAAAGGCTTGTAGAGAACCTTTCACTTTGCTTTCGCTCGCTGCTCATGTACGCGGTTGCGTTTCTTCTTCGAATGAAATGTTCGAGTACACAACAGTATATCATATGGCCACAACAGCTTTAAATAATCTTTATTAGTAGCTGCGAACAGAGTAACACAACGAATATTCAGTTGAAAGGCATTTTAAATACTGCCCGTTGGTTGGCAGTAGTCCAATAAATGTTGTGTTTCTACGCGGTTCCTAATGACCAGTTTAAACGTTTTAAACTGGTATTTGGAGATATGTATTTTTTTTTTACTTTGCTTCCATACAATTAAGTCCACGTCTCGGAAAACTTAAACCTTATTAACAGAACCTGCAGGCATTTGGAATATATGCAGACTTCCAGGAAGCGCAAGCTGTCTTCCCACATTGTGTCCTTTTCTCCCTTATCCTTTGCAAACTGTTGCAGTGATCGTGACGGATAGCAACGGCATAGGGAACCTTGGAGGCGGCCTGAAGCCAGGCCCATTGGTCGTTATTAACAAAGACACCCTTGACAATATAGCCTCCACTATAACTGAAGCTAAACCGCCTGCACCGATACCGCCAGAAGCACCAGTGGACCCGCCACCACCAGCAGAGCCAGAAGAACCAGAAGATCCTCCACCGGAGGATCCGCCAGCGCCAGAAGAGCCTGCAGAAGCGGAAGACCCGCCTGCGGAGGATCCACCGGCGGAGTGAAGCGACAGTGATCTTAGAAATCGCTAAAATAAGTAGACTTACGTCCCCAGTGACACCCTCAGCACAACTGATGCATATACATTCCCCGCAGACGTTACAGACATTTTTAACCTTCCTTCCATGCATTATACGAGCAGCCCATTGGTCCTGTAGGTAAACGCTGACAAGACGATAACAATATAGCAACTCTTTACACTGAGGTCCTTGTATGTCTTCACCGCCGTAAATAATAAACCATTTATTTCACTCTTGCATCATACCTCACGGCTGTTCTAGTGGCCCCACGTTTCGCATTAAAATTACTGCTCTTTCTCTGTCACAAAGGGCGTCCACCTGGTGTTGTGTGATGCCGCCTCCTCCCTCAAAGAGGTCTTCACTACTGGCCTACCTACAATGGTTATTTACCACACTTTCTCCCCCTGAACTCTGCATCCATCAATAAATACACTCCCAGCCTACAGAATGTCATACCATTGCGAACGTCCTACCTTCATTTCCCAGAATATCTCCAGTTACTACCCACACCCCACCGAGATGTGCTCAACGTCAACAACCATTACCCACCACCTTTGCCTTCCATCCTCCAGCACGCATCTTCCATCCTCCTGATATTAAAAAATGGCACAACTGTTACTGACGGTAGACACGAATATTCAGTTGTAGCAAAAAGGTTAAAAAGAAAAGATCAGCACTAAAATTTACTGTTACCATGTTCATCCTGTTTTCTAAAGTCCGTCAAAATATTGGGTTATTGCGATGCTACAAAAACTGCCACGATATTGCAAGTAGCCTGTTTGTAATAATTATTGTTCACGTTTCAATATGAACAAGTGTTCTATATGCTGCTTGCTTAGGCAAAGCTCAGCTACCTCGTGGAACATGTATTCACGGGATTTAGTGGCGTATTGAAACACGTCATTCATGTTAACTAGTAGACGTGATAATTCTAGTCATTTTATTTATTAATTCGTCCGGTTAACTGTGTATATATTTATTATACGCTTATAGATTTTGAAGTCTAAATTAACGAGAGTGTAATGTTATCAGGAGTGACATCACACCTCTAGCCGATTGCAAGCAGGTCCTTTCATACAAAAAAGAGGTACACGGAAATAAGTATAAAGCTTATACTGATTATTTCAGTTGCGTACACACATATGTGCAAATCAACTGTCTTTTATTTCCTATTTTATTTTATTTAAGAGGGCTACGCCTCTCTATGTACGTGAGCTAGAGACGGTTAGCCCTAGTGCCTTTGTCAAAGAAATTGATAACCTAAAAGCACTGTCTTAATACTTTGCGCCGGGAAGATACTAGGGGGCCTTGATAAGATCCAGATCTCGAAGGTTTTTGACGAGCAGCCTTCTCGTCGAGCCCTCAGTGTTGAAAGAGAATGCTCTTGCGAAGGAAATATTGAAATTCAGTATGGTGATCCAGCAATGCTACTGGTATTCTAGCTGCTTTCATCGACTATTATCGGAAGCTATTTGGCACTTGTGCAGATCCAAATCAGGGTTCCCGTTAAAATTCATTGCTCGAAAACTTTCCTTGATTTGATGATAAGTTTGCTGTAGTATAGAGACCAATCATTTTGGACGAAATTAAATCAGAAATCAGAGCCAGAAATCTGCTGCCCCAGATAGTATTACTAGCGAATTCTATAAAACATTTTTGCCTTGCATTGCTCATGCTTTGATGGAAGTTTTCCAAGCATCTTATGATGTGGGTTTCCTGCCTCCCACTTTCTATTCCAGGCATGCAATATTAATCATTAAAAGCAAAAATACTTATCAGTCGAAAACTGTTGAAAAATATCGTCCAACTTCCCTGTGTTATGCTGATTACAAAATTTTTGCGCAAAGGTTATTTGCCTGTCGTCTGCAGCTAGTCATTATGGCCTAGATAGGTTCGCATCACGTCTGTAGTATCAGAGGCCGCAGTATTCAAACGCATGTCCATATTTCACGTAAAATATTGGAGACACTATCATATTAGACGAGCCAAATAGTTCTGATTCAAATTGACCTGGAACAGTCGTTTGATAAACCTCTGCACGATTTCTTGTTTGCGGTCTTGGAGTATGCAACTATTGGTAACGTTTTACTCCAAGCAGTAAGTCTGTGCTCTAAGAACTCCTATACAAGGTGTCACATAATCTGCTCCCATGTTTATTAGGTCGGCGCGGCGCGAAGGAAGCCTGCGCGGTGTCTTCTTAGAATAGAGAGTGATAGCTGAGCTGGTTTTCGCGTCCACTCCGCTCAGCGAGCTATCAGAAGCGCTACAGCGCATGTGCGACACGCTCAGACCGGAGCGCGCAAGCGGAACGTCTCCTCGTCCCCACTCCCGCGCGAGTCACGAGGAGCCCGGAGTGGCGCAGCGAGCGGGCCTCGTAAAGCCTTCTGGCCTTTTGTCAACCTCACTCTAAGGATACAGCCCCACTGCTATCGAATAATGTAGTGAAACTACAAAATATGACTTTATTTAGCAGCTCGTCAACAAAAAAAAATGCAGTCTTGATTCATAACTTTTTTCCTATACCTCCACCGCTGACCGATAGGTGGCGCTAGTGATACCTTACGCTCAAGTAGGTGAGCAGCCGCTTGGCTAATACCACAGTATAGACCCTTTACAGCGCGAGCGCATGGGCGCTGCCATATTTGATCGTGTGACCCTTCCGCCATCGCTGGCCTTCGAACCTTCTGGTTTGACGGCTTTCGGCGCGCTAGTACTCGGCTGCACGGTGCGGCGTACCCGCTATCGTTGGGGACAACCAGCTTGTAGACAGCCGAAAAACTTCCTGTGAATGCTCATAGTGTGTTTGTAGGTGCTAAAAAAGGTTTAATTTAGCCATGTATTTCATTTATTGCATCCTCCTAACTATCTGCATTGGCTTGACGTTTCGACAAACCGTCAGCCGTCGACTCATTTTTTTTTTATTTTTTTTTACCAATACCCTCTCTAGCGCTCTCAGTGGAAAACATTTTCTGTAAAACTGAATAGATTACAAACTGATTGTCCCCTCAAACTTATTTTTTTTTTAATTTTCTTGCTCAAAGGGCGAACGCATGCTCAGACTATGCTGGCTGAGACGCATTATGAATATTCATTTAACATTGTGCACAATACTTACTGCTCAATATGGACGCGCGTGTAATCCCCGTCAATTGATAAGATATAATTTTATCTGCTGTAAACGTCCTGGCTTCAAAAGACTATTACGCTGCTTGAAGGCCGCATCAGGCGCTAAGCGGCGTTCACCTGCGCTCGGGCGAAGGTGACTGGAAACCGCACCGGAATTCAGAACGCACAGTACGCAGCCCAAGCAAGCGCGGATATAAAAAAATCTCATCATGGTAAATTTCATCATTGGCCCGTGCATTAGTTTCATAAAAGCAGCAGTTATTACATGTATTTCAGCAGTACTTGTCTAATTAAAGTTTGGTTTTGTTTGTGCGGTGTTACGTCCCAAAGCGACTCAGGCTATGAGTGGAGGGCTGCGGAAATCCCCATCCCTTGGGGTTCTTTAATGTGCACTGATATCGCACAAAACACGGTCGCCTGGGTTTTTGGCTCCAGCGAAAAGCAGCCGGTCGAGGCCGAGATTCGATCCCGCATATCCTAGGAATTAGTACCTAATTAAAAAAAACAGATTCACTTACATGCCCACACTAACTTTCCTTCTCTGCGCATTCAATTCGTATAACTGCATAGACATTAATAGCAACGTCAAGGTACCTCTTAACGCCCTGCGAAAAAAACTCGGCAGCAGTGCAAAGACTCAATATTCAATTCCTGAGAAAACGTCAGGGTCGTTCTCGCATTGCCATGGCTACTGCCGGCGCTAAAACAAGCTGGGGCGTGAGGTATAGCCATTCTCTTCAATTCACAGGCGCTTTCTTGTCCCAGAAAGGAACATGAACTCGTGATACACCTCCCAGAAAAACGGTTGCCTAGGCCATGATGTGCACCTTATGTAGAAAGCGTCTTCTGTTCTTCCGCCATTAAACAACAGGGTCATTAGCTCTACTTCCTCGCAGAATACTTCGATAATACACATGACACCTGCATCAAAGCAGCGCTGTTTAAAAGTCAGCTGGTATTCTTGCACAAGATACACAGCAGCAGTTAGCACTGCGCGCCGATGCGTTCCGAAGGCCAGCAATGACGGCCGTCCTGGTGGCGCCACCTGTTAGGGAAGAGTTGAACTACTCGCTGTAAACGGTCTATAGGTAACACTCTGTTGATGTGCTAGGCTCCGCGGGGGTTCCGCTCGAAACTTTGAGAGGAGCGGAACGCAAATCCTCTCATCTATAACTCTCTTAAGGCCGGAATACAAGCGACGTTTTTTTCCACGATTTTCGCGCGTCGAAAACTGCCACGCCGTCGCAACACCCAGCTCGAGATACATGGAACGACGAAGCGGCGCGAGCGCCGCTGCGGATCCCTCGATGCGAAAGCAAATGCATCAGCGAGCGGAAATAACCGCAGAGCGAGGTACGTGAGAGAAGCGACGCTGTCTCGTGTTAAAATCGCGAAAGTGCTCATTCTAACGCTACTGTGCTAAATGTAGAAAGCGTACATAGGTGCGCAAGGATTTGGCTCCCTCGAATGAACGAAGATACTTCGGAATGCCCGCTCGAATACCAGCGGGACGTTTTTTGTTTGTTTGTTTTTTTTTACAAATTTCACTTCAGGGAGCAAACAAACACATAACGATCCGAGAGTAGGTCGTATACTCACAAAAAAGCGACATTCTGTGCTTGATTAAGTGTTTATTTTTACGATAATCACATTTCTGCGGCCAAACTACCGCATACATCGTCAGCCATGGCGGCCATGTTGATATCGGCTGCTCAAACCGGAAATACCAGCTTTCCGCGCTCCTATTGGCTCCCGTCGGCAGTAGCTTCCGGTTCGAGAGGACGCCGCGCCGCCCACGCGCCAGATATCTGGCAGGGCCAGATCGGCGGCAGCGCGCGTTTTTTCTGACGCGGGGCGTCGAGGGCGCGCCGTTGGGCGTAAAACGCCGGTTTGACGCAGCAAAAACGCTCCATGTATTCCGGCCTTTAGAGTATTCCAGTGAATTGGAGAAACGTCTGCTTCGCGCAGGAGAACCTTGCACCCATCAACGTCACACTCCTTCTCACCACTCAACAGCGATGATGACTCAATCTGCTGGAAGGTCACGCACCTCCGCGACGTCGTGCCTCTGCGTAGCAATGGATACCGGCGCGGAGAAACGGCGGAACACGCGCGCAGCGGTGCCGCTGTTCGCCATGGTAACAGCGCATGCGCCGCTTTGCCTTCAGCTGACCACGCGAAACTCTGCTCTGACTAGCGTAGTGAAGCTTCCGCTACAGTACACAGAAATGCTGAGGCAGGACGTACAACAAAGGGGTTTTATTCTTATAAGGGGATCTTTCTCCTGGAGGTTGTGGAGTTTCAGCCAGCAGCACTCAGGCGGCGATACAAGCAGCAGCAGCAAGACGCGAAGTGAAGACAGGCGAGGTGACAGTGCGCCTCGCTTTTATACTTCGCGTGGGGACCCATTCTGCTTACCCGCGCAGGAAAGGGAGCAGCCAACCGAAGCCGCAATAAGGAGCGCAAGAAAAGGTGCGATATTTCGCTGCTTTTGGCGAGGGGCCCACAGATGGAGCCTGATAACAGAGGATATAGGGGGTATTACCTGACGCGCTGTGCGCGATGCATTGTCGGTAATTGAGGCGCACTCGGCCATTTTTGTGTCCATGGAACGAACAGGGCGAACGTGCGTATCAGGTGCTATCGTGTGGTCGTGCGGTCGCAATCCAATGCAGTCTTGTTAGATCTATTGTTCCGGCTCAATAACAAATGTTTCTCCCCGCTGTGAATGTCCCATACGAGATATCTTGATCCTGTTCTGCCTCGTTCGTTACGAACATATTGCCGCGTGCCTCCCGAAACCGAGAAAGAAGAGAACGAAACTGAGGGCAGTGTGTGGAACTGATCGGTTCAGTGTTCGGTACTCGTTACAATTATTGGTGGAGGTGCAGGGTGAAATTTTCCTTTTTGATGAGCTCCACCCCTCAAGGGCAACCGAGAGCCACCACGGATTTGACAGCGGTCCATCGCAGTTGCAGCCGCCGCCTTTGAGGTTAGTCGCCAGAGTTCGAGACTCTTTCCTGCACGCCTGCAGCCAACATGCATAGATTCAACACAAATATTGCGGCTAACGGAGAGTCTTCACCCCCGTTCATCGTCCTCCAGTCTCGAACGCCACCGTCCTTCCATCGCGAGCTTTATGAGGACGCTGAAGACTGGCTGGACCAATTTGAACGGGTCGCCAATTACAACGGCTGGGATGAGCAAAGGAAGCTTTACAACGCGTGCTTTGCTCTCGAAGATTCAGCGCAGATGTGGTTCGTGAACCACGAAACGACACTATCATCATGGGACCTCTTTCGTCGCCAGCTGTTGGCGACCTACACCGCCAACGACCGAAGAGAGCGTGCGGAGTCGGAGCTGCAATCTCGCGTCCAAGCCCCTATCTAAAGTATTCGAATGTACTACGAGGACACGATCCGCCTTTTTAGGCTTGCTGATCCAAATATGCCAGAGGAGAAGAAAGTGCGCCACCTAATGCGCGGGGAGAAACAAGAACTATTTGCTGGGCTTGTGCGCAATCCACCTGGCACGGCATCAGATTTTCTAACGGAGGCCACCATGATAGAACAAACACTGCGACACAGGGCTCAGCACTGTAACCGTAACGTGTCCGCCATGTCACCGATCGTCTATGGTTCCGGCTTCAACGGTTCTGATGATGCCCTAAGGGAGCGTATTTGATCTACGGTCAGACAAGATGTTAGACACATTCAGCTACAGGGTCTAACGTCGTCGAGGCTTCCATCACTCGCGGAGGGCGCTCTTGAAGAAGTTAGGCAAGCCATCCCGGAACCGTCTGTGCCTGGGGTGAAGCCACCGAGTACGCCAACGTACGCGTCCGTGCTTCTGCATCATAACCTCTGTGATCCTCCAAGAATGAACACCACTGTGCCTCATCCAAGCCAGCACCATAGTGGGTACGACTCTCCCAGTGCCATAGTGGACACCCCTACTCTTGATCCAAGCCAGCGCCATCCTCCTCTTCTAGCCGAGGCACGGTTTCGGAGAACTGATGTCTGCGTGCCCCTGACAATCGGCTCCTTTGTTACCACTGTGTTGAGGCCGGTCACATGTTGAGGTTCTGTCCGTACCGCCGCGCCGGACTTCGTGGCTTCCATTCGCGTGTACGATATCCTCGGAGTAGTGGTGAATGACCACCCGAAATCGAGGAGTACCTGTCGACGCATATGAATCCTGCAGACGTCCCACAATACGGGTCCCGTGTCATTACCTCTTCCCGTTATCGTTCTCCAAGTAAACGTCCCTCTACATACCGCACTGTTCGCTTGCCGAGCCCCCGCTCCCCGAGCCGTCGGGAAAACTAGGAACAGCGACCTGCGGAGGTGAGGCCGCTGACGAGCGAAATGCCGAACATCTTTCATCAAGATTAAAACAAGATAACGGCTATCAGACGGCGTCATGGATGAACCTGAGTGCGCAGTTTCGACTATCAGCCTCGCCGCCCTCTTCCCGCGACAACCAGTGTATAGTAATTAGTGGCCTCTCCCACCTCGGCCAGTTTGTTTCTACTGCGGCATCCGCGGCCATGTTACACGCGTCTGCCACCGACAATTACGAGATGAGCGTGCGAGCTACAGGTACCTTCGACAGGCCGACGCGTACTTACCAGTTTCCTCCTCGCCAGTATTACACCGACAATGACCTCCGTTGCTTTTCCTCTCCGTCGACTCCCCCTGACCTGTCTATGAAAGCACGGCCATCGCGTCGCCGCTCATCACCTTTTCGCCGGACTTTGTCACCCCTTCGCCCTCCATCTTCAGCTTCTGCCCGCCACACGGAAAACGAACTTGTGCAGTTTCCGGAGGTAAACCTGCACCGCCTACCGTCGCTCCAATTCCTCCTCTGCTCCCATCCAACATGTTGACCGTATTCGTTGAAGGAAATGTACTGGAAGCTTTAATTGATACCGGCGCCACTATTTCCATTATGCAGCTTAACTTGTGTTTAAAACTACGAAACGTGTGCACTCCTTACATTGGTCCTATTTACGTGCGGCAAATGGAGAGAATATTAACCCTAGTGGAGCGTGTACAGCCCGAGTCACCATTGACGGCATCTTAAGGTCACTGAATCCAACATTGTTACCAATAGAGAACCACCTTCCTCCCGCATAGTTATGTTTGGCGATCACATCCTATCCGAGCAACGAAGATATGTTTTGTCTCTTCTACGCCGTCACCGATGTCGACGTCCTGATTACACCCAACCCTCGTCTCCTGTCAAGAGGTATTATCAATAACGTGTCACTTCTTCACAGTTACAGCGGTTCTTTTCTTCTCACCGCCTTCAACCCCAAATCAGAGCCCATTCATTCTTCTGAGCCTCGGCTCTACTGTTGCATCAGTTGCTTCCGCCCAGCCTGTCACTCTTCTTCCCGGTTCCACCTCCGATCGCTCTGATTCATCCCCTGCCTCGCTCAGTGCAGTACTTCGCCACACAATCACCACCGACCTGACAGCAGACCAGACAGACGCATTGCTCGCTGTATTGAACAAGCATGCAGACTCGTTCGACGTCAATTCAGACGCATTGGGAAACCCCTGCAGCAACGCATCGCATCCACACAGACGGATCAGGCATAGTTAGACGCCGGCCATATCGAGTGTCTTCAACCGAGCGCAAGGTTATTCAGGAAACTGTTGCTGACATGCTTGCACGCAACATCGTACGACCATCGTCCAGTTCCTGGTCATCGCCTGTTGTGCTAAAGCAAAATAAAAAGACAATTCGGTTCGTTTTTGTGCAGATTACCGTGCTCTTAATAGAATTCGATCGCAAGGATGTGTATCCCCTCCTTCGAATTGACGACGCCCTCGATTGTTTACACGGTGCCCAATGTTTCTCCAGCCTTCACTTAAGATTAGGATACTGGCAGATCCCCATTCATGGAGTTGATAAAGACCGCCTTCGCAACACCGGGCTGTTTATACGAATTCAATGTAATGCCATTTGGACTCTGCAACGATCCTGCTACATTCGAGTGCATGATTGACACAGTTCTCCGCGGCCTCAAATGGAAAACATTTCTCTGTTATTTAGATTACATCGTAATTTTTTTTTTTTTCATTTTCTGATCACCTTACTCATCTCGATAAAGTTTTGACAGCCCTTTCCAGCGCTGGCCTACAGCTAAACACAAAGAAATGCCATTTTGCATAAAAATCTATAATTGTTCTTGGCCATCTCGTAAGCAGCGAAGGAATTAAGCCTGACCCTGAAAAAATCGCTGCTGCGCTGCACTTTCACCGCCCGACTAGGGTCAAAGATCTCTGTGCAGTTTCCTTGGCTTGGCATCATACTTCCGCAGATTCATGCGCAATTTCGGCTCTATTGCCTCACCTTTACATGCACCTCACACCGACACGCCTTTCGTCTGGTATCCTGCTTGCGAAAAAGCATTTGAAACTCTGAAGCGTGCTCTGACTTCGGGTCCAGTCCTCTGCCATTTTGATGACAAAGCTCCGACTATTTTGCATACCGACGCCAGTAGCCATGGCATTAGTGCCGTTCTTCTGCAACGCTAAGACAACTCTACAGAAAATGTTGTTGCCTATGCAAGCCGAACTCTCGCTCCAGCAGAACAAAACTACACTATTACCGAGCAAGAATTCTAAGCCGTCGTCTGGGCTGTTCAGAAGTTTCGTCCTTACCTGTACGGCCGTCACTCCACGGTCGTCACTGACCACCACGCCCTATGCTGGCTATCCTCTTTGAAAAATTTCTCCAGTCGTCTCGGGTGGTGGATCCTCCGCCTTTGAGAGTACGACTTCACTGTCGCACACAAATCGGGCAAGAAGCACAAGGACGCCGACACTCTCTCTCGTTGTCCTATTGCTTCGCCGTTGCAACAGATGGCCTCGCATTCTTCACCGGTCCAAACGCACACACGCCATATAAACCGTATACAGTTAGCCAGTCTTTTAGCGCCTCCTCTATTGCTCCCACGCCAGAATTAGACTGTAATCCTGCTCACCACCAGAGTGCTGACCCCTACTGTCGAAAGCTAATTGATACTCTCACTGGTGTTATTAGACCTCAAAATGCCCGTCTCCGTTGACGGCTCAACAATTTCAAATTACAGGATGGCACATTATTTTATCACAACTACAGCCCACTGGGCCACACCTGTGTTCCCGTAATTCCTTATTCCCTGCGTCCTCAAATTCTACAAGCCTTTTACGACGACCCCACTGCAGGTCATATTGGATACCACAAAACCTGTGACCGCATCAAAATTTGTTTCTTCTGGCTTCACCTTTCAACCTGAGTATTGAAATGTGTAGCGTCTTGCATCCCTTGGCAACGACGCAAGTGGTCTACGTCGCCTCCTGCCGGTCTCTTGCAACCTCTCCTATGTCCTTTCATGCCTTTCGAAGTCTTCGGAATCAACTTGTATGGACCCCTGCCCTTGACTCCAGCTGGCAACCGCTGGGTCGTTACTGCCGTTGACCGCCTCACTAGATACGCTGAAACCGCAGCACTTCCTTCCGGCTCCCGAAATTACCACCTTCTTCCTTCACACCATACGTCTTCGCCACGACGCCCCTCGCCTCCTCCTTAGCGATCGTGGCAAGTCGTTCCTCTCTACCGTCCTCGCCGCAGAGCTTCATGCTTCAGGCATGGTGCACAAAACTACATCTCCTTACCACCCTCAGACCAATGGCCTCGCAGAAAGCTCAGCACAACAACTGGGATTCTCTACTCCCCTTCGTGGCCTTCGCCTACAACTCTGCCGTTCAAAGAACCACCACATACTTTCCTTTTTTTCTTGTTTATGGCCGCCACCCTACCTTCTTACTCGAAGCAACTTTCTTCTCAGCTTCCACTCCTTCTGCCACGCCTTCCCACGAACAATTCGTGTCTCGTATCGCCCACTGCCGTGATCGTGCCCGCCTTCAAACTGAAGCCACTCAAGCTTCCAGGGAAAGCACGTGTGATACGACGCATCGCTCAGTGTCTTTCCGCCCCGGAGACGAAGTGCTACTCTGAACACCTACGCGCACACCCGGCTTCTGTGAAAAGTTTCTGAGCCGTTTTATTGGCCCGTACACGGTTCTAGAGCAAACTTCCCTTGTAAACTATCTCATCACACCTGCATCGCCTGTTCGCGATCGTTGGTGTCGCGGCACCGAAATTGTGCACTTGTCGCGTTTGAAACACTTTAACCGCCGACATTGAGATATAATTTGCGACTAGGATAATTACTTTCGTCCGGGAGGGGGACGTTTTTAAGCACTGTGAGTGAACTTCATCTTCATTTGAACGTAATCATCACCGGTCATCGTGTCGTGAGAAGAAGACGAAGTGTTGATGAGCTGTGGCTAGTCGGTAGCTGCTGTTCGGCTTATCCGAAATAGAAAGCTGAATCTGCTGGTGCATCCTTCTGCCTCAAAATGTGTCTATATATATATATATATATTCTACTGGCGACATTACCCTAGAAGCAATGAACAGTAATTTCAGAGATATCATTACTGAGTGTGCGAGGAAAGTATAAAACAGTTGCATCTTACCTGTACGCACCTAAGGGGCTGAAACGTGGAGGCTAACCAACAGAGTTCTACTTAAGTTGAGGACAACCCAGAGGGCTATGGAACAAAAAATGGTAGGGGTAACATTAAGAGATAGCAAGCGTGCAGAGTGGGTCAGAGAAATAACTCAAGTTACCGACATTCTAGTGGAAATTAAGAAGAAGAAATGGGCATGGGCAGGGCAAGTAGTGCGAAGAGAGTATAACCGATGGTCGCTTAGGGTAACAAACCAGATTCCAAGAGAAGGAAAGCGTAGCAGGGGGCGGCAGAAAGCTGGGCGGATCAGGTTAAGAAATTCGCGGGCGTCAAGTGGATGCAGCTAGCACAGAATCGGGTTAAGTGGCGAAATATGGAAGAGGCTTTCGCCCTGCAGTGGGTATAGTCAGGCTGTAGATGATGATGATGATGATGATGATGATGATGATGATGATGATATATTTCTATGTGGTTTGGGTGATTTACTTGCAGTGAAATCAAAACATCCAAGAAAAATTACACTTGCCAACTTAGCTCAATGGTGCAGAAAATCTTTAAAGAATGGCGAAGGAACAGCGCAAGGAACGGGAAACAGAGATGAGAAAGAACAAACACAAGGCACTTCCTCGTGTCTCTGTGTCCCGTCCCTTGCGCTTTTCCTTCGCCATGCAAAACCAACTAACCCGCCAACTCACCCTTAATAATTTCGCCCTTAAAGAACTTTTGCCAATTGGATAAGTCAAACCGCAAGGACGACGTCGGCATTCCCACTATTACCCTCAATAATACCACTATAAATATTGATACCGATAAGCCAAATTGCTTTAATTAATACTTCGAATCAATTTTTGCTAGAACTGTGCCTTCCCAACTGCCGGTTTGCCTAAGCTGCATTTGTGAACCTATACCTGACATCTTCATTGACAATTTCGGACTATACGAATTGCTTGAATAAACAGAGCAATATTCAGAACTAGGCCCTGATGATATTCCAAACTTAGTTCTTAAGTCATGTGCAACAATTATGGCCGAATAATTAACCATAATATTTAACCTGTCGCATAGTAATTGCGATTTCTCAACCGACCGGAAGATGCGCAAAGTTGTGCTTGCTCACAAGGGTGGAATTCGGAACCAAGTGGTAAGCTATAGGCCGATATCCTTAATTATCGTTTGCTACAAGGGTTTGTAACACGTTTCCTACTCCAACTTAATCAAGCCCCTAAATAAAAGCAACTCTGTTGTTGACTATCAGCATGGGGTTTGGCCGGTCTTGCATTACGCGGTTACTCGAATTATCGCATGACACTTTCGCTTCCTATGAACAGGGCCTACAGACGGATTGCGTATTACTTGAATTCCAAACGGCGTCCGATACGATTTTTCGGAACCTTCTTTTGCACACGTTATGAATTCCCAGCTTTCCGCATAATATATTTTAATAGATTCAAAATTATTCCACAGGACTGAGTCAAAACACCTTGATTAATGCATCCCAATCGACAGACGTTTCCGTACTTTCAAGTGTTCCCCAGGAGTCCTGGGATTGGCCCACTTTTGTTTCTGATCTAATTAAATGACATTTGCTGAGGTATAAACTCCAAGATTTAATTGTACCCTCATTATTCCCTCTTATATCGAGAAAGCATGATCCCGACAGGCTCGAATTTCGAAATGATGTCAACATTATTTCATCCTGGTGTTGCTCCTGGCTTATGAATCTAACTGTGTTTAAATTTAAGCATTGTTGTTTTACCCAAAAACCTAAACCGATCGATTTACAATACTAATTAAACAGTGAAATGATAACTCAAGTAAGCGACGTAAAATATTTGGGCGTAGCATTCAGCTCTGACTAGACATGGAACTGCCATGTAGACGCATTAACTCTGAAGGGTGCCCGCTCTTTAAATTTTATTTATAAAACCAAACTTTAAATATGCTTCACAAGATGTGAAAGAACTGCTGAATGTCACAAATGTCCGCCCAATCGTAAAATATGCTTGTGTCAAATGGGACCCGTACACGAGTTCTTAACAAATTGGAAAAAAATTCAAAATCTATCCCCTCATTTTGTCTACCACAACTATTCGCATCACCGCGTTATCACTAACATCAAAAATGGCTTATCATGGCCTCTTCTTTCCTCACGTCGAGAATTTTTCGACTCGCGTTTTTTTACCAGATCTATTTCGTTTTCGCATCGATGCTTATCTTTAACCACCTGCGGACACTGCCCAGCGTCGTATGTATGTATAAAAACTTCATTGTTCCAGCGAGAAGGGGCCTCCTATTCCCCGGCCCCGGCACGCAGGCCGGAAGCGTGGGTGAGGAAAGACACCGCTGACCAAGGACTAGTGAATTTGCATTGTTTCTTCACGACATCAGCCGCCAGGCGGATGACTAGCCGCTGGATGGCGGGATCTCCGCTTCGCAACCAAGCTTCCCAGGCTTCTCTACTATCTATGTTTATGCCGGCGCCTGGGGAATCGGCGCATTCGCACATTATGTGATTGAGAGTGCCTTTTTTACCACAGGTTTTGTATTTTGAATCGTTTTCATCGCCAGTCTGTGTCAGGAAGACACAAACTGGACAGATGTAATTTCCAGCTTGCAAATGCCTCTAAATATTCGCCTCATGGTTGGAGAGAGACCGATATTGGGGAGGATAGCTCCTTCTGTTTAGTCTATAGTTCTCGGTAATTTCATGATATGCTATGATGCAATATTTTATTCCCTTGGAATCGGGTTGTTCCGCAGCCACCCGGTGGTAGAGAGCTCGCACGACCTCGTCTGCAGCCTCGTTGCCAGGGACAGATTCATGTGCAGGTATCCTTATAATGGATATTCTTCGATTCTTCGATTCATCGAGCTAAGAGGATGAGCTTGGCTTCCTCCGAGATCCTCCCTTTTTCGAAATTTCAAATAGTAGTTTTGCTGTCGCTAATAACCAAGTTTGCTTGTGTACCAACCACGGTGGTACCAACGCAAGCGAGCACTATTGCAGACTCTTCAGCTGTGTCTGTGTCGTGGGTGCGTGACGAGGCCGTAATCTTGGGTATTGGGTTTCCATCGACCACCCCCGAGACTGCAGCTTCTTGTTTCCCACACGATGCATCAACATAGGCTACTTCTTCTGCAATCTAGTTTCTCATTGCTCTTGCAATGTTTTTGCTCTGTAATCTGCGTTCTTTAATATGTACCGGGTACATGTTCCTCGGCAAGGGTGGGACCAATGAGTATTTCCTCATGTCGAAAGGAATTCCTGTTTTCTTTTGTAGTCCTCTATCTGTAGTCCTCTATTGTAGAGGCCTATCCACTCTAGAATGGTTCTCCCCGTTTTGTCCGGATTAATCTTTCTAGCTGCTCAATTCGGACCGCCTCAGTACGTTCCTGTCATGCATGGTGAATCCCCATCTTTTCCAGCTTTTCTGTCGAAGGGGACATAGGGAGTCCTAGTGCCCACTTGGTGCATTTTCTTATGATGGTGTACATTCTGTCTCGTTCAACTTCTTTAATATAGTTTGGGGCGCAATATATGCGGCTGATTATTTAGGCCTGCGTTATCTTTAGGAGGCTGCGTCCTTTGAGGCCGTGGTCTCTGAGCGCAACTCTCCTAAAAATGCCCGTCAACTGCGCCGCGTAATTTCCCCGTTTCTTTGTTATGTTTGTATTGTGGCCTTTCTGAACATACCCAATATTCTGATTTCATCTACTCGAGGGACAAGAGAATCGTCGGCTTTGATTATGTCTTCCTCTTTCTTCTTCCGGATTTTTGGGTTGTAGATAAAGAGCTCTGATTCCGGAGGAGAGCAT
The DNA here is from genome assembly GCF_055883805.1 of Amblyomma maculatum. Lineage (NCBI taxonomy): Eukaryota > Metazoa > Arthropoda > Arachnida > Ixodida > Ixodidae > Amblyomma > Amblyomma maculatum. Next base: position 121,398,598 of record NC_139346.1, read on the forward strand.
GATAGGCCTCTGTCGGCTGTGTATTTGACTACCGCGTCTTCGGCAGTCTGCACCTTCCGCATAAGACTAAAGAGATATCAATATGTACATCAATTTTTGCCCCTCCATTTTTTCCACGCACAATCCGTTTATGAAATAATCTACCTCACGACACAGCTATGGCTACACCCGATTCAGTATTTTGCATTATATTAAGGCTTCTCTGGCTCAATACTGATATTCGTGGTCTGTATTTCAATTTGTTTTCACAACATTCATTCTCTTTACTATGTTTTACACTCTGCAAATTTTTACTATGTACGGCATTACCCTGTATTTTCATTTCATTCCCAGTACTTATTTACGTTGATATTTTCTCCGCATGCTCTTGCTCTATCCTACCGAACTCCTTGAATTGTCCTCTATTATTGTGTGTACGTTTCTACATGTTGTTTTCTTCGGCGCTAATGTATAAAGTATACTGTGGTATACCCCCTACCTTATTGTACCTGCTGGTGAATATAGGCCCGTGTATAAATAAATAAATAAAATATTTTACAAAATGTAGAACGAAAGCTACTAGCTCCAAGCATATAAATTGAATATAATAAAGCGTTTGACTCCATTAATTACAACATTCTAGAAACAAAATTGCATGCGTAGGGGTCAGAGGAACTGCACTGCACAACTCTGCCTTATATCGCGATAAACGCTATCAATATCTAAGCACTAATTACTTGTGCTTCTCCTTCAAATATTTTAAGTCCGGTGCTTTTCGGGGAAGTATATTGGAGATTTTTTTTTTTTACTTTATATATAATGAACTCGTGAAAGTTACAGAGATGGAAAAATTTATAATTTCAGCCGACAGCGCCAGCTTGTTCCTTACCGTCAGATTTACAAATGAATTACTGGCTAATAGAAATGCCCTTTTAGAAGCGTTACTACAATGCTCCAATCTTAGCTCCTTAAATGTAGACGCCAAAAAATCTGAAGCAATTATTTTTCGTTCCGTAAACCGCACAATACCCATACCTTTGTCGCTAACCATAATACCGCTAAGGCTAGAAGTCCAGGCGCCATTTTTTACTAGAATTTCAAGTGGTCTGACCATATTCAATACCTCATTCATAACTTCTCAAAAACTGTAAGCGTTCTGTGTCGATATCGTGGTTTTGGAAAATTTCACTCTCAGAATAACTATTGTCATTTCACCTTGTGAACCGTAGCCAGCTTATAAACATGTAAACCAGCTTCTTGTAAAAAAGACGATTCGTATTCTTTCATCTGCAGACTACCTATCATATACACCACTGTTATTTTTTACATAGTATTTCACCAATGAACAAAATGCTACAACGTAACACTTTGCCTGTAATGAAATCTAGGCCTTCGCACCTGAGTAACTTCATTCGCAAATTAGCATCCTTAAAATGAATGCACCAAGGCAGGCCTGGATGCAAAAAACTCAAATAGACAGTACGTTAGCAATGCACTAATTATGGAAGATGAATGGTGGCATGATCTTACCGATCTCAAGAAAGATATTTTCTGAGAGATTTTATGAAATAAATGATGAATAATAATAGTTTTTTCTTTTGAATATCTTGTGTTTCTGTATTTGGCATACTTAAATTTGCTGCGTTCTCTCAAAGGTAATGTTTGTTTACTAGTGTACCTTGTTTTCGTCCTCATGAAATCCACAAGCGCTGAATAATAGCATATTCTAGATTCTTATTTTTTTTTTTGTCTTTGTGTATTACCTTCCACGTGTTTTATCTGTTACACTGCTTCCTTTTTCAACTGCATTCCATTAGTGAAAATTCACATGTTTGTGTTTATTGTATTTATTAAGCACGAAGTAACTTATTCATGATCCATCCGTATGTATCATACTTAATGAGTGCTATAGGCTGTACGTTGCCCTGTAAAAGGGTCCTGGCTTAGTCAAGCTACATGTCAAGTAGCTATTTAACCGTAGACCTTTTCATCTCTGGGATAAATAACGTTCTGAACTGAATTTAAATTTAATTGATCGTCCGCTTGTTTCTTGCTCGAATTGCGTGTTCCTAAGCCAACGTCAGTCCCGCGTAAAGCCGATCACTGGTCGTCATAGTAGAACTCTTCACCGATGTCGAAAATGCTCATTTGCACACTTGACATGGACCAGTACTAAGCTCACTCTGAGCTTGTTTACTCGAGAGCTGGTCAGAGCTGGCAAGAAGGCATCTTCGGAGAAAAGTGCCGGTGAACTTCCATCCTCAAGAGCCGGGCATAAGAATTTCGGAAAACTCTATACCTCTCCCTGCACCATACGTTTAGTCTGGCTATTTCATGACGCCCTGCCGTTGGGAAGCACAGTGGAAGTTCTCGCCATAGTTGATGACGCAGACGCCTTTATAGCCCTGACGATTCCTTCTCACATTCCCTTCTAATCTTCGAAGTAGTCTTCGCATTTAGATAAGCGTGCGGGGTGCTCCAGCCCTACTGAGTCGCCGTTTCTATTTCAGCTCAAAGTGTCATTTTCACCTATGCTTTCTAATTGATTGATTTTGTCTACTTGCACATTGTAGCCACGCTATGCCGTTTGGTTCCAATCAACAGGCTCGCACATTTTGTATCGTGCTGCGGCTTAGTTTCACCCTTCGGCCACGCTACCTCCACCCCCGCAAGCGCCACGCAACACTCACTTCATCTGCGGCCACCTTCACTGTTCAGAAAACATCTCGCGTCGCGGGATGACTCAGCTTAGAGTAAACATAATACTTGGAGCAAAAGACCCAAATAGTCTGGTCAAATGGAAATTCAATTAGATTCACAAAATTGTCAAACCAAATGTACAAGCGTGCCCCAAAATCTCTTAATTTACATTTCTCGGATCTCTTCTATGAAGCTATAGTCTCAGTACAGCTCTCGTAAAATCTAAAAATGTTTAGCAATTTATTTGTTCTGCCATTGATACCGCAAAAGCTAACATGTCTGCAGAAATAAAGTCCTGTCACGCATTTTATTCAATTCAAAATGCGCAAATTTCGGCTCGTAATAAAACTCACTGCAGGGAAGTTGGCTTCAGCGCTTTAATGTACTTCCTCTCATTCATAGCAATTCTTAGTCTCATTCATAGTCATGTTTATGGCTCTCGACTGCAGTACTCAAGGATGCGGGATCGAATCTCAACCACGGCAACCGCTTTTTGATAGAGGCGAAAAGCAAGCCATCCGTGTGCTGTGCAGCTCAGTGCACGTTAAAGGGCCCCAGGTGGTCGAAATATTCGGAGCTCTCCACTACGGCGTCTCGCATACCCTGAGCTGCTTTGTGAAGGCAACCCCCATAACTAAACTGTCATTCATACTCAACGTCACTGACGTTCTTATAGCAGTTCCTGTATGAAAGCTATTGGATGTTGCCTTAGTGAAATTTCACACCTTCTGCAATTTCGCAGCATCCTTCCCTTGCTTATTGCAGGATAAAACGCGTCGTTTTGCTACGCTTTGTTGTTGCCTTCCAGCTTCCCAAGTGAGCGTATACCTTCCAGGTATACTGTCACATGTTGTTTTTTTATTGCGAAAGCAATACTACTCTAGGTTTCGAGCCTTCAGCATAGCGCAGCGGTAGCCACGCACGTGTTACCCACGTGACTCTGTGACGTCACGCCCCACATGACATTAGGGTGAGAGCTGGGCTACCAACTCAAGCCGTCGGCGTAGCGCGGTGGTAGCCATGTCTTACCAATGTGCCGCTCTGACGTCACACCCTACGTGACACAAAAGTGAGAGATGGGCTACCAAGACAAGCGGTCGACTTGGCGCGGTCGGAGCCGCGGCTCAGTTGGCAGGAGCTGCCAACTTGGTTCTCTTGTTTCACATGGGACGGTTATGTCAGAATCAGCCTGCTAAGACCCTGGCATTCACGTTACCCCTATAGGCCACTAAGGCACGTTCATACGGCTTGGTTAAAGTGGGGATTTATATGTGGGCTAAAGAACAAGAAAAAGAAGAAGAACTCTCGGTAACCCTCAGCTAGTGCTCTCGCTCAATATTTGGTTCAGCAGCGTTGAACTCTTGCCATTTTTTTTTTTCAGTTGTTCGAGAAGTCAAATGAAATTGGTATAAAAGGTGTGACAATGCCCCCGATAACAAATAAGCAGACAGGTTGAGCACTGAAATGAGCTGTTTATTGGACTGACTTGCTCCTGCAAAGAACTTAGCAACTCAGTAGAGCCGATATCAGAATACGTGCTCGTTGGTCGTCGAAATATGATTGCTCGCTGCATTCGGCAGCGCTCAATTAAATTCGCCGCAAAAGTATCCAGATAAACCGGCTGAAGTGAACTGGAAGCGCCTGGAACAATAAAGAAAAGCTTGCGCTCGGCTGCAATCATTCGAGACATATCTAGGCGCATGACGAAGTTGGTCTCGAATGAGAGAGAGAAAGAGAAAAAAACGCTTAATGGAAAACAAAGAATTTAGCCGAAGTTTAGGATTCGCTGGCATGTGACAATACACAGAGAAGTCAATTGGGGAAAGAAAGACGGAATGAGCGAGCTGTGCAAAATAAACGAAATAAAAGTAGAAAGAGACAGAATGTGGCGATTAAATGCACTGTACGGTGTTTCGTTTTAGTGGCTTCTTGTAGTGCATCTTCAATCCGTCCTGCGTTCCATCCTATTGCCGAAATGGTGACATCATCATCATACAGGGCGCATCGTATGCTTTTCATGGCGAGTTGGCTCGGTAGGACAGCAGCGCCAGGTTAAAAAGCAGCGGGGAGAGTAGCCCCCCTTACGGCATGCTATTAATGCACATGTGGATGTGGTTGGATTTTGTATCGCCCGCTCTGGTGTGTGTTTGGAAGACTTCCTGACATAGTTATTGTTACGGACACTGCAGAGGGTGGTTTTGAGGTTGTGCAAGGGTTTGAAATGGCTGACGTTATCAAATGCCCCTTTAAGTCATGCGCCAGCCATTATGGCGGATAAGCCTCGCCCACGGGGGGGGGGGGGGAAGGGGGGGGTTAATGACCTCAAGTGCGTTTTGCAGGAGAACGTCGTTGATTGACAGGTGGCTTCAAACGCCGAGCATAATGTGGCGCTGAAGGTTGTTGTCTTCAAGGTAGCGGGAGAGTCGGGGTTGTGCAGATGTTTTTCGTGAAGTTGCTCGTGCATTATGTGTAGTAGTTCAGGGGCCGTTAGCGATGTTAATTTGTTTTCCACATTCTTGAATGAAGCTTACGTCTGCTATCTTCCGGCACTCCATCCCTCGTTGATATATGCGTGAGATCCTCGAATGTTTCGAAGGAGACCTACTGTGACATGCAGTGGCCTGGGGAAGTGCCGCAACGCAGTGTCACGAGCGCGGCTTGTGCCTAACAGACGTGGACGTCGGAGTAGAGATATAAGTTGTTCCCTCCGTATTATTTAGGGAGGTAAGGGTCTTGGCTGAAACAGAGGTAGGTTTTGACAACAAGGTCGATTGAGCATGCGTCTCCCGTTTGCAACCAGTCGAGGGCTTACTATGATTATTTGGATGCTTTCTTTGCTATGTAGGAGGACCTAATTTGCATCTGAGGAGGTATCAGGTTGCTCTCGGGCGGAGCGTGCCAGTCAGCGAGTCGGATTTTTTAAGTCAGTGGTTTTTAGCTAGCGCTTAAACATATTCGGGCTTTTGATGCATGCGTTGAGCTATTTTTTGCTTCGGCTTGCAGTTGTGGCGTTTTTTTTTTTTTTCCCTGCCGTTGGAGACATCCTGAAAGATGGGATTATATATGGCAGTGGGGTCTTATGGAGATTATTATTTGTGAGAGAATTCCTATTGCATGCTTTTTAGGACTTGGCCTTATGGTGTGTGACATTCAAGTTTTAAGGTGGGGGTGTGCGATTCCTTGGCACGTAATGGCACCCAATGCGTGATGCGGCTTTCCCCGGCGTGCGACATTATTAAAAATGAACCTAATCTGAAGCAGACCATGATCGCTCCCAGAGTTTCCCGTGTATTTTGCGACTCTTAGGGTTTGGCGTTCCTCCCTACGAAAACGTCAGGGCGAGTATATCTGAAGACGCTGTTACCTATTTTCATGGTATTCTTCGGGTCAGTGAATATCGTATCGTCGCCAGGTTACACCTTTCCCTGCCTTCTTATTTTAGCCACACATGCCGCTACATGCGTTTACATCCCCAACTATGGGATACCAACAGCTTGCGCCATCTGTGCGGTCTTTTGAAACATGCCAAAGGCCTCCATTCCGCGTTGCGGACGATTATAGATGATTACTGCGTAGTTTTATTTAGTATAGCGAATGCTTGGTAATAGCTGTATCAGTATGTATTCTCCCTCGGTTGAGGATTTGAAATATGTTGCGAGTGCAGCCCATTCCTTGTGAACTAAATATAAGGCAAAAACTTAACCCTGCTAAACCTAAGTAACCAGTATGAAAGCGGCCGCACGTTTCACTCGACTTGCCTCTTTTTCTCTGTGCAACAGCCTCTCGGTGAGCTACGTCCACCGGATGATCGAATTCAGCCTGCCAGTTGCATCGTAAGACGATGCGGGCAGGGCAATATATTTTACATTCTCTAAACTAACACATGTCTTTTTCGAAACTTCCGAGATACAGACAGTTCACGAGTTCTCTCGACTGGATCGTCCATGACGCATGCTACCACTAAATTCTCCCCCTCCTCCTCTCTTCATCAGCGTAGCACTATGACTCCAGGCTAATCAACGAACGCTACGCTCGCAGCTACCACCCTGACAGACGTGTGGCTGCCAATCAGCCCATCTGTCTCCTAGACGCGGGCGTGTTTGATCACTGTAATTTTGTCTGCCTCCTACGACTCCGCGTCCGTTGTGCACAGACCGCTGACAGAATATACCACCTCCAGCGTGCAACCAGTGCTGTGTGTGTTCTGTGCGGTGCCCCTCGAAAAACACTCGAACGCCTGCTCTGTGACTGTCCCTCCCTACACCAGCATCGAGCCGCCCTTCAACTCGGGACCGACACCTGGGACTTCCCTCTGCGGCCCTCGGGAATGGGTTGTTCCCGAACTCTGCGACAGCCAAACAAACTGCCGCCCTCAGGTTGCTTCAAGTTTTCCTGGAAGCAACCCAAATTCGCCCCCGCCTCTAAACCCGGCGGGCGGGTCCTTCCCTCTTCGCACCAACTCCTCCCTTTATCTGTCCTTTGCCCGCTCCTCTCTCCCCCTCCACCTCCCTCTACTCACCTCTTCTTCCCCTTCCCCCTCCCCAGCCCCGTTGCGGCGATCCCTAACAAGTACTGGGATACAGTTATAAGGCTGTCCCCCCCTCCAATTATTCACACTCCCTAATCCCCCCTTCCCCCAAAAAAAAAACCTGAAACTCTGCCGTTAAATCGTTAAATTGTCGAGAGCTGCTGCTATCTGTTGGCACCGGCTAAAGGCAACTGAGGCAATCAGACATAGCGAGCGCCATGACTTCAGCGTAGTTGCAGCTGAGTGAAGTCAAGGTTGTCACGTGAGTAGGCAGAGGCGAGCGAGCGGTCACCTTGGTTTCTGTGGAAGCGTGCTTGCTCAGACAAGCACGCGCACACGCCTCACGCGGCGAAGAAGTTAGAGTAGTAAATGTTTTCTCTTTTAAAATACATGCAGAAGGTTTAGTTTGATGTACACTGTAAGTAGGTTACACTTAGGTGTAACAGCGAAGATGTACTATATAATGGCAAGACGAACGAGAGAGTGAGGAGGAACGGAGTCATTGAATATGTACGCGGGCATTAGCCCGCTGCAAGGTTACGGCAGCAGCAGCGCCATTTATATCGATAATAAAGAATTACGTGAGGCGCTCCAGGCTACGACGCGGCCTTAAACAGTCAAACTCAAGGATCTGCATAGGGTTTTGTTCCCGGTAAAAAATATTGATAGCTGGCCTAAAGCTAGGGGACACGTAATCTTGACAAAGTACCTAAGGGCGTGATGGCTGAAGTATATGATGTCAAAACATATGAGATGATCGGCATATATATTCATTAGGTCCAAGATGCGGTATGAAACCTCAAAGAGGTCGTAGTTAGCAGGCGCTGGTAGGCGCTAGGAGGCGCCATAGACAAGCTCAGCCATGGAAAATATATGTGTTGCCTGAAGACACACATACTTCGAATAGAATGAGAGGCAAGCGCTGCATCTACTCTTCAGGTGGAAATGTGCGGTCAGTGAAGCCTTGAGGGGACAGCGATAGAGTTCATGCGGTCATTTGTCGGGAGTAGGATGCCTTGGTGAGCAAGTAAATCAAGTCGGCAAGCAAAGGAACGCATTGAGGGATATTACTAGAGCTGTCGGTCCATGTCTGTGATTACGGCAGATTTAAAAACAAAGAAAGGCCACTGAGGTAGACAGGAAAGCAGACGCGACGATGGAGGCCTAAATACCAGGGAGCAAAGTCGCTTCGGATAGACTCTACTTCTCCACACAACGGTGACTTTGACAATGTAGCAGCATTTCTGCCAGGTCAATGTGGGCTTTGCCAAAATGGGCGTCATGTAGACGAAAATAGGCGGCTGGCGAAACGTGATGGCGGTAGACGTTTTCCGACTCAACGGTTATTCATACGCACCCAGTTGCGAAAACTCATGCTCATGCCCGAAAGTGAAGAGACGCCACAAGCCTTTTTCGTCTCGTCGATGCCAGGGCGGGCAAGGGTATCCACAATCCTCTCGCGTAAATGATCGCAAGCGTAAATATGGTCGAGAGCACCTAAGGAGCAGCCACGGGATAGAATATGCAATGCATTTTGGCGTTCATAGATGTAGTAGTGTGGCAGGCGCTAGCAAAAGCATCAATACGGAATTGGTAGGCTGGGCGGCAGCAATGTCTTGCGTCAGGAAGGGGAATCGAGTGAAGCGCAGGCAGGTTACAAGCACGACTGAAAGTGTCTGCAGGAACTCCGATTTGTTACGCTTACCGTCGCCTAATTAATGATTTTTGTATTTACCGACCCTTATTCACACTAACTTCTAGCGTTGTACAAGGGCTGTCGGGGTGGCCCAGTACATTCGAGAGCGGCTTTAAGTCATAAAGACGAGAGTACGACCTTCAAGAGGGTGTTTGAAGAAAGAGTCAAACGAAGATTCGGCAATCGCTCATAGCAACGAGCCACATTATTAGTTACCTGCACTACAAAAACGTGGCCTGAGATATTATTCGCAAAATGATTAATATGAAGACGCTTAGCATCAAAAAATAGGTGCTCATTAATGAGACACTGGGCCAAATATAGAGTCATTGGCATCAGGAGCCATGAAAAGCTTTCTAAAGACTCCATGGAGACCCATATGTTCAGTCTCGCACCCTTGTATGTAGACTGAAACGTTCGGGCAGATGAAAGCAAGCAGATAGGCAAAAGATATGACGTACAATCGTGGCACGTATGAGAAAGGATACTGATTTTGATATTGGTAACAAGGCGAAATTGCGTGCCTGAGTTATCATCAGTCACGTAGAAAAACCGGAGTTCTTTCATTAATCGCTTGCCGCTGCTAACGGTCAGCCAGCTGTTCAAATACCCTCCGCTCCACCGTATCCAAGGGTAAGGGAATAAGCATAGACGGGTGACGGCGCCGAAACAGCGATAGTAAAATGATAGCGGAGGCTGAGAGGGTGAGGCCGTATAATGCTCCAGGAAACCAGAACATAGGCTGTGGCTGTTGACGTAGGCGCTGTCGGACTAATCAGAGAGGAAGTAGTGCAGGGCAATTGGTGATCAAAGTGGGGGAAAATCAGTCAGGTATAGGAATCTTTGAAAGCAATGCTAAGGGGGAAATCAACTGTAGAGGATTACTTAAATCCAAATCTGCTTAACGACCCTAAGGAGATTATATTAAATAAATTGGCTGGCCTGCATACGCAGCGCCTCATGAAAAACAACATACGAGAGTCATAGAAGATTGCGATTGTAATTCCAACCTCTAAGAAAGGAAACGTCATAGACTTCAAATGGTACCGCCCCGTCGGCTCACACACTTTGCCAACGAAGTATTCCCAAGCCTCACCGTTAAGCGAATGAACATTGCCTTAGAGATAAATAAAATAGTGAATTATGCATGTTTTTGTTAATCGCATTTCATAATAGGCTGTAAACCCACTATCAGTGAGGTGTTAGAAGAATACGATTATTATAACCAACCCTTACACGTAGGTTTCGTAGTCGAAAGCACAACAGTTATGATTGCGTTATACAAGCAGAAGTACAAGATCCGTAAGTAAATATTCTGAATAGCCCTTTATTTCATGTACAACTGCCATAAACCACGAGAAGTTAATATAATCGGAACGAGTAAAACGTGTAGGCAGACATGATCCCATTATTGCTATTTACCGCGTGTTTACGGTAGATATTTTGAGACCTGAAATACGAGTTGGGAACATAAGAGTTAAATAAGAATACCGTATTACCCTTCTATTAGGCGAAATACCTCAGGGTGCGAGAAGTGATAGAGAATACGCGCCTACTTATGGCATGTAGTGACCGCACATCTGGGACACGAAATTGAGAAACTAGAAGAATAAAAGCGGAGTGGAGCGCATTTCTCCGCTATTCCGAGATTATGAACGGCAGTTATCAGTTTTTCTGAAGATGACAATAGCAAAAGACATATCTTAACGTTGCTTACCTTTGGGACGAAAGCATGGAGGCTAACAAATGCAGGTTTACGTTAAAAGATGGGTAAACACCAATACTGAGGCAGAAAACAAACGTAAGATAAGACATCCTAGTCGTAATATATATGACAATACCACAGCCAGGGACCTGAGCGTAGGTAAAACAACCGGGGGTAGTTAGCAATTGCACCCCACGATAACACAAGTATGTAAGGTTGCACTAGAATTTCACTTAGGTGATGAGCGTATGAAGCTTACGGGTATAAGATGGCCGCAGCCTCCTGAAGTCTACGTTATCTAAAGATATTGTAAAAGAAGGCTAGGTCGAGACGGCGAGGTCGTGACGGCAAGGACAGCCAAGCCTTGTCTAGCGTTTTTAATCCGATCACGAACTCAGGCGCGCGCCGGAGCCGGCGCCGCGGGACGATGATGATGGTATGTACAAATGAAAGAAGAAGATCATGGCATGTACAAATGAAAGAAGGTCCACAGAAGGCTCACACAATCTGCCCGGGGGGTCGGAAGCGGCCAGCCTGGTCGCTCCTAATTAACCGATGTACCGCGGCGCACAAACGGTTTCAAGCGAGAAACATGAACAATTTCAGTTCCACGGTGGCGTCGATCGGCTGGGGGATCAACAGGCGTGACTTTGTAGTTAACTGAAGAAGTTTGGCTGATAATCTCGTGGGGACCAAGGTAGCGGTGGTGGAATTTGTCACTAAGGCCAGGGGTGCGCAGTGGTGTATACAGCAGTACTTCGTCACCGGGACGATAAGAGACCACGCGATGCGTAGAATCGTAGCGACTCTTGCGGTCTTCCTGGCACGCTGCTGTGTTGAGGCGGGCAAGATGACGGCATCTGGCCACACGAGATAAGAACTGGGCAGGTACTGATGTAGAGTAGTCGGGCGTAGAGAAGAAGGACGCGTCGAGAATTGTAGTGGGAGGACGGCCATAAACGAGGAAAAATGGAGAATAACCGGTAGTCCGTTGTACTGTTGTGTTATAGGCGAAAGTGACGAATGGTAGAATAGTGTCCCAATTTCGATGACCCGGTGTGATGTACATGGAGATCATATCGGATAAGGTGCGGTGAAATCGCTCAGTCAGCCCGTTAGTCTGGGGATGGTAGCTTGAGGTTGTCTTATGAAGGGTGGATGACGCGTGAAGAACTTCGGCAACGACTGCCGATAAGAAGGCCGTCCCGCGGTCGCTTAGGAGCACCCGAGGAGCGCCATGGCGCAATACAATTGATCGCAAAAAGAAATTTGCTACTTCTTGAGCGGAACCGGTCGGTACAGGTGCTGTCTCAGCGTAGCGTGTAAGGTGGTCGACAGCTGTTAAAATCCAATGGTTACCCCCATCGGAGAGAGGTAGGGGACCATATAAGTCGATGCCGACTACGTCGAATGGCGTGGCGGGACAGGGAACAGGTTGTAGAAGGCCAGCGGGCGAAGACGTCGGCCGTTTGCGACGTTGCCACAGAGGGCAGGATGCGACGTATTTGGCAACGCAGGAAGATAGGCCAGGCCAAAAGAATCATTTTTCACTCGGTCGTAGGTTTTGTCAACACCAAGGTGACCTGCAGTAGCGTCATCGTGGAGAGCCGCCAGTATACGTGGACGAAGCACACGCGGCGCGACTGGGATCCAGCGAGTTCCATCAGGGCAATACACGAAGCGGAGTAGGATGCCATCTTCGAGCTTAAAATTGCGAAGTTGTCGGCGAAGCCGAGCGTTGGGTGGGTCCGAAGCGCCAATAAGGCGGTCGATGATGGGTCGACAGTAGGCATCGGCTAATTGCTGTGAGCGGAGAGCGTGTTTGTTTTCAGAGTCATCAAATGAAACTGTTGTGATATACGTCGGTGAAAGAGATGGTCGGCTGTGGTCATAGGTGGAAATGCATTGGGAAGAAAAACAGCAAGCCGATTCCGAAAGCGGACAGCGAGAAAGAGCGTCGGCGTCTTGATGTTGGCGACCCGATTTATAAGTGACGTCGAAATTGTATTCTAGCAGGCGTAAAATCCAACGGCCAAGTCGGCCTGTCAAATTTTTGAGCGAAGACAACCAGCAAAGAGCATGGTGATCGGTCACAACTGTGAAATGCTGACCATATAGGTAAGGGCGAAATTTTTGGACAGCCCAGACGACGGCAAGGCACTCCTGCTCGGTAATGGTGTAGTTTTTCTCAGCTGGAGTCATAGTCCGACTGGCGAAGGCAATCACTTTCTCACGCGAAGTTGCATCGCGCTGCAGGAGTACAGCTCCAAGACCGAGACCACTAGCATCAGTGTGCAGGATGTTTGGAGCGCTGTCACTGAAGTGGCCAAGAACAGGGTCTGATGTGAAGGCGTGCTTCAGATTATTAAAAGCGGCTTCGCACTGTTCAGTCCACACGAAAGTGCTGCGTGCTTTAAGTAGTTCATGAAGTGGAGCAGCAATACTTGCAAAATGCCTTATAAAATGCCGGAAATAAGACGCCAGGCCGAGAAAACTGCGCAATTCTGTAATCCGTTGTGGACGAGCAAAGTTCAAGACCGCGATGATTTTTTCAGGGTCTGGACGAATGCCGTCATGGCTGACTAGATGTCCCAATATTTAATTTCCTTCTGTGCAAAGTGGCACTTCTTGGTGTAGAGCTGAAGGCCCGCTGAAGCGAGACACGTGAGGACCTCATTCAGGCGCGTGAGATGGTCGTTAAAAGTTGACGAAAAGATGACAATGTCATCCAAGTAACATAAACAGGTTCTCCATTTTAGGCCACGAAGCACAGTATCGATCATTCTTTCAAATGTCGCTGGTGCGTTACAAAGTCCGAAAGGCATAACATTAAATTCGTAAAGGCCATCGGGAGATGAGAAAGCGGTTTTTTCTTTTCTTTATCGTCCTCGTGCATAGGTATTTGCCAATAACCTGAGCGGAGGTCCAAAGTCGAGAAATATTCGGCGCCTTGGAGAGAGTCAAGGGCGTCATCAATTCTTGGCATTGGGTATACATCTTTGCGGGTAATTTTGTTGAGTGCCCGGTAATCAACACAAAAGCGTACCGAGCCGTCCTTTTTTTTAACTAACACGACTGGGGAGGACCATGGGCTTGTCGAGGGACGAATAATATTGCGATGGAGCATGTCATTTACATTTTCTTCAATTACTTTTCGTTCAGAGAGGGAAACCCGATAAGGCCGTCGGCGAACGATAGAGTTACCTTCAGTAATGATGCGATGGTGCGCAACACTAGTCCGTCCGAGTGGTGGGGAAGTGGAATCAAAAATGGCTTGGTGGTGTCGAAGCAATGTCAGCAGTTCTTGGCGTTGGTTCGGCGTGAGGTTAGGATTAATAGTCTTTGTGAGAACAGAAAGAGAGACGTCTGGCGAAACACGGCGCTGAGGCAGAGGGGCGGTGAGCACCATCAAGGACAAAGGTTGAACATCCACCATGCAGGGGAGAGAAGTTCCTTTTGGGAGCACAAGGGATTCACGTGAAGTGTTAGTGGCCGCTACTGTCGCTGAGCCGTTGCAGAACCTCAAAAGACCTGACGGGAAGGCGATACCGCGTGCAAGATGACGATGAGATGGTGCGATGAGTACGTCCCCGTCAGTGATGTGGTCAGAAACAACGGTAAGCAGTTTTTCGCACTGAGGAGGCAAAACAGTATCAGCGGCGGCAACTAGGGGATGATGTCGTTCAGAAACTTCAGAAGAAAAATCGCTGTCTGTCATATGGATAACACGGTCGCCACAAGAAATTAACGCCGAAGCGGTTGACAAAAAATCCCATCCTAAAATCATCAGATGCGCACATGGTGAGAGCACAGCAAACTGCACATGATGGCGGACGCCGTCAATAACAATTCGTACGGTGCACTTTGCTAAAGGGCGCAAAGGCACGTCATTGGCTCCACGGAGTTCAGGCCCATCATATGGTGCCGTCACTTTTCGCAAACGGTAGCACAAATCAGCGTGAATGACAGAAATTGCAGCTCCTGTATCAATCAATGTTTCGACCGGTAATCCTTCAGCGAAAACAGAAATCACACTATACGGGCGATCTGGAGGACATTTGATAAGTTCGCAGAGTGCAGTTTCACCTCCGGAAACTGCAACGCTTAGTTTTCCGGATGGCGGACAGGGATAGTTGTTGCGGGTCGGAGAGGGGAAACTGAGCGACGATAGGGGGATAGGGACCGACGTCGGGATGCATGGGTTCCACGAGGCTCAGACAAGGATTCTGGAGGTGGGGATGACCTTCGAGGTGGGCTTGGAGTAAACCGGCGTTGATAATATGACGTTGGAGGGATGTCACTTTCAAAGGTATCGTAACCACGGCGCTCGTTCTGGAGGCGGCGGCAACAGACGCGAGATATATGTCCTCTGATGCCACAGTAATAGCAAATTGGTTTGGAGGGGCGCCAAGGTGCGTAATAGGGTGGTGCAGGTTGAGCCGTCGTTATTGCATTGACGTGATTGTAGTTTGGTGCCGGTCGAGGCGGGGGAACTAAAGGAGGGGGGGATGCTGTGACGTGCGCGTAAGTCGGTACTGAGCGGGGTGCCGGAGGGCCAGATGTTATAGGTTCGGTGATCGTTGCCAGCTCTTCTTTGATGATGCTGCGAAGACCTGCGTCATTAGATGTTGCAGAAGAGTGTTCGCACCCGTGTCGACAGACAGGCTTGAGCGCCTGGAGCTCCTCGCGGATGATGGCCCGAATAAGTGCCCGCAGGTCGACATCAGCATAGGTCGGGCCAGTAGCGTTGGCGGGCTGCAATCGGGAGGACTGCAGCTGGTCGATGCGTTGGCAGGTCGTAATAATGGAATCAATAGTTGAAGGATTCTGAGCAACTAGGATGTTATACGCCGCAGAATTGATTCCTTTCAAGACGTGGTGTACTCGTTCATGTTCCGCCATGGTGGGACTAATACGCCGGCAGAGTGCAAGTATGGCCTCTATGTAAGACGCATATGACTCATCAGGACCTTGACGGCGTGAAGCGAGCTTGGTCTTCGCGATCTCAGTCCGAACTGCCGGGTCGGCGAAGTACTGTCGGAACTGCTGTTTGAAGGTGGTCCAGTTAGTTGTGTGGGGCTCGCGGTTTATGAACCAAGTCCTGGCGACCTCAATAAGGTAGAACGAGATGTTGAGAAATTTCAGAGCATCGTCCCACCGGTTGTAGGCACTGCAGCGTTCGTAGGTGTCAAGCCAGTCATCGACGTCTTCATCGCGACGAACAGCGAACAGCGGCGGGTCGCGCTGTCGTGTGGGCACAGTCGGAGGGGGTGGTGTAGCCGAGGTAGAGGGTCCGGCTTGTTCGTGGGCACTGTCGGTAGACATAGCGATGGTGGCAGTTGCCAAACGGCGACCGGAACGTAGCTCCAGCGAGAGGCAGGGCCCAAGGCAGCAAGGGGATCAAATTTCGCCTCCACCACTTGTAAAAGAAGGCTAGGTCGAGACGGCGAGGTCGTGACGGCAAGGACAGCCAAGCCTTGTCTAGCGTTTTTAATCCGATCACGAACTCAGGCGCGCGCCGGAGCCGGCGCCGCGGGACGATGATGATGGTATGTAAAAATGAAAGAAGAAGATCATGGGATGTACAAATGAAAGAAGGTCCACAGAAGGCTCACAATATTATTAGAAAGGTCTTTGTCCTTCTAAGGATTGTTTATGGGGATGGTAGTGATGATGTGGACATATGCATGCTGGTCAAAAGGCGTTGTGGGACTTCCCATTATACGCTTTCGCCGACGTAATCAATCAAGATCTATAATCACTGGAAATGACCAAATGTGTTCTGCTATGTCACCAACAGTAATCACGTTTTCGAAATTACAAAAAGTAAGACTATTACTAATGTTGAGCAGTGAATACCAATCGCTACCATCTCCTCGTTTTCAATGGGGCGAAAGCACCGTAATAAACTATTATATAAATTATTATCTATGAGAAACGTGATAACTGTAGATAAGGTAAGAGTGAAAAAAATGAAGGTTCACCAGTGATATCGTCCGAGCCAATGCCACGAGAGAGGCGATCCAGAGGGGGAGGTGTGGGGGACAGCTTGCTACGGGGGAATCGGTTGTGCACGCTGGTCGTCATACTAGCCGCATCTATGATGGCGGCGGCTGTTAAAGTATCTCTATGGATCGATCACATGCCTCCACGCTGACGCTTTCCGCGTAATAGGGCCAGTAATGCCTTACAATAGTCGCACAATTTTAACATCAATTATGATTCCTGACATTCTGCATGATGGTTCTCATGCCTAGTTCTTATAACTAATCTCATGTTGAAGACACTGCTTATTGCCAAAAGGAATTTAATCGCTAGCAAGCCAGTGACCACCCCCCCCCCAAACGCACACATACGAAAACATTCCTTTTATTCACGGCACTCGAGGCACAGGCGCCCAGTATAACGTTCCACAAAGGCTACGATGCTGTGAAACGTGTAAATCAAATATTGATGAGAGGGACTTCGTCTAATGATAATATTTCGCTAATTGCGTTTTTCGCACGCTTTCAGATGCGCACTGATATTACTGCGATCCATTACAATCTTTTTTCTTTGCCATTTCGCTGTGATCGTAGCGCACGGAGCGAGCGTCTAGACTTTGGTCGTGCTCGCTATCGCAAAATGCGGCTTTATCGCTTTCTTCGTAGCGCTCGCTGCTCCGAGGTTTGCCTCGAGTGATTTCAGCCATGCATACCTGTTGCCGTGCTCTTCTAGGCTTTTCCAGTGTCCTTTGACCGGTTTGTCTACATTTCGCAGTTCGCCGCCGCTCAGTTTCTCAATTCCTCTTTGGGCGCAAGTCGCCCCACTAAAAGTAATTTCAATGCTACCTCAATCTCTGCTGTTGTTGTCACCAGTGCTGCCACCTCAACGTGAAAATATTGTTACGGTGAAATAGAAAAGGGGTGTTTATTTACAGTGATATGGCCGTGGGATAAGGTGAAGCCTACTAGCCCCCAGGCACCAACGCTTTCTCCTCTTCTTCTCCCAGACCAGCACAATTCTTCCTCGTCGTCAGTGGCGTGACATTTCCCCCCTACTCAACCTAAGCCCTCTGGGCGTGTTCGGGAGTCGTGCGAGGCTGACACGGCTTCAAGCGGGCAACATGACATAGTTCGGTTTTGGCAGGCCGACGACCCGATGCTGTCAGGCGGGCTATTGCACAAGTTAAATCGCTGTTGCGTTTGACAACTACATATGGGCCGTCATAGTGGGCCAAGAGTTTTTGATGTAGGCCACGGCGCCGAATTGGACGCCACAGCCAGACTAAATCACCTACAGAGTACGTGACCCGCCGGTGACTGGTGTCGTATCGCACTTTAGAACGTTCTTGTGAAGCACCAGACCGTGATCGGGTGATTCTCCGAGCTTCTTCGGCGAGCCAGAGGGTCTGAGCCAGGCAGGGGTCTTCACGGCTTGTGAAGGGCAGGGTAGTATCCAGGAAGTAGCGTGGCGGTCTGGCATACAGCAGGAAAAATGGACTGCACCCAGTCGTCTCATGCGTGGCGGTATTAGACGCATACGTGATGAAGGGTAGTATGGTGTCCCAGTTCTTATGCCCTGCGTCCACGTACATGGCTGGCATGTTGATAAGCGTTCTGTTGACGCGCTCAGTCAAGCCATTTGTCTGGGTGTGGTATGGCGTCGAGTGTCGGAAAGTTACGGCGCATAAACGCATGAGCTCTTCAACAACATCAGCAGTGAATTGTCAGCCCCGATCAGTGATGACAATTCGTGGCGGCCCGTGTCGTAAGATGACTGAGCGCAGCAAGAAAAGCGACACCTGATGCGCCGTAGCAGATGTAAGAGCGGCGGTTTCACAGTAACGTGTGAGATAGTCCACGCAGATTACAATCCAGCGATTTCCATTCACGGACTTCGGAAACGGACCTACGAGGTCAATGCCGACTTGATCAAACGGAGCTGTCGGGTTCTTCACAGGGTGCAGCAAGCCAGATGGAGTTGCAGTTGCACGTTTGTGGCGTTGACGTTGCTTGCAACTGGCAACTTAGTGTTCAATCCTCGAGCGCATTCTGGGACAGTAAAATCTTTATTGAACACGGTGGAGTGTTCAAACCGATCCTAAATGCCCAGAAGTTGGATCATCATGCGTAACACGCAATACGTCCGTGCACAGCGTCTTGAGAACTACGAGTAGGTATCGCTGACCGACAGGCGAATAACTTTTTCCATAGAAGGCCATCACGCACACAAAAACGGCTTGTAGGTACGCTGGCTTGGGCGGCGACAAAGAGAGGCTGCAGACAGGTACCATTTTGCTGTTCCGTTTTGAAAACATTCGTTTCGGGGAACGCTGGCTCCAGGGTCGATATATAATTGTCGAAGTCGTCGCTGTCAGGTCCAGTCGTGGCCATTGGCCTCCTAGAAAGACAATCTGCGTCTGCATGACGCCTCCCGATTTTGTACACCACGGCAAAGTCATATTCTTGTAACCGCAGGGCCCAGCGTGCGAGGCGACCACATGGGTCTCGAAGATTCCGCAGCCAACAGAGTGAATGATGGTCAGTTACGATAGTAAACGACCGTCCGTACAAATATGAACGGAAACGCTGCACAGCGAAAACTACAGCCAGGCATTCCTGTTCGGTGACTGTGTAGTTTCGCTCCGGCTTGCTCAGAGTACGACTTGCGTACGCGATAACATGCTCGCGTTCATCGTGCCGTTGGACAAGGACTGCCCCGCGACCGATTCCACTAGCGTCCGTATGAACCTCTGTCACTGCAGCAGGATCGAAGTGACGTAGGATGGGTTTCGATATTAAAAGAAACTTCAGTTGACGAAATAACGCGTCGCAGTCTGGTGTCCAGTCAAAAGTGGAGTTTTTGCTGAGAAGGCACGTCAATGGGTAAGCGACGTCAGCAAAGTGATGTATAAAGCGCCTAAAATAAGAACACAACCCTAGAAAACTGCGCAACTCATTCACTGTCTGCGGGTGTTTAAGACTCAACAGCGGCAGTTTTCTGGGGATCCGGCATTAGACCATCACCATTGACAAGGTGTCCTAGCACCAGCGCTTGGCGCTCTCCAAAGCGGCACTTTTTCGAGTTCAGGATTAGGGCGGCGTTGTGCAGACAATTCAAGACGCGTACTAAACGGTCATTGTGTCCTTGGAAGGATTTCCCAAATGTGACGACATCGTCTAGATAGCAAAGACAAATGTCCCATTTTAAGCCGCGCAAAACTGTGTCCATAAAGCGCTCAAATGTGGCTGGCGCATTACACAGCCCGAATGGCATAACATTAAACTCATAAAGGCCATCTGGCGTTACGAAGGCTGTTTTTTTTCTTATCCGCAGGGTCCATTGGAATTTGCCAGTAGCCAGGTCTGAGATCAAGACAAGAAAAATAGGACGCATCAGAGAGGCAGTCGAGGGCATCGTCTATGCGAGGGAGAGGATAGACGTGCTTTTTTGTAACAGAATTTAGCCGCCGATAATCGACGCAGAATCGCCACGAACCGTCTTTCCTGCGTACAAGAATAACAAGGGCAGCCCAGGGGCTAAGTGACTCCTGTATCACCTTCTTCCGTAGCATGTCCTCCACTTGCTCATGAATGACTTTGAGCTCAGATGGGAACACGCGATATGGCTTTTGACGAATGGGACGAGCCGAACCAGTGTCGATGGTATGATGGGTTCGTGTGCAGTGCGAGAGGTCGGTCCATCTGCTTGAGAAAAGTCAGACATAGGCGAAAAGGGTGGAAGAATATCCACAAAAGTACGGCGTTGAGGTGAGCTGAGATCTGCGCTGATCATGCGGATGATCGAAGTTTCATCAGCAGGCAGAGGTACGGTGGCACTCGTAGCATCTGTGACCAAAGCAACGACGTGGGGCGCATCGGGTCCACAGGAGGCAAGCTTCTATACCGTTGGTAAAACTGCGGGCTCGGACGATGGATTGATTGTCCATAACGAGGCACTGCCGTGATGCAGGGAGGTCATACAGTGAGGGATAATAACATTTTTCTTCAGGCATGCTGAGTCAACTGGGTGCACCACGGCCTGAAATGAAACGTGGTCAAGAAGTGGAGCGGACATGAGGACGAACATGGCAGACAAAGGTGGAACTACTGTATCTTCGGTAATACTAAAAACTGTGTCTTCATTACGGCCACTACCAAAAAGAGTCGGCAGATGCGAGCCGTCAAAATGAACCTCTTGACTTCGGCAGTCCACGGTAGCTCCACAAAACTTCAAGAAGTCCATTCCTAAAATGATGTCATGCGTAGAGTGGGGTACGACTACGAATTCGGCTTGAAAAATTGCACCACCCACAGTCACTTGCGCACTATACACAACAAGTGGCCGCAACGCCTCTCTACTCACACCACAAAACGTTGAAGCATGGTCATATTGAAACATCACTTTGCGTCCCAACAAGCGCCTAACTGATTACTGATCACAGACACAGACACAGTCGCCCCCGTATCCACCAAAGCTAATGTATACAAACCATCAATAAACACACAAATTTTGTTTTTGAGCATTATAGTTGGAGGGATGATGGCACACAGCACATTTCCAGCGGCCTCACCCCCATTGGTCGCGCTGGTTAGTTTTCCTGCTGAGGCGACATGGTGCGCCCCCGCGGTGATGGAGAACGACGCGTACGGAAGGCGAGTGGAGGAGTAACACTTCTATCAGATGCAGGGGAGTGGTCGCTGAGATTCTGGTTATGGATGTTGCGGTAATACCCACTCTGGGTATTGGATTGCTAAAAAACGCGACTGTATTGCCAATTGTTAGGTACTGTTGGAGGCGTCGGACGGTTATAGCGAGGTGGGAACCGACTGCGACAGTACCTGGCGATGTGACATTCGACGCCGCAGCGGTAGCATATCGGTGGGGAAGGTAGAAAATGCTGTTGGGAATAAGAGCAAGGAACAGCTGGGCGCGTCGTAGGTCTGGCTGAATGCTCATACTGCTCAGGAATCCTGGTAGATCAAATGAAAGATCTATGTGCACTTGAGGCGACGTCATACCTTGGGGCGTCAGGCATCGGCGCATTCCGGTTGGCGAAATCTATAGGAGGATAGTCAATAGAAGCTGCAACTTCAGGAGCTTGTGCGAAAGGCTGCACTGTAATCGCTTGTGGTGGTGAAGCCGGCCGTCTAGATACCTTCTGGACAGAGACCTCAGCAGACTCGTGCAGGGAAAGTGGGTTGAGCCGCAGCAGTTCTTTCTGCACGATTTGGCGGATCGTCGACGGAAGATCTAGTTGGGCATGGTCATCAAGGCTGGCCACGGTAGGCACGTTGGCCAGCCGCCCAAATTTTGGCGCAATACAACGGGTTTTAGAGCTTGAAAAGCGCGGATGTGTTTAATAACATCGGAGACGGTTTCAAGGGTGTCTTTGGCAATTAAAACGTTGTACACGTCAGCCGCGATGCCCTTCAAAATGTGGCCGACTCTGTCTTCTTTGGGCATGTTGGAATTCACACATTTGCACAATCTGAGGATCTCTTCTGTATAAGTGGTACAAGTTTCCTCCGGCAATTGAGCTCTTTGAGCAAGGGTCTGCTCAGCCCGCTTTTTGCTCGGTACAGAGTGACCAAAACGCTGTTTTATCTCGCTGGCAAACCGTTCCCAAGTTGTCAAATTGTCCTTGTTATTCTCGAACCAGATAAGATCCCACCGGTTGTACCGACTAACTCGTTCATAATTTTGTAGCCACTTCTCAACGTCCTCACGTTCCTCTCCTGCAAACGGTCGTGGTTCCCGGTAAGGCTGGCAGGGAATAGAGCTGGAGGGGGCAGGCCTTTCACCAGCCTGACTTGCAGCGTCGCGGCTGGTACGGTTAGATTCGGTGTGGTCCATGATTGCTGGAAGCGGTACAGAGTCACCAAAACGCTGTTTTATCTCGCTGGCAAACCGTTCCCAAGTTGTCAAATTGTCCTTGTTATTCTCGAACCAGATAGGATCCCACCGGTTGTACCGACTAACTCGTTCATAATTTTGTAGCCACTTCTCAACGTCCTCACGTTCCTCTCCTGCAAACGGTCGTGGTTCCCGGTAAGGCTGGCAAGGAATAGAGCTGGAGGGGGCAGGCCTTTCACCAGCCTGACTTGCAGCGTCGCGGCTGGTACGGTTAGATTCGGTGTGGTCCATGATTGCTGGAAGCGGTGGCAGTCCAGCAAGGCGGCAACTACGTCGAAACTAAGTTGATCTTGCTTCGCCGTACTTAGGGATCGAACGGAGCACCTTCCACCAAGTTGCTACGGTGAAATAGAAAAGGGGCGTTTATTTACAGTGATATGGCAGTGGGATAAGGCGAAGCCTACTAGCCCCCAGGCACCAACGCTTTCTCCTCTTCTTCTCCCAGACCAGCACAATTCTTTCTCGTCGTCAGTGGCGTGACATTGCAATGTCACGCCACTGACGACGAGGAAGAATTGTGCTGATCTGGGAGAAGAAGAGGAGAAAGCGTTAATGCCTGGGGACTAGTAGGCTTCGCCTTATCCCACTGCCATATCACTGTAAATAAACACCTCTTTTCTATTTCACCGTAACAATATTAACAAATAGTCACACCAAGAAACATGCCTGAAACATTCCATTTTATGCCGGTTGGGCTGTGGCGAGATTACTTTTGGTCCTCAAAATAAGCTTGTTTGTGAATCAGCTTATCTATAAATACTGAAGCTGCACTTGACCATGAAGCATGTGCCAATTTTTCTTACCTCGCTACACCCTTTTTAAAGGCAAATACACGACACGCACAACTCGTACAAATATCAGTTGGTATCTTTTTCGTCCTTTCGTAGCACTAACAGGACGTAGGACTTCCTGACGTTACGTCTGGCAGAAGCTGCGAACTCGGACCTCTCCTTTCATATGGGAGGGTGATATCACAATCGGCCTGCTAAAATCCTTTCATTCACGATATTCCTAGGCCACGCAGGCAAGTTTGCATGGCTCGGTTAAAGCGCGAATTTATATTTTGGCTGGTAGCTTAGGCTATCGCGTCATCGCGAAGGTGGGAGTGAAAACAGAAAGAGGTGCCGTAGGGGGGGGGGTTACGGACCATTGCGCAATAGAGGCTTTCGC
Organism: Amblyomma maculatum; assembly: GCF_055883805.1. Lineage (NCBI taxonomy): Eukaryota > Metazoa > Arthropoda > Arachnida > Ixodida > Ixodidae > Amblyomma > Amblyomma maculatum. Next base: position 121,422,274 of record NC_139346.1, read on the forward strand.
CTCATCGCAGTTTAGTGTCCCGAACTCCCCTTAGAATTCTTTTTTATAGAGAGCATGTACAGGCAAAAGTAAATGAACATGACATTGCCTTTTTCTTTCGCCTCTAGCCTACTTTACAGGAAGCTGCGAAGTGTGCAGGCTGGTTCGCTTTTTCTTGGATAAGTAATGATTCCTCGTGTCTGATAAGGAGAGCCTCATGGCAATGAGGATGAAATAGATGCCCGGTTTACTTACCTCCCAAGTATACCTGCTTAATTTACTGCATATCTATTATTTGCGCACTCTTCAAGCGCTCATAAACGCTTACCCCTGCTGAGGCCGTGCGCTGGCTACAGTGTGCGACACGACCTATACTATTGCGTGCCTGCTGCTCGCAGTACTTCACTGTAACTTCTCTATCCATCGCTAATAATCAGGTAAAATCTTACAGTTTTCCGCCTTTCTCGCACGTTTTCTTCGCACAAAGGCACAATATGCACAAGAGTATGGAGAGCAGCTTTACCACATCCTTTATTTTCAGAATTTTCAAAGTATATGAGTGTCGACACATTTTACTCCATTTTCAACGCATCTTACTACCTTCGGCAAAACATTTTTAGCCAGTAACGAAGTGCCGGAAATAATCTATACACTTTAGGCCGTACATGACACCCTTTGGGAGGTGTGGAAATGAGCATCTCTGAAATAAAAAATAAAACTGAATGCCGTGAGTGAACAAGAGACCTCAGTATCAAAGTTTAGAAGGCTAACCTCCAATGCACCGTAGAAAGTGGTAATGTTAACGTTGTATTCCTCCTTCCATCTCTGAAAAGACACGTTGTCAGAAACAAACAATTAGATAACAAATGACAGCTCTATTCATAGCAATGAACACATTCTCTGAAATAACCGTAGAGTTTTCGTCTCACGTATGTTTCTGACAATGTTTCTGTTGATGCATTCTCTGAAAAAGAACCGTTTAATAACAAATAACATTACGTCACAAAGAAGAATCCCTCGTTGCATAATAAGCTGGTCAGCTGACCGGGGTACAGCAAGTGCAGGACAGACTCGCACATTCTTTTTAACTACAACTGCAAACTAGTTTCTTGATCCTCTGTCTGGAGTATATTGTGCACTTGGCTACTGCATGAGGGGCATAAATACGCGTTCACTAGGAAGCCATGCGTTCTACGTTGCTGCCATTGCGGCTACACGCCCGCGCATGGAGATGGCATCGTTCTTCAGCGCTCCTGAAAACGAAGTTTGAAGCATTGGGCTTTAAACTGGCGTGCCTACACCGTACGAAGAGCCGTTCGACGCATTTTTATATGATATGTGCATCGAACGTAATTGTGTCAAGCGCCACCATGGACTAAAGTGCCTCCAGCGCTGGTGTGGCTTTTTGCGGCCCCGCCGTGCGTAGAAAGCTATAGTTGTGTCCGCGTTGCGCGCTTTCTGGTGGCCTCTTCCACCGAGCGTTATGCAGCCCGGGCGGGTGAGTTGGAGATCGGGTTATGAGCGAAACTTCGCTTCCAGCAAAAAAAACAAAAAACAAATCAGGTGTTCTCCGCGATTATTGCATGACTGAGGAGCATCTCTACAACGGGGCGTGGCTGGCCAAATTTGCAAGTGCCCATCTTCACTCAGGTAGAAGCGCAGCGTATATAACGAGAGTTGCGATGCGAGCGCCTCGTTGCGAAAACCCACTTCATTAGAGCGACAGCTTAGTTTTTGGCGTTCCCCAAAATATTGTGCTCGCAACCAATACCTTTAGATAACGATCTTGATAGGCCTCGCCGGGCCGAAGCATCTGGCAAGGAAATTGCAGGTTGCTATGGCTAGGAGCATGGTTATTATTTTGAACGTGTTCTCACCGGGTATAGGGTGGCGTCAAAGAGACCAGTCGTGTACATACATTTGCCAGTCGCAAAATTCAATTCTCTGGCGCTCTGTAAAAGGTAACAACAAGTCCTTTAGATATGATTTAAACCGGCAAAAAGACGGCACCTAGGTGGAATGTTAAATGGCGGACATGAACATACAGGGCAGCGTTAGCTTTATATATCACGCCAGTCAACCAGGAATATCCGCGGTACGCACGATTAGCATCCGAATCTCTATTGCCATGAGAGGACATTTGTAAAACATCCTTATGAACTTTCAAATTCGAATATCCACATCGGTGTTTCGGTGTATGTCCGAGGGGCATCCATTATTGCACGACGAGTGGATGTTCAGGAGGTATCCGTGAATGTCTGTGTATGATCGTAAACTTGCGGCTGATATACACCTTTTAACTGTCATCCCGAAGTATATTTGACCAAGATATTCTGATAACCAAAGTCATTTCACTTTGTTCCTATTAGTAATGAGCTGATTGCTCGAACTAATTGAACACTACCGCTCGTATATGGCACTGCTGAATATATCCCAGTTTAAATAATTGATGCGACTTTCTAGCATCTGACCTGGTAGTTATTGCCGTTTTTTTCCTCTGGCATGTTTTACGGGACGTTGCGTGCACTCTTTATTCGGTGAAAAAAACCTCCTAACAAGCAGTGCTGCAGCCGACTTCAAAGTCGATGCGACCCAATCCTGCAGACAGGTTTTGGCGGCTATAATCATTCCATGGTGCTTCATCGGAATTTCGTTTTTCAAGCTCATTTTGCGCACTTCGTTTATTGAATGGTTATTTGGCTGTGTTACAAAAGTGGTGTGCCACTCACATGCTAGTCAAGACCTTTTTTGGCCCTGAAGCTTTCGTAAGCAGCCCAAGTGTTGTTCTGTAACTAAGTTCAACTAAACACTGACGCTTTGTTGCTTTGGATGAAAGGAGCGGCTGGTCCCTTCAGAATGTAAGAGCGCGTGAACATTACTTTTCGAATGTTATTGTTGGATGGACGGAATGTTATAATACAGTTGCAACCTATTGCGCATTTTGTGCGCCCTGGCGTGGAAGTTACAAACACGCAGTGGTTACAAGCGTAAGGCGATACCTGCCACAAGACATGTTTGCTCGTGTTGGCGTGTGTACCACAAAGTTCCGGAAACGAGTGCCTCAAGCCTCTCTTCTCTGCTTGTGTTACGTAAGCTGTTACGTAAGCTACTCCAGAAACCGGAGTGACAGCAACTGGGCAGAAAACTAGTAAGACGTTACTAAAGATGTTATCAATAAGTGAAATTAGCCTACATTGGCTAAATATTTTATAGTTGTATACCTTGTGCCACACAGTTTCAGTTTCGGTTGCAGGTTGCGGAAGGAAGGTTCCGACGTAACAGGCTAGCATTTCAGAAAACTGCTACGCTAAGCTGCTCCAGAAGCCGGAGTGACAGCGACTGGACAAAGGACAATTATATTACCATATTATGGGTCTTCACGTGATCTCTTACTACCCGTTGACGTCGGAACCATCGTTGTACGAAGTGAAATTTAAGCTATGTCACACAAGAACTGCAATTATGGTTTATTTACAAACCGCAGCCGAATTTCACTCATCGATACATGCTCAGTATGGTCTTACGTATATTTATAGAACAGAAATTCAGCGCAAAACTGATGTCTTTACCCTGCAATACCTTAAGGCTATATTAAGCACTCAGTCCCGGTACAGAAGAGAAATGTTTGGGCGTGTTGGTTCATCGTCAACAAAGCAAAGCGCAAAAAAACCCAAAGGACTACGAGGGGACAGGAAGCGCTTGGCTCCTCCTCGACCTTTGTAGTTTCTTACACTTTGCTTTATTGACGTCCCAGGACACTAGTTGCTTCCTCATATTCTAGTTCATAACAGCACTATAGAGCCATCTGTTAAACAAAACTAATCATTTTTCTTTGATTGCACTACGCGGCATATAGTAAGTCTGGACCTTTTTATAATATCGTGTGCACCACATATTGGCCTCTTTCGAGAGGCCCAAAAGACACAGGACAAGTGGTTAGGATTCGCTCTCTCAGCACACTGCCTATCAACATGATTATGAGGCAAACCTTTTACTGGTGCATACAATTTGTTTCTATTAGGTTTTAAGATAAGTGATTGATTATCCTATCGGGATGATGCCGGTTGCCGATTTTAACAACCTCTCGTACTCTTCGCAACAATCACAAATAGCGTGTAGTCATTGAAGCGCTAATCCCACTAGTTTGGTCGACGCAGTTGGAAAAGGCAGCTTGGAGCATAGCAGAGTCGAACGCTGCTATTGATCCAACTAGCCAGCCCGGCAGACCTCGTTGTCGTCCTGTTTTCCATAACTCCAGCCTGATTTTCTTTAGTTTCGTAATTATAGTATTTGATTAATTTATTATTTGATAACAAGTGATGGCGTCATTATCCATGAAAATTGCTTTATTGGAAAAAGCTTTGCGTGGCAATGGCTTCTATAGCTCATATGATGACAGCCTGCGAATGGAATGCAGGTATAAAGATGTGCAGCATTAGCCTCTTTCTTGAATAAGTACTCGTATTTGCAAATTCAAGATTTATTAGCATCACTGGGACATCCTGCAGCAAATTTAAACCTACAAACTGGTGATCCAAGCAGGACTGAGGGTATTTCAGGGCCGGACAAGCACTGGAGCAGGAAGTACATGCATAATTTAGGGAAGCAAGAGTCATGAGAGGCTAGGCATTCGGAAAGCCTTTTGTATACATGTACCGGTGCGGACAAAAGTAAATGGAGCACGTCATTTCCTTCCATACTTTTTCACACATGGCTTAATAAAAACTAGTATTCGTGGTATGCACGAACCGGTAGTAGATATCGCTGCCCTTTCACTTGGACCATACTGTTTTCTTATATCCAGTGCGGGAGGCATGATTTTATTTGAATGGTAAAGCGCGCTCTGTTTGCATATCTCCGAACCTGTGCATATGATGATTTACTGCCCCCATGGAGTGCCGTATTGCATGTCTTAAGTTTGAACTAAGCTGCCTGGCGTTCCATAATACACTCCGATATTGCACAATACACGGACTTCATTGCACGTCGTCGCTAAGATTCTTCCCACAGAATTCAGATCAAAATTCGAGCACCCCAGGCTGTATACCCACGATGGGTTAGGAACATGATTAGGAACTAGTAACATGCGAGTATATGTGACCGCAAATGTGGTTCACGAATGTGCTTTCATAAATAGAAAACACGAATGATCCAATGCTTACCTGATGAGCGTCTTCAAGGAAGGCATAGCACAGCCTCCATGCCAAGCACAACCTATTGGCTTCCTTCGGAATAAAGAGAGCAGAATAATATGCAGCTAAAATTACGCTGCTAGCGACGTTTCGACAAAAGCTTGCTTTGCAGCCAACATCCCAAACACACTGACATCTTTTAGTGGCCCTAGACCTAGATTATACGTACAATATGAGATGTATTTGCGGACATGAACACTAATTTACGATACGAAGTTTGATCCCGACTCATGTGGTTCGCGGTTCCAGCTGCGACACTGCATAAACGCCGTAAGAGGTCATGCTGGAGCATTTGTTTGACAAATGTATCGCTTTTCCCATTCAGAACTCTGCCGGCATCTCATATATTGCCATTTTATAAGAGCCGGAGCTCTACTTCAATCATGCCAGAACTTAAGGCCACCTGGCTTCGAACATTTTACCTTGAACACTCGCACTGTGAAGCAAACACCGTCATATTAATAAATTTCATCTACGTCGTTCTTTCATTTATGCTAGGTAAATACGTCACACACATAATCCATCTGGGCGAATGCGGGCGAGGTCCGCGAGCGTAGTTTCTGGAGAATCCACCATGCAGCGTGGTATATAGGGTGCTACTCTCGCTAGAGACAGAGAAACCAACCGTGGCAGACAGGCTGCCGAAATCCCCGTTGCCGAGAAGGTTGCCAAGAGCGGAAGCATTTCAAGATGAAGCGACGGCCGTATTCGAATGTGTCGGCGGTCGATGACTTAAGCTCGTCAAACTTGGTTCAAGGATAGTGAACCTTTATAATTGTTTCTCGGCCGCATAAGCCTGTTTACCACGACCATGAGAAACACGCAAAGGCACTCAAAAGCACCCGTGGTTTCGTAAACGATCTGCAGGTAGTCAACAATTACTCTAGCATTTCTTGGCGGCAGTCACATCCTAGCGCAGCCCTGCATACATTCCGGCATCCTGATGCACCGGCTCCACTGCTAGGCTCAATTCTGAAGACCAAATCGTTTCTGCAACAATGTATTCACTTTGTTCTTTTCTTTCAGCTCAGTTCAGTAGCGCTTATTTTCTTTCGCTTGATGTTCATTCTCTTTTGCTTCAAACATGAAAACATTCATGTTTGGCACAAAAGCGAATGAAATAAAATTGCGCACTTCGACATTGACCGAAAAATATTGTATTTGCCGCGATACATGCCGGCAGTGTAGCAGTGCTTTTAGTTCGACTGCATATTCATGTCACTGAATGATTTAGCAGGAAAGCGCTACTACATGGGGTAATTCTGAAAACCACAAGACATGTTAGAAGCCTCGACCTTTTCTTTTCAGAGAAAAAAATCCACTTTTAGCTGATTCGGTCCCTGGAATTTCTTCTGGGAGGCAGGGGTACACTCAACCTCATAGTTATTGCGGCAGATGTTTTTATGATTATTATTACATGAGAAAACGTCCTCGAAGCATAAACTCAAATTCGAATTCAAACTCAGTTTATGTCCGTTAAAACAACGGAGGGGGCTCGAACAAAAAATGAAACAAAATCACTTGATCGCGTTCGAATCCCCTTTACATTGCATACGGTAATGACACGGTTAATTTAACACGGTTAACAGTAAGCAGGTTTATAACTCAGACAGCTAATGCCTCAAATCACCGTGCTCCATAAAGCAGGCCCGCCATACCCCGGCAGAGCGCAATCATCCCAAATTTCGACATTCTGGGGCGCACACGCAAGCATCGAACAGCGGATGAGACACAGCGTTGTGCTCTTGGATAATGGCACATGCACACGAAGATGATTGGCGCCAAGCGTATTCAACTGCCACTATGATGTCGATGATGTCCTCAGTCGCAATCGACACATACCCACGGCGGGGTACTGGCCAGGGTGCATTGCAGATATCAAAGATTAGTAAATAAGTAGGGGAGTATTTGGATACTTGTGAGAATGCAACCGAAAATCAAAAGAAAAAGAAAAGGCAGTAGATTCTCATTCTAGCAGGGGAACCTGCGTGTATAAATCACAAGTCATGAACATAGAAAGCAATAATCTACCGAGAGGGTCCTTCAAGTAAATTCTGCATACGGAAGCGAAGCGTTGGTTACAAATAATTGAATTTTCGAAGACCGGTAAAAATATATATTCAACCGGGAACCCACCGAGAAAAATTTACTGTTCTTTCTGAGCAGCTGAAACGTAATGCAAAAATATCATGTGTTGCGGATGTCCGCACTTAATCAACTCCGGAGAATAAAAATATACGACTAAAATGTGACTTGCTATAGATGTACTAGAGCACTGTAAGCGTTCCCGTTACATGAGTACTACATTTATTTCTAATTCGAGGCCTTATTTCGCAAATTTGCGTAACTTTCACTGAACATGCGTAACTATATGATGCAGTAATGTTAGCTAATGCAAATTTGGGGATACAAATAAAGTAGTCAGAAAACCACGCGATGACAAAATAAAACTGTACGACGCTTAAGCTCCGCCTTTAAGAGTTCAACGCAATAGCGCTTCAATTCCAATGCTTTGAAGACAGTGGATGGGAGCATAAGGCTTTGAATCGGACGGTGGCTAGCGCCATTTGCTGCGACAACGCAGTACGATCGAAGTAATTTTACAGTGAGCGCCGCATCGCAGGTAAGCAAAGTGGAAATGTCATATCCGTCTCGCTTAACTATTACTTCTGCAATTATATTGTTTCTAAGGATGCGCCTGAACATCAGCCGATAGTCATAAGGCTTGGTTTGGTATGGTTAGATTTGATTTGTGGAGTTTAACGTCCCAAAGCGACTCAGTCTATGAAAGACGCCGTAGTGGAGGACTCCAGAAATTTCGGCCACCTGGGGTTCTTTAACGTGCACTAACATCGCACAGCACACGGGCGCCTTGCTTTTCGCCTCCATCGAAAAGCGGCCGCCGAGGCCGGGATTCGATCCCGCATCCTTGGGAACAGTAGTCAAGTGCCGTAACCACTGCGCCACCCTGGCGGGGTCGTCATGAGGCAATGCATACATTAGGTCCACCTTTATTCAAAAAAAAAGCAATGCGGTTCTCTTGCGGAGCATAATATCACACAATGCACGGTACAATTTCTTTCGTTTTACTGTTGACAAATATTCACTTGAAAACCGCACTGAAAGAAACCGCAGACTTGCTACGACTTCTCTATAAAAGCCCTCAATCCCTGCGCAAAACTCTTCAGTTGAAACAACGTACTCCGGTAGCCGCCGCCTCAGTCTGACTTGGTGCTTAAGAAAAGGTCAGTCGTGTCTATAAAAAAAAAACTGCTGACAAGCTGTCGCAAAAGAAGTGGCCCATTCCTAGCCAACCGTCTCTTAATCGTCTGGACAAATTGGTCCGCCTGCAGCGCTCCCATTCAGACGCCCAGTCAAATACAGCGAAATTCCTGTGCAGCTTCTGAATATTTAACCGTAAACAGTGTAACACCTGCATGGCGTACAAACGCTTGCTGATAAAGAACAAGTTGCAAACTGTGATCTTGGCAAAAATAGATAGGCTGGTCCCTGTCCTGTTTTCAGCTTTGTCCTTTATCTCTTTAGCCTGCCCTCTCCAATACTGTTCACTGTCATGGTAAGCCATAAATATTTGTACAGGGCCTTTTACAATAAAGGCCCAGGTGCAGATGTGTTAAAAAGGGCAAAACGAATGCAGGTGGCGCCAGGAGCGAAAACCTTCTTTTTTAAATTGCACACCTGAACCTTGTCGGTAAAAACATGTTTTGGGGAAAAGGGATTATTTATATCCTGGGGATCACACTGTCAAATATGCAGGAAACCAGAAACAATAGACCATGTTGTTTTACACTGTTGGGAAGGAGTATATTTTTGGGATGTATTGTAAAGAATGCTAATAAACGAGTGTCCACTAGACCCGCATGACATCCGGCACTTATGCATAGAAATTGAGGATGGGGTACCATTTGGTTTATTTATGCCCGTGGCACTCTAGAATGGCGGGTTACCAATGTGATAAAGATGCACGGCCTGCCAAAATTCATTTTCGGGAAAGCGTGGACAGGTTTTTGGAAATCCAGAAAGCTGCAGCAGAACCGCCTGAGTGGTTCTCAAGGCTAGAGCCTTTGTTGTGTATGCTGGATTTTCGTGTGTCACATGTAAATAGCGTATGTAAATTGCATTTCGGTGATTTTTGTTGATTTTGTTCACGTGAAATACAATGTGTCAAGACTTGGCCATAAAGGAAAAAAAGGTTCTGTGGCGGAGTGGTTGCATGCTCGCCTCGAACTGCGAAGGAATCGTGTTGGACTGCGCGGGTTTCCGCAGAACTTTTTATTGTTTCTTTTCTTTCACCTGGCTTTGGCGTTATAACTACAACGCCGACACCGGCGTTTCTACGACACGCGGCCCTTAACGCTATTGCCTTAATGGGTATATTTATGTATTAATTGAAGGGGAACATAACCCATCCTTCTAAAGAGCTTCGCCCCGTGTACACATCACCTTTATGACTCCGAGTGCGCAGTGCGCATTCCAATAAGCATCAGAGCAATTCCTAAGCGAATGCTAAGACGAAAATTTAAAGATGAACATGCTTACTGTTTATTAAGACGAAAGCCTTTAATGCCTCATCGTTGTCAGCAGGACTGAGGCAGAGGCTGTCACACATTCGAGAGCGTACCATAAAAATTAACAAACCTTAACTCCAACAAGTTGTCACGCCACATGGGCTCCCATTGAGAGTGCCACACGAACGTTTCAAATATTCTGTGTATTACTTGTACCTTCCTCCTCGCACAATGCAGGACTTGAAGGACATACGCAAGCTTTGCAAACGAAATTATGTTGCAGGCCTGAGCCCTAGCAAACACTGAGATCAGTAGTACTTGCGAGCGGGCTAGTTGGCTAGATGACTCCGAAGACCACCGGCGCTGCATAGTTATACACAAACACACAAGAGAATTAAACCAAGACGTTCACACCGATGATTCGCTCGCTACCAACTGGCTGTTATTTATGATGCGAAGAAGAATGCATCACAAAAACTTAGAGTTACGTAAAGAAGACGACAAAAAATTCAGAAAAAAATGCCAAAATAAAACGAAAATAGTGACAAATTGCGTCAATCTTCTTGTCATCTCCGAACGAAGCAGTTTCACCTCCTTCCTGTGCAGCGCCACCGACGGAACACTGATGCATTCCCCTTCTTCCCCCAACATCATCTTGAATGCTTCGATAATCTATCTTTTAAAACTGTCTTTTGTGCCAGGCAGCACCTTGGTTTCGGTGAACCTTGGTACACAATGGGTACCCCTCGAATCATGTTGATCGTCTTCCGTTTTACAACGAGAGCAATCGGTCGCCAGGTTTCCTGGAGCCGACAATGCGGCCCGCCAATTTCTATGTTCCCTTAGCCTTTCATTGAGGCATCAGCCTGTCTGCCCCACATAGGCCTTCCCACATGTCAGGGGGATCTTGTACACTACACCTGTGCGGCATTTGACAAAGCGTTCTCTGTGCAGTACGCCGCATCCTTCCTTGGTCTCACTCGTTCCATTCACCTTCCTGCACATACTTTTTAACTTGTTCGGTGCAGACAGCATGGCCCTAAATTCAAATCGGCTGGCTATCTTCTTAAGACAGTGTGATATGCCATGTACGTAGGGCAGGACAACAACCTGTCTTCTCTTTTCACTCTCTTTACGCTCTCTTTTTCGGGGTCACATATTCTTCAAACAGCTTTCAGCCGCAGATATCAGCATGCTCCCCGGATATCCACTCCACTTCAACCTCTCAATCTGTAGGTTGACACTGTTGCCCGTCAAGTGCGGACAGGATTTGATCAACGCCTGCTGTAAACACGAGACTGATAGACCCCTCTTGATCAACTTAGTATGACCGGAGTCATACGGAAGGCCTTTTGCCCCTCGTGTCCTATAAAACCAACACATGTGGTTTTCGTGAAGCACAAGTCTGATGTCCAAGTACTGGATCTGTGCATTTTCTGGTTCCTCAAAGGTGAACTCAACCCCGGATGTGCTTTAGGGAACAGTTTCACAATGCTCTCAACCTTGCTCTCTGTGTTTTCTCCATACGGCAGGCAGAACGAAAAATAATCTACATTTCGAAATGCCTTGGCAACTCCAGCTTCCTTCATATTGTTACGTGGTGTCAAGCAAAGAGAGGGCACTACATGGCGACAGGATGAACGATGATTTAATGTCTGGCCTAGCGCGAGGGCTCCTCTCGCGCCACTGCCGATCTTTTTCGCAACACTTCCCGGGGCCACCGAGTGATCGTCCCGATCATTTCGTTGAAGTCGATGGTGACGGGTTGGTGTACATGTTCAAGAAAAGATAGAAAAGAACGATGCGCTTGACACCACGATGATGATGAACACGATGATGTTTGGGTGATCCGCCTCCCCTGGAGGTGTTCAACCATCCGTCACCAGAGTCCACGGGACCGATGGCTCGAGGTCGCGATGAGCGGCTGAACGGGGGTTGCGTGTACATGTCCGATTCCTTTGGGTCCTCCGGGCCTTTCGGGTCCTTCGTCTCGGGTCTGGTTGGTCTGTCTGTTCTCCTCGTCTTCAGATCCGGGCTGTGGGCTGGGCGGTGGTAGTTGGTCGGGTCTGGGCAGGAAGGGCTGGGGCGAAGCTGCTTGGCGATGTCCCAGGGCCCTCGGTCGATGGTCCTGGCTACCAGAAGGCGTCGATGCTCCAAGGCGAGGAGGGAGATAATGTACGCCACACCTCCAACCAAAACATTACGTGGTGACAAGCAAAGAGACGGCACTACATGGCGACAGGATGAACGATGATTTAATGTCTGGCCTAGTGCGAGGGCTCCTCTCACGCCACTGCCGATCTTCTTCGCAACAATGTGATTAAAAACTGTCCTATCACCCTTAGCGAGGAATAGGTCACTCAATATAGGAGCAATTGAAGATATTATGCAAATTCCAGCATCGGTGTAAACGTCTTACTTCATTCTCTTGTGTGTGTGTTGTGTTTGCGTATAACTTTGCAGTGCCAGAGGTCTTCGGAGGGAAACACTGAGAGTTCCCTACCCATCCGAGCCTGTGTTTGTCGCTGCATAGGTACAATTTGAGAATCCCAGTAAGCTGCACAGTTGCGAACTTGGTGCGGCGAAACCCGTGATATGCTCATCATAATTCCCGTTGTCTACCGTGAGGATGATAGCGGGTCTCCGCGAGTGACAGATACTGCGCCTTTCCTTTTCTGCAAACTAATTATAGAACGAATAGCTTTCGCCTCATCACACTTTAGTGGTGGTCCAAAGCGCCCCCTAGAATTTTTTCTTGCTTATTAATCACTGGGTAATGTAAGCAGCCCCAGACTTCAATAAACCATATGAACAAGCAGGGTATCATAAACAAACCCGACAATGCAACGTATTGCTGTCTTTTATGAATCCCTTCATTATCGATCATCCGGTTCTTTCTTTTTCGCAAAGAATGTCGCTGTGTACCTGTAGCGATGCCAAAGCAACCCCCATCTAGGATTGCTGTGGTGGGAACATAGGATTGCACATAGCACATTCGAAATCATATGAATGCTCTTTTCAGGAGCGATGGTCAAATAAGTTGATAATAACGAAGGCATGATCTAACAGCATTAAATACAGCACTCTAAGAAATCTCTTTATTTTGATGCTACTCAGCCATCTAGATAATTTAACTAATTGGATAGATGTGCGTAGTTGCTAGATTACAAAGGTTTTTTTCTCCAAGCCATTAATAAGAAAAGCATTCACTGCAGCTGCTACTAGACTGTAGTGATTTCTGAGTAGATGAAACTTAATATGCTCGACAAATTCGGCAAATACTATTAGCGTACCTTGAAGAAGCCGGGCGATATGTTTAGCCTCATGGTTTCGTCCTTGCAAGCCCAGAACACGGCTGTTGCGACTCCAGCCGTCTTCGCAGTATCTAATGGGTCTATAGCATGAAATCATCAGCAAAAGCATTAGACTAAACACTGAAATGTCAAATCACGGCGTAGTTTTGGCGCACACATATATAACAAAGCTGGCATATTTATTTATTTATTTATTTATTTATTTATTTATTTATTTATTTATTTATTTATTTATTTATTTATTTATTTATTTATTTATTTATTTATTTATTTATTTATTTATTTATTTATATTGGAGCCCCTGCTGGGGCTATTGCAGGAGTGAGGTTAAGAAGAATACATACTAAAATGGCAAGGTACAAAACAAACTTAACATGTTAACACACGCAGTGGATAAGATAATGGTTCTTGGCTGTTCTCATGTGTTTCTTTTAAGAGACATTTCAGAAAAACGTGCCACGGGATGCTTGCATTGAACTGTAACAGACATTGGTTTCCTATAAAAAAAAAAAAGTTAAATGTACCAGCCAAATCGATAAAAAGTGCAATAAAATGACCAGTACGTGGCTTAGACAAAACCCCCTTCAAGGTCAACTCCTAGAGATATTTTGTGCGCGCGGTAGTTTATTACCATTATTTTCAGGCAAAAAGGGTGTTTCGGAAGGGGGTCCCTAACCTTCCACATCTTGGCGCTTTAAAACCCGCCCTTCCGCAAAACGTGACTCGCACTCGACTTGTCGACTTCTATAGCAAATCGTACATCAAACGCTTATTTGGCTCATTTATTTGAATATTGCAAATAGGCATGTTATACATTGTAACTGGATTATTTAACAAAACTTGTAGGCATGCTGCCTAGCCTTTGGAAGAAATAACATCCTCAACAAGAAAACGCTTCTTTATTTTTATATGCGTGTCCATTTATTGCGCTAGTATTTCTCCCAACTTCAATGCATCATTTCTCCCCTCTAAAAGTTCTGCAAACTGCCTTGAAAACAAAGAGTGTTTTTTATGTAGTTCGTCGAGATCATTATTTTGGAAGATTCACGCATTTTCGGCGTATTCCTCGGAGCTTCCTGCGTCTTTCTTTCTCTACTTTATCTATCAAATGTACTCATTGAGTCACAGTTGCGCAGTGGCGCTCAGCATGACCTGCAACACTCCGGTGGCGACCGTAAAATAGCTTTCGTTTCATACTCAATAAAATTTTCTGTGTTTTTTTTTTCTACCAAAATACTGCTTCTTTGCATCATATATACTGGCATAACGTTTCAACCACAATCTGAGTTGTGCTGTTTGCTGAATAACGCACCAATGCCATCTTAGATGCTGCAAGAGCTATGAGAGCAACTTTCTGCGATAAACTAGCCAACAGCAAGCAGACATGAAGAAGACACGAGACACATCAGTAAGTGCACTAGCAACTCAGTTTCTTGCACGTTTCGAACCAACAGTAAACATCAAGTAAATCTGTATCGCCTCAAAGTGCGTGTTTAGTCAAAGCGTCTTCACACTTCAGATGCCTGCACTGTTGAGAACCCATTCCAGTGTACAAAACCATTGCCTCGCTCTCTAGCAGCAGCATATTGTCAGCTTCAATACACCCGTCCTCACTCTGAGCGCCCCAAAGATAATTAACGGTACCACAAGAGGCTCGATGCCAAAGTAGACTGGACGAATATCTTTTCGCAGTACACCGAGGGGCCGACAGGCGGCGTAGCAAGACGGAAAGGCAGCGCAATACTATAGCCCACAGGCAGCGACCGCTGCACCGGAGACGTCGCAAAAGAGGGTACCCTAAGCTTTCGCAATTGCCATCTCAAAAGATCATTATTGTCGTTCTTTGAAGGACAACTGGAGCGAACGATCAGTGAGCATCAGCGTGAAGTAGCCGTCGCCAAGGGCGGCTGCTTCGCACTGATGCTCTAGCCGGTAGTTCAACTTGACCATGCCTAGTTTAAGTTAGTTTTTTCACTGAGAAAACAGAGAATGTAATCTGAAGCATAACATTTTGTTCTGAATTTTATTTGTAGCCACATGGGTTGTGTGTACGTCCAACAATCTCTGGGTACATGGTACACAATGCTGGGTGAAACGGACGCACATGGAAGAAAGCAGATCAGCGCTCATTCTCCCCTAACCTCTTTAACTGATATGTGGCTGCAAAAACGAATGCAAGCTAACCTAAGGGGACCAAGCTTCTTTTCTGCCCCAAAAGAATGCGAGTGGAGAAAATAGCACCCTTCGTCAACGATTGCACCGCTCTCATTATCCGTTCCACGGCCGCTTGCCGAAGATCATATGGTTGGGCGGTGCTTAGCTTTCGTTTAAGAGCACAGGAATATTGAAGTAGTTGAAGGATTTGAGAAAAAGCCTCAACCGTGATCACCAGAAAGATGATGGAGAAAAAAATCTTCTGCAAAGTCAGTGCAGCGTAGTATGTGTCGACTGAAAATCATTTATCGATGAGAAATAATCAGCACATTGAGCCAAGTCTAAACAGATCACGCAGGCAGGCTCGAGTAAATCAGGCCTGATGGGGGAGTCGTATCGCACTTCCAGCTGTAACGCTGGGGCGAATAACCAACATCGATGTGTGTTATCTCATAGACAACTTGCAATGGCATGCAATGCTGGTGCAATGCAGTACTTAGCGCCATCAACGCCGGCACCGAGTGTCAGAGTAGCCAGCGGGGCCGGGCAGCTTTCGAAACTGCCGTCGGGCAGTAGAAGAAGGCGCTATAAATGGTTGTTATTCGCGGTTTCGAGACCCCTGAGAGTGTGTTTGTGTGTTTTCGGCTGCCGAATTTCTGTACAGGACGCCGCCTTTTTAAAGACGATCGCGATAAACGTGCAAGAGGTGAACGGCAAAAGTCCACGCAAGGCGTCTATTGCGACAAACTAAGCAAGTGTGCGACGTGAAAGCAGCGTATTTATTTGCGCTTATGTGCACGTCTTCTTGTGCGTGCCGTAATGTGGCGTCTGTGGTTTATTTTGCTCGTAGTATTGCCCTGTGATTCTACATCATGCCTAAATTGTGCTTGTCATTCGTGAATAGCTACAACGCTGCGCAGGTAAGAACCAGCTAGGCAAGAGCAGGGGACGAAATGGCTGCCTTAACCTTAATCACAGATAGGACTATGCCTGGTCAGGTAATAAGCACCACCTGGCACCTTAATTGAACGAGAGCGCAGGACATGTACTGAGATAAAGCACAAATCAGAGATCCCTTTCAAGATATGGTGCATTTCCTTTAACTAAACATTGCGCTACCACCCCCGAGGCAATCCACAGTTCTAGAAAATTGCCGGCTGTGACAATGAGTTCGGCGCTGCATTGTATTTTTGCATAACCTGTTACGATTATGTCTTCTCATCGCTCGCTACTCACCTGACATCTACTGCTTTCATGAAAGGTATTCGCCAAATAATGCATTTAGCTGAAATTCACTTTAAATGCATGATTCCAGATCCTGAACGCCACATACCACAGCAAACTGACTTATAAAATGTAGCCTATATACCTGCATGGTATCTTCCTCTCGTTTGCTGGCTTTAAAGAAACATTTGCCGGAAATCCCGGTTCTTAGCAATGCGAAATTTTGACGCAGTTTTCAAGGCATTCGAATTTTGCGAAATGCTGATGTAAGTTGCGACAGGCAGGTTTATGCATATTTGCAGTTAGCGCTTACTCAGTTTTTCCGATGGAGACAACTTTTTTCCAATTGGCAGCGCGACTGACGTTTTCTGATCACATTTTTCGATCTTCTTTCACAATTATCTCAAAGTATACAATATTCACACAGGAACCTTCGCCCTTACTTGACTAAGGACAGAGGACTAACGTTATTTCAATGGCATTAAAGCTTCACTGTGCGAAATCCAGCCACGGGATCGATCCATAAGTCTTATAATATTGAGATTATGTATGCTTCCTTAACGTATTCTCTCACTGCCCTTGCATCACGATCTGCGTGGCGCTCCGCAAACCTACTTCTCCATATATGATGCAGGGACAACGCCCTTAGAAGTCCTTATGGTGTACCGTCCTCGTTTTCTATCTGTAGGTATCTTACATTGGGATTGTTAAGCGGACAATTTTTCTAAGGGTTCTTTGGAGGACCTCCCAGAAGAAAACTGCATCCCAGCTGTCCAAGAAAACATGGTCAGTGGTTAATTAATTTTGTATAGTAGACAGTGGACTACCAAGGCCGCCCAAAATTTATCTCACTTTCCGCCATGCTTTACCTGCAAAGCCCCGCTAAATAGTCTGAAAATATAGTTTTGGCATCAGGAGTGCTGCCCATTCTTTAACTGCTTTAGAACATCTTGAATAGAGCCTGCAGTGTACGTAGTCCTATACAATGGTGGAGGGAACAGTAACTCACATAGATTGTAATGTTTTGCGTGCACATTAATATGATAATCAGATGAAAACCATGTACAGCGCGCATCAGCCAAAAAGGTTTTCGCCTTAAAACCAGACAGTAAATGCTCGACGTTCAAGTCGCTACTATAAACTGAACAGGGCACCGCTGCACGCCTATTTAGCTTACTTGCAATTCAGGTTTATTTTATCAGTGTTAAGATATATTCCCACTTTTTTCGGCATCATTTTATCACATATGTTAAAAACCACCGCGGTGGCTTTGGTATCCAGCTCCCCAAGGTCACAAGGTCTCTGGCACGATACCACCGCGGTGTTTGTATTTCGATGGAGACAAAGTACAAAAGGTACAAAGCCCTTCAAGACTGGGTTCCTCTGCGTGGCGCTCCGCAAACCTACTTCTCCATATATTATTCAGGGACAACACCCTTAGAAGTCCATATGGTATACCGTCCTCGTTTTCGATCTGTAGGTATCTTACATTACGTTGGGACAAAAAGTTTTACAACTTATATTTGTGGTGAATGCTTTTCGGGTAGTGCAATCATATATTCTATATCAGGTTTTTGAGCACTTCGTTGAAATAAATTTTAAGAAAAACTGTCCTTGCTGCCAAACAAAAAATAAGTCAAATTGCTCAAAAGCAGAAACAGCCCTGGTGTATGCATTTAAATAATTTATCCAGGGATGTATGCCTCAACCGTAAGTGCTTCAAGTAGCGCTTGCCGAGAAAGCCCGAAGCTTGAATGAATGATCACCAGCTCTGGAATTCTGGCAATTCGTAGCTGCCAGTCCTTACTTACAGAAATAGAGAAAGGTAGTATAATTGTTTTTACAACAAATATACTGTACACTATAAGAGTTAGAAAGCGGAGATTGTGGCTGGCAGTAGTGCGGCGAATGATGCGGTCAGCAGCGACCTTTCCACCATCCGCGACAAGTGAACTAACGGTTGCAGGCATGAGGACTTCGCGAAGGTGAAGGGTGATGGCGCATATCACAAGGACACCATGCACAGAAACAAGGCCAGAATAGGAACAAAAGCAGCTGCACACCTCTTAAGTGTACCTACTGAGATTTTCGCCAAACAAGCCAATCCTAGGGTCCCAGCAAGGCACTTCGTCTACGCTGTCGTCATTTACGTTATTCAGCGCATGATTAGGAAAAACGCACCGTCAAATCATAATCATCACCACAAGCATTATGCAACGCCGTTTCAGCTTGCTTAAAACGTCCCCTAGAACCTCCGCATACAGGCATTTTAGACTCCCACCATCGCCGTGGTGGAACATTTTTGTCAAGGGCATGTCCTTAGCTAGAGAATAACCGACACCAAGACATCAAGGAAGTAAGGACTGCTGTGTGAAGAAACGCGAGAAAATGGCATTTGTAATCAATCAGACCATCCTCCAAATTTCAATGCACGTGACAATTGCCCGAGACTGCTTTTAATCATAGCCTAATATAGGTTTACATAGGAGCATTCCTTATTTCTATCTATGAGATTTCAACTTCTTATGATAATTTAGACGCGAGTTACCTGACGAATTTTATATCCAATAAATTGGATGGAACACCCCTGTGTCGCAAATATGACGCTGATCTGGATTTATATTGTTACGGTACGCAATCTCGGAGACGACGAAGATGTGCTGGAGTAGTGAACAACGACGACGCTGAAGCTAGGCTCTGGAAAACAGTTGATGGAAAGGCCATTGCAACAGCTTGGCCTTAGTTTAAGCAGCCCGACATTGTTATCATTTGGCGCCACCATCCTTGGGCACAGTCACAGGTCTATTTTTACCGCCATGCAAAATTTTTTACTGCACTCAAATCGTTTTCCTTGCTAAATATTAAAACATCACTTGTCCTACAAACATAGTGTCAATCTCCCGTGAGTGTTACCACTTTTCATATTATATTTCACTTATTTCCCATTTTGTTTCGTTTCCTCTACCCCTCAAATTATTATTAATATATATATATATATATATATATATATATATATATATTTCTTTTTATGCAAGTATATTAAAAAAAAAAAAAAATCTTTGCTACCCAATTCTTGGCCGATCCCCCTCTGTGGGTATGTGCCATAAGTTATTTGGACAACAACAACAACAACAACAACAAGCTAGGCTCTGTTGGTCCTGCGAGTGTGTCCCTGACGGCGAACTGTTACGGCTGACAGAGAAAGAAGAAGTGTCTTCCTGCTAAGGTGGCTTCATCGCTCCTCTGAAAATTCTTGCCGTCCTTGTAAGCACCTGTCCTGTCTCCAGAGAAGTGGATCTTCTATTTCAGAGGAAGCTACAGACGTCCTCTCCGCGTCCGGTTGCGAGACCTTCGGCGCATGCTACTCATGCATGATTGCAGCTCAGGTCGGCACGGAGGCTAGGCCTAGTGCTGCCGCTGCCACGCTGGCAGAGGCAGCTTCGCCGGAGTTGCTCGCTGCAACTCCTGCCCTGCCGCCGACACCTCTACCTGACCATCGGCCTCTGGTCCAGCTTAATGCTCCCGGTTCTTCAGCACCAGCGCCCTTTCAGCCTTCCCAAAATGGACAAAAGCCCGTAAGTGAACTGTTCTCTGGGCGGAGCATGGCTATGGCCACTCAGCTAACACGACGAGATGCACATCCAACAGTGCGACCTGAGGAGACAAGCTCTTCAATGGACCTATCGGCTCCACCATCCGTATCAACGAGCACCCGTGCCCCTCACAAGCGTCCTTCGGAAGATAATCAACCGAATTCGTCCTCGGCAAGTGGTGGCTATCAAGGGAAAGCGCTCCTGTTTAACTATCGAAAACCAGGTTGCACCTACACCGGGATCGTCATCTTATAAAGTGGTGATTAAATCTCTAGCCAACAAAAGCCTCACCGATATACCAAACAGAATCATCCAGGCCAACTTGGACGCGTGTCTCGGAACCAGAGATTTTCGGGGCTTCACGGCAAGGAAGAAGTCAAACACTATAGCTGTGTGGCTCCCGACACTTACTGCGGTGGAACGTGTCCAAACGCTTAGTTATATTTCAGTCACAAGTGAGATCTCAGTGCCTGTGCAAGTGTATCTAGTTGAAGGCTCCGACTTGCAGCGTTGCGTCGTTTACAACGTCGACATAAACGAAGATCAAACCACCCTTCAACGTGAGCTTTACTGCCCAACGCACCGAGTTATACAGGCCCGACACATAGGAAAGGGGCGTTCCTGCATGATCACCTTGCAAGGCCCTCCGACACTCCCAGCCTGTCTGTACTACTACGGCTGCATATTAAGGCCACGGCCGTATAAACCGAGTGTGATTTACTGTTATAACTGTTTTCGGGCAGGGCACATGCGCAAATCTTGCCCCTTTGCTGCTGCCGATGAAGGTGCGTCTGAAGGAAAATTTACGTACCGATGCGGCCTCTGCAAATCGGACGTCCACGAGATAACATCTCCAAGTTGTCCGACAAAGCAAAAGGCAACGCAGAAGGCTCGTCTTCGGAACACTAAGCGTTGGCCAATAGAGGACATGACACCGGTGCAGACATCCAATCGCTTTGCAGCTCTTCAGTGGAATGATGACGAGTGGCCAGAGCTTCCTGAGCCCGCTTCGAATGCGCCTCCAGCTAAGACAAAGTCTAATGATACGGTGCTCAAGAAACACCGTCGACAACAGCCAATACAGCAGTGTATTGATCTACCAGACGACGATATGGCTGTAGTGGATGAGCAAATCAATCGTCTATTAGCAGAGGTCTCTAAGCTCCGACAACACCGCGAAATGCTTGCTCGACGTCGGCGAGCTGCAGAAGTAACCGCCAAATCTAGTAATTGCCCAACACAACAACCTTCATCCCGCGCAACAGGGCCATTTGCTGCCTCTTCCCAGAGTACCACAACGCCCAATGATAACTCTGCAACATCGTTGCTCCGCTATATGGTCAACCAGTTGTCCAACCTGACATCTTTGATACTACAGCGCTTGGACTAGCACACAAAAATGGCGAAATCCGGTCGTCCTGGTGTACTACAGTGGAACTGTAGAGGCATTTCCACGAAGGTGGCCGAGCTCAGGAACCGACTGCGATTTAACAAGCTTCGGGTGTGGGCTATGTTACTTCAGGAAACGAACGCCTTGCCATCTATTCCTGGCTTCAGCGGCTACGTGTCTCCTTCAATGACCGACCGTCGCGTGCAGACTGCTTCTCCCCCGGGAAAGGCGGCGATATATGTTGAAACGAGTATTCCTCATGTACGCCTTTCTCTCGAAAACTGGTGCACTTCATACCAAGAGGTAGTGGCAGTTGCTGCGAAATTTCTGAAAGGAACCGTTGTTCTTTGTTTTTTATTACGTTCGACCAGCTGGAGGCGCCTCTTCCCGTATTAATCTTGGCTGGTTATTAAGTGTTCGTCGGCAATACCCCGGGTGTCCAATTTTAGTCGGAGGCGACTTTAACGCCCCTCACCCAGATTGGGGGTATCCGACTGCAAGCCCTCGTGGTAGGCGTGTGCGGGACGCCTTCACTGATGCCCTGTTTGTTCTGCTTAATCACCCTGGGACAGCAACACGGCCTGTGCGTCACATACGTAGTGCTGCCTATACTCCAGACTTGACGTGGTGGTTGGGCGCAGGAACTCGCTCATGGCACATGGAGCCGGACTGCTGGGGAAGGGATCACCACCCTATCCTCATCGGTCTCCATCCCTCCCGTCTCCGCCCTTTACGCCGCAAATGTTCTGTGATAAACTGGGACAGCTTTCGCTCATGTCTCGACAGTATGTCTTCAGATTAGCCGTCACTCCTTGTTGACCGTATACAGAGAGCACTTAACAGCGCTACGACTACTACCTGGATTAATGTATGTCGACCGGCACCAGATCTCGGCCTGCTTAACCTGTGGGCAGCTCGCCGTCAAGCTGAGCTGGCTGCTACACGAGACCCTACTTCGGGGCAGGCACGTACACGACTGAATTATCTTACCGCGAAGGATCGGAGATATGAACGCGATCTCTCTCGACGCCAGTGGCATGCATGGTGTGAACAATTTTCTGATGAATCATCGAAGGCCTCACTATGGCGAACGTTTCGTGCAATGGAACATGGTCGTCGTTCTACTGACGCAGCAGCAACAGCATGCTTTGCGGCTAATCTGTCGCCGGCTGATTACGCCAAAGAAGCTGCTCGAAAATTTTTCCCAAAATACGATATACTGCCTCCTTCAGCTGTAAACCTTAATTTGGCAGGTATCCCTGCAGACGCATGGAAACTACCATCTGCTGCCGACGCAGATGGAATTGCGAGCCCCTTTTCGATGTGCGAGCTGCTGGCTGCAATTGACGATGCGAAACGGAAAACAGCGCCCGGCCTGGACAAAATTCAGTATGAGGCTTACAAGAACCTCAGTACTGCTGCACTTCCTCAACTACTAGACACCATAAACAAAGTGTGGCTTGATGGTGTCGTACCCGAGAGCGGGAAAACCGCTGTCGTGATCCCTATTCCCAAACCTGGGAAGCCTCCAACGGACCTCGCCAACTTACGACCAATCTCCTTAACATCAACGCTTTGCAAGCTCGCAGAGAAAATGCTAGCCACACGACTTTCTTGGTGGCTTGAACAGCACGGTTTTTATCACCCTGCTCAAATTGGATTTCGTCCATACATAGGTACAAAGGATGGGTCGGCCGTCTCGGCATGCAGCAGTTCTTTCATCTACCCGCAGCCGCAATGTACGTACCATATTAGCAATGGATGTTGAAAAGGCATATGACAACATCAGTCATGCTGCAATCATGAATGCCATTGACATGCTTCATCTCCCTCCGAGAGTACGCACTTTTGTCGCATCATTTTTGGACGGAAGAAAATTTGCAATACGCCTCAGCGGTGACACTGTTGGTTCATTCGTTTCACTACGTGGCGTGCCCCAGGGATCAGTATTGTCTCCGACGTTATTCAATATTACTTTCATACCATTGGCGTGGCGCTTACATGATATCCCTGAAATCAAGTTTTTGCAGTACGCAGATGATATCACGGTATGGAGCACTCACCATGATCTTCTCACTCAAGAGGCCGCCCTTCAGTCAGCATTAGACGTAACCTCTGATTACGCATCCTCCATTGGCCTTCAACTTTCTGTGTGTAAAACTTCATACACGTCAGTCGCCAACCGCTGGGGACGCCGTAAACTTGCCTCAAATCCAATTCGTCTGTCTCTATCAGGCACCCCAATACAAGAAAGCTCGAGCCTGAAAATTCTGGGCTTAACAATTCACCAATCAGGATCAGCGACTGCTTGGCTCTCTCAGGCAAAAAAGCAAGCACTTCAAACTCTAAGTTTATTAAGAAGAATTGCCCCTAAAACGGGTGGCGCTAGCTCGTCTGTTGCACGCCAGTTAGTGAGGGCGGTTCTGCAGCCCCGTATTGTTTATCAGGCCCAGTTCCAGCATCTTACAAGGGCACAATGGGATCGCCTTGAAGCCGTAAATCGAGAAGCTATGAGGACCATAACATGCCTTCCACGAATCACACCGGTCGTAGCGTTACAAGACAATGCGCAGCTCAACACCATCGATGAACTGGTGCAGCAGCGCCGAGATGCTCGCAGACTCAAGGTCACTTTGTCACATTCCACGCAAGCACTGAGGGCGTATGCAACGTCACACATTATTCTTCAGCCACCTGCGCCAGTTCTCCCTCCCTGGAAATTTATACAGTTAGGAGACAACAAGCCAACTGACATCCGCAGACCGACGTCTGCCAACTCTGCATCGTTGCTACGCCAGAGGTTTGAAGAGCAAGATACTAACCTCAAGATTCCATAGTAGTTTACGTAAATGGAAGCCTACAAGGCTGTAAAGCCAAAACGGCAATCCACTGTCCACGGAGACCTAGCCTGAATCTGACAACTACGTTTCAGCTTTCGGAACCACTTACATCTTTCTGCGCTGAGCTTGTGGCAGTTCAGGAGGCACTCTGCTCCGTGACTTCTATAACCATGCTCCCTACAGCCCACATTGTCATCCGCACTGACGCACTTCAATCAGTACGTCTGCTCCGACGTGTCAGCCGCTGCCCTAAAATTTGCCGGGACATCCACCAGCTTGCAGCGCGCATCCCACAATCAATACGCATTGAGTGGGTCCCACGGGATCTGCTGCCTTCCCAAAGTCAAGCTGATTTTGCAACCCGCCTCGTGAACCAAGACGCATCAATCCCACGGCTTCTCGAAGTCGACGACGCTACCCTCCTTTTGTCAAGAAAGGAGCACCTCCGGCGCCGCACACGTGCACTTATTCCTCCGTGTGCGATATCCCTTCCCCGCGGTCTCACCCGTGCAGAGGAGGTTGCGCTTAGGAGGATCCGGGTCGGTGTTGCCCTGACACCAGCTGTAACTAGGACGTGGTCATACTTCCAGCACTTATATCCTCGCCCAGGATGCCCGATCTGTAACAACGAAGATGTCGAGGCCGACATCCACCACTTGCTGTGGGACTGCCCAGCACTCAAGCCAACACGAATCCGGCACCTGAGAATAGCTGGCCTTTCAGCAACCAATCCTGCCTCATACGTCACTTGAACGCAGGGACCTCATCATCGCTCACATCTGGACTTCATAAAATCAGCCAACCTTTTTCCATTCATTTAATCATTTATTCATCCTTCATCTCATAACCTACTGATGCCCTGAGGCAAAAAATATCGACCAAAAAAAACTGTTACGGCTACGTCGGAGTGTGCCTCGTAACATTTTGGTGGAGGTGCAAAGTGCACTCCGACGCAGCCGCAAGGGATGACGTTTTCGTTTTCACTCCCACGTTCACAAGTCACCTTCAACGGCTTTACACGATACTGACCGTACTCCGCCGCGCCGGCCTTCAACTGAATGCAAAAAAAATGCAGCTACGACCCATGCCAGATCAAAATCCTGAGACATTTCGTTGATGCAAATGATGGCAGCCCGACCCTGATAAACTTAGTGCACTTCATGAGTTACCTAATGCAACTAACACAAGTGATATGCGAAGTTTTTTCGGGCTCTGCTTCTACTTCGGTCGCTTCATTCGGAACTTCGCAAACATAGCACGTCAGCTTACCTGCCTTCTGCAAAAAAAAAAACGGGAACTTCTCTTGTAGCCGTGAGCAAGCCTATGCCTTCACAACACTCATTTCCGCCCTCACCGCTCCCCCTGTCCTGGCGCACATCGACCGATCTGCCCCTACAGAACTGCGCACCGACTCTAGTGGTCATGGTATTGGCGCCATTCTTGCCCAGTACCAGCACGGCCACTCTCGTGTGATTTCCTTTGCCAACCGCCTGCTGTATCCATCCTAGTGCAACTACTCCATTACGGAGCACGAGTGCCTCGCACTTGCTTAATCGTTTACCAAATTCAGCCCTTATTTGTTTGGGTGGCGCTTCAGCATAGTGACGGACAAACAAGCCGTGTGCTGGCTGTCCTCACTTAAGGACCCTACCGGCCGCTTAGGTCGCTGGGCCTTGCGATTACAAGAATACACGCTTACTGTTGTGTGCAAGTCAGGCCGCTTACATCAAGACGCCGACTGCTTGTCCCGCCATCCCGTTGATCCTCCCGAATTACCGGTACTGTTGATGACTGCGCTTTGTTCACGTCGGACTTTATTTACATCAGCGTCGAACAGAGTCGTGATCCTTCCCTGCGCCCTATTAACAGCCTTGATCTGTCCGTCACTATGTTTGGGCTGCGTATTGAGACATTATACCGATACAACATGCGCCCAATGGTGTAGGCCCTTTCCTTGTTGTCCCGACACATCTGCGCTCTACTGTACTTGCGCACTTTCATGACGCCCCTACCACAGAGCACCTGGGAGTGTCACACACATACTACAATTGTCAACGGCTATTCTACTGGCCTGGCCTTTACCGCTCTGTTTGTCGCTACGTCACCGCCTGTGAGCTGTGTCAGAGCAGGAAGACACAATCCCTGCAACCTGGTGGTCCCCTGCAACCACTTGCAGTTCTGACCGAGTCCTTTTCTTTAGTTGGTCTAGACCTGATTGGGCCATTTCCCACGTCGATTCAGGGAATGAATGGATTGCAGTAGCAACCGATTACTCCACCCGGTATGCCATAACCAGAGCGGTCCCCACCAGCTGTGCCTCCGACATTGCAGACTTTCGTCTCCATGACGCCATCTTGCTTCATGGTGCTCCTCGTCAACTGCTCATCGATCGTTGTCGCCGCTTCCTTTCTCAAGTTGTTCATGGCCTTCTCCACTCATTCCTTACGTCCCAAACGACCTACCATCCAGAAACGAACGGTCTTACTTAGCGCCTTATTCGCACACTCACCGACTTGATATCAATGCATGTTTCTGACCATCATCGTGACTCGGGTGTCTCTTTAGCCTTCATAATATTCGCCTATAACACCTCACGCCATGATACCGCCAGATACTTTCCCTTTCATCTACTTTTCGGTCGCGACCCTTCGCTGCCCTTCGACACCTTACTGCCTCTTCACGATTCCTCCTGCAGTTGCGCTTCTGACGCCATCGCCCGCGCTGATACCGCCGGTCGTATTGCTCGAGACCGGCTTGGCGCGTCACAGCGCTCTCAAAAGCATCGTTGCGATATTCATCACGGTGACGCTTACAACCCCCCGCTCCTGGCTACCGGCCCCACCTGCGAGAAACTTCTGCCTCCCAACGTGGGCCCTTACCTCGTCTTGCGGCAACTTGCCGACTTCAACTGCGAGATTATACCTGTGCACCCCAAGTCTCCTTCTACAACCCGCCGCCCAGAAGTCGTGCATATCGCCCGTCTTAAACCATATCTTTTGCACTCATCTGGGTAGTATACGCGGCGGGACAGGGCTTCTTCAGAGGGGGGGGGTGTTGTTTATACGTTGCGCACTCTCGGAGATGGCGAAGTTGTGCTGTAGTAGCAAACAACGACGACGCTAAAGCTAGGCTCTGTTGGTCCTGCGAGTGTGTCCCTGACGGCGAACTGTGACGACTACGTCGAAGTTTACCCCGTAGCAATATTTAAGAAAAGATCTCTGGCATTACTTCGAATTAGTAGGGTCAAGAGTAGGACATATTTCCAAGCTATTCATGTTTTGGTGGAAAACAGCGTAAACGGACCAAGGTAACAGGAACACGGGAAGGAATCATGCAGATGGGTGCTGTGCCTTGTAGACCCTGGTTGGCTGATGATCGGTTCTATTTCATCCTCAGATATTCGGATTCTTTTCTCTGCTCGTCTGAACTCAATGATGTGAGCGGCTTTTGTACGGAACGAGCCAAGATATTGAAGGAAACATGCCAAAAGTGTGGTAACCACGTTACCACTACAGCAACAACAGACATTAGCTACAGAGTAGGCTGCCAATCAATACTACAACACCTACTGCTGTTATGAAAATGTTAGCTACTACAAATCGTCCATCTGCTGCCGCAAACAGATACATCCTCCTGTTACATGATTCATGTAATGTCTCATAAAATGTCCCGCTTCTTGATGTGCTCTATTGTATATATTTTTATTCTAAACTAATGGCACATACCCACACAGAGGGGTTGGCCATATGGGGTGCTCTGCTTCCAAGCCTACACACTGGCCTTCGGATGTCGTCATGTTCATTCCTTCTGAAAATGCTGAACTAAATGCCCTAGTTAGGTCTCCCTCCTTCGAACAAAATGCTCATGTGACTTTATACATTCATATTCTGACCTTTCTCCTGACTCTATTCTGGATTTTGCCGCGAGAACAACGCTGGCTTTCCTTACTATGCCTTCATCGTTTACATTGTCACAAGAACTCTTGCGACCAGTAGAGCCGTGTTGCAACCACGTAACATTGTTCTATACAAAGCGCAATTATATCCCCTGCATTGGTACTCACTTCATAGCTGCTCTGTTGTTGCAGCTACACTAACCATGCACTCGGGAGAAGATCACATCCGCCGCCGTACAGCTCACTGTCCAGAGAACAACAGGTAGTGCGCAGAAATACTCAAACCGATATATACCCTAACTCATGCGTTGTTTCAAAATTCGTTAATTCAGAAATTTGTCCGCCTTGTCGTCCTACGGTGAAATAGTATCATTCAATCATACAAGTTTTGCTTTTCTGGTCATCTGCCTCTTACAGAAATGCCTGATCCCTCATTTGGCACGTGAGATGAAGTAAAGGCCAGCAACGACCTGGGCATCCAACCTCCAGCCGTGTCCTGTGCATGTGTCGCGAAACCTCTTCTTGGTCGCAGAGGCACGTGGTGACCAGCACCTGCTTAGGCGGCTAAAAAATGCTAAAAAATTGCTTTAAACGTTCGCCCAATCCTTCCTAATATTCGCTTTATATTTCCTATTCAACTAGAAGGAAATTAATACATCGTCCAAATAAGGTCAAAGTAAAACGGTGATGGCGACGGCGTACTGCACTTACTCAGCGGACCGCCACACCAGTCGATTTCCTTTGCTGTTGCATAATACATTAAAAGAGCTGTCGCAGTAACCTTTAGTCTGGCACAGTGTGCCATCGCTACAGCCTCTTCCGGACCGCTGGCTTGCTCGTACACTAAGTTAATGCAGGTGCGACTCCCCACTTCAGACGCTGCGAGTTCCGATACCTTAATTACAGCCGTTTCGCTTCTTAGAAATTGTAAGAAGTCAAGCATGGAGCCATTTTTCTATTCACTCAGCACAAATTCCAGAATAAAGAAAATGAAACCAGTGCACTACTGTATACCATCGCTCATATGCTTCAAAACCGTGCAGGTAGCTCTTTGAGCTATTTTTACTTTCCCCACGTTGGCATATATATATTATCAGTGGACACCAGTATTCACTCTGGAAACTTAAGCCCTGAAGCACCTAGTAGCAAGTAATCATGCACAAGCATGCGTGTGCACATTGTGTGTGCACAAGCATCGCCAGCAGCCCTCATCCTTCACTGTCCTAGTTTTCAATTCGAAAGTTCGATGAGATCCGCTCTTCAATGAGATAATGCAAATTTTCTCCTTACATGCGTGCTCCCAAAACCTGACGCAGTGAGAGAGGAGTGGTGAGAAAAAAATAGCTTGGATTTCGCTTTTTTTACACATTGCTAAATGGGCACGGCTGCTCAATTTTTTGTCAAGTGGGCAGGAAGAAAAAAAGACGTTTATTTCCTTCGTAACTGATGCGCAACACAGAAGAGCGTCTGCAGCAGTGAATGAGTGGTTAGGGCAGTCAGCTACTGGTCCGAAAGGGGCCGGTTCGATCCTGGTTGTGACGGTACTGTTAAGAGAAAAGTGAAACGCAAGGCTTCTGCTCGTTAAGATCCCTATCCAGTCGAAATTTACGGAACATTCCACTGCCGTGTCCACCGTAGCCTGAGTCTTCTAGGACGTGTAACCTTCTGAACCAAACCAAATAAAACCAGCAAAGAGGAAGAGCTACAACCGTTTAGTGCCGTCTATACCAAAGCATCACAAAACATCTATCTCAAAACATCACAGAGCATCTCCGCTGCCTTCTGTTTGTCCTCGCAGTCATTATCGAACGCACTTATTCCTAATGACTGGCCTGCAGCAGAGGTAATACCTATATTCAAATCAGTTGAACATTCCTCCCCACTTGACTATCGACCCATCTCCTTAACCATCAATTTTTTCAAACTTCTTGAACATATCATTCACAGCCAAGTCATTAACTGCCTCGAAGATGATAACATTATTTTTAAATACGGTTATAGCAAGCGTTTCTCATATGACACTCAGCTACCTGGTTTTGTTAAGGACATCCACTCATCACCTAATGCGGGCTTTTAGGTCGATGCAGTTTTTCCGGATTTTTAAAACGCTTTCGATTGGGTCTCGCATCCTAGACTACTGCTAGAACTAGCGCTGCTTAACATCCACATTATTGTGCTCGCCTGGATTAGGCTTTCTTCTAGAACTTATTTCACCTCAGTCAATAATTCTAACTCTTCTTCGACGTATTTAACACATAGTATACACCAAGGAGGCGTTCTTGGTCCTTTGCTTCTTCTAATCTACATTATTGATTTACCTGCCTGTGTAACATTAAAGTTCGTCTTTTCGAGGATGACTGCGTTTTTTACCGTAACACTATTAATTGCACTGACAACCAATCTATAAAACCTGACCTAATGCAATAAGTTCATGGTATTCATCCTGGTTAATGACTTTAAACGTTTCTAAACCAAAACACATATATTTCACTAGTCGTGGAATCCGTGTTTCAACCAATTACATGCCTAATGACAATACGTAGAAGTAAGAAACATTTACAAATACATTGGGGTGCACCTTCAGTTTTATCTAACATAGAATCACCATATCGACCTCATCCTAGCTATTGCTACCTGATCAGTTGGTCTTCCTAAACGTACTCTCAAAGTTGCTCCTATCCATGTTAAAAAAAAAACTTGCTTATATCACTCTAACATGCCCACAAATTGAATATTCTGCGGCTATTTGGGATTCTGATCAAGCCTATCTTATCACCAACATCGAAGCCTTGCTAAACTGTGCTGTGCATTTTATATTTTCAGAGTACTACCTTTCACAAGCATCATAGCAGTTAACAAACGTACTAAACACGTTAGGTTAATACTTTTTCATAAGCTTTATCACCATTACTAAGCAGTGATTTGTTTTGGCCACCTTATGTTATACTTCCACGACTTGACTATGCTTTTAAAGTTAAACGTGCAAAGTGTTACGCCAATACATTCATTCCTCGCACTATCATCCAATGAAATAACTTGCCATCGCACATCACTACAGAATTGACATCAAAAATTTCCAAAAGCTACTTCACTGTGACGGAATTGTGTAGAATATTTTAGGGTTGTTTTTCTTCTCTCCTCTTGATGTTATGCCTAATGTTTAATTAATGCTTCTTGTTGTACTTTTTGCTGCTAATTGTATCGCGATTATTATGATTGCATCACATACACCATTTATTACCCTCATTCTGAGGGCCTTTAGCGGTTACTTTAATAAATAAATAAATATTACCGAGTTTGTTCTTCATTGAACACACGAAAAGTAATTCAGCTATTTAAAGCTGTGGAGAACGCAGATTAGGCTTCTGCACTCAGCATGAGAAGTACATTGAATCAATTAATTGTAGTGAGGCACTCAATTACTAGCCGAAACGTATAAATGAAATAAAAGAAACCTAGCTGTTACTAGCTGCGGTCTTCGAGAAAGTTCAATTCTTTGGCATTATAAAGCAGTATGACAAACTTCCGTAAGCAGCACGTTTCAGAACCTCGCCTTAAAGCCACCTTGAAGATTTCTCGCACGCGTTTAAGGCTACAAGAGCGCTCTTTCTACACTATCTTTCCCCCTGAAAAATATCCGCGCCATGCCTCTGCGATTGCAAAATTATTATCCGGAGGAGTCTGTCAGACAGTGCTGTGGTCACATTATATGCAAATACTAAACATGTTTTCACTTGATCTCAACGGAAATCTGCTGGTTTCAGCTGGCACCAGCTGGTCTTCAAAGCGGGCCGTTTCAGTACTAACGAAACCAACTGGACCCAATTTCTCAGGAAGACGAACCAGGTGGAACGTATCACTCTGCAAATGGGACCAGCTGGAACCGTTTTTTCCTGTATGAACCAGCTGATCCGGAAATTTAGCTAGCTGGAAGCTCGAACTGTCTGGTGTAAAAATTAAACTTTCAGGCCCGGAACCTTCTGGCCTCAACTTTTCCATCAGCTGCAGCCCAAATGGAAGGTGCTCTAGCCTTGCCCAGGTCTACATTCTTAATTGGTATTCATAAGCGGCTCGGAGCGGTGCGAATGAGGTGGTCTCATACATATGGGGTATCTGGTTTTAACAAAATATCGAGCTCTGTTCAGGTGATCTTCAACTAAGTGTGGAATTCGGTAAACCATGTGTGTTTTAATAAAAACGATAATCTTGGATGCCATCGAAACGTAACGTCCGCGGCTGAGCAAATGAAAGGCTCCCGGTCAGAGTTTTACATAAATATCCTTGGTCTATCATTATCAAGTGCAGCAAAGCATAAGCATTATTTTCGAATTGCAACAGGTTTACGGAACAAAAATTTCAGCTGAACGAAACGCAGATGAACCATATGCCTTCACAATTCCACTGTTTATGACCTCTTGGAAACGCTTTGATAGGCTTGAAAATCGATTTGGCCCATGGTACTTAACTAAATCTAGATGATGCTATTGATATTTATTTACTTAGCATACCCGAAGGGCCCGTTCATTACAGACAACATAAATTTTTAATAATTCTTTTTACTATTTTCTCATTGTAGAACAGTACTAAACTGAAGCACATTAGCTTGTTGAAAGCAAAACTTTATCCAGGAATACACATAGTTTTGCAAGCAGCAGATAAGCATCCAGAGCGCACGCATTAGATATCATAAATTTGAAACTTACTTGAAGAGTTAAAAACAAATGAATCATGTAAATCAAACCTTTTTTACACAAATACGCATAAAATACGCAAAAAGCACCAATTAAACTGGCATTCTATATACTTTTATTCCATTCCTGTCCTTAGTGATAGTACGAATGGTATTCTTATCTTTCTCGGCGTCTATCCAGAAGAGAAAAGTTACAATACTCAAAACACTCGAATTTAGGACCTTTTCTGAAATTTAATTGAAAACTGTAATGGCGAGGCTGAAGAGGGAACTTATGATGATTATTTGGGTATGATGGATATGAATCATGGTGTCGCCTTGTCTCCAGGTTGAATGCGCTAAAAACTGCCTTCATATTTAACACTTGACTTTCAAACTTTTAAACCCAAGCGTTAAACAAGTCAGCGGTTGAGACTCTTCTACTTGCTCCTTTCAACAAACTTAGCTTATCAAAGGTGCATTTGAGAAGACATTACAACTGACACCACTGAACCTTTAACAACTGGTGATGTATGCAAGATTAATCACATTCAAAGAACATCTGTTGTCAGTTCATATTTTCTTCTGGACCTACCACTGATTTTTTATTGCTGGTGGTAACAGTAAGCCTCGGTTGATGTCCATGTCAAGCTTTAGATTTTCCAATGAAAATTAAGAGACAGCGTCCAGGGGTATCAGCTCTCGCCAACAAGGAATCATCAGTGTGTGCTTGCTACCGCTGTACTAATTTTTCCCCTAAACTGCTACCGGGATAATCGGTGTAAAATCGCCAGTATTTCCCACCTGTACACATTATGTGACCCAGAATTTGCACTGACATTTTTTAGACAGCCTTTCTGCAAGGAAAAGAACCTGACCACGACCCTACACCATCTCCGACCTGCCTTCGTGCAAGGCGCTGTGCAGTACAGCCAAAGGGTGATTCCACGAGAGAGCAAACTGCCCAATTATTGGGTATTTTTAATGTATATTTTTTTCATATATACTGTTCTGGTAGCACTCAATATGTCGGCTGTGCGATTATTTGTTTCCTAACGCAAATATTAACGGAGAAAAAATACGAACGATTGCACGCCACAGGCAGGCTTTTCACACCTTCGAGTTTGAACTGGCTTAAACAAGTGGCGTCATTGAAGCCATAGTTATTATATATTATGCAGCCAAATTACAGCTGGCAAAGAGTACGGTAGGCGTTTTCCTTTCATTCTAAGGAACGTATTGCTCCCGAAAAAAATTCAAAAAGTACACTTATATGAAAGTAGCCCTTATTTACGAATTATTTTCTCCGCGACTAGAAGTCACACCTTCTTCACATTTTTCAAACTAATAGGGACTTCTACCATAATTAGCCTGCCTAATTTAAATTTCTCTACATCAAGGGGAACAAAAAGAAATAATATACCAAATATAGCATTTTTTACGGTAAGAGTTTTGTTTTCAAAAATAAGTTAAAAAACCCATTCCTAATTTTGCATAAATACTTTAAATGATGCTCAAGGCGTAGAAAATAAAGGATGTGAAAAAACATGTCGCATAATTTTGTTCCTTATCAAATTTTGAGATCTCAAACTTGTCACTTTTCCAGCATCGGCCAAAGAATCTTAATAGAGGTCGTGAAGCGGCTGCTACTCCGCCCGCAGCTTTAATAAATTCTCGAAATGCCATGTTTGAGACACAGTCGAGGCCCCGAGTAGATAAACAAAATGTGGTATCTCTTTTTTGCTGCACGTACTGATGACTTTGACGTCCAAAATAAAATAGCATGAAATGAAAGTATAAGCACAAAACAGCTTCAGTAAGAGAATGCACACATTGACATTATCGTGGTTGATTTTTCCTATCAGTTAACTGGTCTTATAAATGAGCTAGAATATGCATTAGTGAAGGCTTTCTAAGTGCATATTTTGATCTTCTTTCGGCGGTAGGAGTTCAACGCAATTTGCTCTGGGGATTCTTTACGCTTGGTATTCTTGTAATTGACTGGATCCGCGTTGATTTGTATCTGTAATTGTATTTATGACACCCGTTGATAATTTGAGTATGCTGTTTTTGTACTTGGTCAAACCAGTCCGTATGCGTTAAGCCATTACTGCTAGTTTCGGAGGTGCTTGGGCCCCTGTCAACCAGTTCGCAGCAGCTTTTATCCCCTGAACATTTCCAGAATATAACTTGTTCTGGGAAAATAAAAACATTTATGGAAAATAAATGTGAGCTGAAATGCATAAAGATGATTAGGACCGCAGAAACAGAGGCGAAAGCGCAAAACAATTTCCAAATAATTTTATTTCTTTTGAGGATCAAAGATAAATCTTTCTTGGCATTTGGTGCCTTGTGAACATAACTTCATGTGCGTGAATGTATTCATGCAACCTGTCGCAAGTCTTTACACTCACCTTTTTTCTGGTTAAATAATTGTTGAAGTGTGTCCTCAAGCGCAAGGACCAGTTGCTCGTTCTTCAACCTTTTTGACAAGTGACCATTTCAGACGCTGATTGCATCACATTCATGCTGCCTGTTCGCTGGTTAAGGGATGCCTAGTGTTTTGCTACTCTCCAAATTACATTGCAGTTTTTCCCATGTCCTGTTGCAGAGAACAGCACTTTATTAACGCACAGTTGTTTAGCCACACTTCATGCAATCGATATTTATTTTAAAGCACCTTGGAGCCTTGTTACTCACGCATGTGACAGCATCTTAAAAAACACGGTCTTTGTTTTGGCACTCGCGAAATTTGCCGAACACGAAGCAGGCGCGTGCCGCGTAATGGGCATGCTACGACAAGCGCTTTTGCATGAGGCACATCTTGTAATCCTGAAGCTACACCATATAAAATGATTTGCTCTGGAAAGTAGCTATGTGCACTGGTGATCGCGTAAAAGATTTACGGGTGGAGTCCGCAGTCACCGTAATTTGCCGAACTCACTGGAGACGTTGTCTGCTACGGTGCGCGGTTAGCCTATGAAGCCGGTTGGGAACAGCCTTCGACTTAAGTTGTAAAGACTGTCGAGTTTGTGCGGCTAAATCTGAGACCAAATGTAGAGCTGAAAGCAGCATGTATGAATACGCGAGATTATATTCCTATTCGAAGTAACACACAGCTAGATTAGCACACGTTAGGAAGAGGAAGGGCCAGATTCAGGACAGGCGTTTTTCATACTTTAAATTATTTTCACCTTAGAAAAAGTGTTACTTCTTATGACCTTAAATGCACTGCCTATAAAGCGATAAATGCTGTCTTTAGTGGCTGAATATGAAAAGAGAACAATATTTTGGAAAGTATGTTACCATGCGTTTCCAATGCCCTACACTTCCATTCGAATACATAGTGGATGTTTTACTAACACATTGCCTTATAAATCATCTATTATATTGTTACGATGCGGCATGCCGATGAAAACAGGAGAACAGAGGACAGAGAGATGGTCGATGACAGTGCGATGACGTTTAATGAATTGTTGCCTGGCCTAGCACGAGCGCTCTTGTCCACGCCACCGCCCGCTTCTTCTTCATTGATGTCGTCCGTAACAATATTTTGATATTCACGGCTTTTACTAAGCAAGGACGAAAACATAAGTGCATAGCAACGCAAAAAGACAAACTTTTATCTGCATGAATTATTACGGCCTATTCTCTCCGCTTTTACTTTCATTCGGCGACAGCAGCGCCACTTCATTGCGCTGAAGTCACAGATTGATGCTGCCTGTTAAAAAAATTTACTTTATACCGTACACTGAGAAAATATTTATGTCATTGCAATTACGGGCAATTTAAAACAAGTGGCGGAGCAGCAGCGGCTTCACGACACCCATTGAGGCGCTTGGTGGAAAAGTGACAAGATTTGAGCTCTCTTAACTTGATAAGGAACATAATAGTACAACATGTCTTTTCGTATCTTTTCTTGTCTTCCTCTTCAGCATGATTTGAAGAATTCTGAGCAAAATTAGGGATGAAGTGTTTATAAAAAAATTGAAAAAAGACTTATAAAGTCAAAAATGCAATATTTGGCGCACGATTTGTTATGCTTCCCCTTTATATATAAAAATTAAAGTTGGTTATGTTAAATACTGCACAAGTGCCTGTTAGACAATTTGAAGAAGTTGGGCCTTCTAGTGGCAGAGAATATAATTCATAAACAAGGCCTGATGTCTCATAAGTGCAATATTTTAACTTTTTCCTTCGAAGCAATACCTTCCTTAGCGTTTGAATGCATATTAAACTGTCACGAAGACAGGATTTATGGAAATCGGCAACAGGGGCAGATACACACAGTCAAGACAGAGGTTCCCGGGAAACGGTAACACAGACACAAGCTCAAGAGTCCACAGTCTTAGCTAGCCGAAGCGCGCGAGAGTCTCCAACTTCTTCGTCGTTCAAGCGCTACCTCGAACCGTCAGGTGGCATTATTCCCCCCCCCCCCTAAAAAAAAAAAAAACTGATCCGGATGGCAAATATGACTTTCAGCGGGTAAAATACGGCTTCATGCGAAGCACATGCACTAGGTCAGACGAGCACTGACGACTAGAACTCGGTACAGTTCCGTCTGGAATAACCTCGTACGTAACTTCTGAGAGGCGACGCAACACTCTGTAGGGCCGGAAGTAACGATTGAGAAGTTTTTCTGACAGGCCTGGGCGCCGGACAGGTGTCCACACCCAGACTTTGTCACCAGGCTGGAACACGACATAGCGATGGCGGTCCTTATATCGGCCTGCATCTGTTGCTAGCTGTTTTGCAATGTGATTACGGGCGAGTTGGCGAGCTTACTCAGCGTAGTTGGTGAATTCTTCTGCATCAGCGGTAAGCACTGGTCGTCAGCCGCACACGGCAGCGTAGCGTCGAGCATGGTCTGTACATCGCGTCCGTATACTAGGCGAAACGGAGTGAATCGAGTTGTTTCTTGGACGGCAGTGTTATATACAAATGTGGCATAAGGCAATATCTCGTTTCGTGTTTTATGTCGGACATCCACTTACATGGCGAGCATGTCCGCTATTGTTTTGTTTAGTCGCTCAGTAAGGCCATTAGACTGAGGGTGGTAAGCAGTAGTCTTTCGGTGATGTGTCTGGCTTAGTTGGAAAACTTCTCCAAGAAGACGCGCTGTAAAGGCCTTGCCACGATCAGTGATGACGTATGAAGGGGCGCCATGGCGGAGGAAAATCTGCGTCATGACAAAATGTGCCACTTCGGAGGATGTTGCACGTGGCACCGCCATAGTTTCCGGGTAACGTGTCAGATAATCTGTAGGCACGATAATCCCCTTATTGACGATAGAGGAAAAGGGCCAAGGAAGTCCATACCAATTTGGTCGAATGGTACTAGCGGGGGGGGGGGGGGGGGGATAGGCTGCAGGAAACCCGCTGCCACCGCTTAAAAGACTCCACTCGTTTGCGTCTTCGCAAAATTCGGATACAGCAATGTGTACGAAACGTCTGTCTGTGGCTCCCAGTCGTTCGTATTTTTTTCTCTCTTAGTATAAGCGTTGGAAGAAAAATAATTGCACTGTTGACATATTGAGCACTACGTGCACAGTATATGGCAGAACAAAATAAATTGAAAATATCAAGAACTTAGGAAGTTTGATCTCTCGTGGAATCACCTAAAATGAATCCCTGCCGTGAAGCTGAAAGGTAATGGGATTAACAGCATTGTTGGGGTCGTTTTCTCAACAGCGCCAATACAATTTCTACCCCTACGTTTTTCTGGAGAGCGTCTGGAAAGAAAACAGGCTATAAAAAAATAATTAATCGAAAACGCTGCAACTACAAAAGCTCATCATGCAACGCCTTCCTCATTTCCAGGAATGTCATCGCGCATCTGTAACCGCTTTTCTACTGAAGCCATTACTTTACCGACATAATGTTCACAAGCATGTTTTTACCGGCAAGGCATGGCAGCATGTCGAAAGTGTGAATGACCATGAATGGTGTTTCAAGAGGTCTTTCTTAGAAGTGCAGGTGGAGGATCATCATCAGAAGTTAGCTGAGCCCACATGTTGATCTCTTGTCTTCATAATTTTTTTCTTTCTGGGCAACTCGAATACTCTTAACCCCCCCTTAATGCCTCTATTCTTTTTATGTTAATATTAATTTGTACATGAAAGATGCTTATCGAACGCTCCGTGGAGCTCAGTAGCGGTTTTACTGCCCGAGGATGGGAGCAAGTCGGAGTTTATCTGTTTGGTCTTCTCTCAAACCTTCACATGGGAATGGGTGGATCGCGATATAAGCGGACTACCTCAATTGATATTGCAAAACAGCTGCTCAACCACATGCTTCCGAGCATCAAGTGTCACTGTTCGTCCTGAACTCTGTCTTGCGGCATGGACCATCATGAGTGATACTCGGCAACCGAGGCAGCCAATTCACGGCCAATATCGTTGAGGAGCTGCTACGTCTATGCACCGTCACCTACAGGCATTCAGCGCCATATTACCCCCAGAAGAACGGTTTAACAGAACGCATAAACAGGACACTCACCAAAACGCTTGCCGTGTATGCCGACTCTGATGATAAGAACTGGGTACCCTATTGCCCAACATCACATACCCTTTCAATACCGCTAGTCAAGAAACGACCGGCTACAGTCCACTCTGCCTCTCATACGCCCGCCTGCAGGGCACACCCTCGACATAATGCTGTCATTTTCTACCAGTGAAAATCTGTCTGTCGCCGAGATCCTGCCTTTGGCTGTAGAAGCTGGTCGGATTGTCCGCCTGCGATCCATTGCATGAGAATATCGCTTCAAGGACCGCTGTGATGGCCACAACCGGCATAATATCTACGCTTCGGGTGATACGATCTGGAGTTGGTGACCAGTCGCCGAGGCTTGCATCAAAAGCTACTGGCCCACTGGGATGGCTCTTTCGTGGTCGTCACCAGAATTAGTGGCCTCACGTATGAAATTGCACGTGTCACCGCAACTGGTGGCCGTTCCGCGAAAACTAGATATCACATGTCACTCGTCTGTAGCCATGGCACCCTCGGGACACACCAGAGCTCGTCCAGCGGCCTTCGGCAGCCTGGGGGGATGTCACGGAGCATATAAGACGACGGAGTGGAAGAACATTGTTGGAAAGAGAATAGATGGCAGTTGAGACGCCTGAACGCCACCGAGAGATGCCTTGACACGACTGGTGCGACCCTGTCCTACCCTTGAATTCATCCTGTAACAGTATATTTCTTTTGCCAAGAGCCAGCATGGAATGACGGTGTAACGACGCTTTTGTCTCTTACATGATTTGTCAGAGTGAAAACATTCTAAATGTCATGTCAGAGAAAACGTTTCAAAAATCTTAACGACCGAATATGCTGGATGCACCAATTACGAGTCTTTGAACAGGGGAACCTATTTATTTAAGATAGCATAACTGGGGACGCAATGCGCACGCATGTAAAACAGTGCTGAAATGGCGAGGGGCGAAGCTTTAGCTCGGAGCATGCGCACCTCGCACTGCGCTATTCTCTTACGCCCCTAACTGACTGGGTCTCCTCATTCTAAAAGTGGCTAATGTTTGTACGTTTTTGCGGCAGGATAGATACGGACACAAGAAAATAAATTCAAAGGAGATGTTAGTAGCCAAGCAAAATTGCGTCGGCGATAAAAAGACGTGAGCTTGCATTCATTGGGCTTAAATGACATTGTCCACTGACCACACTGTGCATGCATGCAGTTAGGATTGCTTTGTACCTGCGATTGATGAGACGTGTCACAGTAATTGTGAGATAGATGACGCAGTCGTCAGCAAATGGTCGTACTTTCCAAGCTAGTGTTGAGGTTATATCATTTATGTAGATTACGAAGAAGAGGAGAGCTGATCGAATATTTAGGGAAAACAACCGAAGGTGTAGTGCATTTGCAATAAGGGAATCATTACTCATTGGCATCCATCCAAGCCCAGCCATACGGCTACAAAGGAAAGCTGTACATCTTTCTCAGAAGCTTCGCAGATAAAGAAAAATCTGTCCTGGTCCGGGCATCGAACCCGAGACCACCACCATTCCGGGGCAGTCGCTCGACCAACTCAGCTAGCCAGACGGTCAGCACAAGAGATGGTAGAGCGAGAGCGAATTGATCTACAACTCGAAGTGGGAACAATGTTGATCGAATATTTGGGGGAAACCCCAAGGTGTAGTAGATTTGTAATAAGAGAGTAATTACTCATTGTTATCCACCACACACAGCCATACTGCTAAAAAGGAAACATTTCAATAGGAGAGCTAGCATGGGACCTTCGAGCAAGCATGTAAGTGTACAGAGGTTTTGAACATAACCAGGGAAAGGCTGTGATCCAGTTTTCAACAATTAAATTAATCTGATGAAATCTACCTCTGTATTCATTTGAAACTAACGTCTCAGATTTTTAGGCCTTTAAAGCGTTCAATGTTTTAGCATGTTATGCGATCTAGACAGGGCCATACACCCGTGGCGGGAGAATCAACTATGCGTAGCCTTGGAACCAGGTTTAATATATTGTTTTAAACCTGCACTTGGTCCACTGTTCATTTTCAACTGAATGCCGCGTGCGCGCGGGAATCCCGATTAAAGACGCGTAACGTATGAAGTGTTTCCCTCGGTGATTGTTTCGCCTTCGGCTAGCATATCTGCGCCCGAAAGGCAATTTTTACCTGAAAAGAAAAATAGAACGCTGACAGTGTGCCGATGCCGATACAGGCTCTGTTAGATATGAAATAAAAGAAGCGACATTCGTGGCATGTGGGGTCTCAAGTAACTCTTGACATCAAATAATTAAATGCTGCTATAGTCATAGATGCGAGAATTAAAATACTCCTGCCCAGCCGACCTCAGAATCAGTACGAAACGCTCGAGCTCGCCATAAATACCACAGATTAGACGATTCGCACGCGCAGTGCTACACATTAGATTCTGCAAACAGAGACAGATAAGATGGCAGAAGTTACCTGGTATTAACTACTTTGTTTGTTCAGCGGCCATGACATTTCAGCTCGATAAGAGGGTTGAGTCGGAATAAAAGTTTAACAATGTAGAAGTTTGTCACTGGAAAAAACGTTGCTCTCATTTTGCCTGCCCATATACAATTTTCAGTAAAGTCATCTTTTCCGTCTATTTTATGCCGCAAAGTTCAATTCTGTGCACTTTATTTGTGTTTTTTTAGAACAACTAGTTCCTCTTGAAGTCAAAATTTAAACCACGCTCACTGTGTACAGCTCTTTCCCCTACCCCTGAGCCCCATTTTCAGAGCTAAAACTTCATTCGCATGATAAGCCGCAATGCACAGCTGCCGTACAGCATTGGAGTATGATTTAAAGTTTTAATCACTAACATGGTGTTTGCATTTTATCGATCCTATTGGTTCATGCAAAATACAAAATTTGGCGCACTAGTGACCTATCCTAAATACGGATGTACAAGCGGTAAAATATCAAGGAACTTAACAACATTGAAGTGAACATGGTTCAAAGAAGAAATCACAGCAAAAAGCAGGGAAATGCAGTTTGAGG
Source organism: Amblyomma maculatum (assembly GCF_055883805.1). Lineage (NCBI taxonomy): Eukaryota > Metazoa > Arthropoda > Arachnida > Ixodida > Ixodidae > Amblyomma > Amblyomma maculatum. The sequence goes on from NC_139346.1 coordinate 121,464,553, forward strand.
TAGCGAGCTTTTAGGTTATTCGTTACTTCTTATTGAGATGACGAAACAAGGCTCTCTTTTTTCGTTCACTACCATGAAATTACGTTAGCGTGAAGAAAGTGTAGGAGGCTTCCTTTTTTTTTCTTGCTTTGTGGATATATGTATATATATATATATATATATATATATATATATATATATATATATATATATATATATATATATATATAAGGCACAATCTCGTCCGAACAAGACAGTCCGAGCTTCGAGTGCGCGCGCCAGCTGATCGGCCAGGAACTCAGCCGTCTTCGTCGTCGTTTGCGTGGGCGCTGAATCATCTTCTGCCTTCTTCCTTACAATATATATATATATATATATATAGGATGCGAGAACATTTAACGTACTGGGCCACTTAAACAATTATAGAGCGAAGGGTAGGCTTCATTTAAAGAAACATTTTATTGGACTCGACGTTTCGACCAGAAGCTGGCCTTCATCAGGAGATATATATATATGACAGAGGTGTATTATCGATCGTCAGAATAAACTGTCGCGTAGGTGCCGATACGACAGTTGGTTATTACATCGTGTACGCTTCCAGTTGAGTGAATGAAACATTTTTGACTCGAAAACGCTGCTATATATATATATATATATATATATATATATATATATATATATATATATATATATATATATATATATATATATATATATATATATATATATAGCGAGCTTCGAGCGCACTCGAAGCTCGGACTGTCTTGTTCGGACGAGATTGTACCTTACTCTACGATCGTCGTGTGTCACCGGTCGCCGTCTCCAGTCCTCCGAATAACCCCTAATAAACCCCTCTTCATTTGGTGGAGGTGCTGGGTGAGACTCTTACACGATCACCGTGGAGCTCAACAGCTGCACGATACCTATGGCGACAAACGAGGTAGGCCAACAGCCAGTGGCAGCCCCTTCACAGTCCATCTCATGCTCCGGTGCCATTCGGCAGCGAGACCCCGTAGTTTTCAGCGGGCAGGGCAACCAGGACGTTGAAGATTGGTTGGCCTCGTACGAGAGAGTGAGCCGTCATAAAAACTGGGATGACCGCATGAAGATCAACAACGTCATCTTCTACCTTAGTGACGTTGCTACCTATGGTACCGAAATCATGAGGCCGACATGCCAAATTGGGCCAACTTCAAGGCAAAGTTCACGGACGTTTTCGGTCGTCCCACAGTGCGGAAACTACGCGCTGAACAAGCACGGCGCGTACGAGTTCCGCATGAAGGGGAAACCTTCACTAGTTACATTGAATACGTCGTGGATTTGTGCAAGCGTGTCGACCCATCTATAATGAGGCTAAAAAGATAAAACACATAATGAAGAGTCGATGCATTTCACATGCTGTGGGCAAAGAGCCCCACCACAGTGGCCTCAGTATATAGCCTTAGCCAAAGTTTCGACGAGCTGCTCAAGCAACGTCTCTGCACTCGTCGCCCTCACGCACCTGCTGCCTCCATCTCTGGCCTGGATGTGAGCAGGGCCTTTTAACCCACATAAACGACTTCGTTCGAGATGAGATCTCTCGACAGCTTGGGCTTTTGTCTGGCCCACGCCCGTCATCTGAAGCCCAGCTGCTTACCCCTTCTATCCGACACACCATCACGCAGGAGGTTGCCTATGCCCTTCCCAGTTTTGGCCAGCCAGCGCCCGTCACACCTCATGCCGACCCTGTTCCACTGCAGCCCACACCTCTCGCTGCACAATTGAGTTACAGCCCCCCTGGACTCCAATCTGTGACGATGCTTTCACTACGCTCTTACGTCTACTCCCTTCGCCGCCCATTCTCCGCCATTACGACCCATCCGCTCCTACAGAGGTGCATACTGACGCCAGCGGCATCGGTCTCGGTGCTGTCCTCGCTCAACACAAACCCGGCTTTTCTGAATATGTAGTTGCTTACGCTAGCCGAGCGCTAACGAAAGCTGAATCTAACTACACCGTCACGGAAAAGGAGTGTCTTGACATTCTGTGGGCCTTAACAAAGTTTCGCCCCTACTTATATGGCCGCCGCTTCAACGTAATCACCGACCACCATGCCCTCTGCTGGTTGGCTTCCCTGAAAGACCCTTCTGGACGCCTCGGCCGCTATGCTCTTCGCATTTAAGACTTTGACTTTGAGGTGATATATCGATCGGGACACAAACACTCCGACGCTGACGCCTTGTCGCGCTCGCCGCTGCCTTCTCCTGTACCCTCGGACTCGATATCCGAACCCTCCGTTGCAGCCCTTACTTCCGACGATCTTTCTTTTGAACAACGCCGGGATCCCTGGATATCTTCACACCTAGACGTCCTCACCGCGTCCTCAACATCTTCATTCCCGCGAGCCCTTCGTCGCCGAGCTTCCAATTTTATGATCCGAGGTGGCCTGCTGTATCGCAAAAGCTATCGCCCGGATGGTCGCAAATGGCTCTTGGTCATTCCTCGCCATCTTCGCACTGAAATTTGTGCCCATCACCATGCCGACTCGCAAAGTGCACATGCTGGCTTGTTGAAGACATACGAGAGTCTCCGCCAGCGGTACTACTGGCGGGGGATGTACAACTTTGTCCGCCGCTATATTCGCTCCTGTACTGCTTGTCAGCAGCGGAAGTCGTCTCCGCGCCCCTCCGCCGGCCCATTACAGCCATTGCCTTGTCCAGCGCGACCCTTCGATCGTGTCGGCATCGACCTCTAAGGCCCCCTTCCATCTTCGACATCAGGCAATCGCTGGATAATACTCGCCGTAGATCACCTCACTCGCTACGCGGAGACTGCAGCCCTGCCTACGGCTAGTGTTCGTGACGTCGCCTCCTTTATTCTACGTCACTTCGTTCTACGTCACGGGGCTCCTCATGAACTTCTCAGTGACCGTGGCCGCGTCTTCCTATCACAAGTGGTCCACGAGCTGTTAAAAGCTTGCACAATAATACATCGAACCACTACAGCTTACCATCCTCGAACCAACGGCCTCACAGAAAGGTTTAACCGAACGCATGGTGACATGCTCCCCATGCACCTTTCTTCTGACGCGTCTAATTGGGATCAGGTGCTTCCGTATGTCACCTATGCCTATAACACAGCATCTCAGGCAACGACTGGATTTTCCCCATTCTTTCTCCTATACGGTTGTGAGCCTTCCTGTCTACTGGACACCATACTTCCTTACCACCCCGACAATTCAGAGTACACTTCTCTTTCTGCTGTTGCCCGTAATGCTGAACAATGCCGTCAGCTGGCTCGTTCATTCACGTCGGACATTCAAGACCTTCGCCGACATGAGAGCGATCACGGCAAGCCCGCTTCTGACTTTCCTACCAACACCCTCGTTTGGCTATTTGTTCCGGCTGATTTCAAATTCTCGGCAAAGTATCATGGCCCTTATCGTGTATTAGAGCGTACATCTCCAGTTAACTACGTTGTGGAGCCGGCAACTACGTCTTCGGACCACCGTCGCCGCGGGCGAGAAGTTGTTCATGTCAGTCGACTTAAACCATACTACGATCCTCTTGTCGTCCCCTCGCCTTAAGTCGCCACGATGGCTCCCTCTTTCCGCCGGGGCAATTGTAAGGAAAAGATGATTCAGCGCTCACGCAAGCGATGACGAAGTCGGCTGAGTTCCTGTCCGATCAGCTGGCGCGCGCACTCGAAGCTCGGACTGCCTTGTTCGGACGAGATTGTGCCTTACTCTACGATCGTCGTGTGTAACCGGTCGCCGTCTCCAGTCCTCCGAATAACCCCTAATAAACCCCTCTTCAATATATATATATATATATATATATATATATATATATATATATATATATATATATATACGTCGGAAAAAGAGTCAGAACAGACAGAAGAACAGCAGAACATGGCGGGATTGAAACATCGTCAGCCACACTGAGTTTGGCGCACGTAGTAGAGGTGACGGTCGTCGATGCAGAACAGAGGCGAAACATATATATATTCAAGCGAAAGATATGCGCTGCGTTCGGCTCTGGGCCATCTTGACAGCCGTCCTTTCACAGAGGAGAAAATCCTCGGCCCATGGCTACAGAAGGCGTCTAACGGAAAAGCCTTCAAAGCACTTATGTGTTTTATGAGAGACACAAACTTGATTGAGAAACTGTGACTGTGCTGCTCGCCGCCTTACCTTTCCTATCATTCTCTTCTATATTTCTCCTTTAAACTCCTCATTCCCCTTCCCCAGTGCAGGGTAGCAAACCGGAAGCTTTCCTGGTTAACCTCTTTGGCTTCTCTCTCTTTCTCTCTCTCTCTCTCTATATATATATATATATATATATATAGGGGGGCTGCGGCAACCTGCAGCTCCCCTGATTGATTTTTGAGATTGGTTCGTTAGACGCCCTCATTGCCTTCACCCAAAGATTCTTTTCAAACACCCGGTATCCCTGCTTTCAGCATCATTGGCTGCGTAAATTGTTTTATAAACTTTAATTTGGCTTCTGTTCACGGGTGTTAATCTGAGTTTACTAAGGTGGCGCTTTCGGCTAGTTGGTATTACACAACAAAAATATACGGCCCTTCGTGGAGAGGCATTGCACACTGTGTGTCACTGCGCCCTTCTTTCCCGGGATGCATCACTTCTGTCTAACCGCCTAAGTGTTGTATACTACTTTTTCTCACGACTGTATACGTCCATGCGGCTTGGTTGAAGCGTGACTATGTGGGCTGGTAGCTTATAACCTCTGGCGTCATACCCTTAAAGGGTGAGCTTAAGTGCATCTAATAATATAGCACCTTACACTGATAGGGCGTGATAGGGAAATAATGTAGGTGGCAATTGCAAGTGCTGACCTGAGTTCAAAATCGAAGTGTTCGCCTATCTACCATGCAGGAATGCACCATCATCGCGAAAAGCAGGTCCAGACGGCCGTGCGAAATCATTATGACAGATTAGCTGATTCCTGTGTTTGGAGGCCATCTATCGCCCTCTCTACAAAAGAATTGAAACCTTTTCGTAGTCCCTGTACCTTTTGCCTGGTTCGCTTGTGCAAAGTCAGGCCACGACTTGCCTTTATTTAGCTAGGACTGCTAATTGGGCTAGTTGGTAAGGATTCATATTATAGGAACAGCCCAAAAGGACGACGGACAAGAAAAGAGCACACAAGGGGCTTACTATGAAATTAATTTTATTGGGAAAAACTCATCTCTTTTTAATAGTGCCGATGTGCTACACGTCACGCGCTTAAACAACACATGCCTCTGGTCAATCAACTATCAACATGAGTGGTCAATAAACATAAATTATTTTTCATGAAAAGTCAATATGGGCTGCTAACGCATGAGTCCCACGCTTTTTGTACTTGGTACGCCTCTGCCAGCTCTCGGGTTATTTTATCTCTATGCCTGAATAGCACTACTGTCCTATCAAGAAAAGGCGAACACCACTGGCATGAATTGCAGTGTTCGGCGAGGTTTTTAAAGGTCCAACATGAGAGGGAATGATAATGCTCCCGTAATCTCTTATTAAGGCATCTGCCCGCTTGACCTATGTGTGCTCTTCTGCACACCAGCGGAATGCTGTAAACAACGCATATGGCGCATTTGACATAATTGAACTTGTGCCCGATGCCACAGCCTCCCTTGGCGTGTGCCTCAGCCCTTCCATGGGCCCATGCGCAGATGTGGCCAAGCGTATTTGGAACTGTAGCTACAGCTTGTATCCCGTATCTCAGTCCCATCCTCTTCAAACGATGAGTCATTCTGCGGGCGTATAGCACCAATGAATAATTTTGTTGCTCTTTTGGTTGAGGGTCAGCAGAGCCTGCCTGATCTTGCCTGGAACGCTGGAGCAAACCTTCGCTTACTGACAGAAAGCGAAACGCCAGCGCTTATCAATCTTGCCACCTGGTTTTGAAAGCTGTGTTTGATGGTGTGGAAGCAAGACTTCGAAATGGCCGATTCTAAGCACGAGGCTTCAAAACCTATTTTTAAAACTTTTGAGTAAGCAGACCTGTAGTCGAGCAAGGGTTTTGCAGCGGGGGATCATAAGTCCAACACACGTGGTCCCTCAGAAACCTCAACCTCAAGCTCAGAAAGCGAAATTAATTGCCATACGGCTGTTCCGACGTGAAGGTAAGACCCATTGCGCGGTCTTTAAAAACTTTTGTACATCATCGTGAATACGAGGTCTCACAATTTCTTCGACAATGACAAGGTAATCGTCCACAGAACAGAACACGCGCGCATTTAGTTCTCTGAATTGCGCTTGTACGGTGGTAAACTTTTCCGAGAAAAATGTCGCTCAAGCAGGGAGCCACACAGGACACGATACAAACCCCAGCTTTCTGTATAAACATGCCACCGCGTCAAGACAAAAAGGTCGATTTCAGGTAGAAGCCCAGCAACTCAAGAAAGGGCTCAACTGGTATGCCCACTGGCTTCTAAACACGCATTCATCGTTGTCATTGATGATACACTCTTTGACAGATTGGAAGCAAAGCGGCCTGCGGAAGCGAGTAAGAGAGATCAACCACATCGATGCTGAATGCGCTTTACCTGATTTGGCCTTCGCCTGCAAAAAACTGTGCTACTGTCTCCGAATCTCGATTCTGAACGGATCTTAAACTAGTAACTTGTTAAGATGTTGCTGCGAATACAAGGAAATTTCATGGTGCCAGGTTCCTTTTTCTAATACTATTCTACGAAAGGTCATGCATTGTTTGTGAAATTTGGTGATAAAGAATGTATCAAGCTCGAGCCGCTCAGCCTTTTCTACCCACTGTAAAGGTGTCGAAGGTTCAAATCCTGTGCCAGAAGTCTCACTTTCCCTTTTTTCCTTTGAGGGTTTAACAGAAAGAGGCGCAAACTTTTTCCCAATAAAATGCGTTTTTCCCAATAAAATTCAGTTGATAGTAAGCACCTTGTGTGTCCTTTTCATGCCCGTCGTCGTTTTTCGTTGTTCCTATAGTATGACTGCCTTTATTTGCCGCTTACTGAGTCGAAATAATTAGTTGCAAGTTAGCGCGTGTGTGCCCTGTCCTTCGCCTTTACCTCGATGTGCGCTCATACTTCGATCTCACCTACGCCGCATGCCCATGGCGTTGTCGGATCGCCGATCGCCTTCCCACTCGTCAAGAATGCGTAAGCATGCCATATTCTGGGTGGTTGCCTATCTACAATTGCAAGACACCATTGAGTTGGTCATAATCAGATTAGGTTCCACACTAATTTTGGCCCGATTTGGACAATGCCAAAATTTGGTGTCCAGAGCCATGCGCGGCGAATTCCTCTCTGCGCGCCCTTCATGTGTTGATGTTTGCCACAGGGCGTTTCATTTTCTTATGTGGCATCCTATCTCTACATTATTAATATAAACAGCGCGAACACGAAGACAAGGGCCAAGAAACAAGAAAGCCACAGTACAAGCGCTGACTCACAACTAAGCCTAAGCCCTTTACTCCAAGGCCCAGAAAAACAAACATGTAGAAAACGAAACAGTCACGTGAAACAACCCCTGGGTTCACCTGCTACATAAAAAATTGCTTTAAAAATCACTTAAAAAAGACACCTCTTTGCTTGAAAGAGCAAGAGAAGTCTTGCTGATACACTTATTGTCCGTTGAAATAAAATACGGTTCCACTATCTCTCTCGTTATCTTCTCTTTGTGGCGATATAAAATCTTAACACTGTCAAACTTAGGAGTGCACTTCTTCTTCTCCTTCTTCATTATTTCACATGACTGGCAATGTGATACCAGAAACGTTTTGTCCTTTCCACTTTCCAAGTTGTTACAGTGTTCCTGTAGTCTCTTATTAATACACCGTCCTGTTTATCCTATATAACTGGCTCCACAAAAGAGTGGAAGCCTATACGAAGCCTATACATAACACCTGTCTTGCATCCAACATATGGGTTTCTATGTTTCACCCCACATTCTTGCTTCTTCGCTTCTCTTTCCCTTTGAATAGCCGGGCAGATCCTCTTCATCTTGAGCGGGGCGGTCAATGCGACGTCAACATTATACCTCTTGCCTACATTTTTGAGGCCATGCGAAATTCTGTGCACATACGGTACCACTGCAACCTTCCTCTTCCTCTCACCCATGCTGGGCAGGGATTTCAGTCTGTGCGTTCTTTTAAGGCTCTTCAGTACCCGGCAACTGGCCTCAATAATAACTGACTCCCGATACCCGGCCTTTGCAATTCTCATCACTTGTCTTTCAAAACTCTTGCCCATGCCGTGGTAACAAGATTTCTTCAACGCATTTAATAAGCATGTGTTTATCATCCCATTCTTCACTAATTTGGAATGTCCCGAATTGGAGCCTAGCAACGGCTTCATCGATCTCGGGTTGTATTCCCAACAAACATGATCATCACCGAATTGAATCAATACATCTAAATACTGTAACCGATCGTCCACTGGAGTATTTGGGTTCATGAATGAGCTACGAGTGAGATCCGAATTTCACACTCGAAGTAGTAATTAGACGCATTCTTCGAAAATCGACATTTATTCACTCTGAGTCATCATCATCATCATCAGCCTGATTATACCCACTGCAGGGTGAAGGCCTCTCCCATATTTCTCCACTTAACCCGGTTCTGTGCTAGCTGCATCCACTTGACCCCTGCGAACTTCTTAATCTCATCCGCCCACCTAACTTTCTGCCGCCCCGTGCTACGCTTTCCTTCCCTTGGAATCCAGTTTGTTACCCTCAGCGACCATCGGTTATCCTCTCTTCGCACTACATGTCCTGCCCATGTCCATTTCTTCTTCTTAATTTCCACTAGAATGTCGGTAACTTGAGTTATTTCTCTGACCCACTCTGCACTCTTTCTATCCCTTAATGTTACCCCTACCATTTTTCGTTCCATAGCCTTCTGGGTTGTCCTCAACTTGAGTAGAACTCTCTTAGTTAGCCTCCACGTTTCAGCCCCATAGGTGAGTACAGGCAAGATGCAACTGTTGTATACTTTCCTCTTCAGCGATACCGGTAAGCTGCTAGTCATAATCTGCGAGTGCTTGCCAAATGCGCTCCATCCCAATCTTATTCTTCTTGTTATTTCCTTTTCATGGTCCGGATCTGCGGTTACTACCTGTCCTAAGTAGACATATTCGCCTACTACTTCCAGTATTTCGCTACCTAATGTAAACTGCTGTTCCTTCCCGAGGCTGTTGAACATTACCTTAGTCTTCTGCATATTGATCTTCAAGCCTACCTTTCTACTTTTTCTGTCTTGGTCATCAATCATTATTTGCAGTTCATCCCCCGAGCAAAGCAATGTCATCAGCAAATCGCAGATTACTGAGGTATTCTCCATCTACCCTTATCCCTAACTGCTCCCATTCCAAGTCTCTGAATACTTCCTCTAAACAAGCTGTGAATAGTACTAGGGAGATTGTGTCTCCTTGCCTAACACCTTTCTTTATGGGAATTTTGTTACTTTCTTTATGCAGAACTATGGTTGCTGTGCAGCCACTATATATATCTTCCAGCACTTTCACGTACGGCTCGTCTACCCCCTGATTTCGCAATGCCTGCATAACCGCCGAGGTTTCAACTGAGTCAAATGCTTTTTCGCTCCGAGTACCATCGTAGAGATTCCATATCTGCTCTGATGGCGTCCGACAACATTCACTCACTCCACTCAAGGCGGAAGTTTATATGCAAAAAATTTTTGTAGTTGCTATAGAATCGCAAACTTGTCTTAGACCCCAATCCATATTTAACTCTGCTTAGTGGGCGTCAGTACGTTAAGAGATAGGAAGCATGCAGAGTGGGCGAGAGAAATAACTCAAGAGACTGACATTCTAGTGGAAATCAAGGAGAAGAAATCGGCATGGGCAAGACATGTAGTGCGTAGACAGGACAGCCGATGTCCTTTTGTGTAATAGCCGCTTCAGAATCTGCAGCGGCTCCTTTAAAGGATTTCAGTGCCGTGAGTGAATTGCCGGCGCATGACTGTCAGTCACCAATTAAGCTTCTGATCTAAGCAAAGCTTTCCTGGAACGTCTTCACAGAAAATGTACTCTGCTTTCCGCTTGTAAAAAGTGAACTTCTGGACCGGTCCTCTTTGGGTTGTCGCGACTGCTACTGAACAAACATATTCTCCTATTATTCAGCACTAGAGCAACGATGCAGGCCGGCCGCCCTCTCCAAACAGTCGTACCCTCTTTCTGCCTTACATTTTTTTTTTTTTGCTCTTGTGGGACCCCAGTCGCCCGCTGAATGTGAAGCGGACAGAACGAGAAAGAAATGGGAAGACTTCTTAACTAAAAAGGATCGCTGTCTGTATTTTTTGGGCCCGTTGGCTCTGTGCGGGGCCAAGCTTTCGCCACTGACTCCTTTCCGCTGGCATGCGCCCATCGTGTGTCCTACAAAGGAAGAAAGCATTTGCAGCCGAGACAGGCAATACAACTGACATCTCTTGATTTAAAGCTCTACTTGTTGATCGCCTGACGAGCATGAAACATCGGAAGCGCAAGTAAAGAATGTGGGGCCGAAACGTCTGCGCTTGGCCTGAAGCTACACAACTGGTGTACAAACTTCCTCCATCTAGCTACCAAGAATTCGAGCACGCGACCAGCTGCACAAAGAGGTCGCATCCATTTCCTTAACTTCACAAAGGCTATATTTAAATTTAAAAAAAAAAACGGTGATGTCTGTCTCCGCAAAGTGAAGTTCGGACACTTGGGCCACTGCTGGCAGGGGAATTGCTTTTTTCTTGAAAGCGTATTCGCACATTCTGAGATTTCCTGCTGAACGCATGGTAAACGGGCTTATCCTCGGATCTTGGTATATTCTATTTCGCTTTAAAACCCAGCTACGCCCGTCACAGGCACCAGAACAAAGCGCGCCATACTATCGCCTTTTTCTTCCCTTCATCGCCATTTGTTTTGTCAGTTCTACGTGACTGACATGGCTGCCTGACTTGGCCTTCCCGATGACATTTTGATGTATAACACCAAGGGTCAGGACAAATTCGCCAAGAGAACGAAGGGTGCAGCATTCGAGTGCTTTAAGTAGGTACGATTTACTGCCCAGTTTTTATGGGTGGAGAGGGGCGCTTCATGTACACACACAGGGAAACGAAATCGGACATGCGGCTGAATCGTGCTTTTGGGAGTAGCGAACGTGCAGTGTGTATATTTAGGTCCTCTAAAGAAACATTCTAAGCTATGCACGTCTGCCCTCCTTGCTCATAGCGTAGCACAGACGGCGCACTAAATTTGAAACCAAGGAGAAAACTCTCTCTCATCTGTGCAGGGGATAAATAAACATATACATATATTAGGCTCCAGGACCACGCGACACACACACACAAAAGCACGCACACACGCACACACAGCTAAATATCTAGTCAGTGAGACTGTGGAGACTGTGAAGACGTCTCCGGCGAAGGAAAATACACCAATCAGGTGCAGCAGGACTGAAGATAAAAGGAAGCACTCCTGTCAAGCAAAAAAGGCGCCAAAACTACGCCCGAGGTCATTTAAGTGGGCCTGATTCCTTTGTCCGCTTATTCCTGCACGTGATAGTCTGCCGTTCTGTGCCGTTGTTTCTGCATCATCAGGGAGTCGGAGCCACAGTATTTGGTACTCTCAAGGATATTGCTACAATGCCTGTGATAAGCTGCATTGGCTGTATAAACCGTGAGCATATTTATATTCAAATTACGTCAACCTTTGCTGACTGATTTTCTTTGCTAACCGACGAGAAGTATGCCGTCTTTTTTTTTCTTAAAGCATTGCTTCTTTTATGTGTCCTGTTTGTTGTGAAATGTTTTCAGTTACGTTCATATTATAGTGACATGTGTAGCGGACTGTTCAGGTTGTATATATGTAACAGCAATGCTTTGTAATGACAAGGTGATTCTGACTGCACAGATTTTGTTTCCGAATGTTGCGTATGATAGTGCGTAATAAAATATTTTATGTACGCACTATATTGCACTTTTCAAAACGAACTGCCTTTTTTAGTGAAGCTAGCAGCTAGCGTAACGGGGTCGAAGTGATTGACTGCGACGGCATGAAAAGAGACCTATTCCACTGCTTCGAGTGCCCCCTGTAAAGGGTGCAGTAGAGCAAAATATAACTTTCAGAGCTTGAAATGTTTGTAAATCTGAATTATGCTCGTTTTATTTATAATAAAGAATCTATATGGTGTACCCGATCTACACATATTTGTTTTATTTGCATGAAAAATTTTTTTAAAGTTGTGGTTCATGAACTATAATTTTTACAAATTTGATTGTGCGGCTAGGTTTCGCTCCGTTTGCAAACAGCGACCACATTGGAAAATGTTTTTCCGCTAAAACAAGGCCAGGATAATATTCATCATAGTAACACAACAGGTCATAATTTTTATTTAAATCGAAGATGATCAAGTGCACAGTCTGGATGAGTTGGCTTGGAATGACTCCGTAGACTCTACACCCCGCATTGCGCACTGAGCCTCGCGCAGGGATCTCATTAAAGGAGCCGTGATGAAATTAGGCAATACGTTTTTAGTGAATATGAAAGCTTATGTAGTAAGAATATGTAGACAAAGTTTAAAAAATACAAAGTATTTTCATTGTTATTCGAATTTTCCATTGCGCAGCGTTTATTGAAGTTAGCCTGATCATAACGCTTGACTGGAAACTTTAGATAGGAGCGCTGGCAGTTTGATTGGAACATAATGGGCATTAATTTTGCTTTGAAGTAACGTTTTTTTTATTTATTTAGATGCGCAAAATAGCAAAAAAATACGTTTCCTTGGGCTGATGTTTCGTTAAAAAACTTCGCTAGAAAAAAAAAAAACAAAAATAAAACTAACCGAGCGGAAATAAAAACATTTTTATATGTAGTTGAACAATTTTCATATACATACATTTAACATTTTATGGTATGCATAAAAAATTAGCCAAAACAGCAGAGCATTTAATTGCGGCGCTAGACCTCTTGGCCATTAATTATATCCGGTGCTTGTAGAAAACAAAAATGGACTCTCTTTTTATTTAAATATCAGGAAACATCACATAAAAATTTCAACCAGCTACGTTTTCATCCATCTTACGTGAAATCACCCAACCATTTCTTCTGCGTAACTGCCTACTGCAGACGCCGTGTTTCATATGCGAGGCGACATCAAGTTACACATAATACGGCCCCAGGGAGCTGCATGATTAAAGCTATGCCAGATCGACGCAAACCATTTTAATCAGCATATGTTAGGGTACCTAAAACCGGAAATTATTTTCGATATATATCCGCGTTACGACGCTATACAGTTTTAAAGTCTGAGAAAGAGGGAAATGTTTTTGCCTTCCCATAGCATGCAATGCATAATATTCAGACGCGCTGGGAAGCTCGTGTAATAATAGCACAGAACTGAAACTTCGGCACAATCATCGGCTAACTGTATATTATATAAATCCCGGAATCATTTTGCGTACTTGCTTTTGTTCACGTTTTATATATTTTTTGTACCCGTTCCCATTAAGTTACGCACCTTATCGCCGCCACTTGCCGGTAGATGGCGTGAGTAGTATATGTCCTAGAGTTGACAGTTGACAGCCGTGTGGTGCAGACGCGTGTTCCATTGCTCCTCCGATTGCACGTGGCTACCGGAAACGGACGGATTGGTGACAGCGGGAGCTTGCGAAGCGTCAAATTGATGAGTTCTTTCTTTTATTAACTTCATTTCGTTTTCAGCTAGTTAGGTTAGGTGCAGCCTAAAGAATAGATTTTAGCTCTTTGTCCTAGCGGCCTGGTTTTTCGTGCCGGCAGCTAGGTTTTCTCGGCGTTCATTTTTAACTATTTTGATTAGATAAATACTTTTTTTCTAGGCTATTGGCATTCGCAGAATTGAGTTTAACGCGTGTTTGCTAGTCGTTTCTTGTGTCTTCTTTTGGCAGTTTGTATATTCTGCGAATTCGTAATAGAAATAGTTCAGTCGATACATGCTTAAGTTGTGCAATCAAAAGAAGGTAAGGTGTACTCAGTGTGAGGCGCAGGTTAATCTCAAGGAAACGCGTTTTGACTCTGTACATGAAGCGGAAGGCAGCGACTTTTTGTGTCGGTGTTGTGTGCTGAGTACGCGCCTAGATAGATTTGATCAAGAAAAAGGCAGTTTAGTGTCTCGTGTGGATTATTTAGAAAATGAAGTACGTTTGTTAAGGACAGAAAATCAGAAACTGCTTGGACAGCTTCCTCAAATGGAAAAAAATGGCCGACTTTATCCTTGGAACCAACGAGGACGAACATTCCAGTGCGGGCCACGTGGCTGGGACCAGCACTGGCATGGAAGGCATAAGCAAAGTAGGTCAGGCGGATCCGAATCGACAGAGTTATTTAGAAGTATAGCTACTAAGAAACCGGAAAAAAAGGAAGAAGTAAGGAAGAATGAAAATCGCAGAGAGAAGGACACAGATAACCGAAAGCAGGAGCCAACAGTTGGGATATGGAGAGAGAAGGCCCAGGTGCTTATCGCCGGAGATTCTAACATGAGCAGGTGCAAGCGAGATATCTTGGAACCTGTAAAGTGTGATAAGCGAGTGTTAGTTGGAGCCTTCCCAGGGATGACAATAAGGGCAGTGCTGAAAGAGAGTAAAAATAGGCTGTTGAAAAATTCCACACAGCGCAGTATGGTGATAGTAGCCGCTGGGCTAAACGATGTCATAAATGGTGACGCTGCAGGAGTGGTGGAAAGTTTCGCTAAGGGAGTTGACGATATCAGGGAGATAGTACAGCAAGCTCAGATAGATGTAAGCACAGACCGGAGGTGCTAGGATTGAACGGAAATCTGGAAAAGGACGTGATGACAGTTAATCAGGACATAAGAAAGTTAAGCCTTGAGAAGCGTTTCGAAGTGGTTGAGGTTAACAGGGAGGTACATAAAGCAGGTTTTGGTAGGGCTTTCCAGCGAGATGGCATTCATTTTAACAGAAGGGTGGGAGCAGAGATCGGCTGGCGCCTGGCAGGCAGGGCTGTAGCTTTGTTAGGGGGTCCGCGAGGACTCCGTGCACAGAGGGAGTTAGAAGTGAAGCAGAAGAAAGTGTATTAACGGAGGCTGAGCCCCAAAACATGGCAAGGAGGAGGTCGACAAAGAAAAGTACAAAAAGAAATTTAACACTAGGATCCGCTACATAAACATGCAAAGAGGTAGAAAAAGAGCGAAATGGCTAGAGATAGAACAGCAGTTGAAGGATGAAAAAGTAGGTGTGTACGCTCTTTGCGAGACTCATCTCAGGTATCTAGAAGATCCGCCGTTTATAGAAGGCTACGTCTGGGAAGGATGCAACAGAACGAGAACGGAAAAAAAGGATGGAAGGGTAGGTATGTTGATACACCAGGGAACAAATTGGCAAAGAATAAAATAATCTTGTAAAGAACATATCTGGTTATCTGGAACAATTGCCGGCATAAGGACGCGGCTAAGGGTAGTTTATTTAGGAACAGGACACCAATGCAGGCAAGAAAACAAGAATCTTGTTGAATGTCTCGGTGACGATATAAGCCAGTCTGGAGACGGGGCCGATATTATTCTGCTGGGGGACATGAACGGCTACATCGACGATCTGGATGAATACACGGATTGTAACGGGAAGCTACTGCTAGATTTCTGTGCGGGATACGATCTAGTTATAGTAAATAGAGAAACAACATGCGAAGGCCAAATCACTTGGGAATTCCGCAAAAGGCAGATGACTATTGACTACTGTCTAATGTCGCAGGGAATTTATAGCAAGGTCACAAAAATGGAAATAGACGAATAATGGGGAATGAAGTCTGGGAAGTGATCATAAACGTATTAGTCTGCAGATGGGGCCCTTGATGAAAAGAAAAATGGAACTTAGACAAAAGGTAAACGCAAAATTAAACGACGATCAAATAGCGCAGATAGCAGCAGACATAGAGGAAGCAATAGAGAAAAGCCCCATGGAAGACTGAGATTATGCACAGAGAGAAATACTCATAAGGAGGAAGATTAAGGAGGTTAAAGTAGCAAACCGCTGGAATGGAAAGACCAAGCCACTGAGCTGGTGGAATAAGGAAATCAGGGAAGCTATTGAACAACGATGGGCTGCTTGAAGAGAACACCGAGTGGCAAGAAAGCACAGGTATCTCAGGAGGAAATCGACCAAAAATGGGAATCATATCGACAAAAAAAACTTGAGGTACAGGCCCTCGTCCAAAGTAAAATAAAACAGTCCACCGATCGCTGGATGGCTGACGTACACGATGCCTCTAGAGGCGGAGCAAGAAAGTTCTGGAACCATATAAGCTGGCTAAGGAAGAAGAATCAAAGAAAGCAGGATCGGATTCAAGACAACGAGGGAAATTGTTTAAAGTGAGACAACGCAGTGATCTACATTACATCAGTTATAGCCGAGGCATTTAAGAGCGACGATAGGGTAACCTCCGCAAATCAGACAGCAACACAAAGTAGCAGAATACAAAGCAGCTTAGAATTGACCAATCTAAACTGAAAAAGGCAGAAAAACAATATTCCTAAAAAAACATCTACAGCAATAGATGGAATTCCGATCAAGCTGATTAATGAACTTGGTCCAAAAAGTAAGGAAACGTTGTTAAAAGCTCTGGAAACAGTCATAGCGAATAAGCAAATTCCGGACAGCTGGCGGCAGAGTAAAATGAATTGGATTTATAAAGGGAAAGGAGAAAGGATGCACATAAAATCCTACAGGCCGATTACCATAACATCTGTTATGTACAGGTTGGCCATGCAGGCGGTGAAATTAAAGATGCAAGCATAGGTAGAAAGTAACAATTAAGATACTCGGAGAACTTCAGAACGGCTTTATAAATGGTATGCGCTTAGATGATAGCCTGTTCGTGCTTACCCAATGCATCGAAATATCTAGAGTGGAAAATAGACCTTTGTATTTGGCCTTCCTGGACATAAACGGGGCGTACGACAACGTAAGCAGGGAACTTCTGTGGAACATATTAAAAGAAGAAGGTACCAGTTATGAGATAATAGAGTTACTACAGGAAATATACCGGGATAACAAAGTAGAAATTACATGGGAAGGGATAAGAAGTGCGGAAGACGTCAAAGTATGCAAAGGATTAAGACAAGGCTGTCCTTCATCACCGCTGCTGTTCATGCTTTATATTGCCACGTGCCTAGCGCCGCGCGACAGCCGTGTTTGGTGCCGACGACAACGAAGCGGTGGTTGGCACGAGCGGCGCGCTGGTGCTGGACTCTGTGACTCGGTGTTCGGAACGACAAGCCGACCTTATTCTCGGGTCCTCGGCTACGTGTACTTTCACGGCTCCCTCTGACTTCAGTCGTGACACTGGTGGAGGTGCCATCGATGATCCCTTCTCCTGCGGACGACCCTACGCGGCCGCCTCTCGTGACCACTCCTGTTCATCGTACCAGCCGACGGCTCCGAGGCTTGTCCCCCGAGGCCTTCCCTCTTGACGAAGAGACTCTGGCTGTGGCAACGACACCGCCCGCCCGTACCATGACTGTCCCTCCCACCCCTTCGTCCTGTCTCATCCTTCACACCCCACGTACCCCTAAACCATTTCACGGTGAGCAGTTTGAAGACACCGAGGACTGGCTAGCTCACTATGAACGGCTGGGACGACGCTGCGAAAATGCGGAACGTCTACTTCAGCCTTGAAGACGCTGCTCGGACATGGTTCGAGAACCGCGAGGCCACATTCTCTACGTGGCCGGCCTTCCGAAGTCAGCTCCTCGGTACGTACGCCAACAGTGACCGCCGAGAGAATGCCGAGCGTGCCCTGACCTCTCGAGTTCAGCGTCAGAACGAGGGGGTCGCAATGTACGTTGAAGACGTCATGCGCCTTTGCCATCGCGCCGACCCGTCCATGAGTGAGGAGAAGAAGGTTCGGCACCTGATGCACGGCGTCAAAGAACAGCTTTTTTCCGGCCTCGTGCGGAACCCGCCCACCACCGTCGCGGCGTTTCTGGCTGAAGCTGTGACCATGGAGAAACTGTTACAGCAGCGATGCAGCCAGTACGGTCGGCCGCTGAATTCCACATCCACACTACCGCCGTCTGACCGAACCGACTACAATCCCGGAGCAGATATGAGCTCCCTTCGCGACCTCATTCGCACCGTGGTTCGCGAGGAGCTCCAGAAAGTTCATGGAGCTCCTGGCGCAGCTTCCCTGGCCAGCATCATCCGTGAGGAGGTCCAGAACGCACTCACGCCACCAACAAGTACAGTCGTTCCACCACCACCCCCGGGCCCCACCGAGCGGATGACTTATGCTGATGTCACACGCCGCCCAGCCCTGCTACCTACCCCTTCGCCTTACACGCAACCTCAGGTCGCTGTGCACGCTGCGGCACCGCTGCCCCTTTGGACAGATTTGCGCCAGGCGCCCCGGAAGACTGATCTCTGGCGGGCTCCAGATAACCGCCCTCTCTGCTACCACTGTGGCGAGGCAGGTCACCTCTACCGGCAGTGCCCTTATCGTCAGATGGGCCTTAGGGGATTTTCCCCTGACAGCCCTCGTCCACGGCCTGGTCAGCGGCCTCAGGACATCGCCGAGTACGTAACTCGCCAGCGTACGTCACCCGCCAGTCTGCCACATTCTCCTCGTCGCGAGTCGCGCTCGCCTTCGCCTCGTCGCTCTTCACCCTCTGGGTCACGGTATACCGCTGGACGCCATGGTTCCTCGAGTCCTCATCGGGAAAACTAGCTCCGGCGACCTTTGGGGGCGAGGCCGCCGCACACCGATTCGCCGTAAAGCTTCCACCGCCGCACCGCTCGATTCGCCCCGACGTCGAACGCCGAATTCCTGTCCAGTTTTCGCCGCACAGACCAGATCGCCCCGACGTCCTCCGCATCGCCGACCAGTTATCACCGCCGTGTCGCTTAAATTGCCCCGACGCAGACCACACAACTGCCGCCCAGCTTCCGTCGCCGCACCGCTTGCTTCACTCCGACCTGCCGTCGACATTGGATTGTCCCGACGCCGACCACCCAACCGCCGTCCAGCTTCCGCCACCACACCGCTCACTTCACTCCGAACCGTCGTCAACAGGCCCTGGTCTTGGCCGGGTCTCCCTGGACATCCCTATTATCGTCGACACGAAGGAGGTCAGCGCTTTAGTTGATACGGGAGCCGATTATTCTATCCTTAGCGGGCGGCTTACAAGAACACTGAAAAAGGTGATGACGCCATGGAACGGACCAGACATACGTACGGCAGGCGGACATGTGGTTGCACCACTGGGTATGTGTACAGACCGGGTTACGGTGCGAGGCTGCACATTTGTTGCGAATTTTCTCGTTCTACGCGAATGCTCTCGTGATGTTATTCTTGGCATCGACTTCCTTCGTGAGCACGGTGCCACTATAGATCTACCGAACCGCTTGGTGACGTTTTCCGCCAAACTGGCCACTGAAAAGCATGAGTACCGCGGGTCCCACTCCACGCTGCGAGTCGCCGATGATAGCCTCACAGTGCCACCACGTGCCAGCATTCTCGCCAGAGTTACTTGTGACGAGCCACATCACGGCCTCCTGGTTGTTGAGCCTAATGTCTCCCTCTCACTCGCCTTGGGAGTTTCTGTGGCAAGAGGTCTTTGTTTCCTTCGTGGAAGAGAGACGGAGGTACTTGTCACCAATTTCTCCAATGAACATCGACATCTGTTCCGTGGCACTGTCATTGCTTACGTCGACCATCTGCACGAAGTCGCCGAATGTTTTGCTTCAGAGGAAGCTACGCCTAGCACTGAACCGGATGATGCCGTACACGCTGTCGACATCAATTCTAGCCTTTCCTCCGTTGAAAAGAGGCAACTCCAAGATCTATTGCTGGAGTTTCGTGTGTGCTTCACGTCTTCATCTAAGGTGCAGCAAACGTCGGTCATTAAACACCGGATTATCACGCATGAAGGCCCTCGACCCATACATCAGCAGCCCTATCGTGTGTCTCCTCGGGAGAGAGACGCTATCCAACAGCAAGTCAAGGAGATGCTCGCCGATGGCGTCCTTTAACCTTCAAGCAGCCCATGGTCCTCGCCTGTAGTCCTCGTTAAAAAGAGAGACGGAACACTTCGTTTCTGCGTTGACTATCGGAAACTGAACAGTATGACAAAGAAGGACGTCTATCCGCTGCCACGGATTGATGACTCTCTCGACCGACTTCGCCGAGCCAAGTACTTCTCCTCCATTGACCTCAGGAGTGGTTATTGGCAAATTGAAGTTGATGAGAGGGACCGTGAAAAAACTGCCTTCGTAACACCAGATGGGCTCTATGAATTCCGCGTCCTCCCATTCGGGCTCTGCTGTGCTCCTGCCACCTTCCAGCGGATGATGGACACTGTGCTCACAGGTCTTAAGTGGCAGACATGCCTTGTTTATCTCGACGACGTAATAATTTTTTCACCGACGTTCACAGAACACCTGCGCCGCCTGAGAACTGTTCTCGAAGCTGTCCGGTCTGCCAACCTTTCTCTCAAGCCTCAAAAGTGCCACTTCGGGTTCACCGAATTGAAGTTTCTTGGGCACATCGTGAGTGCTGATGGCATCCGAGCTGACCCTGAGAAACTTGCTGCCGTTGCTGCCTTTCCCATCCCCGCCCACAAAAAAGCAGTCCGACGGTTTTTGGGGCTGTGCTCCTATTATCGTCGCTTTATCAAAAACTTTGCACAGATGGCCAGCCCTCTGACTCTCCTGACTCGAGATGACGCATCATTTTCCTGGGGCGCCGAGCAGCAGATGGCTTTCGACGAGTTACGACGCCGGCTCCAGTCACCCCCGATCCTGGCACATTTCGACGATGATGCCGACACAGAATTACACACGGATGCGAGCAACGTCGGCCTTGGTGCCGTTCTAGTTCAGCACCAAGACGGGGTCGAGAAAGTAATTGCCTACGCCAGCCGTGCACTTTCCCGTGCTGAGTGTAACTATTCCACCACTGAAAAAGAATGTTTGGCGGTAGCATGGGCCGCTGCCAAGTTCCGCCCGTACCTTTATGGCCGACCGTTTCGCGTCATCACTGACCATCACTCGTTGTGTTGGCTGAAAAACTTAAAGGATCCTTGTGGCCGCTTAGCACGTTGGGCATTGCGCCTACAGGAGTTCGATTTCGATGTTATTTATAAGTCTGGCCGGAAGCACACCGATGCCGATAGCCTGTCACGCGCGCCCGTCGGCCCTCCTTCGTCAGATGCCACCGACGACGATAGCTTCCTCGGAGCAGTCACTACATCCGATCTCGCCTCCAAACAGCGTGCCGACGACGAGCTGCGACTGATTATTGACCATCTTGAAGGTGGGCATCCTACAATACCCCGGTACCTTGCTCGGGGGTTGTCGTCGTATTGCCTCCGCAATGGGGTGCTTTATAAGAAGAATTCTACGTCGAGTGCGAAAACATACCTGCTAGTCATACCGGCTGATCTAAGGCACGAAATCCTCCTGGCCTGCCACGACGAACCAACTTCAGGGCATCTTGGCTTTACACGCACCCTAAACCGAGTCCGACAGAACTACTACTGGCCACACCTTTCTCCGAGCGTTAGACGTTACGTACAGACTTGTCGACAATGCCAGCGGCGAAAAAAACCCACGCTCAAGCCATCCGGTATGTTACAATCTATTGAACCACCCCTCACACCCTTCGAGCAAGTGGGCATGGACCTTTTAGGCCCATTTCCTTTATCCTCGAACGGACACAAGTGGATCGTAGTCGCCACAGACTACTTAACACGCTACGCTGAAACGAAGGCCCTTGCCCGAGGTACTGCCGGCGAAGTTGCTCGATTCTTTATGAACGACATTGTGCTCAGACACGGTGCACCGTCTACCATCATTACTGACCGAGGAAAGGCGTTTACAGCTCGGCTACTGCGGGACACCTTAACTCTCAGCCATACCGAGCATCGCACAACAACAGCGTATCACCCTCAGACAAATTGATTAACGGAACGACTAAACAAAACTTTGGCCGACATGATCTCAATGTACATCGACGTTGAGCATAAAATGTGGAACGAGATCCTGCCGTATGTCACCTTCGCCTACAATACGGCGCCGCAGGAAACCACGAAGTTTACGCCGTTCCGTCTCGTATATGGCAGAGAGGCCCGCACGATGTTGGATGCGATGCTCCCGTGCGGGGAAGAAGCGGTCAAACCCGACGCCGCCCATTTCGCAGAACAGGCCGAGCAAGCCCGTCAGCTGGCCCGCTTGCACATCAAGGAGCAGCATGCCACCGACGCTCGACACTATAACCTTCGGCACAGGGAGGCCCACTACGAACCAGGGGACCAAGTGTGGGTGTGGACCCCCGTGCGTCACAAAGGCTTGAGCGAGAAACTACTCCACCGCTATTTCGGACCCTATAAAGTCCTGCGCCGCTTAAACAACGTTAATTACGAAGTCATTCCAGATGGAACTGTGACCGTCAGTGTTCGACGCCAGCGGCCTGAAATTGTGCATGTGGTGCGCTTAAAGCCGTACTTTTCGCGTGACTGAGTTCACTACACCTGCAAGTAAAAACTTGCGTCATTGTACAGTTCACCTCACGCCTAATTTTTTTTTCTCTCCTCTCACCTTGTCATCGGGACGATGTTTTCTTTCACGGGGGGGAATAATGCCACGTGCCTAGCGCCGCGCGACAGCCGTGTTTGGTGCCGACGACAACAAAGCGGTGGTTGGCACGAGCGGCGCGCTGGTCCTGGACTCTGTGACTCGGTGTTCGGAACGACAAGACGACCTTATTCTCGGGTCCTCGGCTACGTGTACTTTCACGGCTCCCTCTGACTTCAGTCGTGACAATATAATAAACCTGGAACGGAGGATACAAGAAAGTAACCTAGGTTTTAACCTGTCATATAGATTAGGTGGAAAGGCGGTAGAGCAGCGCCTCCCCGGTTTAATGTATGCAGACGATATTGTGCTGCTAGCTGAGAGTGTGGAAGAATTGCAAACTCCAGTTAAGTATTGCGGAGACGAAGGGGACGCTCTAAGCTTCAGTTTTAGCGCAGTTAAGTCGGGTCTGATGATTTTCAATGGCTCAACTGATCAGGGTCTTAAAATACAAGGCTATGAAACACCCAGAGTAGCAGAATATAAACATCTGGAGGATATGGGTAAACGAAGGATTGGCATACATTGGAAAGCATGAGCAATCACTTAAGGCCAAAGGGCGAAGAAATGCCGGGATAATGAAGCATAGGATATTGTGGGGATACAACAGGTATCAGGTTTTGAGGGGTATTTGGAAAGGAATTATTGTGCCCGGACTTCCTTTTGGAAATGCGGTCTTGTGCCTAAAATCAGAGGTACAGTCGTCATTAGAGATTAATTGGACGATTAGCACTAGGTGCCCACGGCAAAACCGCAAATGAGGCGGTGCAGGGAGATATGGGCTGGGCATCTTTCCAAGTGTAAAATATTATATGAGGAACGCCTGAGGAAATTGGGCAGTAACAGATGGGCAGCTAAAGTATTTAAATACCTGTACTTAAAAAGCGTTGACTCACAATGGAGGAAAAGAACTAGTAACCTAATTGGTAAGTATGCTAGTCACAAGGACGAAGAAATAAATAGCATTAAGCAACAGGTGAAAAACACAGAAGGTAAAAATTGGATAAATTCGATGGAAAAGAAACAGAGTGCGGGATTATACCGAAAGTGGAAAGTGCAGATCAGGAAGAAAGCGTTCTTTGATAACTCAAGAGGCAGTGCACTACTTTTTGAAGCTAGATCAGGGTGCCTTAGAACACGCAGCTACAAAAAGAAATTTAACAATGAAGATGACGCATGTGCTGTATGTGGTAACTCCAGTAAAACAATTCACCATATTATACTCGAATGTAATGGTATCCATCCGGAAGTTGATGCAGGCGCAGTCACTGTTCCTGAAGCTCTGGGGTTTAGAGATACCAGTGGCCGGGTGAATAAATCGGCGATGGAAGCTCGCAAAAACCGACTGGAAGATTGGTGGCTTAAAAGCAGAGAAGTGACATAATGTTAGTAATGTAGAAACAAACATTTAATAAATAGATGGTATCGTTAACCAATCTAAAACAATAATTAAGATATAGGGAAAAAAATGAGCATCATAGCTAATGCTACCACCCCGTTTCAAATGGGACGCTCCTATATTCCATCCGTCCATCCATCCAGAAAGCTGGGCATGCCTCCTTCTTGGAAGCAACGACCTCTCCGGCTGGTGTTCTGCCTGTGACGAAGCGTTTAGTACACTAGCTACGCCGACTGCTTTCCTCGCCGCCCATATTGCGGTATTTTGACCTTGATGCTCTTATTGAGATCCACAGTGATTCAAGCGGCACAGGAATCGGTGCAACGTAAACGCGAGCCGCACATTGACGAAGCCGGAGCTAAACTACTCACCTAGTAAGAAAGAGTGCCTTGCCATAGTTTTGGCGATAGGGATATCCCGCCCTTATGTGTAGAGCCGACCCTTCAAAGTCGTTACGGACCACCATGCTCTGTTTTGGCGGTCCTCCCTTACTGATGCTTGGTCTGTGCCTCTTTTTCGTAGTTTTATCAATTCCAGTCGTTAACCCATAACCTAGCTACCAACACTTATATACGGATATGCAGAGGGAATGAACAAAAAACAATTACATTCTTTTTTGCACACTTGTGATTTGTCTATTTTGTTTATTTTGCATTGCATAAGATTTTCATTGTTCTATAGAAGGTTTCTATTAATTCATTGCTGCTTACGTTATTTGAAATACAATTGTTCTAATCTGTCACTTTATTGTCTTTGATATAGGTAGTAGTGAGCTTTACACTGCTTTCATTATGTTGGTGCCAACAAATGGTCTCGTGAGCCTCGTCAAGCTTTTTTGTAACTTTTCGCCCAAGAAACCATCTACTTTCCGCTGGAAAATAAGATATATTGCATTGTATCGTATTGTAAATAATGTTTCCTCGCGTCCGATAGGGAAGGTGTCGCTCCAATTAGAATGAAATCGATGCGCATCTTGTTTACATTCCAGGTACACCTACACGATTTCATTAGAAAGCATTCTAGCACTCACAAACACTACATCCAACATTATAGCCCAACTTTGTTTTTTGCTTGGCTGACTGCTCGACAATAACTTCACTATCATTTATAAGTAGTTAGAAATGATGCTGGCCAATGCGTTCGTTCGATCTTTTTTTTTTTTTGGCAAAAGCACATGCAAAGCAGTTTGAAAAGCAGATTTTCTTAATAATTTATTTTCAGAAGGTCTGAAGTATATGAGTGATTACAGTACGTTCCTGCATGTTAGATTCCTGATTATTAGTTTCGGGAGCACTTTTCAACCAGTAACGAAGTACCGGAAATACTCTATGCACTTCAGGCCGTACATAACACCCTTCCGGAGGTGTGGACCTGCGCATCTCTGAAATAAAAAATGAAACTGAATGATGTGAGTGAACAAGACTCGTGGTTAAGAAAGCTTTGCTGGCTAACGTACCTTAATTGCATGGTATAATTCGGTGATGTTAATGTTGTATTTCTCATTCCATCCCTGAAAAAAAAAAGAAATCATGAAAATTACGGGGGAGTAAAAGCTAACTCAGCTCTATTCAAAGCACTAAGGTTTTCGCCAAACATTACTTTCCGACTGGATCTTTCTGGTTTTCCTCTAGCAGCTCTAGTTCATGAAAAGAACTTTTTTCTTTTATCTGAACCAAACATTCATTTGTACTCTTCATGCCTAAGGTTGCTATGCTTTATTTTTCATAAACTAAACGAGTTTCACGAGACTTAACGTAACCGTAATTGCACGCAGGTTCAAGTAGCAGCTCCCTCCCACTAGAATTAGTTTTCAATTAGTACGATCAGCTATACCAAAACATTAGGTGTATGCTATTTATATAGTGTGGACTACTATCTTTATCGGTGCTAGCTAGCGACTGTTCCAAATCCTGGTAATATTTGTTATTCACATTAATATAATACTAGCCTAGTTTTAAGGCTGTTGCAGGATCGGGGGGCAGTGTGATATACTTAAATAAGTAACAAGTTCATCCATTCGCATTATTTACTGTATGGTAAGAAATTCTTGAACTCTACACTGCTGAACAACGTAGTGCTGTTAACTTGGGTCGCTTTAAATACTAGTATCAGGGATATTATATTTTGGAAATTATTTAATTACTTTGAACGTGTTCTCACCGGATAAAAGGTGTCGTCGAACAACCCAGTCTCATACAAACATTTCATGGCCGCAAAATTAACCTCTCTGTGGCTCTGTAGGAAGTAATAACGGATCACCCAGACACATTTAAACCAGCCAAGAAGACTGCACTTGAGATGAACGTTTTATTCCAGTCCACAAAAATACAGAACAGCCTTAAAGTGTCACTTGAGAGGATACAGAAAGCAAAGTTATATATTTATCCGTTTTCAACCGACAATACTTCCCCAAAGTTTAATAACCTAATTTTTATAATTCAGTTGATCGCTGCTGATCTGGACAATATATTAAAAGCAGTTAGTATCGAGCTTATTCAACAGGTCGATACTAACCGATACTAGCTACCATAAACATTGCCGGTTGAGTGGTATATTTATTTTCACGAAGTTGCACTAGCCCCGGACTCCCATGCACATGGTATTTCGCCAAGGTGCCATCAAATGTCACAGTGAAACGAAATATTTATGACATTTGATATCCCGATTCTTCCACCCGAGAGTGACTTATAACAATGCATATATTTGTAATTGAAGATAAATAACATACCTTCCGCGTATACGGCGTTTGTAACAGTGGCATGTTTAATTACATGCAGTTTTAGACCAATGACCATGAGACCATAAGAGTTGTTGAAACTTTTCCAGGCCTTTATTATAGGCGTGTGTCTAAGCAACTTTGTACTGGCAGCGCTGTTTGATATTTTGGCATCATGAGCAAAGGAGGGTGGTTTTTACCACTTTTCCGAACAGAAACCGAGAAAAAAGTCGTTCGAGTCGTGCCATCCCATTTTTTAAGACTGCAACATTTTCACCAGAAATAAGGAACAGTTAACACACGAGATTGAAGAATCCAGATAAATAAAAAATTAGAGGTCAACGCTGCTGAACCGATTGTGGAGCGAGAGCTTTAATTGCGGGCGACTGGGCTTTGCATCGAACACAACCAGCGTTCCGTTGAACACATCAAAGTTCACAGGCGTTCAAGGGAGAATCCGCGTTTATGCCGTGAGAATGCGATGCCGGCAGATGCTTACCTGCTCCACTCCGCGGCGGCCCGCGCATGCGCATTGCGGAAATACCCGTTTCCTCTCCGCCCCGGCGCGCGTATCTTCTGGGATGCTGCTACCTTCCTCCTCCGAAAAGCGGCCGCGACGGCCGCTTTTCGATGGAGGCGAAAAGCTAGGCGTCTGTGTGATGTGAGATGTCAGAGTGCGCTAAAGAACCCTAGCTGGCCGAAATTTCCGACGCCCTCCACTACGCCATTTCTCGTAGCATGAGCCGCTTTGTGAAGTTAAACTCCATAAACCAAATCAATACTAAAGACATTTCAATGAGTGGGATTTACCTACGCTTGGTGACTATTTTATACCAGCCTTTCTTCTGTCGGGCTGATTCGGTTTCAGGCTGCCGAATAAAGATTCCCGAGGTCACAAGCTTGTATACGATCATGTACATAATAAAAAAAGTTGCAATATGTTCGCAGTTTTCCAGTTTTAATTCACGCAATGGGTTACGCTAAGCTCCTCCAGATTCCAGTCATGGCAGAGGAGTATATTCCTGTCCAGACTTATTTTGCGTCTGGTCCAAACACTCAGCGATGTGTCCTCTATGACCTAGACCTACAAGATTCCCAGGAGACAGTGGCCAGAGACATCATATCAGGAACACATCCTGTGTTATCAGCACACCGTATGGGAAACAGAGTCACTTTTCTGATCACATTACAGGGTCCAGATACTCTTGCAGACAGGATTTATTGCAACGTCCGCACCGGTGCACTATTACAGGTGCTACAGAGAAGGCCCTATGCAGATATTTTGTCCATATGGAGTTAACCCACAATACATAACTGAACCGGGAGAGGTGAAATTCAAACGCGGCCTATGCGAATCTGATGATCACGATATCACTTCCTCTCAGTGTCGGACAAAAAAGAGAAAGCTCGAGTTAGCAAAGGCTGGATAACAGAAACAAAGTGCACCGGTAGTGGTTAGAAACAATTTTTCAGCTCTGGCCCAAAAACTTTTTGATGATCCTCCTGAAAAAGAAGAGCCTGTTGCGGTGGTTTCACAGGACAGTGCATCTTCTGCTCTACGCTGAAGAATGAACGATGCACAAAATGGAGCACAACGGCATTCACGGCTGATAAATTTCCGGAACTTGAAGACTGCAAAAGACAACAGGATTCAATAGAAAACGAAATTTTGATGCTTTCAGCCCAAACTGAACAGCTGCGACAAAAGAAAGCGCGTATAACGCAACGCCGAAAGGAGAGTTCAGAAAAACAGAAGGATACGCTTGCAGGCAGTACGACCGCAAGGTTAGTGGATGCTCCGAATTGTAAACCTGCCGCTAACGCAACAATATGGGAGGCGGTACAGGACACACTTACGCAACTGCCACACCTCAATCATGGATAGAAATAGTCAAAACAAGTGGCAATATTTTACACAATTGATCTGCAGAGGGCTCTATAGTAAAGTTGGGGAAATCAAAACAAAATTATTGTACGGCAAGATGCATTCATGAGCGTTCTTGATACAGGAACACAATAGGTTATATTCAATAACAGGATGTATAGGGTGCCAGATTGCCAGTATCCTTCTATCCCTGATAAATGAGCAAGAGCAGAGACCGAAACGCCAGGAATAGCTGCCGTCTATATTAGAGCCAAAGTTCCCCAAACGCCACTTGACTTGAGCAAGTGGTGCAACACAGCAGGAAGTAGTTGCTGTACTCACGCGTCCAAACAAAACGCCCCTATATTAGTCTCCGTGTACGCTCTTCCAAGAAACACACTACTTAACCTTGAATGGGTTAATCATATTCGTCATTCATACCCTGGAATTACGACACTAATCGGCGGAGATTTTAACGCTCCGCACACTGTATGGGGTTATGATTATAATTCTAAAAGGGGTAATTAAGCTCATACTGCCTTCACAGAAATGAAATTTACACTGCTAAATCATCCAGGAGTCGCAACACTACCTGCAACACATACACACTTACCAGACTTGACGTGGTGGAAGTGCCCTGGTGCACCGCAATGACAGGCGGAATTAGATGCATGGGGTAGTTAACATGCCTCCATTAGTGTTGCTCTTAATTTGGGACATATGAAGAAAATTCGAAAGAAAGCTTCTGTAACACATTGGATGGTCTACCGCAGGATGCTTAAACTCATTCAGTTGGCCCAAATACTTTTGTCCGTTCAAACAGTACTCAATGATCAGACAATTACAACTACAGTGAACGAAGATCAGCCAACTCCCGTCCTTCGCTTACTAAAACTTTGGGCATGCCGAAAACTGGCCTAGATACATGCTGGTCGGCATCCTGAAACCGTGCAAAGAAAAATTGAGGTAAACAGAGTGACGGCAAGGTTGCGCCGATATGAAAACCAGCTGGCCGATAGGAGATAGGATGACTGGTGTGGTCATTTGGGCCCAGGAACGACCAACAAGGCCCTCTGGAGGGCTTTCCGTGGCTAGGAAAAGAGGCGGCAGGTCAAAGATCATGCGGAAATAATTAGACTCGCATTACAGCTCATACCAGAGGAGTTTGCAGATAAGGCTGCTGCCCTTTTCTTCCTGAACTGTGCGCAGTATCCGGCGCCTTCACCGACTGTGAATGTGGTTGATAAAACAGGAATAACATCACTATAGAGTGATTGGCTGCAATAGGAGAAGCGAATGGTAAAACTGCGCCTGGACATGACAATGTTCCTTATGAAGTCCTCAAAACTTTAGAAGGAACCGCCGTTGACAGCTTGTTGGATGTGGTAAATGAGGTATGGCAGTGAGGAGAGATTCGACTCGGCTGGAAACACTTGGTGGTAGTCCAAATATCAAAGGCTGGAAAACCTCCCACAAGCCTAGAATATTTGCGGCCTATCTCGCTAACACCCAAAATTTGCAAGATCTATGAAACGATAATAGCCACCCGCCTGTCATGGGGGTTGGAAAGTAATCAAAAATAACATGCTCGACAAATTTGGTTGCGAATAAACCTTGGAGCAGAAAATGTACTGGCTATGCTAGCTGAAGAGGTCATACACGTGTCGCCCTATAGCCACCTTGCGCGCTATAGTGGCTACCGACGTGGCGAAGGCATACGATAACGTATTACATGCCAAGATTCTTAGCAACATAGAATGTATGGGCATTCCCTTGCAGGTCATAAAAGCAGTACATAATCTGCTTAAGGACAGGACGTTTTCTATTCGGATAAACGGAAAATGAATTGGCAATTACACCTCGAACAGAGGCGTGCCACATGTGTCAGTGTTAGCACTTTTGCTATTTAATATTGCACTGATGACAACGGTGTGGAAATTAGCAGAAATACCAGAGTGCGGTTCATGATATACGCTGATAATGTGACGATTTAGTCTGCTCATAAACAACTTGAGAAACAGAATCAGTATCTGCAAAAGGCTTTAAATACCATAGAATAGTACGTCAAGATGCAGGTCTGGAATTACCTCAAAAGTCCACTTACATTCATGTTACAAACAAGAACGGAAGAAAACAATTGGCAACGCAGAGTCATCCTAAAGATTGGAAATCAGGCATTGCAAGAGGTGAACGAGTTGAGAGTTCTTGGCCCAGAAATTCACAAATCCGGCAAAGGAACACAATGGCTTCATAACATGAAAAAAGTAGCCGCGACTTTCTTAAACTTGATAAAACGCATTTCGTCTAGGGGAGGAGAAGCTCGGGCGTACATGGCAAAGCGTCTTGTACAATCGGTGTTACAGCCAAGGATACTATACCAGGCCCAATTCCAAACGCTCACGAGGCGGCAGTGGGCGGAATTGGAAACAATAAATAGAAACGTACTGCGCACAATCAATCAATCAATCAATCATTTCTGGATATTTTATTTACCACAAAGAAGCGGGAGGAGGCCGAGGGGAAAGCCGTGTCTTTGGATTGAGAAGTCCTCGGCCCCCTTAAGGCGTGTATAGCAGCAGGGTGAAACGAAAGTGGGCACAAAACGGTTACAGGCGGTAAAAAAGATGAATGAAAAAAAAACAAGGAAAAGAAGAAAATAACAAAATAGGCGACATAACGCACATCAGAAAGTACAGTCTGAAAAAAAAAGACAATCAGCATGTACTTGACAATATACTCAGCATAATTAACGTTAATAAAAGACTGCTTGAAACCTATTTAGGTTATGTTGTGAAATATATTTTCATTGATGATAGGGACATATTAAATATATCAATGCCATCCTTTTCTAGAGTATTCAATAATAGCGGAAAAATGTTGCGGAGCATTTGTTGTCCATGGGTTGTGCGGCATTTTGGAATATTCCATTCATTTTGGAACCCCCCCCCCCGCCCCCCCATTCCAATCACGGCTTAACTAAAACACACCTATATCCCTATTCTCCAAGAATTTTCACCGATAAATATATTGACCGAATTAATTGAACAACGAGATGCAACAAGGATTATAAAGCGAAAGTACGTTATGCCCATAGCATCCTTGTATAAGGAAGTTACAGTGCAAACACCACCAATGGTTGACCCCCTCCGTGGGAATTCATGACTATTACGACAAACAAGACTACTGGGCTTCGTCCTAAAGAAAAGCTGTCATCTCCACCTCTAGTTGATGCACTTCCACGCACCTGCATTGCATATACTGTCGCATCAATTATAGAAAATGGCGGTAGAGCAGCAGCTACTAGCTCAACACACAGTGGACTAAAGGTTCATCATGAATATGTTTCAGAATACCCGGATCCGCTTCTGATGGAACGCTATGCAATCCGCGATGCTATGGAGGTCATAAATAAAATAGATTACATAAGAGAAGCCCACATCTATACCGACTCCTTAGCTGCCATAAAACAACTGAAGAAAGTGATAAAGACTCTTTGTGTAACCTAGAAAATCCACGCTCTTAAAAAAAAAACAAAGATACGCATCCAGATACACTGGACGCAAGACGATGCTGAGAATGCTGAGCAGAGAAAAGCTGACCACCTCACACACGAAGTTCCAAACACTAATGCGCCACCCACCAGACTCCCTTATGATGGCCGCTCCGTTCTTGAAATTGCAGACAAGTTCAATCGCTCGGTGCTGTATTCGACTCTGGCATGAGGTGGTCTGACCATATAACGTATATTGAAAGCAAGCTTATTTGATCTACAGGCTTCCTCTCGAGACTTCGGAACGAATTTTCCCCAAAGCGCAGGCTTGTTATTTACCATGCTATAATTCATTCGTACATAAACTGCTGTCACTTCGATTGTGGTACAACATCCAAAAGAAATCTAAACATCATGTTCAGTCTCCTAAAGAAGGCAATTAGACTGATTGCTGGTGCATGTTACAGTGGCCAGCACGGAAACATTATTTCCGCAATATTGGGCTTGAGCGCCACCACTTGAGCGAACGGCGCTAGCGTCGACCTAGGGAAGCAAGTGGTATCAGGTGACTCCTCTTGCTGCTGCTAGAGCAGACGCTCGATTGAATTTGTGCGTTTTAAAAGCTAATAATCGCTTTTTTTGTAGTTTTGCTTGATACCTACTACCAGAGTTGCACGTTTTGACCTTTCATCGTTTCTGAGGTTGCTGAAGTTTATTTAGGCTGTTCTTAGGTTCCTTTATTACCCTGTACCCGGACATAAGCGACAGAACCAGGCGAAAACTCCCATTTCTGCCCGAACAATAACCTCCGGAATCTTCCTTATTCAAGATTTGAACCGACAAAGAAGTGATTGGTCATTCTGGGTACAGCAGACATTTCAGCGAGCAGCTTTTTGTTCATGGAGTTGGCGCTAAACAGTTCGGTGGGTACCGGTAGTAGTAACGGCGCGCGCATTTAAATTTGCGCTTAGCACTTGGGAAGCTCATGAAGATCTATTGCTGGCATGATGGACAAAAGGCTGCCTTCACGGAGCAGTACGCTCCCAGAACAAGGAAGGATCTTGCGAAAGACCGAAGGTTTCATTCTTCTAAATGAAGACATTGACACAGACGTTTCATTAAAGTGAATTAAAGATTCTGCAGGCACGGACAGCGGTATGGATGATGAATTATTTCAGGCAGCTTCTACAGCGCGGATGCAATTTCAAATGTCAGAGTGCATGAATAAATTGAAAAATAGAGTTTTGCGTGTTGTGGTATGCTGAGGTATGCGTCAGCAAATTTACTCTGCGAGGGGGAAAACAAATATGCGTGCCCGCACTAAGAATGCCAATGAGGGTAGCCAGCGCGCTATAATTTACTGCGTGGGGTGCTCTTCTTCACTATATATGCTATATAAATTAAACCTTGTCTTCCCCACTCTCTAACTTGTCTGTTCTACTATGTTGAAGAGGGCAGGTGAACGTCACCGCTTTTGCTGGCGCTATTTAAAGGCGCGCTCAACAACTGTCAGGCGACTGGCAGCTCTGCTTCTTCTTGCAAAACGTCCTTATAATTTAGATTAACAGGCAGCTTGCTACTGACTGGTTGTGTGGAAGATTCAGTTCCTTCTATAATGGCAACAACAACGCTGGCCGATCCGCGTCCTTGTCTAGATAAACTTATCGACCGGGCCCACGCTTCGGCAGCTAGCCGACTCGATGAAGTGCTGTCTTCCTGAAAGAATGCGCCTAATACCTCAAATTAAGCTTAAACAGGCCCAAACTGAAGTGTAAATAAATAGTATGTGAATGCAGCATTAGCGCGCAACTAAACTGCACGGGAAACGATCGCACAGCAGCAGTTCAGCGCGTGTTATCCCACTTAGTCCGTAACGATAGACTGACAAGAGATGGCGCCACAGTATGTCATCACGCTCAATAGGATTCATCGTGCTCATGCCATGCTTGCTGTCCTGCCTTAAATTATCACCTCAATGCTCAACCTACATTTTGAATACTATTGCCGGACTTAAGCCTCAATAAAAACTCTTTTTCACCAGAAGTAAACAAATATGGGACGTTATACGGTGAACAGAGCCTTCGTTTTACTTCAGCATACTAAATTATTATGCTATACACAACCCAAGCATCTATACCGCCAACATTAAGGACTTTAAGCGATACTACATCTGTATTTTCTGTTCCTTGCCTAGGTGAGCATGGTCATGAGTAAAGTCACTTTTCATTTTTCATTACGTTTTACAACGTTACGTGCCTTGTATACAGTTAGACAGTCGTTGGCCGTTAATTACTGATCTCGTTTTTAATTTGCTTGTTTCCTTTATATATTGGCGCTCTCTCCATACTACATAATGTTCATGTTTTATATGTATATGTTCGCCTTGAGTGCACACATGTCCTGCTGCTCTGCCTTTGCTTTGCCTCGGGCATCTCTCAAGCTATACTTGAACAGGACGCTATCCTTTTTGCCCGAGGCCCAATTCCTCTATACTACTAGAAATATATTTTCTAATTTCAACATCGCACTAGGCATTGGAAATGTCATTTGTATACATGTGCTTATGATAATATGATGTCCCGCATGAGCGCCGTTATTGGTGCTTCCAAGTTCAATTACGCCAACTGGCATTTTATAACGCATGCGCACTTCTTGGCGCATCTTCGCTATCGAAAAGCGTATGCCACGGCCAGAATTCATCCCACAGATTTGGGATCAACAGTCGGAAGCCTAGACTAAATACCCACGGTGGCTAACGAGCGCAATCACGTTATAGTAAAACACATATGTCCGCGAATACGTTTCGCGGACGCGCCTTGATAATTAAGAAAAAATTAATTATTACCCACCGGGGTGGCGCAGTGGTTACGGCGCTCGACTACTGTTCCCAAGGACGCGGGATCGAATCCCGGCCTCGGCGGCAGCTTTTCGATGGAGGCGAAAAGCAAGACGCCCGTGTGCTGTGCGATGTCAGTGCACGTTAAAGAACCCAAGGTGGTCGGAATTACCGGAGTCCTCCACCACGTCTCTCATAGCCTGAGTTGCTTTGGGACGTTAAACCCCACAAACCAAACCAAACCAATTATCCCAGGCTTACCTGATAAGTGCCTTCCACGAAAGCATAACACAGTCTCCAAGCCACGCACACTTTGTTTGCTTCCTTAGGAATAGAAAGAACAGAATAGGTAGGAAATAAAAATTAATCTCCTTGCCACAATTTTTGCCGCTAACGCTTGTCTTTCAGCAACTATTCCAAATATTCGCACTGCCATGTTAGTCGCCCTCTGCCTAGAATCCATGGCTGAGATGTAGTGGCCTACGTGGAGGCCTAGTTAAGATATAAAGTTTGATCCCAAATAATGTAGTTTCGCGTTCATACTAGCAACATTGCATAAGCGCCATAACAAGCCATGTTGGAGCACTCGCTCGACCAAAGTATCGTATTTACCAGACTAACCACTCCTGACTTGTTATATAGTGCACCCCTTTCTGGTTGCAAACATTTGGTCTTGAGGACTCTCGCGCTCTACAGCAAGCATCGACGTATTGAAAACATTCCAATTGCAACGCACTCTCGAGCTTCGCAGTGAACATCGTCGTCTTCATGAAGTTCCATCTGACCCCCTCTAATATGTAACGCAGGTAAATACGCCGTACACATATGCCCTTTGGGCCAATGCGGATGAACAAAAAATTGGCGCCCAGTTTCGTTAAGCCGGCGCGGTGCGAAAATAGCCCGCTCGTGACGTCGCGTAGACACGTCAAGAACATAGAAAAAATATTTTTTGACGCGCTGATCAGTGTAGCCTTGTACGCATCAGCTTCACCCCCTCCTCATTACTCGGGGGCGGCGGCGACGACTTCACCGGAGAAGCAGCTTGTTTGTTCCCGGAGGTTCCGCCGCACCTGACCAATGACGACGCTCGTCTCGACGGGATGGAGAGAGGACTCTTTTGCTACGAATGTTACGTGTATGTGCGTGCCGGCCATGGCGTCGTGCAACATACAGACGCGATGCGGCCTATAAATGGCGGTCGTGTCGCTTCGGCTAGCTAGCTAGTGTTGCAGTGAGTCACCAAATGCTACTGCTCGGCTCCCGGGATGATCCCGCTGTTCGGCAAGCCACATATCTGCGAAGGAGTTGTCCCTTTCTTCTGGACAGAAACAGCGTGACCCTCCAGATGTCGGTCACCGCCAGTGCCCTGTAAAAAGTTTGGTGTTTACTTGTTTTGACTGTCTCGTACATTGTTCATTGTTGCGAATCCCTAAGGATGTCTGGGAGTGTGCCCAATAACGAGTAGCGCATCATACTAAATTATCAATATTTGCGAGTAAGAGCGCGCGAGGTCGTTAGCATAGTTTCAGGTGAAACCGCCAGGCGGCATGGTGTAGACGAAACCATTCTCCCTAAAGGCAGAGAACGCAGCCGCGTCATACAGGCTACCCAACGCCCACGAACAACGCGAACCCTGGCTATCCTGTTGCCGAGAAGCTTACCTAGTTCTGAAGCGTGCCAAGATTGAACCGATAGCAGCGACTGCGGCTGAGGCTTACGGCTTTCGCTCGTGAAACTTAGTTCAAGGATAATTGAGTCTCTAAATTTTTCGATCACGTAACATGCTTTACTGCAAGCACTGGTAATGCGCGTGGACACTTAAAGACCACCTGGTTTTTCGCAGACGATATGCAGCTGCTTTAAACAAATTATTATTGGTGTTTGCACGCGAAAGTCAAATTCTAGCACAG
The DNA here is from genome assembly GCF_055883805.1 of Amblyomma maculatum. Lineage (NCBI taxonomy): Eukaryota > Metazoa > Arthropoda > Arachnida > Ixodida > Ixodidae > Amblyomma > Amblyomma maculatum. The sequence goes on from NC_139346.1 coordinate 121,501,330, forward strand.
CTCTACTTTTTTCTCGGCACCCAGGCACAGCGTGTATTCTGTTGGACTCAGTTCTGGGACCCGTAAAGTGCTCCCAGAACAATTCATGCGATTCGGGATTTTCCTTCGTTTTATTTGGTACGAAACGTAACGAAGATCCTGTCAGGTACTCAAGAGAATTTAAGTAAGCTTGTTAATTCCCCAGTTACCAGTGGCGATGAGATGATTTTGATAATGTCAGGCCAGCTAGCGCCAGCGCTCCTGTCAACGTGACTGTCCGCTTATTCTTCCTCGTCCGGAACACCACCCGAAGCCACCAAGCGACCATCTCGATCATGGAGAAGGAAGACCGTCGAACTTCAGCAGATGTATAGCATCATGATGGGCGTGACTGCACGGGAGGAGAAAGAAGAAATGAAAAGTAATGAGTTGCCGCCACGATGGCGACAGGCTGAATCCTCATCTGGGAAGGTTCCGTACCACGGGCTGTGAAGATCCGACGGCCGTGCCCCAGGAACGCATCAAATTACTTGGGCCGGACCCATGTCCCTGAGTTTGGCGCCGTCTCGAGTCGGTGGGCTCCATTGGTCGGGTCGTTAGATCATGGTGTCTTGTGCTCCTGTTTTCAGAGTTGGTAGCGTCTTGGGTCGACGGGGTGGTCTGGTCACTTGTTGCTCACCATTTCGTGTGGTCAGGGTGTAGGGACAGGGCTTAGGAGAGCGGCGAGGATAGGCTTTGTATGGAAACCTGGGGTAGGGCCGGTCTATGCGCACCAAGAAACCGTTTACGATAATCGAAGCAAATGGAAATTCCCTAAGCTCCAAGGCCAGGGGGATGAGGAACGAATGCATGCCCCGCAGGCTCCACCAAAATGACACGTGGTGGAAGCAAGTGGTGACTGACCATGACCTATGATAATATGGTCGCAAGCACTACTGCCTATGTCGCTGCCCATTTTATCCTCGTTCGTAAAAATACTGAAATACTGTCTGTGCCGCAATGTATGCTCGCCTTGTACAATGCTTCCAGTTTAGTTGCACATTCAAATCACAGGGCATTAATTCACAAAGTAGGCTTACCTTACAAGGTAACTTGGAAAGTGTATGTGGAAAGTCGGACCTTTTTTTACCAGAAATAAGAAATAAGGTTTTAGCAGATTCGATCTCAGGAATTTCTTATGGTAATCGAACACACACCCTTGAAGCTATCGCCGCAGCTGACCACCCAGCGTATATAATTACCCCTTGATTTAGTTCGGCCCTCAAATAATGGCAGATATCCACGTGGGGGATCGGCCACTCACTCTGATACTTGTTGCTATGCCCTTTGTCACGCTGTACATTGCGTGTTGTCTCAATAAATCTCCATTCGTGTGCACTGGGACCGAACACATCTCTATCCCATTGCCCTGTCAAGTTAAATTTAAGCGGTACCAAATTTTAGTGTGCTGCCACTAAGGTCCTCAATCATATATTTCGTCAACTTTGCCTAAAGCGTGGCGAAAGCGAAATACAACTATACGTACTTGCACACTTATTTTGTACTCAGAGAACTTAGCTTAACCGGGTACATCGTTTTACGGTTGAAGCGGTTGATGGGCGCGCACCGGGGGTTGATGTATAACAACTCCTGTTTTAGTTTATAAATCTGCAAATCAAGCACAACGAAAGAACAAAGAAGAATGACAAGAGACTGAACAAGAAGGGGAAGCCTGAAGAAGGTGGTTAAAGGAAGAACGAAAGAAGCAAAAACAAACAGAATAAAAGTAGGATGAACAAGAACAAAAAAGGAGATAAAATAGAGAGGCATGAAGGCTCTCAAATAATGGGCTAGCTAAAGCTTAAGCTACTTTTAACAGTATTTATATGCGGTCTTTTATCAATAAGGCTATATGAATATTCCGAATTGTCAAATATTTACAAGCTTATTCTCATAACTATTATAGCTCTTTTTTTTTCTTCTCCTTCTCGTCCCATTTCGAGTGGCGTTAGTGACCACCACTGATTTGACTTCTCAGGAACACATTGCGGCGCGGAGATGAAACGTTCCTTGCAGAGTAAGTGTACACATTTATTTAGAGCAATGCTTTGCAACAATGCTACCAGATGCGGCATAAGAACATAAAAAGCTGAACGGTAAACGGGTGGACGATCGGAGGTAAGAGGCTAGCAGAATCAGGCCTTGGCATTCTGCTACACCTTAGGCCGGAGTCTCTGAAGACCTCCTTCAGCCCAGCCTCCCTCCTACTCGGCTCCTCCGAACTCGACCGTCGTCCGAACCCGGCTCTCAAAAAACCGAAATTTCTAGTTAATACGTTGAACTACAGACAACTATGTGGCCAATAGCATGCAATGTTTTAAAATGGGCTGGCTAATCTCTGTGCCACATATGCCTCTTCACATATGCTGGCGTAGTGGTTACGGCGCTCGACTACTGTTCCCAAGGACGCGGGATCGCATCCCGGCCTCGGCGGCAGCTTTTCGATGGAGGCGAAAAGCAAGGCACCCGTGTGCTGTGCGATGTCAGTGCAAGTTAAAGAACCCCAGGTGGTCGAAATATCCGGAGTCCTCCACTACGGCGTCTCTCATAGCCTGAGTTGCTTTGGGACGTTAAACCCCACAAACCAAACCGAACCATATGCCTCTTTCATACGCATATCACAGTAAAACAAACACAAAACATGCACTAAGCAGTGAGTGATTGCGCACGCTACCACATACATATCCGATTTGCGCTCTCTCCAAAATCTTCCCTCAGAGGTGTGAAAAAGTCACAAAGATAAACGACGTCGACGGTTGCACTTCCAGTACGAACACACACACACACACACACACAGAGAGAAAGTATTGGCTGTGGCTTAGCTTGGTTAAGCTTGGTAATTTCGAATCAATACGTGGGTTCTGCTACTGTACCGCTTGGGGTGATGCTCTGGTTATACTTATACTAGTATGGCTATGGTGATACTCTTGGCTGTGCTATGTTTCTGCTATGTTTGGCATGAGTAAACACGCACAGTCAAGAATGACGACACACACATGTTGCCGAAAACGCGGGGTGTTTTTTTCGCCTGGCTGCATCTTGAGCTAGTCGCTTGGAAAGCCATTCTTCTCGTTCTTCTTCTGTCCCCGTAGCTCGCTGATGCTTTCTCTTTGCAACCTGCCGAAGCGTATAGGCTGGAGGCGGCATCTCATGGGCTTGATGAGAAGAGCGGGAGTCAGGCCGCGGCCGTGGCTACGCGCCGCGCAAAACGACGGCGTGAGATGGGGCCCCATTTTTAAGCAGATGGTATGACGTCACATAGCGCGCGGCGCCCCTGGTGAGAGGAGCGGGAGTCGGGCCGCGGCCGTAGCTATGCGCCGCGCAAGGCGACGGCGTGAGATGGGGCCCCGTTTTTACACAGATATGGTATGACGTCACGCCGCGAAGTCACGCGAAAGGTCAAGCGTGGCTATGCGGCCGCGGCATGGCACGGGCTGAGGTGGTAGCTAAAGTAGTATTGCTTCGCAATAAAACCACAGGCCAAAACATTCCGATCACTGCTCTTAGTCAAACGCGCTCGTGTGGCGGTTTCAAAGAGACATATGGCCAAACGCCTTTTCCGAGAAGGCAGCGACAACGGCTCTCACTGCCGCGCATTCTCCCCAGCCCGTGTATCGCCGCGTCTCTAGGATTTATTGCCGTGCTTGCCCTCCCCCCCCCAGAACGAGAAACAGAGCAGTTAGCGCCGATCCCTCAACAATTGCGCTTACGCTGTGCTCTCTAACTGCTCCGTTTAGCGTACCTCGCGGCACGGCCGAAGCGCGACTCTGGAGCCATTTTCCGAGAATCGGAAAGGACCGCACCGGCGGCGTCGCCCATTCCCATAGGTTCGGTAACCAGTTCCGAAGAGCGGCCGCCTGCACTGAACCTGCATCACGCTGCCCTTTGACCTTGGCCGCTCTTCCGGCTCTCCTCATCGGCAGTAGACCCATGGTGACCCCTTTTTCTCTGCTTCTGGGAGATGCTCGCAAACTTACGAATATGTTTAACCAATAACATAGTGTACTTTTAATTAGTCAAAACAAATCGTCATCTGTAAGTTTCCTTTGGAGTTGTTGAATATATGCGCGAAAATTTTATAGGGAACGCCGAACAATTTGTCGACGACTTTTAACAAAAAAAAAAGCGCCCACTGCAACGGCGCACAGAATGCTGCCGCGATAGATTTGTACAGAAGGAATGTTTTAGCATTGCGATGTGTTCTACTCGTGCGGACATTTTCGCAATGCTGATAAATTGAGCCTCGAAGATTGGGTGACGTGGCAGTGCTTGCACAGGCTTCGCAACCCTTACGGTAACAGCACATTTCGCTGCCCAAGGTTAGACTTTTTTGCGTCCCCACATATGAGACTTTTCTATTGTTCGTACGTTGGCATCATGAGGAAAAAAAACATAAATTTCACCAGCGTACTCCATGATGGTCATTGGTTTGATACTGATCTAATGTTATCTGTCCCCTTAGTGGACATCAGATTAGCATCTCTGATAGCTTCAGTTTGATTTCCATGGGTTATACAGCGCAAGCCACGGCCGTTCAATGGAGGCGCGCCTCCATTGAGCGGCCGTGCGCAAGCACTTATGCTTTGTTTTTGCTCATCTCTATTTGTTTCGTACGAAGAAGCCGTTAGGCGTGCAAGCAACGCAAGCTACTTTTTCTACGACGCTCAGTGGGCAATCGTTTACAGAATCTGCACGAAAAAGAAAAATGAGCCTTAGAAAGTGCGCACATACTTTCGCGAGCATCCACTGTATATCACGAACCCCCCAACGAAGAACTGCAACTAAATAGAGTTTGCATTGTGCACTTATCCGTGAACCGTGCAAGTGGTATAGCTGCGGAACATGGTTGGACATTGTTAGCATAGGAGCATAGAATTACCTTAGATTTAAATAGGATGATGATAAAAGCACTCAGGCAGAGGCACAGATCGGCAAATGGATAATAGGCAGCAGTTCATGATCTCACTCGAGTGACAAAGAGCCACTTTAATCAATAAGACTTCAAAGGGAGTGAAGTATAGGTGGCATCACATTCTGCTACATCAGTTAGCAGAAGCATGCAGTAGAGGTGGGAAGCCGAAAAATCAAAACGACAATGGTCGTCTTTTTCAAGAAGCATAACGCCTTAGACACCGCCATAGATCATGAATTCTCTGAATTAGCATGAATCAAGACAGAGAACAGACAAAATCACACTTAAGCGGAAGGTACACGCCGGAAAGACGTTTCATGTTCCAACAAGAACAATACCACAGAGTTCTCGCCGAAAATAAGGGAAGCTAGTTTTGTGGAAAGTCGTTTTCGTTTATTTTTAGATGTCAATTGTCCCGACCACAGATCCGACAAATGAAGCCTCTTTTACCGTAAGGTTACTGCGAAAATATTGTTAGATACTTTTATTCTCATTATGATCAGAGTTGTCTACTATTTAGATGATCACTAAAGAATTCGTTTAGGATTCATGTAAAGCTTAAATTTAAATGAAAAAACTTTTCCGTTATCACTGCAAAATCTGCACTGGAGAAATGCGTAACCCTAAGCGTTGCTGTGTTGTCCTTGAGATGTGTCAGCGAGATTCCACCAGTGACAGATACTGGGTCTTTCCTTTCCTGTAAACACTTAATTTTATCTAACTCATTGCGTATACAACCCACATCAACCATCTTGTCGCTTCCTCATCTTTCCTTTATGCTCTATCCGATGGTACCGTTCTTTTTTCGATATGCCAACTAATTTCTCTTCCGCGAGTGACAGAGACTGGGCCTTTCCTTTCCTGTAAACCACTTAACGTGCTCAATTAGTTTCGATTGAGGTAAAATGAACAGGTACCCGTGTGCTGTGAGATGCCAGTGCACGTTAAAAATTTTCAGGTGGTCGAAATTACTCCGGAGCCCTCCACTATGGCACCCCTTTCACCCTTCCTTTCTTTACGGCGCGATTAAGGTATCCGCAGAACAAGTTTAACAGATATTGCGCACTATTTTAATTTCTCTGAACCATTTATTATTGTTATTGGCTCCAATTATTTACTTAACTGGACGACATCAACCATTTTGTCACTTGCACACCTTTCCTTGACGCTTTATCCTACTGTACCATTCTTTTTCCGATATGCCAACTAGTTCCGCTTTTAAAAGCGCCAACAAAGTCACGCCCACGCGAAATCCGCTTACACAGCCATTCAATGCTTACGCAATGAAATAGATTTTAATTCCTATCCTCTTGCGATACTTGAACTAAGAATTCCATAACGTCTGGAGGTGTCATCACCAAATACGTTTTGCGCGTTCAATATACTTTTTCTGCTTTTTATTCACAACATAACTTTCCTAATTTAGACAACCGCCAACAGGATTTACAGCGTTAGCGTTTACACATTAGGATTTTATGCATTATGTCAGTCGCAGGTTCAAGGTTTTAGATTCAGCTCTGGTTTGGCTGTTGGGTGGTTTGGTTTGGGTAGACGCTTGGCCAGCGTCACGACGCGTTAACCCGTCGTTTGCCGGCTCCCTAATAAAGTTATACATACATACATACATATATCGCGTTCAGGTGCCACCCATCAAAACAGGTTCAGACTAAAACTGAACTGCCGTGAGTGGAAGGACTGTTCAACTGACTTTTTCTATGGCTTGCTTTCTTGCATGTCTATATGATGTAAGTATTCCAACTGAAAAAGATGTTTCCAATTCAATTCAGTTCAGTTCAGTCGTTCAGTCATATCCGACTCTTAGTGACCCTATGGACCATATCACGCCACGCTTTCCGGTCTCTCACTATCTTCCTAACATCACATAACTTCATCTGCAGCGCCTCGAGGATGCCATCTAACCATCACGTTCGCTGCCTACCCCTTCTCCGGTGACCCTCAACCTTTCCCAACATCAAATCTTTCTCCAGCGACTCCTCTCTTCTCATGAGATGACCAAAGTAGCTGAGCTTTTACTTTAGAATTTGACCCTCCAATGAGCAGTCAGGGTTTATGGTCGACGATATCGACTGATTTGATCTTCTGGCCGCGTAAGGAACTCACAAGAGTCTCCGCCAGCACCACAATTCAAACGCGTCAATTCTTCGGCGGTCAGCCTTCTTCACAGTCCAAATCTCGCATCCATACATCACAACTGGAAAGACCATAGCACGAGTTATACGTATCTTGGTTGGCAGTGTAATGTATCTGGTCTTTACTAGGCGGTCAAGGCTAGCCATGGCTATCTCTCCCAGAAGCAGGCGTCTTCTAATTTCATGGCTGCAGTCTCCTTCCGGGGTAATCTTGGAGCCCAAGAAGAGAAAATCTTCCACAGCTTCCACTTCTTGTCCGTTGATACTCCAGTACTTGATGGGGCAAGACGCCATGATCTTTATCTTTTTAATGTTCAGTTTAAGCCCAAACTTCTCAGTTTCTTCTTGTACGCGCATCAGAAGTCTCTTAAGTTCCACTTCACTTTCTGTCATTAAAGTGGTATCATCAGCATATCTAAGGTTGTCGATACGTTTTCCAGCAATCTTCACTCCAGCTGCATGAAGACTCGTCCAGACCGGCCTTCCTCATGATGCACTCTGCATATAGGTTAAATAGGCAGGGCGACAGTATGCAGCCTTATGTCACTCCTTTCTCAATCGGAAACCAATCAGTAAGACCATGCCCAGTTCTGACTGTGACCTCTTGCCCTTCATACAGGTTCCTGAGGAAATAGATGAGGTGAATTGGAACTCCCATCGCTTGGATAGCTTGCCATAGTCTGCTGTGATCTACGCAGTCAAACGCTTTCGCATAATCAATAAAGCATAAGTAGATGGGTTTCCAGTTCAATGTATTGATTAGGCTCACCTGAATTGATTTACTGTAGGAAAAAGTACGGCGCAAATCACCGGCCAGGAGGGCAGCAAAAAATGAAGCTGAGTGATTTTTTTCTTGTAGTGGTGGGCTTATTACAGACGCCTAATCTGATGCGGGCAGTACGATCAGTTTCTTTTTTAGTTTTTCTCCTGCTACTGATATACTTTTTGTGAAAGAATATACTTTTTGTGAAAGAGTATTCCGAAAACATTTGTTCTACCATTGAGCCGGCAGCAGAGAGGCGGGTTTGGAGCGGGATGCGTAGAGTTTGCCAAATCGTAGAGCGAAATTTTGCAGCGCTGTCGACTGAGTAGGCAGGTGGCTGCCGCGCCAGACCCTACACTGAATGCAGGCAGATCGTCTCCTGGCGTCGCTTCTAGACTGGGACATTCCCACAGCCGCATCTAGTAAGCCATGTGCTCCTAGGAGAAAAGTTGGAATGCTGTATAAACTGTGACTCGAGAGTGATCCTCGAACACATCATCTGGGAATGCCACTTTTCTCCCAGGAGGGGCCTATATCTGGCGCCGCAACTATGGGAGACCGTACGGCGCTTCTCGTACCCCGGACTCCAACTGTCCAGCTGCTCTGAAATGACGCCAGCCAAAAACATTTGTCGGTCTGCGTCTGAGACGGGGCACCAAATCATCCGTCCTAAGCGACGGATGGCCGGAGCTCCTTCATCTGCTGGTGTAAATAAAAAATTCAACTGTCTCGCTCACTCTCTCTTTGAAAACGCTGGTGTAACGGTAACACTTTTTCCTGGTCGCTGTTTATGCCTACACCTGTGCTTTGAAACCACTGGAAAAATAATACGGCATCATATATCAAATCAAGCGACATTTGTTTTTCCCGTGAGTCCAAATATATATTTTTAAAAAAAAACTAGTGTTTATAACAGAAATATTCATCATTGTACGACTTCATTTCATTTCTTATAAAATATGCTTACTGATAACCCGAATTCGAACCCTACCGCGGCTGCCACGTTTCCATGAAGGCGAAACGAAGAGGCGTCCGTGTTCTGTGCGATGTCAGTGCACGTTAAAGATCCCCAGGTGGTCGAAATTACTCTGGAAGCCTCCACTGCGCCACCTCCTTGTCTATTTCTGCTTTCACTCCAACCATCCTCCTTTCTCTTACGGCGCGGATCAGCTATCCACCGAGGAGTGTGACAGATGCATGCACCTTTGTTTTCATCTAACCAAACTTTCATTTATGTTTAAGCGTGATGGATACAGATATGCTATACATTTTAAATATGCTGAATAGTTACAAATGATTCGATGCTCGAAGGCTTCTAGATAGAGATCAATATTAAACCGATGACCGTATAGACGAAAAACTTACTCTCTATCTCTAAGCAGCTTAAGATTAATGCGAAAATGTAACGAACTACGACTGTAAGACAAAATAATCTTGGAAAGTTGAAATGCACAAGCTAAATTTTATGCGCAGTTGATGTACCAACTATCGTCAAAGTTGCCGTCGCGTGAGGCCCACATATCTCACTGATCTGGGGCTTTTATTTCCCTCATTTGAGCTCCTTTCACTGAACATACGTAAATATAGTTACACCATAAAAATGATTAAAAATGAGCTTCACAGTTCGCTGAAACAAGTTTAGGAATGAAAGTCAAAAAGCTGCGAAAGCAAACATACCCAGAAACCGATATATTTAGTTATTTAGGTGAACTTATACACCCTCCTCAACCCCTAAAAACCTTCATCTCGGGTGTATACACTGACTTATGACTCCTAGTGGACAACACACTTTTAAACAGGTGAATATCAGAACAATTCATAAGGTAACATTGCTAACAATTCATAAGGAACAATTTAAATGTGCATATGCTCACAGCTCGTTGCTCACCCTCTAACGTGAGCACTTCGGACTTCAGTTACCCGAAAAGGTGGTAGAACGGGCTAGTCGCTGATTCAAATTTGGAAAACACAGCTCTGCCTTAAGACACGGACTGAGAAAGATAAGATCACAGCTCGGTGTCGTTATATTCTCAGTGTCTTAAGACATCGCTGTTAGTTTTTTGTTTGTTTTTTTCTTTCAGAAATTTTCAGTAAACCAGAAGAACAATCAGAATATAACAAACGATCCCGATCATCGATCATGTTATTCCGGACCCTGGCTGGGGAATTTTTTTTTTCTCTCTCATTAAATGTAAGCAGTAATTCTGTTGCGCTGCCAAAGCTACCACCATTAAGAGTTCCAAAGGTCCGAACTTATGACTGTAACTAGTTCGTCTATAATCCTACTATCCCTCTTTTCAGGAACGACGGTAAAGTAACTTGAAAATAAAGAAGAGGTGGGCTAATGTCGTGTTTACTCCACTCTAAGAAAAGTCTTTTTTTTTTTAGTTGTACCGAACTATCATGGTAGTTTGACTAGTCTGTTAGATGTGTTCTCGGGCTAGATAACGAGCGTTTTTGCAAGCCAGTTGAAAAAAACGTTTATTAAATTGCAGTGCTTTCTCAGTGCACGCAGAATATTCGGCTATTATTATTACGTACCTTAAAGAAGTTGGGTGATACGTTGAGCCGTATGGTTTCGTTTTTGCAAGCCCAGAACACGGCGGTTGCGACTCGAGCGGTCTTCGCCAATTCCAATGGATCTATAGCAAGAAATCATCAGCGAAAGCATTAGGCAAAAAACTGAAACATCAAATCAAGGAGTAGTTGTAGGCAATCCCGTGCATTGCAGAGTTGACATTTGAGTTGTTTCCATATCTATCCTTTAGGGGCAATTAAGAACAACATGCCACAGGATACATGCAACGAGGCACAATAGACACTTGTTATAAACACCCAAATGTGAAGAGAAGAGTCAAAACCCTTACAAATAGAAAGGGCACTAAAAGGACTAGTACAGATTCGTGACAAAGACCTTTTCATGAGCAACTCCTGGGGATTACTTGTGAGCACAGTACAATTAGTTATCATTACTTTCAGATAGAAAAAGGTATTCCGAAAGTGAGCACGCACCACTCTACACATTGGCGCATCAAAACTCACCCTTCAGCAGAACTTGACACGCACTAGTCTCGTACAGCAAATCGCACTTGAAACGTGTACTTTGGTCATTCATCTGAAGCTTCCAAATACCCACAACCTGAAAAGAGTTACTTTCCTGCATAGTAGCTTGAATAATTATTTTAACAAAACTTGTAGGCATGGTGGATAGCCGTTGGAAGAAACAGCCTCACTAAGACAGCGCTTACTACAATACACCCTTAGCCCACCGACTAGTTTTTCCAACTGACGTTAAAATATTAAATATTCTTTTCAATGTGATTCATCGGCATCATCGCCCCGAAACATTAACGCACTCTGTGCGTCTACCTCAGCGTCTTCCAGTGTGTGCGTCCATAAAGTTTCTTCCACTAACTAGAGGAAAAGCGGAAGGCGCTGCACTTCAGCCACAATGGGCGCGCTAAGAATCATGGACCGGAGGGCTACTTGGTGCGGGACAGTCGGCTTTTCTCGGGTACTGTGGAACGCCAGGTCACCGAGCAGATGTCTGCCCGAAACCCAAGGGAGCTGCTTGCCAAACCTGTGGAACGCCGAGTCCAGATGAGACGCACGAGTGCACACCCGTTTGCGCGCTGTGCAAGGGCCCGCACAAGACTTATGCAAGAGACTGCAAGGAGAAATTCCAGAGACCGCTGAACAAGAACGCTAGTGCCGCGTCATCAAACGCGGCATCAACAACGAAACTTGAAGATGAAGAAGATAGGAGCAGGCCAAGGCAGAAGAAGCAGCCTGCACAGCGACACAGAGAAGCGTCGTCATCAGTCTCCCGCTCTCGTTCCGCCTCCCGCCGCCGTTCCAGCTCAAGACGCCGGGCAACAGGCTCCACCCAGAACGCTAGTCACGTGGAAGCGGGTAAAGAACAAGGGAAAGAGAACCTCATCAAGACCACCGGGGCGCCGAAGAAGACGTCCTCGGGTCAGCTTTCAGATTCGAAGGTGAGCTTTGCAGAGTGGCCTCCCCTCCCCTCGTCCTCCCCTCAGAATAACACGGAGTTGGCAGCACTCAAAAAAAGAGATAGAAAGTCTGAAAAAACAAGTCAGTGCTTTAACAATCCAAAACCAAGAGCTTAAGCGAGCTACTACTAGCGCAATAACCCCGGTAACTCAGCCGACTTCTCAAAACCAAAAACAGCAGGTAGTACCTAGCTCCCAGCCCGCCTTAGGCGAGGTCTATCAGCAAATTATCCAAGAACTGAGGTCCTTCAAGGAGGAGTTTCAAGCTTTTCAATTTACGTGAACGCCCAATTGCAAGAAATTCGAGAGCAGATTGCAAACAACCGACGATACACGGAGACGGCAATTTCTGCACTTCGGAAGGAACATGCGTATAAAAGACATAAGTCGAAATTCGCTCGTACAATGCAAGTGGACGAGCCATCCGATACGGATTCAACATGCCAGCCAAACCTAGAGTAAAGATCTGGCAGTGGAACTGCCGGGGATACAGGAGAAAGCAGGCTGCTCTAAATCTACTTATATCTCAGGAGTCTGACCCACCGGCAGCTATCCTAATTCAAGAACCCCCCCTAATACCTATTAAACTCCAAGACTATGTCACTTACCAGCACGACCAGTTAACTGCCACGTTAGTGCACAAATTATACACTGCCATATTGCACGACCCTTTCGAGCCGGATATTGCGCACTGCTATATAACTATTCTTCCTCTCCAAAGAGGAGCGGCAAGCACGCACGTATTGAATGTATACAGCCCTCCTAAAGACAGGCACGCAAAATTGGGTTCCCTCATAAAGAAATTTCTGACCTCAGTGGGCCATTCCCCCTGCGTGATTGGGGGCGACTTCAACGCACCACACCCTTCATGGGGCTACCCGGCAGCGACACCAAAAGGCAGAAAACTGGAAGAAGTAGTGACGCAAGAAGGGTTATCGACCCTCACCGATCCCACTTACCCTACGAGGCTGGGAAACAGTGTCAGTAGAGATAGGTGTCCTGACCTGACGTTCACCAAGAACATACAAAGCGCCATTTGGAAGAATACCGAACAGCACCTGGGAAGCTATCACTTCATACTCTCTCTGGAGATAAGCACAAATGCGTGCAAGCGCAAAATAGGTATCGCAAGAGTTACGAACTGGGACAGGTGGAGAAAGGCCCAGACATCTCCTGCAAACCCTATTACCGACCTAGAGGAATGGGTTAAAGATGAGGTGCACACTTTGAAAGCCTTTACAAAAGAGGTCTGCACGACAGAGGACTGCGCAGCGGTCGATACGCACCTTCTACATTTATGGGAAGCGAGGCACTCATTGACAAAGAGATGGCGCAGACAGCGGCTTAACCGCAAACTCAAGAAAAAAATAGAGGAGATAAACAAAAAGGCAGAATTCTATGCAATATCCTTAGCCAGACAGAACTGGAATTCGCTCTGTGATGGTATTCAGGGGAAGCTAGGGGTGTCAAAGACTTGGAAGCTCCTACGTGTCCTAATCGACCCCAGCAGCAGCAAGTCGGCCACTAAAGACAGGCTCACGAAGATCGTACACGCCACCCCGGGTACGGACACAGAGTTGATGGAAAAGCTCAAGACCAGGTATCTGTGCACTGACCAAGTCGTGGAACAGCCGGAGTATTCTGGGCTGCCGAATCCCGAGCTGGACATCCCACTCACGAAAGAAGAAATAAAAGCAGAAATCGCGGCCATGAGAAAAAATGCAGCTCCAGGTCCGCCGAACAAACCCCTTAAACTGGATAATCTAAGACCGATATCGCTGACCTCGTGTTTGGGGAAACTTATAGAGAGGGTCATCAACACGAGACTGAGTAGATACTTAGAAGATAACAACCTCCTACCTAACACTCAATTCGGCTTTCGCCCACACCTATCAACACTGGACGCCCTGTTGTACTTGTACAAAGACCTCCTTGAGACACCTCCCAAGTCACAGACAAGGGCCATCCTGGCACTTGATTTGAAAGGAGCGTTCGATAACGTTCTACATAAAAATATCCTGCAAAGCCTCGCCGATACCAACTGTGGCGCAAGAACCTACAACTATATCAAAAACTTCTTATCAGCCAGGCAAGCCACTATAAACTTCGGTGGAATAAAATCAGATCTCATCACTCTAGGCCCGAGGGGAACTCCGCAAGGGGCGGCACTGTCACCCCTCTTGTTCAACTTAGCTATGAAAGATCTACCAGGCCTTCTTTCCGAAATTCCCGGCATCAAACACACATTGTATGCGGATGATATCACTGTCTGGTGCAACTCGGGGAGTGACGCCGAGATCGAGGAGCGTCTTCAAGCAGCAGCGGACACGGTGGCCCGGTACGCCAGGGAGAGAGGCCTCCAGTGTGCGCCGGAAAAGTCCGAGTTGCTAATTCTGAAGAACCCGAGGACACCCCTAGCACAGAATATCTCGGTGTATATAGAGAGCCACCCAGTACAGAAACCCACGGAGATCAAGATCCTAGGGCAGTATATCCCGCAGGGGCGACAGAACACCACCACAATGAAGAAGCTTACAACATCCACCGAGCAAATCCTCCGGATGATACATTGTATCCGAAATAAACACCATGGCATGAAGGAAAGGGACACCATCCGCTTGGTGCAAGCTTTCGTGATCTCGCGGATAATGTACGGGACGGCATTCCTTAACCTCTCCAGGTCGGAAATTGAAAAGTTGGAGACACTCATCAGGAAAGCCTACAAGACGGCCCTGGGGCTACCGAACTCCACGCCAACGGCCAAGCTCATGGCTCTAGGAGTACATAATACCCTCGAAGAGATGTGGGAAGCACAATGGCTCTCACAACTCAATAGGCTCGCACTTACAACACCCGGCAGAGAACTGCTCGAGAAGATCCATGTTAATCAGCCCTATACGCGATGTGAGAAGACGCATCAACGTGTACCCCATTCCGCGGAATATGCATCCCGCATATAACATCGAGAGGAGGATAGCAAGAGGGGAAGCCCTGCAGAAGAAATGGGACAAGCAGACTAACACCCTTTACGTGGACGCAGCAGGACCACACAATGGAGTCATGACTATCGTAGTCTCAACGCCTGCGGGGTCGATGGTGAACTGCGCCTCGGTGAAAACATAACCCTACTCACGCAGAGGAGGCAGCTATTGCATTAGCTGTAGCATCTAACCCCAACGCCGTTGTGCTCACTGATTCTCAAAACGCCTGTCGCAACTTCAATTACGGATTAATTCATAAGTCAGGGTTGTCATTGCTAACTAAGCACCCACCCAACCAAGCATCAATCATCTGGTTTCCCGGTCACCTGGAACTACCAGGAGGAAACGAAGCCGCTCACAGGCATGCCCGAGCTCTTCTATACCGGGCGTCTCCCCCTGATGACCATAAAGGGTGCCGTGACCTGATAGGTTTAGCAGTGTATGCTGACAATCTCGCGCCATACAGAACAGCCAGAAAGGAGTACCCAACACCACACAAATCCCTCAATAAGTTAGAACATCCTTAGGAGACTACAAACCAACACATACCCAACACCAGCTATATTACACCTGTGGTACCCTACACTATACTCTCCGCAGTGCCCACACTGTGGAGAGGTAGCTAACCTCTACCATATGGTGTGGGCATGCCAATTTAATCCCTTAGTTGACCCCATTCCCAACCCCTCGGAGGAGCAGTGGGAGGCTATTCTGCTCAGCGATGATCCTGACCGTCAGCACTGGCTGGTGGGGAGGGCCGGCGCAGCAGCAGCAGCCAATGGACTACCGGACTAGGCGGCCCACCCACATGTTCTGAGAATACTGAATAAATAAAGATGTTTTCAATCAATCAATCGGGTGCATAGAGTGGCGTTACAATGATCTTTCTTCTTCATCATCATCATCATCATCATCTCGAGGTGCGTACATAGACCGCAAAAGCCATAGTAGCAAAGGCGCACAAGCAGATGTCGCCAATGCAAGGTTTCTGCTTCCCGAAATGCCAATAAAATCTTCCTTAAGTGATTGCACAACCATAAATATTTCCATAACGTTTTTTTTTCTTTCAAAGTGTGTCTATTACGTGCAAAATATTGGTATTTGTTCTGCTCAAAACTAAGCCAATAGGAGAGAGAGCCATCGCTTATATTAGATTAACCTCACACTGACATGCTGTTTCTCTCTATTTTTGCAATTTATAGTCACAATATTGAATGTTAGGACGTTATTTACGGTAGAACAACGTTCATCTTTACATTAGTTTTGTCCAAAAGTTGTAGGTCTGCACTCGGTAGCTCTCCGGCTCATGATGCTTTCTGCACCCATGGTGGCTGAACTGGTTGTCTGGAAACTCCATGTAAACCCCGATAGAGGGCAGCACAGCTTTCCCTCTAGGTAAGAGTAAGAAACTCTGTGGTGTGCGTCTTTTTCGTGCTATTATACCTTCCAAATTTACTCATTGGACCAATATTGCAGATTTGTGCTATGACTTGCAACGCTTAGCCGATGACCATAAAAGAGCTTGTGTTTTTTTTTTTTTTTAGCGAAATTGGCTGCGGTATGCGCTGCTGAGCGCTGAATATCAAAGATAATTATGGATAAGGCTTTTGCAGCACCACCTGGGTAACGCCTTGCGCTGGAGACTTCAATGTCATCTTTTGTACTGCTAATGAAGCTGAAAGCAGCTTTTTGTGAAAAGGTCGCTAAACGTAACCCCACACAGAAGAAGATACGTTCGACACGAGTGCACGCGCGACTCGTACTTTATTTCTTATTGCACACGATAACACACTGCGGCGAAATGATAAACCTCTAGAAAATCTTTATCATCACCAAATACGTCCTCAATGAGTGCATCCATACACTACGAGTGTCTGTACTTTTACAGAAAGGAGTTCAATGCACAAAAACATTCCTGCGCCCTCTTCAGACACAAAGTATGCCCAGTCTGTACAAGCCCACTATCGTTCTGAGCACACGAAAACAAAGAACGCTACCACTCTTCCTAGTTATACAGGAAAGCATATCTGCTCGCAGGCGGCCGATAGGCCGATAGGCGCCGCAAAGAGGGAGATGCTGCGCACTACGAATGCATGCCGGGGGCATGCGGCTGCCCTGGCGACATCGCGTAAAATGAGAGCCTTAAACTTCTCAACTGCAGTCTCAGACGAAGATCGTACCAGGAAAGACGCGGTGGAGCATGAGCGCAGGGAGAGCAAGCGTGAAGGATCCATTGAAGTGTCGCTATGACGTTTTGAGAAATGTGGTTATGTCCCTGACCGCGTGTCATCTCATTGGTGGAAACGTTTCTAACAATAAGACGACTCTCGGACAGGCCGATAATTTCTGAAATTGACGCAAATTCGCAATACGAACCTAGGAGAGCGACACATATCTCCAATTCATATCTGTCGCATTTGTATCTGTACATGCACTGTTTCTCCTTTAAAGTACGCCGATATACTGGATGTTTCTTTAGAAAGTCGAAAATTTTAAGCCGGGCTCTAGATTTATTTTAGACCAGGGGCTACTTCAGGGGCTGCGGCGGACACCAGGCAAGAAGAAACCGGTTCAAATCGTTCGCTAATTACCTAAATATGTTATATTGCCTTTCTAATTTTCATTAGATTATGTAGTATTTCAAGCATTGGTGCGGCTCCTACATATAGAATACCCGGAAAAGGATTTTCATAAAGGCCAATGTAGTGAGCGTTATAAGGCCTGTCACTTTGATAAGCAGTCTTACTGACTAGCCCATCGCCTGTGACGTAGATCACTCCACCCAGAGATCTTGTCACTCTGTTGGCATTGCCTTAGAAACAGACAGGTGTTGTCCGGTCCGTTGTTCATTACGTTTCGACCCCGCGTACAGTCCGGCCTACTCAGGACGCGCCGATGGAGCCCTGTTAATATGTGAAACCGTCTATCACGGTCACATTTGCAGGCCTTGTAAGTATCGCCATACCAGCAGAAATTCACAGCAGCTCCCTTGACATTGGCTAAAGGTAAACGCGTACATATACTGTGACCTGTTTCCGCCATCTAGACGGGAGGTGGTATTTCGTCGCCTCACTCTCGCGAGTTGCGTGGCACTGTCCCGCTGAAACCGCCGCCTATTCTTCATATGGTTCAGATAGGCTACATCATAAAGTTAGATGGATCCAACTTGTCCCAACCTGGTGGGGCAGTTAGGTTGCATTCGATGTCGCAACTTCCTTTCTAAAAAAATGGAGGCCCAGAAGAACCGCTCGAGCACTTCCTGCTCGATTCAGCAATGACGAACATGGCGGTAGCGACACAGGTATGGGCAAATTGCAGCATTGTAAAAACAAATCAATATAAAAAAGGCTCTCGCAACTCGAGCACGCCCACAAGCGGAAGTCGGTAGAGCTCCAGAATAGGAACCGCTCTCACGGATACCTTCAATAAATGCCGAATAAAGTTTTTTTATCTATATATTGCAGAGATACATCTTTACAACCAGGATCCCCTGGGCGATGCCACATTGCTCACTGGACTATTGTGTTCACTAGAGCTAGCACGGCGGACGTGAAAGCGTAACCACCGCGCCTAATGCAAAGCTCTAGAGGGGATGGTCGAAAAGTATCGGTGATGCAGGTCACCAGGCAACTAGCAATGTGTAGGTAATCCAGCTCCTTGAAGACATTATTTGTGTGCAGGTGTTCGGGTATAACAAGCAGACGTGTGAGGCCATGTGACTTAAGGTTGTTGTGGAATAAAATGTCATCTTGCAGCAAAGCCGGCCCATCTAAAGGTGAAGTGGAGCGCAGTTAAAAGGAGGTTGAAGCTCACGTTTAAAGCCGTGTTTAATAAATTTCATCTTCTGAATTCCATTATCGCATTGAACTCGCTCATAAATAGCACTAATGTGTAATAAACGAAAGGAAAGCAGAACAATATAATATGCGTTGTTACAAAGCTGCTGTTTCGGAGTTTGATACGCTTACCATTCCGGAGCGCAAGCTGCGCTTAAGATAGCAGCCCCCCGGATTCACACTCACGTATGAACTGTGCGCGATATGAATCGAATTCGAATTGAGCTTATTTAATTCATTTGGTTCAAATTCGGCTCTACTTCGAAGAGAACTCGCTGCGACTATAGTCATTTGCGGGCTACCTTAAGGCTAAGCTGTGACGTGACGCAGATCTCTCTGCCATTTCTATTTCGGGTTTAAAGAGCAACTAAAGCTCTTCTAGAATTAGCCAGGTTAAAGGCATTGATTTTGGAAAGGCTAAGGTTAAAGCATTACAAGGCGTTTTGCGCTAGCATTTTAATTCGCGACGTTATCGCTGAATACGGCCATTTCGGCAGGTAGGCTTCTCCTCAGCCTACGCTGACGAATAGGGACACCAGTGATGGGTCTTCTGTAGAGTTGATGCATTTCCAACGCAGAAACATTTGCTGTGGGGAGGAAGACCAACGCCAACAAAGGTAAATGCGGCGAGACGTTGTTCGGTGCCCTCGGGTGAGTCACAGAAAGAATTGAGCGAAAGCTGTTGAAATTTTAAACGTCCCACATAATGAGTTTCACCGCCCAGCTGCAGTGCTTTGAAGAGACGTCTGAAGATTATCGTGGTTTCAATAGTTGATTACGTCATAACTTTACACGCTAAAAGACTTCGTGAGCTTAGTCTGCGAGTTTCATAAATTCTAATGTGTTTATTACGTGAAGTTGACAAAAAGCTTTTCAGCTTCCCTTTAAAGCTGCAATTTCGAAAACCATACCTTTGCGTTGCGAAAAAAAAACGTAATTTAGACAATATTTACGACTCCAATTTGCTATTCAATAAATGGGATGAAACAATAGTGTCTCGAATGTGATGCGTATCTACCTTTAGAGTGAAGATAACGATATTTCTAAGATCACTTCCCACAGTCGGATAGGAAGTCGGGCGATTGGTAGGAATTAGTTTTACGCAGAAAACAACGCAAAAGTACGCAGAACACTGGAAAGAGGAAACAGCGCAATGAGCGCTGTATTTTGTAGACCGTGGTTTGAGGATGCTCGGTTCCATATATCATCTCCAGGTTCTCGCGTTTTTTTTTCCCTATTCACCTGTACCCAATGATATCGGAAGGGTTTTACGTTACGAGCCAGTGTTTTTCAGGGAAACACGTCAGAAAACAGTGTAACCACGTAACCACCTAATCACTATATTAATAGCAGGTATTCGTTATAGATCACACTGCGAATCAATAGTACGAGAGCTGTTGAATTTTAGAAACGTTAGCTCTGACTACCCGTACGGCTGCTGCCACAAACGCCGACTGCCTCCTTCGACCATGAATTTTATACAGGTTTCGATGCCCTAGAAACTTCCCTGTTCCTTCACATGCTCAGCGGCCAGCTTTGACGATGATGATGACGTACCCAGTCGTAATGGCATTCCAATTTCCACGGGTACATTGCAAATACAAACACAGTCATGGTCAAGGAGGAACGTATTTGTGTAGTTTTGTGTCTTAGACTAGTCATTGAACAAAAAAAATGAAAATAATATTGTCGTACACAATGCGTATCGGATGTCTTATCGGAAAACTTTGGTTGGTTCATAAGCTTTTCCACAGCACTATCTATCAAACACTTTACATTACATTACACATTACTCATTACTACGTATCCTATACCAAAATATATAATTAAGTCATTCAATCAGGCTAATGTCAGGTTGTATCAAATACTAAATAGTTATTAAAATCAGTCAATTAATGTGACGTAGAGGATGTGACGATACGCAACCGGAAGTAGAGACGAAAAAGTGCATAGGAAGAGATTGGTGCGCGAATTGAAAGTACCAAAGACGAAAATGGGTAACCAAGAAGTGAAATAATGTGACGTAAGGGATGTGACGTCACGCAACCGAAAGTAGAGCCAAAAAAGGGCATAGGAAGGGATTGGCGCACAATTTGAAAGTACCGAGGACTAAAATGGGTAAACAAGAAGAAAATTTAGCAACTAGAAGCAACCAGAAGCAACCAGAAGCAACCAGAAGCAACCAACAGCAGTATCCTTGCTTTCGCATTACTCCAATGCAGATTTTGCACTGCCCTTAAATTTTTTATTTACGCTTGATTCCGTATGCTGTTCAAATCAATTCTACGTGCAAACTATGCACGCTCAGGCAGCCGAAAATGTGAACAAGCGTTTACAACCTTCGCGCGTTCCTTCAGCAGCAAGGAAATTAATACGCCTATTGGGGAGAGGTACAACGGTGATTGCGTAGTGCACTTACTCAGCGAACCGCTACACCAGTCGGTTTCCTTCGCTCTTGCGTAGTAAATTAAAATGGTTGCCACAACAATCTTTACTCCGGCGCAGTGTTCCATTGTTGCAGCCCGATTCCGCAGTCTGCTGGCTTCCTCATACGCTATGGCAGCGCACGTTAGAATTTTCGCTCGTGATATGACGCTGCGAGTTAAGATGGATTAATTACAACCGCCCCGCTCCCAACAGCCCGTGAAAAGCAATTATTAGCATGGAGCCATGTTTCCGTCCTTGTCACGCAACGCATATTTCCCAGAATAACGAAAATTAAAGTACTGCAATCCGGTGTATTATCGCTCATATCCTTGAGACCCGTGCACATAGTTATTCTTTTGGCTATTTTTCTTTCCGGACGTCGGTATTCATATCACCAGTGTAGACCCATATGCATTCCGGAAAGCTAGGCCGAGAATGATCAATCAGCAAGTATTAATGCAGCCGCGTGTGTGTGCACACTTGTCCGCGTGCAAATATCGCCAGCAGCCTGCATTTTTTACCGCCATAGTCTCTGATTGGAAGGTGGATTGAGACATAGTCTTCATTAAATTAGGCAATATCGGCTTCCCATATTTCCTCCGACAAAATCGCGATAAAGTGGACAAATATTTAACGATGCAAAAGAAGATCGCGAAGCCTGCTGCTTTTGCTTTCACGCGCTCATAAACGAGCAAGCATGTATACTTATCTTATCAAAGGGACCAGAGTGAAAGGCTTTTCATTACTTTGTACACTCGTATACGCAAAGTAAAAGTGCGGCCGCCACGGTAGCTGAGTGGTTAGAGTAGTCTGCTACTGATATTAAAGGTGGAATTTCAGCCCGGTCACGGCGGCAGTGTTTACCAGGAAGCAAACGCATGGCGCCCGTGTATTCTGTCATGTTAGTGCGCTTTAAAAACCCAAGGTAGTAAAATTTTACGAAGCTCTCCAATAAGGCGTTCAGCCCAGCCCGAGCCGCTTTGGGACGTTAAACTCGCTTAATCAAACCAAATCAAACCAGCACAGTGGAACAGCCGCCAAGTCTTCGAGCCGCCTATTACCAATTTTCTCTCCTTTGGAGGCATTAAAAGTCATCCGGCAAATTAAACCTGAAGAGAGGGCTCATTAGGCTTCAGCCTTCAATTACTGATAGATAAAGTGTGTGTAATCAATGACTATCAATGAGACACACCTAGGTACCCGCCCCATGACAGGATAAGCGTAAAGAAAACTAGGCAAGAGTCGAAATCGAGGCGCTGAGCTGTTCCTTGTTTTGTTCTACAGTATGGAAGGTAGAATTCCTTGGGATTATTAACACCGCACGAGAATACTTTGTAAGCAGCGTCTTTCAGGCCCAAGTTATAAAGCGAGCCTTGCCGATTTCACGGAGGTTGGCAACCAGGGGCTGAGGAGTGCGGACGCGTTTTGCGTCGGCTCCACACTTTTTGTCTCGATGTGCCAGAAATTTTCACCGGAATTTGGTTTCAGTGGTGCCATTGTGCGTCGGAAGGCGTCGTGATCTTGTGGACACCGAATTTGTGACTGTGAGTGCAGCAGTTTGGTTTTTATTGTCGGTCTTGTGCGGACCACCTGCGAAACGCTAGCGCCCGTTTGGCCTAGCGCGGCTTCGGCCGAGGAGACCGGCCCGGAGGCCCCTTCACCGCTGGTCTACCGCCGCGTTTGTGGACCAAAAATGACGATGCACGTGACCGTAGAAGGTACTGACCTTGATCCAGAAGACTACGACAGCACCTGGATACAAACGCTCAGAAAAAAGGTTGAATCGAAAACCAAGCGGACGCTTCTGAATGATTCCAAGGAGGACAAGGTGGTGCAACACCGCGTTCCAAACGGGGAAGCCGCTCATGGCGCTGCTAAAGCAACTAGAAGAAAATTGGCTGAACGATCAATAGCTATGCATCTTCCGAGGTTCCCGGAAGAAGGTATCAAGGTGATTATTAGGCCTCGTGAAGGTCTAGCCGTCATTAAACGCACGTCGGGCCCGCTGCTTAGTCAGGCCCTCGCCATGGCTGCCGGAATCAGCTGGTCGGAGCTGGACTCATGGTGTGTCAACGGAAAGCAAGGTACGGTGCTCTTTCATTCCTTGGACTTTAGTCGAGGCGTGAAGGTAGCCGCAATCCGTAGCTTTAAACTCGATGACAAGGAGCATGAAGTGGTGGCCAATCTGATCGCACCGGAGGATTGCGGCCGAGGAGTCGTCCATGGGATCTGTGATACATTCACGGAAGAACAGTTGTTCAGAGCATTGAGGAAGGATCCACAGAACCCAGCGGTCGCTGGGGTGCGGCGAATGGGGAAGACTTCCACTATTATTATCACCTTTTTGGAACCTGAAGTCCCAAGATTTGTCACGATTGAAGGCATGCTTATGCCATGTCGATTGTTCAAAAAAAGATATGAAGCTTGCTTCACATGTGGGGAACTTGGTCATCGCTCAGATGTGTGCGATAGTGAAAAACCTAAGTGCAGTGGTTGTGGGGTGGTATCGCCGCCCGAAGATCACCAGTGCACTCCCCAATATCACCTATGTGGAAAGGGCTACCTAACGGGAGACAGGCGCTGCAAAGAACTCTTCTGTACACCCTACGTTATCAAGAAGAGAAAGTGGGAAGCAAAATTAGCCGCCGAGGAGGCAGCCAAACAGAAGCTAGCCGCCGAGGAGGAGGCCAAGAAGCTGCAACAGGTCCGCTTTAGTCGTCGCGATGGGCGTAGTGAGTCCCACAACCGGTCCCAGAGCCGTACAAGAACCCGTTCCTCTTCGTTCCCGCGACTGCAGCCGCCGTCGTCCAAGACGATAATGGAGGGCTCTCGACCAAAGCAACAGCCGCAGCAGCAGCAGCAGAAACCGCCGCAGACACCATCAAAAGGAGTGAGTAGTGACTCTCAGGACTCAGCTGAGGTTCAGGCTCTAAAAAAAACAGAATCAGTTGTTACAGGCGCAAGTTAAGGCACTGCAGGAACAAATCATTGCGATAGGCAAAATTTCACAACCAATGTAGACCGAAATGCCGGTAGCGGAGGCACCGCAGAAGGAACAGGAAAAGACCCCTAGGGACAGTCCTCCTGCAGCAAAAAAGAAAAGAGGTCCCGAGCCGGATCTCGAAACCCGCGTCCAAGGATTGGAAAAACGATTCGCTAAAAAAGAAGACGACGACAAAATTTTCCAACAACAAGTTATGACCGCGTTAGAACGCCTGAACAGTGCTATGGCAGAGATGCGGGTCGAAATGGCTAGGAGAGACGAGAGAATTCAGTTGGTTTACCAAGAGATTCATAACATTAAAAATGGCTCTGCATCACCGTAGAAATACCATTTTGCAGTAGAACTGTAGGGGCTTCAGTCGCAAACGCGCGGTACTGGAAACTTTTTTGACGAACATTGACAAACCCGAAGTAATCACATTGCAGGAGTGCAGTAAGCACGCTAAGCTAGCGAGTTACAAATCATACGCGGGACGAGATGACAACACGCGAGTGGTCACCCTTGTCAAAAGGAATATAACGGTGCTGCAGCATAATACCGGGACAACAAATGTTGACCATGTACTAATCGAGATAATCCCACAAAAAAGAAAATTCAAAAGTCTATTCATCCTCAATGTATATAGCCCGCCTCGACAAAAACGTCAATGCAACTTCAATGAGCTATTCGCCAAAGCGCGAGTGATCGCGAAAGGAGGACCCCTGTTGATAGTAGGGGACTTTAACGCGCATCACACGGCATGGGGGTATAGATACACGCAGGTAAAAGGACGCGAGCTATGGAACAGCATTCAGCAGAATGGCTTATTGCTTCTGACGGATCCCCTGAAACCAACCCGCCAGGGTAACAGCGTTTCGATAGACACATCTCCGGACTTAACTCTAACCGGAGGCTGCATTTACGCCACGTGGTGCAACACAAATGAAAACTTAGGCAGCGACCATAAAATTACAGAAATCGTAGTAGATAACGGCCCACCGGTCGTCCGCACCAAAAAGGCAACGTTGGTGAACTGGGAGGCTTTCCGAAATGGCCGCACAGGTGACGAGGAAGGCATAAGTAACATTGACGATTGGAATAAAAAGGTCATTCAGTCGGTCAACGAAGCAACGGAGGAGGTGGAGGTTGACGAGGACATTGAAGGAGTAGACCGTCACATGGTCAGGCTATGGCGTAAAAAGAAGGATCTAGAAACGAGACTCACACAGAAAAGAGGGAATAGGAACTTGCGCAGAGAATTGGCAGTGCTTAACAAAGAAATTGAAGAATATGCGCTTGTTTTAACGAGGCAAACCTTGGGCAGCATTTGTGAAAAACTGGACAGGAATATCGGGAATGCAAGTACGTGGCACTTCGGCATCTTCTAGATCCCGACAAATCTAAACTGGAGGCCAGGCAGCAAATTCACAGGCTAGTACATACCTTTGATGGGACCGCGGCTACTCTCATAGCCTAAGTCCGAGACCGGTATTTGAACTGTGCAGAGGGTATAGGCCAACAAATGCCTGATTACAAGGGCCAGGAAAACCCGGAGCTAGATAGCCCGATAACGGTTGCCGAAGTCCGGGCAGAAATAAATAGACTGAGAACAAAGACTGCTGCAGGTCCGGACAGAGTCAACAATCGAATGCTAAGAAACTTGGACGACGCGTCGATCCGACACCTCGCAGCATTCATGCAGGAGTGTTGGGAGGCCGGTCGGCTGCCGGCGACATGGAAGGCCGCAAACCTCGTATTCCTCCCGAAGCCGGGAAAGCGGCCGGGTTTCGAACACTTGCGTCCGATCTCGCTCACGTCATGCGTGGGGAAACTACTGGAGCATGTTGTTCAGGCCCGGCTGAACCGGTTTTTGGAGGACAACGATATCTATCCGAACACCATGATAGGATTTAGACCGCATTTGGCCGCATGCGATGTCATGCTGCAGCTAAAAGAACAGATCATACACAATTCGACAGTAGACACCAGGGTGATCGTTGGTCTAGACGTGTCAAAAGCTTTTGACAACGTGAAGCACTCGGCTATTCTGCAGAATCTCAGTGCATTAGATGTTGGAGTTCGCACGTACAACTACATACGCGACTTCCTCAGCGATAGAACGGCAACTATCAGTATGGGGGGACACACAGTAGAAGGTATTCGACTGGGAAACAAAGCCACACCACAGGGATCGGTGTTGTCCCCGACGCTGTTTAATATCGCCATGATTGGTCTCCCCCCAAAACTAGACGAAATCCAAGGGCTACACCATACATTATATCCAGATGACCTGACTCTGTGGATGTGCAGGGGCAGTGACGGTGAAATTGAACAGACACTCCAGCGGACAATCGAAGTTATAGAGATACTTAGAACCGATCGGGCTCAGATGTTCGACCGAGAAATCGGAAGCGCTCGTTCTCACGTCAATGCGATCGCCCCATCGTCGACGTATAAAGCAGGATAACCCAAAAATAACACTCAGGGTCAACGGTAACGTTATACCAACGGTGGAAACCATTAGAGTTCTGGGATTACGAATTCAGGCCAACGGCAGGAACTCGGAAACGATACAGAGGCTAGACGCTAGCACGAGTCAAACCTGTAGACTCCTGAAGCGGATCGCAAACAAACATGCGGGAATGAAAGAAGCTAACCTCCTTAGGCTAGTCCAGTCTTTTATAATCAGTAGGATAGTCTACGTGGCGCCGTATTTACGGCTTCACAAGGCAGAAAAGGAGAAACTTGACGTTCTCATTCGTAAAGGGATAAAAACGGCACTAGGTTTACCACCCAATACATCGACAAACAAGATTATGAGACTAGGGGTCTCCAATACCCTCGAAGAGCTCATTGAAGGTGCAAGGACTTCACAATACAGAGACTGCTGCGCAGTCGTACTGGTCGGAGCATTTTGGAAAAACTGGGGTATGAGCCGCAAGCATGCTCCAGACGTACAGAAAAAGTACCTAAACAGGTTAGAGACAAATTAAAAATACCTCCGGTCCCCAAAAACATGCACCCCGTTTACCATGAGAGCCGGAGGAGTGATAAGCAACAGCTCTGCAAGCCCGTTTTGAGGGAAGACAGGACGTCTTATATACAGATGCCGCACAATGCGCGAACGGTAGGGGACGTGTTTCAGTAGCAACTAGAGAAGACGGGGGCTCGGTAGTATGCTGCAGCACCAGAAATTCGACCACAACGGAGGCGGAAGAGGTGGCCATCGCGCTAGCTCTAACACAACAACAGGTCAAAATTTTAGTTACAGACTCGAAATCAGCGATTAGAAACTTTGACGCGGGCCGCATTTCGGCCATAGCGGCAAGAGTGTTGGCCAGCGGTTCACCACCGGCAGAGCAGGTCGCACTCATTTGGACACCGGCGCACCAGGGGTTGAGGGGGAACGAGAAAGCGCACGTACTGGCCCGAGGATTAGCTACATTCCGGGATCCCAGTGACGACTTATGCGCAACCCCGTACCCCTTGAGTAATGAGGAGCCCCTGCAGTTCGACGATGATCTTAACACCTACCAAGATATCCTAAATCATTACAAATTAGGCAGATCAGTACTACCAAAAGCGTGTAAGCAACTCAACAAAAGCGAGGAGAATATGTGGCGTAAGCTACAGACTGGAGTATTCCCGAATCCCAGCTTTACAGCAAGTGGCACCCGGAAATTTTTAGCCCCAGGTGCAAACGTTGCGATGGCATAGCGGACATGATCCATATGATATGGACGTGTCCTAGATTTGGGGAACCTGACCGAACAGATGAGTCCTGGGAGGCACTACTTCTCAAGCAGGACGAAAAAGGGCAACGAGAAGTCATCCGTCTTGCCTTGGCCGCTGCTAAGATCCAAGGGATCCAGGTCGACGGCTGAGGGGGAGGACATGGTTGGGACAGAGCTTCGTCTCGGATCCTCACCAACCTTTTGACGGGTGCAATAAATGTTATTTCTCTCTCTCTCTCTGCCGATTTCACGGACGCCTTTCAAGCAACACGAGCGGGCTCTCTGCGCTATTTTGTTTTTTCAGAAAAAACTTCCGCGCAAAGTCAGTGAGTGCTGTACTACAATCGCGAAGAATGTGTCGGCTAACGTTGGTGTGGTTAAACTCAGGTTCAAATATTTTACTGGTATTCAGCGGCTTCAAGCTGGAACCACCTGATAGGCAACTGGTTTCCGCAGTGGAACCAGCTGACCTCCAAAAGAAACCATTCGTCTGGAAATGAAATCAGAACAAGTCGATCTTAAAATGAAGCTGGCTCAAACCCGTCAGCCTGAAACAGCTGATCTGAGAATTGAACTAGCTGGATATTTGAACCATTTACTCTGATAATGAAACCAGCTCACCTGGAGCTTACTGGTTGGAAAACAGCACCAGCTACAGCCGAAACTAATACTCGAGCTTATCTTACCAAGTAAGGATTCAATTCCGATTTGATATTCATGCGCGGTGCGAGAGAGTTGATCCTGCAATTTTGGTTTCGTGGGTCCTACTTGGAATCCAATTCTGTTCAGCTGGTCTTGATTGAATGCAGAAGTCGGTAAATCAATTCTATAATACAAATTCCTAATTTTTGAGGCCACCATTCAGTAACAGACTTGGCAGTTGAAATGATAGGCTCACAGTCATAGTCCACGTAGATGTATTTACACTAAGGCCAACAACTTTCAACACTGCATAAGCACTACTTGCTTATTGCAATAGGTTTCACTACTAAGGAAACCTGTTCTATTATCCGGCCCGATATGCACGCTTTCACAATTTCATTGTTTATGCCCTCAAGGCAACACATGATACCATTAAGTTTGCTGATGCTACTCAGCTCCAACTGGCCTAAGCTACTGATATTAGTAACAGAAATCCAGAAGTTCTTACTGCCCATGCGTTGCGGTAAAGTACACAACTGGTGCACATTTACCTTAGTAAAACAATGCTTATAAGCCTGCAATTCTGTTTTTCCATGAAACAAATTAAAGTTTGCAGTGACTGCACATAAAGTTATGAATAGGATTTTACTTGGAGAGTGAGAAGCACAGGAAGTACTTAAATCAATACAGTTTTAATGAATGCATACAAATAACGGGAAGACTAAAGGCCGGCACTGTTGAAATTGGCATCAAGAACAATTCTTTGCAATTATTGTTCTGAGCAAATCGAATGTTATGCTACTTCCGTCTGGGTTAGTGTCTATCCTTCAGCAATCCATGCATTATATAAAAGAATGGAACCTCTTAAACTCAATTGCCATAGCTGATAAAGGGTCGATGATCATCCTTTGGACACGAACTATGGTGCAGCCTATCGCTCTGGGATTCCTGCTATCAAACTGTATTCGTGCATAGTGCTTTGCTTGCAAATAGGTACCTAATTGATGCACTCCCCTTGTTGGGTTTAACTGCTTACCTTCAGTTCAGTTCAGTTCAGTCATTCAGTCGTGTCCGACTCTTCGTGACCCAATGGACCATATCACGCCACGCTTTCCGGTCTCTCACTATCTTCCTAACATCACATAACTTCATCTGCAGCGCCTCGAGGACGCCATCTAACCATCGCGTTCGCTGCCTACCCCTTCTCCGGTGACCCTCAATCTTTCCCAACATCAAATCCTTCTCCAGCGACTCCTCCATTCTCAACAGATGACCAGAGTAGCTGAGCTTTAACTTTAGAATTTGACACACCAATGAGCAGTCAGGGTTTATGGTCGACAATACCGACTGATTTGATCTTCTGGCAGTCCAAGGAACTCTCAAGAGTCTCCACCAGCACCACAATTCAAACGCGTCAATTCTTCGGCGGTCAGCCTTCTTCACATTCCAACTCTCGCATCCATACATCACAACTGGAAAGACCATAGCACGGGTTATACGGATCTTGGTAGGCAGACTAATGTCTCTGCTCTTTACTATGCGGTCAAGGCTAGCCTTGGCTCTCTTTCCCAGAAGCAGGCGCCTCCTAATTCCATGGCTGCAGTCTCCTTCCGAGGTAATCTTGGAGCCCAAGAAGAGAAAATCTGTCACAGCTCCCACTTCTTGTCCTTTGATGCACCAGGACGTCATAGGGCAAGACGCCATGATCTTTGTCTTTTTAATGTTCAGTTTAGGCCAAAACTTTTCACTCTCTTCTTGTACGCGCATCAGGAGTCTCTTGAGTTCCACTTCACTTTCTAAAGTGGTATCATCCGCATATCCAAGGTTTTTGATACGTTTTCCAGCAATCTTCACTCCAGCTGAAGACTCGTCCAGACCGGCCTTCCTCATGATGCATTCTGCATATAGGTTAAATAGGCAGGGCGACAGTATGCAGCCTTGCCTCACTCCTTTCTCGATCGGAAACAAATCAGTAAGACCATGCCCAGTTCTGACTGTGACCTCTTGCCCTTCATACAGGTTCCTGAGGAGACAGATGAGATGAATTGGAACTTCCATCTCTCGGAAAGCTTGCCACAATCTACCGTGATCTACGCAGTCAAACGCTTTCGCATAATCAATAAAGCAGAAGTAAACTTGTTTCTGGAACTCTCTTGCCTTTTCCATGACCACTGAAGGTTGGCAATCTGGTCCCTAGTCCCTCTGTCCTTGCGAAACCTAGCTTGCACGTCCGGAAGCTCCCGATCCACATACTGCTGCAGCCTACCTAGGAGGATTTTCAACATCACCTTGCTAAAATGCGAAATGAGCGCCATCGTGCGGTAGTTGGAACAATCTTTGGTACTGCCTTTCTTTGGAATGGACATGTAAACGGTCCTCCTTCAATCCTGTGGCCACTGTAGGGTTGTTCAAATCTACTCACATAATGTATGCAGAATGTTAACAGCGTCATGGTTGAGGTTTTGAAGCAACTCAGCTGGAATGCCATCAATTCCGCTAGCTTTGTTTTTAGCAAGGCTAGCTAAGGCCCATTCAACTTCACTCTTCAGGATGCCCGGCTCGAAATCAGTAATCACAACCGTCTTATGTTGGGTTTGCACATCCGGGTCCTTCTTGTACAGTTCTTCTGTGTATTCGTGCCACCTCTTCTTAATCTCTGAGGCTTCAGTGAGGTCCCTGCCTCGTTTGTCCTTTATCACGCCCAGCTTAGCACAGAAGCTTCCTTTGATATCTTTGATTGTCTTATACAGAGCTCTTGTATTCCTCAATTGGCTGTTGTCCTGAACTGCTTGGCACTGTATATTCAGGAAGGCATTCTTATCTCTCCTTGCTATTTTCTGAAATTCTGCAAATCTGCATTGAGAACCTTGTGTCTATATCTTTCCCCATAACTTTTGCCATCTTCCTTTCCTCAGCTATTTGCAAAGCCCTCCTCAGATAACCAGTTTGCTTTCTTGCATTTCTTTTGCTTTGGAACTATCTTAGTAGCAACTTCTTGTATTACCTTATGAGAGCTAAAATTAAAATAAAATTATAATTCATACCAATGCACATTTACTACAACTAGTTGTATGTGCGAGCTTTATCGCCTTAAAATAACTTTCGTCAGTTTATTTTCTAGGGAAACGTCCGGATTCTGAAGCGCTTCTAACGTTAGACCGTTCTCTAACCTTCCGCAAGGAGCACTCCTTGCTCCCTAAACCTAAGGCGCCCCCATAAAGCAAATGCGTATTCCAGAAGGGTATTTCCCCTTCCCTGCCAAAAAAAAGCATCTCAGCAAAGGAGGCCGAATCGAAAATAGTGCTGTTTTCGTAATTATAAGCGTCTTACGGCTACATTTCCAAAGCCGACGCGCGTCGCTGTATTTTGTTGATTTTGATCATGTGGTTCGACTCTTGCTTGTGTCTGGTTGTTTGCCTAGCCGGGCAAAGCGTGTTTCACAAAGAAAAGGACTTGCTGACAGTTCGTCACGAAGTACAATGATGTAATTGAGAACAAAAAAGTGACGCTGTTTCGTTGACCGCGAAGGCGAAGGCGTGTGAGCGCCTCTGTGCGGAATGTAACAGCATGCCGCACGTATGAGCATGGAAAGTCAAACATCTCAAAAAGTATGGGACAATCTCAAGCAAAACCTAAAGAAGAAAAAACGCAAAACAAATTCGACCCGTGATGTTACAGGTACATTCTCGTCTTATTTTTTTACCCGACAAATTTTTATTTGATTTTCGTCGAAAAGTTGCAAATATATATTGCAATGTATTGCAGGTGGTGGAACACCACAAACAGGACAATAGGCTCGCCTGAATACAGGCGCTCGTGCCGCATGTGACATTACGCGTGCCAAATCCTTTTGATAGCGACAGGTAGTCGCAGTCGCCAGCGTCGCCAGCCAGTCCGTTGCGGACATTATTGGTAGCATGGCGACGGGAAACGAGCAGCCCGACGACAGCGACGACGGCAAGCGGAACGCGATTTCTACTTCCACCCCCATTGTTTCCCTAGTTCTGCGATCACCGTCGCGTATGTTACTGCTTGCGGTGCAGTAGTTGCTCGATTGCTGCTGACTGCACGCGTCCTCGCCCAAAGGAACTCTGGCCTCATTTCCTGACCTCTCTATTTTCAACCATTTGAGAATTTGTGGCTGGGCAATATATTCGTGTTGTTAATAAATTGGTCATTTTTGTTTCTGCTATCATTGTTGCGCATATTTTCCTTTTTCAGATGAATATTGTCGTAATTAACAAAGAGCAGAATATATAATAAAAATACCCTCTACCTGTAAACTGTAAAGCATTTGGCCACATTCCTCAATCATCCTGCGCACTCTCCCAATGCCGTATTGCTCATTTGCCATGAATGCAGACAACTGCTTGCTCGGTTCATGCAGAACTAGTGTGAAAATGTGGGCAAGCTAAAACCGTACGCCTGTTGTAAATTCATATACTCAAGCTCCCCCTGCAACACAGCTGCAGAAGCTTGCGCGTTCGGAGAACTTTGTAGAGTACAACATACATTTCGTATTTTGTTATGCTGAACATACAGCGGTCGTGCACTGAAATACTTGCTTAGACGTTATGTATGCTCT
This sequence comes from Amblyomma maculatum, assembly GCF_055883805.1. NCBI lineage: Eukaryota > Metazoa > Arthropoda > Arachnida > Ixodida > Ixodidae > Amblyomma > Amblyomma maculatum. Next base: position 121,534,374 of record NC_139346.1, read on the forward strand.
CCTTGAATGCCATGTGTTTTGTTTCCTATGCTTAATAACTTCTTGCAAACATTGTGATGAATATCAACATCAACGAGCATAAACCGGAATTTCCTGGAACTTCGCCGGCGCCTACCACAAGCAATGGCGAGGGGATGTCAGCAGAACCAAAAACTACGGCTTCCCGCACAGAGGAGGCAACACCGCAGCCACACGACTCGGGAGCTGAGCCGCCGTCGCCAGGGTGGTTGGCTTGCTGCTGTTGATACGGTGCTCTCAACAGAGCTGGAGGCTCGCCTTCGATGCGCTGAAAGATGAGAGCAGCCAAAGGCGCATCAAGCACGAGAGCAGGCTGAAAATGACAGCAAATGAAGGTGCTTTAAAACAAGAAGAGTATGCCGATGAGAGGAAAAACGAAACGTTCAGCACAAAAAAAAAATTCGCGTATTGCGGGGCAAACAGAAAGTGCAGAACCTCAAGGCAGCTATTCTGCTCAACACGTTTGAAGCCCTTGGAGCAAGCGGTATCAATGTAGCTGGCCACATGGCACAATAAAGTCACTTTTGTGCAGACTTTCTTTGTCATTTTAATTTATGCTAATGAATGAGCACTGTTTGCTTTGCTAACAACACTTGGCATTAATTATGCAGCATTAACCTCTGTTTACATCTACACAATGTCCATGTAGCTGACACTAGTGAAGCAACACCGGATTAGGTGCCTGCGATTCTGGGTGCCCAGAAGTGCGTCAGGTTCAGTCATCTCCTTCAATCCTTCAATCTCGTCTGGCAATTACATGTCGATTTCTTCAACATCAGAGCTGCAGAAAGCAATTGCAAGAGAAAATACTGGGAATCAAAAACACTAAAACTTGAAGGAGAAAGAGTAGTTGAAGATGCAAGCTCCTTCCTAGCAGAGATGTTGCGCAGAGCACAGAATATTTAGTGCACTTTCACCTGACATTTACGCCAGAATTAAACAGAAGAGCTATAGTTCTTTCCTTTAAACTCTCAAAGTGACGTTATTTGTGAGCTGGCAGGTAAAACACTGACGTATAATGCAATGCTAATCAGCCTTCTTGTATCGCTTCTCCAAGAGCTAAATATTTTCGCTTTGTTGTTGTACTTCACGTTCTGCTCTAATTTCATCTGTAATTCACTCTACAAAGTATGCTTTCTATGAACGAAATGTAATAAGTCTTAGTAAAAACTTTCATAATGTATAATTGCATAATTTTCAAAATATCGCAATTCTCTACGCAGTCACATAGGAGCTGCCTGGTGTAGGGAATGAAAACTGTGATGTGAGAGGTACAAAACAGCAACTCCTTGTTTGTGCCGTCTGAGCTCTTATTTTTTAAAGAACTCAGATGACACAAACGAGGAGTTGCTGTTTTGTACCTTCTCTTTATACCATACTGCGCCCTAGGAGATGAACACACAGACGAAGCAGCACATGCAACAAAACTTCACATTAATCTCTCTTTGGTGCACGCATAAAATTTGCATGGTAACTGTTGAGTTACAAGCTGCACGAGCAATGTGCTATGCGTCCATGCCTTTCCAACGTAATTTTGATAGTATTTGCCGCTTTCTAGTATGTACTTATTTCATGCTATTCCGTTTTGTTTTTATTTACTTACAAGATTAATAGTTCAACTGTGTTTGGACTGCGTGACTTTCTGTCAAATTTCAGTTCGCCTAACGAACAACACTGTAATACGCCGAATGATATAGTTCTTCAAATAGCTTCAACTTCACTATCCTGGAAATACTTTCCACAGTTGAGACAAACATGAAGCCTCTGGCTATTGTGCAGTAATTATTACACTCTGCCTTAACGTATGGAGTGACCAGGTCACTGAGAGGAAGAGGGAATGCAGGAAGGTTAACAAGAAGGATATTTCTGTGTGTCAACCTGCACTACAGCAGAATGATGTAAAAATAGAGAGGGGATGAGAAAAGCACAATCGCAACCTGCCACGCAGCCATGATGCGCTCGGTTAACAACCTTGAGCATGATACCTGAATAGGGCAGATCCTTGAATAAGCTTTGGTTGATGTGCACATGCCTCACCATTTATCATTTCACATATTTTATATCGATGGAGGCGAAAAGCAAGGTGTCCGTGTGCTGTGCGATGTCAGTGCACGTTAAAGAACCCCAGGTGGTCAAAATGTCCGGGGTCCTCCACTACGGCGTCTCTCATAGCCTGAGTCGCTTTGGGATGTTAAACCCCACAAACCATGTCATATATGAAAGTAGTACCAATTGCTTCATGCCTAAGAAGGAGGCTTAAAGAAAACCACGGAATTACTGAAAGCGACCTGCTGTAAACATCTTTCATTATTGTATTCCAGCAATGTGACTTCATGTTTAGACCCAGCACTACATACTTTTATATTACAGGCACCCCTGCACCAGTTCCTCCCGCCAAAGGACAATGTAGTGCGCCAATTTTGCAACCCTCGTGTAGTAACATTTCATGAACATTTGTCTAAAGTAGGCCACAGAGCCATGACCTAAAAATTCAACCTCATTATTAAATACAAAGAAGTTATCAGACATAACAATAACACTTTTATAAACCAATGTAATCTTAGAAGAACACTAGAAATATTTTACTCAATTAGAAGAAGAGAATTGTGGGTAATTTCCTATTCACATACAAATCATGGCCTACACAGACTACAGTACAACATGCCGAAATACATTATAATCTATTAGAGGAAAGCAGTATCGATATACATAACATCTACAAGAAAAATGGAAAGTCACCTCATATTAGAAAGCACGTAAACCTGACATTTTTTATTTTGTTTTACAGTGAATACCAAACAATCTGCATTTCAATGTCCTGTATTTTTCTTTTTCATTGCTTTTCTTAATCTGATTTTTCTGGCAAGTGCATAATTATGAGATGCTGTGTTTGAGTGTGTGTGATCTGAAAGCATTGTGAATTCTGTTTTGTGCATAAGTCCCTGTTTGTTTTTGTCTTCTATCCATGCCAAGACAGGGGCAGGAACCCCATCAAGCTACTAGTACAGTAGCTTTTTGTTCATGCCCTAGTATTTTTGTACAAAATACTGAATAAAGGAATACGAATACGAAATATAAAACTATCACAAAGTTTACTTCTCGTTTTCCGTACACTTATATCTCTATTAACCTGCCGCTATTGGAGTCTCCACTTTGTAACTTTATAGTGTTATTCTGTGCATTGTTAATGTCAGTCATGCAGAACGTCCTGTTATACTTATGTAGCGTAAAATTTCTGCCACCTGTTGCAACACACGTCATGAAAGCAAGCCTGCGCGTTTCATGACTCACAAGAGGGTAGCTGCATATAAAAGAACACCAGCTTTCGATGAAATCAGGTACTGGGTAAGATTTGCTACTCCACTGTAGCGCATTCCCATCAAGTGACCCATCAATCTGATTTTATCAGAATTAATGCAGGGGTTTAGCTGCGCTTAGTGGATGACTTGACAGGTTGAAGCTATATACGGTGTACTTTTTCAAATAAAAATATGTCGCAAGTCTGCGCTTGTGATGTTCACTTCTCGTCCTTGCTTTTTGTGCGCAGAACCCCCCTTTCATTTTTCTGTATTTATAGGACGGACCAAGTGGGCCTTTATCATGGCATGTTGAAGTGAATGTCATGAACGCAGCTTACATAATCCATGCATGCAACCTAGCATAGGTTGTGTGTTGGCTACAAGAAAATCGTTGGCCATGTTATAATTATTACCTTTTTGGGAATGTACACTTATATTATTGTGACACTTTAGTCCTTTGATTTGCGTACTGTTCTGGTTCACAATTTCACACCTAGCCAATGAATCGGTGGGTGTAGTTTTCATCTCTGAGTGCTTCCAGTAATTAAGTTTTTGGTAGAGCTATCATAGAAACCTGTGCATGTTGCGCATGATTTGCATAGGCCTACCTGTTAGCAGAAAGGTATATTGTATTTTGAAGATGCAAGCCATGTGCAGAATATAGCATTGAACAGGAACCTGCTGTTTTGTCGTTCAAACCAGCCACCTAATTTCATTTACTGCTGTCCTGAGTTATTCCACCAAAGTATGCTTTGAACCTCAGAATACGCAATTTACTAAACTATCCTATAGTTAAATATTCATTTTGGCTCTGATCATCTTGCTCAGTAATTATGAAGTCCCATTACACAAAACATAACTTCCACGGATTTCTCTTCCATCTTTTATTGTAGCTCCACATGTCAAAGGGGGTTGTCGTTTGTGAGGCGAACGGCCTGTAGATAATAAAAACAAACAAGCAATAGGCAACAGAAACTGCGCACGCCATCTGAACGAGTGAAGCTTTGGCAGCACGCAGCGTACCTGGGAATGTTGCCTCAACAAAGAATGGTGGGAGGGAGCCATCAGACACCCCCTCACACCTTGGAAAGTGGGCGTTGTTGCAGGTAAAGACGAGTGCTTATCTAATGGTTTGCTGTTTCGTTTGATTTGGTAATCTTACTTAATGTTTTTTCTCGACTGCCTATGATGCACTACCACAACTGCAATAAGGATATTCACTGTAACTACATTGCTTTGTTTTTTTTCATCATGCCGCAATTTTTTTATCTGCTACTGCTTGTGTTAGTACCTGCTGTAGATACGTAAATTCTTATATTTCCCTAGTTATTATCAAATGCAGATATTTTTTGCTTTGCTCAGTGATAATATGCTACTGGGAATGAAGCAAAAACATCGATGTGTGACAGGCAGCCGCTGCTGTGCCCAAGTTGCTCTATGAGATTTTCGCTTTGCGCAAAGCAATGAAAAGGCAACAGAAAATCAATTGGAATGTAAGTGCCGTACTGACGTATATTACCTTTATTATTCGACATATCCATGTGTTCAATTAAATGGCTTAAACATTTACGTATTGACCTTGCATAAGAAGCTGAAGTTAAAAGCTCCAACTAATGACAGTGAAAATAAGGAATGTCGCCGTACTAACTGGGACCAGAAGCGAGTGATTCCTGCTAAAACCAGATGCCGTTTGGAACCAGATGTCATGGAACCCCTCAGCACATGGTTCCAGTTGGGAATGGCCTCGTAACTCAGTTGAACTTCTTCCTGCTGGAACCAGCTATGACTGGATGCCAATTTTTCCCCTTGGACATGTGAGCGCGCACCTCTAGCCCTTTAGGGCTAGAGGTGCGCGATCTCCGCACCGGTGCAAACAAAAGTTGCAGAGCTAAGTTTAACCTATTAACCGTAAACGAGGGGGCCTTACCAATCGATACTTGTAAAATGGTAGGCCTGTTTTGGCCTTTCATGTAAGCTAATCTGCATACTCGGCATTGTTTTGCTTGAAATTTAAGGTGCGATTGCGCTCCCTGCAGGCGAGGCTATTCGGTCGGAAGCAAGACAAAGCGACATAACCACTGACACATGGATATTTACAGATATCTTATACACGCGACAAATCAACCAGACGCAGAAAATTCCTCGCTGTCGATATATTGAAAGTCAGGGCATCGCACGATGGTGTTCTCGCTTCTCTTCTGCTGCGACTTGTTTCAAGAAATGAACGTCATACTCTGGCGGCCCTGCGAATAATAAGTCCGCAGATGTGCTTGGTAGTTCTCTGCGAGTGTTTTAGCGGCACGTTCAAACGTCGTCCTCATGCTTTCTTTATGAAAATACTGGTGATTTCTACCATATCAACACCACACTGCTTTAAACGTTGTCCTTATAATGTATTTATGAAAATACTGGTGATTTTCGCTCTATTAACACCACGCTGCTGCAAACCCGCGGTCCTATCGACGGTGAACTTACAAGGCAAATTCGCGGTGCATGCTGCCGATACTACGTAGATGTTTCCATAGTCATGTTCTCTCCTCTTTTTCCGTGATTGCTTGTATGACATTTTTAATTATACGAATCTCTTTCTCAATTCTTACACGGCCGGGTTCAGAGGTCAATATCAATGTAATGAATGAAAAATAAAAATAGGACGTTTCAGTTGTTTCAGTTTCAGTACCGCGAACAAATTTGGTATTAAAAAATACGAAGGACAAAATTAATGCCATTTTTGTAAGACATTTGAACTGCGAGGATACAATGGTTTAGCTGGGAGAAGCATTCTGCAGCCCGACGGTAATTGTGTATAAGAAGCACACCCACCGAGACTGTTGAATGCCGAACCAAACAGACGTCTACCAGGTGCGCTACTCCCAGAGCACTCAGGCAAGCTAGGACCTACAGCTTGCTTAAAATTGAACTTAATGTGTACAGCGAGGGGTCATGCGCATGATGTGATAGCTTAAGATTATATGCTACTGTGGTAACAGAAACGCAGACGGAGTGAGCCAGACCAAGCCAATTGCAAAGCGCATGTTCACTTCAAGCTATATAACACGGTCACTGCTTTAAAAGCAACATTGCGCTCGACCCGGCCATGCATTGAAGCTAAATGGCAGGCCATGCGAAGCACCATCTCCGGGTCCCTCTGTGCTTGTATCGCTCTGCTTCGATGTTGACGTTGTTGTTGCGGCTGTAGGAAGCAGGAAAAGAAACTGCACGGGCCTGATACTGGCTCTGTAGCTGAGCCACCTCCGCTGCCTCGTGAGGACAGAGGATAAAATAAAGAAAGAAAAAGCAGAGGGGGAGAGAAAGACGCACGTTGCAACAGCCGTCCTCCACTAACGAAGCGGTGGCGGGTGCAATGACGGCCTACAACGTGGAAGATTCCCAATAAATAATAATAATAATTGGTTCACAGGAAGGGAAAGGCGCAGTATCTGTCACACTTATTTCTGTGGGTACCTGAACCGCGCCGTAGGAAAGGGAGGAAGGTGGAAATGAAAGTGGAAAGAGAGAAAGAAGAGTCGTAGTGGTGGGCTACTGAGTAATTTCTACCGCTCGGGATTCTGGGGTGCGTGTTGCGTGGGAGAGGCTTGATGAGGTCTCGATGGAGGGGGCGAGGTATGGGAAGGAGGGTAGCATTATTTGCTGGGATGTAAATGTCAAAAGCGCGGGCGCGACGCCGCCGGTCTCCGCTCCGTAGGAAAGCTCTGCTTCAAAAGTTATCCAACAGATGGTGCTACCAACTCAGGCCTGGTAAGGCCCGGTCGCTGTGTGGGCGAAGTAACGGTGCAAGAATAGGTGGGCCAAGTAAACAAGAAGCCAAATAAAATAGCATTACTTTACCACCTTCATGTTAGCCCCAGCGTTCGGTTTTATCTGCAGCGAAGGCGAAACAGCAAGTTGGGGGGCTGAGTCCCGTTCATCTGGTCGATGCCAGAGAATGCGTTAGGTAGTTTCTCTGATACCGACTATCGCATGAACAAACGTGTGCAATGTTTGCGCTTACCCCAGTCACCCGTCCTAAGTGGTCAAGCGTACCTACAGTTATACACCCAGTTTATATTCCACCACTCATGAGTGGCCCATTATAGCAATAACGTCGTAAGTTAGTAATAAGCGTGAAAGGAATGAATGAATGAAAACTTTATTGGTTATTTAAGAAGTAGTAGCGGTAGAGGACGGAGTCTTCGTCTTGAAGTCTGTGTCCTCCTTGGCCGTGGGTGGGCCCCTAGTCCAGGGCTCCACTGAGTCTGGCCACCTCGCTTGCGTGTGCTATGAGTGCCCTTTGAGCCTCTAGCTCGCAGCTGGTGAGCCGGCTCTCCATTTGCTCAGCATTTGGTGTTTTGTGTTTGTGAAATGCTTGATTCCTTCCACACTCCCATGTGACATGATATAATGTTGGTTTTGCTCCGCACCACGGACAGTTGGCGCTATACTGTGTTGGGAACATCTTATTTAATATGTATAAGTTTTGGAAGGAGCCTGTTTGCAGTCTTCGCCATCCTGTGGCTTTCTCCTTAGATAAATGTTTATTTGGTGGGGGGTACTGGAATCTTAGCACCTTATATAGGTTTAGTAATTCCAAATAGCTGTCCCCGCAGTTAATCTGGGGTTCCTCCAGGGTTAGTGACGTTCCTGCTCGGCTAGTCATTCCTCGAGCTAGGTTGTCTGCCTCTTCGTTGCCCCCGATCCCTGCGTGACTCGGTATCAAGATTATGTTGTGTATTGGTCGTTCCTGAGGGAGCGGACCTCCATTAAAGATCTTGAGTGCCTTACTGTTAATTCTGCCTCTAATATAATTCCGGCACGCCTCTTGTGAATCCGTTTCGATGTTAAGGGATCTCCCTGTCCTGTATCCTTCTTTCGCTGCAAGAGTGACAGCAATCTCCTCTGCCTCCGTTATGTTAGATGCTTGGCTGTGAGGCTTGTGATGTGTTCTCCGTGGTGGTTTACGACTACTGCTACTGCGCTATTTTTGTGTGTTTGGGGGTATAGGGAGGCATCCGTGTAGACGGTATTGTCCCGATGTCCCATGGTCCTCTCATAATGTTCTGCCCTAGCCTGTCTCCTGTGAGCATGGAGGTTTGGATCCATGTTTCGGGGGATTGGTTGTATGCATATTGTCTTTCTTAGCGGGTCTGGTATTGCGACCCTGCTGTTTTGTGGCTTTTCCATTTCCCGGCATAGCCTTGTCAGTAGCGCCTTTCCAGTCGTTGTGTTGCTAAGTCATCGTATTTGCGCCTTTAGCTGGCATTCTCCTAGTTCGAAAGTGTTGCTGATTCCGAGTTGCATGAGCTTGTCGTTGGATGTATTTCTTTGGAGAATAAGTGCTGTTTTATATGCCTTCCGAAGTATTGCCTCCGCTTAATTGCTCCCTTTCTGCTTTGATAATCACATGGTACGGCAATCAATATGTTACCCGGCTGACCACTAGGCTGTTGACTAGCCTGAGTGTGTCCTCCTCCTTCATACCATACCTCTTGTGCGCTACTCTGCTGATCATCCGGCCTGCTTGCCCTGCCGTTTTGCTTAGCAGGCTGAGTGTGTCACTGCTTTTCCGGCTTCCTTGTAGCCACATGCCGAAGATTCTGATCATCTTTTGTTCCGGGATGTTCTGGTCCTCTAGTTTTACTTCGAGTGGTGTGTCCGTAGGGTGCCTACCCACTCTGAGGAGCTCAGATTTTTCGGTGGAGCATCTGAGTCCTCTTTGTTGTGTGTATCTTTCAATGCAGGTGGCAGCCTCTTGTAGCGCCTCCTGCTTCTCCCCTAGTGAGCCTTCAGTGGTCCAAATGGTGATGTCGTCTGTGCACATTGCATGACGAATCCCCTGAACTTGGCTGAGTTTCTTGGCGAGGTTGATCATCGCTATGTTAAAGAGTATTGGCGAGATTACTGAGCCCTGCGGAGTGCTCTTGCATGGCATCTGAAAGGTGTCACTCTGCAGGTCTCCTAGGCCTACTGTCGCTGTTCTGTCCGTGAGGAAGCTTCGAACGTAGTCATGGATCTTCTTTCCGCAGTTGGTGGTGTTGAGTCCATCCATGATGGCGGCGTGGGATACGTTGTCAAAAGCCCCTTTAATGTCGATGGCCATGACGACGTTCTCCCCGTTCCTTGGCATTGTTTCGAGTGCCTCGTCTTTTAGTTGTAGCAATATGTCTAAACATGGTGTCGGGGTATCACTCTCCGTCTTCTAGATGCGTTTGACTTCATCGGGTAACTATCCTCTCGTACAGTTTGCCTAGGCAGATGTTAGCGAGATTGGTCTGATGTTTTCAATTTGGAGTTTCTTGCCGGGCTTGGGGATCATAACGACTACGGCGTGTTTCCACTCCGCTGGGACCGTCCCCTTTTCCCATTGTTTGTTTAGGTATAGGGTGAGGTGGTTGATTGCATTGTCGCTTAGGTTTAGGATTAACGAATTTTGGATCTTGCCCTCGCCTGCTGCCGTGATTTTCGTTGTTGCCCTTATGGCCTCGACGACCTCTTCTTTTGTGATGGGTCGGTCCGTGGTTGGGTTTTCTTCGCCCTGGTATTAGCCTTGGTGGCCCTCTGGCTGGTCTTTCCCGTAGCATTTCTCTCGTACTGCCTGAAGTAGCTGTTCTTCTGTACCTTCGTACTGATGGATGGATTTGTTGCTTTCCGACTTGCTTTTGCTCGGATCCATGAGTTTTCTGAGTATCTGCCACGTTCTAGCCGTGCCTAGGGTGCCATTCAGCGAGGTACTAAACTGCCATCCCTGTCTTGCCAGCTGTGTTGCATATTCCTCTGCTTGCCCAGTGATTTCGGCAATCTTCTTTAGCTTTCTGTTTAGCTTTTGCCGCTTCCATCGCTTTTTCAGGCCTCGTCTTGCCTCCCAGAGCCTGAGGAGTCGCTTGTCCACTTCTGGTGCTTGCGCTGTTCGAGTCGCTTCATTAGTGTAGAGGTCCGTGATTTGTCTAAGCTGTTGGCTTCAGTCTTCTACTGAAGTTATGTCGTCCTTTAGTTGTTTTCAGTGTGTGCGGAAGGCATCCCAGTCAGTTAGGTTTGCCTTGCCGATCTTCCTTTTGATGCTTTCTGCCTCTATGGTGACCCTGATGATATAGTGTCGCTGCCGAATTTGCTTGCAGGTTCTCCCACTCGACTTGCCATACGCCCCTGACAAAGGCCAGGTCGGGACATGTGTCCGCGCTTACACTATTACCCTGTCTTGTGGGCAGGCTTTCATCTGTGAGTAGCTCGCAGCCTATGTTCTCCGCTGCTGTGCAGATGCCGCGCCCCTTTTTATCGTCTATCTTGCTGCCCCATTGTGGGCTTTTCGTATTGAAATCCCCTGCTATTATTAGGGCGTTCTGCCCTGCAAGCTTTCGCAAAAAGCTAATGAAATCTCCTTTGTTTTTGGGCGGGCTGTACAGATTTACTATGAAAGTACTTTTATCTTTTCTTTTCCTCTTGAGAATTACTTCGGTTACTATGTAATCTAGCTGTGTGTCTTCAAACTCCTTGTGAGCTATGGTTGTGATTTCGTTGCTAATTAGCATATCAGGAGAACGGGAGAAGCGTGAAAGGAAAGAGAATTCAGAGGAAACAGTCGCAACATCCTAGCACAGAAAACGGCTAATAAACTGTGATAACCCTTGAAGCATTATTCTTCTGTGTCTAACAATGTGTCGGCGTTGCATTGGCAACTACAGATTCGGTACTGTTTGTATAATTTTGTATTTCTACCTTACAATGCATACAGTTTATAGTCTTGTTGATGAGAAGAATGCATACATTTGTGTGGATGACAATAAGGCATTGACCTCGTAAATTTCATTTATTCATAAAAGACAGAAACTGGTTTGGTTTGGTTTTTGGGGTTTAAAGTCCCAAAGCAACTCAGGCTATGAGAGACGCCGTAGTGGAGAACTCCGTAAATTTCGACCACCTGGGGTTCTTTAACGTGCACTGACATCGCACAGCACACGGGCGCCTTGCTTGTAGCCTCCATCGAAAAGCTGCCGCCGAGGCCGGGATCCGAAAGAGAGAAACTACATTGGTAAGTGTGACAGTGTGCATCGCACCACACACACACAAAACATAGTTTAAACATATATGCAGTACACAAAAGAACTATATTACACATTGCGCTCGTCTTGGATAAAGGACATCATACAAGTTTAGACGATTTACGCAAGTCTTGGCTTTTCTTTACACGCTTGTTCAACTGTCGGCAATACTGGTGCATTCGCAGGCACATATAATAGTGTAAGAGCTAGCAAGCATTTCTTCTTTATGAACAACACATGGAAATGTGAAGTTGTAGTTTTCTAGCACAGCGTCATTCGTGCGATCATATACATCCCTTTCGCCGGCATGTTTTGCTAAGTGCTCCTCAGCCTCTTTAAAAAGAAGAAACAGGTGCACATTCGGATGCATAGCCCTCCTTTCGTTTTACAATTTACCAAGTCAGCTTCAGGTAACTTTGAAATACCCTTCTGTTCGACCACAGGAGGAGGAGGAGGAAGATGAGGAGGAAAGGCAAGGAGGTTAACCAGTAAAAGCAACCGGTTTGCTACCCTTAACTGGGGGAAGGGGATGAGTAGATATAAAAGTTGTGAGAGAGGGATAGTTGACGTTAGTACAGCCGCATAAAAGACACGCCACATCACATCACGTCACAGTCATGTCATTGCAAAGTCAGTCTTTCGATTAGGCATGTGCTTCTCATAAAGCGAAGCAGTGCCTGGGAGGCCTTCACCGCAGACGATCGCCATGGCCAGGGACCTAAAATCTTAATTTCAGTCAATGGGCGTCCATCTAGATGCTCCAGCGTACGGCACAGACATCGCCTTTCCTCACTGTATATCGGACACTCACAAAGAATGTGGCCTATAGACTCGTCGCATCCACAGTTTGTACATTCAGGGCTGATTGCCATGCCTATCATAAAAGAATACGAGCTTGTGAATGCTACACCAAGTGTCTTCATGTGTCTTCAAGCAAAGTGTCTTCGCGTCGGGGTAGGCCAGGTGGAAGGCGGAGCTTCAGGTCAGGGTCCAGGGATTTTAAGCGGCAGTTCGCAAACTGGCCAGAATGTTCGACCAGAGCCTCCTTACAAACTCTACGGGATGTATGAGTACCAAGCTTTCGTGACACAAATCCTGTGACATAGTACATAAAGGAGTCAATAACTGCAGCAGCATTTGAATAGTCATGCTCAAACACATCATCGCACTCCCAGGTTTCCTCACTGATAAGGCCATCCAGCTTCTGCACGAGGTCATGCATTTTATTAGTATACAGAATCAGTTCAGTTCAGTTCAGTCGTTCAGTCGTGTCCGACTCTTCGTGACCCTATTGACCATGTCACGCCACGCTTTCCGGCCTCTCACTATCTTCCTAACATCACATAACTTCATCTGCAGTGCCTCGAGGATGCCATCTAACCATCGCGTTCGCTGCCTACCCCTTCTCCGGCAACCCTCAACCTTTCCCAACATCAAATCTTTCTCCAGCGACTCCTCTCTTCTCATCAGATGACCAAAGTAGCTGAGCTTTAAGTATACAGAATAGCTCGGATTTAAACACCTCTCTAAAGTCACTGAGCGTGAGAAAAGCAGATAGCTCTTTCTCAGAAGCTACACAGTTGCCGAACTGTGGTGGCCTCGATAATGAATAACGAAAAAGCATGAGGTAAAGCTGTAGGAATGTCGGGAATATGGGATGCTCATTTTGGCCAGCCGCTTGTCTTACAATACCGAAAAAACACTCCAAGGGGTCCTGATTCATTTTCGCTGTCAGGACATGCTTGAAGTCGCACTACTTCAGAAGAAACACTGACAGTTCCTGAACAGACTTAGGGTAACAAGCAAACCTTCGGCCGTAGGTGGTGTTAGAAAAAGATCTTTATGAATATCACCCCTCACAACTTCCTGCTCCCAGCTATCTAGCCACTTAGACGCAGACTCTAAAACATGGAAATCTTTGCATCTAATTGTGAGGCCTTCTGCGGGAAAGCCACGATTGAGGGCGTCAAAAAGGTCATTCATCAAGAGAATAAACTCCTCAGTAGGCTCGACATATTTAAGCCGAGGTGCGCCTCTCTGTGCATAGAAAGATATTCCCTTAGCAACTGAGTGGCTGAAAACTTGCGTGGCTAGCTTCACCCGCATTTTGAGCATATGTGAAGGATTCACATGACAATACGTCAGGTTTTGGCACACCCTAATTTCAGCGGCATTTTCGGTATCTGCCACAAAAAGCACATCGTAGCACGACCATTTAACTAGCCGCCCATTTACTTTCAAAATCTGTTTGTCATAGAGACGATTCCTGATGCATTTAAATAAATGCGGTGTGTCTGCCACGACATAGACTTTCCTTGAGGCATCTAGTGGATGTTCAAAACCATTAACAACATGTCCTAGAGTGCCACTTACTCCGAGCTCCTTCCACGTGGCCCTGTAAGTAGATGCACCACCGCAGACTACACCGTCAACAAATATTCCTGCCTGCTCTAAGTGCACAATGCACTGCAGCAACAGCTGGGTAAGAACTGTCCCCTTTGTTGCTCCTTTCGAACCAAATACTGCTACAGGTTGTACATAACTGTCAGCAAAAGGTGCAAACACTAGACCATGGTCTGCCAGCTAATTGATTTGCCCTCCTTAGTCTCCATAGTCAACAAGTCCAGAATATGTCATGGTCTTCGAGTTTACAGCCATCTCATTCCTGACCTGTATCTCGTCTAAAATCACCATCCCTCTGCGCTGAAAGGGCGTCTTCCTTGCCAGTTTGATACTGAGTGCTTTAAAAAAATTCTCGTCAAAACCACATTTGAGCCGAACCATGTTTATATACTTTCCTATGGTTGATATGCAAGGCATGGGCAGTATGTTATTACTCCGAAAGAATGAGTAAGTGGTGGGGCTCCTGATGTTCAGCAAGAGGCATAGGAGTAGCCAGTCGTCGGTGTAGCGCCTGTTATTCTTTGTTGTGCACTTAGCTGCAGACATACATTCCTGTACAAGGAGCTGTATTGGTGGAATGTTAAAAGCTTGCAGTTTCTTTTCCATGTCTTCCTCTTACAATTTCATTATTTCACGTTTGCTCTCTTCCAGTTGTTTAGTTATGAGTCGGTTGCGCTTCAGTTAGCCGTGCCCGTGACTTTTGCAAGACAGCCCTAGCACGACGCAAGGCGTCAATCCTGTTTTTTGGCAGGTGACAGAGACAGCCTGATGCGCTTCAGTGCTGGCCGCTGTTTTTCTCGAGCGCCTTGCCGGTCGGCATGGATTCTGAGAGTATCCGATAGGCTACTGCATGCACGACATATATCTCCCCCCGGTAACAGCAGTGGACATCGTTTATGCCTCCTTTACGCTGGCAGTCAACAAAAGCACATTCAGGAGCCACAGAAGGAAAGTCCTTTATATTAGGTCCTCCACTGCAAATATATAAGTTGTGAACGGCTTTTAGAACATCCTCAACATCGGATGTAGACACAGCAAAATTATTCATGCCTACAGCACTGCATTGAACCGGCTTGTCGAATATGTACCATTGCAAAGCCATGTAACTTTTCACATGCACAGACTTTCGGGTAAAAAGCACACATGCGCCGTCACGTGTGCGTAGCAGGGAGGCGTCGTGGAACACGAGGTTACGGAACCCTTCTGCGTCGATGCGATGCACCGCCCGGGACGGTGTCGGAAGGCAGAGAGCTGTGCTGAACATTTCTTCCAACGGCGATGAAGTGCAGAGGTCACTTGCCCCGACAACATCGCTGCTCTCGTTGACTTCGCCGTCTGTGCTTTGAGCAGATGGTGTTGCTGACAGGGTTTAAATTCCGGTACCTCCACTGTTGGGCCCGCGCGTACGCGCGGAGAAAAGTGCACGATAAGCCTGCCGCCTTGAATTCTTGCGAGGTCTCTTTACCTTCTTTGACAAGTAGCTCGG
Organism: Amblyomma maculatum; assembly: GCF_055883805.1. Lineage (NCBI taxonomy): Eukaryota > Metazoa > Arthropoda > Arachnida > Ixodida > Ixodidae > Amblyomma > Amblyomma maculatum. Next base: position 121,549,613 of record NC_139346.1, read on the forward strand.
CGCTCCCTCGAAAATAGTTGGCAGAGCATCCTTGGCAAGTTCTGCTCTCCTGTTACACGACATCAGAACGCGGCCATCAATAGCAGAGGACCACGTTTTCAATATGAAGTGAGGAGCGAAATGTTTTTCACACACACTATCCGTGCGCTGCCGTACTCAGTCTTTGCGAGGGATCGCCCATCCCCATGCGTCGAGCTTGGCTTGGTCTTGCGGCGGCGTAAAAAGCGATAGCTTCTCTTTACAGGACTTATAACCCGTGTTGCAGTACGGTACAAAGCACTTCCCCATTGCGTAGCATACCAATACATAAAACAACAAAACAGATCGAAGCGCTAACACACGTGCCTGCGAGCACAAGAGCAGGCGCAGAGTGGAGAACCCGCATGAATGCGCGGGCGCTGAGGCTCCTTAGCGGGCACTAGTTTCGCGCGCCACAACTCGAGGGCTCTTCTAACTAAAGCTCAACTCTCTCCCCGGGAGCGTATTGCCAAACCATATCCCGTAGGCGCACTGGAGCAAACGACGCTCTCTGCGAGCTAAACGGATTGTTGCTGAACGGTCTCTCTGAACGCAACGTAAAGGTAACATACACGCACTGTAAATGGCGATTGTTGCTGAAAGATGTCTCTGAACGCAACCTAAAGGTAACATGCACTCAGTGAAGGCAGGAAATAATTACGTTGAAGGTAATTGCTAAGTGTAACTATTTTCATACTGCTTGTTACCGAAATGTGTCAGCGAACGCAACCTAAAGGTTACGTACACTCACTGAAGGCAGGAAATATTTACAGTCAAGGAAACTGAAAGAAAAAAAATTTTGGAAAAATATTACAACACAGAAGTCGAACAGATGTTTCAGTGGCATCAGTCCAGAGGTGGGTGGTGTTAATCCATTGCGCCACAAAAGCTTTTTTTTTCTTTATGGCCTAATTTATTATCAGATATTACACATATAGAACGTCACACACATACACACACAGAGAGATTGAATATTACGCGACAAATACACTACATGGGTTAAAACCACGCGATTTGGGCTGCGTGCTCCATTACAAATCAGTCATTTGCAGCAACACTTCCATTCTCGGAAGCCACTCAGATACTTCGTCTTGTGTCTTGAGAACTTCAACAACACTCGCAACGGCTTCGAGAAAATACTGCCGTATTTTCCTCGCATAAACATCTGCATGCCTGAAAGCCATTCTGGATAGCCAGATACTGTGCAGGCCCAATAACATGATCATGTCCAGCGGTAGCCCATCATCATCTTAAATAAGTAAAAACCGAATTCCGAAAGCATCCACGGGTAGGTCTTTTTTAATTGTTCGTTGTAGAATGTCCCAGAAGAAAAAGGCTTCTTAACAGTCTAAGAAGACGTGTTCGATTTTTTCCGGTTTGCGGCATATGAAGCAGTGATTTCCCCAAGGTACAAAAAAAACTTTCATTTCTAAATAAGTCTTAACTTCTAGTGCATTACTATGGAGTTTGAAAAAGAACGTTTTTGTTCCCCCTGGTACAGCCATATTTTTTACTCGTTTAAGCACTGACTTCCATGGACCTGCACAGTACAACGATCTGTACAATGGGATCGGGAGAAAGACATCGCACAAGTCCTTGTAAAGTTTCTTTCGCATCACAGTTGATAAATATTCAAACAAAAAACGGGCTTGCAATACACGACATGACATGTACACTTCTTTAAGGATTCCGAAAATCCTCCCTTGCATGCTCGCCGAACTTACAACAAAGTTTGGTAGTACTCTGTTCAATCTAACCTGACACACAGTTCGTAAAAATGGGTACTTTGTATCACAAAAGAACATAAAACGGTTAACCACTTGGCGCAAATACAAATGCGCCACACCAACTCCTCCCAAGCGGACGCGATGAAACAAGCTGTTCGGCGGGTGCGCTCCCAAGTACTTCCCCACACAAACATGGCGAACACACGGTGAAATCTCTGCACATTCACACGAGAACAATGCAGTACTTGTAACACGTACCGTATCTTGGTAACAAGAAATAAATTACAAATCGTAGCCCGTCCAAACATAGACCAACCGAATCCTTTTAGTCTGTCGACCTTCTCACGTACTTCTAAAACCTGCTGGTTCCAATATGACTCACTGTATTGGTAGTTTTCCAGTGGCACTCTTAAATAACAACCCCAGTGAAACATTGCGCCACAAAAGCGACGGGAACAGTGGCATTGAAATACGTTATTATTCGTTTAGACAATATATCCACAATTCATCGCCAGGTGGCATTCCTCAGAGGAATCGCGTCGTCTGCTCGAGTGCTCCTACGGGATATGGTTTGGTAATAGGCTCCCCGGGAAGTATCGCCTCCGCGCCGTCCTCTCACCTGTCAAAAGTCTCCAGGATATGGCGGCCAGTGAAGGTCTTGGTCAGACGCAAGTATTCGGCTTGGCGATGGGTCTCCACAAGCTCCCCAACTGTGCTATGGAGCCGCAGCTGTAGAAGGCGCTCTGAGGCAGTGTTTATTGGCAGGTGTAGGGCCGTCTTGAACGCCGTGCGTAACATGATGTCCAAGGCGTCTGTTTCCTGCCTGTTGAGTCGGAGATAAGAGATTGTGTATAAAAACAGCTTAGGACGAAGGCGTGAATGAAATGACATAAGTAGTTCTTCATTCCTTTGTGGTGGCCCGAAACAATGTGGGTGAGGTGCGATATCGCTCCTGTCACCTGCTTTAGTTTCTTGAGGGTTAGTGTTCTTGCCATTGTTCAGGATGTGAAGTCCCAGAACCCGCTGCGTATACACATCCGGTACGGGACAGCCATCGAGTTTAATGACAATGGCCGTGGTGTGGCATCCGCGGGTCATGGGGCGAAGTATAAGGAACTCAGACTTCTCTGGGGAGCGTGAGAGTCCGATGCTATGGCCCGGGCGCGTTCTTGTGTTAGTGCTGCGGCCTTTTATAAGGTACTCTCTATATCGCCCCCCTTCGTGGATCACTGCCTTGTCGTGGCGGAGGGGCTTGCGAAACTCGATGAAGTCGTGAGCTCTGCTGTGTAGGGCCACCCAAGATAGACAGGTCACGGCAGAGAGTTCTGACAAAATGTGATTCACTGGAGAAGGTAATGGCAACCCACTCCAGTATTTCCTGCCAAGAAAACCCTATGGCCAGTCACAATACCATTATCGATATGGCGCCGGAAGATGAGCCCCCCAGGTTGGAAGGCGTCCCACATGTTACTGGGGATGAACAAAGGGCGATTCCTAGTAGCTCCAGGACGAATGAAGCGGCTGGGCTAAAGCCAAAAGGACGCTCAGTTGTGGATGTGTCGAGAAGCGACCGGAAAGTCCGATGTTGCAAGGACATATATCACATAGCAACATGGAATGTAAGATCTATGACGCAAGGTAAACTGGATATCGTCAAGCGAGAAATGGACAGATTGAAGATTGATATCTTGGGTATCAGCGAGCTCAAGTGGACCGGAATGGGAGAATTTAACTCCGGCGACCATTATGTCTTTTATTGTGGGCACGAATCCAAGAGAAGGAATGAGGTCGCTCTCATAGTAAACAGAAGAATGGGCAAAGCAGTGCTAGGGTACAACCCCAAAAACGACCGAATGATTTCACTTCGGATCCAAGGTCACCCTTTCAACATAACAGTTATCCAAGTCTATGCACCGACCACTGCTGCTGAAGAAGCTGACGTTGAGAGATTTTATGCGGACCTACAATGCCTTTTAGACCGCACCCCATCATCAGACGTCGTTTTTCTCATAGGAGACTGGAATGCTAAGGTCGGGAGTGAAGAAATATCCGGAATTACAGGCAAGTTTGGTCTTGGTGAGCCAAATGAAGCTGGGCAGAGGCTAGTAGAGTTCTGTCAAGAAAACAACCTGACCATAGCGAATACTCATTTTCAACAGCACAAGAGGCGCCTGTACACATGGATTTCACCGGACGGTCTGTACAGGAATCAGATCGATTATATTATTTGCCGGCAGAGATGGAGAAGCGCTATACAAGCAGTAAAAACAAGGCCTGGGGCCGATTGTGGCACCGATCATCAGCTTCTTGTTGCCAAAATTAAGCTTCGATTGAGGAAAACGCAGAAAACTAGAAGGCCTTTCAGGTATGACCTGGATCGGATTCCATTAGAATATGCTGAGGAAGTGAGGAATCGATTTCAAGAATTAGATCTAGAAGACAAAGAGCCCGAAGAGATGTGGACTGATGTTCGTGATATAATACAAGAAGTTGCTACTAAGGTAGTTCCAAAGCAAAAGAAATGCAAAAAAGCAAACTGGTTATCTGAAGAGGCTTTGCAAATAGCTGAGGAAAGGAGGATGGCAAAAGGTATGGGGGAAAGAGAAAGATACAAGGTTCTCAATGCGGATTTTCAGAAAATAGCAAGGAGAGATAAGAATGCCTTCCTGAACATACAGTGTCAAGCAGTTGAGGACAACAGCCAATTAAGGAACACAAGAGCTCTGTATAAGACTATCAAAGATATCAAAGGAAGCTTCTGTGCTAAGATGGGCGTGATAAAGGACAAACGAGGCAAGGACCTCACTGAAGCCTCAGAGATAAAGAATAGGTGGCAGGAATACGCAGAAGAACTGTACAAGAAGGACCCGGATGTGCAAACCCAACATAGGACGGTTGTGATTACTGATCTCGAGCCGGGCATCCTGAAGAGTGAAGTTGAATGGGCCTTAGCCAGCCTTGCTAAGAACAAAGCTAGCGGAATTGATGGTATTCCAGCTGAGTTGCTTAAAAACCTCAACCACGACGCTGTTAACACACTGCATACATTATGTCAAAAGATTTGGACAACCCTGCAGTGGCCACAGGATTGGAGGAGGTCAGTTTACATCCCCATTCCAAAGAAAGGCAGTGCCAAAGATTGTTCCAACTACCGCACGATCGCGCTTATTTTGCATGCTAGCAAGGTGATGTTAAAAATCTTGCAAGATAGGCTGCAGCAGTATGTGGATTGGGAGCTTCCGGACGTGCAAGCTGGGTTTCGCAAGGGCAGAGGAACTAGAGACCAAATTGCCAACCTTCGCTGGATCATGGAAAAAGCAAGAGAGTTCCAGAAACCCATTTACTTCTGCTTTATTGATTATGCGAAAGCGTTTGACTGCGTAGATCACAGCAGATTGTGGCAAGCTCTCCAAGAGATGGGAGTTCCAATTCACCTCATCTGTCTCCTCAGGAACCTTTATGAAGGGCAAGAGGCCACAGTCAGAACTGGGCATGGTCTTACTGATTGGTTTCCGATTGAGAAAGGGGTGAGGCAAGGCTGCATACTGTCGCCCTGCCTATTTAACCTATATGCAGAGTGCATCATGAGGAAGGCCGGTCTGGACGAATCTTCAGCTGGAGTGAAGATCGCTGGAAAACGTATCAACAACCTTAGATATGCGGATGATACCACTTTAATGGCAGAAAGTGAAGTGGAACTCAAGAGACTTCTGACGCGCGTACAAGAAGAGAGTGAGAAGTTTGGGCTTAAACTGAACATTAAAAAGACGAAGATCATGGCGTCTTGCCCTATCAAGTCCTAGAGCATCAATGGACAAGAAGTGGAAGCTGTGACAGATTTTCTGTTCTTGGGCGCCAAGATTACCTCGGAAGGAGACTGCAGCCATGAAATTAGGAGACGCCTGCTTCTGGGAAAGAGAGCAATGGTTAGCCTTGACCGCCTAGTAAAGAGCAGAGACATTAGTCTGCCAACCGAGATCCGTATAAACCGTGCTATGGTCTTTCCAGTTGTGATGTATGGATGCGAGAGTTGGTCTGTGAAAAAGGCTGACCGCCGAAGAATTGACGCGTTTGCATTGTGGTGCTGGCGAAGACTCTTAAGAGTTCCTTGGACTGCCAGAAGATCAAATCAGTCGATATTGCCGACCATAAACCCTGACTGCTCATTGGTGTGTCAAATTCTAAAGTTAAGCTCAGCTACTTTGGTCATCTGATGAGAAGAGAGGAGTCGCTGGAGAAAGATTTAATGTTGGGAAAGGTTGAGGGTCGCCGGAGAAGGGGTAGGCAGCGAACGCGATGGTTAGATGGCATTCTCGAGGCATTGCAGATGAAGCTATGTGATGTTAAGAAGATAGTGAGAGACCGGAAAGCGTGGCGTGACATGGTCCCTAGGGTCACGAAGAGTCGGACACGACTGAACGCCTGAACTGAACTCTATATCGCCATCACTACCGTGGCTGCTTCATAGCGTGATGCCGTTCGCATAAAGGGTGTGTCTAAGATGTGGTATAGTAGACAGTTTTCGGGCGAGGGCAATAAAGGTGGTGTTGAATGGGAAAGGAGAGAGGGCGGACCCTTGTGGAGTTCCGGCGCTCCTGAGAGTGTAGGGCGGGGAGGCAAGGGGGCTAAAACGAACCTCATTCGTTCGGTCCATTAAAAAAAAACTGAATGCAAGTGTACATCCATACACCTATGTTCAGGAGAGAGAGGGCAGTCAAGAGGCTGCTACGGAGCGATGTAGGCTGCTACGGCATAGTCGGTGCCTTGGTGATGAATTTTGGTGTTTTGCACCAGCGTAAGTGCATCGGTCTGGTATAGCGTGCTCATTGTGCACGTGTTATGGGTAGGATGAACGCGTAGTGGGTGCGGGTTGGCTTCTGGAGTGAAGTTTCGGCGTTCAAGATCGAGACTCGGAGCTGTCTTAGCGGTATCGAGGTGAGGTGAAGTCCTCCAATAGAGCGGAAAATTACCTTGTAATTTTCAGTCGGTAGTGGCGGCTGCTGTCGTGACCTCTGTGCGGCAGCGCGGTGCGGCGCACAGCTTCTCAGATGCCTGGGCCTGGATAGCGTTCTGAGTCGCAGGTGATGCAGATCCAGCGTCTGTGGTAGGCTTGTTTGCCTCATTGGTCTGCATGGCGGAGCTTTGGTGATTCTGCTGCAGTGGACGCTCCTGGGTGCGGGCGGGAACGCTGAGGATGTGCGTCCAGTCACGCCGGTTGACGACCAGAAGGTCAACAGCTTAGCCCAGCACTTGCACCTTCATGATGATTATGTGTTTGGAGGTCGCATTCAGATTAGGCCTAGCCCCCAGTGGAGCGAAACCTAGCTCGAGCGACGCGGCGGCTCAAGACTAAATGGGCTATGGGTGCCCGTAAAATGGGCAGATCGGGCCAAAAAGTGGTCTGCGCGTGGCGCTCACCTTCATGGGGCTCTTGCTGGTGAAATATAAGCAACCGGTTCTCGCGACTGGCGAATTTCGCCGTCTTCGCACGGATCCGACATAAAGCGCGTCCACACTCCACGGAAGGCGGAACCGGAAGTCCTCTGAATCAGTTATAATTATATTATTATACTTGGTGGTCCTCGCTGTGGTTTTGCCTACCCTGTAAGCGCTTGCCAGTAATATGTTTAGCTGCCCTGTCCGCTACTTCTATTACGCGCTCCATGATAATATTGATAATGATCGGTTTATGAGGTTTAACATTCCAAAACGACTCAGTCTATGATAGACGCCATTATGGCGGGCTCCTGAAATTTAGACCACCTGCGGTTATTTAACGTGCACCGGTATTACAATGCGCACTAGCGCCCTGCTTTTCGCCTCCATCGTAAAGCGGCCGCTGCGGCAGGGATTCGATCCCACGTTTTTGGTGAAGCAATCGAGTGCTCTAACCAATGCACCAACGCCAGTGAGAATCATATTGGTAATATGTGTGCGGTTACCACGCATACCCTAACGACTAAGATCATTGTGCTTCGTTCAGCAGGATATTTTTTTGTGACGAAGAAGTTCGCAGTTCTTGTATTTTCTCTCTTACCGGTAAATCTTCAGTGCGCCATTTTCTTACTAATATTGTCAGTAACGTGATGTTGGGGTCCTTTATAATAAACCAAGCTCATATAAAATGATTGATTAGTTTGGTTTATATGGCTTAACGTCCTAAAGCGAGTGGGGCTAGGAGAGATGCTGCAATTGAGGGCTCCTGAAATTTCAAGCACGTGTCGTTTAAAGTGCACTGACATCGCACAGCACAGGGTGCGTTGCGTTTCACAAAGACAATTTGAGGAAACATGGCATCATAAAGTCGCTGCGTCCTACTATCACACTCAAATCTACAGCCTGCAAGATACGATTATGTGCGTAGAATACGGCGCCTCTTTTTTGTTTTAGCATTACCGTTCGGCCTCCTTCACGATCACTTCTGCCTTTATCCTTCGAGAGGAAAGTATTCACAACGCGTAAACATTTCACTCTGCAAGCTAATTACTATCTCTTGTTATTCCTAGAACCCATGCCAGTCATCTAATGCCCAACCCTCAAAAATCTTTTTGTCTTCACTATGCCATCAATAAAGTACACAAAATAATATACCAATGGCTTCCAGGACACAGCGGCATAGTGGGCGATCTCCGTGCGGAGGAGATCGCGTGAACCGCCCACCAAGACGGTGATTGCCCCTTTTCCCCCTTTTTTCCTAGCAGACGCAATGGGCAGGCTTCGCGCACTTGCGCGGGAGCTCGGCTTATGGAATTCTGGACAGTTTACGAACTCAAGCTTAAAATCCCTGGACTCTGACCTGAAGCTCCGGCTTCATCCTGGCCTACCCCGAAGTGAAGCAACTTTGCTGTGCCGCCTGTGGGTTGGTGTAGCGTTCACAAACTCTTGTTCGTTTGTAATAGGCATGGCTAATAGCCCTGCATGTGCAACCTGCGGGTGCGGCTGGACTATAGCTAGGCCACATTCTTTGTGAGTGCCTCATATACAGTGCGGAAAGACAGTGTCTCTGCCGCGCGCTGGAGCATCTAGATGGACACCTACTGACTATAATCAAAATTTTAGGACACTGGCCGCGGCGATCGTCGGCGCTGAAGGCCTCTCAGGCACTGCTCTGCTTCACAAAAGCCGCGAGCCTGATCGATAGACTGTGATTTTGCTGTGATGTGACGTGATATGACTGTGACGTGATATGGCTGTGATGTGACTATACTGACTTCACCCATCCCTCTCTAACCCACAACTTTAATATCCCATTGCTCCCTTCCCCCAGTGCAGGGTAGCAAACTGATTCATTCTTCCGGTTAAGCTCCCTGCCTTTCCTCTTACTCCTTTCTCCTCTCCTTTTTGTCTATCTCTCGTTCAAGAGGCATCACTTTTAAATACTTGTATTTATTTTACTCATAGCCGATTGCATGTCTTAAGACATTTTTTCGAATGATTTTGCCTTTATATAGTTTTAATGGCCCGAAATTCTTTCATCTAACTAGTTATATCCATATTGGCCAAAAATCCCACACATAGTTCTCTTTTTCCCATCAAAGCACGATAGCATTGCATGTGCTCGCCTCTAAGCCCTACCGTCCTACTTAATCTGCCCTAACATCGCTAAGACTTGCAACAGTGCCATTTCGCAATTGTTAGTTCCCCGAACAACACTGTTAGACTATGATAAATACATAAAATTAAAGCATTAAATGTTACCAGGTCAAGTTTCCAAGGGAAGCCGATCCGGACTCAAATTCTTCATTACATCACAGTATTATTACAACACAACCATGAAGTTTGGTTCACTTACCAAGTCAAAAAATGAAAATGACGTTTCGGGCCCCATACGGGCCCTTGCTCACAACAGGGCTGTCGCGGTAGAAGGGAAAGCTTATATATGATTAAGTATGATATGATATGATATGATATGATATGATATGATATGATATGATATGATATATGATTAAAAGGGGGAAATCAGCTGGAGAGGATCAGATAACTACAAATTTGCTGAAGGACGGGGGGGATATCGTGCTAGAAAAACTGGCCACCCTGTATACGCAGTGCCTGGTGTCATCGACGGTACCGGAACCATGGAAGAACGCAAACATTATCCTCATTCACAAGAAAGGGGACTCTAAGGACCTTAAAAATTACAGACCAATCAGCTTACTGTCCGTTACGTATAAGGTATTTACTAAGGTAATCACTAATAGAATCAGGACAACCTTAGACTGCAATCAAGCAAAGGATCAAGCAGGGTTTCGGAAACGGTACTCTACTATCGATCATATCCATACCATCAATCAGGTGATAGAAAAATGCTCGGAATATAACCAGCCCTTATACATAGCATTCATTTATTACGAAGAGGCATTTGACTCAGTTGAAACCTCGGCGGTGATGCAGGCATTGCGAAATCAGGGGGTAGACGAGCTGTACGGGAAAGTGCTGGAAGATATATATAGTGGCTGCACAGCAACCATAGTTCTGCATAAAGAAAGTAACAAAATTCCCATAAAGAAAGGTGTTAGGCAAGGAGACACAGTCTCCCCAGTACTATTCACAGCTTGTTTAGAGAAAGTATTCAGAGACATGGAATGGGTGCAGTTAGGGATAAGGGTAGATGGAGAACACCTCAGTAATCTGCGATTTGCTGATGACATTGCCTTGCTAAGCAACTCGGGGGATGAACTGCAAATAATGATTGATGACCTAGACAGAAAAAGTAGAAAGGTAGGCTTGAAAATCAATATGCAGAAGACTAAGGTAATGTTCAACAGCCTCGGGAAGGAACAGCAGTTTACATTAGGTAGCGAAATACTGGAAGTAGTAGGCGAATATGTCTACTTAGGACAGGTAGTAACCGCAGATCCGGACCATGAAAAGGAAATAACAAGAAGAATAAGATTGGGATGGAGCGCATTTGGCAAGCACTCGCAGATTATGACTAGGAGCTTACCGGTATCGCTCAAGAGGAAAGTATACAACAGTTGCATCTTGCCTGTACTCACCTATGGGGCTGAAACGTGGAGGCTAACCAAGAGAGTTCTACTTAAGTTGAGGACAACCCAGAGGGCTATGGAACGAAAAATGATAGGGGTAACATTAAGAGATAGAAAGCGTGCAGAGTGGGTCAGAGAAATAACTCAAGTTACCGACATTCTTGTGGAAATTAAGAAGAAATGGACATGGGCAGGACATGTAATGCGAAGAGAGGATAACCGATGGTCGCTGAGGGTAACAAACTGGGTTCCAAGGGAAGGAAAGCGTAGCAGGGGGCGGCAGAAAGTTAGGTGGGCGGATGAGATTAAGAAGTTTGCAGGGGTCAAGTGTATGCAGCTAGCACAAAACCGGATTAAGTGAAGAAATATGGGAGAGGCCTTCGCCCTGCAGTGGGTATAATCAGGCTGATGATAAAAAAGTATGCTCCGTAATCATTTTCCGTAGATATTATGAAGCATGCCCTGATTCTTGTTCAGCGTGTTGGCTGTCGTGTGGATGATTAGGGATTCCAAATGTACTCTTGCCGATGTGCTTTTTCGGTTTCTAAGATTGTCGCTTCACCCCAGCCAATATCGTGGCAGGTGGACAGCACGTGCTCCGCAACTGCATTTTTGCTGCGCGCTTTTTGCTCACATTGGCTTAGTGGTCCTTTATGCGTCGCTGATAGTTTCCAGTTTCCCCAATGTAGACGCAGGGGCAGCCGCTGCATGGTGTTCGGTAATCAACCCCATGGAACTTGGCACGTGGTAGCGGATCCTTCACATTAACAACTTCGGCTTGCAGCTTACTTGGCACATGTGCAATGTGCACTACGTGTTTTCTGAAGATCTGAGAGAGGACTTCGCTTATTTGAGACACGTAAAGAATCGCAGTGCGTTACATTTGGAATCCCTAATCATCAAGACGACAACATCAGGACAAGAACATCAGAACAAGAATCAGGACACGCATCATAATATCCACAGAAAACAATTACGGAGCATACTGAAGCATATATAAGCTTTCCCTTCTTCCGTGACAGCCCTGTTGTGAACAAGGGCCCCGTATGGGACCGGGAACGTCTTCTGTCGAATGTCCCGCAGCCACTGGGGACCGATGGCAGTAGCTTAATTGGTCTGGTCAGGTAATTGAGGTTGGCTGAATTTTTTCCGAAAAAAAAAGGGTTATTTTCGGCTCCGGTCACTAAAAACAGGCCGCGCCTTAGAAATAGTAACACAATTCCATCTACACTCGGATATTTGTGTCCGGTGGAGACCTGGGAGGCCCTAGAATTCCAACCACGGTCGCCTGACATCAAAGGCGGATGCTCCACTTCTACGATATCGCTGTTGTCTGGTTAGCATTCATTTCTCTTGAATTATCTTGCTTTATGCACTGATATGCCGGCAGCTGTACACCGCTAATCATTTGGAAGCATAATAAGAATCGTTGAAAGGTCACAAAGAGTACATACTGATACCGGAAGGACCATCGTTTAGAACACACAGCGCAATAGGACAGGGACGCGACTGCACGGTCAAAGGCAGAGAATCGCGCCAGTTCGAAGCGCCTACGTGGCTAAAATTTTTATCTCTACACGCTAGCTCTGATGGAGAGATAAGACAAATTTTCAGAAACATTCAGCTTCTTCTCGTCAGGTTTACCGTGGTTTGGAATTTTCTTCCCGGAATTGGAGCGGATTGAAACCGTTATGGATAAGCTGCACAGCCAACAGTAATGCACCGGTAAAAACTGCACACGGATTTATTCTTCACAAAAAAAAAAAAGCTTTCTAAATACGCGCCTGATGAATTGAAGCAATGCACAGGTTTTATAAAATCGGCACAAAAACGTCTACCAGTACACCATGACCTGGGAGGTTGTCGGATGCATCCATGATTCTCACTGTGCTCTTAAATACAACTGCGTAAAGGTAACAGCCCGCAATAATGGCGCAGCAGCTGCTGCAAGGCGCAGATATCTCTAGAACCTGAAATCATTTTGCGCCCGGAAATAAACAAAGCGCGCATCACCCGTAATTGATCGCTCAAACTTTGGTGTAACATGGAGGGGTCCACGCTTGTTTAGAGCCATGAAACTGAACACCGCGCTGTGCTCTGGTCTCACTTGGGAGTGGCTTAAAGCTAGAGACACCTTACCTGGCTGGCGTATTTTTGTATTAGCTGGTTTTTCTTCGCTTAAAGAAAAAGGGACCAATCCGGGGGGGGGGGGGGGGGGGGGGCAAATGAATATGTTATAAACCCATAACGAAGGAATCTGCTCATGTGTGCTAAACAAGTGGGTGAATTTCCGCAATTCGTTTCTGCCATGAGTACCTCACAAGAAGTATTGTGAAACGTACCTTGGACACATGAACAATAGCCGCGACAGCCCGCTGGACAACCAAAGCACTCAGAAAAACCGCTGACCAAAGCATAGCTTCAGCGAGTTTCCATGCTTTCTTGCTCAAATGGTGCTGAGCTGTCAGAGTGAATGTATATTTATACGATTAATTGCCATGCCATCGTTCTAAAACGCTTCCACTTGCATGCTGAGGTTGCACTGAACGATACGTCAATCCTGAAACCGGGCACGCATTTAACGATGTCGTACGCCATACGATACTGCTTTGTAGCAACTTTATTTTCAGGTCGAACTTGTTAGGTCCAACACGTTTTGTGTTACTGCCTCCTTCTTTGGGCACAGCACGCACACCCAAAAGAAAACAGTCATCGAAATTTGTTTACTTTCACCATGCCTTCTATACATGGGCGGTTTTTGTACTGCCCTATTTTAAGCAGATCCCTTAATGAGCGCAGGAACGCGTTTCAACCGGATATAAAGTATCGAAAGTAATCAATGCATTTCAGGCCGTAGATAACACCCCTGGGAAGGTGCGGAAGCGCGCATCTCTGCAATTAAAAAACAAAAAGATGAATTAGGAGAGCGAGAACGACGAGCTTTTAATCAGGCTTAGCATACCAACCTTTACTGCATCGCAGAAAGCAGTGGCATCAAAGTTGTACTTCTCCTTCCATGCCTGAGGACAACGTGCAATCACGTAAGCGCACAGGACAAAAAAAATGTAACTGTCTCTGGACCAAACAATTTCTTCTTCACAAAATCTGAATAAATGCTAAACTATCTTGTTGAATACACAACCCTTATTGTATGCAGGAACGTATACATTCATCGTCATTTTAACGCAGCGTTCCGGTTTAAACTTTTTTCTATTCGCAGACTCGCGGCCGTGAATGTTGCTCCGGCCGATAAACTGGTCCCAAGGGGCATACGTTTATGGCACTTTTAGCGCAGTTCAGTTATTTCCATAGCCCCGCTGGGGTGGCGCAGTGGTTAGGGCGCTTGACTACTGTGCCCAAGAATGCAGGATCGGATTCCGGCCTAGGCGGCTGCTTTCCGATAACTGCGAAAAGCTAGCCGTCCATGTGCTGTGTCATGTCAGCGCACGTTAAGAAGGCCCTCCACTACGGAATCCGTACAGGCTAATTCTTTCCATATTTCTGAATATGAATTAGCACTAGTCAGCGTGTAAAAAATACAACTGGGTAGCCGATATATAATCAATATGGTTAACTTTCTGCTTTTACATAACTTTGCGCAGCGTATGAATGGCAAGCCAAAATTTCTGGAAACAATAACCTAAATACTTGCCACACCATTTTATCACGTCCTTAAGGAATGCTTTATAGTACGAGTGCTCTTTCTGAATCAGAAGCTTCACTACCAAAACATGGTAGTGCAATTCCACATTGCCGAAAAGAAGTACATTTGCTGCCTCCCTGAAGTTAAAATTGGACAGTTCGTCCAGTCTGTTACATTTATTAATGAGTACTTACCGGGAATACAACTGAAGCCGCCAGACCAAATTTGTAGCCACAATCGGCGGCCGCTAACGTCAATTCTCTGTCGCCCTGGACATCAAAACGGCAACCGCAAATTTCAAAAGGCTCCATATTAAACGAAAGAGGCGTCTAATTATTTGTATAACACTATTAGCAGTAATTACGAGATTGATTTAAACTGTCAGTAAGGCAATGTATAGAGCGAGAGCGACACAATTTTTCGCCCTCCGTATGCCAAGACCGCGGCGACGTTTCCTTCTTAAAGAAGATTAGTCGAGAGTTATGCGGATAGGATAAGAGAGTGCGCTCCAGGGGGAAAGGATAAAAGCACAGAAGGACGCCGATAGAAAAGAGATCAATTAACTAGTCTCTCAAAAGTTCCTCAATTGTTATATGAAGAGTATACATAGCACTGAATTCGTATGGACCAAAGAAATTACTAATGGCATGCTGGTATTAGCATTCTTCAGTGAACTATGTGATACTGTGCAAAACATCTGCGCATGGTGTCTTTTGCAGCTGCGAGCATGAGCACTGAAACCATCCTATGAGGTTCATAAATTCCTCATATTTCGAAGATAGTACGTTCAGCTAAATTGACCTTAAGAAATTAATTTAAATCAAGTAGCATACCGAAGATCAACAAGAAACATAAAATACAAAGCAAGGACGAGGGCAGCCAGGGACATGGCCAGAGCTCCTCTGCCTTCTTTATTTATCTTTAATGGCCTCTGCTTTCGATTCACAGCGATCTTTTAGCAGCGACGATAACTCTCTTTTTATTGCGATAATACTATTCAACTGTTTGCTTTAATAATTTTAAATTAAAAGAAACATACCATGTAAGAATCTTCCGCCAAGGCATAGCACATTCGCCATACCGCACAAAGTCTGTTTGCTTCCTTGGGGATAAAAAGCAGCAAAATGTCGTTAAAGAAACAAAACCTGTTCACGCACTAATGCCCTGGCTAAAACACACATCCTCGCCATCGTCCCCAGACCCTTGTGACCTAAATCCTGTTGGGCCTGGAAGAGGCGCAGCAGCATTAAAGTTGCGTGCGCAGCCACAAAGAGCCAGGATAAAAGATGGGCGTCAAATTACCATGATACATGTAAAAGGTACTGCGCACAAATAAAACAGGACGTTAAGGGAACACAACTAGCGCTATGGCGAGAGATTATATTTGAAAAAGGGCACACCTTCTATAGCCTCCGGCCGGGATATCCCATACTACGCACAGTTCAAAAACATGCCTTTATTCAGATGCAGTTTTAATGGTGGGTTGCTTAAGAAATCTCCCCCCATCCTTTTAATTAGGAATGTCTCGATCGGCTCACGGCTCCTCTTGGCAAACTTTTGTCTCTGTTGCGAATCAGGTATGGCTTATCGCGTGTACCATCTGGGCATGCGCTGCCGTGCAGGGGTCACGTATTTCACCTCCTTGTCTCTTTATGCACAGTGCCCTGTAAATGTATCGTGCTTGAACAATCTGCCAACAAAGCACTCTCTTAGGGAAAATGAGCATGATCTGAACTGTTCACTGCTGACAGAGAAAGACAACCATGGCAGACCATGTTGGAGGGCTGATTCCTGCATTTCATTGCATTTGCCTGTCAAATATTGCAGACGTCTCAGGCCCTACTTTCATTTTTCAGCAGGCGCATCTGCCTCCTTTTTTGAATGATATGGACTCTTGTCTGTCTTTATATGTGCACATTGTTCTAAAATAGCCGGGTCGTAAAGACCCGGCTTAACTCTTTACTTTTAGTTTCTCTGCTTCAGTTGGTTTCATGCGATATTTTCAAACGCTATTGCATTCCGAAATTCTTCCCATAACATGCGATATGCTTTCATTCGTATTCGGTACGTCTGGCTTCTCTTCATTTCTGGTGTCGTGAGCAATGCTTTGATCATGAGCTATTTCACTTTACACACCACTTTTTCTCTCTATTCAATTTGTGTTCCCTTATTGGCGTTTGAGTTGTATCAAGTCTTCGTTTTTTGTTTGTTTGTTTTTGGAGTTTTATTTCTTACACCGCACTCCCTTGCACTCATTTGGGTGTTATATAATTTCTCTAAGGTGCTTTCATTCAAAGTCATTATTTTCAAATTTTTTCTCGACTCTCTGTTTATCACTTTTCATATTGTTCAGCGTGAGAACAAACGCGATATTTTCAGTCGAAGTTGTCGGCTCTGGTCCGGCCGGCTAACAAGCTATCATCATCCTGAGCTGCAATAAAGCTCTATCGAATTCAGTGCTAGTTACTTTGTCTTTGCAATGCACGACGAACGTTGTATTCTACTACAATGTAATGTGCACCTAACTAAAGTTTTTCTTATGAACGCTGCAACAAAATTAGCAACTGCAGATTGGAACCAATAAAGGAAAGCATTTACAAAGACAGGAATAGTGTGAACTGCAATTCTGATATTCTTCGTTGTTCTAACAACTTCCTACAGCTATTCCTCAGATATACTCGCAGTAATTAAGTTATAGAAGCTGCGTTAAGGCATAGCCTCCTTAATACACTCTGCGCCTGGCAACTCCGCGCTCCGCGGCCGTCACCGCCACTCCTCCTCCGTTCACAAGTTACGCCACTGGCTACCGAGAGATGGCGACAGCGACGTAGGGTCACCCTCGCCAGGCGAGTGCCGGATGCGCCGTGTTGCAAAGCGGTCCGGATAGTCAAGCGCTGCCGCTTTCTTGCTGTTTCGTGACTGTTTTGCAGTGTGCAAGGTCATGCTTCTACTTTTCTCTGCCTTCGGGGGATGCAGGAATACAGCATTGCAGAAACTGGTAAGTGCCAGCTTTGCTTTGTCCTTCCAGCGATCGCTGCGTAGTGTTCACCTGCTTTGAGGCTTGTAAAAAATAGTGACATACAGCACCAAACACTGTTTTTATTAAGCGTCAATACTGCAATAGGAATGTTGGATGTGCGCATGTGCTTTCTGGACTGCAATGCTAATTGCTTCCCTGCCTAGCTCGTCTGCGTAGTGTGTTAGATGTGCTCCTGCGAAGATTTTTTTTTTTTTGCAGTATACGCTAAATACGAAATTTTGTGATAAAATAAAAACACGGGATTTACCTATTGTGAAGATGACTACTTTAAATTGAGTTAAACCGAATCGTGTAAAGTCTATATTAATTATCCTTGTCAACTAAATCGCTGTCCCTCTCTAGCATCGGAAACCGCAAAACTCGTACTCAACCGCATTAAGGCCTGTGAAAAATAATGACAGCACCAGAAGTGTGTTTATTACGCGTCAGTAAGGTAATAATGATATTAAACGTGCACGTGTATTTTCTGGACTGCGATGCTGACTTCCTCCCTGGTTAGCTCGTCTGTGTGGTATGTTACATGTGCTCTAGCGCAGTATTTTTTGTTTCGCTAACTGCGCAATTCTGTGAAAAATAAAAACACGAGCTTTGCTTATTGTGACGATTATTTTGGAGTGATCAAAACAGAAAGATGGAACGCGTATATTTGTCTTTCTTGTTTTTAAAGTAAAAACGTTTGTGCGACGCGCTGAATCATTGAAAGTAACAGCTGATACCAAAATTGTTCTCCTTACAGATCTCAATGGCATACTGCGATGCAGTTGTTCCAATCATCTGTAAATCAAGCTGGCTTCTGTGCTATCAGTGACAGAAGTCACCGTGAACGTTTTTCCCTACTTGTGGCAACTATTAATCACACCACTTCTACATGGTACTCTTGTAGCACAATTTCCGTTGTGAAATGTGTAAATAAATGCTGGTGCCTTTCTTCTTAAATTCTGTTTTATTGCAGCGTAGACTAGCATTGTAATTTTTCTATTACCATTGGCGCTATCGTAGCAGTCATGCAGTTTTTCGAGCCATATGCACAATTTCTTGAAACTGCCTGACATAAAATGTCATATAGCGTTGGTGTTATTGCCTAATAAGTATCATGATCACTTTTTATGTTTATTGGATGTCGGCCTTACAAGTAAATATGCTGAATATGCATGATTCATGCTTTGGAACCGTTATCCCGCTAGAGAATAACAGCGCTCCCGACCCGCGACGACGTTCGTACCCGTGCGACCCGTGCGCCTCGACCCCTACGTCAGTGGCGCCCTCAGCGAGGGGAGTGGCAGCACCGCGCAACTTTACCCGACGGCGCCACTCTATTGATTGTTCGCGTAGCGCGTTGACAGGCACAGAGAGTATAAAGGAGGCTGTGGTTACGGAAACACAGCACAACTCGGTGACTGCAATGCAGAGAAGACAGCAGGGTCTGTTGGGTAAAAACCCGCGGGGCAAGACGTTCATGGAAAAAGAAGGGAATATAAACTATGCGTGTGACGCGAAGGGTTGATAACGAATGGTCACTTATAGGATAATGTACCGGAAGGAAGACAAACGTAGCAGCAGTTGTGACAAAGTCAATGCAGCTGATGAAGTTATGCCGATTGCGAGGTTAATGCAGCCGCAGCAGTGGCAATAGAATATTCATTGAAGAAGTATAGCAGAGGTATACGTCCTCCAATGCAATGAGTTTGATGATAATGCTGGTGCCTCTGCACATCGGGATTTTACTATAAGTAAGGTCTGGGTATCAGTCCGAAGCCTAACATCTGGTGTTGTTGTTATTTATGAGGATACAGAATGACTTCGTGTTTCCAAACCATCGTTGTTGTTTTTTGCAGAAAATGTACTGCTACATGGAACAGAAGTGTGATAATACCTTGATGAAGCTTGGAGAAATGTTGAGCCGCAAGGTTTCATTCTTGCATGCCAAAAACACGGCGGTTGTCACTCGAGCCGTCTTTGCAACATCTAATGCGTCTACACCAAAGAAAAACATCAGTTTCGCAGCAAAGTAATAGACCTGTGTTGAGGAGCACGTGGTAATTACTGCTGGCAGAAATTTTGAAGTGATTCGCGTAAAAGTCGATGTAAAAGCACAGGTCGAATTCTTTCCTTTAATCAACCCACTCGAAACTGCTGCATATGTTCAGAAACAACGCGATCATTTGATGCAAAGTTAAGTATCGGGCAAACCAACAGCAAATGACAGAATAGTTGTGAAGATACAACCTCAAATAAATATATATTGGTGAAAGTTAAATTTCGCAAATTTAATGTAAACCCATAATGGAAAAATAATATTGCCATGGCAAAAATATTGGCAACACAAAGGGTGCCATTTAGAGCCACGCACATATATGGGCACGTCCTCACAGAGTGGTAAGTGGTGCGGGGGAAGATCTATACGGAAAATAAAAAAAATACCTTGCATCTCCCCTTTTTCGTGCGGCTCTAGTTAAGAAATGCAATCTCCACTTTTTACCTTATACTTAAAAAAATAAATGTGACCTTTTTTTTTATTTAATAAAGAGAGAAAATACTTAGTGAAACCCAAATGATATTTCTCACTACATCCCCCGGCCTGCATTTTGCTACTTTTAAGCCATCCGCCCACAAAACGAAATCATTTATCTCACTAAAGTAGGTCATACTGCAACTCTGCACCTAAAGTCGTATTGCTTATACTTTCAAACAGATTCATTTTTGAGATACATGGTAATCAAAAACAGACTGGAAAAGAAGTCTCGTGAATAACGTGAAAGTTTTCACGTGTATCCAGGTATAACATAAAACCTCTGCATACTGCTTCACAGCGTTCACAGCCTGGCCGTGTCCGCTAACAAAATTTCCACCCAAATGCCATGATCAACAATAGCGTATTGTTACATTTTACAAATATACTTCGACTTCCTAAAGCAGAGATTATGCTTCTGTGATCTGAAGCACATCTAATTAGATGGTCTCTGCTTCACTTCAGCCCGCCGGTGCTGCATACCTCTCGGCGAAATCAGAGCACGCGAGCGTTTCACTTTTGCCCACCGTCGAAATGCAAGCTATGTGCAGAGAATGGCACCTTGACTATGTGCGCGGCGGCAAAACGCTGCACTAGCCGAACTATGAAAGCAAGTGCCGCTGAAAAAGTAGTTTTCATTCATTAGCTCGGCATTCTTGCGCTCAGCAGCAAAATAAGAATTAATACATTTTTCTTTTTGTTTTTGTTTTCATTCTTATTAGAAGTATCACGGCAGGTTAACTACTAGGCAAACATCTGCATTCAATAAAGTGCATACTCTTCTCTCGGGATCGAAGTATGTAATAGGTCATAGCCGATAGGTATATAAAGACCCATATATATTGGCCGACTCTTGTCCAGCCTATCAAAAAATGTAGTGTGTACATGGGTGGTTCTTATTTATCAATCGCGTCATTTTCAGTTAAGAGTTTAATTCCTGAATTCCGATATTTGTTTATTGACCGAAAGACGTTTTGGTAGGGCCAATTTTTATAATCAAATAAACAAATGATGATAGCGCAACGAACCTCTTTTTCCTCGGGAGCTACATATTCCTCCTAAACAATTTGCGTAATTTTCAATCAACCTCAATTATTCACAAATAACAAAAAGAATACAAATATAGGATTCCACAGTTAATAGAACTCAATGTCCCAACAGACAAAAAGCTAACCAAACGCGATAAAACACCAGCTCGATTTCAAAGAAAGTTCTGGAGTTTTGTTTTTCATACAGCAATCTACGAAGACTACAGCAGCATCTACTAATATTACACCTGACTTAATATCACTGCTTCTCCCACTACTGAGGTAAACGCAATGGCTGCCTCGGCTTGTCATGCACTGCTGGCGGGTGCAAGAATGGCCCTCAATATAATGCCACCTCCTTTTATCAACGCCCTGCCATTACCTAAAAGTTTAGGTGCAATTCAGATTAATTTTTCATCTTCCTTTTGAAGCAGGAAAAAGAAACTAAGAAATGTTGCTGCAGCTGTAAAACAAATCACGCATATTTAACTTTTCCGACATTGCGGTTATCTTTTTGCATAGTATTTTCTCGCTTCAAATTATCTGTTATTTTCCCGCTGTGCAGTGAGTTAACAGTGGTCGCGTACTCTCCTTACTCTGTGTGCCGCCGCACCAGTTGATTGCTGTCACTGTTACGTTGTGCATTAAAATGGCTGTCGCAAAAACCATCGATCTAATGGAGTAGTATTCCATTATCCCAGCCGGATTTCGGAATGTGCTGCCCTGCTAGTAATGTAGGGCAATGAACGTCGAGGTCCGCACATCAGATACGAAGTTGCGAATCTTTTTCGAAAAGCATACGACAGCGATTGATCAATATCATGAAGTCATGATTCTGTCCTCAGTAGCTGCGCACTGTGTCCAAGAATAGAAATGGAATGATCACTGTCCTTGATCATCGCTCATGAATGACTGTTCGACCTTCTCATGCAGGATTTCTTTTTTTGTCATGCTGCTTTCTCTCAGCCTTGACAAAATTGATGAGATGGCAGATACGCATGTATATGCCCAAAACAGATGCTTTTTTCAGAACAGTGACCGGACTGCTGTGCACACTTTAGCAGCTGTTTACTCGGCCAAAATTGCTTAAAAATGAAAATTTCTGCTTTATAAAAAAAATATATATATAAAATCCCTTGTACACTTTATGGTGTCTGCTTGGGTTCGGGCAGTAATGCTTAATCTACCTATCTACCTTGTATGGGTAAGACATTTCAAAAATATTCTTTCACTAGTATGTCCAAGTATAGAGCTATAAAGTGATATCTAACCTGTCATCATCATAATCATCAGCCTGATTATACCCACTGCAGGGCGAAGGCCTCTCCCATATTTCTGCACTTAACCCGGTTCTGTGCTAGCTGCATCCACTTGACCCCTGCGAACTTCTTAATCTCATCCGCCCACCTAACTTTCTGCCGCCCCCTGCTACGCTTTCCTTCCCTTGGAATCCAGTTTGTTACCCTCAGCGACCATCGGTTATCCTCTCTTCGCACTACATGTCCTGCCCATGTCCATTTCTTCTTCTTAATTTCCACTAGAATGTCGGTAATTTACCAGTAAGTTACCGATCTAACCTGTATCGCTTCCAAAATATTTTTGCCACTGATTACCAGAACGTAAAGTTCTCCTTGTGAATGGCAAAATGGGAAGTGTCGAACAGTCACGGGCATGTTCATGAAATGCTGGTTCAAAGAAAAAAAAACACCTTAGTGTGATCGGATAGAGCACGTGAGTGGAAAGCTAAGAAACTTGTGAAGGCATACCTGCTCTATTTGCTGGAGTGAATACAAGGTCTCTTCTGGACAGGCAAAGCAGATGTGCTATTTTTTCTCTATTCCCTTTCCTGTAAGCATTTGTCTGTGACTGCACTTTTGCAAAGGGCACATGATACGTAACATTCAGCAAAGGCGGCCACTTCCAATTGAGAAGATCATCTCCTAATTGTCGCCGCTATTGCGAGACAATCACAGTACACTGGATGAATCAGTTCTGTGCCCTTGGTGTGTATTGTGCTGCTTCACAGATACTCTCACTTGAGGGGTATTATCGGATCAAGAATGGCGCAGAAATTCAGAATTTTAAAGTCCAGAAATAACACGTAGGACACGTGGCCCTGACGAAGATAAGTCCACTTGTCGAAGCGTTAGCTCGGCTTCCGAACTGAGGCTCCCCCTCTACCCTTGTTAAGTGCTCTTCCATACTGTGTAGCCATCTTTCTCTCGTTCTACGCGTGCTACGAGGAACGCCGTAGGGAAGGACTTCGAAGAGCAGAGTATGTAAGACCGGTTACTAACTGATGCTGTTGTATCCAGACATCTGAGCAGAGAACCAGTGCTTATTTACGAAGTGCCCATTGGCAGCCTTAAACCAACACAAGCACGTACATTCGTAAGCAAAAGTGGTATACAACACTTAGCCGATGGCGGAACTTGCGAAAACTGCATGCCAACTTCATCTAGCAACAGCTACCTAAGATCGAGATAATAGTGGCGGTGCCCAATTTTATCCATATGCATGTGCCAATGTCACTGTCCCTGTCGTTAGATGGCATTTCGGTGCAGTTTTCCCGAGCTCGGTCACTGGTTGAGTGGTGTATACTACTTTTGTTCACGACTTTACCTGTTATCAGGCCGCGGTTAAAGAACTTCTTGAACTGGCCGCTCATGCGCATCCAAGCGCAGTAGTGGAGCAGACATCACAGTAACCTTTACAGCGGAACCGGAAAAACATTCCAGTTCGAAACCTTGATTGAGGATGGAACCACAACATAGTGCTTAGAGCTCGCTGCCAACGTAGGCCCTAGGCCCTTGGTAATAAGATCGAGAGAAGCTTTGAAGACGGACCAAGGTCAATGTAACTCTTTCTACCATAGAGAAACCGCGGCGAGCTCCTTTACGCTTTCGGGGCTTCTGTTTGCTACTTATCTTTTTTTGCGAAGAGAATCACGGAGAGTCTCCGGACTTATTTTTTCCTGGTTGTGTATTGCCAACATGTAGAAATAATTTCTTCTTGAAGTTGGGGCTGCCCGCCCCGATTGTTCTTTCTTGGCTGTGGCTAAAGGTACGTCGGACGGACCCGATCAATGGTCTTAAAGGTACGTCTGACGGACCCAGTGCGTTTTTCTTCGGGATACGGCGGACGGATCCAGGAAATATTTTTAAGAGGTACGGCAAATGGACCCGATCGGGTGTTTACGTCGTCGGCAAAGCCGGACGGATCCGAGAGGGGTACGGCGGACGGACCCGACCGGTGGGGTTCGTCCGACGGACCCAACGCATTTTTCTCCGATATGGGCCTTGGGATTCATCGGGAAAACCGGACGAATCCGAGGTAGATAGATTATGGTGCGGTTGTAGCAACAACTTGGTAGCCATATGTAGCCAAATCGAAGTTGGTACGAAGTGTGCGAGGTAAAAACTATATATAGTAACGCTGGCAAGAAGTACGTACTACATACTGCATGCGTGAAATGTGAAATTACAAAGAATAATACAGTGGCAAGAATAGTGCCTAGAATGGGTGATAGACTACGTGATGGCATGATGATAGCTAGGTTTACGTGAGTTGCACCGCGGCAGGGTGGCAAGCACGACCTGAGCGCAAGCGTATGTAATCGCGGTGTTGACGGCCAGCCCGCGGCCCGCACGCCCGCTCATTTAATTGGTCCTGTTTATCATGTGGATTAACGTCTACGACGGTCCTTATGTAGTTATTATTCTTCAAAATTTCCTCACTTCCATCTGTGATGAGATGCGTCAAGTAACGCATCGCTTTCTGCTCGCATTGAGGTTTGGTGATGCAAGTTCATGCATATAGCGGCGCTGAAAATGCTGGGTACCGCCGGCGTGTCTCTATAGCCCAAGCATCGCGTCATTCGTGTTTGTTGTACAACTGGAGGTGTGGTTTCTGCTTACCATGAGATGCTGTGATGTCCGGATTACGTTCTACGAGAGTGCTGTGTTGAGTGCGCCGATGTCCGGACGGACATGATCCGTTTATGATCGATGATCTTCCACGTGCATGTCAGTATATATTAGGTGCAGCGGTAAGTCAAAAAAAAAAGGCTGTGAAAAAAGGTCTGTGAAAAAGGCTGACCGCCGAAGAATTGACGCGTTTGAATTGTGGTGCTGGCGAAGACTCTTGAGAGTTCCTTGGACTGCAAGAAGATCAAATCAGTCGATATTGTCGACCTAAACCCTGACTGCTCATTGGAGGGTCAAATTCTAAAGTTAAGCTCAGCTACTTTGGTCATCTGATGAGAAGAGAGGAGTCGCTGGAGAAATATTTGATGTTGGGAAAGGTTGAGGGTTGCCGGAGAAGGGATAGACAGCGAACGCGATGGTTAGATGGCATCCTCGAGGCACTGCAGATGAAGTTATGTGATGTTAGGAAGATAGTGAGAGACCGGGAAGCGTAGCGTGACATGGTCCATAGGGTCCCGAAGAGTCGGACACGACTGAACGACTGAACTGAACTAAGTCCAAAAACGTCGCGTAAAGAGAGCATCGTGGAAATTTATTCACACGCGCTGTGCAACAGTCAGACGAAAATAAGTCATCGACAATTTGTTATCAGACTGCACTACAGCGCCCAAAACTCGAAAAATGGGAATGCACATGATACACTTTTCGCATATTGGAATGGACAGAAAAATAAGGGCCCAGCCTACACCGCCAAGATGCGCATTACTGCAGGTGAAATGGTTCAGGTTTCTGTAAAATAGCTGCCTGGCACAGCACCTCCCTAAATGTTCAGGCTTTGTACTTTTATTGAAGGCCACTTTATCATTAATAAAGGAACGAATATGCTTTATGTATTAATGACTAGCGCTTTTTCAAATTATGTTCATTTTTCTTTGTTTTTCATGCTAGACAAACACAAATGGTACACTTTTAAACTTGACATTCCAAAGTTGAACATGAATATCTGCTATGCATGTGACGGCTTTACTGTTGGAAAAGTTGACGTGTATAGCATGTTAGTATACGCTGCGACACCTCAACGGCACGTTCGGCTACTTGCCCCAAAGTCGTGATGTTTAATGCTAGTGATGGCAGAATTGCACTTTGGTGCAGGTGAAATGCAAGTGCATCTTTTTCCTGGAAGATGTCACCACAAAGTACAAATTCCGGGTAGTCAAATTAGTCTGGAGCTCTCCATTACAGTATTCTTCATAGCTACATATGTAACTTTAGGATGTGAAACCCTGTATGCCACAGGTAGGATGGGTTGTTTTTTAGATTTTGTAACCTCTCAGCTATGTTTTGCTACATTTGGCTAATTTTAGTTCTCAAACAGTTGTTAAAGATGAAACCGAAACAGTTTTTGGCATGGTTTCCTGCTTGGATTAATTCGCTAATTGCAGTTCTTTGAAACTTGCATCAATGCTGGACAGTTCAAATGGCAGGCAGTTGAATTACAGGAATGATGTGGATCATGCATTTCAGTTCTGACAAAGGGCAAGTAACGATTCCCTCCATGCATGCATAGGTGCCCTTAGACAAATACATACTCAGGTGTGTGATTGTGACACATATCAAGGGTCGACAGAAGGCCATGTGGAGCCAGTGTAATATTCTTCATGAAGGCTAAAATAAAATTGTACAACAGCTGCTGTACCAGGCAGAAAAAAATTTGTCATTTAGTGTATGATTAACTGACCATAAATAGCATCCAAATCAACTACAGCTATGAGGAACACAATAGTTGAAGGCTCTGGTATAATTTCGACCACCTGGGGTTCTTTTACATGCACTGACACCGCACGGTGCATGACGGCCTATTGTTTCGCCTCTATTGAAATGTCCCTGCTGTGGCTGGAACCAAATCTGCATCTATGGATTCAGCAGCCAAGCACTCTGAGCCAGCACAACGGGGCCAAGTAACAAAATGCATGCCATTACATTTCCTTCTAGCCTGTGGTTTCCTTCACAGAACTAATGTATGCAAGAAAACGTAAATAGCAAGAAAATACTAGTTTTATTGCGCATTGTATTCACATTTCAACAAACATTCTCTAGGAAGAAATTTCTCATAATGTTTGCATGGAAACCATGAACATCTCACAAAAACAAAACAATGCACTTACTGCACTCTAATTGGTAATGGGCAAGGTTGCATTTATGCTACTACACTGCACTTATCACTATACCACAAGCCCCATCTGCTTTGGCCAATCACTTGATGAAACTAACGGAGACAGATGTCACACACCATAAACTGGTCATCTCGCAACGTATCTCTGCATACGTTGCATTTCAATTTCATGCCTTTCCACTTAGCTTCAACTGTTGCCAGCATTACTAGTCACCAAACTTTTCTAAAATTCCTTTTTATGCTGTTGGGATCAGCATCCTTGTTAATCATGGTCTCTGGAATTTTCGATGCTATCATTTTCACATCTTCCTCATCTGGAAGAACGAAGGAAATGACAAGCTTTGAGCAGAAAAAAAAATTAGGGAGACTCCTAATCTCCACCTGTAAGGGTATGGTGTGCCAGCGTTAATGGTTCTTGTCTGCAGATCCCACTGTGGATTTCTGTTAATTTACATGCCCTTGCTACAAACTTAATTACTAAATCCTTAATTCATGCCTCTATTATCTGAAACATACTCATTAGCATACGGTTGTAGGATGTCCTGTTATGTGATCGACAACCTGGCATAGACCTCTGTAAGCCTCACGTTAACCAAACTGTATACAAACATGCCTCCATGGCCTAGGAGTAACCTTTCTTAATCGGAGCTGGAACATTCCAGAACTTATTTCAAATATAACTTTGTAAGCTTCAGTTAACAGCTCCTGCTATGTCGTGTGGCTTCGTGACATTTGGCTCGTGGCACTTTCGGCTTGTGCACAGGGTCCATCTGTTAAATACTGGTTAACATGCATGAAAAATATATTTTCACACAAACTGGTCGCAAATGGTCAAGTGGTGCACTGCAGATTCTGAAATGTATACCTATATGCCTGCAAGAATGGCATCATCACATAACATGATCAAGAGTTCTGTCAGTACCTGCAGTTACATGGCACATTAAAGGACCACCTCAGACAATGGTTGTTGTTACCACAAGACCAACAGCATACTGACACCATTCCACTGAGTAATGGACATGTATATGCATACCCTAGATAGCTCAAGATTGTGGATCTCATTGATTTCTATGACTTCCAAGGAGTTCCTGTCATCAGAAACCCTACACTTTATGAAATCGGGACAGCTGTCTTGAAGGGTGATGAAAAGAAATAACCAGGTTACCTTGCCGCAATGCTAAATTACTGAGGGTGAATATGCTGCATGAAGATACCAAGAAGCTTGTACTAAGAAACGTGAGAGTGAAATAGCAGGAGTTTTGAATTGAAATAAACTACTAACTATACCTTGTCAAACCTGTCATCCAGGAATGGAAATCATGCAGTCATCAAAAATACAACATGGAGGACATTTTAGGTCATCTTCACAAAACACATACCTACACCTGACACACAGCTTCATACTTATGAGAGAGGTCAAACCAGTATGCAAGGAGTGTGGAGATGAACTAATAATAAACCATATCTTGCTTACACGTGCGCCAGAGTCAAGAAACTAAGAGGAAAACATTTTGTACAATTTTGCAACAGATTCCTTTCCATCCCAGCATGATCATAGGAGAGAGGTGCAAATTTCCTGCATTTTTTGTTTCTTAAAATGTTATTAAACAAGCTACATCCTAAAGAACAATTTAATCATTACAAACAAAATAAATACATCAAACCTTGTTCTTGGTGCAAGGCAGCATTAGTTGCACCATAAAAATCAACACAACGCTGTAAGGTATACCTTGGTTAGCTATGTTATATGAGACAAGCTTTCGGTCTGGTGTGGTCCTTATTGACGTGACAGCGCTGTTATGAGGATCTATGTCCCAGCGATCGGAAAGTGACCTATTCCAATATTTTTAAAAACTGAAGGCGATTTTACAGATCTCTAAAGACGCGCGGAAGTTTGGTTTCGACTGGAGTACTCAACTGCTTTATCAGCGTCCACCTGCTTTGACAGCCTGGAGTGAAACTGTAAAAAAGAACACATTTTTGAACATTTAACGCGTTTCTGAAGGCGTTGCATTCAATTACAGGGCCCACAAAAAGCAGCTGAATGTCAAACGCCGCCTAGGTAGGCTTTCTAGCAAGACAGTGGTGTAGCGTGAAAAATCGCTCCGCCGGTCCATCGCTGGCGCCGCTGGCGAACTGTTCAAACTTATATATCTACTGACCACACCTGAAACACTGAATTGTGCATGGTCAAGGCAGAATTTCTCTAACACTGAGCACTGGTAGCTATCGATTTCGCGCCCAATGTTATGAAAATCCGTCCTCTCTTCGAATTTATACGTCCACAGTTGAACATTTATGCGCCTCGGGGTAGGCCAGCCGTGAGAACATGGATGCGTGGTTATAGCAACAATCACTTGCATGGCACACTCTGAAAAATTCGAAGAGTCAGCTTTTGCAACGAAATGTGCAGCGCGCATTTTCTACCGCTTACCTGTAAGTCCGGCGACGCATGCATATCTTCCGCTCGTAGCTGCGCGGCCGTTAAGTCGGGTCACACTAACCTCGAGCATGCAGGGGTTTAAACTACATGTACACAAAATTCAACGACGAGAAAAAGACGCAGTCTGAGCACTTTAGTCTTGCCATAAATACCAAAGAACGTTGTTTGTAGGGAATCCGGATCATTCGCGCTTCCGGCTTTGTGGTTGTGCACTCATGTATTGCGGTGCAGTAGGTATTCGCCTCGACGAGTCGATGCGCAGCTCGCCGCAGTAGCAGCGTAGGCCTATAGTAGATTCGGCATGTCTTCTGCCACGGCTCTGAGGTAGAAATTAAACGAAGAATTTAACTAGAAACATCCTGTTTCCTCTGTCTGCATGTGAGCAACGAGCATAATGCCATTTCACGTACAGCGTATATACATACTTTGGACTGCCGAATGTTATGCACGGCGAGATGTTTGTGTTGTTCCGGCAATATTTCTTCGGAGGTCAATGCAGGACCTAAGACATCGTAAATTTTAGGAATAGCTCCCTTGCATTAGGGGCAGAACGAGGTGATGGTTTAGTGCGAAGCGAAAGCTGCTCATGAATGTGCGTATCTCAATGCCAGCTGCATGGTGGAGGTGCCGTACGCCGCACGATGCTTGCCGTGCACAATCCTGAGTGAAGACCGTGATCTATGTTAGAACGGATGAACTCTTCGTAGCACCTTATCAAGAGTCGCAGCTAGCTGGTATCATAGAGGATAAGATTAATTCACGCGTAGCAAGCGGAATGTGGCTATACGCGTTCGACTTGCGTATAACCATGAGCCTGTGTATCGACGTCCGCCGTATCTTTACGAGAATCGAATGGGTACGTCGGACGTACTCTTAGACACTTCGATTCGTTCTTTCTTTAGTGCATTTTCATCGAAGCTACGTCCCCTCTTCCCCCTCTTCCGATATTATTAACATTTCGTTCCTCGCACTACCATTCCTTACCTTTGATCGTGCCCTAGCTGAAAAGGAAAACCATTGTCATATGCAAGACAGACCCACTGAAGTGTAAGCTCGAGCGGAGGAGTTCATGGATGATATCGCCAACCGGAAACGTGAAATGACCTAGTAGATGAAATGAATACAAGATAAAAATGCACTCACCACCCTCTGCGCGTCTCTTCTCAAGTCACTTCCATCCAGATCAGTCTTGTCCTAACTGCCCTTCAACTTATGTTTATATTGATGTTAAGAGTTTATGCGAGAGACATGGGGAAAGTCTGGGTAAAGGAGTGAGGTCTTCAGTATTGTCGACTGGACACATACAAGTTTATGCCACAGGACGCATAAACTCGTATGTGTCCAGTCGACAATACTGAAGACCTCACTCCTTTACCCAGACTTTCCACATGTCTCTTCCCGGCCTGACTATAGCCATCGGTCGTCACAGAAGCATCCATTGACCTTGGTTATTGAAACCAGTATTGACTAAAAGAGCTATGATCCAAACAATCCGCAAGCTCCCGCTCTCGGCGGGTTCTATTCTTTCCCGGCAGATGCCGCCGCAAGTCCGTTTTGATGAAAGAGCTCGATCCTCTAAACTCTGATACACTAAAGAAGAGCGGTTTTCAATTTCCATTTCCATTCTCTCCCATAAATCAAGTCCTCTGGAAAGAACTCTTTAACAACAATATTCACGGCAGTTTTTGCAAAGAAAACAAAACACGTTAGTACCTAAAAGTTTAAAATATATCGTGATCTATTTGTGACCCGCTCTTGGGGCAGATAATATACTGCCTGTCGTTATTGTACAATGTTTAAGGAAGTCTTTTAGATATTATTGCAATCTCTTCACATATTTTCCTACAGTTTTGAAGCGCACGTTGAAAACCATTAACTCGGCCTCCAAAACATGTTAACTTTAAATTAAAGTGGCCTCTAACTGCGCAAGGCATGTATGCCGCGGTTTAATTGATTCACGGGAAGGGAAAGGCGCAATATCTGTCACACTTGTCTCTGTGGACACCTGAACCGCGCCATAAGGGGAAGCTGATTGATATGTACGAATGGAAAGACGCAGTAACTGACTCACTTGGAAAGGGTAACTGACTCAAGTGGAAAGGGAGAAACAGGAGCCGTAGTGGAGGGCTGCGGAGTAATTTCGACCACCTGGGGATCTTTAACGTGCGCTGAGATCACACAGCCACGGACGCCTCTTCGTTTCGCCTCCATCGAAACGGAGCCGCCGAGGTCGGGTTCGAACCCGGGTGCTCTGGCACAGTAGTCGGGCGTCTTACCACTGCACCAACCCGGCGGGGCGCGCCGTAAGGGAAGAAAAGAAGGGGGGGGGGGGGGGGTGAAGGTGGAAAGAGAGAAAGAGGAGCCGTAGTTAGAGGGCTACGGAGTAATTTCGACCACCTGGGGATCTTTAACGTGCGCTGACATCGCACAGCACACGGACGCCTCTTCTTTTCACCTCCATCGAAACGCAGCCGCCCAGGTCGGGTTCGAACCCGGGTACTCCGGCACAATAGTCGGGCGTCTTACCACTTCGCCACACAGGCGGGGCCCATCACTCCGTGAACTTGTAGAGGAGGAAGGGAAAGTGGCAACGCCCGCATAACGCAACGTAACACTGAGGGGGCTGAGCGGCCGCATAGAACTGGTTGATTTATAGGAAGGGAAAGGCACGGTAACTGTCTCACTTGTTTCCTGTGGACACCTCAACCACGCCGTAAGGGAAGGGAGGAAGGTGGGAGGGAAAGTGGAAAGAGAAAAAGAGGAGCCGTAGTGAAGGGCTATGGAGAATCTCGACCACCTGGGGACCTTTAACGTGCGCTGACATCGCACAGCACACGGACGCTTCTTCCTTTCGCCTCCATCGAAACGCAACCGCCGAGGTCGGGTTCGAACCCGGGTACTCCGGCACAGTGGTCGGGCGCCTTACGACTGCACCACCCCGGTGGGGCAAATGCACCCAGTGAGAGGGTAAGATAGTGAGAGAGGGGCGCGTCAGTTGCAGACGTGGCGGCCATCACTGGGCAGTGTTTCCCAAGCGTGTATTACTCCGGAGTGAGCAGTAGTGTGCAGCTAGCACGTCGTCAATTTCGGCATCTCTGCCCTCGCGTCAGTCACTCCTCAGCCTTCACGGACTGCAGACGTGCACGCGCGGTGCTCCCTGGACCTCGGCTCCGAGCCGCTCGCCGCATCGTGAAGCTGCGTATGCTTACCTCCGCACCTTAACTGGCGCTCCCCTTCAAGCGCATTTCCCTCTCTCTTCTTTCTTTCTCTCCCCCTATGATCTCACCCCAGACCTTTCGGCCGAATGCAGTGCATTGTAAAGAGGAACATTATGCCTGTTTTCGTTCACTTCTGAATATGGTGTAAGGAAAGCCGAGGACGCGGCTGCGCCGCGCGTTTACTTCAACTCGCAATGGATGAAGCCGGGCAGTCAGGCACTGCAGCGGTGCAGGTTCGCCGTGCTTAGCGTGCTGAAGTACAAGAGTTAAGCAGGGCTACGTACCTACTTCGGATTTGATTAACTATGCAAATGGGCCGTAATTTTGAATATTCACCTTTCATTTTAATTAGTGATAATTTCAAACAAAAATACGGATAATTTGTTGAGAGAATTTTTTTTACAGCTCGACAAACCAGTATGGTTCAAGCGCAAAACACTGCAAGCCCCGTGGTAGTATACGAATGAAATACTTTATTTCAGAACTTTCAAGTGCTGCGAATGGGCCTCAAGTTCACTGGCATATTTATCAACCGCACTTTGTACGACTTCTCTTGCTGTACTTCTCCAAGGGTGGTTCTGATGCGTGACACTAAAATATGTTAGCCAGCTGAGCACCTATAGATTCTGTGTGAGTGATTTTTTTCCCCTACTTGAGCAATAAACATTGCACCAGACCTCTTATATCGCCCAAAGACATGCGCTTAACCTTTACCGTTGCCTTCGCTTTCCGTAGTAGGAAGCCTTGACAGCAACAGCTTAGTATATATAGTCCTGAATGGTAGAGGGGACGCAAGGCGAAACGTAGGTGCTCCAATATCAGTCCTGATAGCAGTGTTCCCTTGAGAGGCATGTGCTCATTATAGGATGCCAGCTCATTGCCAAACTTGCACGCTTTCTGACATTTCGTTTCTTTTTCGTTATCTCTGAATATAAACACGTGCAAACCGATGAGCAGCGTCCACGATTCGCTTCCTCTTCTGTAGCGTCTTGAACAACACTTAGCTCAGGAAGTGGGTCGACACCTTCCTTCCTTGTTCCCTTCGTTCCCACATTCGACACAGTTCAGTTC
Source organism: Amblyomma maculatum (assembly GCF_055883805.1). NCBI lineage: Eukaryota > Metazoa > Arthropoda > Arachnida > Ixodida > Ixodidae > Amblyomma > Amblyomma maculatum. Next base: position 121,583,396 of record NC_139346.1, read on the forward strand.
AGTCGTTCAGTTGTGTCCGACTCTTCGTGACTCTATGGACCATATCACGCCACGCTTTCCGGTCTCTAACTTCATCGGCAGCGCCTCAAGGATGCCATCTAAGCATCGCGTTCGCTGCCTACCCCTTCTTCGGCGACCCTCAACCCTTCCCAACATCAAATCTTTCTCCAGCGACTCCTCTCTTCTCATCAGAGGACCAAAGTAGCTGAGCTTTAACTTTAGAATTTGACCCTCCAATGAACAGTCAGGGTTTATGGTCGACAATATCGACTGATTTGATCTTCTGGCAGATGGAACTCTCAAGAGTCTTCGCCAGCACCACAATTAAAACGCGTCAATTCTTCGGCGGTCAGCCTTTTTCACAGTCCAACTCTCGCATCCATACATCACAACTGGAAAGACCAAAGCACGAGTTATACAGATATTGGTTGGCTGTGTGATGTCTCTGCTCTTTACTAGGCGGTCAAGGCTAGCCATGGCTCTCTTTCCCAGAAGCAGGCGTGGCTCTCTTTCCCAGAAGCAGGCGTCTCCTAATTTCATGGCTTCAGTCCCCTTCCAGGGTAATCTTGGAGCCCAAGAAGAGAAAATCTGTCACAGCTTCCACTTCTTGTCCTTTGATGCTCCAGCACTTGATAGAGCAAGACGCCATGACGTCTTTTTAATGTTCAGTTTAAGCCCAAACTTCTCACTCTCGTCTTTACGCGCATCAGAAGTCTCTTGAGTTCCATTTCACTTTCTTCGACATAGTTGCCGCGAATAATTTGCAGGTCAGAGGAGGACTTGCAAAGACCACATGAGGCTACGGTGAGCAAAAAATAATAGATGTAACATATCCTGCTTCATCGACTATGAAGCGCCGTATTGGATGGCTCTGGAAATCTCTAACACAGGAGTGTGCAGTGCGTGCGCATCTTGCGTTTAACTAATCGATCTCAGGGTAAATTAAGGTGACATTTAAAATGGCCTAGATCCACTTTAAAGCACGTGACTTAAGAGTCGACACAATTTTTTTTTTCTTTTGAGGGAGGGGGAGGGGGGGGCGGGGTGTCGGTTGGTTCTGTCGTTCCTTTTTATTGATTTCTGTTGCCAAAATCTGTCGGCACCTCCCTCGTACAGTTTGTAATGCATACTCCAGTTCTGGTGAAGCGAAGGAGACTTGAGGCACGCGCAAAAACTCCATATTAGAGAAGAATTCCATCTCTTGGAGATGCAATGCTCACTTTCATGGTATGTAAAACTGTCGGCCAGCTAAGAAATTCCGCTACTTAAGCGCTTTCGGCGTTATCGAATACAAAGAATTTCAGGAGAGCTGCGCTCAGGCACGTGTTAAACCACTGGAGAACATCGCAGGCTCGCCTGTACAGTGTCACGTTTATGGAAGAAAGTGCCTGGAGGTTTTCTGGCAGAACTATAATCTCTTCCTTGAATCCAAAGAGAAAAAGATAGGGCAGCCTCCATTTACAAGGTGTGAGCGCAGCATTTTCGAAAGCGTTGCCTTCTAGGCTTAGTCGAGTGTTGTAACGGCCGGAAACATCGTTGATAAGACCCAAGAACGATGAAAGGAACCGCTGCAAGATTGGCTACGTGCGAAGTCCGCGCTTTTGCGTGTCTCATGCACTGTGTAGGTGCTGTGACAGCATTTATATAAGTGCATTATCGTTTGCTGTCTCGTTCGCAACGACAAACGTTAATAGATAATGCCGACACTCGGCAGCCTACCACGTAGACGAGTGGCAAATATATGGAATGCTTGATAACTTCGACAAAGAGCGTTATCGCCTGATGCCAGGAGCCTAGACACGTCAAAAGCATACACTAGTTGCCTTCCATGACCGCATAAAGAAAAAAAGATAAATCCCCTAAATCCTGTGCTATGCTTCAACATTCTTATTACTTTTGCAGCTTGGCTGGACAACGAATTTCAAACTAACATGAACATAACACCTCCGTTCGATGCGGCAGCTGACGTTAATCTGCACTTTGATAGGCGTATGGTCCCTTCTTCGCCTCCTTTCACTCTTTATCTGTCTGCCCTTCTACCCGCACACGGCAGTGACGGTGGCCCTGTCGGTGCCACACAGTGAATTGTGAACCTCTCGCCAGGCAAGCATCCACTGTCTGCTCGAATAAATGTTTCACTTCCATGCACATCATCTCTTCAATGTAACCTCACCTGTAAGCACAGCTGCACAGGTTTGATCAAGCCAGCCAAAATGGTGGCGGAAACCAAGAAACTTTGCACAGCTATGCTGAGAAATTCTTATACACGATTTTACAAAGGGGTGAAGGGTGCTGCCATATTGGGGAGCTGGGTTTGTTATCGTAGCACAGGAAAGTGTTGACGACTTCCCCCCTTAACAGCCCAATCAAACCGGTTTCACCAAGGGTCGTAAAATGGTCTATAGATTTAAGCTCCAAGGACTTTTGCTGTCGTTGAAGGTGCTTGAAATTCGTGACGAAATTATCTCCGGTTCGAGGAGCTTCTGAATCAGGACACGCAAAGAGCAGTGCAGAAAGTTTGACAGCCCTCCTCCGATAGTCCTTAGGAGCAGGATGCCGCATGCGCTCTCTGGGTTAGAGCTCTATAGCTTTATTTGGAGGGCGAGCATGTTCAATAGCACAGTTCCAAGGTTGCTAGTTACTTGCCTCGCGCCAGCCCCGCTCATGTACGGGACAGCGGAGAGAACGCTGAGTCACAAAAACCTAATAGATTTCTCATACCAAGCTCACACAAATCTTATAAAACTTATACACTTCTCATACGTTGATGATATTTGTACGAGATGATATGACATTTGTACGAGTTATATATGAGAAACCCTGTACGAGTTTATTCACATCTCATGGCTTTTTCTATAGAGCAACCATGCTTTTTTTCTGGTTCTCAACTTGCATAGTGCAACGTTCGACATATCTGCGCCCAATAATCAAGGATAATGTCGCACTCCGTGGCGCCAAACTCTAATCGTGGTAGCCTGTTTAAACTAGTGATTAAAACTTGCAAGCAGCAACGACCATTCAAATCAACGTTACGCTAATTAATCATTTTGATGTCTCCATTATCCTAGGCTGATGTAAAGGTTACAGTACCTCAAAAGGCCGTGGTTGGGATCTAAGGCCACAGGCTCCTTTCCCAAGTCTGCAGAAGGACGCTGCTGGGTTATCATCTGTGTGGATTATTTGGCAAGACATGTGGAGACCGCAGCGCTCGTATCCGCCAAGGCCAGTGATGCATCGTAGTTTATGCTGCACTCGATTATTCTCCGTCATGGCGCTCCCCGTGTTATTATCTGTGACCGCGGATGGCAGTCCACTACTCACATAGTACAATTATTTCGGCTGTGCGGCTCCGACTTCCGCCACTCCGCATTTTACCACTTACAGACTAACGGTCTTATTCAGCGCACTAACCGCACCCTCACCAACATGCTGTCCATGCATGTCGCATCGGACCACCGGAACTCGGACACCGTGTTACCATGAAACCACCGGGTATTCTCCGTTCTATTTGCTCTACGTCATCCCGCACTTTTTTAGATACCACGTTCCCCTTCTCGCCTCACGACGACCCTTCTATCAAGTGGTGTCTCGTAATGAGGAAGCTCGTCGCCTAGCCCGCCTGCGCATATTGTCTCACAGCTCCACTTCAAAGAACGCTATGACAAGCGCCACATTGAGGCCACATATGCGTCTGAAGATTTCGTGTGGCTTTTGACACCTTCACGGAAGAGAGGCTTGTACCGGAAGTTTTTGTTTAGGTACACTGGCTCCTTCATCGTGGTCACTAGGTTAAGCGAAGTCAGCTATGTGATCGCCAAAGTTTCCAGCCACAATCGCCGCTCCCCGCCGTACCACACAAGTAGTCCATGTGGCTCATCTTAAGCGCTGTGTCCGTCGTCCAACTTGACTTGCTCGAGGACGAGCATCGTCTGCAAGAGGGAATCGTCACGCGCTGCGCAGCGACTGGTGTGAACGAAGTGGAAGTGATTGTATTTAGAAGAGGAGGCGGACAAAGTGCGAAGAACCTGGCTACCTGCTCTGCCCCAAGTTCATCCCTTCTCAAGTGAACAAACCCATCACATCCGCAACAATATGTTATTTTCTTAGGAATTTTAACTTCAACAACTCGTTTTTTGGGCATTCTGTAACTTAAAAAATGAGTTGCTACGTTTATGTTTTGTCTTATAATCTGCTCAGTCACCTGACCTTCATGGAGAAAAATATTAAAATTGCACTCCTTCACATTCACGTGCGTCCGATTTGGTGGTTACAGCGCGCGGATGAGGAGACGAGAAAACAACCTGTCTCTCATTCACCCAGAGAGCTTAAATCGTGCCAATTAGAAAACTCCGCTGCAAAAAATGACTAGCTCTAATTGCCAGGCATTATGCCTTGTAAATTAACCCTGTAAATTGTTTCCTTTTTTTCTCTTAATTCATTCGGATTATCATATCTTAAAAATTTTTGTTACTACATTGTGTCATATATCTGTTTCAAGGTGGTTGTCTCCGAACTAGCAACTGCCACACAGTTCAGTTCAGTCGTTCAGTCGTGTCCGACTCTTGGTGACCCTATGGACCATATCACGCCACGCTTTCCGGTCTCTCACTATTTTCCTAACATCACATAACTTCATCTGTAGCGCCTCGAGGATGCCATCTAACCATCGCGTTCGCTGCCTACCCCTTTTCCGGCGACCCTCAACCTTTCCCAACATCAAATCTTTCTCCAGCGACTCCGGGGTGGTGCAGTGGTAAGACGCCCGACTACTGTGCCGGAGTTCCCGGGTTCGAACCCGACCGCGGCGGCTGCGTTTCGATGGAGGCGAAACGAAGTTGCGTCCGTGTGCTGTGCGATGTCAGCGCACGTTAAAGATCCCCAGGTGGTCGAAATTACTCCGTAGCCCTCCACTACGGCTCCTCTTTCTCTCTTTCCACTTTCATTCCCACCTTCCTCCCTTCCCTTACGGCGCGGTTCGGGTGTCCACAGAGCAAGTGTGACAGTTACTGCGCCTTTCCCTTCCTGTGAACCAATTTATTATTATTATTATTATTCTCCAGCGACTCCTCTCTTCTCATCAGATGACCAAAGTAGCTGAGCTTTAACTTTAGAATTTGACCCTCCAATGAGCAGTCAGGGTTTATGGTCGACAATATCGACTGATTTGATCTTCTGGTAGTCCAAGGAAATCTCAAGAGTCTCCGCCAGCAAGCGCTAATACCCATGGGCGCCGCGACAGCTTCTGTATCACCGAATATTGGCCCCAGCGGACCACCGTCATTTAATGCATTGACTCTGTTATGGCCTTTATAAGCTCATGAGCGTACGTCCGTCCGTTCGCAGAAAGTGTCACACTCAACCTATCAAATGTACACCAACAATCAAACACCTACCCCTCCACCACCAGCCAAGCGCGTTAACTGACTAAGCCACGCCGGACAAATGAGAAACATATTTTAGTTATTATTTTAGAGAAACATATTTTAGACTGATGCATTGCCAGGGTGGTTGCTATGGAGACCACCGCCGCTGACGTCATGGTGCATCCTAACAACAGCGTGTCGTCGTGGGAGGGGGCGCGGCGCGATGGCTTCGTTGAAGGAGAACAGTGGCATTATGGGAAAAAAACCTAGAAGCTAGTGCGCGTCGTCTTGCCCCGCCGCGGTGGAGCAGTGGTTAACAAGCTCGACTGCTGTGCCGGAGTACTCGGGTTCGATCCCAACCACTGGCGGCTGCATTTCGATGGAGGCGAAACGAAGAGGCGTCTGTGTGCTGTGCAATGTGCAGTGCTGTTGTTATTGTTGTTGTAACTGTATGAAGAAGGAAAAGAAAATGCACGGGGCTGCTACTGGCATTGTAGCTGAGCCACCTCTGCTGCCTCGTGCTGACACAGGAAAAATTAAAAAAAAGAAAGAAAAAGAAGCGGGAGAGAGAATGAATGAATGAAAGGATGGCTCTCGGTCGCTGTTAAGGGAGTTAGGAGGGATGGGAGTGTAGCTTTGTCTTCATGGTTCTTCAAGCTGTTGCTTGTTGTTTGCCGTGCGGCCGATCTTCGCGCTGTAAGTCGACCTCTCTCACACTACTCGAAGCAGGCCGCTCTCACTGCCGTATGTAACATTGGAATGTTGTATTTCGGTGCTTGATAGAATCTGATCTGCTAGGGAGGACAGGTCGTCGTGTAGAATATGCGTAATTTTGTTTCTTCCTCGTAAAAACAATGGACATTGTCATATAAGGTGTTTAGGTCTGATGTGCACTGTTCCTGACAGTGGGTGCAGATGTTGTGTTTAAGTGCTTCGTGTCTTCTGAGAAACCACTTGTCAAGTATGTGTGGTGTGTAAGCTGTGTTTCTAATTATTTTGTTGAGAAATATATCTTGTGGTCGAGTGAGCCCTTTCGTGTTATCAAACACCGGCGTTGGTGTCGCTTCATATAATCTAAGCTTGCTGTCGTGTTTTATTTTGGTGTGTACATAGTACATCATCGATCTGCCAGGGGAGCCTTTAGTGAGCGTAAAGACGCGCGTCACAACAGCCGTCGTCCGCCACCGAAACGGCGGCGGGTGCAATGACGGCTTAAAATAGCTACAACCACAAATGGCAGGCCAGCGCACTTGAGGGCACCCCATTTCCAGCCCCGTAGGGCCAAGAGCAGCCCCCCTCCCCCTATCAGTGCACTTTAATGATCCACAGGTGGTATTGCTCCGGAGCCTTCCACTACGGCACTACTTTCTCTTCTTGCTTTAACTCCCACTTTCCTCCCTTCCCTTACGGCACGGTTCAGGTACCTACAGAACAAGCGTGACAGATAATTATTATTAATTGGTTAACAGGAAGGGAAAGGCGCAGTATCTGTCACACTTGCTCTGTGGACACCTGAACCGCGCCGTAAGGGAAGGAAGGGAGCCGGGAGTGAAAGTGGAGAGAAAGGGGAGCTGTAGTGGAGGGCTACAGAGTAATTTCGACCACCTGGGGATTTTAACGTGCGCTGACATCGCACAGCACACGGAGGCCACTTCGTTTCGCCTCCATCGAAACGCAGCCGCCGAGGTCGGGTTCGAACCCGGGTACTCCGGCACAGTAGTCGGGCGTCTTACCACTGCACCACTCCGGCGGGGAACCGCCGCTTCCTCGTGCGGGCAGAAGAGAAAATAGAGAAGAAAGGAAAAAGAAGAGGGAGAGAAAGACGCGCGCCGCAACAACAGCCGTCGTTCACCACCGAAACAGTGGCGGGTGCAATGACGTCCTACAACAGATAAAATTCGGTAGCTGGCTAGCCCCCGCCGCAAGCGGCGTTGACCTACCGTCCCAGCCCCGTAGGGCCAGGAACTGCCACACTTTACCTCCTCCCCTCCACTCCTCCCCGTGTGCAGTGCCTAGTCTAGAGGGTGTTGTATAAGTCTGATGCTGAGACGCACGGCCTGGAAAACGCATTGGTCACACGGAGCAGCGCACGCTCATGTATACTGCAGACGATAATGGGGCATCTGACGAGGACGACGAAGGGCACCGCATGTGACAGGAAAGACTGGTTCGCGACCAAAACCAAGTGAGCGCCCACGACATGAAGGCTCCCACTGCGTCGACAAAAGCAATCACAAACGGCTACTGAGGTGGAAAAAGCGCAGCAACCGCAGCAGCGCCGACAAGGCAGCTAACGCTACCGCCACATTACCTCCGTTTTGGGTCTCGGTAAACATCGTACTCCTGTAAAGGGGACTTGGTTCCAGTCTCTTGGAGCGCAGTCAGATCGGGGGGTGTAAGCTGTGCGTTTATATGTTGTTTTATGAGGCCCTGCATTTTGCGGTAGCCTCTGCAGTTTCATTGCCAAATTTCTAGTCAGCAAAGCCATCACCGCCATCAGGCACGATACCATCGCCGACACAGACATCGAGCACGCGCTTGTCGAAATCATTCCGGAAATGCGAAAGGGAGGGAGCAGCACATTCGCACTGAACGTGTACAGCCCGCCAACACAAAGAAAAGCCAAATTCTTCGAACTCTTCCACGGAGCGCACAAACTGGCCAAAAAAAGCACTCATTATCGTAGGAGATTTCAACGCCATGGACACGAGTTGGGGATACCGGAAACAAGATATCAAGGGAACAACATTAGCGGAGGCAGCCGAATATTTTGGCTGAAATCTAATCACAGATCCCGCGACCCCCACAAGAATCGGTATTAGTGTGAGCACGGACACTTGATCGTACCTCACGTTCGTAAGGAAGAGCAGGGAGTCACAGTGGGAAAACATGATGGAAAACCTAGGCAGCGATCACTTTATCCTCCGGACGCGAATAGCATCGGACAGGGTAAGACGCCAGATGGGACAAGCAAAACTCACAGACTGGAACGCTTTACGCGGGGCTTGCAAAAAATCTGAATGCGGCATCCAATCACTGGAAGAATGGAGCAGCATATAGACAGAAACGCGAGACAAATGCACAAAAAGTGTAAGGCGAACAACAACAACGCTGAAGTAGACGGGCACCTTCTGCGACTATGGGAAGCCAGACACAATCTCGCCAAAAGATGACGGAAGCAGTAGCACAGACATTTGAGCTAGTTGGTTCATCTTCGATACTTTACCGGCGCTTGTCTTGTCGTCTCCTTGTTCCTCGTCCCCTGCCGCAGCGCCGGTAAAATCAAAACCACAACAGGAAACTAAAACTAAAGATACTAGCAGAAGTTACGGCAAAATCTCAAGAATACGCAGCGCAACTCACGAGACAAAATTGGGAACAATTCAGCGACTCGCTTAAGGGAACCTTGGGCACTGCCAGAACCTGGAATCTCTAAGAGCACTAATCGATTCGATCAAACTCAAATCAGAAAACAATAAAAGGATTCTCAGATTCATCTACTACTTCGAGGGTTCGGACACCGAACTTTTAGAGAAGGCACGAAAAAATGTTTCGGGGATCACAACCCCTCACGATACCAAGGAACCTATCGCGGAGCCGAAAACGAGAGACTCAGCCGCCCGATAACTGTTGCAGAAGTTTACGCAGCCATAAGGAATACGACCAGAAAGACGGCAGCAGAAGCAGACAGAATTGACAACACCCTGATCCGCAACCGAGGGACGACCTCATACAAGACCTTGTAAGCTTTCTAAACAAACACTGGGAGGCGGAGAAGGTTTCCGAAAACTGGAAACACGCCGAAGTAATTATGAATCCTAAACCTGGCAAACAGCTCCAAATTGAGAATCTCAGGCCCATCTCACTCACGTCCTGCCTTGGCAACCTATACGAGCGGGTGGTGATGCTCAGACTGCAAAACTACATGGAAGATAATGACCGTGTACCCCGTACCATGTTCGGCTTCCGAGCAAAACTCTCGACGCAGGACGTGCTCCTACAAATACAAGATGTGCTCCGCAACGTACTCCGAAGAGGTGAAAATCTCATAATGGCCCTCGACATCAAGGGAGCATTCGATAACGTCAGTCACGGTGCGATCCTTACAGACCTAGACGACCTGGACTGCGGATGCAGAATCTACGGGTGCGTCAAAGCCTTCCTGTCAGAATTTCCACCATCGCCATGGGAGACCTTCGATCGAATAAACTTCACGCGCCAAACAAAGAAACACCACAAGGGTCAGTCATCTCACCTATCCTCTTCAATATACCTATGATAGGTCTAGCACGAAAACTAGAGAATTAAGGTCGAAGGCATCAGGCACGTCATGTATGAAGACGTCATAACAATCTGGATGAACACCGGTTCCCTCGGGAAGAAGGAAGAAAAACTACAGGAAGCGGCCTCCTGTGTAGAGAAATATTCGGAGGAATAGGGCTCGCATACTTGACAGAGAAATCGGAACTGCTTCGTGTATGGATAGACAAACAAAACCGGAGAGGACTTGAAACTCAACATCTACCTGGAAGGAATGCCCATCCCGGGAAAGACAATAAGAATATTGGGTATGTGGATTGAATCCAACCAGCGCAGTACTCACACTTTTACCTTGCTCAAAGCAACAACGCTACAAGTAACACGCATGATCACCCGAATCACCAACAGGCGGCATGGCATGCGCGAAGAGGACACACTAGAACTAGTCAGAAACCTGGTAGCGAGCCGGATTATGTACAACCTACCCTACCAGTGCCTCAACAAAAGCGGAATACAACAAGCGGATGCCCTGCTACGCAGAGTGTATAAGACAGTTTTCCTACTACCGCACAACAAGTCGGCATAAAAACTCACGGCTCTTGAGTTGCAAAACACCTTCGAAGAGCTACACGAGGCGCAGCTTGAGTCGCAAAAACTCAGTCTGCTGCAGACAACGACTGGAAGAGCGCTCTTACAGAGACTCGGATACCGCGAGCAGATGCGAGAAATAGCGAGGACGGAAACAATCCCCAACGAACTTCGCAAGTCCCCAACCTCCACCGAGGCAGAAGAGAAGCAAGGGCCGAATTCATTCACAATACACTCCTCAAGACACGACCGTGTATGCAGGTGTGTCTTCGAGAGGAGGACACAACAAAATTGCAGTGGCCACGGTGGTCGATTCGTCTACACGAAGTGCGCCTCTATGCAACACTACACGGCAGCAGAGGCCGAGGAAGTAGCCATTGCTCTAGCGGTGGCGGAGGGCTATAGAAGCGGGCGGTCTCTAACGATACTCACGGACTCTCAAACATCCTGTCAAAATTACATGAATGGTAGGATAGATCGTCACACGCTCCGTATACTCCTCGGAGTGAGCGACAAAATTAAAAATCACGAAGAAAAGAAGACCACACACAAAATTATGTGGCTACCGGGGCACATGGGGGTGGCAGGGAACCAAGAGGTCGACAGCATAGCTCGAGCATACACTACTTTCCGAGCATCCGACGAGTCCACGGAACTTTTGCCAGCACCCAAGGTATACTCGGCCATACTAGAAAACTATAGAGGCCGAAGAATGCGATATCCCCCACCGCACAATTCTCTCAGCAGAGAGGAGGCTGTCATTTGGAGACAATTACAGACAGGTTCATACCCAAGTCTACACATACTAAACAAAATGCACCCTACCATATACGCGGACAGATGTCCATGGTGCGACAAAAAACCCACACTATATCACATCACATGGGCCTGTCAAAACATAGACGTGGTCCCCAAAATTCGAAACCCGAGTGCGGAGCAATGGGAGACTCTGCTGCCCAGCGACTGCTGCAAAGACCAGCAAGATCTGGTACAGCGTGCTCAACGGGCGGCAGTGTGCAGCGGAGCCCTCGACCGAGGGCAGCGGACCATTGGGTAGAAGTGGACGAGGTCGGCAGAGAAGACTCCTGTAGATTCAACAAGGAGACACCTCTCAAGGCACCCCAAAAACCGCCAAAATAATATAGATAGGGCTAAATAAAGTTTTTCCTTCCTTCCTTTCTATCGCCACTTCCAACAGGTGGTCTCAAACAAATTGTGATCACACCCCGACACAGACTGAAGCTGAGAATCTAGACGACTCATCAAGCGTCAAATCGCCCAGTCGTGGGTACCGCTGCACAACTCCAGGCGGAAATCCGACACGAGTTGGCAATCCGCGTAAAGCCTAAACAAAATTTGCTCATCAGCACTGCGAAAGAGCTAGGAGCTAACGGACGGACTGCGCATCGGCTGGATACATCTCGGCCACACGCAATACAAACTCGTCGCGTATTTGGAAATGCCGGGAGTATCGTGCTAGGGGTTCATATCAGGCGTGGACAAAGAAAGTTCTACAGATAATAAAGAAACATTGAGGAACTGCGAGCAAAATCACTACAATCATTCACGCCAGAGTTATGGCACGAATACATCACTACTCATCACTTTTGAGGGCTTCTGTGTCCTTTGTTATGTTAAACAATGTGGCGCCAAGTGCTGATGCCAATCCCTCAAGCTAAGATGTCAGCAGAGTAAAGTAGGCCTTGGCGTGGGACCCAGGGCATATGCAGTTCCCAATCTGCACAAGACCAAATGTGCCAAGTGGGGCCGCGGACCTCAGCTGCCCAATCTGACCGAGCAGACACTTCACCAAGATTTTGGCGACTAAGCACCAACAATAGGAAGATAGAATGAGGGAACCGGGCGAGCCGGCATCATTACAGCTACACCGTCTGCAGCCACACCCGTAGTATGGCAAAGCCGGTGACGACGACGACTATGGCAGCCGGAGGAGGTCCAGGAACCGCAGCCAACACTGTGGACCTCTCCGAACAAAACAATTCCTGGAAGCGGATTCGGGCGCGCAACCACAGCAAATATCGAATCCGCCTGCTTGGAATCAGCAGCCGAGAGCCCTAACTACTGAGTCATTGCGGCCTCTCGATGATAGAATTCTAACAATGGAGGGATAGGGAGCTACCCTGCCTGTCCCTAACCTTGGGAAGCAACAGGCCCTGGTGGCCCGGGTCGGATGACCTCGTTAGCCAACGGGGTCCTGGACTCGCCTAACAAGCTCTCATTATTTGCAGTAGTAAATAATTTCTTTCTCATCCTCAAATTTTACTTGTCTCTAAAGCGGTGTTCCTCAAGCTAGATTTCTCGTGCCACTGTTGATTATTATGAAATATTCATCATTGACAAAGACGCTACATTGATCGCAAACGCTGACGACACAAATATATTGTTACGGGGCGGAAAGCCAGTGAAGAGGCAGAAGATGACTGATGACTATTAGATGAGATTAGTGAATGTCGGCTGACGTGGCGCGAGCGCTCCTGCTAACGCCACTCTTTCTCGTTCTTAACAATATTCGTTCTCGAACCTAAGCCTGAACTCGAACCTAAAACCTAATAATGCACTCTCGCATTTATGAACTAGCTTGAACGATGATATACTCTCTACTCATAAATGAGTGCTAAACACAAGCAGTTATGTATCTTCCTCAAAACAAGCCAATGATCGTGATCTTTTTCTAAGCTGGCACGAGCGTAAAAATGGTATTCCACGTAAAGGACTCGCTGTTCGTTCCCATGCGAATACGTTACGGGACGCTCAAGTAGAGGTGACTGAGTTCGAAATGTCTCTAAGAGTTGGGTGAACACGCCTGCGGTTGCTTTTGCGCGAACCAAAAATTAATTTTCATTGTTTTCGTTTTGTTTTTCAATCCAAGATGCTGCTACAAAATACCGCTGCTGCTAGCAACTCAACTAAAATACAGAAGTCACAAATGAGTGCAGTGCGCATAATTTCTCATATTCGAAATGATGCTCATACCGAGTCAGTTTTCTAGAAAGTGATTCTAAAACCGCTATCTAATCCCAGCAGTCGAATACCTGTCTGATGTAATCAGAACTTGGTGAAAAAAAATGATAGTTATCTCAAAGAACCTGCAGCTTTGAAATTACGTCAAAGAGGCCCACACCACTGCGACACTTAATAATGGCATTACCACACACGTGAACCAAGCATTGTTGTAGATCAAGTTACATCTTACTGACTGCATTCAAGCCTGAAGGTCTTGCACATTCCTAAACTGGGAAAAATGTTTAGATCACCTGACATGATTTTGACATTTACATTATTGCTATTTCTCAATGTTGCACCCTTCTAAATTACATAGAAACCTTCCCTGTAGCCACCATTCTCATATTTTTTCACTTTAATACGTTTTTTGGTATAGCTGCAGGGTTCTCTCTCTCCTTTATTATTTTTTTTTTCTGTGTATGGAGTAAAAACGTACTTACTTATTCTGAATTTTTTTTAAATGTGCATTTTTCTCGTCATTTTGCAACTCGTACACACCTTCACGTGCGGTCGCCGTCTCTCTGCCATCGATACGGTCGGAGTCCTGTTACGGTATATAATCCTTGCCAAACCCTTTTTAGGCATTTTGCTTGTCTTCCCACATCACAGCTGCACAGTGGACACTGGGTGCCGACTAAATGAATTTGACTTTAGCTTCTGTTGTGACACGGTCTTTCTTCCTCTTTCCGGGAGAACAAAGTCTGCAGCCTTCCTGCATATACCTACCTGCTTAGCCGTGCCTGTAGGCTACAAGTGTAACGGCGCACACGGCTTTTAGAGCCGATGAGCTCCTTATGCACCCTCTTAAAATATAAATAGGTGCCTTACCTCTTAATTATTACTAACAAGCGGGAAAATAAAGGTCACCGCGTAACCTCTGAAGCGCACAGACGACGACGGAAATGGAGGTTGCGGAGTGACCTATAGAGGGTATGCATAAATGCTCACGAGGATTAGTCCCGACCACGGAAGCAGCATTTTGATGGAGACTAATGAGAAAATGCCGAGAGCTATGTGATGTCCGTGCAAGTGGAAAATCGCAGGTTGTCGACATTAATCCTGAGGAAGCACACTAAAAGCGAAATAAAGGTCATATAAAAGACAAAGAACAGGCGCACATGTTCATAATCATTCATACCCACTCAAGAGCAGATAAAATGTGCAAGCAGTGCCGATTGAAAGATAGGATATTCAGGTATTGACGCGATATAGTGGAGTAGGTGGTTCTAGTTTTTTGCTGCCATTTATTTATTCATGCAAGTTTTCATTCAGCAAACAATTCCAAAACAACGTTTGCAACTTAACAGCGCCGAAGGGGACAAGGACAAAAGACGAGCGCTTGTCTCGAAAACATGTACAGACAAGGAGAACTCTTGGTTCCTGCTCTTGTCCAATCGTTCTGCCCTCTTAAGTTCTAAATGGATAACCAACACGCCCGAGCTGATATTCTGACCAACGTGCTAACAGCCGATGCTCGCTGCCCGCCTAGATCAGTATCTTATTTATTTTTGGACTCATTCATCTTAAAGGGCCTCGAAATAAAATAAGACGTCCCAAAATGTGCAATATCTTTTTAGTACGATACAAACTGAACACCAGGGCAATACCGACTGGTTTGGGCTATTTCACGCATTGTGAACCACCTCCGCGTCCAAGCTTGCACACGCGTTTTCAATGCTGCGACGACGCCCTGAGCTAGGCGATTGGTTTCAAGACAGGAATCCACGTGCATAGCTTGAAACGTCTACTTTAGGCTGTCAATGTTACATGAGCACCTCTGTTTTTTGGAACAAGTGGAAGAAGTCATGCCAAATCTAGCTAACGCGTAATCCAGCAAAATGTAACCAAGCTTTTTTTTTTAAGCGCTACTGAAACTAAACTGATAGTTGAGGCAGTCGCATGACCTAGTCTGTCTGCGCACTTTAAAGCGCAGCTCTTTGGCGACCTTTCCTGCGTTTCGCGCCGTCGCCGTTGGTGTTGTCCCTCGTAACCAGGTTCGGCACTGCGCATGCGCACGCCGCTGCGGAGGGCTGGCCGAGTAGAGCAGGAAATCGTATGTCTGCCGGCATCACATTCTCCCGGCATAAAAGTGTATTCTGCCAAGAACAGCGGTGAACTTTGATGCGTTCAACAGAACGCTGGTGTTTGTTCCATGCAACGCTCGGTAGCCCGCACCGCCGCCGTTCGCCACTGTGAACCGCCTCCCTATATAAATAGTTCATTATCTGCCATGTGAGCGAGGCGGCCGGTAGAAGTCCTTCATCTGCCGCTGCATGCACACTTACTCCGCCTAGGGCCACCGCCGCCTTTCCTGTTGTAGCGCAGGCCACATATGTTTTTAGATCAAGAACTGTTACTGGAGTGTTTCTTGAAGAAAGAATATGTTTGAAAAATAAAAAGTTGTCTCTAATTGTACATAAATGTCTTCCTCAAATTCTTAACCGCACTCTAACGAAAAGCAGAAAAAGCTGATGAACTGCGCTCAAATTTCGCATTAATAAGTAAAGTAATCGTCGGTATTTATTTTTCATTGGCCAAATTAAAGACTAATAAGCCAACTTTTTTCATTTCTAGTTAGACAACAAGGTGCGAACTAAAACATTTACGTCGTACAATTTATGTACCTTTATTCAATAGCCTTCAAAGAAAATGGCACCGCTGTGACGTGACCGCTTCTTTTTTTTTTTTTTTTTTAGATTACGGATTAGGAGCGTAAAAAAGTTCATCCACGCAAACAGTAGCTTCATGCAAAAGTTTCAGTCAGCGGTTCTTCGAGACGACCTACAACCTCCGCATTTTACATCTTGCTCCTGAAGCCAATAGTTCAAGAGCTGTGTGATTAGTATTAGTTATTAGTGTTATAAGCAGGGAGAGCACACAAAAAATGTACATAGCAGACTGGGACACGCGACTCTCAACAGGTCTCAGTGGCGTTGACCGGACGAGCAGACATCTTGTTTAAAATATTGTTTACATTTAGCTAGGACATACGGTATATATTTTTGTTCTAGATAAATATCGCTGCTTTATGACAAAGACCAGTAATTTGAAAGTGGTCCAGATGGCTCTCACTATACGTGGCCGACTTTCCTGTCTTTCTTTTGAACGGCCACGAAAGCCAGTGAGCTGTACTCTTTCGCTCTCTGTCTTCCACGTAAGGCATCTGTGCTTTTTCCGCCGATTTCGCTAGCCTCGGCAGCATCCGGTGCAGCGGTCATCAATCTTGCTCTAGATGACGTGTCCGTAGCCGCCTTCACAATGAGCTGCGAATGCCTGCTATCTATCGGAGGTTGCGGAGCGTAACAGCATAATGATTGGCCTGTCAGGCCTGAAAAGTTATTGGATAATAATGGCACCATTAAAAACGATGTTATCGAGAACTTCTAAGACTCAAACAGTTTACGATGTAGCTAGGATGTTAAAATTCATCGGTCAACTCTCGAAAGTGCCAGTCCAATCTCAGTAAAAAAAAAAAAAAAAAAAAAAAAAGAAAAGATTTGTCGCTTTTTATTATTTTCTTTGCGACGAAGATTTACGGCCCGTGTGTTCATTCGCATGCTCGAGTTTCGTGAAACAAAAAATGTCAGCGGTCAAATGTGCTCACTTCCTTTATAGACGAATTTTGTGCATATAAGATATAAAATTATTTTTCTGTATTCAGCATTAATAAATTGCACAAAATGCACTAACAGTTACTAAATGGTCCTATCCATCCTCTAACGTAGGCACAGTTAGTACAATTTTGTTCCGAACATCCAATGCAGCATATGCATTCCCGCTGAATGTCACGCTGAGATGCATGTGATCCTCGTCAGTGAGAGAAAGAATATTCATAAAGAACGACCGTAATTGTTATCATCCGGTCATGTCCACAAAGGACGAAGGCGTAGCTCCATTGGCTGCCTTGACCTGTGCTAACCGCTACTAATCCTATCCCAGGAGAATTTATTATCTTATTTCAACAGCTGACCCGTCGTCAGTGTATCTTCAGTATCTGCTGCCTCACCACAGCAAACGACAAGTAATATGGTTCGACAGGGTAAAGCTTTGGGCCAGTTGACCAGGCATACTTGAGGGGGAAAATGAACTCCAAATATACACAAACGTAGGGTATAGAAGGCAAACCACCATGTCAGCCAGGTATGGCCAGAGGCAGACATAAATGTGGACTACGAAACTCTGAGGCTTTTCTTATAAAGGAGAAAAGTGACTGCTCCACCCCTCCTACCACTCTTCGATCTGAGTGCACACTCATAGGCTCACCATTATCATATGACCATGACGAACTGTCCATGCCGCGCGCTTCCTGGCTTACACAGCTGGCACCGACTCGAGCCATGCAGGCCAGTCAATAACGCATTAGGGAGGATGCAGGGGCTCAGTGGACTGCCAGCAAAAAGCCTGTCCAATACGTTACATTAGGCTAGACGCTGGAGGAACACGAGTCGCAGTAAATGAACTGACGACGTTTGCACTCGCTGCTCATGCGCGAAACACAGCGACAGCACTGCGCGTCAGGCGCGAACGATGTTACTTCGTTAATAAACCACTTAATATAACGTCGTCATCGCTTGCTGCGGTTGCCGCTGGGATGGACTCCTTGCGCTTTTGTCGACGTCGTTCGGAAACGTTTGCACCAGCGTCCTGAGTGACTGGTCGTGCGGCGAGGCGGATGTCCATGAACTCTCGCGTCTCTCGCCCACGTGTAGCGTGCTGAGAACGAGCAGTGCATATTGCAGCGTTTGGCCCCTATTTGCCGCATTGGCTCTACGCTGTATACTCTCTCTTGTGTACTTATCATATTTTAGCGCGACAGGGATGAATGCCCTGCACTGCAGAAATTTCGGAGTTGGCTTTTTGAACGAGAAACCAGGGGCATGCCTCAGAAAGGGGGTAGCTGGCAGGTTACATGTTCAGGCACATATTAGTTGTCGGGTTGTGTGACGTCACCGGAGCACGTGACATGGTCGCTATAGCAGGAGCTGCCAACTTGGACAGCTCCCTTGAATGGGAGGAGGAGATGAAAATCAAGCCCTCCGGGTTCCTTAAATCCTGAGTTAGATAAGCTACTCAAATGCCATATCTCAAAAATTAAACAACGCACCCTTAAGACACGGACAGAGGAAGACTGGGCATTCCTTCTCGACGTACTAGCCGGAGAAAAACTGGATTTCAGCTGATTTTTCTAGAACTACTACATAATATGTAAGGAAGCGTGCGCGGGGAGTGCAAGGGGAACAGCTGCTCAGTTTGCATGTGACAGTAAGATAACGATGGTAAAAAAATACACGAGATAGCAATGCTCGAGCCTGCGCAAAAACAAAAATGCGAGGGCGAAGCAAAAATGTGGAAACGATACGCAGTACAATTAAGACAGCAAATGAAACAGGAGAACAAATAACACTATGCGATGAGAACAAGAAAACAAGGAGCGACAAAAAAAAAAAAAAAAAAAAGAGGCGTTAAGAAGATGAGGGGTGAAAAAAGAAACAAGGCTAAAAGGGGCGAATGAAAGCTTAAAACAGAATTCAAGATTCCGAAACATTAAAGCTTGAAAAGTAGAGCACCAGGACCAAATTACTGTAACTGCAACTGAATCAAAAAGTCTATTTCGTGTTTTGTAAGAAATATCGATCGAGGGCGTGTTTACACACTCTTCTATCAGGGAGCTTCTATGATTTAACGAATGATCTGATCCGCGTCTCTCCTGAGGACAGTGCATTCATGAAGGACGGGCTCGCAAGCACGGGAGAGGAACTTCAAGAAATGCGATCCCAGGTTGTCTTTACAGTGTCGTAAACATTATTGGAATGCTACCTAATACACTCACTGAGGCAACGCCTGGTTTGCGCCTAGGCCTTCATACAGCTCAAAGGAATTTTACAAATCACAACCAATTCGCATGGCACGAAAGGTACGTGGCACTTAACTGTGCAGGATGACTAAAGCGCTGCTTTGGCGTTCACTCTGTGACTTACAGAAAGGTTAGCTTTCAGGCATTTTTAAGCACAGCATCAGCTGAGCCGTACAGCCATATTTACAAAAACTATGGACTTGAGCATTCTATAGCTTACGTTCGTGAAGCTGCATTAAGAATTGAACTGTGCTCCAGATTACCTTAAACTCAGATGGATTGCTTAATTTGTGTCTAAAGCTTTGTAAGGAAACGGTTTTGCATTTCGATTGCATAACACTGAGCGTTCGCAGCGACTGACTACTTCACCACAGCACTTCGCCCGACCGCAACGTGCTATATGAACTCATCCACTATCCTAAATAAGCGTGCTACTCAGGGGCCAGGGCCGACTTCACACGTGCATTTGTACGACCTCGCAGGCGTGGGTTGGTGAACTTTATCTTGCGAACCGGACTTCTCGACGATAAAGTGGCCGCTGCGTTCTAGAGCCTCTGCATGTGCAAGAAATGATCCGGGGATGAAAACTATCGACACTCTTTTTTCGAGAAGACAATGGTGTCAGGAGCTACGCCCGCAACTCTTATTCCGCTCACCTCTGCACTTTCTTTTACCAGTTATCGAGAAGTTTATGCAGAGAGCGGCGTTAGCTCAAGTTCTTCGGATTCTTCAGATAGACGTCAAGATATTCGGACAAACGCGTATACTTTACCCTTGCTTGAGTACCTCCGTATCAAAGGTCAAGTGCACTTGTTCCAGGTGAAGAACAGTGGCTAAATCGCAGCCATAAAACACCCTTTTTTTATCACTTAGCAACCCTTCGCTCAGCGCTGGATAGAGCATAACAGGATATCTCTTCACCAAGTGCCTCCCCTTGGCTCCACAATTGTACAAAAGCGCATGCATTTCGGCGTTCACTTCATATTCGCATAAATATCGCTGAAAAGGGCGGCAGCTAGAAAAATTACCCTAACCTTTATCACGCGTCATTCACAAGCTATTCTCTCATAGCTACTGAGAATTTTCCACAGTGTACTCCCCCTCAAAAAGCCATATATTCATTTTTGTTATCTTTTTTCTTATATGAAAGAACAATGGAGACAAGCCTGATAAAATGTCGCAACTGTCGGGCCGCAGTATGATACCCGATCACAATGGTTGCGCCAATTGACTAAATAGTTGTCCTCTCACTAGTCGCGGCGCTGGGTGCCGTCTCAGAAAATCTTGCCGTAACTTCGTTCGATTAGAAAACGGCTCACAAGCCATCAAACTTTCAATGTATCACAAGTTCGGTGGAAATGTTCCTGATAAGACTGCTCAACTTTTTTTTGCGATACGACCGCAAAGCTGCCCCTTACAAAAATGCATGTAGGGTTTCTATAGAAATTCGAAAGCGTTGTGTCAATACACGCTGTTGAAAGTCTGTCGATAATCGGCAACATCTTGGATGATGCAGTGTTGACCTCTTGTTGAGCGCTTATGAAATAGTGGCCCATGTGTTTCTTAAGAGCGCTTTTGGAATTCGCGCAACTGAAATTCTGTTGATTTCAGGCTCAAATGCTTCAGAAACTCTGCAAGTGACGCTTTTTGATTTTCTGCTACCTTTCCACTCCTGAACAACAGAAAATAGTACACGACCATCGGTTTGCCAGGAGCAGACACGGGGTGATTTTCATTAATGCAAAAGTAGTACAGTACATCTCCTAGCTGCGATAAGTCACCACATTCTATGTTCTGCCCGACCAATCAACAATCCTGTCTGATCAGTGCTGGTTAATGATAAGCATAGTGAGGCATAAAAGAACAAAACAGATCTTGATCTTTTAAGCCCCATTATACTTACTCACTCATTAACCTACACAAAACTGACTAAATTGTTGATTGGTCGAGCAGAACATAGAATTTGTTGACTGACCGCAGCAAGGATATGTGCTGTGCTACTTTTGCATTAATGTAAACCACCTCGTGCCTGCTCCTGGCTAATCCGTTGATCACGCAGCATTTTCTGTTAATCCGCAGAGGAAAGGGAACACAGAATAAAAAATGCGCGTTAATGAGAAAGAAAAAATATGCATCTTTGGTGAACCCATAACATGAGCTGGGTTGTTTATTTGCTTTATTTCAATTCATGTGCAAGGTATGACGCCAGGCTGTTCTTTGCGTAAAACGCTGATACGTCCGGGAACTCCTCGCATGTGATGCTGAAATAAAAAATATAAATCATAATTAAGCTGCGGTATATACTAACCTAAAAATAGAGCAAAGGCATTTGTGCGCTGCTCCACGTCATACCTCAAGAAATTTCTTGTCTAAAATGAGTTGTCACTGTCTTTCACTGCTTAGACGGCATCGACCGCCACCTCCACAGCTCGGCAGCACTACCACATCGTTCATTTCTCCCTGATAAACAATATATGCTGCCGTCAAAGATCCCATTGTGAATATAAATAGCAAAGCGCAGGTCACAAGCATTACTACTCAGAAAACTTGAAGCAAAATTACCAACTATAGGCACTAAAATGAGTGGAAACAAAAACAAACACTGAAAAAATGGCGGAGCTGCACAGATTCAATAATCCACAATGTGTGACAGAGGCATATTATGATCTCGATAATGTGTCCGTCTCAGCGCGAGTAGCGTATCGAAAGAGTACAGCACTGTGCCGAACAATCCGTCAAAAACGGTCACCGGTTAAAAAAAAGAAAGAAAATGTCGCCACCCCAACTGGCGTTCCGTCGGCCCCAGCGTCCGCATAGAGACAAGCCTCGTTCTCTCTCTCTCTCTCCCCATCCTTTTTTTTCCGACGAGGCTGGTTTGCCTGCTAGAAATATTTACATGCGTGCTTCACCTTGTAGCACACACTGTACAAGACTGGCACAAACCCGAATAGGAAAATGTAAAACACTCACCAAAGTGCAGACGCTCCATCCGCCCGCGCCGGCTTTTCGCCTAGAATCCAAAACGCCTGCGAGTGTTGAACTTCTTAAACATGTCCTCCTTGCGCAGAAGCTGCCGCCCAAGAGCGGATTCCTCCGAAGACTTAAATTTGAACAAAACGATCTTCGTGATCATCACCAGCGAAAAACCTACATACGGTGCTTCGCTCACAGTGCAAGATGCGACCACGGTGGCGGGAAAACGCCAACTCAACTGGCACATCGCCGCACTCAGCGTACCCGCGTCTGCGTGCAAAGAAAACGGGGCGCAGAAGAACAGCTTCGGTGAAAAGGGGGAGCCGCCGCCCCCGCTGCGCGACTCCAGCTATGCTGCAGCCAAGGTCATCTCCGTGAAGACAAACCACGGAGAAGGCAGAGAGCACAGACCCAGCGGGAGCAACCCCTCCCCCCGCCCTTTTTTTCCCCCCAGCCGACAGGAAGTAAACCTCGACCCCTCCGGACATGCTGGCGCCGTTCGCGGGCACAGGGGGAGCAAGGCAGTGGCCGAATGCTTCTTTGAAAAGAAGAGTCGCCGATAGAAGACGCGTGCAATCCTGTTTTTTTTTTTCTTTTTATTTCATACGCGAATGTTTTTGCTATGCGTGTTAACTCTATAGTATGCGTGGGATCAATCCGTGATTATTAGAACCCCTCAATGTTTAAAGTGACTTCATTTTAGCATGGTGTCCACTTTAAGAAAGGAAGGAAAAGAAAAAAATAACAGTAAAATTCTCCAAAGACATACAGCGGTGGAGGATTCCAATACAGACTGCACCTCCTTTTGCGGCAAAAGCTACGGGCAAAAATACCTAGGCTTGGGCAGAATGTCAGTCCCTGAAGCATATATATAGTGAACTTTGCAACTGGTTTAAAAAGCTCTGTCCTGCCCTACATGGTAGGTTCAATCTAGGATCCTGTTTGTTAGTAATGATGACTCACTGAACTTGTTTTATGATAAATATAAAATATGTCCTACCACTAAAGTTACCTTCTGCGACATACAGAAGCTGATCCATTACGGATTCTGATTGACATTCAACGATGCATTTGCATTATTAGTGGAGGCTTTGCCATCATGAAGTTTTTAGGGCATATTTTCACTGTGTTGCGAAGCTTGAGCTAAGTGTGCACCGTTAATATGTACTTTTATATAACATGAACGAGCACGCAACTGTATGCTGCTCTTATATTTCCCTTTGCAGAATGGGGCCAATAGTTGATTACAAGTGAGACCAAAAATTCATAACGAAATTGTCACATCATGTTCTTATCATTGGTGCCTAAAACTACTTAAAAACATGGGTCAGCATGAACAGTACACGCTAATTGTTCGTGAACATTGAAAACTGACAACAAAAAGCACATAGAAAAAATTGCACAAAAAGTCTATGGGTAGAACACAATGAAAATTCTGTTGGCCCTATAAAGATTGCACTCAGCTGGGGTTGAATGTCTATCGAAATTCAATAAATTCAAAAGGTGGTCAATAGTCCAACAATAGAGTTTCAAAACTCATTTTTGTAAGGGGCGCTGTCTTATTAACACCTGATAAAGACGTGTATGCACTTGCCTAAGCCCCTGGGGCTGTGCATATTGTCAATTATTCTTTAATTTATTTTTTAATTCAGCGTCGTATCTGTCTCACTAAGTTATCCGCTTGGAGCTTTTTTTTTTCGGCATCTGCAACGAGAAAGACCACATGCCGACTGCGTTAAAACGCTTGCTTCATAAAAGGTGCCCTATGTTTTGAGCAGAGCAAGCAGAACAATTACATGCAAAAGTTTAACTCGTGTGTCATCTGTTCCTCGTCCGTCCTCGTCCAGGTGCACGCTTCCCTTTTTTTTCATGTCATGTGGTACCAAAAAGCGCAAACTTTCCTACTAAAGAAATTAAAAGCTTCTTGGGAAGAAAGGATGCAACGATTACTGTGCGCTCTTCCGATTTCTCGGGGCATGCTGCGAACAGCAGCCAGCAAGTAATTAACCGAAGGTGTCAAGTGGTCCACGGGCTTAAATGCGCAGCGCAAGCAGGAACCAGCAGGAGTTTAATGACGAAACGTGCCTCATCAACAAATAGCAAAACCGGACCATGAAAAAAAAATCTAGACACCAGCTGTCGCGAACGAGAACGCGACGACTGCAAATTGCCGCCACTGGTCGGGCCGGCCTGCTGGGCAAGTCGGCATGCAGCAGAAGCAACAAGTCCCACGGTGTGTGAGAACCACCGCAGCAGAGCGTTTTCCAGAGCGGTCAGCGCATCAGCTGCCTATTATATAGTATTACTCAATGTCAGTAACGGCGCAGAAGCGGGACATCCAAACGTGCCAGTAGGTTTCGTTCCTCCACTTAAACTGAGGTGTACTTTTTTTATCACTTTCGTGATTTTGTTATGAAACAGGCACATAATGGAGATCTTATTGACTAAGTTAAATGGATAAGGGAGCAGATAAAGACGCGCGTTCAGAAGCAATGCGAAAGGAAGCTTGAAAGCTTGCGGGAAAACGAGCCACGACCCACCACAGGCAAAACGAAGGCTGCCGCGACAAGAATAATGTGCAGCCGTGAACACTTAACTTTTCCTGTAACCCTGAACACATATTTTGCAGATGATGTAGGGAAGTAATCTGGGCCTAACAAAGGGATTTCGTTGCTGAATCTGCTAATTTATAAATATCTCATCATTTTACTTGCACATATATGTCGGAAAAATGTGAGGACAAAGCAGCATTCAAAACAGAGTGACTGATTTTGTTTGCATCGCTCCGATTCTGGCTGGTTTGGTTATGCCACAAAAAGATTAGAAAGTATTTCTCGGTTCATAAAAACACTGCGTAGATGGTTATTTTGAACATGTATACGTTC
Organism: Amblyomma maculatum; assembly: GCF_055883805.1. Classification (NCBI taxonomy): domain Eukaryota; kingdom Metazoa; phylum Arthropoda; class Arachnida; order Ixodida; family Ixodidae; genus Amblyomma; species Amblyomma maculatum. The sequence goes on from NC_139346.1 coordinate 121,608,343, forward strand.
AGTTTCTAAGCATCACCTGTTGTTACAGCAGTGAGCGCGTATGAGCTGGCAGCGTAGAACAAGCAATTCTTTTTGCTGCAGCCAATTTCTCTGCTCTGGAGGCTCAAGAATACGACCGTTGTCATTTCTTTCTTCAGAAATGTCATTCGGGAATTGCGCAAGACTCAGGACAGCATTGATGAGCAAGTGAGCAAAAAACAGGTATGTGAATACCCGGTCAACTGCCATCAGCGTGTGAACGCGAACAGAGCCTGCGGAGAAAATATCTGCAACAAACTTTATTTATCTCGCGCCTTGGAATCCTGCCACCGTCATGTTAAATAACGGCTGCGAATACACTTACCTCTTTTAAGGTTAGGAAAGTCTCAGTTAATGACGTAACCATCGATATGCCAACTATGGGCTACCAAAGGTGGTGACTCCACGATTGGGCTGTCGCAGCTGAGCGCCGTCTGCAATGTTTATCGGTGATTTAGTCGATGGCTGATCAACGGTACAGACAGTCGCTTCCCTCTCGGTTGGGACATGCCCGTCGAACGCCCTGCGCCGTCAAGGTTTCGCAACGTGTCTCCAGAGGCCATTACCCCGGCGCCTAAGCTTGCGGCGGCGGCACGCGCCCAGCTCGCGCACCGTTCCAGTGTGACGTGACGCCAGGCCGTGTCAAGGCTCACCGATACTTATGAAACGACCGTTAGTTCCACTCAGGCATGGCGTAGACAGCGACGCAAAAGCGATGTCCTACCCCTTCACCACACTTGACAGTGTCAAACAGACATTTTCACTGACCGCGCTTATGCGACACCTTGACGATGAGAGACTGCATCAGTGGTGCCCAAGGAGATGCGCAAAAACACAGTAGTGGAAGCTCAAGACAACACGGCGGGAGACTGCGTCCTAGCGTGTACCTTTTAAAAGTTGGATACCGAGACGCTTGGCGATTTTTTTTTGTGTGTGTGTTTTTGTTTTTTTTTTCTCCTAAACTACACATCCTTTCGAGCCCCTCGCTTGCCGCACTAGGATTTATTTGGAAAACGTCTAGGGTTATGGCGGAGACATCTATGAGTGTGCAGAGAGCGTTCTGTTCATCGCGTTGAAAAATGCACGTATTGGTAGATCGGCTAGGCCAGTTGTAACAATTTTTCACGCTCGGCCAAGATGGGCTCCATGACAGGTTTTTCTTGTGGACCCTAACCATTACGGCCACAGCGAGAACGATAGAGATCACTGCGGTATCCGCATTGGAGAAATGCGTAAGCTCCTCAGGTTTGATTTTGTGGTGTCTCTAGATCGAATGTAAACATGTCGTCATACTCTGTAGTGTACAGTGCTTCATGCCTCTCATCGTACTTTGAACTCAGACGTCAACGTTCTTCTCCTTCTTCGGTTACTACTGTCGCTAGCCGCTTTGTCAGGCTGCGCCATGATGACACTACTGATATTGTGATAGCAGCTGCGTTGCTGACGACATTGTGCAGCAAGCTAGGCATGTTCTTATATCTTATTTTTATTTTTCTTCGATGCTTTACGCGTTTTGCGTTAATTTTACTCATTTTATTTCTAGCGTTTTTCTCAAACGCACAACCTCCGGTAACGTGACACACAAGCAGACGTTACACTTACTGTCATATGACACTTGCCATACGTCACGTGGCCCTACAACACATCACGTGACCGGAAGTGTAACGTCCCATCCCGAGGTCGCCATTACTCTGCCTAGCTGTTTCGACGTCTGATTGACTTTTTTTGGCTATAATTACTCGGTTTTACCCATGCGATTTCCCAGACGAGATTTTTTTCATCATCTGGAACAGTTATTCGTTTTTTGGTAACTCGTTCGGTTACGACGGAACATTGTACACATCTTTTGGGGACGCCAAAGCTCAACGTAGACAATTAATGCTTACACATTAAACAGGATCATGACCGGCGCCTTGCTCTATTAATCTGTACTGAGATGACTGCAATGCATGTAGCACATTTTGCACAGTATGTTTTTGGGGTTTAACGTCCCAAAGCAACTCAGACTATTAGAGGCGTAGTAGAGGAGGTCTCCGGAAATTTTTGACCACCCGGGTTTCTTTCACTTGCACTGACATAGCACAGCACACGGACGCCTTGCTTTTCGCCTGCATCAAAAACCGGCCGCCGCGGCCGGGATTCGATCCCGCATCCTTGGGAACAGTAGTCGAGCGCCCTAACCAACGCGGCGGGGCATTCTTTTTTTGCCAAAGTATAGGCGAGTTCCTCGCTTGGATGCGCATGCGATTTTGGATAGAGCGTGGGTAGCATATCTGCGCTTGTAGTCAGCTCACTGACTTAAAATCTGTTTTCAGTAGTGTATTTCTGAGTTTCCGCAAGCCCCGACAAACTGTTTTTTTTTTTTCCCCTCTTTACCAGTGCCCTTTCTTTGTACCGTACAAGTTCTGTCTCACTACTTTCCATCCGTAATATATTTCTATTTGTGATTTACTTCGAACAGGATTTCTATTAGGTAGACCCACGCTTATGCAGTGTGGAGTGGGGTGGTAGTCAAGTCGTCACTAAGCCAGACGTGCCCAAACATGTTGCGAGAGTGCGTCTGAGACGCCTTGGAGTTTGTGTTCAAAGCGTGGAAAACGTTGCTATAGTTTAATGTTCCTACATGAAATTAAACGTCTGAAACAACTGTACGAAGCAGTTCCTGCATGCTTCGTCGTATATAAAAATGGTGACGACAGTGAAATCCAGCCTTCGGGCGCATTCATAACGACCAGCCGCAGCAGGATGTCGACGACGAGACAACAATGAGCGCACGGGTATAGTGCTCTAGAAGATTAGCCATCGGCAAGCCATGGGGACGCTTGGCGAACATTCTAACGCGATGTGGAAGTGATTAGTACAGGGCTAACCTGCTGGAAGGAAACTGCTCTAACGGTTGTTGATTTTTTTTTTTTTCGCAAGAACGCTGCAGGGAATCGCTTAGCTATCTGAATAATTTCTCACCCTGCCTGCGCTTTCGTATTTGTTGCTGGTTAAGAGACTAACTAGTCAAACTAGGAAAACATTATTGGGTCGTTTCGCTGCAGCAAACTCTATTACCTTGAAACCACGCTGTAACGGATGTGTATTTTCCGCCGCTGCAAAGACAATGCAGGGACTGGCGGTAGTGACCAAAGACATGGCTGGCAGTCCTAAGCTATAGTTTTAAACGGCGGTGCCGCTGAATGATGGCCTCAAGTTGCAAGTGCTATACACAAACCTGCGCTCATTATTGGTTTTGTTGCATTTGTCTGTTTATCTCGAGTGTTGTGGCCCTATAGGGTCGTCTAATAGGCTAAGCAAACAAGAGTAAATATCTTGTACACCAGGTCTCCGGCCACAGCTTTACACGCGTGGCTTTCAAATTAACCAGGGATGCTATGCTTTCGACAGCATGGGGGCGCTCTGGCAATGCTTACCCTGCTATTATTCGTATACATATCAAGCATGTCCACACAATTTATCGTGATAGACAGGCGCAAAAGTCCTGACGTCCCACGATTGTTTAAGGATCCCCACAGTTGTAACGGACACCGAAAATGGAGAAGACACTCCATGTATGTAGTACAATGCACGATCAATTTAGATCGAATTCATCGCACACATGCAGCATACGGATTCCTGCCTTCAAAAGCGTGCGCCAAGTCTACCCACTGCCGTTCCAGCACGCAGCTATAGCTGACAGCCAAATGACGTTACTTAATTGTTGTTTGGCCTCGTACGATTCAAGAATCACTGTGTACAGCACGACGAATCATTGCTCCCAAAAAAATGAAAACGCCATGCTTGTTTCAGCGAGGCACTTATCAACACTTTACCATTTCCTAACCTCCCCTTCCCCCCCCCCCCCCTCCACACACACACAAGGAATTTTCGTTCTGGCGTCCGTTGCTCCTGTCGGACGGAGGCCGTGCACGCTCCACAGCTAAAAATGAATTAATTAGGGAGATTTGAAGTTCAAAATATCGTGGACCAGTATTGTGTCACCGAGTGAAAATTGGACTATACTTAAGAAAAAAAGAAGAGAGAACATAGCTATAAGAGACATTCCATCGGCAGATCAGAGGTGACTAAATAAGAGCACAAGAGGTCAAGAACATATTCTAATGTAAAGGCCGTTCCAAACGGCACGCCTCAAGCGTGTGGTACGAAGATTTCAGCTGCTCAAACATACGCCAAACTAGCAGTTTCCCAAGTGTCTTTGAAACTCGGGTGGGCAGCAGCGCTACCTGGCGGTTTGAGTGTCGCCGCACGATGGTACGCAGATGCTTCCTGCCCGCTTCTCAAGATCGTGCATAGGGATACGTGTTTTGAGGATACAGTACGCAAAGTAGCCAGAAAGAAACAATATGAGAAAACAGCTCAGGTAAGCGCTCCTAAAGATTGAGGAAATCAGCATTCATGACGAGTGCGAGCCACGCCCTAACACATTACGTACATACCTTTCTCCCATTGTTTCGTCGACGACATAGAACTGCGTACTACGCGGCCACTTTCGTCTAGAACGGTTTCATTGCACGTGCTATGCTCTGTGTCGGCGTCACGTTCCGGCTACGGCGAAGACAGCATGTGTAGGCTCGCGAGTTGAGGCTTTGATTTAGAGAAAAACTTTGTTCAGAATGAGTGCAAGCTGTTTTCTTTGATGAGACCCTTGGTCCAGAGATTCACGGGCTTTTGCGATTTCCTCCGGGGAGAAACAGTGGAGTCGAGAGCAAGGCTGTGAAGTATGGTCATTCACGCGAGTCGCATATGGTGGGCTTGGCGTAGCACGAGGTACCCAACCTTCGCTTAGTTTCATAAATAAAAGCCTGTTTTCCCTGTGAACTCTAGCCGATGCGAGCCTCCCACGCCAAGGATTGCATTCACCCAACCAAAGGCGCTTCATTCCTCCAAACAGACGTGGCTAACACTTTCAAGGCTGGACGTCGCAGCCGTAGCCACCAACCGGGAGCATCCCATAGGCGGGTAGCGCACTGAAGACACATTATTCGACACTGCACTCGGGTCCCGCCAGCACCTTGCCAACATGCCTGTTGTGATGTCAGGTGTATACAGTCATGAATAAAAGTGTGCTGGATGCCGGCTTCAACGGACTCCATGATTCTGTATTGACGTGCAAAGAAGTTAAAGTGCGTGGCTTGGACCACAACAGGGCATCACACCTTGATCGTCTCTGAGTATGCTAAAGACAGCCCTCAGAGTAGCGCAAGCGGCTGTGAAGTTCACCAGTGACTATCGCTACTGCATAGGTTTTCGGCTTCAGAAAATGCAACATGGTCGCTAAACGTCAGCTGGGCGAGCTATCCATCTTCGAAAAAGGTCCGAGTACCGGACTTGCTGGGTACTCAACATTCGAAATGACCTGGTTTTAAAGTTTCGACGACAGAGCGAATAGTAAACGCGCCTGAGTCATTTGAAGGGCAACTTGCATTCACCATTCCTAACGTTCGCGCTAAGAGGGGAACTTGCTTAGCTGCAAAGCAGACATTCGCTCTCGAGCATGTTAAGGATATGACATCAGTGTTCGCCGACCGTTCCGCGAGCAAGGTCAGCAAAGTTAGCGCAGCAGCATGCATACCTTTAAATAGTCTTGTCTGAACTTATTAATCGAGTCGTGGCCTCCACGAAAGCCAGAAGGGTTGCAATTGAGCAGACATTACAGATGCTCAACTATATTAAGGCTCAACCTTTTGTCACTGACTCCTCATCTATTCTTAGAAGGTGGTTTTCGATGTTCAAGACAGAGCCTGTCTCGTAATATTTATCAAACGAACCGCATGGGCTTCTCTACATTTCCTGTGGGCAAGTTCGAACCTGTGCTCTTTCCTTGGGGCACGAGATGGCACACAGCCTCGCCCATGAAGTAGCGTCTGTTGACTCAAGAAATATTTTGAGATGCCAAAAAGTTGGTCTTAGAAACAATTCTCAGCCATTTCAGACAACTGCGACATCCACCCGACGCGACGAACAGTGCGTGACCAAAAAATTCAACGCTTACAAGAGCGCGGCAACACCGATAAACAGAGTAAACACAAAACAGGCACTCTTGTCTCTTCTGTTTGGCCATGTTCCTGCGCTCTTCAATTCCTGCCCACTTGTTCAAAAGACGAGATACCTCTTGCCACTGCCCTGTAGACCGCTTTCTCCCTGGTTCTGCTCACGATCAAACTGATTCCTAGAGTGGTGTGGCACAGTCACCTTTGCGCATGGGGGCGGATTTGCAAGGGAGAAGGGCAGAGGGGCTTTAATCTCACTAGCGAAATATTTTAAATTGAAAAATCATGTGGGACCTTGCTTTTTCGGTTAAGCAGACGCCAAGGAAATGCATTCTTGAAAGGGAAGCGAAACGCGAAGCTCCAGCATATAGTGCAGTGCCAGCCCACGTCAAAAAATTCTGGGTGGTCGAAATTATCCACAGCCCCTCACCACGGCACCTCTTACAACCCGAGTCGCTTTGGAGAGTAGTCTCAACCTAAACCCAAAACACATTCCCCCAGACTGAAGCTGCCCTACAAGGTTTGCAAGCTGCTCGTTGTAGCAGATGGTATTATTAGGTTAGCAATAAAAAAAATTAGTCACAATAATACGAAACTCATCCATCATCCACTACCCACCCTAGTAGGTACGCGACAATTCTGCAACACCTGATCGCTGATCAGTCGTTACTTGAAACTCGGCTGCTGTAGTTGACGCTAAAGCGAACTTTCCCTAAATACATGTTGCTCAAAACGTTCAGGAAGCCTTGCTCATATGAACATAAATTCGAAAGAAATCCCCAATGATTTGACATGACGGCAACAGATTTCCTCACATCTTGCTGTCCCTTAATTGAGTTTTCAAACCACACATAAAACCTACGTACCCCTGGCTACTTCTATGAGAGTGCACCAAAAGGCAAACAGTGCGTTCGTCAGTTACAAGCATTTACCAATCAGTTAACTCGCTAACTTAACCGTTCACCCGATTTCAATAACTGCGTGGAAAGAGTCAATTCAAATTTACACTTGCTAGCTGATGCACTCTCGCAAAGAAATAAAAAATGCCACGAACGTCAAAAAAGACACTTTATTTGATCTTGGTAAAAATACCGTACACAAATCTCTTCGGGTACAAAAGGAGGAATGAATGGCAACGTGACCAACAAGATGTCTGTAGGCCAACGACAGAACAATCCAAACGGTGGAAAACAAATTCCCGAGAGACTAAACAAGAAATCTCCACTGAAATTCTAAATATTTAAATCGCATGCCGCATTTTATTTTTGGGCCTTCGTAATGAGATTGTCAAAGACGAAGCGACAAAAACGCAACCCCTCTGCAACCTCAGTTCAAGGATATTAAACTGTGGAACAGAAAAAAATACACACGGCGGGAAGCACACACGGACAGTCTTTGGGCACAGAAAAAAAAAAAAAAAAAGAAATCGGAGCTTGCGAGAGAGAGCGTGCCGGGAAACCACAGGACTCGAAGAGACTTCGGCCGTGGGCCCAACTGGAATCCTCGCCGGTGGAAGCACACCGCGGAGCGCACGGGAGTCTGAGAAACGGTGCGTAGTCTAGGAACAGTGGCCCAGACCTCCGCGTCCCGGACCCGCGGCTCAAAGATCGAGGTCCATGCTTACTCCTTCAGGTACTTGCGGAGGGCGGTGACTCCTTCCAGGGAGCATGTCTAAACACACGGGTGAGGAAGGAAGGAAAGAAAAGCCATGAGCAGGGAGGCAAAATGAGTGCGCTGAAAGAGTGCATGTTAGGGCGCTGGGCTGCTCCAGTAGCACAGGAGTTGAAAACTCTTAACAGCCCATGTGAAACCGGTTTCTGCGAGAGTCGTGAAATGTTCTGTAGTCTTTGAATTGTCTCAATTGATGGACAAAATTTCCAGCTAATCATCAGCCGGACTAGACCCACTGCAGGGCGAAGGCCTCTCTCACATATTGTCCAATTAACCCGGTACTGTGCTAGCTGCATCCACTTGACTCCTGTGAACTTCCTAACCTTATCCTCCGACCTAGTTTTTTTTTGCCGGCCCCTTCTAAGCTTTCCTTTCCTTGGAATCTGATAGTACCCAGCAAATAGTGTGGTGAAACTTGCGCGAATCTTACTTTAGAACGACCACATCAGTAAGCTCAGTAACTGATTACAACATCGCAAGTTCCCAGCGAAACACACACACTATACACACGTTATTACGTTATGTGAGGAGTGCACACACACACACACACGCACACGCACAGTAATCGAAACATACCCGTTGGTTTCTTTCGGTTTTGCCCACCTGCGTTTACTTTGGTACGATAGTTTTGCCTGGCAATTTGCTGCGCTTTTAAAAGTATTCCATTAACTTGCAATTACCGTGCAAAAATATGTATGTAAAAGTATTACATTTGACCACATCAAGCTCAAAATCGTAACGTGCGGCTTGCTTTCGGAGCACCGCACTTGCACGACCACCGCAATGGATATATACTCCAGTGGCGTAAGACTGAAGCGCTTACCACATGGAGCTGGCCGTCCTTGACCTCCCGGACAATGGTGACCTCCTTGTCGCCGAACTGCTTCTGGACAAGCTTGCCGTCATCCAGGGTCACTAGAGACTGCAAGACGAGAGAGAATAAAGAACTGCGTTAGTTCCGCGACGCAATCGTCCGAGTAATTTTAATGTCAGGCACAACGTTCCTCAACAGTGGTATGCTTGGGACACGTCGTCAAGGCCGACTGCAGTTGGTCTTAGGAATGGGCACTATTATTTATATTAGGTCTTATGGCACATTAACAACTACGGCTATCATGAGCTAAACATAGGGTCGGATATCAGGATTACTATAGTTGCAGAAAAAATTGATTTCTTGAAAAACGTTTTGAGAAAAATAAACAAGTGCGCGTTCTCCTAAAAGCAGTGCTGGTTGAAATGGGATGAGTTGAGTAAAATAAGGTAAAATGTTTTTTTTTCCTCTTGTCTTCGAGTTTTGTGCATGTGATTAAAATGTGATTGGCAGTGAGCTCATCAGCACAGAATTCCCACACAGGTTTGTCTTTCTTTGTTAGTAAAAAATTGTGCGCAAGATATGTGTGCTTATTCGTAGACGACATAAGACTACAGAGATGAAGCGTTCCAGACGTTGACATGATCTGCATTTCTCTATTGGTTCATGGAATGCAGATTGTTTCGTTTCCCCCAAATAGCCTGCCACTTCACTTAGTTTGCGGCACGCTAATTTCATGCAATCCCTGTGTGGCATGCTCACCTGTTTTATTTCCATGGTTCTAGCCATTGCAGCGTATCCGATCTGCTCTGTCATTATCCCTAATAACTGACTGGAGACCCAGTAAACCTTTACTGGTTGCTTTTGTGTCGCGACTTTTACTATTTTAGGTATTATGTTTCCTGTCAGTGGCTCGACAGCATTCCTAGAGGTTATTGCAATGAGCATTGCTATTACAGGTTATTGCAATTAAAGAGTGTAAATAATGCTGTTTTTGATGTTTTCATGATTCGTTGGCTCCACAGCGACATATATTGCATAACATTCCGCTGTAGAAACTGATATACGCTGTGGCAGTCGTACCGATTTCAGTATCGGAAACGATCGGCAGGAGGCATAGGTTTGCAAGATCCCTCCCGAAGCAATGCGCGCTTGGCGATCGCCTGCTCGAGCAGTCAAGAGGTCGAAAGTTCGACACCGGTTTGTTCTGAAGTTCCTAAAATTTCCGTTGCCTTCCACTACTTGGCCCACAACACTTCGTGCGGTTTGTACAAAAAAGTTAGTCTTTCTCAGCCTGAAGGAAAGAGGGAAGCACTACCTCGCAAAGAGAGGAAGCAGGCGATGCTCCATTATCGGGAAAGAAGTAGTGAAGGCCGCGAGAAGCGTTTTTACGAGGTGAAAACCGGCGCGGACATCACAAGGCGGTGGCTTTACGACCGAACTAAGCACACTGTAGATAAAAGCTCCGCCGCGCATGCTCGCGAAGGAAAAAAAAAAAAAAAGCAAGCAAGCAGGTCGAAACAGACGTTATCAGCGTACATTGCCTCGACTAAATGTTCGAGGCGCTGCAGTGGATTCCCGCATAAACGCCATAATCGACGACAAGGGGCGATTAACCACAAAAGTGCACGCAGAGGCGGCAAAACAATCCGAAAGGAGTGAGAGAGAGAAAGCAAAGACAATAGCCACGACGACGACGACAGATTAAGGGCGCCCTCGCGAGAGGGGCGTCACACGCACTCCACGCGGGGGCGCCCGATTGAGTGCGCAATTAACAATGGCCATTGTGCCAACGCCGGATACTGAGTGGAAACGCTATTATCGTGTACTACCTGTCCGCCTCCCGGGGTTCACCTTCATTTTGGCACAGACTGGCGCTTCCGTTCGCTCCACGCCTGACGGGGCGCTGCGCGGTGGCAGAAGGCCGAGCGGCATCTTTATCGGCGTGTGCGAAGGAAGCGCCGTCCATTATCGAGGGGAGAACGAACTGCCCACTCGAGTTCAAGAGCCACCGCGTGCACCTCACTGCAAACAGTGAACGGAGTCCCGCCGATAAGGCTGCGGCAGCCCGAGTGGAACCCGGAGGCCTAAACATGCAGCCTACCAGGAAATTCAGCCTGCTATAGAGAACGGGAAACGACAATGCGATGAGGAGACGGAGAAGCGCGCAACAATAACCGGCGCCGCCAGGCGTACACCACGTGAGATGCAGACCCGAAACAAGGTAATCAGCAGAGCTGCGGAATGATGGCCAAGCAAGGAAACAAAACAGGCGGTAGCCGGGGACGAGGAAAACAATGCCAAGCTGCCGGCCGCTAAAGACCGCTCGCCGTCCGATGCGTATGCGATGAGACACGCGCCGACGAGAACAACGTTTGGATAGGAAAACGTTTCTCACACCGTCGGCGCCGTGCCTTTGTGCGCACCGACACGAGGCGGGCGTACGCACCGAAATGAAGATGCCGCGCCCAGAGTGCGCCGGGAGCTGCAACTCGACCCGGAGCCAAACTTCGCGAAGAGTGCCTAATACCCAGCCAGGGCGTCACCGACACGCTCGCTGCTCCTTGCTGCTTGTTGCAGCACTACTCCTGCGCCAGATCGCCCCTCGCTGTTTTGCAACGAAATGCAAACATACTCTATACTAGTACAACCGCCAACATAACGGATGAATGAAAGCCGGCAGCAACACACCAGTCGTTCGGCAGACGGGGGGATCGAAGGAACGCTCCAGCAGAAACATGACGTCCCTGCTAAAGCCCCCTCTTTTTTTTTTTCTCATAGACTGTCCATAATGTAGTCATTTAAATGTGAAGGATAGAAAGGTGCTTTTCGGCAGGCGAATCGATATGGCCGCGTTGAAACACTTTGCCAAAGGTGGCAGGCTGCGAGGCGCTGGCATGTTTTAACGCTTCCTCCAGGCAGGCACAGAGTAGTATACCAGCGGCACAATTACGTTACATAAGCGCTATGCGCGACGCCCTAAAAACTAAGCCAGGATAAAATTTCGACCGCTATACTTAGTTTCACAATAGCGCGTTCACTGCCGAGCTCCTTTCTGCTTGTCCTTTCCTCGACAGCTGCGATAATAACGCGTTCAATCTCGGAATAGAGAGCAGACGAAGCAGATGTTCAGAGCAGCAATTATAGTATTAAAGGAAAAAGAATGAAAAGACGCGGTCAAAAGCCCTTCTACATCGCGCGATCGCAGTACCCTGCAGCTAACGCAGACAGCCGCGCACCTGTATTTAATGCCCGGCCGATTCCCCAATAGCGTATATGTGACATGCGCAGAAAAAAACTGCGGTGCATTGCCCGGTAGTTGCATCAGAATCACCGCACGTGAAGGAGGCAAGTATACGCCCACGTCACCGGTATACGTGTATACGTTAGTACGTCTACGGCAAGCTCAATCTGTTAGCAATTGACTAACCGTACGAAAGAACCTTACGCAAGAGGACGACGCGACTGGGAAATAGCTCTGGGAGAAAAACAATCCGCGAAATTCCCCCCAGAGTCAAGATCGGCGGACAAGGAGAGCGCTTTGAAATCAAACGCAGCGCAGTTAGAAGTAATGAGCAATTTAGAAATAAAAAAAAAAAGAGGAGTCCCAGAATTCAGTGCGGGAAGCTTATTGTCTTGCGTAAGCAACGAACGCCATGCATCAAAGGTAACGAGTGACAGCTTCTACTACGCTTTCCAGCAGCAAACAAGATCAAGTAAAGACACTCTTGCTGCACTGGACCACCATCACAGCCAGTACGTGGTAAGGCCACCACAAATATACTGTCCTCGGAGCGGTTATAACAGGCGCTCTTTTTTTTTTTTTTTTGTAAAGAAAACGCCGAAGTGCGCAGGACTGTCAAGCGCCTGTGCTTTGGACTCCGCGAGCACTCTGCGCGTATACCAGAAATTCATTTCAGAAGGCTATATTGTCGGATGAGTCATTTCAACGAGTGACTCATTAGGTTCCAGAGCTATACACTGGGGTCTCTGATAGCGGGGGACTCGAATTAGACCGTATATAACACCTCGAGTTCTTCGGTGCATGAGGCTTATCGCACCCGACTTCCAATTATCACCGTGGCAATTATGCCGCGCCGAGGGAATCGTACTTCGGAACCGGATAAATCGATTTATCAGGGGGTGAGATCTAGTTGAAGCCGCCCTAACAAAGTAAAGCTGGGCTTCCTTCCGGACTGTTCGTAGAGCAACTTGGCAGTTGAGAATAAGAGGGCACAGGCCGAATTGTAAATGCCCGCCTCAATCGCACTCATACCTGTCATAGACGCATGCTTGTCATGGACAAAGTGGCATTTCTTTTTGCGCTAGAGGCAATGTCACGTGGTACGTCGGAGACCTTCCATGCTCAAGTGCAGTATTGATCGCATACTCCTCTCGAAGAAAGCACTCTCAGCGACAGAACTAGGACAACCGAGCCATGATGATAAGGAGGCAGGGGGCCGTCACGTATGTGCAAACCTCGCCCTTTCACCGTTGGGCCCCTCCAGTGTCGAGAGATATCGGCAGTGGCACGGTTATCGCTACGCAACTAACCCGCGCATCCTAAAAACGGACACTCGCGCCCCTTCGAGAACTGCAGTATCGGTGCTTCGCAAAAAGCGCAAAGTAGTCGCCCACGCAACAAACTCACTTTTTGCGGACGTGAAGAACAGACTCTAGAGCAAACAAACATGGAGAGAAAAGGGAGAAAAAAAAGCAAGACGAGGCACGTGAACTTATCCCCCGCGCCCCGTTCAACATCGTCCAGGAGCACTGGCGGCGACCCCAGATCGCCGAGTGCACTGTCTCCCGGAGCAAGATAGAGCTGGGGCCGCGACAAAGCGAACGAAACCGCCCACCGATGCGATTTTTAGCCACCTTTCATTATCGGTCGCGCACGCACCGCTCGCTGCCCGGGTAGCCTTCCAGTGGCGCGCCTTCTTTCATCGAGCTGCAGCTGTAGGCCTCGTGGTGTGCTTGAGAAAAGGAAGGCGCCCAGTGCACACAAAGAAAAGGGGGGCGCGGGGGCGAGGCATTCCGGGACAAAGTTGCCACCGAGTACACGCCGGCTGAGGAAAAAGATCGTGCGCGACGAGCCATACCACAGATTGAGGTTCAAAGAGCGCGTCGAGGAGAATATAGGGTGGGCCCATTGTGTTCGCCGCCGGCCCAGTCGCGGCGCCGACAGCAGTCGCAAGGGGGGACAAGAGCGTCGATGAGTAATGGCGCCGAACACGTGGTTCCCGTTAAAGGGACGACGAAGAGCAGAGACCGCGGCGGTGCGGAAACAGAGGGTTCAACGGCGGCGGCGGCGGCGGGAACAGCTCATGGAATTGGTATCAGCGCTCGATAAAAAGAGGCGCGGGTCATTAGAGGCGCTTGTTCATCGCCCCCGTGTGCGCGTGGCTTCATTGAATCCTATTTCCGGCCATAAAATTTAACCGGAGACTAGTTATACGCAGGGGTTTTTTCCAGCCCCATAACGGTGCAAGGAACGAGAGCATGACGCAACGGTGCTGGCAGCCGATAGCAGCAGCACTTGCACCGATTATACTTTCTCCGAGGGCTGCAGCCGGAGGGCATGAAACGGTGGGAGGCTGAAGTCCATCTCGAAGGCAAAGTGATCGGGTGAAAGCCGGTATACTTCCCCCAAATGTGCCCTGTCTCACCCAACAGAAACGACACCAAGGTTACCAAGCAACACTGCTTTCGCAGCGGAAGTAAACGTACATGGAGTTCAGTAGGTCTGGATTTTCTTTTCCTTTTCAAAATGCGATATTTCCCGCCACATAGAATCGCCGCCAAGAAAGAGCGTCCGTAATTACTGCGGTGCGATAACTCGGTCCCCGACAAACACCAACACACGGGAAGCTGCCAAGCGGCGAAAAGTGCGAACGTAACGAGGAGCAAGACAAGCGGAGGAAAGCTCCGACCATCGGCATTCGCTCGCGCATCCGAAGTCATCGAGGCCACGGACGATTGCGCCGCCCTTGGAGAACGCCGCCGGCCGGTTTCAGTAATCGCAGTAATCGTCGACATTAGAGAGTTTTAGCTTACCGTGATCCGCGATCCGCTACCGTGATCCGCCACCGCGCGTTCCATTGCGCATGCCCAGATCCCTTGACGCCGATAGATGGCGCCACATACTGGATGTCTGCACATAAACCTACCGCGTCGGGACCAATCGGATTGAGCGCCCCGCCCACGCTCGGTAGAGAGTCACGGTGGCGGATCGCGGATCACGGCAAGCTAAATCAATTACATAGACGCGATGCGGCCAGTCGGTACGGAAGTCGCTAAAGTTTCAACCGAACGCTCACGCGAGAGGATTGCGGCGGATGCCAATGACCACTTTCGTCTCGGGCCACGCCACGCACGAGATGCGAGGTGGACGACGAAGGGTACCGCGCTGCCGAGCTCGCAGTGACGGAGCCCAGAAGAGCAGCCATCAGCACCCGTGGTGCCGCTGGGCGGTGAGACTGACGGGGAGACGGTAGAGAAACCGAGAAAGAGTTCGCTGAAGCATGCATACGGTGGGGCAGTGCACGCACGCTTGCAGCTGCGCTTTCGTTTCGCGCCACGGTTGCCCGGAAATTTAAGTGACGACGTGGTTTTAACGCCGCTCTAGTGTGACTCTCTGCGACTTAACGCCATCAAACGTTCCATGAGCTCTCCCTGCAAAAGTGGCCGACCTTGCAAGGGTAAGAGAAGCACACGCAAGACACGCAGTCATTAACAGTAACTGATTAGACGTGCGCACTGAAGCGGTAACTGATCCTAACGAAGAACGCGGTTCTTTTACTGGCCCCAAGACCTCCTACCTCCGTGGTCGGCCCTTGTTCTAAGAGTCTGCAACAACGGGGTCCGCTAAACGTTACTACCGTTATGGAATCAAGGACGCGACCAATATCGTAGTTCCTCGAACCAGCCGAAAGCTATGCATAATTAAACCGCAATAACACGCCTAATCACAAAATAACCACCTACTACACCGCAACAACCTGGAGCTCTAAACACCGGGAACAGTCATCCCGGTGATTGATTAGCGCAGCAGTTCCAAAAAAAAAAAAAAATCTACGATTCTAAGAATTTGCAGAAACAATACGAAGATGACATTTTCTTGGCGCACGAACGAGCGCTGTCCATTCCTTGGAGGAGTAATCTCAGCCGTACCTGCTGTAAAGTCTGGCAGGACTCAAAAGGGAGGTTGGCTTTCTGAGCATTCTCTCCTCGTCCTTTCTTGCTATTCTACTTCTCGCTATTCTCTCCCTAACTACCGGGTGTTATGATATGATCCAGTAGTTCCACGGCCGGCAACATTCTTTTCAAACCACTACCAACGTTTTGGGCATGTGCACTAGCGCCTATGTCCCTATCCCGCTAAGCGATACGGCCATTCTCCGCTAAGCGATACAGCCGCTATTATCGCAGGATTTTCCAAGAGCTCTGCGTTATTGACAACCGAGAGGTCACCAAGTGCTGAATCTTGCATCATACGTTTTCATTATCCCCGCTTTCGGCCTTATGAAAGCAAAACTTATACTAAATGTGAGAGAGTTAATCTTTCGTTTCACGTTTCAGCCGAAGCGGCGCTGCTAGCGGCTAACGTAACCCAGAAGCGACCGGGCCCTTATATATATATATATATATATATATATATATATATATATATATATATATATATATATATATATATATATATATATATATATGCAGAGCTCTGGCGAGTACACACCGGAAGGCCGGCCTGCGACGAACCAATACGGGACCACTACGCTAGCTACTCCAGATAACGGTTACCCGTCGTTTCACGCGTTTCAGCGCAATTTCCGTTAACAGAAGACGCACCATTCTAACTGCTATTTGGAGACGGCCGCGCCACACTGACCCCCTGCCGTCTCTGTTCAAAGAGACGTGGAAGCGGTGGAGAGGAGGGGGTATTCAAATTTCCGCCGACAGGCCACCACAGCGCCGCGGAAGGAGCCTCGCACCTGAGCAACTTTTCGCGGGAAGCGCTATAAATACAACGCCGGACGGCCGGGGACTCTAGGAGCAGCCAGAAATACTGGCATCTGCGAGTGAAGCAGAACCGCAGTGTAAGCCTTTCGCGGAACCCACGCTTCACCTGAATGCGATGCCGCTGCATTTCAATGTCTGGCGAGAACCTACAGCCCCCTCCAATGCGCCACCAGGAAGAACCAGCATGGATAAGATGCGGCTACCGTCTACCGCTACCGCACGCGCCGTCAGCAGCACAGACGCTGACTGGCTCTTGCGTGCCAAATCTGCCGTCACTTGACGGGACCCGTCGCCCTCGGGGTGATCTGCACATGCGTATTGACGAACGCACAGTAGCGGCAGACTACAGCGGCAAGTTAAAACCAAGAGCTGCTAGAAAGACAATGCGGCCCTTCGAGAGCAGCCCGCCTAGCCGGAAGACGCTGTAAGAAGGTATCAAGCAGACGTATCTATGAAAATAAAAAAAAAAAGGGGGGGGGGGGGGGGGGTGCACAGTTTCCTCGAGCGCATTGATTTTGAGCGCACTGAAGTGGTGGTTCCTTTGATCTGGTTTCGGCAATAAAAGGCATCCCACTGTAATTTGCGAGTATCTTCGTAAGCTGTGAACAGCTTGAGAAGTTCTGGCTAATGCGAAGGAATCGTCGGGAGTTGAATCACACCCTGCTGAACAGGATCGAAGGCTCGCGAGGACTCTGCCGTGCCTTGCGTCCATGCTGTCTATAAAAGTTAGAGGGCACTTCAATGTTGTATACGTGTCGCGAACAAGAGGGCCTGAGATGTATTAAAATGTGGAGGTAGTCACACGTGTACACTGCAATTACTATGGTACCGCTTGCCACATGGACTGTCCCGACGACGTCACGGCCATTTTTCGGGGCCACATTTTCTAGACACATTCGCCGCAGCCATGGCTCCGTTGGTAATGTGGACGAGCAAGGCCTTCGCCACCAAAATACACGGTTAGGCTCGCGAAAGCAGTCTCGCAGCTGCATTTTGGCATTGGACACGTGGTCGACTACAGCCCCAAGGGCGTCGCGTACCTTGACCTTGGTGCCGTCCATGCGGTCCTCCTCGAACTCCTTGCCGAGCGTGAACTTGAGCTCGGTCGTCTTGAGCATGGTGTGGGTCTTGATGGACCAGTCGTCGCCCTCAGCCTTGATCTCGACGGTGGGCTTGGACGTCTGGCCCAGCTTGCGCCACGCCAACCCCACGCCTGCCGAGAAGGAGGTAGAAGGAAAGCAGTTGTGATCATTGATGCTTGGCTCCCCACTTGCAAAAAAGCCAAGAAGCCGCACGAAACACTTGCGCGAAAGTTTTTTTTTTTTTCCGCTGTAACTCGTCAATACGAATTTCTCTTCAACGGATTGGTGGCATTGCAACAGCGGAGGGAACCTTCTTGCCGAAAACTGAGCAAGAGCCAAGAAATATACACAGGTATAACCACTGGCGACCGGTTTCGCAAGAGAATATATAAGGATTTCTCAGCGTGGTTGTCTGAAGCTACGCTGATCCGCATTCACTTCCAATGGCAGCGAGCAACCCTGGGCGCGGACGTCACAATTTTCAGGTGAAAGCTGAAAATTAAGCTCTGTTTATTACGTCATAACGCTTTGCGTGTTTATAGGGACGCCGTATTCAAGGAAAAATATAAGACGACGACAGGATCACGACAGCGAAGTGTCTAGCTAAGTTGTACTGGATGCCTAAACAACAGTGCTATAGAAATACGAAAATATCACAAAGAGTAGGACACTGTAGAGAGACTGTAGAGAGAAAATAAAGAACTGGCCACGTTTTACGACTCCTAAGCAGCCGAGGCTATCATGCACCGCACTGCTGTGCTGACGGACTATATTTTTTGAAATACCTTAAAGGCCGAGTAGGGCATTACAAAAGGGAAGGGAGGAAGTGGAAGCAAATCAAGGTAGAATAAAAACAGGATAACAGTGGTATGTGAGGTATGTGATTACTAGTCATAGTTATCTTTATACAAAACTAAGAAAAAACAGTCGGGCAAGCAACATTTCAACATAATCAGAGAACTGTAAAAAGAGAAACATGTGCAGAGATTTCAGCAAAAGGGAAAAACATGCACATCGCGCATGACAGACACTACAAAGCTGACCATGAATACAAGAACTAAAACCAGAAAAAAAGATGATAAAAGAAACATTTGAGATCTCACCGACTCAAACACAAATGATACCGAAAGAATCAAGGAAAGAAAACTCTACACAGGGAACGACAAAACTACTTTATTGGAGCATTTGTCGATGACGTTCCTCGGCTATCATGCGCCACACAAGTCTCACTGCTGCATTTGCCGTTTTAATAAAGCGTTCCTTCATGACATTTCGCTATTTTAGGAATATAACAAACTCCTGGTAAGACTACAGCATTCTCCTCTGGGAGCAAGTTGGACGAAAAACAATACAGCAAAATAGTGCGAAATGCTTTTTTCTTTCTCTCATTTTCTGGAAAAAAAGTAAGACACGGCGTATTGAGAGTTTCTCAATGTTCCCTAAACGGAAGGCGAATGGCGTGTCAACTAATTCACCAGGCGGAGGCGCAGGAATGGAGGAATGCCGCGAAGGCGAGATTTCGTATGTGGTGTTGTGCCCGGCCAAAGCCGCCCAGAAATTCAGCCGGACGCCAAACTTATCCGGCGAACGCCTCCTTCACAAAATCCGGATACTTCCGTGCAAAGCACCGGTGCACTGGAGGTGAGCCGTGCCAAGGGGAGAGAAGCGACGTGTTTGAACATGAGCTGAGCATCCAGACAGCTCGGCGCCGTGGCCCTGGCGGTGGACCCCTTCTCGCCCCGCGGTATATTTGAAGCAAGAGCGCAGCAAGTTCTCCCATTGGCCCTGCGAAAGTGCTGCCGTCGGATTGGACGATTTGAGCGTCAATGGTTTCTCGGTTTACGGAGGCTCAAGTGTTTCCATCGGGACTCCGGGAGCAGTTCGCCCCACGAGAGAGCGGGCGCGGCGGAATCTCCCCAGCCGTCGCTGCGCGAAAACAGTCGCGTATGGCTATGTTAGCTTTCGGCCCCAGAGCCAAACTCGTTTAAAAATGCCTGTAAATAGTGTATAAAGCTTTTTCTTCATCTCACCAACGCCGACTCTGATTCATCGCTACCGCCCAGGGAGCTGACAGCCCTCGTTCACGAAACGGGTGACGAGCGTTACGCAACTAACTCCTTGGCACAACCCTGTTAACGGTGGGCTACTGTGTGATAACCCCACCGGCACAACAGTGGCCGCCGCTCAAGTGCGGCCATGGCTGCACTTGGGCACCGCACTTGGGCAGAAATCGCGGATTCAGGCGCGACTCTTTTCGAACCGGAGTTACCATACCAGCCTAACCTGCGAATGTGACCACTTCCTATCAGAAAGAGGTTGTCCCCGTTTCATGCGTGCATGAGGTTATGTGTAAGGAGCCCACGCCCAATGCGAGAGCTTCCAGTAATCGTTATGCGGAATGTTCATACTCCCTAGTGTACTTTGGTGCTCAGCACGAGCGTCAGCGCTTTCTTTTACCGACTACACAGATATAGATAAAAGATCCAGCATACTTTCTCTAAATGTACGTGTGCTTTGAATGGTTCTATAATATTGACGCGTTCCTTCGGAAATATGCACCGCCACAAAGAAAAATATACCCAGAGAGTCACTGAACCGACTTACATAAGATCTACCGCGAACCTTACTGGGGAACAATGGTTAGGACGTCTATGAGGCCGACGTGAAAAAAAAAAAAAAATGGACATCAGAAGCGGTTTAAAGAAATTGCCAGTGAGAAAGACGTGGATTATTTAAGTAACCGATCCACACTAAAGCGCGAACGGAGTACCGCAGCTAAAATGCAGCCTCCCCCACACTGCAGATGTTTGCTAAGGAAACTAGCCAGGGTTGCCAGGCCATTGGCCACGTCTGTACACTGAGCAAGGGATCAGCGCGGGCCTCAGTAAAAACACGGCAACCATCGCTAATCTCCGTGGCCAAAGATAGAGCGCCTCGCGAAGCAGGGTATAAGAGTGGCGACAGCCACCATGGAAGTGGCTCCTTATCAGCTCGTGCTGTGTACATCCCCTCCCTCCGTCTAGCGACAAGACAAAAAAGCTCGTGCCGAAGCTCATCAGCATGCGGTGCGAAGGCCACGGAGGCGACAAGACAAGGAACCTCCTCCCTGATAAGAGGACGCCACCGTTGTCACCGACGGGGCCCACCACGGAGGGAGGCGTCGTCGCACGGAAACTCGCGCTCTTTGGAACGGCCTCCCTTCTCGCCACCGTAACCGAATATCTCGCCAGCCACCGGATTGTGCGCGCGTAGCACGTGCTCGCAGCGGTGACGACTGCAGCCACCGAGCACGCAGCAGAGCTCACGTATGCGCTTCCAGAAAAGGAAAGGGAGGAGTGCAGAGGAAGGATGACTACTGGAGACCGAGTGCAGCGGAACGTCTCGCGTAGCGTGCGCGCGTGACCAGAAAGGCACTCGAAGGGCGAACGGAAGGCGTCCGCAGTACGCGTGTACCGCTTGTCCGACCGCGTCCGTTCGCACGTCGCAGCAGACGGGTAGTGGGACACTTCACGGGGCCTCCCGCGAGACGACAGCTGGTGATGAGCGAGGCAGAACTTACGCCAACCGTTGTGGTTAGTGAGACGGGATGCACACTTCGCACAGTGCCGGGCGAGGCGACGACCTGCCCGAGCACGATGCTCGAGAGGGCACGACGTACGGTCATTTTGAGAAGACACGGTGCAACAGCACAGGTTGCTGCTACAGAAGGGACACTGTTGCGGTACGCAAGAGACTGACGCCGCGTGAACAAAAAAAAAATGAACATAGGCAGCATAAATCTAGTACATGGTAACGGTTTCGTAACGGTAAAACAGGCTGGAAGGTCTTCTGCTCGGTATAGTATCATGGGGCACTTATGCCACCCTCAAGCTGAAGGTTTTGGGCGGCGCCCTTATCCCGGTAGGGCTCCCACATCGAATCCCAAAAGCCCCCCCCCCCCCCCCCCCTTCCACACACACACACGCTACATTCTCTGGGGAGTAGGGGGGGGGGGGGGTTCTGCCGGAGGTGCTGTACGGATGATTGGATGACCAGTTAAGTGCGACTCTCGGGCATGGCACTTTTTTGTACTGAAGGGGCTTTATTGTGTACCAAGTCCCCCTTCCTCTAAGACAATGGCAGGGTATACAACGAGAGGACGATGCCTACACAGTATGAAAGAGAACTAATGCTCTCTCCCGCTCCCCTCCCAACACTTGTCCAGTTCTTTGTCATAAAGGACTTCCTGACCTAGGAAGGCTGAAATCTCCATAATACGAGCCAGAAGCAAAGCCTGCAAGCCCGGTTACTTTTAGCAAAGACGGTACGTTATCTCCACTGGCGATGTTCTTCGAGCATTGTCGCGAACCGTTTCAAGGCCTTTTGAGTTGCACACACAAAACACTGAGGACGAAAGAACGTAAGCACCGCAACAAACAAGGCGACGGGAAATCAGGGCACGGCCGGCTGATTACCAAATTCAACTTTCCTGTTTTGCAATTTTCGCACCGCCGCCACAAAAATGGCGTCCCTGACTCGTTAAGAGAAAAGGGGAAAGGCTAGGTCGTTGATCACGCAACACAAATGGCACACACACTCCAACATCTGAACACGCGGATGAGAGCAGGCCAACGTGTGCCACATCCGGCACAGAAGACGCGCGAAAACATGAAAAGAGAGCGAAGAAAAAAAATGAAGCAAGCAAGCAAAGAGCCGACAGCGCGCAGCTGCACAAAGCCGAGCGCAGCTGCTTCGGCTCCGGCATAATTAACGAATGCTGGCAAACAGCCCCGACCGAGTGAACTAGAACTATACGGACGAAGGGCGCGCAAGTAGAAGCGGCAAAACTCCGATCGGGAATGGTGCTCGCATCGTGCGTCCACCGTGGCGCCTCGTCAAGATAAATCGACAGGGAGTCCTATGGCTAGCGAGTATACTGCAGCGTATTTGCCACCGTGCAAAAATTTGCGAAAATGAACTACGCGAGCGCGCTGCGTCCTATTTTATTTTTGGAGGAATTAGTCACAGGGTGCAGACGTGATCCGAAAATCTGCTGCGTCGGTTCTATGTATGAGTGGTTAGGAGCCTCTGTCAACACATGGCCACACGTACAGTGTAAAAGGAGGAGGTTATAGAGTACTTGTAAACGCCCGACCCCGCACATCGCACACCGCGGCAGGCAAGCGCGTAATTAAACTGACAGCTGCAAGTCTTTTCGACTTGCACTGCGTCTTGACACGGAGGCCGTAAATTCTTGCAGCCTCAGGAGAGCTCTGAGCAATGTTTATATGCGTTACAGAGGACCAAAAGGAAAAAAAAAATTGCGCGCAAAGTGGGCAGCTCTTTCTCAACAGTTATCGGGTGACAACATGCTGTGACGCAAGCGTAGCAGAAAGAGTTGCGGGCCTTAGGGGAAAAAAAGAAAAGGAAAAAGGCGCCGGAACGTCCACAACATCGCCGAGACAAGCAGTCGCGAGGCATGCTTGCGCGACGCAGACTGGGGAAGCCTATATTTTCCACCCCGCTGAGCGTTCCAATTCGCACGCGTCGTTGACGAAACCTACGTACTCTAAGTTCCACGTCAAAGATCGGCGCACGAGCATTTCTTCGCGTCAGCCGAACGCGGGGGTGTTTACAGCTCGCAACTTCACCAGCCAGTCCAGACTGACGGGGGAGAGTCGAGTGCCGCCCACGAGCGGACACTGCGACACTGCAGAGACCGGAGACAATGGACCATTGTACGGCGCAGACAGCCGCTCATGCAGTGCTGCTGACGCTAACAGTGCTGCAAATAAGCAGCCGTGTCGGGCTTTGCCTACGCGAGTGTGCGTATGGCGCGTAGCTATACACTACTACGACGGAACGTGCGCAGTGACAACGCTTGATGCATGCCCGACGACGTGTTCAGTTGAAACGAGAGTCCGACGTTTAGCCAACGATATTTCAATGGCGCAAAGTCACACTGGATCAAACAGCTCTCTGTATAACATATGTACACGAAGCAATGAAAGTTATGTTTGTCAAATGCCACTAGCTGATGGGCAAATGGTCGACATGCCAGCAAATCTCAGAACGATAAAAGGAATTAAGGGAAGGCGACCAAGGGAAAAAATCGCAAGCACCCGGCGGTGTGATATGCACACCGGCACTTTAAGCAAGGGCTTTGGTGCGTTGTGCAAAAGTAAGGGCTACGCCGCATTTATGCCCTTGGCCCTCGACGACAGGGCTAACGCTAAACGGGAAATTGGGAGAGAAAAAAAGCGGTGATAACAGGTAAAAGGGTATAAAATGGCCTTACTTAGGAGGGATAAAGACTAGGCTAAACATAGGATGATGACCTGAAAAGCGAGGTTGACGTTGCAAGACAGTTTTATGTTCGCCGTTCTGCGGCGGTTCTAAAGAGAGCAAAATCGACACAACGAGCTGGTCGTATACACGTCAGCAAGAATTCTCAGAACGGAACAATGCTGACAACGTGAAGCAACAGTGGTTACAAATAACCCAGAACGGAACAGTGCGAGGTTACAACGGTTACAAAGGACGCTGCGCACGCGATCAGTCACGGTGTCCAAGTGCTGAACGATTAGCCAGAGCGGCAAGCGCGCTGCTGAGCAGCCCGCTGTCATGCAACTGGACGATGATGCTGAAGGCTAAATTGCAGGAGAGACATGGCATGCAGCGTGAACCACTTTGCTCAAGTTGGTCGGAATAAACGCCCACATGGTACGAGACGCAAAATTAGCTAAGAAATTGTGGGAGAGACCTGCAGAAAACAAGAGGGCAGCAACAGGAATAAATTTAAAGACCGCAGTACTACATACAGTTGCGTTAAGCAGCTGTGCGGGATGCGTGGTAGCAGTGGGCGGCCTTAATATGCATTAATAAAGCGAGGGAGGGAGGGAGAGAGAATGTGTATAGACCGCACGTTTAATGAAAGGACTTGAGAGTAATGGAGCCGCATCAATATACTATCCGGGATATATTCGCCAGCGAAGCACGTGCTGGATTTAACGGATTTAGCACGAACGGCCAACTCATCTGACAACGGTTACCCCTTTACGAAGGCACGCTCTCCACTTTTAGCTCCCAATACCGCTGACGACGGGTTCGGTGTAAAACATGAGTCTTGATGCTAGCGCGATTAAATAAAACGCCAATTTGTCGCTCTTTCTGAGGTAGACGGGAACTACACAGCTTCGTACGAGCCCCATATTTCCCTAACTCATAACGAGCAAGTTCACGCGACTAGGTGACGTAGCCTCTTGACGTCACGCTGGCAGGCTGCGGAAGGCAACGCGAAAAGCGGACGACAGGAAATGCAAATGGTTGTGCGCGTGTTCCGAAGTGCAAGCGCGATTTAAAACAAAGGCTGGTGCAGGCGTAATCAGCGTGACATAGCGATGCAGATTCTCATCAATGTCGCCCTGCACGAACCACCAGTCCGGCGGAAAGAACCTCCGCTTCCGATGACGCTGGATAAGTGTTCCCGCGCGGCACTTGTGACACTGCAGACACGCTGCAGACGTGCACGAGTAATGCCGGTTAAAATACCAGCGAGAGAGGGCAACAATCGACGGAATGGCCAGACAGGAGGAGGGACGCCGCGTGCATATTCGTACGATTGCATAGCTGCTCCCGCCGCAATGTCAAATGCTGCCGTTGAAGCGGCAGCTAAAACAGCTGCGGAAACCGGCGAAGACGACGCCGGGCTTCAGCGTCGCCTTCGGCCTTACTGGAGGGGCAAGCGGTGTGCACGACGCTGGGGGCAGCGTCCTGCCTAAGTAATTGTGGCGATATTAAAGTCTCTTCGTAGATGCATCTACAAAAGGGAAATGATGAAACTCATCCTGATCCCGCGCAATACAGGCCGCCAGCCATGGGCGTCGGGAGGATTTTAAGGCGAAAGCCTGTCGTTAGAAAATGTGTCCGCGTTCCGGGTGCATGCCTTGTATGGGCATATGCAAATCACCATTAAATCGATAATTAATCAATAGCAATCGAATGATATCGGAACACGATTTAAGGCATTTAAGATAATTTCATAATTTACGACTAATAATGAAATAGTTAAGCAGATGCCGATAGGAACCCATGCATTTGGAGGTCATTGTAACTATCACTAAACATCAATTACTAGTTAAGAGGTCTTTAACTAACATTAACCATACATTAACCAGTACTCAGAAAGTGCAACACTAACCAATAGTAATGGTTAGACATTTCGAGACTTCCATAGCAGTTTCGCACACATTGCTTCGAACCTTCGAGAGATTCACCACCACTTGACAGGTGAGCGACAGGACATGATGTATGAGAGAATTCAGGCTTTCGCCTTTCACCACTTTAGTCACCAAAGTGTTTCGTAATTTGTGTCTTCGGGGGCGGGGGAAGGGGACTGAACAAAGGGATACGAAGTTACATGGTGGTATGGGAAGGCAAAAGATACATGGCTGATACCGCGGTATATTGTAAACATGTAGGAGTGCATTCTACATTTAAAAAGCTCTGCGTCTCGAGATTCGAAAATTGGACTACAGATTACCGCCCGAAGTACAGCACGCGACCGTTTATAATTATTATAAACGTATATAGAAAGAAATTGGCAACCGGCCGCTGACTCTCTGCTTGCATTGGACATGCAATAACGCGTGCTCCACGGTCAACTAGAAGGAGCAGAACCTGGGGTTCTGGCGCACCAGGCAGCGCACGGATATCGACGAAGTGCGATATTCCACGTGGCAGCAAGAATGCTTGCGTTGACGACCGCCGTGCATCCACAGACAGTCGAATAAATTGGGGCGCACGCTGCCCGGACAATAATGAAACGGCGAGTTATGAATGGCCGGAAACCGTGGAAGGGCGAGGCATCACATGATCGCCACTGACAGGCGTCTGCAATCCCCGAGGTACAGGTCAAGTGGTAAGAGAACGTGGCATTGCGAAACACTGTCACTCGCCATAGGGACGATAAGCACGTACGTGTGTGTGTGCGTGTGTGTGTGTGTGTGCGCGTGTGTGTGTGTGTGTGCGCGTGTGTGTGTGTGTGTGCGCGTGTGCGCGTGCGTGTGCGCGTGCGTGTGTGTGTGTAGGGGGGGGGGGACAAAATGACACCTGAAGTAGTGCATTCAATCTAACTTCAGTGTAACACTTGTGATTGCACCTGGGAATACAGGTGTCCTGCGCCGGCAACCACAGCTACGGGGGGGGGGGGGGGCGGTTATCCCCTGCACGCGAGAGCTACAGCTTCGAAAAGAAATTGTCAATACGATTGAAACACTCTGTCGAACTCCATATCTAGACAAGCTCGCCAGAAGAATATCGACACGGCGACACTGAACTCATACAGAACCTCGAGATATCCGATGCAAGGACCTATACTTTTTCTCCACTCCTAATAATATCTTATTTGCAGCGTTGAGCTAGGCGGTGCTGCGACAGGATTTGCCTCTTACGCTACTACGTCTACATAAATGCGTGCTTTCCACATTTCCCGATTTCGGCCAAAACAGTGATACTTTTACCCTCAAGCTTTTTTTAAGAACTCATACTACAGGCGCCTGATACTGAATGGAAAACATGTGAGAATTTATACTGTGTGCTGACTGCTAGGCGCTTTCCTTTTCACCTTTGTTAACTTCTCACACAGCAGCAACCGATGAACGCCTAGGGACTGTATTCGCTGCCAAAGAGTCAGGCAGCGAACTATTTAGACATCCAAGTACTGGAACAAGGTCTTTCAACACACCGAAAGACCAGACAAAAAAGGCTTGAAATGCGCCGATGACGAGCAGGAAAAATGACATGATAATTAGAAGGGAATCACAAGATGTTGCAACACCGTATAAAAACCGGTCTCATTATCGAACGTCTCCAACCCAACAGACGGCGGCCGCAAATGTCCTGTTCAAGGTCTGCGCGGAGGCCGCAGATCAGTATGAACACTCCGCGAGCCGGATTTCATAACGCTGTTTTATAACAGCTCATCCTTGACTGCAGTAAGTCCAATCGTCTTTGGGATTACCTACCCTAATGAATACACTGTAGACACGTGCACAGTCCACGAGGACGACACTGATTAGTCAAAAGGAAGAAGGCATGTAAATGCGCCAACGCTATGCACGGATGAATCCTTCATTAATCGTGCCAGTCCTTTAACTCCCCGTATCAAAACCCAGCATTCAGGCGGACTTTTCGTTGAGTTTAAATAGGCAGAATTAGAAAAAGAACGACTGCTCCGCGTGCAAGTTCAGTTGTCAAATTCCTCCTCTCCCCACTCGTAGCGTCCAACGAGAAGGAACCATAACAGAGGAAGAGGAGGGCAGATCCTGAGCAGGCACTCAGCGCCACGCTGTCTGCATACAGGCCGCCGCCGCCTTGTCAGCCAAAGTAAAAAGAGGGGGGGTAGCGTTCACGAGCCCCCGCCACACGCCGTTGGTGTAATTCGCGTTTCCGCCTCGGCTCAATTAGACGGCGGCGGCCTGTGGTGCCCGGTTGCACAAGGGGACCCCGTTGGTGCCTCGCCAGCCGCAAAGGCAACTGCCCGGCTCCAGACGCACGAAGAAAAAGAACTGGGACACGTCAGCGGGCGCTGCATGCTGCGACTCGGCGCGAGGAAAGAATGTGGGCAACCACGCGGCCGTGCCCGAGCGAAAGCACGAGCGGGGAAATGAGACGAAACCACACGGATTTTTGGCGCTGGGAAGCAGTACTGGTAGTTGACTGCCGGTCGAAGAACTTTTGATGTAGCAAGAGCACGGACACTGTCGCAAGAACGCGGAGAGAGAGGGGAAGAATACGCAACCCTTGCGCGGGATCGTCGACGAGCGTGTATTCAAAATTTTGCGGCAGCTCCATTCATGACCCGACACCTCCAACGGAGAGATTGCGTCGCAGCAGTCAAAACGGATGGAGAGGGCACGGGGCAGATAGGAGGGCACGCCCACTACCGCCACCGCAGATGGTGAAGGGGGTCGTGCGGCGCGGAAAAAGCGCTTCCTGTCCATAGATCCAACGAGAGCGGAAAGTCGGCTGATGGATGAAGCGCCGGTTGACTCCGCTGCTGCGGCACTCATTCGCGTGGCGCCCAACGTCGAAACAGGTGGAGGTCGCGGGCTACCTTAGCGCGCTTAGGCTACACCTGTGCCCCCCCATTACCGTGTAAGTCGTGGACTGCAAACGGCAAGTGCGAAGGGGGCGATGACCTCGTCGATTTTCAAAGGGAGAGGTCAGGGGGCGAAACAGCGCGCTGCCGACGCGACGGATGGGAAAAGCGAGCTATGATGGTCGCGTCTGCGCAATCGGGTCTTCATGAGGTGGCGAGACGACGGCGCTGTACCCTTCCGAGGAGGTCAATGTCGTAACCGCACTATTTTGTAACGGCTGTGGCGAACGTAAGTATATACAGTTGCAGGTGGTGCAAGCGTAGCTATGGATCGAGCAAACCGGGAATCGGAGGCCCTTGACAGTCTTTTTACAGTTATATCCGGTCGCGCAAGCAGCCAGCATCAGCACTGCACGGAAAAAGCGCGACTGTATAGGTTAAGTGTACGAACGCAATGATGTACTAAGGTGCCCGTTGGCGGACGAATAGGTTCGTTCTCAAATGCTGCACTGCGAATACAATGTAGTTACATTCGGTTTGTTATATCCGACATTTCTTATAACGAGGTTCTGCCGCAGGAGCTTTCACTGGGCCCGAGAGCCAACTCCTTCGCTCGGGCGCTCCTGGTCCATTTTCAAAGATGTTTTCTGGGCAGGGGCTGAGTGGTTTTTAAAGGCAGCTCCAAGCGCAGTGTCGCGCTAATAGTATCCACTACTACAATGAATGACTCGCATATAAGACATCTTGCTCACCAAGAGGAATGAGTGTTCAAAAGAAATAACTGCAGTGGTAATTTGTGCAGCAAATAGTAGCTAGCTGAACTGAGCACCGCGGGACACTTTATCCTAAATACCATTAAACTTTCAAGAGGCGAGAAAAACGAAAGCATCAGAATGTCCGTCAGGAAATATAATCCCAGTTCTCATACTTCTCGACCTCCTATCAACCCTGTCACGCCAACCGCGACAGATGCGGCCACGTTCTCACCGAACTCCTGTGGTAGGCATATAACTCAAACGAAGGGCAGACGCCCGACCGATCCTCCTGAAGCGGCCAATAACCCGACAAAGGAGTTAGTGCTTCTCTTTTGCTACACCCTTCAATGTCAAACTAAAGCAGGCTCAAGATTCACAACGTCATGAGAATCACCCTGCGCCACTGGCTCGAGGGCCTCCTTTGAAGGGAAGCTTATGCTATAACCGACTATAATACACAGACCTAAGCTATGGAAAAAATTACAATCCTTCCTTCCTTCGCCCGACATGCATTATACACAAGTACATGCTCAATGCTTATTACGCACCTAAATGGCGGAAGTCGTTAAACCTTAGCAGAGCAAACCCCCGTGCTACAAGTGCGCCACCTAGGAGTGAAAGGTGTCTCATGTTGCACAGATTGCCAAAAAACGAAGTCATATTCCATGAACTGTGAATCGGGGAGTTGCAGTCCCACCCGCGACGGATGCGCAATGCCACTACCGTGCATAACGGTGCTACCCGACTCGTTGGGAATGTGAAGGCACGTAGGAAAGCGTTGCACAAACTACGTGGCGCCGAACATGTCGACCCTTCGGCAACGACTCGTTAGGTTTCATAACCCGCTCCGACCGGCGCCCCGTCGAACCGTTGCTCATCCCTCACGCAACGTATGGCGCGCGCTGCCGTGGCGTACTGAATCGAGGGCATTTGCAAGCCTGTCACGCGAGCCGGTTTACCGAAACCTGCTCAAAATTCCTCAAAGCAATTAATTCATGGCGCGACATTTTTCCTCTTTGGCGTGCACGTAACTCAGCCTTTTCCCCGATCAGCGTACGTTTATAGTCCAGCTGACGCGGTGCCGCGTTTTATGGAAATAGACACAGCGACCGCTATGCAAATGTGCAGTCATGTAATAGATATGCGATCCTATTTCGCGTATATCGCGCAACGCTTTCCGAAAAGCAACA
Source organism: Amblyomma maculatum (assembly GCF_055883805.1). NCBI lineage: Eukaryota > Metazoa > Arthropoda > Arachnida > Ixodida > Ixodidae > Amblyomma > Amblyomma maculatum. The sequence continues at coordinate 121,638,965 of NC_139346.1, forward strand.
GCGCAGTTTCAAGTTCTTACCGCAACGCACTGCTATAATTTGTTGCAGCTCTCGAGAGAAACTTAGCGGAAACCGGCGCACGACAGTTGCGTAGCGTACGGACACTCACGAAAGCTGGTATGTCTTCTGAGCGAATATTTCGTGGACGACGATGTTAGGTGCGGAGTACGCAATTCTGCGAGGGCATTTTTTTCTTTTTTTGCTCTCTCGCTACACGTTGTGGTTATCCGCATAGTCAAGAACCCTCTGTTCTACTTTGCTCCTGAAATCCGTACCGATTGTTATACTAAGGGAGAAAAAAAAAGGAACGCCACAAACCGCAATTGTGACAAAGACAGGGCGACGGTACATAGCAGAAAGCTGACAGCGTTGCAGTCAGTAGCAGCGGGACTCGGGCAAAAGCCCATAACCGCCCCGGGGGATAGACTGCACGTGCTTGATGTTGACGCAAAGGGAGGTAAACTAACGGACATTCTGCTGAAGTGAACAGATTGCAAAAACAACGCGCTCTTCAATGACGTCCCCCACCATGGAAAAGAACTTCGGCAGCCGATTTTCGCGCTTTAGATGAAGCGATTTCTGTGACAACTTTCTCTACGAGCTGCAAGATGTGCACGTATGTAGTACGTTCGAAATGGCACTGCGGCATAGCAATGCACCTTAAAAAAAAAAAAAAAAAAAAAAAAAAAAGATGGTGGGTGGGGGGGCTGAAATTACAATATAGCCAATGCCGTCTGGTGAGCTCATTGCATGGGAGCAGAGAAGAGTCAATCAACGCAAGTCCGTTTCACCGTTTCCTCGAGCCACTCGACCTGCTGGGGCGCGAGTTGATTTAGAACTTGTTGAAAAAAGCCCACGAGAGGGCGTCACATACAAAAAAAAAAAAAAAAAGAAAAACGGATGCAGTCATGTTTCGCCTTACATCTCGCGCGCTTTGTGTCAAGAAATCAACGTACATAAACGGGGCAGAAACGAGCGAGCTTTCATGGACGATTCTCGGAGTGACGTAAGTGGTGGATCCAAGATGGAGGGACAGTTTGATAGCTCCAGGTACCACCCCCTTTCGCAACGGTAAAAAAAATAAAAAATATATGGGGCGTGTTTGGAACGATATCATAGCTTGTTGTCTTCATCAAGGCTCGTGTAACGTGCAGACAAAAGCAGATGAGAAAAAGTTCGGACGAGTGGCCCATATACAACACCGTGGAAAGTTTTGCGCGGCTTAGCAAATAAGGGAACTTCAGAAACATGCGAAAATAAGGCATGAACATTACGTTGGAGAGTTGTGCTTAGCTGCACAATTCCCCACTCTGCACTCAGTAAGCTGTTCCCCTCCGCCTCAGCGAATGACATATCTGAACACACCCTTCAGTGACGTCATGCCCTTTAAAAGCCCCATTAAAATCGACGACTGCTAATTTTAAGGAAAAAAAGGGATCCCATCAAAAAGCGCTTGCAACAATAACCGGGTGGTCGGGGAGCTAGGGTAGCGTGGTGGGGAGCGAATAGCCGGTTCCCAATAATAGGTGCTTTTTAAAAACTCGTGGTCAACGGCAGTCACGGGTGGTCGCATTAAAGGCGTGGTGAGAGAAAGTGCCGGGAAAACTGACGGCGTGCGTGCTCGAGATGACCGAGAGAACCGGTATATAAAAGAACGGTTCGGCTGGGCGAGCGGAACAGGTTCGCGCCGTAATTTCGTTGCGCTGCTTGCTCTCGAGACTGAGAACAATAAGGCAGGCAGCTCTCCAGCGTTCCGGACGGCGCACCACGCAATCGCCGGCAAACGAGCAAGCCGAGCGACCTAACTGCCTAGAACGTCAATACGATGGATGCGGCAGCGTGGCGAGATCGCGTGACACGCCTTCCAACGCCGGCTGTCGCGACGCCGACGAATTGCAAAGATCGAAAGGTGCAGCGCACAGAATGCCGGCCAGAATGCCGGCAACCCGATTAAAAGACGGACGAAATTTCATTAACGTAATTTCACCCGGAGCGACGGGAAGTAGAAGCACCTGAAAAGAAGCCATACGCGAACGATTGGAGCGAGATGCCCGAAATTCGGCTTCCCAACAGAGCACGGCATCACGGCATGGCCCGGCCGGACCACCGGCAACCACGAGCTAGGGTATAGTGCTCTATAGCTAGGGCCACGAGACGTCGGTTTGTACAGGGTGGCGTGATTTTGGGAAGAGCACTGCCGTTCGAAATGTGGCCAATGTGGCGGCGTCGGTGATCAAAGGAGCCGGCATAATAAATAAAAAAATCGCGCTACAAGTCGCCGGTCGTAATTTTTCCAAGTTCGCTTGGAATGTAGCCAAACGCGGTAAATTAATCGGAGGGGGAAAAAAAAAAAAAATCTCACCGAGCTGCTTGAGGAACTCATCGAAGTTCTCGCTCTCGCTGAGCTTCCACTTGCCGAGGAATGCTGCTGCCATGGCTTCGATGAAAGTTCGGCTGGAGGAAGAGGCGTGGGACGCTGGCGGGTGACGAGCTACTAACTGCCGGCTCTCGACACTGCTTATGACGACGGTCCTCACCGCTTACACTTGCTCACCACTAGACGGCGGAAGCAGGGGAAGAGGGGGGAAGTGGAGAGCACAACCACGCTGCGTCGAGCCGGGGGAGAAAGAGACAAGACAAATCATGTACTCACACAAAGCGAAAGAGATAGTGCAAAATGTGCAAAGCGTGCAAAAGGTGCTTTCCCTCCTCTTTTTATGCCTATATATTCTCGCCTTAACTCCGCTTCAAAACGTTACAGTGCAATTTGTGGTGCCACCTTTCGGCAATAAAAAGCACCACTTATTTCAAAAACTAAGTTTAAGATGCCCAAAAGATTGATACCTTACTGTCCCCAGAGGGCCAGGCAAAGACGCTTCATTTTGTTACGTAGTAATCAGGTAGAGGAATTTAAATGCATAATTAGGATTTTATGGGAAATGTAGCCCGCAGGTCAGACGAAATAAACATTTAAGATTCACTAATACTGAATAATTTGAACGTGTCTGACCGGTCTGCTCCGATAAAGATAACCTATGCATGCTCAAAAGCAGGGACAGCAGATTTGACGGTGTGACCAAGGCCAACAGTGTGACTGCCTGATAAAATATGTAGTTAGCCGCGAGAAAGATCGGAAGACACTCCAGTCAGTAATAGCAATCTAGCACATGAAAAAACTCCCGTATCTGTGCAATGAGTACTATATCATGTACGCTTAAAACTGTAAAACTATGTGCCAGGTTGGATCCTTGACAGCGGCTTTTTGGTGTGCAACACAACCACGATGATCATAACGCACTAATAAAAACATTCTACACTAAATTCTACTCTGCACCGCCGCGTCGCATTTACTACAATCGATTTTGTTTTGAATAAAATGACTTCATAATGTTTGCTTGTATTTTGCTATTACCTGCATTGTTTTTAGGAATGTAGTCTTTTTTTTTTTTTTTTTTTTTTTTTGGTGGTTGCATTTATGGGAGGTTGGTTGACTGACTGACTGGTGGCTCCACTCTTGGACGCTTGGACTTTGTGCTCGCTTGTTGATTTTTCGGTTTTTAGGTGCTGTCCGGTAGTAGGAACGTAGATTTTGACGAGCTTGTTTTTGGTGTCAAGCGGAAAGATCGCCAGTGGTAAGCGCAGATTTTTCCGCGTTAACCATCGCAGCATTCGTAGATTTCTTCATTTTGCAATGTGCTTTCTAGTTTAAATGCTACCGTTTGGCAGTGACGAGCGAGTCCATGGCGCACTAGGCCTAAGTTCGGATCTTGGGAATCGGGCTCGAGATGCTCTTGCAGAGTTTCTTTTGCATGAAGCTTACACGTTTGCGCGGTTAGCGTAGCTAATCTCGTACACTGGGTTTCTCTTTTCTAGTGATGACACGCAACTCGCCGTCGAAGGCTGACAGATCGCCTCCCAGCGCTTACAGCAGGACGGTAGGCCTCTCCTAATGCAGCTGTTTCCTGCGATTTTTGTTCGTACTGCTTGCCTGTCGTGACTTTTTGTGAGTGACACGCTGCATGTTGTGATAGGCGACCCTCTTTACCTTCCGAGAAGCGCTCTTATTTACCATTGCCAGCTAGCAAAGCAATCGTGCCAAAAGCATAGTTTTAATTAGTCAATTGTTGATCCTATTTACCTGATCTAGCGAAAAGTTATGGTGTAAACAGAAGACGAGACTTGATAGTTTGCTTTTCTTAATTGAAGGTTTCTTGAGTTTATGGTGAGACACAGGAGTTCTGTTAACAAAGGAATCGATCTCGATGTTATTGCTCAATAGGTGCAATTAGCACCGTTTAGCGTTCTTGAGACGAGGTTACGGCCCATACTCTTTTTCAGCGCTGATTGCTTTCAACTGTTGTTATTTTGCACGAAAGATTAGCAGGCGGGATGTTTGTAAACTGCAAAAAAAAAAAAGAAAAACAAAAAAAAACATCACATTCTTCTTTCCGCGGTATTAACACGTGTTGTATGACCATTGCTACCCAAGAAACATCTTGAGATTGGCACCGTCATACTGTCGACCACAGGCGGATGACTCCTCCCAGCCTAGCGGGGCGAAGGTACGTAGTGCTGCTCACAGTAAACAGTATCATGTCATTCATATATAGATTGCCTTTTGCAGATTCTCGTGTAGCTCTAGTTAAGGTCTGTTATCTTTCAACCTTCTCACATGCACCATTTGCATCCCCTAAACTCTCATCTTGCAGAGTAAGCAGTACGTGCAGATTAGATATGTCGGAAGGTTTGCTTGGGATATGCCAACCCAGCAACCACATTTCAAAAGGGACATAGACACAGCCAGAATGAATTAACAAAGCAGTGTTGTGTACGGGACAGGTTTGTTGCTCTATCCACAAATGCCAAATGCTTCCATCCCAGGGAGATGTGTGATGATGCCTGCCAGCTCCGAAAATTTCAGCCTTCGTCCTTGAAGTCAGTATGTCCTTTACCAGCAGGCTCGTTTTTTAACTAAATTTTAACTAAAGGGCCTTGTCCCCAGATGGCACATGTTCTTTGCACCTCTTAATTTGCACGAAATGCGGACAGACATAAGGTGCCTTCAATAGCAAGGTGCCTGACAAGCCACTCTCTTTTCCTTCATACTGCATATATCATGCATTTGAGGATAGTAACTCTCGTTAACCAGGGTAGAACAAGGGGAAGAAGATGGCTACACAGCATGAAAGAGAACCCGAACAAGTATCAAGGGGAAGTATGAGAAGCAACTTAACTCGGAAGACAAGTCTCCTTGTTGAAACATTTGCTTGCAAAAACCCTCGTTGTGTTCTGTCTCATTAACCATCAAACCAGTAGGCCCTCCAAACCATCCTGAAGTGGCGACCGTTGGCGTCGAGGTAGAAAGGAACACTCAGTGGTTTTTTTTATATATATATATAGATATACAGAATGAGAGAGTGGTTCGGGATAAAGACGTTTCGGTCGACTTTCTTATTTAGTTTTTATTGGTTAATAAAATTTGCTTGTTTTTATTTGTTTATTGTTCTTTTTAGGCCCAGCAGGGACACAGTAATTTTCTCAATGTGACCCACAGAACAACAGAGTTTGAGACCCCTTCTATATTCATAGACAACTCCGGAACGAAGGGGCAGTTGCCCCTCAAAGGAGGCCCTAAAGCCAGTGGTGACGACTGACTCTCGTGATGTAGAAGGTAATCCCCTTGGATCTGCTAGCTTATGGTGGACGAAAGGGGGCTAACAGCCTTGTTGGATTAGTAGCACCATTATGTGAGTCGGGAAACTCCATTGGCTGACGGGCCTGCTTGGAGGGCCGCCTGCAACTTTGTCTACAGTTGAAGCGGACCATAGAGTGTGGCTTCGTCAAAGAAATTGTGCACACTAACTCTAACTAGAGCAAAGCAAAGAAAAGAGAGCTATGTACATTGACGTATATATTTCTTGAAATCTAACGTTTCGTATCTACAAACATCTGGCAATAGGCCCTATCTAGATACTATTGTTGGGGGCCCTACTGATTGTTTTACGTGGGGCTAATTGTCGTGATTATCGTTCAGGTTGCAGAAAATGGTGAAAGCAGGCTTGCTTACTGCTTTATGCATTGAATTTTTGTGATGTTAGCTACCTTGGTGGCCTAAGTATAGCATAATGTGATAACATTGCCGCTGTTTGTCACACAGGTTCTTTTCCGGTCACTCTTAGCTTATAAGTGGAACTCTTTGTTTATAAACGGAACCATTGATGCGGAAGTTCCTTTCTTACTGTAAAGGCATTCTGAAAGAAATTGGGCCAATTCTAGCAGGACATTAGTTGTTATCCTTTTTTTTTGTGTATGCAGCCGTTTTCAGCAATTTGTCTTAGTATCTTTTCAGCGATTTATGATGGACCATGTTTTAGGCACAAGTGAGATGGGAAGGCGCATGTTCAGGAACCTAAGTGTTGTTGGAGTCATTTGAAAGTCTGCGCATTCAAGAGGCAGTGATTGGCCCTTTAAACCAAGGGCAGTAGTGGCGATTTATGCGCTACTTTCTGGACAGGGAACAGGTTACTGGCCCTTGTGTTAGCATTGTTGGCAGTAGTGGCTGTGACCTTTTTTTGTTTGCTGCTGCTGTTGTACTCACATGGCATGGGTGCATTTGCTTCAGAGGGGCATATAGGAAACCATACATTTCAGGTCAAAGTGCTTTACTACATACTGCCAGGCCATAGGCTCCTCTTGACTTTACAACCCCGAGCTCAGTACCTACCTCATGATAGTATATTCTTTTATGTTCTGCGTCCGCAACTTTCTTCAGGTCAGAAATGAGGGAACTGTCTCCCATGCCTTAGATGTGGGCTTTTAAGGGTTGCCATTTGCCAGGCATAGCTCAGCTTGCACAGTATATTTCTACCCTTGTCACACATCATGCTAGCCAGGGGATCCATAGTGACACACGCCCGCCTTTATCCCCCATGTTAGATGTTTCTCTTTCTCAGGATGGCGACAGTTCCTCGCGGCGTGGTCGGAAGGGTGGCAGCAGCCGCCGAAGCAGCTCGAGGAGCCGCAGCCGATCCCGGAGCCCCAGTCGTAGCCGAGATCATCGTGGGGGCAGCAGCAGCTCGCGGAGCAGCCACAGCCACAAGTCCCACAGGCGCCATGACCGCAGCCGGGAGCGTTCGCGCCGGGACCGCAGCCGGTCGGGTTCGCGGAGCCACAGGAAGAGCCGGAGCCATAGTGGAAGCCGCGGAAACGGACGAGAGAGCCACAAGCGGCCCTCATCGACTGAGAGGAAGGCTTCAGCCGGAGTTGCAGCTCCCCGGGACTCTCTGGCAACAAGCCTCGCTTCTAAGACTCAAGCGGCAACAGCTGGTAAGGTTTGAACTGTGAAGAGCAGCCTGTTGTAAGCTTTGTGTTGGCACATGTAGCTGGCACCAACGGCGGTGATGTAGATGGCAATATGGCCTGGAGGCGTGCGCGTGCTCGTACCGCTCGGGGGCTCAGGTCGGTCCGAGTATTTCAGGGAGGGCCAGGGCGGACACATTAACTCCGACTGCACGAAACTTTGCGAAAGCGCGAATGTGGTAGACGTGTCGAATGCACAGCATTTGTGTTTTTCAACGTCCTTCCCACACCTGAGCGACTGAGTTCTCTCCGCATGTCTGTTTGCTTGAATTTCCTCTACGCGCCCTTGCTGTCAACTAATCTTTAACAGCCGGCAGCAACCGAGCAGCAGGGCCGTTTGTGGGTTACTGCATTTCAGCTTTCTCTTTAGATACACCGGCACACGATTCGGTATCCGTCTTTGGATTCGCACTGGGCTGTCGCTTCTCTCATGTCTGTTGTGGCTTGCTCCTACTTTCAACATAACCTCGATGGAATAAGGTCGTAGCACCTGGTCAAAGCATTCGCGGTCCTTGAGTTCTCACTCGTTTTTCAGTGCAAGCAGTGCAGTGGCGGCGCGTTGCCAAAGACGAGCTCGTAGAGTACTTGCTCATAGAATCAACCCCTTGCTCAGAGTTAAAGTCAGCGTGTCTTTGGAGAAGCAAGGGAACTGTGTACACAAACCTTGCTTTTCTTGCGAAGAACATATGGTCATTCCAGCCACCAGCTAGAGTAGTGAAAGTTAAGCACTACCAGATTTATGATCCAGGAGTGCCACAAATTCCTCAAGCATTCAACAATGCATAAATAACAACATAGAAAAATAATTCTGACATCTTGGGCATGATAACTTTCTTATACTGTCGCTTTAACGGCAATTATAGCGAGTCGGGCAGGACTTTGGCTTTTAATATTGGCCCGTGCACACCCTTACTTTGGCCGTACTCATTTCAACTGGCAAACACGGGCACCGTCCTAGTTAACGAGTGGAATAACTAGGGCCGCTTCACTGTTTATCACAACACGCAAGCCATCGCCGTGCAAGCTATTGACCGCTGAGGTGGTGCACAGTTTTGCTGAACTTTTCGTGAACTTGACCTGCACGTCTGCACTTTTTGAAACAAATGGCGTCGTGCAGAGGGTGCCACGTTGGATCACTGAAACGAACGGCGAAGTGCAGCACCACGTGTAGGTAAATCGAACGGACCTAAAGTATAAGCACAAGCAAGCTGAAGCCCTTGTACAACCGCCGCCGCTTGTTACGCCCCTGTTCACAAAAGCCCAAGGACTGGCATTGCTGCTAATACAGCAGAAACCCGTTGTTACGTTCCTCACTGCTGCGTTTTCCCGGCTGTTACGTCGCTTTCATCCGGTCCCGGCATTGCTCCTGTAGGATCCAATGTATTGGGATCCTCGTTGTTACGTTGTAGCTGTGAAAACGTTCCCGCATTATACGTCACAACTGGTCACCGCGAACCCGCCTAAGGCAACGCGCGCCGACCACCATTTTGACTTTTGAAGAGTCTTGGCTAGGCTTGGCTATGGAACTAACTTTAAGAAGCCGCACGCGAGTTGGAGAGGCCGCCACTAGATGGCCATCTGCCTCGTGAACGTCGGCTAGGTGGCGTGCACCGCCACGGCCCGATTCAAAGGGTTCAGCTTCATCCATCCATCCATCCATCCATCCGTTGAACCAGTCCACGGCAAAGCCAGTCGTGAACCAGTCGAACTAACCCTTGTCCTTTGTATCTGACGTTCTTCAGTGTCATCGCGCAAGCGGAAGGCGCTTTCCCTCCAGGAAAAGTTGGACGCACTCAACGCTGTCGACAGGCAGCCAGCGCGGAAAAGAATTGATATTGCCGAAGACCTTGGTCTGCCACCATCGACGCTTAACGGCATCGTCTCAAAAGCTTGCAGAGATTGAAGGCAATGCAGCGCTTTTCGGCCCGAAAGCTAAGCAGGCTCGTGGGGCCAAGTATGGAAGACTAGGCTCTTCTGACATGGTTCAAGCAAGCTCGCGCTGCCAGCGTCAACTTTGATGGCAGCATTTTGCGCGAGAAGGCAGTGGACATCGCCAACAGACTGGGCGTCACGGACTTTGCGGCATTGAATGGCTGGATTGACCGTTTCCGGAAGAGGCACAGCATCGCGTACAAGACAGTAAGCAGTGAATCAGCAAGTGTGAACTTGGCAACAGTCGACGATTGAAAGGCCACACTATCTGCTATACTAATTAAGGGCTATGCGCCTCGTGACATCTACAACGCCGATGAAACGGGCCTTTTTTTTTTTTTTCAGGTGCAGCCGTCGAAATCCCTAAGCCTGAAAGGAGAAGCGTGTCATGAAGGCAAAAACAGCAAAGAGCGATTGACGGTGCTCCTTTGCTGCAGCATGGATGGTTCCGATAAGTTAAAGCCATGGGTAATCGGAAAATATCGGAACCCGCGGTGCTTGGAAGAACACTCGCCTGCTGCCATGTCACTACAGAAGTAACAGTCGTGCGTGGATGATGTGTTCGTTGTTCGAAGATTTTCTTCGCTACTTCGACAACAAGATGTGATCCCAGTGTAGGAGTGTTCTCCTTTTTGTAAACAATTGTGCTGCCCACCCAAGAGACCCGCAGTTTCTTCGGAACGTCAAGCTTGTGCTCTTCCCACCGAACACTACAAGCCATCTGCAGCAGCTGGATGCCGGCGTCATAAAGAACCTGAAGCATTCCTACCGGAAGTGTGTTGTGAAGCGCTGTCTCGCGCGTATTGGTCGTGGAGAGCAGCCTACGACCATTTCGATGCTTGACGCTATGCACTATGTCGCTTCAGCGTGGGCTGCAGTGGCCGCATCAACTGCACAGCACTGCTTCGCGCAGTGTGGCTTTCGCACGGACGGCGAAGGGGAATTTCCTGGCACAGACGCTGGGGAGTCGTAAGCAGCCTCTTGTGATCAAGAGCTCACTGAGGCGATGGATGCGCTGGGTGCCACGGGACTCGCATACGACGACTATGTCGCAGTGGATGCTGGCGTCGTGACATCGGAGTGCCAGAGTATCGGGGATATTGTTGCGAGCTCGGTTGCGAGTGAAGCCGCAGATTGTGATGACGAGCTCGAGCCACACGATTCCGAGGATTTGTCAGATCCGAGCTTTGGAGAAGCAGTCACGGCTCTAGACCTCCTCCGTAGGTATGTCGCACCTCAAAGCGACACGGACAGCAATGCGGCTTTCCGGGCTATTGAGAAGCGCCTGGTGTTTTCTAGCGAGCAAGAAACGGCAGTCCACTATTCTTGATTTTTTAAGTCCTAACGTCACTTCGCGGAAATAAATTGTTTGAAGTGAAAGCTGCACCGTTCTCGTTCCTTTTCGGAGGCTTCCTCACTGTTGCGTTTTCCCGGCTGTTACGTTTTGTTTTTTTTCTCGCACCGGTGAAAAACGTATGAACAGGGTTCTACTGTATATATTAAAAGTGGCTTACAGGTGACAAGCTGCTGGCTCATTGCGTTTGAGGCAAGACGCGAAATTCTGCAGAATCGCTGAAAAGCAAAAATTGGTGGCTGTGTCCGAAGGAAAGGTATGAGTCAAGTCTCTGGCTGCTGTTGAAATGGCCACAGCCAACGGGGGACATAAAGCTTCGAGTATGTACTGCAAGAGCTTGGCATTTTTCCATCCAAGGGGCACCTTGTGCTCAGTGACTCCAGTGACAGGACTTGAATCCAATAAATGTCAACACGGCAGACTGCTGAAGCACGCTTTTGCCGCCGCAGCATGATCAAGGCTCGAATGGAGGACACTGCTCACAGTGACCTTGAAGGGCTAACGCATGTTGCCGGGGCGTTTCTAGTGATGGGAGACTATTGTTGTGCAGCCCATAAATCTCCATGCCTAATTTCATGCAGTTTCGGTCGCATCATTTTTTAATACAGAACTTTCAAACTTTGAAATGCATTTTTCTCCTTTCGCAGTTTTGAGAAAGGTTGTGCTCAGGGCCTTTTTGTACTTCTGTTTGTCATTTTACAATGCAAGTTGGCACAATGTGTAGCTTGCAAGTATCTATTCAGAATTTCTGTACCTCTAATATTTATTTATAGATGTTTGACACAACAGTACTGAGCCTCTGGAACAAAAGAGCAATAACTTTTTTTTTTATCATACTAGACATCTTCTGGACTAAATTCTTCCTAGTTATCTGCATTCTACAGCTAGTAAGCTACAAAATAAGCTATTACTTCCCAGCGAAAATGTTTTTTGCGAAAGCACGTGCACTAAAGGCCCTTGTTTTTTGTTTTATGCTTGTTTAGCAGCGATGAGCAAACACTATAGCACACAAAATTTCATGGTTCTGGGTGGCTCATTGTTATTATTATTATATATATATGGTGTGTGTATATATGTGTATGCATGTATATTTTAATACCGTTCCCCTTAAGCGCTAACCGCATGAGGCGACAATTTGCGGCAACATGCCGCACAACGGGCTGAGAGCCGTCAAAGCATTGCTGCTCATTGCTGTCGCTCAATTTCGGGGTTTGTAGAAAATTCCATGTGTCGCCCGGAAGCAGCTCACGAGGCAGCCAATCGCAGAAGGCTTTGGGGTGCCCAACTTCCGTTCTGGATTTGTGTGTGTGTGTGTGTGTGTGTGTGTGTGTGTGTGTGTGTGTGTGTGTGTGTGTGTGTGTGTGTGTGTGTGTGTGTGAAGTTTGTTTTCCTAGTGCGGTTTGGGCGAAAAACCTGGTGCCTGTACGCGCTCACTTCTTCTGATCCGTGTATATATGAGTGCATCGAGACAATTCAGGAAAAGCTTGGAAGGGTGGTAAAAAAAAAAAAAGGCTAGTGTGGCTAGATATTGTTAATTTCCGAAAGGAGCAGGAGAAAGTCGCTGCTTGCAATGCAAGTCGGCATTGCAGTGCAGTAGCGCACCGCTGCACTGTGACCCTTTAAAATGTGATGCGTTACAAGAAATTTTATCAGTGTTTTATTGTACTTCATGCTGTTTAGTGTTTAAGATGGGATATAGCGTGATTGCACTCCCCTTGACCGAATGACGAGGCAGCGTTAACAGAGCAATGCTGAAAACGTGCCTCTCTATCGCTGAGCCCCATCGCTCCGTGCGTAATGCACCAGTGACAACGACAGGCATAGGCGGCGGCGGCGCACGACGGATCGCTAGGGGCTGTCACCTCATGCGGTTACCGCTTTAAAACAGAAGCTTGGACAATTTGGTAATCTATTTCATAGAAGCAGCATTATTTCCGTGGGTCAAGCAATAGACTTCAGTTGTTAGTGCTTGATCTCTTGTTCCAGCTTCGTCCTGGTTGTTCTGCGCTGTTTCTGCAACATGGAGTATACTGTAATACTGCTTGCAGCTTTGCATACGTCGGTGCGTGCCAGGGATCAGGTCACGTCAGCAGCAGTAGGAAGCCAATTCCAGTACTGTTTCTTGGCTGATGAAGGCCCAGTGATGGAAGCTGCTTTACGAGCCTAGTGAGCACAAGGTCATCCCCACAGGATCGTGTGATGCCTTGGAACATGTCGACTTCAACAACTACATTCATGCAGACAAAAATGCTTCATCTGTTTCATGGGTAAAAGCAATTGCCATCATGCGTCGTTGTTCAGCTCCGGGGAGGACATTTCTCTATTACTCTCAGCAAAAAACATGTATTTTAGAAGTGTTGTGGGGTCTGGTGTCAACCTGCCAGAAAAAGAAGCTGATGGCATCCACATACGCCAATGCCGACAAAATGGTATCGACTTGGTCTATGCGCATTGACAGCATGAAGTGTTCCAATCAACGATGCCCTCTTGCATCAAAAGCATAGGGATGCTTGTACTTCGCGTGGGGGAACTTAAAGGCGAGCAATGGATGGCTTCAAGGTTTTCTGATCAAGTCTGCTGTCATTGTAAAAATAAGCGGAGAGTCCCCTTATATCGACACGTCCAAGGTCTGCCGCTGTGATAAGATTGCCCTGCAAAACTGTGGATAACTTGGGCCATAGTTGGTGACTAGGTGAAAAAGGTCAGTGGAGATGTCAGAGAAAAGTTTCACAGTTTGCTGCTCATCCTTAGACATATGTGCTGCACACCGTGTTGAATGCCTCTAGCTTTGGAATGTCAAACTTCGGTGTTTACCCGTGAACTGCACTTCATTCAGCCCACCTTCACGGAGGAATTTATCTGTGTGAAGTGCAGCTGCAAGTGCAGACTAATCCAAAAGCTGCTTCCAAACATTGACCTTCAGCGAGGAGGGAAGGTGAACACTTTCAAGCATTTGGTGTGCTAGAAGCATCCTGGCAGGGAATGAGTACAGACGTCGTTACGAAATGCTTCAGGAAAGGCCTCATAACAAAAGAAATTCAGGCTGCGAGAACTGGTGAGGAAGTGAAGCGGTTAGAAGGGGAGCCTTCAGGACTGCCCGATTCTCGCCGACGCTTGGGTTTTTCTCTGCGGGGTGGATGGAGCAGTTTCTCGTGACATGTCACTCTCGACTTTTTGCATGTGGGCGACTGTGCCTTGACTACCAAAGAGGTGTCGGACGAGGCGCTGTTGGAAAGTGCCCGATACCACAGTGGAAATGATAGGTCGTCAGAGGTCAAGGCGCTTGTGTTTTGTTGGGAGATGTTGGATGCCGTTGACATTTCATGCCACATCGTGGGCTTGTTGGACGACGATGGAGCAGATTTAGGATGCCTTGCTAGCAGCCATTGGTGCCATCCCTTGTCAACAAACAGTGTGGCAAAATCACCTTCTCTTTTTTTCCAAATCATTCAGCGCACAGTGGGTGTGTTCCCTGGCCTTTATTTTGCCCTCAGATCCTGTTGTTTGTTTTTTACACCGTTGGCTTTAGTGCACACGTTCAGTGAGTTTGAGTGATACTGCAATCCAGCGTTGGAATCTATCACGTAGCCTCATGCATACGTGATAGTCATAAGATGAAAATAGAAACGATTTCCAGTCGCTAAACTTGCTACCAGTGCTACTATCAAGGTATGCCCTCAACAGTGGTGTTTCATGAGCTAATGCTCGATATCCATGTTTTTGCAGCATCCAATGGCTTCAATTTTTTCTTCTTCAGCTTCGTTATATCCAGGCTCATGGTTTTGATTCTATGCTTGTAAACCTTTCACCTTAAGGGGGGACGCGGAGATCAGATCGCGAAAATCGCGTAAAAAAATCAAATTTTGGAAACCACGCGTTTCGGTATCTACAACACCTAATCTACGTTGTATCAAAATGATTTGGCTGAAAACGCAATAAAAGTGGCTGAAAAAAAAAATAATTTGTCAGTGCACAGCGCGAAAAAGCAGCTTTAAATCGCGCAAAATCACCGAAGTTCGCGGAGCCATATCTCGTCTTTCCGGCCACCGAGCGCCGCCATCTTGGTATCGTTCGAAAGCTCAGCGTCTCGCCGTGCCGTTTGTAAATTCTTCGGTCGTCGCCATCTTGTAACAATCGCACAAACACGAAAGAAGCGTGGGTCTGCCGGGGGTGGATCACGCGGGCCCTTCGATGAAACCGCGCCTCTGATTGGCTGCCGTGTTGAAAGACGCCTTCCCATTGGCTGCTGCTGTGGCAGTGGGCAAGTTGGCAACCGCAGTGGAACGCTGTTGTCTGCTTCACGAACCACGCCGGCGTCTTCATTTCTCGCAGCTCCCATGATAGAGATTGATCGTCGCTCGTTTGAGAAGAAATTTTTGACGAAGCACGCCTTCGGAAAACTGAAGCGCTAGCCTCCTACGGCAAGAAAAATATGGCGGCCAGCACGAGACGCAGAGCCGGTGAGCACCCGACTGAACATGCCGATAGCGTGGCGTGCTATCTTGCACCGTTCGACAGCAGCAGCGAAGCTGGTAATCGCCCTATGCCATCAAGGCCGATCACCCAGACGACGAATGACGCACCAGCGGAGGCTCTCGCACCGTGGCGAGCGGCCGCAATGATGAGCAGTCAAGATCGCGTCGTTGCAAGCGACGCTGGTCGAAGGTCACCATTGCCAGCAGAGACTGTGTACTCTGTCTCGGGCGCATCGCTTGACTTGGACATCCAGCCTGCGGATGAGCCCCAACCGTCGACAAGCTACAGTGGGGTGCCTGAAAATTCACCGGATGATTCGTCACCCGACTGTCTCACCATTCAGGCGCGCCACGAGCCACGTTTCGTGTGTGCGATGACGGCAGAAGCGCAGCCATGCGGCTTTCGCGACTCCCTTCGCGCAGTGTCCGCAACTCAACGGAAATTGAGCTCGATGAAACAGCAAGGCGAGGAACAACTTCTGGCTCCTTCTGACAGTGAGTTTATTCTTGTTCAAGTTTCAATAGTCAACTCTTTGCTCGCGAAAACTTTGTGCCCAAGCTGTCAACAGTGTTCTGTGAGTGTACTCTGCAGTACAAGACTCGGTTTGGCCGTGAAAATGGTGCTGTCATGCACTGCTTGTGGCCCAATCGAGTCCCAGTGGTCATCTCAAAGGAAGGAAGGTGCACGGGTGTTTGATGTGAACATTCGTTCAATGCAAGCTGTTAAAACAATAGGGAAAGGGCAAACAGCTCTGAACGATTTCTGGGCCATCATAAATGTGTCCCATCGTGGATTACACCCATCGTGGATTACACCACAAGACTTTCCAAGGTCACTAGAAGGAGTTATTCAAGCCTGCTGCAGAGGAGGCTGCCGACAGCGTCTTTAGGATGCCGCAGCTGCTGTGATAAGTGTTTACGGAGAGATTAAGGTTGGCTTCACAAAAAATGTGACCGTTGTTTATGATGGCATGTGGTTGACGCGCGGTCATAGCTCCCATATTGGGGTAGGGTGCATTACAGAATTCTATACAGGGCTTGTGCTAAACAGCATTGTTCTTTCAAACTTCTGCCTTAAGTGCAGCTTAGGGCCAGCAGAGAGTGACCCAACACACCTTCAGTGGAAACAGCAACATCGGTGCCAAAAAAAACACGGAAGTTGGCTCTGGCAGAATGGAAGTGAAGGCCGCATTGCAGCTTTTTGGCCGTTCATTGGCCAAGAACGACCTGCGATATACGGCAGTTGTCTGTGATGGAGACAGCCGTGTTTTCCAGGCATTGCAAGATGAACAGCCCTATGGGTTTATACCAGTCACAAAAGAAGACTGCATAAATCATGTCAAAAAAAGAATGGGCACAGGCCTTCGCTCCATAGTGAGTAAGACCAAGAAAGGGGAACCACTCGGTGGCAGAGGTGGGCTCAAGCTACAGCTGATAAAAAAGCTCACCAACTACTACGGCCTGGCCATCAGCAGGAACACCAATGATGTTGCTGCAATGCAGAGAGCTGTCATGGCCACATACTGGCACGTAACATCTACTGACAGTGACCCCCACCATGAACTGTGCCCCCCGGTCCACTCGGCTGGTATGAGCTGAGAGCAGCAGAAGCAAAAAATGAAGCACAGCCTGCTCATAAATATAAGCTTATGAGCAGAGTTGCCCAAGCCATGCTGCCCTTTATCAGCGGCTTTCAGACTTCCGCTTGCTAGAGCGCTGCAAGGATAGAAGGACACAGAATGCAGCTGAGAGTTTGCATTCTGTTGTTTGGTCCACATTGTCAAAGGACGAGCATGCCTCACTTTTTGCAGTCGAGACAGCTGTAAATGAGGCAGTCATAAAGTACAATTCAGGGAACCAAAGAGCGTACTCTGAAATGTATGCCAAGTTGGGTGTACATCCTGGTGCCCTTGCCGTCCGGAGGGCTCAAGAAAAGGACTACGAACGCTCAAAGAAAGCTTCAAAAGCTCTCCAAACAAAAAGGCAAATGTGTAAGAAGATGCCTGACAGCAGTGATGTAAAATATTACAGCCCTGGTGCTTTTAATAAATGTGCAGTGCTTGCAAAACTTTGCAGGCCGTTTTCTCAATTTTGTTTTTTTTTGTCGATCACCTCGCTCGTGGAAAGCATAGCACTACAATGGATGAACCGATTTTGATCTAGATTGTTTTACTGTGATCCTTAAACTGTGCTGTATTTAAAGACAGTCTTGAGATGTTCCTTTATCTTTTCATTATTTTATTATTTCACTGTAAGTACATGGCTCTATGCAGTGACGCACAGTTGTGTGCATGTAATGTTTGATAAAAAATTATTAGCGCTTGAAAAAAAAACATCTAGCACTGTCTTGCTGTAGATTAGACATTTGGGCAAGCATGCAAAGTATTCTTGGCTCTCTACCATGTTTTGTTACTGTGCCAGGCTTCCCATGAGCAGCGAACATATAAATTGCTATAAAACAAAAACTAATGAAGATATCGTCATGAAACTTTATATTTGTCTTTTTATTGCAATCTGCAGTATGTGTGCCAAATTTCAGCCCATTCTGTCAAGAAATAGGAAAGTTAGTTTTGATCCCCTCCTCCCCCCTTAAATGATTGAAGAGGCAATAACAGCCATTAGAAGCTTCAGGAGTGATTAAACTTGTAAAGCACAGCTAGGAATCCAGTTTATGAACCTTTGACCCAACGGTGTAGGACTTGTCTGAATATTCATTTTTTTCTATTTTGCTTTCTTCTTGAACCAGCTGCTCCAGAAGTGTCCCAAGCGCCCTCCAGCATGAGCATGGCGGCACCATCGGCGGCTGGTGCGCCTCCACCTGGTGTGTCGGCTGCTCTAGCTGCAGCACGGGCTGCTGCAGTGCGCTCGGGCCTGATGCCTGTAGAGGCACTGAACGCCCCTCCACCACAGCTGCCCTCCTCACTGCCCAGGTATGCAGTGTTTTGTGAATGCTCACCTCTTGCTGCAAAGGTGCCACTTGTTCAGCACGGGGTGTCAGAGCTTTGCTTCGGTATGCATTGCTCCCACTTCACATTGTGACCACATTGTGGGGCACTGGTAAACATCTGCAGGGCCTGCATAGTAGACTGCAGACATACTGAGTGATTTAAGGATTGTTAGATAAAACTAGAGTGTTTTTGTTTCTCTCTCTCTCTCTCTCTCTCTTTTTTTTTTTTTTTTTTTTTTTTTTTTTTTTTTTTTGTTCTCTTCCAACCTGACAAGGCGCAGATTTTTCTTTTTTTTTCCCCACCCCCAACTGGTTCCTAAACCAATGCGCATTTGTGTTGAATTTTAGGGGGGGACATGACCTTTGAAATCCGAAAAATCGCGAAACATTCAATTTGTGGAAGATATATTCAGGTACAGTCGACGACCGATTTTTCGGACACCCAAGTTTTCGGACGTGCTTGATTATTCGGACTTTTTCCCGGCCCCAGGACATACCTTATAAAGTCGATGCATTACGCTGCTCAA
This sequence comes from Amblyomma maculatum, assembly GCF_055883805.1. NCBI lineage: Eukaryota > Metazoa > Arthropoda > Arachnida > Ixodida > Ixodidae > Amblyomma > Amblyomma maculatum. Next base: position 121,657,559 of record NC_139346.1, read on the forward strand.
AATTTCAGACACTCTAAGAAAGGCTATTCAATTTTTCGGACATTCCAAGCGTCAGCCGGGCCAACTACCCCACATTTTGAGCAGTGTCGCCGCCATCTTGTTTACTTTTTCCTTTGATAGCCTCGAAACCGGTGCCGGCCTTGCATGCCGTTCCGCATCTAAACTGACGCTGGATCGAGGCTATATTATTTTTCTAGCAGCTTCCGTTTTCAGTACAACGTCACTTCTGTCGCTCCTCGCCACCGGAGTGCTTTTTTTTTCCTTCTTTTAGCGTGATCGCTTCGACTGCCTGTTCCTCTGTGTTTGCCGTGCTTTTCACGTGCGTTGCAGAGCGTACCCAGTAGGTCTAGCCATGGTCGTGCTGATGCGAGAACTATGTTCTGTCGCTACTGTGGCTCGCATTTAATCGAATCGGCTTCAGTTCTTCAAGAAGCTATTCCCAAATTTTGCTTTTGTGTGTGTGTGTGGTGTGTGTGTGTGTGTGTGTGTGTGTGTGTGTGTGTGTCAGTGTTGTGATCCAGTGGTTGGTGGTTGTAATGTGCCTCGACAGTGGGAAAACCTACTTTGTCGATTTGCTCGGAGCACTTAGTACGCTCGCCGATGCGTGGAAGTCTGTAGCACCCACAACGCTGCGCAATTGCTTCCGCCACGCGGGATTTGTGCTGAATGATGAGTTGGCTGCCTTGGACAAGGAGTGTGTCGTCGAGCAGCTGTCAGGCAGTGAGCAGCTCATTCACGACCTTCGCACTGCTGGTGTCGAAATTTCATCGGCCGTCTCGTTTTCAGTTCACAGACGTAGACCACGAGTTGGAACTGTGCGAAATTATTATTAAAAGCCTGATAAGGATATATAAATCAGAGGAAAAGTGCTTTCAGTGAATGGATACATTGAGTTGAGGGTAATAGTGTCTGACACGTTTCTTGTGCATGATATATGCTTCCTTAATTCAAAAGAAAACATTTGACAAAGGTCTGTTGCAACTTAGCCACAATCACACCTCATGTAGGAACTAAGTAGGTTCTGAAACATTGTGTCTTTTCAATTAGAAATTATTCGACAAGTACTTGTGGAGTCTGAGAGTGACGTTGACGATGGCTCACCTGCAGCAGCGCAGCTGACGCAAGCTGAGCTGGTGCAAGCGAAATTCGGGAGGACCTGTTAGCACGGCAGCGGAGCGTGGTGCAGAAAAGCATTCATGACTTTTTCTGGCCTCAAAGTGGCAATAGGCAATAAATTGAGTTTTGGTGCACATTTGTTTTTTCAGACATTTTCGTGGTTCGTTGAGAGTCCAAAAAATCGGTCGTCGACTGTAGTATGTTTTATACAGTCAACGACCGATAATTCGGACTCCACGGGGAATGTAAACCAGTCCGAAATATCGAATGTCCGAAAAAACGAATGAAGCAAAAAATACCTGTTTATTTACATTTTAGGGTGCCTGTTTCGGGAAGAATTTGTCGATGCGTTGCTGCACGCACTTCCGCTTACGTCTGGCGAGTAGTGACTAAGCAGCGCTTCAAGTTTTTCACTGCGGTAGTTTGCGACCAGTGTGCTACTCACTGCACCACTTTCACCGCACATTTTTTTGAAGGCGAGGTCGAACCGCTTTTTAAAATTCCTGAGCCACCCGTCGCTGAACTGAAATCCTTCGATGCCAAGCTGCAGTGCGAGTGTCTCAGCCTTATGCTTCAAAAGGTGGCCAGAAACAGGAACACGCTGGGCGACAGTAGCGTTAAGCCAGATGTTCCCAACTTCGGGTAAAGGCCTTGTCGCAGCCTTTTCTGTTCAGCTGTTGTTGTCTTCTCCGTGGCCTCAAGAATCTTGGACCTATTCTTCATATAGTCCGATATCGTTTGCTTGGAGATGTTGAACTCACAGGCAACTTCGACTTGAGAACGGCCGCTCAGCACTTGCTGTATTATGGCTGCTTTCTTCGCCATTGTCAGCGTCGTGTATTTCCCACGTTTCGCCGCCGTCGGCACGGACCGCGAAGGCACCGTTGGCGCCATTTGCCGTGGCCTGTCGTTGTCAAACTCAAGAGAAACGTTGTCGTATGGTCACTTGAAAGAACCTAGCCTAACGCTACTCACGCACGAGGCACTGAACAAACGAGCACAAACTGGTGGCCGATGGCGAAGACGCGGGGAGGCCAAACATGCCCGAGGGCCAGTCATGCGGAGTGGAGCGCCGCCTGCTGTTCTCCCGTCGCAACTGTCCTGTCGCACCGCCGCCTCCGTGATCCGATGGCGCACCGTTCGCCGATCACGGAGGCAACAGTCGCTTATTGCGAGTAGGCACCAAAGGAAGGCGCTCGTCTCCTTTCTTTCTTTCTTTTTTTTTTTAACTAGGAACGGCGGCGGGGGAAGCGCGCGCATCGAGGCACCCTGTTTAGAGTCCGGATTATCGAATATAGAGCCGGAGGCTGTCCGAAATATCGGTCGTCCTTACACATCATGTTTATGGGGCCAGTGGCGGTGCCGCAGACCTGTCTGAATAAACGAGCATGTCCGAATTATGAGCGTCCGATTTATCGGTCGGCAACTGTAGACTACTTTTTCTGTTATTATCACTGCCGAACTCGTCGTAGAAATACTGAAAATTAATTACATAACGAACAAGCGCCGAAAATTACCGAACCGAGCGCTGCCATCTTGGGCTTGTTTTGTTTGTGAATTCTTGCGCTTTCTTTTCCCACCCTCGATGGCAGCGCAGTCGAAGCGTGGCTTGCTTATGATTGGGAGCCTCACGGCGGCTTTCGAATTTCCTGCTCTCGAATTCAAGGCTGCGATTGAGTAAAGCGTGCGAGAACGCAGTTGATCGGGCGACTGCTATTGGCTGCTGTACCTGCTGACGCGATGGTTTTGGCTGCCCCCGTGCATCGTCTGCTCCGGCCGGCTCTTTGCTCTCGTTGTTGGCTGTCTTTGTACTTCGTGGGTTCCCTTCGCTTTTCACCATTTTTACGATCGTCGTCTTTACAGTCTCTTGTCATGCTCTCTGAACGGTTTCATGCAACATGTCAAACGTCGCGTGGTCGCTCACAATGCCTCGAGATGCAACATGCGTTCAGTGCACGGAAGCGAAGGCTGTCCGCATGGCAAAGCGCACCGCCATCATCTGCATCGACGCCTGCAGCGTCCTAGCATCTGTTACAGGGGAACTTAGAATAGAAAAAGGGCCTTGTCTTGCCCTGTGATACCTGTCCAGAAATTACTGCAATGAATTTCACAATTCCAACGCATTCTGCAAATTCTCCAGGCCTGGACCCATGCGACCTATATGATATTGTAGCGTGTGCAACAGCAGCCGCTTGGCGGCTGCTCATCGAGAGTCTCGTGCGCGGACTCGAAGAAGTGCCCCGTGGCGTTCGAGAAGAAGCTGAAGTTAGCTGCCATCTCTCGGTGCTCCGAACCTGCTCTTCTGCGCCTGCTAGCTCAACCCCCCGTTAAAACCCAACCCTCTGGTTACGGGCCTAAACGGCTACGTTACAATATACTCCTGTAATTTTAGAAATAGCGTGCGCAGCTCTATGAAACTAGTTATTCAAATGTCCAACATTCGTGCCTGCCCTAAAGCTTTCATTGAGATATTTCGACAAACAAAAAAGTTAGCTTTTTCTCAACCTTCTAGGGCCGTTTTCTCAGAATCACTTTTTGCCTAGTATGGCTGCTCAGGATATCCGTATCTCAGGAACCGCTTATCAAATTTTCATGAGGTTTATTTCATTTCATACCGCAATAAATTTCTGAGGGCAAGACAATTTCATTTTTTTTAAGACATTGTGCCTGGAATTATGATGATTAAAATTTGGTTATTGCAGGTCAGATTAATAGCACTGATGTGGGGCTGTGCTAAAATTCTTCAGTGGTGAAATTTGGAAAAGGGGCATTGTCTTGCCCTAGATTAAGGGGGGACACCCCTCTTAAAACTTTTTTCCTTATTTATGGGTGGATCTGACTGAAACTTGCACCATTAATGTACTTTTGCATGCTGATTTCAAATATCTGATTAGTTTTCTTGTAGATGAAATAGCTTTCAAAATAATCCCTAATTCATGTTCTTCGTTTGGAGGTGAGTTAATTACTAAACACTTTATGGCATGAGGAGAATAGCCCTGCCAGAGTGATCTAGAAGGATCATAGAGTGCCGCTAGTCATGAATTAACGTGGTAGAAGAATTTGAACCAAAGTTACAAGAAGTCAAACTTTTATGAATAAAAGCCCAGGTTGGCACCTAAGATTGATAATTAATTCGGTAAATGTTGCCGCATAATAACTGTACATATTTTTGTCCTACGGCACTGTCGAAGGTTTTCTCTTTCTAACAAGACAAGAATGAGAGCTATAGCACAAATAGACTAAGAGATATCTCTCCTCCAAAATTGCAGCACCCTCAAAATTGCAGTTTTGAGAAAACGAGGAAAAACACTTCACAGCATGTAGGTGTAAATTATGTCAATGATTGATATGTCAACAAGATCAGAAACAGGTGGAAAGTGATCTGAAGCGAAAATTAATGGCCTATGCCAGTTTGAGCCAAAGTTACGCAATAGGAAACGCTTGAAAGGAAAATTCCATTTGGGTACCGAAGACAACATAACCTTCTCAGCAAATTTTCTTTTGTCGTCACTGCATTTATCTTGGTTTCATGAGACTCGCAGGATTCCCTTTCTAGAAAAAAAATTTTTAAAGCAATAGCAAGAACAGGACCAGAGATATTGATCTTTAAAAAATGCAACACTACCAAAATTGGGGGATTGTCGGAAGCACTCAAGCCTCACGGCATTTAATCAGGAAGGGCAACCCCAAAGACCTCATGCTATTAAAATGCACCAGGAGCATAGTCGGGGTGCATGCTGTCGCGGTGTTTTCTTTTTTCTGTTTTAGCAACGCCAAGCGAAGCCGCCCGCTTCTTTGCAGAACGTACGCTACGGTGCAAGTCCTTTTCTTCAGCTCTCCTGGACCCAGTTGCTGTCACATTTGTACTGCATTCTTGCAGAATTGCTGCTGCTGTATGCTTGCAGCCGGCATTGAAGCGCAGCACAGCTTCTGCTGTGGCTGCTTCCACAGCAAACAGTGATGAGTGCCGCTCTTTGTGGATCAAGGTCCAGATGACCGAGTGGAAGCTTTCGTTCGAGTTCTGGGTCTTCCCCCGAATGCACCTCTGCAGCAGGCTCTTCTCTGATAAACGACTATAAACAGGCAAAAGAGCATCAGCCACATCTCTTGGCAGACTGTAATTGTGCTTTGGTGCAGGCTCCTCTTTTGCCTTTGCAGCGTTGTGGCGGCACCATGACTTCTCACCGGTAGGACACAAACTGTGTTTGGGGCAGTCATCAGTAGATGTGATGTGGTAATATGTCGCCATCACAGCTCGCTGCATGGCATCCACATCACCTACATTTGATCGAAGCGCTCGGCCATAATATATTGCCAGCTTGTCAACTAGATCAGCTGTCAGCCTTCCTCTGCCGCCAAGACTTTGCTTCCCTGCACCCTTGTGTCTCTGCAAGAGGTTGCGCAAAGCTGCTCCCATACACTTGTGCACGTGATTTATGCAGTCCTCTTTGACTATTTCAATGTAGCCATAGATTGCAGCATCTTTAAGAGCACTGAACGTGCGACTGTCCCCATCGCATAGCATGGTTGTGTAGCGCATGTTGTGGCGCTGCAGAGATCTTTCAAACAGAATTTTGCCAGCCTCTACTTCCATTTGACCAGCCTTGGAGTTGGTGTTTTTTTGGCACTGGTGGCGTGATTTCCAAAGTTCGTAGCCGTCAGTGTTTGGCTTGGGACCAATTTCGCAGCCCAGACAAAAGTTTGACAACACCACATAATCAAGCACGTAACCAGTGAAGAGTTCCACCACGGCACCGACGCCTATATGTGATGAGTGTCCGCGCGTCATCCATGTGCCGTCGTAGCACACGGCAATGTTCCCCCTATGCCCAAAACACAAGTCATCGTAGACCTTCGCCACTGCCTGCGCGGCTTGTGCCATAGCGGTCGTGGCGGCTCGGGTAGCAGCGGGTTGCAGTGTGTTCTTCAGATGCCGTTGAAACGTCTTGTTGTGCATCCCGCGCCGCGACAACCCCATCGCCGAAAAGATATCGTTCATTGCTGTCTGGCCGTTACCGGTCGACAGCATTGCTCGACTAGCCAGAATATTCAGCTCAAAAGGATTGCACCTTTTCTCGCCGTCAACCCTCCGCGAGTTCCACTCGGCCGCAATCTCACCGCAGTTGTCGCACAGCACGATCAGTTTTACGGCGAGGCCATAGCTCCGGTCGCTGGTAATTAAACGCACGCATCCACGACACGTTTTGCACCGCACGGCATCCAGAAGGATATTCACAATGCTGAGGTCAATTACCGCATAGGAGGCTGTTCCGTCCGCATCTGACTCTGCGGACGCACCACTTGCATCGGCGAACAGCGCGGTCTTTCGTGCCGTCGCCGGCGTCGATACCAGTCTATCAAGGGTAGCCTGCTCACGGGCACTCACTTGAGTTATGTCACTGTTAGTGACAGGCGCGGTATCAATACGTACACGACTGCAGTCGGCACGAAGAACGGCGCCGTTGTCCAGCGGAATCGGAGAAGCGTCGCCTCCCGCAACGTGATCGTCACACAATCCTGCAGCACTGGCACTTGCTTCTTGCACAGTATGCAACGAAGTCGCATTCTTAACGCGTTTCTTTGGTTGCTTTCGCCCGAACTTGTGCAAAGAGCGGTACTTCTTCGCGCCTGGCATGACTCTCGCGTTGCACTAGCGTGGTCGGCAGAAAGACAAAATGGCGTCACCGGGAGTCCGCATTTCAGGGCTAGCTTGCCGGAACCAACCAAACGACGCCATTTTGATCACGTGCCTTAACCGGCCAATAGTAGCGCGCGCTGCATGCTATCTTTTTGTTTGTTTTTTATGGGGAAGGCGGAGCGCACAGGGTTGCTTTCCGAAAGAAAAAATAAGCCGAAAACGCGCGCTTTCGAACGAGACCAAAATCGCCGCGGTGGAGCGCGTAGTTCTCATGCGCCGGGCGATCGAAATTGGGTGTCGTTTGTCCACAATTTAAAGGGCAGTGGGTGTGGTACTGCATTTTTTAATCGCTATAACTTCATAAATACGCGGGGTATAAGGATGAAAATTTGCGTGCAGATGCGGAATAGTGCGAGGAATACGAAAATGAAAAAATTGAAAATCCGATTTTCAGGCCGATTTTCGGTGCCAAAGAGCCGTGTCCCCCCTTAACTATCCAGGAATGACCATAACGAATTTCACAGTGCCAGCAAGTTTTGCAAATTCTCCATGCCTGTCCTAAGGGACCTGTGTAAACAATGTTGATATACTCCTCTAATTTGAAAACCAATGAGCCCAGCTCCATGAAACTTGGTAGTTCTTCAAATGTTTGTACTATGAGCCTACCCTGAAAATGTCATTCAAATATCTCGAGAAATAAAAAAGTTGGTGTGAATGGGTAGCCTTCCCCTTAACCAATTATTAGGCACCAAGAAAAACATAACGCGACCAATTCTCTTTATTTTTGGTGCACGATGTCTAATTAGCGGAGAGAAACAATTGCTTGAGTAGCAAGAAAATAGCTTCATTCCTTCAAAAGTTAAAGAGGTGTACTTTTTATAGTACGCTGGGTTCTTCCCATTGCAAAACAAGCACTTGTTCCATGCTATTATTTAGGCGCATGAAACTTGTTGAACCATTCGTGTTTCAAACAAAGCGTTGCGTTGCGCTTCACACATGCCCATGTCGACCTCTTGTGGCAGTATTGGCACCGCACTTGCTTTTCTAATTTGTTTGGAAAGTGGCCTTCCTTGTCAGATACAATGTCACTTACAGTGGAGACTGGCCGCTTGGAGGTTGCCAGTCTGTATTATTACAGTCGAACCCGGATATATCGAACTCGGGGGGGATCGCGAAATAGTTCGATATATCGATAATTCGATATACAAAAATCTGCTTGTGACGGCACTTACGATGCCAAAAAACGATACCGCATGTGTCGCGTAATCAACCCACTCGCATAATGAACCCACCCTCCACTTTTGCACCCGAGAATTTGAAAAAAAAAAAAAAAATGCATTAAGACCAGCTCGCTCACATCCAATTGATTGAGCGATCTCTGCGACGAGGGGCAGCGACAGAGCGAAAAATTCCAAACTTGTTGGAGCTGCGTCCCTCTTTGCCGCTCGAGCCACCGCGACAGCTCTACAAGGTTTCTGTGTCGCTGCGGCAGAAATCGCGAGCGTTTTCGCTTGCATGTGGATGGCGCGCGTCACTCCGCTTCGGTCGTCGCATCCACAGCTCATTTCTCGGCAGCGTGCCAAAATGCTGCGCAGCGATAACATCAGGGCGCGTTTATCTTTTTATAGCTCCTCCAGTGGCCGGGAGTGAACTTGGCAGAGTGCCCGTGATGGCTTGATTACACAAGCCTGGTTCGATTTATCACGCCGCGCTTGGGGCGGGCGTCATAATCGCAGCAGGTGACCGCGTGTTTCCGTTGATTCATACATGCAAAGAGGCTCCCACCAAAAAAAAAAAAAAAAAAAAGCCTGCCACTTCTTAACGTCCGCAGCCACCATATCTTACGCTACGTTGCAGTTGCGCGTACAGCACGATAAGAAAGGATGACTCTCGCAAAATAAAAGAAAAGAAAAAGAAAAACAGAGAGAGCTGCCGCTTCTTAACTTCCGCAGGCGCCATAGCCACGTCAGCCGCCGCGCGCAGAGGGTTCGCAACACACGCTGGAGAAAGCATCCGACTTCTGTTTGAAAACGGGCGGAGCTGGCTTGGCGCATGCGTAGCGCGTGCTGAAGGAGAGAGATAGCTCGGCAAAAGAATGGGCACACCCACGCATATGGCTTGCAAACATCATGTGTTGGCGCGCGGGAAACGATAACTGCAGATGCGCGCGCCTTTGGGGAATGGGCGCGGCGCTGTCCAGAACTGTCCCCTTTCATTCCTTCCGCACGTGGCTTGAAAACGTCACGCGGCAAACGGCCAAGGGTGATGCGATCGTCTTTGGGGAAGGCACACTTTCCAGTGCATGGTGCAGAGTTCGATATATCGAACGACCGGTGAAATTGAGTTCGATATATGACGCGGCTTTCCTGTACTTTTACATGGGATTTTCAAGGGGATATTCCGTGAGTTCGATATAACCAAAATTCGATATATCCGGGTTCGATATAACCGGGTTCGACTGTATATAAGTGAGTATTTGGTCATCTAGAATGGTGCTGAATATTTGACTCGCCGCTGTAGAGAGATCTCAACATCGCCTTACGCTCCGCTGCCCCGTCAGTTGAATTCTCCCAGGTACACTCAGGTTGATCTTTGGTCCAGTTCATCTTTGCGCGCTTCAGCCCAAGGGCGCACTCATATTCTTCATTTGCGACACTAGTGAACTTCGAGTTTGCCTGCAAAAAAAAAAAAAAATGGATGGATGAATGGATGCAAAGGACTTCCACGGTTTCGAAGACTATGCCTAATAGTCATTTTCGCTCAAAACAGGAAGCAATAACAGCGGTAAATCCGCTCAAAAGATCTGCTTCCGCTCAGGGTGAACTGCACCTCGAAGGTGGATCGTAGAACACTCGGACACGTCCGCACAAACTGATGCAAATATTCACAGTGCATACTGCCTCCCCTTCCCCACTGAAATACCTACCTAAGTGCATTCAAAGCCCGGTCCGATTCTCACCGCTTCAGCCCCACTAGATACCGTAGAGGCTAATACGGATGAAAATAACGAAGAGAAAAAGTGTTTTTTTGGTGTCGCGGTCATTGAAACCGAACATTGGGAATACGCAAAGTGCCTAAATAAATGCTACCACACAAACAGAAAAGCAGTTCTTAACAGAAACACTGGCATAGCACCCACGCAGTCGTTGTCGCCTTCCTCTTCACCTGTTTCTACTGATGTGTCAGGAGGAATTATAACCACATTGTCATCTGCAGCATTCTGTGAATGTCTGCTGCAGCCTCGAGTGCTTCACTGAGCCGACAGAATGGTTTCTTGCTGAAGAAAACACCTGGATCCATAGCATCGGCTGCCTGGAAGAGCGACCGCCATTTTGCACACACGAAGTTCCGGCATACTATAGATAGTACAGCAAGGTTTACTCTTATATTACACAAAAAGCGTGAAAGGTTTGAAACTTTCAGTGAACCCAGTGATTATGTACCCTCTTCTTGAAGCTATATACAAAGAATTTTCACGAAATATTGATTATTCTAACCATGATGCGCTCACCTGAGCAGTTGGTGGGAACGAAGTTTGGCAGATCGTAGACGTATACTCCTTGGAGCGCTGTGAATGCGCTTGTTTTAGGAGTGTTGGCTGCCCCCCAGCTGACAAAATTTAGAACTACTAAAAACAATATACTCATTTTTTTATTAAAATGAACTTTAATTGTAGCTGTACTTTTTCAAGTACAGTGGTCCCAAATGGGTTAAACGGAGTTGGTTGGACAGACTGATTTGCATTGGTTCCGTCTTGTTCCCACATGGCTCTCGCCACTCAAGGAGCAGTGCAAGTCTCGAAATTGCGAAAAATGGTCAAAGGTGGCAATTTTCAAAATTGCCTCTACAAAATATTGTTCAATTCCCACTCAAAGTATTAAAGAACGGCCATTTGGAAATTTGCATTTGGGCCGCATTTTTGACTCGGTGATTGTGATTCCACTCTCACACCTGCCAGCCCTTCAGACTTTCAACCAGTTTCCGGTATGATCACTGCCCTAAATCTCTTAGTGGCCTTTGCCCGCATAAGAGCAGTTTTAGGGAAGTCTGCACTTAAGAATCTGAATCTGTCGCCGCAGTGGCACCATTGGCATCATTGGCCAAGCAGCCACAGGAGGCCAATTTAAGGTAAGCCAAAATAGCTATTATAGCTGGCTGCATAAGAAAAATGCCACGACCGGTGGCTTCATGGTGTTCGTTCCTTGTAATGGCAGTAAATTTAGGCACAGCCGGTGAAGCCACAGTAGATGTAGAAGCTTAGCTGGCTTCACTTTTGATCTTGGCTAAAGGGAGGCCTCTGAACTGCTTGGTGAAGTTGGCGTTAAGGGGGGGACACTGGACTTAAAACTATTTTCCTTATTTATCAATCAAAATTGATACAACTTGGTGTGTTTGTGCAGTTTTCTGTGCAGATTCCCAAACTGCAATTATTTCCTTTGTGATCTAATTATTTCATAAGATAATTACTTCATTAGTCTAATTCTTACAAGAACAATTAAAAATGACACTGAAGAAAAGCTTCACAGGAACACATTCTGGACACTAGAAAGAATAAGCAACACAATGTTGCAAGCAGTTTTCTGATTGAGCAATATTTTTTTTTATTTTCTTAAAGTTCAAAATATAGCACTATAGTGGTCACTAGAAAAAGCAAATTTAAAAATTTTGAAAGAGAAATTAAAAAATTACTTGCAACATTGTGTGCTCCACGTATGTGGCTTCATGCTGAAAAAGAAATTATTACTGAGGTTTAAAGGGGGGACACGGCTCTTTGAAACGACGAAAAAAATCGATTTTTTTGAAACTGACATTTTTAGAATCTGTAGCTATTATTCCTTTAATTCGCTAGGTTTTATATCTCGCGGTGCAGTATTTGGGCCACAGAATCAATATATAGCATCACTGTCAGCTGAAATCCGCGCAAAAACGTTTTTTCCGAGGCGCGTAGGTCGCTTTCTACACGCGTAATCGCAGCCATCTTGGTCTCGTTGGAAAGAGCGGCTTTTCTTTTCCCATTTCCCGCCACAAGTGCCTCTGCCGGCTTACTGGTGACATTGAAATCCGAGCATAAAAAAAGTCCAAACGCGCGGTTCTATTCGTCGAGCTAGCACACGTGATTGAAAAGCGCAACAAAGTTTCCATTGTCTGCTCCTCTGCAGGAGACACGTCTCTCCTTGCTCAGTCGTAGAGTTGACGAGTGCAGCACGATGTTGGAAGCAACATCGAAGTTTGCCACGAGTCAGAAGTTTGGCAAAAGGAAGAAACGATCGGCCTACAACTTCAAGAAGCGCTCAGTTCCTTCGGCCGGCGTCGAGAATAGTCCGCCGCCAATGGCAAGTGATGCCGAAGCCGCAGAGAGTACCGAAGTGGACTTAGGCCTAACCGGATTGTCGACGAGTGAATGCATTCCGGACCGCAGCCGCATTCGGTTGCAGAGAAAAATGTGGATGTGGCCTACACTGAATGCGCAATACTGAGAACAAGCAGGGAGGAGAAAATCTAACACTTTGAAATTAGTTCGAGCAAACCATGCGCTGTGTCCGGGCTGCTTGCCGGGGTCGGGGGGGTAAAGTCTAGTGGGAGGTTGTGAAACCCAGTTCGAGAACCCCTCACTACGGTTTAACCGTGTGCAGGCCATTCGAGGTCTTTCATCGTTCTCTTTTATTGTTCTAAGCAATGTAGAGGCCTAACTATTTTGAGAACTGACATAAGAAAATGTAATTACGTTTCTGAAGCCCACATTGTTATTTGTTTAAAAATATGCATTAAACGGAATATTTTTCTCTGAATGCAGTTCTTTTTAGGGAGTTCCTGATTGGTAGTGCTCTGTACTGTAAGCTTTCTCTGGCGTCATTGTGTTTGTCTCTCTGACTGCAGCTACTACAACCCGACAGCCGTGAATCCGCTCAAATACTCTGAGCAGATGCAGAAGCGCAAGCTCCTTTGGAAGAAGCCCCAGGAGGAGGCTGCCACCACAGATGCTGAGCCAGCCAGCAAGGTAACTGCAAAGCACCATTGTCGTACGACTTCATAGTCTGTAAAAATTGCTTGTTCAATTTCTTGTGGCTGTGAGTACTTTGCAGGAAGGCCATCATTTTCATTTATTGCTGAGAAATGGATTTACAGATTGAAGGTTCTTGTCTTCCTTCCACACAGTTCAACCTCGAGACGTCATTATAACAAACCCATCGATTGCCATTCGGAAATTACCATTAAACCTCGATGTAATGAAGCCAGTAAAATTGACATTTCCCAGCATGCAGAGAACGCCGCAAAGCATTTCACAGACTGGGGAAAGGCTTTAACACTTTCCTGTCCGCGCCTATTCCCATCGATAGCCCGCCATCGATGGTTCCAAGATTCAAATTTTCCCGCTTTCAAAGCGCTCCTTGACAAGTGGCGTCATCTAATGGCAAATAGAGGAACCCTTCTTTCAGTTTTGCTTTCGATTTCTTTTGATTTAATTTTTTGGCCGTGCTGCGCCTGTCCAGATGGTCTCCGGGGTCAGGTGATCGGCTTTCTTGTTTACATCATGGCGCTGATGTCGGGTGCTCCTCCTGCGCAGAAATGGGTGTTTCCGCAGAATTTGACGCATCAGAAAGCTCGTTTTTGGATGCGAACAGAAGCAGTGATAACTCGGCAACGAATTCAGCTCTTCAGACTTTAGCACTGACAGCGAAACTGCAGCAAACCGCCTCAGAACGCCGAAAGCCATACCCCAATAAGTGTTGCCCGCTATCGATGGTTGAATTTCCCTGCTTTCGAAGCGCTTCTTGATGAGTGGCGTCATTCAGTGGCAAATAGAAAAAGCCGCGCCTCAATAAGTTTCGTGTTCACTCCCCAAAAATTTCACCTTTTGCTGCGCTTTTGGTTTTATTTTTTTCGCCGTACCTTGCCCATCCAGATGGTCTCCGGAGTCAGGTGATCGGCGCTCTTGTTATATCATGGCATTGACGTCTCTCGCTCCTGTTTCCGCGCAGTTCTGCGGAAGTTGACGCATCGGAGAGCTCGTTTTTAGATGCGAACAGCAGCAGTGATGACTTGGAAGATGAATTCAGCTCTTCAGACTTGCACTGACAGCAAAACTGCGTCAAACTGACCCGGAACGTGGACAGCCGCGCCTCAATAAGTTTCGTGTTCACTCCCCAAAAATTTCACCTTTTGCTGCGCGCTGATCGGAAGATATCACTGTTCTGAAGGTCACAACTAGTATCTACAGGGTGACAACGTCATTTGGGCAATACAGTCAAACCCGGTTATAACGAACTGCGTAATTCAACGCGATTTGTTCGCTTTATAAAGTATTCCGCTATAACCGAACCCGTTTATAACGAACTTCAGTACCAAATTCGTTATACACGATGTCCAGAACAGCGCAGCGAAAACGCACTAACTAAAGAAAAACCGTGCCGCTCACCATGAATCTACAAAAGAAATTTATTGCAGATAAATGCTCACTTATTTGCAGTAGGCAGGGATCTTCGCCTGAACACTGCGTTTAACTCCATCAGCGAGAATCGCACTTTCCACAAGCAACATCATTTCCACAAACTCCAGTCCGCTTCCCTGTATTCCGGAACAGTATCGGCGCAGCAAATCGGTAGCAGCGAGGGCTTCGTGCAACGTCGGGCGAGGGCGATCGTCTTCTGGCGGCAGTTGCCAAAACAAGGCAGTCTCGTCGGTGTTAAAAATATTGCACGGTTCGTATCTCTCCGTGACAGCACGCCACACGTCTTGCACCCACTTCTCAGCACTCTCAGCATCCACTGCTTGGCTTTCACCTGCCACCTTTCCGGTGATGGAGTAGCGGTCTTTAATTCGTTGGAGCCAACCACTGCTCACTGTAAACCCCTCGACTCCAGGACGATGGCAAAATCTTTTGCCTTCAATTGCAGCATGGGGCCTTCAATTGCAGCATGCCTTCAATTGCAGATTTCGCGCACGAACCTCCAAGAACCATTGGTACAGCGCTTTCTCTACTTGGTCGTAAGCCGGCTTGCGGTGGCGAAAGCCGTCACCATTTGGTCATTCCTGTGCATTGCCTCTGATGGCCGACTGGTTTTTCAAAATGGTGCTTAAGAGGGGACGAGGGTCTTAAAACTAACTTTTTTAGTTATGGCTAGAATCTCACGAAACTTTGCACACAGATGTGGTTTTCTCTCCTGATTTCAAAAATGTAATTATAATTGAGCTGGTGGTATTAGATCAAAAGTTATCTAACAAAGTCTAGAGCATAATTAGTGAATTTCTTACGCAGCTTTAATGAACTTTCTCATTGCATTTCGTTGCTTTTAATTACATAGATTGATAGCCAAAGTCTTCCCATACCCGATGACATCCTTCGTTTTCATCAAAAAGGCATGTCATTTTCACATACAGTACAACCTCGTTAATTCGAAGTCATCGGGACCGCGAGAAATCTTCGAATTAAGCGGGTTTTCGAATTAACCGAACACACCAAGAAATAAGACTTAGGCAAAAAAATTTGTTGCAGGAACGTGTTACCTTTATTCGGCATATTTTGAATTACTACTGAAAGTAATCAGAGATCTGGTTTGCCGCGTCCGGTAGTTTGCGGCTCCTAAGGTCATGCTCTCGAGTTGGTCAAATAGACGAAACATCTCTGAACTTCCACCGCGGCACTCAACAAAACTGCGGATAACGTTCAGCGATCCGATAACTTCGCCAAGAGCAAGTGCTCGGGGAGGCTCGTCGGTGTCGCTGTCATCGCGCATGTTCGTACCAGCAGTGATCTCACTCTCCAAGTCAGAGTAGCCAGTCTGCTCTTCGCTCTCAATGTTGATATACTCGGCGAAGCCGAATGCGTTGGACTCATCCTCTGCGCAGAGCGCATTGATGCAGTCGCAATACTCTGCTCCTTCTTCGTCAAGAGTAGTAGTACATGGGTGGTCTGCATCGGCATCAACAGTGCTTTCACTGGAAAAACCAGCGTGTTCAAAACACCGCCTGATCAATGTGGGCTCCACTTGTTTCCAAGCGTACACTTGCTTCCAAGGCATATGGCTCCGAGGAGGTCGATGGAGTACTCCTTGCCATTGTCTTCTGAACTTCTGCTGCAGCGTTAAAGTCTTGTACTTTGGCATTTCTGCACTGCTACGGTCACAAAGCTAGCACTTCTGCACAGTCCCGCCCAAAAAAACGGCACAGTAGCCGACTCCTAACCACAGCGCACAACACAAAGAAATGGCGCAGGCGAGACCGGCGCGGCGGTGGTGGTGGCGTACTTGCAGCGTCGGAGGCACGGGGGAAGAGTGGGCGAAGCACACCAAGGGATGGAGTGGGGGCGAGGTCACGTGATAAAAACCGGTATGCCCGCCGTGTTGCAGTGAAGCACGTCTTCTCCTCTGCAGGCGCGTGTTTCGGCGGTGCGCGAGGCGCACTGTGGACCGATTTTTGTGCAGAGAGTGCTCCGGCTGGGGCGCTTCGCCTATAAATCATCACCATTACTATGTGGCTTTGCCTCGCGGCTCCGTAGGGCCGTCGTTTTGCCGGGTTTGCGGCGAAACATGGATCAGGCATTGCCGCATGGCAGTCCAAATTTTCGAATTAAGGGGGGACACTGGTCTTAAATCCATTTTCTTTAATTTTTGAACTAAAGTGATGAAACTTGGCACACGTGTGCTGTTCCTAGTGCTGATTCCAAAAATATAATTAGTTTTTCTCTGAACCAATTAGGCCTTGAGATAATTAAGAACAATGGTGCACTTGCTGTGAAAACAATAGGAAAAAAAACCACTTCACAAAAACTTCTTATTAGCATATAGCTATATACTAGAATGAATAAGGAACACAATGTTGCAAGCAGATTTTTGATTTAATGATTATTTTTCATTTTATTGCACATTGAAGTTTAGTGGTCGTAACATGGAAACACAGTGGTCACAAAAAGTGCCATTTTAAAAAATTTTAAAGCAATAATTTAGAAATCTGCTTGCAACATTGTGTGCTCCACATATTTGGCTTAATGCTGAAACAAAAATCATTGCTGTATCTGCAATGGGTGTTGAGATATCGCATTCACCAACTTGACAGGAGACCAAAATTCACATCTTGAGAAAATGAGAAAAACAAACGGAAGTCATTTTTAATCACTAAAAGTAAAAAATATGTACCGTATTTACTCGAATCTAACGCGCACCTTTTTTCCGATATATCGTGTCCAAAAATTGGGTGCGCGCTAGAATCGAGTACGACCCTAAATCTCCGATATCATATCGCCATCGGCATTTCAAAATGGCCGCCTGGTATGCACTTCGAGCCTACTAGCTGGTCTAGCTGTCTATGCCTAGCTGCAGTAGCGTCCTTCGTGTGCTCTGGTACATGTGCTTTGGTTAGCCTACCCGTTTTCTGCGATTGACCGACCAGTATGGACGTGCCGAAGATTCGTCGAGTTCATCATGATGCCGCATTTAAACGGAAAGTCATCGTGTGTGCAGAGACGGACGGAAATCGGGCCGCATCACGCGCATTCGGAGTTCCGGAAACATGCGTGCGGGACTGGCGCAAGCAGAAGGAAAAGATTTTCGGCAGCAAGGCTACACGAAAAGGTTTCAGTGGACCGAAGCAGGGCCGGTTCACCGAAATAGAAGAGCGGCTCGCAGAATATGTTCTAGAGCAGCGAGTGGCGCAGCGGCCAGTGACGACGGACCTGCTCAAAGTCCGGGCGATGCAGCTAGCCCTACAAACAGGGCTAACGCGGAGCGACTTTAAAGCGAGCAGGTGCTGGCTGTCTAATTTTATGAAGAGAAAAGGCTTTTCTCTTCGAAGGCGGACAGGGATATGCCAGAAGTTGCCTGAAGAGTACGAAGAAAAGCTGCACAGTTTTCAGCGGTTCGTTCTAAGTTTGCGCCGCAAGTACGGCTACCACCTCGGCCAGATTGGAAATGCCGATCAGACACCACTGTACTTTGACATGCCTGCCACCACAACCGTTGAAAAGAAGGGGGCGAAGCAAGTGCGCGTGTTGTCTTCCGGCCACGAAAAAACACGCGTCACCGCAATGCTTTGTTGCACCGCGGATGGACACAAGCTGCCCCCGTATCTCATATTCAGGCGCAAGACGCTCCCGAAAGGAATCGTGTTTCCGAGTGGCGTGATTGTGCGCGCCAATGAAAAAGGTTGGATGACAACGGACTTGGTCGCCAACTGGATCGATAATGTCTGGCGCAAGAGACCCGGCGGCAGTTTGGGCCTGCGTGCGATGCTTGTGCTCGACGCTTTCAAGTGCCATCTCGACCAACGCATCAAGGACAAGCTCGCTGCGTGCAACACCGACCTTGTCGTGATACCAGGTGGCATGACATCGCAGCTCCAGCCGCTCGATGTTTGCTTGAACAAGCCAGTGAAAGATAGGATTCGGGCGCTGTACACCGAATGGCTTGTGAGTGGCTGCCATGAATTCACTCCCAGCAACAGAATGAAGCGTGTCTCGCTGCAAGAATTCACTGGATGGGCGAAAGATGCGTGGTGCACGATACCGTCTGCCATGGTCATCAAGGCCTTTAAAAAATGTGGCATATCGAATGCCATGGACGGCACCGAGGATGAGATGCTTTGGTCCGTCAGCAGTGACAAGGAGTTGTCTGACAGCGACGACGAGTGAACCTTGTGCCGGCATAGTGACAATCTTGGCAAGATAAGCCGTTTCCTTTTGTGTGTGTGTTTTTTAGTGCACCGAGATTAAATCTTTGCTTTTCCAAACGAGACAAAGTTGTATTGCTGTATGAAAGCGTTAGGTGCGTGGTACTCTTTTTCGCGGAGAATGGGTGCGCGTTACAATCGGAGCTTTTTTTTTTTTTTTTTTTCGGGGGTGGGGGTCACGAAAAACGGGTGCGCGTTACAATCGAGGGCGCGTTAGATTCGAGTAAATACGGTACATGTCAACTACCAGACATTGTTAATATGCCCCAGGGGCATAGTCATTTTGAGCACTACCACCTTTGTGGCGCTTGTTCAGAGCACGCTGCAAATTTTCTGCCGATGCACGCTTGCTTGTAGATGCAACGGACCGAAGCTTGTCCTTTTCTACCATACGCCGCACACTTCTCTGGCCAGGATTCAAACACAGCTCGTTCAAAATTCCTACCGAAGTCCTTTGGTGCCCTATATTAAACTTCAAAACTGCTTCTGCAACTGCGGCCTCAACACTGAAGAGGGATGTGTGCCTTTCTTTTGGTGCCAGTGCCCATATGAGAGAATGCAGGCTCTCATTATTATTTTCGGTTTTTCCCCTTGCACATCGCTCAAGGCGCTTCTTGTCAGAGAGGCGCTCATAAATTGGTCGCAATGCCTTGCATACATGACTAGGAAGGCTGTAGCGGTGCCTTGGGGCTGGCTCTCCTTTGGCACTGGCAGCATTTCGCCGGCACCAGGAACTTGAACCTGTTGGGCAAAGGCTGTGATCCGACTCCTGATCATTTGATGTCACATGATAATAGGTAGCCATCACCGCTTTTGCCATTTCTTCTATGTTGCCACTGTGGGACTTGAGTGCCCAGCCATAGTAAGAACTTAGCTTGTTGACTAGATCACCAGTTAGTCTGCCTTTACCACCAAGTGGTTCCGAGCCTGACCCTTTTTGTTTTGACAGCAGATTGCGGAGAGATGTCCCCATCCGCTTTTGAACATGGTTAATGCAATCTTCTTTGGTGACCTCAACGTAGCCATACACTTGGTCATCTTTCAGTGCGAGGAAGGACCGGCTGTCGCCGTCTGACAGCACCGTTGTATATCTGAGGTTGTGCTTCTAGAGCGATCTTCTAAATAGGATTAGGGCTGCTTCTACTTCCATCTCACCAGCCTTTTTATCAGTATTTTTCTGGCAGACGTGGCTTGCTCTCCATTCTTGGTACGTGGGGTCGTCCACTTTCGGTCCCCGCTCACAACCTGCGCAAGAATTGCTCAGGACAACGTAGTCTAGGACAAGCCCCGTAAAAAGGTCGATGACAGTGCCGACTCCGATGTGGGAAGAATGCCCACGAGTCATCCAAGTCCCATCGTAGGACACGGCTACGTTGCCAGGATTGTCAACGTTCAGTTCATCGTACAGCTTCCGGACTGACTCCGCGCATTCAACAGTCACTTTCTCGGCTGCACGCGTCGCGGCAGGCGTCAGCTTTTCTTTTACGTAGCTCTGCCACGTTTTCGTGTGCAGTCCACGATGGGAAATATTCATCGCGGCAAAGATGTCGTTGAATGCAGTCCGCCGGTACTTTGCATCGCGCGCGCAGCCAGAATGTTCACAGCGAAAGGATTTACACTTTGCTTTCCGTCCACACGCGGCGAACTCCACGCCGATGCCTTGTCGCCGCAGTTGACACATGTCAAGAAAAGCTTGACAGCGAGGCCGTATTCGCGATCACCTCGGCCGATTTTAACACTCCCTCCACACGTTTTTTATGTAGAACGCTATCGAACGCTCCTTTCAAATCAAGTGCCAGGATGGCCCTTGTCTGTGACTTGGGAGGTGTCTCAAGGAGGTCTTTGTACAAGTACAACAGGGCGTCCTGTGTTGATAGGTGTGGGCGAAAGCCGAATTGAGTGTTAGGTAGAAGGTTGTTATCTTCTAAGTATCTACTCAGTCTCGTGTTGATGACCCTCTCTATGAGTTTCCCCAAACACGAGGTCAGCGATATCGGTCTTCCTGCAAAGCCTCGCCGATACCAACTGTGGCGCAAGAACCTACAACTATATCAAAAACTTCTTATCAGCCAGGCAAGCCACTATAAACTTCGGTGGAATAAAATCAGATCTCATCACTCTAGGCCCGAGGGGAACTCCGCAAGGGGCGGTACTGTCACCCCTCTTGTTCAACTTAGCTATGAAAGATCTACCAGGCCTTCTTTCCGAAATTCCCGGCATCAAACACACATTGTATGCGGATGATATCGCTGTCTGGTGCAACTCGGGGAGTGACGCCGAGATCGAGGAGCGTCTTCAAGCAGCAGCGGACACGGTGGCCCGGTACGCCAGGGAGAGAGGCCTCCAGTGTGCGCCGGAAAAGTCCGAGTTGCTAATTCTGAAGAACCCGAGGACACCCCTAGCACAGAACATCTCGGTGTATATAGAGAGCCACCCAGTACAGAAACCCACGGAGATCAAGATCCTAGGGCAGTATATCTCGCAGGGGCGACAGAACACCACCACAATGAAGAAGCTTACAACATCCACCGAGCAAATCCTCCGGATGATACATCGTATCCGAAATAAACACCATGGCATGAAGGAAAGGGACACCATTCGCTTGGTGAAAGCTTTCGTGATCTCGCGGATAATGTACGGGACGGCATTCCTTAACCTCTCCAGGTCGGAAATTGAAAAGTTGGAGACACTCATCAGGAAAGCCTACAAGACGGCCCTGGGGCTACCGAACTCCACGCCAACGGCCAAGCTCATGGCTCTAGGAGTACATAATACCCTCGAAGAGATGTGGGAAGCACAATGGCTCTCACAACTCAATAGGCTCGCACTTACAACACCCGGCAGAGAACTGCTCGAGAAGATCCATGTTAATCAGCCCTATACAATTGACCAAAGGGAAGAGGTCCCACGCGATGTGAGAAGACGCATCAACGTGTACCCCATTCCGCGGAATATGCATCCCGCATATAACATCGAGAGGAGGATAGCAAGAGGGGAAGCCCTGCAGAAGAAATGGGACAAGCAGACTAACACCCTTTACGTGGACGCAGCAGGACCACACAATGGAGTCATGACTATCGTAGTCTCAACGCCTGCGGGGTCAATGGTGAACTGCGCCTCGGTGAAAACATCTAACCCCACTCACGCAGAGGAGGCAGCTATTGCATTAGCTGTAGCATCTAACCCCAACGCCGTTGTGCTCACTGATTCCCAAAATGCCTGTCGCAACTTCAATTACGGATTAATTCATAAGTCAGGGTTGTCATTGCTAACTAAGCACCCACCCAACCAAGCATCAATCATCTGGTTTCCCGGTCACCTGGAACTACCTGGAGGAAACGAAGCCGCTCACAGGCATGCCCGAGCTCTTCTATACCGGGCGTCTCCCCCTGATGACCATAAAGGGTGCCGTGACCTGATAGGTTTAGCAGTGTATGCTGACAATCTCGCGCCATACAGAACAGCCAGAAAGGAGTACCCAACACCACACAAATCCCTCAATAAGTTAGAAGAGAACATCCTTAGGAGACTACAAACCAACACATACCCAACACCAGCTAAATTACACCTGTGGTACCCTACACTATACTCTCCGCAGTGCCCACACTGTGGAGAGGTAGCTAACCTCTACCATATGGTGTGGGCATGCCAATTTAATCCCTTAGTTGACCCCATTCCCAACCCCTCGGAGGAGCAGTGGGAGGCTATTCTGCTCAGCGATGATCCTGACCGTCAGCACTGGCTGGTGGGGAGGGCCAGCGCAGCAGCAGCAGCCAATGTACTACCGGACTAGGCGGCCCACCCACATGTTCTGAGAATACTGAATAAATAAAGATGTTTTCAATCCACACGTTTTACACTTTGCACCGTCAAGAAGGCTGTTGATCGACTCGATGCAAATCATGGCGAAGCTCGTCTCATCAAGCGGGCAGATCGCGGCATCGCTGGCGACAAAGTCTGTCTTACGTTTCGTTGCTGGCGTTGAATCCAACTCCCGCAGTTTGGCGTCGGCTTTTCTCTTTTCACTTGCCAGATCGGAAGGTGTCAGAAGCGTTGTATCGTGACGAACGCGGCTGACGACGTCTGAAGTGTGCTCGCTTGACAGGCCCGCTAGGCCTAGCTGATCCGTAGGTTCGTCGACACGGTCACTGGACGCAGGAATCTGCTCGTTTTCGGCGTCTCGCAACACCAAAGCACCTTTCTTAGCATTGCCGATCGACGACTTTTTCTTTTTTTTGCCATATTTATGACGCATCGCAAATTTTCTCGTTGGCGTAGACATCGCTGCGAGATCTCCGAGGCGTTCGAGGCTGACAGCACTAGGCAAGATGGCGTCTAAGGGCACGGCTCCGACTGCCCTGACGCGCGCAGCAGACGACGCGAGACGCGAACGGCCAATCACAGGGTCCCTTTTTGTCACATGCACCGAAGCAATGAATAGGAACGTGTGCTGTGGCTTTTTTTCTTTTCTTTGTTTGTATCGAACCAATGAGCGACACGACGCGCAGAAGCGCGAAATTTGAAGTCGAAAAGCCACTCTTTCGAAAGAGACCAAGATCGCCGTGAGCGTGGCCGTGGAACGGAAGCTATACTTTTTTGAAAATGCGCTATTTTAGTGAAAACATCAGCTTGAAATGAGCCAGCCGACTTGTTATAAATTGATATTACGCCTCAAATATTGACACGAGAGGTGAGAAACTTGGTGGAATCAGAGAATAATAGTTGTAGATTCTAATACTTCAGTTTTCTAAAAATTAATTTTTGGGCGATTTTTCCGCCTTCAAGACCCGTGTCCCCCCTTAACCGGGCTGGCGCAGGCCGCCTGTTCGAATTATCCGGCCAAATTTACATTGGAAAATACGGGACCGCAGAAAACCTTCGAATTATCCGGGATTTCGAATTAACCGAGTTCGAATTATCGAGGTTGTACTGTATTATGGTGAGAGTAAAAGGCTGCATTATTTGAAACGAACTCATTAAGCTAATCTCAAATTGACATTTATCCATTGCCTAAACTAAAAAACTAAAAATGTCATCGGGTACTTCATTTCTCTCTGAAGAAAATGGTACCAAAGTTATTTGTGTGAACTAAAATGAAGTTATCAAAACCCTGCGTAAGACTGTAGAGTAGAGATCGACCAAAAATATGAAACTGAGAAAACGGCATTTGAAGTTTGACCACATATTATAACTTGAACAATCAGTAGCCTCACTGTGATATTTCTCACCAAAAATGTCATGCTCTTCCCATTTCCAAAACTGTCTTTGGATTTTGAATATGTCAACTAAAACTGAAACTATCACCATTACCCGTGGCCAAAGTAGTGTATGCCATTAGGAAATCAGGAAAATTTTTTGACATGCAATATTATTTTAATGGCAATTTGAAAAAATCTCGATAGAATGATGTAAGTGTTGGATCACCCCCTGATCTTTTCAATATGACTGCAGTGGTGCTAAATTTGTCATTGTCACTCGGCGACAATGTAGAGAAAAAGCACAGTAAGGCTGAGTGCAGTGTCCAGAAACAGCACTGAGAAAAACGTATTTGCATTTTGAGACAACCTTTAACTTTTGCTACACTGCAGCTATGGTAATATAAATGGAATCGTTGTGAGGCTTTGTTCTTTATGAGGAAGGCTATATACTAAACATATAACAGTACCCTCCCCAAATACTGGTAAAAGCTTGCCACAAAGTCTAAATATACTGCCACTAGAACCAGCGGGAGAAGCTTTATTTACAACTTCATATGCCTGTGCCAGTGCCCTTCAAGGCAAACAGATACTCAAAATTACGATAAAACGGTCTTGCAATATTAATAAACCTGCACAAAGTTTAAGGCTAAAGCACAGCGGCATACTGGAATGACCTAATAAATTGGCTAATGTTGCAGAATGAAACTTTGCTACTTTGCTGTACAGCGCATGCAGGGCCGCACGCGGAGTCCCTTGCTGGAGCTAAAGCTCGAACTCTCACACCCCTTGAGCGCAGCGACGAGACTACTTAGACAATCAGAAAAAAAAAATAAAAAAGAACGAAACGAAACCGTCCGCGGAAAAGGAACGCGGGCAACGGCGCGATGTCAGGCTCGCCTGTCGTCTGAAGCGACGCGAGAAAAAAGCAACGAAGTGGTAGCGTCGGTGAGGACCATGAGTGTCAGTTAAATCTATCGATGCTATCTTTGATGCCTCTGAACCGCTCGCAAACGATTATATGCCGCCGGACGTGCTGCAGCTAGGTCGAGAACACGCCGCGCGACCCTGGCAGCGCGCCGCCGCACTCCCTGATACGGCTACGTCTACCGAGCTACGTCTAAAGACCAGCACCGGCTGCGGGAACGACTGATAACGATCGCGAAAGCGCATCATAAACGAGCGAAGCAGCAGCCGCGACGAAGAACGTTAAAAACAAACAAACAAAAATGGCAGCGCGAGACGAGGGGCTCACTTCGTGAGCACGTGCTCCAGCCAATCAGCGGACCGGAAACGGCTTTCGGAAAACCCACGACGGTGGTCGTTCTGTTTGAGCGACGTCATTTGGAGATGTCGCAAAATGCGCACAAAGAAACAAGCTTCAAAGCAAGTCCAAGATGGCGGCGGCCAGCCGGCTGCTTCACCCGCGGCGCGCGCGGGAAGTTCGAACAATTTTCACCCCTTTTTTGGCCATTTCGAGGCTCCCGTGGCGTTTTAAAAGTCGATTTTACCGTATTTCCCGATCGAATTCAGTGTTGATATTTTGAAGGCTAGTGCTCAAAGGTACAGACATTCCGAAAATGCATTTTTCTCAAAATCAATTTTTCGCCCATTTTTGACCAGTTTAAGACCCGCCTCCCCCCTTAACGTGCTCCGCGGAATTTTGAAATGCGCAGCGGACTTTTTTTCACCGCGGCCAACACGGCGAATTATTTCCTGCTTGTTGGAAAGCGGTAGTGCACGCCGCTGCTTCGTCGTCATCTTGCAGGATGTAGCACCGGAATGCAAGTCAGCAGCAACATAGGCACGTCCGGAATCGTGAGGATAGCAGCAGCACAACTTGAAAACGCGAACAAAGAAAGCTCCGAGGATGCGGGAAAGTGCGCCACTGACGCGTTCGTTGTTCTGAGGCTGCTTTCCCTTCGAAGATTCTTCCCTTCCCTTCGCCCAAACTTGAAACCAGTTCTGGCCGGTGTTTCTTCTTTCTCGAAGCGCAACAGTTCCGGAGCTGCTCGCACGTCTTTGATCACATGGTAGGCAGCTGCCGAATAGGAGCGCTGCAAAGAGAGGCTGGCCAATGGCGCGGATTTTAAAGGCTACTCACACTATTCCGGGCGACGGCCGCGCATGCGTACAGGAGGGTCCCTCGTGGAAGCTGCTGTAGAGAGCCCCTCCTGCATTTTACGGAAGCGCGGCACGGGCCGAGGCCGCCTGGAAACAACGCGGAATTGGCGCAGAAGCACCGTAGCGGGCGCGTGACGACGTATGCGTTGTTTGAGACCTTGGGGAACGGAGCCGTCGCCAATCCCCCTCCCATCTAACAACGGCATGCGCTAGAAGTATTGCGGCCCGGCAGCGTGGGCTGCCCGGAGAGTACTCGGAGCCGGCACAAAGGCCCGCCCGTTGGCGGGTGTTTGGCGACCGATTGCGCGTGCTGAGTTCGCTATATCCGATGTGTAGTTCGTTATAAAAAATACATTTTATATGCATAATGCTAGCGGAAATTCGAGTGTTCGATATAAAACATAATTCGCTCTATCCGAGTTCGTTATTTTCGGGTTTGACTGTATTACTTGCCAACGGCAGCGCAGGGAGTTGTGTTTTCCGCTAGAGGACAGCCAGGGGTCGACCATGGCGTAGTCGACCTCGACTACTGTTTTCTTTTCAAACTCAGCGAATACTGTACACAGAAAGCTAGAATTTGCAATGTTGCATTGGTCCCTGTAGTAAAAATGTATATTTTGAAAAAAAAATTGTTTCATTTCTATCAAAAAACTTTGATACCTTTGTTTGCTTGTTTCTTTTAACTACAATTTTTGCTGATAGTTTTTTTTTTTTTCATCACTTATAAAATAAATATATGGATTGTCACTAATATCATTGTGAAGAAGGATTCCTCCTCTACAATTTGATACTAGACACTCCTGTACCAAGTAAGTTATGTTAAAGAAAAAAAATATTAATGAAATCGCCCAAAAAACCACCCCTTTTTTTGTGGACAGGAAAGTGTTAACTGGTTGAAGTGGGCATATTGTGAGTGGTATGACGACATGCCCATATGATTTTGGTTTCGCAGTCATTGCTGCCCTTCTGAAAATTTGTTGAGAGTCTCCGATCACAACACCGATTTGACAGCTCGTCTGTGTGATCGGGAAATGAAAGCTGATGGCGCCGGGCTATGCCACCTTTCCCACCTTGTCTGTGACAGCGCAAACGGTGCCCTACATTGTACCAGGTGGACTGAAACTCAAGCACGAGCTGTCGGGCACCGTCTGAGTGGAATTGGATGTCGAAGAGGCCAGGTGCCCCTTACCCTTCCTTCCAGTTCTTTCGTCAAGCTTATGGGAATGATGTAATAATTGTAGCGCGGCTCCCTTTGAGTGCAGGTGGCACGCCGCATTTGGCAAGTCTGAGCAAGATTGCTAGAGCTGCTTCTGATCTTGCTCGCTGCGCCGCCTGAGCAGTGCACAGATGCTTGTGCACCTAGAGGGGAGAAAACCTGGGCCAGGGGGCGCTGCGCCGCTCTGTGTGTCAGCGCCTTCCATGGAGACCCCGTCAAAACCTCCACGCAGCGCGGCCGCGTCTGCTCCCCGTCGCATCGAAAAGCATGCTGTCGTCTGCTCCGCTCTGCTTTCTAGCACGTGTTTGTGCGTGCGCGCTCGGTTGTTTCTCTCTTCGGCCGCGTTCTGGCCGCCGTCGCACTTGTAACAAACTGGGCAAAAAAAAAAAACTGGAATGGAAAAGGGACAGCGCTTTTTCGCAAAACTCGTGTTGAAACGGTAACGGGATGGTTGTCTGCTTTTTTTTTTTTAGGTATCTCGTACCGCTCGTATCTCGCACCTGTTTGTAACTGGCAGTGCCGCAGCAGCCATCGCGGAACTAAGTCGGCCTCAAGAAATATATGTCATTAATGCCATCACTTGGCGCTTGTAGAGGAAAAACACATACGTCAATCGTTCTATCCTCATACGCGATCCTGCTTCGGGAGCTCAAAACTGCGCATTCGCTAGAGGAGAAAACTGAACTAGGGATTGCACAGCGTAGCTGTGGAAATAAGAAGACAAAGGTTTCCATGGAGAGATGTCCCCGTCTGCTTGGAAAGTCTTTAGGCATCATTTCCTCGCTCTTGGTCTCGTGGAGAGAGGCAGCTGCCGCCAAAATGGCATGCCTCGGCTTCTCGTCAGTGATCCAGGTCGTTAACAACCCCTCATCGTTGAAGGTAGATAGGTCATTGATTTCGGATGGCAGCGCCGCAGCAGCGCACTCCCCCTGACTGCTGTCAGCAGGAACCAAAGGGTAAGGCGGCATGCTTAGTGCCTTTGTAGGCAATGCATCCTAAACGCGCCGAAAACAGGCCCCACGGCGCCGGTAGCATCGCTTAAAACGTCTGTCCCCAAACAGTTGAATAGGCCCCTTTCAAGTGAGCAGCCACAAATAGAAAGGAAGCTCTCCAACCTCTCGCTCCGTGTGCACGTGCGCAGCGCAGGTGCGGATGCGCGTAGGTTTTGTAGTTTCTCTCCACTCCGCTAAAAATCGAGCGCTGGTGTCGCGGAGCAAACTCCAGCTTTGGTTCCCTAGTGGCTTCCACCGACGCTACGTTCACAAACCTCACCTCTACTGCCCCAGATGGCAAAGTAGGCGGCGCATTCCACAACTCACCGCATTTATGACTGCCATGCGCTGTTCTTCTGCCTTCGGCATAGGCACTTTGGTGTGCGTCCCGCTCAGCCTTCAAGCTCATAGCACATTTTTTTTGTGCCAGCAGTGAAATTTTGTGACATTGAAAGCGCATTAAAATTGACTTCGTTATACTGAAGCTAAAATACCTGATGTTCTCTGGTTCGTTACAAGTTTGTTACATCGAGTTTTAATTGTAACGGTGGTTAGCCGCTGCCTCCCGCAAAGATATGCAACAACAGCTAACTTTGCATCACAGTTTGCTGTTGAAAACTGCCACCAGTAGCAGAGATACCTGTGCATTTGGGCCCCATAATATGCCCTCCAACACTGTTGGCTTGAATTAGTAAATTATTCTAAGTATTAGTGATGCGAACAGAATGTCGACTGCGTGATTGCAGTACACCAGTAAAAGACGCTTTGAAAGTTTAAAATGCCTGAGTTGTGGCCCTTTTGTGATGTTTGGGAGTTTCATGATTTGCTATTGCTTAATCGATGCTTCCTTATTATTATCTTTTTATTTCTTTTGTGTTCTTCCGCAGACAATTATAGTTTCTGTTTTATTGATTGCTCAATTCACTCTTGCTCACAGCCAAGCTCCACCTGTGCCAAGGTCTGGGAAGGGATGACCTTCGCCCAAGACGATGACGGCAAGGTCACTGCCAAGTTCCGGAAGCTCATGGGCATCCGGGGCGACCCACCACCACCAGCTGAGAAGCCTGGCCCTGCGGCCAGCTCGCTCCTCAAGCAGCAGGAGAAGCTCTTCCACGACCTGGACCAGCAGTACGAAGCAGCCCGCGTCTCAACACACACGCACCGCGGCGTCGGCCTCGGATACAGCTCTCAGATGGCCACCTTCTTTCAGCAGGCCAACCTGAACACCAGTGGCAAGTGAAAAAAGCAGCAAGAAAAGTGCAGTGTGGAAGGTGGTTTGACGGACCCGGCTGATAGTCATGAGTGATAAGCACCCTTTTCTGTTAAGTCAGGTGCTTGGTGTCCTCAGATACAGACAGCAGAACTTGTCATCACTGAAGTGCCACTTGTGTGCTGGTGTGCTGGTGTGCTGTGGTTTGCTAGCTACGCACAGCTTTGTGGCTTTGTTGTAAAAAGTCAAAAGACGGTGACTCGAATGGGCAGATCTTCAGTTGTTCGTGCAGTGAGCAGGTGTCTAGTATTTAGTAATCTGGAATGGATAAAAATTAGTGCAGCGCTGTATTTGGGCACCACGATTGTGACCAAAGAGGGATTTTATTTATGCCACTAAGGCATCATCTTCAGTTCATGTCGGCTTGTTGACATATCCATGAGAGGATGTAATTGGCAGGAGTTTGATGGCAGCAGAGCAGGGGGGAAATGTTGTCTTTTTCTTAGGTTGTGCTTTTTCTTAGAGCAGTTTGCCTACTCAATGGGTAGCTACTTGCGTGAGTTCATTTGTGAGACAAGTGACCACTAGCAGTAGCGCTCTGTTCAAGAGTAAGAGCTTTTAGCCAGATATGTGCCATATGCGGAGGGTAATATTTGCCTGACGTTGCCAAAATTTTTGGTTTATTCAATGACACAGCTGTTGGCTGACAGTGGGTTAAGATTTATAGCTTCCTCAAAGTCCTGGCAAAAAAAACTAAAAATTTCTAAGGGGGTGTATAGCCTCAGACATGCAGCGAATGCATAAGCATGCAAATTTTGGGGGAATTGCCCACCTAAATTTGGAGGTTGCCTTTCAGGTGGCTATACTCTGATTGGGTTGGACACCAATTCTGGTTAAATTAGGACAAGGTCCAATTTCGGGTGTCCAGGGAGGAACCAAACTTGAGGGTAGCCATTCAGTAGGCCAAACATGGTCGATGTCTTCGGGGACCCAGGGAGGCCAATTTTTGGAGGGGGCAAGCATTTTCTACGCACACTGTCTGGAGCATAAGCTTATTAATGCTCACGAGGCACCCATGACTTGCCTAGTGGGCATGCTAAGATGGGGGGCTACCTAAAATCTGGTATTTTTGCTAGAGTGTGCAATTGCTGATCCTATGCATGGACCTGGCACATTTTTTGTGCCTGATGTTGAATACGTTTGGATTCTGAAGGGAACAAAAGTATCTGCGACACCTGTCTGAACAATGGTACTCCAGTCGTGCGCACATTGTCCACATGTGGCTCTGCCATGGGAATGCACAGTCATCTTTTCAGCTGTAAATACAACATTGTGTGTGTGCATGTCAACGTTTTTCGTTTTCTTTTCCCTACTCTTTGTTTTCGTCATCCATAGAACAGCGTTTGAAAGGCACAATAAAGTTTTTCATTGAGTTTTGAACTGCAGCTCTACCACCCTTGTGTGGGATGTATGGCTGCAACAAGCATGCACTGTTGCATTGTGGTGCCCATGCCTTTTTCCATCAACATTAAAGGCAGATTCACGGAAGGACCATTGGCCCTTGGACCTGGCGTCACATAACGTCCAGCCTCCACTCCCTGAGGTTAGTGCCTTGCCCATAATTGTTGAAGTATCAGGGAAATCCTGTCTCAGCCAAATACTAATCCTATTCCCCCCTAGAAATTGAAAGTCAGAGGAATAGGAACAATAAGACTAGGCTTGAGCGCGGCTTCTCCCTATTGCGTGGACCAGTTGTGGACCTCGCAGAGCGGAAGAACATGTGATGCCTGGTCCGCGAACCAACAGTTAGGTAGTCATGTGAATCTGCCTTAATAGGTGAGCGTAGATGGACAGAGAAAGCCAGACCAGCGTCCAGCACATGGCTACCTCCTCCCATGGAGCAAGAAGGCATGATGGTGTGCAAAAAGGTTGGAATTGGAGCATGTTTGCCAACGCATTATACTTAGTGGCACGGGCAGAGGCGCATCAATGTATTTTTATTTCTGGGCAGCCAGGCCATACCATATGTCCCAGCTACTTGGGATACACTAGGCATTTGTTTAAGGTACAAGTGCATGGTTCTTGTTTGTGCAATTAGTCTGTAGGTATACACTGCAAGTTTGTCAGTAACCATCGTGATCTTGGCCAAACAGTGGATAAGCTTCTATTTCTAACAAATGCGCAATCATGGCAAGGCGTATGCCAACTCTATTTGGAGACGCGCTCGTGCACACTCCCTCTGCTTGAAATGCACAGGTCAAGGTTTCGAGCGCGTGATGATGGGCTAGTTGATGAGCCATTATACTGAAGACACAACTATGCACCAGACAGGTGTCCCGTCTCCTGTGTAGATTTGTCTTCAGTATAATAAGGTTTGGAGACTCCTAGCAGGTCTTGGGCTGCGAATTCAACTGAGGCTAGCGAACATCTATAATACAGTAAAGTTCCATAAGGCTTAACACCGAAGTTGACTATCATGCAATAATTTTGTCATTAACAACAAAGTGAATGCCTCTCCAGAAAGTTCAAACTATAGGCTTTTAAATATCGCATTCCTGAGTTGGATTCTCGGGAGAGGGGGGGGGGGGGGGGGGGGAGGGGAGAGAGATTTAAAGTTCAGGGTTATTTTCGAAGCAATAAAGTTAGATGAACAAGCCCAGGCTCCAGTCCATAGGCGTGACTACAATGGCAAGCACAGAACAATTCCTGTATGTGGAAATGCCTAATATGTGACAGCGTTTCCACATTCCACATACAATAATTTCAATATTTTACTAAAAAAACAACTTTAATGGGGTTATATAGTACTTATACGTGGCTAGAAACCCAGTTTGCGCAGTAACTATGCAATAATTTTATCATAGTTTCCGCCGTTAACGAGCACACATAGGCATAAAAGCTGCAATGGGGGGGGCGAGCGAAACGGTTTTGGAGTATCACTCAACTCTCTCCTCAAATCTACGTACTAATCTTTCGCCTTTTACTAAAGATTACCGTGAGGAGGGACACTCCAATGAGCCTATAGGCCAATTTTTGTGGGGCCTTGCCGTTTAGGCGGGGCCTAATCACTGAATCGAAAAAAAGACTATTTTGCCTTTGTTGAATGTTCTTGTCAACGGGGTCAGCTGCAGTTGCAGTACCAATTCACTGCACGTACGACTACATTATACACTGTAGCACTGCTCAGGGGCGCCAACGCGGATCGGGGTAGAGAGGGTTACTCCTGATGCCGCTCGGCCGCTTCCTAATAGTGATACCTCGATACGAATTCGGGCGAAATCCGGAATTGCGCGTGATATTGTTCCGTCCATTTTTCAAGTGTTCAAAATTTCCCTCTTCACATGTTCGTTTGTGTCAAAAGTTTGTACTTAAATACTACAATTCAGTTACTTTGCACCAAAATTAAATTTCGCAAACAGCGGTGAAGTCGGTCAGCTTCGTACTGCGGCCTGGCGCGTACGTGGTTCATTTTGAATGGTGCCACATCATCATCACAAACCCCTGCTTAGTAGCAAAAAAGGAAAACGTATTATAACTCGTGCTGCTTGAAATGTACATTAGGAATCCGAATAGACTCGCCGGAAGTAAACATACATTCTCTTGGCTAGCTCTTCTTGCCGGCATTGAAGCTACAAAACGCCCACACTCCTCAAATCTGACAGAAGCTCAGGCGGCTGCACGGTTCGACATTTTTCACGGATTTCAAGGAGGGTGCGATATTAAAACGGGAGCGTACAGAAAAGGCAGGATTTTGGGCGACAGTGGCTTTCCAGCCGGATAAATCCAGCGCCCTGATCACGTTCACAAAGTTGGTCTGGGTCGCTGAAACACTAAAACGTTTTTTTCAATCTTCATCGCGCCTACAACTTGTGACTGGAACCATATTGCTGCTTAAATTGTATGCATCAATGATAACGAACTCTTTCATAGCTGTTTAGCTAACATTGTATAATTAGGAGAAACTTACTTTTATAACGTCGTGATTCATTGTATGATCAGGAGATACTTGTTCTGTGCTATATGTTTAACTGCATTACTTGTTTTTTATTACATAATTTGACCACTCCCCTCCTTAATGCCTCTGGCATTTAGAGTAAGGAAGTATAGAATTGAGAGCTAAGAGTTCCGGGAACAAAAAAAAATGGGGGGGTAGGGGGGCGTATATTTTCTTCAAGAAATATGGCCTTTATATCGATCAATCAGTCTGTTTTCTCTCAAACAGAAAATGTGAGGCTAAGCTAATGTCAAAATGTTTCAGATTAGAAACATATTCGTTTGTAGAATGTGTGCACACTAATTGTTGTGTTCACATGCAACGTGAAAGACGTTAGCGCCGCTATGTGTTGTATGTTAGCGACACTAGATGGCGATGGCCGCGCCAAAAAGCACAAGAAGCAAAAGCAATGTGCCTAGACCACGAAGTTTTCCCGTTTACAAGAATACGTTGAGCCTAAGATCCGAATTCATACAATAATTTCATTATTTTTACTAAAAGAACAACTCTAATGGCGTTATATAGTACTTATACTTGGCTAGAAACGCAGTTTGCACTGTAACTATGCAATAATTTTGTCATAGTTTGCGCCGTTAACGAGCGCACATAGACATAACTGCTGCAATGGGGTGACGAGCGAAACGGTTTTGGAGTATCGCTCAGGTCTCTCCTCAAATCCACGTACTAATCTTTCGCCTTTTACTACAAGAATACGTTGAGCCTAAGATCCGAATTCATACAATAATTTCATTATTTTTACTAAAAGAACAACTCTAATGGCGTTATATAGTACTTATACTTGGCTAGAAACGCAGTTTGCACTGTAACTATGCAATAATTTTGTCATAGTTTGCGCCGTTAACGAGCGCACATAGACATAACTGCTGCAATGGGGTGACGAGCGAAACGGTTTTGGAGTATCGCTCAGGTCAGGTGTAGTCGCCTGTACTATGTGGAAGTTTGTTGGGAAGGTTTTCGGTGTGTTTCCTACACATGCCCCGAGACAGCGGAATAAATTTGATTACTTGGTGTACTATACAGTGATGTATGTACTGTGGCACTTCCGTAATGTGTCAGAGAGGTCGAGAAGACGAAACAGAGCAATGTTTCCCAGGTTGCGCAAATTGCGCACAATCATACATGCTCATTTAGAGGAACGGCTGTTTGTTTTGGGGGAACAAGAGTTCCTCCGCCAATGGTCAACACGGTATTTTCATGTATCTAAAAACAGAGTGCTTTTAACTGTTTGAAGATCTTTTGGATGTATCATAACGGCCAGCTCGGACCTACACTAGTAGTTGTGTAACCTATATGGCTAGGTCACTTTTGTTGTCTGTTGTAACTTCTGGGTATGTGCAAAGTGATCATATGCTCTTTTGAGTGTCATTGTTAACATTAATGCTTGCAGCCAATTTTTGATTTGGAGGGTGTTGTCCTCTTGTTGTCATCCAGCATCCTCTCATGTTTTTACATGATTGTATTGATCCCGTGCCATGGTATTGACGGGCCTGTTTTGTACTGCTGTACTTGACATGTCACCTTCGGGTGTAATAAAATTTTTTCTTTCGCCTTTTACTAAAGGTTACCGTGGGGAGGGACACTTCAATGAGCCTATAGGCCAATTTTTATGGGGCCTTGCCCGTTTGGGCGGGGCCTAAGCACTGAATCGAAAACAAGACTATATTGCCTTTGTTGAATGTTCTTGTCAACGGGGTCAGCTGCAGTTACAGTACCAATTCACTGCACGTACGACTACATTATACACTGTAGCACTGCTCAGGGGCGCCAACGCGGATCGGGGTAGAGAGGGTTACTCCTGATGCCGCTCGGCCGCTTCCTAATTGTGATACCTCGATACGAATTCGGGCGAAATCCGGAATTGCGCGTGAGATTGTTCCGTCCATTCTTCAAGTGTTCGAAATTTCCCTCTTCACATGTTCGTTTGTGTCAAAAGTTTGTACTTAAATACTACAATTCAGTTACTTTCCACCAAAATTAAATTTCGCAAACAGCGGTGAAGTCGGTCAGCTTCGTACTGCGGCCTGGCGCGTACGTGGTTCATTTTGAATGGTGCCACATCATCATCTCAAACCCCTGCTTAGTAGCAAAAAAGGAAAACGTATTATAACTCGTGCTGCTTGAAGTGTACATTAGGAATCCGAATAGACTCGCAGGAAGTAAACATACATTCTCTTGGCTAGCTCTTCTCGCCGGCATCGAAGCTACAAAACGCCCATACTCCTCAAATCTGACAGAAGCTCAGGTGGCTGCACGGTTCGACATTTTTAACGGATTTCAGGAGGGTGCGATATTAAAACGGGAGCATACAGAAAAGGCAGGATTTTGGGCGACAGTGGCTTTCCAGCCGGATAAATCCAGCGCCCTGATCACGTTCACAAAGTTGGTCTGGGTCGCCGAAACACTAAAACGTTTTTTTCAATCTTCATCGCGCCTACAACTTGTGATTGGAACCATATTGCTGCTTAAATTGTATGCATCAATGATAACGAACTCTTTCATAGCTGTTTGGCTAACATTGTATAATTAGGAGAAACTTACTTTTATAACGTCGTGATTCATTGTATGATCAGGAGATACTTGTTCTGTGCTATATGTTTAACTGCATTACTTGTTTTTTATTACATAATTTGACCACTCCCCTCCTTAATGCCTCTGGCATTTAGAGTAAGGAAGTATAGAATTGAGAGCTAAGAGTTCCGGGAACAAAAAAAAATGGGGGGGTAGGGGGGGCGTATATTTTCTTCAAGAAATATGGCCTTTATATCGATCAATCAGTCTGTTTTCTTTTAAACAGAAAATGTGAGGCTAAGCTAATGTCAAAATGTTTCAGATTAGAAACATATTCGTTTGTAGAATGTGTGCTCACTAATTGTTGTGTTCACATGCAACGTGAAAGACGTTAGCGCCGCTATGTGTTGAATGTTAGCGACACTAGATGGCGATGGCCGCGCCAAAAAGCACAAGAAGCAAAAGCAATGTTCCTAGACCACGAAGTTTTCCCGTTTACAAGAATACGTTGAGCCTAAGATCCGAATTCATACAATAATTTCATTATTTTTACTAAAAGAACAACTCTAATGGCGTTATATAGTACTTATACTTGGCTAGAAACCCAGTTTGCACTGTAACTACGCAATAATTTTGTCATAGTTTGCGCCGTTAACGAGCACACATAGACATAACTGCTGCAATGGGGTGACGAGCGAAACGGTCTTGGAGTATCGCTCAGGTCTCTCCTCAAATCCACGTACTAATATGGCTAGGTCACTTTTGTTGTCTGTTGTAACTTCTGGGTATGTGCAAAGTGATCATATGCTCTTTTGAGTGTCATTGTTAACATTCATGCTTGCAGCCAATTTTTGATTTGGAGGGTGTTGTCCTCTTGTTGTCATCCAGCATCCTCTCATGTTTTTACATGATTGTATTGATCCCGTGCCATGGTATTGACGGGCCTGTTTTGTACTGCTGTACTTGACATGTCACCTTCGGGTGTAATAAAATTTTTTTCTTTCGCCTTTTACTAAAGATTACCGTGGGGAGGGACACTTCAATGAGCCTATAGGCCAATTTTTGTGGGGCCTTGCCCGTTTGGGCGGGGCCTAAGCACTGAATCGAAAACAAGACTATATTGCCTTTGTTGAATGTTCTTGTCCACGGGGTCAGCTGCAGTTACAGTACCAATTCACTGCACGTACGACTACATTATACACTGTAGCACTGCTCAGGGGCGCCAACGCGGATCGGGGTAGAGAGGGTTACTCCTGATGCCGCTCGGCCGCTTCCTAATTGTGATACCTCGATACGAATTCGGGCGAAATCCGGAATTGCGCGTGAGATTGTTCCGTCCATTCTTCAAGTGTTCGAAATTTCCCTCTTCACATGTTCGTTTGTGTCAAAAGTTTGTGCCTAAATACTACAATTCAGTTACTTTCCACCAAAATTAAATTTCGCAAACAGTGGTGAAGTCGGTCAGCTTCGTACTGCGGCCTGGCGCGTACGTGGTTCATTTTGAATGATGCCACATCATCATCACAAACCCCTGCTTAGCAGCAAAAAAGGAAAACGTATTATAAGTCGTGCTGCTTGAAGTGTACATTAGGAATCCGAATAGACTCGCCGGAAGTAAACATACATTCTCTTGGCTAGCTCTTCTCGCCGGCATTGAAGCTACAAAACGCCCACACTCCTCAAATCTGACAGAAGCTCAGGCGGCTGCACGGTTCGACATTTTTCACGGATTTCAAGGAGGGTGCGATATTAAAACGGGAGCGTACAGAAAAGGCAGGATTTTGGGCGACAGTGGCTTTCCAGCCGGATAAATCCAGCGCCCTGATCACGTTCACAAAGTTGGTCTGGGTCGCTGAAACACTAAAACGTTTTTTTCAATCTTCATCGCGCCTACAACTTGTGACTGGAACCATATTGCTGCTTAAATTGTATGCATCAATGATAACGAACTCTTTCATAGCTGTTTAGCTAACATTGTATAATTAGGAGAAACTTACTTTTATAACGTCGTGATTCATTGTATGATCAGGAGATACTTGTTCTGTGCTATATGTTTAACTGCATTACTTGTTTTTTATTACATAATTTGACCACTCCCCTCCTTAATGCCTCTGGCATTTAGAGTAAGGAAGTATAGAATTGAGAGCTAAGAGTTCCGGGAACAAAAAAAAATGGGGGGGGGTAGGGGGGCGTATATTTTCTTCAAGAAATATGGCCTTTATATCGATCAATCAGTCTGTTTTCTCTCAAACAGAAAATGTGAGGCTAAGCTAATGTCAAAATGTTTCAGATTAGAAACATATTCGTTTGTAGAATGTGTGCACACTAATTGTTGTGTTCACATGCAACGTGAAAGACGTTAGCGCCGCTATGTGTTGTATGTTAGCGACACTAGATGGCGATGGCCGCGCCAAAAAGCACAAGAAGCAAAAGCAATGTGCCTAGACCACGAAGTTTTCCTGTTTACAAGAATACGTTGAGCCTAAGATCCGAATTCATACAATAATTTCATTATTTTTACTAAAAGAACAACTCTAATGGCGTTATATAGTACTTATACTTGGCTAGAAACCCAGTTTGCACTGTAACTATGCAATAATTTTGTCATAGTTTGCGCCGTTAACGAGCACACATAGACATAACTGCTGCAATGGGGTGACGAGCGAAACGGTTTTGGAGTATCGCTCAGGTCTCTCCTCAAATCCACGTACTAATCTTTCGCCTTTTACTAAAGGTTACCGTGGGGAGGGACACTTCAATGAGCCTATAGGCCAATTTTTATGGGGCCTTGCCCGTTTGGGCGGGGCCTAAGCACTGAATCGAAAACAAGACTATATTGCCTTTGTTGAATGTTCCTGTCAACGGGGTCAGCTGCAGTTACAGTACCAATTCACTGCACGTACGACTACATTATACACTGTAGCACTGCTCAGGGGCGCCAACGCGGATCGGGGTAGAGAGGGTTACTCCTGATGCCGCTCGGCCGCTTCCTAATTGTGATACCTCGATACGAATTCGGGCGAAATCCGGAATTGCGCGTGAGATTGTTCCGTCCATTCTTCAAGTGTTCGAAATTTCCCTCTTCACATGTTCGTTTGTGTCAAAAGTTTGTACTTAAATACTACAATTCAGTTACTTTCCACCAAAATTAAATTTCGCAAACAGCGGTGAAGTCGGTCAGCTTCGTACTGCGGCCTGGCGCGTACGTGGTTCATTTTGAATGGTGCCACATCATCATCTCAAACCCCTGCTTAGTAGCAAAAAAGGAAAACGTATTATAACTCGTGCTGCTTGAAGTGTACATTAGGAATCCGAATAGACTCGCAGGAAGTAAACATACATTCTCTTGGCTAGCTCTTC
This sequence comes from Amblyomma maculatum, assembly GCF_055883805.1. Classification (NCBI taxonomy): domain Eukaryota; kingdom Metazoa; phylum Arthropoda; class Arachnida; order Ixodida; family Ixodidae; genus Amblyomma; species Amblyomma maculatum. The sequence goes on from NC_139346.1 coordinate 121,696,594, forward strand.
TCGCCGGCATCGAAGCTACAAAACGCCCATACTCCTCAAATCTGACAGAAGCTCAGGTGGCTGCACGGTTCGACATTTTTAACGGATTTCAGGAGGGTGCGATATTAAAACGGGAGCATACAGAAAAGGCAGGATTTTGGGCGACAGTGGCTTTCCAGCCGGATAAATCCAGCGCCCTGATCACGTTCACAAAGTTGGTCTGGGTCGCCGAAACACTAAAACGTTTTTTTCAATCTTCATCGCGCCTACAACTTGTGATTGGAACCATATTGCTGCTTAAATTGTATGCATCAATGATAACGAACTCTTTCATAGCTGTTTGGCTAACATTGTATAATTAGGAGAAACTTACTTTTATAACGTCGTGATTCATTGTATGATCAGGAGATACTTGTTCTGTGCTATATGTTTAACTGCATTACTTGTTTTTTATTACATAATTTGACCACTCCCCTCCTTAATGCCTCTGGCATTTAGAGTAAGGAAGTATAGAATTGAGAGCTAAGAGTTCCGGGAACAAAAAAAAAAATGGGGGGGTAGGGGGGGCGTATATTTTCTTCAAGAAATATGGCCTTTATATCGATCAATCAGTCTGTTTTCTCTCAAACAGAAAATGTGAGGCTAAGCTAATGTCAAAATGTTTCAGATTAGAAACATATTCGTTTGTAGAATGTGTGCACACTAATTGTTGTGTTCACATGCAACGTGAAAGACGTTAGCTCCGCTATGTGTTGTATGTTAGCGACACTAGATGGCGATGGCCGCGCCAAAAAGCACAAGAAGCAAAAGCAATGTGCCTAGACCACGAAGTTTTCCCGTTTACAAGAATACGTTGAGCCTAAGATCCGAATTCATACAATAATTTCATTATTTTTACTAAAAGAACAACTCTAATGGCGTTATATAGTACTTATACTTGGCTAGAAACCCAGTTTGCACTGTAACTACGCAATAATTTTGTCATAGTTTGCGCCGTTAACGAGCACACATAGACATAACTGCTGCAATGGGGTGACGAGCGAAACGGTTTTGGAGTATCGCTCAGGTCTCTCCTCAAATCCACGTACTAATCTTTCGCCTTTTACTAAAGATTACCGTGGGGAGGGACACTTCAATGAGCCTATAGGCCAATTTTTGTGGGGCCTTGCCCGTTTGGGCGGGGCCTAAGCACTGAATCGAAAACAAGACTATATTGCCTTTGTTGAATGTTCTTGTCCACGGGGTCAGCTGCAGTTACAGTACCAATTCACTGCACGTACGACTACATTATACACTGTAGCACTGCTCAGGGGCGCCAACGCGGATCGGGGTAGAGAGGGTTACTCCTGATGCCGCTCGGCCGCTTCCTAATTGTGATACCTCGATACGAATTCGGGCGAAATCCGGAATTGCGCGTGAGATTGTTCCGTCCATTTTTCAAGTGTTCGAAATTTCCCTCTTCACATGTTTGTTTGTGTCAAAAGTTTGTGCCTAAATACTACAATTCAGTTACTTTCCACCAAAATTAAATTTCGCAAACAGTGGTGAAGTCGGTCAGCTTCGTACTGCGGCCTGGCGCGTACGTGGTTCATTTTGAATGATGCCACATCATCATCACAAACCCCTGCTTAGTAGCAAAAAAGGAAAACGTATTATAACTCGTGCTGCTTGAAGTGTACATTAGGAATCCGAATAGACTCGCCGGAAGTAAACATACATTCTCTTGGCTAGCTCTTCTCGCCGGCATTGAAGCTACAAAACGCCCACACTCCTCAAATCTGACAGAAGCTCGGGCGGCTGCACGGTTCGACATTTTTCACGGATTTCAAGGAGGGTGCGATATTAAAACGGGAGCGTACAGAAAAGGCAGGATTTTGGGCGACAGTGGCTTTCCAGCCGGATAAATCCAGCGCCCTGATCACGTTCACAAAGTTGGTCTGGGTCGCTGAAACACTAAAACGTTTTTTTCAATCTTCATCGCGCCTACAACTTGTGACTGGAACCATATTGCTGCTTAAATTGCATGCATCAATGATAACGAACTCTTTCATAGCTGTTTGGCTAACATTGTATAATTAGGAGAAACTTACTTTTATAACGTAGTGATTCATTGTATGATCAGGAGATACTTGTTCTGTGCTATATGTTTAACTGCATTACTTGTATTTTTTTACATAATTTGACCACTCCCCTCCTTAATGCCTCTGGCATTTAGAGTAAGGAAGTATAGAATTGAGAGCTAAGAGTTCCGGGAACAAAAAAAAAATGGGGGGGGGGGGGGTAGGGGGGGGCGTATATTTTCTTCAAGAAATATGGCCTTTATATCGATCAATCAGTCTGTTTTCTCTCAAACAGAAAATGTGAGGCTAAGCTAATGTCAAAATGTTTCAGATTAGAAACATATTCGTTTGTAGAATGTGTGCACACTAATTGTTGTGTTCACATGCAACGTGAAAGACGTTAGCGCCGCTATGTGTTGTATGTTAGCGACACTAGATGGCGATGGCCGCGCCAAAAAGCACAAGAAGCAAAAGCAATGTGCCTAGACCACGAAGTTTTCCCGTTTACAAGAATACGTTGAGCCTAAGATCCGAATTCATACAATAATTTCATTATTTTTACTAAAAGAACAACTCTAATGGCGTTATATAGTACTTATACTTGGCTAGAAACCCAGTTTGCACTGTAACTACGCAATAATTTTGTCATAGTTTGCGCCGTTAACGAGCACACATAGACATAACTGCTGCAATGGGGTGACGAGCGAAACGGTCTTGGAGTATCGCTCAGGTCTCTCCTCAAATCCACGTACTAATCTCAGCATCCTCTCATGTTTTTACATGATTGTATTGATCCCGTGCCATGGTATTGACGGGCCTGTTTTGTACTGCTGTACTTGACATGTCACCTTCGGGTGTAATAAAATTTTTTTCTTTCGCCTTTTAATAAAGATTACCGTGGGGTGGGACACTTCAATGAGCCTATAGGCCAATTTTTATGGGGCCTTGCCCGTTTGGGCGGGGCCTAAGCACTGAATCGAAGACAAGACTATGTTGCCTTTGTTGAACGTTCTTGTCAACGGGGTCAGCTGCAGTTGCAGTACCAATTCACTGCACGTACGACTACATTATACACTGTAGCACTGCTCAGGGGCACCAACGCGGATCGGGGTAGAGAGGGTTACTCCTGATGCCGCTCGGCCACTTACTAATTGTGGCACCTCGATACGAATTCGGGCGAAATCCGGAATTGCGCGTGATATTTTTCCGTCCATTTTTCAAGTGTTCGAAATTTCCCTCTTCACATGTTCGTTTGTGTCAAAAGTTTGTGCCTAAATACTACAATTCAGTTACTTTCCACCAAAATTAAATTTCGCAAACAGTGGTGAAGTCGGTCAGCTTCGTACTGCGGCCTGGCGCGTACGTGGTTCATTTTGAATGATGCCACATCATCATCACAAACCCCTGCTTAGTAGCAAAAAGGAAAACGTATTATAAGTCGTGCTGCTTGAAGTGGACATTAGGAATCCGAATAGACTCGCCGGAAGTAAACATACATTCTCTTGGCTAGCTCTTCTCGCCGGCATTGAAGCTACAAAACGCCCACACTCCTCAAATCTGACAGAAGCTCAGGCGGCTGCACGGTTCGACATTTTTCACGGATTTCAAGGAGGGTGCGATATTAAAACGGGAGCGTACAGAAAAGGCAGGATTTCGGGCGACAGTGGCTTTCCAGCCGGATAAATCCAGCGCCCTGATCACGTTCACAAAGTTGGTCTGGGTCGCTGAAACACTAAAACGTTTTTTTCAGTCTTCATCGCGCCTACAACTTGTGACTGGAACCATATTGCTGCTTAAATTGTATGCATCAATGATAACGAACTCTTTCATAGCTGTTTAGCTAACATTGTATAATTAGGAGAAACTTACTTTTATAACGTCGTGATTCATTGTATGATCAGGAGATACTTGTTCTGTGCTATATGTTTAACTGCATTACTTGTTTTTTATTACATAATTTGACCACTCCCCTCCTTAATGCCTCTGGCATTTAGAGTAAGGAAGTATAGAATTGAGAGCTAAGAGTCCGGGAACAAAAAAAAATGGGGGGGTAGGGGGGCGTATATTTTCTTCAAGAAATATGGCCTTTATATCGATCAATCAGTCTGTTTTCTCTCAAATAGAAAATGTGAGGCTAAGCTAATGTCAAAATGTTTCAGATTAGAAACATATTCGTTTGTAGAATGTGTGCACACTAATTGTTGTGTTCACATGCAACGTGAAAGACGTTAGCGCCGCTATGTGTTGTATGTTAGCGACACTAGATGGCGATGGCCGCGCCAAAAAGCACAAGAAGCAAAAGCAATGTGCCTAGACCACGAAGTTTTCCCGTTTACAAGAATACGTTGAGCCTAAGATCCGAATTCATACAATAATTTCATTATTTTTACTAAAAGAACAACTCTAATGGCGTTATATAGTACTTATACTTGGCTAGAAACCCAGTTTGCACTGTAACTATGCAATAATTTTGTCATAGTTTGCGCCGTTAACGAGCACACATAGACATAACTGCTGCAATGGGGTGACGAGCGAAACGGTTTTGGAGTATCGCTCAGGTCTCTCCTCAAATCCACGTACTAATCTTTCGCCTTTTACTAATTTAGGGTTAGTATAGTGCGTCGAACCGGACGGTGGTGAGAGGCATTTGCGGGTGAGAAGTGGTAATTAAGGCCCCGGCGCCGCGCGCAGCGTGGTTGCTTGGGCATCGCAAGGATGAACCGCCAATCGCCGTTACAGCGCCCGTCAAAGGCGCAGTGTTTCTTTTTCAGTGCGCCGGAGCATACACCAGTGGATGCTATCATCGACGCAATCGAAGAAATCGTCGGAGCCGGTGGGCTGATCTACCTGCAGCACCACGGAGGCACGAGGTTCTTGGCTGCCGTCCGCTCAGCGGCCCAGGCGGCCAAGATGGCGGCAAGCGGATCAATCAAGCTTGCGAACAAGGTTGTTCCTCTGGAACAGATGGGTTCACCTGTGGTCTACGTGACCGTGTATCGCCTGCCACCGTGCATCAGCGATGAGGCCCTTGTGGCAGCCCTTGCTCCCTACGGGAAGTGTCACGGCGTCTCGGACGTCGTATTCAAGGACCGCTCGGACATCTCCAACGGCACCAGACTTGTCAAGTTAGAAATGGTGAAGCCGGCACCCAACTTCATCGTTGTGGCTGGCTACCGCGTTATGATAGAGTATAAAGGAATGAAAAGAGTGTGTTCCAGGTGCGGTGTCGAAGGACACTTCAAAGTCGCATGCAAGACGGCGAGGTGCGCGCGGTGCGCAGTTTACGGCCACGCAACTAGTGAGTGCAAAGAGCCATGCAGACGCTGTCAGGGAAGTCACGCTACAGTTGACTGTGCCCAGCCGCGCTCATACGCTGCTGCCGCCACTCTGCCCCCCCAGCAACCCCCCACACCCGCTGTAAGTGAAGGAATTCGGAATCCCGAAGAAGGTTCCCTACAGCGAGATGCAGTACAAGATGACTCTGAGAAGACACAGGTCACGTCGGTCACCACTCAAAACACAGATGCTTCCTCAGTCGAAGGGAACGCGCCGACCACGGGTGAGACTACGTCTACTGACAACAACGCTTCCGAGCTGTCAGACTCAAGCTCTCAGCAAGACCAGGAAGAAGAAAGACGCCTTCATACAGAAAGACAGAACATCCCCAAAGACCCACGCCTTGTTAACCCTATAAGTCAAGTATCAGACCTCCTGGAAGCAGCGCGAAAGTCGGGCAGCATTGAATATGGCGCTACCAGCAGCCATAGTTTATACAGCGGCCACGCCCCTTTCAGCAGCCATCTTGGCCTCCCCGACGACACGCACGGTCCCAGTAACATAACAGAGCCACGCCTCGAGCCCAGACCAGAAGAAAACACCAACAGGAGAAATACAAGCACAGGGAGAAGTCGACCGCAAGCGGAAGACTCTAAAAGACAACTGTCCTCCTCAGACAGCAGCATGGCGGCAAGAAAAGATATTGCCCCGCTTAAGAAGTCAAAAAAGACACCGGACGAAAGCGCCATGGACTTCACTTCAGATGCGGAATCGCCTTAGAGCCAGTCATCTTGCACCGTTGTCCGCTCTTTTTTCTTTTTTTTTCTCTTCCCCTCCTTCTTTCCCCCCCCTCTCTCCTTTCAACAGAACTGGAATGCCTCGTCCACGCCTACCCAGCCTCGCTATCAACGGCGCAGTCATCTTCCGGCAGCCGCCCGCACGTGTCGCCACGCCAACCGTCTGCATCTCGGACACTGCCCGCTTTGCCGCATCTGCCGTCTCCAGTTACTCCTGTATTATTCTGTGCACTTTTTTCAGCGCGTGTGCGTCGCATTGTACCCCGCCTGTACGCCGTTGGGCCGCAGAAAGTTTTTTGTTCAAGTCGGTAAGCCAGCGTTTCAATGCCCTTCATACAAATAGAAATGGCATACTTACACATAGTAACACTCAATGCACAAGGATTTAGAAATAGAAACAAGCAAAGAGAAATAGTCCATTTTGCAAGAGAAAACAAAGTAGATCTCCTGTTCCTGCAGGAATGTAACCTGCGGAACTCAAAAGAAGTCAAAAGATTCTGTGAAGAGTTCTCCGTTAAAGCTTATTTTTCCTATAGCCCTTCACGGAGTCGTGGTGTGGGCGTAGTGGTTTTTTGCAGACCATTACTGCATGGCAGTTTTCGTTTGTTTGACACGGAAGGCCGAGTGATTGCCTTTGATTTTTTCTGGGGTGAAAAAAAATTTCGTGCACTAAACATTTATGCTCCAGCGACGCGGCCGAATTTGAAACGTTTCTTCACCGAGCTGGCCCCTTTCATTTTAGAAAACCATCCGTTTTTGGTACTAGGCGATTTCAACTGCGTTCTGGATGCCAGGCGCGACATACGAGGCCCTGGACAGGATGGGTCCATAGCACATGCGGCCGAATTAGCACGATTCGTCCGCGAATATCAATTGACTGACGCCTGGGTGCACATGAAAGGCGACACTTTTGGTGGCACATGGCGACAAAGGCGAACACAGACGAGGCTAGACCGCGTGTATCTTCCACCTGAACTAGTCCCCCGTCTTGTACAATGCAATGTCCTAGCATTCTCCCCTGACGCTGGCCACATCTCGGACCACCAGCCGTTTTCCATTATCCTGCATTTAGAAGGGAAGCCCGGGGATCGTGGAGACCTTTGGAGGCTAGACGTAGCTTCTCTACGTGATCCCGCGGCTTTAGCTGAAATCAAGGCAGCAGTAGAGGATTCGCTTACTCCGCGGAAGCAAGACATTGACAAATGGGACGATTTGAAACAAAGCTGGAGGTCCGCATGCATAAGGGCAAGCAGAAAGAGAAAGAAAGCTGAGACGGAGCAGATCTGCGAAAGTTTGCGACGCATTCGCATAGTGCGAACGGGAGGTTCGAAGTCTCAACTTTTCCAGGAATACCTCGAACGCCAGCGCGACCGATATAGCCGCCTTTTGTGCAGAACCTCACAGACGTCAGCAAAGGCATGGGCAACAAATCGACCAGTCTCCGATCCAGAGGTGCTGCGTTTGGCACGCACGTCAAGTTCCGCTCGCAGTAGTTCGTCGTTTATAGAAAAAGTATTTGTTGAAGATGGGAGCGAGAGCGGACTGCGTCGAGACATCGAAAGGATGTTCTATAACTGGTTCAGTGATGCTTTTATGTCAGAATGCACGAAAACTGCCGAAACACTCAAGAATGAAATCACTAATTTTTGTTGTAGTCTTCCACAATTGGATGATGCAGAAGGAAAAAGTTTAACCGCCTCCACCGACAAGCAAGAACTGTTTCTCGTCCTGAAAACTATGAACAGCGGAGCAGCTCCCGGGACGGATGGTCTACCCGTCGAATTTTACCGAGCCTGCTGGTCAGAAGTCAGCGACGCTTTAGTAGCCCTACTAAATGCAGTGCTGGAATGCAAAGGGATGCCTAGATCATTTTCAAGAGGACGTGTAACCCTCCTGCCTAAACCCGGCGCAGATCTTGCAAAACCAGCATCGTGGAGACCAATAACTCTTTTGAATGCAGACTATAAAATATTTGCAGCCCTACTCGTCCAGCGTCTTAAAGGACTATTAAGTAAAATAGTTAGTCCTCTCCAGACCTGTTCCATTCCTGGAAGGAGCATATTTTCATCTCTCAACCTTACTCGAGACATAATACAATACACGAAAGCGCGGGCAGCACCAGGTTTTCTGGTTGCTATAGATCAGGCGAAAGCTTTTGACCGCCTCGAACATCAATACCTTTTCGAAGTGCTGCGTTGTTATAATTTTCCCAAAGAGTTCATCCAAGTTCTTGAACTGTTGTATTCAAATATGACTGGGGAATTGTTGTTGAACGGGATCGTAACACCAACATTTAATGTCACAAGAGGGGTCCGGCAAGGATGCCCTCTATCCCCTGTACTGTTCGTGTTGGCAATTGACCCATTGTTAAGGCGTTGGCAAAACAATACAACAATAAGGGGCCTCCCAATGCCAGGTTCAAGCCGCGTTAAAGTCTCTGCTTACGCAGATGATGTTACCCTTTTCCTAGAAGATGTGGACAGCCTTGCCGGCGTCTTTACAACTTACAATGTTTACTCCACTTTGTCGGGTGCCAGAGTGAACATCGATAAGTGCGAAGCACTAAATTTAGGAAATAACAACATCGCATTACCAGGTGGAATCAGACAAGTGGATCACATGCGTATATTGGGCGCTATTTTTTGCGCAAGTGGAGTTTCCCCGCACATGTGGAAAGATATTGTGAGCGGGATACGACGACAGACTGAAGCTGTGTCGGCAGGATCCTTGTCTTTGGAAGAAAGAGCTTATCTAATTAAGAACGTAATGTGTAGCAAGCTCTGGTTTGCAGCACGTGTGGCCCTACCACCGTCATCAACGGTACGCACAGTAAACACTCTCATCTTCTCTTGGTTCTGGCTCGGGAAATCGCAGTACGTAACACAAACATCCCTCCGTCTTCCGAAGGCAAAGGGAGGCTGGAGCCTACCTTGCGTCGTCACTTTCAGCAGAATTCTCTGTACAAAGTGCACTTGTGATCTTCTAGAAGATGAATCTTTTCAAGGAAGGGTATTATTATTGTATTGGTTAGGCCATTACAAGCGCACTCTAGTGCCTCGAGGCCTAGGCAACTTAGCACCAACAGCTGTTGTACCAGCGCCCCAGTATGCTGCTGCAGCACGTATGTATGCACAACTTGAAGCGCTTCCGAATGTGTTGTGGCGCTCAGCACCAGTATCCAGGCTGTGTGAAACCATGTGTATGTCGGCCCCGCCTTCGAAGTCTTTGCCAGGTCCGACACACAATTGGAAACCTGTATCTTCGCGTGACTTGCCATCATCTGTCAGAGATGTCTACTGGCAGTACTCGTGGGGCATCTTGCCAACCAGGGACAGACTGAATAGATGGGGCATGGTGCCAAATAACAAATGCATAAACTGTGCTCAAGTAGAGACTAATAATCATCCTATAAAAGAATGTGTAGTCGCGTCTACTATGTGGAAGTTTGTTGGGAAGGTTTTCGGTGTGTTTCCTACACATGCCCCCAGACAGCGGAATAAATTTGAATATTTGGTGTACTATACAGTGATGTATGTACTGTGGCACTTCCGTAATGTTTCCGAGAGGTCGAGAAGACAAAACAGAGCAATGTTTCCCAGGTTGCGCAAATTGCGTACAATCATTCATGCTCATTTAGAGGAACGGCTGTTTGTTTTGGGGGAACAAGAGTTCCTCCGTCAATGGTCAACACGATATTTTCTTGTATCCAAAAACAGAGTGTTTTTAACTGTTTGAGGGTCTTTGATGTAACATAGCGGCAAGCTCAGACCCACACCAGCAGCTGTGTAACCTATAAGGTTAGGCCTCTTTTGTTGTCTGTCGTAACTTTTCGGTGTGTGCAAAGTGATGATTTGCTCATTTGGTTGTCATTTGTGAACAATATTCATGCTTACAGCCAATTTTGATTTGGAGGGTGTTGTCCTCCTGTTGTCATCCAGCATCCTGTCATGTTTTCACATATTTGTATTGATCCCATGTTACGGTGTTGATGGGTCTGCTTTGTACTGCTGTACTTGACATGTCACCTTCGGGTGTAATAAAACATTTTCTTTCGCCTTTTACTTTTTGGAGGGTGTTGTCCTCCTGTTGTCATCCAGCATCCTGTCATGTTTTCACATATTTGTATTGATCCAATGTTACGGTGTTGATGGGTCTGCTTTGTACTGCTGTACTTGACATGTCACCTTCGGGTGTAATAAAACATTTTCTTTCGCCTTTTACTAAAGATTACCGTGGGGAGGGACACTTCAATGAGCCTATAGGCCAATTTTTGTGGGGCCTTGCCCGTTTGGGCGGGGCCTAAGCACTGAATCGGAAACAAGACTATATTGCCTTTGTTGAATGTTCTTGTCAACGGGGTCAGCTGCAGTTACAGTACCAATTCACTGCACGTACGACTACATTATACACTGTAGCACTGTTCAGGGGCGCCAACGCGGATCGGGGTAGAGAGGGTTACTCCTGATGCCGCTCGGCCGCTTCCTAATTGTGATACCTCGATACGAATTCGGGCGAAATCCGGAATTGCGCGTGAGATTGTTCCGTCCATTTTTCAAGTGTTCGAAATTTCCCTCTTCACATGTTCGTTTGTGTCAAAAGTTTGTACTTAAATACTACAATTCAGTTACTTTCCACCAAAATTAAATTTTGCAAAAAGCGGTGAAGTCGGTCAGCTTCGTACTGCGGCCTGGCGCGTACGTGGTTCATTTTGAATGGTGCCACATGATTATCGTAAACCCCTGCTTAGTAGCAAAAAAGGAAAACGTATTATAACTCGTGCTGCTTGAAGTGTACATTAGGAATCCGAATAGACTCGCATGAAGTAAACATACATTCTCTTGGCTAGCTCTTCTCGCCGGCATCAAAGCTACATAACGCCCATACTCCTCAAATCTGACAGAAGCTCAGGTGGCTGCACGGTTCGACATTTTTAACGGATGTCAGGAGGGTGCGATATTAAAACGGGAGCATACAGAAAATTCAGGATTTTGGGCGAGAGTGGCTTTCCAGCCGGATAAATCCAGCGCCCTGATCACGTTCACAAAGTTGGTCTGGGTCGCTGAAACTCTAAAACGTTTTTGTCAATCTTCATCGCGCCTACAACAATTGTGACTGGAACCATATTGCTGCTTAAATTGTATGCATCAATGATAACGAACTCTTTCATAGCTGTTTAGCTAACATTGTATAATTAGGAGAACCTTACTTTTATAACGTCGTGATTCATTGTATGATCAGGAGATACTTGTTCTGTGCTATATGTTTAACTGCATTACTTGTATTTTTTTACATAATTTGACCACTCCCCTCCTTAATGCCTCTGGCATTTAGAGTAAGGAAGTATAGAATTGAGAGCTAAGAGTTCCGGGAACAAAAAAAAAAATGGGGGGGGGGGGGGGTAGGGGGGGGCGTATATTTTCTTCAAGAAATATGGCCTTTATATCGATCAATCAGTCTGTTTTCTCTCAAACAGAAAATGTAAGGCTAAGCTAATTTCAGATTAGAAACATATTCGTTTGTAGAATGTGTGCACACTAATTGTTGTGTTCACATGCAACGTGAAAGACGTTAGCGCCGCTATGTGTTGTATGTTAAACGACACTAGATGGCGATGGCTGCGCCAAAAAGCACGAGAAGCAAAAGCAATGTGCCTAGACCACGAAGTTTTCCCGTTTACAAGAATACGTTGAGCCTAAGATCCGAAACCATACAATAATTTCATTATTTTTACTAAAAGAACAACTCTAATGGCGTTATATAGTACTTATACTTGGCTAGAAACCCTGTTTGCACTGTAACTATGCAATAATTTTGTCATAGTTTGCGCCGTTAACGAGCACACATAGACATAACTGCTGCAATGGGGTGACGAGCGAAACGGTTTTGGAGTATCGCTCAGGTCTCTCCTCAAATCCACGAACTAATCTTTCGCCTTTTACTAAAGATTACCGTGGGGAGGGACACTTCAATGAGCCTATAGGCCAATTTTTGTGGGGCCTTGCCCGTTTGGGCGGGGCCTAAGCACTGAATCGAAAACAAGACTATATTGCCTTTGTTGAACGTTCTTGTCAACGGGGTCAGCTGCAGTTGCAGTACCAATTCAATGCACGTACGACTACATTATACACTGTAGCACTGCTCAGGGGCACCAACGCGGATCGGGGTAGAGAGGGTTACTCCTGATGCCGCTCGGCCACTTACTAATTGTGGCACCTCGATACGAATTCGGGCGAAATCCGGAATTGCGCGTGATATTGTTCCGTCCATTTTTCAAGTGTTCGAAATTTCCCTCTTCACTTGTTCGTTTGTGTCAAAAGTTTGTGCCTAAATACTACAATTCAGTTACTTTCCACCAAAATTAAATTTCGCAAACAGTGGTGAAGTCGGTCAGCTTCGTACTGCGGCCTGGCGCGTACGTGGTTCATTTTGAATGATGCCACATCATCATCACAAACCCCTGCTTAGTAGCAAAAAAGGAAAACGTATTATAACTCGTGCTGCTTGAAGTGTACATTAGGAATCCGAATAGACTCGCCGGAAGTAAACATACATTCTCTTGGCTAGCTCTTCTCGCCGGCATCGAAGCTACAAAACGCCCACACTCCTCAAATCTGACAGAAGCTCAGGCGGCTGCACGGTTCGACATTTTTCACGGATTTCAAGGAGGGTGCGATATTAAAACGGGAGCGTACAGAAAAGGCAGGATTTTGGGCGACAGTGGCTTTCCAGCCGGATAAATCCAGCGCCCTGATCACGTTCACAAAGTTGGTCTGGGTCGCTGAAACACTAAAACGTTTTTTTCAATCTTCATCGCGCCTACAACTTGTGACTGGAACCATATTGCTGCTTAAATTGTATGCATCAATGATAACGAACTCTTTCATAGCTGTTTAGCTAACATTGTATAATTAGGAGAAACTTACTTTTATAACGTCGTGATTCATTGTATGATCAGGAGATACTTGTTCTGTGCTATATGTTTAACTGCATTACTTGTTTTTTATTACATAATTTGACCACTCCCCTCCTTAATGCCTCTGGCATTTAGAGTAAGGAAGTATAGAATTGAGAGCTAAGAGTTCCGGGAACAAAAAAAAAAAAAATGGGGGGGTAGGGGGGCGTATATTTTCTTCAAGAAATATGGCCTTTATATCGATCAATCAGTCTGTTTTCTCTCAAACAGAAAATGTGAGGCTAAGCTAATGTCAAAATGTTTCAGATTAGAAACATATTCGTTTGTAGAATGTGTGCACACTAATTGTTGTGTTCACATGCAACGTGAAAGACGTTAGCGCCGCTATGTGTTGTATGTTAGCGACACTAGATGGCGATGGCCGCGCCAAAAAGCACAAGAAGCAAAAGCAATGTGCCTAGACCACGAAGTTTTCCCGTTTACAAGAATACGTTGAGCCTAAGATCCGAATTCATACAATAATTTCATTATTTTTACTAAAAGAACAACTCTAATGGCGTTATATAGTACTTATACTTGGCTAGAAACCCAGTTTGCACTGTAACTATGCAATAATTTTGTCATAGTTTGCGCCGTTAACGAGCACACATAGACATAACTGCTGCAATGGGGTTACGAGCGAAACGGTTTTGGAGTATCGCTCAGGTCTCTCCTCAAATCCACGTTTTTAACTGTTTGAGGGTCTTTGATGTAACATAGCGGCAAGCTCAGACCCACACCAGCAGCTGTGTAACCTATGAGGTTAGGCCTCTTTTGTTGTCTGTCGTAACTTTTGGGTGTGTGCAAAGTGATGATTTGCTCATTTGGTTGTCATTTGTGAACAATATTCATGCTTACAGCCAATTTTGATTTGGAGGGTGTTGTCCTCCTGTTGTCATCCAGCATCCTGTCATGTTTTCACATATTTGTATTGATCCCATGTTACGGTGTTGATGGGTCTGCTTTGTACTACTGTACTTGACATGTCACCTTCGGGTGTAATAAAACATTTTCTTTCGCCTTTTACTAAAGATTACCGTGGGGAGGGACACTTCAATGAGCCTATAGGCCAATTTTTGTGGGGCCTTGCCCGTTTGGGCGGGGCCTAAGCACTGAATCGAAAACAAGACTATATTGCCTTTGTTGAACGTTCTTGTCAACGGGGTCAGCTGCAGTTGCAGTACCAATTCACTGCACGTACGACTACATTATACACTGTAGCACTGCTCAGGGGCACCAACGCGGATCGGGGTAGAGAGGGTTACTCCTGATGCCGCTCGGCCACTTACTAATTGTGGCACCTCGATACGAATTCGGGCGAAATCCGGAATTGCGCGTGTTATTGTTCCGTCCATTTTTCAAGTGTTCGAAATTTCCCTCTTCACATGTTCGTTTGTGTCAAAAGTTTGTGCCTAAATACTACAATTCAGTTACTTTCCACCAAAATTAAATTTCGCAAACAGTGGTGAAGTCGGTCAGCTTCGTACTGCGGCCTGGCGCGTACGTGGTTCATTTTGAATGATGCCACATCATCATCACAAACCCCTGCTTAGTAGCAAAAAAGGAAAACGTATTATAACTCGTGCTGCTTGAAGTGTACATTAGGAATCCGAATAGACTCGCCGGAAGTAAACATACATTCTCTTGGCTAGCTCTTCTTGCCGGCATTGAAGCTACAAAACGCCCACACTCCTCAAATCTGACAGAAGCTCAGGCGGCTGCACGGTTCGACATTTTTCACGGATTTCAAGGAGGGTGCGATATTAAAACGGGAGCGTACAGAAAAGGCAGGATTTTGGGCGACAGTGGCTTTCCAGCCGGATAAATCCAGCGCCCTGATCACGTTCACAAAGTTGGTCTGGGTCGCTGAAACACTAAAACGTTTTTTTCAATCTTCATCGCGCCTACAACTTGTGACTGGAACCATATTGCTGCTTAAATTGCATGCATCAATGATAACGAACTCTTTCATAGCTGTTTAGCTAACATTGTATAATTAGGAGAAACTTACTTTTATAACGTCGTGATTCATTGTATGATCAGGAGATACTTGTTCTGTGCTATATGTTTAACTGCATTACTTGTTTTTTATTACATAATTTGACCACTCCCCTCCTTAATGCCTCTGGCATTTAGAGTAAGGAAGTATAGAATTGAGAGCTAAGAGTTCCGGGAACAAAAAAAAAAATGGGGGGGGGGGTAGGGGGGCGTATATTTTCTTCAAGAAATATGGCCTTTATATCGATCAATCAGTCTGTTTTCTCTCAAACAGAAAATGTGAGGCTAAGCTAATGTCAAAATGTTTCAGATTAGAAACATATTCGTTTGTAGAATGTGTGCACACTAATTGTTGTGTTCACATGCAACGTGAAAGACGTTAGCGCCGCTATGTGTTGTATGTTAGCGACACTAGATGGCGATGGCCGCGCCAAAAAGCACAAGAAGCAAAAGCAATGTGCCTAGACCACGAAGTTTTCCCGTTTACAAGAATACGTTGAGCCTAAGATCCGAATTCGTACAATAATTTCATTATTTTTACTAAAAGAACAACTCTAATGGCGTTATATAGTACTTATACTTGGCTAGAAACCCAGTTTGCACTGTAACTATGCAATAATTTTGTCATAGTTTGCGCCGTTAACGAGCACACATAGACATAACTGCTGCAATGGGGTGACGAGCGAAACGGTCTTGGAGTGTCGCTCAGGTCTCTCCTCAAATCCACGTACTAATCTTTCGCCTTTTACTAAAGATTACCGTGGGGTGGGACACTTCAATGAGCCTATAGGCCAATTTTTATGGGGCCTTGCCCGTTTGGGCGGGGCCTAAGCACTGAATCGAAGACAAGACTATGTTGCCTTTGTTGAACGTTCTTGTCAACGGGGTCAGCTGCAGTTGCAGTACCAATTCACTGCACGTACGACTACATTATACACTGTAGCACTGCTCAGGGGCACCAACGCGGATCGGGGTAGAGAGGGTTGCTCCTGATGCCGCTCGGCCACTTACTAATTGTGGCACCTCGATACGAATTCGGGCGAAATCCGGAATTGCGCGTGATATTGTTCCGTCCATTTTTCAAGTGTTCGAAATTTCCCTCTTCACATGTTCGTTTGTGTCAAAAGTTTGTGCCTAAATACTACAATTCAGTTACTTTCCACCAAAATTAAATTTCGCAAACAGTGGTGAAGTCGGTCAGCTTCGTACTGCGGCCTGGCGCGTACGTGGTTCATTTTGAATGATGCCACATCATCATCACAAACCCCTGCTTAGTAGCAAAAAAGGAAAACGTATTATAAGTCGTGCTGCTTGAAGTGTACATTAGGAATCCGAATAGACTCGCCGGAAGTAAACATACATTCTCTTGGCTAGCTCTTCTCGCCGGCATTGAAGCTACAAAACGCCCACACTCCTCAAATCTGACAGAAGCTCAGGCGGCTGCACGGTTCGACATTTTTCACGGATTTCAAGGAGGGTGCGATATTAAAACGGGAGCGTACAGAAAAGGCAGGATTTTGGGCGACAGTGGCTTTCCAGCCGGATAAATCCAGCGCCCTGATCACGTTCACAAAGTTGGTCTGGGTCGCTGAAACACTAAAACGTTTTTTTCAATCTTCATCGCGCCTACAACTTGTGACTGGAACCATATTGCTGCTTAAATTGTATGCATCAATGATAACGAACCCTTTCATAGCTGTTTAGCTAACATTGTATAATTAGGAGAAACTTACTTTTATAACGTCGTGATTCATTGTATGATCAGGAGATACTTGTTCTGTGCTATATGTTTAACTGCATTACCTGTTTTTTATTACATAATTTGACCACTCCCCTCCTTAATGCCTCTGGCATTTAGAGTAAGGAAGTATAGAATTGAGAGCTAAGAGTTCCGGGAACAAAAAAAAAAATGGGGGGGTAGGGGGGCGTATATTTTCTTCAAGAAATATGGCCTTTATATCGATCAATCAGTCTGTTTTCTCTCAAACAGAAAATGTGAGGCTAAGCTAATGTCAAAATGTTTCAGATTAGAAACATATTCGTTTGTAGAATGTGTGCACACTAATTGTTGTGTTCACATGCAACGTGAAAGACGTTAGCGCCGCTATGTGTTGTATGTTAGCGACACTAGATGGCGATGGCCGCGCCAAAAAGCACAAGAAGCAAAAGCAATGTGCCTAGACCACGAAGTTTTCCCGTTTACAAGAATACGTTGAGCCTAAGATCCGAATTCATACAATAATTTCATTATTTTTACTAAAAGAACAACTCTAATGGCGTTATATAGTACTTATACTTGGCTAGAAACCCAGTTTGCACTGTAACTATGCAATAATTTTGTCATAGTTTGCGCCGTTAACGAGCACACATAGACATAACTGCTGCAATGGGGTGACGAGCGAAACGGTTTTGGAGTATCGCTCAGGTCTCTCCTCAAATCCACGTACTAATCTTTCGCCTTTTACTAAAGGTTACCGTGGGGAGGGACACTTTAATGAGCCTATAGGCCAATTTTTATGGGGCCTTGCCCGTTTGGGCGGGGCCTAAGCACTGAATCGAAAACAAGACTATATTGCCTTTGTTGAATGTTCTTGTCAACGGGGTCAGCTGCAGTTACAGTACCAATTCACTGCACGTACGACTACATTATACACTGTAGCACTGCTCAGGGGCGCCAACGCGGATCGGGGTAGAGAGGGTTACTCCTGATGCCGCTCGGCCGCTTCCTAATTGTGATACCTCGATACGAATTCGGGCGAAATCCGGAATTGCGCGTGAGATTGTTCCGTCCATTCTTCAAGTGTTCGAAATTTCCCTCTTCACATGTTCGTTTGTGTCAAAAGTTTGTGCCTAAATACTACAATTCAGTTACTTTCCACCAAAATTAAATTTCGCAAACAGTGGTGAAGTCGGTCAGCTTCGTACTGCGGCCTGGCGCGTACGTGGTTCATTTTGAATGATGCCACATCATCATCACAAACCCCTGCTTAGTAGCAAAAAAGGAAAACGTATTATAACTCGTGCTGCTTGAAGTGTACATTAGGAATCCGAATAGACTCGCCGGAAGTAAACATACATTCTCTTGGCTAGCTCTTCTCGCCGGCATTGAAGCTACAAAACGCCCACACTCCTCAAATCTGACAGAAGCTCGGGCGGCTGCACGGTTCGACATTTTTCACGGATTTCAAGGAGGGTGCGATATTAAAACGGGAGCGTACAGAAAAGGCAGGATTTTGGGCGACAGTGGCTTTCCAGCCGGATAAATCCAGCGCCCTGATCACGTTCACAAAGTTGGTCTGGGTCGCTGAAACACTAAAACGTTTTTTTCAATCTTCATCGCGCCTACAACTTGTGACTGGAACCATATTGCTGCTTAAATTGCATGCATCAATGATAACGAACTCTTTCATAGCTGTTTAGCTAACATTGTATAATTAGGAGAAACTTACTTTTATAACGTCGTGATTCACTGTATGATCAGGAGATACTTGTTCTGTGCTATATGTTTAACTGCATTACTTGTTTTTTATTACATAATTTGACCACTCCCCTCCTTAATGCCTCTGGCATTTAGAGTAAGGAAGTATAGAATTGAGAGCTAAGAGTTCCGGGAACAAAAAAAAAAATGGGGGGGGGGTAGGGGGGGGGCGTATATTTTCTTCAAGAAATATGGCCTTTATATCGATCAATCAGTCTGTTTTCTCTCAAACAGAAAATGTGAGGCTAAGCTAATGTCAAAATGTTTCAGATTAGAAACATATTCGTTTGTAGAATGTGTGCACACTAATTGTTGTGTTCACATGCAACGTGAAAGACGTTAGCGCCGCTATGTGTTGTATGTTAGCGACACTAGATGGCGATGGCCGCGCCAAAAAGCACAAGAAGCAAAAGCAATGTGCCTAGACCACGAAGTTTTCCCGTTTACAAGAATACGTTGAGCCTAAGATCCGAATTCGTACAATAATTTCATTATTTTTACTAAAAGAACAACTCTAATGGCGTTATATAGTACTTATACTTGGCTAGAAACCCAGTTTGCACTGTAACTATGCAATAATTTTGTCATAGTTTGCGCCGTTAACGAGCACACATAGACATAACTGCTGCAATGGGGTGACGAGCGAAACGGTCTTGGAGTATCGCTCAGGTCTCTCCTCAAATCCACGTACTAATCTTTCGCCTTTTACTAAAGATTACCGTGGGGTGGGACACTTCAATGAGCCTATAGGCCAATTTTTATGGGGCCTTGCCCGTTTGGGCGGGGCCTAAGCACTGAATCGAAGACAAGACTATGTTGCCTTTGTTGAACGTTCTTGTCAACGGGGTCAGCTGCAGTTGCAGTACCAATTCACTGCACGTACGACTACATTATACACTGTAGCACTGCTCAGGGGCACCAACGCGGATCGGGGTAGAGAGGGTTACTCCTGATGCCGCTCGGCCACTTACTAATTGTGGCACCTCGATACGAATTCGGGCGAAATCCGGAATTGCGCGTGATATTGTTCCGTCCATTCTTCAAGTGTTCGAAATTTCCCTCTTCACATGTTCGTTTGTGTCAAAAGTTTGTGCCTAAATACTACAATTCAGTTACTTTCCACCAAAATTAAATTTCGCAAACAGTGGTGAAGTCGGTCAGCTTCGTACTGCGGCCTGGCGCGTACGTGGTTCATTTTGAATGATGCCACATCATCATCACAAACCCCTGCTTAGTAGCAAAAAAGGAAAACGTATTATAACTCGTGCTGCTTGAAGTGTACATTAGGAATCCGAATAGACTCGCCGGAAGTAAACATACATTCTCTTGGCTAGCTCTTCTCGCCGGCATTGAAGCTACAAAACGCCCACACTCCTCAAATCTGACAGAAGCTCGGGCGGCTGCACGGTTCGACATTTTTCACGGATTTCAAGGAGGGTGCGATATTAAAACGGGAGCGTACAGAAAAGGCAGGATTTTGGGCGACAGTGGCTTTCCAGCCGGATAAATCCAGCGCCCTGATCACGTTCACAAAGTTGGTCTGGGTCGCTGAAACACTAAAACGTTTTTTTCAATCTTCATCGCGCCTACAACTTGTGACTGGAACCATATTGCTGCTTAAATTGCATGCATCAATGATAACGAACTCTTTCATAGCTGTTTAGCTAACATTGTATAATTAGGAGAAACTTACTTTTATAACGTCGTGATTCATTGTATGATCAGGAGATACTTGTTCTGTGCTATATGTTTAACTGCATTACTTGTTTTTTATTACATAATTTGACCACTCCCCTCCTTAATGCCTCTGGCATTTAGAGTAAGGAAGTATAGAATTGAGAGCTAAGAGTTCCGGGAACAAAAAAAAAATGGGGGGGGGGGTAGGGGGGGGGGCGTATATTTTCTTCAAGAAATATGGCCTTTATATCGATCAATCAGTCTGTTTTCTCTCAAACAGAAAATGTGAGGCTAAGCTAATGTCAAAATGTTTCAGATTAGAAACATATTCGTTTGTAGAATGTGTGCACACTAATTGTTGTGTTCACATGCAACGTGAAAGACGTTAGCGCCGCTATGTGTTGTATGTTAGCGACACTAGATGGCGATGGCCGCGCCAAAAAGCACAAGAAGCAAAAGCAATGTGCCTAGACCACGAAGTTTTCCCGTTTACAAGAATACGTTGAGCCTAAGATCCGAATTCGTACAATAATTTCATTATTTTTACTAAAAGAACAACTCTAATGGCGTTATATAGTACTTATACTTGGCTAGAAACCCAGTTTGCACTGTAACTATGCAATAATTTTGTCATAGTTTGCGCCGTTAACGAGCACACATAGACATAACTGCTGCAATGGGGTGACGAGCGAAACGGTCTTGGAGTATCGCTCAGGTCTCTCCTCAAATCCACGTACTAATCTTTCGCCTTTTACTAAAGATTACCGTGGGGAGGGACACTTCAATGAGCCTATAGGCCAATTTTTGTGGGGCCTTGCCCGTTTGGGCGGGGCCTAAGCACTGAATCGAAAACAAGACTATATTGCCTTTGTTGAACGTTCTTGTCAACGGGGTCAGCTGCAGTTGCAGTACCAATTCACTGCACGTACGACTACATTATACACTGTAGCACTGCTCAGGGGCACCAACGCGGATCGGGGTAGAGAGGGTTACTCCTGATGCCGCTCGGCCACTTACTAATTGTGGCACCTCGATACGAATTCGGGCGAAATCCGGAATTGCGCGTGTTATTGTTCCGTCCATTTTTCAAGTGTTCGAAATTTCCCTCTTCACATGTTCGTTTGTGTCAAAAGTTTGTGCCTAAATACTACAATTCAGTTACTTTCCACCAAAATTAAATTTCGCAAACAGTGGTGAAGTCGGTCAGCTTCGTACTGCGGCCTGGCGCGTACGTGGTTCATTTTGAATGATGCCACATCATCATCACAAACCCCTGCTTAGTAGCAAAAAAGGAAAACGTATTATAACTCGTGCTGCTTGAAGTGTACATTAGGAATCCGAATAGACTCGCCGGAAGTAAACATACATTCTCTTGGCTAGCTCTTCTTGCCGGCATTGAAGCTACAAAACGCCCACACTCCTCAAATCTGACAGAAGCTCAGGCGGCTGCACGGTTCGACATTTTTCACGGATTTCAAGGAGGGTGCGATATTAAAACGGGAGCGTACAGAAAAGGCAGGATTTTGGGCGACAGTGGCTTTCCAGCCGGATAAATCCAGCGCCCTGATCACGTTCACAAAGTTGGTCTGGGTCGCTGAAACACTAAAACGTTTTTTTCAATCTTCATCGCGCCTACAACTTGTGACTGGAACCATATTGCTGCTTAAATTGCATGCATCAATGATAACGAACTCTTTCATAGCTGTTTAGCTAACATTGTATAATTAGGAGAAACTTACTTTTATAACGTCGTGATTCATTGTATGATCAGGAGATACTTGTTCTGTGCTATATGTTTAACTGCATTACTTGTTTTTTATTACATAATTTGACCACTCCCCTCCTTAATGCCTCTGGCATTTAGAGTAAGGAAGTATAGAATTGAGAGCTAAGAGTTCCGGGAACAAAAAAAAAAATGGGGGGGGGGGGGGTAGGGGGGCGTATATTTTCTTCAAGAAATATGGCCTTTATATCGATCAATCAGTCTGTTTTCTCTCAAACAGAAAATGTGAGGCTAAGCTAATGTCAAAATGTTTCAGATTAGAAACATATTCGTTTGTAGAATGTGTGCACACTAATTGTTGTGTTCACATGCAACGTGAAAGACGTTAGCGCCGCTATGTGTTGTATGTTAGCGACACTAGATGGCGATGGCCGCGCCAAAAAGCACAAGAAGCAAAAGCAATGTGCCTAGACCACGAAGTTTTCCCGTTTACAAGAATACGTTGAGCCTAAGATCCGAATTCGTACAATAATTTCATTATTTTTACTAAAAGAACAACTCTAATGGCGTTATATAGTACTTATACTTGGCTAGAAACCCAGTTTGCACTGTAACTATGCAATAATTTTGTCATAGTTTGCGCCGTTAACGAGCACACATAGACATAACTGCTGCAATGGGGTGACGAGCGAAACGGTCTTGGAGTGTCGCTCAGGTCTCTCCTCAAATCCACGTACTAATCTTTCGCCTTTTACTAAAGATTACCGTGGGGTGGGACACTTCAATGAGCCTATAGGCCAATTTTTATGGGGCCTTGCCCGTTTGGGCGGGGCCTAAGCACTGAATCGAAGACAAGACTATGTTGCCTTTGTTGAACGTTCTTGTCAACAGGGTCAGCTGCAGTTGCAGTACCAATTCACTGCACGTACGACTACATTATACACTGTAGCACTGCTCAGGGGCACCAACGCGGATCGGGGTAGAGAGGGTTGCTCCTGATGCCGCTCGGCCACTTACTAATTGTGGCACCTCGATACGAATTCGGGCGAAATCCGGAATTGCGCGTGATATTGTTCCGTCCATTTTTCAAGTGTTCGAAATTTCCCTCTTCACATGTTCGTTTGTGTCAAAAGTTTGTGCCTAAATACTACAATTCAGTTACTTTCCACCAAAATTAAATTTCGCAAACAGTGGTGAAGTCGGTCAGCTTCGTACTGCGGCCTGGCGCGTACGTGGTTCATTTTGAATGATGCCACATCATCATCACAAACCCCTGCTTAGTAGCAAAAAAGGAAAACGTATTATAAGTCGTGCTGCTTGAAGTGTACATTAGGAATCCGAATAGACTCGCCGGAAGTAAACATACATTCTCTTGGCTAGCTCTTCTCGCCGGCATTGAAGCTACAAAACGCCCACACTCCTCAAATCTGACAGAAGCTCAGGCGGCTGCACGGTTCGACATTTTTCACGGATTTCAAGGAGGGTGCGATATTAAAACGGGAGCGTACAGAAAAGGCAGGATTTTGGGCGACAGTGGCTTTCCAGCCGGATAAATCCAGCGCCCTGATCACGTTCACAAAGTTGGTCTGGGTCGCTGAAACACTAAAACGTTTTTTTCAATCTTCATCGCGCCTACAACTTGTGACTGGAACCATATTGCTGCTTAAATTGTATGCATCAATGATAACGAACTCTTTCATAGCTGTTTAGCTAACATTGTATAATTAGGAGAAACTTACTTTTATAACGTCGTGATTCATTGTATGATCAGGAGATACTTGTTCTGTGC
Source organism: Amblyomma maculatum (assembly GCF_055883805.1). Classification (NCBI taxonomy): domain Eukaryota; kingdom Metazoa; phylum Arthropoda; class Arachnida; order Ixodida; family Ixodidae; genus Amblyomma; species Amblyomma maculatum. The sequence goes on from NC_139346.1 coordinate 121,720,323, forward strand.
TATATGTTTAACTGCATTACCTGTTTTTTATTACATAATTTGACCACTCCCCTCCTTAATGCCTCTGGCATTTAGAGTAAGGAAGTATAGAATTGAGAGCTAAGAGTTCCGGGAACAAAAAAAAAAATGGGGGGGTAGGGGGGCGTATATTTTCTTCAAGAAATATGGCCTTTATATCGATCAATCAGTCTGTTTTCTCTCAAACAGAAAATGTGAGGCTAAGCTAATGTCAAAATGTTTCAGATTAGAAACATATTCGTTTGTAGAATGTGTGCACACTAATTGTTGTGTTCACATGCAACGTGAAAGACGTTAGCGCCGCTATGTGTTGTATGTTAGCGACACTAGATGGCGATGGCCGCGCCAAAAAGCACAAGAAGCAAAAGCAATGTGCCTAGACCACGAAGTTTTCCCGTTTACAAGAATACGTTGAGCCTAAGATCCGAATTCATACAATAATTTCATTATTTTTACTAAAAGAACAACTCTAATGGCGTTATATAGTACTTATACTTGGCTAGAAACCCAGTTTGCACTGTAACTATGCAATAATTTTGTCATAGTTTGCGCCGTTAACGAGCACACATAGACATAACTGCTGCAATGGGGTGACGAGCGAAACGGTTTTGGAGTATCGCTCAGGTCTCTCCTCAAATCCACGTACTAATCTTTCGCCTTTTACTAAAGGTTACCGTGGGGAGGGACACTTTAATGAGCCTATAGGCCAATTTTTATGGGGCCTTGCCCGTTTGGGCGGGGCCTAAGCACTGAATCGAAAACAAGACTATATTGCCTTTGTTGAATGTTCTTGTCAACGGGGTCAGCTGCAGTTACAGTACCAATTCACTGCACGTACGACTACATTATACACTGTAGCACTGCTCAGGGGCGCCAACGCGGATCGGGGTAGAGAGGGTTACTCCTGATGCCGCTCGGCCGCTTCCTAATTGTGATACCTCGATACGAATTCGGGCGAAATCCGGAATTGCGCGTGAGATTGTTCCGTCCATTCTTCAAGTGTTCGAAATTTCCCTCTTCACATGTTCGTTTGTGTCAAAAGTTTGTGCCTAAATACTACAATTCAGTTACTTTCCACCAAAATTAAATTTCGCAAACAGTGGTGAAGTCGGTCAGCTTCGTACTGCGGCCTGGCGCGTACGTGGTTCATTTTGAATGATGCCACATCATCATCACAAACCCCTGCTTAGTAGCAAAAAAGGAAAACGTATTATAACTCGTGCTGCTTGAAGTGTACATTAGGAATCCGAATAGACTCGCCGGAAGTAAACATACATTCTCTTGGCTAGCTCTTCTCGCCGGCATTGAAGCTACAAAACGCCCACACTCCTCAAATCTGACAGAAGCTCGGGCGGCTGCACGGTTCGACATTTTTCACGGATTTCAAGGAGGGTGCGATATTAAAACGGGAGCGTACAGAAAAGGCAGGATTTTGGGCGACAGTGGCTTTCCAGCCGGATAAATCCAGCGCCCTGATCACGTTCACAAAGTTGGTCTGGGTCGCTGAAACACTAAAACGTTTTTTTCAATCTTCATCGCGCCTACAACTTGTGACTGGAACCATATTGCTGCTTAAATTGCATGCATCAATGATAACGAACTCTTTCATAGCTGTTTAGCTAACATTGTATAATTAGGAGAAACTTACTTTTATAACGTCGTGATTCACTGTATGATCAGGAGATACTTGTTCTGTGCTATATGTTTAACTGCATTACTTGTTTTTTATTACATAATTTGACCACTCCCCTCCTTAATGCCTCTGGCATTTAGAGTAAGGAAGTATAGAATTGAGAGCTAAGAGTTCCGGGAACAAAAAAAAAAATGGGGGGGGGGGTAGGGGGGGGGCGTATATTTTCTTCAAGAAATATGGCCTTTATATCGATCAATCAGTCTGTTTTCTCTCAAACAGAAAATGTGAGGCTAAGCTAATGTCAAAATGTTTCAGATTAGAAACATATTCGTTTGTAGAATGTGTGCACACTAATTGTTGTGTTCACATGCAACGTGAAAGACGTTAGCGCCGCTATGTGTTGTATGTTAGCGACACTAGATGGCGATGGCCGCGCCAAAAAGCACAAGAAGCAAAAGCAATGTGCCTAGACCACGAAGTTTTCCCGTTTACAAGAATACGTTGAGCCTAAGATCCGAATTCGTACAATAATTTCATTATTTTTACTAAAAGAACAACTCTAATGGCGTTATATAGTACTTATACTTGGCTAGAAACCCAGTTTGCACTGTAACTATGCAATAATTTTGTCATAGTTTGCGCCGTTAACGAGCACACATAGACATAACTGCTGCAATGGGGTGACGAGCGAAACGGTCTTGGAGTATCGCTCAGGTCTCTCCTCAAATCCACGTACTAATCTTTCGCCTTTTACTAAAGATTACCGTGGGGAGGGACACTTCAATGAGCCTATAGGCCAATTTTTATGGGACCTTGCCCGTTTGGGCGGGGCCTAAGCACTGAATCGAAGACAAGACTATGTTGCCTTTGTTGAACGTTCTTGTCAACGGGGTCAGCTGCAGTTGCAGTACCAATTCACTGCACGTACGACTACATTATACACTGTAGCACTGCTCAGGGGCACCAACGCGGATCGGGGTAGAGAGGGTTACTCCTGATGCCGCTCGGCCACTTACTAATTGTGGCACCTCGATACGAATTCGGGCGAAATCCGGAATTGCGCGTGATATTGTTCCGTCCATTCTTCAAGTGTTCGAAATTTCCCTCTTCACATGTTCGTTTGTGTCAAAAGTTTGTGCCTAAATACTACAATTCAGTTACTTTCCACCAAAATTAAATTTCGCAAACAGTGGTGAAGTCGGTCAGCTTCGTACTGCGGCCTGGCGCGTACGTGGTTCATTTTGAATGATGCCACATCATCATCACAAACCCCTGCTTAGTAGCAAAAAAGGAAAACGTATTATAACTCGTGCTGCTTGAAGTGTACATTAGGAATCCGAATAGACTCGCCGGAAGTAAACATACATTCTCTTGGCTAGCTCTTCTCGCCGGCATTGAAGCTACAAAACGCCCACACTCCTCAAATCTGACAGAAGCTCGGGCGGCTGCACGGTTCGACATTTTTCACGGATTTCAAGGAGGGTGCGATATTAAAACGGGAGCGTACAGAAAAGGCAGGATTTTGGGCGACAGTGGCTTTCCAGCCGGATAAATCCAGCGCCCTGATCACGTTCACAAAGTTGGTCTGGGTCGCTGAAACACTAAAACGTTTTTTTCAATCTTCATCGCGCCTACAACTTGTGACTGGAACCATATTGCTGCTTAAATTGCATGCATCAATGATAACGAACTCTTTCATAGCTGTTTAGCTAACATTGTATAATTAGGAGAAACTTACTTTTATAACGTCGTGATTCATTGTATGATCAGGAGATACTTGTTCTGTGCTATATGTTTAACTGCATTACTTGTTTTTTATTACATAATTTGACCACTCCCCTCCTTAATGCCTCTGGCATTTAGAGTAAGGAAGTATAGAATTGAGAGCTAAGAGTTCCGGGAACAAAAAAAAAATGGGGGGGGGGGGGTAGGGGGGGGGGGGCGTATATTTTCTTCAAGAAATATGGCCTTTATATCGATCAATCAGTCTGTTTTCTCTCAAACAGAAAATGTGAGGCTAAGCTAATGTCAAAATGTTTCAGATTAGAAACATATTCGTTTGTAGAATGTGTGCACACTAATTGTTGTGTTCACATGCAACGTGAAAGACGTTAGCGCCGCTATGTGTTGTATGTTAGCGACACTAGATGGCGATGGCCGCGCCAAAAAGCACAAGAAGCAAAAGCAATGTGCCTAGACCACGAAGTTTTCCCGTTTACAAGAATACGTTGAGCCTAAGATCCGAATTCGTACAATAATTTCATTATTTTTACTAAAAGAACAACTCTAATGGCGTTATATAGTACTTATACTTGGCTAGAAACCCAGTTTGCACTGTAACTATGCAATAATTTTGTCATAGTTTGCGCCGTTAACGAGCACACATAGACATAACTGCTGCAATGGGGTGACGAGCGAAACGGTCTTGGAGTATCGCTCAGGTCTCTCCTCAAATCCACGTACTAATCTTTCGCCTTTTACTAAAGATTACCGTGGGGAGGGACACTTCAATGAGCCTATAGGCCAATTTTTGTGGGGCCTTGCCCGTTTGGGCGGGGCCTAAGCACTGAATCGAAAACAAGACTATATTGCCTTTGTTGAACGTTCTTGTCAACGGGGTCAGCTGCAGTTGCAGTACCAATTCACTGCACGTACGACTACATTATACACTGTAGCACTGCTCAGGGGCACCAACGCGGATCGGGGTAGAGAGGGTTACTCCTGATGCCGCTCGGCCACTTACTAATTGTGGCACCTCGATACGAATTCGGGCGAAATCCGGAATTGCGCGTGTTATTGTTCCGTCCATTTTTCAAGTGTTCGAAATTTCCCTCTTCACATGTTCGTTTGTGTCAAAAGTTTGTGCCTAAATACTACAATTCAGTTACTTTCCACCAAAATTAAATTTCGCAAACAGTGGTGAAGTCGGTCAGCTTCGTACTGCGGCCTGGCGCGTACGTGGTTCATTTTGAATGATGCCACATCATCATCACAAACCCCTGCTTAGTAGCAAAAAAGGAAAACGTATTATAACTCGTGCTGCTTGAAGTGTACATTAGGAATCCGAATAGACTCGCCGGAAGTAAACATACATTCTCTTGGCTAGCTCTTCTTGCCGGCATTGAAGCTACAAAACGCCCACACTCCTCAAATCTGACAGAAGCTCAGGCGGCTGCACGGTTCGACATTTTTCACGGATTTCAAGGAGGGTGCGATATTAAAACGGGAGCGTACAGAAAAGGCAGGATTTTGGGCGACAGTGGCTTTCCAGCCGGATAAATCCAGCGCCCTGATCACGTTCACAAAGTTGGTCTGGGTCGCTGAAACACTAAAACGTTTTTTTCAATCTTCATCGCGCCTACAACTTGTGACTGGAACCATATTGCTGCTTAAATTGCATGCATCAATGATAACGAACTCTTTCATAGCTGTTTAGCTAACATTGTATAATTAGGAGAAACTTACTTTTATAACGTCGTGATTCATTGTATGATCAGGAGATACTTGTTCTGTGCTATATGTTTAACTGCATTACTTGTTTTTTATTACATAATTTGACCACTCCCCTCCTTAATGCCTCTGGCATTTAGAGTAAGGAAGTATAGAATTGAGAGCTAAGAGTTCCGGGAACAAAAAAAAAAATGGGGGGGGGGGGTAGGGGGGCGTATATTTTCTTCAAGAAATATGGCCTTTATATCGATCAATCAGTCTGTTTTCTCTCAAACAGAAAATGTGAGGCTAAGCTAATGTCAAAATGTTTCAGATTAGAAACATATTCGTTTGTAGAATGTGTGCACACTAATTGTTGTGTTCACATGCAACGTGAAAGACGTTAGCGCCGCTATGTGTTGTATGTTAGCGACACTAGATGGCGATGGCCGCGCCAAAAAGCACAAGAAGCAAAAGCAATGTGCCTAGACCACGAAGTTTTCCCGTTTACAAGAATACGTTGAGCCTAAGATCCGAATTCGTACAATAATTTCATTATTTTTACTAAAAGAACAACTCTAATGGCGTTATATAGTACTTATACTTGGCTAGAAACCCAGTTTGCACTGTAACTATGCAATAATTTTGTCATAGTTTGCGCCGTTAACGAGCACACATAGACATAACTGCTGCAATGGGGTGACGAGCGAAACGGTCTTGGAGTGTCGCTCAGGTCTCTCCTCAAATCCACGTACTAATCTTTCGCCTTTTACTAAAGATTACCGTGGGGTGGGACACTTCAATGAGCCTATAGGCCAATTTTTATGGGGCCTTGCCCGTTTGGGCGGGGCCTAAGCACTGAATCGAAGACAAGACTATGTTGCCTTTGTTGAACGTTCTTGTCAACGGGGTCAGCTGCAGTTGCAGTACCAATTCACTGCACGTACGACTACATTATACACTGTAGCACTGCTCAGGGGCACCAACGCGGATCGGGGTAGAGAGGGTTGCTCCTGATGCCGCTCGGCCACTTACTAATTGTGGCACCTCGATACGAATTCGGGCGAAATCCGGAATTGCGCGTGATATTGTTCCGTCCATTTTTCAAGTGTTCGAAATTTCCCTCTTCACATGTTCGTTTGTGTCAAAAGTTTGTGCCTAAATACTACAATTCAGTTACTTTCCACCAAAATTAAATTTCGCAAACAGTGGTGAAGTCGGTCAGCTTCGTACTGCGGCCTGGCGCGTACGTGGTTCATTTTGAATGATGCCACATCATCATCACAAACCCCTGCTTAGTAGCAAAAAAGGAAAACGTATTATAAGTCGTGCTGCTTGAAGTGTACATTAGGAATCCGAATAGACTCGCCGGAAGTAAACATACATTCTCTTGGCTAGCTCTTCTCGCCGGCATTGAAGCTACAAAACGCCCACACTCCTCAAATCTGACAGAAGCTCAGGCGGCTGCACGGTTCGACATTTTTCACGGATTTCAAGGAGGGTGCGATATTAAAACGGGAGCGTACAGAAAAGGCAGGATTTTGGGCGACAGTGGCTTTCCAGCCGGATAAATCCAGCGCCCTGATCACGTTCACAAAGTTGGTCTGGGTCGCTGAAACACTAAAACGTTTTTTTCAATCTTCATCGCGCCTACAACTTGTGACTGGAACCATATTGCTGCTTAAATTGTATGCATCAATGATAACGAACTCTTTCATAGCTGTTTAGCTAACATTGTATAATTAGGAGAAACTTACTTTTATAACGTCGTGATTCATTGTATGATCAGGAGATACTTGTTCTGTGCTATATGTTTAACTGCATTACCTGTTTTTTATTACATAATTTGACCACTCCCCTCCTTAATGCCTCTGGCATTTAGAGTAAGGAAGTATAGAATTGAGAGCTAAGAGTTCCGGGAACAAAAAAAAAAATGGGGGGGTAGGGGGGCGTATATTTTCTTCAAGAAATATGGCCTTTATATCGATCAATCAGTCTGTTTTCTCTCAAACAGAAAATGTGAGGCTAAGCTAATGTCAAAATGTTTCAGATTAGAAACATATTCGTTTGTAGAATGTGTGCACACTAATTGTTGTGTTCACATGCAACGTGAAAGACGTTAGCGCCGCTATGTGTTGTATGTTAGCGACACTAGATGGCGATGGCCGCGCCAAAAAGCACAAGAAGCAAAAGCAATGTGCCTAGACCACGAAGTTTTCCCGTTTACAAGAATACGTTGAGCCTAAGATCCGAATTCATACAATAATTTCATTATTTTTACTAAAAGAACAACTCTAATGGCGTTATATAGTACTTATACTTGGCTAGAAACCCAGTTTGCACTGTAACTATGCAATAATTTTGTCATAGTTTGCGCCGTTAACGAGCACACATAGACATAACTGCTGCAATGGGGTGACGAGCGAAACGGTTTTGGAGTATCGCTCAGGTCTCTCCTCAAATCCACGTACTAATCTTTCGCCTTTTACTAAAGGTTACCGTGGGGAGGGACACTTTAATGAGCCTATAGGCCAATTTTTATGGGGCCTTGCCCGTTTGGGCGGGGCCTAAGCACTGAATCGAAAACAAGACTATATTGCCTTTGTTGAATGTTCTTGTCAACGGGGTCAGCTGCAGTTACAGTACCAATTCACTGCACGTACGACTACATTATACACTGTAGCACTGCTCAGGGGCGCCAACGCGGATCGGGGTAGAGAGGGTTACTCCTGATGCCGCTCGGCCGCTTCCTAATTGTGATACCTCGATACGAATTCGGGCGAAATCCGGAATTGCGCGTGAGATTGTTCCGTCCATTCTTCAAGTGTTCGAAATTTCCCTCTTCACATGTTCGTTTGTGTCAAAAGTTTGTGCCTAAATACTACAATTCAGTTACTTTCCACCAAAATTAAATTTCGCAAACAGTGGTGAAGTCGGTCAGCTTCGTACTGCGGCCTGGCGCGTACGTGGTTCATTTTGAATGATGCCACATCATCATCACAAACCCCTGCTTAGTAGCAAAAAAGGAAAACGTATTATAACTCGTGCTGCTTGAAGTGTACATTAGGAATCCGAATAGACTCGCCGGAAGTAAACATACATTCTCTTGGCTAGCTCTTCTCGCCGGCATTGAAGCTACAAAACGCCCACACTCCTCAAATCTGACAGAAGCTCGGGCGGCTGCACGGTTCGACATTTTTCACGGATTTCAAGGAGGGTGCGATATTAAAACGGGAGCGTACAGAAAAGGCAGGATTTTGGGCGACAGTGGCTTTCCAGCCGGATAAATCCAGCGCCCTGATCACGTTCACAAAGTTGGTCTGGGTCGCTGAAACACTAAAACGTTTTTTTCAATCTTCATCGCGCCTACAACTTGTGACTGGAACCATATTGCTGCTTAAATTGCATGCATCAATGATAACGAACTCTTTCATAGCTGTTTAGCTAACATTGTATAATTAGGAGAAACTTACTTTTATAACGTCGTGATTCACTGTATGATCAGGAGATACTTGTTCTGTGCTATATGTTTAACTGCATTACTTGTTTTTTATTACATAATTTGACCACTCCCCTCCTTAATGCCTCTGGCATTTAGAGTAAGGAAGTATAGAATTGAGAGCTAAGAGTTCCGGGAACAAAAAAAAAAATGGGGGGGGGGGTAGGGGGGGGGCGTATATTTTCTTCAAGAAATATGGCCTTTATATCGATCAATCAGTCTGTTTTCTCTCAAACAGAAAATGTGAGGCTAAGCTAATGTCAAAATGTTTCAGATTAGAAACATATTCGTTTGTAGAATGTGTGCACACTAATTGTTGTGTTCACATGCAACGTGAAAGACGTTAGCGCCGCTATGTGTTGTATGTTAGCGACACTAGATGGCGATGGCCGCGCCAAAAAGCACAAGAAGCAAAAGCAATGTGCCTAGACCACGAAGTTTTCCCGTTTACAAGAATACGTTGAGCCTAAGATCCGAATTCGTACAATAATTTCATTATTTTTACTAAAAGAACAACTCTAATGGCGTTATATAGTACTTATACTTGGCTAGAAACCCAGTTTGCACTGTAACTATGCAATAATTTTGTCATAGTTTGCGCCGTTAACGAGCACACATAGACATAACTGCTGCAATGGGGTGACGAGCGAAACGGTCTTGGAGTATCGCTCAGGTCTCTCCTCAAATCCACGTACTAATCTTTCGCCTTTTACTAAAGATTACCGTGGGGTGGGACACTTCAATGAGCCTATAGGCCAATTTTTATGGGGCTTTGCCCGTTTGGGCGGGGCCTAAGCACTGAATCGAAGACAAGACTATGTTGCCTTTGTTGAACGTTCTTGTCAACGGGGTCAGCTGCAGTTGCAGTACCAATTCACTGCACGTACGACTACATTATACACTGTAGCACTGCTCAGGGGCACCAACGCGGATCGGGGTAGAGAGGGTTACTCCTGATGCCGCTCGGCCACTTACTAATTGTGGCACCTCGATACGAATTCGGGCGAAATCCGGAATTGCGCGTGATATTGTTCCGTCCATTCTTCAAGTGTTCGAAATTTCCCTCTTCACATGTTCGTTTGTGTCAAAAGTTTGTGCCTAAATACTACAATTCAGTTACTTTCCACCAAAATTAAATTTCGCAAACAGTGGTGAAGTCGGTCAGCTTCGTACTGCGGCCTGGCGCGTACGTGGTTCATTTTGAATGATGCCACATCATCATCACAAACCCCTGCTTAGTAGCAAAAAAGGAAAACGTATTATAACTCGTGCTGCTTGAAGTGTACATTAGGAATCCGAATAGACTCGCCGGAAGTAAACATACATTCTCTTGGCTAGCTCTTCTCGCCGGCATTGAAGCTACAAAACGCCCACACTCCTCAAATCTGACAGAAGCTCGGGCGGCTGCACGGTTCGACATTTTTCACGGATTTCAAGGAGGGTGCGATATTAAAACGGGAGCGTACAGAAAAGGCAGGATTTTGGGCGACAGTGGCTTTCCAGCCGGATAAATCCAGCGCCCTGATCACGTTCACAAAGTTGGTCTGGGTCGCTGAAACACTAAAACGTTTTTTTCAATCTTCATCGCGCCTACAACTTGTGACTGGAACCATATTGCTGCTTAAATTGCATGCATCAATGATAACGAACTCTTTCATAGCTGTTTAGCTAACATTGTATAATTAGGAGAAACTTACTTTTATAACGTCGTGATTCATTGTATGATCAGGAGATACTTGTTCTGTGCTATATGTTTAACTGCATTACTTGTTTTTTATTACATAATTTGACCACTCCCCTCCTTAATGCCTCTGGCATTTAGAGTAAGGAAGTATAGAATTGAGAGCTAAGAGTTCCGGGAACAAAAAAAAAATGGGGGGGGGGGTAGGGGGGGGGGCGTATATTTTCTTCAAGAAATATGGCCTTTATATCGATCAATCAGTCTGTTTTCTCTCAAACAGAAAATGTGAGGCTAAGCTAATGTCAAAATGTTTCAGATTAGAAACATATTCGTTTGTAGAATGTGTGCACACTAATTGTTGTGTTCACATGCAACGTGAAAGACGTTAGCGCCGCTATGTGTTGTATGTTAGCGACACTAGATGGCGATGGCCGCGCCAAAAAGCACAAGAAGCAAAAGCAATGTGCCTAGACCACGAAGTTTTCCCGTTTACAAGAATACGTTGAGCCTAAGATCCGAATTCGTACAATAATTTCATTATTTTTACTAAAAGAACAACTCTAATGGCGTTATATAGTACTTATACTTGGCTAGAAACCCAGTTTGCACTGTAACTATGCAATAATTTTGTCATAGTTTGCGCCGTTAACGAGCACACATAGACATAACTGCTGCAATGGGGTGACGAGCGAAACGGTCTTGGAGTATCGCTCAGGTCTCTCCTCAAATCCACGTACTAATCTTTCGCCTTTTACTAAAGATTACCGTGGGGTGGGACACTTCAATGAGCCTATAGGCCAATTTTTATGGGGCCTTGCCCGTTTGGGCGGGGCCTAAGCACTGAATCGAAGACAAGACTATGTTGCCTTTGTTGAACGTTCTTGTCAACGGGGTCAGCTGCAGTTGCAGTACCAATTCACTGCACGTACGACTACATTATACACTGTAGCACTGCTCAGGGGCACCAACGCGGATCGGGGTAGAGAGGGTTACTCCTGATGCCGCTCGGCCACTTACTAATTGTGGCACCTCGATACGAATTCGGGCGAAATCCGGAATTGCGCGTGATATTGTTCCGTCCATTTTTCAAGTGTTCGAAATTTCCCTCTTCACATGTTCGTTTGTGTCAAAAGTTTGTGCCTAAATACTACAATTCAGTTACTTTCCACCAAAATTAAATTTCGCAAACAGTGGTGAAGTCGGTCAGCTTCGTACTGCGGCCTGGCGCGTACGTGGTTCATTTTGAATGATGCCACATCATCATCACAAACCCCTGCTTAGTAGCAAAAAGGAAAACGTATTATAAGTCGTGCTGCTTGAAGTGGACATTAGGAATCCGAATAGACTCGCCGGAAGTAAACATACATTCTCTTGGCTAGCTCTTCTCGCCGGCATTGAAGCTACAAAACGCCCACACTCCTCAAATCTGACAGAAGCTCAGGCGGCTGCACGGTTCGACATTTTTCACGGATTTCAAGGAGGGTGCGATATTAAAACGGGAGCGTACAGAAAAGGCAGGATTTTGGGCGACAGTGGCTTTCCAGCCGGATAAATCCAGCGCCCTGATCACGTTCACAAAGTTGGTCTGGGTCGCTGAAACACTAAAACGTTTTTTTCAATCTTCATCGCGCCTACAACTTGTGACTGGAACCATATTGCTGCTTAAATTGTATGCATCAATGATAACGAACTCTTTCATAGCTGTTTAGCTAACATTGTATAATTAGGAGAAACTTACTTTTATAACGTCGTGATTCATTGTATGATCAGGAGATACTTGTTCTGTGCTATATGTTTAACTGCATTACTTGTTTTTTATTACATAATTTGACCACTCCCCTCCTTAATGCCTCTGGCATTTAGAGTAAGGAAGTATAGAATTGAGAGCTAAGAGTCCGGGAACAAAAAAAAATGGGGGGGGTAGGGGGGCGTATATTTTCTTCAAGAAATATGGCCTTTATATCGATCAATCAGTCTGTTTTCTCTCAAACAGAAAATGTGAGGCTAAGCTAATGTCAAAATGTTTCAGATTAGAAACATATTCGTTTGTAGAATGTGTGCACACTAATTGTTGTGTTCACATGCAACGTGAAAGACGTTAGCGCCGCTATGTGTTGTATGTTAGCGACACTAGATGGCGATGGCCGCGCCAAAAAGCACAAGAAGCAAAAGCAATGTGCCTAGACCACGAAGTTTTCCCGTTTACAAGAATACGTTGAGCCTAAGATCCGAATTCGTACAATAATTTCATTATTTTTACTAAAAGAACAACTCTAATGGCGTTATATAGTACTTATACTTGGCTAGAAACCCAGTTTGCACTGTAACTATGCAATAATTTTGTCATAGTTTGCGCCGTTAACGAGCACACATAGACATAACTGCTGCAATGGGGTGACGAGCGAAACGGTCTTGGAGTATCGCTCAGGTCTCTCCTCAAATCCACGTACTAATCTTTCGCCTTTTACTAAAGATTACCGTGGGGTGGGACACTTCAATGAGCCTATAGGCCAATTTTTATGGGGCCTTGCCCGTTTGGGCGGGGCCTAAGCACTGAATCGAAGACAAGACTATGTTGCCTTTGTTGAACGTTCTTGTCAACGGGGTCAGCTGCAGTTGCAGTACCAATTCACTGCACGTACGACTACATTATACACTGTAGCACTGCTCAGGGGCACCAACGCGGATCGGGGTAGAGAGGGTTACTCCTGATGCCGCTCGGCCACTTACTAATTGTGGCACCTCGATACGAATTCGGGCGAAATCCGGAATTGCGCGTGATATTGTTCCGTCCATTCTTCAAGTGTTCGAAATTTCCCTCTTCACATGTTCGTTTGTGTCAAAAGTTTGTGCCTAAATACTACAATTCAGTTACTTTCCACCAAAATTAAATTTCGCAAACAGTGGTGAAGTCGGTCAGCTTCGTACTGCGGCCTGGCGCGTACGTGGTTCATTTTGAATGATGCCACATCATCATCACAAACCCCTGCTTAGTAGCAAAAAAGGAAAACGTATTATAACTCGTGCTGCTTGAAGTGTACATTAGGAATCCGAATAGACTCGCCGGAAGTAAACATACATTCTCTTGGCTAGCTCTTCTCGCCGGCATTGAAGCTACAAAACGCCCACACTCCTCAAATCTGACAGAAGCTCGGGCGGCTGCACGGTTCGACATTTTTCACGGATTTCAAGGAGGGTGCGATATTAAAACGGGAGCGTACAGAAAAGGCAGGATTTTGGGCGACAGTGGCTTTCCAGCCGGATAAATCCAGCGCCCTGATCACGTTCACAAAGTTGGTCTGGGTCGCTGAAACACTAAAACGTTTTTTTCAATCTTCATCGCGCCTACAACTTGTGACTGGAACCATATTGCTGCTTAAATTGCATGCATCAATGATAACGAACTCTTTCATAGCTGTTTAGCTAACATTGTATAATTAGGAGAAACTTACTTTTATAACGTCGTGATTCATTGTATGATCAGGAGATACTTGTTCTGTGCTATATGTTTAACTGCATTACTTGTTTTTTATTACATAATTTGACCACTCCCCTCCTTAATGCCTCTGGCATTTAGAGTAAGGAAGTATAGAATTGAGAGCTAAGAGTTCCGGGAACAAAAAAAAAATGGGGGGGGGGGGGGTAGGGGGGGGGCGTATATTTTCTTCAAGAAATATGGCCTTTATATCGATCAATCAGTCTGTTTTCTCTCAAACAGAAAATGTGAGGCTAAGCTAATGTCAAAATGTTTCAGATTAGAAACATATTCGTTTGTAGAATGTGTGCACACTAATTGTTGTGTTCACATGCAACGTGAAAGACGTTAGCGCCGCTATGTGTTGTATGTTAGCGACACTAGATGGCGATGGCCGCGCCAAAAAGCACAAGAAGCAAAAGCAATGTGCCTAGACCACGAAGTTTTCCCGTTTACAAGAATACGTTGAGCCTAAGATCCGAATTCGTACAATAATTTCATTATTTTTACTAAAAGAACAACTCTAATGGCGTTATATAGTACTTATACTTGGCTAGAAACCCAGTTTGCACTGTAACTATGCAATAATTTTGTCATAGTTTGCGCCGTTAACGAGCACACATAGACATAACTGCTGCAATGGGGTGACGAGCGAAACGGTCTTGGAGTATCGCTCAGGTCTCTCCTCAAATCCACGTACTAATCTTTCGCCTTTTACTAAAGATTACCGTGGGGTGGGACACTTCAATGAGCCTATAGGCCAATTTTTATGGGGCCTTGCCCGTTTGGGCGGGGCCTAAGCACTGAATCGAAGACAAGACTATGTTGCCTTTGTTGAACGTTCTTGTCAACGGGGTCAGCTGCAGTTGCAGTACCAATTCACTGCACGTACGACTACATTATACACTGTAGCACTGCTCAGGGGCACCAACGCGGATCGGGGTAGAGAGGGTTACTCCTGATGCCGCTCGGCCACTTACTAATTGTGGCACCTCGATACGAATTCGGGCGAAATCCGGAATTGCGCGTGATATTGTTCCGTCCATTTTTCAAGTGTTCGAAATTTCCCTCTTCACATGTTCGTTTGTGTCAAAAGTTTGTGCCTAAATACTACAATTCAGTTACTTTCCACCAAAATTAAATTTCGCAAACAGTGGTGAAGTCGGTCAGCTTCGTACTGCGGCCTGGCGCGTACGTGGTTCATTTTGAATGATGCCACATCATCATCACAAACCCCTGCTTAGTAGCAAAAAGGAAAACGTATTATAAGTCGTGCTGCTTGAAGTGGACATTAGGAATCCGAATAGACTCGCCGGAAGTAAACATACATTCTCTTGGCTAGCTCTTCTCGCCGGCATTGAAGCTACAAAACGCCCACACTCCTCAAATCTGACAGAAGCTCAGGCGGCTGCACGGTTCGACATTTTTCACGGATTTCAAGGAGGGTGCGATATTAAAACGGGAGCGTACAGAAAAGGCAGGATTTTGGGCGACAGTGGCTTTCCAGCCGGATAAATCCAGCGCCCTGATCACGTTCACAAAGTTGGTCTGGGTCGCTGAAACACTAAAACGTTTTTTTCAATCTTCATCGCGCCTACAACTTGTGACTGGAACCATATTGCTGCTTAAATTGTATGCATCAATGATAACGAACTCTTTCATAGCTGTTTAGCTAACATTGTATAATTAGGAGAAACTTACTTTTATAACGTCGTGATTCATTGTATGATCAGGAGATACTTGTTCTGTGCTATATGTTTAACTGCATTACTTGTTTTTTATTACATAATTTGACCACTCCCCTCCTTAATGCCTCTGGCATTTAGAGTAAGGAAGTATAGAATTGAGAGCTAAGAGTCCGGGAACAAAAAAAAATGGGGGGGGGTAGGGGGGCGTATATTTTCTTCAAGAAATATGGCCTTTATATCGATCAATCAGTCTGTTTTCTCTCAAACAGAAAATGTGAGGCTAAGCTAATGTCAAAATGTTTCAGATTAGAAACATATTCGTTTGTAGAATGTGTGCACACTAATTGTTGTGTTCACATGCAACGTGAAAGACGTTAGCGCCGCTATGTGTTGTATGTTAGCGACACTAGATGGCGATGGCCGCGCCAAAAAGCACAAGAAGCAAAAGCAATGTGCCTAGACCACGAAGTTTTCCCGTTTACAAGAATACGTTGAGCCTAAGATCCGAATTCATACAATAATTTCATTATTTTTACTAAAAGAACAACTCTAATGGCGTTATATAGTACTTATACTTGGCTAGAAACCCAGTTTGCACTGTAACTATGCAATAATTTTGTCATAGTTTGCGCCGTTAACGAGCACACATAGACATAACTGCTGCAATGGGGTGACGAGCGAAACGGTTTTGGAGTATCGCTCAGGTCTCTCCTCAAATCCACGTACTAATCTTTCGCCTTTTACTAAAGATTACCGTGGGGAGGGACACTTCAATGAGCCTATAGGCCAATTTTTGTGGGGCCTTGCCCGTTTGGGCGGGGCCTAAGCACTGAATCGAAAACAAGACTATATTGCCTTTGTTGAATGTTCTTGTCAACGGGGTCAGCTGCAGTTACAGTACCAATTCACTGCACGTACGACTACATTATACACTGTAGCACTGCTCAGGGGCGCCAACGCGGATCGGGGTAGAGAGGGTTACTCCTGATGCCGCTCGGCCGCTTCCTAATTGTGATACCTCGATACGAATTCGGGCGAAATCCGGAATTGCGCGTGAGATTGTTCCGTCCATTCTTCAAGTGTTCGAAATTTCCCTCTTCACATGTTCGTTTGTGTCAAAAGTTTGTACTTAAATACTACAATTCAGTTACTTTCCACCAAAATTAAATTTCGCAAACAGCGGTGAAGTCGGTCAGCTTCGTACTGCGGCCTGGCGCGTACGTGGTTCATTTTGAATGGTGCCACATCATCATCTCAAACCCCTGCTTGGTAGCAAAAAAGGAAAACGTATTATAACTCGTGCTGCTTGAAGTGTACATTAGGAATCCGAATAGACTCGCAGGAAGTAAACATACATTCTCTTGGCTAGCTCTTCTCGCCGGCATCGAAGCTACAAAACGCCCATACTCCTCAAATCTGACAGAAGCTCAGGTGGCTGCACGGTTCGACATTTTTAACGGATTTCAGGAGGGTGCGATATTAAAACGGGAGCATACAGAAAAGGCAGGATTTTGGGCGACAGTGGCTTTCCAGCCGGATAAATCCAGCGCCCTGATCACGTTCACAAAGTTGGTCTGGGTCGCCGAAACACTAAAACGTTTTTTTCAATCTTCATCGCGCCTACAACTTGTGATTGGAACCATATTGCTGCTTAAATTGTATGCATCAATGATAACGAACTCTTTCATAGCTGTTTGGCTAACATTGTATAATTAGGAGAAACTTACTTTTATAACGTCGTGATTCATTGTATGATCAGGAGATACTTGTTCTGTGCTATATGTTTAACTGCATTACTTGTTTTTTTTTACATAATTTGACCACTCCCCTCCTTAATGCCTCTGGCATTTAGAGTAAGGAAGTATAGAATTGAGAGCTAAGAGTTCCGGGAACAAAAAAAAAATGGGGGGGGTAGGGGGGGCGTATATTTTCTTCAAGAAATATGGCCTTTATATCGATCAATCAGTCTGTTTTCTTTTAAACAGAAAATGTGAGGCTAAGCTAATGTCAAAATGTTTCAGATTAGAAACATATTCGTTTGTAGAATGTGTGCTCACTAATTGTTGTGTTCACATGCAACGTGAAAGACGTTAGCGCCGCTATGTGTTGAATGTTAGCGACACTAGATGGCGATGGCCGCGCCAAAAAGCACAAGAAGCAAAAGCAATGTTCCTAGACCACGAAGTTTTCCCGTTTACAAGAATACGT
The DNA here is from genome assembly GCF_055883805.1 of Amblyomma maculatum. Classification (NCBI taxonomy): domain Eukaryota; kingdom Metazoa; phylum Arthropoda; class Arachnida; order Ixodida; family Ixodidae; genus Amblyomma; species Amblyomma maculatum. The sequence continues at coordinate 121,737,954 of NC_139346.1, forward strand.
TGAGCCTAAGATCCGAATTCATACAATAATTTCATTATTTTTACTAAAAGAACAACTCTAATGGCGTTATATAGTACTTATACTTGGCTAGAAACCCAGTTTGCACTGTAACTACGCAATAATTTTGTCATAGTTTGCGCCGTTAACGAGCACACATAGACATAACTGCTGCAATGGGGTGACGAGCGAAACGGTTTTGGAGTATCGCTCAGGTCTCTCCTCAAATCCACGTACTAATCTTTCGCCTTTTACTAAAGATTACCGTGGGGAGGGACACTTTAATGAGCCTATAGGCCAATTTTTGTGGGGCCTTGCCCGTTTGGGCGGGGCCTAAGCACTGAATCGAAAACAAGACTATATTGCCTTTGTTGAATGTTCTTGTCAACGGGGTCAGCTGCAGTTACAGTACCAATTCACTGCACGTACGACTACACTATACACTGTAGCACTGTTCAGGGGCGCCAACGCGGATCGGGGTAGAGAGGGTTACTCCTGATGCCGCTCGGCCGCTTCCTAATTGTGATACCTCGATACGAATTCGGGCGAAATCCGGAATTGCGCGTGAGATTGTTCCGTCCATTTTTCAAGTGTTCGAAATTTCCCTCTTCACATGTTCGTTTGTGTCAAAAGTTTGTACTTAAATACTACAATTCAGTTACTTTCCACCAAAATTAAATTTTGCAAAAAGCGGTGAAGTCGGTCAGCTTCGTACTGCGGCCTGGCGCGTACGTGGTTCATTTTGAATGGTGCCACATGATTATCGTAAACCCCTGCTTAGTAGCAAAAAAGGAAAACGTATTATAACTCGTGCTGCTTGAAGTGTACATTAGGAATCCGAATAGACTCGCATGAAGTAAACATACATTCTCTTGGCTAGCTCTTCTCGCCGGCATCAAAGCTACAAAACGCCCATACTCCTCAAATCTGACAGAAGCTCAGGCGGCTGCACGGTTCGACATTTTTCACGGATTTCAAGGAGGGTGCGATATTAAAACGGGAGCGTACAGAAAAGGCAGGATTTTGGGCGACAGTGGCTTTCCAGCCGGATAAATCCAGCGCCCTGATCACGTTCACAAAGTTGGTCTGGGTCGCTGAAACACTAAAACGTTTTTTTCAATCTTCATCGCGCCTACAACTTGTGACTGGAACCATATTGCTGCTTAAATTGTATGCATCAATGATAACGAACTCTTTCATAGCTGTTTAGCTAACATTGTATAATTAGGAGAAACTTACTTTTATAACGTCGTGATTCATTGTATGATCAGGAGATACTTGTTCTGTGCTATATGTTTAACTGCATTACTTGTTTTTTATTACATAATTTGACCACTCCCCTCCTTAATGCCTCTGGCATTTAGAGTAAGGAAGTATAGAATTGAGAGCTAAGAGTTCCGGGAACAAAAAAAAAAATGGGGGGGTAGGGGGGCGTATATTTTCTTCAAGAAATATGGCCTTTATATCGATCAATCAGTCTGTTTTCTCTCAAACAGAAAATGTGAGGCTAAGCTAATGTCAAAATGTTTCAGATTAGAAACATATTCGTTTGTAGAATGTGTGCACACTAATTGTTGTGTTCACATGCAACGTGAAAGACGTTAGCGCCGCTATGTGTTGTATGTTAGCGACACTAGATGGCGATGGCCGCGCCAAAAAGCACAAGAAGCAAAAGCAATGTGCCTAGACCACGAAGTTTTCCCGTTTACAAGAATACGTTGAGCCTAAGATCCGAATTCATACAATAATTTCATTATTTTTACTAAAAGAACAACTCTAATGGCGTTATATAGTACTTATACTTGGCTAGAAACCCAGTTTGCACTGTAACTATGCAATAATTTTGTCATAGTTTGCGCCGTTAACGAGCACACATAGACATAACTGCTGCAATGGGGTTACGAGCGAAACGGTTTTGGAGTATCGCTCAGGTCTCTCCTCAAATCCACGTTTTTAACTGTTTGAGGGTCTTTGATGTAACATAGCGGCAAGCTCAGACCCACACCAGCAGCTGTGTAACCTATGAGGTTAGGCCTCTTTTGTTGTCTGTCGTAACTTTTGGGTGTGTGCAAAGTGATGATTTGCTCATTTGGTTGTCATTTGTGAACAATATTCATGCTTACAGCCAATTTTGATTTGGAGGGTGTTGTCCTCCTGTTGTCATCCAGCATCCTGTCATGTTTTCACATATTTGTATTGATCCCATGTTACGGTGTTGATGGGTCTGCTTTGTACTACTGTACTTGACATGTCACCTTCGGGTGTAATAAAACATTTTCTTTCGCCTTTTACTAAAGATTACCGTGGGGAGGGACACTTCAATGAGCCTATAGGCCAATTTTTGTGGGGCCTTGCCCGTTTGGGCGGGGCCTAAGCACTGAATCGAAAACAAGACTATATTGCCTTTGTTGAACGTTCTTGTCAACGGGGTCAGCTGCAGTTGCAGTACCAATTCACTGCACGTACGACTACATTATACACTGTAGCACTGCTCAGGGGCACCAACGCGGATCGGGGAAGAGAGGGTTACTCCTGATGCCGCTCGGCCACTTACTAATTGTGGCACCTCGATACGAATTCGGGCGAAATCCGGAATTGCGCGTGTTATTGTTCCGTCCATTTTTCAAGTGTTCGAAATTTCCCTCTTCACATGTTCGTTTGTGTCAAAAGTTTGTGCCTAAATACTACAATTCAGTTACTTTCCACCAAAATTAAATTTCGCAAACAGTGGTGAAGTCGGTCAGCTTCGTACTGCGGCCTGGCGCGTACGTGGTTCATTTTGAATGATGCCACATCATCATCACAAACCCCTGCTTAGTAGCAAAAAAGGAAAACGTATTATAACTCGTGCTGCTTGAAGTGTACATTAGGAATCCGAATAGACTCGCCGGAAGTAAACATACATTCTCTTGGCTAGCTCTTCTCGCCGGCATTGAAGCTACAAAACGCCCACACTCCTCAAATCTGACAGAAGCTCAGGCGGCTGCACGGTTCGACATTTTTCACGGATTTCAAGGAGGGTGCGATATTAAAACGGGAGCGTACAGAAAAGGCAGGATTTTGGGCGACAGTGGCTTTCCAGCCGGATAAATCCAGCGCCCTGATCACGTTCACAAAGTTGGTCTGGGTCGCTGAAACACTAAAACGTTTTTTTCAATCTTCATCGCGCCTACAACTTGTGACTGGAACCATATTGCTGCTTAAATTGCATGCATCAATGATAACGAACTCTTTCATAGCTGTTTAGCTAACATTGTATAATTAGGAGAAACTTACTTTTATAACGTCGTGATTCATTGTATGATCAGGAGATACTTGTTCTGTGCTATATGTTTAACTGCATTACTTGTTTTTTATTACATAATTTGACCACTCCCCTCCTTAATGCCTCTGGCATTTAGAGTAAGGAAGTATAGAATTGAGAGCTAAGAGTTCCGGGAACAAAAAAAAAATGGGGGGGGGGGGTAGGGGGGCGTATATTTTCTTCAAGAAATATGGCCTTTATATCGATCAATCAGTCTGTTTTCTCTCAAACAGAAAATGTGAGGCTAAGCTAATGTCAAAATGTTTCAGATTAGAAACATATTCGTTTGTAGAATGTGTGCACACTAATTGTTGTGTTCACATGCAACGTGAAAGACGTTAGCGCCGCTATGTGTTGTATGTTAGCGACACTAGATGGCGATGGCCGCGCCAAAAAGCACAAGAAGCAAAAGCAATGTGCCTAGACCACGAAGTTTTCCCGTTTACAAGAATACGTTGAGCCTAAGATCCGAATTCGTACAATAATTTCATTATTTTTACTAAAAGAACAACTCTAATGGCGTTATATAGTACTTATACTTGGCTAGAAACCCAGTTTGCACTGTAACTATGCAATAATTTTGTCATAGTTTGCGCCGTTAACGAGCACACATAGACATAACTGCTGCAATGGGGTGACGAGCGAAACGGTCTTGGAGTGTCGCTCAGGTCTCTCCTCAAATCCACGTACTAATCTTTCGCCTTTTACTAAAGATTACCGTGGGGTGGGACACTTCAATGAGCCTATAGGCCAATTTTTATGGGGCCTTGCCCGTTTGGGCGGGGCCTAAGCACTGAATCGAAGACAAGACTATGTTGCCTTTGTTGAACGTTCTTGTCAACGGGGTCAGCTGCAGTTGCAGTACCAATTCACTGCACGTACGACTACATTATACACTGTAGCACTGCTCAGGGGCACCAACGCGGATCGGGGTAGAGAGGGTTGCTCCTGATGCCGCTCGGCCACTTACTAATTGTGGCACCTCGATACGAATTCGGGCGAAATCCGGAATTGCGCGTGATATTGTTCCGTCCATTTTTCAAGTGTTCGAAATTTCCCTCTTCACATGTTCGTTTGTGTCAAAAGTTTGTGCCTAAATACTACAATTCAGTTACTTTCCACCAAAATTAAATTTCGCAAACAGTGGTGAAGTCGGTCAGCTTCGTACTGCGGCCTGGCGCGTACGTGGTTCATTTTGAATGATGCCACATCATCATCACAAACCCCTGCTTAGTAGCAAAAAAGGAAAACGTATTATAAGTCGTGCTGCTTGAAGTGTACATTAGGAATCCGAATAGACTCGCCGGAAGTAAACATACATTCTCTTGGCTAGCTCTTCTCGCCGGCATTGAAGCTACAAAACGCCCACACTCCTCAAATCTGACAGAAGCTCAGGCGGCTGCACGGTTCGACATTTTTCACGGATTTCAAGGAGGGTGCGATATTAAAACGGGAGCGTACAGAAAAGGCAGGATTTTGGGCGACAGTGGCTTTCCAGCCGGATAAATCCAGCGCCCTGATCACGTTCACAAAGTTGGTCTGGGTCGCTGAAACACTAAAACGTTTTTTTCAATCTTCATCGCGCCTACAACTTGTGACTGGAACCATATTGCTGCTTAAATTGTATGCATCAATGATAACGAACTCTTTCATAGCTGTTTAGCTAACATTGTATAATTAGGAGAAACTTACTTTTATAACGTCGTGATTCATTGTATGATCAGGAGATACTTGTTCTGTGCTATATGTTTAACTGCATTACTTGTTTTTTATTACATAATTTGACCACTCCCCTCCTTAATGCCTCTGGCATTTAGAGTAAGGAAGTATAGAATTGAGAGCTAAGAGTTCCGGGAACAAAAAAAAAAAAATGGGGGGGTAGGGGGGCGTATATTTTCTTCAAGAAATATGGCCTTTATATCGATCAATCAGTCTGTTTTCTCTCAAACAGAAAATGTGAGGCTAAGCTAATGTCAAAATGTTTCAGATTAGAAACATATTCGTTTGTAGAATGTGTGCACACTAATTGTTGTGTTCACATGCAACGTGAAAGACGTTAGCGCCGCTATGTGTTGTATGTTAGCGACACTAGATGGCGATGGCCGCGCCAAAAAGCACAAGAAGCAAAAGCAATGTGCCTAGACCACGAAGTTTTCCCGTTTACAAGAATACGTTGAGCCTAAGATCCGAATTCATACAATAATTTCATTATTTTTACTAAAAGAACAACTCTAATGGCGTTATATAGTACTTATACTTGGCTAGAAACCCAGTTTGCACTGTAACTATGCAATAATTTTGTCATAGTTTGCGCCGTTAACGAGCACACATAGACATAACTGCTGCAATGGGGTGACGAGCGAAACGGTTTTGGAGTATCGCTCAGGTCTCTCCTCAAATCCACGTACTAATCTTTCGCCTTTTACTAAAGGTTACCGTGGGGAGGGACACTTTAATGAGCCTATAGGCCAATTTTTATGGGGCCTTGCCCGTTTGGGCGGGGCCTAAGCACTGAATCGAAAACAAGACTATATTGCCTTTGTTGAATGTTCTTGTCAACGGGGTCAGCTGCAGTTACAGTACCAATTCACTGCACGTACGACTACATTATACACTGTAGCACTGCTCAGGGGCGCCAACGCGGATCGGGGTAGAGAGGGTTACTCCTGATGCCGCTCGGCCGCTTCCTAATTGTGATACCTCGATACGAATTCGGGCGAAATCCGGAATTGCGCGTGAGATTGTTCCGTCCATTCTTCAAGTGTTCGAAATTTCCCTCTTCACATGTTCGTTTGTGTCAAAAGTTTGTGCCTAAATACTACAATTCAGTTACTTTCCACCAAAATTAAATTTCGCAAACAGTGGTGAAGTCGGTCAGCTTCGTACTGCGGCCTGGCGCGTACGTGGTTGATTTTGAATGATGCCACATCATCATCACAAACCCCTGCTTAGTAGCAAAAAAGGAAAACGTATTATAACTCGTGCTGCTTGAAGTGTACATTAGGAATCCGAATAGACTCGCCGGAAGTAAACATACATTCTCTTGGCTAGCTCTTCTCGCCGGCATTGAAGCTACAAAACGCCCACACTCCTCAAATCTGACAGAAGCTCGGGCGGCTGCACGGTTCGACATTTTTCACGGATTTCAAGGAGGGTGCGATATTAAAACGGGAGCGTACAGAAAAGGCAGGATTTTGGGCGACAGTGGCTTTCCAGCCGGATAAATCCAGCGCCCTGATCACGTTCACAAAGTTGGTCTGGGTCGCTGAAACACTAAAACGTTTTTTTCAATCTTCATCGCGCCTACAACTTGTGACTGGAACCATATTGCTGCTTAAATTGCATGCATCAATGATAACGAACTCTTTCATAGCTGTTTAGCTAACATTGTATAATTAGGAGAAACTTACTTTTATAACGTCGTGATTCATTGTATGATCAGGAGATACTTGTTCTGTGCTATATGTTTAACTGCATTACTTGTTTTTTATTACATAATTTGACCACTCCCCTCCTTAATGCCTCTGGCATTTAGAGTAAGGAAGTATAGAATTGAGAGCTAAGAGTTCCGGGAACAAAAAAAAAATGGGGGGGGGGGGTAGGGGGGGGCGTATATTTTCTTCAAGAAATATGGCCTTTATATCGATCAATCAGTCTGTTTTCTCTCAAACAGAAAATGTGAGGCTAAGCTAATGTCAAAATGTTTCAGATTAGAAACATATTCGTTTGTAGAATGTGTGCACACTAATTGTTGTGTTCACATGCAACGTGAAAGACGTTAGCGCCGCTATGTGTTGTATGTTAGCGACACTAGATGGCGATGGCCGCGCCAAAAAGCACAAGAAGCAAAAGCAATGTGCCTAGACCACGAAGTTTTCCCGTTTACAAGAATACGTTGAGCCTAAGATCCGAATTCGTACAATAATTTCATTATTTTTACTAAAAGAACAACTCTAATGGCGTTATATAGTACTTATACTTGGCTAGAAACCCAGTTTGCACTGTAACTATGCAATAATTTTGTCATAGTTTGCGCCGTTAACGAGCACACATAGACATAACTGCTGCAATGGGGTGACGAGCGAAACGGTCTTGGAGTATCGCTCAGGTCTCTCCTCAAATCCACGTACTAATCTTTCGCCTTTTACTAAAGATTACCGTGGGGTGGGACACTTCAATGAGCCTATAGGCCAATTTTTATGGGGCCTTGCCCGTTTGGGCGGGGCCTAAGCACTGAATCGAAGACAAGACTATGTTGCCTTTGTTGAACGTTCTTGTCAACGGGGTCAGCTGCAGTTGCAGTACCAATTCACTGCACGTACGACTACATTATACACTGTAGCACTGCTCAGGGGCACCAACGCGGATCGGGGTAGAGAGGGTTACTCCTGATGCCGCTCGGCCACTTACTAATTGTGGCACCTCGATACGAATTCGGGCGAAATCCGGAATTGCGCGTGATATTGTTCCGTCCATTCTTCAAGTGTTCGAAATTTCCCTCTTCACATGTTCGTTTGTGTCAAAAGTTTGTGCCTAAATACTACAATTCAGTTACTTTCCACCAAAATTAAATTTCGCAAACAGTGGTGAAGTCGGTCAGCTTCGTACTGCGGCCTGGCGCGTACGTGGTTCATTTTGAATGATGCCACATCATCATCACAAACCCCTGCTTAGTAGCAAAAAAGGAAAACGTATTATAACTCGTGCTGCTTGAAGTGTACATTAGGAATCCGAATAGACTCGCCGGAAGTAAACATACATTCTCTTGGCTAGCTCTTCTCGCCGGCATTGAAGCTACAAAACGCCCACACTCCTCAAATCTGACAGAAGCTCGGGCGGCTGCACGGTTCGACATTTTTCACGGATTTCAAGGAGGGTGCGATATTAAAACGGGAGCGTACAGAAAAGGCAGGATTTTGGGCGACAGTGGCTTTCCAGCCGGATAAATCCAGCGCCCTGATCACGTTCACAAAGTTGGTCTGGGTCGCTGAAACACTAAAACGTTTTTTTCAATCTTCATCGCGCCTACAACTTGTGACTGGAACCATATTGCTGCTTAAATTGCATGCATCAATGATAACGAACTCTTTCATAGCTGTTTAGCTAACATTGTATAATTAGGAGAAACTTACTTTTATAACGTCGTGATTCATTGTATGATCAGGAGATACTTGTTCTGTGCTATATGTTTACCTGCATTACTTGTTTTTTATTACATAATTTGACCACTCCCCTCCTTAATGCCTCTGGCATTTAGAGTAAGGAAGTATAGAATTGAGAGCTAAGAGTTCCGGGAACAAAAAAAAAATGGGGGGGGGGGGTAGGGGGGGGGGCGTATATTTTCTTCAAGAAATATGGCCTTTATATCGATCAATCAGTCTGTTTTCTCTCAAACAGAAAATGTGAGGCTAAGCTAATGTCAAAATGTTTCAGATTAGAAACATATTCGTTTGTAGAATGTGTGCACACTAATTGTTGTGTTCACATGCAACGTGAAAGACGTTAGCGCCGCTATGTGTTGTATGTTAGCGACACTAGATGGCGATGGCCGCGCCAAAAAGCACAAGAAGCAAAAGCAATGTGCCTAGACCACGAAGTTTTCCCGTTTACAAGAATACGTTGAGCCTAAGATCCGAATTCGTACAATAATTTCATTATTTTTACTAAAAGAACAACTCTAATGGCGTTATATAGTACTTATACTTGGCTAGAAACCCAGTTTGCACTGTAACTATGCAATAATTTTGTCATAGTTTGCGCCGTTAACGAGCACACATAGACATAACTGCTGCAATGGGGTGACGAGCGAAACGGTCTTGGAGTATCGCTCAGGTCTCTCCTCAAATCCACGTACTAATCTTTCGCCTTTTACTAAAGATTACCGTGGGGTGGGACACTTCAATGAGCCTATAGGCCAATTTTTATGGGGCCTTGCCCGTTTGGGCGGGGCCTAAGCACTGAATCGAAGACAAGACTATGTTGCCTTTGTTGAACGTTCTTGTCAACGGGGTCAGCTGCAGTTGCAGTACCAATTCACTGCACGTACGACTACATTATACACTGTAGCACTGCTCAGGGGCACCAACGCGGATCGGGGTAGAGAGGGTTACTCCTGATGCCGCTCGGCCACTTACTAATTGTGGCACCTCGATACGAATTCGGGCGAAATCCGGAATTGCGCGTGATATTGTTCCGTCCATTCTTCAAGTGTTCGAAATTTCCCTCTTCACATGTTCGTTTGTGTCAAAAGTTTGTGCCTAAATACTACAATTCAGTTACTTTCCACCAAAATTAAATTTCGCAAACAGTGGTGAAGTCGGTCAGCTTCGTACTGCGGCCTGGCGCGTACGTGGTTCATTTTGAATGATGCCACATCATCATCACAAACCCCTGCTTAGTAGCAAAAAAGGAAAACGTATTATAACTCGTGCTGCTTGAAGTGTACATTAGGAATCCGAATAGACTCGCCGGAAGTAAACATACATTCTCTTGGCTAGCTCTTCTCGCCGGCATTGAAGCTACAAAACGCCCACACTCCTCAAATCTGACAGAAGCTCGGGCGGCTGCACGGTTCGACATTTTTCACGGATTTCAAGGAGGGTGCGATATTAAAACGGGAGCGTACAGAAAAGGCAGGATTTTGGGCGACAGTGGCTTTCCAGCCGGATAAATCCAGCGCCCTGATCACGTTCACAAAGTTGGTCTGGGTCGCTGAAACACTAAAACGTTTTTTTCAATCTTCATCGCGCCTACAACTTGTGACTGGAACCATATTGCTGCTTAAATTGCATGCATCAATGATAACGAACTCTTTCATAGCTGTTTAGCTAACATTGTATAATTAGGAGAAACTTACTTTTATAACGTCGTGATTCATTGTATGATCAGGAGATACTTGTTCTGTGCTATATGTTTAACTGCATTACTTGTTTTTTATTACATAATTTGACCACTCCCCTCCTTAATGCCTCTGGCATTTAGAGTAAGGAAGTATAGAATTGAGAGCTAAGAGTTCCGGGAACAAAAAAAAATGGGGGGGGGGGGGTAGGGGGGGGGCGTATATTTTCTTCAAGAAATATGGCCTTTATATCGATCAATCAGTCTGTTTTCTCTCAAACAGAAAATGTGAGGCTAAGCTAATGTCAAAATGTTTCAGATTAGAAACATATTCGTTTGTAGAATGTGTGCACACTAATTGTTGTGTTCACATGCAACGTGAAAGACGTTGGCGCCGCTATGTGTTGTATGTTAGCGACACTAGATGGCGATGGCCGCGCCAAAAAGCACAAGAAGCAAAAGCAATGTGCCTAGACCACGAAGTTTTCCCGTTTACAAGAATACGTTGAGCCTAAGATCCGAATTCGTACAATAATTTCATTATTTTTACTAAAAGAACAACTCTAATGGCGTTATATAGTACTTATACTTGGCTAGAAACCCAGTTTGCACTGTAACTATGCAATAATTTTGTCATAGTTTGCGCCGTTAACGAGCACACATAGACATAACTGCTGCAATGGGGTGACGAGCGAAACGGTCTTGGAGTATCGCTCAGGTCTCTCCTCAAATCCACGTACTAATCTTTCGCCTTTTACTAACTTCTGGGTATGTGCAAAGTGATCATATGCTCTTTTGAGTGTCATTGTTAACATTCATGCTTGCAGCCAATTTTTGATTTGGAGGGTGTTGTCCTCTTGTTGTCATCCAGCATCCTCTCATGTTTTTACATGATTGTATTGATCCCGTGCCATGGTATTGACGGGCCTGTTTTGTACTGCTGTACTTGACATGTCACCTTCGGGTGTAATAAAATTTTTTCTTTCGCCTTTTACTAAAGATTACCGTGGGGTGGGACACTTCAATGAGCCTATAGGCCAATTTTTATGGGGCCTTGCCCGTTTGGGCGGGGCCTAAGCACTGAATCGAAGACAAGACTATGTTGCCTTTGTTGAACGTTCTTGTCAACGGGGTCAGCTGCAGTTGCAGTACCAATTCACTGCACGTACGACTACATTATACACTGTAGCACTGCTCAGGGGCACCAACGCGGATCGGGGTAGAGAGGGTTACTCCTGATGCCGCTCGGCCACTTACTAATTGTGGCACCTCGATACGAATTCGGGCGAAATCCGGAATTGCGCGTGATATTGTTCCGTCCATTTTTTAAGTGTTCGAAATTTCCCTCTTCACATGTTCGTTTGTGTCAAAAGTTTGTGCCTAGATACTACAATTCAGTTACTTTCCACCAAAATTAAATTTCGCAAACAGTGGTGAAGTCGGTCAGCTTCGTACTGCGGCCTGGCGCGTACGTGGTTCATTTTGAATGATGCCACATCATCATCACAAACCCCTGCTTAGTAGCAAAAAGGAAAACGTATTATAAGTCGTGCTGCTTGAAGTGGACATTAGGAATCCGAATAGACTCGCCGGAAGTAAACATACATTCTCTTGGCTAGCTCTTCTCGCCGGCATTGAAGCTACAAAACGCCCACACTCCTCAAATCTGACAGAAGCTCAGGCGGCTGCACGGTTCGACATTTTTCACGGATTTCAAGGAGGGTGCGATATTAAAACGGGAGCGTACAGAAAAGGCAGGATTTTGGGCGACAGTGGCTTTCCAGCCGGATAAATCCAGCGCCCTGATCACGTTCACAAAGTTGGTCTGGGTCGCTGAAACACTAAAACGTTTTTTTCAATCTTCATCGCGCCTACAACTTGTGACTGGAACCATATTGCTGCTTAAATTGTATGCATCAATGATAACGAACTCTTTCATAGCTGTTTAGCTAACATTGTATAATTAGGAGAAACTTACTTTTATAACGTCGTGATTCATTGTATGATCAGGAGATACTTGTTCTGTGCTATATGTTTAACTGCATTACTTGTTTTTTATTACATAATTTGACCACTCCCCTCCTTAATGCCTCTGGCATTTAGAGTAAGGAAGTATAGAATTGAGAGCTAAGAGTCCGGGAACAAAAAAAAAATGGGGGGGGGTAGGGGGGCGTATATTTTCTTCAAGAAATATGGCCTTTATATCGATCAATCAGTCTGTTTTCTCTCAAACAGAAAATGTGAGGCTAAGCTAATGTCAAAATGTTTCAGATTAGAAACATATTCGTTTGTAGAATGTGTGCACACTAATTGTTGTGTTCACATGCAACGTGAAAGACGTTAGCGCCGCTATGTGTTGTATGTTAGCGACACTAGATGGCGATGGCCGCGCCAAAAAGCACAAGAAGCAAAAGCAATGTGCCTAGACCACGAAGTTTTCCCGTTTACAAGAATACGTTGAGCCTAAGATCCGAATTCATACAATAATTTCATTATTTTTACTAAAAGAACAACTCTAATGGCGTTATATAGTACTTATACTTGGCTAGAAACCCAGTTTGCACTGTAACTATGCAATAATTTTGTCATAGTTTGCGCCGTTAACGAGCACACATAGACATAACTGCTGCAATGGGGTGACGAGCGAAACGGTTTTGGAGTATCGCTCAGGTCTCTCCTCAAATCCACGTACTAATCTTTCGCCTTTTACTAAAGATTACCGTGGGGAGGGACACTTCAATGAGCCTATAGGCCAATTTTTGTGGGGCCTTGCCCGTTTGGGCGGGGCCTAAGCACTGAATCGAAAACAAGACTATATTGCCTTTGTTGAATGTTCTTGTCCACGGGGTCAGCTGCAGTTACAGTACCAATTCACTGCACGTACGACTACATTATACACTGTAGCACTGCTCAGGGGCGCCAACGCGGATCGGGGTAGAGAGGGTTACTCCTGATGCCGCTCGGCCGCTTCCTAATTGTGATACCTCGATACGAATTCGGGCGAAATCCGGAATTGCGCGTGAGATTGTTCCGTCCATTCTTCAAGTGTTCGAAATTTCCCTCTTCACATGTTCGTTTGTGTCAAAAGTTTGTGCCTAAATACTACAATTCAGTTACTTTCCACCAAAATTAAATTTCGCAAACAGTGGTGAAGTCGGTCAGCTTCGTACTGCGGCCTGGCGCGTACGTGGTTCATTTTGAATGATGCCACATCATCATCACAAACCCCTGCTTAGTAGCAAAAAGGAAAACGTATTATAAGTCGTGCTGCTTGAAGTGGACATTAGGAATCCGAATAGACTCGCCGGAAGTAAACATACATTCTCTTGGCTAGCTCTTCTCGCCGGCATTGAAGCTACAAAACGCCCACACTCCTCAAATCTGACAGAAGCTCAGGCGGCTGCACGGTTCGACATTTTTCACGGATTTCAAGGAGGGTGCGATATTAAAACGGGAGCGTACAGAAAAGGCAGGATTTTGGGCGACAGTGGCTTTCCAGCCGGATAAATCCAGCGCCCTGATCACGTTCACAAAGTTGGTCTGGGTCGCTGAAACACTAAAACGTTTTTTTCAATCTTCATCGCGCCTACAACTTGTGACTGGAACCATATTGCTGCTTAAATTGTATGCATCAATGATAACGAACTCTTTCATAGCTGTTTAGCTAACATTGTATAATTAGGAGAAACTTACTTTTATAACGTCGTGATTCATTGTATGATCAGGAGATACTTGTTCTGTGCTATATGTTTAACTGCATTACTTGTTTTTTATTACATAATTTGACCACTCCCCTCCTTAATGCCTCTGGCATTTAGAGTAAGGAAGTATAGAATTGAGAGCTAAGAGTCCGGGAACAAAAAAAAAATGGGGGGGGTAGGGGGGCGTATATTTTCTTCAAGAAATATGGCCTTTATATCGATCAATCAGTCTGTTTTCTCTCAAACAGAAAATGTGAGGCTAAGCTAATGTCAAAATGTTTCAGATTAGAAACATATTCGTTTGTAGAATGTGTGCACACTAATTGTTGTGTTCACATGCAACGTGAAAGACGTTAGCGCCGCTATGTGTTGTATGTTAGCGACACTAGATGGCGATGGCCGCGCCAAAAAGCACAAGAAGCAAAAGCAATGTGCCTAGACCACGAAGTTTTCCCGTTTACAAGAATACGTTGAGCCTAAGATCCGAATTCATACAATAATTTCATTATTTTTACTAAAAGAACAACTCTAATGGCGTTATATAGTACTTATACTTGGCTAGAAACCCAGTTTGCACTGTAACTATGCAATAATTTTGTCATAGTTTGCGCCGTTAACGAGCACACATAGACATAACTGCTGCAATGGGGTGACGAGCGAAACGGTTTTGGAGTATCGCTCAGGTCTCTCCTCAAATCCACGTACTAATCTTTCGCCTTTTACTAAAGATTACCGTGGGGAGGGACACTTCAATGAGCCTATAGGCCAATTTTTGTGGGGCCTTGCCCGTTTGGGCGGGGCCTAAGCACTGAATCGAAAACAAGACTATATTGCCTTTGTTGAATGTTCTTGTCAACGGGGTCAGCTGCAGTTACAGTACCAATTCACTGCACGTACGACTACATTATACACTGTAGCACTGCTCAGGGGCGCCAACGCGGATCGGGGTAGAGAGGGTTACTCCTGATGCCGCTCGGCCGCTTCCTAATTGTGATACCTCGATACGAATTCGGGCGAAATCCGGAATTGCGCGTGAGATTGTTCCGTCCATTCTTCAAGTGTTCGAAATTTCCCTCTTCACATGTTCGTTTGTGTCAAAAGTTTGTACTTAAATACTACAATTCAGTTACTTTCCACCAAAATTAAATTTCGCAAACAGCGGTGAAGTCGGTCAGCTTCGTACTGCGGCCTGGCGCGTACGTGGTTCATTTTGAATGGTGCCACATCATCATCTCAAACCCCTGCTTGGTAGCAAAAAAGGAAAACGTATTATAACTCGTGCTGCTTGAAGTGTACATTAGGAATCCGAATAGACTCGCAGGAAGTAAACATACATTCTCTTGGCTAGCTCTTCTCGCCGGCATCGAAGCTACAAAACGCCCATACTCCTCAAATCTGACAGAAGCTCAGGTGGCTGCACGGTTCGACATTTTTCACGGATTTCAAGGAGGGTGCGATATTAAAACGGGAGCGTACAGAAAAGGCAGGATTTTGGGCGACAGTGGCTTTCCAGCCGGATAAATCCAGCGCCCTGATCACGTTCACAAAGTTGGTCTGGGTCGCTGAAACACTAAAACGTTTTTTTCAATCTTCATCGCGCCTACAACTTGTGACTGGAACCATATTGCTGCTTAAATTGTATGCATCAATGATAACGAACTCTTTCATAGCTGTTTGGCTAACATTGTATAATTAGGAGAAACTTACTTTTATAACGTCGTGATTCATTGTATGATCAGGAGATACTTGTTCTGTGCTATATGTTTAACTGCATTACTTGTTTTTTTTTACATAATTTGACCACTCCCCTCCTTAATGCCTCTGGCATTTAGAGTAAGGAAGTATAGAATTGAGAGCTAAGAGTTCCGGGAACAAAAAAAAAATGGGGGGGGTAGGGGGGGCGTATATTTTCTTCAAGAAATATGGCCTTTATATCGATCAATCAGTCTGTTTTCTTTTAAACAGAAAATGTGAGGCTAAGCTAATGTCAAAATGTTTCAGATTAGAAACATATTCGTTTGTAGAATGTGTGCTCACTAATTGTTGTGTTCACATGCAACGTGAAAGACGTTAGCGCCGCTATGTGTTGAATGTTAGCGACACTAGATGGCGATGGCCGCGCCAAAAAGCACAAGAAGCAAAAGCAATGTTCCTAGACCACGAAGTTTTCCCGTTTACAAGAATACGTTGAGCCTAAGATCCGAATTCATACAATAATTTCATTATTTTTACTAAAAGAACAACTCTAATGGCGTTATATAGTACTTATACTTGGCTAGAAACCCAGTTTGCACTGTAACTACGCAATAATTTTGTCATAGTTTGCGCCGTTAACGAGCACACATAGACATAACTGCTGCAATGGGGTGACGAGCGAAACGGTTTTGGAGTATCGCTCAGGTCTCTCCTCAAATCCACGTACTAATCTTTCGCCTTTTACTAAAGATTACCGTGGGGAGGGACACTTCAATGAGCCTATAGGCCAATTTTTGTGGGGCCTTGCCCGTTTGGGCGGGGCCTAAGCACTGAATCGAAAACAAGACTATATTGCCTTTGTTGAATGTTCTTGTCAACGGGGTCAGCTGCAGTTACAGTACCAATTCACTGCACGTACGACTACACTATACACTGTAGCACTGTTCAGGGGCGCCAACGCGGATCGGGGTAGAGAGGGTTACTCCTGATGCCGCTCGGCCGCTTCCTAATTGTGATACCTCGATACGAATTCGGGCGAAATCCGGAATTGCGCGTGAGATTGTTCCGTCCATTTTTCAAGTGTTCGAAATTTCCCTCTTCACATGTTCGTTTGTGTCAAAAGTTTGTACTTAAATACTACAATTCAGTTACTTTCCACCAAAATTAAATTTTGCAAAAAGCGGTGAAGTCGGTCAGCTTCGTACTGCGGCCTGGCGCGTACGTGGTTCATTTTGAATGGTGCCACATGATTATCGTAAACCCCTGCTTAGTAGCAAAAAAGGAAAACGTATTATAACTCGTGCTGCTTGAAGTGTACATTAGGAATCCGAATAGACTCGCATGAAGTAAACATACATTCTCTTGGCTAGCTCTTCTCGCCGGCATCAAAGCTACAAAACGCCCATACTCCTCAAATCTGACAGAAGCTCAGGTGGCTGCACGGTTCGACATTTTTAACGGATGTCAGGAGGGTGCGATATTAAAACGGGAGCATACAGAAAATTCAGGATTTTGGGCGACAGTGGCTTTCCAGCCGGATAAATCCAGCGCCCTGATCACGTTCACAAAGTTGGTCTGGGTCGCTGAAACACTAAAACGTTTTTTTCAATCTTCATCGCGCCTACAACAATTGTGACTGGAACCATATTGCTGCTTAAATTGTATGCATCAATGATAACGAACTCTTTCATAGCTGTTTAGCTAACATTGTATAATTAGGAGAACCTTACTTTTATAACGTCGTGATTCATTGTATGATCAGGAGATACTTGTTCTGTGCTATATGTTTAACTGCATTACTTGTATTTTTTTACATAATTTGACCACTCCCCTCCTTAATGCCTCTAGCATTTAGAGTAAGGAAGTATAGAATTGAGAGCTAAGAGTTCCGGGAACAAAAAAAAAATGGGGGGGGGGGGGTAGGGGGGGGCGTATATTTTCTTCAAGAAATATGGCCTTTATATCGATCAATCAGTCTGTTTTCTCTCAAACAGAAAATGTAAGGCTAAGCTAATTTCAGATTAGAAACATATTCGTTTGTAGAATGTGTGCACACTAATTGTTGTGTTCACATGCAACGTGAAAGACGTTAGCGCCGCTATGTGTTGTATGTTAAACGACACTAGATGGCGATGGCTGCGCCAAAAAGCACAAGAAGCAAAAGCAATGTGCCTAGACCACGAAGTTTTCCCGTTTACAAGAATACGTTGAGCCTAAGATCCGAAACCATACAATAATTTCATTATTTTTACTAAAAGAACAACTCTAATGGCGTTATATAGTACTTATACTTGGCTAGAAACCCTGTTTGCACTGTAACTATGCAATAATTTTGTCATAGTTTGCGCCGTTAACGAGCACACATAGACATAACTGCTGCAATGGGGTGACGAGCGAAACGGTTTTGGAGTATCGCTCAGGTCTCTCCTCAAATCCACGAACTAATCTTTTGCCTTTTACTAAATATTACCGTGGGGAGGGACACTTCAATGAGCCTATAGGCCAATTTTTGTGGGGCCTTGCCCGTTTGGGCGGGGCCTAAGCACTGAATCGAAAACAAGACTATATTGCCTTTGTTGAACGTTCTTGTCAACGGGGTCAGCTGCAGTTGCAGTACCAATTCAATGCACGTACGACTACATTATACACTGCAGCACTGCTCAGGGGCACCAACGCGGATCGGGGTAGAGAGGGTTACTCCTGATGCCGCTCGGCCACTTACTAATTGTGGCACCTCGATACGAATTCGGGCGAAATCCGGAATTGCGCGTGATATTGTTCCGTCCATTTTTCAAGTGTTCGAAATTTCCCTCTTCACTTCTTCGTTTGTGTCAAAAGTTTGTGCCTAAATACTACAATTCAGTTACTTTCCACCAAAATTAAATTTCGCAAACAGTGGTGAAGTCGGTCAGCTTCGTACTGCGGCCTGGCGCGTACGTGGTTCATTTTGAATGATGCTACATCATCATCACAAACCCCTGCTTAGTAGCAAAAAAGGAAAACGTATTATAACTCGTGCTGCTTGAAGTGTACATTAGGAATCCGAATAGACTCGCCGGAAGTAAACATACATTCTCTTGGCTAGCTCTTCTCGCCGGCATCGTAGCTACAAAACGCCCACACTCCTCAAATCTGACAGAAGCTCAGGCGGCTGCACGGTTCGACATTTTTCACGGATTTCAAGGAGGGTGCGATATTAAAACGGGAGCGTACAGAAAAGGCAGGATTTTGGGCGACAGTGGCTTTCCAGCCGGATAAATCCAGCGCCCTGATCACGTTCACAAAGTTGGTCTGGGTCGCTGAAACACAAACGTTTTTTTCAATCTTCATCGCGCCTACAACTTGTGACTGGAACCATATTGCTGCTTAAATTGTATGCATCAATGATAACGAACTCTTTCATAGCTGTTTAGCTAACATTGTATAATTAGGAGAAACTTACTTTTATAACGTCGTGATTCATTGTATGATCAGGAGATACTTGTTCTGTGCTATATGTTTAACTGCATTACTTGTTTTTTATTACATAATTTGACCACTCCCCTCCTTAATGCCTCTGGCATTTAGAGTAAGGAAGTATAGAATTGAGAGCTAAGAGTTCCGGGAACAAAAAAAAAATGGGGGGGTAGGGGGGCGTATATTTTCTTCAAGAAATATGGCCTTTATATCGATCAATCAGTCTGTTTTCTCTCAAACAGAAAATGTGAGGCTAAGCTAATGTCAAAATGTTTCAGATTAGAAACATATTCGTTTGTAGAATGTGTGCACACTAATTTGTGTTCACATGCAACGTGAAAGACGTTAGCGCCGCTATGTGTTGTATGTTAGCGACACTAGATGGCGATGGCCGCGCCAAAAAGCACAAGAAGCAAAAGCAATGTGCCTAGACCACGAAGTTTTCCCGTTTACAAGAATACGTTGAGCCTAAGATCCGAATCCATACAATAATTTCATTATTTTTACTAAAAGAACAACTCTAATGGCGTTATATAGTACTTATACTTGGCTAGAAACCCAGTTTGCACTGTAACTATGCAATAATTTTGTCATAGTTTGCGCCGTAAACGAGCACACATAGACATAACTGCTGCAATGGGGTGACGAGCGAAACGGTTTTGAAGTATCGCTCAGGTCTCTCCTCAAATCCACGAACTAATCTTTCGCATCCTGTCATGTTTTCACATATTTGTATTGATCCCATGTTATGGTGTTGATGGGTCTGCTTTGTACTGCTGTACTTGACATGTCACCTTCGGGTGTAATAAAACATTTTCTTTCGCCTTTTACTAAAGATTACCGTGGGCAGGGACACTTCAATGAGCTTATAGGCCAATTTTTGTGGGGCCTTGACCGTTTGGGCGGGGCCTAAGCACTGAATCGGAAACAAGACTATATTGCCTTTGTTGAACGTTCTTGTCAACGGGGTCAGCTGCAGTTGCAGTACCAATTCACTGCACGTACGACTACATTATACACTGTAGCACTGCTCAGGGGCACCAACGCGGATCGGGGTAGAGAGGGTTACTCCTGATGCCGCTCGGCCACTTACTAATTGTGGCACCTCGATACGAATTCGGGCGAAATCCGGAATTGCGCGTGATATTGTTCCGTCCATTCTTCAAGCGTTCGAAATTTCCCTCTTCCCATGTTCGTTTGTGTCAAAAGTTTGTACTTAAATACTACAATTCAGTTACTTTCCACCAAAATTAAATTTCGCAAACAGCGGTGAAGTCGGTCAGCTTCGTACTGCGGCCTGGCGCGTACGTGGATCATTTTCAATGGTGCCACATGATCATCGTAAACCCCTGCTTAGTAGCAAAAAAGGAAAACGTATTATAACTCGTGCTGCTTGAAGTGTACATTAGGAATCCGAATAGACTCGCAGGAAGTAAACATACATTCTCTTGGCTAGCTCTTCTCGCCGGCATCGAAGCTACAAAACGCCCATACTCCTCAAATCTGACAGAAGCTCAGGTGGCTGCACGGTTCGACATTTTTAACGGATTTCAGGAGGGTGCGATATTAAAACGGGAGCATACAGAAAAGGCAGGATTTTGGGCGACAGTGGCTTTCCAGCCGGATAAATCCAGCGCCCTGATCACGTTCACAAAGTTGGTCTGGGTCCCTGAAACACTAAAACGTTTTTGTCAATCTTCATCGCGCCTACAACTTAAGTGACTGGAACCATATTGCTGCTTAAATTGTATGCATCAATAATAACGAACTCTTTCATAGCTGTTTAGCTAACATTGTATAATTAGGAGAAACTTACTTTTATAACGTCGTGATTCATTGTATGATCAGGAGATACTTGTTCTGTGCTATATGTTTAACTGCATTACTTGTTTTTTATTACATAATTTGACCACTCCCCTCCTTAATGCCTCTGGCATTTAGAGTAAGGAAGTATAGAATTGAGAGCTAAGAGTTCCGGGAACAAAAAAAAAAAAAAAAAATGGGGGGGTAGGGGGGCGTATATTTTCTTCAAGAAATATGGCCTTTATATCGATCAATCAGTCTGTTTTCTCTCAAACAGAAAATGTGAGGCTAAGCTAATGTCAAAATGTTTCAGATTAGAAACATATTCGTTTGTAGAATGTGTGCACACTAATTGTTGTGTTCACATGCAACGTGAAAGACGTTAGCTCCGCTATGTGTTGTATGTTAGCGACACTAGATGGCGATGGCCGCGCCAAAAAGCACAAGAAGCAAAAGCAATGTGCCTAGACCACGAAGTTTTCCCGTTTACAAGAATACGTTGAGCCTAAGATCCGAATTCATACAATAATTTCATTATTTTTACTAAAAGAACAACTCTAATGGCGTTATATAGTACTTATACTTGGCTAGAAACCCAGTTTGCACTGTAACTATGCAATAATTTTGTTATAGTTTGCGCCGTTAACGAGCACACATAGACATAACTGCTGCAATGGGGTGACGAGCGAAACGGTTTTGGAGTATCGCTCAGGTCTCTTCTCAAATCCACGTACTATCTTGCCAACCAGGGACAGGCTGAATAGATGGGGCATGGTGCCAAATAATAAATGCATAAACTGTGCTCAAGTAGAGACTAATAATCATCCTATAAAAGAATGTGTACTCGCGTCTACTATGTGGAAGTTTGTTGGGAAGGTTTTCGGTGTGTTTCCTACACATGCCCCGAGACAGCGGAATAAATTTGAATATTTGGTGTACTATACAATGATGTATGTACTGTGGCACTTCCGTAATGTGTCCGAGAGGTCGAGAAGACAAAACAGAGCAATGTTTCCCAGGTTGCGCAAATTGCGTACAAAAATTCATGCTCATTTAGAGGAACGGCTGTTTGTTTTGGGGGAACAAGAGTTCCTCCGTCAATGGTCAACACGATATTTTCTTGTATCCAAAAACAGAGTGTTTTTAACTGTTTGAGGGTATTTGATGTAACATAGCGGCAAGCTCAGACCCACACCAGCAGCTGTGTAACCTATAAGGTTAGGTCTCTTTTGTTGTCTGTCGTAACTTTTGGGTGTGTGCAAAGTGATGATTTGCTCATTTGGTTGTCATTTGTGAACAATATTCATGCTTACAGCCAATTTTGATTTGGAGGGTGTTGTCCTCCTGTTGTCATCCAGCATCCTGTCATGTTTTCACATATTTGTATTGATCCCATGTTATGGTGTTGTTGGGTCTGCTTTGTACTGCTGTACTTGACATGTCACCTTCGGGTGTAATAAAACATTTTCTTTCGCCTTTTACTAAAGATTACCGTGGGGAGAGACACTTCAATGAGCCTATAGGCCAATTTTTGTGGGGCCTTGCCCGTTTGGGCGGGGCCTAAGCACTGAATCGAAAACAAGACTATATTGCCTTTGTTGAATGTTCTTGTCAACGGGGTCAGCTGCAGTTACAGTACCAATTCACTGCACGTACGACTACATTATACACTGTAGCACTGCACAGGGGCGCCAACGCGGATCGGGGTAGAGAGGGTTACTCCTGATGCCGCTCGGCCGCTTCCTAATTGTGATACCTCGATACGAATTCGGGCGAAATCCGGAATTGCGCGTGAGATTGTTCCGTCCATTCTTCAAGTGTTCGAAATTTCCCTCTTCCCATGTTCGTTTGTGTCAAAAGTTTGTACTTAAATACTACAATTCAGTTACTTTCCACCAAAATTAAATTTCGCAAACAGCGGTGAAGTCGGTCAGCTTCGTACTGCGGCCTGGCGCGTACGTGGTTCATTTTCAATGGTGCCACATGATCATCGTAAACCCGTGCTTAGTAGCAAAAAAGGAAAACGTATTATAACTCGTGCTGCTTGAAGTGTACATTAGGAATCCGAATAGACTCGCATGAAGTAAACATACATTCTCTTGGCTAGCTCTTCTCGCCGGCATCGAAGCTACAAAACGACCATACTCCTCAAATCTGACAGAAGCTCAGGTGGCTGCACGGTTCGACATTTTTAACGGATTTCAGGAGGGTGCGATATTAAAACGGGAGCATATAGAAAAGGCAGGATTTTGGGCGACAGTGGCTTTCCAGCCGGATAAATCCAGCGCCCTGATCACGTTCACAAAGTTGGTCTGGGTCCCTGAAACACTAAAACGTTTTTGTCAATCTTCATCGCGCCTACAACTTAAGTGACTGGAACCATATTGCTGCTTAAATTGTATGCATCAATGATAACGAACTCTTTCATAGCTGTTTAGCTAACATTGTATAATTAGGAGAACCTTACTTTTATAACGTCGTGATTCATTGTATGATCAGGAGATACTTGTTCTGTGCTATATGTTTAACTGCATTACTTGTATTTTTTTACATAATTTGACCACTCCCCTCCTTAATGCCTCTGGCATTTAGAGTAAGGAAGTATAGAATTGAGAGCTAAGAGTTCCGGGAACAAAAAAAAAATGGGGGGGGGGTAGGGGGGGGCGTATATTTTCTTCAAGAAATATGGCCTTTATATCGATGAATCAGTCTGTTTTCTCTCAAACAGAAATTGTGAGGCTAAGCTAATGTCAAAATGTTTCAGATTAGAAACATATTCGTTTGTAGAATGTGTGCACACTAATTTGTGTTCACATGCAACGTGAAAGACGTTAGCGCCGCTATGTGTTGTATGTTAGCGACACTAGATGGCGATGGCCGCGCCAAAAAGCACAAGAAGCAAAAGCAATGTGCCTAGACCACGAAGTTTTCCCGTTTACAAGAATACGTTGAGCCTAAGATCCGAATCCATACAATAATTTCATTATTTTTACTAAAAGAACAACTCTAATGGCGTTATATAGTACTTATACTTGGCTAGAAACCCAGTTTGCACTGTAACTATGCAATAATTTTGTCATAGTTTGCGCCGTAAACGAGCACACATAGACATAACTGCTGCAATGGGGTGACGAGCGAAACGGTTTTCAAGTATCGCTCAGGTCTCTCCTCAAATCCACGAACTAATCTTTCGCCTTTCACTAAAGATTACCGTGGGCAGGGACACTTCAATGAGCTTATAGGCCAATTTTTGTGGGGCCTTGACCGTTTGGGCGGGGCCTAAGCACTGAATCGGAAACAAGACTATATTGCCTTTGTTGGACGTTCTTGTCAACGGGGTCAGCTGCAGTTGCAGTACCAATTCACTGCACGTACGACTACATTATACACTGTAGCACTGCTCAGGGGCACCAACGCGGATCGGGGTAGAGAGGGTTACTCCTGATGCCGCTCGGCCACTTACTAATTGTGGCACCTCGATACGAATTCGGGCGAAATCCGGAATTGCGCGTGATATTGATCCGTCCATTTTTCAAGTGTTCGAAATTTCCCTCTTCACATGTTCGTTTGTGTCAAAAGTTTGTGCCTAAATACTACAATTCAGTTACTTTCCACCAAAATTAAATTTCTCAAACAGTGGTGAAGTCGGTCAGCTTCGTACTGCGGCCTGGCGCGTACGTGGTTCATTTTGAATGATGCCACATCATCATCACAAACCCCTGCTTAGTAGCAAAAAAGGAAAACGTATTATAACTCGTGCTGCTTGAAGTGTACATTAGGAATCCGAATAGACTCGCCGGAAGTAAACATACATTCTCTTGGCTAGCTCTTCTCGCCGGCATTGAAGCTACAAAACGCCCACACTCCTCAAATCTGACAGAAGCTCAGGCGGCTGCACGGTTCGACATTTTTCACGGATTTCAAGGAGGGTGCGATATTAAAACGGGAGCATACAGAAAAGGCAGGATTTTGGGCGACAGTGGCTTTCCAGCCGGATAAATCCAGCGCCCTGATCACGTTCACAAAGTTGGTCTGGGTCGCTGAAACACTAAAACGTTTTTGTCAATCTTCATCGCGCCTACAACTTAAGTGACCGGAACCATATTGCTGCTTAAATTGTATGCATCAATGATAACGAACTCTTTCATAGCTGTTTAGCTAACATTGTATAATTAGGAGAAACTTACTTTTATAACGTCGTGATTCATTGTATGATCAGGAGATACTTGTTGTGTGCTATATGTTTAACTGCATTACTTGTTTTTTATTACATAATTTGACCACTCCCCTCCTTAATGCCTCTGGCATTTAGAGTAAGGAAGTATAGAATTGAGAGCTAAGAGTTCCGGGAACAAAAATAAATGGGGGGGGGGGGGGGGGGTAGGGGGGGGCGTATATTTTCTTCAAGAAATATGGCCTTTATATCGATCAATCAGTCTGTTTTCTCTCAAACAGAAAATGTGAGGCTAAGCTAATGTCAAAATGTTTCAGATTAGAAACATATTCGTTTGTAGAATGTGTGCACACTAATTGTTGTGTGCACATGCAACGTGAAAGACGTTAGCGCCGCTATGTGTTGTATGTTAGCGACACTAGATGGCGATGGCCGCGCCAAAAAGCACAAGAAGCAAAAGCAATGTGCCTAGACCACGAAGTTTTCCCGTTTACAAGAATACGTTGAGCCTAAGATCCGAATTCATACAATAATTTCATTATTTTTACTTAAAGAACAACTCTAATGGCGTTATATAGTACTTATACTTGGCTAGAAACCCAGTTTGCACTGTAACTATGCAATAATTTTGTCATAGTTTGCGCCGTTAACGAGCACACATAGACATAACTGCTGCAATGGGGTGACGAGCGAAACGGTTTTGGAGTATCGCTCAGGTCTCTTCTCAAATCCACGTACTAATCTTTCGCCTTTTACTGTTTACGCCTTTTTTTTGTTGTCTGTCGTAACTTTTGGGTGTGTGCAAAGTGGTGATTTGCTCATTTGGTTGTCATTTGTGAACAATATTCATGCTTACAGCCAATTTTTTGGAGGGTGTTGTCATCCAGCATCCTGTCATGTTTTCACATAATTGTATTGATCCCTTGTTATGGTGTTGATGGGTCTGCTTTGTACTGCTGTACTTGACATGTCACCTTCGGGTGTAATAAAACATTTTCTTTCGCCTTTTACTAAAGATTACCGTGGGCAGGGACACTTCAATGAGCTTATAGGCCAATTTTTGTGGGGCCTTGCCCGTTTGGGCGGGGCCTAAGCACTGAATCGAAAACAAGACTATATTGCCTTTGTTGAATGTTCTTGTCAACGGGGTCAGCTGCAGTTACAGTACCAATTCACTGCACGTACGACTACATTATACACTGTAGCACTGCTCAGGGGCGCCAACGCGGATCGGGGTAGAGAGGGTTACTCCTGATGCCGCTCGGCCGCTTCCTAATTGTGATACCTCGATACGAATTCGGGCGAAATCCGGAATTGCGCGTCAGATTGTTCCGTCCATTCTTCAAGTGTTCGAAATTTCCCTCTTCCCATGTTCGTTTGTGTCAAAAGTTTGTACTTAAATACTACAATTCAGTTACTTTCCACCAAAATTAAATTTCGCAAACAGCGGTGAAGTCGGTCAGCTTCGTACTGCGGCCTGGCGCGTACGTGGTTCATTTTCAATTGTGCCACATGATCATCGTAAACCCCTGCTTAGTAGCAAAAAAGGAAAACGTATTATAACTCGTGCTGCTTGAAGTGTACATTAGGAATCCGAATAGACTCGCAGGAAGTAAACATACATTCTCTTGGCTAGCTCTTCTCGCCGGCATCGAAGCTACAAATCGCCCATACTCCTCAAATCTGACAGAAGCTCAGGTGGCTGCACGGTTCGACATTTTTAACGGATTTCAGGAGGGTGCGATATTAAAACGGGAGCATACAGAAAAGGCAGGATTTTGGGCGACAGTGGCTTTCCAGCCGGATAAATCCAGCGCCCTGATCACGTTCACAAAGTTGGTCTGGGTCCCTGAAACACTAAAACGTTTTTGTCAATCTTCATCGCGCCTACAACTTAAGTGACTGGAACCATATTGCTGCTTAAATTGTATGCATCAATGATAACGAACTCTTTCATAGCTGTTTAGCTAACATTGTATAATTAGGAGAACC
The DNA here is from genome assembly GCF_055883805.1 of Amblyomma maculatum. Classification (NCBI taxonomy): domain Eukaryota; kingdom Metazoa; phylum Arthropoda; class Arachnida; order Ixodida; family Ixodidae; genus Amblyomma; species Amblyomma maculatum. The sequence continues at coordinate 121,764,913 of NC_139346.1, forward strand.
ATACTTTTATAACGTCGTGATTCATTGTATGATCAGGAGATACTTGTTCTGTGCTATATGTTTAACTGCATTACTTGTATTTTTTTACATAATTTGACCACTCCCCCCCTTAATGCCTCTGGCATTTAGAGTAAGGAAGTATAGAATTGAGAGCTAAGAGTTCCGGGAACAAGAAAAAAATGGGGGGGGGGGTAGGCGGGGGCGTATATTTTCTTCAAGAAATATGGCCTTTATATCGATCAATCAGTCTGTTTTCTCTCAAACAGAAAATGTGAGGCTAAGCTAATGTCAAAATGTTTCAGATTAGAAACATATTCGTTTGTAGAACGTGTGCACACTAATTTGTGTTCACATGCAACGTGAAAGACGTTAGCGCCGCTATGTGTTGTATGTTAGCGACACTAGATGGCGATGGCCGCGCCAAAAAGCACAAGAAGCAAAAGCAATGTGCCTAGACCACGAAGTTTTCCCGTTTACAAGAATACGTTGAGCCTAAGATCCGAATCCATACAATAATTTCATTATTTTTACTAAAAGAACAACTCTAATGGCGTTATATAGTACTTATACTTGGCTAGAAACTCAGTTTGCACTGTAACTATGCAATAATTTTGTCATAGTTTGCGCCGTAAACGAGCACACATAGACATAACTGCTGCAATGGGGTGACGAGCGAAACGGTTTTGGAGTATCGCTCAGGTCTCTCCTCAAATCCACGAACTAATCTTTCGCCTTTTACTAAAGATTACCGTGGGCAGGGACACTTCAATGAGCTTATAGGCCAATTTTTGTGGGGCCTTGACCGTTTGGGCGGGGCCTAAGCACTGAATCGGAAACAAGACTATATTGCCTTTGTTGAACGTTCTTGTCAACGGGGTCAGCTGCAGTTGCAGTACCAATTCACTGCACGTACGACTACATTATACACAGTAGCACTGCTCAGGGGCACCAACGCGGATCGGGGTAGAGAGGGTTACTCCTGATGCCGCTCGGCCACTTACTAATTGTGGCACCTCGATACGAATTCGGGCGAAATCCGGAATTGCGCGTGATATTGTTCCGTCCATTCTTCAAGTGTTCGAAATTTCCCTCTTCCCATGTTCGTTTGTGTCAAAAGTTTGTACTTAAATACTACAATTCAGTTACTTTCCACCAAAATTAAATTTCGCAAACAGCGGTGAAGTCGGTCAGCTTCGTACTGCGGCCTGGCGCGTACGTGGATCATTTTCAATGGTGCCACATGATCATCGTAAACCCCTGCTTAGTAGCAAAAAAGGAAAACGTATTATAACTCGTGCTGCTTGAAGTGTACATTAGGAATCCGAATAGACTCGCAGGAAGTAAACATACATTCTCTTGGCTAGCTCTTCTCGCCGGCATCGAAGCTACAAAACGCCCATACTCCTCAAATCTGACAGAAGCTCAGGTGGCTGCACGGTTCGACATTTTTAACGGATTTCAGGAGGGTGCGATATTAAAACGGGAGCATACAGAAAAGGCAGGATTTTGGGCGACAGTGGCTTTCCAGCCGGATAAATCCAGCGCCCTGATCACGTTCACAAAGTTGGTCTGGGTCCCTGAAACACTAAAACGTTTTTGTCAATCTTCATCGCGCCTACAACTTAAGTGACTGGAACCATATTGCTGCTTAAATTGTATGCATCAATAATAACGAACTCTTTCATAGCTGTTTAGCTAACATTGTATAATTAGGAGAAACTTACTTTTATAACGTCGTGATTCATTGTATGATCAGGAGATACTTGTTCTGTGCTATATGTTTAACTGCATTACTTGTTTTTTATTACATAATTTGACCACTCCCCTCCTTAATGCCTCTGGCATTTAGAGTAAGGAAGTATAGAATTGAGAGCTAAGAGTTCCGGGAACAAAAAAAAAAATGGGGGGGTAGGGGGGCGTATATTTTCTTCAAGAAATATGGCCTTTATATCGATCAATCAGTCTGTTTTCTCTCAAACAGAAAATGTGAGGCTAAGCTAATGTCAAAATGTTTCAGATTAGAAACATATTCGTTTGTAGAATGTGTGCACACTAATTGTTGTGTTCACATGCAACGTGAAAGACGTTAGCGCCGCTATGTGTTGTATGTTAGCGACACTAGATGGCGATGGCCGCGCCAAAAAGCACAAGAAGCAAAAGCAATGTGCCTAGACCACGAAGTTTTCCCGTTTACAAGAATACGTTGAGCCTAAGATCCGAATTCATACAATAATTTCATTATTTTTACTAAAAGAACAACTCTAATGGCGTTATATAGTACTTATACTTGGCTAGAAACCCAGTTTGCACTGTAACTATGCAATAATTTTGTCATAGTTTGCGCCGTTAACGAGCACACATAGACATAACTGCTGCAATGGGGTGACGAGCGAAACGGTTTTGGAGTATCGCTCAGGTCTCTTCTCAAATCCACGTACTATCTTGCCAACCAGGGACAGGCTGAATAGATGGGGCATGGTGCCAAATAATAAATGCATAAACTGTGCACAAGTAGAGACTAATAATCATCCTATAAAAGAATGTGTACTCGCGTCTACTATGTGGAAGTTTGTTGGGAAGGTTTTCGGTGTGTTTCCTACACATGCCCCGAGACAGCGGAATAAATTTGAATATTTGGTGTACTATACAATGATGTATGTACTGTGGAACATCCGTAATGTGTCCGAGAGGTCGAGAAGACAAAACAGAGCAATGTTTCCCAGGTTGCGCAAATTGCGTACAATCATTCATGCTCATTTAGAGGAACGGCTGTTTGTTTTGGGGGAACAAGAGTTCCTCCGTCAATGGTCAAGACGATATTTTCTTGTATCCAAAAACAGAGTGTTTTTAACTGTTTGAGGGTATTTGATGTAACATAGCGGCAAGCTCAGACCCACACCAGCAGCTGTGTAACCTATAAGGTTAGGTCTCTTTTGTTGTCTGTCGTAACTTTTGGGTGTGTGCAAAGTGATGATTTGCTCATTTGGTTGTCATTTGTGAACAATATTCATGCTTACAGCCAATTTTGATTTGGAGGGTGTTGTCCTCCTGTTGTCATCCAGCAGCCTGTCATGTTTTCACATATTTGTATTGATCCCATGTTATGGTGTTGTTGGGTCTGCTTTGTACTGCTGTACTTGACATGTCACCTTCGGGTGTAATAAAACATTTTCTTTCGCCTTTTACTAAAGATTACCGTGGGGAGGGACACTTCAATGAGCCTATAGGCCAATTTTTGTGGGGCCTTGCCCGTTTGGGCGGGGCCTAAGCAATGAATCGAAAACAAGACTATATTGCCTTTGTTGAATGTTCTTGTCAACGGGGTCAGCTGCAGTTACAGTACCAATTCACTGCACGTACGACTACATTATACACTGTAGCACTGCTCAGGGGCGCCAACGCGGATCGGGGTAGAGAGGGTTACTCCTGATGCCGCTCGGCCGCTTCCTAATTGTGATACCTCGATACGAATTCGGGCGAAATCCGGAATTGCGCGTGAGATTGTTCCGTCCATTCTTCAAGTGTTCGAAATTTCCCTCTTCCCATGTTCGTTTGTGTCAAAAGTTTGTACTTAAATACTACAATTCAGTTACTTTCCACCAAAATTAAATTTCGCAAACAGCGGTGAAGTCGGTCAGCTTCGTACTGCGGCCTGGCGCGTACGTGGTTCATTTTCAATGGTGCCACATGATCATCGTAAACCCCTGCTTAGTAGCAAAAAAGGAAAACGTATTATAACTCGTGCTGCTTGAAGTGTACATTAGGAATCCGAATAGACTCGCATGAAGTAAACATACATTCTCTTGGCTAGCTCTTCTCGCCGGCATCGAAGCTACAAAACGCCCATACTCCTCAAATCTGACAGAAGCTCAGGTGGCTGCACGGTTCGAAATTTTTAACGGATTTCAGGAGGGTGCGATATTAAAACGGGAGCATACAGAAAAGGCAGGATTTTGGGCGACAGTGGCTTTCCAGCCGGATAAATCCAGCGCCCTGATCACGTTCACAAAGTTGGTCTGGGTCCCTGAAACACTAAAACGTTTTTGTCAATCTTCATCGCGCCTACAACTTAAGTGACTGGAACCATATTGCTGCTTAAATTGTATGCATCAATGATAACGAACTCTTTCATAGCTGTTTAGCTAACATTGTATAATTAGGAGAACCTTACTTTTATAACGTCGTGATTCATTGTATGATCAGGAGATACTTGTTCTGTGCTATATGTTTAACTGCATTACTTGTATTTTTTTACATAATTTGACCACTCCCCTCCTTAATGCCTCTGGCATTTAGAGTAAGGAAGTATAGAATTGAGAGCTAAGAGTTCCGGGAACAAAAAAAAAATGGGGGGAGGGGTAGGGGGGGGGGGGGGCGTATATTTTCTTCAAGAAATATGGTCTTTATATCGATCAATCAGTCTGTTTTCTCTCAAACAGAAAATGTGAGGCTAAGCTAATGTCAAAATGTTTCAGATTAGAAACATATTCGTTTGTAGAATGTGTGCACACTAATTTGTGTTCACATGCAACGTGAAAGACGTTAGCGCCGCTATGTGTTGTATGTTAGCGATACTAGATGGCGATGGCCGCGCCAAAAAGCACAAGAAGCAAAAGCAATGTGCCTAGACCACGAAGTTTTCCCGTTTACAAGAATACGTTGAGCCTAAGATCCGAATCCATACAATAATTTCATTATTTTTACTAAAAGAACAACTCTAATGGCGTTATATAGTACTTATACTTGGCTAGAAACCCAGTTTGCACTGTAACTATGCAATAATTTTGTCATAGTTTGCGCCGTAAACGAGCACACATAGACATAACTGCTGCAATGGGGTGACGAGCGAAACGGTTTTGAAGTATCGCTCAGGTCTCTCCTCAAATCCACGAACTAATCTTTCGCCTTTTACTAAAGATTACCGTGGGCAGGGACACTTCAATGAGCTTATAGGCCAATTTTTGTGGGGCCTTGACCGTTTGGGCGGGGCCTAAGCACTGAATCGGAAACAAGACTATATTGCCTTTGTTGAACGTTCTTGTCAACGGGGTCAGCTGCAGTTGCAGTACCAATTCACTGCACGTACGACTACATTATACACTGAAGCACTGCTCAGGGGCACCAACGCGGATCGGGGTAGAGAGGGTTACTCCTGATGCCGCTCGGCCACTTACTAATTGTGGCACCTCGATACGAATTCGGGCGAAATCCGGAATTGCGCGTGATATTGTTCCGTCCATTTTTCAAGTGTTCGAAATTTCCCTCTTCACATGTTCGTTTGTGTCAAAAGTTTGTGCCTAAATACTACAATTCAGTTACTTTCCACCAAAATTAAATTTCTCAAACAGTGGTGAAGTCGGTCAGCTTCGTACTGCGGCCTGGCGCGTACGTGGTTCATTTTGAATGATGCCACATCATCATCACAAACCCCTGCTTAGTAGCAAAAAAGGAAAACGTATTATAACTCGTGCTGCTTGAAGTGTACATTAGGAATCCGAATAGACTCGCCGGAAGTAAACGTACATTCTCTTGGCTAGCTCTTCTCGCCAGCATTGAAGCTACAAAACGCCCACACTCCTCAAATCTGACAGAAGCTCAGGCGGCTGCACGGTTCGACATTTTTCACGGATTTCAAGGAGGGTGCGATATTAAAACGGGAGCATACAGAAAAGGCAGGATTTTGGGCGACAGTGGCTTTCCAGCCGGATAAATCCAGCGCCCTGATCACGTTCACAAAGTTGGTCTGGGTCGCTGAAACAGTAAAACGTTTTTGTCAATCTTCATCGCGCCTACAACTTAAGTGACCGGAACCATATTGCTGCTTAAATTGTATGCATTAATGATAACGAACTCTTTCATAGCTGTTTAGCTAACATTGTATAATTAGGAGAAACTTACTTTTATAACGTCGTGATTCATTGTATGATCAGGAGATACTTGTTGTGTGCTATATGTTTAACTGCATTACTTGTTTTTTATTACATAATTTGACCACTCCCCTCCTTAATGACTCTGGCATTTAGAGTAAGGAAGTATAGAATTGAGAGCTAAGAGTTCCGGGAACAAAAATAAATGGGGGGGGGGGGGGTAGGGGGGGGCGTATATTTTCTTCAAGAAATATGGCCTTTATATCGATCAATCAGTCTGTTTTCTCTCAAACAGAAAATGTGAGGCTAAGCTAATGTCAAAATGTTTCAGATTAGAAATATATTCGTTTGTAGAATGTGTGCACACTAATTGTTGTGTGCACATGCAACGTGAAAGACGTTAGCGCCGCTATGTGTTGTATGTTAGCGACACTAGATGGCGATGTCCGCGCCAAAAAGCACAAGAAGCAAAAGCAATGTGCCTAGACCACGAAGTTTTCCCGTTTACAAGAATACGTTGAGCCTAAGATCCGAATTCATGCAATAATTTCATTATTTTTACTAAAAGAACAACTCTAATGGCGTTATATAGTACTTATACTTGGCTAGAAACCCAGTTTGCACTGTAACTATGCAATAATTTTGTCATAGTTTGCGCCGTTAACGAGCGCACATAGACATAACTGCTGCAATGGGGTGACGAGCGAAACGGTTTTGGAGTATCGCTCAGGTCTCTTCTAAAATCCACGTACTAATCTTTCGCCTTTTACTAAAGATTACCGTGGGGAGGGACACTTTAATGAGCCTATAGGCCAATTTTTGTGGGGCCTTGCCCGTTTGGGCGGGGCCTAAGCACTGAATCGAAAACAAGACTATATTGCCTTTGTTGAATGTTCTTGTCAACGGGGTCAGCTGCAGTTACAGTACCAATTCACTGCACGTACGACTACATTATACACTGTAGCACTGCTCAGGGGCGCCAACGCGGATCGGGGTAGAGAGGGTTACTCCTGATGCCGCTCGGCCGCGTCCTAATTGTGATACCTCGATACGAATTCGGGCGAAATCCGGAATTGCGCGTGAGATTGTTCCGTCCATTCTTCAAGTGTTCGAAATTTCCCTCTTCCCATGTTCGTTTGTGTCAAAAGTTTGTACTTAAATACTACAATTCAGTTACTTTCCACCAAAATTAAATTTCGCAAACAGCGGTGAAGTCGGTCAGCTTCGTACTGCGGCCTGGCGCGTACGTGGTTCATTTTCAATGGTGCCACATGATCATCGTAAACCCCTGCTTAGTAGCAAAAAAGGAAAACGTATTATAACTCGTGCTGCTTGAAGTGTACATTAGGAATCCGAATAGACTCGCATGAAGTAAACATACATTCTCTTGGCTAGCTCTTCTCGCCGGCATCGAAGCTACAAAACGCCCATACTCCTCAAATCTGACAGAAGCTCAGGTGGCTGCACGGTTCGACATTTTTAACGGATTTCAGGAGGGTGCGATATTAAAACGGGAGCATACAGAAAAGGCAGGATTTTGGGCGACAGTGGCTTTCCAGCCGGATAAATCCAGCGCCCTGATCACGTTCACAAAGTTGGTCTGGGTCGCTGAAACAGTAAAACGTTTTTGTCAATCTTCATCGCGCCTACAACTTAAGTGACCGGAACCATATTGCTGCTTAAATTGTATGCATTAATGATAACGAACTCTTTCATAGCTGTTTAGCTAACATTGTATAATTAGGAGAAACTTACTTTTATAACGTCGTGATTCATTGTATGATCAGGAGATACTTGTTCTGTGCTATATGTTTAACTGCATTACTTGTATTTTTTTACATAATTTGACCACTCCCCTCCTTAATGCCTCTGGCATTTAGAGTAAGGAAGTATAGAATTGAGAGCTAAGAGTTCCGGGAACAAAAAAAAAATGGGGGGGGGTAGGGGGGGGGCGTATATTTTCTTCAAGAAATATGGCCTTTATATCGATCAATCAGTCTGTTTTCTCTCAAACAGAAAATGTGAGGCTAAGCTAATGTCAAAATGTTTCAGATTAGAAACATATTCGTTTGTAGAATGTGTGCACACTAATTTGTGTTCACATGCAACGTGAAAGACGTTAGCGCCGCTATGTGTTGTATGTTAGCGACACTAGATGGCGATGGCCGCGCCAAAAAGCACAAGAAGCAAAAGCAATGTGCCTAGACCACGAAGTTTTCCCGTTTACAAGAATACGTTGAGCCTAAGATCCGAATCCATACAATAATTTCATTATTTTTACTAAAAGAACAACTCTAATGGCGTTATATAGTACTTATACTTGGCTAGAAACCCAGTTTGCACTGTAACTATGCAATAATTTTGTCATAGTTTGCGCCGTAAACGAGCACACATAGACATAACTGCTGCAATGGGGTGACGAGCGAAACGGTTTTGAAGTATCGCTCAGGTCTCTCCTCAAATCCACGAACTAATCTTTCGCCTTTTACTAAAGATTACCGTGGGCAGGGACACTTCAATGAGCTTATAGGCCAATTTTTGTGGGGCCTTGACCGTTTGGGCGGGGCCTAAGCACTGAATCGGAAACAAGACTATATTGCCTTTGTTGAACGTTCTTGTCAACGGGGTCAGCTGCAGTTGCAGTACCAATTCACTGCACGTACGACTACATTATACACTGAAGCACTGCTCAGGGGCACCAACGCGGATCGGGGTAGAGAGGGTTACTCCTGATGCCGCTCGGCCACTTACTAATTGTGGCACTTCGATACGAATTCGGGCGAAATCCGGAATTGCGCGTGATATTGTTCCGTCCATTTTTCAAGTGTTCGAAATTTCCCTCTTCACATGTTCGTTTGTGTCAAAAGTTTGTGCCTAAATACTACAATTCAGTTACTTTCCACCAAAATTAAATTTCTCAAACAGTGGTGAAGTCGGTCAGCTTCGTACTGCGGCCTGGCGCGTACGTGGTTCATTTTGAATGATGCCACATCATCATCACAAACCCCTGCTTAGTAGCAAAAAAGGAAAACGTATTATAACTCGTGCTGCTTGAAGTGTACATTAGGAATCCGAATAGACTCGCCGGAAGTAAACATACATTCTCTTGGCTAGCTCTTCTCGCCAGCATTGAAGCTACAAAACGCCCACACTCCTCAAATCTGACAGAAGCTCAGGCGGCTGCACGGTTCGACATTTTTCACGGATTTCAAGGAGGGTGCGATATTAAAACGGGAGCATACAGAAAAGGCAGGATTTTGGGCGACAGTGGCTTTCCAGGCGGATAAATCCAGCGCCCTGATCACGTTCACAAAGTTGGTCTGGGTCGCTGAAACAGTAAAACGTTTTTGTCAATCTTCATCGCGCCTACAACTTAAGTGACCGGAACCATATTGCTGCTTAAATTGTATGCATTAATGATAACGAACTCTTTCATAGCTGTTTAGCTAACATTGTATAATTAGGAGAAACTTACTTTTATAACATCGTGATTCATTGTATGATCAGGAGATACTTGTTGTGTGCTATATGTTTAACTGCATTACTTGTTTTTTATTACATAATTTGACCACTCCCCTCCTTAATGCCTCTGGCATTTAGAGTAAGGAAGTATAGAATTGAGAGCTAAGAGTTCCGGGAACAAAAATAAATGGGGGGGGGGGTAGGGGGGGGGGCGTATATTTTCTTCAAGAAATATGGCCTTTATATCGATCAATCAGTCTGTTTTCTCTCAAACAGAAAATGTGAGGCTAAGCTAATGTCAAAATGTTTCAGATTAGAAACATATTCGTTTGTAGAATGTGTGCACACTAATTGTTGTGTGCACATGCAACGTGAAAGACGTTAGCGCCGCTATGTGTTGTATGTTAGCGACACTAGATGGCGATGTCCGCGCCAAAAAGCACAAGAAGCAAAAGCAATGTGCCTAGACCACGAAGTTTTCCCGTTTACAAGAATACGTTGAGCCTAAGATCCGAATTCATGCAATAATTTCATTATTTTTACTAAAAGAACAACTCTAATGGCGTTATATAGTACTTATACTTGGCTAGAAACCCAGTTTGCAATGTAACTATGCAATAATTTTGTCATAGTTTGCGCCGTTAACGAGCGCACATAGACATAACTGCTGCAATGGGGTGACGAGCGAAACGGTTTTGGAGTATCGCTCAGGTCTCTTCTAAAATCCGCGTACTAATCTTTCGCCTTTTACTAAAGATTACCGTGGGGAGGGACACTTCAATGAGCCTATAGGCCAATTTTTGTGGGGCCTTGCCCGTTTGGGCGGGGCCTAAGCACTGAATCGAAAACAAGACTATATTGCCTTTGTTGAATGTTCTTGTCAACGGGGTCAGCTGCAGTTACAGTACCAATTCACTGCACGTACGACTACATTATACACTGTAGCACTGCTCAGGGGCGCCAACGCGGATCGGGGTAGAGAGGGTTACTCCTGATGCCGCTCGGCCGCTTCCTAATTGTGATACCTCGATACGAATTCGGGCGAAATCCGGAATTGCGCGTGAGATTGTTCCGTCCATTCTTCAAGTGTTCGAAATTTCCCTCTTCCCATGTTCGTTTGTGTCAAAAGTTTGTACTTAAATACTACAATTCAGTTACTTTTCACCAAAATTAAATTTCGCAAACAGCGGTGAAGTCGGTCAGCTTCGTACTGCGGCCTGGCGCGTACGTGGTTCATTTTCAATGGTGCCACATGATCATCGTAAACCCCTGCTTAGTAGCAAAAAAGGAAAACGTATTATAACTCGTGCTGCTTGAAGTGTACATTAGGAATCCGAATAGACTCGCATGAAGTAAACATACATTCTCTTGGCTAGCTCTTCTCGCCGGCATCGAAGCTACAAAACGCCCATACTCCTCAAATCTGACAGAAGCTCAGGTGGCTGCACGGTTCGACATTTTTAACGGATTTCAGGAGGGTGCGATATTAAAACGGGAGCATACAGAAAAGGCAGGATTTTGGGCGACAGTGGCTTTCCAGCCGGATAAATCCAGCGCCCTGATCACGTTCACAAAGTTGGTCTGGGTCCCTGAAACACTAAAACGTTTTTGTCAATCTTCATCGCGCCTACAACTTAAGTGACTGGAACCATATTGCTGCTTAAATTGTATGCATCAATGATAACGAACTCTTTCATAGCTGTTTAGCTAACATTGTATAATTAGGAGAACCTTACTTTTATAACGTCGTGATTCATTGTATGATCAGGAGATACTTGTTCTGTGCTATATGTTTAACTGCATTACTTGTATTTTTTTACATAATTTGACCACTCCCCTCCTTAATGCCTCTGGCATTTAGAGTAAGGAAGTATAGAATTGAGAGCTAAGAGTTCCGGGAACAAAAAAAAAATGGGGGGGGGGGGTAGGGGGGGGCGGATATTTTCTTCAAGAAATATGGCCTTTATATCGATCAATCAGTCTGTTTTCTCTCAAACAGAAAATGTGAGGCTAAGCTAATGTCAAAATGTTTCAGATTAGAAACATATTCGTTTGTAGAATGTGTGCACACTAATTGTTGTGTTCACATGCAACGTGAAAGACGTTAGCGCCGCTATGTGTTGTATGTTAGCGACACTAGATGGCGATGGCCGCGCCAAAAAGCACAGGAAGCAAAAGCAATGTGCCTAGACCACGAAGTTTTCCCGTTTACAAGAATACGTTGAGCCTAAGATCCGAATTCATACAATAATTTCATTATTTTTACTAAAAGAACAACTCTAATGGCGTTATATTGTACTTATACTTGGCTAGAAACCCAGTTTGCACTGTAACTATGCAATAATTTTGTCATAGTTTCAGTTCAGTTCAGTTCACTTCACTTTATTTTCCTTTCCGTTAACGAGCACACATAGACATAACTGCTGCAATGGGGTGACGAGCGAAACGGTTTTGGAGTATCGCTCAGGTCTCTTCTCAAATCCACGTACTATCTTGCCAACCAGGGACAGGCTGAATAGATGGGGCATGGTGCCAAATAATAAATGCATAAACTGTGCTCAAGTAGAGACTAATAATCATCCTATAAAAGAATGTGTACTCGCGTCTACTATGTGGAAGTTTGTTGGGAAGGTTTTCGGTGTGTTTCCTACACATGCCCCGAGACAGCGGAATAAATTTGAATATTTGGTGTACTATACAATGATGTATGTACTGTGGCACTTCCGTAATGTGTCCGAGAGGTCGAGAAGACAAAACAGAGCAATGTTTCCCAGGTTGCGCAAATTGCGTACAATCATTCATGCTCATTTAGAGGAACGGCTGTTTGTTTTGGGGGAACAAGAGTTCCTCCGTCAATGGTCAACACGATATTTTCTTGTATCCAAAAACAGAGTGTTTTTAACTGTTTAAGGGTATTTGATGTAACATAGCGGCAAGCTCAGACCCACACCAGCAGCTGTGTAACCTATAAGGTTAGGTCTCTTTTGTTGTCTGTCGTAACTTTTGGGTGTGTGCAAAGTGATGATTTGCTCATTTGGTTGTCATTTGTGAACAATATTCATGCTTACAGCCAATTTTGATTTGGAGGGTGTTGTCCTCCTGTTGTCATCCAGCATCCTGTCATGTTTTCACATATTTGTATTGATCCCATGTTATGGTGTTGTTGGGTCTGCTTTGTACTGCTGTACTTGACATGTCACCTTCGGGTGTAATAAAACATTTTCTTTCGCCTTTTACTAAAGATTACCGTGGGGAGGGACACTTCAATGAGCCTATAGGCCAATTTTTGTGGGGCCTTGCCCGTTTGGGCGGGGCCTAAGCACTGAATCGAAAACAAGACTATATTGCCTTTGTTGAATGTTCTTGTCAACGGGGTCAGCTGCAGTTACAGTACCAATTCACTGCACGTACGACTACATTATACACTGTAGCACTGCTCAGGGGCGCCAACGCGGATCGGGGTAGAGAGGGTTACTCCTGATGCCGCTCGGCCGCTTCCTAATTGTGATACCTCGATACGAATTCGGGCGAAATCCGGAATTGCGCGTGAGATTGTTCCGTCCATTCTTCAAGTGTTCGAAATTTCCCTCTTCCCATGTTCGTTTGTGTCAAAAGTTTGTACTTAAATACTACAATTCAGTTACTTTCCACCAAAATTAAATTTCGCAAACAGCGGTGAAGTCGGTCAGCTTCGTACTGCGGCCTGGCGCGTACGTGGTTCATTTTCAATGGTGCCACATGATCATCGTAAACCCCTGCTTAGTAGCAAAAAAGGAAAACGTATTATAACTCGTGCTGCTTGAAGTGTACATTAGGAATCCGAATAGACTCGCATGAAGTAAACATACATTCTCTTGGCTAGCTCTTCTCGCCGGCATCGAAGCTACAAAACGCCCATACTCCTCAAATCTGACAGAAGCTCAGGTGGCTGCACGGTTCGACATTTTTAACGGATTTCAGGAGGGTGCGATATTAAAACGGGAGCATACAGAAAAGGCAGGATTTTGGGCGACAGTGGCTTTCCAGCCGGATAAATCCAGCGCCCTGATCACGTTCACAAAGTTGGTCTGGGTCCCTGAAACACTAAAACGTTTTTGTCAATCTTCATCGCGCCTACAACTTAAGTGACTGGAACCATATTGCTGCTTAAATTGTATGCATCAATGATAACGAACTCTTTCATAGCTGTTTAGCTAACATTGTATAATTAGGAGAACCTTACTTTTATAACGTCGTGATTCATTGTATGATCAGGAGATACTTGTTCTGTGCTATATGTTTAACTGCATTACTTGTATTTTTTTACATAATTTGACCACTCCCCTCCTTAATGCCTCTGGCATTTAGAGTAAGGAAGTATAGAATTGAGAGCTAAGAGTTCCGGGAACAAAAAAAAAAATGGGGGGGGGGTAGGGGGGGGCGGATATTTTCTTCAAGAAATATGGCCTTTATATCGATCAATCAGTCTGTTTTCTCTCAAACAGAAAATGTGAGGCTAAGCTAATGTCAAAATGTTTCAGATTAGAAACATATTCGTTTGTAGAATGTGTGCACACTAATTGTTGTGTTCACATGCAACGTGAAAGACGTTAGCGCCGCTATGTGTTGTATGTTAGCGACACTAGATGGCGATGGCCGCGCCAAAAAGCACAGGAAGCAAAAGCAATGTGCCTAGACCACGAAGTTTTCCCGTTTACAAGAATACGTTGAGCCTAAGATCCGAATTCATACAATAATTTCATTATTTTTACTAAAAGAACAACTCTAATGGCGTTATATTGTACTTATACTTGGCTAGAAACCCAGTTTGCACTGTAACTATGCAATAATTTTGTCATAGTTTCAGTTCAGTTCAGTTCACTTCACTTTATTTTCCTTTCCGTTAACGAGCACACATAGACATAACTGCTGCAATGGGGTGACGAGCGAAACGGTTTTGGAGTATCGCTCAGGTCTCTTCTCAAATCCACGTACTATCTTGCCAACCAGGGACAGGCTGAATAGATGGGGCATGGTGCCAAATAATAAATGCATAAACTGTGCTCAAGTAGAGACTAATAATCATCCTATAAAAGAATGTGTACTCGCGTCTACTATGTGGAAGTTTGTTGGGAAGGTTTTCGGTGTGTTTCCTACACATGCCCCGAGACAGTGGAATAAATTTGAATATTTGGTGTACTATACAATGATGTATGTACTGTGGCACTTCCGTAATGTGTCCGAGAGGTCGAGAAGACAAAACAGAGCAATGTTTCCCAGGTTGCGCAAATTGCGTACAATCATTCATGCTCATTTAGAGGAACGGCTGTTTGTTTTGGGGGAACAAGAGTTCCTCCGTCAATGGTCAACACGATATTTTCTTGTATCCAAAAACAGAGTGTTTTTAACTGTTTAAGGGTATTTGATGTAACATAGCGGCAAGCTCAGACCCACACCAGCAGCTGTGTAACCTATAAGGTTAGGTCTCTTTTGTTGTCTGTCGTAACTTTTGGGTGTGTGCAAAGTGATGATTTGCTCATTTGGTTGTCATTTGTGAACAATATTCATGCTTACAGCCAATTTTGATTTGGAGGGTGTTGTCCTCCTGTTGTCATCCAGCATCCTGTCATGTTTTCACATATTTGTATTGATCCCATGTTATGGTGTTGTTGGGTCTGCTTTGTACTGCTGTACTTGACATGTCACCTTCGGGTGTAATAAAACATTTTCTTTCGCCTTTTACTAAAGATTACCGTGGGGAGGGACACTCCAATGAGCCTATAGGCCAATTTTTGTGGGGCCTTGCCCGTTTGGGCGGGGCCTAAGCACTGAATCGAAAACAAGACTATATTGCCTTTGTTGAATGTTCTTGTCAACGGGGTCAGCTGCAGTTACAGTACCAATTCACTGCACGTACGACTACATTATACACTGTAGCACTGCTCAGGGGCGCCAACGCGGATCGGGGTAGAGAGGGTTACTCCTGATGCCGCTCGGCCGCTTCCTAATTGTGATACCTCGATACGAATTCGGGCGAAATCCGGAATTGCGCGTGAGATTGTTCCGTCCATTCTTCAAGTGTTCGAAATTTCCCTCTTCCCATGTTCGTTTGTGTCAAAAGTTTGTACTTAAATACTACAATTCAGTTACTTTCCACCAAAATTAAATTTCGCAAACAGCGGTGAAGTCGGTCAGCTTCGTACTGCGGCCTGGCGCGTACGTGGTTCATTTTCAATGGTGCCACATGATCATCGTAAACCCCTGCTTAGTAGCAAAAAAGGAAAACGTATTATAACTCGTGCTGCTTGAAGTGTACATTAGGAATCCGAATAGACTCGCATGAAGTAAACATACATTCTCTTGGCTAGCTCTTCTCGCCGGCATCGAAGCTACAAAACGCCCATACTCCTCAAATCTGACAGAAGCTCAGGTGGCTGCACGGTTCGACATTTTTAACGGATTTCAGGAGGGTGCGATATTAAAACGGGAGCATACAGAAAAGGCCGGATTTTGGGCGACAGTGGCTTTCCAGCCGGATAAATCCAGCGCCCTGATCACGTTCACAAAGTTGGTCTGGGTCCCTGAAACACTAAAACGTTTTTGTCAATCTTCATCGCGCCTACAACTTAAGTGACTGGAACCATATTGCTGCTTAAATTGTATGCATCAATGATAACGAACTCTTTCATAGCTGTTTAGCTAACATTGTATAATTAGGAGAACCTTACTTTTATAACGTCGTGATTCATTGTATGATCAGGAGATACTTGTTCTGTGCTATATGTTTAACTGCATTACTTGTATTTTTTTACATAATTTGACCACTCCCCTCCTTAATGCCTCTGGCATTTAGAGTAAGGAAGTATAGAATTGAGAGCTAAGAGTTCCGGGAACAAAAAAAAAAATGGGGGGGGGTAGGGGGGGGCGGATATTTTCTTCAAGAAATATGGCCTTTATATCGATCAATCAGTCTGTTTTCTCTCAAACAGAAAATGTGAGGCTAAGCTAATGTCAAAATGTTTCAGATTAGAAACATATTCGTTTGTAGAATGTGTGCACACTAATTTGTGTTCACATGCAACGTGAAAGACGTTAGCGCCGCTATGTGTTGTATGTTAGCGACACTAGATGGCGATGGCCGCGCCAAAAAGCACAAGAAGCAAAAGCAATGTGCCTAGACCACGAAGTTTTCCCGTTTACAAGAATACGTTGAGCCTAAGATCCGAATCCATACAATAATTTCATTATTTTTACTAAAAGAACAACTCTAATGGCGTTATATAGTACTTATACTTGGCTAGAAACCCAGTTTGCACTGTAACTATGCAATAATTTTGTCATAGTTTGCGCCGTAAACGAGCACACATAGACATAACTGCTGCAATGGGGTGACGAGCGAAACGGTTTTGAAGTATCGCTCAGGTCTCTCCTCAAATCCACGAACTAATCTTTCGCCTTTTACTAAAGATTACCGTGGGCAGGGACACTTCAATGAGCTTATAGGCCAATTTTTGTGGGGCCTTGACCGTTTGGGCGGGGCCTAAGCACTGAATCGAAAACAAGACTATATTGCCTTTGTTGAACGTTCTTGTCAACGGGGTCAGCTGCAGTTGCAGTACCAATTCACTGCACGTACGACTACATTATACACTGTAGCACTGCTCAGGGGCACCAACGCGGATCGGGGTAGAGAGGGTTACTCCTGATGCCGCTCGGCCACTTACTAATTGTGGCACCTCGATACGAATTCGGGCGAAATCCGGAATTGCGCGTGATATTGTTCCGTCCATTTTTCAAGTGTTAGAAATTTCCCTCTTCACATGTTCGTTTGTGTCAAAAGTTTGTGCCTAAATACTACAATTCAGTTACTTTCCACCAAAATTAAATTTCTCAAACAGTGGTGAAGTCGGTCAGCTTCGTACTGCGGCCTGGCTCGTACGTGGTTCATTTTGAATGATGCCACATCATCATCACAAACCCCTGCTTAGTAGCAAAAAAGGAAAACGTATTATAACTCGTGCTGCTTGAAGTGTACATTAGGAATCCGAATAGACTCGCCGGAAGTAAACATACATTCTCTTGGCTAGCTCTTCTCGCCGGCATTGAAGCTACAAAACGCCCACACTCCTCAAATCTGACAGAAGCTCAGGCGGCTGCACGGTTCGACATTTTTCACGGATTTCAAGGAGGGTGCGATATTAAAACGGGAGCATACAGAAAAGGCAGGATTTTGGGCGACAGTGGCTTTCCAGCCGGATAAATCCAGCGCCCTGATCACGTTCACAAAGTTGGTCTGGGTCGCTGAAACACTAAAACGTTTTTGTCAATCTTCATCGCGCCTACAACTTAAGTGACCGGAACCATATTGCTGCTTAAATTGTATGCATCAATGATAACGAACTCTTTCATAGCTGTTTAGCTAACATTGTATAATTAGGAGAAACTTACTTTTATAACGTCGTGATTCATTGTATGATCAGGAGATACTTGTTGTGTGCTATATGTTTAACTGCATTACTTGTTTTTTATTACATAATTTGACCACTCCCCTCCTTAATGCCTCTGGCATTTAGAGTAAGGAAGTATAGAATTGAGAGCTAAGAGTTCCGGGAACAAAAATAAATGGGGGGAGGGGGGTAGGGGGGGGGCGTATATTTTCTTCAAGAAATATGGCCTTTATATCGATCAATCAGTCTGTTTTCTCTCAAACAGAAAATGTGAGGCTAAGCTAATGTCAAAATGTTTCAGATTAGAAACATATTCGTTTGTAGAATGTGTGCACACTAATTGTTGTGTGCACATGCAACGTGAAAGACGTTAGCGCCGCTATGTGTTGTATGTTAGCGACACTAGATGGCGATGGCCGCGCCAAAAAGCACAAGAAGCAAAAGCAATGTGCCTAGACCACGAAGTTTTCCCGTTTACAAGAATACGTTGAGCCTAAGATCCGAATTCATACAATAATTTCATTATTTTTACTAAAAGAACAACTCTAATGGCGTTATATAGTACTTATACTTGGCTAGAAACCCAGTTTGCACTGTAACTATGCAATAATTTTGTCATAGTTTGCGCCGTTAACGAGCACACATAGACATAACTGCTGCAATGGGGTGACGAGCGAAACGGTTTTGGAGTATCGCTCAGGTCTCTTCTCAAATCCACGTACTAATCTTTCGCCTTTTACTAAAGATTACCGTGGGGAGGGACACTTCAATGAGCCTATAGGCCAATGTTTGTGGGGCCTTGCCCGTTTGGGCGGGGCCTAAGCACTGAATCGAAAACAAGACTATATTGCCTTTGTTGAATGTTCTTGTCAACGGGGTCAGCTGCAGTTACAGTACCAATTCACTGCACGTACGACTACATTATACACTGTAGCACAGCTCAGGGGCGCCAACGCGGATCGGGGTAGAGAGGGTTACTCCTGATGCCGCTCGGCCGCTTCCTAATTGTGATACCTCGATACGAATTCGGGCGAAATCCGGAATTGCGCGTGAGATTGTTCCGTCCATTCTTCAAGTGTTCGAAATTTCCCTCTTCCCATGTTCGTTTGTGTCAAAAGTTTGTACTTAAATACCACAATTCAGTTACTTTCCACCAAAATTAAATTTCGCAAACAGCGGTGAAGTCGGTCAGCTTCGTACTGCGGCCTGGCGCGTACGTGGTTCATTTTCAATGGTGCCACATGATCATCGTAAACCCCTGCTTAGTAGCAAAAAAGGAAAACGTATTATAACTCGTGCTGCTTGAAGTGTACATTAGGAATCCGAATAGACTCGCAGGAAGTAAACATACATTCTCTTGGCTAGCTCTTCTCGCCGGCATCGAAGCTACAAAACGCCCATACTCCTCAAATCTGACAGAAGCTCAGGTGGCTGCACGGTTCGACATTTTTAACGGATTTCAGGAGGGTGCGATATTAAAACGGGAGCATACAGAAAAGGCAGGATTTTGGGCGACAGTGGCTTTCCAGCCGGATAAATCCAGCGCCCTGATCACGTTCACAAAGTTGGTCTGGGTCCCTGAAACACTAAAACGTTTTTGTCAATCTTCATCGCGCCTACAACTTAAGTGACCGGAACCATATTGCTGCTTAAATTGTATGCATCAATGATAACGAACTCTTTCATAGCTGTTTAGCTAACATTGTATAATTAGGAGAAACTTACTTTTATAACGTCGTGATTCATTGTATGATCAGGAGATACTTGTTCTGTGCTATATGTTTAACTGCATTACTTGTTTTTTATTACATAATTTGACCACTCCCCTCCTTAATGCCTCTGGCATTTAGAGTAAGGAAGTATAGAATTGAGAGCTAAGAGTTCCGGGAACAAAAATAAATGGGGGGGGGGGGGTAGGGGGGGCGTATATTTTCTTCAAGAAATATGGCCTTTATATCGATCAATCAGTCTGTTTTCTCTCAAACAGAAAATGTGAGGCTAAGCTAATGTCAAAATGTTTCAGATTAGAAACATATTCGTTTGTAGAATGTGTGCACACTAATTGTTGTGTGCACATGCAACGTGAAAGACGTTAGCGCCGCTATGTGTTGTATGTTAGCGACACTAGATGGCGATGGCCGCGCCAAAAAGCACAAGAAGCAAAAGCAATGTGCCTAGACCAGCAAGTTTTCCCGTTTACAAGAATACGTTGAGCCTATGATCCGAATTCATACAATAATTTCATTATTTTTACTAAAAGAACAACTCTAATGGCGTTATATAGTACTTATACTTGGCTAGAAACCCAGTTTGCACTGTAACTATGCAATAATTTTGTCATAGTTTGCGCCGTAAACGAGCACACATAGACATAACTGCTGCAATGGGGTGACGAGCGAAACGGTTTTGGAGTATCGCTCAGGTCTCTCCTCAAATCCACGAACTAATCTTTCGCCTTTTACTAAAGATTACCGTGGGCAGGGACACTTCAATGAGCTTATAGCCCAATTTTTGTGGGGCCTTGCCCGTTTGGGCGGGGCCTAAGCACTGAATCGGAAACAAGACTATATTGCCTTTGTTGAACGTTCTTGTCAACGGGGTCAGCTGCAGTTGCAGTACCAATTCACTGCACGTACGACTACATTATACACTGTAGCACTGCTCAGGGGCACCAACGCGGATCGGGGTAGAGAGGGTTACTCCTGATGCCGCTCGGCCACTTACTAATTGTGGCACCTCGATACGAATTCGGGCGAAATCCGGAATTGCGCGTGATATTGTTCCGTCCATTTTTCAAGTGTTCGAAATTTCCCTCTTCACATGTTCGTTTGTGTCAAAAGTTTGTGCCTAAATACTACAATTCAGTTACTTTCCACCAAAATTAAATTTCTCAAACAGTGGTGAAGTCGGTCAGCTTCGTACTGCGGCCTGGCGCGTACGTGGTTCATTTTGAATGATGCCACATCATCATCACAAACCCCTGCTTAGTAGCAAAAAAGGAAAACGTATTATAACTCGTGCTGCTTGAAGTGTACATTAGGAATCCGAATAGACTCGCCGGAAGTAAACATACATTCTCTTGGCTAGCTCTTCTCGCCGGCATTGAAGCTACAAAACGCCCACACTCCTCAAATCTGACAGAAGCTCAGGCGGCTGCACGGTTCGACATTTTTCACGGATTTCAAGGAGGGTGCGATATTAAAACGGGAGCATACAGAAAAGGCAGGATTTTGGGCGACAGTGGCTTTCCAGCCGGATAAATCCAGCGCCCTGATCACGTTCACAAAGTTGGTCTGGGTCGCTGAAACACTAAAACGTTTTTGTCAATCTTCATCGCGCCTACAACTTAAGCGACCGGAACCATATTGCTGCTTAAATTGTATGCATCAATGATAACGAACTCTTTCATAGCTGTTTAGCTAACATTGTATAATTAGGAGAAACTTACTTTTATAACGTCGTGATTCATTGTATGATCAGGAGATACTTGTTCTGTGCTATATGTTTAACTGCATTACTTGTTTTTTATTACATAATTTGACCACTCCCCTCCTTAATGCCTCTGGCATTTAGAGTAAGGAAGTATAGAATTGAGAGCTAAGAGTTCCGGGAACAAAAATAAATGGGGGGGGGGTAGGGGGGGCGTATATTTTCTTCAAGAAATATGGCCTTTATATCGATCAATCAGTCTGTTTTCTCTCAAACAGAAAATGTGAGGCTAAGCTAATGTCAAAATGTTTCAGATTAGAAACATATTCGTTTGTAGAATGTGTGCACACTAATTGTTGTGTGCACATGCAACGTGAAAGACGTTAGCGCCGCTATGTGTTGTATGTTAGCGACACTAGATGGCGATGGCCGCGCCAAAAAGCACAAGAAGCAAAAGCAATGTGCCTAGACCAGCAAGTTTTCCCGTTTACAAGAATACGTTGAGCCTATGATCCGAATTCATACAATAATTTCATTATTTTTACTAAAAGAACAACTCTAATGGCGTTATATAGTACTTATACTTGGCTAGAAACCCAGTTTGCACTGTAACTATGCAATAATTTTGTCATAGTTTGCGCCGTTAACGAGCACACATAGGCATAACTGCTGCAATGGGGTGACGAGCGAAACGGTCTTGGAGTATCGCTCAGGTCTCTCCTCAAATCCACGTACTAATCTTTCGCCTTTTACTGTTTGAGGGTCTTTGATGTAACATAGCGGCAAGCTCAGACCCACACCAGCAGCTGTGTAACCTATGAGGTTAGGCCTCTTTTGTTGTCTGTCGTAACTTTTGGGTGTGTGCAAAGTGATGATTTGCTCATTTGGTTGTCATTTGTGAACAATATTCATGCTTACAGCCAATTTTGATTTGGAGGGTGTTGTCCTCCTGTTGTCATCCAGCATCCTGTCATGTTTTCACATATTTGTATTGATCCCATGTTACGGTGTTGATGGGTCTGCTTTGTACTACTGTACTTGACATGTCACCTTCGGGTGTAATAAAACATTTTCTTTCGCTTTTTACTAAAGATTACCGTGGGGAGGGACACTTCAATGAGCCTATAGGCCAATTTTTGTGGGGCCTTGCCCGTTTGGGCGGGGCCTAAGCACTGAATCGAAAACAAGACTATATTGCCTTTGTTGAGTGTTCTTGTCAACGGGGTCAGCTGCAGTTACAGTACCAATTCACTGCACGTACGACTACATTATACACTGTAGCACTGCTCAGGGGCGCCAACGCGGATCGGGGTAGAGAGGGTTACTCCTGATGCCGCTCGGCCGCTTCCTAATTGTGATACCTCGATACGAATTCGGGCGAAATCCGGAATTGCGCGTGAGATTGTTCTGTCCATTTTTCAATTGTTCGAAATTTTTCTCTTCACATGTTCGTTTGTGTCAAAAGTTTGTACTTAAATACTACAATTCAGTTACTTTCCACCAAAATTAAATTTCGCAAACAGCGGTGAAGTCGGTCAGCTTCGTACTGCGGCCTGGCGCGTACGTGGTTCATTTTGAATGGTGCCACATCATCATCACAAACCCCTGCTTAGTAGCAAAAAAGGAAAACGTATTATAACTCGTGCTGCTTGAAGTGTACATTAGGAATCCGAATAGACTCGCCGGAAGTAAACACACATTTTCTTGGCTAGCTCTTCTCGCCGGCATCGAAGCTACAAAACGCCCATACTCCTCAAATCTGACAGAAGCTCAGGCGGCTGCACGGTTAGACATTTTTCACGGATTTCAAGGAGGGTGCGATATTAAAACGGGAGCATACAGAAAAGGCAGGATTTTGGGCGACAGTGGCTTTCCAGCCGGATAAATCCTTTTACTATGTGGAAGTTTGTTGGGAAGGTTTTCGGTGTGTTTCCTACACATGCCCCGAGACAGCGGAATAAATTTGAATATTTGGTGTACTATACAGTGATGTATGTACTGTGGCACTTCCGTAATGTTTCCGAGAGGTCGAGAAGACGAAACAGAGCAATGTTTCCTAGGTTGCGCAAATTGCGTACAATGATACATGCTCATTTAGAGGAACGTCTGTTTGTTTTGAGGGAACAAGAATTCCTCCGCCAATGGTCAACACGGTATTTTCATGTATCTAAAGGCAGAGTGCTTTTAACTGTTTGAAGATCTATTTGATGTAACATAACGGCTAGCTCGGACCTACACTAGCAGTTGTGTAACCTATATGGTTAGGTCTCTTTTGTTGTCTGTCGTAACTTTTGGGTGTGTGCAAAGTGATGATTTGCTCATTTGGTTGTCATTTGTGAACAATATTCATGCTTACAGCCAATTTTGATTTGGAGGGTGTTGTCCTCCTGTTGTCATCCAGCATCCTGTCATGTTTTCATATATTTGTATTGATCCCATGTTATGGTGTTGATGGGTCTGCTTTGTACTGCTGTACTTGACATGTCACCTTCGGGTGTAATAAAACATTTTCTTTCGCCTTTTACTAAAGATTACCGTGGGGAGGGACACTTCAATGAGCCTATAGGCCAATTTTTGTGGGGCCTTGCCCGTTTGGGCGGGGCCTAAGCACTGAATCGAAAACAAGACTATATTGCCTTTGTTGAATGTTCTTGTCAACGGGGTCAGCTGCAGTTGCAGTACCAATTCACTGCACGTACGACTACATTATACACTGTAGCACTGCTCAGGGGCACCAACGCGGATCGGGGTAGAGAGGGATACTCCTGATGCCACTCGGCCGCTTACTAATTGTGGCACCTCGATACGAATTCGGGCGACATCCGGAATTGCGCGTGATATTGTTCCGTCCATTTTTCAAGTGTTCGAAATTTCCCTCTTCACATGTTCGTTTGTGTCAAAAGTTTGTGCCTAAATACTACAATTCAGTTACTTTCCACCAAAATTAAATTTCGCAAACAGCGGTGAAGTCGGTCAGCTTCGTACTGCGGCCTGGCGCGTACGTGGTTCATTTTGAATGGTGCCACATCATCATCACAAACCCGTGCTTAGTAGCAAAAAAGGAAAACGTATTATAACTCGTGCTGCTTGAAGTGTACATTAGGTATCCGAATAGAATCGCCGGAAGTAAACATACATTCTCTTGGCTAGCTCTTCTCGCCGGCATCGAAGCTACAAAACGCCCATACTCCTCAAATCTGACAGAAGCTCAGGTGGCTGCACGGTTCGACATTTTTCACGGATTTCAAGGAGGGTGCGATATTAAAACGGGAGCATACAGAAAAGGCAGGATTTTGGGCGACAGTGGCTTTCCAGCCGGATAAATCCAGCGCCCTGATCACGTTCACAAAGTTGGTCTGGGTCGCTGAAACACTAAAACGTTTTTTTCAATCTTCATCGCGCCTACAACTTGTGATTGGAACCATATTGCTGCTTAAATTGTATGCATCAATGATAACGAACTCTTTCATAGCTGTTTAGCTAACATTGTATAATTAGGAGAAACTTACTTTTATAACGTCGTGATTCATTGTATGATCAGGAGATACTTGTTCTGTGCTATATGTTTAACTGCATTACTTGTTTTTTATTACATAATTTGACCACTCCCCTCCTTAATGCCTCTGGCATTTAGAGTAAGGAAGTATAGAAGTGAGAGCTAAGAGTTCCGGGAACAAAAAAAAAATGGGGGGGTAGGGGGGGCGTATATTTTCTTCAAGAAATATGGCCTTTATATCGATCAATCAGTCTGTTTTCTCTCAAACAGAAAATGTGAGGCTAAGCTAATGTCAAAATGTTTCAGATTAGAAACATATTCGTTTGTAGAATGTGTGCACACTAATTGTTGTGTGCACATGCAACGTGAAAGACGTTAGCGCCGCAATGTGTTGTATGTTAGCGACACTAGATGGCGATGGCCGCGCCAAAAAGCACAAGAAGCAAAAGCAATGTGCCTAGACCACCAAGTTTTCCCGTTTACAAGAATACGTTGAGCCTAAGATCCGAATTCATACAATAATTTCATTATTTTTACTAAAAGAACAACTCTAATGGCGTTATATAGTACTTATACTTGGCTAGAAACCCAGTTTGCACTGTAACTATGCAATAATTTTGTCATAGTTTGCGCCGTTAACGAGCACACATAGACATAACTGCTGCTATGGGGTGACGAGCGAAACGGTCTTGGAGTATCGCTCAGGTCTCTCCTCAAATCCACGTACTAATCTTTCGCCTTTTACTAAAGATTACCGTGGGGAGGGACACTTCAATGAGCCTATAGGCCAATTTTTGTGGGGCCTTGCCCGTTTGGGCGGGGCCTAAGCACTGAATCGAAAACAAGACTATATTGCTTTTGTTGAATGTTCTTGTCAACGGGGTCAGCTGCAGTTACAGTACCAATTCACTGCACGTACGACTACATTATACACTGTAGCACTGCTCAGGGGCGCCAACGCGGATCGGGGTAGAGAGGGTTACTCCTGATGCCGCTCGGCCACTTACTAATTGTGATACCTCGATACGAATTCGGGAGAAATCCGGAATTGCGCGTGATATTGTTCCGTCCATTTTTCAAGTGTTCGAAATTTCCCTCTTCACATGTTCCTTTGTGTCAAAAGTTTGTACTTAAATACTACAGTTCAGTTACTTTCCACCAAAATTAAATTTCGCAAACAGCGGTGAAGTCGGTCAGCTTCGTACTGCGGCCTGTCGCGTACGTGGTTCATTTTGAATGGTGCCACATCGTCATCACTAACCCCTGCTAAGTAGCAAAAAAGGAAAACGTATTATAACACGTGCTGCTTGAAGTGTACATTAGGAATGCGAATAGACTCGCCGGAAGTAAACATACATTCTCTTGGCTAGCTCTTCTCGCCGGCATTGAAGCTACAAAACGCCCACACTCCTCAAATCTGACAGAAGCTCAGGCGGCTGCACGGTTCGACATTTTTCACGGATTTCAAGGAGGGGGCGATATGAAAACGGGAGCATACAGAAAAGGCAGGATTTTGGGCGTAAGTGGCTTTCCAGCCGGATAAATCCAGCGCCCTGATCACGTTCACAAAGTTGGTCTGGGTCGCTGGAATACTAAAACTTTTTTTCAATCTTCACCGCGCCTACAACTTGTGATTGGAACCATATTGCTGCTTAAAATGTATGCATCAATGATAACGAACTCTTTCATAGCTGTTTAGCTAACATTGTATAATTAGGAGAACCTTACTTTTATAACGTCGTGAATCATTTTATGATTAGGAGATACTTGTTCTGTGCTATATGTTTTACTGTATTGCTTGTTTATTATTACATAATTTGACCTCTCCCCTCCTTAATGCCTCTGACCTTGAGAGTAAAGAAATATAGAATTGAGAGCTGAGAGTTCCGGGAAGAAAAGAAAAATGGGGGGGGGGGGGGGAGGGGGTATATTTGGTATTGAGGACTGCTGCAGCTGAGGCTCCAAGGGAGCACTTCAGGTGAGGCTCAAAGGAAGTACCTTTGCAAGACAAACTGAACCACCTTTGCAGGCTGCGAGGTTCGAAACTGGGTTTGGGCCCCCTGCGGAGGAGGGTCGCGCGCAGCGGGGTTTACGGAGCTTCTCCCAAACGCACACCCCTAGAAAAGACGAGCGCCAGGCCGGGGGACGCTTGTACCCATTTTTACCGGTGGGAGTCCGGCGGTTGTTTTCTAACAACCTCCCGCAGAAATATGGCCTTTACAACAATGATTCAGTCTGTTTTCTCTCAAACAGAAAATGTGACGCTAAGGTCATAATGTTTCAGATTAGAAACATATTTTTTGGTATACTGTTTGCACATATTTTTTTTGTGTGCACATGCAACGCGAAATACATTCTTTCATTCATAAACCTTTATTCATGAGGATGGCCTGAGGCCTAGAGGGGAATAGAGGGGAAGGGGGTGGGTTAGGTGAGGTTGAGGGCACCAGACTCCGACATTAAGTCTAGCAGGGCACTAAGCTTGCGCTTGGCGTTGGTATTGGGGGCTGTCCAGTCGTTGTAACTCTGAATGTGGTGAGCAGATGTGTAGCGTGCGCGGAGGCCAGCCGTGCCAGGACAGGTCCAGACCAAGTGCTGCAGGTCAACGGAGTCAGCAGGGCAGTTGGGGCAGCTGATCTTGGTTCGGCGCCATTGACTCAGGATGTCCGGTGTGTACGCTGCACCGGCTCGCGCCTTGTGAGTTAGAACTTGGGCTGGACGAGAGAGGCCGGAAGGGATCGGAGGAGTAATACCGGGGACAATTAAGGTCCCGGAACAAACCCCTCCGCTCATGTTTAAGCCGCGTGATGACAGAGTCCGGTATGATGAAGGAGACGGGAGAACAGTAAGGGTGGTCCGAGTTGGACGGGCCCACATCAAGGCTATGCCGGCGGTCTTCCTCTAGCTGCGCGCCAGCAGCCTCCTGGGCCATTCTGTTCCCAGTTCCTTGTGCATGATGTCCAGGTGTCCAATGAATTCGTACCGAGACTTGTGAGGTCTCTCGCAGGTATCGGCAGCGCTCTTTGATGCTGTGTTGTACTGAGGTCTTGTAAGAACGGGCTTGCAGGATGTGGATGAAACGATCTGTTCCTTTGGTGCAGTGTTTAAGGGCCTCGTCGATGGCTGTTAATTCGAGTTCAGTTGCGGACCAGTACCTGCGACCACTGTGGCTAGTAGCGTGCAGCTGTGAACCCTCTTGGTAGTAAGCGGTGGTTGCAAACGTGATGTTGGTGTCATCGTCATGATATAGGGCGGCGTCGGTATAAATGCCGAGACCGATGTGCTGGTCTTCTGTATCAATTATGTGGCGTTGTCGGTGACCTCTTCCTGTACCTTTGGTGTTGGTTGGAAGGGGTTTTGGATCCGTTACAAATGTTCATGTCCATGGTGCTGTAAGGTGGTCCAATATGGGCAAGTTTAGGTTTGCTTCGTCAAAGATTCGAGTGAGGAGGCGATGACGGTTGGGTGTGTGACGCAGGCGAGTTTCATGATTGGCTCGATGCGTAGCAATAAACGCATCCACCGGTGAAAGTTGAGCGAATCTGTGAAGCTTCGCGATGCGTGTGTCTACGGGTAGACCAGTCATAATCCTCAAGGCAGAGTTATAAAGTAAGCCAAGTGTCTTGTAATTGGCCGCGGTCACGGTCAAGTCAAAGTAAGGGTCACCGTAGCGGAGCTTAGCGAGCAGAATAGCCACGGTGAGGCAATGTGCTACCTCCGTCCCTGCGCCACCACTCTTGCTGCTGAGCCGTTTGATTAGGTGGAGCGTTGGCTTCCATTGAGATTTTAGCTGTTGGATCCAATCCTTAGCATTACCATGTTGATTGATAGGAACGCCAAGTATCCGGAGATGACCTTCCGGGGGTTGTTCGATGCATTGACTGCCGAAGTGAAGGTTGACGTCCACGCCGCCAGGCGATGGATGTATGATCAGAAATTTAGTTTTTTTCCAGGGATGGACGCATGCCTATAGAATAAAGTTCAATGTCGATTGTATTTAGTGCTACCGTAGTTCGAGCCGTATTACATTACGTGGTCCAGAGCGTGATGTCGTCCGCGTATATTGTGAGCCATTGGCCATCGATTTTGTCAAGTTGCCATGCGATTTTCGCCATGACGATGCTAAATAAGGGGAGTAATGACTGAGCCTTGAGGCACTGCCATGCGGTTTGTAAAACTTTGTGCCGCGTGGTTGGTATCGATTTGAAATTCATAGGTTCTGTTACTCAGGAAGGATTTCCCAAAGTTGATGGCGCGGGCTCCAACTCCAGTGTGGATAAGCGCGTCGACAATGGCTTGATGGCTGATGGTGTCGAACGCCTTGTGTAAATCGACAGCTACGAGTATGTCAGGACGGCCTTTGCGCCATCGGTGTGCTCTGTTCAGGTTTGTGTGGAGAAGATAAAGGCTGTCCTGTGTTCCTAGCTGAAGGCGGAAGCTAGTCTGGAACGGGTGCAAGTAATTTGGGGTCTCAAGGTAATGTGTAAGTCGATTGGTGACCATGCGTTCCATTAGCGTACAGACGGTTGAGGTTAGAGAGATCTGTCGCAAGTTGGCAAGTTGCGTGGGGTGTTTTCCAGGCTTGGGAATGGGGATGCCTACCGAGTGTTTCCAGTGTGGTGGTAGGCAGCCTGTATCCCAGTACTGGTTGATGAGGTCAAGAAATTTTTCCTTTGTAGGTGTGCTGGAGTTCCGGAGCATGCTCCAAGTGATGCCATCTTTGTCGGGAGCGCTGTTCTTTTTAACTTGTGAAAGAGCACATTCGAATTTAAATGTGTTAAAAAGGGCGTTAATGCCAGTAGAGGCTGTGCATGGAACAGGTGCATAGATATCAGGTGGGGGTGGTGAGGCGAGTTGCGGAAAGGAAGTGCGGGCTGCCTCCTGTTCAAGCTCGGTAGCAGTCTGACTAGTGCGGAGGAGAAGGGTTTCTCCGGTATTTGCAGATTTGCTCTTGCCGTTCATGGCCCGGAATACTCTCCACAGCCTGTTGGTGTTGCTCCTATAAGATAAAGTGCTACAAAAGTCAAGCCACTGACTTCTGCTAAGGCGTTTGCTATAGTGGCGGGACTCAGCAGTGAGGCGACGAAGTTTTAGAAGCTTTCTGTAATTCCTTCCATATTGGAGGTAGTCGAGTTCGGCTTGTTTTCTGCTTTCCCATAGATTAAACAGGTGAGGGTCAGCTACAGGAACGTCTTCTGTTACTTGCGTGATTGCAGGGGCTGAATGACGGGCGCGTTGAAGGAGCGTTTCGACTGTCAGTTCGGCGAGATGATCGTCTAAAGCCTGTCGGACGTTTTTCCAATTGACGGTACGTGCATTTCGTTTGCGGCGGCGTAGATTGGACTGGAGCTGTATCCATATAGGGTAATGATCACTGTTCATTGTTGCAGGGCTACATCGCCAATCTTGGATAATGTTGTTCGAGTGCCAGGTCAGATTCGGCGACATATGTTGACCAGGATGCATGCCTCGTCGTGTCGGATAATCGGTGTCATTGCCGAGGTATAGTACCGCTACCTCTGTGGATGTGATGTGCAGACGTGTTCCGAGAAGACTGGAGCGTCTGTAATCCCATGTTTGATGCTGCGCGTTGAAGTCCCCGCCAATGAGCATCTCGTCTTTAGGATGAGCGTCGTGAAGTTTCCGTATCCAGTCAAAACTGACTTCGTGAGGCTTTGCGTGGGGTCTGACGTATGCGCTGACAACCACAAGATGTTTGCGGTTGTATCGCACTCGCGCTGCTACGATTTCTTGGTGCTGCGAGCAGAACGCGGATGTGTCAAGTTGGGCATGGGGAGTATTTTTATGAATAAATATAGCAGCCTGAGCGCGGATTACAGGGGCGTTTTGGTAACGAGGCGTATGCATAATACTTTCATAATAAAGTGCCTTGTAGTGACGAATTCCAGGGGATGTTCCTTTTGTTTCTTTAAGAAGAAGAATTGGGGGGCAGCCTATGCTCTCAAACAAGAGATTGAGTTCGTGCGCACAGGTTGCTAGGCTTCGGCAGTTCCACTGAAGGACATCAGGTATGGTTTCGATTGAGGCGATGGCCATGTTAATCGGTGGGGCGAGGCGGATGTTTATCGACCGCAGCTATGTTGGGACGCTTTGGAGCGGGAGGGCCGTTTTCTAGAGCGTCTAGGCGTTGTGCGAGGTGAGCCTGGTCATTCCGTATAAGCTGTTGTTCGGCTCTGAGTTGCGTTTGAGCATTATTGAGTTGCTTAAGTTGGCTGCTAATAGTGTCGAGGACGGTAAGCTGCATCATGACAGTTGCAGGTTGTGTTAAAATCTTTTCTTGTGCGGCTTGTTGTGCTTCGTAAGCGTCAACTCGTTTCGTGAGAGCGGCCAGTGCTGCAGATACTGTGTCGACTGATGTGGTGGTGGGCGAATCACAATTGATCTGCGTTGCGGAAGGAGGTGCTGCCTGGTTTTGCGGTGCGCTAGGAGGCGCTGTCTCGTTTTGCGGGGCGTCTGGCGCTGGAGAGGCTGTTGAAGAAAACTGAGAAGGTGGGGACGTGCCAGTCAAAGGGGCAGATTTTTTAAACCATACTGAGGCTTGACGAAGTTTCGCCTCATTGTCTTTGACCTGTTTGGCCTCGAGGAGCTGTTGGAACGCTAACTGCTTGTCCAGCATGAGGGAACGCGCGCGTTCGAGATCAGCTTGTGCTTTGGCGAGTGCCTTGTCTAGATCAGACGCGACCTGTAAATCCGATGGTTGTAATTTCTGTTGCGAGTTGCTTGAGGCGGATTCTTCTTCGCTATTTTTTTTTTTTACTGTTATGTGACTCTTTGAGAGTTTTTTGGGTGAGTTGTAGTTGCGATGTAGAACAGGTAATCTCAGATGAGCCGGTGTCATTGCCGAGGTTATTGCTGTGTGACCGGGCCTGCGTCGGCGGCGGGACTGACGGTTTCTTAGAGGGGCATGTTGTGCTGGTAGCAAGATGACCCTGTACTTTACACCTAACACAGTATGGCAAGGTGCAGGCCGCGTCTCCAGTATGTGCAGTTCCACAACGGCCGCATACAGCGGCGTTCGGACAGAATGCTTGCATGTGTCCTGCTTCGTGACAATGAAGGCACACAACAGGTCGATGTTCGAACGGGTATGCCTTTACAGGACAGTTGTAATAATAAACACGTTTCGGTATGCTCGGGGCTTCCATTGTAATTAGGGCAGTGTTCTATTTCCCAAGCATGCGTGCGGCAAGTATGGTTCCATGCGGCGAAAAAATATTGGCAATCAAATCTTTGCTGGAGCTGCCTGGCTCGATGGAATGCAACACAAAGCGTACAGTGTTTTTAGGCGGTGCCATGTAGCTGGTAACTCCAACTGAGCCCCATGTGGGGTCGCAAAGCGTCCGAAGATGGCGGGTTATGTTTACAGCATGCTGCGATTCTTTCACGATTGCCGTTATTGTATTGCTGCGACTGTCAGGTCGGTACACTGCAAGTTTGGCAAAGCTGGGGTCTATGGCGTGCTGGTTGAGTAATGTTGCTAGTCGGGCACGAAAGGCGTTAGCGTCTCTATGCGTTGCATGGTAGCGTCACTAGATGGCGATGGCCGCGCCCAAAAGCAAAATAATCAAAAGCAATGTGCGTAGTCCATCAAATGTTTTCGTTTAAAAGAACGCGTTGAGCCTAAGATTCGAATTTATATAATATTTTCAAAAAGTTTACTAAAAGAGCAACTCTAATGGGGTGATATAGTACTTATACTTTGCTAGAAACCCAATTTACGCTGTGATTAAGGAATACCTTTATCATATTATGCGCTGTTAACGAGCATATGTAGACATAACTGCTGCAATTGGGTGGCGAGCGAAACGGTTTTGGAGTATCGCTTAGCTCTCTAATTCTCGTACTAATCTTGCAGCCGTACTGAAGTTGGGAGAAGTATTCTACATCGCGCCTGTAATTGTTTGCCTCTTTTCGGTGGCTAGACAACGGCCATCTCACCGTTTTCTTATGTGCTCGAGTTTCGTTTTGTGCTGGTGGTGCAGCGGATCATCGCGGCCTGGCGTCTGGCCTGCTGTCTGGCGTCCGGGGTGCATTTTCCTCGGCGGGCGCTCCCTTGAAGTTCGGCTGCCCGGATCCCGCCTGCTGTCATTCCCGGTAGTCCTGTTGCCCCTGAGTCCGAGGCCGGGCTATCTGCCTGGCATATTGGTTGGTTGGTTTGTGGGGTTTAACGTCCCAAAGCAACTCAGGCTATGAGAGACGCCGTAGTGGAGGACTCCGGAAATTTCGACCACCTGGGGTTCTTTAACGTGCACTGACATCGCACAGCACACGGGCGCCTTGCTTTTCGCCTCCATCGAAAAGCTGCCGCCGAGGCCGGGATTTGATCCCGCGTCCTTGGGAACAGTAGTCGAGCGCCGTAACCACTGCGCCACCCCGGCGGGGCTGCCTGGCATATTGGTCCCGGGAAGATGGACCATCCACCACCATGTACTAGGCCTTCCAACGCCCAGTGCTTCACTTTCGAGTTGCCGGAGCCTGCTCCGGCAGACGACCTGTTTGATGCGTTCGAGAAGGTCGTCGGTGTCGGGGGGGTTGCAGTATTTGCATCACCTCGGTGGAACTGGCGCCATATGGCAAAGTGCGGGCAATCACGGAGCCCGTGTTCAAGGGAAAGAGCCACGTCCGCAATGTGTGCCGACTTGTAAATTTGGACATGGCACGAGCACCTCCGAACTTCCTCTACACCGCGGGCCACCGGGTTGCGTATTGACAAACCATATCCCGTAGGAGCAGTAGGAGCACTCGATCAGACGACGCCCTGACGCGCTAGCACGTGAAACAATGTCACTTCCGCGAGTAGCAGCGACGCTGTTTCTTCCTAGCGCCTTGTGACGAGACTACTCATGGTTTCAGTTTCGTTTCACGCAGGGCTCGCATTTACGTTTTTTTCCCGCTGGTGTTTTTAAAAGATACTCATGTTTTGGTGTCGTTTTCGCGCAGCCCCCGTATTATCGCACGGCTGTCGGCTGAAGTTCCCGTAAAAATAACGCGAATTGCCGTCGGCTAAAAGTGCGGTCACGCGTCACGTTAATTTCGGTCCAGTGACCACTGCGCGGGCTTTTTGCTCTGGTGTTCTGTAAACGTCGGTCGGTTACCGGTCACGTGTCACGCATATTTCAGTCCAGTGGTCACTTACGCGGCTGTTCTTGTTCTGGTATGTTCTGGAATCGTCGCTCGGCTCGGCTACACTTCTCCCCATCCGCATAGGTCCGCGCAGTTCGTCCAGTGCTTCTGGGTTGTACACACTTGCACTGGCTCATCCGTTGCGCGCTGCGCTAACCAGGGCGATTTTGTGCTTGGCGAACTTGCGTGTCAATTGCGGATAACTAGAGATGATGGACGAGCTCCAGAGCAGCTCGAGCTCGTAAAAGATGAGCTCGCGTCAAAAGAGCACGGATCAGTGTATCGCGCGAACCTGGCAAACGAGGCAGCCGTCAATGAATGGCTGGAAGCCTACAGCGTCGAAACCAACCCGTCTTGGATCGTGCAAAAGGTTCAAAGGGATGGACAAAGGTACGTACATTGCCGATCAGCCTGTATTGCTCTTAGCAATATATTTCAATCATTGTCAAATAATTCATACTCGGCTAGTGCTTTATGTGGGTTGAATTTTAGTCAATTTAATAAAAAGCGGAGCTACATTTCTCGCTTATACTGGAGTCGAAAGTACACGAGCGCAATATATTAGGCGATAGTTTCCATGCAGACCTATGCAGTTAGCTGGCAAGCGCGAGTGAAGAGACTTTTGAAGGAAGTCATCACTTCGAAGCTAAATGACTAATTGTAGAAATGATGACACAAAGTGCTAGTCACATGCCGTCAATCTGATAACTTTCCCTTGTAAACGTTCGTAAAATCAGTTTACAAAAAAAAAAAAAAACCTTAGCCAAAGAACTTATACTCAGTGAACATCCAGTGAATATCTGCCGCAAATATTAATATATCATTATAGTATACATTGCAATGTCCACATTGAAGAGAGTAGAAAGTGGACATGTACCCAAATACTCACATATGCCCACACATCTGTTGATGATATATTAAATGATATTCTGTAGATATGTAGCCAACATCTTTTTAGGGGTTGTGAGCTGTGTAGCAAGAGTACAGCACTTTATAAGAGCAATCAGAGAAATTGCTGAAAAATGCCAAAGATGATAATTGTTTATCCAAGGTAAAAATTTCCTACTTGTTTCTGGCTGGGTGTCACGATATCGGCGCACTCAAGCCGGTACGGCGCGAGGCCCGCGCGGTGTCGCGTGCAAAAGCATGGAGAGAAAAGCCTCCTTCCCCGCGCGGGAGAGCGCGTAGCTTTGTACGCGTTGCCGTCACCCTCTTTCCCATTGCCCGGGGAGGACGGTGGTTCATCGGACCGGAATACGCCAGAAAATTCCAGAATCTTCTATGGGACCTAGCCAATGACGACGCGCGGCTCGACGGGAGGAGAAAAGAAAGCTATAACCAGCGAAGCTAAGTGTGTGTGCGCGCTAGCTTTGACGCGTGCTAACAAACAGACGCGGCGCGCTCTATTTAAAGCGACCGCGCCACTTGTTGAGTCAGACAGTCAGTCACTCAGTGTTTGCGACGTGTTCGCATGTGCTTCGGCTGGACTCTCGGGGATCACCTGCTGCTGGCAAGCCCACGGACCTGCAAGGGAGCGGCGCCCGTCTCGTATGGCGGCCACATCGTTACTCTTGAGGCGTCGGACTGCAACAGTGCCCGGTGAACAATTTGGTGTTTGTTTATGTAACTCTCTCGTGTTTGATCTGTTGTAAAGCCTATGTGTTATTGAATCATTCTGTAGTTGCATGCTTAGCGTTTGTATTCTGTGAACCTCTCGTCTGTTGTATTTCAAGTGATCTTGTGTATTCCTTTGTATCATCTCTTGCTCTACATAAATTGTGTTTTGTTTGTTACTTCTGACTCCGACCCTTACTCTGGTTTGAACCGGCGACAGCTGGGCACCAAACGGCCACCCCCTTCTGTCACTACTAGGTAGTTGAATTCCGGCTGAGCTTGCCACGCAGGTCGAGGGCATCTCCTTCGCGACCGGAACAGCTACCCCCACTCACTCTAAGGGTGTCTGGGAGTGTGCGCACCGTTAAGGGCGCATCGTTAATAATACCCCCTAATTTTAACGGGTGACACTGGGATCCTACTAGTTCCAGTAGTACTGATTTATTAACACATTCCCCATAGCCACTGCAATCGGTAGCGGCTGGGTCTCCCTGCAGAAGGTCGGTTGGGTGCATTGGTTCTGGTGGGCCTGTTGACCTATGAAAATCTTGGTGCAGCAGCTGCCTAGGGCCACACTAACAAAACGAAGACAAGGGCAAAGGTTTCATAAGTATGAATCATACTTTATTATTTTCCATGTCTACAAAAGTTCTGCAATCTGCATGGACATTTTTGTCTTGCTGTCTGGTACTGCTGCAGGTGTTCCAGCTTCAATCAGATGTTGCAATGAAGTTAGCTGCACAGAAAGACTTTTTCAGAAAAACATACTTTAATTTAAATATCAACAATTTGGAAAGCAGCCATTCAATAACAATGCGTTTGAATTACGTTTGTGTACTTGCATCGCCAAGGGCTTAGATTACTTCCAACCAAAGCCATCATCTCAGCTTTTAGACATGAGTTGATGGCATGGTACCCTGTCAATTTAACGGTCAAACCATTCCATATGTGACACACCACAAATTGTTAGTGCTGTGCTTCGCATGCCTATACAGCTGCTTACAGTGCGATCAATCATGTTTCTGTCTAGTTTGAGCTTATTCAGAATCAGTGCGTGGCGAGCCTGTGTATGCATTTGGACCAGAATATGACAGTGAAAGTGTGTGCAATGACAACTGGTGCATGTGGAGAACATGCACTTCATGTGTTATATGTCGACTATGCGAGACGAGTGCAAACCACTGTGTGCGTGGTCTTCTCTATAACTCGAACCAATTCACTGCTCTACAACATTGTCATCAACCATTTGTATCCTCAGTCTCCTTTTATTTCCCTTTTCACCCTTCTCTAGTGTGGAGCAGCACGCTAGGGTCATATTGCTGCTGGCCGAACTCTCCACCTTTCTTTTCATGGAATTATTTTCATCGCTATCTTGCTTATTCACTGTGCTTTGGGCCTCCTTGCAAACACAAATGTGGCTATTTGCAGTTCAAAGTAGGTTCTTTGATGGCTGCATGGCTGCCCAGTATCATTTGTAGAACTGAAGTCACATCTGCCACTTTTTCCTGCCAAAAAGTTGAAGGCATTTGCCAGTAAAACAAACTGCTTCTGCATAAATAGTTTACAATGTATTGCTTGCCGTGCATTTACTAAGCAGCAAAGGCATTGTTTCACCTAAATTTAGAAGAAGTGAATTTCAGTTTTGTTTAGTATAGTGTCCCAAATTGACTTAGGCTCTGCAGGAATCTGTAGTGTAGGTCTCCGGCTCATTTTTGACCAATGATTTTTTTTTTAACATGCACTGACATCACACAGTAAATGGGTGCCTTACATTTTTTTCTATCAAAACATGATCACTATGGCTGGGATCGAACTCAGGTTCCTCAAAATTTAAATGCCTAAAACTGGTTGTTTCATACTATTTCCTAGACGACTTTCATTGGGGTAGCCTTGTAGTACCTAATTTACTATAGCCACAAGTCCTTGTAGTACCTAATTTACTATAAACACACTTGTGGCACATGATGATGGCATTAACAAGCATTTCTTGAAATGTTGGATTGCTAGCTGACCAGTGTGCAAACCATAAGGGAGTGATGTCACAATACTCTGGTTCTCCCCTCTTCGAGTGTTACTATAATTTATGAGCTTAATCCTTTAATTTTGTAGCAATGCTTCCCTCTTCAAAAATATTGGTAGGCATAATGGTGCAAGTACAGTATGTCACCTAATTCAGAAGCTCTTGAATCGGCTGTAAGATAGTTTGGAATTCAAGTTGGCCAAGGTCACTTCGAGATGTATGCAAGGAATAAACAGTTGTTGTGAAAGCCAGCACTTATTTATTTGACTCAATATTAAACTGCACCATTCTGTGTAAGCATGTTATGAGGTGCCCACGACTTCAAAAATAAACACTCCTGTTTCTTCTTGCCATGACACTTGAGCAGAATACCAATCACGTACATAAAGAGTTACAAAAAACAAATTACACAGCATGCTATGCCACTGCCTCTGCTTAACAGGTGCAGTTAAGTTAGCTACTGCGCTCAACAAATGCCTATTCAACGCAGTACTCTCAAACAAGCGTCAGTACTTTAAGAGGGTGGAAATTCTGGCTGGTTGGTGCATTATCTGTGGCTAAAAATAGCGCTAACACGAGACGAAGCAGACGAAACAGCGTCGTGTCCCCTCTGCTTCGTCTCGTGTCAGCGCTGTTTTTAGCCACAAAAGCCTGAGTACTTGGTTATCGAGTTCACCTAATATCCCACTACTTTCAGAATCAATAGTTTCACGTCGCCAGATTATGGGCTTCAGAAAAGGGCGGTTGGCGCTATGAACAGGGCGCCGTAATCATGCGTGCGTTCACAAAACGAGAGCATGTTTTCATTTCAAGGATTATTACCGCTAATTTCAGAAAACTGGCTTCGCTGTCCCAGCATGTTGCCATATAGAAACATTTCCGTATTTAAATGCCGGAAACTGAAAAAAAAAAATCCTGAGTGCAAACAGCTGCTCACAAGGTAGCATAAAATAAGAGACGGCCTTTGAGATGTAATTTAGCATCGGTAGTAGTCTACATACGCCCTTGGGTAGGCCAGTAGCTTTAGCATCCTTAACGAACACCCCCTCGAGCAGCGATGCAGCATCACAGCAAATGTTTCACAAATACACCATGTAACCACGTGTTTTTTTTTATCTCTTTTTCCCCCCTTTTTACCCCCCATATTCCAGCGGTGCTTATCCAAATATTGCAGTGCTACTAACCAAGGCACTTTCAGCGACTAGTGGCTCCAAGGCGAGCATCCAACGGCGCTGCGCAGCTTTCTTGGAATCGACGCACTTGCACATCCAGCACCAGCACAGTCGGCATCCAGCATGCTTAGGCAGCAAAAGTTCAGCAGTCGTGGCTTCACAAAATCGCTTGCTGTCAGAGTCAAAACACCAGACTACGAGATGAAGGTCAAAACACTTGTTTCGAACTGCAAGCATCACAGTATCCAGCATCCAAATGGCACGGCTTCGGCCACTGCGTTTAAAAAGCCTCAAAACGCGGCCGCAGCACCCCTTAAGCCACAGGTACTACCACTAAGCCATGGTAGAAGGATACGCGCTTGTCTGGCTAACCAACGCCCCAAGGCCAGCGTCGGCGAAGCAAAGGCGCGCGTGTGCGCCGCCATCTTTCTTTGGAAAAATGGCGACGTGCTTGCTCGTCAGAGCGTCGTCTGCTCGAGTGCTCCTACGGGATATGGTTTGTCAATACGCCACCGGGTCATGCTAGAATATCGCGGCATGAAACGGGTCTGTTCGCAGTGCGGACAGAAAGGCCACATGGGCGCTGCTTGCCGGGCGACCACGTGTGGGCGATGCTCCACCTACGGACATGAGACGGAGGCCTGCAAGGCCGCATGCAAGCGTTGCGGAGGCGAGCATGTAACATCGGAGTGTTTACTGTCACGGTCGTACGCGAAAGCCGTTGCTGCCACTACGCGTTCCAAGGCCCCTTCCAACGAGCCTGACATACTGTAACAAATTTCCCCAGTCCCTACCATCACGGAAAATGAGGCACAGTCGACGGATGCGTCATCAGCAGAGACCGCCGAAGAACTATCAAGTAAGGATAAAACATCCTCATAACCCGACGGATCAAACACATCAGACTTTCAGTCCCCTCTTGCCGAGCAGCTGAGCATGGAGGATTCATTCTCAGATGAGCCCAGTGCAAGTCAGCACAGCAGGAAAGAGGTGATCGCGGAGTCGTCTACTACGTCTGAATCAGACGACATCTTACACGGGAGCTATAAAGATCGCCAACGGTGTGCGGACATGGCGGGTGCCACAGCTCCAATCAGACACATTCCAGTGGTCCCAATTCCAAAAATCGAGCGTTCCGCGCCACGAGTGACCATATGGAAGAAACTGCACACGGATGAAGGTGATGACAGTAAGCGACAACATTCTTCGGATGGCAGCACGACCGCGATGGCATTGGCTGCACCAAAGAAGCCTAAAAAAGTTGCGTACGAGGGCGTCTCCATGGACACCTCAGAAAACGACAAATAGGCATCATGGCGTACTTCCTGAAGAAAGCGCAGGATTTAGCGGACCCTTTCCTTCCAACCCCTTCCCCCGGTGCGGTGCGTGTGGCGCGGTTTCTCTGTGTGGCGATGGCGGCGCTCCGGCGCGGCGTTCCAACGCGGTGCTTCGGTGCGGCCTTCCAGGGCGGCATTCCGGCTCGGTGTCGCGGCTAAGAGTTGCCGCGACGTCATGCCCTCCAAGCCCTACTCGGGTCCTTTGAAGACTTTGCTGCAAGGTGCCCTCGCTCTGTCGACACGCCACCCCATTGATTGGAAAACCACTGTGGTCACATTCATACCAAAGGCCGACAAAGCAATAAACACGGACAACCTTCGCCCCATCTCTCTTACCTCTTGTGTGGGCAAACTTATGGAGACGATGGTGCGGGACCGGTTGTCTGAGTACCTTGAGACACAACATGTCTTCGCGGACACCATGTACGGATTTCGCCCACACAGATCCGCACAGGATGTCTTGCTTCAACTACATCGGGAAGTCCTTGACCCCCTCGAGTGCCCTCATGACGACAGGGTCGTACTCGCCCTGGATCTTAAGGGGGCTTTCGACAATGTAACGCATGATATTAATCTCACTCATTTAAGTCAAACCAACTGTGGCCCCCGTGCCTTCCAATATATCCGCCAATTCCTCACAGACCGCCAATTTTACATCCGCATTCAGGATAACGAACACGGCCCCTTCCCCCTAGGTACCAGGGGAACGCCGCAAGGCGCAGCGCTTTCTCCCCTGCTATCCAATTTGGCCATGATGCGCCTGCCGGCCCAGCTGGGTGCTGTCGAGGGCGTGCAGCATGCTCTGTACGCCGACGACATCACCCTGTGGGCTACACAGGGCTCACTTGGAGACATTGAGGCCAGCCTGCAGCAGGCGGCGACTATAGTAGACCGCTATGCTAGCCGCTGCGGCCTTCAATGCTCCCCACAGAAATCGGAATTTGTGCACATCCGCCCCTCTCCAAAATTCACTACTAAAATTCAACTTACTCTTCAATCAGGTCCAATTCCAGAAACACAAGAAGTCCGAGTACTGGGATTCTTCATTCACCAACACCGCAAGCCAGACACCACATTGGCTAAACTCCGCAAGGTGGGGGACCAGGTGGGGGCATGGTCCGCCGGGTTTCCAATAAACGCGGTGGGTTACGAAGCAAGGATGCCTTGCGGCTGGCAAACGCCTTCGTAACCAGTCGAATCCTTTATTCGACTCCATATCTCCACCTGCGGAAGCAAGATGAGGATGCCCTCGAGGTCATTCTCCGCAAAATCATTAAGCGGGCCCTCGATATTTCGGTGAATACCTCAAACCAGCGC
The DNA here is from genome assembly GCF_055883805.1 of Amblyomma maculatum. Lineage (NCBI taxonomy): Eukaryota > Metazoa > Arthropoda > Arachnida > Ixodida > Ixodidae > Amblyomma > Amblyomma maculatum. The sequence continues at coordinate 121,806,197 of NC_139346.1, forward strand.
CTCATGGCGCTGGGAATGGTGGACACCTTCAGGGAATTGAGGGACGCGCACCTCACAAATCAATATACGCGTTTGTCGCAGACGCAGTCGGGCCGCCGCCTTCTTGCCCGGCTCCACATCAAACATATGACACTTATGAAAGAACGGGCACGCATTCCAGCGCCGTGGAGATGCGCCCTCCGCGTACGCCCTCTTCCCGCCAAAATGGCACGCGAAGACCATGATGGCAGACGCCTGGCGCGGGCGGAAGCCCTGGCACGCCATTATGGTTCTAAACCCGGCGTTTTTTATGTGTACGCCTCTGGCCCGCACCATGGGGGTTGGTACACGGCCGCTGTCGTCCACGAGGCGAAAACAGTCAACGGTCTTAGCTTCAGGGCCCGCAACATAACTCATGCGGAGGAGGTCGCCATAGCATTGGCTGCTTCCCACTCTGACTCGAAATATATAATTTCCGACTCGCGAGGGGCCTGTCGGAATGTCGAACAGGGCTGGACCCCTTATCTAGCCTACCGAATACTTCAACATAGCTCCTACATTGGGGATCCCGCTACCCGATATATTATTTGGGCTCCTGCTCATCAGGGGCTGGCTGGAAACGAGGCTGCCGACGCCGCCGCCTGCGTGCTCTCTATCCGGGAAGTTTTCTCCTCCTCCCCCTCCGACCAGGACGCTGATCCTAATCCGGTTTATACATTCAAAGATATCGTAAATTACTACCAATCTAGCCACAGCCTTTACCCCCGCTCATGTAAAGGCCTTTCAAAGGCGGATGAGCGGCTCTTACTCCGCCTTTATGCCAACACACTGCTGTGCCCGGCCGCTCTAAAACACTTCGACCCTGCTTTCTCTGGCAGCTGCCCGCACTGTGGGGTGGTGTCTTCGGACATCTACCACATGGTGTGGGCCTGCCCCTCGAATCCGGCTATCCCCCCTCACCCCAACCCAACCCGGGAGGACTGAGAGGCGACCCTGCTCGGCTGCTCCGACCTGAAGGCCCAACGGGCCTTAGTCGGGCGAGCCCGAGCGGCGGCAGACGCCACTGGGGTCCCGAACTAGAGACCTCCACCTAGTGTTTGTGAGGGTTGGCCTTTTCAGGGTCAGCTCACGCCTAACCTCCTGTATTTGTCCTATATAAATGTTTTCTACCACCACCAGCAGCTAGGAATCCGGCACGGACAATGGATGCCCTACCAAACTCCTCCACCATGGCATGGTTCGAACACACCCACGAACTGTGTTGTGAGTTGGCCACCATCTTTTTTGTGATCTCGTTTGATTACGCTGCTTGGTTAGTTTTTCTTTTCTTTTCATGATGGCTGAGCTTCGTTTTCTTTCTTTTAACGTGCAAGGCTTCCGTAGTCCCGATAAACAACGGGAAGTACTACAGCTTGCACGTTTGCATCACATTGATACTTTATTTTTGCAGGAGTTTAATTTTCGCGCCCCTGCAGCCATAATTTCTTTTCGGTCTCGCTTTTCTGTTGATGCCTTCTTTTCATTGAGGGACTCTCGGTGTTGCGGTGTGGGTGTGATTTTCCATAACCGCGGAATTAGAGCGAGTGCTCATTGTACATTTGGGATGGATGGCCGTGTCATAGCAGTAGACATTTTCCTTGATGGCCGGAGAACTCGTTTTTTCAACGCCTATGCGCCGGTCACTCGCAGTTTGACGAACAAGTTCTTCCGGTCCATTAGGTCACATTTCCTAGACGATGTACCTTATGTGCTCTTGGGCGATTTAATTGCGTGTTGGATTCCTCCCGCGATATCAGGGGTCTGGACAGGGCGTGTTGAATTACAATGCTAAAGAATTAAGCAAGCTTGTTCAGTCATTGCATCTGCAAGATGCCTGGGTCAATTCAAACGGTGACCACTTCATTGCAACACGTGTTAGGGGCCAAAGAGCGACCCGTCTTGACTGGGTGTACATCGCCTCCGCCCTGACACCCTCCCTTTTCAGGTGTGACGTGCTGCCATGTTCTGCAGGTTCTCGCAATATGAGCGTCATATACCTATCCTTGTAGCGCTGCAAGCAGCGCCTGGCCGCTCCAACAGACCCCTGATGTGGCGGATGGACGCATCAGTACTGTACGATGGAGAGTGTCAGAGAGAAATCCGCGCAAACCTAAATTCTGCAATTGCGGATATGACTTCAGTGACACCTGTGGTGTGGGATGAATTTAAGATACACTGCCGAGAGATCCTTGCGCGCGCGGGGAAAGCACGGCGCGTTCGCATCACCGCAGTGCTAAATGAAATTCTCCGGCGCATGCGCATAGTTCGCGACGGAGGACAGCTTACTTATGCTATGCGCGAGTACCTCGACACGATCCGCGTTCAGTACCACCGAATCGTCGAGAATAGCTCGCGCGCGTCACTCACCGCACGAGCGTACAGTCTTTCGCTCGAAGGTAGCGCCGATCTCGGACACGCGAGAGCTCGCAGCGACCGTCGCACTCGTGTAGAGTCTGTCTCTCGTGAGGACGGCTCCACGTCCTACGATCCTGCCGAGATCTGAAGCACTTTCAGCACGCATTTTGCACGCCTTTTTACATCGCAAGGTCTTGACCAATGCGAAGACTACGAGGAAGCTGTAGGGTCTTTCTGTGGGCCCCTTCCTCAGCTTCCTGCTGACTCGAATAGGGAACTTTGCTCGCCAGCAACTTTGGAGGAGGTTCGGAGTGTATTAAGCGCCATGAACATTTTCTGTTCGCCAGGCCCGGATGGCTTGCTGACGGGTTTCTACAAAACATTTTACGACATCCTCGGTCCTCTCTTGCTCCAGGTAGTAAATACCTTTCTGGAAAGCGGGACTAAACCACCCTCATTTAGCTCGGGACGTATTGTGTTGCTCCTAAAGAAGGGTACGACCGCAGCGAGTCCATCATCGTGACGACCAATAACCCTCCTCAGCACTGACTACAAGCTGGTGGCCACGATTCTTGTTCGGAGGCTACGGATTCATTTGCAGGACCTGATAAGCCCGTACCAGTCTTGCTCGGTTCCTGGACCGTCAATGGTTGCTGCACTAACTCTAACGAGAGATGTGTTCTCTTACGCTTGCGCTAAAGGCCTAGAGGGAGTCTTCGTCGCTCTAGATCAGGCCAAAGCCTTCGATAGCATTGAGCACAGCTATTTGTTTGCTGTGCTGCGCTCTTTTGGCCTGTGTGAAAATTTATCCCCCTTGTGCGTTCACACTATGCGGATCCTACTATGGAGCTCCTTCTAAATGGTGGCATTGCAGGGAGATTTCCAGTTTTACGGGGAGTTCGGCAGGGGTGTCCCCTATCGCCGGCCCTCTTCATTCTTGCTGTCGATCCGCTTCTACGTAGAGTTGCAGCTGACAGGTGCATTCGTGGTTTTCCACTTGTTGGACAGGAAACAGTGGCCATCGCTGCGTACGCAGAGGACATTTCCCTTTTCTGGCCAGATGCTGATAGCTTCCGCATTTTCTTGGGAGTGTTTTCTGAGTACGCGGCCGTGTCCGGGGCTCAGCTCAACACAAGGAAAAGTCACGCGCTCCGATTTGGATCATTTCAGGGTTCATTGTCAGCCAAGGCCCCCTTTGTGAACGCGGTCCGCGTACTTGGAGTACTATTTGAACCAAGCGGAGTATTGGCTCACACATGGGACGAAGCAGTTTCACGCACGGCCCGAATGCTCGCTGACGCCGCGCGCTTCGAGCTGTCGCTCAAATTCAGGGTCGCGTTAGTAAAATTTCGGGCGTGCGCCTTCACATTTTATGTGGCGTGAGAGGCTGTCTTGCCGCGCCGTACGGCTGGCCGTCTCTCGTCTTTGATAGGAGTGTTCGTGTACGGATGGTGGGACGGCTCTCGTTGCGCGCCATCTCCTGCACCTATCGACTAGCAGAGGAGGGCTCAGGCTGCCTTGCAGCAACACAGTGGCTCGAGCCATCATGAATAAGTTAGTCACGACACTGTTAGATAGTGATTGGTACCCGGGGCAATCGCTCTTACTCTACTGGATGAGCAAAGCCAGTCGAGGTTTCACAGAGGATCGACATAGTGGCCCGCAGGCTGAAAGGCCATACCCGTTCTATCGCGTCGCAGCAGGTTTCAAGCAGACCCTAAACGCCGACCTACCCGAGGTGGACTTAGATGCGGTTCCACCGACGGTAGTTAGTGAGATGGTCGCCAGCTTGCGACTCGGTTCGGATGATCAGCGGCGCACCTCAAATAATAGATGGAGGCCTTGGGCAGTCAGCTGCCTGCCCCCCGAGGTCAGAGACTTTGAGTGGCGGCGGCGCTGGGGAGTTCTATCCACGCGTCAGCGCCTAGCTTCATAGGGCGTACGTCGTGCCTAACGACAGCTGTCCCAACTGCTGCGCGACGGAAACAATCTACCATGCAGTGTTTGACTACTCAGTGGCGCGAGTCGTGTGGCGCCTCGTGAGACATATATTTTCTGCACACTACGGGCCAGGCGTTCGTCACCCGCGTGGAGTGTTTGCGCGAATGGTTGTGCGTTGTGTCATGTTTATTTTGTGGCGTCGCAGCTGCCTGGCGGAAGCACGTAGGCAACCGGCACGATCAATGTATCCAGCGCTTCGAAATCTCCGTCTCCTCCTCTGGAAGTACCTGTCCGAGCGTCTGGAAACAGATGGGGAGGCGCGGTTCCTACAGTGCTGGCATACACGTTGCTTTGTTGTTCGTCCGGATGGTCTCGCCATGCCGGCACTGCTTTATTGAGTGTTATAAAATGTCGTGTGGCTCCCCCCCCCCCCTCATTTTTTGGGGGAGAGGGATGTTGAAGTCGTAACGCGTGCAAGTTGTGTGCTTTCTAGCTTGGCATTAGTGCAATGGTCGTTGTGCAGGACGGACCTGCATCTTGTATATCATTGTTTAACATAGTGTTGGACAGAGTGTATACTATATAGTGTGGATATAAGCATGTATACGAGTATATGAGTATATATGTATATGAGTTGTAATAAACTTCTCTTCAGTGCAGCCCTACTGGCCAATCATCTTAAAGGACTATTAAGTAAAATAGTAAGTCTTCTCCAGACTTGCTCCATTCCTGGGAGGAGCATATTTTCCTCCCTCAACCTAACCCGAGACATCATACAGTACAGGAAGGCGCGGGCAACGCCAGGTCTACTGGTTGCTTTAGATCAAACGAAAGCTTTTGACCGCCTTGAACATCAATATCTATTCGAAGTTTTGCGTTGTTTTAATTTTCCCAAAGCGTTCATCCAAGTTCTTGAGCTGTTGTATTCAAATATGACTGGGGAACTGTTGTTGAACGGAATTGTAACACCAACATTTAATGTCACTGAGGGGTCCGGCAAGGATGCCCTCTTTCTCCTGTGCTTTTTGTGTTGAGGCGCTGGCACAATAACACAACAACAAAAGTTCTCCCAATTCCAGGCTCCAGCCGCATTAAAGTCTCCGCTTACGCGGACGATGTTACCCTTTTCCTAGCAGATGTTGACAGCCTTATAGGCGTCTTTACAACTTACGATGTTTACTCCACTTTGTCGGGTGCCAGAGCGAATATCGATAAGTGCGAAGCACCAAACTTGGGAAGTAACAACATCGCTTTACCAGCTGGAATTAGGTAGATCATATGCGTATATTGGGCGCTATTATTTACGCTAGTGGTGTATCTCCGCACATGTGGAGAGATATTGTGAGCGAGATACGACGACAGAATGAAGCTGTGTCTGCAGGCTCCTTGCTTTGGAGGAAAGAGTTTATTTAATTAAGAACGCAATGTGCAGCAAGCTCTGGTTTGCAGCACGATTGGCTTTACCACCGTCACCAACGGTACGCGCAGTGAACCCTCTTATCTTCTCTTGGTTCTGGCTTGGGAAATTTCAGCACGTAACGCACACATCCCCCCCACTTCCCAAGGCAAACGGAGGCTGCAGCCTGCCATGAGTAGTCACTTTCAGCAGAATTCTCTGCACAAAGTGCACTTGTGGTCTTCTAGATGAAGAAGCTTACCAAGGAAGGGTATTTTTACTGTACTAGTTAAGTCATTACTAGCGTACTCTAGTGCCTCGATGTCTAGGTAACTTAGCATCTGCAGCTGTTGTGCCAGCACCCGAGTATGCTGCAGCAGCACGTATGTATGCACAACTTGAAGCGCTTCCGAATGTGTTGTGGCACTCAGCATCATTATCAAGGCTGTGTGAAACCATGCATATGTCGGCCCCACATTCTAACTCTCGCCAAGTCCGACACACAAATGGAAACCTGCTTCTCCGCGTGACCTGCCATCGACTGTCAGAGATGTCTACTGGCAGTACTCGTAGGGCATCTTGCTAACCACGGAAATGCTGAATAGATGGCGCATGGTGCCAAATAATAAATGTATACATTGTGCTCAAGTAGAGACCAATAATCAGCCTATAAAAGAATGTGTAGCCGCGTGTACTATGTGGAGGCTTGTTGAAAAGGTTTTCGGTGTGTCTCTAACACATGCTCTGAGACAGCGGAACAAATTCGTATACTTGGTTTACTATACGGTGATGTATGTACTGTGGAATTTCCGAAATGTGTTCGAGAAGTCGAGAAGGCGCAATAGAGAAATGTTTTCTAGGTTGCGCAAATTGCGTAAAAGTATATATGCTCACTTGGAGTAACGACGTTTTGTTTTGGGGGAACAAGAATTCCTCCACTAAAGGTCAACGCGATATTTTCTTGTGTCTAAAAACAGAGTGCTTTTAACTGTTTGAAGCTGTGTGATCATGAAATAACGACCAGTTCAGACCTGCACTAGTAGCTGTGTAACCTGTATGGCTAGGTCTCTATTATTGTCTTTCGTACGTTTTGGGTATGTGCAACGTGATCATTTGCTCTTTTGTTTGTCATTTGTTAACAACATTTATGCTTACAGTCAATTTTAATTTGGAGGGTGTTGTTCTCTTGTTGTAATCCAGCATTGTGTCCTGTTTTCAGATGATTGTATTAACACCGTGGTATGGTGTTGACGGGCTTGTTTTGTACCGCTGGACCTGACTTATCAGCTTCGGATGTAGTGAAATGTTTTCTTTCGCCTTTTACTAAAGATTCCCGTAGGGAGGGACACTCCAATCAGCCTATAGGCCAATTTTTGTGGGGCCTTGCCCGTTTGGGCGAGGCCTAATCACAGAATCCAAAACAATATTATACTGCCTTCGTTGAATGTTCTTGTAAACGGTCAGCTGCAGTTGCGGTACCAATGCACTGCACGTACGACTACATTATACACTGTAGCACTGCTCAGGGGCGCCAACGCGGATCGGGGTAGAGAGGGTTACTCCTGATGCCACTCGGCCGCTTCCTAATTGTGATACCTCGATGCGAATTCGGGTGAAATCCGGAATTGCGCGTGAGATTGTTCCGTTCATTTTCAAGTGTTCGAAATTTCCCTTTTCACATGTTCGTTTGTGTACAAAAGTTTGTGCTTAAATACTACAATTCAGTTATTTTCCACTAAAATTAAATTTTGCAAACCGAGCGGTGAAGTCGGTCAGCTTCGTAGTGCTGCCTGGCGCGTACGTGGTTCATTTTGAATGGTGCCACATCATCATCACAAACCCCTGCTTAGTAGCAAAAAAGGAAAACGTATTATAACTCGTGCTGCTTGAAGTCTACATTTGGAATCCGAATAGAGTCGCCGGAAGTAAACATACATTTTCTTGGCTAGCTCTTCTCGCCGGCATCGAAGCTACAAAACGCCGATACTCCTCAAATCTGACAGAAGCTCAGGCGGCTGCACGGTTCTACATTTTTCACGGATATCAGGAGGACGCGATATGAAAACGGGAGCATACAGAAAAGGCAGGATTTTGGGCGACAGTGGCTTTCCAGCCGAATAAATCCAGCGCCCTGATCACGTTCACAAAGTTGGTCTGGGTAGCTGAAACACTAAAACTTTTTTTCAGCCTTATATAGCGCGTACAACTCGTGATTGGAACCATATTCCTGCTTAAATTGCATCCATCAATGATGACGCACTGTTTCATAGCTGTTTATCTAACATTGTATAATTAGGAGAACCTTACTTTTATAACGTCATGAAGGAGGTACTTGTTGTGTGTCAAATGTTTACCTGCATTACGTGTTTATTATTACACAATTTGACCACTCCCCTCCTTAATGCCTCTAGACCTGAGAGTAAAGAAGTATAGAATTCCGAGAAGGAAAACAAAAAAAAGGGGGGGGGGGGAGGGGGTATATTTCTTTACATCAATGAATCAGTCTGTTTTCTCTCAAACAGAAAATGTGAGGCTAAGCTAATGTCAAGATGTTGCAGATTAGAAACATATTTGCTTGAATACTGTTTGCACATTTTTTTGTGTGCACATGCAACGCGATATAAGTTAGCGTCGCTATGCGTTGTATGTTAGCGTCACTAGATGGCGATGGCCGCGCCCAAAGGCAAAAGAAGCAAATGCAATATGCGAAGACCACCAAATGTTCCCGTTTACAAGAACGAGTTGAGCCTAACATCCGAATTTATACAATATTTGCAATATTTTTCTAAAAGAGCAGCTCTAATAGAGGTGATAGTAATTATACTTTGCTAGAAACCCAGTTTTCGCTTTGATTAAGCAATCCTTTTATCATAGTAGGCGCTGTTAACGAGCACATATATACAAAACTCTGCAATGGGGTGGCGAGCGAAACGATTGTGGAGTATCGCTCAAGTGTCTCTTGAAATGCTCGTACTTATCTTTCGCATTTTTGGTCAACACGATATTTTCTTGCATCTAAAAACAGAGTGCTTTTAACTGTTTGAGGGTCTGTGACGTAACATAGCGGCCAGTTCGGACCTACTCTAGCAGCTGTGCAACCTGTATGGTTAGGTCTCTATTGTTGTCTTTCGTAACTTTTGGGTATGTGCAACGTGATCATTTGCTCTTTTATTTGTCATTTGTTAACAACATTCATGCTTACAGTCAATTTTAAGTTGGAGGGTGTTGTCCTCTGGTTGTCATTGAGCATGGTGTCCTGTTTTCACATGATTCTATTAACCCCGTGCCATGATGTGGACGGGTTTGTTTTGTGCCGCTGGACGTGACGTCATCTTCGGGTGTAATAAAAATTCTTCTTTTGCCTTTTACTAACGTCGTGTGATTCGGAGATACTTGTTCTGTATTTTTTGTTTAACTGCATTTCTTGTTTATTATTACTATAAAGAGAAAGATTTTCAGTCGAGGACGAAGAACTAGCTTCTGTGCGCTGTCGCCAGTGGCATCGCTATCGGTGTGTGCTCTGGACCTACGCGTACGTTGACCGTTCCTGACGGCCTTCTAGTTCGCCCAGTACCTGTAATAAACCCTTATCCTACATTTGGTGGAGTTGCGGGTTAGAAACGTCGGTCCTGGAGCTCCGTAGGCACACTATTCCTGAGCCTGCCATGACAGACGACGTCCAACATCAAGGCACGCAGGCCGATCCAACTGTGATCTGCGCCGGCTCCCTTCGCCAGCGGGACCCGGCTATCTTCAGCGGGACCGATGAGCACGATGTCGAAGACTGACTCATTTCTTAGGAACGGGTGAGCCTCTACAATAAATGGAACGACGAAACTAAATTGAACAACGTCATATTTCATCTCACAGTCGTGGCAAACTTGTGGTATACCGTAACCATAAAAGCGACATCCGTACTTGGCCTTCATTTAAAACAACGCTCGGTGAAGTTCTTGGTCGTCCGGCTGTCAGCAAATTGCGCGCCGAGGAGCGCTTGCGTGAGCGGAAGCAGCGAAAGCTTTACAAGCTATATCGAAGATATCGTCGAACTGTGCACGCTTGTGGACGCGAATATGTCAGAGGCTGCAAAAATCAAATACGTCTTGGTGGTATTGACGATGACGCCTTCCAGATGTTATCAGCGTGCGACTTGCGCACCGTCAATGAAGTCTTCCCGCTCTGCCAGAGCTTCGAGGAGCTGCGCAAACAGAGGGTATTAACGCGTCAGCCCCAAGCACAAGTTGAATCGTTTGCAGGACTGACGCCTGCAGCCGACAATTCATCGTTGCTGCTGCAAATTAAAGCCTTTATTCGTGAAGAGGTGGCGTGTCAACTTTCCCTACTTCCTAGCCCTAAAGAGCAGCCACACCATTTGGCTCCGGCATTGCGTCAGGCTGTCCAAGAGGAGGTTGCTGAGGCGCTTCCACCTATACATCCGCCATCAGTTGTCGCTGCTGCTCTCTGACTTATGCCGGCGCCGCTCCAAGACCTGTCGCCGCTCCTATGACATATGACGATGTCACCCCAAGGCCTGTCGCCGGTCCTCTGACTTATGCCGAAATGGTTGCACGACCTCGGCAGCCAACTTACACTCTACCGTCAGTGCATGTGCAAGCGCCAGCACCCTATTTTCGACCGGCTCTAAGACCACGCAATCCCTGGCGCACGACAGACAATCGGCCAGTTTACTATATTTGCCGGCTGGCTGGGCATATTTCCCGCAATTGACGAAACCATCTCCCGGTATCACCAGCAACTACCCAAAGGTCTGGGTAGTGGTCTTCGACGCCTCAGTATTCCGCGCCTACTGAGCTTCCAGCAAGCCGTCATTTCTCACCTGACCGCTCAGCCAACTCCGACCATCGTTCACCGTCGCCGCGACGCCGCTCTATCTCTCCGATGCGACGTCGGCCGAATGCTTCACGTGAGGAAAACTAGAGGCCGCAGTTTCTGAGGTGAGAACTGCGACCCCATCGAACTTTCCAAGCCCTAATCTATCGCCAGGCAATCTCATTGAAGTTTTCGTCGAAGATGTTTCTGTCATGGCCCTAATTGACACTGGTGCTGCGGTTTCGGTAATGGACGCAAAACTTTGTAGCTCTTTAAAGAAAGTGAAGACGCCAATTGCAGGATCGACTTTTGTTGCGAACGGCCACATCAAGCCTTTAGCAGCGTGCACCGCTCAAGTAGTGATCGAGAATCGCCGTTATATAATTGAGTTCGTTGAGCTGCCAAGTTGCTCACACGCTGTAATTTTAGGTTGGGATTTCCTGTCGCATCATGCCGCTATAATCGATTGTGCTCGCGCTGAAGTCGGATTTTCTGCACTGCCCGAGCCTGGGTCAGACAACGCTCCTTCTAGTCTATCCGCTAAAGCCCTCGTCGCCGAAGGCATCGACATTCCTCCTTCTTCGTCTCTCCTTGTAAATATCACTTGTGACTGTGCGATGAAACTCTCCTCTTCACGCCAGCACATTTCTGCACCGAAAGTGCCTTCCGTTACCCTATGCTTTACTCACTATTTCCGTTGGCTCCTCTACGCTCTGGCTCTCTAACCCGTTTAACTACCCCCCAGCTTTGCGCCATGGGGAATGGCTCGGGAGCCTACAACCCATCGCATCTCTTCTCCATGAAGAGACTGACGATGCGCCACGCCTCGCCATGGCTGCACTCACCCTTCCACTTTCTGTATCACCTCCATCTTCCATAGACCTGTTCCGGCCGCTCCATCGACACCAGTCTTCCTGAGCGTCAGCGAGAACAACGTCTTGCCCTCCTTCAACAGTTCAGCTCCTTCTTCGAAATTTCCTGGCCAAAAGTTCAACTGTCACTCATCGGATCGACACTAGAGACCACACCACTGCGACAGCGGCCCTACCGTGGCTCTGCAACAGAGCGCCAGGTTGTTGAAGAGCAAATAGACCAGATGCTCCGGAACGGTGTCATTCAGCCCTCAAACAGCCCTTGGGCCTCGCCTGCCGTACTCGCCAAAAAGGAGGATGGTTACATCCGCTTCTGTATAGATTACCGCCGACGTGATAAGGTTACAAATAAAGACGTCTATCCTTTTCCGCGCATAGACGGCGCACTGGACTGCTTGCAAGGGGCTGAATTTTTTTCATCCCTAGATTTACGTTCCGGATACTGTCAGGTCCCGATAGAAGCGGCCGACCGCTCTAAAACCGCTTTTGTTACTCCAGACGGCCTGTATGAATTTACTGTTATGCCGTTCGGTGTTTGCAATGGTCCTGCGACATTTGAGAGAATGATGGACACCATTTTGAGTGGACTGAAATGGAAGACCCGCCTCTGCTATCTCTACGACATCATCGTCTTCTCTCTTGACTTCGACACTCATCTCTACCGCCTGAAACATGCTTTGACCTGCCTTTCTGATGCCGGATTGCAGCTCAACTTAAAGAAGTATGGTTTCGCCGCCCGTCAACTGGCCATTTTGACGGCCAGTGGTGTCGGTCTCGGCACTGTACTCGCGCAGCGAAAATCAGGATTTTCTGAATACGTCGTCGCCTATGCAAGTCGAACGCTCACGAAGGTGTAGTAAATTTACTCAGTCGCTGAAAAAGAGTGTTTGGCAATAGTTTGGGCTCTGACCAAACTCCTCCTTTAGGCACCTTTTGGCCCCTTTTTGAGGTTGTGACCGACCACCATGCGCTGTGCTGGCTGGCTTTCCTCCTTGAAAGACCCATCCGGCCGTCTTGGTAGGTGGGCTCTTCGTCTACAGGAATTTGATGTAAACGTAGACTACCGCTCTGGCCGCAAGCATCAAGACGCCGATGCCCTTTCTCGCTGCCCCCTTCCAACTGATATCGACAGCCTTTCCATCTTGGATGCCTCAGCAACGTCACTTCGAATCAGTGACATGCGCAGTGAGCAGCGCAGAGACCCCTGGGCTGCTTCTCTTATCGACCTCCTCTCAGATCCATCGGCTGCTTCTCCATCGCGTCCACTTCGCCGCCAAGCATCGCACTTCGCCATTCGCGACAACCTTCCTTATCGCCGCAACTACAGGGCTGATGGCCGCAAATGGTTGCTAGTCATTTCTCGCCACTTACGCTCGCAGGTCTGCGACTGCTTTGACGCTGACCCACAATGCGGCCGTGCGGGAGTGTTGAGACATACCATCGCCTACGCTTGCGATACTACTGAAGGGGCATGTACAACTTTGTCCTCAAATACGTTCGCTCATGCCTAGTCTGTCAACGTCGCAAGGCCCCTATTCATCTTTCTGCTGGCGAGTTGCAGCCGCTACCTTGCCCATTACGCCCCTTTGATCGCGTCGGTATTGATTTATACGGCCCGATCCCGTACACAGCCGCTGGAAACCATTGAACCTTCGTCGCGGTTGACCACCTGACGAGTTATGCAGAAACCGCTCGCTTCCATTTTCCAGAGCGTCAGACGTAGCCTAATTCATTTTGCAGCGATTTTTCCTACGCCACGGCGCACCTCGTGAGCTACACAGTGACAGAGGACGCTTATTTTTATCTGACGTTGTTAAAGCACCACTGAACAAGTGCCACATACCTCATCCAACCTCTACCGCCTATCATCCGAAGACTAACGGACTCACCGAACGCTTCAACCGTACCCTCGGTGACATGCTTTCTAAGTATGTCTCCTCCGACCACTCTGACTGGGATCTCCTCCTTCCATATGTGACGTATGCATGCAATACTGCTACACTGTCAACTACCGGTTTCTCTCTATTCTATCTTCTTTACGGCCGTCACCCCTCTGCTCCACTAGATACCATTCTTCCGTACCAACCAGACCCATCTAACTATACCGCTGCTTCTGAAGCTGCCCGATCTGCAGAGGAGTGCCGCCAAATTGCCTGGTTTCTCACAACTGAAACCCAGTCCCTCCAGAAATCCTTCCACGATGACCATCAGACGACACCGCAATTCTCTTTTGGCAGTCGTGTGTGGCTGTGGATTCCATCAGGGACTCCCAGACTACCTTCTAAATATATTTTCAAGTATCACGGCCCCTACCGTGTCCTGGAGCGCATCTCTCCTGTCAATTACATTATGGAACCGCTGACGCCCTCACCTGATCTCCGTCGACGCAGCCGCGAAACTGTCGGCAACCAGCGCCTTAAGCAATAATACGACCCTGCCATTTTGCCTACGCCGTAAATCGCCAGGATGGCTCCTCTTCGCCCCGGGTATGGTCGCTAGAAAGGTTAGGTGACGCGAGCGGGCGGAGAGCTCCGCTCCTACGTTTCATGCGTCGCGCAGGTGGCGCTGCTCTCAGCACTTCGATGCGTGCTCGGCTCGCGCTGGGGTAAACTGCTGCGGTTGCAGCGCAGTCATACCAACAAAATGTTAAAATTATGGTTACCACTGGAAATATTTTGACCAGGTAAGTAAAATAGGCAAATCAGGAGTGACGTAGACTGCAAATATGCTATTTGGCACCGTGAAAGCGGGCAATGCGGCTGTGCCGGTTGTTTTGCTTGTCGCGCTACTAAATGCTGCTTAAACGATGAAGTTTTCGTCTGAAGGTGCTTTACGTTCCCTTTCCCGATGCGCACAGTGGTCGCAGTTATAAAATAATTATTTTCGTTTGGTTTTGTGAGCTTTAAAAAGCCAAAGCGACTCGGGCTGAGGGGCGTTGCAGTCGAAGATTACTCAGAATGCAGATGACATGTGATTATTTAACGTGCGGTTACGTCGCACAGTACGCAGGCACCAGGCTAATTTGTATTCTTTTGTTCTCTGCGGGTATGCGGTGCGTCTAAAGTGGGAAAGTCAATTTTTAGCCAGATGATATCCAGAACGTACAACACGCGATGTGAAACGGTATTTGAGTACAGCAGGAACAAATTGCAGTTTTATTGACAAAAAAACTCTCATGGATAAGCAAAGTTTTGTGTATTGCACTTAAGGGCAAGAATGCTGAAAAGAAAATTGTAATATCACAATGCTGAGGTTGCTGTTGAAGGCCTCAAATATACATGTAATAAAGGTAGAATAAACAATTTTCAGACATAACTGCTCGCAACCAAATAGCAAATTAAAGAACCTGCCTCAGTTTAAACAGTTTCATTCTATCTTGCCTTTCTTTTCGCAATAATTCTGCGTCTTCAGGTAGAAGTGTAGTCTGCTGAGAACCTAGGACTTGATCACTTTGTTTGTCACAGATGTACTATGTTCGTGACAACCAACCAGCTGCAGTTTGGTCATTTGGAGAAAGGATACCAAGTCCATAAGGCTGTCTCTCCGGATTTCACGCGCACTAAAACAGCGAGTAAAGGTGTTTTTAAGGGATGTCACAGCGGCGTTTAGATTGGTTGATGGAAGCAAAGACCGGCTCTGTCAACTGCACTGGTTAGACACGCTGCGTCTGGAGCAGTTCCGTCCTTGAGACTGAGGAGTTGCTTGCAGCACTCTTCACATTTTGTGCCAGCTATGCATTTCTTCGCCATATAGCCAGCGATATAAAATATGAGCCTTGATTCACTGGCCTGAGTGATGAGAGATGTGTGTTCGATGCCACTGTCTTTGAGAACTTCATTTGCCTCACTGAGGTATCCCACATCGAGAAGCTAGTCATGGACGATGCTTTCACTAATTTATGTTTTTTTTTAGCAATTGACTGGCCTTTTGCCTGACAACGATGTTTTCATTATTTTTTTTAGCAATTGACTGGCGGTTTGCCTGACAACGATTGTTTCATTAATTTTTATTTTACAATTGACTGGCCTTTTGCCTGACAACAATGATTTCATTACTTTATTTAGCAATTGACTGACCTTTTGCTTGACAACGATGCTTTCAATAATTTTATTTTTACAATTGACAAGCCTTTTGCCTGACAACGATATTTGAATTTCTTTTTTAGCAATTGACGGGCCTTTTGCCTGACAACGATGTTTTCACAGATTTTTTTTTTATCTGGGGGTTTCTAAATGCAAGAGAAACAGAAAAGTACGCACATGTACTACACACTTGCACTAGCACCTCGGCAAGAAAAACTATATAGACACCAAACAAAACAGGATAAACTGAGCTAGGGCAAAGCTGATCGTAAAATAGCACCACAGCTCAAGCAGCATATCTACAGGCAAACAAGAACGAACGCGCCGGCGTGCGCCGGAGAGAATGCATCGGATGTATGGATGGAATATAGAAGCGTCCGCTTTGAAATGGGGTGGTAGCAGTAGCTATCATGCTCGTTTTTCTCCCTATATCTTAATTATTGATTTAGAATGGTTAACTAAACCATCATTATATTTATTAAATTTTGTTCCTACCTTACTAACATTATGTCACTTCTCTGCTTTTGAGCCACCAATCTTCCAGTCGTTTTTTGCTAGTTTCCACCGCCGGTTTATTCACCCGGCCCCTGTTATCTCTAAACCCCAGAGCTTCAGGAACAGTGATTGCGCCTGCACAAACTTCCGGATGGATACCATTACATTCGAGTATAATATGGTCAATTGTTTCACTGGAGTTTCCACATAACACATATGCGTCATCTCCATTGTTAAATTTCTTTTCGTAACTGCGTGTTCCAAGGCACCCTGATCTAGCTTCAAAAAGTAGGGCACTGCCTCTTGAGTTATCAAAGAAATCTTCCTTCCTGATCTGCATTTTCCACTTTCGGTATAATTCCACACTCTGTTTCTTTTCCATCGAATTTATCCAATTTTTACCTTCTGTGTTTTTCACCTGTTGCTTAATGCTCTTTATTTCTCCGTCCTTGTTACTAGCATACTTACCAGTTACTTTCCTAGTTCTTTTCCTCCATTGTGAGTCAACGCTTTTTAGGTACAGGTATTTAAATACTTTAGCTGCCCATCTGTTACTGTCCAATTTCCTCAGGCGTTCCTCATATAATATTTTACTCTGAGCTTCCCGTACTTCGAAAGATGCCCAGCCCATATCTCCCTGTACCGCCTCATTTGTGGTTTTGCTGTGGGCACCTAGTGCTAATATCGTCCAACGGATGTCTGATTTGTTTCTAATGTCGACTGTACCTCTGATTTTAGGCACAAAACCGCAATTCCGAAAGTAAGTCCGGGCACCATAATTCCTTTCCAAATACCCCTCAAAACCTCATACCTATTGTATCCCCACAATACCTTATGCTTCATTATCCCGGCATTCCTTCGCTCTTTGGCCTTAAGTGATTGCTCGTGCTTTCCAATGTATGCCAATGCTTCGTTTATCCATACCCCCAGATATTTATATTCTGCTACTCTAGGTATTTCAAGGCCTTGTATTTTAAGACCCTGATCAGTTGAGCCGTTGAGAATCATCAGACCCGACTTAACTGCGCTGAAGCTGAAGCCTAGAGCGTCCCCTTCGTCTCCGCAATACTTAACTAGAGTTTGCAATTCTTCCAGACTCTCAGCTAGCAGCACAATATCGTCTGCATATATCAAACCGGGGAGGCGCTGCTCTACCGCCTTTCCACCTAATCTATATGACAGGTTAAAAAATAGGTTACTCTCTTGTATCCTTCGTTCCAGGTTTATCATATAAAGCATGAACAGCACCGGTGGTAGAGGACAGCCTTGTCTTAATCCTTTGCATACTTTGACATCCTCCGTACTTCTTATCCCTTCCCACGTAATTTCTACTTTGTTATCCCGGTATATTTCCTGTAGGAACTCTATTATCTCATAACTGATACCTTCTTTTTTTAATATGTTCCACAGGAGTTCCCTGCTTACGTTGTCGTACGCCCCGTTTATGTCCAGGAAGGCCAAATACAAAGGTCTATTTTCCACTCTAGATATTTCGATGCATTGGGTAAGCACGAACAGGCTATCATCTAAGCGCCTACCATTTCTAAAGCCGTTCTGAAGTTCTCCGAGTATCTTGTTACTTTAAACCCATGCTTGCACCTTTAATTTCACCGCCTGCATGGCTGACCTGTACATAACAGATGTTATGGTAATCGGCCTGTAGGATTTTATGTGCATCCTGTCTCCTTTCCCTTTATAAATCAAATTCATTTTACTCTGCCGCCAGCTGTCCGGAATTTGCTTATTCGTTATGACTGTTTCCAGAGCTTTTAACAACGTTTCCTTACTTTTTGGACCGAGTTCATTAATCAGCTTGATCGGAATTCCATCTATTCCTGTAGATATGTTCTTAGGAATATTTTTTTCTGCCTTTTTCCTGTTTAGATTGGTCAGTTCTAAGCTGCTTTGTATTCTGCTACCTTGTGTTGCTTCCTGATTTGCGGAGATTACCCTATCGTCGCTCTTAAATGACTCGGCTATAACTGATGTAATGTAGTTCACTGCGTTGTCTCCCTTTAAACAATTTCCCTCGTTATCTTGAATCCGATCCTGCTTTCTTTGATTCTTCTTCCCTAGACAGCTTATATGGTTCCAGAATTTTCTTGCTCCGCCTCTAGAGGCATCGTGTACATCAGCCATCCAGCGATCGGTGGACTGTCTTATTTTACTTTGGACGAGGGCCTGCACTTGAAGTTTCTTTTGTCGATATGATTCCCATTTTTGGTCGATTTCCTCCTGAGATACCTGTGCTTTCTTTGCCATTCGGTGTTCCCTTGAAGCAGCCCGTCGTGGTTCAATAGCTTCCCTGATTTCCTTATTCCACCAGCTCCGTGGTTTCCTCTTTCCATTCCAGCGGTTTGCTACTTTAACCTCCTGAATTTTCCTCCTTATGAGTAGTTCTACCTGTTCATAATCCCAGTCTTCCATGGGGCTTTTCTCTATTGCTTCCTCTATGTCTGCTGCTACCTGCGCTATTTTATCGTCGTTTAATTTTGCGTTTACGTTTTGTCTAAGTTCCATTTCTCTTTTCATCAAGGGCCCCATCTGCAGACTAATACGTTTATGATCACTTCCCAGACTACACTCCCCTTCTTCGTCTATTTCCATTTTTGTGACCTAGCTATAAATTAACTGCGACATTAGACAATAGTCAATGGTCGTCTGCCTGTTGCGAAATTCCCACGTGATTTGGCCTTCACATTTTGTTTCTCTATTTACTATAACTAGACCGTGTCGCTCACAGAAAAGAATTAGCTTGCCGTTACAATCCGTGTATCCATCCAGATCGTCGATGCGGCCGTTCATGTCCCTCAGTAGAATAATATTGGCCCCGTTTCCAAACTGGCTTATATCGTCACTGAGACATTCAACAAGATCCCTGTTTTCTTGTCTGCATTGACGTCCTGTTCCTAAATAAACTACCCTCAGCCATGTCCTTATGCCGGCAATTGTTCCTGAAACCCAGATATGCTCTTTACAAGGTGATTTAATTCTTTGCCAATTTGTTCCCTGGTGTATCAACATACCTACCCCTCCACCCTTTTTTCCGTTCTCCTTCTGTTGCACCCTTCCCAGACGTAGCCTTCTATAAACGGCGGATCTTCTAGACCCCTGAGATGTGTCTCGCAAAGAGCGTACACATCTATTTTGTCATCCTTCAACTGCTGTTCTATCTCTATAGCCACTTCGCTCTTTTTCTACCTGCTTGCATGTTTATGTAGCTGATCCTAGTGTTAAATTTCTTTTTTGTACTTTTCTTTCTCGACCTACTCTTTGCCATTTTTGGGGGCTCAGCCTCCATTATTACACTTTCTTCTGCTTCACTTCTAACTATCTCTGTGCACGGAGTCCTCGCGGACCCCCTAAAGAAGCTACAGCCCTGCCTGCCAGGCGCCAGCCGATCTCTGCTCCCACCCTTCTGTTAAAATGAATGCCACCTCGCTGAAAAGCCTACCAAAACCTGCTTTATGTACCTCCCTGTTTACCTCAACCACTTCGAAACGCTTCTCCAGGCTTAACTTTCTTATGTCCTGATTAACTGTCGCCACGTCCTTTTCCATCTTTCCGTTCAATCCTAGCACCTCTGGTACTGTGCATACAACTATCTGCGTCTGCTGTGCTATCTCCCTGATCTCGTCAACTCCCTTAGCTAAACTTTCCACCACTCCTGCAGCGTCACCATTTAGGACGTCGTTTAGACCCGCGGCTACTATTACCATCGAAGAGCTGACAGCAGCGCCACAGCGGCGATCAGTGGCGGCGGCATGAACCGCAGGCGTGTTTTCTCCAAGCGGCGGAATGCGCGGTCGCGCCACCTCTCCCCGGAGGCCCTTGTAAAGAGGAAGATGTTCATTCGAAGACGAAGAACTAGCTTCTCTGCGCTGTCGCCAGTGACATCGCTATCGGTGTGTGCTCTGGACCTACGCGTACGTTGACTGTTCCTGACGAGCTTCTAGATCGCCCAGTACCTCTAATAAACTTCAATCCTACATTAAATACTTTGGCCACTCCCCTTCTTAATGCCTCTGGTCCTGAGAGTAAAGAAATATAGCATTCAGAGTAAGAGCTCCGGAAATAAAAAAAAGGGGTGTGGGGGGGGGGGATATTTTCTTCAAGAAAAAGATAAACAAAATTGTCATTTACATCAATCATTCAGTCTGTTTTCTCTCAAACAAAAAATGTGACGCTAAGGTCAAAATGTTGCAGATTGGAGACGTATTAGTTTGTATACTGTTTGGACATTTTTTGTGTGCACATGACGCGTGAAAGACGTTAGCGTCGCTATGCGTTGTATGTTATCGTCACTAGATGGCGATGGCCGCGCCCAAAAGCAAAAGAAACAAAAATAATGTGCGTAGACGACCAAATGTTCCCATTTCCAAGAACGCGTTGACCCTAAGATCCGAATTTGTACAATGTTTTCAATATTTTTACTAAAAGAGCAACTATATAATAGGGGTGATTTTACTTATATTTTGCTAGAAACCTGGTTTGCGCTGAGTTTAAGCAATACTTTTATCATTGTATGCGCTGTTAACCAGCACATGTAGACAACCGCTGCAATGGGGTGGCGAGCGAAACTGTGTGCAGTATCGCTCAGGTTTCCCCTCAAATCCACGTACTAATCTTTCACCGCTGGACTTAACATGTCACCTTTGGGTGTAATAAAAACTTTTCTTCCGCCTTTCGTGATTGTATTAAATCCGTGCCATGGTGTTGACGGGTTTGTTTTGTACTGCAGGACCTGACATGTCACCTTCGGGCGTAATAAAATTTTTTTCTTTCGCCTTTCGTCCCCACTTTCGTCCCCAAATCACATCGGCCATGACCAGTGCTGTAGTAAAGGGGCTTGTAGAAGTATTGGATGGAAGGCCTTCGTTGACAGTTCTCTGAGGTGCTTTTTATGTAGTCTCCGTTTTTTACAAGATTAGTGGCGGGGGTCCCTGCGTGTTTCACGTTAGGGGCGTCCCGAGATTTCGTCACCATGGCGCCTTTAACGCCGTGGAATCTTTCAAAGACTCTGGTCTTCGACATGGTCGTTCCTACGGGGACCAGTCCCGAGACCGTCGTCGACGCGGCGACTTCGATAGTGAGTTTACCCGAAGTTTACTGCTTCCAGCATATGGGCGCCCAGTCTTTTCAAGTTACAGTGAAGAGCATGGTATCCATGTCTCTAATCGTTGACGCCGGCTGGCTCGTCATTGGCAGCGAGCGTATACCGATCGTCCCTGTTGGGCCTCAAGTTACCACCGTGGCCTGCCTTTTCCTGCCGTCTTACGTCTCAAACGAAACGCTCGTCCAGGTCCTGAGCCAGCACGGCAAAGTCCTGTCCGTCACTGCGGGCAAGACGAGCTCCAGTAAGGGCGTTCTCACTGGGACGCGGTATGTGCGGATGGAGATGTCTGCGTCGTCACCAGTACCCAATTGTCTACGCGTCGCTGGGCATCGCGTAACCTTTGACTACAAAGGTATGCAGCGTGTTTGCCGGCGATGTGGCTCCTCAGAGTACTTTCGGGCGCAGTGCTCAGCGCCTTTTTGTGGACGCTGTGGTATCCACGGTCACCAAGGCGAAGGCTGTGTCATGCCCTGCCGACGTTGCAGTGATGACCACCCGATGGTGGCGTGCCCGGTGCGCCGTTCCTACTCGGACGCAGCGGCAAGTGCGTTCCCTCCGATTACACCCATGCCGTTTACACACAGTGCCGGTCCCATCTGCCAAGCCAGCTGAGTCGGCTAAAGGTAAGGAGGAAGTACAAATAGACTCTGTGGAGGGCACATCAAAAACGTTGCCGAATTCGACTGCTGGTACACTGGTGGAAGGATCAGCCAGCAGAGATGACGTGCCGTTGGACAAGCATACGACTGGTCCATCCCAGCCTGAGATTGCTTGCGCGACGGCGGCTGACGTCGCGGTGGCCCCCGGATCATCGTGTGAGCCTCCTGCTACTGAGACAGCTCCTGCCACATCGTCACCGGAACCTCCGTGCGCGTCTAAAGTTCGCGGCGTCCAGGCCAGTCATGGAGTTCGCGGAAGGAAGGTGCAGTCGGCATATAAGGCTTTGGCTCCACCGAAAACCCGCGCTGCTCTCGGAACGCAGGCTGATCGTATTATGAAGCTGGCGGCGACGCTGGCCACTGCTGGCGTTTCTAAGATTCGCGGAGCCTTGGAGAAGGCAAACGGGGCGCGTGCAAGAACTACCGGCTTTACGAAAACACTTAAAGGAGTCATCTGAGATGTGTATTCCAGCAGCTCTTTCAGCTTTGGTGTCGGACACTCCCCGTCGCTTTCAATGCTCAGTGAGTGTGATATGAACATCGAACTCCAGCGAGAAGGGAATAAGCGCTGTGTTTCGTCGCCGATCTCAGGATCGGATACGGCACAAGAAGGTCACCCGGAGGAACACCCTCCCAAGATGTCCCGTCCTTCTTCAGGAGGGCCGGGAGGCTCCGCCTAATGTGTGTGCAAAGCACTTTCGTGGTGCCACCTCAGGGTGCGCATCTGCCTTAATGGCGTTCCGAACGCAATACCCGATATGGCATTACAACTGAAAACTTCTTTAAACGCCCAGGGCTTTCGTAATATGCGAAAACAGATAGAAATAGTATATTTGCCTTTCAGAACAAACTGTGATATCTTGTGTCTTCAGGAAACAAATTTACTATACTATTTCCGATGTATTGACCTTTAAGCGCGATTTTAATTTGGAGTGCGTCTTTTCGTTCACCACTTCGCGCTCGAATGGCGTAGGAATTGTGGTGCTAAACAGATTCATTTTGCGCGATCATCACTTCACGTATGACGGGTTTGGGCGTGTGCTAGCGTTCGATTGCTTATTTTCGGCTGTGAGGTTGCGCATCTTGTGCATTTATGCTCCGGCGGACTCCAGCCTTAGTAAAAGCTTCTTTAAAGTGTTGGATGCTTTCTTTTTAGGCGGCCGCCATGTAATAACAGTGGGTGATTTTAATCATGTCATAGACTCACATGATATTCAAGGCCCTGGTCGAGAACGACCGACTTGAAACGCACGTGAAGTGCAGCGCCTGGGTCAGCATTTTGCGCTTCTTGATGCGCACGAACTCATGCATAGGTCGCGTTTCTGGTGGACATGGCGTCGTGGTTCATCCGCGAGCAGGCTAGACCGTGCATATGTGCCGCAGTCCCTTTCAACCTATGTGTCGGCTATGGGTGTTGTGACCTTGCCTCAGAAGCCCATTCATATTTCTGACCACCGGCCAGTCATGCTCAGCCTTTCCTTTCCTAGCGCTGGCTCATTTCGTCTGTGGCGTTTTGATGTGCGCGTACTACACGATTCACGTTCGCGTCAGAGCTTGTCGCGAGCTTTACGCGTCTCGCTTTCTGACAGTGCTGAAAATGAATGGGACATGCTCAAATCAATTAGGCGCATGCATAGTTCGGTAGAGGGTCGTGCACTACTTCGTCGCGTGTCTCAGGAGCTGGTAGACACGACTTCGAATATCCGTATCGCACACAGAGCGGGCTGGCATATACCCCTCTGATGCGAGCCTGGTGCGACGAGTTATATAGCCGGTATCAGTGCCTTATTGGAGCCTCGTCCCTTTCGGCGGCGGCAGTGGCGTGGAAGACGTAGTCCATCTGCACATCCTGAGGTGCTTCGATTTGCGCAGAGAACTTACATCCATAGCTCAGCGTTGAGCGGAGCGCCCCACTCTGCGTCCCATCAAAGTAGGGATTGTATGCGGTTCCTGACGCACTTCAAAGGCATGGCGTTTTCAGATGCTACGATTAATGTAGGAGCTGTAGAGACGCATCCAATGTTAGCTGGGTTGCCGCTGGTCAGCCCGGAGATGCGGGATGTGCTTTGAGCACTTCCCTCTTTAGAAGACGTAAAGACAGCTTTCAAGCCAATGAAACGCGTGTCAGCGCCTGGGCCTGCTGGGCTCCCTGTGGAATTTTATTTGGGTTTCTAGGACGTTGTCGGTTCAGCACTGACCAATGTCCTTTGACAGTGCTTTGAGTGTTTAGATTTTCCGGCCATTTTCGAAGTGGGCGAAACGTGATCCTGGGTCATCTCATCCAGAAGAGTGGAGGCCGATCACCCTTATAAACGTAGACTACAAGGCTCTCGCAGCCGTCGTGGTTCGGCGCTTGAGGGGTGTGATGGCCTCCCATTGGTTGTCATTAGGTGTACTCTGTTCCTGGCAGGATACATAGGTTATCGTATGCCACTCGAGACATTATTGAATACACACAAAGACGCTTAGCTACTGGCATACTAGTTTCTTTAGATCAAGAAAAATTAGCTTTTGACCGGATAGAACATGGCTACATATTCGGCGTTCTGAATGCTTTTCGGTTTCCGCAAAATTTAATATGTTTAATTAAAAGCATGTATGATGGCATTCAAAGCACACTGGCGATGGATAGGTGGGAAAGTGCCCTCTTCCCTGTGACCCACGGTGTCCGGCAAGGTTGTCCCCTCTCGCCTCTTTTGTTTGCTCTCGGCTTAGAGCCTTATTTGAGGGCAATAATTACAGACCAAAGTATCCGTGGCCTCCCTCTCCCAGGCTGTCAGACGCTGCGTGTGACTGCTTACGCGGCTGATATTACGTTATACCTACGTGATGAAGCGAGCCTGCTGCGCTGCCTTCATCTTTTTGACAGATACAGCAAGGTGTCTGGGGCTGCTCTCAATTTTGAAAAAAAAGTAAATATCTTTTAATTGGCAGGCCTGAAGCGCGCCTTAATGGTGCCCTGCCAATTACGCACAGCGACACCATCCGCATACCTGGCATTGATTATGAGGCACGTGTGATAGCAGCTTCGGTGTGGACTGCCGTCTTAAACGAGCGCAGCAAGGTGACTACAGCCAGGGCCTTTGAACTACCCATGTTGGAGAAACGCTATCTTGTCCACACTGTTTTCTGCGGACGAATATGGTACCTCGCACATGTAACGCATCCACCTCTCATAATTTTGGGTTCCCTTCAGTCTCTTGTAAGTTCATTTTTTTAGCAGGTCGCACGGAACTAGTATGCCGTGCGCCACTCGGCCGGCAACGTTCGAAGGGTGGGTTTGCCTTCCCTTCTTTGTCAGGCTGCTGGCTCCACGCTACTTTCTTTGTTTGCTGCAGGGTGATGAGTGCCCAGCACGGGTGCTTGCCTTCTATTTTTTAGGTACAAGTGTGAAGGAGCTTGTCCCTGACATACCACTCAACAGGGGACCTCAGGCTTTTCGGATGCCTGTTTTTTATTCGTGTATGGTGGCATTTAGTCGCCACGCCCGCCATGTGAGCCCTGAATTAGACATCTCGGCGAACAGAGTAGTGGAGTCGATGAGAACGTTACTTCTTCCGCTGGTGCCTGCAGAACGTAGGCATGGGCGGATTACACTTGTTGGTTACCACTCACAGCGTCTTTCTGCCAAGGCATTTACGTGACTTTATGTGGATTTTGGAGAAGGGGGGGGGGGGGGGGCTTGCCTACACGAGATCGGCTGCAACGATGGGGCATTATGCGGACAACGCAGTGCCCCAACTGCCCACTTCAAGTATCCAATCGTCACATGGCCCAGCAAATGCGTCGTTGCTCGTGTTTTTTGGAGGGCAGTTCATGCCGGTTTCAGAAGTCTAGGTACTAACCGATTTCAGATAAATGGTAGATGTCATCACGGTCGCTTTGCACGATTGCTGATTGTAGCTGGCGCTTTCGCGTTATGGCGCAATCGTTGTGAGGCTGTCGCATCGAGCCGGTGCCGACGTGCGCTTTTCCCTGTCCTGGCGCGTCAACGAAAGGAGATCGTAAGCTTCCTGGTTGAGGAACTTTTCTACCTCGGGGAGCGCGAGTTCCTTCGCCAATGATCTTGCCCTTTTGTTTCCGTGTCGGATGGACGTGTTCAGGTGGTGTTTAACCCACCTTGGTACCTGTCATATAATGTAAATATTTGTGTCAACTAACTCCCGTATACATCGCAACACACATGTGCATCCAAACATGTCGAATAGACGTGTATTGAGTGGTTTTTAACACACCTTGGTACCTGCAATATGATGCAAATATATATGTCCACTCACAGCTGTTCACATCGCAACCCACATGTGCACTACATACTGTACATGCGATTGCTGTATGTGTTGATATCTATTTTATTTGGCAAATTATTCTACACTGTCTATACCATCATGTACATTGCCATTCAAATTTGTATATATCATCATCACGAACAGCCAAATTTTATTCGGTATGTAAATACTGATTTCATATGTATTTGTTCGTTAGGATGTATTTTGTGCACATTTTTCTTTGTTGTTAATTATGTGCATTTTCTGTTTGGTCATTTATCGCTGCTCATGTGAATGTCTAATTTCTAATAAACTTTTTCTAAACACATTTTTCTCCTCCTTCTAAACTGTACTGTGGCACTTCCGAAATGTGTCCGAAAAGTCAAGAAGGCGCAATAGAGCAATGTTTCCTAGGTTGCGCAAATTGTGTACAATTATATATGCTCATTTGGAGGAACGACTGTTTGTTTTGGGGGAACAAGAATTCCTCCGCCAATGGTCACCGCGATATTTTCTTGTGTCTAAAAACAGAGTGCTTTTAACTGTTTGAAGCTCTGATCGTATTATAACGACCAACACTAGCAGCTGCGTAACCTGTATGATTAGGCCTCTATTGTTGTCGTTGGATATGTGCAACGTGATCATTTGCTGTTTTGTTTGACATTCATGCTTACAGTTAACAAAATTGCTTGAAGGGGATAACGCCCAGGAGATTGCGGACAGCCGTCTTCTGCATATGTGGGAAGATAAGCAGAGCATGGAGCGTCCTCTCAAAACGCAGAAATGGAACCGCAACCTCAGAAGAAGAATTGCGCGACATAATAAAGAAATCGAAGATTATACTTTCAAATTATGCGAACAAAATTTGGACAAAAAGTGTAACGAAATGGGGGGGAGCATGAACTTCTCCAAGACGTGGAGCTTGCTCCGGCACTTGTTGGACCCAGACAACTCGAAGACGCACTCTGGTATAAGATTAGATAAAGTGAGGCGCGCGTTCGAAGGAAATGATGATGATTTCATGAGCAAATTAAATGAGACGTATGTGGGGGAAAGTTCACGAACCCCACTTCCTGACTATGGTGGAGCGCCTAACGAGGCGCTGGACGCCCTCATCACAGAAGCGGAAGTGAGGGCGGAGATTGTAAGACTTAAAACGAAGTCGGCTCCAGGCCCTGACGGCATAACGAACAAAATGCTCAGGAACCTAGACGATGACTCCATTAGGTATCTGACGGAGTATATGAAGGAATGCTGGGAAAAAGACGAGCTCCCGTACAGTGGAAGAAGGCAAGTATTATTTTAATACCGAAACCAGGGAAGTCTCCTCAACTGGCAAATGTACGACCAATTTCCTTAACTTCATGCGTGGGGAAATTGATGGAGCACGTCGTCCAGACCAGACATGAGTTTCATGGAGCAGGGTGATCTGTGGCCACATGAGATGGTTGGGTTCCGACCTCACTTGTTTACGCAGGATGTCATGCTCCAAATAAAACATGACATAATAGACTCAAAGTCTAAATATGTGAAAGCAATATTGAGGCTCGACCTCACGAAAGATTTCAAAAACGTAAAACATCAGGCGGTCCTGTAAGGGCTGAACAAGATTAATGTAGGTACCAGGACATATCGGTACAACAGGGACTTTCTGACGGGTAGAACGGCCTGCATGAAGTTCCAAACGCTGGAATCCCCCTCAATAGAGCTAGGAAATAAGGGTACGCCCCAGGGATCAGTGCTGTCCCCCCTACTCTTCAGCGTGGGTATGAGGGAACTCCCCGGGTAATTTGGCAAAGCTCGAGGGATTAAAATTTAGTATATATGCTGATGATATCACCCTTTGGGTTAACCGGGGAAGTGATTCGTGCGTCGAAAACCTGCTCCAAGCCTCCACCGACATCATAGTCGATTACGCGGCAGAGAGAGCCTAGCGTGCTCGCCGCACAAATCAGAATTGTTTATATACAATCCGAAGCACTTAAGATGCAAGGCACCGTTGGAGATCAAAATTAAAGTGGCGGGTAACGAGGTACCAATAGTCGAGCAAATCAGAATGTTGGGCTTGATTCTCCAATCACACGGACATAATTGCGAGGCCATCAAGAGGCTGGAGAATCATGCGATGCAGATCCTGAGCCTAATTAGGCGGGTGGCCAGCAGGGGCCGAGGATTAAAGGAAAAAAAATTTGATGAAACTAATACAGGCGTACATCTTCAGCCGAGTGAGCTACGCAACGCCGTATCTAGATTTGAAAGCGATGGAAAAAGAAGATATCGAGTCTCTAATAAGAAAATGCGTAAAATGGGCGCTAGGACTGTCCATGTGTACATCCACAGAGAGATTGATGGCTCTAGGAGTACACAACACATGGGCAGAACTGGCGGAAGCGGTGCGAACCCCTCAAATTGAGAGTCTTAGCACCACGAAGACAGGAAGGGTCATTCTGACGAAAGTTAAAATAAATCCCGATAGGGGTCCCACGTTCAAGGTGGAGATAGATAGGGAAGTCAGACAAAATCTGATGATCCCCCCCCCCCCCCCCCCGCCCCTGCCAAAAAAAACATGCACCCGAAATATAACAAAGACAGCAGGAAAAAACGAGCCGAAGCATTCGAAAGTTTCGGAACTTGAGGTGGCCTATGTAGACGCGGCGGGAGGTGGTTGAAGTCTCACGGTGGCAACGGTCGTCAGAGACCGGGGCAATCCCGTGACAGCTGACACGTTGCGCGGGCGGAGTACAGAATTAGCCGAGGAAACCGCGATTGCGTTAGCTTGCGTCGGAACGGAACCGAAGTTTGTCATTAGTAACAGCAAAAACTGCCATACAGAATGTTAGTAAAAACAGGATCTCGCCCTTAGCAGCCAGAATCCTAGGCCAGAAAAAGTTGGATAGGAAAATTAAAATAATCTGGGCTCCTGCGCACGAAGCCGCCCCAGGAAACGAGGCAGCCCACAAGCTGGCTCGAGATCTCTACCGCCGAGCCACTACAGGGCCATTTGATGACAGAGGTAGCGGAGAGCGCTTGATAACATATGGGGAGATCACGCAGCACTATAGATTGGATCGCAGACTGGTACCCCCGCCAGACCCGAAATTTCACAGCAGACAAGCAGTCGCGTGGAGGCGACTGCACACTTATACATATCCGCACCCAGTTATGGCGAACCAAATGTTCCCTGAGGAAAGGAGTGAAAAGTGCAATCTTTGTGGGGCGAGAGGGACCCTCGGCCACATAATATGGGAATGCCCGTTATCTCCCAGGGGGACGCACAATATAAGCAGTAGAGACACCTGAGAGATCCTGCTGCGCAGCTCGGACCCTGCGCTCCAGCTCCTACTCGTCCAACTGGCTGAAGAGGCTGTTGGGACCCAAGACCTCCCAGGCTACATCTGAGGCGGCGACACCCGCCCCCTGACCTGCGTGTCGGGGGGTGCGTAGGTCACCTTATCTGTTGGACATTACAGGTTAGTCCATCCATCCATCATTTGGAGGGTGTTGTCTTGTTGTAATCCAGCAATGTGTTGTTTTCACATGATTGTATTAACCCCGTGCCATGGAGTTGACAGCTTTGTTTTGTACCACTGGACTTGACTTGTCACCTTCGGGTGTAATAAAAAATTTTCTTTTGTTTTTTACTAAAGATTACCGTGGGGAGTGGCACTCCAAAGAACATATAGGCCAATTTTTGTGGGGCCTTGCCCGTTTGGGCGAGGCCTAATTACTCACATCAAAATAAGATTATATTGCCTTCGTTGAATGCTCTTGTAAACGTTCAGTTGCAGTCGCGGTAGCAGAGTAGTTTCTAATTTACTGCACGTGCGGCTACATTACGCACTCTAGCACTGGTCAGGGACGCCAACGCCCGCTACTTAATATTGATGCATCGATACGAATTCGGGCGAAGTCCGGGATTGTGCGTGCAATTGTCCTACCCATTTGGGAAGTGTTCAAAATTTCTCTCTTCACATGTTTGTTTCTGTTCAAACGTTTGTGCTTAAATAGCCCAATTTTGTTATTTTCCACTATCACTAAATTTCGCAAACCGAGCGGTGAAGCCGGTAAGATTCGTAGTGCGGACAGAAGCGTACGTGTTTCATTTTTAATGGTGCCACATCATCATAACAGACCCCTGCTTAGCAGAAAAAAAAAAGGAAACGTATTATAATTCTCATGCTTCTTGAAGTATTCGCAGTGATAGCACCCTACGGGAAATGTCACGAAGTCTCAGACGACGTTTTGAAGGACCTCTCGGACGTTGCTAATGGTACCAGGCTTGACAAGATAGAAATAGTGAAGCTCGCACCCAACTTCATTGTTATTGGTGGCTACCGTGTGATGATCGAGTGCAAAGGTATAAAGAGAGCTTGTTCAAGGTGCGGAGTCAAAGGGCATTTCAAAGTCGAATGAAAGACTGCGAGGTGCGCGCGTTGCGCGGTCTACGGCCACGCAACCAGCGAGTACAAGGCACCATTTGCCGACGCTCTAAAGGCAGTGAAGCTACAGTTGAATGTGCCCAGCCACGTTCATACACAGTTACCGCCACTCCGCTCTCCCAATAGTACCAAGCATGCCGGAAGTGAAGATGTACGGATTCCCGAATAACACCCTCAGCAAGAAGCAGGACAAGTGCAGAATGAGAATACACAGGACATGCCAGTCACCAATTGAAACACGGAAGACGTTTCCTCGGTCGAAGAAACGCACTAGCTACGACTGAGACAACGTCCAGTCACAACTACTATTCCGAGCTGTCGGACTCAAGTTGGCACCAAGAACCGGAAGTAGAAAAACGCCAATGTGCTTAAAGAAAGCATATCGCCAAAGACCCACGCCTCGTCAACCCAATAAGCCAAGTGTCAGACCTCCTGGAAGCAGTGCGAAATTCGGGCAGCATTCAATATGGCGCTACCAGCAACCATGATTTATTCATCGGTCACGCCCCCTCAGTGGCCATCTTGGCCTCCCCGACGACTTGCATAGGCCTGCAGTAATCTAACAGAGCCATACCTCGGGCCAAGACTGGAAGAAACAACCAGCAGGAATAATTCAAGTACAGGGCGAAGTCGTCCGCAAGCGGAAGACTCCAAAAGACAACTGTTCTAATGAGACTGTAGCTTGGCGGCAAGGAAAGTCGTTGCCCCGCTCAAGAGGTCGAAAAGGAAACCGAAATGGAGCGCCATTGATGACATGGGTTTCATCTCGGATACGGAATCACCTCAGATCCAGTCATCTTGCCCCGCTGCGTCCGTTGTCTCTTTCTTCCCTCCTTTTCCCCCTTTTTCACGCAACTGATCGCCCATGCCACCAACCGGCTGCATCTTGGACACTGCTCGCTTTGTCATGTCTGCCGTTTGCCATTTTAAATTTTTTTAAGTCTTTGCACTTTTCCTGTGTATGTGTGCATTGCATGATACGTACTTCCCTGTGAGCCATTGGTCCCAAGCAACTTCAATATCAGTGGAAATGGCATATTTACCTAGAGTGACACTTATTGCACAAGGCTTCAGAAACATGAATAAGTAAAAGGAAGTAGTTCAATTTAGGAAGAAAAAACAAAGTGGATCTCCTGTTCCTGCAGGAATGTAACCTGCGGAACTCTCTAAAAGTTAAAAGTTTCTGCGAAGAGTTCTCCGTTAAAGACTTTTTTTCCTATAGCCCAACACGGAGGCGCGGAGTGGACGTAGTTGTGTTTTGCAGATCATTACTGCATGGTAGTTTTTGTTTATTTGACACGAAAGGCCGCATGATTGCTTTTGATTTTTTGGGGGGTGAAAAAATATTTCGTGCACTGAACATTTATGCTCCAGCGACGCGGCCTAACTTGAAACGTTTCCTCGCCGAGCTTGCCCCTTCCATTTTAAAGAACCATCCGTTTTAGGCAGTCGGCGACTTCAACTGCGTTCTGGATGCCAGGCGCGACATACGAGGACCTGATCAGGATGGGTCTGTAAAACACGCGGCCGAACTAGCATGATTCGTTCGTGAATATCGATTGACTGACGCTTGGGTTCACATGAAAGGCGACACCTTTGGAAGCACATGACACCAAAGGCGAGCACAAACCAGGCTAGACAGCGTGTATACCTTCCACTTGAACTAGTCCCCCGTCTTATACAATGCAATGTCCTACCATTCTCTCCTGACGCTGGTCCCATCTCTGACCGCCAGCCATTTTCTGTCATCCTACATTTAGTAGGGAGGCCCAGGGATCGCGGTGATCTTTGGAGGCTAGATGTAGCCTCTTTACGTGATCCTGCGGTATTGGCTGAAAGCAGGGCAGCAGTAGTAGAATCACTCCCTCCAAATAAGCGAGGCCTCAAAAAATGGAACGAAAAAAGCAAAGCTGGAGACGCGCATGCATAAGGACAAGCAGGAAGAGGAAGAAAGCAGAGACGGAACAGATACGTGAAAGTTTGCGACACATTCACGTACTACGAATGGGAGGTTCCAAGACACAACTTATGGAGGAATACCCTGAAAGCCAGCGCGACCGATATAGCCGCCTGTTGTGCAGAAGCTCGCAGACGTCAGCGAAGGCACAGGCAACTTTACCGACCAGTTTCGGAGTAGTTCAGCTTTCATAGAAAAGGTATTAGTTGAAGATGGGAGTGAGAGTGGACTGCGTCGTGATATCGAAAGGATGTCCTACAAATGGTTTAGTGACGCTTTTATGCCGGAATGCACGCAAACTGCCGAAACACTCAAGAATGAAGTCACTAAATTTTGTTGTAACCTTCCACAATTAGATGATGCTGAAGGAACATATTTAAGCTCCCCCACTGACAGACAAGAACTGTTTTTTTTTTTCCTGATAACTATGAACAGCGCAGCAGCTCCTGGAACGGAAGGCCTACCCGTCGAAATTTACCGAGCCTGCCGGCCAAAGGTTAGCGACACTTTAGTAGCTATACTAAATGCAGTGCTGGAATGCAAAGGAATACCTAGATCCTTTTCAAGAGGCCGTGTAACCCATCTGCCTAAACCTGGCGCAGATCTTGTAAAACCAGCATCATGGAGACCAATAAATATTTAAAAAAAAAGATGACAAAATAATTGCTGCGCTACTGGTTCATCGTCTTAAAGGACTATTAAATAAAACACTAAGTCCTCTCCAAACTCGCCCCATTCCTGGGAGGAGCATATTTTCCTCTCTCAACCGAGACATCATACAATACACGAAAGCGCGGGCAGCACCGGGTCTACTGGTTGCATTAGATCAAGCGAAAGCTTTTGACCGCCTTGAACATCAATACCTTTTCGAAGTTTTGCGTTGTTATAATTTACCCAAAGAGTTAATTCACGTTCTTAAGCTGTTGTATTCAAAGATAGAACTTACGATGTTTACTCCACATTGTCGGGCGCCAGAGTGAATATCGATAACTGCGAAGATCCAAATTTGGGAAATAACAACATCGCTTTACCTGGTTGAATTAGACAGGTAGATCACATGCGTATATTGAGCGCTACTTTTTGCGCAAGTGGTGTATCCCCACACATGTGGAGGGATGTTGTGATCGGGATACAACGGCAGACTGAAGCTGTGTCTGCCGACTCCTTGCCTTTGGAGAAAAGAGCTTATTTATTAAAAACGTGTGCAGCAAGCTCTGGTTTGCAGCACGAGTGGCTTTACCACCGTCATCAAAAGTACGTGCAGTGAACACTCTTATATTTTCTTGGTTCTGGCTTGGGAAATCCCAGTACGTAACGCAAACATCCCTCCGTCTTCCCAAGGAAAACGGAAGCTGGAGCCTGCCATGTATAGTTTTAAGCAGAATTCTCTTCACAAAGTGCACTTGTAATTTTCTTGATGACGAAGCTTACCAAGGAATGGTATTAATACTGTACTGGTTAGGTCACTATAAGCATACTCTAGTGCCTCGAGGTCTATAGGTAACTTAGCACCAGCAGCTGTGTTCCCAGCGCCCCAGTATGCTACAGCAGCACTTATGTACGCACAACGTGAAGCGCTTCCGATCGTGTCGTGGCGCTCTGCAACAGTATCCAGGCTCTGTGAAGCCATGTGTATACAGGCCCCGCCTTCGAACTCTTCACCAGGTCTGACAAACAATTGGAAACCTGTTTCTTCGTGGGATCTGCCATCGCCTGTCGGAGATGTGTACTGGCAGTACTCGTGGGGCATCTTGCCAACCGAGGACAGGCTGAATACATGGGGCATGGTGCCATATAATAATTGTATAAATTCTGCTCAAGTAGAGACCGATAATCATCCCATAAAAGAATGTGTAGTCGCGTATACTATGTGGAAGCATGTAGGAAAGGGTTTCGGTGTGTTTCTTACACAGGCCCCGAGACAGCGGAACAAATTTGAATACGGTGATGTATGTACTGTGGCATATCCGAAATGTGTCCAAGAAGTCGAGAAGGCGCAATAGAGGGATGTTTCCTTGGTTGCGCAAATTGCGTACAATTATATATGCTCATTTGGAGGAACGACTGTTTGTTTTGGAGGAACAAGAATTCCTCCGCCAATGGCTAACGGGATATTCTCTTGTGTCGAAAAACAGTGCTTTTAACTGCTTGAAGCTTTGTGATCGTAACATAACGCCCAGTTCGGACCAACACTAGCAGCTGCGTAACCTGAATGGTTAGGTGCCTTTTTTGTTGTCATGTGTAACTTTTCGTATGTGCAACATGATCATTTGTTGTCTTGTTTATATTATTTGCTAACAACATTCATGCTTGAATTTTCAATTGGAAGGGTTTGCCCTCTTGCTGTCATCCAGCTTGCCGAAGTTATTTACATGATTGTGTTAACCCCGTGCCATGGTGTTGACGGTTTTTGTTTATTACCGCTGGTCCTGATATGTTACCTTAGGGTGTGAAAAAGTTTTTCGTCCGCTTTTAACTAAATATTACCTTGAGGAGGGACACTCCAGTTAGCCTATAGGTCAATTTTTTGTGGTTACTTGCCCGTTTGAGCGAGGCCTAATACCTTAATCCAAAATAAGATTATATTGCCTTCGTTGAATGTTCTTGTAAACAGTCAGCTGCAGTCTCAATTGCAAAGTAGTTTGTAATGTACTGCACCTGTAGCTACATTACACACTATAGCACTGGTCAGGGACGGCAACGCTGGTCGGGGAAGGGAGGGTTACGTCCGATGCCGCTCGACCGCTGTTTAATTGCGGTACTTCGATGCACGTGAAGGCTTTCCTCACGGATCGAACTGCTACCCTGGGTATCGGGGACGTACGCTCTGAACCGATACGTTTCACTGGTCGAGGCACCCCACAGGGTTCGGTGTTGTCGCCCACGTTGTTCAACGTGGCGATGGCAGGACTTCCTCCGCTGCTGTCAAGAATTCCTGACCTGCATTATGCGCTCTGGTACACATCGCGTTATGGATCACCAAACGCTCTTACGATCACATAAAATACAGCCTTCAAGAAGCAGTTGAGATAAACACAACACTACCCAACTGAGAGCGGGCTTACATGCGCGGCTGAGAAATCAGAACTGCTTGTGATTCATGCGTGAGCGAGGACCCAAATAGTTGACCGGGAAATTGACTAGCATCTCGACGAAATTCCAATCAATAGAGTGGATCGACTAAGGGTGCTGGGCCTGTATCTGCAATGCAACGGCAAAGCGACCTACACTCAACAGCTGCTGAAGAGGCAATTCGCGGAGGTGGCGCTCTTGATCTCTCGTATGTCCAACAGACGTGCTGAGCTCAAGGAAAGTGATACCATGCGAATCATCCAGCCGCTGTTAATCAGTCGTATGGCGTTTCACGCTCCTTATCACAAGTTCAATCGAACTGAACTCAATCATCTGAACATCTTTATGTGACTGATGGTAAAGACAGCCCTCGGACTGTCCCCGTATACCTCGACGCATCGCCTGCTTCAGCTTGGCCTCCACAAGACCGCAGAAGAGCTGATAGAAGCCCAAAGGACAGACTAGCTCACGCGTCTTAGAGACAATAGAATGGGCCGGACTGTTCTGCGTAGACTAGGCTACCAGAAGCCGAAAACACCGCTGCAACAAAGGTACCACACCATCCCGCACAAATTGGCAGCTAAGATCAGGGTCACGCCAGTCTTGAAAAATATGCACTCCGAACGCCACGCTGGTCGCAGGATCGCTAGAGTCAAGGCACTCCTGCGCCAGTACAGAGGTGTCCAAACTGTTTTATATGTCGACGCGGCGAAAAATCCATCGGACACAAATGCTATGAGACCAGCTGTTACGGATGCCAACGGCTCAATTAAGACTACGGGCTCCGTTCGTGGTAGGAACTCGAGCACGACGGCTGAGGAGACCGCCATAGCGGTAGCACTCGCCTTCATACACCTTCTGGACACACGTGACAAACATCACACCAGTCCGACATATACAATATTCACAGATTCACAAGCTGCGTGTCGTGCCTTCGCGAAGAATACATTATCTTTGGACGCTTCACGCGCACTCTCACCTATACACTATGATTCCTTTCCAATTATTAAAATCGTTTGGACCACTGGTTACTCCTCCCTTCCTGCCAACGAGAGTGCGCACGCGCTCGCCCAAGCATCAACCTTCTGGGCGCTGTCGACGGAAGCGGAGGGGGAAGTAGACAGAGAGGACACCAGCACAGTTCTACAGTCTTACACTTACAATACACTATATTACCGTACACAAAGAACACTGCCATCGCCGCACACAACACTCACCAAGGCCGAAGCTGTTGCATGGCGACAACTGCAGACTCACACGTATACAAATTTGTAACACAAACATTTATTCTCCACACCCCCCCCCCCCTTCCCCGGCTACCCAGAAAAATGCCCCATCTGCCAAAAACACAGACCTACACTGTATCATTCTGTTCGCGCCTGCCCGAAACCACTCTTCGGCATTCCACCCACTCTCCTTTTGGGAAGATGCATTGTCCCGCACGGAGCTGACCGACCAACGCCGGTTAATCGAGCGGGCCGAGAGAATTGCAATGGCCAATGGACTTATGGACTGACATGAATTTATTCCTTCCTGAGACCGTTTCATTAGCACCAAACAGCAAGGCCAGCGACAGCTGTTCTGGAGGGCCTGCAGGATTGAGGCGGCACACAGATCCCTGGACTGAGGGCTCCACTCATGAATATAAGGAAATATAAAAACGTTTTTTCCTCCTCCTCCTCCTACTCCTCGATGCGAATTCGGGCGAAAGCAGGGATTGCGCGTGCGACTGTCCCGTCCATATGTGAAGTGTTCGAACTTTTCCTGTTCACATGTTGGTTTGTGTTCAAAGGTTTGGTTATTTTCCCCTATCACTTAACTGCGCTAACCGAGTGGTGAAGCCGGTAAGCTTAGTAGTGCGGCCAGGCGCGTAAGTGGTTCATTATGAATGGTGCCACATCAACATCACAGACCCCTGCTTAGTAGCAAAACAGGAAAACGTATTATAACTCGTGCTGCCTGAAGTGTACATTAGGAATCCGAATAGACTCGCCGGAAGTAAACATACATTTTCTTGGCTAGCTCTTCTCGCCGGCATCGAAGCTACAAAACGCCCATACTCATCAAATCTCACAGAAGCACAAACGGCTGAACGGTTCGAATTTTTTCACGGATATCAGAGGGGTGCGATATGAAAACGGAAAGAAACAGAAAATGCGGAATTTTGGGCAACTGTGGATTTCCAGCCGTATAAATCCAGGCATTGATCTCGTTCAAATTTAGTTTGCATCGCTGTAACACCAAGACATTTTTTTCAGCCTTATAGCGCGCGTACAAGTCGTGATTGGAACCATATTCCTGCTTACATTTATCCAACAATGATAACGAACTGTTCCATAGCTGTTTAGCTAACATTGTTTAATTAGGAGAACCTTACTTTTATAACGTCGTGATTCATTGTATGATTGGGAGATACTTGTTCTGTGTTGTATGTTTAACTGCATTTGTTGTTTATTATTACATAATTTGACCACTCCCATCCTTAATACCTCTGACCCTGGGAGTAAATAAATATAGCATTGATAGCTAACAGTTTCGGAAAGAAAAACAAGGCAGGAGGGGGGCGGGGTCGTTCTTTTCTTCAAGAAAACGATAAAGAAAATTATGCCTTTTGCATCAATAAATCAGTCTGTTTTCTCTCAAACAGAAAATGTGACACTATAAGGTCAAAATATTGCAGATTGGAAGCTAATTTTTTGTATACTGTTCGCGCATTATGGTGCACATGCAGCGCGGAAGACGTTAGCGTCGCTATGCGTTGTATGTTACCGTTACCGTCACTAGATGGCGATGGCGATGGCCATGCCAGAAAGCAAAGGCAATGTGCGTAGACCACGAAATGCTCACGTTTCCAAGAACACTTTGAGCCTAAATCTGAATTTATACAATATTTTCAATATCTTTACTAAAAGAGCAACTAATAGCGGTGATGGTACTTATATTAACAAGGTTCGCAAGGGCCCAATATTCTTGGCTGCCTTCGAGCCAGCGGCCCAGGCAGCTAAGATGGCAGCAAGCGGATCGATTACGCTTGCGAGCCAGGTTGTTCCTCTAGAACAAATGGGGTCGCTGGTGGTCCATTGACCGTGTATCGCCTGCGACCGTGTATCAGGGACGAAGCTCATGTCGGAGCCCTTGCACCCTACAGGAAATGTCACGGCGTCTCAGACGTCATTTTCAAAGACCGCTCGGACAGTGCTAATGGTACCAGGCTTGTCAAGATAGAAATAGTGAAGCCCGCGCCCAACTTCATCGTTCTGACTGGCTACCGCGTCATGATTGATTACACAGGAATGAAGAGAGTTTGTTCAAGGTGCGGTGTTGAAGGACATTTCAAAGCCGCATGCAAGACTGCGAGGCGAGCGCGGAGTGCGGTTTAAGGCCACGCAACCAGCGAGTGTAAAGAGCCATGCCGACGCAGTAAAGGGAGTCACGCTACAGTCGACTCTACGCTCATACGCAGTTGCCGCCACTTCGCTCTTCTAACAGCCCCCATGCACGCCGAGTGAAGGAGTACGGAATCCTGAAGAACCCCTTCAGCGAAACGCAGGACAAGATATAAATGAAAATACACAGTACACATCAGCCACCACTAGAAACACAGAAGAAGTTTCCTCGGTCGAAGAAAACGCACCGACCACGACTGAGAAAACGGCCAGTTAGTTACAACTACTTTGCCGAGCTGTCGAACTCATGTTCGCAGCGAGAGCCGGAAGGTCAAAAACGCCTACATACTGAAAGAAAGAATATCCCTAAAGACCCACGCCTTGTCAACCGAATAAGTCATGTGTCAGATGTGCTGGAATCAGCGCGAAATTCGGGGAGCATTTAGCATGGCGCCACCAACAGCCATGGTTTATTCTGCAGCCACGGCCCCTTCAGTGGTTATCTTGGCCACCCTGACGACTTGCATAGTCCCAGTAATGTAACACAGCCATACCTCGGGCCAAGATTGGAAGAAAACACCAGCAGGAATAATGCAAGTACAAGGCGAAGTTGAGCTCAAGTGGAAGGAAGACACAAGTAGACAACTGTTCTCCTCGGACAGTAGCACGGCGGCAAGGGAAGACGTTGCCCCGCTCAAGAAGTTGAAAATGACACCTGATGAAAGCGCCATGGATTTCACCTCGGATATGGAATCACCTCAGATCCAGTCATCTTGCACCGCTGTGTGCGTTTTCTTTTCTTCATTTCCCCTTACCTTTCAAGAGAACTAGAATACCCCGGCCAACGCCCACCCAGTCTCTCCATCCAAGATGCAGTTTTCTTCACACAACTGCTCGCATGTGTCACCATTTGAATGCATCTCGGGCTGCTCGCTTGGTCAAGTCTGCCGTCTGCCATTTTTCTTTTTTTTTTTTGTTCTTTGCACTTTTTCTGTGCATGTGTGCATTGCATTATATTTCGCTTGTCAGCCGTTGGCCCCAGCAACTTTTGTTCAAGTCGGCAAGCCAGCTTTTCAATGCCCTTCCTATCAATGAAAAAGGCATATTTACACATAGTGACACTTAATGGACAAGGCTTTGCAAACAGAAACAAGCGAAGGGAAATAGTTCAATTTAGAAAGAAAAAAAAAGTGGATCTCCTGTTCCTGCAGGAATGTAACCTGCGGAACTCTCAAGAAGTTAAAAGTTTCTGCGAAGAGTTCTCCATTAAAGACTTTTTTCCTATAACCCTTCACGGAGCCGTGGAGTGGACGTAGTTGTGTTTTGCAGATCATTACTGCATGATAGTTTTTGTTTATATGACATGGAAGGCCGCGTGATTGCTTTTGACTTTTTCTGGGGCGAAAAAATATTCCGTGCACTGAACATTTACGCTCCAGCGACGCGGCCTAACTTGAAACGTTCCTCATCGAGCTTTCCCCTTTCATTTTAGAGAACCATCTGTTTTTGGTAGTCGGCGACTTCAACTGCGTCCTGGATGCCAGGCGCGACATGCGAGGACCTGGCCAGGATGGGTCTGTAGCACACGCGGCCGAACTAGCACGATTCTTTGGTGAATATTGATTGACAGACGCTTATGTGCACATGAAAGGCGACACCTTTGGAGGCACATGGCACCAAAGGCGAACACAAACCAGGCTAAACTAGTCCTCCGTTTTTTTTTTTTTCAGTGCAATGTCCTCGCATTCTCTCCTGACGCTGGTCACAACTCTGACCACCAGTATTTTTCTGTCATCTTTCATTTAGAAGGGAGGCACGGGGATAACGGTGATCTTTAGAGGTTAGATGTAGCTTCTTTACGTGATCTCGCGGCATTAGCTGAAATTAGGCCAGCAGTAGCAGAGTCACTTACTCCGCAGAAGCGAGGCATCGACAAATGAGACGAATTAAAGCAGAGCTGGAGATGCGCACGCATAAGAGCAAGCAGGAAGAGGAAGAAAGCAGAGACGGAACAGATAGTGGAAGTTTGCGACACATTCACGTACTGTGAATGGGAGGTTAGATGCCACAACTTATGGAGGAACACCTTGAATGCCAGCGCGACCGATATAGCCGCCTGTTGTGCAGAAGTTCGGCGACGTCAGCAAAGGCATGAGCAACCTTTCCGACCAGTTTCGGTTTGGTACGCACAAAGTCCGCGACAGCAGTTCATTATTCATAAAAAAGTATTAGTTGAAGAGAGGAGCGAGAGCGGACTGCGGCGTGATATCGATAGGATGTTCCACAGCTCGTATAGTGGTGTTTTTATGTCGGAATGCACGCAAACTGCAGAAACACTCTGCAGTGAAGTCACTACATTTTGTTGCAATATTCCAGAATTGGATGATGAAAAAGGAACAAGTTTAACCTCCCCCACTGACAGGCAAGAACTGTTGTTTGTCCTGAAAACTATGAACAGCGCATCGGCTCCCTGAACTGACGGCCATCCTGTAGAATTTTATCGAGTCTGCAGGTCAGAAGTTAGCGACGCTTTAGTAGCTCTCGTAAATCTAGAGGTGGAATGCAAAAGAATACCTTGATCCTTTTCAAGGGGGAGTGTAACCCTCCTGTTTAAACCTGGCGCAGATCTTGTAAAACCAGCATCATGGAGACTGTTGTATCCTTATTTCTTGTTTCAGTTTCGTTTCTTTCAGTGTACATATCGTCATCGTCATTCAATATGATTCCCTATGTAAGTGGCTTCACTGTGAAGAATAAAAGAGGGTTTTTTGCATACTGCGCTTGCAGGGTCCCGTGTCATGCGTCTGGTCTGAAGCAGACGTCACATTTTGGCGACGAGGATCGGTTCACGAACAACCCGTGAACGCATGCTTTATGAAAGGTCTTCGCTTACATTGCAGCGTGCTGTTGACATCGGGAAGCAAATTGAGCAAACACAACAAGAGCTCGGGGAATTCGCGCATAGCACTGTGAACAAGATTCAAGATGTGCGAAAAGGGTCAGACTCTGAGCAAGGAAGTTGCTACAGGTGCGGCTCGTCATCGCATATGGCTAACTCGACTGCATGTCCGGTGAGGAACAAGCGTTGCCACTCTTGTGGAAAAATTGGTCACTTTTCAAGCATGTGCAGATCGAAGAAAATGAAATATGCCGTTCGAGAGCCCGAGAAGGCCAACGCCGTCACGGTACTTCAAATCAGTGACCGTAATGCGTCGACTAAAGATATTCGAGCCAACATTTCCATCGGGAAGATAAGATTGTCGACACAGGCGCTACGGTTTCTTTGCTCAGTGAAGAGCACTACCACAAATATCTAGCCGACACGTACTCATTACGACCGCCGACTGCCAATTTGTGTAACTATTCCGGAAAACAAATAAAGTTAAGCTGTTGCTTTCTTGCTGACGTATCTTACAAGGGAAACAGAGCCAGTGTGCTTTTTCATGTCACAACCAAGGGCACTTCGCTGCTGGGGCTTGATGCCGTTCGGAGCCTAGGAATCACTATCAACGGCTCAACCTTGGATTGCTGCCAGGTGACATGCCCTGATTCACTGCCTTCAGAATTTACGCACCATTTTGCGCACTTGTTCACGGAACAGTTAGGGTATGTGAAAGGCTTTGTTCACCATGTTACGTGCCGTTCATCTGTGAAACAAGTCGTTGCGAAACTCAGACGCCTGCCGCTCACGCTACGGCAACAGGTATCGGTAGAGATACAACGCCTGCTGGCCGAAGATATAATTGAACCTGTCGACGCATCGGAGTGGATTTCACCCATCGTCGTCGTGAGGAAGAAGGACGGTTAAATTAGGTTGTGCGTGGACCTACGTGAAGTGAACAAGGCAGTAATTGCCGATGCTTTTCCTCTTCCGCATACAGAGGAATTACTTCATGAACTAGCTGGAGGAACGTACTTCTCAAAGCTCGACTTAGCGTCGGCATACCATCAGCTAGAACTGGCTCCGGAAAGTCGGGGACTAACCACCTTTATCCCACACGAAGGATTGTTTCATTTTAAGAGAGTGTTTTGGCCTTGCATCTGCCCCTTCCGCCTTTCAGAGAATGATGCAGCATATTTTGAAAGATTGTAAAGGCGTACTTTGTTACATTGATGATGTGATTGTGTGGGGCAAGACACGTGAGGAGCACCACAAGAATCTACACCAAGTGCTAAAACGCATTGGCGATTCAGGTTTGAAGCTCAACCAGAAATGCACATTTGCTGTTTCAGAACAATCCTTTTTAGGGCATGCGGTGAGCTCAAAAGGGCTCACACCATTGCAGTGTAAGGTTGACGCTATTGTCAAAGTGCCTGCTCCTCACGATGTTGCCACTTTGAGGTCAGTTTTGGGTCTCGCTGGTTACTATGCTCGGTTTGTGCCGCGATTTGATGATCTGGTCGAGCCGCTTAGAAGGCTCCTGCGCTCTGGTCAACAGTTCACGTGTGATGATGAGGCTGAGAGTAGCTTCCAGCTTGTGAAGACAGCTTTGTCTTCAAGCCGTCATACAAATGTTTAACCCAGACCTTGATGTAATTGTTACGACAGATTCTGATAAGGGTTTGGGAGCCGTTCTTCAGCAACGCGATGGTGACAGCGTACGCACGGTGGCCTTCGCATCACGTTCCCTGACTCCTGCTGAGCGGAAGTACTCCGCTGGGGAACGTGAGGCCCTTGCTTGTCTCTTCGCGTGCGAGCGCTGGCACGTCTACTTCTGGGGTAGAAAATTTTTGTTACGTACGGACCACCAGGCACTGGTGACGTTACTTTCAGCTGCCGGTACAGGACGCCGACCTTTGCGTATATCCAGATGGTCAGCTCGACTTTTGTATTATAACTTCGACATAGAGTACCAAAAGGGATCGCAAAATGTCGTGGCCGATGCGCTTTCACGCCTACCTCTTGACTTTGATTCA
Source organism: Amblyomma maculatum (assembly GCF_055883805.1). Lineage (NCBI taxonomy): Eukaryota > Metazoa > Arthropoda > Arachnida > Ixodida > Ixodidae > Amblyomma > Amblyomma maculatum. Next base: position 121,849,997 of record NC_139346.1, read on the forward strand.
CAACAGAAGATGCAGGAAGAAATTGTGGCCGTTGTATCAGAGTGCCTAACAAAGGAACGGCTGCAGGTGGCCACTGCTGCAGACAGCACACTGCAACAGGTTGTTGTGCACGTGGTACATGATTGGGCGCCTAGAAAAGCTTTGCCAGCAGGTAGTTGTTCCGAGTGAATTAACCTCGCTCCTTGTTGGTTTTGCGCATGAAGGTCACCCAGGAATTGTGAGGACGAAGCAGAGACTACGTGATATTTACTGGTGGCCGCGTTTGAATAAACAGGTAGAAGAAGCAATTCATTTTTGCCATATCTGCCAGGCCGCGGACAAGTCCACCAAACCGTCGTTTGCACCGCTGCAGCCGGTGACATTTACAGCGCTACCATGGCAGAAGTTAGCAATGGATATAGTGGGACCGATTGGCTGGGCCCCTTCAAACTGTAGGTACATGATATCGCTGATCGATTACCATTCCAAGTGGCCTGAGGTTGCCTTTTCATCTACAGTGACGTCGCAGAGTGTGGTCGATTCTTTGCAGACTGTGTTCAGCCGAGAAGGCTATCCGGAAGAAATTGTCACAGATAATGGGCCTCAGTTTAGTTCGCAAATGTTTGAAACATTCTTGAGAGAGAGAGAGAGAGAGAGAGAGAGAGGGGTATTGCGCATCGTTGTTCTTCTCTGTACTATCGACAGGGAAACGGCGCGATTGCACGTTTTAATCGCGTGCTGAAATATTTCATGCAGGTTGTCCGATTAGAGCAACGGCCTCTCCAGGCTGCTGTGGTTGACTATCTCGGCATATAAGGTCGACGCCGCATGCGACAACGGGTGTGTCACCAGCTAAGTTGCTCCACGGGCGCCAGCCAAGGACAAGACTCAATACAGTGGGTTTGCATACAAGAGAGGGTGGCCATGCCGGTTCGAATAAAAATGTTCCTGCTAGGGTTAGGACGAAGCAGATGTATGCAAAACAGTACACGGACAGGAGGCGAGGTGCGAAAAGACCAGCCTTTAGAGTAGGGGACTTCGTTCGTGTACGCAAGACAGCAGACGGTGGGAAAGCGTCGGTAAACTACACGGGACCTTTCCAGATTGTCGGCAGAAAAGGCAAAAATAGCTTTTTCATGAGCGACGGTCGTTGCTGGAACGCGTCTAAACTAGTTCGGGTTCCCTGCAATCAATCGCAGACAATAGAACAATGGGCATGGGAATTGCCTCATCACTGCTAGGGTACCGCTGGGCCTGAAAGCTGCGCAGACGCTGAACAGGGTGAATTGTTGCGATTGCCGGAAACAAGGGCTGAAGTTATTGAAGAAGTGGTTGCTCCTTTAGAGGATTCGGTGGAGCAACCTTTGCGTCGCAGCACTAGGGTACGCCGACCTGTAGAAAGATTTGAGTTTTCTTTACCTGAACAATAAGTGTTTAGTTCGTGTTATTTTGGTTGTTGCAAATTACTATGTTGTATTTTTCAAGCGGGAGGCGATGTTGTATCCTTATTTCTTTTTTCAGTTTCGTTTCTTTCAGTGTACGTATCGTCATCGTCATTCAATATGATTTCCTATATAAGTGGCTTCACTGTGACGAATAAAGGAGGGTTTTTTGCATACTGCGCTTGCGTGGTCCCGTGTCATGCGTCTCGTCTGAAGCAGACGCCACAGAGACAAATAAATCTTTTAAATGCAGATTACAAAATACTTGCTGCGCTACTGGTTCATCGTCTTAAAGGACTATTAGGTAAAATAGTTCTCTCCAGACTTGCACCATTCCTGCGAGGAGCATATTTTCCTTCCTAAACCTAACTCGAGATATCACAGAGTACACGAATGTGCGGGCAGCACCAGGTCTACTAGTAGCTTTAGATCAAGCGAAAGCTTTTGACCGCCTTGAACATCAGTACCTATTAGAAGTTTCCCGTTGTTATTATTTTCCCAAAGAGTTCATTCACGTTCTCGAGGTATTGTATTCGAAGATGACTGGGGAACTGTTGTTGAAAGGAATCGTAATACCAACATTTAAGGTGACAAGAGGGGTCCGGCAAGGATGCCCTCTTTCTCCTGTTCTTTTCTTGCTAGCAATAGACCCATTGTTAAGGCACTGGCACAACACAACAATAAAAGGTCCCTCAATTCCAGGCTCCAGCTGCGTTAAAGTCTCTGCTTACGCTGATGATGTTACCCTTTTCCTAGAAGATGTTGACAGCCGTGTAGGTGTCTTTACAACTTACGATGTTTACTCCACTTTCTCGGGCGCCAGAGTGAATATCGGTGAGTGCGAAGATCTAAATTTGGGAAGTACCAACATCGCTTTACCTGGTGGAATTAGACAGGTAGTTCAGATGCATATATTGGGCGCTCTTTTTTGCGCAAGTGGTGTACCCCGCACATGTGGAGGGATATTGTGATCGGGATATAACAACAGACTGAAGCTGTATCTGCAGCCACCTTGCCTTTGGCGGAAAGAGCTTATTTAACTCAGAACGTAATGTGCAGCAAGCTCTGGTTTGCAGCATGAGTGGCTTTGCCACCGTCATCAAAAGTACGTCCAGATAACACTCTTATTTTTCTTAATTCTGGCTTGGGAAATCCCAGTGCGTAACGCAAACATCCCTCCGTCTTCTTAAGGCACAGGGAGGCTGGAACCTACCTTGCGTCGCCACTTTCAGCAGAATTCTCTGTACAAAATGCACTTGTGATCTTCTAGAAGACGAATCTTACCAAGGAAGGGTATTATTATTGTACTGGTTAGGCCATTACAAGCGCACTCCAGTGCCTCGAGGTCTAGGTAACTAAGCACCAACAGCTGTTGTGCCAGCGCCCCAGTATGCTGCAGCAGCACGTATGTCTACTTGAAGCGCTTCCGAATGTGTTGTGGCGCTCAGCACCAGTATCCAGGATCTGTGAAGCCATGCGTATATCGGCCCCACCATCGAGCTCTTCGCCAGGTCTTACACACGATTGGAAACCTGATTCTTCTCTTGATCTGCCATGACCTGTCAGAGATGTCTACTGGCAGTACTCGTGCGGCATCTTGCCAACCACGGGCAGGCTGAATAGATGGGGCATGGTGCCAAATAATAAATGCATAAACTGTGCTCAAGTAGAGACCAATAATCATCCTATAAAAGAATATGTAGTCGCGTGTACTATGTGCAAGCTTGTAGGAAAGGTTTTCAGTGTGTCTCTTACACAGGCCCCGAGACAGCAGAACAACTTTGAATACTTGGTTTAATATATGGTGATGTATGTACTGTCATTTCCGAAATGTGTCTGAAAATTCGAGTAGGCGCAATAGAGCCATGTTGCTTGGGGTGCGCAAATTGCGTACAATTATATATGCTCATTTGGAGGAACGACTCTTTGTTTTGAGGAAACAAGAGTTCCACCGCCAGTGTCAACGCAATATTTTTAGTGTCTAAAAGCAGATTGCTTTTAGCCGTTTGAAGCTCTGGGATCGTAACATACCGGCCAATTCGGACCAACACTAGCAGCTGTGTAACCTGTATGGTTAGGTCTCTATTGTTGTCTTTCGTAACTTTTGCGTATGTACAACATGATCATTTGCTGTTTTGTTAGTCATTTGTTAACAACATTCATGCTTACAGTCAATTTTTATTTGGAGGGTGTTGTCCTCTTGCTGTATTCCAACAATGTGTCCTGTTTCAAGTGTTTGTATTAACCCCGTGCCATTGTGTCGACGGGTTTGTTCTGTACCGTTAGACGTGACAGGTCACCTTCGGGTGTAATAAAAAAAATATTTCGCCTTTTACTAAAGATTACCCTGGGGAGGGACACTCCAACGAACATATAGGCCAATATTTGGGGGGCCTTGCCCGTTTGGGCGGGGCCTAATCACTGAATCGAAAACAAGACTATATTGCCTTTGTTGAATGTTCTTGTCAACGGGGTCAGCTGCAGTTCCGGTACCAATTCACAGCACGTACGACTACATTATACACTGTAGCACTGCTCAGGGGCGCCAACGCGGATCGGGGTAGAGAGGGTTACTCCTGGTGCCACTCGGCCGCTTCCTAATTGTGATACCTCGATACGAATTCGGACGAAATCCGGAATTCCGCGTGATATTGTTCTGTCCATTTTTCAAGTGTTCGAAATTTCCCTCTTCATACAGAAAAGGCAGGATTTTGGGCGACAGTGGCTTTCCAGCCGGATAAATCCAGCGCCCTGATCACGTTCACAAAGTTGGTCTGGGTCGCTGGAACACTAAAACTTTTTTTCAATCTTCATCGCGCCTACAACTTGTGATTGGAACCATATTCCTGCTTAAATTGTATGCATCAATGATAACGAACCCTATCATAGCTGTTTAGCTAACATTGTATAATTAGGAGCACCTTACTTTTACAACGTCGTGATTCATTTTATGATTAGGAGATACTTGTTCTGTGTTAAGTGTTTAACTGTATTTCTTGTTTATTATTACTTAATTTGACCACTCCCTTCTTTAATGTCTCTGGCCCTGAGAATAAATATATCATTGAGAGCTAAGAGATCAGGGAAGAAAAAGGGGGGTATATTTTCTTCAAGGAAACACAATAAAGAAAATTACGTTCTTTACATCAATCAGTCAGTCTCAATCAATCAATGGGACGATATAAGGTCAAAATGTTGCAGATTCGAAACATATTTGTTTGGAGACTGTTTGCAAATTTTTTGTGTGCACATGCAGCGCGAAAGACGTTAGCGTCGCTATGTTTTGTATCTTACCGTCGCAAGATGGCCGCGCCCAAAAGCACAAGAAGCAAAAGCAATGTGCGTAGACCACCATATGTTCCCGTTTACAAGAGCGCCTTGAGCCTAAGATCCGAATTTATACAATATTTTCAATATTTTTACTAAAGAGCAACCCTAATGGGTTGATATAGTACTTATACTTCACTAGAAACCCAGTTTGCGCTGCGATTAAGCAATACTTTTATCATAGTATGCGCCTTTAAAGAGCACATGCAAACACAAGTGCTGCAATGGGGTGGCGAGCGAAACAGTTGTGGAGTATCGCTCACGTCTCTCCTCATATCCCCGTAGGCCTCACCTTAATATTCGTACTAATCTTTCGCCTTTTACTAATTTACGGTTAGTATATAGTACGTCGACCCGGACGGTGGTTAGCGGCATTTGCGGGTGACAAGTGTTGATTAAGGCCCCGGCGCCGCGCGCAGCGCGATTGCTTGGGCATCGCAGAGATGAATCGCCAATCGCCGTTGCAGCGTGCGTCAAAAGCGCAGTGCTTTTTGAGTGCGCCGGAGCATACTGCAGTAGATGCTATCATCGACGCAATCGAAGAAATCGTCGGAGTCGGTGGGCTATCTACCTGCAGCACCACGGGGGCACACGGTTCTTGGTTGTCGTCCGTTCAGCGGCCCAAGCAGCTAAGATGGCAGCAAGCGGATCAATCACGCTTGCGAACAAGGTTGTTCCTCTGGAACAGATGGGTTCACCAGTGGTCTATGTGACCGTGTATCGCCTGCAATCATGTATTAGCGACGATGCTCTTGTAGCAGCCCTTTTCACCCTACGGGAAATGTCACGGCGTCTCAGGCGTCGTTTTGAAGGACTGCCCGGACATTTCTAATGGTTCTAGGCTTGTCAAGTTAGAAATGGTGAAGCCGGCACCCAACTTCATCGTTGTGACTGGCTACCGCGTCATGATTGAGTACAAAGGAATGAAGAGAGTTTGTTCAAGGTGCGGTGTCGAAGGACATTTCAAAGCCGCATGTAAGACAGCGAGGTGCGCGCAGTGCGCGGTTTACGGCCACGCAACCAGCGAGTGTAAAGAGCCATGCCGACGCTATCAAGGAAGTCACGCTACAGTCGACTGTGCCCAGCCACGCTCATACGCTGCTGCCGCCACTCCGCTCACCCAGCAGCCCCCCACACACGCCGCAAGTGAAGGAGTAAGTAATCCCGAAGAGCCCCTTCAGCGAGACGCAGGACAAAATGGAACTGAGAAGACACAGGTCACGTCGGTCACCACTCGAAACACAGACGACGGTTCTCGAAGGAAACGCGCCGACCACGACTGAGACTATGTCCGCTGACAACTACACTTCCGAGCTGTAAGACTCAAGTTCTCAGCAAGACCCGGAAGGAGAAAGACGCCTACACGCTGAAAGACAGAATATCTCCAAAGACCCTCGCCTTGTTAACCCAACAAGCCAAGTGTCAGACCTCCTGGAAGCAGCGCGAAAGTCGGGTAGCATTCAAAATGGCACTACCAGCAGCCATGGTTTATTCAGTGGCCACCCCCCTTCAGCAGCCATCTTGGCCTCCCCAACAACTCACACGGTCCCAGTAATATAACAGAGCCACACCTCGGGCCAAGACTGGAAGAAAACATCAGTAGAAATAATGCAAGCACAGGGCGAAGTCGACCGCAAGCGGAAGACTCTAAAGGACAACTTTCCTGCTCAGACGGCATCACGACGGCAAGAAAAGATATTGCCCCGCACAAGAAGTCGAAAAAGACACCGGACGAAAGCGCCATGAATTTCACATCGGATATGGAATCGCCTTAGATTCAGTCATCTCGCACCGTGGGGCGCATTTTTTTTTTCTTTCGCTCCTTTTTTCCCCCTTCTCCTTTCAACAGAACTGAAATGCCTCGTCGACACCCACCCAGCCTTGCTATCAACTGATTATCTTGTCAACGGCGCAGTCATCTTCCGGGAACCGCTCGGACGTGTCGCCAACCGTCTGCCACATCTGCTGTCTGCAGTTACTCCTCCATTTTTCTGTGCACGTCTTTCAGCGCGCGTGTGTATATGCATCGCATTATACCTCGCCTGTCAACCGTTGGGCCGCAGAAACTTGTGTTCAAGTCGATAAGTCAGCGTTTCAATGCCCTTGATATCAATAGAAATGGCATATTTACCCATAGTGACTCTTAATGCACAAGGCTTCAGAAACAGAAACAAGCAAAGAGAAATAGTTCATTTTCCAAACGAAAACAAAGTGGACATCCTGTACCTGCAGGAATGTAACCTGCGGAACTCTCAAGAAGTTAAAAGTTTCTGTGAAGAGTTCTCCGTTAAAGTCATTTTTTCCTAGCGCCATTCACGGAGCCGTGGAGTGGGCGTAGTTGTTTCATGCAGACCATTACAGCATAGCAGTTTTAGTTTGTTTGGCAAGGAAGGCCGAGTGATTGCTTTTGATTTTTTCTTGGGTGAAAAAAAAAAGTTCGTGCACTGAACATTTATGCTCCAGCGACGCGGCCTAACTTGAAACGTTTCTTCAACGAACTGGCCCCTTTTATTTTAGAAAACCATCCGTGTTTGGTACTAGGCGACTTCAACTGCGTTCTGGATGCTAGGCACGGCATACGAGATCCTGCCCAGGATGTGTCCATATCACACGCGGCCGAATTAGCGCGATTCGTTCGCGAATATCGACTGACCGACGCTTGGGTGCATATGAAAGGCGACACTTTTGGTGGCACATGGCGACAAAGGCGAACACAGACCAGGCTAGACCGCGTGTATCTTCCTCCTGAACTAGTCCCCCGTCTTGTACAATGCAATGTCCCATCCTTCTCTCCTGACGCTGGTCACATCTCGGACCACAAGCCGTTTTCTGTCATCCTGCATTTAGAAGGGAGGCCCGGGGATCGTGGAGATCTCTGGAGGCTAGACGTAGCTTCTTTACGTGATCCCGCGGCATTAGCTGAATTCAAGGCAGCAGTAGCAGAATCGCTTACTCCGCAGAAGTGAGACATCGACAAATGGGACGATTTAAAACAAAACTGGAGATGCGCATGCCTAAGAGCAAGCAGGAAGAGGAAGAAAGCAGAGACGGAGTAGATGTGTGAAAGTTTGCGACGCATTCGCATAGTGGGAACGGGAGGTTCGAAGTCTCAACTTTTCCAGGAATACCTTGAATGCCAGCCTGACCGATACAGCCGCCTTTTGTGCAAAAGCTCGGAGACGTCAGCAAAGCCATGGGCAGCTAATCGACCAGTATCGGATCCAGAAGTGCTACGTTTGGCACGCACGTCGAGTTCCGCTCGCAGTAGTTCATATTTCATAGAAAAGGTATTAGTTGAAGATGGGATCGAGAGCGGACTGCGTCGTGATATCGAAAGGATGTTCTACAACTGGTTTAGTGATGCTTTTATGTCGGAATGCACGCAAACTGCCGAAACACTCAAGAATGAAGTCACTAAATTTTGTTGTAACCTTCGACAATTGGATGATGCAGAAGGAACACATTTAACCTCCTCCACTGACAAGCAAGAACTGTTTTTTGTCCTGAAGACTATGAACAGCGGAACAGCTCCCGGAACGGACGGCCTACCCATCGAATTTTAACTGAGCCTGCTGGTCAGAAGTTAGTGACGCTTTAGTAGCTCTACTTAATGCAGTGCTGGAATGCAAAGGAATACCTAGATCTTTTTCAAGAGGGCGTGTAACCCTCCTGCCTAAACCCGGCGCAGATATTGCAAAACCAGCATCATGGAGACCAATAACTCTTTTGAATGCAGATTACAAAATATTTGCAGCCCTTCTCGTCCATCGTCTTAAAGGACTATTAAATAAAATAGTTAGTCCTCTCCAGACCTGCTCCATATTGAGAAGAGCATATTTTCCTCTCTCAGCCTTACTCGAGACATCATACAATGCACGAAAACGTGGGCAGCACCCGGTCTACTAGTTGCTTTAGATCAAGCGAAAGCATTTGACCGCCTTGAACTTCAATACCTTTTCGAAGTTTTGCGTCGTTATAATTTTCCCAGAGAGTTCATCCAGTTCTTGAACTGTTGTGTTCAAGTAGGACTGAGGAACTGTTGTTGAACGGAATCGTAACACCAACATTTAATGTCACAAGATGGGTCCGGCAAGGATGCCCTCTTTCTCCTGTGCTTTTCGTGTTGGCAATTGACCCATTCTTAAGGCGCTGGCACAACAATACAACAATAAGGGGCCTCCCAATGCCAGGCTCCAGCTGCGTTAAAGTCTCTGCTTACGCTGATGATGTTACCCTTTTCCTAGAAGATGTTGACAGCCTTGTAGGTGTCTTTACAATTTACAATGTTTACTCCTCATTGTCGGGCGCCAGAGTAATATCGATAAGTGCGAAGCACTAAATTTGGGAAATAACGACATCGCTTTACCAGGTGGAATCAGACAGGTAGATCACATGCGTATGTTGGGTGCTATTTTTTGTGCAAGTGGTGTATCCCCGCACATGTGGAGGGATATTGTGATCGGGATGCGACGACAGACTGAAGCTGTGTCTGCAAGATCCTTGTCCTTGGAGGAGAGAGCTTATTTAATCAAGAACGTAATGTGTAGCAAGCTCTTGTTTGCAGCACGAGTGGCTTTACTACTGTCATCAACAGTACGTGCAGATAACTCTCTTACGTTTTCTTGGTTCTGGCTTGGGAAATCCCAGTGTGTAACTCAAAACGCCCTCCGTCTTCCCCTGGCAAACAGAGGCTGGAGCCTACCATGCATAGTCACTTTCAGCAGAAGTCTCTGAACAAAGTGCACTTGTGATCTTCTAGATGACGAAACCTACCAAGGAAGGGTATTATTATTGTACTGGTTAGGTCATTACAAGCGTACTCTAGTGCCTCGAGGTCCAGGTAACTTAGCCCCAGCAGCTGTTGTGCCAGCGCCCCAGAATGCTGCAGCAGCTCGTATGTATGCACAACTTGAAGCACTTCCGAATGTGTTGTGGCGCTCAGCACCAGTATCCAGGCTGTGTGAAACCATGTGTATGTTGGCCCCGCCTTCGAACTCTTTGCCAAGTCCGACACACAATTGGAAACCTGTTTCTTCGCGTGACTTGCCATCGACTGTCAGAGATGTCTACTGGCAGTACTCGTGGGGCATCTTGCCAACCAGGAACAGGCTGAATAGATGGGGCATGGTGCCAAATAATAAATGCATAAATTGTGCTCAAGTAGAGACCAATAATCATCCTATAAAAGAATGATTAGTCGCGTGTACTATGTGGAAGCTTATTGGGAAGGTGTTCGATGTGTTCTCTACACATGCTCCAAGACAGCGGAATAAATTTGAATACTTGGTGTATTATACGGCGATGTACGTCCTGTGGCATTTCCGTAATGTGTCCGAGAGGTCGAGAAGACGAAACAGAGCAATGTTTCCTAGGCTGCGCAAATTGCGTACAATCGAAGATGCTCATTTAGAGGAACGACTGTTTGTTAACAAGAGTTCCTCCGTCAATGGTCAACACGGTATTTTCTTGTATCTAAAAACAGAGTGCTTTTAACTGTTTGAGGGTCTGTGATGTAACATAGCGGCCAGTTCGGACCTAGAATAGCAGCTGCGTAACCTATGTGGTTAGGTTTCTATTGTTGTCTGTTGTAACTTTTGGGTATGTGCAACGTAATCATTGGCTCTTTTGATTGTCATTTGTTAACAACATTCAGGCGTCCAGTCAAATTTAATTTCGAGGGTGTTGTCCTCTTGTTGTCATCCAGCATCCTGTCATGTTTTCACATGATTGTATTGACCCCGTGCCATGGTGTTGACGGATTTGTTTTGTACTGCTGTATTTGACATGTCACCTTCGGATGTAATAAATCATTTTCTTTCGCCTTTTACAGTCAGTTTTCATTTGAAGGATGTTATCCTTTTGTTGTAATCCAGCAATGTGTCCTGTTTTCACTTGATTGCATTAATCCCGTGCCATGGTGTTGACGGGTGTTTTGTACCGCTGGACTTGACTTGTCACCTTCGGGCGTAGTAAAAAAAAAATTTTCTCCTTTTACCAAAGATTACCGTAAGGAGTGACACTACAATGAGCCTATTGGCCAATTTTTGTGGGGCCTTGCCCGTTTGGGCGAGGCCTAATAGCTGAATCCAAAGTAAGATTGTATTGTAACAGTTGTTACACTAAAGAATTAGTGCAGCCGCTGAACGAGGGCACCGACAGCGGAACCTGGAATGCGGGCAACGGGAACGGGCCTACACTTGAATGTCCTCTACGTCTTCCTATTGCGCTCCTTCTTCACCTCTAATGCACGTGTCACTGCCCCCTCCTGTGGAGCATAGCCACGATGTGGTGTTACCGTCGGGCAGAAGAGAGAGGAGAAAAATCTTTGAGAAGTTACGCCACGAGTCTGACATCACGGAATAGACTATACATGCAGCCTGAAAGTTAGTCGATGGGTCGCTCATAGTATGGCTTCATTCGTACCACATGCACAATGTCACTGCGCTTGCTGTTGTGCGATGAACGAGCTGGCAAGGCTGGTGCAAATTCATACGTTACGTCGCTGAGGCGGCGGACAACCAGGTAAGGGCCGAAGTAGCGGCGCAGTAACTTTTCAGACAGCCCGACGCAACGAACGGGTGTCCAGATCCACACATAGTGCCCACGGCGACTAATGGGTCTCCAGATCCACGCATAGTCACAGGGGTTGGAGGTAACTTAGCGGCGTCCAAGGTTGTAGCGGTCAGCATCGATCTGCAGCTGACGGTGAGTACGGTGTTTGGCCAGTTGCCGCGCTTCTTCTGCGTACTGAACATGTGTGGCGAGGTCAACGTCAAGTTCAGTCTCACTGTCAGGGGTATCCACGGCTAGCATAACATCCACGGGGGTGGTAACCTGGCGACCGAAGACTAATTCGAACGGAGTGAACCGCGTCGTTTCTTGCTGCGCGGTATTATACACGAATGCTGCGTATGGAAGAACTTGGTCCCATGTTCTGTGCTCGATACCAAGATACATTTAAAGTATGTCGGTCAAGGTACTGTTGAGGCGTTCCACCAAGCCATTTGTTTGCGGCTGTTGTATATCTATGGCTGGTGTGCGTAGCTTGAGCACAGCATGAGTGAAGCGGGCCGTAAATGCCGCTCCACGGTCAGTAACGATATCTGTAGGAGCGGCATGACGCAGAACGATGTTGTGGACAAAGAATTCGGCGACATCAGCAGCAGCTAGTTATGTGGTCTCAGCGTACCGCGTCAAGTAATCTGTCGCGACTACAATCCACCGTTTTCCTGTGGACGACTTCGGAAAAGGGCCAAGGAGGTCTATGCCAATTTACTGAAAATGGGTCTTGGGGTTCCTATGGGCTGCAGAAAGCCGGCTGGTTTCAGAGGAGGAGATTTGCGCCATTGGCAAACGCGGCATGTTGTTACGTATTTACGCACTGATGGTAGCAAACTGGGCCAGTAATACTTCAGCCGAATCTTTGCCAGCGTGCCACTGACTGCCCAGTGCCCGACGGATGGTTCATCGTGACAAGCGCTCAAGATTTCGAAGCGTAACTAGGATGGTACAACAAGCAGAAACGTATCTTTGTTGCTGTCAAAGTTGCGCTTGTAGAGGACTCTACGCCGCAGAATGAAGGACTGCAGTCCACGGCGAAACACACAACAGGTACAATAGTATTAAAGCCCCCCAGATACTTAATGAGTGGCGCGAACTCATGTCAGTCCGTTGAAGCTGCGCCATACGGGAGACGCTAATAGCACAAAGAATAGAACAATCTTTCGGTGATGTCTTGCGTAGCCGGTTCCACGGACGCTCGTGATACACAGTCCGCGTCTTGGTGCTACCGACCCGATTTATACACGACCGTCACATCGCACTCCTGCAAACGGAGGCTCCTCTGGCCAACGGGTGAGAAGGATCATTAATGCTGGCTAGCCGGCATAGCGAGTGATGATCGCTGACAGCACGAAACGGTCATCCGTAGATGTATGGTCGGAACTTACTTAGAGCCCAGATGACGGCAAGACACTTTTTCTGTCGTCGAATACTTCCGTGCCGATCGAGAAAGTGTGCTGCTCGCGAAGGCGATAACTCGTTCTGCGCCGTCCTGCCACTGTATGAGGATCGCTCCGAGGCCGACATTGTTGGCGTCAGTGTGGACATCAGTATCTGCTTTCTCGTCAAAATAAGATAGTATTGGTGGACATTGAAGGCGACAGCAGAGTGCCTCGAAGGCTTCGTCTTGGGCAGTTCCCCTTTATTGTAAACTCTCAAGATGAAAAAAAAAAACAACTAAATAAATGTGAGAGAAAACTAGCACCCAACCAGAAGTTATCGCAAGCAAAAACAAATTCAAATTAAAAGAAAATGGGAAACTCCCAAGAGGAAATTTAAGGAAAGCCAATCAGAAGAAGAAGAAAACTATGGCCCAAATGTCGGCCTGCAAAAGTGGTTTTTAGGGCAGAAATGCCACGCGACAAGTTCACTCAATATAGAGACTAAAAAAACACAAGGCTGGATCCAGCGTGCCAAGAAACGTCCGATGTGCTCGCAAGTGGCCACGATGAAGGAAGATGCGGGGAAATGTGGTAAGGAAGAGAAGTCAAGAAAAGACGAGGGTAATAAAAAAAAGGCAGAGAGAAGGGAAAGGGGGCTGCTCAGTGGGCTAAAGAATGCAGGTCCCAAGAACAGGTAAGATCAAGGGAACTGATGTGTAACTAGTGAAAAAAGAAAGTAAGGGAAAGAGTTCAGCTTACAGTCATTACGGAAGACATCTATGTATTAGAAGAGATAAACAATAAACGAGGACACCTCAGGACAAGCAAACAGGAAGCCACATGTCCACATGGCAGGGGCAGGGCTGCAGCCCACCAATATCGGTCATATGGCGCCCCCGACCACACAAGACATGTTGAAGACTTTGTAATGGCCAGCAGGGCTAGACACCATCGACGCGGAAATGAACACGAACGGCAATACGTATAAGAAGCGCATGAGAACGAGCGGAGGATAATACAAAAGGGAAGCCTTGAGGGGAAACAAACGTCGGATACCCAGGCAACATCTTTGCTATATCCGCGGTGAGTGGACAGGCGCGTATAGGTAATGACTCACGTCACCCTTAGCTTCACCGTATGGACAGGAAGGCGAAGCGAGAAGTGCAAAGCGATGGAAGTACGAAGGAAAGCGGCCGTGGCCGGTTAGTAGAGGAACAGCAGAACGGGACGGAGGAAAAGAGAGGTAGACGCAGAATGGAGGGGACAAAAATAGACAAGGGGGTGTCTGAGTGATCCGCGGTCCAGATGGGTGCTTAGAACAGTTGTGCGCATACGGGTGCGCACAGACAAAGGCGACAGCCACGACGGCCGTAAGAGGCCACGCGTCGAAGCGAGAGAGGCGGCCCTGTCTGCTAGCTCGTTGCCCCAGACAAAACAGTGGGCAGGGACATGGTACAAAAGGGCAGGACGGTGAAGAGAAATGGTGGCAAAGGTGCATTTTATGCCGCGGATGCGGAAAGTGTGGTTGGAAAGAGAATGGATAGCCTGGAGAAGAGAAAGGCAACCAGCGCATATATGCAAGTGTAAAGGAGAAGTTGCGTGCCGGGCATAACAACAAGCCTCGTGAAATACAACCTTTGCGCAGGAGGCACTGGAGGCGGTCTCAAGGCGAAACCGAGCTACTATACGTGGCGCGTCAGAAGATGAAAATGCAACAAAGGCAGCGCCCGCAAAGCGCGATGCATAGGAGCCGTCCGTGAAGATATGGAGGCCGGGAAGGGAGGACTGAGAAGGAAACTTAGAAGGGCGAAGACGGGTGAACGAGAAAGAAAAGGTAAGAGAGGGATAGTCAAACCAGGGCACTTCCAGATACAAAGGTTTTGTCATCTCGAGTCAAGGCAGTCAATGGCTCAGTTAGGCGAGAAAAATCTTTAACAAAGCGGCGGTAATACGAGCATAGGCCCAAAAAACATCGGATGGCCTTCTTGTCGGTTGGGCGTGGAAAACTGGAGACGGCGGAAGTACTATCGGGGTCTGGGAGAACACCTTGTGCGCTGACGTGCCGCAAGAAACGGAGCTCCTCCCAGGCGAAATTACATTTTTCTGGCTTGATAGGTGCGCGGACTAGAGCGCTTGAAGGACAATGCGCAATCACTGCAAGTGGTGTTCTAAGCTAGACGAAAATATGACCACGTCGTACAGGTACACAAGGCACGACTGCCACTTTAGACCTGCTAAAACAGTATACACCATGCGTTGAAACCTGGCCGGCGCGGTGCAAAGCCCAAAGGGGAGCACCTTAAATTCGTACAAAACGTCGGGTGTCGCAAAAGCCGTTTTCTCGCGGTCTCACTCGTCCACTTCCATCTGTCAATATCCGCTTTTCAGATCTAAGGAAGGGAAGAACCTGGCGTCTCGGAGTCGGTCAAGTGCATCATCAAACCGGGGGAGCGGTTATACGACCTGTTTAGTAACATTACTCAGTTTCCTGGAATCAACGCAAAATCGTAGCGTGTTGTCTTTCGTTTTCACCAAGAACACCGGCGACGCCCACGGACTTGTTGACGGCTGTATAATATCGTCCGCAAGCATTTCATCGACTTGCGTTCTAAAAGCCTCCCGCTGTTTAGGCGAAACGCGGTATGGACGCTGACAATCTGGTGGCGTGGCCGAATCGGTCACGATGCGATGCTTGGCTAGTGGCGTGCATCCGACCTTGGAGTTCGTCGCGAAGCAATCTTTGAAATCAACTAGTAGGGACGACAGAAGGTTCTGATGAAATGATAACCCCGGGTTGATTTTAACCTTCTGAAGGGCGTTACGTGGTGCGGCATCGTTGCGAAGATTTATCTCCACATGGCACAGATTCGGCAACCCATCCACGTCGTGGAGGAAGGCAACAGCCGCTCCCTTGCCGAGGTGCTGAATTTCATTTTTGAAATTCGTCAGGAAAACTGTCCCACAGCCGTTATTCCGTTCGACAATACCGCGCGAGATAACCACACCCGTCACGAGCAACAGCGAAGGTTGACTGTCTACAATACCTTTGCAGTCGTGAAACCAGTCGTTCCTCATTAACACCAGCACACTGGACCGTGGTTGCAGCATTACGTAGTTTTCAACAATACGCAGAGCGTTCACTCCTTGGTCTACCTGTGTCACTGTGCGCCACGACATGCTTTGTCGAAAATGTGACTCACGTCTCGTGTAGGTCGATCACAGCACCGTTTGCCTGCAGAAAATCGAAGCCCAGGATCAAATCTCTCGAACAGTCGCGTAAGACGACGAATTCACCGACGTAGACGAAACAGCGGATACCGATTCGGGCTGTGCACTTTCCGGCCGGGCTAATAAGGTGTCCTCCAGCCATGCGAATGCTAGGGCCCAAACATGGCATCAAATCTTTGCTCAATTCCTGAGTGAGGGCGTGGCTCATCATTGAATAGTCTGCACCAGTATCAAGCAAAGCGAAAGTAAAGCAACAGTATAAAGTAAAAGTTCCGTCAATTGTCACACACAAATCAGAGGTAGCGTGTCGGATGCTGTCGCTACTCACCCTTGTGAGATATCAGAGTATCGGTGTATCGGCGGCGGAGGAACTTCAGTTTTCTCGACAGCAGCGGCCTTGCATTCGGAGACCACTCGAATTAGTTTTCCCGGCGTGGTGGTGTGGCGAGGTGGCGTCTCGGCGAGGGCTTGGAGAACGGCCGTACGTCCCAGGTCATCGCGGCCGTATGTCCCAGGCCTCTGACGGGCTGACAGATGAACTTCAATTTGTAGAGGTCGTTCGCCGTTCGATGGGCAAGGGTCGTCGGGTGCGAAACCACGCAGACCGCAGACCGACTCGGTGGTATACGGGGAGGCCATGTAAAAATAACCGGCCTCACAAAAGAGCACAACTCCACCAGATGTGTAACAGTTGTTAGACTAAAGAATTAATGCAGCCGCCGAACCAGGGCACCGAGAGAGCAGAACCAGTAACGCGGGCAACGGGAACGGGCCGACACCAATACGTCCTATACTTCTACCTACTTCTACCTATTCTTCACCTCTAATGCACGTGTCAATGTTGCCTTTGTTGAATCTTCTTGTAAACGGTCAGTTGCAGTCGCGGTAGCAGAGTAGTTTCTAATGTATTGCACCTGCGACTACATTACGCACTCTAGCACTGGTCAGGGACGCCAGCGCGGATCGGGGAAGAGAGGTTTATATCTGATGCCCCTCGACCGCTGCTTAATTGTGATACCTCGATGCGATGCGAATCCGGGCGAAATCCGGGATCGTTCATTTGTGAAGTAACCGAAATGTTCCTGTTCACATGTTCGTTTGTGTTCAAAAGTTCGTGCTTAATACTGCAATTTTGTTATTTTCCACTATCACTAAATTTCGCATACCGAGCGGTGAAGTATGTAAGTTCGTAGTGCGGCCAGGCGCGTACGTGGTTAATTATGAATGGTGCCACATCATCATCACAGACCCCATCTTAGCAGACAAAAAAGGAAACGTATTATAAACTCGAGCTTCTTGAAGAGTACATTTGGAATTCGCATAGACTTGCCGGAAGTAAAAACGTATTTTCTTGCCTAACTCTGCTCGCTGTCATCAAAGATACAAAGCGCCCATACTCCTCAAATCTGACAGAAGCTCAGGCGGCTGCACGGTTCGACATTTTTCATGGATATCAGAGGGGCGTGATATGAAAATGGGAACAGAAAATGCAGGATTTTTGACGACAGCGGCTTTCCAGCCGTATAAATCGAACGAATTGATCACGTTCACAAAGTTGTTCCGCGTCGAAACATTGTTTTCAGCTTATATCGCGCGCACAACTTTATGAATAATAACGAACTGTTTCATAGCTGTTGGGAGAACCTTGCTTTTATAACGTCGTGATTCATTGTATGATTAGAGACACTTGTTCTGTGTTGTTTACCTGCATTTCTTGTTTATTATTACATAATTTGACCACTCCCCTACTTAATGCTTCTGGCCCTGAGAGTAAATAAACATAGCAATGAGAGCTAGGAATTCCGGGAAGAAAAAGGAGGCAGGAGAGAGGGCGGGGGTGTATCTTTTCTTCGTGAAAACGATAAAGAAAATTATGTCCTTTACAACAATCAAAAGGTCTGTTTTCTCTCAAACAGAAAATTCGACGCTAAGGTGAAAATTTTGCAGATTGGAAACATATTTGTTTGTATACTGTTCGCGCATTTTTTGTGTGCACGTGCAGCACGAAAGACGTTAGCGTCGCTATGCCATGGCCCTCAGAGATCGCTATGCGCTGTAGGCTACCGTCACCATCACTACATGGCGATGGCCGCACCCAAAAGCAAAACAAGCGAAAGCAATGTGTGTAGACCATGAAATGCTCCCGTTTCCAAGAACGCGCTAAACCTAGATCCGAATTTATAAAATATTTTCAATATTTTTACTAAAAAAAGAGCAACAGTGGTAATGGTACTTATATTCACAAGGTTCACAAGGGCACAATGTTCTTGGCTGCCTTCGAGCCAGTGGCCCAGGCAGCTAAGATGGCAGCAAGCGGATCGATTACGCTTGCGAACCTGCTTGTTCCTTCAGAACAAATGGGGTCGCCGGTGGTCCACATGACCGTGTATCGCCTGCCACCATGTATCAGCGACTAAGCTCTTGCCGGAGCCCTTGCACCTTACAGAAAATGCCACGGCGTCTGAGACGTCGTTTTCAAGAACAGCTCGGACATTGCTAATCGTACCAGGCTGTTCAAGATAGAAATGGTGAAACCCGCACCCAATTTCATTGTTGTCAATGGCTACCGCGTCATGATTGAGTACAAAGGTATGAAGAGAGTTTGTTCAAGGTGCGGTGTTAAAGGATATTTCAAAGTCACATGCAAGATGGCGAGGTGCGCGCGGAGCACGGTCTAAGGCCACGCAACCAGCGAGTGCAAGGAACCATGCCGACGCTGTAAAGGGAGTCACGCTACAGTCGACTGTGCCCAGCCACGCTCATACGCAGCTGCTGCCACTCCGCTCTCCCAACAGCCTTCATGCGCGCCGCAAGTGAAGGAGTACGGAATCCAGAAGGACCCCTTCAGCGAAACGCAGGAGAAATGAAAATGAAAAGACACAGGAGTCGTCGGTTACCACTCTAAACATAGAAGACGTTTCCTCGGTCGAAAGAAACACACCGACCACGACTGAGACAACGTCCAGTCACAACTACTCTTCCGAGCTGTCGGACTCAAGTTCATAGCAAGACCCGGAAGGAGAAAAACGAATACGTGCTGAAATAAAAAATATCCACAAAAACCCACGCTTTGTCAACCCAATGAGCCAAGTGACAGACAGACGTGCTGGAAGCAGCGCGAAATTCGGGCAGCATTCAATATGGCGCCACCAGCAGCCATGGTTTATTCAGCAGCCACGCCACCTTCACTGGTCATCTTGGCCTCCCTGACGACTTGCATAGTCGCAGTAATGTAACACAGCCATACTTCGGGGCCAAGACACGAAGAAAACACCAGTAGGAATAATGCAAGCACAGGGCGAAGTCGCCCTGAAGTGGAAGACTCAGATAGAAAACTGACCTCCTCGGACGGTAGCGCGGCTGCAAGGGAAGACTTTGCCCCGCTCAAGACGTCGAAAAGGACACCAGGGGAGCGCGCCATGGATTTCACCTCGGATGCGAAAGCACCTTAGATCCAGTTATCTTGCACCGCCGCGTGCGTTTTCTTTCCTTCAATATTTTTCCCCTTTCCTTTCAACAAAACTGAAATGCCCCGGCCAAAGCCCATCCAGTCTCTCCATAAAATATGCAGTTATCTTTACGCAACTGCTCGGATGTGTAACCAACTGGCTGCATCATGGACGCTGCTTCCGTTGCAATGTCTGCCGTCTGACATTTTTTTATTTTTTATTATTTGCACTTCTTCTGTACATGTGTGCATCGCATCATATTTCGCCTGTCAGCCGTTGGGCCCCAGCAACATTTGTTCAAGTCGGCAAGCCAGCTTTTCAATGCCCTTCATATCACTGGAAATGGCATATTTACACATAATGACACCTTAATGCACAAGACTTCACAAACAGAAATAAGTGAAGGGTTATAGTTCAATTAGCAAGAAAAAACAAAGTGGATCTCCTATTCCTGCTGGAATGTAGGCCTGCGTAGCTCTCAAGAAGGAAAAAGTTTCTGCGAGAAGTTCTCCGTTAAAGCCTTTTTTTTTTCTTATAGCCCAACATGGAGCCGTGGAGTGAGCGCAATTGTGTTTCACAAATCATTACTGCACGGTAGTTTTTGTTGATTTGACACGGAAAGCAGCGTGATTGCTTGTGACTTTTCTGGGGTGCCAAAAAAATTACGTGCACTGTACATTTACGCTCCAGTGACGCGGCCTAACTTGAAACATTTCTTCGCTGAGCTTGCTTCTTTCATTTTAGAGAACAATCCGTTTCTATTAGTCTGTGACTTCAACTGCGTCTGGATGCCAGGCGCGACATACGAGGACTTGGCCAGGATGGGGCCGTAGCACACGCAGCCGACCTAGCACGATTCGTTCGTGAATATCGATTGACAGACGTTTATGTGCATATGAAAGGCGACACCTTTGGAGGCACAAGGTACCAAATACGAACACAAACCAGGCTAGACAGCGTGTATCTTCCTCCTGAACTAGTCCCAGGTTTTATCCAGTGCAATGTCCTCGCATTCTCTCCTGACGCTGGTCACATCTCGGACCACCAGCCTTCTTCTGGCATCTTATATTTAGAAAGGAGGACCGGGGATCACGGTGATCTCTGGAGGCTATATGTAGCTTCTTTACGTGATCCCGCGGAATTAGCTGAAATCTGGGCAACACTAGCAGAATCATTCACTCCACAGAAGCGAGGCATCGACAAATCGCACGAATCAAAGCAAAGCTGGAGATGCGCAGCCATAAGAGCAAGCAGGAATAGGAAGAAAGCAGAGACGGAACAGATATGTGAAAGTTTACGACACATTCGCATAGTGAGAATGGGAGGTTCCAAGACACAACTCACGGAGGAATACCTTGAATGCCTGCGAGACCGATACAGCCGCCTTTTGTGCAGAAGCTCCCAGACGCAGGCAAAGATATGAGCCACTAATAGACCAGTTTCGGACCTAGAAGTGTTACGTTTGGCTCGCACACCCAGTTCCGCGCGCAGCGGTTCATCTTTCATAGAAAAGGTATTAGTTGAAAAAGGGAGCGAGAGCGGACTGCATCGTGATATCGAAATGATGTTCTTCAACTGGTTTAGTGGTGTTTTTATGTCGGAATGCACAAAAACTGCAGACAATCTCATGAATGAAGTCACTAAGTTTTGCTATAATCATCCACAATTGGAAGATGAAGAAGGAACTAATTTAACCTCCCCCACTGGCAGGCAACAACTCTGTTTTTTGTCCTGAAAATTATGAACAGCGGAGCAGCTTCCGGGACTGGTGGCCTACCTGTCGAATTTTACCGAGCCTGCTGGTCAGACATTAGCGACAGTTCAGTAGCTGTCTAAATGCAGTGCTGGAATGCAAAGGAATACCTAGATACTTTTCAAGAGGGCGTGTAAACCTGGCGCAGATCATGCAAAACCAGCATCATGGAGACCACTAACCCTTTCGAATGCAGATTACAAAATACTTGCAGCCCTACTAGTTCATCGTCTTAAAGGACCATTAAGCAAAATAGTATTGTCCTCTCCACACTTGCTGCATTCCTGAAAGGAGCATATTTTCCTCCCTCAACCTAACCCGAGAAATCAGAGTACACGAAGGCGCGCGATCAAGCGAAAGCTTTTGACCGACTTGAACATCAGTACCTATTCAAAGTATTGCGTTGTTGTAATTTTCCGAATGTGTTCATTCAAGTCTTGAGCTATTGTATTCGAAGATGACTACGGAACTGTTATTGAAAGGAATCGATCGTAACACCAACATTTAATGTCACAAGAGGTTTCCGGTAAGGATGCCCTCTTTCTCCTGTCCTTTTCGTGTTAGTAATTTAACCATTGTTAAGGCGCTGGAAAAACAACAGAACAATAATGGGTCTCCCAATTCCAAGCTACACCGCGTTTTTCTCTGCTTATGCTGATGACGTTACTTTTTACCTAGACGATGTTGACAGCTTTGTAGGTGTCTGTACAACTTACAATATTTACTCCATTTTGTGGAGTGCCCGAGTGAATATCGATAGTGCAAAGCACTAAATTTGGCAAGTAACAATATCACTTTACCTGATGGAATTACACAGGTAGATCACATGCGTATATTGGGCGCTTTGTCTTGCGCAAGTGGTGCATTCCCGCATATGTGGAGATATATTGTGAACGGGATACGACGGCAGACTGAAGCTGTGTCTGCAGGCTCCTTGGGTATCGAAGGAAAGAGCTTATTTAATTAACAGCGTAATGTGCGGCAAGCTTTGTTGCAGCACAAATGGCTTTAATCACCGTCATCAACAGCACGTGCAGTGAACACTCTTATATTTTCTTGGTTCTGGCTTAGTAAATCCCAGTACCTAACCCAAACGTCCCTCCGTCTTCCCAAGGAAACCGGAGGCTGGAGCCTGTCATGTGTTGCCACTTTCAGCAGAATTCTCTGCACAAAGTGCACTTCTAATTTTCTAGATGAGGAAGCTTACCAAGGAATGGTATGTTAAGACTGTACTGGTTAGGTCAATATAAGCGTACTCTAGTGCCTCGAGGTCTAGGTAACTTAGCACCAGCAGCTGTTGTGCCAGCGCCCCAGTATGCTGCAGCAGCACGTATGTATGCACAACTTGAAGCGCTTCCGAATGTGTTGTGGCGCTCAGCACCATTATCCAGGCTCTGTGAAGCCATGTGTATGTCAGCCCCGCCTTCGAACTCTTTACCAAGTCCCACACACAATTGGTAACCTGTTTCTTCGCGTGACTTGCTATCGACTGTCAGAGATGTCTACTGGCAGTACTCGTGGGGCATCTTGCCAACCAGGGACAGGCTGAATAGATGGGGCATGGGGCCAAATAATAAATGTTTAAATTGTGCTCAAGTAGAGACCAACAATCATTATATAAAAGAATGTGTAGTCGCGTGTACTATGTGGAAGTTTGTTGGAAAGGTTTTCGGTGTCACTTACAGAAGCCCCGTGACCACGGAAGAAATTTGAGTACTTAATTTATTATACGGCGATGTAAGTACTGTGGCGTTTCTGAAATGTGTCCGAGAAGACGAGAAGGCGCAATAGAGCAATGTTTCCTAGGTTGCGAAAATTGCGTACGATTATATATGCTCATTTGGAGGAACGACTGTTTTTTGGGGGAAACCAGAATTCCTCCGCCAATGGTCAATACGATATTTTCTTGTGTCTAAACCCTGAGTGCTTTTAACTGTTGGAAGCTCTGTGCTCGTAACATAACGACCAGTTCGGACCAACACTAGCAGCGGCGTAACCTGTATGGTTAGGTCTTTGTTGTTGCCTTTCGTAACTTTTGGGTACTTGCAACGTGATCATTTGCTGTTTGTCATTTGTTAACAATGTTCATGCTTACAATCAATTTTCGTTTGGAGTGTGGCGTCCTCCTGTAATCCAGCAATAAGCCCTGTTTTCACATGATTGTATTAACCCCATGTCATGGTGTGGACGGGTTTCTTTTCAACCGCTGGTCCTGAAATGTCACCTTCGAGAGTAATAAATAATTTTCTTTCGCCTTTTATTAAAGAATACCGTAGGGACGGACACTGCAATGAGCCAATAGGCCAATATTTGAGGGGCCTTATCCATTTCGGCGAGGCGTAATAACGGAATCTAAAATAAGAATTTATTGCCTTCGTTGAATGTTCTTGTAAACGGTCAGCTGCAGTTGCGGAAGCAGAATAGTTTATAATGTACTGCTCGTGCGGCTACATTACGCACTCTAGCACTGGTCAGGGACGGCAACGCGGATCAGGGAAGAGGTTACGTCTGATGCCGTTCGATCGCTGCTTATTTGTGATGCCTCGATGCAAATTAGGTCCTGGTTTCAGCGTACAATTGTCCCGTCCATCTGTGAAGTGTTCGAAATTTCCCTGTTCTTATATTTGTGTTCAAACGTTCGTGCTTAAATACTACAATTTAGTTATTTTCTACAATCACTAAATTTCGCAAACCGAGCGGTGAAGTCGGTAAGCTTCGTAGTGCGACCTGGTGCTTATACGAAAACAAGACTATATTGCCTTTGTTGAATGTTCTTGTCAACGGGGTCAGCTGCAGTAGCGGTACCAATTCACTGCACGTACGACTAGATTATACACTGTAGCACTGCTCAGGGGCGGCAACGCGGATCGGGGTAGAGAGGGTTACTCCTGATGCCACTCGGCCGCTTCCTAATTGTGATGCCTCGATACGAATTCGGGCGAAATCCGGAATTGCGCGTGAGATTGTTCCGTCCATTTTTCAAGTGTTCGAAATTTCCTTCTTCACATGTTCTTTTGTGTCAAAAGTTTGTGCTTAACTACTACAATTCAGTTACTTTCCACCAAAATTAAATTACGCAAACAGCGGTGAAGTCGGTCAGCTTCGTACTGCGGCCTGTCGCGTACGTGGTTCATTTTGAATGGTGCCACATCGTCATCACTAACCCCTGCTAAGTAGCAAAAAAGGAAAACGTATTATAACTCGTGCTGCTTGAAGTGTACATTAGGAATCCGAATAGATTCGCAGGAAGTAAACATACATTTTCTTGGCTAGCTCTTCTCGCCGGCATCGAAGCTACAAAACGCCCATACTCCTCAAATCTGACAGAAGCTCAGGCGGCTGCACGGTTCGACATTTTTCACGGATTTCAGGAGGGTGCGATATTAAAACGGGAGCATACAGAAAAGGCAGGATTTTGGGCGACAGTGGCTTTCCAGCCGCATAAATCCCGCGCCCTGATCACGTTCACAACGTTAGTCTGGGTCGCTGGAACACAAACTTTTTTCAGCCTTATATCGCGCGTACAACTGTTGAGTGGAACCATACTCCTGCTTAAATTTTATGCATCAATAATAACCAACTGTTTCATAACTAGCTCTTTAGCTAACATTGTATAATTGGGAGAATCTTACTTTTATAACGTCGTGATTCATTTTATGATTAGGAGATACTTGTTCTGTGTTATATGTTAAACGGTATTTCTTCTTTATTATTAGATAATTTGACCACTCCCCTCCTTAATGGCTCGGGCCCTGAGAGTAAATAAATATAGCATTGAGAGCTAAGAGTTCCGGGAAGACAAAGGAGGCAGGAGAGTTGGGGTATCTTTTCTTTGTGAAAACGATGAAGAAAATTGTCCTTTACATCAATCAATCGGGCTGTTTTCTCTCATACAGAAAATTTGACACCAAGGTCGAAATGTTATAGATTGGAAACATTTGTTTTTATACTGTTTGCACATTTTTTTTGTGTACACAAGCAGCGCGAAAAACATTAGCGTCGCTATGCGTTTTATGTTACCGTCACTAGATGGCGATGGCCGCTCCCAAAAACAAAAGAAGCAAAAGCATTGTGCGCAGACCCCCAAATGTTCCCATTTCCAACAACGCGTTGAGCCTAAGATCCGAATTTATACAATATCTGCAATATTTTTTACTAAAAGAGCAACTCTGATAATGGTGATAGCAGTGAAAGCTTCACCTTCTAGAATACGGGACCGCGAGCCATGGTCTCACCCGACAAGTGAACATTCGTCTTTCTTAAAAGATACCGGTTTTTTTTTTTCCGGATCAAGGGAAAAGCACTAAATAAAAAAGAAACAACGTTGGACAAAACTGCGCTGAAAACATGCCCTTGAGGTGCGCGACAATGGACTATCAATAATAAAACGGAACAAGAGTCAGGGCTTTACCGTGGCATCACAGAACACACTGCGGGGCGAATAGGGCGAGTAATACAAAGCCTTAATGATGGTACAAAAATATTGCTTCTCGCGTGGCGAAAACTCACGCTAATACTCATAAGCCAGTCTTGTGGGCACTGCTGCCGTGTTCGTCTGGCGGGACCCCGCTCCGTCGTCCGTGTACATCCAAAGGTATGCAAGTACATCCCGCCGGCCTGCGAAGCTCACTGGCCGCCGTTGTCTGGCCTGCTCTCAGGCGAAAAGCCACAAGCCTTGCTTCCGACGCGCTTATCTACCCTCGGTTTCGCGCCGACACATGCCGCCCCCGCCGCCGCGCCTGGCAGTTCGCTCATGCGTACTCGCGCTGCCCGGGCAAACACCAACACAAACAGGAAAAAGCGCTCGCGGTTTGAAATACTAAAAGGGGCTGTGCGGCCCCACAGCACTTATATTTTGCTTGAAACCCAGTTTGCGCTGTGATTAAACTATACTTTTATCACAGCATGCGCTCTTACCGAGCACATGCATACACAACTGCTGCAATGGAGTGGCGAGCGAAGCGGTTGTGAAATATGGCTCAGGTCTCTCCTCAAATCCACATACTAATCTTTCCCCTTTTGGGAAAATTTGGGGTTAGTGTAGTGCGTCGTCTCGGACGATGGTCAGCGGCATTTGCGGGTCCTAAGTGGTTACAAGGCACCGGCGCAGCGCGCAGCGTAGTTGCTTGGGCGTCACAGAGATGAACCGCCAATCGCCGGTACAGCGCCCGACAAAGGCGCAGTGCTTCTTTTTTAGTGCACCGGAGCATACGCCAGTCGATGTTATCATCGACGCAATCGAAGAAATCGCCGGAGCCGGTGGCCTGATCTACATGCAGCATCACGGTGGCACAAGGTTCTTGGCATGCCGTCTGGTAAGCGGCCCAGGCAATCCAAGATGGCAGCAAGCGGATCGATTACGCTTGCGAACCTGGTTGTTCCTCTAAAACAAATGGGGTCACCAGTGGCTCACGTGGCCGTGTATCGCCTGCGACCGTGTATCGGGGACGAAGCTCTTGTCGCAGCCCTTCCACTCTACGGGAAATGTCACGGCGTCTCAGACGTCGTTTTCGAGCACCGCTCGGACATTGCTAATGGTACCAGGCTTGTCAAGACAGAAATGGTGAAGCCCGCACCCAATTTCACCGTTGTCAATGGCTACCGCGTCATGATTGAGTACAAAGGTATGAAGAGAGTTTGTTCAAGGTGCGGTGTTGAAGGATATTTCAAAGCCGCATGCAATATGGCGAGGTGCGCGCGGAGCGCAGTCTTAGGCCACGCAACCAGCGAGTGCAAGGAACCATGCCGACGCTGTAAGGGAGTCACGCTGCAGTCGACTGTGCCCAGCCACGCTCATACGCAGCTGCTGCCACTCCGCTCTCCCAACAGCCTTCATGCACGCCGCAAGTGAAGGAGTACGGAATCCAGAAGGACCCCTTCAGCGAAACGCAGGAGAAATGAAAATGAAAAGACACAGGAGTCGTCGGTTACCACTCTAAACATAGAAGACGTTTCCTCGGTCGAAGGAAACGCACCGACCACGACTGAGACAGCGTCCACTGACTTACTCTTCCGAGCTGTCGGACTCGAGTTCGCAAGAAGAACCGGAAGTACAAAAACGCCCATGTGCTGAACGAAAGAATGTCCCCAAATACCCACGCCTTGCCAACCCAATAAGCCAAGTGTCAGACGTGCTGGAAGCAGCGCGAAATTCGGGCAGCATTCAACATGGCGCTACCAACAGCCATGGTTTATTCAGCGGTGACGCCCCCTTCAGTGGCCATTTTGGCTTCCCCTACAACTGTCATAGTCCCGTAATGTAACAGAGTCACATCTCGGATCAAGATTGGAAGAAAGCACAAACAGGAATAATGAAAGTACTGGGCGATGTCGACCTCAAACGAAAGCCTAAAAAAGAAAACTCTCCTCCTCGGACAGTAGCGCGGCGGCAAGAAAAGATGCTGTCCCGCTCAAGAAGCCGAAACGGACACCGGATGAGTGTGCCATGGATTTTACCTCGGATAAGAAAGCACCTCAGATACAGTCATCTTGCACCACTGTGCGCGCTTTCTCTTTCTTCATTCCTTTTCCCCCTTTCCTTTCAACAGAACTGGAATGCCCCGGTCAACGCCCACCCAGCCTCGCTATCAGCGACGCAGTTATCTTCACGCAACTGCTCGCACGCGCCACCAACCAGCTGCCTCTTGGACGCTGCTCGCTTTGCCATGTCTGCCGTCTGCCGTTTTTATTTTTTCTTCTCTTTTTTATTCTTTGCACTTTTTCAGCGTGTGTGTGTGCATCGCATCATACTTCGCCGTCAGCCGTTGGGCCCGAGCCACTTTTGTTCGGTCAACCAGCATTTCAATGCCCTTCATATAAATAAAAATTGCATATTTACTCATAGTGACATTCAATGCACAAGGCTTCAGAAACAGAAATAAGCAACCGGTAATAGTTCAATTAGCAAGAAAAATAAAGTGGATCTCCTATTTCTGCAGGAATGTAACATGTGGCGCTCTCAAGAAGGAAAAGGTTTCTGTGAAGAGTTCTCTATTACAACCTTTTTTCCTATAGCCCTTCACGGACCCGTGGAGTGGGCGTAGTTGTGTTTTGGAGATTACTGCATGGTAGTTTTCGTTTATTTGACACGGAATGCCGCGTGATTGCTTTTGATTTCTTCTGGGGTGAAAACAAAACTCGTGCACTGAACATTGCCCCGACGCGGCCTAACTTAAAACGTTTCGTCGCCGAGCTTTCCCCTTTCATTTTAGAGAACCTTCTGTTCTTGGTAGTCGGCTACTTCAACTACGTTCTGGATGCCAGGCGCGACATACCAGGACTTGGCCAGGATGGGTCTGTAGCACACGCGGCCGAACTACCACGATTCGTTCGTGCATATCGATTGACAGACGCTTGAGTGCACATGAAAGGCGACACCTTTGGAGGCGAACACAGATCAGTCCAGACCGCGTGTATCTTCCTCCTGAAGTAGTCCCCCGTCTTATCCAGTGCAATGTCCTCGCATTCTCTCCTGACGCTGGTCACATCTAGGACCGCCGGCCTTTTTTCTGTCATCCTACATTTAGTATTCAGGCCCGGGGATCGCGGTGATCTCTGAAGGCTATATGTAACTTCTTTACGTGATCCCGCGTAATTAGCTGAAATCTGGGCAGCACTAGCAAAATCATTCACTCTACAGAAGCGAGGCATCGACAAATCGTACGAATTAAAGCAAAGCTGGAGATGCGCATGCATAAGAGCAAACAGAAAGCGGAAGAAAGCAGAGACGGAACAGATATGTGAAAGTTTGCGACACATTTGCATAGTGCAAATGGGAGAGTCCAATTGACACAACTTATCATCATTTATAATTCCCTTAAAGATTCCTATCAGGGACATTACATAAGGGGGGGGGGAGCTAAAAACAAAGGAAAAGAATACAAAAATGCATAACATATTGAAAAATTAGAACAGAAAAAAGGAACGTTAAGAGAAGAAGAAAAGCCAGGCAACCGATACAGTTTACACAAAATACAGATAACCATGTAGCAAGGCATAACAAAATAACGATGTGTAGTGAAATGAACTATAGTAAAAAAAGTGACAAAAAGATGAAATACAGAAAATTAGACGTTGACACAACAGTGCACGCAAATCGGATTGCTAATAATAGACCGCAAGAAAAACTGTCTATGGCAGGTCGAAATAATCAGTAAGTAATGGCCTAAATTTGGAGGGATTAGACTCGGTAACAATGCTTTCGGGAAGTATGTTTCATTCCTCTAAGGCGATGGGGAGGAAGGATTTGTCGAAGGCGTTTGTGGAACCATGCAAACGTTGTATGCTACGGGAGTTAAATGCAGGAATACCTTGAATGCCAGCCTGACCGATATAGCCGCCTCTTGTACAGAAGCTCACAGACGTCGGCCAAGGCATGGGCAACTAACCGACCAGTCTCGGATCCAAAAGTGCTACGTTTGGCAACGTATCAAGTTCCACGTGCAGCAGTTCGTCTTTCATGCAACATTTGTTAGTTGAAGACGGGAGCGATAGCGGACTACGGCGTGATATCGAAAGGATGTTCTAGAACTGGTTTAGTAATGCTTTTATGTCGGAATGCACGCAAACTACAGACACACTCATGAATGGTCACTAAGTTTTGTTATAATCATCCACAATTGGAAGATGAAGAAGGAACAAATTTAACTTACCCCACTGACAGGTAAGAACTGTTTTTGTCCTGAAAAATATATGAACAGCGGAGCAGTTCCCGGAACTGATGGCCTACCTGTTGAATTTTACCTAGCCTGCTAGCCAGAAGTTAACGATGTTTTAGTAGCTCTGCTGAATGCAGTGCTGGAATGCAACGGAATACCTAGATCCTTTTCAAGAGAGCGTGTAACCCTCCTGCCTAGACCTGGCACAGACCTTGTAAAACCAGCATCATGAGACCAATAACTATTTTGAATGCAGATTACAAAATACTTGCTGCGCTACTGGTTCATCATCTTAAAAGACTCTTTGGTAAAATAGTCAGTTCTGCCCCGCTTGCTCCATTCCTGGGAGGAGCATATTTTCCTCCCTCAACATTACCCGAGATATCATACAGTACACGAAACGCGGGCAGCACCAGGTCTACTGGTTGCTTTAGATCAAGCGAAAGCTTTTGACCGCCTTGAATCAGTACCTATTCGAAGTTTTGCGTTGTTATAATTTTCCTAAAGAGTTTATCCAAGTTCTTGAGCTGTTGTATTCAAAAATGACTGGGAACCGTTGTTGAATGGATTCGTAACACCAACATTTATTGTCACAAGAGGAGTCCGGCAAGGATGCCCTCTTTCTCCTGTGCTTTTCGTGTTACCAGTTGACTTACAGGTAAGGCGTTGGTCAAACAACATAACAATAAAGGGTCTCCCAATTCCAAGCTCCAGCCGCATTAAAGTCTCTGCTTACGCGGATGATGTTACCATTTTCCTAGATGTTGACAGTCTTGTAGGTGTCTTTACAACTTGCAATGTTTATTCCACTTTGTCGGGCGCCAGAGTGAATATCGGTGTATGCGCCAAGCACTATACTTGGGAAGTAAAAACATCGCTTTACCAAATGTAATTAGACAGGTAGACCACATGCGTATATTGGGCGCTATTGTTTGCGCGAGGGTGTATCCCTGCTCATGTGGAGAGATATTGTGAGCGGGATACGACGAGACTGAAGCTGTGCATGCAGGCTCCCTACCTTTGGTGGAAAGAACTTATTTAATTAAGAACGTAAAGTGCATCAATCTCTGGTTTGCAACAAGCATGGCTTCACCACCATTATCAAAATACGTGCAGTGAACAGTCTTATTCTTTCTTGGTTCTGGCTTGTGAAATCACAGTACGTAACGCAAACAACCCTCCGTCTTCCCAAGGCAATGGGAGGCTGGAGCCTGCCATGTGTAGTCACTTTCAGCAGAATTCTCTGCACAAAGTGCACTTGTGATCTTCTAGATGACGAAGCGTACCAGGGAAGGGTATTGTTACTGTACTGCTAAAGTCATTATAAGCGTCCTCTAGTGCCTCGAGGTATAGGTAAGTTAGCACCAGCAGCTATTGTGCCAGCTCCCCAGTATGCTGCAGCAGCAATTATGTACGCACAACTTGAAGCGGTTGCGAATGTGTCGTGGCGCTCTGCATTAGTATCCAGGCTCTGTGAAGCCATGCGTATATCGGCCTCGCTTTCGAACTCATTGCCAGGACGGACACACAATTGGAAACCTGTTTCTGCGCGTGATCTCTCATCGTCTATCAGAGATGTCTACTGGCAGTACTCGTGGGGTATCTTGCCAACTAGGGACAGGCTGAATAGATGGGGCATGGTGCCAAATAATTATTGTATAAATTGTGCTCAAGTAGAGAGCAACCCATACAACGATGGTCTATGTATAGATAGATAGATGGATTTTGTGAAAGGAAAAGGCAGATAGGTTGGCCCGAATAATTCAAATCTGGCCTGCTACTCTGCACTGGGGAAGGGGAAGGAGAGAAGAAAGAAGGTCATGATGAGTGACGATGTGGGAGAAGGCATATGAAATATATATACAGACACAGCAGCTTGCTTTACAAGCGTGAATCAAGTCCGCTGGCGCTCAAATAACGGCAAAGAGCGCGCACTGCCTGGACGCCCTTCCCCTTGTCCTGCCAAGCGCCCAGCAGCAGTTCCTCCGACAGAGGCCTCTTGTCTAAATGCTTCAAGGAAGCAGCTAGCACATTTCTTTCGTTCGCATACTCTGGGCACACCAATAAGACATGGTCCACAGTCTCTGGGATGCCACAAGTTGAACATTCCGGTGAGTCCATCTGTCCAATTAAATGTAAGTACTTGCGCGTGAAAGCCACGTTTAAACGAAGTCTATGTATCAAGCATGTCTGATGACGCGGAATATCACGCGGAACATTAAATTTAAATGTTCGATCGAGTCTTCTTAGACGGATGTGTCGGGCGTCTGGTTGAGCCCAGTAAGCTGCTGTAGCAATATTCATATAACTATGTATAATTCAATGAAATAGGTTATGGTCAGCCATGTCTATCTGTGGACTTTTATAGTCGGCTATAAAGTGCCATTGAAATATCTATAGGCAGCTATAAAAAATTCGAGACCACTTTGTCTATTGCTTGTGGGCCATACAGAATCTATTCAGCTAACTATAGAAAACCACGTGTTCATAAAATTATGGATTATTAGTTATACAGTTATCTTTAGCTGTCTATAGAAATTTGAATGGCTCTAAAGCTACAGACTGCAAGCCACAGAAACAGTTTTAGCACGCTACAGAACATTTTATGTTCCTGAAGCTATAGTTTATTAGTCATGCAGTTATCTTTAGCTGTCTATAGAATTTTGAATGCATCTGAAGCTACAGACTGCAAGCCATAGAATCAGTTTTAGCAAGCTATAGAAATGTTTATGCTCCTGAAGCTATATATTATTAGTAACACGGATATCTCCACGTGTCTATAGATATTTGAATGTCTTTAAATCTTCAGACTACAAGCCATATAAAGCTGGTTTAGCTGGCTGCGGAAAAGTGTACGCTCCTGGAGCTATACACTAGTAGCCAAACAGTTATCTTTAGCCGTCTATAGAAATGTCAATGCCTCTAAAGCTACAGACTGTAAGCCATATAACCTGTTTTAGCTGACTATAGCATATTGTATATACTAAAAGCTATAGACCTGTAGGTGTACACCCTTATATGCAGGCGCATATATTATCGGTTCGAATCCCTCGTGCAACTTGTCCTCTAACTTGAGTTGTGCTCTGTATCCAACGAGAAACCCTGTGTCATCAACTAAAATTTTGTACGACAAATGGATTGCGTCACAATCATAGAAGTGCGCCTGCGGGGAGTACCTCCGACCCACGATAGATTTAATCGTGGGGACTGGTGGCCAATTTTCAGTTATTTAGGCACCGAATTGAAAATAAACGTCCGAATATATAGAGCATGACACACACGCACATACATACACGCGCTCGCTCGCTAATATTCTATAGCTGACCATAGAAAATGCTAAATATTCCAATATTTACATTCGGCCACCAGTATTAGTCCATAGGCTTATAGACTTCTATAGCAGGCTACAGGTTTTTGGGCTAAATATCTATAGACGACGATACAAGGGATTTTCTATAGCTGGCCATAAAATTTTGCACGTGACCAGAGATAATGTGGAAAAAATGCAGTACATAGAGAGCCATAAGTCTATAGAATAGGTTAAAGACTTCTATAGAACAGATAGAAAAACCTAAACACTACCATAGGAACGGCTATAGGTTTTTGGCCAGATATCAATAGCCGACCATACAAATGATTTTCTATAGCTGACCATAAATGGTTATACCTGACTATAGAAAATCTAAAGACTGCAGTAAATAGGGAGCCATAAGTCCATAGAACAAGTTTAAGACTTCTATAAAACAGACTATAGAAGAACCTAAAGACAGCCATATTAGCGGCTATAGATATTTGGGCCAAATATCTATAGCCCACCATACAAAGGATTTTCTATAGGTGACTATAGGAAATTTTTGTATGGGAATAATCATCCCATAAAAGAATGTGTAGTCGCGCGTAATATGTAAAAGCTTGAAGGGGAGGTTTTCAGTGTGTCTCTTACACAGGTCCCGAGACAGCGGAACAAAGTTGAAAACTATTCATTATACGGTGATGTATGTACTGTGGTATTTCCCAAATATATCTGAAAAAGAAGGCACAATAGAGCAATGTTTCCTAGGTTGCGCAAATTGCGTACAATTATATATGCTCATTTGGAGGAACGACACTTTCTTTTGGGGGAACAAGAATTCCTCCGCCAACGGTCAACGCGATGTTTTCTTACTTCTAAAAGCAGAGTGCTTTTAACTGTTTGAAGCTCTGTGATCGTAACATAACAACCAGTTCGGACCAACACAAGCAGCTGCGTAACCTGCAAGTAAGGTCTTTATTGTTCTCTTTCGTAACTTTCGGGTATGTCCAACGTGATCATTTGCTGTTTTGTTTATAATTTGTTAACAACATTCATGCTTACAGTCAATTTTAATTTGATGGGTGTTGTCCTCTTGTTGTAATCCAGCAATGTATCCTGTGTTCACATGATTGTATTAACCCCGTGCCACAATGTCGACGGGTTTGTTTTGCGCCGCTGGACCAGGCATGTCGCCTTCGTGTGTAGTAAAAAAATTTTCTTTCACCTCTTCTTAAATATTACCGTGAGGAGGGACACTCCAATGAGCCAATTGGCCAATTTTTGTAGAGCCTGGCCCGTTTGGGCGAGGCCTAAAATCTGAATTCAAAATAAGAATATATTGCCTTCATTGAATGTTCGTGTAAACGGTCAGCTGCAGTCACGGTAACAGAGTAATTTCTAATGTACTCCACGTGCAACGTGCACGGGTCAGGGAATACAGGGTTACGCATGATGCCACTCCACCGCTGCTTTATTGTGATGCCTCGATGCGAATTCCGGGGATTGTCCCACCCATTTTTGAAGAGTTCAAAATTTCCCTGTTCGCATATTCTCGTTTGTGTTCAAAATTTTGTGTTTATATATATATACTACAATTTAGTTATTTTCCACTATCACAAAATTTCGCAAACGGGCGGTGAAGTCAGTAAGCTCCGTAGTGCGGCCAGGCGCGTACGTGGTTCAATTTGAATGGTGCCACATCATCATCACAGGTCCCAGCTTAGCAGACAAAAATAACGTATTCTAACTCGTGCTTCTTGAAGTGTACATTTGGCATCCGCATAGACTCGCCGCAAGTAAACATACATTTTCTTGGCTAACTGCTAGTTCGTATCAAACTCTTCAAGTCTAACAGAAGCTCAGGCTGCTGCACGGTTCGACATTTTTCACGGATATCAGGCGATATGAAAACGGGAGCATACAGAAAAGGCAGGAATTTGGGCGACAGTGGCTTTTCAGCCGGATAAATTCAGCGCCCTGATCACGTTCACAAAGTTGGTCTGGGTCGCTGAAACATTAAAACCATTTTTCAGCCTTATATCGCGCGTACAACTCGTGATTGGAGCCATATTCGTGCTTAAATTGTATACATCAATGATAAAGAACTCTTTCATAGCTATTCAGCTAGCATTGTATAATATGAGAACCTTACTTTTATAACGTCGTGATCCATTGTATGATTAGGAGATACTTGTTCTGTGCTATATGTTTAACTGCATTACTTGTTTCTTATTACGTAATTTGACCACTCCCATCCTTTATGCCTCTGGCATTTAGAGTAAGGAAGTATAGAATTGAGAGCAAAGAGGTCCGGGAACAAAAACAAAAAAAAAGGGGGGGAGGGGGGCGTATATTTTCTTCAAGAAATATGGCCTTTATATCAATCAATCAGTCTGTTTTCTCCTAAACAGAAAATGTGAGGCTAAGCTAATGTCAAAATTATTCAGATTAGAAACATATTTGTTTGTAGACTGTGTGCACACTTGTGTGCACATGCAACGTGAGAGACGTTAGTGTCGCTATGCGTTGTATGTTAGCGTCACTAGATGGCGATGGCCGCGCACAAAATCAAAAGAAGCAAAAGCGATGTGCGTAGACCACCAAGTTTTCCCGTTTATAAGAACGCGTTGAGCCTAAGATCCGAATTTATACAATAATTTCAATATTTTTACTAAAAGAGCAACTCTAATGGGGTGATATATGTAGTACTTATACTTTGCTAGAAACCCAGTTTGCCGTGATTAAGCAATAATTTTATTATAGTATGCGCCGTTAACGAGCACATGTAGACACAACTGCTGCAATGGGGTGGCGATGCGAAACGGTTTTGGAGTATGGCTCAGGTCTCTCCTCAAATCCACGTACTAATTATTCGCCGTGGGCAGCACCAGGTCTTCTGGTTGCTTTAGATCAAGCGAAAGCTTTTGACCGCGTCGAACATGAATACCTTTTTGAAGTTTTGCTTTGTTATAATTTTCCCAAAGAGTTCATCCAAGTTCTTGAACTGTTCTATTCAAATATGACTGGGAACTGTTGTTGAACGGGATCGTAACACCAACATTTAATGTCACAAGAGGGTCCGGCAAGGGTGCCCTCTTTCTCCTGTGCTTTTCGTGTTGGCAACTGACCCATTGTTAAGGCGATGGCACACCAATACAACAAGGGGCCTCCCAATGCCAGGTTCAAGCCGCGTTAAAGTCTCTGCTTACGCGGATGATGTTACCCTTTTCCTAGAAGATGTGGACAGCCTCGCCGGTGTCTTTACAGCTTACAATGTTTACTCCTCTTTGTCGGGTGCCAGAGTGAATATCGATAAGTGCGAAACACTAAATTTGGGAAATAATGACATCGCTTTACCAGGTGGAACCAGACAAGTAAATCACATGCGTATAGTAAGCGCTATTTTTTGCTCAAGTGGTGTATCCCCGCACATGTGGAAAGATATTGTGAGCGGGATACGACGGACTGAAGCTATGTCGACAGGATCCTTGTCTTTGGAGAAAAGAGCTAATTTATTTAAGGACGTAATGTGTATCAAGCTTTGGTTTGCAGCACGAGTAGCCCTACCACCGTCATCAATGGTACGCACAGTGAACACTCTTATCTTCCCTTGGTTCTGGCTTGGAAAATAGCAGTACGTAACGCAAACATCCCTTCGTCTTCCTAAGGCAAAGGGAGTCTGGAGCCTACCATGTATAGTCACGTTCAGCAGAATTCTCTGTACAAAGTGCACTTGTGATCTTCTAGATGACGAAACTTACCAAGGAAGGGTATTATTACTGTACTGGTTAGGTCATTACAAGCGTACTCTAGTGCCTCGAGGTCCAGGTAACTTAGCCCCAACAGCTGTTGTGCCAGCGCCCCAGTATGCAGCAGCAGCACGTATGTATGCACAACTTGAAGCGCTTCCGAATGTGTTGTGGCGCTCAGCACCAGTATCCAGGCTGTGTGAAACCATGTGTATGTCGGCCCCGCCTTTGAACTCTTTGCCAAGTCCGACACACAATTGGAAACCTGTTTCTTCGCGTGACTTGCCATCGACTGTCAAAAATGTCTACTGGCAGTACTCGTGGGGCATCTTGCCAACCAGGGACAGGTTGAATAGATGGGGCATGGTGCCAAATAATAAATGCATAAACTGTGCTCAAGTAGAGACCAATAATCATCCTATAAAAGAATGTGTAGTCGCGTGTACTATGAGGAAGTTTGTAGGGAAGGTTTTCGGTGTGTTTCCTACACATGCCCCGAGACAGCGGAATAAATTTGAATACTTGGTGTACTATACAGTGATGTATTTACTGTGGCACTTCCGTAATGTGTGCGAGAGGTCGAGAAGACGAAACAGAGCAATGTTTCATAGGTTGCGCAAATTGCGTTTAATCATACATGCTCATTTATAGGAACGACTGTTTGTTTTGGGGGAACAAGAGTTCCTCCGTCAATGGCCAACACGGTATTTTCTTGTGTCCAAAAACAGTGTTTTTAACTGTTTGAGGGTCTTTGATGTAACATAGCGGCAAGCTCAGACCTTTACCAGCAGCTGTGTAACCTATATGGTTAGGTCTCTATTGTTGTCTGTTGTAACCTTTGGGTATGTGCAAAGTGATCATATGCTCTTTTGATTGTCCTTGTTAACATTAATGCTTACAGTTATTTTTTTGGAGGGTGTTGTCCTCTTGTTATCATCCAGCATCCTGTCATGCTTTCACATGATTGTATTGATCCCGTGCCATGGTGTTGACGGGCATGTTTTGTACTGCTGTACTTGACATGTCACCTTCGGGTGTAATAAAATTTTTCTTTCGCCTTTTACTAAAGATTACCGTGGGGAGGGACACTCCAATGAGCCTATAGGTAATTTTTGCGGGGCCTTGCTCGTTTGGGCGGGGCCTAATCACTGAATCGAAAACAAGACTATATTGCCCTTGTTGAATGTTCTTGTCAACGGGGTCAGCTGCAGTAGCGGTACCAATTCACTGCACGTACGACGATATTATACACTGTAGCACTGCTGAGGGGCGCCAACGCGGATCGGGGTAGAGAGGGTTACTCCTGATGCCGCTCGGCCGCTTCCTAATTCTGATAACTCGATACGAATTCGGGCGAAATCCGGAATTGCGCGCGAGATTGTTCCGTCCATTTTACAAGTGTTCGAAATTTCCCTCTTCACATGTTCGTTTGTGTCAAAAGTTTGTGCTTAAATACTACACTTCAGTTACTTTCCACCAAATTAAATTTCGCAAACAGCGGCGAAGTCGGTCAGCTTCGTACTGCGGCCTGGCGCGTACGTGGTTCATTTTGAATGGTGCCACATCATCATCACAAACCCCTGCTTAGTAGCAAAAAAGGAAAACGTATTATAACTCTTGCTGCTCGAAGTGTACATTAGGAATCCGAATAGACTCGCCGGAAGTAAACATACATTTTCTTGGCTAGCTCTTCTTGCCGGCATCGAAGCTACAAAACGCCCATACTCCTCAAATCTGACAGAAGCTCAGGCGGCTGCACGGTTCGACATTTTTCACGGATTTCAGGAGGGCGTGATATGAAAACGGGAACAAACAGAAAAGGCAGGATTTTGGGCGACAGTGGCTTTCCAGCCGGATAAATCCAGCGCCCTGATCACGTTCACAAAGTTGGTCTG
Source organism: Amblyomma maculatum (assembly GCF_055883805.1). Taxonomy (NCBI): domain Eukaryota; kingdom Metazoa; phylum Arthropoda; class Arachnida; order Ixodida; family Ixodidae; genus Amblyomma; species Amblyomma maculatum. The sequence continues at coordinate 121,888,711 of NC_139346.1, forward strand.
GGTCGCTGGAACACTAAAAATTTTTTCAATCTTCATCGCACCTACAACTTGTGATTGGAACCATATTGCTGCTTAAATTGTATGCATCAATGATAACGAACTCTTTCATTGCTGTTTAGCTAACATTGTATAATTAGGAGCACCTTACTTTTATAACGTCGTGATTCATTGTATGATTATGAGATGCTTGTTCTGTGCGATATCTTTGACTGCATTACTTGTTTTTTATTACTTAAATTGACCACTCCCCTCCTTAATGCCTCTGGCATTTAGAGTAACGAAGTATAGAATTGAGAGCTCAGAGTTCCGGGAACAAAAATAAGGGGGGGGGGGGCGTATATTTTCTTCAAGAAATATGGCCTTGATATCAATCAATCAGTCTGTTTTCTCTCAAACAGAAAATGTGAGGCTAAGCCAATGTCAAAATGTTTCAGATTAGAAACATATTCGTTTGTAGAATTTGTGCACACTAATTGTTGTGTGCACATGCAACGTGAAAGACGTTAGCGTCGCTATGCGTTGTATGTTAGCGACACTAGATGGCGATCGCCGCGCCATAAAGCACAAGAAGCAAAAGCAATGTGCGTAGACCACCAAGTTTTCCCGTTTACAAAAATGCGTTGAGCCTAAGATCCGAATTTATACAATAATTTCAATATTTTTACTAAAAGAGCAACTCTAATGGGGTGATATAGTACTTATACTTTGCTAGGAACCCAGTTTGCGCTGTGATTAAGCAATAATTTTATCACAGTATGCGCCGTTAACGAGCACACGTAGACTTAACTGCTGCAATGGTGTGGCGAGCGAAACGGTTTTGGAGTATCGCTCAGGTCTCTCCTCAAATCCACGTACTAATCTTTCGCCTTTTACTAATTTAGGGTTAGTATAGTGCGTCATCCCGGACGCTGGATAGCGGCATTTGCTAATGAGAAGTGGTGATTAAGGCCCCGGCGCCGCGCGCAGCGTGGTTTCTTGGGCATCGCAGAGATGAACCGCCAATCGCCGGTACAGCGTCCGACATAGGCGCAGCGCTTCTTTTTTAGTGCACCGGAGCATACGGCAGTCGATGTTATCATCCACGCAATCGAAGAAATCGTCGGAGCCGGTGGGCTGATCTATCTGCAGCACCACGGGGGCACACGGTTCTTGGCTGCCGTGTGGTCAGCGGCCCAGGCAGCTAAGATGGCAGCAAGCGGATCTATTACACTTGCGAACAAGGTTGTTCCTCTGGAACAGATGGGTTCACCTGTGGTCTACGCGACCGTGTATCGCCTGCCATCGTGTATCAGCGATGAGGCTCTTGTAGCAGCCCTTGCTCCCTACGGGAAATGTCACGGCGTCTCAGGCGTCGTTTTCAAGGACCGCTCGGATATTTCCAATGGTACCAGGCTTGTCAAGTTAGAAATGGTGAAGCCGGCACCCAACTTCATCGGTGTGACTGGCTACCGCGTCATGATTGAGTGTAAAGGAATGAAGAGAGTGTGTTCCAGGTGTGGTGTCGAAGGACACTTCAAAGCCGCGTGAAAGACGGCGAGGTGCGCGCGGTGCGCGGTTTACGGCCACGCAACCAGCGAGTGTAAAGAGCCATACCGGCGCTATAAAGGAAGTCACGCTATAGTCGACTGTGCCCTGCCACGCTCATACGCTGCTGCCGCCACTCCGCTCTCCCAGCAACCCCCCACGCCCGCCGCAAGTGAAGGAATACAGAATCCCGAAGAACCCCTTCAGCGAGACGCAGGATAAGACACAACTGAGAAGACACAGGTCACGTCGCTCACCACTGGAAACACAGAAGGCGTTTCCTCTGTCGAAAGAAACACGCCGACCACGACTGAGACTATACGTCCACTGACTACGCTTCCGAGCTGTCAGACTCAAGTTCTCAGCAAGACCAGGAAGGAGAAAGACGCCTAAACACTGAAAGACAGAACATCCCCAAAGATCCTCGCCTTGTTAACCCAATAAGCCAAGTGTCAGACCTCCTGGAAGCAGCTCGAAAGTCGGGCAGCATTCAAAATGGCGCTACCAGCAGCCATGGTTTATACAGCGGCCTCGGCCCCTTCAGCAGCCATCTTGGCCTCTCCAACGACTCACACGGTCCCAGTAATATAACAGAGCCACACCTCGGGCCCAGACTGGAAGAAAACACCAGCAGGAGAAATGCAAGCACAGGGCAAAGTCGACCGTAAGCGGAAGATTCTAAAAGACAACTGTCCTCCTCAGACAGCAGCATGATGGCAAGAAAAGATATTGCCCCGCTCAAGAAATCGAAAAAGACACCGGACGAAAGCGCCATGAATTTCACTTCGGATACGGAATCGCCTTAGATTCAGTCATCTCGCACCGTTGGGCGCATTTTTTTTTCTTTCTCTCCTTTTTTCCCCCCTCTCCTTTCAACAGAACTGGAATGCCTCGTCGACACCCACCCAGCCTTGCTATCAACTGATTACCTTGTCAACGGCGCAGTCATCTTCCGGCAACCGCTCGGACGTGTCGCCAACCGTCTGCCACATCTGCCGTCTGCAGTTACTCCTCTATTTTTCTGTGCACTTCTTTCAGCGCGCGTGTGTGTATATGCATCGCATTATTCTCGCCTGTCAACCGTTGGGCCGCAGAAACTTGTGTTCAAGTCGATAAGTCAGCGTTTCAATGCCCTTGATATCAATAGAAATGGCATATTTACACATAGTGACTCTTAATGCACAAGGCTTCAGAAACAGAAACAAGCAAAGAGAAATAATTCATTTTGCAAAAGAAAACAAAGTGAATCTCCTGTTCTTGCAGGAATGTAACGTGCGGAACTCTCAAGAAGTCAAAAGATTCTGTGAAGAGTTCTCCGTTAAAGCTTTTTTTTCCTATAGCCCTTCACGGAGCCGTGGAGTGGGCGTAGTTGTTTTTTGGAGACCATTACTGCATGGCAGTTTTCGTTTGTTTGACAAGGAAGGCCAAGTGATTGCTTTTGATTTTTTCTGGGGTGAAAAAAAAAGTTTCATGCACTGAACATTTATGCTCCAGCGACGCGACCTAACTTGAAACGTTTCTTCAACGAGCTGGCCCCTTTCATTTTAGAAAACCATCCGTTTTTGTACTAGGTGACTTCAACTGCGTTCTGGATGCTAGGCGCGACATACGAGATCCCGGCCAGGATGGGTCCATATCACACGCGGCCGAATTAGCGCGATTCGTTCGCGAATATCGACTGACCGACGCTTGGGTGCATATGAAAGGCGACACTTTTGGTGGCACATGGCGACAAAGGCGAACACAGACCAGGCTAGACCGCGTGTATCTTCCTCCTGAACTAGTCCCCCGTCTTGTACAATGCAATGTCCTATCGTCCTCTCCTGACGCTGGTCACATCTCGGACCACCAGCCGTTTTCTGTCATCCTGCATTTCGAAGGGAGACCCGGGGATTGTGGAGATCTCTGGAGGCTAGACGTAGCTTCTTTACGTGATCCCGCGGCATTAGCTGAATTCAAGGCAGCAGTAGCAGAATCGCTTACTCCGCAGAAGCGAGACATTGACAAATGGGACGATTTAAAACAAAGCTGGAGATCCTCATGCATAAGAGCAAGCAGGAAGAGGAAGAAAGCAGAGACGGAGCAGATCTGTGAAAGTTTGCGAGGCATTCGCATAGAGCGAATGGGAGGTTCAAAGTCTCAACTTTTCCAGGAATACCTCGAATGCCAGCGCGACCGATACAGCCGCCTTTTGTGCAGAAGCTCACAGATGTCGGCAAAGGCATGGGAAACAAATCGACCAGTCTCTGATCCAGAGGTGCTACGATTGGCACGCACGTCAAGTTCCGCTCGCAGTAGTTCATCGTTTATAGAAAAAGTATTAGCTGAAGATGGGAGCGAGAGCGGACTGCGTCGTGACATCGAAAGGATGTTCTACAACTGGTTTAGTGATGCTTTTATGTCGAAATGCACGCAAACTGCAGAAACACTCAAGTATGAAGTCACTAAATTTCGTTGTAATCTTCCACAATTAGATGATGCAGAAGGACCAAATTTAACCTCCTCCACTGACAAGCAAGAACTGTTTTTTGTCCTGAAGACTATGAACAGTGGAGCAGCTCCCGGAACGGATGGCCAGCTAGTCGAATTTTACCGAGTCTGCTGGTAAGAATGTAGTGACGCTTTAGTAGCCCTATTAAATGAAGTGCTGGAATGCAAAGGAATGCCTAGATCTTTTTCATGAGGGCTTGTAACCCTCCTGCCTAAACCCGGGGCAGATCCTCCAAAACCAGCATCATGAAGACCAATAACTCTTTTGAATGCAGATTACATATTATTTGCAGCCCTACTCGTCCAGCGTCTTAAAGGACTATTAAGTAAAATAGTTAGTCCTCTCCAGATCTGCTCCAATCCTGGGAGGAGCATATTTTCCTCTCTCAACCTTACTCGAGACATGATACAATACACGAAAGCGCGGGCAGCACCAGGTCTTCTGGTTGCTTTAGATCATGTTAAAGATTTTGACCGCCTCAAACATCAATACCTTTTCGAAGTTTTGCGCTATAATTTTTCCAGAGAGTTCATCCAAGTTCTTGAACTGTTGTATTCAAATATGACTGGGGAACTGTTGTTGAACGGAATCGTAACACCAACATTTAATGTCACAAGAGGGGTCCGGCAAGGATGCCCTCTTTCTCCTGTGTTCTTGGTGTTGGAAATTGACCCATTTTTAAGTCGTTGGCACAACAATACAACAATAAGGGGCCTCTCAATGCCAGGTTCCAGCCGCGATAAAGTATGTGCTTACGCGGATGATGTTACCCTTTTCCTAGAAGATGTTGACAGCCTTGTAGGTGTCTGTACAATTTTCAATGTTTACTCCTCTTTGTCGGGTGCCAGAGTGAATATCGATAAGTACAAAGCACTGAATTTGCAAAACAATGACATCGCTTTACCAGGTGGAATCAGACAGGTAGATCACATGCGTATATTGGGCGCTATTTGTTGCGGAAATGGTGTATCCCCACACATGTGGAAAGATTTTGTGAGCGGGATATGACGACAGACTGAAGCTGTGTCGGTAGGATCCTTGTCTTTGGAGGAAAGAGCTTATATTATTAAGAACGTAATGTGTAGCAAGCTTTGATTTGCGCACGAGTGGCCCTATCACCGACATCAACGGTACGCACAGTGAACACTTATCTTCTTTTGGTTCTGGCTTGGGAAATCGCAGTACGTAACACTAACATCCCTCCGCATTCCTAAGGCAAAGGGAGGCTGGAGCCTACCTTGCGTAGTCACGTTCAGTAGAATTCTCTGTACAAAGTGCACTTGTGCTCTTCTAGAAGACGAATCTTACCAAGGAAGGGTGTTATTATTGTACTGATTAGGTCATTACAAGCGTACTCTAGTGCCTCGAGGTCTGGGTAACTTAGCACCAGCAGCTGTTGTGTCAGCGCCCCAGTATGCTGCAGCAGCATGTATGTATGCACAACTTGAAGCGCTTCCGAATGTGTTGTGGCGCTCAGCACCAGCATCCAGGCTCTGTGAAACCATGTGTATGTCGGCCCCGCCTTTGAACTCTTTGCCAAATCCGACACACAATTGGAAACCTGTTTCTTTACGTGACTTGCCATCGACTGTCAGAGATGTGTACTGGCAGTACTCGTGGGGCATCTTGCCAACCAGGAACAGGCTGAATATGATGATGATGATGGATTTTAATGGCGCAAGGGCGACTCAGGCCAAAGAGCGCCAGACTCAAGGTTAACGGTGTACTCAAGTTTATATAATGGAATAGTTGTGATTTTTCATGAAGGAATAAAAAACAGTGGTTTATAGGGCCTAAAAATGTATTCGCTCTGTAACATTGCTAAAAACAATGGTGTATAGGGCCTAAAATTCATTTGCGATATATAATGGATGTGCAATGTATAAGTAGATGTTTTAAAGGATCTCATTCGTCCTCTCAAGGAGCAGCGGGCTGAGACCCACGTCGATAAGAAATTTCATGTAAAAAGCCTACTTGTGATAAAAATTTAAGCACCTGTTTTAAAGGAAACATTGGGTTGTCGCCAATAAAAATGGATGGGTGTGCAGGTTTTTGATGAGTGAACAAGGAGGGAAAATGACGTCTTCTTTCTTGTTCCAGTTGTACACATATGATTAAAACATGTATGTAAGTGAGCCGATCACCACATCTTGAGCAGTGCGGTGCAGGAGAGTTTGTTAAAGGATATGTATGGGTTACGTATGTGTGACCAATTCTCAGCCTGCACAGGGCTACTTCTTTAAATCTGTCTTGTTTTTCTGTGGTGTATCTGCCTATCCTTGGCTTTATTGTGTGTAGTTTATTTTCTGATGCTGCGTCCCATTCCTCTTGCCATTGTTGTCGAATCATGTTTTTTATGTGTGGTTTGAGGTCATGATAAGTTATCTTATCAATGTCTGTGCCATTTCGAAGGGCAGTTGACGCAGCTAGCCTATCAGCTGCCTCATTACCCGGTATACAGCGGTGGCCTGGCACCCAACACAGTGTAATTTTAATTTCTAGTTCATGGGCAAACATAAGGGTGTTATAAAGAGAGTTCAGGACTGGGTTCTTATTATGCCATTTTCAAAGGGATAGGGACGTTAAAACTCTGAGGGAGTCTGTGTAGATGACTGATGTCTGTATTTTATTTTCTATAATGTGTCTCACAGCTAAAAGGATACCATGGCATTCAGCGGTAAATATACTAGTATGTCTGTTCAGGGTTTTTGACTGTGAAAACTGTGGTCCATGTGCTGCACAGGAGACTTGAGCAGACTTCGAAGCATCAGTGTAATATTCATCACAAGTGTACTTCTCCTGAAGTGACATGAAGTGTTGCTGTATTGCAATAGGGGATGCATGTTTGCCCACTTCAAGAAACGACAGGTCACAATTAACACCGTGCATTTTCCAAGGAGCAATTAGGTCTTTTATGGAAGTTGTATGAAGACTGGTAACCGAAACATTCAGATATTCAATATGCGTGGCAACTCTGATTGGATATGGTGGTGTTAGAGATGGTTTTTTTTTAGAAAAGTGCTGTGCCAGTTTTGTCAAGCAGGAGCCGACGACATGGATGGTCCAGTTGGCATAGTACCTTCATAGCATAAGTTAGAGAAGTAAATTGTCTCCTTCGTTGCAGTGACCATCGGTTCGCCTCGACATAGAGGCTAGCAACTGGGCTAGTTCGGAAAGCGCCCGTAGCGAGGCGAAGGCCGAGGTGGTGCACGGGATCGAGCAATTTTAGCGCAGAGGATGATGCTGACCCATAAACCATCGAGAAATAGTCAATGCGTGATAGAACTACACTATTCAGAAGGTTCAGAAGGCAGTCGCGGTCTGTGCCCCATGATCGGTGAGAGAGAATTTTTAGCAAATTCATTGCTTTGAGACACTTAAGTCGCAACTGTTTTATGTGGGGAATGAAGGAAAGTTTTTCGTCAACAACTACGCCAAGAAATTTATGTTCTTTTTTAAAGGCAAGGCTCTGACCATTCAGTGTAATGTTGAGGTCAGGCCTGATGCCACGCTGCTTAGAGAAAAGTACACAAACACTCTTTCCAGAGTTAAATTTAAACCCATTGTCATCAGCCCACCTGGACAATTTGTTTACACCTAGCTGAATCTGTCGTTCACAGATGGCCAAGTTGCAAGATTTGAAGCTTATCTGGACGTCATCAACATATACAGAACAAGAAATAGTTTTTGGCAGCACGCTTTTTAAAGAGTTCATTTTGACTACGAAAAGTGTGCAACTGAGAACACCACCTTGAGGGACACCATTTTCCTGAATGTACTGCTTTGAATATGCATTGCCAACACGAACTTTGAAGGTCCGTTCAGACAAGTAACTTCGAATTGTGTTCAACATGTTTCCTGTGATGCCAAGAGAGAAGAGGTCGCGGATGATACCATAGCGCCAAGTGGTATCATAGGCTTTTTCAAGATCGAAAGACCGATAAACAATGTTGTTTATGTACAAAAGCATCCCTTGCATAAGACTCAAAGGCAATGAGCTGATCAGCTGTTGATCGCCCAGCTCTAAAACCAGCTTGGTTTTGATGAAGAAGACCATTGTATTCAAGGAAATGAAGTCGACGATTTACCATTTTCTCAAAAAGCTTGCATAGACAGCTGGTTAGTGCGATAGGCCGATAACTAGCAGCAAGTGTGGGTTCTTTTCCGGGTTTTAATATTAGGATGATGATCGCTTCCTTCCATGCTTTAGGAAAGCGTCATGTGGCCCATGCTTTATTATACAGGGAGAGTAGGGTTTCAAGAGTGTTCACATGCAGATGCCTGAGCATTTTATATGTGATCCTGTCAGGACCTGGTGCTGTGTTCCCACATGTGCCAAGTGCAATCTTCAGCTCCTGCATGGTGAAAGGGCTATTGTACCCTCCTGTGCACGGTCTTTTATCACATATAGGCTTCCTCTCCTCAGTTACCTTGCGCCGCAAAAAAGAATCTGTATAGTGCGCTGAGCTGAATACATATTCGAAGTGTTGCCCTAGTGTGTCTGCTTGATGTTCAAGAGAGTCACCACTGGTGCTGACAAGGGGCGTTGGGATTGTGCTATATCCTTTAAGTACTCTTATCCTGTTGTGAACTTTGTGTGCATCAGAATAAGAGTTCACGGAAGAAAGGAATGATGACCAGCTTTCTCTCTTGGAGATGCGTCGAACACGCCTGCCATTTGCCTTTGCTCGCTTAAAGGCAATTAAGTTTTCAGCTGTGGGGTGTCGTCGCAAGTTCGACCATGCCTTGTTCTGAGCTTCACGAGCAGTCTTACATTCTGCATTCCACCAGGGTCTTCGTTTGTTTCGTGGCTTATTTGACGTTTGTGGGATGCATTTTTCTGCAGCTTCTATAATGTGCAGTGTGATCAAGCGCTGAGTTTCATGTACATCTAGACCACTAATGGATGAACAAGGCAGTGATGAGTGTTCCCTGAACATCTTCCAGTTGGCTGCATTTTCTTTGAATTTTCTGGGATTCGAGACATTTTCATTTCCGTTCCCAATATATTTTATTAAGATCGGAAAATGGTCACTTCCGTATAGATTGTTAATGACAGTCCACTCTGTAGCTGCCAGGAACATCGAGGAGACAATGGCTAGATCTATGGATGTGTAAGAGTTATGTGCTATATTGTAGTAAGTTGGCTGTTTCGTGTTTAGTAAGCATGACCCCGAGGACAATAAGAATTTTTCGATTAGAACACCTCGGGAGTCCGTTCTTGTACATCCCCATAATGGGTGGTGAGCATTAAAGTCTCCGACCAGCAACCAAGGTTCCGGAAGTTGATCAATCAATTTTTCAAAACTTTCGCTACTTAGCTTATAAGTTGGAGCAATATACAGGGAACATACCGTTGTTATTTTACTATAAACTAAGCTTCTGATTGTCACTGCCTCTAAGTCTGTGTTGAGTGAAATGTTTCGAGAGGGGATTGATTTTTGTGTTACAATGGCAACGCCACCAGAGGAGTGAGAGCTGCCTTGCCTGTCGTTCCTGAATACATTATATTGCTTAAGGAAATTTGAGTCTGCTTGTTTTAAATGGGTTTCTAGCAAACAAAGTATGTTTGGTTGATAGTCCGCAAGAATTTCATATATATCATCTAAATTTTTAAAGAGTCCTCGGCAGTTCCAATAAATGAGGAGCGCCATAATTAAAAGTTATTTAGGGGACGAGTTTAAACTTAGGCTTGTAGGTCCTTGGGACCTGTTATTGGGACTTTTCCCCTTCTTTTTCGCTCCAATGAGCTTTGCCGCCTAGGCAGCTGGGGTGAAGAAGTTGTGTCCATCGCATCTTCAGATGCGGTGGTCGACTGTGCAGAAAGCACAGGATTGTCAGTTTTAGGCCTCGACTCATGGGTCGAGGCCTTTGGGCCGGCTGACCTGGGGGTCCGCGCAGCCAGCTTTGCGGATGGTGGTGGAGTAGCGCTAGCTGACTACACCGAGGGCGCAGGTGGCGCTGCCCTGGAAGAACTCTGTGCTTCCTGGGCAGGTGCCGACGACCGCTGTGATGCCGCGCCCTGCTGCGTCACAACGGAGTAGTGTGGCTGTTGAGGAAGAGAAAGCCGCTTTCGTGCCTCTCCGTAAGATATGTTTTCGGTGACTTTCAGTGTAATTATTTCTTTTTCTTTTTTCCAGTACGGGCATGAGCGTGAATAAGCTGGGTGGTTACCTTCACAGTTTGAACAGAGAAGCGGCTGTTCTTCGCAGTTGTCTGTAGAGTGTTCGTGCGAGGCACACTTTGCACATGTGAGTTGTCCACGGCAACTATGAGAGCCATGGCCATATTTCTGACATTTGAAGCAACAGCGTGGGTTAGGGATGTAGGGCCTCAGTTTTATCTTTGTGTAGCCTACTTCGACAGATTCTGGGAGAGTGCTTGCAGCAAAGGTGAGTACAATGTGCTTTGTTTCTATCTCTTTGTTATCTCGTCTGATCTTTATCCGGTAAGCGTCTGTGACATTTTGTTCCTTCAGACCTTCAAGAAGTTCTTGTTCACTCAAGTACCTAAGGTCATCATCAGAGATGACTCCTCGGGCAGTGTTTAGTGATCGGTGTGGGCTAATCTGTACCGGTATTTCTCCAAATGATTCGACTGCACTGAGCTTCTGATACTGATGATTGTATATTAATTCTAGTAGCAGGTCACCGTTTCCAAGTTTCTTTATCTTATAGCCCTGGCCAATGGCCTCAGTCAACGTTCGAGAAACAACAAATGGGGACACAAGTCGTGCAGTGATTTCCTCGTGGTCACTGTGGACCACGTGGAAACGAGGAAAGTTGTTTATGTTCTTTGAGAAGAACATGGTGGTCTCGGTGCGCCCCCTTTTAGAAGGAGGACGATCGGGGTTAAGGAGTTTAGATGCCATAGAAAAGTATATTGTTTGGCTGCAGTGCCAGCCACCCACCATGGAGCCCAACGAGGGGACGGGACAGAAATTGTCAATTCCTGCCCACGCCAGCTGTACACCGTAACTATAACCCAATATGGCGTAACTCAGGGTAGCTAGCCACAGAAGGTTAACCCTCGCCGCCTGGAAGTAGGAAGAAATGAAGAAGGTAAGAGAGGACATGACAGTTCTAAGAAAGAAAATAGGAAAGTGAAAGATGGAGGGGAGAACAGGAAAAGGCGACTGCCGATTTCCCCCGGGTGGGTCAGCCCGGAGGTGCCGTCTACGTGAAGCTGGGGCCAAAGTGGTGTGTTGCCTCCGCCGAGGGGCCTTAAAGGTCCGAACACTCGGCATCGGCTCAACCACCAGGATCCCCTTTTCCCCGGACACGGCGATGCCACGCACGGCTAAGCGTGGGTGCTGGGGTCCGTGCTGTCGCACAAAACACACAAACACCTGCTTTAACAGGTGCCCCCTGAGGGGAGGAACAGGCTGAATAGATGGGGAATGGTGCCAAATAATAAATGCATAAACTGTGCTCAAATAGACACCAATAATCATCTTATAAAATAATGTGTAGTTGCGTGTACTATGTGGAAGTTTGTTGGGAAGGTTTTCGGTGTGTTTCCTACACATACCCCGAGACAGCGGAATAAATTTGAATACTTCGTGTACTATACAGTGATATATGTACTGTGGCACTTCCGTAATATGTCTGAGAGGTCGAGAAGACGAAACAGAGCAATGTTTCCTAGGTTGCGCAAATTGCGTACAATCATACACGCTCATTTGGAAGAACGACTGTTTGTTTTGGGGGAACAAGAGTTTCTCCGTCAATGGTCTACACGACATTTTCTGTATCTAAAAACAGAGGGCTTTTAACTGTTTGAGGGTCTTTTTGATGTAACATAACGGCTAGCTCGGACCTACACTAGCAGTTGCGTGACCTATATGGTTAGGTCTCTTTTGTTGTCTGTCGTAATTTATGGGTATGTGCAAAGTGGAGGCTGTCATTCTTGGTTGTCATTTGTTAGCAATAGTCATGCTTACAGCCAATTTTAATTTGGAGGGTGTTGTCCTCTTGTTGTCATCCAGCATCGTGTCATGTTTTTCACATGATTGTATTGACCCCGTGTCATGGTGTTGACGGGTCTGTTTTGTACTGCGGTACTTGTAATGTCACCTTCGGGTGTAATAAAACATTTTCTTTCGCCTTTTACTAAAGATTACCGTGGGGAGGGACACTCCAATGAGCCTATAGGCCAATTTTTGTGGGGCCTTGCCCGTTTGGGCGGGGCCTAATCACTGAATCGAAAACAAGACTATATAGCCTTTGTTGAATGTTCTTGTCAACGGGGTCAGCTTCAGTTGCGGTACCAATTCACTGCACGAACGACTACATTATACACTGTAGCACTGCTCAGGGGCGCCAACGCGGATCGGGGTAGAGAGGGTTACTCCTGATGCCGCTCGACCGTCGCTTACTTGTGATACCTCGATTTGAATTCGGGTGAAATCCGGGATTGCGCGCAAAATTGTTCCGTCCATTTTTCAAGTTTTCGAAATTTTCCTCTTCACATGTTCGTTTGCGGTCAAAAGTCTGTGCCTAAATACTACAATTCAGTTACTTTCCACCAAAATTAAATTTCGCAAACCGAGCGGTGAAGTCGGTAAGCTTCGTACTGTGGCCTGGCGCGTACGTGGTTCATTTTGAATGATGCCACATCATCATCACAAACCCCTGCTTAGTAGCAAAAAAGGAAAACGTATTATAACTCGTGCTGCTTGAAGTGTACATTAGGAATCCGAATAGACTCGCCGGAAGTAAACATACATTTTCTTTGCTAGCTCTTCTTGCGGGCATCGAAGCTACAAAACGCCCATACTCCTCAAATCTGACAGAAGCTCAGGCGGCTGCACGGTTCGACATTTTTCACGGATTTCAGGAGGGCGCGATATGAAAACGGGAGCATACAGAAAAGGCAGGATTTTGGGCGACAGTGGCTTTCCAGCCGGATAAATCCAGCGCCCTGATCACGTTCACAAAGTTGGTCTGGGTCGCTGGAACACTAAAACTTTTTTTCAGCCTTCATCGCGCGTACAACTTGTGATTGGAACCATATCCCTGCTTAAATTGTATGCATCAATGATAACGATCTGTTTCATAGCTGTTTAGCTAATATTGTATAATTAGGAGAACCTTACTTTTATAACGCCGTGAATCATTGTATGATTAGGAGATACTTGTTCTGTGCTATATGTTTAACTGCATGGCTTGTTTATTATTACATAATTTGACCCCTCCCCTCTTTAATGTCTCTTACCTTGAGAGTAAAGAAATATAAAATTGAGAGCTAAGAGTTCCGGGAAGAAAAGAAAAATGGGGGGGGGGGGGAGTATATTTGGTTTTTAGGACTGCTGCAGCTGAGGCTCCAAGGGAGCACTTCAGGTGAGGCTCAAAGGACGTACCTTTGCAAGACAAACTGAACCACCTTTGCAGGCTGCGAGGTTCGAAACTGGGTTTGGGCCCACTGCGGAGGAGGGGCGCGCAGCGGGGTTTACGGAGCTTCTCCCAAACGCACACCCCTAGAAAAGCCGAGCGCCTGGCCGGGGGACGCTTGTACCCATTTTTACTGGTGGGTGTCCGGCGGTGGGTTTCGAACTAACCACCTCCCGCAGAAATATGGCCTTTACATCAATGATTCAGTCTGTTTTCTCTCAAACAGAAAATGTGACGATAAGGTCAAAATGTTTCAGATTAGAAACATATTTGTTGGTATATTGTTTGCACATTTTTTTTGTGTGCACATGCAACGCGAAAGACGTTAGCGTCTCTATGCGTTGTATGGTAGCGTCACTAGATGGCGATGGCCGCGCCCAAAAGCAAAAGAAGCAAAGGCAATGTGCGTAGTCCACCAAATGTTTCCGTTTGCAAGAACGCGTTGATTCTAAGATTCGAATTTATATAATATTTTCAAAAATTTTACTAAAAGAGCAACACTAATGGGGTGATATAGTACTTTGCTATAAACCTAGTTTGCGCTGTGATTAAGAAATGCCTTTATCATAGTACCCAGTAAACACCAACCCATCTATGAGACGGCTATAAACTGTCTTGCCAAGACAAGCAAGATGCCTGATAGATGTCTCAGTAGACCTCTGAGATGGCTACTAAACGTATATAATATGTCTCGACAAGATATGCAAGACATTGCCAGATGTCTTGATATTTCTTGTAGTGATCTTGTAGCTCAGCTAACGCACCCACTTTTTTAGGCTACAAGACGTCTTGCAAGATATCTCCTAGAAATCTGGAAGACACATAACATACTAAACATAAGTCAGTCTAGTAGATAGCTATAAGGCATCTTGCCCAAGATAAACAAGTCAACTTATAGACATCTGAAGTGGCACCCAAGATAGCTGATAGGCATTTAAAAGATGCTTTGACAAGATATGAAAGACGTTTTTATATGTCTTGGTACATCTTGTAGCTGCCTTCTAGCTCAGCTAATGCACCCACTTTTTTAAGCTGCAAGACGTCTTGCAAGTCATCATCTAGAAATCATTAAAATAGATTCTGAATGTCTTAAATGAGCTCTTGAACCTCCTGCAATGCTCTAAATTATTTATTCCCTACTATTTCTCGCAAAACTTTCTGAAATGCTTATGTATTTGCAGAGGTTTTCAACACCACTGCCAGACAAAATATAGTCTCGTCAGATGCTACTACAACTAAAGCTGCATTGCCGTCACACACCCACAGTGCTCTTTCACACATTCAGTTATGATGCAAGCTAAACTGATGTACAATTGTAAATCATTAATTCTCACGCACTACAACTGTTGTCTAGTAATGAGAACTGTATGTTTTTATTACAAAGCGTGCCACATTTCACTGTAAATGGCCATCAGGTGCTCTTTGGAAAGTTTGGTAGTAACTGCACCCAATGCTAGAAAATGACATGAGTAAACTACAAAACTCTTTCATTTCCTCAACATTATACATTGCAAATAGGCAACTTCAACAATCTCACGGACGTTAAATGCAAGGAAAACCACAAGCAACAGTATGCAAATGAAAAAATGTGGTTCTCTGAAGCCTAATATTGTACCAAGGAAGAAAACACCAGAAAGAGCCAACTCATGAACACCTGACATGTAAAGAATGATGCACATTGTCATTCATTCTCACAGACATTAAAACGGTAAACAGTAAGTGAGATCTGTACACATTCTTTGTTACAAAACATTCCAAACTGCACGGTGGACAGCCATGGTTGGGTGCTCTTTGGGAGATTCGGCAGTAACTGCAAAAGGTGCTAGGAAACAAAATGTGTAAATCATATATTTGATTTTTTACAACAATGCACTACGAAGTTGAAAGCACAGAAACTAGACACTACAAGTGGTATGAAAATGACAAAATAATAATGCAGTTCTCTCCAAGCTTAAAATGATCTGTTTGCAAAAACAATGAAAACAACCATACTCCAAACAAGAATAGGAAATGACTAGAAATAAACAGGGATAGGTATGCAAAAGTATACAAAATTGGTTGAGCGGTTGAACGAACTATCTGCATAATGTTTGCACAAAATAAAACAAAGCAACAAATTCGAATGAAAAAGCTTCAGTATACAGAAAAATGTTCTTTCACAAAGGACCATCATCATCAGTGTTGCATTTCATAATACTATATGTGCATGCATGTCACCAACTGAATGCTGGTCAAACATACATATTGTAGAAACTGCATAAACACTTGAGCATTACGCATGACATCAAATCCATTAAAAAATCTACACTGCAAAAAAGAAGCCAAGACTGCTTCACTGCTGCTGTTCCTGTTAGCATGACTAGAATGCACTGCAAAAAAAATGCAATGGCTGCATGCCTGTCATAGTTACATTCTACTATCATAACTAAAAAGCACTAAGAAAAAGGTAGCAGGTAAGGGTTATACATCACTTTACAAGAAACACTAGAAGGCACCATAAGAAAAAAAAGGAAGGAGCAAAAGGTTTGCATCCCTGTCACTGTATATACCAACCACTATATTCCATCTCAAAAGCTGTTTGCAGCACTACAAAAGATAAGGGCAGCATGAACCAGCCATGATGGCACAAACTGCCCTTATAGTGCAGCAAACAGCTTGCGAGGAGTACAGAAGGCACAGCAAAAAAAAAAGAGAGAGAGGATAAAATTCAGTGTCGCACACGGTGCTGCTCTTCACATTCTGCTGGTATAAAAAGAAGGAAGTTAACTGCTGAGATAGTTGGTTTCCAGAAATAAAAAAGGTATTTAGCATAACACAGACACACACAAGAAAGAAGACACCACGTGTACTTACTACAACTGTTTATTTAGGGGAAAGCAGTCGATGCATAGCTTTCACTGCTGATGTGCACATGTACAAGGCAACAGGAAAACAGCACCAATCTTATCAAAGCAGATATGAGAAATATCTGTTCAGCCTCAAAGAAAAGCTGAAGTGTCGCTGACACAGCTCAAACCTGTTTAATGTATAGATGGTATCCTCTGCTCCCTGAAAGCTTGCTCAGCTAAGCCATCACATAAGCTACGAAAGCAAACGGGTCGGCTGTCAGAAGAGACATGGCCAGCATTTCGTAAAGTGCACCACCGTCTATAAAATTCTACTGTCATGTAGAAAAATCTTATTTTGCACAGGCAGGATTCTGCGTCAATGGCCAACTTAGGGAACATTCAAAAGACATTAACAATGAAGGTGAGCGACATGTCTTGCACCGTAGGGTTTGCACCAATTGTGAAAACTGTGGGTAATTGCTCTTGAAACACTAGAAGCCCTTCATATAAAAAAGCAGGTTACAGCTGTGTCAGTAGCAAATTGGTTTTTTTTATGAGACTGAAGAAAAATTTCTCATGCATAGTTTGACAAAATTGGTGCTGTTTCCATGTTGCCTTGTACCTGTGCGCATCACCTGGGTAGGCTATGTATATCGGCTGCTTTTTGCTGAACAGTTGTAAGTGCTGATGGTGTCCTCTGTCTTGTGTGCGACTGTGTTATGCTAAATAGCCTGTTATTATGCATGGAGAAAAGGCATTGAAAAAAAAAAACAAACAAGGTCTGAATACCACTGCCAACATTCTGGCATGAAAGCATTGTAAAATGAGAGAGCTGGCATGGGTTGTGCATCTGTTATCCTGTACAACCCCTAGAGGGCAGAGAAAATTGAAAAAAAAAAAAACTTCCGGGGCTATCAGATCCACTGCAGTCAGTTAAAAATTAAGAATGAAGGGCGAATATCCCCCAAAGGAGGCTTTTCTGCCAATCAGATCGTTCTCAACACCGGTACCACTCCAGCCCTTGTCAACAGCTAACTAGGCTGGGCAGATTTTTCTTTATCGGTACTGAATACCAGCTGCACTGCCTCTTTTTTGTCACCTACTGCCATGAAAGGGGGAATTCCTTTGTGGCTCAGTTGATTGGGAGGCTCCTCTCTGTCAACTGTTGGAGGCCTACCTTTGCAAAATTACAAAGCTTCAAACTTGAGTTGTAAATGAGTACAGAAGGTGCCTTGATCCCAGCTGCTTGCTATTGTGGCACTGTTCATGGTGTCTGCACAGCGCCTTTAGATGTGGACTTGGTCTCTGTCACAAGGCAAACACCAACCACTCTTTTGTGACGTCGGCAAAACTAAGTTTCATTGGCTTTCCATGTCACACCTGCCAGGATTAAAATCAAAAGCACGATTTAGATATATGAGCTCCCAAACAGAAGGAAAAAGTCCCACTGTTGGCACAGTCAAACCATACCTGTGTATTCAGTCAGTAGCCCGCGACTGCCCAGTGAGATGTCAGTCCTGTGGCCCTCATCGCTAAGTTGTGTTTGCAGCACAGACAGGAAAAGGATAGTTGCTGGGCAGCCGTGGAGGTGGTGGCAACCTGCAAGGCGTTCAATGCTTTAAAGATTTCTTGTGAAGTTTAATAAAGCAGATCACTGACTACAAAACACTGGCACAAATTCCACTATAGGATAAGAATTTAACCTCAAAAAATGTCACATAAGGTTAAATGTACTGAGTACACAATAGAAATATGTTTAACCAAGACTCGCACTAGCAGCACAAAATAGTGCTGAGTATAATATATGTATATTAATAACTCCTTGATGACCTCGAAAACCACCATTTTCCTGATTTATACACTCCTTTTTTTTTTATTGAGAGTCACTTTCTATGCTGGGTAAGGTTTCTGTCTCTGAGTTTGCCAAGTGTTTCATTCGACATATGTAGAGAAAAAATAAATCTATGTATCATGTATCTATGTATGGATGCATTACCTATGTATGTATCTATGCATGTATATATGTAGGTACCTGTGTATGTATGCATCACCAGTTTTTCCTAGAAGCAATGAAAGCAATATTTTAAACAGCGAGCATGCACCCAGAGCAAAAAAAAAAAAGAATGCATAGCTCACTTGCTTGAGCTGTTGGGTAAGTGTTTTGTTTACATGAAAATTCGCGCATACACAAAATAACAAGAGCACCAAACACAGACACAACAGCACAATATGAAAAAGAGCATTAAATTAAATGAAGGCATTTCGCCTTCGATGCCAAACACCTTCACTTCGGGAGTCCATATGCTATCAAAAGGTTTGCATGGAGTCACAGCTTTGTTGAGGACAGCCAGAAGGCATACACTGAACCCATATTATAACATGGCTACATTCTATATGCCTTAAAAGTAAGTTAAGATTCAGTACTCTATTTTCTTTTCCCAGTTCTGGATAGGAAGAGTCTATTGGCCCTGAAGCAAGAAAACAAATGAAATTGATATGTTTTTGTGTATTAATAATAGGCTTTTCGTTATACGAGGTCCCTCCGAAAGATTTGCTTTTGACTTCTTTCTGTACCAATTGAACTGAAGCTTAATTTCTTAAAACATTTCCGCCAATAAAAAAGAAACCTGAGGACCGAAGCAACTAGAGCACAAGCACATCACACAGCATACAGTTCAGGAACTTAAAAAGAACTAAATTGTGCTTTTTGACTATATGAAAATGTAAAATCACTTAATCACTGAATATATACGGACTATAGTATTGTTGTGGCAATGTAATGGCTGACTGTAAACATTTTATGAACTATTAAAATTAAATCACTGCAGAATGTTTGTACGCCCTTCCTATCTCGCCATGTGTTTCAACTTGTGCCTGTGAACTGGCCGAGAGTATTTTGCTAGCAGTTGGGAGAGTCAAGGCGGCTTATTGAGATCGTTCTTTTTCTTTTTCGCAACCGCGGCATAACGCGCGTATAGAGCTCTGCAGGCTGCCATAAACAATGCACGGCTTCCACTCGACGGTGCGTATTTTCTGTATCTTGCTGCAGAGTGAAGGCCACGCTAAGCATGCAGACTTTCGTGCTCAGTTATGTTTCCTGGGAAAGTTTTAGAACCAGCGGCAATCAACGAAAGACGTCGGATGGCCAAGCTCATTTTGAATTACATCGCGAGGTTCCGCCGCCAATGGCAGTTCACGAAACGCAGCGAGTGGAATTACAAGCGCAAAACCTTCCTGCATGCACAAAACTATAGATGCGCCATAAAACACCGCCTTTCGTACTGACTAAACGGTCCGCGCGCGCTATCTTGCTCGCCCTACAGCCTGCGCCGGCGGATGCAAAGAACGGTCCTTGCAGCATTTTTATCGGAAAAAGAAAACACTCAGTCACTTTACTGCTCCATTAAGTAACTCATTTAGAAGAACCAATTTCTTACTCACCCAGCGAAGCTTGCCTTGAAGCCAGAAGTAGCAGCCGCTGTGCGGAATACATTTTCAACGCAGTCACAAACCAACGGCCTCACGTGCAGACACGACTAGACACGACGAAATGGCCAGCGGCCGAGCAGTGCATTGATACATTAACTTTAAAAACAATAGAAATCTGAAATATATTTCATAAAACAAGCTATACAAGCAAAATGTAACTGTTGCTTATGACGTATTTGTTTCAAAACGGTAAATACAACCTGCGTCTTGAGTAATTATTTTGGCGCACTATTTTCTATCTCGCTGTAAAGAGGAGGGGTGCAAAACGGCCACGGCGCGCGAAGTTTGGGAATGGCGCATCGTGCATAGCTGGCGTTCCGTATTAAAATCAGCGCAGCAAATCGTTCCTCTGTGCGAACTACTGGCTTCTATCACACACGGATACATCGCTCGCTGACTTTGTCGTAGTGAACACTCGGAGTTTGGAGTCTTCCGACGGACTGGACTGCGCCCAGCGAGGTCGAACACAGTACGCGTGTGGCTATGGGCTGCACCAATTAAACGATGCAGAAATGAAGGTGTCAGCGGCTTTTGTACATTATGTTCAGATACCCATCGCCTAAACAGCATTTCTTGGTGCCATATTGGTCCTGCATGCTGGAATCAGCCCAGATTGCATGCTTAATTCAAAAGCGCAGGCACTTTGGATACAGCATTTTGCAAGCTGAAAAATTGCTAGAACAAACCTTCGACAATTTATACTTAGAGTATGCAGAACAGTGTCGTCCAGTTAAATTGTGTACATATTGCACTATAGGCGCACATGTGACCCTGAAACGTCTTGTGCAGAAGTATGCTAGACTTCTGAAGCAGAACTCTAGAAGACATCTGGCGTAAGCCGGCTAATAACTGTCTTGCGTAGCTGAAGACATAAAAATTCTTCACAGGACAGATTCCAGACATCTTGCCAATGATGTCTTCTAGACTAGCACCAAGCGACGTCTTGTAGATGTCCTTGATAGCTCAAGATATATGTGACCAATATAGACATATCAAGACAGCTACAAGATATTCTGTGCTCAGTGGGGTATGCGCTGTTAACGAGCACATGTAGACATAACTGCTGCAATTGGGTGGCGAGCGAAACGGTTTTTGAGTATCGCTTAGCTCTCTTCTAAAATTGTACTAATCTTGCAGCCCTACTGAAGTTGGGAGAAGCATTATACATCACGCCTGTAATTGTTTGCCTCTTTTCGGTGGCTAGACAACTGCCATCTCACCGTTTTCTTATGAGCTCGAGTTTCGTTTTGTGCTGGTGGTGCAGCGGAGCATCTCGGCCTGGCGTCTGGCCTGCTGCCTGGCGTCCGGGGCGCATTTTCCTCGGCGGGCGTTCGCTTGAGGTTCGGCTGCCCGGATCCCGCCTGCTGTCATTCCCGGTAGTCCTGTTGCCCCTGCGTCCGAGGCCGGGCTATATGCCTGGCATATTGGTCCCGGGAAGATGGACCAACCACCACCATGTAATAGGCCTTCCAACGCCCAGTGCTTCACTTTCGAGTTGCCGGAGCCTGCTCCGGCAGACGACCTGAATGATGTGTTCGAGAAGGTCGTCGGTGTCGGGGGGGGGGGGGGGGGGACGGTTGCAGTATTTGCATCACCTCGGTGGAACTAAGTTCCTCGCTGCTGTTGCATCGATGGCGCAAGCGACGAATTTTGTTGCCGCGGGAGCTCTGCCTGTCGGAAATCACCATGTGCCGTCGGTGCAGCTCGCTGCGCCAGTGGTTTTTGTCAGCGTTTTCAGGCTTCCGCCGTGCTTCGGCGACGATGTCCTGGTTGCAGCTCTGGCGCCATATGGCAAAGTGCGGGCAGTCACGGAGCCCGTGTTCAAGGGAAAGAGCCACGTCCGCAATGTGTCCCGACTTGTAAAATTGGACATGGCACGAGCACCTCCGAACTTCCTCTCCATCGTGGGCCATCGGGTCATGCTAGAATATCGCGGCATGAAACGGGCCTGTTCGCGGTGCGGACAGGAAGGCCACATGGGCGCTGCTTGCCGGGCGACCAAGTGTGGGCTATGCTCCACCTACGGACATGAGACAAAACCTATATATAGGAACTATTCATATCGGGTTATTGAACATGGGAGTTGTGGGAGTTGAGGGAGTGGTAGGAGTAAAAGGAGTAGTAGGAGTCGCAGGCTACGCTATGTGCGTTGTAGAATGTGGTCAGCGCCCCTCGTTGTGGGGAAAATGAGGATGCAGGCTAAAAAGACGTTCAGGTAAATAAGAAAATATATGTAAATAACCTTCCTTCCTTCCTTCCTTCCTTCCTTCCTTCCTTCCTTCCTTCCTTCCTTCCTTCCTTCCTTCCTTCCTTCCTTCCTTCCTGCCTTCCTTCCTTCCTTCCTTCCTTCCGTCCTTCCTTTTTTCGAGTACTGTCAGTAGACATCTCTGACGGTCGATGTCAGGTTACGCGAAGAAAGAAGTTTCCATTTGTGTGTCGGACTTGGCGAGAGTTAGAATGTGGGGCCGACATATGCATGATTTCACACAGCCTGGATAATGATACTGACTGCCACAACACATTCGGAAGCGCTTCAAGTTGTGCATACATACGTACTGCTGCAGCATACTCGGGTGCTGGCTCAACAGCTGCTGGTGCTAAGTTACCTAGATATCGAGGCACTAGAGTACGCTAGTAGTGGGGCATCTTGCCAACCAGGGAAAGGCTGAGTAGATGGCGCATGGTGCCAAATAATAAATGTATACATTGTGCTCAAGTAGAGACCAATAATCATCCTATAAAAGAATGTGTAGTCGCGTGTACTATGTGGAAGCTTGTTGAAAAGGTTTTCGTAGTGTCTCTTACAATTGCTCTGAGACAGCGGAACAAATTTGAATACTTGGTTTACTATACGGTGATGTATGTACTGTGGAATTTCCGAAATGTGTTCGAGAAGTCGAGAAGCCGCAATAGAGAAATGTTTTCTAGGTTGCGCAAATTGCGTACAATCATACACGCTCATTTGGAGGAACGACTGTTTGTTTTGGGGGAACAAGAGTTCCTCCATCAATGGTCTACACTATATTTTTTTGTGTCCAAAAACAGAGTGTTTTTAACTGTTTGAGGGTCTTTTTGATGTAACATAACGGCTAGCTCGGACCTACACTAGCAGTTGTGTAACCTATATGGTTAGGTCTCTTTTGTTGTCTGTCGTAACTTTTGGGTATCTGCAAAGTGATCATTTGCTCTTTTGGTTGTCATTTGTTAGCAATAGTCATGCTTACAGCCAATTTTAATTTGGAGGGTGTTGTTCTCTTGTTGTAATCCAGCATTGTGTCCTGTTTTCAGATGAGTTTATTAACACCGTGGCATGGTGTTGACGGGCTTGTTTTGTACCGCTGGACCTAACTTATCAGCTTCGGATGTAATAAAATGTTTTCTTTCGCCTTTTACTAAAGCTTCCCGTAGGGAGGGACACTCCAATGAGCCTATAGGCCAATTTTTGTGGGGCCTTGCCCGTTTGGGCGAGGCCTAATCACAGAATCCAAAACAATATTGTAGGGCCGCGCCCAAGGATAATCACTTGCAGGTGCGCGTCTCTGCACGGCACCGCCACCCGACTGTCTGCTTCTGATATTGTAAAAGCGGTTCCCTTTCTACAAGCGTGCCGCGGGTGGGGAGAGCCGACCGGACCGTCGGCGCCGGATTTGCGGGACCGTTTTTGGCCGGAAGGTCATTCATGGGAAGAGGCGTAGCGGAACGTGCTACTGGGTGCTCGCATGTATGGCACTCTTCGTACTGGCCGGTAGCAAGCACCCAAATGATCCTTCGGCCTTTTTTGTTACACTGCGACATTGAGCAGTGCGAAAGGAATTTTATCCTGTCTGCAGATGCGACAAAAGAGCGCCCGAAGAAGCATTCAGGAGTTGACTCGGGTATTATGCTCAGAGCGGGCAAGCCAGCCTGCAGAATGGCGGCTGGTTGATCTTTCCCTTTCCATGTCGTTGCTCGTAGTGGTAAACACGGGTGGCGCGGGGCAATGCACTGTGGAAAGGATTCAGTCAGCAGCGGCAGCGTGGATGGGGCGGCGGTGTGCGGGAGACAAATGGGAAGAAAGTCTCCTAAGTGGAGAGGGTTCGACACCCTCACTGGGGAAAGAGTTTTCGCTGTCCTTTGTTTTAATTTGTATTGCTAGTGGGGCCCTGGGTTAGAGGCTAAGGCCAACCCATGGGGCTGGACCCATCTAGCATATTTTCTTATTGGACAGTTGATGTGTGGGGCTGGCCTCTGTTTCTTTGTTTTTTGAATGTGTAAAATGAGACGTGATCCAAGAGAGTTGAGTCCAGTCTGAGCGGGGGCTCCATGCGTAGGCATGTAACGCGGCTGTTCGGCTTAGGTTCTAACCAGTTAGGTCGAATAGTAAAGTAGCGCAGAGTGTTGTTTTTGTAAATTCATTTCATGTTCCAGTTTTACTCTGTATATATATATGTCATGCTGTAAATATATGCTCTACCATTATCACCTTCAAGTATGCCTCCTGGTCTTCTCTACGCCGAACCACATAACAGGAAGGGTTTAAAGAACCTTCCGACAAGGAACGAACGACATAAATTCTACTAATATTATATTGCCTTTGTTGAATGTTCTTGTCAACGGGGTCAGCTGTAGTTGCTGTACCAATTCACTGCACGTACGACTAGATTATACACTGTAGCACTGCTCAGGGGTGCCAACGCGGATCGGGGTAGAGAGGGTTACTCCTGATGCCACTCGGCCGCTTCCTAAGCGTGATACCTCGATACGAATTCGGGCGAAGTCCGGAATTGCGCGTGAGATTGTTCTGTTCATTTTTCAAGTGTTCGAAATTTCCCTTTTCACACGTTCGTTTGTGTTCAAAAGTTTGTGCTTAAATACTACAATTCAGTTATTTTTCACTAAAATTAAATTTCCGCAAACAGAGCGGTGAAGTCGGTCAGCTTCGTACCGCGGCTAGGCGCGTACGTGGTTCATTTTGAATAGTGCCACATCATCATCACAGACCCCTGCTTAGTATAAAAAAAACGTATTATAGCTCGTGTTTCTTAAAGTCTACATTAGGAATCCGCATAGACTCGCCGGAAGTAAACATGCATTTTATTGGCTAGCTCTGCTCGTCGACATTAGAGCTACAAAACGCCCATACTCCTCAAATCTGACAGAAGCTGAGGCGGCTGCACGGTTGGACATTTTTCACGGATATCAGAAGGGCACGATATGAAAACGGGAGCATACAGAAAAGGGAGGATTTTGGGCGACAGTGGCTTTCCAGCCGGATAAATCCAGCGCTTTGATCACGTTCACAAAGGTGGTCTGTGTAGCTGAAACACAAACTTTTTTCAGCCTTATATAGCGCGTACAACTCGGGATTGGAACCATATTCTTGCTTAAATTGCATCCACCAATGATGACGAACTGTTTCATAGCTGTTTATCTAACATTGTATAATTAGAAGAACCTTACTTTTATAACGTCGTGAAGGAGGTACTTGTTCTGTGTTATATGTTTATCTGCATTACGTGTTTATTATTACACAATTTGACCACTCCCCTCCTTAATGCCTCTAGACCGTAGAGTAAAGAAGTATAGAATTGAGAGCGAAGAGTTCCGGGAAGAAAAACAAAAAGGTGGGGTGGGGGAGGGGGTATATTTCTTTACATCAATCAATCAGTCTGTTTTCTCTCAAACAGAAAATGTGAGGCTAAGCTAATGTCAAAATGTTGCAGATTGGAAACATATTAGCTTGAATACTGTTTGTACATTTTTTTGTGTGCACATGCAACGCGCTGTAAGTTAGCGTCGCTATGCGTTGTATGTTAGCGTCACTAGATGGCGATGGCCGCGCCCCCAAAAAAAAAGAAGCAAATGCAATGTGCGAAGACCACAAAATGTTCTCGTTTACAAGAACGCGTTGAGCCTAACATCCGAATTTATACAATATTTTCAATATTTTTCTAAACGAGCAGCTCTAATAGGGACGATAGTACTTATACTTTGCTAGAAACCCAGTTTTCGCTGTGATTAAGCAATTCTTTTTTCATAGTAGGCGCTGTTAACGAGCACATGTATACAAAACTCTGCAATGGGGTGGCGAGCGAAACGTTTGTGGAGTGTCGCTCAAGTGTCTCCTCAAATGCACGTACTTATCTTTCGCATTTTTGGTCAACACGATATTTTCTTGCATCTAAAAGCAGATTGCTTTTAACCGTTTGAAGCTCTGTGATCGTAACATAGCGGCCGGTTCGGACCTACACTAGCACCTGTGCAACCTATAGGGTTAGGTCTCTATTGTTGTCTTTCGTAACTTTTGGGTATGTGCAACGTGATCATTTGCTCTTTTGTTTGTCATTTGTTAACAACACATGCTTACAGTCAATTTTAATTTGGAAGGTGTTGTCCTCTGGTTGTCATCCAGCATGGTGTCCTGTTTTCACATGATTGTATTAACCCCGTGCCATGATGTTGACTGGTTTGTTTTGTGCCGCTGGACCTGACATGTCACCTTCGGGTGTAATAAAAAGTTTTCTTTTGCCTTTTGCTAACGTCGTGTGATTAGGATATACTTGTTCTGTATTTTATGTTTAACTGCATTTCTTGTTTATTATTACTATAAAGAGAAAGATTTTCATTCGAGGACGAAGAACTAGCTTCTGTGCGCTGTCGCCAGTGGCATCGCTATCGGTGTGTGCTCTGGACCTACGCGTACGTTGACCGTTCCTGACGGCCTTCTAGTTCGCCCAGTACCTCTAATAAACCCTTATCCTACATTTGGTGGAGTTGCGGGTTAGAAACGTCGGTCCTGGAGCTCCGTAGGCACACTATTCCTGAGCCTGCCATGCCAGACGACGTCCAACATCAAGGCACGCAGGCCGATCCAACTGTCATCTGCGCCGGCTCCCTTCGCCAGCGGGACCCGGCTATCTTCAGCGGGACCGATGAGCAAGATGTCGAAGACTGACTCATTTCTTAGGAACGGGTGAGCCTCTACAATAAATGGGACGACGAAACTAAATTGAACAACGTCATATTTCATCTCACAGGCGTGGCAAACTTGTGGTATACCGTAACCATAAAAGCGACATCCGTACTTGGCCTTCATTTAAAACAACGCTCGGTGAAGCTCTTGGTCGTCCGGCTGTCAGCAAATTGCGCGCCGAGGAGCGCTTGCGTGAGCGGAAGCAGCAGGTCGGCGAACGCTTTACAAGCTATATCGAAGATATCGTCGAACTGTGCAAGCATGTGGACGCGAATATGTCAGAGGCTGCAAAATTAAAATACGTCTTGATGGTATTGACGATGACGCCTTCCAGATGTTATCAGCGCGCGACTTGCGCACCGTGAATGAAGTCTTTCCACTCTGCTAGAGCTTCGAGGAGCTGCGCAAACAGAGGGTATTAACGCGTCAGCCCCAAACACAGGTTGAATCGTTTGCCGGACTGACGCCTGCAGCCGACAATCCATCATTGCTGCTGCAAATTAAAGCCTTTATTCGTGAAGAAGTGGCGTGTCAACTTTCCCTGCTTGCTAGCCCTAAAGAGCAGCCACACCATTTGGCTCCGGCATTGCGTCAGGCTATCCAAGAGCAGGTTGCTGAGGCGCTTCCACCTATACACCCGCCATCAGTTGTCGCTGCTGCTCCCTGACTTACGCCGGCGCCGCTCCAAGACCTGTCGCCGCTCCTATGACATATGACGATGTCACCCCAAAGCCTGTCGCCGGTCCTCTGACTTATGCCGAAACAGTTGCACGACCTCGGCAGCCAACTTACACTCTACTGTCAGTGCATGTGCAAGCGCCAGCACCCTATTTTCGACCGGCTCCAGACCACGCAATCCCTGGCGCACGACAGACAATCGGCCAGTTTACTGCATTTGCAGGCTGGCTGGGCATATTTCCCGCAATTGACGAAACCGTCTCCCGGTATCACCAGCAACTACCCAAGGGTCCGGGTAGTGGTCTTCGACGCCTCAGTATTCCGCGCCTACTGAGCTTCCAGCAAGCCGTCATTTCTCACCTGACCGCTCAGCCAACTCCGACCGTCGTTCACCGTCGCCGCGACGCCGCTCTATCTCCCCGATGTGACGTCGGCCGAATGCTTCACGTGAGGAAAACTAGAGGCCGCAGTTCCTGAGGGGAGAACTGCGACCCCATCGAACTTTCCAAGCCCTCATCTATCGCCAGCCAATCTCATTGAAGTTTTCGTCGAAGATGTTTCTGTCATGGCCCTAATTGACACTGGTGCTGCGCAAAACTTTGTAGCTCTTTAAAGAAAGTGAAGACACCAATGCACCATTTCGGAAATCGCAGCGCCGCGAAAAAACCTAGCGGGCGCGCGACGCATTATGGGAAAAGTGAGCGAACGCCGACCGACCGCCCGTCTTTCCTGCCTCCTGCGTTCGCATAGCTGCGGTGTGTGTGTGTACGTGCTTCGATTGCTTTAAGATTTCGTGTATTTTTTGGTGGTGGGCGGTTGCAGGTGCGTTATATAAAGTGTTACGTGCCTGTGGGTTACTTAGTGGCCGCTGCCACTACTGCGCGCGATGTCGTCGAAGTGCCGAGGCGGTGGTCAGACTTGTTGTGTGCCTGGCTGCGACAACAACACGCTGAAAGACAAGAACGTTTCATTTCACGCGTTCCCTGCAAATGAAAAAGAAAAAAAGGAGTGGGTGAGAAGAATCAACCGCCAGGGAAGTGCTGGTCGCTTCTCTTTGTGGCAACCTTCTAAGCACCACCGGATCTGCGGAGCTCACTTCAACGCAAGTGGACGCCGTGGCTATATGGACCGGTTGCCGACAATTTTCCCTCATAAAGTCATCAGTCAACTATCTCCTTCCTTTAATACCGGTAAATATATATATTCAGGCAGTTATCGCATATTATCATTACTGCCAAATCTCTTCCAGTCGCGAAACGCAAGAAGACGAGCTCCCAAACTGCCTCTGCCAGCCCTGTGCTCGTCCTGAACGAGTTGGAGATCGGCTACGTAGTTGACGTGCCCCAATGCGATCAACGTAAGAGACGCTTTAACTGTGCCATCTTTTTTCTGAGGCTTCGATTTTGTGTGTTCGCATTTTCATCAAAGCGTTTGTACGCAGAGAGCGACGTAGTTTCCCAGGAGCCCACCCAGCTGACCTTCGGTGCACCGGCTTCGTCTCGCACGGAAACAGGTTAGTGATGGTTCAAAATTCTCACTTTCTCCATTCCACTATGAAAACTTATTTTTCGCATTTAACGGACCCCTATCGCGCCCACTCATTGTGAGGTCCACGGGTGCTGTGGCGACCGGTATATTAATAAATGGACCAAACTTTTTTCCCGCGAAGCCAGTTTTTCGCAAGCTTTTGCAGCTAGCCATGGGAAGTCTACATGTTATGAGTTGCATAACCTCATGTATTCTGTGACATGTCATCAGTGATTTGTACCGTGCATGTGTTATTACTTCAGCGAGTTTTCTGATAAACGCGGTACCTCTTCCACCAGTGCACGCATTGTGAAACTTACCCATTTCATTTCTTTCACCGCGACATTATTCCCTTCACCACAGCTTGTAAAAATGACACAAAAGTCAGGCTATCCAAATGCATATACAGTGTAGATTTGGCTGATGTGCTGGGTGCATGAAACCTATGGTTCCATGCTGGTTGGTAAGCTGCTTGCACAGGTGGATCAGTGGAGTGAAAGAGAGTTGGGCTCTATGGCTTTGTCATCCTAGTTCTTTGTTGTCTGTATATCAGTGTAAGCTGAGAGCAAGGGTTCAGAACACACATTGTGGGCTGAAGTGACTATTTCAAGCCCTGAAATCTGTATTAAAGCACGGCCTAACTGTTCGCAAATCAATAAACAGTTTTTATTTTCTAGGTGCCGAGCATTCATACTCCATGGGGCCTCCAGACACAGCATCTGCTGCCGCACTAAGGAAAGTCAACCACCTTCTCGAAGTATGTGGAAAACTGGAGCATGAAAATAACTTGCTTCGAAAAGAGAAATCTGTGCTCCAGAAAACGGTTGAGGATCTGGAGGCTCAGTTGCACCATGTGAAAGTTGAGGCGCTTAAAGAGAAGCTAAAAACAAAAAACCTTGTCTCAAAAGTTCACGGTTTTGTTTCAGATCAAAAGCGACTAGTGTTTTATACAGGGTTTAACTCCTTTGAAAAATTTGATGCGTTTCTGGAACATGTTGAAGGCATGTACCAGACACTGAAAACAGGTGCTGGCAGGCCACCAGCACTGAAAATGAAAGAACAGGTCATTGCAGTGCTTTGCAGGCTCCGGGTTGGGTTACTGGAGCAGGATTTGGCATATCGCCTGAAAGTGTCTGTGTCAACCGTGAGTGCAATGTTCACATTTTGGGTAAATTTTTTGTTTGAAATGTTAATCCAGATACCAATGTGGCCATCCCGTAACACAGTGGACATGTTCATGCCAGACAATTTTAAAGAATTGTACCCATCGACACGCATTGTACTGGACTGCACAGAAATTTTTATCGAGAACCCGTCTGATTACAGTACGCAAAGCGACACTTTCAGCTCGTACAAAGGACACAACACTGCAAAAGGACTCATTGGCATCACTCCAAACGGCTTCGTTTCTTTCGTGTCAAATCTTGCACCTGGGAGACTTTCCGATCGAGAAATCACGAGACACAGTGGCCTCTATGAGTTGCTCGAGGAAGGGGACAGCGTAATGGCGGATAGAGGATTCCTCATTGAAGATGACCTCCGTCAGCTTGGAGTCGAATTAAACATGCCACCTATGTTGAATGGCCGCTCGCAGTTGTCACTGGCAGATGAGATAGCAACACGGCAGATAGCGAGTTTGCGAATTCATGTTGAGCGTGTCATCAGGGAAGTTAAAAACTTCAGAATACTCCGTGCTGTCTTTCCTAATGTTATGGCAGAGAAGCTGAACAAGATATGGAAAATTTGTTGTTATCTCAATAATTTCATGCATGAGCCCATTCTAAACCGATGAGCGATGGTAGTGTTCTTAATGTTTTGTATGTTATGCATGATCTACTGTAATGCAGGGGTGCTCAAACTCTTTAGCCTTCTCATTTGAAGACCAAATCATTTCGCTAAAATGCAGTCGGCTTCTAACATGTTTCATTTGTGTTCTGGCCAGCTTTGGTCACGGAGCCTGTCTTGAAAATATTTGTTTTATGGGGGATTAACGTCCGAAAGCGACTCAGGCTATGAGAGACGCCGTAGTGAAGGGCTCAGGAAATTTCGATCACCTGAGGTTCTTTAACGTGCACTGACATCGCACTGTACACTGGCCTCTAAAATTTTGCCTCCATCGAAATTCGACCGCTGCGGCTGAGGCTTGAAAAGGTGCTGGCCGACATATGTAAAAGGGGTATGCAAGCTGCGCAGCACATGAACAAGTACTTAAATTCTGTTATGACTGACTGTATAGTGAGATAGCTGTAAGCAGCTACAGCATTAGTCCCAAAATAACTGGCTAAAGTGGATGAAGACATGCATGAACATAGGTGCTTGGGGATTCTAGGAACTGTTCCAAGAACCCCTAGAGTTCCCCAAAATGCAGTTTGAGAATCCCTGCTGCAGTGCAAGGCATCGAACTTGCACTGAATTACACTATTTCATGTACAGCAGACTAGAGGAGCCTTTCTTTCTCTGCTGAAGTAAATCTGAAGTCAATGTACAGGCTATATAGAGCTGCAACGCCTTATTTCTCTGTCGGTGTTGTGCAAATGATTTGAGCATAGATTGTGGCAGTACTATATCCAAGTCATGACTGGAAACGAAATCACCAGTCTCATTGCTGATCTACACAGACAAGATGGAAAGTTGGTGTTTGCAGCCATTGTCTTTTCTACGACAGATTGTCTTTCCTAACTTTTTGGAATGAAATCTGTAAAGTGAATTTCACTTTGTCATTTTTACATGTGTTAGTGATGTACTCATTTTAAAAAAAAGTGATATGTATTGTATATATGTGTACTGTATATGTAAAAAATTTGTACATGTATGCGAGTATTTCATGGCACTGAAATTTGAAAGCTTTATTACCAACTCTCATGTAATGTCTTGCATGGAATCCTTCAGAAAGAACTTATATCAGCTACAATACCCGAGATGCGACAGATTTGAGCTTGTAGTCAAAGAAGTGCGAGCTCAGTGCTACTCGAAACTTGTGCATTAACCCCTCAAAGCAGAGATTAAGTATGCTGAATCTGCACCTTGGGCACTGTCTATGACGGCACATTGATTTACTGTAAAGCATAAGCCTTCATTGGTTCACTTCACATATGTTACAAGTCGTACCGAGTGCAAGAGTATCTACAATACGGACAACACACTTGTCACTTTGCAAAGATTTTGCTTGCAACTTTCATTGCGGTTTCCTTACAGAGACCAATGTGAAGTATGTAGCTGCCCATGTGCTTGTGACTGTAGCTGTGTTCCTAGTGACTGGAAGGTGGGCAAGGTGGTTCCCCTGCACAAGTCTGGGGACAAACATTCTCCTAATAACTACCGACCCATTTCACTTACTAGCATCCCATGTAAGATCATGGAACATGTCATCTGCTCTCATCTCGCCAATTTTCTTGAATCAAATTCGTTCTTCAGTCATTCCCACCACGGGTTTCGTAAAACATTCTCATGCGAGACTCAGCTTCTATGCTTGTCACAAGACCTTCATTTCATTCTTGACCGGGGTTCCATAGCAGGCTGTATATTCCTCGATTTCTCCAAAGCTTTCGATAAAGTTTCTCACCAATTACTACTTTTCAAATTAAGTAACCTCAAACTCGACCCTAGCATCGTTTCGTGGCTTGAGTCTTTCCTCACTAACCGTTCTCAATACGTGACAGCAAATAAATGGAACTCTCGTTCCTCTCCAGTGGGCGCAGGCATTCCCCAGTGCTCCGTACCAGGGCCCCTACTTTTTCTAATTTATATTAATGATTTGCCTAACACCATTGCTTCTTCTGTGTGTCTCTTTGCTGACGATTGTGTAATTTACCGTGAAATTAACAGTGACTCTGACATTTCTGTTCTTCAGTCTGATATTAACCAAGTTTCAGAGTGATGTAAATTATGGCACATGAAGCTTAACATTAACAAGTGCAAACATATGCGTATTTCTCGTCGTAACAATGAAGTAGCTAATTACAACCTCAATAATACTCCTCTTGAAACTGTGTCTTCGTATAGATACCTTGGTGTGCACATAACTTCTAATCTTTCTTGGAATCTGCATGTGGAATCTATTACTAACAATGCTAACCGCATGTTGGGGTACCTGCGCCGAAACTTTAACCTTTCTTTTAGTTCAATAAAACTGCTTCTTTATAAAACCCTTGTTCGTCCCCTGGCCTTGCATCTCTAGAATCTGAAATCGAATCTGTTCAAAACCGCGCGTCACGTTTTATACTTTCCAACTATAACCGTAACTCCAGTGTTACCGTTATGAAAACAACATTATCATTGCCACCGCTTTCACTACGCAGAAATATTTCCCGCTTATGTCTATTTCACAAAATCTATTACCACAATCCTGCCCTTAAGAGCCGGCTACTAACTACCCCCACATATGTTTCAGGTCGCATTGATCATCTTCACAAAGTAGGTGTTCCGTCATGTCGTACTAAACACACCTCTTGTTCTTTCGTTCCAAACACTTCTGTCAGTTGGAACCACCTTCCTAGGCACATTGCTGATATTACGGACCCAAATTCTTTTAAGACTGCCGTATGTAATCTATATTTATAAATGGTAGTCAAATGTTTTTGTTCGTTTTCGGTGACATTGTTGACTGTCGGAAATGATTTTTTTTTGTCTCACCTGCTTTTCTCTTTTTTTTTCCGCCAATACTTTTTTTTTTTGATCACTTTTCGCCGTGTTATTGTTTCTCCTATGATGCTTTATGCTGCACTGTACCCTGTACCAATGTATCTTTCCCACTCCCCTCTTTAATGCCTTCGGGCCCTGAGGGTATATGAATAAATAAATAAATAAATAAATAAAAGGCTTTCTTACAAAGAAAGGCTCTTGTATTGCACAGCTCACTTAAACATCTTGTGCCAATATATTTTAAGAGCATAACACAAAAGCATGCTAAGCAATGCATCTCTATGTATAAGCACGTTGCAGAAAAATTTTTTTAATACAGTCTTGTTCAAACATAAGTGTAACGAAATAAATAACTTCAATTATCAAAATCTCAAGCAACTCCGTTGGTGTGAAAAAATGAACAAAACATTGCAATGCGTGACATTATGCAAGAGGTATTTGTGTTCTTAACAATTAGTAGTTAGGCTTTCCTACTAGCCTCACTACGGTGCTGAGCTCTGGTTTGGTTTGAGAGGTTATTGGGTTATGCCATGATCATTCTTTTTGGTGCTTTGAATTCCCTACAATTAGATGGTGGGTCAATGAAATTGGTTCAAAAGTGTAGTGGAGTCCATTAATCACAGAAGAGGATGCACAGCTAAATGACAGTTTGGAGAACAAGAGTGCATGCATCTTCCAGGATACTGCTTCCATTTTGAATGTAAAATTTTAGATGCAGCACCTACCGAGCACTCGCTTGTAATTTGGCTACTTTTATGCGCACATGGGAGTTTTTTTCCTACCTATTACGTTTAAAAAACAAAATGTTGCTTTGAATCAAGAATATATAGTATGTAATGTGGCAGTCTTACAAAATACAATAACAAAAAAGAAGTACGCAAAACTGTCTTGACGCCTTAAGTGCAGAAATGAAGAAAGCCAAGCAACCAATATGAGCATATAAACTGTGCACCTCCCAAAGAACGTATTTCTGCAAGGAAGAAAGAAGGACTTTCATATGTTTCTGAAGTGCTGGTTCCAAATGAGCAATAATGATGAAGCAAAAACAAACTGTTAAATTAATGATCTCAATACACTCATTTTGCATCGAATGAAGTGCTGGTTCCAAATGAGCAATAATGATGAAGCAAAAACAAACTGTTAAATTAATGATCTCAATACACTCATTTTGCATCGAAGCATATACATCAGCTTGCAAGTACATAGTAAAACCTTGCACAAGAATTACCTTTCTTACGGCAACAAGTCATCCTAAAAAGTACAAATACTACGCCAGACACAAAATCAAAATGTTCACAGATTTCGCTTGCACAGCAATGATTGCAGTACACAAGCAAGAACTTGCACACAACTCTCAATCACAGCTACACAGCAAGTAGACATACTGAACCTGTGTATGCCAACTAGCAACTAACCGCCGCATTTGCAAATTCTTCTTTGATTTTATATAGAAGATGAAAGTAACCATGAGAAAACATGGTGTGAACAGAATTAAACATCATATTTCAAATATAAATGACTATCATCAAGTCGGTAGTTTGCCCAAATTAACCACACGCGAACCTGCTAGACAGCAACACATCAATCAGTGCGTGTGTCCTGACATCCAGAAAGTGTAGCAGGAAGGATTTAACATGCAGGCACATGAACTTCATAGGATCAGGTAGCAGAACCTATACAGAGTCACACTCATGAATTCTAGCTCGTACAAATGACAAGAAAAAAAGCGTCGGGGACACCAAAACAAATGAAGCATAGGACGACTCGCACCAAAACGCAGACAGACAAGATGCGTCTACCTCCACAGTAGAGGGGCACATTGTTTGGCAGTGGTTTTGACACTCGCATTTCTAGACGTTAAATCCAAAGCCTCGACAGCTTTCCCTTCTTTCTATTTAGGTTTTCAGTACAAGGGGAGAAGGATGCCGCCAATAGAAAGTAACAAAAAAAAAGGTAAAGGAAGCACAGGGTCAGTGTAAACATGGTTCAGCAGTCCAAATCTCAGTCCTCCTTTCTTTAGACACAGCAGCACACAAAGTGAGAAACGATTTTTACATTCCATACTTCCGCTATGGGCACACAGTTGTCAAGGGCTCCAGACCAGATGAAACCATGTGAAGCCTATTATCACGCACAAAACTTTTTACATACAAGCATTTCTGCACCTTGCCTTGATCAAGATGTATCAAAGCGCCTGTGTACCAAATCAATTGATCTGTCTTCAGCAGAAGGACCCCACATCTTCCGAATCAAAGTGGCCGATCTGTTCATTAGAAGTTGCCGTTTTGTCTTTATTAGGCATGACACGAGACCACCAAGGAATGTCATCTCCGTCCGCAAAGAGTTAAGCATCCACCACGATGGCTCTGCGACTATGGAATTTGGCTGCTTGACCCAATGTCATGGGATGAAATCACAGACATGAAAGTCCCATTTTGGTGGAGGCAAAATATAATGTGCACATTAAAAATCCACGATGGTCAAAGCTGTTTGGGAGCCCTCCATCCCCATGTCCCTCGTTGCCTACAGGATGTTAAACCAGAAAAACGTAGGGTGGGAAAATCAAGTGGCAGGAAACGACAGTGGACAAGGAATCCAAAAAATACCTTTCCTCTGTCTGCCAAGAGAGCACGACTTTCTTATCGACAAGCAACACGAGAAAAAAAGTTGGTTCAAAAAAAAAAATTCAGGCAAAGGACAAGGGAAAAATCACAAGGAAGGTAGCCGACAAATGTAGAGACAGGAACTTGGAGGACAAGGCAGCAAGACGTGTGGTGCTTGACATTTACTTTTTACACACAGATTAGTGGCACACACATTTAAATGGGTTGTGGCACAACGTGCACATCGCCATAACGATATTACGCAGAAAAACACTTTCTTCATGGAAAAAAATGCAATACAAGATATTTAAGAAACAAATATACATAAGTATGAACACATGCCAAAGCATGTTACGAGTCCGAGCATCTTTGTCCTGCAGACCAATGTAACATAAAATAAGTCATTGAAATTCACACACAAGCACAGTGCTCTTGGTAGTTCTTGTGACATTCCAGGAGACGTGGCAGCATTTTGGAAATCCAAAGCGAGCTGTCAAAAGTGATCCTCTGAAGAGTGCAGTCTGTGCCATTATCAACCACAAAATCACACCAGGAGAGTCCAGTCAAAGCCATTTGCCCCTGGACCTGGTAAAAGTACTTGTGCGTTGGTTTAAGAACTCCATTCTTCAGGTAGGGTGCCGTATTCACAGCATTTTCTAATTCCTCACCCCGTTCCTTGGCAGCTGAGAGGGTCTTAACTTCAAGGAGACCAAAATCTCCTCCCTGCTCTACAACACGGTCAGGCGTTGCACCAAGAACAGGGACACCAGGGTTGACGCACAACCCACAACAGTAAATCCTAACTGGGACCTTTTTCTTGTCTATGTAACGCTGCACGGCTGCATCTTCATTCCTTAAACCATCAGCCATGTATTTGGTCTGCATCTGGCTAGACCCGAACAACCTCTTAAAAAACTTCTCATCAGCTGGCTTCTTCCGTGACACCACATCTCCAAAGTGTGAAGCAGTCAGGCGCTTGGATCTCTCGAAGCTCCATGTTGTAGAGCCGCTCTGCATCCTAGTCGCTTGCTCAAGGGCCCATGAGTCTTCTAAAGTAAGCTCACAGGAGCCGAACGTGTACCCAGCTGGCACATGCTCAACCCACAGGGCTTGCACCGGCAACCTGATTGGCATCTGGCTGAGAGCCTCCTCCTGACGTGTTCTTTTCACTTGTACGGGCTGAAAGTGGTTGTCCTCCAGCGTCTTGCATAGCATGGCGTTTGGAATATTTTTCTGTGTCTGATACATTCTCTTAATATGGTCTTCTGTTACTGTCAGAGAAACTGTGGTTTCTTGAGTTGCATACCTGCCAGCTTTCATTGGCATATGTTTCACAAAACGCAGTTTTGAGAACTCGCGTGTGTGCACGTTGGCCTTCTTTGCCCCAGTACCCCATGCTCTGGGTTTGTCTGTACACGACTGTGTGTCTTGCACGTAGGCTGCCCCAGAGCGCTTCAGGTCTAATACAAACCATAGAATTGCTACTACATGTTTACAAACACCTGCAGCTCCAGCCCGGCAGTTGCAGGTTCCTTCGTCCACAGTTCCATTTGACGAGAGCACAGCAGCAGTGTTATATAATTTTGCCAAAGAGAATGATGCCTCCACTGTTGCTTTAAGAAAAGTGGATCTGTCAGCCTTGCAAATAAGAACATTGTGCACCTTCTCTGCTTTGAACATCCTGTATCCGCTTACAGTATGCTTCTGAGCACCACGTGAATTCTGATGTGCCAAGATTCCTTGCTCTGAGAACCCATCTGGAACGTCTTTTAACTGTTTTGTCCATGGCCCTTTCGGTAGCCTTGCTTGGAGAGGAAGTGCATTATGAATGGCTTGCAGTGGTACCTGCAACATGGGTATAAGCAAGTGTCAAAATGTTTTCTTTGGCACTCCACATATAAACAGAGCATGGAAGCATACACAGCTGATCATGGCATCACCAATGCGATCTTGAAATAAAGTATTCATTCATTGTGTCTTGGTTACTTGTGGCAAGCATGCTTGAAAAGCAACGCTGAACCCATTTCATTTACTACGCGCGGTCGTGAAGAATGTTGCACAAGGACGGCCTCGGTAAACCACCAGCTAACTAAAACTCCGAGGCCGCCCAAGTACAAGGTACTGGCGCGTCCATGTTTTTCACGTTAGCAAAATATCCGCCGCAGTTTTTTTCGACCGCGTTCGCGTTACTTGTAGCCACCGAGGCACGTTCATATTTTGGCTGCGCCTATCTGCACTCCACGGTAGTAACAAATGGACACCGCGACCGAGATAGTACGAGCCGTCAAACTCGTTGAATATGGCACAGACAGCAACTACTATTTGTATCGCAAAAATATGCTCAGCTACACACAATGTAACAGTGCTTGTTGGTTCTGCTTCGCACTTGCTGCGTGCTATTCGAACAACACTATAGGCAAGAAAATGCGCTCGCACAAGCTAAGCACCAACTCAACTACTACTTTCTTCCAAGATGTACTCATTGAACGAATGCGCTGTCCGTTTCTTTCGACGATATACTTGTTTCAGACTCGTCCGTAGACTAAATAGCACGCTATAACCAAAAGATTGAATGGGCAGTGCGCGATAACGACGTATTTTGCTAAAATATAGCGCGTACATTCTCACAAGACTATGTCGCACTGTTGCAACAAACATGAATGCGTACGCTACGTACTACGCCTGCCGCCGGGACAGCCGCAGAAACTTTGAAGGTTCGCGACGGGCGACCAGTAAATAAATGCACTGTTAGCGCGCGCTTACCAGCAAAACACGCCTGCTAGCCGTAGGATCGCGCTCGTGCCTTCTGAAGCATAGCTAAAACTATACACTGGCACATGTGCGCGCTTCACGAGCGCTCACGTGCGAAAATACTCGCTTCGCGCTCGTAGCGTCGGCTGCAAAACCACAAAAAAAGTTGTACGGCAATGCAAAGATCACTTGCGCGGCGCAAGCATGCTACAAAAGCATTGCTAGCATCCCAAAAAAAAGTTTTGTTTACCTGCTTTTGCGCGACGTCCATGTCGAACCACTCCTGCGCCGGATCCTGCCCGGCAAGCCACGCTCACAATTCCCAGCCTGCTTTGCGGCGGTCGCGTAGGGGGCGCGCGCAACTTTCCGAAATGGTCCATTGCAGGACTTTCGTTGCGAACGACCAGCTCTCAGCAAATCAAGCCTTTAGCAGCGTGCACCGCTCAAGTAGTGATCGAGAATCGCCGTTATATAATTGAGTTCGTTGAGCTGCCAAGTTGCTCACACGCTGTAATTTTAGGCAGAGGTTTTCTGTCGCATCATGCCGCTATAATCGATTGCGCTCGCGCTGAAGTCGGATTTTCTGCATTGACGAGCCTGGGTCAGACAACGCTCCTTCTAGTCAATCCGCTAAAGTCCTCTTCGCCGAAGGCATCGACATTCCTCCTTCTTCGTCCCTGCTTGTAAATATCACTTGTGACTGTGTGCGATGAAACTGTCCTCTCCACGCCAGCACATTTCTGCACCGAAAGTGCCTTCCGTTACCCTATGCTTTACTCACTATTTCCGCTGGCTCCTCTACGCTCTGGCTCTCTAACCCGTTTAATTACCCCACTGCTTTGCGCCACGGGGAATGGCTCGGGAGCCTACAACCCATCGCATCTCTTCTTCATGAAGAGACTGACGACGCGCCGCGCCTCGCCATGGCTGCACTCAGCCTTCCACTTTCTGTATCACCTCCCTCTTCCATAGACTTGTTCCGGCCACTCCATCGACACCAGTCTTCCTCAGCGTCAGCGAGAACCACTTCTTGCCCTCCTTCAACAGTTCGGCTCCTTCTTCAAAATTCCCTGTCCCAAAGCTCAACTTTCACTCATCGGATCGACACTAGAGACCCCACCACTGCGACAGCGGCCCTACCGTGTCTCTGCAACAGAGCGCCAGGTTATTGAAGAGCAAGTAGACCAGATGCTCCGGAACGGTGTCATTCAGCCCTCAAACAACCCTTGGGCCTCGCCTGTTGTGCTCGTCAAAAAAAAAAAGGATGGTTCCATCCGCTTCTGTATAGATTACCGCCGACGTGATAAGGTTACAAATCAAGACGTCTATCCTCTTCCGCGCATAGACGGCGCACAGGACTGCTTGCAAGGGGCTGAATTTTTTTCCTCCCTAGAATTACGTTCCGGATACTAGCAGGTCCCGATGGAAGCGGCCGACCGCTCTAAAACCGCTTTTGTTACTCCAGACGGCCTGCATGAATTTACTGTTATGCCGTTCGGTGTTTGCAATGCTCCTGCGACATTTGAGAAAATGATAGACACCATTTTAAGTGGACTGAAATGGAAGACTTGCCTCTGCTATCTCGACGACATCATCGTCTTCTTTCTTGACTTCGACACTCATCTCTACTGCCTGAAACATGTTTTGACCTACCTTTCTGATGCCGGATTGCAGCTCAACTTAAAGAAGTGTCGTTTTGCAGCCCGTCAACTGGCCATTTTGACGGCCAGTGGTGTCGGTCTCGGCACTGTACTCGCTCAGCGGAAATCAGGAATTTCTGAATACGTCGTCGCCTATGCAAGTCGAACGCTCACGAAGGTGGAGTAAATTTACTCGGTCGCTGAAAAAGAGTGTTTGGCAATAGTTTGGGCTCTGACCAAACTCCGCCCTTACTTTTAGGCCCCTCTTTGAGGTTGTGACCGACCACCATGCGCTGTGCTGGGTGGCTTTCCTCCTTGAAAGACCCATCCGGCCGTCTTGGTAGGTGGGCTCTTCGTCTACAGGAATTTGATGTAAACGTAGACTACCGCTCTGGCCGCAAGCATCAAGACGCCGATGCCCTTTCTCGCTGCCCCCTTCCAACTGATATCGACAGCCTTTCCATCTTGGATGCCTCAGCAACGTCACTTCGAATCAGTGACATGCGCAGTGAGCAGCGCAGAGACCCCTGGGCTGCTTCTCTTATCGAGCTTCTCTCAGATCCATCGGCTGCTTCTCCATCGAGTGCGTTTCGCCGCTAAGCATCGCACTTCGCCATTCGCGACAACCTTCTTTATCGCCGCAACTACATTACTGATGGCCGCAAATGGTTGCTAGTCATTCCTCGCCACTTACGCTCGCAAGTCTGCGACTGCTTTGACGCTGACTCACAATGCGGCCATGTGAGGGTGTTCAAGACATACCATCGCCTACACTTGCGATACTACTGAATGGGCATGTACAACGTTGTCCTCAAATACGTCCGCTCATGCCTAGTCTGTCAACGTCGCAAGTCCCCTACTCACCTTTCTGCTGGCAAGTTCCAGCCGTTACCTTGCCTATCACGCCCCTTTGATCGCGTCGATATTGATATATACGGCCCGCTCCCGCACACGGCCGCTAGAATCC
This sequence comes from Amblyomma maculatum, assembly GCF_055883805.1. Lineage (NCBI taxonomy): Eukaryota > Metazoa > Arthropoda > Arachnida > Ixodida > Ixodidae > Amblyomma > Amblyomma maculatum. The sequence goes on from NC_139346.1 coordinate 121,930,194, forward strand.
GTTGGGTCATCGTCGCAGTTGATCCCCTGACGAAATATGCAGAAACCACTGCCATTCCATCGTCCACAGTGTCAGACGTAGCCTCATTCATTTTGCAGCGATTTTTCCTACGCCACGGCGCACCTCGTGAACTACTCAGTGACAAAGAACGCGTATTTTTATCTTACGTTAAAGCTCTGCTGAACAAGTGCCACATACTTCATCGAACATCTACCGCCTATCATCCGCAGAATAACGGACTCACCGAACGCCTCAACTGTACCCTTGGTGACATGCTTTCTAAGTACGGCTCCTACGACCACTCTGACTGGGATCTCCTCCTTCCATATGTGACATATGCATACAATACTGCTACAAGTCAACTACAGGTCTCTCCATTCTATCTTCTTTATGGCCGTCACCCCTCTGCTCCACTAGATACCATTCTTCCGTACCAATCAGACCCATATGACTATACCGCTGCTTCTGAAGCTGCCCGATATGCAGAGGAGTGCCGCCAAATTTCCCGGTCTCTCACAACTGAAACCCAGTCCCACCAGAAATCCCGCCACAATGACCATCAGACGACACCGCAATTCTCTTTTGGCAGTCTTGTGTGGCTGTGGATTCCATGAGGTACTCCCGGATTATCTTCTAAATTTATTTTCATGTATCACGGTCCCTACCGTGTCCTGGAGCGCAACTCTCCTGTCAATTACATTGTTGTTGTGTGTTGTGTTTTATGGCGCATAAGCATCTAAGGCTATCATGCGCCAAACACATGAGATCTGCTGTCCATGCAGCAGATGTATTGAATATGGTTAAAAAAAAAACTCATAATTTGTTAAGAAGGTTGGCATCTTTTAAGAACATAAAAACGCATGATATATTAACAAGAGCATTTTCTCCTATGAGTAAGCTAGGGTGAAGAGGAATATATTCTGAATAAAATATTGGAAAATGCTTCTTTCTTAGTTCTTCTAGCTTTGTACAGGAATATAAAATGTGATTAATTGTGATTGTTTCTCCGCAAAGGTCGCATGTTGGTATTTCCTCTTTTCTAAAAATATAACAATGTGTAAGGTGTGTATGTCCAATACGGAGGCGACATAAAATGACTTCAGTGAATCGTTCTTGGTGTGTGCATGACTTCCATTCAGATATGACAGGTTTTACTAGGTGTAGCTTATTATTTTCTTCATTATTCCATTTAGACTGCCATCTATCTCTTAGCTTAGACTGCATTAATTTGACTGCTTCTTTGCAGGGAACGTGCACTTTCTTCATTTCTATATGTCGAGCTTGTGCAGCGCATATATCAGCGCTTTCATTTCCATCAATTCCTATGTGACTCGGAACCCAGCAAAGCTTTACAGTATGTCCCTTGTTGTGGCTGCTTTTATGCTGTGTATGATGTCACCAATAAGCGATTCGCCTGCATTTTTATGATTATATGCTCTTAGTATGCTCAAAGAATCAGTGTAAATGACACTATTCTCTATGTTTTCAATTTTAATTTTTTCTAGGGCCATGAGGACTGCATAACACTCGGCAGTGAAAATGGATGCACACTGTGGTAGCCGTACTGTTCTATTCCAATTGTTTTGGACCACTGCGCTTCCGACGTATTGTGCAGATTTTGAACCATCTGTATAGAATGCCACATATTCTCTGTACTTTTCACTTAGGGCTAAAAATTCCTGCAATATGTGTTCATGTGGTGTATGTGACTTCACATTAAACCAATTCCAGAAAAAACATACAGACGGCAGGAGTACCATGGTGGAAGTGGATCAGGTTTTCGGGTAATGTTAGGTAATGAGTCTATTAAGTCTGAAACTTGACATTTCTCTTCAAAGCGGATCAGAAGTGGTTTTATTTTTTGAGGTTTGTTTATGAACAGTGTTCGTGACTGGCACTTTGTAACTATTGGGTAACAGATATGGTTTGGCAGTGAACGGATCTTTAGAATGTATGAGCATGTGAGCATGTTTCTTCGGCTTGTAAGTGATGGTTCATTGGTTTCTACATATAAGCTGTTTATGGGGGATGTCCTGTATGCACCAGTTGAAATACCCAAGCCTGAATTGTGTACGGAGTCCAGTCGTTTTAAATATGACGGCCTTGCAGATCCATATATTATGCAACCATAATCTAAACATGAGCGAACCACAGAGCGGTAAATTTTTAAAAGACATGTTCTGTCAGATCCCCAGTGTTTATGTGAAGGGACTTTCAATATATTGAGAGATTTTGAAGCTTTCTTTTTTAGGTTGCTTATGTGGGGAAGGAATGAACGCTTTCTGTCAAAAGTTAGCCCTAGAAATTTATGTTCGTGCTTTACAGGTAGCTTAACATCATTAAGGTGGATGGTGGGATCAATGTGCAGTCCTCTTCTGAGAGAGAACAAAACAACTACCGACTTTTGAGTAGAAACCCTGAAGCCATTCCTATCTGCCCACGTTGCCAGTCTATTTACTGTGAGCTGTATTTGCCTCTCACATATTGACACATTGGAGGATGTACATGCAATCTGAAGGTCGTCTACGTAGACAGAGTACATAACGGACTTTGGGATTATTTTTGCTGTACTGTTAATTTTTTCTATAAACAGAGTAGTAGTTAAAATACATCCTTGAGGCACACCATTTTCTTGTATGAAGGTTTTAGAAAGGGTAGAACCGAGACGTACTTTAAATGGGCGTTGAGAGAGAAAGTCGCTTATACATTTTAGCATCCTGCCGCGAATGCCAAGCTCTCCCAAATCACGCAGGATCCCAAACCTCCACGTGGTGTCATAGGATTTTTCGAGGTCAGAAAATACGGCAAGGCAATGCTGTTTATGGATAAAGGCTTCTCGGATAGTATTTTCCAATCGGACAAGGTGATCAATAGTTGAACATGTTTTTTTGTAGCCGCACTGATGGGTATCAAGACGTTTCCGGGATTCAAGAACAAACATGAGCCTTGTATTTACAATGATTTCAAAAGCTTTTGCAAGGCAGCTCGTCAGGGCTATTGGCCTATAACTGCCTGGGGAGTCCGGGGGCTTCCCAGACTTTAAGAGTGGTACTATAACGGCTGTCTTCCAGGCTTCTGGTATTGTTCCAGATATCCATATTTTATTAAAAAAATTCAACAATGCATCTACTGACAATCGAGTCACATGAGCAAGCATTTCATAATGTATTTCATCTGGTCCTGGTGCAGTTTGTTTGCCGGCATTTAATACTCTAGTTATTTCTTCAAGTGTAATTAAGCAGTTAAAAGGTTCATTTGTGCCTCCAGCTATTGGAAGTCTTTGTTTTTCAGCTGCTGTTTTACACTTTATAAAGGAATGTGTCTAGTGTGCCGAACTAGAGATTGTAGCGAAATGTTCCCCCAATATGTTTGCTTTTCTTCTACGCTCGTTTGTGTACCAGGAGTTGTTAAAAGTGGAATCGTAAAAGGATAGTATTTGCCGTCTAGTTTATTAACCTGCTCCCACATTTTTTTAGATGTGGTTGAGCCATTTATTGATGACACATAATTTTGCCATGAGGCTTTTTTAGCTTCGCGGCGAATGCACCGTGCTTTAGCCCTGGCCTTTTTAAAAGTTATAAGGTGCTCATGTGTGGGATATCTCCGGAATATTCCCCAAGCTTTACTTTGTTTTCTTTTTGCCTCTTTGCACTCTTGTGTATACCACACTTTATGGTTTTGCTGTACTGTTCCCGAGGACTGTGGAATAGCTAGGTGTGCTGCAGCAATAATACGAGCTGTAATCTCTGCATTCAGCTCATCTATGCTGAGATTTTCTGAAAATACTTTTATGAGGTCAGCTTTGGACTGGAAAAGTGTCCAATCTGCCAAGTGAAGTTTCCATCGCCGTGGTTTGGTTAGAGTGATGGATGGTGAGGATGTTAGACCTATTATGACAGGTAAATAAATGATCACTTCCATATGGGTTGTCGAGAACGTCCCATTTAAAATCGGTGAAAATTGATGGTGAACAAAATGATAGATATAAGCAGCTCATTTTTCCTGAGCTTGGGGAGCAATATGTTTGTTTACCTGTATTCAGGAGGCAGACGTTGTTGCACAGCAAAAAATCTTCTAAAATACGTCCTTACTGTCTGTTTGCTCACTCCCCCAAAAGGAGGAGTGTGCATTAAAATCTTCAACTAAAATATATGGTTCAGGTAACTGTTGTAAAAGTTCCTCTAAATCGTGAAGGGTAACAATGACATGAGGTTGAAGGTAGACAGAACATATTGTGATTGTTTTATAATGAACAACAGTAACTGCAACAGCTTGGAAATTAGTTTTGAGATGGACTTCTCGCGTTGCAATACTGCTCTGCACGACAATAGCAACGCCTCCGGAGAGGCGACCTGCTTGCTCTCTGTCACATCGAAACACCTGGTGCTTTTTTAAGATTTTTTTTTTGTTGAGGTCCCAGATTGGTCTCTTGTAGGCATAGGAGCACAGGGGACAGTGAATTTAAAAGGTCTGTTACGTCATTGTAGTTTTTTAAAAGGCCACGACAATTCCAGTGGATTAGGAATGACATGTTTAGAAAACGGTGAAAAGTTAAAAAAAAACTTATGTTGGTTGGTCCTTTGGACCTGCAATAGGGATTTTGTCCCTTCTTTTACGCTCCAGAGAGCTCTGCCGCCGCTGCAGCGGAGGCGGGGTTGTATACATCACACCGTCAGATGTGCTGGAAGATTGTGTACAGGGGATGGATAGGTCTGTTTTAGACTTCCCCATGTGTGACGGTGCCTTGGGGCCGGCTGACCGAGAGGTTCGCGCGGCCTGCTTTGCGGGTGGCAGAGCAACGGCAGCTGTTTCCGCCAAGGGCGCAGCTGGCGCTGCTCCTGGCTCACTGTGCGTGGCCTGGGCAGGCGCCGAAATCCGCTGTGATGCTACGCCCTGCTGCGTCACAACGGAGTATGTTGGGTTTTGATTCTCAAGCTTTGTCCGCGCTTCTTTGAATGTTAGGTTTTCTTTGACCTTGAGGGTTACTATATCTTTTTCTCTTTTCCATACTGGGCAGCTTCGTGAGTAGGCAGGATGGGCGCCCTCACAGTTTGCACAAAGATGTGGTTGAACATTGCAATCTTCAGTTTCATGCTCATGAGCGGTACACTTAGCACAGGTGGGTCGGCCTCGGCAGCTCTGTGCACCGTGACCATACTTTTGACACTTGAAGCAACGTCGCGGATTAGGGATTTAGGGTCTAAGGCTGATTTTTGTGTACCCTACCTGCACCGAGTCTGGAAGTGTGCTCAAAACGAAGGTGAGGACAAAGTGTTTGGTGTCGATTTCCTTGTTGTCTCGTCTGATTCTTATCCTGTGGACGTTAGTGACGTTTTGATCTTTCAGTCCTTCCAGAAGCTCTTCTTCGGTCATGTATTTGAGGTCATTGTCTGAGAGGACACCACGAACGGTGTTCAATGAACGGTGCGGGCTTATAACAATTGGTGTGCCTCCAAATGCAGTGACTGCTGAGAGTTTCTCGAACTGGTGGCGGTACAGCACTTCCAAAAGAAGGTCTCCGTTTCCTAGTTTCTTTATTTTGTATCCTTGCCCTATGGCATCGGTTAGAGTCTTTGACACAATGAATGGGGAGACGTGTCTTGCAGTTTTTTCAGTGTGCTCGCTATGCATTACATGGAAAGCTATTTGCAGTCTTCACAAAAAACTGAGCAGTGAACTCGGTGCGCCCCCGCTTCGCAGGGAGCTGATCGGTTGAAAGTTAGAAGAACCCATAAAATAGTATGTTCTTCAGCCACGGTGGCAACCACCCACCACGGAGTCCAACAAGGGGACGGGACAGGAACTTGGAAGATAGTCCTGCCCACGCCAGTCGTACACCCTGACTATAACCAAATATGGCGTAACGCAGGGTGGTTAGCCACACAAGGTTAACCCGTGCCGCCCGGAAGCAGGAAGAATTGAAGATAGGAGAAGACAGGACAGTTATAAGAAAGAAGATAGGAAAGCAAAAGATGGAGGGGAGGATAGGAAAATGCGACTGCCGATTTCTCACGGGTTGGTCAGCCCGGAGGTGCCGTCTATGGGAAGCGTGCGCCAAAGTGGTGTGTTGCCTCCGCCGAGGGGCCCTAAAGGTCCAAGCACTCGGCATCGGCTCAACCACCAGGATCCCCTTTTCCCCAGACACGGCGATGCCACGCACGGCTAAGCGTGGGTGCTAGGGTCCGTGGTGTCGCACAGTACACGCAAACACCTGCTTTAACAGGTGCCCCCTGCGGGGGTCAATTGAATTGTGGAACCGCTGACGCCTTCATCTGATCTCCGTCGACGCGGCCGCGAAACTGTCCACACCCAACGCCTTAAACAACATTAAGACCCTGCCATTTTGCCTACGCCGTAAGTCGCCAGAATGCCTCCTATTCGCCCCGGGGGCCCTTGTAAAGAGGAAGATGTTCATTCGAAGACGAAGAAGTAGCTTCTGTGCGCTGTCGCCAGTGACATCGCTTTCGGTGTGTGCTCTGGACCTACGCGTACGTTGACTGTTCCTGACGGCCTTCTAGATCGCCCAGTACCTCTATAGTCCTCCATCCTACATTACATAATTTGACCACTCCCTTCCTTAATGCCTCTGGCCCTGAGAGTCAAGAAATATAGCATTCAGAGTAAGAGTTCCGGGAAGAAAAAAAAAGGGGGGCGGGGGGGAAGTACATTTTTTTCAAGAAAGAGATAAAGAAAATTATGTCCTTTACATCAATCAATCAGTCTGTTTTCTCTCAAACAGACGCTAAGACCCAAATGTTGCAGATTGGAAATATTTGTTTGTATACTGTTTGCACATTTTTGTGTGCACATGACACGCGAAAGACGTTAGAGTCACTATGCGTTGTATGTTATCGTCACTAGATGGCGATCGCCGCGCGAAAAGCAAAAGAAACAAAAGCAATGTGCGTAGACGACCAAATGTTCCCGTCTCCAAGAACGCCTTGACCGTAAGATCCGAATTTGTACAATGTTTTCAATATTTTTACTAAAAGAGCAACTCCAATAGGGGTGATATTACTTATATTTTGCTAGAAACCTGGTTTGCGATGAGCTTAGGCAATAATTTTATCATAGTATGCGCTGTTAACCAGCACATGTAGACAACTGCTGCAATGGGGTGGCGAGCGAAACGGTGTGCAGTATCGCTCAGGTCTCTCCTCAAATCCACGTACTAATCTTTCGCCTTTCGTCATTGTATTAACCCCGTGCCATGGTGTTGACGGGTTTGTTTTGTACTGCTGGACCTGACATGTCACCTTCGGGTGTAATAAAAAATTTTTCTTTCGCCTTTCGTCCCCAAATCACATCGGCCATGAGCAATGCTGCAGTAAAGAAGCTTGTAGAAGTATTGAATGGAAGGCCTTTGTTGACAGTTCTCTGAGATGCTTTTTGTGCAGTCTCCGTTTTTTACAAGATTGATTAGTGGTGGGCGTCCCTGCTTGCTTCACGTTATTGGTGTCCCGAGATTTCGTCACCATGGCGCCTTTAACGCCGTGGAATCTTTCGAAGACTCTGGTCTTCGACATAGTCGTCCCTACGGGGACCAATCCCAGCGTCCAGCATATGGGCGCCCAGTATTTTCAAGTTACAGTGATGAGCATGGAATCCATGTCTCTAATCGTTGACGCCGGCTGCCTCGTAATAGGCAGCGAGCATATACCAATCGTCCTTGTTGGGCCTCAAGTTACCACCGTGGCCTGCTTTTTCCTGCCGTCTTACGTCTCAAACGAAACGCTCGTCCAGGTCCTGAGCCAGCACGGCAAAGTCCTGTTCGTCACTGCGGGCCAGATGAGTTCTCGTAAGGGAGTTCACACTGGGACGCGGTATGTGCGGATGGAGATGTCTGCGTCGTCACCAGTACCCAACTGTCTACGCGTCGCTGGGCATCGCGTAACCTTTGACTACAAAAGTATGCAGCGTGTTTACCGGCGATATGGCTCATCGGAGCAGTTTCGGGTGCAGTGTTCAGCGCCTTTTTGTGGACGCTGTGGTATCCACGGTCACCAAGGCGAAGGCTGCGTCATGCCTTGCCGACGCTGCAGTGATGAGCACCCGACAGTGACGTGCCCGGTGCGCCGTTCCTACACGGACGCCGCGGCAAGTGCGTTCCTTCCGCTTACACCCATGAAGCCTACAGTACCGGCTCCATATGCCAAACCAGCTGAGTTGGCTAAAGGTAAGGAGGAAGTACAAATAGACTCTTTGGAGGGCACGACATCACAGACGTTGCCGAATTCGACTGCTGGTACACTGGTGGAAGGATGAGCCAGCAGAGATGACGTGCCGCTGGACAAGCATACGACTGGTCCATCCCAGCCTGAGATTGCTTGAGCGACGCCGGCTGACGTCGCGGTGGCCCCCGGATCATCGTGTGAGCCTCCTGCTACCGAGGCAGCTCCTGCCACATCGTCACCGGAACCTCCGGGCACGTCTAAAGTTAGCGGCGTCCAGGCCAAGCATGGAGTTCGCGGAAGGAAGGTGCAGTCGGTATCTAAGGCTTTGGCTCCACTGAAAACCCGCGCTGCGGATCGGAACGCAGGCTGATCGTATTATGAAGCTGGCGGCGACGCCGGTCACTGTTGGCGTTTCCAAGATTCGTGAAGCCTTGGAAAAGCAAACGGGGAGCGTGAAGAAGCTACCGGCATTTCGAAAAGACTTAAAGAAGTCATCTGAGGTTGTGAGCCAAAAACAGGATGTGGACGATTCCAGCATCTCTTTCAGCCTTGGTGTCGGACACTCCCTGTCGCTTTCAACGCTCCGTGAATGCGATGGACATCGAGCTCCAGCGAGAAGGAAATAAGCGCTGTGTTTCGTCGCTGACCTCAGGATCGGATGCGGCACAAGAAGGTCGCCTGGAGGAACATCCTCCCAAGAAGTCCCGTCCTTCTTCAGGAGGGCCGGGAAGCTCCACCTAATGTGAGTGCAAAGCACTTTCGTGGTGCCACCACAGGGCGCGCATCTGCTTTAATGGCGTTCCGAACTCAATACCCGATATGGCATTACGACTGAAAACTTTTTCTTTAAACGCCCAGGGGTTTTGTAATATGCGAAAACAGATAGAAATAGTAGATTAGCCTTTCAGAACAAACTGTGATATCTTGTGTCTTCAGGAAACAAATTTTACTATACTCTTTCTGATGTATTGACCTTTAAGCGCGATTTTCATTTGGAGTGCTTCTTTTCGTTCGCCACTTCGCGCTCGAATGGCGTAGGAATTGTGGTGCTAAACAGATCCATTTTGCGCGATCATTACTTCACGTATGACGGGTTTGGGCGTGCGTTAGCGTTCGATTGCTTATTTTCGGCTGTGAGGTTGCGCATCTTGTGCATTTATGCTCCGGCGGACTCCAGCCTTAGTAATAACTTATTTAAAGTGTTGGATGCTTTCTTTTTAGGCGGCCGCCATGTAATAACAGTGGGTGATTTTAATCGTGTCATAGACACATGATATTCAAGGCCCTAGTCGAGAGCGACTGACTTGGAACGCACGTGAACTGCAGCGTCTGGTTCAGCATTTTGCTCTTCTTGATGCGCACGAACTCATGCATGGGTCGCGTTTCTGCTGGACATGGCGTCGTGGTTCATCTGCGAGCAGGCTAGACCTCGCATATGTGCCGCAGTCCCTTTCAACCTATGTATCGGCTATGGATGTTGTGACCTTGCCTCAGACGCCCATTCATATTTCTGACCACCGGCCAGTCATGCTCAGCCTTTCCTTTCCTAGCGCTGGCTCATTTCGTCTGTGGCGTTTTGATGTGTGCGTACTACACGATTCACGTTCGCGTCAGAGCTTGTCGCGAGCTTTACGCGTCTCGCTCTCTGACAGTGCTGAAAATCAATGGGACACGCTCAAATCAATTAGGCGCATGCATAGTTCGGTAGAGGGTCGTGCACTACTTCGTCGCGTGTGTCAGGAGCTGGTAGACACGGCTGCGAAGATCCGTATCGCACACAGAGCGGGCTGGCATATACCCCTCTGATGCGAGCCTGGTGCGACGAGTTATATAGCCGGTATCAGTGCCTTATTAGAGGGCTATGGAACGAAAAATGGTAGGGGTAACATTAAGAGATAGAAAGCGTGCAGAGTGGGTCAGAGAAATAACTCAAGTTAACGACATTCTAGTGGAAATTAAGAAGAAGAAATGGACATGGGCAGGGCATGTAGTACGAAGAGAGGATAACCGATGGTCGCTGAGGGTAACAAACTGGATTCCAAGGGAAGGAAAGCGTAGCAGGGGGCGGCAGAAAGTTAGGTGGGCGGATGAGATTAAGAAGTTCGCAGGGGTCAAGTGGATGCAGCTAGCACAGAACCGGGTTAAGTGGAGAGATATGGGAGAGGCCTTCGCCCTGCAGTGGGTATAATCAGGCTGATGATGATGATGATGATGATGATGATGATGATGATGATGATGATGATGAGTGCCTTATTGGAGCCCCGTCCCTTTCGGCGGCGGCAGTGGCGTGGAAGACGTAGTCCATCTGCACATCCTGAGGTGCTTCGATTTGCGCAGAGAACTTGCATCCATAGCTCAGCGTTGAGCGGAGCGCCCCACTCTGCGTCCCATCAAAGTAGGGATTGTATGCGGTTCCTGACGCACTTCAAAGGCATGGCGTTTTCAGATGCTACGATTAATGTAGGAGCTGTAGAGACGCACCCAATGTTAGCTGGGTTGCCGCTGGTCAGTCCGGAGATGCGGGATGTGCTTTGAGCACTTCCCTCTTTAGAAGACGTAAAGACAGCTTTCAAGTCAATGAAACGCGTGTCAGCGCCTGGGCCTGATGGGCTCCCTGTGGAATTTTATTTGGGTTTCTAGGACGTTGTCGGTTCAGCACTGACCAATGTCCTTCGACAGTGCTTTGAGGATTTAGATTTTCCGGCCATTTTGGAAGTGGGCGAATAATTTTGATCCCAAAACGTGATCCTGGGTCATCTCATCCAGAAGAGTGGAGGCCGATCACCCTTCTAAACGTAGACTACAAGGCTCTCGCAGCCGTCGTGGTTCGGCGCTTGAGGGGTGTGATGGCCTCCCATTGGTTGTCATTAGGTGTACTCTGTTCCTGGCAGGATACATAGGTTATCGTATGCCACTCGAGACATTATTCAATACACACAAAGACGCTTATCTACTGGCATACTTGTTTCTTTAGATCAAGAAAAAGATTTTGACCGGATAGAACATGGCTACATATTCGGCGTTCTGAATGCTTTTCGGTTTCCGCAAAATTTAATATGTTTAATTAAAAGCATGTATGGTGGCATTCAAAGCACACTGGCGATGGATAGGTGGGAAAGTGCCCCCTTCTCTGTGACCCACGGTGTCCGGCAAGGTTGTCCCCTCTCGCCTCTTTTGTTTGCTCTCGGCTTAGAGCCTTATTTGAGGGCAATAATTACAGACCAAAGTATCCGTGGCCTCCCTCTCCCAGGCTGTCAGACACTGCGTGTGACTGCTTACGCGGCTGATATTACGTTGTATCTACGTGATGAAGCGAGCCTGCTGCGCTGCCTTCATATTTTTGACAGATACAGCAAGGTGTCTGGGGCTGCTCTCAATTTTGAAAAAAAAGTAAATATCTTTTAATTGGCAGGCCTGAAGCGCGCCTTAATGGTGCCCTGCCAATTACGCACAGCGACACCATCCGCATACCTGGCATTGATTATGAGGCACGTGTGATAGCAGCTTCGGTGTGGACTACCGTCTTAAACGAGCGCAGCAAGGTGACTACAGCCAGTGCCTTTGAACTACCCATGTTGGAGAAACGCTATCTTGTCCACACTGTTTTTTGTGGACGAATATGGCACCTCGCACATGTAACGCATCCACCTCTCAGAATTTTGCGTTCCCTTCAGTCTCTTGTAAGTTCTTTTTCTTTTTTGGCAAGTCGCGCGGAACTAGTATGCCGTGCGGCACTCGGCCAGCAACGTTCGAAGGGTGGGTTTGCCTTCCCTTCTTTGTCAGGCTGCTGGCTCTACGCTACTTTCTTTGTTTGCTGCAGGGTGATGAGTGCCCAGCCAGGGTGCTTGCCTTCTATTTTTTAGGCACAAGTGTGAAGGAGCTTGTCCCTGACATACCACTCAACAGGGGACCTCAGGCTTTTCGGATGCCTGTTTTTTATTCATGTATGGTGGCATTTAGTCGCCACGCCCGCCATGTGAGCCCTGAATTAGACATCTCGGCGAACAGAGTAGTGGAGTCAATGAGAACGTTACTACTTCCGCTGGTGCCTGCGGAACGTAGGCATGGGCGGATTACACTTGTTGGTTACCACTCACAGCGTCTTTTCTGCCAAGGCATTTACGTGACTTTATGTAAATTTTGGAGGGGGGGGGGGGCTTGCCTACACGAGATCGGCTGCAACGATGGGGCATTGTGCGGACAACGCAGTGCCCCAACTGCCCACTTCAAGTATCCAATCGTCACATGGCCCAGCAATGCGTCGTTGCTCGTGTTTTTTTGGAGGGCAGTTCATGCCGGTTTCAGAAGTCTAGGTACTAACCGATTTCAGATAAATGGTAGACGACCTCGCGGTCGCTTTGCACGATTGCTGATCGTAGCTGACGCTTTCGCGTTATGGCGCAATCGTTGTGAGGCTGTCGCATCGAGCCGGCGCCGACGTGCGCTTTTCACTGTCCTGGCGCGTCAACGAAAGGAGATCGTAAGCTTCCTGGTTGAGGAACTTTTCTACCTCGGGGAGCGAGAATTCCTTCGCCAATGGTCTTGCCCTTTTGTTTCCGTGTCGGATGGACGTATCCGGGTGGTGTTTAACCCACCTTGGTACCTGTAATATAATGTAAATATTTGTGTCAACTAACTCCCGTATACATCGCAACACATATGTGCATCCAAACATGTCGAATAGACGTGTATTGAGTGGTTTTTAACACACCTTGGTACCTGCAATATGATGCAAATATATATGTCCACTCACAGCTGTTCACATCGCAACCCACATGTGCACTACATACTGTACATGCGATTGCTGTATATGTTTATATCTATTTTGTTTGGCAAATTATTCTACATTGTCTGTACCATCATGTACATTGCCATTCAAAATTGTATATATCATCATCACGAACTGCCAAATTTTATTCTGTATTTAAATACTGATTTCATATGTATTTGTTCGTTAGGATATGTATTTTGTGTGCACTTTTCTTTGTTGTTAATTATGTGCATTTTCTGTTTTGGTCATTTATCGCTGCTCATGTGAATGTCTAATGTCTAATAAACGTTTTCTAAACACATTCTTCGCCTTTTTCTAAACTGTACTGTGGCACTTCCGAAATGTGTCCGAAAAGTCAAGAAGGCGCAATAGAGCAATGTTTCCTAGGTTGTTCAAACTGCGTACAATTACATATGCTCATTTACTGTGCTGTGGCATTTCCGAAATGGCATTTCCGAGAAGGCGCAATAGAGCAATGTTTCCTAGGTTGCGCAAATTGCGTACAATTATATATGCTCATTTACTGTACTGTGCCATTTCTGAAATGGCATTTCCGAGAAGGCGCAATAGAGCAATGGTTCCTAGGTTGCGCAAATTGCGTACAATTATATATGCTCATTTACTGTACTGTGGCATTTCCGAAATGTGTCCGGGGAAAAGAGAAGGTGCGATAGAGCAATGTTTCCTAAGTTGCGCAAATTGCGTACAATTATATATGCTCATTTGGAGGAACGACTGTTTGTTTTGGGGGAACAAGAATTCCTCCGCCAATGGTCACCGCGATATTTTCTTGTGTCTGAAAACAGAGTGCTTTTAACTGTTTGCAGCTCTGTGATCGTAACATAACGACCAACACTAGCAGCTGCGTAACCTGTATGATTAGGTCTCTATTGTTGTCGTTGGATATGTGCAACGTGATTATTTGCTGTTTTGTTTGACATTCATGCTTACAGTCAACAAAATTGCTTGAAGGGGATAACGCCCCGGAGATTGCGGACAGCCGCCTTCTGCATATGTGGGAAGCTAAGCACAGCATGGAGCGTCCTCTCAAAAAGCAGAAATGGAACCGCAACCTCAGAAGAATTGCGCGACATAATAAAGAAGTCGAAAATTATACTTTCAAATTATGCGAACAAAATTTGGACAAAAACTGTAACGAAATGGAGGGGAGCATGAACTTCGTCAAGACGTGGAGCTTGCTCCGGCACTTGTTGGACCCAGACAACTCGAAGACGCACTCTGGTATAAGATTGGAAAAAGCGAGGCACGCGTTCGAAGGGAATGATGATGATTTCATAAGCAAATTAAATGAGACGTATGTGGGGGAAAGTTCACGAACCCCACTTCCTGACTATGGTGGAGCGCCTAACGAGGCGCTGGACGCCCTCATCACAAAAGCGGAAGTGAGGGAGGAGATTGTAAGACTTAAAACGAAGTCGGCTCCAGGCCCTGACGGCATAACGAACAAAATGCTCAGGAACCTAGACGATGACTCCATTAGCTATCTGACGGAGTATATGCAGGAATGCTGGGAAAAAGACGAGCTCCCACAACAGTGGAAGAAGGAAAGTATTATTTTAATACCGAAACCAGGGAAGTCTCCTCAACTGGCAAATCTACGGCCAATTTCCTAAACTTCATGCGTGGGGAAATTGATGGAGCACGTCGTCCAGACCAGACATGAGTTTCATGGAGCAGGGTGATCTGTGGCCACATGAGATGGTTGGGTTCCGACCTCACTTGTTTACGCAGGATGTCATGCTCCAAATAAAACATGACATAATAGACTCAAAGTCTAAATATGTGAAAGCAATTTTGAGGCTTGACCTCGCGAAAGCTTTCAAAAACGTAAAACATCAGGTGTTCCTGTAAGGGCTGAACAAGGTCAATGTAGGTACCAGGACATATCGGGACATCAGGGACTTTCTGACGGGTAGAACGGCCTCCATGAAGTTCCAAACGCTGGAATCCCCCACAATAGAGCTAGGAAGTAAGGGTACGCCCCAGGGATCAGTGCTGTCCCCCCTACTCTTCAGCGTGGGTATGAGGGAACTCCCCGGGTAATTTGGCAAAGCTCGAGGGATTAAACTTTAGTATATATGGTGATGATATCACCCTTTGGGTCAACCGGGAAGTGATTCGTGCGTCGAAAACCTGCTCCAAGCCTCCACCGACATAATAGTCGATTACGCGGCAGAGAGAGCCTAGCGTGCTCGGCGCAGAAATCAGAATTGTTTATATACAATCCGAAGCACTTAAGGTGCAAGGCACCGTTGGAGATCAAAATTAAAGTGGCGGGTAACGAGGTACCAATAGTCGAGCAAATCAGAATCTTGGGTTTGATTCTCGTCACATGGACATAATGGCGAGATCATCAAGAGGCTGGAGAATCGTGCGATGCAGTCCCTGAGCCTAATTAGGCGCGTGGCCAGCAGGGCCGAGGGTTAAAGGAAAAAATTTGATGAAACTAATACAGGCGTACATCTTCAGTAAAGTTTGTCGGGCTAGTTGGTTCATAGTTCAATGCAATCAAAAGCTGCGCTAATAAGACACGGACGAAGGAAAGGCAGGACACAAGCAAAAGCAGACTGACAACTTTATTTCGTGAAGAAAAGCAAGGCATATATACGCGATCTCCGCTACTATCCAATCACAAAAAACAGCAAGCGAAGAAGTGACGTGGACTAAATAAACACAAAATATCAAATTTTGCTGCAGAGGTGATAAACTTAACTAGGGCCGGCCCACTAAGTAAACCAAAACCAAAAAATCTTCCAGTCTAACGGATTATCAGCACAACTATCAAATGGTAATGCACGAATACAACAAAGTG
This sequence comes from Amblyomma maculatum, assembly GCF_055883805.1. Lineage (NCBI taxonomy): Eukaryota > Metazoa > Arthropoda > Arachnida > Ixodida > Ixodidae > Amblyomma > Amblyomma maculatum. Next base: position 121,945,972 of record NC_139346.1, read on the forward strand.
ATGCAAGACAAGACCATAGTACATCAGACCACCATCTTCAGGCTGGACAACGAAACATAGTATAAAAACCAGGTCATACAAGCAGCTTATACAAGCCTCGTCAGAAACAATAAATGCAGTGAAAAAAGGTACCAAGTCAGGTTAAAACCAATTGTCTAACATTAATACCAACCACAAAAAAAAATCGCGAAGCTATGACCCACGACACTCGATTCCACACGATGGTCTGTTCGCTGCCATTACAGAAAGTGTTGAGCTTCATGGGGAACTTCGGTTTCAGAATGCTGTTGGTCTCCACACAGGCAATTTTCTAGAACTTTTAAATTTTTATCTCAAGTCTTCAGCCATCCACCACAACGGACAGTACCACATTCAGAAAGCTGGAATTTGCATAGGTTCAAGCATAGCTCCCGCTCTAAGCGATATATTTCTGGCTTCCTTTGACAGGCGCTTACAAGGGACGTTGCAAGATTTGGGTGTTATTTGTATGTGCCGATAGGCTGGCGATTATCTGGTTTCCCTGAGTGCTCCTGCGAACGGCAACATCCAAGATACAGCCGCGATGGTCCTGTCCACTTTTTCGAGTGTTTCCGGCGAGCTCCGGTTCACCAGCGAGTTTCCTTTAGAGGGACAGCTTCAGTTCCTGGACTTAGTTTTGCACATAGGGGAACAATGTATATGTTGGTCCTTCAAACCCAGGTCGAAAAAAGCGCTGCTTTCATATAGCAGTGCCCATTCAAAGCAGGTCAAGAGAGGCATCATTTCGTTGTGCATCACGTCGGCCCTGGAAAAGTCATGCGTCCATATGGCTGAAGAAAGTTTTCAGCATCAGCTTCAGCGTTTGCGAGCTGCTAGATATCCTCCGCATATCATTTCGAGCGTGTGCGCGAAATTGCTACAGAAAATGAAGTCTGGCAGCAAAAGTAATGAAGAAGAGCAGTCAGTGAAGATCCACGTAATCCCGTATTTTCATAACTTTTCGCACAATGTTAAGCGAATTGCGAAGAAAGGCGGCGTCAACATCGTTTTCTCCGCACCTTACAAGCTCTCGAAGGTGTGTGTGATGATGAAAGAGAATAGGAAGCCTACCTGCACTATCAAACATCAAAGAAAATTCACAGAATGTGCTTCTGGAGTAGTTTACCACATTACCCTACGTTGTGGAAAAGTTTACATAGGCCAAACCGGCAGATGCTTTAATGAAAGAGCAAAAGAGCACAAGGTGCTCCTCGACGGGCTGGCGTCTCTGGCTGAAAGAAAGAAAGAAAGAAAGAAAGAAAGAAAGAAATTAAGAAAGAAAGAAAGAAAGAAAGAAAGAAAGAAAGAAAGAAAGAAAGAAAGAAAGAAAGAAAGAAAGGAAGAAAGAAAGAAAGAAAGAAAGAAAGAAAGAAAGGAAATCATATCCATACTTCCAACCAGGTTGAATGTGGAGAAAGATGAAAGAGGGGTTTTGGCCGAGCCCTGTGCTGACTGCAAGAAAGAAAACAAACGGGAATGCTTGCCTTACTTTGAGAGGACGAAATTTCTGGCCAGTTCGAAAGACAAATGGGAGCGCATAGTAATTGAAACCTTCTACATCGGCACCACAAGCTTTTGCGTCAGCAAGCCCTCTATTTCGTTGTCGGAAAAAGAATTTAAGTTTTTTGAAGGTCGTGTATAGGCTCTGCTTTGGCTTTCTTGTGTTTGCGTTGTGGGTTGCGTGTTGGTCGGATGTCATAGCTTCGCGACTTTTTTTTTTTTTTTTTGTGGTTGGTATTATGTTAGACAATTGGTTTTGGCCTGACTTGGTGCCTTTTTTCACTGCATTTATTGTTTCTGACGAGGCTTGTATAAGCTGCTTGTGTGACCGGGTTATACTATGTTTATGATTATGTTTAGTTATAGTTTTATACTATGTTGCGTTGTCCAACCTTAAGATGGTGGTCTGATGTGCTATGGGTTTGTCTTGCATCACTGTGTTGTATTCGTGCATTACCATTTGATGGTTTTGCTGATAATCTGTTTGACTGGAAGATTTTTTTGGTTTTGGTTTAATTAGTGGGCCAGCCCTTAGTTAAGTTTATCATCTCTGCAGCAGCATTTGATATTTTGTGCTGATTTAGTGCACGTCACTTCTGCGCTTGCTGTTTTTGTGATTAGATAGTAGCGGAGATCGCGTATATATGCCTTGGTTTTCTTCCCGAAATAAAGTTGTCAGTCTGCGTTTGTGTGCGTCCTGCCTTTCCTTCGTCCGTGTCTTATTAGCGCAGCTTTTTATTGCATTGTACATCTTCAGCAGAGTGAGCTACGCAACGCCGTATCTAGATTTGAAAGCGATGGAAAAAGAAGCTATCGAGTCTTTAATAAGAAAATGCGTAAAAAGGGCGCTAGGACTGTCCGTGTGTACATCCACAAAGAGATTGATGGCTCTAGGAGTACACAACACATGGGCAGAACTGGCGGAAGCGGTGCGAACCTCTCAAATTGAGAGTCTTAGCACCACGAAGACAGGAAGAGTCATTTTGACGAAAGTTGAAATAAATCCCGACAGGGGTCCTACGTTCAAGGTGGAGATAGATAGAGAAGTCAGACAAAATCTGACGATCCCCCCCGCCCCTGGCAAAAAAAAACATGCACCCGAAATATAACAAAGACAGCAGGAAAAAACGAGCCGAAGCATTCGAAATTAGATTCGGCGAAGTTTCGGAACATGAGGTGGCCTATGTAAACGCGGCGGGAGCTGGTTGAAGTCTCACGGTGGCAACGGTCGTCAGAGGCCGGGGCAATCCCGTGACAGCTGACATGTTGCGCGGGCGGAGTACAGAATTAGCCGAGGAAACCGCGATCGCGTTAGCTTGCGTCGGAGCGGAACCGAAGTTTGTCATCAGTGACAGCAAAACTGCCATACAGAATTTTAGTAAGGGCAGGATCTCGTCCTTAGCAACCAGAATCCTAGGCCAGAAAAAGTTGGATAGGAAAATTAAAATAATCTGGGCTCCTGCGCACGAAGCCGCCCCAGGAAACGAGGCAGCCCACAAGCTGGCTCGAGATCTCTACCGCCGAGCCGCTACAGGGCCATTTGATGACCGAGGTAGCGGAGAGCGCTTGATAACATATGGGGAGATGACGTAGCACTATAGATTGGATCGCAGACTGGTACCCCCGCTAGACCCGAAATTCAACAGCATACAAGCAGTAGCGTGGTTTGTTGTTGTTGTGTTGGGTTTAGTGGCGCATAAGCAACTTAGGCTATCATGCGCCAACTTCAAGGTTAAGAGTGTTGTATTTATGTAATTTAAACTTACATTCTGTTTAGAACGTTTGCTTCTATTAAAAACCTGAAAACACAGGGCAAATCAACGAGCGCATTTTCACCTAAAAGCAACGCTGGATGAAGAGGAATGTGTTGTTTGTAAAACTGCGTAAAATGTTTTTTTCTTAGTTGTTCAAGTTGTCTGCATGAAATTAAAATGTGGGTGACTGTTAGCTCGTGTCCGCATGAATCACACAGGGGCTTATCCTGTTTAGTTAAAATGAAGCTATGTGTTAAATGTGTGTGTCCTATGCGAAGACGGCATAGAGCCACTTCTTTGGAACGTTCAAGGTGGGTGCTCGATTTCCACTCTTCTATTCCAGGCTTTATGAGGTGTAGTTTGTTATTTGTTTCAGTGTTCCAAGTGGACTGCCATTTTTGTATCAGTTTACTTTGTATCAATTTCATGCAGTCTTGAGATGGTATCTGCACTTCTTTTATTTTCTTGTCTCGAGCTTTGGCAGCGCACATATCTGCTTTTTCATTACCTTGGATTCCTACATGACTGGGGACCCAGCAAATTTTTATGCTTCGTCCTTCATCCGTAAGTGTTGCTATGCTGTGTATGATGTTTCCCAGAATTGGTATAACTGCGTTTCTTGTGTGAAGGGCTGTGACTATACTTAGGGAATCTGTGTAAATAATGCTTCTCCTGAGGTTTTCTTTTATTATTTTCTCTATGGCAACAGAGACAGCATAGCATTCAGCAGTAAAGATGGACGCGCACTGTGGAAGTCTTATTGTTTTCTCCCATTCGCCTTGAACAACTGCGCTTCCGACATAATGATCTGTTTTCGAGCCATCCGTGTAAAAGTCTGTGAAGCTACTGTATTTTTCTTTCAGCTGAAGGAATTCTTGTATGATGTGCTCTTGTGGGGTTATTGTTTTTTGGAACTGTGTAAGTGAGAGGTCGCAAACTGCAGGGACCCGGTACCAAGGAGGCAGAGGGTTAGGTCTTTTGGCAATACTAGGTAAACAATCCGGTAGCTCAACCACTTGACACATTTGCTCAAATCTTAGGAGCAGTGGTCTCACTGCATTGGGTTTGTTGGTGAATAGTGTTCTAGAAGGGCATTTAGTTACTAGGGAACAGCAGATATGCTTTGGCAGAAATCTGATTTTAAATATATAGGCCCATGTAAGTGAAGTTCTTCTGATTTCAAGAGGAGGTTCATTTGTTTCCACAAGCAGACTGGATATAGGAGAAGTTCGGTATGCTCCACATGAGAGTCGAAGTCCTGTGTTATGTACCGGGTCTAGTTTTTTTAAGTATGATGGTCTAGCTGACCCATAAACTATGCAGCCATAGTTTAAGGAGGAGCGTACGACAGATCTGTAAATGTGTTTAAGGCATGTCCTGTCAGCGCCCCAGTGTTTACCGGAAAGAACCTTTAGTATGTTTAGAGATTTGGAAGCCTTTTTCTTCAGGACATTTATATGAGGAAGAAAGGTGAGTTTTTTGTCAAAAGTTACGTCTAGAAATTTGTGTTCGTTTTTCACCGGTAATTTCGTATTGTTCAGGTGTAGTGTAGGATCTGTCTGTAAGCCTCGTTTGAGAGAGAATAGAACAGCCACTGTTTTTTGAGGAGAAAACTGAAATCTGTGTCTGCCCATGCTGCTAGTTTATTTATGGTCAACTGCACCTGTCTCTCACATGTAGATACGTTAGAGGATGTGTATGCAATCTGTAGATCGTCAACATAAGCTGAATACATTACGGATTTTGGGATAACTGTGCTTATGGAATTCATTTTTACTATAAAGAGAGTTGTGCTTAAGACGCATCCCTGTGGTACGCCATTCTCCTCTACAGAGTTCTTTGAAAAGGTTGAGGCCAAGCGCACACGGAATGAGCGATTTGACAAGTCCTTTAGACAGTTTAACATCCTACCACGTATGCCTAAATCTGCTAGGTCACGGAGGATGCCAAATCTCCATGTAGTGCCATACGCCTTTTCCATATCAAAGACGGCAAGGCAGTGCTGTTTGTGAATAAATGCTTCACGAACAATGTTCTTAAGGCGGACTAGATGGTCCGTGATAGAACATGCTGTTTTGAACCCACATTGGTGAATGTCTAGAAGTTCTCGGGAATGAAGGACAAAGGCTACTCTGGTATTAAGAACACTTTCAAATGTCTTTGCAAGGCAACTTGTGAGAGCTATGGGTCTATAACTGCTGGGGGCCGTTGGTGGCTATCCTGGTTTCAGGAAAGGCACAATAATAGCTTTTTTCCAGGCTTCAGAAATACTCCCAGATACCCATACTCTGTTGAAATTTTTCAGAAGTGATTCTAAAGCAGGTGTAGAAAGATGTGCAAGCATCTGATAGTGAATTTGATCTGGGCCAGGTGCAGTCTTCTTGCCGGCAGATAGAACTGTGTTTATTTCTTGTAGTGTTATTAACTTCTTATATGCTTCATTTGTACTTCCACTTGTTGGCAGTTTTTGTTTTTCGGCCTTGTTTTTGTATGTTATGAAAGATTTTGGGTAGTGTCAGTTCAGTTCAGTCGTTCAGTCGTGTCCGACTCTTCGTGACCCTATGGAACATGTCACGCCACGCTTTCCGGTCTCTCACTATCTTCCTAACATCACATAACTTCATCTGCAGTGCCTCGAGGATGCCATCTAACCATAGCGTTACGCTGCCTACCCCTTCTCCGGCGACCCTCAACTTTTCCCAACATCAAATCTTTCTCCAGCGACTCCTCTCTTCTCATCAGATGACCAAAGTAGCTGAGCTTTAACTTTAGAATTTGACCCTCCAATGAGCAGTCAGGGTTTATGGTCGACAATATCGACTGATTTGATCTTCTGGCAGTCCAAGGAACTCTCAAGAGTGTTCGCCAGCACCACAATTCAAACGCGTCAATTATTCGGCGGTCAGCCTTTTTCACAGTCCAACTCTCGCATCCATACATCACAACTGGAAAGACCATAGCACGACTTATACGGATCTTGGTTGGCAGACTAATGTCTCTGCTCTTTACTAGGCGGTCAAGGCTAACCATTGCTCTCTTTCCCAGAAGCAGGCGTCTCCTAAATTCATGGCTGCAGCCTCCTTCCGAGGTGATCTTGAAGCCCAAGAAGAGAAAATCTGTCACAGCTTCCACTTCTTGTCCATTGATGCTCCAGGACTTGATAGGGCAAGACGCCATGATCTTTGTCTTTTTAATGTTCAGTTTAAGCCCAAACTTCTCACTCTCTTCTTGTACGCGCACCAGAAGTCTCTTGAGTTCCACTTCACTTTCTGCCATTAAAGTGGTATCATCCGCATATGTAAGGTTGTTGATACGTTTTCCAGCAATCTTCACTCCAGCTGAAGACTCGTCCAGACCGGCCTTCCTCGTGATGCACTCTGCATATAGGTTAAATAGGCAGGGCGACAGTAAGCAGCCTTGCCTCACTCCTTTCTCGATCGGAAAACAATCAGTAAGACCATGCCCAGTTCTGACTGTGGCCTCTTGCCCTTCATACAGGTTCCTGAGGAGACAGATGAGGTGAATTGGAACTCCCATCTCTTGGAGAGCTTGCTACAATCTGCTGTGGTCTACGCAGTGAAACGCTTTTGCATAATCAATAAAGCAGAAGTAGATGGATTTCTGGAACTCTCTTGCTTTTTCCATGATCCAGCGAAGGTTGGCAATTTGGTCTCTAGTTCCTCTGCCCTTGCGAAACCCAGCTTGCACGTCCGGAAGCTCCCGATCCACATTCTGCTACAGCCTACCTTGGAGGATTTTCAACATCACCTTGCTAGCATGCGAAATAAGCGCGATCGTGCAGTAGTTGGATCAATCTTTGGCACTGCCTTTCTTTGGAATGGGGATGTAAACTGACCTCCTCCAATCCTGTGGCCACTGCAGGGTTGTCCAAATCTTCTGACATAATGTATGCAGAATGTTAACAGCGTCATGGTTCAGGTTTTGAAGCAAGTCAGCTGGAATGCCATCAGTTCCGCTAGCTTTGTTCTTAGTAAGGCTGGCTAAGGCCCATCCAACTTCACTCTTCATTATGCCCGGCTCGAGATCAGTGATCACAACCGTCTTATGTTGGGTTTGCACATTCGGGTCCTTCTTGTACAGTTCTTCTGTGTATTCCTGCCACCTCTTCTTTATCTCTGAGGCTTCAGTGAGGTCCTTGCCTCGTTTGTCCTTTATCACGCCCAGCTTAGCACAGAAGCTTCCTTTGATATCTTTGATTGTCTTATACAGAGCTCTTGTGTTCCTTAACTGGCTGTTGTCCTCAACTGCTTGACACTGTATGTTCAGGAAGGCATTCTTATCTCTCCTTGCTATTTTCTGAAAATCCGCATTGAGAACCTTGTATCTTTCTCTTTCCCCCATAACTTTTGCCATCTTTCTTTCCTCAGCTATTTGCAAAGCCTCTTCAGATAACCAGTTTGCTTTCTTGCATTTCTTTTGCTTTGGAACTACCTTAGTAGCAACTTCTTGTATTATATCACGAACATCAGTCCACATCTCTTCGGGCTCTCTGTCTTCTAGATCTAATTCTTGAAATCGATTGCTCACTTCCACAGCATATTCTAATGGAATTTGATCCAGATCATACCTGAAAGGCCTTCTAGTTTTCTGCGTTTTCCTCAATCGAAGCTTAATTTTGTCAACAAGAAGGTGATGATCGGTGCCACAATCGGCCCCAGGCCTTGTTTTTACTGCTTGTATAGCGCTTCTCCATCTGTGCCGGCAAAGAATATAATCGATCTGAGTCCTGTACATACCGTCCGGTGAAGTCCATGTGTACAGGCGCCTCTTGTGCTGTTGAAAATGAGTATTCGCTATGGTCAGGTTGTTTTCTTGACAAAACTCTACTAGCCTGTGCCCAGCTTCATTTGGCTCGCCAAGACCGAACTTGCCTATAATTCCGGATATTTCTTCACTCCCGACCTTAGCATTCCAGTCTCCTATGAGAAAAAAGACGTCTGATTATGGGGAGCGGTCTAAAAGGCATTGTAGGTCCGCATAAAATCTCTCAACGTCAGCTTCGTCAGCAGTAGTGGTCGGTGCATAGACTTGGATAACTGTTATGTTGAAAGGGTGACCTTGGATCCGAAGTGAAATCATTCGGTCGTTTTTGGGGTTGTACCCTAGCACTGCTTTGCCCATTCTTCTGTTTACTATGAGAGCGACCCCATTCCTTCTCTTTGATTCGTGCCCACAATAAAAGACAATGGTCGCCGGAGTTAAATTCTTCCATTCCAATCAACTTGAGCTCGCTGATACCCAAGATATCAATGTTCAATCTGTCCATTTCTCGCTTGACGACATCCAGTTTACCTTGCGTCATAGATCTTACATTCCATGTTGCTATGTGATATATCTCCTTGCAACATCGGACTTTCCGGTCGCTTCCCGACGCATCCACAACTGAGCGTCCTTTTGGCTTTAGCCCAGCCGCTTCATTCGTCCTGGAGCTACTAGGAATCGCCCTTTGTTCATCCCCAGTAACATGTGGGACGCCTTCCAACCTGGGGGGCTCATCTTCCGGCGCCATATCGTTAATGGTATTGTGACTGGCCATAGGGTTTTCTTGGCAGGAAATACAGGAGTGGGTTGCCATTACCTTCTCCAGTGAATCACATTTTGTCAGAAATCTCTGCCGTGACCTGTCTATTTTGGATGGCCCTATACAGCAGAGCTCACGGCTTCATCGAGTTTCGCAAGCCCCTCCGCCACGACAAGGCAGTGTAGTGAGCTTGAAATTGCAGAAAAATGCTCGCCTAGAATATCTACCTGTTCCTGTAAGTTTGTGTGGGTGCTAGGAGATATTAGAATGGAGACTGTGTACGGGGAGAAGTTACCATCCAGTTTGTGAACAAGCTCCCACATTTTTTTTATGTGATTGAGCTATTTATTGATGATATTTATTTTTGCCAAGAAGCCTTCTCAGCGTTTCGGCGGACGTACCGTGCCCTAGCTTTCGCCTGTTTGAATTTTACAAGGTTTTCGTTTGTAGGGTACCTGCGAAAGGTTCCCCAAGCTTTGTTTTGTTTCTTCTTTGCATCTCTGCACTCCTGAGAATACCAGACTGAGATTTTTCAGTACCACTCCTGAAGACTCTGGTATAGCTACAAGTGCTGCGTCAATGATGCAGGCCGTAAATTTTTCCTTTAACTCGTCAACACTCAGGATTTCGGAAAAGACCTTTTCCAGGCTGGCTTCAGACTGGAATAGAGCCCAGTTCGCAAAGTGCAGCTTCCACCGCTTGGGTTTGTTTAGAGTGATGGAGGGTGAGGGTGTTAGGCTGATAATGACAGGCAAATGATCACTTCCTAGAGGATTGTCAAAGACGTCCTATTTAAAATCAGTAAAAATTGATGGGGAGCTAAATGATAAATCTAAAACGCTCATTTTCCCCGTGCTTGGGGAGCAGTATGTATGCTTTCCTGTATTTAGCAGGCAGACATCATTGCAAAATATAAAATCCTCTAATATACGACCTCTAGTGTTTGTCTGATCGCTTCTCCAAAAAGTGGTGTGCGCATTAAAATCTGCAACAACCAGATATGGATCTGGCAGTTGTTCTAAAAGCTCTTCCAGATCATGAAGGGTTACAATTAGGTGCAGTTGAAGATACAGTGAGCATATAGTTATTGTTTTATAATGAATGATAGAGACAGCAACAGCTTCTAACTTGGTTTTGAGGCTAACTTCACGTGTTGCTACTCCATTCTGCACTACAATAGCGACACCTCCAGATAGCCTATTTGTTTCTTTTCGGTCGCAGCGAAAGACGTTGTGTCCTTTTAAAATGTCTTGGTGTGGTCCTAAGTTAGTTTCCTGTAGGCAAAGGGCTACAGGAGAAAATGAATGTAAAATGTCTTTTATATCGTTGTAGTTGTTTATGAGAGACCTCGGCAGTTCCAGTCTATGAGGAACGCCATTTTTTTTTATGAAATGTACCTGAATTTAGGTTTCAGGTTTGTCTGGTCCGTTATATGAGTTTTTTCTCTCCGTTTTCTTTCCAGAGAGTTATGCCGCCGCTGCAGCGTGGACGAGGAAGGGGTTGTGTCCATCGCCTCGGGGGCTTTGGACTTTTGGGGAGAGTTAGGAGTGTTGGTTGCAGGCTTCCCTTCTGGGGGAGAAGCCTTTTGGGCTGTTGGCTCTGGGGCCAGTGTGCCCTGTTTCTGCGATTGCAGGGCAGCTTTCGCTGCTTCTGCCTGGGGCAGGGATGGCCCTGCCTGAGGCTTACCCTCGGCGGAGACCAAATCCTGTTGTGGTGTGCTGCCCCCATGCTCCACCACATTGGAATAGTTCGGTCTGGCTGTGAAGAAAAAAGTGCCCTGTTTAACAAGATATATCGCTGTCGTGCCTCTTTAAATGTTATGTTTTCCTTGACTTTTATGGTAATGATGTCCTCTTCCTTCTTCCAAGAAGGACATGACCGTGAGTATGCGGCGTGTTCACCTGCACAGTTCGCGTAGTGTGACGCAGCTTCCCACTCGTCAGATTTATGTTCATTTGAGGCACATTTTGCACATGTTTGTCGGCCACGGCAGCTCTGGGAGCCATGACCGAATCTTTGGCAGTTGAAACAACGTCTAGGGTTTGGGATGTAGGGCCGGATGTCTACTTTGATGTAACCGACTTTAATGGATTCAGGGAGTTTGCTAGAGTTGAAAGTCAGAACTATGTGCTTTGTTGGTATTTCTTGGTTGTTCTTTCGGATTTTGATCCTGTGTACACCGATTACATTTTGCTCGGAAAGAACTTCCAGAAATTCATTTTCAGTGAGTGACAGGAAGTCATTCTCTGATATTACGCCTTGGACTGTGTTCAAGGATCCGTGAGCACTGACTGTTATTGGGATATCCCCAAATGTAGCAAGTTGCTGAAGGTTGCTGTACTGGAGTTTGCTTTGCAGCTCAAGCAGGAGATCCCCGCTAGCCACTTTACTAACTTTGTATCCTGGGCCTAGTATGGTTGTGAGAGACCTAGATACTGCAAAAGGGGATATTAGCCGAGCTTGTTTGGCAGCGCTTTCACTGTGGATCACATGATATTTAGGGAAAGTTTCATGCTTCGCTGAAAAGAACTGGGCTGATACATCGGTCCGCCTTTTCTTGGAAAGGAGATCAGTTAGTTTGGAGGAAGAAGCCATAAATAATGTATGATGTTCGGCTGCGGCGCCAGCCACCCACCATGGAGCCCAACGAGGGGACGGGGCAGGAATTGGCAGGCAAGTCCTGTCCACGTCAGCTGTACACCGTAACTATAACCTAATATGGCGTAACTCGGAGTAGTCAGCCACACAAGGTTAACCCTCGCCGCCTGGAAGTAAGGAAAAACCAAGAAGAGAGTAGAGGACAGGAGAGTTGTAGGATAGAAGATAGGAACGTGAAAGATGAAGGGGAGGATAGGAAAAGGCGACTGCCGGTTTCCCCCGGGTGGGTCTAGGGTGCCTCGATGTAGCGCGCCGCCGTACAGGGTGGAGACACCGCCTTCGACGGTGCCATGTTGGGGCAAGCTCAGATACGGCGGGCTATGGAGCCGCGGCCCTATATCTTATTCAGCACGCGCTTGCGCTAGCAGGCTCGGCTGTGTACCGTGTTTACACACATACTCGCAATCCTGAGCGCTTTTTTGCTCGAAAAAAAAAATGTGAAAGCAACTACTGCTTGCTAGCATGCGTAGTTTAAGAGGAAATTATCAAATTGCAGATGGTAAGCATTTACTCTTTCGTCGTCTCGGATGTTCAAATGCGGTTATTTTGACGACTGGCTGTTTTATAAAGCAATGCATTTTGCACTGCCGGCCATGATTGAGTTTATGAGGTGCATAACATTCAGTTGCGTCTATTCCTATAGATGAACAACCATGTGTACGTTTCAGGGAGCCGTATATCGAAACTAATTTGTATCGCATTGGCCCATCGTAAACCGTAGAAAAGACACAGCAAAAACGATGCGTAAATCAACCTTTGGCACGTGTCGCATGCTGATGCACACGGCATTTTATTCGAAAACAATCCTCATTAGGACATTGAAGCTGATTTTGGATGCACGCCTAGGACACATCGTTTAATAAATGTTGGCGTCAGCTACAGTTTTGCTTACGTACCCATCATTCGATTTTTCTGGCTGACTTAGCCGACTGAAGTAAATGCGCAAGCGGATCGTCCCAAACCGCTCTAACAGTCTGTTCATAAGCTTTGGGTATTCCGCGCAATCAACCGCTGGAATCGGAACAGTTTGTCCGATAAGGCATTTATAGGATTTTACTCCACTCTTCAAGCGGAAGATGTCGTTTTGTTCTGATAAATATTTACACGCAATCAAACAATGTCGGGACAGCTGTTGACTTGAGGAGCCACCGTCTATACACTGTGTTTGCCCTCGAACTGGCGCTGAAATGAGATAGGCGACGAAACAGTCATTTTGCGTATTTTGTAGTGTGCACGCAAATGAATGAAATAATAAAAACATTATGGAAGCAATACGATATTTACATGTACGATCGCAAAAATTTTCCATGGATGCCAAACAAGCGACAGCACTAATTCGGGTGTCAGGCGGTCAAATTTAGCTTCACCAAAATTTGGCTTAACCTCAGACGAGTACTTGCGGGGACAACAGGGTGTGAACATCGCCTCGCGATGCGTAATTATTATACAGGGAAGGAAAAGCTGCATTCGGGATGAACTGTTGTACTGCGCAAGAACCTTGCTTCCTCACGACCGTTTTTACAAGATGATGCCGCTACACCTTCCAGCTCACGTACGAGAGAAGTTTGTTTGAGACTTGTCGAGCTGCCAATCATATGCTTAAAACGACCTAATTTTCATGAGAACCCAACTTTTTATATTATTGCGAATCTCAAAAACCTCGCGTAAAACTGCTCCTGTGTATAATTAAGAAAGAACAGTTTCAGAGGACCTGTTATCTCTGTTTCGCGAAATGTTGTACTAGCGATAAGCCCACTTGCCAAATTCCAGCGCGGCCAACTCACGAAGCCTCGGCGGTTGCCACCAGCTTTCAAGATCGAGTGTAAAGGGGAGCGATCGAAAGGGCGCAATGGTGCATTCCTTTGACAAATAGCAGGCTCGACCTTCTCCACATGTTCTTGGTGCGGCTATGAAGGCAGATCCTCAACAACAGATATTATTGTGTGACACTACGCGAATGATGCTAAAGTCGAGTGTCACTCACTGAAAGTTACACTAAATTTCCCCGAGTGAGTACAACATAGCAGACGCAATTGTCCATATATTTAGTTTATAAGCCCTCACGTACGCTGAAAATTCAAAATTTACACTTAAAAAACACAGCGCGCTACTCCCGATGCCAGGCAATGCGATGCTTCGACCTGCTTCAACGTTGAAGAAGGCAGACCAAAATCTGTTGCGCAGAATGCTAGATGGGGAAGCCAAAAACCGCACAAAGCTCGTGATTACAAGCAGATGGGTGAAGCGGCGCGAGATGTCATTCCAAACAGAAGTGCGTAACTGCGTTAGACGAGTACAAAAATATCTTTTAAAACGCTTTCGTATAAACAGATATAGACCGCAAGAAAGACGACACGCGCACATACGCAAGCGCTTCTGTGTGTTTATCCTCTTTCTAGTGGTCTGTGTCAGCGCTAGACCTTTTTACACGATTGAAATACACCTATTCGCTCAAAACAATTTTATGAATGCATAAAAGAAGCACAGGTATTGTGGCTTACTTCGCAGTCTTCACGCTTCACTTTCGCGTCCCATACATTTCTCCGTCTCTTATCCCATGGAGAACGAAAACATATTGCTCCTTTTTTTTCGCTGAACCAGCACACAATGGAGCACAACAGCCTGGCATGCTAGTTTTCGCGACTGAACACAGTTCAATCGCCCAGCACCCAGCGCACAGCACAACCGCTTCGGACACTCCGCCGCAACGGCTTGACGCGACTTGCCCCAAGATGGCGAGCGCAGAGAAAGCGGCGGCGCGGGGCATGACAAAGGGTGTCACCACCCTGTACGGCGGCGCTGGTATCGAGGCACCCTAGGTGGGTCAGCCCGGAGGTGCCGTCTATGGGAAGCGTGGGCCAAAGTGGTGTGTTGCCTCCGCCGAGGTGCCTTAAAGGTCCAAACACTCGGCATCGGCTCAACCACCAGGATCCCCCTTTTCCCCAGACACGACGATGCCACGAACGGCTAAGCGTGGGTGCTCGGGGTCCGTGGTGTCGCACAAAACACACAAAGACCTGCTTTAACAAGTGCCCCCTGCGGAGCAGTCGCGTGGAGGCGACTGCACACTTATACATATCCGCACCCAGTTATGGCGAACCAAATGTTCCCTGAGGAAAGGACTGAAAAGTGCAATCTTTGTGGGGCGAGAGGGACCCTCGACCACATAATATGGGAATGCCCGTCTTCTCCCAGGGGGACGCACAATATAAGCAGTAGAGACACCTGGGAGATCCTGCTGCGCAGCTCGGACCCTGAGCTCCAGCTCCTACTCGTCCAACTGGCTGAAGAGGCTGCTGAGACCCAAGACCTCCCAGGCTGCATCTGAGGCGGCGGCACTCGCCCCCTGACCTGCGTGTCGGGGGGTACGTAGGTCACCTTATCTGTTGGACATTACAGTTTAGTCCATCCATCCATCATTTGGAGGGTGTTGTCTTGTTGTAATCCAGCAATGTGTCGTTTTCGCATGATTGTATTAACCCCGTGCCACGGAGTTGACAGCTTTGTTTTGTACCACTGGACTTGACTTCTCACCTTCGGGTGTAGTAAAAATTTTATTTTGCTTTTTACTAAAGATTACCGTGGGGAGTGGCACTCCAATGATCCTATAGGCCAATTTTTGTGGGGCCTTGCCCATTTGGGCGAGGCCTAATTACTCACATCAAAATAAGATTATATTGCCTTAGTTGAATGTTCTTCTAAACGGTCAGCTGCAGTCACGGTAGCAGAGTAGTTTCTAATGCACTGCACGTGCGGCTACATTACGCACTCTAGCCCTGGTCAGGGACGCCAACGCCCGCTACTTAATATTGATGCATCGATGCGAATTCGGGCGATGTCCGGGATTGTGCCTGCAATTGTCCCACCCATTTGGAAAGCGTTCGAAATTTCTCTCTTCACATGTTTGTTTCTGTTCAAACGTTTGTGCTTAAATACCCCAATTTTGTTATTTTACACTACCACTAAAGTTCGCAAACCGAGCGGTGAAGCCGGTACGCTTCGCAGTGCGGCCAGGAGCGTACGTGTTTCATTTTGAATGGTGCCACATCATCATCACAGACCCCTGCTTAGCAGAAAAAAAAAGGAAACGTATTATAACTTATGCTTTTTGAAGTGTACAATTGGAATCCGCATAGACTGGCTAGAAGTAAACATACATTTTCTTGGCTAACTATGCTCACCGGCATCGAAGCTACAAAACGCCCATACTCCTCAAACCTGATAGGAGCTCAGGTGGCTGCACTGTCCGAAATTTTTCATGGATATCAGAGGGACTCGATATGAGAACGAGAGCAAACAGAAAAGGTAGAATTTTGGGCGGCAGTGGCTTTCCAGCCGTATCGGTCCAGCTCATTGATTACATTCACAAGGTTAGTCTGGGTCGCTAAAACATTAAAACCTTTTTTCAGCCTTATCGTGTATCCAACTCCTGATCGGAACTGAAAGGAAGGATGAAGAAATGTCCCTGCTGAGATGGCCTCTCATAGCTTGCGTGAAAATCTTACCTTTCAGGTAAATACGATCCTTACATCAACAGACCTGACTTCCCAGAGTCCGAGGAAGCTCCGAGAGCTCATGTATCGTCTGGTAGAGTGGAATTCATCACATAATTCCTGCACCGGAGTTTCGCTCTGATACTAGGCCTAGTGCCTTCGGTGGCACGCTGGTGGAGGTACCTTCGTCGGCGCCGCCTGTGTCGACGGCATTACCGACCGCACACTTATTCATATCCAAGCTTAACTCCCAACCCTTGGTACCTGCTCCTGGTCCACCGGCTGCAGCATGCATCTTGTCGTCTCAAAATGCATATGAAGCCGTGAGTTACCTGTCACCAGGGTGGAGGCCGGGAATGGCTAACCAGACTCCACTTGATGATGGAGTTCCCACAAATGTGCGTGAGCAGCCGAGCATGCCAATGGGCATGTCTTTAGCGCTACCATCTGGACGGGTGGCTCAACGTGATGCTCAGAAGTGTCGTTCAGAAGACAGTGCGCCAGGGCATCTTTCGCAAACAACAGTTCACAAGGTAATCGTTCCTGCACAACGACCGATCACCCGGTATTTTCGACCCCCGGATCAGCATCCTGTAAAGTGATCATTAAGGCTCTGACAACAAAGTGCCTTACTGAGCTACTAAATAGAGTAATTCAGGCGTACCGTGACGCATGTCTTGGAACGAAGGGTTTCCATGGCTTCACAGCCAGGAAGAAGTCGAATATCATTGCTCTGTGGCTCCCGAGTCTGTCTGCAAACACTTAACTGTATTTCAGTAACAAGCGAAGTCTCAGTTGTGGTCCAGGTTTGTCTTGTTGATGGTTCCGACCTACAACGCTGTATTGTCTACAACGTACACGTTGACAAGGACCAGACTGCACATAGCGTGAGCTCTACTGCCCTACCCATCGTGTGGCCCAAGCTCGTCGCATGAGAAAGGGACGCTCTCGCATCGTCACTTTGCAAGGTCCTCTGACTCCCCCAACTAGCATATTCTATTATGGCTGCATTCTACGCCCTCGACCATATACACCAAGCGTTGTCTACTGTTATAGCTGTTTCCCACCTGGCTATATGCATAGGTCCTGCCCTTTCACAACACCCGATGAAGCTATGCGAGAAGAAACGGTACCTTACCGGTGCGGACTTTGAGGCTAATGACCATGAGATCACATCTCCAACTTGTCCAACAAAACATATAAAGCAACTCAAAAGGTCCGTCGTGGGATACAGAGGCAATAGTCTCAACACGTTAGTTCACTACCGCTTAAGACATCCAGCAGATTTGAGGCTCTTCAGTTGGACGACGATGAATGGCCACAGCTATCCGAGACCGAGCCACCGGCAATCGCTACGCCACATGCTTACAGCGCTAAAGCGAACGCACAACGTCATCGCAAACAGGGTACAAACGTGAATAAAATGCTGGAACCTCCGCATGATTATGTGACTGTAGCTGACGATGAAATTCAACGGCTTTTAGTGGAGGTCTATAAGTTCCGAAAACATAGTGAACTGCTTGCTCTTCGTAGGAGAGCAACGGAATCCCAGACCGCCAATATAAATTCTGCCTTGCCAACGATTATGTCTCATACTCCAGTGTCGTTCAAAGATTCACACCAGTCTTCTGCTGCGCTGCCTGATAGCTCTTCGACATCATTACTGAGGTTTATGGTCACTCAGTTATCTAACCTGATATCTGTGTTTTTGCGACACCTGGACTTATAATCAAAATGGCGACTACAAGGTATCGCGGTGTGCTTCCGTGGAGCTGTAGAGGGCTCTCCACGAAGGTCGGAGAGCTCAAATCTGGCCTCCGCATAACCAAGCTTCGTGTATAGGCCATGCTACTGCAGGATATATCAACGCGTTGCCAGCCATTCCTGGTTTCAGCGGATACGTGTCTTCTTCCATGAGCGACCAACGTGTGCACACGGATACTCCTCCGGGAAAGGTTGCTGTGTATATTGACACATGGTTTCCTCAGGTCCGTCTTGCTCTGGAAAACTTGTACTCAATATCAGAAGGTAGTTGCAGTGGCAGTTAAGTTTAGTACGGCAAGTTCAACTATTATAGTTGTGTCAGTCTATGTCAGACCTGGCGGTGACTCTCCCTCCCGCATAAACATGGGATGGTTAAGATAGTTACTGAAAGTTAGACAATACCCGGGATGTCCAGTTTTAGTTGGTGCGGACTTTAATGCACCTCACCCGGACTGGGGTACTCCACTTTAGGTCCTCGCGGCAGGCAAGTGCGGGATTTCTTTAAGGATGCGCTGTTTATTCTCCTGAACCATCCCAATACACCGACGAAGGCTGTGTTTCAAACTCGAAGTGGAACATATGCTCCAGATCTTGGGTGGTGGTCAGGACCCGGCACTCTCTCGTGGCACTTTGAGCCGGACTCCTGGGGGAGTCACCATGTTGCTGTCGCAATCGGCCTCTATCTACCACAGGCCAGACGAATACGCCGCAAGTGTTCAGTTGTTCACTGGGAAAATTTCCGCGCCACTCTTCAAGATTACTTCGTGGAGTCGACACCATCACTTTTAGACCGCATAAAAAGCGCACTAAATGAGGCTACAACCATTACCTGGGTAGAGGTTGGTCGACCAACACCACATGTACCTCTGCTAATTTTGTGGGCTGCTCGTCAACAAGCGGAATTGACTGCAGCTGGAGATTAAACTTCTGCGAGGCGACAGCACGTACAAAATTACATTACTGCTAAGGCTGGAAGGCATGAGCGTGATCTCTCACGACGGCAATGGCATCTGTGATGCGAGCAGTTCTCGACATATTCAACGAATGCTTGTCTCTGGCGAACTTTCCATGGCATGGAGCATGGTTGTCGTCATCCTGATGCAGCGGCCACTTGTCTCCAGATGATTTCGCAAGACAAGCAGCGCACAAGTTTTTCCCCAAGTACGACGTGTTGCCTGCACCAGTTACAAGAACTTACTTGTGGGCATGCCAGCCAGTGTTGGTAAGCTACCATCTCCTAGCAATGCTGAGGAAATCGCGAGCCCACTATCCATGCCCGAAATGATTCCAGCTATAGGTGAGGCCAACCGAAAGACAGCGCCTGGTCCGGACTGCATTATGTACGAGGTGTACAAAAACATCAGTGGTGATGCAGTTTCTCAACTCCTTGACACCATAAACAATTGGTATGGCTAGACGGCGATGTACCAGAAAGCTGGAAATCGGCTATTGTGATCCTTATTCTAAAGCCGCTGAAAACGCCAACAGACCTTAGCAACTTTCGACCTATATCCTTAACGCAAAAATTTTGCAAACTTGCTGAGAAAATGCTCGCCACAGAAATCTCGTGGTGGCTTAAACATCACGATTCTACCACGCGGCCCAAATTGGTTTTAAAACATCTATAGGCACAGAAAACGGGTTGGCTGCCTTGGCGTCCTTCGTATTATCATCCACCCGCAGCCACAATGTACGCACCGTCCTCGCCATGAATGTCGAAAAGGCTTATGATAATATCAGTCATGTTCCCATTCTGGACTCAATTGGCATGCTCCATATACCACATACAGTGCGCAATTTTGTAAAATCTTTTCTTGAAGTAGACAATTTGCATTACGCCTCAGTGGCAATGCTATAGGATCATTTTTCACCCTTCGCGGCGTACCCCAGGGATCAGCGTTGTCCCCAACATTACTTAATATTGCATTTATTTCCCTTGCATGAAAGTCACATGGAATTTCTGATGCTAAATTCTTAATATGCGCTGGTGACATCACGGTGTGGAGCACACACAACGACCTACTGACTAAATCCGTTGCTCTGCAATCATCTGTAGATATTACGTCTACATATACATCTTCCATTGGGAACAGTAAAACTACGTTCATATCAGCCGCCAACCGCTGGGGGCGCTGTAAACTAGCGGCAACACCTATTCGTCTACATCTGTCCGGAACCCCACTTCAAGAAAGTTCAACAGTAAAAATATAGGGTTTATCGGTTCATGAGTCAGGAACTGGAACTTCATCTGATCTGATATTCAGCCTAGATCTGAATTTATACAACATTTTCAATATTGTTACTAAAAGAGCAAAAAATAGTTGTGATAGTACTTATATTCACAAGGTTCACAAGGGCACAATGTTCTTGGCTGCCTTCGAGCAAGCGGCCCAGGCAGCTAAGATGGCAGCAAGCGGATCGATTACGCTTGCGAACCAGGTTGTTCCTCTAGAACAAATGGGGTGACCAGTGGTCCACGTGACCATGTATCGCTTGCCGCCATGTATCAGCGACGAAGCTCTTGTCGCAGTCCTAGCACCCTACGGGAAATGTCACGGAATCTCAGACTTCGTTTTCAAGGACTGCTGGGATATTGCTAATTCATTTCATTTATTTCATCCTTAAGGGCCCGAGGGCATTAGATAAGGAGGGGCTACAGTTAGGGCAAATACAATCTTGATGAAGGCAGGCACAGTTAACACAAACACTACAAATTGTAAAAGGCAGGAAAAATAAAGTGCATTAAGGTACCCGTGGGATCATGCAGAAAAGCAACAAATGCACGTGCGGCGGCAAGTAAAGTTGTAAGCCAATCAATGATTGATGGTAACACAGATGAAATCCTTACACATCTTGGAAATGACTAGCGAGTTTTGTGCGAAATGATTTGCGATCGTCGCATGTAACTATGTCGTTAGGTAGGGCATTCCAGAGAGTAATCGCGTTGGGGGAAGAACTGTTCATAGCTGAAGTGCCGCTCCTGATACCTGCTATGGGGAGGCTGTGGCTTAGGCGATTGGATGTTTTGAGCGGTGGTTGCAGCAAAGGGTGTCTGGAAGCAGGGTGGTAAAAGAAGCTGTGCAGTAGGCAAAGACGGGAGATGATGCGGCGCGACTTTAGAGTGGGCAGGGAGATAGAGCGTTTAAGTGCAGTAATGCTGATTTCTTTGGAGTATTCAGAAGTGATGAAGCGGGTTGCACGATATTGGATGGCTTCGAGTTCGGCGGTGACGTAGGCTTCAGATGGGTGCCAGATTGATGATGCAAATTCTAGTTTGGGCCGGACGAAAGTTTGATAAGCCAGTTTTTTCACTTCCGGGGATGCTGATTTGAGGTTTCGCCGTAAATAACCTAAAACACGTGAGGCATCAGAGCATATTGTTTGGACGTGATTGACCCAAGATAGCGAAGATGAAAGTTGTAATCCAAAGTACTTGTAGGATGATGTTTCAGCAACCAAGGTAGCGTTGATGGTGTATGAATGCTGAATTACTGTTCGCTTTCGAGAGAACGACAAGAGTTTGCATTTTTCCAGGTTCAGAGGCATGAGCCAAGTGTCACACCATGTGGCTATTGCATCAATGTCTTTTTGTAGTAGGTGGCTATCGGTGAGGTGACGAATGGGACTGTAGATGACACAATCGTCCGCAAATTGTCTTAGTTTATTATCTATATTAGCTGGGAGATCATTGATGTAAATGAGGAAGAGTGGCGGGGTTAAGCCGGCGCCCTGGGGGACACCTGATGTAACGTCAGAAAGGGATGAGCAGTAGCCATTGCTTGATGTGAATTGTCTGCGTCCAAGAAGAAACTGATTGACTCAGGTTATTATGTTATCAGGGATACCTAGAGAGGAAAGTTTGGCGAGCAAGTATGAGTGCGGAACACGGTCGAAAGCCTTGGAGAAATCTAAAAATATGGCGTTAATTAGAAAATTTTCGTCCATAAAGTGAAGGATGTCATGAGTGAATTCAGCCAGTTGAGTTTCGCAGGAGTAGTGTAAGGCCGCAGTGAAAAGCGACTCGCACGTGGAGTCGAGCTGGCGGTCGAACCCCCACGCGCCGAGGCCAAGGAGCGAGCGCTGTTTTTTTTTTCTCCTTTTCTCCCCTTTTCTTGGGCGCGGGCTCGCGGGGCGCGCGGGAGGCCTGGTTTGTTTCGTCCTTTGCCCCGAGGCGTCGCCAAGCAGCGAACGACAGACGCATCGAATTATCAGTCGGGAACAACAGTGGCACGCTTCTGCGAACCACTTTACGGCCAGCTCGTCCAGCAATCTCAGCGATCTCCCGCCGTGGCGCCAAGCATCGGGGCAGAGAGACCCCGATAATGAAGCCGTTTTGCCCTGCCCCAAGAGCGCACTAAATGGCCTACAGAAGGCGACAATAGGCGCGACACAGCCCCCTCGCAGCGGCTCATCCGGTGCGAGCAACAGCGACGCTGACGCTACACTGCTCTGGGACAGTGCCGCCCCCCCCCCCCTTTTTTCTCGAACGGGACGGCTGGATGGTCTAGTCTGCAGACAGATCACCCGCGGCGTTTCTTTCACAAAGGCGGCAGCTGCAAGGTCGCGTCGCAAACACGCCGGGGAGAGGAAGGCAAAGACAGGCGCCATGCGAGAAGGTTTGGGGACCAGCGAGTGGAAAGAGTGTGTGTTTTGAATGTTGTATTTTTATTTGAAGTAATTAAGGACCTGGGTCCGAGATTATTTCCAACACACGGGGGTTGTGGCATGTTTTTAAATAATTTGATTGGCTGCTTCATTTTCGGGGCGGATCACCTAAGGTGACCGCTCTTGGGTCTTTGTTGATGTCTGGTATCAAAAAGCGGTCCTCGGACTATGTTCGTCAGTCAAGATTGAGGCTCCGTGCTTAGCACGTATTTACAGTCCCTAGGCTTTAACCGAAATGCTCGGTAGAAAAGTAAGGGCTTGTAGAGTGACTTCTATGTGTGAGAGTCTATTTTGTTTTAAGTTGCAGTTGTCTGTGTGACTCTTGTTACTGTAACTGACAGTTTGCCAATGTAAACTATTTTGCTTCTGTAAATATATATCTCCTCCGGACCATCATCAGATCATCGTCTTCTGCTTCTCTACCTGCCGAACACGAACTTAACATCACTGGCGCAGTACGACAGGGTTCGGCAACCAGCGACCACGAGCATCACCCAGAGCACCCAGGCCCTGGGAACCCACTAGGCAACAAGCGTCCGCACGTCGAGCCAGAAGCAGCAAGATGAACCAGGCCCCGAACCAGAGGCAGCGTTCTGGGGAAGGACTCCGACGAGGCTGCGGCACCAAGGGACGGCGGCCCCAACTGGCGACACCAGCACGGGTAAGCGGGATTTCTTGCGCTTTGTTGAAGTGGCTATGGCTCAAGTGTAAAGTGGCGTATGGTTTTAACACAGAGCGACAGGGGGAGATATAACAGATGAATGCGAGCAGTAGCAGCAAGCGACAACTCAGCCTGTAGCAGGAGCGCTACGTGAAGTAGCGGAGATGTCGGTATCCGATGCGGTTGCAATTCGCCGCATGGAACTAGGTTTTGAGCTGGAAAAATTAAAAATTCTTTCACAGGAACGCCTAAAGTTACAGAAACTTGGGCTAGATCCAGCGGTTGCAATAGCGATAGCGGGAAGCGGGAAGCGGGCAGAAGTCTGTAAGGTCAGACATTGACGATCAGCGTCGAATGGGCCCGATTCAGTCTCCCAATGCGCTAAAGTCCTTAAGGGACTGAAGCTGCCGTGTGACGCGGACGTGCCGTTATGGTTCGCGGAAGTCGAGAGAATTTTCACGACGTACAAGGTGCCAAACGAAAGCCGCGTTCACTTAATCATGCCAGCACTAGCTGAGCGTGTCAGGTACCTTCTCCGTAACCTCGGGGACGATGAGCGTGGCAGCTACGAGTCGGTAAAAACAGCCGTTTTAAAGGAGCTGAAGCTTAACCCCTCAGAATACCTCGAACGCTTTGAGCGCGCGACGAAACGCCGCGATGAAACTTGGGCGCAGTTCACCTCGCGCACTAAGACGTACTTTCAGTACTACCTTCGGTCACGGGACGTAGAAACCAAAGACGACCTGGTATCATTGATCATCGCAGATCGCATAAAGGGTAGCTTGAGCCCTGAGGGCTTAGAGTATGTGCATCTTCGTGAGGAGGAGAGGTGGCTAAAACCGGATGAAATATCCGACTTTCTCCAAACGTTCGAACAGGCTAAGGGCAAGGGGCGCGCAGCGAAACAAATTGTTGTGTATGCGGAAAAACCGAAGGGACCCCCGCAAGCGGCGAACAATGATAGCAAACGGCCAATTCAGTGTTATGAGTGCCGCGCATCTGGCCACCGAGCCAGGCAATGCCCTCGCGCTTCACAAAACGTGCAGAAGAAGGAGAAACGCGATCGAGCTCAAAAAGTAGCTGTAGCCAACGTAGAGGCATGCGAAACACCGGCGTCAGTAACCTCCCAGACAACCCTAGTAGCAGAGATGAAAACGCCCCAGTCATTCGACGAGGTACGCAAATCGAAGCTACAGCAGGTGGAGATTGAGTACGCAGGGATACCGGCGACAGCTATAATTGATACCGGTAGCGAGATAACCGTGGTTAGGGAAGGCCTCGTGCCAAGTATATGTCGGGAGCCATCCGGCTCGATAAAGCTAGTTTCGGCTTTTGGGGAGACGGTTAACGCAAAACTGGTCACTCTTGCGGTAAGCATCAGGCGGCCTACCGCACACATAACAGGGCCCTAGGCAGTAGACATTGTATGCGCGCTTTCTGATAAGCTGGCGGAGGGAGTGGATTGTTTGCTCTCCAGGGAGGATTGGGAACTGCTTTCGGAGATAGACAGACGTTATGAGGCACTTGTTATGAATAAGGCCTGCCCTCTGTCTGAAGCAGTTAACGCGTCTATCACCATGGCGGAGCAGAGCGCAAAGCTGAGCTCTACATCACACGAGGAGCAAGCGGCGGGGCCTGAGGCAGACAAACTAATGAGTGGTGAGCAGGGTGTGGCGACGGAACAGCCCTGTGAAGTAGATCTGGAAGAAAGCGAGAAGGAAGATGTAATCTCGATCCAGGATGACGCGGACACAGCCCTAAAACAGCGCCAGGTATTCAGATCCGACCAAGTATCAGACGAAACCTTAAAGAAAGCGTGGGCTGACGCAAAGGCAGGGAAGGTGTGAGGTTCATTTCTTTAGATCTTCTGGCCACCTTATTCTGTGGCTTATTCCGAGACAGTAATCTAAATGGACGACCAGACTGACCAAGCTAACAACGCATACTTTTATGTACAGACAGGGACGGGACGAGCGTAGAACGAGCAAGACGGACGATGACAAAACACAAATTGTCAAAAAGTCACCAAGATGTTGGATGGAGAAGCCGGTGCAGACGCTCCGAGTAGTCACAGTTTTGAAGGGTCGGTGCGGTAGGGCCTCGGTAAGCCCAGCGGAAGGTTAGGCCCCCGGATGGGGCCCAGTAGGGTCAAGAGGCCTCGGGTTGCCTTTCCGCGGCCGATGCTTCAGGCTTCCCCGACGTGCCAGGGGCCCAGCACGACGCCGAACGTCCGTGTCAGTGATGAGCCGCAGTTACAGCAGCGGCGATGAGCTGCAGCTGCAGCACTTCCAGGTCTGATCACCCGGGACAGGAGGCGGGCCAGGACAGGATGCAGTAGGCGGCCCCAGGTCTGGATACCCAGGTCAGGCCTGGCGGAACACGAACCGCCCGAGCTCCGTGGACTGCAGCACTCCCAGGTCTGATCCCCCGGGACGGGAGGCGGGCCAGGACAGGATGCAGTAGGCGGCCCCAGGTCTGGATACCCAGGTCAGGCCTGGCGGTACACGAACCGCCCGAGCTCCGTGGACTGCAGCACTCCCAGGTCTGATCACCCGGGACAGGAGGCGGGCCAGGACAGGATGCAGTAGGCGGCCCCAGGTCTGGATACCCAGGTCAGGCCTGGCGCAACATGAACCGCCCGAGCTCCGTGGACTGCAGCACTTCCAGGTCTGATCACCCGGGGCAGGAGGCAGGCCAGGACAGGATGCAGTAGGCGGCCCCAGGTCTGGATACCCAGGTCAGGCCTGGCGGAACACGAACCGCCCGAGCTCCGTGGACAACCGAACCAAAGCCCCGCTGTCGCCTGTTCTCTCCTGCTCGTGCCTCGCGCTCCTCGAGCCAACCTCCACGTTTTCCTCTTCTTCTTTCTCCTCCTTCTTTCTTCAAATTATCATATGTTCTTCACAAATATGCCCCCCCCCCCCTTTGAGAAGTTCTTTTTTTGGGGGGAAAAAAACTTGGGGCCATGACACTCATGCACTGTTTTGGAGGACGACCGCACACCACAACACTGCTGCACCCATCACTGCACACCTTACAGAGTGGCCACACTATTGCTATTGTCTGCTGAGAGTCTGAGTCACTCGCGCACACAAAATAAACATTCGTACTAATACAAGTAACATTAACACTCAACACTTGTCAGAAGAAATAAGAGTATACTATGAACAGCACGACGACACCTCCAGAAGCTTTGTACGAAATGTGCTCTAAGACGATATATCTCCAACGGCGTTTGAAAACAGCACAGAGATTAACATTGTCTCCCGTATCATTCTCGATTCAACAGTTGACTATTCTGTACCGAGTCTCGGTTCCCCAGTCCACTCTGGGACCAAGGTTCTTCACTGCAAGTTGACAACGGAGTTTTCGACTCGACGTTATCAAGAACTACGAAGGATGAAGTTTGTAGGGCATTCACTGGCTGGCGCTCTTCGTAGCTTTTTGTGCTAATGGACATGCGTCCTAATGGAGCGTTCCTCAGGTTTCCTTTCGGGACAGTCCTCTGACATGCATCACACGACCTCACAAACCGCTTAATGTCAGCTTGCACCCCTAGCCAGTAAAAGTCATCAAGCACTCTTGTGGTAGTTTTTCTGACACCCTGGTGGCCAACAAGTGCGCTCCCATGTGCCTGCACGAGGACCTGACGGCGCAAAACCTTCGGAACGACCGTTTGTTTAATTGTTTTTCCTGGACAAAGTTGATAGGTCCGGTGCAAAATGCCGTCACTTAGATGGAAGGTGTAGGCCGTCTGCCCTTTTCCGTGATAGGTTTTCTTAAGCTTGCGACGACACACGTCTAAGCTGGCGTCCTCTTCTTGTTTCTTGCGAACAACAGACCGAGATAAGTGGAGTACGGTTTGAGTGGCATCCAAACCAGTCCCTGAAACTTTCGCCACCAAAACCTGGAATGAAGCACTGTACCCATCATCACTGACAGGTATGCTTCTCTGGCCCGCCAAGACTGTGGGGGCGTCGGCGAATGGGACGCTTGCACCCGGAACGTTGCCGATAATTACGTCATATGATGGCGTCGGCAGGCACCTAGCAATAGCTTTGCCTGTGAAGTATGGAGACTTGATAATAACCTCCGCCTCAGGTGCTTCGATGTCAGAACCATCCACTAAACGTAAAGATGCTCGCTCCCCGGTATATGCAGCCTCGGGCACCAAAGCCTGACGCACCACGATGCCATTATAACCAGTGTCGCGCAGCACCGACACTGCTTGTCCGAACACTTCTCCATGCTTCACTGGCATGTTGTTAATAATCTGAGATGGACTAAGAGCCGAATCGTCCCTTCGAACATCTAGGCATGTTCTTCCCAGGTGACGACCAGGGTGGGAATCTCGAGGGGACGTGCAGCAAGCAGACGTCTCCCGGTCATTTGAATTTCCTTATCGACACAACTGGGTTTCATGCCCAGATTTGCGACATAATGTGCAATATGGGGGCTTCGGTTTTGTACGGCAATCCGCCGACCTATGTCCGATCTCTTCACAGATGAAGCATAGAATTCTAGTCTTTGGGTTTGGGGCTGCGTCCTGCGGTTTCGCAGAATTTTGCTCAGCTCTATCTTTAAAAATCGCGAGGTTATTCTGTCGCTGAGCCTCAAGAAAGTGATCGGCGGCCTCAGTAATCTCGTCCACCGTTTTACAATCACGTTCTCGCAAGAAGAGAACTAAACGATTGTGACAGCTGTTTAAAAACTGCTCAGCCATTATCATGTCCCGAACCACTTCAAACGTGCGACCTTGTCCTCGAATCTCAACCCAGCGGTCAAAAAACTTAACAGCCTTGTAGTGTACTGGGAAGCTGTCTCACCATCTTGCGGCTTGCTTCCACGAAACTTCTCTCTGTAGCCCTCAGCCGTGAACCGAAACCTCCGAAGTAAGGCAAGTTTCGCTACATCGTAATTGATTGAGTCCTCAGGAGAGAGTCGCCCAAAGACTCCGAGAGCTTCTCCGCCGAGGCACAGACTCAAAGCCGTGGCCCACTTCTCTTTCGGCCAGCCTTGGCCAATGGCGACATGTTCAAAACACTTCATATACGCGTCCAAATCGTCCCTTTCCTCATTAAACAGTGGAATCAATCCATGAGGACTAATGGGGAAAGACGGAGCTGGTACGGTACCGTGCTCAGCGCTTCCAGCACTAGGGGCGTTTTCTCCCAATTCCGCAAGTCGTATTCGTAGCTGCAAATTCTGGTTTTCTTGCTCCAAGCGCTGCTTCGCTCTTTCATGTTCTGCAGCTTTCGCTTCGCGTTCTGCAGCTCTCTTCGCGTTCGGCAGCTTTGTCTTCCCTTGCCCTTTGTAGTTCTTTCTCAACCCACTCGCGCAACTCGATTCCCTGCAAATCTATACGTTCTCCTACCGCGAGCAACTCTGGCGCACTCATTTTTCTCCAATCTCTAGCCGCGGGAAATTGTTGCTTGGCCGGCCTGGTCCTGCCGTGGACGCCAAAATTGTGAGGTTCTTTTCTTTAGATCTTCTGGCCACCTTATTCTGTGGCTTATTCCGAGACAGTAATCTAAATAGACGACCAGACTGACGAAGCTAACAACGTAAACTTTTATGTACAGACAGGGACGGGACGAGCGTAGAACGAGCAAGAGGGACGATGACAAAACACAAATTGTCAAAAAGACACCAAGATGTTGGATGGAGAAGCCGGTGCAGACACTCCGGGTAGTCAGGGTTTTGAAGGGTCGGTGCGGTAGGGCCTCGGTAAGCCCAGCGGAAGGTTAGGCCCCCGGATGGGGCCCAGTAGGGTCAAGAGGCCTCGGGTTGCCTTTCCGCGGCCGATGCTTCAGGCTTCCCCGACGTGCCAGGGGCCCAGCACGACGCCGAACGTCCGTGTCAGTGATGAGCCGCAGTTACAGCAGCGGCGATGAGTTGCAGCTGCAGCACTCCCAGGTCTGATTACCCGGGACAGGAGGCGGGCCAGGACAGGATGCAGTATGCGGCCCCAGGTCTGGATACCCAGGTCAGGCCTGGCGGAACACGAACCGCCCGAGCTCCGTGGACTGCAGCATTCCCAGGTCTGATGCCCCGGGACAGGAGGTGGGCCAGGACAGGATGCAGTAGGCGGCCCCAAGTCTGGATACCCAGGTCAGGCCTGGCGGAACACGAACCGCCCGAGCTCCGTGGACAACCGAACCAAAGCCCCGCTGTTGCCTGTTCTCTCCTGCTCGTGCCTCGCGCTCCTCGAGCCAACCTCCACGTTTTCCTCTTCTTCTTTCTCCTCCTTCTTTCTTCAAATTATCATATGTTCTTCATAGAAGGCAGGCATGTTTGTTTCAGACGGCTTGTTGTATCACTGGGACTCGATCTCCGGTAGCAAAGTGAAGCAGCTTGTGATCCCCCTTAGCAGGCGTGAAGATGTACTCTGCCTTGCGCATGAGTCCTTTGGGGAGGCCATTTGGGGCCACGGAAAACAAAGACCAGAATTAAGTACAGCTTTTTCTGTCCAGGCTTAGAAGGGGACGTAACGCGACACTGCAGGACATGTCATGGCTGTCAAGTCCGCTCAGACAGGCGAATTAAAGGTAGCGTTCCCATCACACCTCTCACCAGACCCGACCATCCGTTTCAGGTCGTAAATGTCGATATAATAGGGCCGCTCGATGTTCCGTCGAGTAGGGGTCATAGATACGCTCTCTGCCTCGTTGACTTGTGCACGCGGTGGCCGGAGGTAGTCTGTTTGCGATCCCTAACCGCTAGGGCAACATGCGACGCCTTGCTTACGATTTTTAGCCGCACAGGCATACCTGAGGTAGTCTGCTCAGATCAGGGAACGAACTTCACGGCGCAGCTGACGTGTAAGATGTTAGCAAGACTGGGATGCGCACCACGTTTTTCGACTCCTGAGCATCCGGAGAGTAGCGGGACAGTGGAAAGGTGGAACCGCGTTTTGAAGAACATGTTCCATGTTATTGAGAAAGATCCCAAGAACTGGGATAGACTGGTCCCGTTCGTTCTCTGGGCGTACAGGGAAGTCCCCCATGACACTACAGGCGTGGCGCCGTTCCGGCTCTTATTCGGTAGAAACCCTATCGGACCGCTAGCAATTCTGCAGCGAACATGGACAGGCCAGCAACCCCTCCCGAGTACACTCAGGGAAGAACCCGCGAAGTATTTGCGACAGCTACGCGAGCAGCTAGAAGTAGCAGCAGAAGTAGCGAGTTTGACGGCGAGCGCACGTCAGGGAAGTTACGCGCAGGCATGTAACAGGCGCGCACGGAGCAAGACGTTTGTCGTCGGAGACCTGGTATTGCTCTTTGACACAGACCCTGACAGTAAAATGGCCCCAAAATGGCTCGGTCCATTCGTCGTAACCGCGCAAGAGAGGCAGAACTCGTACAGAATCGACAAGGGAAAAAAGGCTACAGCGATAGTGCATGCGAACAGGCTGCGACCCTACTACGCACGTGTCAGCCATGTCGGAGTAGTTTTCGAGGAAGACGAGGAGTTTGGTGAAATCGAGTACACCCCTCGGTCTGTGCCTGAGAGATGTGGTGGTTGCCTGATAGATGCGGAGAGAGAGAGAGAGAAAACTTTGAATGAGCATATAATCAGTAATATTCGCAGGAGCTGGGTGGTCGGCGCCCCTAGTCCAGGGCTCCGCTGGATGCAGCTGACTTGCGGACTAGCTGGATAATCCAGGCTTGCTGGTCCAGGTTGTCGCTGGTCAGGGCCGCCTCCCACTGCTCGTGTGTCGGGTATGGCACTATTAACGTTGGGTCAGGTTTGTCCTGGCATTCCCAAGAGATGTGAAAGAGTGTGGGGCTTGCACCCACACTCGGATAGATGCGGAGAAACTCGCACACCTACCTACTCAGGACCGCCTCGAGATCTCGGAGGCGTTTGCCGCTTACGCTGATTTGTTCAGCGAAAAGCCGGGAGTCGCACGAGTTGGGGCACATAAGATAGAGCTGCACGAAGGCCACCAGCTCAAACGCACTTTCCCATATCGCGTGCCGGAGTTATTAAGGAGTGAGGTGAGCCGCCAGGTAAACGAGTTGCTAGACCTGGGGCTGGTGTATCCGGTGGAAAGCGAGTGCGCCCATCCCGTTGTATGCGTGGGTAAGAAGGATGGATCGGTGCGCATGTGCGTTGACTATCGCGCTTTAAACGCAGCGACGCGCACGGATGCCTTTCCAATGTCACCCCCTAAAGAGCTCGTCATGAGGGTGGGCCGCGCTAGGTATATCACTCTTATCGACTTGCGACGCGGATACTGGCAGGTGCCGGTGGCTCCGGAGAGCCAAAATCTGACCGCCTTCGTAACTCACGAGGGACAATATGCTTGGCGCGTCATGCCGTTCGGGCTAAATAACGCCGCGGCCACCTTTCAGCGGATAATGAACACCCTCCTCTCGAAACATCAGGCTTATGCGGCCGCATACCTCGATGACATCGCCATTTTCTCTTCCTCGTGGACTGAACACTTGCGGCACTTAGAAATAAGTTTTGATTTGTTGCACGACGCCAAGCTTAAAGTGAGCCGGGAAAAGTGTCAGGTCGCACAGGCCCACATTAAGTACCTAGGACACATAGTGGGAGGCGGAACCCATGGGCCCGACCCAGAAAAGATATCGGCAATTCGTGGGCTCGTGCCCCCCGCAACAGAGACAGCTACGGAGTCTGCTAGGCTTATGTGGTTACTACCGAGATTGCGTTGAAGGATACGCCGAGGTGGCCGCACCACTCACGTCTTTCACGAGGCGAGGTGTACCTAACACGATTCCGTGGAGCCAGGAAGCGTAAAACGCGCTCGACAGGCTCAAGTCAGCTCTGTGCGAAGCTGCATCGCTGAACACCCCCGACATTAAAAGGCCATACTGGCTGTTCACCGGCGCGTCCGACGTTGCAGCGGGGGCTTGTTTGGCGCAAATGGGAGACGAGGGACGGGAAAGGCCGATAGCGTTTGTCAGCCACCGATTCACGCCAACGCAGACCCGCTGGTCTACGATCGAACGGGAAGCATTCGCCATTATCTGGGCACTAAAGAAATTTGATCATTGGGTGTACGGGGCAGAAATTAACGTGATGTCTGACCACAACCCCCTCTCCTATTTCACTACTAGTACGCCTCATGGGGCAAAACTCGCGCGATGGGCGCTGGCCCTACAGCGCTACAATGTGACGGTGACCCACAGGAAAGGGTCAAGCAATGGTAACGCCGACGCGTTAACCCGTGTCCCCAATGTGACTTGGGGCGTAGAGCAAGCACGCGCTTCAGCCATGGCCGTTCGGCGACGCGTGAATGTTCCCGCGTACCCGGTGCAATGTGTGATGTGAACGGTGGAGTGCGCGTGAACTTGGCGTGAGGACTTCCAATTGCTCGCGCGCGGGACTTTCACGAACACTGTCCGGTCCGCCGATGCGAATGTGTGATTTGTTTTGTGTTATACCCATCTAGTGTCGCGAGCTTCATTTGGTGTTCCATTCACGTGCGAAGTGTCTTACATGTTTTGTTTTCTTCGCGGGTTGTTGCGGCCTTTGTTGTATTAGGCTGAAATGACCGGATTCCAAGCTCATTTACCCTCTTAGGAGGAACGTGTAACGCCGCAGTGAAAAGCGACTCGCACGTGGAGTCGAGCTGGCGGTCGAACCCCCACGCGTCGAGGCCAAGGAGCGAGCGACAGACGCATCCAATTATCAGCCGGGAACAACAGTGGCACGCTTCTGCGAACCACTTTACGGCCAGCTCGTCCAGCAATCTCAGCGATCTTTCGCCGTGGCGCCAAGCATCAGGGCAGAGAGACCCCGATAATGAAGCCGTTTTGCCCTGCCCCAAGCGCGCACTAAATGGCCTACAGAAGGCGACAATAGGCGCGACACTTAGCCCCCTCGCAGCGGCTCATCGGGTGCGAGCAACAGCGACGCTACACTGCTCTAAGACAGTGCCGCCCCCCCCCCTTTTTTTTCGAACGGGACGGCTGGATGGCCTAGTCTGCAGACAGATCCCCCGCGGCGTTTCTTTCACAAAGGCGGCAGCTGCAAGGTCGCGTCGCAAACACGCCGGGGAGAGGAAGGCAAAGACAGGCGCCATGCGAGAGGGTTTGGGGACCAGCGAGTGGAAAGAGTGTGTGTTTTGAATGTTGTATTTTTATTTGAAGTAATTAAGCACCTGGGTCCGAGATTATTCCCAACCCACGGGGGTTGTAGCATGTTTTTAAATAATTTGATTGGCTGCTTCATTTTCGGGGCGGATCACCTAAGGTGACCGCCCTTGGGTCTTTGTTGATGTCTGGTATCAAAAAGCGGTCCTCGGACTATGTTCGTCAGTCAAGATTGAGGCTCCATGCTTAGCACGTATTTACAGTCCCTAGGCTTTAACCGAAATGCTAGATAGAAAAGTAAGGGCTTGTAGAGTGAGTTCTCTGTGTGAGAGTCTATTTTGTTTTAAGTTGCAGTTGTCTGTGTGACTCTTGTTACTGTAACTTACAGTTTGCCAATGTAAACTATTTTGCTTCTGTAATTATATATCTCCTCCTGACCATCATCAGATCATCGTCTTCTGCTTCTCTACCTGCCGAACACGAACTTAACATCACTAGTAGTGTTTTCGAAATCCGTGTTGATGGGGATAAAAGAAGTTTATGGAATTAAGGTGGCTCATTAGGCTGGATGATATAACATGTTCAAGTAATTTGGAAGGGATGCTGGTTAAAGAAATAGGGCGGTAGTTGGAAGGATTTGTGCGGTCACCTTTTTTGAAGATCGGGACAATTTCTGCTATTTTCCAGTCGTCAGGGACGTCTCCGGATTCTAATGATTGGGCAAATATTAGATGCAGTATCTGGCATGATACTGCACAGGTGTTTTTTAGCAGTTTACTGTTGATCTGGTCGCAACCAGCCGATGAAGAAGTCTTGAGTGAACTGATTAGATTAGCTATGCCTGCCGGAGTGACTGTAATTTGGGGCATGGCTACTGTTGAGATGGCTGGAAAAGGATCTGGACTGCCAGCTGCTGGGGAGAACACTGAACAGAAATAGTCATTTAAGATTGTCTCGCTCTTATCACTGTCTATTGGTTCACGGTTAACGTCTAGAAGCTCAATTCTATTGGATCGTGTTTTAGGGGATTTATTGGGGTATGACTTGCATAGCAAGTCGTCGTAATCTGAGAGAGCCATACCTCGGTCCAAGACTGGTAGAAACCACCAGCAGGAATAATGCAAATATAGGGTGAAGTCGACCGCAAGCGGAAGACTCCAAAAGACAACTGTCCTCCTCAGACAGTAGCGTGGCGGCAAGGAAAGACGTTGCCCCGTTTAAGAAGTCGAAAATGATGGACGGGCGGACGGACGGATGGATGGATGGACCGAAGCAGTGGCCTTGTGGTAGAGCATCCGCCTCGCATTCGGGAGGTACCGGGTTCGATCCCTGGTGCCGCCGGTTACCCATCGGTTTTTAAATGGGTACAAGCTTTCCCCCGGCCTGGTGCTCGGTTCCTCTGGGGTGAAATGCTTGGGAAAAGGTGTCACGGCCTAAATAGTTGCGCCGACGTGGTAGTGATTCGTTCCGCCATCGGACAACAATAAGCCCGCCTCGCGAGGCAAAAGCCCATTAGGTGACCTTTTTTTTTTAGGACTGCTGCAGCTGAGGCTCTAAGGGAGCACTTAAGGTGAGGGTCAAAGGAAGTACCTTTGCAAGACAAACAGAACCACCTTTGCAGGCTGCGAGTTTCGAAACTGGGTTTGGGCCCACTGCGGAGGAGGGGCGCGCAGCGGGGTTTACGAAGCTTCTCCCAAACGCACACCCCTGGAAAAGCCGAGCGCCAGGCCGGGGGACGCTTGTACCAATTTTTACCGGTGGGTGTCCGGCGGTGGGTTTCGAACCAGTGGATGGATGGATGGATGGATGGATGGATGGATGTATGTATGTATGTATGTATGTATGTATGTATGTATGTATGTATGTATGTATGTATGTATGTATGTATGTCGGAATGCATGCAAACTGCAGAAATACCCAGGAATGAAGGCACTAAATTTGGTTGTAATCTTCCACAATTGGATGATGCAGAAGAAACACATTTAAGGTCCCCCACTGACAGACAAGAACTGTCTTTTGTCCTGAAAACTATGAACGGCGCAGCAGCTCCCGGAACGGACGGCCTACCCGTCGAATTTTACCGAGCCTGCTGGCCAGAAGTTAGCGACGCTTTACTAGTTCGCCTAAATGCAGTGCTAGGATACAAAAGAATACCTAGATCCTTTTCAAGAGGGAATCTAACCCTCCTGCCTAAACCTGGTGCAGATCTTGTAAATCCAGCATCATGGAGACCAATAAATCTTTTGAATGCAGATTACAAAATACTTGCTGCGATACTGGTTCATCGTCTTAAAGGACTAATAAGTAAAATAGTCCTCTGCAGACTTGCTTCATTCCTGCGAGGAGCATATTTTCCTTCTTAAACCTAACTCGAGATATCATAGAGTACACGAATGCGCGGGGAACTGTTGTTGAATGGAATCGTAAGACAACATTTAAGGTCAGAAGAGCGGTCCGGCAAGGATATCCTCTTTCTCCTGTGCTTTTCGTGTTAGCAATTGACCCATTGTGAAGGCGCTGGCACAACACAGCAATAAAGGGTCTCCCAATTCCAAGCTCCAGCAGCGCTAAAGTCTCTGCTTGCGCTCATAATGTTACCTTTTTCCTAGAAGATGTGGACAGCTTTGTAGGTGTCTCAACAACTTACAATGTTTACTCCACTTTGTCGGGCGCCAGAGTGAATATTGATAAGAGCAAATCACTAATCTTGGCAAGTAACAACAACGCTTTACCTGGTGGAATTAGACAAGTAGATCACTTGCGTATACTGGGCGCTATCTTTTGCGCAATCCCCGCATATGTGGAGAGATATTGTGAACGGGATACGACGAAAGACTGAAGCTGTGTCTGCAGGCTCCTTGCCTTTGAATAAAAAAGACTATTTAATTAAGAACGTAATGTGCAGCAAGCTCTGGTTTGCATCACGAGTAGCTTCATTACCGTCACCACCAGTACGTGCTATGAACACTCTTATATTTTCTTGGTTCTGGCTTAGAAAATACCATTACGTAACGCAAACATCCCTCCGTCTTCCCAAGGCAAACGGAGGCTGGAGCCTGCCATGTGTAGTCACTTTCAGCAGAATTCTCTGCACAATGTGCACTTGTGGTCTTCTAGATGACGAAGCTTACCAAGGAAGGGTATTTTTACTGTACTAGTTAAGTCGTTATTAGCGCACTCTAGTGCCTCGATGTTTAGGTAACTTAGCACCAGCAGCTGTTGCGCCAGCGCCCCAGCGCCCAGGAGCGCTTATGTACACATAACGTGAAGCGCTTCGGATTGTGTCGTGGCGCTTTTCATCAGTATCCAGGCTTTGTGAAGCCATGTGTATATCGGCCCCGCCATCGAACTCTTCGCCAGGTCCGACACACAATTGGAAACCTGTTTCTTCGCGTGATCTGCAATCGCCTGTCAGAGATGTCTACTGGCCGTACTCGTGGGGCATCTTGCCAACCAGGGCAGGCTGAATGCATGGGGCATGGTGCCTTATAATAAATGTATAAATTGTGCTCACGTAGCGACTAATAATCATCCCATAAACGATTGTGTAGTCGCGTGTACTATGTGAAAGCTTGTAGGAAAGGTTTTCGGTGTGTCTCTTACACAGGCCCCGAGACAGCGGAACAAATTTGAATACTTGGTTTATTATACGGTGATCTATGTACTGTCAGTTCAGTTCAGTTAGTCGTTCAGTCGTGTCGGACTCTTCGTGACTCTATGGACCATGTCACGCCACGCTTTCCGGTCTCAGACTATCTTCCTAACATCCCATAACTTCATCTGCAGCGCCTCGAGGATGCCATCTAAACATCGCGTTCGCTGCCTACCCCTTCTCCAGCGACCCTCAACCTTTCCCAACATCAAATCTTTCTCCAGCGACTCCTCTAGCATACCCGAAATGTGTCCGAGAAGTCGAGAAGACCAAATAGAGCAATGTTTCCTAGGTTGCGCAAATTGCGTACAATTATATATGCTCATTTGGAGGA
Organism: Amblyomma maculatum; assembly: GCF_055883805.1. Lineage (NCBI taxonomy): Eukaryota > Metazoa > Arthropoda > Arachnida > Ixodida > Ixodidae > Amblyomma > Amblyomma maculatum. The sequence continues at coordinate 121,983,080 of NC_139346.1, forward strand.
ACGACTGTTTGTTTTGGAGGAACAAGAATTCTTCCGCCAATGGTGAACGGGATATTTTCTTGTGTCTAAAAACAGACTGCTTTAATTGCTTGACGCTTTGTGATCGTAACATAACGGCCAGTTCGGATCAACACTAGCAGGTGCGTAACCTGAATGGTTAGGTGTCTTTTTTGTTGTCATGTGTAACTTTTCAGTATCTGCAACATAATAATTTGTTGTCTTGTTTATCATTTGTTAACAACATTCATGCTTGAATTTTTATTTGGAAGGGTTTGCCCTCTTATTGTCATCCAGCTTGTCGAAGTTCTTTACATGATTGTGTTAACCCTGTGCCATGGTGTTCACGGGTTTCGTTTATTACCGCTGGTCCTGAAATGTTACCTTAGGGTGTAATAAATTTTTTCTTTCGCTTTTAACTAAATATTACTTTGGGGAGGGACACTCCAGTTAGCCTATAGGTCAATTTTTGTGGTGCCTTGCCCGTTTGAGCGAGGCCTAATACCTGAATTCAAAATAAGATTATATTGCTTTCGTTGAATGTTCTTGTAAACAGCCAGCTGCAGTCGCGATTGCAAAGTAGTTTCTAATGTACTGCACCTGTAGCTACATTACACACTATAGCACTGGTCAGGGACGCCAACGCTGGTCGGGGAAGAGAGGGTTACGTCTGATGCCACTCGACCGCTGTTTAATTGTGGTACGTCGATGCACGTGAGAGCTTTCCTCAGGGATCGAACTGCTACCCTGGGTATCGGAGACGTACGCTCTGAACCGATACGTCTCACTGGTCGAGGCACCCCACAGGGTTCGGTGTTGTCGCCCACGTTGTTCAACGTAGCGATGGCAGGACTTTCTCCGCTGCTGTCAAGAATTCCCGACCTATATTATGCGCTCTTTGTACACATCGCGTTATGGATCACCAAACGCGCTTACGGCCACATCCAAGACTGCCTTCAAGAAGCAATTGAGATAACACAACACTACCCAACTGAGAGCGGGCTTAAATGCTTGCCTGAGAATTTAGAACTGCTTGTGATTCATGCGTGAGCGAGGACTCAAATAGTCGCCTGGGAAATCGACTAGCATCTCAAAGAAATTCCCGTCAATAGAGTGGATCGACTAAGGGTGCTGGGCCTGTATCTGCAATGCAACGGCAAAGCGACCTACACTCAACAGCTGCTGAAGAGGCAATTCGCGGAGGTGGCGCTCTTGATCTCTCGTATTTCCAACAGACGTGGTGCGCTCAAGGAAAGCGATACCATGCGAATCATGCAGGCGCTGTTAATCAGTCGTATGGCGTTTCACGCTCCTTATCACAAGTTCAATCGAACTGAACTTAATCATCTGAACATCTTTCTGTGACTGACGGTAAAGACAGCCCTCGGACTGACCCCGTATACCTCGACGCATCGCCTGCTTCAGCTTGGCCTCCACAAGACCGCAGAAGAGCTGATAGAAGCCCAAAGGACAGACTAGCTCACGCGTCTTCGAAGCAACAGAGTTAGCCGCACTGTTCTGCGTAGACTAGGCTACCAGGAGCAGAAAACACCGCTGCAACAGAGGTACCACACCATCCCGCCCAAATTGGCAACTAATATTGGGGTCACGCCAGTCTTGAAAAATATCGCTAGAGTCAAGGCACTCCTGTCCCAGGATAGAGGTGTTCAAACTGTTTTATATGTCGACGCGGCGAAAAATCCATCGGACACAAATGCTATGAGACTAGCTGTTACGGATGCGAACGGCTCAATTAAGACTACTGGCTCCGTTCGTGGTAGGAACTCGAGCACGACGGCTGAGGAGACCGCCATAGCGGTAGTACTCGCCTTCATACACCTTCTTGACACACGTGACAAACATGACACCAGTCCGACATATACAATATTCACAGATTCACAAGCTGCGTGTCGCGCCTTCGCGAAGAATACATTATCTTTGGACGCTTCACGCGCGCTCTCACCTCTACACTATGATTCCTTTCCAATTCTTAAAATCGCTTGGACCACTGGTTACTCCTCCCTTCCTGGCAACGAGAGTGCGCACGCGCTCGCCCGAGCATCAACCTTCCGGGCGCTGTCGACGGAAGCGGAGGGGGAAGTAGACAGAAAGGACACCAGCACAGTTCTAGTCTTACACTTACAATACACCATATTACCGTACACAAAGAACACTGCCATCGCCGCACCCAACACTCACCAAGGCCGAAGCTGTTGCATGGCGACAACTGCAGACTCACACGTATACAAATCTGTGCCACAAACATTTCTTCTCCACCCCCCTCCCCTTCCCCGGCTACCCAAAAAAATGCCGCATCTGCCAAAAACACCGACCTACACTATATTATTCTGTTCGCGCCTGCCCGAAACCACTCTTCGGCATTCCACCCCCTCTCCTTTTGGGAAGATGCATTGTCCCGCACGGAGCTGACCGACCAACGCCGGTTAATCGAGCGGGCCGAGAGAATTGCAGTGGCCAATGGACTTATGGACTGACATGAATTTATTCCTTCCTGAGACCGTTTCATCAGCACCAAACAGCAAGGCAAGCGACAGCTGTTCTGGCGGGCCTGCAGGACTGAGGCGGCACACGGAGCCCTGGACTGAGGGCTCCACTCAGGAAGATAAGGGAATATAAAAACGTGTTTACTCCTCCTCCTCCTCCTACTCCTCCTCGATGCGAATTCGGGCGAAAGCAGGGATTGCGCGTGCGACTGTCCCGTCCATATGTGAAATGTTCGAACTTTTCCTGTTCACATGTTCGTTTGTGTTCAAAAGTTCGTGCTTAAATACTACAAACTGGTTATTTTCCCCTATCACTTAATTTCGCTCACCGGGTGGTGAAGTCGGTAAGCTTAGTAGTGCGGCCAAGCGCGTAAGTGGTTCATTATGAATGGTGCCACATCATCATCACAGACCCCTGCTTAGTAGCAAAAAAGAAAACGTATTAAAACTCGTGCTTCTTGAAGTGTACATTTGGAATCCGCATAGACTCGCCGGAAGTACACATACATTTTCTTGTCTAACTCTGCTCGCTGGCATCAAAGATACAAAACGCCCATACTCATCAAATCTCACAGAAGCACAGGCGGCTGCATGGTTCGAATTTTTTCACGGATATCAGAGTGGCGCGATATGAAAAGGGGAGCATACAGAAAAGGCAGGATTTTGGGCGACAGTGGCTTTCCAGCAGGACAAATCCAGCGCATTGTTCACGTTCAAAGTTAGTCTGCATCACTGTAACACCAAAGCATTTTTTAAGCTATATACCGCGCGTACAAATCGTGATTGGAACCATATTCCTGCTTACATGTATCGATCAATGATAACGAACTGTTCCATAGATGTTTACCTAACATTGTTATAATTAGTAGAACCTTACTTTTATAACGACGTGACTCATTGTATGATTAGGAGGAGATACTTGTTCTGTGTGATATGTTTAACTGCATTTGTTGTTCATTATTACATAATTTGACCACTCCCCTCCTTAATACCTCTGGCCCTGGGCGTAAATAAATATAGCATTGAGAGCTAAGAGTTTCGGGAAGAAAAACAAGGCAGGAGGGGGGAGGGGGTTCTTTTCTTCAAGAAAACGATAAACAAAATTATGTCTTTTACATCATCCAATCAGTCTGTTTTCTCTCAAACAGAAAATGTGACACTATAAGGTCAAAATGTTGCAGATTGGAAGCAAATTTTTTGTATACTGTTCGCGCATTACGTGCACATGCAGCGCGGAAGACGTTAGCGTCGCTATGCGTTGTATGTTACCGTCACTAGATCGTATGGCGATGGCCATGCCAAAAAGCAAAATCAATATGCGTAGACCACGAAATGCTCACGTTTGCAAGAGCGCGTTGAGCCTAGATCTGAATTTATACAATATTTTCAATATTTGTACTAAAAGAGCAACTAATAGCGATGATGGTATTTATATTCACAAGGCTCGTAAGGGCCCAATGTTCTTGGCTGCCTTCGAGCCAGCGGCCCAGGCAGCTAAGATGGCAGCAAGCGGATTGATTACGCTTGCGAACCAGGTTGTTCCTTTAGAACAAATGGGGTCGCTGGTGGTTCATTGACCGTGTATCGCCTGCACCGTGTATCAGGGACGAAGCTCTTGTCGGAGCCCTTGCACCCTACGTTAAATGTCACGGCGTCTCAGATGTCGTTTTCAAAGACCGCTCGGACATTGCTAATGGTACCAGGCTTGTCAAGATAGAAATAGTGAAGCCCGCACCCAACTTCATCGTTGTCAATGGCTACCGCGTCATGATTGATTGTATGAAGAGAGATTGTTCAAGGTGCGGTGTTGAAGGACATTTCAAAGCCGCATGCAAGACTGCGATGTGCGCGCGGTGCGCTGTATACGGCCACGCAACCAGTAAGCGCAAGGACCCATTTGTCGATGCTGAAAAGGAAGTCACGCTACAGTTGAATGGTTGCTTGGGCGTCACAAAGATGAACTGCCAATCGCCGGTACAGCGCCCGACAAAGGCGCAGTGCTTCTTCTTCAGTGCGCCGGAGCATACACCAGTCGATGTTATCATCGACGCCATGGAAGAAATCGCCGGAGCCGGTGGCCTGATCTACTTGCAGCATTACGGAGACACAAGGTTCTTGTCTGCCGTCCGGTCAGTGGCCCAGGCAGCTAAGATGGCAGCAAGCGGATCGATTACGCTTGCGAACCTGGTTGTTCCTCTAAAACAAATGCGGTCACCGGTGGTGTATCGCCTGCGACCGTTTATCAGGAACGAAGCTCTTGTCGCAGCCCTAGCACCCTACGGGAAATGTCACGGAGTCTCAGACGTCGTTTCCAAGGACCGTTCGGATGTTGCTAATAGTACCAGGCTTGCCAAGATAGAAATGGTGAATCCGGCCCCCAACTTCATCGTTGTGGCTGGCTACCACGTCATGATTGAGTACAAAGGTATGAAGAGAGTTTGTTCAAGGTGCGGTGTCGATGTGCATTTCAAAGTCGCATGCAATAATGAGGTGCGCACGGGGCGCGGTCTACGGCCACACAACCAGCGAGTGCAAGGAACCATGCCGACGCAGTAAAGGGAATCACGCTACAGTCGATTCTACGCTCATACGCAGTTGCCGCCACTCCGCTCTCCTAACAGCCCCCATGCACGCTGAGTGAAGGAGTACGGAATCCTGAAGAACCGCTTCAGCGAAACGCAGGACAAGATATAAATGAAAAGACACAGTACACATCGGTCACCACTAGAAACACAGAAGAAGTTTCCTAGGTCGAAGAAAACGCACCGCCACGACTGAGAAAACGGCCAGTCACAACTACTCTTCCGAGCTGTCGAACTCAAGTTCGCAGCAAGAGCCGGAATGACAAAAACGCCTACATACTGAAAGAAAGAATATCCCTAAAGACCCACGCCTTGTCAATCGAATAAGTCAGGTATCAAATGTGCTGGAATCAGCGCGAAATTCGGGCAGCATTCAAATGGCGCCACCAGCAGCCATGGTTTATTCAGCAGCCACGGCCCCTTCAGTAGTTATCTTGGGTTCCTTGACGACTTGCATAGTCCCAGTAATGTAACACAGCCATACCTCGGGCCAAGATTGGAAGAAAACACTAGCAGGAATAATGCAAGTACAAGGCGAAGTTGAGCTCAAGTGGAAGACACAAATAAACAACTGTTCTCCTCGGACAGTAGCACTACGGCAAGGGAAGACGTTGCCCCGCTCAAGAAGTCGAAAATGACACCTGATGAAAGCGCCATGGATTTCACCTCGGATATGGAATCACCTCATATCCAGTCATCTTGCACCGCTGTGTGCGTTTTCTTTTCTTCATTTCCCCTTACCTTTCAAGAGAGCTAGAATGCCCCGGCCAACATCCACCCAGTCTCTCCATCCAAGATGCAGTTTTCTTCACACAACTGCTCGCATGTGTCTCCATCTGAATGCATCTTGGACACTGCTCGCTTGATCAAGTCTGCCGTCTGCCATTTTTCTTTTTTTGTTCTTTGCACTTTTTCTGTGCATGTGTGCATTGCATTATATTTCGCTTGTCAGCCGTTGGCCCCAGCAACTTTTGTTCAAGTCGGCAAGCTAACTTTTCAATGCCCTTCCTATCAATGAAAAAGGCATATTTACACATAGTGACACTTAAGGGACAAGGCTTCGCAAACAGAAATAAGCGAAGGAAAATAGTTCAATTTAGGAAGAAAAAACATAGTGGATCTCATGTTCCTGCGGGAATGTAACCTGCGGAACTCTCAAGAAGTTAAAAGTTTCTGCGAAGAGTTCTCCGTTTGATACTTTTTTGCTATAGCCCTTCACGGAGCCGTGGAGTGGACGTAGTTGTGTTTTGCAGATCATTACCGCATGGTAGTTTTTATTTATATGACACGGAATGCCGCGTGATTGCTTTTGACTTTTTCTGGCGCGAAAAAATATTTCCTGCACTGAACATTTACGCTCCAGCGACGCGGCCTAACTTGAAACGTTCCTCACCTAGTTTTCCCCTTTCATTTTAGAGAACCATCCGTTTTTGGTAGTCGGCGACTTCAACTGCGTCCTGGATGCCAGGCACGATATGCGAGGACCTGGCCAGGATGGGTCTGTGGCACACGCGGCCGAACTAGCACGATTCGTTCGTGTATATCGATTGACAGACGCTGATGTGCACATGAAAGGCGAAACCTTTGGAGGCACATGGCACCAAAGGCGAACACAAACCAGGCTAGAGTGCGTGTATCTACCTGCTAAACTAGTCTTCCGTTTTATTCAGTGCAATGTCCTCACAGTCTCTCCTGACGCTGGTCACAACTCTGACCACCAGTATTTTTCTGTCATCTTTGATTTAGAAGGGAGGCACGGGGATCACGGTGATCTTTAGAGGCTAGATGTAGCTTCTTTACGCGATCTCGCGGCATTAGCTGAAATTAGACCAGCAGTAGCAGAGTCACTTACTCCGCAGAAGCGAGGCATCGACAAATGAGACGAATTAAAGCAGAGCTGGAGATGCGCACGCATAAGAGCAAGCAGGAAGAGGAAGAAAGCAGAGACGGAACAGATAGTGGAAGTTTGCGACACATTCACGTACTGTGAATGGGAGGTTAGATGCCACAACCTATGGAGGAACACCTTGAATGCCAGCGCGACCGATATAGCCGCCTGTTGTGCAGAAGTTCGGCGACGTCAGCAAAGGCATGGGCAACCTTACCGACCAGTTTCGGTTTGGTACGCACAAAGTCCGCGTACAGCAGTTCATTTTTCATAAAAAAGTATTAGTTGAAGACAGGACCGAGAGCGGACTGCGGCGTGATATCGATAGGATGTTCCACAGCTCGTATAGTGGTGTTTTTATGTCGGAATGCACGCAAACTGCAGAAACACTCTGCAATGAAGTCATTACATTTTGTTGCAATATTCCAGAATTGGATGATGAAAAAGGAACAAGTTTAACTTCCCCCACTGACAGGCAAGAACTGTTGTTTGTCCTGAAAACTATGAACAGCGCATCGGCTCCCTGAACTGACGGCCATCCTGTAGAATTTTATCGAGTCTGCTGGTCAGAAGTTAGCGACGCTTTAGTAGCTCTCGTAAATCTAGAGGTGGAATGCAAAAGAATATCTTGATCCTTTTCAAGGGGGAGTGTAACCCTCCTGTTTAAACCTGGCGCAGATCTTGTAAAACCAGCATCATGGAGACTGTTGTATCCTTATTTCTTGTTTCAGTTTCGTTTCTTTCAGTGTACATATCGTCATCGTCATTCAATATGATTCCCTATATAAGTGGCTTCACTGTGAAGAATAAAAGAGGGTTTTTCGCATACTGCGCTTGCAGGGTCCCGTGTCATGCGTCTGGTCTGAAGCAGACACCACATATTGGCGACGAGGATCGGTATCGGAGCCATGTCACTCGGGTGTTTCCCAGCACCGCCCCCTTTCTTGCCTGCACCCGGTGACCGGGCTGTGCCTTGGAAGCAGTGGAAACGCGTATTCCTGAATTTCCTGGAGGCCATTGGCGGCGATGAACTGAAGCTGAAGCATTGCAAGGCAATTCTGCTAAACTCGCTCGGGGTTGAAGGCCAGCGAATATTCTACAGCATCCTTGCACAAGGAGCAGACGCGACTGCGGACGCCGAGGCCGGGGAAAAGGTGGACCAGTTCAAAGACGCGCTTGCTGCTCTGTATACGCATTTCACGAGCGCTACGAATGATTTGGTCGAGCGGCGCCGGTTTCGCCAAAGACAACTGCCTGGTGAGACATTTCAAGCATTTGCAAACATTCTTCGGGACCTTGCGTCTACTTTCAATTTTGGCAGTGCTACCGATAGCATGATTCGAGACCAATTACTGGAAGGCACTTCGTCACGAACAACCCGTGAACGCATGCTTTATGAAGGGTCTTCGCTTACATTGCAGCGTGCTGTTGACATCGGGAAGCAAATTGAGCAAACACAACAAGAGCTCGGAGAATTCGCGCATAGCACTGTGAACAAGATTCAAGATGTGCGAAAAAGGTCAGACTCTGAGCAAGGAAGTTGCTACAGGTGCGGCTCGTCATCGCATATGGCTAACTCGACTGCATGTCCGGCGAGGAACAAGCGTTGCCACTCTTGTGGAAAAATTTGTCACTTTTCAAGCATGTGCAGATCGAAGAAAATGAAATATGCCGTTCGAAAGCCCGAGAAGGCCAACGCCGTCACGGTACTTCAAATCGGTGACCGTAATGCGTCGGCGAAAGATATTCGAGCCAACATTTCCATCGGGAAGATAAGATTGTCGACACAGGCGCTACGGTTTCTTTGCTCAGTGAAGAGCACTACCACAAATATCTAGCCGACACGTACTCATTACGACCGCCGACTGCCAATTTGTGTAACTATTCCGGAAAACAAATAAAGTTAAGCTGTTGCTTTCTTGCTGACGTATCTTACAAGGGAAACAGAGCCAGTGTGCTTTTTCATGTCACAACCAAGGGCACTTCGCTGCTGGGGCTTGATGCCGTTCGGAGCCTAGGAATCACTATCAACGGCTCAACCTTGGATTGCTGCCAGGTGACATGCCCTGATTCACTGCCTTCAGAATTTACGCACCAGTTTGCGCACTTGTTCACGGAACAGTTAGGGTATGTGAAAGGCTTTGTTCACCATGTTACATGCCGTTCATCTGTGAAACAAGTCGTTGCGAAACTCAGACGCCTGCCGCTCACGCTACGGCAACAGGTATCGGTAGAGATACAACGCCTGCTGGCCGAAGATATAATTGAACCTGTCGACGCATCGGAGTGGATTTCACCCATCGTCGTCGTGAGGAAGAAGGACGGTTAAATTAGGTTGTGCGTGGACCTACGTGAAGTGAACAAGGCAGTAATTGCCGATGCTTTTCCTCTTCCGCATACAGAGGAATTACTTCATGAACTAGCTGGAGGAACGTACTTCTCAAAGCTCGACTTAGCGTCGGCATACCACCAGGTAGAACTAGCTCCGGAAAGTCGGGGACTAACCACCTTTATCACACACGAAGGATTGTTTCATTTTAAGAGAGTGTTTTGGCCTTGCATCTGCCCCTTCCGCCTTTCAGAGAATGATGCAGCATATTTTGAAAGATTGTAAAGGCGTACTTTGTTACATTGATAATGTGATTGTGTGGGGCAAGACACGTGAGGAGCACCACAAGAATCTACACCAAGTGCTAAAACGCATTGGCGATTCAGGTTTGAAGCTCAACCAGAAATGCACATTTGCTGTTTCAGAACTATCCTTTTTAGGGCATACGGTGAGCTCAAAAGGGCTCACACCATTGCAGTGTAAGGTTGACGCTATTGTCAAAGTGCCTGCTCCTCACGATGTTGCCACTTTGAGGTCAGTTTTGGGTCTCGCTGGTTACTATGCTCGGTTCGTGCCGCGATTTGCTGATCTGGTCGAGCCGCTTAGAAGGCTCCTGCGGTCTGGTCAACAGTTCACGTGGGATGATGAGGCTGAGAGTAGCTTCCAGCTTGTGAAGACAGCTTTGTCTTCAAGCCCAGTCATACAAATGTTTAACCCAGACCTTGATGTAATTGTTACGACAGATTCTGATAAGGGTCTGGGAGCCGTTCTTCAGCAACGCGATGGTGACAGCGTACGCACGGTGGCCTTCGCATCACGTTCCCTGACTCCTGCTGGGCGGAAGTACTCCGCTGGGGAACGTGAGGCCCTTGCATGTCTCTTCGCGTGCGAGCGCTGGCACGTCTACTTCTGGGGTAGAAAATTTTTGTTACGCACGGACCACCAGGCACTGGTGACGTTACTTTCAGCTGCCGGTACAGGACGCCGACCTTTGCGTATATCCAGATGATCAGCTCGACTTTTGTATTATAACTTCGACATAGAGTACCAAAAGGGATCACAAAATGTCGTGGCCGATGCGCTTTCACGCCTACCTCTTGACTGTGATTCACAGCAGAAGATGCAGGAAGAAATTGTGGCCGTTGTATCAGAGTGCCTAACAAAGGAACGGCTGCAGGTGGCCATTGCTGCAGACAGCACACTGCAGCAGGTTGTTGTGCACGTGGTACATGATTGGGCGCCTAGAAAAGCTTTGCCAGCAGGTAGTTGTTCCGAGTGAATTAACCTCGCTCCTTGCTGGTTTTGCGCACGAAGGTCACCCAGGAATTGTGAGGACGAGGCAGAGACTACGTGATCGTTACTGGTGGCCGCGTTTGAATAAACAGGTAGAAGAAGCAATTCATTTTTGCCATATCTGCCAGGCCGCGGACAAGTCCACTAAACCGTCGTTTGCACCGCTGCAGCCGGTGACATTTACAGCGCTACCATGGCAGAAGTTAGCAATGGATATAGTGGGACCGATTGGCTGGGCCCCTTCAAACTGTAGGTACATGATATCGCTGATCGATTACCATTCCAAGTGGCCTGAGGTTGCCTTTTCATCTACAGTGACGTCGCAGAGTGTGGTCGATTTTTTGCAGACTGTGTTCAGCCGAGAAGGCTATCCGGAAGAAATTGCTACAGATAATGGGCCTCAGTTTAGTTCGCAAATGTTTGAAACATTCTTGAGAGAGAGAGAGAGGTATTGCGCATCGTTGTTCTTCTCTGTACTATCGACAGGGAAACGGCGCGATTGCACATTTTAATCGCGTGCTGAAATATTTCATGCAGGTTGCCCGATTGGAGCTACGGCCCCTCCAGGCTGCTGTGGTTGACTATCTCGGCATATATAGGTCGACGCCGCATGCGACAACAGGTGTGTCACCAGCTAAGTTGCTCCACGGACGCCAGCCAAGGACAAGACTCAATACAGTGGGCTTGCATACAAGAGAGGGTGGCCATGCCGGTTCGAATAAAAATGTTCCTGCTAGGGTTAGGACGAAGCAGACGTATGCAAAACAGTATACGGACAGGAGGCGAGGTGCGAAAAGACCAGCCTTTAGAGTAGGGGACTTCGTTCGTGTACGCAAGACAGCAGACGGTGGGAAAGCGTCGGTAAACTACACGGGACCTTTCAAGGTTGTCGGCAGAAAAGGCAAAAGTAGCTTTTTCATGAGCGACGGTCGTTGCTGGAACGCGTCTAAACTAGTTCGGGTTCCCTGCAATCAATCGCAGACAATAGAACAATGGGCATGGGAATTGCCTCATCACTGCTAGGGTACCGCTGGGCCTGAAAGCTGCGCAGACGCTGAACAGGGTGAATTGTTGCGATTGCCGGAAACAAGGGCTGAAGTTAATGAAGAAGTGGTTGCTCCTTTAGAGGATTCGGTGGAGCAACCTTTGCGTCGCAGCACTAGGGTACGCCGACCTGTAGAAAGATTTGAGTTTTCTTTACCTGAACAATAAGTGTTTAGTTAGTGTTATTTTGGTTGTTGCAAATTACTATGTTATATTTTTCAAGCGGGAGGCGATGTTGTATCCTTATTTCTTTTTTCAGTTTCGTTTCTTTCAGTGTACGTATCGTCATTCAATATGATTCCCTATATAAGTGGCTTCACTGTGACGAATAAAGAAGGGTTTTTCGCATACTGCGCTTGCGTGGTCCCGTGTCATGCGTCTGGTCTGAAGCAGACGCCACAAAGACAAATAAATCTTTTGAATGCAGATTACAAAATACTTGCTGCGCTACTGGTTCATCGTCTTAAATGACTATTAAGTAAAATAGTTCTCTCCAGACTTGCACCATTCCTGCGAGGAGCATATTTTCCTTCCTAAACCTAACTCGAGATATCATAGAGTACACGAATGTGCGGGCAGCACCAGGTCTACTAGTAGCTTTAGATCAAGCGAAAGCTTTTGACTGCCTTGAACATCAGTACCTATTAGAAGTTTCGCGTTGTTATTATTTTCCCAAAGAGTTCATTCACGTTCTCGGGGTATTCTATACGAAGATGACTGAGGAACTGTTGTTGAAAGGAATCGTAACACAAACATTTAAGGTCGCAAGAGGGGTCCGGCAAGGATGCCCTCGTTCTCCTGTTCTTTTCCTGCTAGCAATAGACCCATTGTTAAGGCGCTGGCACAGCACAACATAAAGGGTCCCCCAATTCCAGGCTCCAGCTGCGTTAAAGTCTCTGCTTACGCTGATGATGTTACCCTTTTCCTAGAAGATGTTGACAGCCGTGTAGGTGTCTTTCCAACTTACGATGTTTTCTCCACTTTGTCGGGCGCCAGAGTGAATATCGATGAGTGCGAAGATCTAAATTTTGGAAGTAACAACATCGCTTTACCTGGTGCAATTAGACAGGTAGATCAGATACATATTCTAGGCGGTCGTTTTTGCGCAAGTGGTGTAACCCGCACATGTGGAGGGATATTGTGATCGGGATATAACAACAGACTGAAGCTGTATCTGCAGGCACCTTGCCTTTGGTGGAAAGAGCTTATTTTATTCAGAACGTAATGTGCAGCAAGCTCTGGTTTGCAGCACGAGTGGCTTTGCCACCGTCATCAACAGTACGTCCAGATAACGCTCTTATTTTTTCTTAATTCTGGCTTGGGAGATCCCAGTGCGTAACGCAAACATCCCTCCGTCTTCCCACGGCAAAGGGAGGCTGGAGCCTGCAATGCGTAATCACCTTCAGCAGAATTCTCTGCAGAAAGTGCACTTGTGATTTTCAGAATGACGAATCTTACCAAGGAAGGGTATTATTACTCTACTGGTTAGGTCATTATAAGCGTGCTGTAGTGTCTCGACGTCTAGGTAACTTAGCACCAGCAGCTATTGTGCCAGCGCCCCAGTACGCTGCAGCAGCACGTATGTACGCACAACGTGAAGTGATTCCGAATGTGTCATGGCGCTCTGCATTAGTATCGAGGCTCTGTGAAGTCGTGCGCATATCGGTCCTGCTTTAGAACTCTTGGCTAGGTCTTACACACAATTGGAAACCTGTTTCTTCGCCTGATCTGTCATCGCCTGCCAGAGATGTCTACTGGCAGTACCCGTGGGGCATCTTGCCAACGAGGGACAGGCTGAATACATGGGGCATGGTGCATATAATAAATGTATAAATTGTACTCAAGTAGAGACGAATAATATTCCTATAAAAGAATGTGTAGTCGCGTGTACTATGTGGAAGCTTGTAGGAAAGGTTTTTAGTGTATCTCTTACACAGGCCTTGACACAGGAGAACAAATTTAAATTTGAATACTTGGTTTAATATACGGTGATGTATGTACTGTGTCGTTTCCGAAATGTGTCTGAAAATTCGAGTAGGAGCAATAGAGCCATGTTGCTTGGGTTGCGCAAATTGCGTACAATTATATATGCTCATTTGGAGGAACGATTCTTTGTTTTGGGGAAACAAGAATTCCACCGCCAGTGTCAACGCGATATTTGTTGTGTCTAAAAGCAGATTTTTTTTAACCGTTTGTAGCTCTGTGATCGTAACATAACGGCCAATTCGGACCAAAACTAGCAGCTGTGCAGCCTTTACGGTTAGGTCTGTATTGTTGTCTTTCGTAACTTTTGCGTATGTGCAACATGACCATTTGCTATTTTGTTAGTAATTTGTTAACAAAATTCATGCTTACAATCAATTTTTATTTGGAGGGTGTTGTCCTCTTGCTGTATTCCAACAATGTGTCCTGTTTCAAATGTTTGTATTAACTCCGTGACATGGTGTTGACGGGTTTGTTCTGTACCTTTAGACGTGACAGGTCACCTTCGGGTGTAAAAAAAATTATTTCGCTTTTTACTAAAGATTACCCTGGGGAGGGACATTCCAACGAACATATAGGCCAATTTTTGTGGGGCCTGGCCGGTTTTTGCGAGGCCTAATAACTGAATCCAAAATAAGGTTATATTGCCATTGTTGAATGTTCTTGTAAACGGTCAGCTGCAGTCGCGGTGGCAGAGTAGTTTCTAATGTACTGCACGTTCAACCACGGATCGGGGTAGAAAGGGTTACTCCTGATTCCGCACGGCCGCTGCTTAATTGCAATGCCTGAGTGCGAACTCGGGCGAAATCAGGGATTGCGCGTGAAATTGTTCCGTCTATTTTTGAAGTGTTCGAAATTTCTCTGTTCACATGTTCGTTTGTGTTCAAAGTTTGTGCTTAAATACTAGAATTCAGTTATTGTCCACTATCACTACATTTTGTAAACCAAGCGGTTGAGTAGGTAAACTTAGCGTTGCCAGGCGCATACGAGGTTAATTATGAATGGTCACAGCCCCCAGCTTAGCAGAAAAAAAAAAAAAAGAAAGCTTAGCATAACTCGTGCTCCTTGAAGCGTACATTTCGAATCCGAATAGACTCGCCGGAAGTAAACATACATTTTCTTGGCTAGCTCTTCTCGCCGGCATCGAAGCTACAAAACGCCCATACTCCTCAAATCTGACAGAAGCTCAGGCGGCTGCACGGTTCGACATTTTTCACGGATTTCAGGAGGGCGCGATATGAAAACGGGAGCATACAGAAAAGGCAGGATTTTGGGCGACAGTGGCTTTCCAGCCGGATAAATCCAGCGCCCTGATCACGTTCACAAGGTTGGTCTGGGTCGCTGAAACACTAAAACTTTTTTTCAATCTTCATCGCGCCTACAACTTGTGATTGGAACCATATTGCTGCTTAAATTGTATGCATCAATGATAACGAACTCTTTCATAGCTGTTTAGCTAACATTGTATAATTAGGAGAACCTTACTTTTATAACGTCGTGATTCATTGTATGATCAGGAGATACTTGTTCTGTGCTATATGTTTAACTGCATTACTTGTTTTTTATTACATAATTTGACCACTGCTTTTTTAATGTCTCTGGCCCTGCGAGGAAAGATATGTGTCATTGAGAGCTAAGAGGCCAGGGGGGAAGAAAAAGGGGGGTATATTTTCTTCAAGGAAACACAATAAAGAAAATTACGTTCTTTACATCAATCAATCAGTCTGTTTTCACTCAAATAGAAAATGTGACGATATAAGGTCAAAATGTTGCAGATTGGAAATAGATTTGTTCGGAAACTGTTTGCACATTTTTTGAGTGCACTAGTAGCGCGAAAGACGTTAGCGTCGCTATGTTTTGTATGTTACCGTCACAAGCTGGCCGTGCCCAAAAGCAAAAGAAGCAAAAGCAATGTGCGTAGACCACCATATGTTCCCATTTACAAGTACGCCTGGAGCCTGAGATCCGAATTTATACAATATTTTCAATATTTGTACTAAAGAGCAACCCTAATGGGTTGATACAGTGCTTATACTTTACTAGAAACCCAGTTTGCGCTGCGATTAAGCAATACTTTTATCATAGTATGCGCCGTTAAAGAGCACATGCAAACACAAGTGCTGCAATGGGGTGGCGAGCGAAACGGTTGTGGAGTATCGGCCAGGGCTCTCCTCAAATCCCCGTAGGCCTCACCACAATATTCGTACTAATCTTTCGCCTTTTACTAATTTATGGTTAGTATATAGTACGTTAGTATATAGTATATAGTGTATAGTATAGGGTCACGAAGAGTCGGACACGACTGAACTGAACTGAACTGATATAGTACGTCGACCCGGACGGTGGTTAGCGTCATTTGCGGGTGACAAGTGGTGATTAAGGCCCCGGCGCCGCGCGCAGCGTGATTGCTTGGGCATCGCAGAGATGAATCGCCAATCGCCGTTGCAGCGTCCGTCAAAAGCGCAGTGCTGCTTCAATCAGTGCGCAGGAGCATACGCCAGTAGATGCTATCACCGACGCAATCGAAGAAATCGTCGGAGCCGGTGGGCTGATCTACCTGCAGCACCACGGGGGCACGAGGTTCTTGGCTGCCGTTTGGTCAGCGGCCCAGGCAGCTAAGATGGCAGCAAGCGGATCAATCAAGCTTGCGAACAAGGTTGTTCCTCTGGAACAGATGGGTTTACCTGTGATCTACGTGACCGTGTATCGCCTGCCACCGTGCATCAGCGACGATGCTCTTGTAGCAGCCCTTGCACCCTACTGGAAATGTCACGGCGTCTCAGACGTCGTTTTCAAGGACCGCTCGAACATTTGTAATGATACCACGCTTGTCAAGTTAGAAATGGTAAAGCCGGCACCCAACTTCATCGTTGTGGCTGGCTACCGCGTTATGATAGAGTATAGAGGAATGAAGAGAGTGTGTTCAAGGTGCGGTGTCGAAGGACATTTCAAAGGCGCATGCAAGACGGCGAGGTGCGCGCGGTGCGCGGTTTACGGCCACGCAACCAGCGAGTGTAAAGAGCCATGCCGACGCTATCAAGGTAGTCGCGCTACAGTCGACTGTGCCCAGCCACGCTCATACGCTGCTGCCGCCACTCCGCTCTCCCAGCAACCCCCCACGCACGCCGCAAGTGAAAGAGTACGGAATCCCGAAGAACCCCTTCAGCAAAACGCAGGAGAAATCAAAATGAAAAGACACAGGAGTCGTCGGTTACCACTCTAAACATAGAAGACGTTTCCTCGGTCGAAGGAAACGCGCCGACCACGACTGAAACTACGTCCACTGACAACTACGCTTCCGAGCTGTCAGACTCAAGTTCTCAGCAAGACCCAGAAGGAGAAAGACGCCTACACGTTCAAAGACAGAACATCTCCAAAGACCCTCGCCTTGTCAACCCAATAAGCCAAGTGTCAGACCTCCTGGAAGCAGCGCGACAGTCGGGCAGCATTCAAAATGGCGCTACCAACAGCCATGGTTTATTCAGCGGCCACGCCCCTTCAGCAGCCATCTTGGCCTCCCCGACGACTCACACGGTCCCAGTAATATAACAGAGCCACACCTCAGGCCAAAACTAGAAGAAAACATCAGTAGAAATAATGCAAGCACAGGGCGAAGTCGACCGCAAGCGGAAGACTCTAAAGGACAACTTTCCTCCTCAGACGGCATCACGACGGCAAGACAAGATATTGCCCCGCTCAAGAAGTCGAAAAAGACACCGGACGAAAGCGCCATGGATTTCACTTCGGATACGGAATCGCCTTAGATTCAGTCATCACGCACCGTTGTGCGCATTTGTTTTCTTCTCTCCTTTTTTCCCCCTCTCCTTTCAACAGAACTGGAATGTCTCGTCGACGCCCACCCAGCCTTGCTATCAACTGATATACATTGTCAACGGCGCAGTCATCTTCCGGCAACCGCTTGCACGTGTCGCCAACCGTCTGCCACATCTGTCGTCTGTAGTTACTCCTCTATTTTTCTGTGCACTTCTTTCTGCGCGTGTGTGTATATGCATCGCATTATACCTCGCCTGTCAACCGTTGGACCGCAGAAACTTGTGTTCAAGTCGGCAAGCCAGCTTTTCAATGCCCTTCCTATCAATGAAAAAGGCATATTTACACATAGTGACTCTTAATGCACAAGGCTTCAGAAACAGAAACAAGCAAAGAGAAATAGTTCATTTTGCAAAAGAAAACAAAGTGGATCTCATGTTCCTGCAGGAATGTAGCCTGTGGAACTCACAAGAAGTTAAAAGTTTCTGTGAAGAGTTCTCCGTTAAAGCCTTTTTTTTTTTCCTACAGCCATTCACGGAGCCGTGGAGTGGGCGTAGTTGTTTCTTTCAGACCATTACTGCATGGCAGTTTTCGTTTGTTTGACATGGAAGGCAGAGTGATTGCTTTTGATTTTTTCTGGGGTAAAAAAAATTTCGCACACTGAACATTCATGCTCCAGCGAAGCGGCCTAACTTGAAACGTTTCTTCAACGAGCTGGCCCCTTTCATTTTAGAAAACCATCTGTTTTTGGTACTAGGCGACTTCAACTGCGTTCTGGATGCCAGGCGCGACATAAGAGATCCTGCCCAAGATGGGTCCATATCACACGCGGCCGAATTAGCGGGATTCGTTCGCGAATATCGACTGACCGACGCTTGGGTGCATATGAAAGGCGACACTTTTGGTTGCACATAGCGACAAAGGCGAACACAGACCAGGCTAGACCGCGTGTATCTTCCACCTGAACTAGTCCCCCGTCTTGTACAATGCAATGTCCTATCATTCTCTCGGGACGCTGGTCACATCTCGGACCACCAGCCGTTTCTTGTCATAAGGGAGGCCCGGGGATCGTGGACATCTCTGGAGGCTAGACGTAGCTTCTTAACGTGATCCCGCGGCATTAGCTGAAATCAAGGCAGCAGTAGCAGAATCGCTTACTCCGCAGAAGCGAGACATCGACAAATGGAACGATTTAAAACAAAGCTGGAGATCCGCCTGCATAAAAGCAAGCATGAAGAGGAAGAAAGCAGAGTCGGAGCAGATCTGTGAAAGTTTGCGACGCATTCGCATAGTGCGAACGGGAGGTTCGAAGACTCAACTTTTCCAGGAATACCTTGAATGCCAGCGCGACCGATATAGCCGCCTTTTGTGCAGAACCTCACAGACGTCGGCAAAGGCATGGGCAACAAATTGACCAGTCTCCGATCCAGAGGTGCTGCGTTTAGCATGCACGTCAAGTTCCGCTCGCAGTAGTTCGTCGTTTATAGAAAAAGTATTTGTTGAAGATGGGAGCGAGAGCGGACTGCGTCGAGACATCGAAAGGATGTTCTATAACTGGTTTAGTGATGCGTTTATGTCGGAATGCACGCAAACTGCCGAAACATTCAAGAATGAAGTCACTAAATTTTGTTGTTACCTTCCACAATCGGATGATGCAAAAGGAACAAATTTAACCTCCTCCACTGACAAGCAAGAACTGTTTTTGTCCTGATAACTATGAACAGCGCGGCAGCTCCCGGAACGGACGGCCTACCCATCGAATTTTACCGAGCCTGCTGGTCAGAAGTTAGTGACGATTTAGTAGCTCTACTGAATGCAGTGCTGGAATGCAAAGGAATACCTAGACCTTTTCAAGAGGGCGTGTAACCCTCCTGCCTAAACCCGGCGCAGATCCTGCAAAACCAGCATCGTGGAGACCAATAACTCTTTTGAATGCAGATTACAAAATATTTGCAGTCCTACTCGTCCAGCGTCTTAAAGGACTATTAAGTAAAATAGTTAGTCCTCTCCAGACCTGTTCCATCCCTGGAAGGAGCATATTTTCCTCTCTCAACCTTACTCGAGACATAATACAATACACGAAAGCGCGGGCAGCACCAGGTCTTCTGGTTGCTTTAGATCAGGCGAAAGCTTTTGACCGCCTCGAACATGAATACCTTTTCGAAGTTTTGCGTTGTTCTAATTTTCCCAAAGAGTTCATCCAAGTTCTTGAGCTGTTGTATTTAAACATGACTGGGGAACTGTTGTTAAACGGAATCGTAACACCAACATTTAATGTCACAAGAGGGGTCCGGCAAGGATGTCCACTCTCTCCTGTGCTTTTCGTGTTAGCAATTGACCCATTGTTAAAGCGCTGGCACAACACTGCGATAAAGGGTCTCCCAATTCCAGGCTCCAGCAGCGCTAAAGTCTCTGCTTGCGCTCATGATGTTACCTTTTTCCTAGAAGATGTGGACAGCTTTGTAGGTGTCTGAACAACTTACAATGTTTACTCCACTTTGTCGGGCGCCAGAGTGAATATTGATAAATGCAAATCACTAAACTTGGCAAGTAACAACAACGCTTTACCTAGTGGAATTAGACAAGTAGATCACATGCGTATATTGGGCGCTATTTTTTGCGCAAGTGGTGTATCCCCGCCCATGTGGAGGGATATTGTGATCGGGATGCGACGACAGACTGAAGCTGTGTCTGCAAAGTCCTTGTCTTTGGAGGAGAGAGCTTATTTAATTAAGAACGTAATGTGTAGCAAGCTCTTGTTTGCAACACGAGTGGCTTTACTACTGTCATCAACAGTACGGGCAGATAACACTCTTATGTTTTCTTGGTTCTGGCTTGGGAAATCCCAGTGTGTAACGAAAAACGCCCTCCGTCTTCCCCGAGCCTACGAAGGCTGGAGCCTACCATGCATAGTCACTTTCAGCAGAATTCTCTGTACAAAGTGCACTTGTGATCTTCTAGATGACGAAACCTACCAAGGAAGAGTATTATTATAGTACTGGTTAGGGCATTACAAGAGTACTCTAGTGCCTCGAGGTGTAGGCAACTTAGCACCAGAAGCTGTTTTACCAGCGCCCCAGTATGCTGCGGCAGCACGTATGTATGCACAACTTGAAGCGCTTCGGAATGTGTTGTGGCGCTCAGCACCGTTAAACAGGCTGTGTGAAACCATGTGTATGTCGGCCCCGCCTTTGAACTCTTTGCTAAGTCCGACACACAATTCGAAACCTGTTTCTTGGCGTGACCTGCCATCGACTGTCAGAGATGTCTACTGGCAGTACTCGTGGGGCATCTTGCTAACCAGGGGCAAGCTGAGTAGATGGGGCATGATGCCAAATAATAAATGTATAAATTGTGCTCAAGTAGAGACCAATAATCATCCTATAACAGAATGTGTAGTCGCGTGTACTATGTGGAAGCTTATTGGGAAAGTGTTCAGTGTGTTTCCTACACATGCTCCAACACAGCGGAATAAATTTGAATACTTGGTGTACTATACGGCGATGTATGTCCTGTGGCATTTCCGTAATTTGTCCGAGAGCTCGAGAAGACGAAACAGAACAATGTTTCCTAAGTTGCGCAAATTGCGTACAATCAGAGATGCTCATTTAGAGGAACGACTGTTTGTTATGGAGGAACAAGAGTTCCTCCGTCAATGGTTAATACGATATTTTCTTGTATCTAAAAACAGAGTGCTTTTAACTGTTTGAGGGTCTGTGATGTAACATGGCGGCTAGTTCGGACCTAGACTAGCAGCTGCGTAACCTATATGGTTAGGTTTCTATTGTTGTCTGTTGTAACTTTTGGGTATGTGCAACGTGATCATTGGCTCTTTCGATTGTCATTTGTTAACAACAAACATGCGTCCAGTCAATTTTAATTTGGAGGGTATTGTCCCCTTGTTGTCATCCAGCATCCTGTCATGTTTTCTCATGATTGTATTGACCCCGTGCCATGGTGTTGACGGGTCTGTTTTGTACTGCTGTACTTGACATGTCACCTTCGGGTGTAATAAATCATTTTCTTTCGCCTTTTACAGTCAGTTTTCATTTGAAGGATGTTATCCTTTTGTTGTAATCCAGCAATGTGTCTTGTTTTCACTTGATTGTATTAATCCCGTGCCATGGTGTTGACGGGTTTGTTTTGTACCGCTGGACTTGACTTGTCACCTTCGGGTGTAATAAAAAATTTTCTTTCTCCTTTTACCAAAGATTACCGTAAGTAGTGACACTATAATGATCCTATTGGCCAATGTTTGTGGGGCATTGCCCGGTTGGGCGAGGCCTAATAACTGAATCCAATGTAAGATTGTTTTGTAACAGTTGTTAACGAAATAATTATTGCAGCCGCTGAACGAGGGCACCGAGAGCAGAACCTGGAACGCGGGCAACGGGAACGGGCCTACACTTGAATGTCCTCTACGTCTTCCTACTGCGCTCCTTCTTCACCTCTAATGCACGTGTCACTGCCCCCTCCTGTGGAGCCTAACCCCGATGTGGTGTTACCGTCGGACAGAAGAGCGAGGAGAAAAATCTTTGAGAAGTTACGCCACGAGTCTGACATCACGGAATAGACTACATGCAGCCTGAAAGTTAGTCGATGGATCGCTCGTAGTATGGCTTCATTCGCACCACATACACAATGTCACTGCGCTTGCTGTTGCGCGCTGTACGAGCTGGCGAGGCTGATGCAACTACATACGTTACTCCACTGAGGCGGCGGACAACAAGGTAAGGGCCGAAGTAGCGGCGCAGTAACTTTTCAGACAGCCCGAGGCAACGAACGGGTGTCCAGATCCACACATAGTGCCCACGGCGACGAATGGGTCTCCATATCCACGCATAGTCACAGGGGCTGTAGGTAACGTAGCGGCGTCTAAGGTTGTAGCGGTCAGCATCGATCTGCTGCTGACGGTGAGTACGGTGTTTGGCCAGTTGCTGCGCTTCTTCTGCGTGCTGAACATGTGTGGCGAGGTCAACGTCAGGTTCAGTCTCACTGTCAGAAGTATCCACGGCTAGTATAACATCCACGGGGGTGGTAACCTGGCGACCGAAGACAATTCGAACGGAGTGAACCCCATCGTTTCTTGCTGCGCGGTATTATACACGAATGTTGCGTATGGAAGAACTTGGTCCCATGTTTTGTGCTCGATATCAACATACATGGAAAGTATGTCGGTCAAAGTCCTGTTGAGGCGTTCCACCAAGCCGTTTGTTTGCTGCTGTTGTACACCTATGGCTGGTGTGCGTAAGCTTCAGCACAGCCTGAGTGAAGCGGGCCGTAAATGCAGCTCCACGGGCAGTAACGATATATGTAGGAGCGGCATGACGCAGAACGATGTTGTGGACAAAGAATTCGGCGACTTCAGCAGCAGTACCATTTGCAAGTGACGTGGTGGCAGCGTACCGCGTCAAGTTATCTGTCGCGACCACAATCCACCGTTTTCCTGTGGACGATTTCAAAAAAGTGCCGAGAAGGTCTCTGCCAATCAACTGAAAATGGGCCTTGGGCTTCCTATGGGCTGCAGAAAGCTGGCTGGTTTCAGAGGAGGAGATTTGCGCCGTTGGCAATCGCGGCATGTTACGTATTTACGCACTGATTGTAGTAAACGCGGCCAGTAATACTTCAGCCGAATCTGCCAGTGTGCCACTGACCGCCCAAAACCCGGCGGACAGTTCGTCTTGACAAGTGCTCAAGATTTCGGAGCGTAACTAGTATGATACAACAAGCAGAAACGTCTCATTTTTGCTGTCAAAGTTGCGCTTGTAGAGGACTTCACGCCGCAGAATGAAGGACTGTAGTCCACGGCGAAACACACAAGAGGTGCAATAGCAATAAAGCCCTCCAGATACTTAATGAGTGGCGCCAGCTCAGATTCAGTCCGTTGAAGCTGCGCCATAAGGGAGATGCTAATAGCAAAAAGAATAGGGCAATCTTCGATTCTGTCTTGCGTAGCCGGTTCCACGGGCGCTCTTGATAAACAGTCCACGTCTTGGTGCTACCGACCCGATTTATAGACGACCGTCACATCGTACTCCTGCAACCAGAGGCTCCATCTGGCCAACGGGCCAGAAGGGTCTTTAATGCTGGCTAGCCAGCATAGCGAGTGATGATCGCTGACAGCACGAAATGGTAATCTGTAGATGTATGGTCGGAACTTACTTAGAGCCCAGATGACGGCAAGACACTTTTGCTGCCGTCAAATGGTTCCGTTTCAATCTAGAAACTGTGCAGCTCGCGTGGGCGATAACTCGTTTAGCGCCGTCCTACCACTGTATGAGGATCGCTCCGAGGCCGACATTGCTGGCGTCAGTGTGGACATCAGTCTCTGCATTCTTGTTAAAATGAGATAGTATTGGTGGACTTTGAAGGCGGCGGCGGAATGTCTCGAAGGCTTCGTCTTGGGAGCTTCCCCTTTATTGTAATCTCTCAAGATGACAAAAAAAAACAAATAAATAAATGTGAGAGAAAACCCGCACCCAACCAGAGGTTATGGCAAGCAAAAACCAATTCAAATTAAAAGAAAATGGGAAAATCACAAGAGAAAATTTAAGGAAAGCCAATCAGAAGAAGAAGAAAACTACGGCCCAAATGGCGGCCGGCAAAAGCGGTTTTTAGGGCAGAAATGCCGCGCGACAAGTTTACTCAATATAGAGACTAAAAAAAAACACACAAGGCTGGATCCAGCGGGCCAAGAAACGTCCGATGTGCTCGCAAGTGGCCACGATGAAGGAAAATGCGGGGAACTGTGGAAAGGAAGAGAAGTCAAGAAAAGACGAGGGGAATAAAAAAAAGACACAGAGAGAGGACAGGGAGCAGCTCAGTATGCTAAAGAATGCAGGTCCCAAGAACAGGTAAGAGCATGGGAACTGATGTGTAACTAGTGAAAAAAGAAAGTAAGGGACAGAGTTCAGCTTACAGTCATTACGGAAGACATTTATGTATTAAAAGAGATAAAAATAAACGAGGACACTCAGGGCAAGCAAACAGGAAGCCACATGTCCACATGGCAGGGGCAGGGCCGCAGCCCACCAAAATCGGCCATATGGCGCCCCCGACCACACAAGACATGTTGAAGACTTTGTAATGACCGGTAGGGCTAGACACCATCGAGGCGGGAAGGAACGCGATTGATAGATGGAAGCAAAGAAGAGACACGAACGGCAATACGTATAAGCAGCGCACGAGAACGAGCGGAGGATAATAAAAAAGGGAAGTCTTGAGGGGAAACAAACGTCTGATACCGAGGCAGCATCTTTGCTATCCGGGGTGAGAGGACAGGCGCGTATAGGTAACGAATCACATCACCCTTAGCTTCACCGCATGGACAGTAAGGCGAAGAGAGAAGTGCAAAGCCATGGAAATACGAAGGAAAACGGCCGTGACCCGTTAGTAGAGGAACAACAGAACGGGCCGGAGGAAAAGAGGGGTAGACGAAGAATTGAGGGGACAAAAATAGACAGGAGGATGTCTGAGTGATCCGCGGTCCAGATGGATGCTTAGAACAGTTGTGCGCATACGGATGCGCACAAAGGCGACAGCCACGACGGCCGTAAGAGGCTACGCGTCGACGCCAGAGAGGCGGTCCTGTCAGCTAGCTTGTTGCCCCAGACAAAACAATGGGCACGGACATGGTACAAAAGGACAGAACGGTGAAGAGAAATGGTGGCAAGGGTGCATTTTGTGTCGCGGATGCAGAAATTGTGGGTGGAAAGAGAATGGATAGCCTGGAGAAGAGAAAGGCAATCAGCGTAGATATGCAAGGGTAAAGGAGAAGAGGCGTGCCGGCCATAACAACAAGCCTCGTGAAACGCAACAACCTCTGCGCAGAAGGCACTGCGGGCTGTTTCAAGCCGAAACCGAGCTACTTTACGTAGCGCGCCACAAGATGAAAATGCAACAAAGACATGGCCCGCAGAGCGGGATGCATAAGAAGCCCCTGTGAGGATATGAAGGCCGGAAAGGAAGGACTGAGAAGGAAAATTAGAAGGGCGAAGACGGTGAACGAGAAATAAAAGTCCAGAGAGGGATGGTCAAACTAGGGCACTTCCCCATACAAAGGGTGTGTCATCTCCAGTCAAGGCAGTCAATGGCTCACTTAGGCGAGAAAAATCTTTAACAATGCGGCGGTAATACGAGCAGAGGCCCCAAAAACATCGGAGGGCCTTCTTGTCGGTTGGAGGTGGGAAACTGGAGACGGCGGAAATATTATCGGGGTCTGGGAGAACACCTTGTTCGCTGACAACAAGCCCCAAGAAACGAAGCTCCTCGAAGGCAAAATTACATTTTTCTGGCTTGATAGTTAGTAGCACAGACTGGAGAGCTTGAAGGAAAATACGCAATCGCTGCAAGTGTTCTAAGCCAGACAAAACGTTGACCACGTGGTGCAGGTACACAAGGACGACTGCCACTTCAGAGTTGCTAAAACAGTATATACCATGCGTTGAAACGTGGCCGGCGCGGAGCAAAGCCCAAACAGGAGCACCTTAATTCGAACAGATCGTCGGGTGTCACAAAAGCTGTTTTCTCACGATCTCAGTCGTCCACTTCGATTTGCCAATATCCGCTTTTCAGGTCTAAAGAAGAGAAGAACCTGGCGTCTCGGAGTCGGTCAAGTGCATCATCGATCCTGGGGAGCGGGTATACGACCTCTTTAGTAACATTATTCAGTTTCCTCTAATGCGCAGAATCGTGACGTGTTATCTTTCTTTTTCTGCAGGAACGCCGGCGACGCCCACGGACTTGTTGACGGCTATATAACATCGTCCGCAAGCATTTCATCTACTTGCGTTCTAATAGCCTCCCGCTCTTTAGGCGAAACGCGATATGAACATACGCTGATAAACTGGTGGCGTGGCCAAATCGGTGACGATGCGACGCTTGGCTTCCGGCGTACGCCCGACCTTGGAGCTCGTCCCGAAGCAATCTTTAAAATCAAGTAACGGGGACGACAGAAGGTTCTTCTGATGAGGTGACAACCCCGGGTTGATTTTAACCTTCTGAAGTGCGTTAAGTCGTGCGGCATCGTCGCGACGAATCATCAACACAGGGTACAGATTCAGTAACCCATCCACGTCGTGGAGGTAGGCGACAGCCACTCCCTTGGCGAGGTGCTGAATTTCATTTGTGAAATTCGTCAGGAAAACTGTCGCACAGCCTTCATTCAGTTCGACAATACCGCGCGCGATAACCCCACCCATCACGAACAACAGCGAAGGGTGACTGTCCACAATACCTTCGTATTCGAGAAGCCAGTCGTTCCCCACTAAAACCAGCACACTGGGCCGTGGTGGCAGCATTACATCATGTTCAACAATACGCAGAGCGTTCACTCCTTGGTCTCTTGTGTCACTGTGCGCCCCGACATGCTTTGTCGAAAATGTGGCTCACGTCTCGTGTAGGTCGATCACAGCACTGTTTGCATGCAGAAAATCGAGGTTCAGGATCAAATATCTCGAGCAGTCGCGTAAGACGACGAATTCCCGACGTAGGCGAAACAGCGGATACCGATTCGGGCTGTGCACCT
Organism: Amblyomma maculatum; assembly: GCF_055883805.1. Lineage (NCBI taxonomy): Eukaryota > Metazoa > Arthropoda > Arachnida > Ixodida > Ixodidae > Amblyomma > Amblyomma maculatum. Next base: position 122,009,997 of record NC_139346.1, read on the forward strand.
TTCGGCCGGGCCAATGAGGTGTCCTCCAGCCGTGCGAATGCTAGGGCGCAAAGATGGCATCAAAACTTTGCTAAATTAATGAGCGAGGGCGCAGCTGATCACTGAATAGTCTGCACCAGTATCAAGCAAAGCTCAAGTAACGCAGCAGTATCAAGTAAAAGTTCCGTCAATTGTCACACACAAATCAGAAGTAGCGCGTTGCATGCTGTCGCTACCAACCCTTGTGAGAAATCAGCGTATCGGTGTAGCGGCGGCGTAGAATCTTCAGTTTTCTTGACAGGAGCGGCCTTGTCTCTAGAGACCACTGTAATTAGTTTTCCTGGCGTGGACTAGGAGAACCCCGCTAAGATAGGTGCCGTCTCGGCGAGAGCTTGGAGAACGGTACCACCGCGGAGATGACGATCTAGAGTCATTGCGGCCGTATGTCCCAGGCCTCTGACGGGCTGACAGATGAACTTCAATTTGTAGTGGTCGTTCGCCGTTCGGTGGGGAAGGGTCGTCGGGTGCGAAACCACGCAAATCGACTCGGCGGTATACAGGCAGGCCATGTAAAGATGACCCGCCTCGCCACAGTGGTAGTAGAGGGGCCGCCGGTCCGGTGCACGCCACACATCACATTTCCATGGCCGCTGATAGTCTGAACGAGCTGGCGCACGGGCAGACAAGACTGGGGTACTGCTTCAGTCGCGGTTTTCACGTGGCAGCCTGGTGCTGGTGCCCGGCAGAGGACAGGTGCATAGGTCTGTCCTCAGTCTGTCTAGGAACCTCAGAGAGTTGTTTCTGCGCTGCCAGGAGCACCTCGTCCCGGACGACTTCAGACAGCGATGCAATTGAAGCGCCGCTGGAAGGCACCTGGAGGGCTTGTAGTTTCTATCTGACGATCGACCTGATTAGGTCAAGTAAAACGGCAAAAGCGCTCACCAGCAGCATCGAAGAAACAGCGGGTCCAAGCATGCTTACATCCCGATTGTATTGCCGGGCTCGTTGCTAAAGCGTCGTCACCATTCTTGTCGCCTCAGTGAGAAATTCAGCAACGGTACGCGGTGGACTGCGCACAATACCGGCGAAAAGCTCCTGCTTGACCACACGCATGAGGTGCCAAAGCTTCTTATCGTCCGCCATGAAGGGGTCGGCACGCCTAAATACGCGCGTCATGTCCTCCACATACATGCGGACGTTTTCATTAGTCCGCTGGATACGGGAGTGAAGCGCAGTTTCAGCTTTCTCCCGGCGTGTCTGTGTTGAGAAATGTATCTATGTTTCCCAGGTGAACAAGGTGTTTTCTTCTACCTGTTCTTCTTCACCTCTAATGCACGTGTTATTATTGCCTTCGTTGAATGTTCTTGTAAACGGTCAGCTGCAGTCACGGTAGCAAAGCAGTTTCTAATGTACTGCTCCTGCGACTACATTACGCACTATAGCACTGGTCAGGGACGCCAGCGCGGATCGGGGAAGAGAGCTTACATCTGATGTCCCTCGACCGCTGCTTAATTGTGATACCTCGATGCGAATTCGGGCGACTTCCGGGATTGCGCGTGCAATTGTCTCGTCCATTTGTGAAGTAATCGAAATGTTCCTCTTCACATGTTCGTTTGTGTCAAACGTTTGTGCTTAAATACTACAATTCAGTTACTTTCCACCAAAATTAAATTTCGCAAACAGCGGTGAAGTCGGTCAGCTTCGTACTGCGGCCTGGCGCGTACGTGGTTCATTTTGAATGGTGCCACATCATCATCACAAACCCCTGCTTAGTAGCAAAAAAGGAAAACGTATTATAACTCGTGCTGCTTGAAGTGTACATTAGGAATCCGAATAGACTCGCCGGAAGTAAACATACATTTTATTGGCTAGCTCTTCTCGCCGGCATCGAAGCTACAAAACGCCCATACTCCTCAAATCTGACAGAAGCTCAGGCGGCTGCACGGTTCGACATTTTTCACGGATTTCAGGAGGGCGCGACATGAAAACGGGAGCATACAGAAAAGGCAGGACTTTGGGCGACAGTGGCTTTCCAGCCGGATAAATCTAACGAATTGATCACGTTCACAAAATTGGTCTGCGTCGAAACATATTTTTCAGCTTATATCGCGCGCACAACTCCATCAATGATAACTGTTTCATAGCTGTTGGGAGAAACTTGCTTTTATAACGTCGTGATACATTGTATGATTAGAAGATACTTCTTCAGTGTTATGTTTACCTGCATTTCTTGGTTATTATTACATAATTTGACCACTCCCCTACTTAATGCCTCTGGCCCTGAGAGAAAATAAATACAACAATGAGAGCTAGGAGGTCCGGGAAGAAAAAGGAGGCAAGGAGAGGGGGCGGGGGGGGGGGATCTTTTCCTCGTGAAAACGAGAAAGAAAATTATGTCCTTTACAACAATCAAAATGTCTGTTTTCTCTCAAACCGAAAATTTGACGCCAAGGTGAAAATGTTGCAGATTGGAAACATATTTGTTTGTATACTGTTCGCGCATTTTTTTGTGCGCACGTGCAGCGCTAAAGACGTTAGCGTCGCTATGCGTTGTAGGCGACCGTCACCGTTACTACATGGCCATGGCCGCACCCAAAAGCAAAACAAGCAAAAACAATGTGCGTAGACTATGAAATGCTCCCGTTTCCAAGAGCGAGCCTAGATCCGAATTTATACAATGTTTTCAATATTTTTGCTACAAAAAGAGTAACTAATAGTGGTGATAGTACTTATATTCACAAGATTCACAAGGGTACAATGTTCTTGGCTGCCTTCGAGCCAGCGGCCTAGGCAGCTAGGATGTCAGCAAACGGATCGATTACGCTTGAGAACCAGGTTGTTCCTCTAGAACAAATGGGGTCGCTGGAGTTCCACGTGACCGTGTATCGCTTTTCACCATGTATCAGCGACGAAGCTCTTGTCGCAGCCCTTGCACTCTACGGGAAATGTCACGGCGTCTCAGACGTCGTTTTCAAGGACCGCTCAGACATTGCTGATGGTAACAGGCTTGTCAAGATAGAAATGGTAAAGCCCGCACCCAACTTCATCGTTGTCAATGGCTACCGCGTCATGATTGAGTACAGAAGTATGAAGAGAGTTTGTTCAAGGTGCGGTGTTGAAGGATATTTCAAAGCCGCATGCAAGATGGCGAGGTGCGCGCGGAGCACAGCCTACGGCCACGCAATCAGCGAATGCAAGGAACCATGCCAACGCTGTAAAGAGTCACGCTACAGTCGACTGTGCCCAGCTCATACGCAGCTGCCGCCACTCCGCTCTCCCAGCCCACGCACGCTGCAAGTGGAATACGGAATCCCGAAGAACCCCTGCAGCGAGACGCAGGACAAGACGGAATTGAGAAGACACAGGTCATGTCGGTCACCACTCGAAACACGACGTTTCCTCGGTCGAAGGAAACGCGCCGACCACGACTGAGACAACGTCGAGTCACAACTTCTCTTCCGAGCTGTCGGACTCAAGTTCATAACAAGACCCAGAAGGCGAAAAACGCCCATGTGCTGAAAGAAAGAATGTCCCAAAAGACCCACGCCTTGTCAACCCAATAAGCCAAGTGTCAGACGTACTGAAAGCAGCGCGAACTTCGGGCAGCATTCAAATGGCGCCACCAGCAGCCATGGTTTATTCAGCAGCCACGCTCCTTTCAGTGGTCATCTTGGCCTCCCTGACGACTTGCATAGTCCCAGTAATGTCACACAGCCATACCTTGGGCCAAGACTGGAAGAAAACACCAACAGGAATAATGGAAGTACAGGGCGAAGTCGACCTCACGTGGAAGACTCAAATAAACGACTGACCTCTTCGGACAGTAGCGCGGCGGCAAGAAAAGATGTTGCCCCGCTCAAGACGTCGAAAAGGACACAAGGTGAGCGCGCCATGGATTTAACCTCGGATACGGAAGCACCTTAGATCCAGTTATCTTGCACCGCTGCGTGCGTTTTCTTTCCTTCAATATATTCCCCCTTTCCTATCAACAGAACTGGAATGTCGCGGCTAACGGCCACCTAGTCTCTCCATCAAATATGCAGTTATCTTCACGAAACTGCTCTCATGTGTCACCTATTGGCTGCATCTTGGACGTTGTTTCCGTGGCCATGTCTGCCGTCTGACATTTTTCATTCGTTATTATTCACACTTACTCTGTGCATGTGTGCATCGCATCATATTTCGCCTGTCAGCCGTTGGGCCCCAGCATGTCGGTAAGCCAGCTTTTCAATGCCCTTCATATCACTGGAAATGGCATAGTTACACAAAATGACACCCAAAATGCACAAGGCTTCACAAACTGAAATACGCGAAGGGTAATAGTTCATTTAGCAAGAAAAAACAAAGTGGATCTCCTATTCCTGCTAGGATGTAACCTGCGGAGCTATCAAGAAGGAAAACGTTTCTGCGAGGAGTTCTTCGTTAAAGCCTTTTTTTTTTTCTGATAGCCCATCACGGAGCCGTGGAGTGTGCGTAGTTGTGTTTTGCAAATCATTACTGCATGGTAGTTTTTGTTTATTTGACACGGAAGGCAGCGTGATTGCTTGTGACTTTCCTGGGGTGAAAAAACAATTACGTGCACTGTACATTTACGCTCCAGCGACGCGGCCTAACTTGAAACGTTTGTTCGCTGTGCTTGCTTCTTTCATTTTAGAGAACCATCCGTTTCTGGTAGTCTGTGACTTCAACTGCGTTCTGGATGCCAGGCGCGAAATACGAGGACGTGGCCAGGATGGGGCCGTAGCACACGCGGCCGACCTAGCACGATTCGTTCGTGAATATCGATTGACAGACGCTTATGTGTATATGAAAGGCGACACCTTTGAAGGCACATGGCACCAAATGCGAACACAAACCAGGCTAGACAGCGTGTATCTTCCTCCTGAACTAGTCCCCCGTCTTATCCAGTGCAATGTCCTCGCATTCTCTCCTGACGCTGGTCACATCTCGGACCACCAGCCTTCTTCTGGCATCATACATTTAGAAAGGAGGCCCGGGGATCGCAGTGATCTCTGGGGGCTACATGTAGCTTCTTTACGTGATCCCGCGGAATTAGCTGAAATCTGGGCAGCACTAGCAGAATCATTCACTCCACAGAAGCGAGGCATCGACAAATCGTAGGAATCAAAGCAAAGCATGGAGATGCGCAGGTATAAGAGCAAGCAGGAAGAGGAAGAAAGCAGACAGAACAGATATGTGAAAGTTTACGACACATTCGCATAGTGAGAATGGGAGGTTCCAAGACACAACTCATGGAGGAATATCTTGATTGCCTGCGAGACCGATACAGCCGCCTTTTGTGCGGAAGCTCCCAGACGCCGGCAAACATATAGGCCACTAATAGACCAGTTTCGGACCCAGAAGTGTTACGTTTGGCTCGCACATCAAGTTCCGCGCACAGCAGTTCATATTTCATAGAAAAGGTATTAGTTGAAGAAGGGAGCGAGATCGGACTGCATCGTGATATCGAAATGATGTTCTTCAACTGGTTTAGCGGTGTTTTTATGTCGGAATGCACAAAAACCGCAGAAACACTCATGAATGAAGTCACTAAGTTTTGTTATAATCATCCACAACTAGAACATGAAGAAGGAACAAATTTAACCTCCCCCACTGACAGGCAAGAACTGTCCTGAAAACTATGAACAGCGGAGCAGCTTCCGGGACTGATGGTCTACCTGTCGAATTTTACAGAGCCTGCTGGTCAGACATTAGCGACAGTTCAGTAGCTCTCCTAAATGCAGTGCTGGAATGCAAAGGAATACCTACATCCTTTTCAAGAGGGAGTGTAAACCTGCTGCCTAAACCTGGCGCAGATGATGCACAACCAGCATCATGGAGACCACTAACTTTTTTGAACGCAGATTACAAAATACTTGCAGCCCTACTGGTGCATCGTCTTAAAGAACTATTAAGTAAAATAGTTAGCCCTCTCTACACTTGCTCCTTTCCTGGGAGGAGCATATTTTCCTCCCTCAACCTAACCCGAGGTATGATACAGTAAATGAAAGCGCGGGCAGCACCAAGTCTACTGGTTGCTTTAGGTCAAGCGAAAGCTTTTGACCGCCTTGAACATCAATATCTATTCAAAGTATTGCGTTGTTGTAATTTTCCGAATGTGTTCATTCAAGTTCTTGCGCTATTGTATTCGAAGATGACTACGGAACTGTTATTGAAATGAATCGTAACACCAACATTTGATGTCACAAGAGGTTTCGGGAAGGATGCCCTCTTTCTCCTGTCCTTTTCGTGTTAGTAATTTACCCGTAGTTAAGGCGCTGGAACAAAAGAACTATAAAGGGTCTACTAATTCAGAGCTACACCGCGTTTTTTTCTGCTTACGCTGATGATGTTACCTTTTTTCTAGACGATGTTGACAGCTTTGTAGGTGTCTGTACAACTTACAATATTTACTCCATTTTGTCGAGTGCCAGAGTGAATATCGATAAGTGCAAAACACTAAATTTGGCAAGTAACAACATCACTTTACCTGGTGCAATTAGACAGGTAGATCACATGCGTATATTGGGCGCTATTGTTCGCGAAAGTGGTGTATTTCCGCATATGTGGAGATATATTGTGAACCGGATACGACGGCAGACTGAAGCTGCGTCTGCAGGCTCCTTACGCTTGGAGGATAGAGCATATTTAATTCGGAACGTATTATGCGGCAACCTCTGATTTACAGCACAAGTGGCTTTACCACCGTCATCTACAGTTAGTACAGTGAACACTCTTAAATTTTCTTGGTTCTGGCTTAGGAAATCCCAGTACCTAACCGAAACGTCCCTCCGTCTTCCCAAGGAAAACGGAAGCTGGAGCCTCTCATGTGTTGTCATTTTCAGCAGAATTCTCTGCACCAAGTGCACTTGTAATTGTCTAGATGACGAAGCTTACCCAGGAATGGTATGTTATTACTGTACTGGTTGGGTCAATATAAGCGTACTCTAGTACCTCGAGGTCTAGGTAACTTAGCACCAGCAGCTGTTGTGCCAGCGCCCCAGTATGCTGCAGCAGCAGGTATGTATGCACAACTTGAAGCGCTTCCGAATGTGTTGTGGCGCTCAGCACCATTATCCAGGCTCTGTGAAGCCATGTGTATGTAAGCCCCGCCTTTGAACTCTTTGCCAAGTCCGACACACAATTGGAAACCTGTTTCTTCGCATGACTTGCCATCGACTGTCAGAGATGTCTACTGGCATTACTCGTGGGGCATCTTGCCAACCAGGGACAGGCTGAGATGAGGAGGCATGGGGCCAAATAATAAATGTATAAATTGTGCTCAAGTAGAGACCAATAATCATTATATAAAAGAATGTGTAGTCGCGTGTACTATGTGGAAGTTTGTTGGAAAGGTTTTCGGTGTGTCACTTACAGAGGCCCCGAGACCGCGGAAGAAATTTGAGTACTTAATTTATTATACGGCGATGTAAGTACTGTGGCGTTTCCGAAATGTGTCCGAGAAGTTAAGAAGGCGCAATAGAGCAATGTTTCCTATGTTGCGAAAATTGCGTACGATTATATATGCTCATTTGGAGGAACGACTGTTTTTTGGGGGGAACAAGAATTCCTCCGCCGATGGTCAATACGATATTCTCTTGTGTCTAAAACCTGAGTGCTTTTAACTGTTGGAAGCTCTGTGCTCGTAACACAACGACCAGTTCGGACCAAAACTTGTAGCGGCGCAACCTGTATGGTTAGGTCTTTGTTGTCTTTCGCAACTTTTGGGTACGCGCAACGTGATCATTTGCTGTTTGTCATTCGTTAACAATATTCATGCTTGCAATCAATTTTCATTTGGAGTGTGGCGTCCTCCTGTAATCCAGCAATAAGTCCTGTTTTCACATGATTGTATTAACCCCATGCCATGGTGTTGACGGGTTTCTTTTCAACCGCTGGTCCTGAAATATCACCTTCGAGAGCAATGAATAATTTTCTTTCGCTTTTTATTAAAGAATACTGTAGCGAGGGACACTGCAATGAGCCTATAGGCCAATATTTGAGGGGCCTTATCCGTTTCGGCGAGGCGTGATAATGGAATCTAAAATAAGAATTTATTGCCTTCGTTGATTGTTCTTGTAAACGGTCAGCTGCAGTTGCGGAAGCAGAATAGTGTCTAATGTACTGCACTTGCGGCTACATTACGCGCTCTAGCACTGGTCAGGGACGGCAACGCGGATCACGGAATTGAAGGTTACGTCTGATGCCGTTCGACCGCTGCTTATTTGTGATGCCTCGATGCAAATTAGGTCCCGGTTTCAGCGTACAATTGTCCCGTCCATCTGTGAAGTGCTCGAAATTTCCTTGTTCTTATATTTGTGTTCAAACGTTCGTGCTTAAATACTACAATTTAGGTATTTTCTACAATCACTAAATTTAGCAAACCGAGCTGTGAAGTCGGTAAGCTTCGTAGTGCGACCTGGTGCTTATACGTAGTTCACTATGAATGGTGCCACATAACCATAACAGACCACAGTTTAGCATTAAAAAAAAAGAAAACTTGTTAAAACTCGGGCTTCTTTAAATTTGCATTTGAAACCGCATAGACTCGCCGGAAGTAAACATACATTTTCTTGGCTAACTCTGCTCGCTGGCATCAAAGCTACGAAACGCCCACACTTCTCAAATCTGACATAAGATCAGGCCACTGCAAAGTTCGAAATTTCTCACAGATATCAGAGGGGCGCGATATGAAAACGGGAGCATACAGAAAAAGCAGGATTTTGGGCGACAGTTGCTTTCCAGCCGGATAAATCCAGCGCCCTGATCACGTTCACAAAGTTGGTCTGGGTCGCTGGAACACAAACTTTTTTCAGCCTTATATCGCGCGTACAACTGGTGAGTGGAACCATATTACTGCTTAAATTTTATCCATCAATAATAGCCAACTGTTTCATAGCTGTTTAGCTAGCATTGTATAATTAGGAGAATCTTACTTTAATAACGTCGTGATTCATTTTATGATTAGGAGATACTTGTTCTGTGTTCTATGTTAAACGGTATTTCTTCTTTATTATTAGATAATTTGACCACTCCCCTCCTTAATACCTCTGCCCTGGGCGTAAATAAATATAGCATTGATAGCTATGAGTTCCGGGAAGAAAAACGAGGCAGGAGGGGGGGGGGGGGGGGGTATCTTTTCTTTGTGAAAACGTTGAAGAAAATTGTCCCTTACATCGATCAATCGGGGTTTTTCTCTCATACAGAAAATTTGACACTAAGGTCAAAATGTTATAGATTGGAAACATTTGTTTGTATACTGTTTGCACATTTTTTTGTGTACACAAGCAGCGCGAAAAACATTAGCGTCGCTATGCGTTTTATCGTCACTAGATGGCGATGGCCGCTCCCAAAAACAAAAGAAGCAAAAGCATTGTGCGCAGACCACCAAATGTTCCCATTTCTAAGAACGCGTTGAGCCTAAGATCCGAATTTATACAATTTCTTCAATATTTTTAATAAAAGAGCAACTCTAATAATGGTGATAGCAGCGAAGGCTTCGCCTTCTAGAATACGGGACCGCGAGCCATGGTCTCGCCCGACAAGTGAACATTCGTCGTTCTTAAAAGTCACCGTTTTTTTTTCCGGATCATGAGAAAAGCACTAAATAAAAAAGAAACAACGTTGAACAAAACTGCGCTGAAAACATGCCCTTGAGGTGCGCGACAATGGGCTATCAATAATAAAACGGAACAAGAGTCAGCGCTTTAGGGCGGCATCACAGAACACACTGCGGTGCGAATAGGGCGAGTAATAGGCCCAAAGCCTTAATGATGGTACAAAAATATTGCTTCTCGCGTGGCGAAAACTCACGCTAATACTCATAAGCCATTCTTGTGGGCACTGCTTCCGTCTTCGTCTGGCAGGACCCCGCTCCGTAGTCCGTGTACATTCCAAGGTATGTAAGTACATCCCGCCGGCCTGTGAAGCTCACTGTCCGCCGTTGCCTGGCCTGCCGTCCGGCGAAAAGCCACGAGCCTTGCTTCCGACGCGCTTATCTACCCTCGGTTTCGCGCCGAAACATGCCTCCCCCGCCGCCGCGCCTGGCAGTTCGCTCATGCGTACTCGCGCTGCCCGGGCAAACACCAACACAAACAGGAAAAAGTGCGCGTGGTTCGAAATACTAAAAGGGGCTGTGGGGCCCCACAGCACTTATATTTTGCTAGAAACCCAGTTTGCGCTGTGATTAAATAATACTTTTATCATAGCATGCGCTCTTACCGAGCACATGCATACACAACTGCTGCAATGGAGTGGCGAGCGAAGCGGTTGTGGAGTATGGCTCAGGTCTCTCCTCAAATCCACATACTAATCTTTCCCATTTTACTAATTTGGGGTTAGTGTAGTGCGTCGTCCCGGACGATGGTCAGCGGCAATTGCGGGTCCTAAGTTGTTACAAGGCACCGGCGCAGCGCGCAGCGTAGTTGCTTGGGCGTCACAGAGATGAACCGCCAATCGCCGGTACAGCGCCCGATAAAGGCGCAGTGCTTCTTTTTCAGTGCACCGGAGCATACGCCAGTCGATGTTATCATCGACGCAATCGAAGAAATCGCCGGAGCCGGTGGCCTGATCTACTTGCAGCATCACGGTGGCACAAGGTTCTTGGCATGCCGTCTGGTAAGCGGCCCAGACAATCCAAGATGGCAGCAAGCGGATCGATTACGCTTGCGAACCTGGTTGTTCCTCTAAAACAAATGGGGTCACCAGTGGCTCACGTGACCGTGTATCGCCTGCGACCGTGTATCAGGGACGAAGCTCTTGTCACAGCCCTTGCACTCTACGGGAAATTTCACGGTGTCTCAGACGTCGTTTTCGAGCACCGCTCGGACATTGCTAATGGTACCAGGCTTGTCAAGATAGAAATGGTGAAGCCCGCACCCAATATCATCGTTGTCAATGGCTACCGCGTCATGATTGAGTACAAAGGTATGAAGAGAGTTTGTTCAAGGTGCGGTGTTGAAGGATATTTCAAAGTCACATGCAAGATGGCGAGGTGCGCGCGGAGCGCGGTCTAAGGCCACGCAACCAGCGAGTGCAAGGAACCATGCCGACGTTGTAAAGGGAGTCACGCTGCAGTCGACTGTGCCCAGCCACGCTCATACGCAGCTGCTGCCACTCCGCTCTCCCAACAGCCTTCATGCACGCCGCATGAAGGCGCATGAACCCCTTCAGCGAAACGCAGGAGAAATGAAAATGAAAAGACACGGTACACATCTGTCACCACTAGAAACACAGAAGACGTTTCCTCGGTCGAAGGAAACGCACCGACCACGACTGAGACAACGTCCACTGACTACGACTCTTCCGAGCTGTCGGACACGAGTTCGCAAGAAGAACCGGAAGTACAAAAACGCCCATGTGCTGAACGAAAGAATGTCCCCAAAGACCCACGCCTTTCCAACCCAATAAGCCAAGTGTCAGACGTGCTGGAAGCAGCGCGAAATTCGGGCAGCATTCAACATGGCGCTACCAACAGCCATGGTTTATTCAGCGGTGACGCCCCCTTCAGTGGCCATTTTGGCTTCCCCTACAACTGTCATAGTCCCGTAATGTAACAGAGTCACATCTTGGATCAAGATTGGAAGAAAGCACAAACAGGAATAATGAAAGTACTGGGCGATGTCGACCTCAAACGAAAGACTAAAAAAGAAAACTCTCCTCCTCGGACAGTAGCGCAGCGGCAAGAAAAGATGCTGTCCCGCTCAAGAAGCCGAAAAGGACACCGCATGGGTGTGCCATGGATTTTACCTCGGATAAGGAAGCACCTCAGATACAGTCATCTTGCACCGCTGTGCGCGCTTTCTCTTTCTTCATTCTTTTTCCCCCTTTCCTTTCAACAGAACTGGAATGCCTCGGTCAACGCCCACCCAGCCTCGCTATCAACGACGCAGTTATCTTCACGCAACTGCTCGCACGTACCACCAACCAGCTGCCTCTTGGACGCTGCTCGCTTTGCCATGTCTGCCGTCTGCCGTTTTTTTTTTTCTTTCTTCTCTTTTTTATTACTTGCACTTTTTCAGCGTGTGCGTGTGCATCGCATCATACTTCGCCTGTCAGCCGTTGGGCCCCAGCCACTTTTGTTCAAGTCGGTCAACCCGCTTTTCAATGCCCTTCATATAAATAGAAATGGCATATTTACTCATAGTGACATTCAATGCACAAGGCTTCAGAAACAGAAATAAGCAAACGTTAATAGTTCAATTAGCAAGAAAAATCAAAGTGGATCTCCTGTTCCTGCAGGAATGTAACATTTGGAGCTTTCAAGAAGGAAAAACTTTCTGTGAAGAGTTCTCTATTAAAACATTTTTTTCCTATAGCCCTTCACGGACCCGTGGAGTGGGCGTAGTTGTGTTTAGGAGATTACTGCATGGTAGTTTTCGTTTATTTGACACGGAATGCCGCGTGATTGCTTTTGATTTTTTCTGGGGTGAAAACAAAACTCGTGCACAGAACATTTACTCTCCAGCGACGCGGCCTAACTTGAAATGTTTCCTCGCCGAGCTTTCCCCTTTCATTTTAGAGAACCTTCTGTTCTTGGTAGTCGGCTACTTCAACTGCGTTCTGGATGCCAGGCGCGACATACGAGGACCTGGCCAGAATGGGTCTGTAGCACACGCGGCCGAACTAGCACGATTCGTTCGTGCATATCGACTGACAGACGCTTGAGTGCACATGAAAGGCGACACCTTTGGAGGCGAACACAGATCAGTCTAGACAGCGTGTAACTTGCTTTCGGGAAGTATGTTTCATTCCTCTATGGCGATGGGGAGGAAGGATTTCTTGAAGGCGTCTGTGGAACCATGCAAACGTTGTATGCTACGGGAGTTAAATGCAGGAAACCTTGAATGCCAGCCTGACCGATATAGCCGCCTCTTGTGCAGAAGCTTGCAGACGTCGGCTAAGGCATGGGCAACAAATCGACCAGTCTCGGATCCAAAAGTGCTACGTTTGGCAACGTATCAAGTTCCACGTGCAGCAGTTCATCTTTCATAGAACATTTCTTAGTTGAAGACGGGAGCGATAGCGGACTACGGCGTGATATCGAAAGGCTGTTCTAGAACTGGTTTAGTGATGCTTTTATGTCGGAATGCACGCAAACTACAGACACACTCTTGAATGAAGTCACTAAGTTTTGTTATAATCATCCACAATTGGAAGATAAATAAGGAACAAATTTAACCTCCCCCACTGACAGGCAAGAACTGTTTTTGTCCTGAAAAATATATGAACAGTGGAGCAGTTCCCGGAACTGATGACCTACCTGTTGAATTTTACCTAGCCTGCTAGCCAGAGGTTAACGATGTTTTAGTAGCTCTGCTGAACGCAGTGCTGGAATGCAACGGAATACCTAGATCCTTTTCAAGAGAGCGTGTAACCCTCCTGCCTAGACCTGGCGCAGGCCTTGTAAAACCAGCATCATGAGACCAATAACTCTTTTGAATGCAGATTACAAAATACTTGCTGCGCTACTGGTTCATCATCTGAAAAGACGCTTTGGTAAAATAGTCAGTTCTGTCCCCACTTGCTCCATTCCTGGGAGGAGCATATTTTCCTCCCTCAACCTTACCCGAGATATCATACAGTACACGAAACGCGGGCAGCACCAGGTCTACTGGTTGCTTTAGATCAAGCGAAAGCTTTTGACCGCCTTGAACATCAGTACCTATTCGAAGTTTTGCATTGTTACAATTTTCTTAAAGAGTTTATTCACGTTCTTGAGCTGTTGTATTCAAAAATGACTGGGAACCGTTGTTGAATGGATTCGTAACACCAACATTTATTGTCACAAGAGGGATCCGGCAAGGATGCCCTCTTTCTCATGTGCTTTTCGTGTTAGCAATTGACCCAATGTTAAGGCGTTGGCCAAACAACACAACAATAAAGGGTCTCCCAATTCCAAGCTCCAGTCGCATTAAAGTCTCTGCTTACGCGGATGATGTTACCATTTTCCTAGATGTTGACAGTCTTGTAGGTGTCTTTACAACTTGCAATGTTTACTCCCCTTTGTCGGGCGCCAGAGTGAATATCGATATATGCGCGAAGCACGATACTTGGGAAGTAAAAACATCGCTTTACCAGATGTAATTAGACAGGTAGATCACATGCGTATATTGGGCGCTATTGTTTGCGCTAGGGTGTATCCCTGCTCATGTGAGAGATATTGTGAGCGGGATACGACGACGGAATGAAGCTGTGTATGCAGGCTCCCTACCTTTGGTGGGAAGAACTTATTTAATTAAGAACGTAAAGTGCATCAAGCTCTGGTTTGCAACAAGCATGGCTTCACCACCATTATCAAAAGTACGTGCAGTGAACACTCTTATCTTCTCTTGGTTCTGGCTTGGGAAATCACAGTACGTAACACAAACATCCCTCCGTCTTCCTAAGGCAAAGGGAGGCTGGAGCCTACCTTGCGTCGTCACTTTCAGCAGAATTCTCTGTACAAAGTGCACTTGTGATCTTCTAGAATACGAATCTTATCAAGGAAGGGTATTAATATTGTACTGGTTAGGTCATTACAAGCGCACTCTAGTGCCTCGAGGTCTAGGTAACTTAGCACCAACAGCTGTTGCGCCAGCGCCCCAGTATGCTGCAGCAGCACGTATGTATGCACAACTTGAAGCACTTCCGAATGTGTTGTGGCGCTCAGCACCAGTATCCAGGCTGTGTGAAACCATGTGTATGTCGGCCCCGCCTGTGAACTGTTTGCCAAGTCCGACACACAATTGGAAACCTGTTTCTTCGCGTGACTTACCATCGAATGTCAGAGATGTCTATTGGCAGTACTCGTGGGGCATCTTGCCAACCAGGGACAGGCTGAATAGATGGGCATGATGCCAAATAATAACTGTATAAATTGTGCTCAAGTAGAGAGCAACCCATAAAACGATGGTCTATGTATGATTCAATGGAAAAGGTTATGGTCAGCTATGTCTATCTGTGGACTTTTATAGTCGGCTATAAAGTGCCATTGAAATGTCTATAGGCAGCTATAGAAAATTCGAGAACACTTTGTCTATTGCTTCTGTGTCATACAGAATCTATTTATCTAAGTATAGAAAACCACGTGTTCATAAAATTATGGATTATTAGCCATACAGTTATCTTTAGCCATCTATAGAAATGTCAGTGCCTCAAAAGCTACAGACTGTAAGCCATATAACCTGTTTTAGCTGACTATAGCATATTGTATATACTAAAAGCTATAGACCTGTAAGCGTACACCCTTATATGCAGGCAGATATATTATCGGATCGAATCCCTCGTGCAACTTGTCCTCTAACTTGATTAAGAGTTGTGCTCTGTATTCAACGAGAAACCGTATGTCATCAACTAAAATGTTGTACGACAAATGGATTGCGTCAGAATCATAGAAGTACGCCTGCGGTGAGTACCTCCGACCCACGACGGTTTTAATCGTGGGGACTGGTGGCCAATTTTCAGTTATTTAGGCACCGAATTGAAAATAAACGTCCGAATATATAGAGCATGACACACACGCACATACATACACGCGCTCGCTCGCTAATATTCTATAGCTGACCATAGAAAACGCTAAAGACTCCAATATTTACATTCGGCCACCAGAATTAGTCCATAGGCTATAGACTTCTATATCTGGCTATAGGTTTTTGGGCCAAATATCTATAGCCGACGATACAAGGGATTTCCTATAGCTGGCCATAAAATTTTGTACGTGACCATAGAAAATGGTGAAAAAATGCAGTACATAGAGAGCCATAAGTTTATAGAATAGGTTAAAGACTTCTATAGAACAGATAGAAAAACCTAAAGACTACCATAGGAACGGCTATAGGTTTCTGGCCAGATATCAATAGCCGACCATACAAATGATTTTCTATAGCTGACCATAAAAGGTTATACCTGACTATAGAAAATCTAAAGACTGCAGTAAATAGGGAGCCATAAGTCCATATAACAAGTTAAAGACTTCTATAGAACAGACTATAGAAGAACTTAAAGACAGCCATATAAGCGGCTATAGATATCTGGGCCAAATATCTATAGCCCACTATACAAAGGATTTGCTATAGGTGACTATACAAAATTTTTGTATGGGAATAATCATCCCATAAAAGAATGTGTAGTCGCGCGTAATATGTAAAAGCTTGAAGGGGAGGTTTTCGGTGTGTCTCTTACACAGGTCCCGAGACAGCGGAACAAAGTTGAAAACTTTATTTATTATACGGTGATGTATGTACTGTGGCATTTCCGAAATATATCTGAAAAGTCGAGAAGGCAGAATAGAGCAATGTTTCCTAGGTTGCGCAAATTGCGTACAATTATATATGCTCATTTGGAGGAACGACTCTCTTTTGAGGGAACAAGAATTCCTCCGCCAATGGTCAACGCGATATTTTCTTGCTTCTAAAAGCAGAGTGCTTTTAACTGTTTGAAGCTCTGTGATCGTAACATAACAGCCAGTTCGGACCAACACAAGCAGCTGCGTAACCTGGAAGTAAGGTCTCTATTGTTGTCTTTCGTAACTTTCGGGTATGTCCAACGTGATCATTTGCTGTTTTGTTTGTAATTTCTTAACAACATTCATGCTTACAGTCAATTTTCATTTGGTGGGTGTTGTCCTCTTGTTGTAATCCAGCAGTGTATCCTGTTTTCACATGATTGTATTAACCCCGTGCCATAATGTCGACGGGTTTGTTTTGCACCGCTGGACCTGGCATGTCACCTTCGTGTGTAGTAAAAAAATTTTCTTTCACCTTTTCTTAAATATTACCGTGGGGAGGGACACTGCAATGAGCCAATTGGCCAAATTTTGTAGAGCCTGGCCCGTTTGGGCGAGGCCTAAAATCTGAATTCAAAATAAGAATATATTGCCTTCATTAAATGTTCGTGTAAACGGTCAGCTGCAGTCGCGGTAATAGAGTAATTTCTAATGTACTCCACGTGCAACGTGCACGGGTCGGGGAATAGAGGGTTACACCTGATGCCGCTCGACCGCTGCTTAATTGTGATGCCTCGATGCGAATTCCGGGGATTGTCCCACCCATTTTTGAAGTGTTCAAAATTTCCCTGTTCACATGTTCTCGTTTGTGTTCAAAATTTTATGTTTATATAAATACTACAATTTAGTTATTTTCCACTATCACAAAATTTCGCAAACCGGGCGGTGAAGTCGGTAAGCTTCGTAGTGCGGCCAGGCGCGTACGTGGTTCAATTTGAATGGTGCCACATCATCACAGACCCCAGCTTAGCAGAAAAAAATTACGTATTCTAACTCGTGCTTCTTGAATGTGTACATTTGGCATCCGCATAGACTCGCCGCAAGTGAACATACATTTTCTTGGCTAACTGCTCGTTGGCATCAAAGCAACAAAACGCCCATACTCTTCAAATCTGGCAGAAGATTAGGCTGCTGCACAGTTCTAAATTTTTCACAGATATCAGAGGGGTGCGATATGAAAACGGGAGCATACAGAAAAGGCAGGATTTTGGGCGACAGTGGCTTTCCAGCCGGATAAATCCAGCGCCCTGATCACGTTCACAAAGTCGGTCTGGGTAGCTGAAACATTAAAACCATTTTTCAGCCTTATATCGCGCGTACAACTCGTCATTGGAGCCATATTCCTGCTTAAATTGCATACATCAATGATAACAAACTCTTTCATAGCTGTTTAGCTAACATTGTATAATTAGGAGAACCTCACTTTTATAAAGTCGTGATCCATTGCATGATTAGGAGATACTTGTTCTGTGCTATATGTTTAACTGGATTACTTGTTTTTTTATTACATAATTTGACCACTTTCCTCCTTAATGCCGCTGGCATTTAGAGTAAGGAAATATAGAATTGAGAGCTAAGAGTTCCGGGAAGAAAAAAAAAAGGGGGGGGGGGGGCTATATTTTCTTCAAGAAATATCGCCTTTATATCAATCAATCAGCCTGTTTTCTCTCAAACAGAAAATGTGAGGCTAAGCTTATGTCAAAATGTTTCAGATTAGAAACATATTTGTTTGTAGACTGTGTGCACACAAGTGTGCACATGCAACGAGAAAGACGTTAGCGTCGCTATGCGTTGTATGTTAGCGTCACTAGATGGCGATGGCCGCGCCCAAAATCAAAAGAAGCAAAAGCGATGTGCGTAGACCACCAAGTTTTCCCGTTCACTAGAACGCGTTGAACCTAAGATCCGAATTTATACAATATTTTCAATATTTTTACTAAAAGAGCAACTCAGATGGGGTGATATAGTACTTATACTTGCCTAGAAACCCAGTTTGCGCTGTAACTATGCAATAATTTTATCATAGTTTGCGCCGTTAACGAGCACATGTAGATACAACTGCTGCAATGGGGTGGCGATGCGAAACGGTTTTGGAGTATCGCTCAGGTCTCTCCTCAAATCCACGTACTAATCTTTCGCCGTGGGCAGCACCAGGTCTTCTGGTTGCTTTAGATCAAGCGAAAGCTTTTGACCGCCTCGAACATCAATACCTTTTCGAAGTTTTGCTTTATTATAATTTTCCCAAAGAGTTCATCCAAGTTCTTGAACTGTTCTATTGAAATATGACTGGGGAACTGTTGTTGAACGGGATCGTGACACCAACATTTAATGTCACAAGAGGGGTCCGGCAAGGATGCCCTCTTTCCCCTGTACTGTTCGTGTTGGCAATTGACCCATTGTTAAGGCGATGGCACACCAATACGACAATAAGGGGCCTCCCAATGCCAGGTTCAAGCCGCGTTAAAGTCTCTGCTTCCGCGGATGATGTTACCCTTTTCCTAGAAGATGTTGACAGCCTTGTAGGTGTCTTTACAACTTACAATGCTTACTCCATTTTGTCGGGTGCCAGAGTGAACATCGATAGGTGCGAAACACTAAATTTGGGAAATGACATCGCTTTACCAGGTGGAATCAGACAGGTAGATCACATGCGTATAGTGGGCGCTATTTTTTGCTCAAGTGGTGTATCCCCGCACATGTGGAAAGAAATTGTGAGCGGGATACGACGGCGGACTGAAGCTGTGCCGACAGGATCCTTGTCTTTGGAGAAAAGAGCTTATTTAATTGAGGACGTAATGTTTATCAAGCTTTGGTTTGCAGCACGAGTGGCCCTACCACCGTCATCAATGGTGCGCACAGTGAACACTCTTCTCTTGGTTCTGGCTTGTGAAATAGCAGTACGTAAAGCAAACATCCCTCCGTCTTCCTAAGTCAAATGGAGGCTGGAGCCTACCTTGCGTCGTCACTTTCAGCAGAATTCTCTGTACAAAGTGCACTTGTGATCTTCTAGAAGATGAATCTTTTCAAGGAAGGGTATTATTATTGTATTGGTTGGGCCATTACAAGCGCACTCTAGTGCCTCGAGGCCTAGGCAACTTAGCACCAACAGCTGTGGTACCAGCGCCCCAGTATGCTGCAGCAGCACGTATGTATGCACAACTTGAAGCGCTTCGGAATGTGTTGTGGCGCTCAGCACCAGTATCCAGGCTGTGTGAAACCATGTGTATGTTGGCCCCGCCTTTGAACTCTTTGCCAAGTCCGACACACAATTGGAAACCTGTTTCTTCGCGTGACTTGCCATCGACTGTCAAAAATGTCTACTGGCAGTACTCGTGGGGCATCTTGCCAACCAGGGACAGGCTGAATAGATGGGCATGGTGCCAAATAATAAATGCATAAATTGTGCTCAAGTAGAGACCAAGAATCATCCTATAAAAGAATGTGTAGTCGCGTGTACTATGTGGAAGCTTGTTGGGAAGGTTTTCGGTGTGTTTCCTACACATGCCCCGAGACAGCGGAATAAATTTGAACACTTGGTGTACTATACAGTGATGTATTTACTGTGGCACTTCCGTAATGTGTGCGAGAGGTCGAGAAGACGAAACAGAGTAATGTTTCATAGGTTGCGCAAATTGCGTTTAATCATACATGCTCATTTAGAGGAATGACTGTTTGTTTTGGGGGAACAAGAGTTCCTCCGTCAATGGTCAACACGATATTTTCTTGTATCTAAAAACAGAGTGTCTTTAATTGTTTGAGGGTCTGCAACGCTCATGCATATCTCTGCATAGCTCATGCATATCTTGTATAATTTCATTGAACTGTAACTGTAGGCCTTAAAGGCAACTCCGGCGATTTTCCGGCAGCGTCAGACTTGAATACTACGCAACGGAGGCGCACAGCCAGATACGCGCCGGCGCGAGTGCGTCACTCCTCTGGAAAGTGAAGACCCGCGGCGAGGCACGCGCGCTGCGGTGGCGGAGCGCGCGACTCCGGTGCGCCAGCTCAACGCCTCTGGCCTGCTCTGGCGCGTGGCGTCTGACGTCAGTGGTCCTCGCGCTTGCGGAGCACGGCTCTCCAGGAGCCACGCGAAACTGCTCAACCTCGAGCAGTGTAGCTAACGCTACAAAAAGCCCGACCACAGCCGCATACAGCAACGGTGCTGCTCGCGAGAGCGGCGGACTACGGAGAGGGGTGAGGGGCGGGGTACGAGCATCTTAGCTCGCGATAAATATTTATCTCCGATTATGTGCGCGGTGTCTTGATGGGCGCGTCCGTTCCAGATATATCTCGCGTCTCTTCTCTGCGACCATTTCCTGTTGCCTGACCCACTGCGGCTTGGTCCACTGCCTGTCTTGGAGTCTTCTGGTTGCGGACTGGTGAGGCCGTTCAGCGAGTGGGGGATTTTGCCACGTTTCCCCTTTATAGTTTAGGGTCATGAATAACTAGGGCTACGGCATAACATTGTCTTCCCCGGGTTCAGGTCCGGTAAACTGGTTCGCCAGTTTGCCAGCAGATAACATACCTCTAAAATGTTTTTCTGCCAATGATGTCAAGCATAGCCCTGTGGCACTTATTCCTGTAGGAGATGGCTTAATTAAAATAAAAAATCCTCGTCTAATTCAAGAACAACTGAAAGCTACAACCAGCCAATACCGGCAGATTTAGGAGGTGCGAGCATTTGGTAAAAGAGGTCTAATATGCAAACCTGATGACTTGGACAACGTTGCAGACTTACTGCGTTGCACTTCATTTGCCTCATTGCCTGTGAAGGCATTTATTTCAGAGCAACTTGCATGCGTAAAGGGAATAATCCGCGGGGCTGATTCCTCCGCTACGCCAGCAGAGATTCTTGAGGACCTTAATGAGGCCGGTGCTGGTATCCTGTCGGTGTACCGCTGTAGCAGAGAGGCTGGAGGCTCATGCGTACTAACGGAGTCAGTCATTGCCACATTTGCAGGGTCCTCTTGCCCAAGTGAAATTAAAGTTTGGCCAATTATTTACCGTGTTGACCTTTTACACCCTCGGCCATTACAATGCGAAAATTGCTGGTGTTTTGGGCACAGTGGCAAAACTCGCAAGTTGGTACCACGCTGCCGCGTTTGCAGCGGTGATCATGCTTCAGATCACTGCACTTCTGAGTCTATTAACTGTTTCCTTTGCCAATGCAGCCACACAGCTGATGATCCAACTTGTCCGAAGAGGGCCGATGAGCAGAGTCCTAGACATTATTCAACGCGACCGGTGCTCGCGCGCAGATGCCTATGCCCTAGTAGCAAAAAGACATAGTGCATACGGAAATGTTATCCGCACCTCATCTCCCGATGTTGAAGGAAGTTTAACAAAGTCGGTTGTTGCTGTACTAGAGAAGGCTGTTGCTGGGGTACTTGATCGCTTGAGTAATATATTCAGCAATGCTTTGCAGCAAATAATTTCCGCGCAGGTCGCATCGTCGTCTATAGGTACTCTAACCACGTCTACCTGCTCCAATCCCTATAAAACGTTAGATAATATTCAACCTACCTCTTCTTCTGCGTTCACGCCTGTGGATGTTAACGATACTGATTCATTCCCTATTTCTACCGTATGTCAGGATGTAGAGAGCCTGCCCTTCTCAGAAGCGTCGTGATTCCTCTTCCCCTAGTAAATCAGATCATCCGCATGTCAAATCTATGATGTACTTAAGGAATTACAAAGAAAACAGATGTGTCGAAAGAGGCTGTTGCTGCTTCACTTTTAAAGCAATAATCATGGCGGGTATCTTTATACTCCAGTGGAATTGTCGCTCTATCTTATCACTTTTGACGACCTGCAGCACCTTATTCTTAAAATTACCCCTGATAATATTTTACTGCAAGAAACTTGGCTCACTCCTAATCGTCCATTCACTGTTAAAAATTACCATGTTTTTAGAGCAGATTGCCCACACCGCAGGGGCGGAGGCTTGTTAACATTGATTTCAACCAATCTAGTTCATCACGCTTAAGTGGTTCATGAATTTATTGGGCCTGATTGCGAGTTACTTGCCGTTGAGTTATTTGTCCCGCAGTGTGTCCCGGTCATAATTGCTAATATACTCTAACCACTGGCGTCCCCCCCCCCCCCCCCCCCCCCACTGGCGTCCGTAGGACAGATTGTATAGAAGCTTTGCTGAGAATTAATGCAAATGTTTTGGCTGGGGACTTCAATTCCCATCATGGCATATGGGGTTTCAAAACAGACTATAGTGGGCAGTTACTTTGGTCTTGGTTGTCAAGAATTGATGTTCAGTGTTATAATAGTCGCACCTAATATACTTATATGAGAGCAAACTATCATTCAGCTATTGATTCAACATTAGCTACAAATGGTATTGGAATATCATAGTGGTCTACAATAGACTTCGGTACG
The DNA here is from genome assembly GCF_055883805.1 of Amblyomma maculatum. NCBI lineage: Eukaryota > Metazoa > Arthropoda > Arachnida > Ixodida > Ixodidae > Amblyomma > Amblyomma maculatum. The sequence continues at coordinate 122,032,630 of NC_139346.1, forward strand.
CCAAGTGACCCCTACTCTATCACTTTCAACATTGCATGTAGTCCGATTAGGTCAGCTGGTACATCATGTAAATTTGTCAACATTACACAATTCAAGAAATGTCTAGGAGAGGCCTTCAAATCCTCCCCCCCCCCCCCCCCCCCTTCTGATAAATTGAATCGCGGTCTTGAAGTATTGTCTTCAGTGTTAGACGCAACTCGGGGATCAGAGTTTATCGTTTAGTCTGCAATTAAAAACAAGACTCCTTCGAGCTGGTGGAATGAAGAATGCGAAAAAGCCTATTGTCTGAGGAAAGCCGCATGGAAGCGCCTAGACCATATTCTGTGCCCAAACAACTGAATTAATTACAAATTATTTGCAGCTTCGTTTAAAATAACAATGTTCAAGGCTAAGGAGGAATATAATGCGAATCTGAACACCTATTTGTCTAACCCTGTCAACCAGAAATCTCTCTATAGATACATGGAACGTAAAAAAGTTTTGCCCTCCTTTAATACCACCCAGTCCACTGCTTTGTCCATAGAAGATGAGTTCGATCAATTGGAATCAATTGCCCAAGGCCTTGCAAGCGCTTTCAAGCTCGCACTACCTTTGCTTCAGCCCGATTGCAGTTTGACGCTAACTTCACTAAGGCAACTATATCTGAATCAATGTCTGTAGTTAATTGCCTGCAATCGGCTGCCCCTGGAGTTGACAGAGTATCAGTTACCATGCTGAAAATACTATTAAAAGACTTTGCCTCGGACCTATTAAATATTGTGAAGCGGTCTTTGCAAAAAGCTTGGATTCCACAAGATTGGAAAACATCGAAAATAATTTTACTACTGAAAGACCAGGGGAAAGGTTTGATCTCGACAATATTCGCTTATAGAACGGTTAGTCTATTCTCGTCTAACGGATCATGTTCTATCCTTTTAAGGTTTTAGCGAGGCTCAGATTGGATTCCGACAGGGATGCTCGATTTGGAGCGCACACGTAGACTTGGAGAGTCATATTAGGGTTGCCATGAGGCAAAAAGAGGTTTCAGCTCTAGTTACTTTAGATATTGCAAGGCGTACGACAGCGTAGAATACAGCATTTTGCTTCATAAACTAGCTGGTCTACATCCTTCGTTAAACATCCTTGCGCGGACTAGGCAATTTTTAAAGGATAGATCATTCTTTTGCACAAAGGGTGCATTAAATTTCAGCACTTACACCCCCCCCCCCCCCCCCCCTCTCGTCAAGATGTGTACCCCAAGGAGCAGTCACCTCGCCGTTATTATTCAATATACTAATGCGTAACATTTCTATTCACCCGGCCGTCAAAGTTTATGTGTTCAGACGATATTGCTTTTTTTGCTTCTGCCACAAATATTCACAATCTGTATCGTTTGTTGCAAGCTTATCTAAATGCTCTGGAGGTCTGGCTGGACATCCTAAGACTAACTTTAAATGTCAACTAATCTGCCTTCCTAGTATTCCCACAGACAACCCCCATTAATATTTCCTTATCATTCTGTCCTAATCCCGCAGGTTGAGTCTATTAAATATTTGGGTATATTATACGAACCACAGTTAGACTGGAGGCCCTAAATTAGAAGTCTTGTGCTTAAAGATGGACGTGCCCTTGGCCGGTTGATAAGAATCAGCAACCATAAATATGGTATGCGTCGGTATATTCTGCTCTTGGTTTATAATACCTACGTACGACCAATACTTGAATTTGGCTCCATTCTCTTTTCTGGGTGCCCAAGGTACAAGTTTGAGCCCCTGTTTGTTTTGGAACGACGCGCTCTGCGCCTTTTTTTAGGTCTGCCCAAATCAGTGGCCAATGTTTTGCTATACTTGGAAGCTCGGATACCTAATATAAATTCGTGGTTTCAGCTTCTCACTGTGCGAACATATTTAAGGTCTTTGGAGCCTGTCCCTGGATTGGCTGATCCCATATTTACTTCGATCCCATCATACTCCTTTGATAATATTTGGCCTAGGCATAAGCTCCCTCAGGTTGTGTTTACTAATTCCCTGCTGTCGAAACTTTCCGTATCAATAACCTCTTTAGTACAAGTTAACCATCGGCAGCCTGATATAACAATCTCATTTGAAGACACTCTCCCAGGGAATGCTAAGCATTTGCCTGCCAATGTATTAAATGCCCTTATAGAGGATTATCTAGACAATTTTCCGAGCCATATTGCCATTTTTACAGATGCCTCCCAGCAGAATGAAAAAGCAGCTACTGGCATATACTCCTAGGCTCTTGACTGGAGTTATTCATTTCGGGTTCCAGATTATACGCCAATTTTCGCTGCTGAGTTTCTGGCCATTGCGTTGACCTTGACAAAGATCCCGAGTAATATTTCATAGGTCATTTTTCTTTCTGACAGCCTATCCGTAATGGCATCGCTCGAAAATTCGAGGGACACTCTGCTTTACCGTTCCCTTTATTTTTTCATTCCTCCTCAGATTGCAGATTTTCGTTTTCAATGGGCCCCTGACCACTGTGGTATTACAGCTAATGAAAAAGCAGATTTTTTAGCAAACTCCGCTCTTGGTAGACCTCTTGTTCCATGCATACCTAATACCGTTCACTTAACTTTAGCACGATTTCAAAATTTCCAACGCCTCCATCACCTCAGTCACGAGCCTCTCCTTTCTGCACCAGATAACCAACACCTCAGATGGCCTTGGCGTGGCCGCATGTCAAGTTCAAGGCTATGTGAAGTGTATATGACTATCTTGCGTTGCAGATTACCGAAACTAAATCTGTATTTATGTCGTTCGGGGATATCCGCTACGAACGAACCTCTGTGAGTCTTGCAAAGAAATTGAATCCATAGATCATTTTTGCCTCTTCTGCCGGAGGCTCGCATCTCTCCGCAAAATTTACTTAGCGACCCTCCTTTCGAGACTACGCCTTCCACTAACCATTCCAGTTCTCCTCTCCTTCGGGGCAAGCGTCAAAGGATATGCCTTGAAACCAGTGTGCGATTCTATTCATGATTACATAATTTCAACAAGCAGATTCCTATGCTACGTATGACTTCATTACTTTGCATTTTAACGCGATAGCGTAAAGGAGCTCGTGTCGCAGAAAAGCCGGTGTCGTCGGCGTCGGCGGCGTTGGCCGTGAGCGATAAATCCCGGCATGCACTTCATAAATAAAAAGCAACTTCCAAGATGGGCTGGGTGGGAATCGAACCAGGGTCTCCGGAGTATGAGACGGAGACGCTACCACTCAGCCACGAGTTTTTTTTTTTCTTTATATCCTGGCTTCAGCACAATACACAAAACCACTTACAGGGCACAATGAGCATTCATTAATACAACAATCAGCCAGGTGGGTTGTGGCGTCGTCGTGCTAAAATTCTCTTAGGGTCACTAATGGCTCCAATCTTCCGAGCCACTCGGGAGCTTCAGGAGCAAGTTTCTGAATTTCAATATATCTATTCATGCCTTCCCGAAAATAGATCCGTGCTGGCCGTGCGTCAGGATCGCAATGGTATGCTGCCATTCTCGAGCGCCAAATACAGTGGAGGGCCATTAGCATAATAAGGTCAAATGGCACCCCTTCCTCATTCTCTACTGGCAAGTACCTAATACCATGCGAGTCTAATGTAAATTCCTTTTTTAAAGTCCTTTGTAAAATATCCCAAAAGTATACCCCTTCCTAACAATGTAGGAAAACGTGGTCTATAGTTTCTGGCTGTTTACAAATTAAGCAATGCGAACCCCAAGGTAAAAATAAATTCTTCCTTTCCAAGAACTTCTTTACTGGCAGTGTTTCCGTGTGTAACTTAAAGAAAAAAGTTTTTGCATTTGACGGGACCTGCATCGCCTTCACCCGCTTAAGTACGTCACGTCCTGGTCCTCCCCTGTATAAGGCCCTGTACATTGGTATGGATAGAACTACGTCGCACAAATCCTTGTACAGCTTCTTCCTGCTAACACAAGATAAATATTCATAAGAAAATCGAACAGACAGGAATCGCACACTAGCGACAACTTCTCTAAAATAACTAAAAATGCGTCCCGATACACTTTCGGTCGAGACAACAAAATCCGGCAGTGCATTTCCGAGCCTTAATTGGCACACAGTACGCAAAAATGGATCTTTTACATCGCGAACAAAAAGAAATCTGCTGACATTCTGTCGTAGAAACAAATGCCCCGAACCCAGTCCACCGTCCTTCACCCGCCTAAACAAACTTGTCCGGCTACATCGTTCCCATTCTGCTGCCCACACAAAAATGGCAAATATCCGATGCAGTCTCTGTACGTTCATCCTTGCACAATGCAACACTTGCATCACGCACCACAGCTTCGACAAAAAAAAAAAAACATATTGCACACTGTGGCCCTGGCGAAAACTGACAATTGTTGCCCTTTCCACCCCTCCACCTTTTCCCGCATGGCTTGAGTCTGTGCCCTCCAGTACGATTCGCTATCGCGATAACTATCTAGTGGGACTACTAAGTACTTTACTGGTGTTGTCACCCAGGACATGTTTGCGAACTTCTCGGGCGCCGTTGGCCATTCTCCGTGCCAAAGCCCCAGGGACTTTGACCAATTAACTTTACTGCCGGAAGCCTTTGTGAATTCTTTTACAGACGACACGGCCTCGATTACCCCTTCGCGATTCACTGCGAATACAGCCACATCGTCCGCATATGCCAGCAGCTTAACCTCTGCAGCTTGCAATTGGAAGCCACGAATTTTGTCGTTTTCTATTATATTTAAACACAGTGTCTCGACGTAAATGCAGAATAGCAGAGGGCTGAGGAGACAACCCTGGCGCACCGATCGCTGCACGTTTATGGGGGCCCCCAAACTCTTATTTACAATCAATCTTGTTGTGCAGCTTCGGTACGCCATGGCTACTCCCTCGAGAATGACGGATCCTACATTCACATGGTTGAGTATGCAGAACAGGATTTCAAGTCAGACACAATCAAATGCTTTCTCCAGATCCAACTGAAGGATGGCTACACAACTGTTTGTGTGATCACAGCACTCAAGCACACTTCTCACTTTATGCACTTTGGAAACAATGGATCGACCTTTGATCCCACACGTCTGGTGTGGTCCAACTAACTGTTGAATTACTGACTGTAGTCTACGGGCTAGAATTTTTATAAACACTTTGTAGTCTACCTTCGTGAGTGCGATAGGGCGATATGCTGTAACCTGTTGTAACTTATCTGCTTCATTGTATTTAGGAATCAACACTGTGTGGGATTTGCCATAAGACGGGGGCAATTCATTTATGTTGTAGGACTCATTGTACACGGCTGTCAGTACGGGCACTATTTCATGTTTGTATGCTTTGTAGAACGCCGCGCTTAACCCGTCGGGGCCGGGAGTTTTTCCCGGGTTCAACTTTTCTATTGCAAGCTCGACCTCCGACGCGGTTATTGACAGCTCCAGTCTATCTTTCTGCTCATCATCTAATCGCGGTAAAGCGCCCAGAAACTTTCCTTTGAATGCGTTTACTTCCACGTCTTGCTTTGTAAAAAGCGTTCGATAATATTCAAGAAACGCCTGCTGGATATGAACACTTTCTCCAGATAACGTTCCGCCCCATTCGATCAGTTCAATGTGATTTCTCTGAGCACACGTCTTCTCGATTCCTAGTGCTCTTTTCGACGGTGTCTCCCCAGCAGCTATATATTGCGCCTTCGCCCGCACAAGCGCACCACGATAGCGCTCTTCTTCGAACAGTTCAATCCTGTTTTTTTTTATTTTCCTAATATCGTCCATCCATTTACCAGGCTCTTCGCTTTCTTTTTCAAGTAGTCTAGCCAGCAAGGATCTTAAATTGTCCTCCTAACGCTTCTCTTCTTGTCGTATACAGCTTGACCGTTCGATTGCTGCTATCTTTATTTGCTCTTTGCAAATTTCCCACTGCTGCCATATTTTCATCTCCCCCCTAGACTCTATTTTGTCAATTTCTTCGCTTACTTTCCTACTAAAGATGTCATCTGTAATGAGCTTATTATTTAATTTCCACGTCTCCCATGAAAACTGATTGCCTCGCTTTTTTGTCCCTATCCCGCACTCCACTAAACAATGATCAGAAAATGAAATTGGTACTACATTGTAACTATTGCATTTTGATATGACGTCTGTAGACACATAAATGCGATCCAGCCGCGCGTGGCTTGACCGCTGGAAATGTGTAAACTTCACACAACGCGATCCTTCTAAACATTCCTCCACGTCGTTAAGGTTGCTAGTGTCTATAATTTCTGAGAGCCTCAGTACTTCTGTCCCTAAACGCTCTTGTACTGGATTTATCACAGCCTCTCAAGACGCAATGAAAGTCGCCCATGACAATCAGGGATTTCTCATAACTGATGTACTTTTATACGTTTTGAAAAAAGGCTACCCTCTCATCCACAACATTTGGAGCGTACACACTAACAATGTGCCAATACTGTTTGTTGTACAGAAAATCAACCCAAACACATCTGCCCGACGGACATGCCATATGTGCCTGAACCTCGAGTCCGGGTAATTTCTTAACAAAAATGACACAGCCCGCAGACGTGCCAATTGCGTGGCTCACTACTGCAAAATACCTAGACGTGAAACGTCGCACCATGTACCGGTCCCTTCTTCCCCATCAACTTTCGTTTCTTGTACGGCCAGGACGTCGATGTCATGCTCAGTTAAAAGGCGGTACTCCTGGCCCTGCTTCCTCTTGCTTGCCAGTCCCCTGACATTAAGTGTACCTACTTTTATCGGAGCCGCAGAAGCCATTTTCATACAGAGGAAAGAGGCCGGTAACATGGTGCTTACCTCTCGCGTCTAGCGCGTGGCTAGACGACGCCTTTGACACCGGAGCCATCCGGTGCTGGCGGCAGGCCTGACTGCGGTGGCGGTTTGTCGTGGTCTCTCCTCTCCGCCGACACATTAGATCGCGGCCGCAAAGTGGACCGCCGTCCTTGGCTGGTTTTTGCCGGCGGCTCCTCGACGCTGGAAGCTGTCGCCTCAGCACTGGTCTGGGCGTGGGGCCGCTTCGATGGGGCAGGAACGCCGGTGGAGCGGGCGGCGTTCTTGTCATGGTTCTGCTCAAACAGAGACGCTGGTTCTGCTTCCATGAGTGCCGGCCCGCTTACTCCTTCAGTCGGCTTCTCCATCTGGTTTCCCGCAGGTTCTCCCGCTTCAGGTTTCCGCCCGGCATCGCTGCTGGAAGGTCCTGAAGAGTCCGTAGCGTCGGTTTTCTTTTCCTGTTCCTCAATGCCTTTTGCGGATTCCTCGGCCTCCACTACGTCCATCAGAAACTCCGCCGTGTCGTCTTTTGACGCTGCACCCGTAGCTGCCGCGTAAGTGCGTACACAATCGTTGTCTGCGTGGCCGTACCGCCGACATTTCGTACAGCGGGGGACTTTGCATTCCCGGCGCACGTGACCGGTGCCGTGGCAGCAGAGGCACTGCATCGGGCGTCCAGGCGCCACGACAAGGGCCAACTCTCCGGCGACGCGTACCTGATGCGGCAGGTCGTCCACTTTCAGGCCCGGCTTCAACTTCAGTAGGACAGTCCTTGTCGTAGAACCCTTTTCATTGACGCCTTGTATCCGCCACCGCTCACGCGTGACTTCCGTCATCTTGCCAAATGCCGCGAACGCCGTCCGGATGTCGTCGTCAGCCACGCCGTGAAGCATATATCCAGTGAAGCCGCAGCTTTACCTGCTGGTCTTCCGGGTCGATGGTAAGACAGCGGCGTTTCTTCACTTGCAGCTCTTTGAAGGCGAGCAGCTTCTTTGTTGCCTCCGCACTCCGCAGGGTAACCGCCCAGACATGGTTGATTTGGTACGCCCCCAACGCAACCACGTCGGGGAGCGTACCGGGCTCGGCCAGGGCGTCTCGAAAATCTTCGACCCGGAAAGGCCTCACTCGTACATCACCGTGAAGAAAAACCGTGTTTAAAACAACACGACCGGTTGGCAGTGTAGGCAAAATAATCTGGTAGTCCTTATCTTCACTTGCATGGATTCTGTTTCCGCGGCCGTCAACGACCGCTGTCGCCCCTCCGTTGGAGCCCATGACCCTGCGTTCCGTTCAGCTCGGCTGCCGGAAGCAGACTTAACTCAGCCACGAGTTCGATGCTTGAAAGCGGTACATAAGCGCTTCTAGTGAATGCGGTGTTGCCTTAGAAACGTGCCGCAGAACGTTATACTGCGGTGTATATCGGTAATTATGAGCATGTTACTTACAGAAGTCGCAGTTACACGAGTAGCGAAGTACGTTTCCGCTACATTTCTTCTGCGCTCTGCGCACATGCAGAGCCATCTTGCGGCAAACACAGAAGAACCCCTCCTCGCAATGTGCGGCGCTGCCCCGACACGTGGCGCGCCACTCGCCCCTGACGTTTCGCCGTGCACCCTCACGGGTTGTAGAATCAAGCGCCTTTCCTTTCTCTAGATCACTATCTTCGCTCACTGGCTACTCCCCTTCGGGCCGCGCGGGTACCGGTGCGAGGATGCCCAATACCCTTGCGTTTAATAAGTTTTCGCTATCGCGTTCCACTCTTCAAGGCGAACCTTAAGCGTCCTCCAAATTTTTCCTTTTTATTTTTCAAATTCTAGTTAAACACTCATATTTATCTCATTACTCCAGTACTTGATCATATATATTTACAACCTACAATGCACCCTGGCCTATCCCCCACAGTGGGTATATGCCATTTTGTCTGAGGTCATCATCATCACCATCATCACCTCCGCGGCCTCGTGCGGACAGAAAGGAAAATAGAGAAGAAAGAAAAAAAAAAGAAGAGGGCGACGCCGGGGTGGTGCATTGTTGGTGTTTCCCGTGCTGGCACGTTTTATTGTTCATCGTCTTGTTTTGAATGACCAAGTCGGCAATAAAGAAAAAAGAAAAGCCGGGGTGGTGCAGTGGTAAGACGCCCGACTACTGTGCCGGAGTACCCGGGTTCGAACCCGACCTCGGCGGCTGCGTTTCGATGGAGGCGAAACGAAGAGGCGTCCGTGTGCTGTGCGATGTCAGCGCACGTTAAAGATCCCCAGGTGGTCGATATTACTCCGTAGCCCCCCACTACGGCTCCTCTTTCTCTTTCCACTTTCACTCCCACCTACCTTCCCTTACGGCGCGGTTGCGGTGTCCACAGAAAATAAGTGAGACAGTTACCGCGCCTTTCCCTTCCTATAAATAAATCAGTTAAACCAGTGTGCGATTCTATTCATGATTACATAATTTCAACAGGCAGATTCCTATGCTACGTATGACTTCATTACTTTGCATTTTCATTTTTATTTTTAAAATTCTAGTTAAACACTCATATTTATCTCATTACTCCAGTATTTGATCATATATATTTACAACCTACAATGCACCCTGGCCAATCCCCCCCAGTGGGTATATGCCATTTTGTCTGAGGTCATCATCATCACCATCATCACCTCCGCGGCCTCGTGCGGACAGAAAGGAAAATAGAGAAGAAAGAAAAAGAATAGGGCGAGAAAGACGCACGTTGCGTCAGCCGTCGTCCACCACCGAAGCGGTGGCGGGTGCAATGACGACCTACAACCGAATCCAGTGGCAGGCTTTCCTTTCCCGTGAACCAATTATTATTATTATTATTATTATTATTATTATTATTATTATTATTATTATTATTATTATTATTATTATTATTATTATTATTATTATTATATAGCACTACAACGGACGCCGATAAGAAGAATGCCGATTTGAGGCAAATGATAGGAGAGGAAGGTAGCCTTTCGCCATTCTCCTCTTAAGAGACCCACTAATCTTTTTCGACCGAAGCAGTAGTATTAGTAGCATGTGGTTATTTATTAATTATATATTCAAACGAAAGGAAAATTTGTTTGCCAGCCCCGGTATCTGCTATCTGATACCTGAAGCACCTGAACTGGGGCGGCGGAAATAAAGAGATAATGAGGAAGCAGTAGAAGAAATCAGAGGTGAACGATAGGGTGAAAGGGCGGGGTAGGTAAAACTAAAGATAAAGATAAATATATACACTATGGCACAATGTATAGTAGTTTGCTAGAGGTCCGCCCGCAGATGTCTTAGGTGACTATACGGCTGTCCGCCCATAAGTATAAGGCGCCTTCCATTCCCCATAACCTAACTTCCCCTGCGGTCACTATGGAATGGTGAACACCTATACCTAACCAGATCAAAGTAATGTTTTTTCCGGCGTAAGGGAAGGGAGGAACGTAGGAGTGGAAGTGTAAAGAGGGGAAGAAGAGCCGCAATGCGGGCTTAGGAGCTATTTCGGCCACGTGGAGATCTTTAACGTGTACCAACATCGCACAGCATACGGGGAGGCGTCCATGTTTTCTAATTTTACGCCTCTATATGTAGGAGGAAGTTTGCGAAGCAAAAGGCATCAATAAAGTTTGCCGTAACCATATCTGTCGAGCAGGGGATCTTCAGAAGGTACAGAGCAATCAAAACCATATAAAAGTGCAGAGCTCACTTCGGTGGTCAAATTGTTCTCACGCGTGGCTTAGTGAAAATTAGTAGTTCGCTTATACATATATGTTATCACAGGCCGTTTATTCACTAGCATGTTAACTCAAGCAGCTATGGTATCTTCTCTACGAAATGTTTTCCAGCGCCAAAGCATGATCGTAAGCTTTTGGAAGCACCTGAGCACAAGGACTTGTCGGCCAGCTGGAAGTAGGGTACAGGCATCGCCGTATGTCCGTCACCCTGGTGGAAACTGGGAAGTCCGGCTATGTTCCTCTATATCTTCTTACAATCAGAGGTGTACTGTCGTTAAAGCAGAGTTAAGTCCGTACTGCACTGCCGTTCATGAGTCGTGTAACTCCAATCGCCAACAAGCCGCTATGCTACCATGGGCTGACTCGCAACGAATGCGCCGAAAAAGCAATCGAATCCTTACAGACAACAATTACAAGCTTCAATATTCCCAATGAGCGGCTATATTCGAGGGAGGTGGTTTCAGCGGTTCTTGTTTCAGGAAGCGCGGCACTTTCACAGAGGCCGGCTTTTACGAGTCATTCAAGCAAGAGTCGAAACTGTTTACAGTAATCTCACGGGTTCGTGAAGAATTCTCATCCTTCAGAGCCAACAAATCTGTATAAAGAAGCATGGGAAATGCTTTCGAGCATCATAAATTTCTGCACATTGTACACTGCGCACAGGGGCAGGAAAGTTATACGAAATCGTATTATCGCGAAATTCGCATCAACGGTGTTCGTGTCACCGAGATTCTATTGTCATGTTGTCGTAGATGCTGCTGGAGTAAATCAATGTGACCCATTGCACTGCGACTTGTCGCTGCACCTCCGGAGTCACTCCGCTTCCACCAAATCGCTGATGTCTTGCCACGGCCACCGGAATCTCCGGTTTCCACGCAGCGCAACCACTCTACGCGCTGCTCGGCGGGGCGCCCTTGAGATGCGTGCGAATAGAACGACAAAGAGCGGGAAGAAAGCGAAAGGAAAGCGGCAGATAGAAAGGCGAAATGAGAAAAATAAAGACGCAAGCTAACCAGGGGGGGAGCGAGCTCGAAACGTGGGGGAATGGGACGTGAATCAACGAGACCTGGCCAAACTGGGCCAGACCCGCACCGATGTGGGTCGGGGAGGCCGCGGCAACCACCGCGGCGGGTCATCGACCTCGACGCTGCTGCTCTCCCGCTCCAGTGGCGAATGGCCCCATCGAAGTCGATGGGCGTGGAGGAGACGATGACCGAAGTCGCTACTACGCGGCGCCACGGAATTGGGCAGGGGTGTTCTAACGGATGCTGTAAGCGTGGAACCAGATACAGTCTTCCGGAAGCCCGAAGAATGTCTCAGGGGCGGAGATAACAAGATACGTATAATAGTTAAAGAATGCTCAGCGGACCTGGCGATCAATCGTGGGGTGCAAGGTTAGAAGCCTACGAATGGTGTCCTTAGAGGTGTCAAGAATAGTTGCGAACTTTGCAACGGCTAGTCATCTTCATCATCCGAATGACTATACGCTCACAACTGGAAAGGAGCTTCTACCGCATTTCGCTAATGCCCCCGGTGCGGTGCTAGCTGCAGCTGTCTTAGTACCGCAGATTGTCTAAACCCATTCGCCAATCTAATATTCTGCTCCTCCCTGTTACGCTTGCCTTCTGTGGTAATCCAGTCCGTTACCCCTTAACGACCACCTGTTATACAGACTCGAAATTACGTTTCTGTCCATGCCTATTCGTCTTTCCTAGTTTGACAAAGTTGTCATCAACACACCTTTGTTCCGTATCTACTTTGTCATTTCCATGTAGCACATGCATTCAAACCCACTAACACAGTGCCGTTTAGATCAATATATAACAGTGGACTACCGCGGCATCGTAAGGTTTTTCATTCACTTATGACAATGCTCGCATAGCACATTAACGCTTATAACAATCAATTAATAAATATTATTTATTATTGAGAGCCAAATTAAAACCGGACAAAAGCATGGAAGCACTATAACGCACCACACAGCCAACCCACGTTCAAAGTGCTAAAGCGCTCGCGTGAAGGGCTGTCGGAACCGCTGCCGTGGCATGTAAGCGTTCCGGTGACGCTTACATGCCATGGCTGCGCAAGGGAGGAGAAAATACAAACTAGTCTCCTTCGGTTGGGCAGCCCGTTATTAACGTTTATGATGGATGCCTCCCATAGAAAATGCGCCGATGCATCGCTGCATATAGGCCACTTACACAGTGAATAAATCCGTTAGTGGCTGACGCGCACGAGTCTTGGGAATGCCGTGATCCATTCTGCGAGCTCATCGGATTTCCCGTCGAGAATTGCTTCTGGAAAGCTGCCTGCATTGGAATGCCAGTGACGCGAAGTTAGCGAGGCTCCCACCGATGCAACGATGACGGAGGCATTTCGAGGTTTCAATTCTTGTATGCTGACGATGCAGTCGTGAAAACTGAAGGTTTCACCAGCGAGGCGATCCTTTCAGCTGTCACCTGTGCTGAAGCGGCTGCGACAGTGAAAAATAAGCTATACAAAGACGCCTTACAAACGATATAATCTGTTCGGGACTTCATTTTTGATAAAAGTCCCCGGCTTGGATATGTGCAGTAGTTAGGCCCACTGCAGGGAGATGTGGACTAAATATTCCGTCAATCAGTCATAGCTGAATGATGTATATTATATTTTTTTTCCTGCAAACAATTAACATTGTAATCTACCAACTTCAATAAAGGCTATGAATTTTGACATCTCTTAGTTGTGACATAACGCGATTACAATTATGCGTTGTAACAATTGTATTTCATTAACACTCCGTATGTTATATAAGTAGGCTGGAGAGTACAACGTTGCATCAGTCATTTACATCTTTTCCATTGCTCACCGAGTTGTCCTCACTTTACGTTGAATCCTTTTTGTTACCCTCTACGTTTCTGCTTCAGAAATGAGGTACAGGCGCTATAGGCATACGTCTTTGGGATGGTGATGAAGAGCTTTTCAGTTTTTTACAGAAGCTGCCAAATGATCGCCTTACCATTCGTATTCTTATTACTTCACTCTCGTATCCCGGATCTGCGGTTAACCATTTCCAGTATCCTTCCTCGTATCATAAACTCCGATTCTCGACCGATACTGTTCAGCTCTACATAACTGTTCTGCAGGCATATTAATTTTTGCACTCACCATGCTGCTTTGCCTGCCTGAGTCACTGATCATAGTTTACAGTTGCCCCCTGTGTCATTTAGCTAGAAAATGTCATCACCGAATCTCAAATTAGTCAGATATCCTATATTATTTTATCTCCAACTGTTCTTAATTCAGGGTTCTGAATATCTCTTGTAAAAAAGGTAAAAGTACTGGAGATATAATATGTCCATCTCTGACATTCATTAATTAGGGTTTCATTGCAGGTAATAAAGGCTTTCATAATAGGCCAAGGCTTTAAGGCGAAAGCATTTCTTGCCTGATTAGAGGGAAAAGTGGCGTCGTCAGAGCCTGCCACTATGAGCTGTAGACAGGATGTTTGGAAAGAGCGTGCTTAAAATAAATGCGTCCGCGCCAGGGCTGGAACCACCATCCTTCCGTGTCCTAGACGAGTGCGCTAACCTACTCCACGCCGCCTTCTTGTCTACCCCAAGGACGCTGTAGGGCGTTGAGGGAAACTTTCACCACCACCATTCAACTGGGTGGATCGCTCTGGTGATCTCCGAGGCCGAGTGTCGCACCGTGCTCAACGACTCGAGGAACGCCGTGCGCAACTTTGCCAAGGGGCGAGTGTGCGTGGCCGGTGGCCGCCATCATCGGCAAGCTCCAGCTCCAAGACCACGGCAGCACTATCCGCATCAAGTGGTTCCCCGCGCACACGGCCGAGTGTGCACTTGCACCGAACCACAACGAGACGGCCCATTCGGCGGCGCGAGCGCTTACCTTCCATGACCCCTAGAGTGACCGTTCCGAGTGGTGGTTCGAAACCCAGGACCGAGTTACGAGTTATGTGGAAGTTACCAAGTGTTACCGCCTAGCTCGACGGAAAATGCCGCCTCCCCTCACCTGGCACTCAGTCGGGAGGAAGCCGTCGTCATCCTAAGGCAGATACAGACCGCGTCACCCCTCGCCCCGGCAGTGCTGCACGTGCTTCACCCAGACATCTATCCGAGTGCTGTGTGCAGTGTTCGTGCAGTGGCTCCGGCAAACCAACGGCACATCATGTGGAACTGTGCTGCCGGGTTCCCGACCGGAAGCTATCTTCAGGACATATCCGCCCGAACTTCAAAATGCGGCGCAGAGTATACAGACAAGGACAGTCAACTATGGGCCATCCAGCAGACCCGGGGTATGCTCGATAAGCACAAGCCTCACGACCCACCAAAAACGGGTCGAAATGGGGTAATGCAGAGTAGGGCATAACCACGGGTCGACGCTTGGCCAGCGTCACGACGCGTTAAGCCGTCGTTTGCCAGCATTTGAATAGTTATACTTACCTACCTACCAACTGGCAGGATCAAAAAAATTCTGGACATCAGGTTCTGTGACTTCACAAGCCCGCATGAGAAGTTGGTAGACGCTGCTAATCTGGGCTTTACCTTTGAGGTGGGAGGATGAAATCGGAATTCAACCTTTCGGGCTTGCGAGTTAGACTAGCTGCCACAAAGCCACACAGGCAAGTCAGTATCACTTCTTTAAAGCGGTGTTTTACATCCATGTCATGTGCTCTTTCATATAATGCCGTATTTACGACTGTATGTATGGGATAATTAAGGCATGCATAAGATAAAAGATTACTTGTTTAGGTTTAGTGAGAAGTGAAGTATATTTACATGAAATGTGATCCGCATGGTGAGGTGCCACTAACGACATGGAACTTCAATGCAGGCTCCCGATTTCTTTCGTACAGAGTTCTATTTCTTTCAGTGCAGTAAATACAATGAAAGAAGTTGGTGTATGGTTGAGTCAACATCATGGAATCAAAATGACCACGGTTGAATGCCCAGCACGGCTATGATGAAGGTGGTAACGTGACTTTCTAAGAACACGTGCGATCAACCACATCTGCATGGTTGGCTTACGCAATACATTTCGTGCTTAAAAAACTTCCACCCTGACATTGGAGTGCCTGTCTGTTGTAATAAAGAAGAAAGCTCCATTCTCACCATGATCATCAATTCGAATACGTCGGCTGCAGGAGAAAGGCCTCTTTCTTTACTCTCTAGTCGAACTCAATATTGTAAACTTTCCAATTGCATCTGCACACATCTCTGATTTTCATCCCCAGCTACGTTTGTCTTCCCTTGGGAACCATTCCGATACTCTCGGCAACCAGCGATGGTATTATATGCTGATTAAATGTTCAGTCCACGCTTCCAGTAAGCCTCGAGCAGAATGGACATGCCTGCGGCTCCGCTGTCCATGCATGCGCAAGGATATTGCAGCTCATGGGTATCATGTCCGGCGCAAATGAAATCCATTTCGTTGTAAGCTTTCTCTTTTAATTGCACGCACTGATGGCGCGAAACGGTACAAATAGATGGGCATCTGATACTGAAATGCCGTCCTCATGACTAAAATATACTTCTCCATTTTAGCATCATGCCACTGACCGATAATCATTGGGTTCGATCGCTGCGATTTGGCATGAGCGAATATCATCGATCTAGATTTCAGATTCGCTAAGTAAGCCGTGATTTAATTAGCTTATGAAAACAAGGTTTACAGTCAGGTTTCCTTACAAAGCTCCGGTATGATGCAGATTGACCACAGACTCGGGCGATTCGCTACATCGAGGAGGGCAGTCTCTGACTTGCCTTTATCATTCTGTCAAACGGCACGCTATTTCAGCAAAAGAAATATAAGTACGCTGCCTTACCCTGAAAGAAGAGCTGATGACTCCGTCGCAGTGCCATTCAGCCAGCCGAATGCGCTGCAAGTAATACCAACTTATGTTCAGTTATGTTTGCAGTTACAAGTAGAACACGTAATTCGGCTGTTCTTGTCATTCTATTTAAATCCTCATTTCCGCCCAAAGTTAGCATTTCTGCGAGATATTCCTGGGAAGTGTTAACCCACACGGATATTAATTTCACAAAATATTACGATTTACGAAGCCACGTATTCTTTAATCCCATTCATATAGCCGTCACAAGGTGAGCTATACATTCGGGGCTGCCCTAATTAGTGATAATGAGCAGCTTGTTTTACGTACTTCCCCAAAATGGATGCTTTTCTCGAGGTCCCTCTTCATAAGGGACCACGTAATGAAGTTCATAAGCAATTTCGAACACCTGGGGTTCTTTAACCTGCATTGTCATTGCGCTGTACATGAGCACTCTTCCACCTCAATCGAAGTGCGGCCGCCGGGGCCGGTTTAGTAGCCACATTCTCGGGCTACCCCCCTAAGCCAACACAGAACGGCTTACTTCTAATATGTACAAATACGTACGCAATATTTATGCAGCAGGCCTTACTATTTATTCAGTCTTATTTATTTATTTATTTTTTTTATGGCGGTGACCCATTGCCCTACAATGACACATATCATCGAAACTTTCAGGGTTGATGCCAGTGTAAAGGTCAGCAACGGCCAAATTCAGCCAGATTTTCTGAACAAAACCGCGCCCCATTTGGCACGCCCTCCAGCGTGTCATCGGAACAGCTGCCCCGCGCAGGTCTATGCCCCTGCCCCGAGGCATGTCTTGCGAGCAGCGGGCGTCCGCCCCCAGATGCGTGCCTCAACGAGTGCGACGCCGCGCGCGACGTCGTCTCTGCGCGGGGCTACCGGAGGCCAGGGGCGGCCGATGCCCTCCATCAAGATTATCCGGGGCAACCTCATTCCCACGGGGGTCAGCGCTCACGGCACCGTCACCGGGGCACGCAGGGGGCACGCTTGCCCTCCGGTGTCGCGCCTTGCCCTACATCGCCGCTCAGGTCAACGGCAGCGCCGCGGTATATGCGATATCATACACCGGCGTCGATATGGCAGCGGCATATCTGTCAGGCGACTTCTTGGCTAAGGGGCTGGTGTGGTCAAGCGAGACCGAGTGCAGAGGTCCCGCGCTCGATTCCTAACAGGGACGGCTGCAACTTCTTCAGGAAGCCATATGATAACGTAGGTGCGCCTATTAAAACGAGTCTGAAACAAGTTTGTCACCGTTCGAAATGACATTCCGCAGTGACCGACAAGGTTTTAGTGTGCAAAGGATGGCCTGTAAAAATGGGACGGCGGGAGTGACACGGGTCAAGTTATGCGGCTATATTTGCGTCTGACTGAACACTGCCTCAGACCATTGTTGTTGTCCTCTAAGCTGATCGCACATACGCACACAGATGTATTGGCCAAGAATTTGGGTGTATTTCTGCGTTCTATTTCTTCCATTCGTACTTTTTCAGCCCCGCCGGGGTGGCGCAGTGGTTACGGCGCTCGACTACTGTTCCCAAGGACGCGGGATCGAATCCCGGCCTCGGCGGCAGCTTTTCGATGGAGGCGAAACGCAAGGCGCCCGCGTGCTGTGCGATGTCAGTGCACGTTGTGTCTAGCAGTAAATATAGGAACTTCGAGTCTAGCAACACGCACGATGTACGGTGGTCGAAATTTCCGGAGTCCTCCACTACGGCGTCTCTCATAGACTGAGTCGCTTTGGGACGTTAAACCCCACAAGCCAAGCAACCAACGTATTTTTTCATCACAGTTTCCGTTAAAACCACGGGACGCTACGCAAACGAAACCCTTAGAAGACATATAATATGGTGAGGCTTCCCCCCCCAAAAAAAAACATAAAATATTTTGCCTCTGCCCGTGCCACTAGGTATAACGAGCTTACCCTTAGAAGACTGACGCTTAGCTTTGGTTTCATGTTTTCTCTTTGTAAATGTGTAAGACATTAAGTAAGCAAAGTCATGCAGTAATCGTTTACCACGGCTAAATATATATACATATCGCTAGTCCTTCGTTAATTGGGGTTTCTGCTTTTGAAGCAGGCTGCCTGTAGCGTTGCGGTTAACTGTAATAAATTAAATTTATAGTAAATGGGTTCACAGGAAAGGAAATGCGCAGTATCTGTCACACTTTTTTTTTTTTTGCGAAGTTTATTGCCTCAGGGCATAAAAGGAATGTTATGATGGATGAAGGGTGTGGTCAAATAAATGAAAAAAGGTTGTCTGATGCAATGAAATCGAGGAGTGAACGATGATGCGGTCCCAGTGTCCAAACAGCATATGACTGCGGATTATGGGGGGAGAGGCCAGCTGCCACCAGGTGCCGGATCCGCGTTGGCTTCAACGCTGGACAATCCCACAGTAGGTGATGGATATCAGAGAAAGAGGAGCAGGAGTGAAGGACTACGGAGTAATTTCGACCACCTGGGGATCTTTAACGTGCACTGACATCGCACAGCAAACGGACGCCTCTTCGTTTCTCCTCTATCAAAACGCAGCCACCGCGGTCGGGATCGAACCCGGGTACTGCGGCACAGTGGTCGGGTGTCTTACCACTGCACCACCCCAGCGCGGCCTGCCTCTCCGTTGAAGTTTTGGAGGAAAGGAAGGCAGAGGTGAACACCGCGAAATCGTGGACACCCTCATTTATTTAGGTCAAGGTCACTTGAAAGGCAAATTTGTTGTCAGACGAAGACCTGCTATACCCATGAAGGTTTCCCTTCGATTGTAAAATGGTTTATAAGAAAAGGTGCAGTATCTGTCAGTTTCATTTGAGGGTGAAAACCTCCGTGACGCTGACGGCTCGAAAAGCTAGCGTAGTGAAGCTTTCGCTTTAAAATAAAAAAAAAAAAACTTTCTGTCCTCGACCGCTTCTTTCTTGTTCTCCCCGCCAGGTCCTCCACGTGCCACGTGCACAACGGTCCATACTTTCGTTTTCCGCTCCTTTTCTTGGTTGGTTGGTTGCACAACTTTTATTTACATCGGAAATGGGCGTCCTCTTCGCCCCCGGCACGCATGCCGGGGAAGACTGGGAGTCGTGCGCCCGCGGATAAGAGGCTGGCAGGTAGCCCTTGCCTTGTTGCGGCCTCTTCCGCCAGATGGACGGTGCGGTGCTGGATCGCAGGGTCCGCGCTTCGAAGCAAGGTATCCCAGGCTACTCTACTTGTAATATTCTGTCCTATACCTGGAGATTGTGGACACTCCCAAATTATGTGGTCGAGGGTCCCTCTCGCCCTACAGTGTTTGCAGAGATCATTGTCCCTAAGGTCTGGTAGCGCGTGAAACGCCCAGACCGGGTTCATGAAAATATTAGTTTGTAGCCGCCTCCACGCGACAGCTTCTCTATAATTTAGTCTAACATCTCCTTTTCTTCGTCCTGTTCCTGCATGGTCTTGTGCCGCCAAAACAACCGATGTGCGGCGCTAGCTGGCGCCTTACAGAAACAAAAGTACAAGGTATTGATTTAACAAATCAATTGGAAATATAAGCACTAAATTTGAAGTAAAAATGGGTCTATGGCTACATGTACCGTAGCTCGGAGTAAAAATGCTAGAGAGAAATGCGGTTCACTAGCGTGAGATAAAGTTCAGTTCACCAGGGTTGAGGACTACAATATCTATATCTATGTGTAGCTAGATAATCAGGAAATTAAAAATTTGATATTGTAACATAGGCAATGTGCTGTTTCGAAAACCCGGAATGCCGGGTTGAGTAACGGGCTGGCTGTTTAGTAACAAATTAGGGTATCTTTGATGAAGTATTGGGCTTATTGATCTGCTTTTCTCCGGTTACTTTAAGACAAAGATGACACCTGTATACAGTTTGAACAGATAATACGGAAAAATAAGTCAGCAAACTTGCACCAATAACTACTGTATAGTTAAATCTCTGCTAGCGTCCACAATACCATGGTCACTCAACGACAAAAACACGTCAAGCGCTGACCGCATCTACGCTCCGGGCGCGAATAATTCCACGTGGGTACTACACGAGTTTGACGTTGTGTTCGCCAATTTCTTTATTCGCGGAAGTAGTTCCCAGCATCATTTTATCAAATTCTCTTGGAGATAAATTGAAATCGCAGAAGCATATCAAACTGCGCGCCAATTGTTTATTCTCCGGAAAAACACAGTATAATAACTAGTACACTATCTGGCATCTTTTAAGCGTCGGTCATCTTTCAATGACAGGAACACATTTCCCCATTGTACAGTAGAGCTGACATACCTCCACTAGAGGTCCGCAGGAAGATAAAAAGAATGAATCTATTTTATAGTGTTATAAATAACAAGACACTCATTGACAAACGCAAATACATCGATGAAACTCTGTCACGTTTAACTCGAAATAAGCACGATCCTGAACCGTGAAAGAGCGAAAGATCTAAAAAAAATTGTTTTAAACACACATTTTTTCTGCTAACAGCGCACGAGTGGAACAAGCTCCCAAACAAGCAGTTAAGGCTGAGAGTCGTGAAGCGTTCTCATTGTTGATTCTCGATGTTTTTGAAAGTGAAAATGTTGCTGGTTATTGAAGTATACTATACCATGTTTTTGCTGCACTGCTTTACGTTCTCTTATGCTAGTCCAGCCTTGTCCTGTCCTCTTCTTCCCTGTGCCTCGTCCTTTGGCTGGTTAAATATGAACCCTTACCAACTTGCCCAGTCGTCAACCTTGTTGTATGTTTAAGTATTGTGCATTTTGCACTGTTACCGTCCCGCTTCTAATTAGATTTTTGGATGCCACTCCTATTGATGCTTTGTTCGCGGTATTTTTGCAATGTTTTGTTCCCTTCTATTTCCCATATTAGGCCTTATGTAACCACTCCGATCATGGCCCTATTTAGGCTGATACAATCTGTAAATAAATAAATAAATGTTAGATTTTCACGATTTCTCCTGTCTATTCTGCGCAATAGCATATTAACTTCCCCTTGCTTTGATAAATGTGGTGGAAAGATGAAGTATTTTAGAAACTCAAGTTTTTTCCGGGCAAGAATGAAAATTCTTCGCATTACACTGCTAACCATGCAAACGATATGATGACAATGATGATTTTATGCATACGTGGAGTCTTCCAGGCGTACTGCTGTGCTGAAAGCATACTGATTTTACAGTGAATGTCGTTTGGCGCCGATTGTTGGCTGTGCCGGCGTAGTTGCGGTGCGTAACCCCAGGCTGGTTGCCACCGGAACATCCGGAGATGGTTAACAATGAAGGAGGAGGATGTGGAGAATGTGGTGAGTGGGTAACCGGAGGGTAGGTAACACGGAATACATTCAACGAGTGAATGAAAGAGTAGGGAGAGTATGACGAGAGCAGAAGAGTGTATCAAGCTTGTGTCCGTGTGCGTGCGTGCGTGCGTGCGTGCGTGCGTGCGCGCGCGTGTGCGTGTGCGTGCTTGCGTGTGTCATTTGGTGCAGAAAAGAAGACTCAGAAAGATAGACAAACATTATCCTATGTCATTCCAAGTCTCCAGCGCAGACAGCTAAAGGTAATACGGCCACAATTTCCTAGATAGAAAGCTTCTCGGCGTCTGTTAATGCGCTAATTAGAAGTAGGAATGATACACAAATTATCGCAGGTGTCAAAAATGTGCAGTCCAAGACTCCTTTTTCTGAGCAACATTGGCCCTTTTTATTTCATCCGTTGTATGAGCCAGGCGTGTAGCGCATCGCTTTTTTTTTCTCTTTTTTTTTTGCAATAACCTTCGCAACTTGCAATTAGTGTTCATGGTTTAATAATTGGTTGTAGAGCGCTATGTCTCCTTTGTTCGGCGGAAATATATACATTTGCGCGGAAATTTTGGAGCAGTAATCTTCGTAGCTTCAAGCTGTAGCCCAGCGCTCGCGCACAGCATGAGAGCTGCACAGTTCATTTTCATTTCCTCTCTCCTTACTTTTGAAGCATAAGCTTCACTACGCCAGCCAGCTCGAGCTTTTAGCATTAGTGTCGATGTGCCCTTGAGCAGAATCACGAGCGTGGCGTTGGCAGGCTGTAGTTGTCAGCTGACATGGCCGAGCACTAACTGGACGTATAGGGTTGCCTGACATTACATCTGGCAGGACCTGCCAACTCCGGCCCATATCCTTTCACGAGGAAGAGAATCAGCCTGCCAGGACCCTTGCATTCACGTTACCCCTGGCCACGCAGGAACGTTCATACGGCTTATGCCTTTACAGGCGGAGCTTAACTGTCCCCGATAATTTTGAAGCGGAAGCTTAACGAAACCAGAAATTAAACCACTGCTTAACCGTGTGTTTAATCACAAGTTCGGCCACAGGTGTAGCCAAGCGAAAGAAGCTTCCATCCAGGATTAACCAGAGCTAAACTGCGGCTAATTTTTCTTATTATAGTGGCCCCATAGGGGACAAAAGTTTGCCAGTGCGGCCCACTGGGGAGGAATTTGTCCCCTGCATGACTGAATCTATTTGGCTTGGTTTGTGGGGTTAAATCAAAGGAGCAGAATGACACCGTAAGGGCTCGCATAATTTCCCCCAATTGGGGGGGGGGGGTCTTTACCGTGCGCTGATACCGCACAATACAGGGGCGCCTTGCGTTTCCATTCCACCAAAATGCTTTTTACGTAATAGCAGTATCTACCGCAAGAAAAAAAGTTACACAGAAGTAAATACGAGGTGTGACATGCACAAAAAAACAAACGAGACTGGTCCTATAAATAATTATACTTACAGAATCAGTTCTCTGTGACATTACCACCTTCAAAATTGTCGCTTTCAGCATTCACACACTTCCGCGTCGATGCTGTCATTGCTGGTAACAGTTCTGGAACGAGGTTTTTGGAAGGCCCTTCAGGAGATTCTCCGTTTTCCCGTGAACCTCTTCAACTGAGTTAAAATGGGTTCCCTTTAAGCAAGATTTAACTTTAGGAAATAAAACAAAAAGTCGCATCGAGCCAGATCAGGTGATTAAGGAGGATGCTCCATCAAAGTAATGTTTTTGCTGGTCAGAAACTGCTTGACAGATAGGGCCGTGTGAGCGGGTGCATTGTCCTGCTGCAACAGCCATCCATCACTCCACAACTGTGACCTTGATTTCCTAATATTTTTTTTTTCGTGAAGTCTTTTTAGCACTTCAATGTAGTATTTTTGATCAACAGTCTGACCACTAGGAAGCCTGTCATTCATTACAATTCCATTAATTTCGAAGAAGACAATTAACGTTGCCTGGAATTTGGATTTTGACATGCGTGCTTTTACGGGTCTTGGGGATCCTGGAGACTTCCATTGTGTTGACCGGCGATATTACTTTATGGGTATAGGAAAAACTCCATGTCTCATCACATATTACAAAAGATTCCAACAAATTTGACTCGTTTGCAATGCGTTCTAACATGTCCACACACATGTCTTTACGGCACTGTTTCTGGTCTTCGGACAGAACTTTTGGAACAATGACGCAACGCTCCCAACTGGCGTGACCGGTTCCGTTGAAACTGGCTGCATGTATAGAGAAGGTGTGTGGCATGACGTCAGCAAAACAGTTGTTGCCAAGTCCACTCTCTTTTTCAAGCTACACACTCAGTCTCGTTTCTTTTGTGCCACTCCTCGTATGTCGCATTTGTTCTGTAAACAAAAGTAAACAGCCGTTCACACTTGTCCGCTTAAGTGTTTCCGCCCTTGGCCGGCATCAGCTTCGATACCAAATCCTGCAGTTGCCATTAATCATTCGCTGGGGGCAAAATGTTAATAGTAAATGGATAAGGAACTCAGTCAGGAAGAAATCCCCCGAAAAATGGCCGCCAGTTGTGCACCCAAGAGCGCGTCGCCCCAGGCTTCATTGCTGATTTGGTCTTAGCCATCACTGTGGCTAAGCCTGGATTGGGATGGAGCGCATTTGGCAAGCACTCGCAGATTATGGCTAGCATCTTACCGGCATCGCTCAAGAGGAAAGTATACAACAGTTGCATCTTGCCTGCACTCACCTATGGGGCTGAAACGTGGAGGCTAACCAAGAGAGTTCTACTTAAGTTGAGGACAACCCAGAGGGCTATGGAACGAAAAATGCTAGGGGTAACATTAGGAGATAGGAAGCGTGCAGAGTGGGCCAGAGAAATAACTCAAGTTAACGACATTCTAGTGGAAACTAAGAAGAAGAAATGGGCATGGGCAGGACATGTAAATCGAAGAGAGGATAGCCGATGGTCGCTGAGGATAACAAACTGGCATCCAAGGGAAGGAAAGCGTAGCAGGGGCGGCAGAAAGTTAGGTGGGCGGATGAGATTAAGAAGTTCGCAGGGGTCAAGTGGATACAGCCAGCACAGAACCGGGTTAAGTGGAGAAATATGAGAGAGGCCTTCGCCCTGCAGTGGGTATAATCAGGCTGTTGCTGCTGATGATGATCACTGTAGCGCTGGGCGCCCGTGGAAGGAGAAAAGTGCCCCGTATGCTTCCAAGCTGTCGACCGCCTTTAGCCTCAGAGGCTATAAAAAACAAATAACACAAAATTAACAAAAAAAAATATTTTTAAACTTGTCTATTCAAGTGAAGAAAAAGACTGTGCTCCCATCTCCGGCATGGTCTAGTGGCTAGGATACCTGGCTCTCACCCAGGAGGCCCGGGTTCGATTCCCGGTGTCGGAAGAAGGTTTTTTTTTCTTTCCTTTTTTTTTTTTTTTTTTTTGTTCACATCGACTACTTTTCACGCTTGAGAGCGACAGCGTAGCGTGATAACGCGATCAGCGCAACTGCGATCCGCTTTCGCGAACCTTGCGCATACGCAAACTGCCTTGATCTGGCCTTACGCAACCTTTCGCGTCCGAACCAATCGGCGCGTGCACATTGGTGGGGAGCGGTAGCGAACCTCGCATCGTGTCACGCTGCAACTCTCTACGGACCCCACGCATTCCATACGGTACAGTCAGCGCGTGGTCGTCGATCAACTGTGGCACAGTGCCAGTCTCTTTTTGTACCCTCCTGACTTTAAATAATGTAATGTCCCCAATCCTTTAATCTGCTTACGCCAGCAGTATGGTAATAGTTGCTTCATCGTCCATACACTACGAAACAATGCCAAACAAACTAATGCAACACCAAACAAGAATCTACAAGCTAACGCAAGCCCTTATCTCCGGCATGGTCTACAAGTAAACGGCCACTTTGACAAACTTTTCATATTGTTCTTTGCTATGGAGGCTGATATGTGTGTATTCCCCCAACGAGGAGAGAGAGAGAGAGAGAGAGAGAGAGAGAGAGCATATAGTTTTTTGAGCGACTTGCGCAATATGTGCGCTGTGAGCGTTTATTTCGCTTTTGGGTGATTTTAATCCTGTATGTAACGCAAAAAAACAGGGTTACAAAAACACCCATCCGTGACAAAAGTGCGCATCTGTTGAATTCCTTCATCCAAGAAAATGGTTTAGATGATGTCGCCGAAGTCCTTTCAGCAATGCCTTACTTTACTCACTTTCATAATGAAAGTCGCGTGAGGATGGATAGAATTTATACGTCGCTTGAACTGGCTTCTTTGTGCAATGCAATCAGGAATGTCATTTACAGACCATGTTCAGTTTGAGGGAAGAAGAAAATAAATCGAGGTTCTCATTGGACCTTTGGAAGCTTAATTGACAATTACTTGAGGATCGACATTTTTTATTAAAGCAAAAGAATATATTGATGCATTACTCTCAGCAAAGACGAGGAACTGGGTATATGCGGCAGGATTTCAAACAGAAGGTGAAAATAACGCGATTGAAAGAGCAAGTATTATACACGCGCTGACAAACGGTTGAAGGAAAAAGAACTACATTGCCAACTATAGACCTGCTTGTACGCCTGGAAAGTTCTAAGCCCGGAATGTACAAGAAAGAAATAAGAGGAACAAAAAGTAAGCTTGAGATTATCGATAAAGACAAGTACAAAGCTGCCTTGATACGGGCGCGTGCCGAGCGTCTCTGGCTCGACAAGTGTCCACTAAGCGTTCTCTGAGTGATGAAAAGTACGCGGCACAGAATGAAATCAAACAAATCAAGTGCGAAAATGAGATAATGAATGACACTGATATAATTCAGTTAGCTTTTATTGAGCAGTACCGGTGTTGAGCAGTACCAGTGCGATGCAGTACTTGTAGTGTTCCAGCGGCACTCCAAGGTACCTCGCAGGTGCGACAGACCAAGAAACATGTTCGGAAAGGGAAGCTGCGTTGCACCAGACCCCATGCCACTGCCCCAAACATTTGTCCCAGTTGACTTCGTTGGTCGTTTGCTTACAAAATCGAGTATCATCGCTAATTGCTTCTGAAACGCTTTCTTTATCTTGACATCGTGGTCGGTGGACTGCTTGATTTGCCATAAACCGGAAACCATAGACCATATTTTATTTGACTGCTGGGATGCAGTCTTTCTGTGCAATAACATGCAGAGGACTTTAAAAGAAGACTTGCCAATTACACCATGTGTTATACGGTTCCTGCTTGTCCATAATCCAGGGGATGTGCCATACGACATCTTCATGTTGCATTGCCTCCACAGTTTATGAAAAACGAGAATGGCTGTGAGACACGCGGACGTGGATGCAAGCTCTGTGAGGGAGTATTTCATTAAAAGTGTAAACTACCTGAACGCCATCTATAATGACCAAAGTGAGAAACCTGAATGAATGCCAGTTTTGAGTGAGCTGGCTAGCCTAAAGCGTTTTTGGAACTTTGTGAAGCATTACTAGCATTTTGTGAAACATTTTGCTAGAGCTCTTCGGGGTATTACACTTAGACTTTGCCCCACTGTATTTTTTATTGTTAACAAGAATCAGAGAAAAACTCCGGCACGGTCTAGTGTATTCCATTTTTACCAATTGAAGATGATGATGGGCTACCGCTGGATCCAGAATGGCTTTCAGGCATGCAGACGTTGATGCGAAGAAAATGCGGCAGTATTTTCGCGAAGCCGTTGCGACTGTTAAAGTTTTCATGACACAAGACGAAGTGCCTGAGTGGCTTCCGAGAACGGAAGTGTTGCTGCAAATGCCTGATTTGTAATGGATCACGCAGCCCAAATCGCGTGGTTTTAACCCATGTAGTGTATTTGTCGCGTAATATAATCTGTGTGTGTGTGTGTGTGTGTGTGTGTGTGTGTGTGTGTGTGTGTGTGTGTGTGTGTGTGTGTGTGTGTGTGTGTGTGTGTGTGTGTGTGTGTGTGTGTGTGTGTGTGTGTGTGTGTGTGTGTGTGTGTGTGTGTGTGTGTGTGTGTGTGTGTGTGTGTGTGTGTGTGTGTGTGTGTGTGTGTGTGTGTGTGTGTGTGTGTGTGTGTGTGTGTGTGTGTGTGTGTGTGTGTGTGTGTGTGTGTGTGTGTGTGTGTGTGTGTGTGTGGAGTAATGCTCTTTATGTGTAATATCTGATAATAAATTAGGCAATACAGAAAAAAAATCGTGGATAAGATACCTGGCTCTCACCCAGGAGGCCCGGGTTCGTTTCCCGGTGTCGCAAGACACTTTTTTACCGTCTCTCCCATAGACCCTTTGTCAGAAGACAAATTTTTCCGTATATCCAATACAGCCTTTCTACTTTCGAAATTGGCTGGTGGCCAGGAAGCTCCTCTATGACAATCAATATTTTAACTGTGAAGGCAATATACAGCGCGCCCAAGGCAAGGGCAAACGATATAAAAAAAAAGCTGGTATCCTGACCAGTGCACACAACTGAAGGCGCTCGAAGAATGCATATATTTATAGATTTTTGTTTTTCAATTTCTTTAGTAAGTAAAGACTAATAATTTTCTAATTTTTGTCTTGAGGAAGGAAGAGCGAATTCTATTGAAAACTGTCATGTTTTTCCGCACGAAGGTGCCATTTACGCCTCGCCGGGGTGGCGAAGTGGTTACGGCGCTTGACTACTGTTCCCAAGGGTACGGGATCGAATCCCGGCCTCGGCGGCCGCTTTTAGCTGGAGGCGAAAAGCAAGGCGCCCGTGTGCTGTGCGATGTCAGTGCACGTTAAAGAACCCCAGGTTGTCGAAATTTCCGAAGTCCTCCACTAAGGCGTCTCCAATAGCCTGAATCGGTTTAGGACGTTAAACCCCACAAACCAACCACCGAAGGTACCATTTACAGACCTAAAAAAATAATAAAGCCATCCTGTCACAACAAGCAGCGGATATCTCTGCGTGCCATCGACTATCCTCCATTATTGCCTTGTTAGGATATCAATCGCCGATTCCGTGCAGGAAGCGGGTTTTGTTCATGAGGCAAGCCTTTGGTAGCCGAATTTCAGCAAATGAAGACGAAATAGACGCTTCCACGTGACAGCGAGTCAAAAAGGTGCTCAATGTAATGGTTCTACTGCACAAGCGTTCAGCCGTCTGCTTTTCAATACAACATAAAACTTCTGAGTTGAAGTTATATTTCTGAAAACGTTAAATGAAAAGTTTCCAGAACTTCGTGCCAGGCTAGTTGGTGCATGTTGGGGCTATGTGCCGTGTCGTGTACGGTATATATAGCACCTGTGTCTAGGATTCGTGAAAGCATGTGCATATTCGTTAAGAAGCATGTTGCAAGTCAAAGACGCCTTCAAACAGTACTCGCGGTTAGTGCCGACAATTGAAGACGGAATAAAAAGGAATGGCGCCGAACAATAAAATTATTAATTGTGCTCAATTAGAGGCAAATAAACATGCCATAAAAGTAATGACCCATTTCGAAGGACGGCTGTACCTCAGACGGGGAAGAATTTCACCGTGGATGGTCTACCCACATATCTCATGTAAGTTACAAGTGTAACTGGAAGTGTAAGTTACAAGATTAGGCAACACTTAACAGCAGCATCATGACTCCCCTCATGGGGCTAGGAAAGGTAGGTCACCGCCGCCTGCGGCGGGAGCTAGCCTGCCACTGACTTTTTATCTGTTGTAGGCCGTCATTACACCCGCTACCGCTTCGGTGGTGGACGACGGCTGTTGTTGCGGCGCGCGTCTTTATCTCCCTCTTCCTTTCTTCTCTATTTTCTCTTCTGTCTGCACGAGGCAGCGGAGGTGGCTCAGCTACAGAGCCAGTAGCAGGCCCGTGCATTTTTTTCCTTCTTCCTACAGCCACAACAACAACAACTGCATTATAAAAGTTATTTAAGGCGAAAGTTTTTAATGGCTCATGACTCGCCAGCGTGCGTTAGCAGTGAGCGTCCGGGAGAAGTGTCCCCCTTCTTGGCGAGGTTCCGCGGGATATTGCGGAAATCCACTTGCTGATGACGTCCTGATGACGTCAAAAATCCTGTATCCACCTGGAATCGAACCTCCATCCCTCGGATGCCCAGCAAAGCGCTGTAACCAACTGCGCCATGCCCGGGATCGTGAAACGCAAGTCATAATTCTCCTTGCTTACCGTGAGGATGATAGTAGCGGGATTCCGCGTGAGTCAGATACTGCTCCTTTCCTTTCCTGTAAACGAATTTTAGAACGCCGGTGTTCTGATTTATTGATTTATTTACAGGAAGGAAAAGACGCGGTAACTGTCTAACTTGTTTTCTGTCTGTGGACACCTCAACCGCGCCGTAAAGGAAGGGAGGGAGGTGGAAGTGAAAGTAGAAAGAGAGAAAGAGGAGCCGTAGTGGAGGGCTACGGAGTAATTTCGACCACCTGGGGATCTTTAACGTGCGCTGACATCACACAGCACACGGACGCCTCTTCGTTTTCGCCGGTGTTTGATGCGTTAGCTATGTTCGACAATAGGGAGCGCGATGTACCGTGTGCAGAAGCAATGCTCAGGCTTTCGCATTTCTCCACTGCAGATTCTGCCGTGCGCTCCTCACTTTTGAAGCGGATGCTTCATTACAGCAGCCAGCTCGAGCCTTCAGCATCAGTGTCGGTGGGTAGGCCTTAAAGAGCTCCTTTCATGGGGGCAGGTGACACAAGAATCAGCCATCCATAACATTTGAATTCGCGTTACCCCATATGCCACGGGCAGAAGCTGCCAATTCGGGTCGCTCCATTTATATGGGCAGGCGATGTCAGAATCAGCCTTCCAGAACCGTTTGCATTCACGTTACCCCTAGGACACGGCTTGGTTGAAGCTCGACTTTATATCTGGACAGGTAGATTACGCTATCACGTCGTATAACAAAGGATGAGCTTAAAGGGACACTAAAGAGAGAAAGGAAGTGGGTTCGCATCGATAGAATGCCAGTTCCTGATTACAAAAAGACCACTCTTACTGAAAACAGAGCTGTTATAAGGTAGTAAAGAAGAATAACAGAAATACAGGTATCGCCACCACAGCCAAACGGCCGAGGCTCGCAACTACAAATCACGTGACGCGGTAGGGATCCCGGAGGCTGACAAATGCGAATTACGTTGCATGTTTGAATGCGGTAGTACGTTTTTTCTCAAAGATGATAACACGCTTTTATCATACGTAAACGACGGCGAAAAGACAACGTAAATGTTGCAAGGCAAATACAAAACAATACTTGGAGGCGCCACAGGCGCCCACTTCAGTTTTGGTTGTTTCGGCTCAGGCATTTCGTGCGCACTCGGATAGTTTGTTTGAACCTGCAGCGCCTGAATTACGAGCTTGGAGCAGCAGATGCGCCTTGATGGTTCCCATTTGAGCATTCGGAGGCACGAGCGAGCGAAATCCGCTACCGCCGACACACTCCTTCGTTCACACTTCTGCGCCAACATATCGCCGCCGTTGCCGCTTCGACTGCGACCTGACCGCTTGACTGCAGCTACATATGCTAAGTACCGAAGGAAAAACGCATTATCATTCAATTGTTCACTAAATCATGGCACATCTGACGAACATATACTGCGTCAACAAGACCTTCAACGTGCAATTTGCAGGCGTCGTAAACAAAAGGGGCATACTTGCCGCTCATACCAAGGAGAGCGTCGATATATTGCGCTCGTCTCCCGGCGAAAAAAAGGGCTTCAGGTAAAAAGAAAAAAAAAATCGATTTTTTTAGAAGAAAAAAAAAAGCTAGAAGCGGTAAGACTCGAACTCGCTACTGCTTGATCCGTAGCGTTCGGCGCTAACCGCTCGGCTACGCCGCGCCATAACAACGATGGAAATATTTCTACTTTTTATGGCATGATCCCATTTACAATAAAGTGTTTCTGCTGCCGGTCTAAATATTACAATTTCTTGATCATCGGCGCATGCTGCCTGCTCTCACGTCTTGCAACTAATGTTCTGGATGCCTATGCGCACTATATTGTGCACTGGATCCATTTTAGCATGTGGAATTTCACAGCGCTGGCAAATGTAGTGGCGCCGGCACTTCGGTCATGTTCTGCTACCGTGGACGTAATTTTCGCTGAACACGGAGCTGTAGCACAAACCTTGAAGGAAAAAAGTGCGACGAAGCTTCAAAACTGACAAGCGCAGCAGCGAGGACACTATTTTGCTGGTAACTAATTCTTATTTGTATGTAAACCTGTCAGGAAGCGTTGCGATGACCGAGGGCTCGGTTTGTTTATACACAGTGCAAGAAGGAGCGCAAAAGCTTGAGAAACATGTATTGTGCATTACAAGCGCTCTATGTTTTTTTTTTCTTCCTTTATGGGCCCATCGCTCGGTAAATTACTCTCTTCATCGTTTTATTTATTTCGGCTGAGGCCGTCATTGCGAGTACGCTGTTGCCAAGTTGGCCCTTGAGGGATGCGACGCTAGCCACCATAGCGACGCCGCGGGCCGCGCCGGCTCGCTAGCTATCACGGAGTCTCCGCTTACGTCATAGTGTGCGTCACTCAACTCCAACTACGTAGTTGGAGGCCACAGTTTGAATTCGACCGGCGGGAACAAGAAAAAACCTCAACTTCTTATCGCAATATCTCAGCAATTATCCGATTTTTTGCTGCCGGATATGCGGCGACAGTGTCACCCAATGTAGTTTATTAGATTTTCATACCATCTTTGGCTGTCTTTAGTGTCCCTTTAAGAGTCCCCAATAACGTAGCGCCCGACAATGATAGGGTGTGATAAGGGAAGAATGCAGCAGGCAAAAGAAGCTTCCGCTTCTATCCAGGTTTAACCAAAGCTAAATCACAGCAATTTTTTTCTCCTTTCTCATGAGTAGCATCCACAGTGTGTCGACAATGTGAACAGAGCCTGTCATCAGAGGCAGTGTCTAGAAACTATCAGTCATTCACTACATGGGTAAGTAATGCAATAATTGATTAAACAATTGTGTCCGTAACCGGAATAATTACATTACCAACATTTTAGTTAACTTGTCAATTTAATTATCTGAACGAGTAAATAATTTCTGGAATTATTGAATTACTTTGAAATGGATGGGCCATTTCATCATTTAGTTTAATTAGTTCATTACCCACGCAGTCAGTCAATTCAATTATTTTGTAAAGAGATCGAACTAATTCAGTACTTGAATGAATCAATTAATTGAATAACTGACAGAATTACTCATTAACGATTAACATAAATAATGAAGTAAGCCACTAATTTTTGACATTCGACTAATTAAATGACTTAATTCGTTCAATTAGTTAGCCAATATTTATCTAGGTTAATTGACAGCACTGGCAATTGTCTACATCATCTAAATGATGAAATGACGTTACTCTGAAACTGATGCGTCATTTCATCATTTAGACGATATCGGTAATTACCAATGCTGTCAATTAACCGAGGTAAATAAATGGTTAACGAATTGGACGAATTAAGTCATTTCATTAGTCGAATGCTCAGAAATTAGTTACTTGCTTCATTATTTAGGTTAAGCGTTAATGAGTAATTCTGTCAGTTATTCAATTACGTCAATTGGGCAGTCAGTAAATCCATAACGAACACGCATCAACACAACCGGCAGCAGTAAGAGAAATGCTTTCGCTTCACTGCACCTAAGCAGACGTAAGGGCAACCCTGTAATTTTTAACGTGACAGCATTAAAAGCCCGTTTTGTTTATTTTCAGAAAAGCTTGCGTTTTCGGCGTTGTGAGCGCAAAATCACGGTCGTGCAGAAAAAGAAAACAGCGCAGCGACGAGGAAGGACAGCGCTTATCCTTTTTTCGTGTTCGTTGTCCTCTGCAATAACGGCCATATGGGTCTGGGAGGTGCTAGTTCACAGGTGACACGACTGAGCATGCTGAGTTCAGCGATGGGTTGTGCGACTTAACGAGACCACGTGATATCACAAAGTTAGGAGGAGCGGCGAACTCAGGTTGTTTATTTGAGGCGGGAAGGTCGGATAGCAACTCCCTGAACGGACGCCGAGTCTGGCATATATCTATATATCTATGTCGGGTGGTCGCTTACAACCGGTGGCATGGATAACGTGGTAGCTTATGCTTTATGTCGAAAAAATGCGTGAGGTATTCGAGGCAGAAATTAGGATATTTGTTAATTGAGTGAGCTGAAACTACCTGTACGCTAAGGAAGAACCGCAGAGGGAGACGCATTGGGGAGCCATTAAGGCTATCACGGCATACCCTAAGTGTTCACCATAATTGTTATTTCGCCCTTTTTCCTCAGAGAAACCGGTTTACCCTGGGCCATAACTATACTACTAAATATTCGAAGGTGAAGGAAGCAGTTTTCGATAGACTTCCTTCCGTCGAATGGAAATTTGGCTGACAATATGCTGGAACGATCTTTTCTTGTCGGGTTTCTTTATTCGAGAAGTTTGCCATTAGGCTTAAGTTGAGAAAGGGGGGATGGAATGCAGGAGATAGAAAGTTAAAAGAAGGAATGAAGTCCATTTTTACTTGGGTAGTCGCAGAGGTTGGCAGTGTACTGATTGTCCATAATCCACTTCTCATAATCACATTCGTGGTTCCACCGCAGGCCCACCTTCATGAGCAGCCGTTTTCTATAACCGGAGCCGTTGCTGGGCACGTCCACAACCAGTGACGCACATCACAAATCTCAGGTACAGCGTCACAGTGAGGGCATCTGTCAGTCATTGGCAGATATTTTTCACGCCACCGATGACGTACAGATGGGGCCAGAGCCGCCCCTGTCCTAATCCGGCGCACTGATACCTCCTCCTGCCGTATGCCAGAGGAGGTATGCCAGAGGTGTGCAAGGGCCGAAACTGAGCCCAAGCCCTGCCCGATTCAGCCCGAGCAGAATCCGGATCACATGAATCCGGCAGCGCCGAAGTTTCTTCCGCTGCTCTCACCTGTGGCTGGAATTACTAATACGTTCTCAGAAAGAAAAGGTTTTTTCTACATAGCTTCCTTACGTCTCCGAAAGCGCACAGGCCTTAACTATAAGCAAAGGGTTAATTTTATGGCCGAGTACTGGGTGAGGTCGTCTGGCTCACCATGTGCCTTTCGCGGTGCCGGCAACGCGCCGCTACAACATTGTCTGGGCGGAGCGATAACAAGGCGACTTTAGCTAGGTGGATGCTTGGACAATAGGAGGCTATGTCGAGGCCAGGAGGGAGCATGGCGCGAATTTCAAAACTGATAATAAAACGTCTGTTAACGGCGGGACCGCGTGGTGGGACAGGCAGATCGACATCGGGGGAGAACTCAGACGCTCTCGGGTTGGGAGGATGCAGGAAAATATATATATATATAATTTTTTTTTTTCATTCGGGACCCCTATAGCGCACCATGGCACATACCCGCTTTTTCACAAAAGTTACTGTAACCGGGATCAGTGTGTACGGCCCGGCCCGGCCCGAGACAAGCACCCAGAGAGCTATGGTAAGAAGAATGGTAGATGTAACATTAGGATACAGGAAGCATGCAGAGTGGGTCAGAGAAATAACTCGAGTTAATGGCATTCTAGTCAAAATTCAGGAAAAAGAAGAAATGGCTAGGGGATGTTGTGCGAAAAGGGGATAACCGATGGTCGCTAAGGGTAATAAATTGGATACAAAGGTAGGAAAGCGTAGCAGAGGGTGGCAGAAAGTTAGGTGGGCGTATGAGGTTAAGTTCGCAGGGGTTAAGTAGACGAAGCTAGCACAAGACCGGATTATTTGGGGAAATATAAGACAGCCCTTCGTCCTGAAGATGGTATAGCCGGCAGATGATGATTATGTGCATGACCTGCATGTTTTGAGCACTTTATTTGTAGTATGCATGTATCGTTCTAGTTTTCTCTACGGTGTCTAAGTGCTGTTGACGTGGCCAGGGGACTGTTGACACTAACACTACAAGATTTTTTTATATATTCCGCCAGAAATTAACGCTCGCCTTATAATATAGATAACCACCTATGACAGACTGTCAAGTAGTTTGCTTTCCTTAGTAAGTACGACATTCAACAACAACAACAACAAAAAGGATGGTTGTTTTCGTAATCTTGTTCCGAAAGAGGTTATTGCTAGGTCCTTGTTGATAAAGTTAGGACTGCTATAGTCTCTCTATAGTAGAGCAGCTATGTCGTGCAGTTTACTATTTCCGGTTATTCAGAACATAGTAATTCATGCGACTACCTGTTAACAGGTTTCCTTTTGTGGCTAAGGGAGCGAATTGCACACCTTTTCTTTATTCTGAACGTTTTCTTTTCGGCGGATAATGGCCATAAGGCATCTAAGAAATAACGGCAAAAATCCTTCTTGTGCGCTAATTAAGTTCCCTCTACAGTATAGCTGCTACCAGTCCACTCAGTGATGCTAATAGGCATGAAGCTCATCCTACATGTATTCAGGTAAACCTGTAATCCACTTCCTGGTTACCTGATACGGAAACATGCCCGGGCCGTCCGTAGGAGGTAAGATGGAGCAAGAATTCGTCTCGGGAGTCTCACGGTCAAGTCCGTGCACTGCCCACAAAGGTCAACGACTCGAGAGGATCGCGTCGTCGTCGTTCGGCGCTCCTTCAACTTAAGAAGCGGTCACAAAAAGTCCGCAAGACGTTCATGTTCTTCCGCGTAGACGAAGAATGGAAGGTCGTGGCCTCCAAGCTAAAAAAATCGCCTCGAAAACGGGAGCAATAAAAGAACACAACGCGGCATTCAAACTACCAGAAGCTGTGTTCTCTCAGTCGAGCGCCGTCTCACCTCCCGAGGTGTGATGCGCGTGCACAGAAAGAGAGCAGAACGACAAAAGAAAAAAAAAAGCAAGGAAGAAAGGAGGGAAAGAACGGTAGAAACTCGAGCATGTCCAGGAGGACGGTAGACGAAACGACCGGCCAGGTCCGGTCGCCGACCTCTGCCGGCGTGCTGTGAGCCGCGTGAACCCTAAACGTCAGGAGGCCGAAGGGAAGAGGCCTGCAGCGAGCGGGGAGGGGAGGACAGAAGGCGGGCACGATCCCTTTGGGTCCCGCCTCCCGCCGGCAAGTGCAAGGCGCAGGAAGCGCTCCTGTTCCGCGCTCGGGGATCCGGCAGGTCGGGAAACGGCCTTGGCTTCCGTACCGTCGCCGCTGCCGGGGTCGATGAACGGTCGCGGGCGCGCGGCTGCCTTCTTTCCCTCGTCTGTGGCGTGTATGCGTAGCTAGCGGATTACGGCCGATGCTAACCGCGTGCTGGATGCTGCTGCCAGGGTGCAGGGCCGAACACCGAAGAGAAAAAAATGCAGCGTGGCTTCAGCCAAGAGGTAAACAGAAAAATGACGAAAGCAACCAAACAAAAATAGAATTAGGTTGACCGCGCATGCAGCGGACGGGTGGAAGGGGCAGCAAAGAATGCTAGGCGCTGGGTTAAAAAAAAAAAAAAGAAAAGTTCCCGGAAAGAACGGCTGGTCCGTCTCGTCTCGAATTGGAAAACGAACGAAAAAAGTTTAAAAATGTGTGCGGGGAGAAGGGGATTTCCAAGAGGAAGCTTCCACCTCTTTTTTCGTCCGCGGTCAAGACGAGAGTTAAAATACCGAAGAAAAAAAAAACGGGAGCGTCTGGCCGCAGACGCTGCAAAGAAAGAGATGTACCGCTTTAGAAAACTTCAAACGAAGGGTGAGAGGTCAAGACGGCGGCGATGACTAATGGTCCAGTCTGGGCGATTTTGAGCCCTTCTGGAGCCCAGCGGGCAGGGGAAAAGCTCTTGCCACGGTTGTGCAGCTCTGGTGCGAAGAACAGAAACTTGCACAGCCGGTCAACGAACCGAAACGTCATCCTTACGCACCCTGTTTCTTTCCCATGGGTGTTGAACCACAGCGTCCAGAATCGCGTTGGATTCACATGTGGTTTCGGGATGGTCACAGGTGCGTTGGGGACGCTGGCCCCTAAAATGAAACGTGTCGCTCTCAAGGGGGCTAGGGGAGAAAGGGAAGGCATTTGACATTGAGTTGTTAATTGACAAGGAAAACGTAAGCCAACGAAACCTTTTAAACGCTTAGAGTGCTTTATTCCGCTGAGATTTGTGCGACGAACGGTACCCAATCGGAAGCAAAAAAAGAAAAAAATATTAGTTATCCGGGAAAGAAATTCGTGGTTACTTAATAAAAAAGCTGGAAGAAATGACTTATAGTGTTTAATGTAACACTATTGTGTTTCTTGCATTCTTGCATGCCCATATTCATGAAATAAGGCCAGATGATGATAAGCTTCTCCAGGCGTACCTGTTGACGTCACTACCATGCCACACTCGGGGATCTCATGCAATAATGGCCGGAACGGCAACCCCATTCGTAACAAACAACGCATTCTGGGAGCTAGAGCAGGGTAGTAATGGTGTTGAGCACCATGATGTGACTGAGAAACAGAGTCCATAGGCACACCTAGCTAACCAATTATTTAGACTAGATAGGCTCTAGCAAACAACCCAGAAATTTATGAAGGACCGCAACCTGCGCAGAGCCTGTCACCGTAGCACCCAAGCCGTACGGATGCTTACACGAGTACGCAGGGTCGATCCCGGCCTCATATCGATGGAAGCAAATGCAAAGGCGACCGTGCACGAGAACACTGCAAGAAAACGAATGCTCGCGATTATAGAAATTTCGGCAGTTTGAGAGTGAAAGATATCAGTGCATTTACGGAAAGTTTGAATGTGATAAATTCTGGTGTGTTCGGAGCGCCGATGGCTGACAGCACAAGCTCGTGCTCCCAGATAAGGCAAGCTTTTCGAGTTGCATTCGGAGCACAGTCCAGTGCGCCTTCTGGCGTGAGAGCACTCACACAACCATGCCTATTATCAAGTTTTGTTTGCGTGGTGCCGAGCGCCGAGTCTCGCGGGTTGCTATAGCAACTGTTAAGCCTTTGCTAAGTCTAGCCTAACTATCATAGGCGTGCGCAGCGTTCCGCAATAGAGGGAGCCAAGTTTCCCCGCAATGCGCCCCCCCCCCCCCTTCCACAAGGCCCCTACAGCCAAAAGACAGCGCGAAGATAAATGGTTATAAAACGTTTATTTTGATGTGATGGCTCTTAAGAAGCAACACAAGCTTCGCCATGGATACAGAATTGAAAATTACTCGACGTTCACAACGGTTCCCTATGAGTCACGGGCTTTCCGGAGGAAAAGGTGGCTTGGAACGCAACAGCGCGAGTACCGGGCTGCCAGTTAGTAAACAAATCTATGGTCATAACCCTGCACTTTTAAAAACGACGCACAAGTCCGACAGAGTGAAGGTATGGGGCGAACTTATTAGCGCCTCCCTTAGAGGATTGGAAGGGGGCGGCCGCTCCCCCCCCCCCTCCTCCTTCCTCTGCGCACGCGGTAACCATGGGAGTTACGATGCTCAATAGCAGACTGTGTTTATATATACGATCCCCTGAGCCGATAAAAATAAATTGCTTGTGCCTCGTTGGCTGACAGAAACTGTGGATCATAAGCTAAGCTTTACATAGCCAAGGGTGATGCGATGCTGCAAAGCAGACTGTGCGGTAGAAACTTACACAACTTCGAACTGCACATTGCTCGCAGGACAATCTTCGTGAATTTAAAGCCTAGCACGTGCAATAGAGTCTTTTAACGTTTTGCCCAACTCTGTGCCGGCCAGTATCTCAATGGCAAACCGCTATGCTAAACAATGCTAAACTATGCCGAACAGCGCTTTCAGACGTCTTAATCGGTTTACGTGTAGCTAAACCCAAGCTAATCTTTAAATACGTGAGCGCAATATGCGTAACCTATTTTCACTTAGACAACAGATAAGGCTGACGCAGCCTTTAAATCCAACAAACTAAGCTTTCAAACCTTTCACCCTTTCAAACTTTTAAACCAAACCAGTAGGCTTTCAAGCACTGCGCAATCCCAGCGTGCCATGCTCGTGGATCTGAGGCTGTATAACAAAAAAGAAGTGGATGCAAATAGAGACATGCAAAGACGTACGTAAAGCGCACCACAGCAATTATTTATGCAATTACACTCACATCGAAAGACAGTTAACCTAAAAATAAAAGTACATCTTGCCTGCTCAATGCACTGCGTACCTGTGTGTGCCAAGATTGAAAAATAATAATAATAATAATAAACGATCAATATTACGGCCAAAAGCATGAACGATGGCTATGCGCAACCGAAGCGCTGTTTTTCTGCTCGACTCGAAAGTTGGGTACTGCACATATCGTCCTAAACATGAAATAATTGAGGCGTTCTTTTCCTTGGGGCGCGTAATGAGTAAGTTCATTTATCTTTTGATGGACGCAAGATACCGCAACCGTTAATGACTTCACTCATAAGTAAAACATATGACAGGCGACACCGAATCGCTGTGGTATGAACGAAACGCATATATTGACGTTATAGAAACTGAACAAAAAAGGGTGTCGTTGAAACGATTTGTGCGTGCTCGAAAAAGAAGTCAATGAAGAACGGAGAGAGGAAGCCGAAAGAATCGCAGCGCCAGCGGCGACCTCGCTCGTTAGGAAGGTTGTTGGCCCCCGCGGCTGCTAACGAGTATTAAAACAGCCGCAACGCGCACGCTCTGCGCAATCGGCACGCCAATCTCGGCGCCTTATCCCTCCTGCCACCCTCGGTTTCTCCCGCTTGGCGGCGCTCACCGCGGCGACGATGAATCTTAGCGGACCAGCCACGCGCCACACTTTCCGGGCACTGAACGGCGGGAGTCACACGTGCAGCAGAGTAGGCGGGTGAGAGGCGCTTGGGGCAAGCCGAAGAGGAAAGCTCGTAAGATTACGGGCGGTCTCGTGGATAGTGAGCCGCGTGTGAGAATCGAGTTAACGTTATTGTTGCAGTCCTTCCGCACTACTCTATGAATGGACTACCGCGGATGTAAGATACGGAAGAAGGTGGGAAGACACGACTCAGAGGTGCATGCGACCTGGTGTCCTTACGTCTGCATGTGTCCGTGCTGTGCTTCGGCACTGCTCATATGATGATGTAGAGCCGTTCATGATGCCGAGGTGAAAATGACATCAACTTGACAACCGTAATCGCTCACGCGATTCTGTTGTTGACAGGTCGAAGCTCCCCACAGACGCCGACGTCGATTCTCGCCTTCATGGTGTCTTTAGTGACATCTGAATAAAAACTAAAACAGTTTTACCTTGCTCTTTCCAGTACTCCCATGTGGCCGGACTATATATAGAAAGCAAAATGATATGCGCAACGTTAAAAATTATTTCCATCGGCTTTTCTAACGTTTCGAATTAACGTATATTTTGTGTTTATATAAACCTGCTCTAATGTGTGCAAGGCGAAATTTGCAAAAACAACCAGGAAATCATGTTAAAACAGGAAAAAAAAAAACCAAAATCCGAAACCATAACCGCGAAGCCAAAACTGCAGGTCGTGACATCGCCTGTGAAGTAATGGTCTGCTTGGAGGAGTTCCGCAGCTCCCAGAACTCTTTATGGAGCCGCGTTATGAGCTCATCTCATCAAAACAGTGTAAGTGAGGAGAACCAGGAGGACGCATTTTACTTATGAGGAAATTAAGGAGCTTTAAACAGCGCAGTAACTATTGACATCCCTGAACTGCGCTGTGAAGCAAACTGTGAAAGAGGGCTAAAAAGGAGGAAAAAAGAATGTAGCCTTACCACAAGGCTTCGGATTTCATTCCAACACCTGGGGTTCTGAGGCGTGCATTGAGTCGCACGCTGAAATGGCTGCCAGAACAGCTGCGCTAACATAAACTTCTGTGAAGCCGACGTCTGCAGACTGCATCTCAAAAGGCACGTGTCACGTGGTTCGTGCACGTCTTTTTTCCCCCTTAATGTCGGCTGTGTAGGCGCATCGTATCAATCCCGCCGGCGTCATAAATAAGCCAATATGGCTTATTTATTACAGGGTGACTGTTGCATGCTCGGCTACGACGTATTTTAGAGTGCAGCTCAAATTGCCACCTATTCCTGCGTTTCGCGGCATCGCCGTCGGCGTTCTCCCTCGTAACCAGCTCCATAAATAAACAAGTAAATAAATCATGTCTCCACAGGGAATCGAACCTCCGCCCCTTGGGTCCCCAGCCCAGCGCTTTAACCAACTACGCCTTCCCCGGGATTTTTTTTTTATTATTATTATTGCACGCAAATACTTGAAGCCTGATTTAACCAGGTCGCACCCCGCAACTTGTCATAGACAGTGACACGCAGCATCAAGCTCTCACTTGCCGGGGATCGTGAAACGCACGTCATAATTCTCCTTGTCTACCTTGAGGATGATAGCAGCGATGACAATGACGCTGCAATTAGTGGTAATGACAATAATGACATAAGCAATGATCATGACGGTGCATTAATTAGGTTGATAATGATAATGAAAGCAAGCGTGATGCACCCTGTGCAACAGCAACACTTAGGCTTTCACGTTTCTGCAGTGAAAATTCCACAGTACTCTCGGAATTTTAGAGCGCAGCTCTTTGGCGCTCGCTAACAACCCACGCATAAACACTTAGTATGGGTACTAGGTCACCAGGGCATCCCAGGGAACGCGAGCGCAAACGCCTCAGCCCGAGCATTTCTCCCACGGGCACCCAATAAGGATCTCGTGTAACCTCCTACCCCATTGCTAACCTACACTGAAATACTTCAGCACTTAAGATTATCTCGCCGAGTCTACCCTCCACCGGCAAAGACACTAGACAAAGGGAAGGAGGGACACCTCCGCAAGTTACAGACCAACACTTTTAACAACCAACGAAGACTACACGCAATAGATCCAGAGTCATTTGACTCACAATGGAAATTCTGAGGGGAGAAGGCGGACCTGTACCATATGGTGTGGGCCTGCCAGCGAAATCAGACTGTCACTAATAATAACCAGCCAACTAAGGAGGAGTGGGAGGCAGCTCTGACCAGCTCGGACGCAAGGGGTCGAAAAGAACTCATCGAAAGAGCGAGGACAGCAGCCTACGCCAATGGGGTTCCGGAGTGAGGACTCGAACCACCGCTACAACCTCCAGAACATTTTTAATAAAATATTTTTACCACCACCACCTGCGTTTCGCAGCCGTCGCTGTCGTCGTCGCCGTTGTTCCTCGTAACCAGCTCCGCAGACAAAAAAGAATGGTACCATAGGATAGGACGTCAAGAAAAAATGTGCAAGTGACAAAATGGTTGATGTGGTTTAAGTACGTAAATAACCAGAGCCAATAACAATAACAATTGGTTCACAGAAAAGGGAAGGTGTCTGTCACACCTCTTCTGTAGACACCTTAACTGCGCCCTAAAGGAAGGGAGGAAGATGGGAGTGAAAGGAGTGCAGTAGTGGAGGGCTCCGTAGTAATATCAACAACCTGGGGATCTTTAACGTGCACTGACGTCGCACAGCCCACGGATGCCTCATCGTTTCACATCCACTGAAACTTAATTAGAGCCAGTCAAGTGGTTTACAGGCCCAGTATTTGTCACTCCCGGAAGAGGAACTAGTTGATATGGTACCCTATGTTAGTACCCTATGGTACCCTATGTTTGTACTATGAAATTATTGCTCTCAAATGCCATATTTTTTGCTTCTGCTTTGCTGTTGTCCATTAGTAGTTGTACCGCCATCTGCCAAGCGATAGGGTTCCACGGCCTCGTCAAGCTGTTATAACAGCTTTTAGTCGCGGGACCCGTCCAGGATGTTTTCTCGACAAATAAAGAAATGAATGAATGAAATGTAATATGTGGGGAAAATAAGAAGTCTGTAATTGTACATACATGTCTCGCTCGTATTCGTTGCCTCAATCTATCGAAAAAGGTGAAACAGCTGATGAGCTGTGCTAAAATTTCGCTTTAAGAAGTAACTTAATCGTTGGCAAATTCTTTTCAAACGCAATACACTGGACATAAATGAAGGTATCAACAGTATTAACAAGCAACCAATAAAAGCGCAAAGTACTGAAACTGGGCCCATGTCACTATATAGAGCAGCCATAGAAGTTGAAGGCTGTTCACGACGAATTAGGCGCGGTAGACACAAAGAATGCTGTGATAAAAACAGCGCTGTTAATGGCGCCGCAATTAACGACCTACTGAGGCTGAGCTGGCAGCAAGATCGGACCTAAAAACAGCAGAGGTACTCCGAACGGCTCTTACTTGTCATGTGAGCTGTATATCTGCGCTTCTGTTGGAGCGTAGTGAAAGCTATAGATTCGCCTGCAAAGTTTGTTGCCTCTGGAGAGCATATGTGGCCTTCTGACGCCTATCAGGCGCCAACACGTGCAGATCTAGGTCACACGAGAAAGGCAGAATTAGCATTTCTGACTGCCCTTATCGCTAAGTGCGCGACGCGCGTCCGTTGAACAAGCCTGGCACAAACCTCGCCGATATGTCTTCTTGCAGGTACATTGCGCATAGGCGTGTCGTCTATTGCACACCTTAACGCATGCCTGATCGATGACCTCTGTTCCCTTTCTCGTTTCCAATCCTGGCTCCACCAGCTGCTGAAGGCTGCATATCGTTTTCATTTTTCTTTTTTCAGGGTGTGAGATGCAAGCCTCGCTCGACAGCGCTGCTCAGCAAAGCTATAATATCAAGTGTTTTCAAAACACGTTGACTGTAAATACCAAGAATGAAGAGAGAGAAAAGAAAATTATTGCATTGTCATGCAATATTAGGCGCTGAGCAGGTAGACACCTTGTTGGAACGACTGCTAGCGGACAGCCCTGTTGGGCCAATGCAGGCTAACACAGCAGGACTGGCGAAAATACCCGCTGTAGGTGAAGTGTTCGAGCTCAGAGTCCAATGAAACAAAATTAGGGCACTAAGGGTCAGATTAGTGGCGGCACTGGAACGTGTGACAAGCACTGAGTAGCGATCCATCATGTAAAACCATTAGAACACACCGATAGGCAGTGGCAAGCCGGCAGCCAGTAAATACGACCAGAATGGCTCTGATGAATACGGCCTCTCAACTATACGTCCGAAATTCGTCGGATGTAAAAGACTGCGTCATTGGTGGATTGCCTTATGACAAGCATTCTGCAACTGAAAACAGACTAATGATTAGGCATGCTGAAGCCAAGGGTTTCACTAACTGGTTTTATTTGCAGTTATTTTATTCATTGTTTGAAGTTTCAACAACACGCACCACAAACGTACGCGCTCATACTAATACGCTCCTAACATAAGAACAAACGTGACACCACCATGAATATGTACTGTCATAACTAGATTGTTTCACTAGTTAGCTACATCAAATAACTGAATGAAAGGCCGCTTACACATCTGCCTCTGTTTTCACGCACCTTACACGTCTCTTTACACTTCCTCTGAATTTCTTCACACTCTCGAGT
The DNA here is from genome assembly GCF_055883805.1 of Amblyomma maculatum. Lineage (NCBI taxonomy): Eukaryota > Metazoa > Arthropoda > Arachnida > Ixodida > Ixodidae > Amblyomma > Amblyomma maculatum. The sequence goes on from NC_139346.1 coordinate 122,077,467, forward strand.
AACGATGCGATACTTTGAAGTAAGATGTGCATCCATGGCGATGTGCATCCATGTGCTGAACGGCTAGGATGCTTTACTGCCTCCGTGCTCGAGGCCAATTTGTCACTTTCCGAAGAGCAGCCCCTGCCTTGGGTCTGTGGCGCCCGTCTGCTGCGAGATCATGGACCACACTGCAGGTCGACGCCCTCAAATGATAGGATCAAATGATTTCAGTTGCGCGTACTTTGCGACAAGCTACGCAAAGACACGCAGCGACGGCTCCCGAGGCTAAACACCCCCATTGATTGCCCGATAGAGAGGCGACAGACAGTCTCTCGCAGAGCCACGCGACTGCTATTGCATAACGCATGTCCAATGCAGCGGAGCTGCGCACCGGATGATGCAACTGAACAACACCTTACATCTGTCACGGTGTGAATAGCATGAAAACGGTGCGCGGGAGAGATTGCGAGTGTTGGTCTAGCAGCGTGTCGAGAAAAGAATCTAACAAAGGTCCCCAGTGCACGATGAGATAGGGAGATACGCGTGGAATAATTTTATGTCACGTATCGTTAAGTGCACAGGTCTTTCGAGCAAAGCGCGGTCGACCTCAGCGGTGCGCACGTATGCAGTGGTATTTTACGCGCGCAATTGTTGTAGAACGAGAAGATGCCATACACTTTACCAGAACATTCTTGCAGGCTAGTTGGTGCATGGATTTTGCTGGAGGCTAAGCGCGGGAAACAGGACAACAGAAACACTGAAACACACTGTGTCCTGTCTTGTTTTCAGTGTTTCCGTTGTCTTGTCTTCGCGCGCTTAGCCTGCAGCAAAATGACATACACCTTTGGGGTAGTCAGGTTCCAGTTTGTTCACATCCGCCGCAATGGCCAATAGAAGCATTTACTACCGCCTTCATGTTGATGGCACCTTGATGACGTTGACTGTGATGCTGGTTGATGGCGCATTCTAGAATACGTCGTGCAGAAGAAGACAAGGCATGTCAGGATTGGAGAGGAGGCGCTATGCCTGTCCACTGATCCTGCCATGCCTTTTTTCCTGCTCTTTGAATTTCTAGAAGGGTATCTTTTTCTTGGGTGTCGTGCTAAAAGTGGTCAAGCTCAATGTTTTAGCTCCCATCTGTAAAGTGAGTAAAGCCCTTACAGACACATAAAGACCAAACGATGTCGAACACTTCTTATCTTGCCGAAACTTAAAATTTGAAGGGCGGCATAATTACTGCTCCACTGTACGACTGAAAAAGAAACCTCGCAGCGTGGTCACTTTCGGCAGCAATGTATACCTAAAAGCTGTCTCCCATCAAGAATTTATGAAAACAAGAAAATGACCTCAGCACATCTGGATAGCAAAAAGTATAGGACAGAAGCCTCCACTGTAAAACTTTTCCTTTAACTGCACAGCACATCGAAAACGACCGGCAATGAGAAATGAACCTACGAGGCTATTTTCCACGTTTTCATTGCTGACTTCACTAGATGCGTGGCAGTCCACGCCGCTGCAGCACATCCGTGGCCCGCGTGATGGCGGTCTTCTGCCGATATGGGTCCGTTGCACGCAGTAATGCCTCTAATTCCTCCCAGGTGGAGAGCTCCGAGCCCGGCGAGGGAGTATCACCAGGGCGCTCCATCAAGATATGACTTAGGGTAGCGGTGGGATGGGAGCACAAGGAACAAAATGAGGTGAAGGCACCCGGGTGCATGCAGGATAGTAGGTAGGGGGTGGGGAGGGTTCGGGTCTGCAGGCGGCGCCACATGATTTGGGAGTGGATGGTAAGGGAAAAATGGGGTGAGGGGTAGAGCTGACGCTCGGCTCTGCAGGCCTAAGTAAGCTCGCTGAAGGTATGCGTGCACTCTCTCGAGTCGTCCAGGCCCGAGTCCGCTGCCGCCCGGTTTATTAGTCCTCGGATGTCATTGGAAGCTTCGTTGCCAGGATTTCCTGAGTGCGCAGGCACCCAGATAAGCTCCACTTGGCGGGATGATTCAAGAGAAATCGATTCTAGCATACGGTAGGCGGTCTCATGGATCATGCGTCTGTCGAATTTTAGTAATGCAGTTTTGGAATCGGAAAGAATGTGCGGCAATGGCAGCAGCTATTGCAGCCTCCTCGGCTGATTTTGGAGTGGAGGTGCGTGGGTGGGACACAGAGAGAGAGAGAAAGATTAGTGGGCACCTCGTGTTGTCCACAACCGTCACTGCAGAGCACGTGCCCGCGCAAGCGGTTCCTTGGAACCGCATTATTTATGGAGGGCGCGTGCGCGGGCCGCTGTGCGTGCGGTGTGGTGTGGTAATCGGGGTGTGTTGCGTGGGAAGGGTTAGACTTTGTGGTGTATGGAAATAAGGAGGGAGAGAAGCTGGGGGTGGTCGGCGGGTATTCGGATACACAGTCTATCAGGTATGTGTCTACCTGTAGTGCATAGTTCTAGTGAGCCGTAGGTATTGAGCTTGTCTGTGAGCTTCAACGAGCTCGCGTATGGTGTTATGGAGTCCTGGTTGTAGGAGTTTTTAGGTTTCTGTATGAGAGGGGAGATGGAGAGCGGGTTTGTATTCTTTCCTGAGGAGCGCTTCTGAGGTGTCTATTTCCCTACGTAATAGTTCTAGACATGGAACTATACACAAAAAGCGGCTCAGCAAGAAGGCGTGGATGAGGCGGCAGATGTCATCTTCTTTGAGCCCATATTGTTTATCGGAGACGTGCCGGATGAGATGTGCCAGTGCAGTTCTTGTGCTTTTAAGCTTTTTGATAATGAAACTATTGTGTCTAGTGTTTTGCAAGTGGAGCCCAAGGAAACGTATGGTGTTTACCTCCGATATAGGCTGGCCTTCCACAGTTATGTTGATGGATGTTGTAAGGAGGATGCGGGGTTTTGAGCGTATGATTAGGAGTTCTGATTTGGTTGGGGAGCAGGTGAGGTCAATAGCGCGAGCGTATTGTATGTGGGTGGCTCCCTTCTGGAGAGTGTCTTCTATTTGCCCATCGTTGCCCGTGATGGTCCATAGGGTGATGTCGTCGGCGTAAAGTGTGTGTCGGAGGTGTGGTATGTGGTTGAGAGAAGCAGCGAGTGGGATGAGGGAGGCGTTGAAAAGGAATGGTGATAGTACAGACCCTTCTGCGGTACCCACTCGTTGAAGGGTGTAGGGGGAGGAGGAGGAGTGAGGGCTTATATGAACCTTAGCAGTACGGTTGGTAAAGAAGGATGGATGTAATACTACATTTTATGTTCAATTTTAACGGGGAAAGTGCGGTCATTATGGCGGTGTGGTGGATGTTGTCAAAAACCTTGGAGAAGTCTAAGGCGAGTATAGCTTTAGTGTGGGCTGGGATAGTGGGGTCGAGGACATCATTCATGATTTGCACGTCGTTTTGTGCGTTTAGGCGGGAACGGAAACCGATCATTCTCTGTGGATAGAGGTCGCAATCGGTCATGTGATTTTTAAGTCGGTTCAGTGCTACGTCTTCCAGAAGTTTACCTAGGCAAGAGGTTAGGGAGATGGGTCTAACGTTTGCAACTGAGACAGGTTTGTTAGGTTTGGGGATGAAAATGATTTTAGCACGTCGCCATGATTGGGAGAGAGTGCCTCTCTGCCAGCAATGATTGAAATATTCTGTAATCTGTGTGATAGATACATTGTCTAGGTTGCGTATCATTGTGTTAGTGATTTTGTCGACACCCGTTGCCGAGGATGTGCGCAGGGATTGTACGGCGGAGCGAACCCCCTATTCTGTGATGTCTGCGTCGAGGTGCGAGTTATGTGTACTTGTATATGTTGGGATGGGGTTGTTAATACCCAGTGCAGTATGTGTATTTTGAGTTGGTCGATTAGGTATGTGGATGTGAGTGGTGTGTTGTGAATGAGCCGAGTAATGTGTTGCTGCGTGGCTAATCTGGGCTGACTAGGGTAGAGAAGGTGGCGAAGGAGGTTACCGGACATTCCGTTGCAGATGTGGCCCCATTTTTTGCGGTTAAGAGTTTCGGCGTGCGAGTTGAGTTGGACTTGAAGTGCCGCGAGGCGTTTCCGCCGTTTCAGATTGCGCTTCTGTCTCTTTCACCTGGTTTGGAGACTGTTGTGTGCCTCCCAGAGGTGTGCCAGTCGACTATCTATTTTGTGTATGTGCGGAGGTGTGTCTATGTGCTGTGTACGTGTAGCGACATTGTTGAGGAGGGTTTGAACCCATCCGTCGATGTCCTGAATGGGCATGCTAGGGAGGTTCCCTCGCGTGATGCGAAGGTCATCCCATTTGATGTGTGAATGTCTGCGGGTGATTTTGCACGGTGAGTGAGAGGGAAGTGTGATCAGAATGGGGTAGTGATCAGTTCCCATGGTTTGTGTGGTACGTTTCTATGTCACGTTTCGAATGGCATGGCTTAGCGTGAGCTCGGGAGTGGTGTCAACTTGCACACTGGTGCCGATGCGCGTGGAAAAAAGGAAGTTGTTCGGTTTGGTTTGGTTTGTAGGGTTTAACGTCCCAAAGCAACTCAGGCTATGAGAGACGCCGTAGTGGAGGACTCCGGAGATTTCGACCACCTGGGGTTATTTAACGTGCACTGACATCGCACAGCACACGGGCGCCTTGCTTTTCGCCTCCATCGAAAAGCGGTGTGCAGTGAACTGGAGTGCCTGCATTGCTGTCCAGATGCGTGTGGCCCTGGGTGTCGTGTAGCGGTATCTCCAGTCGATGTGCTGTGGATTTAGATCGCCGCCAATAAGGAGAGGATGTATGTACGCCTGCTGCTTGGCGAATGTGGCGTAGGAGGGCAATGAGGATGTGTATGGATTGTGACAAATATTCGCGATGTAGAGGGGCTGTTGCTCGGGTGTGCGGGGTATGAGTTGTGTTAATATACACGGCAAAATTCGATGCCAAATTCGAGGCTCAGTTAAAGGCTAAGCTAGTCAAATTCGAGTCGCAGACCGACTCCAAGCTCGCAAAATTCACAGAGACAATGATGACGCGCCTCGAGACTCAAATGGAGTCCATCTTCAATAGAATCATGAGCTCTTTGGAAACTGAATTCACACAGCTCAACCTCCGCCTCTAGCGCATGGAACAAACACAAGAGGCCCTCATCCCTGCCCGGCAACATCCTATACCCAACTTCACCTTCACAATACCCCCAGTACCCCCCCCCCCCCCAAGCCACTGCACCTCTCATCCTCACCCCATCCACGCTCCAGTATGGCGGGATGGGGTAATAATCACACCAACCTCAAGCTATTACAATGTAATTGCCATGGCTTCAGGGATAAGCTAGCGCAGCTGCAGCAATTCTTACCTACTCTAACCCCATCCCCCATCATCCTCCTGCAGGATACGCAGTGCAAAGCGTATTGTTGATGCACTGCCTCTGTGGGGAGTTTCAGGGCGGCGCAAACGAGGGATAGGATGTAGCCCCCGTTGTATATGCGGAGATCTATATAGGTCCTCTCTCGAGCAGTAGATTGTTTTCAGATTAGGGCGTGTGCCTTACGTAGCGGAGCCTATAGCTTTATAGTTGTTAGAGGAGGCTTACTTGCCTTGCTTATGCTGGACCGGTGTGGCAGCTCCGAATGGAGGAGGAGGAGGAAACTTTTATTTTCTATTTTCCTTGCATTCCTAATTGAAATCATCAGTCCATTGATCCATGTACCGCCAGGATCCTGCAGGACCACCAAAGCAGCTGCCGCAGGTCTTTCGAGTTGTTGCTGGTTAGAGCGGTCTCAGGAACAATGATAAACACTTAGTCCATAATCCTGTTGGCCACAGCTATTGGCTCTGCCCGTTTCATCAGCCGGCGTTGTCCTATCGGCTGTGTGGTATAAGGCACCTTTCCAAGAGGAGGGAGTGGGCGGTTATGAGTGGAACATAATAATAATAATAATAATAATAATAATAATAATAATAATAATAATAATAATAATAATAATAATAATTATTATTATTATTATTATTATTATTATTATTATTATTATTATTATTATTATTATTATTATTATTATTATTATTATTAACTGTTTCATAATAAGAGAAAGACGCAGCACCTGTCACACTTGTTTCTGTAGACACCTGAACCATGCCATAAGGGAAGGGAGGAAAGTGGAAGTGAAAGTATAAAAAGAGAAAGAGGAGCCATAGTGGTGTGCTACTGAGTAACGTTGTGGCTGTAGGAAGAAGGAAAAAAAAAATGCACGGGCCTGCTACTGGCACTGTAGCTGAGCCACCTCCGCTAAAAAAAAAACTGATTTCTAAACTGATTGATTTATAGGAAGGGAAAGGCGAGGTAACTGTCTCACTTGTTTTCTGTGGACACCGCAACCACGCCGTAAGGGAAGGGAGGAAGGTGGGAGTGAAAGTGGAAAGAGAGAAAGAGGAGCCGTAGTGAAGGGCTACGGAGTAATTTCGACCACCTGGGGATCTTTAACGTGCGCTGACATCGCACAGCACACGGACGCCTCTTCGTTTCGCCTCCATCGAAACGCAGCCGACGAGGTCGGGTTCGAATCCGGGTACTCCGGCACAGTAGTCGGGCGTCTTACCACTGCACCACCCCGGCGGGGCCCACCTCCGCTGCCTCGTGCAGACAGAATAGAAAATAGAGAAGAAAAAAAAGGAAAGAGAGAAAGATGCGCGCCGCAACAATAGCCGTCGTCAACCACCGAAACGGTGGCGGGTGCAATGACGGCCTACAACAGATAAAAATTATGTGGCAGGCTAGCCCCCGCCGCAAGCGGCTGTGACCCTCCTGTCCCAGCCCCATTAGGGGAGTACCAGTCCCAGCCCCGTAGGGCCCGCTACTGAGTAATTTTGACCACCTGGGGATCTTTAAGGGCATTGACCGCACAACAAACGGAAACCTCGCCTACTGAGTAATTTTGACCACCTGGGGATTTTTAAGGGCACTGACCGCACAGCAAACGAACACCTCTCCATTTCGCCTCCATCAAAACACAGCCGTCGGAACCACAGGGTGATTTTAATAGCGTTAACTCTTACAGATCACTTTTCTATACCCGGCGGCCCAGTACCCTCGGTATAAACATTCTAGCAAAATTGCAGGCATGATACACATGGTGTGGACATATGCCCTAGCTACAACGAATCAGACAGGAATATGGAGTCCCAGGAGGCTGTAATGATAACTCAGAACAAAGATATCCAAAAGAAAGTCATCCGCCTGGCCCTGGACCCCGCTGAATTCCAAGGGATGCTGAAAGGGGAGGAAGATTTCTTGATGGGTGTAAATAGAGTTATTCATCATCATTGTCTATTTCTTGGGGTCTGCTACCACTTCCCTTCGGCGTGAAATTTTCTGAGAAATTAAATATGGCGGCTCTCATAGTACGTCGATATAGCAACCCGATTGGTGACTGATTGGTGACATCACTATTAATCCAATATGTCGGCCAATGATGATAATTAATTGATGACGTCAATAATCAACCTAAGATGGCGGGCAAATTTGGGTTTTAGTGATGTCATAATTCAATATGGCGGACAGAATTGAAGCCACGCGATATGATGTCATTAGCGAAGATGGCGGCATAGTTTCGGGTGTAAATGACGGCGTCATAAACCAATAGGGCGGATAGAAGTGAGACCGTGTGATTAGGACGTCATAATCAAAGACTGCGCTATATTTTCGGTTTCTCTAATGAAAGATGGAGGTTCTCGGTGTGACGTCATAGCCAAGAAGGCGGCATGGCGGCCACAAAATTACTTGCGCCCCCCCCCCCCCCTCTGCAACCCTTGGAGGGATGCAGCCTTCACCATGACCTCCGAGGTCACCGCCGTGCGAGTTTCTCGAGAAACACGAGTGCGGGGTCATCTCGGATGCTATGCCTCCACGTAGGAAGGCTTAGGAAGGACGCTCGTATCTCGACCATGATGCTGCTGTCGGGTATCTTTGGTGGTGACATTATAACGCTCTGAAGCCAGCTCGAGGTCGCCCCCTTTGATCGCAAAGACAGAAGGCGTTGCTGTCAGCTTGGTAAGCTTCATAGCCGGTCACTGACCGCTGGAGTCCCTCTATCTACCAGCCCAAAATGTTCCATGTGTGATCTAACCTCCAGGTGCGTGCCGACCATACTTGCGCTCCCCAGATGGACTAACTAAATCATAGATCCCGCAAACATGAGCCACCAAATAGTTATTGTTAAAAACAACATAAAATCTCTTAGCGGCAACTATTGGCACATGTGTGCAATCATATTTCAACGCTTACGGACTTAACGTTGGAAAGACAAATTCCAGTCTACATGTTGGAACAATATCTGTCCGCAAACTAAAAACTGCTACCAAGTTCTGCTGCCAAGCCTTACCTACCTACAAGAACTCCATTTGTCACTGCGACGATACTTCTGGCATCAGTGCGCATGGTGCCAATAACCTCTTCTAAACAGCCACAGAACAATTGATAACCACAGCACGAGGGCTACAGGAATACTGCGTTCGAATACTACTTAGTAATTTCCATTACTAGGTATCCATTACTACTTCAAAAATATGCTCAGCTGCATAAAGAGCGATTATGTAGACAAGCGAGACAATGACCATCGAATATCGTGTAATAAACAAGCATTTATTTATTCGTCGCCGAATTTCTGTACAGCGCATAGAAGCGCCTGCCTGCTCCGAGTGCCAAATTGTGCACACCCAGATAAAAAATCAAGGTGCGGTTCCATCGCCGACGATGTCACCAACAACGTTGTCAATAAGTGATCCAGGGCCTGCGGGGCACACACACGGAACACAGGATGTCAGCTCCCACCAGCGAACGAGAAGCCCTAGATCGCCACATTGGTAGCGCATCCGAGTGCCTATGCCAGCGTGGCTGACACTAACGCCGGCAGGTGCAAGGGATACCGAACGCCTTCGGGGCACTCGAGCCTGAGCAGCTCAAGCATGGGATTTCCCTCCTGCATAACTGTAGATGTGCTGCTGGCTTCCTGTAGAACGAGGCTTCCCATGCAGAGCCATGCTGGCAGGAGTACCCAAACAGAGCTGCCGACTTCGAGGGAATCATTGAGGTCAACGATGGTGAGGTCGACGTCGAGCATGCACTGTGCATGGGCAAACGGCACTCGAAATCCGCTTTCAGACTTACGCCCGCAGCAGAGATGCCGGGCACGTTGCAGTTTTTGAGCCGGTACAGCGATGAAAGGCGACACGGAGAGCCATTCAAGGAGCGTTCGGTGATACGCTTGGACCTTGTGGACGCACTGATGTTGTCTGGGCACCCAAGCGACGAAGAAAGTGCCTTCATGTTGAATGGCGCCACTACGGTATCTGGACCCGTAGTGATCTCGGTCGTAGCAGGAACGCTGGCGCAGTTTTTCCATCTCAAACTCGTGCACCACCAGCCTCGTAATCCGTATAGGTTTGTCCTATGAAGCAAGATGGTCCATGAGCCAGCAGACTATGAACGCGTCCACGGAGCAGAAGCGGTCAGTGCTACTTCCACGTAGCAAGCGTTCGAAGCGACGCCACCAATGACTATGGTCCGCGTCACACACACCCGTTTGATGCTGCAGCGTGCGTAACGCACCGTACAATCTGGTATCGAGGGCTGTCCGGAGCTCAACTAGTAACAAAAAATGTCTTTGCCGGTGCCTTGAGATAACAGCAAGTTGGTCTGTTTCCTCCAGAGCAATATATGCCCCGCTATCAAACGAGACGTTGGTAGCACTCACGCTGCCAGGCACAAAGCGTTCGAGGTCATTCTGAGAGCATTCTGAGAGCACGATAATTCTTGATTTTAACCTGAGTTCCGAGTCTTCAGATGCGTCGGTGCCGATTCCACTGTTCGCAGATAAAAGGACAATACACGATGGCATGCTCGGACGGCACAAGATTAAGAAAGAAACCAATCTAACGAAGCACCTACATTTTCGAACACGGCAGCCAAGGTATATGCGGCAGCCTCGACTGGCAATGCAATGGCGTCTGTCCAGTCTGGCTTCGTCTTTGGTATGTCTTCGTACGATTTTGCTCTATCAGTGGCACACATGTCCAACTTCCGGTTTCGTCTGCCTGCTTAGAGCAGTAATATAACCTAGGAACCAGCCAGAATGAACCGTAAATGGTTTTCGTGCTGTTAAGTGGTGTAAGAGAAAAAGGCGAGACTAAAATTATATGCCGATTACACACAAGTTATAATGAGCCTGATGATTATCATTATCTGCCCTTGTTTTGAAAATAATTACGTCGCGACTTTTACTTCGGGGGTTTATGACTTCCATACTCTTAATGGTATAGGTATAATGAAAGTGACCTTATCACAGGAAGGTGAACTTGGCGTCTTCGCTTCTTTCATCGGTGGGTAACCAGTTTTTGAATACGTCTTTTACGGGTTCGAACCCTTCACTCCCACCTTCCTCCCTTCCATAACGGCGCAGTTCAGGTGTCCACCGAATAAGTTAGACAGATACTGCGCCTTTCCTTTCCTGTGAACCAATTACCTTTCACGGGCGCATTTGAGGTCACGAGCCCATAGACTAGGTGTTTTGCAAACGGCTTGCGTTTGTTCTCGGCCAAAAACCATATATCAAGTATAACGCAGCCGACAAGAAAGAAGTCGAGGTGGCTGCTCCTGGCCCTTCGGCGCTGGGACGGTAGGTCACTGCCGCTTGCGGCGGGAGCTAGCCATATTGTTACCGAGTGGAAACCACGCACCACTGGGCAACACAACTCCGGAATCGATGGGCACTGCTTAACGACTCAACTCAACACTCAAAGTCGTCTTCGTTCACCCATCAGACAATTCATTCTTCTCTTGCTGAATGCCAGCATGGAACACCAGATAACATTACCCCCGCCGCAGAAGCACAGTCCTGGTGAAGGGTGGCTGTTCCTGGCCCTATGGGACTGGGACGGTAGTTCAACGCCGCTTGTGGCGGGGGTAGCCAGCCACCAAAATTGTATCTGTTGTAGGCCGTCATTGCACCCTCCACCGCTTCGGTGGCGGACGACGGCTGTTGTTGTTGTTGTTGTTCTCCTCTAATGTGATGGCACATACCCACACAGGGGGATCGGCCAAGAATTGGGGTGCAGAGATATTAGATTTTGAGATGTATAACTACATCGGAAAAATAAAAAAATAAATGCTAGACGCATTCATTTATTAAAATAAATAGACGCGCGTCTTTTTTTCCCTCTTCCTTTTCTTTCTTCTTTACTGCCTCTCTCTTCTGTCCGCACGAGGCAGCGGAGGTGACTCATCTACAGAGCCAGTAGCAGTTGTTGTTGTTGTGGCTGCAGAAGGAAGGAAAAGAAAATGCACGGGCCTGCTACTGGTTCTGTAGCTGAGCCACCTCCACTGCCTCGTGCGGACAGGAGAGAAAATAGAGAAGAAAGAAAAAAGAAGAGGGAGAGAAAGACGCGCGCCGCAACCACAGCCGTCGTCCACCACCGAAGCAGTGGCGGGTGCAATGACGGCCTAGAGCAGATAAAAATTCGGTGGCTGGCTGCCCCCCACCGCAAGCGGCGTTGACCTACCGTCCCAGCCCCGTAAAGCCAGGAACTGCCACCCTTCACTACCTCACTCCCTCAGTAGCAGGTCCTGGTGGCAGTTCCTGGCCCTACTGGGTTGGGGCGGTGGGCCAACGCCGCTCGCGGCGGGGGCTAGCCAGCCACCGAATTCGACTGTTGCCCTGGCTAGCGGACCATGCTGCTCTGCGCGGCACCCTTGGCCTGGGAAAGTACCTTTTGTTATCGTGGGCGTGAACGACTCGGGTAAAACATTAATGGCAGGTTCAATAAAAACAAACTACTCAGGGACAGCGGAGGATGCGGCTATCGCCATGGCGATGGTCAGCACCAACGCGGTTACCATAATTAGCGACTCCAAAAGCTGCTATAAACAATTTTGCGAGGGGCATGATCTCCAAAGAGACAGAGCGAATTTTAAGTTATAAAGACTGGAACCAAAAAGAGGTGGAATTAGTATGGGTGCCGGCACACTCGGGGAACAAAGGAAACGAGTTGGCTCACAGTATAGCTCGAGGCTATGTCAGCCGAGCAGTGAGCCAGGTTGATTCCCCCAATTTCTCGAGAGATGCACTAACCTCATTTCATGACTACACTTATCACTTTAAACTAGAAAGGCGGATATATCCTCCACCAGACAAGAAACTAGACAAAAGGCAAGAAGTAATCTGGCGTCGGCTCCAGACGCGTGCCTTCTTCAGCCCTTCTAAATTAGCGCACATGTATCCAGCACAATACAATCCAAATTGTAAACACTGCGGCGAAATAGCAGGATATGATCACATATTATGGAGCTGCAAAAAAGCGCAGCCACCAGCGGACCTACTACCAGTCCCTTCTTTTGAGCGGTGGGAGGCTATACTGGCCAGCTCAGACCCGTTAACGCAAGTTCGGGCTACTGAGTGGGTTTAAAAGGTCGCCGAGAGCAACGGTCTTGAGGCCATCTAAGTGTAGCGCCCACAAATCGCTCATTGCTGACAATAAATGTTTTCCAATCCAACCTTGCGTACGTCTTTTAATTAATACAAAAGCATGTTCTTTCCGGTCGGAATCCATGTTTCCGGCGCCCTTGTGACATTAAAAAGATGCCTAACTTGCAGGTATCTCGGACACAGGTGCCCAATGCCAGCCATAGGTTACACGCAGGTGTACCGTACACTGCTCTACACAGTGCCCACATTGTGGAGAGGTACCAGATGGTGTGGGCATGCCAATTTAATCCCACAGTTCATCCCATTTCAAACCCATCAGAAGAGTAGTGGGAGGCTATTCTTATCAGCGACGATCCTGACCGTCAGCATTGGTTGGTGTGGAGGGACAGCGCGGCAGCAATATCCAGTCGATTCCCGGACTAGGCGACCCACCCACATGTTCTACAAGACTATAAATAAGGATGCTTTCAATCAATCAATTGGGCAGAGGAAATAATGTCAACCGTATAGGGAAAAAAAAGAAAAGGAAAGGACAGGCCGGCGCCACTATACGCGCGACGAGACCCTCGGAATTGTAATTATCTCCTACCCGCAACGCGCGTAATTGATAGTTGCTGATTGCCCAAAACGCCAGCTGCCCGAGTAAATTGCGACAATGAACTGGCCTTTACGCATGGGGAACAAAACTAAATATGAGAGAAAATATACTCCCAACCGATTTTATATTCTCAATTAAACAGAGGGTGAGGTTTCAGGGGTACTGTTTGAATAGGGCGAGGATCAATGACGTACATAAAATGAATGCTTGTTATAGGTTTTCACCATCAGCATCATCGTCATCACCATCAGCCGGATTATACCCACTGCAAGGCGAATTCCTATCCAATATTACTCCAACTAACCCTGTCCTGCGCTAGCTGCAACACTTAACATTTGCGAACTTCTTAATCTCATCCGCCCACCTAACTTTCTTCCTCCTCCTGCTACGCTTTCCTTCCCTTGGAATCCAGTTTGTTACCATTCGCGACCATCCGTTGTCCTCTCTACGCGCTGCACGCCCTGCCCATGACCATTTCTTCTTTTTGATTTCACCTAGAATGTCATTATCTCGAGTTATTTCTCTGACCCACCGTGCACGCTTCCTATCTCTTAACGTTACACCTACCATTTTCCGTTCCACAGCTCTCTGCTTTGTCCTCAGCTTAACTAAAAACCTTTTCGTTCGCCTCAATGTTTCAGTCCCATAGGTGAGTACGGGTAAGATGCGATTCTTATTTACTTTCCTTTTGAGCGATACCGGTAAGCTGCTAGTCATAACCTGCGAGCACTTGCCAATTGCATGCCACCCTAATCTTAATCTCCTGGTTATTTCCCTTTCATTGTCCGGATTTGCGGCTACTATACCTGTCTTAATACATATTGCCGCAATGTTATCGTACTGGCACCGCCATGTGGCGAGCTCGGCAGACTGGCACGCGCTCGTCTTCTTCGCTCTCGGTGCTCGCCCGCCAGTCGGTTCCGTGCCTGATCTTGCCGGCGCTTTTACTTAGTTCTAAGTAAACCTGCTGAACCAGTTTCACTGGCTTCTGTGACATTTTTGGTGGAGGTGCTGGGTAAATCCCATGTACGAAGAGCCTCTGGCTGCCCCCTACGCCCATCTACACACCGTGGACACGACACCTGTGCACAAGACGAGCGCGTGCCAGTCTCCCGAGCTCGCCACATGGCGGCGCCAGTACGATAACATTGTGGTACGATAACATGTTGATACACCAGGGAACAAATTGGCAAAGAATTAAATCATCTTGTAAAGAACATATCTGGGTTTCAGGAACAATTGCCGGCATAAGGACATGTCTAGGGGTAGTTTATTTAGGAACAGGACATCAATGCAGGCAAGAAAACAGGGATATTGTTGAATGTCTCAGTGACGATATAAGCCAGTTTGGAAACGGGGCCAATATTATTCTACTGGGGGACATGAACGGCCACATCGACGATCTGGATGGATACACGGATTGTAACGGCAAGCTAATACTAGATTTCTGTGAGCGACACGATCTAGCTATAGTAAATAGAGAAACAAAATGTGAAGGCCAAATCATGTGGGAATTCTGCAACAGGCAGACGACCATTGACTATTGTCTAATGTCGCAGGAAATTTATAGCAAGGTCACAAAAATGGAAATAGACGAAGAAGGGGAGTGTAGTCTGGGAAGTGATCATAAACGTATTAGTCTGCAGATGGGGCCCTTGATGAAAAGAGAAATGGAACTTAGACAAAACGTAAACGCAAAATTAAACGACGATCAAATAGCGCAGATAGCAGCAGACATAGAGGAAGCAATAGAGAAAAGCCCCATGGAAGACTCGGATTATGAACAAGTAGAACTACTCATAAGGAGGAAAATTCAGGAGGTTAAAGTAGCAAACCGCTGGAATGGAAAGAGGAAGCCACGGAGCTGGTGGAATAAGGAAATCAGGGAAGCTATTGAACAACGACGGGCTGCTTCAAGGGAACACCGAATGGCAAAGAAAGCACAGGTATCTCAGGAGGAAATCGACCAAAAATGGGAATCATATCGACAAAAGAAACTTCAAGTGCAGGCCCTCGTCCAAAGTAAGATAAGACAGTCCACCGATCGCTGGATGGCTGATATACACGATGCCTCTATAGGCGGAGCAAGAAATTTCTGGAACCATATAAGCTGGCTAGGGAAGAAGAATCAAAGAAAGCAGGATCGGATTCAAGATAACGAGAGAAATTGTTTAAAGGGAGATAACGCAGTGAACTACATTACATCAGTTATAGCCGAGTCATTTAGGAGCGACGATAGGGTAATCTCCGCAAATCAGGAAGCAACACAAAGTAGCAGAATACAAAGCAGCTTAGAACTGACCAATCTAAACTGGAAAAAGGCAGAAAAAAATATTCCTAAAAACACATCTACAGGAATAGATGGAATTCCGATCAAGCTGATTAATGAACTCGGTCCAAAAAGCAAGGAAACGTTGTTAAAAGCTCTGGAAACAGTCATAACGAATTAAGCAAATTCCGGACAGCTGGCGGCAGAGTAAAATTAATTTGATTTATAAAGGAAAAGAAGACAGGATGCACATAAAATCCTACAGGCCGATTACCATAACATCTGTTATGTACAGGTTAGCTATGCAGGCGGTGAAATTAAAGGTGCAAGCATGGGTTGAAAGTAACAAGATACTTGGAGAACTTCAGAACGGCTTTAGAAATGGTAGGCGCTTAGATGATAGCCTCTTCGTGCTTACCCAATGCATCGAAATATCTAGAGTGGAAAATAGACCTTTGTATTTGGCCTTCCTGGACATAAACGGGGCGTACGACAACGTAAGCAGGGAACTCCTGTGGAGCATATTAAAAGAAGAAGGTATCGGTTATGAGATAATAGAGTTCCTACAAGAAATATACCGGAATAACAAAGTAGAAATTACATGGGAAGGGATAAGAAGTACGGAGGATGTCAAAGTATGCAAAGGATTAAGACAAGGCTGTCCTCTATCACCGGTGCTGTTCATGTTTTATATGATAAACCTGGAACGGAGGATACAAGACAGTAACCTAGGTTTTAACCTGTCATATAGATTAGGTGGAAAGGCGGTAGAGCAGCGCCTCCCCGGTTTGATGTATGCAGACGATATTGTGCTGCTAGCTGAGAGTCTGGAAGAATTGCAAACTCTAGTTAAGTATTGCGGAGACGAAGGGGACGCTCTAGGCTTCAGTTTCAGCGCAGTTAAGTCGGGTCTGATGATTTTCAACGGCTCAACTGATCAGGGTCTTAAAATACAAGGCCTTGAAATACCTAGAGTAGCAGAATATAAATATCTGGCGGTATGAGTAAACGAAGGATTGGCATACATTGGAAAGCATGATCAATCACTTAAGGCCAAAGGGCGAAGGAATGCCGGGATAAAGAAGCATAAGGCATTGTGGGGATACAATAGGTATGAGGTTTTGAGGGGTATTTGGAAAGGAATTATGGTGCCCGGAGTTACTTTCGTAAATGCGGTTTGGTGCCTAAAATCAGAGGTACAGTCGACATTAGAAACAAATCAGAGATCCGTTGGACGATTAGCACTAGATGCCCACGGCAAAACTACAAATGAGGCGGCACAGGGAGATATGGGCTGGGCATCTTTCGAAGTATGGGAAGCTCAGAGTAAAATATTATATGAGGAACGCCTGAGGAAATTGGACAGTAACAGATGGGCAGCTAAAGTATTTAAATATCTGTACCTAAAAAGCGTTGAGTCACAGTGGAGGAAAAGAACTAGGAAACTAACTAGTAAGTATGATAGTAACAAGGACGGAGAAATAAAGAGCATTAAGCAACAGGTGAAAAACACAGAAGGTAAAAATTGGATAAATTCGATGGAAAAGAAACAGAGTGTGGAATTATACCGAAAGTGGAAAATGCAGATCAGGAAGGAAGATTTCTTTGATAACTCAAGAGGCAGTGCCCTACTTTTTGAAGCTAGATCAGAGTGCCTTAGAACACGCAGCTACAAAAAGAAATTTAACAATGGAGATGACGCATGTGCTGTATGTGGAAACTCCAGTGGAACAATTGACCATATTATACTCGAATGTAATGGTATCCATCCGGAAGTTGGTGCAGGCGCAATCACTGTTCCTGAAGCTCTGAGGTTTAGAGTCACCAGTGGCCGGGTGAATAAACCGGCGGTGGAAACTAGCAGAAAACGACTGGAAGATTGGTGGCTTAAAAGCAGAGAAGTGACATATATGTTAGTAATGTAGGATCAAAATTTAATAAATAGAATGATGGTTTAGTTAACCATTCTAAATCAATAATTAAGACATAGGGAGAAAAATGAGCATGATAGCTACTGCTACCACCCCGTTTCAAAGGGGACGCTCCTATATTCAATCCATCCATCCATGTGGCAATATTCACCTACCACTTCGAGCGTTTCGCTACCTGTTGTGAACTGCTGTTTCTCCCCTAGGCTGTTCAACATTACGTTAGTCTTCTGCATAGATTTTTTAGACCTACCTTTCTGTTTTTTTGTCATTCTTTGCTATTCATCTCCTGCGTTATTTAGCAAGGAAATCCCATCAGCGAATCGCAGATTACCGAGGTATTATCCAACAACTCTTATTTCTAACTGCCCCCGTTCTAAGTCCCTGAATACCTCCTCTAGTCAAGCTGTGAATAGTGCTGGGGAGATCGTGTCTCCTTAGATAACACCGTCCCTTATGAGAATTTTATTACATTCTTCACACGGAGCTATGGTTGTTTCTTGCAGTACTTTCACATACGGTTCACCTACATCCTTATTGCGCAATGTCTGCACGACTGCAGAGGTTTCGACTGAGTCAGATGCTTTTTCGTAATCAATGAATGGTATGTATAAGGGCTGGTGATATTCCGAGCATTTTTTATCACCTGGTTGACGCTATGGATACGATCGATAGTAGAGTATCCTTTCCGAAAACCGGCTTCATCGTTTGGTTGATTGAAGTCTAAAATTGCTCTGATTATATTAGCGATTACCTTAGTAAATACCTTGTGCGTAACTGGTAGTAAGCCTGATTGGTCAACAATGTTTCATGTCCTTTGCGTCCTCTTTCTTATGAATTGCGTTCTAACACGACATCCTGTAAGCAAGTGTTGCGGGCGTCCGTCTCATTTTGTGAGTTTATTTTTCTAAACGGCCATTCGTCTTGTGTTACGATTAATGAGGAGGGGTTCTCCTTCTTTTCACGAGAGTCCGTGTGCGTGAGGGGCCCGGAGCAGTGCTACCGATTCCGAGAGAGCGACCTTGGCTCGGACGCGGGCGGCTCCCACTCCGACGTTTCTTGGAAGGGAGGCATTTGCACGTGTCCACCCCTCCTCTGTGTGTGCTTGTGTGTTTTCTGGGCGTATCTATGTGTTTATTTTAAGTGTGAGCGTGTCACCTTCGACACAAAGGCGAGCACCATCTTTGTGCGGGGAGAGCAGTGCAAAAAGGGGGCGAGACGAGTGTGCACGTGTTCGAGCGTGTGCGCGAGTGGTCCGTTGTGCGGAACCCTGTTATGTTTTTTTGTAACCAGCCCTTATTATACTACATGTACATCGTGTATATCGCTCTATCCTTCTGTACATTTGTACATCAATTTAACGTTAGCAGCCGAAGCTAGCAAGCTAACAATTCTGTTCGTGCCCCCATATTGAGTTTTCTCTGTTTTTTTTTTTTTTTTTGGATGGACATCCTAGATAGTAACGCGCCCAATATCGACTGTCTCCAAGAGCGATGCCCGCAGCATTGCAATAAACTACCTCTTTTCCGAATGTAAGGCGGTGACCGGGAAACAAGCTAAGTGCCTCCTTCCTTCCATGTAAATGCAGGCAGATAAGATGAACAGTATTGCTTTATTCAACGCACTATGAAGCACCTAAACACAAACCATCCCACTTCTTTTTCATTTGCGTTTGTACTGGAGTATGAATGCCGTACTCCTCTGAAACGGAAGTGCTTTTGTGGGTGTTTGTCTTTCTGGATTCCTTTAAACTGGGTCACCTGCGGTGCAGGACACAGCCGAGGTCTTGCAACCACCCGTTAAAACTGAGCGAATGAGCAGTTCAACTGCTTGGGTAAGAAATTTAATTTGATGGACTTAAGGGGTGCCACCTTGCGTTCTCCAACAAAGTATTAGCATATTACGATGAACAGCACATGCTTCCTAAAGAGTGGTCACGTCAGTCATGGTTGTTACGAATATCTATTTAACGTTTCTGCTTCGTTCTCCAACTAGTATATTATATCTAACAGAGAATGGTGGGGCTAAGGAATGTCACACAAAGAAAAATAGTGACTTGAATTTATGGGGTGCCCTCTTGGAACAAAGAATTAACATATAGCAGTCAACAGCACGCATCCCTTAAATGACAATCACGTTAGCCATGATGGTAAGCAATATATTTTTAATGGACCGACTTGTTTTTCAACTACTCTAACGGAGATGGGTGCAGTTAAGCAAGGTCGCAGAGAGAAAAACAGTTATCACGAGGTTACTCATTGTATTTCATTGTGGTAACTTTAGCGCGGCATTCTCAACTTACAGTTATACAGGATTTAGGGGATCGTGACGACATATATCCTAAGCAAGCCAACAATCCTTGAAACTGAGGAAAGCATTGGGTAATATTTCTATATTTTTGTTATAATTTGGTGGTGTTGATACAAATTGGCAGTGCCGCCATTTTTACTTATAAAAAATCATAATTTTTCTGGCGAAGAAGGTCACTATCCGCTCAGGGTCCTGTTTGAAACTTGTCTGACAAACGGCCGTGGTTCGACGGGCCTCAAGATCGATCTTGCATTTAAGGGCTACTCAAGGAGGATTCACACACAACTGAACCACACATATCATGTGTCATATAATTCGAGGCTGATCAGTAAAAACAGACTATAGGAAGTATGTCCATCGTACCTCATAACCGAGTATTGATTTGGTTTGGTTTGTGGGGTTTAACGTCCTAAAGCAACTCAGGCTCTGAGAGTCGCCGTAGTGGAGGACTCCGGAAATTTTCCACCACCTGGGGTTCTTTAACGTGCACTGACATCGCACAGCACACAGGAGCCTTGCTTTTCGCCTCCATCGAAAAGAGGCCGCCGAGGCCGCGGGTTTCGATCCCGCAATCTTGGGAACAGTGGTCGAGCGCCGTAACCACTGCGCCACCCCGGTGGGCCCATAGCTAAGTAGGTTACCCTTTTAGGCCTCAGTTATTTACTTGCGTGGTATCATACCTCATCAAGATGCACTGCAGCAAGTTCGCGCTTTATTTTGGCATTTACAGTCTGCCTGTCAAGTGTGATGCCATGCTGTGGACGGGCACACCATTGCTGTGAGAAAAGAACGAGAACATTTCTGTTCATTAAATAAAAAAAATCCATTCTCGCCCAATTGAAAGATATGCCTCATTTATTTGCAATCTACGAAATGGAGTATTTCCTTCCGCATTTGACTTTTTCTTCTTTACGTGATGGTTTGGGGTTCACTTGAAACAGATAATTAGCCAGCCGCACCTGCGACGACGTTTAGCGTTTACACAGCACAACACTGTCCCAACACGTAAAGCGAGCCATACACGCGTAGCGTGGGCATCCCCTCCCTCCGCTGGAGCAGCGAGTAGGTGCGCGCTGTAGGGCAGGCTACGCGGTATCAGCGGCCGTCCGCGGCGCTCGCGAAGGTTCGTTGACCTCCGTTGTCGATCGTCTACGGGGGAGAAAACGCCGAAGCGGCGGCGGCGTCGCGCAAGTGGAACGAGGCTCAGGCGAGGAAGGCCGGGATTTCCTGGCCACCGGAAGGGGTGCCCGCCGCTACTCCTTTGGAGCCATGACCCACTCCCGGCCTCCGCGCCGGGGTCGACGACCGCGCGCACATCACCTGGCCGACGCTGTTGCTGTTTCCCCCGCGGCTGTGAAGGCAACCCCTCGCCTTCGCCGAGGGGTTACGCCGGTACCTGGAGTGGCCGTACTCGAGTTTCGACAGCGGCGTTGTACCGATGATGGTTGGTGCCAAAGTTTGGTTCCAATCTGAAATGTGCAGTTACCATCTGGGTATTTTTAACGTGACTGACATCGCAAAGTACACGGACGCCATTATGTTTAGCTTCCATCAAAATGTGGCCGCCATGATCGGGTTTGAACCTGGACCTCTAGTTCAGTAGCAGAGTGCCGTTAACCACTAACAACCACTGCGGGTGTTCTTACAATATTTTTTACCACATAATCACAATAGCTCATATGACCGGCATTGCTCCTATCCGGCAATGTCTGTTGTTTTCTCACTGTCATGCATACACTAGACAACCAGGTTGATCGGGTTCTCACTAGTAGAAGTTCCCAAGAAAAACAAACCTTATTGACGAAGTCCAGACCTTCAAGTTTACCGTTACATCTGTTGTAGTTTGAGATTAGCCGATTACAAGTGTGCTGTGCAAAAGGTTAAGAAATTCACTCACCCGTTCGATCAGTGACTCGAATACATTGAAGCTGGCATACTCAATGAGGTTTACACTGACTACGCAGTTGAGAAAAATGGGCGTAGATTACAATACCCTCCTCGTTTCGGGTAAAACACTGTATATCGCTAACGATATGACCACCGCTACATGGCAACAAAAACAGCCTCGCATGACACTAACCGACTTAATTAAGAAAGCCTTTCAAGCAACCTTAATTTTATTCAGATTTGAAATCCACGACCAACCAAAAGACTGGAAATCGCTAAATCAGCAACCGCTTATGACGCACAGAAGCGCGCCACTTCAGCCGATGAAGAAGTCAGTGCCAATTGAAAGGATCGATTTACTCAAGCTCTGATCAAAACTCCCGGCATGCAAACTCGTGAGTGAAGAAGGTGCCCTAAAGAAACGCGCCAGCTCCGCACGTACGCTCTTCGTCGTGTCCGCTGAGGGAACTTTGAAATGCCGCAGCGGTATAAGCCGACCTCCTCTCCCACGCTCTCCGGCTCCCGTTGCCCCCGCGACCGCTGTGCACCCGCCCCGGCACTGGTAACCTTCTTTGGCCTCCCTCTTCACCCCCCTCCATTTCAATTCTGCACCGCTACACGCATCGCACTTAGCGGCTTTGTGGCGAACTCTTGGCGATGCCGCACCATGAGATTTCTGTACAAGCGGAACACGCTAGCTATTGCCTATAGGCGTCCTAGTCCACAAGGTGTCAGCGACTGTGGTAACGGTAATCGACGCTGCTTCGCCTGTCAGCATTTAAAATAGGCAACGGGGAAGCGTCATTTACTGATAGCCGTAGATCTGTCCCAGACATAGTTTAGCTTACACCTAAAGTCAGTCGCAAATGTATTACGAATATGACGCTGCAGGCCTTACGGGTGAGAGGAGTCAAAAGACTATGTAAACTGCCCTGGCGGAGGCCTTACGAAGGAACCATTATAGTGCTTTAAACTTTTACTTTTAATATTGCTATCGGGTCATATGTAGCCTGCGAACGGGGACAGGTGCAAGGAGGTGCTGCAAGCGAATGCCTTTCAAATGTCCTATCTATGACTGATGCGTCCCCCGTTCTTGCAGTCCCACAGCGGGTACTTGGCGCAGATTCGGTGTAGTAGCCTTAAGAAACATTCATGTCCACTTATGCGTGAAATCATTTCAATTCGAGTAACAGCCTAATAAGATTTCACTTTTGGTAGTCAGCCTGAATATCAGTTTATGTGTATGCAGGCGTGGTTCCAGGTTAGTTTCAAGTCAATGCAGCTGATTCCAGGGAAACACGACTTTAGGTGTCTACGAGTCCGCACACGTCATTGTTGTGTCATAGTTGCGGCTGTGAGATCTTGGGAGAGTACGAGCCCTAATGAACATATGTACGGAGTTTTTCCACGTCCGAGTGAGTTCATGTCTCAGTATAGCTGGATAGGCGCTCATGTGAGTCCGAATCCATGCGATTTCTTATGAATTTGGGCACAAATGAACATGAATTCTTCCACTGAGCCCGTGGGCTTCATGGTTTTGTGATAGGCTTAAGGAATACTCTCCCGCAAATGAATACCGCTACTCGTTTTTGCTTCCGTATACGTGTATATGGCTGTTTCGAAAAGTTCGGACCTTACCTAGTTGCTACGCCTGCCCACGGAACTACTTGAAAATGGCAACGGTACATAGAAAACGTGAAAATGTAGATTTGAGGTCGAGCTTAAATTTTGTTTCCAACGACAGCGACCACGCAAGCTCAGTGAGGTTTTAAAATAGCAAGAAAAAAACAAACAATGACAATGCTTGGCCAAAGATCGCCTGCCTCTATAGTGTGAGAGAGCGGGCGTGGCGCTGAAACCACGACGCACTAAACGAAATACCGTTACTCGCGAGTCGCGACTATGCTGAGCTACAGAGACGATCTCACGGTTCATATGCAAAAGCAAAGGATTCATAGTGCACAGTCAAAAAAGAAAAAAAAATCAAATCTCTGCCTCAAATTCATTGATTTGATTGTACCACATTGTCACAAAAGCGCTGAATGGCGACCACAAGGCGTAATTAAAAGTGCCAGAACAAGGAGTTGCCGCCCTCACATTCACAGAACATCTCGACAAGGTGGATGGAACCGCACTGAAGGCGATAAAGAAGATTGGAATAACCCAAGATGAGATAGTAGAAGCTGTTTCATGATTGTGCGTTCTCATTAGGTAGCATGAATCAGGCCGGCTTTTTCACAAGCAACTGTGGCTTCCCCAGAAAAGCCAGGCACGCAGATGGCTCAGCGTAACATGCGAGCAGTGCTCCGACCATCAGCCCACCCCATGCAAGCCGCTCAAGGAGAGCAGGGAGATTAGCAGCGCGCGCAGAGTGATGTCCGCGGGACATCAGCGCCGATGGCAGGAAAGGGTTAGCCGTGCCCTCTTCGCCCCCTCCATAATCGCAGTTTCGTCCTCCTTCCTGGCGCCTGTATATCAACCGGCTGAATATATAGCTCCACACGGCAGCCCCTGCGGCCCAATCGAGATACAAGCGCGCGCGAGAGAAAAGAGAAAATCCGCAGCCCCCAATGTCAGCGTCCCCGGGCAGCCGCGGCTGAGGCAGCGTTGGCGGCGGCCCCTCGCTTCGCCCCGAGCGTCCCGGTGGCCCGCATGGCGACCGTTCAACCCGCTGCCGGCCTTGGCGAAAGTGAAAGTGCGCCGCCGGGCCGCTCCTTGCGTCACCACAGCGAGGGGAAGGAGCGCGCCTAACGGGTCCGCCGCCAACGGCCTTCTTCTTCGGTGCACACCCTGTTGCGTGCAGCACTGTGGGGGCCACGACAAAGCGTCAACAGATCCACATCGATGTACCTGATGACCTATCTCGAAGATTGGAGCCGCACCGTTCAGTCTTGTTCGGCACGTCCGCTGTAGGTCTTGTTTAGAGTAGTATAGTATGCTCGGCGTTACCTCTTATTGCACGTATTTGAGGCGTTTATCTCCAGAAGGCTAAACTTAGGCGGCAGAGCAAGTATACGTAAGGACGTTGCCGCTCCTCGATGGTACTGCAGCTGGCGCACAACTGCGAGCAATTAACGAGAGCGCCGTTCACCGGTCCTGCAGTGTGCGCGGGGTATACTTGCATTGCAGGTTGGTGTAGAGCGGCGGTCATATAAGTAACGCCTTCATACCTGCGAGTCAGGCGCGATCGATCTGCGCGGTGGTTCCGCTGAGTTGCCGCGCCAGCAGAAGCGTGGCCTCGCAGAGCGCGGTGACTCATGTGTGTCCTTTGGCGCCGCTAATCGCGCAGCTGGTTACGCCAAACTCTTAACCTTCCGGGAGAACGCAACCTTCGAGAGAACGCAACCCCGTCTTCGCAAACAGTGCAGGCACGTGATGCAAACAGAGCATGACGCAAAATGCAGCGCGCAACCGATATGTAGAAGGTCGCATCCACTCGACACTGCGATGCTTATGACAATGCTATAAGCATATAGGTATACACGCATGAGCTGCGAAATGCGTCGTCGTATCCATATGCTATAGTGCGGCAATCCGAAAGGCTTAACATTTCCGCCGATGAAGGCTGTTTATTAAGCCTGTATTAAGCTGAAGAATATATAGATCATAGCAAAGGCTTCAGCCAGCTCCTGGTTGGCGTATTAATCATTAATACGTCTGAGAGCTAGCTAGAAGCTCTGACAGCTACCCTGAATGAACTGTTTATCGTCAGTGAAGTGAGTTGCAGCCTTTGCTATTAGTGAGGTACGTATCAGAGGCAGAACACCTAGCAGGCTCCGCCACACTGTGAAGAGCAGCTAAGACCCACAGTTAATGATGGAAGTCCAGGATCATTGTACATGAAGAAATTTTGATAAATGGTAAGTGTTCCCTACCATGCATGAGCGCAGGCCTTGTTGGAGACGCAAGTGCTGCGCGCTGAAAACTACAAAACTGAAGATATGTCAGAAATGCAGATCGCCCAAATACGACGTTTTGCTAAGTATACCGCCCAGCACTAGAAATTGGCAGCTGCAACTGCCGAAGCCCACTCAGAATTGTCAGTCTCAAGGCAGTGAACATTGGGCGCTGTCCCGAAGAACCGCAGACTGCACAAAACGCTGTATACTGTAGAATGTTCGGAAAAGTAGGCATCGGAAGCTCGGATGATGTCTGATGGGGGCTGCGCACTGTGCAACCTGTAAGCGTGCGTAACAGGACGTAGAAGACCTAGCCCGAGTTCTTGCACAGGTGACGTGCTTAGCTCTGCGCCACGCAGACCTCCAACACTAATGGTCGCTTGTGGCTGGTAATGAGTAGGCCATACTATTGATGCCGTTTTACAGGCAATGCGGTAACGCTGCGATTGTGCAAGAGCGAAATCTTAATTAGGCACTGCTCCCCCTCGGTAGTTAGAATA
This sequence comes from Amblyomma maculatum, assembly GCF_055883805.1. NCBI lineage: Eukaryota > Metazoa > Arthropoda > Arachnida > Ixodida > Ixodidae > Amblyomma > Amblyomma maculatum. The sequence goes on from NC_139346.1 coordinate 122,103,250, forward strand.
GGACGCCACCGATTCCGACGTCGTTTCTCAATCTTTAAAAAAAGCTCACTCATTTAAATTTGGGGATGTCCAGCTGGTTGATATTCTCGAAGAGGAGTCGTCTCACTCGCGAAAATTGGAGGACCCGACGTGCAAGCAAAAGCACTTCCATATTGGGTGAATGTGCTACACGACCCCACTCACTTTGCCGAAAGCTTCACTGCGTCTCTCATAGCCTGCATAATTATGGGACGTTAAACCCTATTAACCAAGCCGACCAAATTAAGCTTCACTCGCTGTAAGTCAAGACTAGAGTAAGTTTAACACTATTGCACAATATGCACGGACTCGGATCAGTCAACCTTGCTTTTTTACACCCAGATGGCTAAAAATTAGGAGAACAAACTCACGTGGCGTTGCCGACACAATGAACCCGAGCTTCCTGCCCAAGGTATAACGTGGTAGTTCCTGCTAATCTGCTCCGGCAGTTGTGCTCTACAAAGGAAAACTTACAGCCTCCTGACGATGCCCGGTAATAAACGGCCCTTCCGCGAGCTGCAAAAAGCGCACGTGTGGGCTGACTCTAAACACAGCTAACTGCAGCCGCACTACGCTGAAAAGAGAGGGTTTGCGAGTCCGATCGGTTGTCGTAAAAAACGCAGCCAAATTCGTCCTTCTATCGAGCCGGCCGCGGCCGGCTATACACACACACACACAGGCCAAGACGCAAACGCAGGGGGGTCATTGACCGATCCGTACGCGGCTTTCCTCGCACAGCTGATCGCGCCGTGGAGAGCTGAGTAAGGAGAGAGGTAGAGAAGCGAGAAGTGTACACATAGCCTTACGCACCTCCGCTCGCGGCGACAAAAACCAAGAAACGATGGTCGGGCACCCCCCCCCCCCCCCCTTCCCAGGCTTCTGCATCATGATCACACACACACCCTCTTCGGTCGAGATGCGGACATTTCCTCTTCCGTCCGGAAACAAGGAAGAGGGAACAGCAGCCCGAAAAACCAGCGGCAGCAGCTCGGAGCGCGCGCGTGAAGACCGGCCCATGCAGTGAAGCCCTTCCGTGGACCGGCGGGGCCCCCGCGGCGCGGGAGGGCGGCGCCAGGTCCTTGCACCTGGGCGCTGCAACACGCACCGTCGTTGTTGCAGGCCGCACTGCAAAAGTGCTCCAGAAAGCACGCGGCCAATCTGACCGACAAAGCGGCTCTGGCCGCACGCGCCTTTCGACACCGCCCGTCGCCCTGCCCGGGAGGAACGTCTGAACAGCCATCGATTCTGAACACGTCGCCGAGACACCGAGCCTGCCCGTGCAGCGCGTGACAAGCCACTACGTTCGCGCACGCCCGTCGTATATGAGAGCACGGCTTTTTGTGGTCGCTTGCCGTCGGACAGCAAACGAGGTAACGGCAAACAGCTCGCAGAAATTATTCGCTTTGCGCACGTACAGGAAGATCTGCAGGTACCGATGGCTGTTCATAAATCTAAATGCTGGTCTGCCAGAGTCTCCCAGCTATTATCAGAATATTTACGTTCCAAGGAGAGCGCGGCGTCACCTTTCAAGGGGGCCCTCTGATATCCAAGGAAGGCAGTCATGATGACCAACTTTTGTGTAAAGACCTGATAGTCATGTGAAAAAGCCCGGGCTTAATTCTCTACGACAGAATGACAATTTATGTCGTATGACTCATAATTATGACAACTGGTTACATGATCTATGATGACGCCAGTGATTACGGATCTCTTATGATGGCGTCATTTGTTGTAAACGATACAATAATGCACAACAGACCATTAAGAGTTGAGCTGTGAAAGAGGATCAAACCATTAACATTGAGGGTTTTAACCTTTGTTCGTCAGTGGTTCATATATGCTGCGACATTCTATTGACTTTTCATGCTGGGTGGTTTTGGCTATTGTTTACTTATGCTTTTATGAATCCTACGTCCATTAATATCCGCCCAACACAACATTGAGTTAATCTTGTTTTGGAAGTTGAAAGCTATGCGTACAAAAAGCCCTGCAAAACTGAAATGACATTAAAGTCCAGAAATGACTCATTAAGGTCATGTACTGGCTCTTCAAAAATCACGCAACCATGAATCATAGGCAATCCTAAAAGATGCGACATGCATACAAAAACATACGATTTCACTATTTCAACGAAGAGTCCTTCGACAAGCATAGAAGTGGATTCAGACTTTCGGAATGCAAAGCCCAGTGCTCAACGCAACGTCCAGGGTAAGAAAGGAACACAGCAGGGTAGCACTTCCAGATGGCCGCGGGTGGTTATTCTTCGCAGAACAGCGTTGTGGATGCCCCAGACCTACTGATCTCCTGCCGAAATGACACTCCATGAGAACACATACGCAGAGCAGGAGGACCAGATGGGATCTCCCGCTGCAGTACCTAACAAGGAATCACCCCCAACTATGCACGGAAGGAAGCGCCGGAGGCGGCGTCGATGGAAAAAAAAAGAAAGACAAAGCGAGAAGAAGAGATGGATGCAGCCGCAGCTCTTTAAGCGGCTCGGATCGAGAACGAAAGTACGTCCGCCGCTCCAAGGTTGCTGCGCCCACCACCCCGGGGCCAGCCTTACTTTCCACTGGCCGCACGGTACTTTTCCAGGGAAGTACGCGACCAGGCTCACGCATCGACCTGTGCGGCAACAGCAAAGCCTCTGGAGAACCAGCGAGGCGCCCTACAAAGTACGAAACGCTGAGCTGGTAGGGACGAAAAACGAAAACAGGCCAAAGAAGAAGCGGGAGACGTACGTAATAAGAGTGACACGCTTCAGCGCTAAGACGCTACTTCTTCAACAGAGCTAGGCCGGATGTCGGGAGAGTACGATCCTAACCATTTTCCTTGCACTGACACCGTCGCGCTGCCTGCAGTCAAATATTTATCGAATTTTTTTCCCCGCTTTCCAAAAAGCGAAAGAGACGAGCGGCCAGCTGCCTTCCGCAACTGCTGAAATGCAAGACAAAAGTGGAGGACGCCCTCGTGGGACACATGACGTGATCCGCGGTGCGTACCCGGATGCAGACAAGAGATACGGAACGAAGGTAAGTTCCTCTTGAGATCTTTCACCGGAGTGACCACTCACGGCGAAAATTGTTGGCACGATTAACTACTTTTGTCGCCAGACTACTACAACCAAAAACTGCTGACACTGCATTCTGCAGCAATAACGAGGAGCTTAAAAAGCACTTTGAATCATAGGGAGAGCTAATTTTCACCGCTGCCCCCCCCCCCCCCCCCCCAGACAAGACCCCAATCGGACAAAGCGCAATGCAAAGCATAGGAATGTTTATAAAACGTTTATTTTGATGTGACGGAATGACAACCTATATAAAACATTGTGCGCTTACAAAGGGAAACAAGATTCGCTATTGTTGTACTATTGAAAATGACGAGACGTCACGTTCTCACAACAGTTCCTAGAGCCCCTGGCTTTCTGGACGTAAAGGTCGCAAGTACTTGGAACGCAATGCCGAGAGTCCTCGACCGCACAGTATTGTAAAAAAGAAACCTGGGAGCAGACTTGGCGCGCCCCTTAGATGATTGCAACCCCCCCCTCCCCCCCTGCCCTTGCGCACGCCTATTTATTTTTATTTATTTTTATTTACATGATACTGCAGACCTCTTTGGTCCAAGCAGGATGGGCAAAAACAGTGTTAAGAAGAAATAACAAAGAAAAGGAGAAATTTTTGCGTGTCATGCACAGATACACTTCTACAAATACCAAGGCAGCTTTGAATACCAAGGCAGCGAAATACTGGAAGCAAAGAACCCCTTTACAATTACAGAATAAAAAGTATCATACGCTCACTTGTAAGCATATACACCATCGCGGAGAACAACACGCTTGCATTCAACTACTCTGGACAAGAAACGGGTAATCGCAGCAGAGCGACTGAACCTGCTGTTCTTGAGATTCGAGTCTGGTTCCTCCTCCTCGTGGTTCGTGTACCCTTACACCGCGTGTGTGAAAGTTCCCTGCTGCTATATTTTTTATGCTGATCAAATGGATGCCGTACTATTCGTAGTCTTATTCTTCAATGAACAGCAAGAATTACCGAGTACTATGCTGATGTAACCCAATCTTTTCCAGTGCTGATGTGCTAACATAAGCATTTAAGCAATCAGCGAGTTGACATATAGTTCAACGCGTTCAATTCGTGGGCACAAGCCATTGTAGAACCACAGCCAGAAATCGACCAATTGAAACAAACACCTTAGCTTTTTGCTCACGCGTTCCGCACTATATTTTGAACATTCTGAGCTGCTTTCCAAAGCAACCCTGCCCTGGGCTACCGGCCTTCTCCGGTGAATCAGAGCCATGGTCAAGTGCAGCTCACACAAGGCCGCGCTTCCCACTTAAGAACTGTGTCAGTGGTCCCAGTCAAGTCTGTCAAGTGCACTGATCTGCCAGAACGTCATGCTTTGCAAGGAGAAATCTGCCAGTAGCAGGGCGCAATAGTGTTTCGTGAGCGGCGTGCGCGCATGCAGTTTCCCTGGCTCACTTCGAGCGTGCTGGAAATGGCGGGAAAAAATAAGCGCAGGGAAAAGCAAAGACGACCAGGAGGAGTCACCCACCGCCACTCTCTTCCCACGCCTGCACGCCGATTGAACCGCCGAGGGAAATCAGATAGCGGCGCGAGCCAGAGATTCGCGTGCATACACAGACACACACGCACCGCCAACGAACGACCGGCGAGCACCCTCGCCCCCCGCCAGTGCATGCAGCCGGGCTGCCAAAGCCGGTGGCACTTGTTGCGGCAGCGGAAGGCGGCGGCACAGAAACGGAAACAAGGCGGGCACTCGGGCGGCCGCCGACGGAGACCGGTGCGATGGGAGGGCGACCCCCGCGGGGGGTGTACAAGCAGGGGGGCATCGACTTCCCCCCTCGCCCTCCCCTCGGACGAGGGGTCCCGCTCATATAAAAGGGGGCCCGCCTCCCCATTCGGAAGCCAGCAGCAGCACCCGCGTGTCTTCAGAAGCGAGCGACCCCTGCGCATAACCGCACAAGTAGGCCGGTAGCAGTAGCACGTACACAGCAAAGAGCATGTCCCTCCTGCTCTCCCAGTGGCCTGAGGGCCCCACGCTGCCCACCTGGCTGGCCGTGTTCGTCGCTGTGTTTCTGCTGAGCCGGCGGTTCCTGGCCGGAGGCGGCCTACCTCTGCCTCCGGGGCCCTGGGGGCTGCCCTTAGTCGGCTTCCTGCCTTTCCTCGGCAAGGACTTTCACCGTACCCTGCAGGCGCTGGCCCACACCTATGGCCCTGTCTACCAGATATTCCTGGGCTCCAAACGGGTCGTCGTCATCAGCGACCCTAAGCTGGTGCGGCAGGCCTTTAGCCAGGCAGCGTTCTCCGGAAGGCCGGACACGGAACTCACCAAGCTCCTGCAAGGATACGGTGAGGACTTGGAATGGACGTCCCTGGGGGCCCTCGCGCGATACCGATCGGAAGGCGACGAGTGAGAGCTGACGCGGGGGGCGTGGCTGCTGCCGATGTCGAGAGCGGGCAGACATGGAAGAGATCGCTGTTCCGCGTCCATGATGCAGCACAGAATGCTGCGCTTGGTCCCATGACGACCCTTGACCAAGTCCGATAGCCGCTATCCCACTGGTACGCACAAAACCGTGTCGCGAGACCGCAATGCCGTGGATAACATCAACAGAATGCGTAACTTAAAGGACCGGGGAACGCTAACGAGACTTGCATGACTGTTGCATGGCAATGCTGTTATGTCAACCTTCACGGTAGCACAGCGATGATGACGTCTGCGGAGAGTCATATATTTATTTAATAGTTCGTTTACGTAAATTATTGCATATTGACTAGACGTCTTGTGACAACTAAATAAACGGTTCTTTGGAGCACAGCTGGCACGCGAGTGGACACGAAAATGTAAACGAGCCTTTCTTTTCAACTTTCTTCATAAGACGGCTAACATATTTAGGGACTAAGCAAATTTATTTCGAGTAACTCGGCGTCTTGCTGTAAGAGGACGAATGCAAAATTATTTTTTGTTAAGCGTTGGTATCATCCAGTTCGTTGTGCAGGCCGAGAGCGGAGTGGCTGTATAGTAAATGAGTGTTTCCGGCGCGCGCCACCAACTCGAAAGCTGAATCTTCTAGCCCCCTGACTGTGCGGCAGGATATTGGGGACTGCATTGTGCAGTTCGAGCAGAGAACTGCAGTGTACACCATTCATTTGGTGGCTGCATGCTTTGAATGGAGAGATTTGGCTTGTTCGTGGCTGCTATGCACCGAGAACTTCTGTTAACGCTTCTAATATAGGTTTACAAAGGGTAAGCGTACACATGCGTCCTTGTACCGAAGTAGCCCAGCCTGCAGTGAGGTCCCTGAACCAATTTAGCTACCTATCCGCTGCATATAAATAATTTAAGTCACAAAGGTGATGTTGTTGAGCCATTTGTAGCATTCGCTGCAAGCGTTGAAATGATGTGAATTTGACGAGATTCCAGCATGTCCCTGTCCTCGTTCGATGTCATCTCTAATTAAGCCCCATATAACGAGGTTTATTTTGCTGCTAATCCGTTATATCGCGCGAGTCATAATATGTATACGTTTAGATTCTGGTTGTGCCGAGATGCATGCATTAGAATCTAGACTTATGTGGCTTAGTCGTGAAGAAAATGTCAAAGGTGCAAATCTGCGTGAATGTACGTTTGTTTCACTTTTCGGAAAACTCAAATGAAGATATAGGTATATCTATTCACCCACCTCCTTCATTGAGTTCACTCTAGCACCGCTTCAACTTGTCGATAAGCCTTACTCTGCAATATCTGATAGGATTCACGCTTGAATCTCTTTGAATCAGGGTTGCAGGACCAAACCACGCATTTTCTTTTTCATTATTATAGCGTTAAGGTTCTCAGAAATCAGGCAGTTTTGTTTTGGTTTATGGAGCCTAACGTTAAAAAGGCCCCCAGGGTTATGAAGGATGCCTCAGTGGAGCGCTACGGATCATTTATCCACACATGATCCATTAACATTCCCTCGACATCGCACACAGTACACGGGCGCCTCGCGTTTCGCCTGCATCAAAATTAGTCCGCGTTATACGAGGTCGGGACCGAACCCCCGGCTCGGCAATAGTGTGCCTAGTTTACCAATGAGACACCATAGAAGGGGGGGGGGATCAAATATTTCTTCACCCTTTTTCGATTTCGCAAGGTCATACCAAGCTGCGCGCTACAATGCCTATTTCCTCTCCCGATGCATACGAAGAGCGACAGCTTTAGGGTTTCTTTTCCTTTTGCAGGGATCATCAACTCGGCGGGCGCACTGTGGCGCGAACAGCGCGCCTTCCTGCACCGCGTGTTCAGGGACTTCGTGCCTCGATACGGCAGGCCCGGCAGCGTCGCCTTGGAGCAGAAGATGCAGGTACGTCTCTCTCATCCCCGGGCCGTTATTTCTAGAGGTTGGCACAGATTGCCTACAAAAGGTCTCTCGAATCTTTATTCGGCAGCCAAAATTTTCCTTTTTTTTTTATTGTGTGCGACACGGTCCGAACGGTGACAGCTCTTGGGCATCCCATTTGTGGCAGCGCCCTCACTTTGCTTACCCGCAATTGGTGTGATCGTAACATTTACTACAGCGGATTCGTATCATGGTAAACCCTAATACGCCCCCGCTGCCCTAGATGTGTATCGCCAAGGCGACTTAAGCGCCTTATGTCACCTGGGAGGAAGATGAGCCTGATGAAGCATGCCTACGAAGATGGGTGCACTTAATTGCAGCTTGATGTCTCATGCTGAAATATTCACCCGGGACTTCCCGTTGAATGCAAGATTTAGCTTTACACCTTAAATAAGAAAGCACTCGCTAGAGAAATCGTGGCGTCTTAACGCTTGCACAATACATATCCTGCAGTGCTGTTGTGCCAGCCTTCACGGTAACACAGTCATATATCCTTAATTTAGTAGTTCGTTTACGCAAAATATTGCATATTGACTATACGTCCCGTGACAACTAAATAAACGGTTCTTAGGCGCACAGCTGGCACACGAGTGGGCACGAAAATGAAAACGAGCCTTTCTTTTCAACTTTCTTCATAAGACGGGTAACATACTACGCAAATTTATTTCAAATTATTTAAAATTTATTACGCAAATTTATTTCGAGTGACTCGGCGTCCACTGTAAGAGGACGAATGCAAAATTATTTTGTTGAGCATTGGTATCATGCATGCTGTTCGTTATGCAAGTATAAAAATGCAATCGCCTCCAGGTGAGTAACCCGCCACGCCGTCGCAGGTGCACATCGGAGAGTTCCTGTCCTCGCTGGGGCCGTTCGAGGGCAGCTCGCTACAGGTGCGCCGGTCGCTCGCGCGCGCCGTCAGCAACATCCTCGGTTCATTCCTCATGAGCGTCACGTACTCGTCTCGCGACTCCAAGTTCGAGCAGCTGCTCGCGCTCTTCGAGGAAGGCTTCCGGCTACTCACGCTCGCCGTGCCCGTAAACTTCATTCCGGCGCTGCGCTACGTACCGGGCTCCAACTGGGCCTACCGGCGCATCAAGCGAAACCGGTGCCAGACGGCCGACTACTTCAGGCGCATCGCCGACGCGCACCGCTCGTCCTACGTCGAGGGCAACGTTCGCGACATCGTGGACGCGTACCTCGTCCAACTGCGCAGGGACAAGGCCAGGGGCATCCAGCGGGAGGACACGTTCTTCTCTGGTGAGGAAATGAGCCGCATGCGTCTTCGAATGATCGTCTCTGCGTCCTTAGCCTGATAGCCGACTAATGCGGAAGTACGCCTTATCCGTTTCGCGGCACATTCAGCGCAATTCCGCACATAATGCATCGTACAGAACGAGTGCTTATGTGGGCGTGTTGGTGCCTCATTTGGATTTGAAGGAAGAGCGCTGGCGCCAAGAGTATCTTCCTCATTTCATTCATTCTACTATTAATTAGCGTCGATTGAAAAGCGAACCGGCAAACTCAAAGGCTAGCAGGAATTACGACGTGAAGATTTTGGTTTAAGATTCTTATATGCTGCATGCGTGGTTATTTATAATTACGACTTTCAAAGCGTGACGATGCAACGGACATTAAAACCGAGGAAAGCGAATTCGGGGGCTTTTTAAACTTGGTGTTGATGAATCACGCTATCATAGCGCACCACTGCCCTTCCTGCAAGTGTCCATTGCTGTCCATCACAGAGACATTCTCTCCTCTTCCCTGCGCCCACAGAGGAGCAGTTGGTTCAAGTCCTGATGGACATATTCAGCGCCGGCCTGGAGACCGTGACCTCAACACTCGAGTGGGCCATCCTCTTTCTGGTGCGGCATCCTCACGTCCAGAGGCGTCTGCAAGAGGAGATGGACGCCCACTTGGCCCACGATGACGGCAGGCCTGCCAGCATGGCAGACCTTCCCTCCCTACCTTATGCTGAGGCTACCATTCTTGAGGTGCTGCGACGCGCCAACGTCATAGCGCTCGGGAACGCCCACGCCACAACCTGGTGAGTCTATAGTGAGACTTCATATGGCACCAGGAATTATTTGAAATATCTTGATAAGATAGAGAGAGGGAGCAAGAGTAGTAGGAGGGCGGCAGCAGTGTGATAATGAAAAGTGTTAAATACCAAACATTTTGAGTCAAATTATGAGCCCATCAAAAAGTTACCACCTAATGACACATCTGACAGAGCGAATAAGATTGCAAGATGTCATCTTGAACAGCGCGAGACACAGGGATAGACCAGTAGAGAACATAAGCGAATCACAACTGAGAAACCAACATACAACTTTTCTGGTCTCTAATTAGAGCCCTTGTGCAAGAAGGTATTTATTTATTCGTTCTGAATGAGTGCAATGAGCTAGCTTAACAGTGGCCTCTCGTAAAGTAACCCAAAAAATGTTTGCTCGAAATCTACAAAGACGCACGCGAGGCTTAAAGCGAGTGTGCAATGCACGTGCAGCGACGTGGAGTTGGCTGGCTACCGCATCCCGGCAGACACGCATGTTATCTCCAATCTGTGGGCCATCCACATGGATGCTGATCTGTGGGAGGACCCGGAAGAGTTTCGGCCTGAGCGCTTCCTGGTCAACGGACGCGTCCACAAGCCAGATTACTTCATGCCCTTCTCTGTCGGTGAGTAACAGTCCTCGGAGCTGGAATCATTCACGGTGGCGCAGTCAAAGCTGCGTTTGTATACGGCGTTTGACGCTAGCATCCCAAAGCGGCTCAGGCTATGGTCACCGTAGCGGACAGCGCCGGAAAATTTTGACCGTTAAAGGTTCTTTAACGTACACCGACTTCGCACAGTACACGGGCGCTGGGCGTTTTGTTTCTATAAAAACGCGGCTGTAGATGCCGGGTTGGAGGCCGCCGAGTCCCAAGGGATCCCTGCTGACCTTCTCTAAGCAGTCTTTCGGCTGGTTCCCCTTCTCTGGGAGTAAATAAAGAGCTTATCATCATCATCATCATCACCGGTGGCGCAGAGCCATACTAGTTGACCGATGTTACATTGAAAAATAACATAGGTTTAGGTTTAGAGAGTTTAACCTGCCAAAGTGATTTCGGCTGAGAGACGCCGTAGTTATCTGACAACTTTGAGGACTTCGGAAATTTCGACCATCAAAGGTTCTTTAACGTGCACCGACATCGCGCAGTACACGGCCGCCTTGTTTTTTGCCTCCATTGAAAAGCAGCCGCAGCAGCCGGGACTTGATTTCGTGTGCTTACGGTCAGCAGTCGAGCGCCATAATCACTTTGCCACAGCGTGGCGGGGAGGAAAATTAACATGTGTTCTGCAGAGATGTGCATATGACATCTGTTACCTTTCTTAACTTTGAACGGATAGTCATCTATAAAAAAAAAATGAGGGCCGCTACTTTTGGGCACCTCTCTAGCGGGTCTTGAACGCAACTTACGACTGTGTACTACGGCGGCATTCATCAACAAATAATTTATAAAGTTTTTCAGAGACGCCCGCTATTAATTATTTAAAACAAGCGTTTCAGATAAAAATGGAAAGTAATGCGTCAGAAAACAGGTGAATCACGTAAGCTGGCTAACTGAACTCTAATATGTTACCTTTTTAGTTATTGCAGGAGCTAGGTACTTGGTCAAAATCTCTTCAGCTGTTTTTTTTTTTTTTTTAAATTTTTCCTGAGCAGCTTAGCCTTGACAAATATCGGCCATATCTCGCGTAGTTCAAAATCTTGTGCCGGCTATGCGCTTTCGACTAATCTCACTAGATTCCCACTAATCGCGTCACTCCATAGTGCGCGCGTCACGTGACCAACGTTTCGTTCCGTTTATGGGGATTTAAGCATGAGGTATACGCTGTGATGGCTGGTTAACACTTACTGGCATCGCACACTACACGGGCGCCTTGCGTTTCCTCTCTATCGAAACGATGCTGCCGTGGCACGGATCGAGACCAGCTCCTCTAGCTCAGAAGTTCAGCGCCCATACCACTGAGCCACCGCGGCAAGTTGCATGCCACTTCGCCTGCAACGCCTTCGATACGCTGCTCAGCGCTCGTGCCAAGACACGTACAACGTCACGTGCGCCTCATGCTTTCACTGACGGGCGTCGCTTTGTGCGCGCGACTTTCGAACTGCGCGCAAAATCGCGGAACATCGTTGCGCCACGACGCCGAGGAGGGTAATCTCGTTTTCTGAATTCCAGAAACTGATATGGCCTCTATTAACAATTGTAAGCTTGTGCAAATCTCACTTCAGGGAAGCGCCTAGCAGCAAGTTAAAATTCTATCAGAATAAAGAATCTTGTCCCTTAGTTAGATTGACCTTTTTTTCTGACGTCACATCAGTACTGATATTAGTGCGCCAAAAGCCAATTTTTACAATTAGTGACGGATTTCTCCAAATACCTTGTATACGGTTGTGCAGCGACTCTCAGCGATGGGTGTGTAGGACACACCTTGTGGACCAGTGGAAGAGGTGGGGGATCCCTTGAGACCAGGAGGGAGGGAGGGGGGAGGGCTAGCACGCACAGCTACCGCATGCTGCTTTAGGGGATTCGACACACTCCTCCCAACACCACGTTGCTCGCTCGTCAGACACCGACGACGCTTTGCATTGCAACCTCGTCTGACAATGCAAGCGAGAGCTCGAGTTTGATGCCGGCATCAACCAACGACGTAAACGTTCTCTCAGGCGCGCTTTCCATTTCCGCGATCTTCTCGAGTTTCTTACGCTTTTAGAAACTACAGTCAGCTTTGAATCGCAAAACTGTCTCGCCAGACAAGAACTATAGGGCGACATTCACTCTTTTTTTGTGTCCTGGGTTTCGCGGACCCCCATTCGAGAAACACTATGGTAGAGGAAAGTCTTGCCACTTACTATTGTTGACATATTCCATAGTTTTGAACTATGTTGTTGTGCATATCGTTATGTCACTCGCCGCTCCGATGACTCGACAATAGCGAAATTTAGAATAGGGGGACCCTACCGGTTAGGGAGATATGGTAATGCGGGCTACAATGCCGATTACGCTCCCTCTATTCTAAAACAATGGCTGGCGTCAGTTACTCTGGCAACTAGCGAGACAACGCAAGATTTTGCTCGTCTCTGACGATTGTACGGGTGCTTTCACATTAAAATGTGCAGACCAACGGTTCTTTCGACCGCGTAAAAGCCCTGGACCACTCTATGGTTGAGAGCGTGAGTTCCCGTCATTCTCGAGATATCAGCAGCCCATTCAGCACGGAACACCAGGCGGCACTGCTAAATGATCCCACTTCCATGGAGCTGCCCCTTACAAGCCAATGCGTTCGCATTGTTCATGTGTGCCGGTTCCTAAAGGCAAGCGAATAAAATCGGCATTATTCTATCGAGACCGGTCTTCGACAAATTCCACTCGCCGTAGCAGCTCAGTGGTTACGGTGCTCGACTAATAAACCCCGCAGCGGCAGCTCTTCAGTAGAGGCGAAAAGCAAAGCGCCCGTGTACTGTGGCAGTGCACGTTAGAGGCCCAGGTGGCCTAAATTTTCGGTGCCCTCCACTGCGGTGCCCCTCACAGGCAGAGTCGCTTTGAGACGTTAAACCCCTATGAACTATACCAAACCTTGTCTTCAGAGAGCGATGGTCAGTACAGAGGGTTTTCCCCGCAAGACATAGACGGCGAGATTGTCTCATTTTGCAGACGGGAGTATGTCTCCAGGATGTCGGCGAAGGCCAGGGTCCGTATTTTGAGATTACTTTGTTTTCAGTAGTGTCGTTCTCACTCTAACCTCGAGTCACCGCACTGTTGGAAACACCGGAAACGGATGTCAGTTCGGTTTCCGCCACTTCCGGTTCTGACGTTTCAAACCACCACGACACTCCTGAAAACGACGTAAACTCGGAATATGGACCTAGGTCCTCTCGTCAACTCCCTTACCGCATGCACTGCGCTCCTGATCTCAGGGTTGGCGTCATTCGGGAATGCAGACACAATTTTGCACTTTGCTCACTAACGTAGAGCACACATGGGGGCAACGTTTCGCAGTTGTGGCAGTAAGCACAGAAATAGTGTCTTCCCGCGCTTACTCTGCTACTTTGGCACAGTCTCTTGAACAGACGCATCATGTACTGTGCAGGTCGGCGCATGTGCCTGGGCAACCACCTGACACAGACCGAAGTCTTTCTCTTCCTAAGCAACCTGCTGCAGCAGTACACGCTCGAACTGCCCGAGGGTGAGGAGCCACCTTCCATGGACGGCCAGGTTGCTGTATCGCACACGCCCAGACCTTTCCGAGTCAAGATCACGCCCAGGAACGCCTCGGCCGAGCAGCCATGCAGCGACCTAGGTTGAAGGGACAAGTCAAACACCACCTGCCTTCAAAGTTCCTCGTCGTGAGCTTGCCTCCGCGGTCATGGCTGTTCCTGGGACCACCGGTGATCGACTGTGACCGCTAGTGTGTGCAACCAATGGACAATATGTGCACAGTAGCCGTCTACGTCACGCGCACCCGACTCCGGGCGGCGTATTCCTCACAAACGCAGCACCCATCCAGTCATCAGATGACGCCCACAGTTCAGAGCCAGCATGATTCAATATGTACTGTGCCTTCTACTGTCCTTGCACAGACAGCTTGTACAGGTATGCTGTACGGCTCGTCCCCCTCAGGAATGCGAAGCGACGCCATTTCCGTCCGAAAAACGCTCGTCACCAAAAGATGCAGCATCTTTTATCAACCCGGTGTCTAGCTAGAGCAGGCTGCCGATATGCCGCCTTACGAAGAGCAATAATCCTGGTGTAAAACCCGATGCACAACCGGTGGCCAGAGTTGCCAATGTCAAGGTTCCCAACCGTCGCTCCCATGGCAAGAACTGCATTGTAACATTACGTACATGCTTGACATATGCAACGAAACGAAAAATAGTCTAAGAGACCAGCAGTGCTCTACTTCTTGAACAAAGATACTGTCACCACTGCGGTCCCCATGTGCTAAAATGCTTTCATGCAAAAGCACCACAAGTGACAAGTGATGACAACAGCACAGAGATCCAGTCAGTTCACTGCACACAGCCTGTTGTGAAGCATCTCATTTAATGAACTTTCATATTATTGCATCCTGGTGTGCTGCAAAGCAGGGACAGGCTTGCTCTCTTAAGCAGTAAATTACTGCATTCAGGGTACCTTGTACAGAACAGGAGAGGCTAGGTTGTTCACTGCCTAGATTGTACCGACTTGTGATGTCTGGGATCTGCAAGCTTTACGTGCAAGTCAAATGATCCACCTCAAGCCCCCAGTCTCTGTTATTACCACCAGCAACTTTTGTTACTCGCTTGTCGAGATTCCGCTGTTATATTTACCAAGAATAGCACCTTTGTCCTGCTAAACAACTATGTAAAAGCTGTGGCTTCAAACCTCCAACGTCAGCTAGTCAGTTGCGAGCTATAGTAATCTGCCACCGAGATACCTCATAGCTGAGTGGATCACTGTTCACGTGAAAACATTCATTTGTAGCAAATTACCACTGAAGCTTAAACTGCCATCCACATAACCTTCAAATGCAAAGCCCTTCACTGCAGTCTTAACAAGACGGAAAACCACTACGGCACAAAGACAACAACACAAGAAGGAAAAGGACACCACATGCACATAGGTTTTCAAGTTATTAACCAGCTCGCCCAACAGGCCGCCATTAACAAGACAGGTTTGCTTGGTAGGACTATACAAACAGTAGCTGCACGTTCGAAATACTGTCACATTTTGAAGCACGTGTCCTCTCATTAACAACACAGCTCAGGCATACACCAATAATATACAGCCATGAGTCATGCTTTCAGCAAACTGCCTTTAATTTTGTTTTGAAGACATTCTAAAAGCTTGACATCCAGCATTTTGAAGAGCAACAATCTTCTGTCACCTTCATGCAGTTTGCTCGATACAATGTCTAAGGTGAATCCAGATCTCTCAATATCCAAGTCCAAGAGGATCTCATAGACAACATATCGGCAAACTGAAGGATCTCGTGTACATAGTTTTTTTTACACAGGTTAAAACTGTTACATTGTTTATTCATTGTCTGCATTGTCAATATTCAACATCTGTATAAACATTCTATCATTTTTCAGTGTAAATACACAGCATCTCCATCTTGTTTTCATATTTTTTCGGCATCTGTAAAGTACAAGAATGAACAAAAAATTTTGTTTCAACCGAATCTGTGTTTGTGTGTTTTTTCCTGGATGCATAAAAGTGCAAATTGTTTACCTCATATTCATTACCAATGCGCCACGTTTCATGCATTAATCGACAAAACAGTGCACTACGGCAGTGGGCTTACACTGTACCGGACCAAGACACCAAACTGTTGTCTGTTCACAACAATTTCCACCAGATAAAATTTCTAGAAAATCTTTGGACAACTGCTTTTATTGTGCAATCGAACGCCTCCCAAGCAAGAACGCAAAATTTAAGAAACACACTGTGACCAAAACATGGCCAACTATTACAAAAAAAAAAAAAAGAGAATAAACTATGAACATAGAGCAAAAGCTATCTATTGCAAACACTTACAAAAAGATACAGGCTGGTGACCTACAGTGACTAACAGTACACGCATGAAAATACACGCAGAAAAATAATAGATACAGAGTATCCCTTCATTTTTATTGTACCTCGTAAAGCAGCTATTAGTTTGCAAAAAGGAAAACAGTGCTAGAGCACCCAGTGAAATAAAAGGTACACCTATGTAAAGTACAAATTCCCAAACAAACAAAGTTTAAAGTATGCATGGCAAGACAAAAGAACAAAAGTAGTGTTATGGCAGTAGACATCACAATAAAGGCGAATATGTTAAAAACCTAAACACTAAAATTCCTTTAACCACATTAGTTGTGCCAAAGATAATAAAAACAAAGCACAAGGCACATAAGAACAATAAAGTCACATCAGTACACTCACAGATGGGTAAAACTATAATATGCCATGCATTTGGACCACTGCGACATAAAAAACTAGGGGTGCCGACAAAGCTTCTCCAAACCAAACACGGATTCTCTGAGACCTGCTTTCTACCCATACTGCATTAGTCTACAAGGTACATACAATTTGGCACTAACTATAATCAACTCAGATTCGTCCCAGCATTTACCAAGCCACAACTGGAAGAATATACAAGTGCAATAGCTCTGTTCACAGATGAAGTTGGCAAACATCAAGCCATGGGCAGGTTCAACCAAAACAACTAGTAGCAGCTTGCACTGGGTTTAGTCACAAAATAAAGAGTTCATAAAATCAATAACAACATGTTTAACAACACTGCACTTGACAGAAGCAAACACAATGGAGAAAAAAAGTGTGCTCTAGCACATATTTAGGCCTTACAGGGACCAGGACACGAGTCTGAAGACTGCGGATAAATACGAACAATGCATAGAACAAACGTTTTGAGCATTCACAGCGAGTCCTCGGAATGAAACTGAAATTTATCACTAGTCCTTTAAAACCACTTTTTTCAAAATCTGAAAGCAACTGATCGCCACATAGCAAAGGTTTCTGGAACTACTATAAACGGTGCATGCCACGACTATGGTGACAATATTGCTAGCGACAGGCCACCAGATACAGTACCTTAACAACACTGCACTTGACAGAAGCAAACACAATGGAGAAAAAAAGTGTGCTCTAGCACATATTCAGGCCTTACAGGGACCAGGACACGAGTCTGAAGACTGCGGATAAATACGAACAATGCATAGAACAAACGTTTTGAGCATTCACAGCGAGTCCTCGGAATGAAACTGAAATTTATCACTGGTCCTTTAAAACCACTTTTTTCAAAATCTGAAAGCAACTGATCGCCACATAGCGAAGGTTTCTGGAACTACTATAAACGGTGCATGCCACGACTATGGTGACAATATTGCTAGCGACAGGCCACCAGATACAGTACCTTGCTGCACCCACACCAGCCTTGATAACATGGAAACATTTATAGTAGCCATGAAATTTGTCCGCTCACAATTTTCCACTCACACATACATGAAAAAACCGTTGTGAAATCTACTACTATAGTATAATAGGAGTGCTGCTGCTTCATTTTTTGTGATTCCCGCTTTTGAGGCAGGCTGTTCTTAGCATTGTAACAGATTAAAACAGTGAAGATCAAAACAATGAAACTGCAATTATACCAGTTCTTCCACGCCTCACATAACATATCCCCTTCAGGCGCTGCGTCCACATATATGGACACGACCCAAATGTCGTCGTAGCTTGCTCGCAAGGAGTGTTCCCACCTTTGAATTCGGCGCACAAAACAACTGGCCCCTCCCTGTCAAGTATGTGGCGCCATCTGTTGCAGGTACATCGAAATGTGTTTGTAAACAAGAAGTCAAGATGGACGTCTCCACGTTTTACGGCGGGGCGAGTAAGTTGATCTTATTTTCGCGTGCTCTCTTTCCAAATGGTCGCGAAAAACTGAATTTGTCATGTGAAATATGCCAGTAAGGTAATGTAGAAGGGGCATGCTGGATTTCATTACCGTCGGCAAAGAAGGAATGCTTCGGTGGGCTCTCAGAATTGCGCATCCACAAACGTGGACACTGCGCCTTAGTGCCGAAAATATTGTTACGAGACACCGTTCTGTGCACACGAGAAAAACGAGGACAAGGAACAAGAAAACGAGGCACGCGCACTCCCTCGAGTAAGAAACCATTGACGTGGCTCTATGAAAACTGAGAAAGAATTAAAGAAGGAAGGAAGGGGAAGTTCTGATGAGAAGGTTTCAGAAAATGGCAACATTGTTCTTGTGCGCTGGCATGACAACGGTATTGTGAACATGGCTTCAACCGCCATGGGCTTAGGCGAAGCAGGCACTGTACGAAGGTGGAGCGAGTCTTCTAAATCACACATCGACATTGAATGCCCTCAAGTCATCCTCGAGTACAACAAGTACATGGGAGGCGTCGACAAGATGGATTTTTTGATGTCCCTCTACCCACTGCGCACAAGAACAAGGAAGTGGCCGGTGCGAGTAATATCGCATTTTGTTTCATTTGCTCTTTGCACAAATGAAATGGGGGTGCTTTGCACAACAAAGCACCCCCAAAGAAGCGAGGCCGACCGAGCAACGAAGGTCCACAGGAGATCAAAAAGAAGCCTCACAATGCAGAGCCATTGCCAACAAGCACAACGCGCTATGATGGCACCAACCACTGACCCCAGGTTATGAGCATACTAAACGCACAACGATACAGACACCAGGGCTGCACTTCGAAGAGCCGCGTTCGTTGCCGCAAATGCGGAATTTTTCTTTGCCTGTCGTCACAGAATGACTGTTTTTATCTATTTCATAAGCCTTGAACAAGTGGCTACTCTTCTGTACCTTAGGTATTTTCAGAGTAAAACATTTATTCATTCCTCATACTTAGTAGAGAATACAAGAAAATGTTGTAGTGTTTGCACTCATGTAGGAGCTTTGAGGCGCCATGTCCACAAACGTGGACGCAAATAAAATGGGCTCAAATATGAAAATTTTGGCGTAATTTCTTGCACTTGACTTCTGTCTGGTGTACTGATCATGAATAACACAAGGAAAAATTTTTACTTTCAGAAAATTTAATTCGCACCCGAAGGAGATATACTGAATTTTGACATCAAAGCCATCACTCAACAGTTGAAACCAAAACCGAAAAATATGAATAAAGAACTTCTGTAAATTATTTAGAAGTCGTACGCAATAGTCACATGGTGATCAGTGTGTGCTAGCGTCTTATACATACTAATGAAGAAAGAAAAACATATTCAGAAATTTGACGTCTATACTCCTTCAACGGGACGAAAAAATGTACTATGCCACAGCAATCTAAACCAGAATGATGCCGATCCTGCAACCACTCCCATCTTTTGCCTTCCCCATGAAGATCTCTTCAGCACAGTGCTCCTACAGAGAAAGCAGCTGTCAAGTTTAGACAAGTGCCGGTTACAATGTTACGCCTTTGACACATGCAAGACATCGCTGCCACTTACTAAAACCAGAGGCACGTCCGCCATTGTGCATTCACCTTCGGGAAAGGTGCAGTGGAGAGAGAGAGAGAAAAAAAAAGAGTGAAGCTCCATAAACTGTGAAAAATTGGACCATCGCCATAATACAAAGGAGTACTATGTTCATTGTCTGAAACATGCAAGAAAGAATAACATACCCAGTCATTCTGGCACGATTCCAAAACAGAATACAAATTTGAGGTCTTGCAGATACATGTGATCATGCCATCCCTGGTCAAGATGAGCTGATAATAAAGACCCTGCGTTTGCTTTCTTTTCTAGGCGATAATGAATTCCATCATCCCAGTACTGCAGTGATCGATGTGTCAAGACCAATTACTTTTTTTTTTTTTTTAACTGGCACAGTAACAAAATTGGAACACAAGGGCAGTGCAGGGACAAACTGCATTTTGCAGTCAGAAAGTAACTTGAACTTACGAAGTTGTTTTGGGAACAACTGTTGAGGACGGAACCGCACATGCTTTCACCCAGAACGGACATGCCTTGTCAAGCTCCGGGTAACACTCAGCCGAGGCATTGAATTTCGTCCCGCCGACACTGCGTGGGCCTCCCTAGGCGCTGTGCGCTGCTACCCCTACCGTTTTCGCCCCATAGCTGCGGAGGGCCGCTTGCTCACCCCATCGCCTCCGCACCAGCCAATATGGATTCCGGAACCAAAGCAATGCCTAAGGGCAGCAGACTCCTTAGGCTGCCCCGATTTTCCAGATGCCGTCCGCGGCTGCACCTCAACCTAGGTTTAGCAATGGAGGATTTCTGACCGGACCAATACTACGGCTGGACTCAACAGTCCAGCCGTAGATGCCAACAACACTAAGATCAAGGTAAGAGTGACATTCGATTGCAGTACAGTTGCCATCCACGCCTCTCCATAATGCGACGAAATCATATCTTTCGGCGACAGTGGACACAGCCGACCTGCCCCTCTGCACTCACGACATTTCCCTTCATCTGAAACGAACAGAGCCTCGTACTCTGTACTAACTGCCCAGCGTCTCCTTCAAATTACTTCCATAAACTTAAGCAACAAGCCACACCTCGTTAATATGTACACCGTGGCGTCGCTGGATTCTTGCAAGATAGTTATTCATGGTGTCGTATCGGGACTATCCACAAAACAACTGAAAGCCTGATCTGGAATCTTACAAGGCAGAAATACTTTCCGCCTGAATGATGGGCTCTACAGAGACCACACTGGTCACATTTGCAGGCTCTCACGTCCTGCACACGCTCTACTTCAGACGCGTGGCCAATCGATGCTACCCTCATCACCCCAGGACACCACAATGCACCCGCTGCCTTGAATATGGTCACCGCGTGTTCCAGTCCCCCCACCACATCTTCGCTGTATGTTGAAGATCAAAACAGCAGTGCCCCGGGAAAATCGACCAGCCAACCTTATGACCAGTGAGATGACTACAAACTGCCTAACTCGGAGTGACTGGTAAAATGGACTGTTGTAGACTGACCCTACGGTGCTTCCGAAGCAGCATAGATACACTGCATCCTTAGTGCATCAGGCCCACAAGCAGCTGTTGCATGCAGCAGCAAGGAACACTCACGCAGAGCTGTGCAAAAGATATTGGGCTGTGCGCAGCCAACAACTTGCGAAAAGTATGATGTGGTATTGTGTGGTGTGCAGATGACTGAGCACTTCTTACATAGAGGTGAACACAGTATTAGGTGTGTTGTATTGTACTGAAGAGAAGCAAATATAGGCCTTTTGTGCTACGTTGATCAGCACCATCTGCTGAGTGCCTTTCTGGAAGCCACTTCCATCTCTGAGCAGACATCTCAGTACACAGGAGAAGTCCAAATCCGAATTTGTGCACATTCGCCCGTCGCCTAAGTGCACCACAAAAATGGAACTATCCCTGGCCAGCGGTCCAATACCCGAACACGATGAGATTAGAGTACTTGGTCTCCTTATCCACAAACATCGACGGGCTGATACAACACTAGCAAAACTGCGCAAGGTGGGGGACCAGGTGGGCCGGATGGTGCGCCGTGTTTCCAACAAACGCGGGGGGTTACGGTGCACAGACGCTTTGCGGCTGGCGCATGCATTCGTGACCAGTCGAGTACTCTACTCGACTCCTTACCTCCACCTGCGCAGATTTGATGAGAATGCTCTCGAAGTGATTCTCAGAAAGATGTACAAGCGTGCCCTCGATCTCCCGATCAACACATCCAACCAGCGTCTTATGGGCCTGGGGATGTTAAACACATTCGCGGAGCTCCGAGAGGCGCACTTGACTAATCAATACACAAGACTTTCAAAAACGCCGTCGGGACGCCGCCTATTAGCCCGACTACACATCCACCACCCAACATTTACGGAAGAGCGCGTACGCATTCCTGAAATCTGGAGATACGCCCGGCACGTACGCCCTCTTCCGGTCAACATGACGACCACAGTGGCAGGCGCCTTGCGCGGGCGGAGGCACTGGCTCGTCACTATGGGAACAAACACGGAATTTTCTACGTGGACGCCTCCGGCCCTCGCCATGGGGGGTGGTACACAGCCGCAGTCGTCCATCAAAAAATCCCGGTGAATGGCCTAACGTTCCGAGCTCAAGACATAACACATGCGGAAGAAGTTGCCATCGCGTTAGCCGCCGCAGACAAGGACTCACGAGTCATCATCACCGACTCGAGAGGGGCCTGCAGAAATATTAAACAGGGGTACATTCCTCTCTTTGCACACCGCATCCTTCAAAACAGTGACCACCTCGGGGCCCCCGCGTCTCGAACGATTGTATGGGCTCCAGCTCACATGGGCCTCGAAGGCAATGAAACGGCCGACGCCGCCGCCCGCGCGCTCACTCTCCGGGCAACGCCTTCAGACCCTTATGATACGCATCTCGAACCCAATCCGGCTCTCACTTTTCCAGAAATTATTGAATTATTTCAATTCGGCCGTGCAATTTATCCTAAGCCTTGTAAGGGCCTTACAAAGGTGGAGGAACGCACACTCCTCCGCCTTTACACCAAAACGCTGCTGTGCCCGGCAGTTTTAAAACACTTTGATCCTGCCTGTACAGGAAAGTGCCTGCACTGTGCGGAGAAGTCTTTGGACATCCATATGGTGTGGGCATGTCAGTCAAGCCCGAACCTCACCCCCAAACCCAACCCCACCCGGGAGGACTGGGAGGCCGCCCTGCTCGGCTGCTCCGATTTGGCAAGCCAGAAGGCCCTGACTCACCGAGCCCGAGCCGCAGCGGTCGCCAATGGGCTCCTATAATGAGGAGCCCACCTGGTGTTTGCGTGAGGTTGCTCCGGCTACCTCAAGCTTCCTCCGAATAAAGGTTTTACACACACACACACACAGGAGAAAACCTAACCCCACTCAAGAACCAAAGGACATACCACAAGCACGCATCCCAACACTGGTACATAGGAACTTCACTGCAATACGGACTATGCACGAAAGCTGGCACCACGGTGTAATCTGGGTGGGCACCCATCTTATAGCACTCCTCAGCAGCTACAGTCAGTGCAGTGCGACATGTGTAACTGTGTTGTTTAGCTGCAATCTTAGTTAACTGCGTGGTAAACAAAGGAGTTGTGAGAACGCCGACGGCACAATGCATGAAAACCCGGAAAAAAAATACTGGGTTTGTTCATGGCACTACATCAGGTACGCAGTTCTACATATGTAGGACATTGAAATAACATTTCTGGTGTAATGTTGCGGTGCTTGGCAAGCCTTTTGGTTTTGGCAATGTTTAGCGAAGCTTCACTCGTGCTCAGCGACCAGGGTTAATTAACAGTACTCCACAGTACTATTTCTGCCTCAAATATTCGCTAAAATATGGTTGGCTCCATGTGTCGCACATACTCTTTTGTTTTAGCGAACGTTAGCGCTCACTCTTACCTGTCTGTGCCAGGTCATCTGGTGGTCCTTTTTGATGACTGTAACCCCGAGTGGGCCCCATCGCGGCATTTGGGTTATGCAAACATCATGGCGAACAAACAGCGATACAACTGCTGGCAAAGGCGAGACAATGACATGACTTAGCAAGAACTGCCAACTTTTAAGACTCCTTTGAGCTAGGAATGAAGCCTTCCAATACCCTTGGTTCCAGAGTCAGATCCTATCCCTAGGTGAGAGCCCTAGAAGGGGCCAGTGGGCTTACTCGCTAGCAGACGCTAAGAGGAGAGGCAGCTCCGCGAACATCGACAATATGTGCTTGTGTGATAATCCGAGCGGTGGCATTGGTGTAGACTTCAACGCAACGTAGGAGCAGCGACACAGTACAGCTACTGTAGCAGAGCGGCCTGCACAATTAGTCAAAGCTGCTAAGCTGCGTTGGTTTGCTGTGGATGTCGTCACATGGTTTTTTTCTGCAGGGTTTTTGCTGCATACAGCATACAAGAGATAAGTGTGCTTTGCAATGACTGAGCCATGCCGTGACATCGACGAAACCACATGAAGTTGAATTTATTTGGCATCCTGACAGTTGGAAATAGGTGGAAAGAGCAGAGGTCGACAAACACCTGGACGACACGAGCGCAGTACGCGAGATCTATTTCAACTTGCATTATGTGCTCAGGGATTATGTGCACATCATCCAAAGAAAAGAGGTGAGGACAACACGTGGGAAGCCAATTCTCCGCACCAATGCTGTGGCACCCAAAAGGTTTCAGCTTGACCGGCTAACAAACTACTGTGAACAAGGAGGCCTCCTTTATCCCTCCACGGCTTCGAGAAAAAAATGGAGGTTCTCTTCAAGGAATGCTTCTTTCAGAGCAAGCTACACTCTGCATAAATCAATGGCTGGATGCTGCACTTCAGTTATCGAAAATAAAAGGTTCGCCTCAGCAACAGCCCTGTAATCTTTATTTGTAACTGCATGGTACGTAACAAACGCAGAAGGCTACTGTTGCACGTGAAGCAACTTTAGTGGAAGAAGGAAACATTTAATAATTGGTTCACAGGAAGAGAAAGGTGCAGTTATCTGTCACACTTGTTGCTGTGGACGCCTAAGGGAAGGAAGGAAGGTGGGAGTGAAAGTGAAAAGAGAGAAAGAGGAGCCGTAGTGGAGGGCTAAGGAGTAATTTCGACCACCCGGGGATCTTGTGCTGACATCGCACAGCACATGGATGACTCTTCGTTTCACCTCCATCGAAACGCAGCTGCCACGGTCGGGAACGAACCTGAAACATTTAAGTCATATGTGCAATTCCATTTTGGCTAAGGAATTGCACAAACCTCACTAGCATTCCTGCTTTTATTTAGCTCTGCTATGAAGTATGCGCGACTGTTTTCTAACTGATTCCCTGGTGAACTACCACACACTATCTGTATACAGAGTTATTTTATGATAGGGCAATGCGACATGAAACAAAATATTTGGTCCCCGACCCTCTAATTCAAGATTTTTTTTTCTGTATATTTTTTTTATGATTGCCTGATAATTTGCATCATTTTAAGGCACCTTTCGTATAAGTGGAATCCGTTGGAGAAGACTTATTTAAATAAAATGTCTCCCGTTAAGGATGAAACACTTGCCATTACAGGTGTATTCCGCACAATGCATGTGGGTGCGCTTCAGGTGCTCCTCCGGGTACCTCCTCTCCCCTTGTAGCTGGGCCGCCTGTGTGGGGTACAGCCTCTTACATGGCATAGATCCTGTCACTTTTGGAGATTACACCTATCTACCATGTGATATTCTTCCCCATTTTATTCCATTGTGTGACCATCCATTTCTCCTCTTCTCCTTCCCCTTCACCTATCTTTTTTCCTCTCAATTTTCCTTTCAGTCCTCCCTTTCCAGCCCTCATATCTTTACGGATAGTATAGTCTTCGTCAAAAGTGTAAAGCCCAGGAGGTCTGCTTCTGAGCCACTTCGTGCGGCTTGTAATGCATTTCCAATGTTTCAAATCTCTTGATTACAGTAAGATTTTTTGCCCTACCCTCGCCAACGAGAACGACCTCCATTAATGCCCTCCATTAATGCTAAATCAGCACCACTACAAGGCTTACAAGTAGATATCCCGGGCTCTACACTTTTGACAAAGGCTATACCTAAACCTCTCGACCTACGGGCGCCATATGTTGCATTCATGTCATGTGGTGTGCTGTGCAACACAGACCGTTTTCGTCTTGCGACACCCTCCAGCGCCTTCTGTGCAGAGGCTGTTGCATTTCATGAAGCCTGTTTTTATGCTCAGCCCTTGCATTTATATTCTAATTGCCTTTCTTCCATTCAAGCCATCTTCTCTTTCTACCAAAGACATCATCGTCTGAGATATTAAGCCCACCCTTACTGTAATCTCGATTCATCGTTCTGTATTCTTATATCATGTCCCTGCCCATTGCGGTGTCTGGGGCAACGTGCTTGCAGACAGGGCTGCCTCTCTGCCTTCAACGCGCGACCTCCCGTGGCCATCGTGGCTTTCGCCCATTTCTGTGCGCATCGCCATGCATGTCTTCAGGCTCCGAGCCTCCATCTGGACCTCGGATCACTCTAACACCCTCTTGTCTGTTTCTGTCCCTCCATTTTCGTACCTGTCTTTTTTTTCCCTCGACCCCATTCTCCTGTTCCTTTCCTGACAGGCCACGGCCGCTTTCCCTCATATTTCCTTGGCTTCATACTTCGCTGTTACGTAAGCTTTGTCTGTCTGCCCACCTCAGACATCGCAGAGCGGCTTCCTAGCTGCCCAAATTTTTCCCCGAAAGCCTTCCCTTCTCTACTATCTTTCCTTTGTTCTCGTGAGCTACTTATTTGCATTGCTGTTCGCATTTCACTTTTACTCCCACATGTCAATCACAGATTATCCTATCGCTTCAAAATATAATCTAAGTAAATGCAGTTAAACCTCAGCCCTGGTTACTACACGATGCAACTTAGATAACAGTTCAACTACAACACCAACATAAATAGACTTCTTCATGTGTCCCCATAGACATTCATGGCCAAGCACTGGTGGATCCAACAACACCCAAGGCTATTCGACCTTCTCACCAAACTGCGTTAGGTCAGTAGGGCACAGGGTGCTGCAAGTGATGAAACAGTGCCCTAAGCATAGCAGCGAACAAATTTGGTCCTTAGCTGTAAATCAGAAGCAAGCAATGAAAAAAATGCACTACTTCACTTGGCGACGGCTGGCAAGAATCAAAGGCTGCATAAAAATAATCTGTGCCAGGTCAATACCATCCAGTGGTGCTTGTGAATGGCAACCTGAATTAGCCTACGACAAGACCACCACACAACTCTTGTAGAAAGTTTGAAAAAGTGTGTGCTTTGATGGTAGGACTACGAACCCACTATAAACTGGAGAAGACGGCCCTCTATGCCTGGACGCTCATGAAGTTCAACGAAGATGGACGACAATCACCTACCAAACAGGCTTTCTTACATACCCAAACGCAACCGACGGAAATAATGAAAGAGAAACCTTCCCCACAGAAATAAGCCCCTCTCCGAGAAGTCAGCCACACGGGAGAGGCACATGGAAGTGCATTTTATTTTGAACGAATGTGTGCATTTGACTGATGGCAAGAGTTCAGAATACCTCGAGGTAGACCTGCATAGACCAACGACTCCGTGCTAATGCTCTTCCCCGATTTGCTACCCTACCTGCATGGACCAAGAAGCAATGGTTGTCTTGCAGTGATATATACAAAAGTTGACATCAGCCAGTATACGCCTGCACGGGTGCAGATGGCAATAACAGCCTGGGCGTAACAGCGCACGAGAATGATGACCGCAAACAGTGTTAACCTCCCAAACACGTGAGCTAGACTCGATGCAGCAGACTTCAATAGAGTTCCCTGCCACACTAAGTGCAAGCAAAAATCCATTTACTCTTTTTTTTTATGAAAGAGTGCTCATGTTTACAACTGACTTCGCAAACATTCAAACTGCTCACTTTTCACCTGTGTGGTAGGCAAGGAAGTTGAGCCTAAACTTATGTTAAAGGAGGCGTAGGAAATGTTGAAAGATGCTAGCATGCATTGCTTTTCCCTGCAATCATGCAGTGGACTGAGAAGGTAGTAAGCGCTTAATTTATCCACACAACGACCAACATATCATAAATGATATCACCAATTATTTGAATCTTGTACTCTTGGAGCAAATAGAAACTGGAACTCCTGAAACCACTGTGGGCCTCTCGATATAGTGCCTAGAATATACTTGCTAATGTGCCGTGCGGAGGGGTCTCCCAATGGGAGGAGGTGGCCGCGCCGGCGATGCCTTCCAACTTTGGCCGCCAGGGGCGCTGCTCATTCTAAAGGTGCCGTCGACGGAGTCGGCCGCCGACGCGCCCTTGATTTGCCGCAGTTGCGCTGGCCGTGCCTTCAGTGGTTCGAAGCCCTTTGCAAGCGTCTATGCTGTTCTTTTGTTTTAGTCGTTCTGTTCCTTGCATTCATGTGAGGGAATTAAATTTGCAACGACTACTGATGCTAAAAATAAAGCATCAGGGCAGGGAAAAGACATGTTTCGTGCCACTCTGTCGGAGTGCCATCGGACCCTGCGCAGCTTGCGGAGTGGAAGCAGCTGATTAAAAGACAGGACTGCAAGTTGACTCCAACGTGAGTTGTCTGCGAAAAACATTTTGAGGAGAGCTACATCGAGAGAACGTTCAAAGTGACTGTGAACGGCATCGTCAACGAGCTCGCTAGAGGTAGACCACGCCTTAAGTCCGAAGCCGTGCCAACGATATTCGACCATTATTCCAACCATCTTCTGTCTAAGAAGACATCGAAAAGGAAGGTGAGAAACCTCTGTGACCAACTGGCCACTAAACGACAAAAGCGCAGTGCCGATAATTCCGGCTGGTGCAGACGACAGCCGTGTACCGTCAAGAATGTTTGACAATGCCTCCGAGGAGCCGGCGGCAGCAGAAGAGCGGAGCGAGAACTCATTACCGCAGCAGCAGATGTGCAGCTTGAACCTAAGCATCCGTTTGACTCCATTCCTATCCCTGCAACTTGGACCAAATTAACCAAAGCACCATGCTGGCTCTGTAGCCTGCGCGCATTATCGAGCCGAAAAAAACAACAACAAACAACTTTGCCACTTTGTACATAGAAAAAATGGTAACTTTTGGAAGCTTGATGCCCGAACGCAGTTCTGTGGACGCTGCAGCGTATATTCTCGGAAAAGAAAAAAGCAAGCACGTACATTACAACAACAGATAAAAGCTGAAGAGCTAATATATATAGGTGCACTGGAGGGTCTTTGTTCCGGATGTTGCCTGAAACCTGATTCAGGAGAACACATATCATTTATGGGCATGTATTTGGCAGAAAAGTGTCGCTTGACCGTCGACTCTGAAGAGGATAGCTGCGCGTGTGCAAATACCAGCGGAGGCTTACACAGAATAAGATGAGCAGGAAGAGGGAAAAAGCATGCATGCAACCTACCAAAGAAATCCAGCAACATTTCTCGCGCTCTGAGAAGAGCAAAGAGAAAACTGGCTGGAGCGCAGAAGCAAGTGGCTAATGAAAGCGCAAAATAAGGCGCTAATTGAGAGTCTGTGGTTGAAGCTTTTTCTTTCTTTAAAATCCCGCGTGTGACCAATAGACTTGATTGTGACCGTACAACTACCGCTTGGCTGCTGAAACCAAAGCCGAAACTGGAGAAGAAAGTAAAATCAAATATAAATTACTTAGTGATGGTAGGCGAAAAACCACGTGGAGAATTACACGGGAATATCTTGCGCATCATTACCAATTGAAAAAAAAAAATACCCCCAAAAATTGCTCTATATTAATTCAAAATTATTGCGGTGTCATGCGCGGCCTTTGTTGAAAACCTTTAGCAGTGCATTTCTACATTTTTACTTAATTGTTTATTGTTGCTGCGCCTTTTTACTGAAATTTTACTGTATTGTAGACTTTATAAAAAAAAAAAAAAAGAATCAATGATACAATCACCTATTTTGTTTCTTCCTTCTGTTACAAGAGGAAGCACACCACATAATAATTATGTATGAAGCAACAATTAAGTGACATCCTAATAAAACACATGAATAAAGAGTGAGAACAAAAACTAAAGTCAGATTCAGACTGCTTGTGTTTATTGCCCCATGCGATCTTCGAAAACATGCGAGTTGGTTGGTTGGTTGGTTCATAGGAAGGGAAAGGCGCATTATCTGTCACACTTGCTCTGTGGACACCTGAACCGCGCCGTAAGGGAAGGGATGAGGGTGGGAGTGAAAGTGGATAGAGAGAAAGGGAGGCCGTAGTGGAGGGCTACGGAGTAATTTCGACCACCTGGGGATCTTTAACGTGCGCTGACATCGCACAGCACACGGACGCCACTTCGTTTCACCTCCATCGAAACGCAGCCGCCGAGGCCGGGATTCGATCCCGGGAACTCCGGCACAGTAGTCGGGCGTCTTACCACTGCACCACCCCGGCGGGGCAAACATGCGAGTGCCATGTTACGAAAAAGCAAGATTGCCCTGCTTTTCTGTAGCATATATATGTGACGCTATGAAACGTCAACAACCTGATATGTATATCACCTTAGCAATAAGCATTATTGAATTGCAGATATGTCGATGTAACCTATCCGAAAGCATGAGGCCCATATTGACGTTCGCAGCACTTGACTGCGCCATCAATATACCATGGACCATAAGAAAAGACTGAAGAGTAAATGAAATTCAAAGTTGGATTAATGAACTGTGTAAAAGTAAGGGTATTTTCTGATACCTGTGTCACACGAGCAATAACAGCAGTCGTCGGTCCGTTCCGGGTTAGATCGCGATTGAGAATAGTTGCCATAACTCGGGCCAACCACCTGGGATATGTGCTAACTGAGCGCTCACTCAGAAGGAAGATGCACACGATACCCTACATACGCGATCGCGATGCATGGATTGCAATCGACTGGCTCCAGATCAAATAAAATCGCCATCTGAATATTTCATAGCAGCAATATTGAACCCGGCCTGGACTCAATCATTTAATCAAAACAAAGTATTGCAATCGTGTCAACTTTAGGTGGTTGTTTCAAATTTCCCGCCTCGCTGGATATCAGGCAGTCAATATGTGTGTTCTGCAGACCTTCTCCAGTTCAGAAGAATAAATAAAACAGTAAAATACAGGGTGCTTCATCTAAGATTTTACCTATTTTTTAAAAATAGGAAAATTAAGTTTTATTATCGATTCTTCTTTTAGCTGTTGTATTAAGAGTAGAGAAACATCAGGAGCACTAAAGCGTACTAATTAGCTTAATGATCAATTAAGATTAACTAATTAACTTTTTCTTTATACCAGCTAGAAGCTGCTTTCAAATTGCAACAGTGAACTACCGGTGTGAGAATGCCAAATAGTATTTTAAACGACAAGAAACGCGCATTTCTTAAGGACTGCAGCGCTGGCAATTCTGGTCGCTTTCAACGCACGAAAACGAAACCTAGCAGTCGAGGCGCGCACTTATGCACGCCCATGAGTGACGCAGCCGTGACGTCGCCGAGAGAAACCAGCCGTCTGGAGGCAGCCGCTGCCGCCCGCGAAATACGCGCCTGGAGCTGCGTCATGATCTGGTAGGATCTTGAGATATAACCAACGCATTGCGGGCGAAGCTTGTCATGGTGCGGGCGTAGCGCTGATGGTATGGGCAAATCAACCCTCTCTCTTGACTACAAGCTTTGCCTCCAAGAGGGTGAAATAAAAAGAAAAGCAGTACATGCACAAATATCGCACCCCTGGATGTTTCAAATTTTCTTTTTTTACTCGGTAACGAGTTGCACTTTTGACCTTTCAATTCTGCTCTTTCGCTCATGTTTTTGGATGCGTCTTCTGTTGACGCTACAACATCAATTGCAGAATGGCTACGGCAGTGCAGTGCAACTTTTCGACCGCTGAAAAGGTAGACATTGTTATTGCCTACATCAGTGCAAATGAAAACAGCAAGTTGGCAGCACAGATGTACAAGGCCAAGCATCCAGATTCTCGTGTACCTGCGCAACCAACTTTCAAGACCATCTTCAACCGATTCCGTACGACTGGATCTGTGCAGCCTAAAAGAAAAAGCGGAAAGCACCAGCAGCCGAATCACATGAGATTGCTGTGATGTCGTACGTCGCCGCGAAGCCAGAAGCCAGCGTGCGAGAAATCGCCCAAACGACCGGTGCCAGTATTTCCACTTTTTGGCGGCTGCTGTCAGCGCACAAATACCATCCTTATCATATGTTTCTGCATCAGGAATTGATGGCGAATGACTACCAAAAAAGGCTGGACTTTTTCAACTGGTGTCTAATCCAATGTGATCAGAACCCTGACTTCTTGCAGAATATCTGGTCGACTGACGAGGCCCAATTCAGCCGGAAAGGGGTAATCAATGTACATAATGCCCACTACTGGTCCCAGACGAACCCACATTGGGTGCGTCCACATCACCATCAGGTTCGGTGGTCGGCAAATGTATGGTGCGGTATTTTCCGAGGTCGCATTGTTGGGCCTTATTTTATTAATGGAAATCTTACTGGCAAGGGTTATGTTGCCGAGATTTTAAATAACTGTGTCTCTAATTTTGTTTGCGAGTTGCCACTAAATGCTCTTAGGTCAATGTGGTTTCAGCATGATGGAGCACCTCCACATTCGGCGACACAGGCTGTGCAGTTTCTAAACAGCTCCTGCCCCGAACAGTGGATTGGGCGCGGCGGAACAATTGCGTGGCCACCGCGTTCGCCAGACTTGACCCCACTCGATTTTTTTTGTGGGGTTACTTAAAGAGCAGGGTGTATGAAACCGAACCGGCGAGCCTTGACGACCTAAAACAAAGGATCAAAATGTCACTAGAAAATGTTCCTCAAGCAATGATCATGCGAGCGGCGAATTCCGTGAAAGATCGCTTGATGACATGTATTGCAGTGCAAGGAAGTCAGTTCGAACACGTACTCTGGAGAATGATATGCACTGTTTCTGAGTGACTGTTTCTGTGTGGTCGGCCTTAAGATACATAACTTAGCAATAAACGTTCTTTCAAAACCTCTCAAAACCTTTCAAAGCCTCTCTTTCAAAACCGTTCCGATACTTATAATCAGTTGTCATCTAAACTTGGTGGCACATTAAGAGCAAATTTGTGTGCAGTGATCAAACGGCTCCACTCTAACTCTTGTTAAACACAAACAGCAACTAATTTCATCGCGAAGAAAAAATAACCACAGTATCCTAGAACTTGAAGGAAAAGTCTTGCTCTCGAATGTGTTTCCAGAAAGAATTGAGATCCTGTCCGAAATATTGGGCACCAGAGCTCGAACAAACTTCTCAGCGAGCTACAAACAGCAGTTCATGCAACGCAATCCAAAAGGAAGTAAAAACTCTACGCCAACAAGTAAAATACCCCGACGGCAGCCTTCGATTAGGCACAGTCAGACAGCCGATGAATCGCGGCTGTGATAGGATGACGCAGCGCCAGACGAGTATTTCACGAGCGGCAGCAGCCGCCTTCAGACGGCTTGATTCGCCCGGCGATGTCACGACTGCGTCACTCGTGGGCGCATACAATTCCGCGCTTCGTCTGCTAGGTTTCGTTTTCGTGCGTCGAAAGTGGCCAGAATTGCCAGTGCTGCAGTCCTTAATAAATGCATGTTTCTTGTCGTTTAAAATACCATTTGGCATTCTCACACCGGTAGCTCACTGTTGCAATTTGAAAGTAGCTTCTAGCTGGTATAAAGAAAAGGTTAATTAGTTAATCTTAATTAATAATTAAGCTAATTAGTACGCTTTAGTGCTCCTGATTTTTCTCTACTCTTAATACAACAGCTAAAAGAAGAATCGATAATAAGACTTAATTTTCCTATTTTTAAAAAAATAGGTAAAATCTTAGATGAAACACCCTGTATAGCGGACTGGACCTGACAGTATTTGTTATATGCTTCCTTGAGCGATATTTCAGCTCATGATTTTCTCCGCACAGTACTAGGATGGGACGATTGTCTTCAACCAAGACTGTTCTTAGACAAAAAGTGCACTCAAACAGTCAAGAGACAGGTTTCGCAGTGAAAAGCGTAACGCCTTACTATCCGGACCTATGCTGCCTATGCTGCCGAGGCCGCGAACGTGGAGCAATGGCACCTTAGCTATTCGTAGCGCCGCCCCGCGGTGGCGGTGGGAAGGCATCACCGCAGCGGCCACACGAGCGCGCGCCCTCGGCACACTAGCCAGTATATTTTAGGCACTATACTCTCGACATGTTGAAAATTATTTCCCTTTCCGGTTTGCTTCCAATGCTTACCACCAGGAGGTCACAAGTTGCCTTTGAAAAATGGCATCCACCAGCAACACGCACGTCGCTATACCATGCTATAGTGCCTACAAATATACTGGCCAGTGAGCGCATATTGTACGGGAGGGGAAGGCTCCCGCCACGATGACTGCACGGAGAGACCGCAAGGGGCGCTGCTGGTCGAGTGGGTGCGTGAAAGCGTAGCGAAAGCCCGCAAACTCCTGTTGTCTGCTGCCACACAGCAGCCTCGCGCGATTGCTTAGGAAGTGTGAAATCAACGTTTGACACACATCATCTGTTGGATTGTGAAGCTGGAAGACACTAAATGTGAGCAGAAAGATCCTGAGATGTTAAAGGCTAAGCGACAATGCAAAAAGAGGACATGTTTCGAGCCGTTGTGTTGAAGAGGTTATTGGTCTAACGAAGAAAAGGTGTCTTTGTTCACTGCACCGGTGGATTCATTTCGAGGACGAATGCATCGAAAGATCTTTTCAGATTATGGTGAATGATATCGCGAACGAACTCACCCGAGAGAAGCCACGCCTGAAGCCCGATGCTGTCCTTACAATGTTAGAAAATTACCCAGTTTATCTTGTGCCTAAAAAGACGGTAAAAAGGAAGGTGCAGAGCATTTACAACCAAGGACCGGCATCTAAACAACGGAAGCGAAATGTCGAGCTGGTGTCTATTGAGTTGTGCTCAGTCGTCGATGGTGATGACACACGGGTTGACCCTCATTGCGTCGCTCGTGGAGGTGCATCGGAGAAACTCGGTCGTGCATCATTCGTGGATCGCAGAAACTCCAGAAGCATTCTGATTCCGAGCAAACAGACATTGCTACATGACCGGTGTGTCATAGCAAAGTGATAATGCAGTCTCTGTGCCCAAGTGATGTTCAGCACCCGTTCGATGGAATTCTGATTGCGGTGACATGGATGAAGTTGCCTGCTGCGTTAAATGGCGCTTTGACCTATGCCTGTTGCGAGACCGAAGCTGGTGACATCTCGAAGCTATTCATTGAAAGAACGGTGACTTTTGGAAAATGTTTGCGTGAGCATGGTCCTATAATTGCCACAATTTATTTCAGAGGAAGAGAAAAGGAAAAGCGTGCTTACAGCTCGCCAGGAGGCGGAGACAATCAAAGAAATGGCTCTGCGTGGCCCTCTGCAATGGGTGTGGCACGATTCCTTTTGCTGGCAAGCACACCTCATACAGAAGTATGTACTATGCAGAAAAATTCTTGCTCACCACCGATGGAAAAGGAGAGTCACGCTTGCATGTACAGAAGAAAAAAGACTAAAGATTCTTGCGGTGACAAAAAAAAAGTTCAAGAACATTATTCATGCTTTGAGAAAGACAAGGAAAAGACTGGCTAATGCTCAACAGCAAGTGGCTCAAATGAAGGAGCAAAACAATGCACTGAGCGAAGAAGCTTTTGAGGCAAAAATACAGTCCCTTCCGATGAAGCAGCAGTTAGCTGTGAGACCTTGTTTCCTGGCCGCAAGACAAAACTCTCCGAGACGCATGCCTTATGATGATGCCTGGATTGTCCAATGTTTGCTAATGAGGATGTGGAGCCCAAAGCTCTACAAGCACCTTTGGAAGCAGAGCATTATGATTCTGCCAGGACGAAAATATTTGCAAAATTATCTGCAACAATTGAAGCGTGGCTTTGGTCTGAACGCGAAGGTTTTTGCGGCTTTAAGCGAAAAGACCAAAAGCATAGATACATTCAGCCGTCATAGGGGCCTTCTTGTGGACGAAATTAAACTGTTGGAACATTTCGGTGTGAAGGCAGCCAGTGAGTTTCAAAACTATTTTTAAAATGTCATACTTTTAGATTTACATTAATTCTGAAATTCAGGTAGAAAATCAAAACTGCATTTGATTTGATCCATTATGACAGCTAATGCCCTGTTGTGGGATTCGGGCTTGCTGCGGCTGCCCTTTGCGCGGCCACCTCCCGCTTCCCTGTTGTTCTCCTCTTTCCCTTTCTCCTGCCTGCGGCGGCGGAGAGATGTCCGGATGACTTGTCACTGTCGCTCGGCCACAGCTCCACCCTGGCGTCACAGTGGCTGTTCTCATTGGCGCCTTTTGGCGGGAACACAGCACCGCTTCGACGGCCGCGCTCGCGCGACCCTCTGAGCAGGGCCCAGAAGAGACCCCTCCGAGACATCGCAAGGTGCGTACGCAACTGTTCTTGTCTGCCGGCCTTTGTCCGCACAGACCAGTGTGTACTTGAGTTCATCCACTCCGAGTCGTACCTGAGAGCGCAGCTCGAGCCTGTCAATCGTGATCCAACGATCCGCGACAGGCGTATCTTGCGGTGGTTGCCCACTCTCTCTCAAAGGAACCCTTTGGTCACCACGAGAGAGAGACCACAGCACGCCCTTGCGTGCGCGCAGGGGAGCCTTGCTCCTCGCGCGCTCCTGGGACACGGTGACTTAGTATGTGTGCGTATGTGCCTTTGTATATGTGTATGTGTGTGCATGTGTGTGTGCCGCTGGAGGATGGCATTTCAATAAACGTCTCCTTTGTGAACTTGGAGGCTTGTGTCCTTGCAGCGAAGTGCTCTCCTCCCGGTGGAGGTTGAGTGCGCGCTACGATGTTTTAGTGTGCGCGTGGTGACGGCTGATCGGGGCTTCGGCTCGCGTGAAGCTCGAACCCGCGGTGGTTGGAGGCCTATGCTCACGTAGAAACCACACCGTATGATGCGTAATGTGCTTTTTGTAACAATTCAGGCAACATTTAAGGCTTCGTGGATGTTGGCGGTTACATAACCAGTGACCACAAAGGTGTGCTCGCAGACCACGAGATGGTGGTGCCTTTGCAACCCTACACCGGTAAGTTGTTTTAAATGTGCTAGCTTTAAAACTCATGGCATCAACAAACTGGTTATCTCGCACCATCATTCTTGCCCATTTTTAGGGAGCTGGATGCAAATCCTTGGCGTTCTTGCCTAGAATGGAAATGCAAAAGCAACCCCACTGGCAAAAACTATAGTCGAATGCACGGTCCTGGCCGAGCAAGCTGGCTTGTATGTTGACTCGTGACATATGACGGCGCCAGCTGGAACAGGAGCATGTGGCGGATCTTTGGCATACACAGTGAGCAAACTATTAATTTCACTTATTTGTTAATACTGTCAGCCTGTTTGGAAGCATCCGAAAAGCCAAATTTCAGTTACTTAAGTTTCCATATAGTCTTGTAACAAGTTCTCTTCATTCCTTTTATAATTGAAACTTCTTAAAATGTATATATTATAAGCTACAATGAATTGATATTGTTTTATCCGTTTCTGTATTGATATATTCAAAAGCTGCAAGTTTGATGGCTTGCCGCTGCGGTAAATATAAATATCTGCTACTTTTTACCACACTCAAAGTTGTGTAGGCTTCGCCTACACAGAGTCTCTGTTGCTGGCTTTTAAAAACTTTGTTCTTGTATCATTTTGTCCTTACTTATGCACAAAACATGTTTTTAATAGGCTCTGCTACACATCTGAGAAACAGCAAGGAGCACCCTGTTGACCCTAAAGGCAACCTTTATTCATCTCAGACTCCAAAAAATGTGCGGAATGGATTTGTGTCCAAAGGCTACCTGACCCCGCCTGGTTACGTTCACAGCGGTATTATCGAGACAGCATGGGAGTCGGACCGTGACAATGTTACGCTGAAAGTTATGCCCAACATAACAAGTTCACACCTGTTGCAACTGTTTGGTGATCAAGTGATGAAGGGACTCTTGTTTGCACAGGAAATGTATACATTCCGTGTACAGGAATGCGAAACCAACAGAAGAATTCGTCAACCAAATGAAACAGCTTATCCACATAATGACCTCAAGGACGAGCCAAAAGCCTCTGAAGCCTGTAAATGCGGATGAAAAATTCCTGGAAAATTTGTTACATTACCTAGACACATGGCAGTGCCATGCAGAACCAGCTGGGGGCGGATTTTTTACTGAAAACATGGCTTGCGGACTAAGGGTTACAATAAGAAGTACATTAGACTTGCTATCCTATCTTAGCTCCACTGTAGGATACAACTACTTCTTCACTTCGCGTGTGCATCTTACATCGTGTCTTACATCCTGTAAGACATCATCAAGATGTACACAAGATGTCTTACATCTTACATCAAGATGTTAAAGACAAGTGTACATCTTAAGACAAGTGTACATCTTGTCTTTGTGCAACACCAAAAGACGCAAAAATGGATGAGAGCTCTCATTTCATGGATCATTTTGACGTGGGCTTGTTTACCCTAGTTCCACCCTGTCCACTGCAATGAAGCTAACCGCGGACGAATTCACCGCCTTCTTCAGTAATGTTCTGCACGAAGAGAGTTTGCTATATTTTGCCAAATGCTTACATTCACTCTCACTGCCGCAGCTTGGCTGCTCTAGACATGAGAAAAAAAATTTGTCTCAAGTGGTGAAGTTTCATGTCTTGCTAAGGTTAAGGTTTTTCGTTAAGGGCCTAAACAAGGAAAGAGAAGGTCAAAGGCAGCAACAAAAACTCCTTAAGTTGAGTCGCCGTTAGTAGTGGAGAGCAGTGGCTGTTGGGCGGACGCGTGTGACGAAAAAAGAGAGGGAGAAGGCAACCCGAAGCATGCGAAGTACCCGAAGGAAGGCAAGCGCATGGGCAGGCGTGTACATCACCATGGAGCATGTACGTCATGCTGGCAGCAGCCAATCTGTGCGTGCGCAGCACGGAATGCGGGGTAGTAGCAGTAGCGCAGCTGTTTTTTTTTTTTTCCCCGGCCCGCTAGTTTTTCTGTTGCGTCGTGGTTGCATCTGTCGTGACTATGGAGGAATTGTGCTGTATATTTCTGCCAACATGGCGTCGGCGTCTTCAAGCGGCGTGAAAAATCGACATGCTTTATCGCTTGAAACCAAGGAATGTGTTATAAAGGACATCAAGAGAGAAAGTGTCGGTGGCGGCAAAGTACAGCATATCCGACACAACCGTGTCGACTGTTTACAAGAATCGGGAGAAGGTGCTGCAGCAACTGCAGCAAGATTCTTCACTGTCACGAAAGAGAATTCGTGCGTCGAAGTATGAGGACGTGGACGCAACACTCTTCAGATGGTTTTGAGAAGTGAGGGCTCAGAGCAAACCAGTAAGAGGCACCCTGCTCCAACAAAAAGCTAGGTGCCTCGGTGCTCTTCTAGGCGCAATGGACATGGTTGTTGCTTCGTGGTGGCAGTTGAAGCAACTTTGTTTCCGCGACAGACACTTTTGAAGAATATGTTGATGCAGACGAAAATGAGCTGGCCGTCTGCGAGGAAGCGAGTACGGACGATGTAATTGTCGAAGCGGTGCGCAGTGGCGTGGAGCTTGCGAACGAAGATGAGACGGCGAGGACGATGTAAAGCCGATGCCAGATGTGCCATGCAAGGACGTGCTCGAATGTCTGAGCAAAGTGAAAATGTACTGCGCGAGAAACAGCCTGAGCGACAAGGCACTTCACTGCTTAAGCTTTGTTGAGGATGAGATCAATCGGAGTGAAAACATACTGCCACACGAAAATCACTGCACTCTTCCGCTGACAATGCACTCGTGAGTTAAACGTTCATGCTGAGTTGCAGCTATTTCGTATGTGTGTGTGTGTGTGTGCAGAATGTGCAATAAATTGCGTTTAAAAGGTAGGCTGCACATTTCACGTGTAAGAACCTAAAAACGCAATGTTTTGGTTATAACACGGTACCACTTATAGCGCAGATTTTCGCAACTATCGTGGCGTTATAAGCGGTCTATACTGTATTATTACCTTGCATATGCCATTATAATAGTTAAAAATATTTGCAAGTTTTCTTTATTCTTCAAAATGATCAGATTGGGGAAATTTTTATTAGGTTCATTGTTAACCTACAACGAAATTAGCCCTTTAAAGTCGCTTCCAAATGTCAATGATTGTTTAAAATTTATCGCAGGTGTCGTTTAAAATTTCACTGCCATAAAGTTATTGATTTCAACGTTTTAATTTCCATTGCAACGAGACATCTCGTACGTTGCTTTAGTGCACGAGGAATGACCTTTTTGTTATTTTTTTCACTTCAAGTATGGTCGAATGAAGGCTATGTGGTAAGGGGTTTTGCACTTTCTGAAATATTTTTGCTCTTGCGAGCTTACTAACTAAAAAAAAAAACGTTCTTTCGAGTTTTTTGCTGGTGAAAGTAAACTGCTAAATTACGCCAATAAGTGCATCTACATATGATACCGCAAAATGTGTGTATTGTGAACGAGCTTGCAGAAACATTTTTTCTTTAAGAGCGGGCCAAATGTAATGAAATTGTTTACTTCTCGCTGCTCCGAGCACGCGTATGACGGCGCGAATTGAATGCAGATGCACCCACCCACACAATAACGCCCCAAGCGAGCGCCGCCGGATACCATCAACATCGGGACCTTCTCCTGGCCCACCCTTGCCATACACTAGCCGGTATATTTCTAGCCACTATAGCCATGCGCACGTTCTACTCCAAAAAAGGAGAGTGTTGTTTTATATAAAATTGCACTTACTGGATCATAATTGTTCCCAGTGCGTTTGCGAATCACCAGAAGTAATTTTCAGTGATACACAGCCGTTGTTATGCCACGTGACTACTTCCGGAATTTGCCCATGTCTGATACAGTAGGCTTTAGTGGAGCTCTCTTTCTTCTCATGGTTTCCTCCCCGCAGTGACTTTTGTGCCTTGGGTGAGCATACGTTGTAGTGCTGCTCGTGCTACATATAGGAATTCTAGCCGTCTGTTCTAAAAGGGGTGATGCAGCAACTTGGTCATGCAGTTTCCATAGTTATGTTCGGATTGCATTGATGTTTACAAATGCACGGCCTGCCATTTACGACCTATTCTGCACAGTGATTTTACTATTTTTGTTTTAGGTGGCGCTTTGAAAGACATCCTAGAGCGTGTAGCTCTTGGAGACTATGTTAGTGACTTAGTGATCTTTTGGAAAGCGACGAAGAGGAATGGACTACAGCATATAGTGATGCCCACTCTTTGTCAAGTGATGAAGGCGGAGGGCTTCTATGGTGGTTCAGCTGTCGCATCTTCATCCCATCCTGGAAGAAACTGGGAGAAGGCCTTACTCGAGATTGCGCATCCAGAGTTTTCGGGAACATTTAGCGAACCGGATGACCTGGAATCTCCAGTTGAAGCTTTTCAGGAGGCTTCTCACTGACGACATGCTAACAATGCTAGTAGAACAAACGAACTTGCATAGTATGCAGAAATACGGACAATCGGCGAATACAAGTGTCCACAAAGTTGAACAGTACATTGGCATGTACTTGCAAATGGGTATTGTCCAAATGCCAAACGTAAGGTGCTAGTGGCAACAAGACACTAACCAATTGCCGACACAATGTCAAAAAATCGCTTCCTGAAATTGATGGCGTGCCAGCACGTTGTTGACAATCTCACATTTCCCAAAGAAGAGAAAAAAGACAAAGTGTGGAAACTCCGGCCTTACATTGTGACCCTACAGCGGAATCTAGAGAACGTTGTCAAGAGGGGTACAATGCAGTCCAACAACACCGACTGACTACAAGAAAAATATGACTGCCTTTGCAGCAAACAGCAGCGCTGTTTGCTGTAACATTATGAGGGGGACTAGGAACTGATGGTCTTCACTCCTCAAGGGCGACATTCCTGGACTGCTTGTAATATTAGAAGTACCTGTGCCACTCATTTTACCACTATGCATCATACGCATGTCAGACGCTCCCCAGGAGAATCGAAGACTTGACTCGAGATGTTTACAAATACTTTTTACTGTAGAAATAAAGTGTGCAGCCCCTAAACAAGGAGATGCAAGCCAAAGAGACAAGATTTCACACATTTCACGGCTCCATATCAGCAGCTTTGAATGCCACAATGGAAGTGTGCATAAAGTTGCACTGTTTGTGAGATGTGCCGTTGGAGCATATGCAGTACACAGAGCGAACAGATTTCGTACCTCTTAATGAGACATACAGTTAAGGATGACCACAGGGGTCCTCTGAAATGCTACGGCTGCGGCAAACCCGGCCACATGCGGTGGAATTGCCCACAGACTAGATAGAAGGTATCTAGCCCTGAAACATGCCGCAGACACCTGGACACTAGGATAGCTGCAAGGGAAGCATGCGAACCCTTATCCCAAGTAAAGGACACAGTGAGCGGGATAGCACCGGTATCACCGCTCACGTGGGTGACTTCATTTGTAGAAAGCAGCCTTTCACGGCATGTCTCGATTCAGGCAGGGATATCACAGTGCTGAGGTGGAGTGTAGTGTCAGAAGAAATCCAGAAACAGGGAAGTGGGATGCTGCACTAAGAGGAGCGCTTAAACACACCATGTCAGCCGACGTAGGGTGTCACGAAATTTGCGCACATTGTTGTTAAGCTAGCGCGATATAAAGAAAGCCCGCACAGCGTCTGCGTCAAACTTTCTACCACATTCCAGAAACGGCCTTCCCCACGCGAGGAGAGCGCGTGGCCTTGTATGCATCGGCTTCACCCTCCTCCTCATCACTCGGCGACGACGGTGATATACGGTGACTCGTCTTCTCTCGAAGTTTCGGCCGTGCCTAACTAATAATGATGCGTGGCCTGGCGGGAGGAAGAGAGGACGCTTACATGAGCGAATTTAAGTGTATGTGCACGCCTGCTTTGGCATGCTGTAACAGACATATGCAGTGCCCCCTATTTATTGAGGTCACGTTGCTTGAACGAGTCAGCCAGTGTTAGAGCTAGTATTGCGGCGAATTCGCAAGTGCTACTGCTCGGCTCCCGTGGTTCACCCGCTGCTGTGAAGCCCACAGATCTGCGAGGGAGCAGCGCTCGTCTTACATGGCAACAGTGCCCGGTGAAAAATTTGGTGTATGTTTATTTGACTCTCTCCTGTATTGTTCAGTATTGTAAAGCCTCTGTGTTATTGAATGCCTCTTTAGTTGCCTCTTGGCGCTCTTTGATCGACCCCCTTTACGATATCATCTTTGCATTTAACTCATATCTTGCTGGAAAAGTGATGCCGGCATTGTCGGGGCCTCATGGCATATACTCAATCATTACACAATTTCAACCTCAGATGTATGAAATTTTAGGCTGAAACAACAACCTCGACATTAGGCGGATTCCCATTGGACAATGCCCTGATAAACGAGATTGAAGACATAAGCACGTTAGTTGTTGTCGAGAAATGCATTTCTCCAATTGCCTGATTTGCCACCACAATCCCTCCTCTAGTACCGGAAATGGACATGTAATAAAGTGTATAATAATAATAATAATTTGCACTCAGAAGAAGAAAACAGGAGGTAAAGACACAATGCCAATGCAAGTGAAAAAA
Organism: Amblyomma maculatum; assembly: GCF_055883805.1. Lineage (NCBI taxonomy): Eukaryota > Metazoa > Arthropoda > Arachnida > Ixodida > Ixodidae > Amblyomma > Amblyomma maculatum. The sequence continues at coordinate 122,146,270 of NC_139346.1, forward strand.
AAAAAAGCAAAACCTTTTCCCTTGAGCAGAGAGTTGAAATCATCGCCCAAGCAGAAAGCAGAAGGAAGAATGCGCAACAACAGCGGAAGACTGAAAATTCCAGCAAGTTCGCTGTTTAAGATTCCAGGAAATAAGGGCAACGTAAAAAAGGCACTTGCTTTAGGCACATCCTCCAAGCACAAAATGGTGACATGGCCCCTGATGAAGAGTTGAACAAAACATTGCGTCCGTGGTTTGTTGAAGTACGAGCAGAGAACATTCTTTTCATCTGAGTAAACTTGGGTTCAAGTATTTAATGACAGCGAATTTGAGCAAAGACAAGCTTGAAAGCCTATTTAACACTGTTCGGCAGTCATCAGGAACCAATGATCACCCGACTGCCGCTCAGTTCTTGGTTATTGTTCATGCACTTCAATTTTACAACCTTGCGAAGCCACCACCATCTGGAAACTGTGCACCAGAAATGGTCCCTTTTTTACTTTCAGCGCCCAAGGGGCAGCCATGCGGTCTGAGCATGCTAGCTCTTCTAGACAGCCTTATTGATAAGGAACAACTTAGTGATGCAGAAACTGTACTGGTCTCCTATGCACGTACAATCATTCTACTTAATCCCAGTGCATATGTGATAGGGAAAGGCCATGAAATGCTGATATCATATCTCTGGCTACGCAGCTAAAAAAGTACTAAAAAAAAAAAAAAAAAGCCAGTGCATAGACTGTGAGTCTGCCTTGACGACTGAAAAAACAGTGGCAACAGAAAGTGACCCCGCTGCAGTTTTCACAGCGAACTTCAATAATGGTGGCTTACAATACCCTCCTGAGACCCGGCTACGGGGATTTTGTCCAATATATTGGACAAAGCTTCCGGGCGACGGCAAAAATAACGGCTGCTTTGTCGGCCACCAAATGTCCTGTACAACAAATTGGACATTTAGTGGCGCCACCTGCCGCGTGGTATGACGATCGGCGGAAAGCAAGCCTAGCGAGAGCAGGTCAAGATGGCAGCCTTCAGCACCGCAGCGTTTTACGGCAACGTGCGCACAAGTAAGTACGATTCAGCTATTTGTTAGGTGCTTTCTTCCGTTTTTCACACGCAAATGTTCTGCTTTATTCTACAGAGAATGCGTTGGTTGCGGGGATAGGCGTAGAACGGCATCCGTTGTTACAACAGCTGCATGAAATCGCGATGTCCAACATGTTGGACAACGGGACCGAGCCCACATTTTGTTTTGCTCATTCGGTTCTTCAAGCGTATTTTCATTCTCTTTCACTACGGCTGTCTTTTGTTGTCTGCCTCGTTTTTAATGAAGGCGCTATTACTGCACATGTTACAGGAAATCGACCACGTGTCAGTGATGAAACTGCTGACTGAATACTCGAAAAAATCGCGGCCGGACAATCGTCTGATCTGGATCTGTCCGACAGCGATGAAGAAGCTCCAGAGAACGCGGCTGGTTCGCCTCATTTGGAAGATTTGGAACCGGACCTTGATAGCAGTGACGACGAACCTGTACAAACTGCAGCTCCTCCTCCTCCTCCTCCAAAGAGGGTGGCGCTTTGGAAAATGAGTGACAGGTGAGACTCACCATGGCAGGGCTAAAGAATCGAATGTTGAAGTGTCAAACCGGAACTTTCCTTACCTCGTTTTCATGAAACGCTGAATCTGAGCACATTAGGGGCTGCGTCTGTGATTGTTTTTAATATTTTGCGGGACAATTTTGCAGTACTTGTAAAGAATACACTTCACTTCCAGATCGCCCCAGGCCTGGATGCCAGACTTCAGCCCCGCATCTGAAAACGTTGGAGGGCGAGCCTTTTGGAGACCGTTCGAGTACTTTCAGCAGTACATTTCCGATGAAGTGTGGGACATGATAGGAACAGCTATGAACACCGCTCATGTGGCCGAAACAGGAAAAAGCCTCGGCACAACAGCCAACGAGCTAAAAACATTTTTTGGCATTTCAATCACAATGTCCTGTCTAGCCTACCCTCAGATCAGAATGTACTGGGCAAAACGAACGAGAGTGCCTTTAGTCGCCAACAACATGCAGCGTTATTTTGCACTCAGGTCACGACTAGAAGTTGTGAATGCGCTCGACGTAGATGATGAAGTAAAAGAGCAGGACAGGTTGTGGAGGATACGGCCACTAGTTGTGGAGGAGCTGAAGGGTTGCCACAGTCAGGACAGGTTGTGGAGGATACGGCCACTAGTTGTGGAGGAGCTGAAGGGTTGCCACAGTCTTCCCCGTGAAGAACTGATTAGTATTGATGAGCAAATGATTCCGTTTAGTGGGCGTACCCAACTGAAGCAATTTGTTCCCAGAAAACCCAACCCGGAAGGGTTAAAGAACTTTGTTTTAGCCAGCCCGTCTGGCCTAATTCTTGATTTTGAGATCTATCAAGGAAAGAAGTCGCTGCTGCATCAGGGGAGCTCTGGGATTGGTGAATCTGCTGTGTTGAGGCTGACGCAAAGTCTGAGCAAAGGCACGAAGCTCTTCTTTGACAGATATTTTACTTCAGCAGGGCTGCTTGACAAGCTAGCGGAAAAGGAGATCGCAGGGACTGGTACAGTTATGAATAACCGTGTGCCGAAGAGCGTCAAGCTTTCTTCAGAATCGCAGCTTAAAGTGCAAGGACGAGGCGCATCAGAGGTGTGGGTGCGGAACGATGAAAAACAGATCGTCGTGAGATGGTACGACAACAAGCCAGTGACACTCATGTCATCATTGCATGCAAAAGAACCACAAGACACTTGTAGGCGGTGGTGTGCCAAAGAAAAAAGGTACATAGATGTCCCGAGGCCCCACATTGTCCAGGCATACAATGTTAACATGGGGGGAGTCGACATGGCTGATCGCATGATAAGCTTCTACCACATGAAGGCACGGGTGAAGAAGTGGACAACACGCGTCATTTTTCACCTCTTTGACATGGCGTTGTGCAACGCATGGATCCTGTACACGCAAGACATGCGCAGCTTACAGAAGAGCCAAAAAGACATCTTGAAATTTTTAGAGTTTCGAATGTCGGTAGCCGATGTTCTTGTCGCCCAGAGCAGTGAGTCAAGCAGCGATGATGACGACATTCTTTGGAGCCCCCCACAAAAGCGTGCTCCCCTCCCTCCAACTGAGGCTAGAACTAAAACGCTGGGCCACCTGCCAAGGCTCGCTGACATCCCCCATGCTTCTCGGTGCAGGTGGGAAGGTTGTTCAATGAAGACAAAATTTTATTGCATAAAATGCCAAATGTCTTTTTTGTATCACCAAAGACAGGCGTTGCTTTGAGCAGGCACACTCAAAGCATTGAAGCTGAAGTTTTGCTGCAAACATTTTGTGCAGTTCTGTTGATATTGATGTTTATTTTCGTTTAATATTTGCGAGATCCCTGCATTAACAAAAATATCAAAAATGCTGAAGGGATGTCAAACGAGCAGGGTACTCGCCTTGCAGATGTGCAATGTATGTTAAAAGTGAACAGTTCTACTTCGCCTGAAAAGGTCATGTGGTGAATGCAATAAACATTTTCATGCAGTCAATTTATTTGTCTTCTTTGTTTATATAAAACATAAACAATTTATGTTACTTCTTTCTCGAGCACTACAGGTTTACAAAGGCCTAGAGGCCTGATGTCCAATATATTGGACATCATGCCACGCCCGAACAACTAATGATAGCGCAGAACTAAGTGACACTTTTTGTTAGGGCACTCAAAAAAAGGCATTTCTGAAAGTTTCACCAAATTTCATGATCCTAAATTCCCCCTGGGTCTCAGGAGGCCCTTATCGCTGACCTAGAAAACAGCTTCACCATTTATTTCAGCCTAAACAAGATACACGAGAAAAGCATTGCTGACTATGGTAATTTTTTTACAAATCTGCATTTTCCCTCTATGGCCTGCTCAAAACATGGGCACGAAGTCATTAATGGTATACTCAAATTCTATGTCCTGCTTTGCCTTCGTTTCTATATGAAATCAATTAATGTTGAGAGGGCTGCCAAGAAGGAGTATAAGAAGAGGATGCCAGCAGGTTTTACGAACACTGATGTGAGCAGACCGACACAGAGAGCAAAATGATGGAAATAAATGTGTTGAACAATGCTTTTGCTTTGGTGTCACACATCAGTGATCCTTGGGCATTTTTACCTTGGTGATACATGTCACCTACACTACAAGCTCTTATAGTTCTATTTTTCAAAGCAAAGTATTGAAGACAAACTGCTTAGAATGCGTGCCTAATCGTGTTTGTTACTTCAGTAACTCGGCTTCCTAAGCACTAAGGAATGCATATCCGCAGTTTGCCTGAAGCACAATGCGATTTGCAGGGCTCGGGTTCCCATCTTGCGTGTTTTATATATGCAAGCATCCGAAAGTTTCCAGTTCTATGTACGTGTTAAAACTTAACTAGATGTCCAAAGAAGTTGAGATGTAACTAGCGTGAATAAAAATGCCGGTGACAGCGCTCTGTTGCTCGCACCCACGGTCCTTGGAGCCTAGAATGTGCACGTAATATAGTCCTTCATGCAAGCGCAACTGCTTACAAAAAATCCTGAGAGGCCAGCATTACAATATGGCACGGTGGTAGTGTTCAGGCAGGATAACATGGCGTAAAAAGCGGCTTCGTTTCTCCATCAGCCCAGGGGCATGCGCGCAAAACTTCGCTCACAAAAGAAAAAAACAAAAAAACAAAAAAGGGTTTCTACAGTTTTGCAAATTAACCGAGGTGTGAATTGAATACCACAGCTAAACTGAAATCAAAGACTAGTTCATTAAGCGGCATCCCCCCCCCCCCACGGTTGCGTGAAGAGACTAGCAATATTTCTAGAGGCCCTAGCGCTGCTTTGCACAAACATGAATGGCTCCGACAAACGTCTGTTATTAGTCACAGAAAAAAGCACTAAGCCGCACTGTTTCAAGGAAACCCACACCCTACTTGCGCAGTACAAGGCGAACAACAAGTTGTGGATGACCCGTGCTATTTTCACAGAGCGTATGATGGCATTCGACTGTGACATGAAGTGGCAGGGCCGTAAGTTTGCTCGCTTTTGGAGTTCGCTGATCAGTTCAGCTCATCACTCCGACAACGTCAAGCTCACTAACACGGAGCCGAGGTTTTTCCCTCCACACTGAACACCTGTCCTGCAGTCTCTCGATCATGGTGCGATTCTGAGCCTGAAGCGCACGTACCGTGGGAGGCTGACTTGACGGCTGCTCTTCAATAGTGAAACTAGCCGAGACATGAAGATGGACATGTATGTCGCACACCAAATTATGTCTGCCGCCCGGAGCACACTAGGTCGCTCAATAATTGAGCGTTGTTTCAGGCACGCCAGAGCTGCCAAAGATCAACCCATAAACTCGGCTGGCATTACAGACAATGAGGATGAAGAGGCGTCACCAGCTCTGGCGATTATTGCTGCCTAGAAAGGACGGCAAGAAATTGGAAATGGGCTGCCTAATCTCGAGCTTGACAAATACATTGACACTAACGCATGCTTTATAGTTCACGATGTGAGAGATCAGCAGATCATTAAACCCGTCCTGAATGACGAAGACTCTTGCAACAATGCCTTCTGCTATTGGAGCAATGTTGCCTGCTAAGGAAATGCGCCCACTCTGAGACTGATTTGGCTACCTAATGAAACTGTCCGCCATGTGGGAGGCAATCCCTTCATGTGCACGACTTGCAATCACAATCAGGTATAGTTAAGCTTGCGGGCATATAATGAAATGTTTCCTCCATATTATGATTTGCAAAAAGGAAGAAGGGCACCAATAGCAGCCACACCACGATAATTGTAGAGAGAAAGCTAGGACTGTCATTTTACAAGGTCTCTCTCTGGCCTTTTTTGCTGCTTGGAAACCCCACTAAAACTTGATGGTGGTGCTGGGTCAACCCTTTGGCTAACATCCTGGAGCTCTGGAGCTGAACCATCGCACAAACTATGCCCGCTGACGTGAACCAGACCTCTGCTTCTCCTACCTCTTGTCATTTGCCCCAGCGTTCCCAGACAGTGGGGCCCGGCCAGTTTCAGCAGGGACGATTATCACAATGTGGCATCGGTCCTATATATATATATATATAGTTTGCAATAACCAAGAAAATGGAAAGAAGTGGTTCATGGATTTGAGGAAGGGTGCAACTTTCCTAACTGCATTGGTGCAGTGGACGATAAGCATGTGCAAATTCAGGCCCCATCACACTCCGACAGCCTCTAGTAAAGTTACAAGGTATATAGTTCTCAGTTTCAGAGCAGCGAGTGGAGATTTTACCGTGCCATTATACACTCGTTACATGGCACATACACCATTGTACTGATCGCTGTGGCTGACACCAACCTGAAGTTTGTCGCGAGAGGTGTGGGTGCATACAGCCGGCCGAGTGATGTAAGCACTCTAAGTGTATCACAGTTTGGGAAGTGTTTAGTGTGTTTATAGAGAAACAACTTCTTGGGCTCCCTAACCAGCATTCCAGCAGTCTACGTATTTGTGGGAGACAAGGCCTACCAGCTACGGCCATATTTCCTCTGCCCTTATTATGGCAGGGGAAAGAGTGATAAAAAAAATGATTTTTATTCACTGGCTAAGAGAGCAGAGCGGTAAGCACGTTTACATTAAAAAAAAAAGTTATTCATCACGTAAATATGTTTTTTTTTTTGCAATTACTTTTCAGGAGGTGCGTGGAAAATACTTTTGGGATTCTGGCATCCAGGTTCCGAATCTTCCACAGAACCATAAATGTGCTGCGACACAACGCAGACCATGTTAGCCAGTGCAAGTAATGGACAGGGAGGGCATGATGCACCTAGTGCCATTAGTCAATGGCAGTTCAAGACAATTAGGAAATCGTAACAAGGAAGTTAATGACGAAATAACTGAAATGGATGAAAAAACAATACCTCAAATTTAACCGTAGCAAATGTCAATTTATGCTGATAGAATTAAATATGCTATCAAAAAGAAGACTGCCTCATATAAGCATGCACAATAAGGAGCAAATCAACGAACGAAATTTAGGACTTTCCATATCTTCAAGAAATACTTGAGGCATATCACTTCTCTTCATACCATTGCCTGTCCAGGGCATAGAAAGAATGACAGCCTATGGCTCACATAAAAATTCAACAAGCTACACTGTCAAAATTACCAAAGCTTATCGAACCACATCCAATATAGCAATTAATGTCATGACAGGCTCCCCACCATCGTCCCCAACCATAGAAAAAAAATGTTTTTTTTTAAACCATTCATAACAATCGAGTTTAAATGGGCAAATACCCAATATAAAGGAGAAGAAATAATACAAGCACTCAACAGATTAACTGTTCACTGGGGAATTAATATGGCCTTCAACTTCCATAAGAAGGTCTTCCATTCGGGATGTTTTTCGTCAAAAAAAAAAAAAAAAAAAATCTGGCTAACACGTTGTGCACAGCTTCTGTGGCAAGCTGCGTTGATCAAAGGCCCACTGTCCACCCCATTCGAAAATATTTTCTGCCCCGGTGACTGCGAAGTTTTGCCCCCAGAACGCAAGGCCACAAAAAAAGTTCTTGAAAAGGGTAATTAATAATGCAGTCACAGCCACCTCAACCAACCGATCTTGCGTTTCCCTCTCCTTCCGTTCCCTCTCAGAAGATTTTCCTTCTCCTGCCCGGTCATCTAGCCTCCGCAAGCCAAATTTCCCTTCCTCCTCAGCGTTTGGCGGGAGCTGGGGCGTCTTGTGAAGAATGTCACATGCATACATCATAGCCCCACCTTTGAGACCTTTTTTTTTTCGTTTTTGCTGTCTTGTGCATGCTGAACCGAGCTGGCAAACATCTCTCCTAAAAGAGAGAGAAAACGAGAGGTCGTGTCGGAGTGAAAGCTTCAGCATTACAATGGAAAGTCCACATTCTTCTCTTGTTGAAATGAACTGAACTGTGCATGCCCGTTTGGAAAGACTGTCAACAAATGGACCCGTACGATGACAAGACTCTCCGTAGCGAGTCAAGACTCAGAGACTACGCTCCGAACGCTTTGCCTTCACCTGATCACGGCGCAAACATGGAGTGGAGCTTAATATGTCCTTACTAATGTGCTCCTTGTGCCTGTTTTTTCATCGATAGCAATGGCATTTGCGCGTTGTGCGCTCAATGCCCTGATGTAGTTTCTCTGGACTGCAGTCATGCGAGCCAAAGTTGCTTCTTGCGTCATCCCTTCACTGTGATGGCTGCTAAGTGCATTGTGCGCAATTTCTGGTTACGTAGGTGCTTGGTGGTTTGCATGGCGAGGACCAACACTGAAATAAATGTATGCTGCAGAGACATTCCGCAAGCTGTTGCCAAAGACAATGACTGCATCACTCTGCACGTAGATTTTCCCGAGCATTTTATGAACCTCACGTTCGCGAGGCAGCGTACTATGTGTTGCAAGAGTATGGTGTCCAAATGGAAAGAGAACTGCACAGGTAAAGTGCCTCCAGCCCTATTATTGATAAGAGAGTATTGCTCTTTAAAATGCACCAAGTGCATCCATAAGACCACGAATACAGCTTTCTCATCCTCATAGTTGAAGAAAATTCGTCCGTGCCGGGTTGGCCCACATCCTGCCATGATATGCTAACTGCCCTGGTTATCTCAGTCGGTAGAGTGATTGCCCAGGAATGGCGCTAGTCCCAGATTTGTAGCGCAGACCCGAAGGAAGTTTTTTTTAATGATATTTGTGAGACAGCTTAGCTATTTCTTATATTTATAGGAAGAGCTGCAAAGCTTTTCTCTGCAGCCGTATTGCTGCGCTTGATCAGATGCTAGTGCTCTTATTACAAATTCACTCCATCTCGAGGTATTTTGCTATAAATCATTTTACCAGTACTAATCATGTGTCTTACTAATTCTGCATTCTTAAAAACAGACCAAGGTACAACACACACACACACACACAGGAGAAAAAGATGGACACAGGTGCTGTTGTTTTTAAGAATACATTACCAACTAAACCGGCATCTTGCACTTACTAACTATAGTTTTGATGTTCACAGGAAGTGCCGGTACGTGGCTTACCATCTCTTCACCAGATGGATCTAGAAATGCCTTGGGCGGGGTAACAGTCGTGTTGCCTGCTTGTGTTGTTTCACGTATTCGGAAACAGTTTCCACCAGCAACATACAACGGCTTTCAGCACGCTTCGTTGGACGACTGAGGAAACGGAAATGATGAACACCATTTTTTTCTCCTTTTTTACGCTACATGTTCAAGCATTTATACGGTGCTTTAATTTTGCGTCACTAGAAATAAAATACTGGGCAAATGAATACTGCTCCTACCTTCATTCATTAATCATGGTAGAGCCAGTATATCGGCAAGTTATTGGAAGACAGAGTGTAAATGACAGCAAAACAACCGAAAATAGTCTTTTCCACATTCCTCACTGCCAATTATCTCGAGGACAAGACACACAGAAATGTTAATAGGCTTGGGCATTCTACAATTCTGAAATGCGGCTTTTCCATAAATCACACTTGATAAGAACAAACTTCCCAACCACCCGCTTCGAACAACAGCAAAGCACCACCGAGTCTTTTGTTTGTTTGAACCTTCCATGCGTTGAATAAAGTCCAAGCGACTCGTTCTGTTACTTTTGCATCTTTTCTAACTCCTGTGGTGTTAACTCCACTATGCTATTTGGTTATTACGACCAAAAGGGGCATCAAGTAGAGGTGTCATAAGCAGAAAATGTGATCGCGAAGAAATAACAGGTATCTATATGATCTGATATGATAAAGGAAGTCAGATGGCAAGACATAGTGATGACAAAAGCTTTTAGAAGAAATCTAATTCCTTAGCATCATTTCTTAAAATGAACGCATCGCATGGTGCCGGCAGCAACCACGACAGCTTCGATGTACCCCGCACTTAGGAGCCGGGAAAGCAGTGTTGGCTTTTGTCCGAACTCGAGCCGTGGAATCGAATCTTCTCTCATAGCTACGTTGAGCTGCACGAGCACCAGTGGGGGGAGTTAATGCTGTGAGCTTTCATCTGGTCCGAGAGAAACATCCCGCATACCCACTAAGTCATCGAGACATTGCTGCTAGTACATCTGCTTCTGCCGCAGCACAGGCGAGTGGCGCATGCTGTTAGTGCTACTTCAGACACTTATTTTGGCTGTCAAGAAAATGCTGTCTGTCACAATCATATCTTGAACCTACTTCTGGATAATTTGATAAACGTTTGATATGAAAGAAAGTCAGATGGCAAGGCATAGTGATGACAAAAGCTTTTAGGAGAAATCTAATTCCTTAGCAGTGCTTAAAATGAATGCAGCGCATGGTGCCAGCAGCAACCACGACAGCTTCACTGCACACCGCACTTAGGAGCCGGGAGAGAAGTGTTGGCTGTTGTCCAAACTCGAGCCGTGGAATCGAATCTTCTCTCGTAGCTACGTCGAGCTGCACGAGCGCCAGTGGGGGGAGCTAATGCTGCGAGCTTTCATCTGGTCCGAGAGAAACATCCCGCATACCCACTAAGTCCTCGAGACATCGCTGCTAGTAAATCTGCTTCTGACGCAGCATAGGCGAGTGGCGCGTGCTGTTAGTGCTCTTTGAGACACTTATTTTGGCTGTCGACAATGTTGTCTGTCACAATCATATCTTGAACCTACTTCTGGGTAATTTGATAAACGTTTGATATGAAAGAAAGTCAGGTGGCAAGACATAGTAATGACAAAAGCTTTTAGGAGAAATCTAATTCCTTAGCATTGTTTCTTAAAATGAACGCAGTGCATGGTGCCGGCGGCAATGACGACAGCTTCGATGCACCAAGCACTTAGGAGCCGGGAGAGAAGTGCTGGCTGTTGTCCGAACTCGAGCCGCGTAGCTGCATCGAGCTGCACGAGTGCCAGTGGGGGGAGCTAATGCTGCGAGCTTTCATTTGGTCCGAGAGAAACACCCCGCATACCCACTAAGTCCTCGAGACATCGCTGCTAGTACATCTGCTTCTGACGCCGCACAGGCGAGTGGCGCATGCTGTCAGTGCTCCTTGCGACACTTATTTTGGCTGTCAAGACAATGCTGTCTGTCACAATCATATCTTGAACCAACGCCTCCTCTATTTTTCAGTGCCCGGCAATTCACGCTCTCAGCGCCGTCGCGTCTCCGTTCACGTAGCGCGCTTGGCAGCTGCGAGGAGGCGCCACGTAAACAGGGTTTGTTTATCACCCGATGGCTCGCGTGTTTTGGCCATTTGGGATTTGGCGATGTGCTTTGCTGCGTTGAAACATCTGCTTTTGCGACACGTCTCGCTTCGTCTGACATGGCGTACTGTTGCGTGCCTTTGTGCAAGTCGGATGAAAAAAAGAAGACTCCGGGACTATCGTTTCATGAATTTCCATCAGACTTGGCATTGAGGGAGAAGTGGATTGCTGCAGTTCGACGCGATGGTTGGAAACCGAACGACAGGTCGTACTACACAAAGGTTTGCAGCCGGCACTTCAAGAAGGAAGATTTCATTGAAGGCAAAAGACGTCGACTGAAGAAAGGTAGTGTACCTTCCGTTTTTGATGACTTTCCTCATCATTTGCAATCGAAGGCAACACGAGACAGGAGCACAGCAAGAATAGAGAAACGAGCCCAGTTTACGTGTTCGCTGTCGACAAACGCTTTGGCCGCCACCGCATCAACCTCTGCCTTGCTACCGTCCGTAACTTCGGCCGAACCACCTACTGAGGAAGGTGCTCTAATGGACACAACACCTGTCAGTGAACCCGCGGACCACTCTTACGTGAAGAGTAATATGAGCAATCGAGGCATCCAGATCGACTGCAGAGCACCAACAAGTCTACTGACAACAGAAAGAGCGAAGTGGAAAAGAAAAGGGAAAGACCTAAGAAGCCAAATCTTGCGACTGACACAGACAGTTGATAAGTACAAGCAGCTGCTAAAGGAGCTTAAGGAGGACTCGCTCACTACAGATCTTTCTTACATACGGCAGAAAGCAATGGAAAATGAGTCTTCTGCTTTAATTTTGCTTGATCAGGTGAGAAATTTTAGGAAGAAACGACCAACATGGTCTGAAGAAATGACCCATCAATGTGTTGTGCTGAGACACCTTTCTACAAGAGCGTTCTCTTTCTTAACACACTATATGTTGCATGGTGGACTTTTTCATATTGGCTTCATTCTAGAAGGTCCTTGAATGGCGCTCGAATTCTGTAAACTTGACACTTCATTGAATAGAGTCTGTTGAGGTGATTTAAAGCATGGTGTGTGCATTCTTCCAACCCAACATCGCTTAATGAATTGAGTATTCTTAGTTTGTTCTGCTGCTGTGCGCGTTGCGCTATCCTAAGGTGCTAGAAATGCAGTAAAGCTAAATTCTCAATGAATTCAACTGGCGCCAGAAAAAGAGAAGTGAATTTCACATCCATTCACATTCTGTAATATCTTTATCTGCTTCGGATGTCTTTCGGTTGTTTTTCTTTGATATCTTTGCTCAGTGCTCCCCGTGGGGCAAGATATGTTGAAATCGTCACATATCCAGACCTGCGGAAAACAAAGCGGGAGAACACGTCTTGCTGTGTTTTTATCTGCTGCGTTGCCACTTTCCACCACGCGCACTACCTCCGCCCCTCCGCTGCCCTGGAAAACCAGCGTAGGGGAACCCTGTTTAGGTGGAGGCACCTGGCGGCAATGCGTTGTACTATCGCCGACGGCGGCGGGCTATTGTCCTGCGCTCTTTCGCCGGGCACTGAAAGTATAGAGGAGGCGCTGCTTGAACCTACTTCTGGATGATTTGATAAACGTTTGACATGAAAGAAAGTCAGGTGGCAAGACATATTAATGACAAAAGCTTTTAGGAAAAATCTAATTCCTTAGCAGTGTTTCTTAAAATGAACGCATCGCATGGTGCCGGCAGCAACCACGACAGCTTCAATGCACCTCGCACTTAGGTGCCGGGAGAGAAGTGCTGGCTGTTGTCTAAACTCGAGCCGTGGAATCGAATCTTCTCTCGTAGCTACATCGAGCTGCACGAGCATCAGTGGGGGGAGCTAAGCTGTGAGCTTTCATCTGGTCCGAGAGAAACATCCCGCATACCCACTAAGTCCTCGAGACATTTCTGCTAGTACATCTGCTTCTGACACAGTACAGGCGAGTAGCGCATGCTGTTAGTGCTCCTTGACACACTTATTTTGGCTGTCAAGACAATGCTGTATGTCACAATCATATCTTGAACCTACTTCTGGATAATTTGATAAACGTTTGACATGAAAGAAAGTCAGGTGGCAAAACATAGTAATGACAAAAGCTTTTAGGAGAAATCTAATTCCTTAGCATTGTTTCTTAAAATGAACGCAGCACACGGTGCCAGCAGCTACCACGACAGCTTCGATGCACACTACACTTAGGAGCCGGGAGAGAAGCAGTGTTGGCTGTTGTCTGAACTCGAGCCGTAGAATCGAATCTTCTTTCGTAGCCACGTCGACCTGCATGATAGCCTGTGGAGGGAGGTGATGCTGCGAGCTTTCAATGCATTTCATGTCCGTTGTGTATTGGGATTTTCTGCTGTTCTGTTGCGGGAAGTAGTTTTTTGAAAAATGTACAGTAACTTTCATTATAGATGAACAGTAAAAATGTACAGAAAGAATAGTGTCTGTGATAGTTATGTTATCCGAGCACTAACTGTATATGTGAAATTGGGCTTGTTTCGCTTGGTAGATTTATTTGGGGCAGATTTTGATGCGAAAACCACGCTCTTTCCCCAATACGCAGTTGCACTCCCTGGTAGTGATCGCCGCCATCTTGGTCTCGTTTGAAATAGCAGCTTTTCATGTTCAATTTCACGCCATTGCTGCACGTTTATGGCTTTTGTTTGTGGAGAAACAGTGCCAAAAAAGAGTCTCGACGTGCGCAGCTATTTGCTAGTCTGTGCACGTGACTAAAATGTGTCACCCAATTGGCTGGCAGGCTTCCAGTCGTCTGCTTGCCGCGTCTGTGGCGGGCCACAAGCGACAGTTGTCGGAGTGTATTGCTGGTGCGTCTCAACGTTGCTAGATACTTTTCCAGTTCTCAAACTCCGGCACGCCGCCTGACGCTTATTCGTTGCACTCCACGGCCATGGTTGGACTGAATACAGCTGGGCGCACTCTTCAAAACGCACGCGCGTGCCTCCAAACTGGCCGTGGCCGGCGTCTGGAAATGTTCACACTTGTATGCACGGTTGTCGCGCAGCGTTCTACACTGAATCATGCCACGCTGTTTTGTGCCGGGTTGTAAAAGTGGCTACGATTCTGTGCAATCTGTTGGAGAGAAGAGACATTTTTTTAGGCTGCCCCGCGATGCTGAATGCCTTCAGCTATGGGAGCACACAATACCAAGGCAGGACAAAAAGCTTTCGAGCTTGTGCTCAATTTGCGGCCTCCATCTCCATGATGAGAATATTTCGAAAAAGTTCGAGCACAGCATTTGTGGGAATTTGGTGACAATACCACACGACAAGTGCGCATTGAAAGACAATGCCGTGCCTTGCCTCTTCCCAAACTGTTTGAAGTACCTTTCGAAACCGGCACAGAAACGCAATGCACCGACTCGCACGTCTTCACCACCGAATAGCGAGCGCCAGAAAAGAACAAGGTGAACGTGTGACTGCAGCAGTCGGATGTAGCTCTTATGGAAACAGCTTCTCAACAGACACCGGTGTGCCGCTAGGAAACAGCAAATCTTTGTTTCCCATGCTATCTCGTTTGGCAAAAAAGGGACAGAAAATTCAAGGTTGGTCTCTTGACATCGTTAAAGGGAAGGTAGTGTTATACAAGCTCAGCATAAAGAACAATATCGCACATGTGGAGACATCTGTGACAGGACTTCAATTTATTTGTCTGTGCAAAGGGTCCGCTTGTGCCACGCAGTGTCTATGCCGGGAAGCAAAACATTGATTTGAAGTCAGTTGATGACTTGAAATGCTTGATCCAGTACATGAAAAAGCTGAAGCCCTGTCACGGATGCCCTGCTTTTTTAAAAAGCACCCCAAAATCTCATCGTCAGAGGTAGTAAGGTGAAATGTGGAGGCGCAACAAATGCACTTAACGCTACCTGTGCTCAATGCCACACCTTGGGCAAGCTTTTTTCGCAACGAACAAAGCAGCACAAAGATGGGAAGAAAAAGCGGAAGCCTTGCTTAAAGTCGATGTGTCGCAAAGCAATTCGTGCTACATTAAGACGAGAAAAGCTGAAAGAACTTATTTTAATGAAGAAGAAGCTTAGTGAAATCATAGCAGAGACAATTGACAGCACTCTTCGCGTCCTTTCAGCCAAGCAGTACCTAGCATTCAAGACAGCTTTCAATGCAAAGTCCAAACACGGAACGTAGTATGATGCAGAGTGGCTGATGACATGCCTGCTACTACAGATCTCAAGTCCATGTAGCTGCTACCACTTCCATCAAAGGCTCGCCTTTGCCAAATTATAAAAATTAGAAGAGTTGAACGCTTCTAACTGAATATAGAGTGAAAGCATTAGCTGCAGGTGACCGAGCGTTCTTCTTCTTCTACTAGGTGCAGCGCCAGCTCGGGGACCAGGGACATGGACACGGCATGCAGCGACGAGCGGTTAGACCTGGCACAGTATTGCTTTCGCAATAAAAGAAATCCCATGCAAGTATGGCTTTAACCAAGTAGCCCTCAACAGCATCACGGCCCATTTCTCCAACAAGAGCCATTTGGGACGGCTCGGAGTATTGCTACTTGACAAGGTGAAGTTAAAGCAGGGCATTTCCTTCAATAAGGCCTCCTGTAAAATGGATGGTTTTGTAGACTATGGTGAAATGACAGCACCAAGCAAAGCCAACTTGCTGACCACACATTGGTGCTGATGTTTGTGCCCGTTTGAAAACTGGGTGCCGCCAGTGGCAAGCTTTGCGACAAAAGGGGCAGCTCCCAGAAAAGTCCTTGCAGATGAGTACTATCTAGATGAGTACAATGAGTACTTCTGATGAGTACTGTCCTGGAACTGCACAAGAACAATGCGTCAGTGCTGGCTGTGATCAGTGACGATGCCGGGAACAACATCTATGTGGAGCCAATTTGTAGTGTCGGGAAAAATAGAGGCCCCTCAGCACTTTACAGAACATCCATT
Organism: Amblyomma maculatum; assembly: GCF_055883805.1. Taxonomy (NCBI): domain Eukaryota; kingdom Metazoa; phylum Arthropoda; class Arachnida; order Ixodida; family Ixodidae; genus Amblyomma; species Amblyomma maculatum. Next base: position 122,162,368 of record NC_139346.1, read on the forward strand.
GGAGCAATCACAAAACATTTACTTCATATGTGATGTTCCACACATCATCAAGTAACTACCTCCGGAAACACACACATGGAACGGTAAGAAAAAATCGTGCAAATTTTTAGTGCAGTTTCACAGTTTGATTCTGTTACTTTCAGGCAGGTGAAATGCGCATCAATTTTAATCATTATGTCACCCTGTATGAAACAGAGAAAGATTAGCATGTACGGGTAGTGCCGAAGCTAAACAAAGCAAATGTTACCCCTGATGATAACATGCGTAAAATGAGTGTCAGACTTGCCACACAGGTAAGTCATGTCTTTTGCAGAGCGTGCTGCTTTTCTTTTCTGTACTGATACAGTCGACGACCGATTTTTCGGAAACCTAAATTTTCGGACATGCTTGATTATTCTGACTTTTTCCCGGCCCCAGGACATACCTTATAAAGTCAATGTATTACGCTGCTCAAAATTTCGGACACTTTAAGGAGGGCTATTCATTTTTTCGGACATTCCAAGCGCCAGCCGGCCAACTGCCACACGTTTTGAGCAGTGTCGCCGCCATCTTGTTTGTTTACTTTTTCCTTCGGTAGCCTCGAAACCGGTGCAGACCTTGCACGCGATGAGACACAAGGAGACGACAGCCTTGTCCTGTTCTCCTCTTCCCTGTCTCGTCCTTTGGCTGGTTTAAAATGATCAGCTAAACACGCTGGATCGAGGCTATATTTGCCTAGCAGCTTCCGTTTCCGGGACAACATCACTGCCGTCGCCGTAGTGTTTTTTTTTTTTCTTTTTAGAGCGATCGCTTCGACTGCCTGTTCCTCTGTGTGTTTGCCGTGCGTATCACGCATGTAGCGAGTAGGCCTAGCCATGGTCGATGCGAGAACTACGTTCTGTCGCTACTGTGGCTCGCATTTAATTGAATCGACTTCAGTTCTTCAAGAAGCTGTTTCCGGATTTTATAAAGAGTTCTTTCTTTTTTTTTCGTGCAACGCGGCAGCGAGAAGGCACTCAACGGAGTCAGTGTTGTGTTCAGTGGTTGGTGGTTGTGGTGTGCCTCGGCGGTGAGAAACCCTACTCTGTCGATCTGCTTGGAGCACTTAGTACCCTCCCCGATACGTAGAAGTCTGTAGCACCCACAACGCTGCGCAACTGCTTCCGCCACGCGGGATTTTTACTGAATGACAAGTTGGCTGCCTTGGACGAGGAGAGCGTCATCGAGCAGCTGTCACGCAGTGAGCAGTTCGCTCATGACCTTTGCACTGCTGGTGCCGAAGTTACATCGGCTGTCTCGTTTTCAGAGTTCACAGACGTGGACCACCAATTGGAACTGTGCGCTAGGCTCCTAGATGCAGAAATTATTCACCAAGTGCTTGTGGAGTCTGAGAGCGACGACGACGATGACTCACCTGTAACAGCGCAGCAGACGCAAGCTGAGCTGTTGCAAGCGAAATTCCGGTGGACCTGTTAGCACGGAAGCGGAGCATGGTGCAGCAAAGCATTCATGACTTTTTCCGGCCTCAAAGTGAGTAATAGGCAATAAATTTAGCTTTTTTGGTGCACATTTGTTTTTTCGGACTGCCCGATTTTTCGGATATTTTCATGGTCCGTTGACAGTCCGAAAAATCGGTCATCGACTGTATTTGAAAATAGCATTTTTTTTACAGCTCTCTAGCCATCGAACATCGATTGGGATACGCATGTACAGGGAAGCAAAAGTCGCTGGCTTGGAAGGCCCGGAAACCTTCACAAGGATGCTCAATGATGTCTTTGATGCACTCACCATCAAGCTTCCATCCAGAAGAATCAGGCGCCATTAGAGCACGTATTCTCTTGCGTCAACTTGACAAAAACAGATATCCGTAACAAAATGAAGCTGGAATTCTGCGATTCAAGTTTGGTCTCGACGTTTAACGTTTAACCCTATGTGGTCCGCTGTCGGGCACCAACCCGACAAGGGTGTTCGCGGTTTAAATTTCGGTTTTTCTGACTGTGATTTGTGTGCATTCTTTTTATACGTGATGCGCCATCTCTTGAGGGTAAGTAAACTTTTTGAAGTTTACTTCCTTCTGCACTAGGGTGTAGCACAATGTTCAGCACGGCTTCTGGATACCAGAGCGTTCTCACTTGCGCGCGACGAACGTTCGCGCGCTTCACTGAGAAGCATGGCCACTTTTTCACCACGTGCGCTTTATGGTGGTGCATTTAGTGAAGGCGATGATGACTTCAGTGAGGAAGAGGATTATGTGCCTCCATCAGATAGTGATAACAGTGATTCAACAGAAGCGAGTGACAAACACGATGGTGGCGGTGGAGACAGCACCTCTGTTGACACACAAGGGAACAGTGTGCGACTACATGCTGCAGACTGGATTGTGTACGCAGATAATGTGCCTGATTTCCCTCAATTTCCGTTCACTGTCCCGAACACAGGGTCACAAGTAAGCGTGTACAATCTCAATTGTGAGCTGGATTATTTTCAGCTGTGCTTTACAGACGAGCTGATGGACAATATTGTGCGCGAGACAAACCAGTAAGCGCGTGAAAAGATTTCGAGTGCCGGTGAGCTTCCAAAGGACTCAATTTGGAAGGACTGGGAAGACGTGACCTTGACAGAATTCAAAGCTTTTCCTGGAATAATTATAAACACGGCATTGAATCCGAAACCAGAACTGAAGGAGTATTTTAGCCAAAATATTGTAAACAAGATGTCTTTCTTTCCGCACATTTTCTGCCGGAAAAGATTTCTGCAAATCTTTTTGGATGTTGCATGTTGCCCCATGCCATGATGCCTCTTCAGGTCAGCCGGCAACCCGTGGAAGTAAGATCAGGGACGTTTTGCATTACATCGAAGAAAAAATGCAGAGAGCATTTCAGAGCCGGCCCCCAAATTTGCATCGATGAGAGCACCGTTGGATTCAAGGGCCATGTCTCATTCAAATGCTATAATCCGCAAAAGCCAACCAAGTGGGGCGCACTTATCGACTGCCAAACGAGTTACATTTCGGCAACTAAACCCTACCACGGCAGCAAAACAGGGAGTGGCTACCACCTCTACAGAGGCGGATATTGCACTTCGCCAATGCTTGCCGAGGAGTTACTTCTACAGAGTACTATTGACTGGTACCGTGATGCCAAGTCGCAAGCAAATGCCACAGCAGGCCAAGAAAAAGCTGAAAAGGGGCGAAGTGGCAGCTTACAGAAAAGAAGACTCCTACTGCTTGGCTGGCGAGACAAGCGTCAAGTGATGATGCTTAGGTCTGCCTAGAATGTATCTCCGAAAGAAGTGACAAGGACACAAGCAAGAGGAAAGAAAGTGACGATGAAGAAGCCAGTGATCATATATGACTACACAGAACACATTGGGCAATTGACCGTGCGGATCTTTACTGTGCTAGCTACGCATTCTGTCGAAAGACAATGAAATGGTGGCGAAAAATTTTTTTTTCTGGCTTCTAGAGGTTTCCATTGTTAATAGCTGTATTTTGAGGAGCACAAAGCTGCAAAATCATGGTGCGAAAGAACAGCAACACCTGCAGTACCGCCGCAACCACATCCAACAGCTGGTGGGTGACGCGAGAGATAGAGCCAAAAAGCGGGGCCCATCTGTGTGCAAGGAGTGCAAGGAAAGGCTAGATGGGAGGAGCCATTTCATCTACAAGCTCACAGGCCAAAACAGCAAGGACTGTGCAGTTTGTAGCGAACGAATAACAAAAGAAGGTAGGAGGGAAACTTTTTCTGCAAAATTTGCAGTAACAACTTTGGCCTGCACCCAGGAGAATGCTTCGAGCGGTATCACACGGTGCTCAAATGTCGGCAGAAAGTTGCCTGCAGAATGCAAGAAAAAAATAAATATCCTGCGAGTTTATCTTCCACAGTTCGTGTTTTTGTTCGCAGCGCCACAAACTGGCAAAATAGTTTTGGACCAGGACAGCCAGAAAGTGGGTAAAAATTTCGGACCACAAAGGGTTAAGCATCGTCGTTTAACATTCCTACTGAGTTGTTAACGAGAATGTGCCAAAATTATGCTGAAAACAATCTACTCTACACTGAGTAGTTATATATTTAATTATTTTCATGAGCTGTGGCGTGAAGATCAAGCAAAAGAGTGAAAGATTTTGTAATTAAATATATTAATGTTCATTAAAAAAACTTCATAGGAATGGTTATGTTTTACTTGGCTATTAATTTGGTGCTGAGCTTGAATGGTTTGGCTACTTTTGGCTGCTTTTAACTTCAGTTCTGGCTCTTTTTTAAATCCGCCCAACGGCAACCATACTACTGCTGCTACGCCGGAGCACACCACATTGCCCGACCGACCATGTCGCCGCAAGGGAAGTACCAAATGCTATCCGTCAAGGAGAAATTGGCTGCAATTGAAGAAGTCGATGCTGGTGTTAAGAAGAGTGCAGTGGCAGCGAAATATGGAATTACTAAAAGTACGCTTACAACCATACTGAAAGTCAAGGCCAAACTGCGCAACAGGGCAAGCCGCTTTGCACCGGAGACAAAAAGGTTTTGTGAAGCAGAGCACCCGGACCTCGAAAAGGTAGTTCCCCTTTGGCTGAAGTGAGCAAGAAGTGCCACTCTTCCGGTAAATGAGCCAATTCTGCAGGAAAAAGCAGAACTCTCTGTGCGCTTCGGAATTGAAGGTTTCAAGTGCAGTGATTGGTAGATTTCGTGCTTTAAAGATCAACACCGCCTTATTCTCGCTGGTGATTTCAACCTTCCTTTACTTGATTGGGCTAACCCTGATTGTGTTTTTAATGATTCAACCAACCCTCTTTTGAATATTATGCTGATGTGTGATTTGGTGCAGACTGTCTCTGATTTCACTAGAGAAGTGGGTAACGCTCGTTCAATTCTTGATTTGGTATTTGTCAGCGCTAGTTTATCTGAATACAGTGTGTATGTTGACACGGCTATCTCTGATCACAAAAGCGTTCATTTGTCTTTGCTGCTTGATGCCCAGAAAAACCATAAGATAGCGAACAATAACACTGTAAAAAATTTTTCACGTGCCGATGATCTTGCGATCCTAGACAAACTCTGGGATTTATGTGATAACCTGCCTAGCGACGTCACAGCATTATGGACTACACTTAAGGACACTATTCACTTTTGCATTGAAAATTTCGTTCCCAACCAGCGTGTACGTACAAATAAGCCTAATCCGTGGATTACTAGAGAAATCATTCATTTGCATCGCAAAATTAAACGCACTAAACGAAGCGGTCACAAAACTACCTGTTTTCGCACGCTGAAAACTCAGCTAGCTTCTAAGCTTTCCGAAGCAAAAAAACACTACTTTTCGCAGGCACTGCCCAAATTCTTAAGAGAGAGCCCTGAGAAGTTTTGGCGTTACCTACGTGATTCTAAAGATGAGGTAAAACAGCTATCTATTGACGGCATGGTCTCGGAGATTCCTGTGGATATTGCAAATCACTTCAATAGTTTCTTTCACTCTGTCTTTGCCTCGAGTGATCAAGATTTGGAACTGCAGGTATCTGGATCTGATATATCAGGTGACTTTATAAGCTATGAAGGCGTACTAAACATGCTGCTAAACTTAAAAACGAAATCGGCAGTGGGACCTGATGATATCCCTAATGAGTTTCTGCGCCGTTATTCCGAACCATTAGCCCACATTTTAACTCGCCTCTTCGAACTTTCATTAAAAGATTCTGTTGTCCCTGATGACTGGCGCTTAGCTCGCGTTGTTCCAATTTTTAAGAAAGGTGATCGTTTGAACGTTAACAATTACCGTCCCATATCGCTAACTTCAGGTACCTGCAAGCTTATGGAGCATGTTATATCTAAATATCTTATGTCATTTCTGGAAAAAAATAACATCCTGTCTCCCTTTCAACATGGTTTTAGAAGAGGCTTATCTACGGTTACTCAGCTCGTCACTACAGTGCATGAATTCGCTTCATCGATTGACAATGCTGGACAGGTTGACGTCATTTTTTTAGATTTCAGCAAGGCGTTTGATCGCGTCGTGCACAATAAGCTCATCTTTAAACTTCAACATCTTGGTCTTCCAACAGCACTTGTCAGGTGGATTAAAACCTATCTTTCCAACAGAAAACAGTTCGTCGATGTTAAAAAATCTCATTCAGGTATTTTACCCGTTACCTCTGGTGTGCCTCAGGGCAGCGTACTTGGGCCTCTTTTATTCCTTATTTATATCAATGATTTGGTTAACTCCGTAAATACGTCCGAAGTCAGTATTAGACTATTCGCAGATGACTGCATTCTGTTTAAGAAAATTAGCAGCACTACCGACCAAAAATGCTTGCAGTCAAATCTTAATAATGTCCTAGAGTGGTGCACCCTTTGGTCCATGAAAATAAATAGCGACAAATCGGTTCTTCTTCAAGTTACTAACAAGAAAGCGCCATACAGTTTTAATTACGCAATAAACAATCTTCCACTGCTACAGGTGAGCGAATACAAATATCTTGGAGTCACCATTACAAATCGCCTTTCATGGTCCAGCCACATTAATAGCATTTGCTCGTCTGCTTCAAGGAACCCCGGCCTTCTAAGACACAAATTAAAACACGCTCCCTCTGAACTTAAACAACTTGCCTTCAACACACTAATTCGTCCGAAACTTGAGTATGCTTCCGTCGTATGGGATCCGCACTTAAAAAAGGATATAAGGAAACTTGAAATGATCCAAAGAAAAGCAGTCCGTTTCATTTTTAACGCTTACCATAGCTCTATCTCGCCATCCGTTCTGATGTCTACGAAGAACATATCCACTCTAGAAAGAAGGAGAGCACTTGCAAGGCTTAAATTTCTGTACTCATTTTACTCTAGTCAATTTAATATTAATGCTGCTCCCTATATATCCCCCCGTTCTACACGACAGACACGCAATAGCCACAACCATAACCTTACCCCGTACTTTGCACGCACAAATACGTTCAAAAACTCATTTTTTCCCCGAACAATCACAACACGGAACTCACTGCCAGCAAATGTCTTTTCGGCTCAGGATGCCGCTGCTTTTGAAAAGAGTGTCTTATTGTATGTGTAAACTTAACAATATCATTGCCCTCTGTTTGGTTTTCTTCTTTTATTGTTGCCGGAACGCTGGATTTGCGTAGTGTTTGATTTTATTTTTGCTTTTTGAATGTTGCCCCCCTGCTTGGTCTCTATGACTGCAGTATGTGTAAATAAAAAATAAATAAAAACACGGCCTCGCCTTCAAAACAGTACGTGGTGAAACGGCAGCGGTCGCTGAAGCTGTTTCTACCGACTGGCAGCAGACAAAACTTAAGAACCTGTTGCATGAATATGCCCCGCCTGACATATACAATGCGGATGAAATGGGGCTTTTTTTCAAATGCCTGCCTGACCAAACCTTATGTTGCAGGGGGGGGGGGGGGGGGGGGGGTATACGAGCCGAGCTTCCTCCCAATCGGACGATCTACCCGAGCGAGTCGGCCCTACGTACTCAAACCTTCATAACTACTACTATAAGGGGTACAGATCCGCTATCCGCCGCCTCATTGTGATCTAAATCAACAAGAGGCAGTGTACTGGCAAAAACTACAGACAGGAACATTCCCAAACCTGCATATCCTTAACAAGATTTACCCGTCGCGATATCGGGACACCTGCCCATAGTGTGGTAGCAAACCTTCGTTATACCACATCACGTGGGAATGTAGAAATAACGATAGCTTTTGTAAAGACCCGAGTGCGGAACAGTGAGAGAGCTGGTTCTCCAGCGGCGATCTGGGTTGCCAACAAGGTCTGATCCAGCACGCCTAGCGAGCAGTGAAGTGCAGTGGAGCCCTGGAATAGGGGCTCCGACCCTATGAGAAGAAGGGAAATGAACCTCTTCATTCTCGTCTGCTACTAGCACAAGACCTTTCTAAAGCAATAAATGTCTTTCCTATCCTACCCTGCGTTGGCGGAAAGCTGAGCAAAGAGAGGCTAACAGTAATGGTGTGCACCAACATGGATGGAAGCCACAAGCCGGAGCTTTTTGTTGTGGCAAAATCAAAGCAACCCACGTGCTTTAAAGGCATCCGAACGCTCAAAGTTGGTTATGCTGGAAACTTGCGTGCATGAATGATGCAAGGGTTATGTGAGGAGTGGCATTGCAAACTGGATGGGCAAATGAAGCGAGCAAAGAGGAACATCTTGGTCATTGCTGACAATTGCCCTGTACATGACGATGTGGAGGGACTGGAAGCAATTCACCTCGAATTCTTCATTAGCGCTTCTTTTTGGGCAAGTTGGCCAATTTTTATTTTTTCCTATACTCGAATTCTAGCCTCCCAACCCAACAGTTGTCCTCCAGCCCCTGGATCAATGGGTGATAAAGTGTCCGAAGCTTAACTCTAGGAGGGTACTCCTCAAGGGAATGTTAGTTTGTATGGACAGCTCCATGCCATACAATGCAACACTGCTGTCATCATTGGGAATGCTCGCCGATGCATGGAATGCTGTCACACCAACAACAATCAGGAATTGTTTCCGGCATGCTTTCCGCATCCCTGGCAGCAGAATTAGCCTATTGCCCGACTCCCAGCAACGTGAAGAGGAAGATGAGAGTGAATATGATGACGCGAGCCTAGTGCTTTCTGCTCTACAAGTGCGCAATGTACCTGCAGGCTACAGTGATTATGCAGCTACTGATTACAATCTGTGCTGCCACCACATTGCAGCAGCAAAAGTGAAGAGGAACAGATTGAAGACCAATCGACTGTGACAACCGCACAGGCCTTAAATTGCCCAGGTCTGCAAATGTCTGACAACAACAGAAAACTCGCAGGATGAACTGGATGCCCTTACTGGCATTGAGAATTTTGTGTTGAGGGCACATGTAGCCAAAAAGCAATTACCCATTTGTGATTTCTTTAAGAGGTCTGGTAAGCCATAGAAGTCAATGAATTCATGAACCTTTTTTGATCTGTACTCAAATGTTTTTCACAGGTCCTGTCAGCAGCAAGCAATTGTTCAATAAGTTTGTTGTGGACCTTTCTCACTGTTTGTTTTGCGTCGTTAAGGTACAGAAATGCTTAAAAATGCGATACAAATGAATGCCTAATCGTAATGTGTGCTGTTATCTTGCCCAAAGTCATATATATGAGAACTTCTGATAATTCAAACAAAATCCTGGGGTCCCTTCGACTTTGAATTAACAAGAGTCAACGGTAGTTGCACTCTAAGGTTACATATATTATGTTGAGGCATGAAAAGGAAAGAAAAATAAAGAGCCTCTGCCCGTGCCACTTAGTATAACGGGCTAACTAAGGTTACAATAGAACAAGTACCGTATAAACCGGAATATAAGTCGAGATTTTTTCTTAAAAAAAAGCGAGCTAAGGTCGCCCCTCGTCTTATATAGCGGTCTTTAGCAGAATGTGAGTCACAGTCTGGCAACGTCTAGCGTGCCTGCATGCAAACGGACAGCTGAAGCCGTATCGACATCCAAACGTGGTTGCTTGCATTTTTGTTTTCAGTCACTTGCGCGTTACTAGCAGTGATATCAACCCTAGGGATTTATCCCTAGATTTAGGGGTTTTTTGTTTGTTTTAGAGATCTAACATCTTTGTGAAACCTAGAGATTTTGAAAGGCTTTAGAAATTTTTTTTTTGCAATAGCGTGTAAAATCGATTTCATGGTAGGCTTATCTGATAATATTGCTTTTGCGCTTCTTTTTGCTGTTATTCAGTGACGAAAGAGGGCGCATTCCTTTTGCTGTCTTGCCGGGCCGAGAGATGGCGGCAGCAGACGCGAGATTATCGGCCGCTGCAGTGAGAAAAACGTGTCTTTGTCATCTCTGTGCCTAGAGTGACTGGTGAACTTTGAACGAAAAAGCTGAATTTTGGCTTGTAGTGGAGCGCGTACCTTCATCGTACAAACGTGCTGCACATCAAATGGCAACTTCTGCACCAGAAAACTTTGTGGAAGGTGAGCCATGCAGAAAAAAAGCGAAAGCATACGACCAAAAATATTTGACAAAATGGGAAGATGATGCGAAGTACAGAGGGTGGCTGTCGGCCAGTAAAAAAGGGCCTTTGTACTTTTCTTGCAATGTGATTGCAAAGGAGGAAAATCTGAGATCGACCACCACCTTGCAAGCGCAAAACACAAGAAAAGCGCTGCAAGCTTGCAGTCGACCCGCACGTTAACATCCATGCCTTCAGTAAGTGGGCAAACTCAAGTGGACAAATGTGCCAAAGAAGCGGAAATCAGATTTGCCGCGTTCATCGCGGAACACAATCTGCCCTTTAATGCCATGGGGAATTTAGTTGATGTTGTTAAGACGTCACGTGCCGACTCACAGGTTGCAAAGAACATAAGTTGTGGCCGGACCAAGTGCGCTGCAATTGTAAAGAATGTGCTTGGGGGCGAGAGTCGCGAAGCTCTTTGTGAGCTTTTGCGCAAACAGAAGTTCTCCCTTCTGGTGGACGAATCCACTGACAAGGGAACAGTCAAGCATCTCTCACTCGTTGCCCGAGTAATGAACATCGATGGCGGCATAATGGATGCATTTTTGGACTTAGTACCAGTCAGTGATGCGACTGCCAGCGCTCTCTACTCTAGTCTTAAGGCAGTGTTTACTGCTGCGGAAATTCCGTATGAGAAAAATTTGATTGGTTTTGCGGCCGACGGAGCAAACGTGATGATGGGTGCACATCATTCCGTCGCATCACTTCTCCAAGCAGAGATTCCAGGACTCTTCATTATGATGTCTGTTTGCCATTCATTCCATCTGTGCGCCTCGTATGCGTGTAAAACTCTTCCACGGGGAGTTGAGGACCTGACACGCGATGTTTTCCACTACTTTTTGTCGCCGAAGCAGACATCTGCCTACCAAGATTTTCAGAAGCTCGCAGAGGTGAAGCCACACAAGCTGTTGCACCCAAGCCAGACAAGATGGCTGTCTCTCCAAGTTGTTGTAACACGCCTGCTTGAGCAGATGCCAGCCCTGATTTTGTTTTTCACAAAAGCAGCAGCTGAAGACTGCCTGCTTGCGGCAGAAGCCATTTTAGAAAAACTGAGCGACCCGTCAACAAAGCTCTACCTCGAGTTTCTTGAGTATGTGCTGCCGTTCTTCACTGACCTAAATAAAGAAATGCAGTCAGAAGAAACCCGAATTCACTTGCTGCATGAGAAGGTTTCAGCCATGCTGAAATGTATTCTGGAATGCTACATCAAGCGAGACTACTTGGAGGCCACACCATTGTCCGACGTGTGCTACAAAGACCCAGCCAAGTTTCTGCCGTTAGACGAAGTATACCTAGGAGCAAAACCAACTGCCGCACTAGCCAGCAACACGCACGGCTTAAACAGCAACCAAGTTCACAACTTTAGGCTGCGGTGTTTAGATTTCTTTATTGAAGCAGCTCATCAGGTATACCTGCGGTTGCCACTAAAAAGTGGACAGATGAAACGTCTGAGAGTCCTCGACCCGAAAGTTGTCATGGGCAAGACAGTTGCATAAATCGCGTCACTTGCGATCTCCTTTCCCCTTATCGTGAAAGAAAGGGAAGTAAACGAACTGGACAGGGAATGCGACTTCTCCGCAACATGGAACTGAGCGATCACGCTGACATGACTGCAAGTCAGTTCTGGCACAACATATCGCAAATGAGAAAAGGAGACGGATCACAAGAGTACCCCTTGCTGTCCAATTTCATGAAAAACCTTTTGTGCCTACCACACTCGAGCGCTGCTGTCGAACGTGTGTTTTCGCAAGTAAACCTTTTGAAAACGAAGCAACGAAACAGGTTGTCAACGGACGCGTTGTGTGGTTTGCTGCATGCGAAAAGAACCTTGATGAACAGCTCCTGTTACAGCTTCAAGATCACTCCTTCTCATTTGAAGAAGATGAACAAAGATATATATGACGATTAAAACTTGAGGACTGTGTGCGTCTTAATTCTGTATTTGTGTGCCATATCTCTATAGAATTAAGAATTAAGCTATGTCTGTATGCGAGTATCGACACTGAATGCATGTTTGATGTACATAGTTTCATTTTTGTCGTGCAAATTTTATGTTATCGAAGGAGTGCTTCTGCGCAGGGTTTTGCAGTAAAAAAAAAAAATGAGTGCAAACTATTTTTGTTCACAAATATAGAATTCCAGACCGCTTTCTTTCAGCGTGCTATTAAAACAAAAAACATGTTCTCAGTTATATGGTATCATTTTCTTATTTTGTAATTACCAACCCTACGTCTGTATCATTGCTGTGTAACTTGCAAGAATACATTTTTGCAGATATCAGTTTCTCGTCATATGTCATCTAAGTCGCGCCAACTACTATTTGACGATGTTTGATTGCGACTATAAGTAATAAAGGACTGCGCGGTAAGTTATGTCATTTTACCATTTATGAGTGTTCTGTATGAAGCGAGGAGGGGGCTTTCACAAAGTCGGGTGTTTTCGTCTTTCTGTCTGCTTCTCAAAACAACCCTAGTCTACATAAAGTACTTCGATGTGTTCACGGGGCTTAACAGACAATGCAATCACTTTCAACTTAGAATCAACTGCACCTATTTGTCAATGAGCTGCGTGGCTTCTTTGCACGTAAACATAAGTCGTTGCGGTAAAGCGAGAGTCATCTGCTTGAACTTCGCTTACGATTGAGGGCAACGTTGACTGAGGGGGAGTCGGCCACCGCTGTTGCTCCTCCAGTGACCATACATACGTCATGCGATACGTTAATGATGATGATGTCACAATCATGCGCTTTGCAACGGGTGGACGTCGGTTTACACGAGTCCGACCAAAACAAAAAAGTTTGACAAAATAAAAAGAAAACACAATGCTCAGCACCTCCCCAACAGTCGTACCCTCGCTCGTACGTCTCTGTAAAAGCTGGCGCCATCTGTGGACTCTGTCTCCAAAAAACATTTAGAAAAAAAAGTTAAAATTGCGGCTAATACACTTTTATTCATCCCTGTCACAAACTGACGAAAGAGTAAACTGCGCGGCGACTTTGATAAAGGTGAAATGCTGCATTAACAACAAAATAATTGTAATCTAGGGATTTTTTCTAAATCTGGGGATTTTTGGGCGGTCAATTTAGGGATAAAACGCCGACCTGAGTTGGCATCACTGCGTGTTAGTCTTCGCGTGTGCTGTTTCGTTCGACCATGTGCGTTAGCAATGAATTCCTCGTTAGCAATGAATAGCGGCACGCGGAGGCAGTTTACAGCGGCATTCAAGAAGAAAGTTATAGAGTTCACCCAAGCAAACGGCAACATGGCCGCTCAGCTCCAGTTTGGCGTTTCAGAAAAGAGCGTGCGGTATTGGCGCGGACAAAAAGGCGAGCTGTTCGCGTGCAAACCGAGCAAAATGTCCTTTCGTGAACGTCGTGCAGTGCACCCACAACTTGAGGACGCACTTACAGACTCTGTGCAGCAGCTTTGTGCGCGCTCACTACCCGTGACTGTGGATTCGATTCGCCGCAAAGCACTGGAGCTCGCGCGTGAAGCCGGACTGCATCGAGAAGAGTTCAGCGCACCGAAGTCATGGGTGCGCCGTTTCACGAGGTGCAATGGATTTTCCCTCCGCCGGTGCACATCAATATGCCAGAAGCTGCCGGAGGAGTTCGCTGATAAGCTCGTCAGCTTCCAGCGGTTTGTAATTCGGCTTCGAGATGAGCACGACAACATGCTGGGACAAATTGCAAACGAGACCCCAGTGTGGTTCAACATGCCTTCGTCTACAACGGTCAACGAACGCGGCGCCAAAGAGGTGAAACTTCTGTCGACAGGAAGTGAGCACTCGTGCTTCACTGTCATGCTTGCATGCATAGCTGATGGCAAAAAGCTGCCACCTTTTGTGATTTTCAAAAGAAAGACCATGCCAAAGGAAGCTTTCCCGTCAGGTGTTGTAGTGTGCGTTAATGAAAAAGGCTACAATGGACGAGGCCATGATGGTTGAATGGATCCGTGTAGTGTGGAATCGCCGGCCCGGTGTACTGCCGAGTCGTCGGAGCATGCTGGTTCTGGATGCATTTCGCGGTCACCTGACTGAATCAGTAAAGCGCGCGCTCAGCGAAGCTAGGACCAACCTTGTTGTCATTCCTGATGGAATGACGTCAACCCTTCAGCCACTCAACGTCATACTTAACAAGCCATTTAAGGACAGAGTGTGGCAGAAATACGAGTGGATGTCCGGCGTCATTCCGAAAACGCTGACGGGCCGCCTGCGAAGGCCTCCGCTTGCGACCGTCTGCAGCTGGGTGCTGTCGGCCTGGTCTTTGCCAGATGCTATGGTCCAGAAAGCATTCAAGAAGTGCTGCTTAAGCAACAAGCTTGACGGAACTGAGGACGACGCACTGTGGGAGGCGGCGAGCGACAAAGAGTCATCTTCCGACGACGCTGCTGAGATTTCGGAGTGAGACCGTAGCTCCGGTGATGCAGGGACGCAGCCGATGTTTTAAATAAATGCGTTTCAGCAATTTTTCTCTTTTTTTCACTTCAAGGTAAGGGGGCCGACCTATACTCCCACTCGACCTATACACGGTTTATACGGTAGAAAAATTTTTACCAGTCATTAATGTACAAATTATATAAAACTTGGGCAGAACATTGATTAATTAGAAAACTAAGCTCTTGAAAGCTATCATAGATAGGTAAAAATCGATTGCATATTTGTTTTTAGGATGCCAGCATATACTAGCCACAAAAGCTTCATCTCTCTAAGTTAAATATTGAACAAAATTTGGTCAAAGACCAAGCTCGGCCCTTAAAGAAAGGGCCAAAGTACAAGGTACCGCCGCCCAAATCCCAACATATGAACTCCTCTGCTGAAGGTCATGGGCTTGGGCGTGAAGGCAGAAGCTTGGCTCCTTGTGTTCGTATTAATAACAGCTGGTAGTGTGCGCTAGTGTTGTGTCTTCCCTTTTGTGTTCTCTTTGTGCTGTCGTCGTTGCACCACTAACCGGTCACTATATTCAACTAGGTCTCAAAAGCCCTTAAGCCAAGACCAATACACTATTTCTACAACTAGCAGATGTGACTATCGCTGTTTACGGGGCGTCCGCAGAAGTAGGCAGAAGATAGTGGCGCCACACGTTGGATGGAGGACGTGGTGGTCTCCATGGCAGAACCTCAAACATCACTTAAGTTCCAAAATGACACACCCAATCCAGAAGAGTGGGAATGAGTGATGGCGTCACGTGTCTCCCATTTCCCTTGTCCCGTCACAAACTCTGCCGAGCCAAGGATAGATGGTGTAGCACAATGCCTGGGAGAAAGAACAAACACACACTGTCAATTAGTATGAAGGGAAAGTTCAGCATGCTGGTCTACAGAAAAAAAAAAAAAAAGGGTGATCGATGCAACTGGTGCAGAGGAGAATGTGTTAGCATAATGGTTCAGACTAATTTTAGTTTCGGTTAGACGAACTATTTCTTTGCATGCTTTCCAATTCCTTGAAATTGCTTGTAATAATT
Organism: Amblyomma maculatum; assembly: GCF_055883805.1. Taxonomy (NCBI): domain Eukaryota; kingdom Metazoa; phylum Arthropoda; class Arachnida; order Ixodida; family Ixodidae; genus Amblyomma; species Amblyomma maculatum. The sequence continues at coordinate 122,177,793 of NC_139346.1, forward strand.
TGAAATTTGTTTAAACAAGACAAGGTGTCCCAAAAATATTGAGCTTAGTTTTCAAAATGGCCAAGCGCTGAATGCTTGAATCCCCCATGCAAGTGCCCATGTGCTCCTGCATGTAGGCTGGCTACAACACCAATGAAAGTTGATGAATACAATGATAACTAAAGCATAGCGTGTGAGACTTGCAGTACAACCCTGGGAGAGACAACTTGCGGCCATAGTCGACTGGTCTAAAGTGATGGCAAGCAAAGCGCATCTATTCGTGACGATATGGGTTCAAATCATGCTCGAAGCCACATTTACGTCGTTTTTTTTTTTCTGTTTCCGCTTTATCAGAACCAATGCAGTACACTGAGTAAGAGATTCTGGATTTTCACTCAAACGGCCATTTTGAAGCTAACACATTAGAAGCAGTACCAAACTTTTTGCCCTCACGAAGGTTGCATTTTGACGCACCCTGAAAAATTTTTAGAAGGCCGAAATCATGAGAAAGCCGGATATCGTCACCTGCCAGAGGCGCAGCCAAGCACTGAAGAGTGCATCGTGCAGGTCACGCAGGGAAGTGCAAACTCTCCAGTTTACAACCGCATTGCTTAGTGCACCAAGCAAATGGGCCTTCTTGTGACCCTTGCGCTCCAAAAACTTTTGTCCCATCATGTAATACCGGCATCAAATGAAATGGAAACAGCCGAGCAACTGGAAAAAGGTCCAGCTCAGGCAGTCTGCCTGTCATCAAGAAAGAGAGGCGTGCTCATCCGGTTTGGGATAGTTTTGCTACTGTTTCCTCTTATGTTCGTCGTTTCCTCATTTCACCGCTGGAGCGACGCATTCATTATTTCCAGAGACGGTGACTCGTGCAGCCCAGTTTTGCTCGTGGTGTTGGCTGCGGCCCACCTGGGGGATGAGAGCACGATGGAAGCGAGGTCAAAGCACTGTGTGCCGGTGAGCACTCTTACCTCGCAGCCGTACAATGCTCTGCTGCTTGCATTTCATTTTACGCAGATAGCGTGCCACAGTCAAAACTACGTTATGAAATGGCAAGGTGCTAAAGGCGGGCCTCCTTTTAGCACTCCCACATTACAGAATTGCCAGTGAGCTATTACGTCACATAAAGACGTCCTGCCGTCACCAGTTGTTCAAAAGAGCCTGTAATAAGGTGTAGTGAATAAATGAAATAAATTTGAGAGTTTGACGTAATGCTACAGTATAGAACAAAGAGATTGTCTACTAATGGCAATGAGCTATAATAAACTTGGCCAAGTGCAAGTTATTTCAAGACATAGGCACGAGTCAGTGATGAAAAAAAAAGGCGCTGTCCTCGAGGTGGCAATCATATGTTACAAAAAGAGCAGCAACACTGCCATCCCTGGCCAAAAAACTTAAAGGTCCACGGAAACGGCCCCCAAGAAACCACTGATAAACGTGTTCAGTGTGTAGAACACATCCTTTTGAGCATTAACGCAAAGTATAACTCCTTGGAACAAAGCCAGCAATTTATTATTAATTTTTAAAAACAGCGTTTTTTGAAATTCGCGGGCAGAGGAAATGTCGCTTGGCGGTGTCGCATGGAACTACTTCCTAATCCCGTGACGTCACGGGTCGGTTGACTGGCAAGGCTTGCTAGAAGCTGCCATTCGCTGCGGTCACTGCAACCATGACGTCACGGACACACTTCCGGTAGCTGCGAAAGTCGTCTGCTCGTGCGCTGCTCGAACTCTGTAGCCCGCTGCCCTTATCGGTTAGGTGGCCATTGCCCATTAAGTGCAACAACCGAAGCGACGCAGGGATCGGCAGAACGAAGCTGCATTTACAAATATCTTATTTATGTAACGTGGTTTCAGGACTATCGCAGTGTCGTCCGATGAGGCGTCAACAGCACGGTCAAGCACCGCACGATGGCAGCACCTCCTCGACCGCCGTAAACACCGCCGCTGTGGCCCCTCCTCCTGCATACCGTTCGCGAACGACACGGCGGGTCGTTAGCACTGATGTCCGAAATAAAGCATGCTAAAATTTGTTGGCGTCTGGAATACTGAGCCGAATATCAAGTATGAAGCCCTCGTGAGGATCGCTGACCAGCAGCAAATTGCTGGTAAGAGCGATAGCCGTGATACAAGCTAGTTTCTGCTCAAGCCAGCTGCCGCTGGTGCATTTCGGCTGATCCGATCTGCTCGTACTAGCTCTGCGATTAATGCGTCGGCAGAGTTAATCCTATAATTATTTTACTATGGCAGGATAGGAATCACTACAAGGCAGTTTCATAAGTAGACGATTTACGACAGCGTTGATAATGTTCTAAAGCGTCGACCGCCGCGGCTTCGAAGCGAAACAATAGGCCTAGCGACGACTAGGGACAGTCACGCACGGCGCCGGTGTTCGCCGCGCTCGCACGTTCCACCCCCGCGGTAATTGTGTAACGTACCTCAGCCTCCTCGCGGCATCCCGTGCTGCAAGCGTTGCAAACTCGTGTACTTTCATAGCTAAGGCCGCGTATTTTTTGGCGTTCTGCTCAGCAACAAGCCGTTCAAACGATACTGTAGGCACGACAAGGCTTCAGTACGCAGTCGCTGCGCTGTCGGCCGTAATCAAAGACGTCGGGCGGCACCATAATCTATACATCGATCTTTAAACGTGATACAGTGGGCAAATGAATAACTTTGTGAAGCAGACCCGCTCGTACGTTTCGCGCACTCGGGCGCCGACGAGTAGCTTCCGTCAACAGACGCCGTCATAAGCTCGGTTAATGATGCAAACCGAGGTCGTCAAGCTCGGTTTGCGGTAACCGCGGTTAGTGGTGCAACCATGGTTTGGTCCGCCGTGTAACATAGGATAACCACGGGTTCGCGGTTACACTAACCGTCGCTGCGCGAACTGGCAAACTCCTCAGGCGTGTGCAAGCGAGGACGGGTTGGCGCGAGTACGCCAGCGAGCGCGCGGCAACCGGAAGTTCGTCGAAGTGACGTATGTCTGGGCGGAGCTTTGAACTTGCTTGTATTCTTTGTTTTTTTTATGGCTCCCTTCAGCGTACGAGTTGAGAGGGAAAATTGGAAGGGTCATTTTTGATCGCCGATATCTCTGGTGTTGCAGAAGCTAGATCGAAAATTTTTGCGGGAGAATGATGGGTGGTTCAATAACTATCAGTGCTATGGCGTTGTTTACCCTTCTTTGTGACCCCTTTCAGTGGACCTTTAATTGCCCTGACTACGCCCTGCTGTCACCTTATGACGATCGAACTGCTCTAAAATGGGCCACGTCCTACTGGGTAGCAAAAAAAATTGGCTGGGGCTTAGCTAAGGTTAAGCCTGGATATCTCGAATCGAAAAGCTTCGGTGATGCTTGTGGTTTAGCTTATGGTTATGCTTTATGATTTAGCCTATGGATATGCTTATGGTTTAGCTTATGGTTAGCTTTATGATTTAGGCTATGGATATGCCTACGGTTTAGCTTATGGTTATGCTTCACGATTTAGCCTATGGATATGCTTATGGTTTAGCCTATGGTTATGCTTTATGATTTAGCCTATGGATATGCTTACGGTTTAGCTTATGGATATGCTTTATGATTTAGGCTATGGATATGCTTACAGTTAAGCTTATGGTTATGCTTTACGATTTAGGCTATGGATATGCTTACGGTTTAGCTTTATGATTTAGCCTAGGATATGCTTACGGTTTAGCTTATGGTTATGCTTTATGATTTAGGCTATGGATGTTCTTACGGTTTAGCTTATGGTTATGCTTTATGATTTAGGCTATGGATATGCTTTACGATTTAGGCTATGGATATGCTTACGGTTTAGCTTATGGTTATGCTTTATGATTTAGCCTAGGATATGCTTACAGTTTAGCTTATGGTTATGCTTTATGAGTTAGGCTATGGATATGCTTAGGGTTTAGTTTATGGTTATGCTTTATGATTTAGCCTATAGCTATGCTTACTGTTTAGCTTATGGTTATGCGTTAGGCGTTTCAGACTGCTTTGCTGCATCGTTTAGCGAGACGTTCTCCTTGTTCGGGTGTCCCGGACACTCGCCGAGCTTTCAGCCTTTCGGTTCTTCGCTCCTTTTCAGCCAACTACCGTGGTAGCACTTCTGTATCTGTAGTATCACTCTCCTGTCCTTCCATGTTAAATGTGCATGCCTTTTCTCTGGCAAGCGGTTATATATCCGGCCTCCGCAATAAACACATGCGCATGTTAAAGATGCTTCGTGTCTTCTCTTATTTCAGTGTCATTTTTACGGCTAGCACGGCACTATGCTTTCGTGCCTAAAAACTGTGGATGCTTGGGAGTGAAAGTGAAAAGATAGAAAGGGGAGTCGTAGTGGAGGGCTACGGAATAATTTCTATCACCTGGGGATCTTGAACAAGTGCTGTACGATGTCAGCGCACGTTAAAGATCCCCAGGTGGTCGAAATTACTACAGCTCCCGTTTCTCTCTTTCCACTTTCACTCCCAAGCATCCAGTTTTTAGGCACGAAAGCATAGCGCGATGCTAGCTGTAAAAATGACATTGCAATAAGAGTAGACACGAAGTATCTTTCGCGCGTGTTTATCACGTGTTTCACGCCGTTGCTGCCTTTTTATAGAGAAACAAAGTGCCAAAAGAGTCTCGACGTGCGCTGCTATTCGCTAGTCTGTGCCCGTGACTAAAATGGGTCACCCAATTGGCTGACAGGCTTCCTGTCGTCTACTTGCTGCAACTGTGGCGGGCCGCAAGCGACAGCTGTCAGAGTGTCATTGCTGGTACGTCTCAACGTTGCTAGATACTTTCCCAGTTCTCAAAATCCACCTTCCTCCCTTCCCTTATGGTGCAGTTCAGGTGTCCACAGAGCAAGTGTGACAGATACTGTGCATTACCCTTCTTGTGATGGAGTCGGTGGCGGCCACCTGTGCCATGCATGACGTCACTCGTGCTCAATCATACGCCGGCTCACGCGGAGCATGGTGGTGACTAGTATAGTGAAGCTTTTCGCTTCAAAAATATTTCCAACAAAAAAAAATTATACAGGTGGCTAAATCTATTACATTTGAAAACACTAGTTTGGAGTAAGTAGTTCATCCTGGTAGATGTATTAGATGTCAGTGCCTTCATGCCTTCACCTACCAGACGCATGTTAGTGACGAGGACTATGATGTATGCTGCCGAAGTTACGGCGTCCTGCCAAGACCGGGCTATGGGCATTTTGTCAAATATATTGGGCTCCAGTTTTGGAGCCAGAACTCCTGTGCCAAGGCATTCACCCTGATGAAACCCGATAGTAATGCACGCTGGTCACCTAATGGAGCCACTATTCAAATTCCCACTATTCCGCAAAATTTAGTTGCAGAACAGCGACATTCACCAACATGGCATTGATGCATCTGCCAAAAAGACAAGTACAGCCACCCAAATCTCTAACTGGCAGGCGTGACGACCGCATTTTCTGTGGTTCTAAGCGTTACAGAGCAGTTAACCTGCGAAAAGTCCAAGTACAGTAGAACCTTGGTGATATGAATTTCACGGGGCCACGAAAAAATTCGTATCATCCGAAAATTTGTATCATAAAAACGAACGAAAATAAGTATGCAGAAGCATGAGAAAGGCAGTCGTGAAGATCTGTTTACGTCCGAGAAGGTTTATTACGGTTGCGCGGCCACAGCTCGGCATTCGCGGCACACAGAGCACGACAGGCGATCGCAACGTCGGCAACGTGTGGGACACGTGCCTCCATGGACTTCTCGCGGCACGAACAGCACAAGAGATGGCGACGTGCCAGCCGCGCAGCACCGCAGACTGCTCACAATGCGTACAGCGCGCCAGCGGTCGCGAAGTCTACGATGTGCGCCCGCCACCGCGTGCGCTGCCGGCTACTACTCACGGCTGCGCACCGCTGCAAACCTTTCGCGGCGTGCGAAACGATTGCGATGCCAGCGATGTGCGATCCGCCTGCCTCCGCGTACAGCATGACTGGAGATGGCGAAATGCGGGCCGCACGGCACCACGAACTGCTTGCGGATTGCGATTGTGGAGCCAGCAATGTCCGGTTTGTGCGCAACCGCCGCCGCCAGCTACGGCGGTTGCAACGGCGGCGGTGGTTGGGACGTCTACGGTTTGTCAGCCGCGCGCCGCTGAAAGCCTCTCGTGGCGTGAGCCCGACAGAAAATCGCAACGTCAGCGAGGTGCGGACCACGCGTCACTGCAAACTGCTCGTGATGTGTACATACAGCGTGACTGGCGATCGCGTAGTCAACGATGTATAGGCGGTGCATAGTGCTCAAAGTTGTAGTCGCAGTTCGCGCGTTTGTATTATCCGTAGTGGCGCGGGAGAGTGTTCAGACCATCCGAAATTTTCCACATTGTACACAATGCACTCTGGCTGGGAAATTTCGCGAATTCGTATCACCAAGATTTTACTGTATATGCAAGGGCTCACCAAGCCCTTGCTTAATCTTGACCTTCTGGGAAGTTTTATCTGCCCTAAGGTACAGGAGCACAGAAAAGGCAGCCACTGCGCACGCCAGTTAAAGATTTGGGCGGCTGTACTGTTCTTAATATTTTTAATACGCAAGCATTGTATGGCTATGTAGGTGGCTTTCGCGTGGACATGACTTTGTCGGAGCTGTAAAAGAGGAACTAGTTGGCATATTGGGAAAAGAATGGTTTGATCAGATACAACGTCAAGGAAAGGTGTGCAAGTGACAATGGCTGATGTGGGTTAATTAGTTATGTAATTAGAGACAATTAGGTCAATGAAACATCGAAATAGCCGGGAGGGGTAATGTTGACCACTTAATGTTGACCACCTTAGGGTCAAGGGTAACCACAAGTGGTACCGACATTTGGTGGCGTAGGCCTAACTTCCGGTGGCAGGACATTTGAAATGTTTGCACGTGAACAAGCTGGAAAGGGCGTCATTTGCGCATACAAATAGGTGGGAGTGGATGGAAAGTGTGTAAAGAGAGGTAATCAACCAAGCAGTCTGAAAAATTCCGAGAGCACTGCACTGCAGAAATGCAAAGGCCTGAGTGTTTCTACTACACACGGTACATTGCACTCAACTTCGTCGAACACAACCAGCGTTCCCTTAAGGGGGGACGAGGGTCTTAAAACTAACTCTCTTAGTTATGGCTAGAATCTCACGAAACTTTGCACACAGATGTGGTTTTCTCTCCTGATTTCAAAAATGTAATTATAATCGAGCTGGTGGTATTAGATCAAAAGTTATCTAACAAAGTCCAGAGCATAATTAGTGAATTTCTTACGCAGCTTTAATGAACTTTCTCATTGCATTTCGTTACTTTTAATTACATAGATTGATAGCCAAAGTCTTCCCATACCCGATGACATCCTTCGTTTTCCTCAAAAAGGCATGTCATTCTCACATATTATGGTGAGAGTAAAAGGCTGCATTATTTGAAACGAACTCATTAAGCTAATCTCAAATTGACATTTATCCATTGCCTAAACTAAAAAACTAAAAATGTCATCGGGTACTTCATTTCTCTCTGAAGAAAATGGTACCAAAGTTATTTGTGTGAACTAAAAAGAAGTTATCAAAACCCTGCGTAAGACTGTAGAGATCGACCAAAAATATGAAACTGAGAAAAAGGCATTTGAAGTTTGATCACATATTATAACTTGAACAATCAGTAGCCTCACTGTGATATTTCTCACCAAAAATGTCATGCTCTTCCCATTTCCAAAACTGTCTGTGGATTTTGAATATGTCAACTAAAACTGAAACTATCACCATTACCCATGGCCAAGGTAGTGTATGCCATTAGGAAATCAGCAAAATTTTTTGACATGCAATATTATTTTAATGGCAATTTGAAAAAATCTCGATAGAGTGATGTAAGTGTTGGATCACCCCCTGATCTTTTCAATATGACTGCAGTGGTGCTAAATTTGTCATTGTCACTCGGCGACAATGTAGAGAAAAAGCACAGTAAGGCTGAGTGCAGTGTCCAGAAACAGCACTGAGAAAAACGTATTTGCATTTTGAGACAACCTTTAACTTTTGCTACACTGCAGCTATGGTAATATAAATGGAATCGTTGTGAGGCTTTGTTCTTTATGAGGAAGGCTATATACTAAACATATAACAGTACCCTCCCCAAATACTGGTAAAAGCTTGCCACAAAGTCTAAATATACCACCACTAGACCAAGCGGGAGAAGCTTTATTTACAACTTCATATGCCTGTGGCAGTGCCCTTCAAGGCAAACAGATACTCAAAATTACGATAAAACGGTCTTGCAATATTATTAAACCTGCACAAAGTTTAAGGCTAAAGCACAGCGGCATACTGGAATGACCTAATAAATTGGCTAATGTTGCAGAATGAAACTTTGCTACTTTGCTGTACAGCGCATGCAGGGCCGCACGCGGAGTCCCTTGCTGGAGCTAAAGCTCGAACTTTTACACCCCTTGAGCGCAGCGACGCGATTACTTAGACAATCTGAAAAAAAAAAACAGAAAAAAAACACGAAACCGTCCGCGGAAAATGAACGCGGGCAACGGCGCGACGTCAGGCTCGCCTGTCGTCTGAAGCGACGCGATAACAAAGCAACGAAGTGGTAGCGTCGGTGAGGACCATGAGTATCAGCTGAACAGTTAAATCTATCGATGCTATCTCTGATGCCTCTGAACCGCTCACAAACAATTATATGCCGCCGGACGTGCTGCAGCTAGGTCGAGAACACGCCGCGCGACCCTGGCAGCGAGCCGCCGCACTCGTTCTTCGACGCGCACTCGCTAGGCACTTCCGTTTTCAATACACTCCTGATACGGCTACGTCTACTGAGCTATAACCGAGCTACGTCTAAAGACCAGCACCGGCTGCGGGAACGACTGATAACGACCGCGAAAGCGCATCATAAACGAGCGAAGCAGCAGCCGCGACGAAGAACGTTAAAAACAGACAAACAAAAAAAAATGGCAAGTCAGTCGCGCTGGCCAATGGGAAGCGCGAGACGAGGGGCTCGCTTCACGAGCGCGCGCTCCAGCCAATCAGCGGACCGGAAACGGCTTTCGGAAAACCCGCGACGGTGGTCGTTCTGTTTGAGCGACGTCATTTGGAGATGTCGCAAAATGCGCACAATGAAACAAGCTTCAAAACAAGTCCAAGATGGCAGCGGCCAGCCGGCTGCTTCACCCGCGGCGCGCGCAGGAAGTTCGAACAATTTTCACCCCTTTTTTGGCCATTTCGAGGCTCCCGTGGCGTTTTAAAAGTCGATTTTACCGTATTTCCCGATCGAATTCAGTGTTGATATTTTGAAGGCTAGTGCTCAAAGGTACAGACATTCCGAAAATGCATTTTTCTCAAAATCAATTTTTCGCCCATTTTTGACCAGTTTAAGACCCGCGTCCCCCCTTAAACGCATCAAACGTCACCGGAGTTCTATGACTGGTTTACAGGAAAGGAAAGAAGCAGTATCTGTCACTCGTGGAATTCCGCTGACACATCTCGCGGACAACACAGCAATGCTCACGCTTGCACATTTCTCCAGTGCAGATCCTGCAGTGATCTCGGAAATTTTTTATGCAATTTCAGGGCTAACTTTTGGTTTTATATCAACATTAACACTAAAGCAAACGCTCAGAAGTTAAAATTTAAACTGCGCACACGCTTACATTATACCCTATATGCATTTTTTATTTTTCTGTCCTGCATTTTTTATTTTTCTGTCCAATAAATTGGATGTCGCACTGAGCTGGAACAATTGGTGCTATTGAGAAAAATGAGGCTTTTCATGTTCGTAACCCTGTTGACATATCATAAAAGCATTAGAAAAACTCACTCCAAATGCATCTTGGGTCTCAGGAGAATAAAAAGCACCACTTTAACCACGGCTGAATTCTGATCTCACTCTCCCATTTCAATGGCGAAGCTCTAGCCACGGCCGCTCGATGGAAGCGCACTAGGTGCGGCCTGCTACGTCGCCCGAAACCGGCGGGAGGCGCCTACTTCCAGTCGCCACCGTTCGGGGACAGCCGCGCGCGGAGAGCTGCGCCTGGCTGCGCTTTGAGGGAGGCGTCAGCGTGGTAGAAGCCTTTTATTTTAAGGATATAAGAGCTCCGCTTCACACAATTTGGCAACAAGAATTAGTATATACTGTCATGTCTAGTGCGACCATGTCAGCACTTAGCACTTGCTCGGCAAGGATGTATACTGGAGTGTACCCCGAAAAACTTATAGTGACGGTGGTTCAAGCGATTGGAGAGCTCGCATTACCATGATGTTGCATTCGGATCCAGTTGTTCGTCACATTAAAATGTGATTCGGTTGTGAACAATTCGAAGCTGTTCAGCTGCCATGATAGCCTAATGAATAACCACTTAATTAACTATGTCGCAAATTCCGTGTGTCATTTTCATACCATTTACTCATTCCTGCATACAGCTTTTATACACAAACTGATGTTAACCTGTTCTAAGCTGCCAGCGCTATCCAATAAAAAAATGTCCTACTATGAGCAACCTCTGTGAAAATGCGACATGTAACCAACCTTTCTATCTCATTGTGACAAATTCTACTGTGGAAATATGAAGATGTTTATTAGGTTAGATCTAGATGATAACCTGGGATCTTCTACTCAGTTGGAGACATTAAACTTTGTACGCCAGAACGCTATCCGTCATGGCTTCCAGCATTTTGCATGACCGGACAAAGTAAGCGCGCTTGATAGAGCCGGTCTGCCTCAAGGTGCTATACGTATATGCGCCGAAAGTTTTTATTACTATTTTTATTGGCTGCTCGCAAACCCATACAATTTTGCTGGTTCGTAATTTTCAATGGAAGAACGCGCATCGAGTGCTGCTATTGTGAAACTCTTAGCTGTGATCACAAGAATGTTCACGCGTCAGAGCGCAACTGCAGCCAAGATTCAGTGAGCAGCCGAGTATGCTTATTTAATGGCCACACAAAAAAAGAAAGAAAATTACCAATCGCAGGCGGAAAACCTTTCTTGAGCGAGGTTTATGCCATAGCCATAAACATCACTCCACTGTTGAGTTGATATTTCCAGCCCAGCTCGCTATCAGTGGGGGCAGCAACGTAACAATATCTTGCATAGAGCCTTAGCTTGGGCACAATCATTGTTTTTATAGATTAGCTGCAGGTACTGTGTACAGTGAGAAAACAATGATGAAACCAAAAGTTTACACAGCTTGCTACTTCCCCGGACCTCTTCAGACTTCATCATCCTGTTAATGAATGTGTTCGTAAGCTGACAAAGCTTGATTACTTCCTTTGCGGGGTACATCAAGCCTCCATTGTCCTTGGTTTTCATTAACCTGCAACTGGTCCAGTTGACTAAATTTCCTGCAACAGGCTCTTGCTCGACTGACATGTCGCCTCAAAACCATTACCAAATATCGCATAAATTAAGCAACAACCTGGTAGTGATAAACAAAACTTGGGGTTCTTAAGTCTCCTTGAGGAGCCTTGTTAGAGTGCCCGCACTTTGCTACCTGCTTATTCACCGTATCCCGTAATTGCTGCCTCTGTCGCATATCATTAGAATGCAACCTTAAGCCACCGCATTATATGCAATAGCACCCTACACATAGCTATATAAAGCCCCTCTTTACCGAAGCTGTACGAACGTGCCCTATAGGAGTATAGTATGCCTGACTTGGGATCTAAGGGTCCCGTTTTCAATAATTCCCCTTTCACCCTTACATCTTATTGACTCTCTCTGATTTGGCAGCTCCTGCCACATTCAACATGACATGTGTTCTTATTGCGCCAAAGGTGTCTGGCCATATCACCAACTAAAGTGCCGCTTACCAGAGAGGTTTTTTTCCGACTTTCCGCCGACAGAGCGGGCGCCGGATATTCTGTGGAACGTGGCTTTTCATTTTATCGCATCGGCTCAAACAGTCTCAACAGTATAAACAAATGTTGTATGTACAGGCTCCTTTACTTGCAAGGCCACTCAGACTAGCAGGGCAAAATTTAGAACAAATTGCATGCTTATATAAAAAAAAACCTTCGTAGCTTTTTCTGATATGTTCTCGCAACATAACCTGCGAGAAAAGCTTCTGGTGCTACCTAATCGTGTTCATCTGCTTCACAACACATCGTTAAAACTCCTAGTTCACTGGCCAGCTCCCTGGTGACTAAATAGGTTAAACGTGTCGGGAGCACAGGAAAAGAGGACGACACAACTAGTGCAGTTGTGCCGTCTTCTCCTGTGTTCCTGTCACGTTGTTTGCACGGTTAACCAATAATTAATCACCAACAAGTCCAATCTGCTGTCCCTTGTAGCAAATTCAATGGCAGCTGATAGGGCATTATGCTTCAGCATCTGGACTTTTTAACCTCAGCGCCACTTTCATTTCAGAGGAAGCGAGTGCATTTCCACTCCTCGCTGCTGTCTTTGCCTGAAGCAAGCTCAGCGGATAAAATTAGAGGGTCTCTTAGATGTCTCTTAAGCGCAGGACGGCGAAAGCCTACCCTTCTCCTATCATTTGCCTCTCATCGTTTGCCGCAGTTCGTCATTTCAAGACGTCGTTTGATATATTGGTCGTTTCTCAGTCATGATGAGTCTGCCTGCGTAGTCATTGTAGCCCTTATAACTCATAACTAAGCAGGTTACTCATTTAGAATCAGCAGTTGTCATTACATGTCGTCGTTTCATATATTGGTAATTTCGTAGTCATTAACAGTAATGATGAATCATGCCTAGCTATTATAGTCATTACCATACATCGCTAAGCACTTTTACTAATTTCTAATCAATTGCGGTCATTACATGTCGTAGTTTGATATACTGGTCATTACAAATCACTTAAGTCATTATTAACCATTATTAGTCATTACCATTAGTCATTACCTCTATCAATGTCTATAATTTTTATTGATTGCCTATCACCATCAATCACATTCATTCCTAATCTCCCTCCTTGTATGTCCGCTTTGCGACTGGCACACCAGTGCACAGATGCGACGCACAGATAACAGGCACAGCTTCTGTGCATAGATTTTCGCTCCATGAGCCTAGAAGGGCTTTCGCCTTAAAAAACAAACGCATCCAGTATCAACGTTAACGTGCTTGCACACGCGCACACAAAAACGTTTGCGTTTACCAAGCAGACGCGAGGCGAAAGCGCCCAGAAAGGAAGCAGACCGCACGCTCAGAGCCGGCGACCCCGGCGGCGACGTGTCCCTGAACAGTGGCGCCATCAGCAGAAATAGCGGGCGCAACTGTAAACTCCCCAAGGACGCGCTTGCTCATTGACGGCGGCGCGACGCAGCAGGCCGCACCCAGTGCGCTTCCATCGAGCGGCCGTGCTCTAGCTGGCAGCACACACCAAATTGGCAACGTAAAGAATGGTGAGCTGGTTTTAGACTTCGTCAAGTAGTGCTTTCGCAATAAAAAAAAAATTCATACACACAAGCAGACGACACGAAATGTCCGCCATGCTGAAGCATCTCTTCGGTGCGACCCATTATCAGATTGGCCACAGAAGACCCAAATGTAGCGCTCTTCTCACTGAGCTCACTGAGCTCGTAATGTTTTGCTACTGGAATGCACTGCCATTCGCTGGCACTAGCCCGAAAGGTACAAAGATGTCACAGAATTATTGCGGCATTATAATATAATATATTATATTACACTTGACAAGGTGCACATACCTGCTGCCACAGAAACATTGAGGCTGCCGATGGGGCTCTCCTGACCCCCAGAGGGGGCCACGCAGATGATGGAATCGCACAGAGCAGACACCTCCGGAAGCATTCCCTGGCCCTCGTTGCCTGCACAAGAGAGACCATACGAAGGAGAAGAGAGGAGGGTCATGACACTGCACCTGCAGCTAGAAAATGAACCAGGTACACTCAATTGAGGACCACGCTACTCTCAGGGCTGCCGCTTCTAACTTGACAGCCTAAAGTACATAGAGAGAAAAGCCCTAGGCTAACAAGCCAAGCCAAGCCTAGTTCCAATAAAAGTGCCCACAAGGATTCCACGTGATGTTATTCCATGTGGCAGAAATAGTTCCTAAATCTGTGCTGTGGAAACGGGGCCAAAAGTGACTGCCTCTGTGCAAGAGCTACAACTCATTATGAACTGAAAAGGGAGACAGGTCATACATGCTCTGCAAGAGCAAGGTTAGAAAACGCTACGAAGCAATGGACAGTAATAAAAAGTGCTTGGCTACCTTTCAAACCACTGCAAACACCTTTTGCCGTTGATTGAAAACATGCTCTTTTATTCACACTCAACTACTTTCACTTTTAATGCTTCTATTTGAATTCACCAAGTCAAACATCATCTTGGGGTCTGTGCAGTAGTTGGAAATGGCCTGGGCATCGCTTGTGAGAAAATTTCTAGCCTGAAAGACCAAGTGTATGCAACTCAGCCATTGTGTCGTAACCATGTCACTGGAACTGACAAGCCCGATTCCAAATGGAAGGGGACCTCTTGTCTAACAGACATCAAGTATGAGAGATGTTCGGTAATAAAAGGCAAGTAATCTTTGATTTCTGCTGAAGAACCTCACTTATATAAGGCGTTTTAACTTAATCTGTGGGATTTTCTCACAAACTGCAGTCCCACCCATGCACCAGGAAGAAGGCAAGATGTGATCACTTTCATTATATTTATTACAACTGAAAATAACAGAACAACCTGGATAACTGGAAAACATTGACGAAGGCACATTATCTAGCTTATTTCAGGCATTGCAATGTGGCAAGATGAGTGAAGTCTAGCCCAACATAAATATTACGAATCTCAAGCAGGTTCATAAACTCAAGGGTCTTGAATTGCATTTTAGAAATCAATAGCATCGAAAGCTGCTAATAGGAGTCTCTCAGAATAGACGAAAACTCCTTTCCAGTACTGGCCTATCATAACAGGGTTCGACTGTACTTTAATTGAATCGGATGCTAAATATACTAGACCAGGGGTTCTCAAACGTTTTTGCTTGGAGGAACCCCAAAAGCCTTCAAATAGTTCCAGGGAACCCCCCCCCCCCCTTCTCCCCCCTCAGAGCCAGTCTCATATCAGCTGCCGGGTCAAGACGGCTCCTGTGCTTGTTCTTCAGATAGGCGAGGGCTGAAAATGCCTGTTCACATGCATATGTAGTTGCAAAGGGAAGCAAAATGTCCACTGCCCTTTCAAAGAGGCATGGAAACAGCGGAGCAGTCCCCATCCAAAATTTCACCAAGCCTTCACCATTAAATTTTTTCTATGAGAGCAGTGCTTGCCCTGAGCTCTGAGGATTCTCGCGGAACACAAGAAGACAGCCTGCGGAACCCCTGTGTTCCGTGGAACCCAGTTTGAGAACCCCTGTACTAGACTATACGAACAAACATTAAAAATTATCAGCTATGTGCACAACTCTATTTTAAACAGCGATGAAGCCAACTTCTTTGGCAGCAGTCCACATGCACAGGTCACAATCAACATGGATGTTGCCTTGTTTGAGATACTCATTAAAATTTCTCCGCTGCGGTGGTGCAGTGGTTAGGGCACTAGACTGCTATATCAAATCCCGGCCGCGCCAACCGCTTTCTAGTGGAGGCGAAAAGCAAGGCATCCGTGTGCTGTGCAATGTCAGTTATGTTAAAGAATTCCAGGCGGTCAAATTTTCGGAGCCCTCCAGTATGGCGTCACTCACAGCCTGAGTCGCCTTGGGACATCAGCCCTTTCGGTGTCACGAACGTACCGGTACGTTTTTGCGCTTCCTCCCCACGTGTCACCGACGTACCGGTACATTCTCTATCGTGCATTCAAAACTTCGCGCCTGAGCACGAAGCTGGCGTGCTTGGACAGGCTACGCCATCTCTCAAATCTTTCAACAAGTTCGTACTTTCGCCCCACATTGTATTGGTACGTACAGTCGAACCCGGATAATTCGAATTTTGGTTATATCGAACTCACGAAATATCTCCTTGAAAATCCCATGTAAAAGTACAGGAAAGCTGCGTCGTATATCGAACACAATTTCACCGGTCATTCGATATAGTATCAAACTCTGCACCACGCATTGGACGGTGCACCTCCCCCAAAGATGATCGCATCATCTCGGCCATTTGCCACGTGACGTTTTCAAGCCACGCGTGGAAGGAATGAGAAGACACAGTTCGGCGACGGCTGGTCTAGGGCAGCGCAGCGCCCTTCCCCCAGAGGCACGTGCATCTGCAATGATAGCTGCCGCGTTAGCACATGACGTTTGCAAGTCACATGTGTGAAGGAACGAGAGGGAACCAATGCAGCCGTGGTGTTCGGGAGGGGAAAAACGCAATAGATCGAAGCGCAAGGGTGTGCCCACTCTTCTGCTGAGCTTTATCTCTCCCCTTCCTCTCTCTTTCTCGGTCTTCGTTCTAACAGCACGCACTACGCATGCGCAAACAAGCCAGCTCAGCCCGTGGCAGACGCTTCTCCAGTGTGTGTTGTAAATGCTCTGCACACGGCGGCTGACGTGCGATGAGCATCTCATGTCGTCGTGCTGAACGCGCGTAAGCTACGGCGGCCGCGGACGCTAAAAAGCGGCAGTTGATTTTCTTTTTTTTTTTTTTTTTTTTTTTTTGCGAGAGTCATTTTTGTCGTCGTGCTGAACGTATGCTATGGCGGCTGCGGAGGTCAAGAAGCAGCATTTTTCTTTTCTTTTGTGCGAATTCTTTTGTGCGCTACTTTATCGCGTTAAGCGATCATGCGGGCAGCGGGTTTCGCGACGCGTACATGCAGTTACAGGTTCAAGGGTTGTTCTGCCATCTGCCGCAGGTTTGCAGGTTTTTATTTTTATTCCGTTGGCGTGTCTGCTAAGACGCGTCACGTTCAGGGGCTCGCGCCATCGCCTTTCCAATAGGTCGACACATAACTCGATCGCCGCTTTCGCTCTCTCTTGCCGCGCTCTTGCTTACGGCTAGCAGTAGCAAAGGAGGTTGTTTTAGCCTCTTTCATCTCCCTCTGTTATCTTGATCTCACAACGTGCCATTTATCTCCGTTGTGCGGGCCACCCAAAGTGCGCCCTCCGTGCTCGCGGTTACATTCAGATGGCTGATCGCGCAAGCCCTTCGACTGCGGACTGGAGCGATGGCTCTTTTGACTATAAATACGAGTCGAGCTCGGATTCGGTCTCTCAAGAAGTATTGAGCAGTTTTTTTTCATATGTTATCCTCATTTATCTCATTTATAATCAGGCTGATAATGATGATGATGTTAATTAACAACACCTGCAGAACACTGAAATGTGCATATTCCATTGACTATGTTATTTGTAACCAATCATAAAAAATAAATCACTATGCTCGTTCCTTATATGCTCTTTCCCTGAAACCACGCTGACATTGGGAGTGCGTCACGGCCAGAAACGACCGGCAGCGAAAGGGTTAAACGGCATAAACCAAACCAAGACCATCATTAAAAACATAGCCACTACAACACCCCTGAAAGCTGCCGTTGGCCAGCACTCACCAACAACCAGCATTACTGCCCTATCAGGTGGCGGTAGGTCCCAGGTGGGAGCGTGGGCTCCGCCATCTTGGCCACCACGTCTCACTTGGTCACTGAAGCTTGACGTGCCCACAATCCACCAGCCTCTTGCCTTCAGCTCCTGCAAAAGGTTTGTGAGGAGACATAATGAACAAAACTATAACAAATTGGTGCAACGGAAGTAAGCATTCCTGATGGGTAGCTGGAGCAGTTGTAAAAATTGCATAATACATTGGCGTGTTAAGGATATCTGAGCAGAAAGAAAAAGGAAAATATGAACCTGGCACTCGTGCAATATGGAGCCCAGATGATCAGTGTTCCACACACACACACACACACAAAAAAAAAAGTGGAGGAATCTTAAATAACTGTCAATGCAAATGTAAGCAATTTCGCTTTGGCTTATCTTTTTCTTGAAATTGTTTTGTGCATGCTGCAAGTCTGGCTTGTTTTTTAATTAAATTGCTTTACTGTTGCCTTTATCTTGTTGGATGACTGGTAATGAACTGTTAACTAATTCAACTATTTATCAATTCGCATACTGTATTTACCCGATTCTAACGCACACCTATTTTAAAAAAAAGTAGTGTGCGTTAGATTCGGATAAAAAACCGAAAGGATGCAAATTTCGTGACACCCATTGGTCATTGTTATTTCAAGAAAGCAAAGGCACTGAAGCTGTTTGCTTGTGTCAGCAACAATGTCACGGAAGCTGGGAGTGTAGCTTAAAGCAAAACAATTCTGGATTTATTTTGTGCCATAGAAATTATTGTGCTTACACACTTCCCGACGGAGGCCGGTTTTAAGAACGCCATTCCGCGCACGGAGACTGACCGCAACAGTGCCGCCGTACGTGCTTACTGCATACCGCAACGTACGTTAGATATGGGGGTGCATGCTTTTTCTTCTTCTTGGGTGTGAAATTTGAAGGCATATCAGAAACAGGGGCGTGCTAGAATTGGGTAATCATGGTAAGTGATTTTGAGCAGCAGGTGTCCTTTATGCTGCTATGATATTGCGCAATATACCGTATTTACCTGTGTAATGAACGCATCCGCATAATGAACGCAGCCCCAACTTTAGTCGTCAATATTTGCCTTTTTTTTTTCTGCCGCGTAATAAACGCACCCCTAACTCTCGTCCCTTGCAGTTTCACGAACAGCTCCCACTTCACTCGATCCTCCTGTTGTCATGGCAACAGAAGCAGCAGCTGCATGACGCCTCCTCGTCTTAGCGCTCTTTTCCTATAATGCCCCCCACTCCCCCCTCCCTCCTGGCTGCTTTCCATCAACATGAAACTTTCAAGAGCCAGTGGCAACCGGCAGCACAGCAGCAGGGGCGCGCAGAGACGGCCAATCAAAACGACGCTATACAGTGGCGTAGTCCTAGCCCTACTTTTTTTCTGGCAGTTATCATTGCTCTGCGACAATGCTGTCAGCTGCTTCAATTTGCTCGTTTTTTGTGCCTTTTGTGTGCACTTTGCCGTGGGAAATGGGCCACAATGTCAGTTACATGGCCGGCTTCAAATTACAGGCTCTGGAGTATGCAATTCAGCACGAGAATCATGCAGCTGGTAGGAATTTCAGAATAGACAAAGTTCGCGTGCATTATTGGCGGAAGCAGCATGACAAGCTGCGCGCTACGAATTGGGAGCGGCGTGCCTTTATGGGACCGAAGACTGAAAGGTTTCCTGGTGTGGAAGAAAAGGTCTCAAAATATGTTCAGGACCTGCGACAGGAAGGCTGTGTCGTTTCGCACAAAATGACCAGGACGCACGTGAGAGCCACAGCCAGGAAGCACGGCATCGCAACCCCCCCTTTGAAAGAGAGTAATGGGTGGATGACACCCTTCATGGGGTGCAACGGACTGTGTTTGAGGAGGCACACATCACTTTGTCAGTGACTACCTCCTTGCTATGAAGAGAAGGCAGTAGACTCTCGCAAGTTTGTGATAGGCCTGCGACGGGACCGAGATTTTATCGCCTCACAAATAGGAAACGCCAATCAGACACCTATCAACTTTAACATGCGGATGAGCCGGATTGTCTATGAAACAGGAGCCCGCAGCGTGATCGTCAAAACGACAGGCACCGAGAAGCAGCGTTTCACGACAACGTTGGCTATCACGGCAGACGGCAGGAAGTTGTCACCCTACATTATTGCTAAAAGGAAAAATAGAAGGGTTCAATTCTGCTGAACCGAATATAGAGCAAATGCATCAGCTGCGGGTGACCAAGCATTGTTCTTCTTCTGTTAGGCGCAGTGCTGGCTCGGGAACCATGGACACGGCACACAGCGACGAGCAGTTAGACCTGGCGTAGCATTGCTTTCGTAATAAAACTGTGCCAAAGGCCGACTTCCCAGCTGCCATACACGTACAAGCCCAGGAGAAAGGATAGATGTTGGCCGACCTAATGGGGGATCGGGTTCGGACTGTCTGGGGACGGCGACCTGGCGCCTTGCTTCTCCCATCTCTCCTCATGCTAGACAGTTTTCGAGGCCACCTGGGAGAGAACGTACGCCGGGAGCTAAAGGAATTGCACACAGAGATTGCCATCATTCCGGGTGGACTCACTTCGGTACTGCAGCCCCTTGACGCTTGTGAGAATAAGCCATTTAAAGACAGTGTGTGCCGCTTGTACACAGACTGGATGACCCAGGGAGGGCACACCCTGACGCCGACCGGCAAGATTAAGACGCCATCCGTCAAGCTGGTATGCTCCTGGATATTGTATGCATGGCACTCGCCGCCAGCTGACCTGATCTCAAAGAACTTCAAAAAGACTGGAATCGCAAATGCGCTGGACGGCAGCGAGGATGGCCAGTTGTGGGAGCATGATGTAGAAGTGGCCAGCGATCTGGATGACGGGTCTAGCGATTCTGACGAAGAGTGAAGCATAGAGAAACGAAGATGAGTGAAGTGTAATAAAAAAAAGTTCCTGCACGCGTAGCTTACAGCGAAAGGTAAGTTGTCTAATAGATTTTTTTTCTTTTGCATTACCACATTTTTTGCTCATCCCGAAAAAGTTTTTGTGACCCTGCCGGGGTTGCGCAGTGGTTACGGTGCTCGACTACTGTTTCTAAGGACGCGGATCGAATTCCGGCCTCGGCGGCCGCTTTTTGATGGAGGCGAAAAGCAAGGCGCCTGTGTGCTGTGCGATGTTAGTGCACGTTAAAGAACCCCAGGCGGTCGAAATTTCCGGAGTGCTCCACTACGGCCTCTCTCATAGACTGAGCCGCTTTGGGACTTTAAACCCCACAAAACCAAACCAAAAAGCTTTTGTGATATTTACCCAGAAAATAAACGCACCCCCAAATCCTGCTTCGGTATTTTTGGAAAAAAAATTGCGTTCAGTATGCGAGTTTATACGGCCCTTACGTGGCATGTCACGACTCTTACGAGCTAAATGTCGGCGAGATGGACATGTGGAAGTCACCTAACAATGCTTATGCATGCTCACTTTTCAAGGTTGCAGAACCTAGCTGAGGGCCATCGAAAGTGACAGCAAGGAAGGGAGGTTAGGAAATACAATGTAACAGTGAGATGCCAGCTAGTTTACAGCACAGGAGAGTTGACGACTGCAGGCAGCGGCCGTAGTATCCTGCAGTGGATAGCATTCACCCTGTGATGGTGATAATCGCGTTAATCAATTCCGTGGCAACACATTCCTCTCCACCTAACCGATTGCAGAGGCTAATACAACTTCAACTGTGCACACCCATGGTATGAAAAATCCTTCGTTTTAGAGAGTGTTGGCTCTACAGCGTTCATTTGTGAGTTGCACATTATTCCTGGATCAACCCTTGACCCCAGACAGTAACGAATATGTGGCCTCGGCTACTGCAAAGATGTACATACACTACGTGACCTCGTATAAACGAACATGTGACATACTATACGAACCGTACTATAGGTCGAGTGCAGTGGCGTAGCCAGAAATTTTTTTCGTGGGGGGCTGACGTTGCTGCTCAGCCTCCTCTGTATCGCGATACCTATCACCAACATGTCAGCGCTTAACTGCGCCATACATTCTGCATGCCGGGATGCAAAGGTTGCACGGAAGAATAGTACCGTCCAAAGCTTTCGTTCCATATAGTATCCTGCGCGTGTATTGTTTCAGACGAAAATTATTTGCTTAATTTAGCAAATGTAGAACTGAAAATTCATCATAGGCAGTTTTTCAGCTATACAATTAACATTAGTTCGAATATGTAGTCTTCCTGACGGACCAGCAGATGAAATGGTTGCCTGCACTCTCCCCAGTGTGCTTATATCTTTGATTATAATGCAGCATCTGCACTCTAACAAACTAAGTGTTACGAACAGTCGAGGGCTCTCAGCAGACCAATTCAACAGACTTTCCACCGCAGCATAAATAGCGACTAAAAACACCCGAGATTCAGTGGGAACAAGAGGCCCAAGAGGGAGAAGACAGCACTGCGTCAGAAGATTGAGTTTGGCCTGCGGAGGTTGCACATGTGGCGTCAAGCTCCGTTTTAGCTTTTGTTTTTTTGTTCTCCACGCATTCCATCTCTGCGTGCTTTGTCAGCTTGTCTGATAGTATGGCTAGCCTCCTTTGTAGGATCTGATGAACGATTTCAGAAAACTAAATGCACCTTTTTCATTTTTTATTCCCACCAACATCTCTTTTTGAGTGGGAAAAAGACATACTGGAGACAAAGTCCAGATTGATTTCCGGCTCTGGTGGTTGTTTTGGTCTGCACTATATGACAGTACGAAAAATTTTTGTGGGGGAATGAAGCCCTATAAGCCCTCTCCCCTGGCTACGCCCCTGGTCGAGTGGGAATATAAGTCGACCCCCTTACCGTGAATTAAAAAAATAAATAAAATAAAACAAAACAAAGTGGAGAAGCACCTATGTTTACAACATCGGCTGTGTCCCTGCATCACCGGAGCTATGATCTCACTCCAAACTCTCAGGAGTGCCGTCGGAAGACGACTCTTTGCTGCTCGCTACCTCCCAGAGTGTGTCATCTAGTTCCATCATGTGTATTGCTTATGCAGCATTTCTTGTAAACTTGCATGCGAACAGCCGATCTTGTCCACGGCACCACACGCTTTTTTCTGAAATGCCGAACCACCGAACTGTCGCTGGGAGAGCGGCCATGTTGCCATTCGCTCCGGTGAACGTCACTTCTTCTGGAAGGCCACTGTGAGCTGCCTCCACATGTCATTATTAATTGCTAAAGAGGAATTGCATACCCTCATAGGTCGAACGAAAGAGCGCACACGAAGATAAATGCACTTGGGACGGAAAAAAGAACGTCAGCAACCACAGGATGTCAATACGGTTTTGGCTGTCCTTTACGAGCAGGCATGCCATTTGTTGGCAGACTGTGCCTCAAATTCTGCTAAAGACTGCTATATAGCACGAGGGGTGACTTTAGCATGCTTCTTTTCAGAAAAAATCTCGACCTATATTACGGTTTATACAGTAGGTTATAGTGAAGATGCATGCACACCCCATGACCTCGGATAAAACGAACATGCAACCTCAGTTATAACAAAGATGCAAGCATATTGTTACGGTGCGCAATATCTAGATGACGACGACGTGACATCAGCCGCAGCTGCTACCACCGGAACGGTTGGTTGGACAGATGGCTGTGCGTTAGGTTGGAACGAGGGCTGTGCGGAAGACTGGCTAGAGCTGAAGCCCACATTCGCGTTGAGGCCCACATTTGCGAACTCCTGGCGAACGACAGATAGTATTAAGGCTATAGTAGCACCTGCCGGCTGAGGAGCGAACGCAACGGGTGCCATAGCTTCTATCTCTCGGCGAACAATCCTGGTCAAATTGGAGGGATGAGATGGCTGCGGCAGTGTTGGACTGTCTTCGCACGGAGACGTAGCAGCTGTGTTTGGCATGGCGCTGTCCACTTTTCGGCATAAGGCTAGAGTATCTTGAATATAAGACAAATATGATTCCGTGAAAGACTGGGCACGGGATGCGGGGTCTTTTTGTGCGCCGAGCTTGCGTCCGATAGGCTTGCCGAATAGATCGCGAAGCTGCTCTTTGCACATATCCCAGGACGTGATATCATCTTCATGCGTCTCAAACCAGACGCACATTGTACCCACCAGATAGAAGATGACGTTTGTGAGCATGAGAGTCGCGTCCCAATGATTGTGCTTGCTTACGCGCTCGTATATACCGATCCAGTCTTCTACGTCGACATGGTCGGTGCCGCAAAAGGTGCCCGGGTCACGAAGCTGCGTCATGACTACTGTGGAAGCCGGTGGTGCAGCTGAAGCTGATGTCGTGACAATGTCGTGGGCGACAATATCTCGTGAATTCGGATATACTGAGCATAGATGCTGAACATGCAACATGCAACCTTGGTTATAACGATGATGCATGGTCATGCCATGAGCGGCAAAGTACTTTCAGCTAATGCTCGATACCCATGTTTGGCAGCGTCGAACTGCTCAATATCTTTTTTTTTATTGGCGCACCTCTCTGTTAACAAAATAGAGCGTCCTCACCATGAGGAACTTTGCTGGCGTCTGCAGTGTGTACATCTCCATTATTTCCAGTGCCCCTGAGCTTGCCTTGCTCACAGTGGGTGACGGGCGGCAACTGCAAATGGGGGAACGAAGAGGGCAGGAAGAAGAAAAGGTGGTCACGAGGGAACAATGCAAGGTCACAGGCAGTAAAGATTAGAGTGCTGCTTTCCTGCGAGCGCTGTCCATGCACTTAAGCTTGCTGGCAAGTGACAGGGCTTCCTCAAATTTTTGTTTTCCCAAGTTCGCTTCTACAACCATGTTGGCTAACTCAACTACTTCAGTCAATGCAAATAGAGTGCTCAGATGATCGCAGGCTTCCAAAATGTCATTTCAGTGTGACAGACCAGCAAGGAACTAGCAAATTTAGGCTGCTGCAGATGCAATCAAAGTCTATTGCAAACCTAATTGTGCTTATCTATGCACGTGGGTACATAAGCATTCTTATTCCATGATAAGGAGCATATAGGTGGCTCCCCCCTCGAACAAAGTGTGTCGAGGTGTCCAAAATTAACATAAAACGAATATTTCCAAGCAGTGGGCACTCAACTCGTGGGCTGCACATTTAGTGCACAAGGCTCCAGTGAAGTTGAATGAGAGAAATGGAAAATGCATCATGGATGCAAACCAACTACTTGGCAAAAAAACTGCGCATTGTTGAAAACGCATGCAAACGACTGAATAACCCCACACAAGAAGTCGAAGGAGAGAATGACCATTGATCCTCAGTCCGCTAGCCAATGTTTCGACAAGGGGACTTGTCTTTTTTTCGGCCCAGACGAAGACAATTCCACCTGTCAAAACGTTGGCTTGCAGACTGAGGCTACCCTCAAACCTTGTTACTTTTCTTTGACTGTGCAACCCCCTTCACCTCATTCTGCCATGGAACCACAAGGAACGGGGCCATCCTGAGGGA
The DNA here is from genome assembly GCF_055883805.1 of Amblyomma maculatum. Classification (NCBI taxonomy): domain Eukaryota; kingdom Metazoa; phylum Arthropoda; class Arachnida; order Ixodida; family Ixodidae; genus Amblyomma; species Amblyomma maculatum. The sequence goes on from NC_139346.1 coordinate 122,202,660, forward strand.
GATGCGTTATCTAGTGGCCTCCAGTAGCTTAAAACAGCAGACTTTCTGTGATGTGTTTGACTAGAGAAGCAATGGTAAAATACATGAGGCTCACTTGCTTGAAAGCAGCTGTGTGTCAGCTAATGAAACAAAAAATAAAAAATTACGGCTGAATCACATAGTTAATCAAATGCAAAGTAGGTGCATAGCACTACTTAGGCGCGGAGGTAAGCACAAGCTGTTTCAGGACGTGGCGAGCAGCTCGGAGCCGAGGTCCAGGGAGCACCGCGCGTGTACGTCAGCTGTCTATAAATGCTGAGGAGTGACTGGTGCGAGGAGAGAGATGCCGAAGTTGAGGACGCGCGAGCGACACACGACTGCTCACTCCGGAGTAACACACGCTTGTGCAATGCTGCCCAGTGACAGCCGCCACGTTCGCAACTGACGGCCCTCTCTGTCTTACTCTCTCACTGGCTGTATCTAGCTATGCAGCCGCTCCGCCCCCTCTGTGTTAAGACTCGTGATGCGGGCGGAAAATGGAAGCGCAAGCCTCTTACGATGAGAAAAAGACGGCGGCCAGCATGAGAAGCGGAGCACCTGACTGAACATGCAGACGTTACCAAAGTGCCGTGCTATCTTGCACCAAGTGACAGCAAGAGCGAAGCCGATAATCGTTATGTGCTATCAACGCCGATAACCTAGTCGACGAAAGATGCACCAGCGGAGGCTCTCGCACGGCCACGCAACTTGCGAATGAGCCCCAGCCGTCGACGAGCTACAGTGTGATGACTGAAAATTCACCGGACGAATTGTCGACCCATTCAGGCACGCCACGAGCCGCGTTTTGTATCGGCGATGACGGCAGTGACGTTCCGAACCCCTTCACGCAGTGTCCTCAACTGAACGGAAGTTGAGTTTGATGGACCAACAAGGCGAAGAACAAATTTTGGCTCCTTGAGACAGCGAGTTTATTCTTGTGCAGGTTTCCGCGGTGAACTCTTTGCTTGCTAAAACTTTGCGCCCAAGCAATCATGAGGTACAATTCAGAGAGCCAGCCAAAAAGCCTACTCAGAAATGTGTGCGCCCTGGTGCCCCTGCCGTCCAGAGGGCTCAAGAAAAGGTTCAAGAACGTTTGAAGAGGGCATTCAATGCGCACCAAACAAAGAGGCAGAGGTGCAAGAAGATGCTTGACAGCAGTTATGCAAAATATTACAGCCCTGATGCTTTCTAATAAATCTGCAGTGCTTGCAAAAGTTTCCGGGACATTTTCTCAATTGTGCTTTTTTTGTCGATCTCGCTCGTGGAAAGCATAGCACAACAATGCATGAACCGATTTTAATCCAGTTTGTTTTGCTGCAATCTATAAACTTTGCTGCACGCTAAGACAGTCTTGAAATGTTTCTTTATCTTTCCATTTTTTTATTATTTCACAATAAATGCATGTCATGCTTAGTAAAATACAGTCGAACCCAGATATATCGAACTCAAAGGGGATCTCTAAATAGTTCGATATATCGATAATTCGATATACAGAAATCTGCTTGTGACGGCACTTACGATGCGAAAAAACGATACTGTATTTGTCGCGTAATCAACCCACTCGCATAATGAACCCACCCTCCACTTTTGCACCCGAGAATTTGACAAAAAAAAAGCGTTAAGGCTAGCTCGCTCATATGCAAGCGACGAGCGGCAGCGACAGAGCGAAAATTTCCAAACTTGTTGGAACTGCGTCCCTCTCGCCGCTCGAGCCACCGCAGCAGCTCAAAACAAGGTTTCTGTGTCGCCGCGGCATTTTCGCTTGCATGTCGATGGCGCGCGTCAGTCCGTTTCAGTCGTCTCATCCACAGCTCATTGGCAGCGTGCCAAGATGCTGCGCAGCGATAACGTCGGGGCGCGTTTATCTTTTTATATCTCCTTCGGTGGCGGGGAGCAACTTGGCAGAGTGCCCGTGATGGCTTGATTGCACTAGCCTGGTTCGATTTATCACGCTGCGCTTGGGGCGGGCGTCATGATCGCAGCAGCTGACCGCGTGCTTTCGCTGATTCATACATGCAAGGATAAACGATAAAACAATAATAATAAAATAAACAATCCGCAAAAAAAAAAAAAAAAAAATCCCTGCCGCTTTTTAACGTCCGCAGCCGCCATATCTTACGCTACGCCGCGCGTACAGCCTAATGATAGGAAAGGATGACACTCGCAAAAAAAAAAAAAAAAAAAAGAAACAGAGAGCTGGCGCTTCTTAACATCCGCAGGCGCCATAGCCACGTCCGCCGCCGCGCCACCGCACGTAGAGGGTTCGCAACACACGCTGGAGAAAGCGTCCGACTGCTGTCTGAAAACGGGCTGAGCTGGCTTTGCGCATGCGTTGCGCGTGCTGAAGGAGAGAGGTAGCTCAGCAAAAGAATGGGCACACCCACGCACATGGCTTGCAAACGTCATGTGTTGGCGCGCGGGAAACGACAACTGCAGATGCGCGTGCCTTTGGGGAATGGGCGCGGTGCTGCCCAGACCAGCCGTCGCCGAACTGTCGCCCTCTCATTCCTTCCGCACGTGGCTTGAAAACGTCACGCGGCAAACGGCCAAGGGTAATGCGACCGTCTTTGGGGAAGGCACGCTTTCCAATGCGTGGTGCGGAGTTCGATATATCGAACGACCGGTGAAATTGAGTTCGATATATGACGCGGCTTTCCTATACTTTTACATGGGATTTTCAAGGGGATATTTCGTGAGTTCGATATAACCAAAATTCGATATATCAGGGTTCGATATAACCGGGTTCGACTGTATTATTAGCGCTTGAAAAAAAGATCTATCACTGTCTTGCTGTAGATAAGACATTTGGGCAAGCATGAAAAGTATTCCTGGCTCACTACCATGTTTTGTTACTATGCCAGGCTTTCCACAAGCAGCGACCATATAAATTATTATAAAGCAAAAACTAATGAAAATATCATTATGAAACTTTATATTTGGCTTTCTATTACAATCTACAGTGTGTGTGACAAATTTCAACTCATTCTGTGGAGAAACAAAAAAGTTAGTTCTGATCCCCTCCTTCCTCCCCCCCCCTTAGGACAACAGTGTATTCTGAGGAAGCGTACCTATCTATGCTGGGCGCGAAGACTTTCTGGACACCAAAGTAGCAGGACGACCTTAGAACAGCACCAAAGTTCATTGGGTCCTGCAAAAAAGATTGACCGGAGACCACCCAGTCACCATTAGCACGACGATCACGCCGTCTCCAAGCATCAATCACAGAGTCCCAATACAGTGGCAATGATGGTTTTGGCCCAGTAAACCTGGCTAATTGAGCGACGAAAAACAATCATTGAATTATACTGAACCGCGCACAGCTACCAAAAACAACAATCAGTAGAAGGCTGTCAATAGTCAAAGAAAAATATCATAAGCAGCTATGCCTTGAATCTGCAGTTATAAAATGTAATGCCCGCTGGCTACACGGGGAATTATTTAAGATATGTGAAACCCTGCTAGAAATCTGAACACGAGCCATTTCTGCTGGTAATTAGAATTTGCAACATAATGAGTACATGACATTTATCATCTGGCCCAAACAGGCAAACTTGGGAAGGCAGAAAAGAACTCTGCTCAGTGAACATGTGTTTAAAAAAAAAAAAAGAAAAATGTGCACAGAAAACGCACGGGAATTATGTTCCAGTGAAGCTGGCATTCAATCCGTGAACATTCCAGCTCAGAATCAAGAATTTTCCACAGCCCACTCACCTGTACTCTGTCCATGTACAGCCACAGGGGTTTTCTTTCGCTGGCCTCGAGTTCACTGCACCAGAGCAAAAATGGTTTGGTTTGTGGGGTTTAACGTCCCAAAGCGACTCAGATTATGAGACGCCGTAGTGGAGGGCTCCGGAAATTTCGACCACATGGGGTTTTTTGATGTGCACTAACATCACGCAGCATACGGGTGCTAGCTTTTAGCCTCCATCGAAAAGCGGCTGCCAAGGCCAGGATTCGATCCCGCATCCTTGGGAATAGCAGTCGAGCGTCCTAACCATTGCACCACCCCGGCAGGGTAGAGAGCAAAAATGATCACATGTTGAATTTCACAGAAGCCTAAGCTGCCACGCCGCCTGTCACGAGTAAATATGTCCACTCCATAGCTGCTTGCTTCATTCAGCACAAAGGTTTACTCTGTGGCTAATATCCATATTACAGTGCTCCAGAAGATTGGACAGTGCAACGACTGAGCCAACAATGCTTTCAAAAAGGGGGCTGCTTTTGCGACGACGGACCCGCCGCAATGCAGAGGGCACTACCGGCAACGGGAATGTCAGCTGGCCGGTGGAAAGAAAAACAGTGAACTAGTATCAAATAGCGATACAATGCCGCGTGCCGCTCTCAAGCATGCATGGAGTCTGCGCGATGTAAAAAATATTACAAGTGTCAATTAAAACACATGGAATGAGTATCTCCTTTATTAACTATTCTAGCAATGGCATCACGAGCAAGAAAAGCTGCAAACAGGACCACACTGCCCCAGTACAGCCCGAGTATCAGTGCACGTACAATGTGTAGGGTGCCCGTTGAGCATCGTGCCCTCTGTTGGACACCAGCGCAGTCATTGCAAAAGTGACTGACTATTTGAAGCCGGTCGTCAAAATGCCTAATCTTCTACAGCTCTACCATAATTGCACGATTCTAACCCGCCCCCGATTGTAACATGCAATAAGTAACGCCTGGAAAAACTCCGAAAATAACTTGGTGCCGATTCTACCATGCACAAAAAATAATGCAGTAAACAGAAAAACTGCTTATAACATTTATTTTAACAAAATCTGCACACACAAACACAACCACGAGACGTGGACATCACAGGCTGCTCGCCGCCAGAGTCTGAAGACAGCTCTTTCTCGTTCTCCACTGATCACAAAATATTATCTTCAGTACCCTCTAAGGTGTTGGAAATTGCACTTTTTTTAAATGCACGCATGATCACTGCGAGCGGGGGGGGACCTGCTACAGAGCCCGTCGCTGCACCCTGTGCGCACAGTATGCATGCAATCCTTTACGGGTTTATTTAAAGGTCCACGGAAACGGCCCCCAAGAAACCACTGATAAACGTGTTCAGTGTGTAGAACATATCCTTTTGAGCATTAACGCATATAACTCCTTGGAACAAAGCCAGCGATTTATTATTAATTTTTAAAAACAGCGTTTTTTGAAATTCGCGGGCAGAGGGAATGTCGCTTGGCGGTGTCGCATGGAACTATTTCCTAATCCCGTGACGTCACGGGTCGGTTGACTGGCAAGGCTATAGTGCTCTAGAATATTGGGCAGTGTGACGACCGGCGCCGGAGAGCGGGCCGCTTTTGCGATGACAGGAACCGACTCCCGCGAGAGGGCGCGACGTGCAACAGAGGTGCCACGTTCGCCGCTCGGCGCATAGCGGCCGCGGGGATAGCGGGGCTACAGAGGATTAACGCATATAACTCCTTGGAACAAAGCCAGCGATTTATTATTAATTTTTAAAAACAGCGTTTTTTGAAATTCGCGGGCAGAGGGAATGTCGCTTGGCGGTGTCGCATGGAACTATTTCCTAATCCCGTGACGTCACGGGTCGGTTGACTGGCAAGGCTATAGTGCTCTAGAATATTGGGCAGTGTGACGACCGGCGCCGGAGAGCGGGCCGCTTTTGCGATGACAGGAACCGACTCCCGCGAGAGGGCGCGACGTGCAACAGAGGTGCCACGTTCGCCGCTCGGCGCATAGCGGCCGCGGGGATAGCGGGGGTACAGAGGAGGGGCGCGGTTCTCTTTGGAGCTATTTTGACACGCTACGCAATTGGTGTGATATTTAATAAAGGGGCTACTTATTACAAGCGCTTAAACTCATCCCTGCCATTCCATTACGTTAAATTGGAGACACCGTGCTCGCTTGGGCAGTCCTACGGAGCAGCGCGCGATGTTTGAATCGCTATTTCAACTCAACATTTTTTCCTGCGGACAGCCATAAATCGTCCAGATGAGCTTGTACTTAATGTTTTCAACGAAGCGTGGTGTTTTGCATTCGTTCGTCCAGTAAGGGAATAAAGGCTACCACCGAGGAGCGCTATTAACACGCGGAGAAAAATAGTATACATGCGAATCAAAGCTCGTGCTTCGTAAGGTCTCTTAGGAACAGCTTATTTTTTACGAACCTTATTTACGAACACCTGCTTACATTTTGCAGCTTGTGCTTATTAATACATAACAATGTTTATCTTAAATCGTCAGCAATTTGTAATATATATTTCTTTAATAGGTGTTCTTTATGTGCCCTATAATCACCACTTATAGAAAATACAAATACAGTGTGCGAACAAAACACATTTATTTATTACCGTTCTAATGTAAAGCACTGCGGTATTTAGCGGCAAAAAGAAACAAAAAAGGAAAATATACGTGACTCAAGCATTTATTCTCTGTTCATGATTAACAAATACATATATCGCGGACATTTGTTACGTGCCGCTGACCAAAGGGTGAACCAGCTGTGTAGATTTAAAAAAATGTCAAGTACAGCTAGGGCAATACTTCAGATAAAATATGAAAAATTAAACCTGTCACATACGTATACGAGAGAATACGTTCATAGTGGGCACTTGAGAGCGGACGCTTTATTGGCATCAAATGGTACAGAGCAAAAAAAAAAAAACTTATAATTGCGCGTCGTATTGGCAGATCTGATGCAGTTCTTGGCGCGCACCGAGAGAAAACGAAAAATGCGAAAACGGTGACGGGCACCAAATGCACATGCAATTAGTACAAGGCCGAATTCAGATGCGGTCACTAATGCGTGTTTATTCTTCAAGTGTGTGGTATGAAATGTGAGTAATCGACTGGATAAACTCGCCAACTACTGCTTGCCGGACTATAATCGGGCTACTTGCCGCGGGTACTCTTTGCAGAACTAATCAGGCTATAATTGTTAACAAGGTTGATATTACACGTGGAATACTCCAAGGGAATTCAATTATTTTCCCTTTGAGAACTCTTGCCGTGGTTCGCTTACTTCGCAAAGAGCGAAGCCGCAAAAACACATGAACTTTCATTATTTCAAGTGTGAGCTTTCTGGTGAATAGGTAACATTTTTGAACCTCCACATTTTAGATGAAGGTTGCAAAATCTCAAGTGCAAAGGCGTCCAAAAGGATCGTACACCCGAGCAAAATTTTTGGGTAAATCGCGACTTATAGCTTGAAGCCTATGGCGCAGTTTTTGTTCGTGGCGAAAAACATTGCCGACCTCACAACCTCTCTTTCGCTGAAGAATTATGTAGCGGAAGCGAATTAGGCGTACACTATAGCCTCTGCGTCCTCTATTTTCCATCGTTCATTTTTTTTTTCAAATATATTCCTTTTTTTTTTTTTTTTTTTCATTTTATATGTGCACCAAAACCGGACTAGAGCGATCTTCTGGGGTCAATGACTTACATATTACCGGTTGCTTGAGCACGCAGAATAAAAACTACCTAGAATTAAAACATTTTCTGGAACAATTAAGTCATTGTCAAACTATAATGCATTGAGACTAAATGTCTTAAGTATAGCGCGTATTAAGCTCTCTGGGTATTAAGCTACCCGTTACAGCAACGTTCCAATTTATGAAAAGAAAATAAAATGGTTTGTTCTTATATTAGTGTACAGTTTTACGAAGCTGTTGACTTAAATTTCGACGCTTATATCTACGCGTTCGATTGCAGCCTTTTTGTGTGCTTTCTTCTTGATTCCCAGGCCTCCATTTGGTTCTTAAGCTCGATTGTTTCCCTTTTTTTATTGCCTGTCATATTTCTCCATTTTTCTTCGTCTTTAGCTGCCTGCTTTCTTCTCCGTCGTGCGTTTGCTGCGCCGCACGACAATTCCAAACGTTTGTTCACATTCGCGGTCGCTCTTATCACGGCGCCGCGTGCCTCCATTCTCCCTCCCAATTGTAGGCGACACGTCTCTTTTCTTTTTTTCTATGCATCCTTTACTTCCCACTTCTTCCACCTTTCTTGACCCACTGTGTTTAGTTATTTAGTAGCCGTTTACCTAGTGTTGTTCGTTTTTCATGTCTCTACCTCTATGCGGGGTAGTCCATATTTAAATTCATTCGAACTGAATGCCGACTTTTCTTGTGGCTTCGGGTAATTTACTGTAGTCGGCATAGTCTGCGCATGAAACAACGGAATATATCATTTTTGACTGTTTTGATAATGGGGTTACTGTGGCCAGCTTTAATCAGCGCTCGAACGCACATGTTGCATGTTTGACTTCTTCATACATCCTGTCTCCACACTGCCCTCTTTTCAAAACGAGTGCATTTCTGGACGTCAATTAGGTGCTTCAGGAATGCTAAAGCAAGCTGTACGGCGAGTGAAGCGTGGTGTGCGTGTCTGAATTTGTACGCCCTCTCCAAGCTGTTTTCTTCGGAGCCCAGCTCCTGTACATGTTGCTTCCGCAAGGTGTTGCCGACGGCCAAAAGGGAAAATAAATTAGGTGATTGCTAACAGTACCGAGCCCCATTAACCGGCATATTTATAAAATCTTGTCGCGAACAGCTCGAGACAACGCACAAGCAAACAAGAACGTACAGTGCGCGCAGTATCCAGCCTGCTGAACAGCGCGCATACGCAGGCGCCCAGACGGTTGACACACCATTTGCTGGTGGCGCCCTCTGCGCTGCGGCGCCTCCATCATCGCAAAAGCGGCCCCCCGCTCCCATGCATTTCGCGGCGCGGTCGACACACTGCCCAATCTTCTAGAGCACTATAGCAAGGCTTGCTAGAAGCTGCCATTCGCTGCGGTCACTGCAACCATGACGTCACGAACACACTTCCGGTAGCTGCGAAAGTCGTCTGCTCGTGCGCTGCTCGAACTCTGTGCGGGCTGTTACAGCTCGCCGCCCTTATCGGTTAGGTGGCCATTGCCCATTAAGTGCAACAACCGAAGCGACGCAGGGATCGGCAGAACGAAGCTGCATTTACAAATATCTTATTTATATAACGTGGTTTCAGGAGTATCAGAGTGTCGTCCGACGAGGCGTCAACAGCACGGTCAAGCACCGCACGATGGCAGCACCTCCTCGACCGTCGTAAACATCACCGCTGTGGCCCCTCCTCCCGCATACCATTTGCGAACCACACGGCGGATCGTTAGCACCGATGTCCGAAATAAAGCGTGCTAAAATTTGTTGGCGTCTGGAATATTGAGCCGAAGATCAAGTATGAAGCCCTCGTGAGGATAGCTGACCAGCAGCAAATTGCTGGTAAGAGCGATAGCCGTGATACAAGCTAGTTTCTGCTCAAGCCAGCTGCCGCTGGTGCATTTCGGCTGATCCAATCTGCTCGTATTAGCTCTGCGATTAATGCGTCAGCAGAGTTAATCCTATAATTATTTTACTATGGCAGGATAGGAATCACTTTAAGGCAGTTTCATAAGTAGACGATTTACATCAGCGTTGATCATGTTCCAAAGCGTCGACCGCCGCGGCTTCGAAGCGAAACAATAGGCCTAGCGACGACTAGGGACGGTCACGCACGGCGCCGGCGTTCGCCGCGCTCACAGGTTCCACCCCCGCGGTAATTGTGTAACGTACCTCAGCCTGCTCGTGGCATCCCGTGCTGCAAGCGTTGCAAGCTCGTGTACTTTCATTGCTAAGGCCGCATATTTTTTGGCGTTCTGCTCAGCAACAAGCCGTTCAAACGATACTGTAGGCACGACAAGGCTTCAGTACGCAGTCGCTGCGCTGTCGGCCGTAATCAAAGACGTCGGGCGGCACCATAATCTATACATCGATCTTTAAACGTGATACAGTGGGCAAATGAATAACTTTGTGAAGCAGACCCGCTCGTACGTTTCGCGCACTCGGGCGCCGATGAGTAGCTTCCGTCAACAGACGCCGTCATAACCTCGGTTAACGATGCAAACCGAGGTCGTCAAGCTCGGTTTGCGGTAACCGCGGTTAGTGGTGCAACCATGGTTTGGTCCGCCGTGTAACATAGGATAACCACGGGTTCGCGGTTACACTAACCGTCGCTGCGCGAACTGGCGAACTCCTCAGGCGTGTGCAAGCGAGGACGGGTTGGCGGAGTACGCCAGCGAGCGAGCGCGCGGCAACCGGAAGTTCGTCGAAGTGACGTATGTCTGGGCGGAGCTTTGAACTTGCTTGTATTCTTTGTTTTTATATGGCTCCCTTCGGCGTACGAGTTGAGAGGGAAAATTGGAAGGGTCATTTTTAATCGCCGATATCTCTGGTGTTGCAGAAGCTAGGTCGAAAATTTTTTGCGGCAGAATGATGGGTGGTTCAATAACTATCAGTGTTATGGCGTTGTTTACCCTTCATGGTGACCCCTTTCTGGGGACCTTTAAACACAAACGCATTACTGAAAAATAGAGCCAGCTCACCGGCTTGCCAATATCAATGACAATGTGATTGGCCATGGATTATTGAGCTGCTGCGTTTCGGGTTTTGAGACTTCGGCTTCGAGGTTTTTAGTTCAGAGCACGGTTGTAACGGGCATGTATATTTATATGCTTATTTTCAGAAAACCAAGGTTGACGTTAGAATCTTGCGAATACGGTGCATCCACATGAAACCAAGCTATGCTTTCTGGCTCCTTTGTTGACAACACAAGAACAACATGTGGCTTCAGCCAAAAGCTGCTACGCTTTGTACCTATCTGAAACTAAGGAATCTAGTTTCAAATGAGTTTGTTAAAAAATTGGGGATTTGAGAATTTTTTAGCAGAACCATACGTTAAAAGCTACATTAGTGAGCGGATCGGAGCAAGTGAGCCGGCTCACATCTGTAGAGGTGAGTGGGTCGCTCAGGAGGGGCCGGATCTTTCATATATATAATATTAATAGTAATAAAAAGTAAAATCAATTTTGGCCCTCACGTGACACAGCAAGCGGCGACATTTAGCATCAGTTTCTGCCTGCGGTTGTGATTGCAGTTGCAGTTTCTGCCTGTTGAGACGACTGAGGAAGGTGCTACGAAAGAATGCGGAACATTCGGGCCACTTCGCTCTGCTTTTTTCCTCTCCGGAGCACGGCTCCACTCCGGACACTAAAAAACACCGCTACCAAGCACGCTTGGAGTACGACAACATTGGCCTTGATCCCCTGACGCCCGGCCTTTCCCTGCAGCTAACTGTGGGTTCATATATATATACAGTCGAACCCGGTTATATCGAACCCGGATATATCGAATTTTGGTTATATCGAACTCACGGAATATATCCTTGAAAACCCCATGTAAAAGTATAGGAAAGCCACGTCATATATCGAACTCAATTTCGCCGGTCATTCCATATATCGAACTCCGCACTACGCACTGGAAAGTGTGCCTTCTCCAAAGACTATCGCATCACTCTTGGCCGTTTGCCGCGTGACGTTTTCAAGCCACACGCGGAAGGAATGAGAAGGGACAGTTCTGGACAGCGCCGCACCCATTCCCCAAAGGCGCGCGCATCTGCAGTTATCGTTTTCCGCGCGCCAACACATGACGTTTGCAATCCATGTGCGTGGGTGTGCCCATTCTTTTGCCGAGCTCTCTCCTTCAGCACGCACTACGCATGCGCCAAGCCAGCTCAGCCCATTTTCAGACAGACGTGGGACGCTTTCTCCAGCGTGTGTTGCGAACCCTCTGCGCGCGGCGGCTGACGTGGTTATGGCGCCTGCGGACGTTAAGAAGCGGCAGCTCTCTGTTTTTTTTTTTTTCGAGTCATTCTTTCTTATCGTTGTACTGTACGCGCGGCGTAGCGTAAGATATGGAGGCTGCGGACGTTAAGAAGCGGCAGGCTTTCTTTTTTTTTTTTTGGCGGGAGCCGTTTATCTTTGCATGTATGAATCAACGGAAGCACGCCGTCAGCTGCTGCGATCATGACGCCCGCCCCAAGCGTGGCGCGATAAATCGAACCAGGCTTGTGCAATCAATCCATCACGGGCACTCTGCCAAGTTCGCTCCCTGCCACCGGAGGAGCTATAAGAAGATAAACGCACCCTGACGTTATCGCCGCACAACATCTTGGCACACTGCCAAGAAATGAGCTGTGGATGCGACGACCGAAACGGAGTGACGCGCGCCATCGGCATGCAAGCGAAAACGCTCGCAATTTTCTGTCGCAGCGACACAGAAACCTTGTTTTGAGCTGCTGTGGTGGCTCAAGCGGCGAGAGGGACGCAGTTCCAACAAGTTGGAAATGTTTCGCTCTGTCGCTGCCGCTCGTCGCTGAGATCGCTCAATCGCTTGCATGTAAGCGAGCTGGCCTTAAAGCATTTTTTTTTTTTCAAATTCTCGGGCGCAAAAGTGGAGAGAGGGTTCATTATGCGAGTGGGTTGATTACGCGGCAAATACGGTATCGTTTTTTCGCATCGTAAGTGCCGTCACAAGCCAATTTCTGTATATCGAATTATCGATATATCGAACTTTTTCGCGATCACCTTCGAGTTCGATATATCCGGGTTCGACTGTATACTATATAGGAAACGAAAATGCGGACATAGCCAGCTTACTGACAACTACAACAAGCAATAAAAGACAGTTGTTATTCAGTACATACACACATCACATAACCTAAAAAAATAGCGCAATGATTTGAGATGCGAGTATCCTCCGCGTTTTGCACACTGTCAGTAACCCCGTGACGGAGCCAACTCATGGATGCAACACGACACATAAAAACAGATTTTTTTAATGCACTGAGAGACTAGTAAATGAGACCCTTTTGTTATTTGGAAAAATGTCAATTGGATAAACAGGACAGTGCCTGAATGGTAGATAAAGAGGCCATAACAACGATCTAGCTCTACCTTTCATCTTTAATGCCGTGACGGACACCTGGGCCCCAATTTCTTTTTACATGTTCTTATAGTATTATTTTTCTCCAGAATTAATGAATCACAGTCTGGTACATTCATCCCGACAAATATCCCTAGAGGAAAAACGCTGGCCAGCATTTTCTCTATTTTTTTTTTTTTCACTGTGCTTCAGCAAGCTGGCTTCTCGGTGCCTCGCCTTGTTCTCGCGCCGTCAGTAAGGAGACATTGGATGGCAGAACAGCAGCTGTCGTGTTTCTGCCGGTGCGATGCTCCTTTGTGTTTGGCGCGAACGAGAGTTGCGCGACGAGCATATGGTCATTATTTCCCTCTTCTTACCTCCCACTGACTCCCTGCAAACAGCTGAGCCAATCCAATCCAACATGGCTGCTCACGCGCTTGGCAGTGCAGCTCGCCAATCGCTTTTGCGCTGGCAGCTGCCGGCAAGGTTATTCCTGCTTTTTGTTGCGCACTACTCCCACGCAGCGTTTCCGCATATTTCACAGAGCACCCTCTTCACATGCGTATTGGGTTCTTCTATTGTGGCAGCTCAGCCATGCGCTGGCGTCCACGTAATTTATCGCGCCTTGCCTTGCGGGCAGCCACGTGCTGGCGAGACTGCACACATACACACAAAATATGCATGAAAAACATAGTAGCTGTGCGCCAACTTAAAATGAAAATGCACTGCAGAATATATTGTGCTATTTTCCCCAACTTGGCGAAATTTTTGATGGTTCCCTGACATTTCACTGGTTACTCCCGATGCATAAAATTTCCCTGACAATTTCCGGTTTTCCCGGTTGCTAGACATCCTGGAAGCTGTACATGGCCTTCTTCGTATGCACTTCATGCAGCATACTACTGCTAGCACCTTACATCTTTCCATGGCCCTTGCACACTGTCAAGTATACATTTTGCATGTTTACCATTAAATGCAGCAATGGCATGATAGGTTCCTGCACCATTCCCTGCCTACCCCATGCTTACTAGTTCAAAGTGGCAGAAAATACAGCAACAAATGATGCAAAAAGCTTTGCAAGCACTCACTGATTGTCCAGCTTGTCCAGCAAGGAGTCACCCAGTGGGACAGGAAGCTTTGAAGCATCCAGGCACACACCCTGCGTGAAGTACAGAGCACATCCCAAGGGCGCAATGCCCACACTCAGTGGCTTCAAGCATGGCAATCATTACGATTAAGCGAAGCTACATGGCCTCCCCAGGTCAAAGAGGGTTGCCTCACAATCTGCGTTGGACCTGTGACCCAGCCCGAGTGGGATAAGCACGGCAAGAAAGAAACACTTCGAGAAGCCAAAGCTGACCAACAAATAGTAGCACAAGTCGCAGATAAGGTGCACCTAGTTCTAATTGCAAAGCTATTATTCCGCACTTAGGACACCCATTTCCCACTAAATCTGAGTGTGGCTCTAGACAACAAGGTTCCAGCCGGCATTCCATCGACATCTGGTTTGGTTTGGTTTGTGGGGTTTAATGTCCCAAAGCGACTCAGGCTATGAGAGACGCCGTAGTGGAGGACTCCGGAAATTTAAACCACCTGGGGTTCTTTAACGTGCACTGACATCGCACAGCACACGGGCACCTTGCTTTTCGCCTCCATGGAAAAGCGGCCACCGAGGCCGGGATTCGATCCCGCGTCCTTGGACACAGTATCTAACGCCGCAAGTAACTACAAAGCAAGGTAGTGTCCGAGCTACAGTGTTTGATACAGACTGAGAAAGAGGTGCCAAGAGAAAAACCTCATGATGTCACACACATCATCATCATCAGCCGGACTATACCCACTGCAGAGCGAAAGCCTTTCCCATATTCCTCCAATTAACCCAGTCTGGTACTAGCTGCATCGACTTGACCCCTGCGAACTTCTCAATTCTTAAGGGGGGACATGCGTCTTAGAGCTTTTTTCGTTATTTTTTTGCAAATTTAATAAAAATGCACAGCCTTCTGAATTTTTCATGCTGATTTCAAATATGCAATCCTTATTCCTGTAGCCTAATTAGTTTGCAAAATAATTACCAATCAACTTCCATTTTTAAGGCCTAAATTCTGAAATAATGGGCAGTTAAAAACTTAAAATTAAAGCATGGTTAGGTAGCCAGAAGAGTAAAGAATGAAGTGTTGGGAGCAGTTTCCTGATATGTTAATTAGCACTCATTTTGCAGCCTTATTAATTTCTGTATACAAACCGTGTGTACCAAGTGGGAATAAACTCATCGAAATAATTAATTTTAACCTTCAAAAACAAAAAATCTGCTTCCAACATTTCACACAGCATACATTCAGCTTCCCATTGCAAAAGAAATTTCAGCTCTATGGGCTTTGGGCGCAGAGATATTGAGGCCGCAAAACTGCAAGTGGTCGACAATGCATGTTTTGAGAAAAGGGCAAGAAGAGAAATGGGGGTTATTTAACAGACATTTCCTGGTGGAATGCTCACATTTACAATTTAAAATGGCGAGAAACCTTCAGGGATGTAGGCTCTCTGCTTTCCAACGTCCAAGTGTCACCTCTTTCATTTTGATTTGCAGTTGTAGCACGTTCAGTTGTCACTTTTTCGGCTGCGCGAGTCGCATGCAAGCAGAATTTTTTTTTTTTTTATGTGTCATTTTGCCACGTTCTTGCATAAAGACCGCGGTGAGGAACGTTCATTGCGAAAAAAAAAAAGTCATTTGAAGCTGTTTGCTGCTTTCCAGTGCTCTGCATTGCACGGGAAGCAAGCGCATTCATGAACGCAATCCGATCGGCTCAAACGCGTGGCGAGCTCTATGCCGACAACGTGTCCCCGCAGTTTACGCACTGGAAATTAAGTTTGACGGCGATTTCTTATTCACGATCACCTTTTTCAACGCGAACATCACTGCCGTATGTTTTACACTTCGCCAGACTCAGCAAGCTGTTTAGATATGACGATCGTGAACTCCGCCTCACCAAGCGAACTGTCCACCGCGCTGACGTCATCGTCACGAAAACAATCTGACTACCGCTTCGTTGCTGGAGTTGCCGCGAGTTCAAGATTTTTTGTTTTGAGCTTGTCTTTCTGCCCATCTGCAGCCTGTGATGTCACTGTGTCGCGGCGGTGCGACCACTGGCAGTAGCAGTCTCCCGTGCTGGGGAACATGCTAGGCCTACTGCAGGCTCGTACGCTCGATCGTTCATTGGCCTGAGCGCACATAGCCGGGGCAGGGCATCACTTGAGATGATTAATCAACAATTACTTCCCATAATCTTGCCGTGAATGCACCTCGCAGTTCGGAACCAAGCGTGACCAGCGTCACATCAGTCTCCCCGCGGCTCGGGCGCGCTGAGCAGATGCCGCCAGCCAGCTGGGTAGATGAGGTTAAGGGGGGACACGGGTCTTTCAGACTAAAAAATCGTGAAAAAGTCACTTTTTAGAAAATCTGATTTTCGAAACCAGTAGTTCTTTATCTACCTATTGTGGAAAACCAGTTTCCTCCCCCTTCGTCGCGTCCAGTCACCACCACTCAACACCACCTAGACGACTAGGTGGTGTTGTACCACTCCGGCGAGCGTTGTGGCAGCGCCGGCTGGGAGAGGAGGTAAATGCCTCCCCTTGGGGGAAGGAGAATCAATGATGGATGCGCCACCAAGACGTCTATGCGGGTTCCCGCGAGACAAAGAGAGAGAGCTTCTGGATCTAGCCGGCAACGAGAGCGGTCGTCTCCCGCTGCCTCTCCTGGCAAATGCCGGGGGATAGCGGGCACGGAGTATGCTGCGCACACGGGAGGACCCGTCGTGCACGACCGCCCTTCTTCTGGTTCCCAACGGCGAAGCGACCGGTAAATACTCTGCATGCTCTCGCAGCCTCCCGTGGCAAACTCCGTGGTATGGCTTCGTCCGAAGAATGCGGCGCACACGGGAGATCCCGGCCGCCATATTCACGGCGCGTTCAAATGTCCGCCGCAGAAATCGCACCCCCATTCCCCAGCCGGTGAGTCAAAAGCCCTTCTTACGTAGCCTTGCCCTTAAAAGGAAAACCTTGTTGATGTATAGCTAGCCAGCATGCTCTGTATTATTTGCAAGTGCAATAAATAGCATTCGAGTAGTAACTATGTGTCGTCCCCGTCCTTTGTCCTCTTTATTCCCCTCCGCGGGTCGCTAGCGAGGGCGTTGCACCTGCGGAGTAGGTAAAGCCCCTCAATAAACTAAAAGTAGCGCCATCTCCTCTCTCCTCCTCCGGCGGCACCGCTCCTCCTCTCGCATTTCGACCGTGGCTCCACCTACGGGGTGCGCGACTAGCGCGCGCTCTCCGGAGCAGGCGCCCTTCACAGCCGTCTCGATCAGCGCCGCGCGCGAGCCGATCGAGGCGGCCGTGCGCCGAGTCTCACCAGAGCCTTGCATTTTGTCGCAATGTGTTCAGGTTAAAATATTGCTCACTGCTGAAACATAATTACCGAATGTTGACAGGGATTTCCCGCCAGAATAGTTTCAGCTGTGAGTGTCATACACCACATATACGCGATTTCGGCGTTGGTTCAACTCGCCGTCATCTCCGTGTGTCCGTAGTTCGTCACATTTGGCCACTCAGCGGCATTCTTTATAAAATTTGTAACTAGGCGGCGGACAGGAACAATTTTGGAACAGTCTGTGTATGGTTTCTTCGCAGCGTTGACTGGATTGCGAGCTGCCGGTAAACTTGAGAAGTGTGGCAGCAGCTGTCTTCCATGTATTTTCAACTTCAGCTGCAGATCAAATTAACTATAGGCGGCGGAAGCTGCAGTCTGTGTGGAGTCTTTGCAGCTTTGATTCACTTGTGAGCTACCGGTAAACTTAGGGAGGGAGGTAGCAGTTATTTTTTTTTATATTTGGCTTTGAGACGGTGCCGTGTTCAGCTGCCATGGTGTGTCACCATACGTACACGATTTTGGCGTCGATTTAACTCGCCTTCACCTCCTTGAGTCCGTCAGCCGTTGACAAAAGTGCGCAACATGCTTGAAAAAAAATTAACTAGGCTGCGGAAGCTGCAGTCTGTGTGGTTTCTTTGCAGGTTGGACTGAATTGTAAGCTACCATGAAACTTGAGAAGCGTGGTAGCAGTTTTTTATATTTTGCGCTGAAACGGTTCCGTTTTCAACTGTCAGTGCGTGACACCATTTGTACGCGATGTCTGCGTTGGTTGAACTCGCCTTCACCACCGTGCTTCTATCAGTCGCCGGCCAAAGAGCGCAACATGCTTGAAAAAAAAAAAAATTAAATAGCCAGCGGGAACGATTTAGTAGCAGTCCGCGTGGCAGCAAAACACACGGCGATATGTGCCGCGCGCACGCCGCCCGCCCCGCTGGAAAGGAGGAAGCTGCACGCCCAGCAGAAAAAAAAGCGCGCGCGCGCACGTGACGGCGCTCGGCCAATGAGAGGGTCGAACGACGAAGGAGAGCGCAGGAGAGGAGGCGGGCGGCAAACTTCACATGTTGGCGCTACTTTTAGTTTATTGAGGGGCTTTAGGAGTAGGAGCGGGGCGGAAGACTGTCCCCCTCATATCGCCCACAATGGTGCCTCAACGTGGATCTCTCGTGCAGAACCACTTGAGTTAGTTACCCCTTCCTAGGAACAAAGGACGATAGTCAGTTCGTGGCGTGGAGTGCCTGCCCGGACTTTTAACATTAGGCCTGACCCGACATCGCTATGCTAGCAAGGCTAATATGCTTTCTTGACGGCGAGGTGAGAGGAGTTGCAGCGAGAACAAATGGTCGTGCATGTATTCGTGTGTGTGTGTGTGCATTTATGTGTGCCGAGGCGTTCGTGAGGTGGAGCCACGAGGTCCGTACACGGAGCGCGAGACCGAGCCGTCCACGGAGAACAGCACGCCGGAAGCGAGTGAGTGCCTCAGCCGGGACGGTGGCCCTACTTTTCTTGTATATAGTTGTAACTTGTAAATATTCCCTCTTCTGTCTCTTTGGCTCTGGGAGCCAGGTACCGCAATCGGCTGACTGGTATTGTAGCCGTGATTGCCGGAAAGCACTGGGGCGCTCCGACACCGCTGGACGCGGTGGGCGCCGTTCACTCAGAAATTGCCTTTGGATGGCAGCGAGCGAGTAGGGTCACCCTGGGTTCCTTGGCGGATATGCACGTCCTCGCAGCGGTGTGTTCTAGCTATTGTCCTTAGCGCTAGAGCGAGTAGGCTTAAGGCTCTTTTTGGGAGCTGCCTGTCGCACATCGGAGGACAGGCTAACCGTGGCATACAGCATGCACAAATGCATTTTGCTTGTTATATATTAACCTCGCTGTAACTGAACATCTCGCTGAATTAGAGAAAGCTAACTTTGTTCAAATGAACTTGGTATTTTTGGGCTGAGAAGGCAAATCGGAAATTTCGTGGAACCAGATTATTATGCCGGCAAACGGACTGCGGATGCCCGTGCTTCGTTCGGATTAACGGAACGCAGTGCAGTGCCGGATAAAATTGTTTGGCACTCGCATTGGCCCGCACTTTACCAAATGGTCATTTTGCTCAATTTATTGACCCTTTTTGGAGATCCGGAGGGTTGTGCAGATATCAAGTGAAGCCGCCTGGACCTGCTGCCGTTATTTACATTCCTGACTGCTGCCCTGCGGCCGTGAATCACAGAAGCTCGGAGTCTCACGGAACCAGTCCGGCTTGACGGGAGAGGAGGCCAACCCCTAACCTGCCAACAAAGGCGCGCCAGCGGGAACACCACCCTCCCATCACGCTGGCTTCTGGGACCTGCCGATGGACAGCGGGGGGCCCCTTCACCTTGCTGCTCGTCGGATGACACCAACGTTTGCTTTGCACTAGTGTCTTGCCTGTGCGAGCTGCCCTGCGGTCGTCATTGCAAGCCTCGTGACGACCCCGCGGGTGGCATCCAAGGAGCAGCTTAGGTGAACATTTAAGGAGGAAGGGGTGTGGAAAACCAGTTTCCTCCACCTTCGTCGCGTCCGGTCACAACCACTCAACACCACCTAGACGACCAGGTGGTGTTGTACCACTCCGGCGAGCGTCGTGGCAGCGCCGGCTGGGAGAGGAGGTAAATGCCTCCCCTTGGGGGAAGGAGAATCAACGATGGATGTGCCACCAAGACGTCTATGCGGGCTCCCGCGAGACAAAGAGAGAGAGCTTCTGGATCCAGCCGGCAACGAGAGCGGTCGTCTCCCGCCGCCTCTCCCGGCAAATGCCGGGGATAGCGGGCACGGAGTACGCTGCGCACACGGGAGGACCCGTCGTACACGACCGCCCATCTTCTGGTTCCCAACGGCGAAGCGACCGGCTAATACCGCACGCTCTCGCTGCCTCCCGCGGCAAACGCCGTGGTATGGCTTTGTCCGAAGAATGCGGTGCGCACGGGAGATCCCGGTCGCCATATTCACGATGCGTGCAAATGTCCGCCGCCGAAGTCGCACCCCCCTTCCCCAGCCGGTGAGTCACAAGTCCTTCTTACGTAGCCTTGCCCTTCCAAGGAAAACCATGCTGATGTATAGCTAGCCGGCATGCTCTGTATTATTTGCAAGTGCAATAAATAGCATTGGAGTATTAACTATGTGTCATCCCCGTCCTTTGTCCCTTTGTTCCCTCCGCGGGTCGCCAGCGAGGACGTTGCACCTGTGGAGTAGGAGCGGGGTGGAATACCGTCCCCCTTTAAACCTCCACACTATCTGCTAAGTTTTTCATTACTAGGATCAGTATTTTAGTCACAGTGCCATTTCTATAATCGATGCTGCCTGAATTTGGGCCGAAAACGGCCGCCGAAACGGTCATTTTCCACGAGGCGTAGCTCCCATTTCGTGCGCGGCACCGGAGCCATCTTAGTCTCATTCGAAAGAGCCGCCTTTCGTCTTCAAAATGCCACCCCTGCTGTTTTCATTTGCCCATTGATCGCATAAAAAATAGCAAAAAAAACCTGGCATTCTCCGAAATCTTACCACCTGACATCCACTGCCGGCTTGCCTGCCCTGCTTCGAGTTGCCGGCCATACGATGAGCTGCGTGCTGCCGTCCTGGCGTACTTCAGTGAAAGCTACTGCCCGCTGCCGCTCCATGACGCGGTAGACCCGCTTTCATCGCCGCCAGCACCCACAACCTCACCAGCATCACTCTCGTCTACGACTGCATCCTCGGGGCACAGCACGCCGCAGCTGTCTCCAGCCAGCTCCCTGCCACTCCTGCCTAGCGCATCCGGCCTGGCTACTCTCCCGCTTTTCCAAGCCCCTATCAGGCAGCAACAACATGTCAGCTTATGCCTACCACAAATGACCCATGCGTACGTACATCACAGTCCACAGCCGCTGTCTTCATCACGGTTAATGTTGCCCTCTCGTGCTGCAAGCTTAGGACGGTATATAGCTTTCCGTCACGTCCCATCCCCAAAACTGGCTCGCCGCAGTGCTTTGCAGCATTCATTCGGCCAGTTCGTTGTGAGCACAAAGCCTGCATTCAGCGCTGTCGCATGCACCACCGACACCCTGGTGAACTTACCACAACTAGCCCGCCCCATTCAAGATCAGTCTTTGTCAGCCGACCTTCGCAGCAGGCGGAAGCGACTCAGCGTACCAAACTTCCACGAGAGACACAGCCTGCTCAATTGCATCAGATCTTGGATACGCGCGAAGCGTCCTAACTTTTCCAGTCACAACTTTAGTTCTGACAAGCGGAGGATTCAAGGTGCTGCCGCACGCTCAACAGTCCCACTTCCTCTACCGCTACATTTTACTCAGCCGCGACCTCCTGAACAGCCATTGATGAAACCTGCTTGCCCCTTCGGCTACGACTTGGACACGAACTTAACATGTACTTATGTGTAAGCCTTCTTGATAGTTTTTTTTTTAGAGCAGTGCCTTTTGCTTCGACTGCAAGTTTCTTTTCCTTTTTCTTTTTTTTTCGACCAATCGTCTAGGGGAGGAGGCCTGTAGCGACTCGCGTGGCATGCGTCCGGCACGCGCCGAAGAGAAGGAAGCAGCGCCGGCACGAGAGCTAAGGAACGCTCACGACCTTCGCCTCAGCCGGACGCTGCCGTCGTCACCTCTTCAGCTTCTCCTCAAATAAATGCGGCCGCGGTCGCCCCTGCCTGGCTATCTCTACAGGTGTTTTGCTGGGTGGGATGTCACGGTTGTTTATGGTAACTTTGCACATGATGGCTTTCTCTGTGTAAATTCTGGCCTGCATTTTAATTAAAATTTAGTTAGTAGTTCAGTGCTTGTCCTACCACCCATGTGCCTTCTCTTGTCTCAGTTTCTTTTGCGCTGCCACTTTCTCCAAAGGAACACTCTCAACCACATGGTACACCGCAGAAGTGTGCAACCTCTTCGAAGAACCGATGAGTACCCACTACGTTTTGCTTTCCCGGTCAGCAAAGAGGTCCTCTCACGAACAGCCACATCATTTTAGGCAACAGAAAAAATTTGCTCCCATTAATTCACAAGCAGCCCCGCACAGTGCCGAAATCCTCAAACACCCAAATCGAGCTAACGATGGAATTAGGGTCCTGCCATTGGCGATAGCCACAGCCACTTGCCACACCCAATGGCTAACCACTGCTAATAAGCCAATGGTCCAGTCACTTCCCATATGGACCCTTGAAATCTGTGACGTTGTTGTTCGAACAATGCCCAAGAACCAAATGGATCCGAAACGAAAATTGGAAGCTCACGGAATAACGACCCCAGGACTCGTATATGGCCCTCAGCCTCGTATGAGCCTTGTGTGTAACATGTAGGAGTGGGTGAATAGTACTTGCTCAACACCAAATTGAATATCAATAACATATATTAAATGTGATTTGAGCAGTGTAGCCGAAAACTGAACACAATATGTATTAAAGTGCGACAGAACATATTTCGATACAATTCGAAATATTTGCTATTTTAAGGCGAGCAAGTGAAAGCAGACAAGTTCCAGGGTTAGTGATTTTGCTAAGTTGTATAACACAGCTGCACTGAACTGTAATTCATGCAGTTACAGCTAACGAAAAAAAAAAAAAAGTATCAATACCGAACTCCACTTAGAAGAATGCCGTCATGCCACACGTACCAGAAACTGGACGACCCTGGAATGATTTTAACCACCTCAAATTTTTCAAGGCGTACCGACGTTACAAGTAAACGGGTGCCTTGTATCTCGCCTCCATCAAAACATCACCACAATGGTCGGGATGGAACCCATGGCCTTTGGCTCAAAAGTTGAGTGCCCTAACCACTTGGCCACTATGAAGCGCCACAAACGGAGAAATTACTTTAGCTAGAGATAGGCCTTTAAGAATGAGCAGCGTTGCAGGGTTTACTAAACCTGGTTAGGCCTTGCAGCATCACAAGAGCATTATAGACAGCACAAAATCTCTCCCACCTCCCAATCTCACCTTCATCAGCTAAACCAATAGCAGCAGCATGCTGTGAAGCTTTGCACATCGCTTCTTGTACGGAACTACAGCTTTTCTTCATAGCAATTATTTGGAAACTTCAGATGAATAGTTTAAATAGTTTATATTCAGCCAGCCCTATTTGACCCCTTACCGAAACTGAACAGCAGGATGTCTGAATGCGATACATTGTTTCCCATTTTTGGAGACCCCTAGAAATGCACCACCCCACTGACACACAGCTGTGAGCACAGAGCATCAGCTAGTTGTACTTGCCTGGTGGGTTCCTCCACTGCAGAGCTGCTTTAGGTGGTTATTCGAACACCTGCTGACAGGCAGCCCCTGATCCTTTGCCGCATTCAGTATCTCCAGCAGCAAGGGACTGCGCTGCAGCACCTCGGAGCTCGAAACTTTTCCTTCGCCGACATAGAGTTCATACAGAACACGCCGGCGTGCACGTAGTGCAAGTAGCACAGGGTGCAGGCCAAACACACGCTCGTCACCCAGGTTGGCCTTTGGCTGTTGATTTGGTGGCTCCCGATGCTTCTTTATGGCTTTCGGAAATGGCCTGGAAAAACCAACACGTGAAAATGAGTATGGCACTGGGCCTCTAAACCATTTTTTTTTCTATTTCATGTTTATAAACAAGCGTCATGTTTGTAAACAACAGTGACACTGCAATCGGCAGTGCCATAGGGTTAGGCAACAACGCAGCGTGCCTACACTATGCCAAGCGACGCTGCCTTCAAAACCAGTTCGCGCGTGCAAATATTCTGAAGCGTAAGCTTTGCTTGTGCATAGAAATAGTTTGGTTTATGCCTGGAGAATAGTTCAGTACTTTTTCAGCCGATTGCTGCTAGAATTACCTGGTGAAGAGCTGCACTGGCTTCAACAGCACCGCGGCTACAGTGGGTGATTGTAGTGAATGATTAAGTTAAATGAAAACAAGAAAGCACAATGTGCAAGAAAAACTAATAATCAACACTGTTCAACTTCCGGGCCAATTGCTAGCGCATGCAAGGAGGATGACGATGAATGACTAGAAGTGTGTTTTTTTTTACGACAACTCTTTTGATGGCCTTTATGCAGCTCCAAGCACCTTCACTCTAAAGAACATTACCGGCAACTACAGTGAACTAGAAATCCTATTTCTAGCTCTCTGTACAGGCAACTTAAAGTCACAGAATTTCACTGAATACAAAGATATCAATCTTTTTGTTCTTTGTAACATTCGCCTAGTCCACTGCTAACTTGCTTTATTCTGCTCGATAACAAAGACGTTCACAGGTATTACATGAAGGCCTTTAAGAATGCTCTCATTTTGTTCTCTTTGCTCTATAGGAGAGGTGCATGAGCGCAAATGCAACATTCTCCACGACCGCTTGCAGCGAAATTTATGCAATCTGCAGAGATTTTACTTGGAAAATATTTATTCAAATATGTGTCCTCTTATTCTGCTTATTTTGCTCCCCTCATAGCTGACTGACTGTACTTTGGGCCATTAAACAGCATATACGATAAATATCCTGCTCGATCAGAGCTAGATTGTATACGTGGATATTTAATTCATTCGTCAGGTTCTTAATGACCTCATAAAAGAAAAATTAATAATTTGAGAAATAACGCTGCGTGACTTCATCGGAATCCTAAGGATGCTTAGTCGTTTTCTAAGACCGGTGATGAACAGTCACTCGATCACTGCAACTCGCGGAAGTGAAAACAAGCAAAAGCTACTTCACAAGTCCAAGCCTGTTCTGGCAATATCGTGCTGGATTAACTGCTCAAGCTTTTAACTGCAGTTACCTTCGAAGCAGCTTCGGTGTACTTTTCTGTATAAACGTACGAGCGGACATTAGTACAGAAGATTAATGGGATCTCACAGCACAGCTTCCCTGTGTTCGATTAAGATATTATGCACATGAAATATCGTGTCTAAGCTTCTTACGACTTGATAGTATACAGACATGCCCCATTAATATGGACTAACCGAATTATGGACAGTTTTCAGGGGACGAAAGATTTTCAGTGTATTTATGCCTCGTTAATACGGAAACTCTCTGTCTGGACAATGGACAGGGGAAGAATGCACACGGCCCACTTGGGCCCATGTATTTTTGTCTCAGTAATATGGACAGTGCTTGAAAAAAAGCAGAGGAGTCCAAACGCAAGTTAAAGAAGGGCACGCCGCCCGCGAACCTACGCGACAGCCGATCCGGCCGGATGCCTGGACGGTGAGAGTTAAGACACACTCACAAAGTAGGGCGACAAAGGAAAGGTGATGTACGAGCATGCAACCGAGACTGGGCGTCCCGTCCTGGACACATTTCCCTCTCATGCTCCTGGTTTTCGTCCCTGTTGCGCTGCCGAATTGCCACATTTTGCACCTCAGGTCCGCATGTCGGCTTCACTTTAAGTCAACGATGCGGCCTTGACAAGGTCCGAACTCTTCGTAGTCGGCTAGCAGTCGTTCTAAACCGTACTTCAGCTTGCAGTGTTTGTTTTATAGGAACACATAGAAACAGCGCCAAGACGATGGGATGTTCGAGAGCCTTCTGCATAGCAGCTTGCAAACTTGACTCCCTCACTTCCTTACGGAAACAGTACAAGGCAAAAAAAAAGAGTCAGAAGAACGGAAAGGCCGAAACATTAACTAGGCAAGAAAGTGCAAAGCATCAGGAGCCTGTAACCCTCAACTTGAGTCTCGATTTTGGCATGGCGGGAGTTAAACGCAAAAGAACAGAGGTGAACGTAGGCGTGAAGCAAGCAATCTGTGAATACAAGCGGCAAAAGCCATCTCAGTCAATCCAAGCCATGAGGGACTAGTATCGACAGCTCAGCTGTTTCCTCGCCTCAGAAGAATCTCAAGCAGCTACTTAGCGGCTAATTTGCTTAGTGACGACGTCATTTTGGAAGTGGCGGTGAGTAGAGAATCGGACGCTAATTCATCGGCCAGTGAAGAGTTCGTGCTTGAAAGGTCGACCAACACAAAGCCCACCATCACGCGTGTCATGGTACGCGAGTCGCTTCAGATTGCACCACAATTTTTCGACGACAACAATGATGAGGATAATGCACTCAAAATTGCCGGTGTTCTGTCAAATTTTGAGTCCAGTGCACACCGTTATCTACAAAAGCAGCCATTAATTACAATTCCTTTTTCTCAATAATATCCTTTTCGTTTTTATTCATGATTCGCTATTATGGATGACTCACTTTATGGACAGTTCTGGTCAGAAACCAAAGTGTCCATATTAACGAGGCATGACTGTATACAACATATCGTGCACGAGCTAAGAGAGTTTGTTATTCTACTATTCGTAATGTGGCCAAAAAGCAACCACAACAGTAAAGAGTTCCAAACGAACTGATCAAGTTTCAATGAAGAAGTGCAACGTGTATTAGCCACGAAGGAAATCCGTCGCCAAAAGGTCCAATTGTCACGCTCTAGACCGTTGCACTTCGCTCTCATCTTTTATCCGACTGCAAAAAAATGTGAAAGCAGGTGCCGTTTTCTTGCAGGAATATTAGGAATTGTGCTCGGAAACACAGCAAGTGCCAGGCATCGAATGCAGATTTATTTATTTATTTATTCCTCAGATGACCTTTTGCCTACACCACGAAAGTCACTGCTGTCGCCAGCACCACCTAATCTCCACTGGCGTCACGGGCTGACTCTTGTCAACAGACATTTTCACAAAAGTGGTCTCGGGCAGTGCCAATTCGGATATTGCAATATGCACGTAGCACACGGAAGGCCAAGGATTATCTGCCCCAAACCTGGCCAACAGTCCAGTGAAACCAGTTACTCAGAGGCTCGTGAAAAGGTCTATAATACTATCCATGAGGAGCGTGACTACAGGTGTGCACGGACTCGGGCCAGTCCAAAAGCCCGTACCCGGTCCATGGCCCGGGCCGCTCTGAAGCTCTATGCCTCGGGTGGGCCGGGCCGGACACATATATACAGATTGTCCTTAGCATTTACGAAAGCCAAATATGGCCATTATGGCCACGGTACACTAAGCATCTCATATGCCCAAAAGTGTTTTCCTGCCTCATTCCAAAGCCAGAATGTCAGAGTTTTCTCCTGCTCGTTAACCCATTTCATTATCCGTTTCGTAATTACCGCCCCGCTGTCGCCTTTCACGTCTTTGGTAATTTGCTGCTTGCTCCTGGCCTCGAGATAGCTTCGGGGGAAGCACTGCATAACACCAAAGCGTGCTGAAGTTGCCTCGCGATTGTTCAGCGCAGACAATGCAGCTGCGGCGCGCCTTGTCGGCCCTGTGAATGGTACATGGTGAGCGAGACGAGCCGTCGAGTACTCAGCCACGTAATTAACCCTTTAATAGTTCAAGACTGTGCGCTTTTAGAAAAGCAAGGAAGCTGAGTACACAAAATTTGCTCTTGTTGCTCAGAATTTTAGTCATTCCAGCCACAAGTCAGAGGCACAGAAGAAACTTCAGCACTGCCAGATTTATGATCCGGATTAAGGTTAAGCCGTGCCTGGATCTTAAGTCTGATCATAGGGCGAGGCCAGGCTAAGGCCCTTTCAGCGTCGGGCCGGGCCGGGCTTGGGCCTGTAGCGTAGGACCCGGGACGAGTTGGGCTCGGGCTCAGAATTTCGGTCCATGCACACCTTTAGGCGTGCAAAGTCATGAATGACAGACAAAGGTCAACGCAAAGTGTCGAAATATATGGGAAACCTGGGTTTCTTGGGAAGTGGCCGCTGCCTTTCAAGTTTTGCGTGTATGGACATAAGGTCGCCACTGACAGACTCCCAATCTTCTGGGTTCGATTGTTGCGAGTACCAAGCGCTCGCCACTGGCCGAGGCTTCAGGCGGTACGCCACCTTCAAAGTGCCTCTCATACAAACCTGCATAGAAAAGAAAAACAGACTTATCAGAGAAGGACACAACTGAGAAGGACACAAGATCAACCTGCGTCGTTAGCGCCAAAGACAAAACCACGTGGGGTTCAAAGCAGTGAGTTACAATCGCTCGGGGGACTCGGACACTGCGCAGAAAACAAGACTTGGAGGTAGGCACTTACAGCAAGAGGACATGACATCATGAAGGGCGTATAAATGGGTGTAAATTTGATAATCAAACACACGTCTTCGAAACGAACAACGAGAACGAGCTGAAGACCAAAACACACACACGCGTTCTGCCGCCGTTGTCTGTCGTTCGACCGCAGCGCCAGATGTGCACGGTGACAAACTACCGAAAGAAAAGAAGTATTTTCTAAAGGGAACTTACAATACAGACAAGATAAAGTAACTTTTGTGTAGTTATACTAATTAATAATACCGTATTTTTAATTCGCGACTGATATGTGCTGCATTCATCTCTCCCCCCGAGAGCTGGTACTAGTTTCACTTTCCCTTTGTTTTCTGCTCCTCTATCGACCGGCGCATGGAGGAGACCCTTTCAGTCGTCGTTACGTGCATTATGCGATAAAATGACGCAGAACGCAAGCATGCGCACCGTACCGTTATCGCGCCGCTATTGAAAGCTCGGCGATATCAAGCATGCAGTTATCGCACGTGAGTCTCAGTTCTTCGGGCAAGGAGCAGACAGCGGCGATGTCCAGCGCCGTGCGGGCCACCCGAGATGAGATTATCCTCGAAGACTTTGTGAGTACCGTAAATCTTGTGATTTCACATTCTATAATCGCTAGGATCACTATGACACTTTTGGTGTAGCACAATGACAGCATACGGCGCATGATTTCGGAACGCGCGCCCTTATGTCGCGCCTTGCAGGTGTCCCATCTGCGGTGTGCGCGTTGGCAGGTTGTGCGTCAAAGCGAAAGCAGCAAGTGGCGAGAGTGGCGCGAAAATTGAGCTCTACCAGCTGCCGGCATAGAGGTTCTTTCGAAATTTGCACTGACACTACATGGGTAAAGCGCATAGTTTAACTCACATGTCCTAACAAGTCATTATAAAATATCCGCAGTGCAATCTGGATTCTTCTTTTTTTCTTTTTTAAAAACGAGTGCAGAGACGCAATGCATGCTCATAATCTGAAGTCTGCGCGTTTCGTTATGTTGGGTCAACTGTCTATATATGCTTAGCTGGCAGTGGGGAATTGTTGAGATGATTATTCTTGATTATAAACAAATTTGAGCCTGGCCAGCTTGCAGCCAATGGATGCTAATTAATTTGTTCCACGTACCCGTGAATTCGAGCTGTATGTGCTGGAAGAATACGCGTGTTAATTTAACGGTGTGATAAATTTTGCTTCATGAAACAATTCAGTGCGCGTGAATATTTTGCGACAGGGACAGTGATTGTATGGGGTGCGACATATAACACGCACGCAGGCGTACCCCCCTGCACACATACTATAATTTGTGCGTGTATCATCTCGTTTAGAAGCTCGCGCGTTGTTTACTTGTCCCGTTACAGGCCGAAAACTTGGAGTCGGCGTTACCCGAAAATCCTGATCTGTGGAGAAATACGACTGCATTGTTACACAGTAAAGCGGAACATGTGACCCCAATTCGGTCTTCGTTTTACAGGATTGAAAAGCAGATAGTGCGTGATGGCAACAGGCGTGTCGATGCCTGCGAAAGAACATGCGTCAAACTATTCAGGTGGATTTAGCTTAAGTGTCCTCCATGTCTTCAACGTCAAAGAAAGAAAGTGGAGAAGAAGGGTTAATTGTGGAGTGTGGGTGAGAGGATGGCGGTGCAATGTGAAGGTGTTCCCCTAGAGTATCAGGTAGGAACAATTAATAGTCACAGCAACAGAGGTCTTTACTGAGCGGAACAGGAGTCCACCAAGCAACCTAGCTCATCCCATAGATCGGTACTGTCCACACTCCGGTCGGAAATATTTTCTTCCCCGGTGACTGTGAGACTTCGCCCCTAGAACGCAAGGCCGCAAAATGTTTTTGAAAACGGTAACTAATAACGCAGTTACAGCCACCGCAATCACCCGATTCTGTCATGCTTCTCTCCTTCCGTTCCCTCGCAGAGGTATTTCACTCTCCTGCCCGAGGTCGTCTAGCCTCCGCAAGACAAATTCCCCTTCCTCCTCCGCGTTTGGCGGGAGGTGGGAAGTGGCACTCCGCGAGCGCGAAAAAAAAAAAAAAAAAAAAAAACGGCCGAGGGAGCGCGCGTCGCTGGTTTCAGTCTGGCCGTGGCGAGGGAATAGCGCGCAGCGAGCGCTAGACACCCATCCTTCTCCCGTCAGTCAGCGAGACGGACCAATGGACGTCGTTCGCGGTATGTACGTCATTACTGTGGCCCGTCGGGCCAGCGAAGGAAACGGGGAAGCTGGCTTCCCAAAGGAGAGCATGAGAGAGCTTTGAATTGTATTTTCGATGCTTTGCGGCGCGCGTGTCACTGTAGCATTTTGCACAGACTATCTCCGCTACCTGATCGAAACACTGGGCTCCTTTGCTTAAAAGGGCCTTCCCTGGACAGTGGCCCTTTAACACGCTCTCTCTCATCCGAACGGGTACATCCAGCGTTCAGAGACGATGCTCTGGATGTCCCAAAGAGATCCTGCAATTTTGACGCGAGGGCGCACGTTAAATCTCGGGTTCCAGAAAATCCTGCGTTGTGAGCGAAAATCACGAGTGTGGCTTTAGCTCGCAGGTGGTAGTTAGCTGGTGGCATGGCCGGGCGCTTATTGGTCGGATGGTTGTGTGACGTCACGATTCTTCCATATAGCATGCAGCAGCTACCAACTCGGATAGCTTCTTTGGAATGGGAAGCGAGCCCTCAGAGACTCCTGGGTTCCGAGTCACACTCAGACCACGCCGGCCTGCCCTCGTGTTGGATCGCGTCGCCCTCTCTGCATCTTTTCAAATTTTTGTCGGGACCGGTATATCACATTGTAGGGCGTGCACCATACGATATTCTAGTAATTAACTGCGCGCCTCACTCTTTCCGCATCCAACCGAAGCATCGACAAAGGGGCAATAAACTGCGCCCAGTGAAAATGATGCCCCCACCTACGTACTGATTCGTGATTACCGTGGTTAGAATTTCGAGCCGCGTGCGAACTCAGTTTTTGACTTGAAGACTCCCTACCAATTTCTTCTTCGTGTCCAGTCGCAGTTGCCTTCACAGAGCACTTTATGGTACAACCTCTTTCCTGCCTCACCTCCTCGTCCAGAATCACTGGCTAGGACTCCAAACATATGTCTATATATATTTGCCTCAAGGAAGAGGTATACTTGTTCAGAGTTATATAGTCGGACAAAAGGTATATATTCGGACAAAAAAAAAAATCGCTGTTTGTTGATCGTTTAGACGCGCACTTTTATTTGCATTTGTTTCGTCTATTCACTTCGCTGAGATCTAGCAAGTTATTACGATTACGTAAAAATACGTGTGGGCGGATCGATGCAGATGACAAAGCGACGGGCTGGCATTGTCCACACGTTTACGCCTCTCGGTGAAAGGCCGTAGGGCGCACCCGTGCGACCGATATAGATTATTCATGGAATGAATGCGGTGTAGCCTTCGGTAACAGCCACCGCGCAGTTGTCTTACTCTTTTAATGTACGCATGCGCAGACCGCGGGGTGTGTCCTAGCATGCCTGAAACGTGCCTTCGTGACGGAAACGTCTTTCTTATCGCTGGACTGAACTCTTTGCAGGTTCGTCCAAAATGTAAGGGAACACAGTTCGAGCATTCAGTGAATGACACGACTATGTGCGCTATGCGCTCTTTCTTCCTTTTCTCTGACCCCGTTTGTGTATATCATATTCAAGAGAAATTTCAGATTTAGTAGGGAAAACACACACGCAAAAAGAAACGCAAAAAAAAAAAAACGCCTTTTTGTGCAAGTTGCTTGTCACCTCCCAGTCAAAGAAGATCAACGGGTCTAATTAGAAATTTTGCAACTGAAATGATTTGGTCAAGAAACAGCTGTGTTCTCGTCACCCATGGGGCCCAACCATTTGATATGAATTGGTGCCTCCACTGGAAATAAATGGTCACCCATCAAGGTCAAATAGTTCACCAATTGAACTCAAATAGCATACCGATTGAGACCAAATGGTTTGAACTGTCATAGCTAAATAAAGGAAAAGAACGGAAGATGCAAGAGTGCCAACTTTTATTCGAGTGAATTGAAATTACAAGTTTTTACAGAAATCATCAGAGACAAGCATGTATCACACACTCGGAACTAACACAGGTTCAATGTATACCCACCGGACACTTTGTAGAGGCTCATATACTCCATTTGTTAGACAGTCCTACTGGGGTCAGTGACACTTTATTTAGTTATGTCCGCCCTGAAGGCGGACACATTAAAATCAATTGATAGTTAGATTAAACGGTATATACTTTTTGTGATAATTTAAATTTTTCACTCTTATCTTTTTTAGAAAGATATTTATATATGTGCATATCTCAGTGAAAAATATCACTTCCTTATGATTGCATTTTCCCAATTGGGCATGTTTCTTTCCTTTGAACCAGTTAGAACCAATGGAATGTCCAATTGGAAGCCCAATTGTGGTTTCGTGACTCCCAGTTGGGCGTCCTAATTGGGAATGAAGGAACCAGTGGGGTTAGACAGGCCGAATTGTACGAACCATTTGGGATCGGCACAACCAATTCAATCTGGCTGGTCGTCCCAATAGGACCCATTGGTTTTCTTTTTTTGACTGGGCTCTCACAATGGAGTGTAGGGGGTCATTAATTCACTGACATCACAGTGGCCGTTTTTTTTTTTTTTTTTTTTTTTTTTGTCATTGTTGTGCCTGTCCCTGAAGCACTGCGAACGGCCTGTATGAAGAGATTATCGCCTCCTTCTCCGGTCTGCACTGCCGAAGCTAAGCGCCCGACACAGCATATCAAAATGGCACCCGTGACGTCGCATAAATACGCTTCCGTAATCGGCTTCCCTTTCACCGTCAAGAAGCACGCTATTCAGCATTGATCCTCAAGCTCATCGTGGCTTTTTGCCGCCTTTATTTGCACTCGTTCGAAAATTTCGCGGCGACCACGAGTGAAGCTGTTGAGGCCTACGTCGTCAGCGCCGAAAAAGACTTCCTACATTCGTATATACAACCACGGAGGTTAACCAGATGCCTTAAGAGCAGGCTGTTTTCAGACACAAAGGAAATGTTTTCGGTTGTACATAAGGGCCCTTATACAACCAAACACATTTCCCCTCTGACTGAAAACAGTCTGCTGTGAAAACTTTTCTGGCTATCAGGATAAAAAGAAAACCTGTAGAGCAACTTATAAGCTGAAGAACTCCAATGCATATGAATTATTCTGTATAGTTAGATATTAGAAACTAATTTTTGTGTATTCTTCAGTGGAGTAATCCACACAAACTGTTCCCGCAAATCACCCAGGACGGTCAACCGTAACCTAAGCGGAGTGTATAGTAGAACTGCGGCGATCGTTAGCGGACGGCCAGGCACAGCCGCAGTTTCTGTGGGCCTCCCGTGGTTTGTTGCGACCACGTGTATATATGCAAAGCGCCTCGCGTCCATCGTTCTCTTCTCACCGCGGTTTCCTTTGACGCGAGCCTGTGCGTGACGGGCAGCGAAAATGTCTTCTTGGTTCTGATGTTTTGAGCTTTTCTGGCCACCACTCTCTCTCCAGGTGCATGCAGTCAGCACGTACAGAGACCTTTCACAAAAGTGAGCATGCACGCTGTTTGTGTACGCACATGCTGTTAGTGCTCAGTACCGGATCGTACTGTGATATATCTCTATATTAATGCTAGACATGATCTTTTATGAAAGACAGAAATATATGTTGATGATTATTATCTAGCCCAACAGGAAAATCTATAGTTTACTTTTGAAGGCGTCGATGTACTGAGCGCACGCACTCACGCACGCAGGCACGCACACGCACACGCACACACACACACACACACACACACACACACACACACACACACACACACACACACACACACACACACACACACACACACACACACACACACACACACACACACACACACACACACTCACTCACTCACTCACTCACTCAAACAATCAACTCCATGGTTTGAATATAAGGTTCACCTTTGAATCGCCAAAAGGGAGAAATGTACTACAGTGTTTTGACCTTACTGCTCGCAAACCCCGGAAATTCTGATAATTCGAAAATTCGAACAGTCCCCGGAGTATCAGACTCTTCGCGGGGCAGGCATCGGTCGATATGACCTGATCACCAAATGCTATTACTGATACTCATCCTCACGCCTAAAGTGTATATTGCGTCGACTGCGTTGTTTCGTTTTAGGAGTTACGCTGCCAGCCAGCCGCGACGGCAGTTGTGACTGCGTATACCATGATATGCGGAACGCACATCAGTGCTAAGATTGACCTGCATATGACCTTGTCGTTTTTTTTTTTTTTTTTTTTTTTTTTTTTTTTTTTTTTTTTTTACTGATTTTACAGTGCAGGCACATGCTGCACAGCTTTTTTAGTGCGGTGACGTCTCCCCAAGCGTGAAGTAACATATGGGAAGGCTGTGGTACGGCGAACCGCATCGAACGAAAAAAGAAAAAAAAAAAAAAAACTCTCACTTGTCATGAACCGTAAAAGAGAGCTTTAAACCTATTTTATTTCACACCTCACATAGCATTCTCTAAACGCTTAGGTTCAGGCCACTATTGAAAACAGAATACAACTTAATCTAGAAACATTTCAGCGTATTCGAACGAGCAGTTCCCAAGAATAAAGTGAATGAAATTAAAGTTGAAGAAAATAATTTCGGAACGAGTGACGTTTTGTGTTTCCACGTTTGCCGAATAGTCCAATAGTCATCAGGATAACAAAAATATATTTTTGCTCTCTTGGCAACTTCTCCAGACATTTCTTAAGGTTTCGCTTCTTTCTCCATCGTTCCTGCCTCGTCAACGTGCTCCTTAATTTCGCAAAATGCACCTGGTCTGATGCGAAATGTTTTTAGAGCGCCGTTTAACGCTTCACTCATTATTGTAATTATTGTGACCTGTCACGGCACCAGCGAGTTGCAAGTAGCGGCAGCAGTTCAGCATGGATTCATTGATCATATGTCCAACACCCCGTCATGAAAACACTTTCCCCAAAGTTTTGCCAGACTCAAACGCTGAAAAGAACAGTGGTGATCTCACCACTGTTCTTTTCACGCACTTAAGTCTATTCACGCGCGAGCTTATAGGTAGCGTATCACACAGCAAAATCAGCTGACACATGCGTCACCTTCAGTCACCTAAAAGCCCTAAAATCGCTTTAATTCATGACACCTGATTTTGCGTCGTGATTTCTTTTCCTGTGCCGTTATTTTTTGGCCATGTGCGATGCCACCCCGTCTTGAGTAGGATCCCCGGTGCTGCATCATTCTCTTTGGTTGGAATGCTCTGGAATGCTCTCCCCGATTGGGATTTGCCTGGGCACTGTATGGGCGAGGAGCAGTCGGTCACGTGATAAAGCTGCGTAATTTTGAATGTGATGTACAACTTCTGCATGGACACTTCGTCATTGAAGCCAATAAACAAAATTATTGGTGAATAGTATTGGCCAACTAGTTACCGCTGGCGAAAGGCCACGTGGCTGTCAACAGCTAGTCTTCTGTCGGGTTCCACTGGGGATATGTGCAGTCGTGAGCAAAAGTGGTATACAATACCCAGCCGGTGGCGGAGCTAAGAAAAATTGCATTGCAAGGCCATCTAGCAATAGCTATCTGGGATCGAGACAATAGTGATGGTGCCCCATTTTACCCACATGCATGTGCTACTGCTGGTGCCCCTGTCGCTTCGCTAGATGACATTTAGACGCAGTTTTGCCGAGCTCCGTCACCGACTGAGTGTTGTATACCACTTTTGCTCACGACTGCACATTCCGTTTTTCTTAAAAGGTTGGTTACGTTACCCATCTTTTAAGTTTCGCGGGCACACTTGATATATATACGACGCACGCCACTTACGGTGGCAGGTAACGTACCTATATTTGTCCCAGCCACATATGTTCCCCTGCAGAGTAATACACTGGCGCGAAGAAACCCATACGAGGTTTCTATCTAATCACCTGCACGGGAAATCCTTCGTTGGAGAGCGGCTGAACGGATCTCGTTAAAGCACATTATTATCGAATCGCGGTCGCTGCGCGGCCGCATTTTTCGACACGGACTTTCCAAATACAAAAACGCCCGCGCTTCTGCCAGCGCGCTGAGCACTGTCAGTTTAAACCCTCGAAATTGATTCATATTTCGAGGGTTTGATGCGACATTGATGCGAAATTTATGCGAGGTCCATCGCACGTCACGTTGGGAGGTTCACTTGAGCACCACATCCATATGCGTTGCATTTAAGAAACAAGGAACTTAAAATGCTACGACTCAAATAGATTGGTTTGCGGGGTTTAACGTCCCAAAGCAACTCAGGCTATGAGAGACGCCGTAGTGGAGGACTCCGGAAATTTCGACCACCTGGGGTTCTTTAACGTGCACTGACATCGCACAGCACACGGGCGCCTTGCTTTTCGCCTCCAACGAAAAGCTGCCGCCGAGGCCGGGATTCGATCCCGCGTCCTTGGGAACAGTAGTCGAGCGCCGTAACCACTGCGCCACCCCGGCGGGGTACGACTCAAATAGAGGTTTACCGTAGGGCAGTAGAGTTTGCTTTTCATCAAAATTATCACTCACGTTACGAATTTTCAGTAGCCTTCGTTTTTTACAACACGGTAGCAAAAATTGCGTATCTGATTGCTGGAGCTTTCAAAGAGAGAGAGAGAGAGAGACGTGACCTTTCTTGTACAATTGTGAGAAATTATTCCAGCGCACATTTCTTGTCTACCTGTTTACAAGCTGGTGTTCACATTCTCGAAATCTGAGGAGCCCTCACAGCGAACGTACCGCTTCAACCAACGGCGTGATATTTAAGGTGCCAATTTGTTTATGTTTACGAAGAGAAAATTCACCGGAAGTACTCGCACATACATGATTTTGCTTCGTAGGTGTACCGGTATACTACGGGTTTATATTATAAGCTTGGGCGTTATGTGTATTGTGAGATTTTTGGCCCGCACATATATGGGCGCACACATGCGCAGTGACCTTGAAGAGTATACCTAAAGTGGAATGCGTACCGTAAGAACGGACAGCGCATGGGTTAGTGGTTCAGGCCAGAGAATAAGGGAAGGCTGGAGTACGAGAGTAATGCGACAATTCTATTGTAGGGACTTGCTCCGAGCACCGTGCATACATACACTCTCAGTTGCACATGCGCGCGTTTTGTTCTGCACCGCGAATAAATACTGGGACAGCAGATGCGTACTCTCCGAGAAGCAGAGGAGTGTCGGCCCTTGCTATTGTTCGACCGCGAAGAGCTTCCGCGGCAACCCGAAAAGGTGCAGTACATATATACGCACAGGTTGCAACAAACCGAGCTGCTAGTCCGTCCTTGTGTTTCTACTGTTGGCGTCAACACAGTGGACGCGATTTAGAAAAACAGATGCTGGTCATATATTGTTGGCCACCTCACTTGCGACGTCTACTTATGGAACTGTCATGGTCTGATAACGTACGTCCGGCTCGTGGTCCTGCGATTTTGAGACCTAAAATGTCACCGTTTGCGCCGGGAGTACATGCACAAGCATATTCATGTCCGGATGTGGCTCTGCGGTAGTCTGTATACAGCGGAAAGTTAGCTGTTCTCTTACGCTGCCTTTTAGTGCTTTCATCAGCCGCTTGGGTCATGTTATGCGCGCCACGACTTTCTTAAGAATTAGAGATGCGCGTTTGGCTCAAAACGTTCCTGGCTAATGTGTTGTCGATTGGGTTGACGTATACGCCACTTGTGGATACGACAGAGCGAGTAGCACATGGCTGTCCGCGCACGTTGGAGGCGTGAAAAAGTGTCACAGGGCCTCATATGAAGTGCTCGCTTCTCTCTCTAGGCTTTTCGCTTTTGTGATCGACATGGTGAACTTCGTCTTGATTTACAACATTACCTCCTTTAGCATAACTCTTTGGGCATTTACACAGGTGGGAAAACAGCTAAGCGCAGCAGTGATCGCTGATGGCGGTTGCGTGCACCAAACTTGATCTAAGCCCAAATTACGCTATGATCACATCGCAAAACTGTCACAAATCTGTAACAAACCGATCAGCTAGCCTCGCTCCTATTGGTCGATTCTGGCCGGCGGAACTGTCGACCAATAGGATCGAGGGCTGATTGACAGGTTTGTCACAGTTTTTGCGACGTGATAGTAGCGCAATTCGACCCCTGCCAATTCATATGGAAGCTGGGAATGGAGTGTGTGAATTGGTGGCTTTAATTTCGCCAGCCTGCTTTTCTGATGCAGGGAAAATAAGTCTAATAGATGCTTAAAGCGCCTTTTGCAGCTGTGCGCATTAGTCGGAGAAAGTTGACGGCCTTCTCTGCGGACGTTTCTTTTTTCTCCTTCTTGCTTTTTTATTTTGCCTCGCCGGCAATCGGTCTTGCACGTTTGCTTCACAGTATATCTTGGCAGTGCCCACTCTTATCAGATATCTCCTCCACGTATGTTCCCAACACGTCAGAGCCTTAATAACAGCGTAAGCAGTTCTTATCTTTAACTCCATCCTCCACCGCGACTGCTGCCACTTGCAGAACAGCAGCGTGTATATAGTAACTCGTGTTCTTTATTCTGTAGTTAACCGCTTGCCAAACCGCTCTGCGATCGAGTTAGGAAATTCGTTTAAACGTTTGGTAACACTACAGCACACATGTAAAAGAGTACTTGTATAGAATAAAGCGCATGATAATCGCGGTCGTTTCTTCCTGTTTTTCTTTTTTTTTTCCTTTTTTTTTTTTCGAATTCAGGAAGTGAGAACAAGGCGCTATATCTTCAAGTTCAAATTCGCCTAGAAAAGATGTTGTTTTGTAATTTCGTTTTTTTTTTCAAGGTATTTGCGAGTAAACATAATTTGCTCGTGTTCTTTCTCGCTGGGAAATGAAATGCTCTACATTCTGGTCGTTATTTTCATTAAAAAATGGCAGTTCTCCCCAACAAACTTTTTCCAGATCAGGTATTTATTATTTTTATTTATTGAAATTATACTTCGCCGCCTACGTTACTTCCTTTATGC
The DNA here is from genome assembly GCF_055883805.1 of Amblyomma maculatum. Lineage (NCBI taxonomy): Eukaryota > Metazoa > Arthropoda > Arachnida > Ixodida > Ixodidae > Amblyomma > Amblyomma maculatum. The sequence goes on from NC_139346.1 coordinate 122,241,843, forward strand.
GCATCACTGCCGCTTCTGCAAACTTGCCCGCTTTTGTTAACGCTGTGCGAAAGCACTCACGCACAAATCCCTCGGAGCAGTTGACCTGCGCAGTGTATCACACAGTGATGTTATTAGGCATCCAATCGGTAGCTAAATGTTCTCGTCCCCTCACGCTTCTAAAATGTACTGGTCGAAGTTATCCTCGAGGATGAGCTCCGAGGTTGTCATTCAGTGTTTACACAATGGACATTGAAGGGCTTTACGGTCAGGAATAAACGGGAAACACCGAACTAGAGAAGTTTTGCGCAGTGGCGAACCACGCAATTTCATGCAGGAAATTTTTATGTAAGAACTGCATTTAAACCTGGTTTTCGGAAATATTTTTTTGGCACACAGGTGTAAGGTAAAACTCGTGTTTTATTCGAAATTGGCGGAGTTACATATATTCGGTCAAATGAAGAATTTTAATTTTATTTCCTTGGTGAAGCTCTGTGCCTTCATTCCAGCACAAGTTGTCTAGATAGTGGATGCGCTTTGTTTAGTATTTGAGTTCACGTTATGAGCAGGGGCTCGATTTTTCAGGTTTTATTGGTCCATAATTCGGCGACTCCTTTGTTATTTATGTTAGAACGCTAAATATATATTTTCAGTGAATTGCTGTGACATTAAACCTTTGTAGTCAGAAGTGGCTTAGAGTTTATTTCGGAATTTTCCTCACCACGAACAATTTATTTAGCAGTAATTAATGTGCATACGATAGCACATTCAACTGTGCCTCTAGAAGAAATTGGGAGTCATTAAAATCGATTGTTCTGAGCACCTGAGTCCAAAGAGCGCCAATGTCGAACTATGAATGATGTGAAGATGGAAGCTCTCGGAATTGAAAAATTATGGGTGATCTGCAATAAAGAGAATAGGTTCGTTTCCTCCATCTGCTTTTTTAACTATAACGGGCAGCGATGCAATGATCCAGCAGTTGTAGTTTTTTTGCAAGTTTTTACTTATTTTATTGTGTATTTTTTTCGATTGACCTTATTTTATTTTTTATTTTTCCGATCTGGTAATTAGTTCATTTTAGTCATTTATAGTTAACAAATTAATTATGAATCTAGAATTAGCCACCAATCACTCGTCACGCTTGCCCTGCATTACCTAGCAGTTATTTATCAATTACAGATTTCCATTTCTTTTTTATTTGAAAAACAAGCTGGATAGGCTTCGCCTAAAGCAAAATCAGGTGTAAATTACTTACAAAATTATACAACTTATGAAACTGAGCGCTAATTACACAAGAAAAGAAATTCCGCATTCGTGTCTTTTTGCTTGAAAAAGACTAATTATAAAGACCGAATTTATTGAGACCCATCGTGATAACTGAATGGATAGGGCGCTCGACTTCTGTAGATGCGGGATCACATTCCGGCCACTGCGGCCGTAAGACACCCGTGTACGGAGCGATGTCACTGCACGTTAAAGGACCCTAGGCGGCCCAGTGTCTTGCGTCCCTAGAAGCCTTAGTCGCTTTGGGTCATTAAAGAGGCATTGAGTGTTGTGGGGAATCCTCTGCCTCCATTATAAAGACCGCACGTAATTAACACGCGTGATTACGCCTGCTGTTAAGGAGATTGGCAGAGGAAAGGGCACACTGGCCACCCCTCACCGCCTCCCATCTCCCGCGGCGACGATGCCGCTGGCTCTCTATCCTCCTGGCGTAACCAGGAGACCTCCTTTCCCCTGTCCGAGTCGAGGAGCGCACCTGTCGCAACTCGCTCGGGGCTTTTGCTTGGGGCCCGGTTCATAATGTCAGCTAAGGAGACCACCGTCGTCACCCAGAATCGCCCAGTCACCGTACGCACCTACCGCAACGGGCTGTGAACGCGAAGCCGCGCCAGGTGAGCAGACTCATCCTCTCACTTCCTTGCGTGTACTTCCCCATCAGGTGGTGTATTTCACCCCCGTACGCGAGCGGGGCGTTCGCTCGCTACGGCGGTTGTACTTGAGTGCTGTTCTCTTGATGTGTACTCGAGCACAATAAACTGTTCGAGTACGTAACTCGGCGCTTGTCCCTTCTGGCTGGAACCCGCCGAAGTAACAAGTTTTCGCACCGCGTGTTGGGGGTCATATCTCTGTCTCTTAGGGCTGCACGTCGGGGCTAGAAGGCGACTGTAGCGTCCCCCCCCCCCCCCCCCCCCCCCCCCCCATGTTGCATTTTTGCGAGAATAACCTCTATATTCTTGGCGCCCGAACCTGGGGCCAGAGGTGTTACAAACGAGTGTGTGTTTGTATACGACTATCGACACATAGTCATGGCAGTGAGCAGGACTGAGTTTCAGTCTCGTCTAATAGTGAAGTGGGGATTGCACAATGGCAAGAAAGTAAAACCACTATAACCGTTTAATACCGCGAGAGCTGAGGAGTTGACGCTAGCCACTGTAATCTTGGTAATTTTCTGTGAGAGCAGGAGGTCACACAACACCATCGCTCTGGAGTAGGGTGACGCGCGGACGCTGGTATGACGGGCATTCTCTCGTAGTATTTTGACTGCCATGCACTACGGGAGGACGGACAGCGTTGTAGAGTAGGCACTTTTGAGCGCGCACGCTGGTGGCATGAGAAGTAACATTGCTATTCGTTATGCCGCGCCCTATAGCCAGTTCGTCACGATAGCTCGCAGCAGCCAGCCTCAGAGAGAGAGAGAGAGAGAGAGGACTTCCCTGCTTCCCTTGAGTGCAAGTGATGACCATTTGAACTGCATAAGTGCAATGGGGAGCCTAGTCAACCTAAGAGAGCTTTAGGAAGAAAGCGGTAGGATACATTTTATTGTTGTTTTTTTTCGACTAGTATTCGACAGGCTCTGGGAGCCGAGCGGCGCGGCCGCGGCTCACATAAGGACGCGCTGGTATTGCTGCCTACATGTGAGGGTGCTAGAACACAGCTTGTATTAGTGTGAGCGCGGTGGATCCTTGCCTGCTGTACTCCGATAGCACGCTTAACCCTTTTTCCCCACGTTAAAGTAACCCCCATATATGGGAGTTACTCTCGCAAGAATGCGCCACGGGGGGGGGGGGGGGGGGGGGGGGGATGGACGCTACAGTCGCCTTCTAGCCCCGACGTGCAGCCCTAAGAGACAGAGATATGACCCCCAACACGCGGTGCGAAAACTTGTTACTTCGGCGGGTTCGAGCCAGAAGGGACAAGCGCCGAGTTACGTACTCGAACAGTTTATTGTGCTCGAGTACACATCAAGAGAACAGCACTCAAGTGCAACCGCCGTAGCGAGCGAACGCCCCGCTCGCGTACGGGGGTGAAATACACCACCTGATGGGGAAGTACACGCAAGGAAGTGAGAGGATGAGTCTGCTCACCTGGCGCGGCTTCGCGTTCACAGCCCGTTGCGGTAGGTGCGTACGGTGACTGGGCGATTCTGGGTGACGACGGTGGTCTCCTTGGCGGAAATTATGAACTGAGCCCCGAGCAAAAGCCCCGAGCGAGTTGCGACAGGTGCGCTCCTCGACTCGGACAGGGGAAAGGAGGTCTCCCGGTTACGCCGGGAGGAAAGAGGGAAGCCAGCGGCAGCGTCGCCGCGGGAGATGGGAGGTGGTGAGTGATGGCCAGTGTGCCCTTTCCTCCGCCAATCTCCTTAACAGCGCGCGTAATCACACGTGTTAATTACGCGTGGTCATTATAATGGAGGCAGGGGATTGTGAATCCCCACTGTGTCTACCGATGGTAAAGACAGCCAATGATACTGATAGGTATGAATTCGTCAATCATCCTTCTTCAAATCAATTTTGATCTGGCATAATGCAGCTGCAGAGATATCGGCGATTGAAAACAGCCTCTACGTTTTCCCTTTCAACTCATACTCTAAGCCGAGCGAGCAAATACCCACTCGGTCAAATCTGCAATGTTTTGCGCAAATCTGCAGAGCATCCTTGTTTGCAAAGGTTGCCTATATCATGAAAGCTCAACACTGTGCGAGGAAGAAGGTACTGGCAATACACAGAATATTCGCAACTTTCGTATGGTGGGAACCCATGCGTCGTAATAACCTGTTTCTTCCTGTAGGGTTTGGGGATTAGGTCTTGTTCAATTGTTCGTACATCAGCTAGTTTCGCTTTTTTTTCTCTCTCTCTCTTTCAAAATGGGAGACCATCCTTTTTTTAACATGTTTACTTATTAGGCGTCTTAATTCTCACTTGCCTTACCTATTTGCACCGACTGGACAGGCGCCGGAAGGGACTCTATGAGAATTCCTTAAGAAGGCTGCGAACCCCTTCAATTTCTACTGCGCGCCTTTCTTTAGATTACTTGTATATAGCCTATCTAGCAAGCAGATGACCGAAGTTCTTACTTAGTCTTTGTTCCCCATTCCTTCGTGTCGGCAACATCATCGGGTATTTCTTGATCCTAGCGTTCTAAGGCGTGTTAAGCGCATGTTGCATTAAGTCTGCTGGGGGGGGGGGGGGGGGGGGGAAGGGGGGGGGGCGAGGGGCGGGGTGTTGGGTGGGGTCTTACCTCCCTCGCCACTAACAGTAGAGGAAGGAGGCGAAGGAAAGTAGACCAGTGCCGTCGCCTCCTGCCGGCATACATCCAACCTTCTTCATAACAGTCTTTAGCGAACAGTGAGGCAACGCGTGCTTAGGAAGCACGCGTTACGTCACTGCCGTCAAGAACGGCCAGGGTAACCCTGTTACGAAGCAACGTCCCCGCTGACCAGCAAAGAGCCATCCGCCTGGCGGCTGAGGCCGCGAATAACCAATTTATAATGGCCAGTCCTTAGTCGCGGAGGTTCCAGCCCCCGTTCCTCAGGCCTGCGTGCCAGGAGCGAGGAGTAGGGGGCCTCCTAAATCGGTGGAAATTAAACTTTCAATCAATCAATCAATCAATCAACGGCAGAGACGCTGGTGGTCGCCAAATATCATAAAATCTGTACTTGGCATGCGCGCTCAATGCAATTTTCTCTACACAATGTAGCCATTCTATAGCGATTTTTAACCGCCATTCTGTGTCCCTTTAAACCCAATAAAACAACCCGAATTTCTTCCAAAGTTCAGCACTCCTGTCAACGGGGCTCAGGAATCAGGTGCAATGGAGAGTTTAGGGTAAAGTATGCGATGCACTGCTTGCACCTATCGAAAACATTGCTCTCTGTTTGCTCTCACACTGAGTATACACGGAGTGCATGCATGCACAACGCAGTAGTTACCGATTCATCGCATTCAGATGCGAGTGCGCCTGATGTGTAATGCCTATTCTCGCTCTTGTCAAATCCACTTCAACGAAGAGAGTTATGTAAGTTGCTCAGTCTAGTCATTCAAATGACGCTTAACCGCGTGCATTTTATTTTCTATTTTTTTATCCCAGTCGATTTCCCGCATTTCATTATCCCGTGTTTAATAGAACATTTGTAGTTTGTTACCATCATTAAGAAAAGTTAAGAACTCAAATGAGATAGCCGGCAGACAAAAACACAGGTAGATGTTTACTTCTCGGAACTAAGTGTAGTATATGGTATTGGAACATTGTGGAAACACAAGCAGGTGACTGGAATCTTTCGAGATACACCTCGATGCATCTTGCGCGACTAAGAAAATGATAAAATCGCGTCTCGCGACGACGAGCATGAACTAACAGAGAGTACAGAATCGAATGAGAAGTACTATTCACAGCTTGTTTAGAGGAAGTATTCAGAGACTTGGAATGGGAGCAGTTAGGGATAAGGGTAGATGGAGAATACCTCAGTAATCTGCGATTTGCTGACGACATTGCCTTGCTAAGCAACTCGGGGGATGAACTGCAAATAATGATTGATGACCTGGACAGGAAAAGTAGAAAGGTAGGCTTGAAAATCAATATGCAGAAGACTAAGGTAATGTTCAACAGCCTCGGGAAGGAACAGCAGTTTACATTAGGTAGCGAAATACTGGAAGTAGTAGACGAATATGTCTACTTAGGACAGGTAGTAACCGCAGATCCGGATCACGAAAAGGAAATAACAAGAAGAATAAGATTGGGATGGAGCGCATTTGGCAAGCACTCACAGATTATGACTAGCAGCTTACCGGTATCGCTCAAGAGCAAAGTATACAACAGTTGCATCTTGCCTGTACTCACCTATGGGGCTGAAACGTGAAGGCTAACCAAGAGAGTTCTACTTAAGTTGAGGACAACCCAGAGGGCTATGGAACGAAAAATGGTAGGGGTAATATTAAGAGATAGAAAGCGTGCAGAGTGGGTCAGAGAAATAATTCAAGTTACCGACATTCTAGTGGAAATTAAGAAGAAGAAATGGACATGGGCAGGACATGTAGTGCGAAGAGAGGATAACCGATGGTCGCTTAGGGTAACAAACTGGATTCCAAAGGAAGGAAAGCGCAGCAGGGGGCGGCAGAAAGTTAGGTGGGCGGATGAAGTTAAGAAGTTCGCAGGGGTCAAGTGGATGCAGCTAGCACAGAACCGGGTTAAGCGGAGAAATATGGGAGAGGCCTTCGCCCTGCAGTGCGTATAATCAGGCTGATGATGAGGATGATAATGAGGATGACAGAATCGATCCGTACACTACAATCACAGTGATAAGGCCGCATGCTGGCGGCTGTTGAAAAAGAATGAAGACATGGTTCGCTGTAGCATATTTATGAACGAGGGACTGGTGTTTCGAGTCTCAATCTGCAATCTTTTCGCTAGTCCACATTTACCAGCGTTTAAGTTGCTGCCATGTTCGCTAGCCATTCGGTTTCCTGGCATGGGTATATAAAATATATGAATGTAGATAAGAGCGGTAATCCAGGTTCCATGACAATTTTTTTGTTTTCAATGAATTTTTATTTGTGGTGCGCAAATGTCTTGTAACAAAGGAGTAAACCTTAGTTTTACAAGATACCCAATACTTGTCTCGGAAAAATAAAATTGTATATCACTGGAGATGGAAAACGCAGTTTCTGCCGTTTCAAAAAGTTGCAAGTTTGGAGCCCTGCTGCTTGCCTACGAAAATTTTGTCGTTCGTTACATTTTAGTCAATATTCATATGCGTTATTTACTGTAATGAAAGTTACTAAAAATATTTTTGTTTCTTCTGGCACTTTTTAAAGCAAAAAAAAAAAAATCGCAAACTTTGCCTCAGGAGCAACGCGCTGCAAAAAAAAGTTGATTTTCAACCTGACTTTCTGGCACGAAGTTATAAGTTGTTGCCACTAAATCTTTTTGTCTTTATTATGTTGGCTATTTTATTAATTTCAGGGAAAATTTGAGGCTGTCGACACTTAGGTGCTTTTTTTTTTCCACAACGCATCAAATCCGGCCAAATATTGAAAGCAGCAAAAAAGGTTGGTTTGGTTTGTGGGGTTTAACGTCCCAAAGCAACTCAGGCTATGAGAGACGTCATAGTGGAAGACTCCGAAATTTCTACCACCTGGGGTTCTTTAACGTGCACTGACATCGCACAGCACACGGGCGCCTTGCTTTTCGCCTCCATCGAAAAGCGGCCGCCGAGGCCGGGATTCGATCCCGCGCCCTGGGAACAGTAGGCGAGCGCCGTAACCACTGCGCCACCCAGGCGGGGTCAGCAAAAAAGGGGTAACTTTGATTCTAATTAAAACAGTCATCTTCGATTTTTAATAAAATTTCCCTCAAGAACCCTCAGCACCTCAAAATTATTAGGAACTAAAAAGGTGTTTCGTAATATTGTTTAAAATCATAAAAATTAATATAAAACTGAGAGGTACTGAAAATTGTCAATATTTGGCCCTAACTTCTGCGCGGATGCAATAACGTGTTTCTATTGAAACTTTCTCTCAGTATTACGCAGGCCTTGTTCTTTATTTTCGAAAAACTTTGTATCTCTGAAGTTGTCCGTTCTTTCTACATATTACTTCTAAATTGGCCGAAATTCAAAATTGTAAAAAAAAAAAATAACTTTGATTACAATTTGAAAATATCACCATCTTCGATTTTCATTTGTATTGCCTAAAACGATCACAAGTTCTTCCTAAAACCAGGCAGTAGAAAAGTATTGCATTATGCAGAATAAAAGCATAAACGTAAATATAGAACTGAGCGCATGGTTTTATTCTGTAGAATTGATTAGGCCTTGGCCTGAAGGAGTACAGTTTAAAACTTTGATTTATTATCTGCTGATATGAGTACATTTTATCTTATGCAAGTCTTCTCAGTGCTTATAAAATCGTTTTCTGCTGGTTGGCACAGTTGATGATAGCTTAAATTGGACTCTCACATTTCCTAAAGTTCCCCGGCTTGTTTTCTTCTACTTTATTTTTCCCGTCCCACATAAACGGAATTTATGCTGAGTGTTGGCTAAAGGTCGCTTATTTGTCAGGCGGAACACCTATTCTGCAGCAGAGGGCACTGAGGGTAGTCAAGTACTAGGCATATTGCCACCCATTCTATTCAAAAGTGGACTGTATAAGTAGATTGTTTCTGCATGTAAATGTCGGCTTTCGTATATCGAAACGTTTCAAACACTTTCCATTTATTCCCTGTCTCTCCTTGCATGCCACGTGCACAGGCCCGAACACGCGAGAATGGAACGGCGGCCACACCGAGTTCGGATTCGAGGCGGGCTTCCGACAAGGTAAGCGCTCGCCGATACCGCCATTTCAATGTGCCATTCGCGAAGGGGGATCGCTATAGATACACACTTAGAGGGAATTAAAGTGGGGGAGAGAGAAAATGGCTCGCGGTCTTTTTCTATAGACCATTTTGACAAAGAGGAGAAGTCATGTGTATCGCGTAGTTTTTGCTCAGTTCGTGATACAGGCCTGAAAGCAGCGATCCCCACCATCTGCCAACTGTGCTCGACGGCACCTGCATGGCGTAAACCTGCTCGCAGTGAAGCGAAGCGTCGGTACTTCTAAGTATGGCAATATTATTCGCGGAGCTACTATTTTAAAGTGCGCTTTTAAATTCAGTTTTGAACAAACTTTCACCTAAGCAAGGGAAAGTAATGAGCAATAAAATTGTACCACAAATGAACAGAGCTAAAATTAAAAAAAAAAAGTAGTATAGAACAAGGTTGATCTTGCTTGACATGCGAGAATTGCAGCCTCGGAGTTTTTAATATCGCGCGAGCGTCAGCTGCATTGTCAGCACGATAATTGCTGTTTATATCGCCGGTTCGCGCCATGATTAGGCGCTTGGCGTATTCGACACTTGCGTGACGATAGGTAGAGATTCCGAATAGAACAGAGGAGTTTTTAGCCCTTCATATAACTAGCGACTCGAAATCCACGATAAGAAATTACAGTAAAGGCAGGATATCCCCTGTAGCCCTCAAATCACTGCTTGCCTCTCGAAACGACTCACCGTCCCATACAGCTAATCTGAACACCAGCACATTCCTCCCTTCCCGTAATTATGTTGCCCACAATTTCGCCCAAGGACTCGTCAGCCGGGCGACGGGACAACCCATCATGAGGTCGCGGCGAGGGACCGTATGGTTTCCTACCAAGAAATTACACTACACTTCCGTCAAGCACGTACCCTATATCCTTTGTTGAGCGATTCACTGGTCACTGACCACGATCAATTTTAAAACAAATGACGTTTCGGGAGCGCTACGGCTCCCTTGTTCGCCGTAGCGCTCCCGAAACGTCATTTGTTTTAACATTGATCATGGTCAGTGACCAGTGAATCGATCAACAAAACATGATTCCTGACCAGACGGTATATGCCGTCGAACCCTCGACTACACCCTATATCCTCCGGGACAGAAATCTCTCACAAAGGCGCAGGAAGCTATCTGACGAAAATTACAGATTCCTTTCCAAATCCAGTCACATACGCCCATGCATACCCTGCATTATACACCAATTGCTGTAACTTATGCCACCAGAGGGCCAACTTACACCACAACTTACACCACATAATGAGCATGATAGCTACTGCTACCACCCCGTTTCAAAGGGGACGCTCCTATATTCCATCCATCCATCCACCTTGGATATTCTCACGAGAACCCCCTCCGCGGGATCTGCAACTCTCCGCCTCAGTGGGAGGCCGCTATGCTCAGCTCGGACGCGCTAATCCAACTGCGGGCCATTGAGCGTGCAACCCAGGTCGCCAGAGCTCAAGGGCTCCTGGCCACCTAGCGTGGAAACTCCTGCCTGCCTGATTTCCTCAGTTGATGAGAGTTTATCCTCCTGTCACGCGTTTGTGACAATGCTGAAAGCAACAAACGAACAGACTGGCTCAGCACCGAAATGAATGAGCTTGCTGCGCGTGCAAAACATCTATGCAACCTGGCGGCGACGGCAGTAGACAATTAGCTGAGCTGACCAGCGGATACACCAGCGGAGCGTCGCGCGAGAAACAGTTTTTAGCTCGGCAGATCTGTTCCGCTCCCGAGCGGATAAGATAGGCGGTCTGCTTCGATATCCCAGACACGCCCACGCGCGCATGCGCACGTTGGTTAGGAGGCTTCCCAGCGAGCGTAAAAAACCCGCTGGGCACCTCAGCACTCTGCGCATGCGCAATGGCGGCTACGCTCTCCCGTTCAGTCCCACTGGCCGTAAAAACGCTCAGCTAAAACTATTTAGTACCAAACGTGCTCGCTGGTCATCGAACGCGGGATGTCCGCTATTCCCTGCAGTGCTGAATTGAAAATTGGCTAGGAAACACTGATAAAGTCTCCGAAAGGAGCTACAGCAACCTGGAACGATGTGCGAAAGCAGTCGCGTCTAGCTGCGATCCTTCTAGATAAATGTTCGCCCATTTTTCGTCACACATAATGTGGTGAAGCCACGTCCGGGGACACTGAGCATCAGTTAGCAAGAAGCACAAAATACTCGCTGCGTTACCAATCTGCGCCCTGGGAGCAAGGTTATCGATAAGGCCGCATGTCGGTGGCTGCTGGCAGCACAAATAAAAATTATAATAGGTCGCAGTATGAGTGACGACAAGTTTCATTTTCGGCAATTTTCATACGAAGTCACGCGCGTGTTTTTTTCCGACACGTATTCCCCACTTCTGGGTCACGGCAATTGCGACGCTTCTTACGACCTCGTAAACGAAATGCATCATCTAGGCATCTTGGCAAACATCGTGCTCGTTTGGTGGAGTCAAATATCAAGAACTGATTTCGTTTATTGTTCAGCGGGTTAATGCATGCGCGCCGCGAATAAAGGGTGATTTCCAATTTCATGTTGTTTTTGTGTAAGCTTTGTTACTCGAGGTAAAATAATAATAATAATAATAATAATAATAATAATAATAATAATAATAATAATAATAATAATAATAATAATAATAATAATAATAATAAGTTCACAGGAAGGAAAAAGTGCAATATCTGCTAGACGTTCTTTTGTAGATACCTGAACCGCGCCGTAAGAGAGGAAGGTGGGAGAGAAAATGGAAAGACAGAAAGAAAGAAAGAAAGAAAGAAAGAAAGAAAGAAAGAAAGAAAGAAAGAAAGAAAGAAAGAAAGAAAGAAGGAAAGAAAGAAAGAAAGAAAGGAAAAGAAAGAAAGAAAGAAAGCAAGAAAGAAAGAAGGAAAGAAAGAAAGAAAGAAAGAAAGAAAGAAGGAAAGAAAGAAAGAAAGAAAGAAAGGAAAGAAAGAAAGGAAAGGAAAGAAAGAAAGAAAGGAAAGGAAAGAAAGAAAGAAAGAAAGAAAGAAAGAAAGAAAGAAAGAAAGAAAGAAAGAAAGAAAGAAAGAAAGAAAGAAAGAAAGAAAGGAAAAGAAAGAAAGGAAGAAAGAAGGAAAGAAAGAAAGAAAGAAAGAAAGAAAGAAAAAGAAAGAAAGAAAGAAAGAAAGAAAGGAAGGAAAGAGAAAAGAAAGAAAGAAAGAAAGAAAGAAAGAAAGAAAGAAAGAAAGAAAGAAAGAAAGAAAGAAAGAAAGAAAGAAAGAAAGAAAGAAAGAAAGAAAGAAAGAAGTGCCATAGTGGAGGGCTTCGGAGTAATTTCGATCATCTGAGGATCTTTAGAGTACACTGACATCGCACAGCGCACGGACGCCTCTTCGTTTCGCCTCCATCGAAACGCAGCCTCCGGCGGTCGGTTTCGAACCTGGGTACTTCTGCACAGCTAGCCCTCCGCTACGGCTCCTTTTTCTCTCTTTCCACTTTCCCTCCTATCTTCCTCACTCCCCTTACGGTGCAATTCAGGTGTCCACAGAAACAAGTGTGACAGATGCGGCGCCTTTCCCTTCCTGTGAACCAATTATTCTTTTATAAAAAATTTTAAAAAGTGGAATGAAAAGGCAGTGTTAGATGCGCTATCGCGTCTACTCGAGGTGAAACCGTGGCGTCCTTCCGGTTTTAACCGTGAAAATGCGTATAACCTTGCTAAACCGTGCAAGCAAGGTAGGTGGAAACATTGATGAGTCTTGAAAAGAGTGCTACATCCTAGGCTCGCACATTCTCTTCACCGGCTTTGTTGCTCCTTATCCACTCAGGCTATCACAAACTCGAATGCTAAACTATGCAAAACCATGCTTAAGAGAGCCTTCGCAAAGAAACAGCGGTTACTATGGGTTTCTGCCATAGTGTGTATATTTTTTCTTTATTTTTATTTTTGCCTACCTTGTCCTTTCTCCCTGTCATTCACCTCTTTGATTTCCTCTACCGCTTCCTCGCTATCCCTTTATTTCCGCCGCCGCAGTTCAGGTGCTTCAGGTAGCAGATACCCGGGCTGCCAAACACTTTCCCTTCCTTTGGGTATCTAATAATAAAATAACCACTTACTACTACTACTACTACTGCTAGTAGTAGTAGTAGTAGTAGTAGTAGTAGTAGTAGTAGTAGTAGTAGTAGTAGTAGTAGTAGTATGGACAATGGTACGCGGCGTGATTAACCCGCTGAAGAATAAACAAAATTAGTTTCTAATATTCAACTATACCGAACAAGGCAGTGTTCTTGTGCTTATAGTTTGGTCTGGTAGCTTGCATTTTATTCAGGTAACAAGAAAAGCCTTAACGGCTATTTTTAGTCACGCAGGAATTGTGTGCGGCGGTATATACGGCAGGCTTAAGTTGTATCCGACAAGCCATGCTTAAACCATCATCATTTTTCATCCTACTATTGAAACATCACTAACCTTCTGCAAGAGGCAGCAAAAATAAGAACGAGATTTTAAATGCCTTAGAGCCGTTTTATGTAGGGAGGCTCAATACTTTCTTTACTCGTAAAGATCGCGGGCGAGGATATCGCACTCTGATTTACTTATTGTATACCTTGGAGGTGAACAGCTGGCTCTGGACTGACTTTTGAAGTGAGAGTGCGGAGGGAGTTCAGTTTTTCTTTAATGATTGTGTAGTACTTCAGACTTTTTATTCTTCATGTTAACTTCACAGTGCGAAACATACAAGGTCGGTGCACGTAAAAACGACTGGGCGCCTATGATGAACGGGCGCGCTGTGAAGTCGACGTGATCGGTCATATCAACTTGCACAAACGAAAAATCTGATCTATGTTATTTTCCTCAGTGTCGAGTGGTAGAAAACGTGTTAATGGTATTTACTAAAATCACGATGAAATTTCTGAATCCACTGCGAAGAAATGTTTCGACCACCATTGACAATAATTAAACGCAAAAATAGTTGCTTGATGCTAGCTTCAGATTCTTGCGCGGTAACTGTCTCACTTGTTTTCTGTGGACACCTCAACCGCGCCGTAAGGGAAAGGAGGAAGGTGAGAGTGAAAGTGGAAAGAGGAGCCGTAGTGGAGGGCTACAGAGTAATTTCGACCACCTGGGGATCGTTAACGTGCGCTGACATCGCACAGCACACGGACGCCTCTGGGCGTAGAAAGAATGCAAAATGCGAACGTTTTGGTAATAGGTACCAATTAATCCTACGTTATGTGCAAAACCCAATGATTTCGGTGATAGGAATAAAGCTGATACAAAGAAAGGGGTATATGTTCATGTTGTCGGCTGTAATTTCCTATGTGGTGCGTATCAACCGTCGTTAACGTTTTCAACCTTGTTAGAGGGATGAATCCTTCCCGCCACTGCAAAGCAGCAGTCCCCCAACTGACCTCGCCACAGGTCCACCACTTCAGCTGCAGGAACCAAGAGATGACTCTTTTCCCCCTCTACGTGGACGCAGTGGGAGCAGAGATAGGAGCAGGTCATCGTCCCAGAGACGCAGCTCGCGGATCAACTCCAACTCCGGAGAAGAAGGAAGACCTGCCAAACATTTGGCATGGAAGACTCCACTTACAGACAAGCAACGCCGAGCACCCGACCCACAGGTAAGGGAGCTGGCAGAGTTAGTCCGACAACTGCAACAACAGTTAGCTCAGTCTAACGCAAAAATCAAACAGCTAGAAACTGCAAATGCGCAATCAAAAAATGAACAGTCGTCTGTGGCTTGCGCTCGCCTTGAAGTCAGCCGCAATGAGGACATGGAAGTAGATCAAAACCGCCGCAACAAACGAAAGGCCCCTTCGGTACCTCGGCCAGATACAGATGACTTAGAGAGTAATTATGAAGAGAGATTTGCAAAAATAGACCAAAGACTAGCCAAGGTGGAGGAAACTATCCAGAAATTAATACCACAGCTTAACAAAGTAACTGACACAATGGAAAAGTTTCCGACTACTTTCGAAACTGTCCTAGCTAAACTCGACACGCTTACAACCAGGGTTAACGCACTAGCATCCCCTAGCAATCTGATATCTCCAACGCCAAATGCAGGCTCTTTGCCTCCCGCCAACACAGCATTCTCACGCCCAGCTGACGGTGCTTCGGCGCGTCCGTCCCCCAGCAGCATTCTCCGACCCAGCGTATTGCAACCCGCGCGAGCGGAACCTTACCCGATACGCGATGGCTAGTACACCTGTTATAGTGTGGCAATGGAACTGCAGGGGATTCCGAGCCAAGCGCAAGGCTCTGGAATATGCAGTTTTGGCCCAAACAAACAGGCCGGTAGTCATAGCACTTCAAGAGACGAATACAGAAGTAAAGCTTGCAGGGTATACAGCATACAATGAGAAAGTGTCGGCTGAGTGCCGGCCGATCACAGCTACACTTGTACACCGTAATCTAACTGCAAACCAATTAGATTTGGAAATACCGGAGGTCTCTCATACATTTATACAAATCCTGCCGAACAAACGAACAGAATCTCCCCTTTACATTCTAAACGTATATAGTCCACCTAAAGACAACAGCACGAAAATAGCCACACTCTTCCGTAAGGCGCATGTAGCCGCTCATAATGGAATGTTGCTGACTGTTGGAGACTTTAACGCACCCCATGCAGAATGGGGCTACTCAGTTAACAGTAGAAAGGGAACTAAATTATGGGAGACAGCCCAGGCGCTAGGGCATACCTTACTCGTCGACCCTGATAAACCTACGCGCATTGGTAACAGTGTAACCAGGGATACGTGCCCTGACCTTACCTTTGCCAGAAATATCCCCGATGCGAGATGGGAAAACCTAAATACAAACATAGGAAGCGACCACTATGTACTATGTACCACTTTCCGAGCTACGCATTGCAAAATGCGTCGCCAGGAAGTGAAGCACACGAACTGGGACGCCTTTAGATATGTCCGCTCGCAAAGGCCAGCGGAAAGTATAGTAGATTTAAGACAATGGACGGAGCGTCTGTTGCAAGACGCCGCAAACACTTCAAAAACTGTTGCCCTTGAGGACAGCAGCCCCAGTCCGGACGCTAAGCTAGTGCACATGATTGAAGCACAAGGAAGTATCCATGCTCGATGGCGTAAAAATAAGCATAACCGACGTTTAAAAATTCGGCTAACCCGGCTTGAAAAGGAAATCGAGGCTTACTCGTGGGAACTTAGCCGAGAACAGTGGCATCAGACTTGCGACCGCCTTAATGGGCAACTGGGCAACAAGAACACGTGGTTTTTACTTAGACATTTACTGGACCCTACGAGAACTAAGGCAGATTCCCACAAGAACCTACATAGGATCTCGCAATCTTTCCAAGGCACCGACGAAGAGCTCATGACCACTTTAAAAGATAAATACATTAACACCTCCCAGGATATACCCACGCCAGATGGGTACTCAGGATTGGATAATCCTCGCATGGATAGCGTCTTTACCGTAGCAGAGATTAGGGCTGCTCTTAACAAAATTAACACCACCTCGGCACCGGGGGAAGATTGCATCACCAATAAGATGTTGCGCAATTTAGAAGACCAGTCAGTAGAGGCTCTTACAGACCTCTTCAACAGGTACTGGACAGAGGGCAGCGTCCCTGAGGAATGGAAGCACGCTAAAATTATTTTCATACCTAAACCGGGCAAAAGACTCGAGATGGGGAACCTCCGCCCAATCTCGCTAACGTCATGTCTCGGGAAGGTAATGGAACACGTTGTCTTAAACAGGCTCCTTATGCACACCGATGCGGAAGGCACGTTTCCCCCGTCCATGATTGGGTTTCGAGCAGGTCTTTCGACTCAGGACATTATGTGGCAAATTCAACAAGACATTCTAGATACAAATCGCATAAGAGCCACGCGAACCATCCTGGGACTCGATGTGAGTAAGGCCTTCGACAATGTGTCACACGCTTCCATCCTCAATCACCTCTCACAGTTACACGTAGGCAAACGGACATACGACTACATCGCTGCCTTTCTGAATGCGCGTACGGCTACGCTCCATTTCGTTGACAAAGTTAGCGACAAAATTACACTAGGGACGAGAGGAACACCGCAAGGCGCCGTACTTTCACCTTTTCTCTTCAACATCGTTATGAGCGGCCTCCCGCGTCTGTTAGATGATATCCCACACATACATCATTCCATATACGCCGACGACATCACCATTATGGACCAATTCTGGCTCCGATGGAGATATTACAGATTCATTACAACGAGCTATCGACACGGTACAGTCTTATGTGCAGGAAAACGGCCTTACCTGTTCACCGGCTAAATCAGAACTACTAGTTATAAGGAACAAACAAGCTTCACAGGTAAAGCCAGATTCTCGAGAACCTATCCAGTTACACATTGACAACCATCCGATACCCCCGGTAGCCACGATCAGAGTTCTCGGAATGTTGATTCAGAATAATACGCAGAACACAGAAGCTATACGCCGGCTACGCGTCACGGCGCACCAGATAGGTGGGCTGGTGAGACGCATTGCCACACGTCGCAGGGGTATGAGAGAAGCCGACCTGTGCAGGATTATCCAAGCCTTTATGATAAGCAGAATCATGTACGCTTGCCCGTACTATCATCTGCGTCGTAGGGACGAACATGCACTTAATAGCATAATTAGAACAGCATACAAAGCGGCCCTTAGTTTACCAGTATACGCTAACTCAGATCGACTACTGCAGTTAGGAATTTTTAACACACTATCTGAACTAATTGAAGCCCATAAGACAGCACAAGTGACCCGCCTGTCACGCAGCCTTGCGGGACGCGTAATTCTCGACAAGCTCCACATCCACCCCACTGAGGAGGTGTGCGCAACATCCCATTTATCGGCTGACATAACTAGTAGACTAGTTGTTAAACCAATAGCCAAAAACATGCTACCAGGTAGACATGATGCCCGCAGGAAGACAAGGGCACAGACCCTTGAGAAACAGTACGAGGACGATCCACAAGCAGTGTACGTGGATGCAGCTCAGCACATCAAAAACGGAGCATACGTTGCATGTATGGCCACTCCAAAGTCAACCTTCATTAACGCTATAACATTTCATGCTAGCTCCATATGCGAGGCAGAGGAAGTAGCTATCGCACTGGCCATCGCGGATCCCCACACCAAAACTATTCTAAGCGACTCAAAAAGCGCCGTTCAAAATTTCGCCAAAAATTCTGTAAGCGCACTCGCGGCGCGAATTCTGCGCAACCGATCTCTCAATCACAACATCAATCTCGTATGGGTTCCGGCTCACGCGGGTAACTCCGGAAACGAAGGGGTCGACCGTCTAGCCCGAGGCTTAACCAACCGGGAGACGGGAGATCTATCGGGAACGGACGCGCCTGTGGAGGCACCGCGCACATACGCGGAGGTAACAAACTTTTATCGCGAGCTAAGATGCACGTACCCCGCCCCTCACCCCGACCTCAACCGGGCGCAAGCCACGACACTCAGACGCCTACAAACAAAGGCCATTCTTAGCCCCTACCGACTATCGTTAATTACAAACGGAGAATTCAACCCTGCATGCCGGCACTGCGGTGACGGGACGCAGGCCACTCAAGACCATATACTGTGGGAATGCGCCAGCAATCCCCCTCCAAAGACACTCTTGCCAGCTCCCTCAGCGGAGGAATGGGACAAGCTGTTGGCCAGCCCAAGGAAAACTACGCAACTGGCCCTCGTCACGCGAGCTCAAGAGGTCGCTCCCGACTGGAGGCCACCCTAGACTCGCCCCAGCCCGAAATAATTCCTTTCATTTCGTGGCAATAAAAGTTGTTACCACCACCCAGCGAAAGCTGGTACATGTCGCCTGTGCAGTGACCAAGAGCGGCCCGACAGTGGCGTCCACTACTCATTTGTAAGTTTGACGGCGTGGCTAGCATTTCTGAAAAACAGCGACCTATACTGCTGCAAGCAAATCCAGCAGGAATTAATGCTACAGCCATTGCAGATTAGCAATTAGCAATTTCTGCTGTTTGCACTCTGAAAACGATTCCGCTCGCCGCTTAACACTGCGGTAAAAAGCAATGAAAGAAAAAAAAATTCTTTTTTTGAAGGAAGAAAAGGCGCGATAACTAAAGATGATGCAAAGAAAAACAAAAGGAAATCTGCGCTAGGCATGGTTTCGTTGCCGTGCACTAGATTGCGCCACTGGCGTCGCTCTGGATATGGAGCTCCGGCCACACTCACTCATCCACCAGGATCACATCGGAGCAATAGGCGTGGCGAGATGTTTATCTGCTGAGCATGTAGATTAAGCCTCATACGCCGCATGACTCCATTGCAAAATCCTGCTGACGCTAACCGCGAGACTAAACAACTCACGGAACAGTTTAACAACGTTTTTCTCTGGTAACCTGCGCTATTTTCCTGCGTGAATTTGATGGGGCGGTCTAGCATAGTCGGCCCCGTTATCGCTCAGGTCTCTCCTCAAATCCACGTACTAGTCTTTCGCCTTTTACTAAAGATTACCGTGGGGAGGGGCATTCCAATGAGCCTATAGGCCAATTTTTGCGGGGCCTTGCCCGTTTGGGTGTGGCCTAATTACTGAATCAAAGATAAGAAAGCCCGAAAGTCCCGCATGCAACGAATTATATGCCGTATGGACACGATAACAGTGCCTTAAGGGAAGGGAGGAAGATGGTATTAAAAAAACAGGAGGAATAATTTCGTCCACCGGGGGAGCTTTAACGTGCACTGACATCGCACATTACAGCGACGTCTGCTTTTCGCCTCCATCTCAAAGCTGCCGCCGCGGTCAAGTTCGAACCCGGGCACTCCGGTTCAGTAGCTGAGCTTAACCATTGAGTTACCGCGATGGGCCATTCGGTTCAAGGAAAGAAAAGGCGTAGTATCTGTCACACGTCCTATGGACACCTGAACCGCGCCATTGGGTGCAGGTTTTCTCTGAAAGAATAGTTTCTGGGGAAATGGTTTGGTTTCGTGTTTGGGGTTTAATGTGACAGGGCGCGTCAGGGTATGAGAGAGCCGTAGTGGAGGGCTCCGGTAATTTTGACCACCTGGAGTTCTGTAACGTGCACTGACTTCGCGCAGCACACGGGTGCCTTGTAGGGGGAGGTATAGAAAATCGGCGCAGAGAAACGTTCCTCCACCGTGCACTGATGACGCCACTGGCATTATAGTTGAGATTGAGTCCTAGACGCACTCAGCTGGTGGCAGTTCCTGGCCCTACGGGGTTGGGACGGTGGGCCAACGCCGCTCGCGGCGGGGGCTAGCCAGCCACCGAATTTTTATCTGTTGTAGGCCGTCATTGCACCCGCCGCCGCAACCGTGGTTGTGGACGACAGCCGTTGTTGCGGCGCGCGTCTTTCTCTCCCTCTCCTTTTTTTTTTCTTCTCTATTTTCTCTTCTATCTGCACGAGGCAGCGGAGGTGGCTCAGCTACAGAGCCAGTAGCAGGCCCGTGCATCTTCTTTTCCTTCTTCCTACAGCCACAACAACAACAACAGTCATCTCTAAGGATCATATCAAAATAAGGCGTGACGGAACACATAGCTACACCGCCGGGGTGGCGCAAAGGTTACGGCGCTCGACTACTGTTCCCAAGGACGCGGTATTGAATCCCGGTCCCGGCTGTCGCTTTTCGATGGAGGCGAAAAGCAAGACGCCCGTGTGCTGTGCGATGTCAGTGCACGTTAAAGAACCCCAGGTGGTCGAAATTTCCGGAGTCCTGTACGACGGCGTCTCTCGTATGAGTCGCTTTGGGTTGTTAAACCCCACAAACCAACCAATACATAGCTGCTGGGCGTAATAGTAACAATTATGCAGCATATGATCCTCTGAGCAAAATACTGCTAACGCAGACCGCCACATACAAAACTAACGGAGCCTACGCTAGTTATTATTACTATTCTTATTATTAATTGGTTCACAGGAAAGGAAAGTTGCAGTATCTGTCACACTTGTTTTGTGGACACCTGAACCGCGCCGTAAGGGAAGGGAGGAAGGTGGGAATGAAAGTGGAAAGACAGAAAGAGGAGCCGTAGTGAAGAGCTACGAAGTAATTTCGACAACCTCGTGCGCTTTTTTTTTTTATCTCGTGTAGGCCGTCATTGCACCCGCCACTGCCTCGGTGGTGAACGATGGCTGTTATTGCGGCGCGCGTCTTTCTCTTCCTCTTCTTTTTCTTTCTTCTCTACTTTATCTTGCAGGTTGTTGTTGTTGTGGCTGTAGGAAGAAGGAAAAGAAAATGCACGGGGCCGGTATTACAGAACTGCGTTCAGTATAATTGAAAAAAGCGTGTCAGAAGAATTTGCACACGGAATTTAGGATCTAAACTGTGGCGCAACCGTTCAATGTGCAGCTTTCAGGGTGCGGTCATCATTCCGCTTCCCACTTAGCGCAATGTGCTAGCCTGGTTGAAGGTTATTTTGTAGGTGTAATGTGGGGGGCGTCCATCGAGAAGTGAGGCAGGTACTTCGCCTTCCTTTTGTGCACGTTAAGGAACACCATCTGGTCGAAATTTCCGGAGCCCTCCACGACGCCGTCTATAATAATAATAATAATAATAATAATAATAATAATAATAATAATAATAAGAAGAAGAAGAAGAAGAAGAAGAAGAAGAAGAAGAAGAAGAAGAAGAAGAAGAAGAAGAAGAAGAAGAAAAAGAAAAAGAAAAAGAAGAAGAAGAAGAAGAAGAAGAAGAAGAAGAAGAAGAAGAAGAAGAAGAAGAAGAAGAAGAAGAAGAAGAAGAAGAAGAAGAAGAATTAGTTCACAGGAAAGGAAAGGCGCAGAATCTGTCAGACTACTTCCGTGGACAGCTGACGCGCGCCGTAAGGGAAGGGAGGAAGGTGGAAGAGAAAGCGGAAAGAGAAAAAGAAGTGCCGTAGTGGAGGGCTCCGAAGTAATTTCGACCACCTGGGGATCTGTAACGTGCCCTGACATCACACAGCACACGGACGCCTCTTCGTTTCGCCTACCCATAACCCTTCCCCTACCCGAGAGGACTGGGAGGCGGCCCTGCTCGGCTGCCTGAATCTAGCGGCACAACAAGCGCTAGTCCAGCGAGCTCGTGTGGCGGCCCAGACCAATGGAGTCCCGGAATAAAGGACTCCACCTAGTACTGTAAGGGGAGCGGCCCACTAGGGGTGGCTCCCAAAGCAACCTCTCCTATTGTAATAAATGCTTTCCACCACCACGCTCGAAACGCAGCCGCCGGTGGTCGAGTTTGAACCCGGGTACACCGGCACAGTAGTCAGGCATGTTAACCACTAGCCACCGCGGTGAGGTACACCCGCATAGCCTGAATTGCTTTGGGATGTTGAATCCCATAAGCCAAACCAAACCTCTCCCTCAATACCAAACCAGCTAAATGTGTTTCTTTGCCATACTCTGTGCCAACCTCTCAGTGCCGAAATTTCGGGAAATGAGAAGGCGGTGCAAAGACGTTATCGCGTCTACTTTTAAATTCTCGGCCTACTAAATTTTTGTCTTCGAATGTGTCGTTGCATGGCGAACTACAATCGATCGCATACATTACACGCGTTGCTGAAATGGTTTTGAATCAGTGATTTGCTAAACGATCTCAGCTCGAGTGAGTGGCCCTGCTTGGTGTTGCTTTCCTTGACGTGCTGCCTCTGCTTCTCGTTCTCTCAATTATTCGTCATTCTCGCGTTTGCAATGTTTCGCCTCAGCCTCTCGTTGCCGCAGCTCTGCGTCTTGATGGCGCTTCTGTCGCTTCGCTTAGGCCCCTCATATTCGATTCGAGCACGTTGAAGACTCGCACGACGAGCACGGTGCTTCGGCAGTGAACCGCCGGCCCTTTTCCCCACACCAAGCGATGTTTTCGATCGGCACGTCTCATCTCTCCCGTCGGCACGCCTCGTCGCTGCCCGCGTACGCTCAAAGACGACCGTCAGCAGACCAAGCTGCTGTGGACTGTCTGCTTTTGATGTGTGTGCGCGGAGGAACGGACAGGTATGCGGGAGCCCTTGGCGTGAGGGCTGAACAGTGGCCTTACACTCTCGCCACTACTCCCGTTCCACGCATGCTTCGACGCCGTGCGGCACCTCTACGTTTCAACATTCGGCCGCTGGTTTCATACTGCTGTCAACGACAACAGTGTTTTCGTACGATGTGTACCATATACCATGCGCACCATTTCGTGTATCGGTTCCGTGTATTATTGCATGTTTGGTGTAAATACACCCCATGGTGTATTTACACCTACCGAGCTCAAACGTCTGTAGAGCTTGTACAGGTGCCTCTATGCACAGTACACTGAAAAGATGGAGTAAAATTTGGAATAGACAATGCCGATGCCAGGACAGCCTTCCTTTCGGCTTGTTTATCAGATATGTGACGTTGCGCTTTTATGCACTTCGTGACAAAAGAGACAAAAAGCAGGCTGATGCGTCGTTAGACTAATTGGCAACATAAATTGAAGACTTGTGATGCTGTTATTGTCACGAGTTTATAGGACATTGGTTATTTACTTTGTCAGTCGATAAAAGTCACCCATACTTTCAAACAAAATTTTACATTTTGGTGGTGATAACATTTCAAGTTTATTTGTATGTAGTGAAGTGCTCAGAGGTTATTTGGTGTTAAGAACACTACACTAAAACGATAAAGAAAGAATTGCGAAAGTTTATCCCGGTTAAATTTAGTTACCATAACGTACGTTCTGTAAGTTCTGTATACACATCAGCCCTCACCGAAGAGTTGACGCACTCAGACCGTATGTGACGAGATTGAGCAACCAAGCGCCGGCGAAGCAGTTGTTAAACCACCCCCCTAGTCACGGGGTCACTGCATGTTAAATAACCCGAAGTGGTCGAAATTTCCTGAGCCCTTCACTACAGCGTTCCTCAGTTTAAGATGGAACACGCAATTGGATGACCTTGGGAACTACAGTGCGAAGAGGTCGAAATTTGCGCAACCCGCCACTACATGGTCTCTCAGCTCAGATTAAACATGCGGCGCCACATGACTTTAGAATTTATTGTCAAGAATAAAGCTCGCGTGCTAAAAAGAATTCGCTGGGCTGCTAACGGATGTGACAGATTTAACGACAGCATGGATTCAGTCAGGGCAAAATGGCAAATTAAGTTTTGAAGGGTAACAAGGTGGCGCTACTGTACATTTATTAAAATTTCGAAAGTGTATAATTACATTTTACTGCTAATGAAATAATGACATATCAATAATTCATTTCACAAATTTTGTTTTAATTTTTGAACTATAGAAATTGCACTGTAGGCACCTCCTACAATCATTTCAGGTTATTCAGTTTACGGCATCGCAGGATGGATAGATGGACTAAACTTTAATGTCCAACAGATAAGGTGATCTACCCACCCCCCGACACGCAGGTCAAGGGGCGGGTGCCGCCGCCTCAAAGGCAGGCCGGGAGGTCTTGGGTCCCAGCAGCCTCTTCAGCCAGTTGGACGAGTAGGAGCTGGAGCTCAGGGTCCGAGCTCAGGGTCCGAGCTGCGCAGCAGGGTCTCCCAGGTGTCTCTACAGCCTATATTGTTCGTCCTCCTGGGAGAATACGGGCATTCCCATATTATGTGGTCGAGGGTCCCTCTCGCCCCACAAAGATCGCAGGAGCAGCCTTCAATGGAAGTTGAAACTTTTGCTCCAGTTTGAAGATAAATTGTCATTCGCTGTAGTAATAGCCGTTCTATTGATGCATTTTAGAGCAGCCATATCTCGCGCATTGTTAAATTTGTTTTGCCCTTTTGGTACCACTAAAAATCGTAATGTCGTGGATAGGACTGTCTCCGTATGAAGCGCCACGAGTTATGTAGCTTTTTCCCTTCTTAAAGTTCCAAGATTTCGGTAAAGCCGCAACGTACCACCAGTTAAACAATTCATTCATAGTGGACTAAAAAAGTAATTACCGTAAAATTTAATCACTGTCATGTCCTTTTCATTCCAACGCTAAAGTTTAAATTAACGAAATCAGCTGCGCCAACTTTGGGGCTTAAAATCTGGGAGCCCAAAGTAACCCGCTCTACTGGGTTAGTCAGAACCATAAAAAAAAAAAAGAAAGTTGGTTGTGGTTTGGCTCTGGTTAACCCTAGTTGAATGTCGAAAGCAACGGCTGCATGGCTGCGCTTAGGGTTATAGCTTGCAGTTAAGCGTTTGGTTTAGCTCTGTTGTATAGACAAGACAAACTGTTCAGGTAACGACTAGGCTTTTATTCCTTATATCAATGATGACGCTGTGATGATTAGTGAAGTAGTGGGACTTGGTTTCCACTCTGCTGACGACGTGCTCTATACCTGCCGAAGCTCTGTGTAAATCAACTCGAAACTGCTTCCCCAATGTGTGGTGTTTTGAGGTTGGTGCTGGCTAAACTCGAGTAGAAACCGCTCCTCTGCAGCTTTAACGAAGGCGGAGTTCTTGTCTTTATTAAAACTCCTTTTCAATTCGACTAGGCATTTCGGTAGCTAGAATGTCCAACGCAGTTTCAACGCTGGCCTGGGGAGATATATACTATAGTGCCTAGTATATTCTAGGCACTCTATATATACACCCCGGTTACAACGTTGTTGTGGCTGTAGGAAGAAAGAAAAGAAAATGCACGGGCCTGCTACTGGCTCTGTTGCTGAGGCACCTCCGCTGCCTCGTACACACAGAATAGAAAATAGAGAAGAAAAGGAAGAGGGAGAGAAAGACGCGCGCCACAACAGCCGTCGTCCACCACCGAAGCGGTGGCGGGTGCAATGACGGCCTACAAGATAAATATTCGGTGACAGGCAAGCCGCCGCCGCAAGCGGCGGTGACCTACCTGTCCCAGCCCCATCACGGGAGTCTTGGAACGGTTACAACGACCCCCGTCTCGCACAGTTTTACACGACGACGGCATCAGCGTCGACGGTGGCGCCATCTGTTGGAGCGCGTTCCGTTGAATGCATCAAATTTCACCGTCATGTTAGGTGGTGGTGGTAAGAGCGTTTATGACGCGATAGCGAAGGCTACCAGCCTACATATATATAAAGCGGGGCTCAAAGACCCCAGGAGCGTGAGGTTTTACATGAGGGGTAGGCTTGGCAGGATTATCGCGATTAACAGAAAAATTGTTCAATGGCGGCTTTGAAATGGCTTGGGTTAGAGTGAGCGACGATGTCAGCAGGAAGATCGTTCCAGTCGATAGCAGTGCTTACAAAAATGAATTGAGGGGCGTTATCGTTCGGGCATGGGGCGTATAAACAGCCAAGGTGTAGCTGATGCGACTGATGACTGCTCTGCTAAGTGATAAGGCATGATAACATTTATAAATTAAACAGAGTCTAGATATTTTACAACGCGCTTGCAAGCTTAGGAGACCGGCATTAGCTTTTAGATTAGTGACACTAGTATTGCAAGAATCGGAGAAGATAAATCTAGCAGCACGGTTTGGGGTTAATTCAATGGTAGATATCAGGTTTTGAAGATGCGGGTCCCACAATGCGCAGGCGTACTCCAATTTGGGCCCTACAAGAGCTACATAAGCTAGACGTTTTGCGGAAGAGGGTACCTGAGCCAGGTTACGTCGAAGGAAGCCAAGTGTGCGGTTAGCATCATTAGTAACAGATGTGATGTGAGAATGTCATGCAAGATCACTGGAATTTGTGACACCTAAATATTTCAAAGAAGATACCGAGGAGGTAGTAGTACCGTTTAGTAAGTAGTTGTGCGAAGAATAACGCTGGCGTCTATGGAATGTAATTAGTGCCGTTTTGCTAACATTAAGGGTCATTAACCAATTTTTACCTTCCTGATATGTATATAAACAAACGGAAAACATGAGGGGTTGTTGAGCACCAACCTGCAATGTATACCTTGCGGAACCGATAACGACATTTTCTTATCTAATCCTAACTGCCGCACGATAGCACGCGCTGACTGGAAACGAGAGTCGCGCGAACGGCTGCAATCCTCGCGAACTGCCTCTTTTCCGCTGTTGCTGATGGGCGCGGCGCCAAAACTCCGCGTCGTAGATTCCCCTACTTGCGGCGCGCAATCGAGGTCACCGGCCAGCGCCGCTGACGAAAGGCCGAAGGAGCCGCGAGGACACGCGCCGACGGGCTTCAGGGCCGCCGACAATGCGGCGCCTTCCTTCCCCCATTTTCTTTTCGCCACTCCCCGTAGGCCCCGCCGGGGTGGTGCAGTGGTAAGACGCCCGACTACTGTGCCGGAGTTCCCGGGATCGAATCCCGGCCTCGGCGGCTGCGTTTCGATGGAGGCGAAACGAAGTGGCGTCCGTGTGCTGTGCGATGTCAGCGCACGTTAAAGATCCCCAGGTGGTCGAAATTACTCCGTAGCCCTCCACTACGGCCCCCCTTTCTCTCTATCCACTTTCACTCCCACCTTCATCCCTTCCCTTACGGCGCGGTTCAGGTGTCCACAGAGCAAGTGTGACAGATACTGCGCCTTTCCCTTCCTATGAACCAACCAACCAACCACTCCCCGTAGGGCGGCCGACTCCCTTACGGGACATTGTCCCGCATCCAACGTACGTGTGGCGCTAGACAGTGCACTGAGGCCAACCTATGCGCGGGACGCAGCGCATCGATCGAATCGCCCTCCTCTCACTGTTGTGGCAACGTTCGGGAAAGGAGGCTGAGCAGGAACGCATAGAGACACAACCCTTTCTATACAGCGAATGGCAACGGTGACAATTCACTCGTTCTCTCGCCTTCATTTGCATGGGAGCGCACATACGCTGTGGAAGATATGGTCGCCACGTGGTGACTGTCTTGGGTATCGATCACTCTAGTGTCGCACG
The DNA here is from genome assembly GCF_055883805.1 of Amblyomma maculatum. Classification (NCBI taxonomy): domain Eukaryota; kingdom Metazoa; phylum Arthropoda; class Arachnida; order Ixodida; family Ixodidae; genus Amblyomma; species Amblyomma maculatum. The sequence continues at coordinate 122,269,167 of NC_139346.1, forward strand.
CACGATCTTTGGACTGCATACACCTGCATAAGACCTCTCTTTGTCCTCGCCCACAAAGGCTCCTCCTACACTGTTCCGTGTCTTGAGGCTGTAGCCCGCCATGCGTGATGTGTTGAGATAGAGGGACGCTCTTCCCTCGGCGAGACTACGTCGCATACGCGTGAATTTTCTTTCGCTTCTCTCAGTTTACAATCTGCTTGCGTTATTCCCTCTTTTTTTTTTCGTTGGAAGCTCTCTGCTCTTTTTCTCCTCTCTATTTCGCCCTCTCTCTCTTTTGCTGAAACTGCGCCATGTTGCGTCAAACCAAGCTGTGCCCATAACTGTGCAACTCCAGAGCGCCGGTATCATGGGCACAGTGGTATCATGCATAAGAATTCGGTTCACTGTCTCGCAGAAAAGAAAATGCACTTGCAAGAGGTACGTACACAACTTGGGCCAATTTCTTCTTCCTGTCGCCTCTGTTCCCGTTTAAGAAGCTAGCCCTCTCCAGGATGTACGTCAGACTTTGCCTATCAACTAATTGCTCCATGATGCATTGAAGAACGTGTTGATGGGAACCAATTATTATTATTACTAAGCCGCGTGAGGTCATATCTCCCCTTGCAAACTACCTTGTGCGTTCCGGTAAGATATTGGTGCTGTAAGATAAAGAAAGCTTCTTTGCTGTACTCTCAGAGAGCGTTTACCTCAGCAAAGCTGAAGGAGCAGCCACCACTCACTAAAAACTTGAAACAAAAATTCGGTTAAAGTTGTTAGAATGCAGACAAACGTACTCAAACAAATATTGGGGATTTGGGCATGGCTTCAACCTAGTGATACAGCGAAGGTTGCCAGAGTTGCAGCGATAGTCTCCGTAACACCGCCTTTTCAGTCCGCGGATTTTCGTATTTTTTTTTTCTTAAATTGGTTTACGGGAAAGGAAATGCGCTGTATTTGTCATACTTTTTGTGCAGATATCTGAACTGCCCTTACTGGAAGGAGGAAGGCGGGATTGATAGCAGAAAGAGAGAAAGAGGTGGTAAGGTGGTGAAGGGTAGCTGTTCCTGGCCCTACGGAGCTGAGACGGTAGGTCAACGCCGCTTGGAGTGGGGGCTAGCCAGCCGCCGAATTTTAATCTGTTGTAGGCCGTCAGTGCACCCGCTATCGCTTAGGTGGTTGACGACTGTTGCAGCGCGCGTCTTTCTCTCCCTCTTCTTTTTCTTCCTTCTCTACGTTCTCTCTTCTGTCCGCACTAGGCAGCGGAGGTTGTTGTTGTTGTGGCTGTAGGAAGAAGGAAAAGAAAATGCATGGGCCTGCTACTGGCTCTGTAGCTGAGCCACCTCCGCTGCCCCCTGCGGACAGAAGAGAAAATAGAGAAGAAAGGAAAAATTACCGACGATTACGTTACTTCCTAATGCGAAATTTGAGCGCAGCAAATAAGCTGTTTCACCTTTTCGATAGATTGAGGCAAAGAAATCGAGCAACACATGTATGCGCTATCACATAATTTTTTTTTCACACGTATTCCTTTAACAAAGACTCCACTAACAGTTCTTGACAGTCATGAAGGAAGCTTTGTGGTCGGAGAAATAGACATATATGTTCGACTTGGTACACCAATGCTTGATTCTCAAAGACGAGATCTATACAAGTGCCTCGCGAGGTTGTCACAGCCGTGGGACGCGTTACGAGCGAGAGAAACGGGATGTTATCCCGCATAAGTGTGAAGAAATTCCTGTTTGTCTTTATGTCAACATTCGTCTCGCTCATGACTCAGAAAGAACTGGCAGATAATTTCGCAGTGGCGAACGGCAGCGGCAATTTCGGCTCGGGCGGTGCACATATACAGATCCGCCGCCACCGATCTGGCTCTCTGATTGCCACCGCACAGGGGTTGCATTGGAGGAGGAGCGAAGAAAGGAATTAAGTTCGAGCTGGCGCTTTGACAACCGGAGACTCGCAGGAAGAGGGGGGAGGGGGGCGGCGTGTACACCCAGCGGCAAACGATGGGGGCAGAAGCGCGCGCAGCAAGCGGACAACGCGATAAAGGGAGGAGGGAAAAGATAGCAGCGACTGACTGATGCTGCTGACGCCGATAGTGAGTCAACCCCAGCTGCGGAGTTGGTTTCAGGGACAACGCCGCCGATGCCGACGCAAACAAGATGCCCTCGCTTCCGCAGCGCCAAGAACCAGGTCTAGCCGTGGGAAGGTGGTCACGTATTCGTCGACGTGCCGGGGCCTACGTGAAATAACCGGCGCGTCGGCAACTGAAGAGCACCCTATCCGCCACACAGGAACAGGGGGGGGGGGGGGGGGGGGACCCTCCCCTCCTCTTTCTGCATGGCGGCGACGGTGTTCTATGCAGTCACGTTATCTTGACTCTCTAGCGGCGTCAGCGGCATCCAGCGGTATCAGTCGGTCGCTGCTAGCGCTGGGGGGATGAAAGGGGGGTGGAGCTGGTTACGAGGCCGACGCCGACGCGAAACCCAGGAACGGACGCCGGATGCCAAAGAGCTGCGCTCTAAAAGAAGAGAAAGACGCGCGCCGCAACAACAGCAGTCGTTCACCACCGAATCAGTGGCGGGTGCAACGACGGCCTACAACATATAAAATTCGATGGCTGGCTAGCCCCCGCCGCAAGTGGCGTTGACCTACCGTCCCAGCCCCGTAAGGCCAGGAACGGCCACCCTTCACCACCTCCCCCCTGGCTCAGCTACAGAGGCAGTAGCAGGCCCGTGTATTTTCTTTTTCTTCTTCCTACAGTCACAACAACAGAGAAAGAGGTGTCGTAATGGAGTGCTACGGAGTAATTTCGGCCACCTGGGGGTCTTTAACGTACACTGACATCGCACAGCACAGCGACGCCTCTCCGTTTCTCCTCCACCGAAACGCAGCCGCCAGCGGTCGGGTTCGAACCCGGGTATGGGCCCGCCGGGGTGGCGCAGTGGTTAAGGCGCTTGACTACTGTTTCCAAGTATGCGTGATCGAATCCCGGCCTCGGCGGCCGCTTTGCGATGGAGGCGAAAAGCAAGGCGCCCGTGGCGGTCGAAATTTCCGGAGTCCCCTCCCTATACGGCGTCTCTCGTAGCCTGAGTCGCTTTGGGACCTTAAACCCTACAAACCAAACTAAACTGAAACCGAGTACTCCGGCTAACTAGTCGAGCATCTAACCACTGCGCCTTTGCGGCAGGGCATGGTTGGTTTGGCTTTTGGGGGTTTAACGTCCTAAATCGACTCAGGCTGGGCTTTGGAAATTTCGACCGCTGGGGGTTCTTTAACGTGCACTGACATCGCACAACACACGGGAGCCTTGCTTTCCGCCTCAATCGAAAATCGGCCCGGGATTCAATTCCGTATCCTTTGTCTTTTTTTTTTTTTTTTCAGAAATTGTCATGTGCGCTGGAGATACCGTCGCAGGTCCACGACGACCTTTATTTGCTTCGATTCTGGGCTCTCAAAGGTCGTTAAATATTCAAATACTCAAAATCGTGTGTGGAACGTATTCTTCAAAGCTTGAATTGGCAAGTTGTTAAGCGCAGCTGGTTACCCCGATGAGCATGTAAGGTTTGCCTGTACGAGCGACATGGGCTAAAAGGCTCCCCACGAAACGTCCACTTCAAACCAAGAAGCGTGTCATTCTACTTAATGTTCACAAATTTTCGCGTTGTGTTAGGAACGAGCCGGTACGGTATGGATACAGTACTATCTGCTCCAAGAAAGCTTCCGGAGGAGGGGGGGGGGTATGCCTTGATTGTGTTTTCCTTCTATCAGTTTTAATTGCTGCGCTTGCTTTAATCTTTGTTGTTTGTCGCTTGGCGTGGTTTATTCCACTGCGCAAATGTGTCCCGATATAAAAGTTCGCGTTTCTTAATAAAATAATTTGATTGTGTAAATGCGATTGCGCTTCCCTCTTCCCTCTGTTCGTGGTCGTTTGGTTCGCGCTGCCCGTTTGAGCCGAGGCACTCAAGCAAATATAAGAACTTTAAAAGCGCATTAAGGAAGAAAAAGAAGTCTGAACACAACAGAATTTTCCGAGTAGGTAGAGAATGAAGCCAGTACAATCCTACTTCAAACGCTCGCGTCACTCAAAACGGGAACCGGTACATATCTTTCGCTGACTTCAAAGTAACGCTCTCCTCATCCTAATGCTCTGTAACATCGGATCGCATGGTACAAACTCATTATCCTAACAGTGCGGGGATCGCTTTTTTCCTAACCTTGAGTCCTCTGATTGGTGGAAACTCCGGAAACGGAAGTACAAGCCACTTCCGGTTCCGAGCTTTCCACATATCTTATGACTCGAAGCCAGGGACATAGCGACACTTTTGATAACGACCCACACTCTGCAATCGGAGCCAGGGCACATGCAGAGCACGTTCTCTACTCATGTAACACTGTCTTTTAATCTCCTTATTTTTCGTTACTCTCTCTTTTTCCTGAAGCGCTTGTCGACGCGTGACGGACGGCAGTGCTCTTTTTCACCGAATCTTATGCGTTCGCCTTATATAAAGTTTTTCTTTTTCCTACTTCAGAAAGTTCAGAAAAGTTAGTTCACCTCCAGCACAAGCAGGTAGCTTCGCAGACTGGTCAAGGTTCAAAGTACTGACCGCTAGCCTTGAAATTCTCATTAACGTTTTAGAACCACTGTGCGGTGTCTGATAGCATACACCAGTAGAAAAAAAAATTGCAGAACTTTTTCTGTAGTCGTAATGGAATTTCGGTTTGTTTGTATAAGCAGCACGCACACAATCAGGAAACAAAGATAGGATAGAGCTCTCTCCTATCCACATCTTTTTCCCTGATTGTGTGCGCGCTGCTTATATAGATTGCAGCCAACTATCCCGGCAGATCGTGTTATGTAAGTGAATTTCAGTGTGGTTTTCCACAGCGAACCTGTAGTGACAGCAGAAAATCGTCTAGTAGCATCAGAATTTTGGATAGTTAGAACAAAGTCGAAAAAAAAAACTGCAGAACTGTGTCAAAAATACAAAATATCCTGTAGTTCTGTCCTAACCATCAGATTTTTCTTTAGTTCTGTAGTACTTTTCTGTAGTTCTGTAGTTTTTCTGTATTATATTTCTGTTGTCTGTAGTTCTGTAGCACTTTTCTGTTGTAACTACAGAAATTTGTGATGTTACGACAGAATGTTCTGTTGTCACAACAGGTTTCCCGTCAAAAACAGCACAGAAATTCTCTCGTAACATCAGAAAATTTTCTGTAGTTTTTTCCGACGTACAGAATTACGGTCTGCAGAAAACTACAAAACAATAAAACTACAGAACTGCAAAAACAATACTACGCAACTGGAGTGTCTGACTTTTGGCCCGGTTCTGTTTTTGTTTTTTTTTTTTTCGATTGTGATGAGAAATGTGGCGGAGCATACCTGACAACAATAGCAGCAGCAAAGCGTTGCCATAGTATCATAGATGTATATGGAGTATGCATACTTGACACAGATGTCGCCATTTCGTAGTGCATGTAGCACGGCGAAACGCTGCGCACATATTTAGTCGGGTTATCACCACCTTTCTGGCTGAAGATGTGCTCTGCACCACAAAAAGGCCCCCGTGATGTTACTTGAATATCTTGTAACCAGTTTACCGGATGCCTTTTGGGTACGCCTACTAGCAAAAGTGTGTCAAGATGTGACCACTTATCGTGCGCAACCAGCTTCCGGAAAGCTGGTATGCGTCTACGTTATAGATCCGCTATCCTAACAGCACCGTGGATAGAAATATCTACTTAGCTAGCGCTCTTCGGTTGGAATGCGCGTTTTCCTTGATCTGTATTGTGATTACAATAATATATCCTATCTCTCAAGTGGAATCTGTGACCTGCGCGAGGGAATCACTCGTTTAAGTTGCAAACCTGTTCACGCATTATAACGGTGTTTAACTGGCGGAGTCTCCTGCCATCGGCAAGGTTAACGAAGTGACAAGCGCGACTTGCACACCAGCCGTTCTTTTTTATTTTTTCGAAGGGTTTGCCACAAGGCCACCAGCCGTTCTTAAGCAGCTATACAGTCATTGGGGTTGGGCCTGCCATTCGCTTGAACGGTTAGCTCCAGTCTGAGCTTCCAAGCCAGCAAATTGGACGCAGTGTGCCTCCATATCCATCTCGATGGTGGCGTTGACGTTTGGAGCGCTCGCATCATCATCTTCATCATCAGCCTGATTATACCCACTGCAGGGCGAAGGCCTCTCCCATATTTCTCCGCTTAACCCGGTTCTGTGCTAGCTGCATCCACTTGACCCCTGCGAACTTCTTAACTTCATCCGCCCACCTAACTTTCTGCCGCCCCCTGCTGCGCTTTCCTTCCTTTGGAATCCAGTTTGTTACCCTAAGCGACCATCGGTTATCCTCTCTTCGCACTACATGTCCTGCCCATGTCCATTTCTTCTTCTTGATTTCCACTAGAATGTCGGTAACTTCAGTCATTTCTCTGACCCACTCTGCACGCTTCCTGTCTCTTAATGTTACCCCTACTATTTTTCGTTCCATAGACCTCTGCGTTGTCCTCAACTTAAGTAGAACTCTCTTGGTTAGCCTCCATGTTTCAGCCCCATAGGTGAGTACAGGCAAGATGCAACTGTTGTATACTTTCCTCTCGAGCGATACAGGTAAGCTGCTAGTCATAATCTGCGAGTGCTTGCCAAATGCGCTCCATCCCAATCTTATTCTTCGTATTTCCTTTTCATGGTTTGGATCTGCGGTTACTACCTGTCCTAAGTAGACATATTCGCCAACTACTTCCAGTACTTCGCTACCTAATGCAAACTGCTGTTTCTTCCTGAGGCTGTTGAACATCACCTTAGTCTTCTGCATATTTCTTTTCAAGCCTACCTTCCTACTTTTCCTGTCTAGGTCATCAATCATTATTTACAGTTCATCCTCCGAGTTGCTTAGCAAGGCAATGTCATCAGCAAATCACAGATTACTGAGGTATTCTCCATTTACCCTTATCCCTAACTGCTCCCATTCCAAGTCTCTGAAGACTTCCTCTAAGCAAGCTATGAATAGTACTCATCATTTTCGCTCGCATCATTTTCGTTCAAAAAAGGTTCTTTCCGCATACACTTTGCAGAAAAAGGCAGCATTTCTGACTCTGCGCCTAGAATCTATACTTATTACGGTGTAAGTCTTATTTCCGGGATCAGCCTTAAATTTTTCATTCGCAGCACGATCAGAACAGCGAAGTTGTGTTAGCGTATCCTCTACGAAGGCTATCTACTAGGACATCTGCTAGGACATCTGCTGTATCCAAGAATCATACAAATTATTGTTGTTTAAACTTTGTCGTGGTTGAGAAGTTACCCGATGAATAATCGCAAGGCTAACTCCTGTAGACGACCTGACCAGAGAGCACCGTTGTTTACCTGATGGCTATGCCTGAACTGGCACATTTACTAATAAGAAAACTTGCTGCAAAAATTATTTGTCTACTTTTCTTTCCCTGCTGTTCGGTGGTACCAAGCGCCATAGTAACTCCCCTGCACAGAATGTGTTTTTACTGTCCGAATTCAACTGACAAAGGAGCATCGTGTGAACTGCAGAAAGTATCAGCTCAAAATCATTCAAGTTCCAGGGGTGGGAACAATATTGGTATTTTCATTCCACTGGCCAAGCGATCGATCAATAACCTGATAAACGATCTTCGGAAAATTGGGTATCAATTATTTTTGGCACTTAAAAAAATATTCCTTAACATCAGAAATCAATAAAAACCAAATTGTTGTTGTTATAGAGACTTAAGCGAGTACACACGCGTTTGTACCGATCGCTTGATCATTCAATTATTGCCTGAGCTCCTGAACTCTGAGGGCGGTATACTCGTAAGGAGAGGGCAGGGGGTGAGAGGTGGTGAAGGGTGGCTGTTCCTGGCCCTACGGGGCTGGGACGGTAGGTCAACGCCGCTTGCGGCGGGGTCTAGCCAGCCACCGTATTTTTGTCTGTTGTAGGCCGTCATTGCACCCGCCACCGCTTAGGTGATGGACGACGGCTGTTGCGGCGCGCGTCTTTCTCTCCCTCTTATTTTCTTTCTTCTCTATTATCTCTTCTGTCCGCACGAGGCAGCGGAAGTGGCTCAGCTACAGAGCCAGTAGCAGGCCCGTGCATTTTCTCTTCCTTTTTCCTACAGACACAACAGCAACAACATATACTCGTAGCATTCGCAGGAACCACGAGTGGCGAAGGAGCGCCGCGCATTGATTTTACCCATTCCAGACATTGTTAGTAGAGATCCTGTAGCGGCATAACGAACGTTACTTTCGATTAACCGGTTGTCTCGAAAGAACGTTAGTCGCCGTCAGCCGCAGAGACCGCCTCGAGAATGCACACCTATATGTGCTGATAAGGGAAAGGTCGGAGGCCTCTATCTCTATATAACGTTGGTTGAACTTGTGGCTTGTAGAACGAACGACGAGCGGATTGAGCAGTGAGTGAAAAAAGTCCACGTTGTTTCTTTCATGCAGTTTTCATTCAATTTCCTGGCAGAAGACCAAGTTACGTTCTCCGGTTTATCCGACATGATAGCATAGTTATCAAGACATGACGGAGCTGATTGATTAAAAGAAGTGCTCTGTTTTAACTGCGGCGCCGCTTGAAACTCTTTTATTTTGCGAACGGAGGCAGGCGTCGCCTGACCTGGAGCTCTAGCATATATAATCGCAGCGCTTGGATTAAAGAAGATGTAGATGGATAAGGGAAGAGAAGAGAAGAGAACAGCAAACAGAGAAACAACACTTGCGGTTTGCCTTCGTCCGAATATCTGCATTTTGTTACCTGGGTACTGTGAATGGCTTCAATGAATCCGTTTCATACGCATACTTTACCATATAGCTGAACGTCGTTTTCTTTAGCATACCGCTTGACTTTATCCGCTGTGATCACTAGAAACCGCGTACTTGAGAGACGGAATAATAATTGAGCAGGAAACAATCTTCTATTTTTCCTTTAAGCGTAGCATCACTTCGTACCAGAATGTGAAAATACAAACGCAGAATGATTCAATGAAGCCAATTGTAGCGAATGGGTCGGAACTATACCTTATTGTTAGCCTCAGAAGCAGAATGCCTCATATATCCAGCGGGGCGTATCGACCAAGAATTGGGCATTGATGTCGCAGTGCTCAATAAAGCCGTGTTTGGAAACATTCTTTTTTTTATCTCTAAACCTACCATTAAGGTTGAATTATATTGCAATTCATTAACGGGGTTGCACGAGCCAGGAGGGAGTATTCTTTTCTTTCCTTCGGTGAAACTGGCAGAGAGGGAGAGGGCTTTTCGTGAACTGTTTTAGGACAAAGCTAGAAGGTTAGAAAACATGCTTTAGAAGAAAGCTGTCGAGGCCAGGGATCTCAGCATGCTTGCATCAGCATTTGGTAGATGCATCTTTCTGATCATGAAATCCTGACACGCCTTCAATCGTCCGCCGCTGCCTAGGCCAAGAAGAACTTCATAAGCCAGAATTCCGAAACTATACCATCATAGACGGCCGTAGCAACTACGGAGGCGCTGAATGGAAAAGCACATCGTTCTCTTTTATCGAGACGGCCATATTGAGCCTTGTGTTACGTGTCTTCGCGGCGTCCCTTTGGCGGCAGCGCTTCGAGACGGTTAAGAAGGAGGCAAGCGAAGAAGAAGAGGTTCGGCTCGAGCGCGCGAGCTCCCTGAGGTGGTGCAGCAGGATCGGACTGGGCAGCCTTCGAACCGCATGAGCTCGGGCTCTAGCGGAGTACCCCATCCGCACCCTGAGAGAGGCGTCAGCGACGAGCACGTTGCGTCTACCGCCGCCACCATGGCCGTCCTCTGAGCGGCTTTCCGGGAGGAGGTGCCGCGCAACCGTCGACGACGAGCCCTTCCACGTCCGGGCAAGGTGAGCCACCGCCACACGGTGCACCGCTCTTCGTATACCGCTTTGCCGCGAGGCGTGCAGACGGAACTCCAGAGCCGCGACCGCGAGTAGACGTCAAGCTCTAGCGTCGAAATATGCGATCAGATAAAACTCTGACAACGCTTGTGCTGGCAGGTCGCCCCTGTCGTGTATGCGAGAGTCGAGTCAGTATTATCTGGGAGGTGTGTCAGCGATATGACGTTGGCCGTTATTCTTTGTGCGATGATGCTTGTGGAAGGATTTGGTGGGATCTAAGCTCAATGATGAGGGAGGTGGTGACCAGGCATTCTTTTGTCGGCGATCGTTTAGGGCCTAGTGTTATGTTGAGCAGGTTAGCATTTGTTTTCCTTGCAGGCAGGTGGTACCATAGGTCTCATATTTTAGCTATAGACACTAAGGCCTTGGTGGCCTAGCCACACCTGAGTCAATCGGCTCGCAGTCTTGGCCGTGTTCTTCGTACTGAATGAGTTACGCTGTATTCGTACTGGCCACAGCGGCAAGTTCAGTGTTAGCGTATTTTCGTGCTTGGAGTTGCTCCGCGAATGGCTCACCCTTACTATCTGGGCCTATGTAATTACTGGACGCATCCACCTTTTAGCGTAGTTAATAAAGCTGCCTGGCGACGATCTCAGTTTCTCGTCACTGACGTGCAGTCTATAGCCAATGGAAGCGACAACTACTGAATAGCGCTCGCTCTCACCGGCGGTCAGCCCTTTTGCTGGCTAACGCGAGCCCGCTCTTTGCGTGTGAATGCGATGGAAAGTGAACGCTGCAGCAATATTTTGTGGATTGGTAGCTCTGTCTCGCGACTATGGCGCTCATATGTCGCCTGTCCATTGAACTGCTGGTGCATGAGGCATCTCTGAATTGTATACGCTATGCAACTATATATACACTATTTCGTTCAGCTATAGCGTACAAGACATAAGCTATACAGTTTCTTAAATAGTTCATTGGCCTCCAAACTGCGTTCGTCTCCCTGGGCGTTAGGCATGAGCTGCTGTAGAAATGACCGAATAGCGTTTTTATATTTCAACGTCTGGGCCAGTACTGATGGGAAGCTGCTGTGCAAATTTGAGGTTTGCGAGCCTACTTTCTGCGAGGTCACTCTAGCCTGACCACAAACGGTCGAGTTGGCCGCGTGAAATGCGTGCGACGATTGCAGTAGCACTTTTGGTACCGTGCTCGAAAATATCACTGCCCGAGCGACCACTTGGTGTGATGAAAATATTGGCATTAATTACTGGCATCTGCGTGCATCGTTATAAGTTTCATCGCCTTTCAGCGCTGCTGCTTGCTTGCGCATTGGTTCTCCTGCCCTCACCCTCTCTTCTGGTTAACGTATAGTGTCTAGCCTGTGGCTTATAATGTCCTGAAAAGCGTTAGGCGCATATATATTTTACAGTGTCCCAGCCAAAGCTGCGACCGAAGTTTGTCCGCACACATCAGTGCGCACTCATTAATGGCGCGCGATGCTGGCGGCCCCGCAGGACTCCCTCTCGCCTTCAGGCTTGTCGCACACTGAGCTGCTTCCAGGCACGTGCAACCTGCGAGGAAACCTAACGTGAGTAAAACCACGCGCACCATCGTCGACAGCTTAAAGCCGTTGTTTAGGTTTACTAGCGTGTACGGCTGGTGCAAGAGGAGAAAAGCTGTATATAGACCGACGAGAAAAACAAAAAACAAAACCTGACTGGCTAATGTCTGCAGCTTCCGGCCGTTGCAGCTCGTTGGCGCAACAAGTTTTGTGTTGATGAGTCCATGTCCTGTACTCTACACATTCCACAACCGTAAGAACACACTCGGTCGGTCCTCACGCTCGCAACACAGGGGACCAAGAATTGATGCCAACATCTTGGAATGTTTTTACTAACCACCTCTACTTCTCCGTGAACGCAGCTCCATATATGTGCTCATCGTGGGTGATTGCCGTGCCTTGACTGGCGTGATTCCGTTCTCTCAACGGTAGGGTCTAGTGTTCCTGTATGTAGGGTCCTCTGAGCAGCGTCACCTGGCGACAGATAGCGGACATATTGTAAAAATGAATATGAGCGCATTTGAAGCCTGCCGCACTCGTTGCCTCAGTGGCGCAATGGATTAGCATTACGGACCTGACCACTTAGCGAATAAAATATATGTTCGAATCCTTAGTGTAACCTTTTTTCAAAATTTGTTTTTTTTTTTTTATTGCAACATTAAAATAAGCTACTAATATCTTTCCTGGAGGGAGTTCCCCTTTAGGTTGCATCATGCGATGTTATTAATTTTTAATAGCCACAATACCTGCCGTGAACACAGCCACGACACAACACAATGACAAAGTTCAAACGATTTAATTACGACGTAATCATTTCCTGCCTTTAGTGAGTGTATGTTACCTTTAGGTTGCGTTCAGACACACCTCTCGGTAACAATCGCCGTTTAACCCGCTCAGAGGCAACCAGTGACGAGAAAGAAGTTGCGGGACCCTACCGTTGAGGAGACGGAATTACGCCCTTGACTGCGCGCGCGACTGTGCTGCCCCTTAGTCCCACTGGTGATATTGGGACAACGGAAAGAGTAATACCCCAGTCACACGGTCATTTTCAAAGGCGATTGAGTTGATAGCCTTCGAGATTTGCAATCGCGATCGAACTCGAAGGAGTTGTGCCGCCGCTACACGGCAAAACTCGAAGGCTATTGAAATAGTTCTGGTGTTTGGCGCCAAACTTTTATGGCGCCACTATCGTTGCTTTCGGTTTTGCTTAAAGAACTAAAATATATTTATAAATGTAAAATAAAATATAACTGTTATCTTTTTTTAGTAACTGCAGGTGTTTAGTTGTTATTCAAGGGCAACTTTTTTTTTTTTTTAACGCGTTGGCGTTCATACCTTGTTCATACGACTGTGCTTTTCATTGTGTTTGTTTTTCTCGGCGGCGCATGCAACAATAATCGAGATTACATAAATAATACGCCTAAAAAAAGAGCGATGCTATTTTAAAATTATTACGGGTATTAATATTTTACCGCGTAAATTAAAGATATAAAATAACGTTTGTTAACGTTTTTGTACCGTAAAAGGCGCTGTGCAAGTGTGTGCGTGACGCTCCTCGGGTCAATGCTAGCAACCTTGCGCGATGCTCGATGGCCTTCGAGATCTCGATAGTGTTCTGACCTGTACCGTTGACTCGATAGACTATCGATATAGAGGCTAAAAGGTTTTATAGCCTCTATACTATCGACTCAATGGCCATTGAGTCGATAGAATGGCCATTGAAAACGCCCGTGTGGCAGCTTTCGAAGGCCTTCGAGTCGATAGGAAGTCGGTTCGAGGGCCTTCGAAATGCCCGTGTGACAGCGGTATAAGGTGAAATGGTCACCGTAGTTACCGATGGGTCGCGTCACGGGTGCGTATTGAAAATCTGTTGGTATTCCGGTCTGACTGCTTTATCGCTTCGGTTGACTCAACTGTCAGAGAGAAGGGGGCGGGGAAAGAGAGAGAAAAAAAAAAAGGTTTTAATTGTCCTATGTCCACGCCCTTCCACGCAAATTAGCCGACACCCTTCGCTTATTTGAGGGGTTTTTTTTCCTTCCCGCTGCACTGACGCATTGCTTAAAGCGTTCGACTGCTGTGCCCAGCGATGCGGGATCGAATCCCGGCGACAGCGACCACTTTGCGAAGGATACTTTAGATTTTTCGAATCCCTATCACCCTCTCACTTTCATCATCGTGATCGTGAACAACAACGGGGTGTTTAGAATCGATTAAATACGCGTCCCTTCACGAAAGTGTCGTCGGACCTTTATTTCCGAGCCACCTGAGTTCTTAACGCCACCTGCACTTCGACAACGCTAGTGTCATGCTATGCTATTATGACGATATCAGGGAAAGTCAGGCGGCGTTGCGCCTTGTCTATAACAGTTAAAAAACAACGACAAAGTACAATTTTGCTCACATAGAAGCAGCAGCCTCTCGGCGCTCCGCCTGCTCGAAGCTATTAAGGCCCGACCATTTTTTCGGCTTCACGTTAGCGTCTCGTCTACGAGCGTGGTCGCTCGGCGCGCGCCGGAGAAGGTTACCAAACACATGGCGGCGTACGAACTGGCGTCTGCAAGCCAAGGCATGGGGGAATCCTGGAAGTTCGAACAATTATCCCCCGTCCGTAGCTTAAATCGTCCTATTAAGCGACGGCGGGTACTTACTGGGGAGTCTGTGGGAGACAAGGGGAACGCGCAGTCATGCGCGCGGACAAAAGAGGAGCTCTTGCTTCCGCGGGAACGAGTTGGGCCTGTGGCGGCGGATGCTGCAGCTGCCCATGCATGGCTTACGAGCGATCGAAAGCTGCCATGACCGTCTGCTAAGACTTCCCGCTTCTATTGGTCAGTTCTCTGTGCTCGGGCCTATGCGTCGTCAGCGCTGTGAAGTGGATGCGAATAAACCGTCTATTATAATTGCTCATACGTGCGCCATCGCCAGGCGTGTACAGCCTCCGTTAGGTGTCTCCCCGCCGCCCTGCCTTCGGCAAGCAATCTGCTCGTGAGAATTGGCATTTTGGCTAGTTAATAATAAATCGTACTCAATGCACAATGCGAAGGACAAGAAAGGCAACAAGTTGCGTGCTGACAGTACAGGCACAAAAAGACCGCGCCCAGCACGATGGGGTACGCCCCACGCTTCCCTACCGGTGATATTGGTGCCGACGCGGCTTTGTTTCTGTTTAGGCTTTTCCTACTGCCTGCTTCGAAATCAACCGGTGCTTTCCGCTCACTATAGACCCTTTGCAAAACTCTGGAAGTCAGCTTCTCTGCACAGTAAAAAAACCTTCACCATGGCGGCCAAACTTGTTTTGGGGGCAGAAGTTGGGTGCTGCGCAAAATACTTCAGTGTCAAGCCTGATGTCATGCATGAACCTGGGGAGCAGAATTCTTTCGCTTTTGAAAACGAGGAGGAAGCATACGTGCGGGAGAGGCGATATGAATAGCACTTGCGAGGAACTGGCTTCCCCGATGGCCTCTTAATACCATAATTGCGGCAACAACAACAGGCAGAGGGGTGCAGGAAATGGACCTGGCCATTATTGTCGCAATAGACGCCTCCTGCACTGCACCCAACTTCGGCTATCAAAACAGGTTTGGCCGCCATGATGCAGGGGTTTTGCTGTGCAGAGAAGCTGACTTCCAGAGTTTTTGCAAAGGACGTGGAAGCCCATGTTCATTGCTTAGTTTTAGCCGCCAGGAAATGAAGTGCTGCCGTCGTGGCCAGAATATCGCATGAAAGATACATATAGTTAGCGGTTTGATTTTTCTCGCTTTTCGCCTGCAATGCCAATCACACACGTACGATAAAACAGCAGCGGACGTTAGCTTTCAATGTGGTTAGTAGGTAGTTTGAACACCTCTCATCTCACTGCTACAACACCTCAGAGTCTACGGACGTGTTCGAGATAAGAACCGTGCGACTAAATAATAGTATGGGCGCACTTCGATTATACTCATATCACTACTATGGGAAGAATTTAATTGCTAATATATTATCAAAAAAGTAGAAGAATGATTTATGTCAGTAGGGCTGGCTGCACATTGCACCAAGCTGGATTGATAAGCACATGTTTGAAAAGCGACTACTGCTTATAAAGAGAATGAGAGGGGAAAAAAAGGGCGACCTAAGCAATGACAGGCTCCATAGGAGAAAAAAAAAATATTTCTTCCGACACCGGGAATCGAACCCGGGCCTCCTGGGTGAGAGCCAGGTATCCTAGCCACTAGACCATGCCGGAGAACTGTGTGAGGTGTTAATAAAATTTTTCACTACTATGTATCTTCCGTCTGCTACTGTGTGCCAAATTATAATCTGGCAGTCCTTCCTATAAGCGTCTTTCTGTTTTGGCACGCTGGTCGCATTCGTCGAAAAGCCGGGGTGAAACGGTCGCTCGCTTTGGTCGCTATTGAAAGACACGAAGAAAATTTTCCAATTACAAGTACCATCCATGCGGCTGCTATCAGCAGATCCATATGCATCTGCCACGGCTCCATAGATTACGCTATGCAGAGCACAAAAATGAGGATATTTTAGAGTACTTAAACGAGCAAGAAATCGGAGGCAGTTTTTGCAGTATGTTTTATTTGGCTTGCACGTTCAACGGTACGTGGGTTTACAAGCAGGATGACGGTTAGCTACGTTAAAAATGTCTGATCGCTTTTTAACCCTGTACACGTTCCACTGGCTTTATTTGCCGCCAAACTAAAATGCTTGCGCCGTATAGTTTCGCACTCTAAATGGTATACCTAAGTGTGAAACAATTACGAGCAAGTTTTCAACTTTCGCTATGGCTTTTCAAGCGTCTTTATAAAAGCGGACGATGAACATTTTAGCGGGAAAAATGAATTTCAAGAATTGTTCACCATTCCAGCGTTTAGTATTTAGTTGGCTGCCTCATAGTGCTCCTTGAGGCAATTTTAAATTCTAACGCAAGTTTCTTACATGCGGAAAAGTCAGGTATACATACATATTTCACTAGAGTTTTTTTTTTTTTTTTTATGGAGTTGTTGGTACCGTTGTTTCCTAGAAACCTAGTGATCAAAACAACTTCTAAGTGATATTGTTCAATTTGTATGCAGCAATTTCAGGTCAGTTGCACCATTTGCATGCACATGAGACATGCGCATATCTTACGGCTATATAGGGTTAACTCTCACCGGCGAAATGATCATTGATACTTCTTCATCTGTATAAATTTTCACATGTCAGCAAAATATATGATTTGTTTTTATACGTATATGGACGACATTCGGCGTTGTGTCAAAAGAAACCCAAAGCAATATAAAACATTGTCCAGCTAGTAGCTTCCACACATCCGTCCGCACAACAATCGACATCGAGTGACGCTAAATGAGGCGAAACCAAAATTGTGGTTCGTATGCGCAGAACCCAGGGGGTCGCTTGCTGACGAATGGCGGAGACACGAACTAACTGCTTGAGATATTTCCCCGAGCACGCAATCACTAACTGCACAGCTCGCTGAATGAGACGTCATGGGCGAGCGGCGTGCTGACGCTAAAGGACATTGAAATTGACGATAAACATTGCTCGAAATTATTTAGCTGACAAATATGGGGAAATGAGGGCTCTTTATGAGGACTTTCAACAAAATCCATGAACACGGACACGAGTGGACACGACCATGAACGCGACGCGTGAGTGGTGGAAGGGCGTGCTGAGAAACCTTGACTTTGCGCACTAAAGCAGGTTTGTGTCGAGAGCCCTGGAGGCAGGGGAAATCCAATAGCTTCTTGGAAAAGGGAAGCCACCCGCCGTCTCCTGCTGTACTCAGTAAATGTTAATATTCAGTCACGAAAGCTACGGCTGTAGGGGCACATACAGACTTTGCGTCTGGCACCCCTTTATATTTATGAGTTTTTTTTTTTTTCGTAATTTGAAAAGCAATGAAGTACGGTGTGCCCACTGACTCGCCGCAATAGCTAGCTGTGATACGAGCGTGAGTCTTGAGTCGTGTGCTGAAGGCGTGCGAACCACCTGGCGTGCGTATTTCTCTCTTCCGCATCTTCGCTCCTCCCATGCTCAGGCTGGTCTGCGAGAGCAAGGTGTCTTGGCTCCGGGCCAGAACTGAGTGGGCGGGAAGCTGTCGCCTGTCGGGCCGGAGTTATTTCCAGCCGAAGCACTCGAGAGAGTCTCGCGTCAGCGAAGACGTCAACAAGCTCCGCTGTACCGTGCGATCCCGCGTATCGAGTGCTTTTCTTTGGTCCCACTTGGTCTTCTCGAGACCTTATGCCATTGAGCGTGGCTTCCGGGGGTTGAAGATTGGGATCGTATGATGGGGTGCGCGCATTTCTTCGCGTTATCTATTGTTGAGCGCTGCTTGGTTTACTTTGGTGTGGGTCCCGATATACTTATCCAGTGTCATAGCTGGCTTGACGTATATTTAGGAGATTTTTAGAGCAGGGGGATGTGCGACCCACTTTAAATGCAAACTAGGCCATACCAGTGAGTGAGGCTCCAGGGCAGGAACTTCAGGGGCGCCTTCTCCTGTTCCTGGTGGGCCGCAGTGATTTTTTGTCGTGGTTGGCTCGCTGCCATGCGTGACGTGTTTGTGCACGACTTTCGGTCTGAACTTGTTTTCAAAAATTTTGTGAAAGGCTATTCGAGTCTGCTGCTCTCGATGGCTTATAAAGTGTGCTCACAGTTTTACGGTTCCTGGAGTTTCTTCTAATTTTGATATATTCCCCAGTATTTCTTGTTGACCGTAGCCATAGCATAGAACTGCCGGAATTTTCTCAGACAGAACTGTTTTCGCATCGCATAGTCTCATGAACGCTAAAAGGGCTGAAAATTTTACGAGCAAGTTTCTCTGCCTTTCTAATATATCGTTTCCTAATTGTAGGTAGTCAGTTGACCGTGTTGGTGACGGACTACTACCTCGCGGTGTAATGACAAACATAGTTAATTACAGATGATTTCAGTTAGTCTTTTAAGTACGATTATAACACATTGATGCGGCATACTGCGCATTGGCTGCGTTGTCGTCTACATCTGTCAAAAAAAAAATAATAATAATTTCTGCGTCTCGTGAGCGAACCGAGTTAACCAAAAGAGAAAGAGTAAACAAACGCGGGGTTCGGGCTTAACCATCCATTAAAGCTGCTCTGTGCGTGTTTTCGCAGTAAAAAGACGGAGCACTTCTGGTGGAACGCTTTCAAAGCCCGCAGGCCTCGAAATGGCGATTCACCTACAGACGATTCTATGCCTGACAGGTCATTAGTATTAATGATGGGGTGTGCAAGCAGATAGCTGAAAAAATCATTCAACACGCCTTTACATGTCACTCCGACGACGCCCCAGTTGAAGCAGCAGACCGCGCCCAACGCTATGATACGTCCCATGCATGCTTCATCCTGGTGACGTTGTCGTGCGGTTTATTTTGTGGTTCTGTTTTGTCTACTCCGCTCTTCAAAGCCGAACTATGCACTCTGCGGTCTGTTGCAGCAACAGCTGTCTTCATAGAGGCCCATACAAGGGTGGCAAAAAGGGTCTTTCCGCCATATGTGCAAAACATGGCAGGTTGTGGTCCGCAGCCAGCGACACGTTCGAAGAAACAGTGCTAAACATGACGTCACAATTAAAAACGAAAGGATCCCGTGGTGTGAAAACCACGTGGTTTTTGTCGGTAAAATAAATCTGAACGTCTCGAACATGAACAAAGACACGAGGAGCGCTTACTACCAAGAGTGATCAGCGCTTGTTGCGTCTTCTTCCTTCACCCTCGCCTCTCGTATTGCAGAAGTTTGTAGCGTTAACGTGCAACTTGAAGGCCAGCTTCTTCAAGTGCCCTAATGATGCATAAGCTCTATCGAGCACACGGGTTTGCGAGCGATGGGCTATGACAGAATTCTGTTCATTGTGGTTTGATCACGTAAAAAGAAATTGACTTGTTTTTGTTCAAAAGCTATTTTATAATTCGAGAACCGCCATAGAATTCACACAGCCGTACACACACACAACCCTACACAGACCCTAGAAAGGGTCTCTGTGTACTAAGTAGTATGCGCTGAAAAGGAAATCTGTATAGAAAAACTAAGAAGCAGACTTTTAACACCTCTTTGGCTACCCGCTACAAAAAAAAAAAAAAAAAAAAAAATACTCGACTGTCCTAAACAACTTACTGCAACACGCGGAAAGGTCTTACTATTAACACGAACTGTGTAAAAACGCTAAAACACTAAAAAGCAATGGAGACTACTGAGTGAATTCCTCAACTTGCTGTCCGCGAACAGTGCCCCTACAGAAATTAATTTCAGTGGTACTGTCTACACTGAGCCATTTTACATCGCGAATGCTTTCAGTGACTTCTTTCTGAGCCACATAAGTCATCCACTTCCGCCAGAGTTAGATTCCAAACGCACTAATCAATTTTGTTTTTGTTTTTCCTGTCTCCTTTTGTGAAATCGAACCTCAATGACGCTATATTCTTTGAGTACATCACATATCCTCACGGCACCCGAAGCTTGTTGCTCATCTGGTTTTTAAACCACTTTATCATGTTATTAATCTCATCTTAAAGGATTAGTGTTTTCCCAGCTTGCCTTAACATAATCGAGAAATTAATAGTCAGTCGCTTAGACAATTATTTATGTAAATTTAATGCTATTAACCCCTGTCAGTTTGGTTTTAGGTCCGGCAGCTTAACTAACTTGGCTCTCATCTCTTTGACTGAATTTATTAAGCATGTATTTTTAAATTTCCCAAAAGCTTATAATACGAATAATCACTCGATGTTGCTAAATAAACTAGATGGTATGGCATAGTAGATCTTGTATCCCTCCTTTTGAAAAGCTGCTCACAAGATCGTAAACAGTCAATATTGACGGAGCGACCCCTCTAGCTAAAACTATTAACCAAGGCGTCCCTCAGGTGTTTATAGTAGGACCTTTACTTTCGATATTATATATTAATGATCTTCCGACTTCTACTAGTCCAGCTCACTGTGTTTTATAAGCTGACAATACTACCGTGTCATTATCTAACAGGTTCATTGATGACCTTACTGCTGATTGAATGCCGTTTTTAGAAACGTAACAATGTGGTGTCTCAAGAACCAGCTGGTTATTAACCCCACTAAAACAAAGATTTTTAAATCTTCAAAAGTATCCAAAAAATCCTTCTATACACTGCAACGTTAACCCTCTGTTCTTATACTATTCTAGCTTACGACAGCACAATAGCGTTCTCGGCGTTATTCTTGATTCTCCACTTAAGTTTTCAACCCACATCGCTCATGTGAATAAAACAAAATCAACAAAAAATCTTTGTTTGGCATCAAAGCCCTGAATAAAGCGCGTCCATATTTTCTATTTTACATTCTTTTATCCTTGTATTATGCTTCCATTCACAGTCGCCTCACTTATGAAATTGTCGCTTGGAGAAATACATAAAACCGCCATTTATCGTCTGCACAGCATATACAAAATCAGGCCATCCGCATTATCACCCGCAGCACTTTTTCTACTAGCGCTCGTTCCTTATTATATGAACATCATGTCAGTCCACCAGCTCTTTCAGTATCACCTTGTAATCCTGCTCTTTAAGCTACTAAATGACATCCTGCATTTTCAGTTTGTTAATCCTATACTACTTTTGAACTACAACTCTACCAGACTTGCAGCAAATAATTTTCTACTCCCGAAAATTCGTACTAGTTATGGAAGAATTACGTCATCTTTTGCAGCAATTTCATTCTGGAACTGTCCTTGGCGACATTTAAGAATAACTTGAAGATGTATTTGCTGAATTGCTGGTTTGCTAGACTTTTTATATGCCTAATACCTGTATTATTACCTTTGTTTTGTGTAAAAGTACTGATTTGCCATGTTTTGGATTTTATAGCCATTAGCTAATTGTGCTGTTATTTCTTTTGTTGTGATGATCTATCGGGGGTCCCGGTGCGGTCTTCTTACTATGAGACCCTCGTCCTACAGTCAGGAGGAGGAGGCCCAGATACCCACAAGCAACATTACGCCGCCTGGCTTCCCCATGGCCATAGCCAAGCAGCAGCTTACATCGTTAATCTGTTGCACGCTCAAGAGCTGCCCAATAGCAGCCTGCAAACGTCCCGTCACGTGAATGATTTTTTTTTTTTATATTTAACGTATTTTTTTTTTTGAAAACCAGAAGAAAGTATGCGTAAGCCATAGTGCAGGAACAAATTAAAAGAAAAAATAGATATATGTGTGTTCCGAGTTACTCTAGGCCAGGGCCAATATCATTATGCATACAGTTCAATTCACGTCGGAAGTGACAGTCATTAAGACTTACCTCAAGTTACGTGATTTTATTTGCTTTTCACTTGCAACGCCAAGCACACATGTTTGATAAAGAACACTGCAGACGCTACCTTTCAGTTGTTGGAATATTATATACTTGGAAACCTTTAATCTTAACCTCCCAATCGACAAAGGCGCTTTGTCTATAGGTCACAGCGCTGCATATAAGCACCCTTCGATTCCACCTTCGATTCAACAATGTCTGGTATTCTGGCACATTTTAAGTGCTTGGGTCTAAGATATTAGAAAAAAATACCGAGTGATACGTTTGTATGCCTTGTTGGGGAATACATCCCGCTGGCTAGATAAAAAAAGTACTTTAGAAATGTTAGTGTTGTTGACCCGTACCATCGCCTAATCTGTGTAAAAAGTAAAAAAAAAAAAAAAATGGGCGTTCCGACACCGGGAATCAAACCTGGGCCTCCTCGGTGAAAGCCAGGTATCCTAGCCACTTGACCATGCCGGAGAACAATGCTGGCAACACATACAAAGCGGAACTATAATGAGTCGCCCATCCGTCAGAGTGTGCATAATTACTTTTGCATTCTGGCAGCCCGTGCTCAGCGGGTCTCAGTCTTGACACGCGAGTGGCATTCGTAGAAGAGGTGGGCTGAAAACATCGCTTGTTTTGGCCGATAGTGAAAGCGATTCATAAACTATTCAAAATAAACAAAATCTCCGTGTTATAGTCTAAGTGGGCGCGATCAGAAATCGACCGTGTGCGCACATCGCAATCGGCTTCTGGCGCCGGGATGTCGTCACTCGCCAGCCACATGTGAAAGATCCTCCTCCTCTTCCATTATTTCTTAAGAAGAAGCATAAAACATCTTTTTGGAGCGTGGCTGATCTACATCGTCAGTAGTTATTTAATAGGCGGCAATATTTTTACCGATCTTAGCGTCGTTTGCGCGCGGACAAGTGTGCACCGCACACGCGCAAATGAAGGAGCATTGCAGCGTCCACGTCCTAGTCGCACGTACGCGTTCGCGGTAACGAAACGAGCTTTCTCGCAGCAAGCTGCAAATATTGTCCTAGTGTCGCGTGAGGACGAGACGCGGACACAACGCCATTTGAATAGCACGTTGCCTTCCGTACACGGCATAGAGTTTCTTACTCTTATCTAGAGGGAAAGCTGTTCTGCCGTCTTTGGGAGTTTACATGGAGTTTCCAGACAGCCAGTTCAGCCACCATGGGCGCTCAAAGCATCATGGGCCGGAGAACTACCGAGTGCAGAACTACAACTTTTGGCCAAAACTAATGCAAAGATAAACGTTGTTCTACCGTAAATAACATCCTAAGATTGAATATTGTGACTATAAATTGCAAAACGAGAGAGAAACAGCATGTCAGTGTGATATTTATCCAATATAATCGATGGCTCTTTCTCCTATTGGCTTAGTTTTGAGCAGCACAAATACCAATATTTCGCACTTAATAGGCAAAATTTGAAATATGAAAATATGTATGGTTGTGCAATCACTTAAGGAAGTTTTTAGTGGCATTTCGGGAAACAGAAACCATTTATTGGCGACGTCTGCTTTTGCGCCTTCGCTACTATGGCTTTCGCGGTCTATGTACGCACCTTCAGATGATGATGATGACGAAAAAGAAACATCGCAGTAACGCCACTCCACGTACTCGAGAAAAACCGACTGTCCCGCAACAAGTAGCACACCGGCCCATGATTCTTAGCGCGCCCATGATGGCTGAAGTGCAGCGCCCTCAGCTTTCCCTCTAGTTAGTGTAAGGGAACTCTATGGTACAACGGGACTCAACAAAGTTGGCTTCTTTTCGAATGTTTCCGTCTCTGATTCCCTGGCTCATGGACTGCGGAAATGTCCCCAGGAAATGTTCGAAAATCGATCCCCAGCCGAACGCACAAACGACTGCGCCACGCCAGGGAAAAACCTGATCCTAATTTCCCTTGTACAGCGTGATGGCACAGTTATTGATAATGAGGCTAATAGCATGATTTTCATGACGCTGCAGTTAGTGATAGTTACGATGGTAGTAGCGGCGAAAATGACGGCAAATTTAGTTCATAATGATGATAGCGCAGAGATAGTGATCGTGATGATGCTAGTAGGATGACAATGACTATACATTTAGTGAAAACAGCAATGTAAAGTGGCTTTCTCCATTTCCGCTCTTAAGACCACTTAAGCGTATTCCTGTAATGTTTGATTCTACGTCTCATACTGACACTTGTATCACTGCTTTTGCAAGGGCGAATGGTCCAGCGTTCTCCTCTTACTTACAGGTCCTCTAATTTGCACACAGCTTGGCTTTTAGTGTCGAGGGAGGGCTCTTTTCCAGAAAGATGAAGTTCGGGTTTAACAGCAATGTCGGCTAGCTGAAGGGTTCCGTAAGACAAGTCTACTTTTTCCTTGATCAATAATGTCGCTTTGCTGCATATGATGTCAACTGCTGACTGAGAAATGAGGGTTGAGGCTCGCGTTTATCTCTGCGCACTGCGTTCTATTCGTGGCGATGGGAGCGATAACTCGAAGCAGGAATGCTGAGCACTTATCTTTTATCTTCTACTCATGGAGGTAACTGCGCACGCAGAATAGGGGCGGACATCGCCTGATATCGCAATCTCGATTATGTGAATTCACTCCATTTTTATCCGTTTCTCTTGCTAACAGGGACGTATAATGGAGACTTATCGCTCGCACGCACAGATAGGCCTCACACTTGCATAGCAAATTTGTATATTAACATGGAATTAACATTGCTGTCTAATAACTGTAATTAAATTAAATCATGGTGACCAATTGGGCTAGCTGGTGCGAATCTCACACAATGAATCAGCGAAAGACACGAAACACAAGAAGTGCACGGGACAGACTAAACAACTATTGAGAGCACAAACTAAAAACAGTCAGAGAGCCTTTTGATTTAATTTAACAAATTCAACCAGCGAGACACAGAAACACAAGAAAAGAACACGGGACAGTGCTGTCCCGTGTACTTATTTTCTTGTGTTTCTGTGTCTCGCTGGTTGAATTTGTTAAATTAAATCAAAAGCCTCTCTGACTGTTTTACTTTGTGCTCTCAATAGTTTTTTAGTCCTATGCCTCATTGATACCTTCTGGTTAATTTGTAGCTCTACGATGATAGCTCTGTAATAAAGGCGGCTCCTAACTGCGGTTCAAGGGTAGCAAGTCAAAATTACATGCACTTCATATTTGTGTACATGAGTGTGTGAGAGATGGAGACAGTGGTTCTGCCCACGTAACGGAGCGATGAATCTTGCATAGGATAATGAATGTCTTGGCTTGAGCTCTGTGGCGCTTTATGGTTTGATTATTGATCGTTTTCTTTAAATGTGTAAGTACTAATAGGCTCATATTGCACAGAGTGCGCACGGAAAGTACGCAATGAAAATGTGCGCACAAAGTGTCGATGTGCAATTGGCAGGCGCTGCCAAATCGGGCCACTAATTTCAGATGGGTGGGCGAGATGTGAATTGAACCTTCCGGGTCCTTTGGGCTTTTCAGACCTTCTGGAATGACTTTCCAGACCTTCTGGGGATCGGGTTAAACCGTTATTTTTTTTATTATGGTGTAGATTAGTGATAAGAGTAATGATGGTATAAGCAGGACAAGCCTTAACCGGTCGTGCCTCATGGGCATGTTAAAACATCGCTCCAAGCTTCTCCGGTAAATCCGGTGGTCAGTTCGCCTTTTCGCCGCAAACGAAGCGAAGACGAGGCGCTGTCATTGTATTACCGCTGCCATCTTTTTTTTTTTTGTTTTTTTTTTTTTGTTATGAATGCCCGCATCAATTCGATGTTCGCGGTCTATTCCAAGCCGACATTTGAAACCACTCAAATTAAGTCAATACGCATTATTCATCATTGCAGCTCGCCACGGGAAAACCGAGTCTACTTCCTATAGCGCAAGATTTCAGCCCCCATTCGGGGACATTTTTTCCTACTTCGCAAATGGGGACATTTCTTCCGGGGACATTTCTTCCGGGAAAATTTGCTCCGGGGACGTTTTTACCGGATCCCGGGAACGACACAGCAACTGAACAGTAACCTGGGCCCGCTTGCACAAAACAATCTTAAGACTGTCTTAGCTAAGGCCAGACTTAACTGGAGTCTAAAGAATAGGCCACTAGCATGGCCGCTTAAGACTGGAGTCAAGACTGGGCTTCAGTTCTGACTTGAATAAGTCGCTTGTATGATTACGACTCTAGTGCTGTCTTGGTTAAGACACAAGGACGCCAGGTGTCTAAGTAGAGAAATTAGGGAAATACAGGGATGCGCTGGCACTGTTCCTGCTGTAAGATGTGTAAAATCCGTGCCATTGCTTTTTGCGGCTTAAGATTGTGTTACGAGGAAAAATGCCTCAAGTGGTTGCTGAGGCCGTTCTGGGAAGCCACTCTGGTGAACATGAACCCGAAGCGTTCGACGTTCGGAACACGAGCCGTCTTAAATAAGCTTGGTCTTTCTAAAGACACCATTTAAGTCTGGACTTAGCTCGGACTTTATCGGGCAAGCCGGCCCTGGTTTTTGGGCTTATTGTGATCTGAACGCGCGTACTGCTAGCCAGCAACTGCCCGCGATCCCTTGTGTCTAAAACATCGTGCTGTTCTATACTATATTGACAGGAGCCCTCAGCCCGCCAACCAAATTTACAGGCTTGTTTTCTTGTTGTTTTTTTTTTTTTTAAGCAAACAGTACAGCCTTTGATTTTTTTAGGGCTTATCCTTAAGCTGCTTTTGCCCGACCAATCGAGCAATGTGCCCATTATTGCAAAGCCCAGCTCACTAAAAGCGCTGGAAAGTCGCCTCACGCTTTGTCGCGGTTCACTAGTTTCCAGATAGCTTTTTTTTTTTTTTTAATTTCACGCCAAGAGCTTTCGCCAGTAAGCAGCAACATAACAAGTTTTCGATGACTTACTGCCGGAGCTAAGTAGATCTCCACTGGAAACGGCTTCCCCAAAGTTTCCATCTCCGGCATGGTCTAGTGGCTAGGATACCTGGCTTTCACCCAGGAGGCCCGGGTTCGATTCCCGGTGTCGGAAGCGGTCTCTCTCTTTTTTTTTTTTTTTTTTTTTTTTTTACTGTCGCTGTCAGGTTGAAAGTCACGTGTGTGCAGCATCAAGATCTGATTGCATTTTCTCATTTCTCAATCAGCTTATGTGACATCGGTCACTTTATAGATCGTTGGCTAGAAGCAGACCCCATCGTTACCCTGTGGGTGCGCCTGTGTGAAAAAGGACGGAGAAAAGGGGGAGGGGTGGGGGAGACGTACGTGTCCTACTTATTGCGGCTCAAGATTCACTCATGGAGAAAAAAAAGTGAAAAAGGGGGAACTTGTTTCCTGTCCGCAACTTCGTGAGACCTGTTCTCCTTCAGCCAAAAGAGGATTCCACTAAATGTGCAGTTTTCTGCGTGAAACAAAAAAGATGCGCTTTCCGTTTCGGGTGATAAGTTTAAGCGAAATAAACTTTGAAGGCATACTAGCGCCGCTGCGAAACTCGCGAGCCCTATACGCCCCCTTCTTTTTTAAGCCGCGACGATTTCACAACGACGCCAGGCCGGGAGCGTTACATCACCCGGACGTGAAAAATTGAGGCCTGTCTCAGCGTGCGCTATTTTTAGACCCTGGAGAGATCGAAATAGCTTAAATCGGCTCATCCAGTTAAGGAATGTCGGCGCTCTCATCCGGTTCGGGAATCTCCTGACGGGGGATGGTGGGATATGGCGCAGCTGCTTGTTTTGTGCAATCCAAACGTGCGAAATTCCTGCCGAAAAGAGCACTTGTGGCTTTGTACGTGGCTGTAACATGTTGACAAATGGCTGAGATATGGTCCGTTCTAGATAAATGCCTTAAAGGAAGGTGCAAGTATTGAGAATTGTCAGTTTAAAGTGGACATGAGACAGGAGGTGTTAGATTGTAAATACAGTCCAGGTTATTGGAATATAGTGCCCGGAGTGCGATACAAACGGCAACAGTGGGCTACAGCGGGTCCGGAAATAAGCCGCCAGTCTACGTAGAAAGTGCGCCGTTACGGTACCTGCAGCAATCAAGGTATAATCAAGATACAAAGAGAGGAGGAAAGGGAGCGTTTGCCACGAGTTAGTTGCTTGCTTATAGAACAAACACTGCAAAGGCATGCAGGTCTTGGGTCACGCAGGCAGTGCCTCCGACCGGCTTGTTTGAAGCGGAGCTTTATAGATATCCTCGAGTGCTTTTCCATACACTTGGGTAGCAGAAGGTGTTCGTAGGAAGTGTCTGTCTCCACCCCAAAACTGACCCTCTCTGAAGCCCCGAAATTTGGGCTTTGACGAGCGTGCTGGAGGTCTCGCGTTTCCTAAAATATACCTTGGAGAAGCATGAAATATGAAGGAAGCGAAGCCTTCGGCGGTGAGAATGGCACCGAGTTAATATAGAAGGCGATGTAGAAGAGGGGTATATATATACCAATGCACGTTCTCTAGGCAAATGGCTTCACACGCCCGCTTCGGCGCATTTCACGATGACTGGCCAACCCCAGTCGTGACTGAAATATTCAGGTGGGCCACCTTGGAAAATTTCCTTGGCGTGGGAGGCTGCATGCACCTTGGAACCTTGATTACCTTTAATAGCCCGTAATAGAATATTTCCTGAAACTCTGCAACTCATCCGATGTACGGCGCAGTTACTTGTGCGTTCCAAACTGGCAAGATTCGAGAAGTACTGTCAAACATCAACGAGGTATAATGTATTTGCGTTTCGTGCAGAACACCATAACGAATTGGCTTGGTTTAATAGATCTAACGTCCCAAATTACCCAAATCAACTCAGGCTATGACAGACGCCGTAGTGGAGAGCTGCGGATAGATCCGACCACATGGGGCTCTTTAAAGTAAACTGACATCCCACAGCGCAGAGGTGCTTTGCATTGCGCCTTTATCGGCAAGCGGCCGCCGCGGCCGCGAATGAACCCAAAGCATATATGTATACACGTGAAGGGAAAGGAAATGTTGAGAGAGATCAGTGTACGTGTGTGTAAAATGCGAGTCTAAATTTTTAAATTAAATTGGTTCATAGGAAGGGAAAGGCGCAGTATCTGTCACACTCTGTGGACACCTGAACCGCGCCGTAAGGGGAGGGAGGAAGGTGGGAGTGAAAGCGGAAGGAGAGAAAGGGCAGCCATAGTGGAGGGCTACGGAGTAATTTCGACCACCTGGGGATCTTTAAAGTGCGCTGACATCGCACATCACACGGACGCCTCTTCGTTTCGCCTCCGTCGAAACGCAGCCGCCGTGGTTGGGTTCGAACTCGACCCTTTCAGGATTTCAGGCACCAGAGTGTTGCTTCGAAACGGGAAAAAGGGGGAGGCTATGCAGCTAAGCATGTAAAATGAGACAGCCTAGAGGTTCATTGTCTGCCCTTATCTACCACGGCTTGCGACACAGCGCCGACCTGCTTCCATATAGGCAACCATACATGGTATGTTGGTTTACAGATCGGCTCTACTGGCGCGAGTCCCAACAAGCAGATATGTTTTACAGTACGCTGTATTGGACTACTTGGAAGTGGTTCATATTGTGGAATAGCGCAAAAAAGACAAAGTACCAAATAAGGAGAAGATGATACCGTTCTTCCTCAGTCCTTCGTCTCTTTTGCGAGACGAAGGAACGGTACCGAGGAAGAACGGTATCATCTTCTCTTTCTTTGGTACTTTGTCTCTTTTGCGCTATTCCACAATATGAAACAAATGTGCGTCTTTCGGATACCGACGCAGTCGGCTTCGCATTCGGGCAGCATTTTGAAGGTGCACAATATTTAACGCACGCAGGCAGGCACGCAAACACACACACACACACACACACACACACACACACACACACACACACACACACACACACACACACACACACACACACACACACACACACACACACACACACACACACACACACACACACACACACACACACACACACACGCACACACACACACACACACACACACACACACACACACACACACACGCACACACACACACACACACACACACACACACACACACACACACACACACACACACACACACACACACACATGGCCAAAGCAACTATTCCATCAAAGCTGCTTGAAAACTCCCCTTCAAACTAATTTCATTCCCAGTACATTTCAGTGCCATTTCTACTGCAGATCTATTATTTTTTCTTACTGCCTCCTTCCTCATTCGGCTACCACCTCTCTACCTAGTGGGTACTGACTGACGGCAGTAGAAACGTTTCGTGTGAAGCCTTTTAATTTTAACGCATTAAAGAAATTATTTGAGACTAGCACTGCCACGAAAAAGAGCGCGTGTCAAGTCCGAGCGAAGCTGCAGTTGAAAGTCGAAGGGCAAGAGAAATAAAGGGAGGCAATAGAATGAGCTTAGAATGGGCCACATATCTGTCCTTATCTCCGTACTATCGGGACAGTGAACTATGCCGTGTCATATCTGCGAGCGTTCTGCCATTGCTGAGAGCAGTAGAAAGTTGCTACATTCGGAAGGTATTTGGCCGCACTACTTGAGGTGTCTAGCGCTATGAACCGCGTCCTGGTATGCGCAATGATTCGTGCATATGTCCCGAAGAGTGCACGTTTTGTGCGCTTGGTCTCCAACTTCAAATGACACGATACGAAGCGTGCGGATCGTTGCATGCAGTGCGAGTAATTTTACTTTTACAAGTCGGGAATCGAAATGAGGAACTTTCGGATGAGCGGACTGTGAGACCACGTGGGTTAAAGAACCCCAGGTGGTTGAAAAATCCGGAGCCCTCCACTACGGCATCTCTCATAGCCTGAATCGCTTTAGATGACACAACATAGTCCGGCAATGCATTGCACAACATGAACTGGACAAAACACTGTAGGAATGGGTGTCTTTGGTTGCGGAGAAACATGAACCTTAGCACCACTTGCCGCAGAAACAAATGCATGAGATACGGCGAGGTCCGTGACGTCCTGTCCGAACTGGAGCCCCCATATGAACGTCGCAAATACACGGTGGAATTTATGTATATTCGCTCGCGTACAGTACAGGGCCTGCAAGATATACATCACTTTGGCAGCTAGAAACACACTGCAGACTGCACGAGCGAATATAGAGAGGTCGTGCGCATTCACCCCATCGGGTGGTTACTTCACACATTTCATACGTTTTGCTGACCCAAACCGATCCGCTTTCATGACAGCTGCAGAGTGGTACACCGAAGTATGTGTTGGGTGTTGTGGACCACACAGTCGCAGCCACAGGGTAACTTGAATTTTAAACTAGTGAAGACAAAAAAAAAAAAAAAAAGAAATGAAAAACAAAAACACTTTCCGACACCGGGAATCGAACCCGGGCCTCCTGGGTGAGAGCCAGGTATCCTAGCCACTAGACCATGCCGGAGATATCAGGCGTGAGGGAACCAGTCCTAGTGGAGTGTCGCCAGTAAGCCGTCGAAAACCTGTTCTGTTGCTGCTCACTGGCAAGACTTGGCATGAAATTTGAAATGCCTGAAGTGAAGCACAACACAGCGTAAAGCGGCTTTCATCGGGTTCCGCAACAATGGGCACGTCGCCTTTATGTTTACACAATGCGTGCGCTATATTTTTGTTTAATATCTAATAAATGAATCCTCATAAAATTACAAGAAAAAAAGGGGGGGGGGGTATTTTAGCGAATGTTCGTTTACTGAACATTGTTTCCCCATCGCCAGACGTGGTTTCTTCAAACTCAGGCAAGTTTTGGGTTGTTAGTTTAACAGGAAAAAAAATTAGTGAATGTGTATATATTAAGAGGGGAATGATTGTTAGGCCTAAAGGGGGAAGCAGGATGAAGAATTAGAACGTGTTCATTAAGATCGGAAGAATGATTTTCAGTCTGCAGAACTTCGATGCTCTCTGTATTTACTAATGCGCGTTTATTTTCGGGCTGGTTCCGGGTTATGACTAGTTGACATCCCGTGAACGACACCGAAGCGCTGAAAAAAGAACGCTACTTGAAGAACACGGCCATTTGCACGCACGCGTATCGCGTCGCTTCGAGCTGTTTATTTGTTTACGCGCATGTCTAGCTTCGCCATATTCAACTCAAGAATTTATATTTTAAGGCGAAAGCCTGATATGGCTCATGAGACGTGAAATTTGAAGCCGGAAATTGTCCGTAGAGGCTGTCCGCAAAATGTGTCCACGAAAAGTGGTCCCAGTCACGTGATCGCAAAAGTCTGAGAAAGGAGAGGGGGGGATGATTGTGCAAAAGCATGAAGTTAATGCGACGTATGTTGTAAATTGTAATCGTTAGTGTCATTAGTCAATATGACAAGCATGAATTCTAAAATTAGTGGAATAGATTAGTGGAGTAGTACATAAGTACTACTCCAGTAATCGATGATGTTAGTATTCTTATGACAGTCTAACGATGACTTGCAACAAAAAGTGATGATGTCAATATTTTCATAACAGTCATGTCATGGGTGAGTTCTGAAAAGGGGAGTGATATGTTGCAAATAAAGCGGCGATGACGTCATCAAGTCAAGTGGAGGTCACATTACTAGGAAGGCTTGCAAAAAGTAGTAACGTCATTCGATCACATGACTAAGCTAACAGGCAAAAAGTGGTCACGCATGCCACATGGCCAGGACGACTTAAAAAAGTGATGGCATCGTCAAGTCACGTGACAGTTACATGACCAGAGCGACTTGCAAAGGAATTCGCTAGTAATTTCTGATAGTCCCATCATATCGAATTAAGCAATAGGTTGGCCCAAAACACAAAGCTTCGTCACCGAGTTTGGGCCAAGGTTGGGATTAAGGCTGAAGCCATTATAGGCTCATAAGCGTGCGTCCGTGCGTGCGTCCATCCGTTCGCAGAACGTCACACTCAGCCTGTTCAAATGGCATATCCTCATAAACCAAAAAACTTCGCTAACCAATCGAACAGCAACGCAGGTCAATTAAAAAAAATAGTTATTGAACTGATTGAAAAATTTAATTGAAATTATAGAAATTGCGATTAATTATTTTAATACAATCGACTGATTGCAATTAGTTAATCAACCGCGTGACGTCATCAATGTTAATCTCATGACGCCAATGGCAGCACCAATGGGCGGTATCACTACAGCGCAACAGGTGGCGCGACAAGTGGCTTGAACAGGTAGCGCGAGAGGTGGCGTGAACAATGGCGTCGGAGGTGGCGCCCGTCACTCCGCGTCAGTAAGCAGTAAGCAGTAAGCAGTCCGTAAGCAGTCAACCACAGTCCGGTAAAGATCGCGAAAAGACTCAACAACCACCGCAGTCATCGCACTTTGGACACTGTCCACTCAAGGAAAAGCAAAAGCGCGGGTTGCCCCGAGTTCTTTAATGGTAGAAGGTGTGTAACTTCGCTTCAAAATGCATTTATTTGTATCACACTATTCGTGAAATATAGCGGAAATTACCGCCCCTATGATAGTCTCAAAGCGACTCGTGCCCATATCTGTTGTTAAGCGCAGCAGGCTCACGTAGTTCGACTGATAATGTACAGATGGCGCGGCAGTCTTCTAGTTCCTACTTTTGAGTGATTCAGTGGGTTGGGTTTTGAGGTGCGTAACTGCGAGGAGCCAAGCAGCTGACGCGGGCAATGTGGTGGTTCTCTGTTCTGCCCTCCGGAAATAGGGCAGCCCTGGGAGAGCGCGCTTCGCACGCTTGATGGCTGTTGCGAAAGTGCCTGTCTCGATCTATTTACTGCGCGCCAGAGAGAGAGAAACTTGGGCGGTGCGGCGGCTCATATTTTCGCAAAAACGCTCGGGGATTTTGCGCCATTTTTCGAATTGGCGTTTCGGGCTCCCGCTCTTTTTCGTTTTTCCTTTATATATTGGTGTCTAGAATGTACTCGCGTCGATGCTGACCGCGGGCGCTTTTTCGCGGACAGGTGGGTTTGAACGGCAAACCCACCGAAGGAATACGCGAGGTGCAGTTCCATACGTCGTAGCCAGAGACCGGCGCTGCGTTTAACAGAGGCTTCTTCGTCGGCGATTTCGAAATCCAAGTGAGTAAAAAAAAGTTATTTTAAACTGTGCCCGCCCCCTTTTGTCCCCCCTACACACACACACACACACACACACACACACACACACACACACACACACACACACACACACACACACACACACACACACACACACACACACACACACACACACACACACACACACACACACACACACACACACACACACACACACACACACACACACACACGCGCGCGCGCGCACGCACGCACGCACGCAAAGAAAGAAACAAAAAACGACGTAAGCCGTTCTGATGGAGCATATTGCTTGTTTGTTTTTGTAACTCTGAAGCAAAGAACGAACTGTTGCGCGTGAGTTGAATGCTTGTCATACTGGAGACTGTCTTGAAAAGCTAACTTGAGCCCGTGATTAAGCGTATTGAGAAGGCCGCTTACCACAAGACATGTGCACAAACCAGTATCGGTGTAGCAAGTGCATCTGCATTGTGACTCCAAGTACGGGGACTTCAAGGTGACGGTGCCGCGCAAACGGCGATCACCTGCTGTTTCTAGAATGTTTTCACGATCGCTCTGGCAGTTTCACTAGCTGCACAAGAATTTTGATTTCATTGTATAAAACCGTACTTACTCTTGAGTGATATGCGATGCTAATACCAATTTCCTTTCGAATATATGGACTGCACATACCGTGTGTCCAGAACGGCATCTCTGACAGACTTCCACGCCGACTGCGCCAAAAGGACTTCTGCGCGTGCAACGTTGATATTATTTGAAAATGTCGGTCGGCTTTTTCCTATGGGGGTAGATATTATGAAACTGTTCTCTAAGATTCTGGGGCGCACTTTGGACCACCAAAGTGCGATGAGGCGAAAGCCTAGCGCTGTGGTCTGTAGCCCTCAAATACGGCACCTCTATCTCCCCATCTTCTTTCACTCCCCCTCCTATTCGTTACAACTCGGTTAAGGTGTCCGCGGATAATTGACAGATACTGCGTCTTCTCTTTCCTGTAAGCCAACTTGAAGCGTCGCTGATGCCTACTGTGCTACTGTTGTGCTACTGCGTCGCTGATGCCTACTGCTTCTGTATGCTGTGTGGTGCGGCGTTAGAGGAAGCGGCAAATGAATGGCGCCGCACGGACGCCTGGATCATCGCCCGGTGGGGTCAACTTCGTAAATGCGAGAATCGGTTTGGTTTGGTCTGTTTTGTGGGGTTTAACGTCCCAAAGCGACTAAGGCTATGAGACGCGCCGTAGTAGAGGACTCCGGAAATTTCTACCACCTGGGGTTCTTTAACGTGCACTGACATCGCACAGCACACGGGCGCCTTGCTTTTCGCCTCCATAGAGAAGCGGCGTAGAGGAATCTCGCGAATAATTGTGTACCCGGGTTCGAACCCGACCGCAGCGGCTGCGTTTCGATGGAGGCGAAACGAAGAGGCGTCCGTGTGCTGTGCGATGTCAGAGCGCATTAAAGATCCCCAGGTGGCCGAAACTACTCCGGAGCCCTCCACTACGGCTCCTCTTTCTCTCTTGCCACTTTAACTCCCACCTTCCTAAATCCTTTCCTTACGGCGTTCGCCCCGCCGGGGTGGTGCAGTGGTAAGACGCCCGACTACTTTGCCGGAGTACTCGGGTTCGAACCCGACCTCGGCGGCTGTGTTTCGATGGAGGCGAAGCGAAGAGGCGTACGTGTGCTGTGCGATGTCAGAGCACGTTAAAGATCCCCAGGTGGTCGAAATTACTTCGTAGCCCTCCACTATGGCTCCTCTTTCTCTCTTTCCACTTGAACTCCCACCTTCCTCCCTTCCCTTACGGCGCGGTTGCGGTGTCCGCAGAAAACAAGTGAGACAGTTACCGCGCCTTCCCTTCCTACAAATAAATCAGTTTTACGGCGTGGTTCAGGTGTCCACAGAGAAAGTGTGACAGATACTGCACCTTTTCCTTCCTATGAATCAATTATTATTATTATTATTATTATTATTATTATTATTATTATTATTATTATTATTATTATTATTATTATTATTATTATTATTATTATTATTATTATTATTATTATTATGACACTTCTCGTGAGCGGACAATCATGAGCCTATAAAAGCTTTCGCCTTAAGATAAGGCAAGTGATGTACAATAGGGACCGATTAGCTTATTGTCTAATTGGAGCGTAACCTTAGTAGGGATCCGCAGTGAACTGTCAGAGGGTTATTGGGGGAGGCTATCACGTGGATGCGGACCCTTGAAGCTATATGGTACAACGTCGCCACTTCTAAGTAAGGATCGCGGATTCCATTTCAATATTTACGTCATGATTTGTAACGGAGTGGCATTGAACACAAGCTCTTTACTTTAATATTGAATTTCGTTAACAATAAATACGACTTTTTCTGCTGAAGAAAAAACAACACCGTAGTTAAAAATCGACAAAAGATCAATTTTACTGAGCAAAAATGGCTATTACACTGTTCGGTAATCCGAAATGAGAGCGCAGGTCGACAGCTATTCTAACTTTTGCAATAGGCTGCGGTAAGTAATTCTGATGGACTTTTATTTATATATATGTACAGTCGACGCCACCCCTATGTAGAGCGCTCGATCGGCGCATAAAAATCGATACCTCGTCACAGTTTCTACATTTTACAAGCAATGCTTCTAAGGAAGTAGATCCACACAGACCTGTGATGAAGATGAGCATGAGCACTTTGTCCGCAATTCGTGGGCTGATTTTTATTTAATTTTTTTTTATTGCGGGATAAGCACTGCCCGAGCGGTACACAAGGGTGACGTCGACTGTACAGTTTGAGCCTACGCTATCCTATCCCCCGTAACCATCCTTCAACGGGCGCTAAATATTTCTGCAGTTGCTAAAAAAAAAAAAAGGGGGGGGGGGGAAGCACTTTGACACCTGCCGGCGTCTCCGCCGTGTTTGCGGCGTGTGCGAGACGTATGTACATGGGCTCGTTATTCTTCAGCTAAAACCACGGTGTTCAAATATATTTCACCGCGGATAATTTGCATATTCATCAAGCTCCGAATCTGAAGGCATAATAGAACACCCGATGCAGTTTCGCTTACGCCGGCGCAGACATCCCAGCCGGCACTAACAATCGGCCCAACATATTGCTGCCATGTTTGTAATGCACAGGCTCTGTTAACTGAGCATCTCAACACGGTGCCAATATTTGGCCAATTAATTGTACTGGCTTGAAAACATACGCCGCTCAAGCCGTGAACAGACGCTCAACAGCCGCGCTCTAAGAGAAAAAAAAAATGGACACAGTTTATTCAGTGCGTATTTATTAATATGACCAGATATATGCTTAATTCACGAACATAAACACAGCAACCGCTAATTGCCAGTTCTGATTGGCAATGATGAGTTTCATTACAGCTGTACTGTCGTCGTTAAACGACAAAAGTGCTGTGAAACGTTTTGTTGTATGGACGTGTCCGTACCCTCCTTTACGCGCGAGCTTATACAGCTCATTCTGTCGAAAACACGTCGCCCTACCCCAGTTTCGGCACGGGATTTGTCGAGAGTTGTCGGAAATGTACGCAACGTGATAGGAAAAATAGAGGCCTCTAGTTGAGGTGGTGTCCCTTCCCTTACGGCGTGGTTTACCTGTCCACAATAGAGCGTAACAGATACTGCGCATTTCCTTCCCTAATTGCTTTTTTTTTTATTCTTTTACTGAGAAGTGATATGGGTACTGCGTTTTCCTTCCCCCCCCAAAAAAAAAAAAAAAAAAAAAAGAAAGAAAATTTAGGAATGAAAAGGCCGAGTTAAAAGCGCGCTATATAGCGTCTACTCTTAAAATGAAACGTCCCTCTCTATATATATTTTTTTCTCGCCAGTGAATTATTTGTATAGTTCATCGAGATAAGGCAATGAGTACCCGAAGCAGTAGTTAAAACATTCGGCCGCCTTCGCCAGACCGGCACTGAGCTCTAAGCGTTTTCCTGAGCATCGACGAGCGGGTCCAGTCGCCCTGTCGAGCTGTGTCCGCCAATATGGCTAGCCTTGTGCATTTGGTGGTGCAGGCGGGGAAACGTTATTTTTATTTCTTTTTTTTTAATTACGCACGCTAACTCCAATATATCTGGCCAGTCAGGCTTAGGGAGACCCTGGACACACTGGCCTGGTTGGCTCATACCGACAACCTACACGACAAGGTGACGTAAAAGTGTTTTGACCAGGTTTCTGCCGCGCAAGAGCCAATTAGTCGAGATGCTCATACACCCTTGGAGTCTCGATTCGCTTGCATTAACCCACGTGAACACAGTCCGGCCCAGAATCAAAATCTGGCTTCCTGTCCCGACTACTTCGCTTAGGGCTCGCCTAACATACAGATATAGGAGCTCGAACTTCTTGAACCTATAGTACGGCTACTGTATACGTGTGTGAGGAGGGCGTAAACGGATGAAAGCTGAAGTGACGAAGATTGCGCACAGAGGCGAACTGTCCGGCTCTTATACGACTTCACATTGTTTCAAACTCCAAATCTGGCAGGTTCTTTCGCGAGCGGACATATTGGGTAACCGTGGATTGTGTGAGCCACATTTTGGGGCGTGCGTGAAAGAACGCAATCGTATAATGTGCTTCTGCAATTTTTACTCGTGGTCAGATGCTGTCAACCGCGATGGGACTTGTATCGATGGAGGGCAATGAATGCTAACTGGGCTAAATTGCGTTTACACTGTACTCGTCACCGACTTGGTCAGTCCAGTGAAAACGGAGAAAAATAATTCACCCCTCACCCGCTGTAACAGACTTACTGGTTAAAGCAGCCCCGCGATCACCCAAATGCTTAGTATGCACGAGTGCTGAATCCAAAGACGCAGGTTCGATTCTGCTCGTGGCGGCCGCGTTTCGATGGAGGGGAAATGCAAGTGTACTGTGCGATGATAATGCGCGTTAACAATACTAGGTCGTCGAAGCTTCCGAAGCCCTTTACTACGTCGCCTCACACAGCCGGTGTTGCTCTGTTTGGAACGTTAAACTGTATAAACTAAACCAATTAAGCCGCACACACCAACGGGTGAACTCCCTCAACCGATCCTCGTTGCGCTAGTGCACATGTCATAGTGTCAATTATGATATAAGCCGAAAGAGAAGGTAGCAACCTGTGAACATATAGTGAGTATTCTTCATAGTATTTGAGCTTGGGTCAATAGTTTGAGCGTTAGTACTAGATGGCGTGCAATGTTAATAGCTTGTTGAACCAGCCCGGTAAGCGCGAACCATTCACATTTGAAGAATTTACGTTGGACCAAGCCAAAGGCGCAGTTTTTATTGACCTGAACACTCTGCCTTTGCCCGTTTTCGTCGTTTAGTTTGCCCTTATGTTTTTGCGCAATCAGCTAGGTCGATAAATTTTGGCGAAGCACGAAAAAGAAAAACAAATCGACGTATCCCGGGGCGATGAACAGCTTACTGGAGACCAGGATGAGATGCGTGACGACGCGTTGCCGTGTTTCAGTGACCAGCCGCGCGCAATCGGTACGATCTCTTTGCACAAAGTAACCAGGCCAGTACACTCTTTTGCTTTACGTTATACACCCACGACTGCGGGGCGTGTTCTCCCGATTGCACGCATCGAGGCGTCCACCTTTTCGAGCCGCGGTTTCCCAGGGAACCTGGGCCCCGGGCTTTGCATCGACCTGAGCCGCTACAGTCTGCGCGTGTACAGGGTCCGTTCACTTTGCACCGCCCGGGAGCATAGTTTTTTTTTTTCCACGGGCTTTGGAGCCGTACCTGGCGGCACGTGTGCAGTGGCAGCACGGCTGCCACACAGATGTGCGCTGGCCTTGTTTCCTACAGCGCAGAACACCATCCGACGTGCTAATAGCTGGCTTTTTTTTTTTTTTCAAGGACTTCAGAAGCGTCGTCTCTCTGCGCAAGGTCATATCGCAAGGTTTTGTCAGCAGTTACTGGAAGCTTGCTTCGTGTCACGAAAATCTGTTAACGCTGTGCACGGTACGGTGACAGGTGGTGCCCAAGTAGCATGCAGCCGTAGTGCGACAGCCGCCTGATATAGAACACGACGTTGCTCGAAAGCATAGCCAACAAGGGTTGCTTGCTTTGATTTGATATTTAACGTCCCAAAGCGACACGGGTTGTGCGGGACATTGCAGTAAAGGGTCATGTACGTACCTAACGACATCGCACATTACACGGGCGCCTTGCTTTTCGCCTCAGTCGAAAAGCGGCCGTCGCGTCTAGAAATGAACCGTTTTCGCCCGGTTCAGAAGTCGAACGCTCTAGCCACTTGGTCACCGCGACGGAGGTAATTAAATAATGTTTATCACCGGTTCTCCTGCAGTTAAGTGCCTAAACCAACTTTTGTTTATAGGGCAGCAGAGAAAAAGATTAAAATAATTACAGCGCGATAAGTAAAAAAAACAATATACACATGTTGCCGCCCAGTAAGCGATCCTGCTCCCTTTTCACCGATCGCGATGTGGTGTCGACCTGCAAGCTTCGCTTTGTCTTGTTTTTTTTGAAAGACACGTACACATGGGGGGGGGGGGGGGGGTGGGGGGGAGGGCTCATACCACGTGGCGAATTTTCAGCTTCAGTGAGCAGCTCACTTCCGGCACATTTTCGGCAGTTAAATCAGTAAACCTTCGCATGAAGAACTTTCTTTGTAAATATACTTATTTTTTCAGAGAAGCATGTTAAGAATTTATTTCTGTGAAAATTCAGAAAAAAAAATATAAACGTATGACCTTTTTTATTCTTTTTTTTTTTCGACAATAGGAACAATAAACAAACGAAAGAAGTGTTTTTTGGGAGTACTTCTCGCGTTCATATGCTGTGTTTTGTCGTAGTTGATCGCGCTACATGATTTCGCGACGTGAAAATTAACAGCGCAGCTAACGTGTCAACACAGCACACATTTACTCAGCATCCAAAAACTCTTGTGTATATTGATTTCGCGATTGCAATTCATGAAAAGCTAGCGCGGTTTGGTCCCTAGCCGAAACACTCGCAAC
Organism: Amblyomma maculatum; assembly: GCF_055883805.1. Classification (NCBI taxonomy): domain Eukaryota; kingdom Metazoa; phylum Arthropoda; class Arachnida; order Ixodida; family Ixodidae; genus Amblyomma; species Amblyomma maculatum. The sequence goes on from NC_139346.1 coordinate 122,309,843, forward strand.
GCGAAAGTCGGAGTGACCCTATAGCAACAGCGCAGTTCATTTGGGAACCCGCATAAGCGGATCACCGTAGCGGAATGCGGAAGTGTGTACAGTCGGCCAAGTTGGTGACGCACTGTGAAAAGAGCTTAGAGCTAAAGCAGCGAACAGAGGCGGAAACACATGCTCTTGTTTTTTCAAGCGAGCGCGTGAATTAAGTTGATGCTTGTGGTATGTGGCTGCCACTCTTTTCCCAAAGTGTTCTTTTCCCCTTGAGCAGAATACTTATCACTCCATGCAGCATACTTACTAATTACACACTCACAGAACTATACAAAGGCTAATTTTCGGGTTCTGCGATTGTCTTAAAAAAATAACTTTAGCCCAGCCTAACTATAGCTTAACTGCCGTTTTGATCGATATACGCCTTCAAACGAAGTGTGTGAAAATGACGGTAGGTGGATTGAGAACAGCGGCGCTTATATCATACTGTTCTAGCCACCCATTCTATAGTCACCCATTCTAGCCACTCATAGCGTCTCTCATAGTCTGAGTTGCTTTGGGACGTTAAACCCCACAAACCAACCAACCATTCTAGCCACCCTAACTACAGTGCGTGCTAGGCATTCTAGTAGGTACACTATAGTACAACTCTCTTCACTTTGTCATGTCCTTCTCTACTTGAGTTCGTTTAAACGCTCTGAGTGGCCTTTGCTTTCGAGTGACGAAACTAATGAGGGCGGCTTTTGGCAGCACTTCATTCCTTTCCTGGGAGGGAAAAAAAATGCATTGTCTGAATGCTCGCCAATTTCCACACCCCGCCGCTTCCCTACACAGATATCAACCACGGCTGAAACTGCGGAAATACGTAGATAACATTGCGCTGGCTGTTTCTGTACATAAATGATAGCTATGGGCATGCTTCGTGTGTTCCGGCATGGTCTAGTGGCTAGGATACCTGGCTTTCACCCAGGAGGCCCGGGTTCGATTCCCGGTGTCGGAAGCGCATGTTTTTACATTTTTACCCCTTTGACGTTACACCCCAATTTTGTTGTTTCGTGCGTGTGTATAGGATAAATCCAGCGTTTAGCTAGTTCCTGGTGTCTTTTTTCTGATCCTGAAAGCATCTCACGTGGTAGAAAAAACTCTGGCCTTAGAAAAAATTAACCTTGTGACGCGTTACTTATTTCCTTTAGTTCTACAGATTAATCTGGATATATTGAGACGCCATGTTGGAAATAATAGATAACTGTTTTTCATGAGCGCGGGCCAAGAAAGCCTAATTTGCATGCTTATAGATATACACGCACGCACGTGTATGTAATAAGGTCGTTGCAGCGGCTCATGCATTGGCGGCTGTGCATCATCATACCGTCCTTTCAGAACCCTTCGAAAGCCGGACTGGCGTACCGAGATAATTGCTTTACCCTTGGAAAGCTACCTACCGGAACGAGCGCTGGCTGCTTTCTATGTTTTCCGGTTCGCTGGCGTGCAATCAATGCGGCTTGCGCTGCACACGTCCGCAGCACTCCCGACTCTTCGAATAATGAAGGCAGACTCTTTGCCGCAGAGCTCAACGGCGTGTCAGCATCTTGATTTAAGTGGCGAAAAAATTACAAGGCTTCAACGCTGCTGAACCAAACATTGAGCGAAAGCATTAGCTGCGGGTGACCGAGCGTTCTTCTTCTCTTTTTCTTCTTCTTCAGCCCACATATAAAGCCCCGCTTTAACCAAGCCGTATGAACGTGCCTTAGTGGCCTATAGGGGTAGCGTGAATGCGCGGGTCCTAGCAGGCTGATTCTGACATAACCGTCCCATGTGAAACGAGAGACCCAAGTTGGCAGCTCCTGCCAGCCACATACCTTAAGCCACGAATCACGTGAGCACCAGCTGCGCCTCTAGCGCGCCACGCCGACCGCTCTTGTGTCACGTGGGATGTGACGTCACGCGCTGCGCCGTGGCTGCGACCGCGCTACGCCGACCGCTTGAGTTGGTAGCCCAGCTCTCACCCTAGTGTCACGTGGGGTGTGACGTCACGCACTGCGCCGTGGCTGCGACCGTGCTACACCGACCGCTTGAGTTGGTAGCCCAGCTCTCACCCTAGTGTCACTTGGGGTGTGACGTCATAGCGTCACGTGGGTGCGGCCGCGCTACGCCGACCGCTTGAGTTGGTATCCCAGCTCTCACTCTAGTGTCAAGTGGGGTGTGACGTCACAGCATCACGTGAGTGCGGCCGCGCCACGCTGAAGGCTCGAAACCTATAGTATTGCTTTCGCAATAAATAAAAACGGTCGAGGAGTGCTGTTTATGCGACAATTACAGCGAGAATTTCCCACGCTGTCTTTTTCCTTTCATGTCTCATATATTTGTTAAATCTGTCAGTCAATTTTCACGCCGTTCTCGCACAGTCTCTCCACAGAAGTCATTGCCTTCAACTTTTTTCTCTGCATTTGAATGTAGAGCTATTCCAATAGCGTCGCGAAGGAGCGTCATTCAGTCTGCTCGCCAAGCGTGGTATCTTCCACTGGAGCTGACGACGTCGCTTGCATCTCTGAGCATTGACATTTTGTGCCAGTAGGCCCTAATTTGCTGTTAGCAGTGTCATCTGCGCTTTTCATTCTTTCCTCTCTTTTATCTACCGTATTTTCTCTCTGTCTCCTCTATGGCCAGATGGCGGTGCCACGACGGAGCATGTTCTGGACCCAGCTTTCGGCCCTGATATGGCGCAACTACTTACTCAAGAAGACGGAAAAGGCAAAGACGTTCTGGGTGAGTGGGGCCGTATACCACTGCGTTATCCACGTATCATGTGCATCAAGTGCGGCATCAAACTAAAAGTACATATATCCCCAGTCGGAAAAAACTATATTATGTTCTGGTGTCACAACAGAATTTCTGTGCGGTTTTTGACAGTGTACCTGTTGTGACAACAAATTTTTGTAGTAACGTCAGAAATTTCTGTAGTTACGACAGAAAAGTACGTCAGAAAGGACTGCAGACCTATCGGAAAGTGCTACAAATTACTACATTCTGACGTTTACGGCAGAAATACAGGATATTTTGTCATACTTTCGACACAGTTCTGTATTCTTTTCGACTGGGCAGGGTGTCAACGAGGCAATATTTTTTTGCGCACAGCTGCACAATCCTGTGTGACAGGTGTTGATGAGGCAAAACTTGGCACACAAAGTGTTATTTCGCATTACTCACACATGGAAAGCGTATTCCCTCCTGAGACACGCACTAAACCTTACAACAGTGCCGCATGCGTACACTGCTCTCTGCGCTCAAGCGCTGTCAGTGTAAACGCTCTCTGCCTGAGCTCCGCGTATGTAGGCACTTAAGGACAACCATCTCCTCACCCTGCGCCATTGGTCATCGCAGGAGGTGGTGATGCCGCTTCTGATGGTGGCGTCTCTGATGAGCATCCGGAGCGGCCTCAAGCCCAGTTCGAAGCCTCCCCACTATAACCCGGTGGGGCGCGTGCGCCTGCTGACGCCCTCGCACCTCTCACAGCTCACCGGCGAGGTGATGGCGGCGCCGGCGACGCCGGATACGCAGCAGTTCATGCGCGACCTCATCAACTTCCTCAACGCCAACACCTACACCAGCGGATTCAACTACTCCATATACAACTCGTCGGAAGAAATGGAGGAGGTGCGGTGAATCTCGCGTTATGTCTGCCACTCATTACGAGCTGTGCATTTGGGAACCAGCAGAAGTTCATTCAGTGATTCAAGAAAAACACTACGAAAGTTGTCCTTCCCGAAGGAGCACTTTTATTTTGTGCGGCTTGTTAACGTTAACAAAGAAAGGAGTTGCTGCATGAAAAATAACTCATTTCGCGCACAAATACGCCCCCTGGACGAAAGGCTGTAGTTTCTCACCTCGGCATCTCGTCGTAGTGTCTCCAAATAGCTATTCTCACTAGTTGCGTTCATGCAAAAGTGTTTGTGTACAGGAGAACAGACTAGCTTCCGCAGTCTATACAACAGCAGTAGTGCCGACGCCACTGCTCGATCCATGCACCGCCCCTCATTACAGCGCATCTCAGCTGCTCATAGCCAAGGCATAGTGTTCTCTAGCTGTATCGCAATGCCCGTCAACCCTTCCGAGCACGTTCCCACATTGTTACGGCGTTTGATGAGACAGCGGCCTCTGTCTATTGCAACGTTCTGAGTTTCTCGCGCGCTGCCAATCCTCTCCACCAGCACAGTTCATTAATTCATTCGCCTTTGCAGACCGCACTTTTAAACCTTAAAAGCCAGATAGGCACATGCTACCAGTTTGTTACCCTAAGCGACCATCGGTTATCCTCTTCGTGTCTGCGTGTCTCAGGTAACAAACTGGATTCCAAGGGAAGGAAAGCGTAGCAGGGGGGGGGGGGGGGGGGGGGGCAGAAAGTTAGGTGGGCGGATGAGGTTAAGAAGTTCGCAGGGGTCAAGTGGATGCAGCTAGCACAGAACCGGGTTAAGTGGAGAAATATGGGAGAGGCCTTCGCCTGCAGTGGGTATAGTCAGGCTGCTGCTGCTGATGATTATGATGATGAGGCACACGTTGTCCAATCAAGACAGCCAGCGAGACAGCGGAGGTGCGACATGAGTAGCAGTACGCGAATTCGGCGCTAGTTCTGCGCTAATTATGGCCGTGTTGCCCCTTACAATATAAGTGTTTGTACTTAACGCAGTAGCTTGTACGATGAATCGGGCCGTGGCGTACCTACGAGCTCGGGTCATCACACCCGCTTGGCGACACGAAGTGTTCACAAACGAAAAGTTCAGTGACAGTTCGTTCTCGGATGATTATCCGACGCTTGCATCGAGCCTCGTGCCCCTGGACGACGTTAATATGGGTTTTCACCTGTTTGTGTCGCAGGCGTATCGGCAAAACTCCACGCGGTCTATGGTGGGCATCTTCTTCGAAGGGGAGGATCTCAAGAACAACGGCTCCTACCAGCTCCGGTTTCCATTGCGACACCTGCCTTCGCCCGAGCTCAAGCATGTCGGAATAGGTAAGCAAGACAGGCCCGACGTGTGATTCGTTTGGCGCCTGAACTCTGGAATAGCGTGTTTGGTTCATTGCGCGAAAAGAAGGGAAGTTCATTGTCTCTGAGCGGCATTTTGATTCGAGGAATAAACACGGCGTTAATTGGAGAGGTTCTTTGCGATAGTACTAGAAACAATTGTTCATTGAGCGAGCACATTGGGCTGATAGCACTATACCTAGTCCTTTTAAGGAAAATATTTAGATATATGGTGCAGCATCAGTCCGAACTAGCATACGGACAGAGGCCTGATCAGGAACCAATTGCCTTTAGCTTCTGTTCCTGCATCAGGCAGTGTATTTGTTTGCTATCAAAAAGTGAAATAAATAAATTATAATTAATTAATTACAGGCAGAGTATAATTGTCTGTACCCTGTCACAAAGATCAGCTGGTGCTTTTCGAAGCACTCTGTTGACTGCAGGCCGTTATTTTTAATGCAGAGCTGACGCCTACTTCTTCACTCACCTCTTATTTCTCACTGCTGTTTCTACGGCCGTAGCTCGTGACTGCAAATATATTTAACAAATTTTCATTCGTTCTTGCTCTCCATCGCTGCTGTCGCAAGCAGTTTTCAGTCACCCTTTAGCCAAAACGTGCATTCTCTGCAGTTGCATTAGTAACATGTGGCAATGAGGTTACACCAAAAAAAAAAAAAAAAAAGAGACAAAACGCACGCACTAAAGTTACTGCCCACTTTACAAACACTGAGCGGCTGAAATGCACACATCTTTCAAGCACAAAAAAAACGCAAACCAACGAGATATACGCGAAAACCATATGCCTCGAGGTCCTTAACGCAGGAGGCTATCTTTGTATTTGCACCAAACGAAAATAGATTGTGCCAGACTACGCCAAACCTTTAAGAACGATTTCAAGAAAACGAGGAACGACCAGTGGGTGAATATTAACTAGGTAACGCATGTACGTGCGCTTTTTTTTTTTTTTTGTTCGCACAGCCGCCTCACAGTTGTCTCAGATTTGGCTGTCTGAAAACGCCGCCCGCTAGAAACATTTGCTGGCTGCCAATCAGCCCCGAAAGTTGCGTGATTAAACTGCTACCTCCATTGATACGGCTCAAATTCGCTGCAAAACATTTAAAATGTCGTTATGAGCCGAATAATGATAGTGTAGCGCGAGGTGAAAATGAATGCCTCCGCGATAGTTTCTACAGTCCTCTAAGATTGTCAATAAGCCTTGGCCTATGAACCGTATTGCTGCGTCGTTTCCACTGGATTGTCGCAGCAAATTAACTACAGGCAACTGGAGTCGAGCTTTGCTCTCACAACAACTTAAAAGTTTATAAATGGATATATCGAACGAATTTCTATTCCTATTGGAGGTTTCCGTAGAATCCCTTCTATACGATGTCTTATTTTTAGTGAGTAACACTTTCTCTTCACTAGAATATAATTAATCTCCATTGAAGCGCAGTGGCCATTTCCTGATGAGTACGCCACTTTTAAATGGTTCGCATTCGATGTGAAAAATATCAGTCGCCCCATTCTCCAACCACCTCTGTAAAAAAATATCAAAAATATCAACCACCTTAATGCATTTGGCCCACTACGGGCGATCTGCTTTTCTGCTACTGCGTGCCGCTCATTTCCAAAGCAAAAGTGCAAAATAATTTACGTTGATGGGAAGGCGACTGCCATCAGAGCCTCCGGTCTGGCATGAGCAGTTTCCACAAGGCGTCTCCGTAATGCTGATAAAGTGTTATGGCCGGCGCACTTGTGGGATTTACAGTGAAGCAAACCAAAAGGTGCACTCGCTAAGAAACTGCTTCCGAGTGCCCTGTTTTATGGCGGCGCATATAGGTTTCGGCGCTTAGAAAACGCCGTTAAGTACTGTGAACATTTCTAACTTCTTTACGACATTTTTTTTTCATAACTTGTTTTATAGGCTGTGCTAATCTATGCGGGCTGCGGAAAACACAGGCGCGTGTTGACGAGGATGACGTATACGGTTGGTGTACAGCAAAAGCTTACGGGGGGAAAGTTTGCGGAAAAGGGTAGTTTTACGCCTTTTACTGAAACATTGTACCAAGATAACTTTTCGTCTAGTAAACTGTTTTATATAGGGTAATAATAATAATAACTGGTTCACAGGAAATGAAAAGCGCAGTGTCTGTCACACTTGTTCGGTGAACAATTCAACCGCGCCGTAAGGGGTTGATCACAGAATGATGTTACAGGTGTGATTAGGTTAGACTTAGCGTAACGATAGTTTTCGAAAGAGAAGCCACACCGTGAGCCATAGTTGGCCATTTGCCTCAGTGCTACCCAGGTCATGCCTTTTCTCTCAATAATGATACGTCTATTGGCAAGGTGACACTGGTGACACTGGCGCATGGTGACACTGGCACCATGTTGCCGCTTTCTTTCTGTGACGAGGGCGCGATTTTTTTTGCACGCACTTTCGCAGAGATGTGCCGGATAAAACACTTCGTGCACTCGTCCGACACCACGCTATGTCCGGGAAGTGCGTACTACTCGAGCGGGTTCAGCGTCCTGCAGGCCGCCATCGACTACACATTCCTTAAGGTAGGTGGGACTGTCACCGAGGCCCTGCCAGATATGTGCTAAGGAGGGGCAAGGGAGTACTTGGTTATAATGAACAGCCAAATCTGCTTACACAGCAGTCGTGACTGTATACTGCTCACAGCTGATCTTCAGGACAACGGCAGAAGGACGCGAAGGGATAAAGGGACGTAGTACATGAGGCCATCGTACCAGTGTGTCACATAGAGCAAGTCTAGGGCTCAGTTGTATCAATTGAGTCCTAGACTTGATCAATTGAATTTGTATCAATTTGTGTCAATTGAAAACCTTTGTCTTAATCGATATCCAGCACTCCGGATAGTGGAAGAGACGAAGTTTAACCTAAAGTGTAAGTGGCCGTAGCACTATTTGCACAGTTAAGAAGAAATGTTCACAAGGTGGTTGTGGTGCCTTCTGACGCCGATAGTTTACTGCCCTGGTCGGAGGCGACGCATCTGCCTGTTCATCTGTAGAGATATTCCACGAACTACCTCAAGAAGTACAGGCAACGTATGCGGATAGATATAATGAAAGCAGTATGAATAGTAGCCCCTGTATATGCTCCCACCAAGAACCATGGAAGTAGAGGACAGGTAATGTTCTGTGTATATGCTTCAGCAGTGAGTACACGGAAGACGTGCGCATCTGCCTGCATTTCATTCGACGGTTCATAAGAGCCGCAGTCGAATTCCTCTAAGAGAAGCCATCTTGAAGACTCAGTTAAGGAAATGCATGGGATAAGACGTGGGTGGGTTTGTGCCACATGTCCGTGACGTTGCAACATGCCAACCGCTCCCATGAGGCAAATTCGCCGGAAGTCGAAGTCATATCTATATGACGTGATGAGCGGGGCATTTAAATGCCACGGAACTTAGTGACAGAAATGCGTTTTCTGCCGCATCTAGTAATTAGGCCATGCTACGACGTTTACCGGCTTGGCTTATATGCACAGGATTAGGCCATGGCAATGTTTCAATTAAACCAATTGCAAATATCGTATCTGAAACTTCTAGAATTTATCACATTTAAAAAAAATAAGAAGCATGACGCTGTTGCTGCTCATAAACGGGCCATGTAAACCCATTTCAATCCGATGATGAACGCCACAATGCCGTTAACCTCGGAATCCGCTTCAGTGCTACCTACATGCCTCAAGGTAAGGCAGTGGGATTAGTCAGTCAAAGTGTTCTATTTCAGACAACACAGTTACAGTTGTCTAGGGGACAAACCAAAAAGCAAATAAGTGCCTGACGAAGAGTCTGCCTCATTGCTCCAACTGAGGAGCACAAGACATTCAAAGCAGAAGGCACACACTTAGTTACAGACTGTGCATCTATTGAAATGCCTGGGAACCACTAGTGAAAGCGATAAAATTTGTCAAACGTGTCTACTTTGCATATGCACTGGCCTTGTCATACATATGCAGCCCACAATATTTGTTCCTCGTCTATGTAGTGCTATTGGTTTGTATCGTACTTTAATTTCACCAGGAAAGAGGCCCGACATGCTGTGGCGAACCTTGCTGGCAGGTCAGCCCAACAAGCCCAGCGTTACTTTCGCTTCCCCTGACTTTGATCTGCAGATGTGGACCAAGAACAGCGACCTGAAGCTCCCCGAGATCATTGTCCGGTTGATGCCCAAGCCGGCGTACGTGGACCCGGGCACCACGTGGCGGACACTGGTGCCGCTCTACCTGACGCTGGCCTTCTCGCCATTCGTGTCTGTCCTCTGCGTCAACATCGTGCTCGAGAAGGAACGGAAGATCAAGGAGGGCATGCTCATGATGGGCATGATGCCTTCGGCCTACTGGTATATACCACTCAATCCCTACCTCCCTCACGTCATCTGTCCGCGCAAGAATTTAACTATTTGCGAAGAGGGTCGAAAAGTCAACGGAGAGAATGGAAGGCCAGCACACAAGGCGCTCGAGCCGTTCTCTTCTACTAAGCATTGCCTGCCTTTGCAAGAATTATTTGCTAGCACGCACGTATCGTCTAAATGAGCAGCTATGTAACTCTACCTGAGTCGAATCGGCTGTCCAACTCTGTCTGAAACCAGGAAAATTTATGGGGGTGCAACTGCAGTCTCGAACGCTGTTTAAGGAAACTCAAATCGCCTACGTAACTTCTACTTGTGGTGGTACCAAATGTGCCACAGATAGGTTGTAAGTGGTCAATGGAATCGAAATTAATTATATAAAAAATTGATTCCCTGAAGGAGTGAGTTCGATCCTGGCTAAGCCGCGGCCGTTTTTTTTTTTTTGATTGGAGACGTAAAGCAAAGAGCCTGTGTACCGTGCGATGTCTGCGCATCTTAAAGAATCCCAGATGGTCGAAATTTATTTGAAGCCCTGCACTAGGCTGTCCTTAATAGCATGAATCGCTTTGCGACAATAAACGCCGTAAATCAAACCAAATTGAAAAAAAAACTATTGAATGTTTAAAGAAGGATCCTTTTTTTTTTTGGCTTTTTGCTTCACATTTAGCTTCGGCAGTCACGATGTAATTATCAGTTGGTAAAAAAGGACCCGCGAAAACCCGTGATTTTGTTACGTTTCAGGACTGCCTGGTCATTGGTGGAGGCCGTGGTGGTGGCCAACGTAGCTGCCATCATGACCTTCATGGTGTACGTGCTGCGCATCCTGCCCAACACGGACATCCTGATCGTGTTCGTACTGTCGCTGCTCTACGGCCTCACCATCGTCATGTTCAGCTTCATGGCGACCCCGTTCTTCGACAAGTCCAAGGTTGCCGGCTCCGTGGTGGGCCTCATGATGCTCATCTTCAGCTTCTTCTACATGCTCGCCGTGTTCCTCAAGGGTCGCGTGTCCACGTGGGTCTTCTACGCCGTGGCGTTGCTCTCGCCCGCCGCCTTCACCCTGGGCATCGAGAAGGTGAGCCAGATGGACGTCAAAGGTGCCATGCACTGGGACCACGTCTTCGACGAGGGCTTCTCCGTGGGAAGCGCCATCATCATGCTGACCGTGGACATCTTCCTCTACGCCTTCCTCGCCTACTACTTCGACGCCATCGTGCCAGGTGAGAAGACCCCCCATCGACTATGGGGCTTCTAACGACAAGGGGGCACCAGGTGGTGTGTCCTCGGGCGAAAGAGGAAAGACCTTTTGGCTTAGTTGTTGGCTGAACCTGTGCTGGCCACGAATAAGTGGTGGACATAATCTCAGTTATGGCACTTGAGCCGTCCGTCGCGTGACTATATATGCTGGGATAAATGCCGCGGTCGGTATACCCTAAATCTCTGTAGTGTCAGACGTGCGGTTCTGTCTGCCTTGTGTGTCCGAGCGGAAATAATTATTTTTCCCATGCTTTCCTATCCAGCTCGCGCTCTTTCTCCCTCTGAAGGCGCTCGATCACGTTTCTTCGTCACTTAGAGGAAAACATCGCGCACAATCACCACACGGTCCCAGAAACTGACAGGCACGTGTGACATTTTTCTCTTTGTGGCCAGCAGGCACAACTTGACCTTATGGTTCCATGGCTCCTTACCTGCTTCGCTGAAAGGGAAAGAGAAAAAAAATTGCTCAGCACTTTCTTGATAAACATTTTTACGTTGACATCGCATCACTGTGGGAATGGGAATTGGCGTTTTGGGTCCGTGCAATCTTGCCGCTTCGACAGCAATCTAGACTACGTTAACACTGCCAGTTGTAGGCGTGTACCAAAAACTGAGGAAACTGAAGCGAACGGCAGGCGCAGGCACGTGCTTGCTAAGTGACTTGCAGACAAGATCGAGGCTTCACTGAGGGGCATTCCAGAGAGCGGTAGCGTCGTTGCAGCTAGTGCGCCATTTTCGTTCTTGTATTCTGGTACCAGCTAGCACAGTGTGAGGTTAGCCGCTAAGTACCCCCTCCGTGTCGAAAGCGATGCGAAGCGTTACTGTGGGTTCTTAAATGCTTCCCTGTCCATTCTTTGTGAAATTGTGGCGCATCAATTTTGCAGCAGTACTGCGCCGCGATATAACCGCGGTTTCTATTCGGTGTTGCGGCTTGGCGGCTGCCCTTGCGCCGCAGCTGGAGAGCAAAATTTGCTGTCTGCGTTGCTCTCGGCAGAACTAGTAGCATTGGTTATCAGTTGAGAACTGCCTATATGATATGCAAGGTGCATCGAGTAGAAACAGCTCATAAACGAATGCTAGTTCAGCAGAAAAGCGATACGCTTTAGCCGCTTTATTTGTGAACAAAAAGGCCGAGCTACCAGCATAAACTGCATTTTCAGCGTAGCGTTTTAGTTGCTTGCACGGTGCACTGCTTTGAATGCGCATGACCTGGAATTAAGGCACCGGTACTATTGATCTGCACCTATTCCCCTAGATTCAGTTTTAACACGTCAATTGCCAGTTATAAGTCGCTGAACGGACCAAGACAGCGCATGTCTTATCTCTGAAAGCAAATCTCCGCTCATTGGGCCCACAGCTGAGGTTCTTGGGCTCGCCAACTAGTGGAATTGCAAAGTTCGGTAGATTTCTACGCTTATATGTCTACGCATGTACCAAAATGCAAGCCGTGCACAAGACAAGCTTCGACATCGGTGAACATAAAGCGTGGCAGTAAATGCCCGGATCGCGCACCATGTCAGCCAGCGCCTCCACACTCGAACTGGTGGAGTGTTTTATCCAAGGAGAATATTACATTATAGCGTAAGGGCTCTGTGTCACATTAACGCCGATGTCGGCGTTATCGCGGTTGTAGCGCGGAAATATTCTCGTGATTGCGTATAAAAAGTGTGACGTAATTGTTCTTTGTGCAGCGTCCAGGGTGACGCCATACCATTTCTCTTCCCATTTGCGCACATTATCAGTGAAGTTGGAGGCTAGCTTCCAATGGGTGCATGGAAAAGTTCTCAGAAGCTTCCCGAAAAAGGGAAGCTGAACTTCCTCTCCGCCTGGGTGCACAGCCTGGACTTTGAAGGCTGCACTGCAGGGGCCGCGCAGTTTTCAATTTCATGACTGTATGCTTAGGCTGGCTTGCTACTAACCTTTGTGATGATTTCCGTGTCTCGAAAACTTTCGTGGCAGCGTTAGGAACACATAACCACCTTTGCCAAAAGCAGCCGAGCAGTTCCGCCTACGGCCGGAGTGCTCCCCGGCTGCGAGTTAAACTGGCCGACGTCGGCCTGCATCCTTGCGCGGTATAACAGTGGTTCGAAGGCGCAAAATCTCCCACCGAATATTTCTACTTGCTTGCTTTGCTGTCTCTCAAGGAAGTAGAATGAAGGCGGACGCTTACGTCGGCCAGTTACGCTCGCAGCCAAGGATCATGGGGCGAGTGCCGTAAAGCCTGTACGGTGTCGGGACTACAGACATTTGCACCATTCAGTGCTAGCCTTCAGGCCCGAGATCGTTCTGCACGATGTTTTTGGGGCCGGCGAAGATCGCGGACGCCCTTTAGTCATCTTAAATAGGATGTGGGACCAATTTGCCAGCGCTGAACGGCGCTGAAGTTTGTCGAGGCCGTGCGCTAGAGCGTTCGCGTTAAGCGTGGTAGATGCACATATAGACCTTTGCATCGGGCGAGGAGGTTGTCGAAACGCCTCCTCTCTGGACTGTTGCTAACCGATTCTGCTGCCGTCTCCACCGTGTTGACGTCAGGCGCACACAACAGCCCAGCGAGCAATATGGTGACACCTAGGAGGCCCTCGTGTCAAAGGTCTATAGCCGTAGACTGCTCACTGTAAAGCGTGCTCTGCCGCACAAAGAACGTCTCGGCGGAGAAGCCCATCCTGTAAAACACGTTTTCGCTTTGCGTTAATGTCGGCCTTTCGGACATTATAGTGGGAACTTACACAGTCAGGAAACAAAACAAGAACGGTAAAAAAAAAAAAAAAAAAAAAAGAATATAGGAGGACTGGTGATTCGTTCGACATTGTGTGAAAAGCTGCAAAGCGCTTCATCCATTGGCTTCAAATATGGTTTGATAAAAACACTGGACCATGTTTTGAGTTGCAAACAGAACGAGTAATCTTGGCAGTTCCTTTAGAAAGCAAGTGATATGTTTAAACCAGATGTTATTTACGGTGAAAACCACGTGCCTTTTTTAAATCCTGCAGGCAGAGTTTAATGCTGGGTCCATTTAATACATGCTTGGGATGATAGTCGAACAGTATGCACTGTGAATTCTCATTGCATCAGGTAACAATGAAAAGATTGCTAAGAAGTTGTAGATCAATTTCAACCAGTGTCTTGAGTTGTTTCACTATGCCTACAGATTTGAAACGAAAGCGCGCGCACAGAACTACCGCTTCGGTGTTTCGGTGCAAGGAAAACAAAAAATGAAGCACGATTTATGGAAATACGTTTTGTTGTATAATATCATCAGCAGCTCAACTACAATATCTGCAGGACAATGGCATATCCCATATCCCTGCAATTAACTTTTTCATGCACCAAGTGCGTCCACCTAAACCCGGCACGCCGTTCGCTGCTACGAATGTATTCCATTAGGCGAAGGGTTCATTGGTGGCCATGGCTTTGCACTGCGTGCTCTACCCGCGCTCATTTCTTCGCCTAGGTTAACAGTGAGTCGCGATTTTTCCGTGTTCTTCTGTAATCCCTCATTTTCCCTCAATGCCGTACATTTCCCAGTTATCTTTACATACCTCATTGTTCAACGCTTTACGTCAGATTTCACGTTTTTGCACCACGGGATGGTACCGGCACGCTAACGAAACGGTGCCTGCAAAATGCACACCGAACCGTCCTCAATCGTCCAATAAATTCACTTTTAAGTGACACACAGCTCGTTCGGCCGAAAAGCCATCGGCATCACAGTTGTAGTTGTCAGCACCGAGGCTGCGTAAAAAAAAAAAGTCGCATCATGCTAATTCGTGCTTCTAGTGACTGATAATAGACCGATGTGTGATAGGCAATGACGGGTTAATGAAATAATTGTTATTGATAAAATTAAGAAAATGAAAAACATGGAAAAAAAAATGGGTTCAAAGGTGTCAAAATTCTCAGAATGAAAAGCCAATGCTTGATGATACCGATTTAACAATTTAGACTGTGTATTTTGATAATTAGTTTAAATTGAAGATAATGAAAAATTTAGAAAAATAGCCCCGTCGTGGTGGTGCAGTGGTTAAGATGTCCGACTACTGTGCCGGAGTACTTGGGTTCGAACCCGAGTGCCGGCGGCTGCGTTTCGATGGAGACGAAATGGAGTGGCGTCCGTGTGGTGTGCGATGTCAGTGCACGTTAAAGACCCCCAGGTGGTCGACATTATTCCACAGGCCTTCACTACAGCGCCCTTTTCTTTCCTTCCACTATGCTCCCACTTTTCTCCGTTCTCCTACGGCGCGCTTTAGCTGTCCACGGGGAAAAGTGTGACAGATACTGCGCGTTCCCTTTCCTATTAACCTGATATTAAAGGGACACTAAAGAGAGAAAGGAAGTGGGTTCGCATCGATAGAATGCCAGTTCCTGATTACAAAAAGACCACTCTTACTGAAAACAGAGCTGTTATAAGGTAGTAAAGAAGAATAACAGAAATACAGGTATCGCCACCACAGCCAAACGGCCGAGGCTCGCAACTACAAATCACGTGACGCGGTAGGGATCCCGGAGGCTGACAAATGCGAATTACGTTGCATGTTTGAATGCGGTAGTACGTTTTTTCTCAAAGATGATAACACGCTTTTATCATACGTAAACGACGGCGAAAAGACAACGTAAATGTTGCAAGGCAAATACAAAAATATACTTGGAGGCGCCACAGGCGCCCACTTCAGTTTTGGTTGTTTCGGCTCAGGCATTTCGTGCGCACTCGGATAGTTTGTTTGAACCTGCAGCGCCTGAATTACGAGCTTGGAGCAGCAGATGCGCCTTGATGGTTCCCATTTGAGCATTCGGAGGCACGAGCGAGCGAAATCCGCTACCGCCGACACACTCCTTCGTTCACACTTCTGCGCCAACATATCGCCGTCTTTGCCGCTTCGACTGCGACCTGACCGCTTGACTGCAGCTACGCACGCCACGAAAAGCATACATATGCTAAGTACCGAAGGAAAAACGCATTATCATTCAATTGTTCACTAAATCATGGCACATCTGACGAACATATACTGCGTCAACAAGACCCTCAACGTGCAATTTGCAGGCGTCGTAAACAAAAGGGGCATACTTGCCGCTCATACCAAGGAGAGCGTCGATATATTGCGCTCGTCTCCCGGCGAAAAAAAGGGCTTCAGGTAAAAAGAAAAAAAAATCGATTTTTTTAGAAGAAAAAAAAAAAGCTAGAAGCGGTAAGACTCGAACTCGCTACTGCTTGGTCCGTAGCGTTCGGCGCTAACCGCTCGGCTACGCCGCGCCATAATAACGATGGAAATATTTCTACTTTTTATGGCATGACCCCATTTACAATAAAGTGTTTCTGCTGTCGGTCTAAATATTACAATTTCTTGATCATCGGCGCATGCTGCCTGCTCTCACGTCTTGCAACTAATGTTCTGGATGCCTATGCGCACTATATTGTGCACTGGATCCATTTTAGCATGTGGAATTTCACAGCGCTGGCAAATGTAGTGGCGCCGGCACTTCGGTCATGTTCTGCTACCGTGGACGTAATTTTCGCTGAACACGGAGCTGTAGCACAAACCTTGAAGGAAAAAAGTGCGACGAAGCTTCAAAACTGACAAGCGCAGCAGCGAGGACACTATTTTGCTGGTAACTAATTCTTATTTGTATGTAAACCTGTCAGGAAGCGTTGCGATGACCGAGGGCTCGGTTTGTTTATACACAGTGCAAGAAGGAGCGCAAAAGCTTGAGAAACATGTATTGTGCATTACAAGCGCTCTATGTTTTTTTTTTCTTCCTTTATGGGCCCATCGCTCGGTAAATTACTCTCTTCATCGTTTTATTTATTTCGGCTGAGGCCGTCATTGCGAGTACGCTGTTGCCAAGTTGGCCCTTGAGAGATGCGACGCCGCGGGCCGCGCCGGCTCGCTAGATATCACGGAGTCTCCGCTTACGTCATAGTGTGCGTCACTCAACTCCAACTACGTAGTTGGAGGCCACAGTTTGAATTCGACCGGCGGGAACAAGAAAAAACCTCAACTTCTTATCGCAATATCTCAGCAATTATCCGATTTTTTGCTGCCGGATATGCGGCGACAGTGTCACCCAATGTAGTTTATTAGATTTTCATACCATCTTTGGCTGTCTTTAGTGTCCCTTTAATGTGGGGTTTCAAAGGCTTGGAATTGCTCAGAATGAAGATCGTATGCGTGGTGTTGCTAATTAAGAAGATGTAGCTTAATTAAGAAGATGTAGCAATCAATAAATTAAAATAAATTAAAAAAGGAAACAGTGAGTTCAAAGGTGTCAGATGCTCAGAGTGAAAAGCCAATGCTTGATGATGCTGTAAGAAAATCAACAGTGTGTAATTTGCAACTGAAATGAAATAAATTAAAAATGAATAATTCGGAAAAGGGGGAATGAAAGGTGTCAGAATGCTCAGAATGAAAAGCCAATGTATTATTATACTAATTAATAAACTTTAGTGTGTTGATCAATTAATGAATGGAGTCGCTTGCACGGTATTAGGGTAGTCCATAAAAATTATGGGGAAGTAAGCTCTATCTTTAAGTGTATTACACCATAGCGTGAATGGCACCCGTCTGGTGCTCCCATCGCAGTTCCTCGTTCGCGTATTATCTATATATCCTATATAGATATAGGATATATCTATATATCCTATATATCTATAGCTCGCCTATATATCTATATCTTAATTTGTGGCTCTATAGTCTGCCGCATTCTTATTAGAATACATTTGCCCGTTGACACGTTATCCGTCGGCCAGTCTTAAGCGACCACTCGACATTGATATGAAGCCCCGCCGTAACCGAGCCTTACAAATATGCCGGCGTGACCTAAAAGTAGAGTGCCTGGCTCGGCATCCAGCAGCCCTGGAAGGCTGATACTATCTCACCGTCCCACCTCAAATGAACAACCCGAGCAGCTCCTCCCAACTTTGTGACATCACCTTTTCTCCTGATGTCACAGAACCTATCGGAGAATCAGTGTCCGGCCATGTCAGCTGTCAGGCCATGCGCGTGATTTTTCATCCGCGAAGCCGACGAAGCCTACAAGCCATGTTTTCTGGGCATTTAAAGCTTTCGCTTTAAAATACGCGTTTCTTCCCAAGGCTGCTGAATACTACTTTATTTATTTTAGTGTCCGTTTAAAGCCTGCAGTTCTTTGCAAGCTGTCATTAAAGATGGGCTCGTGGGATCCAGTCAGCTTATCCTATTGCGTGTTGACTGGCTGTGTCTCCTCTATTGCAGGCGAGTTCGGCCATCGGCGCAGCCCGTTGTTCATCTTCCGCTGGCTCGGCTACGGCCGAAGGCACAAACCGAGTGAGTCGGACTGTCTCGACAAGGTGGACAACAGACCCAGCCCCGATGTAGAGGACAGGCCAGCAGAGCTGCTAGGACGGGAGGCCATCAAGTGAGCGTTTTACCACTCTCGTTGGAGGCTCTCTGCGTCCTCCTTGTGATTAGAGGAGGAGAGAGGAGTGGGGAGAAAGTTGTCACGTTTTTTGGACATTTATGACGAAACTTGGCCCGTTTCATCGCTTTCTTAATCATTTATCTTCTCTTTAATTTGTCAACCATTAGATGCTGTCACGCTTGCTGAGGAGAAATGTCACAATTTGTTCTGAAGATGTACTTAATGCTGACCCCTTCAGATAGTACTAACTCGTTGAACGTATCGACGAGATCGAGACTGCGGCGGCTGCTATTCGATGGAGGTGAAAAGCAAGGCGCCCGTGTGATGTCCCATGTCAGTGCAGGTTGAAGAACCCCAGGTGGTCTAAATTATTCCGAAGCCCTCCACTACGGTGTCTCTCATAGCCTGAGTCGCTTTGGGACGTTAAACCCTCGAAACCAGCCGTATCGACGACACAGAACATATTTCAGGCCTAATAAGCATTGCAGCTGTTACAGCAGCCCTGTCAAGTAAGTTACTCGTCAATGAGTTTAGACTGGACAAGTACCTCTCGCTACATGATGGCCTAAATAAGCGACAAAACACCAGATAAACACAAACTTCTCCAGAGCTCGTGTGACAAGCAGCCGTATAACGTCTGTTTCCACAGCTCACTGCTTAGCGATGGTTAAGTATGCGCGTGTGAGTCCTAGCTTTACGCTACGTGTGAGCTAAGTGTTAGGTCACGCTGGCCCTTGGAAGCAAAAGCGGAAGTGGCAATGCACGTCGGGTGAAGAAATGTCAAGGCACCAACTTCTGCGAACGAAAAAAAAAAAAATCACGGCCATTTTTGCGTGAGTTAAGTGCACTATCATTTCGCTTTTAGCGTCTGTTTAGCGTCGCATATGCTTATCTGCATACGTGCGTAATCTATACCGCTTTATGAAAGACCATTCGACATAGATACAAAGCCCCGCTTTTTAACCAAGCCGTGAAAAATCGGTAGGGACACACATGACCGTCTAAAAGTGAGAATGAGAAAGCATAATTTCCTTGAACTTGTAATTTAAATATTTTAAATGTAGTCCTTTTTTTTTTGCCGGCATTCTTCGTCTTCAGCTCGCCTTTGGCACTTGGCCTCTTCCTGTTGACGGCGCTCCTCGTCTCTCTTTTCCGCACTGCATGCGCCTCCCGTTGCTGTATTCCTCTTCCTGATTCCATTTTGATCTCCACATTTTGATCTCCACATTTTGATCTCGTGCACAGAACTTGAACATTTAAGGAAAAAATATTTTACTCCATTCTATAATGAACGCATCGCATTCCACCCCTGTTTACTATTAGGAGACAACCCGCTTGTTGAAATTTCATCTGTTTTTAGTTTTCTGAAAGAGTTAGGGATTCTAAATCAGCTGTAATTTTCTAAACTTTTCATTTTCACTCATAAAGAAGCTCAGCAACCTAGTGTTTGGCGCATGATGGCCTTAGTTGCCTATGTGCCAAAAAAACCAACACAACACAACACATCTTCCTGATTCCGCTTTTGTCCCATTCCTTCAGCTACTTGTTGAGCACAGAGTATGCCGTTCTATTGGAGACGATTCCGCTTTGTTAGCAGCGAGCGCTGCTCTCTTCGCACGTCTTTCTGCATTCTTGCGGTCTTGTGTTTCTCAACGCTGTCGCTGTGCCTCCTCGAATTCGAAGCATTTGCGAGGCCCGCCCCGTGGAGCATTGCTTCTAGACAGTTCACTATTCATGGACTGTCTGCAGATGAGTGATATGGCTGAGGGATAGTGCGACCCTTCCGACAACTTCCACTCTGCTACACTGGCAACGCTATGCGGTGCGTCGCCTGTGCGATGTCAGTTTGCCGCCAGGCCATCCAGCTTCAGCAAGCCGAGACTTGTCATTACTCCTCCGCTGTGCTCCCTTCACCCCTGTGGTGCCGGCCGTCTGCCTGAACGCCGCCTTTTTCGGGTACTATCGGTTGTTCACGCCGACAGACTGCTTTTCGCGTAATGGTGCTAGTCAAGCTTAAGTTTTATAACGTGCTTGCGTCATAATAGATGAAGCGAGTCTGACTTGGGATCCAAATGTCCCGGTGGGTTCGATGCCGTCTCATATGTGCTGCTCAAGCTAGCAGTTCTTGCTAACTTCTTCAAAAAAGAGAAACAGACAGACATCGGTGAATGAGAGATGTTCTAATATGACTAGTCAAGAATGTAGTTTTCTAAAAATTGAGGAAGTATTTCGAGATCGCAGATGAGCCGTCATCTCATCAGGTGCCGCAGAAGGCTGGCATGAATAAGTTACGTGACATGTTAGAGTGTACCCGTCTTCATTCAGTGTCTCATAAGATGCGAGGAGGAGAGCACCGTGACACTACGTTTCCGTGATGCAGGGTGCATGGCCTTCGCAAGGTGTTCACATCGTGGCGCAAGGACCCCGTTGTGGCCGTAGACGGCGTGAGCCTGACCATGCACGAGGGCCAGATTGCCGCGCTGCTGGGCCACAATGGCGCCGGCAAGAGCACGTTGCTCAACATGCTCGTGGGCACGCTCAAGCCGACCTCGGGATGGGCGCGCATCTACGACCTGCACACCGAGAATCCCGAGGACGTGGCCCAGATACGGTCTATGCTGGGCGTCTGCCTCCAGGAGGACATCCTCTTCGATACGCTCACCGCCAGGCAGCACCTGCGCTTCTTTGCGCGCATGAAGGGCGTGCCGCAAACCAGCATCGACCTCGAGGCACGTTACATGCTCCTCCTCCTCCTCTTAGTATCGTTTGAAAGCAGGGCTTGTTTAGTTGAGCAGACCGGAGAGCAGTATAACTCTTGTTACCGAATTTGCTTTTTCTGCTAACTATCTCAGGCCTAATTGAAAGGGCAGTATAATTTCTGCTGGTTGCATAAGATGCGTATTTGTGTAGACAACTGCGGTAGTTGTGAGAACTGTTCGGGATCGACGACGAGTGATAGCATGTTCTCGCTGACACAACCGCTAGTGGCAACCGGCGAGCCGCGAATGTGCTCGACACGATTCGTGTATCGGCGAACGGTGCAGCGTACAGTAACGTACAACAAGTATGACGAGGGAAAGTTATCGTATGCAGGTAGGGTTTCACAACGTTACCGGCCAAAAGGGCTGAAACATGGCATGAGGATATACCCGCATGGGCTCATCCTCTGTAAACGCACCTGTCAGTGATACGTATGCCGAACGATGAAGCCGTAAAAAAGTGCGGCGGCCGGTTGCTCTGTCGAAGCAGCAATGGCAAGGAAGCTTCCATTGCTGCAGTTAAGTAAAAAGAGAGAGAAAAATTAGATAGTGTCTCTTTATGTGTTCATATTTCAAGTAGGATAATTACGTTTGAATGCCCCGGTTTTGCTAATTGTTCTCGCATTGGCGTCTAGAAGACGCGAGGAATACTTTGAACTGAAATGATCAGCATTGAAAGAAAACTTCGCAGTGCCCCTTCAAAGTCGTAACCTGAAATAATTGCTTTCAGATATGTAAACAATATGACAACTGTACTAACATGCATGACATTTAATGAGAATGACTACTGTACTAACATGTATATAACAAATGAATATGGAGTGTTGCAGCTGTCCCTACACAAATTTTGTTTGCCTTTTCAATAAACGGCCTGAATCTGAAGTGCTGAAATACTACAACTAAGTTTCCTTACAAGGGTATGAGCGAATTCAGGAGCAAATTTCTGCGTTTGTGTCGACGCCGCATAGACAGAAAGACGGCATACGTCTTGATTGATCGATTGTCCGTCTACCGTTCAGGTCAAGAACATTCTACTAGAACTGGACCTTGCGGAGAAGGCTGACGTGCAGGCCGTCAAGCTGAGCGGTGGCCAGAAGCGGAAGCTGTCCGTTGGCATAGCACTCATCGGTGACCCGAAGGTACGTTATATTCCCCGAAAAACGAGATTCCAACCAAGTGCATATTATTGTAGCTACAAGGCAGGCCTTCCAGACTCAGCATCTATTTCAAGGATGTTCTAGAAGTGGATGAAGGGGGTGCGCAGAAGAAATCCCTATTTCTATCTTTTTTTTTTAAGTTATTTTAAAGGTTTAAGGCACTTGGACGCCTGCATCGCAGCTAGCACTGCACTACAGACTAACCCAACGATATGCCGATCCAAAAAGCTTTTTCTTCGCATATGGTTCTTCGAAAGGTTTCCTGTGTCTCTGTTCACGGCCTTCGAATTTCTTTTTTTGCTGGGCCTTACGACGCGAACGCTTATGCACTCGCTTACTTTGCTGGCTAGTACCGCCGTTTTTTTTTTGTTTTTTTTTAATTCGAGAAGGTTATTTGCAGCCGCTTTTCTCTGCGCTCCACTTTTCTCACTCAGCCTGGCGATGAGGCCCTATAATACCACCTATAAAAATCAGTAGACGTGGACGTCCGGTTCAAAAAAGCGGTTCGCTCACCAAAAAAAAAAAAAAAAAAAAAAAAAAAAAAAAATCTTGTGGGTTGACATACGGCAAGAGTAGAGAAGAACCCGTTCGAGGCTTAGCAAGGTTGCCTGGAGAGCTCCGAATGACTTACAGAAAGTGTCAGAACTTGCTTGTGGCTGAATGTAAGCCAATATCAAAACAACTTCAATCAAAAAAGTAATGCGAACGACCTATAGGCACATGAATGACGTGCTATTTTTTGCACTACTGCACTTACTGAGATTATCTTGATATTTCGTTTTTGCATTACTGCACTTACTGAGATTATCTTGATATTTCATTTGCCCCTACCTGTGCGTGGGCGCAGATCGTGTTCCTGGACGAACCGAGCAGTGGCATGGATCCGTCCTCACGGCGCCACCTGTGGAGTGAGCTTCAGAAGCGCAAGGAAGGCAAAGTGATCGTGCTCACCACGCACTTCATGGACGAGGCCGACATACTCGCAGGTGGGCACTCGCGTGGGCCTGCCAGCCAGGCACTGTCCTCACCAAAGTTGCGCATAGTGAAAATTGCCATTGGGGGCATGGTTTTACAGTCGCGTTCTCTCGTCATGTTTTTACGCAGCACTGGCTTGACGAATCATAGTTCATAATTTATTGCGCGATCTTTTCCCCCTTTCTCGTGCGGGTGCATCGGCAGATATGCATCTCTGAAACCACGATACGGTAATGCAAAATGTTTAGATAAAATCAAGCCGTATTAGTGGACTGGTGCTAGGGATATGTAATGCCACTTTCACCGGCAGAGTCACGGTAATTTTGAAAAGGAAAAAACGGTCCGGGAAACTTGCACGAACTTGCTGCTGACGAACACGCAGAGCGAAGCGTTTGTAAATTTGTTCAAAACCGAAGCATTTAAGGTGAGACTTAACACTCAGCCCTTCTTCCTTGAATCGCAGACTGGAAGGCAATACTGTGCAAGGGAAAACTAAGGTGCGCCGGGACATCGCTGTTTCTCAAGAACCGATTCGGCATCGGATATCACCTCACGTGAGCACACTCGACTGTCTTCTCGCAACTCGCACGATAGTCGGCGCGTGTAAGCTATCCGCGTGCAACATGCCATGGCTCCGCTGTGCTCTTTTTCTTCCGTCAGCATGGTGGTGGAGCAGGGCGCTGACAAAGCGCAGCTGACCCACCTGGTGCAGCGGTTTGTGCCGGCCATCACTGTGCACCGCTCCACGAGCACCGAGCTGGCCTTCATCCTGCCCATGGACTCGACCTACAACTTCGCCTCCCTGTTCGCCGCCGTCGAGCAGGCCATCGCTGACGGAGCAATGGGCGTACGCAGTTACGGAATCTCCATGACCACGCTCGAGGAGGTCTTCCTCAAGATGGGCGAGGTGGAGCGACCCGATGAAGTGCATCTGCGAGACATACAGGTAACGCATTCATCCGTATTATTTCGTAATAGTTCCGCAATACCGGTCACAGGTAGTTAAGTTATGGATTACCAACCCGCGCGCCCAGTCTCTTTGCCCCTGCATGGCTACGACCGTTGAAACAAAGCTGAAGACGATTCTCTTCGGGATCCGGTTGGTGACCGCCGATGCCCCAGTCACTTCTTTCCTCGTCACTTTTTGCTTATGAGTGTGTACGTGTCATAAGTTGCAGGACAAAAAGGAGGGACAGGCTGCTTTATTTTTAGCCGCAGTGGTTGCTAAATGCACTGTACGGTTCACGTTGTCCGTTCTTTTCAAATGCGCATTTGGGAGTTGTTATGATTACTGATAGAAAGACGCGCGTGCGAATGTGATACTCTTATGACATGAATGCACACGACGTTACGTAAGCGTGACGATACCATCGCCTCCATGGAATAGTGAGACCTCGAATTGTATACACCTGACCTGTGAGAGGGAAAGCAGAAAAGCGGATGCGAAGGGAAAATGGCCGGGATGCAAGCCCCGAGGTAACGACGGCTCTCAATTTTCTCGCGGCCTCCCTAACACCGATACGGAGACAGTGGAGGGAAAGAAATTTTTCGGGAAAAATTCAATATGCAAAATATGCGTTGACACTCCATTCCGGAGCTTAGGCCGTGCTTTTTCTTAGCGACGGTTCTCGCAATAACAGAAACGCGACAACGAAGCTTTGCAGTTTAGCTTTCTCGCTTTCTGGAGAAACGAATGGTGAGACTTGTTGACAACAGGCGGACATCGCGAAGACTGCCGTGCGCAACAGTCCTCCACCCACGAAGAAACAACTGATGTCTACGGGAAAGCCTCTCGATGGTCACAGCGCAGGCCAGTCATCTTCACGCCGGGTGAGTGTCAACGATCATCCGTCTCCGCCATCATTCCCAAACTAAGGATTACACATCAGTAAACGACTGACCTCTGTCCGCAGCACGAATCTGGCCTTCCAGGAACACCTGCGGAAGTCACGCAGCGCTACCGGTGGCAGGTATGTGCGTGCTGGGTTCGGGCTTATAATGCGTAAGCATTAAGTGGCTGTGTTTGAGGGGTTGGCCACCAGAATTTTGTCGACATGATTGCGTCAAGTGAGGATAGGAAAAAGCGAATGGTAGTGATCGGTAGAGGATTAAAAAATGTCGCAAGGGAAAACATTTGGTTTGCAGTCATTAGTAAATTCATTAGAGCCAATTAAAGGAATTGGACGTCGAAATACCAAGCATCGACGTCCAAAGTGATCACGTGGTACCTCACTTCCGGCCACATGGCCTATGAGTGCATCGGAATAGTGACGTGTTATGCCGACTTCAGTTGTGGCGTCAATGTTTGACGTCGTAAAACCGGAAATGGACGTGGTTGGACATGAAAGAGCCAACAGCGAGTTAAAGTGATCAGAAAGTGTTTAAAACGTGTTTAAAATGCTGCCAGTGAACACAATTGGTTGATGTGGAGTCATTACTTAATTCAGTTCAGTTCAGTCGTGTCCGACTCTTCGTGA
The DNA here is from genome assembly GCF_055883805.1 of Amblyomma maculatum. NCBI lineage: Eukaryota > Metazoa > Arthropoda > Arachnida > Ixodida > Ixodidae > Amblyomma > Amblyomma maculatum. The sequence continues at coordinate 122,335,239 of NC_139346.1, forward strand.
CCCTATGGACCATGTCACGCCACGCTTTCCGGTCTCATTAGTAAATTAATTAGAGCCAATTAAGTCAGTACACGTCGAAATAGCCAAACGTGGTAATGTCGACGTCCAAATTGATCTGCCTACTCATTCCTTCATTGCGGGTCGCCGTAGTGATCTCAATTTGTTTTTCGTGCCGTGACGTCCAAATGCCTTGTAGGATGTAGTGCTCAAAGGAGAGAAGGAGAGAGATGTGAAGCCTTTCCACCAGTCATGGGTAATGAAATAATTTAGCGCGTAAGGTCGAACTAGGCGCCATTAAAACTGCGCATGCGTATTAAAGTGGGAGCTCACGAGACTGGGCAAGCTGTAATAACTTCGTACAAACGGAACAGAATTGTCCTTCGCTTTCTATGCGAACAGGAGACAGATGTATCGTTCCTACCTCGTGAACAGCTAATGTGTACAAAACCATGCTGGAACACCAGTGCATACATACATACATACATACATACATACATACATACATACATACATACATACATACATACATACATACATACATACATACATACATACATACATACATACATACATACATACATACATGCATGCATGCATACATACATACATACATACATACATACATACATACATACATACATACATACATACATACATACATACATACATACATACATACATACATGCATGCATACATACATACATACATACATACATACATACATACATACATACATACATACATACATACATACATACATACATACATACATACATACATACATACATACATACATACATACATACATACATACATACATACATACATACATACATACATACATACATACATACATACATACATACATACATACATACATACATACATACATACATACATACATACATACATACATACATACATACATACATACATACATACATACATACATACATACCCAAATGTCAGAGCATAAAACGCTGCAGGCGCTCACCTAGGACGCGGAATTCTAATTATAATTGAATCACACGGGTGTCCGAGCTACACATAGTGGAAAAACTTACTGCCAAATGACACCTGTGTTTCCTAGGTTTTATTTTACAATGTGTACCATCAACTGGCCTACAGCAAAGCTGTTTTAAATGAAACCTGTATGACAGACTTGAGCGTCAGATATCCGGCGGTTTACATCGTAGAGGTAAAGTTTAGGCAGCGCTTTACGATGCAACAGTTTGCAATCAGACTCCCGCACTACTTTTGTTTATAACAGTGTGCACCACTGTCAGAGGGAGGCTCCATCAATCAATAGCCGCACCCGGCAGACTAATCACGCAAACACACACACACACACACACACACACACACACACACACACACACACACACACACACACACACACACACACACACACACACACACACACACACACACACACACACACACACACACACACACACACACACACACACACACACACACACACACACACACACACACACACACACACACACACACACACACACACACACACACACACACACACACACACACACACACACACACACACACACACACACACACACACACACAACAATAGACAGGGGTGCGATGCCTAAGGCCCACGTGTGAGCACGAGTGGAGTAATGTTACAATTATATAGGCCAATTCAATTCCATAGTTATCATTTTAGAGGTGCCTTGATCTCTTATTCCGTGATGTGGAAGATCACAATAGAATGTCAGGAGGAACATTTTTTCTACTCCAACGCAGCTCTGCGAATTAATGTGTGCGATTTTTCTGACGCCGGGTTTCCACAGCATGCGTCTTTTCTTTTTTTTACCAAGGCCATGTATGCGGTTAAATAAATCCGCAACTTTCATTTTTATGCTAAACAAGTCGCGACTCCTAGTTTTTGTCGCTATTTGAGTTCCGAGTTACCTGAGTTTTTGTTATTGCAGCAGTTGATTAAAAAAGATTTCAGCATTTTTTGACGGACGGGTTTGTCATGGGGTGGTTATCGCTAAACTAGTGTTACAAGAAATCCAAACGGGCCTTTAATGAGAATGCTTTTCAAGACTGCGTGATAACTTCGAGGACTCCTGTACTAGTGCGACTTGTAACTTCACTGCGTCACTCTATCATCTGTCACTAAAGTGTTATCACGAAGTTCCTGTGGCCGATGTTTTATTTTTATGCATCTTTCCAATAACTGGTCGTTGGGAGCCGCCATATTGCTCGCTGGACTACTTTTTGCGCTTGGCGCTAACATAGAGGAAGCCGCAGTGGAGCTAGATTTTCTGCAGTCCAAGTGGCCGCGTTTCGACATCTGTCTCACCCGACTAAAATGTTTATAGGTGTTTCTTTGTAACTAGCGTTTCATTACTACCCCGAGGCTTCACACACAATCTGCCGATGCTGGACACCACTTTCTGCCTTCACGGGCACTTCTAATGCAATAGCATTAAAATTTTATGTCAGCGGACGCGTTTGCTGGAAAAGCTGAGTGTGATGTTAGAGTATACCCACTATGCCATTTTTTTCTCCGAAGCATATTGCATTCAGGCACGTGCTATCGCAGTATACAAAGTCCAGGCTATCGGACGAAAATTAACTGGCTATTCTGTAAAACGTCGAAACGAGCATTTCACCCGAAGTAACACTGCATTTCTTTCTTGTCTTTGCAGTGTTGCATTCCTGTGTCCGCCCTTCCACATTGGACGCTACTGTGTGCTTCTCCTGACCCTGCCTCCCAATTAAAACAATGCTCCCTGAGCCTCTGTGCATAGTCTGCTCTGCCCGTCAACGTTCTGCACGCTGCCTTCGTTTTGGTGTCCGTTTGTATGCGTGCACGCGTTGAAATAAATATATCGGTGGTATTATCTCCTGTAACCGTGTGCGTTTTTGGGTGCCTCCATCTTTCGTGCTAATATTTTGCGACATTGTCTTCAACTTCCTTCTGCATCTTGTGGTGTCTGCCCATTTGTCTTTCCATGCCCTGGCATGTCGAGACGTGTGAAAGGGGACGTTTTTCGGCGTCATTAATTTCGTGCACTACAAAAAAGAGTTCGCTGCAAAGCATTTCTATGTCAACGCATTCGTGTTTTAACTACCGACTATACTTGTGCACACTTCTGAACCTTGAATACTGGTTTTAATAACACGATTTTCACAGACAACCGCACTAAACGCAATAATCTGCTTTGGCCTGTGTTTTCTGTAAAGTCGAAGTCCCTTTCATTTGCATGCGCTTTTCCTTGTCTAAAACCAGGCTAGAAAGAGAGCCGTGAATAATTCGCGCAGGTACAAGCAATTTTTTGTATTAGCAGATACAAACATTAAAAAAAGACATAGACAGCATTGTCGCTTTCCTGAGCTGTTCGTAGGTGACTGAACGTGGCATGAATTCAGCACCCTCACATCATCACCCTGTGTTGCGCAGACGAGCTACCAGAAGGAGATCGAGGAGATCGAGCTGGTCAAGGCCAACAAGGAGAGCATGCCGGTGACCAGCGTGGAGCCGAACGCCCTGCAGGCATTCCTGGCCTTCTTCAAGGCGAGTGACGAGCGATGACCGTGAGGACGCTATCATCGCCTGCTGTCTAGGCGACTAGTAGCGCTGTACCGATCTAAAATAGACGCCACTTACTATCCGCAGGCGGAGCCTTTTAAATTTCCAGTGGAAGGGTGAGGGAGAGGATAGACACTTCGTTTGCCGCTGGTGACAAGACAAATAACTACAAACACAGCGTTGCCCCAGCGACAACCATCCATTGCAAACAGTAGCGGCGCGTACGTGATTAGCGGGACCGAAACGGAACCATTTCATTCCAAACGCCTGATAACACGGTCTTAAATAAAACTGCTTAGTTGAGGCTCACCATTGGGTGGAATACGGGTGATAAAACCGCATGGTAAAAATTGTCCCGCAAAAACCGCGGGGAAAACGGCTAGTTTTGTTAGAGGCGACGGAAGATTACCGTTAGCTGGAAGAAAATCGCACGGTAAAAATTGTCCCGCAAAACCCGCGGGGAAAAAGGCTAGATTTGTTAGAGGCGACGGAAGATTACCGTTTGCATGAAGAATTCTGTCCAGACGCACCGCATGGCGATTGTCGCATACCTAATGAGACGTCGACTGTGTTTTGCGCTACTCGTGAAGAAAAAAAAAAAAGAAAGAAAAAAAAACTTCGGTGTTGGTGTCCTCTATGGGCTGTGAGAAAAACGGAGCGACGGCGATCACTGACTTTTGACTCGAGCGCTGCGACTTTTAAGGCTAGCGGCAGTCGTATCCGTATTTCGCTTCCCCTTCCAGTAAACGCAGTCACTGTTGGTGCTTCATGCGTCAGACGAGCTAGAACCCAGTCCGGATTTCTTGGGTGGTTTTAGGTCTCCAGCACATTCTTTGTACAAACCGCGAGGAATTTGCGCCCTCCACACTTCACGCTCGCCGAGTTATTGGGTATTTCCAGTTGCAGAATCGTTTATTGTTCAACAAGACGTTTTCGGTTGCACAAATGTAGAATTCTGCGCAGTCTTGCAGTGCCGCGTTAGTTCTACCCCGACTACGAGGCGACCTGTAGTGCATTTACAGCCTTCAGCTTGAGAAGACGTCGTGCTGTGCTGGCAGGGGGCTTAAAACAACAAAGGTTCACGAGCCGCTGCCCGGTTTGCCTTTATTTTCAGGACGATGGCTTCCGCGTTTTCTCAGACTGGGGCCAGCGAAAGGAGTTGTATTTGTGAGCCGGAAGAAGTACCAAGAAAAATAAACACGAAAAGAGCGTTGCACCCCGCTTTCTGGTTCACGTCGTTCTCCAATCTTCAGCCACAGAGCTAGAGTTCGGTTTAACAATCGAAGCCAGCTGTTCCCAGCGGCGTGTGTTTTGTATAGGCCCCTTCCGCGTTGTATATTATCCCTGCTTTTCCTCCACATAGTAGTAACCTGTACACGATTGCTCTCTCCTTCGTCCGCTATCACTGCCGAAGGCTGACATTCACGTTGCCAGAACACCCTCGCCAACGGGACGCTTGAAAAAGGTGAAAAAAATATGTGCAAAAAACATTAAACAAGCCAGCTGACTAGATGCCGCGGCTGCTACACACGACAAATGTAGTAGTGTGAACCCTAAAAAAAAAAAAAAAAGAAAAAAAAAAAAAAAAAAACAGCACATACAAGAAAGAAATGCTTCTGACGGATAAAAGTAGCAGTCTGTTCACAGTGCTCACGATTAATTATTTTTAAGCAGTGCAAAACTCCCTTATCGACATCCCTATCTCTGTCCTCGGACAAGCGATAGCTCGCCGCCCATTGCAATTCGCAAGAAGAGTAGCGAGCTTCAAGGTCTGTTGCTTTTTAAAGCGATAGCCTTTGTTGCATCATGATTGACGTGGACAGAACGCGTCGACAGAGAGCGTCAGCAGGGCGTGGACAAAACCTGTCATCAGAGCGCATCCGCACCAACTGTCAATAAACCAGTGCATGAGTAATAAATAGTATCAAATTTCGTATCCAGTCTATTAGAGTATGGCCAATTGGTACACATTTAAATTTTGATGCTTGAGCTCTGACGTTTTATGGGTACATCTCCAAATTTGGATGCGTGAGCTCTGACGTTTTATGGGCCACGCCCAAAATTTGGCCCATTGTTCCCAAAAATTCGCCCTCGTCAGAATTGGACGAAATTTGATGGCTAATCTAATTCGAGTATGGTCAGTTCAGTGGTGTCCTCTAAATTCGGATAGGGAACGCTCAAAATTTCACCTCGACAAAACAGGACCAAATTTCGTGTATAACCTAATTTGAATGTGACCACTTCAGTGTAGCCTCCAAATTGGGATGGGCCACCCACAAAATTTGACCTCGTCAGAATTTGTCCAAACTTAATGTCAACCTAATTCGAGTGTGTCCAATTCGTGGTGACCTCGAAATTGGGATGGGCCATTCGCAAAAGTTAGCGCCCTCCGCGGCCAAATTTTGACCTTATCAAAATTTCACGTCGAACCTAATTTGAGTAATATGGCCAACGCAGTGATGACCTCCAAATATTAATGGGCCACCACCAAATTTTGGCCCCCTCAGCCACTAAATTTTGACCTTGTCACACGTGAACCAAAATTGGGGCCGAACCTGGTCCCAGCATGGCCAATGCAGTTGTGATCACTAAATTTAGTTGGGCCACCCCTGAAATTTGACTCCATCCGAATTTTACGAAAATTGGCGTCTAATGTAATTTGAGTACTGACCAACTCGTGGCGACCTGCCAATTTAGGTGTACCACTGTCAAAATGTGACTCGCGGACCCGCAAGTTTTATTTCGTCAGAATTTGAACAAAATTGGAGTAATTTGAATACTGGACAACTCAACATCAAAATATCGGTGAAGCACCCCTAAAATTGGGTCCCTTTACCACGACAATTTGATTTCTTGCGAATTTTATCATTAGAAATGGGAAATGAGCAACGGTACTGAGCAACAGAATAGAAAAATCGTAAACATTGCGCGGAACTTCCAATGTTTTCGCATTTCTGCACTTAAGCAGACTTAAGCGTACAGCTATATTTTTTTTCTTATGAGGATCGATGCGGGACATCACTTGCCTGTGCGACAGTAAACAAAACACATCATGAATCCAATCACTCGATATTAAGAATGTATGTTCTAGCAATGAGGTGAGCACGAGCAATGCGGCTGATACGGCTAAGTTAGTGTTCATTAGAAACATTAACTTTCATTCCTGACGGAGCAGCAGGGGTTCAGACCATGCGAGGAGGTGGCGAGATCCAGTCCGCCAATCACCACGTGACCCTCCTTCCCCCTCTCCACTCTCCCGGCCCAATCTACCAATCGTAGCGTGAACTCGTCGCCTCCTCTCTATTGTTGTTTTCCCCCGGAAACCGGAAAGGAGAATTCGCTTCTCTCCACTTTGCGACCCGTCAACCCATGCTTCAGAAGGGCGGAAAGATTCTTCTAGGTGGAGCAGTATGCCAAAATATTTTTTGAAAAATCTGCTCTCCAGGCTTTCAGCAGATCTCAGAATGTCGCAGCTTCGAACAACGTTCTGTTGCCTCAGCGTGAAACGGCGGTTTCCAGACGTCTACGCTTGGTTCGCGAGCGCGGCATGATTGCGCGGGAGTATCCGTTATGGTTCATACACATGACCCTTTTTATTCCGCAGGAATACAAAGCTTCTCTTAAATCGCACGAGCCTTCCGCACTCCTGCGATGCAGGGAGTAGGGGCCAGAAGCGGTGAAATTATCGAGTTGCGGAACTTACAGCGTCCTATTTCTACTGGCCGAGCAAAAAACTTCTAAATTTGGTCCTTATGAACCTTCTGGTGGTTGTAGCTATAATTTTACTGTGTCCTCTATGAATAGCAGATCGAATCTAGATCGCAACTTCACGAAACGCAGCCGTGTTTATATCGCTGTTCGGCTGCAGCAAAAATCCACGTGACGTCCACCGGCAAGCATGTTCGCAGTTTCCCGTGGACCTGAAAATGTCAGTGGTGACTGTCGAGAGGTGTTGTCCACAGCGTGCGCGCGTGGCCGGATAACGATGCAGGCCCGGATGCTCCTCTTCCTGCGAGCCCCGATGCACGTGGTGCCGCTGGTGGTGCTGCCGGTAATCATGGTGCTGCTCAGCTACTGCTTCCTCAACAAGAGCGAGGTGCCCGTCAACCGGTTGGGCGTCTTCACCTCGGACTTCTACCCGGAGGCACGGGTGGTGCAGGCTTACCGAAGCGCCGACAACCAGGGTGAGGCAGCCGACACCCGAAACACCACTGGCGTCGTCCTATCGCCTTTAAGGGTAGAACGAAAGATGAAGACAACACGATAAAGCCGGTGATCACGGCGTTGAATTGCAAGTGCCTACGACGAGCCTGGCTTTTGGCAACAGGAAAGGGGGTTCTTTTTCGCGTGCGTAGATGGGCACAGTCGTCAGCGCGAGTCATTGTGCACGCTGGTTGTTTATCGGTGAACTCCGATCTACGGTGCTGCAGGGGCGGTAATCCGGCGAAAAATGGGAGATAGTTTATCATGCTGCGAGGAGGTTATTGACTGAAAGGTTGAACACAATCACGTAATCGGGAACATGGGATACAAATTTAAGCTAGCAGCACATGAGAAAAAAACAATTAAAGCCTTTACCAGCCGCGGTCGCTCAGTGGCTAAGACGCTTGGATGTTGAACATGAGTTCCTGGGTTCGAACCAGACCGCGGTGGCCGCGTTTCCATGCAGCCGAAACGAAAAGCCGTCCGTGCGCTGTGCGATGTCAGTTGACGCCAAATATCCCCAGCTGGTCAAAGTTATTCTGATGACCTCCACTATGACAACTCTTTCTCTTTTTTCACTGGCCATTTTCCACGCTCCCTTATGGCGCGGGTCGGGTGTCCACGGAGAAAGTGAACAGATACTCTGAATTTCATTTCATATAGGCCAATTAATTGAGCATTTATTTGCAGCGCGAGGTCATCAAGCTGACTCAAAAATTCTAAATCAAGCCACCCACTTTTGTCTGAATTTAAGCGTTGTCATTGGGGCAACCTTTCTACACCACTTTACTAGGCTCTCCCGCGTTGCATATTAATTGTTCACCGCGATGGCGGAACGCTGATCGTAGTGTTTGAAATCTATGCGTATTATCGTCAGGGGGACCACCTCAGCTCTTTCTGCGTCATAAAACAAAGGAACAGTGCCCAAGTTTCTTTTATTAATAAACGTTTTCTCGATCTTCCTCCACAATAACCTTGGGTACGCTGCGCTGCCTAGCGTTTCTACTAAAGAACACGTCTGGCTCTATGCGGCCATTACACATGAAAAACAGGTACTCGTTGTAGCCATCGTATAAGTCGCATTCACAATTATCGTGCAAAACTGCTGCCACCGCCCGTGTGCGACACCGAATACAGCATGTTTAAACTGAATACTTCGTTCTCTGCGTTACTATGCTTCATCGGCAAGGAAGGTGGCTCTCAATTGAAAGACTAGGGTTCAAACACGGGACCTGCGCCTATCCGAAGCATTCGCCGGCTATCTAAATAAATCGCGCCGCTAGCAGGAGCGACGTAGTGGATTTATTCTAAGAGGCAACGAGGTTAGTCGAATGAAGTGAAACCCCCAATGCGCACTAGGTTTCATGAAAGGAAATAGCTACTCGTCTACAGTTCCACATTTGAGGTCTTTATAAACGCATTTCCGCAGTGATTTAAGTGATTTCGCATTCTCACGAGCCATTGTTTGTTTCTTTGTTGCCGGTAAAGAAGCAACTTTTGCTAGAATCTGACCAAGAATACAAACCAGTAGCTTTTCGAGGAGCATTTTTCAACTAGACATTGTTCCCAGGAGCTAACTGAAATAGCTGAGATATTGGCCAGTGCACACAGCGAAAATTACAAATGCATGTAAGGTTTATTTCTATGAATTGCTCATTCCGGTTATTTTGTGGTGTCTGAGTGTGTTAGAGCTATTCTTAAGCTCTGCGGTCTTTGGTGTAAGTTGGCCACCGACGATGAAATGGCGTTCTTAAGCTCTCTTTGTTCAGTGGCCTCCTTGTTTCTCCATTTTCTGTGCAGTAGCGGAACATGCACGTCTGTTTGAGGAGGCCATGAAGAAGCAAAGCATGACGGTGCGTTGGAGAAACAACAGCGTCACGCTAGACAACATCGACCAAAACAGTTACTACGCCACGGTGCCCGAGAACCTTGGCGGAGAGTACAAGGTGCGTCGTGCCGGTACTGCGCGGTTCAGAAGATACGCGTCGGGCACTGAGGGCTTCGTGTTTTGTGACTGGATGCTAGGCGTTTTAACAGACGGACGTGGTCTAATTTCGTGCTTTGTCCTTAGAGGGAGGCTATGTACTGCGGAGGTGGCGGCCCATGCGAGGGTGTAAGCAACCAACAGTACAGAGCAAGGTTGCTTCGTTACGAGATGTCTTTGCTTTCGTGGTTCATCATATGCTGACTGTTCATCGGAAGCCGTAAGGTTAGACGCCGCTTGAGGCTAGGTCAGCGCTGCCAGGAATACTTCGCTCTCTTACTTCTCTATTCTTGTGATCTGTTCCATCAAGCCCTATTATCCTTCAGTCTGATGTTTCAAGAGTAGCATCTCAGGCTTACATGGACAGGAATTATCTATGCGAAGTGGAGGTTTAATTAATCATAACAGGACGCAGTCGACCTAAACCAGCAAGGACGGCTTTGCTGTATGAAAGTGGAATTCGAGCAGCGCAGAGACAAGTTGAAGGCGAAGTTCTTGCCGCATGCGTTTACAAGCTTACACGCGGCTGCTCACCCAACCGACGTAAACAGGCGACAGACTACATCGCTGGCTGGACTAAAATTTTAGATATCGCATATAATGCTCGCCTATTTGTCATGTAAGCCGAGAACACCTAGCGTCTATTATAGCTCATCAAGGCCTGTCGCTCTAAAGACAGAGTTATTGGTGCTCAAGTCGAGCCACAATATGGAAATTGATTTTCAAAGCTGAAAAGCAGTGCAGTGGAGCGCAGCGCACGGCGACGGAAACAAGACATCAGTTCCAGTGCCGCCAATCCATTACTCAGCGATCATCGTAGGAAAATGTGGTTCTTTCTTCTTCGCAGTACACCAACCCGTTGACGCTGCTGTTCAACGACTCGCACGTGCACACGTTGCCCATCCTGCAGTCGCTGGTATTCAACGCTCTGTACGCGGCGCGAGAAAAGAGTGCCGGGGTGCTTGACGAGCGCCGGCTACGCACCTCTTCCTTCCCGTGGCCCCAACGGGGCGTCGAGAAGGTGTTCGACGCGCAGCTTTACACCTGGACCATGATGATGAGCGTGGTGCTCGCGTACATGCCCTCGCTCATCGCCGTCGAGGTAGTCGAGGACCGGCAGAACAAGGTCAAGAACCAGCTGCGCGTGTCCGGCCTACTCTTCTCGGGCTACTGGTTCACTGTGATGCTGAGCCACGCGGTGCTCTACCTGACGTCCGTGATGCTCACCATACTGGCGCTGGTCGCCTTGGGCGTGCCCTTCCTCACGGAGCCTGTGGCCCTGCTGGCCATCGTGTCCCTGTTCATCCTCTACGTGCCTGCCTCGCTCATCGTGTGTTACGTGCTCACGCACCTGTTCAACAAGCACGAAACGGCCAAGGGAGTACTCCCTTTCATGGCGCTACTGGTGAGTGGACCATGGGAGCCTATATTTCTGCTGACCCAGCTCGCGCAGGGTAGGGTTAATTACAGAAATATCGGGAGGCATTTGTCTTGCAATGGGCCTTATTAGGTTGATGACTATGATTACTAGTGCGTTCAGATATGAGCTCACAACCCCGACGCGGTAGATGAGTGGTTAGAGCTTTCGACTGCCGAGTCCAATAGCATTTGTCTATCCCGACCACGGCTGCTGCTTTTCGATGGAGGCGAAAGGCAAGGCATCCGAGTCGTGTCATCGAAATTTTGCAACCCTCCACAACGGGGTGACTCGTGGCCTGACTGCTTTGGGACGTTAAAGCCAAACCCCTATAAACCAGACATGGTCTCCAGGAATTGCCAACTGTATTAAGGAAACTGACCTTTGACCTACTTTGAGACTACGTCAGCTTACACTGACTACTCTCTCGCCTCCCATTATGTCGTGTTATTTTGTCTGCCACACTGAGTACTTCCTAATAATCGCGCGCCAAAAAGGTTTTTATTTTTTATTTTTTTACTGCGCCGAATTTTCTTCCTAACATGTCAGATGGGCGTCAAAGGTCCACACTGGCTTTATTCTACAGTGCATGTCGATGATGTGGCCTCAAACCGGTATTCATTGGCTCTACCGGCCCTCAAGTTGTCGGAGTAAGATCCTCACACAACATTTAATGAGCAGATGCCCGTTCGGTGCGGCGTGGTACGCTATGAAATGCTAGCAGCTTACCGGTTCATCACTTTCAAGCATACCATACGTGAAACATTCTCTTGATGTGGGCAGTGCTCTTTGTGTATTCATGTGTTAAAAAAAGGGGAAGGAGAGAAAACGTGATGGTTCGCGGGAATTAAGCAAGCCTGTTCGCGCTCTGGCCCAGTGCTCCATGTTCCCAGCCGTGCCGGTTACCATCCTGGACATGATGGGCTCGTCGCGCAGTGCCACTGCTCTGCACTACACCCTCTGTCTGCTGGTGCCTTTCTACATTCCAAACGGCGGTCTCTACTACATCACAAAGGTAGGCACACGCCCGGCTGGGCATCGTGTTTAAGTTTCGCTCTCCGTCACAGCACTTGTTAAGCAATCCAGCCCCGGCAGAGCTTCTTAGTGTGGCGATTCTATTTGCAGCGTCTGGCTGCCCCATTATTCCGTCTTACAAGAAGCGCATTCTTCGCATACATGGCGCTCTCTACGCTGACGCAAACGCTAGTCGACTAAATTGACAACGCCCTGCAATGGCGCAACGCACAAACATGCACGTGCCCAACACAGCCCAAACTAGGCGCATGAACAAGTAGGGCAATTTTCCCAGCACAACACCAGGGACTGTGGTCTTGCACGCTTTGCAGGCGACAGTGCTTAGATACTTTAGGAACTTTGCTGACGTAGCTTTAGAGGCAATTGATAACTTCACAGAACACAGGAGAGCCTTTCTAGCAAGGGGTGTTTTCGTTAGCGTTATATGTCTACACACTGTGCGATTCCTTTTTGCCGCGCGGCGCAGACGTCCGTGATTATCGAGACGAGGCTGTCGAACGGCTACGAGGCGGACAAGTGGATGTTCTTCGACTGGGAAAACAACATCCTCATCACGTACGTGGCGTGCGTCATCCACACGCTCGTGTACTACTTCTTGCTGCGCATGGCGGACATCGGCAAGGCCGGAGGGCGCATGGCAGACGCCTTCTGGATCACGCGACGCATTATCGACATCACGCCCAACAGCGACCTTCCCGAGAAAGAGGACGCCGACGTCAAGGCCGAGCGGCAGCGGGTGTCCCAGATGGACATCAGCCTCATGCCCAAGGTGCGCGCCGCTGACGATCCACCGCCGCCCCCGGTTCGCAGCCATGGCGGCATTCTTTCTTCTGGATCACGCGACGCATTATCGACAGTTCTGACCGCGCAATCCTCACGGTCAGCTGTCAGGTGCAAAACGAGCAAAGTGGCGTCCCTCTAAGCCTGAGAAATCTAAGCTTTGAGCTGAATACGCCTCTTTTGCCTCTGACAGTACAGCAACATGAGCATGGGGATTCATAGTCGCAGCGTTTTATGCCTTCCTGAGTACATTAATTTCTTTTCCTGAGCGTGAGGTACTAGTATACACTGCGTATGGACTACAACGTTGCGTATGGCAAACCAGAAATCGGAAATAGACGAGTTATGAGAGCACACATTCTCTTGCATTTTTACATTGAAATATATTCGTTGGAGAGTGGAAACGAAAGGTAGTGTTCCTGTTGCTGCTGCTCTTGGCTGGCAAAAGCTTAAGTTGCATATCCACACGTGCTTTGCTGTGGTTGGCAGGGTACCGATTTGAATATTTTCTCTCCTTTTTTGTGCGCGCACTGAGACGTCGTAAGATTGAAGTACGTCCGAGTATGTCACCGCTCAGAGCTAGTATAATGAACGATAACGGAGCGGAAACAGGCAATAGAAATACATTAGAAAGGCGAGAAGTATAAGAAAACGAAGAGACGCTGTAAATTAACACAGAGGTAGAAATAAAGGAGAGAGAAAGGGTAAGACACGGCCCAGTAGCTTTCCCTCTTACTGCTTTCACCCGCATCGTCGAACACTCGGGTGCAGTTATCGCTGATACGAGTCCCTCCAGATGTTTGTTGCTGTCGCTATGTCTCTCCTATAGTTTTGTCTGAATCTATTCGGGAGCGCAAGTGCTCGGTGAGGGGGAGGTCTGCCAAGATTTTCTCTGCGAATGTCCGGAACAGCAGACAGAAAAAAAAAATTCCGAGAGCACTGTGGAATTTACACCGCAGAATTGCGAAAGCCTGAGCGTTGCTGGTGCATCACGTTAGCTCTCATTATCATTGTCAACTAAATGCACCGTCATTATGATTGCTAATATCTTTTTCATTATCCCTAATTACAGCGTCATTGTCATCGCTACTATCATCCTAACGGTAGACAAGGAGAAATGTGATGTTCGTTTCACGATCCCGGGCGTGGCGCAATTGGTTAAAGCGCTCGGCTGGGGATCCAAGGGATGGAGACCCGATTTCTGGTTCAGATAGCATTTTAATTCATTACTAATTAATGACCTATTAATGTTATGATATCATCACTAATAAATTACTGAGTTACGTCTATATGTCATCTGTTTGATTGACCAGATTCCTGCTGACCAAATTTTCGAAATTGCCGCCTAACCGAATGTGACGTCACGTTAGCTATAAGTCGCTATAAGTCGCTAAAGGCTTTCGCCCTAAAACCGACGCATATGGGCGGCACAGCCGAGTCCGTGTAGCAGTGCTACTGGGGATGCGGAGGGGACTCGCTGCTCTCGCAAAGCTCGATGTCGGCGTGGTTAAGACAAGTCGTGGTTGCCACCAAGCCAGGAGTCAATCGGCAGCGTAGCAAGACCGTGTGGTTCGGTGGGCGATGAAGACCTCGAGGCGGTGAGGGCGGCGCAATGACAATGCGTAGGGTGCGGACTTTCGAAACCTCCTTGTCTGACGAAATTTGTGCGAGGATCGACGACTGCGCTTAAACGAGAGCGTAGAAAACGTCAGCGCGAAGCAGCCGCTGCCACTGCCATCCAACTGCCGGCTGACGCCTATTGTATTGGCCATTGTCTTGTTAGGCAATTCTTTAATGTACTACTAATAGTTTGCAAGCAAAAAAAATGCTTGTGCAATGTTAAGCAACCTCGGCTGACTTATAATGTACATTACCGACGTGTTTGGCTGCCGCTCCTGTTTAGTGAGGTTTATAACTTGTGCTTATATATTCACGTTAGTTTGTACTTGTATACGTTGGCGTTGCAGGTCTTCGAACTGTGCAGTAAAGCCATACTTTTCGAACATGTTGGCTCGATATCATCGACTAAATTACAGTCTCGAAACTAGAACGAACGAGGTTCAACATCACGCCTGCAAGAATCGGAGCGACTATAGAATTGGCGCCCACGGCCTGTTCTCTTGTAGTCCCTGCTAACGTTGGCTTGATGGCAACCCGCATTTTTTTTTTATCTGAAAACTTAGGCCAAACGTGATTCTCCGTCACCTTACCGGTGACGGTCATGCACGCCCATCCCCATTTCAGCCCCCCGTGGTGTACGTGCACGAGCTGCGCAAGGTGTACGAGGAAGGGGCCCGATTCAGGCCACGTAACCACGTCAAGATCGCCATCCGCAATCTGTCCCTGGCCATCGACAAAGGCGATATCTTCGGCTTGCTGGGACCCAACGGCGCCGGCAAGACGTCTACCATGAAGGTCATCGTAGGAGAAGAGAGTCCATCCAGCGGAAGGGTAAGCTATGACACCCCACCCCCAAGAAGAAAAACGAAAGGAAACTCGTAATTATTGCCGTCCATTGCACCGCAACCGCTACATTCATGCTTTAAAGACAACTTGCTTGTGGCATATTGCATCGGAAGGAGACTTTAGACAGAAAAATTGTTTACAAAACATCCTTCCTTAGCACACACGCTGCCCATTAAAAAAAAAAACACATGATTATCGCGATCGTATAGAAGCACGCTGCAAACTGGCAGCGACGATGACCATGTGCTTAATATCCAGGCTCAGGTTTCTAGCAAATGCGTAAACATGGCAACATCTCAATATGCTGCCCGTCCCAGACTCCAAAAAAAAAAAAAAGAGTTTAGCGGCCGTTGTGAATCCGAATCCAGTGGCCCTGTGCAAAACAAAACAAAAAAAAAATCACAGACGCGCTTTCTAGCTCAACATCTTGCTGTGACGTAGGGCAGGTCTTCGTGTTCAGGGCAGCCGTAATGAACAAACAAAGCGCGGCGACTGTTTTTCCTCACAGCATCCGCTTTTGTGTGCAGGTGGCCGTGGGGGGTTTCGAGATAACGTCGAACCTGTGCCGAGCGTTCAAGATGCTCGGCTACTGCCCCCAGCATGATGCTTTGTGGAACAACCTGACCATCCGCGAGCACCTGCGCCTCTTCGCCGCATTGAGAGGAATACGCAACAGCGAGATTGAGTCAGTCACGAACTGGTGAGTTAGTACATTTCGTCTCGGTGGCACTGGCTGTGCTGCCACTGCACAACATAGCAACGAACATGGAACTTGCACATGTACTGTTTATAAAACGGCGTATATTGCAGGATGAGTGAGAAAATGAAACCAGCTATTGCTTAAAATTGTGGCAAAACAGGCAGAAGGTTAAATTAACTAATAGTAAGACAAGGCAAAGTGCGCATGCTGCGATACGTTTTCGTAATCGCAAGCGTGCACGTTAGGCCGCTCATATCTTCAGCGATGTTGTGCAAGCGGAGTTTTCTTTCGCGGGTGTGGAGGAGATCGTGATAAGGCCGGTCGTCGCAGGCTCATGGACAAGCTGAACATCCGCGAGCACGCGGACAAGCGGGCCAAGCAGCTGTCGGGCGGCACCAAGCGCAAGCTGAGCTACGCCGTGAGCATGCTGGGCAAGCCGCGCATCGTGCTGCTGGACGAGCCGTCGACAGGCATGGACCCGCAGTCCAAGCGCTTCCTATGGGACACCATCTGCTCCACGTTCCCGCAGGGCGGAGAGCGGGGCGCCCTGCTCACGACGCACTCCATGGAGGAGGCGGACGCCCTGTGTACCAAAGTGGGCATCATGGTGCGCGGAGCGCTCAGGTACTCAACACACATTGCATTTCATGCTGGCGTACCCCGCCGCTCGTGCCGCGTCGGAGTCCCAGTTCTCGTGCTCTTTTCTTGCCAGTGTTCTGTAAAATGAATCAGGTAGCCTATAGCTGATAGCAACAAGTTCTCCCAAACAGTGCAGGTGACAAATCTGGGAGGACGGGTGGGAGCACTGCGGCACTTCACTTACGCAAAATGCATGGCAAGCAACAACTGTTGAGTCCTATGCACGAGTACTGCGCCAGTTTAGTACAGGTTTGGAGTGTAATACTTTTAGACACCGGCTACAATGCGATTTGTTCAACTGAGGAAGGCCTTAAGCGTAATCGATGAGACGCTTGTTTAGTCACGTCGAGCTAGTCTGCACCCATTTACAGCACGTTGTTATACGCAGTGCTGCTTCACTGACGACGAATAGTTTCCACTTTAACTTCGGCGCACCTATATTTCCAGCTCCAGCTATTGCCACTAGTAGACAAACAAGCCGTACTAACTGGCACAAGATTACAAATTTAAATCTGCGACGTAAATGTACTGCTGAAAGCTCCTTGTGCCAGCCCAGCGCCAGCGAAATCGAGAAAAAATGGCACGCTTATTATAGTGGTTCACCTAGTCACTCCACCATACATCGCAGGTGCCTGGGCTCAACGCAGCATCTGAAAAACAAGTACGGCGCTGGCTACACGCTGGACATCAAGATGCAGCGCCAAGAGGGCGCCTGGGAGAAGAACCTGGGTGACCTGAAGCTCTACGTGAAGAGGGTATTCCCTTCGGCCACGCTACGGGAGGGATTCCAAGACAGGCTCACCTACGACATCCCGCAGGCGGGCGTCACTTCGCTAGCGAACGTTTTCGTCGCAATGGACGAAGGTAATCTCGAAACGAATGCTCAGGGTAGGGGCTTGATAGACTGCTCGCAAACCTACCAGCGACACACAGTGGTCGCTCCCCCAATAGGATCGTTCAGTAGCAATTATTTCCGTATTACGTGCACGGTAAGGCTGCAAGACGCGAATGAGCTGATTGTGCGAGGCAGACTATGTGGACATCGTTGGAAATAAGCGAAATCCGAATGACATTCATCGTAACATTGCGCAACTATAAGGTGCTCACGCAGAAGTTATTTCGATAAAGACATATTTGCCTGCCGCGCACAAATTTCGACAATCGTGGACAATTGTTCGATGGCTTTGTTTACACACGTCATCAGTAACTATCTTACAGGTTCAACAGCGGGTTGGCGAGGACTCCTAAGGCACCTTCCCAGAAATGGTTATTGTTTTAGAGTACCGAGATTAAAAAACCAGCCAGAATTTAGGTGCAATAAGAACTTTCATCGCGCCTTGCTTACGCAACTGTGTGCTTTCTCTGTCCTTACAGCCAAAGCCAAGTTCTCTATAGAAGAGTTCAGCTTCAGCCAAACGACGTTAGAACAGGTAAGCCTGGGTAAGGCTTAGTTTGAACGGTGGTTCTGTTTGAATATTAGGGGCTATGAAATGATACCGCTTTCAAATTTATAATGAAATAGGGTATACCTGCACTAGTGGCAGTTGAACCAATCATTTCACCGACGTCGGCATCCACAGTCACTCAGAAAGCGCGGGGGCGGAACACGAAAACGGCAAGGTTTCCGGTCAAACGTACTGGATGCGAATGTCTTGCCAAGCATTTAAGCTTGTTCGTTTCGTATCCTGAAATGAGCTGTACAAGTAAAGAAGATGGCAAATTAGAAGACACACATTACACAACTTTGCGCAGAAAATAGCGCACACACCACTGGTGTTGTGAGTAGTCACAATGATGGATTATAATTGCAGTGCGTCCGCCTCGCATGCAGGATGCACCCAGTATGTCCCGGGGCCGTATTCTGGACACGCATGGGCACTGTTCGGCGCCATATTATTTTTCTGGTTTGTTCTCAGAATAGTCACGTGCTTCAAATTTGTGGCGCGAAAATTTGAGCTGTCGAAATGTATTTTTGCGGTGACGTCAAAACGACGTGACCTTCCGAACTGATCTTTATCACAGCTATTCGTGCTGCTTGGATGCTAAATATAAATAACTGTGGGGTGGCGAATGGGGGGGGGGGGGGCGGGAAGAAGGTATATGCGGTAGGAAGGAAAGCACTTGTGCTTGTATTAGGAATGGGGTGAAATGTACTGGTTGCTATCAAAGGGCGCTTCCTGAAATCTGATTGGCTGATAATGAGTTGCGGGAAATACGCCATGCATACACATTATACGGTGATGGGAAAATGACGTTTCATGACACAAAGGATGTGCCGCTATTGCCGTAAATGGCAGAAGTTGGGTGCGACGTTTGGAACCAATGTTGGCCTAAGCAGCGTTTCCTAAAACGGACGATTACTGCGCTATGTTCCGCGAGTTTGTCCGACTCAGTCGCTTTGACCCTCAGCCGCACCGGAGCTGCGCTGGATCGACCATGTGACAAGCCACGCCACTCCCCGTAATGGGCCCGCCGCCGCGCATGCGCTCTCCCGCTGTCAAACCGGGTGACTCGTGGGCCGTGGCGCGCTTGGCCGCTGTTTAAAGAGGAGCGCGCCTAGGCAGTGCACGCATCGCCATGGACCCGAGCGAAGATGGGCCATCTCGAAACGTTATGCAGAGGACCTTCCAATGTCGTCAGCGTGCGACATGCTTTCGCCTTGTATAACTAGGTTTAAGAAAGTTTAACCTTCAGTGATTTTTCCTGCGTTTAGGTGGTAGCTAATTCCAAGGAATATTTTTTAGCACCCACCACACTGTAATTACCTCCCTGAAGACCCAGGTTAAGAATTGCACAGCTCTGATTGTTTCCGGTTTAGCGAATTGGCAAAAGCTGCTTACCTCGGTACTTCGAGGTATAATTCAGCCGCCCGCATTCCACACGCCCATTTCTTCACTCGACGCCAGCGAAAAGTATCTGCGATCGCCAAACTGAGTCAAAAATCACATTGCGCTCCTCTCCGCTCCTTGCTGTTCTTCCTTTCTTCCTCGTCGTCATCGTCAATAACGTCAACCCTTCGCGGTAGCGTGATTCCGTTCTCTCAACGGTAGGGTCCTCTGAGCAGCGTCACCTGGCGACAGATAGTGGAAATATTGTAAAAATGAATAAGAGCACATTTAAAGCCTGCCGTACTCGTTGCCTCAGTTGCGCAATGGATTAACATTACTTACCTAAGCACTTGGCGAATAAAATGTATGTTGGCGAATAAAATGTGTCGTCTCCTGTTCCTTTTAGTCCTGTGTTTTCGCGCTGCTTTAAGATGAATCCTATCCAACTCGCCCAGTTTTCTATACTTGTGTACTTATGTTCGAATCCTGCATTTCTAAATTTTTTCAAATTTTGTTTTTCAAATTGCAACATTAAATTAAGCTACTAATATCTTTCTGGAAAGTGTTCCCCTTTAGGTTGCATCATGTGATGTTTTTAATTCTTAATAGCCACAAAACCTGCCTTGAACACAGCCGCGAGACAGCAGAATGACAACGCTTACACTATTTAATAATTTTCAACGTAATCATTTCCTGCCTTTAGTGAGTGTATATTACCTTTAGGTTGCGTTCCCACATACCTCTCAGTAACAATCGCCGTTTAACCCGCTCAGAGGCAACCAGTGACGACAAAGAAGTTGCGGGACCCTACCGTTGAGAAGACGGAATTACGCTTCACGGTACCCACCAGCCAGGTCGTTCCGTGGCAACCACCGCCAGGTGGTTGATTGCTCCGCCCTCGTCAGAACCTTCTCCACCCATGGTACCCATGGTAGCCACCCGGTGGATATGTAGCACCAATGTTTTGTTTGTTTGTTCACACTTCACTGTGGACGAATACGGCATAAACAATAACAGGCGCGACAAACCCTTGTGGCGTCTCTTTCATTCACGTGTCCGTGTTTGTGCTGCATTAACATGAATTGAAAGCCTTACGATTTCTACTCCCAGCCTCTTCGACGAGTCGAAAACGAGTGCACTCTGACGTTCTACCCTCTTCTTTGTGCAGGTGTTCCTGGGATTCGCCAAGGAACAGGAGCTTGCTAACGGCGACGACGACGCCCAGATTCATGCCTGAAGAGAGAGTGTTTACGTGTTTCCCGTGTTTCCCATGTCTTTCATCACGCATCTTCGCCTTCACTCAGCTTTCTTGCCCACTTTGGATGCCTCATCGTGTTTTTTTTTTTTTTAAAGAATAAAAGTGTCTGCCATTGCCGTTTATTTACCAGCCCAATGTGTATAAGACGTCGCTCATTTTTTGCGACCCTCGCAGCTGCCTTTCACTTAAAACATCATCATCATCATCATCAGCCTGACTATACCCACTGCAGGGCGAAGGCCTCTCCCATATTTCTCCAATTAACCCGGTTCTGTGCTAGCTGCATCCACTTGACCCCTGCGAACTTCTTAATCTCATCCGCCCACCTAACTTTAATTCTGCCGCCCCCTGCTACGCTTTCCTTCCCTTGGAATCCAGTTTGTTACCCTAAGCGACTACATGTCCTGCCCATGTCCACGCTGCACGCTTCCTATCTCTTAATGCTACCCCTACCATTTTTCGTTCCATAGTCCTCTGGGTTGTCCTCAACTTAAGTAGAACTCTCTTGGTTAGCCTCAATGTTTCAGCGCCATAGGTGAGTACAGGTAAGATGCAACTGTTATATACTTTCCTCTTTAGCGATACCGGTGACTGGCAACTGGCTGATTGATTTTCCATACTGGAAATTGCGGCGCAGCACTAACAGGGACCAGACAAGAAGAACGCAAGCACAATCGGTGCGCTTGTGTTTGCGTTCTTATTGTCTCGTCCTTGTTACTGCTACGCTGCAATTTCCAGTATGCCTTTCGCGCATACATAATGGCCGCATTGCTCGTAGAACTCACCCACACAGACTGAACCAAGCTATGCCCCATGGATTATAGAAAACAGATCTGCAAACATTCAAAAAATTACAGGACAGCCCTTTTCTTAACAGTGAAAATGGTGGAAGTCATTTTACAGGACTGTTTTCTCTAACTGCATCATCCCTACTATTGCCAGCATAATCATTATCGTTACTATCATCACCATAAACTAAACGCACTGTCATCACTACCACCATCCTCATTACACTATCAGTAGCGTCGTTATCATCGTTACTATCATTATCACTAAGTGCATCATCATTGTCATAACTACTATCATCCTCAGTTACGTACGAAAGGGGAAAGCCTCACAAGCATTCCAATTCAAGCTAGACAAATGAATAGAACCGATTTCTCACGAGCCCGGCTTGGAGTAGTAGTATCCACGCTCTGCTGACGATAAAAGGGACAGTGGTTCGGTTTCCTGTGGTGACAGTTCGTGCAAACATCTTCCTCATGCATTTTCTGTGAACATTTCCTGCAGACATTTACATTTATGCAGCCCATGAGGTATAGTGTGTGTTTCAGCCAACGCTTGCAAACATATCGGAGGGTCTGTATTAGACTTTAGGACCATGGTAGCCGGAGTGGAGAGCTAGCGAAACCTACCTTTATCATCAGGATAATCTGGTGTTGTCAATGAGAAAACAATGCCACAAGTTTTGATGATGCCACGCAGGTTTCAAGGAGAAACATTAGTGTTGGCTAATCCATTTGTATTACAATCTAGTTTCCCCAAATTTAGTGGCAATACAACTTCACCTGGTGGCTTGTTGCAATCCCTACAGCGTCGTCTTCGAACTGCCTATTGCTTCGCCCCTTCAAAAATGACTACAACGCAGCTCGCGATAACTGCCCTTTTCCTTGCAATACCTTATTGGGTCAGACTACGCACAGCCGGTGGGGAAGGCGAGCTCCCGTGCCAACTACACGCAGGAGTTTCTCGTACTCGCCACGTGTCGCAAACCCGTAGCACACTGCGGCGGCGACGGCATGTCCGGACGAAATAGGCAACGAGTGAGCGCGCTAGGTAAGTTTATTTACCCTAACACATGACAAAACATACACTGCGGAAGAATGTTCAATCCGATAAAATACAAGTTCGGGTGGCTCACCAGGTCGTCATGGTCGTCGGCCGGGCAGGGAAGGTCGGGGGTAATCCGCACAAGGGTATCGGGAGCAGGCGAGGCAAAATAGCCTTCCCGTCGCGAGCACCCCGGTTTGAGAAGTCATCGGTTGCTTCTCGGGACCGGACAACGAGAAGCAAGTAGTTCCACCTCGAGTTTGGAATGCACCTTTTCCTAAGGGACCAGCGGGATGCCGTGACGTCGCAGCATTGTATAAAGAACGAGGGAAACGCAAAGTGCCTTCCCAGTAAAAAAAAAAAGTCAATGGGTCCAAATGAGAATTTTTAACTGAAATGAATTGGTCAAAAACCAATTGTGTTTGCCACCCATTGGGCCTGACCATTTGATATGACTTGGTGCTTCCAACTGAAAATAATTGGTCACCCATGAAAACCAAACGGTTCACCAAATGAACTCAAATGACATACACATTGAGCCCAAATGGTTTGAACTCACATAGGTGAAAAAATGGGGAGGCAATTTCAATGTTTTCTGTCGAGTTACAGGGGAGCCGACGTTTATACAAGTGGACTGAAATGACAAGTTTTTATAGAAATGAGACAAGCTTGCATCACACACACGGAACACACATTCAATATATATCACAGAATACCTTGTGTTGTCAATGTAGGAAGAATGAAATGAAAAAAAAATGGCTACGATTACGTTACTTCCTAATGAGAAATTTGAACGCAGCTTATCAGCTGTTTCACCTTTTCGATATATTGAGACAAAGATTTCGACCAAGACATGTATGTACAATTACAGACTTTTTTTACTTTTAACACGTATTTCATCAAGAAACACTCTACTAACAGTTCTTAGCTCTCATGAAAGAAGCTTTGTGGTCGGAGAAAAGAAGAGAGCAATTGAGTTATCGGAAGGTTGCGGAAAGCAGCGCGTAGGCCCATAGGAACGTTGCGCGACGAAGATAGCAACGAGTAACTGATGCCGCTAGCGAGTGAAGCGAGTGAGAAGGGGATGCACGCACCGTGATCCGCTGACAGCGAGCCGGCGTTTCGGCAACCGGAGAGCAACCTCGCCGCGACGCAGGAAGAGGGGGGACCCCCTCCTCCTGTTTCTGCATGGCGGCGACGGTGTTCTACGCAGTCACGTTGTCTTGACTCGCTAGCGGCGGCAGCGGTATTAGTCAGTCGCTGCTAGCGCTGCCTCCGGCGACCTCCCCCCCCCCCCTTCCTCTTTTTTCCTCCTGTTCTCCGGTTGCTGCGCGCTCGCCGCTGAGTGTACCCCCCTCCGCTCCTCCTGCGAGGCTCCGGTTGCCGAAGCGCCGGCTCGAGCTGGGGGGATGAAAAGGGGGCGGAGCTGGTTACAGGGCCGATGCGGTCGCCTCCGACAACGACACGGAACCCAGGAACGGGCACCAAAGAGCTGTGCCCGTGTCCTAAAAGCGCGGACCTGCTACTGGCTCTGTAGCTGAGCCACCTCCGCTGCCTCGTGCGGACAGAAGAGAAATTAGAGAACAAAGAAAAGGGAGAGGGAGAGAAAGACGCGCGTCTCAACAACCGTCGTCCACCATCAAAGCGGTGGCGGGCGCAATGACGGCCTACAACAGATAATTGGATTGGAAAACATTTATTGTCGGCAACGAGCGATTAGAGGGCATTACATTAGGATGGCCTAAAGTCCGTTGCTCTCGGCGATCTTATGAGCCCATTCAGTTGCCCGAACTTGCGTCAACGGGTCTGAGCTGGTCAGTATAGCCTCCCACCGCTCTAGAGAAGGGATGGGTAGTAGGTCCGCCGGTGGCGGAGCTTTTTTGCAGCTCCATAATGTGATCGTACCCGGCTCTTTCGCCGCAGTCTTAACAATTTGGATTGTATTGTGCTGGGTACGTGTCCGCTAATTCAGATGGGCTGAAGAAGGCACGCGTCTGGAGCTGACGCCAGATTACTTTCTGCCTTTTGTCAAGTTTCTTGTCTGGTGGAGCATATATGCGCCTTTCTAGTTTAAAGTGATTAGAGTAGTCATGAAGTGCATCTCTCGAGAAATTGGGGGAATCAACGTGGCTCACTACTCAGCTGACATAACCTCGAGCTATACTGTGAGCCAACTCGTTTTCTCTGTTCCCCGAGTGTGCCGGAATCCATATTAATTCCACCTCTTTTTGGTTCCAGTCTTTATGTCTTAAAATTCGCTCTGTCTTTTTGGAGATCATGTCCCTCGCAAAATTGTTTATAGCAGATTTAGAGTCGCTAATTGTGGTAACAGCTTTGGTGCCGACCATCGCTATGGCGATAGCCGCCTCCTCCGCTGTCCCTGAGTTGTTTTTATCGAACCTGCCATTAATGTTTTACCCGAGTCGTTCACGCCCACGATAGCAAAAGAATTGCATCCTTCGTATTCCGCCGCGTCTACATAAGCAGTGTATTCAGAGCTTTCTAAATTGGCCTCAAGGACCTTTGCTCTTGCTTTTCTCCTGCCTTCATGAAAAGCAGGGTGCAAGTTTTTTGGTAGCGGTTTAATAGTGAGTGCGTTCGTTACTGTAGAAGAACGGCTGATTGGGCGAGTTGATGAACCATGATGGACAATAATATACGTGCGCAAAAAGACGAGACAAAGAGGAGAAATGGACAACGACGGCCGTCGTTGTCCACTTCTCCTCTTTGTCTCGTCTGTTTGCGCACGTATATTACTGTCCATCAGCGTTCCTTACTTCGGTCGGCAGTTTTACTTCTGCATTTATTTCTGGGATTCTATCTTGTAGTCCTAATTTACCCAGGTTCTTCGATCCCGTGGATGTGATGGCGAGCCTCTTTAGCTGCGTTATTACATGTGCCTCGCATAGTTCCATGGTGTTATTGTAGACACCCAGCTTAAGATGTCTTTCCGTAAGGGTGCAGTGGGTGCAGCAGTGCTGCTTTATATGCCTGCCTTATGATTGTTTCAATTTTGTTCTTTTCTGCCACCCCTAGCTTGAGGTAAGGGCTGGTGTACACTATTCTGCTTATCACAAAAGCTTGAACAATTCGGCACAAATCTGTCTTTGACACCGCGTCTTTTGTTGGCTATTCGCTTTATCAACTTGTTTGTCACGTTAATTGTTGACTTAAGTCGATTTATTGTTTGTGTTCTTTCTATAGTCTTGGATTATCAGTCCCAAGACCCTGATTTTGTACACTCTGGTTATCGGTGTGCCAATTCTACCAAAATGTCTTCTGCATTGATATTGCACTTTTTTTGTTCCTCGGATTACCAGCAGTTCCATTTGCTTGGTGAGCATTTTAGCCTGCCCATTTCGCATTTTTTTTTCAACAATGTCGATTGCCTGTTGGAGATTTTCTTTTTTCCCCAGCGTTGCCTGTGTATGTCCGTAATGTGACATCATCAGCATATAGCGCATGTTGGAAGGTTCTTTAACGCTAGGTTGAAGTGTGAGCGACTCACCACTGGTACCACCTACCGCTAACAGCTCCACCGAGGCCAAGTGTAGTGTGTGTGTGTGTGTGTGTGTGTGTGTGTGTGTGTGTGTGCGTGCGTGTGTGTGTGTGTGTGTGTGTGTGTGTGTGTGTGTGTGTGTGTGTGTGTGTGTGTGTGTGTGTGTGTGTGTGTGTGTGTGTGTGTGTGTGTGTGTGTGCGTGCGTGCGTGCGTGCGTGCGTGCGTGTGTGTGTGCGTGTGTGCGTGCGTGCGTGCGTGCGAGTGTCAATTGAACACATTCTTTGGCGCGGAGACGTGAAGTTGAGTAGTGGCCATCATGCCTCGTTAATAAAGTTAGTCTCCATTACCTGAGCCCTGTTCAAAGCCGGATGCCTTGCCCAACTTCCACCCAGCATTTTCTCAGCCTCGCCCATGCCCTCACAGCTGGCGCAGTCGACCTTGAGCCATGCCGAAAACGTCCCCACTCGCCTGCCTGACGAAGTTACCCGCCTTCCTCTTTGTCCCAGACCTCAACGCGTAACCTTTATAGTTCTCCTAGTGGTAGTGGAAATGACATGTCCCCACCAGCCGTGTGTACTGATCATGAAATCCCGCCTCAAGTACCTTCATCGAGACCGCGCCGTCAGCATCGGCCACCCGAGCGCTTGGAAGAATACTCCCTCTCCCAGTGAGCGCCTCACAGCACATTTCGTTGCTTGACCAAAGGGACTTGGTTTAACAGAGGGAGGCTGGATGTGAGCGACTCACCACTGGCACCACCTACCGCTTACAACTCCACCGAGGCCAAGCGGCCAAGCCCAGTGTGGTGTGCGAGTGTCAGTTGAATGCGTTCTTCGGCGCGGAGACGTGAAGCTGAGTAGTGGGGCACCATGCTTCGTTAATAAAGTTTGTCTCCATTACCTGAGCTTTGTTCAATGCCGGACGCCTCGCCAGGCCTTTTCTTAGCCTTAAGTCCTCGCTCATGCCCTCACAGAAGATGGGGAAAGAACTGAGCCCTGTGGGGTGATCTTGTCTCCTAGCTTAACTGTTTCAGACCTGATGTCTCCAAGGCTTATTACTGCTGTTCAGTTAGAAAATCTCTAACTTAATCGTAAATCCTCTTGCCAGGGGCAATTTCCTCCAGGTTATTTAATATGGCTTCATGCTTGGTATTGTCAAAGGCTTTCTGTAGATCAAGGCCAAGTACTGTTTTTGTGCCCCTTTATTGGGCGCGTCAATTATATCTGCTTTGAGTTGAATCATTATGTCCTGCGTGGATAGCTTGCTCCTGAAACCTAGCATTGTTTCGGAAAATACCTCCCTTTCCTTTGCATACTCCTGAAGTCTGTTTAGTATTACATGCTCCATCAGCTTCCCTAGGCCCGATGTTAGCGATGTCGGCCTGAGGTTGCCTACTCCAAGTTTCTTCCTAGGCTTTGGAATGAAGACTACTTTAGCATGTTTCTACTCTGAAGGCATTCTACCTCGTTTCCTTATCCCATTAGGAAAGTCTGTGAGTGCCGTGACTGATACTAAATCTAGATTTCTCAGCATTTTATTGGTTACCCAATCTGCTTCCGCTGCTGATGTGGTTCTTAGCTGACTCATTGCTTTCCATACCTCCGCTATTGATATGTCCCTATCTAGCTGTGTGTACTCTGGTCCTCGATATGGTGTAGATAACACTGCCCGTGCTAAGGTATCTGCTTTTCAGTTCCTCTATGAGATCTTCAGCCGTGCCCTGGTATTTATGAACCAATCTTTTCAGCTGTCCTTGAGCTGCCGTCTTAGTTTGTCCTGGACCTAGCAAGTGGCGAAGAAGCTGCCACGTGTTTTTACACCCAAGCTTCCCATTCATTTTATCGCAAATCTGTCCCCAGTATTGACTCTGAAGTTCGTTCGCGTACTCTTCTATCTGTCGTTCAAGTGTAGGTATTCTGTTCTTTAGCCTCTGCTTTTTCCATCTCTTCGTAAGGCTTCCGTGGGCTTCCCACATGTGGGCCAACCTCGAATCTGTAATATCATTTCCGGCGAGCCGCAGCCCCGTAGAGAATCCCACACTATCTAGTGTGTGTGTTTGCATCACTTTTGAGTCGTTCAAACCATTGATTTAGATTCGCGATCTCCCTTGGAGCGGTTCTGTTCCTGACTTTTCTAACAGTGTCCCAGTCTGTCAGCGTCTTTTTGTGCAGCGTCCCCTTCAGCGGCCTGGTATGTATTTCAATCTCTATGATATAGTGATCGCTACCTAAGGTGCGTCCTGTGTTTGACCACTTCTCGCCCTCTAGGTCTCTGCCCAGCGTCAAGTCTGGGGAGATGTCTGCACTGATGCTGTTGGCTATCTTTGTGGGTTGTTTAGTACTGTTAGTCTTAAATGCTGAATTTCCATCCATAGTTTGTTTCCTCTGGGGGAGGTCATTTTATGCCCCGAAGCCGGGTGCAGGGCATTGAAGTCCCCAGTGATTATTAGCCCTTTCCTGTCAGCTAGTCATGACTTTCCGTAAAAGATCTGCCAACCCTGTCCCTCGGTTTTTGGGCGAGTTGTACGTGTTCAGAATAAAGAGACTGTTGTCTGCCTTTGTGTTTGGGATTAGTTCAATCATTACATAGTCTTCACTCGTGTTTTCGAGTTCATGTTGTATTGCTATCAAATTTATCTGCACTAACCTAGCCGTCAACGACCTAGGTTTATGGCCCCTTGTAATTCTAGCGTGGTATACGCGGCGTAGCCGGTTACATTTACCCTGCCGCTTGTCTCTTGTAACGTGATTACATCGGATGTGTTTTCAATTTTTTGAATCTGTGCCTGCAGGTTTCCTCTCTTAGAGTGGAAACCTCTGCAGCTCCACTGCCAGATTATAATTTGGTGGTGAGGGGCCATTCTGTCCTAGGACTGTTGCTGCGGTGGCAGCTGAGGGAAGGTGTTGCCGGCAACCAGGAGAAGCTTGGCTTCTATGTTCGTTAGTCGTTCGACAATTTGGTGGAAGCAAGTTATTGTTTGTTCTGTGACCAAGACAAATTCCGCCGTAAGATTATCTACCTGTTCGGTTAGTTTGTCAGTTCTAGCTGAAGCGGCATCTATTCTGGCACCTTGAGCTTCTACCCGCTTCATGAGTACATTCATGTTCAGCCTAAGCTTGCTGTGTGTCCGGGTCGATGCTAGAAGTCAACTCTCTACTCAGGGCGTAATGCTTCAGTTGCATGCAAAAGTGATAGATCCCCCTAACAAAACCGGAACCAAAGTGATTTTTGCCTTGGATCTGGAAAAAGCCTTCGACAATGTCTCTCATGAAGCCATTCTCCAAACCCTCTCCAACATAAACGCGGGGAACAAAACCTTCAATTACATTCTGTCCTTTCGCTCGGGAAGGACTGCGAAGCTAAGTGTCGCAGGACTTAGATCGGACAAAATAGCAATAGGAGACAGAGGAACCCAGCAAGGATCAGTCCTCTCTCCCTTTTCATTCAACCTAGCACTGATATGTCTGCCTCCCAAACGTGATGAAATCCAAGATCTTCAACACTCCCTATGTGCTGATGATGTCACCTCGTGGGTAACAAAAGGTTTGGACACTCACATAGAGGAGACGCTTCAAGAAGCAGTGAATGAAAGTCATATGCTAACCAGATTGGGCTGAAATGCTCACAACCTAAGTCTGAACTGCTAGCAGTCAGTAGGAAAACGCAAGACAAAGTATAGAGATAAAAGTCTGCCTGCACGGACTACGCATACCTACAGTCGATACTATTAGAGTACTCGGGCTCTACACCCATAGCAATAGGAAGACCAATGTTACTATATCAAGAGACTGGAAATGATTGTGCAACAAATCACTAGACTAATACACAGAGTAACGGCAAGAGAGGAATGAAAGAGGCTGACATCTGTCGTCTTATCCATGCCTTTGTATTAAGTCGATTCACATACTCAGTCCCTTATCTCCGCCTCATTCAATCTGACAAGGAGAAATTAGACTCATTAGAAGCACCTACAAGGCTGGGCTAGGTCTACCCAGAAACACTTCAACCGAAAAACTTCTCTCACTTGGGATACACGACACTGTAGAGGAGCTGATCACAGCCCATAAGACAGCACAGCTACAAAGGCTAACGAACTTTAAAGCAGGTAGACAAATTCTCAACCGCATGGGAATTAATGCCGAACTACTAGCCAACCACCCAGGACCACTACCAAGAGGAGTGCGCGACAAAATTATCTCGAAACTTTTGCCCAAAAACATGCATCCCTCCTTCAATGAAGGCAGGAGAAAAGCTAGAGCCAGCGCCCTAAACAGAAAGTACCGAAATCACGATGGGGTGGTGTATATATACTGACGCCTCGTACTACATAATGGCTGAAGGTTCCTTTGCCATCTGTGTAATTAAGCAGTACAGTAATGTCAGTAAATCTATATCAGCCGCTTCGGTCAAATTCCGCTACTCGGACCAGGCGAAAGACGCAATCGCTTTAGCCATCGCTACAACAGATGAGGACATAATGGTCACTGATTAAAAAACCGCCATACGTAACTTCTCGCGTGGCAGCATACTGCCAGAAACATCCTCGCGGATATCAGACTCGACAGAGAGAACTCGTATGGACACCTGCCTATTCAAGGAACCGAGACAATTAGGCTGCTCATCAACACGTCGAGGTTTTGTCGGCCGAGCAGTGAGACCTACTGCCGAGGAACTAGAAATGGAAGGATTGCTCACGTACAGGGATCCCACACAACACTTCAAACTCTCTAGGACAGTATACCCACCACCACACAAATCACTAACAAAGCAATAAATTGTTTGGAGGAAACTAAACTCCTTCCCCAACCCTGCGGTTTACTCACATATTTTCGGACAGCATAAGCTCATCATATGCACTAAGTGCGGAGAGAAAGCCGACCTTAACCATATCCTGTGGGATTGGTCAGAGGACCCGCCTCCCAAGGCTCTCATATAAGCTCCCTCAATTGAATCCTGGAAGGAAGTGCTGCGTAACACGAGCCCCGATATACAATTGGGCGCCGTAAACCGCGCTGAAGAAGTCGCCGCAAGCCACCAGCTAACAGCCACTTGGCTCTTTCACTAAAACCCAGTAAGACTACTCCCGACAATAAAGCTTTCTCTCTCTCCTCGTTCGAATTTTCTGCCGCCTTTTTGGGCTTGCTGTCATCTGTTTTCCTCTCTGGGTAGAGGTCTTTTCGCGGGAACTCGGGTGTCCGTCTCCATTGATATTTTATGTACCATTTCGTTTGTGTTACATGGAGACGGTTGACTAGTGCTTTGTGAATTCTGAATATATGTGACTTGTCGAGTACCCTCTGCACTTTTGTGCTATCAGTAATAGGTCTCCTCATTTCTGCCAATTCCTTCTTTATGGTTTCAAGCTCTCTGTCTCTATTAGCCAGTTGTACTACCAGTTCCTTCTCGCGAGCGGTTTCCCAAGGGGAGGTCTTAACTGGCCAGCTCAACTTTTTGCTTGTCTCTCTTTCCTTACGAAAATCCCATATCTGCTTCAGATATGAAACATATGTTGCCAGATACAAATATATAAGGTAGCAAATAAGACCTAATCTGGGCCTGATAAGGTCATATATGTGCAAAATGTTGCCCTTCAATGGCTCAGATTTGGCCATATCATGCAAACAATAATCCATATCTGAATGGGTAACGGGACGTTGTATGGCTTGATCAGGGGCATATATGGTATCCTCGCGACCTTATATGGCCTGATAAAGGGCATATATGGCATCGTCATGACCTTATATAGACAGACCAGGGTCATATGCCTGGCGTCAACAGGACTTCATATAACCTCATCGGGGCCTTAATTATGTAGGCGCCATAGCGATTGTATATTAGCAATATATGGCCTTTGTCTACCTTCTGAAAATATCCAATATTGGCATCATGTAGTCGAGCTTCAATTTTTCTACACTCAGCATGGCCTGCCTGCTTCGTGTTAATTGTATCCAATTTAGAAAATAGCTACGACTCCTAATATTTCAAATATTCTGCAGATTTCGCTGCACTATAATTATTACACCATGTGTTCCTTAATCCAGGAGGGGGCTGGGTTATGGCTACATGCCCTCTTTCCGCCTACTAACTCGCATTTTCATTTAAACTGCGACGGCAGTCCGGTGCACAAAAGTATGGTCGGTTAAGTTGAGCGATTCAAAATATCAAGAAAATGATGACAGTTCAGTATACGGCCCCCTGCGCGCTGTCTAGACGGTGACTCAACCTCAGAGACAGCTGGCGGTTGCTGCGTCGAGGGCCGCACTGGCTATACAGTGACTCCTCCTCTCCCGCGTTCCCCTCTTCCCTCTCAGACAGCAGCGGCCCCTGCGTCGCTTTCATCTCTCCTCCTCGCTGCCACGCTCTATACCGCGTAGGCCGCGAGCTCTCCGTTTTTTGTGTGCTTGCTTCTCCCCCCCCCCCCCTTTCAACTCCGTGTGCCGAAGCACTTGGTGTCTCGTTCCTTTTCGGTGGCAGACATCGGAGTTCGGTGCGGCTGGCGGGCGTGCCGCATCTTGTGTATGCTGGTATGTGTGTGTGTGTGCCAGCGCCTGTTCGCTATTAGCTGTGTGCATGTAACAAATATGCGACAGCAAACACACAAGAGCTTGTCTGACCGTCGGCACAGAGGAAATTACTGTGTCCCACTGCGGGTGGAAGCTGCCTCCCCAGCCTTGGCAGCGAACCTGATGGTCGATTGAGCTTTTCGGGGCTTCTGCCCTGGGTGGCCCCGGCGAAATCTTCACCATTGTGTAGAAACTGTAGGCGGATCGCACCCTCATCGTGTCTTCACGCCCGATCAACAAAACCGTGAGCGTGAGACTTCTTGTCGGGAACTAGAACTTTCCAGCCTCAGGATATTCTTCACTTTATTATTTTGATGGAAAATTAATCTTCCAATGAGTAAATTGGACGGTAATTGCCAGTATGTGATATTTTTCCGTACATTTCGTTGCTAATTTGTCTTTCGTTCCAGCAATTTTGACAAATTTCAGTGGGTGGATAGGGTCCCTCGTTGTTTATTATTATTATTATTATTTGCACTATCTAAGTACCTTCATGCTTGATTTGGTTTAGGGGCAGAGCTTTCGCTGTCATAATGAATGCCATCGGACATTTTTTTTTCTCTCTTAATTTCAAAAGCAACCACGAGTTAGGCGCGTTCGCTCATTTTGCACTGCAGTCTCTGCTTAAGGTAACACCAGTACTTCCTGACAGCCTATATGTACTTTGCTAAGGTTTAGGTATCAGCAGTCCCAGCAGTGGTGTGTTTTATCGCCCTACGGTTTTGCGGTACCTTTTCCGGGTATCGACAAACCTTTAAATTCCATTTCAATAGTCTAGTTCCATTAATAGCCGTTTATTTTATTTAGCTTCGCAAATAAACCAGCTCAAACTTAAAGCATTTACTGGTTAAAGCTCTGTGTGTAAAAGAGTAGGAAAAAAAAATGTGATATCTAATTTAATAGGTTAATGTCTTTTACTTTAGCTTCTCGTGTAGACATTATTCTGTTCAGATATCTCATTAGTTTGTTATAATATCGCGCGTAAATGAGTATAGAATCTCAATATTTACTAAAGGATGAGCATGTCTTTGATGAGAATGTCTTCCTGAACATACAGTGCCAAGGAGTTGACAACAGCCAATTAAGGAACCTAAGAGCTCTGTATAAGACAAAGATATCAAAGGAAGCTTCTGTGCTAAGCTGGGCGTGATAAAGGACAAACGAGGCAGGGACCTCACGGAAGCCTCAGAGATAAAGAAGAGGTGGCAGGAATACACAAACTGTAAAAGAAGGACCCGGATGTGCAAACACAACATAAGACGGCTGTGATTACTGATCTCGAGCCGGGCATTCTGAAGAGAGAAGTTGAATGGGCGTTAGCCAGCCTTGCTAAGAACAAAGCTAGCGGAATTGATGGCATTCCAGCTGAGTTGCTTCAAAACCTCAACCATGACGACGCTGTTCACGTTCTGTATACATTATGTTAGCAAATTTGGACAACCCTGCAGTAGCCACACGATTGGAGGAGGTCAGTTTACATCCCTATTCTAAAGAAAGGCAGTGCCAAAGATTGTTCCAACTACCGCACGATCGCGCTTATTTCGCATGCTAGCAAGGTGATGTTGAAAATCCTCCTAGGTAGGCTGCGGCAGTATGTCGATCGGGAGCTTCCGGATGTGCAAGCTGGGTTTCGCAAGGGCATCGGAACTAGAGACCAGATTGCCAACCTTCGCTGGATCATGGAAAAAGCAAGAGAATTCCAGAAACCCATCTACTTCTGCTTTATTGATTATGCGAAAGCGTTTGACTGCGTAGATCACACAAAAATGGCAAGCTCTCAAAGTGATGGGAGTTCGAAATCACCTCATCTATCTCCTCACGAACCCTTATGAAGGGCAAGAGGCCACAGTCAGAACTGGGCATGGTCTTACTGATTGGTTTCCGATTGAGAAAGGAGTGAGACAAGGCTGCATACTGTCACCCTGCCTATTTGACCTATATGCTGAGTGCATCATGAGGAAGGCCGGTCTGGATGAGTCTTCAGCTAGAGTGAAGATTGCTGGGAAACGTATCAACAACCTTACATATGCGGATGATACCACTTTAATGGCAGAAAGTGAAGTGGAACTCAAGTGGCTTCTGATGTGCGTACAAGAAGAGAAGTTTGGGCTTAAACTGAACATTAAAAAGACAAAGATCATGGCGTCTTGCCCCATCAAGTCCTGGAGCATCAAGGGACAAGGTCAAATGGAAGCTGTAACAGATTTTCTCTTCTTGGGCTCCAAGATAACCCCGGGAGACTGCAGCCATGAAATTAGGAGACGCCTGCTTCTGGGAAAGAGAGCAATGGCTAGCCTTGACTGCCTAGTAAAGAGCAGAGACAGTCTGCCGACCAAGATCCGTATAGCTCGTGCTTTGGTATTTCCAGTTGTGATGTATGGATGCGAGTTGGACTGTGAAGAAGGCTGACCGCCGAAGAATTGACGCGGTTGAATTGTGGTGCTGGCGGAGAATCTTGTGAGTTCCTTGGACAGCCAGAAGATCAAATCAGTCGATATTGTCGACCATAAACCCTGACTGCTCATTGGAGGGTCAAATTCTAAAGTTAAAGCTCAGCTACTTTGGTCATCTGATGAGAAGAGAGAAAGATTTGATGCTGGGAAAGGTTGAGGGTCACCGGAGAAGGGGTAGGCAGCGAACGCAATGGTTAGATGGCATCCTCGAGGCGCTGCAGATATGCGGTGTCAGGAAGACAGTGAGAGACCGGAAAGCGTGGCGTGATATGGTCCATAGGGTCACGAAGAGCCGGACACGACTGAACTGATACACAATTCAGGTCCGTCTTTGAGCGATTCCATATAGGCAGGGAAAAAAACCTGTGCTTTCAAAGCTACTTTCCTGTAAGGTTTGAAATGAAAGGGGAAATTCAGGTTTCCCTTTTTAGCTGGAATACTGAAATTGTCTTGTTTGTGTTGTAATAAAGTGTTATGTTGATATGCAGATATATAGATCTATAGTTCAAAACCTGCATGCCGTGCGGGTTAGATCTTTAAATCAGGAATTGGGTAGACAAGGCATATCTGACCAGATATGCCTTATCTGGTACTCGAAATCAGGAATTGGACAGATCAGGCATATACAGCCAGATATGCCTTATCTGGTACTCGAAATCAGGAGTTGGGCAGATATGCCTTATCTGGCCTAGATCTGTCCTAATATACCATATCTGCCCAATTCCTGATATACCTGATCTGGATTTTCTTTATAAGTCCAGATATGGCATTTCCGTAAGGGCTCTCTTCCTTGAACTTCCTTTGACTTTGTCAGGACCTAAGCCGACGACTCAGTCTCCTGTCCCCAGCAGTGGTGGGAAGGAGTTCAACCTACCTCTCCCCCGGTAGCCTTTATGGCTGTCGCGGACCCGCTATCGTGGCTGGTGTCAGAGTTATGTTGCTCTAGGTCGTTCTTGGGTTTATGGGGTCGTGTCTTGAGCAGCCTATACTTGCAATTCCGACTGCCGGTGCTGTGCATCCCCCCGCATACATTGCACTCGGGCTTGCACGTCGGTAGTTCTTCCGTTTGCTCCGGGCGATTTTCGCCGCATCTGTTGCCACGCTCAAGCCGTGGCTTGTAGCGCACATCCGTTCTGTGCCCAGTCTTTCTACAGTTGCAACAGGTCTCCACCCGCTCTGTGAACACTGATCTCCAGTAGAAAACTTGCCTAGGGAGCCTTTCCTCTCCAAAGGTAATCAGTAATAGATCTTGACTTGCCGATTCTCTTTGCGCCGAGTACGGCGATGTTCGGGTTGCGTTGATAAAGCCTTCGCGGACTTCTTCCGGAGTTCCGATGTCGTAGGCGCTTATATGACGCCCTTAATAGTCTCGTCGGGTGCCGCGATGTAGGGCGCCATGTCGAGGGTCTACTGATCTATAACTGTGGATTTGATGTTCACATAAATGCTCGCTCGTTGACGATTGGCCGTGCTGATCGTGTACGTGTTGTTCCCGGAGTTGATCCTTGAAATATCTTCGTCCAGGACGTTCATATAAGGTAGGTTTGCAGACGCGCACATGGCCTGCAGTAGGCGACGTGGCAAGTAGACAAATTCCAGCCTCTTGGCCTGAAGATTAGTCACTAACCGGGAGCTTCGTCATCGGTGCCCTCTGGCGGATGTTGGGATCTTACCTGTTTTTCTGAATGACGTTCACGGAGCTCGACGCGGGTTTCCAGTCTTCCTCGTGCGGTCATGCATGCTGAGAACGATCTCCCACTCATCGTTCTCGAATTATGTGGGGTCAATATCTTCTCCGTGCACAGCGCTTTTCATCGTGGTAGCCATGAGGGCCGCCATAGGGGCCGGCGTCGTCGACGTGGGGTATGTGACGCTAGGTCTGAGAGTTAGGCTAGCTAGCTCTTCCATTTGAAGGTGAAATTCCGATGAAAATAATCCACCGAATGGCCAAACTCAACTCTTGCACGGAATGGTGATCAGGATCTTTGTGGTGGTTTTCAGCCCGTGGGCGCAGATGAACGCTGGAAGACAGCGATTTAGCTGAGCATATGCGATGCAAGTCTTCCCCGCTCGACTTGACAGAAGAACCCTACAAGAGATAAAAATTCAGAGGCCGGCTAGCCCCCGCCGCAAGCGGCGGTGACCTACCACTCACTGCCCCCTAGTGCCTGAGCGATGCCACAGGATACCTTGTTGTGGCTGTAGGAAAAGAAAATGCACATGCCTGTTACTGACCCTGACCTGAGCCACCGCCGCTGCCTCGTGCAGACAGAAGAGAAAAAGTAGAGAAGAGGAAGAGAAAGACGCACGCCGCAACAGCCGTCGGTCACCACCTAAGCGGTGACAGGCGCAATGACGGCTTACAATAGATAAAAATTCGGTGGCAGGCTAACCCCCGCCGCAAGCGGCGCATTGACCTACCTATCCCAGCCACATCAGGGCCAGGACCAGCCACCCTCCCCATCACACAGGATACTTTGCAGACTTGCATACTCCATTCGTTGAACAGTGCTGCTGGGACCAGTGACATATCTGTTACCTGTTAAATTATTTCATTATGCCTGCACTTAGTGAACATGATAAAATAGATTAACAAGGTTAAGTGGCATATACCTTTTATAAGAACCTAAAATTTTCCACCCGTCTTTTTATAGAGGTATGTGTATATGTGCATATCTCAGATATCCCTGACATGACTTTCCCAATTGGGAGTGTTCCCTTTGCAGTTAGAACCAGTGGGAAGCCCAATTGGTTTCATGACTCCCGATCGGGAGTAAAGAAACCAGTTGAGTTGGACAGGACCCTTTGGGCAAATGATTTGGAATTGGCAGAACCAATTCAATCTGACTGGTAATCCCAATAGACCCACTGATTTTTTTTTCACTGGGACTCTCTCCTGACAGGCACGCATCGTCTCGCGAGTCTGCCGCAGCCGTCGCTGGTTAGAGAGTGAGATACATATATCTCCACATCCTCCCCTCCTTAAGAAGCCTTCCGAACGCAGACGCGGGCACAACGGGAATTTTCTCCAGCTATGCAGGGATAGAATTGCGAAGTCCTCTGGCTTTTATCGGTACCTCGGTCGACGTCCGCGCCGGCCAGCTGTTCCATCCAGGCTTTGGTTTCCTGTCAGATGATGGGTGAAGGGGTTTTGGCCCGTCTCAGCCTCCACAGTAAGCGCGGCGGCAACCTTCAGCTGAACTTCAACTCGCGGTTCCGTATCGGCTACAGCTGTCTTGGGGCTAGGCCCGTGACCGCGCCTCTTTAGTACTGGGTCAGCTGGCTCCATGACCGAGGCCACTGGTTGCGGCATTGCTTCCATTATGGGGCCAGGCCCCAGGGTTGCGGTGGTAATGGGGCCGCGGCTGCGCTTTCTGCCTGGGGTTGGTCAGCTTGTATTGAGGTAGTGCATGGCGGCCGCGTGTGCTCACGCAAGCAGCGGCGTCGTCCGATCAACGGGTGGGCAGCTCCGATGTGGCGTGGCTTGCAGATAAGGCGGCAAAGTATCCCAAGATGGCGACTGGTTGTCTTGGGCGAGGCGTAGCACTGGGGGTTCGTAGCGGTTCCCTATGCTGCGCGGTGGCTGGTAATTGTGACAAGCGATGTCGTTAGAATGGATTTCCGATCCGAGTTGGAGGTCAACACAAATGTAAATAAACTTCCACAGCACATGCTACGCAGCGGCTCAACACTCGAGCACGACTGCCATGGTTACCGCAAGTCAGTCTCACGTTAGCAAATGACATGAACGGTCCGTACGCTCATGCATTAACCGAGGCTGCTTGCCGGTTCGTGCCCTTATTTCTGCCTACGGCGCAAGTTACAACGAAACGCAGTGCTCGCCGGCTGATCGCAGAGCTCGTTTTCAGAGTGCGGCGCGGGGTGGGCAGCGTCCTCTACCGCCTCGTTGCACGTCTCAGGTCGCATACGTGTACGGGCCCGCTTGTCAATTTCTACCGCAAGCCTTCGAGCCTGCAAACAAGTGAACAAATAATTTTTTCGCACGCGAAACAGCCCGATCTATTTCGGGCCCAATGAGTCCACAGGTTGTTTGCTAGCGTCACTCAGAAAGTGTTGGCGCCGAAGCACCAGGTCACCTACTCCTTCCCAATGCGAGCGGCGGTCAGCCAAATCCATAGCTCGTCATTGCCAGTCATCCTCCCTGCTAGGCCTTTTAGCTCCAAACGAAATATGCACGTAAGAGGCTAACCAAGAGAGTTAAGTTGGACAACCCAGAGGGCTATGGAACAAAAAATGGTAGGGGTAACATTAAGAGATAGGAAGCGTGCAGAGTGGGTCAGAGAAATAACTCAAGTTACCGACATTCTCGTGGAAATTAAGAAGAAATGGACATGGGCAGGACATGTAGTGCGAAGAGAGGATAACCGATGGTCGCTTAGGGTAACAAACTGGATTCCAAGGGAAAGAAAGCGTAGCAGGGTGCGGCAGAAAGTTAGGAGGGCGGATGATATTAAGAAGTTCGCAGGGGTCAAGTGGATGCAGCTACCACAGAACCGGGTTAAGTGGAGAAATATGGGAGAGGTCTTCGCCCTGCAGTGGGTATAGTCAGGCAGATGATGATGATATGCTGGTTAACTACAAATTGCTGAAACAATAATCTTACAGAAAACAAGACTTCGCTGCCCAGCAGACTTGTGACGGACAAGGTTCATGGGAACTTGCACACAGTGACCAAGTTCAAGACCATTGCAGTCAGTTCAAAAGTGCTGTAAAGGGTTACTGAATTCTTTGCTTGCAAATGAGTGCCAAGACAAATCAATGGATTGAGATATGATTTGACCACCTAATTTTTGTTGGAGCCAATGGAAGCAAGCTTCCACGCAATTATTTCAGTTAAGCAAACTTTCACTTGAACTTCTTATAAAGGTCCCTTGAAGTTCGTTCAAGTCAAGCTTCACTGCAGTACTGAAGGTACATACACCACTCTAATTCTCAGTGTGCAAAGCAAAGCAAGGAATGCAAACTTCATGGTAACGGATTTTTGCAGCAAGGGGATCTTTCTATAAATAAGCTTTCCCACACAACCTTCACAGTAGATGTAAGCAGCAGCGAGAAAGGTCTTCAGGATTCGGAACTGCAGCGATATTCCTCCATCAGGGTGTAATATGCACTTAAACAAATGTCTCCTTGGTGCACAGCATATGCCACCAATAATGGCAACCAACGGGAGCTCTGAATGACTGGAAACAAAAGTTACAAACCACCACCTGACAGTACGTGCAAACGCTTCTTGTGTCACTACTGTCTCCAAGCATGTGGTCTGACTCACCTTGTTAGTAAACTTGTCTTCCAGCAACTCACTCAACGCAATTTTCATGTAGAGATCGAACCAGTTCAAGGACTTCATGACATGACCCCTCGCATCTGGTGAGGGCAGATGCCTTAAAAACTTCTCTTCTTCACAAGTATCCATTTGTCTTGTTTTGTGACATCCCTCCATGTGCATCAACTTCAAAGATTTGCAGTACAGACCAAACCATTGCTTTCCACACTGGAGTGGGCACCGTGCTACAGTGTGACAGTAAACTGCACCACAAAACAATGCGACACAGTTCAGCAGAGTCACACAGCCTGTAGCATGCGGACACAAGCAGTGGTTTGGTCCACTGGGGCAAGCAACCACAGGTGCGATGATGGGAGGAGGGCAGTTGTCACCTCATTCTGAAATGGGTGAAATCGATCCGACAGAAACACCATCCGGGTGTTGCATTCAATCATCTTTGCAAGGGAGGAGTGCCGTGTCTGCCCCAACCCTGACGACACATCCACACTAGCACACTTCACGCATCCAGAACACATGCGCACACATGCAAGACAGGGCTGTCCGATATAGAAACGGCTTTTATTCGTTTCCTGCTCGCCGCAACACACATCATACACAACATGCATCACGCACGCACTCCACCCACAGCAACGACCAACTAAATGTAATACATGTCTTTTTTTTTGTTGTGAAGTGCACACTCACTTTACACCAAGACCACCAAGCAAGAAGAAGAAGAGGAAAAAGAAAAAATACACGCGCACACTCTTTCTACTACAAAGAGAAAAAGGCTGCTTGCTGCTGCTCGTTACTTAACGTTCTCCCAGGCAAGTCTGCCCACTGTGAACAGGCTGGTTCTAGATGCGGGACATCACTGGGCCTTGCAATAGAGCGGTTACAAAAAAAAAAAAAAAAAGGAAATGGAAAGGGCACCCGAGATGAAAGTGAACAAGTTCAGAAGTGAACCTGCGCCAACCTTGTATGGTCAACAAGCCACATTCCGTTTACGATATTTCAGAGATGTACTGCAAAAGCGCGCCCACAAAACAAGGCCCTGTTACTCTGCGTTAGAAACAAAACAGTCATTTGTATGTTTTATCAAGTGTCAGGCTTCAACTCGCCACATGGCAGGT
This sequence comes from Amblyomma maculatum, assembly GCF_055883805.1. Lineage (NCBI taxonomy): Eukaryota > Metazoa > Arthropoda > Arachnida > Ixodida > Ixodidae > Amblyomma > Amblyomma maculatum. The sequence continues at coordinate 122,376,881 of NC_139346.1, forward strand.
ACAAGAAAAAGTGTGTTCACAAACAGTTCACACACCCTCTCACACAACGAATCAGCAGCAAGACTGCCATGGCTGAAAAATCTAGGAAAGAAACAAAAGCAAAGCTGGGAGGAAAGCAAACACTCCTCAATACCAGGCCACATGACTGGAAATTTCCCAAGCCTGTTCTTTTTGTCAAAGCGATTTAAGCATTTTCATTCTACTCTGAAAGCAATTTTCATTGAACAAACAAATCAAATAAATTCAAAGGATTAAACAGAAAAAGAAAGGTAATTTTGAAAGTCGGCAACACATAATCTCATACCAATAGACCACTGTCTGCTGAATTTGTTCACAATCCTTTTATCGTGCTGCGCTGGCCCTCCGGCAACATTTCAAACTTGCCTACACCTCAGCCTCTTTTCCACATTCCCAGTGAACATCAGCAGGGTTGGGAAATTGCCAGTTTTCAATACCAGCCTGCACAGCATCGAGCTTGCCACGAGAAATGTTGTACTAAAAGCGCCACAAATGGTGTTAATCAACTAAACCACACTCGCACACACACACAGAGATGCTTAAAAGAACCCGAGAAAGAAGGATACAACTATAATATCAACAGTGTTGTCACCTTTAAATGATTTTTCTGGTCACACAGCGTACACTTCATCCTACAAACAGCGAGCGCTACTGCCTCATCATGAGTGCTTGTGTCACGCACTCCACAGAAGATATATGAGGATGACAAAACATTACAGTTGCCTCACTATGTACACCACTCGCTTAGAAGAAAGAAAAAAATATAAAAAATGGGAAAAACCACAAAAAACATCAAACCCCACTAAAATCAAAGATCGAGCAACAATGATCAACTGAGGTGTGCACCGGGCCGCATTAACGGTTGATGATGCCAGACAGAATCGGTGGTCAGAGCCCAAGAGAGCCATGTTTGGCCATCTAAATCCGAAAGCTGGTTTGAAAAAAAAGCCATCTGTGCTCATCTGACAAAACTGCACATTTCACACCAACTAATGTCTGCAATGTTATTTGCACATAGGTGGGCAACCCCGGGACATGACGCATCACGTCTTGCAGAAGTCCCGATTATCAGTGAAAACTCATGCTCTTACTCTTTTTCATGTTACCCTGACAAGTGTTAACATGCCAAACTGTTCACAATCAAAAGCTGTTTCTTTTTTTTTTGCCAATAAGTCAGCCTGGATTTCCCGCACCATGCAGAGAAGCCGGCACAACTATCTACACTCACCCTCACAAACTCCCTCTTTACAGAAAAAAAATATATAACGGCATAATGGTAGCAGATGGCGGAGTCGGCGGCAGAAGCAGCAGCAGCAGCAGTTTTCTCCCTTGTGTCAACTAGGCTAGCTCCAGCTATTCCAAAGATATCGCTGACCACACACAGGTACCTTGTATGTACAAACACCACGTGCCGCAACGTCGACAAAAGAATGAAAAGAGTCCTGCAACCCAAAACCACATCAGTTTTGCTCACCAGCACTCTCCACACCACTGCACACCTAGCTCACTGGCGATGGCAGTCACACTATACTCTGGCTCTCTCTCTGTCGAGTGTGAAGAGATGTCACATTATGCATGCCAGTATCAAATTTCACTTCCACAACATGATCATACCTTCATCTCACAATGGGACTGAACCATACGCGACTTCCAGGCAAGACAATATTTGGCAGAGATCTAATGCTGAGAGAGCTGCCCATCACTTTGACCAGAAACCTGAGAGGCAAAGAAGACGATGCTAAACACGAGGCCCTAAGCCTGCATCTCCGAAAGAAATACTCAATGGGGAGGGGGGGGGGGAACACCTCTCCGCACTGCAACCAATGGTAATCGAACTGTTTTGATGAAAAGATTGATCTGAACTATTTTCTCCCAGTGACCCTACAAAGCAAAAGAAAAGGAGGGAGGGGTGTACTAATGGTACAAGGCAACTAACTTTGGCCTCACAATAAACACTGTCGCTATAACCGCAGGAGTCTAGATGAGCCTGGCACTATAGCTTTCAATATGGGAGCGAGGCTGATGTCTGCTTCCAACAACCAAGACTGATGACATGTTGGAAAATGGTGCAATTTCGAGAGGGTTTCGAAGAGCTGGTGGACTAAGCCGCCAAAACTTCAGCTGCAGAACATGTTACAGGTACTTTGTATCCAGGGGCATGGTACGAAGGTAATCATAACCAAAGGGCATGCACCTGCCCAGAGCTTCTTTGGGTGCAAGACTCTTCATGCCAGGGAGTCACGGCATAGCCTCCTTTTCTCCCCAAAGATGAGTACAAGGTTCATGCAAGATCCAGCAAGCACGAGCTCCTTACAACCAGGATGCCACAAATGCTAGAGAAAGGGAGGACTATGCCGGAAGCAATGTCTCTTTTTCACACGCCACAACCAGTGGTGGCAGCAGACAGCCATGGAGAAAAACACCTGCCAACGAAAGGATAAGCCAGACATTCATTTTGCTTTAGGAAAATGCCTAAACTACCCTACCATACAAAGCTGCACAATTTCACGCGCCCACGACTACTGCCCTAAACAGCGAAGGCATCTCATCTCCTGGCAGATGTAGCCAGAAACCAGCAGACCCAGAGGAGGGCGCGGTCAGAAAAACCAGAGAAAAGGGCTGTTGGTCGAAACCACTCTATTCTCCTCCATGCAACAAAGATGCGCAGCAAATGGATTTACAATGAAGTGCACCTGCCTTTCACCTGTATCGAAAGCACACATCCAGATACAAAATGCACTTTCACCAACTTTCTCCACCCGGCTCTCTATTCGTGACCAAAAGAAACAAAATGAACACAAAACTACCGCAGCGGGCTGCCACCCTAAGCGTGCCCGATTTTCCCAGTTTGAGCGTGCAGAAGATTTCTTCAGCTAATTGCCAATGCAGTCAGTGCAAAAAATGCAAAACAGTTGTGTCCAGATTAGTTTGAAGCAGCACTCACTCACTGAGGTAAGTCCGACGGGGATGAGCACGATGCCAGGGAACGCCAGTTCACCCCCAATTTCGGCTAGCAATGACTGGCACCCGAAAATGCGCACCCCGAGCACTAACGGGGCCATCGCCAAACAGGAAGACGAGAGCGGTTGGCTCAGAGAAGCAAGCTAGCAACGAATTAAGACCAAACCCTTACAAACGCAGTCACCACCAGCTAAATTAGCTAGCTAGCGCACAGTCACGAGTAGAAAAGCCTGCTTGGAACCCTTGGGCAGGCGTGCAACACGGGAAAAACCCGGAATGGAATTTCTTTAATGCTCACCACGCACACCAACCTCGTAGCTAAATGCAAAGTACAGGCATGCCTCCCTGCTGGTCCTGGTTCATTAGAAGGCAGCACTTTGCAAGGACGTGGTGGTGGTGGCTGCTCAGTGTCACAGTGAGCCATTTCAAGCGCAGTACGAAGCCACGCCTTCCCAAGGTGATCATCGTAGGCAAACCCAGAGATTTGTTAACCAGCACCAGCTAATGGGGATGCACCTGACAAGCATGTTAAGTGGCTTCAGAATGCAATGCAGTGATCATATACCTTCTGCACTAGTCAATGTTAGAATAAGCATTACAATGCTCATGGTACCTGCAGGTAAGGCAAGACACACCAACCTACATGAAGTGGCTCCGTTCGTCTGGTGAAATTTACGTGGAAACCCATGCAAAAGAGAGACACACACCCGGTCGACCAATGCTGAGCTTCAGGTGCCATGAGCACTGTCAAAATCGAGGTGGCCCCTAGCCTTGAGAGACTAGCACAGACAGAGAAGAATCTCGCATACGCAGAGAACAGCTTGCGCCAGAAATGATACACATGTTATATGTACAGCAGAGAGGGGGAAAGAAAGAACAGCAGCAGTGTGGCAAGAGAGAAGAGACTCCTCCAGACACGCACCATGCACGCCTTAAATACACGTGACATTCGCACGGGCTTTGTCCTCGCAGGCCCCACACACTTTTCTCCAGTGCCCAGGAGGAGGGAGGCCGGCGGAGGCCCACGCGAACCACCAGGCATACCCACACGCACAGGCCAGACACACCACACGACACCCGGACGGAGATGCTGGCGGCCGCGCCACCTCCCTCCTCCCAACCCGCACCCAACGCAGCAGCCGATTCCCCCGCCAGTACGAGCCAGTGCAATCTCAGAAAAACCCTTCTCCACCTTCCTGGGGCGGCTGCACAGGTGCACGTGGGTGGCTGGGGAGAGACACGCAACGAGCCAGTCTTTGATCGCAACAATTACGTCGAATGCATTCATTCAGCCCCTGGGTGACAAGGTCTGTCCACAGGCTCCCATCTTTTGTAACAACCAGACTGCACCACCAACTGAGCCGCGTAGTGGCTTCCTGCATCCACCCAGTGCACCAGTGCCACCAGAGAGCGGGCAGACCAAACGGCCCCCAGGAGCGTCATGTCGCCGCTCAGGGGGAAACGGACATGCCGAAGCCCTGCTTGCCCTCGCGCTGGGGCCAGGGCCCACCTTGGCCCGCCCCGCCGTCCCCGGAGCCGCCCGCCTGACCGGCCCCTCCCTGGCCCATCCAGCCCAAGAAGGAGCCTGATCCGCCGGCGCCCGAGTTGGGCGGTGGCGGGCCCCCTGGGCCCTGGTCCGCCGCGCCCCCCTGGAACGACCCCCCGAACAGTCCGAAACCAGCCGCCTGCCCCAGGGCTGCCACCACGGCCGAGCTAAGCGGCAGGGTGGCCGCGCCCAGGTTCAGCGCGCCCATGCCCAATGTGGGCGGAGTCGTGTTGACCCCTTGTGGGGGAGTGGCCTGAGCCTGTGCCGCGCCCAGAGGCCCCATGCCCAGGCTGCCGCCCAGGAGGTTGGGCAGGTCGGCCCCGCGGTGTGCACCCCCGGCTGCCTGATGGCCCCAGCCACCATGGGGTGCTAAGTGATGTGCGCCTGGGAAGGGGCCCGGGGTCGCGTACGCTGCCCCCTGGCCCGCAGGCCGGCCAACGTCCAAAGGTCCCCCTCGATGCGCAGGGCCAGCGCCCGGTCCCCTACCCCCGGCACCGCCCCCTGCGCCTCCTCCTGCGCCGGCGAGCGGCCCCAGTGCGTGGTGGTGGGCCGCGGGCGCTGCTTCGCTCTTGGGAACCGCGTTGCTGACGTGAATGCTCGTGCCGCGAATTATGTGGTCCTCGCCACACAGTGACTGTGCCACGTCCGGGTCAACAAATGTGACAAAGGCAAACGCGCGGAATGGCTTGGGGATGAACACGTCTGTCACCTCGCCGAACTTAGAGAAGTATTCACGCAGGTCGTCCGAGCTCAGGTCCTCTGTGCAACGGCCCACAAACACCTTGCGGCTCAGCTCCGATGCTTGTCCATCCTGCGCACCACCGCAGGAACACATATGTTGCCATTTGCCACAGGTCAACCATTAAGTATACCACTCACAGCACCACACAAACTGTTTAAGAAGATGAAGCTGAACTCTAGGCAAAAGTAAGACTAAGGCAACCCCAGACTTCGGATGATGACACATCATTCACTGAACCTCACCACACACAAAATCTCGATTTTCAATATAATTTTTTCTCATAATATATAACAGGACCGTAACATATATGAGCAGGTCCTCTCATTGCAACATTTTTTTTTTACTTATTTCTGTCAATATGTTCATAAATCTCACGCTATTCCAGCTGCCTTACAAATACATAAAAACGTGCCCTAGAAGTTTTTCTAAGGCAGTCTTATTTATAATTATTCATGAGCACAGAACAAACCTAAGAAGCAAAATTTTGCTATGGATCGGAAACTTAGATTCCTTCTATGAGTACATTCATAAAAGTATCTTACAATATGACACAGTTGCCTCACCATTCTTATTAACAAAAGTCACCCAGTGGTTTTCTATGGCTATTTCAAATACTCTGTGGGAGCCCGAGAAATGCATTAAAAGCAAATATTGATACAGTAAAAGCTCGTTAATTCAAATTCCACGGGGCCGCCAGGCCAGTTCGAATTAACCAAAATTCGAACTAATGAAAGTGAGCAAAAATGAAGGCGTTTGATGCCCGGAGGGCACGAAAAACATTTATTTAGCAAAAAAGTCTGTTATCATCTTCTGCTTCTTCTCTCTGAGGGCTACCGTACTCACTCGGTCTTCTAGCATGCAAATGCGATGCAGGGAGTCTTCTTCCCCCTCTTCAAAGCTGAAGAAAAGGCGCGCGACATTCAGCGCTCCCATAACTTCTGCCGCAGACGGACGCACGGGCTCTTGCTCCTCGTCGTCGTCCTCATCTTCTGCCTCTTCTGGGACAGACTGCTCCCCAACAATTTCAGCGACAATGTCCTCATCACTTAGGGCACCGCACACTGCTGCATCGCTGTCTACTCCAACGTAATCATCAAAACTGACGTCCTGCAGCACAGCACGCACAGCCGCAGGCAGAGGCTCCGGACTCCCATCGTCGCCACTTTCTTTCATACTTCCGGCAGCAAAGCCACAGTGGTGGAAGCAGTTTGCAATTGTGGACGGCGTGACCTGCTCCCATGCACGCACCAACATGTGCATTGCTGTGAGCAATGTGATGGTGCTGGTCTTCTGGTTTCCAGTGCACAAAGTCATGCGCTCGATCATGTGGCGCCTATAGAAACATTTGATGTTTCTGATCACCCCCTGATCCATCGGCTGCAAGGCCGCAGTCGTGTTGGCGGGCAAAAAGACGAGCCTTGTGGCTTTCAGCTCGGCGTCGACTTTGTGTGCCGAGCAGTTATCCACAATGAGGAGAACTTGACGGTTCCCTAGCTCCATCCTCCGATCGAATTTCAAGAGCCATTTTTTAAACAATTCGCCCGTCATCCACGCCTTGCTGTTGGCGGAGTATTCCGTCGGCAGCGTCCTAATGTTCTTGAAACATCTAGAGCGGCGTCCAGAACAGTAATCCGCTCTTTGCTTCGCTTGCCGCCAGCGCAGCTGTCCCCTTTAAATGTTACTGTTCTGTCGGGCTGGAGCTTATAAAACAAAGCCGTCTCATCAGCATTGAATATATCATGTGCCGAGTAGCTTTCTAAGTACTGCTGCAGAGCACCGCTTCGCCACGTGGCACAAGTTTCTGCATCCACTTCTTTGGCTTCTCCAGACAACACCCGGAAGACAAGATTATGTCTGTCTCTAAAGCGGTGAAACCATCCTTCGGAGGCGACAAAATCTTCCACATTCAAGCGCAGGGCGAAATCGGCCGCCTTCGCCATGATAATTGGGCCGCTCAGTGGAATGTCAGCGCTTCTCATTTCATTCACCCACGTGATCACAGCGGTCTCAATTTCCGGATACTTGGCTAACCGAAGCGTTTTTCTGTTGCTGGCGAAATCTTCGGCTTCATAGGCATCCTCGATGGCCTTCCTATTTCGGACGTACTTACGTCGACAACGTGCTTGGTGGAATCCCGTGCTTTTTCGCGATTTCCACTTTGCTGGCCTTCCGTTCATCCACCTCGCGTAAAATAGCCACTTTCTCCTTCACCGTCTTGGCACAGTATTTCCCACGCGAACACATCTCACGGACACAAGCTCACAACAAGCGGCGTGCAAAACGAGGGCTCACGAAATGCGACACGAAACCGTGGTCGATAACACTAAAACGTCGTTCCTCGAAGGAGTCGCGGCAGGAAAGACTGTTTAGTACTTGTTCCAGCACCCTAGCGGCGCCCCGATGGTTGTGCCATCTATCGTTCTGCCGTGAAGGCTTCCAACGATGGTTTTTAACAGCGCCGCTTGGCGGCGGCGCGCAGTTCGAATTATGGGTGGCGGTGCCAATTTTTGAGTGAATTAACGAGCTGTTACGCGCATAGACTTCTATGCACTGCGGACCGGACCACGATGACTATTTCGAATTATCCAAAATTTCGAATTAACGAGTTGTGAATTAACGAGCTTTCCCTGTACACGCCAAAAGCATAGACCGTTCCCATGAACATGTGCATGATAGTATCTTAAAAAATTGCGCAAAATTAAGTGATGTCCTAGAAACGAACATGCAATTTCCCAACAATGTTGCACAATGATGCATCTAGCTAAAATAGAATGTGAAAATGAAGGTAGGCCAGATGAACATAGCAGGCAGAAAGTGGCACACACACAGCAGGCACTTGTCGACAATGGAACACAGGACAACACATGCCACCAATGGTCCACAAGAAAAAGAAAGGAAGCACACATAGCACTGACCACGTGGCACATTATGTTAAAGAGAGTTCAACCTCCTTGCCAATACCTGTAAGGTCATTTGTATTAACCCATAACTGAGACCCAGTGGCCTGCTCCAAAGCTAAATACCAATTACAGAGGAGCTTCCCGAGCAAATTAACGGGACATGTCATGATTGCATACCATATTTACTCGAATCTAGGCAGATAACTTAAAAAAAAAAAAAAAAAAAAAACGAGATATAAAACTCTGGGGTCGGCTTAGATTCAAGGATTTTGTCTCAGGGTCTCATAATCATGAAATATTGGGAAAAAAAAAAAAAGTAGCACGCAGGTGCCCCCCCCCCCCCCCCCCTCGGAACACCAACAAAAGACAAGCCGTAGCCGACGGCGGCCAAAGCACACATGAGCACTGGCTGCCATTTTGGCCTTGTTTTCTCGTGTGCTCGCGTCCTACCCTGAGGGCGTTTCGGGGGGTTTTATACGTCCGCTTTTTTCACCGACACCATAGCACCAAGCAGGCGGTGTCACTATAGCATCGCCTTCAAGCGAAAAGTTATATTCGCTGCAGAAGAATCGTCAAATCTTCAAGCTGGGTGGGACTTCAGCGTGGATGAAAAGAATGTTCGCCATTGGAGGAAGCAGCGTGATGAAATTTTTGCTTGCGCCGCAACGAGAAAGACTTTCACAAGACCGCCATCCCGAAGTGGAGTCGGCACTAGTAGAGCTCATCAAGTTGCAGAGAGCAGCGGCACTTCAAGTGACCATGGAAGTATAGAAGCCAAAGCAAGAGAGCTGGTAAGAGTGTGAGGTATTCCACGGGACCAGTTCAAAGCCAGCCGGGGCTGATTGCGAAAGTTCATGACGCTTTGGCTTCAGCCTCCGACGCCGCACGTCGATCTGTCAAAAGCTGCCGGGAGACTTCTAAGAGAAGCTGATTTCGTTTCAGTGATTCATTATAAAGAAGAGGATGGAGAACAGCTACGCCCTAGGGAACGCTGACCAAATGCCCATATGGTTTGACATGTCACTGGTGTACACCGTCAACGAAAAAGGTGCGAAGGAGGTGAAAGTGCGCTCAGCCGGATTGAGAAGCAGCGCATGACGGCAATGCTGTGCTGCACGGCGGATGGCCACAAGCGGTCCGCCTATTCAATTTTCAAATGGAAGACGCTTCCAGCTCGGGAAGTGTTTCATAGGAATGAGATCCTCCACGCTAATGAAATTGGATGGATGACGAGCGAAATGGTTGAGGAGTGGATAAGAATAGTTTCGGAGAGCATGCAGGGGCCCTCTTGGCCAAACATTCACTCTTCGTTCTGGACTCGTACCATGGCTACTTAACTGACAGCGTAAAAGCTGCGCTTGCCAAAGCCGGTACCGACGTCGCTATCATACCTGGCGGCATGACAGGCCAGTTACAGCCTCTAGATGTATGCCTTAATAAGCCTTTCAAGGATCAGCTGCACAAATACTTGGACTGGCTTGGTGAAGAGTGCGAGCTTACACCAACAGGTCGCGTAAAGCGCGCATCGCTGGGAGTCATGACCAGTTGGATTTCTGCAGCCTGGGATGATATCGGGGAAAGCCTGGTTGTGTGTGCACTCCGCAAGTGCTGCATTTCCAATGCACTTGATGGCACCGAAGGCTGTGCACTCTATGAGGAGCCCAGCGATAAGGAAGTCAGCAATGACGACGACTGAGCAGGATAATGTAAATAAATGTCATTTTCATGCTGTACCTCTTGTTCGCAGTTGTTTTTTCGGTCGGCCTACAACGAGGTAAGTTTTTATTTTTTTCTGTGGACTTCAACTTTCGGGTCTCAGCTTAGAATCGTGGCCGGCCTAGATTCGAGTAAATATGGCATGTCACACTGATGGGTGTACAACAAAACAGCGTGCTTTCCGATGCACGACACAGCACGGCACTGTTTGGCCTGCAGCTGTTTTTCTGAAAGATAAACTCTAACAACCGCACCACACCCGGTTACAGAACTTCCCAAAACTTCAGCCCGTGTGCCACAAGTGCTCAGTGTGAGTGGAAAGAGAAGGAGGAAGAGGAATGAGAGTGAAGGGTGGCCTTACTTGAGCACTCACTTTGGAGTTGGGGATCTTGACGTCACACCAGCGGCCATCGATGAGGTGCCGCTTCGACAGAGCCCTCATCTGGGACTCGTAGCTGGAGAAGCGGATGAAGCCAAAGCCCTTGGACTGGCCAGTCTTGGGGTCCTTCTTCACCTGGCACCGGGACAACAACAGAAGGTGGCAAAAGTGAACAAGGGGAGGGGGGGCTACATAGGCACATCCTTGCACTTGAAGGCCACCAACAGGTCAACCAACAACAGCCGGTGACCCTGCAGGAGCACGTCCTATGGAGATGCGCATGCAAAACAAAATTTTCCGAGCAGTTCTCCTTTCAGTGCGTACTCACGTAGACCGTTGTTCGCTCCCGGTTGGTGTGTGCTTTGAAGAAGACTGTGGCAGTGATTCAACATTCAAAGCCATCATTCCAAAAAGGCACGACAGGTGCATGTCAAGAAGCAGGACTCATTCTTAGCAGGCGTTCTCTCACCTGGTATCTGTCCGATAGACCAGGCTTCTCTTCATGTTTATGGCAAAAGAAGCAAACAAATACAAGTTGTTCAACCTGCACGATAGCTGTAAGGAGCAAGTCCTTGTTGCCCCGGCTTTGGCGGCCGCTTTTCGATGGAGGCGAAAAGCAAGGCGCCCGTGTGCTGTGCGATGTAGAACCCCAGGTGGTCGAAATTCCCGGAGTCCTTCACTACGGCGTCTCTCATAGCCTGAGTCGCTTTGGGACGTTAAACCCCACAAACCAAACCAAAACAAACCTTGTTACCTTGCGTAATTTTATCACAGATGGATTTCTTGCCATCTCGTTACATCTGCCAAATGGAGCGAAACAAGTCAGTATATACTAATACCCCGTTTATCATCGACCTGTTGCGGCAGTCGGTGCCGCTACTTGTTTCCAAGCTGCAGTCTCATATTTTCTCATGTTGTGGATGTCACTGGATTCAAAAAGCATAACATTTTTGTCAGGCCATAGACTGGTCAAACCTCGTTACATTTATTATAAACAGTGGCTCGTTCATAGATGGAAGAAGAGCCAGTGTCAGCAACAGTGCGCAGTTTGTTTTAGTTCCTTTTATAATGCTTTGAGGGCTGCTTTTGCGTAGACCATTCTGGGTCGTCCTTTTCAAAGACTGTACGACTGAACCAACATAGCATACGTGACAGTATGCTAGACTCCAAAAGAAGCTCGCGCGATTTGGAGAAGCAGCTGTTGACAGAGTGTGCCCGTTAACGGCATCTCCAGCCTCGCGACACACACTTACTGCGCCGTTTTAAAAAATAAAGCTTCGGAATGTTTGTTCCATACTTTGCCATAGCGTTCTTCAAAGCACATGCCAATTGTGTATCAACAGCTGCCTACACGAGTACACAATGAAAGGAGAAAAACTTACGAAAATTATGTCTGCATAAGCATCTCTATGGGTCATGCTCCTGCAGGTCGCCGGCTGCCGAACGATTCCCACACGCTAGTATCGCGATGGTTTGAAAATAAATCACCTTTGAAATGAGGTTGCATACTTTTGCAATCTGTATTGCTATGGGGCGTCATCCCATTTGGGAAGCAGAAGTGGCCACTAGTGGCACTGAAAGCAGCACAGACAGTGCACTAAGCCTGTAGGAGAGTATCCACAGGTGGCAGGCAAACATATGCCAATTCGACAAGAACCAGTGGAAGTAAAGGTGTAAGTTTCCTTCAATCTTCCTCTTGGCTGCGGAGATCATCAAAAAGTGCGGCCACTCAATCTATGTATATTTATATCTATCTCTAGCCTCGATAGGAAAACTTGGCATGCTTTCAAGCAGTGCAGAAGCCACGACTGCCTTCATAATTACAACGCTTGAAAACATAGTATTAGCGCAAACCACAAGGACGAAGAACAAGAGACGCCACAAACGCTAGTCTCGCGTCATTGCGGTTCCAGGTCTTTGTAGTTGGCGAAAATAATACCATGTTCTCAAAATTCAAACACCAACAAGCCCAGCCCTTTCTGCATTTAAACAATTTAAACATTACAAATTAGTTCTAAGTAATTAGTCACAGCTGTGTCACCTTCCTCACTCGTACTAGACTCGAGAGTTTAACCTCGCCAGGGCAGAAGTCAACCTGCAATGTTCCAAGCTTCCTTTCTCCTGCTCAGGAATGCTTGTATTTTGTACATGCACGTGTACACTGAGGACAATTTTTTGTATTATTTTTCTGAGTACAAATAAATTCTGTTGCTCTTTATTTCTGTGCATGCTGACGTTTGTCTAGCAGCATATAATGCAATTGTCACAAAAAAAAAGAGAATTGCAATCCTCCCGCAAGTCGATTCAAACCCATGACGTCCTTACCAAAAAAGACTGGCTGCCCCCGTTTTGAAGTCAAAAACAGCACTGTCGTGTAACCTCTGCAACCCACACCACAGAAAATGGCTTCAAAACAAATATCTTACTAGCATAATTGTCCAGCACTTCACAATACAAAAAAAACAAAATAGAAAGTGCAGTACCCTACCAACACAGGGAAACTTCAATTTGTTCTCAATGTTCTTTCTCGGAAAACTTAGACCAAGCCTCCAGCTTTATTAGATGCAGTAGTCTTTTCAATATAAATCAGTTAAAAAAGAAAGGCTTCCCCGCACATAACTCAACGAAACTTTTTCTTTCTTCTCTTATTCTGAACTATCTAGACTTAACAGCATATGATACCTGAATACCTGACACAGTGTACTGAGTAACAAATTGTCTCCCACTCACTCACTCACTCGCATGCACACACACACACACACAAAAAAGGGCTGGAAGAGAACATGGTACAGGACTGTGTAGACAGCTTAGGTTGTCATAGCAGGCAACAATGTGTCCTTTGCTAGCGCATCTAAAAAAGTCATCAAAAACAGCCCATCACTGAATTTCACACTGTCAGTCTCTCTGGCTCTCAGAGCCACACCATGGTATTACCTGAACGATGCATATTACCCTACCCTATATATATATATATATATATATATATATATATATATATATATATACACCATGCTTAAACCATGAATGTGCCGAAGTTGAAACAGAACATACCCACACTTTAAATGATATCCCTGCTCTTCAGTAGACTGACCGAAAATTCGGTTGACAACCCCACGATAATGCAACCTGATAATGCAATCCTAACAGCAAGTGCGTTAATTGTCGACGACAATAAACGCCTTTTTGTGTCAGCACTGCTTGTAGCTTCCCTGAATTCAGAAATCAGCATTAAGCGAATAATGGCAAGGCTTGTGTCGCTGCCTTCTGTTTCACGGCGATATCAGTCTAACTCGGAACAATGTGAAAGCCTCTGCACTAGGTTTAGTACGACTAAATCACTCCTATATAAAACACGTGTGCACAGCACTCCTGTCTACCCGCATTGGACCCCTCTTTCTCACCTGGGCCATGAGGACCTCCCCGAAGGACTCGAAGTACTGGCGCAGGTCCTGCTCCGAGGTCTTCCAGGGCAGGCCCAGCACTATCAGGTCCGAGCACTTCTGCCGGTTCTCCAGCCGCTTGGTCTTGGCTGTGCTGTTCTCCAGCTGCTCGTCACTCTTGCGCTTGTTCTCAGAGTTGTGCAGGCACGCATCTGCATCATTGGCCCAAAGGAGGTGAAGCACAAAGCGACCGACACGCTCACTACACACGAGTAATTGATCACAACTGCAATTTCTTAATCTGAAATTAATTGAGTTCAGTAACTAAGCCCATGAAAAGTGACTGAACTGCAGACAACTGATCCCTGGGAATGAGGGAGAGGTGATGAAGGTAAGTGCATGAGGGTGCTTCATAGAGTCCGTGCCACACCGTGCCGAAGTTGCTTCAGCGGTGAAGAGCCCAAGAGCACTCCCATCAGGGTATCGAGCCAGATAAACAATTTAAATATATCTGAAAACAACTTCCAAGTGTCCACTTCAATCTCTTTGAGCCCAATGTGAACCCAAGTCTATTTAAGGAAACTGGTTCACAACACTAGTGCTTTCCGCAAAGTTCAAATTGTCGAAGTTCAGAAATATATAACAGATATCACATTACTACTAATCTATTTGCGAAATTAAAAATATAACTGCCTTACGAGAACATTAGACTGTGAAAAAAAAAAGGTTATTCATTATTTCAACCACATTACGTATGCCTGGTGAAGAGTCATGCTCAAACCAAACAAGAAAGTAAAGGTGACATGGCAAGTAACCCGTTTGCCTCCATGCAACAGTTTGGTGTAGCTCATGGGTTCAACATCCCAAAGTGACTCTGGCTATGACAGAAGCCGTAGTGGAGGACTCCAGCAATTTACACCACCTGGGGTTCTTTCAACATGCATTGACAATGTACAGCACACGGGCGCCTTGCTTTTCGCCTCCACCAAAAAGCGGCCGCCGCAGCCGGGATTCGATCCCGCATCCTTGTGCACAGAAGTCGATCGCCTTAACCACTGCACCACCACAGTGGGGCACCTCCATGCAATAGACTTGCACCCTTTTCTGAGTATGCTATGCTTGTTACCGATTTTGTTGTCAGAGCCGAATGTTAAAGCAACTAAACGTAATGCAAGTGAAGTGTTTTATGTGCCAATCAATAACTGCACTGTGAATTGCTCTTAGAGGCACCACCTTCAAATCCCATGCTTCATTACACCAGCATGAATCGCTTCTATCAATACATCCTGGCTCCGCTACTTTAGAGATTAAAAAAAGAAAAACCATCAGCCAAAGGGCTGTATAAATCCAACAGTGCCTATCACACAAATTCGCATTCACGGTGAACTGGATTTTCTGACATCATCCAAAGTTGTACATCGTCCAAGCTGAGCATGAAGCGTATTGGTAGTCCAGAATAGCCTGCTGCATGTTCTTTCACTGAGCGCACCAGGCAGCACAAGGGTAAGTGGGGCTGTATTTGTGAACGAACAAATTACATTCCAGCCCTCACAGTGGCTTATTCATCCTTTCACAGGGACAAAGCTAGAAAGTATGAGACGAATGCCTGCCAGCGAAATGCGTTTGTCAAAGTTCAGACTGCCAGCCAGATTTAGCCAACTGAGCTAAATGCAATTATGAAATAACAGCACTGCAATCAACTTTCAAAATTCGAATTGGGAAGCTAGAATCAGGAAGGAAGAATCCATAATTGCACCATTTTTCACAAAAAAATTACTACCTACTACGAAGTTGAAAGACTAGTGGACTATTCAAAACACAGCCTTTGACCAAGCATAATGCATATATATATATAAAAAAGACTTCCCCCCCTTTTAATTACTGAGCAAGCTTCCAGTGTAGGCATGCTTGCACATGCTAGGTCCAAGTAATTAACTGAGAACTGCAATGCACGAGACATAAAAAAAAAAATAAAAATCTGCTCCCTGCCAGGTGCCCTTCATAGATGCTGCAGCTGGATAACACCATCACAAACAGCGCACAGCTGACACTGCGGAATTTCACATCTGGCAGCACCTCACGTCTTTTGTGTTTTCAATCTGACAGCTCTCTTCTTTTATTGCAACAGCAGCAGCAACAGGTTTGTCTGCTAGGGGACATGCGCACATCGCTGGCTTATTCAATGCCGTCACTTGCCAAGCAAAGGTTCAACAGAGTTTCTATATTGAGACCCGATATTACATACCTCTGGCCTCAGTTTGTCCCACAAACACAGATTTAATTTTAAGAGCCACGGCAGAGGTGCTACCTAAGGCCAAAAAAAAAAGAAATCTAGAGAATAAAGTGCAACTACTGCGTACGCACTGGCAAACATGGACAGGGTAATTAAGTGAAACACGATGTTGCAGATACTGGTAGAGACAGCAGGACACGTGTAGGTTAATAAATGAGCAAATTCCTGCAAACCTGAAGTCAAAATGACAAAGACTGTCACCAAGCTGCTGCAACAATGTCAGGGCTGCTTGACAACAGATGCTGCCTGAATATTTTTTGGCATGGTACACAAGGTTTAAAGTTCAGAAGGTGACCGCGAACGTTGCGAGACGCCATAGGGGAAGGCTTTAGATTAAATCGCCAGCAGTTTTTAAACTATACGACCGAAAGGTGAGCTAGTTGGTCTTGCTAAAGAGAATGCAAATTTTTTTCAGCGCGAATTACACAGAACAAAGGAAGGAGTGACGCAGGACGAACGCTGAACGCATATGATTTTGAGCGTTCGTCCTACGTCTCTCCTTCCTCTAGCCTGTGTAATTTACACAGCAAAGATATGCACTCTGCTTCTTAAGCGTGCTCAGACTTTTGATCCCAGTGTAATGTGGCTGCCACTGCTTGGATTTCATCCTGCGCCACTGGCCTCAGCAGCCTTAGCCATTACTTTAAGACACCACAGCGGGAGCTTGGAATACTTCAGCTCTCAGTAAAAACAGAAATGCAGCCTAACTAACGGCTCGGCAGCATGCCTCCAATTCCTAACCTTTCGCAAGCTGTGTACTTGAAGGTACGCAAATTCAAGGAAAATGCAAAGAACTGAAATCAATAATGTGATTAAACATTCTTGAGCAGCTGAGTGGCATTAGGGCTCCACACTTAGCACATTCCAAGAATTCGACAACAATTTTTTTTTTTTTTTTCGAGTGGTGTGCAAGACACTATGGTCTTGGTCAAAAGTCCTGAAGCCAAAAAATTTTCATACCACCCGCAAAATGAAGCCGTCACAAGATCAAAGGACCGTGAAATGCTACGAGACTGTTTCCTGCTGTGGTTAGGAATCATTTCGCAGCGTTTTAATTGTCCTTTGGCCTTTAATGATGGCTTGACAGCTCCATTTTGCAGCTGAGACAAAAAGCTTTCAGCTTCAGGACCTTTGACCAAGAATGTACATGAGTCATATTGTGGAATTCACCTATGCAAGCTAAAGTCCACCTTTTTTTTTTAATTGTGCAGTTTTGGTAATAGCTGTCATTCAATGGTTGAAATTAAAACTGCATGAGAAAAAAAAATTCAATGATAAATTATTTACTGCTTTCTCCCGCACTCCACGTAGCTATTCATATTTTTTCTAATGTTCTACATACATTTGATAACTGTACTTTAAATGTGACACTGGCAGCTATTCAGTGAGAAAATAGGTGCATCTGTTGTGGCTGCTGCCTTGTGTAATAGAAGCCACCAGCTCGGTTTGTCACAAGGGCTTAGCATTAGCAAACGGCAGGACTACTGTCGAGCCACCATCACAAAGCATAAAAAATGAACTGCCTGAGAGACTACACCACGAGTGGCAGTTCATGTGAACTCGTGACTGAGTTGCTGGCACCCTCCACCATTTTTTGTTTGTTCTGGAGCACATATGGAAGTGTCCTGAGCACTTGGGGCAAGAACATGTGCCACTGTGCACAGACAGTTTTGGCATCCCTTTAGTGACACTCCCCTAGACAGCACAGTGTGGCCTTTCGAGGCCCACCACACCAACCCAGTGCATGGGGCATTCGTGGGACCAGTGGCAACCATTGACCATTCTGCGAGAAGCAGCAAAAGTTAATGCCATGACTGCAGCAGAAAGCAACTGCTGGGATGCTATCAACAAACTGGGGTCCGCAGAAAAAGAACAGAATGCCCGCTCTACAGCAATCAATGATATTCAAAGAGGTGGAAGAAGCAAACAAAAAGTGGAAACTCTTGATACTGCATTCACCCTGAACCTCTCCAAATGCTTGAGCCTCACGCGTCAAAATTTGCCACATGCCTTTCTCAACAGGGAGCAATGCACGAAATAGCATCTTTAACAGCTTTGCACGGCTGCCTCGACAAAGGCATTCCTGCAGGCCTAGAACTCCTAAACGCAGCTCTGTGCAGTTTACAGCTGATGAGGGATACAAGCGACATACAAGTGATAAACCGATAATTCAATCACAGCTCATCAACTGCACCACAACTTATATGCCTCTCTCTCTATCTACCAGCAGGATAGGGTGACTCCCCACTAATCGGTGCCTCCTCTTGGAGCCTGCCAACCCACAAGCACAGCTTGTATACAGGGAGTACACATTCCTAACACAGTGATCGCCACTTTCATGTATATGGAACACAGCGAAAGGCAGTGAACATCTCTAATCATTCCACTGCTAACTGCTTCAGCTTTGCTCAGCTGAAGCTGCCTGTTGTACAAAATTTCACCTGAGATATAGCTTGAATACCTCCTTAATTTAAGCCGATTTCATAGAGACCATAAACTTTTGGTGCAGAAAGTATGGCAAAAGCCGAAGCTTATCACAACCAGTTCCAGCATCACTGAAATTTAGCTTGTGCGCCAAAATATAGCACCAGTGATGTCACATGCTTCATATGCACATCCCTATCAGTCTAAGGAAGATGAAAAGATCTATCATCATCCCTTCAGACTGCCACAGGGTACTGAGAAATCTCTGCAACTTGGCCGGGAGAAAGCCAAATGGCCTGGGAACTGATAGGATAAGTACGTCCAGCCTGAATCCACTTTTATGCTACATGGATTGAGCTGCATCGGAAGTATTTATTTACAATCGTGCCAACCACTAAGGTAAAAAGCGACGACGACGACGCAGCGGTTACGAGCGCCGAAAAACTGCTCCGTGCATACAAAATCGAACGCACGCCAAGATGCAAACTTAGAAGCGAGTGTGCAAGTAGTCGATTAGCGTAATGAGCGGTCGCCGCGCCACCGTTCCGACTTCTCGGGACCATGCGGGGAGGGTTGAATGAACGCCAGTGCGAAACTGTGTCAAGAGGGAGGAAAAATAATCGGAGGAAAAAAAAATGTAAAAGAATGAAAGGAGGAGAGAGTATCGGAGAGACAATTGTGCGCGCTGAGCCGCGTGAACTGGGCCTCCGAAGGCGGCGAGAGAACGCGGCCAGCTCGGTGCCGAGCCCGTTCGTTCGCGCACACTCGACGCTCCGATAAAAACAGGGTGAGGCGCGGTACGATGGGAAAACCGAGATGGCTAATAAAGCGCGACATCTCGGGCACTCCGACACACGTTTCGCCAACCTTCTGGCGTCACCTGAATTCAGCAGAATGTGATGACTGCGCGCTTCGGGAAGGCGACAGCACGGTCACAGAAAGCGACGTTTCGGCTCGAAGAGCTCAGTGATCGCAAAAAGTCGTTTTGGCTGACGGTAGGCGCCCTGCAACGCGCTCCAGAGCATCAGCAAATTAAAGAACGGAACGACATGTCACGAAACAAGCAGAAGCAGTTTCCCTGCAGTTCGCATGCCATCGCCGGTGTTTAACTGCGCCTTCCAGAACACGACACTGCGCTGCAAGCATGCAACTGTGCGATCGTGGCTGGGCTCTTGCCTCGCGCTAATTTCTGAAATCCAGCGACGTTAGCCAAAGCAGTAGACCGCTAGTTTGCTGGTGTCCAGTCACGCCCCCCCTCCTCCTGGTACGCACGGGCCGCGCTTTTATTTCATTTTTTTTTCTTTTTCGCCATCGAACAGCCACAATCTACTGCCCTCTCTCCCGTTCCTCGAGTCGCAATCGGCGCGGTGGCGACGACCGCTGGCGACCCGGAGGGAAGACGGTTCACGGAAGAGAATGCACGGCTTCCTGGCGGTGCATTGGACGGTCAAGATTGCGCTGCGACCAGTCGTCCGCGAACGCAGGAACAACGCCGCGAAGGCTTTAGACGCTTTGTATTACCTGTTACCAGCGAATACTTCGGAAGGACGACGTTTCTAGCGTGGCTCAAATGTCGAAAAGCGCGATGGCGGAACGAAACTGCGACGCGTACCAAGATACGCATCAACAGCCCAGGAGAAGGAAAATGGGAAGAACTAGAATCTGCGGGAATTAAAACTGCAAACACACTTTCGGGCATGCCAAAAAACGACTTTCACGCCGATTAAATGAAATAACGGCATGCTGACGACGATGCAGGGCACAGGCCACGCAACCTATCGTTACCTCCTTGAAACTAGACGCCGTGACACACGCTGTGTAGCGACGTTTACAAACAAACTTGACTTCAGGCGCCAGTCGACGCTGGGCGCGGAGCGCGTTTGCGGTCGACTCGTTGGCCCCCGGACAAGCTAGACGTCGGCGCCTCGGGGCGCGCTGGCGAAATCGGCTCGCGTCCCTGAGCAGCGCTGGCGAGGAAGCACCGGACAGGCCGGGAGCGACTGCTCGGAGCATTAGGCCTAACGATCGCGCTTGTGTTCCTGGAACACAGAGCCTCGAAAGAGGCCCACCGTCGCAACCGATAGCGCTGGCACGTTGTCTCACCTTTAGGGAAAACACAGTAATACACAACATTGCCCCATCCGTTGTCTGGCGGGTGAAATCGGCCGTCGACCAGACGTACTCCACGCATCGTTCCAGACTCTGGGTTTCGATATTTGAGTCCGCATGTGGCCGGGAACTGAGCGGACAGCGTTGTCAGTAACAGTGTGCCATCGTCTTCACACGGAAGTTCAATGGGTTCTTCACTTTCATCCTCTGAAACTTGAATAAAACAGCTCATTCTGAAACTTTATATAAACAAACACACATACACTTACACCACAACACACACCAAACTTTGGATACTCTCGCACCACTGACGAGAGAACACGAGATTCGAAATGTTTTGGAAGTAAGTGACGTCTGGTGGCCACATCTCCGAGCTGGCAAACAAGCCGATCTTGCAATCGACGCAAAGCAGCCAAAGCCAGAAGTTTGATGAGCCGACGTAAGTCAATGAGTTGAGGCGGGCAAAACCTTCTAGGCATAACTACAGTGAACTAGAACCGAAGCGCGGTCGCGCGGTTTCATAGAATATTTAGTTTTGTTGACTGTTGACTTCGGTCTTAACGACTGCGATTGCAAGGCTATACTCAACGCTGTTAAGTAACAAGGCTATATTCAACGCTGTTAAGTAATGTCAAATAAGAAGCGAAGTCGAGCTCTCTTCGTGAGGGCGGATGGTGGCCCTATGCTGTTCTCCTTGGTGCCTTGTTCGGAGCGCAAGGAGATTCGAGAGCTTATAGAGTACGGAGGGGGCGTCCTTGTGCAGCCAGAAAAATTTCCTGATGCCATACAACTGGTGCCGTCTAGCGTTACTGTTACGGACAGCACCGATGACTTATTCTCCGCTAATTACATTCGCGCATGTTCCGACAAGGACACGCTGTTTCGCCTCGTAGACTTCAAGATACCAATCGACTCCAATGCACGAAGACTCCGCACCGTCCGGACAAGAAGGGAGTACACACTTGGTGAGGAAATTTCGATTGCAAAGTACATAGCGAAGAGGCCAGGCGTCCGTGTCCATGGCAATGCACTGTACAAGGAAATGGCATCCGCTGGTGTCGTGCCTGGCCAGCATTCATGGCAGTCTTTGAGGGAGCATTACCTAAAAACAATATTTCCCTTGAAGCACCTGTACGAGTCGCCTAATGCAGTCGACGTTCTGTCCAAAAGACAGCGCCTTGAAGTGGCAACAGAACCTGACAGCTCGCCGGTACTGCCTGCGGCATCGGACGTCATCGTTCAGGACAGTGACAGTGAGCAAGACTCCCGAAGGCCTCGAAGCCCTCCTAGGAAGGGTTTAGGTGTCGAGGACACATCAACCGATGTAGTTCCTGAAACAGAAAGTTCGTCACCTTCGCAAAGCTCCGGGATGTCTGTCATCAGCAAAAACCTTCGTAAGAGCAAAAGGGCCAAGAAAATTGTATCCTCTGCTTCACCTTCTCCTGCGAGACCGGAAAATGCATCAAAGAAAAGTTCTGTCCAAATTGCATTGGAAGGTTCATTGCCAAGAAAGGATCGCCATGATCACAGCACCTCGACGCCAGGCAAAAGCAGCACTGCAGTCGCACTAAGAAAACATGCTTTGCCATCATCTCTAGATCTGCACAGCAAAAAACAAACAGAACCTTCCACAAGCAGTGCAAGTGTTCAGGCAGGATTTCGCCGTAGCTCAAGGAAGGGTAGCACAGGCCAAGTGGATGTACCTGAGAATACAAAAGAGGAGCCCATTCTGAACGAGCAACAAAGATTGCTGTCATCACTCAGGAATCTTAAAGAGCCCGCTGCTCGTTGCAGCATGAGATCAGGCTCTCGGATCCCAGGCATTGGCCGTCCCACTTGTGCAGTGGTCTCGGAAGGGCAGTGTTCCTCCGATAATATTGACAAGCCACAAACTCCTGTAGAGCAGCACCCGCGAACCCCTGTAAAGCCTGACAGTGCAACTCTGCAAGAATGCTCCAGTAGCCACTCTGGTCAGGAAGTGCTTCCCCAAAGTAGTGAGAGCAGCATTTTGGAAGATGCAGTTAAAGACGCATCAGCTTCCAGCAGAACCATGCCCTTGCGGAGATCCCCAAGGAAACGACCAAATACACCACCCCAAGAGCTCACTGGCAACCACTCAGGCTCGCTGCTATGTTCAAAACCAGGTGTACGTGTGACGCCATCAAAGGGGAAACAAAATTCGTGCTCACCAAGACAGTTTCGGGCTACTGACAAGGGTGCTGCGGAAGGTTTATTAGAGCCCACACCTCCACTCGGCAGACGAGGCGTTACACGCTCATCTTCAAGGAAACAGCAGAGTGCAGAACTACAAAAGGACTCCAGCAGTCAGTCAGTCATACTCCACTGTAGCGAACCAAGTGGTGATACAACAGCAGTTACGGATCTTGAGGATCCGCTAGCTCCTTTGCAGACTGGCAGAAGACTGCTGCCCTCTACTTCGGTAGCAGACAGGCGTAAAAAGAAAGGCATTTCATTGCACAGTGAGGTGGCATCAAACTCAGTCTCCACTGAAAAGAACAAATGTAATACCTCGCCTCGCAAGACACAAAAAGCCAAGGAATGGCGTGGCAACGCATCTTACCGAAGTACGAGCCCCTTGATCACACCTTCTGACGAGACAGCGTCAAGTGGCCCTACCTCCAGTACAGGAACCAGTGCTGGAAAACGCACAAGAAGCCGCCGCTCCTTGCGTCAAGAACTACAGGCCAAGGCTGGCTCGGAAACCTCGAAAGCAAAAACTGCACGTGAGGGTAAAAAGGCACCAAAAGGGGCTGAGTCGCAGCTGAGTACTGGTGTCATCGAAGTGGAAATTTTAGACAGTGCTGATGAAGACCTGCTAACCGAGGCTTTGGTGCAAGAAGTTGCTTTCAGTCGAAGTCCTAGGTCTACACCAGATGGTGCTGAAGGTCACCCTGCCATGGCTACCGGAGAAGTACATGGGGATGACGTAAGTTTGTTTGTATTTCACGTTCACATTTTCTGCTTGTTTCATGTTTTGATTACAATTTGCAGCTACTAATGCCATGATTAGTGCTTGTGATTTGGCCAGTTGGAACATTTTAGATGAAGATACATGGGTTACTTGTGATTTACAAGAACAAGATTAAAAGACAACACAAAAATTTAAGCGCAGTCTACCAACTGAAGTTTCCATTCAAGTGAAAAAAAAAGAAAAAGAGCAAGCATGTGACCATAGCTTGATAAAAATAAATGTGAGAAAGAAGATAATGTTTGTGTCGTCGTTTAACCTTGTCCTTGTAAATCCCAGGCAGCGCATGTATTTCATCCATTGTGCCATGATTGCTGTCAATGCGTATAGCTTTTAGTTACTTGTGCAAGTGCGGGCTGGTTAGTGCGTGACAGTGATCTTGCACTTGAAAGGCCCATTGTGCAGAAAATGCAGCACCAGCATTATGGGCAAAAAAATCACGAGCATGCCTCTGGGAGGTGGTCATGGAATTCATTGATTGGCTGATTGTGTAATGTCATGAGACCACATGACATAGCCAGCTTGGCAGGTGCTGCCCATTTGGGTACCCTACGCTACTGCATCATAATATTGCACCCTATAATTTGTTGTCTGTCAGGTGGTCTTTCATGTAATGTGGTAGCTTATGACAGTATGCACATGACCCTGTGTGAGATAATGTCACAGATTAAGAGATTAATGATGACATGACCGGCAAAGTGCATGTGCACGAATGATAAGTCTTAATGCTGTCACCTCTTACCCTTGAAAGCGGAGCTTAAGTGTCCCCAGAACTTTTTATGGGAAGTCCTTTTTCTCATGTTTTATTTAACTAAAAAAATTACCGATGATTATGTTGCTTCCTAATGTGAAATTTGAGCACAGCTCATCAGGCGTTTTTCAGCTTTTCAATAGATTGAGGCGAAGGGTTTGAGCAAGACATGTATGCACAATTGCAGACTTTTTATTTTTTATACACATTTCATATGAACTAGATCCTCTTCCGCGAGTGACAGATACTAGGCCTTTCCTGTAAACCACTTAACTGCTCTAAATTTTGATGGAGGTGAAATGAAGATGCCTGTGTGTGCTGTGTGATGTCAGTGCATGTTAAAGATCCCCATGGGGCCGAAGTTACTACGGCACCCCTTTCACTCTTTCCGCTTTCACTCCCATCTTCCTCCCTTCCTTTCGCAGAACAGGTGGGTGTGACAGACATTGCACCTTTTCTGTGAAGTAATTATTATTGTTATTGGTTCTAAATACGAAACCACATGAACCATTTTGTCACTTGCACACCTTTCCTTGGCGCTCTATCCTATGGTACCATCATTTTTTAGCTGCGGAGTTGGTTACGAGGGACAGTGGTGATGCCGCAAAATGCAGGGAGTCAAAGAGCTGCCTGTAAAATTCCGATAGCACTGTGGAATCTACGCTGCAGAAATGCAAAGGCCTAAGCCTTGCTGGTGCACTGTAAAATTCTGATAGCACTGTGGAATCTACACTGCAGAAATGCAAAGGCTTAAACCTTGCTGGTGCACATTGTGCATCACATTTGCTCTCATTATCATTAGCAACTAAATACACCATCATTATCATTGCTAAGGTCATAATTGTCATTATCACTAATTGCAGCATCATTGTCATTGCTACAATCATCCTCACGGTAGACAAGAAGAATTATGATGTGTGTTTCACGACTCTGGTCGTGACGTATTTGGTTAAAGCGCTCGGCTGAGGATCTGAGTGATGGGGTCCGATTCCTGATGGAGACAAATTTTATTTATTTTTTATTTATGGAGCTGGTTATGAGGGACAACTGCGACGCTGCAAAACGCAGGAACGGGCGGCAAAGAGCTGCACTCTAAAAAAAAAAAAAAAGAAATCTTGTTGATACATTTGCCTGCAGTTGTCGTGAAGCCTGCTGTTTTTTAATTGTATGAAGTCATTATTCTGTATATCTGTTAATTGCTTACAGTTATGGTAATTTGCATTAAGCTGAGGCTAGCAAATGAAGTGATAACCAGAAAAAATTGAGCCTTGCTAAGGCATTTGGGCTGTTATGAAAATTGGTCTCAGTTTAGCACTTGGCCTACAAGTGTAGGATAGCTGGGTTGTCACTGCAGATATGCCTGGGCTGCTTTTTAACATTTTATGACCCACTAACACAAAAACCGGCTTCTGTGGCACCAAAGGCCCAAAAATCGCACTTGCCTTTGGCAGTTGGTAGTTGGCATGTGAACATGGCCAGGCACTCATTGGTCAGCTGAATTCCCATCCAAATTTCCCCTATGCCAGTACGCAATCCATGTCATGATCAGTGGCATTTCGTTCTGTTTTCCAGGTCAGTGAGGCAGATTCAGAGGCAAGCACAGTTACCATCCAGAGTGCGATCATGATATCCAGCGACTCGGCAGACGAAGACCCCACTCCGGAGTCTGTGGAGGACGACATTTCTAAGGCGCGACAACAGTTGGTCACATTGTTGGGAGTCCTGAGAGCAGGGAAGAACATGGAGCTGCACAGGAGGTGCCCAGCAAACTGCGATTGCCCCCGTTCGGCTCAGTACATCCAGGCGGCTCGAGCAGTTGTTTCGCTCAGTGCCTTCCTGGCTTACCATGGCCAGCCACTGCCAAGTGAGAGCCCTGGAATTGAAGACCCCAACACAGCCCTGCTGCTAGAGATCTTGCTGCGTCGTCTCGAAATCCGCAATGAGAACAAACAGGACAGCAGTGACGCCACGTGACGGGCAGTGGACACTACAGTTGCTGTCCATGGCATTCGGTCAAGCAACTACCTCGTCCAATGGTCAACATTGTGACCAGATACCATCATGGTGCATCATAATATGGCAATTCAGATGTCTTAACAC
This sequence comes from Amblyomma maculatum, assembly GCF_055883805.1. NCBI lineage: Eukaryota > Metazoa > Arthropoda > Arachnida > Ixodida > Ixodidae > Amblyomma > Amblyomma maculatum. The sequence continues at coordinate 122,403,189 of NC_139346.1, forward strand.
ATGAATGCATTGGATGTGAATATTGTATTGGAATGTACAAAGATGGTTCTTTGCTCGAACTGGCCTCAGAGTGACAATGTATTAATGACAACCTACTACCTCTGGCAGATCAACTACAGGAAACGTTAGTAACTCGTGAAATGCAGTATTGTGTAAACTCGCAAACAGCTTTCTTTGCAACCGAGGCTAAGCAGGAAAGGGAGGGGTGGAGACAGGCCTCTGTCCCCTCTCATTGGCAGTGGCCTACCTCGGTGCTAGGGACCTTGCACCATCTTTCCTTTCATCCTGCCGCACCCCTACACAAAAAACAAATGACCTAGCCTTCGCGAGCAGGCCACAGAAAGTTGTCTGTGAATATAGTAACAGTGCAGAGATGATGTGGCCTTGGCTTGTACAACTGCAGCAGTGGTGATATGCTAGTCTGACGCAGTGAGCAAGTTCCAGGAAGGAGCTGTGCATGGATTTTTGTTCTTTCTCCAGTCAGATTTTCTACGCGTTCTTAATATGTTTCCCTTTTTTGATCTGCATAGAGATTGCTTTTTGCATTGTAGTGCACTCTTTTGTTTCATTTTAGAGCATTAAAAATTTTTATGAAACATCATCATGGTTTGCAGCTTAGTTCATTTATGCTTTCTGATATGATATGTATGTCCTCAACTGTGTCTTGTGATTGGAGTAGCTTCTCCTATGAAAGGGAAGTAAATTATTTATGCATTGTTAACAGCGAGTAAACGATTTTGTGTACAGTTTGCCTTGTCAGTGCTGTAGAGAGGGGAACTGCAGGTCCTTCTGGCTCAGTCCCGTACAGCAAAGAGCATCAGTGCTTTCAATGTTGTCGTTGTGCTATGTGTAGTTCGCAACTATAGTGGCAGTGTCTCAAAGGCACTGGGGTTGTCTGCTGAATTTCGACGGGACTTTGACAAGCCCTGCTGTGGGGCTGATTATGCAAAACTTTTCAAAGCCTGCAGTGTGCTTCACCTCGCGTGACGTGGCATAAGGTTGGCAGAAAGTTCCTATACGTCACACCTTGTGGGAAGAAGTCTAGCTGTTCGGATAAGTGGAAAACTTTCGCTAGAGGTGAACCATGCTTAGGCCCCTTACTTTCCCACGATTTCGTAAAGAATTGTGGATTTGAGCATTTTTTTTGCATAATTCTGGTTGTTAGCAGCCACATTCTCTGTTTGATGGTATTATTCTTAGAGGATCAGCAGGAATGACAGTAAAATGGAAAAGTGACCAATCTTGTGAATATACAATGCTAAGAAGAATGTTAAAAAATTTTATCCCACTTTTAATGCAATCACAAGCTGAGGGCCTCTCGAAAAATGCAGATGGAGTGCTGAAGTTTCTGAAAACCAGCGGATGCGTCCTTGTTACTTGAGAGCATAGATTGGTGCACTCGCCCATGGATGCACTCGTATTCACTCACAAGTGAGAGAGTGATTGGGAGTGTGAGTGAGCCACCCCTCTTGGTGCCGACCTACATTTACGAAGCAACATTTCAGATCTGTATACCACATTCAAGTAAACCCAAGCCTCTTAATGCATGCAGCTTGCCATGCAGAAGCAACCACCATCGAACCATTGTGCTACTTGGTCAAATTTGAAAAAAGAAAGGGCGGTCTCTCCATATGCAAAAAAATTTTATATAGCAAAACCATGCAGAAGCCCATTTTTTTTTCTGCCAAAAACATCCAGAAAACACAAGTTCAAATTGGATTGCCCACTTTTGTGGCCTTTTGCTGTTTGCTTTTCGATGCCATTCAACATTTACAACCTTCATCGCCTTCTTTTCCAGCATGCGCTCTGCCCCCATATCCGAAGCACCATATCCGCAGCAGCATTGATGTTAACCTCAACGCCACATATGCATGCAGCATGCAGTGTTAGACGATAAGTGCGAGCAGTGTGCTTCAACGCTGCAGCCAATATCAGACTCTGTCAAATATATCTTGGGTACACCGTACTGACACAGAGCAGCTCATCTGTCGACATGTTTTAACGCGGTAGCGTTAAGGAGCTCGTGTCGCAGAAAAGCCGGTGTCGTCGGCGGCGTTGGCCGTGAACGATAAATCTCGGCATGCACTTCATAAATAAAAAGCAACTTCCAAGATGGGCTGGGTGAGAATTGACCAAGGTCTCCGGAGTGTGAGACGGAGACGCTACCACTCAGCCACGAGTTCGATGCTTGAAAGCGGTACAAAAGCGCCTCTAGTTAATGCGGTGTTGCCTTAGAAACATGCCGTAGAACGTTATACTGCGGTGTATATCGGTAATTATGAGCATGTTACTTACAGAAGACGCAGTTACACGAGTAGCGAAGTACATTTACGCTACATTTCTTCTGCGCTCTGCGCACATGCAGAGCCATCTTGCGGCAAACACAGAAGAACCCCTCCTTGCAATGTGCGGCGCTGCCCCGACATGTGGCGCGCCACTCGCCCCTGACGTTTCGCCGTGCACCCTCACGGGTTGTAGAATCAAGCGTCTTTCCTTTCTTTAGATCACTATCTTCGCTCACCCGCTTCTCCCCTTCGGGCCGCGCGGGTACCGGTGCGAGGATGCCCCAATACCCTTGCGTTTAATAAGTTTTCTCGCTCTCTCCCCTTTCAACATCCAGCGTGCGTCACTCGAACAGTGTTTAGGCGACGCGGCTCCTCTTTCCGCTCACAGCGCGATTGCTAGGTGCAGCGTCTGATGCCGGACACCTCTAACGTGATCGCTGCGCCGTAGAGCTTCTGCTGGGAAAGCGTCTCCTGCGATGTGTGCCGAGCTGCTTTCGAGGAATCATGCTTATGCGTGGTGCTCCCAAGCGAGATAGAGGACGATCCCATCAAGGCATCAGCCCCATGATCGCGTCCGCCTTCATGGCGCGTCGCTGCCCGGCTTTCTCTTTCTGAGACACCGAGTGCACTTAGAAGTGTTGAGTATGAAAACTATGTCTTTGTGGGACTCAAGAGCATACCGAGCGAATGAGCGGGTGGTGCGAACAAAGTGCAATAACGCTATCGCGTTCCACTCTTGAAGGCGAAGCGTAAGCGTCCTCCAAATTTTTATGTACCGAATGATCTATATATCAGTTAACTATCCCCTTCTAATTCGATATGTTCACGAGATTGATTGTATTGGCTAGACAACGGTTGTTGCAAAATCATCTTTATGGGTACCGTCACGTGCTGACAATTTTTGCCTAATAGGGCTAGTAATTAAGGCTTCCGCCTCAAAATTATGTTTTTAAACTGCACTTACTATAGCTTGACACCTGCGCTATCACCAGCATACGGCAAAAGCACGCGCGATAGCGATATACGCCTTGCGTGATAAATTCGTTCGCGGCCATTGCGAGAGCCGCAAGCCATGGCAGCTGCACGCTCGCGAATAGAAAACCGGTCAGTGGAATACCTGTAGTGCGATACAGCATCATAGTGGCCACTGCAGTGGGGCCATGACGCACCTGGCAGTGAAAATGCTAATTTAGAATGTGAACAGGCCCCAATGATGCCCATTAGTTACATCATGCATTGCGCGCACGGCAATGGCTTAGCAGTCTAGCTGTGACAGGCGCGTGACTTCCAACAGCCGTGGTATTTACGGTGACCGCTTTGCCCTCTACCCGCAACAGTTTTCATCATTTTCGATGCCATTCAACACTTACAACCTTCATCGCCTTCTTTTCCAGCATGCGCTCTGCCCCCATATCCGAAGCACCATATCCGCAGCAGCATTGATTCGCCATTTCGGATAAGAAAAGGGCCTGAAATGAAGACCTGGGAGCCAGACCGTGCTGGCGCATCACCGTATATATAGTTTCGTTTTTGTGGTTTTGTTTCTGTGCTCGGGTTACTGCTGGATGAGATTGCATCGGCACTAGTATAAAGAGGACATGCAGCCTGGTTTGAAAATTTCCTCAGTTTCTGAAAATTAAGGCAGTACTTTAGCGTTCTTGTAAAGGCATGCTTCAAATGCCTTTTGAATGGCCACTAGTGCCACTAGTCTTAAGAACAAATTAAAGCATCAAAGTAATTTTTTGTGTGCAACTAAACGAGCTGCCAATGGTAAAGGCCCGAATCAATCGAGTGTTAATTGTTGGTGCGCTGAGAAGAAAGTAATATTACCAAAACCGCTCCACCCTTTATCGTTCAAATTCAAAATTGATGAAATCGTCGCTGAACTAGGTATGGCGGAATCAACATACGAGCAATAAACGCGCTGCATTTTATAGCAGCATTTGGGTGGAATTCTTTTGCCAGTACTGCTCTCCTAAATAGATAGACAGGGAGGAGTAGAGAATGCAGATTTGTTAACCAGAAACGCCTCTGGTTGGCCACCCTAAACTGGGGAGAAGGGATAAGGAGATTAAAAAGGGAAGATAAAGGGAAGGTGAGACACAATCAGAGTTTGTCACTGAAGCCAGTGGTTGTTAGATAACTAAACAGTGCCCTGTATGCTTTGAAGGCAGTAGACTGTCATGGCCACAGACCAAGGATCTTATCCGCCGTTAAGGGGTGAGGATCTCCTAGTGTTGCAAAGAAATGTTGGTGTCGCTCACAATTATCCCCAGCTAGCTGTTGCTTCTCGACGCTTTTTGCCAATTCACCACATCATACTCCTTGAGAATAAATTAAAAAATTGCTGCATCTTAGCTATATAAGCCCAGTTAAGCAAGCGGAAGCCTTATGGTTTACCATACCATGCTGCTAAGCCAGGTGAGACTCGTATAGATAACCTAGCTTGTAGAGCGGAAGCTCGATTAAGCATGGTCAGACACGGTTTGCTGTGGTTTAACTCCTCCATGGCTGACTGCAAACCTCAAGCACTCCATAGCTGGGTCTAAACAACAGTGCTGAGGGCATTTTGAAGGGAGTAGGGGATTCCAGGAGGCCAGCCAGATGGGCAGGGGTGGTGGTGGAGAGAAAGAGTAGGCAGGGGACTGGAAGGCTGTGTGACATTGTGTCAAGTACTGTATATTTGTGGAGATATATGTATCGGTATGAATGAAGTTTGCCAGGTGCGTGAAGTGAGGAAGCAAGTGATACAGAGTGCCCTACAAGTGTGGAGAGGCACGGCTCCTTGCATCATACCCAAGGTCAAGGTCACTTGGCTTACACACGTTGCAACTCACTTGACTAGGCCAGTAAAGCATTCGCTTCAAAAAGACCGAAATACTAGCTGGAGGCTTTAGTGTCAGCAATGTGATTCTTGCATGTTGTGAAATTTTCATACATTTTGATTTATTGTTAGCCTTGGCATTTTTACATCGCTGTAAAGGTGAAACTTTTTTGTGGGGTTGATATCTTTTTTTCCCTCCATGGGTTGATAATTTTCTTGCCCCCTACCCTCCCCCCTCCTCAATTTTTAATGATCTTCGAAGGCAAAATTTATATTTGCAAAATTTTTTTTCTAATACAATGTTATTTTTCCTGCTATGAAAACTGAAAATTTTGCTATAAATTGCATTTTCTTTTCACTAATGTGGCAATTTGGGTATGTTTTGCTAGCATGTAAATCGCCACTCACGTACGTGTCTCATTCCTCCTGTTGCATCCTTGTCCACTGTGCGCCGTTCATTGCAGTTTTCTATTTACAAAAACTGCCACAAGGCCAGTTATTTCTTTCATTGCTCTACCAACCAGAAAACCCATGGCGATGCACTGAAATAAATACCACTTTGCTTAACTCACCTGTAAATTTAACCAGCCTAAGAAGTTGCATGTAGTAGTTATGATCAGCCAGACTCTACCCACTGCAGGGAGGCCTCTCATTTTCTTCCAATTAACCCAGTCCTGTGCTAACCGAGTCCACTCAACACCTGCGAACTTCTTAACCTCATCTGCCTACTCAACTTCCTTCTGCCCCCTGCTACTGCTACATTTTCCTTGTCTTGGAAGTAGTAGTAGCAAGTGGTTTTTATTCGAATAAACAAAAACAGAATAAAAGGACGTTCACTGGCCCTGGTATCTGCAATATAACCATTAAAAGCACCTGAACTTTGGGCAGTGGGAGTAAGGGGATAGTAAGGATGAGGGAGAGGAAATTAAAGAGGTTAGCGACAGGAAGAAAGGATAGAATTCGCATATAGTCAGCGAGCTTTCATCACCATTGCCTTAAATCGGCGCCTGCCTTCTGCTAGTCTTCTCAGTGATGTGGCACACATCAAAAGATGCATACAAAGGCACTGCGTCACAATTCAGGAAAGTTTATTCATCCAAAGCGTGACAATCAATGCCTGTTGCTGTCAAAAAAACAGGACAGCCACCTTTTTATAAATACCGAGAAGGGGACACATACACGTTCATTCCAGGGTAAAACAAACTTTGTACATCGTGCACTGGGCAAGACAAGCTGAAAGGTTTAGTGCAGACCATTCCGAAAAACACCGGGCGCATGTGACACCTTGACATCGAGTCACACGATGAAATTAGAGCTGTGCATCTGAAAGGTTTATGCAGAACTACACACATAACACTGGAAATGCACATCTTACTGCAATGACACACCTCCTGATGCCACTGCATGGTTGAAGCAGCCAATGTAACCTAACCACATCACAGACAACTGAAGGAATCTTCATAGACATTCTTGGAAGTGAGCTCCCCACCCCCCTGAAGTCAGCGCTTATAACTCAATTCTAAATATATCCATAAGTGCAGATCCTAGTGGAGATGGTCCATATTGACAGGACTCAGTTTGGTTCCCACAGCTTGTAGGACAGCTTCATTTTAACATATACTGTGTGCCCTTGTTGAGCGATCAAGTAGATGTGAAAAAAAAAAAAAAAAAAACTTGGAAAAGAAGAGCAACTGTTTGCACAAGTTGCACTGATTGCAAGCTCGCATTTGAGCATACATAAGGGTTATGGTATAACAAAGTTGGAATAGACAAAAGGCCCAGTTATATACAAGCACATGTGCTAATTTATCAGAAGGCAATTTACATGCGGACAGCTGTTACAAACTACATGTTTGTAACTTTGATTTTGCTGAAAGAGGTGGGCTGTTACGAATCAAGTTGAAGCATGTTAAATTACTGTAAATTACGCCGATAACGAAGTTGCTGTTTGGTGACTAGGAACTAGAACAAGGTATAACAGTGGGTAAAAGAAAAAAGTAAAAGAAAAAAGTTTTCACATTCCACATCTAAGCCTACTCATTCTATCAACAGTGTACCAAATTTTTACCTCACATATGAACTTGATTTGGCAGAGTTTAATGAAAGCATATCAACAGAATTGTGATGTATGGCTCACACATCATTTACTGCACCTTTTCATATGAATAGCTCAGGTTAATTTTTAAAGTAAGTTTTGACAGCACAATTCTGAACAAAAAGGGAGTAAAGCATCAGACCACTGAGCAACATTTCGGTACATGGACTTGTCTTTGTCTGTGCCCACAAGGTGGTTTCTATGTTCAAATATTGCTCAGTGGACTAAGGCTCTTCTCACGCTAGTTGTTGAAAGTTTGCATTTGTTACGTCCACTTAGCATTCAATCCTAGTTCATTATGGCGTACAAGCAATTCCTGTGGTCACAAAGGCACACAGCCTAGCAACTGCCAATGAAAAACAAAACTATTACAGTGCTACAGGCCTGACTCTTTAACCATCACAGGAGGTAACCAGACGGCCTGACAACAGACGAACATCTTTTCCTTACCCCCCATGTGCAACATGTATGCACAGCGACATGAGAACTTAATGGAGTGGGCAGGCTATACAGCTGAAGTTTGCATACCACAGTTAGCAGTAGTCGTAGCTGACCAGACTGGATGGGGCAGAGGTCAAAGGTCAAGCAGCTTTGCATTTGGTCCGTTCAGTCTCCTTAATTTCAGCCAGGACTGCATTGCTGCGAGCCAAGGAGGCTAACGCAGACAAACTGTACCGGCCTTTTCTAAAATCCACAGCATCCTGTCCCGACTGGCACAGAGTGCTCAAGGATAAGCGAGGTGTGCTGGAGCTTTGTAAAGCTTGTTACGAGCGACAAATACATTCCTTGCTCTTAGCAAGTCCACATTTACACACAGTCTAGAGATGAAGAGGTACAACCCTAGAAATACCATCACCGAGCTCAACACAAAAAGCAATACATCTATGCCATTCCCTGGCACATCCTGAACAGTAATGCATTCAGGGAAGTGGTCTGACATCCTTCAACATACTGCATGGAAAACTCATCCTTCTCCTTGAACACCATCACACGAAACATACATGTGCAGGAACTGCGAGCTTTGCGCAAGTGTTTTACTCAGAGCACCGCACAAAGGCATGCGCTCTCGAGTGAATGCGACAAAGCGTAATAAGATTGCTTCTTTCCCAGCCATTATTCAAAGGTACACACACAAACACTCTGAGAGCAGACACTAGGTGAACCGCTATCACAGCCACTGGATATAACATGCACAAAAAAAAAAAAAAAAAAAACAACAACACTGACTGCACTCTTTACACTTGATTTGAGAGAAGCGTGCAGCATCTACAACAGCTGCAGTGCTTTCATGAGAGCGCTTAACAGGCTTCAGCAATTTCTGGGCTTACAGCTGGCAAAAAGTAACGTGCGAACAAACCATGCTTACTGGAAGCGAGGAGGACGTGAAAGACTCAGTAAACAAATAAATCTTGCACACCAATTCATCAATTTCATTCGATAAACCGCAGCCAAAGAGTTAACATCCAGTTTATCTCTGGGCAGAAAACCACCACCTCTGTAAAACATTCAGTTCCTGTCTCAAGGGTAGACAACGAGCGAACAGTTTGCAGCCTCTGAAGGGTCCTTGAATTGACACTCATTTTTTTCAACACTGTAACACACTAACAGGCAGACTTCCATTATTCACTTCTGACTTCCCTCTGTGATAAGCCAAAGATTAGAGTTGCCAGTCTCTAAACTAACTAGACAACACTAGAACACCTTGTATACACGTTTACACACAGTTAACAGACTGATCTTGTCACAATGCACACGCATTGCTTACAAAACACACTCATCAATGAAGCTTGTTTATGGATGTTGCAACGGCATTCAATGATCTTCCATTTAAATGCCAACATCCTCAACATTGAGAAACTTGACTAGACACAGTGCCCACAATCAACACAGGCCTCGCAAAATGTTGGACAAACTCAAAGAAAGAGAGTTCAGAAAATAAACAAATGCCACATCTCAATGGTCAAGTCATCTTCCTCGTTGACCCCCATTTTTCAAGTGCATTAACCAAGTATATATTACCATACATCATAATTTACCACATACACACATATCAAAATGGTGACGCGTCTCATAGAAATAGGGTGTAGAAAATACAACGACCAGAAGCACCTTTACAAAGACATCGAAGAGTCAAAGAAAAAAAATGTATCACAACCTGTGTTTCCAGGAAAGAATAGAGCCTCTGCTTAATGCACGTTACAAACAGTGCTACAAACTAGACAAGACAAGACTAGACAAGAAAGTGATCTCAATCGATTGCTCACGATGGGAGGATGTGCCGTTGTAAGGACGAGAAGGGCTGCTGTAGAAAGGTGGCTGAAATTATTACGCCGGCTTAGCTAGGCAAGATAGTGAGCACCTATTAAATGTCGTAGTTTCTCCCACCGTCAACGGGAATGTGGCCAGCTTATAAAAAAGGGGCAAAAGCATGTCTGTTGGCTTGCAGCCAGTCCAAAATGTGGGGATATATTTAAATCCACATTATTATGTCGGCATGCCCAGAATGCTGGCAGTGAAAGCGAGCGCATTTGCATTTGCACCAAGTGCCGCGTAGTGCAAGAGCATGAAGAACCGAGACTTTGACTGACTAAGGAACTGGAGGCAAAAAAAAACTAAGTAACAGCACATGAAGAAAAACAAGGCAGTCCTAGCTAGATTATGACGTGACACAATTAAATAGGCCACATCTGTCCGACAATCAAAGCCACGGTGAGAAAGTTGTATACTGTAGTCAAGGTAAGAAAGGCTGCATCATCTGTTTAAAGGTCTACTGTTTATGTGAACCTTTGCTACTTCTACCACTTCTACCACCTCTACTACCTCTACTATCTAACAAATGAAATGTACAGTCAATGTGAAAAATGATTTCACCGAAAAAGTTAATAAGCAGGCAAAACCTGTATGCACGTTCCGATAAGCAAAGCTGTATCAAGCTTTTAAAAACCATACCACTAATTTACCCAACAGGTCTCCGTGTCGGGCAGAAGCAGTCTAGCAGCTCTGCCCCATATTCAACTATACCACTCCAGCCGAGCCCCAAACGAATGTCCACCTCATTACAAACATTCATATGCACGCCGCATTCAGTCCACGGTGAAAGAGAAATGGTTCCACGGCGTCTACGATGTGTGTCGCACGGAGGACGCCAAGCATAACGCCACAACTACGTCGCGCACACACCACAAACACGTCAAGGGGAATGCCAGTTTCACGAAAGAGGACGTATCTATGCTCCTGGGACTACACTTTCACTGCTCGCCTTGGTTTGGTCGGTGGTCATCGTCTCCTCCTAGTGCACAGCAGGAGCAGTGGTGAGTCTACTGATCATAAGCACGCATGGTCACACTATGTCACATGTAGGTCACACTACGTCGCACTCCAGGCATGCCACGAGAACACACGCACTGCACTGGTGACAGTGGAAGGCATCTGTGCCATGCTCTGCCCAGTTTTATGTGCCTCCGTTTAAGTAATATTGTGTTATTCTATTTTCTGGTACCTTAATTTGAAGGAAAACTAGAAATCGTTACTAGTGTGCAAGTGATGCAGCTTTTTGAAATAAAAAATGTTTCTCGTATAGTCTCGCAGCAAGCATTTCATTTCATCTGGAATCAGGCCTAGCTGCATTGGATGAGACATTCCAAAGACGGCATCATTAGAACCTCGGCACCCACACTTCTTGGCAGCTCAGTTGCTCCATGGCCTGAATACCAACCAAGCAAGCCTCATCTCAACCTTTCGAGGCAATCGCTGAAGTCGTTCTGAATGCTTTTTGTGCGAGTATGTTTTAACTCAAGTCTCGTTGAAAATTTGTTACTGCATTTGTTACCTGAAGCCACCTTCATGCCAACAAACTGTGCATGTGTAGCAGTGTTTACACATGACAAGAACGAACAGAACTACCATTTAAGTATACTGACTCCCATTTTTGTTTCCCACTTGTGTTAGGAAAAGTTACCTTCGTCCGAAGACTTCAACTTGCCATTTACCCACTGTAATTGGTTCTATGTCAGTTCTAAATCCCACTTTTATACAAGTGTTGCGGAAGTATTTCTGCAAAAATGAAGCCCGTGCCGTTTCTATTAAAGCTGCGATAAATCATCTAAATTAAGACGGACGCAAAATCAGCAGCGAGAAAATTATAACAGTCCAGCTCACAATGGCCACAACACACCTAAGGCTGTGATATGGACAATAATTTTGAGCAAATTCAGAGTAATCAATATTTCATTCATGAGAGTTTAGTGCGATTTCAGTTTAAGCGAATTATCTGTATAGCCTGGAAGCAAGGAGAGCCTTGGTAACTGCACTGAGCATGGCACAAATAGAAAATAACAGATATGCTATATGCTTACACCCTGTTGTCAGTTTTGATGTTTGATTCTAATTAGTGCTTGTAAGTTAATGCAGTATTGTTAATTTAACTTAATTCCGCCATGGCAGGAGATGTGAAAGCAAGGTTAAGCAGAGATGACACAAAAAAAACTGCAGATAGCCAAGCCGCCGAGATGGCAGCACTGCATAAAGATTTCTTGTATCTCAGAATATTGGCACCAGCTAGCTTTTGTGAATTGCGAGGCAAACGAATTCCATGAAAGCAGCGCAATGATCTAAATTTTGTTCAGTCAGCCTATAAATTCAGAACAAATAGCAAGTGTTTCAGGAAACACATTTAAGAAGACACATACACACTGCACCTGAGTAGATCTCTTGGGAAAGCAATCAATGCAATTCGACGCAACGCAGTAATCAATGGAGGCCGGTGTGAAGCAAAAAGGACGAACAGCAGCAAGGTTTCAAACACGAAAGCTACACATTAACCACATACAAATGGAATGTAAGAACTGTGCTACACATTACTCATGCAAACAATAAAAAGGCCTGATTAATAACGTTTAACATCCCAAAGCAACTCGGCGTATGAGGGATACCTGGAAAGCAGGGCTCCGGAAAATTTTGGCCACCTGGTGTTCTTTAACGTGCACTGACATTGCACAGTACAAAGGCACCTTGCATTAGTACTGACAATGCTGTTGTAAAAAAAAAAATACTAAAATTAACAAAAAGATAATAATGTGCTGCATATCGCTCAAGCCAGAAAGAAACAAAAAACAAGGAGGAAGCAACGATGCCACATGTGACTACAACAACGTTGCACAAGTTTGCTGTAGTCACAATAATCATATTATGTGCATAAACTTTTCCTTCAAATGCGATTTTTTTTTCATGCCTCATGAAATTTCTCGGGTGACAGCGTTAAGAAAGGTGCAATTTTAATCACAACCAGTGACAGAGTGACAGCCCTGATATGGCTGCCAGTATGGAGATGCTAGAAAAAGAATGTGTTTTGAAAGAAGCGTTTTTTTCTTGTTTCCTTCAGGCAAGCATGTAAATTCACAGATGTAAATTTTCCAACACTTGCAAACTGCACAATATGCAACAAGTGCAGAACCAGAGCAGTGAACGCTCTCTCTCTGTTGGTGCCTCACTCAAAACTCGCTTCCTTGGTTACAGCTAACCGAAGTCACTTCGGCAGTTTAGCTATCCATCAACCTCAAACTGCATTAGCCCCAACAACAGTAAACGGTCACCGACTGCACCACACATTTTGCCACAAGAACACACAGGTGCACGTCTGAAACACACACTAAATGTATGTTAACCGCACCACACCAGTGCAAGGTTGCACCCCAAGTGCCTAGGCAGGAGATTCCAAAGCATGCCTCGACAAAGCACGAAAAACATTACTGTCCCTTGTCCTCAATTATCGTGCACTTTTGGCGCCGCCAATAACTGCATGGTCGCAGTGTTCCGAAGTGACTGACAAGCTCTGCAAAGGCATTGGCTTGCTCTGAAATGCGAGCACTGCCGAGAAAATGCCAGACAGGATTCTGAAACACGAAGAACGATGAGAAGTGATGATTATAAAACTGCGAAGACAAAAAGAAAAGAAAAGAAAAGAGAAAATAACGACGCATGAATGTTCCAAGCATCCCGGCTGAGAGGGCTCTCCACACTCAAACGAGTGCGCAGAGGGCAGTGTCGTCACATTGTCTCCACATTGCATCGCCGCTGCGATTTGACTCAAAAAAGGCAGTGCACAATATGCAAGAACACAAGACTGTGGGAAAAATGAAATGAGAGGAGAGACAACACTCCCAATACATGACAGTCCCAGATGCTGCCCCAGCCTTAAAGATGCAAAAGGCATCGAAAGGTACTGGTAACACAGGTGAACAGAAGGCAAGAAGCGAATCTGCCTCAGGGTTCAGAGGTTGCGCCGATGACTGAAGCGAACGACGTTGAGTTGGCGCGCTCCAGCACGGGGCAGTCCAGCACAGCAGCGCCGACGCTGCTCCGTCGGAGCATCATGGCAGTGACGAGCATCCACTTGTTGTGCCGCGGGTCGTAGCGCTCCACAGTGTTGAGGCTTGAGCTGCCGTCGTTGCCACCAACGGCATATAGGAAGCCGTCGGCTTGGACCACCTCATGAGTTGTCCTGCAAGAAACGGATAACAGGCCTCGACTAAGGGACAGCATAACACCAGTGCCTACAAAAGGCTTAAAACTTTATCTAAGGTCAGTTCATTGAGTTAAGCAAAGAAAAATTATTGGCTTTGTTTGGCTTGGTTTGGTTTATGAAGTTTAATGTCCCAATGTGACTCGGGCTATGAGAGGCACGGTGGTGGAGGGCTCCAGAAATTTCGATCACCAGCCGTGCAAAGACAACCTGGATGCTTTTTGTAAAAGTGAATTTCCAGAGAAGGGAGACACAGGAGAGGAGACAGCGTCAGGTGGATATTGAAGGTGAGGTCATTAGTGGGGATAAGGAAGCCACTGTCCAAGATGGCTGCCTCCACACCTGCGTGAGTGCATGGAGCCCACGTGGTCCCACATGTTGGCGGCCAGATCAAAGCGCTCGGCGCTGCTGAGGCAGAGGCTGCCGTCGTTGCCGCCCACAGCATAGAGGGCCCGGTCGAGGACGGCCACCCCGCAGCTGTTGCGCCGGCTGTGCATCGACGGCAGCAGCCGCCAGCGGCCCTCCCGTGGGTCCAGCCGCTCCACCGACGACTGGTAGTTGGCCCCGTCATGGCCGCCCACCGCATAGATGCAGTCCTCTGCACATATCATGGGGGGGTGGGGGGGTCATTCGCTTGGGCCATCAGTGCAGAGGAGAAGTGCTGGTCAATGTATCCAGTGAATATTGGCTGTGTTTTCCATGGTATTACTTTCACGAAATATGGTAGTATCTGTTATTGCCCTACAAAGGTGCAATGACAAGAATACACTTGCTTCTCTCAAGGAAATGAGGTCCCGTTGCGTGGTGCTATCAGCCTAATATGCATCTGATAGAAGCAGAAAAAATAAAATCAGAACTATAAGTTTGCAGTGGACGCACCGAGGACTGCAAGGCGGCAGTATCGGCGGCGGTACTCCATGGCAGCCACGGAGGTCCAGGCTCCGACGAGCGGGTCAAACTGCTCGACACTGCTCAGGCAGGAAGCCCCGTCGTAGCCACCGGCCACGTAGATGAGACCGCGCAGGGCGCCCACCCCGAGGCAGCTGCGCCGGCTGCCTAGCCCGGGCAGCAGCGACCACGCGTTACGCACGGGGTCGTAGCACTCCACTGATGAAAGGTCCCGCGTTCCATCAAAGCTGCAAGACAAGGAGCAAGAGTGACGCATCTCAATCTTCACATTCACTCTCAATATTCGCCATCCCCCACATGCATCAAGTTAACAAAGGCAGTGATGTAATAATTTTCCTCAGTAATTCTCAGTTATTAAACAATTTTCTTTTGCCCTAATGCCTCTTTTTCGCAAAAGAGCATGTAATTTTGTTTTTTTAATTCACCGAAAATTGCACAGAGCAAAGTTTTGAAGTACGGCAGAATTTCGATAACTTCATCTCTTCATCCAAAGTTTAGGGGAATTCCCACAAGGTGGAGTAGAATTTGTAATAAGGGAGTGATTACTCATTGACAAAACTGCCCCGGAAAAGTGAAAAAACTGCGACTGCCACGAAAAGGCAGTGGTCCCGAGTTGGAACCCCAGAACAGGACGAAGTTTTCTTTAACTACGAAGCTTCTTCTAAAGCTGTGTAGCTTCTCTTTGTAGTCATATGTTTTCACTTGGGTGGATGCCAGTGAGTAATTACTCACTCATTACAAAGAAGCTGCTCGAATCATAAGTAGTTCATACTAAGGGGAGTAAGATCATGCTCCCTTAACATATCATACACGTCTTACCATGTTTCAAGTTATGGCACCCTAAAGTGTCAGTCTGAATAATCTAGATGTTCGGATCAAGAAAGTTTAAATTAAAACCGCACCACAAGTAAGATGGATGGCATAGTTGTACTAAGGAAAGGAAAAAAGGGGAGGCTTAAGCTGGTTACACCAACGGCAGTGCGTTGGGAAGTACTGATCTGGCCCATGGTTTAGGTTAAGGCCAGAGGTCAAGCTAAGATCAAAGTCAAGTTCAAGGTCAGGTCATGGTCAGCCATAGGTTAAACTATATACAGTAAAACCTTAATACATTTAAAGGAAATGCGGAAAAAAAAAAAGGGTTATGAGGGAAAGCGTATGATCCAAACTGCCTGCATTTAAAAAATTCAATTGCTTTTGAGGTACAAAGGCATTTAGAATTGATACTTTCACTTAATAAAAGTGTAGATTAGCATTTATAGACATCGAGTATGCGCAACTAATTTTTTTAGCACACTCAAAATTCAGTCTGTATTTGCATTTTGTAAGCGCGGAAGAGGTTTAGTAACAAATCCAGTTCGTAAAAGGCGACGACGAGGCGTGATTGCCTCCGCTTACACTGTGGAGGAGCCATCGTGATGGTTTACAGGCACTGCATTTTGGCCCATGTTGCGTCGCCCAGACCCAGCCAGCTCGTATGCAGGCAAATACCAGTTGTAGTTATCAAATTGTTCACCCCTGTGCTCCTAAGCACTGCAAAGAAGCCACGGCGTTTCTCCTCATGAAGTCATTTCTACGGGAAAGGGCGCCTCATATGTTGGCGCGCTTTCCCAAAACTGGCAAAATGCTTCGTCACTTTGCACCCTGACACGTCAGGAAAGCAACTGTGGCGAGTGAGTGCCGCCAATCAGTTTTTCATTTCGCAAGCGCTCATTAGCACACATCCTGTTGACTGCAAAATGTATTAAATGACCACAATTTGTCAAAATTTTGAACATAACCAAGAAATCGTATTATTCAGGAACATACTAACTGGGAGAAAATAGCGTTACGCGAGATGTTTTACTGCCTGCAATTTTGAGCGTAGGAAACGAGAAATCGTATGAACTGGGAACGAGGTTCTACTGTACTGGCCTTAGTATGAATTATCTGTGTGAGGCCACGTGGTTGTGATGTTACGAAACAGCTCAGCCAATCAGAACAACGGCACACAATGCTTCATGATGTTCGATGCTCATCTCACCCTTCCGTATGAAAGCAGCTGCCTGAGTCTTCTCAGCGCACGCATGCACACACACACACACACACACACACACACACACACACACACACACACACACACACACACACACACACACACACACACACACACACACACACACACACACACACACACACACACACACACACACACACACACACACACACACAAAAAAGAAACATGAAGAAGCATGACTGATCAAAGTACGAAAACCCCTATGCTGTCACATTCTGACAATTCATTTCAATAAAGTGAAGGGCCGCAGTGTTCCGCTATTGCCTACTGCAGTGATATGCAAGTGACGGAGATTAGCAGTCAGTCAGGTGATAACAGCTATTTACCCGCCAATAGCATAAAGCATGCGGTTGAGTGCTGTGATGCCGGCCCTTGATCTCCTGTGAATGGTGGGTGCGAAGGAGCTCCACCGGTCCGTGCGGGGGTTGTAGTACTCGCACTCACTGTGGATGGCAAACAGCGAGCCTCCGCCTGGGTGGGGTGTCCAGAAAGCATCGCAACAGGTATGAGCTTTGCCTTTGCAAGACCAGTCAGCATTGATCCCGCTTGAACAATGTCATTACATAACATTTCTGAGCTTGTGAGAAACAAACGGCCACTAATTCATCACGAAGACACTGGTAATAAATGCTGCAGCTCACATACTAGTATCATGCTGGACACAATGCACTTAGGGCCCTTTACTTTCAGGTTTTACATGTGTTATTTATTTGTGTTGAGGAGGTGAAAACCACTGGCTATTTAATTTTAGTTCCAATTTGGTTAAATGTCTGGCTGTTCGGAAAGGGCTCAATAATTATGGAGTTTTATTTTTTTTATCAATGTTACTTTACTAGCGTACAGATTGTTTGAGCGTTCGACATAAATAAAATCCCCTATTTTTTCCAATAATCTACAGGCTGGAATTATCCTGTCGATTTTATAATGATTTTGTTGCATACACTGACATTCCCATGTACTACTGCACCTCCAAACCTGTGTAGCTACAGTGTGGTTACTTTTCACCCAATATTTCAGCAAATCCTCTCGGGTCACAGTTAGCAGCTGAGATGACGTCTTACTTTAAAAGCAACTGACCATGAGCATACATAACTTGCAATTCCAGCCCATATCTCATGTGATTGCACTGTACTAAGTGGCAATGTTACGTCCGATAGCGTAATATCACGTCTGACACATCTCGTGCAGTAATGATGCATTGCAAAAGCGAATTATTCAAACAAACCTACCTACTTTACATCTCAGTGAAAAATAAACAGAGTTTAAAGGAATCAAGAAATAAATAGAATGACAAGTTTTAACTGGTTTTGACCTCATTTTTGAAAACTCCCATGTGCCGTTCTCTTGACTGAAATGAGAAGAATGAGAAGAAATGAAAAAAATAAAATAAAACTTAAACAGCAGCTGAAAAAGACTAGCTTTCAAACTTGCATTTAGTGTGAGCTTGTATAGCATAGCTCCATTAACAAGTGCACCAACTCTTGCTGCATTCCTCATTGAAGCACGTATTAGTTAGTTTTACCACATTCAGTTCAGTTCAGTTTTATTTCCTTAAAGGCTCCCATTCCAGGGGGCGTTAATTGATAGAAGATAAACGATGATTGTTTTGCACTAATGATTATGATGATAGGTAACATGTTTTTGAAACAAATACAATAAAGCAACGGCTCGCTTCGGTTCAGTTTATGGGTTTAACGTCCCAAAGTGACTCAGGCTACATGAGAGGCCATAATGGAGGGCTCCGAAAATCCGCTCCAGCCGTACTCTTGGAAATTTCAATCCTCTGTCGCATCCGTTTTGCTTTGCGTGCATACCGCATAGTTGCTTCACCATGTCAAGCTTCCCAGGCGGTGAAAAAGCTATGGCGCTAAATTCAAGCTGCAGCATGCTGTATGTATTGTACAGAACAAGAACCAGGCCATGGAGACAGTTCGAAATGAGCGCAAAAATTATGCGTGACAGGTACAACCACGTGGGTCCACTCCGGCCGATAAAGAAACCACACACATCTCACAGAAGGGCGATTTATGTATAACGCAGTTGGATGAGCATTACCGGTGGTATCAATGAGACTAATCCTTCAGAAACAAGGCGCCCATCCACCCTATGGTAGCTCTGCATAATCTTGGTACGCTGCCAAGTTGCCGAACAACCCAGTGCCCTCGGCTTTCGCCAAAGCAAACACTCTGCACAGCTATACGTAATCGAGTCATGGCAGTTTGGCGATCTGCAAAAGTCTGTGCTGCAAACGACGCATGCAACAACAGAAACCAGAGGCTAAGACCTAATTCCAAAAAGCAGACTGCGTGAAGGCGGCACGCTTCCAAGAAATGGAGCAAGTTTATGCATGACAGCTGCTGTAAGCGATCCTGAGCTAATTTTTGTGGCATTTACAAAATTAACAGGTGCGTCTTAAACAACGGTGCGACCTAGGCGGGATGTTTTTACAGAAAAAGTGCCGTTTGCAGGGGAATGCGACTTACACCCCGGAAAATACAGTAAGCCTCTGACACATTGGTGTCAGGGTTAGCATGGTCGCATATTTCTGTGGCCCAGTGTCAATATTTTACACAGGCTGCCTTTGACATTGACGTCATTCAGCACCTTACTTTGTGCAACTGTGATATGGCCTTGTTGGCAGCGGCATTGTTTGTTTTAACGAAAAGTCCTCTTTGATTCCATGAAACTGTAAAAACTGACGGCTCCCTCGTCTCGAGAAGCAATTTGCGTCAAGCAGTAAGGAAACACCAAAGCAGCGGAGGCCCGGCTCACCAACAGCGAACAGGTACGAGCGGAGTCCCTCGGGCCTCCGGTGGGAGGTGCGTGGCCCTGCCATGGCGGCGCGCCGTTCGGGCATCAGGTGGTAGCGCATGGCCTCAATGAGCAAGTCCTTGCTCTCCTCACTGGTGCGCACCAGCGGCTCCTCGCCCACTTTGGACAGCAAGAACTCTCGCCGCATCAGCGGCAGACGACAGTGCTGCAGCAGCTGCAACAGTGCACCATAGAAACACGAGTATTGTCATCACCATTTAGAGTATTCATACTCTCAGAGTACAATGCCCCGTTCCTTTTCAAAATATCTCTTCCCAAGCTCAACGTCCGACTGACACATGTAGCATGATCAAGGCAATGCACAAACCTGGCTACAAGTGCAGAAAAGAGAGAATACAGTAGCAGACAAGTGTTTTGGAGTACAATAGTTCAGACTTCATTGAGGAATCACGAAACACATAATGGGAACATGTACATAGGCATTGAAAACATATTCCAGACCCTCTGGAATGCAAAATTCCAATTTTTTTTTTTTGACTGAGATAGATGCCAGCAATACTATGTGAACTACATTTTGTTTTTTCAACACACAGTTTGTTTTTTGGCCCAACCTAGGCGTGAATGAGCTTCGCTGTCACAATCAGCTGGCTCTTTTCTGCAGCTAAGATGAACAAGATGTAGGTACTAGTGTGCTCAATGCAGGGCGGCCCTCTGGGGAGTTGTGAAGCCACATATGACGACAGTGTGCCATTTCAAGGTGGTAGCATGAGGTGCAGCCACTGCAGACATCACAGTAGGACTTGTTGTTCCATTGCATACCTTGAGGGTTCTCAGCAGCCAATTTTTTTCATTAGTACGTGCTTTTGTTGTGTGCAACTTCATGCTTTTACTCAAGTATGGGTATATATCATTCCTTATTTCAGCTGTAGTCTGGAGTGGTAGTATGGTTATAGAGAATTTTTAACATTATGCCATCTGAACCTGCGCGCGTGTGTGTTTCAGAGATGTGTGAAATGGTGAAAATGCTTTTAGTTGGATATGGCACAGGAAAAAGAAACACTTAACACAGCTGTACGCCCAATTCAATAATTAGTTCCTGGTGCTGCTGCAGTCATTGCCTAGTCAAAATTTTGTACGGTTGTTAGTTTTCGCAGTTAGTGTATTTACCATACAACAGTAAAGTTTTATCTGCTTACCATGCCTCACCTAATTGGCGACGTGCCAACTGGTTACCAAAACCACTGTCACGCACTGGCTATGCACATGATAAGGTGCCCTACAATTTCACATTCCACATACTATCATGAATGGGGGGAACTTTTCTTCAAGCATGAAATGCCTTTAGCTCCCATTGCAGGCATGGCATGGGCGACTTTGGTGCGAGAACAGAGGAAGAACATGGCGCCAAACCGAAAGAAGACATAAACATAAGCCTGGAGGACTTTCGTGAATGCCCTGTGCCACTGTAATGGCTGTGTGTAACTATCATGCGACGTTATGCGCACTGTTAGGAAGGATGGTGAGGGGAGGGGGGGGGGGTGCACCGATCACCACTGCTGCCCCTCACTCTACCGCAGCGACGCCGTGGCCTCCCCTCTTTTCCTCTGGTATAGCTCCTCTCCACAGCGCAGGATGCGTTCTTTCATACAGAGGGCCTCTTGTCTTTCAGCCAGTTGACGCACACGCGGTTCATACTCTCTGCTGAGCAGACCGCTGCCTCTATTTAATTGCCCAGCCATTGTATGCACTTACCGCTTTGGACCGTGATGGCAAGGCCATGCGGGGTGAGCAAAACATTCCTCTCTCTTTTCCGTGTCCACTTCCCCCTTTTCGTAGTTTTCTCTCACCTCCGTACACGAGTGGGACGGGACGTTCGCTAACTACAGCAGTTGTATTTGAGTGTTGTTTTTGCCATGTATTAGCATTTTCTCTCTCGCATGCTGCTGGGAATGAAGAATTTTCCCACTCCGAGTGCTGATGCGCTGTTTTCAGAGAATAATTTCTCACGGCACTGACATGCAATGCTCTCTACAGCAGAGCGCGACACAAAGCTAGGGAAAGAATGGAGGAAGCTAAAGTTGGAACATGCTGCACTTGGGGGATATATCTCACCTTGCCAACATACTTCTCCCGTTCGGGCAGGTCGTGCTTGATCCAGGCGACGGTGGCCTCGTACACCAACTCTTCCGAAGAGACGTTGAGCTCATCGCTTGAGATCAGGTCCTCCACCTGTAAGCCAAACGCACGAGAGCTCTGAAGGCCTTCCTACAACACGGAGCTCACAAACATGAGACAGAGCATGGCTACGCTAACCTCTGCATTTTTCATCGTTACACAAAAGCAGCAGTTTCAAAATAAAAATTAAGAGTGCACAAATATTCCAAGTTTCAAATATGATTGATTGATGGAGACGAATTTAAACAGGCTGCTAAATATCCAAAAAAAGAGTTATGTGTATTTGCAAATGTACAATGCACAGAACCTTCTGCCCATCTTTTTAAAGAACTTGACGTGCACAAATCACACGATTTATACCGCTACATGTTGTCTCACGCATGCCATCCTCTCTCTTTTCGAGTACAGCGGGCTTGTCACAAAATAATCTGGCTTATCCCATAAGAAGCACAGTACACTGGAAAGTCCCAAAATACCGTACCAACTATGGTATACAAATGCTAAAAAATATGTTACCAAGGCTCGTAAATGAATACAATAGATTAGGCACTGATGTTTTGAAATTTACTCTCTCTTAGTTTAAACAGCTATTCAAAACCCGATTTCAATTTTTGGATGATTTTTTTTGTGTGCATACATGTGTGTTTAGAAACTTTTGTATAGTTTCTTTCCTATACTTGTGTGGTTACATGCTAATAAGTATATATTTTTTGTTATCACTAGGCAGTAATCATTTTTTTCATTGTGTATTTGCATTTTTGTCTCTGATCACATATTCACTACTTGAAGGCATTCTTTTTTCCCATATTCACATTCGATTCATGTTCGAAAATTCCAACATCCACACAAAGCTAGACTATTGACCGTTTGTATGCTCCATGTTTCCTGCACTGGTGCAAATAGATAAAAATGAAGACAAATAAAGTCCCAGTCCTTCAGCCCTCTCACAGAGATGAAGGAAAAAGAAGAATATAAGAGCAGCCCCTGCCCACATTTAAGGTCCTACAAACCACACACATGCCTCAATAACATGGACCCCCCACCCCCTTTCCATTGCCCAATTGGCAGAGTAGGCAGGAAATGCTATGTTTTCACTGGTTGCGAGAGGACCAATCATGTGATCCCTTAGTGGTAGCATCATGTTTTGTGTTGGGATAAACATTACTTAGAAGTAGCAGCATGTTTGTTGTACCACAAAACCAACATGAACAACAAATAACTTTTTCACAGTAAATAGCTAGAAAGAAGCAAACAAAACAAAATATGCAAATGAGAGATTTGGACAAGGCGATTGCAGCACGTAATTTGAGGTCCACAGTGGAAAAACATTTCTCATACGTTCCATGAAATGACACCCGTGTACAAATGAAAAGGTACGCTTGGCATGAAAAGATACTTTTTTTCCTTCATTAGGAAATGCAGAAAAAATATATTTTCTGGTAAACACTAAATATATAAAGTAAAAAGCACAGCAGAAAACACATTTCTTGCGAACCACATGAAAAATCCACTTTTGGGGAAAGTATTAAAGTACCACTTTAAGCAAAAAAAGTTATTTTCAGTCCCCTGAAGAGCTTGAAATGCGCTTTCTTCCGGGAGGCTTCATTTGGCGTTCAGTGCTAATCTTTTGTTCTTTCTTTTTGCTGTGCTTGAAAACAGGAAGCTTGTTATATAATGGCAGCTATTTACTGCACTGATGTTGAGTACATCTCCACACGAGCTGCAAAAATTATGTTTTTGTCAATCTGCACTAAACTGCTAGCCGTGCCAGTTCTCTTCGTAACAGTCACATTAAGGAAGCATGAATAACGAAAAAAAAAGTGGCATTGTAAGTTCTTCTCGGGAACAGAGAGCCTTTATCAGAAAGCACCTCGAGTTTGCTAACAGTCTTGCATAAACACAGGAGTTGCTAGCTCAGAACTGGCAATTGTGGAAATGTGGTGACCAATTTGCAACCAACCAGGAGCCCACTGCCCAAGCACAAAAGCACGACATTTTCGCACCCTTTTTGAAATTGCTTCAAGGAACTGCTGTGCAATCGATTGCCCTACTGCTCACTCAGCTACATCAGCTACCAATACAGTCGAACCTCTATCCTCCTACTTTACCCAATCCTACTTGCAGTCAAAAAAGCTCATTAAATCGCAAATTTTATTACGTCAAAATTCCCTTGTTTCAGCTGCCCAATGAAGTAATAGGCTCGTGAAACACTGCTAGTAGATGGGAACTTGTAAATAGGAGTTCAGTAAGTAAGCGGTTAATTCTAGCAATAATAGCGCTAACAAGGGTACCAGCTGTTCTTTTCTATATCAGGAGCATAATGAGTGACAGCAAACGGACATGAACACATCATTTTTCTCAGTGTGAGCAAAGCAAAGAGCAAGCGTAGCGCCTAGTACTCAAAGCCACTGTCAGATGTCACCACTAGCATCATCATCATCATCCAATATTTGCACATGGGGGAGTCTCTGGAACAGCTGATTTAGGGACTTTAACAGGGACGCAAGTATATGTTTGCATCGTCCACGCTGGCGCAGCAATCGTTAGCTTAGGCTTTAAGTACACGTAGGCTAAGTATTTACTGGCATAATGAACCTACCTCCCGCTTTCACCTCTGCGACCTAGACAAAAAAACAAAAAAAGAAGAAAAGAACGCTAGTCATTACCGCGTCCCTCTGTTTCATGCCGTCTCAAGTCCACACTGTATTTCTAGGTTGCGCGCCAAGATGCTGCACAGCGAGAACATCACGGTGTGTATCGTTTGTCGTCGGCTCTAGTGATGGGAGTAGAGTGCCAGCGGCCTTCACAGGAGTGCCTGCTGTCGGCTTGTCCAGTTGCACAAGCCTGGTTTTCAGTACATTCATATTATCATGCAGCGATTGGGGTGGGCACTGTCCGCTGCCACAAAATCACTGGAACGTGTGATATGCAGCAAATGCCCTTTGAAGCAAATGATGCTTAAAGCAGGCGTCATGATCATGGCTGAACACGTGCTTTCTTTGACGATTTAAGAGTGGAAGGATGGAAAATAACTTGCATATTGAGCCCTCCCCTCAAACTGACGTCGATTTAAAAAAAAAAAAAAAAAGTCAGTTCATTAGGCGAGTAAATACGAAATTTCAGCCAGTGACGTCATGGCGTGATGCGTCCTGATATTTCGGCACCGCGAGTTTTGTAGGCACCCGACAGATGGCACAGCAGTATGTTCCTATTATTACCATTTTGTTTAGCTCGCAGATTCCAGGATGCCGGTGAAATTGGAGCGTAAATGGCAAATGCAGAATGTGCTGTGTCGCGGCTCAAGTTTTAGTTCTCATCCAATTTTCAAGGTGGCTACTGGCACATGCCTGCGACACACGAGGACTTCGTTAAATCTAAAGTGTAGCATAAAATTACTTCGTTAAATTGGGGAAAAAAAATATACATGGTTATTAATAGCACAAAGATTGGAAAACAAAAAAAAATGTGTTACATCACGAATTTCATTAGACCAAGGTTCTTTATATCGAGGTTCTACTGTAGTATGTGCCAGCATTGCCGTACCTTTCATCCTATTTGGCCTAGGCGCAAAATTTCTTCGCAATTCTGCTGATGAGATGACCACTTTAGCTTCTCAAGTGTAGCCCCCCAAAAGAACTTTCCCTTGTCAATTTCTTTTCAGTATCTTTATTTATTTATTTTTTTCTGTGGGGGGCGGGGGGGGGTCAGCTGTAAACTGTCTTTGTGAACATTTTCTGTATTCGCTTGTTCTCAAGAGCGGCACAGATCACCAAGACTGGCTTGGGCTCTCTGCATCTGCAATTATGCGGTGTGGTGTTGTAGCACACTGACAGGCAATAGAAAATACAAAATTTCTCCAATTTAGGACACTGAAATATGCATTTGTAATAGTTTGCACATGCTGTTCTTTTATACATAGATAGGTAAGTGAAGGAGAGGCCACAAAACACCAACCGAAAATTTCACGTACCGATGAAACATCAGCACATTCATTTTCTTTTGTCAGTGTTTTGTCTCTCCTTTATGTACAGCCTCCAAAATTTTGAACTGGCATGTACGATGGCTGTCTTTTCTGTGCTCCTGTGCCTTAGAATGAATAAAACTTGCCGGAAGGTCAAGATTGAGCATGAGCTCTGTGAGCCCTTCTTAATACTTGGACTTTCCACAGCGCAGCTCCGTTGTAATGCTCTGAATCACAGAAAATGCGGTCGTCGTGTGTTCCAGCTAAAGATTTGAGCGACTGTACATCCCCAACCATACGGTTTCCGCCAAAGCCTCCACTTCATATTTAATTAACCTTTAGAATAGCTCAGTGGCTGTCATTGAAGTAGCCACAGGTACATCACTTCAAACAAAACATAGTGCATTCAATCTTCTTTAATGCATGACTGTCTTTGACGTGTAACGTTTGATCCATGCCAAGCGGTGGATAACAAATGACATAGCACCGGTCAATGGGAGAGATGATGCGAAGAGAGAGACCTGCGAGAAAGGCAGCATGAGGAACTCGTCGGTGTGGGCCACCTCGCGGAAGTGGTGCAGCGCGTACCGGTGGCTCTTGCCCAGCAGGTCACGGCAGGCGTGCGTGTCAGCAAAGCTGCGGATGCCCAGGCAGTTGGACGGGTGCAGCTGACCCAGGAGGAACGCGCAGCATGCCTCGCGCACGCTGCCCACCTGCAGGAGGCTGGCCGCGGGAAGCAGGCTCTGCATGTGCCACGGAGCAAGAGGTTGGCATGTGCACATGACGCTTTGAAGAACATGCAGTCACGGGAGTAAGTCCCGTAACTGCAATATGGGGCACTTTTGATTTGCGCGAGTGCCCATCACAAGCGGACCGGAGAAAAGGCAGCTGTAACAATGCACCAACTCTTATCTACTTCATGGCCGGGCACATTGCACATTGCTTGACACATAGTTTTCTAATCTTTCCCAAAGCACTCACCGTATATCTGATAATGCTCTTTTCGAGATAAGAAAGTTCAGGGTTGAAGAAAGTTATTCAGTAGGTTATGCGGAGTCCGATAAAAATGTGAACACCGCAGAAGTCTGATTGTATTCCTTGTCACAGTAACACTGCACGGATAAAATCCTACTTTCTTCTTGCGGTGGCCTTGTCTTACGTGACAGTTTGATAGACGCTGCAAAAGATGACCATTTCGGTCGAAACTTTAGAACATCAAATCTATCCAATTTGTTACCTTTTGGTCTTTGTCTCGTGCAGAAAAATTATAAAAATATTTGCAGCAAGGATTCAGAAAATTATATTCTTGTGTGTGGCTAATGAGAATTGCAAGAGAATTGCGCTCCTGATAATTCTAGCACCTAATGGCTTCTGTGACACTCTGATGGTGCAGCACAGGCATCTTGGTGTCATCATGAAGAGGAGAGACCAAAACTTCTTTTAGTTGCAAATTGTAATGCTGCATTTCCGTGACCAAAAGCAAAAGTAGACAAGATGATAAACTAGACAAACGAGGAAATAAAATTTAGAGTTAATTTTCTCCTCCTTCTGTGTTGCCCTCACTCATAACTTTGGCATTTGTAACTAATGACAGTAGAATAAGAGTGTTTCTTGTGTATGAATGCAGATTTCAAAGACATTGAGGAGGGCTATACAGTTCTTGCTTTTTATATACACCTTCAACAAGTTTTTGATAGTTACTTTTGTAAGAAACATTTTCATGTGGATATGCATTTTGGAGTTTCACTCAAGTTTCCACAAGTCCCGGAAACCTAAGAAAGAATAGCTCTAGTGGATACAACAAGGCCACAACAAGGACACAACAAGACACAACAAGGATCAAAACTGACAAGATTTTAAAATCCTGTCAGTTTTTTTTTTTTTTTTTCATAGTGATGTTATACCCTTGGGATGACATTATGAGGTTGTTAGTTGTTACTTAGTATATATACCAGGCACCAGCTGGAATCTACAGGGAATTCTTCCAGAAACCAGTCTGACCAGTAAAGACTTTTACCTGTGTACACCTTGAAACAAAAGCAGTTCCGAAATCAGCAAAAAAGTTGCGCATCTTGACCAAATTTTGTTACATTTTAAGCGTAAATAACTAAACAGTTTTAATTGAATAAACAGGTGGAAGACCAGGATTCCTTTATTTTAATGTACTAAAGAAGACAGAAAACATCAATCATCACCAATCGTGAACGTTACAGCAGATAAGCAGCAGATAGGCAGTAGATAAGCAAAAAAAATCTTTCCCCTAAAAGATGCAAATGCAGCCCGCAATTAAGGTTCAATCTCCAAAAAGGAAAACATGGGACGACAACGAGGAAACTCGGCAAGCTCATCAAATGACGTGCCATCGTGCCGGGCTGTGGCGGATGACGGGCGTGTCGCAATGTGATGCGGGGACACACGTCGTTGAGCACAGTTCCTGCGACGACTAGATGGCAATGTGAGAGTGCTGCGCAAGGTCACAGGGGAGAAGAGGCAGCTGGCTGAAGCCTTCCTGTCTATTCTCTGCTGCCAGTGGAGACGCGCTTGACAAGTCCACACAAAATGAAGGCCAGAGTCTGGCGCCACAGCAGTTCCTTCTTTTTTTTTTTTTTCCAGAGTTTCACTCGTAAAACTCCGTGATGAAGAGTGCAGGGCACAACGGAGCAACTAGAAACATATATGTGCACTTAGGAATGAGAGGGAGGCCACTTTCGTAAGGCTTAAAAAGAATCTTAGTCAAAATGGTTTGGTTTGGTTTATGGAGTTTAACATCCCAATGAGACTCAGGCTGTGGGAGTCACCGCAGTGGAGGGGTCCGTAAATTTCGGCCACCAGGGGTTCATTACCGTGCACTGACATTGCATAGCACACAGGTGCCTTGCTATTCGCCTGCATCGAAAAAGGGCCACCGTGGCCGAGATTCGGTCCTACACCTTAGGGCACAACAGTTGAGCGCCCTAACCACTGCACTGCACCACCACGACGGGGTCATCAATCATAGTCAAAATGTAAACTCCGCAACAAAGTCATGCAAGAATCAAGAACACGTATTATACTAACAGCCCACCTGTCTCTCTAAGGATTACTACACAAGGCTGCACTCAAAAATTTTGTCACGTGGTCTCTCACCAATAATGACTGAACAAGAAATGCTTGTGGCAGGTAGAGCAGTGACGAACAACATTCCTCACCAAGCCTCACTGTTTTAATACCAATACAACCATGCACTTGTCACGTAGCTTATACATCTGTAATCCCTCCAAAGTTCAATTGTCCAGCACGCACCGATTGGCACTCAGCACATATCCTCTTATCGAAACATTAGCAGAGCACTGAAGCACAGAAGCGCTAGCAATTGTTTCTTTTTTTACCCGATTTGCACCATTTCCCACACTTGTACCCTCTCCTGTGGTCTGTCTCCAAGCGTAAAACAAGAGTGTCATCAAGCAAGAAAGGGTGATGCATGCACGTACCTGGACATTGCTCTCTGTGATGACAATTTCACCCGTGTAGGCAAACTCCACAAGCTGCTGCAGTGCGCAGAAGGCAATGTCATGAAGAACCACCTCTGCCTGGACCTTCTCGCACATGTCACCTAGGAGCACAGAGATACAAAGGTACTGTTCACGCGGCCCTGTTTTCTGATCTTCGCACTGATCTCGTCACAGATTTTTGGCCACACAGGTCCTGTAGGAACGACAGAGCACTATTCCAAAGGGTTGTCACAGAACAATGCTGTGTGCTTGAATACAGATGTTTTACAGCTGAAATTATTACTCAGGAACTGTGCATGATTTTCATACAACCTTATTCTCGCTAGTCACCTCAACCGTATTTGTCATAGTAGCGATTAAAAATAAGAGAAGACGCCTAAAGGTGATTACCTGCACTAAGAAAAAAATCTTTTTTAGAGACACGTTATCCATAAAAATCCATCCACTGCAACTACCTTCGTCCTAAGAGAAGTGAATACATTTGATAAAATAATGATCAAATGGATGTGACATACGACGCAGTGTTTTTTTCTTTTTCATTTTGAACCAACATTTTTTTGGTCCATGGCCCTTTTTCCAATACATTTTACCCCAGAAGAGCTCAGCACCAGGCCGGGGGAAATCTTGTGCCCATTGGAAACAGGTGGGTACCTGGCGGCAACAGGGATCGAACCTGGTACCTCCTGAATGCGAGGCCGATGCTCTTCCTCAAACAAGGCCCCTGCTATTTTTCTTTTTGCAGGATCCACAAGTTTTATAAGTTCACAATATCCTGCAACACTTTCCTTAAAGTATTCTCTAACTGGCCGTGCGTCAAGATCTGGATGACGCACTGCCATCCTGCTTCTCCATATAGACCTTTGCAACAAGGGCACTCCGGGTGTCGCCATATTGCTTGCTGGGCTGTTGCGTGCGTCTGACGTCAGCACGATGGAAGCGGCAGCGGAACCGGTTTTCAACAGTCCAATGAAGAGGCGTTTCGATATCCTCCTCACGCGATGCAAAGGTCTATACTGTGCAGGCCCAACGCCATTACTAGATCATATAGAATACCGTCCTCACTTTCAATCGGGAGATACCCGATTCGGTGAGGGTCAAGTGGAAAATCCTTTTTAAGAGTCCTTTGGAGGACGTCCCAGAAGAAAACTGCATCCCAGCAGTCCAAGAAAACATGCTCTACGGTTTCATCCTTTTTGCGTAACCAACAGCGGACTCTCCATAGGACAAAAATTCCTGTCTCTTACAACCAGCTTTAACAGGCAAAGTCCCGTTATGTAGTCGAAAAGAGGAAGATTTTAGTCAAGATGTCTTTAAAAGAGTTATAAGACCACAGCTCTGGTATAGTAACATGCGCCACATGTATGTATCCTCGCCAATTTTTCCAGAAATATACGCTTGGCTAATTACTGACCAAGTCTGACTGAAATTAGTTAAAAATGGCAAAACAAAATATTTTTCAGAGCAAAGAATGACTTTCATTTTATATTAATTAACTATGTAATGAACAATTCAGTATGTAACACGCTTTCAAAGTTCAATAAAGCAGTAATTACTCCCTTATTATCAACTCAAGCACAGCCATATGGTTGGCTACAAAGGGAAGCTGTTTTCACAGGGAATTCATACTTGAGAAAAATTTGCCCTGGTCGGGATTCCAAGTTACAGTGACTGCCCTGAATTAGGGCAGTCACTCTACTGAGCTGACCAAAAGCGTTCCCATTTTGAGTTGTTAATCAATTCACTCTCACACTACTACCTGCTTGCTGTCCAGGTCAGCTCACTTGGTAAGATGACTATCCTGATAAGGTCCTGGGATCGAACTTCGGACCAAGATAAATTTTTTCTTCAACCACACAGTCTCTGTGGAATCAGCACCTTTTTCCCTTTTAGCCGCAATTTCTAACGCATTTAAGATATTTTTCCTATTTTCTTTTTTTTTTTCATTTTTGTGGACAGTAATGAGTAATTACTTCAGCTCTACCATGGGGTTTTCCCAAACCATATGACCAACTGTAAACTGCTTTCTTTCCAGTATTCATCTAAACTGGTCAACAGCTGTCTCATCCAGTTAAGTCACCCTCACTGCCAACCCTCCAAACCGTGCTGAAATATGCATTATGCAACCTGCGTTAAAATTCACCTTTGTAAGACCATCACAAGGTCAATATGGAAGGCACAGTGTCACCATGCATACAGGTGAGCAAAAATAAACAGATACGCCACCAACAGTAACAACAAATTAGAATGAAAGGATGTTAAGAAGCCTGAACAGGAAAGAAGGAAACCTTTGATGTTGAACTGTGAATAGAGTAACAGTCCACCACTAGGCAGCACCAGGGAAAAAAAAAAAATGGCCCCGAGAGCAGTGACGCGCAGAGTGCGGAGGAGGCGAGACTCAACTGTTGAACATGGCGTGGAAGTAGGGGCTGGAAGCGGCCAACACCAGTCGGTGGGCCAGCAGGCTCTGACCGCCAGCCACCAGGCGGACGTCGCACAGCTGTCCCTTGAGCTGCATGCAGTGCATGGCCTGGAAGGCCTCGCGAAGGTGAGCCTCGTGCACGTGCTGACGCTCGTAGCTGCCCTCCTCAACACTCAGCAGGCTTCCCCCGCCACAATCGCTGCTGCTGTCCCCCAGCGACCTGCGGTATCAATCGGCAGCACACATGACGGGTCCATTTTTTTTTCTACATCTTTGAATATTAGTAGCACTCATTGCGGTCAATCATCCGCAGGAAGTGATGTCACCCCATGCCAAGGTCGCGCGAGCTCGTCAAAGCTCTCATGACTCCTGGGCCATATGCGACTCGTTATACACCTTGGACGTGGCCGTGACTCCATTTATAACACGATCTCCTTGACAGCTGACACTGAAACTGGTGCCATGTGAACTACCTTTCAACTTCTCAACTTTTTTATTCTCCTTCTCTATCTGCTCTATTACTCCCTTCATGACAGTCGCCTCACTGGCAATCTCATAGAGGCACGATGAATCTATGTCCACAGAAACAAAAAACAAAAAGAGCCCGTGTGCACACGTCCTCAATGGCAGCGGGTTCACTTTGTGGAAAAAGATGATGGGTTGTTTGGCTTGGTTTTTGAGCTTTAACATACCAAAGCAACTCAGGCTATGAGAGACGCTGTAGACTCAGGAAATTTCGACCACCTGGGGTTATTTAACGCGTACTGACATCGCACAGCACGCGGGCGCATTGTTTTTCGCCTCTACCGAAATGCTGCCATTGAGGCCGGGATTCGATCTCGTATCCTTGAGCCAGTAGTCTAGCGCCATAACCACTGCGCCACATCGGACGGATAGGTTGTGGTATCAGCCTCAAGCGGCAGCATTCAGAATGAGATGAAATGGAGGATAAGAATTTTACTTGAACCTAGCCATTGGAAAGCAAGCCAGGCCAGACAAAGGGAAAATAGAACATGTAAGTAGCTCCGGCTTAGGATCACACCATTTCAGTGGCATAGCCAGTCAAAACAGTGCACAATCAGTTTCTTCACCAGTATTGGTTGCACTGATTTCTCAACTTTCTTAACATAGTAGTACAGCAAGCTCAGTGCTCTTTGAATGCATCTAAACTGCAGCCCACAAAGGCAAAATAATCAGGATACTTCTGAATGTAACAGGACACTTCTGAATGTAACAACCGGCGTGCTTCTTGCCATGTGTGTTAATTTTTATTGTGTAAAGGAACCACTAACACTGCAGTTTTGCCTGCTCGCTTTTTTGCCATTTCCTGCGTCCTTCCATGCCATGCTTTTACAGTTTACATGACAGTGCTCTTCCCCATTGCAAAAAGGACTGGCAATAGAAGCGTATCTTCAACCGCAGGTGAATGTTTGGTGTATGCTTGTTATGACTTTACAATGCCAGTTAGCAATTTGCAAGACTACAGCCCTTTTCAGATTCGGAGGAGAAACATTTTCGCAGCGGAAACATGCAAATGACAGCGGCTAACCGAGCCAATCCCCTAACAACTCCCATAGGGGCAGAAAAACAAATAAATCACATGTTGTGTAGCACAGAATTCCCATTTGCTCACTTCACCCTTCAGCAGGTGCTGAAGGGTGAGCAGTTCTACAGTAATAAAACTTCTGCACTGTAGCCACGAGTTCCTTTGTGAAAAATGACCAGGGGAAGACAGTTTGGGCAATATGAAAGTGCGCCCATTGGCCATCAGTAACTTCCCTCTTAGCAACCATACTTTTTAAACATACCAATTCACATGTGAAGGCCACCAGTCCTGTCCTCAAGAAGAGAAGGAATAGCACTGAAGCTTCTGTAGAAACCGCACCCCCCTTTTAAGGGAGAAGCATTAATTACTACCTGAATTGTTAAATTTCGCTGGGGTGGCTGTGAAGCCCCCTTTTGAGCAACCACTAGAAAAATAAACTTGACACCAATGATTTCCTGAACCGTGCTGAGGTGAACAGACGAGCTTTGCCAACCACTGCGTTAAACCACTGTGCCATTTCGGTAGCCAGTTTCCTCATGTATCCAGCTGCCAGTCTCTCAGTATGCACTTCGTGTGTCGCCACCTTCATCTCCTGTGGCAAAGTTAAACTAAAGACCTTGATCAGGCCTCCTTCGTCCTAATAAATGACTAAAGCACTCGTTATATACTTTGCTAAAGACAATAAGACACGACAAAGCAAAGCTACATGAAGTAAAACTTTGCTTAACATAGTGCTAAATTTTGCTTCTGCATGTAGTATATCCTAGCTTAGAGTCCTGAAGATGAGTTCAGTGTGCAGCCATTTGCGCAAAAATGAATAAAAGCCCTTGTTAGAAAGAACCAGATTTCGCAAAAGGTGAGGAACTGGCCCAATTTGACACCTTGTATATCTGTACGTTCCTCGTGGTCTTTTAGTGCCATTTCAACTGTCTCCCCATAGTGTGGTTAGCACTAATTCAGTGCCCACAAGTCACACTTCATTATCCAAGCGTGCTCCCAGCCTGCTCACTGAAGCATGAAAATTCATTGTCTCCTGCCGTGGAAAGGGTGGGACCTCCAGAGCTCCTCATTAGAGGGCGCCACAGCTTGCAACAATGTACATGAAGCTGTGACATGTTTTTCTTTTCTTTTTTCCTGGATTTCCTCCCATGGGACATTAACACTACTTGGCTGTGCTATGATCCGTAATGGCCTGGCATCAACGCGTGACTGGTAAAATTGAGTAACAACGCAAATGAGCCTACTGTAGTTGCACGACATAACTGTAGGCGGCTGGCAGGCAAGTCAGTCCTGAATTCCACTGACATCAGCCTCTCGTAGCACACAATGGGGTGATTCAATCCAGCAGGTACCTTTAGCTTGCATAGCCGACACAATATATATGTGCATCCCAAATGATAGGGAATGCCCGTTTATTGCGCTAACTGCTACCATTGCCCAAGTGCAAGTACGACTATCACCTTCCAACATCTGCTAAGTACAGGTGTCTAACCGAAGAACAAGTCTGGTGCATGGTGTTTTTCCAAGCTCAATATAGTAGTGCTACAGTAAAACCAGCACAGATTGTTCAATGCTAGCTAGGTGTTTCTCGTCACATTTTGCAGGATTGCACCCATGAAAGAACCTGTCCATTTTTGGCTATGAATGAGGTTAATGCTAGTGAAAATTTTTTGAGCTCGCAGTAATTTCACCCAAACTAACAACCTAGATTTTCCCTGAATACAACTAGCTGTACTTTGATTTACTTTGGTTAAACTTCTTTCTGTGGCCTCCAGACAATTCTTACTCCTGCTGCCCAATCACTTGCACCTAAAATAGACTATAACGAATTGGCCATGTAACCTAGTTTGCAGTGCCATGGTTGTTGTTTTTTTTAACTTCGAGTTCCAGACTAGGGAAATAATTAGATCTTTGTAGTTTAAGAAACAAAAAGAGTGATCTAGTCCTTCAGTTAGGAGCAGATTGGGTTAGAAACATATGTATATATAGAAGGTTTAAATCCAGAAAAAGACTAATAAAATGGATTAAGGTCAGCGCGTGCAAGTTGCTTTCGAGCTGGATAAGAAGTGTCACAGGGTTTGAAGAATAAATAATGATGGCATCCCACCTGAATGCATTTAAAGCAAAAAAAATTCTTTGCAGATTCTTCATAAGAATGAAAGTGACTGGTTCAGAATTCAGCTTAGTGCGAGAATCGAGGTTTGGTTGAAAGGTAATACAGTAGCACAAAAAGTAAGAGTACAGATATCCAGATT
Source organism: Amblyomma maculatum (assembly GCF_055883805.1). Classification (NCBI taxonomy): domain Eukaryota; kingdom Metazoa; phylum Arthropoda; class Arachnida; order Ixodida; family Ixodidae; genus Amblyomma; species Amblyomma maculatum. The sequence goes on from NC_139346.1 coordinate 122,438,494, forward strand.
CCTTAGCAAATCTTATAGCCTCTCCTCAGCAAGAAGGTTTGAATTTTCAGTTTTAGGTCGCAAAATTATGAAAAATGACCAAGGCAGGTATAAAAGCCACATTTACCTTTACTGGATATATCAATCACTTCAGGTCAGATATTCACAACTTTGAAATAAGCTACATATTATGGATGCAGGGTAATAAGTGTTCCATTAACCCCAATTATACAGTGCAACATATTAAGCTCTAGACTTATAAACAACGAATAAGATTGAATAAAACAAAGAAAAGACTCATATTTGAAAAAAATTTGTAAAACCTGCCCCTTCAAAGCACTGTGTTCATATATCGCAACTACAGGCTCCCACCCTGACAAATTGACTGTACCGTACAACTGAAAGAAGCTTACAGTAACAACAGAACCAAACCAAAGAGCTTTTAATTGGATATGTGTTCCTCAAATAAAAAATAAATGGAGATTTACAGACCTGTCATTTTTTTCAGCCGGTCAACACATACGCGTGAATGTGTATGCGGCGTTTTCACCCGTGAAAATTAACCCACGACCTGCAGGCAAAAGCAATGATATGCACATTATATATATACTATATGGCCCTTGTGCAGATCCTACACTGCACGTGTGGGCACTTATTGGGGAGCTCAGCAGGAAAAAGGTACTATGTGCTGCTTTGACAGCTTTTCTCCTCCAACACTGCAAGCCAGAAACCCTGTACCAAACCCTTAATTCATACCTTGTCAAAAGAGAAATGCCATGTGTGCTTACGGAAGGAATTTGTGGCAACACTGGCTACACTCAACTGTGCCAAAAGCAAAGCATTATTGGGTTCACATTTGTGTCTGGGTTAAGCACTACTGTAACAAATCCCACTCTCTGATGGCAGACAAAGCTGATGTGTCAGTTTTGTGCGGGAACGTTAAGAATTCCCAGAATGCAGGAGTACACATCTGTTCCTTATACTCTTGGTCTATAATGCATACTGAATGAGCAACAAGTTAACAAAGAGTGATAAAAATTGATCCATACATGGTGAAGCAAAAAAACTGGGAGAACCACGGAAAGTAAGCATATCCACAGAACAGAAAAAAAATGCTTTTGTTTGCACCACTCAAGTTTTGCGCAAATTGCCCAGTTTGTTAACTGCTATGAGGAATGGTAAATATATACTTGATATGAACACTAAGTATGTTGTATTATGCATGCATATGGGTACACGGGTACATCAATAAATTCGCAGGAATGTATTTAGCGCATACAACCGTTTGCTTAGTTAGTATATAATGCTTGAACAGTACTCACCTCGGTCCTTCTTCCGACGAATCCTTGAGGCTGCCTTGCCCCCTGGTCAGCTGGGATCCGCGCAGCATCCTTCCGTCGCCTTCAGGCATGCCGGGCGGTGTCAGGCGCATTCCTAGCCGGAGACCAAGTTGCCAAAGGGTGCCCGCTAAGGTCATCACTGGACCCGTTACAGGCGCTGGAGCGGCGAGCGCGCGCACTGTTTACAGCGGCGTCGGATTCTGCCTCATTGTTTCAACGCTCGATCGGGCTCGCCGCTAAAACGCAGCAGCCGTCCGATAAGGCAGGCCGCGATCGAATCTCAAACGCAGTGACGGATATATACGCGGCTCGTATGTCGCGCTCACGCGCGCACCAGTACGCGGACTTCCCCGAAGGACGCGCGCGGCAGCTGATGAGAGGATGAGAGCATGTACTGATGCGCTGGATCGAAAGCGGAAGAGCTAGGCGACGAAAGATACGGAAACATGCGGCGCGCGGCTCAGAGAGCAACGACTCCCAGATATGTTTGCATTGCACCGAAGATACACAATTCTCTTTAAACAGCGAACGTTCCGCTCAGGCGTCAGTCGAAGTAAAATAGGGGTACCACGCACGACTCTCGAATCGCTACAGCATCCGAGCAGCTTTCCATCATTTTCCACGCCGATCGGGCGCGGCTGCTGTGAGAGAAAAGATTAAATCACACGCGGAGCAAAAGAGTGCGTGCGTGGAGCGCACGTCGGTTCCCGAGCTGCGAACACCTGCTTCGTGTAATAACTTTTTTTTTTTTTTCTTTTTTCACTTCGCCCGCATCAAGCGGCATGCAGGGTGCCGCCCCACACAAACCATGCAGGGTGCGCGCGACCTGGTCGACGCGCGCGCGGTCATCAGCGGGGTCCAAGCGGTTCATTGAACCCACGCATGACGGCGCGCACAAAGGATATGCAAAGCGTGCGTACTCTATATAATGCGGGGCGTGCGCAAGTAAAGAAGCCGATTCTTACCACGATACGTGCCGCCGCCGGCCCCGGCTACGCACGGGGCGCCCGCAGTTGCCGGGCTCGGTGCCGACTGGACTGCTGGTTACTTGTCCCACTCCGGAGGCGCTGGTCACCCGTGCTTCGCTCGTTCGGGCGGACCGCGCTGGTTACTCGAGTTGAACGTCCGACGACGGCGTTGGCAACACCTGTTTCCGCGGGATGGGCAGCGCGGGCGCGGGGGTCTCCCTTCGGCAGACACCGCCCAGCGCCGGCAGCGGCGGATCGATCGCTCGCGCTGCTAGTTGCCGCGCCGACAGTCTGCTGCCGCTCACGCAAATGACTACTAGGGCGCACCGGCTGTCAAACGCCGCTGTTGCGGGCGGCGGCAGCGCTCGCCGCTTTGTGGTGAGGAATGTCCCTCCTCCGCTGCCACCGCCCTGCTGCCTGTCGCCGGGGCAAGTTCATTGCACCGCGGATGCGGATCGTAGGACCGTAGTCCCTTGGCGCTGCTTGCGTGCGTCCCGCACCTGACACCGCCGTCACTACCGTGCTCTGCTTCGCTACCAACCGCTTCAGTCGTCGCGCGCCAACTCATGCAGCACGATAGCTCTCTCGCGCATCCGGCGCGCGCGACTCGCTTTGATCGTACAGGAAAGCTGTAGTGGCTGTAGTACGAAGCTCACAGTGCGAAGGGCACGGCGGGGGAGGACTCCGTTTATTACCGTCAGCGCTTTCATTTTCCGCTACGCTTCGGTTGTTCCTGGCAGCAATCAAGGCGATTGCCATACAAGCTGCGCGATTTATGATCGAATGATCGACCACCTTTTGACCTTTGTTTGACTTTATTTCGATCATTTCGGCTTCGTGCGCTCGCTATGGTGCTCGGGAAATATCTTGCAATCTGTTCTTCTACCATGCGAGCTCTGCCTCACCTTTTATCTTTGCCATGTTACTGGAGTCGGCTTGTAACAAAAAGTAAAGAAGTGCCAAATTTACGACCTTGCACAACTTGCTGCAGGGAAATACGTAATACTGAGGCACAGGACGAGCGGAGGTTAGATATATATGTATTTAGTTGAATGGTACCACTGATTTTGCATTTGCATAACTGCATAACATACTACTTGGTGTATTTCTTTTTCCTTTAATATTTTTTTGTGGAAGTGGATTTGGCACCATAAAATTGCCCTTTTGTATAGGTGGCGCACGTCATCTGAAAATTCAACACACGACCTTTGCAATTTATCTATTGAGAAAGAGATCGTTTTGGTTTTTATCCACACGAAATCGGCGTTGTAGTGTGGTTTCAAGGGTGGGTGAATGATTGTGGTAAAATGAATAACGTAAATAAGTGCGTTGGTCTTTGTAAATTACTGCTGCACAGCAGCGTTGCGAGATCATCGCTGTGTAGGGCTGCCAGCCTGAGCAGGTAATACACTTTTACCCTTCTGTCGACCAATTGAACTAGGAAGCACATGGCATGCATCGTACTCGAGTTTCGGTCTCAAGTCTATTTTGCCGCGCGCACTATGCCAAAATGTAACAGCGCAGTCTTTTGTTTTTCTATCTTCATAGGACCTCTACCGCGGCATGTTATTCGGCGCTGCACACTTCATGCGTACAACATGGCCTTATGGAATTTTTCGAGCCAAAGGACAAGTGGGGCGCCGACGAAGTTCGCGCAGGTTTGCACTCGCCTTGTATCCGTCGTATCCAACGCATCAGAATTGTTTCGTCTTCTGCAACGAAACGAAGTTGAGCATTTTTTGTTTTGTCTGTGTGTGGTTTCGTGTCTCGTAAAGATGGCAGTGTAGCGTGTTTCGGAAACAAGGAAGAACGTCTACACGAGCTCAAAGCGTGCGATGGTATGGAACAGTTTCGTGTGATATGCGCATCCATCTAATGATGGAACAAGGTGTGCGTCTGTGTACGGATATCTAGGATTCGTTTTATGTCGTAGCCTAAAGAAAAAATAAAGACGGTGATTTGTTCGCGGCACTGGAGTAAACGCGCCTGTTGATTGTTTTGCGGTTAACTGAGACTAGTGTATTAAAATGCTTTTCTGCTTTGTACACCATCATTTTGTTTCCTTTCAAGCCGCTGTGTTTCGATCATTAACATTAATGTCAATGAATAATACTAATGCTAAATAATTCTCATTCGCAGCATTACTAATGAAGGTTATGGTTACAAACTAAACAGCATGGTGATGCTTGATTTCGGCAAAAATAGAAAACAGCATACTGTTATACAGACACTGTGGGATGATTGACATTGGTCTGTGCTGATTTTTTATGATATATTAATCACAAAAGGCTGTATTTGCTGAAAACAGCCATACAGAGTAAAAAGGCCAAAGAAGTGATTACTGGCATTGTCACCGAGGTCGTTCTCACAAGCACGCAGTGTCTGTTCCACAGGCAAAGAAGAAACTGGGTGTGTGTCTAATTCTACCTAAGCTACCTTCACAACACGCAATTTCCATATGATTTCACACCACCCGCTTCCACTGATTGTCCGCAATCACCAGGCACTTACCCTAGACTGCAGTGGTCTAGCCATGCTACTATATATGTGTGTCTGTACGCTGCATCACCCACATGATTGAGTTGCGAATGTTGACGGGTGTGAGTTTTGCAAATCATATTTCGATGATCTTGTAGGGTCTATGTGGGCTCGATACAAATCCAAGGTGAAAATGACTGGTGGAGTGGACCTCTACATGTATGTTATGTACCAGGATGGATACGATTCTCGATGCCAACTTGAATAACTAAAAAAAGGCACTGCGACGACGGACACGACAGAAAAAGAGGTACAAGCAATGAACTTCAGTAAAACGACTCTCATGTTTAGAAGTGGTTGGGGGCGAATGGGTTCTGGTTGTTGGAGAGTGTATTAATACCTGCGCTTTTCAATAAACCTTCAGTTGTTAATCAGCGCTTGTCCCTCTTCTTCTCAAGTGTCCGTCATCGTGGCGCTGTTTTTTAGTTAATCAGTGATGCACCAAGTCGCTCAGTTTTCAGTTCTTCTGACGCCAACTTGGCACCAGGCACGACACCCATTGACATCACAAATTATCTTGTTTTGTCAACCGCTTACATTTTCCTTAAGCTGACAAAGGTTTAAAAGTCTCTCTCTGCCCATAATTACATCAAAAAAGGATAGTGAAAAATGTGACTACTTTAAAATTCAAAGAATTCTTGCAAATTCAAAGAATTGGAGATGCACTTGCATAATTTGCACCTAGGCTGCGAGGCACGCTGTAAAATACGCAGATGGCTGCGTCTTCCTGTGAGCCATTAAACATTCATTTTTTCCACACTGCATCAGTACTATCTGCCACCAAAGATCGTGGTATGGTGCTTTCATTGTTTGCTACTTCCGTTGTTTGCTACGTCTTCGTTTGTTCAAGACGGGCAGACATGCCAGCTGATGGCTGGTCTATCCCCATACCTGTAACATAGTGCTGTGTCGCTGCCCAGTACGGATTCATGTCGTCCATTAGACTTTAAAGGTTTTGTAGGAAATCTAAAGGTGGGATCATGGACGCAACACTACACAGCTTAACTTAACACAGCGCAACGCTACACAGCTACACAGTCGCAACAAACCTGTAGGCGACTGTGAAGTGCATATCAGCTGTGGCTGCAGAGGTAAGAATTGCCGACAACAATGGTGGATTTATATCAGCGTATGAAATTTACCGTTTCCGACCTGTACTGGAATGTCGACTGCCTACTTGGGTGGTGTTAAGGTTCTTTACGTCCTTACTGCCGATGCGCGATGGCAGCAGCTCTATGTGCATGCACTGCAGCATGATCGATTACTGCAAATGATGCCCAGCTTGGTGTTCCTCTCCTGTGCAGAAGATTTGCTCTGATTTCACAGCCAAATATAGCACACACCAATATGGTGACGTCACTTACAAACAGGTGCAAACGATATTGTATGTGTAAGTGCTTAACTAGTCACGCTTCTAACTCAGCTCCTGCCGGCTCACTTAGTCCTGAAGAACGTTCCACTTGTCCCAGAAGCCCTTGCATGTGATGCCCGTGATAACTATGTATGTCGAAGTAAGGCTATCAGTTGGGGTGTACTGGTGCTGACAGTGGCATCAATGTCCGCCGTGGTAGCTGATTGGTGTGGACATTGGCGACTTGTCATAAAGCCATGAGATTGAATCCCAGATGCTGCAATCATGTTTTAATGGAAGGAAAATGCAAAATTGTCATGTTGTGAGGTGTCCAAGAATGTTAAAGAACCCCGTGCAGCCTGAATTGTCTAGAGTCTTGCACTACAGCACCTCTTATGTGTTGCGTTGTGATATTAACCATCATGTACTGATAGTGAACATGGGAGTAGTGTAGTGCAAGGCAGTAGAGGAGGGAACCATAGAAGGATTTGCTCCTAAACAGGAAGCCTGTGCTTGGTAGCCACTATTGTCTGAGCACATTTATTGCTTCTGTACTGTGATAGTCAGCACTTCAGCCATTGACATGCACCAGTGCGTTGTGCGACGAAGACAAAGAAGTACGCTGTGCTCGCCGTTGCAAGGTCCTCTCCTCACAGCTCTCCATCTGAGCGTCAATAAACGCCCTATTACAATTGGCGGAGGTGCCGTAAACGATCCCATCCAAATTGGAACTGCGAAGCCGTACACTGCCCTCTACGACCGCCATGCAAGACGAGTCCACTTCGACGCTGCTGGCCGTTCCACCCACGATCATGTGTTGTGGCTTCGTGCGCCAGCGTGACCCTTGCCTCTTCAGTGGCACGGCCGATCAAGATGTCGACGACTGGCTGTCATCGTATGAAAGAGTAAGCAGCTACAACAAGTGGGATAACTCATACAAGCTCAGTAACGTCATATTCTATCTGACGGACGTGGCAAACCTCTGGTTTCGCAACCATGAGGCTGACCTGTCATCTTGGTCGGAATTTAAAAAGAATTTCGCGGAAGTGTTCGGCCGCCTGGCAGTGCGTAAGCTTCGTGCCGAACAACGTTTACACGGTCGTGTTCAGCGCGCTGATGAGACCTTTACCAGCTACATAGAAGACATTGTTAATCTCTGCAAACGAGTAGACCCGGCCATGCCGGAAGCGAACAAAATCCGCTACATCCTCGAGGGCATTACTGAGGACGCCTTCCAGATGCTGGTAGCGAAAGATCCCACCAGCGTTAGTGAAATCGTGAAGCTTTGCCAGAGCTACGACGAGCTCCGCAAGCGGCGTGCTTCTAGGCGCTGCTCCAGTGTGTGCGACGAAGGCGTATCCGCATTAGCCCTGGGTGGTTCACCAACTTCTGAAGGGAGCCCGCTGAATCAACAGATCAAAGATTTTATTCGTGAAGAGGTCGCATGTCAACTCTCACTCCTTCCCCATTTTCAAGACTCGGGCCGCCTCGTTCCTGAACTGGCTCCATCTTTGGCCCCTACTATACGCCGTGTCGTGCAAGAACACGTCGCTGATGTCTTGCCGTCCAACCCCGTGCTGCCGCCTGTGACGGCACCTCTCACGTATGCCCAAGTAACGGCTAGGCCACCACCTTCGCCCACGTCTGGCTCCTATGTGCAGGTCCCTGCCTACCGTTCACCGCCGCATGCTGAGCCTTTGTTCCAAGCCCCACTCTCAAGGTTCCGCCCACATCCTATGAAACCTTGGCGTACTACGGACAACCTTCCGATTTACTATGCCTGCGGTCAGCCGGGCCATGTTGCACGCCTTTGTCGCCAGCACCTCCAACCTTCACAGCCTGACATTGGACTTTACCCGTACGATACCGACTCACGCTCGCAAATGATTCCGTCCGGTTCTCAATTTGTCTCACAAGATCGCCAGACCTATGCCACTCATCGATCACATTCTCCTCGGCGCCGATCGCTTTCTCCAATGCTGCGACGTCCTACCAGCACCGTTGAGGGAAACTAACAGTCGCAGTTCCGGGGGCAAGAACTGCGCTTGTTTCGAATTCCTCAAGTCCTCCGTGTCGTCCCGCTAATGTTATCAAAGTTTCTGTAGAAGGCGCCACAGTTCTCGCTCTCGTCGATACCGGTGCAGCCGTCTCTGCCATCAGTGAAGCACTCTGCCGTCGAGTTCGCAAAGTGACCACTCCGATTTCCGACTTTTCGCTCCGCACCGCCTCATCACAGCACATTCACCCCTCCGCATCTTGCACAGCCCGTGTGCTCATTCAAGACGTCTTGTATCCCATAGAGTTTATTGTTCTGTCGAACTGCTCGCATGATATCATCCTCGGATACGATTTTCTATAGACTCATCAGGCCGTTATTGACTGTGCTCGTGCGCAAATTGCCTTCGCCCCCCTCTGTGATGCCCCCTTCTGTGATACCCCTCCCCCGCACTGCAAAACTTCTCGGCGCCCATGACACCGACATTCCTCCATTTTCTGCTGCCCTCGTACCACTGTCTTGTGAGTGTGTAACTCCTTTGACTGCAATTTTTACACCTTCCGAAGCTGCCTCCCGTCATCCCTGCCTCCTTTTTCCGTTCGCAGTTCTCGAAATTCAAGACGGCGAGAGTGCACTTTACGCCTCGAACCCATTTTCTTGCCCAGCAGTCCTGCTCCGTGGCGAATGCATTGGACGTCTTGAAGAGCTTGATCCCGGTCATGTCACCACTCTTGCTGACTCAACCCCCTCCTTCGACGTTAGTCTGTGCTCTTGCGATGTTGCGACCGCTTCGACGCCCTCCGACGTTTTCCAACATGCTATTGATGTTCATCTTCCACCTGCGCAACGTGATCAACTTGTCGCCCTCTTGCAGAACTTCGCTTCTTCATTCGACCTTCCTCAAACTGACTTGGGCCGCACGTCTGCCGTAGAGCACGCCATCGACACGACACCGGTAAAACCGCACCTTTGCGCCAGCGCCCCTATCGCGTGTCGGCTTCGGAGCGCCAAGCTGATCATGTGGACGACATGCTCCGTCGTGGTGTCATTCGGCCATCCCACAGTCCCTGGGCGTCTCCAGTTGTGTTGGTACCTAAGAAAGATGGCTCCTTCCGGTTTTGTGTCGACTACCGCCGGCTTAACAAGATCACGCGCAAGGACGTCTATCCTCTGCCACGCATCGATGATGCACTGGACTGCTTGCAGGGCGCCGAGTTTTTCTCCTCGTTGGATTTACGATCTGGCTACTGGCAGGTGCCAATGGATGACGCTGACCGCTCTAAAACTGCCTTCATCACACCAGATGGATTATATGAATTCAACGTCATGCCCTTTGGGCTTTGCAACGCCCTGGCCACATTTGAACGCCTCATGGACACTGTGCTTCGTGGATTCAAGTGGCGAACCTGTCTTTGCTATCTCGATGATATCGTAGTCTTTTCTACCGATTTTCAATCCCACCTGCTCCGACTGAAGGACGTTCTCACTTGTCTCGCTACCGCCGGCCTCCAACTGAATCTGAAGAAGTGCCGCTTTGCTGCTTGCCGACTAACTATTCTATGTCATGTCGTTTTTAAGGATGGCATTCTTCCCGATCCCACCAAACTTCGTGCAGTTGCCGAATTCCCACGCCCAAAATCACTGAAGCAACTACGAAGTTTCATCGGCCTGTGCTCCTACTTTCGCCGCTTCATCTTAAATTTCGCCTCTATTATTGCTCCTCTCATCCAGCTCCTCTCCGGCAGCTCCGACCTCTCCGCATGGACACCTGCTTGTGATGACGCCTTCAACACATTACGCCGTCTTTTGGTTTCGCCTCCCATCCTCCGCCACTTCGACCCGAATGCGCTAACTGAGATTCACACTTAAGCTAGCGGTATTGGGATAGGCGCCGTTCTCACCCAATGCAAACCTGGTATCCGAGACTATGTGGTGGCGTACGCAAGCCGCACCTTGACCAAGGCAGAGTCCAATTATTCTGTTACGGAAAGAGAATGCTTGGCCATTATTTGGGCCATCGGCAAATTCCTTCCGTATGTCTATGGCCGACCATTTTATGTGGTCACTGATCATCACGGTCTGTGCTGGCTGGCGTCCCTCAAGGACCCGTCCAGCCGCCTTGCTCGCTGGGCTCTTTGCCTCCAAGAGTATGACATTCGTGTCATATATCGCTCAGGCCTCAAGCGTACTGATGCGGACGCTCTTTTGCGCTCACCGCTGCCTCCCTCTTCGTTGTCTGATGAGATCTGCGCCTACGATTTGTCTTCGCTTGCCACTATCGACATGGCCACGGAACAGCGGCGCGACCCGTGGATATCTACACTTCTGGACTTATCTACACTTCTGGACTTTCTTTCAAGTCACTCTCCAGGTCGTTTGTCTAGGGCGCTTGCCCGCCAAGCTCACCATTTTTCAATTCGTGACGGGCTGCTCTATCGCTGCAGTTATCTTCACGACGGAAGGAAGTGGCTTTTAGTCATCCCCCGTCATCTCTGCGCCGAAATTTGTGCTGCTTTCCATACTGATCCTCAGTGCGCCCACGGCGGAGTGTTGAAAACCTACACGCGCTTGCGTCTACGCTTCTTCTGGCGTGGAATGTACCGCTTTGTCCGCCATTTTGTCCGCTCTTGCCAGTCTTGCCAATGCCGAAAAACTCCTCTCAAGTCTCCTGCTGCGTTGCAGCCGTTGCCCTGTCCTGCCCGTCCGTTTGATCGTGTCGGCATAGATCTATACGGTCCCCTTCCTACAACTTCAGCTGGCAACCGCTGGATTATCGTGGAAGTGGATCATCTGACCCGCTACACTGAGACATCATCATTGCCCTCTGCTTCCGCACGCGACGTGGCTGCCTTTATTCTGAAAAACCTGGTTCTTCGCCATGGTGCCCCTCGCGAACTGCTCAGAGACCGCGGACGCGTTTTCTTATCAGACGCTCTTGAGGCTCTCCTGAAAGGATGCCGCATCATACACCGCACCGCTACCTCATACCACCCTCAGACGAATGGACTGACAGAACGTTTCAACCGCACTCTCGGTGACATGCTGGCTATGTACGTGAACACCGACCATTCCAATTGGGACCAAGTTCTACCGTTTGTTACTTACGCATATAACACCGCGACACAGACCACTACTGGATTCTCTCCATTCTTTCTCCTTTACGGGCGCGAGCCACCCTGTACTATGGACACACTTTTTCCCTACCGCCCTGACGTTTCCGAATCTTCCCCGCTATCCGATGCTGTCACGTACACAGAAGAATGTCGTTAGCTCGCCCGCTCTCTCACAACAGAAAATCAGTGGCAACAAAAATACCTCCGTGATACCGGCGAAGCTTCGTCATATCTCCCGAACTCTCTGGTGTGGCTCTGGGTGCCCTCCACAACGCCTGGCCTTTCAAAGAAGTTTCTTGCTCGCTACCACGGCCCATATAGGGTCCTCCAGCAAACATCTGCAGTCAACTACGTAGTTGAGCCCGTCACGCCCTCTGCGGACTTGCGTCGCCGTGGTCGTGAAACAGTTCACGTGAACCGATTGAAGCCATTCTATGACCCCACTGTGCTTTCCGTGCCATAAGTCACCAGGATGGCTCCTTTTTTTTACCCGGGGGGAAAATGTACTGTGATAGTCAGCACTTCAGCCATCGACATGCACCAGTGCGTTGTGCGACGAAGACAAAGAAGGAGTACGCTGGACTCGCCATTGCAAGGTCCTCTCCTCACAGCTCTCCATCTGAGCGTCAATAAACGCCCTATTACAATCCTTATGCTTGCTTTTATGCCAACTTCTGTGTCATTTGTCTGCAGGTATGGTGAAGGATTCCACATGATTCTATTTTTCTTCTGTTTGCTTACAGGGAAGCCCTGGAGTAAAGACGAACTCCGAATCAAAAGTAACTCCGATCTTCACAAGCTTTGGTACGTGGACAATCACAAGTATTTTGTAACCATGTAACCATACTCGGGTGTCTAGTACCACCCAAATCACTCAAACTTGTTGGTTTCAAAACTGGTGCTCTAGCGCAAGGTAACAGTTCTACATCATTAAAATGCAATCCTAAGCACTCCCTTTTTTTCTGTGGAAGAGAGCATAGACAAGGCTGCCGATCCACTTGCTCACTCAGTCGAGCCTGAGCCGCTAAAGACCCGAGGTGATGTGATGTCTGCGGCACGACCTTTAGCTTCTGTTTTGATATGTTACAATCCTACACGACAGCCAGCACCACAGGATGGCAAATTATGACCAAAACTTACCGCAATCACTCTATTAGTGTGTTGTCATGTAGACCTGGAATTGATAGCCATTTGGCGGATCTCGGCAGGTTTCGAAGGCATCGGTAATGGAAGTCGAAATGAGCTTGAACTGCTTGAACTTTAAGGACACTGCACTTGCATTTGTGTAAAATATTGCGAATTTTGTTTGCCAGATAAATTCTTACTTCTCGCGCCAGTCTCGTCATGATATTGATGTGAAAACGGAGGGTGGGGGAGGGGGTATTTTATATTTTTCGAATCTAAGCACCCCCCTCCTCCTCCCCACTTCACTTTAGGTATCACAATCGTGAAAAAAAAAAAATGTGTTTTAGAATCGAGTAAATACAATAATTGAATACAAAATTATCACGTGTACTTTACTTGCAAAGAAAGTGTTTCTTGAATTTCAATCTGTAGCATTTTTGAGTTGATACCGTCATCAGGGACAGAAGAATGCATAGTGCACTCATTTCAATTCCTACTGGTACGAGTCTTCATGAAGCTTCCTGCCATACCCCTTTCGATAGAAATGCAGTAACTTTAATAGTGTTCTATTTTTCAAGCTTTGACCTCAGTCATCCTGAAGCACTGTACAGGAGGCGTGTTTTGTACTGATTGCTGGACAGGCTCAGATTTTAGGAACGCCCTCCCATATTGCTGCAGTACGTCAAAAGAAACTGAGAGACCTGACTGCATGCCTGATGATAGCTTGCTTCCGAGCATGTTCATCATTTACAGCTCCAACAGTCCAGAGCTCTGGACGTTGAAAATAATTGTTTCTAACTTGGTACCAATTCGCGATGTTAGAGGTGTGTTGTGAGGTTCAACAAAGCACAGCATCAGGTTGGGGCTGGGGCCATTATTCTGTAAGGATCCCTTAACCATTTTCCATTTTATTAGGGCATCACGTGAGCATGACAGCAGCATTAGATGAAAGCAATTAGTCGCAGAAACCACACTGCATCATGCAACAAATTCAGGGGTGGTCACTTCCCACGGACACTTGCAAGCCGCAGCTTCATCACTGGACAACAGTTACCATTGCTAGAGTACTGCACGGACCTGAAACATATCATGGAAGCTTATGGAATATGGCCTCTGCTCTCTTGAACTATTCGCTGCTGTTAATGTAGGTTGTCAGTGAAGATTGCATTTGTATAGACCCTATGCTAGTGAAATAAGTTCGCTCTTCTGTTTTCTCTGTGTGTGCGTAAATGAATTGGTTGCATTAACTTCCATAGTTCCTCTTCAAAATAATTTAGGTGTGATTAAGAATAGCTGCAGAACTGCTTTCCGCCTCTTGGTTAGTCGCTGTATCATATTTTCAGTTTTATGCAATACTAATGCTGGCCACTGAATTACATTTTGTAATTGATAAAAACTTAATTTCTGAGGCGTCGGCATGTTGTGCTTGTTAGAGCAGAGTACCAGCCTTATGGTACTACTCTCTGTTTCATTTTAGGGTGAATTAGAATGCTGTAACCTTATCTTTCTTATCTTATCGTTTCGTGTGTGTGGTTGTTTCCTGGAAGGTACATCCTGCTCAAGGAGAAGAACATGTTGCTCACCATGGAGGAGGCAGCCAAAAAGGAGGTTGAGCTCTTTCCAAACCCCGAGCGCATTGATAAGGCAAGACGACTTATATACCTTTCTCTGGGCTGCAGCATGAGGCATGTGCTAATTAGTATGTATACACTGAGGCAACCAGTATGGCGCACAAGGATGACTAAATAGAAAGTGCTGTATCGCGGTTGTTCCTGCTTTCTTGTGTTGTCTGCGTGGTCTCACTATGTATGCCTGGTAATGTTGAAAGGGTAGCGTGGACAGCACAGCTTAATTTTAGTCTAGACTCATTGCTGTTGCAGGAAAGCTGACTGCCATGCCAAGCGTTGCATTGCTATTGAGAAGAATGGTTTAAAGATTTGTGTTAACTAAAAGGCTGGGTTGTTTGTTTGCAAACTTCTTATGAAAGGGCACCCTTAAGATAACCATTTCTCATTGCCTTGGGTACAGATTGGTGCAGTAAAGACCGTTGATGAATATTCTACAAATCACATTCATCATCAAATCTACTGGATGACTGGAGGTTGGAAAAAATAATTATAGTTCATAAAGGCAGGGATTGAAGTAGTGCACCAAACTGTAAAAGTGCACCGTGTAAAATTTTTTACACATAAAATATCGGACAGATTTTGTAGCACACGAAAAATTTATATTGCCTGACCAGCATTGATTCCGCAGAGGTCTTTCGACCATTAACTCAGGAGATTAGTAACTTTGCACTCAGCAATTGCAGTCAGGCTGACAGCTAACTACTACATTTTTCGAGAGAGTTTGAATGTGTGTGCTATAGCAAACTAATGGCCAAGCATTATCAGGGCGGGAGAAGTTCTGGGCTGGGTTGAAGGTTTTCTTTTCCTAACCTTTCTGAATTATTAATCTTCACAAATGTGCCTTTAGAATAACAGCAGTTTATATCGGGAGTTCCGTAAGGCTCCATCCTTGGCCTGTTACCATTTCTAATATATATAAGTTGTATCACCGCTCAGGTTAGTTGTAACATCAAGCTACTTGCAGATAACTCATCATCTGCAACGAAAAAGCCATGGCGAGCACATAGTGCTTCACAAATCGCTTGATGCTGTGTTGGATTAATGTGAGAAATGGTAGGCAGCAATTATAAAATTTAAAAATAACAAGGAAAAAAAAAATCTCTCATGCTCCCCTTGCAGCATTTACAGTAGTCTGCTGATAAAATTCGAGTATGAACATCTTCACATTGATAAAATGCTTCAAGCATGAACATCTTCACATCAGATTGGGTGCACACATCGCTAACATATCCTTGGTAGCATTATGCAAGCTGCTTTACCTGAGAATATGTATCTGGCTTGTACAAGCGTCTACTAATTCTAAAACATTTGTAAGACTTATTATAGAGTATATGCTCACTGGCTCACTGTATGGTTTCTCCACTGGCCACTAGCATAGTAAAACAAAAAAAAAAAAAAATCAAAGGCACTCTGTTCTATCCTTGGCACCCTTAGCAACTGCCCAACTAACCTTGAAGCTGATTTAGGTCTTGCAATGCTTTCAGCAAGAGCAAACATGGCAAGAAATTTATATACCAGCAGTTGCATACTAATTGTAGCATCAATTTGTCAAAATATATTTTCCTGCCAGAGTCTCAATAGAGACGGACAGGAACATCAATTGAATACTTCTATCATACGGATGCATTCAACTCTTTCCCTACCGCACCCATTGAGCATCATTAGTCCGCTAACGATGACTTCACGCACTGATTTTGAACCATTCCGCATCGCTCACGGACACGCTATACTATCTAGTGTGTAGTCGGATAACTGAATTTTTGATTTTGGTGCTGTTTACGTTTTTCCTGCGAAGCGGCTATTTTTGAGCGCGCTTTGAACTCGCGGCCGCGTCTCTGTCGCATGCGAGAATGCTGGCATTCGCGTCAACGACGTGCTCTTCGAATAGCCGCAAATCTGACGACTACCGATGTTATCGATGACCAAAGCAGAAACGACTCGGGAGATGGTGCCAATTATTGTCGGAATTCAGTTCCGACCCCACTGACGACGGAAACCAGCCCTGAACACTG
The DNA here is from genome assembly GCF_055883805.1 of Amblyomma maculatum. Classification (NCBI taxonomy): domain Eukaryota; kingdom Metazoa; phylum Arthropoda; class Arachnida; order Ixodida; family Ixodidae; genus Amblyomma; species Amblyomma maculatum. Next base: position 122,454,544 of record NC_139346.1, read on the forward strand.
GCGGCCGCACTCCGGCTTGCTAACGATGACTTCGCACGCAAATTTTGAACTTTTCCGCGTCGCTCACCGACACGCTGCGCCATCTACCGTGTAGTTGGGTAACTGAAGCTTAGATTTTATTGCTGTTAATTTTTTCCTGCGAGGTGGCTATTTTTTGAACGCACTCCTAGCACGTGGCAACGTCGGAGACTCATGCGAGAATGGCGGCATCCACATCGACGGCGAAGCGCTTCAAAACGTCGCAAATCTGACGATTCCGCACTGTCTAAGACCAATTTTATCGATGACCCAAGCAGCAGTGACTCTGAAGATGCTGCCTTATCATCAGAATTCAGTTCCGACCCCGATGACGATGGAAACCAGCCCGGAACATTGGCGGCCACACATTGTTGGCCTGTTTTGCATGCTTCTGGGACCGCTCTGGATGTCTTTTTTTGCATTGTTCGTCTCTCATTCCCAGGGTGTCGACAATTTGAGCACCATATCTTGAGCACAGGGAGTGGCGTTCTGCCCAAGAATGGAAGCGGGCATCCGTTTTGGCATGGTGCTCTGCAGCGGCCCTCGTTTATTGGTCATTATGCATCAAGAACACTATTCAATGTTGAACTTTTATCTTTTCACATGGAGTGGCCAGTATAATGCTCTGCATTTTGTATATCTCGAAAAAATGAATAAAATTTTGTTTCATTTCCAAGGGCATTTCGTTTCAATTTTTTTTCTAAATAATGGTTTTTGGGAAATTATATTGTGTGTTACAACCCACAATCTCATATTTAAAGTTGTATGCCTAAAACGCGAATCTATTTAGCTATTTTTTCATGTATTGTATAAAATTTTAGACATGATAGTTTTTACAGAAACAAAAATCTACCGAAACCTACAGAAAACGGCCATTTTGCCCACGGTAGGGAAAGAGCTAAGCTCTAATTGTCTCCGTCGCCATCTGAGATTGGAATAAACTAGGTGCTTCAATTAGTCATGCGTCATCATTAACAAATTTGCTACAAAAATTGAGAATTGCATACCTGCCAACCTTCCCAATTCTCCCGGGAGGCTTCCAGTTTCTGACTGAGCTTTCCGATTTTATGACCACTGCCCTGAATCTCTCGATAAGTGGCCTGTGCCCACACAAGAATGGTGTTTGTGAAAGTGGCACCAAGAAATCTGCAGCTGCATCATAATCGTCAGCATCAACATCAGCAGCTACACTATCACTAACTAACTAGCTGCTCATTGGCTAAGCAGTGATGGGCGAAGCTGCGATAAGCGAGAGGCAAAGAGAAAGTAGTTGTAGCACAAAGTAGAGTGGTGTGCCATGCCAATTTGGACCAGCAGTGGTGCACCGCTTGATACTGGTTGACACTGCAGCCCCTTCCCCCCACCCCCATTGGCACGAATAAAAATCTCCTGGTTTTTGATCTCGCCAGGCTGGCAGTTAGTTGCCAGGTATGCGGTTGTTGGAGCAGAGGACCAGTCTCAGTCGGGCAGAAGGGGCTGTGAATATTTTTAATATATACATTGATTTTTTTTAGATTCTCCTTCCTTTTTCTCAGATTAAACGGTGCATGAGGACTCGTGTCATCTTTGGTTTTATTCTTCACATTTCGTTGATTTTGTTATTATTACCTGAATATTTTATCCGTCTTGTGCACCTTATTCCCCTTTTTTTGTTACATGCTTGCTGTTCGTTGTTAGTTTTATCTGATTACTCTTTATTGCAAACCTGTCCAAGAGCCGTTTATGCACATTTCGTTCTCGGTTACTGTTACCATTTCGGATTTTTTTTTTTTTTTCAGACACGTGTGCTTGCCGCCATGTGATCTCTTGTTGTGTATTCTGATAGAGCTTTTGCTTCAGTGTAAAAGTTGTGTATGCCTGGCCCTAGCAGGTATTGAAGATAAAGAAATAACTGAGTAGAACACACTTAGACCTGCATTGTTTTTGTGTAGAGGTTCTCACGCGCCCCCTTTTTACAGTCATTACTGCGGACTAAACTTCAGGTCAGTTGAGATGATAGTCAAAGACAAATACACTATTGCGTGGGTTCTCAGGTGGTGTTGCCTGCGCTTCACCTTGCAGTGTGGCCACTGCATTGACCAGCATTAAATCAAAGTTGTACTGGTGACAGAAATACTTTGCTGAGCCACTTCGGGTTCACTGCCACAATTTTGCTGCATGAGTATTTTTTTTTATGAATAAACATTAAATATTTAGACACAGAAGAATACACCAGAAGAATGAGCAAATGTTACTGGCACTATCGATGCCTGCCCTTTCAGTCGTCGTGTGCATTTTGTCTCATGCAGTAGTTTTTGATGCCTGTGCTCCTTCTCTGTACGGTTTCAGGTGAAGGAGAGCATGGAAAACCTGGAGGCTGTGGTTCGGGAGCGCAACGAGGCCTACTTCCTACTCGAAACTGGTGAGACAGGCGAGCAGCCTTGGGTCCCCAAGGAAAACCTCTATGGCTTCGTCTGCAAGTGAGTGGTCATCGCTGCTGATGCGTCATGCTGCTTGAGGCCAAATTGGCATTACTCTCTGTGCTCGCACAGCTGGTTCTTAGTCACTCGATGCCTGCGGCAGCTGAAAGCAGCGAGTTTCACGACGAGTATTTTCAGCTCCGTGACCGTGCAACAGACATGGCTTGCCAGCCAGCTCCTAAGAGCCCTTAGTTTGTCCTCAGAAAAGTGCCCCATTTATTTGGGCTTGTTTTTTCGGATGTTAGCTAGCTTTATCAGCAGTTCTTGAAGAGCCACTCTCCAGTGTTGCTGTAATGGAACCACAGCCATTGGCTATATGAGCATCATTCCAGGATAAAGACTGAAGCGGAAAGTCGCACTTACTGTCTAGCCGCTAGATGAAAGGGATAAGAAATGACCCAGCGCACCGTTTCTTTCACCCTGTATTTTGCATGATTTTGCTCTGTGTGAGGCCATCTTGCGGAAGGAAATGCATCCTTTGCGGAGGTGCAGTGGAAAATGGAAATCTATGCCCAGGGAACCATTAAGCCTTGCGAAGCTTCTCACAGGGTCCGCGTATCAAGAATGGCAGTCTTGAGTGGGACTGAGTACAGGTATTTACCGATCGCGGCAGCACCTGTGGTCACTAATGTAAACTGTATCCAAGTTAAAAAGCTTTGATAGTGCTGACAAATGCATAGTCACCTCTCAGTAGAATCGGTGAAACAGAGGCAGTAGTATTAACAAGTCATAGATGTAACTGCCGGAGAGACAAGAGGTAAAAGAAGATCATGAGAGGTTAAAAAATGCTTATCAGAATGTAATGACGACAGTAGGCAGTAGTCTATTCACTCCTTCAGAATGGTGCCGCCATCTTTAATTACCCGGAAATTGGCTCATGGGTCACTTATTCACAGAGTTTCTTAACAGGCATCATCTAAGAGCTCTGCGGGATGTGCGGACCATCTCATGCATGGGCTATGTACATGGCACTTTTTTTATAATTGTTTGGCATAGGTTTGGTCTAGTTTGCCATCGCCTTTGTGGTGTGTGTTCTTAGTGGGGCAATAACAATGTGCATACTGTGTGTACACATAAATAATGTGACCGCAAATATACCACAACTACCACAACAAGTGAGTCAGAGACCTCACAGGAAGGAAAATCGTGGTACGATAATAATGCGATCCCACTTAATTGAAGGCAATTGCAGCTGGGAACTAAAAAGAAAATGGACACCGTGGGGGAAATATGAAAGGTACGGATGCGTTGGTAGTGTTTGGGAGGCTACACTTTCAACCTCATCGAGTACATTAAAACCTTAGTGTACATTGTTGCCATCACTGTACCACTGCTGTTTCTTGTTTGCCCAGTCTTATGACCGTTCGTATTTTTTGCTTACCCTAGTCCAGTGAACGTTTTCTTTCTCATTTCTTTCTCAACATTTTGCCCCTTCTTTCTACATTAGGAGGCACTCTGCCCTTTCCCTGTGTGCACTCCACGGCCCCCAAGGTTATTGAAAAGTTTCCTTACCCTAGTCCTGTAAACTTTTTTTTCTCGTTTCTTTCTCAACATTTTGCCCCTTCTTTCTACATTAGGAGGCACTCTGCCCTTTCCCTGTGTGCACTCCATGGCCCCCAAGGTTATTGAAAAGTTTCCTTACCCTAGTCCTGTAAACTTTTTTTTTTCTCGTTTCTTTCTCAACATTTTGCCCCTTTCTGCATTAGGAGGCACCCTGCCCTTTCCCCATGTGCACTCCATGGCCCCCAAGGTTATTGAAAACTTTGCTTTTCCTAACTGCTCTCGAGTGAGGAGCTGAAGCTAGCAGTGTCTATCTTGAGTAACGAGGGAAAAAAAATCACTTTATTTTTTATACGTTAGCTTTGATTGTAGTTCTAGATATGTTCTGAAACGGGTGCACTAAATGAAAAATAAACTATGCAAAGGCCTGGTTGGACATTTGGTGTGAGCTGGTGGCTGGGCAGCAGCTACTTTGTGCTGACACTTCCTAAAATCTCGCTGCAGTGCAGCCCTGCTAGCACGGATTTCGCCTGAAAAGAAAATTGCTTTAGTTCAAGGACTCGTCCTTATATATTGTCGTTGGCACTGCTCTCGTCCCCTTCCGCACGGGGTGTTGCTATGCCACCAATAGGATTCCCGCTCAGTGACGGAAACAACTTGTCTGCATTGACGTCGAGTTTCCTGAGCGTGACACCCGTTGTATTCTGCATCACTCCTAGCAATGCGGGACAGCAGCTGCTCCGCAAGCACTGCTTTTTAATTATATTATTTTGCTTCCCCAGCCACCTGGAGATGGCATCTCAGCTTAACTGTCTCTCGCCGAGCACTTCAGCTCTCAATTTGCAGCCAACTCTCCTTGATGAAGAAGCGGTTAAGGCAGAAAGCTAGCAGTGGAATAGCAAGGTCCGAGGGCGATAAATGTCTCACTACACTCCTGTCAGTGCTAACATCCGTCGTGAGCCAGACACAGCGGTAGTAATGATGAACGAGAGCAGTACGAGTTCCACAGCACAGTTCTTTGCCTTGTGTTGGCATCAGCCTTGCAAAGGCTTGGGGTGTACAGTCGCTGACCAGTTTTTCAGACCCTCAAAGGGCCGAAAAAGCATGCGGTGAACCTGGAAGTCGAGAAAAACAAATTTGAAATAGAAACGTGACTTTATTTACCGAGCGGCTTTAAAAAATTTTCAGTCTGTTGCTGTGTTAATCTCATTCCCACGGCCGGTCTCCTGTCCGGCACGCGAGTGACATGATGAAAAGCGCACAACGGTCAAAGCGACGCAATGTTCCAACAGAAACAGGTTGGTTGGTTGGTTTGTGGGGTTTAACGTCCCAAAGCGACTCAAGCTATGAGGGACGCCATAGTGGAGGACTCCGGAAATTTCGACCACCTGGGGTTCTTTAACGTGCACTGACATCGCACAGCACATGGGCGCCTTGCTTTTCGCCTCCATCGAAAAGCAGCCGCCGAGGCCAGGAATCGATCCCGCATCCGTGGGAACAGTAGTCGAGCGCCTTAACCACTGCGCCACCCTAGTGGGGTAAACGGAAAGAGGCACGGGACACCGGCAAATCACCTCAAACAGAGCCTTGCTGTTGCCTCGTGACTCTTTGTCAGCGCCTTTTTTCTTTTGTAGCAAGAGCTACATTGGCCACCGTCTCGCCATTTAGCCGTGCCTGTCCGCGCCTGTCTGAAGGGCGAAGAAAGAAGAAGAAAAAGTAGAAAAAAGAAGACGAAGAAAATAAAAGCAAGAAAAAGAAGAAGACAGATAACTCGATAGTTGGTAGAGGTGAACGACAACAGCGAGTTGCTATGACAGAAGGTTCATTCGAATGTTGTGGCGGCAGTGTGCCCCGGAGTTCGATGTAGAGGCGATGTCGTACCACTAGAAGTCTTCTATGCCCGAATGTGAATGGTCAACGACGAGAGGCGAGGGGTGCTCATACGTGAAGTGATTCCCATATCGCATTATTAAATTCGAAACCATAGAGTAAACGACCACGTGCAAAAGCCATGTCTTTACTTTCAAGCTGAACCTAAGCGTAACCATGCATATTTCTCTCGCATAACTCCAGGTTTAACCACAAGCAACACCATAGCTAATTTTTTTTCTCCTGGCGAAAAAAGAAAATGTGGAGGTGATAGCCGTCTCTGCAGGAGCGGTGTAAGTTTTGTGCTGCACACATTATTATTATTTTTTTTTTAGGTTGCCTTGCAAGCTCTCTCATTGATTGTGTTTGGTTGCAGCGCCCGGTGTATTGCAGTCTGTTGTCATTTGGCAGCGGGTGCTTCTCAGGACATTATACAGGTGCACAATTCAATGCAGGAATGCATCTAACGGCTGCATTTTCAGCTTCTTTCGTCTGTCACGGTTCCATGCACCAGGGCAGGTGGACATCACTAGGTCGACTGGGAACTATTAGAACAGTTTCAGAATTTCTTGTTTGTTGTTGTAGTGTTACTTCAAAATAACTCAGGTAAAGTAGTACTCAGTGTGAACAGTCTTTTTTATTTACTGTCTGCAATAACAACATTGCGAAGAACAAGATTGTTTAGGGAGACTCAAAAATGCTTTTCACGCGCTGCCGATATCAGCGCCAGCGCCATGGCAGGTGTCGAAAAGTGGAATGCATCTCCAGGTTCCTCGCATCGACTTAGAAAATTGCAAGTGTGAAGAAAAGAGAGCAGGGGAAACCCGAAAGGGCATCCAAGTTGTGAAGAAAAAAGGCAGAGGGAGCTATATAGGCTTCAGGATCAAAAGAAAAGAGCAGGGGACAGCCATGCAATCCCCTCCTATTGTTGTAAACTGGTCGCTAGTTCCCGACGTGCGTGTACGCGCACTCGTGTGCCTAATCCAGTGCTCGTGCTTGAATGACCTCTTTTTCCTTCTGGATATGCCACTCGTCAACTGACACCTGTGTTGCTGAAATGCTATAACCTCACAATGTATAATGGTGTTGCCATCGGCGGAACCATCCACAAGTGTTGCTGGTGATCGCCGACAACGCAATCTTCTTCGGAAGCGACAGGCGAGTACGCAGAAGTGGACGGAGAGCTCGATCGCCCGAGGAAGCGTCGTGCTGAGGGACGAGGATGCCAGCATTAACTATGTGCTACCTCAGTTACCGCATGCCGTTAGTCGCTGTCCTGTGCGACAGCAAAGGAACACAAGCATGGTTAAAACTACGTTTCCTCACATTCTGCTCTTTGTTTTCTGCCAACAGAACATGGGCAGCACGCATGCATTGCTATGGTAGAATAATCTAGGCATAGCATGGATTAGACAGCCAATTTTTTTATTTCGCCTTTGTGCTTGGCATCGCCATCTGGAAGCAGACTCTCGACTCGTGCTGCTGCAACCCTGCTCATAGCAGCCGCTCGAACCATGCTGCTAGCTCTCTCGCCCACAGCTACATACAAGCCGTGACGTATGGTCACTTGATAGAAGCATGCTCGCGCTTACTGTTCTGTCCTCCATGGAGCAGAGGTCTGTCACCGTCATTTGATGGAACCGTAGAGCAGGGGCCCACGGCGCAAGCTGCCCTATCTCGGGGAGTGACAATTCCATTGACCTGCGACAGCTAGCCGTTCCTGCTATCATATGTGGGGTGCATGCAACACAGGTTTGAGTTTATTTCTTTTGTAGCTTTTGACCTGTGATCAAAAGAAAAGTCAGGAAAATCAAACGAGAAAAATTGCAAATATCAGAAATTCTGGTTGGTATGGAGTGTGTGATGGTGCCTTGGCAGAGTCCGGAAAACCGGACGTCTGAAAATTCGTCAGCAACTGTACTGCATGTGATGACTCAGAGCGTAAAACTCTCGCTTTCTTTGTACAAATGTGGTAGTACTCCAGTTGAGCAAAGGTGCGCTCCATGCTATTTACTGGGATCTGTGATTTCTGAGGCTTCTTTTGTTTTAGTCAAGTCCTTTTTCATATCTGCATCTGCCATTTCTGCAGGAATAATGAATTTTGTAAGCGAAAACCAACTATCCCAACTGAACTTTAAAGTTGAATTTACGAGAGGCGCATCCTCCTTGCTTAATTGGCGATGCTGCCAATGATCCTTTTGTTATCATGGCCTTTTGATTTCAGATCTCTCGATCGCTTCATATTATACATAGTCGAGGACGAAGTAGCAGAAGGGAAGGAGTTAATGAAACCATGCTTGAAGCAGACCTTGCTTTGAGGCTAGTGCTGTTTGAAATGGAAATAGATCAATGTACACGGTTAGCCCATTAGAATCATTAGAACCTCTTTTTGTCTGTGCTGTCTTTCGAACAAACTGGTTGTTTCTGCCAAGGGGAGTAAAATAGCTTCATACGAGCTTAACCATCAGTGTTTAGCTCGGGAATAAATACATATTTTTATTCACGTGATAAGATGAGCGCCATTTCTTTCAGGATAGTTTTATATCTTCCACCTGTTTTGGAAGTAAATGACAGAACCACCCCAAGTCACTGCTCAACAATAATTACAATTATAAAGAAATCTTCAGCCTTCAAAGTTCCTTGCCAGGACATGACAGCGACCAAGCGCAGTTTTTACGATGTCTTCGCAGCTACTGATTCGTAGCTTGCACTTTGTTACTGAAAATTAATCGCTGATAGTCCTAAATTTTGTCAAGTGTGCAAAACTTCTGTCACATAGTGAAATTAATTGCTATAAAAAAAATTACACTACTAATTTACCGTTTATAAACATCACACACATCAGAAGTTCCTTCTACTTCCCTCGATTTCAGTAAGTCATTTAGAGTCATTTCACAGTGCAACGCCAGATTATCTGCCGCAAGGAGCATCCGCCTCGTTGTGAGCTCAGCAGACTCAATCCACTCAACGCTCTACACGTGAGCAGTCGGTTTTTCTGTGTGGCGATGTTTCTTGTACAGTGTCAGCGTAATCTTATTTTTGGGGAATACTTGTGCCTTATTGTCTAGCCAGAGTTGATGTCCACTCAATCTATGGCAACCTGCCAGGTAGTACGCTGTTATTGCTACATTTAACCTGCTTAATCCTCAAGTCAAGTACAGTAGAATCTCGGTGATACGAACTCGGCTGATACGAAATTCGGTGTGATACTAATTCATAAAATTCCCCGGCCGAATTGCATTGCGTTCAGTGGGCAAAAAATCGGATGTTCCGAACACTTTTTCTTTTCGCTACGGGTGATAAGAACTTCGGTATCACGACCGGTCGAGGCCCATGCACACACGTACAGCGAGAAAAGCGTGCGCAGCACTGATAGCACGTATCACGCACACGTGCGCGAAAGAAGAAAAAAAAAAATTACAGCGGGAAAAAACCGGCTTGGCAACCTGCGGCAGCAGTGAAGTTGGCAAAGGAAGGCGGTGATATCTTGCCCCCCCTCCCGCTCTCTCTCCTTCTCTCCCCTCCCCCCATTTTGTTTTTTTTTTTTTAGTTGTGCGCATGGCCTTGCGGCCCTCTCCACATTTCTTCGCCGCCCCGCAGGCCACGCTCTTCCGCTTTCCGGAGTCTCCGCTGCAGCGGCAACACGTTGCTACACGTTGCTTCATTTTCTCGTTTGTTGAGGCTGACACCACGTTGATAGCGCGTCGTTTTGTGGTCATCTCGGCAACGCGAAAAGGTACTGTACATCATACTGCAATGTCACGGAAGAGAAAGGCGCTGACCTTTAAAGACAAATTGGAAATTTTAAATAAGGTGGACAAAGAGCCCAAGAAAAGGCGCACTGACATGGCCAAGGAGCTAGGCCTGCCACTGTCAACGTTGTCAACGATCGTTGGTCAGCGCAACCAAATTATGCAGAATGTGCAGCACTTCGCGATGAATTCTAAAGAAGCCAAAACTGTCCACCATGTGAAGTTGGAAGAGGTTCTTCTAACCTGGTTCAGAGAGGTCACGGTGGCCGGCGTCAACATCGACGGAAAAGTGCTTCGTGAGAAGGCAGCGGACATCGCACTCACACTTGGAATTGGTGACTTTCAGGCCTCCGGTGGATGGATTCACCGGTTCAAGGTGCGTCATAATCTTTCCTACAAGACCGTTTGTGGCGAAGGAAAAAAAGTCGACGCCTCCGCCGTGGAAGACTGGATGACAACCACCCTGCCGTCTTACATAGCGGGATATGAGGCACGTGATGTTTTTAATGTGGATGAAGCAGGGCTGTTTTACAATCTCCAGCCCGAAAAAAGTTTGTGCTTTAAAGGCGGTGCCTGCCGGGGCGGACAAAAGAGCAAACAACATATCACAGTTTTGTTTTGTTGCAACGCCGACGGATCGGAAAAGATGCCGCTGACAGTCATTGGCAAATATCAAAAGCCCCGATGCTTTAAGGCAGCCGGTCGATTGCCCTGCGTCTACAAGGCGAACAGAAAAGCATGGATGACATCTTCTTTGTTTATGGAATTCGTCACGTACCTCGACCACAAGATGTCTTGCCACAACAGAAAAATAGTTTTGCTGCTGGACCAGTGCACCGCCCATCCAAAACAAATGACACTACAGAGTGTTAAGGGGGTGTTCCTGCTCCCGAACGCAACAAGTCGTTTGCAACCACTGGATGCTGGGATTATAAGGAATGTTGAGCACCATTTCAAAGCTTTGTTGGTGCGCCGTCTCCTCGCGAAGATTGAAAGGAAGGACGCGAATCTCCAGATCACTCTTCTGGACGCTGTGCATTTTCTTGCAATTGCCTGGGATCGCATCGTTCCTACGACCATCGCCAATTGTTTCGCGAAGTGCGGGGTTTTCAAATCCGCTGTGGCTACTGCCTCGCAAGTGCCAGACCCGATTCCCATCGATGTTTGGAATCAACTTGACGTCGACTGTTGCGTCGACGATTTCGTCACCGCGGACGACGACCTCGCCACCTGTGGTCTCCGCACGGTTGAAGATATTGCGGAGGAAGTGTCATCACAGCTTGGCATTCCATGCAGTGACGAAGATGACGACGACCAAAGCATTGATGACCCACCGCCGACGGCAGCAGAAACAATGCATGCCATCGATTTTCTGCGGCGCGCCGTGACCTCTGAGTCTGTGCGGGAGAAGACAGTGGCCCAATTTTTCAGTTTTCAAAACTCTCTGTTATCAGATCTCGTGGAAAAGAAGGTGCAGAAGGATATACGCGATTTCTTTCAACGAAAATAAATATTTCGTACCTGTTGGAAGGCTTGAAAACGGATTTTGCTCGTTTTTTGGTGATACGAAAATTTTCGTCTCCCTTTGAATTTCGTATCACCGAGATTCTACTGTATGATATAATGAACCAGGCTGCCTCGATTCAGTCCCTCCGTAGGCTTGTCACTAAATTTGCCTGTCTCACTCGTATAGGACACGTGCATGCTGTTGAAAAGGCGATAAAATGTATCATGTTCAGGCCCAAGTATCAGGCCTGTGAGCGCCGTACAACTTAAAAAGTGTGCAAAGCGAAGCCAGTAAATCTAAAAGATGGGTGGTTGCGTGCCTCATTTTCCTAAAATCTGCGCGTCTTTTTTTTTTTGCTGCATTGATGAAATCCACGGAATTTTTCTGAAATATTGGAACACTGTAAACAGTAAATCTCGAATGCATTGTATAAGGCACATTTTCATCGCCAACAAACCCGCCGTAAACTCGGAAGCAGACGTGCGCTGCGTGTGTTTCTGCGAGCCGATCCCCACTATCGGAACGACGGTGGCGCCACCTCTAGGTCGATCTCGCAGCAAATAACAGGCACCTTCGAATGTTATCCTAGGAACCGTCGCGGCAAAAGTAAATTTAGCAGCACTGTTATGTGCTTCTTGTATGCAAATTAGGTGGAAAAGCCTGGAGGTATCACTCATTGCTTTCACACTTCTAGCAGCCTGAAGAGAAAGCCAAATTTTAGTGTGGATTTGAAGAAAATGTTTATTGGCGAGCTGGACGCAGCGCCAGTGGTCGTATGTTCGCGGCATTTTCGGGGAGACAATTCTTTTCCTGCTAGGGGAGGGCTCTGTGTCGTCATGGCTTTGTTTACTTGTAATTGTACAACTCTGGGATGATGATCATGGCTGCGTGTTGTAACTGGCACACAATGCTGCTATAGCATTCACAAAGTTCTTCCGCACCGTAATCCAAGCTGCAGTTAAAGTGACGTTTCATTAACTTTGTGCATTTTGTACTTCCACTGTGGTGCTTGTTTATTCTAAAACATGTTTATGGTTTATAAAATAAGGCAACCTTGTGAAAAGACCTAAGTGGCAAGAAAAAAAAAAGTGAAGTGACAATGCAGGTAGGGATAAATTGTTGGAAACAGGCACATCTACACGCTAGACCAAATTGCTAAGTTACACTTGTTTCTACTCATGCTGCTGATGAAGTGAAAGCAGTAACAGGAGCCTGCATCTACTACCCTCGACATTATGCTTCCGAGGGCACGCGTGACTTGGTGGTATCAAGTTCATGCACCAATGTACAGGTGTGAGAAGGCTTGCCGAGGAGCGTTCGATTGGCCCCGTGTAGAGCAAACAAAGCAAGATTTTTCAGCATGTACGGGGGTTTCACTATTGTGCTTGTTCTTAGGCAAACCTCCGTACCAACAAAAGCAATTTAGGAACGAGCAAATCGCCCCTTACACAACAGTAGGCCATCATGATTTGTTCAGTCTGCTCACAAACAGACATGCCGGGCCATTCCTGACTCAACTGCACGGATAACCACATGCATAAAAAACATGGATACTGGGGTTCAACTTCCAATTGAAATTCAAGCAGGCGACGGTGAAAAACAAACCCATCACTGGTCAATTTAGCTTTCAGCATGTGTGCAGTGATCTCGCAAAGCTTTGCTTACTGGAGCAGTGCGTCATTAAACCCGAGACGTATTCACATTTTTCCCAGTCTTGCTTTGCAGAAAAACTGAGCACCGCATGCGATCTTGATGTCTCTGAAAGCGCCCTAGGGGCAGGCAACAATTTTGCATGGGGTGGGGAATTTCGGGTAAGGTGGGGATTATTCTCTTCTGTCAGGTCTATGATGCAGGAGGATGTCAGTGCACTTCTTGGGTACGACCTGTATTAATCCCTGTCGCAGTGGTGCCTGGTTAGGGTATCATCGAGCTGAGTGGCTGACGACCTCGTTTTCTTTCTAAATCAGTGTGAGTCTATATGATGTAGGTGCCTGGGAAGTGGAGTGTTGTGGTGTGGCGAAGGATTTGAAGCGCTATGCTGGAAATTCTTCCCTTTTGGTGGTTTCTGCATCTAGACTAAATTATTTAGAATGGTGGCAGCCTGTTCTTTGCAGCCTTTTCTGCTGCGTTAGTGTAATTTGTTAGAATACCGCAGTTGCAGAGGCCTTTTCTGTTAATGTGAAATGGAATGGGCACTAATGGAATAGGCTTGTCTTCCCAGACTTCTTGCTGCATCTGTGTATCTGGCGGCCGGATTTGCGTCGTGCACTTTGCAAAGGGCCCGAACTCATGCCTGGCACTGGTGATCGGGGTACGAGGGGTGCGTATTTAGAGGGATGAAGGCCACGGTCATATATGGACGGATTTTATGCGGGATGCACTGCTTGGTGTTTTTTGGTTCTACACCTTCTTTCTGTCTCAGTTTCTAGAAGGTTTCTGTTAATTTTAAGTGTACCAATTTGGTTGCTCTTGCTTGCCTTGGCAAGCCCTTTCCACGTGTTATGAAAGCCCAGGTGAAGGAGGCGTTGCGTAGAGGCACACTCAGATATACCAGTGACGGTTTGATGGCCTTAAGGACTTCAATATGCTCAGTTTTTCAACTCCTGCTTTCTTTAGATCCAAATATGTTGTTCCTTATGCTATGCAGAACGAAGCACATAGTTTTTATCTTTTTAATACCGGCATAGTCCCTTGAACTGCAAGTAAATAATCTTCATTTTAACACGATCATATTAAAGGCTCTATTCTCGAGAAAGTCCAACATCGTCGTGAGCAAAAATATCCCGGCCATGACTCTGGCAGCTGGTGGTAGTTGACTGGGGTCATGGCCATGCACTTACTCGTCATGAGGCGACATGATGTGGCCAATTTGGGAGGTGCTACCAACCTGCCAACTCGGGGTTCACCTTTAGGTGGTTGGGTGAGTTCAGAATTCTGCCTCCCAGGACCCTTGGATCGCGAGTTTGACACGCTGCCCCTAAGCCATGCAGACACGTTGGTACAGATTGGTTAAAGTGAGGATTTATATCTGTCTGGTGGTGTGTAACGTAACTTAATACTGTATGCTAATGTGTGGGCAATAGAGGCATAAATAAAGATTTGGTAGAGACACTCAATACCACTTACAAGTGGGAATGCAAAAGCATTGCTCTTTGTGTGTAGCTGCAAATGCACCTACATACCTCTACGGACTATACCAGCGATATTTGGGCGTTGCCGCTGCAATGTGGTGAAGAGTGCCGAGTTCGCATGGACTGATAGTAAGACGTAGTCAGTTTGTTTTAGAGGTTTTGTGTGTCTTTATATCACATGCTGTCTTCTTCAAATTTGCAAGTTCAAATGTGCACATTTGGCATTCTTCTGTTGGCTTTGTTGACATATTTAATGACAAGGTGGCACACACATACACGTTCAGTACAACTTGAAGGTCCATGTTTGAGTTGAGAAACTGTGTGATTCATGGATAAAGTAGTTCACCTTTGTATTTGCGCGATTCCTGCTCGAACTGTGGAGGCGTGCTTATCCTGGTTTGCTATGTTGTGATGAGCCCAGGATTTGTCACTGTTCTCTCAATGACACAAGGCACTTGCTTCTGCAAGTATCTTGTGAACGACAACTTAGCGTACCTTCAGCTCCTCATTGTCCAATAACCTCTGCCTCAGTGCTGGTTAGCGGCAGTGGAGTGATTAGCATCATGCTTTCTTTAATGGGCCAAAACAGTGTATTGAAGTGACACTTTGTGTAGCCATTTTTGAAGCAGGCTATGATGTGAGTGTGCACTCCATGCCTCCTCCTGTGGCACACGCCAGCACGTGACTGATGACAATGTGACAATTTCGATATGAAAGACTGGAATTGTGGCATCACGTGGTGGTCCGTCACGGATGCCCCCACTCGTCGCCATCTTTATGAGTACCGTCGAGCTTTCACGACAACAGCAATGCAGGACGGTTTTTCGCGTAATGAGGCTAGTAATTCTTTCGCATTGAAACATTACTGATTATGTGAGTAACGGAGTGAATGGGCACAGCTAGAATCTGCTGAGGTAGCTGACAAACTGGAGCAGTATAACACTGTCGGACCACACCCTTGGAGAAGCAGATGCATTCAGATTTTTATTACGTGTTCTGCGTGGAATGATACACCACACATTACCGAATATGACCAGCCATGTGGATTGAGTGAAAAGACAGTAAATAATTCATGGATGTGCTGAGGTCAAGTGTGGCGTGCAAAAAGTGCAGCATTTGCACAAATTGTTATGCAAGTCTGTCCAAAATTTATAATACCATAAAATGAATAAGCAGCAATTATTTGGTTTTCTTCATCACTCACATGACCAAAGCGTGTGTATGGTGTCCCCGTTCTTTAGCTGCTGAAACGAACTGCCCGAGAACTAACATTCAGTTATATATTATTTAACTGATGTGAGTTCTGCATGGTGATTCGTTTACACTAACATACCTCTAGAGCACTATTCCAAAGAAGAAAAAAGCACATGTAGAAGTTTTTGGTATCTTTACTCCCTTAAAGGGGCACTTAAGTCTGCCCTTTTTTTTCTTGCTGCATGTCTTTTGTTAAAGTGATGATTAATGGCTGTTTTACACCATTGCTACAGCTGCAGCTCTTAATTCTTTAGTGAACGTGGCGGCTAACGGACGTGGTATGCTGTCCTCTCCGCTGCAGCTTTGCCCTGAAGGAGCACCTGATGCCTCGCAAGAGCAACCCCAAGGGTTACTTCCGGCTTTGGCGTGACAAGGACCTGGACGAGTTCACGCGCCTCTACGGCGAGAAGATGCAGAAGCGCAAGGAGTTCCGTGACGTCATGTGCCGCCGACGCGTCACTCAGATCCTCAAGCGCTTCCCCAACGTGGACCGTGCTCTGCTGCGTGAGCAGTTCCCCAACGTGGACATTGACAAGATCGATAAGACCCTCAAGGAGAGGATCTACGTCGCATTTGAGCAGCAGACCATGTAATGCTGCGATTGACGAACGCTGGCGTTGCGGCGATAATAAAGAAGTACGGTTATAGAAATTTGGATTTCTTGGCGATAATTTCATCTTTTGCTGCCTGAGGAAGGTTAACATGCCTGAGAATGCCAGGTAGTATGTATATTTTTAACTGAAAGCAAAGTTGTCCTCTGTGTAGAAAACCCGAAAAATAGAAAAGCTGCCGCCAGTCTGAGAGTGAGTATGCCCTAGCAAGATTGAATGGTAAGCTACTGGTCAGGTTAGCGTTGTGATTATTGAGCCAGCAATTGCGCCACCATAGCTATAAATCTAGGACGTAGCACAGGTACATCACCATGACCACAATTTTCACTGTTTCATGACGAGAACAATGTCTTGAAGGAATTTTAGAAGAAAGCGGGGAGCATTCTTCCTAAACATACAGTGAAGGGCGCTGCTTATAGGGAACCCAAGCTGTAGTTTGCTCCGCGACGTCAGCGCACGGTTTCTGGCGAAGCGGAGAGCAAATACAAAACCTACGCGCAGCCGCGGCCGCTCAGCGCACGGCTGTCTGTGGAGCCTGCGCAGACCGCTAGCGCGGGAGCGTGTGCACGCGGAGCAGGAGAATGATGAGGGGGAACAGACGCGCGCAAAGCTGCAAAGGGTTTCTTATTTTTACTTTTTTCGGTTCCCCGGCTGACCAAGAAGCTGGTTGGAAATGTGTTTATTTTTATCGATGCTTTCTTAAGCGAGAAATTATAACTGATAGACTGTCATCACTGCGCTCCACTTAGGCCCTGAAAAACGATTGCCGCGAACATTGTTTTCAAAGGGCGCTTGTTGGCAGGCTCTGAGACGTAAAAGAAAAAAAAAAACAACAACCGCAGATTCGCTACTCGAAGGCGAGAGGCAAGCGACAGGTATTTTGAGGGACCCGAGGCGGCACCTCCTGTGTTGCTAAAGAAGTACATATAGGCACCGAATTTTGGTGGCATTTTTATTCTTGTTTAATGATGTGTAAGGCATTTCTGTATGTCGATCCACGAGCAGTTTTCACCTACCACTAAATAATTTATAATTTAATTTTCTTTTCTCGCCAGTCCCGCAAAGCAGCTAAATGTGGCTAAGCCTGTGCGTAGCTGGTTCACAGTCTGTCCGGCCCTGTTGATCTTTGCGATCCATTGCTCTCGGAGCTTCTTTTCCTAGGGAAAAATGTAAAACCCGATGCATTTATGCTTCCTATTTTTTTGTAGCAACACGGCACACAACAAGTGTACCCAACCGTGTGCGTTTGGACCTCCTTGACCGAACCATCGTAAAATGCCTCTTAGACACTGCATCGGTGAACTTTGGCGGCATCTACCGGCTATTTCGGTCCCTACTCGGCGGCCACGTGGTATTTCATCGGCCGCGTGCTCCCATAGAGAGTGGCGCGATGCGCAGGTCGCCAATTAAACAGTAGGTCGTGCACTGCATTTTCCATCGAGCGCAAAAGCCCGGAAGTACCGCAACTACCAGAATGCATCCCGGCAGCGGTGGCGTAGCGCAACTCGTGAAATCGGCCTAATGTGATGCCACGCAACCGGAAGTAGAGCCGAAAAGTGCTTAGGATGGGTGCGCAATTTGAAAGTACCAAAGACTAAAATGAACATGGAAAAATGGAACAGAAATCTCAGAAGAGGGGGTTGCTAACCTCAATAAGGAAATTGAGCGGTATGCAGCCAAGCTGTCCGAAAGGAGCTGGGCCGAGGGGTGTGATGAGATGAACTTCAACACGAGCCTTCCCAAGACCTGGGCTATCCTCCGCTACCTCATCGATCCCAAGAACACTAAGAGGCGGACCAGACTAGACCAGATTAAGATCAAGCATAAGCTCCAAGGGGGAAACGAGGAGCTGCTAGATGCAATCAGGACAACATATACATGTCAGGATCCCGGCCCCCCTCTACCCTGCTATACCGGGCCCGAGAATAAGGCCATAGATGCTCCAATTGAATTGGCAGAAATTAGGACGGCCCTGGAGGATCTCAAAAAGAGATCTGCTCCAGGGCCAGACAATATCACAAACACTATGCTTAAAAATCTGGACGAAGACTCTTTACGCTTCACTTGCGAAGTAACGAATAAAATTTGGGAAGGGGCCGAAATTCCAGAGGAGTGGAAAATCTCCAGATTGATCCTTATTCTTAAACCGGGCAAGGAACTGTAACTATCCAACATGAGGCCCATAACTCTCACCTCTTGTCTGGGAAAGCTCATGGAAAAAGTGGTCCAAATCAGAATCTCTAGGCATATGGAAACCAAGGAACTCTGGCCAGTGGAGATGGTAGGGTACAGGCCGGGATTAAGCGCACAGGATGTCATGCTCAGATTAAAGCAAAACAACATGGACGCTCCCGAGAACGATGTATCATATAGAGCCATCCTGGGACTTGATCTCACTAAAGCATTTGATAATGTTGAGCACAGAGCGGTTCTCGAAGGCCTCAACTCGGCTGGAGTGGGAAGCAAGTGCTTCAACTACCTATGTCAAAGATTTCCTCACCTGCAGGAAAACTGAAGTTAGCTTCGTGGGACTTGGGTCCGAGTCCATCAGTACGTGGCAGAGGAACGCCCCAGGGATCTGTCCTCTCCCCGGTACTCTTCAATTTTGCAATGAAAGATCTCTCGTCCCATCTTAATAAGATAGAAGGCATCAAACATAGCATCTATGCAGACGATATAACAATCTGGACCGATGGAGGCTCCAGCGCCGATATATCGCACAGGCGTATATAGTTGAAAACTACGCCCTAGATAGAGGACTATCTTGCTCTCCTCACAAATCTGAACTTTTCTCAACGTGCAGCAAATCACAACTAACCAGAGAATCCCACCTACCGCACCTACACAAACCAGTGGAGGTATACGTGGGAGGGAGCAAGGTACCGAGAGTCAGCACCATTAGGATCCTGGGGTATTTCCTACAGCAGAATAGGAAAAACACCACCATCCTGAAAAAGTTTCAGACGTATGTCGAACACGTAACGGGGATATTCAGGCGAATCTCTCTCAGAGAACACTGCCTAATAAAACCAATAAAACTGTTTCGTGCCTTTGTAATCAGCAAGATAGCTTATGCCAACCCCTTTCTCAATCCTGGTGAAGTAGAGAAGTTAGAGAAAATGATCAGAACGTCATTCAAAAGGGCTTTAGTCATCCCTCACAACTCGTCGACAGAGAAGCTTCTAGCTATGGGAATGCATAATACCTGGGAAGAGATTGCTAAAGCAGGGAGGCCCAGATTTGCCGGCTCAACTCCACTGTAGTGGGCCGAACAATACTGCAAGACTACAGCTTCAGTCAGACACCCGAGCGGCCATAGAGACCCCGCTACCCGGAGACAAAGACCCCCTCATCACCTACAAGGAGCTCTCTGAGACTCCCAGACTAAGCAGAAGGATCTATCCACCACCAATAGGTCCCTAATATCCTCAGAATGCAGGGCCTGGCGAAAAATTTAGGCCAATCGTTTCTTTCCCCATGTTACTCTGCATAATGAGGTGACAGTGGACCCAGAGGTTCGCAATCTCTACAACGTACCTCTGAGTCAAAATCACCTAATCTGGCAATGCCCCGATTCTCCGGGAGCTAAAGAAACTGATCTCCTTGATCAAATTACCTGGGAGTCCTACATCCGTAGCCCAAATGTGTATCAACAAAAGATCGTCCTACGCCTGGTGGAGGAGGCTTACTCCAAGATCTTCTCTGCGGCCACGGCGCAGAAGAGCCGGCAAGGAGACCCTCCCCCTGGCTGAGCCCCTGCCTCGAGGTCGCACCGTGCCCGAAGTCCATGTCGGTGTAAATAAAGTCTTCTCACTCACTCACTCACATGGAGGAACATGAAAATGAATAAACAAGAAGGCAAGTAATGTGACGTAGCGGATGTGACGTCACACAACCGAAAGTAGAACGGTAGAAGTAGAACCGTAGAACTAGTAGAACTGGTAGAACTGGAAAAGTGCACAGGAAGAGATTGGCGCGCAATTTGCAAAGCCGTGTCCCAGCAGTTGTGAGTAATTAGAAGCCGTAGAGGTTAATGAGTGGTGTCAATCGATAGAGAGTGATGTAATATTGTGTGCGAAAAAATAATTAGGCCAAAAGGTTAATTAAGCGATGAATTAGAGGCAAAAAATATGTCTGTTCGATTCAGAGTTAGTTCTCGGCACCAGTTTTGAAAAAGTTCCGCTGGTGCCATTCAAGTGCCGGCTAGGTGCAGTTCCAATTCTGTGGACTTTAGGTGCAGCGCGTCAGCAGCGCCACTCATTACTGGTGCGACATTTTCAATCGAGCCTTGTCGTCTGCTCGCTTGTTTCCGTTGGCCGCGAGCTGTAAGTTCTCGGGGTGCGGTTATTTTTGTGGCGCGCGATGCCATGGACGACAACATCGTCGAAGTCATTTTTAACGAATTTCTGGAGCCCTCCGACAGTGAGGATGGGGAACCCGACGCCGTGCTTTCCTTCACGGCAACCCAGTCATTACATCGTAGTTCAGACCGAGACCGATCGACTGGACAGACCGCAATTTACCGAGTTCCCGTACAACTGAAGCGCTCTTGCTAGATATTTCAACATAGAACTTAGGAGGCTATTCAGATTGTCACAAGAGACCTTAGAGGAACTCGCCATTTTCCCGGGTAATGACGCCGGATGCATCGACGACGCGAAAAAAAAAAAAGTTCCTAAGTGGAACATAGATGTTTACAAGCATCTCATCGGCAGCGCGCGTCGTCTGCTAGCGCCGTCTACACGTGCACCACTTTTCTGCATTTCCTCCTCGGAGGGTGCCGCGGTTCTTTGCACCAGAGCGGCACCGCGACTGCACGAAAATAAATCGCAGACGATGGTGCAGGGAACGCTGTGAATCGAGCGCTTTGGTGCAGCGCACCGTGAACCGGTTTCGGTGGTGCAGAGAACCACGGCTGAATCGAACGCAGCTAATGACAAAGTAAAGGCGATTTGGTTGGTTGCACAACTTTTATTTCCATCGGAAATGGGCGTCCTCTTCTCCGCCCCCGGCCAAAGCCTCCTAGAATTTTTCTAGGAGTCTATGCTCCGGCACGCATGCCGGGGAAGACGGGGAGTCGTGCGCCCGCGGATTAGAGGCTGGCAGGTAGCCCTTGGCTTGTTGCGGCCTCTTCCGCCAGATGGACGCTGGATTGCAGGGTCCATGCTTCGCAGCAGGGTATTCCAGGCTACTCGTAATATTTTGTTCTATCCCTGGAGATTGTGGGCACTCCCAAATGTGGTCGAGGGTCCCTCTCGCCCCCCAGTGTTTGCACAGATCATTATCCCTAAGGTCTGGTAGCGCGTAAAACGCTCAGACCGGGTTCAGGAACGTATTAGTTTGTAGCCGCCTCCACGCGACAGCTTCTCTATTATTTAGGCTAACATCTGGCGGGGGTACCAGTCTACGTCCCAATTTATAATGGTCGATGATTTCCCCATAATTTTCCAGACGCTCGTCGTATGACCAGTGTTCGGGGGGCTCGACGGCTACCCGGAAGTAGAGAGCTCGGGCTAGCTCGTGAGCCGCCTCGTTACCAGGAACGGCAGCGTGAGAGGGTGTTCAAATTAACTGAATTTTCCTATTCAACGTTCTTTGGGTGAGGATTTTGGCCACCTCCGGCGATATCCTCCCCTTTCCAAAATTTTGAATGGCAGTTTCGCTGTCGCTAATTATGAACTTGGCTTCCGTTCCTACGCAAGATAACCCTATCGCAACTTCCTACGCAGTATCTATGTTGCGGCCTCTGATGGCTGCCGCGGATACCGGCGCCCCTCGGCCATCAACTACCGAAGCTACCGCCGCACCTGATCTGCCACTTGCCGCATCAACATAGGCTACTTATTCCTTCGCTCCCATGTCCTTGAACCGTCGCTCTAGAGCTTCGGCTCGTTTGGCCCTTCTTTCGACATTTAAATTCTGGATGCATGTTTCTAGGGAAGGGGGAGAAGGGGGAGAAGGGGGGGGGGGGGGGACTGCCAAGGCGTTCCTGCTTTCCCTACTAATTGTGACTTTTTTTTTTGAACTCCTCTGTCTCAGTGTCTCAGTTGAGGCCTACTTTTGCAAGGATTACCGCCCGTCTCGGTTGTGCTGAGTCTCTCTAATTGGGAGACGCACTGCCTCCGCCAATTCTGCATACGTGTTATGCACCACGAGTTCTAGCAGTCGTTCGCTCGAGGTACCCATGGAAAGTCTTAGCGCCTTCTTAACGCATCTTCGAATCAGGCAGTCTAATTTCTCTTTTTCGCCGCCCTTGATGTTCAGGTAGGGCGTGGCGTAACTGATTCTGCTTATTACATACGCCTGGATTAGTTTTAGTAAATTTCTCTCCTTGAGGCCTCTTCCTTTAGTGGTGACCCTCCTCAAGAGCCCGAGGGTTTGCATCGCGTAACTTTCTAATTTTTTTTTAGGAACTCTCCGTTATGGCCGTGAGATTGGATGACCATCCCCAGAATCCTGATCTGATCTACATTGGCACCGGTTTGCCCTATACCTGAATATGAAACTCCCCGCTATTCTTGCAGCGGAGGTACTTTGGGAAACTTTAGTTTTAACGTCGTGTTTGTCAGGAAATCCACGTACGTAATTATATGTCCTCTCGCCGACTCCTAATTCCTGTAGTCCCGCGAGAATTGCCTGGTGTTTTACGTTGTCAAATGCTTTTGTTAGATCTAGTGCTAGAATTACCTTCGCGTCTCTGGATTTCGAGTCAATTATGTCATGTTGTAATCGGAGCATTACATCCTGTGTGCACAGACCCAGTCGGAACCCGACCCTCTCGTGCGGCCACAGGTCGTTTTTCTCCATGAAATTAGTTAGCCTTGTTTGGATTACGCGTTCCATAAGCTTTCCAATGCATGAGGTTAGAGAAATAGGTCTGAGGTTTTCCAATTTCGGGGGCTTGCCAGGTTTTGGAATTAGCACAACATTTGCAGTTTTCCACTGCTGGGCAAGACGACCGTTACTCGATACTCTTGCATGTAGTTGGTGAGTGCCGTTATGGAAGCGTCGTCTAGGTTTCGTAGCATTTTATTTGTTATTCCATCGGGGCCAGGAGCTGATCGCGTCTTTAAGCTCAGGATTTCGGCTCTAACTTCCGCTTCTGAGATGGGCGCGGCGAGGGCCTCGTTCGGTGGGCCCGCGTATTGCCTAAGAGGGAGGGATGTTGGGTTGTATCGCCGACATATGTGTCTACGAGTTTAGTTATTAGTTCCGCGTCAGTCCCCTCGAACGCGTGTCTTGCCTTTGCTATTGTTGTGTTTGACTGTGTTTTCGAACTGTCGGGATCAAGAAGATATCGTAGCAGTCTCCACGTCTTTGAAAGGCTCATGTTGCCCTCCGTTTCATCGCACCTGTTACACCAGTTTTGCTCGCAGAGTTTAATTGCATAATCCTCAATTTTCTTATTGTGCCTGGCTATTTTTCGCCTTAGGTTTCGGTTCCATCTCTGACACCGGAGGCGTCTTTCCATACCTTTTTTTGCTGGCCACATGTGTAGGAGTTTCCTTTCGACTGTTTTCGGTGCATCGTCCCCCTCTAGGGTAATGGTAACGGATTTAACGTGGTGCATGAGGGTTTCTGCCCAATTGTCGATATTTTCAATATTTTCGTCCATGTTTGCATATTCCCTAATTTGTCTGAATTTCTCCCATTCGATTGCGCTAATGATCTTTTCTCTTCTTATTTGACTCCCCGTTTAAGCGTTATTTCGAGGACGTAATGATTGCTTCCAAAGTTGAGCTCTCTGTTCTTCCACCTAAACTCCTCTATTTTTGGTGAATGTTAAGTCTGGGGTTGTGTCTTTGGTCACACTGTTTCCCACCCTGGTCGGACAGCCAGAGTCTGTCTGCAGGGTGAGGTTTAATTCGTGAAAATCTTCCCATAACTGCTTGCCCTTCGAATCTTGCCTATTATATCCCCACTCTCGGTGGCAGGCGTTGAAGTCTCTTACAATTAGCAGGGGTTTAGCTCCGGCTGCCTTCATTGCTTTGCGAAATAATGTCTTGAACCTAACTTTGCGCTGCCGAGGAGAGCTATATATGTTTAGGACGAAAATACTGGGTTCCTTCTTCCTGCCCGTGATGATTTCAACGAAAACCGCCTCAATGTCGCGAGAACTAATTTCATGTTCGATCACCGCTACGTTCCTTTTGACGAATGTAGTGACCCGGGATTTTTCTCCCCGTCCACTAGCAAACGCTTGATATCCTGATAATTTAATTACTCCTTTGCCAGTTTCCTGTAGGGCTACGGCTAGAGGTTTTTCAACTATTTGCTCGAGATGTTGTTGCAATAACGCTCGCTTGCGCGGGAATCCTCGGCAGTTTCACTGCCATACCGTCGAATTAATCTTTGGTTGCGTTTTGCCCATGTTGGAATTGGTCAAGTATCCCTTCTCTCACTGTTTGCCTTTCTGCCATAGCAGCAAGAGCCGCGTTTGTTTGTTTAGATTGTTCCTGAATTCGGTTTAGGGCGCCTATGATGTTGGTCATGCCTGTCTCGAGCCGCTCGAGTCTCGCCCCGTATTTGGCGTCTAGTCTACGCTCTATTGCCGCCAGCGGATCCGTTTCCCCGCCTCTTCGTTTCTGCGGGGGAGGTGGCCTGCACTGTTCAGTGATCATTGCGTCCTCCTCCATGTCTGACGCCGCGAGTGGGGTTAGCACCTTTGGCGTCGCAGGTGGAGGTGTCGGTTTGGCTACTTGTTTTGCGGGGGGAGCCTGTGGAGGCGGGGGAGCCCCGGAATTTGGCTGTGATTTGGATTGGTGGAGGTCCTGGGTGAGGTTCTTAATTATCTCCCTCAGTTCCTCAACTTCCTGTCTTAACTTTTCTATTTCTTTATCTTTTTCTTTGTTTTCCTCATCTTTAGCCTGGGGAACCCCACTGCTGAAACTCACGGTTTTACTGTCCCCGCTCGGGCTTCGCTTTTGGGTGGCCGACGGGTTCCTTGGGTCCCTGGAGTTAGCCGTGATTCTGGATTTGGACCCCGACCTGGATTTGGATCCGGACCGCTCCCTGCTGCTGCGGGAGCTTGAACGGTGACGTCGGTTGGCGTCCTCCAACTGCGGGAAGTCCCCGCTCTGCGCCCCGAAGCCTCCGTCCCGGTCTTGAGAATATCCGCGTTGGTCACGGTGGTCTCTTCTGAATTTCGAGCGTCCTCTGCGGCCGCTCTCAGGTGTGGTGTTGGGATATTGCTGCTGCTCGTTGTGCTGCTGCTGCTGCTGTTCGGCAATTTTCTGCTCCCATTGACGTTTTTTGGTCTGGTAGGGAGTCCTGTAGAGTTCTCTGCACCTCTTGTCGCCAAGCGGATGCTATTTACCGCACAGCTGACATTTTATTTCGCAGGTGTGTCCCTGATCTGGGCGCTCTTCTCCGCATCCTCTGCACTTAGCGTTATTTGGATCTGGGCAGACATCTTCGCGGGGCCCTAGGCGCCCGCATGCGTTGCAAACCTCGTATTTCTTTCTATATAATACACATCTTTGCCATGTAAGTGAGAGTTTCACCCACCTTGGAACCTCTGGTTTTTCAAACAGTATGAGCACGGTGGTTGAGCTCCTGCCCAGGCGCCTGGCTCCTAGCACGGGGGTGTTGCCTTTGATCGTGCGTAGCCGTTGCACTATTTCTTCCTCGGTGATGCGAAGGGGAATGTCATGTACCACCCCCTTACCGCAGTCTTCGGGCATAGCGACGTACGCCGTGATTTCAATTTTCTGGCCCTCGAATTCGAGGACGCGTAGTGCGACGTATTTTATTTTCCGTTCTTCGCTGTCTGTTGCGATGAGGATAGACTGCTATTTTGTGTTGACCGAGAAGGTGTCTTCCGCGGCCTCTCTAATGTTTATATTCGCGATGCGAGCGATCAACTCCGCAAGTTCAATGTTGCCGTACTTAAGTAGGCGGCTGACTCTTCCCCGTGGGCGGAGAATTATTTTGTCAGTTCCGTCGGGTGTCTTGATCGATTGCCTTTCAACCGACTTTGCTGCCAATCTCTTTCCGGTGAGCTTGGACGCGGCTCGCTCTCTCCCTTGATCATCGGTGACGCTGCGTTCCTCGTTCTCAAGTGGCACCGCCTTTCCTCTTTTCTTAGCAATAAACCACTGGCCAGGTTCTTTCAGCTCCGCAGGGTCTATGCTCGTTCCCTCCACGGTTTCCGCCATTTTCGTTGAGCTTCTAAACGGCCGGGGGTGCCTTTGTTTGCCTAGGCCTAACTAGGCCTAATGCCCCCCGTGGCTTGCGAAGTTCTTCAAAGCCTCAAAAATGTGCGAAAGAATCGGCCCACCTTGGAGTCTTGGTAATCCGCGGTGAGCGCTTCCTGAATAGAGTCGAATCCCAGAAAATTTCCGAAATCCAGTGGCCGAAATAGAGCGCAAGCGTTCGTGGTCGATGAAGCCCATCGATTGCTTGGTCGGCGCGGTCTCTTCAATTAGGGTGACGTCAAAGATGTGACTCACGCAACCTGAAGTCAAGCCAAAAAAGGGCATAAGAAGGGATTGGCGCGTAATTTGAAAGTACGATACTAAAGTAGTTAAGCAGTCATTTAGGGTGACGCCAAGGATCTGACGTCACGAAACCGGAAGTAGAGACGAAAAAGCATAGGAAGGGATTGGCGTGCAATTTGAAAGTACCGAAGACTAAAATGGGCAAACAAGTGAATTAATGTGACGTCAAGGATGTGACGTCATGCAACCGGAAGTGGAGCTGATAAAAAGAATTGGTAGGAATTGGCGAGCAATTTGAA
Organism: Amblyomma maculatum; assembly: GCF_055883805.1. Taxonomy (NCBI): domain Eukaryota; kingdom Metazoa; phylum Arthropoda; class Arachnida; order Ixodida; family Ixodidae; genus Amblyomma; species Amblyomma maculatum. Next base: position 122,481,383 of record NC_139346.1, read on the forward strand.
AGTATCAAAGACTAAAATGAATTAACAAGAAGTGAATTAACGTGACATAGAGGATGTGACATCACACAACTGAAAGTAGAGCCGAAAAAGGGCATAGGTAGGGATTGGCGTACAATTTGAAAGTACCAAAAACTTAAATGGGTAAACAAGAAGTGAATTAAGCAACTAGAAGCAACCAAAAGCAACCGACAGCAGCATCCGTGCTTTTGAATTACTCCAATGCAAATTCTGCAGTGCTCTTTAACTTTTTCAAACGCGTGACATTAAAACTGAGCCCCATCGCTCAGCCGATTGTTGTGTGCTATGGCTTAACTCGTCATCTTCGGCTAGGCCAAGCTAAGGTCCAGATCCATTTTACCCAGTATTGCTGTATATATTGTGAAGTTTTGTTCTTTGCATAAACTTCAGTTAATATCTCCGTTTATCCGTCAAGCGGCGTCGTCTTCCATTATCGTCGTCTCTTGCTCCACCGTCTTGGGCAAAACCAGACATTTACTCTAAGATAAATAAACACGCGTTAGTTCCTCATAGTTGCACGCATTGGTGCCGGCCTTACAGAACTTGACCAACACATATTTTCGATTCGCCATTAAAAAGGCACATACGCGAGATTGAAGTGAGCCCGGATTGACGTTTATTAAATAGTTCTGTCAGCTCCCAGCGCTGCCGTCCTTGATGTGAGTGCCACGTTGCGGCATGGCGCACTTGAGCAGCGTATGATGTGCAGTTGAAACGGTGACTTAATCGCATTCGCACCGGCGACTGACGGAGGCCGCGCGACTCGATTCGTCACGGAGGGGGAGACCTGAACAAGTCGCCAGCGACTCGTTTGAGAATGACGTTCAATTAACGATTTCTTTCGACGTGACTTCAAATCGAAGAACTCCTCAGCCAGTGTGCGGCGCCTTTTTGCCCTATATACAGGGTAGGAAAATTCAAGAGTACATTTGCGCGTGTGCACAGACTTACGCAGTTTTTGCGGACACGTCAAGGATCACTGCCAGAGTGCAGACAACTAATTGGCGTTGTATTCGTCATCATGCGCTCGACAGTCGGGCATGAGGCGATTTCATGATCTGCTATTTCGCGAGACCGCAAACGGTTACGTACGTACACCACCGCCGCTTCCATCTACGTCGAACTAGAGCGCTTTTGGCCGCCGAAACAGTCCTGCACTAGGACATAACCATAAGACCTTCTTCCTCGCTGAAATAATTGAACGTATCAATACCTGAAATGAGGCCGAACTAATATAGCCCGAATGCAGTAGCAGACGAAAGGGGCCGAAAGGGAGCGAAAATCGGCTCTTCGTTCAAATCTCGTTTCGGAGAGAGGGTTGTTGCGCGACCTCCGCGAGTCTCCAGTGAGCGCTGTCGGACAGGCACTGAGACACTGCCTATTATTATATGTGTTGCTCTTAAAACGTGATTTCGAGTGAAAAATGCACGCTGCTCTGAATCAGACAGCTCGTGCACTTTGCGCACGCGAACACTGGTGATCCCGCTCTATAAGGCGCTACCGGCATTTTCTCGGTTAACGATGCAAATCAAAGTCGCAAAGCTATAGGTTCTCGATAAACGCGGTTAGCAGCGTAACTGTATAGCATAAACGAGGTCGGTTTTGCATGTAAACAGCAGTAACCAGTAAGCAGTAAGAGCAGTAACGTTAGCGAAAAGCGCGGTCAAGCTAGCATGCTTTTTTAGTCAAAACCTTGTGTTCAGATGCATAAATAAACTATGAATATTATCTTGGTGTAATTTCGCCTGCAATAAACTTGCATTTCAAGGTACCTTCATGAAAACAAATTTATTTCCACAGAGGGCTGCAGCGTCCTTATCGGCACTGCTGTCTTTTAAAATGACACTTGCAATTTTACCATGTGACAGCGAGCACCGAAAGTGCCATTCTTCCTATGTAAGTGCACTTCGCGAAAGTGTCACTAAACTTGCCCGTGTGACTGAGGCATTATGAGGGTGCTCAGTGGGAATTCTGAAATAAATGTAATCGAGTAATCGTGAATTCCAGCTGTTCCCAGATATCATTCGTATGGCGTGCCGAAGATGGGAACCTAGCTGCTTTTCTAAATATTTTTTTTTGTCGCCTCAGAGGCCAACGTTATACTCATATTAATCGCAGTGTGATAATAATTATCCGATGATATGCGTTGGTGCCGCTAACGCCCAGAGACCTTCGGGGCATGCACGGTCGTCGGGGCGTCGAGCCAGTTATTGTCCTCCGTCTTTCCTGTCCACTGCTGGTTTCAGCGCTGATCAGCTTCCGTGCAGTGGGAACGATTCGTCACTACTTGCATGTGATTCACGAAAAAAATACGTGAACATTTAGTTGAGGCGAGAATTGCGTTTTTTGTAGTATTTGTTCTCTAATCACCTCACAAAACCTTCGATCGAGAAGAGGCGGCTATTTATAGTGCCAATTCCATACCACTTTACCTCATATAGCGTTTGAGAACCCCTAGTTATACTCCGCAAATTGTCGTTTTCATGGCGCACATCTCGCCCTCTAAAATACAACTTGGGACATCGCCTCCTCTAGAAAGATGCCTGCTGTATGCGCCGAACACCTGCTGCCCTTGTCTTCCCTTTTTTTCCCTTTCCACATGAGGTGGTATCTAGCGATTCTTACGGTGCCCGCCGTCAACACGCATTTGCGCATGCGCTTTCCGGACAGCCGTTCCTACTTCGACCCCGCATCACCCCAACCCCCTTTGCAAAGATAAGGCATTGGATAGGGACGTATCTGGCGCCATCTCTCGACGACTGCGCGCAACTGAAGGCACACTGGCTCCAATGGGTAAGCGAGCGATGCCGCAGGAAATGCAACCCTTTTCACTCACACACTAGAAAGGAACGTCGCCGCTATCTGATTCACATCAACCTCGATCAGTTTGCAATAATTTTTTTCTCTCTCTTCATGGTGCATACCGTGCCGCATTATTAAAGCGATAGCGTTGATGATCCCGTTCAGCGGAAAATCCACAGTGCCGTAGCTGGATTGGCCGAGAGGGTCTTTACATTACGCAGAATTTTGAAGTGGTAGGAGCATCAGATAAATTGCAAATTTAAGGTTCCAATATGGCTCAGACGTCTTATATAACATATAAGAATGTGAATCAAATTAGATTTGGCATACCGGAGACGTACTATAGTGTAGACGTATATACTAGGCGCTGCTGAAGTGTAAGTGCTGCTCTAATTTTTCCCATAATGTTTCTAACATACATTACCATCTGCCAACAATCAATACGGAACTCAGAAATCTCGGTTACTAGCTACCTTTATGTCCCAAGATTATCAGTTGACCCTTATTACGCCAACGCCCCCCGACACAAGTCACATGATTGCTCATGGCACTAGCATATCTAACTTAATATAAATTTATGAGTTTTCTCTTCACACCAAGGCAGGGTCCTTGAGGAAGTATGACAATGCAAGATGCCTCACCTCAGTTTCTGTCGTCACATTCCATTATTTCACCTTGAGAGAGCGCATGGCATTGCTAACCTACACGCCCCTCGCTCAGGGGTTCACGCTCGCTTGTTTACTTTCAGCGCCATCTAGGCAGCTCATCTCCAAGCGTTAGGAGACATGACATTTGTCACGCTGTGGTTTGAATATACGCGTCGTCTATCTGGCACTCATCTCGAGCACACCTTACTACCAACCTCGAAAGCGTGAAGCCTGATCTTATCACAACAGAAGCGCTGAAAGCAAATTAGGGTTGGTAAAAAAAGAAAAAAGAAAACGTTCGAGCCACCGTTTCCTTCATTCAGCCGCCTTGTATGATTTTTGCGCGGTTTCATTAATTTAATCGCAAAACATTGGTCGGAAGCATTTGGTTGGAGGAGATTGATTCTGAGTGGTACAAAGGACGAAAGAAAAATGTATGCGCAGGACGGACGCTGGCCCTGAATTGAGGCTAATTGGCAAATCTTTAGGCTTAAACAGGAAACAAATTAAAAACAAAACACGTGCATAAAAGATTGAATGAGTTAAATTACGCATGATATCGTAGAGGGCGTCGGTTGATGAGTGCCATGCTCCTTCGCCCGCTCGTCCGGCGGCACGTTGCTGGCTTGATCAGACTTCCTGAATAAGCTAGTTTATTCAGCGCGGACCAGGGTGCAGGGCAGTCAGAAAGAAGAGAGACCAGTAGCGGCCAAGACTTGGCGCCGTCTCTTCATTTTCGCGCCAAAACCTCCGCTTAAATCACTTTGCCGAAGATTCTGGGGCGTATTCTCCAGAATAATGAAAGTCAAGCTTCTTATACTCAATAAGAACATTTTAGTGGAAATTGAAGTAGCCAAAAAAGACTTCAGTGAACATTCCGAGCGCTCAAAAACTCACTAGTGGCGTTGTAATTCGTACAAGCGATGAAACGCTTGCGTTCTGCGAACATGGGGTAGTCTTTTTTGGCGTATATGTCAAGGCTTTGCCATGTAGTCGTGTCAAGTTAATTTCAAACCAAAGCAATCAAAAGATGGCGCGAACTGTCATGTTTTTAGCGAACTTATTTTTTGTTCTCCTGTTCTTAATTGCATTGCTCTCTGTGCTTTGTTTGACTTTCTTGCCGTAAACGTCTAGGTTTAGAAAAATTTTTATCAGAGTTGGTTTTCGGCCGTATGAAGATACCTTATCATTTTGTGCCATGTGAACGGTGCAGTGACCGTGTAGACTATAATGCTGTGTGGTTGTGCATCGAGTGACGCCTACGCCAAGAACAAGGAACATTGGGACAAAGTGTAAAAAAGTGCTTCACTACATGATCAGCTTCGGGCTGTCCAGGAGGCCCGCGCGGCGGCGGAGAGCTTCGGGCTCTCTGTGCCGACGTGGGAGCTGCCCTCTACATCTGGTGCCTAGTGTCCTTCAGGACCCTTACTGTGGGAAATTAAGTTTTACCAAACCAAATGTTCTGAATCCGTGTTTCCTTTCTTTAGACACGCGCGTTCTGCCATTGCTTCACCGTACCCGATGTTTATGTCATATTTCGTTTGGTTCTTGATGATCGCCGTTTATAATTTCTGTGGTCACGTGACCTGATGGGACACCTCTGAAATACTGGTCCGCTTCGTTTTTCAAATAAAAGTTGTTAGTTCGGCGCGTCTTATTGTGGTTCTTGTGCTTCGTTTTTGTGCGCTGAGCCCTGAAAGCACTACATTTTCAAGTCAGCGCTAAGTTGACCCTACCCAAATAAGGTCAGAGACCAGTGTTGCTCCAATTCAGACTAAGTAAAATTTCAGAGGTCAGGGGAGTGGTGGTGGTGGTAGTGAAACATTATTTCCAGCGGATACAGAAAAGCGGTCCGAATGGCCGCCCCCCGCTTAAACGACGGCCGCTATACCTTGAGCAGCGGTGGCGTTTTCAGCCAGCTGGATGACATTGACCTGTGTCCCCGGGTCGGGCTGAGCAGTAGAGCATCCCAGTGATAGCTAGGTGTCGCGTATGAAGTGGCTCGCGTTTAGGGATTGTGGGCAGTTCCAAATCACATGATTTAAATCGGCTCTAGAATCACAATTTTTGCATTTGTCTAAATAGAGTAGTTCCGAATATTGGCAAAATAATTGGTGATTTGGAGAGGCGTTAGTTTGATGTTTATGCCATGCTTTAGCCTGACGTTTGGAGGGCATTTTTTCTGAAGGCGGGAATCTGCAGTCCGGCAAGCCTGTAATTACAGTGAACTAGTTCACTGTACTGTAAGGCTGCAGGATTTCTCTATGAGAAAACAACTTGTCCTTTGCCGGAATATATAGCGGGTGGCTGCCGCAGCTCGACAGGGTTTCTCGAGCTAGGTTATGAGCCGCCTCATTACCAGCAAGGAAGGCATGAACAGGCGTCCAGATTAGGCGAATGCGCCGTGGGTGCTGAGAATTTTGCACAGTATACGTGCTGCTTGCAGGGAGATTCATCCCAATGTGCAATTGAGTATCGCCAGTTATAAGTCGCTGACTATGGTCTGGCGAGGATCCCGCAACGGCTAGAGCAATGGCCATTTCTTTTCCATCATGTTTGTGCTGAGTACGTTTAGTGCCCGAAGTTATGGCTGTAACATGCTCTGTGCTGACCACAGCTACCATATTTCAGCCGAGGAATATTCTTAACCGACATGCACTGTAGATGTATCATTAATAAAACGTTTGGCCAAAGATCCGGCTCTCTCTGCACGACATTCAGCTTGGAAAACTCGGTGCATGTCCCGAGGATATCGGCGGGATAACCAAGAGCTCTCGTATATGTTTGGGAAGGTCAGTTGCCAGTCCGCCTTGCCGTTAGCAATTTATGCCTAATGGGGACAAATGTGTCTGTCTGTTAGTGTGCCGGATAGCTGTTCGTATTGCGAGATGGTGACCGCTTCAATAATTTCTCTTATAGTGTTACGAAGGCCGAGGCCCAAGACTCTCCGTCTCTTTGCTAACGCGTAGCCCAACTGCTCGTTTGACGCATTTTCTGATTACGGCCACCACTTTCCATATTTAAGCTGTATTAAGATGCAATTAAGGGCATTTGTAGGCTATGCGACTTGAGGGATACAAAGCCGAGAGTATCCCTCAAGCCAGCGTGGTGGTTACTAATGCGGCGAATGAATTGCATAATTTGTTGCGAAGTTCCCTGAAGCTCCAAATTTTGGAGGTGGCCCACGTTAGTTTGGAGGTTATCACGGAATTAGTCACACTCGAATTACATCAGACATTGATTTTGGTCAAATTCTTTCGAGTTCGGTTTTTTTTTTTTTTTTGGGGGGGGGGGGGGGGGGAGGGGGTGGTGAAATTTTAAGTGTGGTTAACCCAAAAGTGGAGGTCACCATTAAGTTGGCCATACTTGAATTAGATTGGTTACCAAATTTGGCCAAATTACGTGCGGGCAGGCTCTGCCCTCAGCCATTGTCCATAGCTCAGTTCATTCAATTAACTAAGCAATTATTTAAACGTCTCAATGACCTAAGTATTACTCCTAAAATTTACATATGTCATTAATGAACTTTTTAATTTCATTACGCACTCAATTCATGATTGAGGGTTTGTGCGGACACGTTTGATGACAGGCTGTGCGCACGCCACCCATGAGCCAGGAAATGCTTTGGCATCGACATCTAAAATTACAGGTGTACACTAAGTCTGCTTAGGTGCAGAAATGCGTAAGCCAGATGCGCGTAAGCCAGAGGCTCTATTTTTTTCTTAATCTGGCCTTGGTATGGTTGCAGAAGTTATAGGTTGGTCGTGTACTTTCCAGTTGTAACCGAAAAACACCGATAAACATTCGCCGGAAAGGAAATTACGGAATCGGCTGACACCGAAAAGCGCTGTTCTTGCTAGCCTATATAGGACTCATTATCGAGGAAAAATTTTCTATTTACTTACTTTAAGAGTACAGGAACAGAGGCTAGCTGGCACCCCAAAAAGCAGTCCTAAGGGGAAGATGGGCGATCGAGGCTCTGCCACGTCGACCGCTGAAGCGCTTCCCTAGAATACAACTTATAAAAACAGCAGTTGCTAACTATGGGCAGTGGTCCGCGGGGTGTGTATTTAACTTCGGTAAACAGTAAACGGGATCAGTTTTTAATATTTGACAAAACAAAGCCAGCCAGGGGCATCAAAATTATTGAGCTTTGGATTGGATCTGATGGTTAGGTTTTGTTTAGGTAACCGGAAAAGCTTTATATAGCGGACTACTTCATGTAACGGAGGAATTGTGTATGCAGACTGAGGTTGTATTTGACTATAGCTTCTTCGTTGCTGTAGCGACGGGCCATTTGCGGAAATTTGTTAGTCGGCTTCTCCGCAAGTCTTGTTTTCCAACTGAAAGCACTAGTTTCCAGGCGATACTCCTCCCGTATCCTCGTGGAAGTAATAGAAGGGGACTTGCTTGGTAGAGTTACCGGATGAAATCAGTCGATGTGAACAGATTACAGACGCGTAGTGCGGGACGAATGCAATATTAATGAGCTCGAGTCAGAGCTTCACATTTGCCGCCAATACGCGGTGAGCGCTGTTGTCGAGCCTCCTTTGTATTGGATATTGCACGCATGTGACTGGCCAGTATTAGTCCAAGAATCATTGTGAATTATATGTTCTCCTGTGTCAAGCGTCATTGCTGAGTGAGCTAGCATTTTCAAAATTGCGTTCTGTCAACAAAAAAAGGAGCGCACTGCATGGCTGATGACAGTCTAGATATGTTTGTATCAGTTATAATCAACTCTAAAATAGCGTTTTCTGCGAAAGGTCAATAAAATTTCTGTCTTTTTGCTTCTATAACCTTATGTGCTTTGAAAACTTTTTCACTAATAATCGTCGCTATTTGCACTTTGCACTACAACTAGCCAAAAAACTTATTTGAAAAAGATAGGGGGAAACTTAAGTTTCACTGTTAAGGGTATGCAAGACGTGATAGCGTTTCACACACACGCACGATGTTTTATCCCTTTTTATTTTCTCACTTTATTTTACTGTTTTATTTTTTAAATTTTTATTAACCGGATACCTAGCATCAGCAAACGTTGTTTTTTATTAGCAGTTTCAGACCTTTGAACACATTTTTCCTTTTCAATTATTTCGAATAAGTAATTTATCAGTTATGCACTCTACATGTTTAATTAGCATCATTAAGCTTGACTTCTCATTCTGAACACACTGACACCTATTTACCCCCCTTTTTATTCTTAATATTTATATTATTTCGATTATTTAATTACACACCGTAAATTTCTTAATTAGCGTCATCAATAATTGGCTTTTCATTAAGCATTTTGACACCTTTGAAGTCCCCTTCCTTCAATTATTAATTTTTCAAATATTTAAAATATGATTGATCAGTTACGCTATTTAATTTTTTGATTAGCGTCATTAAGCAGTGCCTTCTCATTCTGAGCATATTATCACCAATGAACCCTCTTTTCCATTTTTTAACTTCTTTAATTAATTGAATAATTACAATGACTTTCTTATTTCGCAATCGCCAATAGCACATCAGTCAATCAACAATCACTGGAACGACAAATTACCATGATACGACCTTTTTTTCTGACGAAGCCCTTGATTATTTCCGACACGAGCTGCCGACACCGTCGACTACTTTTCGATCGAACGAGCTGCACAAATAATCGCTTAAAAGTGTGTGAACGCCGAAAAACAACCGCCGGATTTTCGAAAAAGAAACACCACAAAATGCACGATCTAGACTTACAGAAAGTTTTCAACCGTGAGCCTACAATTTGTGATGATGGCCAACCTGTCCTTTTCAATTAGGTAGGTTCTTCCACGCCAGTCATGTGGTATATAGCCCAGGGTAGAACGAGAGAAAGAAAATGGCTACCAGTATGAAAGCGAACTGAACAAGGGTTGAGGAAGAGCTCAGTTCACAAGCCGAGGCAACGTTTTGACAAGTGGCAGTTGTCGAAGCGCTGGCTCGAAAGCGGTGTGAACTGAGGCTCTTCCTCAACCCTTGTTTAGGGCTCTATCATGCGGCATAGGCTGTAATACAAGACTTCGAAGTCGATACTGAGGGCTACACAATTGGCAGTTAATGTTGTGACCTTTGGAAAAGCATCGAGAACGTCGCAGTTGGGAATATTCAGAAGTTCAGTTGATCGCATTTATATATTTTTGTTACTTTGTATGATAACTTATCACGTTTCCCATCATGTTTCTTTTTGTCTTTTTTGTCCTCTTTGAACAGAAGGCTTTGCGAATAAAGAAAACGTTTAAGAGTCAGGGTCCACTAGGCACTCTTTCTTCCTGCCTGCTGTTTGCGACGAGCATTTAAAGATACATATATATTCCAGGCACGAATTTCTAAACGGTTAGTTTGTCCAGATCACCGGCATTAGTTCGCAGGCGCATTTTAGCGCGTGTCACAGCAACAAACAGCCTAGGCAATACGCATTTATCACTCGACACCCACATGAAAATCCCATTTGGATAACATAATCAAGTCTAGGCATCGAAGGCCGCTTCGCCAACAACCAAATGCTGTGCATAACAAATAAGTACACCAAAACACTTTGCGCCCCTAGAAACGAACATTTCAACCTTGACCAGCCTATTTTGGGTTGCAGTTTTTCAACCAGTTAATAATTGTGTTAATAAATTTTTCGTATTGGTTGCTAACATATTACTACGTACTTGTATTTCGTTTTGTTGCTTTGGATCTGCCACTTCTCCAGTTATAATTTTGTAAGCAAATGAAACACACGCGCCTACAGCATGGACAACTAAGCTATATGTAGATTTTGTTTTAAAGGAAGCAGTAGAAATGTAAACAAAGACATAAAAAGAAAACACGAAGGCCAGCACTGTCTCCCAGCTTTTTCTATGAGACAGCAACAAAGTAAAATAGTGAATAATAAGCGGACATGTTTGAAACAAAAGCAGGCGTCGGATGGTCGACGGGGCTCCGGCGTCGCAGAACCAGCAAATCCGGTCTAGAGGGCGAATTTTCCGTGTTTCACGCTGCACTAAGGAGGCGCTTCGCCAGCTCGAACCCTGAGTGCACCACACAGTCAAGTACCTCGACCCCAAGAGCAGTTCTTTAGGTTACGGGACAAAGACCTCGGGAACCGAGTCTTGCAGTCGCCGCTTGCCTCTCCTTCAGTGCACGAAGGCCGGAAGGGTTCCGGAGCGGGGACGCATACATGTTGAGGGGTATGGTCGACCGCGAGCGGTTACTTGGAGCCTCGCTCGCCTTCTCATTGCCGAAACTGCCTGCGTGCCAGTACATCCAATATACGCACAAACTAGTGCTGAAATCCCGGCGACCAGTGGCTTTTACGTAAAGTTTTGTCGCGCCACTTGTGAGAACGCCTACAAGAGCCTGCGGAACTCCACTGAGTCCGGTACACTGCAACCGTCTCGCCGCGAACTGAGCCAGGAACCTCCTGTGCGAGAACTTCCTGACCGCTTCTTACTCATCATCTGCGGTCGAAAGAGTCGCGTTATTGTTAGTGGCGTAACGGGAAGGAGAATAACTTTTTTTAGTCGTCGGTTGGCGCATCCCGAATATCCACGCTGATTTCTACTTCGTGTTAAAACTTCGTTGTAAATCTAATTGTCCATTCCTTAATTTGAGCCTCTACTGTCACACAATTACCCCACTAGCATATATTCGTAAGATATCAGATTATGTCAAAGACTACGCGACATAAATATAAATCCCAACTTGAAACAGGCCTAACGAATGTGCCTGCGTGGCTCAAAGGTAGCGTGCATCCCTGAAGTAACGTGTATCTATACGAGGCTCCCGAAGGTTTTGACATACAGTTCATTCCATCTCATCTCAAAATCATTTGGCCTCCGATGCCCTTGCGGCGGCAATAAATAATAATAATAATAATAATAATAATAATAATAATAATAATAATAATAATAATAATAATAATAATAATAATAATAATAATAATAATAATAATAATAATAATAATAATAATAATAATAATAATAGTCAAACAATTCGAACTGGTAGCTCCTGCCATGTTTTATGGACTCGTGACGTCACACAACCATCGGACCAATCAGCGCCCTTCCATGTCACCTGCCAAATACCACCAGCCAGAGCCGTGCCCGCTGTTTTTTTGCCCACAACACCAGCGACAACGCATACTCCAATTTTGACGCTGGATTTTTTAGAGCACGGGGTCCTTGACGCTATCGCGTTAGAACTGGGGACGCCCGGCGGTGATGCGATGAAAGCACCACATAAGGTACTTTATAGCTTTAGGTCGATCTAGACATAGCGGCCCTGTATGAAGGGCCTCTATGTTTGGATGTGCAGAAAAAAACATCTGCAGTGCTTAGATGAGACGTCTGTTATGGTCTCGGTAAACTATTAAAGGCATAATGCGATGAAAATAAAATAAAAAGTTGGTAGAGCTTAGCTTAGTGGTAAGCTAAGTGCGCATGAATCGAATGGGAAAATTAAAACTAGGAAGTAATCTAAATATAACTGCATTACTTTTCGAAAACATTTGTTATGTAATGGCATTAAGTTTGGTGAGCAGCATTTAGTAATGTAATTTAATATGTTTTGGAAAAATAGTAATAAAGTAATTTTTCCCCCTTTCAAAAGCTGTTCTGCCATGTATGCATCCATGGGAGCTTCTCTGCGAGCTCTTCCGACAAGTTTACAGGTCCGAAATACATCATCTAACGCTAAGAAAACCTGGGCACAACCTTGAATCTTGTGGCTGGGGAGTTGTTTGAGAGATGTGCACTCCTGCCGTTGCACTGACCTAGGCCTTCCGCGTGTTGTTACTGATTTTCAAACATCCTACCCTGCACAAAAAAGAGCACTGCTTTGCTATCTAAAGGGCAGCTGTCATGTTCAAGATAAGTAATTCCGGTAGGAATTAAATACCTTAAAGGGCAACCCCGGTGGTTTTTTCATCATTTTGAGTTTCTGATTGCTTCACATTCCTTAGTGTGTCTTGACTCCGACACAAAAAACCGCGTTTCTAAATTTCAAGTAAAACTATTTTAATAAAGGGAAAACAGTAAACCGAAACCGAAACTGCTTTCATGGCCAGAAACGACGTTCCAGTCGACGAAACGGTAACGTCACATTCAGTATTGGAAAAGCATTCGCACGCGTGTTGGATGGTGAAATTGAAGTATGGAAATTATGACGGAGTACATAAATATCTGATATAGTAAAATACAAGACTAAAAATTTCATGATCGTGCGGAAAGGGGCCATTAACGCAGGTGATGTGATGTGATAACAACTTTATTCTTCCACCAGATAAGGAGGCTCCCCAGCCGCCGCCCCCAGCACGCAGGCCTAAGGGACGGGAGCCGGGACCTACTGTTTGTGACGTCACAAACACAGTGTTGCCCGCAGAAATTATCTCAACCTCAACTGAAGCCACGAAAACCGCACATTTAAAATCATGTTGCGTGCGAATGAATTACCGCATGGCGCCCAAATTTGGTAGATTGCATCTAGGCGGAGAGGACAACCATGGGATAATTACAGTTAAACTTTTACCAGAATAATCGAATGTCGAAAAAAATTCCCGAGTTTCCCTTTAAAGGGAGATGTGGGGCTAAAATCAGAATTTCCATTAAAACAAACAAACAAACAAACAAACAAACAAACAAACAAACAAACAAACAAACAAACAAACAAACAAACAAACAAACAAACAAACAAACAAACAAACAAACAAACAAACAAACAAACAACAAACAAACAAACAAACGTGTTTTTAAATTATGGTTGATTTAGATTGTGCATGTATTAAAGGAACTTCTCAGCAAGTCTGGTTGTCAGCTGCGCAGTATAAACATTAAAATTAATTTTTTTTCCCGAAATGGGGTTGCGCTCGCGCCGAAAGCGCCTATGAACGCTGATTTCAAGACGCAGCCGCATAGCGGGCATGAAGTAGATAGCGGGGCTATCAACTTGTAGGCCGCTCAGCTTAAGTTAGCGGGTTATCCGAACCAGGTGTTGGTGTCGGTGGCTGATAAGGTGCTCAATACGGTCGTCAAAAGGACACCACCAAAGTTGAAGGAAAGGGATAAAAAAACCCATTGTTTTGCCTTACATTCATGCTATGTCATGCAGGCTAAAGAAGGTAGCAGAAAAGCACGAAGTTTCGGTTGTAGTTTCTGCACTTCAGAAGCTTGGGAACCTGTGCGCTAAGGTGAACTACAAGAAAAAAAGGACTGAATGGGTGGTTTTGCGCTGTGAGGCACCAGAACAAGTTTGTGGCGCGTGCCGAGGGAGTGGTATATACAATACAATTTTCTTGCGGTGCGGCTTATGTAGGCTAGACGGGTAGATGTGTGATTTGGAGGCCGCGTGAACATAATTATGACAACTCTCTTGTCACCGCACCTGACAACTTAGCAGCCCATTGCGCCAGACACAAATTCACGCTCTTGTTGGAGGGTGCTTCAGTGTTGCAGAGGTCACACAAGGTGACAGGAGAGATCTGGGAAGCGTTTACCTTGGCCTCGGTCACGGATGGGGCCGGGTATATAAGTTAATCTTCGGTAGCTTTAACTTCAAAAGAAAGAATGTTTTTATCGACTAATAAGGTAGCTAACTAAGACTTCTGTGCACAGGACCCTGCGTTTCACTTAGCTATCTTGCTTCCCATGAATTGTTGTTTTAGTTTTTGTGGGTATGTGTGACGATAAGGTGCGCGAAGGTATGCGCGCCTTTGCAAATAAATTTCAGTTGAAAGTCTGCGCTTTATGGGTCTCATGTCGTGTATTTTTTTATCCCATTTGCCTGTTTTGTCAATTTAGCGCACTCCTATAATTATTATGAAAAACCAACTAGCCCCTTTCAAAGCATTAGCTGACAGCTAAAAAGAAAAAAAATATCAGAAATAAAAGCCAAAATTTAGGTGGTGGCAACAGCGGATTGGCTGGTAAACCGAAATAGAAGCTTGGATTGATTAAAACGCAGCACGTAACCTTCAAACGCTGTTTCTCACCACTGGTAGCCTGGCTAGTGCTCGACAAACGCTATACAGAATATGGAGCCTGGACGAAGAACCTTGCATAGGAAGCAACCAAGGAAAGCATTTCAAGAGCGAAGAAAGCGCGCTGGACAGAGAGCTTAAAAAAAAAAAAATGAAGAGGCAAATCGAAGCTATCACAACAGAGCATCGTATGTTAAAAAGGGCGGCTCGACCTATGCACCAGAAAACATTTATAATTTAGGCTCTAAATTTGAATAACATGTTCTCAAGTCATTGAACCCATTCTTAGCCTTAACAAGAGCACACCACTTGGAAAACTACCAATTCCAAACTCTTTCGCCAATGGCTGCTTTCAAGGCGGTTTCTGGACTAATATTTTGTGGGGACAAGATAAGGTACTTCTTGGATACCTAATTAGTCTCAAATAAAAGCGAAAGTTATAAATATGTGATATATAATGATAACAGAAAAAAAAAAGTTCGGTTTTAAAATGCTCAGATTTTTTTTACGAAAATGTATTAAGCCAGGCTCACACTAGCGGGAAACTTCCCGCAGCGGCGCAACGTTCATGGCGCCGCAGCGTCGCAGCTCCTCGGAAGGACGCTCACACTACGCCCGTTTTCCCGCTGCGTTTGTCGTGGAATGTAGAGGAGGCGAAGGCGAGCGGAGCGAGAAAGAGTAGTCACGTGACAAGAGCGAAGGGAAAGCACGCGCATTTCTCGTGCGCAAGTGAGCGGGCTATTAAGCGACACATCGCCCGTCGCCCGCGCAGACGCCACCGGGAGTCATTGAACTTGGACTGACGTCACGGTCTTCGCTCCGCTCCGATTGGCTACTCCGTTCTGCGGGACGGGAAAAATAGCTTCCGACCCCATCGCTCCGCAGAACGTCAAACAAGTCAGCCTGCGGGAAAAAAACCGGTTTCTGCGGGAAGCGGCGCGCGGAGAACTTCCAGCGTTGCGCGTTTTCCCGCTAGTGTGAGCGTGCCTTTAGAGAACCTGCCACTGGCCTTATCCTCCAGAATGAACTACTTAGACATTATCTATGCACAAATGGTTAGTACATCTTCATGATATTTAAATGATAAATATCTTAGCCTACACCTAATTACTCCTTATGACAGCTTTAACATTTTTTTCTATGTGTGCTACGGTTTTATTCATAAAACTTAGAACATATTCTAATAAGGGTAAGATAAGCCATCCCTGAAGATGGATCGAAGCCGGGTACTCCGGAACAGTAGTCGGGAGTCTTACTACTGCACCACCGCGGTGGGGTAGGAAGGTGTCGTATGTACCCTCGCTGGGTTCAGATGACATTGATCTATTAACTGTAGATGTCCACCGGAAGGTGCCGTGTGTCTCACTTTTCGGTGCACATCTGCAGTTAACAGATCATTTGGACCCAGCGAGGCGAAATGTGTTGTGGTGGCTGTAGGAAGAAGGAAACGAAAATGAACGGGCCTGCTACTGGCTCTGTAGCTGAGCTATAGTGCTAGAATATTCTAGGCACTATAGCTGAGCCACCCGAGTTTTTAACTGATTTATTTATATGAAGGGAAAGGCGCGGTAACTGTCTCACTTGTTTTTCTGTGGACACCGCAACCGCGCCGTAAGGGAAGGAAGGGAGATGGGAGTGAAAGTGGAAAGAGAGAAAGAGGAGCCCTAGTGGAGGGCTACGGAGTAATTTCGACCACCTGGGGATCTTTAACGTGCGCTGACATCGCACAGCACACGACGCCTCTTCGTTTCGCCTCCATCGAGCTGAGCCACCTTCGCTGTCTCGTGCGGAAAGAAGAGATAAAGAGAGAAGAAAGAAAAAGAAGAGGGAGAGGAAGACGAGCGTCGCAACAGCCGTCGTCCATCACCTAAGCGGTGGCGGGTGCAATGACGGCGTACAACAGATAAAAATCTGGCGGCAGGCTAGCCCCCTCTCTCCCCCCCCCCCCCCTGCAAGCGGAGTTACCTACCAGTCCCAGCTCCGTAGGGCCAGGAACAGCCGCCCTTCACCCCCTTCTCTAGGCGAAATCCGAAGTTGCACCTCGAGTATGCCGACTGCCGGCGGCTGCTCTCGTTGGAGGAGAAAGGGATGTGAGTGCACGTTAAAGATCCCCAGGTGGTCGAAATTACTCTGTAACCCTTCTCTACGGCTCCTATCTTGCCACTTTCCCCTTGCGTCGCGGTTCAGGTGTCCACCGAAATAAGTGGGATAGATACTGCGCCTTCCCTCCATACCATACACAACGCACGAAGTGCCGATGGTTCTTATTTTGGATTCAGTTATTAGGCCCCGCCCAAACGGGCAAGGCCCCACAAAAATTGGCCTATAGGCTCATTGGAGCGCCCCTCCCCACGGTAATCTTTAGTAAAAGGCGAAAGATTAGTACGTGGACTTGAGGAGAGACCTGAGCGATAATCCGCACCCATACTGTGCTAGGCCACCCCATCAAATTCACGCAGGTAACTAGCGCAAGTTGTGAGAGAAATACGGAGCTATACTCTTCCGTCAGGTTTGCAGTCTCGCGGTTAGCGTTGGCAGGATTTTGCTAAACGAGTCATGCGGCCTATGAGGGTTAATCTACATGCTCGGCAGATGCGCATCCCGTCATGCCTATTGCTCCGATGTGATCCTGGTGGATGAGTGAGTATGGCAGAAGCTTCATATCCAGAGCGACGAAAGTGGCGCCATCTACTGTACGGAAACAGAACCATGCCTCTCGCAGATTTTCTCTCTTTTTTTTTTTGTTTGGTTTTGCACTATCTTTAGTTATCGCGCATTTCTTTCCTTCCAAACAAAATCTTTTTCTCTTATCGCTCTTTACTGCAGTGTTACGCGGCCAGCGGAATCGTTTTCAGAGTGTAAACAGCAGAAATGGCTAAGGTCTGTAAGAGCTATAGCATTAATTCCTGCTGAATTTACCTGCCGCCGTTTTTCAGAAAAGCTAGCCACACAGCTGAAGCCTACAAATGAATAGTGGACGCTGCTCTTGGTCACTGTACAGGCGACATGTAACAACTTCACGGGGCTAATAAGATTGAAAACGTTAACGACTGTTGATCAGTACCGCATAGAAAATTACAGCTGATGACATGAATATATACCCCTTTCTTTGTATCCGCTGCAACGCTATTACTGGAAGCATAGGTTCTCGCACACAACGTATGATTAATTGGTACCTATTAGCAAAACGAGCGTATCTCGCACTTCACACTCCTGCTACACCCATTATAGCACTTCTTTCTTGGACAAATGCTTCTAGTATTTTGCAGAAGTAATGACAGGGGTATCTCGGTAAGGGGGTGGGGGGGGGGGGGGAGGCTCAGCTCTACCCCCCGTTATTAATCGAAGAACCCCCGCTCGAGACTGCACGTAGGGACTGCAAGCATCTGAAGCAAGCATCAAGCAACTATTTTTACGCCTAATTATTGTCAATGGTTCTTCACATTTCTTCACAGTGGTTTCAAAAATTTCACCGTGATTTTAGTAAATATCATTGACACGTTTTTTACCACTTGACACTGAGAAAAATAACATGGATCAGATTTTTTGTTTTTGCAAGTTGATATGACCGATCACGTCGACTTCACAGCGCGCCCGTTCACCAAAGGCGCCCTGTCGTTTTTACGTGCACCGACCTTACATGTTTCACACTGTGAAGTTAACATGAAGAATAAAAAGTCTGAAGTACTACACAATGACTAAAGAAAAACTGAACTCCCTCCGCACTCTCACTTCACAAGTTAGTTCAGAGCTAGCTGTTCACCCCCAAGGTACACAATAAGTAAATCAGAGTGCGGTATCCTCGCCCGAGGTCTTTGCGAGTAAAGAAAGTATTGAGCTCCCTACATAAAATGGCTCTAAGGAATTTGAAGTCTCGTTCTTATTTTTGCTGCCTCTTGCAGAAGGTTAGTGATGTTTCAATGGTAAGATGAAAAATGATGGTTTCAGCATGGCTTATCGGGTACAGCTTACGCCTGCAGTATACCGCCGCACACAATTCCTGCGTGACGAAAAATAGCTGTTAAGGCTTTTCTGGTTACTTGAATAAAAATCGTCACCAAAGCAAACTATAAGCACAAGAACTTCGATGCCATTGCCTTGTTCGGTGCAGTTAAATATTAGGGACTAATTCTGTTTATTCTTCAGCGAATTAATGAACACGCTGCGTACCACTGCCCATAGTTTGCAACTGCTGTTCTTTTTATTTTTAAATTTGCATCCTACTATAATGATACGAGCGATGGTTCTGGTAAGCATGGTTTTGCATGGTTTAGAAAGGTTGTACGACGTTCGTTTAAATCGGGAGGACGCTCAGGTTTCACCTCAAGTGTAGGCGCGATGGCTCCATTAACAGCGCCTTTTCATTCCACGTTTAGTTTTGTTTAGGTTGTTGTTTTATTTTGGTGGAGGAGGAGGAGGAGGAGGAAAAACTTTATTAGCCCTATATTATTTGGCGGTTTTAGACGTCTTCAGAGATGCCTGCTTGTTGTATCCACAAGAGTCTTCTCCGTCGGCTTCGTCCACTTTTTCACAATGGTCGGTTGCCCTCAGTCCAGGGCTCCGCTGGCTGCTGCCGCCCGTTGGGCTCGCTGTACCAGACCTTGCTGGTCTTCGCAGCGGTCACTGGACAGCAGAGTCTCCCATTGCTCCGCACTCGGGTTTCGAATTTTGGGGACCACATCTATGTTTTGACATGCCCATGTGATGTGATATAGTGTTGGTTTTTCATCGCACCACGGACATCTGTCAGCGTATATGGTAGGGTGCATTTTGTTTAGTATGTGCAGGTTTGGGTATGAACCCGTCTGTAATTGTCTCCATATGACAGTTTCCTCTCTGGTGAGAGAACTGTGCGGTGGGGGATATCGCATTCTTCTTCCTCTATAGTTTTCTGGTATGGCCGAGTATGACTTGGGTGTTGGCAAAAGTTCCGCGGACTCGTCGGATGCTCGGAAAGTAGTGTATGCTCGAGCTATCCTGTCAGCCTCTAGGTTCCCTGCCACCCCCATGTGCCCCGGTACCCATATAATTTTGTGTCTGGTCTTGTTTTCTTTGTGGTTGTTAATTCTGTCGCTCGCTTTGAGAAGTATACGGAGCGCGTGACGACCAATCCTACCATTCATGAAATTTCGACAGGCTGTTTGAGAGTCCGTGAGTATCGTTAGCGACCGCCCAGCTCTATAGCCCTCCGCCACCGCTAGAGAAATGGCTACTTCCTCGGCCTCTGCTACTGTGCAGTGTCGGATAGAGGCGCTGGTCACTTCACGTAGAGACGAATTGACCACCGTGGCCACTGCAATTTTGTTGTGTCCTCCTCTCGAGGACGCGTCTGCATACACAGTCGTGTCTTGAGGAGCGTATGTTTTTTGAATAAAATCGGCCCTTGCTTCTCTTCTACCTTGGTGGAGGTTCGGGTCCATGTTTCTTGGGATTGGAGCTACCTTGAGGGACTTGCGAAGTTCGTCGGGGATCGTTACCGTCCTCGCTATTTCTCGCATCTGCTCACAGTATCCGAGTCTCTGTAAGAGCGCTCTTCCAGTCGTTGTCTGCAGCAGCCTGAGTTTTTGCGACTCAAGCTGCGCCTCGCGTAGTTCTTCGAATGTGTTTTGCAACCCAAGCGCCATGAGCTTTTCTGTAGACGTGTTGCGCGGTAATCGGAGCGCCGTCTTATACGCTTTGCGTAGCAGGGCATCCGCTTGTTGTATTTCACTCTTGTTGAGGCACTGGTAGGGCAGGCTGTACATAATTCGGCTCACTACCAGGTTTCTAACTAGTTTTAGTGTGTCCTCTTCGCGCATGCCATGCCGCCTGTTGGTGATGCGGGTGATCATGCGTGTCACTTGTAGCGTTGTTGTTTTGAGCTTGGTAAAAGTGTGACTACTGCGTTGGTTCGATTGAACCCACATACCTAATATTCTTATTGTTGTCTTTTCAGGGATGGGCATTCCTTCCAGGTAGATGTTGAGTTTCAGGTTCTCACTGGTTGGGACGGTCCGGTTTTGTTTGCCTCTCCACACTCGAAGCAGTTCCGATTTCTCGGTAGAGCATGCGAGTCCTCTTTCTCCGAGATATTTCTGTACACAGGAGGCCGCTTCCTGTAGTTTTTCTTCCTTCTCCCCGAGGGAACCGGTGTTCGTCCAGACTGTTATGTCGTCTGCATACATGGCGTGCCTGATGCCTTCGATCTTCTCTAGTTTTCGTGCTAGACCTATCATAGCTATATTGAAGAGGATAGGTGAGATGACTGATCCTTGTGGTGTTCCTTTGTTTGGCACGTGAATTTTGTTCGATCGAAGGTCTCCCATGCCGATGGTGGCAGTTCTATCTGACAGGAAGGCTTTGACGTACCCGTGGATTCTGCGTCCGCAGTCCAAGTCGTCTAGGCCTCTAAGGATCGCTTCGTGACTGACGTTATCAAATGCTCCCTTGATGTCAAGGGCCATTATGACATTTTCACCTGTTCGGGGTACGTTGCGGAGCACATCTTCTTGTATTTGAAGCAGCACGTCCTGCGTCGAGAGTTTTGCTCTGAAGCCTAACATGGTATGGGGTACATGTTCATTATCTTCCATGAAATTTTGCAGTCTGAGCATCACCACCCGCTCGTAAAGCTTGCCGAGGCACGACGTGAGCGAGATGGGCCTGAGATTTTCAATTTTGAGCTGTTTGCCAGGTTTAGGTATCATAATTACTTCGGCGTGTTTCCAGTCTTCGGGAACCGTCTCCGCCTCCCAGTGTTTGTTTAGAAAGCTTACGAGCTCTTGTATGAGGTCATCACTCAGGTTTCGGATCAGGGCACTGTCGATTCTGTCGGCTCCTGCTGCCGTGTTTCTGGTCGTATTCCTTATGGCCGCATAAACTTCTTCCACAGTTATTGGGCGGTCGAGTCTCTCGTTTTCGGCTCCGCGATAGGTTCCTTGGTATCGTGAGGGGTTGCGATCGCCGTAATAATAATTGGTTCACAGGAAGGAAAAGCGCAGTGTTCGTCACCCTTGCTTCTGTGGACACCTTAACCGCGCCGTAAGAGAAGGGAGGAGGGTGGGAGTGAAAGTGGAAAGAGTGAAAGAGGAGCCGTAGTGGAGGGCTGCGGATTATTTCGACCACCTGGGCATCTTTAACGTGCGCTGACGTCGCACAGCACACGGGCGCCTGTTCGTTTCGCCTCCATCAAAAAGCAGCCGCTACGAACCGTGGTTCGATTCCGCCTTCTTGGGATTTTATCTATATCTCGCAGCGTTGTCCTCAATTGAAATTGAACTTTTTTGTTCAAAAAATATAAACAAATAATTAGATGAAGTCCAAATGGGGGTTAAAAATTGGAGAGCTAACATGTTCATACCTAGTATATCGATTATAAGCTATGCTCTGCATTGCTTGGCAATGAATAATCAATGGTGCAGCAATAACGTGCTTGGAAGTAGCTATCCAATGATATACTGCACTATGTACAATATTTGAGTGCCAATTAATTGCACTAACTAATGTCGCTAATAATTATCTAAACATTTAGTAGCTATCCGTGATTTACTACACTGTATATTTGACATTGTGCAATAAATTTCTCTAATAGATTATAACTAATTACAACCAGATTATACTTGCTCTCGTCAGTAGCTATCCAACGATGTGTCACATTGTTCACTGATTATATTTACGTGCCTAATAGGCTTAAATATTACTTAATTACCTTCTCACTAACTAGTAACGATCTTGGTCAAACTTTTAGGGGTATCCCCCAAGGTGGAGAAGATTTCTAATCAGGGAACTACCCGGAAAGGCGGTGGTGCCGGGTTCGATCCCCGGATCAGGACGAATTTTTCTTTAACTGCGAAGTTTCCGAGAAAGCTGTATAGCTTTCCTTTGTAGTCGTATGGCTGCACTTGGGTGGATGCAATGAGTAATTACTTCCTTATTAGAAACTATCTTATATGCTTGCACTCTACACTTATACAGCGATATATACACGCAACACGCTTGGTTCAGCCGACTTCTACAGAGACGATTTTACCTCTACCATGATTAAAGATCATAGCATTATAGACAGTTGATTTGCGAGTGTGCGGCCCTGGAGCACTAAACTTACGCTTAAAAAAAAACAACAACCTAAAAACAGGTATCTACTGTCGTGGTGCGCTACTTCAAATCTTGACTGGATGTTGGTCTTGCTGTCTCCGCAGTGGCATATACGTCGGTCTGCTATGATAAGAATATATATGCAGTTGTTCTGTCGACGAGGAATGCTTATCGGATGTTTAAAACAGGCCGCAACCTGAGGAGTACTGTCAGATATTTTTCTTCGTCTATTGATTTTCAGCCCGTGAAATCCCCTTATAAAGGGGCTTCACACGAGGAATGGCGTTTTTTGTCGATTGCGCTCTAGACGGCAAGCGTTAAAAACGTATACTTTTTGCGCTGGCATCGAGGCTCCCTGTTGGGATGAAATGGATGGAATATAGAAGCGTCCCCTTTGAAACGGGATGGTAGCAGTTGTTTTCAGGCTCATTTTCCCCTCTATATTTTAGTTTGCGAATTAGAAGACAGCGCCATCTATAATATTTATCTTAGACACGTTAGCAGAAGTAGACACAAGCGCAACTCAAGAATGATTTATTAGAGTCTCCATTGATCATAGATATACGAATAGTCACGAAGCGCATGAGCCAATGAGTACTGACAAGACAGGAAAAAAAAAAAAATAGCACGTCGATCTTTGTATTCAAACAGCGAACAAGTGACATTGATACTGTTATTATTTTCACGTTGCAAATGATCGTCGAGCTACAGCTTCTATGTTAAAATAATGCAAATTGACATCTCACTCGTGTAATCCGCCCTTCTCTCCCCTCTTACTTCCAATTCTCGATACAGCGTTTATCGCCTCCCTTGCCTTTTCCAATTGCAGTGCATCAGGAGGCAGTGGTCTCCGAGATCTATATATTCAATCACCCCGCCTTGTGATAAATCAGGTGGTGAGTAGAGCTTGCGCCACGGATTCCTCTTCAACTTGTACAGCGCCTAAATCTCTCGCTGCTTTTAGTATCTTGCAAAAGTGCAAAGTACGGGCTGGTTACAAAATAAAAGTAAGCACAATGCGTCTCTGTTCGCTAGCGTTTCACCGCGCCTGTTGCTCTCTTCTCAGCTTGCTTTATCTGGATAGCAACTGACAGCGGCATATCAATATTCCCACCCAATCTTGTATTCCTCTACGAAGTCTCGGATTTTCGATGATCGCCTCACAGCAGGAAAAAAATCTAAAAAAAAAAAAAGGCAGGTATAGCGGCAGGATCAGGTCGGCCTATGAACTGATCCGGTTTTCGTAGTTACTGTGTCTGTCGTCGTAGCGCCAAGCACCCTTGCAACAGTACAAGCACCGCATACCGCAGTGGCATTACCGTGCCATCATTTTGCGATCACGCAAGCGTTTAGCTATTTTTTCGCAAGTTTCCATCAGCATGGGAAATCTTCGGCTCTTCCTTTGGCCCCCCACACCGCTTTCGACCCCAGCGAAGCGGATAGTTATGCGGCCGGCTTAAAGGAGAGCACGCGAGATCCCATGTTCCGAATAATAAAGAACGAGTCAGAAGTGGTTAAAAGTACTTTGCCCCCCGACTACACGCGCGGTCCTGCTGGTGACCTTGAAAAAGGAACGAAGCCCGGGGCAGTGTGCCTGGAAGCGCGTTCGCACGCTCTAGCGCATCACCACACGTACGCGCGCGCTGACTGGGCGGTGAAATAAGATGAGTGCGGTCGCGTCACAGGCGCGCGCGCTCGTCGGTAAATCTTGTCGAGTGCGGAGCAAGCTCTCTCGGTGCCCGCGACAACTCTCGGGTCCCGGTGGTGTCGGTTCAAACGCCGCGCGTATCACTGCGCCAGTGGCGGACGGCATCGAAGTCGGCTTCACACTATCTCCGCGTGTCGTCGCGGTTGG
Organism: Amblyomma maculatum; assembly: GCF_055883805.1. Lineage (NCBI taxonomy): Eukaryota > Metazoa > Arthropoda > Arachnida > Ixodida > Ixodidae > Amblyomma > Amblyomma maculatum. The sequence continues at coordinate 122,505,747 of NC_139346.1, forward strand.
CGTATCTCGCATCTCTAGGCATTCAGCAAGTTTGACCAGCAGTTTAGCATATCCAATCCCAGCATGTGGAGCGTTGTTTTACACTAAATCCGAGTCGGCCACTACCTTTAAGACCCCTCTCTCGGCGGAAGGGTGTGTTACATTGTGCGGCGCCTTTGAACACTCTCTTTCGGAGAGCAGGGGCCTTTCTGCTCCCTCGGGTGCGCTCGGTGGCAGCGCCCTCCCATGCTGACACGAAATTAGCAGCATTTGAGAATAAAAACACACGAACGTGCTTAAACCGGCGGAGCACTGGCGGTTTCCGTGCAGCCATGTATCGCTCGCCGTCATCGCACCTCACCTGCGCGCTTATAAGCGGGGTGCGCACGGTCGGCTCGTGCGAGAACCTCCCTGGGCGTCCGTGTGAGACAGTCGCTTCCCGGACGCTGCCGAGACTGACATCGCGACGAAACGACAACGTCCTGCGCAGCACATCCCCGAGTAAGTTTGCTGTTATCGGCCTCCAGACACGTGTCTGTTGTTGTTACGTTGGTACAATTTGGTTACGACGGCGGGGGTACTGTCGAGTTTGACTGCGGGAGCGACACACGTGTTTTTGCTTGCTTAAGAATAATTACAGCAGTGAGCACCAATTCATTGATTTCTAGTGATGTTAGCGTGTTCATGTCAGCGGCTAATACCCAAACTTCCTATTTAAAGTCTTCCGGACTGCGAGATATTGTAATGTAATCAACAACTTTGTTGATAGTGCAGTGCGATGCTTCATAATCGATGTTAGAAAAGTATTATGCCTTTACTTAGTGACCAGAAGAAATGAAATTGGAATTTGAAAAAACAACAAAAAGCTGAGATATCAGGACGAAGGCATTGTTAAAGAGCTTGCGCATCCTGCAGCTCTTAATTAAGTCTCTTAATTAAGTTGACGAAACTGAACTAATATGCTTCGTGTTCCCTTGGAGCTATAGAAACTATAATTTGCAATTTACGGCAGCTGCACAAATGGCATGTATCAATGCCATTGAACACGCAAAGCTTCTTAGTCAGAAAGTTATGGGGCATCAAGAGAAAACGCAGATGGTGCAATTTAATTCTGTTCTGGCTTAATATGTTTAAATTGCCGTGCCGTGAAGAGAGACCAAGTAATGTAAGGTTAGAGAGAGAGAGAGAGTTTTGTCGATATGCAGGCTGCCTCGACGCTGATAGTGGCGGCTGAGAATTGGGATAACCTGGGAATAACTAAACGGAAACGACAAGAAACCTACAGATAAGCATAATGTTTTATATTCAGATGCAATTTAAGAAAAAGAAAGTGGCAAATTCTTCTCAAAGGGGCCCTTCAGGCAATTGCGTCGACTGATTGCGAGGACGCCGCAGCTTGTCCGATTAAGGCACACGGTGACACTCGATATCTGTCGTTAAAGTGTTGAGTGGTTTGTCGAACACGAGTAGGCTGCAAGAGGTGGTTTTAGGATCGGTATGTTGAAAGCTTGGCGTTATGCTCTATAATTATGAGGATAGCATGATTACGCTGGAGATATCAGCGGTTTCTGCAGCTAACTGCTGGCAACTACATGATCGTTGGATAAATTATGTGAGGAACTGTTAATTTAGCTTTTCGCAGAAAGGCCCAGCGAAGACAAGGGAAGCGAAAATGGACGCTTGCTAAGTCTTCATTCCCTCATCCTGCATACATTTTCGCACAAATCTTCGGACAAATCGATTACCAACTTGCCCAAAGATCCACTCTTCTAATGCGCTATAGCCTTTACAGGGCTGCGGGGGAGTACGAATCAGCAAATGTTTTATGATTTCGTGTTCGACGCTCGTAAACGCTATAGGTATGTCTGCATGCGATGTGAATCAGCCCACAGGCTGACTTAGAGAAGCTCATAACATTTATATTGAGCAGAAAGACTGGGAGATGGGGCGACAATAACGCTAGGTGGAAATCAAGGCGAATAGATGAAGACCGATAGTTTCTCAATGCGGTGACACTTTCGCAGTGTCGTTACCATGTCGGCGCGAGAGTTAGCGGATCACAAGTAAAGATGGTTTAGGAAAGGATTCCCCAGGGGAAGAAAATGGTGCATAAACCAGAGCTTGAAAGGCACATGTAAAATTGAAAGTAGAAGTGAAGTTTTTCAATTCTGGAGGAAGCAGTTTACGTTTTGCGACGAAGTATTTTAGGAAGACTTTTTGCTAAAATAAACCTGGTGTCATAAGGGATATGTGCTGCTACTTTATGCCAGACTGGCGAACGATAGCGAATATTCTTGCCAGTGTAAGGTGATGAAAAATTGCTACTCAGAGTAAAATTAAGTTAGCGCGTGGTTAATATGAGATAATTAGAATGGGAGTTTTAACGCCCATGCACGGAGTGTCGTGTCGACTAAATTTTATGATCTATGAGCCTGTCGTCGTAGCAGTCCTATGTTGAACAAACGTGAAAAGTGGGATGATTTAGCAATAAAAGTATAACTGCAATATAAGGTTATACGTATACTTCCGAACCTATAAAATTAATTACGCAACGCACTCATATTCGGACGTAATTATTTAGCAACAAAATTGAAGATCACTCCAAGACTTTTTAATGGGGCTGTGTGATCGTTGATGTATAAGCCATCTTACCTTTATGGTTAACTGCTGATCTCGCCGTAAGTTGCCTGCATTTCTGACAGTAGTTTGACTTTACATTTAGCTACTAAATGCCCTTTGTGCAGTACTGCGAAAATATTACAATATATTACTACCATACCATACCTGGCGGTTTGCCCAATGTGTGTCGTGCTGTAATTAAGTACAGTTAGGTTGGCTGCATGCAAAAGAGGACAGTTGCTTAACAAGGAACAGAAGAAAACGGCAATATTGATCACGGGAAGCACGTTCGGAGTCATCAGCTGGGTGACAGCTGCTCCCAGCACGAAGAAAAGCGGCAGCTACAATTTACCTTACTATCCTGGTATAGTAAATCTCGCTCTGTGGTAGTCCCCATCTGCGCGTATGAGTGGCCGGGATCCTGATAGCGTAGACTGATGGACGAGTTGGTACGACATTCTAGGAAAAAAAAAAAAAAAATCAGCGCGCCAGCACGAACACGAGGGAGAAAGGGACGAGACACAGCGCTGACTAACAACTGATTTCTTTATATTCAAAGCGCTCCTGTTTAGGTACAAATAGCCACTTCTGATAAACCAGAAAGGAAACAAAATACACAGGAGAACGTGACTACTCTGATCATTCACAAGACAGTAAATTCTACGAGGATACAAGAAACGTGTGTTCTTTACTATGGCGATGGACGGTGTGCGAACGTATGCCGAACCTAGCTTCGCAATCTCTGAAGCCTGAATGATCCCTCTTGTGACCATATTTTTGTCACATGCTATAACTTTACACTTGTCGATCAGCAGATGATAAGCACAATAACGACAATGAATAACGATATTGTGAACAATATTCCGTACAATAATGCAGTGTTCCTTGAGTCTGTTGTTCAGACAATTAATGCGCTTCTTTAAGAAAAACAGGTTCATAATAATTAGGACTCACTTTAAGCTAGCTGGGTTTATTTGGGTGTGTTGCATACTTCTCTCTGTGACCGCGCGCGCAGCTTTAACTGTGTAACAGGCATTAAAATAATTCAATAAAAGTTTGGTGTAAAACACAGATCAAGCTGCTTTTTCTGGAGGTCGCAAACAGAGCTCTATTGGCTTTGCCCTCGTTACCTAGTTAAACCCATTATTTTAAAACCTTGACTCCCGCAAGCTGGAAAAACATGCATGCCGGCCTTAGTCCTCAATTTGAGACTGCTCTTGGGGTCTTTGGCGAAAGACCACCAGTCTTGTTGACTTAGCGTATTGCGCACATCGCTGGCACGTTGCTTGATACCTCAATGGCATACAGCCAAGTAATATGCGACAGAGGTGTAGTGCAAGCTGTCTGCCGAACCTCGTCTTGCTAGAAGCGTTATAACAGGTTAACAGATCTGTAAGAAACACATCTACTTCGGAAGAGCACGAGGCTGGTTGCAGGCTTGCACGAGGGGTGTGCAGAGCAGGCATGGTTAGTTGTATAGTAATCACGACACTTTTTCACGAGCAATTGCTGCCACGAAAATGAATTTGAAAATCGGTTCCGTTAGACTGTACTGTATCCCAGGGGTGTTGGCTACCTTGTCAGGAGTAAGGTTTAAGGAGCAGCGGAAGACAAAGCGTCTTGTCAGTATTTGTTCAACTATGTGCGTTTATCGCTCGCATATTGTCTTGCCCATTTATCTGCTACTCAGTGGGCGCGAACACGCAGAGAAAGCAAGGACAGGACGAAGTGCTTCAGGTCAGAAGGTTAAAAGGAGCCCGTCGAACAAGAAGCGCATTGCAAAACAGTGAACATTTGGGCCAGTGGGTATAAGGGTCCGCGCTGTCGATGCACAACCGAACAAATACAGAGAAGACAAAAAGACAGGCCGAAGTGCCTCGTCCTGTACGTCCCTCTTCTGTGTGTCGATTTTCTATGGTTAGGCACCAGTTCAATTCAATTTATTAAACATCATGGAGATGTTGGGTGTGCCGACAAAAAGTCAAAGAATAGGCTTGACAGTGGTCGACGCACCTAAACTATGGACCTTTCAACTGGTCCTAACTTCCACCCTTTTCATGTACTATTGCAGCGTTCATTTCTCTCTCTCCCTCCACCCTCTTTTCTGCAACCATTTTAGCCTATAGAAGACAGTCCTTTTAAAGCAGTATTGTTGTTTTTATTTTTCAACACCGAAACGGCCGAACATCCTGATACCTGCAAACCGCTTTGAAGCGTGCTGGTTGAAGGATTTGAGTAATGTTATTTTCCCAACTTGCTGCCCTCTTCGTGCTGCCGAAGGTGACTAAGGAAATGCGCTGAGCTGGAGTGTTTCAATTTATACCTTTGCCAAATAGGGGCGAAAGAAAAATTCAGTGCTCGTTTCTCCTGCTCGGAGAGGAATTCTGAACAGCAAAAAAAAGCCGACGTATATATAAATGCGGCAGTATAAGCGGAACGTGGCTGCTTTGCTGAGCCGCCTTTGCCTCGCCAGTAAGGGCACGGGCTCATGCTGTAGTTATTCTTTTCGGATAAATCATTTATGACAGCCATGCCTGTCTCACGTTTTCCAAACCTCCCTCGCACACGCTGAGGGGAAATCCAATTGCCTTGCGCAAAGTGTCAAGTTGTAACGGTTCTCCCTAAGCCTAAGGTTTCGGATGGCCAGATGGTTTCCCCCAAGTTTGGTGTTGTGTCTGGCGTGGATAATGTGCTCTAACGACCTCTGGCATCTTGTTTGAGAACGACGCTGATAAATGTTTAAATCTGGGCGTCGTCAAACCCTAGCAGTTCCACGCAATATTGAATCTTTTCGTGCATACGATCCCTTGTAGTTCTAAATTAAAGATTGCGAAGGCACTACTCCGAAAATAGATGTTATTGGCCTATGAAGAAGATATCGGACGGTGAAAGGGTCCAGTTAACAGTTCCTTGAAATTCTCCCTGGGAGCTGGGCCACATCGACGACCTATTTATATTGATAAGAACTTGAAACATTTAGTCGAATGGTCAGGAAGGCAACAAGAGTACAGCAAAATAAGTGCTGCGTTTCTGTCGTTATTTGTTGGTTTGAGCGTTTGAAGCGATTGGAGCGAAAGGCTGCTATGCATTCAAGCCACCAGGGAGCGCGACAGTGTTCATAGCGCAGATGTTCTGGGATTTGAACAATTATTTGTGCCTGGCTCAAAAGATGAACTTCGCGAATGTGTTGCGCCGATATGAGACACTGTGCGCGCACTAGCTTTACAACAGCGGGATCAGAATCAAAGTAAGCTCTGTTGGGGTCTATCGATGGTCAACGACAGTGAAGACGGGGCAGTTGGCGGAATCAACTGCCTCAGCTCCGGCTTCTCTGGCTCTCTATGTGATGCGTCCCTCAGCCACCGCGCATATCAAGGTAGAAAATTTGCGGTGGTGTAATCTGCCGTGACAGTAGGAGTAAACTATGCATTGCAGTAAACAGCTTATAAAAAGAAGGCGCCACACACACGTCACAATGTACAGGAGATGCGGATGATCGCAAGTCTTCTAATCTAGCTGGAGAACCGAAGAACGCCCGCCATTAGAAAAGCATGAAAAAGCCCTTGCGAAAAAGATACACCTACTAGTCAGAACATGTATAGTTTATTCATCATTTAGGGCGGCGTAGTTTCTCTTATGAACTTTGGATAGGTGTAAGCAAAATGCAGAATACCTGAATTAGAGTGCTGCACCTTGGTGGCTCATTGATTAGGGCGCTTGGCTACTGTACCCAAGGATGCAGGACCGAATCCAGGCCGCGGCGGCTGTTTTTCGGTGTACGCGAAAAGCAAGGCGCCCGTGTGGCGCGCGATGCCGGTGCACGTTAAATAACCCTAGGTGGTCCACATTTGCGAAGGCCTCGACTGTGGCGCTTATCATAGCTTTAGTTGCTCTAGGGCATAAAACCCCATAAACCAAACCAAACCAAACCAAACCTAAATCAAAATGAAGAGCACTGATGTAAGCCTTCACGACTGTTTTGTCTTCGTTCATTTCAGCTTCGAGATGGCCGCCGGGCATCTCCGCCAGAGGTTGACCATGATCGCTGGCTTCGTCCTGCTGTACGCTATCGCCATGGCAACCGTCTCAGCAGCGCTTGCAGTGACAGACGTCCGCCCTTCCATCGAGCAGGCCGAGCAACGGGCACGCGAGCTGACCGAGATACTGGCCAGCCTCAAGAGTAACCTGATTGATCCTTTCGGCATCGATGACGCTAAGTAGCGTGCAGAGTGCACATTGTGAACGCGTACAGTGGCGTTAACTGTACATCGTGGCGCTGAAACGTTTTTTTTTTATTAACGTGAATCGCTCGCTTGTAACCTGTCTATCACTGTGGCCTTGCCCTGAATAAAACGATCACCAGTTTTGCACTCAAACTATGTTGTATTCCTTCGTATGGAGCTTGCTTGTCTCTTTTGGAGTTTAAAAGCCCGAGCGATAGTTAAGAATCTCTTAAACTTCGCGTCAAAAACGTCAAATCGAGTATAAAGATGAACCTCCCTGCGACATGGCGAAAAGTTTTTGTAGTAATCATATAGAAATGCTAGATCGGGAAGCAAGCTCACTCGTTGTCTCCTTCACCTGCTGTTTCCACTCGCTGGATTCTGACTAACCTGTTCTCTTAAGAGACTTTACATGTGTAGTTGGTTGGTCTCTGTCATGACGCAGGAAAGTAAAATTGGGTTGCGCAAAGGAAAGGCAAACGAGTGGAGAGAGCGCGTTTGATAACAAAAGGGCGACTGTTATCGAGGCGGTTTGTGTCTTGTGTAGCAGATGAAACCGATAAGAAACACGAAATGCGGTGGTGCCATGATGGGTGGCGCGTCTTTGCGAGTTCGGCTGGAGATGCAAGTCGAAGGGGAAAACGAGAAGGTAAATACTGAGACAGTTGCAATTTTGTTTTTTTTTTTACGTCATTTTTAAACAATTCTTGTCTGGAGCCATTTTGTGCGCTGTTATGATTCTAAAGCATTCACTAAGCCCAAGATTAATATTTTGAAGGGCAACGAAGGGCTATGCAGATATAGCTTCCGTAATGGACTTTACGCGTACGTATAAATCAACGAAACGGCAAAGGAGGAACTCAGAATAAGAAATGTTTAATCTGCCGCTGTAATTTCTATTTACCCGCATTAGCACTCGTGGGTAGATTTGCTCTTGTCCGCATGATTCTTTCCTCACCGAAAACTGCACTGTTAAATTCAGTGTGGTCATATATGAGTGACGTTGTTTCCTTTCCGTGTCCGCAGCCACAATTCTTCCTCGTCACTGCACTGATCTGCTTGGCGCTGGCCAACGGGCCAGTGGAGTGTACACAGTGTTCCACAAAGCAGCTGGACCGTCCGGACAGAGCGTCTACTGCGACATGGACACCGATGGCGGAGGCTGGACGGTGAGGCAGTTTTCAGCGAAACGTAGAGCTTTCCTCTTTGTCATTTGTGAGTCTCGTTTTGTACATCATCATCATCATCATCATCATCATCATCATCATCATCCGGACTATACCCACTGCAGAGCTAAGGCCTCTCCCATATTCCTCCAATTAACCGGGTTCTGTGCTTACTGCATCCGCTTGACTTCTGCGAACTTCTTACACATGCAATCAACACACACACACACACACACACACACACACACACACACACACACACACACACACACACACACACACACACACACACACACACACACACACACACACACACACACACACACACACACACACACACACACACACACACACACACACACACACACACACACACACACACACACACACACACACACACGCACACGCACACGCACACACACACACACACACACACACACACACACACACACACGCACACACACACACACACACACACATAACCTTGTCAGGCCAGCACATGGTGGAGCCTCTTTACTAGTGGTGGGGATATTACAATATATTTTGAATGGTGCCAAATTTCAGCCCGAAAATTGCCTCGTATAGGTGGTTAATGTGATTCATGAGTTAAAACAGTTTTGATAGTAATGATGTTCTGTTGCGGAGCTAAGGGAAACTAGGTTGACTGATGGGTTGATTGATTTTTCATTTGTTTTCATGCGGTATTATTACAACACCTCAATAAAACTCTACAGATGGAGGTCCCTAGATAATAATCGTCAGTGGGACCTCCTGTGAGTGAGTATATAGCTTAAAATTCAAAAGTAAGGGGGCAAAACAAAAGAGGTAATAGTAGTGCACAGAAAAGAGTTCATCGGGCAAAATAGAAATATCAAGAAATGTATGAACGAAATTCGTATTACTGTGAACACAAAGAAGTATACAAAGCAAATGTAAACAAATATATCAGAATCATCTATAACATTGGCACGGAATAAAAAAGAGGATATGGATGTTATCAATTTTACAGGGAAAAATACACTGGAAATATCTCATGAAGCCAAATAAATCGCAAAGGCCATAATATATCAGATATTAACATCAGATCGGAAAATATTCGCTACTGTAACGTGGTTAATGAAAATCTCTTTAATCATTGGTCGTAATTGCTGCATTTCGATTGATAGCGAGTATGGTTGGTTGGTTGGTTTTAGGGGTTTAACGTCCCAAAGCAACTCAGGCTATGAGAGACGTCGTAGTGGAGGACTCCGGAAATTTTGATCACCTGGGATTCTTTAACGTGCTCTGACATCGCACAGCACACGTGTGCATTTCCTTTCGCCTTCATCGATAAGCAGCCGCCGATGCTGGGATTGGACGGCTGATTTTTGATGGATGGTTTGCTAGACATGGTAACATAAAGAGAAAAACACTATTTATATTAGCCAGCTGCAGAAAAATGTCATCTCTTTCCTGGCAAAAGCCCAAACCCACGGCTAGTGAGGTCTCGGGGCCGACATGAGGGCCTCGCGCTTTAGAATCTAACCCCGAGCGTTGTACGGCAGCTGCTTCATAGCTCATAGTTGTTACGGTGCGTACAAATGTATTCATTTCATAATATATTTACTTTCGATGGGAGCGAAACATGCTTGCGTTTTAGATAACATTGGTTTGGAAAGTGACATTTCGAAGTGTACGGATATGCTTCACAGGGCAAGCTATTAATAAATATTCACCTCTTTAGTGACCCAGTGTTCACCGTATGTAACAGTTGTCGTAGTAGTGTGTTAAAAAAGATGAGGTTTCGAGGGATACTCTTTCATAGGTGACATTGCGATTTCGACCAACATGAACAACTTATTTTTAAACTGCTCATTGGACACTTGAGCTTCTGCTATGAAGGAGTCTATGAACTGCTGGCAGATGTTTGTGTTTTATTGCTTCTTTTTCGCTTTCAGCAGATTGCTGAGGGATAATTGCTTTCCTTTTGTATTTTCATTTCCTTCTTTGTACAAGTTTGCTGTCTTATATGTCACTCTTTGCTGTTCGCCAGATGGTTTACTCAAATGCGTTTCTTCCTGTAAGGTTTCTTTTGTATATTATGTGAGCGTAGCAGTGCAATGTACGTGCTTGGAAAGTTGTGATTATTAGAATATGTGTACGTCCGTATCGCAGGAAAAATTGTAATTTCCGTCGGGTCACTGACGGCCATGCTTTCTGCCACACAAACAGCCATTACGGCATCCACAGGGAACGAAGCTCGTGTTCGTTTATGTCCAAGGGGTACTAACGCTATTTTGCATGTACTGTTGTCCCGTAGAATTTTTGCGAATATTAATTGGCAAATGGCTTTGAGATCAGCACAGTGTAACTGACAATGAGGTAAATAAAGATAGCTTGTTCAAAATAATGACGTTTAAGAGACAGGAGCTAATGTATCTGTTGAAAAATACTCCTCCAATCGAAATGACACAAATAATGCATTGTGGAAGCTGCACGCAGTAAGCCAAGGCCACGAATTTCTAGACAATAATTTACGATTCATCGTCACAGTAAAGCTGGCCGGTACATGAGATGGCTTTAATAGGCGGGCATATACCCAGATATTTTCAACGAGCGTATTTTCTAAACGAGGAGTTCATTACGAATGCACTTCGTTTGCATGTAAAATATCCTTATACAAATCTATATACCCAAAAAATGCCCTCGGGACATTTGCAGTTTCAGTTACTTGCTGCTAAAAACACAGCCTATTGGTTTGTTACAGCGCACTTAACGAGTAATGAGTGCAATAACATCACACGCTTTCAACACAATATTTGATACGTATTGGACGCTTCGACTATATTAATCAATCTGTACAAAACATTATCTAATAGTGTTCAACAGTTGCCTTGTAATTAAAAGTTGTATCTAAGAAAGAATGCATTCACGAAGGACCACAGAAGAAAATACAGCTACCTTTTCGTATTTTGCAGTTGAATGACCATGTGATACGTCTGTTAAATATAGCGTCACGTAGCGTGACATCAGTTTTGTGTCAATAACCTGACGCAAACAGCTTAACCGGTCTGCGTTCGTCATTCATGTAGGTCATCCAGAGGCGAGGCCAGTTCGGCAACAGAGTGTACCACTTCTATCGCAACTGGACCGAGTACGCCCGTGGCTTCGGAGATCCTGCTGAGGAATACTGGATTGGTAAGACTTTTCTGCAGAAATGTTACTGAAATTAGGAATCGTAGCTTGGACAGAACGCCATGATTTTGGCGCAATAGACAAGAATTTATTTCGTATATCTCTTAAAAAGCAGCAAACGCATTTTCCTCTTGTTGCCGTTTCGTTGACTACCCTCTAAACGTTCAATATATCCGAAGCAAAACAACTGAGGGAATATTATAGCCAAGTGTCGAAAAGGGGCGAAGCGAACTGCCGATTACCTGTTGATTATCTTGCGTTTAGGTTGCTGTCCTTTGCTGTTGATTAGAAGCGTTATTACCAACTATGTGCATGTGTTTCTATTGCGCCAAAAGGCATACAGCAGATGCATTTCGCAGCATACATATGCTTGAGGAACTGCAAGCTTTCCCGCGCACCGGCGCTACTAGCAGCAGTGCAAAGCTTGGTCTTGGGCAGCGCAGCATGCGCGAATATAGGAGTGCACTGCCACGTTACGGTTGACAGTGTTATAATCACGCGCGACATTTAATGCGCATTGATTTTGGAAAATACGGACATTCTGTGAACACCATAGCGCCTACCGTCGCGCTTTGTGCTTTCTAGCCCATCAAGTTGGCACATTCCTTAGCGCTGATTGGCTCCTCTGACCTTATTCACAGAAGCGTAAAAGAGGTGCCAGCTTTTCTGTTGTTGCTTTTACACGGAGGCGTTTGCTGACTGGCTGGCTGTCTTCCCTAGAATTCGCCAGCGTACCTGGCCTACAAAGTATGCTGTCGGCAGCGCGCACATCGAACGGCCGAATGACCGGCCAAGAGGCCAGCATAAACAAAACAAAAAAAAAAAAAAACAAAAAACAAAACAAAACGGGCCTTGTGCAGTGCGAGAGGAGGAATCCGGGGATGCAGATGAGGGTGTCGTTACTTTCAGGATCAAGGGACATTAATGGAATCGTGAGCGCGGAACGCGATGTCGTATGGTACTTCTAAACCTCAAAGGCTTTGATTTCTGCTTAAGGTTTTCTTGCTGTCTAGAAATGGCGACTTCTGCCGAAAAAAAAAAAATTGAGACTACAACTACATCTCTCACACAAAGCGTCATTTGTACAATGCTATACACCCCTAAAAATCTTCCTGGTGCATTTAACCAAAAAAAAAAAAACATTTTCACAAGTGGCGTAATTAACTAAACAGCATTTCGCTGATGGAGGTGTAGGCTTGTTTTATTGAACCAGCCAGGTGTACGATATGCTTATTTTTAAAGCTGGGTAAAAGTTTGCCGCTGCCACTGTCCGTTGCAGGCAACGATGCCCTTAGCGCGCTGACTTCCAGTGGTCAGCCGATGACCCTTCGAGTGATGCTCAGCAACAACACAGATGACAGTACGGCACTCGACTACGAGACCGTTCAGGTAGCTCCAGAGAAAGACCTCTACAGGATACAGCTGGGCAGGTTCCTCGGGCCAGAAGGTGAGTGAAAAAAAAAAACGCCTAAATCACGGGGCGACGGATTCATTACTCATACACTCCCGATAGACATGCTAGATGTTGATAGCGTAAGGGCGAGGTTACACTGGGTCTCCCTTTGCTCCTAAACAGTTTCCTTAAAACGCACCCTGCCTTGCTTTATTCATGTTCTTTTGCTTCTGCTTGCGTCCTGTTGCAGGCTGGGATTCTATGGCAACGTCGAACGGCCAGAACTTCTCTACTCACGACCGCGACAACGACATGTGGCCCCAGAACTGTGCGTCCACATTCCGCGGCGCTTGGTGGTACAACCAGTGCCATTCGGCCAATTTGAACGGCCTCAACCTGAATGGCCCTCATGAGAGCTTCGCCGACGGCATTGAGTGGAGTCTACGTGGATCCACGAACGCGTTGCACTACTACTCTTTTCCGAATGTCCGTATGATGATCCGACCATTAAGCACGGCGCGCACCTAACCTTAAGAGTCGCTTGAGGTTAGCCACAAAAGCCACTGATCTCTACTTTCTTGCATTGCACAAAGCTTTTGTGAGCGTCCCTCCCACTGCACATACTTTCATCTCTAGCTACGAAATACAATGAAGAAGGCGGTGACAGTTGAACTGTTGCGGGTGGCCGCACTGTTACATATCTGCCCGCTTACATGCGTTTGCGTGCGTGCAGAAACTGCCCAAGGAAATTTTTAAAGTGAAGAGACGCGAGACGTGGAGGCGCAAAGCAAACAAAATATAAAAATTACAGTTCACGCATGTTCCTTTTTGCGCCAACTGCCCAGAGAACAACTGAAGATGCTTTCAGTTGCATGCTATAGCGTGCTGACAGGAAGACTGTCTAGACACTTCATAGCTTCTCTGAAATACGTTTTATGAAGGAAATTTGAAGTAAGTGGAGCCGGAAAGCAATTTAGATAACCGTAGTTCTGTGCCCAGCGATCTCCAAATACGCCCTGACGGAAGCCTAACCGTCGGAGTCGGAAACACTGCGAGATGTTGAGTCTATGATTAGTGACGTCCGCATTAGGTCTAAAGCATGTGTCAGCACGGATAACCAGTACCAAGCTTCCCTTTTCGCTAATCCTTACTTTTATTGGTGGTATTAGGAAAGAGAGCAATTGAAAAGAAAAGGTATGCCACCGCTGCCTCAGTCTTCGGTTGCCATAGAGGGGCTTCCAGCTCTGATAAAAGTAAGTGACAGCAAAGGATCTCCATTCATGATCATGATTGCTCACATTAGGAAACACCGAGGAAAGCTATATCCAATTATAATTCTCAGTAAAATTGATTTTACTTGTCATTCTGGATATGCCATTTTTTTGCAGCGGAAAAATTATTGCTGACCATCAGCCGATGCTTGCGACATCTGTATGAATTTAGAAATTATGGTCGCTATTTGGAAATCAATTGTAGCATAGCGAGGCGCATGTTATTCGTTCTAACGTATTGGCGTTCTAAATGGGCCACTAATGGCGACAACAACTTTTTTAGTTTTTTTTTTTGCCCTTGCTACCATTATAAAAGTATCACTTTTCCTCTTGATGTTTCGAACGCGGTGCCCTATCGACTCAAGTTAACGTATACATGTCCCAAATGTTTCCAAGTATTTTTCTATGTGTTTCAGTAAGTTAATAGTCACAATAGTTTTTTGCTCAGGCTTTTGCATTGCCATGTTAATATTTTTGTTTTTCTTCACCGTTACGTCATTTTTTTTCTCCTTCATATTGTTTAGTGTTCAATGCTTGTTTGACGCTGACTGCGAACCGCGCTACGCTTTTTCCTGTTCCCCCAGTACACAATAAAAAAGTGTGCAGAGATTATATTGTGGGCCTTTCTTTCGAAATAGCAAGTCGCTTGTGTTTCTAATCTATACTGTTGATTAGGGGACGCTCTTGTTGCCTATGGAAAGACATGCGTACAGCATTTTAGTAAAGCCAATGTGTCCTGCTTTGATCAGGTGAATGACCATATGGTTGTTAAAAGAAAAGCAACAAAAATACATTAGCCACCAATTAAAGGCCATATTAGAAATCGGGAATCGCAGCTACTTAGTGTCTGACCACTTGTCCCGCCACGTGTGATGAAAATGGCATAAGAACTAATGAACTGTGCATGCTGCTGGATGAGAAAGCAGCGTGAATTGGAGAACAACAACAACAACAACAAAAAAAAAGAACAGGTAAGATTATCTTAGGGGAATACGAAAACGTGAAATGCATTGGTGAGGGACATATGAGGGTGAGAAGAGATAACCTGCAGCGTCTTAAGAGTTACGCAGTGAAACCCTTTATCCAGGAGATATCACTCGAGCGATAATAAGAAGCACTGAAAAGTCGTGGCGGCAGCCGTTGGTGTGCAAATTAGTCATAATTTCGCTTTTAATTGATACCTGTATCGCTGCCACGAGGACGAATTATCATTTAAATGAAGGACATATTGTTGTACTGAAAGAAGAAGCAAGTCGCGTCTTGGTATAAGCTATCAGCTTAAATTGCGAGAAACAAAGACAACCCTATATACCGCTCTAGCAGCTGGTAGCAGTATGTGTCTTGTTTAGAACTGCTCGGACATGGGAAGCGACGTGCAGAAGCATCAACAAAGTGATAACTGCTTCACCTTATCTACATATCAGTCTTAATCTGCATCAGTGTTGCTGCAGTAATCGTTTCCGGCTTTCTCACAATAAATGGGATCGCCCCGAGAGAGTTTTCGCTCACATATAATCCTCAACGGTATCGGAGATAAACCATCTGTATGACACCACTAATACAGGCAGAAACTCATTTCCTCTTCAAGCGCTTTTGCAACGAAAGCTTCAGGATTGGATGAAAAAATCGTGAACAAGAATTACGAATGTGTTTCAGTTCAACCTGATAGGTTGCAGACTCTCAGAGCAAAGTCCATGAAAGTAACCATTTATTGGTGGTAAATAGCAGAACACAGTGAGAGCCACAGTGCATATGGCACACGAGGCATGAACACTCAATTAGATTGGTACAATTCTCATTCTTACATTCGTTGTTTGCACCCTCTCACGACACCAGATCATTACCAGCCAACATCATTGTCCAGCTGAGACCGATGTCTCCTGCTTCTAGTTCGTGGCCTGGTTGGCGCGATTTAACGTCCCAAAGCGACTGAGGCTATGGGAGAAGCCGTAGTGGAGAGCTGCATAAATTTTGGCCACCTGGGTTTTTTTTAACATACACTGACACCGCGCAGCGTACGGACGCCTTGCTCTCCGCCTCCATCGGAAAGCGGCCGCCGCGGCCGGGATTCGATCCCGAATCCTTGGGCACTGCACCAACACGGCGGGGCGTCTTCCGCTTCTGTTTGCGACGTTATCTTCACAAGGAGCCCTCCAAGCCCTGCTGGAAACAAGGATTAGCCGATGAAGCGTGTCGTCAGGTGCAATGTAACATGTCGCATGACCGAACCATTTGCGACCGAGTTTTGGTTCGGGCTTGTTGGTCAGAATGCATAACAAGTAAGAGGCTGCGCGAAAAGTCAAGGACGAACAGAAGTCTTGGTGTCCTGTGCTCGTCCTTGTCTATTCGCGCTGCCTCTTTATGCATATGCGGCAGCGCTGCCCTGGTGCGGATTGACAAAATAAACTTGACATCACACAAGATGTCATGTCTGACATCATTTTTACTTAACTAGTGGGCATTACCTCGTATGCAGGACGCTGCTGTGGGGCCAGAAATAGCTCTAGGCGTAAAAACAAAAACGCATTAATCGACAGCCTACATAAATTAGGTCACAGAAATGCTCTCTGGTAGGTTTTGACACATTTCCACACTCGTACGACGTTCTAGCTAAATGTAAGTGTTTAGTGTGACGGATGATCTACTACGTAACCAATGAAATCGTCCGCATGCAGTCGGGTAGTGATGCCTGTGGTCTACGCACCTGCCAGTGCGGATATTTTGATTCATTGGAAACTCCGATGCCGTAAAATCAGCCGAAGCTCGAAGCTTTCCTCAAGTGATTGGTTGAGCGACACAGAAAAAAAAAAATCTTAACACACATATACGTTCGTGTGGGGATAAAACCAATTGCAAAGCGAATGGATTAGCTCCTCTAGCAGCTGATATAAACAATTCGGACATCGCAGCAACTCCCCCTGCCCCTTTTTTCCCCCTTCCCAAATGCAGTATTATCGTATTGCCCACAATGAAACAATAGGTTTTGTACATAAGGTAGCATTACATTTATCACAGAAGAATAATGCCCTACTAAGTTGTAAAACTTTAGAAAGTATTAGTAAACGGCATCAAATACCCCCTCCCCCCTCCCGCTCTTTAAGGAGGTGACAATGAAACAGAACACTAGAAGGTTGTTCCATCTAGAGGGCGTGCAACTCCTTTTTACCCTGTCAATCCGTACACTTCCCTGAGATGAAAAATCATTTTGCCCGATTTCGTCGAGAAAACAGATTCACAAAGTCGGTTCATCAATTTAGTTTCCCGTAAGCCATACATCCAAATAAGAAAAAGAAGAATCAAAGGGTTCATCAACATAAGGCGCTCCAGTAAATTACGGTCTCGTAGAAGTCAAGCGTTTGTTTTTCACAGTCTATTGCTGCACATTCCAGAACGAAACTACGTGTTTAGAAATGATAAAGCAATGTAACACATTTGCTTCAGGAACATCAGAAAAGGTGGCCGTGTACGGATGATACACAAATGCCCCTTTTCTGAAGGCATCTCTTGACGAGCAATGTCTTCGTATACTTTGTAGAAAAGAAAAAAAAAAAGAAGTCTCGGTGAACGGTGGAAGCAAGATTTCTCGCACCCGAAATCTCTTGTTCTGGTTATCCTAAGTACAATGACATGCAAGTAGGATGCAAAAACGCTAAAATCAAGTCCTAATACAAACACTGTCGCGACACTGAAAATAATCACTCTGCTGAAAAAAAAAGAAAAAAAAGAAAACGAAACGCGAGAAGGCGATGACGCGTGAAATTTCATGGGGGTAATATCTAACGAAAGCATAAAAAGATCAACGATAATCCGCCCGGAAAATTTGGCTAAACGAAGCCCACCAGCGTGGACAGATTGGAAAAGATAATCATGTCGCAAGGGTTTCAAGGCTAACCCCGCAAAACCGGCTGCAAGTCTTCTGATAAAGCAGCAAGTAGAAGCTTGGTGCAGTGAATATTAAGTTAATTTTGTTTTCGCTAGAAGATTATTACAGGAGGTAGACTGGCCGAATTTTTAAACTGTGTGGGTTAGGAACCATGTATAGCAGCTCAGTGGGCACGCGATATCACCAGTAGCTTTCACTGTGCTTGCACGTGCTTGATAGGACGGTATGTAGTTGGGCGGTGCAAAAAGTTTGGCTAAACCGAATGCGAATGAGCGGCAAAATTTCGTGACGTGCCAACATTTTTGATTGGTGAACATCGCCACGTGCAAAGCACAAAGCACAGCTATTTAAACGATTCGTCTAAGCACAAGAAACTATAAGTGTGACATTCAGGATGCCCCCAATGTGGCGAAACTGAGCTTTCTCCAGTGCTGTGATGAATGAATGAACTAAGGCTCCCAAAAGATGAAATTCAACCACTATAAACCTTCCAATTCCATTAGTTTATATTAGAGGGAGTCTGGGGCTATTATTAATTGGTTGTCGTTTCATTGGTTTTGCTGGCAGCCGACACAGTACGGCTCCCGTGAAAACACTTTACGTGCATTTTTTCACTTCGTCCTTTCGCCGAGCGCATAACGTCTGCAGGAAAACAATAGAAATGTGTTAGTGTATTTTTATTACCCACTTTATAATACTTTGTAAGCATTTTATAGTGTGCAAGATATTCATTTAATGCACAAAAATTTGCAATTATTGAAATTTTGGTTTGTGCCGCGAGGGAAGGTATGGCTGTTTGATCCGCTTGGATAGGTTTTATTTCGCACGAAACTTTCACAGGCAGCGGAGCCTTCTTTCTCATTTGACCTGGGAGACTGTACGCGCATGATGTGAGCAGAGAGGTGACTCTCAAGGTAAGCTTTGCACAGTCACGAGAGAGCAACTGTGCCCCACAGCCAATGACGATGGAGGAGATGCAGTTTACACTTTCCTGCTTCTGCATGTCTAGAGAAAAGCTAGGATACTGAAACAACGTATAGGATGGGGGTATATCACAGGTACTGGGACTCGAGAAGTATTGCAGGAACAGTCCGCGTACAGGCAGGTCAAGCACACACACCGATAGCGATACATCTGAATACAGCACGCGGAATTTTCTTCTTCATCCTTGCCAGTACATCTTCATCAGTGCAAGGGCCCCTGGGGAGAAAAGGAGCCATCCTGGCGACTTACGGCGTATCAAGATGGCAGGGTCGTAGTATTTATTAAGGCGCTGGGCGTGGAAATTCTCGCTGCCGCGTGGGCGGAGATCATGTAAGGACGTCAAGGGTTCCACACTGTAATTGAAAGAGAGATGCGCTCCAGGACACGATAGGGGCCATGATACTTCGAAATAAATTTAGAGGATAGTCAGGGAGTACATGAAGGAATCCAGAGCCACGCTAGGCTGCCAGATAAGAATTGCGGTGTTGTATGACGGCTGTTGCGGCGGGATTATTGGTGGGACTGGGTTTCAGTCGTGAGAGACCGGATAATTTGTCGACATTCTTCTGCGTGTCGGGCAGCTTCAGAAGCAGGGTTATTCTTAGATGCGTTTGGTTGATAACGAAGAATGGTGTCTTGTAGAGCAGAAGGGTGATGGCAGTAATGAAGGAAGAACGGAGAGAAACTAGTAGTTGACTGTATAGCGGTATTGTATGTGTACGTCACATATGGAAGGATGAGATCCCAGTTAGAGGGGTTGGAAGAGACGTACTTAGAAAGCATGTCGCCAAGGGTAAGGTTAAAGTGTTCAGCGAGCCCGTTAGTCTGCGGATGATAGGCGGTGCAGGTTCGATGAATTATGTGGCACTTGTTCAATAGAGCTTTAACAACATTAGGTAAACAGACGCGTCCTCTGTCACTGAGTAGGTCATGAGGTGCGCCGTGGCGAAGGACGAATAGCTGCCAAATGAATGAGGCTACATCTGACGCTGTGGCAGATGGAAGGGCAGCGGTTTCTACATACCTCGTCAGGCGGTCAAGCGCGACGATGGCACAAAGGTTTCAGCGGCAGTGTACGGACGTAATTCGTATATATCAATACCGACGCGATCAAAGGGGTGTCGTAAGCAAGGTAACGGCTGCAACTCGCGAGCGGAACGATGAGGGGGGAGGACTTGAGTGTCGACAGGAGAGGCATGAGCGAACGTAGTTGAGGACGAAGTTGTGCGTGCACCTCCAGTATACTATCGTAAGTGTAGCCGATGGTACGTCTTGAACACTCCCGCATGACCGCATTGTGGGTCAGCGTGGAAGTAGTACCAGACTTGCGAGCGTAGGTGGCGGGGAATGACTAATAACCATTTGCGGCCATCGGCACTGTGGTTGGGGCGACAATAAAGGTTGTTACGAATGGCGAAATGTGATGCTTGGCGGCGAAGCGTACGTGATGGAGAAGCAGCTGATGGATCGGAGAGGAGATTGATAAGAGAAGTTACCTAGGGTTCTCTCCGCTGCATAGAAGGCATGCTACTGATGTGATGTGGCGTCGTGGAGGAGTCCAAGGTGGAAAGGCTGGCAGGTCAGGTGGAACGGAGCAGCGAGAAAAGGCATCGACGTCTTGATGCTTTGCAATGAGAGCGGTAGATTACATGGAAATTAAATTCCTGTAGACGAACAGCCCATCTGTCAAGACGGCCGGATGAGTCTTTCAGGGAGGAAAGCCAGCACAGTTCATGGCGGTACGTCACAACTTCAAAAAGGCGGCCATAACGGTAAGGCGGAATTTGGTTAGAGCCTAAACTATAGCCAAACACTCTTTTTCAGTACTCGAGTAATTTGGCTCCACTTTCTTGAGCCTTCGGCTTGCATAGGTGACGACGTATTCAGCAAAACCAGACTTCCGCTGAGCGAGTACAGAACCGAGACCGACACCACTGGCACCTGTGTGGACTTCACTAGGAGCCGTCGGGTCGTAGTGTTGCAGGACGGGCGGGGTCGTCAGTATGCGGCGCAACGTATTGAAGCTGTTGTCGCATATGTCATTGACCGGAGCGAAAAGTCGAAACTGCCCGAAAGAATCTGTGTCAAAAGGGGCAGAAATGTAGGGCAAAGTTTCGAATGAACTATTGAAAGTGGAGGCACAGGCTTAGGAAGCTGCGCATATATTTCATGTATCTCGGCTTGGGAAAGGAAGCGACCGTACGAAGTGTGGCCGGGTATGGAGAAATCCCTTCCTTGAAAACAACGTGCCCTATAATGGTTAGTCGATGGGCGGCAAAACATTTTTTTTGAAGTTGAGCTGCAAATTGGCATCAGAAAGGCAGGTCAAGACGCGCTTCAGACGCTAGAGATGTGTCGAAGTCAGGAGAAAAGACGATGATGACATCGAGATGGCCGATACAAGATTATCATTTCAATCCACGCAAAATGGTGTCCATTATTCTCTCAATTGTCGTTGGAGCATTGCAAAGACTGAAAGGCGTATCAGTAAATTCGTACAGGGTGTCGAGAGTAACAAAGGCGGTTTTAGGGCGGTCGGCGGTTTCTGTCGATACCTGACAGTACACGGAACGTAAATCTAGGATGGAAACAAATTCAGCTTCTTGCAAACAGTCCAGCCTGTCTTCGAAGTGCGGAATAGGGTAGACGCCTTTCTTTGCAATCTTATTAAGTCAGCAGTAATCTACACAGAAGCAAATAAAGCCATCTTTTTAACGAGCACAACAGGCGAAGACCAAGGGCTGTTTGAGGGCTGAATGACGCCGATCTGGAGCATCTGGTCTACTTGTTCTTCAATAATCTGGCGCCCAGTTGGAGACACATATATAGGGCGGCTGTTGCAGTGATGCGTGGGCTCCGATGTCGACTCGATGAGTGGCAGTTGAACATTGGCTTAGGGAATATTTATAGGAGTCGAAAGAGGTGCTGAACAGATGAAGTATATGGCAGGTAGTTTCGTTCACTGATGCGAAGGATGACTGGCGTCGGTGAAGTGGTCGAACAGGTCTGTGGAAGAGGGAGCGGGTACAAGAAATGGAGGGCTGAGCGCAATCATGATGAGGTGCGGCGCGTCGGCAGTCTCTTCACAGAAAAGAGATGCGATGGGTTGAATGCTCCCGAGACATTCACCGTGGCGCAAAGCAGTGGGGTAGGCAAAAGTGTTACATAGCCAGAGCGCAGGGAAGCCAGCAGAAATGGTGAGCAAAGGATAGGCCAACGGAAGGTACTTTCGGCACATAAATGTATATGCTGCCGTGAAGAGGACAGTTTGGTCGCATACAGAGCCACAAGCGATATTTACAAGCAGAGAAAAAGAGGGAGGAATATAGATGTCTTCGGCGGCCGGAGGGCTTTAGCGCATAGACTAGAAGGAGTGTTGTCTGGCACCGGCTCGGGCAGCGCGGGAAACTCGACTTAAGTGCGAGCACAATCGATTATAGCGGCGTGAGGCGACAGGAAATTGCAGCCTAATATAACAGCGTGTGAGCAACTTGGCAGCACGACGAACTCAATTGTAGAAAGCTAATTCTGGACTGCACTCTAGTGGTGCACGTTGCTAAAGGCTTGATTTGCTGAGCGCTGGCTCTTCTCAGCGAATGTCCTGCAATTGGCGTCTTGATTTTCTTTAACAACTACAAAGCTTTGCGTTCATTAGCGCAATTTCAGCACCAGTGTCAATTAGGGCCATGACAGAAACGCCCCCGAAATAAGCTTCAATAAGGTTGGCTGATGATAGATGAGGACTTGGAAAATTCGTTGGTGGCACACTTCTCGCCTCAGCAACTGCGGCCTCTAAAATTCCTCGCGGAAAGCGTTCGGTTGACGTTGCATCGGAAAGATGGAGCGGCGTCGCGACTAGGACGAACGGCAGTCGGAGAGGGCAGAGCGGTCTGGTTAAAAATGATGGCTGCTGCAGGCTCAGTAGGCGCGGAATACTGAGGCGTCGAGGACCAGTACCGAGAACCTTGATTCGGTGGTGCCGACACTGGGAGACGGTTTAGGCAATAGCTGAAATTATGCCAGGCCAGCCTGCAAGTGTAGAGAATTGGATGGTTATCCGTTGTGCGTCAGGAATGGCGTGGTCTTGGAGCCGGTCGAAAATAGGGTGCTGGCGCTTACACAGGCATTGACGGTAGAGTGTAAGTTGGCGGCCGAGGTCGTACAACGATGTCGGCGTAAGTGAAGGGACCAGTGACAGGCTTTGGGATGACATCGTAATAGGTCGAAGGAACGGCGACAGGTCTTGGAACGGCGTCGGCGTAAGCCAGAGGTGCAGCAGCGACAACTGATAGTGGATGGACAGGTGAAAGCGCCTCAGAAACTTGCTCCTGGCTAGCCTGCAGCAATGCCGGGGCCAAATGGGGTGGCTGCTCTTGAGGGCTAGAAAGCAGGAAAAGCCGACGCGCCACCACTTCACGAATGAATGCTTTAGTTTGCTGCATCAAGGAGGCTTTGTCGGCTTCAGCTATTAGTAGCAAGCGATTCATCCTGTGCTTGGGGCTGACGCGTCAGCACCTGCTGCTTGCATAGCTCCTCGAAGCTCTGGTAGAACGTGAAGACTTCAGTGACGGTGCGCAGTCGCGTGCTGACATATGGATGGCGTCATCGTCCATACTCTTTAGGATGTGTTTGATCTTGCCAGTCTTGGAGATGCTGGCGTTCACACGTTTGCACAGGTCGAGTACTTCTTCTTTATAGCTTATAAAACTTTGCCGACCTGCTGTGACCGTTCCCGCAAGCGCGGTCAGGCGCACAATTTTCTGATAGCCGGGCGACCAAAGACACCTACGAACGTTGTTTTAAAGGCAGTCCACTTACGGATGTCGCTTTCATGGTTGCGGTACCACAGGTTAGCCACGCCGGTGAGGTTACGACGTTCCATGCATCGTAGAGCCTCGCCTGTTCGTAAGAAATGAGCCAATTTTCGACATTGTGCTCATCGGTCCTGCTGAAGATAGCCAGGTCCCGTTGGTCCGCTGGGCCCGATTGGCCAACCATGATGTTGGATGCCGTCTGGCATTGCAGGTGTAAGGAGAGTGCGGCTACAAAGCTCCATGACCGACGTTTCTAGCCTGCGACTCTATCAAATGTAGGGTAGTGGTTTATTACAGGTATTGAGACTCAAGAAGCACGACAGGAACAGTCGACGTACAGACAGGTCAAGCGCACACACTGATAGCGATAAGGCTGTGGCGTGCCCAAATGTCCTTCCCCCACGCAGAAACCCACCTCCACCATCCCACGTATCCTTCCTGAGAGATCCATAACTACAGCGCAAACGACAAGACAGATATAAAGGAGGGACATCACATAGCGCTGTCCTGTCGTTTGCGCTGTAGTTATGGATCATCAAAAACACCAACTCGCCCAACAAATGCTTTTGTCGAACTTCCTGAGAGGTTGCTTTGTGAACTGCTCAGCCCGCCGGCCAGAAATGGCTGGTGGATCGGATTCTATGTCAAGCCCAAGCCCGTGGGCTCCTGAACTAGACCACCCTGGAAGATTTTTATTTTTTTTTTCAATAAAATTGCTTCCACCAATCAATGAAGACAGTGTGCAGAATCTTCTTCTTCATCTTTGTAAGTACATCTCAGACTTTACAAACGGAGTGTTTAATATATGCCTACGGTCACGTCCACAGTGCAAAACGTTTTGTGTTCAAGATGAGCTACTCAAACTTTAGTAGACTGTAAGTTGCACATGTGTCCACTTGCTAAGAGCTTTGTGATTGAAATAAATGGTTCATTTTCTTGGTTCCATGTTCTATGCACCTATATAATAATTATTCGAGTTAACATACGTGCGTCCTTTTTTCTAGGAATTTTATCTCAAAATGGCAATCTCTTCAGTTCAATCATTGAATCAGTGTTTTCAGTCGAAGAAACCATTAGCCGAGTGTACGTGCCGTCGAAACGTTCCAGAAAGGTCGCGAGGCTACTGGTGAGAAGGAAACTTCACATGTTTGGCCGATGCTGTACAAACTAGGCGAACCACTAATAGAGTGGAGAGTTGGGCCAGTTGGTACATATTGGTAAGGATTAAAACCAGCGGAAAGACGCAGACGAAGAGAGAAGCACACAACACAACGCTTCTGCACACAACACCACGGCTTCTTTAGAACCTGCCCAATAAACGCGTTGGAAGTGTCGTTTACACAATGAACGATGTGGGCTGATGGCAATCGATACGCCTTTGTGCGCCAGCGCTTCGGATCAATATACCAGTAATATAAAAACAAAGAATTCAGAAAATTTTCTCTTCGTCTCTAAACGAGTGAGCTTCAATTCCCCTGCTCGTAGCCTTCGCAAAAACACTGAGTGAAAGCAAGTGACCTTAAGTGGTGCTGACGAACTTCAGAGCAAACCCGATCAAAGGCCATCAGTCGCCACCAGAAGTGGTCATGAGAAGAATGATAACATTTATTCCAGTCCGTCCCAGTACTTTGTTACCAAGCTATGCCCCTAACCATAGCACGTTCCAGAAAAAAACTTGAAACAAGGAAGCTGGCATAATCTCCCTCCGATAATAGAGAACCTGCCAGATCAAAGAAATAATGTGGCCGGATATAGGCCGATGCTTCTCTGTTTGGCGTGAAGTGTTACATGCATTTATATTAAATCCAGAAAGCAAAATATTTAAGTCAAAATATTTTAGAGAATCGGGTAATTCTTAAATGTGCTCTTAGCGGAGCAAAGCATTGCGTCAGGTTCGCGCCAGTAGTACTTAGTAAGAAGCTTGCGAAAGGAGCCAACACACTGACAACGAGAAAAAAAACAAGGAAGATTTATAATATTGCTTATTGTGGAATAATAAATATTCGGGAAATTATTGATTAGAAAGGTATAAGGAAACGCAACTGTATCAAACCGAAGCGATTCCAAAACAAGGTGCGAGATCTCTGAATATCGGGCTTCATGTTGTCCGTTACTGAGGCATTCCAAAGGCCGTATTTTATTAAGGAGTTCGGATAAGAGTGTTCCCGTATTCTTGCCAATCTTCTCCAACCCTATTAAATTTGTGGGAAAGCGATCGCGGTACCCCAAATCACTCCAGGACCAACCAGTCCAATCAAATCTGACATCTGTGTGGTTGTATTTGACGGGCATAAAAAGCGTAAGGCCGTTACAGTAAGGAAAATTGTGCTACCTTTAACTGAAATGCACAGAAGGCGCAGGTTAATAACGGTTGGAAACACTCAGGGCTTTATGGCATCGCACCCTTAGCCACAAGCCGAGTCCTTGAGCCCGTGTGTACGGGAAGCCCATCAACACGTTCGGATATTTTCTGGCGGCTCCCCAAGGAGCCGTGACTTATTCGCGCCGCAACCCAAGCACAAAGGGTTGCAAAGACCGCAACTAATCGAGTTGAGCACTGGATGCGCAAATACAGCCGTGATGCGCAAAGCGGCAACAAATTTAAAATGGTGGGCACTGTCCTGTTATGGCAGCGCGATTTGGAAAGGTTCAGTCTTTAGATGCCTCCAGCGGAATCGGTGACCCATCGTACATGTACCCACCTGCTCCGACTGCGACCGTCCCGCCATCAACGCCGATCGCCTTCGTGAGGACGGGTCGTGAAAGAACGTTTCCTGAAAATTTATTATTCGTTAACTTTACTTTATTGTTATTCCTATTTGCCTGCCTTTTTTATATCTCTATCAGTACTTATACCTGTCTCAAATTAAGTTATGGCTAATGTAACTAAAATCATGTGTGCTGTTATGCTTGTTGTTGTCGTCCCATTCTATTAAAATACTGCATTTAGTGACAAAATTATTGCGCCCTCCACAGGCTCTAAGATGTAATTTTTTTAGTTATAAATATCGGTTTTCTTATGTGTACAAACCACGGTTTCGTGAACTGCTTCTGCCGATACATAGGATGCAAAAGTCGACCGACCTACCCGGCCTATTGATTTTAAGCGTGTCCGCAACCCTTGGTCAGAAGGACCGCGGCCAAACGTCAGCAGGATCCACATCCCCCTACTCGTAAATATGGAAGATTTGTGACTCCATTTCAGCGGACAGTAGAGGTTGCACTTTGGTTATTTAGGCAATAGCAGCATTTTCTGCTGTTTAGTGTGACAGGTAAATTTGGTCATATATTATAGTGGCAATTTGCCTCCAAGGCTAGTTACATTGGCCTTCCTACATGGCAGCTTTTCAACACCTAACAACTTTATTTTTGCTATAGTGCAGCTCATATCAGTGGCGTAAATGCAGAAGACGCAGTATGAGTTAGAACTTGTCAACGTGGATAATAACTGATGTTCCTCGGTGTCCACTAGTTTGTCTGCGCAGTCAACCGACGCCCTGTACTGTGTCATGTTACTCAGGACCACGCGGAGAGGCATGACCACTCCCGATGTGAATACTTGTACAGTACTCTTGCCTGCCTTTTTCATCCTAACCGCATGCAACCTGCTTCACTTAATGAAGACATGTCTTCACTTAATGAAGACATAAAAGCTGAAGCAGTGTCAACGAGAACATATAAATGTAGAACATATGCTAACTGGGAAGCTTACTTTTCAAGTATTCATTATCCCGTTTCTCAGTACCAACAGTCCGCAGTTCCTTTTGAAGTAGTCAAGGATTCGACGGAAAATCATCTCGTCAGGCGTAGATTAGTGAAAAAAATTGAAGTAAAGCACACTGATTCCAAACTGCCCCTCCCTTGATTGACCTGCGAGTGAAAGATGAAAATTAATCTGACCTGAAAGTACATAGACGTTAGGTAGGTTCAATGGTCCGTCCGTCCTTATAAGCGTATTGAAAGTTACATCGATGCTACCATCGAAATCGGCGTCAGCAATGAATTGGATTAAGCTCGGCGCCCGATTTCGCATGCTTCATGCTTTCAGAACAACAGAGCGCTCAGAAACGACGGCCTGCTTGTCAAGCTCACCATTCAGGCGTCCATGGCTCAAATAAACCCCGGTGTCCTCAAACACTGGCCGCCTTTCACCGTCTGCCTGGACGTCCATAAACCTCATCGCATGCCTGCCAAACCTACGCATGAAGAGCACGTTGCAGAGAAGATTTTGCTCCTGAAGGCATTTAGGTGTGAGCGTCGCGCGGTTACAGGCAGACATTATGATTTTTAAACCAGTCCTGCATTTATTAGGAGGAACATTTTTGTCTGCGCATTGAAAACACATGGATTAGACTATCGGGATCATAAAGTAGAACCCCTTTATACCTTAGGACGGGCATCGCGTACGGAAAAGAAAGCAATGTCTTGTAATGATTTCGCCTAACAATCATTTGATTATTTCCCCAATATTTTTTTTTCACAGTATAAGTGAAGTCTTCAGAGAAATTGGCAGGTGGGTTGCTTTTCGCCGGGTGATGAGGAGGAGGAATAAACAAGGTTATAGTCGATATATAGAGTTACTAAGAGCGTCACGGGAAAGTTGCACTTACACAGCTGCTTTCAAAACTGGATTATTTTCACCAATGTGTAAAGCCAGCACGATTTAATCTAGTTCGAAGCAGTCTTCACGATGACCAGAAACATTAATTGCAATCTATAAAAATTTTGTTGCCACGAAAGCAACGTTTACATGGACCCGACTGGAGCGGTTTTAGTTGAGTTATCGAGTAGAAAACCGGTTACAGGGTTCATGTAAACGCGTTGGGTCGCATTGAGAAGTCGTGGGGTCGCGAGGAGTCAACTTCGGCGCAGGGGTGGGTTGAGTGGACTCGACTCCGCTGCAGGAAGCATATAAACGCTGTAGAGTCAAGTCGGGGAATAGTGAGTGAGGAGAATAGCATGAAAACCCCAGGGATGCGTTGAGGAGAAAACGGGGTCGGATGCCATCAGCTAGTTCGTCTTCGTCTTGACGCAGGGCAACAGCAACGTCGAGTCGGGTTCATGTTAACCTGGGGTAGAGCCCACTCAACTCGATTCCCAAAGTTGGGCACATGTAAACAGCGCTAAAGGCGTTTTTCTCGTAGCGTTGCTTAAAAAGCAATAGAAATGAATCAATTGATTATACGTTGTCAATGCAAGGGGTGTCTGAACACTACTGTAAATATTTCTGCCCATGAAGGTTGAGTACGTCGCGTAATCGCCAAAGATGTTTGATGTGATAAGAGTGTGGATAAACTTCAGACTCTCTGCTCGATATCAAATCTGCAGCTCATCGAATGCATGTCTTCGAAACTATTCATACATTCTGTTGACGCTAAATACATGCGACATATTTCGGCAAAGATGCTGCGATTAGCACGTCAAGCGAATGTCTCTGCCAGTTCACAGTCGCTTCTTTGTGTCGATATGAACTCAAGAACTTTGGCGCGAGTGCTATTACAGTTACAGTGCCTCAATTATGAATGCTGTAATTCGATTCTTTCAGTTTTGGTTAGAAAGCCAGATTTATTTAGCAGGAGAAAACGAATTTTATTTACCTTGTGTACTCAAACTTGCCCGGACCCCATCCGAACCTGCACTCGAAAGTAGAAGGTCAGGAAGAAAAAGGAACTTTCCTCGATGTAATTCGACTGAAAAATAGGAACATAGCGTCAAGGGCTACAAAATACAAGGAACATTTATTTTTCACTAACTTGCCCTAGCTGACTCCTTATGGTCCTCGCTGCTCTCCTTGTCCCTATAGTCCTGATACCCAGCGGTGTGGACGGGGCTTTATTTTTCTTTCTTTCTATATGCCCTCCCCTAAAACCTGTCCTTCTCATACAGTTTACAACTCCATTAAGTGCATATGAAGGGCAGCACTTTCTGAATTAGTGTCCGACCAAGCCTTCCAGGATATCACCCCGTGCCGCAGAAGACAAGCTTGCTACTCTGCTAGGGACTAGGGCGGCTAATTGGGTTAGTTAGTAAGGATTTATACTATAGGAACAGCGTCGGCCGTCTTGTTTTTGCGTTGTTCCTATATATGGTATGAATAGGGACACGCGCCGGATGCGGCCTGTAAGGGTTTGCGTGTTTCAGTGAGGCAGTCTACAAAAGACTTCCACAGTGACACTTGAAAGGCTTGATTATGCAGACACCTAAAGAAGCTGGCCTGTCATGTTGCCGGGTATGATAACGGCATTTCTATCAGGTTTGGCGAGCACCGCGTTTAACTCCGCCAACCAGGTGCCCACGGGTGAGGAGGGAGATGCAGGCGCCATGCTCTAATAGCTATGCGTGTCAAAGCAGACAATTATTGCTAGCAGCTGCCAAAACGCACTTGAACATAAAACGCAGTGCTAAAAGCTTCGCGCTTATGACGCACACACTTTCAAGTGCCGTCCAAGCACGCAGGGTGACAGGTGGACGACAGGAAGTTGCATGACTCGTGAATTCCTGCCCAAGTCCACCCTACCAAGTACTTCTCTCTGTTATGGCTAGGAGTAGTAATGACTACAATGCAGTCGTATACGTATTATTTCGCTTTTTGCATTCTTTAATTTTCCAGGTAGCACAAAGTGGGCTATGAAGGGTGGGCCCCGATGGGTCCGATGTAGGCAATGCAGGACAGCCCCGGTAAGCTCAATGTGGGTGCTGCAAGAGGGGCCGACGTAGGCCTGAAGGGAGCTGTCGACAAAGCCTCGATGGGCATCACTAGGGACCGATGCAGGCAGCCCTTGCGGGGCTGCCCACATTTTTCCCGCATTGCCAAAAGGGCATATCCCGCCAACTCCCCGAGATGGTCCTACTTTGGACAGATTCGGGCAGCTGCTCTGGATGAACATTTTTTTTAGTTTGCTTAGCCCCTCATATAATGACATAGGACCGATGCGGGTTCTATAGCGCAAGCCGCACTTGGCCTTGCCCATATTATTCTCATAGGCGCCGACGCAGGCAATTGATGGGAAGCCCTAGTCCAAGTTTTCCCAATCAATATTTATGCACATAATTAAGTAAATATTTTATACATGTCTGCACTTTCTAAACAGCCACAATATTAAATTTTGCAATAATTCATAACATTAATCTAGTAAAATGACTTCATGTGCTTAACAAAATTTTTATTAGACATTAGACGTTCACGTTAGACATTCACGTTAACGGCGACAAATGTGAATGCAGCTTTTAGATCTTTGCAGCTTTTACGAACTTCTCCTTTGTTCTTAAATTAAAAAATGTTGAGGGCCGACCAGCTTTACTACTACAAACTACTAATGTTCATAAAACGCCGAAAACTGTACGTCTGCGAAAGGAAAGAAAATCCTGTTTATCCATTTCGACATAATGAAAGACGCACACCTAAAACAGGAACGAACTATGTAAAACAAACATTCACATATCAAAGGGTTGTTATTCTTAACAAATTAGAAGATGCAATAAATTTCGAAACCAGCATAGGTACGTTTAAAAAGCACATTAAAGATGTCTTAACAACATCTGGAGTTATGTATGGTGACTGATTATCATCTTGTCCATATTTCTGCAGAACATATTCTAGTATTGTATATTTGACCTGGTATTTGATCTATTTTGCCTTGTGCTGTGTTCCATTGTATATTATCTCTATTATCTTCATTTTGTCATAAGTGACTAGCTATGCAGTGTCTAATTGTACGGGAGGAGATCTCCGTTGGATATCATTTCATTGTTGTATATATTGCTATGTTGTTGTATAGTGTCATGTGATTCCGTTTGTTTTGCTTATGCACATTTTTTTTGTACTTTACGTTCTGTTATGCGGTGATATGATCGCTTCAGTCGACTGCAGAGGGACAGAGGCCTTCGTCAGGCGCCACGGCCTTTAGCCTCTGCCCCTGCAGCAGATGCTGTATTTGCTCTGCTGAAATAACAATAATAAAAAAAAGACCAAAACAGGAAATACACATGATTAACAACAAATGAAAGTGCACATAAGATACATCCTAAGGAACAAGTATATCACAAATGAGTATTTAAATTCAGAATAAAATTTGGCAGTACATCTTATTCAGGCTATGGAGATGTGTGTTCTGAACAGTAATATTGTGCTGAAAGTTGCAGGCTGTCCCATAACCCCATAAGGAGCAACAGTTAGCCATCAGTATGTTTTAGTATTTTTAGCGCAATTTGCATAAGCGCGAGAACTAAAGCCATGTAATATTTCTAACCGACTAAACATGGCAACGACTGTTATACAAATCATCTATAATATTAATTTAAGGCAACATCTAATACAAATAAAGGTTGGAAAGAATCATTACACAATTGCACGCACGCCTCCTAGCCCCATTACGGCCGATGTGGGACCTACAGTGGTTTTGTGTGGGCAGCCCCAATTGGGCTGGGTGTTGTTTCTGAACCTCAAGCCCACTTGCTGTTGCACGTGCCTTAAAATTCCCCACAAGAGACCGATTTTGGTATCATGCGGGCCCTCCCGCCTTCCAGCCCCATTACGGCTCACGTGGGATATAAAGCAGTTTTGTGTGGGCAGCCCCAACTGGGCTGGGTGTTGCTTTTGAACCTAAAACCCACTTGCTGTTGCACGTGCCTTAAAATTCCCCACAAGGAACCCATTTTGGCATCATACGGGCCCTCCCGCCTTCCAGCCCCATTACGGCCCATGTGGGATATAAAGCAGTTTTGTGTGGGCAGCCCCAACTGGGCTGGGTGTTGTTTTTGAACCTAGAGTCCACCTGCTGTTGCACGTGCCTTCAAAGTCCCCACAAGGGACCGATTTTGGTACCATGCGGGCACGCCCGCCTTCCAGCCCCATTACAGCCTATGTGGGACTTAAAGTGGCTTAACTAAGACTGCCTCATTTGGGCTTCACGAGGGATTGCCCAAATCGAGCTCTTATTCATATTTCATCTGTCCTCAAGTAACCTACAAGGGGCCGATTGGGGTAGCATGTGAGTATGCCCGTTTTTTTGCCCCACTACGGCCGATGCTGGTCCCACAAAGATTTAATGAGGCAGCCTCATTTTGGATCTATGTGGGCTTTCCCATAAAGAGCCCACATTTAGGTTGAATTGCCCTTAAATATCCGACAAGGGACCCTTGTGGTCTGAATGCAGGAATGTGCTCTGCATTAGCCCGAGCAACGCCACGATGGGACCCATGCAGGAGGGACAGGGGCAAGCCCAAATGGGGCTTGCCCACTTTTGCCCCATCGGGGACCGATGTAGGTTTTATGATGGTTGCCCTAGCCCCAGTTGCCTACATGGGACCTACTGGGACCCCACATTCTGTGTTACCTGGGATAGTTGTCGCCTTGTATTATGAAGTACGTTTATAAATACTCGAATCTATTTTACCTAAAAGCCGCGCGCCTTGTGTTCTTAAGAGAAAAAGCAATCGGCATAGATTACCGTAATGAAAGCGCCTCCACTTGCTTCCTCTTCATTGATGTTGGAAAGCTTACCGCAAGTTTAGCAGGTGCTGCGGGTGAGCAAAGTGCCCATACACCAAACGCCATCCACCACAGCGTTCTATTCGCGCGATCAAACTCCTCCATCAGAAGCACGTTGTCTTGCTAGCCAACCTCTGTGAAGTATTGTGAGTGCATGGGCGATTTCGCATTCGGGGATCAGTTGGGCCTCCTGATAGCATCAACTCATTAGCCTCGAACCTCCTACCTGTTGCCAAGCTCCTTTTCTCGTTTTTTGTTGAGCGACCACACAACACTAGCACAATATCCGACCACACAACACTAGCTGCCACCAATTAGTCAAAAGGTCGCAATAAAATACGCACAAGCTAAAACGAATAGGAGAGCCCACAATGCTACCGTGGCGCACGTAAGCAGGCCGCGGCTCGCGCTTCCAAATAGGGCCACCGTCCTCCTTTCTCGTGCCATGGGGCGGCTTACGATTTGTGCGCATGTCAAGCTAAGCACCCGGAGTGGTACGTAATTGATTACATGTAGTTAATTACATTTTGAGTAATTTTGTAATTATTTGATTACTTTTTCAAACAGTAATGCTTCGAGAATTTTTTTTTGCGGTAACTGATTAGGAGTTATCAGTTACTTCTATGCAGAAAAGCCTACAGGGAGAAGCGTCTGTGCCAATATGATTACTCCAAACATTTCGGCCGCACAATGTTAATTGGAGGAGTATGTGAAAGGCCTTGGCCCTGCAGTGGGTATAGTGACGATGACGACGACGATGATGATGATGATGATGATGAGGATATTAGACCACTCGACGGTGTGCATCTCTGCCTTGCATGTTGCGCTCTCTGCGGTGTCCGTTCTTGGTGCAGTTTCTGCTGGCATTTGTTGCAATTCCTCGATTAAAGGCTAAATGGATGTTCATCGTCCATCTGGCAAATTACCTCACAAAATTTAACATCATAATTTTTTAATCAGTTCTGCTTCAGGTCTGATTTTTCAACTGAATTAGCCTTAGTATATTTAACAGAGAAGATTAAAGATGCTATTGATTGTGGTCAATTAGCTGGGACATTATTCATTAATCTATCAAATGAATTTGATTCAATTATTCACAATATACTTTTTGATAAATTAAATGTCCTTGGAGTATCGATCCTGCACTAAAATTTATCCGTTGCTACCTATTTAACCAAATATAAGCAGTTTGTATCTCTGATTCTTACTCTACACTGAAGACTACTAATGTTGGCGTTCCCCAGGGTTCCATTCTTCAACCACATCTTTTTCTAATATACATTAATGATCTGCCATCGTGACTTAAATCCTCTGGATGCATATTATACGGCGATGATACTACTATACTAGCATCTGACATATACATAGAGTCTTTAACACGTAAATTGAAAATCGATGCAGCAAACCTAGCAATCTGGCGTCGAAATAACACGCTTACAATTAATACATCTAAAACTAGCTTTGTCATCTTCTCATCTCCACACAAAGACTATTCCTGCATCTCTACCTATTTCCCTTAACTCTCACGCACTCCTTGTCACTGACCATGCAATGTTTCTTGGCATAGATCTTAATTGACACTTAAAATTTAACAGACATATATCCTCCCTTCTCAAAAAACAAAAAACAAAAAACAAAGCAGCATACGGCAAAAGGGTGATCATCAAGGTGTGAAATAACTTCAATTTACATGCGCTCATTTCACACATTTCACATGCTTCCATCCATAGTCATATTAACTATTGTGGAAACTTGGGGAAACACATATAGAACGGACATAGCACCGCTACAACACATACAAAATCAAGCCGTACGCATCGTTACTTTTAATATTGTTCCCAAGGACGCGGGATCGAATTCCGGCCTCGGCGACAACTTTTTTATCGAGGCGAAAAGCTAGGCGCCGGTGTGCTGTGCGATGTCAGTGCACGTTAAAGAACCCCAGGTGGTAGAAATTTCCGGAGTCCTCCACTACGGCATCTCTCATAGTCTGAGTTGCTTTGGGACGTTAAACTCCACAAACCAAACCAAACCAAACCAAGCCATTCGTGCAGTGCTGCGCGCTTACTGCAAGCTCATAACATCTTTGGAGTCTCATCCATGTTTTATTACTCTATTTGAATCTGCATATTTAGGTTCATGAATAGATCAATTCCCATTTCAATAATTGACATTACCCAGTTCCCGCGACGTGGTTTCACTCGGTTTTCATGCAACCTAGAAATAATTACGGCAAATTCAACAGTTATTTTTTCTCTGCCTCATTTTTGTGGAATTCATTACCATTCAGTATAAAGCAATCGTCTAACATCAATGCTTTCAAGTGTAGTTTTCTTACTTTTCTGCTATTGTGCTAAATAAGGTATTTTTTTATTATTGATAAGAAATTCTTATCTCACATTCAATTGTTTTCCTCTGTTTTACATTAATATAACATGTCCCCAACTTATGTTCTGTTTATATTTACGCCATCCTGTTCGGCATGTGAAGCGCCTGTCCCGTTCGTCTTTCTGTGTGTTTTGTCTAATATTTAGCGCTGTTTTTTTCCTTTGGTTAAACACAATTCTAAATTTACATTGCATAACAGTTGCAGCTTTCACCCGCTGTTTGTACGTAATCATTTTTGTTTTGCATGCTTGTAACAGGAGGTCCCCTGTGCAGCCATTGGCTTTGGGACCTCCTGTATTTACCAAAATCCTTATATTCAATCATTGCTCTTTGAATAAATTCTGATTCTGAAGTGAATGACGACGTCAGAAGCTCCACCACTTTTTAGCTGAAGAATTCATCTGTATATCAATGTTTCTACACGAGACGCTGCTTCTGATGTTCTAAGAAAACACCGACACGATTTTTTCACCGTTTTAAAGACGTTATACCTGCAAAACCTTTTCGCAGCGCCAGCAACGAAACGCGGTGCTTAATAGAGGTTATTTGGTTAATTTTGGTTCGACTTGGTCGGGTATAACATCTTTGCGCAATTCAGGCTACGAGAGTGCCTTAGTGGAGGGCTCCACAAATTTTCACCCCCTCGGATTTATTAATATATGTAGTGACATCGCACAGTACATCGCAGAAGGCGCCTTGTTTTCGCCTGCAACGAAAAGCGACCGTAGCTACCGGGATTCGATGACACGTCATTGGGTTCATCATTCGAATGCGATAACCACTGAGCCGCAGCGGCAGCAGGTCATACAGGGTGCAGAAACAAGCACCGAAGTATTGAGTGACTAAGGCGGATGCGCAAGGCGTTCAAAAAACCGACCTGCATGCACTCTTGCGCCTACATGTAGAGAGTGTTCAATGCAATGGCTTATGTCTTCACGAGGAAACTTTGTAAATTCAGCAACAACTTTGAAAAAAAAACTTATATGGAAAATTAACAGCTTGTAAAAAGCCGCATTAGCTTATTGCAGTTTGAGAGTGTTTGCATTATGGGAATGAAGTTTGAGAAAAAGTTACGAATTTTAATCGATTTACTGTTCTGTAATTGTCAGTTACTTCTCTGCTGCTGTAATTGATCGCTGTAATCAGTTACCTTTCAAGCTGAGTAATTATAGTCAGTTACTTATTTTTTGTATTATGTACACGAGTGTAACCAACGTATATTTCCCGCCGTCGCCGCCGCAGCTGCTGCCGCTGCCACAGGCATGCTCGTGCTTTTCGCTCACACCGCTCATAGCGCCACTGCGGTTGCGTCTAGCCACTGCCTCCTTCTCCATTTGCACTTCCCCTTTTCGCCTGCTACCCCTATCACTCTTCAGGCCTGCAGCAGTACCGTTTGCAATGCTTGCCACAGCTCGCACTTACACCTTACATTACCACTTGCCCCCTTTCAGTCGCTACCCACCGCACTCTTTAGACACCAAACGTTCCAAATGCCAGCCATAGCTTTCACTTCCACCTTACACTTTCACCTTTCCCTCATCGGCTGCTGGGAACCTCACTCTTCAGGCGCCACAAGGGTACCAGGTGGACAGGGTAATAAGGTGGACACCTGGGGAACCCCATTCCGGGTACACCTAAACTTTGCCTTCAAGTGTAGGCGTGATATCGTTAAGGGGCCTCTCCGGGTCTCTACGCTGTCATTCAGCAGACGGTGCGAAACATTTGTGCTCCGTGGCGGTCCGCGCGACACCGACTAGAATCTTGTACCCAAGGTTGGCCAGTGCAAACATTGGTTGAGTGACCCCTTAAATCATGCGATCATAGCTATAGAATGGCCCCTGGGGAAAACATATAGTTGCCCATCGGTTACGCCGATGCCGAACATGGCAAAATGATGCCCATCTCTTTAGTGATTGCGATGCGTGAGAATTGTATACCATGGCGGTATCTCAGCCTTAAATACATTGTATCACAGGGCTGTCTTCAGAATCTCTATCGCCCCGCCGGGGTGGCACAGTGGTTACGGCGCTCGACTACTGTTCCCAAGGACGCGGGATCGAATCCCGGTCTCGACGGCCGCTTTTCGATGGAGGCGAAAAGCAAGGCACCCGTGTGCTGTGCGATGATCAGTGCACGTTAAAGAACCCCAGGTGGTCGAAATTTCCGGAGTCCTCCACTACGGCGTCTCTCATAGCCTGAGTTGCTTTGGGACGTTAAACCCCACAAACCAACCAACCAATCAGAATCTGTATCCATCATGAGCATTTATTCCTCTCTCCATTGTTGACACATTAGCGTGAAGTTGTGACACAATTATCGGTATTATTTATGGAACCTACGGCACTGCACCAGGCGACAAGGCTCTGTTCACGCGACCTGAAAACGAGCAACGCTCTCTGCCAGCTGCTCGCTCATCAACATACAGCTGTTTCCTTTTTCCTGCATTCCCACCAAGTCCCTACGGCATTTGCACTAACGCAGTTATATTTATATCTATATTTGCGGTCACCCATACCGACACGAGTCTGTTTCATTAACTGGGCACACACCGCTGTGTCATTAAAGTCAAGCAATTATCTAAGCCGTCGCATGCCATCGACTGCGACGTGTGTCAAAAAAGAATCCGAGTGGTCTAAGCCTTTCTGGGGGAATAGTCATGTCAGAAACAAGTTTCTCCTAGCAGCACACCTGGCTAACCAGTTTGACAGCGACGCTCGGTCACTGTATGTTCGCTGCCGAGAGTTTGCACATGCTGTTTATAGATTAGCAACTCCACTTAATGCAACATGCAAGCTGGGAGGAACATAATCGAAATCAGGCGGGCACTGGCAAGGCGCAGATCATGAAGGCAATCGTTATTTTTTTTTTCGAGGAAAAAAACAACAGTTGACCATAGTTGCGCGATTCTTAAATCCCTCTTTCCCCTTCCCCATATTCTAAGCCCTTCTTCCCCTGCCCTTTCTTGGGGAAAAATTGTTCGTATGCGAATCTAAGGAGTTCCTATTTTGCGAGGGAGAGCGTGTAGACAGGCAAGGCTGCCAGCGCGCTTGCTCGCTTCGAGCCGAAGCCGTCAGAAATAATATTTCTTGGGTTACTGTCTTCCGACACTACACGACTTCTGGCGGCACAGAACGCCGGCCAAAAGCCGGCCGAAAGCGACCTCGGTAACTCTTATCAGCGTGTTGCCACGTGGACCTGGAGTCGGCGGTCATTCAGCGTATCTCGGCTGGTTTCGTAGGCATCGAAGGCCTACGTTACTTTGTTTGGTGTGAGCTGTTCGACAGCCGTGACGGAAGTCGGATAAGTATAAAGAGGGCTGTCATAGCTTTAAGTTCTAGCGCACTCTAATCGCATCAGCCGGAGACGATCATCCTGTTTGCGAAAATAAAACGCTATTTGTGTTGCTCCCATCTGGTCAAGATATCGATGAAAAAACAGATGGGTGAGGCAGGGAGATTTTGCAGGTTCTTCGAATCTGAAATACCCGCCCTCACTTTCGGATTCGCTATCGTGAAAAAAAAAAAAAAATCGGTGTTCAAAATCGTGAAAATATAAATTAACTCATCAGTAATTAGACCTATTCTGGGATGTCTGAAATGTGCGATGAGCGGCGAACTTTAAAAAGGTTTTGCTACGAACTGGAATATTATACGGTTCTTATTAATATGTTCGTGGCGGGATCTGACAGTATTCCGCAGCTGTCCTTGAAGAAAACATATATACAAGAAAGCTGCACTTGGCCATAACCGGAATGTGCCACTACGGAAGCTGCGAGATACCTTCCCTAGCACCGTGTACTCGGGGGTTCGCGAAATGAGGGGCCTGCAGCGGCAAAAGTGCATCTCCTGTTCTTTGGGTGCACTGGCTATGCAGTGAAATTGCAGAAAAACTATATTTGCAATACATGGAACAAGCGGAGAGATCCTGCCGGCATATGCCAACTGCAGTCATCATTAGGCTATACCGCACACAGTGAAGCCTAGAAGTTTAGCAGTTCGAGGAAACTTCGTACCAAACGGGCCCATCACCGAACCGTTTTCACTGAACACAACATGCATCGATGTTAATCATCGATCACCGATCACCAAGAGGGGAGTTGTGCTCTCCGAACAGAAACATGCTCACGCACTGACGGAGTCTGGGTGGCGGGTGATATGTGGTTCCCGCAGGCAAGAAAAATAATGACACTTTTGTGCAGTGAGGTTTCTTAAACAAGTGCGGCAGTGAAAAAAAAAAAAAAATCGCAAGTGTTGAGAGCAAATCAAGTTATGCGCCAAAAAATCTCGTTTATCGTATCTGCTAGGGAAACGGAACAAGTAGAAAATGCGCTGTTGGGCAACTTTTGATTAGGATCTAGCCCGAAGAGCAAAACTGAATTGTTTTCAATGGGACACAGCTGTGCATGCCGCGTTTAAAAGCCCTAAATGAGTTGCCCGCAGTAGAATGAAAGTACAGCGAACATTCGCGACCAAAGTGTCTATATTACAGCTGCGCTGTAGCATTATGACAACAAAATGTGCATGTGTATTGACCTATCTGCTGAAACCGCCTCAGATTGACAGGTCTCGTCAGTCTTCCTGTCGGAACATATTTACGCTTCGCCGTTCAGTAATGGTTCAGTAACACTCTGTGCGTGTGCCTGAGTGACGGGGGGCGGGGGGGGGGGGGACATTTTGTAGCGCACTTGCGCTCTTCAAATCAGCCAATGTAATTGGTCAATTTAAAGAGACATTCACTCTCACCCTCAAAACCGTCGAAGCAAGCGCCCTCGAGCGACATTGGCAGCACTGCTCGTACCCGTGGTCACTTAGCCATCGAGAGCTGTGGCCGCATAGTTTTGGACAAAGGCTTATCGCTACTGTCTGTGTCACTGACTAAAAGCAAGGTTACTTACGCAGCTATAGAAGAAGGTTGGAACTTCTGTATCGTGCAAGCTAAATATCAGTGGTCCAAGGGATATTTCCTGGCTTCCAGTCGAGGTGCACCTAGAGTGTAACACGTACAACCCATCCTCTGCGTAACTGAGGTATGTGCACGTCCATAACTCAGTGTTTGGCAAATTAGGCCTTGAGTATCAATCGTACTAATAACAGCAATATACTATTACTGCTATAGCTATTATTTCTATTTATGAAGTCACCCTTGAAAACTATGTAGCTTGAAGCTCTTATTACCTGAAAAACCGGGCTGCCACCACTGAATAGTTTCGTTCAAATGGGTTTGTGCTCCGTCTATACGCACACAAATGTTTTGCACGATTTGTGTACAGAAGTGTGAAATTCCAACGAAGGGTAATCACCGGCATCGAATGTCGAGAGCCCTTCAGCGGCGCTAACCTCATTGGATTGGCATTTTGGTACGGCTAAAAAGCATTTTATTTCGAACGCAGGAGAATATTTCTCACGAAGTTTGGGCAAACTGTCCACTAGGTATATTATGAACACGTACATATAATTAATGGAGAACACGTGTCTGCTTTCGATGTGGTGGTAAAAATCGACTGTGTGCTGCATTTTCCAATCTTCAAGGTGTCGTATGGGTAAGTTGGAAGGTCGGTGGGCTCTTATGTAGGTGCAGCCTTTAAATGATATTAAAATTCCGGAAGAAAAAGGAAGCAGATATGTAGAGGAACAAGCCGACATCCCCTAAACCACAAAAGTGGATTACTGTGCCCGCACAAATAAGTTACTTCGGTCTGATGTTTGGGCCATGCAACAATCGTTCAGTCAATACCGAAAAGTAAATCATAGAGTAATGAGATGCTGGGTGGCGGTAACGTGCTCCTTGCAGAGAACAATAGGAAAGGGCGGGGTAGATGCATTCTATGGAGGATAATGAAGCGCGACAGTGAAATGAACTGCAGCTGGTGACAGGAATAACAAATATGTCTGAGTGTGCACACGTTTCGCATAGATGGGAGGCGCAGTAAAAGCAGTCCATATGCAGCCGCACAAACAAGCGCACATCTAGTCAGCGCACCAAATGCAAAATTATCCCGAAAGTGAAAATGCGGGTTTGTTAAATTATCCTGAAAGCGAAAAATGTTCCGGCACATAAATGTTTATTAAGCCAAATTTGATGTTGTAATTCTTATGCAAGCTTTATACAAGGGTCTCTATATATATGCATAGTTTGGCACTCTCTGACTGCTGGCTGCTTACACGGGACAATGCTGTAGTGAACTAGCCCTTCTCCCTCTTTCATTTATGAACTTTTTTCAGTGCGTTTTTTACATCGCGTGTTATTCAAGAATTATGTTTCCTAGTTAGTTTTGTCGTGGTCGGTGCATAATTCTGAATGCAGAAGGGTACATTGTGTTTACATCTGCACGAAAGGAATTGAATATGAACAGGATGTTAAATAGACATTTCTTGAAATCTTGCCAAATCTTAAATAAGGGGATCGAGGATTTCCGAGTCTTCAGGATACTGGTTCGTCGGTTTCTGGGGTTTAGCGGCCCAAAGCGACACAGGCTAGGAGAGACGGCGTAGTGGAGGGCTGTGGAAATTTCGACCACGTGGAGCTCTTTAACGTGCACTGACATCACACAGCACACGGGCGCCTTGCTTTTCGTCTCCACTGAAAAGCAGCCTTCGAGGCCAGGATTCGATCCAGCATCCTTGGGAACAGTAGTCGAGCGCCATAACCAGCACCATAAGTTTATATCTGGCAGGTTGAAGCCTCCTAATAAGATTAGCCTTGAGCCTTGAACATGACGTAGCATGTAGTTATTTAAGGAGGCGATTGCGAAAAGATGAGATGAAGGCCTACGGTAGACACACCCCACTCTGATAGTTCTAGAGCTAAACTTCATTTAGCAAGAGATTGCCTCGGCATCCTGAACCAGCGGCAGTGCAGAGAAGTGATCTCTTTTTAGGAAAGCCACGTCATCACCACGTGTAGGTCTATCCACGCCTATGATTACGTTATCCGGAGGTGTAATCTTGCCATCTAAGATGTCTTGCCTGATGGCAAACTCCTCGAATAAAAAAAAACGATGTCTTCTCATAACCAACTTTCTGCTATTGCTATAAGGTCTGTCTTAATACCAACAAGTAGTGATTCGATCTGATCTGATTTGTTCAAAATGCTTCGAACATTACGTTTGCAAAGCTGTTACGCGCCGAGGTTTTTTCCGTCGTGGACACGGTTTTGAAAGCCTCGACTTGATAATTTTCCATGCTTTTTTCCTGTCTGAGGTACTAGGATTAGACACCTCGCCTTC
Organism: Amblyomma maculatum; assembly: GCF_055883805.1. Lineage (NCBI taxonomy): Eukaryota > Metazoa > Arthropoda > Arachnida > Ixodida > Ixodidae > Amblyomma > Amblyomma maculatum. The sequence goes on from NC_139346.1 coordinate 122,548,356, forward strand.
AAACGTTTCCTAGTTTTTTCTTTTTGGCTGTCTGGAGTGCTAGAAAGAGGTACGATGAAGGCTTAAAATGATTTGTGTCATTCCTGCAATATAGGAGCATTTTGTCTCCCGGATCGTTTATTGACTTTTGTCCAGTTTCGCAGAATTTTTTCTCATTTTCCTCAGCCGAGCAGAGAAGTCCTGTCCTCACCTATCGTACAATTAGATCCCTCCGATGTGTGATAATTTTTTCAGCATTTTTGCTTCGTCTCGGTAGTCTGGTAGTTTTAATATTACGGGCCTAGATGTACCCGTCCATAGCCGTCCTAAGCTATAAGTGCCTTCTATGCTAACATGTTTAATTTCAAAAATGTCCTTTAAAAGTTTTCGTCATTAGATCATCAAGGAAAGCGCTATTTTCCTATGGTTATTCTGGGACACCGTGCTCTATTAATGGCAGCACACAAAGTTAGTAAAGTCTTGTTATAATTTAAAAGAATGTGTCCATCTTCTTTGTAATATATAACGGGTAGTTTATTGGAGCTTTTCTCCACACACACACACACGCACACACACACACACACACACACACACACACACACACACACACACACACACACACACACACACACACACACACACACACACACACACACACACACACACACACACACACACACACACACGCACACGCACACGCACACGCACACGCACACGCACACGCACACGCACACACACACACACACACACACACACAGGGACGTGCAAGTAACTCAGCAACCTGTTTGTGCATCATGGCCTGCCAGATGAAAGCCAGAGTTCGAGAGGGCATCATACACTCTCCGTTCCCGGCACCATCCCTACGCTCAGAAACGCTGTTCGACTTCATTCGAGAAAGCATCGAGACGCACGAGGAGAAGACCGCATTGGTAAGCTGACGCTGCCCGCTTTCAACCTTGCGCTGTGTTCTCGAGGAACTCGCGTTATTGATTTAGGTCTTAGTTTCTGACGGCGGTAGTGTCGTCGCCTTTATTTGCTTATGGTAGTACTCCTCCAGGATACGAATTCATGTCGTCTGTGCTCTGTCCGAAGAACTGATCAACGTAAACATTCATTGCTTCAAGACATCTCGCAGAACGAGTTTTTCGGATCCTGGTTGTATACGGAGTGGACTCCAGAGTAAGACAAGGGGGAGCGGACGAGAAAGGGCAGTTTACTTAGATGAGGTGGTAACTTGATTAGTGACATAGATGAGAAGCATTTGTATGTAATCAGACTTATGAGCCTGACGATGGACAACAATGTCGATCAGCAACACTGATATGTGTGTTAATTGTTGGACGAAGATTTTACACTGAGGGACCAGTGTCTCGGATTATTCGAGGAGACTATTTTCGCGCCCTTTCTTCGATCCGAATACGCATTGTCACCACTATTTTGGCACGTGCTGTGAGTCTAACTCGAGGTTTATTCGGCTTATTCGTGGAGCACGAAGCGATAAGTACCTAATTACAGTGCTGCGAAGTATGTCATGGCATGCTTACCGAGTTATGTTCCGGCTTAAGGAAACATGTCACCAACATGTATTTTGACTTAATAATAAATAGGAGAGACTTAAAAACCTTCACAGCAATGTATGATAACGTAACGTGATGTCTGTTTTTCTTTCTGCGGACAAGAAAGAGTGGGGAGACGACTGACACACTGAAGTGCTCAGAAGGTGTGATAGAAGCCTTCTATCAATTAAAAACAATTTTTAAATATGAAAACGTTTCCCGCCCAGTGTTATTTTTGTAAAGCAGGTTAGAAGACATTTTAGTTATTTTATATATGAATCGGGGTAAAGGTAAGAGTTAACGTTCTGGCTGTTGCTCTTAGGTGGCCGCTTGTTGTTAGACATTTTTAACTTGCCGTTGGTTATACAAGAAACGATATTTGCAACGTCAAGAACACGATAACGCTCGGCGTCGTAGTGCAACAGATTCTAGCGCTACGTGGATGGGTGGCACATTTAGAAACACCCGCGAACACTGGTTGCTCAGAGGCGGACTACCTGCGTTTCCTCAAGCATAACTCTCAGTGCCCGCTTTCCGAGAAGCGGTCAGCTCATTGCTCCACAAATGCGCTTTTGCGAGAGCCGTTTATAAAGTTCGTATTATTGACATGAAGAAAGGCAGATACAAAAATGCGACTCAAGTAGGAATTTCATCACTATGTACTTTGCCACTGATGGACAAGCCGGGCCAGACCATTGCTAGAGACATCTTCATTGTTTGTATTTTGGAAGAGTATTCACTTGAAAAATCACTTCCTCCTCGTCCTGGCAGTACTCTTGCATAGTGCGCTCTTCTTCTTCTACCTTGATAAATGACCCATGAAGGGGGATTGGCCACTGGAGACGATCTTCCCGTACCGGTCCGCCGCCTGGCTGGAGGTGGCTATAGTGGGGACGAAAATCCCGGTTGTCACGCGATGCGAAACAAAAGTGTAATTGTTCTGGCAGCCGCATGCTTACCTTAACAAGAGTGGAAGGAACATGGGAATGTGACAGCTTCCTCGGCTCATCGACTATAGTTAAGCCCAATGACACATGGTATGCTTCATGTATCAACGTACTCATTACATGCATTAGTCATGTACGCACAGTCCGGAGTAGGAGTGGTTTACAATACGCAGCCGGCGCTGGAGCTTGGAAAAACTGCATTACAACGCTAGGTGCAGAGGTGGCATAGCGGTAGAACATCCACCTCGCATGCAAGAGGACCGGGGTTCAAATCTCGGTGCCGCGCAATTCTCCACCGGATTAAAAAAAAAAATCTGCGTGTCGATGGAATTGCATAAACAGGTTTGGGGTGTGATCTGATGCCGGTGAACACCTCCGGCAACGCACTCCCTCACCAGAACAGGAGTTGGCCACCCTGGTGCAGTAATTCGCCACAACCTCTCATGACAAGCTCCACAAAACCCCGGCCCTCCTCAGTCACCAGCGGCTGCGGAGCAACTGACCACGGAGGCGGTCAGACCTGTGACGCAGCAGGGGGTGCTAAGAACTTCTGGCTCCGCTGGACAGGCCGCCATTGGAAACTGACCCTGGCAACGTTTAACGCTAGAACCCTAGCTAGTGAAGCTAGTTTAGCAGTGCTGTTAAAGGAACTAGAGGATATGAAATGGCATGTCATAGGGCTTAGTGAGGTTAGAAGGCCGAATGAGGCATATACTGCACTGAAGGATGGCATGTACTGTGTTATCGAGGTTTACTAGAGAGGCTACAACTAGGAGTAGGTTTCCTTGTCAATAAGTATATACCGGGTAATATAGATGAATCCGATAGTACTACTGAGAGGGTGGTAGGCATCGTAATTGGGCTTAATAAGCGGTATAAACTGAAGGTTGTACAGGCCTATGCACCTACATGTAGTTATGATGACCAGACAGTTGAAAGCTTCTACGAAGATGTAGAATCGGCAATGCGAAAAATAAAGACGCAGTACACTGTAATAATGGGCGACTTCAGTGCCAAGGTAGGGAAAAAGCAGACAGGAGACCAGGCAGTAGGTGACTATGGCATTGGTTCTATGAATAGCAGGGAGGAGTTACTAGTTGAGTTTGCAGGGCGCAATAACTTACGAATCATGAATACCTTCTCCAGCAAACGGAAGAACCTGAAATGGACATGGAAAAGTCCTAATGGGGAGGCTAAAAATGAAATCGACTTCATAATGTGTTCAACCCCCGCCATTATGCAAGATGTAGAGGTAATCGGGAAAGGGCGATGCAGTGACCACAGGATGGTGAGGTTCCGCATTAGCCTAAATCTGAAGAAGGAACGCAACAGATTAATAAGTAAGAAACACATCAACGAATTAGCGGTGAGGGGGAGGGCAGAAGAGTTCAGGATCTCGCTACAGAATAGGTATTCAGCTCTAACCGAGGATGGCGACATTAACCTAGAAGCAATGAACAATAATTTCAGAGATATCATTACTGAGTGCGCGGTAGAAGTAGGCGGTAGGATAGTTAGAGAGGATACCGGTAAGCTGTCTAAGGAAACGAAAGATTTGATTAAGAAACGCCAGAGTATGAAAGTTTTCAATCCAACAGACCAGATCGAATTGGCCGAGATATCAAAGCTAATCAATAAGCGCAATGTGGCCGATATAAGGAAGTATAACATGGATAAAATTGAGCATGCTGTAAAGAACAGGGGAAGCCTTAAAGCGGTAAAGAAGAAATTGGCAAGAGGCAAAAACCAGATGCATGCGATAAGGGACAAGGCGGACAACGTCATCACGAATATGGACAAGATAGTCAAAGTAGCCGAGGAGTTCTCTACAGGTCTCTACAGTAGCCAAAGAAGTCAGGACCGTAATGAGATTGGCGGCAGAGAAAAATAGTCAGACGTTCCACCAGTGACGAAGAGCGAGGTCAAGAAAGCACTAGAAACTATGAAAAGGGGAAAATCAGCTGGAGAAGATCAGATAAATACAGATTTGCTGAAGGACAGGGGAGATATCGTGCTAGAAAAACTGGCCAGTCTGTGTACGCAGTGCCTGGTGTAATCGACGGCACCGGAACCATGGAAGAATGCAAATATTATCCTCATTCATAAGAAAGGCGATTCTAAGGACCTTAAAAATTAGACCAATCAGCTTACTGTCTGTTACGTATAAGGTATTTACTAAGGTAATCGCTAATAGAATCAGGACAACCTTAGACTGCAATCAAGGAAAGGATCAAGCAGGGTTTCGGAAACGGTACTCTACTATCGATCATATCCATACCATAAATCAGCTGATAGAAAAATGCTCGGAATATAACCAGCCCTTATACACAGCATTCATTGATTACGAAAAAGCATTTAACTCAGTTGACACCTCGGCGGTGATGCAGGCATCGCGAAATCAGGGGGTAAACGAGCTGTACGTGAAAGTGCTGGAAAATATATATAGTGGCTACACAGCAACCATAGTGCTGACTGCTAAATGTATTACAGATACTGAATTAGTGTAATAACTCAATTATCAACTAAACAACAACCTAGTATTTAAGTCTGTCCTTTGTAGGAAAGAGGTTATTTTTTGAGAGGTCAGATGGATATGAAGGATGATGCAATATTCTGAAGCCTAAAAATTCTAGAGGGCGATTTGGACCACTAAAGTGCGGGGAGGCGGAAGCCATTTAAGCGGGGGGGATCGTAGCTTCCACTACAGCACCTCTGTCTCCCTCTCTTCTTTCACTCCCACCTTCCTTCCTTCCTTTATGGCGTGGTACACGTGTCAGCGGAGAATTGTGGCTGATACAGCGACTTTTTTGTCCTGTAAATCTTCGTTGACGTCATGACCTGTCGTGACGGTACATCGCGCCCCTTGTCGACCACCAACAGCATTTAATTGAACACATCAGAGTTCACCGGTATTCTATACTTCGTTTACAGGAAGGAAAGGCACAGTATCTGTCACTCGCGGAATCCCGCTATCATCCTTACGGTATAGACAAAGGGAATTCTGAAGAGCGTTTCACGATCTGGGGCGTGGGGCGGAGGCCGGACTGGCTTCCATTATTGATGTCACATTTTATTGCGAAAGCAATACCACCAAAGCAATACTACTATGCCAAAGCGAGACCTCGGGTGGCCTCAGCTACGCCGTGGAGAGGCGGAGCTACGGTCTCCTCATAAAAACATTAGCCTGCCATGACATTTGAATTCACGCTGCCCCTATGCCTCGGGCAGGAGCTGCCAACTCGGGTCGCTGCTTTGGTATGGGAGTGATATCAGAATCAGCCTGCCACAACAATTTGCATTCTCGTTACCCCTACGACACGCAGGCGCGTCCATACGGCTTGGTTAAAGCGTCACTTCATATGCGGGCTGGTAGCTTACGCTCTCGCGTCATACCCTTAAAGGATGAGCTTAAGTGTCCCCAATAATGTAGCACCTTATACTGATAGGATGTCATAGGGGAATAATGTAGCAGACAAAAAGAACTTCCGCCGTTGCTATCGTAATTCAGTTAGGGTTAACAAGAGGTAAACCACAGCCAATTTCTTTTTTTTTTTCAGCCGTTTTAGTGCTGTTATGCTAAAATTTGTTTTAGTTATTTGTGTTGTATATCAATGTTGGTGTTTTGCATTGATGTGTTTTCTTTGCAACTGTTTAGTGTTGTGTTAAGACGTAATTTAGTTGTATGGTGATGTATATTTTAATTGAATTTGTTCATATATAGGTTGATTACTTAAAAAAATAATATATATAGCTCTCTTCATGTAAACGCGTGTAATAAACAACATGCTGAAAAAAAAAAATCCGGGGCGTGGTGCAATTGGTAAAGTGCTCGGCTGGGGATCCAAGAGATGGAGTTTCCATTCCCAGTGGAGACTTTAATTTATTTTCAACTCTCGCTCTCGAAAACGTGACACCTCTGCTGACAACTTTCCGGCGACAACGATGAGGCATTAAAGGCTTTCGCCTTAATATGGTCGCATGTGTCCCCGTTACCTGAGCTGAGTGAACAGGTGCATTGCCATGGAGCAGGCAAAGGTTCCTCGCAAGCGCACAGCAACCTTCCTTATGTACCGGTTGCTGTAAAAATCGTGGACACGTAGCCTGTACTCACAGCAACGCGTTCCACTATATATTCGGCAGTTATCCACCGGTGAGCGACAGTTGGGGCCCCCGCTTTTGACGAAACTTCTGGTCGAGTAGTCAGAGACGGTCAGCAACTCTATTGCTAGTCTTCCAGGCTTGTTTCACTGACCTAAAATCGTCTGATTTATTTAAAGCATATTTTTATAAGGTTGAAAATTATCACTATATGCCACCATCATCTCGGCATGAATCTTCTCTGAATGGCAGCCCTTCAAATACAGACAGTGGACCAGTGGGAGTGCTTCCACGTTCCCAGAGGATGCTTCTAGATTTGGCTTGATACGCCTCTAGCGATAGTTTGCGGTTCTATATAGAACACAGTTTTTCGATTCCGTTAAATGTAGATAGATTTACGTTCATTTTTATGCATCTCGTGTGTGCGTGCCTTTTTAAAAGCTACGGTATTGGCAATACGAAGCCTACGAAGCCCCTCGTAACGGTTTGTTGGGGTGGGTGTTAATTTTCGAGCGACGCAGGTACGTAGCATTGGAATAGGGCGCAGACGAGCCACAGTTTCGCCTGCTACAGCTGCAAAAATTTTTGCTTCTTAGGTTCTCGAATGCAATGCAAGATGGCCAGCTCGAAATCTCTACAGCAGATAGTTCGGGATTAGAAATACAAACTCAGCGCCGAAGGTAGAATGTTTTGAAAAGGGGATAGCGGAAGATATTTCACAGCGTTCTTCTGCTACGTATGAAATGAAAAATGTCAGCACCAAATATTCTTTATTCCACTGAGCAGATAACTATGGGCATCCGACAGGATTGTGCCAACAAACTCTTGATCCCCTCATTTCTTCTTGGATGCTGCCACACTGTACGAACTTATTGAAAACACAGGAACAGTCATACTCTCGGTGGAGGCGCTGTCCTCTCCGTTATCAAAACGAAAGGCTCCACTTGAACTACCCTACATCATCACAGGTCGAAGATGAAAGGCAGCTCTCATACGTCGAGTTCATGGAGAGCCTGAAGCGCTGCGCCGGAGGCCTTCAGCGCCTGGGTGTCGGCCGCGGAGACCGGGTGTACTGCGATGTCCAAAACAGCATCGATGGCTTCATAGCAATGTGCGCCATCGCGTGCACCGGCGCAGCCATTGTTACTGGGAGCCAAAACAAATTTGAAGGTAAGTGTGAGGACGCTAAGAGAACAATGATTTTTAGCCAATATGTATTTTTCGCGTGCTGAAATGAAAAAAAAAAGGAATATTGCTAATGGCTTCAACGCCAGAAATAACGATTGCTTCTCAATGATATGTATATGAGGAAACCCGCTGCCACATAAGCGTTAATTGGCATGTCTCAATCAATGACTCACGGTGGCAAGTGACACTGGGCCTATGTGACATTCATTCATCTGAATTCCCATGCCCAAGAATTCATTCTCTGATGGCGGCTAGAGAAGAATGCTTGCTCAACCTTACTGTGGGGTAAATATTTTAACGAGGCAATTTTAAAGGCCCTGCTCTGCAGAAAGCCGTGCGTCGGTGCCGATGTGTAAGAAACATCACGGCCATGAACCTTACAGGTGGTAGCATAGGCAGGTGACACGGATAGGTACTGATTAGTGGTAGGCTTTTGCGATCTCTCGAGATCACATGATATCACAGGATCTGTCAAATCACTTTTTGATGGAACAGTGAGATGGAATTTAGCCTTGCAGGATCCTTGTGCGGTTAGTAAGACACGTTACTCCTAGGCCACGCCAGCTGGACAAAAGTCAGGCATCGTTCCATGAAACGCGCGATCTCAAATTATTTAAAAATAATATAAATAGCTCGCTCCCTACCATCGGAATCAGCGAGTTTAATTCGCCGGGCTTCTATTTCTATGTCCCCTCGCCGAAGATTTCCGCCTTCAGAACTGCAGCAAGAAAAATTCGCCCTTGTTCTCCGACGTTGGTAGGAGGAGTGGAGTAATGGGTCGACTTCGTAAGATGTTCCTTTCTTCCTTTTTGCTTTCTCCTATACGTAGGGGGGTACCAAAACTGGCAAAGTATAAATATCTCGGGGTATGAATAACCAAAGGAAAGGAATACATTTAAAACATGAACAGGCCACCAGCGTGAAGGGACGAAGGGATGCCGCAATGATGAAGCACAGCGCATTATGGAGGTGCGCTTGATATGAAGTACTTTAAGATATTCGGAAAGAAATAATGATACGAGGGCTTATCTTCGCAAACGCGGTTTTGTGCTTAAGGGCAGAAGTCAAGTCGGGGTAACAAATAAATCAAATAGCTGTGTGAAGTTTAGCCCTTGCAGCCCACGGCAACCCTACAAACGAAGCAGTACAGAGGGACATGGGCGAGACGTCTTTTGAGGCACGAGAGGCTGAGAGCAAAATATTCTACGAAGAACGTCCCAGGAGAATGGATGGCAATACTTGAGCAGGTAAAGTATTTCAATACTAATACGGAAAGGGCATTGACTCGCGGGGGTGGTAAAGGAGCAGCAAACTAACTAGTAAGTATATAGGAAGGCTGGGCGGAGAAGTAAAGAGGATTAAACAACAAAAAAAGAACACAGAGTCTAAAAACTGGAATAATTCAATGAAAAAAAAGACGACCCTAGACATATCTAGAAAATGAAAACTCGGATTAAGGAGACCTTCTATGACAACTCTATTACGCCTTCTCTTTGAGCTAGATCAGGATGTGTCAGTATCGGAAGCCACAAAAGGAAGTTTAATCAAGAAGATGAAACTTGTCCTATGTGCAGTATATGCCCAGTAACAACTGAACGTATTATACTGGGGTATGGCTGTATCCATTCAGATGTCGATGCGGATACAGTCACTTTAGCCGAAGTTCTGGGGTTTACAAAGGAAGCGTGAATGAATCGGCGGTAGAGGTATGTAAGAGACGTTTGGAAGATTGGTGGATAAATAGCGGGGGGGGGGGGGGGGGGGGGCACATGGAGGCTAAATCGAGATTGAACGAAATATTAAAGCTAAGCCGTGTGTAAAGTAAATTCATTAAAGTTGAAGAGCTATTGCAATTAAAAAGGCATAAAAAATAAAGGTGTAGCGTGGTGATGACTATCACCAGCCCGATTCAAAGGGGGCGCTCTTAACATCCATCCATCCGACAGCCAGAGCGTCGCGGACAAACCTGAGTTTGGGCTGCCTTGACGCGTTGCCATCGGGAAGTTCGCGATGGTCCTTGCAGTGAAATGAACTCAACCATGGATATGCGTTTAGAAGGGGTGGCCACTAAATAAACCTGAATTGCGACAAGTCTCTTCGCACTGAGATGACAATGAGTCATAAGAGTATCCAATTTGCCCCCTTTCGTTGACTAAGTGATCACTGAAAAGCGCTTGCACAGTGAATAGATAAGGCATACGTTGGCTCCGCCCATCTATCGCCATGCAGTCACAAATACGGACCAAATAGAATGCCGTTTCGGCCTGAGCGTCATCGCCGACGCTTGGGTGTCAGCTTAGGAAAATGGGAGACTTGGCTTTCCAAGAGAGAGCGGGACGGGGATTTGATTCGGATTTTCGCTGCTTTTCGGGGGCGCTCATCACATTAGTGTTTGGTGAAGACTGTCTGTGCAATTTTGTTGAAGTCTTGGACTTGATCAAAATATCTCGACTGTGGTCATTGGCAAAACTGACATTCGAGCGCGTTGGTACAGCATGTTGTACAGCCAGTAATTTTACTGGTCAGTGGCGCTTTAAGTATATGTAGATCACGCATACAGATGCGAACTAGAAACAGGTCCCTTACCAAATGCGCAGTGCCATTGTGTGGACTCTACGTCGACTGTAATGATCGAGTAACGACGCTCTCCTTGGTCCATAAGCAGATCCCGACGTCCCTGATGTGATTCAGGAGAATGAAGGAATAATCGTTGTGGACCTAGGCAAATACATGGGGCGACGTAAGCAGTCCAGGAATGGAGCAACACTCTGCAATTTGTCTTAGTGAAATAAGTACACCATGAAAAAAAAGGCGGTATTTGTTGCAGTACGGCTCGTAGAGCTAATTGCATCACAGTGCCTGCTTCGAGAAGCCTTTGAAAATCTCACAACGTTTTTTTTTTTTTACATGGTTGTGAGAACCTTACGAATATCACTATTAGTAGCCCGCAGGGAGCTAATACATTAAAAAAGACACCAAAGATCACCACAGAGCAAAGTTGTGGGGCTCTTTTTTTTCTACAATACCAATAAGCTTGAATGGGTGATTAATTTTATATAACCACACATGGCAGCGTCTGGAACTGCATTCAACTTTCTTGACTGTATATTCGTAGTGACTGAGGGTTGCTTGCCTAACTTTTTTTTTTTTTTTCAGCAGATGTAACAGCACACACGTGATTGCGCGTGCTTCAGTTCTGAATGGCTGCAAATGGCAAGTGCCGTGTGAATAAAATGCAGAGATTTTGGGTCACGGCGTGCTTATGATAATTTGTGATAAAGCGTTCACATGTGTGCACCAGGTAGAATCGATATGCAGCAGATGTGTGCCGTTTTATTCTGCCTCGGCCCCTGCTCGTGGTATAAATATTACGTGATAGTATCTACGTCATAGAATATACCGGAGTCTCGTGTGCACGCTGTTATTTTCCAGCACATTTACTGATCCAGCTGTCTATAATACCATGACGAAACGACAACTGACGCAGCTGCGACTACTGTGACAGCACCTGGCTGCGCACATCTCACTTGCGCATCATATTTGTGTAAGGTTGCAGCTACACATGTCGCGAGGCGATAACGCAGTTTGGGGCCATATGCGACATGCGTTTAGACAGCTGCTGTGCTTTGTGCTTAACCATTAGAGAGCGCGAATAACTCCTTCCAGCTGTGCGAATGGTTTAGGGGCAGGCAGCCATTAACCAGCAACATGACAAAATGATGCGCGAGCAATGTGCGTCCATTTGCGCCACAGTCGAATCGCGAATACAAGAACGCATCTGTATACGGACGAGCCCGTATCACGTTATCTGCTTTCGTACGGAGTGCTGTATGTACCGGTATAGCAAGGCATTGCTTTATTTTATAGAATGAACCCAGTCGAAAAACAGCTACAGAACTCTGTCAAAAATACGACCAATATCCTGTAATTTTTTCGTAACCATCAGATTTTTCTGTAGTTCTGTACTTTTTCTGTAGTATATTTCTGTTGTCTGTAGTTGTGTTGCACTTTTCTGTTGTAACTACACAAATTTCGGATGTTACTACAGAATGTTCTGTTGTCACAACAGGTTTCCCGTCAAAAACCGCACAGAAATTCTGTTGTAACATCAGAAAATTTTCTGTAGTTTTTTCCGACTGGGAATGAAAGGCTTTGTGTTGTTCGCAAATTTCCAGAACACCCTGCCTTGTTTCTCAGCTTTTGTTTCCTCCGCAGATCAATACATGAGCAAAGCGGGCGTCACACATGTTCTCACAGATGAGGTGAATGGGTCCTTGTCTTCCAGAAAACATAAGATTCTCTGCATCAAGGTAGGAGTCGTGTTGCCGTTCTTGTTTATCAGAAGACCCAGTTCAAGCATCAATCTAAATGTGTCTCGTTGTCAACTGAAATTTATTAGGAGACTAAATTAAATGTCTCTTCCAGTGAAGCTTCTACAAACAGTATTATTATCACGAAGTAAACTAGGTTGGATGTTAGGAGGAATGTTATTGCTGCCCACTTTGGCAGCGCTCCTTGTACTAGCGCTTAATAATAGAATAATAAGGGTGAAAATTAATTATTAACCTATGGAGGGTTTCCAAGCTAACTTTAGCCAAGAGTTGAAAAATAAAACAAAATTGAGGTAAGTCAGAGAAACAATTTGTATACAGCTGCCAGCCATCTGTTACACCAGAAGCAGTTTTTCATTTTGCACATAACTAATTTGTAATTAAGATATTCTTTTAATTTACTGACACTTGCCTTTGAAGAATAAATTTAATAAATGTAATTTGCAAAGTAAGAGAGGACCTTCTGAAACCCTCATTTTATTTATTTCCGATAAAGGAAGCCTCACGTGTAACTTTTTGCAAGCTCAAATGAAAGCCCGCAAAATACAAGAAAAAAAAAAAAAACATATCTCGTGACTAAAGCATTCGCGCTCCACAATTGCGGTGCTTTGAACCGCGGTTTGAGTGAACCAAATTAGCTGCGGCCTTGACTCGACAGCCCAGTTCTAGCGGTAGGCTCATATGTTAGCGATGGTTGCAGCGAACGCGGTGCACCACCGAGATCTCGGTGGTGACGGGTGAGCTGGCTGCCATGAGCAACTTGCACCGTTACGTGCGCGGACTGCCTGAAGCGGACGAAAAACCATCGCTGAAATATGGGCTTGTCCTGTTGCTTCAACGGGACGACTACGGGACCTTGGAGCCACGGACATCTAATTTCGTTCATTGAAACTCCGGCTGAGAGCAGCACTGTCGGAGAGTGCGAATGGGCCAGTCACATGGTATTTTTTTTTGTGTGTTTTATGGGCTTTCTTTAAAGCTCGAAAAAAGGTGCACGTGAGGCTTTCTTTATCGGAAATACGGGAAAATAGAATAGTGGTTTCAGAAGGTGCTCTCCAGCTTTGCAAATCACATTTATTGTCTAAAGGCAATAGTTATAAATTAGAAAAATGTCTTAATTACTGATTAGGCAATTGTAAAATAAAAATATTGCTTTCAGTGCGCCAGATGACTGGCAGCTGTTTACAAGCAGTCTCTCTAGTCTACCTGAAATCATTTATTTTTTAACCCTTGGGGGGCTAAAGTTATTTTGGACACCCTGTATAAGTGAACACAGTGGTAGAGAAGGAAATGTCTGGTTTTTGAAGAGTTTGATTTGCTTCAGTAGAGATGTCTGTCGCATATATTTTTTAAACGTAAGCCACAACAATTACAGTGTGAGTTTAGAGCGTATATTTATTCTGTCTTTTTTGTCGATGTGAACGCCTTGCACATCATTGTACTTTTATGCGCTAACACGATAATAGGCCCCTCCCCTCTCCCTGCATTCTTGTAACACATGATATGCTCCTCAACGAAAAATGAATTACTTTTGATGTGAACTGGGACTCAGATTGTTTTGAATGACTGACTTTTCGGAAATGCGTATACAAAGCTGTGGCTGCAAAATATTAAAACCACGCGAATGCACGGGGCTTGCATAAAACTGGACCTTCGAATGAACATGTTTACAATTCTTGACGTGATTTTTTATTTTTATTTGTGGAACCTTTTTTGATCTAGTGGATGCAGATCCCGAAGTTTAGTGTGAGAGTTGATATACCACAGCCGCAAGTGCAATTTTACAAATTCAGGAAAAAATACATTTCTTTTCTTTCTCTGTGACATAATATTATCGCAAGTTTAGTCTCGGATATCCTGCACATGATATGGAACTGCAAAGAGCAATTAGAGAGCTATAAAGCTTGAGCACTCAGCCAAGCGAAGTGAGAGGCAGAGCTGGCCGACACGGGTCTCTCTAAGCAGCGCAGCCTGCTCACCAGGGCCCTGGAGGCAGCCCAAACCAATGGTATCCTGGACTAAGGAAATCACCCACGCAATTCTGTTGACCAATCAAAGTTTACTCTCTCTCTCTTGTTCGTATGAAATTCGTTGAAGTTGGTCATGCAGAACAAATTTATTGAATCCTGTATAGTATTGCGTTTTACGCCTCACCTTTTCCGACCAAATTTTACATTACCCCTCAAAAGGGCTATTGTGAGAAAAACGCGCATAAAGCCATTCAATACTCTTGGTATTTCGCTTGATGCGATAAGGAAAGTGCATTAAGAAAGCGCTTTGAATGTCACGAGTACCCTATTGCACTATGTTTTATTAGAGCTCAAAGTTAAAATGAAAGCTGCGTGGAAGAATCTTGAAAGCAATCTCCACAAAAGCAAAGTTGTGAGAATTTCCCCCCGAGCGCTATACATGATAAAGATAAACATCAGAAATTGTATTGAAGACTGGAGTACCCAAGTGCAGTTTCCGAAAGACCAAGATATGCTCTGTCAGTTGGTTGAAAAACCTGAAATTATTTTCGTCACAACTTTCTTACGTTCTTTACTTCAGCCAGGTCATTTTAGTCTTCTTTACTTTCAGGGCTGGCTTTCTCTGGGAGATATTCCAGGATGTACAAACATCAAACGATTTCAGTCGATGTCTGAGCTAGACTTCGTGGCCCCGGATGCTGTCTGCAACGGCAGCGTCATGCTGGTCAGCTGCAGCAGTGGAACCGCCGACGCTCCTAGGGCCATCGAGCTATCCACGCAGTCTGTTATTTTGCAAGCCGAAGCTCAGAAGTAATTTTAAGCAAACGTGCTTGCTATAGTAGCCAATTCTGCAAAGGTCAACTCGTTGAAGCATTGCCTAAGAATGTTCACATTCCCAGTAATAGACAATAGATGAAATGCGCTGGGCATTTCTTAATTCACATTGTTATAAAATAGAGGTTTGGCTTTGCGCCAATTCACGCGGCGTCTTCTAGATGGTGCCATATGTCCAGCTGAAACTGCAGCTTCCCACGCTTTCATTCACTGAAACTCGCATCCATTATAGTGCTTTCGCACAATAATGGATTTAACGCCGATAACCTCTGCCAATTCAGTTATCTCGAATGATGATGATGATTATTTTTTTTTTCAATTAAAGTAGAGAGGATAGGGAATAAGACGTCCGAAAAAAAATTGAGCCCCGTGGCCTGCGAGACACATGCCACTACTGCCGCTCGAATGGCAGGGATAGAGCTGGGTATCAGTGCCTCAGTGCTCCGTAGTATGTGAGCAAAATTTGCGTTTTCTTTTTTGCAAAATCTTACATTCAGTGATTCAGCGATCGGGACATGCGGAGGCGTGCGCAGTGGGGTGCGGGTATTTGTTTGTCCGCAATAGACGTCAGGAATGTTTCTGAACCTTGCACGACGTCTTTTCTACCCCTTGTACCTGCTGAGGGCCGGTCAGTGTTTTTTCATACTATTTGTTGAGCGCATTTTTTTGGGCACTTTCTGCATTATTTTCTTTTCCTAGGAGGCTGATCAGCAGGTGGAGTTGCCATGCAGGAGGGGGTACGTGAGTCGAAGCCCTAATGAGCCGAACGAAATGGCAATTTTGGCTTCGCATTTGGATGTGGTGCACAGTGAAAGAGAATCAATAGCTGGACTAGACTAGGATGGCACGCTTGGAGTCGCTTATATGTGGTGGCGGTAGCTGTACTATTATAATCAGCACTGGTAATGGTAATTAACACCACTAATAAGGACTACTAACTATGAACTAATTAAGATTATTACCTATTAACGATTCGCAATGGACATACAGCAATTTTATCTCATCAACTCTTAAGGATCCTTAAGCCTCCATTAAGTTTTTGAAACCTTCCTTTCAAGCTCATGAAAAAGTGCTCACGCTTTTAGAATCCGTTACTGGTTTGTGTTCGCCAAGCTGTAGGATAATACAACCGCGATCATTGTACCACGAGAATGCCAATAATGCAAGCTCAGGCCGATTTTGATACCTCATTTTTATTTCTTTATATTCCTCTGTACATTTTTACTTGCCGCTGCCTGCGCCCAAACTATTTCTTTCACAGCTTTTACAAATTTTACGAGCAATCTTCTAGAGAAGTTTTGCACAATACCTGCAAGGCTCTCGAATTTACTTCTCTTCATTACCTTTCCCGACGGCAAAATATCAATCTACTTTGGATTCGCTTTCAGGCGTTGACATTTTGACTAACTGCGCATGCACGATTTGGCGACGCACTGTGCAGGTTGGCGAAATTCGTGAACTCGGACGATGTTGTTTATTCATGCGATCCGATTTGCCAGTTCTTCGGTTTCACGAAATGCTTGCTGACGATCCACTGCGGAGCCACGGCAGTCATCGACAGATATTCCTCGGATGCCCGTGCTATGATTTCTTGTATTAAGAAGCACAAGGTAAGTACTGCAGCATGATAACTGCCGATACATCGGTACAAAATTTGCGAGGATCGCGTTATTTTGGGACCTATAGTTTCTCATGCTTTCCACGAATGGCGCAATGTACTTGTGGGCTTGTCACTTTTTGGCAGTGTAACGTTTTGGTACTTGTGACCCGTTATTTGAAAAACATTAAGAGCTAGAAGGTAGGTCTGTTCCTCAAGTTCATTTCGAATAAGGCTACTGAATTAGCATTGTACACATGTGTGCAATGTGGTTTTTTTTTTTCAGAACAGTTTCATTCTATGAAATCTGCCAAAAATCTAAGATCGAAAATAAAATAAATGCAAATTTTTGTTAAATATAACTTTTATTTTGCTGAAAAATGAATAAAAGATACAGTGCACTAATGAACTAAGTCCGGTAGTCCTAAAGAGGACAGAAAAATATTCTTCAAAATTTATTGAAAGAACCATGGTTAGCCATTGCCTTTGGAAACCAGCTGGTGGAAGTGGATAATTTGCCAGTTTAAAGCGCCTTGTCCGTTATAGGTAGGATAAGTGCAGTATTGGCGCTTTTACGCATGCAATACATGGCAAACCACTGAGACGAGATAAGAAATAGGCTACATTGTTCCCATTACAGTCTCATGATTAAGATATCTATACTAAGCAAGAGATCACATTTATGATTCCTCTGTTGGTACGTTTCGGTCGTAATTTCTCACCAGCACGTCATGCACAGTGACGGACAACAGAGTGCATGACGCGAATGTGCTGAAAATAATTTGTTTCATTTTGGTCAGGAAAGACAGCTTGCGAGAAAAACTAGATGTATATGGCAGGGTATGCCCTCGGTAATCACTGCAACAAATGCAGGTTCGAGAAGTAGACAGCCTACAAATCCAATTTTACGTCCTGTAAATTTTTCTCTATGACTGCTCAAAGGCGTCCTGTACGAAAATCAGCCATTTTAGATCCGCATTTTCCTTGCAAACTGTCTTGGAGTAAAGACGCTTTGGTTGGAGACCACTGTCATATATCATGCATCTTTAACCGCCATATTGTTTCTTCTGTGATTGAAAATGTTATTCTCTGGGATAAAATGTTATTCTCTGGGATAAAGGGTGCCTACCCGTTAAAGCCGAGCGTGGAATCAGACAGATTTGTCCGTTCCAATGTTAAGACTGTTATCGATTTTTCAGGTGACTCGGCTAATCACCCGTTGGCCGCTCTTGACTGAAGTCGTTCTAGGGATTGCGACGAAAGAGTTCACAGCGCCCTCAGTAAAGGCAGTCCTGTGCTCGGGTGCCACTTCATCATCTGCCCTGGGAAAAAAAATCCTTACCACCTTCCCTGCCATCGTGGAGTTCAGGAATACGTATGACATGACTGAGATGTGTGGCCCAATCGCCTCATCACACCCAGGTGTCGTTTCGCCTCTCAATAACGGAGGATTTCCTATGCCCAACATAAAAATGAAGGTACAATTTTGCCATCCGTTTGTGAAAGTCGGAGAAAAATTTTGCCCGCGCTAGAATTTTCGCTTTGCGACCTGGATTATGTGTTTAAAAAAGAACGCACCAAAACTTTGAAATATAATTATGAATAAATATGTATTCGTATTACTGGCTTTAACAAGGTAGAACGAGAGGAAGAAGATGGCTACACGGTATGAAAGAGCCCTGAGGGGGGGAGGGAGGAGCCTCAGTTCGCAGGTCGAGCCAACGTTTCGACAAGTGGACTTGTCTTCGCCAGTGATGATCGCTCTGCCCAGATGGAGACAAGTCCATTTGTTGAAGCGGTCGCTCGACCTGCGAATTTAGGCTTCCCCCCTCTACTCTTATTCAGTGCTGGTTCATGACTTAACAAGGCTGCAGGATTTGATACAGTCGTCGATGAGCAGTATTGAAACGTAGAAGCCGTATTCTGTATTCCTCTCGGCATTGAGTGTCCCCATTTTAATTACCGGGCATTGAACAGACGCGAACATGTCGTCAAAGATCACGTATTGTCCATGTGCGAGGCTTGTGGAGACAGTTGATTGGAGAGGTGTGCAGCACGTTCCATCAGCAACGGATCAGAAGCGCACCAAGTAGGCGAAGCTGCCCTGCTTACCTCCACATAAGGCTATAACTGAAGCATCTTAAAACCAGCCGAAAGACTGAACCTAGAGATGAGAAGAGCAACAACCTCCTATGCTCTTTTCATCTCCGTGGTTTGTCCTTCGGCTCGTTTAAGATGAATTAGTACCAACTCGCTAAGTCGTCAACCTAGCTTGAGCCTCTGCTATCTCCCTCACGTAGGTGCAGCAGCGCGGGGACCCCTACTTCAACCTCCTGATTTCGCTTGCTAGTCCAACTGCCCTTTTCCTGTCGCCAGTTAAAATTGGCTTGGTTCAGTTTACTGTGTTTGACATCCGAACCGACATCGGCTATGAGCGGCACCGCGTTGGAGGGCTCCGGAAATTCCGGTTACCTATAGGGTTCCTTAAGGCGCACTGACATCGCACAGTAAACGTGGCTCTATGCTTCGCGTGCTATAAACGAGACCCCAGAGGACAAGTCGAAGCAGTGTGACAACTGTCGTGTCGTGTTGGTAAAAGTTGCTACCAACAGTGGAGCACCCTAACCACTGGCCCACCGCGGTGGGAGAAAAGTGGGTATATGAGAACAAATGGTACTAAAATCATTTTGCTGTGTTACACAACATAATGCTTAACGTGAGGAGAAAAGCTCTGCAACGCAGAATGAAAACTACATCTCTACGCCACTTAAAAATGGCTTCAAATATTGTGCATCCTGGTATACAAAAATGGATTAGATGCTGCTTTCTCTCGTATTTTCTTCGCCTATATATTTTGTTTTTACAAGAAGCGTGTTCAAGCATCTAAAATACATAGAGTTCCAGATATCTTTCAAGCACAAATTGTAATTATTTTTCACTGGGGTCGCTTCTGCAGATCAGTGAACCTAAGTGGTTGCTGGTTTGCTGCTCGTATCACTTTGAATGCGCATTGCCGTTTTTAAATGTTAATCTTCCAAGTTATTTCGCTTTACATTGGCAAGAACGGCTTATAAGTGGGAGAGGATGACAAATGTTTGCGGGAGGTATTTTTATGAAGGTACATATGAGCCAGAAGACAAATCAAGAACTGGCTCTCAGGAAGCGTCATCATGGTGTGGATACAACACGCGGTCCATTGGATGAAAACTTTGCCTTAAGGGGGCCACATATGTGTAGTATGGTTGATGCGGAATATAACAGTGAATAATGAAGGGAATTCTCGAGACATGTATTCAATGTTTTCCTCATTATCACAGAAGTGAAGCGCAGAAGGCGGAAAGACGTTTTGTAATAATCAGCGAAGGGGCGTGGCCATGCGCCTGACGCGCGCCTCTTTTACACACCTACTCAGAATTAACGCTCAAAGTGCCAACATCACTTCCCCTCTACCCAGCTCTATGCTTTCTGGCACTAGCGTGTTACCCTCGCTGCACCCAGCCCGACCGACCTTGACCTTATATTCGTATGAGTCGACGAGGGATGTTGCTTAGCAATATGTGAGAAATTCTTAGCGCATGATCACAACCAACACAAGCTTACCATTTACCTAAAAGGAGATACCCCTTTGCGCAGTTACCAAGCACTACTACTAGCACTAGAGTTCCATGTCGCAACAACTGTCGCCATAGTTCGCATTGCGCTCAGTTCAGTTCAGTCGTTCAGTCGTGTCCGACTCTTCGTGACCCTATGGACCATGTCACGCAATGCTTTCCGGTCTCTCACTATCTTCCTAACATCACATAACTTCATCTGCAGTGCCTCGAGGATGCCATCTAACCATCGCGTTCGCTGCCTACCTCTTCTCCGGCGACCCTCAACCTTTCCCAACATCAAATTTTTCTCCAGCGACTCCTCTCTTCTCATCAGATGACCAGAGTAGCTGAGCTTTAACTTTAGAATTTGACCCTCCAATGAGCAGTCAGGGTTTATGGTCGACAATATTGACTGATTTGATCTTCTGGCAGTCCAAGGAACTCTCAGGAGTCTTCGCCAGCACCACAATTCAAACGCGTCAATTCTTCGGCGGTCAGTCCTTTTCACAGTCCAACTCTCGCATCCATACATCACAACTGGAAAGACCATAGCACGAGTTATACGGATCTTGGTTGGCAGACTAATGTCTCTGCTCTTTACTAGGCGGTCAAGGCTAACCATTGCTCTCTTTCCAAGAAGCAGGCGTCTCCTAATTTCATGGCTTCAGTCTCCTTCCGAGGTAATCTTGGAGCCCAAGAAAAGAAAATCTGTCACAGCTCCCACTTCTTTTCCCTTGATGCTCCAGGACTTGATAGGGCAAGACGCCATGATCTTTGTCTTTTTAATGTTCAGTTTAAGCCCAAACTTCTCACTCTCTTCTTGTACGCGCATCAGAAGTCTCTTGAGCTCCGCTTCACTTTCTGTCATTAAAGTGGTATCATCCGCATATCTAAGGTTGTTGATACGTTTTCCAGCAATCTTCACTCCAGCTGAAGACTCGTCCAGACCGGCCTTCCTCATGATGCACTCTGCATATAGGTTAAATAGGCAGGGCGACAGTATGCAGCCTTGCCTCACTCCTTTCTCAATCGGAAACCAATCAGTAAGACCATGCCCAGTTCTGACTGTGGCCTCTTGCCCTTCATACAGGTTCCTGAGGAGACAGATAAGGTGAATTGGAACTCCCATCTCTTGGAGAGCTTGCCACAATCTGCTATGATCTACGCAGTCAAACGCTTTCACATAATCAATAAAGCAGAAGTAGATGGGTTTCTGGAACTCTCTTGCTTTTTCTATGACCCAGCGAAGGTTGGCAACTTGGTCTCTAGTTCCTCTGCCCTTGCGAAACCCAGCTTGCACGTTCGGAAGCTCCCGATCCACATACTGCTGCAGCCTACCTTGCAGGATTTTTAACATCACCTTGCTAGCATGCGAAATAAGCGCGATCGTGGGGTAGTTGGAACAATCTTTGGCACTGCCTTTCTTTGGAATGGGGATGTAAACTGACCTCCTCCAATCCTGTGGCCACTGCAGGGTTGTCCAAATCTTCTGACATAATGTATGTAGAATGTTAACAGCGTCATGGTTGAGGTTTTGAAGCAACTCAGCTATAATGCCATCAATTCCGCTAGCTTTATTCTTAGCAAGGCTGGCTAAGGCCCATTCAACTTCACTCTTCAGGATGCCCGGCTCGAGATCAGTGATCACAACCGTCTTATGTTGGGTTTGCACATTCGTGTCCTTCTTGTACAGTTCTTCTGTGTATTCCTGCCACCTCTTCTTTATTTCTGAGGCTTAAGTGAGGTCTTTGCCTCGTTTGTCCTTTATCACGCCCAGCTTAGCACATAAGCTTCCTTTGATATCTTTGATTGTCTTATACAGAGCTCCAGTGTTCCTTAACTGGCTGTTGTCCTCAACTGCTTGGCACTGTATGTTCAGGAAGGCATTCTTATCTCTCCTTGCTATTTTCTGAAAATCCGCATTGAGAACTTTGTATCTTTCTCTTTCCCCCATAACTTTTGCCATCCTCCTTTCCTCAGCTATTTGTAAAGCCTCTTCAGATAACCAGTTTGCTTTCTTGCATTTCTTTTGCTTTGGAACTGCCTTAGTAGCAACTTCTTGTATTATATCACGAACATCAGTCCACATCTCTTCGGGCTCTTTGTCTTCTAGATCTAATTCTTGAAATCGATTCCTCACTTCCACAGCATATTCTAATGGAATTTGATCCAGGTCATACCTGAAAGGCCTTCTAGTTTTCTGCGTTTTCCTCAATCGAAGCTTAATCTTGCCAACAAGAAGCTGATGATCGGTGCCACAATCGGCCCCAGGCCTTGCTTTTACTGCTTGTATAGCGCTTCTCCATCTCTGCCGGCAAATAATATAATCGATCTGATTCCTGTACAGACCGTCCGGTGAAGTCCATGTGTACAGGCGCCTCTTGTGCTGTTGAAAATGAGTATTCGCTATGGTCAGGTTGTTTTCTTGACAAAACTCTACTAGCCTCTGCCCAGCTTCATTTGGCTCACCAAGACCGAACTTGCCTGTAATTCCGGATATTTCTTCACTCCCTACCTTAGCATTCCAGTCTCCTATGAGAAAAACGACGTCTGATGATGGGGTGCGGTCTAAAAGGCATTGTAGGTCCGCATAAAATCTCTCAACGTCAGCTTCTTCAGCAGTAGTGGTCGGTGCATAGACTTGGATAACTGCTATGTTGAAAGGGTGACCTTGGATCCGAAGTGGAATCATTCGGTCGTTCTTGGGGTTGTACCCTAGCACTGCTTTGCCCATTCTTCTGTTTACTATGAGAGCGACCCCATTCCTTCTTTTGGATTCGTGCCCACAATAAAAGACATAATGGTCGCCGGAGTTAAATTCTCCCATTCCGGTCCACTTGAGCTCGCTGATACCCAAGATATCAATGTTCAATCTGTCCATTTCTCGCTTGACGACATCTAGTTTACCTTGCGTCATAGATCTTACATTCCATGTTGCTATGTGATATATCTCCTTGCAACATCGGACTTTCCGGTCGCTTCCCGACACATCCACAACTGAGCGTCCTTTTGGCTTTAGCCCAGCCGCTTCATTCATCCTGGAGCTACTAGGAATCGCCCTTTGTTCATCCCCAGTAAAATGTGGGACGCCTTCCAACCTGGGGGGCTCATCTTCCGGCGCCATATCATTAATGGTATTGTGACTGGCCATGGGGTTTTCTTGGCAGGAAATACTGGAGTGGGTTGCCATTACCTTCTCCAGTGAATCACATTTTGTCAGAACTCTCTGCCGTGACCTGTCTATCTTGGGTGGCCCTACACAGCAGAGCTCACGACTTCATCGAGTTTCGCAAGCCCCTCCGCCACGACAAGTCAGTGATCCATGAAGGGGGGCATTGTGGACAAGGTTGCATTATAAGCGCAGTAAATTTTGTAAGTATGAGTGCTGCAGATCAGCTGTAGCCGCAAGCGCGGAGACATTCTGACTGTTTCACTTTAACTATTTCCAGGTTATCAGCACTGAAAGTGGCAATGTAATGGGACCTATGGAGCTCGGCGAAGTTCTTGTGCATTCGGACACCAAGCTGTCGATTCCACGTTACACACAGAAACCCGAAGAAACTATATCAGCGTTTATGGTGGATGACTGGTTTCGGACTGGTATGTGACCTCTCGGTCACTTATTTGGCTTGCATATGATTTTGTTTTAATTATTTCCGGCTGATTTTTCCAGTGCTGGTTCTGCATGGCTTGAAGTAGTCTTTTACTTTTCTGTTACTTTTTTGTTTTGTTGTCCGCTTTTCTTTATTTGTAGCTTTATCACTGCGAGAAGTATCTGACGCTTGCTTTATATCGAACTATGCTTATCATACTCTACGCCCAGTAGCAAAGTGCAGTCTCTCAAGCCCTTTTAAACCACAGCTCAACACCAAGCAGTTACTTTATTACCGCGATAACAGCCAAAATGGCAATTGGCGAAAATACCGACGTTTTTTGTGTGAAGCCTCGGCTAGCAAAAACCACCTCCTTCCAAAAATACAACTCCGCACCACCAAACCTCATGCGAGTTCGCGTCATTCGCATTTTTTTTGTTCTTTTTGTGGTAACCACCTTCCTGCCTCCCCCTCCTCTGCACCCGCAAGCGGCAAGAGATGCTTGGTAATTTTAAATTTGTCACCTGCTAACCATGGCAGGCAACTTTCAGCCTTCCGCGTCCACATCAATACTTCGGCCATCGGCTTTTCACAACACGGCTGCTAAAGCTAGCCCATTAACAATTAAAACGAGCTTCACTTCAGTAACCATTTGCAAAGCCTGCTGAACACTTAATCCACCGCCTCCAAGACCACCCTCTACCTTCCTCCCAACTATACGTATTTTCTTCAAAAGCGCTATCCAGCGACCTACTCTGTCCACCATTAAATGCATCTCACCATTTAGGAAAAATGTGCCGCATGTAGAGCAATATTATTTTATCAAAAGCATCGACAAACCAGAGGAAATATCCAACTGATATCGGAGCTTTTATGAATTGGCTTGCATTATTGTCTTACAATTTTTCAGGTGACTTGGGTTTTTACAATGAAGACGGCTGCATTTTCTTGAGAGGTCGGATCGAGACGTCGATCCGTTGTGCAGAACGCGTGGTTTCTCCCTGTCAGCTTGAGGAAATCCTGCTTTCGCACCCGGACGTCTTGGATGCAGCGGTGTTCGGCGTCCCCAGGTTCGGCTGCAGGGATGGCACGCGACAGGAGTCGAGAACTGAGGAGAAGTCCCTGACGGCTCTTGTCGTCGCCGCCAAAGGGCGGTGTCCGGATCCATGCTTCGCTTCAGAGCTCAAGCGATTTGTTGCCGGTGAGGCTGCGAACTGACCGTTGAAGTGCCAGTAGTATCCTGCTACTCTTTCATCTGAACATGCATACAGCGGCTGCGTTGTCGCGTCCGAGTATGTTTTTTGTCCTTTTGGTTACTACAAAGCAGGGCTAGTGATAAGTGAGAACATAGCAACAAATAGCGATGTTATAAGTAGGCGAAGGACTAGTAGCTTTCAAGCGTCAGGGATTATAATAATGAAATTCGAGACGTCTACCTTAACGAATTCCTATTTTGGCTATTTTGTTCCCCTTGGCAAAACGTAAGGGCTTGTGAAGACAGATAGGCAGAAATTCAAGCAAAGCTCATATTTTAAGCGCGAAGAGGTTCACCAACGCCATTCTTCTCCTCATTTTAAAAGTGCACCACAACAATCATTATACCCGCAGACGCTGCTCCATGTTTGGCCAAAACGTCACGGCACTGATTTTATATGACAGATTTAATTGGTGATTGTGATCACGAGACGAACTTGAAAAAGCAGACTTCGCTAAGTATTGGATAAGACCATCCTCGTCAATATATCTCTATCGGTATCTTACAACACTCCACAGTTGGCGCAAAGTTACTGCGAAGAACGGATCCCAATGAATTTCAGTCGCGGTTTAGACTATTTGGTGCAAGTGCTGCACACAGCTTAAAACATATATTTAGCTGCTCACGGGCAGGTTAGAGCATTCTTATCAATAGACACGTAACAATCTATTGCAATATTTCTCTCGCTTTCACGCAATTAAATATTGTCACGTAGTAGTGACAAGGCCGTTATACAAAACACCCGGCCGTTATATAACAGTCGGGTTACACAAAAAAATTTAGCCGTTCTTGTGAAAAGTAACAGCGATATAGAGTTTGTTTCTTGGACACGCAGCAGAGCCCTTACAGAACCATTTAAGGATAAAATTTGGGTACAAGAAAAATTTTATCCTCAAATAGCGTGATTTTTGGGTCACTTGGAGTGGGTAAGGACTAAATTATATGACAGATGAGCGAGTTCAACTGTTTGATTATATTGGAAAAGACGGCACGCGCCATGACTATCCTAGGTTTGATGAAAAAGTCAATATATATTGCGTCACACAAAAGTTTACGAATTTAAAACAGAATTAACGAAAGCTGAGTTAAAAGAATGCAGCTCGCTCTCAGTGGTTTGACAGGACTGAAAGAACTCAGCCGAGTAAAATGAAAGCGACTTGTATACTAGTTGTCTTTCTAATTGTGTTGGTGGCCCTCGCGTGCAGATGGCGCCATCTCTGGATCTGCGGGTTCTTTAAAACATGTGAAATATATCTTGGGGCCACGTTTTCCCAACTTTACTCTCTGTTCCAATTTATTTGAAAGCATGTTATACCATTGATGTTCGTTAAAAGTGGCACCCTCCCTACTCTTATTGCAAACTCGACGATCTGCCAACCACTTATAATGCTGACATATCCAAACAAGTTTGGTTTGCTGGCGTAAAATGGACTGTGAAGACACAGCTGCGTCACGTCGTTGAAAATGTAGGCTTTAGTTGTTTCGAGGCTGGTAACGAGTCTGAACACGTTTGTGAGCGCTTTGAGACATTGTCTGGTTTATAGCTATTATCCAACGACGAGTATTGAATGCCTGTTGTATCCTGATAAGGCTTTTCGGATTGCAGGAACCCATGCCATACGCCACGACGGTGGTGCAGAAATGTTTCCAGCACACTTTCCGCTGGCAGTCGGTTCATAGTACTAATGCAAAACCTAATCTCGAGTAACACAATGAAGGAAAAAGTTTTTCTTGCTGCTGAAGACATTGGAGCATGGCCAACACGTAGAGTGCGCCCAGTAATTTGCAACTTCAAATTTCATCTCTCTTACTGACAGCAAATAATTTCTTGCATGTGCACTAATAATGCACAGCTTTAGCAACTGAACTCGATGGTAAATTTGGATCACTTACTACTGGAATCTCCTGGAAAAAGTAAATGTTTTCTAGTGATTTTTACCCGAGTTCGTCCTGTAATCTTTAACACTAATTTGTTTTGCAGAACGAGTGAAGCCTGGATCACAGCTAAGTGGCGGGGTTTTCTTTGTGGATCAAGTTCCAAGGACAGCCATGGGGACCATTGAAAGAGACCAGCTGCTTCCAAAACTGGATTGCCTTCTCCTTTGCGGAAAGTTTTCTTGATTCATGAGCACTGTGACTGTCATTCAACGACAAAGAGAAATACTGACTTCGAAATGCAAAGCCCCTCGCCAGAGCCCTAAAGTTTTTCGTCACGGCATTCCTTGAAACTTGTCACAACAGAAACAAGTATTGGTAGCTTGCTCACTGTGCCGGAGTTTCCGGGTTCGAACCCGACCACGGCGGCTGCGTTTCGATGGAGGCGAAACGAAGAGGCGTCCGTGTGCTATGCGATGTCAGCGCACGTTAAAGATCCCCAGGTGGTCGAAATTACTCCGTAGCCCTCCACTAAGGCTCCTCTTTCTCTCTTTCCACTTTCATTCCCACTTCCTCCCTTCCTTTACGGCGCGGTTCGGGTGTCCACAGAGCAAGTGTGACAGTTACTGCGCCTTTCCCTTCCTGTGAACCAATTTGATTTAATTAATTAGCTTGCTCAAGGGAAATATCCGGTGTGCTTGTTTGACCATGAAGCTCGAATTATCTGCACGTGGCCCTTTGCAAAAACCAGCGTCTCCCAGCGTCTTCCAGTGCAAAACCAGTAAGGTTTTCGCGCTGCGTTTGCACATGGGTCTGCTGGGCACGCTGGAGGTCTGCGATATTCACTGGAGCAGTAACGGGAAGACACTGGTTGCACTGGTACGATTGGAGAAAAGCGGTGGGATTAGCTTTTTGACGCTGGGTGTGTCGCTGGCTTTCGCGATGCACTGGAAGAAGCGCTGCATGTGCGCTGGGGCCGCGCTGGTCCCAGTATAGCCAGTGCGGCCAGCGGCGTCAACCGGTTAGCATCCCTCAGGGGCCAACATGGCAACAGCGTAGTCGCAATCGACCATCGGGGCGCATATGAAAAATATAGTTCAAGTATGCGCTTTTTGCTGCAAAGTCGTTGCGCACCTGTAAGAAAACAAAGGCAGTATCTTTTTTCTTAAATTTACATGTTTCGATAGGTGGTTTCTAGCGTTTTGAGAGAGAGCACGATCGCCACGCCTGTGATATCTCATGACACAATATTTCGTACAACTAAAACTGGAATTGAATAATGCGGGCTACTATGCAAATTAAACTTCACAGCTGATCTTATGGGCACTCTAACACAATGATTACTGCCAAAACGTTCATTGCGGGCTCAATCGCAGGCGAGCGTAGCCTGCACCGCGGCCCAGTATAAACAGCAAAAAAAAAAATAAAAAATAAAACGAGGAAGAGAGTAGTTTACCGAGTGGTGGGCCCATAAGAGAAAAAAAAAACATACTGCGCTTGTAATGCATAATTTTTTGCGTGTTTCTCAAGCTTTTGCGCTCCTTCTTACTTTGCGTATCAAGCAGCCGAGCCCTCTGTCATCGCAACGCTTCCCGAAATGTTTATTTACAAATAAGGTTTAGTTACACGCAAAATAGTGTCGTCGCTGCTGCGCTTGCCGGTATTGAAGCTTGGTCGCACTTTTTTCTTTGAAGTTTTGCATTAATGCTCCGTGTTCAGCGAAAATGACGCCCACGTAAGCAGAGCGCCACCGAAGAGCCGGCGTTGGCAAATGTGCCAGCGATGTCAAACTCCACATGTTAAAATGATTCCAGCGCACAAAATAGTGCACATTGGCATCCAGAACATTAGTTGCAAGTCGTGAGAGCAGGCAGCAAGCTCCAATGATCGAGAAGTTGCAATTGTTAGAACAGCAGCAATGGCCTGTAGACTGCGAAACGTGAAGTCCCAGCCTTATAAATGCGGTCATGACACAAAACGCAAAATTGCATCAGGTATTTCCAGTTCTCGGCGTGGCCGAGCGTTTAGCATAGAGAGCTGCAGATTGAGAGGTAGCGAGTTCGAAGCGCGCTAAGTCCCCCTTTTTTAACTTTTTGTAGCTTTTTTATCTACTTGAGGTTAGGCTTTTTTTTCTCCGGGCGACCAGTGCCGCTAGTTCGGAGCGTGCTAGTATGCCGCGTCCCAGTGCGTCCAGTGTCCAGTGTCTAGTGTCATACTGGGCCCATAATTAGGGATGGCGCTAGGGCACTGGGACCAGTGGCACTGGTTTTTGCAATAGGGGGGGGGGGGATGAGCTTGCCTTCCATCATTGGAGTTATTTCGGCCCTGATGGTGTCACTCATGAGACTGTAAAGAAGCTATTGTTTCCGTCAGCATAAGTCGAAAGGCATCAAACACGATACATGCAACTTCGGTGTTCAGCGTGTCGTTGGCTCTTATAAATTCTCAATGACGTCATACCCCAAATATTCGTTTAACGTTCAATTGCTTACTTCTTTTATTTGTACAACGCCGCGAACACGCCTCGTGCCAGATAAATATCTGCCCAAACATGACGACAAATAATGTACCTTGATGTTACGCGTTCACAGGCTACTTGAGAGCTGAACCACTACTTACATGACTTATTGGACAGCTTTAAAATTGGTGAAGACGACAGCTTTCCCCAAAGAAGAAAAAGCATTAAACTCAGAACCTTTCGACCACACCTTGAAACAGATGGGATCGATTTAAAATCAGCCTAAATGCTTTCTGTCGAAGGACATACAATCCTGTCCCCACGCACACACATACCCACCGGTTAATGGAAATTGTGTGCCTGCGCTTAATTCGGTCCGCCTTTTTTGTAACCGCTAGCCTTTTTGAATACGCCGCTTTAAGTCGGGGACACTGTTGTCGTTAGAAAACAGGAGAATGAACAGCACAACCCTATTGCAAAAAGCAGTGCCACTGGGTCCCAGCGCCCCAGCGTCATACATGACTATAATAATCATCATCATCATCATCATCATCATCATCATCATCATCATCATCATCATCATCATCATCATCATCATCCTGACTATACCTACTGCAGGGCGAAGGCCTTTCCCATATTTCTCCACTTAACCCGGTTCTGTGCTAGTTGCATCCACTTGACCCCTACGAACTTAACCTCATCCGCCCACCTAACTTTCTGCCGCCCCCTGCTATGCTTTCTTTCCCTTGCAATCCAGTTTGTTACCCTAAGCGACCATCGGTTATCCTCTCTTCGCGCTACATGTCCTGCCCATGCCCATTTATTCTTCTAATTTCCACTAGAATGTCGGTAACGTGAGTTATTTCTCTGACCCACTCTGCACGCTTTCTATCTCTTAATGTTACCCCTACCATTTTTTGTTCCATAACAATCTGGGTTGTCCTCAACTTAAGTAGAACTATCTTGGTTAACCTCCACGTTTCAGCCCCAGAGGTGAGTACAGGTAAGATGCAACTGTTATATATTTTCCTCTTTAGCGATACCGGTAAGGTGCTAGTCATAATCTGTGAGTGCTTGCCAAATGCGCTCCATTCCAATCTCATTTTTGTTATTTCCTGAGTATGCTGCCAGTATAACGCTGGAAACTGGGCGCACTGGGACGCGACATACTGGCCCACTCCGCACTGGCGGCACTGGTTGCCCGGAGAAAAAGGCCTGGGATAAACATTAAAAGCTAAAAAGTAATGAAGCACCTCAAGTACTATCAGTTCAGTTCAGTCGTTCAGTCGTGTCCAACTCTTTGTGACCCTATGGACCATATCACGCCATGCTTTACGGTCTCTCACTATCTTCCTAAGATCACATAACTTCATCTGCAGCGCCTCAAGGATACCATCTAACCATCGCGTTCGCTGCGTACCCCTTCTCCGGTGACCCGCAACCTTTCCTAACATCAAATCTTTCTCCAGCGACTCCTCTCTTCTCATCCGATGACCAAAGTATCTGAGCTTTAACTTTAGAATTTGAGCCTCCAATGAGCAGTCAGGGTTTATGGTCGACAATTATCGACTGATTTGATCTTCTGGCAGTTCAAGGAACTCTCAAGAGTCTCCGCCAACACCACAATTCAAATGCGTCAATTCTTCGGCGGTCAGTCGTTTTCACAGTCCAAGTCTCGCATCCATACATCACAACTGGAAAGACCATTGCACTAGTTATACGGATCTTGGTTGGCAGACCGTCTCTGCTCTTTACTAGGCGGTCAAGGTAAACCATGACTCTCTTTCCCAGAAGCAGGCGTCCCCTAATTTCATGACTGCAGTCTCCTTTCGGGGTAATCTTGGAGCCCAAGAAGAGAAAATCTGTCACAGTTTCAACTTCTTGTCCCTTGATGCTCCAGGACTTGATAGGGCAAGACGCCATGATCTTTGTCTTTTTAATGCTCAGTTTAAGCCCAAAGTTCTCACTCTCTTCTTGTACGCGCATCAAAAGTCTCTTGAGTTCCACTTCACTCTCTGCGATTAAAGTGGTATCATCCGCATATCTAAGGTTGTTGATACATTTCCCAGCAATCTTCACTCCAGCTGAAGACTCGTCCAGACCGGCCTTCCTCATGATGCACTCAGCATATAATTGAAATAGGCAGGGCGACAGTATGCAGCCTTGTCTACTTAAAAAAAACCCAAGAACGTAAAAAAAAAAAAAGAGTGCCACCAGCGCGCTTCGAGCTCGGCACCTCGACGCCAATTCAATCTCTAGCTCTCCACGCTAACCACTCGGCCATGAGGATTCTGTCTTTATTGCCGACTTGTACATTCAAAACAAGACGATTAACAATAAAACATGCCAGCACACTTTCGCGTGGCACGGCGGGTTAAAACTTTTTCAGTTTTACCAAACTGTCAAGCACATGAATCCATTGTGGCTGCTCGGGGAATGTCATATGCACTTCCCTGAACCGCACAACACTGTGTATGAAATGTTCTCGTACAGGATTGACTTGTATATCTGCATTGTTAAACTGATTTCTGGTTTTCCACAAGCTGTGGAGGCCCAGGAGCATTATTGTATCAAAGGGAAACTCCTCTGTATTAGAAAAAGGTAAAAATCGTATGCCATATGCATCTAGTGGTAGCTCTATTTTTAAAGTTCTCTGAAGCACATCCCAGAAAAAAATGGCATCCCAACAGTCCAAAAATACGTGTTCTATCGTCTCAGGTCTGTTACACAAGAAACAGTTTGTTGACCAAGGGACGAACAGGCCTTGAGCGTGCATCCATGTTTTGACTGATAATGTGCTAGTGTGGAGTTTAAAGAAAAATGATTTGACTGGTGGTGATATTGACATCTTCTTAACTCTCTTGAGTACATCATCTCCTGGGCCTGGACAGTGCGACAAACGGTATATCGGTACAGGAAGCATTGTGTCCACTAGGTCCGCATACAATTTTTTTCGCTTAAAATTGCGCAAATACTCCATGGAAAAGCGCACATGCAGCAATCTATACGCGAGCACCACTTCTCGCAAGTACCCTCTTACTGTAGCACCTACATTGAGACACGAACTGACAAGCAAATTAGGAAGGAGTCGACCAAGCCGAACTTGGATTACTGTTCTGAGGAAGACATCATTTTGGTCACGAAGGTACATGAAACGCGAGACAACTTGTCGCAAAAATAAATGCGCCAGACCAACCCTCCTTTTTGTACGGAAAGAAACAAATTTGTTCGGCTCGTCCTTTCCCAGGTCGACGCCCAAATGAAAACGGCAAAAACACGGTGAAGTTTGAAGTTTTCGTATGTTTGTCCTCGAAGCACTGAGCACATTCTTCACGGACCACACTTTAGCAGTAAGGAACAGATTACATATAATGACACTCGAGAACATGGATAACTGCCTTCCTTGCCACGTATCACTTTTTCCTTGGCCCTCGATGCCTGGTCATGCCAGAACGCATCTGGGTCCCGATAAGAATCAAGGGGCACTCCTAGATACAATGCTGGAGTGGTTGACCAGCGCATCCGAGAATAGTGTTCGGGTGTGACCTCCCAGCTACCATGCCAGAAACCGCAGCTTTTTTCCCAGTTTATCTGGGCACCTGCAAAATTTCTGTATCACATTCGTCACCTCACAAATACTTTCTCTATTTGCACAAAAGACAGCGATGTCGTCGGCATAAGCCTGTAAATACTTTAAATACTGTTAATACTTTTTAACAAGAAAAAAAAAACCTCGTCATGGCCGAGTGAGTTTCTCACTCGGCCATGACGAGTTTTTTTTTTCTTGTTAAAAAGTATTTACAGTGGGGCAAAGTCAAAGTATATTGCCACAAAGCGCTCTAGTAAAAGTAAGGGCTCACAAAGTTTCAAAAACGCTTTAGGTTAGCCAGTTCACTCAAAACTGGCATCCATTCAGGTTTCTCACTTTGGGTATCATAGATGGTGGTCAGGTTGTTGATACTCTCAATGAAATACTCCCTCGCTGAGCGAGCATTCACGTCCGTGTGTCTTACAGCCATTCTCGTTTTCCATACACTGGTTGGTTTGTGAGGTTTAACGTCCCAAAGCGACTAAGACTATGAGAGACGCCGTAGTTGAGGACTCCGGAAATTTCGACCCCCTGGGGTTCTTGAACGTGCACTGACATCGCACAGTACACGGACGCCACTCCGTTTCGCCTCCATCGAAACGCAGCCGCCGAGGTCAGGTTCGAACCCGGGTATTCCGGCACAGTAGCCGGGGGAGGCAAAGCAACACGAATAAGCCATATGGTACACCCCCTTGATTATGAACCGGCAAGAAGCGTATACCATAAGGTGTAATTGGCAAGTCCTTTTTTTAAAGCCTTCTGCAAGATATCCCACACAAAGACTGCATCCCAGCAGTCAAGAAAAATATAGTCTATGGTTTCCGGCTTATGACAAGTCAAGCAGTCCACCGACCACGGAACAAAGACACCTTTTTCCCTCAACCACGGTTTAACAGGTAATGTACCACTGTGTAATAGGAAGAAAAAAAACGTTTTGCTGAAGACCGTGCTGGCATCTTTTTAACTCTTTTTAGGACATCCTTACCTTCCCCTCCACAGTGTAATGATCGATACAACGGCACTGGCATCATTACATCAAGCAGGTTCTTATACAGTTGCTTTTGGGTTAAAGCGCTTAGGTATTCCATTGAGGATCTCACTTAAAATGTTGAAGCAAGCTACAACCTCACGCAAAAAAAAAAAAAAAAAAACAAAAACACTCAGTCTTCTGTATTTAAAGTTGCTAGAGGACACCAAAAATTCGGGTAAGTCTTGGCTTAGTCTAACTTGAAAAACTGTATGCAGAAAAGGGTCGGGTTGGTTCCGTAAGAACATAAACCTGGATACTATTTGTCGTAAAAATAAATGGGCCAAACCAAGTCCTCCACTTTTTACCGAGCGAAGCAAATTTGTATGACTTTGTCTCTCCCAAACTGAACCCTAGACGAAAACCGCCAGCAATCGGTGTAATTTCTGGACGCTAACCCTTGGCATAGACAATGCTTGCAAAACATACCAGACTTTTGCAACAATAAACAAATTGCATACAGTTGAACGCGCAAACACTGATAAATCAAGGCCACCCCACTTTGTTGTTTGACTGGACACGTTCACGTTAAGCATTCCAGAACTCTTTCGTATTGTTGTAGTGTTCCAGAGGCACACCAAGGTACCTCGCAGGTGTGACACACCAAGAAACTGTTTCGAAAAGGAAAGATGCGTTGCACCAAACCTTATGCCAACGCCCCAAACATTTGTCCCAGTTGACTTCGCTGGCCGTTTGCCTACAAAATCGACTAGCATCTTTGATTACTTCTGAAACGCTGTCTTGATCTTCAGAGAAAACGACTATGTCGTCAGCATATGACAATATCTTTACTTCGGTTTCCGTAAGCCTAAATCCTCGGACCCTTCCATTTTTTGACCACCTCTAAGGAAAACGGTTCTCTCTCTATATATGGCAAATAACAGAGGAGAAAGTGGACATCCTTGTCTTACAGACGATCTTATCTGAAAGCTTTCTGTGACTTGCTTATTTACAATAATGCTAGTGAAACAATTTGCATATGACTCCATCTATTATGACTGAGCCTACATTTACATAATCCAGTATTGGAAACAAAATTTCGTGACTAAGTTGCAACAAAACACCCGTCACAACATTCCAAAATGCTTTTAGCCATGTGAATATTTGTATATATGCTTCTCTCTTTAATTCCACATGTTTGATGCGGCCCAACAATATCCTTAATTACGTTCTGCAACCGTTTCGCTAGGACCTTCATGAAGATTTTGTAATCCACATTGGCAAGTGTTATAGGCCGGTATGACTTCACTGAGAGCAATTTGCCGGGATCATCGCTCTTTGGTATCAACACCACGTGCATCCTAATAAATGACGGTGTCGTTTCTTCTTTATCATATGCCTCGCTCAAAACTCAATGCAATGCCTGCGCTGCTTTCCCCTCAAAACCTTCATTAAAAGCTGCGCCCAATCCATCAGGACCAGGCGATTTTCCAGCGGCCAGGTCATCTATAGCAATTTCTATCTCTCATATGCTGATGGGCTTCTCCAAGCTTGCTTTCACGGTGTCATCGAGTCTTGGCATCAGTGGCAAAGAGCCTTTTTCAAATCCTTCCTCCACTCGCCTTGCGTCGCCTAGCAAGAAGCGAAA
Organism: Amblyomma maculatum; assembly: GCF_055883805.1. Classification (NCBI taxonomy): domain Eukaryota; kingdom Metazoa; phylum Arthropoda; class Arachnida; order Ixodida; family Ixodidae; genus Amblyomma; species Amblyomma maculatum. Next base: position 122,583,834 of record NC_139346.1, read on the forward strand.
ATATTCTACGAACGCTTTCTGCATCTCCACCCTGTCGCTTGTGACCCCATTGCTGGTGTTGATCTCTTTTATTTCATTCGTCATCGCGTACATGTTTTCCTCTCCTATTGAACGCTTGGTGGGCGCTTCTTGGGAAAATAATCTTTCTGCACGTGCTTGGACGACAGCCCTTTGTATTTGCGTATATCGATAGCCTCTAAGTGGTTTTTAACCATTCTGATTTCCTTCATATTGTTACAGTCCATATGAGAAATGAAGATGAGGAACTCGGTAGTAGTTGGACGAAGAAGAAGGGAGTGGGAGTGAAAAGCAGTGACCAAGGGCCTGCATGCCTCAAGTTGTTTTCACGCAGAGCATTTTAGCAAACATTGGTGGGGACCTTGGTTGTATATGTCCTATTGGTTGCTCAACGTCCTTTGTGGATATAAATTATGATTCTATATTTCCGTCAAATGTGAAGCACTTACTTTCAAGTCATCCAGTCTCCTGTGTGATCACCTTGAAAAGTTCCCAGATCACACTGTAATTGCCACTGATGCGTCTGTGACTGCGCAGAAAGCAGCGATTGGAATTTTTTCAGAGTCTCTTTCGTGGAGTTTTTCGGTGCGTGTCCCGGATTACACACCGATATTTCTAGCAGAGTTTATGGCAATTGGGCTAGCACTACTAAAAGTTTCCTACAGTCAATCAAAAATAATTTTTCTAACAGACTCTCTTTGTGTTTTGTTGTCACTGGAGTCAGCACGGGATGCTCTCTTGAGCCGCTCACTAAAGTATTTCACACCGGGGTGGCTGAAAGAAATACGCTTCATCTGGGTCCCTGGTCACAGCGGTATTTTCCAGAACGAAGCGGCAGATTTCCTGGCTAAATCAGCTCTTGATACATCTGTTTCATGTACCATCCCTAATATCACCATTTTTGGAATGTCCTGTTTCCAGCGTTATCAATACCTAGCCGCTTCATGCAATGACTCTTTGCTATCTACAGCCGAATACCAGCATCTCATATACTCATGGAAAGTTCGTTCATGTAAATCACGGCAGTGTGAGGTAACGATGACTCTCATGAGATGCAGGATTCCTCGCCTAAATCTTTATTTAGGTAGATGCGGGATCCACCCCCCAAACCTTTGTGAGGCTTGCGGTGAGATTGAAAATATTGATCACTTCCTTCTTGCTTGCCGAAGGTTTTCACATCAAAGGAGGGTGCATTTAGAAAGTCCAATTGCACGCTTGGGATTTATGTTGTCGGTCCCGCTTCTACTCTCCTTCGGTGCGAGTGCGAAAGGATTTTCTGTTGCCTCAAATTTGTCAGTACTTACATAACTACATCACAGCTACGGACAGATTCCCTTGCTAAATGTATTCCAAATTTACAAAATTCCAAATTTTTGCTTCGCATTTTTCTTTCAATCAATTTTTTATCCTAAATTTCATGTTTTTGTATTGTTGTCAATTACTTTAATGCACTAATTCAGTTTGTGTAGGACATTTGGAAGTCCACACTGAACCCTGGCCGATCCCCCTTCGTGGGTATGTGTATATATTGTCACCAACACACGTACCAAGCAGCACAACAACCGAGCTGGCCCTTTTTTAATCAAGCGAAGCTCGAGCGAGACGAGGATGACGCTCAGCCACGCGCCAAGACATTCGGCCACTTGGTGGCACTAGAAGATGGGCAGCGGTGTGTCATTGCCTCCCTTCCAAGAGGCATCGACCCGATGCCGCAAACGTAAGGGAACAGTAGAAAAGCGTGGCAAGTTATAGGGGAGTCTCTGGCTCTGGTTTGGACCCTAAAATGGTTTAACGATTGTAATCAGGCTTCATTCTGGCGACGTGAACTACTTCAGACTTCGGATGCCGAGCGGAGCGGACAGTGCCTTGTGGTAACACCTCGTAGTTCACCGCGCTGAGGCGACGGAGCACCTCGTAGGGTCCAAAGTAACGGCGCAGAAGCTTTTCAGAGCGCCCTCGCAACCGTATTGGGCTCCAAACCCAGTCTTGATCGCCGGGTGTGTAAGTCACCTCTCGGTGTCGCAGGTTGTAGCGCTGGGCGTCGTGTACTTGTTGGTGCCGAATTCGCTGTCGGGCAAGTTGGCGTGCGGCTTCTGCGTCACGAATAAATTGGTCAGCCCCCACGACAGTGGAGGGAGCAGAATCCGGAAGAAGCATGGCATCAAGCATAGTCAAAGGTTCGCGTCCATGGACCAAATGAAAGGGAGTGAAACGTGTGGTTTCTTGAAGCGCAGTGTTGTATGCGAACGTGATGTACGGCAGAATTCGGTCCCAGTTCCCATGATCGTCGTCTACATACATAGAAATCATGTCGGCAATTGTCTTGTTAAGCCGCTCAGTTAGTCCATTAGTTTGAGGATGATAGGCAGTTGTTTTGCGGTGGATGGTGCCACTGAGTCGAAGTGCCTCACTCGTGAGTGCCGACGTAAACGAGGTTCCCCTGTCAGTTAAGACGACTGTTGGGGCGCCGTGACGGAGTACAATGTTATGAATGAAGAAATGCGCAACTTCCTCTGTGGTACCACGGGGAATGGCCTTGGTCTCACAGTAGCGGCTGAGGTAGTCAGTGGCAACCGCTATATACCTGTTACCCATTGAGGACTTCGGGAATGGGCCAAGTAAGTCCATGCCCACCTGTTGAAATGGGAATTTCGGGGGATCGATAGGCTGCAGGAGGCCGGCTGGTTTAATGGGTGGTGTCTTCCGCCGCTGGCACTCACGGCAGGTACGGACGTAGCGGTGCACAACGGCAGCTAGCTTGGGCCAGTAGTACTTTCGGCGTATCCATGCCAATGTGCGAGAAAAACCGAGATGGCCGGAAGAAAGGTCGTCGTGGCACGCACGAAGAACTTCGTCATGAAGCGTGGTGGGTACTACTAGCAGATAAACAGTTTCTGTTGGACCGTAGTTCTTGTAGAGCACACCATCGCGCAAGCAAAATGACGACAGTCCGCGCATGAAGAGCTGAGGAGGAGATGACCCGGTTCCTTCGAGGTATTCGATGAGGGGCAAAAGTTCAGAATCGGCCCGCTGCTTTCGGGCTAACGTGGACGACGTGATAACACCGAGGAAAGCGGTATCGTCGTCGCAGCGGTCCGTGTGGCAGGGAATAGGGGCGCGGGACAGACAGTCAGCATCACTGTGTTTCTTGCCGGACTTGTGCACGATAGTAATGTCAAATTCTTGCAACCGAAGGCTCCATCGAGCAAGCCGACCCGATGGATCTTTCAGGTTTGCCAGCCAACACAGTGAGTGATGGTCGCTCACGACACGAAACGGACGACCGTACAAGTACGGACGAAATTTCATGACTGCCCACACAACAGCGAGGCACTCCTTTTCCGTAGTTGAATAGTTAACTTCAGAACGGGACAAAGTGCGACTGGCGTAAGCAATGACGCGTTCTGCACCGTCCTGCCACTGAACAAGGACCGCACCGAGGCCAATGTTAGTGGCATCCGTGTGCAGTTCCGTGTCAGCCTCTTCGTCGAAGTGGCCAAGTATAGGTGTACATTGGAGACGGGACTTGAGTTCCGCGAAGGCTTGTTCCTGGTCGGGGCCCCAAACGAACGGTTCGGCGTCTTTTGTCAGGCGGGTCAGAGGCTCAGCGATCTTGGAGAAATTGTGAACAAAGCGACGATAGTACGCGCAGAGGCCGAGAAATCGACGCAAGCTTCGTTTATCTTCTGGTTTGGGGAATGAAGCGACAGCGGCCGTCTTTTCTGGGTCTGGGCTAACACCTCGAGCGCTGACAATGTGGCCGAGAAATTTCAGCTCAATAAAAGCGAAGTGGCATGCTTCGGGTTTTAGAGAGAGACCAGCAGATCGGATGGCCTCGAAAACAGCGCGCAAACGTTTCAGGTGCTCGTCGAACGTGTCCGAGAAAATTACAACGTCGTCGAGATATACGAGGCATGACTGCCACTTCAGGCCAGAGAGTACGGTGTCCATCATTCGTTGAAATGTGGCAGGGGCCGAGCACAGGCCAAACGGAAGCACTTTAAACTCATACAAACCGTCCGGCGTAATAAAAGCGGTCATCTCACGGTCTCGCTCGTCAACTTCTATTTGCCAATATCCACTGCGGAGGTCAAGTGACGAAAAGTAAGTGGCATGGCGAAGGCGATCGAGGGAGTCGTCTATGCGCGGCAGGGGGTACACATCCTTTTTCGTGACGTTGTTGAGGCGTCTATAATCAACGCAGAACCTTAAGGTTCCGTCCTTCTTCGCGACAAGGACAACAGGCGTAGCCCACGGGCTCGTCGACGGCTGGATAACGTCGTCCTGGAGCATTTCTGTTACTTGGCGGCGGATGGCGTCACGTTCTTTTGAAGACCAACCCCGGTAAGGACGCTGGCATAGTGGACGTTTGTCGTCGGCAACTATAATTCGGTGCTTCGTTAGTGGCGTCTGTCGGACCTTGAAAGTTGATGCAAAACAATCGCGGAACGAATTGATAAGATTCTCTATGCAGCGTTTCTGACTGGGCAAGAGGTGTGGGTTCAAATCGGTATGAATGGCTGTAGACGTCGCATTGTCGAAGTCTGACGTGTTGGATAAAGCGTACTGGCCTGTCCATTCTCCAAGTTCATCAAAATAAGCGACCGTCGTGTTCGCCGTCAAATGTTGGGGTTCACACGTGAAGTTTGTCACTAACACTTCGGCTTGCCCACGGACAAGTTCGACAAGGCCCCGAGCTACACAAATTTGTCGAGTGAGAAGCAGTGACATGTTAGCTTCGGCAATGCCACGCGTGTCGGTGCTGTGATCACATTTGACTGTGACGAACTTCCTCGCTCTCGGAGGGATTATGTGGTCGTCAGAGACGCGCAACATCGTTTTCCGGACGTCCGTGTTGCTATCAACGGCTCGCTTGGTTGAAAACGATACTGTGAGCTGCTCCCGAAGGTCTATAACAGCACCATACTCTTGCAGAAAATCCATGCCTAGAATCAGATCTTTACAGCGGTCTTTCAATATGGCAAATGTGCCAGTGAAAGTAAGACCGCAGATCTCTATGCGGCAAGTGCACATGCTAATCGGCGTCATGACATGGCCACCGGCAGTGCGCATCTTTGGCCCAGACCAAGGCGTCAGAACCTTACGGAGTGTCGTTGCAACTGGCTGCTCATGACGGAAAAATCGGCGCCGGTATCCACAAGTGCGGTCACATCCCAACTGTCGGCAGTTACAAAAATTTTCCCGGAAACAATGCGTTCGCAGCACGTCGGTAAGTTCGTCGGATCGGGTCGTCGCCGCTCGGGCCGTCGCGTCAAATCGTCGGGTGGAGGCTGTTTATTCTGAGCCGTAGCGGCTGCTTCACCCCCGGAGGTCGCCGTGTTTAGTTTTCCCGGTGAGGGGACGTGCCTCTGAATTGCCCAGAGGAGGAGTATCGACTGGGTGACCCAGAACGCCTCGGGGATGACGATCGCGGCTGCCGTTGCTGTGACGTCGGGTGCATCTCGTTAGCAGCCAGGTATTCCTTAATCTCCTGTGGTCTTTCTCCATAGCGAGGTCGAGGCGCGTTCGGTGGGAATCCTCTTAAGCCCATTCTCCGGTATGGGCAATTGCGTAGAATGTGGCCAGGCTCGCCGCAGTGATAACAGAGCGGCCGTCTGTTGGGTGTGCGCCACAAGTGCGCCTTGCTGATGGCGGGACGCTAGTCTTGCTGTGGCTCGACGGGACGCAGGTAGCGAGCGGTGGTCCGGCAACGGGGCGGAATGAATGTGGCTCGGGGGCAGGTCGACGTAGGACATCACTATACGTCATAATGCATGGCTCTGATTGTGGTGCCGGCGGTGGCTGCACTGCTCGCCGGATTTCATCACGAATGACGTCTCCTGTAGAATAATTCACTGCAGGTGGTGCATTCAAGTGGAGGTTCTGCAGTTCTTCGCGAACGATGCTCCTTACAAGCTCCCGCAATGCCTCGTCCCTAGCTGCTGGCACGGACGCGCAGTAGGGTGTGGCCGCTACGCTTGCCTGACGGCCGTATTGGGTACAGCGTTCCTGCAGCGAACGTTCCATGCTCATAGCTTCTCTCGCGAAATCTGCGACAGTTCTTGGAGGGTCACGAATGAGGCCAGCGAACAACTGTTCCTTCACCCCGCGCATGAGGTGCCGTACTTTCGTTGCCTCGGGCATGGTAGTGTCGGCCCGATTGAAAAGTCGCGTCATGTCCTCGACAAACATATGGCCACGCTCTCATTTGACTGCTGAGACCTCGAACGGATTGCTATCTCTGCGTTTTCTTTGTGCGTACTCGAGCTGAACGTTGTGAGCAACTCACGGCGAAAGACGGCCCAGTTGACGAAGGACGTCTCATGGTTCTCAAACCACGTCTTGGCCGAGTCTTGCAATGCGAAGTACACATTCATTAGCTTCCGCTCATCGTCCCATTGGTTGAATGCGGCCACAAGGACAAAACTGGCCAACCAGTGTTCGACATCCTCGAACCGGTCGCCGTGGAATGATGGCGGTGATCGAGGTGCGAGAAGGACGTACGGTGGGGCGTTGCTGGAATGCTGACTTGTCTGGCTGCCCGTCGTGGATGTCATGGTTCGTAGCGGGGAGGACAGTGGTTCAAACTCAGGTTGTAGGCCTCGGAGGCGACGGCTGGCTTTATGGACAGGAGTCGCGTCCACGCGTTGATGAGCAGCGTCACTGACGTCTTCGGGGGCAACGTACATGGGATCTTATCCTGCACAATCCACCAAATGCCACCAACACACGTAGCAAGCAGCACAACAACCGAGCTGGCCCTTTTTTAATCAAACGAAACTCGAGCAAGACGAGGATGACGCTCAGCCACGCGCCAAGACATTCGGCCACTTAGTGGCACTAGAAGATGGGCAGCGGTGTGTCAATATCAAGGCAGAAGAAGAAGAATAAGTGCCGCCTGTTTCGTGTGCACCATTTCTTTGGCTTAGAAAGGGTGATTACATAGAGACAAGATTGTTACATTGTTGGTGGAGAGTGCGGTTTGGATGACACGTCATTTCGCCATCGACGCACCCCTGGAGCCTCGTCGTAGCCGCCGCCTTGCTGGACTCCCGCCACTGTTTCTTACAATGCCGCCACCGACTGAGCCTAGCCCAGTGCTTCTTGCCACTTCAAATCAGGTGAGTTCCGGCCTTTATCAACCTTACGGAGAGCCTCGTCCTTCCGCTGGCGCAGCGGGAAAGGACGTTGACGACTGGCTCCGCCGCTACCAACGGGCAAGCCGTTACAACCGCTGGGGACTTCGCTACTCAGCTCGACGACGTCGTTTTCTTCCTGACCGACACCGCCCTTGTCTGGTTTGAAAACCATGAGGACACGCTGACGACATGGCACCGCTTTGTCACCGAACTTAAACAGTGTTTCGGCGATTCGTCAGCGCGCAAGAAGCAGGCCGAGCAGACACTAGCCCATCGTGCCCAACTACCTGGCGAGACCTGCACTACTTATACCGAAGCGGCCTTCAAATTGTGCAGAACCATCGATTCTCGCATGTCTGAGGAGGACAAAATTGGGCATCTTTTGAAGGGCATTGCAGCTGATGTCTACAACTTCCTCATCGCTAAATATGATACCTCGACTGTGTCCGCTGTTCTCCGTGACATCCGCACATTCGAAGCATTAAAGATCCGTCGAGTAACTCCTAAGTTTGGAAGGTGTGCCAATGTGACAACCGTCGCCAGCGTTGACGAGCATGTTCGTACCTTACTTCAACTATCCGGCAGATCATTCGTGAAGAGTTACTCCGGCTCGATTCCCGCTGCCGGAACACGTCACCAGTACCCTACCGCCTATCTTTTCCGTGTGAACCTGCCTACAATCTGCAATCTCAGCCTGAGTTTTCTTCTGTTCCCGCAGCACACCCTGCCTCTTTCGAAAACCGCTCGTGGCAACATTTCGCAAGCCCTGTTTCTTCTAGACATCTTGATCAGCGTAACAACACTCGGCCGCGAAGACCTGGGCGAGCACCCCGGTTCGCAGATCAGCGCGATCCTGGTTTTTATCGACAGCATGGCATCGAATCCTTTCAGGACCAACCCCTCCTTCGGCCTACTCCTGTCTGTTATCGATGTGGCATCCCGGGCCATATTTCAAGACAATGCCGCCGTCGTCAACCATCGCGGTATGACTGACCAACGTATGCAGACCCGACCAGTGATCACCCAGTTGACTCCCATCGGTACTGGTCGTCTCCATCGCACGGCCAATTTGGGCCTGGTGGCGCGCGCAACTACTCCCTTGTTCCGACTGGAGTCTGATTCCACCGCCCGGTTTTCATGTTTGATAAGCGGTTTCCTCCAATAACATAGCGCTAGCACCCGGGGGCCATGCTGCGGGTCGACTCATCGAAGATGAGGCAGACGACGTGTTCGTGCTCTTGGAGCGGGCTCGGGGCCCGAATCCTTGGCAGTGGTATATGTTGGGACGTCCGGTGCGCCATGTGCTTGTGTTGCGTTGTACTAGCCTTCTGTGTACGCCTCCTGCCACGTAACACTATCTATAGTGGCTGTTCAGCAACCATGGGTCTGCATAAAGAAGGTAGAAAAATTCCCATAAAGAAATGTATGAGGCAAGGAGACACTAACTCCCCAGTACTATTCACATCTTGCTTAGAGGAAATATTCAGAGACATGGAATGGGAGAAGTTAGGGATAAGGGTCGATGGAGAATCCCTCAGTATACTACGATTCGCTGATTAGATTGCCGCATTCGACTGTATTCTTTTCCTATCGTACTGCTAGGGAGATCATTCTAATGAGTTTGTTGTAGCCTTCATTTTAAAGGTTTAGCTTCCTCCTGTATACCGAACGTATTTTCCTTTTTTGATCCCATTCTACCATTTCGGGCTGACGCGCACTAGTAATATAGAAAACGTGAGTTTTAAAAAATAACAGAAGAAAATGATGTTGTATACTTAAACAAATTCTCGCGACTTGGGTTAGGCGTCTTCGTTCGGAATGAAAGATGGCTGACAATGGATGACAAATTACGATAGCAGATGGCTGAAAGGAAGCAGAAAAAAGTGGCTGACAATTACGTTAGCAACACGCACTTTGAGCCTGACCCCTTCAGCTTATGTGATGTTATGAGGTAAAGAATTTGAGAAAAAGGAACATACAGTGTATCCCAGATAAATGTAACTATGATTTTAAAACATACTATGAAGCCTAGCTCAAATTAAGCGCTGTTCAAAATCGCCCATCCTACTCCGTAGTGTTTTAGTAAATTCGTAGACTGATTAACTGACGTTTTAAGCTTTTGGATGGAGAAAAATGTTTCAATAAGAGGTTGTAGACGTTTCAAAAAATGGGTAGCTATTTTGTTTTTAATACACTGCGAATAACGTACTCTGTTTATTGGCCTTCAAAGAAAGCTGTCACGTGACTAAGTACTATTGCAAATTATTCTAGAAGGGCGTATATGAAGCGATGCATAGGAAATCGAATTTTGTTATATGAGACGTGTCTCGGGACACTGAACTGGCGCCACCATCACGAGGAAGATTTGTATCGGGCAGGTATTGTTTTCGACTGGTAGAAAGGTTACTTTACATCAAGGCTACCCGGACTGAAACAATGTAACTAGCTGTTTTTCGACAAGTTCTAAGACCTTTACTTGACAATATTGTTACGAAGCGGCAAGCCGATGAAGGCAGGAGACGAAACATGACCGATGACGATGGTAGATGACGTTTAATGAATGTTCGTGTGCCTAGCGCGAGCGCTCCTGCCCGCGCCACTGCCCGCTTCTTCCTTGTCGTCCGTAACATGACCCGGGGCCACCGAGTGATTGTCCCGATCGTGGACGAGGAAGTTTAGCGATGTTAATGATTTTATGGCATGATGATGGGCGTGTCTGGATGCTTGAAGAAGAAGAGAAAGAAGGAAGAATAGAACGGCTTGCCGGTACGATGTTTGATGCTTGGGTGATCCGCCTCCCTTGAAGCTGTCAACCATCCGTCACCAGAGTCCATGGGACCGATGGCTCGAGGTCACGTCGGGCAGCTTGGGTGAGGGTTGCGTGTTCGTGTCCATCGGTTCCTTTGGGTCATTCGGGTTTTTCGGGTCCTTCATCTCGGTTCTGATCGGTATGTCTGTTCCCCTTGTCTTCAGGTCCGGGCTGGGCGGTGGTAGTTGTTCAGGTCTGGGCTTGAAGGGCTGGGCGAAGCTGCTCGACGATGTCCCTGGACCCTCGGTAGTGGTCCCGGCTTGAAGGTGGCGTCGATGCTCCACGGCGAGGATGGGGATGCCGTACGCCGCACCTCCAACCAAATGTTACGAAGCGGCAAGCCGATGAAGACAGGAGACGGAACATGAACGATGACGATGGTAGATGACGTTTAATGAATGTTCGTGGGCCTAGCGCGAGCGCTCCTGCCCGCGCCACTGCCCGCTTCTTCTTCCTTGTCGTCCGTAACAATATCTTCATTTCTAAGCCAATAATTATCCCCGAGTTAACGAATCTTTATTATTTAAGTTCTACGAATGAAAAAAAAAATGCTGCAGCCTAGACGAGGCAAACCGTAACAGCACTGTATTTCAGTGAGGTAGGGCTCACCATATTTTTCAAACGCTTGGTTACATTTAGCTGGGAAACCTTGTATAGTCACTTCTGTAATATCATTTAATACAGCATATCACATAATCAAAATACCTAAAGGTTTATGCTCAAATTGTGCTTTGTTATCTAACTGTCCGCCATCTTTTGGTCGTGGCACTCAATGCGAGCGATGAGGCATAACTCAAATCGCAAGAATTCGTTTAAGTTTACTACACCATCTTTTGCTAATTGTAACATCAATACTTTCTATAATTATGTCACGTAGTGGTGACAATGTTAAAAAATGAGCGGACTTGATTTTCACGGGAATAACCTCTTTATTGGGATGACTTGCGCCCGCAAAAGACCGAAAGCAATCGGCGGCGGCGATAGCAACCATCGTGCTCAGAGGTCGTCGATCTACGAATGGCGGTCGCACCCGCAAAACTCTATTTAAAGGCGACAAAGGAACATCCAGATAAAGCCGCAAACGATGACTAGCACAACCTGAAACATTGCAGAAACACACACGAGTGGTTGGAATCTTCGAAACACATCTCCGCGCATGCTGCACGACAAAGAAACTGATAAAGGTGCGTCTCGCGACAACGAGCATGAACAAACAAATATAGTGCCGCGAAACCTTCAAAATAGTATTTGTTGTTTTTTAACAGCCGCCGGCATACAGGCTTATCACTCTGATTCTGGACCGCGTATCAGTTCCGTAATCTTTGTTTGTTAATGCTCGATGTCGCGAGTCACACCTTTATCAGTTTTGTTGTAGCGCAAGATGCACCGAGATCTGTCTCGAAGGTTCCGACCACTTGGGTGTCTTTCCACAATGTTCCAGCCCGTGCTGGTAGCTGTTTGCGACGTTATCTAGATTGTTCTGTGCAGCCTTTAAATTGAGCGTTGCCGAGTGTGACGAGCATTCTTTGTTCGACGATCGACGAGCACGTTTGTTTCTATGGCCGCCGCCGAGTTGCTTAGTTCTTTTGCGGGCGCAAGTCAGCCCAGATAAACAGTTTCTTTAGTGCAATCATCGACCCTTCAATTGTGTCGTCGACCTCGTCACCACTACGTGACATCTGGTGGAGGTGCTGGCTTTGATCCTTCAAGCGAAGACCCAAGCCGTGTTCCTGTCGCCCTGGAAGATCAGCCTACAGGTCACCGAGCCAGCCGCCGACTTCAAGGCCTACAACCCGAACACGGTCTGCTGCTTGACCCCATTCGATCTCGGAAGGCATCGACGCTGACAATGGCCCAGCCTACAGCACCGGTTGTTTTCGTCCAACCCCGTGAGTCCCCCTGCTTCCATGGACGACCGGATGAAGATGCTGGAGATTGGATGGACCTTTTCGACCGTGTGGCAGAATTCAACGGCTAGAATGACGCCGCGAAACTTAGGCAAGTCTACTTTGTTCTTCAAGGACATGCCCGAGTTTGGTTCGAAAATCATGAGGCAACTATGAAGGATTGGGAGACTTTCAAGGAAGCGTTTCTGACTGCCTTTTCAAGCATCGTCCGAAAGGAAAAAGCCCAGGACCTTCTTCAGTCAAGCCTGCAACTTCCTAACGAGTCTGTCCTGGCGTACGTTGAGGAGATGAAGCGCCTCTTCCGCCGCGCCGACCCTAGCATGACTGAAGGTGAGAGAGTCAAACTTTTAATGCGAGGCGTCAAAGAATCGCTTTTTGGAAATCTTGTCCGAAATCCGCCAAGAACAGTGGCGGAATTTGAAACGGAAGCGTCTGCCACCGAGAAGACGTTGTACACCCGGATGCGCCACTACGAGCGGCCACTTCAGCCAGACTACTCAAGCCACTACCCCAGTGCATCTGCAAGTGGAGAGAACCTTCGTGACCTCATCCGGGAGATCGTGCGAGAGGAGCTCCGCCGAATGCAGCCATCATCGCAACAACCCCAGGTGGCGACGCTCGCGGACGTCGTCCGTGAAGAAGTCCAGCAGGCGCTGGGCGTTCCTGAAGCTACGGCTGCGACTGTTCCAGCACAAGAGGCAACAGCGATGAACTACGCTGGTGCATTACGTCGCCCTCCGCCCCGACGTGATGACTTTCCGAGCCCTCGCCGTTACCGGCCTGTTCCTGAAAACCGCCCCTTGGCTCCCGCCCGCCAAGCCTACCAACGACCAACAAGCCCCAGGAAGTGCGACGCATGGAGGACAGCGAACAACCGGCGATTATGCTTCCACTGCGGTGAGGCCGGCCACATTCTGCGGCACTGCCCGTACCAACGAATCGGTCTCCGCGGATTTGCAGTCGACGCTCCACGACCACGCCCAGGTGAACCGCAAGAAATCTATCTGCATACTATCTATCTGCATAGCGGTGAGATTGCGCCACCAAGCCGTCGATTCAGGTCTCCATCGCCGTACAGGGTCCGCTTTGCGTCGCCAGGACGTAACTATGATGGTAGTGTGCGCGGAAGGTCCCCAAGCCCCCGTAGGGGAAACTAAAGGCAGCAACCTTTGGAGGTGAGGTTGCTCAACGGCGAAAAGACGAAGATCCTCCGCCGCGGACGACCACTAACGACGACGCAACCATTTCATCGCCGCTCCACACGACGACATCGACGACAACACGACCAGAGTGCAAGCAGATACCGCCGCCCAGCGAAGTAACAACGGTATGCCCGGCCATGACCTGAAGAAACGACGGAGCCGAGATCGGGCACTAAGGCCCACGTGCAATGCGAGGACGCGAACAAGTGACCTTGAAGTTGATGTCGACGGTCGCAGAGTCACTGCCCTAGTAGACACCGGGGCTGACTATTCAGTCATTAGTGGACCGTTAGCCTCTCAGCTAAGAAAAGTTACCACCGCTTGGGATGGCCCGCTGATTCGCACAGCAGGTGGCAACCTGATTACTCCATCGGGACGGTGCACTGCAAGAATAACCGTAAATGGGCGTACTTACCCCACCAGCTTTGTGGTCTTGCAGCAGTGCTCCCGCGACGTGATTTTAGGCATGGACTTCCTAAATGAACATTGGGCTATCATCGACCTGCGATCCAAGCTCATCAAGCTCTCTGCAGACAAAGCCATTCCTGCTACGACGACGTCGATGCAACACATCCCTCTAAACGTCCTCGACGAAGAATTGAACGTTCCGCCCCGATCAAGTATCGCAGTCTGCGTAGGTAGCGCCAACATCGAAACCGCTGAAGGCATCGTCGAAGGAAATACCCAATTGCTCTTAGAACGAGGTGTCGGCATCGCAAGAGGCATCACGAAATTGCGGAGAAGTCAAGCTCAGGTTCTGGTAACAAACTTCACCGAAGAATACTGGCATCTCAACAAGGGCACGACGATCGCCTTTCTCGATGAATTAGCGGACCTCAAAGATGTATTCTCCCTCCACGACCAAACGCTGGAAGACGCACCGGACCTATTCCGTCAGCCCACATTTGACATCAACCCGGCATTGACCCACAACAGGAAAGACCAGATTCTCAGTCTGCTTCGAAGCTACGGGGAGTGCTTCTCATCGTCATCGAAGGTACGACAAACACCACTGGCCAAGCATCGCATAATAACGGACGAACACGCCCGACCTCTGCGCCAAAGCCCTTATCGCGTATCGCCGCGAGAACTCCAGGCCAGTCGCGATCAAGTTGAGGAAATGCTGCGTGATGACGTAATCCAGCCATCGAACAGCCCCTGGGCGGCACCAGTCGTTTTAGTCAAGAAGAAAGACAGCACACTTCGCTTCTGCGTTGATTACCACCGCTTGAATAGCATAACGAAGAAGGATGTCTACCCGCTTCCCCGCATCGACGACACTCTCGACCGGCTCTGCAATGCAAGGTACTTCTCATCGATGGACCTGAAGAGCGGATATTGGCAAATTGAGGTCGACGAAAGAGATCGCGAGAAGACCGCATTCATCACACCGGACGGCCTTTATGAATTTAAGGTGATGCCATTTGGCCTCTGCTCCGCACCAGCCACGTTTCAACGAATAATGGACACAGTCCTGGCAGGCTTGAAGTGGCAAATTTGTTTGGTATATTTGGACGACGTTGTTGTCTTCTCGTCAAACTTTGAAGACCACCTAAAACGACTACAGACAGTGCTGGAAGCCATCAAGTCATCGGGGCTAACGCTAAAAGCAGAGAAGTGTCATTTCGCCAACGAAGAACTCCGATTCCTAGGTCACATCGTTAGCAAGGACGGTATTCGCCCAGACCCGGAGAAAGCAGCTGCAATCGCACAATTCCCACCGCCTGCCGACTAGAAAGCTGTGCGCCGATTCCTTGGGCTGTGCGCTTATTATCGACGATTTGTCAGAAACTTTTCGCGGATCACCGAACCGTTGACGCAGCTTACAAAGGCTGACGCACCTTTTAAATGGGAAGCGCCGCAAGGAGAAGCCTTCGACGAACTTAAGCGCCGCCTGCAATGCCCTCCTGTGCTTGGCCACTTTGATGAAAACGCCG
The DNA here is from genome assembly GCF_055883805.1 of Amblyomma maculatum. Taxonomy (NCBI): domain Eukaryota; kingdom Metazoa; phylum Arthropoda; class Arachnida; order Ixodida; family Ixodidae; genus Amblyomma; species Amblyomma maculatum. The sequence continues at coordinate 122,598,846 of NC_139346.1, forward strand.
AGACCGGAATTCACACCGACGCGAGCAGTGTAGGCCTAGGAGCCATTCTCGTCCAGAAGACTGCCGGACAGGAAAAAGTAATCGCCTGCGCTAGCAGGTCTCTCACAAAAGCCGAAGTAAATTACTCGACGACCGAGAAGGAGTGCCTTGCGATCATCTGGGCTACTTCTAAGTTTCGTCCATACCTATACGGCCGACCATTCAAGGTGGTAAGCGACCATCACGCGCTCTGCTGGCTGGCTAATTTGAAAGATCCTTCCGGCCGCCTTGCCAGATGGAGCCTATGACTTCAAGAATTTGACATGACTGTAGTCTATAAGTCGGGCCGGAAGCATTCCGACGCAGACTGCTTATCCCGCGCTCCCGTCGATTCTCCACCGAAGGACGATGACGCCTTTTTGGGACCGGTAAGCGCCAGCAGTTTCGCAGAACAACAGCGATCAGACCCTGAGCTGAAAGCGCTAGCCGATTACTTGGAAGGAAAGACCGCTTCCCCTCCTGGTGTGTTCAGGCGACATTTATCACCCTTCACGTTAAGCAATGGCCTCCTCGTGAAGAAGAACTTTGCTCCCAACAAGACCGCGCAGCTTCTCGTAGTGCCTAAAACCCTTCGGCAAGAAATTCTGCAGGCGTTGCACTACGAGCCCACAGCAGGCCACCTCGGATTTGCGCGCACGTTGCGTCGAATCCAGGAGAAGTATTACTGGCCGCGACTGCCTGCCGAAGTTTTCCACTACGTGAAGACGTGTCGTGAGTGCCAACGACGCAAGACGCCGCCGATCAGACCAGCAGGACTACTAAACCCGATTCCGCCCCCAATCCTGCCCTTTCAACAAATTGGGATGGATCTCCTCGGCCCCTTTTCATATTCATCTATGGGTAACAAGTGGATCATCGTGGCCACTGACTACCTTACCCGTCACGCCGAAGCAAGAGCACTACCAAATGGTACGGCGGCAGAAGTCGCCAAATTTTTTGTCGAACAAATTCTCTTGCGACACGGCGCCCCAGAAGTGCTCATCACGGACAGGGGAACGGCGTTTACGGCAGAGTTGACGCAAGCCATCCTGGAATACAGTAATACAAGCCATCGACGAACAACTGCGCACCATCCCCAGACCAATGGCATTACAGAGCGCCTGAATAAAACAATCGCGGACATGATCGCCGTGTACGTCGACGCAGAACACAAGACATGGGACGCCATCTTGCCGTACGTGATCTTCACGTATAACACGGTAGTCCAAGAGGCGACCAGAGCGACCCCGTTCAAGCTTGTGTACTGCAGGGAGCTCACGACGACGCTCGACGCAATGCTGCCGCACGTAACCAACGAGGACAACCTTGACGTCGCCGCCTACCTGCAGCGTGCAGAGGAAGCCCGACAACTCGCACGGCTGCGTATTAAAGACCAACAGCGCACCGACAGCCGACGATACAACTTACGACGACGCCACGCAGAGTACAATCCAGGAGACCAAGTGTGGGTTTGGACGCCAATTCGCCGTCGCGGATTAAGTGAAAAGTTGTTGCGTCGATACTTCGGGCCGTACAAAATCCTTCGCCGCGTCGGACCACTGGACTATGAAGTCATTCCCGACGGAATGTCAGCATCACAACGGCGACGCGCACGCCCAGAAATTGTACATGTTGTGCGACTGAAGCCATATTACGCGCGTTAAAGAATCTGTGGTGTTTAAACTTTGCAGTGTTTATGTTTAAGTTTCTTTGTTCTGGAACATCGAGACGATGTTTTTTTAAGGGGGGAGTAATGCCACGAAACCTTCAAAACAGTATTTGTTGTTTTTTAACAGCCGCCGGCATACAGGCTTATCACTCTGATTCTGGACCGCGTATCAGTTCCGTAATCTTTGTTTGTTAATGCTTGATGTCGCGAGTCACACCTTTATCAGTTTTGTTGTAGCGCAAGACGCACCGAGATCTGTCTCGAAGGTTCCGGCCACTCGGGTGTCTTTCCACAATGTTCCAGCCCGTGCTGGTAGCTGTTTGCGACGTTATCTAGATTGTTCTGTGCAGCCTTTAAATTGAGCGTTGCCGAGTGTGACGAGCATTCTTTGTTTGACGATCGACGAGCACGTTTGTTTCTATCGCCGCCGCCGAGTTGCTTAGTTCTTTTGCGGGCGCAAGTCAGCCCAAATAAACAGTTTCTTTAGTGAAATCATCGACCCTTCAATTGTGTCGTCGACCTCGTCACCACTAAGTGACAATAGAATGTATCCGCATGCCAGGATCAGAGTGATAAGGCCGCATGCCGGCGACTGTCGAAAAGAGAATAAATAAAGATTTGAATGGTTTGCGGCAATATTGGCGCATGGCTGCCCAGAATGACACATTGTGTTAGGTGGATGGCAGGAAACCAGTCCTTTGAATGAAGGCTAGAATCGCTTTAAAATGATCTCTCGAGTAGTACGCTAGAAGAAAAATACTTTTGCCGGTTACGCTAGAAATTTGCATATGTGAACTTATTGCAAAGTTGATGAATGAGGCCTGGCATTGCTCGGCCTCTTGAACAGAAAGGTCGACGACTTGACTTACAATTCGACTACTGACGCACTGTTTTCGTTGCTTTGTTCCATAATGAAAAAACAACAATAAATGAATGGGCATGGTAGGAGATCTTATGACAGCAATAAACGGCTGCGAAGATTCGATGAAAGCGTCAAACAAACATGATAGGAATGCTTATAACTAATGTCGATGTAAACGGAACACCAATAATGGCAGCAAAATACTGCTAATTGCACTAGGTAACAATAGTAATGCAAGGATTGCTAAAAAAAACAATCACGATGTTTGTGAGCCATGTGCTCAATTAGGCTCTCATTAGATTGTAGTCGTTCTCTGAATAGATATATGAGGATTTTTGTATTGCTGTTGGGTTTGTTCTCTGCACACATCGAACTGAGCACGTTCAACGTCCCCACTCAGGCTTCTGAAGGCATTAAAAGCAATTTGAACGGTATATGATGACAGCAACCCCATGAATGGCAGCGAACGACTATCAGTTGTGCTTGATAACAACAATAATGGAAGGATTGAGCAATAAGAAAGTTTGTGAGCATTTTGCTAGGTTATGGTCTTATCTATATTGTAATCATTGTCTGAATAGACTTATCAACACTTTTGTATTTCTCTTGTTGTTTTTGTACTCCCGTTGAACTAATTAAATTCGAAGCACCGATGCAGGCTACTGAAGATATTCAAAGGTATTTGAACGGCATAGATGAAATCTGTAATGAAAATTTTGGAACTTTACAGGGTATATTGCATTCATGCCGAATGCACTTTTAAAAAACCGTGCGCAGCGCTCTAGACCAGAATTACTTCTTGCTGGATATAGAAGGGAAATATGATTATTAGTGGCGTAATGAACCTTAAGGGACATCGTGCATTAACGTATGCTAAAATGAAAATCTTGATGCTATAAGAAAAATAAAGAGATTGCAGACGAGCGCCACAAAGTCTAGCCTCGGTATCACCTTCATGAGTGTCACAATTTTTCCACTACTCGTGGTATGCACATATACTTCAGTTATAATTACATTCTCACCACATTTAAATCCTGTCGAATGAAGTAATCCCTCCAAACATCAAAATATGGCTGCGATACAAAATGATCTATCAGGACAAATTTTTTCTGCTCCAGTGCCGAAGTGAACAATAATGATACATTTGTTTTATTCATTACTACCATCCTTGGTGAGCTCAGGGAGGAGGAGCACCACAAAACGGGATTACAATTTTTCACCCACATATTTAAAATACGCAAACACAAACAAGCTGACACGCACGTATGGAATTAAACAAATTGTTGGAAAATAAGATACAGCAAAATGTTTTGATGGAATTTCAGACACAAAGAGAAATACTGATAAAATCCTAGTAAAGGAACTAGAGCTCATTAGTGAATATAATGTAAATTGACTTCGCAAGGTAATCGCTCGAGGAAAAAAAGAATATTCGAAAATGTTGGTCCTGGGCCGATAAGGGGTAAGCGCAATTGGGCATGCCGATGTCTTATTACTCGCGTGAATTGTGGTTTTATGTATTGGTCTAGAATACTTGATGGCATGATACTTTTTATAACACAGATAAGTTGGCCGCATAAGGTTTCTTTGGGTTCCAGACTCTGTATGTCATGGTAATTTATTATGGTTGGTTTGTAATCGGTAGTGAAATATATCGAAAAAAAAAAAAAAAAAACTAATCGAACAACTTTGCGCTCAACCATTTCATATCATTGTTAGCTTTCTTAGTAAATAAGTTTCACACTGTGCAGGCATATTCTAATATAGGTCTAATCATTCCCATTTGAGGTAAATGTTCTGTTGCGGTAGGGGTTTATTGTTTAAATTTAAGGAAGCACAGTTTATGGAGGATGCCGCGTTAGAAACCGGAGTGCTCCGATGTAAGGTATTTGGTATTGCGACAACAAAGTACTTATACTGTGCTACTTCAAATGGTAGATTGCACTGATAGATGAGGCTACGAATTTTACTGGCTATATTCATGGATTGTGGGCTCTTTTTGTCGACATTTAACTTGATGTCGTTTCGTTTACAGCAATCATGAATTCAGTTAAGATTAGTTTAGCCCTGCTTGGTCATCGAAGTTGTAATTTTAGTGAACAAAATACAACTATCCCCCTTAGAGCTGGATCTGAACTGTTTCCGTAATGACTTAAATAATGCTATTTATGTAGATTGAGAATAATATTAGAACAAGTCCGCTTCCTTGAGGAGCACCACAGGTAACCGGTTGAGCGATGGGATGATTAACCACCAGCGCACATAAAATGAGTTCTGTTTGTGACGTATACCCCAATACATATCAATAAAAACACCAGTAGACCAGCTGAGCTTAGTTTACGAATTAGTTTTTTATGTGAAACTAAATTGATCATTCCAGTAAAATAAAAAAAATTACATATATATGGTCTGATTTATCGATGACTTCTTCGATTCTGTACAGAATCGAATTGTATTATAGTCGACTAATATTTCCTAAAGGCGCGCCAAAGTCGAATTAGTAATCGTTTGTTATTCAGATACCCAGCTACAGAATTGTTGATAATATGTTCAAAGATTCTGGAACCTGAGGTGATAATTGTTAAGAAGGAAAGGGCGCCTTTTTTGAATACAGGAACAACACATGGCGTTCGCCAGTCAGAGGGAAAGCTACCTGATAAAATGGATGCTTAGAATATGATGACTAAGAACTTGGATACCATTTCCGCGTACCGATGCAGAAACATATTGGGGACTTTGTCTGACCCTGGAGAGGCTGATAGGTTTAAGTTCAGCAGCATTGAGAAAATTGCCAGGCATGGTAATTCTCATTTTGTTCTTGAGGAACATCAGCGCAACGGGTAAGAAAAAAATAGCACTTACTGAATAGGCATTAAAACAATTAGTCGAAGGCGCCGTCGTCCACGTTGTGTTCTATAGGTTTTGCTTTTTGGTTAGTAAGTTTCAGAACTTATTAGGTTTATTCTTGACAAAGTTAGTAAGGTCACTCGGAAATATTGTCGCTTGGCATTGTTCACAGATTGAGTGAACAAGGCCCCTGTCGATAAGTAGTGCTCTGACTGGCGTCATTTCCATTCAAGCGCTCCAATTTTCTTTCTGCTCCTAAAATATATCGCGTGCAAAGTGTTATTTTCTGCGCTTTCTTGGTCTGTTAAAAACGAAATTGCCAACTTAATGTTTGCATATTTTCTTAAATTACCACCATACAACAGCGATGTAGGATCCAATGAAATCCCTCAGTAGCAAATCAAGATATATAGCCAAGCACGGTTTCACCTCTTGCGCACGAAAAATGTTTTCAGTTGGAGGTTCCAGAGCACACAGAGCGCCCATAGTATTTAAAACTGCGCGATATCTACCTATTGATTGTCTCTGTTGCCTACGGCAGATTAATACTGTCCATTGTTAAAGGCACAGGGAGGGCTTCTCAATGCAATGTTCATAGTAAGAACGCTCGAAAGCATACGCATACGTCACTCAAGCAAGATAGGTTCTGCCGTTTCGATCGCGCCGCAGTTGTCACAATGCGGATTGCTCATCTGACAGAAAGGTATCGCAAACCTTTTGTAAATGCACAGTTTAAGTGAATTCGGTGATATAGAGTTTACAGATAGCGAGGAAATCTGGTACGGAGTCTTGATCTTAGATTAGTATCAACTATAAGTATAGAAATTGGTAGTAATGTGTTGACAAGCTCCAGAGCAGATAGTTTTCTTCAAACGCAAATATTTTAGCCACTTGGGATACATCAGATCTCGTGAAGAAGGTAAGAATATATAATTAAAGTGTGTGACCTTTACGAGCCACTTCATTTACATGCATTTTTTAATTGGCAGGAATGCCACAGTTAGCTGGTATCCACTGAAATGTTATGCTGTGGCCTGCGGCAATACCTGAGACTCCCCTGATGGGGCTGAGACAGGTAGGTCATCGCCGCTTGCGGCGGAGGCTTGCCTGCCACCAAATTTTTATCTGTTGTGGGCCGTCATTGTACCCGCCACAGCTTCGGTGGTGGATGACGGCTGTTGTTGCGGCGCGCGTCTTTTCTCTGCCTCTTCCTTTTCTTTCTTCTCTATTTTCTCTTCTGTCTGCACGAGGTAGCGGAGGTGGCTCAGCTACAGAGCCAGTAGCAGGTCCGTGCATTTTCTTTTCCTTCTTCCTACAGCCACAACAACATAGACATCACATGTTACGGGAAACTGGTTGATGATTAGTTTCGTTGAGTAAGTTGGAGAGAATTTGCTAAGACACTTTAGAGTCGGCAATGTAGCCCGTCGACCTGGGGCTCGGCGCAGGATATAGCAGAGAGGTTCTTTAATACCATGAATATCGCCTGATGTAGATGATATCTTAGCCATAGGCTCGGCAGCAATTCAGGCATGAGGTTCACCAACCTGATTCTCTTTTTTGCACTGGAGAAAATCCACTACGCTGCTATGCCACTGCGCTGCTATGGCCGACGATTCAGCATAATCCGCTACAAGGACAGCCAGAGAAAGAGTGCTATAGCAGACGACAGTCCAGGAAGAGGAGGACACACACACATGCGCTCTGAGAACGAATAACCAACTCGACCAGCAACATACCCTGTACAAGGACGGCGTCGCGTAGAACATAGCTCCCCCACGATCAAGATCGGCACGAGGCAGATAGGCCGTAGCTACCAATGCTGATGGCAAGCGTACTCAAACAGACGTCATCTCAGACGATAAAAGCAAGCTACTGAGACAGCGCCATCCTGGCGTCAGATCGACCGCTGCCTGGCTTAAAATCAACAGGAACAGCTGAACGGCTCCTTGGGCTCGGCGGCACATCAGGCATGTGGTTCACCAACCCGATTGTGTTTCTCGTACAGGTGAGCAAACGCTACGGCAATTTCAATCGACTCAGTGACCCGTGCCCCGTAGCGCTGCCGTGCCCAGGCCTGATTGCCCAGTATTATGCAATATTCTTTATTCCAGGAAACTCCTGCTGCTCTCAGGAAAACATTGAAAAACATAGCCGCACTTGAAAAGAAAATATCATGTCTCCAGGAAATTGACATCTTTAGAGAAAAAATTATTGCCCTGGAGACAAAAATAGATGCCCTTAAAAACCGCTCTAGATGGTCAAACCTAATATTTTATGGCATTCTCGAGGACAGCAAAGAAGATAACGAATCACTGGAAGAAACAGTAAATAGGAAATTGCAACAGATATACTAAAAATATTGATCCTGGTACTATTGAACAAATTCAAACTAAGTGGTTCGTAAGCTTCTTGATTCTCGTGAAAAAACAAGAATATTAAAGAATTCCCGCAAGCTACAAGGACCAAAATATTCGATTAGCCAGGAATACTCTGACCGCGCACGTGGCATCAGGAAAAAGTTGTGGGACGCTGCCAAAGAGTACAAATATAAGGGTGATAAAGTTTCACAACTTTTTGACAAGTGCGCATTAAGGGGGAACGTGTCTACAGGGACGATGAGCAGGACTGCATTGAGCCAGCGAAAACCATGCCCTGCTCTACCGTCACATCAAAAACAGCCAAAGCGAAAAAGTAACATTGCGACTGTGCCGTCCTCCCAAGAAAGCCAAATAACGTTTGTTAATATAAAAAGGCCCGTAGCATAAAAAACAGAGCTGCGTCCTTAGAAAACATACTTATCAGTATAAAACCAGACTTTATGGCGGTAACAAAAACCTGGCGGACATCTGATGTAAAAGATGATGAGGTTACTCACTTCAATTGTGCTCTCGCTCGAAAATATAGAACAACACGTGGTGAAGGAGTTGCCTTCATCAACAAAGATACAATTCATGGTACTTCGAGATATTGAAGGTGTGGAAGCAATCTTCGCAAAACTACTTGTTGATTCCTGATATACTGTATTAGCTGTGTTTACCGTAGCCTGTCGAATTATCGAAAGGTCATGTTAACACTACATCAATATATGGAATATCAACCTTCAGGGGCTAAACTGATATTGCTCGGTGATTTTATTCTCTCTAGCATTGACTGGTTCTCAATGAAACATCACAGTGCTTCTTCCCATGCTCTCTTTGATATCATGCTGCAATTTAGTCTAACCTAGATGGTAAACCAACCAGTACGTGAGCAAGAATCCGCACTTAACACTCGATCTGGTTTTTGTTAGCGATTACTTTCTTGTCAGTAGTTATAAAATAAAAATACTTGAATGAATCTGTGATCATAAACTAACCATATAGAGTCTGCACTTGCTGTTGCACGTTCCGTCACAAACTCACATCCTACGATTCTCGATTTTTCCAAAGCAGATGATTATAGCATTTTAGAGCATCTTTTCTGTGAGTTCGACTCCTTCAATAATCTTGCACTCGATCCTTCCACAGATAATAACGTTCTATGGAACAGATTTATAACTATCGTATTTTAGTGCGTTCATAAGTTCGTCCTACGAAAAAAGAAAGTAATTAGAAAACGCCACTCCTGGATTACACGTGACGAAACTCATTCCAAGCGCAAAGTTAATCGTTTTAAAAAATTGTTGAAGCGAACATCTTGCTCGGGAATAAAAATTAAACTATCTCATTTATACAAAATCTAAAGGTAGAAATAAAGGCAGCTAAAGTACACTACTTTCCCTACATCATTTATAAGAACTGTTACCGCAAAATTTTCTTGTCAACTTAACCCCAAGACGAGCAGCGATAATCCCGTCGCATAAGTAGAAAGCGCTAAAAAGCGGATGCACTGAATGATTAATTTATATCGGTATTCTCCAAGAATAATGGCATAGTTCCTCCGCTGAGTAAACCGACACTAAAACATGTTGAACCTCAAACTATTACTGAGGATGGAGTATTGAACCTGCTACTAAATCTGGACAGTAAAAAGAGGCCAGGGCCAGATAAAATCCCAAATTCCTTTCCGGATAGTAATGCCGAGTGGGTATTCAAATATTTACATATAGTGTTTATTAAATCCCTCTCCAACTTGTGCTCTTCAAATGGATAGAAAATAGCTAAAATGATATCTGTACACAAATCAGGAAACAGTTCCACATGTTACTAATTACAGGCCCATCTGCATCGCCTGCATAGCGTCTAAAATACTCGAGCACTTACTCCGTAAGCACATCAATGTATTTCTCGCAGCTATAGCAACACATTGTCTTCATTCTATCATGGCTTCCGTTAGGGGTTTTCAACCGTAACGTATTTATTAGAATTAGTGCACAGCTTATCTCAAACCATAGACAACCAGAAACAAACAGATCTAATACCATTAGACTTTTCAAAGGCGGTTGATCAGGTGCCTTCACTAGGCTTGCTAAAAAAGTAAAATTGACGCTAAACCATGAAACTATAATTAACTAGATTAGTAACTACTTAACCGGCGGGACATAGTTTGTACAAATCAACGATCAAGCATCTAATATAGCTCATGTTGCATCAGGCGTACTTTAAGTCTGCGACTTGGCACCTGTATTGTTCTTAATTTTCATCAATGATATAGTGATTACTGCATTATATATCAAGAAATTGACTCAGTCGATGACTACGAAGCTTTTAACAGTCTACTAGAAGCTATAAACAACTGGTGCATTGATGGAAGATGACACTTAATGCAACTAAGTCTGCTGTCATGTCAGTAACTAGGAAGAAGCATATATCGAGATTTCAGTAGACTATAAATGACACCCCTATCGCAGCAGTTAATGAACATAAATACGTAGGCCTATCAATAACCTGCGACCTCAGATTGAACGCCTGCATCTATTATATGACTTAAACAGCACTAAAACAACTATGTTTATCATGCGGCTTCTCAAAATGGCTCCTCCCTTACGAAAATGGGTTTGAGTTTCTGGTTTGGTCTTAATGTTTTCTTAATGAGTACAAAGGAACTCAACAGACATTCAATACCTTCTGTGTTTTAGCAACAGCCATAAACCAAATTTTCAGCTGAAATTTCACATTATTTTTCTTGTTTTGAAAATCAAAGGAATTTTTTTTTTGTAAACTGCTAATGTGTAAGTACAGAATGTGAAAAGTCAATGGGAAGTAGGATGTGTATTTTCTCGGTCATTGCACCACTCATTGAGAGGACACGGTTTGTTTCAACCTGGAATACAATGCAATCTGAGCAGTTCAGTATAGAAAGAAATTATTATGAACCATCACTACTTGTGCGTTACTATTACTGCTTGATAATTTTGAAGGACGTACACATAAATAATGAGGAACAACATATGTTTAAGACAGTTTAATGAATTCTACATGCCCTTGCATTACTACAAGAGAGGAAGGTGGCCTGAAATGATTGAACTCAAAACTAAGCATTAAATTGATCATTTGACAGGAATGTGCATTTAAGTTCCTTTCACACATGCTATGCTTACAAAGTAACCACTCAAAAGGAGACAAGGAAGAGAGTAGTTTACCGAGCGCGATGGGCCCATGAGAGAAAAAACAACATACAGCGCTTGTAATGCATGATATTTGGCGTGTTTCTTAAGCTTTTGAGCTCCTTCTTGCTCTGCGTATAGATTAGCCTAGCCCTCGGTCATCGCATCGCTTCCCGAAATGTTTACATACAAATAAGATTTAGTTACCACAAAATAGTGTTGTCGCTGCTGCGCTTGTCGGTATTGAAGCTTTGTCGCACTTTTTTTTCCCTTCAAGGTTTGTGCTACAGCTCCGTGTTCAGCGAAAATTGCGCCCACGGCACAACCACCGAAGAGCCAGCGCTGGTAAATTTGCCAGCGATGCCAAACTCAACATGTTAAAATGATTCTAGTGGACAAAATAGTGCACATAGGCATCCAGAACATTAGATGCAAGTCGTGGGAGCAGGCAGCAAGCTCTAATGGTCAAGAAGTTGTAATTGTTAGAGTGGCCGCAATGATCTGTACACTTCGAAACATGCTTCGAAACACGAAGTCCCAACCTTATGAATGCAGTCATGACAAAAGATGCACAAATGTTTCCAACGTTTTCAGTTCCCCGAATTCTGCTTCCGGCAGCCGAGCTGAACGGATCGCAGGGTCATGGGCTCCAACGGAGCGGCGATAGCGGCCGTGACGGCCGCGGAAACGGGATCGATGCAAGCGAAGATAAGGACTACCAGATTATTTTGCTTACACTGCCAACCGGTCGTGTTGTTTTAAACACGGTTTTTCTTCACGGTGATGTACGAGTGAGGACTTTCCGGGTCGAAGATTTTCGTGACGCCCTGGCCGAGTCCGGTGCGCTCCCCTACGTGGTTGCGTTGGGGGCGTACCAAATCAACCATGTCTGGGCGGTTACCCTGCGGAGTGCGGAGACAACAAAGAAGCTGCTCGCCTTCAAGGAGCTGCAAGTGGAGAAACGCCGCTGTCTTATCATCGACCCGGAAGACCAGCAGGTAAAGCTGCGGCTTCACTGGATGCTTCACGGCGTGGCCGACGAAGACATCCGGACGGCGTTCGCGGCGTTTGGCAAGGTGACGGAAGTCACGCGTGAGCGGTGGCGGCTACAAGGCGTCAATGACAAGGGTTCTACGACAAGGACTGTCCTACTGAAGTTGAAGCCGGGCCTGAAAGTGGACGACCTGCCACATCAGGTACGCGTTGCCGGAGAGTTGGCCCTTGTCGTGGCGCCTGGACGCCCGATGCAGTACCTCCGCTGCCACAAGCACCGGTCATGTGCACCGGGAATGCAAAGTCCCCCGCTGTACGAAATGTCGGCAGTACGGCCACGCAGACAACGATTGTGTACGCACTTACGCGGCTTCTACGGGTGCAGCATCAAAAGACGACACGGCGGAGCTCCTGATGGACGTAGTGGCGGCCGAAGAGTCCGCAAAAGGCATTGAGGAACAGGAAAAAAAACGACGCTACGGACTTTTTAGGACCTTCCAGCAGCGATGCCGGGCGGAAACCTGAAGCGGGAGAACCGGCGGGAAACCAGATGGAGGAGCCGACTGAAGGAGTAAGTGGACCGGCACTCAAGGAAGCAGAACCAGCGTCTCTGTTTGAGCAGAACCATGACAAGAGCGCCGCCCGCTCCACCGGCGTTCCTGCCCCATCGAAGCGGCCCCACGCCCAGACCAGTGCTGAAGGAGATAAGGCGACAGCTCCCAGCGTCGGAGCCGCCAGCAAAAACCAGCCAAGGACGGCGATCCACTTTGCGGCCGCGACCTAATGTGTCGGCGGAGAGGAGAGACCACGACAAACCGCCACCGCAGTCAGGCCTGCCGCCAGCACCGGATGGCTCCGGTGTCAAAGACGTCTAGCCACGCGCGAGACGCGAGAGGTAAGCACCATGTTGCCAGCCTCTTTCCTCTGTATGAAAATGGCTTCTGCGGGTCCGATAAAAGTAGGTACACTTAATGTCAGGGGACTGGCAAGCAAGAAGAAGCAGGGCCAGGTGTACCGCCTTTTAACTGAACATGACATCGACGTCCTGGCCGTACAAGAAACGAAAGTTGATGGCGAAGAAGAGACCGGTATCATGGTGCGACGTTTCACGTCTAGATATTTTGCAGTAGTGAGCCACGCAATTGGCACGTCTGCGGGCTGTGTCATTTTTGTTAAGAAATTACCCGGACTCGAGGTTCAGGCACATATGGCATGTCCGTCGGGCAGATGTGTTTGGATTGATTTTCTGTACAACAAACAGTATTGGCGCATTGTTAGTGTGTACGCTCCAAATGTTGTGGATGAGAGGGTAGCCTTTTTTCAAAACGTACAAAAGTACATCAGTTGTGAGAAATCCCTGATTGTCATGGACGACTTTAATTGCGTCTTGAGAGGCTGTGATAAATCCAGTACAAGAGCGTTTAGGGACAGAAGTACTGAGGCTTTCTCAGAAATTACACTAGCAACCTTGACGACGTGGCGGAATGTTTAGAAGGATCGCGTTGAGTGAAGTTTACAACTTTCCAGCGGTCAAGCCACGCGCGGCTGGATCGCATTTATGTGTCTACAGACGTCATATCAAAATGCAGTAGTTACAATGTAGTACCGATTTCATTTTCTGATCATTGCTTAGTGGAGCGCGGGATAGGGACAAAAAATTGAGGCAATCAGTTTTCATGGGAGACGTGGAAATTAAATAATAAGCTCATTACAGATATCTTTAGTAGGAAAGTAAGCGAACCAGACGTGTGGGATCAAACGTCGCACCATACAATCAATCAGGTGATAGAAAAATGCTCGGAATATAACCAGCCCTTATACATAGCATTCATTGATTACGAAAAAGCATTTGACTCAGTTGAAACCTCGGCGGTGATGCAGGCATTGCGAAATCAGGGGGTAGAGGAGCCGTATGTGAAAGTGCTGGAAGATATATATAGTGGCTGCACAGCAACCATAGTTCAGCATAAAGAAAGGAACAGAATTCCCATAAAGAAAGGTGTTAGGCAAGGAGACACAATCTCCCCAGTACTATTCACAGCTTGTTTAGAGGAAGTATTCAGAGACTTGAAATGGGAGCAGTTAGGGATAAAGGTAGATGGAGAATACCTCAGTAATCTGCGATTTGCTTATGACATTGCCTTGTTAAGCAACTCGGGGATGAACTGCAAATAATGATTGATGATCTGGACAGGAAAAGTAGAAAGGTGGCTTGAAAATCAATATGAATAAGACTAAGGTAATGTTCAACAGCCTCGGGAAGGAACAGCAGTTTACATTAGGTAGCGAAATACTGGAAGTAGTAGGCGAATATGTCTACTTAGGACAGGTAGTAACCGCGGATCCGGACCATGAAAAGGAAATAACAAGAAGAATAAGATTGGGATGGAGCGCATTTGGCAAGCACTCGCAGATTATGACTTACCGGTATCGCTCAAGAGGAAAGTATACCGCAGTTGCATCTTGCCTGTACTCACCTATGGGGCTGAAACGTGGAGGCTAACCAAGAGAGTTCTACTTAAGTTGAGGACAACCCAGAGGGCTATTGAACGAAAAATGGTAGGGGTAACATTAAGAGATAGAAAGCGTGCAGAGTGGGTCAGAGAAATAACTAAAGTTACCGACATTCTAGTGGAAATTAAGAAGAAGAAATGGACATGGGCAGGACATGTAGTGCGAAGAGAGGATAACCGATGGTCGCTGAGGGTAACAAACTGGATTCCAAGGGAAGGAAAGCGTAGCAGGGGGCGGCAGAAAGTTAGGTGGGCGGATGAGATTAAGAAGTTCGCAGGGGTCAAGTGGATGCAGCTAGCACAGAACCGGGTTCAGTGGAGAAATCTGGGAGAGGCCTTCGCCCTGCAGTGGGTATAATCAGACTGATGATGATGAAGCGAAGAAATGGACAAAATAGAGTCTAGGGGGGAGATGAAAATATGAAAGCAGTGGGAACTTTGCAAAGAGCAAATAAAGATAGCAGCAATCGAACGGTCAAGCTGTATACGACAAGAAGAGAAGCGTGAGGAGGACAATTTAAGATCCTTGCTGGCTAGACTACTTGAAAAAGAAAGCGAAGAGCCTGGTAAATGGATGGACGATATTAGGAAAATAAAAAACAGGATTGAACTGTTCGAAGAAGAGCGCTATCGTGGTGTGCTTGTGCGGGCGAAGGCGCAAGATATAGCTGCTGGGGAGACACCGTCGAAACGAGCACTAGGAATCGAGAAGACGCGTGCTCAGAGAAACCACATTGAATGGGGCGGGACGTTATCTGGAGAAAGCGGTCATATCCAGCAGGCGTTTCTTAAATATAATCGAACGCTATTTACAAAGCAAGACGTGGAAGTAAACGCATTCAAAGGAAAGTTTCTGGGCGCTTTACCGCGATTAGATGATGAGCAGAAGGATAGGCTGGAGCTGTCAATAACCGCGTCGGAGGTCGAGCTTGCCATAGAAAAATTGAACCCGGGAAAATCTCCCGGCCCCGACGGGTTAAGCGCGGCGTTCTACAAAGCATACAAACATGAAATAGTGCCGGTACTGACAGACGTGTACAACGAGTCCTACAAAGTAAATATATTGCCCCCGTCTTATGGCAAATCCCACACAGTGTTGATTCCTAAATACAATGAAGCAGATAAGTTACAACAGGTTACAGCATATCGCCCTATCGCACTCACGAATGTAGACTACAAAGTTTTTATGAAAATTCTAGCCCGTAGACTACAGTCAGTAATTCAACAGTTAGTTGGACCACACCAGATGTGTGGGACCAAGGGTCGATCCATTGTTTCCAATGTGCATAAAGTGAGGAGTGTGCTTGAGTGCTGTGATCGCACAAACAGTTGTGTAGCCATCCTTCAGTTGGATCTGGAGAAAGCATTTGATTGTGTCTCACATGAAATCCTGTTCTGCATACTCGACCATGTGAATGTAGGGTCCGTCATTCGCGAGGGAGTGGCCATGGCGTACCGAAGCTGCACAACAAGATTGATTGTAAATAAGAGTTTCGGGGCACCCATAAGCGTGAAGCTATCGGTGCGCCAGGGTTGTCCCCTCAGCCCTCTGCTATTCTGCATTTACATCGAGACACTGTGTTTAAATATCATAGAAAACGACAAAATTCGTGGCTTCCAATTGCAAGCTGCAGAGGTTAAGCAGCTGACATATGCGGACGATGTGGCTGTATTCGCAGTGCATCGCGAAGGGGTAATCGAGACCGTGTCATCTGTAAAAGAATTCACAAAGGTTTCCGGCAGTAAAGTTAATTGGTCAAAGTCCCGGGGGCTTTGGCACGGAGAATGGCCAACGACGCCCGAGAAGTTCGCAAACATGTCCTGGGTGACAACACCAGTAAAGCACCTGGGAGTCCCACTAGATAGTTATCGCGATAGCGAATCGTACTGGAGGGCACAGACTCAAGCCATGCGGGAAAAGGTGGAGGGATGGAAAGGGCAACAATTGTCAGTTTTCGCCAGGGCCACAGTGTGCAATATGTTTTTTATGTCGAAGCTGTGGCACGTGATGCAAGTGTTGCATTGTGCAAGGATGAACGTACAGAGACTGCCCCGGATATTTGCCATTTTTGTGTGGGCAGCAGAATGGGAACAATGTAGCCGGACCAGTTTTTTTTAAGCGGATGAAGGACGTTGGACTGGGTTTGGGGCATTTATTTTTACGACAGATTGTCAGCAGATTTCTTTTTGTTCGCGATGTAAAAGATCCATTTTTTGCGTACTGTGAGCCAATTAAGGCTTGGAAATGCACTGCCGGACTTTGTTGCCTCGACCGAAAGTGTATCGGGACGCATTTTTGGTTATTTTAGAGAAGTTGTCGCTAGTGTGCGATTCCTGTCTGTTCGATTTTCTTATGAATATTTATCTTGTGTTAGCAGGAAGAAGCTGTACAAGGATTTGTGTGACGTAGTTCTTCCCATACCAATGTACAGGGCCTTATACAGTGGAGGACCAGGACGCGACGTACTTAGGCGGGTGAAGGCGATGCAGGTGCCGTAAAATGCAAAAACTTTTTTCTTTAAGTTACACACGGAAACACTGCCAGTAAAGAAGTTCTTGGAAGGGAAGAATTTATTTGTACCTTGGGGTTCGCATTGCTTAATTTGTAAACAGCCAGAAACTATAGACCACGTTTTCCTACATTGTTGGGAAGGGGTATACTTTTGGGATACTTTACAAAGGACTTAAAAAAAAAAGGAATTTCTATTAGACTCGCATGGTATTAGGTACTTGCCAGTAGAGAATGAGGATGGGGTGCCATTTGACCTTATTATGCTAATGGCCCTCCACTGTATTTGGCGCTCGAGAATGGCAGGATACCATTGCGATCCTGACGCACGGCCAGCACGGATCTATTTTCGGGAAGGCATGAATAGATATATTGAAATTCAGAAACTTGCTCCTGAAGCTACCGAGTGGCTCGGAAGATTGGAGCCATTAGTGATCCTAAGAGAATTTTAGCATGACGACGCCTCAACCCACCTGGCTGATTGTTGTATTAATGAATGCTCATTGTGCCTTGTAAGTGGTTTTTTTGTATTGTGCCGAAGTCAGGCAATGAAGAAAAAAAGATGGCTGAGTGGTTAGCGTAGAAAGCTGCTGAGTAAGAGGTACTGAGTTCGAGTCGCGTTAGTGATGCAGTTCTTTTTTTGCCTAGTTTTATTTTTTTCATTTTTTAGCTTTTTAAATGTAGTTAAGGTGCTTCGCTACGTTTTAGCTTTTACTTCTTATCCAAAAGTGAAAGCCATCAGACGCTCATTGGTCAAAACTGATGAAGAACACACAGGAAATACACACATTAAGTACCAACCAGAAACACGGTGGCCAATTTGTTTTAGACACACAGTAAGAACTCAAAAGAAAATTCAGCTGAAACTCACTCTGGTGTCTCTATTGTGAAAGAGCAACTTACTCTCATCAGACACACATACAAAATTTTTATAAGGGCTTATAGAACTAAATTACTAGCTTACCGTGTAATAATTCGCTCTGTCCTCGAATATGCTAATCTCGTTTGGTTTCCTTTTACCAATCAAGACAAAATTGAAGCTGTGCAAAGGAATGCAGTTAGGCGTATATTCAATAAGTACAGAACAACTGACTCACCAACTGAAATAAAGAAACGACAGGAAATAAAACAACTCGAACTCGGGCTAAAATCGCACGCCTTAAAAGCTTGTATCGGCTACTTTATCGTCATTTAAAAGTTGATTCTGCTGAATAAATCGCTTTATTGACAACTAGCCCGAAACGTAATAAGCATTAAAACTCGCTAACTGAATATCCCTTTCACACTGACTGCTTTAACTACTCATTCGCTTCTATAGCCACAAGAGAAAGAATCAGCCTGAGTTCATCTGTTACTAATTTATCTTCATTTACAACGTTTGCAGTCACAGTGAAAATATCTTTAACGTATTAGCAAAAGTTTCTTCTATGCAAATATTCTTATTATGCCTCCCATTAGGTTCTGTTCCTTCTGATCCTTGTGACTTATGCGCGTACAGTACGCTTATGTTTTTTTTTCTCTAAGTGCAGTGTTGTGATACCTGTAAAATTCTCGTCTTTTCATGCTTTTAGAAACAACTGCTTCATATTTGTTTTTATTTGTATAATATTTGTCATCAATTTTGTACTCCACGTATTTTATATTCTTGATTTGCTTTGCACATATGATCATGTCACTGTATGTTCCTTGAAGGCTGTATATACACATCGTTTGTACTAACATATGCCCAACTGCAACAATCACGAATTGAATTACCAGTATCTTTGAATAAATAAATAAATAAATAAATAAATAAATAAATAAATAAATAAATAAATAAATAAATAAATAAATAAATAAATAAATAAATAAATAAATAAATAAATAAAAAAAAATAAATAAATAAATAAATAAATAAATAAATAAATAAATAAATAAATAAATAAATAAATAAATAAATAAATAAAAAAACTCTTGCAGAAGCCGGAAAGAAATGACATGGCTTCTAAAGGGCTCATAAAGACTGCAAGAAGTTTCTTGAGTAATTGAGCCGCCGGTCTGTACCGCGCGCTCCTAGTCCAATCCTCTTCTTCTTCCTCATCATTCCACTTGCGGATTCTTGCCCAATCTGCAACAAGAGTATCTTGAAGAAGCGCTATCCGTGGCATGAGGCTCTTTGTATTTACTTTTGCAATAAGCGTCTTCATGTTTAGTGGCGAGAGAGTTAAAGGGGGATATTTCAGATGCAGTTGTTTCTGTGCTTGGTAAGTAGCGAGGGGCAGAAGCTTCACAAGTTGTCTAACTTTGAGATAAGAAGAGTTAGGTGGGCATTGTATAAGAAAATGCTTCTACCCTTGCAGGACATGTCGGAGATGGAAACGCATAGATTCCAGCGCGGCAATCCCAACCAGAGGGAGACATCCTGCTTCTGCTTGATTTCCTGAGGCAGAGGAGCCCTCTGGGAGTGCAATATATATCCGCAAGCAGTTGTTCCATGTGACCTCAAGGATCGTCTTGCATGTTAGAGGTAAGCACTGTTAGTAACTCAGGTCACCTTCACAATGTGCTTTTTCACGCAGAACAATTGATCAAAAGCTGCTCCATCGCTGTGTTCCCGCCATAATACGAAACCTTTGGACAATGCTTTCGGGGCTGGAGTATTTTATTCTGAGGTAGCCAAGAGCGATTACTCTTAATCATAGCACCAAGGAATCGCTAACATTGTACATTAGGTAGTCACCGTCCACCTAGGAAGAGCGGATATTAAGCTGTTGTTTTTTTTTTTTGTGATGTAGCCATGTTTCTCTTATTACCACTACAAAGTGGGCTGTATTTGAAAATTGCTTTCGACATAAGGCTGAAGTGCGTATTTAAGTGTGCATTTAAGGAACAATGCGTAATAATATTTGGTTTGGTTCATGGACTTTAACGTCCCAAAGCGATCAGACACCGCAGTGGAGTGCTCCGGAAATTTTGACTACCTGAAGTTCTTTACCAAGGACTGACATCGCACAGCGCTAATGCATAGTAATAAAAGGAAACTCCTGCTGCTGTACGGATCACAATAGATCCCAAATAAGTGCTACAAAGCCTATCATCGGCATCACCTTCATGAGGTGCATAAAAACTTTTGCTCTCCTCGTGCAATCAGCGTACACATATGTTAATATTACATTCAAACTACATTTAATCCTGCAGGATGAAGTAATCTCTCGACACATGACATTATTGCCGCACCATCAAAAAGTAAAGTTCAGACGCTTTTTTCGTAACTTAGTGCAGTAATTATGAACTTCATCTAAAAGAATATAAGATTTAGATTTGAATCCTATGGTTAGATGCCGGCCATAAGTTTTGCACATGGCACCTAACTTCAGTCACAAGTTCGTGCCTTTAAAAGACACTCAACCAAGGCCCCTTCGTGTCCTCCTCATTGGTGTATACCGATAAGGCGGGTGCATATACAATTGAAATTAGTGTACCGCTACAGCACGTGTTCGTGTCGAGTTGTAAAGTACTTCCCATGTACTGTTTGGTTACGTTTTTTTAGTTGTGAAAAAAGATGTTCACAATATCATAATATATGCTTCCCGCTTGTTAGGTATGAAAAAACGCAAGAAAAATATGCGTGTTCATATTCTTAAGCTTTCATTTGGACTGAGCCGCGGTTTTATTCATATTGGGAAAGCATTGCCTTAGAGTTCTGAGTAACATCTAGATTTAGTTCCCATTACTATAAACACTTGCCATTGCCATGATTATGCTCTAATCGTCGACTATTTAGAGCCCAATTAAATGTTAGGAGCATTTATAATGCATTCTTTAATGTGACTTAATTGCACAGTCTAGAGTTTAGCACTGGAAGGAGAGTTCAGTAGTCTAAATTGATGGCTTTTATTACAGAGTAAAAAAATACAGTGTCTGCACCGATTTTACTGCATGGGCGGAAAATCTGGGAGAAACGGGAAGATTAGAATACCTGTCGGTAAAATATTTTAATAAAGATTATGATGGACGCTTCAGCTCCGTCTTTAAGAGGCAACGATAACTATATGCTACCGCCCGACATTAAAGCCTCTCTTCAACCAAGCCCTATGAATGTGCCTTGCGTGGCCTAGGGATAACGTGGATGTCTTGGCAGGTTGATTCTAATATCACCCACTCATATGAAACGACAAGCAGAGACTGGCAGCTCATGCCGAATGTAATGACAGGTACTCCTACATTTAGGTAGTGCT
Source organism: Amblyomma maculatum (assembly GCF_055883805.1). Lineage (NCBI taxonomy): Eukaryota > Metazoa > Arthropoda > Arachnida > Ixodida > Ixodidae > Amblyomma > Amblyomma maculatum. The sequence goes on from NC_139346.1 coordinate 122,620,001, forward strand.
CGGCTGTGTCTGCTGCCAGCTGCCGCCTGCCAGCGCTATGCTCGAGATTTTTCGCTAACAACGCCAACACCGTAACCGGCAATGACGCCGACAACGCCGACGCAGATTTTCTAGTGAACGGGGCCTTTAAAACTATCGTGTTAAAACGCTGTCTCAAAGGAGGTGTGGCGGGCCTGTTTGGGCACAAACATGGATTCTTTGCATCATACAGATGGAGGTTACATGTTTCTTGGGCCTGTATTCCGAGTTTGTGTCGTTATCGAAGGGTCGCTATCTCACGTGACCTCGAATCATCTGATTGGAGTAAACGCCAAAATCGGGTGTTTCCACTACGAAACTGGAAGAGGTAGCAACATAAAGTTTCGGCGTTTTCACCAATCATATTACTCGAGGTCACGTGAGATAGTGACACTTCGATAACGACGCTGCAAAATCGGAATACGGGCCCTGATGTGTTTAAGTGATGAAGTCGTCAGTGCAATGAATATACATTCAAACATAGTCGTCATTTCCAGTTTAGAGCCGTCATTTCCTTGCACCGAAACAGGCCTGGTGACGACACTTCTTTCCCGTCTTTAACTCCACTTGCCCCTGTCAATAGAACCATTGCCTCGTGGTGCCCCTCCTGGCCAAGAAGTAATCATGTTTAATCCAGACATTGTATTTTTAATCTGAACGTATATATTGTCTCATGAGTGCCGTCACCACATTGTGTTGGCAGAGTCTCATCAGAGCGTATCCGCAAGAACTGGCTCCTTGTAATACAGGTGGTTTAACTCATTTAATCACGGAATATTGTGTACAAGTAGGGAGTATTGACAGGGTTGTGTTTGCTGTGTAATAATTGTTAAACGTTTTTTAGGCGAAAGCCTGTCTGGGTTTATCGAATGAAATCCCGTGCGCGTGAGCTGTGCGTGAGATCTGTCAACGCCTTCTATTAGGATGCATTGGACCTGTGCGCGAGATTGCGCGAGATTGCGCGAGATTGCGCGAGATATGTTCTCGTTGTCTAGCGTGCCTACCATCAGCAATCCCCACTTGAACGCTCGGCAAGGTATGCTACCCGACACGAGCGATGTTTTACCGTCCAGACACACTTACCGGAGAAAGTGTTACAGATACTGCACCTTTCCTTTCCTGTAAACAAATTGTATTTATATGTTGCACTGCAAGGAACGCCGATAAGAGATTAAACGATGAGAGGCAGATGATATGAGAGGAAGGGTAGCTTTTGCCATACTCCTCTTCATCATCATCATCATCATCATCAGCCTGATTATACCCACTGCAGGGCGAAGGCCTCTCCCATATCTCTCCACTTAACCCGGTTCTGTGCTAGCTGCATCCACTTGACCCCTGCAAACTTCTTAATCTCATCCGCCCACCTAACTTTCTGCCGCCCCCTGCTACGCTTTCCTTCCCTTGGAATCCAGTTTGTTACCCTCAGCGACCATCGGTTATCCTCTCTTCGCACTACATGTCCTGCCCATGTCCATTTCTTCTTCTTAATTTCCACTAGAATGTCGTTAACTTGCGTTATTTCTCTGACCCACTCTGCACGCTTTCTATCTCTTAATGTTACCCCTACCATTTTTCGTTCCATAGCCCTCTGGGTTGTCCTCAACTTAAGTAGAATTCTCTTGGTTAGCCTCCACGTTTCAGCCCCATAGGTGAGTACAGGCAAGATGCAACTGTTGTATACTTTCCTCTTGAGCGATACCGGTAAGCTGCTAGTCATAATCTGCGAGTGCTTGCCAAATGCGCTCCATCCCAATCTTATTCTTCTTGTTATTTCCTTTTCATGGTCCGGATCTGCGGTTACTACCTGTCCTAAGTAGTTATATTCGCCTACTACTTCCAGTATTTCGCTACCTAATGTAAACTCCTGTTCCTTCCCGAGGCTGTTGAACATTACCTTAGTCTTCTGCATATTGATTTTCAAGCCTACTTTTCTACTTTTCCTGTCTAGGTCATCAATCATTATTTGCAGTTCATCTCCCGAGTTGCTTAGCAAGGCAATGTCATCAGCAAATCGCAGATTACTGAGGTATTCTCCATCTACCCTTATCCCTAACTGCTCCCATTCCAAGTCTCTGAATACTTCCTCTAAACAACTCCTCCTCTTAAGAGACGTCTAATAGACCCTCTCATTTTTTTTTTTTTGCTTTGTTAACCTGCGGCACACGGTAAATCGCGCGCACTTTGTCGAACAGAACCAGCGCTCTATAATCTGTTTACAAGAAAAAAAGGCGCAGTATCTGTCGCGCTTATTGCCGCGGATACTTGAGGTACCTCGGAAAGGTCAAAGATATATCGACTTCAGAAATTGGGTTTTTGCGAGAATGCGGATAGTACTGCAGCACTAAACATTAGCTATGGTTTAGCTTGCGGTTTAATCTGGAGTTACACGAGAGGAATCTGCATGGCTACGCATATAGGCTCGGCTTGAAGGTAAAGACGTGGCTGTTGCTCGTAGTAGTTTACTCTATGGTTTCAGCTTTATTTATGCCATAGGGGAATCGCTTCACGTATGAGCACCCATTGCCTCTCGTCATGGGCCATTCTCATTCGGGTGTAGAAGACTTTTATAGTCGGATACAGGTTAAGAAAAAATACGGCATCCAGCTATCAGAGGAGCCCCTCCAACCAATCGCTTCCAAGCTACATCCATGACGTCACGGCAAACCGCCTTGCACTTACGAGTAGCTTGGAACATGGTTTGTTCGAGTGAGTCTGTGCTGGCAAATAGTTCTTATATGCTCCATGAGTTCCAGCAAAAATACATACAGTTACTCAATTCGATCGCTGTTCATCGGAACACAACAGGTAAAATGCCGAATTCTCGTGGTGAATTTCAGCACTGTCGAGTTTTCACGAAACCGCTTTGTTTTTGTGCGCTTCACTGCATCTCTTTTCCGGCATGGAGCCCTACAAGGTGACATCGGAATTCGTTTCATCCTTTTCGAGGGAGGATTGCGGAGAGCATACGTCCACGCCTCGCAAGTGGTACGAGAAGAATAAGAGCTGTCGCATCATCTGCAGTTGCGTATGATCGCTTTAGATTCAGCACCCGGAGCGTAACGTCGAAGATAGGTGCACGGTAGTGAGTGATCGATCATCTTGGAGTCAACGCGGAGTTGGTGTTGGATGCCAAAAAGGAGGTGAAGGAAAACGATTGAATAATTACAACGCTTTTCCGGAAGCGCCCACGAAGCGCAGGCAAGAGACGATGCACGGTGGTGCATGACGACCTCACGAAGTGTGCGTTGCGGTCTTGTGTACATCGTTTTTTTTTTCGCTGTAATGAGATTCCAACTGTGAAGAAGATTGTCGCCGATTTCAACGCTAGCAGCGGCGTTACTCCTATAAAGCCGTAGACTGTGCGCCGACTGCTCCATGATATAGAATTCAGGAGTGAGAGGAGGGGCCGGGACTCGCGGCTGATTGAACTGGATGACATCGTCGATTGGCAGCAAAGATACTTGCATGACATCCTAAGGAAGGAAGGCCGGAGAATATTTGTCCTGGACGAAAAGTGAGTGAATGCAGGACACGCTCTCCCGACTGTGCGGATAGACTGTTGCTTCCCTTCATGCGTGGTATGACGATGGGTCTGAAGCAACTGTTAGGAAAGGGGCAGCGCCTGATCGTGACGCATATCGGGAATGAGGACGGCTTCATCGATGGTTGCGTGGACGTCTTTTGCGGCAAAAAGACCGACGGCCACTACGAGGAGATGGACGGCACATGCTCCTAGGGGTGATTTCATGGTGTTCTGGAGAAATTGCCACAAGGTAATGCTATTGTAATGGACAATGCTTCCTAGCACTCACGGTCTGAAGAAGCAGTGCCTACGACTGCTTCTCGCAAGGATGTAGTGCAGGAATAGGCTGACATCTAAAGCTATTATTTGGCAACAGAAAATGCTGAAAAAGGAGCTTCTGAACGTTGTGTCCTCTGTAAAGCAATGTACATAAAGTATCGTGTTGACAGAGCAGCCGAAAGGGTAGGGTGCGTTGTGCTGCGGCTTCCACCCTACCACTGTGAGTTTCAACCCAATCAAGCTCATATGGGCTCAGATGAAGCATGGCGTGGCAGCCATATTTAAGCTGACAGATGTAGAGGTTGCAATACTTTGCAGCGCTTTGTACTAAAAAGAATTTCTGGGTAGACGAAAGGAAAAGTTGCAATGAAGCTCCAAAATGAATTTGTTGGTTGGAATGAACTTAAGACATTATGCATGAGTACGTGAGCAGTTTTTGATAACATGTTTTTGTTGCGAGGTAAGGTTTTAATTCCTGGAAAAAATTGAAGATATGCACAATATCCAGAGTGATGCTTTTGACTTCAGGGGTTTGCCTGCAGTTGCAAAAATGGCTAGAATTCGGCAGATGTTATTTACATTCTATAATGGGAAGTGCACCCCTGCCGTGCTTTTTTGCTGAATAATTCGATGTGTGTCTGCTTTTGGTCGGGTCACTTGCAAGAGCTGCAGTGCGCTGGTCACACAGCAACATGGTGTTCAAAGTGGCGCTCAGTGCTGCTCATGACGCTGAATGCTGTAACCTGCCTTCATAGAATGCATTTTAGGAGGCGGCCGTACCATTTTTATACAGCAGTGAGAATGGCAGAAATGCGGAAGGGTGCACTTCTTTTCTTATAATTCTATAATTACTTTCATATCTTGCGTTCATGCAGACGGCCATGCCAGCAAAGCTTCTTATTTAAAATTCCGAGGGCTACTCAGACGAGAGAAACACAGGACAGCTAGCGCCTATAAAGACACTGCTAAAAATATTTTCTATGCACTCCCAGAAAATTTGCTGCGGCGCATAATGTCTATAATCACGTTCTGCAGCTTTTCAATATTACATTTTATTGCTTGATATTTATTTTTGCAGCTTTCTGAACCAATCAAATGTAATTGATGAAATGCTAATGCATAGTGTCACTTGCCATCATTTACGTTGCGATGCACAACGTAAATGATGAAAGAGAATTTATAGCTTTTGAAAATCGTCTTAAAATCATTTATTTGAATACAACTATACACTTAAATAAACCCAACGTCCATTACTATTCTTATTTCATTCATAGAGTACTCCTTCTCGGAAGTAACAAATCAGCACCTGCCTATAACAGAGTAAAGAGAAGTGAGGAAAAAAACCTACCAATTAAATTAATGCATTATACATTTAACAGTGTTATGTTAGCACATCAGCGAGTCGCAGAAAAGTGAAAAACCGTCTCAAAACTGGGCAGCGTGTATGCATTCATGATCAAAAGTGCAGATTTCGTTTCGTATTTTTGGGGCTTCTTGATTACGTACTGATTTAAGAAATAAAGCAAATAAAAATGAGCAAAACTGAATCACAATGCGCCCGGCACAGCTTTCAAAAGTAATTTGGTTTAGGCTAGCTGGTTCATAACTGATGTTGGTTCTTAGGACGGTGTGAAAGGGATGAAGACAAAGTGTTCCTTCTTTGTCTTCGTTCCTTTCGCGTCGTCCTCAGAATCAACAACAGCTTTCAGACAAATAGCTCGGTATATGCTCAAGTTACTGAGATTCTAGTGGAAATCAAGAAGAAGAAATGGGCATGGGTAGGACATGCAGTGCGAAAAGAGGATAACCGCTGGTCGCTGAGGGTAACAAACTGGATTCCAAGGGAAGGAAAGCGTATACCAGGGGGCGGCAGAAAGTTAGGTGGGCGGATGAGGTTAAGAAGTTCGCAGGGGTCAAGTGGATACAGATAGCACAGAACCGGGTTAATTGGAGGAATATGGGAGAGGCCTTCGCCCTGCTGTGGATATAGTCAGGCTGATGATGATGATGATATGCTCCAAAAGGGCATGTAGAGCTTTACGCTTCATTTACAATTCTCTCCGTTCATCTCACACTTCCTTCTGGCTTTACAGCTACTCACCTACCCAACATCAAACACTTACGAGCGCATTCACCGATAAGAACCAGCAGTTGCCATTAGCAGTCGCGCTCGTTGGTGCGATAAGAACGTGGGAAGCAACGCATTTTCACTGACATTGGAGGGAAGACAGGGAAGCCCGATCGACACGCACGCTCGCACTTAAGTTCGCGCACAAGAAAAGAGCATCCTCGGAGGGCGATTACTACCGCTGTATGAAACATAGCGCTCTGAATCGCCGGTGAACGACTCAAATATCGTATTTAACAGCGGTGGTCTCCCGATGGCACGTCGAGTAGTCACGAAATGCTAGAGGGATCGTTGTCACCCCGCATACAAGTACCTCTACACGACCCTCAAATAACGCTTTTCGCTGAATCCCACCTTGGGATATCAGTACACAGCACTAACGGTGGACAACGTGGGAATCTATTTGGCGATACCGAGGTACGAACGCGACAATCGGAGGCGGCCATTTTGATAAACGTCCGCGAGCGAGGAAGAACACGTTTTTGTTTTTTTTTCTTTTTCCGTGTGTGCCACGATGTCACACATTTGGAGCGATGTCATTGATTGATGGGGGGTCCTGTGAAGGCTGTTGGCGCTTGTTTCTTAACCTGCATCCGACTATAGATAGTGGTATGACATCGTCTCTACGTTGAATTCCGGGGCACACCGCAGTCACAACGTTCGAACAAACCTTCTGTCCTAGCAACTCGCTGTTGTCGTTCGCTTCTACCAACTGCCGAGTCATTTGTCTTATTTTTCTTCTTTTCTTTTTTCTTCTGACGGACAGGCACGGACAGGCACGGCGAAATGGCCAGACTGGTGAATAGAGCTCTGGCTCCAATATTCGTGCCCATGCCAGGAATCGAGCCACGACTTATCACTTTTACTACCACCTTCGTTCCTTACCTTACTGCGCGGTACAGGTGTCCACAGAAAGGAGCCTGACAGATACTACGCTTTCCTTCTTGTGAACCAATTATTATTATTATTATTATTATTATTGTTATTATTGTTATTATTATTATTATTATTATTATTATTATTATTATTATTATTATTATTATTATTATTATTATTATTATTATTATTATTGTTGTTGTTATTATTGTTATTGTTGTTGTTGTTGTGAAAGCAATACTACGAAAGCCGAAGCGAAACCTCTGGCGGCCGCAGCTACACCGTGAAAAGGCGTAGCTACGGTCTCCTTATAAAAAAATCAGCCTGCTATGACATTTGAATTCACGTTACCTCTATGCCACGGGCAGGAGCTGCCAACCCGGATCGCTCCTTTCATATGGAAGGGTAATATCAGAATCAGCCTGCGAGAACCGTTTGCATTTTCGTTACCCCTACGACACGCAGGCACGTCCATACGGCTTAGTTGAAGCGTGACTTTTTATGTGGGCTGGTAGCTTACGCTCTCGCGTCATACAATTAAAGGATGAGAGTAAGTGCCTCCAATAATGTAGCACCTTACGCTGATAGGGCGTAATGTAGCAGGAAAAAGAAGCTTCCGCCGTTGCTTTAGCAATTTAACTGGGGCTAAGCAGAGGTAAATCGAAACTAATTTTATTATTATTAATAATTTTATTCCGTGTTGCCACCGAGACATCGCCGTCTTCATGCGAACGTGAAGGGCATAAGTGCCCTTTTCTAGCTTAAGGGAGCTGGAGAGCGTTGAGGCGACCAAGTTAATAACAGCACTTAAAAAGAACAAATAATAAACTTAATAAAGGAATGAAAAAAAAACATTAATGTAAAACCGAAGAATATTACTTAAAAATAAAAAGGACAACGTGTATGCACCCGCAAAATTTTTACTTTCGCGCGTATCTAAAATAGCTGGCTGCGAGCTGATTGTAGACATTTGTTATGAAAGGGACAAAATGCCTGAAGAGTGCGCTGCACGATGGGAAATTGTGCTCATGAAATACTTAGGAAGAGCTAATCTAGGTCACTGATACGCGAGCGCAGGCTGCTGTTACGACCCTGACACTAAACTGGGCTTTTGTACGGGGAGAAAACGTAAGAGGGACCACTTCATTTTCTGTCACTTTTATTCATAGCTAGTATTGAGTCAGGTTCAAAATTCCACAGATGCTACATCCCGTTGCCAAGTACATTTTGTGCCGTGTATGATGCCGAATAGTGCGTCAAAAACAATTGAACTATCACCTTTACACCCAACCCGCCTCTTTCTGGGCACTGTATCACGGGCTTTTGTTCTGCGTAGCTGCGCTATCATTAACCTCATTCAGAAGCCCAGCAATGGACGATAACTTTGTTCTGTGCTCATTCTGCGACTGCTAAATTGCATAGCGGACAGGAAGTATCGTGATAGATCAGCTTCTCAAGATTTATACGTATAATACGAGCCACGCATTTAAAATGAGGAGCATTAAGGACGTGAATCGTTTTCAACATTTATAGATTTTTGTAGGATAATAGGTTTTAGAATCCTGGACATGTCCCAAATTTGCCAGAAAATAGGACGTCTGGTGTCGATGCTGCCGTTGTGAGTGTGAAATCGCGATCAGGATTGTGACAGATGATAATTGGCAGAGCTTTTGAATGATATCAGTTGGGGAACTTCGGTTCTAAATATGACTGGTATTAATGCGCATTTTTCGAATGCCTATGAATTTTCGCGCCTTCTAGAAGCGACTAGCAGAAATTTTCTGCCTTTGCAATAATTGCTTTCTCAAAATCACTTTTTTTATTTCTTCTTTTTTCCAGCTGAATTACCTCTGCCTCTTTTGTGTCATTTTTTCTAGTGCAACGTTTCAACTTAATTTATTTTCCACTGGTTGTGCATTCTGAAAGTTTGCAACTTCGACAGAGTTTAATTGATTTCCCGCGGCCGCCGTCACTATTCGTAAACTTCCTAATTCTGACCTATAAAAAGCGCTGTGTTTCAATCATGGGCCCCATGGGTAGTTTCGCAACCGGTAATATTAAATATCGCCGGGTAGTTGGCAGGGGACACCATTATGCATCAGGAGACAATATTGAAGCACGCGTTGACAGGAGCCACCTAGGCTGCTCTTTTTAAATGGCCAGGATAAGGAGACAACTGAACCATCCGGAACCCTTACAGTCAGAGTCAGGCGAGCTATCCCTGCCACACATTCTCATTCGCACTGCTTGGTTGAGGTGAGGCTGCATGTCGAGTTTGTGGGCACTCGTGGGCATTCGTATACGATGGTATGCTAATGGCTGTATGTCTGGTTATGGGCACGTATAAATGATTACTTAGGCGAGTAACACAGTGCATGTAAGCGAATGGGAATTCTCAAGAGGAGCCGCTGACGGAGCCCTTAACTTTGGCGCGTCATACACCTACAGGCATAGCTTAAGTGTCGCTCCTATTTTTTTTTCAAGCTCATTCCAGATTTGCGATGTTCTTAACCTTTGTGTCATTACCAATACCGAAAGGCAACTCGCGTGCTCATGTTTTGGCACGAAACACGGTGCACATCGTCACTTGCAAGCGAATGACTTTCGTCGCTAAATTCTTGCAGATTTTTCAAACCACATATATCCCCTTTGCATAGCATAATATTAACCGTAAATTAACGCTTTCACTACGCCGCACTGATTCTCCCTGGAAAGGAAAATATTTCTTTATGGCGTCCGCTAAGCGATATTGGATTTGAAAATATCAATTACCTTTTCTGTGTACCCTCTCTTCTTTAAGGAATACCTACACTGCTTCAAGTCTGAATGAAGACCAAATCTGCCAGATTTAACTCATGTCCGTGAAGCCTTCATCGCGATCCAAAAAGGCATTCCCCCAAGCAGGCGTAAAGTATTCGGCCATCTATAGCCCTCTGGAAGCAACAACAAGGCGACTGGGTGGCTTGCCTTCACAACGACCCGTGTCGTAGAAGGCTTTGGTTGCTTTAATATTTAGATTGCGTCACTGTGATCAGCTATAACATGAATGAAGAGCCAATGTCTTCGCACTTAACCGGAGAGCTGTAATTGTAGGAACATGCATGGGCTCGTGCATGCAAGGCGGCATTGAGACGTACTTTGTGTTGGCTCACACAATCGCTTCAGGAGTGCCTCAGCGTCTTAAGTCTGAAGCTGCTACTGCTGCTGGTTAAGATTCGAATGGCAATGTTTCGCTATTTTCTGCAATATATTTTAAGCCGTTGGGAACAAATCAGAGCTAATTCAGATTTTTTGTCAAATTACACCGCGTCACGGCGTACTTTTACCAGCGTGACTTGGTAATTTAGAAAGCACGCAGTTCATGAATGGTCATCGGTCACCAATATTACAAGAGGTTCTATGTACGTATGAGGCGTTTGGCATTGCGCGATCACTATAAACTGCGAACTACCTATTCACGAGAGACCATGACGCGTCTGTATTTAGGCACATTAGTTCTGGCTGCCTTTCATCATAGTGGCACAGAGGTCAGTCTCTTGCCACGTAATCAAGTTATTATCTGGCTGTTGATTCATCTCACTCATATCTCTTTTTTTTTTCACGTCCATTGTTTGTGGAAAGATAAGTGGCCACCTTGTCATTCTTCCCCGCAATAAAATCCTCCTCCCCTAAATTTCACTTCATATATATTATGCATTATACACACGGCTTGGAGCGAGGCAAGGCATAACGGGTTAAACCCTGACTCTTTTAGGAACATCTTGTGGCACCGCAGAACGTTGTTGGTACGTATCTCCACTTGCAATTCTTTACTTTCTTACTCCTTATGTTCGTGGTAGCAAAAATCTAGATCACAGTGTTCTTCAGCGTTCGAGTAGTATTCTGTCAGCTATAAAGAAAGGCATTGAAAAGCAGGTATTCAACTACATTGAGAACATCCTGCATTTGGATAAAGCCCGACATGCATACGTTATAACTGCGGCGGCATGAACTCCTTCCTTGAAACAAAGTAACCGCAATAACATTTCGCTTCCATTACTCAGAACAGCACCACCTGAATTCTCTTGACTAGCGTGATCGAACATGCATGCTAAGAAAGGCACTCACCACGCTCCATTTTCATCATTTTACTTATGACTCCCTACGATGCACGTTTAACTCAAATCCCTGCCTGAGTCTGTCTTGAGAACCCCGGGCGCTGTTCGTAGTGGAATCGCCAATAACGTTAACAAATTCTTTTGCTGAATAGCTGATTTTCAGAACAGGATCCATGAGTATGAAGAGTTTCGAATCACAACGCTGTTCTCAAAGATATGGTGTGGAACTGCGAAAATTGCGGAGCATACCAGAAACACACTTTTGAACACCCTTGGAATATTTTAATGCGAAAGTAATACTACTATAGGTTTCGAGCCTTCAGCGTAGCGCGACGGTAGCCACGTACGTCTCACCCATGTGACGCTGTGACGTCATACCCCACGTGACACTAGGGTGAGAGCTGGGCTGCCAACTCAAGCGGTCGGCGTAGCGCGGCGGTAGCCACGTCTTACCCACGTGACGCTGTGACATCACACCCTACATGACACAAAAGCGAGAGATGGGCTCCCAACTCAAGCGGTCGGCGTGGCGCGGTCGGAGCCGCGGCTCAGTTGGCAGGAGCTGCCAACATGGGTCTCTCATTTCAAATGGGGTGGTTATGTCAGAGTCAGCTTGCTAGGATCCTAGCATTCACGTTACCCCTATAGGCTCCTAAGGCACGTTCATACGGCTTGGTTAAAGCGGGGATTTATATGTGAGCCGAGGAAGAAGAAAAAGAGAAGAAGAATAACGTTCGGTCACCCGCAGCGAATGCTTTTGCTCAAAATTCGGTTCAACAGCGTAGAACCCTTGTAATTTTTTTGGTAGTGGGAAAAGCTGCGCTTACAGTTTCACCGCACAAATTTTAACATCTTGCTTGAATGAACCGCAAGCACCCACGGATGAGCGAGGCTTCATTCCTAAAGTTGATCTTTCCCTCCTTCCTTGCATCCGTCTCGGCGGCATACGACGGAGGTGGGTAGTTATTGTCCCTTTACTCCCCGAAATCGCTTGAGGCGTAAGCTCTTGCTCCGCGATTCCGTCAACCGACAGCGACGGAGCTCTGTCGCTTGGAGGACGGACCAGTAAGCGCGAGCTCGCTTCTTTCACGCGACTCCACAACACCGCTTTCGTGTCGCCAGCTAGCGAGAGCGAGGTTACTGGTTAGTGATTGGTGGTTAGTGGCTGGGGGTTTGTAATTGATGATTAGTGATAAGGGGTTAGAGATTGCGGATTAGTGATACAGGGAATGGTCATTGATGGTTAGTGTTAATATGATTAGTGATAAAAGAACAATGATAAGATACCCATGGTAATTGAAATAGTGATATAGGTTTAGTGATAAGAGAATAGTGGTAATGTGGTTAGTGATAAAAAAATAGCGATAAGTGGTCTCGACTCCCGTGAAGGCCATGAACTAAGTTTTGTGAAGGATATGGCTTCAAGTCACATAAAGATTGTTGGTTCGTGTGCCGTGAAGGTCGTGGGTTCTAATCCAGTAAAGAGCTTGGATTCTAGTCATGTCATGTGGCAATGAGAGTATCACTCGACAGTCAAGTTTCGTGAGAATGTCACGCACCTATGAGAACGCCACGCGACAGAAGGTATGGTGGGACGTCCAATCTTCCCCTCGCGGAAGACCTTAAAGGAACGCGCGCCAAGGAAAGAAAATTTACAATGTGCGGCACGCACCCTGGCGTTGCGAGCAGAAGATATACAAGCGGCACGCGATGTACCCCTTTGCAAGGGATATACTCTATTTTTCGTATTTCTCCAGTGCAGATTTTACTATGCTCTTGGATTTTAAGGCGAAAGTCTTTTTAGGGTGATGAGTACCGAGAGGAGTTTAGCGTCCGCGGAAGCTGGAACACAATATTGTCGAGTAAAATAATTGGTTGTATGAGGTGTAGGTGAAAAACATTTATGTGTCCAAAATGTTGTTTGATTTTGAGTAATTAGTTATTAGAAGCGAAATGCCGATTGCACATCAAAATAACCAAGCATGTCGAAATAGAGTGCAGACGTCAATACAGCCATGGACGCAGAAAGGTTGCAAAAACCGCACAAAAACATTGCGAAGCTTTATGTCAGGCCTCGTAATTGCGCTAAAGCATAGTAAACAGTCAGTGAAGAGTAAACGAGGCAAAATTACTCCAGGAGAAAAGAACTGTAAGAGTAGCAAAAAGAAAACAACAACCAAAAGAGGAAGAAGTAGAGAAGGTAAAAAATAGCAAACACAGAAAAAAGGGGCAAAAAAAAAAAAAAGAGAAAAAATGCTAGCGAACGAAAAAGCTGCAAATGACTGCAAAGAGTCGCAGGAAGGGCTCTCGCCTTACCGCAATTAGGAGAGATCTAAGAGCATTGAACGAATTTTTCCTCGATGAGGAACTGTTCGAACTACCCGTAAACTTTTGGGTTCCGGCTGGTGCCCTCAGAGGAAGGCGCTAGCCTCATGTACGGCTGCTGTTGGATGGCAAGAAGGTTGCTAGTGGCTGCTTTTATAGGGTGGTTACATTGAGTATAGGTGACGAGACACATGGTCTGACCCTGCCATCAATCTTTCTCTAGGCTTCAAGCATATGCCAAAGGTATAAAGGCGGGTGATGCGGTGATGCATAGATTAGCCAAGAGCGTAAGCTATCAGCATTGAGATTTGGAAGGCCGATAGCGCTTTCTTGGCGACTCTCGTATGAATAGACAGCATTTTTCTTCCTGGATAAAGGAAACAATAAATATTTTATTCTGGACTTAAAAACATAAAGGACCCATTAAAAGCTATTTACTAAATCTATCTAATGCACACGAAAAATAGTTATTCCATCAATCCTGTCTGCAACGCAACTATTTTAGGCTGGCTTCGTTAGCACCGAGCATATGATAAATGCAAAATGATGTTCTTCATCTGCCTCCTGAACTCAACCCACGCCGGGCCGCAAGGAAAAACAATTACCGTGGTGCTCAGCTAGGCCAGGGCGTACGTAGCGAAAACATGTGCGCCTGGCGCTGAAAAGACACTCGCTGTTCACTCGGGCGCTAAACGTGCCCGTCTCGCAGCGGCATATTCACGGCGTTTACAAGGTCGTTATGCACTGCTGTTCTGTCTCCCCAGCCCGGCGTTTCCTCTTCATCTCACTCCGATGTTAATTCCAAGCTTCCTTCTGCTTAGCAGCCTTGTCGCTATCTATACTTGGCCTCAACTGTGGTTGCGACACACGTGAGCTCGCCTTTTCAATCCCCCGAGCGCTTATTTCACATCTGGAGAAGTGAGCGGAGGCGGTTGCAAGGAAGTGGCGCGCGGCCATCCATGCGCGCGGCGGATCGGCCGGTGGCGAGGCGCGCGGTGTAACGTCATTTCAAATGGTGCGGAGAGCGCTTGGCGTGCGCCAGCTGCTGCGGTTTGTAGGCAAAGGCTAAGTCTCTCATATGTGCCTCCCACTGCGTGAAACTCCTCGTTCGTGATCAATGTAGCTTTCGCTACAAAAGAAAGGTCAAGACGGTGCCCCACCATGCCCCGTCCCGCCCTCACTGCCTCGGACCGTCCGGCGACCGGGCGTGCCCAGAAAACACCAGTGAAGCAACAGGGGAGGTTCGCGCGCGAGAATGAGTCGCCCAAATAGGTTGCAATTGTCGCCAGGAGCACTGGTTAAAAATTATCTGTATATTATCATCTCTACGCAAAACTTTCACATTAGACTCGAATTCTCACAAAGACCATCTCTATGAATTTCTTGCATTAGAATTTGACCGCGAGTAGTAATTTAGGCGCCATTTAATCAGTCCTACGTAACGATTGCATTTTGTTCATGTCATTTCTCTGGGTTTCAAAAAATTACCCCCCCCCCCCTCCCCTTTATTTTAGCCGCAACCAATGGGGTGCATACCTGCCTGTAACTCCTCTTCAAGGACGGGCTACACACTCAAAAGCCGGGAAATGCATGAAGCGTGGGGAATGTACTCGCGAAATTTGTTCTTTATGGTGAAATTTTCAATGAGGTTAGCCGAGCAATAAATGTAAATCCGACTTCAACATTTCAAACAGCAGAACATGGGACATTTTACGAGTAAAATTTGTCATATAAAACAGTATAGTGAGTGATACGTAGGTAGCAGCTAGCTCAAGCTCCTTCTGTTCACCGCAGGTCGCCGACATTGATGTCCATGGATTCCTTCGTCACTATTTTTTGCGCTCTGGTGACAGCATCAGTGGCTGTGCACGCAAAACCACCAGCATGGTCGACAATCGAAAGGGCTGAAGCGGCTGCGACCGACCTTCGAGAGACGCTCGCTGAAATGAAAAGTTCGTCATTATGCATGCTGAGCTTTCTCCGTGGCAACAATATTTCTAAACATAATTAGATTTTCGATCATGCTTCCGGCTAAATATATATTGCTTATTGAGTGACAGAATCTTGCTTGCTTGGGTACTTTGGACAGTTCCTTCATCACTTACGCACTCGCTGTACTCATTACGTGTCCAGCATTTGAAACGAATACAGTTCCTGTTTCGCGGTGTTGTATCGGCCGAGATGGGGCTGGTATAGGATTCCTTTTAAATACAGAGCTGCTGGCAGTAGTCTGGCCTAATTGAGCGAACATCCCCGAACGTCACTGCACACGCACAGTTCGTCGTTGTTAACAGGCGCCCAGAATGACGCCTGGCCGGATATAACACTGCGGCGATGCATTAGATTAGGCTTCGTTTTTCGTTTCATGAGATATTCTTTGTTGCTTGGTTGTTCAGCGTGCTGTTTTGATCGAGTACATGGTCATGCTTTCACTGGAGTTCCTGTGTATTCAGTAACCTCATTCATAAACCTTCCAAAATATTTTTCAGTTCTACATTCACAACATTTAGCTTAGTTCATGTGGGTAATATCATACTACGAAAGTTCAATCAGCTATTATAATTTCAGACAGAGAACACAGGCTACGAATCCTGCTAACGGCACAAAGATCAAAATGTGTTCAAGTTTGTACAATTATATATATATATATATATATATATATATATATATATATATATATATATATGGCGACTTGCAGCCATAGCTTATTTATACATGCTTTCTTCAAAAACAGGCATTGTGATGTCCTAAACAAAAAATTCAGTAACGCTTGCAGCCATTTTGCTTTAAGCTTCAACGACTTTAAAGAGGACTGTTGAAGTAACGCGTGGTTCTGATCCGTTAGCTGTTGGTCACTGTGTTATGTATTTGTACGTGTTATTAGGCCTAGTATTCCCTCGTCATTGCGGTGACCTGTTCAAAGTCGGCCAGAAAGCAAGCGGAGTATACACTCTGTTCCACGAGGCGGCCAATTCATCGGGTCAGAAAGTGTATTGCGACATGGAGACTGACGGTGGTGGCTGGACGGTGAGTTTTCAAAAAATTTAAAGTGATTTTTCTCAAACGAGAATTTTTTCTGAGAGCAGAACTTTCATTTGTTCTCTGTTGAATCTGGTAGTGCATGTGGAGTACAGCAAATGCAAGTAAGCAAGTCGGTTTCCTTCACAACACTTACGAATGTTCACTGCTTTCTGAGGAGCAGAATTCCTCCCAGGCGACACATATAAGTGCTTTTTTTAATTAAAGGGTTGGCACAACTTAGTCTTGTCAGATACCAGATTACTTCTGGCTAAAACTCTAATACCTACTTCGTTTCGCAATTTGCATCGTTTCGTTTATTTAGCCGAAGTGTAGACTTGCCCTGAAAAGCTCACAACGCCTCAGAGAGGTAGTGCGCATGCAGGAATCATTCCACGCTTCAGCTAACGGCAAGTACCACGGAAGGTCTACCCCCTTCCCCCCCCCCCCAAAAAAAAAAAAACACAATTAATACAACATCGTAAGCACTATACCTAATTATAGTACAGGCAGGTAATGTACGTTATCAAATAAAATGCTTTCATTTTTAAGAGGATCCAGTGGTCATTCTCTACACAAACAAAAGTCACAATATGCCCAGTAAAGCACCATCAATGAAAATCTATTTATGAAATAACAGTTATCACACTGCGAAATATATTGAAATGTGAACCTGGAATCGCAGTGTTCGCGTATTCAAGATTTAAACAAGTTATTTGGTTGTGAAATCTATATTTATGGCAGTACTAATTGAGGAATAATTGCCCATGTTCCTCATCGCGACGGTCACTTCGTTCTGCTTATATTAAGCAGCTGTACTGCATATTTCATTCCATATCGTCATGCATAGACGTATGTGCGGTTTATGCTTCCGCGGGGAGCATTTCAGAATATTTACTATATATTAGTGTTAAATTGCCAAGACTATAAGGAAGCATATCCGCGTTCTATCGCGCGATGCGAGCGCCGCGCCTTCCCTGGCGGCGAGCCAGCGAGGCTACTGGGGAAAATCGCGGAGAGCGCTGCCGGTCAGACTGAGGCTGTAGAGCACTGCACGGACTCGGGCCAGCCCGAAAGCCCGGGCCTGGCCTGCGAGCTGGGCCGGGCTGGGCTGAATGTGAGCTGTTTTGGCGGGCCTGCGCCAGAAGTTACGGGGCCGTGCCAGGCTCGGACCTAAAGCAGCGGGACCTGGCAGGCTTGGGCCCCAACATAGAGGGTTTGTGTGCGGCGTTTGGTTAAGTTATCCAGAGTGCCTGAAGTGCACTTGGGGCATTGCAACCGCTACATTGAATAAAGAGAGCATCTATGAAAGCTGATAATAAAGTTTTTTAAGCAAAGCGAAAAGTTGGGGATGTTGGTATTGTTTCACCTTGAGGGAAGAATAGCGCTGGAAAGGAAAATACGCTTGAAGGAACACACCACGAGCCCTTGTGGTGTGTTCGTTCAAGTGTCTCGTTTTTTTATGCGGTATTCTTCCTTCAAGATAAATAAAGTTTTTGATTTACTCACTTTTACTCAGCACTTCTGCCTCAGAAGATAAGGCGCTCCAGTACAAAGACGGGTTATCCGGGTTTCATCATGGTTGCGACGCTCGCGTTTCGAGTGAGGCGGAAAACATGACAGCCGCCGTGTACTGCGCTGCGTGAGTGCCAGTTAAACAATTCTGATTGGTGGAAATGATCCGAAGCCCTCCACCAGAGTCCTTCCTAGCCTGAGCTCCCTTGGAACGAACGCAGTTCCTTTGTTTTCGGTCTTACTGAACGGCAACCTGTTCTGTCATGAATTCAGATCGTGTAAACATGTGCACTAAAGAAATGTATTCCACTACCTGCAAGGACACTTTAGTATGTAGATATCGCGGGCTGTAAAATATGACCGATTAAAAACTTTTATTTATTTATCACGCGTCTTTGTCACGTTGTTAGTTTGGCTGCTGAAATTTGCGAGTTTTTTTATGTTACCTCTGCCAATTTAGAAGATCAGTGTTGAAACTTTCACCAGGTAAACACAGCTTACTATCCTCTGCTTTTCTGTTAAAAAAACAAATTCAAGCGCTGGTTCGATTTAGGCTTCTTTGTTTTCTAGTTATTTATATGTGCAGTAGGAGTCTATTTGCTTACAGTGAGAAATTTAACACGCCCATTACTGCGACAGCGGGCTTGGGGCATGCACGAGGTGGGCGCAAGCTGAGACCACAGTAATAGCTTAGCTAGAGCGGGCTAGGCCTGGGCTTGAAGCCGCTAACCCGCGACGGGTCCGAGCCTTGTGTCTCGCACTAGGGCGTGCGATTAAGGCCCGTGTAGTGCTCTAGGCGGCGGTAGCAACGGTACTACGCCTGCTCACGAGCCTTTCAGTCAGAGCGGGATGTAGGAGGGCAGCTGTACCGGGCGGCCGCGCTGACTCAGTGGATGTCATTGTACGAAATATTATAAAACTCTGATCCAGCAGGTTTTTGAACTTTTGGTTCATAGATTCTGGTGTATTTTTGTCTATTAGGGACAATGAGATGAGGGCAAAAGTTTAATGATTATACATACGGTTGCTCGTTTTCAGGTAAAGCTTGATTTTACTCAGATTTTGCACCCCGATCGTGTTCTTAAAAAATCGGATATAAGCCGATCTTTTCCTGTTTCTGGAATACCGTTGCCCACGGAACTTGTTGAAAGCTCGTATGAAGGCACTAAATCAGAACCTATCGGGCGATATACTTTCTGATAAAGAGGTTCTTCATGCGAAGGCAATCATAATGAGAGACGCACTCAAGCCACTTTTAGATGCCCAGAAAAGGCTTTAAAACTTCTGATGCCAGCTTCGATCACCTCGCAAACGTCAAGCTACGGGAGACGGTCAGCGAGGTGTTCACGATGATCGGTAAAAGTGATCGAGAGAAAGGTGTTTTGTCGATGTTGCCTAAGAGCAGTGCCACATTAGTAAAAACTTGTGAAGAGGTTTGCGCGAAAATTTCCACAAAAGGGGGCTGCACACTGAAACCGAACGTCTCAGACAAAGAAGAAATCAAGTTGACATTTTTGAAACAGGATGCCTTACTCGATCTATTTCAGAAGCGGCTGCTGAGTTAGTCGTGTGATGCTTACCGACCTCTTGTCCGTAATGGGTAATTTAGACTCGCTTCGCGGGGAGTTTAACCAGTACTCGCTGGAAGCGAGCCCCACAGATGAAGCTGTTGTATTGATAGAGGAACGACTCAACTGTGCGCTACCCCTGGCTAGCAAATGCAGAGTTGACACTGCTGTTTCTAGCTCATGGCAGCTGTGACATTGAGCGAACGTTCTCTCATCTAAGATACCCCCAGGGACCACGGGTCTCGGATAGAAACCGAAATGTTGCGCATGCAGTATGTGAATAAGGGCGTGTAAAAGGTCGATGACCAGATCACGTCGATAAAATGTTTCCCTTCCAAAAATGTGCTGTTGCGAATCACTGAGAGTAATATTGACGACAGAAATGCTGAACTGCGAATTACTTGTTCAAAAGCAAGCCCAAAACATAACCCTTATCGTTACCCACCGATTAGGAGAAATCGAATAGTATAATAGTTCGCAAATTTAACCAGATAAAATTGAAGTTTGGAATGTTTCCACGAAACACCCGATTTCTCCCCTATAATCAAGAACAAAAATAACGCCCGATATTTTCCCACCGAATAAGAAAAAAATATAATACCCGAAAACGAACAACCTATTCATACAAAACTTGGAAGCTGTCCCTTAAATTAAACATGTGCTGTTGTTGCTTGCCGGAAACCCTTCCTCGCTAGTTCAGAATGGATGCATTGATTTTATCGTAGCACTGCTTTATAAGGCATGAATGATGTTCCAACTGGCGGGCGAAGAGGTAAAAAAACTGGAGATTGCCCCACTGATATAGGAATTTACTTTCCGATAATTGTCATGAAATACACAGCAGCTTCGCGTACGCAAGGAGCGTAAGTTCTAACTTCGCAATACTATCTTCCGTTTTTACAAGAGCTCTCCCTTTTAATGCCATAATCATGCCTACTTTCCAATAAACAAGTGTGCGATAGAGCAAACGTTTATTTACCACTGGCTTTTTCTCAAACCATCCTCGGCGAATCCCAGCCTCGTTTGCATCTCTGTCCAATAATCGAGGAGCGGGTACAAAACAACAGTGAAGCACTAGAAGAAAGTTTGTTAACATGGTTCCAGTTGTGTTTCCGTCCTAATTATTTACGCCTGCGCGCCGCACTGATTGGTTTAGCACCACTGGCACTGAGCAACGCTTTGCACAGCCACGTGTTCATCTTTAATGGTAATGTTCTAAAACACTGAAATCCAACATGCCGTGAGAACCGAAATACATTGGTTTGGTTTGGTAAAACTTTATTTCCCACAGTAGGGGTCCTGGAGGACACTCGGCTAGGCGCCAGGTGTAGAGGGCAGCTTCCACGTCGGCACAGAGAGCCTGAAGCTCTCCGCCGCCGCGCGGGCCTCCTGGACAAACCGAAATACATGAGCCTTGCTTATTTATAGGTCGGTCATATGGGCAGCGCGATCATCACTGACGATCGCGCTGTCCACACCAAGACGTCAAAACGATAGGTCGGCTCGTGAACGAAGCCTCCCCCCCCCCTCCCCAACTGTTGTGCAGTGCTCTTTTATACAAGTTTATATTTTTACACAAGCACACTGTTTAACATGCAGTAGTATGACACCATTTTACATCAGACGATCCAACATTCATGTAAACTCCCGCTTGTTTCCAAGACTAGCAAACGTGTCTTGCACACCTTAGACTATTTCATCTTGATGGTTGTGGGCAGGATTCTGGCGTAAGATTCTAAAGATTCTTGCTTCAGCAAAACCAATTTCACAATGAAGTAAATCTTTTGAGACATGCGGCAAGTTTTTATTCCAGAACACGTCACGCTTATTCATTCTCACTCCACTCGTAACGTCACGTAGAGAGTGAGCGTTAGGGGTGTTCGATATTCCTTCCCTGATGTCGTGTGGCACTGTAGTCATGACTGTGTCAACCGATCATAAATTTTGGTTGTCCAACGCCGTCGACTTGGACAGAAATGACTATGATCAGAAATGTCCTGCGACAGCTGTCGCTTTCGGCGATGGTGAAATATAGCTCAAAAGAAAAGCACGCGCTCATCAGCTGTGACCAACAGGAAACCCCGCTTCCAATAGAGGTGAGATATACACCTGTCCTTAGCTACCCTCGTACCGCCTCCAGCCTCGAGGATTTTCATCCTCAAGGTAGCCCATACGCTCTAGAAAATGCCATGGCACGTGTGAACCATGCACTTCTAATAAAAACATTCAGTTAGGTAAAGCGACGGCGAATCGAAATGCTATTGCTGCTTTTCCGAATCAAGTTTATTTATCTTCCAATCGTATAAACATTTTTCAATCCACGTAGGCAACAATGTGGGAATACTTCATATTTAACTCTTACAACTTTACGATGCGAGTGATCAAGCAAATAATTACACAAGAGCTATGTACGAAAGAATATTGAATATTTGGAGCACTTATATGCATGTTTTTTTCAAGCCGCGCTCATATTACATACCAATTTTGGAAGGTAAAGGGCTGAACTACTGCTAGAGCCTGTTTTAATTTGTGGTATATCTTTCGTTGTGAGAGAGTATGCGATGAGGAAAAACGCGGACTCAACTCCGCTTTCAGGTCTGTCGCTACACGTTCCATTATATGCGATAGTTTGGTTTATTGCACACCTTCCGTTACAGGTGATACAAAGGCGGGGACAGTTTGGGAATAACGTGTTCTACTTCAACCGGAACTGGGAGGAATACGCAAGAGGTTTTGGTGATCCTGCTAAAGAGTACTGGATCGGTAAGCTTAAAGAAAGAATTCCTGAGAAAATGATGCTTTCCAAAATTTTGCACCGTTCATAGCATTAACGACGGCTGCGTCTACAAGTTGATCCATGTAAGATAACAGAACAATCGTGTGCTCCCCCCCCCCCCCCCCCCACAGGCTGTGGTGTTAATTCTTCAAGCATCAAATTATTTTCATAGTGTCGACATATTTAATCTTTTCAGCTTCCATCGGGCCGATGTCTTCAGCTAAACTATCCCAGAAGCTTCGTTGTATTTCCCCGAATAATGCTTATACGCTTCGTACACAACTGACGCGACATGGGCGAATAACGTCCGTTTAAAAACGTTAATTTCACTGATTTTTTTCATTTTGCAGCTTTCACCACAGCCTACTGGGTGCGTGGTTCTAAAATTAGCTGTTAGCTTTGAACGCGTTGTCGAGGACGCTGACAAAATCTACATCGATACTGCGCATAACCATGGCATGTAGCAACGACTTTCCCATTGAGAAAGCTGTGTTCGGTTCCCAATCCGTAGAATACAAATATTTTCTGCAGAGCTAAGGTGCGGCTGGTCAATATTTACTTTTCAGATGCATTTAGCTTTG
This sequence comes from Amblyomma maculatum, assembly GCF_055883805.1. Lineage (NCBI taxonomy): Eukaryota > Metazoa > Arthropoda > Arachnida > Ixodida > Ixodidae > Amblyomma > Amblyomma maculatum. The sequence continues at coordinate 122,642,708 of NC_139346.1, forward strand.
TGCGAAAGAGCACAGGAGGGATATTTTGAAGCCTCGGATCCACCCTAAATCAGCCGAAAAGCAAATACAAAATAACTTTCCAACTTACCAAAACCAAAAATATAACCACAGATATTCCTACATGTGTTTGGGTTCAGTGGACAGCTGAGTTCCCCTCGAAATAAGTGAATTGACGAGGGTCTCGAACACATCTTTGTGTGGTAAACGTATGTATGTATGTATGTATGTATGTATGTATGTATGTATGTATGTATGTATGTATGTATGTATGTATGTATGTATGTATGTATGTATGTATGTATGTATGTGTGTGTGTGTGTGTGTGTGTGTGTGTGTGTGTGTGTGTGTGTGTGTGTGTGTGTGTGTGTGTGTGTGTGTGTGTGTGTGTGTATGTATGTATGTATGTATGTATGTATGTATGTATGTATGTATGTATGTATGTATGTATGTATGTATGTATGTATGTATGTATGTATGTATGTATGTATGTATGTATGTATGTATGTATGTATGTATGTATGTATGTATGTATGTATGTATGAATGCACTTGCGAAAAAGACGTTCCTTGCAGAGGAAATAAATAGCGAAGATGCTTAAAGGGGCTCTAAAGATCTTGCGATACAGTTTCTCTATGCCTTGTATGTGAAAGAATGTCGATGTAAAATAGCCTTCCCGCAAGAATTTTTGAAATGCGGCATTTGGAAGCAGAGTTGATTGCCATCAAAATTTGAATATCTGCGCCTTAGCGGCTTTCCTCCTCCTTTCAACCTTTTAGTGCTTTTAGCACGCGCGAAGGCTGGCCCTCCTCCACGGGCCTCGCCGACTGACACGTCACAACTGACGCATTTCTGCTTTTACTTTTTTGCTTAGCGCCGCACGCCGCAACTTCCGTTTTGGCGTGCTAGCTTGCCGGCGCCGCCCGGGGGCCTTTCGTCGTCTGCTTCATCGTCATCGCCCTTTGGCGCAACTCGGAAGTTTTGTTGCCACGCTATACATCTCTGGCGTTTACCTCACCCTCGATTTTGTGTTACATCGTGTGCGCGACGGGTGCAGGACAGCTCTGGGCTAGACTGGCCACTCTCTTGAGTTCGCGAAGGCAGTTATCGAATCACTGAATTGTTGTTTTCACGGAACATGAGCGGGAGGTTGCTCAAGTATGCAGTCCCTGGCTGCGAAGGTATTGCTAGTGACGACAGGAAAAGCATTCTGCATAAAGTGTCTCAAGACGTCAACCTCCGGAAGCAGTGGCTATACCTCCTCTGATAACCCGCATCGGTGAAGAAAGCGTTTACCGTTTGTGGTCGGCATTTCTCTCCCGATGCGTATAATGTTTACCCGGATGTCGTTCGCGATTTGGGGATTCCAACAAGACTGCGTCTGCGTGAAGGAACGCTACCAACGCTGTTTCTTCCAACACTGCCGGTAAGTGTAAAATGAAAAGATTGTGATAATATTAGCTTTAGACGCGTTATCACAGTACAGTGTGCATTCTTTTTTTTTAACTCAGGCGATCTTGCTCGGCGTTGTGGCGTGCATATGCGAGATTTGTCATGATCACTGAATTACACTGCTCACAATAAACTAATAGCGAGCTTACGATGAGAATTTTGATATTTTTACTGCTACGCTAGTCGATCCCACTCACCAATGCTCCCATAAAAGCCGTATACTATCGTATACCGGATTCTTTAACGGCGTGTACTTATGGGGGTCCAGTCCCATCTCGGCACTCATTCGCCGAAGTCGCTGTTTGAGCTCGGGGAACATAATATCCGTGCCGCAGCGAGGGTATGATATGTCAGCGAAAGACTAGAAATTCAGAATCGAGATCGCAGAGAGTGGTTTTCCGGGCGTTGCGAAGGGAAACTCTCTCACCTTGCCCGAACCTTGAAACCTTCGTGTTTAGGCTCCTCTTGCGTTTGACTATACGATGCCCCTTCGTGAAAGATAACGATCGATACTAAAGAAAAAGAAAGAGACGGGATGAGGAGAATGAGACTGCGTAGTTGTGCGCAGTGGTGTGGTTTGTCAGCCGCGATTCGGCGTCAGCTGACTGCGGGAAAACGCGAACGCGCGCCGACAAAAATTAAACAAACTCTGTTCAGTGCCCGATTATGATCGCAGCATGACTCCCGCCCTGTGGCTTTTTCTTTTTGTTTACGCCGTGTGGCGTTTGTACAGAGCGCACCCTGAAATGTCACGCAGATGGAGCCGCGTCCAAGTTCACCAACCGAGGCGGCCAGGAAAGAAACACGGGAAAACCGAGATGGGCGGTTGATAAAAGAACGAAGAAGAAGAAGAAATGAGGGACACACTAAGGAATGAAGAGATTGAAACAGAAATAAAAAGTGCCAAGGGGCCTTACCTTCCAGCAAGAGGGGTGGGGCAAGAGGGGTGGGGGGGTGGGGGGGGGGGGTTGCGAAGGAAACGTTGCCACTCGCGTGAGCTGGCTTAGTTGCTCTAAGTTGTGCCTCTTAGTCTCTAAGCGATCAGCTGCCGATCAGAAGTGTAAGTTTTGGTTGACAGGAGTTTTACACAGCTAAATTTTTCCCGCGGAAAGGGGACGGGGGGAGGGGGAGATAAACTGAAAAACCAGCGCGCGCGAATGCAGCAGTGCAACGATCGAGTGACACAGTTCGGCGCATTGTTACAAGTGGCTCACAAATGCACATTTATTTTTGTCCCAGCTTCTCCAGGAAGAGTCGGTGCAGATCATCTGCAAACTGAATAGAATGGAAGTGGAAATCGCATGAGATGGGCGTTGCGACTCCCCCGGCTACAGCACCAAGTACTGCTCGTACAGTATTGTTGTCATTCAGACTGACCATATCCTACATTGCGAACAGGTAATAGGAGAGGTAAGGAAATACTGCGATACGAAAATTGGCAACTTGCAATTCATATTAACTGTCTGAAGTCAGCTGCAGTTCCCAATAGCGCGAGCATGGGGCCTGGCCTCAACTTAACGAGTTTCAGTGCAGTCTTTAAAAAGAGGTGACAATTTCTGATATTATTAAGAGAAATTATTTTAAGCCGCACCAAGACTGCCCTTGGCAAGTGAATGTTGCTTGCTTGTCTATACATAAAAAGAATCAAATTAATCATTTTACAATACAAACAATTGAATTACAAAATGTTTCATCGTTGCGAATCATTCGGGAAGAGGTACATTTGGTGACATATATTATCATGTAATGAGTTTTTAATTTCATCTATCTACAGACCGCCAACCAGTTATCCGGACATATTGCAAGAACAGAAAATCGCACATATAGCACTACTTTGATGCCTGGCACATTACTAAGATGCGTGCAGTTGCTTGCTTTAATAATTAGTGCGAACACATGGTGATAACATTATTCTGCACTGGATTTAAGAAGTTGAAAGCTGTGAGCAGGTCGAAGGGCTGTGAAGCAATATAACTATGGATCCAGACAATCACAAGTCATGTTTACTATGTTGCTGCCCTGTGCCAGAGTGATGATGAACTGATGATCAGCATGTGGTGAAGCCTGTTGAACCACATATGCTATAAGCATGATGGCCATGATGGACCATACAGCAAATGCCTGCATGAGCTCCTTGCAAACAGGCAGTGGATGAGCACAGGTAATCTGTTTTGTTTAGGTTTTTTTTTTGTAAAGTTTTCACTTTGATGTTGTCTGACAGGTGCGCGGCCCACATTTGTGGCATTTGGCAACCAATGATAAATTTAAGCGATAGGTAATGCAAATAGAACTTCACGGAAAAAACTTTCTACACATCTGCACATAACAGCAAGTTCACATATGACATAAACCCATAATGAAGTTAAGAAACACAATAATGTGCATGTGAGTGCTGTGACTGCAAGATATTTTAATACCGAGGCAGCGTGGTTATATAGTCCAGTACGGAACACACATACAATGGGAGTTTCCATACTGTCCTATACTGACAATTTTAAAGAAGACAAAGTGCAGCATGTTTGCTTGATAACATCTCTTGGATTTTTTTTCACAGTAATATGGTATTACGAAGGGTCTTTTTATGAATATGATGCTAAAACTGTTTTCAGCTGCAATGCAGCAGCTGTAAGCAAATTCAGCATCTACGATTGACTGGAATACACATCAGAACTGCACATGCATATATATATATATATATACACACCCGCGGTGCGGGTGTCCACAAAGTGTGACAGTTACTGCGCCTTTCCCTTCCTGTGAACCAATTGTGCGGACGTAGTCTCCATTCTCAATTGTACCTTGAAGAAGGACGGTCCACCGTCCGAAACTGTTGGAATAAAATAGATAATCGGGAAAGTTGTGTGACATCCTGTTTATATATATATATATATATATATATATATATATATATATATATATATATATATATGTCGGCGGAGTGCCCGAGGATGCGCAGCCGCGGAAGTAGTGCCAAGGATATCTAGCAGGCGAGAAACCCAAGGATCTTGTCGTTGCTCGAAAGGCATATCCTCAATGGTGAGTGCTGACAAGGATGCTTGAGGAGGGGACGATGAGTTAGGCGAGCACACCGGTGACCGAGAAAGAGCGTCGGCGTCAGAGTGCTTGCGGCCAGAGCGGTACACTACACGGATGTCGTATTCCTGAAGCCTGAGAGCCCAGCGCCCGAGACGGCCAGACGGATCCTTGAGAGACGCGAGCCAGCAGAGAGCGTGATGATCTGTAACTACCTCGAAGGAGTGGCCGTATAAGTAAGGGCGGAACTTCGTTACAGCCCACACGATTGCTAAGCACTCCTTTTCGGTAACGGAGTAGTTGGACTCGGCTTTGGTGAGAGCACGGCTGGCGTAGGCGACAACGTATTCGGAGAAGCCAGGCTTGCGCTGGGCGAGGACGGCGCCGAGGCCGACACCACTGGCATCGGTGTGAAGTTCTGTAGGTGCAGTAGGGTCGTAATGGCGAAGGATTGGCGGTGACGTCAGAACATTGCGCAGTGTCGCGAATGCATCATCGCAGGCTGGCGACCAAGAGGAGAGGTTAGGGGTGCCTTTCAAGAGCTGTGTAAGGGGGGCTATGATGGTTGCGAAATTCCGAACAAAACGACGAAAGTACGAGCAGAGGCCCACGAAGCTTCGCAGTTGTTTCAAAGTGGTCGGTTTCGGAAAGTCAGCGACGGCGCGCAGCTTCTCAGGATCAGGCAGAACTCCATCTTTACACACAACATGTCCGAGTATTGTGAGCTGGCGGGCACCAAAGCGGCACTTTTTGAGGTTCAGTTGAAGACCGGCGCGGGTTAGGCAGGTGAAGACCTGGCGAAGTCGAGTCAGATGGGTCGGGAAGTCGGTTGAAAAGACGACGATATCATCAAGGTAGCATAAACAGATGTTCCATTTCAGGCCGCGCAGTACAGTGTCCATCATTCTTTCAAATGTGGCTGGGGCGTTACAGAGTCCGAATGGCATAACATTAAATTCGTATAGTCCGTCTGGAGTAATAAAGGCGGTCTTAGGACGATCCGCCTCTGCCATGGGCACCTGCCAGTACCCGGAGCGTAAATCGAGTGAGGAAAAGAATTCTGCGCCTTGCAAGCAGTCTAGGGCATCGTCGATTCGTGGGAGGGGGTACACATCACGACGAGTGATTTTGTTGAGACGGCGATAATCAACACAAAATCGTATGGAGCCATCCTTCTTTTTAACTAGGACCACAGGAGACGACCATGGGCTACAGGATTCTCTAATTACTCCGCGTTGGAGCATGTCGTCGACTTGTTGGGCAATAACACGGCGCTCAGTCGGGGACAGACGATACGGCCGCTGATGGAGAGGTGGATGAGCGCCAGTGTCGATGAGGTGGGAAATGGTCGTCGTGCGGCCCAAGGAAGATTGCGGGATGTCGAAGGAGGAGCGGAATTGGTGTAGAAGGTCAAGAAGTTGCTCGCGGTGGCGCGGCTCTAGAGCGCTGTCCACAGAATGGTCAAAAAGGTCCCGTTGTAGCGGATCGGAAGCCACACGAGTTGGGGTCAAGGCGTCAACTTGGCAAACAGGGAATGACTCATCATCAAAGGCGAACAGAAGGTCCACGGGCTCGATGCGGCCAAGGCACTCCCCTTCGATCAACATAGCGGGAGACGCAAGAGGATTGGCTACCAGAAGTGTGCTAGCGCCGTTGTTCATGTCAATGACGGCAAACGGCAGCGGTAAGTGGCGGCGGCGGCAGACAACGTCAGAGGGCACAAAGAGGACTGTCGCGGCGGTGGTAAAAGAGGCAGTGAGGGGAACCAGAACAGCGCTAACGGGTGGGATGGTTGTGTCATGAGCTACGAGGAGTTTGGTCGCAAAACGAGGACACGGCTCGTGGAGCAGGGCATCAGACGGTGCATCACTCGATTCAATGAGCTCTACTTGTGGACTGGCGCAGTCAATGATAGCATGATGCTGGGACAGGAAATCCCAGCCGAGAATGACGTCATGAGAACATGTGGGGAGAACGACGAATTCGATGATGTACAAGGCTGCAGCAATGACGACGCGAGCAGTGCAGATAGCTGTCGGCTGTATACTGTGAGCGGATGCGGTACGAAGTGATAGTCCCTCAAGAGGCGTAGTCACTTTTCGGAGGGAGCGGCAGAGTTTTTGGCTGATAACTGATACAGCGGCACCGGTGTCGACGAGCGCAAGAGTATGAACACCTTCAACGATGACAGCAGTAACATTCGCGGGATTAAGACGAGGACTTTGAAATTCTGTCGAATACGCAGTTCGTGCCTCGCGAACTGCGGCGGTTAGTTTTCCGGCTGAGTAGCGGGTCGTCGGCGCATTGGCGAAATGGAGCGGCGACGTGGTGATGGCGAACGACGAGGCAGGAAGTCCGGAGAGTCAGGGGGTGCTGTTGGAGGACCCGATGGGACGGGGAACTGGGGGGCCAAATAAGGTGGCGCAGGCCGCGCAGCAAAGGCCATATTTATTCGGCGCCGGCAGTAGCGTGTAGTGTGCCCAGGGATGCCGCAGTGGTAGCAAATAGGCCTGTTGTCTGCAGTGCGCCATGGAGATGGTGTCTGACGCAAGGGGGGAGCAAACGCTGTTGGTGCCGAACGCACAGGGGGCGAAGCATAGGCATATGCTGGCTCAGGAGGTGGACTTGAAGTAACTTCGGCATACGTGCGACGCAATACATGAGGAGGAGCCGGCGCGAATGCTGGAGCGTAGCTCAGTGGCGCAACGCCGGACGATGAAATTGTGGTCGTAGGGAACGGCATTGAGGGTGCGACCGGAGCTGATTGAGGAACGGAATTAGGAAGGACTTCAGATACATGCTGCTGGATTGCACGGCGAAGCTCCGGAACAAGGCCAGTTGGTGACGACTCCTTAACATATGGCTGCAGGGACAGTTGTCGCGCGACCTCCTGACGTACAAAAGCCTTGATGTCTTCAGAGAGGCTAGATGACTCCCTCTCCGCGGCTAGTCCAGCAAGTGATGCTTGAGGCTGGCGAATCAAAACACGCTCCTTGCGAAGTTCGTCGTAGCTTTGACAGAGGTCATAGATTTCCTTGACTGTCGTGGGGCCTTTGGCGACGAGCATGTTGAAAGCGCCGTCATCAATTCCTATGAGGACATGACGTATCTTAACGGCCTCGGTCATGGTCGGGTCAACGCGACGACACATATCAACAATGTCCTCAATGTAACTGGTGAACGTTTCACCGGGCAGCTGCAGTCGCGACCGAAGACGCTGTTCCGCGCGGAGTTTTCGGACGGCGGGGCGGCCAAAGACATCAGAAAATTTCGTCTTGAAACTCGCCCAGGTAGTAAAGTCCGACTCGTGGTTTCTAAACCACAGATTAGCGACGTCGCTCAAGTAAAAGATGACATTGTTGAGCTTACGGTTGTCGTCCCAGTTATTGTGACGGCTGACCCGTTCGTAAGTGGTCAGCCAATCGTCGACGTCGTCATCGCTGCTTCCACTGAAGGTAGCGGGGTCCCGTTGACGAATCGCACCAGTGCAGGTGACGGGCGGAGGTAGGTGCAATGAAGTCGGCTCCGTCATTGGTGTAGTCAACGTTCTGCTGCGAAGTTCCAGGGCGAGATGGGTACAGGGAACCTCAGATTGACCTCCACCTATATATAGATTGACCTATATATATATATATATATATATATATATATATATATATATATATATATATATATATATATATATATATATATATAAACAGGATGTCACACAACTTTCCCGATTATCTATTTTATTCCAACAGTTTCGGACGGTGGACCGTCCTTCTTCAAGGTACAATTGAGAATGGAGACTACGTCCGCACAATTGGTTCACAGGAAGGGAAAGGCGCAGTAACTGTCACACTTTGTGGACACCCGCACCGCGCCGTAAGGGAAGGGAGGAAGGTGGGAATTAAAGTGGAAAGAGAGAAAGAGGAGCCGTAGTGGAGGGCTACGGAGTAATTTCGACCACCTGGGGATCTTTAACGTGCGCTGACATCGCACAGCACACGACGCCTCTTCGTTTCGCCTCCATCGAAACGCAGCCGCCGTGGTCGGGTTCGAACCCGGGAACTCCGGCACAGTAGTCGGGCGTCTTACCACTGCACCACCTTACGCCACTGTTAAGATGTTAGGAGAGGGAGAAGGAATTCTCGCTCTCCGTCTTTGGAGAAGCAAACATTACTGAATAGATAGAAAGGGCGAAAAGCTCCCGTTGGTTATTGGCTGGTAATGCAACAAGGACGGAGAGAGAAAAAAAAAAAAAAAAAAAAAAAAGGGGGTGGGGGAGAGGGGCAAAAAAGACAAAGTGGAGAGCCGACGAATGTTACATACGCGCCGCGCTTCCACGAAGACGACACTAAAAGCAAGGCGTCTCCTCGAAGGAAGCCAGAAATTGAGCAAAACAGACAACGCGAGCATGCATACCAGGACGGCCCGCTCCCCAGCGGTGCAGGTGTTCAAAAAACCGCTGGGATAAGAGTTATGTGCGATGTCAGCGCACGTTAAAGATCCCCAGGTGGTCGAAATTACTCCGTAGCCCTCCACTACGGCTCCTCTTTCTCTCTTTCCACTTTCATTCCCACCCTCCTCCCTTCCCTTACGGCGCGGTTCGGGTGTCCACAGAGCAAGTGTGACAGTTACTGCGCCTTTCCCTTCCTGTGAACCAATTTATTATTATTTGGTTGGTTGGTTTGTGGGATTTAACGTCCCAAAGCAACTCAGGCTATGAGAGACGCCGTAGTGGAGGACTCCGGAAATTTCGACCACCTGGGGTTCTTTAACGTGCACTGACATCGCACAGCACACGGGCGCTTTTGCTTTTCGCCTCCATCGAAAAGCGGCCGCCGAGGCCGGGATTCGATCCCGCATCCTTGGGAATTTATTATTATTTATTATAAGAGTTATGTGCTCTAGATGAAGTTGTTCCACCCCGCGAAGCGCCAGCGGTCGGAGCCAGGGCAGCACGCCGCCGCGGCGACGACACAGCCGTCGGCCAGACGCGCTCACTTGAAACCCGAAACCCGATGACGCAGCCGGGCATTCGCGTCAAGTCGTTCCCGCGAGCGTGTCCTAAGTGAAGACGTTTGTTGCGGGATAGAAAACCGACCAGAGGGGGGAGGCAAAGGGGCTAAATAACGAACAGTATAGTTTGCGTGAGAAGGAGGAAATTCTTAGGAGTGGGCAAATGGAGATAAAGGCCTCAATCTGTTTTTCTCTTTTTCACTTTTTTTTTCTAATGTTATTCTGAACCTTCGCTCAATTTCTGGCTTCTTTCGAGGGAGACTTGCCTTGCTTTTAGTGTCGTCTTCGTGGAAGCGCGGCGCGTACGTTACATTCGTTGGCTCTCCACTTTCTCTTTTTGCCCCTCTCTTCCCCCCCCCCCCCCCCCTTTTTTTTTTCTTCTCTCTCCGTCTTTGTTGCATTACCAGCCAATAATCAACGGGAGCTTTTCGCCCTTTCTATCTATTCGGTAATGTTTGCTTCTCCAAAGACGGAGAGCGAGAATTCCTTCTCCCTCTCTTAACAGTGGCGTAATGTGCGGACTTATTCTCGATTCTCGATTCTCAATTCTACCTTAAACAAGGACGGTCCACCGTCCGAAACTGTTGGAATAAAATAGATAATCGGGAAAGTTGTGTGACATCCTGTTTGAATTTAACTCTGGCCCATTAGTAACAAGCAAACCATGTCTATATATATATATATTATCACGCGCCTTCGCAGAACGCCGACGGAAGATGAAGAAGAACGGTCGAGTAGATCGGTGAAGAAGAAAGAAGAACAAGGGCAGAGGGACGTTTGTACGCTTCGCGGCAGTTCTGTTTTGGAACGATCCCTGTATATAAACCCCCCGTGCGTACAAAGCACGTAACAATATATATACATTTTCTATGTATATATTTTTAACACATTCATGTGCTTTCAAGAAGCTGAACTCCATTCTGAAGAACTCCCGGTTTTTGAATGACATTCGACAACTGTCTCCCGAAGCCCAAACATCTTGCCTTGATTCTCTTTACAACTTGGACATCAGGTTTGCTCTCAAATCACTTACATACTCGGATGGTGGGATGCAAGTAAGGCAGTTGAATGAAAGAGAAGACTAAGACATTATTTTTTTCACTCTAGTGTGTCTATGCAGTCTAACTTTTCTGCATGGCATGTGCAAGCAATAAATCCTTGCATGAAGCTTTTAATGTATGCAGTACATAATATTGTCACTATAAAAGGAACAGAGGCCAGAGGAAATAGAACACAGTGCGAAAAAAAAAAAAACAGAAGTTCATCCGCGGAAGCTTGTGCTTCATTTGTTCCATTTGCTTTTGCTCCTTTTGATCCTTCAACTTGCTGAGCAGCCAATTGGGACTTGCAACTGAGCAGATAGCTTTTAGTTCAGGCTATGGAATAGCCCTGTAGGTCTGAAAAATTGCACTGTGACTAATTTCAAGCACTTCAAAACAGTCTTTCTCATGGTGTAGTGCTGAGGTCTGGAGAAAAAGAGAAAATCAGTTCGTGTTTTTTTTTTAATGTAGGGAGGGAGCAGCTGCTGTGTTACTGGACGCATTGGGTGCCTTCTTATTATGGAAGTTAGGCTTCAATCCAGTCTCCTTAGTGCAGTGCTTGATCTGGAGCTCTCATATTATCAGGTCAGGTAAAACAAGACCCTACAATTGCGATTCACAAGAGTTGACCCTGACATCTGCCAAAAAATGTTCCCACATCGTAACTGAATCCCAACTTCCGCATAAAGTAGGCACCCAATGCACCTTATGAGCAAGTTGCCACAATTCTTCCATCCTGATAGTAAATACACTGCTGTAAAATTAGCTGAACTTATCTTGTGTCTTTTCGAAACTTTGAACACTGCTATGTCAAAGGTAGTTTTCATACATTTGGAGGAGACTGCGGTGCACACTTCTGACATTCAAGGATGCTTCATATAATATGATAAAAAATATATTTGGTAGGCTGATAGCACTGGCCATTCTGTAATCCCCTTCCATGGAAAAAGTCAGACAGGAAGCTATCGGACCTACTGAACAGGCCACCCAAGGGTCTTCATTGAATGTCATTGCTGTTATGTTAGTGGGATGGGATGGGATGAGATAAAGAACACCGCACCTGGGGTACATACAGAAAGAAATGACAAGAGCTGAGACACTGTAATGACACAAAATTAAGAGCAAGCATGTAGGGCTGGCTGGAAAAACACATTGTCGCTCTTTTGTGCTCTTCATCTTAGTGCAGGCCCAAAGACAAAGGTAGTATTTAGAGAACTGGATGTTATCAGCGCAAGTTTCCGACCCCTTTAAAACCATCTCGAATGTCCCGAAGCTACTGTAGTGAAACTGCAAGAATGCTCAAGGTTCACTTGATCACTTGGACTAATGATGATCGCTAGAATACAACAGCAGGGAGAACACGGGTGATTCACGATATGATGTGGTATAGCCCATGTCATACATTCATTTGGCTGCTTGAAAATTATTGCATCACATTCTTAATTCGATATAAAGGCGGTGGATATAGAACCTAAAACAAAAGCAATCTCTTCTGCAGTGATGGCAATATAATGCATGATGGTTCCTTATAGTAGCCTCTACTCGGCATAATTGCAACAAGAAACACATTCTTTTTTCAAAGTATGACAAATTCATTCATATTTACCTTCTTTTTAGGTCACATCTGGCTGTTATTCACTTCAATGAAAATTCTTCAAGGCTCCAGGCACAGAAAAAAATAAGGAGAGGATCACTGGAAAGTGAAAATAATGGTAAAATCAAGAAAAGGACATATCAGTGCCGTTCCAGTGAAAATGGAGACTAATTTTTGTAAGTTAAAACTTTGTTCTACTTATAATAGTACCCGAAAAACTAAGTGCCGAAAAACTAAGTGAACAGTTGTAATCTCGATGAACATTTCACGCAGCGTACGTCCACAGTCTCCTCTAGGATGCGGAGAAACTGTCTCGGGGCTCTTCACACAGAGAGACAGCTGCAAACACAGCTTCAGAACTCCACTTCATGACTTTTGTCTATGAAAGACCGTCAAAAGAAGGACTAAATGTTGCACACAGGCACAGATTTGCGCTTCATCATGACTATTCAATTGCACAGTACAACTGTCCGCATACTTAACCCAAATGCTCAACAGACTGGCATCAGCGTCGCAAAGCATTGGCCGCTGGAGCCGAAACAATTGTTTGAATATGTTTGCTGCGACTAACAATAGCTGGAGCGCAGTTTCATACGACGTTTTCTGTCGGAGTGAGTGCATTCTTGTTGTACCCATGTCTCTGAGTTTCGCTTCTGGCTACGGCCAAGCAAAAGTGCTCACAAAACATGTTGCTCTTTGCTTATCGCGGCAACTCCACATCGTGTGCGACCGCTCGCAGGCCCTTCAAGTTTTGCATCAAAGCTGCCGCTTAAAACAAAAGCAGGAAAGACAGAGCAACTATGGGTTCAGGGTGTGTGTAAGGCTAGACTGCGAATAATTATGCCGATCAGAGTTGTTCAGCTTCTTGAGACCAAGCTGGAAGTAAATGGAAGTAATTAAAGTGAGCCGTCTTCACAAGTGATCTTGTACATCTCTCTTTTCACGCGTTCGCTGTTCCCCATCCGTTAAGCTACACAGTTTAGAAGACAACAGTGTAATTTCGCTGATTATTATTATGTGCGCGAAATAATACTGTGTTTTTAGCGGTAATTTATACTAATGAGCAACTAAGAAAGCACAGCGCTTCGCCGTGGAGAGAATTTTTCTTTTTTTTTTTAACTTTGTTTACTGCCCCAGGGCATATTGGAATATGCTCTAGGACTCATCTAGAGAACGTCTGTAGGCCTTGTCTCGAAATAAAGTTGTTTTCCTTGTTTCTTCAGTGTCTCCTCATCACTGCAAGTCATGTGAAACCTTGCAAGGGGCCGATACAGCATGCGTATCCTAATACGTGTTTACCGCGGTAGCTTGTATCTCTCCGGCTCAACCGCTCATCGTTTGTGGTGAAACTGCACACGGAGCTTTGATATTGCGGTAACTTTTATTTGCTCGTAGTAAGTTAGGTTCAGTTCAGTTCAGTTCAGGCGTTTAGTCGTGTCCGACTCTTCGTGACCCTATGGACCATGTCACGCCACGCTTTCCGGTCTCTCACTATCTTCTTAACATCACATAGCTTCATCTGCAATGCCTCGAGAATGCCATCTAACCATCGCGTTCGCTGCCTACCCCTTCTCCGGCGACCCTCAACCTTTCCCAACATCAAATCTTTCTCCAGCGACTCCTCTCTTCTCATCAGATGACCAAAGTAGCTGAGCTTTAACTTTAGAATTTGACCCTCCAATGAGCAGTCAGGGTTTATGGTCGACAATATCGACTGATTTGATCTTCTGGCAGTCCAAGGAACTCTTAAGAGTCTTCGCCAGCACCACAATTCAAACGCGTCAATTCTTCGGCGGTCAGCCTTTTTCACAGTCCAACTCTCGCATCCATACATCACAACTGGAAAGACCATAGCACGGGTTATACGGATCTTGGTTGGCAGACTAATGTCTCTGCTCTTTACTAGGCGGTCAAGGCTAACCATTGCTCTCTTTCCCAGAAGCAGGCGTCTCCTAATTTCATGGCTGCAGTCTCCTTCCAAGGTAATCTTGGCGCCCAAGAACAGAAAATCTGTCACAGCTTCCACTTCTTGTCCATTGATGCTCCAGGACTTGATAGGGCAAGACGCCATGATCTTCGTCTTTTTAATGTTCAGTTTAAGCCCAAACTTCTCACTCTCTTCTTGTTAGGTAAGGTAAGGATGCTTAATTCGTTGCTGCTGCGTAGAGTGCGAACCCGCAATCTGCTCCAGTATCAGGGGCGGAAAGCTGCCAACGCCGGCACACGATACCGCGGGTTCTTGCACGGCCGAACTAGGTTGGTACAGTTGTCTTAGCTAATTTACTATAAGAATTAGAAAAAGTTTATACGCTACAAACTTACTACATGACAAAATGCGTTTGACGCAATCAAGTCAGCAGTTGAGACGGTAGGATTTTAAAAGCCGCCACAGTAATGATGCATCACAAGAATGTCTAACTCATTGCACCTGTGAAACCATCGTTTATCTGTGCGCTATATTAAGGCTAGTACACACATTACTTACCAGCGTATGTTGTCGCCTTGACTCAATCCGAGGTGCGTATTTTGGTTTGGTGGACACGGGAACGGAGCGGTTGCCTCCGAAATTTCGCTGCACTACGTACGGCTCGGTGCACTGGGGCACGGCATTTAATTCACAAACTGTGTGGCGTGTTGCAACTTTTTGATAAGGCATCGACCTAATGCTGGAGACCAGTAAGCCGACTTAGAACTCCATTTCGCATGGAAGACACAAGGAACGAGAACATACACCGGCGGAAAGCGCCCCGCAGGGAACTGAAACGAGGTCGTCGCGCGCGACTCGTTTCCGTGGTTACCGCGGTGCCCGCGCGAGACCGGAAGTGCCAGGAAGAGAGCGTTTAAAATATGTGTCTGTCTACAAAACATTCTAATTTTCTTTCTTCGTAACTAAAGGTTAAGCGTATTTCAATTATTTTGGCATAAGTGATGGTTTAATAGATGCGTGACGTCGCGAAGAAGTAGACCAATAGCCATTCGAAAACCCTAATACGTAGCAGCGTTGCGCAAAGGAGCAGGAGGATCGCAAAAGTCGAAGGAAAGAGAGCGCCAACTTTCAAATAGGATTGTGGGTCCTGTACTGCGCGTAGACGTGTTTTATTACGTTCAAATGTGTATCGCAGCATAATCTAGCGACTGAGATAGTTTGTGAACAATGCTCGGGAGTTGTTTATGGGCCCCTTTAACACGTCATTTATTGTTCGTCGACGTTTCGACCGGGGTTCCATCTTTCTCAAGAGTGCGGTTACATTGTGGTTACATGTAACCACAGTCTTGAGAAAGACCGGACACCGGTTGAAACGTCGACGAAGAATAAATGAAGCATTAAGCATCTTCGCTATTTATATATATACCGGGTGTCCCAGCTAACTTGGACCAAGGGTTAAAATAATATATTTAGGGTATGCCAGGGAAATCAGTTGAATACAACTTCCAGCGGCTTTGCGCACCACAGGCAATTTTTGTTTTGAAATTGCTTAATTAGTAATTATGTTACTTTTTCTAATTTATTAAATATTGGCTTTAGACCAAAAATGTGAATGCAAAAGTTGGAGAGTGCCTTCAGAAGCCCCATTCCAGTAATTGCGATAACGAAATGTGTATCTTTTTTTCTGGGCTCAGAAAAAAACCCACGATATGCAAATAAAACCACTTGACAAGCCCATTTGCGTGCCGTGATTGTGGTGCTCTAAGTCGTGTTTCTGGATAAACGTATGTATGTATGTATGTATGTATGTATGTATGTATGTATGTATGTATGTATGTATGTATGTATGTATGTATGTATGTATGTATGTATGTATGTATGTATGTATGTATGTATGTATGTATGTATGTATGTATGTATGTATGTATGTATGTATGTATGTATGTATGTATGTATGTATGTATGTATGTATGTATGTATGTATGTATGTATGTATGTATGTATGTATGTATGTATGTATGTATGTATGTATTATGCTCAGCCAGAAACTGCTTTCTTCTGATGGCATCAGAAGATTGTGCAACGAGAGATCGAGTGAATTGAAAAAGAAGGGAGCTGTATCGAAAATTATTTGTGAATTCGGTAAACGTATGTATGTATGTGTGCATACATACATACATGCATACATACATACATACATACATACATACATACATACATACATACATACATACATACATACATACATACATACATACATACATACATACATACATACATACATACATACATACATACATACATACATACATTTACCGAACTCGCAATTATTTTTCGATATAGTTCCCTCGATTTCAATGCATTCAATCTCTCGTTGCCCAGTCTTCTGATGCCATCAGAAGAAAGCAGTTTCTGGCTGAGCAGCGAGCTATATGTGCAACGTGCTCTACGAGTAATTTCGGGACCAATCTTCCATAGACTATATGGCAATCAAGACTTTGCGATGGATTTCGTAGGCAGAACCAATATGCCACGTCATTTCCTTCCGTAAAGCTTCAAAGTGCATAAAGTCTCAGTTATACACGGAGTGGTAAGAGTAATGAATGGAGCAATGAAGTCACAGCAGAGGGGTAATGGTTGTGTTTCTTCACCCCGTTCATTTCTCCAGCTTTTAGCGCAAATATTTTTAATTCAAACAGCTTTTTTCATATAGTAGCATATATCAGTATTCAGAAGGCCATAGCACTTATTGCGCCCTTAATAAAAGCTATGTAAGCGTTTCTTTCTGCTCCTCGACGTGTCTCCTCTATTAGCCTATATCATTGAGTACTGACTAACCTATATCACGCAGGAAACCGTGCTTTGCACACACTCACTTCGGCGAACGACACAATGGACCTACGAGTTGTCCTTAGCAACACAACAAAGGACAGTGAATCGGTGAACTACCGCAGAATCCGGATTGGCAGCGAAGATGACCTCTTCCAGATGGACGTCGGACAGTTCTTGGGGCCAGAAGGTGAAACAATCGCACAAATGTCCTGTTTGGAATTTTTCCAATATGCAGTTCTGAACTAGAAGCCACGCAAACGTTTAAATGCGTAATTTGACGTTGATTAAGTTCGAGATACTTTACTTACTTTACTTTAAATGTTTAAGTAACTTAAATCCATGGCCCACTCCAAATATCTTTGTTTCTTTAAACATTCTTATTTATTGCTAATCCTTGAATGGAACAAATCTCGCCCTTGCCTCGAGCAGCTCCTGCCAATAATACGATTTGTTCGTTTCACTCTGCGAGGGCCATTGAGGGAGGAAAGGCATGCCGAATACTTTCGATTGTGATGCTTAGTCGTTTGGCATTGCTTTAAAATACAGGCAAGATATAGCAGCTGTCATTGTTTCGATTCCAGTACATAACTATCTCTATTACCCTTTCAGATGTATCTCTTTACCCTCGAAAATATATACCGATGCTTCCAAATGGAAACAGTGAAATATATTGTAAATAAACATTAAATTACAACTTTTTATGTTTTGTGATACATGCGCTGCACACGTATGCTTGGATGATCGCGAGCGATATATTATGTCCTGAACAACCTTAAAACAGGGAAATATATTTGCGCCGTGTTCTATGCGCAAAACGCCTTCCCTTAATGTAAAGCTGATACCGAGCTCCGTACATCAGGTATACATAAAAAAAACATTTACAAATTTTTTTGAGCCCTGAAACAGCGCCTGGACATATACGCCATTAAATAGGCCCTGAAATGGTACTTGTGAGAGTACTGTAATGCTTGAAATTCTTAGACGCGATCTTTGCCAGTATTCGAGCCAAATTTTAACGATTTTGAGGAGCCTATAATTGACGAATAATTTCTAAAGAAGTCCTCTTGGCGACCACTCGCAACTGATTGAGCGACACATCCTAGCGCAAACCTCCCCTCACACGTTACTGTGGCTTGGTAGGCGCACCCGCTCATTGGACAACGCCTATTTACACGGGTGGGATGGCGCTTGGTGGGGGATACTTGGTTTTATGTTTTTCTTTTTGCGCGCCGACATGGGCTGAGGTGACGTGGATGAGGAGGAGCATCATTTTCGATCACCCATATGTATGGTGCTAATGAAGGTAGCCTAAACATTTCTTCGATGCAGTGATGATTGAGGGCATACCTATTACTTGTTCGCGCTTTCCATATTTAGTATATAGCTTTTCATGGGCCTTTCAAGTACACAGTCGCAGCGAACGGAGAGCTTAATGCAGAACGACATTTAATTCAACTGCAAAGTTGAAACAAAATCAGCTGCCTTGAAACAGCGAACAGCAAGCAAATATATTATTTATATCCTGCGATAGATTTAAATGATTGTAAAGAATTTGGGTCAACAAGAGTGAGCAGACGGTTAGTTTATTCAAACCTTGTGTATAAGAACGCATGCAGCCATGCCCTACATTAGTTTGACATTTATGTTTACCCTCAGTCTGCAATAAATAATGAACCTTTCAAATTATGTTTTGCCGTAGAACGCCGTATCACAGCTATCATGAACATCCCAAAAGACAAAAGCAAACATAATTATGCAGAAACTCTGCATAAAAGTGTCGTGGTATAAGAATAAGAAATTGAAAAATATCAAACGAACTAACGGCAACCTCCTCAAAAATAACCTTCTATAGACAGATCGCACCACAGATTGTTATGTCGCATGGGATATTTTTGATACACGGTGCTGCTGTAATCAGGAAACAAATGTGATGAGAATGAGAAACTAATTATAATATGCATACGAAGGGAACCAAAAGCCACTGACACCAAAGAATGAATACCAAATGCTTTGGCTGGATCCATATGTGGTATATTGTAGTAATGAATGTTATTGATTAAAAAATTGGTGAGGCTTAGCTTGGTTAAGCCTGGTCAGATACGAAGCATATTGATTGCTAAACTCGGCTTTCCATGGTTACACTTGGCTAAACTTTTCTTTCCTTGGTTACACGTGCTTTTAGACGGTTTAAACTCGGAATGCACAATGTTTTCCCATCGCATAAAACTAGGTAATATCATGACTCGTTCATCTCTAATCTAACTGTGTTACCGACACGCACAACGAACATGTCGTCCCCCAGGCCAACGATATTCGATTGCCACTACGCGAATATGTACGCAAAGCAAAAGCTCTTAGAACACTGACGTGCTAAAGGAATTAACGATTTTGATTTCTTCGGCAACAACACGGTCGTATGGGAAAGCCTCCCCGTAAACTACCCGTGTCCAGCCGGCTTGACGTGCACCAACGGTCGTTACTGGACCCCCCTCTCCTTTGTCGTGACGTTAGCGTATCACGTGGTGTGACGTCACCATACCACTGGTCCGCACGGCGTGCAACCGCAGCCGACGGCGCGAGCCGGTCCCCCGTCTCTCCTCTGTCGTGACGTCAGCGTATCACGTGGTGTGACGTAGCATTCCACATTCTTTGCACGGCGTGTAACCGTCACGAAGGGCTGTGGTTTACCTCTAGCAATATGCTTCGCATAAAAGCATAAGGATAGGGATCGCATGCAACCGGGAGATCTAAAAGCACTACCTTAGAACCTGAAATCCGGTTCTCTTAACACATTAGTCACAGCAACGGCTGTTCACTGTCTCCCTATTAAGGTATTTATGTTGCGTGTAACCTATCTTCGAGTGCTCACAAGCGCTGCGACATCTTCCTCCATAGAGGATGACGTGAAGCGTGCGATTGTACCGCCAGTGTCAGGGGGACGAGATGTACCTAGAAAAGTGAGAGTGCTGCGAAAACTTCTTACACAACTTATGACATCTACTTGCCAGATGAGGCCTTTGTTATGGTAATCAGATAAGGGAAATAAAATTAAAGGCTCGTTATAACACACACGAAGACCGCGGACGGCCATTAACGTCAATGAAAGAATTGTTAAAAGCGAGACCGTCTCCGTCGCACAGTGGCTAAGAGAATCAGGCGCAAAATAAATGGTTGTGGTTAAGGATTAAATTAGCATTACTGGGTTGCATTTTATTTCTAATAGATAACCTCTCCGATTACATTATCTCACAATGCTGAACATACCAAAGTAGCAAGGCTGAAAGTTGGGCAAGTTGAATGTTATTCATATTGAAGGTAGCGCAAAAAAACAATCACCAAGCACCAAAAAGTAGGACACAAGACGAGTGTTTGATCCCAACAAAACCTTTTATTGAAAACCGCTGCATCAATACCCATCTCATGAAACTAAAGAAAGGAAAACAAACGTGATAGCATCAAGAAAATTACACGATACGGCTGGTTGGAGTGCTTATTAACTCTGATGAGATGCAAAAGCAAGGAACTTCGTAGCCACAACAGCGAACATTTATATAAAAAAAGAAATCGACGTAAGAGATCAGTTCCAGGCTTAGTGTAGATATGCCAGTTCTTCTGTGTTAAGAAATAGACGGTCCGGTTATGCATGTATTTCCTTGTCTCCAAATGTACCCCCCCCCCCCCCCCCTGTTTTCGCGCTGAAATTGTTCCTTAAGAGTTGATAATATCTCCACTTGCTCATAAAGGGACTTACATTTTTTCTTGCACATCGGATTATATTACGGTTTACAGTCTGGCTTACAGTCTTTACATCTTTTGCAGTGGCCAACCAAATGTAAGGATTTGGACTCTGATCGCGATTTTACATGTTCTTTTAGTCGTACATTTACACAACGTCCCGTCTCACCTATGTAGGTCTTCTCATAGGAAACTGGCATCTCGTATACCCCCCTCTCCTCCCCCGTTTTGCAAGGGATGAGCACTTAAGTATGGCATGCCTTAGATCTTTTCTTATTTCTATTTTTTTCCTACCAATTCGATATTATTGTGTTTACCAAGCAACATACATTCTTGAGTTTGTTTGGAGCCGAAAGGATTACCTGTACGCCAAAGCGCTTGGCCACCGCTGCTGAGATTGTATGAAAGTCGGTGCTTGTACCGCATTATTGTCTTTTTCCTTTTTGCTATATCATCAGTTGCCTTCTTTGTTGCGTTACCTTTTACCCGGCGGATAACAAATTTATCACATGCAAACCTGACTGCGCTGTCAGGATAGCCTGATGCCTTCATTCTAATGACCTCTTCATGAAAGCTTTTAGCAATGTCGTCCGTGTAAGATTTTACCAGGACTGAACGTAGACATGAAAGAACAATTTCATTTTTTACAACTCTCGATTGTCCTAAGGCGCTATGTAGTAAGGGTTTGACTGATCTCGGATGATAGCGCCAACAAACGGCTGGAGATGAAGGATATCAGCACATCTAGAAACTGTAATTTATCTCCGGTTGGTGACTCAAAAGTGAAAACGAGACCATTCTCACATTCTTGGATGAACATGGAGGTATTTATTCCCTTCCGCCCATTCCCACATTCAATGTAGTTCATCTTTACACAGACTCTCTCACTGCCCTTAAACAGCTTAAGGCCGTTCGACGTACATTCCAAATAGCACAGTCTATTCATTTTCTCTGTTCAAAGTACCCATGCCCTGTGCGCATACACTGGATTCGCGGCCATGTTCGCCAACCACATAATATTCAAGCGGATGCTATGACGCACATAAACACATCAGGCGATCCACCACCTTCCACTGTTCCCCCTGATCCGTTCCTGTCCCACGTTTCCGATGGGTACTTTGAACATAGCAAATGAATAGACTGTGCTATTTGGAATGTGCGTCGAACGGCCTTAAGCTGTTTAAGGGCAGTGAGAGAGTCTGTGTAAAGATGAACTACATTGAATGTGGGAATGGGCGGGAGGGAATAAATACCTCTATGTTCGTACTGCCAGCTCACGGACAATCACCCCACTACTTCCCCGTCGGTATCGGTATCATCCGCACATCTGCCTGAAGGGTGCATATTATATACCAATGCATCACATACTGCAGAGAGAGGAGTTACTTCTGTGTATAGTCCCTCTCATCCGCATCTGAACACTCACGTGACATATTGTCACGTAGCGAAAGGCGTGTGAAGGCCGCAGCGCCGGTAACACAGAGAGCCCGGTGTTGGCGAAGTTCAGGGACAAACGGTGCGAGCGCGAAACGGGAACTTTGTCGTCTTCTGCCTTTCTTCTTTCTCTTCTTCACACTGACAGCAATATAACGCGGATACGTGAACCCCTCTGGCATTGGAACGTCAAGCCATTTAAAATTATTTTCGATGACCGCCTACCCTTTGTCCGCATAGACGCTCTCCGAAAGAACAAAGAAACATTCTCTATCCCACAGAAGTAACCGCAAACCGGAATTGACAAGAAAGTACGCGAAGCTGTAGCTGGGATCAAACTTACAAAGTCGTGTCCCAACGTTGATTCTTGCAGTCCCGTAGACAGATACACTGGGCGGTGGCTCTACCGAAGGACAGTTTCTCGATTGTTGTCCAGGTCGGTTGGTAGGCCAACTTTGGTCCCTGTTGTAGGGTCTTAATAGTTCGGTCCGGGAGGTGCTGGTTTCCCCAAACTAGGACTGTTTGTTGATGTAGAATCGCTCGTTGGTTTGCTAGCAGTTGATGGCGGATGGAGGCCGAGATGAACTCTGTAGTCCGTTAAGCTGTGTCGCACCATTTCCTGTAAATACGTGCTTGGTAGTTATGCGGCATATTCAGGTCACACGCCAGACGTAGCCGTTCCTTTTAGTGCCTTACCTGCCTCCAAACCTCCGAGCGTTTCACCCGTCGGGCATGGCCAATTGAAAGTGGGAAGCATACACAGGTTGAAGATTTTTCGGAATGCAGTTGCCAGATCTCGCGTACCATGAGGCAATCCTTGCTTTCACCACAGAAATAGCTATTAGCGTTACCAGCGAGGCCGGACTGGAGAGGTGGGAGTTAAAACACAGAACAGAGCCTTTTGTAGAAGAAATATACAGTATTAAGGTTGAAAGTTGGGCGGGTTGAATCTCATTCATATTAAAGGTAGCTCAAAAAACGAGGACCAAGGCATAGAAAGAAAAAACACGAGCGGCTTTTCGCAAGGAAAACTTTTATTGAAAACCGCGAAATAAATATCCCTCTCATGAAAAAAAAAAAAGAAAACAAACGTGATAGCATCAAGAAAAGCGTACAATACATCTGCTGGGGGTGCTTGTTAACTGAGATAAGGTGCGAAAGCAAGCAACTTCAGAGTAACAAAAGCGAACACCAATTACTGAAAAGAAGGAATCGACGGAAGAGATTACTACCACGTGCGGTCTAGTTATGCAAGTTCTTTTTGTCCTAAAGAAATCGACGGTGCGCTTATGCGTGTATTCCATTGTATTCAAATGTAAAAAAAGCCTCCATGATCTCGCGCTGGACATCTTACGGGTTGATAATAATTCAGCTTATTCATAAAGGGGCTTACATATATCTTGAAGGTAGTCTAAATGGGATGCGTTCCCGTGTATGTAAATACGTGGGCGACTACCTGATATTTGGCGACGGTGCACGCTTCACAGACCCTTCCTAGAACGTGGGAATAGTCTCGTTTTCCCTCATGAGTTGCTACCAGAGATAAATTACAGTTTATAGATGTGCTGCTGTCCTTCAACCACAGCCATGTTTGTTGGCGCTATCATCCGAGATCATTCAAACTCTTAGTACAAAGCGCCTTAGGACAACCAAGAGCTGTAAAAAATGTTCTTTCATGTCTTCCTTCAGTCCTGATAAACTCTTGCGGGCACGACATGGCTAAAAGCTTTCATGAATAGGTAAATAAAGTAAAGGCATCAAACTATCCGGACAGGACAAGCAGGTTGGCATGTGATAAATTTATCCACTGAGTAAAAGATGACGCATCATATGAATGCCACTGATGATAAGGCTAAAAAAAAATTGTGATGATGCCGTGCAAGTACCGATTTTCACCCAATATATGCAGCGTTACCAAGCGCTATGGTGTGCAAGTAAGTTTTCCAGCTAAAAAACTCGAGAAAGTATCGACCTTTTTCATTTCGATGCCTGGGTGCAGCCATCTTAGTTTGATGATGGCGCCCCGTATGAGCCCACTGGGAATGTCCGCTCCGGCTCCTCTTGACGCCATCTTGGACTGTGCTGTGCGTGTTGATGCAGCAGTGCGGCAGTGTAAAAGTGCTGTTTCGCGGTGCTCGTGACAGCTATCCGACACCTTGGTGCTATTTGTGCTTTGTTTGAGCGCGCCAGCAAACCGTATACAATGCGTTTGACATAGCGGCAGCTGTTGGAAACAGCACTAGCGGCCGGGGTGACTGCGAAAGACTGCGCTCCACTTCAGCAGTGAGGATGTATCTGTTATATCTTTCACGATACATGTATTTTTAATTATATTTTATAATCGCAATGGTAACTGTACACACAAACACAGCGAATGAACCGTACGGGCAGCTACCGAAAGCGGAATGAAGATAATACAAACGATGCTTTCCAGATATCGCCGCATGGATTTAACATGAAGTGCGACTCATTTCGATATAGGATTGAGCTGTCCTGCTTCAAAAATGTATGCATTTAAAGTAAACCATGGTTCAAGACCAGCACGTAAAAGAAGCAGTGTCTAAAGTACCATCCGTCGACGTTTTTATAAAGCCTTGGTGTTCGCCCTGAGGCGCAACAACATCGTATACCCCCGTCACGTACCAGCATCGTTTGCACGACGTATTGTTGAGCAAAACGTCGAAAAGCGTGCGCTCTCAGCTGCACCGTGCAAGAAGACAAATTCGCTGCACATACAGCTGCGTTTACGAAAGCGGCGCCGCCCGCTGCGCGGTGGTCTACGGCACTCTCGTCGAGCGCTACTCCCTAGTCGTCGCTATAGGCCTAAATTGTTTCGCACCGAAGGCACATCCGACGACACTTTGTAATTGCTCAGCGCTAGAGTAAATTGTCTCTCATGGAACTGCCTAACTGCCGATCCCATAGTATCAGTAAATAAAAGATGTCACTTTCAGTGACCCCTTAGCAGCGGAGCCAGCGAGCAGACGATGAGCCGCGGGCCGCACCAGCGGCAATGTGTTGCGTAACTTATTTGTATTGCAATTATCAATAACACGGTATTGGTCAGAAATCCGCAAGAACGACTTTTTTTTTCTTTTTTGCTGTCGGCTTAATGTGAGGCACTGATTTTAGCCCGCTCTTGCGTTGGCGGAAGAGATCCACCGTATCGTTGGCGCGGAGGGCTTGCAGGACGCACTGCCTGCCCGGCGTGCGTGGCTACTACGGCGCAGGAAGTGAAATGGGCATCACATTCGTGAGTCTGTCATTGGTAATAAGTCTATCTGGCTTACATAAAACGTTCATAGGCGAATTAAATAAGGATAGACTGGAAAGCGGTGAAGCAGAAACATATCACAGCCGAACTTGGACTGTCGATGCATGCGTCTCGCATACGCTTTCGGCAAACATATTGCGATTTCTTTGATTGTTTGCGCAGTCCACGATCACGCATTGTTGTCCCGATGACATTACCACTAAAAGGAGCGCTACTAATGGTATTTAAGTCTCTCAAACGACACTATACCGAGGTGCAAGGCCGCTCTGCTATGCTTGAAGCGTGCGAATGCACAGCCCACTCGGTACTGGGAACAATGAACCGGCGCAAGGAGTCTGGTTAGAGAGTATTTTCCTCCTCCCCTGCTCTCTCTCGGTAAAACGGTTTATATGGCTTGGTAAGTAGAATAATAGCGAATCGCAAGGGACAAAATGAAAATAAGAAAAGATTTATGGCATGCCTTATTTCAGAGTTCATTCCTTGCAAAACGGGGTGGTATAAGGGCTTCCAGACTCCTGTGGAAATACATACATAGGTCAGACGGGACGTTGTGTAAATGTACGGCTAAATTAACAGGAAAGATCGCTATCAGTGTCTAAGGCCTTACATTTGGTTGACCTCTACTAGGGATGCAAAGAGTGTAAGTACTGTAAGCCTTATGTAAGCCTGTGTGCAAGAAAAAATGTAAGCCGCTTTATGTGCAAGCGGAAATATTGTTACGGGGATGTATTTAATGTAACTTGCGATGCGATGAGCGGAACTCAGCGCAGAGACTTCACCATCCGTGCAGCATCCACTCTGTCAGCGTCGTCGTCTTTCAGAACACTTCGTCGTCTGCGCGTTCCTCGGTCGTCGTCGTTGTCTGTGAGCACACCACTTCGGTCACGCGTTTTTTTTAGTTGATATTTATTACCTCAGGGCATCAGTAGGTTATGAGATGAAGGATGAATAAATGATTAAATGAATGGAAAAAGGTTGGCTGATTTTATGAAGTCCAGAAGTGAGCGATGATGAGGTTGTTGTTGTTGAAAACCTTTATTTCCACCGAGAAGCAGCTCCGTTTCGGACTCCCCGGCACGCAGGCCTGATGGAGCCTTACTCAGGAGCCTCGCGAACTAAGGTCTGGTGAATATACATTGTTGCTTCACGGCCTCAGCCGCCAGGCGGATGGCTTGCTGCTGCTGAGCGGGGTCCTCGCTTCGCAGCAGGGTCTCCCAGGCGTCTCTATCTATATATTCTTTAGCTCCTGGGCTGTTGTTACATTCCCAAATAATATGATCTAGAGTGCCCCATCTCCCACATGTTATGCAATGTAGATCCTTTTCATCTTTTGAAATTGTTGCATATACCCAAAAGGGACTATTATGATTGCCCCCTTGTAGCCTCCTCCATGCAACTGCCTCTCCGTTTCCGAGGGAACAGTCTGGCAGCGGATAGACCCTTCTGCTTCGTTTATAGTGCTCTGTAACCTCTTTATACGAGATTAGGCTATCTTTTATATCCATGCAAGAGGGCTGCTCGGCAGCCGCCCGGTGATAGAGAGCTCGGGCAAACTCGTGAGCAGCCTCATTCCCTGCGATGGATTCATGTGCTGGTATCCATATAATTTCCACGTTGCGCTCAAGCGGCCTCGATTCGAGGACTCGTTTAGCTTCTTCTGATATTCTTCCCTTCCCAAAATTTCTGACCGCATTTCTGCTATCGCGTAATGTGAATTTAGCCTTGGTACCTACACAAGCGACTGCTACTGCCAATTCCTCCGTCGCGTTGGCGTCTCTCGTGCGGCTTGAAGCCGATACTACAGGTGCTCCTGTTCCGTCGACTACTGCGGATACGGTTGCTCCTTGCCGTCCACATGCAGCATCTACGTAGGCCACTTGTTCTGCTGGTTGTTCTCCCATTCTTTTCTCGTAGGATCTGGCTCTATGCCCGCGCCTCTCTTTGTTATATTCGGGGTGCATATTTTTTGGCATAGGCGGGACGCGTATCCTGGCTCTTATCGCTTCCGGGATATCCACTGTCTTATAAGCAGTGTATCCCGGTTGGATGTCTATCCATTCTAGTATTTTTCTTCCTGTTTCAGAATGGCTAAGTCGCTCCAGCTGAGCTATTCTAACTCCCTCAGCTAGCTCGGCCCATCTGTTGTGGATACCCATTTTCTCAAGACGTTCCGTTGATGTGGATATGGGAAGTCCCAGAGCCCTCTTGGCACATTTCCTCAGTATCCTGTCTAGTTTATCTATGTTCTCTTTGTTCATATTTCGGCGTTGCATAGCAGATTCTGCTTGTTATGTACGCCTGTGATATTCTTAGGAGGCTTCTTTCTTTTAGGCCTCTCCCTTTTACTGTTATCCTTCTGAATATGCCTTGCACTTGATCCGCATATGTTGCTAATTTCTTTATGGCATTGGTATTGTTGCCTTTATGTTTGATAACCATACCCAGGACCCTCATCTCCTCGACCTGCGGCACCTCTACGCCCTCTACTACCACTTTGATGTTTATTGGCTTTTTGTCTCCGCTGTTGGTGTTGTACCTAAAGAGCTCCGAATTCTGCGGTGAGCATGCTAGTCCTCTGTCGGCTGCATACTTCTCCACGGCGTCTGCAGCTCTCTGCAGGCTCCACTCAATTTCTGCATGACTTCCATTGTTCATCCAGATGTTAATATCGTCAGCATACATGCTGAACTTTATTCCAGAGATCTCATTCAGCTTAGCTGGGAGGCCTCTCATTGCTATGTTGAATAGAAATGGAGATAACATGGCACCTTGAGGAGTTCCTTTGCTTCCTAGCCTTATGCTGGGAGACTCTGCGTCCTGAAATTTATTCACCGCCCTTCTGCCCTGAAGAAAGTTCTTAATGTAATTGTATGTTCTTTTGCCTACGTTTACTTCCTCAAAACCTTTTAGTACCGCGTCATGTCTGATATTATCGAAGGCCTTCGTGAGGTCTAGGCCTAGGATCACCTAAGTGTCTAGCCTTTTTTTGTCTATGATATCATGTCTTAGTCTGAGCATAATGTCCTGCGTGCTGAGCTTAGGTCTGAAGCCTACCATCTCATGCGGCCATAGGTTTTCATCCTCCATGTATTTTGTTAATCTCGCTTGCACTACGTGTTCCATGAGCTTCCCCACACACGATGTCAGAGAGATTGGTTTTAGGTTTTCTAACTTTGGTTCTTTCCCCGGCTTAGGAATGAGAATCACTGCTGCCTTTTTCCATTCGTCCGGTAATTTACTTTCTTTCCATACTTTGTTAATGTATCGTGTGATTGCTTCCACCGAGCCTTCATCTAGATTTCTAAGCATGACATTTGATATCTTATCTGGTCCTGAGGCCGAGCGAGTTCTTAACCCCGCAATAGCTGCTCTTACTTCTGCTACCGTGATATCTGTATCTAGTTTGCCATTCTCTGGATCCCCATATTCCGCTTGTTTAATTTCTGTTGTTTCTCCTATGTATATTTCTTTGAGTCTCTCCATTAGTTGCTTATCCGTCCCATGGTTAAGCGTGTCTCGCCTTCACTTGGTTGACGCTAGCTGTCTGTTTTGATTTGTTCGGGTCTAGGAGATGCCTCAGTAGGTTCCACGTTTTGGCTAAGCTCATATTCCTATCCATTTCGTCACACGTGCTTCACCAGTTTTGCTCGTTAAGTTTTATCGCGTAGGTTTCCATGTCTTTCATATGCCTGGCTAGCGTTCTTCTTAGGTTTCTGTTCCATTTTTGGGATTTCAGTTTTTTTCCAAGTCTCTCCTTCTCCTTCCACATACTCATTAGTTTGCTGTCCATTATTTCCGGCGTGTCTTCCCCTTCGGCAGCCATTTCCGCGCTCTTAGCATCATCTCTAAGCTGTTTAGCCCAGGTATTTATATCCTCAATTTCTTCAATTCCGTGGTCTCCCCGAATTGCTCGGAATTTATCCCACTCCGTTATTTTGGTCTTCTTGATCTTCCTCAGTGTCACCCCTACTCCCACTTTGGTGGCTATTATGTAGTGACCACTGCCCAGGTTCTCCATGGTGTTGCTCCACTCGACTTTACTAGCATTTTTACTGAAAGTGAGGTTTGGCGCCGTGTCTGTGGTTACACTGCCGCCGACTCTAGTGGGCGCACACGGGTCTGTGTGTAAGGTTAAGCCAAGAGTTTGGGACTATTCCAGGATAAGTCTACCTTTTAGGTCCTGCCTTGCATACCCCCACTCCTGATGCGCCGCATTAAAGTCTCCCACTATCACCAGCGGGTTCAATCAGGCCAATTTGATGGCTTTCTTGAATATCGTTCCGAATTTGGTTTTCTTTTGTCTTGGGCTGCTATAAATGTTCTTCCGCCCTGTTATCATTTCTACCAAGACTGCTTCTATGCTTCCAGTACTAACATTGTGCTCTAAGGTTGCTATGTTTCTCTTGACCAGCGTGGCCACCCTGCATTTTTCTTCCAGATTGCTGCAAAAACTTTGGTATCCGGTCAATTTGACTTGATAACCTCCGGTCTCCTGCAGTGCTATAGCAATCGGTTTGTCGTCTAGATTTTCTAGGTGCTGCTGCAGTAGTGCCCTTTTGCGTCGGTACCCCCGGCAATTCCATTGCCATATGGTAGCGTTCTCTTTCCTATTTTGGTTCTTGTCCATTGTTGGAGTATACTATTTGTTCTAGTTTCGTCATCCTATCAGCGATGCCGCTTAGCGCCACAAGGATTTGGTCTATCGACCCCTTTATATCGCCCAAGGCGTTAAACCTGTTATTAATTTCTTGCATTTGTGCATCTATTCGTCCCTCTAGCTGTGTAAACCGCGTGTTTAGTTCTTCTACTCGCGTTTCTAGCTTTTCAATTTTGCTGCCGAATCTGCTTGTTAGTTTCCTTTCGAGTACCAAGAGAGGGTCTGACTCGCCCGCCTTCCGTTTTACTGGTGAGGGTTTAGTTACCTCCGCGTCCATTTTTTCTTCCCTATTTTCTGTTACCTGTTTCGCCTCTGCTGGTTTTTGTATTACCGCAACGTGAACAGGAGGCGTTTCCGGTCTAGATCTGTTATTGATAAGTTCTGGCATCATTTTTCTTAACTCTGCAATTTCTGATCCTTGCCTTTTTATATCGGCTTCCTGCTTTCCTATTTTTGTTTTTAGCTCTGCGTGTTCTTTTTTTAGCGCTATAGTTTCTGGGCTAACCTGGGAGGCCTTGCTCGCGTAGCTTACCGCGGCCGTTTGGTGCCCCGTCTTGGGTAGTCGCAAGTCCTCCCTGGAGGGTAGGCACGGGAACTCCTTGTCGTCCGCAAGTACCACACTCGGCCGGGGGTTGGGTTTCCCGGAGTTGGGTCTCCTTCCAGATGCAGGCCCTCCTTTTGGGCCCACTCTTGGGTAGCGTAGCCTCGCCTTTTTCATCTTCCAGTCTGTTCGTTGGCACGAATGGCTTCCTGTATATTTTTCTGCACTTGCTTTCGCCCAGCATGTGGTCTCCCCCACATAGTTGGCATACGGGTGTGCACGTGTGTCCTTGCTCCGGGTCTTCTTTCCCGCAGCCGCGACACTTTATTTCCATCGGGTCCGGGAATACGTCGGCTCGGTGTCCGAGTCGGCCACATGTCATACACACCTCCAGCTTCTTCTTGTATCTCCAGCATCTTTTAAATGATCCCAAGCACTTTACCATGTCAGGCACCTCGCTCCCCTCGAATAGAATCAGCAGAGAGCCGGAGTCCCCGAGTGACCGTGCGCCTAATATCGGTGGGTTAGCGTCGCAATCCAGCGTCTCTCTGATCAGTTCCATGCGCATGGTCACGGGAATTTCGTGGATGACTCCTTTTCCCGCGTCTTCCGGCATCGGTGCATGGTTGTTCACCTCCACGGTCTTCCCTCTGATCACCAGTTTCTTGACTCCTTGGTACTTCACTGCCCTTTCCTCGTTTGCTGACGCTACGAGGATGGCTTGTTGTGTTATATTAATTGAGACCACGTCCTCTCTCATGAGTACCTTGAGGTCGACTCCAGATTCTTGCGCTAGCGCGCCAGCAACTTCTGCTTCTTCTATGTTTCCCCAATTCGCCGTAATGCCGCCTCTCGGTCTGAGGAGCAGCTTTATAGCGCCGCTTGGTAGATTAATCATTTTCCTCTCCACCGCTCTCTTCGCCAGCCGTTTTCCCAGTTTGGGCTTGAACTTGCCTTGACTGATTAGCCCTTGCGTTCCATCTTCCTCCTACACGTATCTTTTGCCTTCACGTCGAAACCAGCCGGTTTGAAAGGCCGGCTTATCAGCCTCATCTTCTGGCGCCATCATATCGACGCATTCCAGTTCTTGTTCCTTTTCTTCTGTGACCATCTTGGCCGGTCTCGGCGTCTAACGCGCGTCGGGTAGCCCCGACCACGTTGCGACGTTAGGCCTAGCGCTAGGCTTAGCGCTCGGCTCCCACGAGGCGACTCAAGGGTGGCGATAAAATCCAAAAATTGGGTCTACCGTTGCAAAACTGGTATTCCACAGAAGCTCCGTAGCCCAGGCAATCGCCTTGCAAAGTCTGAGCGCCGCACGGCAGCTGCCCCTGCGTCCAAGTGACGTATGAGGCAGGATTGGTTGCTGAAAGGCCAGCTATACTCAGGTGCCGGATTCGTGTTGGCTTGGGTGCTGGGGAGTCCCACAGCAAGTGGTGGATGTCGGCCTCGACATCTTCGTTGTTACAGATCGGGCATCCTGGGCGAGGATATAAGTGTTAGAAGTATGACCACGTCCTAGTTACAGCTGGTGTAAGGGCAACACCGACCCGGATCCTCCTAAGCGCAACCTCCTCTGCACGGGTGAGACCGCGGGGAAGGGATATCGCACACGGAGGGATAAGTGCACGTTTGCGGCGCCGGAAGTGCTCCTTTCTTGACAAAAGGAGGGTAGCGTCGTCGACTTCGAGAAACCGTGGGATAGATGCGTCTTGGTTCACGAGGTGGGTTGCAAAATCGGCTTGACTTTGGGAAGGCAGCAGATCCCGTGGGACCCACTCAATGCGTATTGATTGTGGGATGCGCGCCGCAAGCTGGTGGATGTCCTGGCAAAGTTTAGGGCAGCGGCTGACACGTCGGAGCAGACGTACTGCTTGAAGTGCGTCAGTGCGGAAGACAATGTGGGCTATAGGGAGCATGGTTATAGAAGTCACGGAGCAGAGTGCCTCCTGAACTGCCACAAGCTCAGCGCAGAAAGATGTAAGTGGTTCCGAAAGCTGAAACGTAGTTGTCTGATTCAGGCTAGGCCTCCGTGGACAGTAGATTGCCGTTTTGGCTTCACAGCCTTGCAGGCTTCCATCTACGTACACTACTATGGAATCTTGAGGCAGGTTAGTATCTTGCTCTTCAAATCTCTGGCGTAGCAACGATGCAGAGTTGGCAGACGTCGGTCTGCGGATGTCAGTTGGCTTGTTGTCTCCTAACTGTATAAATTTCCAGGGAGGGAGAACTGGCGCAGGCGGCTGAAGAATAATGTGTGACGTTGAATACGCCCTCAGTGCTTGCGTGGAATGTGACAAAGTGGCCTTGAGTCTGCGAGCATCACGGCGCTGCTGCACCAGTTCATCGATGGTGTTGAGCTGCGCATTCTCCTGTAACGCTACGACCGGTGTGATTCGTGGAAGGCATGTTATGGTCCTCATAGCTTCTCGATTTACGGCTTCAAGGCGATCCCATTGTGCTCTTGTAAGATGCTCAAACTGGGCCTAATAAACAATACGGGCTGCACAACCGCCCTCACTAACTGGCGTTAAACATACGAGCCGGCGCCACCCTTTTTGGTGCAATTCTTCTTAGTAAACTTATAGTTTGAAGTGCTTGCTTTTTTGCCTGAGAGAGCCAAGCAGTCGCTGATCCTGATTGGTGAATTGTTAAGCCCAGAATTTTCAGGCTCGAACTTTCTTGTATTGGGGTGCCTGATAGAGAGAGACGAATTGGATTTGAGGCAAGTTTACGGCGTCCCCAGCAGTTGGCGACTGACGTGTATGAAGTTTTACACACAGAAAGTTGAAGGCCAATGGAGGATGCGTAATCAGAGGTTACGTCTAATGCTGACTGAAGGGCGGCCTCTTGAGTGAGAAGATCATGGTGAGTGCTCCATACCGTGATATCACCTGCGTACTGCAAAAACTTGATTTCAGGGATATCATGTAAGCGCCACGCCAATGGAATGAAAGTAATATTGAACAACATCGGAGACAATACTGATCCCTGGGGCACGCCACGTAGTGAAACGAATGAACCAACAGTGTCACCGTTGAGGCGTATTGCAAATTTTCTTCCGTCCAAAAATGATGCGACGAAAGTGCGTACTCTCGGAAGAGATGAAGCATGTCAATGGCCTTCAGGATTGCAGCATGACTGATGTTGTCATATGCCTTTTCAACATCCATTGCTAATATGGTACGTACATTGCGGCTGCGGGTAGATGATAGAACTTCTGATGCCAAGACAGCCAACCCGTCCTCTGTAAATGGACGAAATCCAATTTGAGGAGGGTGATAAAAACCGTGCAGTTCAAGCCACCAAGAAAGTCGTGTGGCTAGCATTTTCTCTGCGAGCTTGCAAAGCGTTGATGTTAAGGAGATTGGTCGTAAGTTGGCGAGGTCCGTTGGAGGCTTCCCAGGTTTTGGAATAGGGATCACGACAGCGGTTTTCCAGCTCTCGGGTACGACACCATCAAGCCACACTTTGTTTATGGTGTCTAGTAGTTGAGGAAGTGCAGCAGTAGTGAAGTTCTTGTAAACCTCATACTGAATTTTGTCCAGGCCGGGCGCTGTTTTCCGTTTCGCATCGTCAATTGCAGCCAGCAGCTCGCACATCGAAAAGGGGCTCGCAATTCCATCTGCGTCGGCAGCAGATGGTAGTTTCCATGCGTCTGCAGGGATACCTGCCAAATTAAAGTTTACAGCTGAAGGAGACAGTATATCGTATTTTGGGAAAAATTTTCGAGCAGCTTCTTTGGCGAAATCGCCCGGCGACAGATTAGCCGCAAAGCATGCTGTTGCTGCTGCGTCAGTAGAACGACGACCGTGTTCCATTGCACGAAACGTTCGCCATAGTGAGGCATTCGATGATTTATCAGAAAATTGTTCACACCATGCATGCCACTGGCATCGCGAGAGATCGCGTTCATATCTCCGAGCCTTCGCGGTAAGATAATTCAGTCGTGTACGTGCCTGCCCCGAAGTAGGGTCTCGCGTAGCAGCCAGCTCAGCTTGACGGCGCGCTGCCCACAAGTTAAGCAGGCCGAGATCTGGTGCCGGTCGACCTACATCAATCCAGGTAGTAGTCGTAGCACTGTTTAGTGCTCTTTGTATACGGTCAACAAGGAGTGACGGCGAATCTGGAGACATACTGTCGAGACATGAGCGAAAGCTGTCCCAGTTTATCACAGAACATTTGCGGCGTAAAGGGCGGAGACGGGAGGGATGGAGACCGATGAGGATAGGGTGGTGATCACTGCCCCAGCAGTCCGGCTCCATGTGCAATGAGGGAGTTCCTGCGCCCAACCACCATGTCAAGTCTGGAGCATAGGCAGCACTACGTATGTGACGGACAGGCCGTGATGCTGTCCAGGGTGATTAGGCAGAACAAACAGGGCACCAGTGAAGGCGTCCCGCACACGCCTACCACGAGGGCTTGCAGTCGGATACCCCCAATCTGGGTGAGGGGCGTTAAAGTCGCCTCCGACTAAAATTGGACACCCGGGTATTGCCGAGGAACACTTAATAACCAGCCAAGATTAATACGGGAAGAGGCGCCTCCAGCTGGTCGAACGTAATAAGAAACAAGAACAACGGTTCTTTTCAGAAATTTCGCAGCAACTGCTACTACCTCTTGGTATGATGTGCACCAGTTTTCGAGAGAAAGGCGTACATAAGGAATACGCGTTTAAACATATATCGCCGCCTTTCCCGGGGGAGAAGCAGTCTGCACGCGACGGTCGGTCATTGAAGGAGACACGTAGCCGCTGAAGCCAGGAATAGATGGCAAGGCATTCGTTTCCTGAAGTAACATAGCCCACACCCGAAGCTTGTTAAATCGCAGTTGGGTCTTGAGCTCGGCCACCTTCGTGGAAATGCCTCTACAGTTCCACTGTAGTACACCAGGACGACTGGATTTCGCCATTTTTGTGTGCTAGTCCAAGCGCTGTAGTATCACAGATGTCAGGTTGGACAACTGGTTGACCATATAGCGGAGCAGCGATGTTGCAGAGTTATTATTGGGCGTTGTGGTACTCTGGGAAGAGGTAGAAAATGGCCATGTTGCGCGGGATGAAGGCGGTTGTGTTGGGCAATTACTAGATTTGGCGGTTACTTCTGCAGCTCGTCGATGTCGAGCAAGCATTTCGCGGTGTTGTCGGAGCTTAGAGACCTCTGCTAAGAGACGATTGATTTGCTCATCCACTACAGCCATATCGTCGTCTGGTAAATCAGTACGCTGCTGTATTGGCTGTTGTCGACGGCGTTTCTTGAGCACCGTATCATTAGACTTTGTCTTAGCTGGAGGTGCATTCGAAGCGGGCCCAGGAAGCTCTGGCCACTCGTCATCATCCCACTGAAGAGCTGCAAAGCGATTGGATGTCTGCACCGGTGTCATGTCCTCTATTGGCCAACGCTTAGTGTTCCGAAGACGAGCCTTCTGCGTTGCCTTTTGTTTTGTCGGACAACTTGGAGATGTTATCTCGTGGTCGTCCGATTTACAGAGGCCGCATCGGTACGTAACTTCTTTCAGACGCACCTTCATCGGCAGTAGCAAAGGGGCAAGATTTGCGCATGTGCCCTGCCCGAAAACAGTTATAACAGTAAACCACACTCGGTTTATATGGGCGTGGCCTTAATATGTAGCCGTAGTAGTACAGACAGGCTAGGAGTGTCGGAGGGCCTTGCAAGGTGATCATGCAGGAATGCCCCTTTCCTATGTGTCGGGCCTGTATTACTCGGTGCGTTGGGCAGTACAGCTCACGTTGAAGGGTGGTTTGATCTTCGTTTATGTCGACGTTGTAAGCGACGCAACGCTGCAAGTCGGAGCCTTCAACTAGATACACTTGCAGAGGCACTGAGATGTCACTTGTGACTGAAATATAACTAAGCGTTTGGACACGTTCCACCGCAGTAAGTGTCGGGAGCCACACAGCTATAGTGTTTGACTTCTTCCTTGCCGTGAAGCCCCGAAAACCTCTGGTTCCGAGACACGCGTCCAAGTTGGCCTGGATGATCCTGTTTGGTATACCGGTGAGGCTTTTGTTGGCTAGAGATTTAATCGCCACTTGACGATCCCGGTGTAGGTGCAACCTGGTTTTCGATAGTTAAACAGGAGCGCTTTCCTTGATAGCCACCACTTGCCGAGGACGAATTCGGTTGATTATCTTCCGAAGGGTGCTTGTGAGGGGCACGGGTGCTTGTTGATACGGATGGTGGAGCCGATAGGTCCATTGGAGAGCTTGTCTCCTCAGGTCGCACTGTTGGATGTGCATCTCGTCGTGTTAGCTGAGTGGCCATAGCCGTGCTCCGCCCAGAGAACAGTTCCCTTACGGGCTGTTGTCCATTTTGGGAAGGCTGAATGGGCGCTGGTGCTGAAGAACCGGGAGCACCAAGCTGGACCTGAGGCCGATGGTCAGGTTGAGGTGTCGACGGCAGGGCAGGTGTGGCAGCGAGCAACTCCGGCGAAGCTACCTCTGCCAGCGTGGCAACCGCAGCACTAGGCCTAGCCTCCGTACCGACCTGAGCTGCAATCATGCATCAGTAGCATGCGCCGGAGGTCTCGAAACCTGACGCGGAGAGGACGTCCGGAGCTTCCTCGGAAATAGAAGATCCACTTTTCTGGGGACAGGACAGGTACTTACAAGGACGGCAAGAATTTTCAGAGGAGCGATGAAGCCACCTTAGCAGGAAGACACTTCTTCTTTCTTCCGGTCACGCGTTTCCCGGTAAGAATATTACAAACCTATAATGAACGACTTCAGCGCGAAATCACGGAGGCTTTTTACATTTCAAGTCGAAGAAAAACATTCATAAGGGCCCAGTCGACTTCTTTAACAGAAAAAGAACTGGTATATCTATAGATCACACATACAACTAATTTCTTCCGTCGATTCCTTCTTTTTTGGCAATTGTTATTCGCTTTTGTGACTGCGAAGTGCCTAGGTTTTGCACCTTATCTTAGTAAATAAGCATCCTCACCAGCTGCATCTTACCATTTTCTTGATACTATAACGTTGGTTTTCTTCTGTTTTTAGTTTCATGAGATTGGTATTTATACAGTGGTTTTTAATAAAAGATTTAGTTGCGAAAAATAGGTTACGTTGTGTCCTTCTACTCATTGGTGCTCGTGTTTTTGCTCGACCTTCAATGTGAATAAAAACTATCTATACTTTTCTTGATTTCAGTGGCTGTTTGCTCCCACCACAGCATCCCGTAAATTGCCGCTCATTTTATATATGCTTTTTGTTTGCTGTGTATTCTAACTAGGGCCTCGAATCTGGCAACGACCTTGATGCCGCAAGTAGGGTACGAGTGTTATCGCTCTACTTGCACACTCACCGTCAGATCACGTTCCACTTGGCCCTCGCGGTAAGAGAGGATGTTCCACGTGCTCCGCTATATTATAGTACACTAAAATATTATAGTTCACTTAAACTATATGGACGAGGGTGGCGCTAGTGAACACAGTCAAGGATATATTTTGTGCGACTTATATACCCAAGGAATCTGAACATTTAACAGACGCAATTGTTACGAGCACCTGAGTTTAATTTTGTAGGCCGTAGGCTCGCTTCGCACAAGGATCACGTGATTGTTTTTGCTTCTGCTTCATGTTTCTGTTTACTGTTCCTATTTCAAGTTTATTATTTCACAGCAGTCAACCAAGAAATGAATCCATATAGTTCTTGATATAAGTATCTGTTTACTCAATTTCTATGTGCTGCTGTAAAGAAATGGTAATTATCAGACGATGCACCACAAACTAAGACAACGAGGTGGTATTATCTTACCCCCCCCCCCCCCCCCGTGAAGATCTGTACAAGTTCACTGCGTCTGCTCACAAACTTTACGTACGCCTTCTTCATAAAGTCCATTTCTGTATGTCGCAGTGAAGTAGGTTCTCATTTATGGATGCATGTGCAGCAATAAATGGGTTACTTAAATTAAAACATGACATCTATCTTGTGTGCATTGCCCTGCATGGGTTTGCCTCATACGGTAACCCCACTGCAGAACTTTAATATAACTTATAAATGCCAATAACCTTGCATGAATTACAAAGCACAATAGCGGAAGGTGCTGACATAAAGTGAGGTGAGTTGAAGATTCAATTGGAGGGAAAATGTGGGGCTTGTTCACACTAATGAAGGAAGCTAAGAAACCATCAGGAAGTTAAATATGCTCTGAGAAGTATACTGGCCAAACGTTGGGCACAAACCACAATGAGTTGGGTCACACCTAAATCATTAAATAACATCGAAACTTTTATAATTCAGAACAAAACGAACTCTGATTCCTTGAACGTAGGAAACAATTTGCATGAGATCAATTGCCTACTTTTCATTGTCTTCTGGCAGCAAAAGGGCAAGGCTGTCGGTTAAAAATACTCTACGGCGATTATATTGCACAATCAAATGAGTGATAAAAAATGCGCTGACTATTATCCGTTTATAGCACTCACTCATTAGGAGAGAGCAACTGATTCGGACACAACGTCTGCAGTCATGAACCAACTGGTATCCGGCACGTGCGAAGGTACCAGAAAAGGGTAACAAGAACACAAAGTTATCGCAAGGAATAATACAAATTCTAATTATATACAAGTGAAGAAAATGCTATTCACTCTCCGCATGCATTGCATACAACAGCTAAAAAATTGGCGCTTAAGGTAAAGAAGCAAAGGGTAGCAAATAATGAGATGGAGAGATGAGAGTGTAACGTTGGTGTGGGAAACGATTGTCTACAGCAGACTTCAGTACACGGCCAGTTGGAGGATAATGTGAGAGGCCTATATTAGTTTCTTAACATTACCAACCTGATAATTATGGGATACCAATATACTTCGGGCTAGCACTGTTTTCTCTCAATTCAAGGCATCATTTTTACTCTGTAATCTATATTGGTACGTATGTCACTACCATATAAAGTGCGTCTTGGTACCCTATCTTCCATGACGACGGTAGAGGCGATCTGAAGGGCCTAAGATTCCTGTGTGCATCATAGCGGTACAAAATACGTTCATAGTTCAGGGGCTTTTTATACTCGTCCGGCTCATTATTTCTACTGCTTAGCCGTGGTATTAAAAACTAAGTGGCATGGTGAACACATAAAGACGAGTTCACCATCTTCTGCCCCCTACCCGGGCGCAAATGTTATTCCATAGTGCAAACAAAATTTTTCATAATGATCAATTCAGACATCTTCAGAGTCGGACACCTCCATTTTCGTTTGTAGGCAACTCCAAACGTAAATCGTTATATATTTGACGCATGCAACATTTTACTACCTTATCGGCAACAATTCGGGTGCGCTCATTGGCATTGAAAGGACATGAAATTTATTTCTACATATTAAATAACTAAGCGGAGCTGCTCTGGCAACGCCACCAAATTTCTTCTCAATAGGAAATTATTTCCAACTTTCTTTCATCCTGCACTACACTCGTCTATTACTCAAGAATTCATTCATATATATTTTCTCGCTGCCATGAACACGTTCATGACGTTAGAAAAGAAAAAGAACAGCCATGGTACTCATTTTATAGTGGAGCAGTGGCCCTTGGCAGCTCTAGCGAAAAAGCTTTCTCGGCTCCCCGCTTGCGAAATCGGCCCTTTATAGCGAATCCTCTTTCGTGTCTGGCATGTTTTCCGTTTTCAGGCATGACAGGTCGTTTGCCGCCTGAGTGCTGTTGGTTGTCTATTCATGCAACCCAAATTAAGTTGTTACTCGCTGTCTGTTTAATGCACAAAATTTGCTGCAATATAAATCAGCATGAAACAGGGATCATATTAGAGCCGGCGCTACAAAATATTGAGTGCAAGTGTGCGGCAACATGTCCGTTGCAATCATGGCACCTGCCTACTCAGTGCTGTGCTCATCTTATGTTGAGGAATGTGAAATGGTCCACCAACATGTCCGCTTAAGTGTTTTCATTAACCTACAGCACACTTCAAAAATTTGGTCAAGCCAAGAATTAAAAACGCGTCAAATACACGTTTTCTTCCTGTTCTATTTTCAACATTGTGGCACAAACCTTCGGCCCAATTCTGAAGAATGACTGACAAAGCTATATAAACCTCAGCCAAGCTTGTAACATTGTTCTGCAACTCAAGAGTACTGATTGAGTTTTGTTCCATTGTACAGATCTCTATTTTAAACAACTATGTGATACACCACTGTGGAGTCTCTGCAGGTGAGGTGTGAAATGCACGGGTACTCATTATTCGAGGGGCTGTGTGACGTCACGAGGTCA
The DNA here is from genome assembly GCF_055883805.1 of Amblyomma maculatum. Lineage (NCBI taxonomy): Eukaryota > Metazoa > Arthropoda > Arachnida > Ixodida > Ixodidae > Amblyomma > Amblyomma maculatum. The sequence continues at coordinate 122,683,464 of NC_139346.1, forward strand.
CATGACATGGCCAAGTTGGCACGCGCTTCCAACTTTCGTTTCGCCTTTGAAATGGAAGAGCGCAAACTGGAATCAAACCCACTGGTACACCTGGAACCCGAGTCAGACACTGTGGTCCTAAGCTAGGCAGGAGCTGGTTACGACTTCTTTAAAAATGGGCTTTATATATCCTCGGTCGTTTGCATAATACGATCTTTTACAAGTGTATGCCAACGAGTATCCGTGAAGCAATATAGTGGTACCAGTTGAGGGGCTATTGATTAAGGGGACGTAAATTACACGAGGGTTCCACGAGGTGAGTCGGCAGATGGGAGCCGTTAACGCTGTCTAGTTCTGCCTTATTGGTGGAGCCTACTTGTCTCCTATTTTTGATGGACAATAATACATTATTCAATACAACGCCGTAGCCATAAAACGTTAGCCCTCGATTTAAAAGGTTTATATCAATATAGTGGCATAAAATATGGCATGTCAAACATTTACACGAAAAGGTGACTTATTCGCCTTTCCTGCATTGCATTCATTTCAAATGACGGCTGGGCGCGTGGTATTGCAATAAAAATCACGTTAGCCGATTTTTTTTTTTATCATCAAATGAGCGAACAGCACTAATATGTGATTAATAAACATATGAACTTCAAGAAGACCGATTGCAAATGGGCAGGGCCTGAAATCCAACTCAATAATCTTTCGAATCCGCATGTTCGGCACTCGATGTCTGTGATCATATAGCCGATTAATTGAATTAGAAATTGAGACTCAGCTTAGATGTCTGTTACAGTACAATATTCCCTAAATGTATTGAAACAAAACATCGATTGGAGAATTTTAAGGTAAACCGTTCTTTATTTATTACGCTCTATAAATAAAAATATCTACCTCACTGTACAACCCACCTGCTCAGACTATACAGAGATATCAAATATTTTTTAACATACATATAAGGAAATAGTAAAAAATTTCACCTGGTATATTCATCAATCCCAAATTTGTAAATGTTGCTTTTGAGGTAGCTGCGTTTTTTGGATTCCACAACAGTAAGCTTCCCAAAATACAGCCCTGATCAAAGGGACAATTTGTGAAGAGATGTATTGTGATCTGGAAACTGAGGAATGTTACTTATAATTTTGTCTCCTAAGCCTGAAATTTTATAATGCTTTTATGAGGCACTTGATAATATAAAATGTCAATAGTACTTGGTGTTTGTGCTGCCAACGATTATCTGACTACATTATGGCAGCCTGCTGTTTTTCAACAGAGATAGGTCTGTTACAGTTGCACATACATAAAAACTTGAATCATTGTTTTCATGCTGGCAGAAATGAATTTATTCCTCGTCTTTCCTTTCTTGCTTCATATTTCAGGTTGGAACAGTTTGAGCGGCGCGAATGGCATGAAGTTCAGTACATACGATAAGGACAACGACGGATATGGGGACAGAAACTGTGCTCAAACGTATAACGGCGGCTGGTGGTACAACAAGTGCTACCTTGCAAACCTGAACGGGCTCAACCAAAACGGTTTCTTCCAGGGCAGCGCTGGTGGAATCGTTTGGGGCCTTACCGGAAGCTCATATAAGTTCAATTACTCTTATCCGAGTGCAGTAATGTTAATCAGGCCAACTGATTTTAATAACTAGTAGGGCCATGTGCAGGCTTAATCAAAGATATCCATTACAGGAATGACAATAACATGAAGGTCCTCCCGCACGTACATCCAGAAAACATACTGCACCTTAATAACAGAAGCAAGGTATAGTTACCACGATTTGGACTAGTGTTTTCGTGGACAAACACACATTTTAACTTGGTAAAAAAAGGGTAAAATAAAGTCGATTTGTTCTTTTCAGTCTATTGTTTTTTTTTTTTTTTTTTGAGAACACAGGTTCAGAGCACAAAGATGCTACGTTGCGTTGATGGGTTGTGCCGAGAACGTTGTTCTGTACCAGTATACAGCGCTAGAAACCCGCAAGGAATGATGACAGAATACCCGGATAGAGCTTCAAATGGGGAGGTCAAAGTGAAAGTACAGAATACCGAGCGGACACCTCAGGTTAATCTGAATGCTCTTTGATGCAGCGAATACAGCTGACGGCCCTTTTTCCCTGCGTTTTCGAACTGAATAAAGGCACGAGAGGACGACAGTTGTGTTCCTTTAAAGCTTGGCACTCCTGGAAAAGACTACTATTGTCTCTGATCGCATCGAAGACACGTCCATTGTCACTGCTGGCCTATAGGACGCTTTGGAGATTGTCGCTTTATGGGGCCGTAGGTTGTTGCTTTCATTTCCATCTGCGCTCACGCCTCCAAACCGTAGCCGCACCTATGTAAGCCACTGAGGCCGGCTGTGTACACGATTCAGCCGAAAAGTGGTCATAGATTACTGCCCCCATTTCAGTAATAACGCCGGTATTCTGAGCAGCATTAATAAATCGAGCCGAGCCCCTGAAGTGGTCTCGCAAGGTTTGCTGTTAAAGCGGCTCCTCGAAGAGAGCTGAAGCATTGCAGGTTCGTATGCGAGTCGCCATAGCGTGGCCTGCTGTTCCTGTCTCTTCTGTGTATAGCGTGAGCTGTCCCCGCCAGGCAACCCTCAAGGCGCAACAAATCGCGAAAAGAACTTCGGGAAATGTCAGGATGCTTTATAGAAGATTTCCTTTCTAAAAAAATTGCGTCGAGGTTTTCGAGTCTCCTATGAAAGAAACCAGTTGGCGAAAATGGGAACCCAGAAAGCTATTGCAGTTCGCAACCGAACACGTCGGTTAAGATTCCAATTCACGTCGTAGCAGACAGATTTCGTAGAAAGTTCAATTTCGTGGATACGTATCACAACGTAGAGCTGAAGGTGAGCAAAGCGCAAAAAAAAGAATTTCACCAAGCAAAAAATCTATAACTATAGATATTGTGTTCCGCTCCCAGTGGAGTAACTTCTGGGAACCAACAGGTGGTTACTACAAAAAAAAACAAAAAAAAATTTCGGCTGAGGCTATCAGCGTTGACATTATCAAGGGACAACGACGACGACAAAGTTCTGTGCTCGCGTGTTTAGTGTGTGGTACGCGAGGACGACGAAGTGTGGGTGGTTCGTGCTGGGCGCCGCTGGCCTGTTGTTCGTCTGTGCTGTGGTCAGCTACCCCTTTGTAAATATCTGTAAATACATCTACTATTTGTGTGCGTGTATCTACGCTTTATTGTTGGTAGAGGTGCGGAGTAGCCTGCAACAAGCACGAAACTCCGCACCGGTCTTCGACTTCCCGGCTCTTTAGCCACGCCCAGCGACGGGGCTGCACCATCGGCTTCTTCCACCCCACGGCTATCATCATTGCCCACCCGCATGACCTCGGAACTTTCATTGGAGTGGATGGTGTGGATGTGGAGGACTGGCTCGCTATGTACGAGCGCGTGAGTGCAAACAACAGGTGCGACCCGACCATGAAGTTGGCTAACGTCATATTCTCAGTTCAGTTCAGTCGTGTCCGACTCTTCGTGACCCTATGGACCATATCACGCCACGCTTTCCGGTCTCTCACTATCTCCCTAACATCACATAAATTCATCTGCAGTGCCTCGAGGATGCCATCTAACCATCGCGTTCGCTGCCTACCCCTTCTCCGGTGACCCTCAACCTTTCCCAACATCAAATCTTTCTCCTATACTATTTACAAAGCACTCAGCCGTTGCTGAGCTGCACAAAAGAAAACACAACTAAAAGGCAGGCAAAGATAAACACCGTGTCAGCAGCGGAAATCACTCAGGTTGAAAGTCATTTTCTTCATAAATGTCTCAGTTACAGCATCATTCTGACAAAATGGAGTCTAGGTGGAACAGCAAAATCAGTGTTGCGATCCAACAAGCTATGAAGTCCAATAAGAAAAACGTCATATGGTTCGTAATCAGATTGTGTAACAGCAAGATACCGCACACTGTACGAATTTAGAATAAAGTCTTTATTTAGGTTTCTTTGCAACATGTCCCAAAGAGAATTGAGGCTTTGGAATTAATGAAATCGTGCTCAATTGTTTCAGGCACATAACATCGACGGCAGTTTACTGAACATACAAAAATATTTCTCCTGTGGAGCCATGTGTTAACAGGTAGAGCTTCGGTGTGTTATTTAAAGAAAAATGTTTTCGTGCAAGGAGAAATCCGCATTTTGCGCACCCTCTCTAACACATAATTACCCTTAAGACCAAAGTATAAAGAACGATACAGTAGTGGCGGAAAAAGCACTGAGCACCATCTGAGCACCAGAAACATTGACATTCACCTGAGCACCAGAAACATTGGCAAATTGTTCTATGCTGGGTATAACGTTTTCTATACTGGGTTTGTCAGTGCAGAAAAACTCACGATCATCCGCATATACAAGAACTTTAACCTAATTTCCAAGGAGAGAGAAGCCATGGATAGTACTATTACGTAAAACAGTCAAAGTGGCTACAAGTAAAAAGCAAAAAGCAGCAGAGACAACAGACAGCCTTGCTTCACAGAAGAGTTGATTGGTACGGGGCTTGATAGGTGGTCATCTACAATCAGGGGAGTCGAACAATTCCTATAGAAAAGTTGCACCCCCTTCAGTACTACAGAACCAACATTCGGTCGCTCCAGAAGCGAAAACAGGAATGAATGACGAATTCGATCAAAAATACTTTCGTGAGGTCGACCTCAAGTAAAGCAACCTGATCATGAGACCAGGAGCACGATTCGAGGATTGTGCGCGCAATGTGTATAGTACTTTGAATGGCGCGATCCCTCAAGCCGCACGTCTGGTGAGGACCATTGAGAGCCGACATTTCGAACTGCAGGCGATTTGATAAAAGTTTGAAGAAAATCTTGTAACTCACATTTGCAAGTGTGATTGGTCTATAACCTTCCACTGAGCGTATTCGTTCTTCATCGGTACTCTTTGGAATTAAGACTGTGTGATATTTTGTAAAAGTCTAGGAAAGGGCCCCTACATCAAAACTCATTACGAAGAAATGTAGCAGGATAGCAGCAAGAACAGTTTTAAAGCTTTAGAAAATTCAGAGGAAATGCCATTAGGACCTGGTGTTTTTGAAAGAGGTAATTGATCAATTGCATTTTCTACCTCCTGCTGCGTGAAAGAGCTACTAATTACAGAACAATCATCTACTGATAAAGGGGTCACCGGGGATGTGAAACGCGACATATCAGAATTTCTCACAGGAGGAGTGGCACTAAACAACATCCAGTAATAATTAATGAATACGGAAGTAACCTCATTCGTACACATAACCAATGTGCCATTACGTATTAATCCCGGAATCAGCTTCATCGTCAGCATCATCAAAAGTTTTTATTTCCACCGAAATGAAAGTCATTTTTGGATCCCCCGCACGCAGGCCTAAGCGAGTCCTACTCAGGATACTTGCAAACTAAGGACTGGTGAAGATGCTTTGTTGCTTCACGGCCTCAGCCGCCAGGCGGATGGCTTGTTGCGGTTGAGCGCGGTTCTCGCTCCGCAGCAAGGTCTCCCAGGCTTCTCTGTCTTTTATCTTTTGCTCGGCGCCCAAGCTGCCAGCACAGTCGCAAATTACATGGTCTAGAGTGCCCCTCTCCCCACATGTTATGCAATACTGGTCTTTCTCCTATTTAGAGATTGTCATGTATACCCAGAAGGGGCTTATATGATTTTCCTTTGTAATCTCCATGCATTTGCCTCTTCATTTCGTAGGAAAAGGTTGGGCGGCGGATAGATCCTGCCGCTAAACTTTTAATGTTCCGTGATCTCGTTGTATGAAATCAAGCTATCTATAATCTCTATGCGAGAGGGCTGCTCTACGACCACCCGGTGATAGAGAGCTCGGGCAAGCTCGTGTGCCGCCTCATTTCCTGCAATAGACTCGGGCGCTAGAATCCATATTATCTATATGTTACGTTCTATTAGCCTCGCCTCGACGACGTGTTTGACCTCTTCTGAGATTCTTCCTTTCACAAATTTCCTCACTCCATTTTTGCTGTCCCATAAAATTGTCCTGTCCTGGCTGTACCGACGCAAGCGAGCGCTATAGCCAACTCTTCCGCCACGCTGGCATGTCTCGTGCGGCTTGAAGCAGCTAGCATAGATGCTCCTTTCCCCTCAATGATACAACCGCCCTGTGCTGACCACACGCCGCGTCTACTAAGCCACCTGGTGTGCCGGTCGCTCCCTCATCTTCCTCTCATAGGTCTTAGCCATATGTTTTCGCCTTTCCTTGTCATATGTTTGACGACTGGGCAAGTTGGTAAAGGTTCATATTTAACCAGTCAAAGGACGAGACACATGGAAGAAGAGGACAGGACAAGGCTGAACTAGCACCTGAATGTATATTGAACGGAAGAAAACAACGAAGAAGACTCCTTCCCTGTGTCTCGTCCTTTGGCTGGTTAAATATGTTTCCTTGTCATACTCGGGTTGCATGTTCCGGGGCATAGGTGGGAAGCGTATCTTGGCTCTGATTCCTGGCAGGATGTTTAATATCTTGTGCGTGCTACTTTCTGGCCGGATGGCTATCCATTAAAATATTGTCCTGCCCGTCTCAGACTGGTCAAGCCGTTCCAATTGGGATATTCTCATCGCATCAGCAAGCTGAGATCACCTGTTGTGAACACCCATTTACTCAAATCTCTCCGTCGACGTGGATGTGGGCAGTCCCAGAGCTCGCTTGACGAATTTCCTAAACACTTTGGCTATCTTCTCTATTTCTGCTTTGATCATGTTTAGGTACGACGTCGCGTAGCAGAACCGACGTATTACGTACGCCTGTGACATTTTCAGGAGGTTCCTTTCTTTTATTCCTCTCGCATTTACCGCTACCCTCCTGAATATGCCTACTACTTGGTCTGCATGCGTGGCTAAGATCTTTATGGTGTTGGTTTTGCTGCCCTTCTTGTTGAGAAACATGCCTAGGATCCTCATTTCCTCGACCCCGGGCCCTTTCAGGCCTTCCACCAGCACTTTACTTTCTACTTCTCTCTTGTTCCTGTCGTCGCTATTATACAAAACAGCTCTAACGTTTGCAGTGAACACGCCAGGCCTCTTTCAGCCGCACACTTCCCACTACGCTGCTGCCCTTTGCACACACCACTCAACTTCCGCGTCGCTTCCGCTATTCATCCAAATGTTTATGTCGTCGGAATACATGCTGAAGTTTATATCAGGGATCTTTTCAGCATGGCCGGGAGACCTCTCATCGCTATTTTAAATAGGAAAGGGGACAGCAAGGCTCCTTGTGGGGTACCTTTGCTGCCAAGCCTTATGCTGGGGGACTCTGCGTCCTGGAATTTATTCATCGCCTTCATATCTCGGAGGAAGTCTTTAATATACTCGTATGTTATCTTGCCCGCACTTACCTTCTCCAGACTTCTGAGCACCGCCTCGTGTCCGACGCTGTCGAAGGCCTTCGTGAGGTCAAGACCTCGTATCACTTTAGCATCTAATTCTTTCTTGTCTATATAGTCAAGTTTTAGTCTGAGAATTACATCCTGCGTGCTGAACTTAGGTCTAAATCCCACCATCTCGTGCGGCCACGTGTTTCCATCTTCCATGAATCTCGTTAACGTCATTTGCACTACGTGTTCAATGAGCTTCCCCACGCACGACGTCAGCGAGATCGGTGTCAGGTTTTCCAATTTTGGTTCCTTCTCCGACTTGGGGATGAGAACCACCTCTGCCTGTTTCCATTCCTCCGGCAATTTACCTTCCTTCCATACTTCGTCCATGTATCGTGCAATCGCCTCTATCGAGTCGTCATCTAGGTTCCTGAGCATGACATTGGATATTCTATCCGGGCCAGGGGCCAGGCCAGTTTCTAGTCCAGTGATAGCTGCTCTGATCTCCGCTACCATAATGACCGCGTCCAGCTCTTCATTTTCCGCTCCTCCATATTCTGCCTGTCACAGTTCCGTCGCGTCACCTATGTAAATGTCCTTGAGCTTGTCCATTAGCTGTTTGTCCGTCCCCTTGCATGCGTGTTTCGCTTTCACCTGGTTGATGCTCGCAAGCTGTTTGGATTTGCTCGAGTCGAGGAGATGCCTCAGTATATTTCGCGTCTTTGCTACACTCATGCTCCTTTCCATCTCGTCGCACCTGTCGTTCCAATTTTGTTCGTTCTGCTTGATCGCATACCTTTTCATTTCTTTGATGTGTCTGGCTAACGAGCGCCTTATGTTTCTGTTCCATTTTGAAGATTTCACTCTCTCTCAAGTCTTTCCTTCTCCTTCCACGTGCTCATTAGTTTGCTGTCTATTATTTCCGATACATCTCACGCTTCGGATAGCACTTCCGCGTCCTTGGCATCTTTCCTTAGCTGTTTTACCTATTCCTCCATGTCTCCAATTTCCTTAGCTTTGTGGCTTCTGCGAACACTCCACATTTCTCGCCTGTTTGAGTTTTCTCAGCTTGCCTCCATCTCCCAGCTTCGTGGCTACAATGAAGTGATTACTACCCAGAGGTTCCATGCTGTTTCCCATTCTATTCTGCCAGCATTTTTACTGAAGGAGAGGTCCGGAGTGGTGTCTGTGCTTACACTGCTGCCTACTCTAGTGGGCGCACACGGGTCGGTATGCAAGGCTAGTCCGAGGTTTTGGGACTCCTTAAGGAGAAGTATACCCTTCGGATCTTGCCTCATGTAGCCCCATTCCTGCTGTGCCGCATTAAAGCCCCCACGATCACCAATGGATTTGGCCCGGCCAGTTTGATGGCTTTTTTAAATATCGTTCCGAATTTCATTTTCCTCTGCCTCGGATTGCTTTAAATATTAAGAAGAACTATGCTTTTTGCTGCCTTCGTCCCGTGATCATTTCTATCATAACCGCTTCTTCGTCTCCCATGCTCACGTCGTGCTCTAGGGTTGCTATATTCCTTTTGGCCACCGTGGCCACTCTGCATTTTTAACCCCTATCGCTACAGAAGCTTTGGTATCCGGCCTGTTTGACCTGATTTCCTCCGGTGTCCTGCAGCGCTATGGCAGTTGGTTCGTCCTCCACATGTTCCAAGTGCTGCTGTAATAGCGCTTGCTTCCGTCGGTACCCACAGCGATTCCATTGCTAAATGGTGGCGTTCTCAGCCTCTGGTTCCTGTCCATTATTGCAAAACCTACGCGCTCCATTCTCGCCATCCTCCCGGTGAGGCCGTTTAATGCCACTAGAATCTTGTCCATTGATGTCTCCTAGAGCGTTTAACCTTACATTCACTTCCTGCATCTGCGTTTCCAGCCTGTCTATTCTGTTTCCAAATTTACTCGTTAGCTTCCTCTCCAGTGTCACAAGGAGCTCGGTCTCACCTGCCTTTCGTCTTATCGAAGGGGTTCTAACTACCTACATATCCATTTTCTCCTCTGCATCTTTTGTCACAGAGTTTGCCTCCGGTGGGTTTTCGCGCTACCGCTTGCGTGGGAGGCGCTACCGGCCTCGGCTTGTTGTTTACTAATTCTGCTATCATTTTCAACCCCACAATTTCCATTCCTTGCCTTTTTAGTACTGCATTTTGTTTCCTTATCTTTGCTTTCAACTTTGCATTTTCATTCCTCAGCGTTACTGTTTCTGGGCTAGACAGGGAGACCTTGCTCGCGAAGCTTACTGATTTCTGGGATCCTACCTTGGGTAGTCCCGGGTCCTCTCTGGAGGGCACGCTCGGAAACTCCTCTCATCTGTGAGTCCCGCCCCAGATCGGAATCTCGAGGGCTTCCTGGAGCTGGACTTGGTCCCGGATTTGGGCCTTCCCTTGGGCCCGTTCGTGTGGTGCGCTGCTGAATCTTTCCCATCTTCTCGTCTATTTGCATATCTAGTCGCCACATACGGCTCCCTATATATCTTCCTACACTTGCTGTCGCCAAGCACGTGGGCTCCCCCGCACAGCTGGCATGCGGGGGTGCACGTATGTCCCTGCTCCGGGTTCTCCTTGCTGCAGCAACAGCACTTTATCTTCGTCTGTTCCGGGCACACGTTGGCTCTGTGCCCCAGACGGCCGTACTCCACTCATACTTCCAGCTTCTTCTTGTATAACGAGCATTTCTTGAACGAACCTAGACATTTCATCCCTCCCTGGAACCCCGCTTCCCTAGAAGAGTATCAGCAGCGAGCCGGAGTCCCCTAGTCTCCGTGCTCACAATATCGGCGGTTTCGCGTCGCAGTCCAATGTTTCCCTGATTAGCTCCATGCTCATGGTCATAGGAATTCCGTGTATGACTCCACTGCCCGCACAGTGCGGCATCGGTGCATGGGTGTCCACTTCCACTGTCTTCCTTCGGATTATGTTTCTTGGCGTCTTGGTACTTCACAGCCCTGTCCTCGCTCGCTGATGCAACGAGGATGGTTTGTTGAGTCATGTTTATTCAGACCACATCTTCCTTCGTAAGCATCTTCGGGTCCACCCCTGCTTCTTGCGCTAGTGCGTGTGCAACTTCCGCTTCCTCCACGTTTCCCCACCTCGCCGTTATGCCGCCTTTCCGTCTGAGGAGCAGCTTTGTAGCGCCTTTCGGTAGGTCGATCATTGTCTTTTACACTGCTTTCCCCGTCACATTCTTCCTTAGTTTGGGCCTGAATTTCATTAGGCTAGATTGCTGCTGCGCACTTCCATCGTCGCCATCTTCTTCCGGCACGTACCTTTAGCCTTCTCGTTTATACCAGCCGGTTTTAAAACCTGACGTTTCCGCTTTAGCTTCTGCGCAGTCATGTCGACACAATTCTGCTCTCCTCCCTTCTCGTCAATAGCCATCTCGGCCAGTTCTGACGTCTTGTGTGCGTTGGGGAACCCCCACCACGCTGCGATGTTATGCCTAACGTTAGACAGAACGCTCGGCTCCCACGAGGCGGCACAGAAATGGCGATACCAACGAGAAAATGGGCCTACCGTCAAAAACCCGGTATCACCCCGAAGCTCCGCTGCTCTCGCGATCGTCTCTTGAAGCCTCGGAGTCCTCCGCCTTCATCAAGTGCGCGGGAGCCCATGCGGACCCGTCCTCCAGCGTCCGCACCAAACTTCCCGCGCGATCTCCCGGAATCAGCTTTGCAGTCGCATGATGACGTTCATCAAGCGAAGCTTGCCGCGTAGGCCATTCGCAGTGCAAGAAACGCTTGACACGAGATGGAATTAAAGCACCCTTGTATCTTTCCGCATCGTTCCTTTGTATTTCACTTTTGGCACTAGCAATTTCATCCGTATATGAGCCAGGGAAGTCACATTCTAGTTCATAAAGGTTGCACAAGCTTTTGTTAAGTGCCTTCTTCTTATGCTTCCTGTAGAAAGATTTAATTGAGCCAAGTTCAGTTGCTATATCGCACGTACTTCCTGCTTCAACATTTCTCAAGCGGCAAACAAGGGCAGACTTCCGGAAAAGCATGATTGGAGCTGTGAGCGCAGAAAAATGATAAATTCTTGGTCATTTACCAGCGATGAGTTTAACTTCAAAAGTTCCCACTGAGGCCTCAACTTTGAATGGTCATTGCCACCGAGCCGGGCCACCACCATGCAGTGATAAGACGAAACCGCTTTAGTTTCGCATAGAAGCCCGTGAGAAACTAATGCACAAGATGCATAAATCCGGTCTCGAGGAGCTTGAGAATGCCCCTGAATGTAGGTGAATTATCTAGAAGCGCGGCAGGGCACGCCTGTATCATAGTCCTGCATGTGTCTGTAACACGGAACAAACGTTTACCGCTCCTGTCAATGCGTGCGCCTGGACTACAATGGTCTATGGGGTTGCAAACGCAGTTAAAGTCGCCGATTAGCACAACATGTCGGTCACAGTCCAGTAAGCTGGCTATGTGTTCAAATAAACTTAACGCTGAGCCAATGTATTAAAACCGCAATTGTTAATTATCCGTCATGGCTTCCTAAAGAGTAGAAGATGCAACATATCAACCGGCCCTCGGCGTCGATATTATAAGTTAGGCCAGGACAAGGCAGTGTCTTTCTCAGAAACAGAAAAGAACCTGCCGACAAGCCCACAGCATGCACAATAATGACATTAAAATCTGCCAAAAAGGGCTGTAGCACCCTCTCAGTTTCCTCCTCGCTCTCTATTTTCGTCTCTTCGACTGCCACAATATTTATACGCCTGCTGCGCAAAAGTCGGCATTTCTTGAACGAACCTAGACATTTCATCCCTCCCTGGAACCCCGCTTCCCTAGAAGAGTATCAGCAGCGAGCCGGAGTCCCCTAGTCTCCGTGCTCACAATATCGGCGGTTTCGCGTCGCAGTCCAATGTTTCCCTGATTAGCTCCATGCTCATGGTCATAGGAATTCCGTGTATGACTCCACTGCCCGCACAGTGCGGCATCGGTGCATGGGTGTCCACTTCCACTGTCTTCCTTCGGATTATGTTTCTTGGCGTCTTGGTACTTCACAGCCCTGTCCTCGCTCGCTGATGCAACGAGGATGGTTTGTTGAGTCATGTTTATTCAGACCACATCTTCCTTCGTAAGCATCTTCGGGTCCACCCCTGCTTCTTGCGCTAGTGCGTGTGCAACTTCCGCTTCCTCCACGTTTCCCCACCTCGCCGTTATGCCGCCTTTCCGTCTGAGGAGCAGCTTTGTAGCGCCTTTCGGTAGGTCGATCATTGTCTTTTACACTGCTTTCCCCGTCACATCTGTCTCTGGCGAGATTTAAGACCCCGTGCATTGAGAGTTGCAAGCACTATCTATTCAGAGACCGCCATGGTGACAGCACATAGTTTTGCTTACAATTCCAATAGCCTGTCGGAAGACAGCGAAGCCGCCTCTGAACCACCGCCAGGCTTCCTCGACCGGGAACGCCGGCACTTCCCATTATGCTTCGACCCTCGACCATGACGGCTATGCTTGTTACCTGCTTGATCGTCCTCCTCACTGATTCGGAGGCTTATGATGCATGGCGTTTCAAGACTGGCTCATCGGCAGCAGCGAGCCCATCAGCGACAGGAACCGGGAACTGATCTGGACGTTGTTGCCCAGCAAAGGCCACAGGGGTCGTCACTGCCATACGCCACGTTGCGAAGATTGCGAGCGTTTCGGCCGCACAGCGGAGGAGTGTGTGGTTACATACGCGGACAAGCTTCGGTATCGAGACCGGCTTCCTGACGACGCATTACGGGAGCACATCATTAATCCCTCTGAGATAATTGATGCGTCTCGCGACCTTCCTGCCATCGTTCTGGCTGAGTCTTCAAGTACCGCACCACAGGTTCCTGATGAAAATACTGATTTGTCTGAGGGCCATGTGAACAAAGTAGCGTCTCAGGCCTTGGACGAGATATCGTATCAAGCTTTTGACAAGAAGCCAATCGCCGACGACCCACCACTTGTTCCCGAACACCCAGTGAGTGCCTCCGCGGATACCATACCCCGGGTCGTGAAACGCTCTTCCTAATTCCGCTTGTTTACTTTGAGGATGTTAGCGCGGTTCCACGACTGACAGATACTGCGATTGGTGCACAACTTGAAAGTACCAAAGACTAAAATAAAGTCACTCAATTAGGGTGACGCCAAATGCAACGTCATCCATCTGCCGTCAGCTATAGGAGGTGTTGGCTATGAGGACCAAGCGGAAACGAGTGCGCTTGAACGTTGCCGATCGGCCCTTGCGTTCCGCGAGTGACAGATGCTGCGCCTTGGCTTTCCTGTAAATGAATTATAGTTCGCCGGTGAACTTAGACGCGCTCGACATGGAAGCCAAGGAGAGATTAGCTGCTGGCGAACGGCGCAGAAGTCTAATGAAATTAACATTTTCTGATTCCGAGGTAGTCACAAATTTTCGCCGTATATTCAGGCATAGCAGAGCTAAGCCATCTTTCATTTTTGTCTTTCGCACATATTCCATACCAACGAGTACCCCTTCAGCGAGTGACGGATACTGGACCTTTCCTTGGATGAAGATAACTGGCTCCAAGTTTCAATAAAGAGGTGTCTGTGGGTTCTACGATGTCAGTACAAGATCACCACCTGGTCAAAATTATGGAGCCCTCCACTACGGCACCCTTTTAATTCTTTCTGCTTTAAATCCCATCTTCCTCCCTTCCTTTACGGCGCGGTTAAAATGTCCACAGAACAGGTATGACAGGCATTCAGCCTCCTTTTCTGTGAACTAATTAAGGCCAAAGCATGACTTCGCTATGTTCACAGATTTAGGTCCGCAGACCGTGTCCACAGGCCGTCCACAGATAGTGTCCGCAAAATCGTGTCCGCAGCAGTTGTAATTGAGAAGTGGTAGAGGTTAATGAGTGGTATCAATCGATAGAGGGTGACAATGTTGTTGTCGAAAAATAATTAGGCCAATAAGTTAATTAGGTAATTATTTAGAATGACTGGAAACGCAGGAAAGGGAAGGCGCAGTATCTGCCACACTTGTTCTGTGGACGCTTGAACCGGGTGTAAGGGAAAGGAGGAAAGTGGAAGAAAGGGGTGCCGTAGTGGATATGACGTCAAGGATGCGACGTCACGCAACCGGAAGTAGAGCCCGAAAGGCATAAGAAGGGATTGGCGCGCAATTTGAAAGCACCAAAGACTAAAATGGGAAAACAAGAAGTGAATTAAGCAACTAGAAGCAACTAAAAGCAACCAACAGCAGTATCCGTGCTTTCGCATTACTCCAATGCAGATTCTGCAGTGCTCTTTAATTTTTGTTGTTATTGGCTGTAATAAGTACATCATTAAAACCACATCAATCGTTTTGTCACTTGCTCACCTTTTCTTAACGCCCTATCCTAGAATACAATTATTTTGCCCATATACCAATTATTTCCTCTTTGAAGCGCCGACAAATTCATGCGCAGCTTTCCTTGACGCTTTGTCTTATGGTACCATTTTTTTTGGCTGCCGATCTTGTTATGAGGAGCAACGGTGACGCTGATGAGTATGTTACTAGATAATTGTTTAGTTTAGTTACTAGAAACAGTTTTAGTTTGTTACGACTTCCTCCTTTACAACGCCGACAAAGTTATGAACACCTTTCCTTGACACTGTATGCTATGTTACCGTTATTGATTGGCTGTGAAGCTGGTTATGAGGTACAAAGGCGACGCCGCGAAATGAAGGAATAGGTGCCAAAGAGCTGCGCTCTAAAATTCTGGAAGCACTATGGAATCTACACTGATGAAATGCGAAAGCCTAAGCGTTGCTGCCCCGCAGGGGTGGTGCAGTGGTAAGACGCGCGACTACTGTGCCAGAGTTCCCGGATTCGATCACGACCGCGGCGGCTGCGTTTCGATGGAAGCGAAACGAAGTAGCGTCCTTGTGCTGTGCGATGTCGACGAAGGGTGTCAGTTCCTGGCCCTACTGGGTCGGTACGGTAGGTCAACACCGCTTGCGGCGGGAGCTAGCCAGCCACCGAATTTTTATCTGTTGTAGGCCGTCATTGCACCCGCCACCGCTTAGGTGGTGGACGACGGCTGTTGTTGCGGTGCGCGTCTTTTACACCCTCCTTTTTTCGCACATCGCACAGCACAAGGACGCCTCTTCGTTCCGCCTCCATCGAAACGAAACGAAGAGGCGTCCGTGTGCTGTGCGATGTCAGCGCACGTCCGCACGAGGCAGCGGAGGTGGCTCAGCTACCGAGCCAGGAGCAGGCTCGTGCATTTTCTTTTCCTTCTTCCTACAGCCACAACAGCAACAATGTTGACGTGTTGTTGTTGTTGTGGCTGTAGGAAGAAGGAAAAGGAAATGAACGGGCCTGCTACTGGCTCTGTAGCTGAGCCACCTCCGCTGCCTGGTGCGGACAGAAGAGAAAATAGAGAAGAAAGAAAAAGAAGAGGGTGAGAAAGACGAGCGCCGAAACAGCCTTCGTCCACCACTTAAGCGGTGGCGAGTAGAATAAAGGCCTACAACAGATAACATTTCGGTGGCAGGCTAGCCCCCGCCACAAGCAGCAGTGACCAATCTGTCCCAGCCCCATCAGGGCCAGGATCAGCCACCCTTCACCATCTCCACCCTTTCGGCGCACTTTGAAGATCTCCAGGTGGCCGAAATTATTCCCTATACCCTCCACTACGGCTCCTCTTTCTCTCTATCCACTTTCACTCTCACCTTCCTTCCTTCATTCCCTTCAACGTTTTTAGATTAGGTTAATCTAAAACGTTGATTCCCTTACGGCGCGGGTAAGGTGTTCACAGAGCGTGACAGATACTGCACCTTTCCCTTCCTGTGAACCAATTACTATTATTATTATTACTAAGCGTTGCTGTTGTACGCGGTGTATCATGTTTGCTCTCATTATCATTTTCAACTAAATGCACCATCATTATCATTGCTAATATCATCATTGTCCCTATGACTAATTGCAGCGTCATTGTTATCGCTACTATCATTCTCACAGTAGACAAGGAGAATTATGTGCGTTTCACGATCCCGGGCATGGCGCAGTTGGTTAAAGCTCCCAGCCGGAAGTCCAAGGGATGGAGGTTAGATTCGCGGTGAAGAGATGATTTACCTATTTATTTATTTATTTATGGATCTGGCTTACGAGGGACAACAAAGGCAGCGCAAAAAAAAGTGAGACGCAGGAACGGGTGCCAAAGAGCTGCTCTCTAAAATGACCTCAAACGGAATCTGTGCCCAGTAGCGCACAGCACTGAAAACAAATGCTGACAGAGCAATATAGCAAACATCATAATTACCATATGCTGCAGTAAAACAGCAAATAAATTACGCGCCGCAACATAACGTGCACTATGCACTCAAAATAAAACAACACAACATGACAAAAATAAACTAAGTCGCACAATAACATGACACTATGAAAATTTGCATTTGTTAACGACAAAACGAAAAAAAGAACAGTTATTAGAGGTCAGCGAGTATCACATTCTTTTTTATGCCTCTTAAATTTGCTTTTAGAGAGATGGAACATGGAACGTAGGGATGGGTTAAGGAGAACAACTGAAATCTGGTAATTAGGCTTTTGTGTACCGTAATTTGTCCTTCTTTTATGGACGAAATTTCAGTGTTGCCTTAGAAGGTATTTACTAGGAAATCGGTTACCAGAGACCAAGAACAGCCTATTGCTATGGAGATGTTGTAACAAGCGGTAGTACATCTAGACTCGGTTAGCTTTCAGTAAATTATGCTTTTTGTATAGAGGTGACGATGATATTTTTTTTTCGGTCTGCCGTGATAACCCTCAATAGCTTGTAGTGCCTTTTTTACACAATTAAAAAAGTCTGATAGTTACTAGAAGTGATGGTGTCCCAGAACAGCGTACAATAACATAAATTAGAAAACAAATAGAGGATAATACATAGGTACTTCTAGCGAAACAGGTATGAGGTACAGCCAACAGTTTTGACAAGATTTGTGGCAAGTTAAAAAATATGTGTATCCCAGAATAAGTGTTCATTGAACAAAACAGCGAGAAGTTTCTGAGTGGGTACCTGTTGTATTTGTTTGTTAGCATACCTTTTTTAAGAGTGCAATGGACTGGGGCATTATTAAGTCCGAAAATTATACACCTGGTTTTGAAAAAGTTTAAGCTAAATTTATTAGCCTGCATCCCAGATAATCATTTAGAGTAGTTTATAAATGTAGCAGAATTCGGGCTGCGAAAAATATATTTGTATGATCAGCATACATGACGAAATCTGGCGAATCAGGTATGTTACAAATAACATTTATGTAAACTAAAAACATAAGAGGGCCTAAAATAGATCCCTGCGACCACCTTGGGTAAAACACAAGCGATTGAAACACAATTACTACATTTTAAATACTGACGTTTGTTGCTCGAGTAACTTCTAGACAGATTAAGTGGACTCCAACGTATTCCATACCAATTTACTTAAGACAATTTAGTGCTGTACACTTTCAAAAGCTTTTCGGAGGTCCAAGAACAGACAAAGTGTGTACGTTCGGGAGTCGATATTATCAATTACTTTACCTTTACCCGCCAGTAAAGCTTGCTCGTTCAATCTATCTTATTTTGAAAGCCATACTTGCAAGGGTAATACATTGTGAACGCTCAAAAACTTTTCTAATCTGAATGAATGGCTCCTTAGAATACCTTAGGAAACACAGGTAATACGGATATAGGTCGATAATTTGTAACTTCATTTCTATTTCCTGTAAGAGAAGGTTTAATCTGTTCGTCGAGGACGGCGTCGGGGTCGGCACGGAAGCGCACGATGATCAAACCAGCACGATGATCTGCGCGATCACAGTTCCACAGACTACTTCCTCTTCATCAGCGTCCAGCCAAAAGGGCTTATCTTCTTCTTCACAATGCCCCCCAGAGAAAAAGGAGCCATCCTGGAGACTTAAGGGGACGAGGGTACAATTGGATCGTAGAACGGCTTAAGACGCTGAACATGTACAGTCTCGCGGCCACGGCGTCGCAAATCAGAAGATGGCGTAAGCGGCTAAACATGAGGTGCGCTCGGCGACACGGTAGGGCCCGTGATACTTTGAGGTCAGCTTTGCGGAGAGACCGGGGCTACCGGATGGAACCCATAGCCACACAAGTGAGCCCGGCTCAAAGTGTGGTGCATTCTCCTGATCGGTGTCATGGCGATATTTTTGGCGCCACTGAGAGTCGGTCGTAAACGTGCGGGCAATCTGGCGGCATTCTTCGGCATACTTGGCAGCTTCTGTCACTGTAGTGTATTCTGATGGATCAGGGTTGTAAGGGAGAACAGTATCAAGGGGAGCAGATGGATGCCGACCGTAAAGAAAAAGAACGGAGAGAAACCCGCTCTAGATTGCGTAGAAGTATTGTACGCATAGGTGATATAAGGAAGGACAATGTCCCAGTTCGTGTGGTTGGATACGACGTACTTCGCGAGCATGTCGCCGAGGGTGCGATTAAATCGTTCACCAAGGCCGTTCGTTTGCTGGTGGTAAGCGGTGCAAGTCCGGTGAATGATTTTGCACTGATCGAGCAAGGCTCCAACGACTTCGGATAAGAAAGCACGGCCTCTGTCGCTGAGAAATTCACGAAGAGCACCGTGACGGAGAATAAAGTTCTTCAATAAGAAACCGGCCACATCTCGGGCTGTTGCAGCTGAGAGCGCGGCGGTTTCGGCATATCGCGTCAGGTGGTCGACGGCGACAATAACCCAGCGATTGCCATCGGGTGTGTACGGAAGAGGGACATATAGGTGAATTCCAATGCGGTCGAAGGGTCTAAGCGGGCATGTGAGGGGCTGTAACTTACCAGCCGAACGGGGAGAGGCAGGTTTGCTGCGTTTGCACATCAGGCACGATCGAAAGTACCCGAGGACCGAGTTATACATACCCCGCCAATAGTAACGAAGACGGATTCGTATGTACATCTTGAAAACTCCGGCGTGTCCACACTGTGGATCGGCATGAAAGGCTGTACATATTTGAGTCCGTAAATGGCGCGGAATCACGAGGAGCCATTTCCGTCCACTTGAGCTGTAATTGTGCCGGTAAAGGAGGTTATCCCGAAACTCATAGTGGGAAGCTTGGCGGCGAAGGGCGCGTGAAGGTGTAATCGCTGATTTGTTTGAAAGGTAGTCAATAAGAGAGGCGATCCATGGATCCTTCCGTTGTTCGGCAGGCATGTCACTGACGTCGATTGAAAATGCCACGGAGTCTAAGACGGAGAGGCTGGCAAGGTCGGCTGGAAGCGGTGAGCGAGATAAAGCATCGGCGTCTTTATGTTTGCGACCAGATCGATAAATAACGCGGATATCGTATTCTTGCAAACGCAGAGCCCACCGTGCCAAGCGGCCGGATGGGTCCTTCAGCGATGAAAGCCAGCATAGGGCATGATGGTCCGTGACTACGTCAAAAGAATGGCCGTAAAGGTAAGGGCGAAACTTTGTGATTGCCCATTCAATGGCCAAGCACTCCTTTTCCGTTACAGAGTAGTTCGCTTCGACTTTGGCGAGAGTACGGCTGGCGTAAGCGACTACGTACTCACCGAAGCCAGATGGGCGCTGAGCAAGCACAGCTCCGAGGCCGACACCACTCGCGTCTGCGTGCACTACGGTTGGCGCCTGGGGGTCAAAATGGCGCAGGATAGGCGGGGCTGTGAGGAGGCGGCGCAAGGTGTTGTAGGCGTCGTCGCAAGCTGATGACCACAGCGAAATGTCTGAATTATTGCCGAGGAGCTCAGTCAGCGGGGCAACAATGGAAGCAAAGTTCCGCATAAAACGCCGAAAGTATGAGCACAAACCCAAAAAGCTCCTGAGTTGCTTGATGGTAGTAGGTTTCGGGAATGCAGTCACAGCTCGAAGTTTGGCGGGATCAGGACGGATACCATCTTTGGACACAACGTGGCCCAAAATGGTCAGCTCACGAGCAGCGAAACGACACTTCTTCAAGTTGAGCTGCAGACCAGCGTTCGCAAGACATGTCAAGACCTGCTTTAGTCGAGAGAGATGGGTCGCAAAGTCCGGCGAGAACACCACGATGTCGTCAAGGTAACAGAGGCACGTCTTCCATTTTAGGCCACGCAGAACTGTATCCATCATACGCTCAAATGTAGCAGGAGCATTGCAGAGACCGAACGGCATGACGGTAAATTCAAAGAGGCCATCGGGGGTGACAAACGCGGTTTTAGGGCGATCTTCCGCAGCCATGGGCACCTGCCAGTAACCGGATCGTAAATCAAGGGAAGAAAAAAGTTCAGCACCTTGTAAGCAGTCCAATGCATCATCTATATAAGCGGAAGAGGGTAGACGTCTTTCCTCGTGATTTTGTTTAGGCGACGGTAGTCAACGCAAAAGCGAATAGAACCGTCTTTCTTCCGCCCTAGGACAACAGGGGAGGACCAGGGACTATTAGAAGGCTCAATCACTCCATTCTGTAAGATTATGTGAACTTGGCCTTCAATAAATCGGCGCTCAGTGGCCGACACTCGATAGGGGCGCTGACGCAGAGGAGCATGGGAACCGGTGTCAATGTGGTGGGCAACAGTTGATGTGCGGCTCAAAGCAGGCTGGTGAGAGTCGAATGAAGAACGGAACTGATGAAGCAGCGCGAGAAGTTCAGAGCGTTGAGGTTCAGGAAGACTGGCATCGATGGAGCGGAGGAAAACGTCGGCAGAAGACTGGTCCAGCGCAAGAACAGGTGGTGTAAGTGCAGCCAAGTCAGCGGGCTGTGAAGCGGGTGTTGCGCCACCACGGAGAATAAAATAAATGAGCTGGATGGTGCCGAGGCATTCACCGCGACGCAGGTATACGGGAAATGAGAACGGATTACAAATCCAGAGCGCGGTGAGGTCAGCTGATACAGAAAGTACGGCGTACGGCAGGAGATTTTTGCGGCTTAGGAAGATAGGCGATGGGATGAAAAGTACATCAGTACGGCGGGAAAAAGCACAAGCGGTGGGCACAAGAACGAAAGAGCACGCAGGAAGATCAGTATCTTTGGCAACGAAGACTTTGGGAAAAGGAACGTCCGGCGACGGTTAGTCTAGCGCAAAAAACTCCAGTTCAGCACATGCACAGTTGATCACCGCATTATGACGCGACAGAAAATCCCAACCCAAGATAAGATCATGAGAACAGGAAGGCAAAACTACAAACTCTATTGCGTACAAAACTTCTTGAATGATGACGAGCGGTGCACACCGCTATAGGCTCTACAGGCCGGGCACTTGCTATGCATAGCGAGAATCCTGAAATAGGTGTCGTCACTTTGCGCAAGGAACGGCAAAGACTTGCAGCCATGGCAGAAACAGCAGCGCGGGTGTCGACCAGAGCCAGTACTATAACCCCCTCAACAGAAACTTCAAGGAGATTTGCAGGAGATACGTGAGGCCTTTTGCAGTTCGCTCGTTGTGCAGTTGTCGCCTCAGGAACTGCGGCATTCAGTTTTCCTCTTGCGCAAGATTGGGACGCCGGCGCCGAGGAGACAGGGAGCGGCGACGCGGCGAGGTTGAGCGGCGAGTAGAAAAGGTAGTACGGTCATTCGCAACGGAACCTGCAGATGAATCGGCGGCTGCGTACTGATCCCGGGTTGGCTGCCAGGAAGGTGATGTTTGGCGCGATAGAAACTCATCGGGAGTGCGATTTCGGCAGTACCGGGCAATATGACCAGCACATCCACAAGAATAACAAATGGGACGGTTATCACTTGTTCGCCACGGATTGCGGCGCTGAGGACGAGGCGGGACGAAAGGCTGTGGCGCCTGAAGATATTCCTGTACAGGTGCTGGAGGCGTAGCGTACACCACAGGGTAGCTAGGTGGTGGCAGTGGTCGGGCAGCGACCGCAGCGTACGTCAGCGGTGCGACAGGAACGGGGGCGTATGTCATTGGTGGAACGACAGGTGGAGCGACGTCGGCGTATGCGAGGGTCTCAATGGCTTATGCGGGCTGAGGAATAGGCGCTGGCGGATGTACAGGGGGAAGGGCTTCCGCCACGCGGCCGGCGATGACCTGTCGAAGGGGCGCCAAATTGCGGGAAAGCTCGCAGTTTGCTGGCAATAGTGATATTTGGCGAGCAACTTCCTCTCGGATGAAATCTTTGAGCTGCTGCAGCAGCGATGAGGTCTCAGATGTAGCGGAGAGGCCAGAAAGCGATTCCACAGGCGCGGAAAGCTGTCAAGGGAGGAGTCGCTGTTTGCGCAACTCATCATAGCGTTGCCAAAGGTTGACAACTTGTGCAACAGTTGTCAAATCCCGGGATGTCAACACCAGGAAGGTGTCATATTCGATGCCCTTCAGGATGTGCTTGATCTTTTGTGCCTCGGGCATCTGGGCGTTTACGCGACTGCATAGGTGGAGCACATCTTCAGTGTAGTTGGTGAATGTCTCGCCGAGCCGCTGCGTTCGATCGTGCAAGCGTGGCTCAGCGCGGAGCTTGCGCACAGTAGGACGACCAAACACGGTGATAAGGTTCGCCTTAAATGAGTCCCAATTCATGATTTCGGCTTCGTGGTTGCGATACCACAGGTTGGCGACTCCGGTCAAATAAAAGACAACGTTTGTTAACTTTGTTGCATCGTCCCACTGATTGTACGAACTCACTCGCTCATATGACGTAAGCCAGTCGTCACAGTCGGCGTCGTCTATCCCACTGAATAGCGCAGGGTCTCGCTGGCGCAAGGAGCCAGAGCAGACGACTGGCGGGGTCATCGGGGCAGTTGGTGGATGTTCCTCTTCGGCCACGTGAATTACCGGTAGCGTACGGGTGCGAAGCTCCAGCGTGAGGCAAGGGTATCAGGCCACACCTCCACCAAGCGTAAGAGAAGGTTTAATCTGTACGTTGAGGACGGCGTCGAGGTCGCAAGGAAGCGCACGATGATCAAACCAGCACGATGATCTGCGCGATCACAATTCCACAGACTACTTCCTCTTCATCAGCGTCCAGCCAAAAGGGCTCATCTCCTTCTTCACATTCCTTCCTTATAAATCGGACACACTGGAGCTATATTTAGTTCATCCGGAAACACACCGCTGGTGAAAGTCAGATTTATAATATAAGCTAGAACATTGCAAAGTTATGCAGAAACATATTTGAACGGCACTGGGTGCTAGCGCCACCACTGGACCGAACGACGCTAGCGTTATTCCACTCACTGCTGCTGAAGTAGACTCTCGTTTGAATTTGCGCATTTTAAAAAAATAATTTTCTCGTTTGCTTCTGTAGTTTTGGTTGATAACGAGTGTCAGCATTTCACTTTTTGATCTTGAATATTTGCTGAGCTTACTGAAGTTTATTAAAGCTGTTGGCACGCGCCGTTATGGCTCTGTACCCGGACGTATGCAAACGGAAACCCGACGTAAGCTCCCATTGCTTTCAAAACAATAAGCCCACGGAATCTTTCTTATTCAAGATTTTAAAGGGCAAAGGAGCGAGTGATCATTCTCTAGTGTGCATCAGCCATTTCCGCGGGCAAGAGTTTCTCTATGTATGAGTTGGCACTGAACAATTGGGTGAGTAGCAACAGAAGGAACGGCGCGCGCGTTTTAATTTGCACTTATCACGTGTTGGTTGATTGGTTTGTTGGGTTTAACGTGCCAAAGCGACCCAGGCTATAAGAGACGCCGTAGTGGAGGACTCTGGAAACTTAAACCACCTGGAGTTCTTTAACGTGCACTGACATCGCACAGCACTCGGATGCCATTGCGTTCTGCCTCCATCGAAAAGTGGCCGCCGAGTCCGGGATTCGATCCCGCTTCCTTAGGCACAGCAGAGTAGTCGAGCGCCGTAACCACTCCGCCACTCCGGCGGGGCGCACTTATCACGTGTAAATCTAACGAAGACCTCTTGCTGGCAGGATGGAAAAGATGCTCGCTTCTTCACGGAGCACAGCGCTTCCAAAAAAAGGAAGGATCGTGCAAGGGCCAGAAGGTCTCATTTTGTGAATGAAGGCTTTTACACGGAAATTTCACTGAAGTAAACTAGAAAATTCTGCCACCATGGGCAGCCATATGCATGATGAGTTATTTCAGGCAGCGTCTGCAGTGCTGTAGTAATTTCAAATGACAGATTACGTGCATAAACGAGACGTAGTGCATGGCATATTGTGATGTGCAGAGGTATGCGCCAAATAAACTAATTTGCGCGGGGAAAACGAATATCCGCCTGAATCAAGATTGCCAATGACGGTACTGAGTGCGCAAGAAATCGCTGCGCACACTTCTTCACACTTGCCTTAAATATTAACCAACTTCTTCCCCACTGTTGGACTTGTTTACTCTAGTACGTTCAAAGCGGGGCCATTTCCGCAGGCGCATCTGTCAGGCGCCTGCCAACTCCGCTGCTCTTACAGAGGAACCTTATTGCCTGGATTCAATGACCGTTTACCTTTAACTGGTTGTGGGGGCCGCTTCAGGTTTTTTCCATCACTGAAACAACAATGTTGCAGCCCGCGCGCGTCGTGGTCTCAGTAGCTAAAACTCGCCAACTTCGGCAACGCGCGGATTCGATGAAGTGCTTAGTTGCGGATTGAATGAGCCCCCTAAATAACGATAGCTTTAAAAAAAGACCCGAGTTCGGAACAGTGGGAGAGCCGGCTCTCCAGCGGCGATCTGGATTGCCAACTTGCCAACTAGGTCTGATCCAGCACGCCCAGAGAGCAGCGAAGCTCAGCGGAGCAGTAGAATAGGGGCACCGACCCTGTGAGAAGACGGAAGATGGATCTCTTCTGCTACTAGCACAAGACCTTCCTTGTCAAATTAACGTATGTCCTATCCTATCCTATCCTATCCTATCCTATCCTATCCTATCCTATCCTATCCTATCCTATCCTATCCTATCCTATCCTATCCTATCCTATCCTATCCTATCCTATCCTACACCCCTATTTAAGCTTGTCAAAACCAGACCGATATTTTAATAAATAAATAAATGAACGTAATACTAACGTTCAACTAAAAATGCCCAAGAAAGCATCCTACAGCAGCAGTTCAACGCGTGTCATCCCGCTTACTGCGTCACGCTACCGTACCAAGAGGTGGCACTACGATATGTTCTCGCGCCCAATACCTTTGATGATGTCATGGGCGGCGGAAACATTGCGTTTATATTTTACCCATATAAAGAGGTACTTGTTGTGGAACCACAGGCAGCAACGCAATAGAATAAGCTAAAGATTTGATAGGTCACGTATGGAGAGGTTTGATAAAGATTGATCAAAAGTGGGTTTGGCAATTTCAATAAAAAAGTGGTTTATGATGTTTACGAAATTAGTTCCACTAGTCTGGGAATGAGATATAAAAATTTCTCCATTATTTCTACAGTTGTGCGCGTGTAATATTTCGTTTATTTCATGCCACAATTCATTGTGGTCGATATAAATTTTGAAGAAGCGTTGTGTATATTAAGCTTTTTTTTTTTACCATGAGGTCTTGAAATTTACTGTTCGCGGTTGCACAGTCTGAAATACGCCACCAGCAAGAGCTCTGATCTTATATTATCTCAACCTCCTCACTAAACTTTCACCCCCTGGAAGCAACGCGAAAGACACACATTAGCATCAAACTGAACGCCATGCCTCTACACCTTGTCACTGCTTTTATTGGGCTAATTGGGTGCTAGATTCAGACACAGTGGCTTGTGCACAACTGGTCTCGGCCCGCAGTGCCCGTCTCCGTACTCTCAGTGTGCATCATGTGCGCTAGATACTATGTCCGTATATCTCGTTGACCAGTTTATGACCCTTGACTTGGGATCTAATGGTCCCACTTTCAATAATCCCATTTCACCCTTACATCTTATTGACTTTCACTGATTTGGCCGCTCCTGCCACATTGAACATGTCATGTGTTCTTATTGCGCCAAAGGTGTCTGGCCATTTCACCAACGCACGTGCCTCTTACCAGAGAGGTATTTTTCCGACTTTCCGCCGACAGAGCGGGCGCCGGATTTCCTGTGGAATATGGCTTTTCAGTTTATCGCATCGACTCAAACTGTCTCAAGAGTATAAACAAATGCTGCATGCACAGGCTCCTTTGCTTGCAAGGCCACTCAGACTAGCGCGGCAAAATTTAGAACAAATTGTATGCGTAATAAAAAACAAACGCTTCGTACCGTTTTCTGATATGTCCTCGCAATATAACCTGCGAGAAAAGCTTCTGATGCTACCTCATTGTCTTCATCTGCTTCACAACACATCGATAAAAATCCTAGTTCACTGGCCAGCTCCCTGGTAACTAAATAGGTTAAACAACGTGACGGGAACACACAGGAAAAGAGGACGACACCACTAGCGCGGTTGTGCCGTCCTCTTCTCCTGTGTTCCCGTCACGTTGTTTGCACTATTAACCTATAATTAATCACCAACAAGTCCAATCTGCTGTCCCCGCGATACATTAGTGGTGCGGGCGGAGTCTGACTTTGGACTCCATCTTACCTTGTCCCTTGTAGCAAATTCAATGGCAGCTGATAGGGCAGTATACTTCAGCATCTGAACTTTTTAACCTCAGCGCCGCTTTCATTTCAGAAGAAGCGAGTTCATTTCCACTCCTTGCTACTACCTTTGTCTGAAGCGAGCTCAGCAGATAAAATTTGGGGGTCTCTTAGATGACTCTTAAGCGGAGGACGGCGAAAGCCAACCCTGGTCCTATCTTTGCCTCTCATCATTTCAAGTCGTCGTTTGATATATTGGTCGTTTACCAGTCATGATGAGTCTGCCTGCGTAGTGATTGCAGCCCTTACCACTCATAACTAAGCAGGTTCCTCATTTAGAATGAGCAGTGGTCAATACATGTCATCCTTTCACATATTGTTAATTTCGTAGTCATTAGCAGTAATGATGAGTCATGCCTAGCTATTATAGTCATTACCACACATCGCTAAGCACTTGCACTCATTTCTAATCAATTGCGGTCATTACATGTCATAGTTTGATATACTGGTCATTACAAATCATTTGAGTCATTATTAACCATTATTAGTAATTAGCATTAGTGATTAGTCATTACCCCTATCAATGTCTATTTATAACTTTTATTGATTACCTATCACCATCAATCATTTTCATTCTTAATCTCCCTCCTTGCACGTCCGCTTTTGCGACTGACACACCAGTGCACAGATGCGACGCACAGATTACAGCCACAGCTTCTGCGCACAGATTTTCGCCTCATGAGCCTAGAACGGCTTTCGCCTTCAAAAACAAACGCATTCCGTCTAAACGTTAACGTGTTTTCACACGCGCACACAAAAAAGTTTGCGTTTACCACGCAGACACTAGGCGAACGCGTCCAGAAAGGAAGCAAACCGCGTGCTCAGAGCCGGCGACCCTGGCGGCGACGTGTCCCCGAACAGTGGCGCCCTAGGCTGAAATAGCGGGCGCAACTGTAAACTATCCAAGGATGCGCTGCGTTTGCCCATTGACGGCGGTGCGCTTCCATCGAGCGGCCGTGCCTGTATGTACTTGGTGGCCAGCAATAAGTAAAATAAAGCGCGGTTGGTTAAAGCGCTCGACTGGGGATCCGAGGGATGGAGGTTCGATTCCCGGTCGAGACAGGATTTTAATTTTTCTGATGACGTCAGGATGATTCACAAGTGACATAAGTGCACAGGTCTGATGCACAGATGACGCGTACATCTTCGGTTGAATTCAATCCTTTTTATTACTTTGACAGGAGGAGGCTGGATTTAAAGCCATGAGAACTGCTTGAAGTGGGTCCAGGCTCTTTACAAGCTGGCATCTAGCAGGTGCGGCTATCTTGTTGTTCCAGAAATTACAAAACCCCAAGCATTCCAAAGATATGCGAATTCATCGAGTGAACAGCAGTTACAGAAATAACTACAGTAAAAAAACACACAAACAACAAACAGTAAAATGACATGGATTTTAAACGATATTACGCGCATCACGTAAGCAAATGTGAGAAAAAAAATTTAATTTTAGCATTTCATTGACCAGACAGATCAAAGAATGCTTCTTCAAATATATTTAACAAATCACAGGGGTGTATGAAAAAGATTGCATAATATAATTCGCCCACGGTGTGGAAATGTTCTATGCTTCATGATATCGGGTATGACGGATGGAATCATTCATTCTCAGCTTGACGGGGTGGAAGAGGTGGTTATTACAAGATGACAGCAGTAGCCTGTTATTATTCATTTTTGAAAATAGGAGTACTGTCACAGCGTGAAATACCTGACGAGAACTAGAGTGGTATGGCACAATCTATACGCCGCAAGGCTGTTTTCTGGAGCAATTGCAGATTTGTTAGGCAAGGGAGATCTGCTGGGCCCCAGACGACGACGCATTATTGGAGTAAAGAAGGCACGAATGAATTGTACACCATATTTATAAATTTTTCTTGTAGAATACATCTTAATCTAGATATGACACCAAAAGCTGTGGCTACTTTAGAACAAAGATGCTTTATACATTTTTTCCATGTTACGTGCGCCGAGAAGAAAACGACAAGAATGTGCACAGACTCAATTATTTCTATAGGTCGGTGCCTCGACTTATGCTCAGTGGATGGGTAATGTGTTTTCCCGTCGGCAGGTATAGCACTATCCTTGTTTTGTTAGCATTTATTTTCAGGCGGTTAGCTTCAACCCATGTCTTAATGTCCACTAGCACTTTATTAGCTTTAGATTCAATGCCATTTTCAGAATCACCAGTGGCGAAAACAGATGTACAGCCTCGTCCACTTCTAGCTATAACACGGTCACTGCTTTCAATGCGTCACTGCGTTCGACTCGGCCACGCAATTTAGCTTAGTGGCAGGCCATGTGAAGCAACACGCCCGGGTCCTTCTGTGCTCGCATCGCTTAGCATCGATATATGCCTACGTCGGGCGCAGTGTTACTTTGAAAGAAGTGACCGTGTTATAGCTAGAAGTGGACGACCCTGTACATTCCACACAGGACACAAACTGTGCGTTGTTGGTGCAGTGTATTATATCGTTATTATATATAGAAAATAAAAACGGCTTAATGATGCTTTCACGGGGTACTCAAGAACTAAGCGTTAGTGTATATGATTTAGATTGATTTATCAGCGTATATTGCATCCTATGGTATAGGTATGACTCGAGAAGAGCGTATGGTTTTTAACGGAAAATGTATATTCCAAGTTTAGAAATGAGGATCTTGTGATTTACTGAGTCATGTACCTTGAAAAAGTGAATGCCCATACATATTACTTGTGTTTTGTTAGTCAAAGACTCAATGAATATTTCTTTCTGAGATAAGAGTGCGGCCTCTGTAGACCGATGTCGTCTAAATCGGTGTTGAAAGTCATGTAGTAATTTATGGCGGTTATAAGATAATATGTCATTCTTGTATATAGTAATTTCTGTATTTCTTTACAGAAGATGGGCAGGAATAAACTTCTGCTGTAATTTTGAACCACATTTTTTTCCCTCTGTTTAAATTTAGGTATCACGTGGGCTTCTTGCATTGTTTCTGGAAATACGCCCGTAGAAAGTATTAAATTGTAAACACGTGTTAGAAGAGAACAAAGTAGATTGAGCACAAATTTCACAGGGGCTATTTACATTCCATTGTAGTATCTAGATTTGTGGTTTTAATGGCATTGATGCATGAAAAAACTTCTGGGTAGTTTGTTGGGGGAAGCAAAATTGATTTGGAATTGGTGTTGTTTGCCAGATAAGCTTCTGCGTCTGAAATCGTGCTGCCAGTGATTTCACTGATATCAGAATCCTGCTGTACGAAAAATGTTCTAAATGCATCCGCCAACGCGCAACCCAAGAATTGTTCCCCATCATGTTCGGCAACTATAGGAAATGACTATTTCCCATTGGGGTGCAAAAGCAACTTGAGTTTCTTCCAGGTTACATCTGATCTTCGTATGTTTTCCGTGCAGAAAACATGCAGATAGTACTGTTACGTTTCTCCACCGACAAGTGGGACAGCTGACGCGGCCACCGCATAGCAACAGGCAGAACCGCGAGCGGATCGGCCATTTCGACGCCGTTCATCGGCCGCGCAACGCTTCCTCCCGCGGGCAAGTCTCGACGTGATCCTGCCACGCGTGCGTGTGTGTGTGTGTGTGCAAACGCCGGCCAAGCCTGGAGCTCTTGAGAGAGACTACTTTGACGCGGCTTTGTTACGACGCTAGACACCAGCTGTGTGAGAGTGTCTGTATTCTCTCCGGGTCAGCCTCTCTGCCCACTACTTCATGATGTTTTAGTAAAAGTTGTTTCGTTAGAAGACGCCTCGTCTTTGCTGGCACCTTTGATGCCGTCCGCCGTCCGCGGAGCCGCCAGGCCAACGCTACCGAGGGGCCGCGCGCCGCACGTAATAACTGCTGGCAGCGGTACGCTACTCAGGCACTCGCGATCCAAACCTAACAACTGGTGACAGTGGTGGGACGACGACGACCAAGCCGTAATCGTGGTCGGAGGGACGAGCCAGGCGATACCGTCGTCCAACAACTGGTGAACAGCGGATAGACGAGGACGACCAAGCAGTCACCGCGGTCGGTGAAACGAGCCAGGCCTGACCGAGGTGCAACATCTGGTGGGAAGAGCGGAGATGTCCCAGGCGTGACCCGTGAATCAAAGCAGCTCAGCGGAAAGTCGGGAGCAGTGCAACGAGCCCTGTGTGATGACTGGTTGCCTGCAGCTTAACGACTGCGTTGGATTCTTGGCGGCGAGCTTTGGTGAGTGCGGGACTTTCTTCTTCTGAGTTTTGCCAGGCTTGTGTTAAGTAGAGAACAGAGCTGGTAATTGTGTTGTCGTTGTTGCTGGGTTAATTGCAGCAAGGCAATAGTGGGCAGTAGAGAAGGCAGCACTCGGAACAGCCATGGGTTTGGATTTGAAGTCGTTGCGCAAACCGAAATCGCTGGAGCTTGCGGAGGAGTTGGGTCTGAATTTGTCACACAAACTCAGAAAACCAGAAGTGTTAAAGGCTATTCTTGAGTCGAAAGCTGAAGATGACGAGCTTTTGGAATGCCTTGAGATCATTGACGAACGTCAAGAAAAAGAGGAACGTGAGCGTGAACGTGAACGTGAACGTAAGGAAAGGCCAGAAAAAGAGGAACGTGACCGTAAGGAAAGGCAAGCGAAAGAGCAGCTGGACCGTCAACTCGCTATAGAAATGAAACGTATCGAGGTAGACGCGGGACGCGCTGGTAGTGCAAGTCGGGCTCACGGGGCAGGAGAACGGGAATCGTTCAAAATGAGTGACCTAATGCGGCCGTTTAAGCTTGGAGGGGACATTGGTTTGTTCCTGGTTAACTTCGAGCGAACGTGCGAGAAGCAAGGGTTTTCTCGGGAAACGTGGCCACAGCGCTTGCTCATTTTGTTACCCGGTGAGGCGGCAGACGTAATCGCTCGCTTGACAAAAGAGGAAGCAGAGGATTACGACAAAGTGAAATCGAGTCTGCTAAGAAAGTACAGGCTGTCAGCAGAAGCATTCCGTCGGAATTTTCGAGAGCATGAGAAATGCAAAAGTGAGTCGTATACAGAGTTTGCCTACAAGCTTATGTCAAACATGTATGAGTGGATCAAAGAAGAAAAAGCGTATGGTAACCACGATAAGGTTCTTCCATTGGAATGTCCGATGTTGTACCTCGAGGTAATGTGAGGTTTCCATGACGCTCATGCGTTGTAGAATTCCTTCCCTCAATCTTTATTTATGTCGCTCTGGATTCACGCCGTCCAATCTTTGTGCGTCATGTAATGACGTGGAAACAATTGAACATTACATCCTCTCCTGCCACAGGTATGCTACTCAGAGAAGACATTATCTAGAAATACCTCTTGCTCGCCTAGGACTGCCATTTACAGTTCCTGTCCTCCTCTCCTTTGGTGCAACCGTCAAAGGGTATGCCCTAAAACCGGTGTGTGAATTACTTCATAATTATAATATTGCTACTGGAAGATTTGAGTGTTAGCGCTGAGCTGTCTGAATTGTATTTTTTCTCCTTATTATTTTTAGTAATTTACAATTTTATTCCTTTTTTTCATTGCTTTCTATTACATCGCCTCAACATTTCAAGTTATTTCAGCAACACTAGCTCATAATTATTAGGTTATTTATATCATATAGTCAAATCGACATTATTAAAAATAGTATGTC
The DNA here is from genome assembly GCF_055883805.1 of Amblyomma maculatum. Lineage (NCBI taxonomy): Eukaryota > Metazoa > Arthropoda > Arachnida > Ixodida > Ixodidae > Amblyomma > Amblyomma maculatum. The sequence continues at coordinate 122,715,862 of NC_139346.1, forward strand.
ACCTACAACGAATTCTGGCCAATCCCCCACTGTGGGTATGTGCCATTAAAACGAGGGAGAAGAAGAAGAAGAAGAAGGTTCTGCAGTGTTTCGGGCTGGAACAGTTTTACAGTCGGTTACCCGAGAACGTGCGGTATTGGTTCATGGATAGGCCAGATGTTAATACGGTGGATAGAGCCGCCGAGCTAGCGGAAGAGCTTGTGACGCGTCGGGCTCGTGGAGCTAAGGATGGTCAACAGGGGGAATTCGGCTCTAAGTTTGAGAGGTCGAATTTCAAGCCCTTTAAAGCTAAGGAGAATAAACGTGGTGCGGATGCGAGTCAAAGCAGTCCGGCCGACGATAAAGCGACGGTGGTAACCGAAGCCGAACGGAAAAAGAGGTTCGAGGCAAGGCAATCGCGCGTCTGTTATACGTGCCAGAAGCCTGGTCATTTTTCGGTGCAGTGTCCAGAGACAAAACCAAAGATCGTGTTTTTGTCATTATGCCAAAGTGACGAGAACATGAAGCTTCTCGAACCGTACACTCGAGACCTCCTCGTGAACGGGAAACAGTGTCGAGTGCTTCGCGATTCTGCGGCTACCATGGATGTGGTTCACTCCTCTTACGTAGATCCAGAGATGTTCACGGGTGAGTGCGCGTGGATCAAACAGGCCGTGGAAGCTCGCAGCGTGCGTTTGCCAATAGCCAAAGTGCTTATTGAGGGACCTTTCGGGGCACTTGAGACAGAAGCGGCGGTGTCATCTGTGCTTCCTCCTCAGTACCCGTACCTATTTTCAAACAAGTCCGATCACCTCTTGCGCGAAAATGGGCTGGTGTTTGGAGAGGGTAGCGTACAGGCCGTGACCAGATCTAGAGCTCGGGAGCTTGCTGCAAAGGCGGTAGTACCGGAGAGGTGGTCAAGAAATGAGAAAGGGTCGAAGGCACAGCACGCTGAGATTAAGACCACGTACGCCGTAGACACAAGTGAGCCTGAAAAGTCAAAGGTACCAGAGTGTGAGATACAGCTTGGGGAAGCGGCCGAGAAACGTGACCGCAGTAGCGAGCCAACCGAGCCTCGAACAGAAGAGTATCCTGTTACCTTTGTCGAGACACTAGCTGAGACGGTTAGCACATGCTTAATCGGCGAGCAATCCGAAGTGACGCCATTAAGCGAGGTGAACTGCATGCCGACCCAAGTAGCTGTAGGAGATACAGTTCCATCAAATGAGTGTGGGGAACTGGTAGTAACTGAACCGTCTCTCGAGTCGAAAGCAGAAGCTTGTGTAGAGCGCGACGGAGATGAAAACGAGCTAGGAGAGGAGAAAATTTCGGTTTCCGAAGTCAGCTGTGTGATAGAGCAGGGCACGCAGAAAAACGTAGTGCCGATCAAGGAAATAGCGCAGCCCGCGAGTTGTGATCAGCCAGGGCAGACCGACGAGGAGTGCGCGTCCGCTGTGGAGAGCGAGACTTGCGAAAGCGACAGTGAACGACCAGAGCAAAGTCAGAATCGTTCGTGCCCCAATACCACGCTGGGTTGTATTCGCGAAAGCAACCCCAGTGTGAACGCGGACGTGGCACACATGACCCTCACGCAATCCGAAGCGCCCCAGCTGTCGAAGGAGCTTGATCGTGCGCCGGTTAGCGCTGAGCAATGCGGCTCATCGGAGGACCCGTGCAACGTGAGTGGCGAGCCGCCAGAGGAAATACCTAGCTTGAGGGCTGGCGTGAGCAGTTGTTGTTCGGACTTGTCTGAAGGTGAGTCATGCACTGCTGGCCGCGATGCAGACGCGGCACCACACTTCGACCACTCAGACGACCCCGGTGTCCTACTAGCTCCGGTTACCGCTAGAACGTTGACCGCTAGCTTGCCAGAGCTCGCGCCGAAACTAAGTAGGACTAGAGTATTCAAGTACTGCCACCGAAAAACGCGGAAAGGCAGACGCGAGAAAGATTGCTGCCATCGTAAGGAGAGCAAACGCAAACGATTGCAAAAAGAAAGCAGAAAGCCTGTGTTTCAGTGCTGCCGTAGAAAAAAAAACGGAAAGGCAGGCGCGAGAAAGAATGGAACAAGTGGAAGCTATCGCGAAAAAGACAGAGACTATCCCAAACGCACAAATGCGCCCGTGCCGAGAAAATGCGTGACTGGTGCGCAAAGCGTAAGGAGAGGGATAGGTTGTTCAGGAAAGTGAGTGATTCATCCTCATATGGTTTCTTGCATAGAAACAGAAAGGTACGGTTGTTCCGTGAAACGGACAGCCGAAGTTTTAGTGAAAAGGGTGATCTCAACGGTAACGCCGATGGCTCAAGTCGAAGCCCATAACGTGAGAAAAAGCCTCAGTTTTCACTTCTTCGTGTTTCTTTCTGGCATAGGGTTTTGAACATTTATATTCATTATCTTTGTTTGAAAATGATGTTTTGAAAATGCAATTTTCAAATTTGTGGACGCGTTCTAAGTGCTGCTGAGCTGCCCTTTAATATAGATGGGGGCATAAGAGGGAAATAGTCTGGCATGACTTAGTGAAGATTGTGCCGTGCTTGCTGGCTGACCGGTTGAGTTTTTAGCGTGGTTGTGACGTTGTGGGTTGTCAGAAAACTCTCCTGAAGGCAAGTTGCAGAGTGCCTTGGGAACCAGGACTTGCCAAGGAAGTCTTCGGGCAGTTTGGGCTCAAGGGAAGCAGAATCGGACGACCCCGGCAAGCAGCAACATCCCGATCCCTCCGGACAGCGGATGCAGTCCCCTGCCCTTCGGGATCTCCCTTCCCCGGCAGGGCAGTCTGTTACGTTTCTCCACCGACAAGTGGCACAGCTGACGCGGCCACCGCATAGCAACAGGCAGAACCGCGAGCAGATCGGCCATTTCGACGCTGTTCATCGGCCGCGCAACGCTTCCTCCCGCGGGCAAGTCTCGACGTGATTCTGCCACGCGCCAAATGTGTGTGCGTGCGTGTGTGTGCAAAAGCTGGCCAAGCCTGGAGCTCGAGGGAGAATGCGTCGCCCTCTCCTGTCTGCAGGAGGTGGAGGAGATGTGGTCGCGCCACCTGCGATTGAGTCATCGCCTTGTCTGAACTTGAAGGGCTCTCTCAATTTCCCTGGGAACTGGCATGCCTATATAAAGCAGCGGCAGTCTCTGCTGCGACAGAGACTACTTTGACGCGCCGTTGAGACGACGCTAGACACCAGCTGTGTGAACGTGTCAGTATTCTCTCCGGGTCAGCTTCTCTGCCCGTTCTTTCACGATGTTTTAGTAAAGGTTGCTTCGTTAGAAGACGCCTCGTCTTTGCTGGCACCTTTGATGCCGTCCGCCGTCCGCGGAGCCGCCAGGCCAACGCTACCGAGGGGCCGCGCGCCGCACGTAATAACTGCTGGCAGCGGTACGCTACTCAGGCACTCGCGACCCAAACCTAACAGTACATTTCCCTTGATTTCTTTAGGATTGACGTAAGTTTGTTACGGTATGATTTGAATTCATTGCATAATGTCGAATCCTTTGTTTTTATGAACTGGGCGTACAAGGCATTTTTGTGCCTAATCATTTTCAGGAGCTCATGCGTTGACATGCTTTGCGTCCTTTTTTTACTAACCTGCGAGTAAAGTATACGATATACATATGTTTAAAGGTCTCGATAAAAGGGTTAAAGGCCGCTTCCGCACAACTAGTTGCATTAGGAGTAGCCCATGTTTGTTGCCTTACAGAATCTCGGAACTTTTCAAGACACGAAGGCGTTATCACCTGAACATAATGTTCGTGGCGAGCTATTATCGAGATATTCAATGCCTCCTTCTAACAGGATTAGGTCGAAATGATCGCTGATGTCAGTTTATATTGTGCTTGCAGTAATCAAATTCGTATTTGTTTGTTACAAATATGTCTAATAAAGAAGTACTTTCCCGTCCGATTCGCGTCGGCTGAGTAATATAATGTTTGTAACACCACTAGATTTAATCACTGATTGTACTTCTTTATGAATGGACGTAGATCCTTGCACCTTCACCTTAATATCGCCGCCTAGGGTTAACTCTACGGTTTGCTCTGCCACGTGACCAAAAATGTTTCTAAGAGTGAAATAAACCTTTTGGCATCGCTTGATAGTGATCTGTATAATACTAAAAAAATATTTCCTTTCTTGAGCAAGGTAAGTGCCTCTCAATCAGATGTAAGTGTTGAAAACTCGTAAAAATATTTGTACTGAATGCTGTCTCTCACTAAATGAGCAACACCACCTCCTCGCTTATTTTGACGATTGCAGAAGGATAACTGATACCCTGGAAGCTGCAAAATGCATGATTCGTGAGTGTGAAAATTCTCAGCCAGCATGATTATGTCAAAAGAGACACCAATGATTTCTAACAGCATTGTTAGGTCATCTTCTTCGCCGGCGAGCGAGCGTACATTCATATGAAAAAAAAAAAAAACGATGCGCACGTATCTTTTGTCATTTATTGTTTGATTTTACAAGGTTGAAGATCCAGTTTGGTTCTGATTTTCTCTTTTGCTAATACAGTTGGCATAATCACGCATTTAAAGAGAATTGAGTCATCAAGATGTCATCAAGAAGATTCATAGTTCAATAACACAAGCCTCCCCGAATGATGGCAGCTTTAAGCTGGCTTAAGATTTTAGCAAACACTTCATAGAACCTGTAAGCAAGATACTTGCGCCTAATGCATCTTTCTCCAGAAGCATCACACCTAATACATCAAACATTAATTCCGCTTATTTTTCTTCTATCTCGGAAACAGAACTCTGGAATATCTTGAAAACGATACGTACCACAAGGACGCCTGGACACGATGGCAATAGAATCAGAGATATTACTGTAATTCTTTATAAATTGAAAGCAGTCTTTCTTTATATCATTGATGAAACACTGAGAACAGGCTTGATTCATCTTAAACTCAAAACTAGTGCAGTGAGGCCCCTTTTTAAGAAATGATCACGAAATATTTATGATAACTATAGACAAGTGGGCATCCTTTCTTCAGTTGCCTGTATTCTTAAAAAAGCTGTTCACGTTCATGTGATTGTATTCTGTCAAAAGTGGAATTTACTAGGCGACGTTCAATACGGTTTTCGTTCAGGTCACAGCACTAATCAACTTTTAGAGTATTTTAATGACCTCGTTTGCTCTGAAATAGATAAAAATATTACTGTTCTAATACCTTTTATTGACCTTCAGAAGGCGTTTGATACAATTAATCATCAACTTTTGCTAGACAAAATAGAGAATTTTGGTTTCAGAGGGCCAAACCGAACATTTTTTTATAATTACTTAACAGATCGAAAACAATGTGTAAAAATAGGCGCTTGCTACAGTAAGTTACTGGAAATTTAATCTGGGGTACCCCAAGGCTAGATTCTAGGTCTCCTTTTATTTTAAATTTATATCAATGATTGAGCCACTTTGGCAGTGAAATCCAAACTATAGTTGTATGCAGATGACAATGCCCTTGTACTGCCTCGAACATCATATAGTGATCTCGAGGATATATTACAATCTTATATAATACAAAGGTTTTCATGGTTTCCATACAATAAAATATTAATCGCAAATCCAAAACAAACCTTGTATGTTTCCATAACCGACATGAAATCATTTTAAACTACAGACTAACTTTCTTGCATTACAATTTGCTCTGAAAATGGTTCGTGTATCCCCATTCCGCTCAATAACTGCACAGCTACGCTGTCCGGGATAACCCCCTGCGCTCTGTAAGTCGCCATCAACTCACGGCGTGATTCGGCTAGCACGGCGCAGTGCAGTAGAAGATGTTCGAGAGTTTCTACCGCGCCACAGCCGTCACACACGTCACTGGTGACAAGTCCGTGGCACATCCGTCGTTCCCCAGGCCAACACATCCAATGCTCGTAGGGAGGATCATTGCGCGATGCAGCCGAGTAATTGAGCGGCCGCTGACACTGTGAATGCGCTCATCTCTTGCCATGCGTGGGTCGGGGGGGCTGGGTTCGGAGTTGGTCGTCGATTACCGCACGCACGTCCTCCAAAGCTAGGTGCTCGTCTTTAGGAGGGAGTTCATGTGCTGTGGTCGCGAGCTCGTCGGCACGTTCATTGCCCTCGATGCCGCAGTGCCCGGGGATCCACTGTGCCCGCATAGCGCAGCCACGCTGCGACAAGGTTCGAGACGCACGCGAATCTGACACAGCAGCGGAGTTCCCCGGCCGGTGGTTGACGTCTCCGTTGCCAGAGGTAGCTGCTTGCTAGCAGCGGCGGCTACAATCCCCGCCCTGCAACTGCACAGACAGCTGCACTTGTCATTCCTGGGTGTTTCCACCACAGCGCAGCTCCTGGGCCTAGGTCGCCTAAGTCTGGATATCCTGCTTGAATTGACTCCGCCGCTGCACAGATGTGCCGTGCTATGCGACTACCGCGCCGCCTGCTGCATTGTCTGCTTCTGTATACTTTGTGGTATGGCGTTAGAAGAAGCGCCAAATGAATACCTTCTCCCAGTGAAGTCATCACAAATCGTGACGTCATGACCTGATGTGACATCATCATGACGCTATTTCTGGTTATTAGACATGAATGGACGTGATGGCATGATGATGTATCTTTAATGTGCGCTGACATCGTACAGCACACGGACGCCACTTCGTTTCGCCTCCATCGAAACGCAGCCGCCGTGGTCGGGTTCGAGCCCGGGAACTCCGGCACAGTAGTCGGGCGTCTTACTACTGCACCACCCCGGCGGGGCTGAATTGCGCCTCCATTCCCATTTTTTACAGGATCCCCAGCCGAGCGCGTTACCGGTGTGGCACGCCCCGGGTTGTGAAGCGCGCCTCTTAATTCCGCTTGTCTACGGTGAGAATGATAACAAGATCCCGCAGGTGACAGATACTGTGCTATTGGAGCGAAATCTGAAAGTACCAAAGACTAAAAAAAATGAATAGTTAAGTCACTCCGTCAGGGTGACGTCAAGGATGTGACGTCATCCATCTGCCGTCAGCTATGAGGACCAAGCGGGAACGAGTGCGCTCCAACGTCGCCGAGCGGCACTTCTTGCCTGCCGCGAGTGACAGATGCAGCGCCTTTCCTTTCCTGTAAACGAAATATAGAACGCCGGCTAACTTAGACGCGCTTGACATGGAAGCCAAGGAGAGTTTAGTTGCTGCCGAATGGCGCAGACGACTGGAGAGATTACCTTCTGATCCCGAGGTAGTCACTGCTTTTTACGGCGTATATCCATGCATAGCAGAGCTAAGCCATCTTTAATTTTTGTTGTTCGCACATATTCCACACCAACTAGATCTTAAGCGAGTATTGTTGTTGTGGCTGTAGGAAGAAAGAAAAGAAAATGCACGGGCCTGCTACTGGCTCTGTAGCCGAAGCCACCTCCGCTGCCTCGTGCAGCCAGAAGAGAAAATAGACAAGAAAAAAGAAGAGGGAGAGAAAGACGCGCGTCACAACAACGGCCGTCATCCACCACCAGCGAAGTGGCGGCGAGTGCAATGACGGCCTACAACAGATCAAAATTCAGTGACAGGCTAGCCCCCGTCGTAAGCGGCGGTGACCTACCTGTCCCAGCCCCATCCGGGGAAGCGAACGTATATAAACGATACTGGACCTTCCCTTTAATGCAAACCACTGAACTTTCTCTTTAAATGGAGGCGTCTGTGTGCTCTGCGATGTCAGTGCAAGTTAGTGTACTAGAATATTCGTGCGGAAAGCAGAGAGAAAGTAGAGAAGAAAGAAGTTGCCCACCTGGTCAAAATTACTATGGAGCCCTCCACTACGGCAACTTTTTCACTCTTTCTGTTTTCAATCCTATCTTCCTCCCTTCCTTTAAGGCGTTGGCCCACCGGGGTGGTGCAGTGGTAAGACGCCCGACTACTGTTCCGGATTACCGGGTTCGAACCGGACCTCGGCGGCTGCGTTTCGATGGAGGCGAAACGAAGAGGCGTCCGTGTGCTGTGCGATGTCAGCGCACGTTAAAGATCCCCAGGTGGTCGAAATTACTCCGTAGCCCTTCACTACGGCTCCACTTTCTCTCTTTCAACTTTCACTTCCACCTTCCTTCCTTCCCTTACGGCGCGGTTGAGGTGTCCACAGGAAACAAGTGAGACAGTTAACGCGCCTTTCTCTTCCTATAAATCAATCAGTTTTACGGCGTGGTGAAAGTGTTCACAGAACAGGTATGACAGGCATTGCGCCTCCTTTTCTGTAGTCCTAATATTATTGTTATTGGCTTTAATATGTACATAATTAAACCACATGAACCATTTTTTTCACTTGCACACCTTTCCATCACGCCCTATCCTGTGGTACCATTCCTTTTTTGATATATCAACTATTTCCTCTTCTGACCATTCCCTGACGCTCTATCTTATGGTACCAGGATTTTTTGGCTGCCGAGCTTCTTACGAGGAGCAACAGCAACGCCTGCGATTACGTTACTAGATAATAGTTACCAGTTGTATTTACTATTTTGTTAGTTACTTCCTCTTTTGCAGTGCCAGCGAAGTCATGTACAACTTTCCTGTGCTTAGAAAAAGTTTTATTAGACATAAGACATTCACATTAGACATTCTCATGAGCGGCGATAAATGACCAAAACAGGAATTGCACATGATTAACAACAAATGAAAGTGCACATAAGATAACATTCTAACGAACAAATACATCACAGATCAGTATTTACATACAAAATAAAATTTGGGCAGTTCGTGATGATGATATATACAATTTTGAATGGCAGTGTACATGAAGTTAATACAGTGTAGAAAATTTCCTAGACGCTGTATCTTATGTTACCATTACTTTTTTTTTGCTGCGAAGCTGTTTGGTTTGTGAGATACCACGGCGACGCCGCGAAACGCAGGAATGGGCGCCAAAAAGCTGCTCTCCAAAATGACCTCTTACTGAATCAGTGCCCAGCAGCGCGCAACACTGAGAACAAATGAAGAAAGAGCATTATAGCAAACATAATAATTATCATATGCTGCATTAAAACAGCAAAGAAATTACAAGCCGCAACATAAAGTACACTATACACTCAAAATAAAACCACAAAACATGACAAAAAAAAACAAGAAAAAAGTCGTACAGTAACATGGCACTATGAAAATTTGCATCTGTTAAAACAAAACAGAACAAAAAGCAGTTATTAAAGGTCAGCGAATATCAACAGCTTTTTGTGCCTCTTAAATTTGCTTTTACATAGATGGAACATGAAACATGGGATGGATTAATGAGCACAGCTGGAATCTGGTAATTACACCTTTGTTTGCCGTAATTTGTCCTTGTTTTATCGACGAAATTTTAGTGTTGCCTTAGAGGGTATTACTAGGCAGTCGGTTAGATGAGACGAAGAACAGCCGATTGCTATGAATATGTTATAACAAACGGTATATGTAGACTCGGTTAGCTTTAAGTAGATTAAGCTTTTTGTATAGAGGTGACGTTGCTAATTTTTCCAGTTTGCCGTAATAACCTTTAACTGCTAGGAGTGCTTTTTTTAAACAAACAACATCATCTAATAGGTCCTAGAAGTGGTGGTGCCCCACACCAATATGCAATAACATAACGTAGAGAAAACAGAGATAATACATAGGTACTTCTAGCTAAATAGGTAAAAGGTACAGCCAACAGTTTTCGGTAAGATTTGTGGCAATTCTAGAAATATGCGTATTCCAGGATAAGCGTTCATTGAACAAAACAGCGAGGAACTCCTGATTGGTTACCTGTTGTATTTGTTGGTTACGATTACTTTTTCAAGAGTGTAATGGATTGGGGCATTATTAAGTCCGAAAATTGCATATCTGGTTTTGAAGAAGTTTCAGCTAAATTTATTCGCCTGCATCTCGACATGCAAATTGCCAGCTAATCATTTAGTGTAGTTTCTAAATGTGGCAGAAATTGGCCTGCGAAAAAATATTTGTATCATCAGCATACATGACCAAATCTGACGAATCAGCTATGTTACAAACATCATTTATGGGAACTAAAAACACAAGAGAGCCTAAAATAGATCCCTGCGGCCACCTTGTGTAAAACACAAGAGATTGAAACACAAGTACTCCAGTTTACATACTCAGGTCTGTTGCTCAAGTAACTTCGAAACAGATTAAGTGGACTCCCACGTATTCCATAACAATTTACTTAAGAGAATTTCATGCTGCACACTTTCAAGAGCTTTTCAAAGGTCCAAGAACAGACCAAGTGTGTATGCTCGGGACAGGATATTATCAATTACTTTCCCTTTACCCACCAGTAAAGCTTGCTCGGTCAATCTATTTTTTTTTAAAGCCATACTTGGACAGGGTGATACATTGGGAACACTGAAAAACGTTTCTAATATGAATAAATGGCTCCTTGGAATAACTTAGAAAACACAGTTAATACGGATATAGGTCGATAATTCGTAACTTCATTTCTATTTCCTTCCTTATAAATCGGACACACTCGAGCTATATTTAGTTCATCCGGAAACACACCGCTGGTGAAAGTCAGATTTATAATATAAGCTAGAACATTGCAATGTGATGCCGAAACATATTTCAACGGTACCGGGCGCTAGCGCCACCACTGGACCGAACGGCGCTAGCGTGATTCCACTTACTGCTGCTGAAGCAGACGCTCGATTGAATTTGCGCGTTTTAAAAGCTAATTGTCGCGTTTATTTCTGTAGTTTTGGTTGATAACGAGTGTCAGCATTTCACTTTTTGATCTTCAATATTCGCTGGGGTTGCTAAAGTTTATTAAAGCTGTTGGCACGCGCCATTATGGCTCTGTACCCGGACGTATGCAAACAAAAACCCGGCGTAAGCTCCCATTGCTTCAAAAACAATAAGCTCATGTAATCTTTCTTATTCAAGATTGTAAAAGGCTAAGGAGCAAGTGATCATTCTCATGTGTGCATCAAACATATCAGCGAGCAAGAGTTTGTCTATGTATGAGTTGGCGCTGAGAAATTGGGTGAGTAGCGACAGAAGGAACGGCGCGCGTGTTTTAATTTGCACTTATCACGTGTTGGTTGATTGGTTTGTTGGGTTTAACATCCCAAAGCGACCCAGGCTATAAGAGACGCTGTAGTGGAGGACTCCGGAAACTTAAACTATCTGGAGTTCTTTAACATGCACTGACATCGCACAGCACACGGATGCCATTCCGTTCTGCCTCCATCGAAAAGGGGCCGTCGAGACCTGGATTCGATCTCGCTTTCTTGGGCACAGTAGTCGATCGCCGTAACCCCTGCGCCACCCCGGCGGGGCGCACTTATCCACTGTAAATATAACGAAGACCTCTTGCTGGCAGGATGGAAAAAATGCTCGCTTCTTCACGGAGCACAGCGCTTCCAAAAAAAAAGGAAGGATTGTGCAAGGGCCAGAAGGTCTCATTCTTGTGAATGAAGGCTTTTACACGGAAATTTCACTGAAGTAAACTAGAAAATTCTGCCACCATGGGCAGCCATATGCATGATGAGTTATTTCAGGCAGCGTCTGCAGTGCTGTAGTAATTTCAAATGACAGATTACGTGTATAAACGAGATGTAGTGCATGGCATATTGTGATGTGCAGAGGTATGCGCCAATTAAACTAATTTGCGCGGGGAAAACGAATATCCGCCTGAATCAAGAATGCCAATTACGGTACTGAGTGCGCAAGAAATTGCTGCGCACACTTCTTCACAGTTGCCTTAAATATTAACCAACTTCTTCCCCGCTGTTGGACTTGCTTACTCTGGTACGTTCAAAGCGGGGCAACTTCCGCAGGCACATCTGTTAGGCGCCTGCCAACTCCGCTGCTCTTACAGAGGAACCTTATTGCCTGGATTCAGTGACCGCTTACCTTTAACCGGTTGTGGGGGCCGCTTCAGGTTTTTTCCATCACTGTAACAACAATGTTGCAGCCCGTGCACGTCGTGGTCCCAGTAGCTAAAACTAGCCAACTTCGGCAACGCGCGGATTCAATGAAGTGCTTAGTTGCGAAATGAATGAGCCTAATACCCCTAAATAACGATAGCTTTCAAAAAGCCCCGAGGGCGGAACAGTGGGAGAGCCGGCTCTCCAGCGGCGATCTGGATTGCCAACTTGCCAACTAGGTCTGATACAGCACGCCCAGAGAACAGCGTAGCTCAGCGGAGCCCTGTAATAGGGGCACCGACGCTGTGAGAAGACGGAAGATGAACCACTTCTGCTACTAGAACAAGACCTTCCAAGAGAAATTAACGTATATCCTATCCTATCCTATCCTATCCTATCCTATCCTATCCTATCCTATCCTATCCTATCCTTTCCTATCCTATCCTATCCTATCCTATCCTATCCTATCCTATCCTATCCTATCCTATCCTATCCTATCCTATCCTATCCTATCCTATCCTATCCTATCCTATCCTAATACCCCTATTTAAGCTTGTCAAAACCAAACCGATATGTATAATAAATAAATAAATGAACGTAATACTAACGTTCAACTAAAACTGCCCAAGAAAGCACCCTACAGCAGCAGTTCAACGCGTGTCATCCCGCTTACTGCGTCACGCTACCGTACCAAGAGGTGGCACTACGGTATGTACTCGTGCCCAATAGCTTTGATGCCGTCATGGGCGGCGGAAACATTGCGTTTATATTTTACCCATATAAAGAGGTACTTGTTGTGGAACCACAGGCAGCAACGCAATAGAATAAGATAAAGATTTGATAGGTCACGCATGGAGGGGTTTGATAAAGATTGATCAAAAGTGGGTTTGGCAATTTCAATAAAAAAGTGGTTTATGATGTTTACGAAATTAGTTCCACTAGTCTGGGAATGAGATATAAAAATTTCTCCATTATTTCTACAGTTGTGCGCGTGTAATATTTCGTTTATTTCATGCCACAATTCATTGTGGTCGATATAAATTTTGAAGAAGCGTTGTGTATATTAAGCTTTTTTTTTTTTTTACCATGAGGTCTTGAAATTTACTGTTCGCGGTTGCACAGTCTGAAATACGCCACCAGCAAGAGCTCTGATCTTATATTATCTCAACCTCCTCACTAAACTTTCACCCCCTGGAAGCAACGCGAAAGACACACATTAGCATCAAACTGAACGCCATGCCTCTACACCTTGTCACTGCTTTTATTTGGCTAATTGGGTGCTAGATTCAGACACAGTAGCTGGTGCACAACTGGTCTCGGCCAGCAGTGCCCGTCTCCCTACTCTCTGTGTGCATCCTGTGCGCTGACACTATGTCTGTATATCTCGTTGTTGACCAGTTTATGTAGACCCGAGACGTCTTGAGATGCTTTCAGACACAGCAGAGCGGTGAGAACGGCACTGTGCGTTCTGTTGCAATAGTTAACAATCCACCCCACTATTGAAACAAATGCGGTCTGGACTGAGGCCTTCCTGTGGCGGCGCTACACAAATACTGCATTCACCAAATATATTAAGGAAGGTACTGACTTCTTGCTCATATTGCACTGATCACATATCAATTCACTCTTGCGCTAGTAATCGGGGACATTAATTCAAGTTTTTGTTTATTTACCAGGGCTGATAGCTGCTAGGAACAGCTTGGTTGAGGATTTGTCTGTGACTGCTAGTCGCGGCCGTACGCACATGAATTGAATGAAGCGAATACTGCAAAAAATTCTAACTAGCGTAATGACATTGTAAACATATATCAGGAGTACGTTTAGAAATGCGTATATGTCCCAAAGAAACAAAACAAGTTCGAATGAGTTGAATTTCAAGGATAAGTACCTATGATAATTAAAATAATCTTCATTTCTGTATTAGCATGCAATTGTAAAGACTGGCAGTGGCACAAACAGGCCAGCGATATATTAAGAAAATACAATGTATGCTCATCAGTGTTGATGTTATTCGAAAATGTGCGTTTAATAAGTGCTGCAGCAAGTAGTGTTTAAATATTTAGTTTGATTATTTCGAAAATCTGGAATGAATCAGAGATCCATCTTGCGGGTGCAGATCGGATTTGAAGTGGCAATTAAATGTTCATTGCTTATTAAGAGGTGCCTAAAAGTTTGTTGTAGTAGGGCGGTGAGTTGGGCTAGTTGGGTTATGTTCATCTTGAGGAAATATGTGCCGTAAGTCATAGAAGATAGCCTCCTGTACAGTTTCATGTTACTTTTATTACTTTTTATGTTTGCTGGCTATGTGCCGTGTTTCTAGGCGAATTATAGATATGTTTTCCTTCGGAATAAATTTTAGTTGCGAGACAGCGCTTGTGTTGTGTACTTCTCCGTCCGCCGTCTCTGTTCGCGCTGTTTAATTCCTCAAGGTGCCTAAAAGTTAGTGGAAATATTTAAAAGAGTGCGACGTATAAAAGGCGTATATGCACAAAATGAACTATTTTGTAACGCTGGAAGGCATGTTGTGTAGGGTAGAGGCAACGAGTGTTATTAATATAGCGAGTAAAGGTTTTGTGAAAACTGTTTTTTTGTGACACATAAATAATTTTAGACGGTCGCCCAAACTAAGGGGCAATAGTCCAGAAGAGAGCAAAATAACATGAGAAATTTTAATTTTTTTGTGTCCGTCGATAAGCGCCCGAGACATTGTTGTTCTCCCGCTATAGAAGAGAGCAACTGGCAAGACACCTAGGGGCTAACTGCTATTCATTATTACATATATCGCGCCGACGGGCACGGAAACACGCAACGAACTTTGCCTGTCGGTTGTTCTGTTCATGTTATCGCATTACGGACCACTTAGCGCGACATACCGACTATTGGAGAAAATTTTTTTAAAACACTCTCCAGAATCTTGTCACAATTAATTTACACCGAGAAGATACCCTACGATTTCATGATTATCTATAGTCTCGCAGCCTTGATTTCTGCATTCAATTGCGTTAGGCAGCATAGCTGACAAATTATTTTCACGGAAAATCATTAGCTTTGTGTCTGCGACACTTATTTGGAGAATATTGAACAAGAACTGTTTGCAGTTTGGTAAGTCTAGCGCTTTTACGGAAGGCTAAACTTTTGTCCAAGCGGTTTGCTTGGCCAATATGCAGTCAATGCCTGAAATCGCATTGCTCGCCATTCGCGCTTACAAAAAAAAAAAATAAATTACTTTTCTCGTGACCCTCTAACTCTTGTTAAACTTAATCCCAAGATGTTTTCGGTATGTGATCATTGTGTAACGAGGACCACCAACCGCTTTCGGATAATGAATGCCCCGCACATGGAACAGATATTTTGTGGTCGTGCTTACTGGAAAACATCATTCCAACGGCCCATTATTCCTAACCATAATACAGTTCCTGTTAAGATCACCGCTGAAAATGTCGCACATTTCATTGTCTGTAGACAATCACCAGCGCGTAAGTTCCCCCCCCCCCCCCCCCGACATGAATTCTAAAAACAAAAATAAACTCTCTATCGATTTCCACTCGGACTTTTTTGTGATCTTACAGCATTCATCATGTGGCTTGATCGCTCCCAGCCTCAAAGTTGACAAGGTCATCCCTGTTATTGAAACCGGGGGAAATAGCCCCACATTTTTGCCACCTGAAACCAAGATCTTTTTTTTTTCTAAACATCATCACTGCCGAAAATGATTTTTTTTGTGACACGCAACTCCTAGAACTCACGACTGACTTTCAATGCAACATGAACGCCAACTTACAAACTGACTGCATTTTTTTATTTTGCTGAAGCTTTCGACCAGGTCGTAAATTTCCGTCAGTTCTCGAAATTATCAGATTGGTTTAAGCGCACAAAAACCTATCTGAGTATGAACCAACTTAGCCCCACAACGCATATTACTCGAAATTATCTGCTCTTTGCTTAGGCACTTTAACACTGACATTACCTCGTAACTTCCTTTCTCTTCGACAGCAGTTTACATCTTTAAGAAGCTTACCTCCACAATCTTTGATGTGACATTTAGGTTATGCTTCAAGGCAGTGCTATTGGTCCCTAAATGTTTCAGATGGACATTGATGACTTATTGACTAGCATATATTGTTCTCCGCGCCTTTTCGCAGACAACTGTAACGTTCACCACTCTGTTAAATCCATGGATGGTCGCCGTTCTCTCCAAGTGGAAGTAAAAAAAAAATCTTAAATCTACTAAGTGGAAAGATATCTCTCTGTCAACCGCAAGTGCACTAATTCTGATTTTACGCACCTCATAGACAGCGCTATTGCGTCTCGGGCTTCATTGTATATATATATATATATATATATATATATATATATATATATATATATACAGGTATTCATCTAACGCGTAATCTTTGATGGGCCACGCACATGCACGCCATTGCACCAAAGGCCCGAAATCGCTTCGGTGCTTGCGTCGAAACTTGAAAAACGCTTCGCTCTTAGCAGCGCAAGAAAAGATATATACCTATGTTTCGTACGTCCACAAGTAAAGGTTGAATCACCTACGTACCCTCCATTTCTAAACTACCTAATCAGAATAAATGCTATCCAAAATAGACCGTTCATTCCAATACATGTAACTACACTCTTCACAGCAAGGGGAGAGGTGTTGAAAGCGAGACTTGTCTCGAGCCTTTACACATTCGTCGTTCCATCGCTCTTTAATGGTTATTTCATAAACATATTACAGTAGCAAGTCATTTCCATCACTTCTGGAAGTGCCTTAATGCATTCCACGTCGGCTACATAAACAGTACAGCATAAAATGCACACAAAGAAGTCAAGCTTTAAATTCACCCGCATTTAAACGTGCAGGTGTTATTTAAAATAATCTTCCTGACATTATTGTGTGCATCCGCAACCAACAATAATTGCATGACCAGCTTCGCGAGCATATATAGAATGATATCGGGACCTCCTTTACCGTTGTTTTGCCGTATCAAAGTATATTTCTGTTTCATTGCTATTGCGTCCAGTTTTCGTTTATTGTGCGCTTTACATTTGCAGACTGAGATTGCTAAAAAGAACGCTGCATGTTTTTAGATGTGTAATTGCCACGTATTGCATTAGTATCACTACTAATAACCCGGCATCTATTATATTTTCGCCATTAGGCATTGCCATAGTAATTAGTTTCTATTAAATGTTTCCTTGCATCAGATGTTGCATTAACTAGACCCTGTTGTACACATGTCATTATTCCCCCCCCCCCCCCCCCCCTCACTGCCCTTCTGTGCCGTGCAAGATAACATGATTAAACAGATAAAGTGACACGGCAGCGTTGCGCTGCAGAGTCAGCTATGTTTGAAACCAGGAGACACAACTCGCAGGGTGCTATTGTGTGGCTTCACTTCAGAACTGTATTCTCAGTGCTTTAGAGCTTTCCGCGCTACCGACTTTCACCACAGGCTATCACACAAAGTGGGATAAAAGTCGGGTGATCGCGAAACTCGGGGTATCTTTCATAGCGCCTTGGGCAGAGGACTGAGTTGATTGGAGGAAATCATCGCCGCTATCTGCCGAAGTCGCTCTCTGGGAGGCATACTTATCCCCTATATGATTGCCGTTATCCCCGATCCTATGTCAGTTGTCGTCGCCTACCTTTGTTTGCGGGGACGAGCTCGTGATTTTCAAACTCAAAAGAAAATAAAAAATCTCGCTGAAAGACGACAGATCAAAACCGTGGTGAGAGAAAAAAGAAGTGAATTAAAACAGAGGGTGTAGGCCATAGATTTTTGAAAGTAACCCTTGGCTGCCACTACCCGTTTTCAGCTATATGAAGGTTTTTTTCTTATGAAGAGGACACCGATACTGCGGGTTCATTTTGCCAACAATATCTTGGCAAGCTTCTGATCATAACTGTCCTTTCAAGCCCTTTGACGGTGTTCTCATGTCTGATTAGTAACATTTGGTAACGGCTCCACATATCACGCCCTCGGGAATGTGGACGTAGGAATTACTGCGCTTTCAACGGACCTTCCTGAGAAGGCCAGTTTTCAACTGCAAGCAGAGGGCAATAAACAACACGGAGATGAATTATCTGCATGTATCCATACGTGTCGAAGCCATGTTTTTCAGGAGGAGAAGTAACATTTTATGACATAGGTTTTTCTCGGGAACATTCTATCTTCGGCAGCTTCCATCGTGGATGTTTTGAGATATCCACAAAAAATGTAAAATATGTATGTTGAAAGTGTAATTCTTTCTTGGCGTCCTAGCTTGAAATAAAAAAAAATGGCTTCAGTTTTATTTGTTTCCTCCTTTTGTGACCATTGTTCGAACCTGTACGCGATAGTGCTCTCACTTTGCATTCGGGGACGCGTGCACTATTTCGCAACATTTTCTCAGACACTGTATTCCACTCAATTCTGACTCACTTTGCCGATCCATTACTGTAGTAAAACCAGCGCGAACACGCGCTGGCGAACACGCGCATCGTCATAAGTGAGGGAATTCGGCGTCCGAGGTGCAATTCGTCCCGCTAACACTTGATCAGTCTGCGTGCTGAGTGCTGCCACAAGCAAGGCTCGCTGCCGTGTTGGGTCGGTAATAGCATTGGCTTCAAAATATGCTTCAGCCCTTGTAAGGTACGCTTTCCACTTATCTGATGTGTCGTCGAAAGTCGAAAGCTGCAGGCTGGTCATAGCTCTCGTCGGTGCTTCACGTTGCGGCAGGCTGTCGGCTTCAACTTGCCTTGTCAGATGGAAGGAAGGGTGCACTAGGTGTGATCCTCCTGTGAGGGTACAGACCTCAACCTGCGACCATCATCATCCTACGGCTACCCCAGGCATGGCGTCCCGCACCATAAGGTTTTGGGGGTTTTTTGTTTCGGTGAGCGGGCTTTTCCCAGCCAAGGGGCTCATGCAATCCGGCCTATTTCCACCGGGGCGGGGTCGCAGTGCATATGCACCACGTCCGCACCACCCTGGTGGGTCGAAGCCTGACACGAGCAAGTCTTCTAATATCTCACTTCTAGTTTTCCGTTTTCTTCTTTGAAGATCACCATAGAGTGTCCCCATTCTTCAAAATCTTTTCTCCCTAAGTGGCGTCTCTCTCTCTCTCTCTAGGTGGAACCATAGTTTTTTCTGATTTTGGCCTTCACTTCATGGGGGCTCGGAGTCTTGTTCGAGTAGGCCGCTTTGCAGCGGGCCAACCAAACCACTTTTACCGCAAGGGTAATTTTCGAACTCGTCGCCACTGTAGTAAAGCCAGCGCGAACACGCGCTGCAACACGAACGCTGGTCGGCAGTGAACAACCACGTTTATTGCCCAGAGCCGAGATTTTAAACCTCTCAAGCTGAGAAGGTTACAGAAGAGGGAGAGAAGCGTGAGCTACAACGCAGACACGAGGCTGCCTTCAGCACAGGAACGCAGGCACGCGCGGCTGTCTTTGGCACAGGAACGCAGGCACGCGGCTGCCTTCGGCACAACGAAAGAAATACAACGATTACACTCACTCAAACTCGCCGCCTTTCGTTGATTGTGTCGCGGCACTCTACCGTATTGCATAATCAGAGAAGAGTGGTGCACTTAATTACTTTTATTAATTATTTACTTTCGTTGTAAAATTACTGCCTGAAAGTTAATCATTTAATTACCAAACTGCTCGTTCAAGAAAGTATTTCATTTCATTACAAACTAACGAGAAAAGCAATTGACTTACAGTAACGTCTTCAGTGTAGATAAATTACTGCCACATCTTGTGACATCCTAGAAATGTGTAGTATTTCTATATATTTGAGACACTAGGATTTTCGACACGCGTCAACACGTATAAAATACTCCTTTTTTAACGAATAGTTTAGAATGGGATGCTGCCCTCCCTAATTCCCAGTTCTTTCACCTTCAATAATTTATGACTTGTAGCTATCTGGAATCATGTATTTCAACAGAGTTTTATGTGTCATTCATTTATGTAATCATTTTATGCTTTCGCATTATTTATAAATCATTTTCGCATTTATAAATCACAGCACTTCTTAGTATATTATTCTTGCTTATATCGCTTATGCATTCTTATCCTGCTTGGACATTCGACAAACACGAGTATTTTATAACTAAAACTAGAATAAATCGAGCGGTGAGCAGTCGGGCTTAACATCAAATCGTAACCATTTGAACACTTTCACTAACGACGAAAGATAACGCCTTCTTTAATGCCGAGTAACATGCCGTTTTCTCAAACGTTTTCTGAGGCTTTTTGATAGGTTGCTTTTTTTGTTGATTCCTAGACTCAATGTTCATCTGGTATTATATTCACCGTTCAAGATCTCTCTTCTTATATTTACGTGGTTCATCTGTCAATAAAATCAATAAGATGATTGGCAGCTGGGGCTGGAGCCCTCTGCCAATTCTTCGCGCTTTTGGGCCTCCCATTCAAGACATTGAAGAATAGAGAACAAAGATAGTTTTTTTTAGTTTTTTATCCAAAAGATTAGCCAGTAGCACTAGGTATGATGAGCTCCTTATAAAGTAAACCACAATAACAAACGTAACAAGACGTCCATTTCTTAATAAAATGGCACGTTAATAGTGAAGCAAAATTGTTTAACTACACCGTGCGGTAAGCCCCGCCTCCTTTCAGGAATTCTGACGCAAAGCGAGCCACAAGAAATTTTCTTTTCACTCGATTTGATTTTTTTTCTGATCTGAATGGACGACAAGCACAAGTGGTGGCCAGAGCCCCAATTTTAAAGGAGTATAGAGCTCGTGTAATCTAGTCGAAACTAAATTACACAAGCAGTTCACGAGCCTATTGTAAAGCTACTCGGACGGATCATCATACGCACACTGGGATACGAATACGTAAGAAATATGCCGTGTGGTCCTCTTTTTAACCATGCAATGCCATCGGCTATGCTTGCGTGGATACCATTCAGGTTAAGACCATTAAGGTTCGAATCATGACAGTTGTTGTACCACCAGGAACCACGATATAAGACGGAGCAGCTGCTCTCGTCGGCCAGGTCATTGTCCTTGTCGTACGTGGAAAACTTCATTCCATCGCAAACTGACATGCTGTCCCAGTCTGCAAACGTGGACGCAAGCAGAGTATCAGTATAAATCACTCTTTCACTTGTAGACATTTATTGGGCGGAGTATAAATATCGTGAATTTTTTTTTATTACTTGCACTGTAAATTGAAGCACCCAAGTTAGGAGCAGCAGTGCAATGGGTGGTGCCAAAGAAAACTGATCTACTCAAGCATTGAATTGCTCTGAAACCAAACATAATTTTTGATAATACGTATCCTAATCCGAAAATCGTGCAACATAGTAAAGACAGTCCCTTCAACAGCTCAACCTTTATAGGATATCTGACTTCTACCACTAACACTATTAAGGTTTAAATCTTTCTCTTTCTCGGATTTCAGATGTGTACGGTTCTTTTATATCGTACATTATTATTGGCACAAACCTTTGCCGCAGTACCTATTGAAAGAAGCGATCAGTACCATACTACAGCTTCCGGGCACTCAAATCAAGAAAGATAATGATCTCGTGAACAGTGCTCCTTTACTTCAAAGGGGCTTTCGATAAGATTTCACAGTATGCGGTACAAGAAAATCGTAGCTTCTTGATTTCGAATATAAAATATAAAACTTAATAAAAATTACTCCAACCAACCTTAAAGCAGTACAACGGTTCAGAGCCTAGCATCGCAGCCTTGAATTGCATGCAAGCAGGAAATTCTCATATTAGAGCGTACTGCGAGGCTGTACCGAATGTAGCCAATAAACAGAGTCTCGTAAAGGTGCAGTAAGGGGCGCTCAGTTGGATCCCATTTGATGCCAGCACTGAAAATATGCATTGGACTGCCCAGATGTACCTTTACGAAAGGCACAATTGAAGAGACACATGCTTGTCCAATATCAATATATTTGTCACACGAACCACTTCGTGTATACTTACGAACTTTTACATCACACTGTTTTCACCCATTGAGTAAGATTCTGGACGAGCAGCTGGAATGCAGTTTAAAATTACACTCCGCTGCCATCAGGCGCAAGTATCAACAGGGTATATGCCTGCCATATCGTGCCACCCAACCACCATGGGTGATGGATAAACCTTTGGTGCACCTTCGTGTTCTTCGGATACTAAAGAAATGAATGGTGCCACTTAGTGGGGTCAAACAATAGCTGCCGCGAAACAACTGGCGCACATCTAGCCAAAATATCCTAATTATATTCACGCATACATCGCCGGATCTGTGGTCATACTGTGGTCATACCAGCAGCTGTGGTCATACCAGCTCAGAAAATGAATCTACATTTCCTTTTGGGACATACTTCTACAGCAACCGCTGCTGAACTTGCAGCCCTTCGGGAATCTATTCGCTACATATAGGGGAATCACCTCAAAGACTGCAGTGGAAATTTTGGAACATTCCTTACGCCACATCGCCTACCATTCTCTGGCACTAAAAATTATGGAGGTCCTTACATCTGCCCAACTGAAAGGCCACAGGATAATGTTTCAATGGATCCTTGCCCACTGCGGGCAGGAATCCACATTATTTAAATATTTGAACAGGTCGACTCCCTAGAATGTTCAACTTGTGGCATCCCGAAGAATGTGGAGCATATATTATTGGTGTCCAGTGTATGCGTGTGAATTTAATGTGCTAGTCACTTCAGCGTTTAGAGAAGAGCCCTCTGTCGGAGAACTGCAGCTGGGCGCTTGACAGGACAAGGGGAAGGGTGCCCTGGCAGTGCGGGATCTTTGCTGTTTTTTGTGCGCCACCGGACTTGATTCGCGCTTGTAAAGAAAGCTGCCGCGCCTGTATATATTTTAATATGCTTTCTCCCACATCGTCACCCATCATGATCATCTTTCTTCCCCCCTTCCCCAGTGCAGAGTAGCAGGTCAGATTTTAATTATTCCGTCCAACATCTATGCCTTTCCTTTCAGTAAATCCATCTATCTATTTGAATTGCATGCAGGTCTCGTCCACCAGAGGGCGCAAATTGTTTGTCAGGTGTGAAGAAGAAAAACAAAACAGCGGGTGTATGAAGTAGAAGAAGCAAGAAGCGCTGGCTCCTCTCGCCACATCTAAGATCAGTTCTCGGAAGGACATGACCTTGAGGATTGGCGTGGGAGAAGTACATATTCTGCAATTAAATCACAGCTGTTGTCGACGCTGACGTCGAGCGCCACAGCCTTCCTACGCATCTGCGGATGCACTCTGGACAACGTAGGTGCTGAGGAGTACTAACGTGAGAGTTTTCTTTGATTATTGTCTCGTGTCTCCGGCCACCCTCGGAGAGAATATGGCTGAGCTTTCTATCGATGAGCACGATTGTTTCTGATTTTCAGCCACTTGACAGGGTAAGGAAGAGATTAAGACAAAAATCTAGGAGAGGGGTAGCGAGACCTGAGAGCTCATTTGAGCATTACCGCACCTCGTAAGGCTGACTAAGCTATGAACAAACACTTTCCTCAACACTCTCCCTCTTCATAAACAGTGCCTTTGTGAATGAAAGCTTTTTTTCTAGAAGACCTAGCACCAAATAGAGAAATACTCTGACCGATAATGGATCCAGTGATTCCTATGGTACTAGTGTTTGTCTTTTCAATGTAGATGAAAGTATCCTGGTTTGAAAAATTAATCACGAGGCCATAAACGAAGGGCTTTCGTTCGAAAGAATGCGGAAGTGGCGGTGGTCTAACGGTTTGTATCATGTAGTGACTGCGTATCCTGTGAACACAAGCGTGATAGCCGATGCTGGCTCGATGGCGTGTGACCGAGGCTACTTTTTTTTGTTCATGTGTGCGCATCAAGACTACCGGACTCGGTAAAACGTTCACCGAGCGATGTTATCTTAAACTATTGCTACAGCTGATGTTCTATAAGCAGGCCAGTAAGGATGAACTGTTCACACGTGATTAGGCCACACTAGCCTGTCTTTACGTTTTAAATCCATACATCAGGACAGATGCCAAAAGGAGCTGAGAGAAGCAGAAGCCGAGAAGAAGCAGATGCAGATAAGCTGTCTTGGAAACCTTTCCTAATTTTCAGTTATTTTTGTGATTCTTTAATCAACTTCACTGCGGAAACCTTTGTTAAGGTACTGGTTTTGGGAGAACATCTATTTTTATCGTCCTTTAAACGAAAAGAGCTAGGTTATAATACATTCAAGTAGTGTTTTAGACCCGTTATTTCGTTTGAGCAGTGCTTGATTAGAGTGCTTTTCTATTACCAACTACATATTTCGAACACAACGGATGCACATTTAACGCCAATTCGGCCGAAGAGGCCAACGCTTTATGTCGATCCAGCGTTGTGGGGCTGACTAAATTCTACGCTGACATGCTGGTACTTCAGGCTCGTTGATGACACCCGGTGCCATGTATCAGCCAAGGTCAGTCTGTCCGCCCACTTGACCTTAAATGAGCCCGAGGTCACAGTGTGGCTGTATAGTTCAACCATGGTTGCATCTATTGCAACGAAAAGATTAGGGCTCTAAAACATTCTAGTAGTGTTTTAGACATGTTATTTCATGAGCAATGTGATAATTACAGTGTATTTCTATGTTCTATTACAATGCTCTTCTATTTATTTTCTATCTTCTATTTCGAAGAGCACTGATGCACCTTTAATGCTAATTCGGCTGAAGAGGCCAACCATTTATGTCCATTCAACGTTGTGGGGCTGACTAAACTTCACGCTGACAAGCTAGTGCTTAAGGCTCGTAGATGACACCCGGACACACGGGGCCATTTATCAGCCAAGGTCAATCTGTCTGGCCGCTTGACCCTAAACGAGCCAGAGGTCACTGTGTGGCTATATATTTAAACCATGGTAGCATCTTTTGTGTACCACCAGTCAACATTTGACATCAATTTTTTGTCGCCAAGTACAGCACCAAGTGTGGCCTTTTGTAGTAGACAGTGTCCTGGACGCAGTAGTCTCGGCAGCTTAACCGCTGCAAAACCACACTTGCCCATCTGTACTTAAGCCTCATCAAAACAAAACCATGCAAAACAACGCTTTCGCTTCGCCTAAGTCGGTATCGAAGGTTTAAACATCAGCCATGTTATAGTATAATCACTTATTTTACCAACCACCAGCTAGCGCCTGCAGATGACGCCCCCTCATATGTGCGTTCCTACTTGATTTCGACGATGTTGTCACGTTCCTTTGCATTCCTGCCTCCAAGGTTACACACATATCATTTCCCTTTCCATAGCTGTGTGTGTTGTTATCAACTTGAGTTGAACGAAAATAGAACGAAGAGCCACGATCTGTGCATCGATCGCTTAAGGCCTTTCGTTTTATTTTTCTGAATTTTCTTTGCTTCATGAGAAAATAGTGCTTTGTAACTGCTGATACATACATACATACATACATACATACATACATACATACATACATACATACATGCATACATACATACATACATACATACATACATACATACATACATACATACATACATACATACATACATACATACATACATACATACATACATACATACATACATACATACATACATACATACATACATACATACATACATACATACATACATACATACATACATACATGCATGCATACATACATACATACATACATACATACATACATACATACATACATACATACATACATACATACATACATACATACATACATACATACATACATACATACATACATACATACATACATACATACATACATACATACATACATATTAGTCCTCACATAATGTTATCAGTATATCGCAAAAACGCTTTAGCTGAGTGCGAATTTCGCATTGCGGAGTATTGAATTCTTCCAGAGATCCACCCAAATTCCGGCTAAATCCATTCGGCAGCCTAGCAGGTCTTTAGAGCCAAGATACAGCATTGATATGTCATGTTCTGGTAAACAAGGTTTCGAAATTATTTCACGCTGTACGCAGCGAAAAACATCGAAGGGAGAGGATATCAAAATTTAGAAAAATGACCGAACAAATGGTCCAATTCTGTCACGTCTTACGAACTTTTGACTAGTGTCATTGGATAGTGTAAACCACTGCGGGTTACATGACACAAGGGTTGCTGTCAAAGTCACTTGTTATGTCATAACGTTGGAATGAAGCAGGCTCCTATCGGCGGCTGTCCCTCCTGCACCAAGCGCTCGGAGAAAAATGACTTATTGCAGTGCTTCCATGGTATATAATCATGCGCATACTGCCAGTACAGTATATGGCAACCCATCGGGCCGAATTCTAGTCCCTATGATCACCCTAGTTTAGCCAAACTGATCGCTTTCAAGACGCTTCGCGTACCGGAAATGAACATAACGTCCTTTATGAAACGGCAGAATCTCACCTGTAGGGCCGAGGAATTTTCCTAGTTTCATCTTAAAGAGTTCGCCTTCGTTGGCAATGCGAACACTCTCATAGTCTACTGATTGGTAGTCGTTTGTGCCGTTAATCAGCATCACTCGAAATGTCATGGCCTCTTTTCCGGATGTAAGAGCGTGCAATGCCCGATTGCCTGCATGGAAACAAAGAAAGAGATTCGATTAAATTCAGATAAATTTGGTGGTCGCTGAATTACGGCACTGCAGTACCACGGAGTGGCTCATAAATCGTCACTAAATGTAACAGAATATTGCGAGTCCTGCTACTTGGGGCATAATTTAGTGGTGAGGTAGAAAGGGCACTTTGTAGCAGACTGTTATTCGATGCTGATGAGAAGAGTCTAAGCAACTAATGGATAGAAAACCCTTACGTCGTAAGTTCTTCAAGCGTGCAGAGAAAGCAATTAAAAGTGGGATATCCAACCAACATTCTTACGAATCGAAATTGATTTTAAGGCACCCTTGGAATAAATACTCTAAAATACGTTTATGAACATAATGATAAATAAGGTCCAAGCTTGTGATGCGAATCTAAGTTTTCCTTCTGAAGGCTGCTCTTATCAACCGAGCATTTACTCTGTGCCAGGCAGTTGACGTGTAGATATTGAGATAATTACGAGGCAACCGCGAAATAAAGTGCATACAATTGATTAACACATTGATGGGAATGGTCCATGCTTCTTACAGGCACCAACTCAATTAAGCTTCTATTATTTGTGCGGCACTCACGCGTAATCGGAGTACATTAGTAAAAACATTGAAGTCTGGTTTTAAGCAAAATTGCAAGCATGTAATGCCGAAATAGGTGGACGTGCAGATGTTGTGATTAAATTGCAGTTTACAATACGTGAAAATATTAATTTCAGGAACAGAAATGCAGATGATTGAGATGTTTGGTAATACGATGTATGAGCGCAATTCTTTTTGTTGCACATCGCCTGGCTGTTTAGATGTTAGCGGCGTGAGCTACAAGCACAGATCGTTTTTGCCAAACGAACAGTTCCGCCATCTCACAGAGATTGTGCTCGGGCAGAGTCACCTCGAGACTAACCAGAAAAGTTTTAAGGCGAAGCCTTTCTAGGCTCATGGCGAATATCTGGAATCCGGGAGATGTGTCAGCGAGGTTCTGCGAGATTACGCGAGATGTGTCAGTGAGACGTCGCAATAGGTTCTGGCGTAAACATAATTTGCCACGTATGGACGTCGCAATAGGTTCTGGCGAAGAAGGCAAACAAAAAAAAAAGTAATGAAATTTTAATGAGTACTCAAATACGCAAGGTAGAGGAAAAAAGGTGACAAAAGAAAGGCGTTGGCCAATAACCTTTAGCGAAGCTAGCACAATTGTGTAATGTTTTAAGAGTATTTATATAAGTATTACCGTGGCTTCCGTTTGTTCAGCGAGGGCAAACTGAAAATCGGAGATAGTTTATGAAAACAAAAGCGAGCAAAATTAAACTCGCTACTTCTCCACAGTTCTGTCGCGTAATGCATTAGGGATGCATTTTTAAACACAAAAAAATGGTAGCTTGAGTCCGCTATTTATAGTATTTTCTTTGTCTATTTTGTTGCCTTAACCATCGTATCATTCTCTGAACGTGCAGGAACTCTAGAGGACAAAACATAAGCTTTATGTTTGAAGTCAGGACACCACCCTCACTGCTGTTCACCAACTGCCTTTCCGCAATCTGTCTGATAAATTAATGTTCTGTACGACTAGGAAAGCTGGCCTTAGGTCATGCAAATCTTAGGCCCAGGTTGGCTTTAACCGCTTGGAACAGTACGGTAGCGCAATTGTACTGCCTTATTCCGCGTACTGTTAATTTTCACCTTAAAATTTAGAACGCGACAGTGCCAGGGGACCCTCTGCATACGAACACTATCATTCACGATACTATCTGGTACTTGTGTGTTTATGATGACCACTGTCGATCTCGGTAGACTGAAGAATCCTGCCTCCTAGGTTGGTCAATGAAACCTGTCATGGGGTGGCTCCCTGATCCACTGTTTACGTCAACAGCCACGCTGCCACGAACGACTGCCTAAGAAATGCTTCGCTCTAAACCTTCAAGAAAACGGGGCGAAACTTCTTTTCTCGTGAACAAAAAAACGCACTCTAACAACAAAATAACAGTGCCAGAGGATGCTTGAGCACATGCTTTGGCTACCGAATAATATATTCACATAGGTTCTACATTGACTAGCAAACTCGATTGCTAGCGAAGTGTGCGCAGCAATTCAGCCGTAATTGAACCCGTGTATTTGCAGGAAAATGTGAAAAAGAGAGGTAACACTAAATTTTAAAAAGGAAAGCTCTTCATTAAGTATAAGTTTATCTTTCACTATATCGGGGTCAGGATTATTTGACCAACATGTTTTTTGTGTGGAGTTTAACGTCCTAAAGCAACTGAGGCTATGAGAGACGCCGTAGTAGGGGGCTCCAACAATTTTAGCCACCTGGTTTCGTTAACGTGCACAGGCTTCGCACAGCACACGGGCACCCATTTCCAACGAAAAGCGGCCACCGTGATCGGGATTCGAATCCGAGCCCTTGGGAACAGTAGTCGAGCGCCGTAACCACTGCACGCCCCCGGCGGGGGCCCGACCAACATGAAAGTGCGTTCATATGGAGAGATTCTGCGTCCCTCCTATATCACTATTTACTTGGCGCTACAGGAACCAGTAAATCAGGCCTCGGTTTTATAGCGTCAGTAAGCAAGATTATTCACCCTTTACATCGCGTACAGGAGCGGCCATAAAACCTATAAATTGTCATTTCTCTTGTTGGATGAGTTTCATGTTTCGTGATGCACCTCTTAATATATTCAGCAATCAAATGCGGACAGAACACTTACTAGGCGGCGTAAGAGGGTTATCACAAACACAAAGCTTCCCTCCTTACCGGTAGACACATTTTACGTGTCGCCTGCGATACTACAGGGTGTTCCATATCCACTGGTTAGTTAGAGGGTGACGCCGGCGAACACTCTAAGAATACGTTACTGTAAAAAAAAACACCTCATTATGTAAACAAATAAATCGCCGTTCCCATAGCCGAGTGGTAAAACAGTGGACGCAAACATCGGAGGTCGTGGTTTCACACCCAGCCGGCACCATGTGGTCTTTTTTTCTTCTACTTTATAACCAACACAAAAAGTGCATTCCCCTCTGCTTGCCTTTATGTTTGTGGTTGATCGATCCTTCCTTATCTGTATCGTAAGAAAGCTGTCTGGGGAACTTCGGGCTCATGATTTTGTTTTCAAAAATACTCAGGCAATTTCTGACTTTGTTTCAGCTTATCTGGTAACAAATGTCTAATTTAAAATGCTATGTTTTCAGTCAGCACTGAGTGAAATTTCAGGTCTAATGCATTTTTCTTCAACTGAACGCTTAGTTACACGTCAACGTGAAACGGCCGTTTGAGTGTATACATACACACGTAGTATTGCTTCCTACGTGTCTGCGCTGCATTTTTACTTGCCTAAACATTCCCATTTTGCAGAACAGACTTAGGAAACAATAATTCGCGTTCATAAATTTTACTTGCATATGCAATTTACTTGCATAAATATTCCGATTTACAGTTCCTCTTGGATCTCTCGGACCTCTCGGAGCGGACGTACGCGCTCGATTTCTCACGACTAGGCGCGTTTCTCCCAGCGTCAGTCGCCTATCAGCGCTCGGCGAGAGCGGGTGTGCACAAGCGCTCGCTCCGGCGAGCTCGCCCGGTCGCCTGCCTTGGTGCTATCTCCTGCGTTCACGTGTCCTGCTTGCTGCCTCGCGGGCCGCAGTCCTGTTGTGCCCCGGTATCCTGTGGTAAAATCTCCGGGCCATCCTGGCCCACTCTCGCTGGCTTCTGGCAGCCCTACTGCCGCAGTGGTCCCTGATTCATGTCTGCCAGCACGCCCCCATCGTTTCACCGTGCGAGGCGCCCCCAGTGCTGCAATGGATACCAGGATTTCCGTTACCTGTCAAGCACATCCCTGTCGCCTGTGGCACATCCCTGTGGCTGCCCGCTTCGGCCTACTTCTGCTCCTTCGGGGGGACAGTCCTCCTGGCCTCTGCTTCCTCATCTTCCGTGGGCCCTGACGCACCCAGCGTCTCCTGTCGCTTCTCCTGCGGTCCTCCCCGCTGCTTCGCCAGCACTCCCGTGTGCTTACGGGCCTCGATGCGCCGCCTTTCCGGCGGTTCCTTCAGCGTCAGCCGCCGCGCCTCTGCCTCGGCAGATGTACCTATGCGGTCCCTCCTTCTGCCTCCCGGATTTCCCCAAGAGACAGCTTCCAGTGGTCTCCCTGCTCGCGGGCCTTGGCGCGCCATCCGCCTAGATGGTCCCCTAAGTGCCAACCGCCGCGCCGCTGGTTGGATGGTTGGTTGGTTGGTTCATAGGAAGGGAAAGGCGCAGTATCCGTCACACTTGCTCTGTGGACACCTGAACCGCGCCGTAAGGGAAGGGATGAAGGTGGGAGTGAAAGTGGATAGAGAGAAAGGGGGGCCGTAGTGGAGGGCTACGGAGTAATTCCGACCACCTGGGGATCTTTAACTTGCGCTGACATCGCACAGCACACGACGCCTCTTTGTTTCGCCTCCATCGAAACGCAGCCGCCGTGGCCGGGATTCGAACCCGGGAACTCCGGCATAGTAGTCGGGCGTCTTACCACTGCACCACCCCGGCGGGGCACGCCGCTGCCAAGGCAGCGGTTTCCGTGCGATCATCTCCTGCTGCTGCCCGGTTTCACCAACGCGGCAGCGTACTGCGGTTCCCCCGGCAGTCCTCGCGCCACCCCACCGGGGTGTCGCTCCGGAGTACACCCTCAGGCCTTCAAGACCGTTCTGACTCCCTCCCGGAGCTAGGACGCTTGTCGAGGAGTGCGCTGCTCGCAACGAACCCGACCCTGCACTTGGCTCGGACTTACCGGTCGTGTCTGAATTTGTGGTGAGTGATCTGCGGGCACTCTGAATAGTCCTGTGTCAGTGGTCCTCGGCGCTGTGCTTCGTGCTTCGGCCCTTCTGACTCTTGCGGACGTTTTGCTCGAGTCCCCCCCCCCCCCCCCTTTCCCCCACCCGTTCCCAACCCTCCCTTTAACCCATTCCCCTGGTCGCCAAAAGTGCCGCCTCTCCTACAGGCCGGCATAAGTCGTGAGCAGTATCCCCTCCCCTCTCATCATAGTCAGCACCACCACCTGTTCCCGTTTACCGGTACTACTAAAGTAAAAGGGATTTAAAACTCCTACAAAGAAATTCTTTCAGATTCTTGCCTTACTACTCTGTCGGCAGGAACAATGACAAGAACACTGAGCGCTGGCACCATCAAGTTGCTGACATTCAATACGTATTTGAGGTTCGCTAGCAAAAGTTTGAAATAAAATTATATTCATCGGCTCGGACCACATAAACAAGAAATTAAAAGGAATAATAACAAACTGCTTCTATGAAGGTTCCAAACTCTATGAAACGTTTTACATTCAGCAGCGAATCTAGTATTATCTATATCTGTTCCAAAATTTGCGTTTCCTTTCTACCATACCAATTAGCATGAATAGTTGTAACAGTTAGGTGAGTTTTCATAAATAAAAGCTCCCTTTATCACTGAACGTCTCATCACAATTTTCTGCCTCAATCCACGGTTGGTAAGCCACGAAATATTCTAATTTCTTCAGTAGGCTGAAGCAATTTTTCTTCTATAAAAACGAGCGGTCAAGTTTGCAAAGTTTTGAAAGTACACTGACTGAACAAAGCCTTTATGCAAATCAAATCGCTGAGATTGTTACTTTTGAACTATATATATGTATTAAAAACTGGAGCAATAGTGCATAGAATTGTAATACCGAACGACACGCTTCCACTAACCTCTTCTTGCTTCCCAGGAGAAGCCAAAGAGCTGCAACTCTTCGCAATTTTAACCTTCCACCATGCTATAGTACTTATGAGGGAAGACTAATTGAATTTAACGAAATGGAATACCTAATGATTTAAAACTTAAAACGAATTTTGTGAACACACTCGAGGCATTCATCATCGACCAGTAAAAACACTACGTGAATAGTTGCAGTTTTCTTCATGTTAACCATAGTTTATCAATCATTGCTGTTTCATCTACCTAGATAGTATCATAATCTGATTCCTAAATATTCGTTGTACATTGTATACATAATGAACGAAACCAACAACCAGCTGCTCTGGATAATTTCTGCATTTTTAAACATGATTTCACATTCAAAATTATGAGGCTGGGTTACCAATCCAGTACTCCTTTGTGGGATCGCCGAATCCTCCAGCATACTCTATCCAGTTTCTGTAAAAGTAGTACACGTTGTTTCCGTATTGGCCTCTTTTTTGGATTACCTGCATAAAAAAAAAGAAGTAGCGTAGTTGAATTAAGAGCCACCGCAGTGAAGTCTGGAATGGCAGTCCTCATTTTGTCGTTTCAGAGCTGCCAACCTAAGCACACAAATTTGGCTTGACGTTGTCTCAAGCCTCTTTTATTATCTCTACTCTCTGGCTCATACTCAGTTTTATTTTTGCAGACTTCAGGTTTATCGCATCACGGCTCATTTCCCAGAATCCAGGAATGAACTGCAGGCACTTTCACAATCTTGATCCACTTCTCTATCAAACCGCCGAACAAATCGCCGGACCTCCCATTACATCTCGATAAATTAGGCCACCTGCGCCTTATCGTAGCAGTTTTATAACATAGAAACAGTTTTGTGACGCCATGTCGGACACGTGGATAGGCCGTGCTCTACTCATTCTTGCTCCGCCATGTCTACCGGTGCGCCTCTTCGCTTCGCTCAAGCAGTGAGCTAGCCTCTTCCTTCGCGAGGCGCACGGCTCTTTGGCGTGCCAGCTTGAACATCCTTAGGTCACGTGTTGTGTACCGCGATCCTCGCCCAGATATTCGCTGACGACGCTCAACATGAGCCTATCAAAAGGACAACTATATGCTAAACACCTTCCGCTTCTCCGTCGCCACGACATGCGCGGCTTTTCTCATGTGCACCGAGCAAAGGTATATCTCTAATATGAGACGCGAAACCAGATTATTACAGTCTTCGATGCCGAAAAAGAAGTCGCTTTGGTTCACTCTCTGATCGCTTAATTGGAATTTCCTTTATTTATTTCCGATATGACCTACATGGCATTACTGACGGAAGTGGTACATAGAGATAAAATGAAACTGGTAAGAAAAAAGAGGCAACACACACACACACACACAAATGTGTACAAAAATGATATCCATGATTGCCGCAAAGAATAACTAGCTGCAAGAATATACATTTCTTGACAGTGCGAAACAGTGCAATTATTATGAAGATTACTAACGCCGAAACAAATAATTTCACCGAAACAATAAACAAAAAATAGCAAGCAAACATAAAAATGTGTACTTGAAACTTACCATTCAAATAGATAATTAACAATCAACTGGGTGCAAAGACAGAAAGATCTGAATAATACAAACTACAGACGAAAAGAGGAACAGAATTTAATACAAAATGTTCTAAACAGAGTGAAACAGTCAAGGTTAGAGTAAAGCGCAATAACGGTAGCATTGCCTTAAACTCGTCAACATAAGTATTTGGTGGTAGGTGGTTCCACTCCGACCATGGTTTTGGAATGAAATAAGATATGCAGGATGTCGTACGGTAACCAGGACCTCCAATCTTTCGTGAGTTATCGTTGCGGGATGAAACACACGTTGGTGCTTTGATAAGTGATTCTTTAAGGGTGGAGTTCATATTGAGAATTTAAAACAATAGACATAAATGTAGCACCAATCTGCGAAGATCAAAATGACGTAATGACAAACTATTTTTGATATTTGTGACGCTGTAGGAACGATGCTGTTAGGAAAAAAAAAAAACAGTAACGCTGCTCTGTTCTACACAGCTTCTGATGTGTCAGCCTGTTAATGTATTTTGAGCCAAAAAGTGACTTACAGAGATAAATCTTGATAATGACTGGCGCCAAGCAGATTTTTTTTAATGTATGAAAGCATGCAGTTATAGGGGCGGCTGTGATAAAGCTGACGTGTGCTTTCCAGGTTAGATCCGAAATTAGAATTGCCCCAAAATATTTATGAGATTCTACGTGTGCCAATAAGGAAATATAAATAGTGTAGAAAACAGGACATACGTTCTTGAGACGGGAAAGGCGCAATACTTTGAGTTTAGCAGCATTAAGCGCCATTTGCCATTGCGAGCCCTAATTGGCGATAGTGGTTAGGCCCGCTTGGAGTAATTCAACGTGATTAATGTTTTTTTTTCTCGTGGTAAATGACATAATGATTCACAAACAGTCCCATTTAAGATATTACTTTGTTAGGTCGTTGTTAGAAAGGGACAGACGAGAGAATCTTGCGAGATGCCCGAGGTCACACGAATCGTTAACGATTCAAAGTCATTAACGCGTATATACTGTAATCGGTTAGACAAAACGCTCTTTATAAATTCTGGTACACCATGTTTGACATTAGGCATGCTCAATTTGTAAAGCCGTACATTCGGCGACACTGTATCAAACGCATTGCTAAAGCGTATACAAATGCATTCAGTCGCATTTCAATCATGACGTATGAACTTGACCTAGCTCATAGGGTTAATCAATTATATTTCGCAAAACAAGCGTTTTCTCAAACCATGTAAAAAAAAAACAGTTAGAAAACAGTTAAAAAAACAAGGTCACCCAAGAAAGTTTGGCAGATGGGATAAGATGACCTGCTCCAATATCTTGGAAGAAATACTGGTCAATGATATTGGTCGATAGTTGAGCGTAGGGTAGTAGTCTCCTGATTTATGACGTGGAAAACAAGTATGTCCCACGAGTTAATTTTAGGATCTCAGAACAACCACCTTCGGAAGAAAACGAAAATTACTAGCGATGGGTAGACTTAGCAGCCATGCTTCTTCGCTTGCATATTGGAATATTTTGGTACGACAATTTTCTTCTCGGCCTAAAATAATTGTTTTAGGCATCGCACTGCGAATTTTAGATTGTTACATTAATAATCTCTGCAATTGAAGCCATGGAATCGCTATCTTACATTCTCGCCCTTCTTAGGATGACAGAGAGTGCTCTCCATGCATCATTCGCTTAGTTTGGACAAAACTGCAGCAACAATTTAAGCTACCCGTTCCGTGGGAAGTGCTTTATAAGTTACTTCATCATAACAGCCACCCTAGGCTATTACGACTATCTGAATAGTTACAATTACGAATATCCGACTAGTTGATCTGCTAGCGTTGAATTCATATAGAAACCTTCTATATTTCGACTTCCAGAAACAAAACTCTCCACATTAGATTCTAAAAACAAAAGATGCTCTGTGGAGAAGTGTGCGAAAGAAGTTCCCCAAAATGTAATCCTTACCGTCCAGCCTCCTCCGTCCGTATCCATGTCACAGTAGACTCTCTGTCCCCAGGGACCAGCAGCATCGTGGAACAAGGTGTAAACTCCGCTCGTCGCGTGACCGCCTCGCAGGACGTCGCCGCAGTGCTGGGGCCTAAACGGCACTGCAGAACAAAACCGCAGCCATTTTTGTTTCCTGAATAGCGCATACAGATGACATGAATCCCTATGCGTGGTTAATTTCGATGCCTTTTAGGACGCTTTGGCTTCAGTTTGCTTGTTTTTATGCCTCGTCAAAATCAAATGGCTTTGTTAATGGTAAAAAATAGACGATCTCTCTCTTCTGCGAATATAGAGTGAAACGTGTAATTGGCCGTGTATTTGGACCGAAATTCCGCACCCTTACCTGAGCGTCGCAAGTCAAACAAGCTTTCGATAGACCTGCTATCATAATATGCATTGCTAACGCTGATAGTGAAAGATATCTTTCGCGTTTTCTGTTATGGACTGCCAATGTTCCTCAGGTTATCAAGATTTCGTGCTCATGCGTGTTATATACCTGGACTTGTTAAGGAAAGATTGTTACTTAAGTATATGCTGCACCAGCAGTCCGAACTGCGTAGAGACAGTGGCCTCGTCAGGCACCAATTGCCTTTAGCTTCTGTTCCTGCATCAGGCATTGTATTTGTGAGATGAATAAATGTGCTCCATTGGCCTATGGTTCTCTATTTTTGTTTTCTGCCTAAATGCAGAAAAAGGGGCCCTGGGACAGGTGCGGCCGCGGTGAGGCTATAAATAATTAAATGTTGTAGTATAGCGGGCCTTGCATGATAGCATGCTTAGCGGAATAATGGATCACTAGTGCGCATGCGGGGAATGCTTGCATAGAATTAGTCTTAGCGCATGCACTAATTTTATGAAGGCAGCGTTGCGGCTTTCCATATTGTAACGGGACGCGGAGGAGGCCTTCCAAGCTAGACCCATTTTCAGCTGAACAAGGAGTAGTTTTGGTCTTGTTTGACACCCTTAATGTCTCACTGTGGTTGCTGTTTCTCGCTATGACTGACCGTGCTTTCGCGATCCAGCTGAGGCTGTTTCTCGGCCCAATTTTGGAGATCCATTCCTGATTTTGGCTCCCTGAAGCCTAATGGGCCGCCATCTGCTATTTTACCGTCTGCAACTCTTCAGAACAGGCAAAGTTGGTATGAAGGAACCAAAAAATATTTTGGAAATTTGCGGCGGTGTTTTAACGCATATAAATAATTTATTACGGCAGTCTATACTGAAGTCTCTAAAATATTTTCCCCATTCCATATTATTTGATGGAAAGCATACACGTTCTACAAATTTCACGTTCACATTTCGTCAATCAGATGGGTTCACGTTTCTTATTGCACATTATTTTAGTCGCCAAAGCATCACTTGGGCATTTTGATGACAGAAAGCAGGTTTTCTGTTTTAACTGGCTCTCTAAAAGACACTAATGTATAGAAGTTTGGAACAAAGAAGCAGTAGCAACCAGTGATGAAAGGCCTTCCGCCTTCATGCGAAGTAGAATGCGTTGAGCGGTTTCTGAGCGTTGCAATAAATCTCTATTTAGGCATAATTTGCTTCCCTTTCTCTCTCTCCGCTTTCACTCCTGCCTTCCTCCCTTACTTTACGGTGCGGTAAAAGTGTCCACTGAAAAAGTGTGACAGATACTGCGCCTTGTCTTTCCTGTGAACCAATTATTATTATTACTACAATTTGCCTACGGCACATATATAATTTTTCTTATTTTCGCTACCACTTTAATGCTATTCTAAAACTCTTTTTTTTTTTCAAGCAGCGTGAAAAATTTCTATTGTTTTTTCATTTTTCCTTAAATAAAGCCTAGAAAACGTACCATCCTTCAATGGTACGGTGAATCTGACCGCTTTTCTTTTATAGTTTTTTTTACTGGAATTATTTTCCTGATTTCTTTTTACCCTGTCCACTTAAGATATATTACCTGTCCCTGCACCTTCAAGAGAACGATAGTCAGTGTTCCTGACTCTTTCTGAGATGTTAGGGGCCTCATTGCGGAATGCCTTCAATATTCAATAAAATATTGCTATTATCTGCTACTAGTAATAATACTGTTGAGCAGGTTTCATCATTTCATGTTACTGAATTCGCTTCTAAGTTCTTAAAACTGAGAGCTTTCTTCAGCCCCACACGTACGTCTGAGCACATTGTTCCGCCACTATTTATCATACGCGCTGCACAAAACAGATGCAGCTACAAGAAACAGGAATCACTTAAGCGCCAGGTGTGTGTGGGGAGCAGAGTGTTTGGATGGATAGATCCATGGTATGAACCAAAAAGGTACCGTCCATTTCCTCCAAATACATGGCCTGATAGTCTTTATTCTGCTTACACCTATGGTGACAAGATGACAAATGTTCTAGCCTTCTTGCAGATCCTATCTATTTGCGAATTGTTTAGTCTGAAGAATGCCTTTGTTAAATGAGTAAGCAACAAGCATGAAACACCACATCTATCTGTAACATTTAAATGTTACTATCAAACAGCTTGCAATAAATAAAGCCTCAAAGCCTAACATACAATGTTTAGAGCATGAACAAATTTTCAATTCTTTTCAGAAAACTTATTTCCCTAAGAACAATGATCAGGGAATGTATACCAGTAGGGAAAGCGTCACATAGGACAACGGTCGTGCATTTCACATGGAAAGTGCTAAAAGAACTGCTCGTATACGGGCACAGGTGGTCAGTTAGGGCAAAGCTTTCGCGCACGTCTTGATTTTTGCCTGTTACAACAGCATTTTTTCTCTCATCTGTGATGTGAATGTTTTTGTTTCCCTCATTTGAACTATCAATAAATAAAAAATAGTGATGGTTTAGCTTTGGCTAAAGCGAGGGCTAGCGAATACTAGGGAACTATGGTTACGCTTGGAAATTGGCGATGGCTTATCTCAGCTAGGCCAGGATAGTGCAATCATGTGTGCCTGGTGCTGGGCTGCCTACTCCTCTCGAATCTCATCTAATCCCATCCAATCCTGTGTAATGCAATCCAATCTAATATAAGCCAAACCAAACCAATCCAGTGTAATCCTATCCAGTCCAATCAAGTACAGTTCATTGCAGTCAAGTACAATCCAATCCAATCCAAACCAAATCAGTCCAAACCAGTCTAATCCAATCCAGTCCAGTCTAATCCAATCTAATCTAATGTAGTTCAATCCAGTCGTGTCCAATGCTGAGTACAAGCTCGTCTGAAATGCGCCGCTGACTAGCCTATCATCATGACTATTTCCATCCTTACGCTAGAGAAGGAAAATTAAGATACGCTGTTTTCGATCTCGGGCGTGGACAGGTCTGTGACATATTTTTGTTCGCGAAGCATGCGTATGTCCTTCAAGTCCTGAATTGTGGAAGGAGGGAGGTACAAGTAATACACATATTATCAACATTTGTGTGGCGCACTCAATGGAAGTCCATGCGGCGTGACTTGTTCCTTCCCTTAGAGTTTTGTGGAGTGGGCCTTGTTCCCTTATTTGTGTATCAACTTGTTTCCCGTTTTTTTGTTTTTTTTTCAAGTCGGCAAACTACTCATTTTGTTTGTGCCTGTCATTATTAGGCGTGTTATTCCTCATTTGCCTTGCTTATTCGCATCGACTGGGCAGGCTCATGAGGGGCCTTTATGAGAATTCCTTAAAAAGGCTGCTGACACTTTCAATTTTCTGACTGTGCGTTTCTCTATAGATTACCTGTGTAACCTCTCGAGAAAGCAGATGAACCAGGTCCTCACTGAGTCTTTCTTCCATCCACCGTTGTATCAGCAGCCCTATCTGGGGCTTTTGAACACCACTGTTTTAAAGCGTGTTAGGCGAATGTGCGTTCAGGCAGCCGTTCTTTTTCAAACGACACACAGCGACGTTGCCTGTCAAAACATTTCTTTATGATAAAGAGATGTTCGTGCCCTGGGTGGTGAATTGACGTCTCTGTAACGTGCCTGAGACAATTGTTCATTGCTTTATTCTGTGCCGTGATGCTATGTTCTTTTGGGACATACTACAAAGAACTCTTAAAAAGATATTGAAATTACATCATGTACTATTAGATTTTGGCCTCTTGACAAAAACTCTGTCGTGCATTATGATCTATTTGTGTTGATGGAACTGTTCAGTCTTTGGAAATGCCGTATGATGGACAGGCATGCCGAGTCACCAAGAACGTCCAAATCTGTGTTTCGGGAGCAGTGTACTTTGGTCAGGAGTGCGTATGCTCCACGCGAAGAACCTCCAAACTCTGCCTAATCTAGATGCATGTGTGGGCCTCCCGGGAGTTTGGTGTTTTGAAGGTGGTGCATTGTCGGGCTTGGGATGTGGCGGGCTCATATTAAGCACCCCGCTAACTTCAGACATAAACATAGTAAGTAAATGGAGTTTTTCTTTTTTTACTCAAGTTTTTCTATGTAATAAAACAATAATCTGCGCATGGCTCACTTGGCTAAAGCGTTTGAGATGGGGCATGAGAGATGGAGGTTCGATTCCCGGTGGAGAGAGCATTTTTTTTATGAGGAGACCGTAGCTCCTCTTCAGGCTGTAGCTGCGGCCACCCGAGGTCTCGCTTTAGCTGTCGGAGTGTTGCTTTTGCCACAAAAAAGACAAGTGAATGAAAAAGGACACAGACATAAAAAAAAGTCAGGATGTTGTCTGTGTCACTGTTACATGCTCTAGTCTCGTTAATTATTGGTGACACACTAAATAGCCAGCTTTCTACCTTGTTTTTAAGTATACCGCATCGTGTGCTTTCTTCTATCGTATTCACAATAGCCAATCAGTAAAAAGCATTTCAAATTTAATGCAAGAATTATAAACACTTACATTTTTGGACAAGAGTCGCACCAAACGACTGTAGCGGGGCGCTTGTCGCGTGGACGAATATTGCCAGCAAGGTTGCAAACCGACACGTGGCGAAAATGTTCTGTGTAGCGCAGTGAAGAAGTGGATGTCTGAAAATGGCCACAGGTGTCAAAGTATTCCAATGTCAAATATACACCAATTAAAATGTTGCTCCTTAACCTGTCGTCTCTTTTACCACTATTTTGATCACATTCAAAAACACGTTTCGAAGTACACAGTATAAAATTAAGCGTAAGTATTCTATATTCACTTCACTTCAGCTCACGCATCTGGTGGAGATGCAAAAGGACGAAAAGGGGGCATTATAATATCCGTAGTTATACTGCCCGTCGTATAAGACAAGTTATATGCACTCTTTCGTCTTCCAATACGTAACAAAAGGTGTTTAACATACCAAGACCTAAGCATGTGCTGTGTCGGATTCCATACTGTACGACTCTGGAATGAACGAGACTAACTGTGCTTGTCATACGTGCACTAATATCAGGCATAACTTGAGGTCTCTTGCACATCGCTTGCTTGACATCCCGCTGCTACAGTCGGCTTTAAAACCAACCTCCTGGAGCTTAACATCCGAACACGGTAGACACTAAGCCACCGCGTCAGTACAAAAGAAAGCACATGTAATACGAATATATGCAGATGGACCTAGCAATGAATAGGTTTAGATAACTAAAACGCTAATTAGTTGACGGTCCTGTATTGGAGCGTAAATGGTTATCCTGCGCCACTGTGAACAAATATAGACTAAAGCTTTCTAGAATAGACGGACATATAATTACCATGTAGGAATTCCTGCCAGCCTTTAATACCCATCCATTGTTCTTCATTACCCTAAACCTGCAGCTGGAAAGCATTCTATCCAACTTCCCGCCGGAGGGACAAAAAAGTGCCGCGTTGCTCTATTTGCTTGCTTAAATATCGCCAGCGATCAAGACTAAGTTCGCAGGGCCTCAGTTCTAAATAGCACGCACACGAGAACATTCAAACACAGCGTGGACTTGCACAAGTCTATTGCACAAATTTATATCCTCCGCGTTTTAAGGCATGACATCATGCTTGTAGCCTTCACACGAATATGATAACATGCGTCCTGTTGATTCTTTCTAAATTCAGCAGCATTTCTTTTCGAGGCGACCGTTTTCAAAGCCTTCTCGAGATGTTAACTGAAGCAAAATTTGTGAAACATTTTTACCTGTGAATTGTTCTATCGCAACACCTCTGCGTCCGCAAGTTACCTCACAAGAAACCACGGGAGATATTTTCAAAAAGATGAGATTTCTCTATACATTGATACTTTAGGTATCATACATTCAGTGGTGAATCGAAGAATCAGAATACATGTCATTAAAAAAATTCTCATTTCTCCTGCATTTTCAAGAAAGCGGTTCAGCAAAACAAAACAATATATTTTACTGGTTTGCGAAGGAACCGGAATAACTTGACGGGCTCTTGAACACGATAGCCGAAAACGAATCAAGCACCAAGTAATCATAATTTCACCATTAATTGCTAGCGTACACAAATTTTATAAAGTAGGAAAAAAAATGATTCATTTGATTTTAGGTCTAGCGCTAACATTTAACGCCATCATGACTATAGGGAGAAATTAACTTTAAAATACTGTGTTTATATTCTGCTTTTGCAAAGACACCTTTTTATAACATTTTGTTTAAACTTTAGTTCGTTGAGCTCAGCAAACACGTTTTTAACGTTGTTTCATGCATGCAATCCTTACCTGTTTATGTAGCTAAGGCTATATAGCTTACCCTGCTTCCAACAGCAAAAGTTGATGCTAGAAGTAAAACGCCGTTTTTCCCCTTGCAGGCCGTATACCCTAATGGTATCTCAAGTTGCACACAAAGGTACGGGCCGAATTGTTTTGCCAGACATGACGCAACTGGGCGTTCCCAATTGGCTGGGACCAGAAAATGATGTCTGCGACGCACAAAGTAACTCGAGACGGTTGATAACGGAGATAGTGTCGGTGCCAGGAGGCATTCTCTCATTCACGGCCAGATGGCTGATTGGACTCTATTGTGTGCTCCGCTGACCAGACCTGCGTCGCAGAAAGATAAACGTTACCCTGTATCTTCAGACGAGCTGCTCGTATACGTGGAACCGCGGTGACATGCCACCGCTTAGTGACGGAGAGCTTCTAGACCGGCCCTGCCGCGGCGTTATAGTTATGCTCATCATCTTCAGCATCATTTATTTTGTAATAGGGGACCTTGCAGAGCGCGCTACGCCATGAACAGTTAACACAACATCCGGCGATTAGTCCTAGAGCTTGAGTCAGCACACGTGCGAGCATCGGATCGAGCGTTGTTTTCGCTGTCTTTCTTTTGTATCAGAAGTTGTACATTATTGTCGTCGTTGTCTTTCTTGAGCATCAGGCGTTGAACACTTCAAAACCGATTGCCTGCCCTACAACTTCCCCTGGGCGAAACGGCGCCATCCTGGCTGCTTATGGCAATGTCACGGTGGCAGGATAATAGTAAGGTATACGTTTTCACTGTAGCTGCGACGATGGTCAGTATATGGCGCAAGGAGTTCTGCGGAGTAGTTGACGGGGATTTTTGCTTGGAAATAGGGTAGGGGCACTGGTACTTGCTCAGAAGGTTTGAGGAAACACCGGGGCTGGAGGAAGGTACCCATAGCCAGAACAAAGACAGTGGACGGTAAGCAGGAAGTAGTGCAAATTGATATTGGGCGGTGTTACGTTTCTCCACCGACAAGTGGGACAGCTGACGCGGCCACCGCATAGCAACAGGCAGAACCGAGAGCGGATCGGCCATTTCGACGCCGTTCATCGGACGCGCAACGCTTCCTCCCGCCGACAAGCCTCAGCGTGTTCTCGCCACGCGCCAAATGTGTGTGCGTGCGTGTGTGTGGAGAAGCTGGCCAAGCCTGGAGATCGAGGGAAAGTGCGTCGCCCTCTCCTGTCTGCAGGAGGTGGAGGATATGAGGTCGGAACACCTGCGATTGAGTCATTCGTCGTGAACCAACATGTTTGGCTCTCCCTTTCCTGTGAGGGTTTACCCTTTCCCTGTGAACTGGAAAAACTATAAAAAGCAGCGGCCGACTCCGCTGAGATAGAGACTACTTTAACGCGCCGTTGAGACGACGCTAGACACCAGCTGTGTGAACGTGTCTGTATTCTCTCCGGGTCAGCTTCTCTGCCCGTATCTTCTCGATGTTGTAGTAAAGGTTTTTTCGTTGGAAGACGCCTCGTCTTTGCTGGCACAGTTGATGCCGTCCGCC
Organism: Amblyomma maculatum; assembly: GCF_055883805.1. Classification (NCBI taxonomy): domain Eukaryota; kingdom Metazoa; phylum Arthropoda; class Arachnida; order Ixodida; family Ixodidae; genus Amblyomma; species Amblyomma maculatum. The sequence continues at coordinate 122,759,576 of NC_139346.1, forward strand.
GTCCACGGAGCCGCCAGGCCAACGCCACCCAGAGCCACGCGACCCCCAAACGTAACAGTTGGTGAACAGCGGTGGGATGACGACGACCAAGCCGTAACCGTGGTCGGAGGGACGAGCCAGGCGATACCGTCGTCCAACAACTGGTGAACAGCGGAGAGACGAGGACGACCAAGCAGTGACCGTGGTCGGTGAAACGAGCCAGGCGTGACCGAGGTGCAACATCTGGTGGGAAGAGCGGAGATGTCCCAGGCGTGACCCGTGAAACAAGCAGCTAAGCGGAAAGTCGGGAGCAGTGCAACGAGCCCTGTGTGATGACTGGTTGCCTGCAGCGGAACGACTGCCTTGGATTCTTGGCTGCGAGGTTTGGTGAGTGCGGGACTTTCTTCTACTGAGTTTTGCCAGGCTTTTGTTAAGTATAGAGAACAGAGCTGGTAATTGTGTTGTCGTTGTTGCTGGGTTAATTGCAGCAAGGCAATAGTGGGCAGTAGAGAAGGCAGCACTCGGAACAGCCATGAATTTGGATTTGAAGTCGTTGCGCAAACCGAAATTGCTGGAGCTTGCGGAAGAGTTGGGTCTGGATTTGTCAGACAAACTCAGAAAACCAGAAGTGTTAAAGGCTATTCTTGCGTTGGAAGCTGAAGATGACGAGCTTTCGGAATGCCTTGAGATCATTGACGAACGTCAGGAGAAAGAGGAACGTGAACGTAGAGAACGTCACGAGAAAGAGGAACGTGAACTTAAGGAAAGGCTAGGAAAAGAGTAACGTGACCGTAAGGAAAGGCAAGAGAAAGAGGAGCGAGACCGTCAACTCACTATGGAACTGAAACGTATCGAGGTAAACGCGGGACGCGCTGGTAGTGCAAGTCGGACTCACGGTGCAGGGGAACGGGAATCGTTCAAAATGAGGGACCTAATGCGGCCGTTTGAGCTTGGAGGGGACATTGGTTTGTTCCTGGTTAACTTCGAGCGAACGTGCGAGAGGCAAGGGTTTTCTCGGGAAACGTGGCCACAGCGCTTGCTCACTTTGTTACCCGGTGAGGCGGCAGACGTAATCGCTCGCTTGACAAAAGAGGAAGCAGAGGATTACGACAAAGTGGAATCGAGTCTGCTAAGAAAGTGCAGGCTGTCAGCAGAAGCATTCCGTCGGAATTTTCGAGAGCATGAGAAAAGCAAAAGTGAGTCGTATACAGAGTTTGCCTACAAGCTCATGTCAAACATGTATGAGTGGCTCAAAGAAGAAAAAGCGTATGGTAACCACGATAAGGTTCTGCAGTGTTTCGGGCTGGAACAGTTTTACAGTCGGTTACCCGAGAACGTGCGGTATTGGGTCATGGATAGGCCAGATGTTAGTACGGTGGATAGAGCCGCCGAGCTAGCTGAAGAGTTTGTGACGCGTCGGGCTCGTGGAGCTAAGGACGGTCAATAGGGGGAATTCGGCTCTAAGTTTGAGAGGCCGAAGTTCAAGCCCTTTAAAGCTAAGGAGAATAAACGTGGTGCGGATGAGAGTCAAAGCAGTCCGGCCGACGATAAAGCGACGGTGGTAACCGAAGCCGAACGGAAAAAGAGGTTCGAGGCAAGGCAATCGCACGTCTGTTATACGTGCCAGAAGCCTGGTCATTTTTCGGCGAAGTGTCCAGAGAGAAAACCAAAGATCGTGTTGTTGTCATTATGCCGAAGTGACGAGAACATGAAGCTTCTCGAACCGTACACTCGAGACCTCCTCGTGAACGGGAAACAGTGTCGAGTGCTTCGCGATTCTGCGGCTACCATGGATGTGGTTCACCCCTCTTACGTAGAACCAGAGATGTTCACGGGTGAGTGCGCGTGGATCAAACAGGCCGTGGAAGCTCGCAGCGTGCGTTTGCCAATAGCCAAAGTGCTTATTGAGGGACCTTTCGGGGCACTTGAGACAGAAGCGGCGGTGTCATCTGTGCTTCGTCCTCAGTACCCGTACCTATTTTCAAACAAGTCCGATCACCTCTTGCGCGAAAATGGGCTGATGTTTGGAGAGGGTAGCGTACAGGCCTTGACCAGATCTAGAGCTCGGGAGCTAGCTGCAAAGGCGGTAGTACCGGAGAGGTGGTCAAGCAATGAGAAAGGGTCGAAGGTACAGCACGCTGAGATTAAGACCACGTACGCCGTAGACACAAGTGAACCTGAAAAGTCAAAGGTACCAGAGTGTGAGAAACAGCTTGGGGAAGCGGCCGAGCAACGTGACCGCAGTAGTCAGCCGACCGATTCTCGAACAGAAGAGTATCCTGTTACCTCGGTCGAGACACTAGCTGAGACGGTTAGCACAGGCTTAATCGGCCAGAAGTCCGAAGTGACGCCATTAAGCGAGGTGAACTGCATGCCGACCCAAGTAGCTGTAGGAGATACAGTTCCATCAAATGAGTGTGGGGAACTGGTAGTAACTGAACCGCCTCTCGAGTCGAAAGCAGAAGCTTGTGTAGAGCGCAACGGAGATGAAAACGAGCTAGGAGAGGAGAAAATTTCGGTTTCCGAAGTCAGCTGTGTTATAGAGCAGGGCACGCAGAAAAACGTAGTGCCGATCAAGGAAATAGCGCAGCCCGCGAGTTGTGATCAGCCAGGGCAGACCGACGAGGAGTGCGCGTCCGCTGTGGAGAGCGAGACTTGCGAAAGCGACAGTGAACGACCAGAGCAAAGTCAGAATCGTTCGTGCCCCAATACCACGCTGGGTTGTATTCGCGAAAGCAACCCCAGTGTGAACGCGGACGTGGCACATATGACCCTCACGCAATCCGAAGCGCCCCAGCTGTCGAAGGAGCTTGATCGTGCGCCGGTTAGCGCTGAGCAATGCGGCTCATCGGAGGACCCGTGTAACGTGAGTGGCGAGCCGCCAGAGGAAATGCCTAGCTTGAGGGCTGGCGTGAGCAGTTGTTGTTCGGACTTGTCTGAAGGTGAGTCATGCACTGCTGGCCGCGATGCAGACGCGGCACCACACTTTGACCACTCAGATGACCCCGGTGCCCTACTAGCTCCGGTTACCGCTAGAACGTTGACCGCTAGCTTGCCAGAGCTCGCGCCGAAAGTAAGTAGGACTAGAGTATTCAAGTACTGCCACTGAAAAACGCGGAAAGGCAGACGCGAGAAAGATTGCTGCCATCGTAAGGAGAGCAAACGCAAACGATTGCAAAAAGAAAACAGAAAGCCTGTGTTTCAGTGCTGCTGTAGAAAAAAACGGAAAGGCAGGCGCGAGAAAGAATGGAACAAGTGGAAGCTATCGCGAAAAAGACAGAGACTATCCCAAACGCACAAATGCGCCCGCGCCGAGAAAATGCGTGACTGGTGCGCAAAGCGTAAGGAGAGGGATAGGTTGTTCAGGAAAGTGAGTGATTCATCCTCATGTGGTTTCTTGCATAGAAACAGAAAGGTACGGTTGTTCCGTGAAACGGACAGCCGAAGTTTTAGTGAAAAGGGTGATCTCAGCGGTAACGCCGATGGCTTAAGTCGAAGCCCATAACGTGAGAAAAAGCCTCAGTTTTCACTTCATGGTGTTTCTTTCTGGCATAGGATTTTGAACATTTATATTCATTATCTTTGTTTGAAAATGATGTTTTGAAAATGCAACTTTCAAATTTGTGGAAGCGTTCCAAATGCTGCTGAGCTGCCCTTTAATATAGATGGGGGCATAAGAGGGAAATAGTCTGGCAAAACTTAGTGAAGATTGTGCCGTGCTTGCTGGCTGACCGGCTGAGTTTTTAGCGTGGTTGTGACGTTGTGGGTTGTCGTAAAACTCTCCTGAAGACAAGTTGCAGAGTGCCTTGGGAACCAGGACTTGCCAAGGAAGTCTTCGGGCAGTTTGGGCTCAAGGGAAGCAGAATCGGACGACCCCGGCAAGCAGCAACATCCCGATCCCTCCGGACAGCGGATGCAGTCCCCTGCCCTTCGGGATCTCCCTTCACCGGCGGGGCAGTCTGTTACGTTTCTCCACCGACAAGTGGGACAGCTGACGCGGCCACCGCATAGCAATAGGCAGAACCGCGAGCGGATCGGCCATTTCGACGCCGTTCATCGGCCGCGCAACGCTTCCTCCCGCGGGCAAGTCTCAACCTGATCCTGCCACGCGCCAAATGTGTGTGCGTGCGTGTGTGTGCAAAAGCTGGCCAAGCCTGGAGCTCGAGGGAGAATGCGTCGCCCTCTCCTGTCTGCAGGAGGTGGAGGAGATGTGGTCGCGCCACCTGCGATTGAGTCATCGCCTTGTCTGAACTTGAAGGGCTCTCTCCATTTCCCTGGGAACTGGCATGCCTATATAAAGCAGCGGCAGACTCTGCTGCGACAGAGACTACTTTGACGCGCCGTTGAGACGACGCTAGACACCAGCTTTGTGAACGTGTCTGTATTCTCTCCGGGTCAGCTTCTCTGCCCGTTCTTTCACGATGTTTTAGTAAAGGTTGTTTCGTTAGAAGACGCCTCGTCTTTGCTGGCACCTTTGATGCCGTCCGCCGTCCGCGGAGCCGCCAGGCCAACGTTACCGAGGGGCCGCGCGCCGCACGTAATAACTGCTGGCAGCGGTACGCTACTCAGGCACTCGCGACCCAAACCTAACAGTACATTTCCCTTGATTTCTTTAGGATTGACGTAAGTTTGTTACGGTATGATTTGAATTCATTGCATAATGTCGAATCCTTTGTTTTTATGAACTGGGCGTACAAGGCATTTTTGTTCCTAATCATTTTCAGGAGCTGATGCGTTGACATGCCTTGCTTCCTTTTTTTACTAACCTGCGAGTAAAGTATACGATATACATATGTTTAAAGGTCTCGATAAAAGGGTTAAAGGCCGCTTCCGCACAACTACTTGCATTAGGAGTAGCCCATGTTTGTTGCCTTACAGAATCTCGGAACTTTTCAAGACACGAAGGCGTTATCACCTGAACATAATGTTCGTGGCGAACCATTATCGAGATATTCAATGCCTACTCCTAACAGGATTAGGTCGAAATGATCGCTGATGTCAGTCTATATTGTGCTTGCAGTAATCAAATTCGTATTTGTTTGTTACAAATATGTCTAATAAAGAAGTACTTTCCCGTCCGATTCGAGTCGGCTGAGTAATATAATCTTTGTAACACCACTAGATTTAATCACTGATTGTACTTCTTTATGAATGGACGTAGATCCTTGCACCTTCACCTTAATATCGCCGCCTAGGATTAACTCTACGGCTTGCTCTGCCACATGACCAAAAATGTTTCCAAGAGAGAAATAAACCTTTTGGCATCGCTTGATAGTGATCTGTATAATACTAAAAAAATATTTCCTTTCTTGAGCAAGGTAAGTGCCTCTCAATCAGATGTAAGTGTTGAAAACTCGTAAAAATATTTGTACTGAATGTTGTCTCTCACTAAATGAGCAACACCGCCTCCTCGCTTATTTTGACGATTGCAGAAGGATAACTGATACCCTGGAATTTGCAAAATGCATGATTCGTGAGTGTGAAAATTCTCAGCCAGCATGATTATGTCAAAAGAGACACCAATGATTTCTAACAGCATTGTTAGGTCATCTTCTTCGCCGGCGAGCGAGCGTACATTCATATGAAAAAAAAAAAAAAAACGATGCACAAGTATCTTTTGTCATTCATTTATTGTTTGATTTTACAAGGTTGAAGATCCAGTTTGGTTCTGATTTTCTCTTTTGCTAATACAGTTGGCATAATCACGCATTTAAAGAGAACTGAGTCATCAAGATGTCATCAAGAAGATTCATAGTTCAATAACACAAGCCTTCCCGAATGATGACAGCTTTAAGCTGGCTTAAGATTTTAACAAACACTTCATAGAACCTGTTAGCAAGATACTTGCGCCTAATGCATCTTTCTCCAGAAGCATCACACCTAATACATCAAACATTAATTCCGCTTATTTTTCTTCTATCTCGGAAACAGAACTCTGGAATATCTTGAAAACGATACGTACCACAAGGACGCCTGGACACGATAGCAATAGAATCAGAGATATTACTGTAATTCTTTATAAATTGAAAGCAGTCTTTCTTTATATCATTAATGGAACACTGAGAACAGGCTTGATTCATCTTAAACTCAAAACTAGTGCAGTGAGGCCCCTTTTTAAGAAATGATCACGAAATATTTATGATAACTATAGACAAGTGGCCATCCTTTCTTCACTTGCCTGTATTCTTAAAAAAGCTGTTCACGTTCATGTGGTTGTATCCTGTCAAAAGTGGAATTTACTAAGCGACGTTCAATACGGTTTTCGTTCAGGTCACAGCACTAATCACCTTTTAGAATATTTTAATGACCTCGTTTGCTCTGAAATAGATGAAAAATATACTGTCAAATACCTTTTATTGACCTTCAGAAGGCGTTTGATACAATTAATCATCAACTTTTGCTAGACAAAATAGAGAATTTTGGTTTCAGAGGGCCAAACTGAACATTTTTTCATAATTACTTAACAGATCGAAAACAATGTGTAAAAATAGGCGCTTGCTACAGTAAGTTACTGGACATTTGATCTGGGGTACCCCAAGGCTAGATTCTAGGTCTCCTTTAATTTTAAATTTATATCAATGATTGAGCCACTTTGGCAGTGAAATCCAAACTATACTTGTATGCAGATGACACTGCCCTTGTACTGCCTCGAACATCATATAGTGATCTCGAGGATATATTACAATCCTATATAATACAAAGGTTTTCATGGTTTCCATACAATAAAATATTAATCGCAAATCCAAAACAAACCTTATATGTTTCCATAACCGACATGAAATCATTTTAAACTACAGACTAACTTTCTTGCATTACAGTTGCTCTGAAAATTGTTCGTGTATCCCCATTCCGCTCAATAACTGCACAGCTACGCTGTCCGGGATAACCCCCTGCGCTCTGTAAGTCGCCATCAACTCACGGCGTGATTCGGCTAGCACGGCGCAGTGCAGTAGAAGATGTTCGAGAGTTTCTACCGCGCCACAGCCGTCACACACGTCACTGGTGACAAGTCCGTGGCACATCCGTCGTTCCCCAGGCCAACACATCCAATGCTCGTAGGGAGGATCATTGCGCGATGCAGCCGAGTAATTGAGCGGCCGCTGACACTGTGAATGCGCTCATCTCTTGCCATGCGTGGGTCGGGGGGGGGGCTGGGTTCGGAGTTGGTCGTCGATTACCGCACGCACGTCCTCCAAAGCGAGGTGCTCGTCTTTAGGAGGGAGTTCATGTGCTGTGGTCGCGAGCTCGTCGGCACGTTCATTGCCCTCGATGCCGCAGTGCCCGGGGATCCACTGTGCCCGTATAGCGCAGCCACGCTGCGACAAGCGTTCGAGACGCACGCGAATCTGACACAGCAGCGGAGTTCCCCGGCCGGTGGTTGACGTCTCCGTTGCCAGAGGTAGCTGCTTGCTAGCAGCGGCGGCTACAATCCCCACCCTGCAACTGCTCAGACAGCTGCACTTGTCATTCCTGGGTGTTTCCACCACAGCGCAGCTCATGGGCCTAGGTCGCCTAAGTCTGGATATCCTGCTTGAATTGACTCCGCCGCTGCACAGATGTGCCGTGCTGTGGACTCCCGCGCCGCCTGCTGCATTGTCTGCTTCTGTATACTTTGTGGCATGGCGTTAGAAGAAGCGCCAAATGAATACCTTCTCCCAGTGAAGTCATCACAAATCGTGACGTCATGACCTGATGTGACATCATCATGACACTACTTCTGGTTATTAGACATGAATGGACGTGATGGCATGATGATGTATCTTTAACGTGCGCTGACATCGTACAGCACACGGACGCCACTTCGTTTCGCCTCCATCGAAACGCAGCCGCCGTGGTCGGGTTCGAGCCCGGGAACTCCGGCACAGTAGTCGGGCGTCTTACTACTGCACCACCCCGGCGGGGCTGAATTGCACCTCCATTCCCATTTTTCACAGGATCCCCAGCCGAGCGCTTTACCGCTGTGGCACGCCCCGGGTTGAAGCGCGCCTCTTAATTCCGCTTGTCTACCGTGAGGATGATAACAAGATCCCGCGGGTGACAGATACTGTGCTATTGGAGCGAAATCTGAAAGTACCAAAGACTAAAAAAAATGAATAGTTAAGTCACTCAGTCAGGGTGACGTCAAGGATGTGACGTCATCCATCTGCCGTCAGCTATGAGGACCAAGCGGGAACGAGTGCGCTCCAACGTCGCCGAGTGGCACTTCTTGCCTGCCGCGAGTGACAGATGCAGCGCCTTTCCTTTCCTGTAAACGAAATATAGAACGCCGGCTAACTTAGACGCGCTTGACATGGAAGCCAAGGAGAGTTTAGTTGCTGCCGAATGGCGCAGACGACTGGAGAGATTAACTTCTGATCCCGAGGTAGTCACTGCTTTTTACGGCGTATATCCATGCATAGCAGAGCTAAGCCATCTTTTATTTTTGTTGTTCGCACATATTCCACACCAACTAGATCTTAAGCGAGTATTGTTGTTGTGGCTGTAGGAAGAAAGAAAATAAAATGCACGGGCCTGCTACTGGCTCTGTAGCCGAGCCACCTCCGCTGCCTCGTGCAGGCAGAAGAAAAAATAGACAAGAAAAAAGAAGAGGGAGAGAAAGACGCGCGTCACAACAACGGCCGTCATCCACCACCAGCGAAGTGGCGGCGAGTGCAATGACGGCCTACAACAGATCAAAATTCAGTGACAGGCTAGCCCCCGTCGTAAGCGGCGGTGACCTACCTGTCCCAGCCCCATCCGGGGAAGCGAACGTATATAAACGATACTGGACCTTCCCTTTAATGCAAACCACTGAACTTTCTCTTTAAATGGAGGCGTCTGTGTGCTCTGCGATGTCAGTGCAAGTTAGTGTACTAGAATATTCGTGCGGAAAAGCAGAGAGAAAGTAGAGAAGAAAGAAGTTGCCCACCTGGTCAAAATTACTATGGAGCCCTCCACTACGGCAACCTTTTCACTCTTTCTGTTTTCAATCCTATCTTCCTCCCTTCCTTTAAGGCGTTGGCCCAACGGGGTGGTGCAGTGGTAAGACGCCCGACTACTGTTCCGGATTACCGGGTTCGAACCGAACCTCGGCGGCTACGTTTCGATGGAGGCGAAACGAAGAGGCGTCCGTGTGCTGTGCGATGTCAGCGCACGTAAATATCCCCAGGTGGTCGAAATTACTCCGTAGCCCTTCACTACGGCTCCACTTTCTCTCTTTCAACTTTCACTTCCACCTTCCTTCCTTCTCTTACGGCGCGGTTGAGGTGTCCACAGGAAACAAGTGAGACAGTTAACGCGCCTTTCTCTTCCTATAAATCAATCAGTTTTACGGCGTGGTGAAAGTGTTCACAGAACAGGCATGACAGGCATTGCGCCTCCTTTTCTGTAGTCCTAATATTATTGTTATTGGCTTTAATATGTACATAATTAAACCACATGAACCATTTTTTTTCACTTGCACACCTTTCCATCACGCCCTATCTTGTGGTACCATTCCTTTTTTGATATATCAACTATTTCCTCTTCTGACCATTCCTTGATGCTCTATCTTATGGTACCAGGATTTTTCGGCTGCCGAGCTTCTTACGAGGAGAAACGGCAACGCCTGCGATTCCGTTACTAGATAATAGTTACCAGTTGTATTTACTATTTTGTTAGTTACTTCCTCTTTTGCAGTGCCAACGAAGTCATGTACAACTTTCCTGTGCTTAGAAAAAGTTTTATTTGACATAAGACATTCACATTAGACATTCACATGAGCGGCGATAAAGGACCAAAACAGGAATTGCACATGATTAACAACAAATGAAAGTGCACATAAGATAACATCCTAACGAACAAACACATCACAGATCAGTATTTACATACAAAATAAAATTTGGGCAGTTCGTGATGATGATATATACAATTTTGAATGGCAGTGTACATGAAGCTAATACAGTGTAGAAAATTTCCTAGATGCTGTATCTTATGTTACCATTACTTTTTTTTTTTTTGCTGCGAAGCTGTTTGGTTTGTGAGATACCACGGCGACGCCGCGAAACGCAAAAATGGGCGCCAAAAAGCTGCGCTCCAAAATGACCTCTTACAGAATCATTGCCCAGCAGCGCGCAACACTGAGAACAAATGAAGAAAGAGCATTATAGCAAACATCATAATTATCATATGCTGCATTAAAACAGCAAAGAAATTACAAGCCGCAACATAAAGTACACTATACACTCAAAATAAAACCACAAAGCATGACAAAAAAAAAAACAAGAAAAAAGTCGTACAGTAACATGGCACTATGAAAATTTGCATTTGTTAAAACAAAACAGAACAAAAAGCAGTTATTAAAGGTCAGCGAATATCAACAGCTTTTTGTGCCTCTTAAATTTGCTTTTAGATAGATGGAACATGAAACATGGGATGGATTAATGAGCACAGCTGGAATCTGGTAATTACACCTTTGTTTGCCGTAATTTGTCCTTGTTTTATCGACGAAATTTTAGTGTTGCCTTAGAGGGTATTACTAGGAAGTCGGTTAGATGAGACGAAGAACAGCCGATTGCTATGAATATGTTATAACAGACGGTATATGTAGACTCGGTTAGCTTTAAGTAGATTAAGCTTTTTGTATAGAGGTGACGTTGCTAATTTTTCCAGTTTGCTGTAATAACCTTTAACTGCTAGGAGTGCCTTTTTTAAACAAACAGCATCACCTTATAGTTCCTAGAAGTGGTGGTGCCCCACACCAATATTCAATAATATAACGTAGAAAAAATAGAGATAATACATAGGTACTTCTAGCTAAACAGGTAAAAGGTATAGCCAACAGTTTTCGGTAAGATTTGTGGCAATTCTAGAAATATGTGTATTCCAGGATAAGTGTTCATTGAACAAAACAGCGAGAAACTCCTGATTGGTCACCTGTTGTATTTGTTGGTTAGGATAACTTTTTCAAGAGTGTAATGGATTGGGGCTTTATTAAGTCCGAAAATTGCATACCTGGTTTTGAAGAAGTTTAAGCTAAATTTATTCGCCTGCATCTCGACATGCAAATTGCCAGCTAATCATTTAGTGTAGTTTCTAAATGTGGCAGAATTTGGCCTGCGAAAAATATATTTGTATCATCAGCATACATGACCAAATCTGACGAATCAGCTATGTTACAAACATCATTTATGGGAACTAAAAACACAAGAGGGCCTAAAATAGATCCCTGCGCCCACCTTGTGTAAAACACAAGCGATTGAAACACAAGTACTGCATTTTACATACTCAGGTCTGTTGCTCAAGTAACTTCGAAACAGATTAAGTGGACTCCCACGTATTCCATAACATTTTACTTAAGAGAATTTCATGCTGCACACTTTCAAGAGCTTTTCAAAGGTCCAAGAACAGACCACGTGTGTATGCTCGGGACTGGATATTATCAATTACTTTCCCTTTACCCACCAGTAAAGCTTGCTCGGTCAATCTATTTTTTTTAAAGCCATACTTGGACAGGGTGATACATTGGGAACACTGAAAAACGTTTCTAATATGAATAAATGGCTCCTTGGAATAACTTAGAAAACACAGTTAATACGGATATAGGTCGATAATTCGTAACTTCATTTCTATTTCCTTCCTTATAAATCGGACACACTCGAGCTATATTTAGTTCATCCGGAAACACACCGCTGGTGAAAGTCAGATTTATAATATAAGCTAGAACATTGCAATGTGATGCCGAAACATATTTCAACGGTACTGGGCGCTAGCGCCACCACTGGACCGAACGGCGCTAGCGTGATTCCACTTACTGCTGCTGAAGCAGACGCTCGATTGAATTTGCGCGTTTTAAGAGCTAATTGTCGCGTTTATTTCTGTAGTTTTGGTTGATAACGAGTGTCAGCATTTCACTTTTTGATCTTCAATATTTGCTGGGGTTGCTGAAGTTTATTAAAGCTGTTGGCACGCGCCGTTATGGCTCTGAACCCGGACGTATTCATACGAAAACCCGGCGTAAGCACCCATTGCTTCAAAAACAATAAGCCCATGTAATCTTTCTTATTCAAGATTTTAAAAGGCATAGGAGCAAGTGATCATTCTCTAGTGTGCATCAGACATTTCAGCGAGCAAGAGTTTGTCTATGTATGAGTTGGCGCTTAAAAAATAGGGTGAGTAGCTACAGAAGGAACGGCGCGCGTGTTTTAATTTGCACTTATCACGTGTTGGTTGATTGGTTTGTTCGGTTTACCGTCCCAAATCGACCCAGACTATAAGAGACGCTGTAGTGGAGGACTCCGGAAACTTAAACTACCTGGAGTTCTTTAACATGCACTGACATCGCAGAGCACACGGATGCCATTCCGTTCTGCCTCCATCGAAAAGTGGCCGTCGAGACCAAGATTCGATCCCGCTTTCTTGGGCACAGCAGTCGAGCTCCGTAACCCCTGCGCCACCCCGGCGGGGCGCACTTATCCGGTGTAAATATAACGAAGACCTCTTGCTGGCAGGATGGAAAAAATGCTCGCTTCTTCACGGAGCACAGCGCTTCCAAAAAAAAAGGAAGGATCGTGCAAGGGCCAGAAGGTCTCATTCTTGTGAATGAAGGTTTTTACACGGAAATTTCACTGAAGTAAACTAGAAAATTCTGCCACCATGGGCAGCCATATGCATGATGAGTTATTTCAGGCAGCGTCTGCAGTGCTGTAGTAATTTCAAATGACAGATTACGTGTATAAACGAGATGTAGTGCATGGCATATTGTGATGTGCAGAGGTATGCGCCAATTAAACTAATTTGCGCGGGGAAAACGAATATCCGCCTGAATCTAGAATGCCAATTACGGTACTGAGTGCGCAAGAAATCGCTGCGCACACTTCTTCACAGTTGCCTTAAATATTAACCAACTTCTTCCCCACTGTTGGACTTGCTTACTCTGGTACGTTCAAAGCGGGGCCACTTCCGCAGGCACATCTATTAGGCGCCTGCCAACTCCGCTGCTCTTACAGAGGAACCTTATTGCCTGGATTCAGTGACCGCTTACCTTTAACCGGTTGTGGGGGCCGCTTCAGGTTTTTTCCATCACTGTAACAACAATGTTGCAGCCCGTGCACGTCGTGGTCCCAGTAGCTAAAACTAGCCAACTTCGGCAACGCGCGGATTCAATGAAGTGCTTAGTTGCGAAATGAATGAGCCTAATACCCCTAAATAACGATAGCTTTCAAAAAGCCCCGAGGGCGGAACAGTGGGAGAGCCGGCTCTCCAGCGGCGATCTGGATTGACAACTTGCCAACTAGGTCTGATACAGCACGCCCAGAGAACAGCGTAGCTCAGCGGAGCCCTGTAATAGGGGCACCGACCCTGTGAGAAGACGGAAGATGAACCACTTCTGCTACTAGAACAAGACCTTCCAAGAGAAATTAACGTATATCCTATCCTATCCTATCCTATCCTATCCTATCCTATCCTATCCTATCCTATCCTATCCTATCCTATCCTATCCTATCCTATCCTATCCTATCCTATCCTATCCTATCCTATCCTATCCTATCCTATCCTATCCTATCCTAATACCCCTATTAAGCTTGTCAAAACCAAACCGATATGTATAATAAATAAATAAATGAACGTAATACTAACGTTCAACTAAAACTGCCCAAGAAAGCACCCTACAGCAGCAGTTCAACGCGTGTCATCCCGCTTACTGCGTCACGCTACCGTACCAAGAGGTGGCACTACGGTATGTACTCGCGCCCAATAGCTTTGATGCCGTCATGGGCGGCGGAAATATTGTGTTTATATTTTACCCATATAAAGAGGTACTTGTTGTGGAACCACAGGCAGCAACGCAATAGAATAAGCTAAAGATTTAATAGGTCACGCATGGAGGGGTTTGATAAAGATTGATCAAAAGTGGGTTTGGCAATTTCAATAAAAAAGTGGTTTATGATGTTTACGAAATTAGTTCCTCTAGTCTGGGAATGAGATATAAAAATTTCTCCATTATTTCTACAGTTGTGCGCGTGTAATATTTCGTTTATTTCATGCCAAAATTCATTGTGGTCGATATAAATTTTGAAGAAGCGTTGTGTATAGTAAGCTTTTTTTTTTACCATGAGGTCTTGAAATCTGCTGTTCGCGGTTGCACAGTCTGAAATACGCCACCAGCAAGAGCTCTGATCTTACATTATCTCAACCTCCTCACTAAACTTTCACCCCCTGGAAGCAACGCGAAAGACACACATTAGCATCAAACTGAACGCCATGCCTCTACATCTTGTCACTGCTTTTATTGGGCTAATTGGGTGCTAGATTCAGACACAGTAGCTGGTGCACAACTGGTCTCGGCCAGCAGTGCCCGTCTCCCTACTCTCTGTGTGCATCCTGTGCGCTGACACTATGTCTGTATATCTCGTTGTTGACCAGTTTATGTAGACCCGAGACGTCTTGAGATGCTTTCAGACACAGCAGAGCGGTGAGAACGGCACTGTGCGTTCTGTTGCAATAGTTAACAATCCACCCCACTATTGAAACAAATGCGGTCTGGACTGAGGCCTTCCTGTGGCGGCGCTACACAAATACTGCATTCACCAAATATATTAAGGAAGGTACTGACTTCTTGCTCATATTGCACTGATCACATATCTATTCACTCTTGCGCTAGTAATCGGGGACATTAATTCAAGTTTTTGTTTATTTACCAGGGCTGATAGCTGCTAGGAACAGCTTGGTTGAGGATTTGTCTGTGACTGCTAGTCGCGGCCGTACGCACATGAATTGAATGGAGCGAATACTGCAAAAAATTCTAACTAGCGTAGTGACATTGTAAACATATATCAGGAGTACGTTTTGAAATGCGTATATGTCCCAAAGAAAGAAAACAAGTTCGAATGAGTTGAATTTCAAGGATAAGTACCTATGATAATTAAAATAATCTTCATTTCTGTATTAGCATGCAATTGTAAAGACTGGCAGTGGCACAAACAGGCCAGCGATATATTAAGAAAATACAATGTATACTCATCAGTGTTGATGTTATTCGAAAATGTGCGTTTAATAAGTGCTGCAGCAAGTGGTGTTTAAATATTTAGTTTGATTATTTCGAAATTCTGGAATGAATCAGAGATCCATCTTGCGGGTGCAGATCGGATTTGAAGTGGCAATTAAATGTTCATTGCTTATTAAGAGGTGCCTAAAAGTTTGTTGTAGTAGGGCGGTGAGTTGGGCTAGTTGGGTTATGTTCATCTTGAGGAAATATGTGCCGTAAGTCATAGAAGATAGCCTCCTGTACAGTTTCATGTTACTTTTATTACTTTTTATGTTTGCTGGCTATGTGCCGTGTTTCTAGGCGAATTATAGATATGTTTTCCTTCGGAATAAATTTTAGTTGCGAGACAGCGCTTGTGTTGTGTACTTCTCCGTCCGCCGTCTCTGTTCGCGCTGTTTAATTCTTCAAGGTGCCTAAAAGTTAGTGGAAATATTTAAAAGAGTGCGACGTATAAAAGGCGTATATGCACAAAATGAACTATTTTGTAACGCTGGAAGGCATGTTGTGTAGGGTAGAGGCAACGAGTGTTATTAATATAGCGAGTAAAGGTTTTGTGAAAACTGTTTTTTTGTGACACATAAATAATTTTAGACGGTCGCCCAAACTAAGGGGCAATAGTCCAGAAGAGAGCAAAATAACATGAGAAATTTTAATTTTTTTGTGTCCGTCGATAAGCGCCCGAGACATTGTAGTTCTCCCGCTATAGAAGAGAGCAACTGGCAAGACACCTAGGGGCTAACTGCTATTCATTATTAGATATGTCGCGCCGACGGGCACGGAAACACGTAACGAACTTTGCCTGTCAGTTGTTCTGTTCATGTTATCGCATTACGGACCACTTAGCGCGACATACCGACTATTGGAGAAAATTTTTTTAAAACACTCTCCAGAATCTTGTCACAATTAATTTACACCGAGAAGATACCCTACGATTTCATGATTATCTATAGTCTCGAAGCCTTGATTTCTGCATTCATTTGCGTTAGGCAGCATAGCTGACAAATTATTTTCACGGAAAATCATTAGCTTTGTGTCTGCGACACTTATTTGAATATAAGTGTCGCAGAATATTGAACAAGAACTGTTTTGCAGTTTGGTAAGTCTAGCGCTTTTACGGAAGGCTAAACTTTTGTCCAAGCGGTTTGCTTGGCCAATATGCAGTCAATGCCTGAAATCGCATTGCTCGCCATTCGCGCTTACAAAAAAAATAAATTACTTTTCTCGTGACCCTCTAACTCTTGTTAAACTTAATCCCAAGACGTTTTCGGTATGTGATCATTGTGTAACGAGGACCACCAACCGCTTTCGGATAATGAATGCCCCGCACATGGAACAGATATTTTGTGGTCGTGCTTACTGGAAAACATCATTCCAACGGCCCATTATTCCTAACCATAATACAGTTCCTGTTAAGATCACCGCTGAAAATGTCGCACATTTCATTGTCTGTAGACAATCACCAGCGCGTAAGTTCCCCCCCCCCCCCCCGACATGAATTCTAAAAACAAAAATAAACTCTCTATCGATTTCCACTCGGACTTTTTTGTGATCTTACAGCATTCATCATGTGGCTTGATCGCTCCCAGCCTCAAAGTTGACAAGGTCATCCCTGTTATTGAAACCGGGGGAAATAGCCCCACATTTTTGCCACCTGAAACCAAAATCTTTTTTTTTCTAAACATCATTACTGCCGAAAATGATTTTTTTTTTGTGACACGCAACTCCTAGAACTCACGACTGACTTTCAATGCAACATGAACGCCAACTTACAAACTGACTGCATTTTTTTATTTTGCTGAAGCTTTCGACCAGGTCGTAAATCTCCGTCAGTTCTCGAAATTATCAGATTGGTTTAAGCGCACAAAAACCTATCTGAGTATGAACCAACTTAGCCCCACAACGCATATTACTCGAAATTATCTGCTCTTTGCTTAGGCACTTTAACACTGACATTACCTCGTAACTTCCTTTCTTTTCGACAGCAGTTTACATCTTTAAGAAGCTTACCTCCACAATCTTTGATGTGACATTTAGGTTATGCTCCAAGGCAGTGCTATTGGTCCCTAAATGTTTCAGATGGACATTGATGACTTATTGACTAGCATATATTGTTCTCCGCGCCTTTTCGCAGACAACTGTAACGTACACCACTCTGTTAAATCCATGGATGGTCGCCGTTCTCTCCAAGTGGAAGTAAAAAAAAATCTTAAATCTACTAAGTGGAAAGATATCTCTCTGTCAACCGCAAGTGCACTAATTCTGATTTTACGCACCTCATAGACAGCGCTATAGCGTCTCGGGCTTCATTGTATAATATATATATATATATATATATATATATATATATATATATATATATATATATATATATATATATATATATATATATACAGGTATTCATCTAATGCGTAATCTTTGATGGGCCACGCACATGCACGCCATTGCACCAAAGGCCCGAAATCGCTTCGGTGCTTGCGTCGAAACTTGAAAAACGCTTCGCTCTTAGCAGCGCAAGAAAAGATATATACCTATGTTTCGTACGTCCACAAGTAAAGGTTGAATCACCTACGTACCCTCCATTTCTAAACTACCTAATCAGAATAAATGCTATCCAAAATAGACCGTTCATTCCAATACATGCAACTACACTCTTCACAGCAGGGGGAGAGGTGTTGAAAGCGAGACTTGTCTCGAGCCTTTACACATTCGTCGTTCCATCGCTCTTTAATGGTTATTTCATAAACATATTACAGTAGCAAGTCATTTCCATCACTTCTGGAAGTGCCTTAATGCATTCCACGTCGGCTACATAAACAGTACAGCATAAAATGCACACAAAGAAGTCAAGCTTTAAATTCACCCGCATTTAAACGTGCAGGTGTTATTTAAAATAATCTTCCTGACATTATTGCGTGCATCCGCAACCAACAATAATTGAATGACCAGCTTCGCGAGCATATATAGAATGATATCGGGACCTCCTTTACCGTTGTTTTGCCGTATCAAAGTATATTTCTGTTTCATTGCTATTGCGTCCAGTTTTCGTTTATTGTGCGCTTTACATTTGCAGACTGAGATTGCTAAAAAGAACGCTGCATGTTTTTAGATGTGTAATTGCCACGTATTGCATTAGTATCACTACTAATAACCCGGCATCTATTATATTTTCGCCATTAGGCATTGCCATAGTAATTAGTTTCTATTAAATGTTTCCTTGCATCAGATGTTGCATTAACTAGACCCTGTTGTACACATGTCATTATTCCCCCCCCCCCCCCCCCCCCCTCACTGCCCTTCTGTGCCGTGCAAGATAACATGATTAAACAGATAAAGTGGCACGGCAGCGTTGCGCTGCAGAGTCAGCTATGTTTGAAACCAGGAGACACAACTCGCAGGGTGCTATTGTGTGGCTTCACTTCAGAACTGTATTATCAGTGCTTTAGAGCTTTCCGCGCTACCGACTTTCACCACAGGCTATCGCACAAAGTGGGATAAAAGTCGGGTGATCGCGAAACTCGGGGTATCTTTCATAGCGCCTTGTGCAGAGGACTGAGTTGATTGGAGGAAATCATCGCCGCTATCTGCCGAAGTCGCTCCCTGGGAGGCATACTTATCCCCTATATGATTGCCGTTGTCCCCGATCCTATGTCAGTTGTCGTCGCCTACCTTTGTTTGCGGGGACGAGCTCGTAATTTTCGAACTCAAAAGAAAATAAAAAATCTCGCTGAAAGACGACAGATCAAAACCGTGGTGAGAGAAAAAAGAAGTGAATTAAAACAGAGGGTGTAGGCCATAGATTTTTGAAAGTAACCCTTGGCTGCCACTACCCGCTTTCAGCTATATGAAGGATTTTTTCTTATGAAGAGGACACCGATACTGCGGGTTCATTTTGCCAACAATATCTTGGCAAGCTTCTGATCATAACTGTCCTTTCAAGCCCTTTGACGGTGTTCTCATGTCTGATTAGTAACATTTGGTAACGGCTCCACATATCATGCCCTCGGGAATGTGGACGTAGGAATTACTGCGCTTTCAACGGACCTTCCTGAGAAGGCCAGTTTTCAACTGCAAGCAGAGGGCAATAAACAACACGGAGATGAATTATCTGCATGTATCCATACGTGTCGAAGCCATGTTTTTCATGAGGAGAAGTAACATTTTATGACATAGGTTTCTCTCGGGAACATTCTATCTTCGGCAGCTTCCATCGTGGATGTTTTGAGATATCCACAAAAAATGTAAAATATGTATGTTGAAAGTGTAATTCTTTCTTGGCGTCCTAGCTTGAAATAAAAAAAAAATGGCTTCAGTTTTATTTGTTTCCTCCTTTTGTGACCATTGTTCGAACCTGTACGGGATAGCGCTCTCACTTTGCATTCGGGGACGCGTGCACTATTTCGCAACATTTTCTCAGACACTGTATTCCACTCAATTCTGACTCACTTTGCCGATCCATTACTGTAGTAAAACCAGCGCGAACACGCGCTGGCGAACACGCGCATCGTCATAAGTGAGGGAATTCGGCGTCCGAGGTGCAATTCGTCCCGCTAACACTTCATCAGTCTGCGTGCTGAGTGCTGCCACAAGCAAGGCTCGCTGCCGTGTTGGGTCGGTAATAGCATTGGCTTCAAAATATGCTTCAGCCCTTGTAAGGCACGCTTTCCACTTATCTGATGTGTCGTCGAAAGTCGAAAGCTGCAGGTTGGTCATAGCTCTCGTCGGTGCTTCACGTTGCGGCAGGCTGTCGGCTTCAACTTGCCTTGTCAGATGGAAGGAAGGGTGCACTAGGTGTGATCCTCCTGTGAGGGTACAGACCTCAACCTGCGACCATCATCATCCTACGGCTACCCCAGGCATGGCGTCCCGCACCATAAGGTTTTGGGGGTTTTTTGTTTCGGTGAGCGGGCTTTTCCCAGCCAAGGGGCTCATGCAATCGGGCCTATTCCCACAGGGGCGGGGTCGCAGTGCATATGCACCACGTCCGCACCACCCCGGTGGGTCGAAGCCTGACACGAGCAAGTCTTCTAATATCTCACTTCTAGTTTTCCGTTTTCTTCTTTGAAGATCACCATGGGAGTGTCCCCATTCTTCAAAAAACTTTTCTCCCTAGGTGGCGTCTCTCTCTCTCTCTAGGTGGAACCATAGTTTTTTCTGATTTTGGCCTTCACTTCATGGGGGCTCGGAGTCTTGTTCGAGTAGGCCGCTTTGCAGCGGGCCAACCAAACCACTTTTACCGCAAGGGTAATTTTCGAACTCGTCGCCACTGTTGTAAAGCCAGCGCGAACACGCGCTGCAACATGAACGCTGGTCGGCAGTGAACAACCACGTTTATTGCCCAGAGCCGAGATTTTAAACCTCTCGAGCTGAGAAGGTTACAGAAGAGGGAGAGAAGCGTGAGCGACAACGCAGTCACGAGGCTGCCTTCAGCACAGGAACGCAGGCACGCGCGGCTGTCTTTGGCACAGGAACGCAGTCACGCGGCTGCCTTCGGCACAACCAAAGAAATACAACGATTACACTCACTCAAACTCGCCGCCTTTCGTTGATTGTGTCGCGGCACTCTACCGTATTGCATAATCAGAGAAGAGTGGTGCACTTAATTACTTTTATTAATTATTTACTTTCGTTGTAAAATTACTGCCTGAAAGTTAATCATTTCATTACCAAACTGCTCGTTCAAGAAAGTATTTCATTTCATTACAAACTAACGAGAAAAGCAATTGACTTACAGTAACGTCTTCAGTGTAGATAAATTACTGCCACATCTTGTGACATCCTAGAAATGTGTAGTATTTCTATATATTTGAGACACTAGGATTTTCGACACGCGTCAACACGTATAAAATACTCCTTTTTTAACGAATAGTTTAGAATGGGATGCTGCCCTCCCTAATTCCCAGTTCTTTCACCTTCAATAATTTATGACTTGTAGCTATCTGGAGTCATGTATTTCAACAGAGTTTTATGTGTCATTCATTTATGTAATCATTTTACGCTTTCGCATTATTTATAAATCATTTTCGCATTTATAAATCACAGCACTTCTTAGTATATTATTCTTGCTTATATCGCTTATGCATTCTTATCCTGCTTGGACATTCGACAAACACGAGTATTTTATAACTAAAACTAGAATAAATCGAGCGGTGAGCAGTCGGGCTTAACATCAAATCGTAACCATTTGAATACTTTCACTAACGACGAAAGATAACGCCTTCTTTAATGCCGAGTAACATGCCGTTTTCTCAAACGTTTTCTGAGGCTTTTTGATAGGTTGCTTTTTTTGTTGATTCCTAGACTCAATGTTCATCTGGTATTATATTCACCGTTCAAGATCTCTCTTCTTATATTTACGTGGTTCATCTGTCAATAAAATCAATAAGATGAGTGGCAGCTGGGGCTGGAGCCCTCTGCCAATTCTTCGCGCTTTTGGGCCTCCCATTCAAGACATTGAAGAATAGAGAACAAAGATAGTTTTTTTTTAGTTTTTTATCCAAAAGATTAGCCAGTAGCACTAGGTATGATGAGCTCCTTATAAAGTAAACCACAATAACAAACGTAACAAGACGTCCATTTCTTAATAAAATGGCACGTTAATGGTGAAGCAAAATTGTTTAACTACACCTTGCGGTAAGCCCCGCCTCCTTTCAGGAATTCTGACGCAAAGCGAGCCACAAGAAATTTTCTTTTCACTCGATTTGATTTTTTTTCTGGTCTGAATGGACGACAAGCACAAGTGGTGGCCAGAGCTCCAATTTTAAAGGAGTATAGAGCTCGTGTAATCTAGTCGAAACTAAATTACACAAGCTGTTCACGAGCCTATTGTAAAGCTACTCGGACGGATCATCATACGCACACTGGGATACGAATACGTAAGAAATATGCCGTGTGGTCCTCTTTTTAACCATGCAATGCCATCGGCTATGCTTGCGTGGATACCATTCAGGTTAAGACCATTAAGGTTCGAATCATGACAGTTGTTGTACCACCAGGAACCACGATATAAGACGGAGCAGCTGCTCTCGTCGGCCAGGTCATTGTCCTTGTCGTACGTGGAAAACTTCATTCCATCGCAAACTGACATGCTGTCCCAGTCTGCAAACGTGGACGCAAGCAGAGTATCAGTATAAATCACTCTTTCACTTGTAGACATTTATTGGGCGGAGTATAAATATCGTGAATT
Source organism: Amblyomma maculatum (assembly GCF_055883805.1). NCBI lineage: Eukaryota > Metazoa > Arthropoda > Arachnida > Ixodida > Ixodidae > Amblyomma > Amblyomma maculatum. Next base: position 122,781,742 of record NC_139346.1, read on the forward strand.
TTTTTTGATTACTTGCACTGTAAATTGAAGCACCCAAGTTAGGAGCAGCAGTGCAATAGGTGGTGCCAAAGAAAACTGATCTACTCAAGCATTGAATTGCTCTGAAACCAAACATAATTTTTGATAATACGTATCCTAATCCGAAAATCGTGCAACATAGTAAAGACAGTCCCTTCAACAGCTCAACCTTTATAGGATATCTGACTTCTACCACTAACACTATTAAGGTTTAAATCTTTCTCTTTCTCGGATTTCAGATGTGTACGGTTCTTTTATATCGTACATTATTATTGGCACAAACCCTTGCCGCAGTACCTATTGAAAGAAGCGATCAGTACCATACTACAGCTTCCGGGCACTCAAATCAAGAAAGATAATGATCTCGTGAACAGTGCTCCTTTACTTCAAATGGGCTTTCGATAAGATTTCACAGTATGCGGTACAAGAAAATCGTAGCTTCTTGATTTCGAATATAAAATATAAAACTTAATAAAAATTACTGCAGCCAACCTTAAAGCAGTACAACGGTTCAGAGCCTAGCATCGCAGCCTTGAATTGCATGCAAGCAGGAAATTCTCATATTAGAGCGTACTGCGAGGCTGTACCGAATGTAGCCAATAAACAGAGTCTCGTAAAGGTGCAGTAAGGGGCTCTCAGTTGAATCCCATTTGATGCCAGCACTGAAAATATGCATTGGACTGCCCAGATGTACCTTTACGAAAGGCACAATTGAAGAGACACATGCTTGTCCAATATCAATATATTTGTCACACGAACCACTTCGTGTATACTTACGAACTTTTACATCACACTGTTTTCACCCATTGAGTAAGATTCTGGACGAGCAGCTGGAATGCAGTTTAAAATTGCACTCCGCTGCCATCAGGCGCAAGTATCAACAGGGTATATGCCTGCCATATCGTGCCACCCAACCACCATGGGTGATGGATAAACCTTTGGTGCACCTTCGTGTTCTTCGGATACTAAAGAAATGAATGGTGCCACTTAGTGGGGTCAAACAATAGCTGCCGCGAAACAACTGGCGCACATCTAGCCAAAATATCCTAATTATATTCACGCATACATCGCCGGATCTGTGGTCATACCAGCAGCTGTGGTCATACCAGCTCAGAAAATGAATCTACATTTCCTTTTGGGACATACTTCTACAGCAACCGCTGCTGAACTTGCAGCCCTTCGGGAATCTATTCGCTACATATAGGGGAATCACCTCAAAGACTGCAGTGGAAATTTTGGAACATTCCTTACGCCACATCGCCTATCATTCTCTGGCACTAAAAATATGGAGGTCCTTACATCTGCCCAACTGAAAGGCCACAGGATAATGTTTCAATGGATCCTTGCCCACTGCGGGCAGGAATCCACATTATTTATATATTTGAACAGGTCGACTCCCTAGAATGTTCAACTTGTGGCATCCCGAAGAATGTGGAGCATATATTATTGGTGTCCAGTGTATGCGTGTGAATTTAATGTGCTAGTCACTTCAGCGTTTAGAGAAGAGCCTTCTGTCGGAGAACTGCAGCTGGGCGCTTTACAGGACAAGGGGAAGGGTGCCCTGGCAGTGCGGGATCTTTGCTGTTTTTTGTGCGCCACCGGACTTGATTCGCGCTTGTAAAGAAAGCTGCCGCGCCTGTATATATTTTAATATGCTTTCTCCCACATCGTCACCCATCATGATCATCTTTCTTCCCCCCTTCCCCAGTGCAGGGTAGCAGGTCAGATTTTAATTATTCCGTCCAACATCTATGCCTTTCCTTTCAGTAAATCCATCTATCTATTTGAATTGCATGCCGGTCTCGTCCACCAGAGGGCGCAAATTGTTTGTCAGGTGTGAAGAAGAAAAACACAACACCGGGTGTACGAAGTAGAAGAAGCAAGAAGCGCTGGCTCCTCTCGCCACATCTAAGATCAGTTCTCGGAAGGACATGACCTTGAGGATTGGCGCGGGAGAAGTACATATTGTGCAATTAAATCACAGCTGTTGTCGACGCTGACGTCGAGCGTCACAGCCTTCCTACGCATCTGCGGATGCACTCTGGACAACGTAGGTGCTGAGGAATACTAACGTGAGAGTTTTCTTTGTTTATTGTCTCGTGTCTCCGGCCACCCTCGGAGAGAATATGGCTGAGCTTTCTATCGATGAGCACGATTGTTTCTGATTTTCAGCCACTTGACAGGGTAAGGAAGAGATTAAGACAAAAATCTAGGAGAGGGGTAGCGAGACCTGAGAGCTCATTTGAGCATTACCGCACCTCGTAAGGCTGACTAAACTATGAACAAACACTTTCCTCAACACTCTCCCTCTTCATAAACAGTGCCTTTGTGAATGAAAGCTTTTTTTCTAGAAGACCTAGCACCAAATAGAGAAATACTATGACCGATAATGGATCCAGTGATTCCTATGGTACTAGTGTTTGTCTTTTCAATGTAGATGAAAGTATCCTGGTTTGAAAAATTAATCACGAGGCCATAAACGAAGGGCTTTCGTTCGAAAGAATGCGGAAGTGGCGGTGGTCTAACGGTTTGTATCATGTAGTGACTGCGTATCCTGTGAACACAAGCGTGATAGCCGATGCTGGCTCGATGGCGTGTGACCGAGGCTACTTTTTTTTCTTCATGTGTGCGCATCAAGACTACCGGACTCGGTAAAACGTTCACCGAGCGATGTTATCTTAAACTATCGCTACAGCTGATGTTCTATAAGCAGGCCAGTAAGGATGAACTGTTCACACGTGATTAGGCCACACTAGCCTGTCTTTACGTTTTAAATCCATACATCAGGACAGATGCCAAAAGAAGCTGAGAGAAGCAGAAGCCGAGAAGAAGCAGATGCAGATAAGCTGTCTTGGAAACCTTTCCTAATTTTCAGTTATTTTTGTGATTCTTTAATCAACTTCACTGCGGAAACCTTTGTTAAGGTACTGGTTTTGGGAGAACATCTATTTTTATCGACCTTTAAACGAAAAGAGCTAGGTTATAATACATTCAAGTAGTGTTTTAGACCCGTTATTTCGTTTGAGCAGTGCTTGATTAGAGTGCTTTTCTATTACCAACTACATATTTCGAACACAACGGATGCACATTTAACGCCAATTCGGCCGAAGAGGCCAACGCTTTATGTCGATCCAGCGTTGTGGGGCTGACTAAATTCTACGCTGACATGCTGGTACTTCAGGCTCGTTGATGACACCCGGTGCCATGTATCAGCCAAGGTCAGTCTGTCCGCCCACTTGACCTTAAATGAGCCCGAGGTCACAGTGTGGCTGTATAGTTCAACCATGGTTGCATCTATTGCAACGAAAAGATTAGGGCTCTAAAACATTCTAGTAGTGTTTTAGACATGTTATTTCATGAGCAATGTGATAATTACAGTGTATTTCTATGTTCTATTACAATGCTCTTCTATTTATTTTCTATCTTCTATTTCGAAGAGCACTGATGCACCTTTAATGCTAATTCGGCTGAAGAGGCCAACCATTTATGTCCATTCAACGTTGTGGGGCTGACTAAACTTCACGCTGACAAGATAGTGCTTAAGGCTCGTAGATGACACCCGGACACACGGGGCCATTTATCAGCCAAGGTCAATCTGTCTGGCCGCTCGACCCTAAACGAGCCAGAGGTCACTGTGTGGCTATATATTTAAACCATGGTAGCATCTTTTGTGTACCACCAGTCAACATTTGACATCAATTTTTTGTCGCCAAGTACAGCACCAAGTGTGGCCTTTTGTAGTAGACAGTGTCCTGGACGCAGTAGTCTCGGCAGCTTAACCGCTGCAAAACCACACTTGCCCATCTGTACTTAAGCCTCATCAAAACAAAACCATGCAAAACAACGCTTTCGCTTCGCCTAAGTCGGTATCGAAGGTTTAAACATCAGCCATGTTATAGTATAATCACTTATTTTACCAACCACCAGCTAGCGCCTGCAGATGACGCCCCCTCATATGTGCGTTCCTACTTGATTTCGACGATGTTGTCACGTTCCTTTGCATTCCTGCCTCCGAGGTTACACACATATCATTTCCCTTTCCATAGCTGTGTGTGTTGTTATCAACTTGAGTTGAACGAAAATAGAACGAAGAGCCACGATCTGTGCATCGATCGCTTAAGGCCTTTCGTTTTATTTTTCTGAATTTTCTTTGCTTCATGAGAAAATAGTGCTTTGTAACTGCTGATACATACATACATACATACATACATACATACATACATACATACATACATACATACATACATACATACATACATACATACATACATACATACATACATACATACATACATACATACATACATACATACATACATACATACATACATACATACATACATACATACATACATACATACATACATACATACATACATACATACATACATACATACATACATACATACATACATACATACATACATACATACATACATACATACATACATACATACATACATACATACATATTAGTCCTCACATAATGTTATCAGTATATCGCAAAAACGCTTTAGCTGAGTGCGAATTTCGCATTGCGGAGTATTGAATTCTTCCAGAGATCCACTCAAATTCCGGCTAAATCCATTCGGCAGCCTAGCAGGTCTTTAGAGCCAAGATACAGCATTGATATGTCATGTTCTGGTAAACAAGGTTTCGAAATTATTTCACGCTGTACGCAGCGAAAAACATCGAAGGGAGAGGATATCAAAATTTAGAAAAATGACCGAACAAATGGTCCAATTCTGTCACGTCTTACGAACTTTTGACTAGTGTCATTGGATAGTGTAAACCACTGCGGGTTACATGACACAAGGGTTGCTGTCAAAGTCACTTGTTATGTCATAACGTTGGAATGAAGCAGGCTCCTATCGGCGGCTGTCCCTCCTGCACCAAGCGCTCGGAGAAAATGACTTATTGCAGTGCTACCATGGTATATAATCATGCGCATACTGCCAGTACAGTATATGGCAACCCATCGGGCCGAATTCTAGTCCCTATGATCACCCTAGTTTAGCCAAACTGATCGCTTTCAAGACGCTTCGCGTACCGGAAATGAACATAACGTCCTTTATGAAACGGCAGAATCTCACCTGTAGGGCCGAGGAATTTTCCTAGTTTCATCTTAAAGAGTTCGCCTTCGTTGGCAATGCGAACACTCTCATAGTCTACTGATTGGTAGTCGTTTGTGCCGTTAATCAGCATCACTCGAAGTGTCATGACCTCTTTTCCGGATGTAAGAGCGTGCAATGCCCGATTGCCTGCATGGAAACAAAGAAAGAGATTCGATTAAATTCAGATAAATTTGGTGGTCGCTGAATTACGGCACTGCAGTACCACGGAGTGGCTCATAAATCGTCACTAAATGTAACAGAATATTGCGAGTCCTGCTACTTGGGGCATAATTTAGTGGTGAGGTAGAAAGGGCACTTTGTAGCAGACTGTTATTCGATGCTGATGAGAAGAGTCTAAGCAACTAATGGATAGAAAACCCTTACGTCGTAAGTTCTTCAAGCGTGCAGAGAAAGCAATTAAAAGTGGGATATCCAACCAACATTCTTACGAATCGAAATTGATTTTAAGGCACCCTTGGAATAAATACTCTAAAATACGTTTATGAACATAATGATAAATACGGTCCAAGCTTGTGATGCGAATCTAAGTTTTCCTTCTGAAGGCTGCCCTTATCAACCGAGCATTTACACTTTGCCAGGCAGGTGATGTGCACATATTGAGATAATTGCGAGGCAACCGCGAAATAAAGTGCATACAATTGATTAACACATTGATGGGAATGGTCCATGCTTCTTACAGGCACCAACTCAATTAAGCTTCTATTGTTTGTGCGGCACTCACGAGTAATCGGAGTACATTAGAAAAACATTGAAGTCTGGTTTTAAGCAAAATTGCAAGCATGTAATGCCGAAATTAGTGGACGTGCAGATGTTGTGATTAAATTGCAGTTTACAATACGTGAAAATATTAATTTCAGGAACAGAAATGCAGATGATTGAGATGTTTGGTAATACGATGTATGAGCGCAATTCTTTTCGTTGCACATCGCCTGGCTGTTTAGATGTTAGCGGCGTGAGCTACAAGCACAGATCCTTTTTGCCAAACGAACAGTTCCGCAATCTCACAGAGATTGTGCTCGGCCAGAGTCACCTCGAGAATAACCACAAAAGTTTTAAGGCGAAGCCTTTCTGGGCTCATGGCGAATATCTGGAATCCGGGAGATGTGTCAGCGAGGTTCTGCGAGATTACGCGAGATGTGTCAGTGAGACGTCGCAATAGGTTCTGGCGAAGAAGGCAAACAAAAAAAAAGTAATGAAATTTTAATGAGTACTCAAATACGCAAGGTAGAGGAAAAAAGGTGACAAAAAAAAGGCGTTGGCCAATAACCTTTAAGCGAAGCTAGCACAATTGTGTAATGTTTTAAGAGTGTTTATATAAGTATTACCGTACCTTCCGTTTGTTCAGCGAGAGCCAACTGAAAATCGGAGATAGTTTATGAAAACAAAAGCGAGCAAAATTAAACTCGCTACTTCTCCACAGTTCTGTCGCGTAATGCATTAGGGATGCATTTTTAAACACAAAAAAATGGTAGCTTGAGTCCGCTATTTATAGTATTTTCTTTGTCTATTTTTGTTGCCTTAACCATCGTATCATTCTCTGAACGTGCAGGAACTCTAGAGGACGAAACATAAGCTTTGTTTGAAGTCAGGACACCACCCTCACTGCCGTTCACCAAGCTGCCTTTCCGCAATCTGTCTGATAAATTAATGTTCTGTACGACTAGGAAAGCTGGCCTTAGGTCAGGCAAATCTTAGGCCTAGGTTGGCTTTAACCGCTTGGAACAGTACGGTAACGCAATTGTACTGCCTTATTCCGCGTACTGTTAATTTTCACCTTGAAATTTAGAACGCGACAGTGCCAGGGGACCTTCTGCATACGAACAATATCATTCACGATACTATCTGGTACTTGTGTGTTTATGATGACCACTGTCGATTTCGGTAGACTGAAGAATCCTGCCTCCTAGGTTGGTCAATGAAACCTGTCATGGGGTGGCTCCCTGATCCACTGTTTACGTCAACAGCCACGCTTCCACGAACGGACTGCCTAAGAAATGCTTCGCTCTAAACCTTCCCGAAAACGGGGCGAAACTTCTTTTCTCGTGAAAAAAAAAAAAAAAACGCACTGTAACAACAAAATAACAGTGCCAGAGGATGCTTGAGCACATGCTTTGGCTACCGAATGATATATTCACATAGGTTCTACATTGACTAGCAAACTCGATTGCTAGCGAAGTGTGCGCAGCAATTCAGCCGTAATTGAACCCGTGTATTTGCAGGAAAATGTGAAAAAGAGAGGTAACACTAAATTTTAAAAAGGAAAGCTCTTCATTAAGTATAAGTTTATCTTTCACTATATCGGTGTCAGGATTATTTGACCAACATGTTTTTTGTGTGGAGTCTAACGTCCTAAAGCAACTGAGGCTATGAGAGACGCCGTAGTAGGGGGCTCCAACAATTTTAGCCACCTGGTTTCGTTAACGTGCACAGGCTTCGCACAGCACACGGGCACCCATTTCCAACGAAAAGCGGCCGCCGTGGTCGGGATTCCAATCCGAGCCCTTGGGAACAGTAGTCGAGCGCCGTAACCACTGCACGCCCCCGGCGGAGGCCCGACCAACATGAAAGTGCGTTCATATGGAGAGATTCTGCGTCCCTCCTATATCACTATTTACTTGGCGCTACAGGAACCAGTAAATGAGGCCTCGGTGTTATAGCGTCAGTAAGCAAGATTATTCACCCTTTACATCGCGTACAGGAGCGGCCATAAAACCTATAAATTATCATTTCTCTTGTTGGATGATTTTCATGTTTCGTGCTGCACCTCTTAAGATATTCAGCAATCAAATGCGGACAGAACACTTACTAGGCGGCGTAAGAGGGTTATCACCAACACAAAGCTTCCCTCCTTACCGGTAGACACATTTTACGTGTCGCCTGCGATACTACAGGGTGTTCCATATCCACTGGTTAGTTAGAGGGTGACACCGGCGAACACTCAAAGAATGCGTTACTGTAAAAAAACACCTCATTATGTAAACAAATAAATCGCCGTTCCCATAGCCGAGTGGTAAAACAGTGGACGCAAACATCGGAGGTCGTGGTTTCACACCCAGCCGGCACCGTGTGGTCTTTTTTTCTTCTACTTTATAACCAACACAAAAAGTGCATTCCCCTCTGCTTGCCTTTCTATATCGTGCATTCCCCTCTGCTTCCTTATCTATATCGTAAGAAAGCTGTCTGGGGAACTTCGGGCTCATGATTTTGTTTTCAAAAATACTCAGGCAATTTCTGACTTTGTTTCAGCTTATCTGGTAACAAATGTCTAATTTAAAATGCTATGTTTTCAGTCAGCACTGAGTGAAATTTCAGGTCTAATGCATTTTTCTTCAACTGAACGCTTAGTTACACGTCAACGTGAAACGGCCGTTTGAGTGTATACATACACACGTAGTATTGCTTCCTACGTGTCTGCGCTGCATTTTTACTTGCCTAAACATTCCCATTTTGCAGAGCAGACTTAGGAAACAATAATTCGCGTTCATAAATATTACTTGCATATGCAATTTACTTGCATAAATATTCCGATTTACAGTTCCTCTTGGATCTCTCGGACCTCTCGGAGCGGACGTACGCGCTCGATTTCTCACGACTAGGCGCGTTTCTCCCAGCGTCAGTCGCCTATCAGGGCTCGGCGAGAGCGGGTGTGCACAAGCGCTCGCTCCGGCGAGCTCGCCCGGTCGCCTGCCTTGGTGCTATCTCCTGCGTTCACGTGTCCTGCTTGCTGCCTCGCGGGCCGCAGTCCTGTTGTGCCCCGGTATCCTGTGGTACAATCTCCGGGCCATCCTGGCCCACTCTCGCTGGCTTCTGGCAGCCCTACTGCCGCAGTGGTCCCTGATTCATGTCTGCCAGCACGCCCCCATCGCTTCATCCTGCGAGGCGCCCCCAGTGCTGCAATGGATACCAGGATTTCCGTTACCTGTCAAGCACATCCCTGTCGCCTGTGGCACATCCCTGTGGCTGCCCGCTTCGGCCTACTTCTGCTCCTTCGGAGACTCAGTCCTCCTGGCCTCTGCTTCCTCATCTTCCGTGGGCCCTGACGCACCCAGCGTCTCCTGTCGCTTCTCCTGCGGTCCTCCCCGCTGCTTCGCCAGCACTCCCGTGCGCTTACGGGCCTCGATGCGCCGCCTTTCCGGCGGTTCCTTCAGCGTCAGCCGCCGCGCCTCTGCCTCGGCAGATGTACCTATGCGGTCCCTCCTTCTGCCTCCCGGATTTCCCCAAGAGACAGCTTCCAGTGGTCTCCCTGCTCGCGGGCCTTGGCGCGCCATCCGCCTAGATGGTCCCCTAAGTGCCAACCGCCGCGCCGCTGGTTGGTTGGTTGGTTGGTTGGTTGGTTCATAGGAAGGGAAAGGCGCAGTATCTGTCACACTTGCTCTGTGGACACCTGAACCGCGCCGTAAGGGAAGGGATGAAGGTGGGAGTGAAAGTGGATAGAGAGAAAGGGGGGCCGTAGTGGAGGGCTACGGAGTAATTTCGACCACCTGGGGATCTTTAACGTGCGCTGACATCGCACAGCACACAACGCCTCTTTGTTTCGCCTCCATCGAAACGCAGCTGCCGTGGCCGGGATTCGAACCCGGGAACTCCGGCACAGTAGTCGGGCGTCTTACCACTGCCGCTGCCAAGGCAGCGGTTTCCGTGCGATCATCTCCTGCTGCTGCCCGGTTTCACCAACGCGGCAGCGTACTGCGGTTCCCCCGGCAGTCCTCGCGCCACCCCACCGGGGTGTCGCTCCGGAGTACACCCTCGGGCCTTCAAGACCGTTCTGACTCCCTCCCGGAGCTAGGACGCTTGTCGAGGAGTGCGCTGCTCGCAACGAACCCGACCCTGCACTTGGCTCGGACTTGCCGGTCGTGTCTGAATTTGTGGTGAGTGATCTGCGGGCACTCTGAATAGTCCTGTGTCAGTGGTCCTCGGCGCTGTGCTTCGTGCTTCGGCCCTTCTGACTCTTGCGGTCGTTTTGCTCGAGTCCCCCCCCTTTCCCCCACCCGTTCCCAACCCTCCCTTTAACCCATTCCCCTGGTCGCCAAAAGTGCCGCCTCTCCTACAGGCCGGCATAAGTCGTGAGCAGTATCCCCTCCCCTCTCATCATAGTCAGCACCACCACCTGTTCCCGTTTACCGGTACTACTAAAGTAAAAGGGATTTAAAACTCCTACAAAGAAATTCTTTCAGATTCTTGCCTTACTACTCTGTCGGCAGGAGCAATGACAAGAACACTGAGCGGTGGCACCATCAAGTTGCTGACATTCAATACGTATTTGAGGTTCGCTAGCAAAAGTTTGAAATAAAATTATATTCATCGGCTCGGACCACATAAACAAGAAATTAAAAGGAATAATAACAAACTGCTTCTATGAAGGTTCCAAACTCTATGAAACGTTTTACATTCAGCAGCGAATCTAGTATTATCTATATCTGTTCCAAATTTGCGTTTCCTTTCTACCATACCAATTAGCATGAATAGTTGTAACAGTTAGGTGAGTTTTCATAAATAAAAGCTCCCTTTATCACTGAACGTCTCATCACAATTTTCTGCCTCAATCCACGGTTGGTAAGCCACGAAATATTCTAATTTCTTCAGTAGGCTGAAGCAATTTTTCTTCTATAAAAACGAGCGGTCAAGTTTGCAAAGTTTTGAAAGTACACTGACTGAACAAAGCCTTTATGCAAATCAAATCGCTGAGATTGTTACTTTTGAACTATATATATGTATTAAAAACTGGAGCAATAGTGCATAGAATTGTAATACCGAACGACACGCTTCCACTAACCTCTTCCTGCTTCCCAGCAGAAGCCAAAGAGCTGCCACTCTTCGCAATTTTAACCTTCCACCATGCTATAGTACTTATGAGGGAAGACTAATTGAATTTAACGAAATGGAATACCTAATGATTTAAAACCTAAAACGAATTTTGTGAACACACTCGAGACATTCATCATTGACCAGTAAAAACACTACGTGAATAGTTGCAGTTTTCTTCATGTTAACCATAGTTTATCAATCATTGCTGTTTCATCTACCTAGATAGTATCATAATCTGATTCCTAAATATTCGTTGTACATTGTATACATAATGAACGAAACCAACAACCAGCTGCTCTGGATAATTTCTGCATTTTTAAACATGATTTCACATTCAAAATTATGAGGCTGGGTTACCAATCCAGTACTCCTTTGTGGGATCGCCGAATCCTCCAGCATACTCTATCCAGTTTCTGTAAAAGTAGTACACGTTGTTTCCGTATTGGCCTCTTTTTTGGATTACCTGCATAAAAAAAAAAAGAAGTAGCGTAGTTGAATTAAGAGCCACCGCAGTGAAGTCTGGAATGGCAGTCCTCATTTTGTCGTTTCAGAGCTGCCAACCTAAGCACACAAATTTGGCTTGACGTTGTCTCAAGCCTCTTTTATTATCTCTACTCTCTGGCTCATACTCAGTTTTATTTTTGCAGACTTCAGGTTTATCGCATCACGGCTCATTTCCCAGAATCCAGGAATAAACTGCAGGCACTTTCACAATCTTGATCCACTTCGCTATCAAACCGCCGAACAAATCGCCGGACCTCCCATTACATCTCGATAAATTAGGCCACCTGCGCCTTATCGTAGCAGTTTTATAACATAGAAACAGTTTTGTGACGCCATGTCGGACACATGGATAGGCCGTGCTCTACTCATTCTTGCTCCGCCATGTCTACCGGTGCGCCTCTTCGCTTCGCTCAAGCAGTGAGCTAGCCTCTTCCTTCGCGAGGCGCACGGCTCTTTGGCGTGCCAGCTTGAACATGCTTAGGTCACGTGTTGTGTACTGCGATCCTCGCCCAGCGATTCGCTGACGACGCTCAACATGAGCCTATCAAAAGGACAACTATATGCTAAACACCTTCCGCTTCTCCGTCGCCACAACATGCGCGGCTTTTCTCATGTGCACCGAGCAAAGGTATATCTCTAATATGAGACGCGAAACCAGATTATTACAGTCTTCGATGCCGAAAAAGAAGTCGCTTTCGTTCACTCCCTGATCGCTTAATTGGAATTTCCTTTATTTATTTCCGATATGACCTACATGGCATTACTGACGGAAGTGGTACATAGAGATAAAATGAAACTGGTAAGAAAAAAGAGGCAACACACACACACACACACACACACACACACACACACACACACACACACACACACACACACACACACACACACACACACACACACACACACACACACACACACACACACACACACACACACACACACACACACACACACACACACACACACACACACACACACACACACACACACACACACACACACACACACACACACACACACACACACACACACACACACACACACACACAAATGTGTACAAAAATGATACCCATGATTGCCACAAAGAATAACAAGCTGCAAGAATATACATTTCTTGACAGTGCGAAACAGTGCAATTATTATGAAGATTACTAACGCCGAAACAAATAATTTCACCGAAACAATAAACAAAAAATAGCAAGCAAACATAAAAATGTGTACTTGAAACTTACCATTCAAATAGATAATTAACAGTCAACTGGGCGCAAAGACAGAAAGATCTGAATAATACAAACTACAGACGAAAAGAGGAACAGAATTTAATACAAAATGTTCTAAACAGAGTGAAACAGTCAAGGTTAGAGTAAAGCGCAATAACGGTAGCATTGCCTTAAACTCGTCAACATAAGTATTTGGTGGTAGGTGGTTCCACTCCGACCATGGTTTTGGAATGAAAGAAGATATGCAGGATGTCGTACGGTAACCAGGACCTCCAATCTTCCGTGAGTTATCGTTGCGGGATGAAACACACGTTGGTGCTTTGATAAGTGATTCTTTAAGGGTGGAGTTCATATTGAGAATTTAAGACAATAGACATAAATGTAGCACCTATCTGCGCAGATCAAAATGACGTAATGACAAACTATTTTTGATATTTGTGACGCTGGAGGAACGATGCTGTTAGGAAAAAAAAACAGTAACGCTGCTCTGTTCTACACAGCTTCTAATGTGTCAGCCTGTTAATGTAATTTTGAGCCAAAAAGTGACTTACAGAGATAAATCTTGATAATGACTGGCGCCAAGGAGATTGTTTTTAATGTATGAAAGCATGCAGTTATAGGGGCGGCTGTGATAAAGCTGACGTGTGCTTTCCAGGTTAGATCCGAAATTAGAATTGCCCCAAAATATTTACGAGATTCTACGTGTGCCAATAAGGAAATATAAAGTGTAGAAAACAGGACATGCGTTCTTGAGACGGGAAAGGCGCAATACTTTGAGTTTAGCAGCATTAAGCGCCATTTGCCATTGCGAGCCCTCATTGGCGATAGTGGTTAGGCCCGCTTGGAGTAATTCAACGTGATTAATGTTTTTTTTTTCTCGTGGTAAATGACATAATGATCCACAAACAGTCCCATTTAAGATATTACTTTGTTAGGTCGTTGTTAGAAAGGGACAGACGAGAGAATCTTGCGAGATGCCCGAGGTCACACGAATCGCTAACGATTCAAAGTCATTAAAGCGTATATACTGTAATCGGTTAGACAAAACGCACTTTATAAATTCTGGTACACCCCGCCGGGGTGGCGCAGTGGTTACGACGCTCGACTACTGTTCCCAAGGACGCGGGATCGAATCCCGGCCTCGGCGGCAGCTTTTCGGTGGAGGTGAAAAGCAAGGCGTCCGTGTGCTGTGCGATGTCAGTGCACGTTAAAGAACCCCAGGTGGTCGAAATTTCCGGAGTCCTCCACTACGGCGTCTCTCATAGCCTGAGTTGCTTTGGGACGTTAAACCCCACAAACCAACCAACCAAATTCTGGTACACCATGTTTGACATTAGGCATGCTCAATTTGTAAAGCCGTACATTCGGCGACACTGTATCAAACGCATTGCTAAAGCGTATATAAATGCATTCAGTCGCATTTCAATCATGACGTATGAACTTGACCTAGCTCATAGGGTTAATCAATTATATTTCGCAAAACAAGCGTTTTCTCAAACCATGTAAAAAAAACAGTTAGAAAACAGTTAAAAAAACAAGGTCACCCAAGAAAGTTTGGCAGATGGGATAAGATGACCTGCTCCAATATCTTGGAAGAAATACTGGTCAATGATATTGGTCGATAGTTGAGCGTAGGGTAGTAGTCTCCTGATTTATGACGTGGAAAACAAGTATGTCCCACGAGTTAATTTTAGGATCTCAGAACAACCGCCTTCGGAAGCAAACGAAAATTACTAGCGATGGGTAGACTTAGCAGCCATGCTTCTTCGCTTGCATATTGGAATATTTTGGTACGACAATTTTCTTCTCGGCCTAAAATAATTGTTTTAGGCATCGCACTGCGAATTTTAGATTGTTACATTAATAATCTCTGCAATTGAAGCCATGGAATCGCTATCTTACATTCTCGCCCTTCTTAGGATGACAGAGAGTGTTCTCCATACAGCATTCGCTTAGTTTGGACAAAACTGCAGCAACAATTTAAGCTACCCGTTCCGTGGGAAGTGCTTTATAAGTTACTTCATCATAATAGCCACCCTAGGCTATTACGACTATCTGAATAGTTACAATTACGAATATCCGACTAGTTGATCTGCTAGCGTTGAATTCATATAGAAACCTTCTATATTTCGACTTCCAGAAACAAAACTCTCAACATAAGATTCTAAAAACAAAAGATGCTCTGTGGAGAAGTGTGCGAAAGAAGTTCCCCAAAATGTAATCCTTACCGTCCAGCCTCCTCCGTCCGTATCCATGTCACAGTAGACTCTCTGTCCCCAGGGACCAGCAGCATCGTGGAACAAGGTGTAAACTCCGCTCGTCGCGTGACCGCCTCGCAGGGCGTCGCCGCAGTGCTGGGGCCTAAACGGCACTGCAGAACAAAACCGCAGCCATTTTTGTTTCCTGAATAGCGCATACAGATGACATGAATCCCTATGCGTGGTTAATTTCGATGTCTTTTAGGACGCTTTGGCTTCAGTTTGCTTGTTTTTATGCCTCGTCAAAATCAAATGGCTTTGTTAATGGTAAAAAATAGACGATCTCTCTCTTCTGCGAATATAAAGTGAAACGTGTCATTGGCCGTGTATTTGGACCGAAATTCCGCACCCTTACCTGAGCGTCGCAAGTCAAACAAGCTTTCGATAGACCTGCTATCATAATATGCATTGCTAACGCTGATAGTGAAAGATATCTTTCGCGTTTTCTGTTATGGACTGCCAATGTTCCTCAGATTATCAAGATTTCGTGCTCATGCGTGTTATATACCTGGACTTGTTAAGGAAAGATTGTTACTTAAGTATATGCTGCACCAGCAGTCCGAACCGCGTAGAGACAGTGGCCTCGTCAGGCACCAATTGCCTTTAGCTTCTGTTCCTGCATCAGGCATTGTATTTGTGAGATGAATAAATGTGCTCCATTGGCCTATGGTTCTCTATTTTTGTTTTCTGCCTAAATGCAGAAAAAAGGGCCCTGGGACAGGTGCGGCCGCGGTGAGGCTATAAATAATTAAATGTTGTAGTATAGCGGGCCTTGCATGATATCATGCTTAGCGGAATAATGGATCACTAGTGCGCATGCGGGGAATGCTTGCATAGAATTAGTCTTAGCGCATGCACTAATTTTATGAAGGCAGCGTTGCGGCTTTCCATATTGTAACGGGACGCGGAGGAGGCCTTCCAAGCTAGACCCATTTTCAGCTGAACAAGGAGTAGTTTTGGTCTTGTTTGACACCCTTAATGTCTCACTGTGGTTGCTGTTTGACACCTTTAATATCTCACTGTGGTTGGTGTTTCTCGCTATGACTGACCGTGCTTTCGCGATCCAGCTGAGGCTGTTTCTCAGCCCAGTTTTGGAGATCCATTCCTGATTTTGGCTCCCTGAAGCCTAATGGGCCGCCATCTGCTATTTTACCGTCTGCAACTCTTCAGAACAGGCAAAGTTGGTATGAAGGAACCAAAAAATATTTTGGAAATTTGCGGCGGTGTTTTAACGCATATAAATAATTTATTACGGCAGTCTATACTGAAGTCTCTAAAATATTTTCCCCATTCCATATTATTTGATGGAAAGCATACACGTTCTACAAATTTCACGTTCGCATTTCGTCAATCAGATGGGTTCACGTTTCTTATTGCACATTATTTTAGTCGCCAAAGCATCACTCGGGCATTTTGATGACAGAAAGCAGGTTTTCTGTTTTAACTGGCTCTCTAAAAGACACTAATGTATAGAAGTTTGGAACAAAGAAGCAGTAGTAACCAGTGATGAAAGGCCTTCCGCCTTCATGCGAAGTAGAATGCGTTGAGCGGTTTCTGAGCGTTGCAATAAATCTCTATTTAGGCATAATTTGCTTCCCTTTCTCTCTCTCCGCTTTCACTCCTGCCTTCCTCCCTTACTTTACGGTGCGGTAAAAGTGTCCACTGAAAAAGTGTGACAGATACTGCGCCTTGTCTTTCCTGTGAACCAATTATTATTATTACTACAATTTGCCTACGGCACATATATAATTTTTCTTATTTTCGCTACCACTTTAATGCTATTCTAAAACTCTTTTTTTTTTCAAGCAGCGTGAAAAATTTCTATTGTTTTTTCATTTTTCCTTAAATAAAGCCTAGAAAACGTACCATCCTTCAATGGTACGGTGAATCTGACCGCTTTTCTTTTATAGTTTTTTTTACTAGAATTATTTTCCTGATTTCTTCTTACCCTGTCCATTTAAGATATATTACCTGTCCCTGCACCTTCAAGAGAACGATAGTCAGTGTTCCTGACGCTTTCTGGGATGTTAGGGGCCTCATTGCGGAATGCCTTCAATATTCAATAAAATATTGCTATTATCTGCTACTAGTAATAATACTGTTGAGCAGGTTTCATCATTTCATGTTACTGAATTCGCTTCTAAGTTCTTAAAACTGAGAGCTTTCTTCAGCCCCACACCTACGTCTGAGGACATTGTTCCGCCACTATTTATCATACGCGCTGCACAAAACAGATGCAGCTACAAGAAACAGGAATCACTTAAGCGCCAGGTGTGTGTGGGGAGCAGAGTGTTTGGATGGATAGATCCATGGTATGAACCAAAAAGGTACCGTCCATTTCCTCCAAATACATGGCCTGATAGTCTTTATTCTGCTTACACCTATGGTGACAAGATGACAAATGTTCTAGCCTTCTTGCATATCCTATCTATTTGCGAATTGTTTAGTCTGAAGAATGCCTTTGTTAAATGAGTAAGCAACAAGCATGAAACACCACATCTATCTGTAACATTTCAATGTTACTATCAAACAGCTTGCAATAAATAAAGCCTCAAAGCCTAACATACAATGTTTAGAGCATGAACAAATTTTCAATTCTTTTCAGAAATCTTATTTCTCTAAGAACAATGATCAGGGAATGTATACCAGTAGGGAAAGCGTCACATAGGACAACGGTTGTGCATTGCACATGAAAAGTGCTAAAAGAACTGCCCGTATACGGGCACAGGTGGTCAGTTAGGGCAAAGCTTTCGCGCACGTCTTGATTTTTGCCTGTTACAACAGCATTTTTTCTCTCATCTGTGAAGTGAATGTTTTTGTTTCCCTCATTTGAACTATCAATAAATAAAAAATAGTGATGGTTTAGCTTTGGCTAAAGCGAGGGCTAGCGAATACTAGGGAACTATGGTTACGCTTGGAAATTGGCGATGACTTATCTCAGCTAGGCCAGGATAGTGCAATCATGTGTGCCTGGTGCTGGGCTGCCTACTCCTCTCGAATCTCATCTAATCCCATCCAATCCTGTGTAATGCAATCCAATCTAATATAAGCCAAACCAAACCAATCCAGTGTAATCCTATCCAGTCCAATCAAGTACAGTTCATTCCAGTCAAGTACAATCCAATCCAATCCAAACCAAATCAGTCCAAACCAGTCTAATCCAATCCAGTCGAGTCTAATCCAATCTAATCTAATGTAGTTCAATCCAGTCGTGTCCAATGCTGAGTACAAGCTCGTCTGAAATGCGCCGCTGACTAGCCTATCATCATGACTATTGCCATCCTTACGCTAGAGAAGGAAAATTAAGATGCGCTGTTTTCGATCTCAGGCGTGGACAGGTCTGTGACATATTTTTGTTTGCGAAGCATGCGTATGTCCTTCAAGTCCTGAATTGTGGAAGGAGGAAGGTACAAGTAATACACATAATTTTATCGACATTTGTGTGGCGCACTCAATGGAAGTCCATGCGGCGTGACTTGTTCCTTCCCTTAGAGTTTTGTGGAGTGGGCCTTGTTCCCCTATTTGTGTATCAACTTGTTTCCCGCTTTTTTTTTTTTTTCAAGTCGGCAAACTACTCATTTTGTTTGTGCCTGTCATCATTAGGCGTGTTATTCCTCATTTGCCTTGCTTATTCGCATCGACTGGGCAGGCTCATGAGGGGCCTTTATGAGAATTCCTTAAAAAGGCTGCTGACACTTTCAATTTTCTGACTGTGCGTTTCTCTATAGATTACCTGTGTAACCCCTCGAGAAAGCAGATGAACCAGGTCCTCACTGAGTCTTTCTTCCATCCACCGTTGTATCGGCAGCCTTATCTGGGGCTTTTGAACACCACTGTTTTAAAGCGTGTTAGGCGAATGTGCCTTCAGGCAGCCGTTCTTTTTCAAACGGCACACAGCGACGTTGCCTGTCAAAACATTTCTTTATGATAAAGAGATGTTTGTGCCCTGGGTGGTGAATTGACGTCTCTGTAACGTGCCTGAGACAATTGTTCATTGCTTTATTCTGTGCCGTGATGCTATGTTCTTTTGGGACATACTACAAAGAACTCTTAAAAAGATATTTAAATTACATCATGTACTATTAGATTTTGGCCTCTTGACAAAAACTCTGTCGTGCCTTATGATCTATTTGTGTTGATGGAACTGTTCAGTCTTTGGAAATGCCGTATGATGGACAGGCATGCCGAGTCACCAAGAACGTCCAAATCTGTGTTTCGGGAGCAGTGTACTTTGGTCAGGAGTGCGTATGCTCCACGCGAAGAACCTCCAAACTCTGCCTAATCTAGATGCATGTGTGGGCCTCCCGGGAGTTTGGTGTTTTGAAGGTGGTGCATTGTCGGGCTTGGGATGTGGCGGGCTCATATTAAGCACCCCGCTAACTTCAGACATAAACATAGTAAGTAAATGGAGTTTTTCTTTTTTTACTCAAGTTTTTCTATGTAATAAAACAATAATCTGCGCATGGCTCACTTGGCTAAAGCGTTTGAGATGGGGCATGAGAGATGGAGGTTCGATTCCCGGTGGAGAGAGCATTTTTTTTATGAGGAGACCGTAGCTCCTCTTCAGGCTGTAGCTGCGGCCACCCGAGGTCTCGCTTTAGCTGTCGGAGTGTTGCTTTCGCAACAAAAAAGACAAGTGAATGAAAAAGGACACAGTCATAAAAAAAAGTCAGGATGTTGTCTGTGTCACTGTTACATGCTCTAGTCTCGTTAATTATTGGTGACACACTAAATAGCCAGCTTTCTACCTTGTTTGAAGTATACCGCATCGTGTGCTTTCTTCTATCGTATTCACAATAGCCAATCAGTAAAAAGCATTTCAAATTTAATGCAAGAATTATAAACACTTACATTTTTGGACAAGAGTCGCACCAAACGACTGTAGCGGGGCGCTTGTCGCGTGGACGAATATTGCCAGCAAGGTTGCATACCGACACATGGCGAAAATGTTCTGTGTAGCGCAGTGAAGAAGTGGATGTCTGAAAATGGCCAGAGGTGTCAAAGTATTCCAATGTCAAATATACACCAATTAAAATGTTGCTCCTTAACCTGTCGTCTCTTTTACCACTATTTTGATCACATTCAAAAACACGTTTCGAAGTACACAGTATAAAATTAAGCGTAAGTATTCTATATTCACTTCACTTCAGCTCACGCATCTGGTGGAGATGCAAAAGGACGAAAAGGGGGCATTATAATATCCGTAGTTATACTGCCCGTCGTATAAGACAAGTTATATGCACTCTTTCGTCTTCCAATACGTAACAAAAGGTGTTTAACATACCAAGACCTAAGCATGTGCTGTGTCGGATTCCATACTGTACGACTCTGGAATGAACGAGACTAACTGTGCTTGTCATACGCGCACTAATATCAGGCATAACTTGAGGTCTCTTGCACATCGCTTGCTTGACATCCCGCTGCTACAGTCGGCTTTAAAACCAACCTCCTGGAGCTTAACATCCGAACACGGTAGACACTAAGCCACCGCGTCAGTACAAAAGAAAGCACATGTAATACGAATATATGCAGATGGACCTAGCAATGAATAGGTTTAGATAACTAAAACGCTAATTAGTTGACGGTCCTGTATTGGAGCGTAAGTGGTTATCCTGCGCCACTGTGAACAAATATAGACTAAAGCTTTCTAGAATAGACGGACATATAATTACCATGTAGGAATTCCTGCCAGCCTTTAATACCCATCCATTGTTCTTCATTACCCTAAACCTGAAGCTGGAAAGCATTCTATCCAACTTCCCGCCGGAGGGACAAAAAAGTGCCGCGTTGCTCTATTTGCTTGCTTAAATATCGCCAGCGATCAAGACTAAGTTCGCAGGGCCTCAGTTCTAAATAGCACGCACACGAGAACATTCACACACAGCGTGGACTTGCGCAAGTCTATTGCACAAATTTATATCCTCCGCGTTTTAAGGCATGACATCATGCTTGTAGCCTTCACACGAATATGATAACATGCGTCCTGTTGATTCTTTCTAAATTCAGCAGCATTTCTTTTCGAGGCGAGCGTTTTCAAAGCCTTCTCGAGATGTTAACTGAAGCAAAATTTGTGCAACATTTTTACCTGTGAATTGTTCTATCGCAACACCTCTGCGTCCGCAAGTTACCTCACAAGAAACCACGGGAGATATTTTCAAAAAGATGAGATTTCTCTATACATTGATACTTTAGGTATCATACATTCAGTGGTGAATCGAAGAATCAGAATACATGTCATTAAAAAAATTCTCATTTCTCCTGCATTTTCAAGAAAGCGGTTCAGCAAAACAAAACAATATATTTTACTGGTTTGCGAAGGAACCGGAATAACTTGACGGGCTCTTGAACACGATAGCCGAAAACGAATCAAGCACCAAGTAATCATAATTTCACCATTAATTGCTAGCGTACACAAATTTTATAAAGTAGGAAAAAAAATGATTCATTTGATTTTAGGTCTAGCGCTAACATTTAACGCCATCATGACTATAGGGAGAAATTAACTTTAAAATACTGTGTTTATATTCTGCTTTTGCAAAGACACCTTTTTATAACATTTTGTTTAAACTTTAGTTCGTTGAGCTCAGCAAACACGTTTTTAACGTTGTTTCATGCATGCAATCCTTACCTGTTTATGTAGCTAAGGCTATATAGCTTACCTTGCTTCCAACAGCAAAAGTTGATGCTAGAAGTAAAACGCCGTTTTTCCCCTTGCAGGCCGTATACCGGAATGGTATCTCAAGTTGCACACCAAGGTACGGGCCGAATTGTTTTGCCAGACATGACGCAACTGGGCGTTCCCAATTGGCTGGGACCAGAAAATGATGTCTGCGACGCACAAAGTAACTCGAGACGGTTGATAACGGAGATAGTGTCGGTGCCAGGAGGCATTCTCTCATTCACGGCCAGATGGCTGATTGGACTCTATTGTGAGCTCCGCTGACCAGAGCTGCGTCGCAGAAAGATAAACGTTACCCTGTATCTTCAGACGAGCTGCTCGTATACGTGGAACCGCGGTGACATGCCACCGCTTAGTGACGGAGAGCTTCTAGACCGGCCCTGCCGCGGACTTATAGTTATGCTCATCATCTTCAGCATCATTTATTTTGTAATAGGGGACCTTGCAGAGCGCGCTACGCCATGAACAGTTAACACAACATCCGGCGATTAGTCCTAGAGCTTGTGTCAGCACACGTGCGAGCATCGGATCGAGCGTTGTTTTCGCTGTCTTTCTTTTGTGTCAGAAGTTGTACATTATTGTCGTCGTTGTCTTTCTTGAGCATCAGGCGTTCAACACTTCAAAACCGATTGCCTGCCCTACAACTTCCCCCGGGCGAAACGGCGCCATCCTGGCTGCTTATGGCAATGTCACGGTGGCAGGATAATAGTAAGGTATACGTTTTCACTGTAGCTGCGACGATGGTCAGTATATGGCGCAAGGAGTTCTGCGGAGTAGTTGACGGGGATTTTTGCTTGGAAATAGGGTAGGGGCACTGGTACTTGCTCAGAAGATTTGAGGAAACACCGGGGCTGGAGGAAGGTACCCATAGCCAGAACAAAGACAGTGGACGGTAAGCAGGAAGTAGTGCAAATTGATATTGGGCGGTGTTACGTATCTCCACCGACAAGTGGGACAGCTGACGCGGCCACCGCATAGCAACAGGCAGAACCGCGAGCGGATCGGCCATTTCGACGCCGTTCATCGGACGCGCAACGCTTCCTCCCGCCGACAAGCCTCAGCGTGTTCTTGCCACGCGCCAAATGTGTGTGCGTGCGTGTGTGTGCAGAAGCTGGCCAAGCCTGGAGATCGAGGGAAAGTGCGTCGCCCTCTCCTGTCTGCAGGAGGTGGAGGAGATGAGGTCGGAACACCTGCGATTGAGTCATTCGTCGTGAACCAACATGTTTAGCTCTCCCTTTCCTCTGAGGGTTTACCCTTTCCCCGTGAACTGGAAAAACTATAAAAAGCAGCGGCCGACTCCGCTGAGATAGAGACTACTTTAACGCGCCGTTGAGACGACGCTAGACACCAGCTGTGTGAACGTGTCTGTATTCTCTCCGGGTCAGCTTCTCTGCCCGTATCTTCTCGATGTTGTAGTAAAGGTTCTTTGCTGGCACAGTGGATGCCGTCCGCCGTCCACGGAGCCACCAGGCCAACGCCACCCAGAGCCACGCGACCCCCAAACGTAACAGTTGGTGAACAGCGGTGGGATGACGACGACCAAGCCGTAACCGTGGTCGGAGGGACGAGCCAGGCGATACCGTCGTCCAACAACTGGTGAACAGCGGAGAGACGAGGACGACCAAGCAGTGACCGTGGTCGGTGAAACGAGCCAGGCCTGACCGAGTGCAACATCTGGTGGGAAGAGCGGAGATGTCCCAGGCGTGACCCGTGAAACAAGCAGCTAAGCGGAAAGTCGGGAGCAGTGCAACGAGCCCTGTGTGATGACTGGTTGCCTGCAGCGGAACGACTGCGTTGGATTCTTGGCTGCGAGGTTTGGTGAGTGCGGGACTTTCTTCTACTGAGTTTTGCCAGGCTTTTGTTAAGTATAGAGAACAGAGCTGGTAATTGTGTTGTCGTTGTTGCTGGGTTAATTGCAGCAAGGCAATAGTGGGCAGTAGAGAAGGCAGCACTAGGAACAGCCATGAATTTGGATTTGAAGTCGTTGCGCAAACCGAAATTGCTGGAGCTTGCGGAAGAGTTGGGTCTGGATTTGTCAGACAAACTCAGAAAACCAGAAGTGTTAAAGGCTATTCTTGCGTCGGAAGCTGAAGATGACGAGCTTTCGGAATGCCTTGAGATCATTGACGAACGTGAGGAGACAGAGGAACGTGAACGTAGAGAACGTCACGAGAAAGAGGAACGTGAACTGAAGGAAAGGCTAGGAAAAGAGGAACGTGACCGTAAGGAAAGGCAAGAGAAAGAGGAGCGAGACCGTCAACTCACTATGGAACTGAAACGTATCGAGGTAAACGCGGGACGCGCTGGTAGTGCAAGTCGGACTCACGGTGCAGGAGAACGGGAATCGTTCAAAATGAGGGACCTAATGGGGCCGTTTGAGCTTGGAGGGGACATTGGTTTGTTCCTGGTTAACTTCGAGCGAACGTGCGAGAGGCAAGGGTTTTCTCGGGAAACGTGGCCACAGCGCTTGCTCACTTTGTTACCCGGTGAGGCGGCAGACGTAATCGCTCGCTTGACAAAAGAGGAAGCAGAGGATTACGACAAAGTGGAATCGAGTCTGCTAAGAAAGTACAGGCTGTCAGCAGAAGCATTCCGTCGGAATTTTCGAGAGCATGAGAAAAGCAAAAGTGAGTCGTATACAGAGTTTGCCTACAAGCTCATGTCAAACATGTATGAGTGGCTCAAAGAAGAAAAAGCGTATGGTAACCACGATAAGGTTCTGCAGTGTTTCGGGCTGGAACAGTTTTACAGTCGGTTACCCGAGAACGTGCGGTATTGGGTCATGGATAGGCCAGATGTTAGTACGGTGGATAAAGCCGCCGAGCTAGCTGAAGGGTTTGTGACGCGTCGGGCTCGTGGAGCTAAGGACGGTCAACAGGGGGAATTCGGCTCTAAGTTTGAGAGGCCGAAGTTCAAGCCCTTTAAAGCTAAAGAGAATAAACGTGGTGCGGATGCGAGTCAAAGCAGTCCGGCCGACGATAAAGCGACGGTGGTAACCGAAGCCGAACGGAAAAAGAGGTTCGAGGCAAGGCAATCGCGCGTCTGTTATACGTGCCAGAAGCCTGGTCATTTTTCGGCACAGTGTCCAGAGACAAAACCAAAGATTGTGTTGTTGTCATTATGCCGAAGTGACGAGAACATGAAGCTTCTCGAACCGTACACTCGAGACCTCCTCGTGAACGGGAAACAGTGTCGAGTGCTTCGCGATTCTGCGGCTACCATCGATGTGGTTCACCCCTCTTACGTAGAACCAGAGATGTTCACGGGTGAGTGCGCGTGGATCAAACAGGCCGTGGAAGCTCGCAGCGTGCGTTTGCCAATAGCCAAAGTGCTTATTGAGGGACCTTTCGGGGCACTTGAGACAGAAGCGGCGGTGTCATCTGTGCTTCGTCCTCAGTACCCGTACCTATTTTCAAACAAGTCCGATCACCTCTTGCGCGAAAATGGGCTGGTGTTTGGAGAGGGTAGCGTACAGGCCTTGACCAGATCTAGAGCTCGGGAGCTAGCTGCAAAGGCGGTAGTACCGGAGAGGTGGTCAAGCAATGAGAAAGGGTCGAAGGTACAGCACGCTGAGATTAAGACCACGTACGCCGTAGACACAAGTGAACCTGAAAAGTCAAAGGTACCAGAGTGTGAGAAACAGCTTGGGGAAGCGGCCGAGCAACGTGACCGCAGTAGTCAGCCGACCGATTCTCGAACAGAAGAGTATCCTGTTACCTCGGTCGAGACACTAGCTGAGACGGTTAGCACAGGCTTAATCGGCCAGAAGTCCGAAGTGACGCCATTAAGCGAGGTGAACTGCATGCCGACCCAAGTAGCTGTAGTAGATACAGTTCCATCAAATGAGTGTGGGGAACTGGTAGTAACTGAACCGCCTCTCGAGTCGAAAGCAGAAGCTTGTGTAGAGCGCGATGGAGATGAAAACGAGCTAGGAGAGGACAAAATTTCGGTTTCCGAAGTCAGCTGTGTTATAGAGCAGGGCACGCAGAAAAACGTAGTGCCGATCAAGGAAATAGCGCAGCCCGCGAGTTGTGATCAGCCAGGGCAGACCGACGAGGAGTGCGCGTCCGCTGTGGAGAGCGAGACTTGCGAAAGCGACAGTGAACGACCAGAGCAAAGTCAGAATCGTTCGTGCCCCAATACCACGCTGGGTTGTATTCGCGAAAGCAACCCCAGTGTGAACGCGGACGTGGCACATATGACCCTCACGCAATCCGAAGCGCCCCAGCTGTCGAAGGAGCTTGATCGTGCGCCGGTTAGCGCTGAGCAATGCGGCTCATCGGAGGACCCGTGTAACGTGAGTGGCGAGCCGCCAGAGGAAATGCCTAGCTTGAGGGCTGGCGTGAGCAGTTGTTGTTCGGACTTGTCTGAAGATGAGTCATGCACTGCTGGCCGCGATGCAGACGCGGCACCACACTTTGACCACTCAGATGACCCCGGTGTCCTACTAGCTCCGGTTACCGCTAGAACGTTGACCGCTAGCTTGCCAGAGCTCGCGCCGAAAGTAAGTAGGACTAGAGTATTCAAGTACTGCCACTGAAAAACGCGGAAAGGCAGACGCGAGAAAGATTGCTGCCATCGTAAGGAGAGCAAACGCAAACGATTGCAAAAAGAAAACAGAAAGCCTGTGTTTCAGTGCTGCCGTAGAAAAAAACGGAAAGGCAGGCGCGAGAAAGAATGGAACAAGTGGAAGCTATCGCGAAAAAGACAGAGACTATCCCAAACGCACAAATGCGCCCGCGCCGAGAAAATGCGTGACTGGTGCGCAAAGCGTAAGGAGAGGGATAGGTTGTTCAGGAAAGTGAGTGATTCATCCTCATGTGGTTTCTTGCATAGAAACAGAAAGGTACGGTTGTTCCGTGAAACGGACAGCCGAAGTTTTAGTGAAAAGGGTGATCTCAGCGGTAACGCCGATGGCTTAAGTCGAAGCCCATAACGTGAGAAAAAGCCTCAGTTTTCACTTCTTGGTGTTTCTTTCTGACATAGGGTTTTGAACATTTATATTCATTATCTTTGTTTGAAAATGATGTTTTGAAAATGCAACTTTCAAATTTGTGGAAGCGTTCCAAATGCTGCTGAGCTGCCCTTTAATATAGATGGGGGCATAAGAGGGAAATAGTCTGGCAAAACTTAGTGAAGATTGTGCCGTGCTTGCTGGCTGACCGGTTGAGTTTTTAGCGTGGTTGTGACGTTGTGGGTTGTCGTAAAACTCTCCTGAAGACAAGTTGCAGAGTGCCTTGGGAACCAGGACTTGCCAAGGAAGTCTTCGGGCAGTTTGGGCTCAAGGGAAGCAGAATCGGACGACCCCGGCAAGCAGCAACATCCCGATCCCTCCGGACAGCGGATGCAGTCCCCTGCCCTTCGGGATCTCCCTTCACCGGCGGGGCAGTCTGTTACGTTTCTCCACCGACAAGTGGGACAGCTGACGCGGCCACCGCATAGCAACAGGCAGAACCGCGAGCGGATCGGCCATTTCGACGCCGTTCATCGGCCGCGCAACGCTTCCTCCCGCGGGCAAGTCTCGACGTGATCCTGCCACGCGCCAAATGTGTGTGCGTGCGTGTGTGTGCAAAAGCTGGCCAAGCCTGGAGCTCGAGGGAGAATGCGTCGCCCTCTCCTGTCTGCAGGAGGTGGAGGAGATGTGGTCGCGCCACCTGCGATTGAGTCATCGCCTTGTCTGAACTTGAAGGGCTCTCTCCATTTCCCTGGGAACTGGCATGCCTATATAAAGCAGCGGCAGACTCTGCTGCGACAGAGACTACTTTGACGCGCCGTTGAGACGACGCTAGACACCAGCTTTGTGAACGTGTCTGTATTCTCTCCGGGTCAGCTTCTCTGCCCGTTCTTTCACGATGTTTTAGTAAAGGTTGTTTCGTTAGAAGACGCCTCGTCTTTGCTGGCACCTTTGATGCCGTCCGCCGTCCGCGGAGCCGCCAGGCCAACGTTACCGAGGGGCCGCGCGCCGCACGTAATAACTGCTGGCAGCGGTACGCTACTCAGGCACTCGCAAACCCAAACCTAACAGTACATTTCCCTTGATTTCTTTAGGATTGACGTAAGTTTGTTACGGTATGATTTGAATTCATTGCATAATGTCGAATCCTTTGTTTTTATGAACTGGGCGTACAAGGCATTTTTGTGCCTAATCATTTTCAGGAGCTCATGCGTTGACATGCCTTGCTTCCTTTTTTTACTAACCTGCGAGTAAAGTATACGATATACATATGTTTAAAGGTGTCGATAAAAGGGTTAAAGGCCGCTTCCGCACAACTAGTTGCATTAGGAGTAGCCCATGTTTGTTGCCTTACAGAATCTCGGAACTTTTCAAGACACGAAGGCGTTATCACCTGAACATAATGTTCGTGGCGAACCATTATCGAGATATTCAATGCCTCCTCCTAACAGGATTAGGTCGAAATGATCGCTGATGTCAGTCTATATTGTGCTTGCAGTAATCAAATTCGTATTTGTTTGTTACAAATATGTCTAATAAAGAAGTACTTTCCCGTCCGATTCGAGTCGGCTGAGTAATATAATCTTTGTAACACCACTAGATTTAATCACTGATTGTACTTGTTTATGAATGGACGTATATCCTTGCACCTTCACCTTAATATCGCCGCCTATGGTTAACTGTACGGTTTGCTCTGCCACATGACCAAAAATGTTTCTAAGAGTGAAATAAACCTTTTGGCATCGCTTGATAGTGATCTGTATAATACTAAAAAAATATTTCCTTTCTTGAGCAAGGTAAGTGCCTCTCAATCAGATGTAAGTGTTGAAAACTCGTAAAAATATTTGTACTGAATGCTGTCTCTCACTAAATGAGCAACACCGCCTCCTCGCTTATTTTGACGATTGCAGAAGGATAACTGATACCGTGGAAGCTGCAAAATGCATGATTCGTGAGTGTGAAAATTCTCAGCCAGCATGATTATGTCAAAAGAGACACCAATGATTTTTAACAGCATTGTTAGGTCATCTTCGCCGGCGAGCGAGCGTACATTCATATGAAAAAAAAAAAAACGATGCGCACGTATCTTTTGTCATTTATTGTTTGATTTTACAAGGTTGAAGATCCAGTTTGGTTCTGATTTTCTCTTTTGCTAATACAGTTGGCATAATCACGCATTTAAAGAGAATTGAGTCATCAAGATGTCATCAAGAAGATTCATAGTTCAATAACACAAGCCTTCCCGAATGATGACAGCTTTAAGCTGGCTTAAGATTTTAACAAACACTTCATAGAACCTGTTAGCAAGATACTTGCGCCTAATGCATCTTTCTCCAGAAGCATCACACCTAATACATCAAACATTAATTCCGCTTATTTTTCTTCTATCTCGGAAACAGAACTCTGGAATATCTTGAAAACGATACGTACCACAAGTACGCCTGGACACGATGGCAATAGAATCAGAGATATTACTGTAATTCTTTATAAATTGAAAGCAGTCTTTCTTTATATCATTGATGAAACACTGAGAACAGGCTTGATTCATCTTAAACTCAAAACTAGTGCAGTGAGGCCCCTTTTTAAGAAATGATCACGAAATATTTATGATAACTATAGACAAGTGGGCATCCTTTCTTCAGTTGCCTGTATTCTTAAAAAAGCTGTTCACGTTCATGTGATTGTATTCTGTCAAAAGTGGAATTTACTAGGCGACGTTCAATACGGTTTTCGTCCAGGTCACAGCACTAATCAACTTTTAGAATATTTTAATGACCTCGTTTGCTCTGAAATAGATAAAAATATTACTGTTCTAATACCTTTTATTGACCTTCAGAAGGCGTTTGATACAATTAATCATCAACTTTTGCTAGATAAAATAGAGAATTTTCGTTTCAGAGGGCCAAACCGAACATTTTTTTATAATTACTTAACAGATCAAAAACAATGTGTAAAAATAGGCGCTTGCTACAGTAAGTTACTGGAAATTTAATCTGGGGTACCCCAAGGCTAGATTCTAGGTCTCCTTTTATTTTAAATTTATATCAATGATTGAGCCACTTTGGCAGTGAAATCCAAACTATAGTTGTATGCAGATGACACTGCCCTTGTACTGCCTCGAACATCATATAGTGATCTCGAGGATATATTACAATCTTATATAATACAAAGGTTTTCATGGTTTCCATACAATAAAATATTAATCGCAAATCCAAAACAAACCTTATATGTTTCCACAACCGACATGAAATCATTTTAAACTACAGACTAACTTTCTTGCATTACAATTGCTCTGAAAATAGTTCGTGTATCCCCATTCCGCTCAATAACTGCACAGCTACGCTGTCCGGGATAACCCCCTGCGCTCTGTAAGTCGCCATCAACTCACGGCGTGATTCGGCTAGCACGGCGCAGTGCAGTAGAAGATGTTCGAGAGTTTCTACCGCGCCACAGCCGTCACACACGTCACTGGTGACAAGTCCGTGGCACATCCGTCGTTCCCCAGGCCAACACATCCAATGCTCGTAGGGAGGATCATTGCGCGATGCAGCCGAGTAATTGAGCGGCCGCTGACACTGTGAATGCGCTCATCTCTTGCCATGCGTGGGTCGGGGGGGCTGTGTTCGGAGTTGGTCGTCGATTACCGCACGCACGTCCTCCAAAGCGAGGTGCTCGTCTTTAGGAGGGAGTTCATGTGCTGTGGTCGCGAGCTCGTCGGCACGTTCATTGCCCTCGATGCCGCAGTGCCCGGGGATCCACTGTGCCCGCATAGCGCAGCCACGCTGCGACAAGCGTTCGAGACGCACGCGAATCTGACACAGCAGCGGAGTTCCCCGGCCGGTGGTTGACGTCTCCGTTGCCAGAGGTAGCTGCTTGCTAGCAGCGGCGGCTACAATCCCCACCCTGCAACTGCACAGACAGCTGCACTTGTCATTCCTGGGTGTTTCCACCACAGCGGAGCTCCTGGGCCTAGGTCGCCTAAGTCTGGATATCCTGCTTGGATTGACTCCGCCGCTGCACAGATGTGCCGTGCTATGCGACTCCCGCGCCGCCTGCTGCATTGTCTGCTTCTGTATACTTTGTGGTATGGCGTTAGAAGAAGCGCCAAATGAATACCTTCTCCCAGTGAAGTCATCACAAATCGTGACGTCATGACCTGATGTGACATCATCATGACGCTACTTCTGGTTATTAGACATGAATGGACGTGATGGCATGATGATGTATCTTTAACGTGCGCTGACATCGTACAGCACACGGACGCCACTTCGTTTCGCCTCCATCGAAACGCAGCCGCCGTGGTCGGGTTCGAGCCCGGGAACTCCGGCACAGTAGTCGGGCGTCTTACTACTGCACCACCCCGGCGGGGCTGAATTGCACTTCCATTCCCATTTTTTACAGGATCCCCAGCCGAGCGCTTTACCGCTGTGGCACGCCCCGGGTTGTGAAGCGCGCCTCTTAATTCCGCTTGTCTACCGTGAGGATGATAACAAGATCCCACGGGTGACAGATACTGTGCTATTGGAGCGAAATCTGAAAGTACCAAAGACTAAAAAAAATGAATAGTTAAGTCACTCAGTCATGGTGACGTCAAGGATGTGACGTCATCCATCTGCCGTCAGCTATGAGGACCAAGCGGGAACGAGTGCGCTCCAACGTCGCCGGGCGGCACTTCTTGCCTGCCGCGAGTGACAGATGCAGCGCCTTTCCTGTAAACGAAATATAGAACGCCAGCTAACTTAGACGCGCTTGACATGGAAGCCAAGGAGAGTTTAGTTGCTGCCGAATGGCGCAGACGACTGGAGAGATTAACTTCTGATCCCGAGGTAGTCACTGCTTTTTACGGCGTATATCCATGCATAGCAGAGCTAAGCCATCTTTAATTTTTGTTGTTCGCACATATTCCACACCAACTAGATCTTAAGCGAGTATTGTTGTTGTGGCTGTAGGAAGAAAGAAAAGAAAGTGCACGGGCCTGCTACTGGCTCTGTAGCCGAGCCACCTCCGCTGCCTCGTGCAGGCAGAAGAAAAAATAGACAAGAAAAAAGAAGAGGGAGAGAAAGACGCGCGTCACAACAACGGCCGTCATCCACCACCAGCGAAGTGGCGGCGAGTGGAATGACGGCCTACAACAGATCAAAATTCAGTGACAGGCTAGCCCCCGTCGTAATCGGCGGTGACCTACCTGTCCCAGCCCCATCCGGGGAAGCGAACGTATATAAACGATACTGGACCTTCCCTTTAATGCAAACCACTGAACTTTCTCTTTAAATGGGGGCGTCTGTGTGCTCTGCGATGTCAGTGCAAGTTAGTGTACTAGAATATTCGTGCGGAAAAGCAGAGAGAAAGTAGAGAAGAAAGAAGTTGCCCACCTGGTCAAAATTACTATGGAGCCCTCCACTACGGCAACCTTTTCACTCTTTCTGTTTTCAATCCTATCTTCCTCCCTTCCTTTAAGGCGTTAGCCCACCAGGGTGGTGCAGTGGTAAGACGCCCGACTACTGTTCCGGATTACCGGGTTCGAACCCGACCTCGGCGGCTGCGTTTCGATGGAGGCAAAACGAAGAGGCGTCCGTGTGCTGTGCGATGTCAGCGCACGCTAGAGATCCCCAGGTGGTCGAAATTACTCCGTAGCCCTTCACTACGGCTCCACTTTCTCTCTTTCAACTTTCACTTCCACCTTCCTTCCTTCTCTTACGGCGCGGTTGAGGTGTCCACAGGAAACAAGTGAGACAGTTAACGCGCCTTTCTCTTCCTATAAATCAATCAGTTTTACGGCGTGGTGAAAGTGCTCACAGAACAGCTATGACAGGCATTGCGCCTCCTTTTCTGTAGTCCTAATATTATTGTTATTGGCTTTAATATGTACATAATTAAACCACATGAACCATGTTTTTCACTTGCACACCTTTCCATCACGCCCTATCCTGTGGTACCATTCCTTTTATGATATATCAACTATTTCCTCTTCTGACCATTCCTTGACGCTCTATCTTATGGTACCAGCATTTTTTGGCTGCCGAGCCCCGCCGGGGTGGTGCAGTGGTACGACGCCCGACTACTGTGCCGGAGTTCCCGGGATCGAATCCCGGCCTCGGCGGCTGCGTTTCGATGGAGGCGAAACGAAGTGGCGTCCGTGTGCTGTGCGATGTCAGCGCACGTTAAAGATCCCCAGGTGGTCGAAATTACTCCGTAGCCCTCCACTACGGCCCCCCTTTCTCTCTATCCACTTTCACTCCCACCTTCATCCCTTCCCTTACGGCGCGGTTCAGGTGTCCACAGAGCAAGTGTGACAGATACTGCGCCTTTCCTTTCCTATGAACCAACCAACCAACCAACCGAGCTTCTTACGAGGAGCAACGGCAACGCCTGCGATTACGTTACTAGATAATAGTTACCAGTTGTATTTACTATTTTGTTAGTTACTTCCTCTTTTGCAGTGCCAGCGAAGTCATGTACAACTTTCGTGTGCTTAGAAAAAGTTTTATTAGACATAAGACATTCACATTAGACATTCACATGAGCGGCGATAAATGACCAAAACAGGAATTGCACATGATTAACAACAAATGAAAGTGCACATAAGATAACATCCTAACGAACAAATACATCACAGATCAGTATTTAGATACAAAATAAAATTTGGGCAGTTCGTGATGATGATATATACAATTTTGAATGACAGTGTACATGAAGTTAATACAGTGTAGAAAATTTCCTAGACGTTGTATCTTATGTTACCATTACTTTTTTTTTTGCTGCGAAGCTGTTTGGTTTGTGAGATACCAAGGCGACGCCGCGAAACGCAGGAATGGGCGCCAAAAAGCTGCTCTCCAAAATGACCTCTTACTGAATCAGTGCCCAGCAGCGCGCAACACTGAGAACAAATGAAGAAAGAGCATTATAGCAAACATCATAATTATCATATGCTGCATTAAAACAGCAAAGAAATTACAAGCCGCAACATAAAGTACACTATACACTCAAAATAAAACCACAAAACATGACAAAAAAAAAAACAACAAAAAAGTAGTACAGTAACATGGCACTATGAAAATTTGCATTTGTTAAAACAAAACAGAACAAAAAGCAGTTATTAAAGGTCAGCGAATATCAACAGCTTTTTGTGCCTCTTAAATTTGCTTTTACATAGATGGGACATGAAACATGGGATGGATTAATGAGCACAGCTGGAATCTGGTAATTACACCTTTGTTTGCCGTAATTTGTCCTTGTTTTATCAACGAAATTTTAGTGTTGCCTTAGAGGGTATTACTAGGAAGTCGGTTAGATGAGACGAAGAACAGCCGATTGCTATGAATATGTTATAACAAACGGTATATGTAGACTCGGTTAGCTTTAAGTAGATTAAGCTTTTTGTTTAGAGGTGACGTTGCTAATTTTTCCAGTTTGCTGTAATAACCTTTAACTGCTAGGAGTGCCTTTTTTAAACAAACAACATCATCTTATAGTTCCTAGAAGTGGTGGTGCCCCACACCAATATTCAAAAATATAACGTAGAAAAAATAGAGATAATACATAGGTACTTCTAGCTAAACAGGTAAAAGGCACAGCCAACAGTTTTCGGTAAGATTTGTGGCAATTCTAGAAATATGTGTATTCCAGGATAAGTGTTCATTGAACAAAACAGCGAGAAACTCCTGATTGGTTACCTGTTGTATTTGTTGGTTAGGATAACTTTTTCAAGAGTGTAATGGATTGGGGCTTTATTAAGTCCGAAAATTGCATACCTGGTTTTGAAGAAGTTTAAGCTAAATTTATTCGCCTGCATCTCGACATGCAAATTGCCAGCTAATCATTTAGTGTAGTTTCTAAATGTGGCAGAATTTGGCCTGAGAAAAATATATTTGTATCATCAGCATACATGACCAAATCTGACGAATCAGCTATGTTACAAACATCATTTATGGGAACTAAAAACACAAGAGGGCCTAAAATAGATCCCTGCGGCCACCTTGTGTAAAACACAAGTGATTGAAACACAAGTACTGCATTTTACATACTCAGGTCTGTTGCTCAAGTAACTTCGAAACAGATTAAGTGGACTCCCACGTATTCCATAACAATTTACTTAAGAGAATTTCATGCTGCACACTTTCAAGAGCTTTTCAAAGGTCCAAGAACAGACCAAGTGTGTATGCTCGGGACAGGATATTATCAATTACTTTCCCTTTACCCACCAGTAAAGCTTGCTCGGTCAATCTATTTTTTTTTAAAGCCATACTTGGACAGGGTGATACATTGGGAACACTGAAAAACGTTTCTAATATGAATAAATGGCTCCTTGGAATAACTTAGAAAACACAGTTAATACGGATATAGGTCGATAATTCGTAACTTCATTTCTATTTCCTTCCTTATAAATCGGACACACTCGAGCTATATTTAGTTCATCCGGAAACACACCGCTGGTGAAAGTCAGATTTATAATATAAGCTAGAACATTGCAATGTGATGCCGAAACATATTTCAACGGTACTGGGCGCTAGCGCCACCACTAGACCGAACGGCGCTAGCGTGATTCCACTTACTGCTGCTGAAGCAGACGCTCGATTGAATTTGCGCGTTTTAAGAGCTAATTGTCGCGTTTATTTCTGTAGTTTTGGTTGATAACGAGTGTCAGCATTTCACTTTTTGATCTTCAATATTTGCTGGGGTTGCTGAAGTTTATTAAAGCTGTTGGCACGCGCCGTTATGGCTCTGTACCCGTACGTATTCAAACGAAAACCCGGCGTAAGCACCCATTGCTTCAAAAACAATAAGCCCATGTAATCTTTCTTATTCAAGATTTTAAAAGGCATAGGAGCAAGTGATCATTCTCTAGTGTGCATCAGACATTTCAGCGAGCAAGAGTTTGTCTATGTATGAGTTGGCGCTTAAAAAATAGGGTGAGTAGCTACAGAAGGAACGGCGCGCGTGTTTTAATTTGCACTTATCACGTGTTGGTTGATTGGTTTGTTCGGTTTACCGTCCCAAAGCGACCCAGGCTATAAGAGACGCTGTAGTGGAGGACTCCGGAAACTTAAACTACCTGGAGTTCTTTAACATGCACTGACATCGCAGAGCACACGGATGCCATTCCGTTCTGCCTCCATCGAAAAGTGGCCGTCGAGACCAGGATTCGATCCCGCTTTCTTGGGCACAGTAGTCGAGCGCCGTAACCCCTGCGCCACCCCGGCGGGGCGCACTTATCCAGTGTAAATATAACGAAGACCTCTTGCTGGCAGGATGGAAAATATGCTCGCTTCTTCACGGAGCACAGCGCTTCCAAAAAAAAAAAGGAAGGACCGTGCAAGGGCCAGAAGGTCTCATTCTTGTGAATGAAGGTTTTTACACGGAAATTTCACTGAAGTAAACTAGAAAATTCTGCCACCATGGGCAGCCATATGCATGATGAGTTATTTCAGGCAGCGTCTGCAGTGCTGTAGTAATTTCAAATGACAGATTACGTGTATAAACGAGATGTAGTGCATGGCATATTGTGATGTGCAGAGGTATGCGCCAATTAAACTAATTTGCGCGGGGAAAACGAATATCCGCCTGAATCAAGAATGCCAATTACGGTACTGAGTGCGCAAGAAATCGCTGCGCACACTTCTTCACAGTTGCCTTAAATATTAACCAACTTCTTCCCCACTGTTGGACTTGCTTACTCTGGTACGTTCAAAGCGGGGCCACTTCCGCAGGCACATCTGTTAGGCGCCTGCCAACTCCGCTGCTCTTACAGAGGAACCTTATTGCCTGGATTCAGTGACCGCTTACCTTTAACCGGTTGTGGGGGCCGCTTCAGGTTTTTTCCATCACTGTAACAACAATGCTGCAGCCCGTGCACGTCGTGGTCCCAGTAGCTAAAACTAGCCAACTTCGGCAACGCGCGGATTCAATGAAGTGCTTAGTTGCGAAATGAATGAGCCTAATACCCCTAAATAACGATAGCTTTCAAAAAGCCCCGAGGGCGGAACAGTGGGAGAGCCGGCTCTCCAGCGGCGATCTGGATTGCCAACTTTCCAACTAGGTCTGATACAGCACGCCCAGAGAACAGCGTAGCTCAGCGGAGCCCTGTAATAGGGGCACCGACCCTGTGAGAAGACGGAAGATGAACCACTTCTGCTACTAGAACAAGACCTTCCAAGAGAAATTAACGTATATCCTATCCTATCCTATCCTATCCTATCCTATCCTATCCTATCCTATCCTATCCTATCCTATCCTATCCTATCCTATCCTATCCTATCCTATCCTATCCTATCCTAATACCCCTATTTAAGCTTGTCAAAACCAAACCGATATGTATAATAAATAAATAAATGAACGTAATACTAACGTTCAACTAAAACTGCCCAAGAAAGCACCCTACAGCAGCAGTTCAACGCGTGTCATCCCGCTTACTGCGTCACGCTACCGTACCAAGAGGTGGCACTACGGTATGTACTCGCGCCCAATAGCTTTGATGCCGTCATGGGCGGCGGGAACATTGCGTTTATATTTTACCCATATAAAGAGGTACTTGTTGTGGAACCACAGGCAGCAACGCAATAGAATAAGATATGGATTTAATAGGTCACGCATGGAGGGGTTTGATAAAGATTGATCAAAAGTGGGTTTGGCAATTTCAATAAAAAAGTGGTTTATGATGTTTACGAAATTAGTTCCACTAGTCTGGGAATGAGATATAAAAATTTCTCCATTATTTCTACAGTTGTGCGCGTGTAATATTTCGTTTATTTCATGCCACAATTCATTGTGGTCGATATAAATTTTGAAGAAGCGTTGTGTATATTAAGCTTTTTTTTTTACCATGAGGTCTTGAAATCTGCTGTTCGCGGTTGCACAGTCTGAAATACGCCACCAGCAATAGCTCTGATCTTATATTATCTCAACCTCCTCACTAAACTTTCACCCCCTGGAAGCAACGCGAAAGACACACATTAGCATCAAACTGAACGCCATGCCTCTACACCTTGTCACTGCTTTTATTGGGCTAATTGGGTGCTAGATTCAGACACAGTAGCTGGTGCACAACTGGTCTCGGCCCGCAGTGCCCGTCTCCCTACTCTCTGTGTGCATCCTGTGCGCTGACACTATGTCTGTATATCTCGTTGTTGACCAGTTTATGTAGACCCGAGACGTCTTGAGATGCTTTCAGACACAGCAGAGCGGTGAGAACGGCACTGTGCGTTCTGTTGCAATAGTTAACAATCCACCCCACTATTGAAACAAATGCGGTCTGGACTGTCCCTTGCTGTGGCGGCGCTACACAAATACTGCATTCACCAAATATATTAAGGAAGGTACTGACTTCTTGCTCATAATGCACTGATCACATATCAATTCACTCTTGCGCTAGTAATCGGGGACATTAATTCAAGTTTTTGTTTATTTACCAGGGCTGATAGCTGCTAGGAACAGCTTGGTTGAGGATTTATCTGTGACTGCTAGTCGCGGCCGTACGCACATGAATTGAATGAAGCGAATACTGCAAAAAATTCTAACTAGCGTAATGACATTCTAAACATATATCAGGAGTACGTTTAGAAATGCGTATATGTCCCAAAGAAACAAAACAAGTTCGAATGAGTTGAATTTCAACGATAAGTACCTATGATAATTAAAATAATCTTCATTTCTGTATTAGCATGCAATTGTAAAGACTGGCAGTGGCATAAACAGGCCAGCGATATATTAAGAAAATACAATGTATGCTCATCAGTGTTGATGTTATTCGAAAATGTGCGTTTAATAAGTGCTGCAGCAAGTAGTGTTTAAATATTTAGTTTGATTATTTCGAAATTCTGGAATGAATCAGAGATCCATCTTGCGGGTGCAGATCGGATTTGAAGTGGCTGTTAAATGTTCATTGCTTATTAAGAGGTGCCTAAAAGTTTGTTGCAGTAGGGCGGTGAGTTGGGCTAGTTGGGTTATGTTCATCTTGAGGAAATATGTGCCGTAAGTCATAGAAGATAGCCTCCTGTACAGTTTCATGTTACTTTTATTACTTCTTATGTTTGCTGGCTATGTGCCGTGTTTCTAGGCGAATTATAGATATGTTTTCCTTCGGAATAAATTTTAGTTGCGAGACAGCGCTTGTGTTGTGTACTTCTCCGTCCGCCGTCTCTGTTCGCGCTGTTTAATTCCTCAAGGTGCCTAAAAGTTAGTGGAAATATTTAAAAGAGTGCGACGTATAAAAGGCGTATATGCACAAAATGAACTATTTTGTAACGCTGGAAGGCATGTTGTGTAGGGTAGAGGCAACGAGTGTTATTAATATAGCGAGTAAAGGTTTTGTGAAAACTGTTTTTTTGTGACACATAAATAATTTTAGACGGTCGCCCAAACTAAGGGGCAATAGTCCAGAAGAGAGCAAAATAACATGAGAAATTTTAATTTTTTTGTGTCCGTCGATAAGCGCCCGAGACATTGTAGTTCTCCCGCTATAGAAGAGAGCAACTGGCAAGACACCTAGGGGCTAACTGCTATTCATTATTAGATATATCACGCCGACGGGCACGGAAACACGTAACGAACTTTGCCTGTCAGTTGTTCTGTTCATGTTATCGCATTACGGACCACTTAGCGCGACATACCGACTATTGGAGAAAATTTTTTTAAAACACTCTCCAGAATCTTGTCACAATTAATTTACAACGAGAAGATACCCTACGATTTCATGATTATCTATAGTCTCGCAGCCTTGATTTCTGCATTCAATTGCGTTAGGCAGCATAGCTGACAAATTATTTTCACGAAAAATCATTAGCTTTGTGTCTGCGACACTTATTTGGAGAATATTGAACAAGAACTGTTTTGCAGTTTGGTAAGTCTAGCGCTTTTACGGAAGGCTAAACTTTTGTCCAAGCGGTTTGCTTGGCCAATATGCAGTCAATGCCTGAAATCGCATTGCTCGCCATTCGCGCTTACAAAAAAAAAAAAAATAAATTACTTTTCTCGTGACCCTCTAACTCTTGTTAAACTTAATCCCAAGATGTTTTCGGTATGTGATCATTGTGTAACGAGGACCACCAACCGCTTTCGGATAATGAATGCCCCGCACATGGAACAGATATTTTGTGGTCGTGCTTACTGGAAAACATCATTCCAACGGCCCATTATTCCTAACCATAATACAGTTCCTGTTAAGATCACCGCTGAAAATGTCGCACATTTCATTGTCTGTAGACAATCACCAGCGCGTAAGTCCCCCCCCCCCCCCCCCCTCCCGACATGAATTCTAAAAACAAAAATAAACTCTCTATCGATTTCCACTCGGACTTTTTTTCTGATCTTACAGCATTCATCATGTGGCTTGATCGCTCCCAGCCTCAAAGTTGACAAGGTCATCCCTGTTATTGAAACCGGGGGAAATATCCCCACATTTTTGCCACCTGAAACCAAAATCTTTTTTTTTTTCTAAACATCATTACTGCCGAAAATAATTTTTTTTTGTGACACGCAACTCCTAGAACTCACGACTGACTTTCAATGCAACATGAACGCCAACTTACAAACTGACTGCATTTTTTTATTTTGCTGAAGCTTTCGACCAGGTCGTAAATTTCCGTCAGTTCTCGAAATTATCAGATTGGTTTAAGCGCACAAGAACCTATCTGAGTATGAACCAACTTAGCCCCACAACGCATATTACTCGAAATTATCTGCTCTTTGCTTAGGCACTTTAACACTGACATTACCTCGTAACTTCCTTTCTTTTCGACAGCAGTTTACATCTTTAAGAAGCTTACCTCCACAATCTTTGATGTGACATTTAGGTTATGCTTCAAGGCAGTGCTATTGGTCCCTAAATGTTTCAGATGGACATTGATGACTTATTGACTAGCATATATTGTTCTCCGCGCCTTTTCGCAGACAACTGTAACGTTCACCACTCTGTTAAATCCATGGATGGTCGCCGTTCTCTCCAAGTGGAAGTAAAAAAAAAATCTTAAATCTACTAAGTGGAAAGATATCTCTCTGTCAACCGCAAGTGCACTAATTCTGATTTTACGCACCTCATAGATAGCGCTATTGCGTCTCGGGCTTCATTGTATATATATATATATATATGTTCGTATACAGACAACATAAATACCCAAGAAAGTAGCAGGGGGGACAGCGGCCGATGTAGCTCAGTTGGTAGAGCACCGGACGCGTTATTCGGAGGTCGTGGGTTCGGATCCCACCATCGGCACGTTGTTTTTTCTTCTACTTTGTGTCTAATTATCTTTCCCCTAAACAGATTACATTACTAATTTCTGTGGTTATCGAAGTAAACATAAAAAAAAAAAAAAAATGACATAAACATACCATCCCCAACGCTTTCCTTGGCCTCGCCGACTGTTGGCTTCTTTCCTTCATATATATATATATATATATATATATATATATATATATATATATATATATATATATATATATATATATATATATATATATATATATATATATATATATATACAGGTATTCATCTAACGCGTAATCTTTGATGGGCCACGCACATGCACGCCATTGCACCAAAGGCCCGAAATCGCTTCGGTGCTTGCGTCGAAACTTGAAAAACGCTTCGCTCTTAGCAGCGCAAGAAAAGATATATACCTATGTTTCGTACGTCCACAAGTAAAGGTTGAATCACCTACGTACCCTCCATTTCTAAACTACCTAATCAGAATAAATGCTATCCAAAATAGACCGTTCATTCCAATACATGCAACTACACTCTTCACAGCAGGGGGAGAGGTGTTGAAAGCCAGACTTGTCTCGAGCCTTTACACATTCGTCGTTCCATCGTTCTTTAATGGTTATTTCATAAACATATTACAGTAGCAAGTCATTTCCATCACTTCTGGAAGTGCCTTAATGCATTCCACGTCGGCTACATAAACAGTACAGCATAAAATGCACACAAAGAAGTCAAGCTTTAAATTCACCCGCATTTAAACGTGCAGGTGTTATTTAAAATAATCTTCCTGACATTATTGCGTGCATCCGCAACCAACAATAATTGCATGACCAGCTTCGCGAGCATATATAGAATGATATCGGGACCTCCTTTCCCGTTGTTTTGCCGTATCAAAGTATATTTCTGTTTCATTGCTATTGCGTCCAGTTTTCGTTTATTGTGCGCTTTACATTTGCAGACTGAGATTGCTAAAAAGAACGCTGCATGTTTTTAGATGTGTAATTGCCACGTATTGCATTTGTATCACTACTAATAACCCGGCATCTATTATATTTTCGCCATTAGGCATTGCCATAGTAATTAGTTTCTATTAAATGTTTCCTTGCATCAGATGTTGCATTAACTAGACCCTGTTGTACACATGTCATTATTCCCCCCCCCCCCCCTCACTGCCCTTCTGTGCCGTGCAAGATAACATGATTAAACAGATAAAGTGACACGGCAGCGTTGCGCTGCAGAGTCAGCTATGTTTGAAACCAGGAGACACAACTCGCAGGGTGCTATTGTGTGGCTTCACTTCAGAACTGTATTCTCAGTGCTTTAGAGCTTTCCGCGCTACCGACTTTCACCACAGGCTATCGCACAAAGTGGGATAAAAGTCGGGTGATCGCGAAACTCGGGGTATCTTTCATAGCGCCTTGGGCAGAGGACTGAGTTGATTGGAGGAAATCATCGCCACTATCTGCCGAAGTCGCTCCCTGGGAGGCCTACTTATCCCCTATATGATTGCCGTTATCCCCGATCCTATGTCAGTTGTCGTCGCCTACCTTTGTTTGTGGGGACGAGCTCGTGATTTTTGAACTCAAAAGAAAATAAAAAATTTCGCTGAAAGACGACAGATCAAAACCGTGGTGAGAGAAAAAAGAAGTGAATTAAAACAGAGGGTGTAGGCCATAGATTTTTGAAAGTAATTCTTGGCTGCCACTACCCGTTTTCAGCTATATGAAGGTTTTTTTCTTATGAAGAGGGCACCGATACTGCGGGTTCATTTTGCCAACAATATCTTGCAAGCTTCTGATCATAACTGTCCTTTCAAGCCCTTTGACCGTGTTCTTATGTCTGATTAGTAACATTTGGTAACGGCTCCACATATCACGCCCTCGGGAATGTGGACGTAGGAATTACTGCGCTTTCAACGGACCTTCCTGAGAAGGCCAGTTTTCAACTGCAAGCAGAGGGCAATAAACAACACGGAGATGAATTATGTGCATGTATCCATACGTGTCGAAGCCATGTTTTTCAGGAGGAGAAGTAACATTTTATGACATAGGTTTCTCTCGGGAACATTCTATCTTCGGCAGCTTCCATCGTGGATGTTTTGAGATATCCATAAAAAATGTAAAATATGTATGTTGAAAGTGTAATTCTTTCTTGGCGTCCTAGCTTGAAATAAAAAAAAATGGCTTCAGTTTTATTTGTTTCCTCCTTTTGTGACCATTGTTCGAACCTGTACGCAATAGCGCTCTCACTTTGCATTCGGGGACGCGTGCACTATTTCGCAACATTTTCTCAGACACTGTATTCCACTCAATTCTGACTCACTTTGCCGATCCATTACTGTAGTAAAACCAGCGCGAACACGCGCTGCCGAACACGCGCATCGTCATAAGTGAGGGAATTCGGCGTCTGAGGTGCAATTCGTCCCGCTAACACTTGATCAGTCTGCGTGCTGAGTGCTGCCACAAGCAAGGCTCGCTGCCGTGTTGGGTCGGTAATAGCATTGGCTTCAAAATATGCTTCAGCCCTTGTAAGGTACGCTTTCCACTTATCTGATGTGTCGTCGAAAGTCGAAAGCTGCAGGCTGGTCATAGCTCTCGTCGGTGCTTCACGTTGCGGCAGGCTGTCGGCTTCAACTTGCCTTGTCAGATGGAAGGAAGGGTGCACTAGGTGTGATCCTCCTGTGAGGGTACAGACCTCAACCTGCGACCATCATCATCCTACGGCTACCCCAGGCATGGCGTCCCGCACCATAAGGTTTTGGGGGGTTTTTTGTTTCGGTGAGCGGGCTTTTCCCAGCCAAGGGGCTCATGCAATCCGGGCTATTTCCACCGGGGCGGGGTCGCAGTGCATATGCACCACGTCCGCACCACCCTGGTGGGTCGAAGCCTGACACGAGCAAGTCTTCTAATATCTCACTTCTAGTTTTCCGTTTTCTTCTTTGAAGATCACCATGGGAGTGTCCCCATTCTTCAAAAAACTTTTCTCCCTAGGTGGCGTCTCTCTCTCTCTCTAGGTGGAACCATAGTTTTTTCTGATTTTGGCCTTCACTTCATGGGGGCTCGGAATCTTGTTCGAGTAGGCCGCTTTGCAGCGGGCCAACCAAACCACTTTTACCGCAAGGGTAATTTTCGAACTCGTCGCCACTGTAGTAAAGCCAGCGCGAACACGCGCTGCAACACGAACGCTGGTCGGCCGTGATCAACCACGTTTATTGCCCAGAGCCGAGATTTTAAACCTCTCGAGCTGAGAAGGTTACAGAAGAGGGAGAGAAGCGTGAGCGACAACGCAGTCACGAGGCTGCCTTCAGCACAGGAACGCAGGCACGCGCGGCTGTCTTTGGCACAGGAACGCAGGCACGCGGCTGCCTTCGGCACAACCAAAGAAATACAACGATTACACTCCCTCAAACTCGCCGCCTTTCGTTGATTGTGTCGCGGCACTCTACCGTATTG
Source organism: Amblyomma maculatum (assembly GCF_055883805.1). NCBI lineage: Eukaryota > Metazoa > Arthropoda > Arachnida > Ixodida > Ixodidae > Amblyomma > Amblyomma maculatum. The sequence goes on from NC_139346.1 coordinate 122,825,961, forward strand.
CATAATCAGAGAAGAGTGGTGCACTTAATTACTTTTATTAATTATTTACTTTCGTTGTAAAATTGCTGCCTGAAAGTTAATCATTTCATTACCAAACTGCTCGTTCAAGAAAGTATTTCATTTCATTACAAATTAACGAGAAAAGCAATTGACTTACAGTAACGTCTTCAGTGTAGATAAATTACTGCCACATCTTGTGACATCCTAGAAATGTGTAGTATTTCTATATATTTGAGACACTAGGATTTTCGACACGCGTCAACACGTATAAAATACTCCTTTTTTAACGAATAGTTTAGAATGGGATGCTGCCCTCCCTAATTCCCAGTTCTTTCACCTTCAATAATTTATGACTTGTAGCTATCTGGAGTCATGTATTTCAACAGAGTTTTATGTGTCATTCATTTATGTAATCATTTTACGCTTTCGCATTATTTATAAATCATTTTCGCATTTATAAATCACAGCACTTCTTAGTATATTATTCTTGCTTATATCGCTTATGCATTCTTATCCTGCTTGGACATTCGACAAACACGAGTATTTTATAACTAAAACTAGAATAAATCGAGCGGTGAGCAGTCGGGCTTAACATCAAATCGTAACCATTTGAATACTTTCACTAACGACGAAAGATAACGCCTTCTTTAATGCCGAGTAACATGCCGTTTTCTCAAACGTTTTCTGAGGCTTTTTGATAGGTTGCTTTTTTTGTTGATTCCTAGATTCAATGTTCATCTGGTATTATATTCACCGTTCAAGATCTCTCTTCTTATATTTACGTGGTTCATCTGTCAATAAAATCAATAAGATGAGTGGCAGCTGGGGCTGGAGCCCTCCGCCAATTCTTCGCGCTTTTGGGCCTCCCATTCAAGACATTGAAGAATAGAGAACAAAGATAGTTTTTTTTAGTTTTTTATCCAAAAGATTAGCCAGTAGCACTAGGTATGATGAGCTCCTTATAAAGTAAACCACAATAACAAACGTAACAAGACGTCCATTTCTTAATAAAATGGCACGTTAATAGTGAAGCAAAATTGTTTAACTACACCTTGCGGTAAGCCCCGCCTCCTTTCAGGAATTCTGACGCAAAGCGAGCCACAAGAAATTTTCTTTTCACTCGATTTGATTTTTTTTCTGGTCTGAATGGACGACAAGCACAAGTGGTGGCCAGAGCCCCAATTTTAAAGGAGTATAGAGCTCGTGTAATCTAGTCGAAACTAAATTACACAAGCAGTTCACGAGCCTATTGTAAAGCTACTCGGACGCATCATCATACGCACACTGGGATACGAATACGTAAGAAATATGCCGTGTGGTCCTCTTTTTAACCATGCAATGCCATCGGCTATGCTTGCGTGGATACCATTCAGGTTAAGACCATTAAGGTTCGAATCATGACAGTTGTTGTACCACCAGGAACCACGATATAAGACGGAGCAGCTGCTCTCGTCGGCCAGGTCATTGTCCTTGTCGTACGTGGAAAACTTCATTCCATCGCAAACTGACATGCTGTCCCAGTCTGCAAACGTGGACGCAAGCAGAGTATCAGTATAAATCACTCTTTCACTTGTAGACATTTATTGGGCGGAGTATAAATATCGTGAATTTTTTTTTTTGATTACTTGCACTGTAAATTGAAGCACCCAAGTTAGGAGCAGCAGTGCAATAGGTGGTGCCAAAGAAAACTGATCTACTCAAGCATTGAATTGCTCTGAAACCAAACATAATTTTTGATAATACGTATCCTAATCCGAAAATCGTGCAACATAGTAAAGACAGTCCCTTCAACAGCTCAACCTTTATAGGATATCTGACTTCTACCTCTAACACTATTAAGGTTTAAATCTTTCTCTTTCTCGGATTTCAGATGTGTACGGTTCTTTTATATCGTACATTATTATTGGCACAAACCCTTGCCGCAGTACCTATTGAAAGAAGCGATCAGTACCATACTACAGCTTCCGGGCACTCAAATCAAGAAAGATAATGATCTCGTGAACAGTGCTCCTTTACTTCAAAGGGGCTTTCGATAAGATTTCACAGTATGCGGTACAAGAAAATCGTAGCTTCTTGATTTCGAATATAAAATATACAATATAAAACTTAATAAAAATTACTCCAACCAACCTTAAAGCAGTACAACGGTTCAGAGCCTAGCATCGCAGCCTTGAATTGCATGCAAGCAGGAAATTCTCATATTAGAGCGTACTGCGAGGCTGTACCGAATGTAGCCAATAAACAGAGTCTCGTAAAGGTGCAGTAAGGGGCGCTCAGTTGGATCCCATTTGATGCCAGCACTGAAAATATGCATTGGACTGCCCAGATGTACCTTTACGAAAGGCACAATTGAAGAGACACATGCTTGTCCAATATCAATATATTTGTCACACGAACCAGTTCGTGTATACTTACGAACTTTTACATCACACTGTTTTCACCCATTGAGTAAGATTCTGGACGAGCAGCTGGAATGCAGTTTAAAATTGCACTCCGCTGCCATCAGGCGCAAGTATCAACAGGGTATATGCCTGCCATATCGTGCCACCCAACCACCATGGGTGATGGATAAACCTTTGGTGCACCTTCGTGTTCTTCGGATACTAAAGAAATGAATGGTGCCACTTAGTGGGGTCAAACAATAGCTGCCGCGAAACAACTGGCGCACATCTAGCCAAAATATCCTAATTATATTCACGCATACATCGCCGGATCTGCGGTCATACTGTGGTCATACCAGCAGCTGTGGTCATACCAGCTCAGAAAATGAATCTACATTTCCTTTTGGGACATACTTCTACAGCAACCGCTGCTGAACTTGCAGCCCTTCGGGAATCTATTCGCTACATATAGGGGAATCACCTCAAAGACTGCAGTGGAAATTTTGGAACATTCCTTAGGCCACATCGCCTACCATTCTCTGGCACTAAAAATTATGGAGGTCCTTACATCTACCCAACTGAAAGGCCACAGGATAATATTTCAATGGATCCTTGCCCACTGCGGGCAGGAATCCACATTATTTATATATTTGAACAGGTCGACTCCCTAGAATGTTCAACTTGTGGCATCCCGAAGAATGTGGAGCATATATTATTGGTGTCCAGTGTATGCGTGTGAATTTAATGTGCTAGTCACTTCAGCGTTTAGAGAAGAGCCCTCTGTCGGAGAACTGCAGCTGGGCGCTTGACAGGACAAGGGGAAGGGTGCCCTGGCAGTGCGGGATCTTTGCTGTTTTTTGTGCGCCACTGGACTTGATTCGCGCTTGTAAATAAAGCTGCCGCGCCTGTATATATTTTAATATGCTTTCTCCCACATCGTCACCCATCATGATCATCTTTCTTCCCCCCTTCCCCAGTGCAGAGTAGCAGGTCAGATTTTAATTATTCCGTCCAACATCTATGCCTTTCCTTTCAGTAAATCCATCTATCTATTTGAATTGCATGCAGGTCTCGTCCACCAGAGGGCGCAAATTGTTTGTCAGGTGTGAAGAAGAAAAACACAACAGCGGGTGTACGAAGTAGAAGAAGCAAGAAGCGCTGGCTCCTCTCGCCACATCTAAGATCAGTTCTCGGAAGGACATGACCTTGAGGATTGGCGTGGGAGAAGTACAGATTCTGGAATAAAATCACAGCTGTTGTCGACGCTGACGTCGAGCGCCACAGCCTTCCTACGCATCTGCGGATGCACTCTGGACAACGTAGGTGCTGAGGAATACTAACGTGAGAGTTTTCTTTGTTTATTGTCTCGTGTCTCCGGCCACTCTCGGAGAGAATATGGCTGAGCTTTCTATCGATGAGCACGATTGTTTCTGATTTTCAGCCACTTGACAGGGTAAGGAAGAGATTAAGACAAAAATCTAGGAGAGGGGTAGCGAGACCTGAGAGCTCATTTGAGCATTACCGCACCTCGTAAGGCTGACTAAGCTATGAACAAACACTTTCCTCAACACTCTCCCTCTTCATAAACAGTGCCTTTGTGAATAAAAGCTTTTTTTCTAGAAGACCTAGCACCAAATAGAGAAATACTCTGACCGATAATGGATCCAGTGATTCCTATGGTACTAGTGTTTGTCTTTTCAATGTAGATGAAAGTATCCTGGTTTGACAAATTAATCACGAGGCCATAAACGAAGGGCTTTCGTTCGAAAGAATGCGGAATTGGCGGTGGTCTAACGGTTTGTATCATGTAGTGACTGCGTAGCCTGTGAACACAAGCGTGATAGCCGATGCTGGCTCGATGGCGTGTGACCGAGGCTACTTTTTTTTCTTCATGTGTGCGCATCAAGACTACCGGACTCGGTAAAACGTTCACCGAGCGATGTTATCTTAAACTATCGCTACAGCTGATGTTCTATAAGCAGGCCAGTAAGGATGAACTGTTCACACGTGATTAGGCCACACTAGCCTGTCTTTACGTTTTAAATCCATACATCAGGACAGATGCCAAAAGAAGCTGAGAGAAGCAGAAGCCGAGAAGAAGCAGATGCAGATAAGCTGTCTTGGAAACCTTTCCTAATTTTCAGTTATTTTTGTGATTCTTTAATCAACTTCTCTGCGGAAACCTTTGTTAAGGTACTGGTTTTGGGAGAACATCTATTTTTATCGACCTTTAAACGAAAAGAGCTAGGTTATAATACATTCAAGTAGTGTTTTAGACCCGTTATTTCGTTTGAGCAGTGCTTGATTAGAGTGCTTTTCTATTACCAACTACATATTTCGAACAGAACGGATGCACATTTAACGCCAATTCGGCCGAAGAGGCCAACGCTTTATGTCGATCCAGCGTTGTGGGGCTGACTAAATTCTACGCTGACATGCTGGTACTTCAGGCTCGTTGATGACACCCGGTGCCATGTATCAGCCAAGGTCAGTCTGTCCGCCCACTTGACCTTAAATGAGCCCGAGGTCACAGTGTGGCTGTATAGTTCAACCATGGTTGCATCTATTGCAACGAAAAGATTAGGGCTCTAAAACATTCTAGTAGTGTTTTAGACATGTTATTTCATGAGCAATGTGATAATTACAGTGTATTTCTATGTTCTATTACAATGCTCTTCTATTTATTTTCTATCTTCTATTTCGAAGAGCACTGATGCACCTTTAATGCTAATTCGGCTGAAGAGGCTAACCATTTATGTCCATTCAACGTTGTGGGGCTCACTAAACTTCACGCTGACAAGCTAGTGCTTAAGGCTCGTAGATGACACCCGGACACACGGGGCCATTTATCAGCCAAGGTCAATCTGTCTGGCCGCTTGACCCTAAACGAGCCAGAGGTCACTGTGTGGCTATATATTTAAACCATGGTAGCATCTTTTGTGTACCACCAGTCAACATTTGACATCAATTTTTTGTCGCCAAGTACAGCACCAAGTGTGGCCTTTTGTAGTAGACAGTGTCCTGGACGCAGTAGTCTCGGCAGCTTAACCGCTGCAAAACCACACTTGCCCATCTGTACTTAAGCCTCATCAAAACGAAACCATGCAAAACAACGCTTTCGCTTCGCCTAAGTCGGTATCGAAGGTTTAAACATCAGCCATGTTATAGTATAATCACTTATTTTACCAACCACCAGCTAGCGCCTGCAGATGACGCCCCCTCATATGTGCGTTCCTACTTGATTTCGACGATGTTGTCACGTTCCTTTGCATTCCTGCCTCCAAGGTTACACACATATCATTTCCCTTTCCATAGCTGTGTGTGTTGTTATCAACTTGAGTTGAACGAAAATAGAACGAAGAGCCACGATCTGTGCATCGATCGCTTAAGGCCTTTCGTTTTATTTTTCTGAATAATTTTCTTTGCTTCATGAGAAAATAGAGTGCTTTGTAACTGCTGATACATACATACATACATACATACATACATACATACATACATACATACATACATACATACATACATACATACATACATACATACATACATACATACATACATACATACATACATACATACATACATACATACATACATACATACATACATACATACATACATACATACATACATACATACATACATACATACATACATACATACATACATACATACATACATACATACATACATACATACATACATACATACATACATACATACATACATACATACATACATACATACATACATATTAGTCCCTCACATAATTTTATCAGTATATAGCAAAAACGCTTTAGCTGAGTGCGAATTTCGCATTGCGGAGTATTGAATTTTTCCAGAGATCCACTCAAATTCCGGCTAAATCCATTCGGCAGCCTAGCAGGTCTTTAGAGCCAAGATACAGCATTGATATGTCATGTTCTGGTAAACAAGGTTTCGAAATTATTTCACGCTGTTCGCAGCGAAAAACATCGAAAGGAGAGGATATGAAAATTTAGAAAAATGACCGAACAAATGGTCCAATTCTGTCATGTCTTACGAACTTTTGACTAGTGTCATTGGATAGTGTAAACCACTGCGGGTTACATGACACAAGGGTTGCTGTCAAAGTCACTTGTTATGTCATAACGTTGGAATGAAGCAGGCTCCTATCGGCGGCTGTCCCTCCTGCACCAAGCGCTCGGAGAAAAATGACTTATTGCAGTGCTACCATGGTATATAATCATGCGCATACTGCCAGTACAGTATATGGCAACCCATCGGGCCGAATTCTAGTCCCTATGATCACCCTAGTTTAGCCAAACTGATCGCTTTCAAGACGCTTCGCGTACCGGAAATGAACATAACGTCCTTTATGAAACGGCAGAATCTCACCTGTAGGGCCGAGGAATTTTCCTAGTTTCATCTTAAAGAGTTCGCCTTCGTTGGCAATGCGAACACTCTCATAGTCTACTGATTGGTAGTCGTTTGTGCCGTTAATCAGCATCACTCGAAGTGTCATGACCTCTTTTCCGGATGTAAGAGCGTGCAATGCCCGATTGCCTGCATGGAAACAAAGAAAGAGATTCGATTAAATTCAGATAAATTTGGTGGTCGCTGAATTACGGCACTGCAGTACCATGGAGTGGCTCATAAATCGTCACTAAATGTAACAGAATATTGCGAGTCCTGCTACTTGGGGCATAATTTAGTGGTGAGGTAGAAAGGGCACTTTGTAGCAGACTGTTATTCGATGCTGATGAGAAGAGTCTAAGCAACTAATGGATAGAAAACCCTTACGTCGTAAGTTCTTCAAGCGTGCAGAGAAAGCAATTAAAAGTGGGATATCCAACCAACATTCTTACGAATCGAAATTGATTTTAAGGCACCCTTGGAATAAATACTCTAAAATACGTTTATGAACATAATGATAAATAAGGTCCAAGCTTGTGATGCGAATCTAAGTTTTCCTTCTGAAGGCTGCTCTTATCAACCGAGCATTTACTCTGTGCCAGGCAGTTGACGTGCAGATATTGAGATAATTACAAGGCAACCGCGAAATAAAGTGCATACAATTGATTAACACATTGATGGGAATGGTCCATGCTTCTTACAGGCACCAACTCAATTAAGCTTCTATTGTTTGTGCGGCACTCACGCGTAATCGGAGTACATTAGTAAAAACATTGAAGTCTGGTTTTAAGCAAAATTGCAAGCATGTAATGCCGAAATAGGTGGACGTGCAGATGTTGTGATTAAATTGCAGTTTACAATACGTGAAAATATTAATTTCAGGAACAGAAATGCAGATGATTGAGATGTTTGGTAATACGATGTATGAGCGCAATTCTTTTTGTTGCACATCGCCTGGCTGTTTAGATGTTAGCGGCGTGAGCTGCAAGCACAGATCGTTTTTGCCAAACGAACAGTTCCGCAATCTCACAGAGATTGTGCTCGGGCAGAGTCACCTCGAGACTAACCAGAAAAGTTTTAAGGCGAAGCCTTTCTAGGCTCATGGCGAATATCTGGAATCCGGGAGATGTGTCAGCGAGGTTCTGCGAGATTACGCGAGATGTGTCAGTGAGACGTCGCAATAGGTTCTGGCGTAAACATAATTTGCCACGTATGGACGTCGCAATAGGTTCTTGCGAAGAAGGCAAACAAAAAAAAAAGTAATGAAATTTTAATGAGTACTCAAATACGCAAGGTAGAGGAAAAAAGGTGACAAAAGAAAGGCGTTGGCCAATAACCTTTAAGCGAAGCTAGCACAATTGTGTAATGTTTTAAGAGTATTTATATAAGTATTACCGTGGCTTCCGTTTGTTCAGCGAGGGCAAACTGAAAATCGGAGATAGTTTATGAAAACAAAAGCGAGCAAAATTAAACTCGCTACTTCTCCACAGTTCTGTCGCGTAATGCATTAGGGATGCATTTTTAAACACAAAAAAATGGTAGCTTGAGTCCGCTATTTATAGTATTTTCTTTGTCTATTTTGTTGCCTTAACCATCGTATCATTCTCTGAACGTGCAGGAACTCTAGAGGACAAAACATAAGCTTTATGTTTGAAGTCAGGACACCACCCTCACTGCCGTTCACCAAGCTGCCTTTCCGCAATCTGTCTGATAAATTAATGTTCTGTACGACTAGGAAAGCTGGCCTTAGGTCATGCAAATATTAGGCCCAGGTTGGCTTTAACCGCTTGGAACAGTACGGTAACGCAATTGTACTGCCTTATTCCGCGTACTATTAATTTTCACCTTGAAATTTAGAACGCGACAGTGCCAGGGGACCCTCTGCATACGAACAATATCATTCACGATACTATCTGGTACTTGTGTGTTTATGATGACCACTGTCGATCTCGGTAGACTGAAGAATCCTGCCTTATAGGTTGGTCAATGAAACCTGTCATGGGGTGGCTCCCTGATCCACTGTTTACGTCAACAGCCACGCTTCCACGAACGACTGCCTAAGAAATGCTTCGCTCTAAACCTTCCCGAAAGCGGGGCGAAACTTCTTTTCTCGTGAAAAAAAAAAACGCACTGTAACAACAAAATAACAGTGCCAGAGGATGCTTGAGCACATGCTTTGGCTACCGAATGATATATTCACATAGGTTCTACATTGACTAGCAAACTCGATTGCTAGCGAAGTGTGCGCAGCAATTCAGCCGTAATTGAACCCGTGTATTTGCAGGAAAATGTGAAAAAGAGAGGTAACACTAAATTTTAAAAAGGAAAGCTCTTCATTAAGTATAAGTTTATCTTTCACTATATCGGGGTCAGGATTATTTGACCAACATGTTTTTTGTGTGGAGTTTAACGTCCTAAAGCAACTGAGGCTATGAGAGACGCCGTAGTAGGGGGCTCCAACAATTTTAGCCACCTGGTTTCGTTAACGTGCACAGGCTTCGCACAGCACACGGGCACCCATTTCCAATGAAAAGCGGCCGCCGTGGTCGGGATTCGAATCCGAGCCCTTGGGAACAGTAGTCGAGCGCCGTAACCACTGCACGCCCCCGGCGGGGGCCCGACCAACATGAAAGTGCGTTCATATGGAGAGATTCTGCGTCCCTCCTATATCCCTATTTACTTGGCGCTACAGGAACCAGTAAATCAGGCCTCGGTTTTATAGCGTCAGTAAGCAAGATTATTCACCCTTTACATCGCGTACAGGAGCGGCCATAAAACCTATAAATTGTCATTTCTCTTGTTGGATGAGTTTCATGTTTCGTGATGCACCTCTTAATATATTCAGCAATCAAATGCGGACAGAACACTTACTAGGCGGCGTAAGAGGGTTATCACAAACACAAAGCTTCCCTCCTTACCGGTAGACACATTTTACGTGTCGCCTGCGATACTACAGGGTGTTCCATATCCACTGGTTAGTTAGAGGGTGACACCAGCGAACACTCTAAGAATGCGTTACTGTAAAAAAACACCTCATTATGTAAACAAATAAATCGCCGTTCCCATAGCCGAGTGGTAAAACAGTGGACGCAAACATCGGAGGTCGTGGTTTCACACCCAGCCGGCACCATGTGGTCTTTTTTTCTTCTACTTTATAACCAACACAAAAAGTGCATTCCCCTCTGCTTGCCTTTATGTTTGTGGTTGATCGATCCTTCCTTATCTATATCGTAAGAAAGCTGTCTGGGGAACTTCGGGCTCATGATTTTGTTTTCAAAAATACTCAGGCAATTTCTGACTTTGTTTCAGCTTATCTGGTAACAAATGTCTAATTTAAAATGCTATGTTTTCAGTCAGCACTGAGTGAAATTTCAGGTCTAATGCATTTTTCTTCAACTGAACGCTTAGTTACACGTCAACGTGAAACGGCCGTTTGAGTGTATACATACACACGTAGTATTGCTTCCTACGTGTCTGCGCTGCATTTTTACTTGCCTAAACGTTCCCATTTTGCAGAACAGACTTAGGAAACAATAATTCGCGTTCATAAATATTACTTGCATATGCAATTTACTTGCATAAATATTCCGATTTACAGTTCCTCTTGGATCTCTCGGACCTCTCGGAGCGGACGTACGCGCTCGATTTCTCACGACTAGGCGCGTTTCTCCCAGCGTCAGTCGCCTATCAGCGCTCGGCGAGAGCGGGTGTGAAAAGCGCTCGCTCCGGCGAGCTCGCCCGGTCGCCTGCCTTGGTGCTATCTCCTGCGTTCACGTGTCCTGCTTGCTGCCTCGCGGGCCGCAGTCCTGTTGTGCCCCGGTATCCTGTGGTACAATCTCCGGGCCATCCTGGCCCACTCTCGCTGGCTTCTGGCAGCCCTACTGCCGCAGTGGTCCCTGATTCATGTCTGCCAGCACGCCCCCATCGTTTCACCGTGCGATGCGCCCCCAGTGCTGCAATGGATACCAGGATTTCCGTTACCTGTCAAGCACATCCCTGTCGCCTGTGGCACATCCCTGTGGCTGCCCGCTTCGGCCTACTTCTGCTCCTTCGGGGGGACAGTCCTCCTGGCCTCTGCTTCCTCATCTTCCGTGGGCCCTGACGCACCCAGCGTCTCCTGTCGCTTCTCCTGCGGTCCTCCCCGCTGCTTCGCCAGCACTCCCGTGCGCTTACGGGCCTCGATGCGCCGCCTTTCCGGCGGTTCCTTCAGCGTCAGCCGCCGCGCCTCTGCCTCGGCAGATGTACCTATGCGGTCCCTCCTTCTGCCTCCCGGATTTCCCCAAGAGACAGCTTCCAGTGGTCTCCCTGCTCGCGGGCCTTGGCGCGCCATCCGCCTAGATGGTCCCCTAAGTGCCAACCGCCGCGCCGCTGGTTGGATGGTTGGTTGGTTGGTTCATAGGAAGGGAAAGGCGCAGTATCTGTCACACTTGCTCTGTGGACACCTGAACCGCGCCGTAAGGGAAGGGATGAAGGTGGGAGTGAAAGTGGATAGAGAGAAAGGGGGGCCGTATTGGAGGGCTACGGAGTAATTTCGACCACCTAGGGATCTTTAACTTGCGCTGACATCGCACAGCACACGACGCCTCTTTGTTTCGCCTCCATCGAAACGCAGCCGCCGTGGCCGGGATTCGAACCCGGGAACTCCGGCATAGTAGTCGGGCGTCTTACCACTGCACCACCCCGGCGGGGCACGCCGCTGCCAAGGCAGCGGTTTCCGTGCGATCATCTCCTGCTGCTGCCCGGTTTCACCAACGCGGCAGCGTACTGCGGTTCCCCCGGCAGTCCTCGCGCCACCCCACCGGGGTGTCGCTCCGGAGTACACCCTCAGGCCTTCAAGACCGTTCTGACTCCCTCCCGGAGCTAGGACGCTTGTCGAGGAGTGCGCTGCTCGCAACGAACCCGACCCTGCACTTGGCTCGGACTTGCCGGTCGTGTCTGAATTTGTGGTGAGTGATCTGCGGGCACTCTGAATAGTCCTGTGTCAGTGGTCCTCGACGCTGTGCTTCGTGCTTCGGCCCTTCTGACTCTTGCGGACGTTTTGCTCGAGTCCCCCCCCCCCTTTCCCCCACCCGTTCCCAACCCTCCCTTTAACCCATTCCCCTGGTCGCCAAAAGTGCCGCCTCTCCTACAGGCCGGAAAAAGTCGTGAGCAGTATCCCCTCCCCTCTCATCATAGTCAGCACCACCACCTGTTCCCGTTTACCGGTACTACTAAAGTAAAAGGGATTTAAAACTCCTACAAAGAAATTCTTTCAGATTCTTGCCTTACTACTCTGTCGGCAGGAACAATGACAAGAACACTGAGCGCTGGCACCATCAAGTTGCTGACATTCAATACGTATTTGAGGTTCGCTAGCAAAAGTTTGAAATAAAATTATATTCATCGGCTCGGACCACATAAACAAGAAATTAAAAGGAATAATAACAAACTGCTTCTATGAAGGTTCCAAACTCTATGAAAAGTTTTACATTCAGCAGCGAATCTAGTATTATCTATATCTGTTCCAAAATTTGCGTTTCCTTTCTACCATACCAATTAGCATGAATAGTTGTAACAGTTAGGTGAGTTTTCATAAATAAAAGCTCCCTTTATCACTGAACGTCTCATCACAATTTTCTGCCTCAATCCACGGTTGGTAAGCCAAGCCACGAAATATTCTAATTTCTTCAGTAGGCTGAAGCAATTTTTCTTCTATAAAAACGAGCGGTCAAGTTTGCAAAGTTTTGAAAGTACACTGACTGAACAAAGCCTTTATGCAAATCAAATCGCTGAGATTGTTACTTTTGAACTATATATATGTATTAAAAACTGGAGCAATAGTGCATAGAATTGTAATACCGAACGACACGCTTCCACTAACCTCTTCTTGCTTCCCAGGAGAAGCCAAAGAGCTGCAACTCTTCGCAATTTTAACCTTCCACCATGCTATAGTACTTATGAGGGAAGACTAATTGAATTTATCGAAATGGAATACCTAATGATTTAAAACTTAAAACGAATTTTGTGAACACACTCGAGGCATTCATCATCGACCAGTAAAAACACTACGTGAATAGTTGCAGTTTTCTTCATGTTAACCATAGTTTATCAATCATTGCTGTTTCATCTACCTAGATAGTATCATAATCTGATTCCTAAATATTCGTTGTACATTGTATACATAATGAACGAAACCAACAACCAGCTGCTCTGGATAATTTCTGCATTTTTAAACATGATTTCACATTCAAAATTATGAGGCTGGGTTACCAATCCAGTACTCCTTTGTGGGATCGCCGAATCCTCCAGCATACTCTATCCAGTTTCTGTAAAAGTAGTACACGTTGTTTCCGTATTGGCCTCTTTTTTGGATTACCTGCATAAAAAGAAGAAGTAGCGTAGTTGAATTAAGAGCCACCGCAGTGGAGGTGAAGTCTGGAATGGCAATCTCCCTTTGTCATTTCAGAGCTCTCAACCTAGGCACACAAATTTGGCTTGACGTTGTCTCAAGCCTCTTTTATTATCTCTACTCTCTGGCTCATACTCAGTTTTATTTTTGCAGACTTCAGGTTTATCGCATCACGGCTCATTTCCCAGAATCCAGGAATGAACTGCAGGCACTTTCACAATCTTGATCCACTTCTCTATCAAACCGCCGAACAAATCGCCGGACCTCCCATTACAACTCGATAAATTAGGCCACCTGCGCCTTATCGTAGCAGTTTTATAACATAGAAACAGTTTTGTGACGCCATGTCGGACACATGGATAGGCCGTGCTCTACTCATTCTTGCTCCGCCATGTCTACCGGTGCGCCTCTTCGCTTCGCTCAAGCAGTGAGCTAGCCTCTTCCTTCGCGAGGCGCACGGCTCTTTGGCGTGCCAGCTTGAACATCCTTAGGTCACGTGTTGTGTACTGCGATCCTCGCCCAGCGATTCGCTGACGACGCTCAACAGGAGCCTATCAAAAGGACAACTATATGCTAAACACCTTCCGTTTCTCCGTCGCCACGACATGCGCGGCTTTTCTCATGTGCACCGAGCAAAGGTATATCTCTAATATGAGACGCGAAACCAGATTATTACAGTCTTCGATGCCGAAAAAGAAGTCGCTTTGGTTCACTCTCTGATCGCTTAATTGGAATTTCCTTTATTTATTTCCGATATGACCTACATGACATTACTGACGGAAGTGGTACATAGAGATAAAATGAAACTGGTAAGAAAAAAGAGGCAACACACACACACACACAAATGTGTACAAAAATGATATCCATGATTGCCACAAAGAATAACTAGCTGCAAGAATATACATTTCTTGACAGTGCGAAACAGTGCAATTATTATGAAGATTACTAACGCCGAAACAAATAATTTCACCGAAACAATAAACAAAAAATAGCTAGCAAACATAAAAATGTGTACTTGAAACTTACCATTCAAATAGATATTTAACAATCAACTGGGTGCAAAGACAGAATGATCTGAATAATACAAACTACAGACGAAAAGAGGAACAGAATTTAATACAAAATGTTCTAAACAGAGTGAAACAGTCAAGGTTAGAGTAAAGCGCAATAACGGTAGCATTGCCTTAAACTCGTCAACATAAGTATTTGGTGGTAGGTGGTTCCACTCCGACCATGGTTTTGGAATGAAAGAAGATATGCAGGATGCCGTACGGTAACCAGGACCTCCAATCTTCCGTGAGTTATCGTTGCGGGATGAAACACACGTTGGTGCTTTGATAAGTGATTCTTTAAGGGTGGAGTTCATATTGAGAATTTAAAACAATAGACATAAATGTAGCACCTATCTGCGAAGATCAAAATGACGTAATGACAAACTATTTTTGATATTTGTGACGATGGAGGAACGATGCTGTTAGGAAAAAAAAAACAGTAACGCTGCTCTGTTCTACACAGCTTCTAATGTGTCAGCCTGTTAATGTAATTTTGAGCCAAAAAGTGACTTACAGAGATAAATCTTGATAATGACTGGCGCCAAGGAGATTGCTTTTAATGTATGAAAGCATGCAGTTATAGGGGCGGCTGTGATAAAGCTGACGTGTGCTTTCCAGGTTAGATCCGAAATTAGAATTGCCCCAAAATATTTATGAGATTCTACGTGTGCCAATAAGGAAATATAAATAGTGTAGAAAACAGGACATGCGTTCTTGAGACGGGAAAGGCGCAATACTTTGAGTTTAGCAGCATTAAGCGCCATTTGCCATTGCGAGCCCTAATTGGCGATAGTGGTTAGGCCCGCTTGGAGTAATTCAACGTGATTAATGTTTTTTTTTCTCGTGGTAAATGACATAATGATCCACAAACAGTCCCATTTAAGATATTACTTTGTTAGGTCGTTGTTAGAAAGGGACAGACGAGAGAATCTTGCGAGATGCCCGAGGTCACACGAATCGTTAACGATTCAAAGTCATTAACGCGTATATACTGTAATCGGTTAGACAAAACGCACTTTATAAATTCTGGTACACCATGTTTGACATTAGGCATGCTCAATTTGTAAAGCCGTACATTCGGCGACACTGTATCAAACGCATTGCTAAAGCGTATATAAATGCATTCAGTCGCATTTCAATCATGACGTATGAACTTGACCTAGCTCAAAGGGTTAATCAATTATATTTCGCAAAACAAGCGTTTTCTCAAACCATGTAAAAAAAAAAACAGTTAGAAAACAGTTAAAAAAACAAGGTCACCCAAGAAAGTTTGGCAGATGGGATAAGATGACCTGCTCCAATATCTTGGAAGAAATACTGGTCAATGATATTAGTCGATAGTTGAGCGTAGGGTAGTAGTCTCCTGATTTATGACGTGGAAAACAAGTATGTCCCACGAGTTAATTTTAGGATCTCAGAACAACCGCCTTCGGAAGCAAACGAAAATTACTAGCGATGGGTAGACTTAGCAGCCATGCTTCTTCGCTTGCATATTGGAATATTTTGGTACGACAATTTTCTTCTCGGCCTAAAATAATAGTTTTAGGCATCGCAATGCGAATTTTAGATTGTTACATTAATAATCTCTGCAGTAGAAGCCATGGAATCGCTATCTTACATTCTCGCCCTTCTTAGGATGACAGAGAGTGTTCTCCATACAGCATTCGCTTAGTTTGGACAAAACTGCAGCAACAATTTAAGCTACCCGTTCCGTGGGAAGTGCTTTATAAGTTACTTCATCATAATAGCCACCCTAGGCTATTACGACTATCTGAATAGTTACAATTACGAATATCCGACTAGTTGATCTGCTAGCGTTGAATTCATATAGAAACCTTCTATATTTCGACTTCCAGAAACAAAACTCTCCACATTAGATTCTAAAAACAAAAGATGCTCTGTGGAAAAGTGTGCGAAAGAAGTTCCCCAAAATGTAATCCTTACCGTCCAGCCTCCTCCGTCCGTATCCATGTCACAGTAGACTCTCTGTCCCCAGGGACCAGCAGCATCGTGGAACAAGGTGTAAACTCCGCTCGTCGCGTGACCGCCTCGCAGGACGTCGCCGCAGTGCTGGGGCCTAAACGGCACTGCAGAACAAAACCGCAGCCATTTTTGTTTCCTGAATAGCGCATACAGATGACATGAATCCCTATGCGTGGTTAATTTCGATGCCTTTTAGGACGCGTTGGCTTCAGTTTGCTTGTTTTTATGCCTCGTCAAAATCAAATGGCTTTGTTAATGGTAAAAAATAGACGATCTCTCTCTTCTGCGAATATAGAGTGAAACGTGTCATTGGCCGTGTATTTGGACCGAAATTCCGCACCCTTACCTGAGCGCGGCAAGTCAAACAAGCTTTCGATAGACCTGCTATCATAATATGCATTGCTAACGCTGATAGTGAAAGATATCTTTCGCGTTTTCTGTTATGGACTGCCAATGTTCCTCAGATTATCAAGATTTCGTGCTCATGCGTGTTATATACCTGGACTTGTTAAGGAAAGATTGTTACTTAAGTATATGCTGCACCAGCAGTCCGAACTGCGTAGAGACAGTGGCCTCGTCAGGCACCAATTGCCTTTAGCTTCTGTTCCTGCATCAGGCATTGTATTTGTGAGATGAATAAATGTGCTCCATTGGCCTATGGTTCTCTATTTTTGTTTTCTGCCTAAATGCAGAAAAAGGGGCCCTGGGACAGGTGCGGCCGCGGTGAGGCTATAAATAATTAAATGTTGTAGTATAGCGGGCCTTGCATGATATCATGCTTAGCGGAATAATGGATCACTAGTGCGCATGCGGGGAATGCTTGCATAGAATTAGTCTTAGCGCATGCACTAATTTTATGAAGGCAGCGTTGCGGCTTGCCATATTGTAACGGGACGCGGAGGAGGCCTTCCAAGCTAGACCCATTTTCAGCTGAACAAGGAGTAGTTTTGGTCTTGTTTGACACCCTTAATGTCTCACTGTGGTTGCTGTTTGACACCTTTAATATCTTACTGTGGTTGCTGTTTCTCGCTATGACTGACCGTGCTTTCGCGATCCAGCTGAGGCTGTTTCTCAGCCCAGTTTTGGAGATCCATTCCTGATTTTGGCTCCCTGAAGCCTAATGGGCCGCCATCTGCTATTTTACCGTCTGCAACTCTTCAGAACAGGCAAAGTTGGTATGAAGGAACCAAGAAATATTTTGGAAATTTGCGGCGGTGTTTTAACGCATATAAATAATTTATTACGGCAGTCTATACTGAAGTCTCTAAAATATTTTCCCCATTCCATATTATTTGATGGAAAGCATACACGTTCTACAAATTTCACGTTCGCATTTCGTCAATCAGATGGGTTCACGTTTCTTATTGCACATTATTTTAGTCGCCAAAGCATCACTTGGGCATTTTGATGACAGAAAGCAGGTTTTCTGTTTTAACTGGCTCTCTAAAAGACACTAATGTATAGAAGTTTGGAACAAAGAAGCAGTAGCAACCAGTGATGAAAGGCCTTCCGCCTTCATGCGAAGTAGAATGCGTTGAGCGGTTTCTGAGCGTTGCAATACATCTCTATTTAGGCATAATCAATTGCTTCCCTTTCTCTCTCTCCGCTTTCACTCCTGCCTTCCTCCCTTACTTTACGGTGCGGTAAAAGTGTCCACTGAAAAAGTGTGACAGATACTGCGCCTTGTCTTTCCTGTGAACCAATTATTATTATTACTACAATTTGCCTACGGCACATATATAATTTTTCTTATTTTCGCTACCACTTTAATGCTATTCTAAAACTCTTTTTTTTTTTCAAGCAGCGTGAAAAATTTCTATTGTTTTTTCATTTTTCCTTAAATAAAGCCTAGAAAACGTACCATCCTTCAATTGTACGGTGAATCTGACCGCTTTTCTTTTATAGTTTTTTTTACTGGAATTATTTTCCTGATTTCTTTTTACCCTGTCCACTTAAGATATATTACCTGTCCCTGCACCTTCAAGAGAACGATAGTCAGTGTTCCTGACGCTTTCTGGGATGTTAGGGGCCTCATTGCGGAATGCCTTCAATATTCAATAAAATATTGCTATTATCTGCTACTAGTAATAATACTGTTGAGCAGGTTTCATCATTTTATGTTACTGAATTCGCTTCTAAGTTCTTAAAACTGAGAGCTTTCTTCAGCCCCACACGTACGTCTGAGCACACTGTTCCGGCACTATTTATCATACGCGCTGCACAAAACAGATGCAGCTACAAGAAACAGGAATCACTTAAGCGCCAGGTGTGTGTGGGGAGCAGAGTGTTTGGATGGATAGATCCATGGTATGAACCAAAAAGGTACCGTCCATTTCCTCCAAATACATGGCCTGATAGTCTTTATTCTGCTTACACCTATGGTGACAAGATGACAAATGTTCTAGCCTTCTTGCAGATCCTATCTATTTGCGAATTGTTTAGTCTGAAGAATGCCTTTGTTAAATGAGTAAGCAACAAGCATGAAACACCACATCTATCTGTAACATTTAAATGTTACTATCAAACAGCTTGCAATAAATAAAGCCTCAAAGCCTAACATACAATGTTTAGAGCATGAACAAATTTTCAATTCTTTTCAGAAAACTTATTTCCCTAAGAACAATGATCAGGGAATGTATACCAGTAGGGAAAGCGTCACATAGGACAACGGTCGTGCATTGCACATGGAAAGTGCTAAAAGAACTGCTCGTATACGGGCACAGGTGGTCAGTTAGGGCAAAGCTTTCGCGCACGTCTTGATTTTTGCCTGTTACAACAGCATTTTTTCTCTCATTTGTGATGTGAATGTTTTTGTTTCCCTCATTTGAACTATCAATAAATAAAAAATAGTGATGGTTTAGCTTTGGCTAAAGCGAGGGCTAGCGAATACTAGGGAACTATGGTTACGCTTGGAAATTGGCGATGGCTTATCTCAGCTAGGCCAGGATAGTGCAATCATGTGTGCCTGGTGCTGGGCTGCCTACTCCTCTCGAATCTCATCTAATCCCATCCAATCCTGTGTAATGCAATCCAATCTAATATAAGCCAAACCAAACCAATCCAGTGTAATCGTATCCAGTCCAATCAAGTACAGTTCATTCCAGTCAAGTACAATCCAATCCAATCCAAACCAAATCAGTCCAAACCAGTCTAATCCAATCCAGTCCAGTCTAATCCAATCTAATCTAATGTAGTTCAATCCAGTCGTGTCCAATGCTGAGTACAAGCTCGTCTGAAATGCGCCGCTGACTAGCCTATCATCATGACTATTGCCATCCTTACGCTACAGAAGGAAAATTAAGATGCGCTGTTTTCGATCTCGGGCGTGGACAGGTCTGTGACATATTTTTGTTTGCGAAGCATGCGTATGTCCTTCAAGTCCAGAATTGTGGACGGAGGGAGGTACAAGTAATACACATATTATCAACATTTGTGTGGCGCACTCAATGGAAGTCCATGCGGCGTGACTTGTTCCTTCCCTTAGAGTTTTGTGGAGTGGGCCTTGTTTCCCTATTTGTGTATCAACTTGTTTCCCGTTTTTTTTTCAAGTCGGCAAACCACTCATTTTGTTTGTGCCTGTCATCATTAGGCGCGTCATTCCTCATTTGCCTTGCTTATTCGCATCGACTGGGCAGGCTCATGAGGGGCCTTTATGAGGATTCCTTACAAAGGTTGCTGACACTTTCAATTTTCTGACTGTGCGTTTCTCTATAGATTACCTGTGTAACCTCTCGAGAAAGCAGATGACCCAGGTCCTCACTGAGTCTTTCTTCCATCCACCGTTGTATTGGCAGCCTTATCTGGGGCTTTTGAACACCACTGTTTTAAAGCGTGTTAGGCGAATGTGCGTTCAGGCAGCCGTTCTTTTTCAAACGGCACACAGCGACGTTGCCTGTCAAAACATTTCTTTATGATAAAGAGATGTTTGTGCCCTGGGTGGTGAATTGACGTCTCTGTAACGTGCCTGAGACAATTGTTCATTGCTTTATTCTGTGCCGTGATGCTATGTTCTTTTGGGACATACTACAAAGAACTCTTAAAAAGATATTGAAATTACATCATGTACTATTAGATTTTGGCCTCTTGACAAAAACTCTGTCGTGCCTTATGATCTATTTGTGTTGATGGAACTGTTCAGTCTTTGGAAATGCCGTATGATGGACAGGCATGCCGAGTCACCAAGAACGTCCAAATCTGTGTTTCGGGAGCAGTGTACTTTGGTCAGGAGTACGTATGCTCCACGCGAAGAACCTCCAAACTCTGCCTAATCTAGATGCATGAGTGGGTTTCCCGGGAGCTTGGTGTTTTGAAGGTGGTGCATTGTCAGGCTTGGGATGTGGCGGACTCATATTAAGCACCTCGCTAACTTCAGACATAAACAAAGTAAGTAAATGGAGTTTTCTTTTTTTACTCAAGTTTTTCCATGTAATAAAACAATAATCTGCGCGTGGCTCACTTGGCTAAAGCGTTTGAGATGGGGCATGAGAGATGGAGGTTCGATTCCCGGTGGAGAGAGCATTTTTTTTTATGAGGAGATCCTAGCTCCTCTTCAGGCTGTAGCTGCGGCCACCCGAGGTCTCGCTTTAGCTGTCGGAGTGTTGCTTTCGCAACAAAAAAGACAAGTGAATGAAAAAGGACACAGACATAAAAAGTCAGGATGTTGTCTGTGTCACTGTTACTTGCTCTAGTCTCGTTAATTATTGGTGACGCACTAAATAGCCAGCTTTCTACCTTGTTTGAAGTATACCGCATCGTGTGCTTTCTTCTATCGTATTCACAATGGCCAATCAGTAAAAAGCATTTCAAATTTAATGCAAGAATTATAAACACTTACATTTTTGGACAAGAGTCGCACCAAACGACTGTAGCGGGGCGCTTGTCGCGTGGACGAATATTGCCAGCAAGGTTGCATACCGACACATGGCGAAAATGTTCTCTGTTGCCTAGTAAAGAAGAGGATGTCTGAAAATGGCCACAGGTGTCAAAGTATTCCAATGTCAAATATACACCAAATAAATGTTGCTCCTTAACCTGTCGTCTCTTTTACCACTATTTTGATCACAATCAAAAACACGTTTCGAAGTAGACAGTATAAAATTAAGCGTAAGTATTCTATATTCACTTAACTTCAGCTCACGCATCTGGTGGAGATGCAAAAGGACGAAAAGGGGGCATTATAATATCCGTAGTTATACTGCCCGTCGTATAAGACAAGTTATATGCACTCTTTCGTCTTCCAATATGTAACAAAAGGTGTTTAACATACCAAGACCTAAGCATGTGCTGTGTCGGATTCCATACTGCACGACTCTGGAATGAACGAGACTAGCTGTGCTTGTCATACGTGCACTAATATCAGGCATAACTTGAGGTCTCTTGCACATCGCTTGCTTGACATCCCGCTGCTACAGTCGGCTTTAAAACCAACCTCCTGGAGCTTAACATCCGAACACGGTAGACACTAAGCCACCGCGTCAGTACAAAAGAAAGCACATGTAATACGAACATATGCAGATGGACCTAGCAATGAATAGGTTTAGATAACTAAAACGCTAATTAGTTGACGGTCCTGTATTGGAGCGTAAGTGGTTATCCTGCGCCACTGTGAACAAATATAGACTAAAGCTTTCTAGAATAGACGGACATATAATTACCATGTAGGAATTCCTGCCAGCCTTTAATACCCATTCATTGTTCTTCATTACTCTAAACCTGAAGCTGGAAAGCATTCTATCCAACTTCCCGCCGGAGGGACAAAAAAGTGCCGCGTTGCTCTATTTGCTTGCTTAAATATCGCCAGCGATCAAGACTAAGTTCGCAGGGCCTCAGTTCTAAATAGCACGCACACGAGAACATTCACACACAGCGTGGACTTGCGCAAGTCTATTGCACAAATTTATATCCTCCGCGTTTTAAGGCATGGCATCATGCTTGTAGCCTTCACACGAATATGATAACATGCGTCCTGTTGATTCTTTCTAAATTCAGCAGCATTGCTTTTCGAGGCGAGCGTTTTCAAAGCCTTCTCGAGATGTTAACTGAAGCAAAATTTGTGCAACATTTTTACCTGTGAATCGTTCTATCGCAACACCTCTGCGTCCGCAAGTTACCTCACAAAAAACCACGGGAGATATTTTCAAAAAGATGAGATTTCTCTATACATTGATACTTTAGGTATCATACATTCAGTGATGAATCGAAAAATCAGAATACATGTCATTTAAAAAAATTCTCATTTCTCCTGCATTTTCAAGAAAGCGGTTCAGCAAAACAAAACAATATATTTTACTGGTTTGCGAAGGAACCGGAATAACTTGACGGGCTCTTGAACACGATAGCCGAAAACGAATCAAACACCAAGTAATCGTAATTTCACCGTTAATTGCTAGCGTACACAAATTTTATAAAGTAGGAAAAAAAATGATTCATTTGATTTTAGGTCTAGCGCTAACATTTAACGCCATCATGACTATAGGGAGAAATTAACTTTAAAATACTGTGTTTATGTTCTGCTTTTGCAAAGACACCTTTTTATAACATTTTGTTTAAACTTTAGTTCGTTGAGCTCAGCAAACACGTTTTTAACGTTGTTTCATGCATGCAATCCTTACCTGTTTATGTAGCTAAGGCTATATAGCTTACCTTGCTTCCAACAGCAAAAGTTGGGGCCAGTTTGATGCTACAAGTAAAACGCCATTTTTCCCCTTGCAGGCCGTATACCCTAATGGTATCTCAAGTTGCACACAAAGGTACGGGCCGAATTGTTTTGCCAGACATGACGCAACTGGGCGTTCCCAATTGGCTGGGACCAGAAAATGATGTCTGCGACGCACAAAGTAACTCGAGACGGCTGATAACGGAGATAGTGTCGGTGCCAGGAGGCATTCTCTCATTCACGGCCAGATGGCTGATTGGACTCTATTGTGAGCTCCGCTGACCAGAGCTGCGTCGCAGAAAGATAAACGTTACCCTGTATCTTAAGACGAGCTGCTCGTATACGTGGAACCGCGGTGACATGCCACCGCTTAGTGACGGAGAGCTTCTAGACCGGCCCTGCCGCGGAGTTATAGTTATGCTCATCATCTTCAGCATCATTTATTTTGTAATAGGGGACCTTGCAGAGCGCGCTACGCCATAAAAAGTTAACACAACATCCGGCGATTAGTCCTAGAGCTTGTGTCAGCACACGTGCGAGCGTCGGATCGAGCGTTATTTTCGCTCGAGCGTTATTTTCGCTGTCTTTCTTTTGTGTCAGAAGTTGTATATTACTGTCGTCGTCGTCTTTCTTGAGCATCAGGCGTTGAACACTTCAAAACCGATTGCCTGCCCTACAACTTCCCCCGGACGAAACGGCGCCATCCTGGCTGCTTATGGCAATGTCACGGTGGCAGGATAATAGTAAGGTATACGTTTTCACAGTAGCTGCGACGATGGTCAGTATATGGCGCAAGGGGTTCTGCGGAGTAGCTGACGGGGATTTTTGCTTGGAAATAGGGTAGGGGCACTGGTACTTGCTCAGAAGGTTTGAGGAAACACCGGGGCTGGAGGAAGGTACCCATAGCCAGAACAAAGACAGTGGACGGTAAGCAGGAAGTAGTGCAAATTGATATTGGGCGGTTTGCTGCTGCTGCTGCTGCTGCTGCTGCTGCTGCTGCTGCTGCCGCCGCCGCCGCTGCCGCCGCCGCCGCCGCCGCCGCCGCCGCTGCTGCCGCCGCCGCTGCTGCTGCCGCCGCTGCTGCTGCCGCCGCTGCTGCTGCTGCTGCTGCTGCTGCTGCCGCCGCCGCCGCCGCCGCCGCCGCCGCCGCCGCCGCTGCTGCTGCTGCTGCTGCTCCTGCCGCCGCCGCCGCCGCCGCCGCCGCTGCTGCTGCTGCTGCTGCCGCCGCCGCCGCCGCTGCTGCTGCTGCTGCTGCTGCTGCCGCCGCCGCCGCCGCTGCTGCTGCTGCTGCTGCTGCTGCTGCTGCTGCCGCCGCCGCCGCCGCCGCCGCCGCCGCCGCCGCCCCTGCTGCCGCCGCTGCTGCTGCTGCTGCTGCTGCTGCTGCTGCTGCTGCTGCCGCCGCCGCCGCCGCCGCCGCCGCCGCCACCGCTGCTGCTGCTGCTGCTCCTGCCGCCGCCGCCGCCGCCGCCGCTGCTGCTGCTGCTGCTGCTGCTGCTGCTGCTGCTGCCGCCGCCGCCGCCGCCGCCGCCGCCGCCGCCGCCGCCGCCGCTGCTGCTGCTGCTGCTGCTGCTGCCGCCGCCGCCACCGCCGCCGCCGCCACTGCTGCTGCTGCTGCTGCTGCTGCCGCCGCCGCCGCCGCCGCCGCCGCCGCCGCCGCCGCCGCCGCCGCCGCCGCCGCCGCCGCCGCCGCTGCTGCTGCCGCCGCTGCTGCTGCTGCTGCTGCTGCTGCTGCTGCTGCTGCCGCCGCCGCCGCCGCCGCCGCCGCCGCCGCCGCCGCTGCTGCTGCTGCTGCTCCTGCCGCCGCCGCCGCCGCCGCCGCTGCTGCTGCTGCTGCTGCCGCCGCCGCCGCCGCCGCCGCCGCTGCTGCTGCTGCTGCTGCTGCTGCTGCTGGGTTTGAGAAGTGAAAGGCCAGGCCAGCTGTCGGCATTTTCCAGCATAATTTGCAGCTTGGGAAACGGTCGTGAATTCAGCAGAATCCGGTCTGTATGGGCAAATGGTGTCCACGGTACAAGATGGCTCACGGCCGTAGAGGAGGAAGTATGACGAGAATCCGGTGATTGCTTGAGTGGCAGAGTTATAAGCAAAGGTGACGAATGGAAGAATGTCGTACCAGTTGAAGTGGTCGGAAGAAATATACATTACCATCATGTCGCCCACATTGCGGTTGAAACGCTCAACCATGCCATTTGCCCGCGAATAGTACGCGGGCAAATGGCGAAGGTTGTGTGGTGAACGATTTTGCATTCTCGAAGGAGATCTTCGACAACTTCGACAACACTATGCAATTATTTGAGTGGCGATGAATGTACGATGGAGAATGAAGGCTGAAATGTCGTGGCTGTACCAGATGACAAAGGCGACGTTTTTGGCATAGCGTGTGAGATGATCAACTGCAACCATGATCCAACGATTGCCTGTTGATGTGCTAGGAAGAGGGCCGTACAGGTCAATGTCAACACGGTCAAAGGGCTGGGCTGGACATGTCAACGGCTGCAGAGGACCGGTGGGCTGGAGAGGTGGGCTTTTGCGACTCTGACTTTCGGGACAGGACTGGACAAACGGCGAGCATAACGGTACATTCTACGCCAGTAGTACCACTTTCGCAGGCGAGTGAACGTTTTCAATAAGCCAGCATGGGCACACTGGCGATCATCGTGGTAGAGAGACTAATTTATTTATAGGAAGGAAAAGGCGCGGTGACTGTCTCATTTGTTTTCTGTGGACACCTCAACCGCACCGTAAGGGAAGGGAGGAAGGTGGGAGTGAAAGTGGAAAGAGAGAAATAGGAGGCGTAGTGGAGGGGTACGGAGTAATTTCGACCACCTGGGGATCTTGAACGTGCGCTGACATCGCACAGCACACGGACGCCTCTTCGTTTCGCCTCCATCGAAACGCAGCCGCCAAGGTCGGGTTCGAACCCGGGTACTCCGGAAAAATTATGGCCAAGCTAGACTCACACAGTGGGAAGCCTATAGAAAGAGCAGGGCGGAGTCCGAGGATACAGAGATCAAGGACATTAAGGATTGGGTAGAGGGTATCAAGTCCGACTGGGAAAAAGTCACTAAGAAGGTCACTCTCACCAACAAAACGCCCAACGTGGATGAACATCTCTTACACCTCTGGGATGCTAGACGGGGGTTGCTAAAGAGATGGAAAAGGCAGAAGCACAACAGAAAGCTCAAGCTAAAGATCGCCGAGGTCACAAAACAAGCCGAAGAATATGCGATGGAGCTCTCAAAACGGGACAGGGACCAGAAATGCAACGATCTACAGGGGACTCTAGGTTTGGTCAAGACGTGGGCATTGTTAAGGGCTCTCATAGACTCAACTAAGACCAAATGTGAAAATTATAAGACAATCCAAAGGATCGCGCACCAATTCCAAGGTACAAACCGGGATCTGCTAGAGAACATCAAGCAGCGATACATCGGTGACGAAATGGGCGCCGACTACAGCTCGCCATACACGGGAGAAGCAAATCCCACTCTTGATGAACCCATTATTATAGAAGAAGTCAGACACGCTGTTATGTCTGCCACAAAAAACACCACCCCAGGCAAGGATGGCATTACCAACGTCATGATTAGGAACTTGGACGAGAATTCAATCCACAGATTTACTGAATTCATCAACACACACTGGGAGCAGGGGACCATCCTGAAAGACTGGTCTCATGCGGAAATGGTAATGATTCCTAAATCCGGAAAAACTGCCAGCCTGGAAAATATACGACCCATTTCATTGACGTCATGTTTGGGAAAGGTATACGAAAGAATTGTGCTTCAGAGGTTGCAGACCCACCTGGAGGACAATGACCTCATGCCGCACACTATCTTCGGATTCTGAAAACATCTCTGAACACAGGACATCCTCCTGCAGATCAAGGAGGAGGTGCGTAAAACGGTCCCGAAATACGGAGAAAACATCTTGCTCGCGGTCGACCTCAAGGCGGCATTCGACAATGTCAGTCACAGGGCAGTGCTAGATGGGCTCTGCAACTTAGATTGCGGGCGGAGAATACACAGCTATGTGAAAGCCTTCTTCAGTAACAGAACCGCCACCATTGGATTAGGTGGCATCAGGACAGACACCTTCCCGACCCCCAAAAAGGGAACACCGCGAGGCTCAGTGATATACCCTATGCTCTTTATCATTGTTATGATCGGCTTAGCAAACAAACTCGAAGAAATTGAAGGAGCCAGACATGCTATATATGCTGATGACATCACGATCTGGGGGATCAGGGGATCCTTAGGAGAAAAGCAAGACTGTCTGCAGAGAGCAGCAGACGCTGTCAACGCATACGCTCGACATTGCGGCCTTGAATGTTCTCCGGAGAAATCTGAGGTGCTCAGAGTCCACAGAAGAGGGTACAATCTGCACAACTCCATAGACATCTACATAGGGGAAAAGAAGATCCCGGAAGTGTCACAAATAAAAATCCTAGGCATGCGGATACAAAACAACTGCCGTTTAGATCAAACAATCAGGCGGCTAGCAAGTACCACCGCGCAGATCACGCGAATGATAGCAAGAATCTCCAACAGAAGA
The DNA here is from genome assembly GCF_055883805.1 of Amblyomma maculatum. Classification (NCBI taxonomy): domain Eukaryota; kingdom Metazoa; phylum Arthropoda; class Arachnida; order Ixodida; family Ixodidae; genus Amblyomma; species Amblyomma maculatum. The sequence goes on from NC_139346.1 coordinate 122,853,366, forward strand.
CGAGGCCTGTCCGAGGAGGGCACATGTAGGATAATACAGGCCCTCGTTGTAAGCCGAATTGTATATGGCGTCCCCTACCAAATTCCGCTCGAACCGGAAAAAGAACAACTGGAGGCAATCCTGAGGAAAGCCTACAAATGCGCTCTTGGACTACCGGTCAACACCTCGACCGAAAAATTCAATAAACTGGGCATAAACAACACAGTGCAAGAGCACATCGAGGCCCACCTTCTCGCGCAGAAAATAAGACTCATGCAGGCGCAAACGGGAAGGAACACGCTAAATATACTGGGCATGAGAGATGCTTGCAGGGAAATAAACAGCACGGGCAGCATACCGAAAGGAATAAGAGAGATCATTAAGGCCAACCCGATTCCGAGAAACATGCATCCGAAAATACACAAGGCCAGAAGAGAGGCAAGATCCGAGGCACACGAAAGAAGCCTCGCAGGGAAAAAAAAACATATTGTACGTCGACGCGACCACATACAAAGAACAACGCGGAGCGGTAGCCAGTGTGGTTGATCACCAGCTTAAAGAAGTCAACTGCGCCTCGATCAAGAGCAACAACATTCTCGAGGCTGAGGAAGCGGCAATCGCTCTCGCTATCACCACCAGGGTGAGGAGGCTACCACAAAAATAAATACGGACTCGCAAGAAGCATGCAGAAGGTAAAGCAGCAGACGCATATCCACTGTGGCCATCCGCATACTCAAGGCAAGAAAAATCAGCTTTTCGAGATGCTTCATAACGTGGACACCAGGCCATGAGACTGTCAAAGGTAAGCAACGTGCCGACGCCAATGCCCGAGCATATGCCAACCGGGGGGCGCACAACGACGGGGAACCGGACGCATTCACTAGACGCTATGGAGCCATCCTTGAACATCAAAGAGCCTTAAGGAGGATCTATCCACCTCCCCACGAAGACCTCAATAGAGAGCAGTCGGTTGCCTGGAGACAGCTACAGACTAACACATACCCCAATATGAGTCTACTCAGTAAAATCCACCCCACTACATATGAAAATAAATGCCCACTATGCGGAGAACCCCCTACACTCTACCATGTTACATGGGCCTGTCAAGAAACACAGGTAGCACCAATAAACACCACACCAACACCGGAGCAGTCGGAGGCTGCGCTGTCCTGCTCGACGCCTGACGACCAGCTCAAGCTGATTGACAGAGCGCGCAAGACGGCAAAGGCCACTGGAGCCCTGGACTGAGGGCCCCACCAACACCGGGAGAATTCCCTTTGTGTAAATAAAGTTTTTCATTCATCTCCGGCACTCGTGGTAGAGGGAGCGAATCACAGAGCGCAGGTGAATCGGAATAACAAGCAGCCATTTTCTACCATCCGGAATGCAAATCCGACGGTAAAGGAGCTCGTCTCTGATGGCGAAATGGTGAGACTGGCGACGGAGAGCGCGGCAATGAGGTTGTGACGATCGGCCAGATCAGAAATCCTGGGGTGAAGCGATCCACGCGTCTTTGCATTGCTCGGAAGTCATATCGGTGGACATGTCACTGGCATGTAGGAGAGATATAGTAGGAGTGGATTTAGACGGCAGTGGAGAACGTGAGGAGGCATCAGAATCGGCATGTTTACGGACAGAGCGATACAGGGTTAATGTCTTATTCTTGGAGCCTCAAAGCCCAACGGGCGGGTGAACCGAAAGGTTCTTTCAAAGAAGACAGCCAGAGGAGGTAGTGATTATTGGTGACGCTATCAAAAGAGCGGCCATACAAGCAAGGGCGAAATTTAGCTATTGCCTAGAATATTTGGTAAAACCTCTTTCTCGATGACGGAATAGTTTGCTTCAGCCTTTCTTTGGGTCCGCCTGGCGCAAGTGACAACGTACTCGTGAAACTCAGACTTCCGCTGAGCGATTACTGGACCGAGGCCGAAGCCGCTGGTATCAGTGAGAATTTCCGTGGGATATGAAGGGTCGAAATGACGGAGGATTGGCGGAATCGTGAAAGGGCGATGGAGTGTCGCTCTCATCACAGTGGGGAGACCAAGCTGAAAGACTGTGGATGGACAGAAGCTTGGTCAGAGAATCGATTATTGTGGCGAAATTGCGAACAAAGCGGCGGAAATAGGAGCAGATGCTGACGAAGCTGCGGAGTTCTTTCACATTAGTGGGCGTAGGAAATTCTGCTACAGCGCGCAATCTTGCCAGATCGGGAAGAACGCCATCCTTGGAGACAAATTAAATTAAATTGGTTCACAGGAAGGGAAAGGCGCAGTAACTGTCACACTTGCTCTGTGGACACCCGAACCGCGCCGTAAGGGAAGGGAGGAAGGTGGGAATGAAAGTGGACAGAGAGAAAGAGGAGCCGTAGTGGAGGGCTGCGGAGTAATTTCGACCACCTGGGGATCTTTAACGTGCGCTGACATCACACAGCACACGACGCCTCTTCGTTTCGCCTCCATCGAAACGCAGCCGCCGAGGCCGGGATTCGATCCCGGGAACTCCGGCACAGTAGTCGGGCGTCTTACCACTGCGCCACCCCGGCGGGGTACCTTGGAGACAACATTTCTGATAATGGGGAGCTGCCGATATTCATAATAATAATAATTTGTTCACCGGAAGGGAAAGGCGCAGTATCTGTCTTACTTGTTTCTGTGGACACCTGAGCCGCGCCGTAATGCAAAGAAGGAAGGTGGGAGTTAAAGTGGAAAGAAAGAGGAGCCGCAGTAGAGGGCTACGAAGTAATTTCAACCACCTAGGGACTTTTAACGTGCGCTGACACCGCACAGCACACGGACGCCTCCTCGTTTCGCCTACGCAACCGCCGCAGTCGGGATCGAACCCGGGTGCTCCATTATAAGCCGCGCCACATATGCCCTCCCATACCTCGCTCTCAAACAAAAGGAGAGAGACCAGGTGAACGCGCTCCTACGAAGTTGCACGAAAACGGCTCTATTCCCCCAGCACATCTAATGCCCGACTCCTTAAATTCGATGTACACAAAAGTTTCGAGGAACTTAGAGATGCTACATTAATGGCACAAATATCCAGCCTATCTAACTCGGCAGCTGGCCACACTTTACTATCCCACCTAAACCTAAGCCCAGTTACACACCCCAATGACTGTTCCGCCTTTCTCCTAACCTCCACTCTAAACTCATCATACCTCCCATCTCTAAAAACATGCACCCTGAGCGAGATCAGGGGCGCAAAATAGCCAGGACTCACGCCCTTCACAGACAATATAGCGAGGACCAAGAGATGGTCTACGTGGACACAGCGGAATATACGTCAGGCTCCCGTATGACCCTGGCTGTAGCTGACAATCAAACAAGGCTGCTTACTTCCAGCTCTATAATCACCATTTCCACAACGGAGACAGAGGAGGCAGCCATTGCGCTTGCTCTCATCTATACATCTGTCACAAAAATTGTCTCTGACTCAAAATTTGCGATTATAAATTATGCCAACGGATATATCCCGCACCGCTGCTCGCATAGTATGCTTCTGGTAGCCCCGGCACCCCATAAGCCTCATCTGGACGCCAGCACATGCTGGCCTCCCTGGCAACGAGGAGGTTAATTCTCTAGCCCGCTAGAGGAATGAGCCCCCTCTACAGGTCGAGGAGCGCCTGCTCTCCTTCCGTAAAAATCTCTTGCATTACCGGGACAAGGTGGTGGTAGTGATTATTTATTGTATATATAAAAGGAAAGAAAAGATGTTTGCCAGCCCCGGTATCTGCTATCTGATATATGAAGCACCTGAACTGGGGCGGCAGAAATAAAGGGATAGCGAGCAAAAGCTAGAGGAAATCAAAGAGGTGAGCGATAGGGAGAAAGAAAAGGGTAGGTAAAAATAAAAGAAATATATACACTATGGTACAGTATACAGTAGTTTGCTTGAAGTCCACCCGCAAACGTCTTAAGTCACTGAGCACTCGGCACATCGGGCGGGCCTCCGCAATAGCTCTGCGTCCAGGCAACTGTTCACAACGCACGCACTGGCGCACTGTACAAAACACTGACGGCTGTCGTGGGCGATCGGCCGTTATTGTGGGAAATAGCACACGCGGAGCGTTCAGACACAGCGCGCACTATCTGGCGGGGTGAAATAGGCGGGTCACCAAGCCCGCCTGCTCGATATAGTAGAAGCGCATTTCGGGGAGCTGGAACCACTACTGCGCATGCGCCGTTACCATGGCGTATAACGCAGCGCGTTCTGCCATTGCGCTCGCTACAAACAGGAGGAGAAGGGCACAGGCATCCCAGCAGATGCGCGGGCTGGCGTGGAGAGAAGAAGGGTAGTTGCTGCCTCGTGCATGCGCGTGCCATGGAGGTGTGACAGAGTGGAGCACGAAAGCATCAGCCGATATACAGTTCAGTCGTTCAGTCGTGTCCGACTCTTCGTGACCCTATTGACCATGTCACGCCACGCTTTCCGGTCTCTCACTATCTTCCTAACATCATATAACTTCATCTGCAGTGCCTCGAGGATGCCATCTAACCAACGCGTTCGCTGCCTACCCCTTCTCCGGTGACCCTCAACCTTTCCCAACATCAAATCTTTCTCCAGCGACTCCTCTCTTCTCATCAGATGACCAAAGTAGCTGAGCTTTAACTTTAGAATTTGACCCTCCAATGAGCAGTCAGGGTTTATGGTCGACAATATTGACTGATTTGATCTTCTGGCAGTCCAAGAAACTCTCAGGAGTCTTCGCCAGCACCACAATTCAGACGCATCAATTCTTCGGCGGTCAGCCTTTTTCACAGTCCAACTCTCGCATCCATACATCACAACTGGAAAGACCATAGCACGAGTTATACGGATCATGGTTGGCAGACTAATGTCTCTGCTCTTTACTAGGCGGTCATGGCTAACCATTGCTCTCTTTCCAAGAAGCAGGCGTCTCCTAATTTCATGGCTGCAGTCTCCTTCCGAGGTAATCTTGGAGCCCAAGAATAGAAAATCTGTCACATCTGCCACTTCTTGTCCCTTGATGCTCCAGGACTTGATAGGGCAAGACACCATGATCTTTGTCTTTTTAATGTTCAATTTAAGCCCAAACTTCTCACTCTCTTCTTGTACGCGCATCAGAAGTCTCTTGAGTTCCGCTTCATTTTCTGGCATTAAGGTGGTATCATCCGCATATCTAAGGTTGTTGATACGTTTTCCAGCAATCTTCACTCCAGCTGAAGACTCGTCCAGACCGGCCTTCCTCATGATGCACTCTGCATATAGGTTAAATAGGCAGTGCGACAGTATGCAGCCTTGCCTCACTCCATTCTCAATCGGAAACCAATCAGTAAGACCATGCCCAGTTCTGAGTGTGGCCTCTTGCCCTTGATACAGGTTCCTGAGGAGACAGATAAGGTGAATTGGAACTCCCATCTCTTGGAGAGCTTGCCACAATCTGCTATGATCTACGCAGTCAAACGCTTTCGCATAATCAATAAAGCAGAAGTAGATGGGTTTCTGGAACTCTCTTGCTTTTTCCATGATCCAGCGAAGGTTGGCAACTTGGTCTCTAGTTCCTCTGCCCTTGTGAAACCCAGCTTGCACGTCCGGAAGCTCCCGATCCACATACTGCTGCAGCCTACCTTGGAGGATTTACAACATCACCTTGCTAGCATGCGAAATAAGCGCGATCGTGCGGTAGTTGGAACAATCTTTGGCACTGCCTTTCTTTGGAATGGGGATGTAAACTGACCTCCTCCAATCCTGTGGCCACTGCAGGGTTGTCCAAATCTTCTGACATAATGTATGCAGAATGTTAACAGCGTCATGGTTGAGGTTTTTAAGCAACTCAGCTGGAATGCCATCAATTCCGCTTGCTTTGTTCTTAGCAAGGTTGGCTAAGGCCCATTCATCTTCACTCTTCAGGATGCCCGGCTCGAGATCAGTAATCACAACCGTCTTATGTTGGGTTTGCACATTCGGGTCCTTCTTGTACAGTTCTTCTGTGTATTCCTGCCACCTCCTCTTTATCTCTGAGGCTTCAGTGAGGTCCTTGCCTCGTTTGTCCTTTATCACGCCCAGCTTAGCACAGAAGCTTCCTTTGATATATTTGATTGTCTTATACAGAGCTCTTGTGTTCCTTAATTGGCTGTTGTCCTCAACTGCTTGGCACTGTATGTTCAGGAAGGCATTCTTATCTCTCCTTGCTATTTTCTGAAAATCCGCATTGAGAACCTTGTATCTTTCTCTTTCCCCCATAACTTTTGCCATCCTCCTTACCTCAGCTATTTTGCAAAGCCTCTTCAGATAACCAGTTTGCTTTCTTGCATTTCTTTTGCTTTAGAGCTACCTTAGTAGCAACTTCTTGCATTATATCACGAACATCAGACCACATTCTTCGGGCTCTTTGTCTTCTAGATCTAATTCTTGAAATCGATTCCTCACTTCTACAGCATATTCTAATGGAATTTGATCCAGATCATACCTGAAAGGCCTTCTAGTTTTCTGCGTTTTCCTAAATCGAAGCTTAATCTTGGCAACAAGAAGCTGATGATCGGTGCCACAATCGGCCCCAGGCCTTGTTTTTACTGCTTGTATAGCGCTTCTCCATCGCTGCCGGCAAATAATATAAACGATCTGATTCCTGTACAGACCATCCGGTGAAGTCCACGTGTGCAGGCGCATCTTGTGCTGTTGAAAATGAGTATTCGCTATGGCCAGGTTGTTTTCTTGACAAAACTCTACTAGTCTCTGCCCAGCTTCCTTTGGCTCACCAAGACCGAACTTGCCTGTAATTCCGGATATTTCTTCACTCCCTACTTTAGCATTCCAGTCTCCTATGAGAAAAACGACGTCTGATGATGGGGTGTGGTCTAAAAGGCATTGTAGGTCCGCATAAAATCTCTCAACGTCAGCGTCTTCAGCAGTAGTGGTCGGTGCATAGGCTTGGATAACTGTTATGTTGAAAGGGTGACCTTGGATCCGAAGTGAAATCATTCGGTCGTTCTTGAGGTTGTACCCTAGCACTGGTTTGCCCATTCTTCTGTTTACTACGAGAGTGACCCCATTCCTTCTCTTGGATTCGTGCCCACAATAAAAGACATAATGGTCGCCGGAGTTAAATTCTCCCATTCCCATCCACTTGAGCTCACTGATACCCAAGATATCAATGTTCAGTCTGTCCATTTCTCGCTTGACGACATCCAGTTTACCTTGCGTCATAGATCTTACATTCCATGTTGTTATGTGATATATCTCCTTGCAACATCGGACTTTCCGGTCGCTTCCCGACACATCCACAACTGAGCGTCCTTTTGGCTTTAGCCCAGCCGCTTCTTTCGTCCTGGAGCTACTAGAAATCGCCCTTTGTTCATCCCCAGTAACATGTGGGACGCCTTCCAACCTGGGGGGCTCATCTTCCGGCTCCAGATCATTAATGGTATTGTGACTGGCCATGGGGTTTTCTTGGCAGGAAATACTGGAGTGGGTTGCCATTACCTTCTCCAGTGAATCCCATTTTGTCAGAACTCTCTGCCGTGACATGTCTATCTTGGGTGGCCCTACACAGCAGAGCTCACGACTTCATCGAGTTTCGCAAGCCCCTCCGCCACGACAAGGCAGCAATCCATGAAGGCAGTGATCCACAGTGATCCATACAATACAATACAATACAATAATGTTTATTTAACATCTTGAAGATGTTGGGTGCGCCGGCAAAAAGCCAGTAGAAAGGCTTGACGAGGCCGACGCACCCTACAGAGGCATTGCAGTGGTACATAGCATAATATTGTCACGGGTTCTACCGCTACCCGGACGGCAGTCCAGAAGGACAGGGTCAAAGGACGGGGTAGAGGCACAGGAGGCAGAGAGCAGGTGCTTGACCAGGCAAATGCAGCGGCATCCCAAAACCACGCGCACTCCGCAGAACTTCGTCTTCTTCTCTCGTCAGAACTCACACGGTTAGCGCGGGTTACACTACTCCTCCCGCTGAAAGGCGTATCGTCCCGATGCGCGCTCCAGCGTAACTGAAACGTTAAATCGAGCAGAGCTCAGGGTCAGAATACGTGGTTCTAGCGTTCACAGGAAGTTTTGAGGCGAATCACATGCACCACTTCAGGATGAGGGGGCTGACGAGATGTGCTCGGAACAATCGGAATCACCTCGTAATTCACGTCGCTTATATGGCGAACGACCTCGTATGGGCCAAAGTAACGTTTTAGCAGCTTCTCGCTGAGACCGCGACGGCGAACGGGAGTCCACACCCACACTTTATCACCAGGTGCAAAATGAACTTCGCGATGCCGCAGGTTGTACCCGCGTGCATCGACGTGCTGGCGGTCTTGGATGCGTAGTCGTGCCAACTGTCGGGCTTCTTCTGCGTGCTGGGTTACCAGTTGGACATCGTCGTAAGAATAGGCCTCCGGCTCATGGGGGAAGCATGGCGTCAAGCATGGTAATCACCTCTCGGCCATGCACCAGGCGGAATGGCGAAAACCTGGTTGTTTCCTGAGTTGCGGTGTTATAGGCGAAAGTTACGTTGGGAAGAACGTCGTCCCATGTTCGGGGCTCGACGTCCACATACATAGATATCATGTCGGCCATAGTCTTATTAAGGCGCTCAGTGAGCCCATTCGTTTGGGGGTGGTATGCGGTAGTTTTGCGGTGGTGCGTGTTGCTTAAACGCAAGATCTCTGCCATTAGCTGGGACACGAACGCGGCACTGCGATCTGTGATCAAGACTTCGGGAGCACCGTGACGGAGGACGATGGACTCGACGAAAAACTTCGCTACATCAGCCGCTGTTGCAGAAGGCAAAGCTCGTAATTCAGCATACCGTGTGAGGTAATCCGTAGCAACAGCAATCCAGCGGTGTCCCGAGTTGGACGTAGGAAAAGGTCCGAGCAGGTCCATGCCTACCTGCTGGAACGGAGTCATAGGCGGCGGAATGGGGTGAAGATGTCCTGCGGGTTGTACGGGCGGAGTCTTACGTCTTTGACATTCGCGGCAGGTCCTGGTATAGTGACGAACAGTCTTAGCAAGGTGAGGCCAGTAATACTTGGAACGAATTCGTGCGAGTGTTCGGCTGTATCCCAAATGCCCGGAAGTTGGGTCGTCATGACAGGCGTCCATAATTTCATTAAGTAGGTCAGCCGGAATAACCAGTAGCCAAGACCTCGCACTCGCTGTGAAGCTCTTTTTGTATAGCACATTGTTGCGAAGACGTAATGAAGGTAGAACGCGCAAGAAGACGCGTGGAATAGTGCCATCCTGACCTTCCAGATGGGCGATTACTTCACGGAGTTCAGTGTCGTGTCGCTGCCGCGCTGCCATATCGACCGTGCTTAGGGTACCCATAAAAGCATCTTCATACTCGTCGTCTTGACCGTCAGATGCTGATTCTATAGGGGCTCTCGAGAGGCAGTCAGCATCTGTGTGCCTGCGACCGTACTTATAAACTATAGTGGCATCGAATTCTTGCAACCGAAGGGCCCACCGTGCAAGTCGCCCTGAAGGGTCTCTCACAGTGCTGAGCCAACATAGAGAGTGATGGTCGGCAACTACCTGAAATGGGCGTCCGTACAAGTAGGGTCTGAACTTATTAATCGCCCAAACTACCGCGAGGCATTCTTTTTCAGTGGTCGAGTAGTTAGTCTCCGCCTTCGATAATGTTCGACTTGCGTAAGCGATTACACGCTTGGTCCCGTTCTGTTTTTAAATGAGCACGGCTCCGAGGCCCTTGTTGCTGGCGTCTGTATGAACTTCAGTCACGGCGTCCTGGTCAAAGTGCCCGAGTACAGGGGAGGTCTGTAAGCTTTGTTTAAGGCGGTCGAATGCACGCTGCTGTTAATCCGACCACTGGAAGGCGACGTTCTCCTTCGTGAGATGAGTAAGTGGTGCAGCGACATGAGAAAAATTGGGGACAAAGCGCCTGTAGTAAGCACAGAGGCCCAGAAACCTCCGCACGGCGTTCTTGTCTGATGGTGTAGGAAAGGAGGCGACGGCGGCTGTTTTATCGGGATCTGGACGAACACCCGCGCTACTGACGAAGTGGCCAAGAAATTTTAATTCGTCGTAGGCAAACTTGCACTTTGTTGGCTTCAGAGTGAGGCCTGCGCTTTTTATAGCTTGTAGTACTGCTCTCAGGCGAAGAAGATGATCGGAGAACGTGCTTGAGAAGACTACAACATCTTCAAGGTAGACCAGAGAAGTTTGCCACTTCAGTCCGGCCAAGACGGTGTCCATAACGCGCTGAAAGGTTGCTGGGGCGGTACAGAGGCCGAACGGGATCACTTTAAACTCATATAGACCATCCGGGGTGATAAAAGCAGTCTTCTCTCGGTCGCGTTCATCAACTTCTATTTGCCAGTACCCACTTTTCAGATCTATGGATGAAAAGTAACGGGCATGCCGTAGATGATCAAGTGCGTCATCAGTGCGAGAAAGGGGATAAACATCCTTCTTGGTGACGTTGTTTAGACGTCGATAGTCAACACAGAATCGAAGAGTGCCATCCTTTTTCTTTACTAGTACCACTGCAGCTGCCCATGGGCTGTGCGAGGGTTGGATTATGTCGTCGGCCAGCATTTCTTGCACTTGGTTCTAAATAACTTCACGTTCTTTGAAAGAAACTCGGTAAGGCGACTGACGAACAGGGTGAGCAGCGTCATCGGTAATTATTCTGTGTTTGGCAATGGTCGTCTGGCGAACTCCGGATGACGTAGAGAAGCAGTCTTGGAATTCTGCAAGCAACGCTATCAATTTGACCCTCTCGCTCACAGATTAGGTTCAATGCTTACACCCAAAGGTGTATCGTTCTGCTGCGAAGAGGAGGAGAAAGCACCTTCGGACAGGGCAACAACTTGAATAGGGGCGGTAATGCTCTCCATGGTACCGAGAGCCGTGCCTTTCGTAAGGCGCTGTGGAGTGCCACAAAAGTTGGTGACTAGGACGTGTACGCAGCCAGTATCCAGACGCGCGATACCTCGAGCAAAACGCAAGAAGCAGCTGAGCACTTCCAGCAAAAATTCGCCAGAAGCAACGTGGTCGGACGTGACAGGGAGAAATACGCTAGACTGGGGCGGTACGGTAACGTGCTTCGCCAAGACGCGTGCCGTGCAAACTTGGCGCTTTGTTTGCGCCGAGGTATATCGAGGCTGACGAAGCGTGAGGCGGCGGTCGGTAAAGTCGATTACAGCACTGCAATCACTCAAAAACTCCATGCCGAGAGTAATGTCTCTGGAAAATTTTGTTAGTACAACAAAGGTAACCGGGCACCTGAGACTGTTAATCTCAATACGAGCAGTGCATCTGCAGATTGGTCTCACGAGGTGGCCTCCAGCGTTCTGATATCGGGGCCATCCCACTGCGTCGTTACCTTGCGAAGTCGGCGGCATAGCTCCACCCTCATAACAGAATAGTCTGCACCGGTATCAACGAGTGCCGTCACGTCGTATCCGTCGATCACAACATCGAGGTTATTGTACACTGTGGCGCGACGGTCGTCGGAAGCTCCGTCGGGGAGTTCGTCGTGAAGTTCGTCAGAAAGCTCGTCGGGAAGTTCGGCGAGAAGTTCGGCGCGAAGTTCGTCGGGACGGTCGTCGGGTTGATCGTCGGTTCGCGTGGGGGAGCGGGTCGAAAAACGTGGAGGCTCTTTAACAGGAACGGGTTCGGCAACGTCACCTCCAGACGTCGCCGGGCTTAGTTTTCCCGATGAGGGGACAGGCTTTGCCGTCGATTGCTGCAAAGGGGAGAATCGTACCGGCGGGACGGTGTCGAGCGAAGGTCGCGACGTGAAGACCGGTCGGGTGGTGGTGAACGGCGCAGATAATCCGCGATGTCGCGGGGTTGCTCGCCGAACTCCGGGCGGGGAGCATTCCGCTGGAAACCGCGAAGACCAAGCTCGCGGTAAGGGCAGCGACGGTAGACGTGGCCTGCTTCTCCGCAGTGGAAACATAGTGTGCGTTGGTCGGTTGTCCTCCACGCGTCAGCCTTGCACATCCATTGCTGCTGCGGACGAAGATCGTACACAGGGATACGGGTTTGTGCAGGCAAGTACTGACGGCGAGCAGGCGGCGGTGTTGGCTGCTGCGGCGGCGGGCGACTAGCAACGGACGCGTACGTCTCAATGGGCTGAGTAGGTGAAGAAGCAATGGAGCACTGTGGATAAAGGGCACGTTGTACTTCTTCGCGGACAGCATCCGTGAGGGCGCAGGATGCCGTACCATCAGCAGGTGGAAGCAGCTGCCGTATTTCCTCGCGTACAACTTCGCGGATGATCTCGCGTAGGTTTGCGGTGTCGAGGGAACCAACAGGAAAGCGAGCAGCTGAAAGGTTCGAAACGCTGGGACCTCCAGCAAGACGACGATAATAGTCCGCTCGCGTAACCAAGGCTCGCTCGATGTTCGTCGCCTCATTTACAAATTGTGCCACTGTAGTCGGCGGATCACGAATAAGCCCGCCGAAAATGTCACTCTTGACGCTCCGCATGAGTGCACGCCCCTTTTTTTCCTCGGTGGCACGGGGGTCGGCACGGGAGCTAAGTCGTAGGACGTCTTGAACAAAACTTGTTACAGTTTCGTCGGGTCGTTGTACTCTTGTTTGCAGAAGGTCTTCTGCTCGCTGTCGCCGATACTGATTGGCGAACGTCCGTCGCAGCTCTTCCTTACAGGTTTCCCAGGATGTAAGGGAGGCCTCGTGGTTTTCGAACCAGTGCCGAGCCGTACTGTCCAGGCAGAAATACAAATTCTGAAGACAGCTTTCGGCATTCCAGCCATTGTGGCATGCCACACGTTCGTACTGCTCCAGCCAATCCTCCACATCTTCGGAGGCATCGCCATGGAACGTGGTAGCCGCTCGAGGAGCCATCGGTAGGTACACCACGGACGGTGCGAGAAACGAGTCCGTCTGTTGACATTGGGTCGCGGTACTCCGGGCCATTGTAAGTAGTGAAGAGCCTGAGTTCGGCAACAGACCAAATTCCGGAGCAAGCCCTTGAAGTCGCCGGCTGGCACGTATCTCGGCCTCCTCGTCGAAGGGGCGGCGGCTGAGACTTGGGGGCGAACTCAGAGTAGCGGGTTTTGAGGGGCTGTGCTGCATTTACCCCGCGTCTCCACCAGAATGTCACGGGTTCTATCGCTACCCGCACGGCAGTCCAGAAGGACACGGTCAAAGGACGGGGTTGAGCCACAGGAGGCAGAGAGCAGGCGTTTGACCAGGCAAAAGCAGCGGCGTCCCAGAACCGCGCGCACTCCGCAGAACTTCGCCTTCTTCTCCCTCCAGAACTGACACGGTTAGCGCGGGTTACAATATCACTTTTAGAAACAAGAACAAACATAAAACAATCGATTTTTCATTATCTATACATTTGTTTAGACTGTTTATTTAATTGATGCGGGAGAGTGTAGCTCAGCATTTGGTAACCATAATTTGTTCGGATCTTAGGTACAAGCCATTTTGGTGTCGTTCGTGTAGTGTATATTGACTCTTTGCGTTGCAATCCTGACAGTTTTATCATCAGGAAGTTGTTATTGTGAACACCAATTTCATACTGCTGCAAGAGTAATGTTTTGTATAATTGTGGCAAGCGGATAATTCGAAGTTCATTGAAAATTGGTTCAGTGTGTCCAAGTCGGGGAGCATTCATAACATTTCGAACTGCTTTCTTTTGAAGGAGATATAAGCGGTTAATATTAGTAAACGTCGTGGTACCCCACACCAAAAAGCAATACTTAACAACAGAAGAAAACAAAGCATTATACAATATTTACACGCTTTGGCATAAAATATTTCAATCGACACAAGATACCGACTTTTGACAGCTTATTCATCACCATATCAACATGATCATTCCAACTCAAATTCTCGTTGAAAACAACGCCCAAGCTTTTTACCGCCGAGACCGTTTGGATGCATGACGCACCGATCTTTAAACAGAGTGGTGGCATATTTGGCAACTTGTTTCAAGGCCTGAACAGCACAGCTTTGGTTTTTTTCAGCGTTTATGTTTAAAAGATTATTTTGAGACCATTCTAGAAGCGACTGTAGGCATTTTGAGGCTTGCGCATGCGCAGTGCATGGAAGTGCCTAGAACGCTAGTACTCATTGATGCGTTGTCCAACAGAACGCTCGGTTGTGTTCGATTCAACAATCGGTCGGCCGTAGCCAAAGCTTTCGCTTCACATTCGGTTCTGCAGCGTTGAATTCCTAAAATCTTTTTTTTTTTTTTTTAGATTTATGACCGCATTTTTCAGATCGTCTCAGTCTTAGAAGATGGCGCAGGCTTTTCACGAAAAGTCACTATGTTTTGAACCTATTCCAGCATTGCTATCATATCACACCTACCTTTGGTCATCTGACACGTGCCGTCACCAGTTCCGCAGAATTTCGTGGTATGTATGCATGCTTCAGGCGGCTCCGCTATGGACGGTGTGCCGTTACAAATACAGGCTCGTCACCCTAGTCGTAAGCTGGAGGGTCTTTTGGTGTATAGGGCTGTGAGGTGTGTGTTAACCTTTGTTTGGAAGCAATCGGATAGAAAAGATTCTGTCTGGGTTGTGAAAGTTGTGATCAAATGCAGGGTTGGGAACAAGGATTAGTGACTGTGGGAAGGAAGGCCGTTCAAGGGTTAACGCTAGAGTCCTGCCACTGAAGGTTGAGCCTCTATAATCTCCATATTGTTTACATACTGAAAACGTTCGAATTTGCTTTAAGGCCGAATGATAGCGTAATAAAAAGTGATAGGATTTTCAGTGCGCTTGGCTAGGCTATTTATTCAGGAAATCGTCTGGGCGTATTGCCATGAGTACGCTCGGATAGGAGTAGTTGTATAGCCCATGATAGGCTCCTCGTCGGCCCCAATCAATCCCGCCTAAGACATCTTCGTAGTAACCGTTAAAGTTGAGCCCATTAAGGTTGGCGACGTAACAGTTGCTGTACCACCACCCGCCTCGGTGTGCTCCCGCGCATCCGCTGTCGTCCCGGTCGAAAGTCGTAAAAATCATCTCATTGCAGGCGCTTAAACTGTCCCAGCCTGAAAAGATAGATACATTTATTGAACGCTTTTGCACCGTTAAATGCTTGAGAAAATTATCAATAAACATAGTTGAAAGGAGGGGCGTAATTCTCATGATTGACCTCTGTTCTCAGATTGCCGACATTAGTAAGATCACTCTGCCTTCATGAAAACACTAATCAAACCAACCATAAAAATATTCGCCGCGCAGTGGAGGCTGAGTGGTTATCGCGCTGGACTGCCGAGCCCTCAAGGGCGTGGGAGCAAATCCCGGCTGCAGCCGCCGTTTAGCGATGTATATGAAAACCCGTTTACTGTGCAATATGAGTGTATCTGATTGCACCCCAGGTGATCACAATTTCCGGAGCCATCCAATACGGAGACACTTATAGCTAAGTCACTTTGGGACGCTCACCCTGTTAACCAAACCAAAGCAAGAAAATATAATTTCAGTTTGGTAGAGTACAAAGCAAATCCTGTTTTAGGCTCCTCTGTGTGTAATACATGTAGGCACTTTTGACTTGTGATGGCATGGCTATTTGGTAAATTTACCTCTGTAGTAAATTCAACATCTTTCTTTTGTGCCCATGCTATCATCGACGCAATTCACTACAATTTGACGCGTTTCTTCAAAATCGCTTGTAGCGTAGGGCAGGGCTATCTCATCGAGGTACATTTTTTAGATCAGCAAACACATATTTAGCGCTTTTGTGACGGCGCTGAAAAGAAAATAAACTGAAATGAGTATCAAATGCACAGCTCTACCGAGACTACAATAATCACAGATCGCCGTTAAACCAGGGGGTGGTGAAACAGCGCCAATAGAAAGTTAAGAAGACACCCGGTGCAGTTCCGTAACAGCGGCACCTCACGTTAAAAAGTACAGTGTATAACGTCAAGGCGGATGCTTGGAAAAGTTGGTAATCCATGAACTGAAAATGAGGCGAGAAAGCATGGAACGAAGCACACAAAAAACACAAGCGCTAAAGTTCGCAGCGCTGCACAAGAGCAGATAAATTTGTATAAGGAACATCCGTTAAGGAATGCCTAAACAATTTTTCTTGGCAGCAGCACACGTTGCACTCAAGATGCCCCGCCTTCACAATGCGTCCTTACTGCAGGAAATTCAGTAAAAGGTATAAAGTTACGGACGCCCTCTGATCTAGCCTTTGTTGTTAATGCATGGGGTATGATAACACTGGAATCTCGTTGTTGGTGTTGTTGTGGCTGTAGGAAGAAGGAAAAGAAAATACACGGGCCTGCTACTGGCTCTGTAGCTGAGCCACCTCCGCTGCCTCGTGCGGACAGAATAGAAAATAGAGAAGAAAGAAAAGGAAGAGGGAGAGATAGACGCGCGCCGCAATAACAGCCGTCGTCCACCACCGAAGCGGTGGCGAGTGCAATGACGGCCTAGAACAGAAAAACATTCGGTGGCAGGCTAGCCCCCGCCGCAAGCGGCGGTGACCTACCGGTCCCAGCCCATCAGGGTCAGGATCAGCCACCCTTCACCCCCCGGGAATCTCATTGAGTGCAGGCCAAACAAGCTGTTAAGTGCTAACCTGTTTATGTGCAATTTGGAGGAGCGTAAACATAAATTCCAGCTATGATCCAGCTAGGATCTTTGGCCACTGCTCTCTGTAGCGTTGGCCCAGATAGTGCCTAATTCGTTTTTTAATGCAGTTGGCACGCTCATTTTCTTCCCCGATCAAAGAGTGCAATGTCTGCAGCGTTTACCACGCTTAGACGACAGAAAGTGCAGCGGTGTGAAGAATGGTTGGTTGGTTTGTGGGGTTTAACGTCCCAAAGCAACTCAGGCTATGAGAGACGCCGTAGTGGAGGACTCCGGAAATTTCGACCACCTGGGGTTCTTTAACGTGCACTGACATCGCACAGCACACGGGCGCTTTTGCTTTTCGCCTCCATCGAAAAGCGGCCGCCGAGGCCGGGATTCGATCCCGCATCCTTGGGAACAGTAGTCGAGCGCCGTAACCACTGCGCCACCCCGGCGGCGCAGTGGTGCAGTGGAAGAATAGATGATCTGAAGTGACGGATGAGGAACATTGCGAATTGGACGAGCTGATGATACGTTTTAAAGGCAAACAGGACGAAAGCAGAGGGAACGCAGGACAAACGATGTGCTGTGTCTCCTCTGCTTTTGTCTACGTTGTCCTCCCTGTTTTATCTAAACAAAAGGACCCTAAGTGTCGTAATATCGCGCCAACCGATGCTGCTGTTCACCAAGGCTCCGTCGGTTGCAGTTCCGATTCCTTCTTAAGTTTACAGCTCAGAGGAAGATCCGCGCAAACCGGGCGGATGCCCATCAATACCTCATTTCCTCGTTGGAGCGTATTGTAAAAGGCACGAAATTTTAGGCTGAGAAGAAGACACTTTTGATCACCACACCATCAACTATCCTCCTATTCCAACAATAGATTGGAAGATAATACAAAACACATTTTTTATTCTTGATAGTTCTCTAAAAATATGTCCAACAAAAGACTCGAGTCACTGTCTTTGGTGCGGATCAAGCCCGACACCCTACCAGTCTTTTTGCGCATTTCAGGACAAACTGCTTGCGAACGCCACGACAAACCTGACAAAATGTTTTTAGTACCACACCTGACACGTGAGCAGTGGGAGGCCACCCTGAGCAGCGAAAACACGAAACAGCAAGCAAGAACCTCGCCGGGAAGGCCCAGTGGTTACGGCGCTCGACTACTTCTCCCAATGATGCGGGATCGAATCCCGGCTTCGGCGGTCGCTTATCGATGGAGGCGAAAAGCAAAGTTCCCGTGTGCTGTGCGATGTCAGAGCACGTTAAATCACCCCAGGTGGTCGAAATTTGCGATCGCCTCCACTACGGCGTCTCTCGTAGCCTTAGGCGCTTTGGGAAGTTAAACCCCACAAACCACGAAACAGCAAGTCTGGATTATCCAGCTAGTCTGCAAATGAACGGCCGTCAGCGGAATCATCGAATAGGGGCACTGACCATGTAGCTTTTGCTAACCATTGTCATAACCAAAAGTGCTTTTTCTTCCTCTCCTCTCGGCACGCAGGAAAATTTTCAAGCACAGCTCTTCTCAAGCATCATTGTGCGCTGCAGAGATGGCATTGGACGTCGTTGCCTCCCTTAACGTCAGAACTTTATTTGATTTCTGTTATAACTGACAAGCTGTTCTTTTCAGGATGATGATGATGATGACAATAATTATGATGATGCTCATAAGGAATTCTCTTCAAGAGTGTGTCGAAAATCAAGTGTATGCGGGCTTTTCTGAAACCTATAAGTTGGAAAAAAAAAATTGTTCTGAGCTTGAGATCCAACAGAGCATTTTCTCCGGTCCTGTACCACTAATCTACAAGCCAAACTACACAGGATAGCTTGAAAAATGCAGAGCAAAGGCGAATTAGTGGACAACACGAAAAAAAAGAGAGAGAGAGAAAGAGAGAGAGAGAGAGAAAGAGAGAGAAGGCAGAGAAGTTAACCAGGACAGCTTCCGGTTTGCTACCCTGCACTGGGGAAGGGGAATGAGGAGTTTAAAGGAGAAAGATAGAAGAGAATGATAGGAAAGGATAGGAAAGGTAAGGCGGCAAGGAGCACAGTCACAGTTTCTCAACAACGTTTGTGTCTCTCATAAAACACATAAGTGCTTTGAAGGCTTTGCCGTTAGGCGCCTTCTGTGGCCATGGGCCGAGGATTTTCTCCTCTGTGAAAGGACGGCTGTCAAGATGGTCCAGAGCCGAACGCAGCGCATATCTTTCGCTTGAAAAAGCAGGGCACTCGCAAAGGAGATGTTGTGTGGTCTCTTCGCAGCCGCATCTTTCACAGTTAGGGCTATCCGTCATTCTCATCACATGAGCGTATTTTTTGGTGAATGCAACACCGAGCCACATACGGCACATCAGTGTTGTTTCGCGCCGCCCTTTGTTAGGGGGAACACGAAGGCGCAGTCCAGGATCTAGTTCCCTGAGGCGTCGATTGGAAAATTCTCCTTTGTTCCAGGCTGAAAGCGTAAGCTCCGCCGCTAAGGAACGAAGTCGACAAGCTGCGTCAACTCTAGATATAGGAATGTTTACTGTAGTTCCGTCGTTGTGTGCAGAACGGGCAACTTGGTCTGCCTGGTGGTTTCCCTCAATACCGCAATGTCCAGGTAGCCACTGGAAAATTATATCATGACCTTTTGATGTAGCGTCGTGGTATAGCACGCGGATCTCTGCAGTTAGTTGTTCATGTGATCCACGACGTAGCGCAGCTTGAACGCCTTGAAGCGCTGCTTTCGAGTCCGTAAAAATGGACCAGACACCTGGAAGTTCCTGGCCGATGTATTCAATAGCTGCACGTAAGGCAGCCAGTTCCGCACCAGTTGAAGAGGTGGGGTACGTCGTCTTGATCCTCAGCACGATGGACCTCGACGGTAACACTACGGACCCCGCGGAGTTTGTTGAAGCGTTATTTAAAAAAAAGAGCGTTATTTAAACGGCTCACAGTATAAATTCATATTGGCGCCAGTCCGTGATAAGTCACTAAATACTATACTCTGAATCTCGCATACGCCTACAAGTGAAAGTGTTGTGTCATGATTTTGGTTTCTTTAGTTATAGTTCTTTGTCTAAGTACTTTCTTATGAGCACGTTTGTTTTGTAATTGGCTCTATAAAACACATCATCACAGACTTAAATAAGCCATGTTTATTTAATAAACGCGCCATATAATCAGCCATTTGTTCCCTGTAGGAGTTTGGGCTCACAATCTCGGCAGTTTATGCAATATATCCCCGGCTATAAGCATTTAGAGATGGAATCCCCAATTTTAAAGTAACGAGGTGACGCCGGTTATCATAATGTTATTTGGGACCACCCATTTCTTTTAACAGTTTGATCATTTTTGTTCGGGTTAGGCAGTACTCCTCCTAGCCTCGTTAAACTGCGTTTTTGGACCCTTAGTCGGCTTGCCCCCCTGCGATGCCATTCTGAGTTCGCGTTTTGCGTTTGCTCTTAAGGGGACGAATTTATGAAGGAATGTTTTCCGTGCATCAAGTGTGATACCTAATTTAAAGCTAATAATGATCATTTAAAGCCACAATGCACGGTGGATGACGTTTTCAGGCGATGGGATCCCCTGTGCCAGAATCAGAAATTCATACCCAAGAAAACATTCTTTTAGTTCTTGCCATGCTTCTTCTCCCCATCCCCCCACACTTTTATTGCTAACTCCACTCATTGTGCATCCTGGCTCTAGCACCGATAGTATAAGACGTCTGCTCCTCCTCCTCCTTTAGATGAAATACAGCTTCTAAAGCATAGAAAAGTCGTGGTTGCTTTTTCATCCTTTGCAGCCATCGCGTTCCTTTGGCAGATTTATTAATATCTAGTCCAATGACTCTCAACTCGTCCACCTCGTTTGCAATCTTTAGCGGGGATCCATTATTTGTCCATTCCGGTTTCAAATGAATATAGCTGAAATTTGTGGTGACATATCCAAACCTTTTTTTGGAAGTAGTCAAATAGTATATTTAAGCCTCTTGAAGGCGAACACTCTGTGTCTGAAGCTGCTCATGAACACACTAAATCATGGCATCATCTGCGCAAATAACAAACTGCACCTCTGGTATTTCAGCTATTATACGCGCTAATGGGATCAGTGCCATATTAAATAGCAAATGTGTTAGCAGTGCCCTTTGATGCAAGCCTCTGTATGAGGTGCAATTGCCAATGTGTTTGTTTACCCGGAGAAAAAGCGTCCTGTCCATAACCGCTTTTATGACCTGTAGTGGATTGCCCATACTTTCGAAGTTGTTAAGAATTTTGGAGTGAAACATCTTGCCGAAGGCAATTCCATGTCCGGAGCCACTACGGTGCGTACAAAGTGGTTATAAGGCGACGCATGTTAACCTCTCAGCTTGCATAGCCAACCCATTTTCTCTAACAAGGCTAGTACGGAAGCCAATTTTGTCGACCATGGTATAAACGCTGATTTGCCAGCCGTCCAACGCACTGGTGGCTATCATATCTTCATAAATCTTGCAAATTGTGAGATAAGCCGCAAAGACTGTAGGCTTCCAGGATGTTTTTAAGCTCTTGGTAATAGGACCACCACCCATTATTTGCAGCCCAGTGGAATTTCTCCTCCGTGCCTTACTTCATCTATTGTCTCGAACGGGCTCTCAATTGCGTCTACGGCTGAATTCTTGAAGACCTCATAAGGAGCATCTTCATGTCCATGCGCAGTTTTACCACTCGATTAATCGATAGCAGCCAAAAAATCCAATTTGTAAATCTTGTTGTTATTCCCGTTTTGTCAACCACGTCCATTGTCAGTAGACGAGCCGGAGACTGAAGATGGATTGGGAATAAATTGCAGCCTGATCTGAAAACTGCTCCGGAGTGAGCTATAATGCGATTTATAGCTATCCGCATGATCTTTAACCTGCCGCCCTTTTCCATGCCGCTGAAAGTCCTCAAAAAAGCCCTATTAGTCGTTCCTCTGCCCAAACGGCTGCACCAGTCGTTCCACGTCTTATGCGTCAGCTGCTTTTCATGACGGGTGCCTGTGCGTCACTCCGTTCACCTCTTTACTTTACACGTCTCCAAGACTTTGAACAGCCTGCATCTCGGCCTGTTTTCGGTGTGTCCGAAATTGTAGAAAGTAATGTGGGTAGTTGGCCGATCTTATTTCCCTGTCGTTGTGAATGAGTAATCCTTTAGTACCGTTTCAGAAGAGTATTCCGGCTAATTGATTAAGTTGTAGGATCTTGCCGTACACAATCCTGATGTGTTATAGAAACTTTCCTTCGAATTTTTGTCATTTTTCCTCAATTAAAACCCATGCTTAAGAGGCTAGGTCACTACCCCATTTATATTATTCTTCTGCCATTGTGGTGCACCAGGGCCCCCCCCCACGACAGGTCTGGTAAATGTGTCGTTATTGCAGGCAGTGTTGCGAACTCTGACTGATTTGCAGTGTAAACTATTCCTGTAGAATCAGTGGAATTGATCACCCCTTTTGGAATCAATCATATCAAGAAACATTATGTGAAACATTCCAATTTCTACCATTAGTATCAGTGTTTCAGGATAAATGACGATATGTATAACCCATTCAAGTTGATTACCGTGTTTCTGGGACGAGAATACACGTACACTATTATGAGGAGCGTTGGGTTTGGACGCGCGAATACTACAAGTACTTCCTGCTGGATATTACACCACTTGCTCAAGTACAGTTGAATTTGTGTAATGTAGATCTGACCAAAGCATTTGATAATGTTACACATTCCGCAATCCTTCAGAACCTTACAACCCTGAAAGTCGGCGCCACGTTGTATAATTACGCCCGAGACTTCATCAGCCAGCGCACAGCCACACTTACCTTTGGCGACCACTGCCTTCCGGAGATTATGCTAGGTGCACGAGGTACGCTCCAGGGCGCCGTCCTCTCCCTTATGCTATTCAACATAGCACTTCTTCACCTACTCGAAAAATTAGCACAAATCTCCGACATTCAATTCAGCATCTACGCCGACGACATCGCTGTCTGGGCTAACCGCAGCAGTGATGCCGAAATAGAGGAACACCTGCAATCGGCACTAAACACCATCGACACCTATGTAAGGGAACGTGGCCTAACTTGTTCCTCTTCAAAATCAGAACTCTTTCTCTACCACCCCAAGTAATACGATTCAGGTAGTCTGCCTATTTCCCTCAAGTTAGACACCCATTCGATACCA
Source organism: Amblyomma maculatum (assembly GCF_055883805.1). NCBI lineage: Eukaryota > Metazoa > Arthropoda > Arachnida > Ixodida > Ixodidae > Amblyomma > Amblyomma maculatum. The sequence continues at coordinate 122,876,034 of NC_139346.1, forward strand.
CTAGTATCCAAAATCCGTGTACTCGGTCTAGTTCTTCACTCCCATGGTGCACACGGAGAAGTCATAAAGACTCTCCATACACAGTGTCAACAGACCACCCGACTGATTCGCCGCATAGCCAACCGCCGGGCAGGTTTACGCGAGCGAAACACAGTTCGCCTCAGCAGGCTTACGTTATAAGCCGCGCCACATATGCCCTCCCATACCTCCCCCTCAAACAAAAGGAGAGGGGCCGGGTGAACGCGCTCCTACGAAGTTGCACGAAAACGGCTCTACGACTTCCCCCAGCACATCTAATGCCCGACTCTTTAAACTCGGTGTGCACAACACTTTCGAGGAACTTAGAGAGGCTACATTAACGGCACAAATATCCCGCCTATCCAACTCGGCGGCTGGCCGCACTTTATTAACCCACCTAAATCTAAGCCCAGTTACACACCCCATTGACGGTGTCCCCTTTCTCCTAACCTCCACTCTAACCTCATCATACTTCCCATCCCTAAAAAAATGCACCCTGAGCTTGACCAGGGCCGCAGAATAGCCAGGGCTCACGCCCTTCGCAGACAATATAGCGAGACAATATACGTGGACGCAGCGGAACATACGCCAGGCTCCCGTATGGTCCTAGCTGTAGCCGACAATCAAACAAGGCTGCTTACTTCTAGCTCTATTATCACCAATTCCACAACAGAGAAAGAGGAGGGAGCCATTGCACTTTCTCTCATCTCTACATCTGCCACAAAAATTATCTTTGACTCGAAATTTGCGATTATAAATTATGCCAATGGCTATATATCCCGCACCATCATCATCATCATCATCAGCCTGATTATACCCACTGCAGGGCGAAGGCCTCTCCCATATTTCTCCACTTAACCCGGTTCTGTGCTAGCTGCATCCACTTGACCCCTGCGAACTTCTTAATCTCATCCGCCCACCTAACTTTCTGCCGCCCCCTGCAACGCTTTCCTTCCCTTGGAATCCAGTTTGTTACCCTAAGCGACCATCGGTTATCCTCTCTTCGCACTACATGCCCTGCCTATGTACATTTCTTCTTCTTAATTTCTGCTAGAATGTCGGTAACTTGAGTTATTTCTCTGACCCACTCTGCACGCTTTCTATCTCTTAATGTTACCCCTACCATTTTTCGTTCCATAGCCCTCTGGGTTGTCCTCAACTTAAGTAGAACTCTCTTGGTTAGCCTCCACGTTTCAGCCCCGCACCGCTGCTAGCATATCACGCTTCTGGCAGCCCCGCACCCCATAACCCTCATCTGGACGCCAGCACACGCTGGCCTCCTTGGCAACGAGGAGGTTAATTCCCTTGCCCGAGGTCTTACTTTCCGGGCTAGAGGAATGGAGACCCCTCTACAGGCCGAGGAGCGCCTGCTCTCCTTCCACGATATTTTCTCGTACTACCGGGACAAACGAAGGGAAGCCTCTCACATTGGCCCACTACGACGAATCGGCCCCCATCGTCCTCCACACGGATGCCAGTCAAGATGGGCTCGGCGCTGTCCTTCTGCAGGAAGACGAGTCTGGTGACCACAAAGTTCTAGCTTTCCAGCCGCCTGCTTTCCGACGCAGAGCGCCACCGCCATTATTCGGAACTCGAGTGCCTCGCCGTTGTCTGGGCCGTCGAGAAGTTCCGTCCCTACCTGTACGGCCGTCATTTTACCATAGTCACGCACAATAGCGCTCTCACTTGGCTGCAGTCTGCCAAACTTTTAAATGCCAAGATTGCACGCTGGTCACTGCAACTTCAAGAGTACGATTTCACCACAGTGCATCGGCGCGGTTCTGCCCATCAAGATGTTGATTTCCTTTCTCTCCACCCTTGTCTCGTGACGGCTTTGACGGATTTCAGGACAGCACAAACGCAAGATCCCGACATGGCGGCCATAGTCCAATCCCTTGGCACCGCCGCCAGTGCAGGTCTCCGCAAACTGCGCCGGGTCTATCGAATTAAAGATAATCTCTTGTGTCATGTGAGGCGGCTCCGTGGTCGACCACCCGTGTGGTTACCAGTGGTGGCAACAACACTGCGGTCGCAAGTCTTGCGTGACCTACTCGACGCTCCCACAGCTGGTCACCTTGGTCGCGGCAAGACCTACGCACGAGTGTCGAAGCGCTTTTGGTGGCCTAATATGTCCAGAGACGTCAAGGAACACGTTGCGTCCTGCCAGACGTGCCAATACCGGGAATAGTCCACACGAATAACCAAGTCACCCCCGCAGGCTTTTTCGCCGCCGAGTTCACTTTTCGAACTGGTTGGACTGGATCATTTGGGCCCATTCCCGAAGACGCCTGCCGGAAACAGGTATATTTTGGTTGCGATCGACTACTTGTCCAAGTAGGTCGAAGCACTGCCCGTTCCAGACACCTCTTCCGCTCATGCCGTTTTGTTTGTGGAATAGCATCTCGTTCTTCGGCATGGTGTGCCCCGATGCCTCATCACGGACCGTGGGAGCTGCTTTATGTCCCATGAGTTTGAGCGAGCCCTCCGCTCCTTCGGCATTGCGCATTCTACTACATCCATCACATCACATCACATCACTTTATTTTCCTTAAAGACCCCTTGCGGGGTGTTACATAAGGGGTGGGTTTTTATGAAGTACAGGTGTTCAATGCAGTCATGAATGTTCCAGGGCAGGTGATGGCAGCGATATCGTGGGGAAGGCCGTTCCAATCAGCTGCTACTCCTGCTACTGGGGATGATTGAAATCCGTCAATCATCCCCAGTGCAATGGCCTCGTGGAGCGTGTTACCGCACCCTCACGGATATACTCGTCTCCTACGTGGCTCCGTCCCACAGAAACTGGAATCGTTTTGTTTCTGCGGCAACTTTTGCACTCAACACTGCGAGAAACAACATATGTCACGCCGGTATCAGTCGTCTATGGCAGAACACCCTCCATCCCTCTCGACGCACAGTTGGGCCTTCCCCATCAGACTGCATCACCAACTGACACCGCCCAACGACTTCGTTACGCCCACCTCAACGCTGAGCGCAACCTTCTCACGGCTCATGAGCGTGTGCAAGTGGCCAATGCGGCAGCACCACCACTTCCCTCCTTCCGGTCCGGTGACTTGGTCCTCGTTCGCCGCACCGTATGCGCGACTGGCCGTGCCACGAAGCTCATGCCCCGATACCGCGGCCCTTACCGTGTCGTTGAACGGCTCGGCCCCGTGACATACTGCCTCGAAGACCTCCCCGAGCATCGACCATGCGGTGTGCACCACATTTTTCCGGAGCATGTGTCAAAGATGAAGCGATATGTCAACGGCGCCACCATTCACTCCGACGTAGATACCGGATCATCACCACTACTGTCGTCGCCTGCTGCCTCATTGCCTTCCCCACGAAATGCCGCCCCATAAGTGGAGCGCCTGCAGCAGCTCACCGACACATTCTACCCCCCCCCCCCGGTGGAAAGTTGTTACAGCGCGCGCCGAGGAGCGCTGCGCCAGAAATAGAAGTGGCGCGGGACGAGCGCGAGACGAGCGCGCGGCGCCAGCGCGAGGGTTAGAGAACAAAAGAAGAGCGCCGGGGCAAGTGGTGTTTGCCTGGTGTCCTCCGTTCTTCTCTGTCTACCTCTAGGCGGGCACAGCGTCCCACAACAATATATACAGGTTTCTTTATAAAGAACATCCATGAATGCAGGTTGCCATATAAAAAATTTGAGGACACTTTGGCAACTAAAGGGATGATAGGCTAAAGCCTGAGAGCTGCACTCTGCTACGCGACTGTTACGCATGTAGCGATAAATGCTGCTACGAGTAAAGCGAGCGACTACTCTCAAATTCTGCGAGTGCATTTATTCAGTGAATTCTGCTTGGCAGCGACGAGATCGCACTCCTTGTATCTTCGCAGTTCTACATCGACTATTGTGTGGTTGATTTAACTGGTTGCGCGGTATTAATTAGTAATAATTAATTGCGAAATGGCAGTAATTATAAAATAAATATTTAGTCAATAATTACTCTCCGTAATTTTAGCCTTTAGAGTAATATTTTATAATTATTTATTAGCATTTATTTAATATTCAGTCAGTAATTAAATAATTAGTTGTTAATTAGCAATTGATCTCTGATTGGAATATGGTCATATAGCGCATACTGTGGTGGTGCTCTGTGACTGGTCGAGACCTCCATGACGTCATGCCGTCTCGACCAATCAGAGCCACCGAAAAAGCATGACACTTTTGCTGACGACAACAATGAGAGGCAAAAAGGCACGGAGGCCACAAAATCGCGAAGCGCGGCCCTGGGAGAATTCGCTGCAGAGGAAACCGCTGTTGACATGTCTTCTCAGGAAGACGCCTGGACGCCCCTTTGAATTCGCCGCCCGCGCGCAACCGCCAAACGGCAGCGATCGGAATGTTTGGGCCTGAGGTTTGCGCGTGTGTGTTTATATGCGTGTGTTTTCGGAAGTGTATACGTCGACGCCGTTTGTCTTTGCGACTGCTTGGTGCCTCTGGCGTGAACTGAGGGAAGACCTCGAGAGAGAGTGTCAATCACAGATGTGTGTGTTTGCGTGCGCAACCACTCGTTGTTAAGTGCGTGCATTGTGTTTGTTTTACTTGACATGCGTAGGGGAGGGGTATATGTGGCACAGTGATTGGCCAGCTCATTTTGAAATACTGCATGCTATTGGCCACAGAGTGACTAGTCGTTGATTGGTCATCGGACAAGACTCGAATTTTGTTAATGCTAAGGAAGCTACAGTCGGACTAAGTGGAAGAGTTGGGCTCGGAGGAGAGTTTAGCTGAGACGAGAGTCGAGGGCAGACGGGTTGTTCGAGGAGGGAGGCTAGGCTGACGGAGGTCTCAAGGGACTCCGCCCTAAAGTGTACCAGAAGGCCAAGGCCCGATTCTGCTAGCCCTGACCTCTGATCGTTCACCAATTTGGAGTTAGTCCTCCATGTTTTATGTCGCATCTGACGACATTATTGTATATAAGTTGTAAAAAAGTGTAAATAAATGTGTACAGTCGGAGAAAGGAAGTTCTCATCTCTGCACCGCAATGTGTCGCTGAGCCACGGATGCAGCGGTGATCACCAACAAAACTCTGTGCGAGCGAAGGCAGAAGAAGAAACAGCAAGAAATACCTGCTGTATAGGGAAGCTCATCCCCGCCCAAGCCTTCCGCACTTTTTTGTTTAACTGGCGTAGCCGACAGGATCGGCCAAGCGACTTCCTGCGGAGTGGTGAGAGATTGACGCCCAGGGACTGATGTACATTGAAGTTGGCACACTACCTCGGTGAGCCAAAGACGACCAGGTAGAAGACTGAAGTTGAGGTGCCCCGGGATCGACGCTACCGGCTCAGAGAGGCAGCGCCAGTGAGGCGGCATCCAAGCGGGAGGTCTCAGAAGCCAAGCCTTCATTCACGACAGCGCCGGCGAGCAAGAGGCTGCCGAGAAAGTGAGTGGAGCGCTGCGACTTGCATGTGGGGAGCACCTGCGTGTGGGGACTCCGCAAGCTCCGTGGTTGACAGCCCGTTAACTGAGTGAGTTTCTCCGCTCTCACTTTATCTGCCTCAGCGTATGCGCATAATTCGCAGGGTTAATGTAAAATAACGCACAATGACTGCATTTGGTTGGTGGAGTGATTATGACTGTGCATACGACGGTTGGTATGCGCCGATGTCAGAGGTTTAGCGAACTAAGGCAAAAGTGGAAAGGGAGAGCAGAGAAGCTCTGATCCGCGATCGCCTGCGGCAGATAGCCATAGCCAAGGAAGACCTAAGGCAGGAAAGGAAAAGGTTGGAGGAGGAGCGCTCACGGAGAGCAGCGCGTAAACTACCGGAGCCGGTGCAGATTCAGGCGTACACTCCTGCGAACTGCCCTGATCAAATGTTGATCGAGGCGGTCGGTGAGGAGAGTAGCCGCAGCTGTATTTAGTCCGTTCTTGCACAGAACGTCAAAGAGGAATGCCGTATTCCTGCGGAGAGTGCTGTTGCAGCTTGCACTGATGCGGAGAGAGCAGTTTAAGTTCGCGTCGAGGAGACGCGAGTTGTGAAATAAACCACAGTAGTTAAGATAGAGGAGGATTTTCCTATCCCTGAGGTAGAGGTGTGCTCTACGGAGGCGCCTGTGACATTGAATGTCACCGATCAAAATGTGCAGGCTGAGTCATCCGAAGTAGCGGAAAGTGTTCACGATCCTAATGACGCCAAAGAGAGCAGCGATGCGAATTGTTTGGCTGGCGCAAGTACTGAACTTGGGTTCCCGACCAAAGTCTCAGCGTTCCAGGAAGGCTGTGTCGAGAGCGCGACAGTCGAAACAGTGATCGCGACACCAGTAGTAGCATCTGAGAAGCCATCCACACAGCTGGTTAAACGAGGTGATCCCGACCCAGAAAACACGGGCTTATGTGAAGATGTAGATAAACGAAGTGTGAACGATGGCGACGGAAATTGCGTCCCACGCTTTGAAAACAGCGGAGTAATATGGCCGCAAGTAGCGATGGGCTACGACCAGCGTTGTGACCTCGTTGCGCATCTGCGCAAAGGAAGGATCGCTAAGGCGGAGCCTCCTGCGAATGAGCTTCTCGGGCCTGGTACGATAGTTTCAGACACACGTTTTCAAGTGCATTCTGGTTCGGGCTTTCGAGGAAGCGTGTGAACCGTACACACTCGGTTAGCATCTTATGGGATGTAGGAGAGCGGCACAGCCAGAAAGCAGGGCGCGTGCGATTATTTTGCATGCTGCGGCTCGTCTGTGCCATGCGAGCCGTCCAGCCATTTGATCCGGGTGGTAAGCGCTGAGCAATGTCAAAGTCTTAGTCCACTCTGCCACTGCCAGTTTGTGACAGGCGTACAGGTCCCCTGTGCCTCGACCACGCGCTGAGGCAGTGAATGAGAGTGGAGGAACGTTGACTAACCCAAGAGACTTTGAACAGGGAGTGGACAGTCATTCCTGTGCGGGACTATGTGTCTTGTGTGCACTTCTGCTTTGTGCTTTATAATGCTGTGTTTATTGTTTTGTGTGGTGTCGTAAACGCCAAGCAGGGCTATTTAGAGTTTAGGCGCATGCATTAGTTACCGTTTGCGAATGTGCACACGGAGTATTGTCGTTCAGGGCACGAACGCCTCTGTACGGATTGTTGCACTATTGTTTTGTATGCTGCGTGTGTTTCTGTTTTGTTTGGTGTACGCCACACCCCAATGTCCCCCCCCCTCTTTTAGAAGAGTTTTATGTTTAGCGTACAGCAAGTGTACGCTGTCACGAAATCGGCGCACATTTTCATCAAGCCGGCACGGCGCGAGGCCCGCGCGGCATCGCGTGAAAAGCTTGAGAAAAACCTCCTTGCCCGCGCGAGAGAGCGCGTAGCCTTGTACGCGTCGCCGTCGCCCTCTTTCTCATCACCCGGCGATGACGCGGACTCATCAGTCTGGAATACGCCAGAAAAATCGAGAATCTTCTATGGGACCTAGCCAATGACGACGCGCGGCTCGACGGGAAAAGGAGAGAGCGCTATAACCAGCGAAGCTAAGTGTGTGTGCGCGCTAGCTTTGCCACGTGCTAACAGACAGACGCGGCGCGCCCTATTTAGAGAGACCGCACCGCTTGTGTAGTCAAGTCAGTCAGTTTGTCAGTGTTTGCGACGTGTTCGCCTGTGCTTCGGCTGGACTCTCGGGGATCACCCGCTGCTGGCAAGCCCACGGACCTGCAAGGGAGCGGCGCTCGTCTTGTATGGCGGCCACATCGTGACTCTTGAGGCGTCGGACTGCAACAGTGCCCGGTGAACAATTTGGCGTTTGTTTATGTAACTCTCTCGTGTTTCACCTGTATTGTAAAGCCTCTATGATATTGAATACCTCTGTAATTGCATGCTTAGCGTTTGTATTTTGTGAACCTCTCTTCTGTGCAATTTTAGTGTTTGTGTATTCCTTTGTATCGTCTCTTGCTGTGCATAAATTGTGTTTTGTTTGTTACTTCTGACTCCGAACCTTACTCTGGCTTGAACCGGCGACAGCTGGGCACTAAACGGCCACTCCCTTCTGTCACTGCAAGGTAGTTGAATTCCGGCTGAGCTTGCCACGCAGGTCGAGCGCATCTCCTTTGCGACCGGAACAGCTACCCCCACTCACTCTAAGGGTGTCTGGGAGTGTGCGCACCGTTAAGGGCGCATCGTTAATAATCCCTCATAATTATTAACGGGTGACAACGCGCAACATTCTCGATGGGGAGGAGTTACGTTTGCGGGCTTCACCCAGAAACGAAGTGTGCATCGCGGGGGAGATGCCGCAGGGGCGACAAGGTCAAGGGGCAGCTTGACGCTGGCTGATTTATGACGGTCGCGCAGGCGGCCGCTTTTCGGAAGTGATACCAGAACACATGGCAGAGGGCGACGCTGCCGGTTGTTTCCGTCCCGATTCTCGGAAAAGTCGCCGTTCGACTGTGCCGCGAGGGAGGCAAAACCGTGCAGTTAGAAAGCACAGCGTAAGCGCAGTGGCTGTGGGTTCGGCGCTAACTATTATCTCTCTTGATTTGAGTCGAGAGGGCGCGGAGGCCACAAAATCGCGAAACGCGGGCCTGGGAGAATGCGCTTCAGAGGAAACCGCTGTTGACGTGTCTTCTCGGGAAGACGCCTGTACATCCCTTTCAGTCCGCCGCCCGCGCGCAACCGACCAACGGCAGCGATCGGAATGTTTGGGCCTGAGGTTTGCGCGTGTGTGTTTATATGTGTGTGTTTTCGGAAGTGTATCCGTCGACGCCGTTTGCCTTTGCGACTGCTTGGCGCCTCTGGCATGAACTGAGGGAAGACCTCGGGAGAGAGTGTAAATCGCAGATGTGTGTGTTAGCGTGCGCAACCCCTCGCTGCTGAGTGCGTACGTGCGTTGTGTTTAGCTTACTTGACATGCGTAGGAGAGGGGTACATGCGGCACAGTAATTGGCCAGCTCATTTAGAAACACTGCATGTTATTGGCCACAGAGTGACTAGTCGTTGATTGGTCGACGGACTAGACTCGAATTATGGTAACGCTAAGGAAGCGACAGTCGGTCTCAGTGGAACAGTTGGGCTAGGAGGAGAGTTGGGCTGAGACAAGAGTTGAGGGCAGACGGGTTGTTCGAGGAGGGAGGCTAGGCTGACGGAAGTCTCAAGGGACTCCGGCCTGAAGTGTAGCAGAAGGCCAAGGCCAGATTCTGCTAGCCTCTGACCTCTGATCGTTCACCCACTTGCAGTTAGCCCTCCATGTTTGATGTCGCATCTGACGACGTTATTGTAAATAGTTTGTAAACAAGTGTAAATAAATGTGTACAGTCTGAGATGGGAAGTCCTCATCCCCGCACCGCAATGTGTCGCTGAGCCACGGACGCAGCAGTGGTCACCAACACCACTCTGTACGAGCGAAGGCAGAAGAAACGGCAAGAAATGCTTGCTGTATAGGGAAGCTCACCCACGCTCATGCCTTTCGCACCTTTTTGTTTAACTTGGATCTTATCAAAAGTCTTGGAGAGGTCTAAGGCGAGTATAACTTCAGCGTGGGCTGGAAAAGTGGTGCCGAGGACGTCGTGTGTGATTTGCAGCAAGGCGTCTTATGAGTTTCTGTGGGGACGGAAACCGATCATGGTGTGTGGACAGAAGTTGCGCTCGGTCATGTGATCTTTAAGTCGGTTCAGTGCTACGTGTTCCAGAAGTTTACCGAGGCGAGAGGTGAGGGAGATGGGTCTAAGGTTTGCAATGGAGATAGGTTTGTTAGGTTTGAGGATGGAAATTACTTTAGCGTGCCGCCATGATTGGGGGAGTGTGCCTGTCTGCCAGCAATCACTGAAATATTGTGCACTCTGTGCGATGGATACATCGCCTAGATTGCGTATCATTGTATTAGTGATTTTGTCGACATCTGGTGCCGAAGATGTGTGCAAGGATTGTATGGTGGAGCGAACTTCCTGTTCTGTGATATCTGCATCGAGGTGCGGGTTATGTGTACCTGTATATGCTGGGAGGTGGTTGTTAGTACCCGGTGTAGTATCGATTAGGTCTGTGGGTGTGTGGTGTGTTCTGAATGAGCCGAGTGATGTGTTGCTGTGTGGCTAATCTGAATTGACTAGAGTCGAGGAGGTGGCGGAGGAGCTGCCGAGGTTTTTTGCAGCTAAGCTTACCAGACATTCAGTTTCAGATCTGGCCCCATTTTACGCGGTTAAGAGCTTCGGAGTTACAGTTGAGTTGAGCTTGAAGTGCCGCGAGGCGTTTCCACAGTTGCCCGTTGTGTTTTTGTCTCTTCCACCTGGTTTGGAGACTGTTGTGTGCCTCCCAGAGGTGTGCCAGGCGCCTGCCTATTTCGTGTATGTGCGGATGTGTGTCTGTGTGTTGTGTATGTGTATCGAAATCGTTGAGGAGGGTCTGAATCCATCCGTCGATGTCCTGAATGAGCATGTTGGGGAGGTTCTCTTGCGTGATGCGAAGGTCATCCCATTTGATGTGTGAATGTCTGCGGGTGATTTTGCGTGGTGCGTGAGAGGGAAGTGTGATCAGAATAAGGTAGTGATCACTTGCCATGGTTTGGGTGGTACGTTCCCATGTCACGTTTCGAATGGCATGGCTTAGCGTGAGCTCGGGAGTGGCGTCCACTTGCACACTGGTGCCGATGCGCGTGGAAAAAAGGAAGTTGCGTGCAGTGAGCTGGAGAGCCTGTATTTCTGTCCAGAGGCGCCTGCCCCTGGGTGTCGTGTAGCGGTATCCCCAGTCGATGTGCAGTGAATTTAGGTCACCGCTAATAAGTAGAGGGTGTATATACGCCTGCTGCTTGGTGAATGTGGCGTAAGAGGGCAATGAGCATGTGTATGGGTTGTGAGGGGGTTTGATAAATATTCGCGATATTGTAACAAAAAAGTGCTACAGAACTACAGAGAACAGAAATATACAACAGAAAAATTACAGAACGACAGAAAAGTGCTACAGAACTACAAAGAAATCGCACGTTTAGGACATAAATACAGAATATTTTGTCGTATTTTTGGCACGGTTCTGTAGTTGTTTTGGACTGGGATCGTGCATGTTTTCTTGCCGCACTTGATCCGTAAGAAAGAAACAAAACCTAGAGCGCTAAGTTCGAAGCATCAACGAGCACCACTTTCGTACAGCAGGTTGGCGAAAAATATTGGCTGTGATTTAGCTTCGGTTAAACCTAGCGTGAAGCGATAGTTGAAGCAAGGTTACACATGGTAAACCTCTTTATTCAGCAGGTTTTTCTTTGGTTATGGCTAGGAAGAGACTCCAGTGTTCCATGAAGAATTTCGTCTTGGTTTGAATTTGGCGTACTCCGACGGGATCATGGCGTGGCTGCGCACTCGATATTGACGTCAACGATCTTGTGTCTCGCCCCCCAGCTGCTCACGCGGTAAACTAATTTTCACATCCGTTGACCTTCGACTTCTACCTACCTTTGGTGGGAACATAACTACCCAAAGTAGTTGTGGCTTAAGCTTCAACTTGACCTCGAAGATGTTTGAAAGTCATTGGAAGCGCATGGGGACCTTGGATATATATCGCTTAGCGAAGCTATTGCTTCAAAATTGTAAGCATGGCTTGAAACTAGTGTTAGAGCGAAAGCAGCGAGTGTTGCAGCGATAGCCTCTTTAACACTGCCTTTTCAATCTGCAGTTTTTTCCTAATTTTTCTTATGATTGTGATGTGCGCTTTTTGTTTAATGTCTACATTTCGATTGGGACCGGTAACGATTGCTTCCGTGCGTTGCTCTAATTCGTTTCGTGTCCGCATCTTCATTGTTATCAAAAGTACCCTGGTCTTATGTTTCCCCCGGAGGGTTGGAGTATGTGTTCTAACGCTTATCTTTGTCTTTACAAATTTTTGTTTTGCAGATTCTGTTCGTACCATATAAGGCAAAAGGTAATTTTGAACAGCAATATAGTACTTTGCCAAAATTGCATGAAAGTAACTAAATTGCATTGCCAGTTACCGCTCCCGAAAGTAATGGAAGCGTTACAGTTCCTTTGAAGGCGTAATACTCTTAGATTACTCTTTAGATTTCATTCAGAAAAATACCGAAGAGAATGAAGGACGCAACAATCTCTCTCCCTACGCGATCGGCGCATACTTTTGTCTTCCCGTCGAATTCTGTTAGAGAACACTTTGTATGACTAAAGTGCAATGAGTTGATTCCTGCTTTGCTGCGTATGCTTCTGTATGCTGTGTGGTGCGGTGTTCGAGGTAGCGCCAAATGAAAGCGCAGCACGGACGCCTGGATCGGACGCATGGCGGGTTCAGCTTCTTTATGCGTGAACCGCCTGGTGAAGTCATCGGCCCTGAGCGGTAGGAAATGGCGTCATGACCGAATGCAACGACATGAGGACGTCAGTTCCGCTTATTAGACATGACCGCATGTGACGCCATTGTGACGTCACATCCACTCATGACTCCACTTCCGATCATGGCCGATGACGACACAATCTTGAGGTATGCAGCGTGTAAGGCCGCGGTGGCCCTTTCTTTAATGTTTCGGCGCGCGCGCCGCAGAAAACGGCGATGGAAGGTTCCCCGAGCTACGAGAAATCGACGCGACCGATTGCGTCATCTCTGCCACCGTGCTGCGCCTCCTCGCCCTCGTCGCCATGCACAGAGTCAAGCGTGCATTCCCCCGCACGGTCCCGGCCCCCCCTCCTCGCTTCGCGCGGGAGGGCTGCGCGTGTTAACCATGTTTGTTCGAGAAAGTTCGAGGCCTCTCCAGAAGGCCAGGGGGGGAAGGCATAGCTTTGGCAGCGCTAAGCTGTTTTCCGTTCCTCCTCCGCATCTAGAAGATTCGGCGTTGGCTATTTAAGAGCGCGCCGCGCAGTCACCGACGGTTCTGGCTCTTGTGCTAAGGCTAGTCGTTGATGGAGATAGCGTAGCAGGCAGGCCCCGACTGAGAAGTCGTTAAAAAGAGTGATGCGCTCGTTTTGCTGTTAGTGTTTAGCTCAGTCTCTTTTGTAAAGTGTGTCGCCTCTCTGTCTCGTGTAAATAAGTTTCCTGTACCCTGTGCTTCGTGTTATTGTCATATAAAGTTAATGTTCGTTTTGTTACTACAAGTTCGTTGGCCTTCGTCTCAGTGTGTTAGCGTGTGAACTGCACGTCGCCCGCCGAATCGAGGAGCACCTAGCTTGGAGAGGTGCGGAAGATTCAAAGAAGAAGAAGAACCCTGTGTGATTTTTACTCAGCGGAAGCTCGCAAATTAGTGCGACACTTCTCGCGTATGGACACTCATGAGCCCATAAAGGAAGCAACAACCTCTCTGCCTACGCGACGGGCTCATTATTTAATCTTCCCAACAAATTCCGTTACAGAAACTATCTCCTCTCTTATTTGCTACATCACACTCAATTACGAATATAAGACCGACAACAAAACAACATACGAAAACCATGGTCGAACACTAGCTCCTTTCATTGCACTCACGACACAAATGAGAAGCAAACGCTACGCTTTTGTTTTCCGGGGCTGTATCCACCGTTCGAAGCCGCAGAGACAGGTTATCTATAGCTTCGTTGGTCCAGGAATAGACATCGGCAACTTCGCCTCGCAATAGGTAATGATCTGTAGTTCTCTTTTTCCCGACTGAGAACGTAGGAAGTGTCACTAAGCGCTCCTGGCTGCTTCTCAAGTCCGTTCTATGCCACCTGCCCATCCGACGACCCTTCGGCGTCTTGGCACTTACACCAAGGGGATTGGCCACGGCTACTCGTAGTATGACCATACTACATACCATACTACGTAAGTGGAGAAATATTGGAGAGGCCTTCGCCCTGCAGTGGGTATAGTCAGGCTGATGATGATGATGATGACATAGGACACCGACAGCCTCAGGCGAGCAGTTCTATTTAGTTCTCTCCCTTCTTGCCGATCCTTTACACTGGCCCATGCTTGCCGCGCTTAGTTTCTGTTTTCGAGGCTCCCTACCAAGAGTGCCTTGATTTGCCTATACTAAGATGAAATATGCTTTTGAAATAACCTTTCCAACGGAATTAACTACTCTACTGAAAAATTACTGCTTAATGTAATTCGTTGCATTTCAACAGTACTAACTCTGAAAAGTAATTAGTTACATTGAAAACTGCCTACAACCGCAAAACAATTACAGTATAATTACTGTAATTGTTTTGCGGTTGTAGGCAGTTTGTGTGCGTAACACTAATGGAAGTTCTGTACTGTAATCATTACAGAACTTTCATTAGTGTTACGTCCGGTTAATGGTTATTAATGTGCATGTTTGCATGTTACTTGGTGTACCTGCGTCACGGTATACTATCCTACAAATAGGCCCGGTTTTATGAAGAAAGAGGCCATTTCTTCAGTAATCCGTAACCATGAATTAATTCGTGCCTCATCCAATTCTGTCTTCTTTAGCAGTGCAGCAGAGAGCTACTGAACTTTGCTGAGACCAAAGCACTTATAGAAACATTCCCGCTTGTTCTCAAATTCATATTACCCTTGACGTGTCTGCTACTAGCCGTCCCGGATAGCATAGTTGGTTGAGTGAATGCCTATAGGACCATGCTGGATTTTTTAGATTTAGGAATGCATTTCGCCGCCTTTATAGCCTATGTTGCCCGGAAGTCTTATCATCCTCAAGAGTGAAAAACTTGCAAAAATATATTATAACTAACGTGGTAGCCACTCTGTCATTGTCATACTTTTTCTAACTGCCTGTTTCTCAGATAGAAGAGCGCCCCAAACGAATCTGTCTGTGTGACCTAAAAATCTAATTGGAGACTGATGTTGATGAGTGCAATTAGTTTTTCAGAGCTAATACCTATCGCAGCAATTAGTATGTGAACGCAACTTTCTCATTTTAATCTCGGACGATGCTGCCGATGCTTCAGGTGAAAACGGGAAAGCAAAATTTCTGAAAGGCGTAATTTGCCCTTATCTGAAAGTAAGTACTGAACTTTAGAGAAAGTTACAAAACAGTTGCAGTTCTTCACCTTCGGGTCCGAGAAAGTCCCCAATGTGTATCTTGAACTCTTCTGCCTTGCTGTCAACCCGCACGCTGGCGTAGTCCACTTTGACGCTGTCTTCAGTCGTATTGGCCAGAACGACGCGGAGAGTCATGGTCTCGTAGGACATGGTTAGTGCGTGGAGAGCACTATTGCCTGCATTTTGTGCCCCCGCATGCTGCAGTAAATGAGGTATAGCAACAAACACTAGGCAGAGTGAGCACATCAATAGGTCTAATAGGAATGCTGTTTTGAACGTTGCCATAGACTGTAACATCACTTTTCTCTACTTTATACTAAATTGGGAAGTGTTAGCAGTTTAGTAATAATTAATTTGATCACAGTGCTAGGAACAATCTTCTATCCACGGGGTTAAATATGTCTTCTTTGCGCGGTGAACTTGCAGACGGCATCTAGTAAACGTGCAATGCCTCCCGTATACAGGTTTATCTCCAAAGACAGGCTACCGTGGAAAAGACCTTCTCTGATAGTTTGTGGAAATGTTTTTTTTTTTTAGAATACAGGCTTTTTTCTGACTTTCGAGCCTTTAAAATAGCTGAAAGGTTTACAACGACCATCCACAACGAATAAATAAGTACAATTCATTGGAATAGGGTAACGCACACAACAAAGAGAGATCCTATACCCAAAGCACGGCAAAAAGAACGAACCGGCTCCCTGCACTGGAAGACGTGTTTAACGGAAGAAACTGGCAAAAATTTAAGGAATGGAAGAGCTTCAGAAAATTCAGGTGGAAGATGGCCACGGAGCTTTGGTTTTTACGTTCATCAGTTCACAAGAGCAAAATTTACTGAACGGCTGCACTGCGGTTACGAATTTCACCTTTTACTTTGTGCCTTGGCTGCATATTTTACTGAAAAATAGACAACAGATGAGAGAAGAAGGTACACTGGACTTTACCCCTATCTACGTATTACGTACCTGACCAAACAAAGTAATCATTTTTATTGCGCTAGTTCATGTCAGCCT
Source organism: Amblyomma maculatum (assembly GCF_055883805.1). Lineage (NCBI taxonomy): Eukaryota > Metazoa > Arthropoda > Arachnida > Ixodida > Ixodidae > Amblyomma > Amblyomma maculatum. The sequence goes on from NC_139346.1 coordinate 122,891,962, forward strand.
GCGTAATGCACAGCTGCGTTGAGGACAGGGTGCAACCTCAACTACCCTCTATATTTTGTGTTGCGTACATTACCGCCCTCTGTACACAGATATAACGGAGGGTTCAAAACCTTGGTCTACGTCATTTGCTATCGGATGTCTGGTAATGTTTAACAGAAGGAATCTGCTGTTCTAGATGGCTTGATAGTGCAGCGGTGAGTGCGGCTTGATATCTGGCAGCTCGCCGATTTGGCTGATCCGCGTGCGCATCTTTGTCGAGTCTTAGTTTGTTTACAGACTCTGTCCCGTTTCTTTTTATTTAGTTCTTTGTGTTGCGACTTTCCCTTTGTTTTAAGATAAATCAGCGCCAACTTTCCCCTTCTGTAGCCTTGAACTGTCAGGCTCTCCGCGGTTTACAAGACGCAATGAAGCAGCGGAGCCAGGAAATGTACTGCAATTGCATTACTGCGTTGTACTGCACAGTATATGCTCTGGGTTCGATGCCACCCGCGACATGCCATCTGGAAACGGCAAAATCACAGAACTCGAAGTATGATCTTGCTGATTTGACTCACGAGCGCTTGTTGTGTTTCTTCCCTCGTCCAAGTCCTTTCGCGCTGTTTAATATATATGATGCACATTCCGCTACCCCCTCCGTATTCTGGCCTAAAGTACAAGTGAGTATGCGGATGAGTTGTTTTCCTCTGATTGTCTCGTCATAGTGCTCCTGAGTTCTTGATCTTTAGGCCGTATACGCGGGAGATCACTCAGACCGGAATTTTACCCTGGTGTGAAATCTCGGACGCTCACATTGACCGCCCGCGGTTGTATCTCACTAAGTAGAGCACTGGGCTACTGAGGAAGAGTACAAGAATTCAATCAATGCCGCGGCAGTCTCGTTAACGACAGCGAAAGCACTGAAGCTTGTAAGATAGATAATTACTAAGAGGAACGGCACTACAGTAACACAAAAGCTTTGTTGTGAGCTGCGTTGTTGGGAAACACATCGCATGCACTAACACATACACAATGCATGGAACCTGTTCACTAATTGGCCCTGCACACTCCTTGGTGGCCACCCCTTCAGGTATTTTACCCCTCAAGCTGGCTTCAGAACTGCCTCTTTATGCAGTTGCCACAAGATGAGTTCTTCACGCGTTAGACACCGACCGGCTTCACCCTTCTAATAGGAAGAGGGAGATTTCTATGTCGGCTGCCACCTGCAACTGGCTTGTTGGTGCACAAATGTTCGCAGCGGATAGGGGTCTTCCTGGGACCGCCATTTTCCGGCCTCACCCTCAATTCTCCTTGAGAAGGAGATGCGAATATCTCTCTCCAGTTTTCCACAAGGAAGCTTTGGCAGGTGGAAGGTTGCAGCTAGCTCTTTCGTGCACGAACTTAGCCAGTGGACAAGGTGGCAAGTGTGCAGCATCATTTTCTGCTTTCATTCGAAGGAAGCTCTCACGCTATCTCATAAACAGCGTCTATGTTTATGTTCATTGCAGCCTTACTGCAAGTTGAAGAACACAAATCACTCCGCAACAGCAGCCCCGTAGCTCATGCGTCACTTTAGGACGAGACAGCCGAGACAGCTTAGGTGCAGCGGTGGCGTAGCGGTAGAACATCCGCCTCGCATGCAAGAAGACAGGGGTTCAAATCCCGGTGCCGCGCAATTCTTCACCGGATGAAAAAAAAAAGAAATCCGCGTGTCGATGGAATTGCATAGACAGGTTTGGGGTGCGACCTGATGCCGGTGAACACCTCCGGTAACGCACTCCCTCACCAGAACAGGAGTTGGCCACCCTGGTGTAGTAATTGGCCACAACCTCCTATGATAAGCTCCATAAAACCCCGGCCCTCAGTCACCAGCGGCTGCGGAACTACTGACCACTGCGGCGGTCAGACCTGTGACGCAGCAGGGGGTGCTAAGAAAGCCTGGCTCCGCTGGACAGGCCGCCATTGGAAACTGACCCTGGCAACGTTTAATGCTAGAACCCTAGCTGGTGAAGCTAGTTTAGCAGTGCTGTTAGAGGAACTAGAGAGCATGAAATGGGATGTCATAGGGCTTAGTGAGGTTACCGAACGAGGCATATACTGTACTGAAGGATGGGCATGTACTGTGTTATCGAGGTTTACCAGAGAGGCGACAACTAGGAGTAGGTTTCCTTGTCAATAAGTATATAGCGGGTAATATAGATGAATTCTATAGTATTAGTGAGAGGGTGGCAGTCATCGTAATTAGGATTAATAAGCGGTATAAACTAAAAGTTGCACAGGCCTATGCACCTACATGTAGTTATGATGACCAGGCAGTTGAAAGCTTCTATGAAGATGTAGAATCGGCAATGCGAAAAGTAAAGACACAGTATACTGTACTAATGGGCGACTTCAATGGCAAGGTAGGGAAAAAAACAGGCAGGAGACAAGGCAGTAGGTGACTATGGCATTGGTTCTAGGAATAGCAGGGGGGAGTTACTAGTTAAGTTTGCAGAGCGCAATAACTTACGAATCATGAATACCTTCTTCAGCAAACGGAAGAACGGAAGAAGGAAATGGACATGGAAAAGTCCTAACGGAGAGACTAAAAATGAAATCGACTTCATAATGTGTTCAACCCCCGCCATTATGCAAGATGTAGAGGTAATCGGGAAAGTGCGATGCAGTGACCACAGGATGGTGAGGTCCCGAATTAGCCTAAATCTGAAGAAGGAACGCAACAGATTAGTAAGAAAGAAACCCATCAACGAATTAGCGGTGAGGGGGAGGGCAGAAGAGTTCAGGATCTCGCTACAGAATAGGCTTTCAGCTCTAACTGAGGATGGCGACATTACCCTAGAGGCAAGGAACCATAATTTCAGAGATATCATTACTGAGTGCGCTGTAGAGTAGGCGGTAGGATAGTTAGAGAGGATACCGGTAAGCTGTCTAAGGAGACGAAAGATTTGATTAAGAAACGCCAGATTATGAAAGCTTCCAATCCAACAGACCAGATCGAATTGGCCGAGATATCAAAGCTAATCAATAAGCATAAGGTGGCCGATATAAGGAAGTATAACATGGAGAAAATTGAGCATGCTGTAAAGAACGGGGGAAGCCTTAAAGCGGTAAAGAAGAAATTGGGCATAGGTAAGAACCAGATGTATGCGATAAGGGACAAGGCGGGCAACGTCGTCACTAATATGGGAAAGATAGTCAAAGTAGCCGAGGAGTTCTATACAAATCTCTACAGTAGCCAAAGTAGTCAGGACCATAATGAGATTGGCGGTAGGGAAAAACAGTCAGACGTTCCACCAGTGACGAAGGACGAGGTCAAGAAAGCACTAGAAACTATGAAAAGGGGGAAATCAGCTGGAGAGAATCAGATAACTACAGATTTGCTGAAGGACGGGGGGGGGGGGGGGGGGGGGATATCGTGCTAGAAAAACTGGCCACCCTGTATACGCAGTGCCTGGTGTCATCGACGGTACCGGAACCATGGAAGAATGCAAACATTATCCTCATTCACAAGAAAGGGGACTCTACGGACCTTAAAAATTACAGACCAATCAGCTTACTGTCTGTTACGTATAAGGTATTTACTAAGGTAATCGCTAATGGAATCAGGACAACCTTACACTGCAATCAAGCAAAGGATCAAGCAGGGTTTCGGAAAAGGTACTATACTATCGATCATATCCATACCATCAATCAGGTGATAGAAAAATGCTCGGAATACAACCTGCCCTTATACATAGCATTCATTGATTACGAAAAAGCATTTGACTCAGTTGAAACCTCGGCGGTGATGCAGGCATTGCGAAATCAGGGGGTAGACGAGCCGTACGTGAAAGTGCTGGAAGATATATATAGTGGCTGCACAGCAACCATAGTTCTGCATAAGGAAAGTAACAAAATTCCTATAAAGAAAGGTGTTAGGCAAGGAGACACAATCCCCCCAGTACTATTCACAGCTTGTTTAGAGGAAGTATTCAGAGACTTGGAATGGGAGCAGTTAGGGATAAGGGTAGATGGAGAATACCTCAGTAATCTGCGATTTGCTGATGACATTGCCTCGCTAAGCAACTCGGGGGAGGAACTGCAAATAATGATTGATGACCTAGACAGAAAAAGTAGAAAGGTAGGCTTGAAAATCAATATGCAGAAGACTAAGGTAATGTTCAACAGCCTCGGGAAGGAACAGCAGTTTACATTAGGTAGCGAAATACTGGAAGTAGTAGGCGAATATGTCTACTTAGGACAGGTAGTAACCGCAGATCCGGACCATGAAAAGGAAATAACAAGGAGAATAAGACTGGGATGGAGCGCATTTGGCAAGCACTCGCAGATTATGACTAGCAGCTTACCGGTATCGCTCAAGAGGAAAGTATACAACAGTTGCATCTTGCCTGTATTCACCTATGGGGCTGAAACGTGGAGGCTAACCAAGAGAGTTCTACTTAAGTTGAGGACAACCCACAGGGCTATGGAACGAAAAATTGTAGGGGTAACATTAAGAGATAGAAAGCGGGCAGAGTGGGTTAGAGAAATAACTCAAGTTGCCGACATTCTAGTGGAAATTAAGAAGAAGAAATGGACATGGGCGGGACATGTAGTGCGAAGAGAGGATAACCGATGGTCGCTGAGGGTAACAAACTGGATTCCAAGGGAAGGAAAGCGTAGCAGGGGGCGGCAGAAAGTTAGGTGGGCGGATGAGATTAAGAAGTTCGCAGGGGTCAAGTGGATGCGGCTAGCACAGAACCAGCTAGGTTAAGTGGAGAAATATGGGAGAGGCCTTCGCCCTGCAGTGGGTATAATCAGGCTGATGATGATGATGATGAGCCGAAAATAAACAGCTTCGCTGCAGGACACCGTTTGCGGCGTAGCAGTGCTTTTCTGTCATTTATAGAAAACGAGTTTCATTCATTTCCATGATAGTATTCAATGCTTTTCCCCCAGCTTTTGAAAGCGCCTTATATAACGGCTCACGGAAACGGCTATTTAGAACATATAGCGTTCGATATTGCCCCTATGAAAGCATGCAGTGAGGGGCTGCAGGTTTCGGTTTCAGTGTTCTAAAATGGTTCGAATCCTATGAAGGTATGAGGTACCCTTCACGTAGAATATTCTAAATTGCTGGAGAAGCGTCTGTCCAAGCTTTCATTTCTTGATTAACCTCAGACGTACCTCAGTTCATAGAAGGAGCACAGAGTATTTTATTGTCAACCGTTTAAATTTCACTTTCCGGACTCGCAGTATTTAGGAATGGGCATTATAGGCGTTCCAGAACATTACATAGGCGATATGAATGGCGGTGCATAGAATTTCCTTAATACAAGTAATCTAAGCGAAATGTAAAAGATAAGATTAGGTTTCCAGCGGATACTCTGATCCTACTTAAGCATTAACTTGTACAACTGATCAAGTTGTACGGCGATTGGTTTTTCAGTAGTTTAGAATTTTTGGCAGCGAAGCGCTTGCCAGCTAAAGAAATGCGCCAATATCGTGATTTTGTGCCGCTATGCACGTAGATTTTTGCGTCTGAAGCTGTCGCATGATGAATGCGTTTATTGGGCGAAACCTTCTCAGAAACTTACCAATCCAGTATTCTTTAGCTACCTCGCCAAAGCCGCGTTCATATTCCTCCCACTTGCGCTTGAAGTAAAACACACTGTTTCCAAACTGCCCGCGCCTTTGGATGACCTGGGAACAATGGGATAAAATGGCGCCAAAATCATTCAGCCGAAGTTTACCAGAACACCTGCAAAAGATGCAAATAATGCAAAATTTCATTCTACAATTCTGTAACCAAAATACATCATCGCGAAAATGTATAACATTTCTACATAGCCACTTCTATTACAATACACTTTGTCCACAACCCACAACTTGTAAAAGTGCGAGGACTTGGAAAAGAAAGGAATTTGTTTTCGTTGTGAAAGCAACATTGGGCCAGGTTTCAGCTGGTCGCGTATGCCGTGGCCGCGGCCCCGAATGACCTTGAACAGCCGCGCCTAGCAACCGCTTAGCCGAGCTCCACCAGATGGCGCCGCAGTTGGCGCCGCGCCGCTGCCGTTTGCTCCCGCCAGATCTGTGCTCCGCTGGCAGAGGAGCACAGATCGATAACATCGATGCCTCGCCAAAGCGAGGCCTCAGGTGGCCGCAGCTACGCCATGAAGACGCGTGTCTACGCTACGGTCTAATAAAACATCAGCCTGCCATGACATTTGAATTCAAGTTACCCCTATGCCACGGGCAGGAGCGGCCAACTCGGGTCGCTCCTTTCATATCAGAATCAGCCTGCCAGAGCTGTTTGCATGCTCGTTACCCCTACGACAGGCAGGCACGTCCATACGGCTTGGTTGAAGCATGACATTATATGTAGGCTGGCAGCTCACGCGTGCTATACCCTTAAAAGATGAGCTTAAGTGTCACCAATGATGTAGCACCTTATACTGATAGGGTGTTATAGAGAAATAATGTAGCAGGCAAAAGAAGCTTCCGCCGTCGCTGCCGCGATTCAACTAGCGTTCACCAGAGCTGAACCACAATTATTTTTCCACATTTTTCTTGCGGCTGGAAAACAGGAAAAAAAGCCATCAAGTACGATAGCAGCAAAAGAAACTTGAAAATTTATGCTAATGAATAAAATTACTAGAAGCATTTCTTATAGATAGGAAATAACACTCAGAAGTATGCAGAATACTATTTTTATTTGTTGTTATTTGGTTTCTGTTGCGAAGTTTAGACTTAAATGGCAAGCTTTGGTTAATTGCATAATGTACTAAAACACTTCAGTATGCCGAAATATTTCATTTTTGTTTTCCCCTCTTCACTGGTTTTCGTGCTACGCGCGAGGTACGATTGGATTTGGGCTAATTGTTTTTCATTTTATTATTTGCATGTGAGAACGCGCTAGGTATGAAGAATCTCCGCTTTATTATGTTTCGCCTTTCTTTGCATATGCTAATGTGGTTCCGTGGAACATAATGTCGAGAACAAGTTTTAATGCAGCCACTTAACACCTTGTCAATGTCGTATAGAACAATGCTACATATACAAGATATTTTGAACTGCTTACAGATCGTTATTCTCAGCCCTATAGCGGCTGAACAACAATCATAGTTCTGCATAAAGGAAGTAATGAAATAGCCATAACGAAAGATATTAGGCAAGGCACGATCTCTCCTGTACTATTCGTAGCCTACTTGGAGGAAGTATTCAGAGAATGGGACCTGTTACAGATAAATGTTAATCGAGTAGTCTGGGATTCGATGACGATATTACCTTGCTGTGCAGCTGAGGGGAATGATTGCAAACAATAAACAATGAATAAACAGCAAAAGCAGAAAAGTATGCCTGAAAACAATTCACAGAAGACTAAGGTAATGTTCAGCAGTCTCGGTAAGGAACAGCAGTTTACAATAGGTATACCGAAGCACTAAAAGTGGTAGGCGAATAGGTGTGCATAGGAACGGCAGTAACCATAGATTCGGCCTTCAAAAAGAAAATATTTCAGAGAATAAGATTGGGGGATAGAGCACATTTAGCAAGTACTGGTTGATTTTGACTGGCAACTAACCGGTATCGCTGAGGAGGAACGTATACAACGGATGCAGCTTACCGGTGCTCACCTATGGGGCTTTAACAAGGAGACTAACATAGGGTTTTAGTTAAGCTGAGGACAACACAAATAGCTATGGAACGGGAAATGGTAGGTGCGAAGTTAGGAGATAGGAAGAGTGTAGAGTAGGGCAGATAAATAAATCGAGGTAATGACATTCTAGGCGAAATCACAAAGAAGTGGGTATCGGCAGGACATGTAGTGCGTAGAGAGGACAACCGACGGTCGCTTAGGGCAACAAATTGGATTCCAAGGGAAGGAAAGCGTAGCAGGGGCGGCAGAAAGTTAGTTGGGCGGATGAGTTTAATAAATTGGCAGGGGTGAAGTGGATGCAGCTAGCACAGAACCGGGTGAAGTGGAGACATATGGGAGAGGCCTTCACCCTGCAGTGGGTATAGTCAGGATGATGATGATGATGTTTTCAACCCCTTCAAAAGATACTTCGCAGCATTCTTTGCAGGTGGATTGCAGAGCAAAGCGGAAATCATGTACATGACAAAGCTCAGTGATCAAACGAATAAATAACTAAAATTACCTAATCAATATGTCATGTTTTTAGGCGCCATTATATTATGACATCGAATGTTGTTAACGTAAAAGATGAGCACAATTATTAAATTTTCTTTATTGGTGATCTGTTTCGAAATGTTTGCCTTAAAACATGCATTTTTAGCTCGCAATGTTGGCTTTCCATACCCACTATTTTAAAATAGCGTGTCTCGCATTTCTTATACAGCAAATACAGAAGCTGTCTTGTTATACATTAGAAAGGATCAACGTGATTTGTGTGCAAATGCTACGCACGCGAACGCCGTTCTAAAATAGGCATTGTGGGACGCCAACTTTATAAGGTAAAAAATACGTGCCGTTACTCGACTCTTACTTTAAAAACCTTCAATTTTTCATTTCCATTATAATGCTGTTAACTAAAATGATAAGGAAAATGTTGATTAGTTAATTTTAGGTATTAATTATTATAATTTATAGACGTCTTTTAAAGTGCACGTTTTTACTTTGTCGAAGCAAAACCGTATAATAATGCTCATGAATGCTTCTTGCTCACGAAATACAACTTCCTAAGGCATCGTTCCCAGAAGCCAACATTTAAAACTATAGATGTTCATCCGGTTAAATCATGGCGATGGTCGTGCGAAGGCGGTACAACGTTCCATTTGAACCGCGCGCTTAACCAGAGCCACCTAGTCAAGGTGGCTCTCGTTTAACACACTATCAGTAGTGGTCAGCTTCCCTGCCTCGGATACCGTTCGTGTTTCAGCAGCTCGTGCCGCTCTGTTCAGTTCTTCTTGTCGATTGACCACATCTTCAGGATTCATAGAGCCTGCTGCATAGCTTTTCTTGACAGTGTAGCAATAACAGACTGGCAAACAGTTCGGCAATGTGCTGAACACCTGTACTTCGCGGCTTTCAATTGGAGATGCCTAGTTCCTTGTGTCGAATATTTGTTTCGAAAGATGGGAAATCTGGCGCCCCATGAAGATTCGTTAGTATTGTCGCTGGAAACAATTACGCGCAATAACCAGAAATAGAGGGGGACATGCCACAGAGGTATCTGTTGTGAATGCCATCGTGCTAGTCGTCGCTTCGATGGGTCAACAACGGCGGTGGCTGCAGTTGCTATGGCAACGAGCGAAGTGGTGGTCGTCACAGTTGCTGTGGCCATCTGGCATGGAGGCATCGAATAAGCAAACAAACAAGCAAACATGAGAAGAAAGATAGCTGGATGAACGCTTTCGAGCAAATATGTTTTAGCTGACCTTTCCCGTCATACGGAATTTACAGAGGCACACCGCGGCGGTGGATCGTTGAAGGCGATCGACTTCTGTGCCCAAGGAATGCGGGATCTTATTCTGGCCCCGGCTAAAGTGAACTATAACATCCTCGATGAAGGCAAAAAGAAAAGCGCCGTAGTTCTGTACGATATCAGTGCACGTTAAAGAACTCCAGGTGGTCAAAAATTCTGAGCTCTGCACTACAGAATTGCTCATATCTCGAGTCGCTCTGAGACGTTAAACCCTATGTCACAAAAGTGGCCGCATTTATATTTCATAATATGGCAATTAATCATGTGTAGTATTCTAGAAGATTTTATTGAGATATTTCAATATATTCTGTGTGCCTCTGCCTTGTCGGTAATGTCAAGAGCACGCGTAAGTGCGCGTTCCCGTTGCGGGGTAGTTCCCGTGCAGTTAGACAAATCCCCTCGCAGTGCACGAGCGGGGGTGTCCTTCCAGCTTGTTTTGCAAAGTGACCCCTAGCAGGACCGAAGTTGTTGGCGTACGTGCATTCTCGTTTGGTTGTTTTGGTTGTGACTTACTTTTTTTCACCCGCAACATGGCGGCCATGCCATGTGGAAGTTGCGCGGCCTACGTGCCCCTTCCTGTGTGTGCACTTGTGCGTGTTTGTTTTTACGAACCCTGACTTGGGAAGGGAACTATTGCGTGGGCGTGTCTTGTGCATTGTCAACGGACGGCTAGAAAAGAAGCCGACTCGGACCCAACGGCAGTGCGCCTCTCGCCTCCAAGCACTCCGGGCTCCCCGAACCGCCGCCGCATCGCACCACGAAAACTTCGCCCCAGAGCTCCGGAAGGACCATCGCCTTCGAGAGCTCCCCATCTGCGTCGTCTTTGTGAGTGGAGTGCCGCCGCGCTCGTCGGACAATATGCCCGTTTCCTAATTTCTTCTGAACTTTTTCTACACTCGTCTTATCTTGTTTTAAATATCTGTGTTCAATTTGCATGTATCTTGATAGTGAGAAGTTTGACTGATGTATTTGTAACTGCTAGTTTTTTTTTTCATGTACGCTAACTTAACTGTGTTGTTTTAAATGTCTGTAAATGCTTGCGTCGTATAGTCCTGTGTATAATACTGAGAATATATAGTTGTTTTTCCATCATTGACTTCGTGGCTCTGTTCTCATTCGCAACGCTGAACATAACCGGCTAACGCTGGGCGTCTCGCACCCCTTCCGTAGCCGTGACACCCTACAAGCAAAGAATTCACAGTTGTTTACAACCGCTGCTAAATAAACAACGCACAACGAACACAACTGACAAAGGATAGAAAACAAATTCATTGGTGGCACTTAGATCTCTATCTTAAGGGCGGTAAGGTCAAAGTATTTCCTGCGACTATTTGCAATCATTCGCCACCTTTTGACACATATTTACCTTTTCTTCTTTTTTGCTGCTTTTTCTCTGCTTTGTTTTCTTTCTTTTTACTGTTTCTGCTTTCTCTCTTTTGGTGTCTTTTTTTCTTTTGTTATGTATTTACTATTCGTTCTTTTCAGCTCCTTCTTTTTCCTCTTTCCGTCTTAACTTACTGTTTTCGATCGTGTAACGCAATGACGCGACCGGAAATTTAAGCTTCGCTACATTTTCTCATGTTTTTTTTTTTGCACTGTTCTGACGTAGTTTTCACAAGCTTCACAACCGTGTCTGATTTGGCTTCTGCAAACTATATCGACGTCCTTGGCTATTTCAACGCCGAATTGATTTTATTGGCTCTACATAATGAACTATTTACTCCGCGTCGAAGCACTTTTGCACAGGCACATTTTTTCTCGCTCTACATAATACAACTATTATTTTACTCATACAACCAATTATTGTACTCGACATTAATGTGTTCCAGTCTCCACGGACGCACAAATCCTGTCCACACTAATGAACGTATAAAAGCTTTCGCCTAACACACCCCATGAGCGCCACCTTCCTAAAAAGAGAAATCCAAAGCGACAAGGGCGAATGGACCCAAGCGGATTAACAAGCGCATGCGCCTATCTAAGAGAGAATCAAGAACTAATAAAAGTTGCGGTGGTTTAGTTATGTCTTGAACCCAATGAAAGAGCGAAAGCTGTGAGTGTTGCAGCGGTGGCCTCATTAACCCCAGCTTTTCAATCCTCGGTTCTTTTATAACTTTTATCTAAATTAGGTTTTGAATCGCACCGTAAGGAAAAGGAGGAAGGTACTCCAACTGGTTTGAGGTTTTGTCGAATGAAAGGCGCCGCACACATTTGGGTGGATACCACGAAATTGGGAACGCCAACACTTAAAAGATCACTTGAAGAGCAAATTTAGCAGAGGCTACCGCAAAAAAACAGGCCCTACTAAAACAATACATAAACACACAGCTTACGCCCCCCGATGTGATTGCGCTCCAAGAGAGTGGAACCAGGCCCTCTTTACAGGGGTACGATGTTTACGAGAGCCAAAACGGAGGTAAAGCAGCCGTTCTAGTCATCAAAGCCATCACCGCAATCAGGCACGATACCATCGCCGACACGGACATCGAGCACGCGCTTGTCGAAATCATTCCGAAAAAGCGAAAGGGAGGGAGCACATTCGTACTGAACGTGTACAGCCCGCCAAGACAAAGAAAAGCCAAATTCTTCGAACTCTTCCACGGAACGCACAAGCTGGCCAAACAAAATGCACTCATAATCGTAGGAGATTTCAACGCCATGGACACGAGTTGAGGATACCGGAAACAAGATATCAAGGGAAGAACATTAGCGGACGTAGCCGCATATTTTGGCTGCAGGCTAATCACAGATCCCGCGACCCCCACGACGAGAATCGGTAATAGTGTGAGCACGGAGACTTGCCCGGACCTCACGTTGGTAAGGAAGAGCAAGGAGTCGCAATGGGAAGACATGATGGAAAACCTAGGCAGCGATCACTTTATCCTCCGAACGCGAATAGCATCGGTAAGGGTAAGATGCTGGATCGGACAAGCAAAACGCACGGACTGGAACGCGTTCCGTGGGGCTTGCAAAACATCCGAAGGCGGCATCCAATCACTACAATACTGGAGCGGCATGTTGACAGAAACGCGAGAGAAATGCACCAAAAGTGTAAGACGAACAACAACAACGCCCGAAGTAGACGGGCACCTTCTGCGACTATGGGAAGCCAGACGCAGTCTCACCAAAAGATGGCGGAAGCAAAAACACAACAGAAAACTAAAACTAAAGATAGCAGAAGTTACGGAAAAAGCTGAAGAATACGCAGCGCAACTCACGAGACAAAATTGGGAACAATTCAGCGACTCGCTTAAGGGAACCTTAGGTACGGCGAGAACCTGGAATCTCCTAAGAGCACTAATCGATCCGACCAAAACAAAATCAGAAAACAATAAAAGCATCCACAGATTCATCCACTCCTTCGAGGGTTCGGACACCGACCTTTTAGAGAAGGCATGAACAAAAAGTTTCGGCGATCACAACCCCTCACGATACCAAGGAACCTATCGCGGAGCCGAAAACGAGAGACTCGACCGCCCAATAACCGTGGAAGAAGTTTACGCGGCCGTAAGGAATACGACCAGAAACACGGCAGCAGGAGCCGACAGAATCGACAACGCCCTGATCCGAAACCTGAGTGACGACCTCATACAAGAGATCGTAAGCTTTCTAAACAAACACTGGGAGGCGGAGACGGTTCCCAAAGACTGGAAACACGCCGAAGTAGTTATGATTCCTTAACCTGGCAAACAGCTCCAAATTGAAAATCTCAAGCCCATCTCGCTCACGTCGTGCCTCGGCAAGCTTTACGAGTGGGTGGTGATGCTCAGACTGCACAATTTCATGGAAGGTAACGACCATGTACCCCATACCATATTCGGCTTCAGAGCAAAACTCTCGAGGCAGGACGTGCTGCTTCAAATACAAGAAGATGTGCTCCGCAACGTACCCAGAACGGGTGAAAATGTCATAATGGCCCTTGACATCAAGGGAGCATTCGATAACCTCAGTCACGAAGCGATCCTTACAGGCCTAGACGACCTGGACTGCGGACGCAGAATCCACGGGTACGTCAAAGCCTCCCTGTCAGATAGAACTGCCACCATCGGCATGGGAGACCTTCGATCGAACAAATTCACGCGCCAAACAAAGGAACACCCCAAGGATCAGTCATATGCTCTTCAATATAGCTATGATAGGTCTAGCACGAAAACTAGAGAAGATCGAAGGCATCAGGCACGCCATGTATGCAGACGACATAACAGTCTGGACGAACACCGGTTCCCTCAGGGAGAAGGAAGAAAAACTACAGGAAGCGGCCTCCTGTGTACAGAAATATATCTTGGAGAAAGAGGACTCGCATGCTCGACCGAGAAATCGGAATTGCTTCGAGTGTGGACAAGCAAACAAAGCCGGACCGTCCCAGCCAGTGAGAACCTGAAACTCAACATCTACCTGGAAGGAATGCCCATCCCGGAAAAGACAACAATAAGAATATTAGGTATGTGGGTTCAATCGAACCAACGCAGTAGTCACACTTTTACCATGCTCAAAACAACAACGCTACAAGTGACACGAATGATCACCCGCATCATCAACAGGCGGCATGGCATGCGCGAAGAGGACACACTAAAACTAGTTACAAACCTTGTAGTGAGCCGAATTATGTACAGCCTGCCCTACCAGTGCCTCAACAAGAGTGAAATACAACAAACGGATGCCCTGCTACGAAAAGCGTATAAGACGGCGCTCCGATTACCGCGAAACACGTCTACAAAAAAAAGCTCATGGCGCTTGGATTGCAAAACAGATTCGAGGAACTACGCGAGGCGCAGCTTGAGTCGCAAAAACTCAGGCTGCTGCAGACAACGACTGGAAGAGCGCTCTTACAGAGACTCGGATACTGTGAGCAGATGCGAGAAATAGCGAGGACGGTAACGATCCCCTACGAACTTCGCAAGTCCCTCAAGGTAGCTCCAATCCCGAGAAACATGGACCCTAAGCTCCACCAAGGTAGAAGGGAAGCAAGGGCCGATTTTATTCAAAAAACATACGCTCCTCAAGACACGACCGTTTATGCAGACGCGTCGAGAGGAGGACACAACAACATTGCAGTGGTCACGGTGGTCGATTTGTCTCTACGCGAAGTGACCAGCGCCTCTATCCGACACTGCACAGTAGCAGAGGCCGAGGAAGTAGCCGTTGCTCTAGCGGTGGCGGAGGGCTATAGAGCTGGGCGGTCGCTAACGATACTCACGGACTCTCAAACAGCCAGTCGAAATTTCATGAATGGTAGGATTGGTCGTCACGCGCTCCGTATACTCCTCGAAGCGAGGGACAGAATTAAAAACCACGAAGAAAACAAGACCAGACACAAAATTATGTGGGTACCGGGACACATGGGGGTGGCAGGGAACCAAGAGGCTGAGAGGATAGCTCGAGCATACACTACTTTCCGAGCATCCGACGAGTCCGCGCAACTTTTGCCAGCACCCAAGGCATACTCGGCCATACTAGAAAACTATAGAGGAAGAAGAATGCAATATCCCCCACCGCACAGTTCTCTCACCTGAGAGGAAGCTGTCATATGGAGGCAATTACAGACGGGTTCATACCCAAACCTACACATACTAAACAAAATGCACCCTACCATAGACGCTGACAGATGTCCATGGTGCGATGAAAAACCAACGCTATATCAGATCACATGGGCCTGTCAAAACATAGATGTGGCCCCCAAAATTCGAAACACGAGTGCGGAGCAATGAAGACTCTGCTGTCCAGCGACCGCTGCGAAGACCAGCAAGGTCTGGTACAGCGAGCCCAACGGGCGGCAGTAGCCAGCGGAGCCCTGGACTGAGGGCAACCGACCATTGTGCAAAAGTGGACGAAGTCGACGGAGAAGACTCTTTTGGATTCAACAAGCAGACATCTCTGAAGACGTCCCAAAAACCGCCAAGTAATATAGGGCTAAATACAGTTTTTCCTCCTCCTCGCACGAAGACGTGGTAAACCTATCATAGTGAAACGTTCGCTTCCATTGTAAATTGGTTTATCAGAAAGGAAAGGCGCAGTACCTGCCAAGGTCAGTTGAACGTGAAAACCTCCGTGACGCTGATGGCTAGAAAAGCTGGCGTGGTGAAGCTTTCGCTTCAAAAGAAGGGGGGGGGGGCACACAAAACACCGTTAAGGCTATGACGCGACTGTATTTCACACACACCAATGACGTGCTCACAAATTTTAAAATTTTATTTCGTTTATATTTTTCTTTCTTCTTATAGACCAACACCGTGTTTACAAAGGGGGCGCTTGCGGCGCCGCAACCTACTGGGGGTGAAAAGTAGGCTTAGCACCCATAGAAATACATGGAACCGAAAAATTTCAAAGCAGTTTTCTCATTTAACGGACACCCATATAATTGTTATTCGGTGCAGAGTAACCATGAGCATCCTAGAATACAACGTAAAAGTATGAAATCTCATTATCGATGTGAAGTATTTTTAAAACGCTGCAAAACGTATAGGTGTGCGAGTTGGGAGGGTGACTCATAGAAACACATGGAAGCACAACTTACCGCAACATTTTTTTCCGTTTCGCAGAGCGCCAGGGGTGGTGGCCAGTTTTTAAACGTTGGCCAGCGCTTTGAAGAAGTGTGTGACAAAGTATGCTGCGTCATTGCGGAGGCATTTATTTTTAAACCTCCCTGAATAATCTATGCTATGAATCCAGAAAGCCTTGAAAGGCTCACGTATATGCTGGGTGTAGCGAATGGCGCAGTTTGGTTTAGTCTGATATGCTACCACATGGGGTAAACGAACTTGATAATGCTCTCGCTCAAGTTATACATTCCAGACAGAATTACATTTCAAAAGTAGTTGTCAAACACCATACGACAATACTGTTGGAACGAGAATCGCGCATTGCAGCAGACGACGGCGCAGCTGGCGATACTCACCTCCCGTCTTGTCTGAAATTGTTCGCTGTCAGCTTATTGTGCTGTGAACAGTCCCGTAAATCGTCAGACTTGTGGTATACTTGCAAGGTAATGTATTGTGCGCTGCAGCAATGTCGGACTACGTGAAAAGCTTGTTGGAATCGGATAAACAGAGCTAAATGAAAGGCTGTACATTAACGGCGTTGTGCACCCGGACCCATTTACTATGCATGAAATACATTGGGAAGTCATCCGGACTGACGCGTGTGCTCTGCCACCACTGGGCATGGCAAACATTGTAGTGTATTGGTTTTTTTCTTCGAGTCGTTTCACAGCAGAGACCGTCCCTTCATACAAGTGTCTAGAGGCATACAATTATTTTGAATCAGGTGGGTGCACGCAAGGTCATCAACGGGCATTTATATGCTAGTTAACGACTTATCCGTTTATTTTCTTTTTCCCCGGGGTAGCGCTATGGTTCTCATATACCGTTAAGCGCTTTCTGTGCGGTTTCCTCGTCTTTCTTTTTATTTTATTCCATATGGCGCAGACCATGCAGCGCGTGCACGGACGTCAGAATATAAAACTGGTCAAAATGTTTGCTTACGACTTGCTCACCACATGCAAGTATCACGACGCAACTACATATGCATTCATTTATTCATTTTATTACTTACCGCCTCTACTTTGGTTTCTTTGAATTCAGAAACACGTTAAAGATTCCCAGGTGGTCGAAATTATTCCGGAGCCCTCCACTACAGCTCTCTTTCGCTTTCACTACCACCTTGGCATGATGGAGGATGACCTCTGCCGGCTAACACAGGCATTCCTCGTTAGCAGGATAGTATACTCCTATCCCTACTATCACCTTCGCCGAAAAGATGAGGAGGCAGTTAACAGCATCATCCGCTCGGTGTACAAAGCTGCCCTAGGGTTGCCACAATACGCTAGCACACGACACCTCCTCCAACTGGGGATTTACAACACTCTTTCCGAACTTATAGAGCCACACAAGACAGCCCAAATTCATCGCCTCTCTAGGACAAATCACGGCCGTCTCATCCTTGACCGGTTAAACGTCAACCCAATAGGCGATCCCCATCCCACAGCCCCCCTCCCGACATGTGTACACAGCCGCCTCGTTGTCAAACCACTACCAAAAAACATGCTCCCTGGCCGACACGACGCGCGCCGTCAACACAAAGCCAGGGCACTCGATGAAACCTACCACTTACACGGACCCCACGGAGAACGGAACGGCGGTGCTCGTTCGCAGCAACGTGGCGGCAACTCAACATGTTACGGCGCAGGGCGGGTGCGAGCACACGCTGGTCGAAATTCATGCAAGAGAAATTGGCAGCGCGGGCAATTTATTTGTAATGAGCGCGTACTGTCGGCCGTCACAACGGCAGTACGAATTTGACCGCATCGTGAGTCAGGCGAAAGGGTTGGCGGGGACCAGGCCGCTCCTGATCCTCGGCGACTTTAACGCCCCTCACACAACATGGGGCTATAAGTTCCAGTCAAAAAGAGGAAAAGCATTGGCCAAAGCAATGGAGGATCACGAGATTGCCCTCCTGAACGAGCCTGACGTAACTACCAGAAGAGGCAACAGTGCCGCGAGGGACACTACGCCAGACCTTTCGTGGTTATCGGGAACGCTAGACGTCTCCTGGAGAAGCGAAGAAGTGGACCTGGGTTCTGACCGCAGCGTGATCGGCATCACGATCCGAGGTTCCCGATATCGGGCTGTGTTGGGGACAGCGCGGATCACGGATTGGGACAAGATGAGAAAGTTCACCCAGGAACAAGAAGAGGCGTCTGAGGAAGAATCGGGACGAGCTGAAACACAACAGACCTACACCGAATGGCCGAGGGAGCAGAAGAAGACCCTCCAAAAATTTACCCAAGAAATCGCAACGACTTCGCAGACACCGTACGTGGACGCCAGACTGACCCACATGTGGGCGGCCCGGCACTCGTTAACGCGGCGATGGAAACGTCAGTGGCACAACAGAAAGCTGGCCAAGCGCATAGCAGCCTTGAACAAGCAGATCGCCGAGCACGCGGCCAAACTATGCCGGGAGAATTGGCTGAAGACCTGCGACGGCCTGCAGGGCAAGCTCTCGACGTGGAAGACGTGGTGCCTCTTGAGGCATCTGATCGACCCGCTGAGTAGCAAAACTGCGACCAATCGCAACCTTACCAAAGTATTGAACATGTACAAGGGAGACGGCCGCAGGCTCCTGGAAGACCTGAAGGCGAAGTACCTAAAGACAGAGAAGGGACAGTACCCGGAGCCAGAGAGGTACGAAGGACCCGACAACGAAGACCTGCACCGGCCGTTTTCCATGACGGAATTGTGGACAGCGATAGATCAAAGTAACAAGAAAAAGAAAAATGCACCCGGCAGGGATGCCATAACATACAAACTACTCAGTAACATGAGCAGTAAAGCGGCCCGCGGCCTCCTAGGGCACATCAACGAAGCCTGGGAGAGCTCGCGGTTGCCGAAGGAATGGAAGGACGCCGAGGTCTGCTTCATTCCAAAGCCCGGCAAGGCCCTCACGATAGACAACATGCGGCCCATCTCCCTCACGTCCTGCGCGGGGAAGGTGATGGAGCGTATGGTCCTTCGCCGGCTGCAGAAGCACCTCGAAGAAACAGATCAGATGCCGGAGACGATGTACGGCTTCAGGCAACATCTCAGCACCCAAGACGTGATGATCCAACTTCACGAACTGGTCGTCAAGCCGGCAACGAGGCACACGCCGCGCGGGATACTCGCCCTCGACCTGAAGGGAGCGTTTGATAACGTGTCCCACGCGAGCGTGTTGCGGAATCTGAATATGACCAGGTGTGACCGAAAGACATTCGACTACATCAAAGAATTTCTGTCAAACCGAACAGCGACCATCAGAATAGGGGAGGAGAAGTCAGACCCTGTCGAGCTGGGTGATAGGGGCACCCCACAGGGATCGGTCTTGTCGCCCCTGCTCTTCAATCTGGCCCTCCTGCCCCTGCCCGGTCTACTCAAGCAAATCGAAGGCGTGGACCATGCGTTCTACGCCGACGATATTACGGTGTGGACAGCTCGAGCCGGTTCTGATGCCTGGATGGAGGAAGCCTTGCAGAAGGCGGCAACAACCGTGCACGAGTACGCAAAGTCATGCGGACTGAGCTGCGCTCCCCAGAAATCAGAGTTGCTTATTATCCAACCGGGAAAATCCAAGAAAGAGCTGCCGCCGAACGTGATCGTCACCATCGACGGAACGGCTATCAAGCCAACACAGCAGATTAGGATCCTCGGCCTACTACTTCAGGCCGACGGGAAGGCACACGCCGCCGTCACAAAGATCAAAACTACAGCCGAACAGATACTCAGTATGATCAGAAGGGTATCTAATAGAAACCGAGGCCTCAAAGAGGACGATGTCATGCGCCTGATACGCGCATTCGTCGTGTCACGGGTTACCTACTCCGCCCCCTATCTCCAGCTGACGAAGGCGAATAGGGACACCCTAAACACGATGCTTCGTAAGGCAACGAAGCAAGCACTGGGCATTCCCATATACTCGTCCACAGAAAGACTGCTGGACATGGGCGCCCACAACACGGTGGAGGAGCTCATTGAAGCCCACCTCTCTAATCAGAGAATCCGGCTCAGTCATACGAAACACGGACGAGCCGTCTTACGCAAGATAGGATGGCAGATTGAGCCAGTACCCCTCAAGGAAGCCGTTCCGGAAGACTGGAAGACGGCCATTCAGACCAAACCCCTTCCCCGGAACATGACGCCGGGCAAGGACGACGAGAGGCGCACCGCGCGGGCCAAAGCCATAGCCCGGAAGCTGGAAGAGAACCCCAGGGTCCTCTACGCGGACGCCTCGCTCCGAAAACACAGTGACCGTGCAGCAGTGGTGGTTACGTCAAAAGACAGGCTGATCGTCAGCGCGTCCATAAAGACAACAGACGCCGCAGTTGCAGAAGAAGCGGCCATGGCCCTCGCACTCGCACAGCCAAGCGTGGACACCGTGGTCACTGACTCAAAGACAGCCTACAGAAGCTTCCGCAGAGGGGTAATATCCTCCGCGGCCCGAGCCATTCTATCCAAGTGCAAGCCTCCGGGAAGAGCTATAGAGCTCGTGTGGGTCCCGGCTCACTCGCAGGTAGCAGGCAACATCATCGCAGACTACCATGCCCGAGAAATGTCAATCCGGGGCGAGAACGAGCCGGAAGAGCTACCGCATCCGGTTACCAGCTTTCGGGAAATTACAAGTATGTACCGAGAGGAAAGGTGCAGACTGCCAGAACCGCACCCCAAGCTCACCAGGCAACAACAGACGATCCTGCGCCGAGCGCAGGCGGGATCGCTTGCGCATCCCGTATTGATGAGCCGCATGTACCCTGCGGAACACGACATGCTCTGTCCTTTTTGTAAAAAAGAAAAGGGCACCCTGCCGCACGTTTTGGCAGAATGCAAACAACTCAAAACCCCCCTCCTCCCCTTCCCGCCAACACCCCCAATCCCCAACCCCTTGAGCGATGGGAGACCTTGTTGTCCAGCCCCGCCCTATCGATCCAGCTCGTACTGACAGACAGGGGCCAGGAGCTGCTGGAAACATATGGGTCCCGCAACTAGGGAACCACCCCGTCTGGTGCAAGCATGCACCACCGAATTATTTCGGGCTTAATAAATGTTGATTCCTCCTCCTACCATACCGATGAACACGCAACATACATGGACGCGGCAAGGCAAGATGCAACAACATATGTGGCCTGTGCTACCACGCCGCAATCTACACTGATCTCCGCCGCCACGGTGCGTGCCTCCTCCCCCACCGCAGCGGAAGAAACAGCTATAGCTCTGGCCATCGCTGACCCGCGTACGCGTACAGTCCTTAGTGACTCAAAAAGAGCAATTCTAAATTTCTCGGCAGGCTACATCTGCCTTCCTGCTGCACGCATCCTGCGCGGCTGCACTCCCGACCACAAAATTAACCTAGTCTGGGTACCCGCCCACGCGGGCAACTCTGGAAACGATGGGGCCGAACAACTTGCCCGAGGATTAAGAATCCGGGCGGTCGGTCTCAAGCATCTAGACGCACTCGCTGAAGCCCCCCAGACTTTCGCCGAAATTACCAATTTACACAGAGACGCGACGCCTTTTCCCACCTCCCCACCCCTACCTCGACCGAGCACAAGCCACCCTGCTGCGCAGATTACAGACACACTCATTTCTTAGTCACTCCAGGCTATCACTAATTACTAACGAGGAATACGACCCCGCATGTCCAAATTGTAACGACGGAGAACCCGCCACTCAGGCGCACATCCTCTGGGGATCCGTAAATAACCCACCCCCAAGGGCCCTCCTGCCAGCTCCCTCTGCGGAAAGCTGGCACCAACTCCTTACCAAGCCAGACAGGAACACACAACTTTCACTCATTTCGTGGGCCCAGGATGTCGCCCCCACCTGGGGGCCACACAGGACCCATCTGCCCTAATTCACAACATCTGGGGCAAATAAAGTTTTCTCTCTCTCTCCCCTCCCTCCCTTTACGGCGCAGTTCAGGTACTCATAGAACAAGTGTGACAAATACTGCGCCTTTCCTTCGCTGTGAACTTATTATTATTATTATTATTTATTATTATTATTATTATTATTATTATTATTATTATTATTATTATTATTATTATTATTATTATTATTATTATTATTATTATTATTATTATTATTATAGCTCGATTTTGGGCAAGAAAATGGAGGAATACTAACAGTTATATTGCAACAAGTAATCTACCCGGATTCTACGATTTCACTAGTAAATCTTGTATGTGCTTTTCGCAACTACTGAGCATTGGTACGCATTCCCAATTCTTACAATGTGAGGTCTATTTAAGTTCGTGATGTTTTTGTGCTCATGAAACCTTTATTTGGGGCACCTACCGGATTGTCCTACATACTGCTTGCCACAGGACAGCCGGGTGTTGTAAACAAATCCTCAGTGCATTTAGCAGGTATGACAGACTGATACTTTATGGGATACTGTTCGGCGGGCGGGATTCTTCCACACATTACACCTGTTTTCTCTGGTGCAGCAAAAATCATGAGAACTCTTGCTTTCTTTCATATTTTCTTCACGTTGTGCGAACGATAGTGCGCGTAAGATGTGACAGTCAGCTTTCTCTCCGTTTTGCACTGTTATCTCGCTCTAGTTGGTGTTTCTTTCTCATCAATGTTTCGGTGACTGAACGAAAACATCAGTGGGGGGCCCTATTTCGACGAATCTAGTAAGTTGTTCATGCAAGCTAGAGGTGAGTTGACAAGAGCGTAACTTTACAAGGACGTTTTATGTCAAGGTTAATAATGCCTTTTTTTTTTTCATGAGTCTAGAAGGTGCTGAATTTTACGAGAGAGCGTCAGGAGGAATCAACAGTTTATGATACGTAGCGAGGTCCTGTAAGATGGTAAGTGACTACATCGACGTAGGGCGCGTAGGGAGCGCAGATCCCAAACTCAATGTTATAAAAAATAATGAAATAATATTCGGATGGAGTACATGTGACATTCTTAGGTCATGAGTTGCCGTTTATCTGTGTCCTTTAAGAGTACAGAATACGGGTTGCATCCCACCGGTGTTCACATAGGGGGCAGAAACGTGGTGGCTAACGAAGAGGGTTCAACTTAAATTCAGTACCACGCAGCCAAATTTAGGTGCCAAGATGATAGGTTATGTTAAGAAGCAGGAAGCTAGCAGAGCAGGGCAGACAGCAAACACGAGTTAATGACATGCTAGTTAAATTTATGAAGAAGAAATGGTATGACCATGTCATATACAGTACGAAGGCAATGTGCCGATGGTCGCCAATGTGACAGAATGAAATCCAAGCGAAGGCAAACCCCCTAGGGTGGAAAACGATAAGTTAGCAGGTAGGATTAGAAATTTTGCAGAAACAAGGTCAGCGCAGCTAAAACCATGACCGAGCTAATTGTACGGTATGAAAATAGCCTGCAGCATGCCAAGAGGGTCAGTTAATTTGATTGTGATGACTATTTTGTGTCATCAGGCCGGACACTTCATCCAATGAAATGCTCTGTTCTTATGCTTCACTTCTCGCTCAAAATCGTGAAACTTAAGATGCTAGGAGAAACATCTTTGTGCCAAGACAAAGAGAAGAGGCTAACAGAATGAAACTAGGGACTTTTATGCACTCACCGTCCATCCTCCTCCGTCGGTCTCCATGTCGCAGTATACTTTCTGACCGTCAGGACCAGCAGCATAGTGAAACAAAGTGTACACCCCGCTTGTGGTCGGGCCGGCTTTGTGGAGGTCAGCGCAGTGCCGAGGAAACATTACATCTACAGGTATAGAGTAAACGAAGCAGAGATGAAGCATGGACGAGAAATGTGAGACACAAAAATTATAGTAAATGCGCAGTACGGAACATAAACGCTTTAAATAATCTAACGAAAGGGAGAATCTGACTAAGCGCAGTCAGTGTTTTATTAGTCTAGCCTTGACAGTTTTCATGTTACAGTGCGAATAGTCCATTGTTCACTACGCAAGGGCACGCGCGTTTCTTTGTAAAGCGCTGGGAGGATTGTGACTTAAAGAAAGAAATAATTCGGGCTCAGTTACCTCCTAAGGCACAACACGCATATTGGTTCTCAGCGCGCTAGGACACACTAACAGAAGAAAAACGTGAAAACAGACAAGACGAACAGAGCGCCTGTCTTTTCGTCCTGTCTGTTTTCACGCATTTTTTTTCTTTTAGTGTGTCCTCGCACTGAGAACCAATATGCAGAATCAACTAGCCCCTATGATAGCACTGCTACCATAACACGAACAAACACAAATCCAACTACAAGAAAAGGAGATACGTAATCAAGGACAAAAATCAGATTACGAAGTCGAGTAAAATAGTTACTATATGAATAGATAATATATCTCACTTTAGGACTGAAAAACGAGCCTAGCCGCAGAAAATCTTGTTAGATTTTTTCGTACCGCATTTTCATAGCGAAATTATTTCACCCAGTGTTGTATTATTCCACACATTTAACACATGCGGCCGTCACGAGACAGCACATATGGTGTGGGAAAATGAGGACCCACTCTTGACGTCGGCAAGAGTCTGCGTCATTTCTCTTGCGGCGTTCTCCATCTGCTGGTACGTTGAAGATGAAGGTGGCTTTGCGAAAACGTACAGCAAAGCTGTGGCCAACGTCAACACAACTCCTCCGTACATAGGTGTGGCGATCATTTTGAGAACTTGCAAAAAAAAAAAGAAAACAATATATGCGAGATAAACCAGAATTCATGCACGCTTCCCACACGCACTTTGCATCTTGTCCAGCACACACGCAATGATTTAAATCATCCAAGAGCTTTACGGCAGTAGTATGAGACGCACTGAGCTGCAGAGGTCCCCAAAAAATTCAATATTGCATGGCGTGTTGGAACAGCCAGCTGCCGAAAGAACGTCTAGACGAGGGGAAACCGCAGGCATGAACCGATATTGCGTACAGGTCACTGAGTTTCCCCGTCTTTACCTCTGTCATTACAGCATAATTCCTCGCATGCCAGTAACTATGAATTATCAAGGAATTTGTGTGCGATGTTACGCGCGCTGCACCTTGTCCAGTTTGATTTTGACATTCTCTCATGTGAGAATGTTATTCTTTGTTCAAATTTCAAGTTTTTTTTTCTCTCACGCCCCTTCTCCTTTCATCTCCCGCTATATCGTTCATTCTTTTTTTTCCTTGTAACACGAACCTTCTCTAGTTTGTGACTTAACTTTCTCATACTGTTGTTGCTACTACATCTAGACAGACTGACTACTTTGCGTTTTCATGTGTCTCCTTTTGCCAAACCATTGAGGCTACCGGTAAAAATAATAGCGTTCACAAGCAGGATACCGTACCTAGCTACGGTATCCAGTATCAGTTTGTGGGCTATGATGGCTCGTATTTAACACAGGCAAAATGGACAATTAAATTATGTAAGTTATGCAATGTGATTTCGTCGCAGCTTGAGTGCTTTCTAAAGAACAACCTATATTCGAAGCTGCGCACCACCCGCCATCTACCGTAGCTGATGGAAACTCAAAATTTGAAGATATTGTACAACACCCCCACACTAATGTTGCGCTCTCTTCCGAACACTTGTGAATTCCATGCATGCGTTAATAAATGCAAGGTACTCACAGTTTCTACTTGGTGAACCACCTTCTCAGTTAAGGATTGGAGCAGTTTTAGTGCTCCTATCTTGAAGGTGCGGGGCATATGCAGATGTGGAGAGAGTGAGTTCAGACGCTGCTCAAGTACCCAGCTTTTAAAAGCACGCGTCGTTTAAGCATAAAGCTCCCTACGCTACATGGAGGCACTCCAGGTACCTCCCAACAAAATTTCTCACACTCAGACTAGGGATCCTTGTTATCACTAGACACTGCCAACTTATCTGCTAGCTACGCACCTCGGCATGGTTTGCTTTTAGAAAGCTGAACTCAGCTCCTTATTGCACGCCGTTATCTTTCTCAGCTGGGGCAGTCTAACGCCACGAAAGGCAGTATCGCAAAAAAAGGATATTGGATAAAATAGGACGGCCGTGACCAAGCCTCTTCGTCTCCAGTGCTTCCGTAGCATTTTGTTTCTTTTTATGCGTCCGCAAGCATGGCATATCAGTTTACGCGTCCAGTCAGGCCAATCCGAAACTTTCCACAGACGGGCTGCCACGAAGAAAGCAGCGCGAAGAAGGCAAGGTAAAGTAGAAAAAGATATCTATGATAGATATTGTGACAGAATGGCGGAAAATTAAAGAAATCTGCCAAAACTTATCTTAGCCCCATAACCGTTCAACCATATTTTCCTTTACCTTCAGGAAAAGATGAGCATCTGAACACCATAATAAAAGAGGGCGTTCTAGCTTCCACCAAACAGCAGTTGTAGAGCTATGCTTAAAAGCTAGCAGCTTTCTCGAAACTTCGTAGTTGAAAAAGTCGCCCTGGTCCGTGGCTCCAAACCATGGCCACCACCTGTCTGAGCAGTCGTTCTACCAATTGAGCTAATCGGGACGGCCAGTAAAGCAAATTGGAGAGTGTGCGCTAATTTATCACCAACTAGAAGTACTACAGGTATGGCAGCCATATGGTAGCTCCCATCATGATACTATAGAACTCCGATGAACGTTATTACGAATCCTGTCCACCTTGGGAGATTCCCGCAAGCATTTTACCAGTGAGCACCCTACAGTTTACCCGGCTAGAGCTGCCAAAGCGCAGTATAGGCATTGTATAGTTGTGTAAGGGCCCACCAGATCGTTCTATCTTTTATTACGAAAGCCCTCGGTTATTATTTATTTATTTATTTATTTATTTATTTATTTATTTATTTATTTATTTATTTATTTATTTATTTATTTATTTATTTATTTATTTATTTATTTATTTATTTATTTATTTATTTATTTATTTATTTATTTATTTATACTGCAGCCCTTTCCTGGGCTATTGCAGCCTTGGGTTAAACGAATCTACTGTATATATCGTACAAAAACAAATAAACAATCCAATTTAAATTCACATGCGGTAAGACAGAGGACAAAAACGTAACACAGAATATCATTACAGCAACACTATAAAAAAACAACTAGAACACAGTACCAAAACGCGAATGCCGCGATACACTGTAACACCAACAAAATACATAAAATCAGGTGGAATTAATTTTTAACAGAAAATGTTTGATTGCAGTGACCAAACTGTTCCAGAGATTAAGTTGCAGTATTCAATGCTACATGAAAAAAAAAACTGCATTTAAAATTATCGGTGCGAGCAAAGTAAGGTTTGACGTTATGGTTTTTGTGACTCCTACTTGACCGGGGAATATCAGAATGAATACAGAGACACGATAAGAAAAACCGATGATGCAATGTAGAAACTTGAGTGACTCAATGTGACGGTGTACCGATAAATGAGATAGGTTCATAGGAGGCAAGACGCCAGAGGGTGAGGAATGTTCATCGTAGCGACGATATATGAAGCTGATTTAAATTCATCGTTTGCTTTCAATGAGACTAATGTCGCAATTCTTATGAGCGCTTCAGACAGGAGAAGCATAATCTAGGATTTGACGAATTAAATATTTATACATTATAACTTGGACCCTTTCAAAGGCATTGATGAAGTTGAGTGCAACCTTACCAAGCTTACTAATTCTTTTAGTGCAAATAAATTAATTTTGACAAGGACATGTTAGCGGCATGTTTGATGCCATGATATTATACTCCGAAACCATATGCGAGGATAAGTCATTGAAAGTGTAGTTGAACAAACAGGGAATGCACTATTAGAAAATGACTTGACCACTGTTTACGAAAAATTTATCTTCATTTGCCACGCGCTACAGCAGGAACAGAAGCTGAAAATGAGGAATTTATTTGCAGGTGACTTTGTGGTCTGTTACTCACGCGGTATAAAAACAGTTCTCCGCATAGAGGCGTACGTATTAGGTGGCGTTATTAGGTAATTCGATAATGTACAGTAAAAATAATGAAGGACCAAGAACTGACCGTTGAGGTATACCAGATGACACGTCAACAGAAGGAGACTTTAATTGTAGTATACGAGATGTGACCGGTGCAAAACGAAACCGGCAATCCAATTAAACATCTGAGAATTTTTTAATATCATGTTAAGCTTTATTAAAAGTTTAGAATGCAGTACAGTGTTAAAAGCCTTTGAAAAATTATGTAAATATAGCCTCAACCAGGGTGCCGATAGCTAGATCGCAGAAAATGTCGTGTGGATATCTAACTATGGCCCCGCCTCGGTGGTGCAGTGGTAAGACGCCTGACTACTGTCCGGAATAGCCGGGTTCGAGCCCGACCTCGGCGGCTGCGTTTCGATGGAGGCGAAACGAAGAGGCGTCCGTGTGCTGTGCGATGTCAGCGCACGTTAAAGATCCCTAGGTGGTCGAAATTACTCCGTAGCCCTCCACTTCGGCTCCTCTTTCTCTCTCTCCACTTTAACTCCCATCTTCCTTCCTTCCCTTACGGCGCGGTTGAGGTGTCCACAGAAAACAAGTGAGACAGTTACCGCGCCTTTCCCTTCCTATAAATCAATCAATCTTCTTCTGTCGTGTGACAGATACTGCGCCTTTCCCTTCCTGTGAACCAATTATTATTATTATTATTATTATTATTATTATTATTATTATTATTATTATTATTATTATTATTATTATTATTATTATTATTATTATCTAACTAATTGTACTGAAACCTTTCTTTAAACTGCGCTAAATGTTAGAAAGCATGTTATTAGATTTCAGAAATTCCATCATATGATCCAATCTTTAGGGAAAGGCACCAAGGTGGAGTATATATGTAATGAAGAGTAATTACTCATTGATATCCACCCAAGCGCAGTCATACGGCTACAAAGGAAAGTTATACAGCTTTCTCAGAAACTTCGCAGTTAAAAAAAAATTACCCGTGTCCATGGATCGAAGCCGGGACCACCGCCTTTACGGGGCAGTCGCTCTACCAACTGAGCTAACCAAGATGGTCAAAAGGTCAGATGGTAGGGTGAGAGCGAATTGATCAGTAACTCGAAGTAATAATGGTGATGATCAAATATTTAGGGGAGTCCCCCAAGGTGGAGTTGATTTGTAATAAAGAGCAATTACTAATTGACATCCACCTAAGTGCTGTATAGGCTATAAAGGAAAGCCGTAGAGCTGCGCTTAACTGGATGTCAATTACACTTTATTCCTTATTCCATTATAAATTTGTGCATTATTTGCTCCTACATGTATATGTATCCATGTATCCTACATGTATCCTACATGTATATGATGTTAATTAAATACTTATGTAATTCAATGAGCTGATTTACCAGGTTTGAATTAAGGATGTACTTTGGCCAGCTTCCGTGGGGATGCAACAAATGCCAATCTTTCACGACTTTTCACAGGTGACGGGTAGATATCGAGCAGACCGCAATGAATCACGAACGAGAAAAGAATCAATCGTGTAATTAGGATTGGTCGATTTTCGTGTCTAACTAATGATATTAGCAATCAGGGTTGCCTCTCTAGGAGGTCAAAGCATGGAACTTCGTGGGTGTGAGATGAAAAGACAAGTTTAAAGTAGGCATTAAAAACGTTAGCTATTTTGAACAGATCACTCACGATCATATCCGATGATGTAGACTTTGTTGGCAAGACAGAGTGCCAAACTTTGCAATGATTAGTTTTTAGAAGCATTCCTAGCTGAACATTCAAAAAACGATTTTTGGCCGATTTGGTTATAACTAATCTGTTCATTTGTCCTGCTAAACTATTATAACACCTTCTGGATCCAATAAACGCTTCATGCGCCTGAGGCGTCCAACGCGGCGTGATGCGTGTATGATGTCACGAGTCATCCAAAGTCCACTGATATTTTTTCTTTGTTTTAACAGAGCAAAACGTTGTATGCAGTTCGCAACAACGATTTCAAACTAGCTGTCTAATTCGTTCATTTCACCATGTGACAAAGCATGTGAATTGTTTCAAAAGAGCAGCAAGAGAATTGATTATAGCAACATTATCAGCGCGAGTGAAATCGGGAAAAGTAGTGAAACTCGACAACGGCGGAACAACGTGACAGTTGAAAGGAGCAACCACAGGCTTGTGGTCCAAATTCTATCAACAATATCGCATTCAAAACCATGTGGTGACAATACCAAGTCAAGCAGTGAGTCACCTGTGGTTGCTCAGTTACCTGTTTGCTTTAGATTGAAGAATAAGGAACTATTTAGCAATTCCCCACAGATGATTGCATCCCGACCAGAGAAAGTAAATGATGTCGAATCGATGCCTGCAGCGTTGAAATCACCAATCAAAAAGAGATTAGAGTGTGTGATTGTTTGCCTGTTCAAATAATCATTAAGCATGCACAATAGTTCCCGCTGCGTTTGTAACTGTTGTACTTGAGAACATCGAGCGCGGTGAACCTGCGTCGCAGTTCCAGACGGCCCGGCTTCATTCATTGGGACGCGAAGCAAACGACCAGCAGCCGGAAGGCCACCCACGGAACGGCGGCAACATCATTTTACTTTTTTAATTTATTTGGCCTTCACTGAATAAAGTTTGTACCACCACCACCATTCGCAGAAGTGGACGAGTGCCGCGGCCGAGTGACATCACAGCAAATGCCAGCTGCTCAGCCCCCTCGCCAAGCTATGCCTGCGATACCTAGCAAATTAGTCTCCACCTGGGAATCGAACCTCCATCCCTTGGATCGCCAGCCGAGAACTTTACCGCTGTGCCACGCCCCAGGTCATGAAACGCTGTTCATATTTCCGCTTGTCTACGTGAGGATGACAGCGGGATTCCGCGAGTGGCAGATACTACGATTGGCGCGAAATTTGGAAAGTAGCATAAACATGTTTTCCATTTTAGTCCACGAAGTACAGTATCGATCATTCTTTCAAATATCGCTGGTGCGTTACAGAGGTGGAAGGGCATAACATTAAATTCGTAAAGTCCATCGGAAGTTGCGAAAGCGGTTTTTTCTTTGTCATCTTCGTGCATAGGTATTTGCCTCTGTAACGCACCAGCGATATTTGAAAGAATGATCGATACTGTACTTCGTGGACTAAAATGGAAAACATGTTTATGCTACTTGGACGACATTGTCAACCGAGTCACGTAAGCCGTATGCCGCGGCCGAGTGACATCACAGCAAATGCCAGCTGCTCAGCCCCCTCGCCAAGCTATGCCTGCGATACCTAGCAAATTAGTCTCCACCTGGGAATCGAACCTCCATCCCTTGGATCGCCAGCCGAGAACTTTACCGCTGTGCCACGCCCCAGGTCATGAGCGCGTGAGATTATAAAAGGGTAAAAGATCTTGCTAACAAACAGAGTATACATATCAGCTTCAAAGAACAACAAAAAACAAACGAACGGAATAACTAACGCTAGCGCTAGAACGCCAACCTGTAAGAGCTTAGGTAAGCAATTCAAATTGGGATTGCTAGTATTTAGAAGTTAATGCGTCTGAGCAGTGAAAATATCTACGATATAGCTTCGCTCCAATAAATCTCGCCCTGTTCATGATTCCATTATTTTACTCGCGCTTCATTTCCATACCATACCATACCATATCATATCATACCATACCCATACCATACCATGCCAGGGTTGTCCAAATCTTCTGACATAATGTATGCAGAATGTTAACAGCGTCATGGTTGAGGTTTTGAAGCAACTCAGCTGGAATGCCATCAATTCCGCTAGCGAGCGAATTGATCAGTAACTCGAAGTAATAATGGTGATGATCAAATATTTAGGGGAGTCCCCCAAGGTGGAGTTGATTTGTAATAAAGAGCAATCCTGGGGCGTGGCACAGCGGTAAAGTTCTCGGCTGGCGATCCAAGGGATGGAGGTTCGATTCCCAGGTGGAGACTAATTTGCTAGGTATCGCAGGCATAGCTTCTTTCCTTACACAAAAAAAATGATTTATTTATAGGAAGGGAAAGGCGTGGTAACTGTCTCACTTGTTTTCTGTGGACACCGCAACCGTGCCGTAAGGGAAGAGAGGAAGGTGGGAATGAAACTGGAAAGAGAGAAAGAGGAGCCGTAGGGGAGGGCTACGGAGTAATTTCGACCACCTGGGGATCTTTAACATGCGCTGACATCGCACAGCCCACGGACGCCTTTTCGTTTCGCCTCCATCGAAACGCAGCCACCGAGGTCGGGTTCGAATCCGGGTACTCCGGCACAGTAGTCGGGCGTCCTACCACTGCACCACCTCGGCGGGGCATTTCCTTACACGAGGAAATGCCTTACACAATCTTCAGTGGTTCTTATTACAAATGAACGTAAATAGGCACAGTGTACAGCATATATCTATGGAATGCACTGCTCTGCGCCTAAAAGGTCTAGGGTGGGATCATAAGGGGGGGGGGGGGGAGATTTGAGGATATTGTAAGGCATGAGCAATACATGCTCCAGAGTTAGGCCATAACAAATTCTGAGCAGTGAAAGAAGGTCCCCAGGACGAAGAAAGGTAATCCAAGAGCAGGGAAATGCTACAAAGCGAGCGCCGGTAAAGACGCGGAGTTAATTAAGCACAAGATACTTCACAACGTGGCGAGCGGCTCGAAGCCGAGGTCCAGGGAGCACTGCATATACAAGTTTGCTGTCCGTAGGAGTGACTGATGCAAGGGGAGAGATGTCGAAGTTGAGGACGCGCGAGCGACACACGACTGCTCAGCCCGTTGTACGACGCTGCCCGCTGACGGCCGTGACGTCCCCAAATGTGACACGCCCCACCCTCTCACTGCGTGCATATGTACGGCCGCTTCGCCCCCTCATTGTTATTTCGCGTGATGTGAGCGTCGCCACGTTCTCTTTGTCTTTTTTAAGTTCACGGAGAGACAGAGAGAGTGGCTTTTGCTGCAACTCTGCGGCTGCTCCCTCTCCTCAGTGCTAAGCCGCACGACGCGCACATCACCAACATCTCTTTCTCCACTTCAAGTTTACGAAGGGAGAGAGAGAGAGTGTGAGTGGGGCTTCGGACAGACATCGGCGAAATCACTGATTCCGGCTAGTAGTGCTACGCACTAAAAATTGTCAACGAACTTGAGGCTTAGCGCAGTTGCTTAAAAACAATTTTTTCCTTTCCTACGTGATCGCGACGCCCTGGGAAAGAAAACCATCTGTGCAGTGTAAATTCAAAACCAGCAGTTTATCGCTGAAAGCGACGGCGATACACCGTAGCAGTCGCCATAGTCAATTATTTCGCTCGTTAAACAACAGCGAATTTTCGCGCTATGCTCTGCACGTCGTCGGCTCCTTGAGCATCCATCTCTGCAAATAATTGATCGGAAGTTCTACTGTGATTAGCTACGCTTCCATTTATTTATGTGTTATTGCCTTTACCCAAAAAACATCGTATTTTACGACCAGATTTTTTTAATCACAAAGAAACCCTGGCTATGTAAACATTGTACTGCAAGGGCGATTTTAGGAAGCCTCAAAACCTTTCAACCATTAACACAGTAAAATTTATATGCAACGCTGACTGGCGAAAACAGTAGGCAACAAAATCACGGTGATAGAAACTCATGTAAGGCAGAGAATCCCACAAATTAATTCTGAATAAAAGGTATAGCCAATATATGCCTTATATCGATGGGGCCAACCACTCTACTGTAAAGGAAGGTTTGCTAAAGGTTCTGTGCACAAACCTTCCTGTTTGAGGCCCATGGCGGTCGGTGCAAGGCTGACCACGCCTGGCCAGCATTTTCAGTTACTTCCTTGTCGGTAGCAATGCTGAAATCAATCGTACTTTCATTTCATTTCGAAGTTAGGTTACTGCGTTTCTTGCTTTCGCGAAACTCAGCGCACGAAGAACGTTGTATATGATTACAATGCAAACGCATTTTACTAACACTATTGTTATTATTTATCTTGTATAACTCCTGTATTATTCTCGTATTATTCATGTGTTTGATGAATGATGTGTGCCATAGCATTTGAACGTGCCGTTGTTTCTTTGGCTTCTAGCGTATTTATGGATGCAATGCTGGCAGAGTGGATTGTATGCAATTTACAGATGAATTTTGAATGCGCTGTAGGATCATATTTCTGCTTTTCTAACATTTAGGGTTTTGCATAAGTATTTGCTGCTACTTTCTCCTATATATATATATATATATATATATATATATATATATATATATATATATATATATATATATATATATATATATCACGAATGTTATTTGCAGTATCCACCAGATATGTCTAATCTAAGCCTTCTTGTCCTCTCTCACTCTTTCGTTACATTACCATATTCGCTGTCACAACTGCCTCGCGAGGGTACGTAGCCTTATTCAGGCCTTAAATCTGGCTTTTTGGTTACGTATCCCTCTCAACACTGTAATGTTGTTGAAACAATGTTGAATAAATAAAATATTGGGTAAAAGGTTAAAAGCAGCCTTAACACCAGAATGGTGTCTGCTTGAATATGTACGGCGTTTAGGGCTTATTACGTTTCGCTTAGAAGGCTTTACTTAGCTCGAACCAACTTCAGATAGTGAATTTTTATAGCATCCTGCATCAGCCTATTTCTGATTATGTTATTGTAATATCCTTTTTCCAGCCTCAAGAACTGTGAATTGCAACTGTCTGCAATCCAAGACAAGACTAAAATTCATGCATTATTGTGGACCCTTCATCATGTCCGGAACAAAGAGAGGAAAGCATGCTCTTTTGAATTCAATGAGCATTACTCTGCGTCATATTCTGATTTATGTCACAGTTTACTACACTCCTGCTCCAAACCGAGTTGTTCAATAAAATAACGCGAATGGTTGCAGAAAGGATTTAGAAATCCTGTACACTCTCAATGAACGCAGGCTGGGACAAGGGATGCGGGACCAGTATGGCTTACTCCGAATAAAACGTGGTCAGGTCTCCATACATCGCCACCGGAAGGAGAACCTCCACTAATGAGGTGAGTCTCGCTATCTTCATCCGGACATCTGACGACAAAGCACAACTGGTGTGTTTCTCTCAAAGTTTGAGAGAACATGCGAAAATAAAATAGTGCCATGAAGTATGTACACCCTTCCTTCACATTTTTGCACAGTTCAGCTCTCTCAGAACAGGAAGACGAAGCAAGACTACTCGTCTTTTTACGTGTTCAAAAAAGGCACAATATGCGCGATCCCCAAACCCTTTTTCTCTCTATGAGCTCCAACGGTCCGATTTTTGTCTAAGTTCACATCGCCTTTTTAATTCTTCCTTGCTAAAGATGTACCAAGTAAAGATAAGTTATCGTTCAGTGGTCCTGCTTGTATGTTCATAAACGAATATACGGTTCCTTTGGCCGCTCAAAGTATTCGTTATTGACGCCAAAAAATGATGTACGGTCGCTTGGAATTCACATTGATACAAGCAGGTGTCTGCAACCAAATCTTAGAACAGCACAAAACGGCGTCCGCTCTGCTGCATTACCACTATTTCAACGTGCACCTCTAGGAGTCTAAACCCTCGTTTTTAAATCGAAGACACTCATAACATCATCAGATCCGCGCAAGCATCTTGATTGTGTCTCGTTCACTGCTTATCAAATTAACTGTGACACCGTAGCGGAGTTTGGAGTGGCGGAATTGACCGCAGGTACCCCTGTAGCCGGCAAGACCCCTCCACCTATCACACTCTGGCCAGCTATTCACTCCTGTGGGGGTAACTGACTGTCTTCCACTTGCGGCTACAAGTTTTATTTATTTCGTATTAAACGTTAGAGTCCACCGGTCTTCATGCAGCGTTCAGGGCCGTCTCATACGATTTCCTCTCCCGAGTTAACGTCGAATTCCCAGTGAGGCCTAATGCAATTTTGCGACACAGATTCGAATCGACAGCATATGTACTTACATTCGCACGACGTGCAATCAGTGCTTTTAGTAGACTGTCGAAGTCTGTGCCAGTCTGTCGATGCTAAATCACCAAGCTAAACCGAGTCAAGCCAACCCCGTGTCATTATTTGGCTTAATGGTGCTAAACACCGGAAATCATTTTTTTAGATCTGCGGGTAGCCAACAGCGTCTTCACGTTCGAAACGTGCAGTAAAAGCTACTTTTCTGAGCAACATGAGGGATGGCATCGGTGATAAAAGGATATTCACTTAAAAGCGACGTGTCGAGGTCGACAATGCGCCCGAGCCTAATTAGCCGCTCTTCGCTGACCCTCTTTTCGCTTCACACGATCGTCACATTTTAGCAATCTATGTGATATGAACATTTTTGCCAATATAGTATGCGCCCTTGCGACACTGTTGAAAGATTGCTAACACAACTCTGTGATGCCATGAAATTCAGACTTGCCCTAATAAAATTCCGTGCCATTCCACAGCTACCGTACCACCAAATGCAGCAGTAAAATTCATTTTGCTCTGAAGTGAAGCTTGATTTACCGTTATTTCTTAATTATCGCAAGCTCTTCTACGACTTGAAATTCAAAGCAAAAGTGGGGTGGTCAATGTCTCGGAGAGAAGCCAAAAAAAAAAAAATTTTGAAAACCTTAAAAAACGCATTCATTGCTTGCATCTACCGTGGCTTGACCAAACATTACTCTCACCTTAATCATCGGATGTCATCTTACTCATAATTCAAGAAAAATAATGTATTACTGTCCGCAAAATATACTACATGCATGGCGCAATAGTAGCTCCACACAGCTTCAACTAGTTCTGATGCCATTATGAAGGGGCCACCTGGCGCTCGAAATGGGACAAGGCCTTCATAGGCGCTGCATATAACAGTAGAAAGGGACAGCGACCCTATCAAACGCTCACTTCCTTGCGCTTACGATCAAGAGTTTGGCGACAGCGCTCGTGGACCAAGCTAGCGGCGCGCCGTCTAGTAAACACGCAACGGGTGCACTCCACTGCTGCCGAATATCGACGCGCCTTATCAGTATTTTCCCCCGTAGAAATATAAAAATTAATTCATCTATAACTGCATACGCATGACTGACGCTCTGAAAGTATTGACGTCAAAAATCAGAAAATTTTAATCCCTCTAAGGTTATCGCGGACCCTGCTTAATTTCAAGTGCGGCGCAAGTGGACCACTATACCTTGATCTTCACGAGGATCAAGGCGTTGGTCACGCATTATTTATGCACTGCATTCATTTGAGTGCAAATACGTTGGCTCCATTGCTTTCTCAGATAAAGTTTAAAACAACAAAAACCAATTTGCAGGCATAATCAACTAATTAAAGAATACAATTCGGGGAGTGATGCTTAACCTAATAGTGTTCTTGACTTCTGACGTAAGCAATCGTTCCTGCTCTATTATCGTACAGTTAAAAGCACGGCACTGTGAAAAGTAGACGCCATAGATCTGACGGGGCCTAGTGAAGAAGATGGCGTTATATGATACATTCACCAGAAATATCAGGGCCGGTACAATCGGCATAGGTGTTGTCAGAGCAACATGTTGTACACATCCTTTGGGCAGCGGGAATTTGACGAGTCGCAATGGCTGGACACTTATAACTACCCCGTCGAATAATGCTACAAAACCACGTGAAAAATGCGACTATATATCCTGCAGTTGTGTGGCAAACCTGACAGTTTTCTGTAGATCTGTAGTATTTGCCCGTAGTGCTAGAGCATTTTTTCTGTACTGCATTATTGTGGTCTAGTTCTAAAGTTGTAATTACAGGAAATAATTGTATTACTACAGATCACAGAGTTTCTTTTACCTGGAGGAAAAGCTGTGTCGCCATCTATGGGAGCGTGCAAGGAGGTTCTTCACTACCAGTTCAGCTGCCATGAACACCCAAAGCATCATAGGGCGGAAACCTACCGGGAGCAGAACTACAGATGTTGGCCATAAATGCAGAACTAAACGTTGTTCTATATTAAACAATGTCCCTACATTCGATAGCGCGACCATAAAATGTAGAAGTGAGCGAAACAGCATGTAAGTGTAAATTTTGTCCAAAGTAAGCGATGGGTCTCCTATTCACTAAGTATTAAGCATCACGGAAACCAATATTCCACGCCTAATAGGAGCACTTTAAAAATATAAAAATGTTTTAAGGATATATAAGGTGGTTAAATCATTTTAGGAAGTTTTTAGTGACATTTCGGAAAACAAAAACCTTTTATTGGTGCCGTCTGCTCTCGCTCCTTCACTATAATGGCCTTTGCGCTCTACGTTCGTGCCTCGAGATGATGATGATGATAACGAGGAGACATCTTAGTAATGCCACTCTGCGTTCCCTAAAAAATGCGACTGTCCTGTACCAAGTAGCATACCGGATCATGATTTTAGAGCGCCCATGATGGGCGGAGATACGAAGCCCCCAGCTTTCCCTCCAGGTGAGACTAAGAAATTCTATGCTAATATTCCTGCAGTTGCCACAAATGAAATGTCAAATACCGGAAAGGCATCCTGACCTCAGAGAACCGACTAGGTGAGCCGGTTCTGTTTAGACTATGCTAAACATTGTAAAAAAAAAAAAACAACAACTAAAATATAGAACATAGTTATAAAATAAAATTATACTAAATAATGGGCTGCGCCTAAGCATATTTAGGTACATACTTGAAATTTGTGTATCATGTTTAGATACCAGCATGTGCCTGACGTGCTTCGGTGCCTCTTGTCCTCCCACGCACCCGGAAGTAAGCTTATCGCTCAATTCAATGACTTATTTCTGAAATAAATATATATACTGTGGCTAATACGAGTTAACTTCTGTTTAGTATTACACCATATATCATTTCTCAACCGTGCCAATTGCATCATTTTTGCGCTTGGAAAACAGAGTTGACTTTGATCGCTTTTAATATTGTATTGTAATGACATGTTCTTGAAGGTCCGTTGCAAGCTCATCCAACTTCAGAATCTGTAAAAACAAAAGACACGCTTCATCAGTTCTAAACAATATTCGTGGTAATGCACTATACTTCCTATATTTTAGAAAACAAAACAAAATGTCGTTATGGGCTCAAGTATTGGTTAGCTTCGCAGAACCTTCTTGACACTACTGTTACAAGGACCACCAAAAGCTGAAAAAGTGGCAATGCGCTGGTAGCCCTACCTGCTCTTGAGGGTCATGTGACGTCCTTACTGGTGACTGCCCGTCCAGCACCACCGATGTTGGAGAAGCTGTGTTGCAAATGGTAACGGCTTTTATGACAGGTTTGTGCTGGCCTTGGTAGCTTTTCTCTTGGAGCTCCATGGTCAAGGTTGAATGACTACGCTGCTGTAAGGTGAACCAGCAACGGTATGAGCGCTCTTGTTCATGTTACAGGTGTTAATACACTTTTATTAACCTCAACTACATGGCGGTGAGCATGGCGGTTGTCCAACCAGCCCTAGCCCTAACCCAAGCACAT
The DNA here is from genome assembly GCF_055883805.1 of Amblyomma maculatum. Taxonomy (NCBI): domain Eukaryota; kingdom Metazoa; phylum Arthropoda; class Arachnida; order Ixodida; family Ixodidae; genus Amblyomma; species Amblyomma maculatum. The sequence continues at coordinate 122,931,153 of NC_139346.1, forward strand.
GGAATATGGCACAACAGACACCGCATGAGACACCGCGTCCAGTCTGCCTTCTGCACGCCCCCTGGATGTCCACTCCGTGCCGCTGGTTACCGACACAACACCTCGGCGGCGCTAGTTACCACCACAGCACTATCTCAAACGTAACCTTAGTTAACATCCCTTTCCTCCCTGCTCCTCTCTATCTATCAAATAAACGTGGTCTCAACTTGCCGTGTAATGATGCCCAAAAGACGTTTAAGAACAAAAGCCAGAGGGTTAATATCCGTTATGGAAATGTTGCCACTTCCTTTTCTACCCTGATAGAGGGATAGGCACATCTGCAACGACGTTCCGAGCCATGCCAGTCTGGTATTTTCCGGTACTGCTTACTAAGGTATTCCACTCTACGAACAACTCAATACTATCTCTCACAGAAGCTTTTCGATCCAGTGACCTGAGAATCCCTATCACCTGGTTTTGGATATTATAGTAATTTTTCTTTCGAGATTGCAGGCAACACCGACATTGATTGTGATATTAAATATGAACTGCTACAAGAAGGAGCAAGATTTTCGATTCTGAAATGGGCTCCATGCGAGCAAGAACATTTCCCGCATGATGCGATGTTTTGAAATAGTCCGATGTCCAAGTATATATGACTGCGCAAGAGGACAGCGACAGAACGATTTAGTTCTGATAATGCAATACTAAATGTGCGAATTCTAAAAGCGATTGCTACAGGCAGAGAAATAGTACTGAAAGCTGTTCACTATCAAACTCCCGTACTTTCAGTTCATAGGTCGAAAAATATGCTCAAAATAGCAAACTTCTAGTGACACCGGTGGAGTTTGAGATAGTTTGGGCAGTCGGGAATAGCATTACAAAGTAATTTTCACCTGGTACACTGGGCTCCAGTTTAAGTGGATTATACGGGATGATTCAACGAAGAAGGCCATTAATATTAAAAAAATATACATTAGGAGGTATGAATACCACTTTCGTTGCCCTTTAACACTTGTGTGCATGCGGCAGAAGAAAGGTCAACAATGTTAACTAGTGAGCTAATTAACCAAATAATATTTTTACAACTATGACAGGCGCCTCGTTCTAAATCGGAGACTTTAGCCGGCTGCTAGTAAAAGATGGATCAGTTTTTTTTTTCTTAATTTCGAAATTACAGTTTCTACTGGCGCTGGGTTCAACAATTGTGAGGGTAAACAAAACATGCACTCCAAACAACGCCCCAGTACCGTTGTTAACGGCACCATGTCAAATGACAATCCCTGTCCGCATAAGCTGAAACAGCAAGGAGCGGAAACCACAGAATAAAAGGCAGGAATGTCGCCATTAATTGACGACGCTGAGGATTCAAAGCGCGCGTCTCTTGGCTCGGGGTGGCCAAACGTTTTGGAAGTACAGTGTCGAGGAAAATCGCGTTTGTGAAATTTTAAGAAAATATGATAGTTTCAAATGGCCAGCTACAAGCCTCTAAATGCAACCATGCGCTTAGCTGTAAACGTAGAAAAGCATTAAGAATGTGTTAGCCAGTTTATTAAGAATCTGTTGATTTTTTTTTTTGGTTGTCTGCTGATTTACCGTCATGGTGTGGCAGAAGCCGTTTTTATAACGTAAAATATATTTTCGTTTTAATATGGTACCAGGCTTCTCTGAAACACCTCATGTAAAGGTCATATTTCGCTCAAGTGAAAAAACTAAGAGAACTGTGTTCGGCAATTTTGACATTATATTGCTTGTTCTGTCGTACAGGCTATTATAAAACTTAGCCAATATTTTGGGGGTATATGTTGGTCCATAGGTTCAAAATAGCGGTGCCCAGATAGCCAGCGAATGAAACTGGATTTTTTCGGGCTCGTTTAATTGTGGCATACAACCGATGCCCCACCTATCTCTAGCAAAATAATAAAATTAGATAGGGGACCGGAAAATAGAGAGGCCACTGGACCCCTACATTTAAAAAAAAATATTTTCTACCCCGATGACTTGGAGGTACCGCCCCCGTAATCCGATTCTGCAAAAAGTTCTTGAAAAAACTATTTAAAACAATAAAACTGTTTCGGTGTGTTACTTTCCAACAATTCCCTCCTCCACAGTCTCACTGTCCTGCTCGCTCGACTAGACTTCGAAAGGGATATTCTTCCTGATTTCGATGTTGGTGCGAGGCGTAGAGTCTCGTGAAGTACATGTCAAATGACCAAGTTATGACCCTGCCTTGTAAACTATTTCTTCCTATTAGCCGTCGCATGTAGAAGTGCGTTTCTCCACTGTAGCGAAGCTGGTGCTAGGAGCAAGTTCTAGCATTACTTTCAGTTCACATTTAGTTGTTCTTTGGCATGACAGAGTTCGTTATAGTGCTCGAAATGAAATGGACCTCACCGTGAGTGTCCACTTCGAAAAACTGGACCAGGATGCACCAGTACGGCCACATGCCTCCGTGCAATGAGGCGAGAAACGAGAGAGGGCACCCCGGATCCTCTTACATCTGATCGACCGGCGACAGGAGAACGTGCTCTCAATGACAGGATGATGAAATGCGTAGTCTATGCCCACCCTTCAGACATCAGCCAGAAAAATGCGCCTGTGGGTGACCCTCTTGCGATCGCGTTAGTTCTGCGGCTACAGTACCAGCGTAGGCAATGAGAAGGTTTGGCTTTCCGAAAAGAAGCGCGATATGGGTGCGATTTGAATACGTAGTGATTTTCTGAACGCGCTTGGCTCTAGCCTTCGGCATACTATCTAAGATGCCCCAAAATAAGCAGTTGGTTTGTCGCTTAAAATGTCCAGGCCCGAGTCAGTGGCCCTCTAAGAAGTGTATTAGATATTTAGATGTTATACCTTTGACAAACTGAAGTTCATGCGTATTTGTGGTGCCTTGGTCATGTCATCGTCTGAAATAAAAGAAATAATGAACCTTCTAAAGTGAAACGCTGACTGTAACACAACATATTCGATTAAAAAAGACCAGTGTTTTCAAAAAGTAAACTTCTTATATGTAGGCCATGAGAACGAACAGAGACAACAATGTATCACCAATTGCCTATTATTCCAAAGACATCATGAAGAAGCCCGCACATCTCGCCTAGTGGTGACTTTATCGTGCGCCTCTATTAAAAGATAGTTGTATCGAATTCAGCCGTCAGTTAAGCACCCGTCACAGACAGCTGCTAACCGCATCCGCTTTGACAAAGCCTTGCTGCCTTATGGTGGAGTTTGTGCAGAGGAACGTTCGCTCACCCCACTTGAAAAACGGATACTGCGCAACACTGTCAGGACGAAAATTACGACGGACCCTTAAGTAAGGGTGTGGCGCGACAGCGTAGGCTACCACCTTCCATATAAAGCCCCGCTTTAACCAAGCTGGTTAACGGATCAAAGCTGGTTAAAGCTGTATGAACGTGGTTGCGTGGACTTGATGTAAAGCGTGTGACTCAGAGTGCTAGTAAGCATCCGAGCTGATTCTGATATCACCGTGCCGTATGAACGGAGGTACCCGACTTGTCACCTCCTGTCAAACCTAATGTCGAGCAACCATACGTTCAGTTAGTGCTCGGCTATGTCAGCCGCCAGCTACCACCTGCCAGAGCCATGTTCGTGATTTTTCACCCATAACGCCACGCTTGCGCCGGATTTTAGGGGAACGGGACCTGCCATGGTATTGAGTCAAACACTCGATAGGTTTAACGTGACTGAGATTAATACCGCTCGAAAGACTTTTCGGTGCAGTTTATCTTGATAGATTAAACGTTCTTGATTTTATCGCTGTTTTAACGCTATCACCTTCTAGAAGCACACTCGTGAGGTGGGACTGTGGTGCATGTAGCCCACGTTGCCACGTGCGACATCGATATAAAAATCCGCTTTAATAACGCTGCGCATGCATAGCTCAGGGGCAAATGGCTAACTAGGGATCCAAGGCTCCTAGAAGGCTGGGTTCTGGTCACACCACCCCATCGTAATAGCGACACACAACTTTGCAGCGCCTGCCATTTTGACGACGTATGGAAATGTGTGCCGGTTAGGTCTGGTCAAATGGAGCTTTCATACTAAAACTATCCTTGTTTCCAAGTTTAAATTACTGAAACGTAGCATAAAGCGAATAACATACAAAAAGTGATGCCGTCGTCCCAGTAGAGAGATCCTGATGCTTCCCCTTTCTCGTCAGGGGACACAAATAGCTCCAGTGCCTCCGTGGGACTGCAAGAGAAAAGAGCATTAGCACCTTAAGTTCCTGAATTGATTATTGATATTAATCGCAACAACAAGCCATCTGAATTAATGTTTTTCAGGAATCGTCATTTTTCACCTACGCCAGTGGCCATTAGGCAGTTTCACAACACGACTGAGCAGGCGAGATTAATCTACGTTGTCGGCTCTATTAAGAATGGCAGAACACTGCACCAAGTGAAGCCTAATACAGTGTCTTTTGTTTTATTTGCAGCGTTGGCAGGAATTTATATTTAATTATTTGACGTCAGTTCAGTTCAGGCGTTCAGTCGTGTCCGACTCTTCGTGACCCTATGGACCATGTCAGGCCACGCTTTCCGGTCTCTCACTATCTTCATAACATCACATAGCTTCATCTGCAATGCCTCGAGAATGCCATCAAACCATCGCGTTCGCTGCCTACCCCTTCTCCGGCGACCCTCAACCTTTCCCAACATCAAATCTTTCTCCAGCGACTCCTCTCTTCTCATCAGATGACCAAAGTAGCTGAGCTTTAACTTTAGAATTTGACCCTCCAATGAGCAGTCAGGGTTTATGGTCGACAATATCGACTGATTTGATCTTCTGGCAGTCCAAGGAACTCTCAAGAGTCTTCGCCAGCACCACAATTCAAACGCGTCAATTCTTCGGCGGTCAGCCTTTTTCACAGTCCAACTCTCGCATCCATACATCACAACTGGAAAGACCATAGCACGGGTTATACGGATCTTGGTTGGCAGACTAATGTCTCTGCTCTTTACTAGGCGGTCAAGGCTAACCATTGCTCTCTTTCCCAGAAGCAGGCGTCTCCTAATTTCATGGCTGCAGTCTCCTTCCGAGGTAATCTTGGCGCCCAAGAACAGAAAATCTGTCACAGCTTCCACTTCTTGTCCATTGATGCTCCAGGACTTGATAGGGCAAGACGCCATGATCTTCGTCTTTTTAATGTTCAGTTTAAGCCCAAACTTCTCACTCTCTTCTTGTACGCGCATCAGAAGTCTCTTGAGTTCCACTTCACTTTCTGCCATTAAAGTGGTATCATCCGCATATCTAAGGTTGTTGATACGTTTTCCAGCAATCTTCACTCCAGCAATTATTTGACGTAGTTATAAATAAACTACTTCATTTTGCTTTTGGGCCCTCAATTAAACGCCCCTCTTGGCGGCTGTCTAATGTTCTAACTTAAAAGTAATATGCCGTGGTAGTGATATTTCAAGCCTAGAACTAAGATCTGAACGGAAAATAATAGAAGCAATATGAGAAAGGTATTAACTTGCTAAAAAGTTCAGGCTCAGTGCAGGTATTATATAAATACAGACAGTTTAACTCAGTTAATCACGGAATATCATGCAGCAACAAAACGTCATGACAGGATTGTGTTTTCTGTGTCCCAATTATTAAACGTTATTTTGCTGTGTTCATCAGGCAATCTAATTTCCAGACTACACATTACATGTGCTTCACAAATACGATCTCATTAAAGTAATGCTTTCATTAGCGATGACGTTGGTTACGAATCAGACTTTGTAGGAGAGCCTGAGGGTCACTGCTGCACACGATACATCGCGCGCCCCTTATTGAACAAAAAGGCGTTTTGTTGAACGGATCAAAGCTCACCGGCCTTCTATAGTTGACTTACAGGAAAGAAGATGCGCAGTAAGTCACATTTGTTTCTTTGGTCATCCTAATTTCCTCGGAAAGGTCAAAGGTCATATTGGCTACAACCATCGGGTGTTTGCGAGAGTGCGGGCAGTCGTGCTGCGGCACTAAAATGTCACAAAGCCTCACAAAAGTTTCTTTGCCGATGAATGAGTGCACGAAATGCTTAAATCACTGATCAAGTCAAGCCCTAGCTTGGCTTAGTCAGTGACTGCAAACCTCTTGTTAGTTTCTAGACCTAACCCCAATGTGACCTCCCAGATATATTCTCATCGACGTCGTGCCTAAAGCATAGATATATAGGAGTTCCTACTTTCGGCAACGCAAAAATGCCAAATGCGAGCGGAACACCGACATATATGAAAACATAACACCAAGAAACTAACACTGATAAGGCTCGTATACAGGTTTCACACATAAACATCATTTAGAGATTCTACTTACACATTCTCCTCCCCAGAAATGTGAAGCAGGGGTACTATGAATCCCCCTCTGATGTGTATCGGGATATTCGTTCCGTCCAGCGTAACGTTTGCGCCATGCCCCAGGTTTGTCGCCCCGCCCTGCAATTAGGCGTATTTGAGACAGCGTTTCACAAACAATGCGAAGCACTGGTCGGCAGTCGCCTCCCAGCGCAATATGAGGCACCTTGAAACAGCAACACATCGGCATAGACCACAGTGCCTCTCCAAGATAATTTGCACCAGGAGAGAGGTTAGAACAGCACGCTTCGTTAAGCTGGCGCTCATGAGTGGAGATGATCGTATTTTGTCAAACTCCACAACAAAAGTAGCAACATAAGAAAATGTACACGTTAAGGTATTATTTTTAGGCACGTTAGTGCTGAATAAAAAGAAGAAAAAACAAGTTTACTAGCCTAGTGTTTTATCTTATATCTGCAAAAGTTTAGAGCGGCAAGTACTGCCGGTGTCTTCCCTATGACGGTCACGATATTAGGAGAAGAATAAAGCGGTAAACGTATGACTGGATTACGCTGAGGTAAAAATACGGCACCCGGTGCCACTCACGTTGTAAGTAAAACAAAACGCACACTTATGCATAACTTTCATGCTACTTTTATGCATTACTGTACTTTAACGTACAGTCAACTACTTTTACCGAAACCCCTTACGTGTAACTCACGTAGCGCAAGAAAGTGTTGTCTAAATTAAGCGCTGTTATAGTTTGCGCCTGGAAAACTCTCAACAATAACCGCTAAGTCTCGGCACAAACAGCCTCCCAGATATACCCAGAACTCCCAGAGCGTTCTTACTGGTTGTTCATTCCGCAGAGGAGGTATAGTAATAAGACATTCGATACGTGGCGTTTGATTGAGTTGTATGCTTGCTTCGACGTTTACATAAATGGCATAAATGGCGCATGCAGACGCGGTTACCTCGATCACCGGATTCCTACACACACACAAAAAAAGGTGGATTCGTTTATCGCACGAGGGAAAGTATTTTTTGATGGGGTAAGTACGGAAGTTAGCTATTATGAGAGCAAATACGGTAATGGTATACCAAAACTTCGCTCTCACATCAACGATCCAGCAATTGCGAAGCCATGGCTAACCAAATGGTCAATTATTATACGCCTTTTTTTGCTTCACGGGTGCCTGAAAGACTGGTTCGTTGCTTTACGCCCATATAGTGCTCATACTCGCAGGCTAGCTCCGTCTCTAGCGAAGTAAGCCCAATGATGATAAATTAGCAGATTTCTTCGGCTACATTTCAGCGACGTTAAAATGTTACACCTCGCTTACTTTGTAGAAGTCGCACCACTGGCCTGCCGGCAGGTAACCAGTGACTCCAGAACCTCCCTGGTAAAACAAAAAGAACGGTGTTCATTCACAGTGACAAAAATAAGGATGTCCCACTGCCGACAACGCTGATAAGCCTAAAATTTATTTTTATTCGCTTGAAAGGATTTTTACCTTAATTAAATTGTTACCCAGCACCTGCTTTGTAAATCTTCTCACCAGATAAATGAAGATTTGAAATGAATGCTCAACATAGGGGTCTTGCATGAGGGCAGGAGGCGATATTCAACAACCGCTAATTAATTCTTTGGGGTATCGGGTAGTTCAAAGTTACGCCCTGGCATTTTCTGCGCCGCCTGCGGTGCTTCGCGTTTGCTGGTTGCTGTGCCTGGTGTTGTTTATGAAATTTTGACCAAAACTTGCATTTAAAATTAAGACATTCTGCTATATCTCCTGTAACAGTGAATGAGAGCATTTATTTTACAAAGCTTGAAATACATAGGAGTGACTAAGACACAGGTGTTATCAGCACAAAAAAAAAAAAAAATTGCTGATGGCCAACGTTGCCTCGTACAACACAAGAAAACCATCGCAGTTTCCTGCTATATGTTGGCGTTCCCTTAATTATCGTATCTGTTTTTTTTTTTCTGGAACAAAAATGATTAGGTTAACATCTGCGGTGGGTGACGGCCAATACATAACCTCTTTTAAGTGCCACTGTTACCAAAGCCCAAAAACTGTTGCCTTACCTTTTCCACCCTGGGCGAAACAAGGACCGCAGCGCCCATCATGAACTGGTAGCTGACGTTCACCGCATTAGGATCAGCCGGGAATCTGTTCGAAGAAAGTTGCGCACTTCTGACATTTATTGTGCCACCTAGCGCCCTCGAAAAACGTCCATCGGCTTCCTATCTGGCCTTTTAATCACCCAAATTTGCAGTTACGGCCTCCTGAAGCTTGGATTTTCTAGAGACGACGAGATATTGGAGCTTGAGAGACACAGTTAATGCCAAGCCAGACGGCTGAAAAGCAAATTAAGCGGGCTGATTAAGGATGTACTTCGCTAATGCAACACTGCCAACCAAACCTGCCATTTTCAGCATTGTACAGCTCGGTTATACAACTTCCTGAGGACATTTCAGAACTATAAACCGGGCATCCTACTATCAAAGACTGTCATATATAATTCGAGGCTGTGCAAAAATTAGCGTATCCTCTAGAATTTACTTGAAGCCCAATTTGGAACCATCCATCAACGAACAAGCATGCCTAATTCGGACAGGGATTGTGCATAGGCTTGAACCGAGCTTGAAGACACGTGCAGTAGCAACTGCTGTAAGTTCAGAAAATGGAAGCCAGTGTTTTGTCGGCCAGAAGTTCTCATAGAAGCTTGCTCGTTGAGAAAATTTAGTTTCTAAAACTGGGGTTCATACGGAGTAAATGCATTGTTGTCCGCGCGCTCTTTATTTGGTGTATCGCTGTGTTCATTACACTCACAGTAAATCACAATGGCTGAAGGCAAGCTTCATTTTGCAAGTTAATGTTGCAATAGGAGGATTTATCTTCGTCTGCAGACGAAGATAACTCCTCCTATTGCAACATTGGCAGCGTGGTCATCGCTGGGAAGCTTTTGTTTCGTTCATAAACGATTTTGCGTCCGAGAGAAGAACCCTGCGAGTAATGACCGGGGTGCCGAGATGAACAAAAGTCCCACTGTAGAAACTTTAGCTTGCGCAGTTCGACTTTAGGTATTCATCTTTTTCCTCTCGTTCTACCATCGATGTCTGACAGCGAATATACTGGAACACTACCATGTCTACAAAACGTTTGACTTCAATAAGCTGCTTCAGTCTCTATATTCTTATAACTTTCATCTATTACTGAAGGGTGATTGCAAAACTGCTACACTTGCTGTTTCATTAGGGCTTGTGTTTCATCGTAGCCGATGTTTTACTATGACCGTTGATTTGTTATAACCAATGTTTGTTATTGCTCTCACTATGAGTTAGGACGTTATCAACACACCATGTCAGCTTTTAGTATACCGATGGCTAACGCTGCCACAAATTTACTCCTTTACAATTCGGTGCCTCTTCCTATATCTTAATTGAAATTATTATTGAAGAAAAATTATTTCCAGTAATATACAGGAAATGGGCCTCGGGTGAAAAGCTACAACGATAGCTTGAGCGATGACCGAGGCCCAGTAATGGCAGAGCAACAAGACGTGTGACATTAAGGCGAAGATATACATATATAACATGAAAATTATGAAGCACAGAAAGAGCACATATATAAAAACGAAACAGCAAGTTAGAAACCAGCACAGTAAATTAATGGCCCACAATAATGCAGCAGCATGAACGAAACATGGCAAAACGTAATGAAAATGAAGTGACTATTCTTATAATAATGGTTTAAGACAAGGAACGGAAAGTACAGAGAGACAGTATATCCTCATCGCCTATACCCTCATCGCCTACTTACGCATACATGACCTTGCACGTTCCAATTACTATCATTTCAGTTTACATCAACAAATCAGCAATACTCACTATAATACATTTACTACTGTACGATATATACTAGTTCTCAGCCATTACTTACTGCTATAATCTTGATGCAACTTAGACACCTTCGAGACACATACCATCGACGACTTTTTTTAAATCGCATGTCAAAAAACATTCAAACCAAACTCGGAGCTTTGTAACCAGCTTTGCGACACTGGTGTCGTAATTGCCTGGCTCTCGTGACACAGTAGCTGGCGTCCGAAATGTTCATGCTGTTCCACCATGTTTTCTAACTTTCGATGCATTCGGTTTTCTCTCTTTGAATGGTATCTTACTACCACGAAGCTTTTTTAAACACGAAATACGTATTAAAACCGTGAAATAACTCTTCAATTTTACACGTCGCAGAATTTGCACGATGCTTGCAGCGGCCAACACAGCATCACGCATACCACCACGTTTAAAGCCTACCCCTGTGTGCAACAACCAAGGCACTCGCCTCCCATTGTCAGTTCTTGGGCTACTCACTCGTAAAACGGGGCGCGCAGAACGGAGCTTCCCCTGGTGTTGGCCTCGTAGAACAAAGTGTAGAGGTACGGACGCAGACGCTTCTTTGTAGCCAGAGCCAGGGTCGACACGTTCAGGAGTCTCGCAGACATCCCGTTTCCCTGATGAAAGAGTTAGCTTAACTGCGATTCTAGCACTGGCAGCCCAGCTTGTACAATCGTTTGCATTACTTCACATGTGCTCGGTCCTCTCGATGACGTTCGCGTATGACAGATAAACGACACAAATTGGCCATCACAACGGAACTGCATTCAAATTTTGGTTGAAATTTATATTTTGTTTTGCATTCATACCAGACTTTATGGTGCTCTGTCACTGAGCTTCAAGCCAGGAAATTGCATCTATACTACCACATGTAAAGCGTAAGGTGAGCGGTTGTTCACACATCGTGGGGGCTTCGTACAAGCACTGTAAACCCTCCGTACAAAGACATCTATTTACTGCAATTCCGTTTTTATGCACAGTCTTATATCTTCCCAGTCCGAAGGGCAACTCAATGAGTACCTCTTGGACGCATTCGGCATTGCAGTTCTTCCCGAAATATAAAGACTCCGCAACACAAGTTTATGCGCGAGGGCTCTAAAGTGTTAGGAGGCGAACTCTTAGGCCGAAAAGAGGAAGCGTCGAAAAATTGGGACCATGCGTTTAGGGGCGAAAGTACAACACCGAGTGCCATACTCTGCTGCTTCTAATCTATCTGCACGTTATTTATAATATTGCGGTAACTCCAAGAGCATTATGAATGTAAAATTATTTTCTTTTTCTTGGCGTTGTGTACGAGCTTACCTCTGCCTCTTCTTCTCGTATCTTTCGAAGAGAGAGGGGAAATAGGGCCGACACTTGAAGCCAAGCTATGATGGCATCTTCCGAGTCTTCGGAACCGTGACAGTACCCTCCGACCTATAAATATGAGCAATGTTCAGAAACACTACTATTTGAGGAAAACCTTGAAGTGTACTTAATCCCTCTGAATCAGCCTATAGCTTTAGCGTGCGCACACAACTGCAGAGCCACCGTGTACCTCAATGGACAGCTTACACTTCTGTATAAACAAATGACACGGTAAGGCACTGAATGGCGCTTTTTGGAGGTGAAAGCTTTTCAAAGTCCATGATAATTATCTCGCGTTCGTGAGATCTGCAAGCGAGATTCCGCAAGATCTGCCCGTGAGACGTCAGAATAGGTTCCGACGTCGACATAATTTCCCCTTTCGGATAGTTTGGCCTTCTTCGAGAAAGAAGGAAAGAAAGAAAGAGAGAGAGAGAGAAGGAAAGAAAGAAGGAAATAAATGCAATTATAAAAATATACAGGCACGCAAGCACGCAAGAGAAGAGGTAGAGGGAAGAGGTAGAAAAGAAGCAGGAGGGCGGCTAACGGAATTAAGCTCTTAAGCGAAGCTAAGTGCAATCCTACAATCTTACATCTCATTACGTAAACACGTCTTGGAGATGTAACGTGGCCTTTTTCACGGCCGGTTTAGACTGAATTTCTTCTTTCGCAGACCTGGGGCAGGTAGGTCAAAGCCAACACCTACCAGCTTTCCTAGATGTGTGACCCCACTGCAGCGTGAGAACACTGCATTGCACTGCGTCACATGTCTACTTTTTATTGGCTCAGAGAGAACCGAAGAATGCATCTCTAAATTAAACCTCTCTTTTTTGGCGATCAGACAACGCGGTGAAGTCGGCTTCCTAGCCTTGGTGATGGACATAGGAGCAACTATCTGCATCGCGCATTTTCTCGATAACAAGTACTTCTTCAAGAGTCAAATGCCTCTTGGGATACTTCTTTTTCAGCGTGCAAATGCTAGACAAGCATCCCTTTCATCGCGCTTTATTTTGCTCATTAGGCGCTGCTTCCATGCCCTGTCGCAAAATATTTAACACTCTGGCTGAGAAGCAAAGAAAGCCGGCAAGAGCCTTTCCAAAATTAATGCGAAAGGTGAGGATAATAAAAATTCGCATAATAAAATTTGTCAATATATCATAGGCGGTGACGTGCTGACTGCTTTCAGACGTAGTTTCCACCATGCGATGCGCTTCCAGCAGCACTTCTCTTTAACCTCTCCGGGTGGCTCTAGGGTAATGTGAAAACGAATTGTTCATGATTCCAACTACGCACCAATTTCGTCAATGTTTTGGTGAAACGCGAAGTATACTGTTCCCTCGAAGCTTTCCTTCAACTTTGGATAAAGTCAAATATTCAGTGATGCAGTGCCCATATGGCATACCATAACTTGCCGCCTCTGTCATCGACGTTCGCCTAATTAATCTCCGAAGGTATACGAAACTATATGGTGTCACGACAGATAAAAGCGGTAAAAAATCTAATAAAAGCAGACTACCACCACTTATTAGAATGCATTGAGAAGTGGTGGCGTCTTTATAAAGACAGTAGATCAGCTCTTACTTTAACCCCTTAAATGATACAAGAGTAAAAAGTGATGTGAGATGGATATTAATTAGCACCCTTAAAACCATTCTAATTCGAAAGCGCCGCAATTACCCCTTCCGACAGATCTGCAGAAAGGAAAGGCTTCAGTATTCCCATTTATGTCACTTTGTAAGAGCATCACTGGCTTGAAGACTTCCTTTTTTAGGAACAATATCGGTTCACTTCTCTGCACAGAGCAATCAGCGGCACTTAGCGCAGTGTCATCTGGACCTCATACCGTTATTTCCGGTCCCGCTAAACAGAACGCAGTTCCCGCAGGCTAAACGCATCAGTCGTTTATTTTGTCCTGTTTGCAGAGCAGCCCGCTTCTATGAGATCTGGGCGCCACTAATAAATGTCTCAGGAGAAGACAGGACATAGAATAAACGCCTTACCAGCGGAACTCCAAACATCGAGAACTCGACGGCCTTGATAATGGCCTTTCGCAGGCTGTCCCAGCTGCACTGGGGCTCTTCGAACCAGTGGCCGCCGAAAGACCCGGAGCCGGAGAATGTACTACGCGTTAAAAGCATCGGTCTGGATCTGTTTCCCTTCGAGTTGAGGCTAGTGAGACTCCTGCAAAACAGGACAAAGTACGATCGCGAATCGAAAATACTTGCAGTACGAACGCTGTGATATCAGAACAACACTTCAATACAAGGATCCTACGAAACCTGCTAACTAGCGCCGCCGAGCCTTCACTGGGAGAAGGCACACTTTAGTACCACAGATTTTACGCATAACGCACTTGGATTTACCCCAGGCTTTAGTTTCTCGTTAATCGCCACACACATCGAAGGCCTCGATGTCTTTCTTGCTTGACATTTGTTTAAAAAATATTAAAATTTTAAACAATGCACACCTATGAAAATGGTGAACGTTTATAACGCTTTCGGAGAATGAACAAGATAAAGCAAGAATCCACAGTTCCCACCACTTTTTTCAGCGACATAAAATACTACGGGAACCGCGCATTCTATCATTAGGACTTTTTGACGGGTTAGTTGGTACATGATCTTGATTCTTATAGCGCTGATGAAACATCACAGGAAGAACGACACAAAAGGACACAAAAGATCATTAGGTGCCTAGTTTGGAGAAACAAAACCTGAGAATTAACAGAGAATGGGGTTTTTACATCCTAATGGCCGCATCTCGCGTTAGAAAACTGGTAAGGAGAAATTCGGGTATGTGTCTCAAAGCAGCGGAGCGGCCTCAGGCTACATAGTGCAGATAAGTGAGATCTCTCAGGAAACTATAGCCACCGCAATATATTCTCGTCACAATATAAATACAGCCGTTAGCTTCTTGCCATGCAGAACAGGGTGGCGACTGAAGTGAACTGAACAGCTGTGCCGAATTCACGGGGACGTGAAGGCACGGTCTTAGGCGTCTGTGGGCTGTGCGATGTCAGTGCACGTTAAAGAACCCCAGGCGGCCGAAATTTCCGGAGACCTCCACAACGTCATCTCTCATAGCCTTCGTTTCTTTGGGACATTAAACCCCACAAACCAACTAAGGCACTGTGGTTATTCTCTCTCTTTAATCGACATACTGACTTTACGGCATTCCCATGACTAGAATAACCAGCGAACAATTCCAAGAAGTCCAAATTCACAAAACTTAGATGACGCTCCTTTCCCATACTAAGCTCTGAAGCCTTCATCGCCGTTGGAAACAACGTGGGTAACAGCAGCCCTTAAGCTCCATCGTCTGATTTTGCTTTCTCTGTTGTGGATAACAAATAGAGAATCGATTTATAGCTTGCGACCAAAGCGCATGTGATCATCTATGCACGTGAGTATAGGAAAGAAAATACCAAAGTTCAGAGCCAATGACATAATTTCAAACGTTTGGCAGCATTTACAAACGTATACCCCACCATAAAGGCAGAAGTTTTCTAATTAACCACAGTTTTCTAGCTGCTTCACTCTTCCGTTACTTTCAGTGCAATAAACTACATGAGCCTATTAAGTGCGTAACATCGAGCAATCGAAGCATGTGTACAGCGTACTCACTTCCACGTCGTCTCGGCGTGATGATACCCGTAGAGGTTGTGGAGGATGTAGTGTATCCCAGCAGACTGGTTCACGTCACCGCATAAGCTGTTGTCAAACAGTCCTCCTCTTGAATGTCCACCTGTCGTGTGCATTTCTCTCATAAGACGCCGCATCCGTGACAATAACGAAAACTGTACAATACTTTTTTGTATTTTGACCAATGGCTGAAAAATCTGCGGTGCACCTTTCGCCTGCATGCTACGCAAAGACGGGAGACAGAATGGGCCGCGTAAAGAATACTATGCCAAATGACTGGCATGGGATCTCCTTGTCCGTACCATGTGCAATTTCTATGCCTACTAGCGGTGCTGAAATTTTTACAGCCTTGACAGCTGCAGCAAGCGATTCTTCCTATATCCTTCCCAGCAGGAATATGATTAGAACAGCTATCTGGCGTTTAACGATTAACGCAGACTTAATGCAGGCTACTTTCCGCGCCAAGCGCGAGCTAGCCAACGATAACTGCGATTTCTTTCCAAACCCAGCTTTGCTTGCGGTCAACGAATTGTTCATTTGGGTTGGATCGTTGGTTGCTTTCACCGATTGTTCCAGTTTGATTATTGAAGCGTTACTTCGAAATCGCAATGGGGCAGTTTACGGTAAGATGACCTAACCTGTTCGCTGAAAACAAAACACACCCACAAGTCACGGGGATCTGTAGATAAGCCAGGAGATAACGCGACCAAATAACTCAACCTTGTGTTTTTACATGAAAGCTTCCCTAAAGATTTCA
This sequence comes from Amblyomma maculatum, assembly GCF_055883805.1. Taxonomy (NCBI): domain Eukaryota; kingdom Metazoa; phylum Arthropoda; class Arachnida; order Ixodida; family Ixodidae; genus Amblyomma; species Amblyomma maculatum. The sequence goes on from NC_139346.1 coordinate 122,947,080, forward strand.
TAGTCCTTATTTCATCCACTAAGGAGAAACTGCCCACATATGCGACAGTGTTGGACGTTGCATCGTATATTTGTTTACTTCCTTTCACAGACTATGCAGAAGATGAGCTGAGCGTGTTCCCTTTCTTGTCCTGCCTCTTGCGGGCGCAAAATTTCCACCCACAATGAACAACCAACTCGCTCAAAATGCAACGATACTGGGCTAGTTCGAGTGTCATTACCTTGCGAGCAGCACACCAGACGGACAACAGACAGAAAGAAGGAAGGCGACAAGCGCTTGCTCGCTTCTTTCTGATCGTTTCTTCTTCTGGTACACTGCTCGAACATAATCATATAATATCCCGAGGACATCCAAAACAAGTCATTTTTGTTGCATAAAATATAAATCGACTGTCCTTAATTTAGCACTCATGCGTGTATCTTGACGGATGGCAAGAACGTTATTGGTCTGCTTAGCTCAAGTAAAATTAAATACAGTGCAAACTGTATTCTCCACCCTCATATATCACGCTCGCAAACAATATTCCACTCCTGAAAAAAAAAAAAAAGCACAGCAGTTTCCAGGCCAAAATTTCTTTTCTCACCTCATCATCAACAGTTCAATTTTAGCCTCCATGATTACCTATGCCCACGCATAACCCGGCACACTAGGCCCATCCAAGACCGCATCCTTACGCCATACTTCTCCAGTGCGAACTTCTTTAAAAAGTATTTCTTTCCTCGCACTATCGCTCAATGGAATAGTTTGTCTGCACATGTCTTTGCTGCGCGTGATGCTGCCGATTTCGAACGTGTGTTTCCTCTCATCTGAGATCATTTCTTCGTTGTTGTTTTTTTCGGTGTTTGTTCCTCCTGGCATATGTACAGATTATCTGGTATTATTTATTTTTATATATACATTATAGCTTCAGTCGCTTTTTATTCTAGGACGATGCTGTTTCAAAGCGATCCCTCTTACACTATATTGTCTCCATGTTTTTCGCGTGCATGTCAAATTCTTTCCATGGGGTGTTATTTGTTTCGGCTGTGATGCGCTGGATATTATGTCCATGGTTGTTGCCATATATTGTCCACTCTTCTTGGCCCTCGGGCTGCAGTATATTGCAAATAAATATTCATTTCAAGCATGTGGCGTCACCTTGCGTACCCACAACATAAGTAGGGTTGTTCCACTTGTTTTGTCGGCACTTCGTGCCTGTTCCGTTGACATCGAGCGTGTACGTCGGCTCGTTGAGGTCCTGGAAAGATAAAACACACAAGTCACTCTTAAAATCGCCTCCTCGCGTTGTGAAGCTAATCTACGCATTCTTTTGTGTGTGATTTCGTCCTTTTTACAAAATCATGGATCGGGGGTAGCTATAAATGATGTGCGAAATTCACATGGAGACATCTAGTGAAAAGAGAGCCAAACGCGACATTATACATTTTGCGAGTGACGCAGTGTTATTTTCGGCTCACACTGGAGCGCATGCTTCCCAGCCACATATACGTTATCATTTCATTTCGTTCATCAAGAGTAGTTAACATCTATCGCACCGTAATCTAGGTTGTCACACTTGGCTTATTAACGTATCGCCGTCGAGTCTTAGTACTATAGCAAAGCAATCCCGACGCTTTCACTTCCCACAGCAGATATGCGGTTGTGGCGTCTAAGCGAGACATTAAAAAATCAAATCCTTTTTCACGGTGACTACGTTTGATGAAGGCGAATTTAGAAATATTTGATTGCTATCCAATGACCGTGCGCGTTAACAACGCATGATGGCCATAATTAATTCGATTCTTCTCACCGCGGTGCCTACTATCTCCTATAGCTTCATCGTAGTTCCTTTTCCGGTATCCACTCCCGTGGTACGGCTAGGCCTCCCAATGCAAGCGCGAAAAAAGCGGCACTCTTCCGACCGTAACAAAAACTCGGCGTAAGATGAAATTAAGCATCGCGAGAAATGCGCCCATGCTTTTTTTCAAAAAATGAAATGTCACTACTACCCTTTTTTTTATTTCAGTTTGGGCTCACGAGATTGGTTATGGAGTAATTTAAAATTTTACATTCATGTTCTCAGTAGAGATCTCCTGCATAAGATTTCAACACTAGAACAAACTCCTGTGTAGTATTGTTTATATTTGTTATCCAGTTCTCCTGATTATGTATTTTTCGTTCAATATGATGAATGAAAAGCATAAGTTATTCTATGCGAGTAAAAACCTCGAACTTTTCGAGACCACGACTATAATTATTCTCTTTAAGTAGCTTTATTATGTTTTTTTTTTGTTGGTTGCTGCTTTAGAACTGCCATCTAAAAATGCTTTTCAGGCCACAAAAATGTAAAAAGCAGTGACTAAAGTCTTTATATCTGTGATCTGCCTGAGCTGCTTTTGGACGTTAAACCACACAAATCAAACCAAACCAAATATGTAAAAAAAAAACAAAAAAAAAAACGTTGCTTGCTTTCCATTATAGTTTCTGAAAACAAGGACCATAAAGCTTGAACTTGTTTCCAAAAACAAGCACATAAAGCCTCCGAAAGCTTTTGTAGTTGACGTGACCGCTATAAAGAGAGAAATATTTTTTTTTCGCGAACACGAAGTGTAATATCCCTTATGAAATCGGAAGTTCTCTGTCAGAAGATGTATTTTACAAATACCACTCATGTTATGCATACTAATTGTCGTAGGCTCCAGCAACTTGACACAAAATGACCGTGTTAATATAAGAAGTTTGCCTAGAAGGATGCATTAGCGCCATAATCGGGTAACCAACAAGATTGTACCACAAATAGAGGAAGCCACAAATTGTTTATTCAAAAAAAAAAAAGTAGAAAGCTGAGAGCGTAGTTACAACCGTGTAGCACGACTATTCGAGCATTATCTGTGGTGTGGCATCAGGGTACTTTTTCCAAGACCTGCTTTATTTCTTTTTTTTTTCTCGAACATTCAGACAGCCGGAGGTGAACAGCCCAGTTCACGTGAACGTCTTTCAAAATATTGCTTACAGCACTGACAGCTGTCCCCTACATCTGTTTAGATGCGATAGTTAGAGCGTAAAACTTGAACCGCGATGCGGTACGAACCACCTTGAGAGACTGATGTGTTCGAAACTGAGATTGTGACCACAAGGGCGTATAGAGGTTTGCGCAACCTCTCATTCCAAGCGCACAGAAAAAGCGGGCCCGGGACACTTCCCTGGGGCACACCAGAAGTGACATCTAACAAGCACGAAGAAAACTTCCTAACGGTGACGTACTGTTTCCTATCACTAAGATAGGCTTTGCTCCAGTGAACAGTACTTGAAGGAAGGCCAGTATGTTCCAGATTAAACAACTGTTTTGCATGTGGAATCCAGTCAAACACCCCGAAGAAGTCAAGGAATAGCATATCTAATTGACCGTTCCCTTCTAACACACATCCAAGTTCACGCAGAGTCGAAAGCAGTTGCCAGTCGACAAACCGTTTCGAAATCCGTGTTGGAATTCCGATAATACCTAGTTGTCCTCTAGATGCTGTCGAATATATGATGCTATAACATGTTCGAGCATTTTACAGCTCATGTGATCGAGATTAGTCGATTGCTCGAAACAGATAACGGTCCGCCTTTTTTATAAATTAGAACAACACGTGTCTTGCGCCACTCTGCTGGTACTACGCCTGAGTCAACGGATAACTGGAAAAGATTAGTAAAAACAAAATGGAACTATCTGTTTGACTTAACGCTTAAGGAAAGCATTTGCTACTTCAACCGACACTGGTGACGTAATGAGTTGCGTTTTGAAAGCTAATATTCGTAGCGTTCAGACCTTGACATAGCTCAGAGAATACGCGTTCAACGCGCTCTCCCAAGCATCAGTGGTTGTAGCGTCGCAAATATTTATTTTCTCGACGTGCTGATTTTCCCGTTGCAATTAGCGCCAACCTTTTGGACATCGCTTCTAATAAATTTGTTAAGAACATGGGAGAAGGAGCAACTTAATTGCTTCGCTTATTTTACGCAGCGCGCTATTTTTTAATTCGGCAAAAACTGGAGTTGATACCTTGGTTTGCTTCGCCAGCCTTCTAGTTTCGCGCTTAATATGAATAATTTCTGTGGTTATCCATGGGCTGCGACTTTGCTTACGAGTTAGTTTTGAGGGGATAAACTTATCGGCAAGCCTACAACATAGTAACAAACCTAGCGCCATCTACCCGAAAGAAATCTTTCCTAAAAGCGACAGTTTTAGCTGGTTTTGGTTGTTTAGATGGTGATGCAGACAAAAATAGTGTTAGCTTATAGACCGATATTACGTTTTGAACTTTTACAGAGACTCCCTGAAATGATTCAGCAATAAATGAAGAACCAGAACTAAGTTGCCGTGAGTATAGGTTCGTGCACCGTTCGGCATATGCTTAATGAGAAAATATCTAAAAGAGTATCACTCTGCAAGGAGGTTCCATAAGTGATTTGGTCCCAGTCCAGTGAAGGAATGTTAAAGTCCCCAGTTATACTTGTAAACCAAGCCACTGTGCCTGCAGATATGTATTTCATATGCCTTCTCCCACATCGCCCCCATCATGATCTTCTTTCTTCTCTCCTTCCCCAGTGCAGAGTAGCAGGTCAGATTTGAATTATTCCGGCCAACCTCTCCGCCTTTTCCTCTCAATAAATCGATCTATCTGTCTCTCCCCAGTTATAATAACGTTTTTAGATTGTAGCCTAAGAAGATTGTCGTATAGATTAAACATGAACATATCATGTGCCTTTGGGGTGCGGACAGCGCGTAGAAAGAATTAGGAAAGTTCTAAGTTTTAATAATATTCATTTTTACCATAGAGGTATATTGAGGGATAAGGTGGACACCAGGTAAGGCGCAAAGGACGAATTAGTTCTCTAGTTTACTAAATGCGTTAATGAACTTTCGAATTTTCATTTAGGGAATACCCTTTATTTGCGGAATTTGAGCTCGTCTTCCAGGTAGTCTAGGCACGAATGAATATTTCCCTAACAAAACTGCAGCAACCGTTACAAGGCCCACAACTGCGACCCTGATAGGCGGTTTCCTCCAAAAACCTAGCGCTAGCACCCGCGGCGTAGACAACTCGGCCGATGCGGGCTTTGAGGCTGGTCTATAAGCGCATTGACCGCACGCATTGGGCACCGACGCGGCGACTATCAACGAGGCCGCGGTCGAAACAAAATTGACAAAGAACCACCGTGCCCCCCCGCCTGGCTCCCAGGGGATGCCAGCAGAGTCACAAAATCTCCACATGGAGCGACCTACTGGCGCTGTGATGGTGTGGGAAACAGCCAATCAGGGTGACATATGTGGGCCCTGTAACACATGCTACAATTTTAAAAGAAAGTTTATTTTCGCGGTTATACTATTTGGATGACGAGCTACATACAATTCTGCAAGTACGACATACATCCTCAAAATGAAGATTTAAAAAGTAATTATTCTAATTAGTTAATTAGAGAACTAACTCAACCATTCTACTTCTTCCCTGGTGTCCGCTGTAGCCTCGAATATGGTTCCGGGGCTAAAATTATCTAAAGCCGCTTGCATTTGTCTTAAAATTTTGGACCTTCTAAAAAAAATCACCCACTGTTTATCATTATGCCGGGCCCCTGGATTCTCTATATATATGATTTGGCTGATTTTTCAAAAGTTGAAAAATGCGAAGAGAACAGTCGTGCCAGTGTGGAACTTTAGCTGAGTCGGTGCCAGCTTCCAGCACTCGAAATGAGGGACTTGAACTTTCCACTGCATCAGGGCATGAAGCGCATTTACAGATTTTCAGTGGATAAAAACTTTCCCCTCACCTAGTTCTGGCTTTCTCTGCAGCGATATGTTTGGAGAATTGGTAGTATAACACACTTTAAGTAGACCAAAAAGCGATGGCAACGACTCTCTTTTCTCGATTTTCTCGACATGGCTTAGAGCATTTAATGCTTATCTTCATTTATGACAAAATTGTCAACCCAGCAAAGTTCCCTTGACTACGAGTGAGTGCTCTAAATTCAGAACTAGCAGCACGGCACTGGCAGTGAAAGAAAACAGTTTTTTTTTTGCCAAGGTTACGTTGATCATGGCAAGGACAGAACGGAAAGCTGCCCATATTAGCTTATTTAAATTTCCTTCCTGTGTTAAGCTTCTATGCGCTGTACAAATATACTTACCAATATAAGCCCATCAAATCCGATCCTGTCTTGTAAAAGCCTACAGTTCTCTTCCCAGCTCTTCTCAGCGTCAGGGTTCGTAAAATCGATAACGCTGAGATTCCGAGACTGCAAAGAAGAACACGATTACTGTACTGGCGCAAAAACAGGCGAGAGCGCATCAACCCAAGATTGCATAATAACAATGAGATTTATTCATCCAAAATGCTAAGCTTTAAGCTAACCCACGATATTATTATTATGTTCACATGTTGCAGTCCTTTCGTATGGCCTATAGCAGGAGTAGGCAGGAATAGTACAAACGGTATAGAGCGCCAGCAACGTACAATGCAGGACTACTAAAGAAAAATAATAAAAAAAAACAACAAATAAATACCACACGCAAACACGCTCGAAAAACCGTCCACGCACACAGACAGTCGTACAGTACGCTAATAAGTTTTAATCCGGTCCAGAAGTTCTTACAGCGAAAGATACCGGGTGCGGCCAGAAAGCAAGTTCAAATTAGATAATGTTAGGAGGGAAAAAAACTAAACCTAAATAAGTTTTTGCCGTGCGCAGAAAGCTCTAATGTTTAGTGGGTCGTGACATCTTGATGATTTTGGTCAGGCGAAGGTTAGGTAAGTTATGCGAGAGACAGCAAGGAAAAGTATTAATGGAATGGAAAACCTTTAAGGAATCAGCACGATGATCGATGTTCGGAAAGAGGAGGTAAATTTACTGATAAAAGTGCGGAAGAGGGAAAAAAAATGAACGAACTGCTTGCCTCTGCACAGCCTCAAGTCTCCTAATTTGGGTTGCGGAGTTCGGGCTCCAGACCAAGGAGGCATATTCAAGAAAAGGGTGGACTACGAGTTTATACATGAAAAGTTTTGTTTCTTTCGGGGCTTCAGAAAACGTACGGCGTAGATAACCAAGTATTTTCAAAGTTTGCCCGTAAATTGAGTGAATGTGTTCAGACCACAGCATGTTATTCGTAAAAGTTTTTCCAATATAATAGCTTAGTGATGACGAGTTTAACGAGTAACTAAATACTAAGGACACTTTTTATTTGTGAAAGTGAGGACAACAGATCGCTAGAAGTTTAAACTCGTCTGCCACACGTCGCACTAAGCACAGAACCTTGAAAAGGAATCAGTACGGTCGTGACGATTGTTAATAGAGCAATACAAGACGCAATCGCCGGCGTGAAGGCTTATCTTAGATATGGTTTGCAGGGAAGGTCATTTATGTAAAGTAAAAAGGTTAAAGGGCCGATACCAGAGTCTTGGATAACACCAGAAATTACTTGATTGCAGAGGATTCGGCGTTGTTGAAGGAAACGAACTACGAACGTTGTGTGAAAAAGCTGGCAATCCAGTGAACTAGACGAGCGTTATTTATAATCGTTATAATCGATTCTAGCTTTTTAGAAGTTTACAGTGAGGTACTGGGTCGAATTCTTTAGCCAGATCTATAAATTTGGCATCAACTTAGCCCCAGAGATATAGGCGTTGAGATATGTAGCGCGTGAAATCTCTCAATTGTGTTATTGCGCTAAACTCTTGTCTAAAACTATATTTGGCAATGGATATTATGTTATTATATTCCAACAATTCCATTATGTGCTTAGTTATAATGTGCTCCGAGAGTTTACAAGACTATCGTGTTATTGAGATAGGCCTGTAATTACACAATTTATGCTTAAACCGACCAATCCCCTGTGACCACCGAAATGAAGGACTTGAGTGTTTTGCATCTCTCATGCTTTATATCATATTAATTATTCACTACTTTGCAAACAGTCTCGTACAACAAAATAGCTATTTACGGTCGTCTGAGTGTCTTGTTCCTTTGTAACACCTAATTAGCCTCAGCCAATTATTTTCTCACTAAATTATCATCACCCTCATACTCTTCAAAGCACACTGTGAACGAATGAGGTACTAGACGTTTCTACTGCTTCCTCCTATAAAAAGCTTCACTTTCCATAAATTTGCTTCATACATCATCACTTAACGCAGAACAAAACCGTGTAGCCCATTTCTCTATCTCACTGAAAACGTTTTCCTCTATATGGACGAAATAAAATCAAACAACCTATACAGATTTCATACATAGTTTTATTTTGCCGTGAATATCTCCTTCCTCTGTAGTGATGGGTAAAACAAAGAATACACAAAATACCCCATAACATCGAAAATAGACCAGAGTTGTTTAAAGACTCAACTATTACTCTCAACAAACAAACGGTCCAACTTGTGCTACCACAGTTGCAACTCGCCCCGCCGGGGTGGTGCAGTGGTAAGACGCCCGACTACTGTCCGGAATACCTGAGCTCGAACCCGATCTCGGCGGCTGCGTTTCGATGGAGGCGAAACAAAGAGGCATCCGTGTGGTGTGCGATGTCAGCGCACGTCAAAGATTCCCATGTGGTCGAAATTTCCGGAGTCCTCCACTACGGCGTCTCTCATAGCCTCAGTCGCTTTGGGACGTTAAACCCCCCAAACCAAACCAAACAGTTGCAACTCGACATATTGATTGCCTGTGACGATTCAACATCCGCCGGCCACGTGGGAGTCAGCCGCACCCTCGTGAGTATTAGACAAAATTACTATTGGCGCACGTTGCTCCCATCGATAAAAGCCTACTTAGAACATGCCGTCAAAGTCGGCATGGATCTCCTTGGAGCTTTCCCGAAGGCTTCTTCTGGCAAGCGCTGATAGTCACTGCGACCACCTCCTTGACTAGGTACGCTAATACAGCGTTCCTTGGGAAAGCACTGCCGATGAAATCGTGCAATATTTTTCCACAGCTCTGTTGTGCATCATGGAACCCCCGGCCTTATTATTACTGAATACGTGACAGCTTTCACATCATGCTTACCCTAGTCTGTCATGACTCACAAAAAAGCCATTGACGTGCGACAGGCGCATTAACGCAGATGATCGAGTTGCAAAAGACTGAATCAAACACTGGCCAAAGTTCTTTTTATGGATGTTGATGTTAAGCAATTGTTCCTTAGCACCGTTATGCCTCAAATCCGCCCTTATATATTGCCTCTTCTATATTGATATGCAATCAACCAACCTATACTGATTTCATATATCATTTCGTTTTTACGTGAATATTTCGATCTCCAGTAATGATATATTAGGCAACTAATGTACAAAAAATACCCAAAAATATCGTTAATTGACTCGAGGTGTCTAAAGACTGAACTATTACTCTCAACAAACAAACGGAGCTATTTGTGCTACTGAAGAGACGACCCGAGTGGTCTCCTTTCACTTTTTATCCGGTCGATTATCTTCGATCGACTTCGGCAATTCCTTGGAGATCATGCAGCTAGTTGACCTTACTAAGGCCCTGAACTGATCTCGACGCCTTCATTCACAGTGGTAAAGAACGGCGGCAACTGGCACGCCTACGCATGTGCCATCAAGGGAAAGCTGACGTTGCTAGATATAGCCTATGCCTGGTCGACCACCGATTAGTCAGTTATGTACCAAGCAACTTCGCTTGGGTTTGGAGACCTGTCTGTCGCCGCTGATTTTCGACAAGTTGCTGCGCAAACATTTCCGCCTTTAAAAAATGGCGCAGTGCAGAACTGGTGTGGCGTACATAGGCTCCTATCGCAGCACAGTCGCACAGACTCCTAGCCACTCACGTCGTTCAAATGAAGTCGCATCACCATCGAACGAATGACGTATCTTGTTTTAACCACTCCTCAATTCTCGGCGATAATTTACGTCCGCCCTTTTGCTACTTTTCCACCCTAGTTAAATTAATTGGTATCCCGTCGATGCTACAAATGAGAGGAGCAGTGATCAAAGCATTAATCAACCAAAAGCAAGTCGATCATTGACAGACGTAAATATCTATCCTGCTAACGCGCTCTAACTTTTTGGTACCAGCTAGAATTTACCGATTCAGCCTCTGGCTTCCGTTTTCACCTGCACTTTACAATATTCGTTTACAAAATATTTTAATTAAACCAACCACATGTAAACATATAAATCTTGAACACTGAAGGCCCCAACGAATGAAACGAGGTAAGAATATATGTCCAAACTTCATAGGTTGAGTACGCGAGTAAAAAGACAAGTTTGTCACTGAGTGTTGTGCCGAGCAATACTCAGTTTGGATGGCCACAAGCGAGAAACTAAAGCAGTCTTGAAGTGTAAAACAACTCACATTGCCAGTTTCCTCAGCGCCATTCCATATCAATGGAAGCTTCGTTCCCGCATCTGCGAGAGCGATAGGGTCCTGAAAAAAAAAATGGCGAAAAGAGCTATTGCGGGAGCTAACACGTCGGCAACAATTAGGTAATATACAGCCTTACGGACCTCTGTTGAAGGTGTAATTGACCCGCCGTGTCGAAGAAAGGCATATTGCGCCATTGTATATGAATGCCTTATAGGAAACAATGTTTCTTGAAGAAAGCTTTAGTACCAGCTGTCAGAAGGCGCCACTTTTACTAAGTTCAGAGTCTTTGGTAGCAGTAGCCATGACAGATATCTAAAGTCAGCTTGCGATACTACGTATTCGCATCCTTGCTGCTCCAATATACCAACTGCGCCGGTATTTTCGGGAGCAAGAAGTTGGTCTCCACAGCAGCCTCGGCTGTAGGTTGTAGGCTTAGCGATCGTACTTAATGAGATGGAAAAGTGTGCCTACTAAGCTGCAGAACTCCTGCAACATAGTGCGCCCACGCTTCGACCTCTCGCCCTCAATTGCGGCTTCAGTGGTCCCTATTCAGAAGCCGGACTTCCTTTTTTAGCCCGAATTGTCTTGACACCCCCAGATTTTCCAACCAGCGGGATTCATCTGCACTAGAACAGACATTTTTTCAATCTCCTCGGATTGCACTGGAATTTTCACTTTAAAATTTACACGGTTTCCTTGTTATTTATGCCAAATTTCGCAGCTGTTTGAAGCTTTTTTTGCAGAGCAAAAATAATTTTAAAGGGAAAGATTTCTAAGGGAAACCTTTAATACATGACCACATCGTATGCAAGGCCGCCTATATTTGCTCTGCGCATGCTGCAGACCAAAATCCGGAGTTGCCCTATCGTCATGTCAGAGAAATAGGGAATCACCGCTTCCAGTTTAGTTAATCAACACACTCACAATAGGATTTGGAGACTGAAAAATCAGATTTGATTGTAAAATCAAAATGCTAAAAACAAATCAGAGCTTCCCTTTAAAAACACTGTTATTAAGTAGTGAAAGTGTATTCACTCGGGACGGCTCTACAACATGACTATCAAGCATCAGCACCCTGGATTGAACGTTCGCAATAGAAACAAGACTGCAATTACTGTAGAAGGAAGTTCATTAAGTACATCCCATAGGTTGGTGCCCATTAAGAGCGGATAACCCTAGTAGAAGCAGAAAAACGCGTAAGGAAGAGCAGGAGGGCTACCTAACACGAAGGGTGCTTCTGAAAGAATGGAGGAATATGTCCAGGCTCCCTCTGAAGCAGCTTTATCTCGAAGCGGATGCGGTTTTACGTCCTCGAAGCTGCACACTGTAAAGACGGGCTAGTGGACGGCGGTGCGGGGTAGCGGTACTCGATATATAACGAGATAAGAACCTCCCAAAGCTGCGCTCCGAATTCGTGTGACCGAACACCGCGAACCTATAGTGCCTTGTTTCCTCTAGTTGGATAGCTTTCTTTATCCTAAATATATATATACTGGTTCACAAGCCTGTCTTTATTAACCTTTCTCCGTGCTGTTCTTTCATGGAATTTACTCTATATGAGTGCGAATATTTGCTCCCTAAGCCTGATCATATGATCGGAGGCAGCGCGTTTCACTCCCGCCGTTACGATTTGCTGATTTCATCATTCGTAAGTCACGATGTCGACAGGGAAGAAAGTGATTCAAATGTGCAAATGAAATTGATGTAGCCCACAGATCGCAGAAAAACAAACAACAGATGTATCAAGAAACAGTGCTTAACGCCCCTGAATATTGCGCGTCGTAGACCTATCCCTCTATACGCTCGAATGCGTTCGGGACGCAGCCATCCTGAAATGACTCTTCTTACAGCGAATTTTAGGTTTTAATTCCCTTCGACGATTATAAAGCTAATAATTTCACGAAGTGTTTTAAACACAAAGTGGATAACGCTTAATAAAATAAGATTATTTTCGTGGAATTTAAAAGCTTCAATAATGTTTAGTCAAGTGATCGCCTTCGAGCAAAAAGCCAGCGACATTAGAAAAAGCAAAAGAATGAATATTGTATTTCTCTGCCTACATTTTTCGTGGAAAAAGAACTGAAAAGTTCTTTTTAACCAAGACCTTCATGTTTAATTTTACGCTCCAGCGCAACGGAAAAACGTGCTTTGGTTTTACTTTATTATTTCAAAATGCGGTTAGCTCCCTAAAAGCAAACTACACAGTGTATCTTTCAGAAACGAAGAAAGCTCAAAATTGATTTAATCCCTATCCGCTCATTGCTTGGTAGATTAAAATAGGCATGTGAATTTCGATCAGCCCTCGGGCTTTCCACAACCAATCAAACAGCAGTGACGGAAAATGACTCGACGTAGGCTTGTGTACCCAAAACACTGTCAACGTGCTGCTGTACGCCAACCCCAAAGCTTGAATTTTATAAATAATAGAAAAATCATACTCACGGCTCTCAGCAGAAACTTGATGCTAAAATTTTTCATTTCCTTTTGTAACTTCCGAATTTCTGTGACGACATCGACATCATTAACATCCATCCGTCCATTCGTGAAGCCTTCGTTGAGGTGCAAAGCTGCCTTGAAGAAAAGGAACAGAAGAAAAAAATGAATGCTGTGTGGCCGCCCAATCATAAACAGCAATTTCAAAGAGGCAGAGAGGAGGAGCGCTGTATACAATTTAACCATGATCTTACCGAGTGTTAGCGTAATGCAATCCTACAACTAGCATTTCATGTGCGTCGAAGCCACGGCAGAACGCTCGATAGTAAGGAAACAGCTGTGGTGACAAATAATCTTCACAACAGGATTTTAAAAACTCCCTAGAAAATCTTAGGCTTGACATTTGCGGTAAAATAAAGCAAGAACAACAACTTCAAATATAATGTTTCTCAAATTACAGCAAGAGGAAGTTTTTTTGTGTTTCTTTTGTACTGTGGTCTCCTTTGATAATTTAATATTTCCAACTTTTTCCTAAAGACATAAAGCAAGGTTAGCATCTGTTTTAAGACACGACTGAACGCCTGAACTGAACTGAACTGAATAAGTAACAACGGATACATTGAATATTGTGTGCATATTTATATTTTGGACGAAACATAAGTTCCAAATATGCACCAAAGTGAAGACGTAAGTAAGAGGTTGTTAGATATGCTGCCTTAGAATCTGTAATAAGACTTTCATAAATAAAGCGCCACTCAAGAGTAATAGGCAAAGCGCCTTTGCATACCGCCGTCATATGTCTAGTAACTCAGCTGAAAGGACGCTGTCTGCCTATATGCATCCATCGTCTTTGTGGAAAAGGATACGGATACCTCCAGGAATATGGAGAAAGTTTCTTTTCTTACCAATTTACGTAAGACCTGTCATTTGTTTTGTACAAGGAAGGCTATGGGATCTAAAGTTCCAGAATTTCACTGACGGTACTATTCACGCGAAAAGGCAACTGCACTAACGGTCGCACTGAGAACGAATAATGAGCAACGATGAGAAAGAGGAGGACATCAAAAAGTTGTCCGTCCCAGCATGGAGGGAAGAAAATTACACTAAGGCTAGCTCAAATCTGGAGACGAAACTTTCGCAATTGCGAGGCCCACTAGCAAATCTACAAGTAAAAAAAAAAACGGAATTACATCGGGAGTCTCTAAAGATGCTGTCCCAGCTACCACCACCGAGTGTACTGAGTGTCACGTAGAGGGTACGTCATTCTTAACACGGAAGATGCATTGGCCCTACCAATCCCTTCGGCCATCAAATAAAGCTCCAGTCATTTCAGTAGCCACTGTTTCGGTGTAGTCATTCGGTATGCACTTAAATCTAAAGCAGAATAATATAAAATGTCCGATGCCGCTGAAGGCGTTAAATTTGCTGAGGTGGCAACTTCTCATTTTCTCTCGCTCCGGCCTTTTCAGATATCCCTGCGGCTCGCAGGAGTGGTTCCAGATGATATTATGCACTGACCTAAATATCGTATTGCAAGCGGAGTTTACTAATCCCACTCCAATCTTCTCATGTGATTTTTAAAGCATCGACACATCTCTCGAAGCCATGAATTCGTCGCTCTATGGTTAATTCTATGGACAGCCCCAAACGCCGCTACCATTTTCTTGGGAGAGCACCATTTTCTCCCCGCTAACCAAAGCAGTCCTTACAATACGTTTGTCTCTTGAAACGAAATGATGGCACCCGCTGATGGCAATACCACCCTTCTAATCCAACCTTCATCACTTAAAAGGCACATTCTCTAGCTAGCGTTGGCCAAAAATCTCAGCTAGGTTGTCTTGCATCTCTTTACTAAGGAGTCTTGCAATTACCCGAAATCATCCTTGCACACACAGCAAACCTAGTTATCTCGATCGGTAAAATTAATCGATACTAGATTCATCACCAAAGTCACTCTCCACTCACAGCAGCATGGCGTCTGGGAAGCCGCCCTCACGCCCCCGCAGCAGCAAACCCTATTTCACTTTTTTCTAAAAGCAATGGCCCCAACATCAGGATGCTAACATATATCGAAACGTGCTGCGGCATCATGGTTTGATCGGGGCGAAAATATCTGTACATGCAGCGTGCCCACTCACCACTTCAATGCCTGCAGCTCGGAGCTCTTCCAACAGTGACCCCACGCGGTGAAGGGGCACATCGGTGGGCAGGCTCACGTGCTGGCCAAATGCCCACAGTGGAGGCATGGCCGGTCTTCCGACTAGCTGAAACAGGCCGACCATTACGCACAACGTGGCTTGCAAGTAACACAAGCAATAAAAAAGAAAATAGTTCACAGCTTTTCCGCCCAGCCAAGAGGCTCTTAGGTGACAAGCTCACGCACTTAAGTTAGTACGAAGAATGGCCCTTTTAAGGCAAAAGCCTTTAATGGCTCATACTGTCGTTCGCAGAAGGTGTCACACTTTGCGGCCACCCTAGGTCAAGTGATGCCACCCAAGATGACGGCCACCATAGACCACGATGGGTCAGCCTGGGCCCACGCCACCCAAAGGGAGACGTATTAAGGCGTAAGCCTTAAGGCCTATTAAGGCATATTACACTTTCGTTGCGTGGAAGGCGGTAGTTGGCAGCTGAAATGGTCGAGCACTAACTGGGCGTTGGGCTTCCTGACATTACATTTGGCAGAAGCTGCCAACTCGGGCCTCTCCTTTTATAAGGAAGGGGGATATATCACAATCCGCCTGCCAATACCCTTGCATTCACGTTATCCCTAGACCAGGCAGGCACGTCCATATGGCTCGATTAAAGCAGGCTTTATATGTTGGCTGGTAGCTCACGCTATCGCGTCATACCGATCCAGGCGTCCGTGCGGCGCTTTTCGTTTGGTGCTTCCTCGAACGCCGCACCACACAGCCCACAGAAGCAGATGCAGTAAAACCAGGAATCGGCGAAGTTTCAAACAAAGGCTTTCGCCTTATCGCACTTTAGTGGCTCAAATTGCCACACAAATGTTTTTACTATCCGGGCCAGTCACAAAATCTCGTTCCTCCATAAATCTAAACAATGAGAGAGAGTTTTAGGAAAACTAATATCGAGAAAATCACGCACCATTCGACAAATTTTCAATAGTCCGTCAGGTGACAAGGTGTGCCTTCATCTTTTGCGTATCACATATTGCGTTTTTTCTGGGTCATCATGTTATTCACAGACCGCAAGCAAGCATTTGGAATAGGATTCTCCCTAATAAATAACCGAGTGAAAATCTCACGCATCATTGCACTCTTTCTTTCACCTGTCATGAAACAATGTGTATTTTCGTTCCTTTACTACATAATACGTTACCTTATAATCATTTTGTCACTATCTTTGACACTTCAGTAAATTCCCTTTTGAGAGAGATATTGAGCCGTCCGTCTTTTTCTTTTTTCGTGCACACATATGCGAAAGAGGATGCTGGCATCCTAAGCGAGTACTGCGTAATTTTCCCAGTGGTTTTCAGCAAAATCAACTCTGTGAACGCGACTGGCTAAGCATAAGGGATGAAAAATACATTTCCCTCAAAAAATCGAACTTTCCCTTTAACAATGTGCAACTTAGCGCAAACCCAATTCTCTATAAAGGCAGCATGTATACCAAGACTTTTCCTCTTTTTGCCTTTTTCGGGGCTGGGCGAAAGTAGTTAGCAGAAATACACTTTATTGCCTAAGCGGCATTAGCACAAGCACGAAAGCATTGCTATGATTGGTCCTTCCAGAAGTGAATGTGGCAAGCACAGTTGCTTTTCTTTATGGGTTCATATTTAGCCTGCAGTACAATTACATTTTTTGTTCTTTGCTATACCCCCTGCTCGGAGCGGGCAGAAGTGGGCAGTTTATTCGTGGCAAAAGTACAAGACCGAGAGAGAAATAGTAGAATAGAAAGGCCGGAAAGTTAACTAGGCGATTGCCAGTAGACTACCCTACACGTGGGAAGAAAAAAAAAAGAGAAAAAAAAAGGAAAGAAACTGCCAAGGTAAGGAGTACACAACGTGTCCAGAGGTCTATAGTTAAATGGGGTAGAGAGCGTAGACTTAAAGTGTGAAACTCAAACCCGAGCCGTTTAAAAACTTAAGAAGCTCCTTCACTGCTTTTCTTTCTGATGAAGATGCCATCCAAGGGCCCAGAGTCTTAGCTTCAGTACAAGAACACAATGTACAAGAATACACGGACAAGCATACATGATAATATCATGCCTACACGCGAGGCACTCACATGATCATTGGCGCCACAGCGGCCGCTTGGCGCAAACACAACACGAAGGATCGCATGATGGCATGGCACGCACAATACAGCACACACTTCCTGCGTTGTAGCCGAAGCTCTCGGCTTACACCGTCGCATTCTTTTTTGTTTTTTCGGTATGAGCTAATTGTTCCCATTTAAGGCAGGCTAAAATAAAAACAATTTCAGTATGATGACTGTGGTTTCACTGCTAGTAGCTAATGTTGCGTGGTTAACGTACTTCTGACTAAATTTATTGGAGGTTCCCACTAATCCCCCGGTGGTGGTGCAGTGGTAAGAGCGCCCGACTTCTGTGACCAAGGATGCGGGATTGAATCCCGGCCGCGGCGGCCGCTTTTCGATGGAGGCGGAAAGTAAGGCCACCGTGTACTCTGCAAGTCCGCGCACTTTAAAAAATCCCCAGACGGTTAAATTTTTCAGAGCCCTCTACTGCGGAATCTCTCATAGTCTGAGCAGCTTTGGGACGTTAAACCCCATTAACCAAAGCCAGCGTCCTCACTAATAAATGATGAGGACGCATTAGCGGGAAATTTTCATGAACAGGTAGCAAACAGCGGCGCACATACCTGCGTGTACTGTCTAACAACGTCGTCTGGAGTGTCGCCAAGAAAAATGGTAAAGTCAAGAACTCCGCCAGTTGCTCTAAATGTGATCACCTTCTCAGGCTGTATGATGGCATCTGGAATATATTAAAACACATAACACTGAAGAAAGACTATGTGGTTTTTGTACAGCGCATGAGAAACAACTATTTGCATAGCCTAATTTTAAACGACTGCTACGTTTTTGAGCTCAGTTGAGGCTCATGACCATGGCGCTGTTCAGTTTTTATACGTGTAGTTGTCTTTTCACGTCAGATGTGGAAAACGGTAGGAAATATACATAACCCTGGTTACTACTTTTTTGTTCCCTCTTCCATTTTAAGTGCAGCTCAATGCAATAAAATGGTTGTTTCTATTCACAACAAGTAATTCCCTCCTGATCGCATGCAGACAGTGATGTTTCGTCTCTGTGATGGAGTTTCAAAATTCGTTTTCCATAAACTTTCGTTACATCTCAAATTACTTTCTTCACTGATTCACTTTATTTTCACTGTACCTTGAAGGGTCCAGTGCCCTCGTCATGTGCGCAAATTCGTCTTCCGGATCACCGACATTCAGCGCCGACATTTAAGCAGAATCAAAAATCGAAAAAAAAATAAAAGAAACTTATATATAAACAGTGCAACTAAGGTTGCTGTAATTTTATTCCTGTTTTAAAAATTTCCACGTAAGCATTCAGCTGTACTGTTCCTATTAGCCCACTAATTATTCCATTCTTTGCTTCTAATTTATTCTCGATGACTCCTCAGACTTCGACAACGTGGCTCGAAATGTGCGACCTCAATGCTAAATTAAATCCAAACAACATCAGTGTCATTTTAAGTGAATACAGCGAAACACTTTCTTGTGCTTACCCATCGGACTCGCGTTTCTTAAGAATACGCCGCTGGCTTTTCCGTCCTCCTCAATTGTCAGGTAAAACGGGTGCACACCGAAGTAGTCGCTCTTCAGTAATAGGGAGGGGACGACAGAGAGTAAAAGAAGCGCTGCTCTTTGAACACTGCATTCAAAAGCAATATAAATCTCATAGAAATATGCCGATGGCAGCTCGAGAAAAAAATCAATGTTTTCAACTTCACACATCTAGGGCCGCCTCTGTTAGTTCCGTTTTTGGGGGGAGGGGGAAGATGGGCAAGGGGGTCGCAATCGAACTTGGATGCACACAGAATCAGGGCTGGGCAAGATACTTCAAAAAGTATCTTCGATACCGACACTCGATAACTGGAAAAATTGTATTTCCAATACCGATACACGATGCCGAACAGAAATCGATTTCTGATACAGATACTCGATACTGTATCTTCGATACTTCGATACATCTCTGAAATCGCAATATGAAAAAGACGGTAATATTAGCGAACCTGGAAAATTTTACCATACTTTCTAGAACTTTCAGTGGTGCCTATATCACAGATTTTGTTTCAATGAAAGGGCTTAAACGAATCCGACAGCACGAATTTATTGAAGCTCCGCTGTCTGGGCAGCTGGCCTTCTCAGAACTTCAATTAAATTGAAGCCATGGTTGCAAAGCTTCCACAAGCAACCTAGCGAACAATTTCTTTAAGCTAGTGTTCTTCATACGAACCACCCTGTGAGCACATGGCTACATACAATTAAATCTGAAACTTCTTTTGCTGCTCTCCATTTTATATACTACACGTTACTTACCCAGTGGCCCTCTCCGTTTTACTTTGCTATAAGGCTATATGCTGCGTGCGCTTCGGGAACTGAGCAGGTATTTTGATATTAGTGCAATAGCAGACTTTTGATTCTCACATTCTAATTTAAAAGCTAGAGGATAACAAAAATAAGATGGCTGAATGTTTTTATTAGTTTCGAAATAGCCCCGCGATGTGGGCGTTCTGTAAGCGAGACAAATAAGAAAAGTCTCTATATAATTCGACGAGCACGCCGCACTGTTACATTTGATGAAGGGGCCCATTACCAGAAATGAGTGAAGCATAGCCGCGTCGACTCGAGGATCTTGAAGATAGTTAATAAAGTAAAGATTCATTAGCGTCTCTTGAGAGCTTAGTCTGGCGTAGATAAAAGAAAGAATTGTTTTTTTTTTAAGAGAGAGTGGCTAATATGACGTCAATCAATTCGTATATTTCGAAAACATTTAACAGTTTCTTCATTTATAAAACAAGGGTATCTTCACAACTTTTGTTCACGTTTCGCTGAAATGTTTTTGGCAACAAAATTCTTTGACCATGGATTTGTTATGTAAATGTATGCGCTGGAAAAGTGCAGTTATATATCGTTTACGTCGTGTATTTCTTAATTTTTAGGCGTAATAGTTCTTACAGAAAAAGCTTAGTGGAAGCCTCTTCCCGTCACAGTTACAAATAAAGGTGTTTGTTTCAAATCAAATGCAGTAAACTACAAGAACGGCGGTTAGCCGACTGCATCGTGGCCGACTGAGGCCTTAGACGCTCTTGTTCTAGGCGCTAAGCAAAGCCGACATGCGAAGCTCAAGGGTCTGGAGAGCTAGGGTCGCGCATAAGTTACTGCGTTCGTCAGCCCACTGAGCATGCTACTTGACAAGAATCACATGCCTCGGATAAGGATGCGGATTGCAAAGGGTGGGAGAGCAGCTAGGGATAAAGTGTGCGTGGTCCCAACTCAATGTTTGTCTTCTTTGGTGTTTCTTTGTCGATTTTATTCTTTTTTTCTGCGTGTCTGTTAACGGCTCAGCGGCTTCGTGGTACGCACTAGGTGCTCACATGTAAACAACCTCATGAGCGCCTACTTGCCATTGGCGCCTTCAGTGAACGGAGGCTTAGAAGGAAACTTCGAGCAGGAGGGAAATAAGGATGCACTGCGAGCAAAGATGCCTGCCGGCTTGTACTAGCGCCTGGCTGAGCGCCGTCAACAAAATGTCTGACACACACAGTGGGTTCAATATTTTGCGGAGTATCGCGTATCTTTAAAATACACGATACACCAAAATTTTTTTCCGATACCGATACTGCGATAATTTCATTTTCAGCGCTAGATACCTGATACCGATGCACAAAATATATCTAAAGATTGTATCGAGGATACATGTATGTTTGATACTGCCCATGACTCAACAGAATACTAGGTGCATGCTGGTGATTCCTACATCTTCATGTGCGCACCTGCGCAAGTCTCCATCAAATCTCATGCTGTCCTCTAATATTCACTTTACTCTCAAAACAATCATTAATTAGGCGTCTATCTAACACTCACCGGTGCGTGGTGGTTTCGCTTATTGAAAAAGGTTATGGTATTCCAGTTCAGGTCCTGACGCAATGTTTTCTTGTGCGATAAACCTCCGAGGCCGAAAATGTTGGACGTTGGTAATCGAGTTGACACCTGCAAAAACTGCTCGGACAGTAGTGTTCCTGGAAGCGTGGTGTCAAATCTGCAAGAAGGTTTGTCGTTTCATTAATACGAAAGCCGCCGCATCAAAATGTCATCAAAGTTTGCCACTCCATTTATAAACTATGCAGTTTTCCTGCAGACGAATTTGGTCCCCCTGTCCCACCTATTACTACTTAGTTGTTTCTTTTTTGAAAGGCTCATCAGACCAATTTTGCGAAGGATCAAGATAATCGTATAATTTATTTTTGCCAATCGTCTATTGAGTCGCTGTTGTAGAGAGTGACTGCATGACTGAATCTTTATTTATACTTTGGTCAGCTCAACACTTTGACCATTCTTTCAATAGTTCGTTTTTTTTTCCCACATATTTCTTCTTGGGAACCATGCACTGACGCAAGAAAAAACAAGCAAGCTAGGAGCCTTTCAACAAGCCAAACCCGCTTCACCAACTCGCCGCAAAGAGTGAAACTTTATTGCCAGTTAAGTACTCACATTACGGTGCCGTTTCCCTTCCGCCTGACGATGATGCCGAATGGCTTCCCAGGGTCGCTTTGAAGTACTTCGTACTGCGTATCCTCGCCACCAACGCTTGCAGATTTATGATCAGTTTTGTAGCTTTCCGATTTGTCTTCGTCGATTTCAGGCATAATCTGAGTTTTCAAAAATGGAGGCATTCCATTTTAGTGCTTCGAAAAAGTATTAGCTTCTTACAGCCGTGCTTAAATATGCATGAAAAACGTTCCAGGTATCACTTAGTGGTAAAGGATATAGGGGATACACAGAAAGGCCCGGCATCTAGGACAAACATGAATAACACGATCTGTCGGGCTAGTTGGTAACGATCCATATGTATCAGCAGCGCGAACACAATCAGAGGAAAAGAAGAATAAGAAGGACAGCGCTCTGTCCTTCTTATTCTTCTTTTCCTCTGATTGTGTTCGCGCTGCTGATACATATGGATCTAGGACAAACGCGCGAGCTACTACACGCCACCTTGTCGGGGGCTCCAAAAAAGACCTCAGTTGTGGCTGCGTGCTGTATACTGAAACAGTCGGAGCTCTCCCTCCCGCAAAGAAAAAAGCCTTTGTGCCACTGCGTAGGCAGCGAGGATGCAAGGATAAGTAGGGGATCTATGTAGAAACGTTAATACCGAAACTTTCACGCGACACGTTAGAACGTAAATGCGATCGGTAGCAGAAAAATTACAGTCAATAGTACGCACATTTCTTGCTTGTTGTTCGGCATCACGTCAACCGCTATTTCTGCCCCCTGCTGCTGTCGTGCGTCACTGTTTTATATATTCTAGTCGCTCGTAGTTTACATCTGCTCATTTTATTTTACTCATGTTGTATTTCATGCGCAACTTTACATGTGTACCTGTACACGCTTGCATGCTACGGCTGCATGGATTCGCATAACAAGTACCGAAAGCAGCCTGTTTCAGCGCCCTTGACGTAGTTGCCGTCTTAGAAAAATTAAATACTGGTGCGGAGTAGTCAACGAATGACGACACAGCATCTGGGTCGCGCTTCGCCTTGTTTGTGTACCTCTTCATTTCTTCTATAGCAAGTATTCCTGTGAGTTACACTTGCGACAGTAAGTGCCAAGTCAGCTGAATTCTATTTATGATTTGTGAATTGCATTATTGTATATTTTATGTAATAATGCTGTGCTGCCCCTCAAGAAAAACGTCCGAGCGAGTTCTGAATTCTGAGTGACTACGCACCTAATCTGCATATCTCTAAACCGATGTTCGTTCAATTGTAATGTAATCGGCTTCGTCTGTACTAAGTTCGCGCTTACGTGTTCGGGTCATTCTTCTCATCATCAGAGCAGCACAATATTATAATCGTGTCGCTAATGTTCCCTTCCATCGCTGCCACACCCTCATGTATTTGGTCCTCTGGTCTCCCATCAAGAGTTTCCGCGAGATCCTGTCCTCCACAGAAGATGAATAATTGTCGTCACACTGGAAGCAGACCCTTTACTTAATGTCACTACGCATAAGCATGTATGCTCGAACTATTTGAAAACAAATTATTATGTGCCTTGAGTGGCAAGTGGTGAAATGATGCTGAGCGGTGAAGTGGTATCCACAGTGTCTGCATTTGCAAGCGCAAAATTTTAATAGAAAGGCTCCGAGAGTACACATACAATTGCTTCCAGGAAAAGTGGAAAGGTGAAACCACGAGAAAAATAAAATTCAGCGCTACCGCAGATATGTATAACAAAAGCAAAGACCAAGACGAAGTGCAATTGAAAATGGGGCATGTTTCGAAGACGAGCAGCTCTCATCTCAAACAGAGCAGAGTTCACTTTCAAAAATGCAAGAACTGAGAGAGAAACAGGCCCAAGAAATTGAGCGATTCATTGCAGTACTTCTGAGGCCGAACCGTAGAAAGCACAGTCTGCAATTTGCGAGGAGAAGCTAAAATTGATAACCACGTTGTACAGTGCTAGCTCGGAGCAGAAAGATCGAAGACGGCTGCATTATGCTTGGACTTGAGGGATGAAATGAGGATCTCATGTTTACGCAGGGTTCCCCGTTTAGAGGCAATTTGTTAACACTGATTAAATATATCCACCCAGATCAGTTTCTCTTGCGTGCACGTTGACACAGAAGAAGCCTGTTAGCAATAGGCATTCCGCTGTAGCCTGCCGGACGGATAATTGTGCTCGCAAACCACCGCCATTGTTGCATCAGTCAGCTTGGAAAGTACAATTAGGTCTGCTGTCAGTTCCAGAATTGACGCTAAAATCCGCTGTTACACAATGAAGAGCACACACTCTTCCGAGGCGGTACATATTCAGCCTCGTAACACACAGCAACAGCAGCGAAAACAGAACTGCTCCTCGCACCAGTGCCTCCTTCAGACAGTGCCTACAGATTAAGGGGTCTGTCCCATACCGCCTGTTCCTCTCTTCTTACCTTTCGTCAATATGGCTAAAAAAAGGCATAAGCGTGGTGCCCCTTGCATCCACAGAGCCAAACTACCCTCCAGCAGACACATTTGTAGATATGTGCGCACTTCCCAAAGATAGCACTATTTTCAGCACTCATAAAATAATACCATTTTAATACCTACAAATGGGAATGCTAAAAAAAAAAGAAAACTTTTGAGGGTAAGCGTAAAGATTGGCGCCTCTAAACAGCCTCTCAGAGAAACAGACGGACAATCTCAATACTGTGGGGATGTGGGTGACGCTGCAGGCATCGTACTATGGGACACATGGCGGTTGCTACCAGTGTTGCCACAACACTTGGCGTTTTGAGTGTCCCCTAATGGGAAATGCCGCATTATCTGAAAAATAAAAATGCGATATCTGTAAACCTGATGTTGTCTAGGCTAATTACGAATGCATTTCGCAACACTTACCGTGCATTCGTGTCAAAACGCTGATCAGGAAACATGTCACAAGATTTAAGAGCATATGAACGCATATATTGGTGTAGGAAGGCTCGCAAGACTCTAAGGACGATGATTCTCCGCCGCAAATTCTCGCAATAGTATACTAAATGACCTTCCGGCTCTTTCTTCGGCTCACATTTCTAAACCACCTCATCGCGCGAAAGTGAAAAATTTCTGAATCAGTCAAAAGTATCACCTATCGTAACCGCTTATATTGCCCTATTTACTTGTCTCCATTAAAAAAAAAAACATTAACTTTTGACAAAGAATTCGGTACATCACTACAACAAGTGATAATTTCTACTGCTCTGATAGCCATGGGAGTGTAAGAGACATTCTCGCTCTTAAAGAGTGTCGCCGCCGAAGCGTACATGTCCTTTACTCGGGAAAGAAACTTCTGCCTGCCAATGAAAAGGCTTTCAAAACTCATATGGCATCTGTAGTCATAAGCAGAAAGGTTGGCATCGGAATAGGCACATTTCTGGAAGGGGGGGGGGGAGAAAAAACTCTCTGTTCGCCGTATAGATGCGCACTGTGAAGAGTTGTAGAATGAATTCCGCACGCATGTATAACAGTTCTTTTTCAGGCCCGAGCAAAGAGAAAACACTAACAGTGTCTAGTTATTGCAGAAGTTTTTAGTCAGGCAATGAAACCATCCAATACTTATCAATGTCAGTGAAAATACTGTGCAATCCATGCCACACTCACAAAACATCCACCCAAATATTATAAGTAAGATGCTCTGGAAAGTGAATAAAAGGCCACAAAATGCAAGCATTACTGTTCCCTCGTTATAGCTTTCTCGTCGAGGCTATGCCATTTTCATACCACCTGGCATTACCTTGGAGCTCTGACCTTGATAGCGCTGGCCTTGCAGCACAGGCAGCAAATTCCAATTGCCTTCTTTTACACCGGGATAACCGAGTGATAGATCACCTGCTCCATTTTCGGGGGTAAAATGAAGCTAAACGCTTAGGTATATTGCTTTTTATCAATGAGGGCCTTTAGCGTCGCTGCACAGCGTTCGGTATTTGAGGGGCTCACGTACATGCAAAATCAGAGAGTGTGATACTACAGAAGCGACACAGAGCTCATTTCGGAAAATAGTTGTGTTACTCGTTTTTCTGGTATCCTTTTTTGAAACCTCAGGAGCACTATTACCCCTACACTACTTAGCCGGCCACGGCTAACAGCTGGCCGTACGTTTATGCTTGCCCTGGCAGCTTACGTGTACTCAGTTCCGTCTTCTTACCTGCACCTGAAGCATTTTACTGGTCGAGAAAGAGACCTTCATCACGACGTCATTGACCTCTCCGCCAAACAGCGGAGGTAATTCAGGTCTTTTCAAATGTGCGGTGAATCCGCTGCCATCCACGTGCTCCTCTTCGCTCTCTTTGATGTACCCATAGCTGTCTGGGAAGAAGCACGTCGGTAACAAGCTATCTGTGGCCACGTACCGGCACCTGGAATAAATGAGCCGATTATTAATGTGATTAAAACTGCGTTCCTACATAGTGGTTTTGTTCTTTCTTTAACCGCGAACTGTAGAGCTACTAGGGCTGGCTCTCATCTGACACATCAGTTGCCATCTGTCACTGTCCCTTGTCTGTTGTACGCTAGCTGCTATGTTTCAGTTGTTTAACCCAACATACATTCCTTGGCTGTATTACAGCAGCTGCTTGGCGTTGGCTTTTGTTCCTAGGCGCAATGCAAGAAGAGTCCGGTGGTTGCCGGATATAGAAACGCGTGGACGTGACCGCATCCCCACATATGTTATTGATCCTGGTCCCTCTGTACGCATCCCTGCAAAGCGCTCGCAACGCGCCGGCTGGTCTACGTTAAGAAATCTTATGGAGAGAGCTTGAGGAGAATATTTCTCTACGTGTATTGACGAGAACATCAAGAAGGTTGTGAGAAACGCGAGATTCATCATCGCACTAGAGCCAATGTTTGCAGCTTTAAACGTGGAGTTACTACGGCGCCTCCTATCAGTTCAACGAAGTGCGTATCGGAGATACATGTGCGCAATGTAGTTCTTCGGCATGAGGGGTGCAATGAGCACGCAAAAGAAAGTCAAGCGCAGGCAGGTCGTTGAAAGCAATTCACTGAATTACTGGGCCCTCAAAAGCCTTTGTCACGTATGTCGAGTGTCGCACGTGGCCGGCGGACAACTTAATAGCTTAGGCCATTCAAGTCCCTTGCTCTTCACCAAAGACGTAGCGATATTGAAATTGGTGAATACTTTTGCGCTAGGGCTGTGGGCCGACCCTCCATGCCCCTCCACACTACCGCTCTAGCGCAAAATTCCTGCCTTTAAAAATTTGCAAGCGGATCTCCTGTTTTCCACAGAAAAGCTTGACGTGGCCATGTCTTCTTTCAGGCGGTCATTATCACCGGTGACTGATGGTAAAATACACTGCATCTATTAGTCTTGGTCATGTGACTCTATGTTCACATTTGAGCCGCTACGACAATTTGTGGTGCGCAGGCACATCTTTGCACGATTGGAAATCCATTACTCTAGTTTCGCTGCTTAAACTGGGAAAATCCCCTCTTGACCTTACATCGTACTGACCATTGCCCTGGCTGGATGCATTGGAAAACTCATGGAACAAATATTGCTTGCAAGAACTGACTTGTACCTTGAGCACTGTTAAATATATCCAGCTGCAATGCCCTGGTCCCGACGTGGACATCCGTCTATTGAGAGCGCGCTCGACCTGATATAATCAGCTCAATGCAAAAAAAAACATTTGACGCGTTTAACCGTGGTGTTGTGTTCCTAAATGTTGAAGGAGCGTATGACAATGTAACTCACAAAACCGTTTTCTACGCCCAGGAAACTGCTGAACTTGGTGATAGCGCGTTCTGCTGGGAATGTAGTTATATGTCTAAGAGATCGCTCTTCATAGAAAGGACGGATGAACGCATTCACATTTCACTGTGTGGAGTTCCACAGGAACGAGTGATCAGCCCAAAGCTCTCCAATCTTGCCCTTATCAGCCATATCAACTTATACCTCAGTCGCTGCAATGCTCAATTTATGCCCACGGCATCTGCATCTGACATCAGGAGTTACGCAACCAAATTTTCGAGCGAGGCTTGAAAAGGCGGCCTTGGAGGTTTCTACTGAAAGTGTGCCGTCATTGTTGCCTTTACACAAACTCACGTTATGCTATTATGTATAAATGCCCTACACAAGAAGTCATCGCTTCCTTGTAGTAGTCATCAATCGCGAATGATCCAGGACCCCACAATTTTCGTACATAAAAAGCAAACTGCCAGCGATTGCTCAGATCCTCTTGTTCCTCAGAGGAACGTCATGAGGGGGGGGGGGGGGGGCGGGAGGGCGTAAGTGCAGTCGATGATTCAAAATCTGCAACGCATTATTTATGGGATTTCTTCGGTACAGTTTCCCTGTGTCTTAAAACTTGAGTGTACGAACATACGCTATCAACAACGTATTTAAGATAAAGCTCTCCCAATTTCCCTAACATTACCAATACGCGCCTGTACAGCACTCAATGCGCAGGAACATTCAGTGACTGCCTATATTGATTTGACGCGGTAATAAAGCATATTCGTCACCTCTCTCAAATTCCCGTTTTACACCTTGACAATCTTCTGACCACTTGGCTGTATATATCATTCACAAAGACCATTGATGTATATTGTGATTTTCTGTCATTCCAATTTACGCCCGCCTCTTGGCTGTCCTCTCCATTATGGAGTCATCGCCCTCTTGTGATCCTTTCCTTGCCAGGTGTCACGAAAAAGATGGTTCGCCGACCGAATTACGACAGATCACTCTGGAATACACGCATCAGAAGAACGACCACCGGAGGCACGTCTACACCGACGGCTCTGTGAACCGCAACAGTTCTCCTGGCTACGTGGTCTGCCCGGTAAGAAACACTGTACTGAGAAAGTTAGGACTTCAAACAAGATTTCATCGACTGGCGCACAGGCTCTTTGTGTCGCCATTGAGTAAATTGATGACTTAAATCCCCAGAAATTGCCTGTTTACACTGACTGGAAAGCAGCACTACAATGTTTAGAAAATGCGCTTCTTCCGGACTTCCACTAGCAACTGGTAGGGGAAATTTGTAACCTCAACATTAAAGCGCACGACATCATATATCCCTGGCATGCTGTATTCTTAAGCATGAGATGCCATCATAGGGTGGGCGAAACAGAGCGAGCAACCCGGCAGGAGGGTGTTTGTATGTCCGTCCCCTTTACCAAGAACAGACGCAGCGAGTATACTTCCAACACTGACGCGGAGGATAACGATTGTCTCGTTGAATCTCGACTGCTTTTCGAATCGGTGTCTCCTCTCCCTGGACGCTGACCTAAAAACCCCGACTTCCGTCCGCCCTACCAGGCGTGAACAAACTTTGGTGTGCCGCTTGCGGCTGGATGTTGCCTTCACAAGCACTATTCTTTCGTTATCGGCTTGGCTACTAACCCTGCGAGCGACATCTGAGGTAATGAAGAAACCATTTCACATATCCTTTGTTAGTGCACCGAATACAATGTGAAAAGACGCTCTATAAGCCGTGCACTGGAGAATCTATACCCACGTCCGCTGACGGCTGAAAAGAAACTCCGACTGTGCCAGCAGCGATTACCTGTAACGAAGACCTGATAAGAACTCCGTTGATTTTACAGTGCGTATTTCACCTCTATATGCCTTCATCCCTTTTACCCCAGTAGAGGGTAGCAAGCCGGCTTTTTTTTGAAAGTTAACAACATTGCTTTTCCTCCTTCATCTTCTCCACCTCCTCCTAACCATGAACTACCAGTGTCTTTTGGAGCCCACTCTTTTTAATTCTCTTCCCACATATACTCCTGTCGCCATCTTCGAGTGACGCGTTAAGCTGCAGCAATGTTAGCAGGCTTTCTTATATTGACACTTAATTCATTTCTGAACGATATGAACATAAATGAACCTGACTTTAAGTATGCATCTACACGGAAAGAACATACTTCAGTAGGTGCGCATGTTAGTTTCTTCCCCTATGTTATTTGTGAATATTCAGTTCGACGTATCCTCCTTATTTTCCGTTTCTGCTGCACTCAGCCCGCCATGATGCCTGTAATGACCTGTGTATTAAGCTGCTGATATGAAGGCAGTAGGTTCGATACCAGCCGCGGCAGCAGTATTTTGATGGAGACGAAATGGAAGAACACCCGTGTGCTCTTCAACTTCAGCACACGCTAAAGAATTTCCCTCAGACATCTGTCATAGCCTGAGCCGTTTCTAACCGATAAACCTAGAAGTCCAACCCTTTCACCCTCGTCTGACGGTTTTTCCTTGTTGAAACAAAAATACTTTTGCTACTCTGAAGACAAGGTAAACGTGCCTGGCATGTGTACTTATCCAAAAGGATACCGTAAATACCCGAGATGATATTTGCTGAAGGACTCGGAATGCATTCGAATGCAAGCAAGAGAAACAGGCAGGTAAGTTTACTATAAATGTCCCAACGCATGCAGAGAGCTGGTTTAGTTCATAGAAGTTCAACTTCTCAAAGAGTCTTAGGCTATTAGCGGCGCCATAGTTGTCAGGCTTTCAAACTTTCGGCAACCTGGGGTCCATTAGCGCGCCCTGGCATCGCAATTGGACAGGGGCGCCTTGCTTTTCACCTCCATCTAAAACCAGCCGCTGCGGCCGCGATTTGATTCAGCGTCCTTGGGTTCAGGAATTCCTGAAAAGTGAGCCACCGTTACGGGGCGCATGCACCAAGCTGTATTACTCATCAGTGACGTAATACATCTATCTTTCTGCTGTGTTTTCTGTCGCCCCGTTTCCTTATTTTCAATTTTTTAAACTCCTTTTCTTCTCTGTGAGCATCTCCTAATTCTGAGCGCAGACAATGCCCATGTTTCAAACGAAAAAAAAAAAATGCTTAAAAAGGTGGGGGTTCCAGAGATTGTCAGAAGAAATATACTCTTGCCAATTTGTTATTTATGAGAAGGAAAGGATAGAAATCTTGGAAATGAACCAGAACGAAGCTAGTATTCGGGCGATCATAACGTACAACAATGCGCTACACACAGGGTATACTAAACACTCTGCCTTGGGTAAAAAACGCACACATCACATAAACAATCAACAAGTGGACACGCACACGTCATATGCAATAATGCTGCAAAAATATACTGCTGGAAATGATCTAGGATCCCGGCACGCCTATACTAAGGTTAGAAGGTTAGTCATTGATTTCAGTTATCCGCCTTCCATCTGTGCGCCTGTAACAGTCCTTTTGAAAGTCTAATCTGATATATGGGACAACCCTTTTAAGTGCCGTACATTTATTAGCACATTGCACAAGGACGCAAAAGTTAAATATGCACAATTTATTTTGGGTACAACACAGCGCAATGAGATGACGGACGGAAGACCAAGATGCACACAGACAAGCGCTGGTATTCTGTCCGTCGTCCTTTTATCTTTGTTCTACTCAATATGAGTCACCACTAACTAGCTCAACTGACCATCCTACCATAGTGTGTTTGCAATAAATAATAATAAATTATAAATTCTTAGACCGGAAGCGAGGACCGCGCCGGCGGCTCATGTCCTACGAAAGCTGGCAATAAAATGCAGTCTTTCCTGTGAACATTACGAAAACATCGCTGAACCAGCGAAGTAAAATTGTTTCCTATACTGCTGTTTACTAGGAAAACCAACGCGAACGAAACTGGTAAAGTAGCGACAATTAAAAGAGGCGTGAGACTCGGCGCCAGCGAGAATGTCATGATCAAGGCGATGAGAGACATCTGCAATAGAAATAGTGGGGCGGCTTTCATTTCGTCAAGGAGGCTCTTGCCGGTGCCTTTCAGCATGATTACAGAGTTCAATCGAAACAACTGTGTTATTGACACTCGTCCTTATGAGTTCTAAAGCGTCACTATTGTGATAGACATTGTGCGCTGCACTAGGCAAAAACAAGACAAACGAGGTACACAGGACCAGCGAGCACTGATAACTACGAAGGTATAGTTTTCAGCAGGTAGCTGTCAGTGCGCTCTTGCCCTGTGCACCTCGTTTGCCTCGTTTTTTCTAGTGTAGCGTGCAACCAACCAGCCCCCATTGCTGTTTTGTTTCAACTTCCAGCATAGAAATGCAAGGCAATTGCATAAGTGCGCAGCTCACAGCAACCTCAACCTCACTGACACCGACTTTCCCAAATAATGACTGTAGTGTGCAGTATACCATCTGCCAGGGTCTGCTGAGGTGCTCCGTGAATCTCAAGCTCTTAAGGGCAAGCTGTTAGCGTTGAAATCTAGACCTGGCTCTGAAATTATGCTTCAGATGATTGCAGGAGAGAGCGAGAGGCTATGCTTGGCATCGAACCCGAAATAACCTGCATCTCTGCCGCAAAAATGTGCCTATCGAAAGGAAAGACAGAACAGTAGTAGCAGTAGACAGTAGGATAATAAATCACAGAGCGTCGCTTGCGGTCTTTCGTGTGCCTGGCGGCCTCGTAGGAAAGAGTAGCAGAGCGTGAAAGCCTCACACTTGTATAGGGATGCTATAAAATTGCAGATTAGATAGAATCCTCTACCAGTGAGGTCACAGCACAGCAATTAGGAAGCAAGAGTTAGTTTTTATACAATTACCAGCCAACAGCTTTTACTTATAAAGCAAACGGCCCATGTTCCGCTTAACCACGTACAAAAATCAGTTTTAATTTTCCTCTGAACGCGAAAACCATCACCGGTTGCTCAGTAGGACACTGCTGGCGGAGAACTCCAATGAAGTTGTAGACTGAGAGACACCAGCCACAAAAAATTCCATGTAAACACATGTTGCTTCCTCCTTCGCACTAAGTTTTGAGCACTCACCCCCGACGCAGGCAACGCGCGTAGTCGACCACTGGTCCCTTGTGCTCGAGGTCGCAGTCGATGCGCAGAGGAAATGACCATCGGTAGTGTAACTCGACGTACACAAGCACTGCGCAACTGGCTACCAGCACTGCGAACAGCACGATTGCCACCAGCGCACACAGAAGCGGGCCGCCTATGGAGCGCTGTAGCCGACCGGAGGAGGAGCAAGAGGAGGACTCCTCCGGGATGGTGAGCAGCTGCAGGGAGCTCTGTTTCAGGACTCCGTTCTTCTGATTGCTGCCGTTTATGGCACCCGGAAAGTACGTGAACGTTGCAGACGCCATGGTCCTCGACACTCGTCGGGGTAAAGGGCTGAAAGAGCGAGAAAGCGAAGCAATACTGTGGTCAAGAAAAATATTACGCTGAGTTTAACTACGCTTAAACCGACCAAGACGTGCGGACTTTTTTTTTTTTTATTAAGCAAGCTTGCCATAAGGCATATTATAAAAACCCGTGTAAATTATTTTCCGTGAGAAACCGGAGAGGGCTAATGCTATTATTGTTGTCGGTGAGCCATTTGGAGAAGTCCTGTTCCCTTGTTGCCGTTAGCCCCACTTCCCGCAGAATCTGTGTCCTTGATGCCTTTGTGTACATATTGTATACAATTGTATATGTATACAATTGGGGGTCTAAATATGCGTTCGGTTCGAATCCTTGTCGCAAACTTGCCTTCAGCATGGCTAGCATATAGATGCTAAATGGGAAGTGAAGAGTATGTCCCCACACTAAACACTCACGAGGAATGGTTCTGTCACAGCTACGATACAAAATCACGCTCTATTTTGGTTGCCGATTCCTGTCCACACTTCCTGCTCAATGCACTCTTGAGGAAAGTAAGGCTTCCGCTTGACAACTAACCCTTAAATAATTCTCTGGCGATATCATGTATGAAGGCAAGTCATAAGGAGAGCTTGCTTCTGAACCGCCTTCTCGGGACAACCAGACAACCAAACTATTAATAGGCATACACATGAGAGAAAATTGCAGGCTGCCGAGAAACAGGGAGGAAATGTACGCATGGCGCGTGTGTAATAAAGGCGTAGCATGTTGGAGAGCGTGTCTCAATATTTGCGTTTCATTTTCTTGTCTCGCTACTAATCCGTGTCATGCCACGGCAATTCATAGCGTCAGAAGACCTGTGCTACAGTTTCGGCGACGAGCAAATTATTGAATTGAGAGAAACCCTACTCAGCCTGTTTCATCGCTCGTGAAGTGCCGCCAGCAATGCTCATTCGCCCCTCGGACTTCAGGCAAGGGTGCAGACTCTTGCGCGACACAATGGCTACTCCAACCGCGGGACTAACAGGAGGCTTTTTGAAACATGCACTCCTCCAGCGGTAAGCATCAGGAGGTGCCACAAGAAGACACTTAACTTCGTATTGATTAGCCTTCGTGTTCTCTACGATTCGGCACAGTGTTCTCAGTCCGTCCCGCCGTGAATGAAATTTTTAATGGGCATGAGTAATGGCAATCGAAAAGGGCGCTATTGAGAACTTCTTGCTTAAAAACACTCCTTACGTCTGCCGGGATTTTCACGCCTGAAAGCGGGCGTTTTTACGAATGGAATGCTTAAAAGCACCCTTTAAGCTTTTAGATGAAAACGATCGTTATGTTTTCGAGTTCTCTCATTTTGATTTTAATAAAAGCAGGCGTATTCGCCATATTCAGGGAACTAAATGGACGCTCTGACTGGGAAATTTCCGAAAAGAAACAGTGCTGGCAAAAATGAAAAATGTAGTTCTTCTACAAACATCGTTATACATCCACAAGGGTACAGAAAAACAGCGTATCAGTGTTTTTCTGTCCTCAAGCTTCTGCTTTCAAGAACAGAACAGAAAAGAAATCCTTATTCAGATTTTAAATTTCGGTATCTCTCATTGAAACTCGTTATTAGACTTGTATTCTAAAACAGGCAGGCTGGGTGATCTAGATAGTGTCATTAAATTGTTTTAAAAGACTTTCGATGTCCAGTCCGGTAAAATGGCGGATCTTGAATACCTGAGTAGACGTCCCAATATCATTGTTTTGGCATTGTTGTAGTCATGGATGAAGTCGAATCTGATCTCAAACATAAAGTTCTGTTTGAAACATTTGAACAAAAACTAGGAGTGAGGGGTAATTCAGTTGGTCAAATTCACAGGCTCGATGAAAGTTCTAGTAAGAGGCCCTAATTGTATTTTTCAGGACTTCAATGAAAAGAGAGTCATCAATAAAATTGTAACGAAGTTACAGGGTACAGGTATTTTCATACAAAACGATTATTCTCAAGTAACTCTGCGGAAAGGTAAGCTACTATGGGAAAGCGCAAAATTTGAAAAATCAGACTGTAAAAAGGTGACTGATTCACGACAAGCTACGTATTGATAACGTGGAGTATATCTGGGATGAAACCATGAATGCGCACCAAAACCTAACACTCAGCTTACCCAAATTTTAGCGGTGACTCTTTCAGGACACATTTGTAAGGTCGATTAACCTATATTTTCGTAGAATCGTCCACAAAACAGATCAACTCGAATTAACCCTCTAGGAATACGATCCGCACATTCTTGTAATCGTGAAACCATGGCTCAATAGTGCTATACATGAGGATGATTCCATTCCGCCGTCTTTTGAAATGCTTCGATAGAACCGACCCACGAGGGGGGATGGCGTCGCCATTGTTGCCAGTTCAGACATCGAAACCTCCTTAGTGGGCAATGTCCCTGACACGGATAAAAATATGTATTCTGGGAAACGTGTTCATTTCGTATGCTGTTCACAGACCACCAGACTCTGCACCTAATTTCTCGATGAAATCGCAAATTTAGATAGCTGGCTTCCGCAGGCACAAAATAATAATTTGTGTTGATATAAACATTCTCGGTATTGATTAGGAAAATTTAGAGTATGGTTTTGAGTCGTCTAGAAATAGAAATATCATCTTCGATTTTTTGCTTGTAATGATCTTGTGCATATTGTTCGAAATGCAGCGCGTGTTTCCAGCTCATTTTCTGCGATCCTTGATCTGGATTTTGTGCAATCCCATAGTGCAAAGTTTCTATCGACAATGAATTTCTGACCCCAAAATGGTTGTCGTTTCTTTTCCGTTATCTGCTAGACATTCCGATAACCCACCTGTATTGAAAATGGTCAGATTATGCACGCGCTGATGATGTCGGTATTCTAGATTTTCTTGAGGCTCAATTCGAAGAATTCTGCAGTAATAACGTGGGCTTACTGTGAGATAGGTTCCAAACGTTATGCTTTTTTGTCTTGATAACTTCATGCCGAATCGAGTTAGGAAAACCAGAAAATCAACACCGTGGATCACCAGAGGTGTAAATACACCTAAAGGGTAAGGCCAAGCGGTTGAGTAAGAGTGGTTCTGCGACCAATGCATTTACCGCAGCTCGTCTTATTTTATCTCGAGCCAAACACTTTTACATTAAGACCATTTTTCCAAACTTCATAAAAGACTCTAAAGATTTTAGAATTTTTTAAGAGAACAAAGTAAGCTGGTTTTCCAAGTAGTTCACAATGACGTGCTCTTAAATAATTCATGGCAGATAGCGCACCACTTCAATTCTCATTTGCACAGTGTTTTCCCCCTTCCGTTCATTCTCCTCATGTAAACCCCCACATTCCTCAGAACTCTTGTCATTTCTCAGGAATGTGTAGTTAACATGCTTCTTAGGTTAAATAGTAAATCTTCACCCGTCACAGACCTAATGCCCAATGCATTCCTTCAGCGTAATGCGGAGGCAATAGCTCGGTTCATTGTACTTATTTTCCAGGTGTCACTGAAATCTGCGACGTTGTCAGAGATATGGAAGTGTACGCTAATTTTACCTGTCCTAAAAAAAGCGACCCTCTTTCTACATATAACTATCGCCCGATTTCTATATTATCCTTTTGAAAAATGTCAGAACACAGTTTCGAACTATATCTCTGACTTCCTAAAAGAACATAACATATTATCATCCTGCCAGCATTGTTTTAGAAAGGAATTTTCTACTGTCACTCAGTTGTCAACTGTTCATTTCCTATGCTCTGCGCTTGACAAAGGCGGTCAGGTGGATTTAATATTTTTAGACTTTAGTAAAGCCTTCGACCGTGTGCCTCACGATAAACTCGTTTTGAACAAGCAATTTGTCTTCCTGATTTTATAATAGCCTGGGTCTCCACTTATCTTTGCCATCGCATTCAGAAACTAACCACTGACAGTTACAGCCCACGTAGTCTACCAGTCACATCAGGTGTACCAAAGAGAAGTGCCTTAGGGCCTCTCCTGTTCCTAACATTTTGCGACGATATAGTAGACATTATAAACGAGCCCTTAAAACTTCAGTTGTTTGCAGACGATTGTGTCCTATTTGCGAAATAACCTCAGGAAACGACCAGCTTGCATTAAATTCAGCATTGACTTTTTTAAGCGACTGGACGACTAAGTGACGCATGAAACTTAACTTTACGAAATCGATATTTCTTCGCATCTCTAGGACAAACCGTTTACGTCAGTTCGCGTATGCCATCCGGGAAAATCATCTCGCTGAAGTCAACGAATTTAAATACTGAGGAGTAACCATAACAAATTAACTGAATTGGAGAGCACACATTAATAATATTTCATCAGCCTTTCGCAAACTCGGCTTATTATGGCACAAGCATAAAGACGTGATGCTACAGGTCAATCACCTAGTATAAACCTCTCTCATACGTCCGAAACTAGAATATTTTTGCGTCGTTTGGGACCCATTCACTAGAAACAATACCTACACATTAAAGAGAATGCAGCGCCGAGATGTCCGATTTATTCACTCTGTGTATACGGTCGTACAGATTCCATATCTGTTTTGATGGCGTCCAACAACATTCACGCGCTCACTCAATGCGGAAGTTCTTACGTATTGAAGTTTTGTACTTGCTATTGAATCACAAACTTGCCTTAAACCTCCATCAATATCTAACTTCACTCAGCACGCGGCAGATCCGTCATAATCATTCGCTTCCGTTAACACCGTACTTCGCGAGGACCGCTTCATTCCAGAACTCCTTTACTCATTTTCCCCCGAGCTCTATCTGATTGGAACAAGCTGCCCAATTAGTGCATTCAGTCTTTCAGTATGATTGAAGCACACCTCGTGAACAGCCTATAGTTGCCAACTAATGTCTTCTTTTTATCCTCCTTGTATTGTGCACTTTCTTTCATAGCGCTTTCCTGCCCGTTGTCTGTACTTCTGTGCGTCATAACTATCGCATAAGTTCTGCATGCTCCATATTTCATTCCAGAGCAACGGTTTCTCACACGTTTGTAAATGATCGGTGTCGAACGTATTCTTTTCTTGTATGCCCCTCCTTCATTGGGCGCAGGCCTGCAATATTGAGTAAATAAATAAATCGTAAAGGTGCAGTGCGGCGTGGACTGATGAAGCGCGGAGCGGAATAATTTGTGGCTTCAACTGTATCTTCGACTACAGGTCCCTTTTCGTCGCCTTGTTCATCAGTGCTCGATCCCTGAAAACTTATTTTGTATTCGTGCTTACACGTACGTTCGCTTCGTTTTGTGTATTATCAACATATAAGCAGTACCACGGTTACGAAAGTCACTTATCGGTAGGAATGGCATCTCAGCAAGTGGAAGAAAGAAATCAGTAAGAAGGATCCCCGACAAGATCTTCTCCAAAGCAAAAACCTCACCTGACTGCATACGATGTTTACATCATTGCGCCATATTTTGCGCTATTACGCAGTACCGGCCCAACGCTGCATTGCGTCCAGCTGTATTCTGCGTGCGTAAATCGATTTGTGAATTATACGTCCCACCAGTTTTGCTCTCAGTATCGACGGACGGAGCAATTAACGGGCGTCAAAAACAAAACCTCGCTAGACACTTTGGAAGCTTCACCAGAACTAACGGAGTACATATACCGCCCACACACAGCTATTGCTTTCCATTAAAATGTTCTCTCTCATCAGCCAACTTACCCGGTATAAAACCATGGTTGCTGCTTTCACGAATCATTAAGGGAAGACTTCACCGATGACCTCCTAACATATTTTTTCGCATTGGCTACAGGGTGTCTTGCGCACTGACAAAATATTAAAAACGTAAACTCCCATGCTGAAACTTCAGTAAACTTCATCATCTAGTGAAATTTAGGAAAAGCTGTCGGAAGCCGTCGAAGTGAAAACTATACTGTAAATAATGTAGATTAACACAACAAAACTGCCCCAGTGGCAACTAGCTCGAAAGTAAATCATAACTCCTGCGCAACCATGTGAGAGTACTCACAGCTTCCCTGCAACGTTCTCCGGGGACAGTCGCCTTGAGCGGCAGTTTATGGTTGCTCTAAAGAGAGGCGGAAATCTTATCTCGAGGAAGTTGGTTCCCTTGTTTTATACCTGTGTACTCACGAAGTCGCCAACCGAGCCATAACTTCAGGATTTAGCATTAGGCGGAGTCCCATTCCTCACAACGAGCAGCAACAACCTACTTGCGCAATTAGGACTGCCCA
Organism: Amblyomma maculatum; assembly: GCF_055883805.1. Taxonomy (NCBI): domain Eukaryota; kingdom Metazoa; phylum Arthropoda; class Arachnida; order Ixodida; family Ixodidae; genus Amblyomma; species Amblyomma maculatum. The sequence continues at coordinate 122,985,887 of NC_139346.1, forward strand.
GTGTTGCCTAATACCCGAACACTGCAGGGTAAATACTTATATCGTGGCATGTAAGCTCAGTTTGAGAGATAAAGCGCGGAGGAGAGAAGGATGCAGGTGGAAAGAATCACACAAACTTAAGTCACACCTTTCTGTGTGTCCATAACTGCGCCAAATGTAAAAAAAAAAAGACAATTTAGTTTGTATTGTCTTTTGTGTTGTATTGCATTCAATTTAGTTTGATTCAATTTAAAGCACATTGCAAGTTTTATCGTCCCCGCGCGGCGCTTTGATGATTTTTAAAAACCGCAGCATCTAAAATATGCGTCCGAAGTGAGTTCTCACTCACCAAAGGTGAAGAAATCCTTGGGACCTCAAAACTAATAAACAGTGCTTGTAACTGACAAAGCGCTTAAAACCTAAACTAGCGATTCTAATGCCGTGGTTACTTGGAAAGCTTCTAACTTCGCTTCCGACTTGTAACGGAGCTCAAATGTCGACGATATCATTCGGCGGCTTGAAGGCAGTCCAGTATCAAACTATTAAAAAGGTATATCCTATGCTTTCTCAGAGCTGCACGCATTTGCGCTGAGAGAAACTCTAAAGCATGCGTACCCAGGGACTAAAGAGGAGAACACCAACTCACCTGGCCGGCTCCGAATCCTAAAGTGCGCAATCGTCACACGGGCGCAGTAGGACCTAGATAAGCTCACCTTTGCGTCAAAGCCGCACTGTATGACGACGCTTTCAGACGCCGAAGATAAGGCACGCTTGTTTGCTCTTAAACCGGCCGGACACGGCGTGTCTGCATGGACCTGAGCGAATGAGGTCCTCAAGCTTGTCCATGTAGGACTGTCTTCTAATGACATTGGGAGCATTATGGGCGAAGTATTTAGGGAACGCTACCTTAAGGATCTTGGCGTCCTGCGAACCGCAATGTCCATACGCTTTGAAGAAGAACTTTTTGGGCTGTGCACTTTTTCTTCAACAAAACGGTTTACGGTTCTGTTCTTTCCTTTCTCGTGTTTTTCTTTTTTCTTAGGCCTCTGCATACGGATGTCAATAGATACCTCAGCTTCTCACGCTTGTATCACCAGCCTCTCTTGCTTCCAACACTCGCCCGTTTTTAAGTGAGCGCCAAAGAAATCCCGAAAGCTCAAAGTTTCTCAACTTTCTCCTTTGCTCTGCCAAGGTGTGAATGCGAACGAGTTGCGATTTGGCTTTTAATCACGCATATAGTCCACTTCCGTATAACTGAAATTAAACCGTGAGTGTCAGAGAATGAAAGGAGTCCAAGAACGGGGTTAACGTTTCTCCGCTTCTGCAGAATGAGCCCTAACTCCGGCAGTTAACTTTTGAGCGGGTTCCTTATTTTAATGCGAAAGCATTACTTTGCTATCTTCACAGATTTCTGTCCTCCGATCGTGTCCGCAGACCGTGTCCGCAAAATCGTGTCCGCAGCAGTTGTGAGTAATTAAAAAGTGGTAGAGGTTGATGAGTGGTGTCAATCGATAGAGGGTGACGTAATGTTATGTCCGAAATAATAATTAGGCCAAAAAGATAATTAGGTAAATATTTATGATAACTGGTTTACAGGAAAGGAAAGGCGCAGTATCTGGTACACTTTATTTATTTATTTATTTATTTATTTATTTATTTATTTATTTATTTATTTATTTATTTATTTATAGGAAGGAAAAGGCGCGGTAACTGTCTCACTTGTTTTCTGTGGACACCGCAACCGCGCCGCAAGGGAAAAAGGGAAGGTGGGAGTGAAAGTGTAAAGAGAGAAAGAGGAGTCGTAGTGAAGGGCTACGGAGTAATTTCGACCACCTGGGGATCTTTAACGTGCGCTGACATCGCACAGCACACGGACGCCTCTTCGTTTCGCCTCCATCGAAACGCAACCGCCGAGGTCGGGTTCGAACCCGGGTATGGTACACTTGTTCTGTGAACACCTGAACCGCGCTGTGAACACTTGAACCACGCCGTAAGGGAAGGGGGAAGGTGGGAGGGAAAGTGAAAAGAGAGAAAGGGGAGCAGTAGTAGATATGACGTGAAGGATGTGACGTCACGCAACCGGAAGTAGAGCAGAAAAAGGGCATAGGAAGGGACTGGCGCACAATTTGAAAGTACCAGACTAAAATGAGTAAACAAGAAGTGAATTAAGCAATTAGAAGCAACCAGAAGTAACCAACAGCAGCATCCGTGCTTTCGCATTACTCCAATGCACATTCTGCAGCGCTCTTTAATTTTGTTATTATTATTTGAAGATAGTACACTTTAATCGAAGTCAGTCCTGTAGCAACATACCTTGTACCAAAGTGGTCGAACGCTGTGAGGAATGTGACCCCAAGATTCACTTTGCCCGAACAATTGGTAAAATTCTCATGAACCTCACAATGCTGCTGACTGTACACCATGCCGATATGCTAAGTGCTAAGCAGAGTGCATACACAGAAAATATTCTTGAAGGATTGGACAAAAATAATAGATATACTCATTTCATAATGATTATTGGAAAGGCCTTCATGTCCCTCCAGCCGAAACATAACCTTGAATGTTTTAGTTCATCAGCTCAGTGCTCTCTAAACGGTTCCCCCATGTTTGTTGTTTGCGCCTGCAGTAGTGCACATGTAATTCAGTTCCCTGGTAAAAATACGGCTGTACTCTCGGGTACGCTACGTACGGCAAAGTCACGTCATCTTTGTGACGTCAGGGCGAGAACAGCTCCCATCAAAGACAAGTCTTCAATCGGAGATTTCCTAATGATATTGTCCGGTTCTGCTGGATGACTGACTAACTAAACAGGTAACATTCCCCAGAAGCGTATGAACTAAGATGAGGGCACAAGCTAAGTTGAAGAGTTCGGGAAAAGCAAAAACAAATCAGTACGATACATCGCGATCTATGGGAATCAGTTAGGTAGTGAGCCACTCTTTACCAAGCAGTAATTCCAGGTCTAAACCACGACATAAAATGCGAAAGTCGCGTGATTAAGCACATCTATTGGATTAAGCTGGCTACGAAATTGTGAGCTGTCTATTATCTGCCTTACTATATGGACAACTACCTTCGAATTGTAGAAATTCTCACTAACCAAGCATATAGAGATCCTTTCAGCATACATACATCTGATCAAAATCCAGACTAACCAAAGGAGATGTGACACGACCGAGACGAGGCTATCCACAGTGTAGCTTGTGATACTACAATTAAAAGCAGAGATGCCTTTGATAGGCAGTAAGTGAGCTATGTCGAACATGTAAGAAATTCAAGTTGACCGTATCTCATTTCTTGAAAGGTTGAGGGAAAGGTTGAGGGTCGCCGGAGAAGGGGTAGGCAGCGAACGCGTTGGTTAGATGGCATCCTCGAGGCAGTGCAGATGAAGTTATGTGATGTTAGGAAGATAGTGAGAGACCGGAAAGCGTGGCGTGACATGGTCCATATGGTCACGAAGAGTCGGACACGACTGAGCGACTAAACTGAACTGAACTGTATCTCATTTGGAAACCAAAAGTGCAATGTCGCTTGAACTAAGCGTACCAACTGCAGATAGTATAACCCGCCATCTCTCGCGTTCAGTAGCGTCTAATTCTGGTCTGGAAATATGGCTTAAGGGGTCTGGAGAACGGTAAAACGCATTGGAGAGTGGCAGGGCTCAGTCTGGCTTTGATGAAAGTGAAATCTCTGCTGAGACACGCTCTTTCAAAATATTTATATGATTTATGATTTCAAGAGGACGTACGCATATTCTAATTTATTTCTATTTTCAGTTCTATACTTCAAGGATTCAAGAACACCCCTTCACAACACACATAAAGGCAAACATCTCTATGCATAAAAGTGTGTCGCACTACTTCTAAAAGAAAACAGTGCAGAATTGTCAGACTCTGTATATGAAATCCCCAACATAGAAGCAGATATAACACTTACAATATTTCTACTTGTCCAGCGACAAATTTGTCTCTGCTTGGTATACGATGTCTGTGCTGAGTGTAAGGACACAGGTTGCGTCGTTTTTCGTGCATGCGCTTAATCAGGAAGCCTACATAGGAGGAAAATTGGAAAACCATCAGCTTCACAATGCGATAAACTCAGTTGGCTGCGGCGCATGCAAAGCAGCGAGTGGGTCAGCTTAAGCGTTTACCCATGCCTCGTTCTTGTGTTAAGGAAACACTGCAACGAATACTGAAAGTGGATTGCACTGTGATGAGATGTTTCGCTTTAAACTGACCGGGGCTTTAATCGAGATATTCGACATATGATCAAGATATTGTATACGGCAGTGATACAATGTGCGAATTGAGAGTGGTCAACCGCCCTAAGACATTTGCACACAGCCGTAAAGAGGTCCACTGGCTAGGCACCTGTCGATGATGGTTACTAAAGCTGAGGATGATCATTCGCGTGCTTTATTGAACACTGGTTGGCGTTTATGGGGCCACATAACTGCTGAAGAGCTAGAGACTCCAACAAGAAAGTTGATGAAATCGTCACTAAACGTTTGCAAATGCCAAGACTTAAGCAAAACCGTGCTGTAAATTATAAGCCCTGTGCACACGCGCGCGACATCATTGCTTCGGCACTACACCAGAAGTCCGTAGCACAGCACTCGCTACGTTTTTGGCCGGACAAGACTCGACCACACTTCCCAAGCCACCTTACACTATATGCAGAAATAGCCAAATAGAGGAGAAATAAAAGGGCGCAACGTGTCCTCTGGCGCCCTCCCTAGCCACCTTGGCATGGATTTTCATTGCTAAAAAATGCAGGATATCTGTTGTCGGACAAAAAGCAGATTATCAGTCCAACCCAAGCGAAGTCCTCGAAGCTACCAAGATCTTAACAGAGTTTTCAACTTCCTATAATTTGTGTGCTCAAAATTTCTAGTATCAGGGTTAAGTGTCTTCTGCGATTGCTATTGAATGTTTTTTTTTTTTTTCAAAATGGCAGCAAACATATACGGGATGCCATACTGTTGGAAGCAGGTGGCATTAAGCCTCTGCTTCCAGCAGTATAGCAATCCGTATATTTAGTGAGCGAAAATCTACCGCAAGAAAACTCTGCACTTACAGGGAGTACGCTAGGGGACATTTTTGTTTCCTGATTTTTTTTTTGTTGTTTTTTTTTACTGCCTTATAGAATAACTCGTGTTCAGAATACACAGCCCCGATCACTCCCCATTTAATTTCTTCCAATTTTTAAGAATGAAACGCGCCCTCAAAGGACACCGATAAGAAACCTCTGAAGGCTGTCAAAGGGCAGCAACAAAGCCGCTTAATGAGCTTCCAGGAATTACCTTCCATGAAGACTATATAAACAGTCGGAAGCTCATTCAACTCAATTCGCTGATTGCCGCCTAGTTTTCTGCACCATGCACCTAATGTTCTGAATATCAGGTGCATGGACAAATATTTTCAATTAAAATCCTTACTATTTTTACACTCAGTCTCCTTACTTTCAGCACAGACCCTGCAGGTTCATGGACCACAGCCTCCAGATATACTTTTTTAGTACTAACAAAGAAACATTATTAGAAACAATGGTCAGTTGTATCATATGCTAACCATGCTTACGCACCAGGTGAGTGAGTGAGTGAGTGAGTGAGTGAGTGAGTGAGTGAGTGAGTGAGTGAGTGAGTGAGTGAGTGAGTGAGTGAGTGAGTGAGTGAGTGAGTGAGTGAGTGAGTGAGTGAGTGAGTGAGTGAGTGAGTGAGTGAGTGAGTGAGTGAGTGAGTGAGTGAGTGAGTGAGTGAGTGAGTGAGTGAGTGAACTTTATAACCTGCTCGGGGATCTTTTTCTTCGCCTCTTCAACCGAGGCTGACGAGCGGTTGGCGCCCCCAGTCCAGGGGACCACTGGCTTTCGCCAGTTTGCGAGCTCTTGTGACCAGGTAGAGCTGAGCCTCCGGGTCAGAGCTGGCCAGCAAAGCCTCCCACTGTCTTTCATTTGGGTTTTCAATTTTTTTTTTAGTTGATGTGAGCTGCATTCCCAAGTTATGTGGTACAGGCTAGGGGTCTTCCCGCACCACGGGCACTCGTCTCTGAATGTCGTGGGATGCATCATGTGTAATATGTGTAAATTAATGAAGGTGCCCGTCTGTAGCCGCCTCAGATCTATGGCCTCCTCGTTGCTGAGCTTTTTATGCGGCTCCGGATATTTAGTTGCCTGTTGCCTGCACTTTCCGCAAGCCTCTGTAGTGTTGTAGTATTGTGGTGTAGTCAGGGTCAAGCGGAAACAGGTCCTCTGTCGCGAGACTGTGGGGCGCACGGTAGGTTGCATGTCCTCGGGCTACCCTGTCTGCGCACAAATTCCCCGTGATCCCTGCATGCCCCGGAATCCACATTAGTGTTTGAGTGTATTGTTTTATTAACTCGCTTGTGGAAGTAAGGATTTGGTGTGCTACCTTAGATAATTTACCCCGTTGAAAATTTCTGCACGCGGATTGAGAGTCCGACAGTATCGTCAAACTCTCTCCCGTTTCTCTTCCTTGCCTAATGGCCCGTACGATAGCCACTTCCTCTGCCTCCGTGACTGTACAGTTTTGGATCGAGGTGCTAACTACCTCCCGGCCTTCGCAGTCTGTTACCTTGGCTATCGCCCTCTTTGCGTTGGTTTCGTATAAGGCTGCGTCGGTGAACCTTGACGTGTCTTGTTGGCCGAATGTTTTTTCATAATACTCTGCCCTTGCCTGCCTCCTTCCCGGGTGTAGGCGGAGGTCCATGTTTCTTGGTATGGGCCGAACTCGGTACCAATTTCTGACTTCCCGCGATACCTCTGTTGTCTTGTTATAAGCCTGTAGGTGCGTGCTATATCCCAGTCTTTCCAACACCCGTCTTCCCGTCCTCGTTTGTAGACATCTGTTTAGCTGTGACTTGATTTGGGCTTCTGCTAATTCTTGTATTATATTGTGCAGACCCAGAGCTGCTAGCTTGTGGTTCGGTGTGTTCTTGGGGAGCTTGAGTGCGGCCTTGATCGCCATTTTGATGATGGCGTCCGCTCTGTCTTCCTCTCCTTTGGTCATATTGAAGTAGGGTAGAGCATACGCTACTGTGCTAATAACGAGGCTTCGGACAAGTTTGAGTGTGTCGGGCTCCTTCATCCCCATCTTTTTGCTGGTCACCCGTGCTATCATTCGGGCGGCCTGCTGGGTCGAGGTCTTGAGCAGATTAAGTTTGTGTTGACACCTTTTATTCGATTGGAGCCACATCCCCAGGATCCTCACGGTTGTCTTTTCGGGTACTGTCTCCCCTTGAAGCCGGATATCGAGCTTGTGGCTTTGATCTGTCGGATCAGAGCGTTGCCCTTCCCTCGCCAGACTCTGATCAGTTCTGATTTTCTTGACGAGCACTCCAAGCCCTCTGCTTTAGATATTCTTCGATGACAGATGCTGCTTCTTGCAGTTTCGCTTCCTTCTCCCCGAGTGACCCTGTGGTCGTCCAGATGGTGACGTCATCAGCATACACAGCGTGCTGTATGCCCTCCACCTTCTCGAGGCGCCTGGCCAGGCCAATCATTGCCACGTTGAACAGCGTGGGCGAAATGACTGCTCCTTGAGGCGTCCCTTTGTTGGGCGGGGAGAAGGTTTCTGTTTCTATATTACCAATCTTGATTTCGGCCGTCCGGCTACTCAGAAAGCTCCTAACGTACTCGTAGACTCTGGTTCCACAGTTAGAAACGTGGAAATGTAAGAACATGTGCAGTCTTCTTATCTGATGAAAGAGTATCAGCACATCAGATGTCCACGATGCTTCCCAGTGCTGAAGTAGACTTCCTTTAGATTACGGGAGAATATTAGCTGCACAAACAAATATTTTCAATTGAAGTATTTTCTTTTGTTTTACAGTTACTCTCCTTACTTCCAGTATGGACTCCGTGAATTCACATAAACATAGGTGGCTCCTGTTTCGTCTGTACATGGCTCCACTTCATACTTACTCATGCCAATTTTTGTCGCAATGATACAGGCGAGACGATTCGTACTGCCTTCTGTTTAGACTCACAAAATTAACATGAAGGAGCTTATTATACAAGTACAGTGACTTTTGATTTCCATAATGCGTAGTGTACGAGCAAACTGAGGCCTCATGTGTAAAGTGTCCATCAAAACTTACTTTAAACAGACAACTATGTGAATAAATTTGACATACATGCTAATATGTATTACAGAGACAACCCTTCAGACCTCAGCTCACAAGATCTCTGTCTCGAAGATGTCTGCATCATGAGCAGCTGCGAGAGGTGCCCCTAACAAGATATCCTCTACACACCTGTCTTTACGGCAGGCATTGACGCCGATGGGCGGCTAGTAGCCATCGGCACAATTTCCTGCCCAGAAACAATGCCAAAGAGGTCATGGCAAGGAGCTTGCATTGGGTTCTGCCAAAACCAAGACAAGACGGCTGCAGTTTAAGTAGGGCCACAAAGTGAGGCTCACGAGGTGAACATTGTAATGGCACAGTCATCCCCAGGTACTGTAGAAATGTGAAGCATGTGGATGTATATAAGTGACATTTCTCTTCTGATTAGCGGCGGTCAAAACAACTTTCGGCTGTGTCCTGTTTCCAAGCATAGGAGAACATTATTCCTGGTTTTAAAAAAGTCAGTGGCAGCTGGTGTATTACCCAGTTTAATCACGTGCCCCGTCTGAGCGTCAGTATTGAATCCTATCATACATGGTAAATTGCTGTCGAATCGACTGTATTCACTTTATCTTCGTCCCTCAGTGCGATCTGCAGAACCGCAGGTGACCAATGGGAAAATTGCTCATCCTTCGGGGTTAGACAGGACGCAACACTAGAGCTGAGTTGCATAATTTTCCAACTTCTTAATTTTGCCATCTGCGTCAGTTCGAACTTCTCTGCATATTGTGCACACAAAGGGCCTAAGAAGAGCCCTTGGAACTCCTCGGGCTGCAGCGAACTATGCAGCTCTCCGTAGTTCACTAGGAAAATCTCTTTCCCATGTCGGTTAAAAAAAAAGAAAAGAAAGGTTGTTAATGCAACTGGGTCAGCGCGGAGGGACGGTAGCTGAGAGGCAACTTCTACAACTGCTTCGAAAGACTTTTGTGTCCCAGTCCTGCTTGGCATTCATTCCGCTTTGTGCATTAGTTCTTGGATTTCGAAAATGAAGCAAGCAATTCAAGTCACCTTTATCATTTATAGTCCCAACTGCAAGTTGACATCTGCTCCCGTTCGTGCTAACTTCCGTCACCTCTCGTTGGCAGCGCGTTAACTCGTTCTCTAGCAATTTGATCTGGGGTATATCCATCATCTTGCGTCTTCCGTGATGGTTGCTTGGACAAGAGCCGTGAGCTAACGGCGCATCGTTTTATAATCCTTCTTTGAATACAGCCATGGCCATGCTAATCACTCATCTTTTTTTTTCTTCTCCACCCGTTCTCAAATAGCAAAAATTGTTCTCCTATTCCTTAGCTGCGAATCTTTGTAATTTTCTAGAACTGCCTTTTGCTTCAGCGACCAGTGTTCCATGGTACCAGTACTCAACGCCACAATATCGACCACGGTAGAACAGGTAGGTCACGTAAATTTCGCGAAATTGTTAACTGTTTTCACGTGCGACAGCATGTATTCGACATGGAATAAATATTACCTGCATAACAGCAAGTGTGCTCACCCTGTAACAATATGACTCAATATTTATGTCTTTAAACATTTTTATCTTTCAAGACTTTTGTATTGTAGATGCAGTCTGTGTACGTGTAGTGTATATTTACAGCAAAGCGGAAGCGTATATTTACACTCATTCTTACACGTCGCAACAAAAAACTTCATCGTCATGAATATCTTTTGATACGCTGTTTGTCCAAGCTTTCAAATTATCCCATGTTTTAAACTCCTGGCAAAATACATCGATTGCTTCAAAGGACCAAACTTAAAAGTTGCAATAAAAAGACAGGCGAGACAGATGTGGAACAGTGAAGAAAATCATTTTGAAAAAATTTAAAGTGACTTAAGTCAGCTAGGCCAGGATACACGTAGTGAAAGCTAGGGTTTGGCTTGGTTGACCTTAGTCCTCCAATATTTTAGGGTGCACCGGCTAAGCAACTGAGCCCTGTCGAGGTTTTTTATGTGTGTAAAGCAACTTGTTTATTCAATGTTAGGCTTTATAGACACGAATACCGATCGGTGGTCTGTATAGTAGTTTGCTACGTCTGAATTTTGAATACGCAGTATCTAGACGTGATGGTCTCTTTTTGGTAATGAAATCAGTGGCGCTTCCCCATTTGGTGTCTTAACGTGAGAATCCTACGTCAAATTAAAATCAAACTTCATCTTCGTGCACTCGCAGAGCTTCGAATGCTTGCTGTATTGTTTTGGACGGTCTTTTCCTCCTTGTATTTCGGCAGCGACGAAGACGGCTGGTCTTCAGGCATCTCCGACGCTCGCTGAGCACTCCTTGCTTCATTCGCACGTTGTCGGGCGGCCTCGCGTCATGCGATGGCTTCTGGATCCGTCGAAGCGTCATCGCGTAGCCTCCGCTGGTGCCGTTCACAGAATGTGCGCTCGCCGTCCGCCTCTTCATCCATTGCGCGTTTATCTAGCCAGCGCAAGGGCCGCGGCTTATATCCTCAGCTGTGTGGTAGGCAAATGATCACGATGAGTAGGATGATGAGCACAGAGGAGCCTAACGTCACGTGCGGGCGCCGCGAGGAGACCTGCGCGGCTCGGCGCAACCGGTTGTCATGGTAACGGCGCATGCGCAATTTGGCTCCAGCTGGGCACCATGAAATGCGCTTCTGCTAGCCTAGTGTAGATTTCGCTACAAAAAAAAATGTGAGAATACACAGGAAGCGTTCGAATAAGAATGGCTGCGTGTTCTTCAGGTTGAAGCAGTCTATAAACTATCTTCAACTTACAAAGGGCACTTCGGGAGGGGGAATTGTTACAGCGCAGAAACAAAGCGCAGGAAGTAAACATTGTTTCGGTTCGATGTCTTCGAAAAGAGATATAAAACATTCTTTACAAAACAGTTGCTAGGTTACAAATTTATTTAATGGTTTTTGATATAGGAATGAACAACCAAAAAAACCCGCAATAATATCCTGGTGCGAACAAATGGGCATAGAAGATAACATATTTTCACAGCTTCACAAATTGATCTGTCGTATGGTTGTTAACGTGAATTATTTGATTTGACAGCGGCCACAGCTGCCACCTTTTTCCAAAATGAGAAAATCGAAGTATTCGTCGTTCTGTACTACACATCAGCACTACAGCGAAATTTTGAGCAATACCCTGCTTCAACACAAGCAAAGCGAAATTTAAGCCACTTTTTTGTTCTCGCCCTTTTGCATTATCCATAAGGAACTACGCGCAGCATCGTCTGTTTTAACTTCATGTAGCTTTCCTTCCTCTGAACAGCCATTTTTTTAATGTGTTGCTGTTATTTTGGCTGTTTTTCGCAGGTTGTGCTCCGTGATGTTAACTGGGCCAAGTGCTTTGAACTAATATCAGTAATTCAGTAATGCCCATATAACTGAACACATGACTCAAGAATCGAAATCGCTCGGAAGCTCTATGGTAAATCTAAACTCCGTCTGCGTCAAAAGATTACAGGCGCCACCGGACCAACAATGCATAATCAAGACATTGTGACCCCTTATCGTCCCCCGGCTTGTTTACCTAAGCAGAGACGACGGGCAAACTTCCTGGAGCAAATGAAGCCTACAACTTCTCTTCGTTTCATGCAGAGGAGTATGCGTACCACGACAGTTATCTCTCGTTTGATGGCTGCGCCCGCCTGGCATGCACTTCCTCATTCAGGAAACGGCAAAGGTCAAGAATTTTTTTACCGACCTTGGAACAGATTATTGTAACGCTCCCACGACAATCACACGCATCTGCGCACAGAGCGGCTCCCTTCGCCTTCCTACACCTATGCTACATTCTTCGCACAGAAACAAAAGAACTGCTCGCTGTAAAATTGGTCAGTTCGTACTTGACCTCCCTTTGATGGTCAGAATGACCGCCTTCAGAGTAAAAGGCGCACAAAAAGTTGCTTCAAGCCGTGCCCCAAAATTATCTGAGTTGTTTAAATATTCTTCTCTGCATGAGTTTTAAAACGGCGTGCTATTTTGTCTGTGGTATATTACGTAATTAATTTGATTAATTTTTGCTGCTTTCAAGGATTAGTGCAGGCCGACGTATCAGAAATATTTCATGTCTTCTCAATGCGCCTTTCTGTGTTTTCTGAGAATCCGGAACATAAATCAAGCAGGGGCAACTCGCGAAATAATTTTGTCTCGATGACATCCCAGAGCTATGCGTTGAAAAGGCAGAACCATTTTTCTCTCTTCATTAACTTCGGAAATACCCAATGAAAAGCACCCTAAACTGATTACTATCAACTCTCGTTTTGTACGGGTCTATTTAATGACTCTTCGAATCGTAAAGTCTTCTGTGTGCACTCTAAAATCTATCCACTGGTTGTAGAGGTAGAGGGAGGCATGAAACACCCCCACGTAGGCCCCAAAATCACTACTCATTTAAAGGATTTACGGCTTGCTTCACCAGTGGTTTCAGTTCGTTTTATTTTATCGCGAATTTTCTATTCAGGTCAGCGAGCTAGTAATATTGTTTGGAGTTTCATTTTTGGCCTTTTTTTACCTGGGACGAGAATATTTCTTTTCTTTTCGTAGATTAAAACTTAGTTTATGAAGCGCGTGATGCGGAAGTGGGCACAGTTCTAACTTCTCATCTTTCTCATCTCATTGTATACGTATCTTCAGCAGAGGTCAGTTTTACATTTATGTCTTTTTTCGTTTCCAACTTATACCAAACGCAGAAATCAACTATTCGACATCAAACACCAAGCAAGCATTTACTTTGATTTTTTTTTAGCACAAACACTATCCCCTAATTCATTATTGATATAAACAGCGCGAACACGAAAACAAGGGACAAGAAACAAGAAAGCCACAGTACATGCGCTGACTCACAACTAAGCCTAAGCCGTTTACTCCAAGGCCCAGAAAAACAAACATGAAGAAAACGAAACAGTCACGTGAAAAAATCCCCTGGGTTCACTTGCTGCATAAAAATTACTTTAAAAAATCACTTAAAAAAGACACCTCTTTGCTTGAAAGAGCAAGAGACGTCTTGCTGACACACTTATTGTCCGTTGAAATAAAATATGCTTCCACTATCTCTCTCGTTATCTTCTCTTTGTGGCGATATAAAATCTTAACACTGTCAAACTTAGGAGTGCACTTCTTCTTCTCCTTCTTCATTATTTCACATGACTGGCAATGGGATACCAGAAAAGTTTTGTCCTTTCCAATTTCCAAGTTGTTACAGTGTTCCTGTAGTCTCTTATTTATACACCGTCCGGTTTGTCCTATATAACTGGCTCCACAAGAGAGTGGAAGCCTATACACAACACCTGTCTTGCATCCAACATAGGGGTTTCTATGTTTCACCCCACATTCTTGCTTCTTCTCTTCTCTTTCCCTTTGAACAGCCGGGCAGATCCTCTTCATCTTGAGCGGGGCGGTCAATGCGACGTCCACATTATACCTCTTGCCTACATTTTTGAGGCAATGTGGGCGTCGCACTGACCGCCCCATTCAAGATGAAGAGGATCTGCCCGGCTGTTCAAAGGGAAAGAGAAGAGAAGAAGCAAGAATGTGGGGTGAAACATAGAAACCCCTATGTTGGATGCAAGACAGGTGTTGTGTATAGGCTTCCACTCTCTTGTGGAGCCAGTTATATAGGACAAACCGGACAGTGTATAAATAAGAGACTACAGGAACACTGTAACAACTTGGAAATTGGAAAGGACAAAACGTTTCTGGTATCCCATTGCCAGTCATGTGAAATAATGAAGAAGGAGAAGAAGAAGTGCACTCCTAAGTTTGACAGTGTTAAGATTTTATATCGCCACAAAGAGAAGATAACGAGAGAGATAGTGGAAGCATATTTTATTTCAACGGACAATAAGTGTGTCAGCAAGACGTCTCTTGCTCTTTCAAGCAAACAGGTGTCTTTTTTAAGTGATTTTTTAAAGTAATTTTTATGCAGCAGGTGAACCCAGGAGATTTTTTCACGTGACTGTTTCGTTTTCTTCATGTTTGTTTTTCTGGGCCTTGGAGTAAACGGCTTAGGCTTAGTTGTGAGTCAGCGCATGTACTGTGGCTTTCTTGTTTCTTGTCCCTTGTTTTCGTGTTCGCGCTGTTTATATCAATAATGAATAAGTACCAACTCGCCCAACAAAGTATCTTGGTATACTATCCCCTGAAACAACTGTCCAGAATCGCCGCATATTCGCTTCCACTGTCAAGCCAACATTGTTTGTTTACCACTGCACTTCCGGGGCCTCCATTGTGAGTTGTTCTACTTTTCTCCCAGTAAAGCATTTTCGACAGGCGTCTACCTCACACATTCATATCTAGGAAGAACGAAAGGAAGAAGATGGTTTGCACGGTATGAAAAAGAACTGAACAAGGGTAAATGGGATACGCCTCAGGTCGCAGATGAGCCAACGTTTCGACAAGTGGACAAGTGCGACCTGAGGCGTACTCCATTTACCCTTGTTCAGTTCTTTTTCATACAATCATATCTAGATATAGCAAACCAGTTCCCTCCAAAAATGACTGATGTATCACAGGGTAGAATAACACAGGACATTAACTTGTACCATGTTATCGCTACTAAAAGTAAGCGTTGCGTCTCAAACTATAATTCTGAAATATACGCAGTAAAGAACGCATTCAAACTACGTGTTTCCAGATAACATAATTAGGATGCACTTGGATATTTTAATTTAAACCATGAATAGATTCCTTGAGTAGAGCTGACTATGTCAGCTGTCTTGAAAGCAGACCTTATGGCGTGATTAACTGATCAGGTGAGTAGTTTCGCACAAAAGGCTCTATCGTTAGCTGAATTTTGTACGGACAGGGAGAGCCGGGATTTCTCAAACACATCACGCTGCAAATGTAGCTAGGTGATGGCACCAAACGTGTGACCGCCATGGCTCAGAAATATTCGCACGGTTTTCGCTAGGTTTTCCACGTATGTTAAAGAAACGTTTGAAATAATCTAAAAGAAAAGATAAAATTAGGCCCTCAGGCGAGGTGAGCTCAACATATCCCAACTTTCAAGAAACAGCAAGCCAGATACCTTTATCTACTTTCTTGACTCTAGTTGAATAGTTATCTCGAAGCAGCAGATTTTCCAATTCAGCTTTCGACATCATTGTGTATTACACAAAAGCAAGAGAGCAAGCTAGAGCTGCAAATAAAACGAGTGCTATCCCTGCCCATTTGTTTTATAACACTATAGTCAGGCTCTACCAAAAACACACAAAAAAATCATCGGCTAAATAACCTTCAAGAATGATTGGGAATAGAAAGTTCGTCTAAAGCTAAAGGTTGCAATTTTTTCTCGCCATTCTCGCCTACGATTCATCCTTTAGTGACTGTGTTGGCTTGAGGCCGAAGGTATACCTTAATGATACTTGGGCCGTTTATTTGAATTGATGCAAAGAAAATGATGGCAGCATTTTTGTTTTTTGCAACTGCTCAGCGGACTTTACTGGCTTGGCATTAACTGTTTTCGGTAATCAGCTAAGTCACACCTGTAATGGCTTCTTATGCTTTGCTTCGCTTCGATATAGTTTCCGTGGGTAAAAACAAATACATATGCAGGCTTTTGTTTGGCTGTTGTGGTTGCAACGTCAGCCTCTCTCAGCCAATGGGAATTAAGTGACGTCACTAGACAACATTTTTTCTCAATACCTACAATCTCCCATGCTTCTCCGCCAGCCATCAGCATCTGCATCCGTAGCCAAGTGTCTTGATCATCGGTCTCGTATGTGGACGACGTAAGCTCCGATCCGCGCTGTCAACGGTTGCCGACCTATTTACAATGGCTGCACACAATCATGCAGCTTGGTGCGCGAGAATTCTGGTCGGATATGTCATTTTACATCGATATTTGGCGCAGCTGCCCTGACAATATTAAGATCTCATCGGCATCTTCATAATCAGAAGCAATCATATCCACCTTGTAGATGATATATAGTGTCAGGAATCAGAACGTACCAAAGGGCGTTTAAAGAAACTTTTGCCAGCAAGAAAGGCATTGTTTAAGGTAGTATCGCATCTGCTCTTAATGGCAAGCTTGGCTGTTCCCCTAATTCAAGCATCGAATCGTGTACATTCTTAATAAGCTATGGAAAACCATGTTTAACATAGCTTTCACTCGTATGACTAAGTTCAAGCCAAGCTTAAACTCTCACCTATTTTTTTTACACTAGCTGTGAATAATAGCCTCCACGCTGCTTTATCTTGCTCGAATACTCACGAAAACCGCCTCTATAGTGTTTCCATTAAGCTCGTCCTTAACGTACAAAAACTATGAGGATGCTTAATCTTCACCTTCAGAGTAGACGGGATAGCGTGCGGTTGTTTGCTTCATCTACTGTTTCAGCTACGCTTGAATAGGACGCAGTGGCTCAGCACATTACGTACGACAGACTACGACACAATTACCAGCCATTTTCGACATTTTACTTATGATAGGCTACGGCGCAGCGAGTCATCACCTTTTATTCTTTAGCTAAAAAGAATTGTGGAGCAATGGCTGAGCACTTTTATTTATTTTTGTTTATTCTATTTAATTTTTGTGACTTATAAGCAGTCCTTTGAAATTGATAATTTTTCAATCATTATTGAATTTAGTATCAAACTCTCATTATTCCTCCTACTTTCCATCTAGCACCTACTAAATGCCTTCATTCTTCCTACTACGTTTCGAACACTTCAGACAACTCCCGACCCCACCCGATCCGAAACTGGTGTACAGCTTCGGCTTTTCGACAGAACGAGTTTGATGCGCTTCGCTTAAAGTTTGTAACAGCATTAATATTCACGGTTTAAGTATCTGCAGTGTGCATTTAATGTATTTCCCGCGATCAAATTCTCTGTTCTCTTCGACTTATGTATTTGCTTCCATGGTTTTCAGGTATTCTAGATATTATTACGCTGCTCCTCTGCGCGTGATCTCTAGCACAATGATGTTGCGCACCTCACTACCCCTTACACACTCTTGCTTCCTGCTAAGAACTGAATTTTACATATTCCACAATTTCCACAATCCACAAAAACCCAGTTCCACATTCCTTATAGTACTATGCAACAGTCATTCCTTTTGTGCAGTGTTCGACTACTTCCTATCAGATTAGCGTACCGGCTTAGATAAATCCTACTCATTACACCTCGTCAATCGATTCATTAGTTTGCCTTGATTCCTATCGATAATATACATTCATTATTGCGGACTAGTTGGTACTTTAGCATGGATTTGGCACTCGGATTAGTATCATCCGGCAGTTGTCCCACCCTTGCCGAATGCGAGAGTCTTGATATTTTGAAAATTGGCTGCGCCCTTTACTGCTTTCGTGGGTGTCATGTGACTTTGTTGACGTCATCACGCACTTGACCTGTCAGAGAATATCGTTACAGAGAGAAACTTTTTGTCAGTCAAAACAGTAATGCTGCCGCATATAAACACTATGACAAGCCTACCTTTTCAGCAGACATCAAGGCAATTTGATGGGGTCGGTAATTTTTTTTTTTTTTCATTTTTGCGAAGCTTGATGTGAATCTAAAAAAGAGCTCTATATGTGGAGAAAAAGATGCGCGGACGCTAATAAAGTGTCATGTTTGCTTAAGAAAATGAGTACGTTCTCTTTTTGTATAATTCTCTCGGAAAATGGGGCTTACAGCGTTGACAGTTTTTTCTGGTACATTATAATCTCAGGTATTTGTTTTGCGATGTGAAACGTTTCTATTTATACGCCACAGTACCCGCTACAGAATGTGCAATTAAAGCATTGTCTTCAGAAGCGACACTCTGCCAAATGCACACTTTTTCGCTTTCCGAAGCTAATATTGTGTTACTTAGCATCCTAGATACCGATTCCTACATTAACACACGGGAACAACTGCTCATACAATGGTCGAAAAAAAAGTAATTCGTGCTTCGTAGAGTACAAGAAAAGGTTGACACTTTCTTACGGACTGTGCTTTCGCAATTCTTGGTCTTGGGAAATGAAAACAGCTCATCAGTATTCAAAAACAAGCGAAGATATTGCGACCACTTTTAAAGGGGGGGGGGGGGGGTGCATAAGTTTTCAAAACTCATCTCTTCAGCTTCTTCTAAGACATCACTTCATGTGAGGAGTGATCTGGTACACCTAAGTCTTTCCCTTATCATTTTCTCCTCGCTGCAGGTTAACAATTATAAGAGAAGCATTTCGGTCCTCCATCAGTTTGATGTTCTCGCCGTTTATATCTGGTGGCATTTTTTAAGACTCATATCTCACCATATATTTCAACTTCGGGCTTCATTTCTGGCCAAAACTCACGATTCCTTGATACTGGTCTCCTGTAACAATTGGTACCTTTCTTTAACATTAGCGTTTAGACTAAGCTACGTGTGAACGTGTCAGAGCTTCTTCTGTTAGGGTTTTTCTTCATTTACTTCAGCCTCTCGCTGCCCATGAAGAGGAAACGCAACCAACATTCTCGTTTAGTACAGCTTTCAAGTCACTCGAGGCAAACGTTACGTTACTATTGCTGAATAAACCAGTCGGGCATTTCTGGCTCTCTATTCTGAAGCTTGTCTGCGTGTCCGAAGCATTCATTCACCTATGCCCCATTGCGTTCGATGTCTCTGCCTTTAGCTATAAATTGAATGTTCCCGCCAGACTTTCTGCAGCCACGGGCATCCTTTTCGGCGGGAGGACAGAGGGTAAACCCACGAGGTGTACCACGCCCCTGAATGGGCGCTCCACTGTAGATATACTGGCCAGTGACAAGGCCAACTTGGGCTACGCAATTCCTCCATGGTGGGTCTTCGCGACAGGCTGGCACAGCGTTAGAAGTTATAGCGCTAGCGCGCTATGTTTTCCTATAAACTCCGCACATTACACAAAAGTAGAGCGACTGAAACGGCCTCTTAGAGCAAAGGTTGACTTACACGCTTGCGGATGTCCGGGCTGCCGATGAGCACGGTAGACAGAACGCAGTGGTATGACTTGCTAGTTACTCCTCTACATAAAATTGTAGTGGCCAGAGGGTACTCTACAACTATCCTGATATTACGCTACCCGGAAGCTTGAAAGACGCGCCTGAATCACTGAAAATAAAACGTTCCCAGTCGCATTGGCAACCAAGACGTAATCGGCTCAGGAAACGTCGATGCTATATAAGAGACTACGACACACTGAACGAGCAGCTTAATAGGCCAGTTGCTCGTTTATCTCTTAGTTTTCTCCTGTTTTAGCAGTATAGCATAGGGCTTTTAAAGCGACGGCGAAGGCTCTAATGCTGGTTTCGGATCCTCCATTTGGCTAATTGTTAAATTACTCCATGCCTCCTGCGCATGCATTTTAGCGTCACGCATGCTCATTGGTTACTATGTGCCTATCATGTGCATCATTCCACACGTAGCTCTTGTAACCAGACTACATACAGCATCCGTTCAGGTGAAATATGCATTGCCCATATATATTCTCTACTTGTCGGCAGTCGACAGGTTAATATGATAACCACACTCGTTATATGGTGCCTGTTTTGCCTCCCTACAATTGAGCAGTACATAATGCTTGGGTTCAACTCCATGCCGACAACCGCTTACTATTAAGGTGCCATCAGGCTTTGATACTTGTTCTCAAAAACATTGGCAGTGGCCTAACTCTGCTATGCCTGCAATACGTAGCGTAAAGCGTAAAGCGCCCGCAGCAGTGCGCTCTGGGAAGATTCAGTCTACCAAGCCTCTCTCGCGGCCTCTCTGGGAAAGCGTCATGTCATGACGGTGCATCGCGCGCCCCTTGTCGAACACAACCGGCATTTCATTGAACGACTAAAGTTCACCGGCGTTCTATAATTCGTCTACAGGAAAGGAAATGCGCAGTATCTTTCACTCGCGCAATCTCGCTACCATTCTCACTGTAGACAAGGGGAATTGCCTTGTGTGTCTTTTTTCATGTTTTGATCGAAGTTTCCTTTCGTCTTTTGTCGTGTACCAGGCAATAAAGACAAAAAAAAATCCGGAGTGTGCCGCAGTGGTAAAGCGCTGGGCTGGGGATCCAAGGGATGGAAGTTCGATGTCCCGGTGGGAGACAAGGTGTATTAATTTATTTGAAGTATCGATTCAGTTGTCATTGGGCATAAGACTTCTGGTTGGTCACTTCGAATTTGGTGGCTCTCGTGCATGCGCATAACGGACGGCGCACACTCACGCTAAAATTGGCTTTGACCCGCGTGGTGTAGCTTTAGGCTACAAAATTGGCTTTAGAATAGGCGTAAGAAAGTTTTGGCCACGCAATTCTCTAGACATCTTCTAAATCAATAGAGCTTGCACCTGAGACCATACCTGGTGGAATTGTCTTCAAACGTTGCTCACATTTATTTTCGTTTTCGCTATGAACGCACACTCTTGAAGATTTATTTGTACGAGGGTAAAAATTGGTACTTTCAATAATGACTAGAATTACGCGTCTGAGGTAAAAAGTTTTACTGTGTATTTGTTTCCTTCTCAATGCAATAAAAGTGCTTAAAGTGCATGGTTTAGTTCCAGTCATGAAAACAAATATTAAGTCCGGTCATACTACGTTCACGTCGGGTCCTTTTCTGCTTATATTTTATACTTCGACACGAGAAGTAGGCCAACCTTTAGAGTTTTGTTTGGAAGAAAACATAGATAGAGTCACAAAAACTCCCACATCTCCGTACAGTATTAGAACTGAGTTGTTGTTGTTGTTGTTGCTGTCGTTGGTTTACCAAATTGCTACCCCACCTGAAATAAAAAACTACTCATATAGACGCAAAAATGTGGGGGCATGTCCACCTACGCCACTGGAGGGAAGAAAAAACTCCGATAAAAGTACTTTTTCATTCATTGTGATTGCAGCTCTTGTGGAAGGCGCCAGATATAGCTTTATAAAGAATCAAAATGACGAAAGGGTGGTTATGGTGCATTGTTTTCATCCCTCGCGGGACCTAGACGAAATTATCACGCCGTATTCATCACTAAGATGTTTAAACCGATACCACGAAAGATTGAGCAAAAATTGGATTTCGAATTATTTAGCAGGTCAGTACCACGTTGTGAACATTGAGTAGTAAAGTCCTAGAGGACATTACAACAAATCAACACGCGAGCAAAAATAAAGCGTCTATGCTTATTTAACGCTCTCTCTTCCCCAACATTTCTCGAATCGGCTGCTGGTAGGGCATTAATTCTCTTATTTTCACGGCACTCCCTACGAATGATCCAGAAAAGCGTGCTAAATAAACGGCGATGGTGGTCAATAACCATGCAGCTGCTTTCACTGTGGCTACTTGATGGACCAAGTACCACTTTGAGACTGAAAAATGCGTTATACGTTTGGTAAACCTTAGTGTGTCAGACGGCCTGAGATTTTGGCATCAGCCGCTGGAAGATCACGGTTGAAAGCAGGTCCAACGTTAGGCCGAAACGAAGCTTGATTGCGGCTTTCTCTACTCGCTCTCTTTCCGCCCAGCAGAGTGGTAGCGCACTCCGCTAAGCCACAGGTAGCGCGGAACGGCTATGGTTCAGTATAGAACGCCTGCAAAGTGGCTCGACTTAGCGCTCGCCCGACGTATACTCCGGTAAGATCGAATTCCGCCCCTCTCCAATCAGCACTGCAGGTAGCAGTAGTACTTCCCTCTCTCCAGCCGAGGCCACGACTCAGAGACGGCGGGCAAGAAGCCCCGCAGCCTTGGAAGCAATGGAAAGCTGTCGTCGTGCTAGCGCACAAAAGGGGGCGCGGGGAAGTGCGAACACGTCAAGCGATGAACCATCGGTTGAGAAGAAGCATTAAACAGCTTGCATGGCACGCCGCAAAACAAGTTCAAAGTTTCGGTCGAAAACGGGCCTGCTTTAAACTTTTCTCCCATGCCATATCAAGATAAGAACTGAAGGCTTAGTTTTGATTACTCGCTTCATAATGCGCATGTATTACAAATTTATTAAGATAATTCTCAATAATTAAATTCAGGACTCCGCGTTTTCGACATATGCCAATAAACTCCAAAGAATGACGCCTGAGGCAATTTTTTCTGAATCAGTGATGACTGATAAACGTCGAATATCCGAATTCGAAACCGACCACCAGGGGCTGCATTTCGATGGAGGCTAAAATGAGTGGCGCCCGCGTGATATGCGATGTCGGTGCACGTTAAAGAACCCCAGGTGGTCGAAATTTCCGGAGTCCTCCATTACGGCGTCTCATAGCCTGAGTCGCTTTGCTACGTTTGACCCTACAAACCAATCCAAGTCAAACCACTTTGTGGCCTAATTTGGGATTGCCCACCCTTATTTGGAAGGCAAGCCAACTCTACATGGGAGTGGGCCAAGCAGATTTTGAACTTGAGTAGACTCAATTTTCGAATTTAAATTGTTGAAATACGCAAAGTCAATTTTTGCACGGAGACCATCAAGCTTATTGTTCCAACCGTTTCTCACCATTAAAGCGCCTTGAGAGAGCAGTGTGGTAGCACTGTTTATTGATTCACTGCTCACGAAGGAGAGTAGACAAATGCGATGGCATTTAATGTAATGCCCGAAAGAGTTGCAGATAAACATGCATTGTGACCAGCTGCGGCAATAGCTAAATTCTACAGCTTTGGTTTATAGTAAGTCAAGCAGTCCGCTTTCATAACACAAAGAAGCCTTTTTCCCTCAACCACGGTTTAACAGTTAATTTACCGCTGTTGAAAAGCAAGAAAAACTTTTTTGCTGACGATCGTACTGGCATCCTATTAACTCTTTTTTAGACATCCGTACCTCCCCTGCGTAGTGTAATGAAGGATAAACAGGTACGGGTAAATTGGCATCGAGCTAGTCATTATAGAGAAGCTCTTGGGTCATAACACTTAAGTATTCTATTTGGAATCTCTCTTCACTGAAGCTGAAAAGCTACAACCTCGCGCAAAGAAAACCTCTTTTGATGCTTCTAGACGGCACCGCAATTAGGGTAAGTAATGGCAATTTATCTTGGAAACCCATACGCATAAAGCTATCGCGTAAGAACAGAAACTGGGTATTATTTGTGTAAAAATAAATGGGCGAAACTGAGTCCTTCAGTTTTCACTGAGCGAGACAATTTTGTGTGACCGGTCATATTTGAAACCGAACCCCAGACGAAACCCACTAGGAATATGCGAATTTTCTCAGGCTGACGACGCCTGACATGGATAACGCTGTCCATATTTTTGCAGCAATAAACAAATTGAAACAGTTAAAAGCTCTAAACATTAACAAATCAAGGTCATCCCCACATTTTGTTTTCGACTACATACGTTCACGTTCGTCTGTCCAGTATTTTTTTACATTTATACGTTGTCCAAGCGCAAGTTCTAATTTCTTTCCAAGTATAACGGACCATGAAATATTTTCTGAAAGGAAACGTGCCTTGCACCAGGCGCCATTCCAGAGCCCCAAACAGTTGGCCCGGTTGAATTCACAGCCCGTCGGTTTGTGAAATAGAGGAACATCATTGATGACCTCTAAAATTCTCTTTCCGATGGAAAAAAAAAACATGTTTGCCATCAGCATGAGCCAGTATCTTTACATCGCTTCCCATAAGTGTAACTCAAGGAATCCAATCATTCTGAATCGGGTTTAAATAAAATGGCTCCATGTAGACTGCAAATAACAAAGGATAAACCGAACATCGTTGTCGAACAGGCGATCTTACCTGAAAGCCTTCTGGGACCTGTTTGTTTTGCCATGATGCGAGCAAAATTGTTCCCGTAAGCAATTTGCTTCGCTAAATTTGAAACATCCCTGCCTTCCGCCCTACTTTTCTCCGTCTCCTCTCCTGCTCCTAAATATGGATGAGCATATATTGGCATGACGCAGTACTGAAGAAAGAAATACGTGGCTAATCCGGTAAAAACCCTCTTCGAGGCCTAGTTACAGCAATATACAAGCGATCTTCAAACATGCCCTAGCATGACTGCTGGGAAGGTGTGTTTCGCTGGTATATCTCGCCGAGGACTTTAAGAAAGGGCCTGTCAATTATGCCATATGGCATAAGGTGCCTTCCTGCCCACAATTATAAGAGTGTGTCATAAGACTTATTCATGTCGCCTTTCCTCCGCGGTGTATGAAAAAAAAAAGTGGATGTATGACACGTGACGTAGATGTTCACTAAGCGAAGGAGTATTTTAAGGCGTCCGTGTGCTGTGCGATGTCAGTGCACGTTAAAGAACCCCAGGTGGTCGAAATTTCCGGAGTCCTCCACTACGGCGTCTCTCATAGCCTGAGTTGCTTTGGGACGTTAAACCCCACAAACCAACCAACCATTTCACTGAAAATGTGATTTGAATAAAAAATGAAAGATGGCTTAGCTCTGTTACGCCTGGATATATGTAGCGAAAAGCAGTGACTACCTCGGGATCAGAAGAAGTTAATTTCTCCAGTCTTCTGCGCCGTTCGCCAGCAGCTAAACTCTCCTTGGCTTCCATGTCGAGCGCGTCTAAGTTCACCGTCGTTCTATAATTCGTTTACAGGAAAGGAAAGGCAAGCATCTGTCACTAGCGGAAGGCAAGGAGCGCCGCCCGGCGGCGTTAGAGCCCACTCGTTCCCGCTTGGTCCTCATAGCTGACGGAAGATGGGTGACGTCATATCCTTGACGTCACCCTAATTGAGTGACTTAACTATTTTAGTCTTTGGTACTTTCAAATTGCGCTCCAATCACAGTATCTGTCACTCGCGGAATCCCGCTATCTTCCTCACGGTATACAAGCGGAATTATGACGAGAGTTTCACGACCCGACAGCTTCCAGCATCGAGGAGCCGCCGGCAAAAACCAGCCAAGGACGGCGGTCCACTTTGTGGCCGCGACCTAATGTGTCGGCGGAGAGGAGAGACCACGACAAACCGCCACCGCAGTCAGGCCTGCCGCCAGCACCGGATGTCTCCGGTGTCAAAGACGGCGTCTAGCCACGCACTAGACGCGAGAGGTAAGCACCATGTTACCGGCCTCTTTCCTCTGTATGAAAATGGCTTCTGCGGCTCCGATAAAAGTAGGTACACTTAATGTCAGGGGACTTGCAAGCAAGAAGAAGCAGGGCCAGGTGTACCGCCTTTTAATTGAGCATGACATCGACGTCCTGGCCATGCAGGAAACGAAAGTTGATGGGGAAGAAGAGACCGGTAACATGGTGCGACGTTTCACGTCTAGGTATTTTGCAGTAGTGAGCCACGCAATTGGCACGTCTGCGGGCTGTGCCATTTTTGTTAAGAAATTACGCGGACTCGAGGTTCAGGCACATATGGCATGTCCGTCGGGCAGATGTGTTTGTGTTGATTTTTTTCTACAACAAAAAGTATTGGCGCATTATTAGTATGTACGCTCCAAATGTTGTGGATGAGAGGTTAGCTTTTTTTCAAAACGTACAAAAGTACATCAGTTGTGAGAAATCCCTGATTGTCATGGGCGACTTTAATCGCGTCTTGAGAGGCTGCGATAAATCCAGTACAAGAGCGTTTAGGGACAGAAGTACTGAGGCTCTCTCAGAAATTATAGACACTAGCAACCTTGACGACGTGGCGCAATGTTTAGAAGGATCGCGTTGTGTGAAGTTTACACATTTCCAGTGGTCAAGCCACGCGCGGCTGGATAGCATTTATGTGTCTACAGACGTCATATCAAAATGCAGTAGTTACAATGTAGTACCGATTTCATTTTCTGATCATTGTTTAGTGGAGTGCGGGATAGGGACAAAAAGCGAGGCAATCAGTTTTCATGGGAGACGTGGAAATTAAATAATAAGCTCATTACAGATATCTTTAGTAGGAAAGTAAGCGAAGAAATTGACAAAATAGAGTCTAGGGGGGAGATGAAAATATGGCAGCAGTGGGAAATTTGCAAAGAGCAAATAAAGATAGCAGCAATCGAACGGTCAAGCTGTATACGACAAGAAGAGAAGCGTGAGGACGACAATTTAAGATCCTTGCTGGCTAGACTACTTGAAAAAGAAAGCGAAGAGCCTGGTAAATGGATGGACGATATTAGGAAAATAAAAAAAACAGGATTGAACTGTTCGAAGAAGAGCGCTATCGTGGTGCGCTTGTGCGGGCGAAGGCGCAAGATATAGATGCTGGGGAGACACCGTCGAAACGAGCACTAGGAATCGAGAAGACGCGTGCTCAGAGAAATCACATTGAACTGATCGAATGGGGCGGAACGTTATCTGGAGAAAGGGGTCATATCCAGCAGGCGTTTCTTGAATATTATCGAACGCTGTTTACAAAGCAAGACGTGGAAGTAAACGCATTCAAAGGAAAGTTTCTGGGCGCTTTACCGCGATTAGATGATGAGCAGAAAGATAGACTGGAGCTGTCAATAACCGCGTCGGAGGTCGAGCTTGCCATAGAAAAATTGAACCTGGGAAAATCCCCCGACCCCGATGGGTTAAGAGCGGCGTTCTACAAAGCATACAAACATGAAATAGTGCCGGTACTGACAGCCGTGTACAACGAGTCCTACAAAGTAAATGTATTGCCCCCGTCTTATGGCAAATCCCACACAGTGTTGATTCCTAAATACAATGAAGCAGATAAGTTACAACAGGTTACAGCATATCGCCCTATCGCACTCACGAATGTAGACTACAAAGTGTTTATGAAAATTCTAGCCCGTAGACTACAATCAGTAATTCAACAGTTAGTTGGACCACACCAAACGTGTGGGATCAAAGGTCGATTCATTGTTTCCAATATGCATAAAGTGAAGAGTGTGCTTGAGTGCTGTGATCACACAAACAGTTGTGTAGCCATCCTTCAGTTGGATCTGGAGAAAGCATTTGATTGTGTCTCACATGAAATCCTGTTCTCTCTACTCGACCATGTGAATGTAGGGTCCGTCATTCGCGAGGGAGTAGCCATGGCGTACCGAAGCTGCACAACAAGATTGATTGTAAATAAGAGTTTGGGGGCCCCCATAAACGTGCAGCGATCGGTGCGCCAGGGTTGTCCCCTCAGCCCTCTGCTATTCTGCATTTACATCGAGACACTGTGTTTAAATATCATAGAAAACGACAAAATTCGTGGCTTCCAAGTGCAAGCTGCAGAGGTTAAGCTGCTGGCATATGCGGACGATGTGGCTGTATTCGCAGTGAATCGCGAAGAGGTAATCGAGGCCGTGTTGTCTGTAAAAGAATTCACGAAGGTTTCCGGCAGTAAAGTTAATTGGTCAAAGTCCCTGGGGCTTTGGCACGGAGAATGGCCAACGACGCGCGAGAAGTTCGCAAACATGTCCTGGGTGACAACACCAGTAAAGTACTTAGGAGTCCCACTAGATAGTTATCGCGATACCGAATCGTACTGGAGGGCACAGACCCAAGCCATGCGGGAAAAGGTGGAGGGGTGGAAAGGGCAACAATTGTCAGTTTTCGCCAGGGCCACAGTGTGCAATATGTTTTTTATGTCGAAGCTGTGGTACGTGATTCAAGTGGTGCATTGTGTAAGGATGAACGTACAGAGACTGCACCGGATATTTGCCGTTTTTGTGTGGGCAGCAGAATGGGAAGGATGTAGCCGGACCAGTTTGTTTAGGCGGGTGAAGGACGGTGGACTGGGTTTGGGGCATTTATTTCTACGACAGATTGTCAGCAGTTTTCTTTTTGTTCGCAATGTAAAAGATCCATTTTTGCGTACTGTGTGTCAATTAAGGCTCGGAAATTCACTGCCGGACTTTGTTGCCTCGACCGAAAGTGTATCGGGACGCATTATTGGCTATTTTAGAGAAGTTGTCGCTAGTGTGCGATTCCTTTCTGTTCGATTCTCTTATGAATATTTATCTTGTGTTAGCAGGAAGAAGCTGTACAAGGATTTGTGTGACGTAGTTCTTCCCATACCAATGTACAGGGCCTTATACAGTGGAGGACCAGGACGCGACGTACTTAAGCGGGTGAAGGCGATGCAGGTGCCGTCAAATGCAAAAACTTTTTTCTTTAAGTTACACACGGAAACACTGCCAGTAAAGGAGTTCTTGGAAGGGGAGAGTTTATTTTTACCTTGGGGTTCGCATTGCTTAATTTGTAAAAAGCCAGAAACTATAGACCACGTTTTCATACATTGTTGGGAAGGGGTATACTTTTGGGATATTTTACAAATGACTTTAAAAAAGGAATTTCCATTAGACTCGCATGGTATTAGGTACTTGCCAGTAGAGAATGAGGATGGGGTGCCATTTGACCTTATTATGCTAATGACTCTCCACTTATTTGGCGCTCGAGAATGGCAGCGTACCATTGCGATTCTGACGCACGGCCAGCACGGATCTATTTTCGGGAAGGCATGAATAGATATATTGAAATTCAGAAACTTGCTCCTGAAGCTCCCGAGTTGCTCGGAAGATTGGAGCCATTAGTGACCCTAAGAGAATTTTAGCATGACGACGCCACAACCCACCTGGCTGATTGTTGTATTAATGAATGCTCATTGTGCCCTGTAAGTGGTTTTGTGTATTGTGCCGAAGTCAGGCAATAAAGAAAAAAATAAGGAGTACATAGCGGTAAAGCGCTCGGCTGGGGTTCCAAGGGATGGCGGTTCGGTTCCCGGATGGAGATTAATTTTTTTTCTTTTAAATGAGGAATCACACATCTCTTAATCTTCGCTAGGCACCGCCGGCAGAGCTTGGCGAGGGGGCTGCGCAGCTGGCCTTGGCTGTGACGTCACTCGGTCGCGGCATACGCGAAGCTCGGCTTCGACTCTCGTTGTGAAGCTTTTCGTTTCAAAAAAAGCAACAATGCCCAAAGAATGAAACCTTAATGGCTACCAGTTTTGATCGAGCTGTTAACCTAAAACTTTTCTAAACCCGAATTTAACTTTACTTTTCTCTGCACTTTCAGGGGTACTGTACTTTAATGAGGATTCTCATTCCTCTGACAATGTATTTTTTTGTGTTAACAGCAAATAAGAACAAAAGCCGCGATAAATGCAAGTTTTCGCACTTGATTTTGCTACTACAAATGCATGGGTTCGAATCTGCTGCAACAAATTTTTATTTTCGTTACGCTGTTACTGTGCTGCGGCTATGCTAGGGTGTAAAAAATCCTGAGTTCAGATTTAGCGTCTCATGTAGTAGTGTTTTCGCATTACAAAAAGGAACACAGCTTCACGTGAAGAGATCGTGTGGCCTACACTTCCATTTTAACTGGAACACAGCCAGGCTGACCTGTCATTGGTGTTGTCGCTTCCTAACGACACCACATTCCTCGTCCTATTCCCGTCTTTTTCTTTGCCAGCACGGGACTTCTACTTCAAAAAGAGTTTAGGAATTATAACTAGCATATCAGGGACAGTTCAGCGACCGTATCCGTCACGACATCGTGTATGAATTTAGTAAATGACTCGTGAGCTAAACCTAGCATAGCTTTGCTGAGTTGCACATAAGAGACATTATATTTGAAAACTCTCTATTGGTATTTGGACGCAGTGTTTGAAGCATTTATGTTTCACCGTTGCTTGGGAATTTGTCATTTGTGTACCAGCCATGTTTAATACTCCAGGCAGGAACGTCGCGAATTTCACCTCTCCTCTATGTGCCTCAAATTACCATTTCGAAAACTTTCAGCTGTAGTTCCCACTCATTGGCCCTCTTCTTTCCTTTTTTTTTTTTTTTTTTTTTTTTGAGCGCTCGCGGATGTTCCTGTTAAATGGATATTTATCATACTGCCCGCAGACGACACAGTTAAGTGTAGCAAGCTAGATAACAAGTGCGAAGCACTCGCTAACACATGCGGGATGACCATTGTTTGATGCGATGTAACTGTGTGCTGCCGAACGCTCGGGTAATTTTTCAGAGGGATGAATTCTATGAGCTCTGGCGAGGTGCTTCTCTGTCACGTGTACTCAATCATTGTTCGTCTAATGTCCCTACTCGCTAGTCAATTATTCTTTGAACAACAAGAATTTTGTGCAAAGACAGACTTATAAGCTCTTGCACACCCTGAGCTCTAAAGTTAGTGAAAAATGTTTATTCAGCTTGCGCGGACACTTGCAAGAGATTTAAAGTAGGCAGCCGTTAAAAAGGAAAGTTCCGGTTAGTTTTCACTTGCTGATCTATCATATTCGAAACAGCAATGTATGTAATGGTAACTGCATAAAATTCCAGCTGCTCATATTTGCCTTGGCACTTCCTGGAGAACGACAACCACAGTTTCTGGCATTGTCACAGATCTTCTTTCGTTTACTGTGTCCATTTCAAAAGTAGAAAATTTTCTTTGCCAGCGTTTTCAGAGCAAGAACCAGCGTGTTCCGATGACTGACGAATATCTCAAAATCCACGAGTGAATATTTGTCAATGTGTTCAAGAATTGCTTATTTTGCTAAAGTCACCAAGTCGCCGAGCTTCAGTTATTTCCTTCTCCATATTATGGTTTATATCACTGTGTACAGAGTATGACATGTGTTCAATGAAGTTGTGAAATATGTCAGGTACGTTACATTTTGTCCAGTAATTATGCAGCCGTTTTTTAATGCAAACACCGAACACAGGTTTATCTCCGGGATTGAAATTGTCCACCAAAAGACCCCAAATCAAAAGGAAAAATTAAGTACCAAATAAAAAAAACAGGGCCTAAAGCCAAGTTGCTGGAAATGAGGTGCAATTATTATCTAAAGGTTTGGTTCCAATCTCCCGCCGTCTCATAGTTCGCCACGCACTTGCGAGATGGCGCTTCCAAGCACTTTTGTTTAGAGTAAAGCAGCGGCGCATTTGAATTTTGACTTGCATATGCAACTGCCTTTGGCCTCTCGCCTTTACACTCGCTTGCATAACTATGTAAATATATTAAGATGACGACATTCAAAGCACATCGCCAGAAACTGTCAGTTTCACACGCTGGATGTTAAGCAGCGGTGATGATTCATCACACATAAGGGTATGGAATGGCAACTAACAGCAATATTCCAGCCTGCTCGCTTTAGTTCGGTCAGCAATGTATCGCTAGAAAAATACGAAGCCCTTTTTTTCTAATCTAGTGATGTATCTACACATTGCACGGCCCTAGAGTCACTAGGTAAGTTACCCAGTGACTCTATGTAATCCATATATAACGGTTGTTTTGAATGCAGAAGCATTGCTACCCGCATTTCCAGATAGCCCCGGGGCGGCTCTGAAGCCTCTTTCAGTACAGCGAATCTCGTCGTCAGTGTATTTCGGCCGCTGGTCATGAAACAACATCAGTTTCACTAGCACTGCGCCAGACCTCTGCACCACGTCGGTAGCCGCTTTTACTTATTTTTTTACGCTCTAAGCCTGGCGGATTTCACCCCCGCTTCAATCTTCTTCATCTTCTCGACAAACTTGCATTAAAGACCTTAATTAGGCTTCTTCCATCTTAATAAGAGCCTAGACTACTTGTTAAGCGCTTAACTCAACATGACAAGGCGTTGGAAAGCCATATTAAACGAAGCAAAAATTCGTTGAACGATAGTTGATTACTTCTTTGGTGTATATCCGTGCTTAACCAAGCTAAACCGCCGCTTCATTTCTATCCAAACGCGGTCGCTGGCAGTTAAAACACAATTATAATAAGTAATTAGCTTTATTATTGGTTGTTATAGAGCTCAATATTATACGTGGGGATTGGATTCATTTGATCACTATCACAGGCGAACCCCATTTTTAGTTTCTTTTTTATCGGCACGGGCGTTGAATCCAATACGATTGTGCACAACTATTGTTCACCGCAAACAAGACACGAGAAGCGGCGGACATGAGTATCACCACATCACGGGAGGTATAGACGCGTTTGAGAGAGTGTCCGGTTCTGCGCCTTTAGTCCCTGCCCCTCTGGAGACATGGCTACGGAGGTGTCTAGGTTACGAGTAAATAAGACAATAATCTAGACAACTAGGGTCGTCAGCTTACCTCACAGTTTTGCTCTTTTGGAGTTCCCAACACTGGTGCTTGATGCGGCGTGTATACTTGATCTCAGACGTCGGTGCTCTGAAGTCGGCCACGTCGCTGCCTTGTTTGCAGTACGCCGCGACGCTGACCCCAGCATTGTTTCGAAATGTTTTGGAAAGCAGGCGGAAGCAACCTTCAGGCACCCGACGTTTCTTTGTTGTTGTTTTTTTTTTTTGTCTTTTTTAATAACTTTGTTTATTACCTCAGGACATAATGGAATATGTGAAAACTTTTAAAGGGTTATTAAATGAAAGAAAAAAGATTGGCTGTTCTAATAAAGTTCAAGAGAGAGATAAAGCCTTTGCGTCCAAGCAATGTACGAAGATGAGTTCTTCGGTGAAAGGCCCACTGCCATCATGTGCCGAATTGTCGTCGGCTTCAGTGCCGGGCCAACCCACAACAAGTGGTAAATATCTGCCTCATGATTTTGGGACTTGCCGACAGGACATCCTGCACGTTGATATAAATATCGATATTAAGGTCATGTTCGTGTTACAGCAGGTGTGAGGGCAATCCGGACCCGGATCCTCTGTATCGCAACCTCCTATGCGCGGGTAAGACCGCTGGGGAGGGTTACCGCACACAGTGGGAGAAGAGCACGTGTGCGGTGCCGGAGGTGCTCCTTTCTTGTGTGAAGCAGAGCGGCATCATCCATAGTGAGGAAGCGTGTCATTGATGAAGGTAGAGACGCCTGGCGGGCTGCAGAATCTTCTGAGGTTTGCGAACTGAGTAGGTCACGTGGGACCCACTCAATTCGAGCGGTTTGCAAGATGTGAGCAGCCAGACGAAGCATATTCTGGCAGATTTCTGGACTGCGACTGACGCGTCGGAGCAGACGTGTTGCTTGAAGGGCGTCGGTGTGGATTACAATTTTGGCTGTAGGTAGTAAGGTTGTGAGAGATAGAGAGCAAAGCGTGTCTAGGACGGCAAATAGCTGAGCACAGAAAGAAGAGGGAGGTTCTGCAAGTGGATATATGGATGTACTAGTAAGCGCCGGCTTACAAGGACAATGAATTGCAGTTGTTTCGAATTCGTCAATGCTGACATCTACATATATAATTATTGATCTTAGGGGCAGCTTGGTGTCTTGCTCTGTGGTCCTTTCACGAAGGGATGATGCCGCATAAGATGTGGTTGGTCCATGAAACTCACTAGGTTTGTTTTCGCTCGCTGAACAAGCTTCCATAGAGGAACAACTGGCGATGGCGGCGGCAATACGGTGTGCGATGCGGCATAGGCTCGGAGTGCTCGCGGTGAGAGCAAAAGGATCGTCATAAGGCTACGAGCATCACGGCGTTGCTGTACCAGTTCATCTAATGTGTTGAGCTGAGCGTTTTCTTGTAGTGCCACGACCGGTGTGATGCGGGGGAGACAAGTGATGGCTCTCATAGCCTCTCTATTTACTGCTTCTAGACGATCCCATTGAGCTCTTGTCAAATGCTAAAACTATGCTTGAGAAATGAGACGTGGCTGCCGAACTACTGTCACCAAACGCCGTGCGACGTGAGAGCGAGCGTCATCGGATTTAGGAGCAATACGTCTGATTAGGCCCAAGGTCTGCATCGCCTGCTTTTTAGCCTGAGAAAGCCAGGCGGTTTCCGTTCCCGGCTGATGAATTGACAATCCCAGAATTTTCAATGTCGGACTTTCGAGAAGGGGGATTCCAAATAGTTGGAGACGGATTGGCGTCGCCGTGAGTTTACGGCGACACCAGCGGTTGGCGACCGACGTGAACATAATTTTCTAGACCGACAGATTTAACATCGTTGGCAGTAATATACAAGGCTGACTGCAAGGCTGCCGCTTGAGTCAACAGGCCACGGCTTGTACAAATATCGTCAGCACAGAGCAAAAAGTTGACATCAGGGACATTATGTAAGCGTCATGCAAGGGGAATGAAGGCAATGTTAAACAGCGTTGGTGACAGTATACCGAGCCCTGGCGTACGCCGCGAATAGGAACAAATGATTCAATGGAATCGTTATTAAGCCGTATTGCAAATCTTCTGTTTTCAAGCAAGGATTTTACAGAACTGCGTATCCTAAGAGGGAAATGCAGCTTGTCAATACAATTCAAAAGCCGTATGATAACATTAGCTTCGCCACACTAATTATATGATCGGAGCACCTCGCCTTTGGCGTTGATACTTTCTTGGACGGCGCAGAGTAAAATAGGCACCAGACCGGACACCCACACGGCTAAATGGCCCTCTTTCGTCTTTCAGAATTCAAATCCGTCCCACCCTCCCCCCGAATTCAGGTTAGATCATTACCCATTGCCGGCAGAGTTGCCAGATCTGGTTACTTCTCGTAAAATTGGCAGCTTTTCGGTGCTATTGCTTACTTAAATTTGCGGTCACCTACTTAGCTACTTCTATACTTTGGCCAGGTTGGCCCCAAATTCTCAGATCATTTCTCACTGGCACATCATTGCAAAACTTCCCAGTTACAAAGATCTGCTATGATTATAAAGATATGATGCCAGTGCCATGCAGCACCTTGTGGCAGGAGCGATATGAAAGTCCCTTTTTTGCCTATATCAAACGCTGACACGGAATCAGTATCTTCAGCTGTCTCTAACAAAAACGGAGCTGAGAAAGGTCCAATGGTCTCTTTGCATATAAATTTTAAGGGTCAGGTTTGACCTTTACTTGAGGAAGGTCACAAACTGAGGGTTCACAATGCACAAAAATGAGAACGTGCACGGAGGGCCCTGATGACGTTACACATGAGACTGCGCAGTTCGGTCGCCTTTTATTTTCTGTAGAAAATTGTACCTAATAAGTGCGCTCATTTTGCAGACTTTTCGGAACTTGATCTATTTTTAATTTCTTTATTTACATAATAGTGAAGGCCTTATGTGGTCCAAGCAGGAAGGGCAGATTAAAGGCATATTTTCAAACACCATAAAGTTAGTACATAGACAAAAGGTTTGACACATGACACAAATGTGCGAAACAAGTCAAAGGAAACACATTGACTTGTTTCGCACATTTGTGTCATGTGTGAAGCCTTTTGTCTAACAGTCTAACAATTTCATGTCTAAGAGTCCTTTCAAAATTCTCACTTGAGACAATCTCTTCAGGCAGTACATTCCAATCGTTTATCGTAAGCGTAAAGTATGAGTATTTAAACGCGTTTCTTCAGTTGCATTATTTTCATTCATTTTCTTCAGTTGTATAGGTATCGCAGAGGCAAACAGCCGTTTTCTGTTCCCTTTTCTGGCGCAGAATTTTAAGAGGTTAATCTTTTAAAGGTATCGCAGCAGATTTCTTGCCATTGGACACATTT
The DNA here is from genome assembly GCF_055883805.1 of Amblyomma maculatum. NCBI lineage: Eukaryota > Metazoa > Arthropoda > Arachnida > Ixodida > Ixodidae > Amblyomma > Amblyomma maculatum. The sequence goes on from NC_139346.1 coordinate 123,021,139, forward strand.
TGGAGATAAAAATCTATATTCTGGAGTGGCCCAGGCATCATAGTTTTAACTAGTCATGATTTATTTTCTACTCGCTGCACATATTTCTCAGACATATTTCTATATTTAGGAGTTGTATAGGTATCGCAGTTAACTAGAAATGTTTCTCTCGAAGCTTTGGCAGCTGTTTTAGCTTTTGTAATAGGTATGTGCAGTTTGTTTGTGCAATCAGAATGTAATAAAAATAGGTTTAATGCGAATAATAATTATGTGCTGTTTTTAGCTAAACCGTAGCTCCTTTCTGCTAATTTCTACTCTTCGGGATTTAGTTGGCTACTTTTTGGCTACATTTATAAATTTTGTTTTTGTGGTTTTCCGTTTCCGAACTTGACAACCTGGATTATCGGTGCTCTTTACAAGTTAGTTGCTGTTCAGACTTGTTTTCGGCGCATAATGCCCGCCATGCCATGCAGTGGACATGCACAGACCCCAATGCCGTATCTTTCGTCAATTTTGAACAAACAACTTTTCATATAGGTAATTGGTAAGCATTTAGCAGCAAAGGATTCCTTAATATTACTGGCCCAGACTTATTGGATGACCGCACTCCTTTCAAACCCTTCTTCCCTTACCCCATGCAGAGTAGCATGTCAGCGAACATTAACACCGGCTAAAATCTCTGTTCATTAAAGAGTCTTCTCTCTCTCTCTCTTTCTCTCTCTCTCTCTCTTTGCCCCAGGTTTGTTTCTCTAAATCGCTCGTCTCTTTTGGGCTACGAATTATAAAGGTGTCGTGGTCTTCGCTTGGCCAACGCTCCTCACAACAGGCAATGGAGTATTTGCCCAATACGCTGGTCGCCAGAATTGCAGGCATGCCCACCATGACAGAAGTTTTCATTTTGTACAAAACATCTACAGCGATGTAAATATTACCACCCGTATTATCATCAAGATAATATGTTCAGTCTTATTTCTCATACCATTGCGACCTTTGAAAGAAACGCGAGTCACAGCTAGCTTGTTTCACTGTTCGCATGCAGGAAAACTGATAGAATTAAAATGAAAATTTAAATTAAAACAAAAGAGCGCACACTCAAGCGACGAGGAGGGTCTAGTTTTATCACGGGCTTCGGAAATGTCATAATTTACAAGTTTCCCAATTCAGGAAAACTACTTCTCCCATGTCCTTGCATACGAATCATGCTAGCGCATGTATGAAAAAAGCCACCCGGCCCCCGTATCTAGACTGCAGTTGTCAGTAGGTTATTGGGAGATGGCACACGCACAGTCATTATGGGCTTAACAGGCTCCCTGTAAGTCTGAAATGCCACTAAAAGAACTAATGCAGCTGACAGGCCGCCGCATTAAATCCAAGCAGAGTTGGTTTCCCTGCCCAATACATCTTTCTACTTAGGAAGACAACGGTAAGCGAATAAGCTCTCATTGCCTGTATTCTTCTCAAGCATTCGGCTCATAATTTGAGCTTCTATTAAACTACACCACTGTAAAGCTCGGAGAGCGAAGGAATGTTTTGTCGTTTTTTTTTTTGTGCACAACTATTTGCAGTCTAGCGTAATTAAAAGCTAAAATTCATTTCTTGGTGTTCACGGGGTTTTCAGACTTTCTAAAAGAACAAAAGCTCCTAAAATGTTATGACGTTAAAAAGATGTGTTAGCTCTTTTTCAAAAATCGGCCTCGGATTTGGCGCAATAGAACCTTTGTATTCTATGTGCCACGAAACACAACACACTCGCATAGTGTGGCGTACTTAAAGCTTTCTCTCCGTCGCCGATGCCTCGTAATCTCAGGAGTCGCGATCATCTATTGTCTCAACTCGTGAGGCTCTCGAGTGCCTTTTTGCTCGGCGGTGGGGTCATTTTCCTGGCTGTCTGGAGTGGACTGGCGAGATTAAAATGTCCTCACCAGACACCTCACTCGCGTGCGTCACTAACAAATGAGCGAAAAAACTTCGGCGTCTCGAATGTCTTGGCTGCAAACAATGGAGGGGGTTGCACGTGATATGAAGCTCAGTTTACAGTGAAGAAAAAGCTCCTCTGGCGAAGGCCGAAAACCGCAATTGACGGCAGCCGAACTGGTGATGCTTCAAGCGAGAACAATATCCTGAACTTGTATGCAGTCTGTCGCGATGTCACGGCCTGTGTTCACCTCGGGTAGTATTAGCGTGCATTGTAACACTAGGCAGGGATTTCAGCTAGGGTGTGCTCCACCCGGATCGTTAGCTAATGCTTTTCCCTGCTCCCCTCTCCCTCCTAACATTACTTTGCACTGCTCTTACGATTCCAGTGCACTACACTATTTCAGTGTTATGCAAGATTCGAGAGCTAGTTGCAAACTGTAGGGCATAAATTCAAGGATACCGCCCCGTAAAAATAACCAAGAGTATAAATAAACAAATAACCATATTTCCCAAATACCGTTTCAGCGTTAAAATGTTTAAAACCAAATGAATGGCATTATTCAGGAAGAGGTAAAACAGACACAAGGCGAAAAACACTTTTAAAATATATACTGGAAAACTGAACCGATTTTCGGAGAAACGGCTGCCAGCAACAAGTGATCGCATGATTTCAATGCTGTCCAAGCAGGCGAAAACGTGTCAGCTGATTGCAGCAAATGGCGCTGGGGTTACTCGAATTCAAAGAGCACGACTCAGATTATATGCGTGGGAATTACAAAATTTCCGAACAGTGTACACCATAGCAAGAAGCAGTGGAAGCATGTGCATTTGCAAGAGAAAGGTGCTGTGCTCACAAAGCGAGAAAACTTGCTCTGTCAGCACAAACGGGAGTCTTTCGCTCTGGGCTTGCACACGGGTCTTGCTGCTTGTAAATGCGTCTCCGCTGCTCCACGACAGATGCAAATATTTCCTAAAGCAAAACAAACGCTTTCAGAACGTCATTTGGTTTGTGGGGTTTAACGTCCCAAAGCAACTCAGGCTATGAGAGACGCCGTAGTGGAGGACTCCGGAAATTTCGACCACCTGGGGTTCTTTAGCGTGCACTGACATTGCACAGTACACGGGCGCCTTTCTTTTCGCCTCCATCGAAAAGCTGCCGCCTAGGCTGGGATTCGATCCCGCGTCCTTGGGAACAGTAGTCGAACGCCGTAACCGATGCGCCACCCCGGCGGGGCCAGAACGTCATTTGATTCTTATATAAGAAGCATCAATGCTTAAAAAAAGGTTATTTAGCCCTTAGCGTAAAGTGAATTAGTTTATGAATAGGTTCTTCCCTCCAGCAAGTCCTACAAGACTGAGAGCTGAGATTGTGCTACTTTAATCAAATCTGGGCGTGAACACATAGCACCAGTTCAGTCTGATCAAACGACTGGAAGTGCGACTATATAAAGAACGCAGAATCAATTTCGACGCATGGCGAGAGCGCCGCATTTCTCTCTGTAAGGCGAGCCGTGCATCTACCCAGGGCCGGTCTCAAGAGCAGCACCGTAGTCGTGGAGCCGCCGCTCCGCTACTTAGGGCGCTCGTTCCGCAAGCACGTTCCGCGAGAGTTGATACTTGGCAGTACTGGTGCATCGTGAATCTTAAAATACTTATTACCACGACGACTAGCGTTGTGAATGTGTGTGCGTCTCGTCTTCGCCACGATATTTGCTTTAGGTTGTGCGAGGAGCAGATGCGACGCCGCCGAAGCAGAAAGAAATGAGGTGCGAGCTATTACATTTTGGCATGTAAAATAATTCAGTGAACAGCGGTGTACGAGACTCGTCCGTGCAAAGGGGGTACGAGAAAGAAATACGTGGCAAGCGATAAGAATTCTGACCGGTGTTCAATAAGGCGCAAAGTCTAATAGAGTCAGTCGCATCAAACGCCGTACGTTTTTGAAATCAGTTTATGGTCAATACATGGGCATCGCCGTAATTTTGCAGAAGCGCGAGAGAACAAAAATTTATGGGGAAAGAATGCGCTGAAAGATTTTCAGTTAAGACAAAATAGTTATGCCACTGCGTGCTTATACCCTGGCTTAAGCGAAGGCCTAAGCACACGCTCGTGTAAAATAGCACGTTGCGTAATAATTTGCATGATGATTATTGTGCAAACGTGTTGCAATAACGTTAGTGTCAGTGGTAGTATAGCTCGGCGCCCATCACTCCAAACGTCATGCTGGCATGCCAGATCTTACCTCAGTAATAGCCAATATTTTATTATAGCTAAAGCTCGAACCATGCGTAAAAACGGAAATTACAGAGTGGCGCGGTCAGCATAACTTTACAGCGCTCACTCGTCCAGAAGGGGATTTCCCGCGGATGAAGAAGTCATATCATAGGTATTGCATTACCGTACCGTATTTCATATCCCCATTCGCGTCCAGTTTAGGATTAAGCTAACGTTAAGGGGAAAATATAATTCGTAGTAGCAACGAGGAACAGTTATATCTTTCCTGTTACGTGTCCTACTCCAAATGTACAGGATACTATTGAGCAGGATGTGAAACAGAAATTAAACTGTGGTTCAGGTTGCATATTGAAAAGAAGTAGCGAGAGGACAAAATTTATCTTTTTATCAGACGTGATATCTTTCCGTCAATTGTGATCAAAAGATTTTTGTCGTCTCAACAAGATCGTTTTGTAAAGATATGTGTGTCCAGTTGACGTCTTCTTAAAGTCGAGCTGCAAACAGTCCATGGTGATGCTGCAACAATCCAGCCCGAGCGTAACCACACAAGAATGTTCTGATGAAAGCTTGGAAGCGGTGGCAAATATCAGCTGCAAAACCTACCAATGCCTTGTAAGTCTTCCTTTTTCTTAGCATCTGTCGCTGCTTGCCAGAAGCAGCCGCGCCGCGCGGCGGTTCTTTCGTACTGAGTTATCAGCTAGAAATGAAAATATTCTAAAGTTGCTTCATGACAGAATTCTTGGTAAGGAAAAGAAACTAAAATAATCCATGAAATCCTGTATGCTGCACTTCAACGTAATACATTTCCATACCACTAGATAAAGTCATTGGTGAAGCTTAAACCCGAACGGGTGTGAAATAAATGTAATCATCGTAATTCGAATGCTGTGGTTTTAGAATATTGTTGGTGTTACAGGTCATTAATTCGGCAGTTCTTGAGCGTGGTTTCAAGGGCCACTCATAATATTATGGCGTCAAAGGTACCCGGTAGGCGCCAAAAAGGCGCCTGTGCAAAAAGCATGCCAACAAAACTAAATGGCAAGGATGACACAAACGAGGGTCCGTAACCACGACCCGGAACCCGAACATAATTGCGTGCAATAAAAACCACAGGGGTCACCAGCTGGAGGGAATGTCAGCGTGCAAATGTCATTTGGAAAGACCGTGGGAACAGCTTCCTCAAGGATACAGGAAGCATTGTATTACTGCAATATATGAAACGAAAATTGATTGAAAAAGACATTGTCCACTCATAAATACATTACATGAGTAGAAACAAAACGTTGAGGGAAGTGCTGACAAGTCTGCTAGCGCTTCGCGCCAATGCGCATAGCCAAGTCTCTCAAACTACAAGCTGGCATCTCAGAATGCAGCTTTAGGGAGCTTAAACTTTCGCCATGCTGTTCAAACCTGGGTCCTGGGGGCTACTTCCAGTTTCGTGATTTAAACAATTCCTGCATGCCCAAAATTTTTGAAATTACCTCTTGTTTTAAAGACAACCGTACGAAGCATAATGAAATAAATATAAAAAGGTATTTATTTCAATTCCTTGCGAAAATCTTTTCATTTTCAGTTGCACGACTCATCACCCCTTCTCGTATTATCCCGGTAAGAAACCAACAGATGTACAAATTTTGGAAGCACCTGGTTATCTCATTGTATTATTCAAATCATGAGCGGTTCAAAGCAACAATAAAATAACTTTTTTAACTTCGGGGGCATTACATTTCCTGATTACTCCTTCAGAATTGATGCTTTTTTTCCCTCAACTTTGTAGGGCCCGTGGCGCGCCACGGATTCAAAGGCCACGCCACTTCCCAATGCTCCCTGCCCGCGGCCTGTTTCCTTCTCCCCGCTCGTTCGGGGATAACCGGTCCCGCGCGAGGGGGCTATAAAAGAAGGCACGCGCCTTCGTCTCGCCCTCTCTTCGCTCCTGCTCTTGGTCCCTGCCTCCTCGTTCCTGCTTCGCGCCTGGAGCTTCTGTACGGAAAACGACCCGCCGGCCGCAGCCCCCCGGACGACGACCTAGCACCGACTTCGACGATCCCTGTGAGATTAAAGATGTTTGTTACACGGCCCGCTGTGTGTTTGTCGTGCGCATCCCTCGGGCAGAGAAATCGCCCACAACTTCCAACTGATAACATTACAAGACCTGATAATTACGACTCTTGCATTCTAGTTGTCACGTAGTTCCAGATAGGTTCCTAATTTAACCCCTTCATTTCTGCCTTGATCCTACAGCCTAAGATATGGTCAAAAATATTTGCAGGTGCAATGAAAATGCCGTGCAAGATTATGAGCTCTCAGTACGAGAAGAACAAGACGAAGTCCAAAGCGGGCTAGTGATTGGCCTCTTCGAAGTTAGTGCCTGATCCTTGAAGGTGCCTTCATAATGCTCATTTCATTTTGCATGTTTGCATTGAATAGATAGTACTGCAAAGCTAGATAGTCTAGACGTCTTCTATGAAGGTGTCAACCAATTATTGATAGATTTCAAACTAAAACGCCCGTCTATCACTCTACCATCTGCTTGTCTGTAGCAATCAATGATCGCGTTTTTTCAGAGCATGGCAACCACTGTGTTAAGTACTCGGGTTTAAACACTTTGCATGGCGTAAACTTCAAACTAACACCTATCTAAGTCCCCAATTATGTAGCCTATATTCGAAATAACTCTATAAAGACCAATGCAAAAATTATGATAACAAAGCCAATCTAAATCATGTGATCTGGAACTGGCCACTGTCTCTACCCGCGAACAGCTTAATACGCGACTCTGTTCCGTGGGAAGCTCTATGATCAGCTCCGACCTGGGGACACAGATCAATCTCCTCCAGCTGGCCGAAAACGCCGCCGCTGCCCAAGGGATAGTGGCCGTCGTTTAAGCAGAGGACGGCCATTCGGTCGCTTCTCTGTATCCGCGGGTAACAAAGTTTCACCACCGCAAGCAGAGGCTCAAAAGCGAACCAACTCTATTCACGCATTCAAAAGCAATCATTTCAGCTGGCGGCACCAACCACGATCAGCGGTGTGACACAACTATGTTGTCATTTTCTTGGCCTCTTTGTCCGAACCAAAAAACAGTAACACTGTCTACGTAGTACTGTAACCGATAATTACGAGTGTCTTCATTTTTCATGTACCCAGAGAGCCGAGTACGTTGGCATTCAACTAATCACTGAGCTAAATTTTTATAGATGATGAACGAGGTTACAACCTAAGCAGCGAATTTGTGGCTCTTCCGTTACGACTGTGCCACATTGCCCCATGTCAACACTGCACTCTTAGCGCCAACTTGCTCCTTCACATCACTTAATGCTGACAAACGCTGAGTCTGGCTGGCACGCAAGCACTGCAGAGGCAGCCGGGCAGCCCTAAGCCACCATCAAGTTATTTTTGTGCAAGCCTAGCTTACGCTACACATTGAAAGAGGTATAAAGAGGTCGCTGACAGACCTTTGTATGGAAATGATTGGAAGCACAACTGCAGTGTATCGCCGTTAGCCGCTTACAAACACTACCACGAAATTTTACTTTCTTCGGGAATCGGCCGTCTACTGCCTGATGCCATCGTTAACGTGTTATTGTTATTCAATTGGACATCGTGCATGAATCTATCTTGTTGTACCAGCGAAATGAACGGGGAGGTGAATGAGGCCATACCGATGTATGCCATTGAAGGTGTCGAACCGAAAAAAGCGTCTGCGCTTTCGTTAATTATTTCGTTGAAAAAAGAAAAGTGCATACGAAGGAACATGCTTAAAATATTCCTATTCGCTATTAAATTCTTAAATTCGCTGAAATAAGGCATGTACTGAAAAGAGGCATGTACTGTTGTCGTCAAAGTAACAGACCCCATGGTTTGTTTCTCATTTCTATAATAAGGCACCTACGTCTTCGCTAAAGATCATACGTCTGCACATTTGTGGAGAATGGTTCGTCTCACCTTACCATCATTTTGAGTTTTCGGGATGACATAAATGCTCTGCTGTGTGACTGAGAAGCGAACTATGAAGCCTTGTTATTATTGACCAAGTTGATATTTGCAACCTTAATCAGAAGTTTAGAGGCCAAAGGGCTTGCTTCTAAGCCGCGTAGTGGCGCCCCTTTAGCTTTCATGGAAGAACTTCTCTTTGGAGAGGGTAAAACAAACAATCTTCCTAACCTCAAGAGGTTTCGAACACTGGGAATGCATTACAAACCATAGAACATGGCTCAGAAGCAATTAAGCCCAACGGCCCTTATATTTTAACGGGCTATATAACAATGTATGATTATGCTGAAAACATGGAGGCACGGGGTTGGCAAAACGCGCAAGTGCCCTTTCACTCACGATGTCTGCATCTGCAGAAATCTGTATTCAGCAGCGGCTTGTATATCAGCGGCAGTGCGAACAGTACGTGTGTGCAATGTGGTACTGTTCGACCATGTACGCTTACCACGTGGTGATGTTCCAGTAAAAGCAATATTCGTATTATGGGCGCCTAGCTGCTAAGAGGGGGGAGGGGGTGCAATGTAGTGCTCTTTTCCAACTATTTTTATTATCTACCATCTCAGGGTTCCCTGTTCTTAAAAGAGGCAATGGATGAAAGATGGCTGACAAATTGGACCTCTATGCCAAGTGATGTGTCATGACTACGGAAGGAAGTCGCAATACATGTTGCCTTTTCAAATGAACAGCCTCTTCAAATGAACAACGAACACATAGCCTGTGTGCTTGACGCTACAGCTGCCTGCTCGCTATCTTGGTCCCCTGTGTAACCTACCAGGCAACCTATTCACGGCATGAACGGGAGTAAATGTCAATGATTTTTTTTTCAATCTCCCTTTCTATCGATGAGACGTCATTGAGTGGTGTTTCTTTTCCAGAAAACGTTGGTTACAAACCTTTCAACAACATACCTGCACAAATCGAGTGCAACTCTAGATAAGAGAGAGCCTTAGCAGTGCGAAGACGGCACGAATCAACAAACAGATGCATGCACATAAGGCACTCTGACTGAAGATTAGTTTTCTTGGCCGTCGTATTCACACTGTCACCGCTCAAACATGTGAACCAACAAGCAGCTACCTCTACTCGTCAGCTTTTTGCGAAGTGCAAAAGCCAAAATCGCCATGCTTTGTGCATCAGTAACCTGAATATGCCTTAAATTGCGAAGAACCCGCTTCCCCCAGAAATGCCTTGGTTGCACCACTATTCTTCAGCTATAAATTTTGAATGCTTCTCTTGGCTGTTCTTCTTTTCAATATAGCCGTTTTAAGATGCCTATCCCCTCTGTTGGGCGATCTTTTTCTAGTGGCTCTAGCACTCATTACTTTTACCAGACGTATAAGTTTTTCATGTTAGGCACAAGACACAGACGTAATTATGTGGCAACCGGCAACAAGAAATTTTAGGAGGAAAAATTAAAACCTACTTTTTTTAAGAAATAAAGTCCTACAAATGCACCGCAAAAATAGCATCGTTCCTCATTCCTACTTTCGCCTGCTAGAGTCGCCAATGAATAAGATTCTAGCAATAAGCTTCATTGTAAAATGGCAGTGATATATATATCGCTTATAAGCGCGCTCCTATCAATAAACGTTTGTCACCACCACCATCACCTAGACAAACAGTCATTGCAGAGGTAGAGTGCTACTTTGCGTACCATTCAGCTTTACTTTCAAGCTATAGCAGTTAATTTCAAACACGGTAGCTTCCGGAGGCAGCGGCTCCGCATTCCGAATCACAGGTGCGGAACAGATCTTCACCCCTGGATGCCCTACAGCACCAGTTGAATCTTCGACGCGTCAAAATTGTTCATTCACTGCTGACTCATAAAATAGCTTGGCCGCTGACTGTGCTAGACATCAGTCAACTCACGCCATTTCCAGCGCCTAATGACAGTAGAAGGGGGCGTGTCGTCACCCTGCCCAGGCCGGATGGTATCTTATCACGGTGGATCCGCATGAGCTTTTCATCTTAACCTATCTGTGGTTTGCTTCGTGCACCTGGAAAGCTTCCAGCATTCATTAGGCGTCTTAGCTGAGCAAGGTTCGACATCACTTATCGGCGGCAAACCGCCGACAATGTTTGCAAAATCAGGTGAAAAAATGGGATTCGGCAGACAATTCTTTCATTACATTGTAGCGCAATCAGCCGTGTACTCGAACTCGCCTTCGCGGAATCCTGGATGCTGATGCCGACGCGGCACGTAGTGAGAGACAATGCAACGTGACCACATTGCAGCGCCTGACCTTGTCACAGACTGCTCTGTCAATACATCTTCTACTTTCACTTCAACCGCTCCGCCCTTTTATTTCTCAAGCTGAGCTACAGACTAGATGTTTCTTCACGATTGCAGACTAGATGTTTTTTCAATCCATACGTGTTGAGCAAAATCTACCCGGACGTTCAGCCGGAGTGCAAATGGTGTCAGAAATCGGCAACCTATGACAACATATTATGGAACTGCAGCATAGCACCGCCACCGGCGGATATTATGCGTGATCCTTCCCTCGAGCAGTGGGAGGCCGTGTTGGCCAGCTCAGACCCGGTCGTCCAGACCAGGGCCGTGGAGTGGGCCACCCAGGTCGCCGTCAGCCATGGGTTGATGGCCATCTAACGCGAAATCGTCCACACATGCTCTCTGACGAAAATAAAGTTTTTCCATCCATCCATCAAGCTGAGCTTCTGTCACGCAAGAGTTAACAGATACTAAATTTTGAAGCACTAGCTTACTGGCTGCAAGTTGACCCATTCACAATAAGGTTTCTTTCCCAGTCCGATGGTTTGTTATGTTTGCATAAATGGCATGGTCCAAGGTTGACATGTCATTACGCTAACTATATTGATGTGACTGCATCTGATCTAACGTAAGGAATTACGATCAGTACGTTAACTGCTCTATTGGCGTGATTATGAATGAAGACTCTGATGGTATGTTCTTTCCTTCAATATATTTTGGCCATGTGAGGATATTATACTGTATGAATGTCAAGGACAAAATAAACTTCTATGAGAATTAACCTACAAGTTTTGCGCGATAAAGGACATCCAGATCGGACGTGTCTGGCTGTCCCACCTCTCACACACCTCTCAGTAGTAAAACTGCACACATGCATATTCGGCCAAAACATTTTGAACAATTTATTGCCCCATACCGATAGGAGTCACAAAAGTGTTTTCTACTATGCATACGCATTCCTTGGAGGTGGTCTTGTTAGCCAGAGTTCACGTTACATGAATGAACGGAAAAACATTCGGTGGCAGCAGGAACGGGGAACGTGAGAACAGGCGGGATTGTACGACCATGGGCAAAAGCGTGGTGTCTGTAGGGGTGATTAGCGAAAGGGCTGTCAAAACAATTTTCCTAAGGCAAAGGTAAAGTGACAAATTGAATTGTATTTTTGTTTTAAATTTTTGGTCTATCTTATAACCGGGGAAAAAAACAATTACAGAATGTCAGCGACAGGGGCAACAGGATTTCTACAAAGATCACGTTAACGACACATGCACGTTGGAACTACGAGATAATGATATACCAAATATCATGGCCAACCAGAATATCTGACGATATAAAAATGAAACCCTCAACAAAACGATACATCGCCTCAATTAATCGCACTCAGGGCAACGCGGATAAATCCCAAAAAAACGTTCTCTCGCCGGAAGCAAACAAAACAAACAGCTTGATTATGTGCAGCTCCAGCTTGCATCATATGATCTTGACGGTGGAATTGCAGATTAACCATGGACCGCCACGTTTGACGTGCGTCTTCCCCTGTACGACGTTAGGCCGGAATGACTGAATGACTGCAAGTAATCTCTAGCACACATTCCTTGATCATATTGTAGCTGCTACGTCCTTCATGAGCCCCTAGTACCCAAGCTTATTTCATATTGCTTGATTATGAAGTCATTGAAGCCCTATCCAAAAAAAAAAAGAAACCGCTAAGGTACCTCCCTACTACTCAGCGCATATAGTTATCGGGAATTGCTCCCCCGCAACATCCCGTCCAGGGGTTTGGCTGCGACCGCGATGCAGTCGCCGCCACGTGGTAGCCTGTTCTCTGCTGAGCGAAACGTGCGGACGAGGCAGGCTCGCTCTCAACTCCTTGTAGTAAATGGTAACGGCATGATACGTGTCCAGTGACTCACCCCGTCGGGCACCAGCATTCGAGATCCCTTCACCAGTTCGGCTGACAAAATCTCGAACATATTGCGACTGCTCCAAAATTATTTCTACCTTGTGGGGATCTGTAACATGAACTGGCATCACATAGTACAAGAATGCTTTCCCACAAAGCGTAAATCTCGTCACTCGGAGATTTACACTATATATGAAAGTACGCTTTATACTGTGTGATGCAAGTTCACGTTACAGATCCCCACGAGGTCGAAATCATTTTATAGCACTCACTCCACTGCGGAAACTCTATCTTCAGGTCGAGATGTCCACTAAAAAATGAGCCCCACTGCGCCTTTGATAACCTTTAGTGGGCTCAAACAACTTACTCTGGCGCACGTCTGGTCAGAATATCCTAATTATATTCACGTATACACCGATGGATCTGTGTCAGCAGAGGCATCCACTGCATCTGTAGTCACACCAGCTCAGAAAACGACTCTACATTTCTTTTTCGGACATACTTCAACATCAACCTCTGCTGAACTTGTAGCCATTCGGGAATCTATTCGCTACTATGTGAGGAACCACCTCAAAAATGGTGTATATTCACGGACTCAAAGACTGCATTACAAATTTTGGAAAACTTCTTACGCCACACTGCCTACCAGTCCCTGGCACTAAACATTATGAAGCTCCTCACATCTGCCCAGCTCCAAGGTCACAGGATAATGTTTCAATGGGTCCTTGCCCACTGCGGGCTCCGAATGAACAGGCCGATGGTGAAGCGAAAACGCACTCAGCAATGTCCTCCAAACAGCTGTGCCTTTTTCAAGAGCGGATACGACATGCCTTCTTACGAGTTGTATGAAAAATGCTACAGCAGCTTACTGGACCCAGCCAGAAGCCCGACACATTCGTCTAAAAAGCCTCGATCGAACATTGAAATTTTATGTTCCGCGTGATATTCCGCGTCATCAGGCATGCTTACTACATAGACTTTGTTTAAACGTGGCTTTCACGCGCAAGTACTTGCATTTAATTGGACAGGTGGACTCGCCGGAATGTTCAACTTGTGGCATCCCAGAGACTGTGGACCATATATTATTGGTGTACCTAGTGTATGTGGGCAAAAGAAGTGTGCTAGCCGCTTACTTGAAGCGTTTGGACAAGAGACCTTTGTCGGAGGAACTGCTGCTGGGCGCTTGGCAGGACAAGGGGAAGGGTGTCCAGGCAGTGCATGCTCTTTGCCGTTTTTTGTGCCCCAGCGGGCTTGATTCGCGCTTGTGAGGCAAGCTACTTTGCCTGTATATATATTTCATATGACTTCTCCCACATCGTCACCCATCATTATCTTCTTTCTTCTCCCCTTCCCCTTCTCCAGTGCAGAGTAGCCGGCCAACCTCTCTGCTTTTCCTTTCAATAAATCCATATATTGGCACTCGCTGCGGTAGCTCAGTGGTTAAGGCTCTCGGCTACTGATACGGGGCACCCGTGTTTGAACAAGACCGCGGCGGCCGCGTTTCGATGGAGACGAGACGCAAATGCGTCCGTGTGCTGTGCAATGTCAGTGCACGTTACAGAGGCCCAGGCAGTCGAAATTATTCAAGAGCCATCTACTACAGCACCTCTTTTCACTCTCTTGGTTCCTTCAATCCCACCTTCCTCCCAGCACGGTTCAGTTGTCCTTGGCCTCCATCAAAATGCTACCTCCGCGGCCAGGCTTTAAACAAGCGTTCACGGCGCAGCGTCTGAATCAAGCAACCACACGACTACCACAACGTGTTTATGCGCATAGTTAATTCTTCTTCTTCTCCCTCGTTATAATGGCACATACCCACAGTGGGGGATTGGCCAGAATTCATTGTAGGTGACATAATATAATTGATAATGTCGATTTGACTGTTTGATAGAAAACTTAATAATTAGGAGTTAGTGCTGCTGAAATAATTTAATATTTTGAGGCGATAGCAATAGAGAACAATAAAAAAAGAATTAAAATTGTAAAATAATTAAAAAATAATAAAAAGAAAAAAAGAGTACAATTCAGACAGATCAGCGCTAACACACAAATCTTCCAGTAGCAATATTATAATTGTGAAGTAACTCACACACCGGTTTTAGGGCATACCCTTTCACGGTTGAACCAAAAAAGGAGGAGAGCAGGAACTGTAAATGGCAATCCTAGGCGAGCAAGAGGTATTTCTAAATAATTTCTTCTCTGAGTAGCATATACCTGCGGCAGAAGAGGATGTAATGTTCAATTGTTTCCACATCATCACATGACGCACAAAGATTCAACGGCGTAAATCCAGAGCGACATAAATAAAGATTGAGAGAAGGAATTATAACAACGCATAAGCGTCATGGAGACCTCACATTGGCTCGAGATACAACATCGGACATTCCAATGGAAATTTAAATGACTGAAATCCGTAGTCGCAAGTAGTCAGAAAAAGAGGAGAAAGCAAATAGAAAGAGGGACACGAAAAGATGATTGTGAGAGAAGACAACGAAGACAAAACACGGATTTGGCATCCAGATCGGACGTGTCTGGCTGTCCCACCTCTCACACACCTCTCAGTAGTAAAACTGCACACATGCATATTCGGCCAAAACATTTTGAATAATTTATTGCCCCATACCGATAGGAGTCACAAAAGTGTTTTCTACTATGCATACGCATTCCTTGGAGGTGGTCTTGTTAGCCAGAGTTCACGTTACATGAATGAACGGAAAAACATTCGGTGGCAGCAGGAACGGGGAACGTGAGAACAGGCGGGATTGTACGACCACGGGCAAAAGCGTGGTGTCTGTAGGGGTGATTAGCGAAAGGGCTGTCAAAACAATTTTCCTAAGGCAAAGGTAAAGTGACAAATTGAAGAAGAAGGTGACGAACGGACGGCAGTGACGTTCGATGCGAAGAGGCTTAGTATTAGGGCACCGCTACGAGCAGAAGGCGTGAATCGGCTAAGTATTGGGCGGCTAGTCCTCTTTTTTCTGTTTTCCCCTGCGCATTTTCGCTTTTCACCGTGTTGATAACGCTCGCAGAGAGATTGTAACTGTAAAGTGATGTCTACGCAGTCTCCCGGCCAGGGGCGCTCCCCCTGGTCGGCTTTCATTACTCCTCACGATCTACCTCTGGAAACGTTCCAACGATCTGGCGTTCCAAACATTCCTGTGGCGCTGGTGCCCAAGGATGGCGGATTTATTATAATGAATAACCCTGGGACTGTTCGAGCTGCTCTCCAGGCAGCCTCTACCCTGTATGACTCGATCACAGAAGTGAGGCAGTTTGGGCGTGGCGGGATACTGTGCCGATCTCCAGACCTCAATTGCGTGAAGGATCTGCTTAAATGCAATTCATTTGGATCACTTCAGGTGAGCAGCTTTATCCCTACTCATCTTGCATGCACAAAGGGATTAGTCCGAGGAGTAGACTCTTCTTTAACTCCAGCTGAGACCCTCGACCTTCTTTCGGCGGCTGGTGTGGTAGCGGTGTACCGTTGCAGCCGGGAGGTTAATAATACGCGGGTACCAACAGAGTCGGTGATTGCCACATTTGCGGGAACTTCATGCCCGTCAGAGATAAAAGCATGGCCATTGATCTTCCGTGTGGATCCTCTTGATTCTAAGCCACTGCAGTGCACTAATTGCTGGCGATATGGTCACAGTGCTCGTGGTTGTAAGTCCTCCGTGCGGTGTTCCAAATGTGGCGATGGTCATCATTCGTCATCATGTTCACAACAACACGACAATTGCTGCCTTTGCGGTGGAGCCCACGCTGCAAACTCCTTGGAGTGTCCATCTCGAAAACAGGAGCTGCAAATTCTAGAGGTAATAGATAGAAAACGCTGTTCGCGTCGTGACGCTGTATAATAGAAGTTAAGGACCGATTACACGGTTATGCAGGTGTGTCAGCCCGATCAGGTGTGCCTCTGGATGCATCAATCTCAAAGGCGATAATGACTGCAGTGGAAGCATCAATGAATAAAATGGTCGACCGAATAGTTGCTACTGTCACAGAGTGTTTTTCTAACGTTCTGGCAGTTCAGCTAACGCAAGCCCTGCAATCAGGAACAGCCCCTTTCATAGCAAATATGCCCTCTGAAAGCTCTCAACTGCTTGAAAGCACTACTGTTGCTTCGCCTAACAGGGCTGCTCTCCCAGATGACGATGAAAACATTGATGACGCAGAGATGGTAGAATCAGATGTAAGAATTCTAAAACGGTGTGGGTCTCCCATGTCCAATCATTCTTCTCCGCGGTCCCAACCAAAATCAAATAAACATCAGCATACATTAAAGCCAAAGGATAATATTTTGGAGCAGGCGGTTGCGGCTGCCAAGAGTTCACAATCATATATGGGCACTAAGAGTTATCCAGTGGAACTGTCGTTCAATTCTAACAGCTACAACAGATTTAGTTTACATTTCTTCTCAATATAATCCACACATAATTATTTTGCAAGAAACTTGGCTAACAGCCGAAAAGCATTTCTATTTACAAAATTATCATTCATTCCGACAAGATCGCCAATCAAAAGGAGGAGGTTTAATTATATTTGTCTGTACAAAATTCTGTCACAGGGCTAAAATTTCTTTCCAGTTATCTTCTATAGATTGTGAGTTATTGGCCCTAGACTTTGAAATTCCAGGGCACTGTCCGTTTTCCTTAGTGAATGCTTATTTCCCTAGCGGTGTACAAGATACAAAACCTCTAGATCTGCTATTAGTTAATTGGCGAAACTCAGTTCTTCTGGCTGGCGATTTTAATTCGCATCATGTGTCATGGGGCTACAAGACAGATAGTTGTGGCAAGCGTCTTTGGGATTGGATAACAAATAATAACTTTTCCTGTAGAAATTCGGGTTCAGCCACATTTATAAGAAAACACAGTCAATCTGTGTTAGATTTAACTTTTACCTCTCCCAGTCTCTTCGTTAATAATTGGTCGACACTTGATTGTGGCACCTCTAGTGACCACATACCGATTGCGTTTGAGGTTAATCACCCTGTAACTCCAGCGACTTCTCAGTTGAAGTCATTTATCAACTATAATAACTTTCAGTCAACGTTACGCTCTAATCTTGAGTCATTGACTAACACGGATGAAGAAGAAAAATCAAAACGCTTATGCTCGGTGATTGAGGATTGCCGTAAGAAGTCTGAGATCTTGGTACGGAGCTCAAAGGGGAATACTTCAGCTGTTTGGTGGAATGCTGATTGTTCCCGAGATTACAGACGTAGAAAGGCGGCATGGAAAAAGCTTCTCCACAACCAGTGCCCGAAAAACTGGCAGGATTACAAGTTCATTGCAGCTACTTTTAAACGTACAGTTGCAAAAGCGAAGGACGAGTATGATGCTAAGCATTTTGATTTCCTCTCTAAATCTGGCAATCGAACTGCTCTTTTTGGTTTTTTACGCTTGCGGAAAAAGATTCCGCAAGCACAAAATCTACATTCCTTTATTTTGACTCCACATGAAGCAATAGACACAATTGAAACAATTGCCAAAGGACTGGAGAAGCGTTTCTCGTCTGCACTTCCTTCGGGCTCGATACCTGTAATGCCAATGGAACCAGTTTATTATGATCCCCAAATTTCCGTCTCTGAGCTTTCTCCTATAGTTATGAGGTTACCAGCCGCTGCTCCCGGTCCTGATAAAGTAACTTCAAAAATGTTAAAAATTCTTTTTGACGAGTCACCTCAGACGTTATTAGAGCTAGTAAATTATTCCATGAAACATGCTTGGATACACCCAGAATGGAAACTTGCCAAAATAATTCCTTTACTTAAGAATAAAGGCGGTGCCTTGTCCATTGATAATATTAGACCAATTGCATTGACATCAAACATCGTAAAATTAATTGAAAGAGTCATACTTATACGTGTTTCAGAATTCACAGCCCTTGCCAAATTGGTTTCCGTCAAAAGTGTTCCATCTGGAATGCGCATGCTGATCTCGAAAGTCGAGTTCTTTTAGCGCGGCGCCAAAAAATGTACGCTGCCTTGATAAAGCTAGATATAGTCAAGGCCTATGCTAGCGTTGAGCATAGCATTCTATTGCAAAAATTGAAATCTCTTCAGTTTCCACATTATTTAGTAGCCTGGATATCTGAATTCCTCCAAAACCGAGAGTTTTACTGTGCACTAAATGGCGTCCATTCTGGCAGATATAAGCAAGCCAGGGGAGTGCCGCAAGGAGCAGTCCTTTCACCAGTCCTTTTCAACATACTACTCAGCTCAATACCAGTTAATTATGACGTTCACACTTACGTATATGCGGATGACATTGCGTTTTTTGCAACTGCATCGGATATTCAATCCCTTTATCTCCACTTGCAAACGTTCCTAAACTCTATTGAGAATTGGTTGTGTGGCTTGCGTCTCACAATAAATGTCAACAAAAGCGCAGTCCTCGTATTTAACATAAAAGATTCTGTAAGTCTGTCTGTAATGTATCAGCAGCAAATAATACCACAGGTTAAATCATTAAAGTATTTAGGGGTCACTTATGATGATAATCTTTCATGGCAGCCCCACATTAACCATATTGCTACGAAAGGGGCTCGGGCCGTGGGCATGTTGCACCGAATTAGTCGTCCCAGGTCTGGAATGCGGAGAGATGTCCTTTTAATGATTTATATTATGTATGTGCGTCCAATTTTAGAGTTTGGTTCAGTCTTGTTTTCTGGATCAGCAACTTATAAAATTCGACCGCTTGTTCTGTTGGAGCGAGAAGCACTTCGGCTGTGTCTGGGACTTCCAAAATTTGTTGCCAACAATGTGCTCTACCTTGAAGCCCGGATTCCACCCTTGATATATAGATTACAAATTCTAACCGTTCAGACGTACTTAAGGATATATGAATCAGAGTTTCACCGATCTATGTCTATTTTTTGCTGTCAACCGACCTCCTTTTTCGGTGTCCATTGGTCTAAATTTCACACCCCGCAGGTTGTTATGGTCAAAAATTTGCTGGACCCTTTAAATGTTTCCCTTCCTAGTATTCTACCCATACAAACCATCGGTTCATCTATTAAAATTGTCTTTGACGACATATTCCCCAATAATGCTAAAAACTTATCATCCGTTATTCTAAACGGATTATTAGAAGACCATTTAAGAAGTCTTTCTGCTAGTTTAGTTGGAGCTACTGACGCATCTCAAAGTAATGAAAAGGCGGGTGTGGGTATATATTGTCCACATTTAGACTGGTCTTTTTCTGTCCGGCTTCCGGACTTCACCCCAATTTTTGAGGCAGAGTTTCTGGCGGTGGTACTCGCTTTACGAAAATTAGACTCCTCTTTTTCTAAAGTGGCAGTAATTTCCGACTCTCTATCCTTGTGTTCATCTCTCTCTTCGTCGGTGGATTCTGCAATAGTAAAAACCTTTGTCTCCCTGATCCCTAGACATTTGAAAATTGTACATATGGTATGGGTTCCAGGCCACAGCAATGTGACTTTAAATGAATATGCTGACAATTTGGCAAAAGAGTCCCTTAATGGCCCCGTATTATATATCCTTCCGGCGACCGCGTACATCACCGCAGCGAGGTTTCGAAGAAACGTCCTATTAAATATGAAAAATGGACATCTTTTAAGATCTGATGACTACCTGCATCTAAATTATTCTTGGAATAGAAAATTATGTCATTCACGGCAACTTGAGATTTCACTAACAAGGCTGCGATGCCGTATCCCACCTTTAAATTTCTATCTTTACAGGTCTGGTTTGGCACTGTCTCCCGTCTGCGCATTTTGCGGTGAACAAGAAACATTAGATCACTTTTTATTGTTTTGCCGCCGCTTTACTACGCTGAGAAAGCAGTTGATGGAAAGGCCATTGCAACAGCTTGGCCTTAGTTTAAGCAGCCCGACATTGTTATCATTTGGCGCCACAATCCTTGGGCACAGTCACAGGTCTGTGTTTACCGCCATGCAAAATTTTTTACTGGACTCAAATCGTTTGCCTTGCTAAATATTTAAACATCACTTGTTCTAAAATTGTAGTGTCAATCTCCCGTGAGTGTTACCACTTTTCATTTTATATTTCACTTATTTCCCTTTTTGTTTCCTTTGCTCTACCCCTCAAGTCATTTTTTTTATGCAAGTATATTAAAAAAAAAAATCTTTGCTACCCAATTCTTGGCCGATCCCCCTCTGTGGGTATGTGCCATAAGTTATTTGGACAACAACAACAACAACAACAACAACAATCAGTTTAGAGGACAACAACAACACCATAGGTGTCATCTGGGGACAATCTCCGGGATAGGTACGGGACAATACCCCCCCCCCCCTCATGTTAGTATGTGCCATACTTCATGAAGGCAGGAAGGTCGCTACATGGCTGAATAGAGCCACCGCCTTTCATGAAAGCTGCCGTCCAGCGGCCTTCTAGGCACCGCACCTTACAGACGCCAACAGAGATGATGACCGACTCCAGCAGAACCTTCGCCTCAAGCCTCCGTGCCGACTGCTCGTTCCCTCGACGCACCAAGCCCTTTGACCTCGACTACAGGAGCCGACTTAGGCAACCGCGTGCTAAAAACAAAGTAAGAGCGTTTCTTGATCAGTTGTTTGCCTGTGCTTACAGGGCAGCTATGAATCGATATTGGGAGGTTAAATGTTCAATCAGCGATTCGATGTTGTTTTATTTGAAATGCACAACTTTTTCGGTGTGCAAAACGGATCCGGACCGCATTTCAATGGAAGGGAAACTCAAGGCGCCCATGTACACGGTCGTCTGCTTTTATTGTGAACACAGAAACGTGGGAAGAAAAATCAATTCGCACAGCGTCACACGAGAGTGATTGGTAATTCATTCAGCACATGCCGAGCGCTCCAACTGCGCTGGCTCCCAGCTCTGTCTGTGCCTGCTCGTTAGTTCTAAGTGTCCAACCTATGGCGTAATACGCGTTTCAACCACAAGTGGACGACCCTGTACACTCCAGGGGGTCATACTAATTCATGATTATTCCGGAGCGCGCACTGCAGCGTCCTTCATATCCCTTGCAGCTTTCGGACCCAATAAGACCGAACCACACCACAGTTTGGTCCACTTAATGGCCATCTATATTGTGAGTGTTATAGAAGACGATCACCAGGAGAAGAAAGACAAAACTAGGAGTACTACTAATTAGAAGCTGTGTTGAAGGAACACATGTAACTATTCGCAAAGAACTAGAACTGGGAGGGAAACCTGAGCTCCGCGCCATAACACAAAATTCTTAATGGGTCTACTCGGCGGCCCAGAGTCTCGCATATCACTCGGCAGGCAGCACAGCCACTGGAGAATGTTTCTTTATTTGCCACAGAACACATTGGGCCTCCCTTTAACCTAGAAAGCTAACATGCTTCAAGGGCCTTGGACTAATGTGTCTGACTTGAGCCCCCAAGTGTCCTTAGTTCAATTCCCATCTCACCCCAATTTTGTTTTCAGCTCAATCGTCACATTCGGACGTCATAATGGCATTTGAGTCACATTGCGACCTGATAATCGCAACATCATTTCGTAAATCTTAATTCAATTTGACGTTATGACTCAATAGACCAATCAAGAATTCTACAGTGACGTCATCTTCGTTCTACTGTGCAGTTGTTATGGGGTATTTGAATCTCCCGTGCGAGAGCATGATGTTAGTGTTCACGACTTTCACAACCAACCCGGATATTCATCACTGGACATCAGGGTTTGCTTCCAGCCTGTACTCAAACGTCATCTCGTTAAAATTACAGGGGTACTTGCGGTACCTAGATTGATTAATTCGAAAACGTTGAAAGAATACCTCGGTTCAGTTTGCAATTTCAGAGATACAGCCACCCAGGTTTTTGAACGAAGATGTACTTGGAGCTTTTCGGGTGAAACTCGAACCTTCTTTTTCAGTTTTTTTTACTGTTTGGCCCCGGCTATATTGGCATTTCTGGTTTAACTCAGAAAATTTTAAGGGCGGGCTTAGTGCGACTTCAATCCAAACATGACACAAATTTATTTGAGGTATTGAAACTAATGTAATTTAATTACTTTTCTGGTAGCTCGTAATGCAATATATTACTCTTCATAAAGTAATTTATAATAATGAATTGCTGTAGGGCCATAATTTCGCAATAAAAGTTATGGGGGACAATTAAGTTCCATCTTTAAGCTTGAAGGCCGCATCGTACCCTAGGGTACGACGTGGTAGCGAAGGCTACGAGCCCACATATAAAGCCCATTTTAAATCAAGCCGTATGAATGTGGTGACGTGGCCTAGGGGTAATGTGAATGCAATGTCTTGGCAAGCTGTTTCTGATATCACCCCCCTCCCCCCCCCCTCGTTCCTCGGAAGCACTAGACCTGGTCCAGCGTAAAGGTTTGGTCTGGTTTATGGGGTTTAATGGGGTTTAGCCTGCGTCCCAAAGCGACGCAGGCTATGAGAGACGCCGTAGTGGAGAGCTTCTTAAATTTCGATCACCCGGGGTTCTGAAGTACAAGGACATCGCACAGCACACGGGAGCCGTGCTTTTCACCTCCATCGAAAAGCGTACGCCTCGTAAAGTGCAAGCTGCCAGTTTAAAAGAATCGGCAAGAAGTAGCAGAATTTAGAAGAACTGTGCGTCTGAAGTCGTGTGTAGTCGGGTAACGTCCTGCGTATATCCGGCGGGTAGGCAGAAATGCACGAGTCGGGATCATTGCTCCAAACAGCAGGATGTAAGGGGCCGAGGGACCATTGAAGGGGCAGATAGCACTGGACAGAGTTCAAAAATAGACAAGTGCGCGCAATCCTTGATTACGTCGGCTAAGTGTACAGTGGTGCCTGGTTCCACTCGGCACCGCGGCGCGAGGGACGAAAAGGGAAAATACCAATGGCACGAACACTGAAAAATCAGCCAGCCGAGGGCGACGCCTCAAACTTCTGAAACAAAAAATTACCTTCCCAGGAGGTTTCTGATCGGTGGAGACACTTCCGGACGTCGGGGCTTTGGATTCCCTGCCCGCCTGTACCTTGAGCTCAATGAAAGTGAGTAGTGTTCAATCACCTTTATATTATCCTTGTTTTGTGCTCGTTTGCTTGACTTATTAACGGCGCATGAAAAGCACAGGAAGAAAATATTTGGAACGGATTTCGGCGGGAAGACGAAAGAATGTGCGCGTCGCGTCGGAAAATAGGTTGTTATTCCTTTTTACTCAATTAATTCGCCTTTATGCAAGAAAACAAGAAAAAGCAATATAGGAGTAGCAGTAAGTTTGAAATACGCTTTATTTATATATGCGCAATTTTTCTGCAAGCAATTAGTAAGGCAAATGAATTCATTTTCAAAAATAATTTTGCCCTGTATGCTTCAAATTTTCTTCCAGCACGCCCCTGCCTTGCTTTTGATCTTGGCCAACGCTAAATTTCGAAGTTGTACCAGAAAATTATTGGCGAAATCGCTCCCGTATTTTTCGGCCATAATACATATAATGTGCTCGCATTAAAACAAGGTAGGGAAGAAATAAGAGCCACCAGTGCGGACCTATACATTTGCAAAGCGTAGACAGGAGCACATATCAAAAATTGGCTGTAATGGGCTTTCAAAGGCACATTTTCGCTGCCTTGCGATGACATAATGACATTTATTACGTGTGATTTCATGAGCATTCGATAACGCTCTTGCGGCTTCGTATGCATGTGGCTTCGTATGATGAGATTAAGAAGTTCGCAGGGGTCAAGTGTATGCAGCTAGCACAGAACCGGGTTAAGTTGATTAATTGCTATACTATAACATACTATTAATTTACATGCTATAACTACATTTATCGTAAGGCAATGACATGTATTTATTATTGTTGTATATATTAACCCACCCCTTATGTAATACCCCCGGAAGGGGGCCTTTATGGTGAATAAAGTGAAAGTGAAAGTGAAAGTGGAGAAATATGGGAGAGGCCTTCGCCCTGCAATGGGTATAATCAGGATGATGATGATGATGATGATGATGATGATGATGATGATGATGATGATGATGATGGTGGTGGTGGTGGTGGTGGTGGTGGTGGTGGTGGTGGTGATGGTGATGATGCGTGTGGTTGGGTGCCGGCGTACTACAGCTCTTATTGTGCGTGCTCATTTTAAAGCGAAAGCGTTCAACACCCAGTTGCTTAGAAATTCGGAGTTGTCGACGTTGTGAGAAAAAAGTCACGCGTATGGTAGCGGTGGGAGCAGCTCTGACACAGGACGATGCAAGAGCACAACAACGGCGCTTACTAACAACTGGCCTTTATTTCACAAATACAGAAGTATATACCGCAACCCTGCAAAACCCCCCTAAACAGAATAAAATTGCTGCACATTCATCGCGCCAAATACATTTATACCGTGTCCGCTGGTTGACTCAACGCGCATCATTAAGAGATAATTTAGCCAATGAGCTCGAAAAGTTAGGACAGACTCTACCATCAAAAGTAAAGATTGTAGCTTAGTTAGTGCGCCGTCTATCACGCTGTTTCCGAGAGTTCTTGCGTTTACTTCAGCATCACGGTCAGATGCGCGCTACCCGCCTGTCTAACATGCCTTCACCTTTTTTGTGTTTTCTCTTGTTTGTTTTCCCCAAATCAACGCACCCCCCCCCCCCCCGTCACCCCACTTTTTATGTCGCCTTATCTACTGTTTATCTTCCTTCCAAGCTGAGCGAGGGCTTTTTCCCTCGCCACTTCCATTTCATTCTTGACACGCGCCATGGCGCGTTAAACTTCCTTTTCCTCTCGTTATTGATTTTTTTTTTCTTGTTTGTTATCCCTCTTTAACCATTCCTTCCGGCTCATCTCTCGTTAGGTTCATTTCACCTGAGCCGACCATGTTTCTTTTAATTCGGCATCTTTTTGTGCTGCAACTTGATTCTGTTTGAGTGTTTTTGACAAGGTTGGGGTGTGTATTTTTGTATTTCTGAAACAAATGCTAGCTGCTAGTCAACCCCTGTGTTGTGTTCTTGCTTCATCCCGTGTCAGCGCTGTTTCCATCATGATTTTAAACCAACAAGTCAAGTTCTCTTCTTTTCATGAGTATTATTGTGATAGGTGGTAGCGCAGAAGTGACATGGATTGGTTGGAGAGTTGTGCGACATTACGACACCGCATACCATGGCAAACTCGGGCAGCTCCTTTGAGACACGAGCTTTAAAATAACCTGCATATGCTCGACGAATCGACCTTCGATCTCCACACCGGAGGCGCAACTAAATCCGAATGGCGCATGATAAACCTAATAGCCTATATGATAAGGTTAGTAAAAAACTTGGTAGAATCTCGGGAAATCTTAAACTTCATTACGATGTCAAAATATTCAGAAAAAAGTTAAATAAAAAGGCCTTCCTGTATTCTCTATTTGTCTCCTCTATGAG
The DNA here is from genome assembly GCF_055883805.1 of Amblyomma maculatum. NCBI lineage: Eukaryota > Metazoa > Arthropoda > Arachnida > Ixodida > Ixodidae > Amblyomma > Amblyomma maculatum. The sequence continues at coordinate 123,046,740 of NC_139346.1, forward strand.
TTTGGAGTATATAGTTGATTAAAAGAAATATGGAATTCTCGCGTAAACAAAAAGCGAAAACTCCATGAATTATGCGTGTACTCGTAAATATGTCCAGACATATCACGCGATCATGTTGTGCAGAATTCTTGTCGCATCTTCGAAAGTACGTGTTTTTGTCTGACTTTGCAGTGATTGAGCATTAACCGCGACACCGTCGATCATCGTTGCAGAGAAAACGTATGCAACCCAGTTTCGGACAGCTAAAGTCAGTTCACCGTTATGTTGGTAATCCGAGAAGTCACTTGGGATTGGCTGGTTGGTTTGTATGGTCGCACGTCCCAAAGCGACTCAGTCTGTGAGGGACTCCGTAGTTAAGGGCACTGGGAATTTAAACGGCACTTAACGTGCACTGAGACCACACAGTACACGGGCGCTTTGCTCTTGGCTGTCATCGAAAAACGGGCGCTGCGACCGGGATTGAACCCGTGACCTCGGGATCAACAAACAAGTGCCCTAAGAACTGAGCCACCGCGGTGAGTCATGCATTAAAAGGAACTAAATAAATTATGTTCGCGTTAACCACAGACGCTACCTTGGTTGTGGCGTTACAGGTCTAGACAGTCAAAACATATTTCAAGCTACGAGTTATGCTAAGCGAACCAAAATACACTTAAATTGTTCGTACTTTTTTCAACGATTGTAGATGTGCATTATGAATCAGAAATATTCATGAGCGTAAAAGCCAGGCAGACTCAGCTCTGATATTTATTTTGGTTCTTCTTAAATTTTTCATTTGTTTTAAGGCGTGTAGTGACTTGAGGCTAACGCTCCTGTTGTGCTTTGCTGCTGGAGCCATAAAATGATAATTGACGCTATCCTGACGAGACTATATGATGTAAGATGTCATATAACTAAAAGGTGGTAAATAATTTCTGCACCTCCCTCTCAGTGGTAGAGATCAATTCATATGTGGTTCGGTAATAATTCTGAGATAATTATCCAGAACTTTGTTGCCGGCTTGTTGCCCTAAGCATGTTATTACCATTTGCATCAGCGCTGGGATGTCAACCACAGAGTCAAAAGCGAGGGAGGCTCTGCAAACCTTGTCATCGGAAGTCTTCTACGCATATTGGGTATAGAGTTGCTGGCTCACATCATCTAAGTTAATGCAGTGTTTTAGGAGATGTGTGGTGATTCATAGCAGAGCATTAAGCCCACTCTTCTGTAGCCCTAACCAAAAGGGCGATTACGGAAGCGCTCTTGTGCGCGTGGTCTCAGCTAAGTGCGTGGGCAGCGACGTCAAACAGAAGGGTACCAATGTTTACCTCCACTGTGCTAGAACATAACGTGGTTTTGGAGCTGCCGATGTCATGACTGCTAAACTGTATGCGGAACGTATTGTATAAATGTATGTTAGGGAGGCTGAGTATTTCGGAGAGCGCAATATTATGGAGTCCCCCTTCTCGTTACGCTTTCGGCCTCAGTCGGGCTACGCGCGCTGAGTTACTTTTTCCCACAAGCTTTGAAGGGTGGTGGGACAAACAAGCGCTGAGCACTCCCGAAAAAAAAAAATTTAAAACAGAACGCTTATCACTCGGATCAAGTAACTAAGGCGAAGATTGAAACGTCCTAGGCGATACAAACAACAACCTCGAACAACAAGGTCTTTGCACTCAGGTGCAAAGTGCACGGTAGCACACCGGCCGACAGCAGTGCGCACGTGTGTAATGTCACTCAGTTGCACTTGCGCATGTTTGTGTTCGCTACTTCCGTCCGTGTCCTTAGTATCGCACTGTCGCCGTAGGCAGACGGCCAGCTGCGGAGGACATAGTCTGCCTTTGTTCTAAACGTCTGTTTCCCACGAGGCTACTCGGGCGGGCTGTATTTCAGCGTTGCGTCGCTAGCACACGCTATCCACGGCGACACAAAAGCCCGTTGGGGGACCGTATACATATTAACGCAGTAACCTGGGGATTAGCCCAAACGAATGAAATTAAATGAAGGATGACAACGCAGCGAGCAGTAGAAAGTAAAATGACTGGTGTAGCTTTGAGAGATGGTAAAATATCAGAGTACGCATGTATTAAATGTGCTTGCGCAGTACATTTAATACAAGCGCAAGCAAACGGATGGTCGCTAAGGGTAACAAACCGCAGTCAAGAGTAGTCAAGCGCAGCTAAGAGCGGCGGAAAGTTAGGTGGGCAGATGGGATTAGGAAGTTTGTGGTAATGCAGTGCCCGCAGTTGGCTCAGGACCAGGTTAATTGGAAAGCTATAGGAGAAATTTTTTTCGCTTCGTTGACATAAACCTCAGCAATTGGTCTGATGATGATGATCAGTGCTTAAAGTCAAGTAGCCCCTCCCCCCCCTCGCCCCCGTTAGTATATAGATTGGTCTCAGACCCCCAGCGCTCGAAGGTATATGGATTGCGTGAATACGAAGCAGGCTATCATATTTTATTCCGGTCATTGGTTGTTAGAGCATTTCTCTGTTGTTTCGGCAATTTGGCAGTTACTTTTATTACAATGATTAGCATATATCTTTATAAGCCGCGATGGAGGAAAATAACTTTCATCAGGTGATAGAACAGTGCTCGAAATATACCCAGCCCCTATACTAGCATATTGTTACGGGGATGTACTTAATGTAACGACAGTGCGATGGGCTGAACTTGACGCTGAGACTTCAGTAGCCGTGCAGTGTTCACTCTGTCAGCGTCGTTCTCTTTTTCAACGCTTTGTCGTGTCCGTGTTCCTCGGTCGTCGTCTTCGTCAGTGAGCAAATCACTTTGGTCCCCGCGTTTCCAGGTAACACTACCCCGCTCGGCAAAAGGCAACGTCCCGGTGCGTATTAGGCGTGCGATGTGGAGGGGGAATAATATGGCTTTAGGCGGGCGACATGTACGATTTCGGAAGTGGGTGTAGCAGTCGGTGCCTTTGGGTGGAGCGGTGAAATCTCATAGGTCACGTCGGTCACTGGGCGTAGTACACGGTAAGGACCTGTGTAGTGGGGCAGAAGTTTTTGACACAACCCCACACGACGGGACGGAAGCCAGAGCAACACCAGAGATCCGGGAGGATAGTGCACATCGCGGTGGTGAGCGTCGTAGCGGCGTTTTTGAGCTTCTTGAGAGATGGTGAGATTGTGACGAGCAATCTGGCGAGCAGCGTCGGCTCGGGCGATGGTATCGCGGGCATAGGTTGTGACGGGGCCAGCGGCGGGAAGCAAAGTGTCGAAAGGCAGTAACGGGTCTCTTCCAAAGAGAAGATAGAATGGAGAGTACCCAGCAGTGTCATGACGCGAAGAGTTATATGCAAAGGTGACAAATGGCAGACTAATATCCCAGTCGTGATGACTGTCGGATACGTACATTGCGAGCATGTCGGGGAGTGTGCGGTTAAGACGCTCCGTAAGGCCGTTCGTCTGAGGGTGATACGCAGTGCTGAACTTGTGCCGAACGGATCAAGAACGAAGTATTTCTTCAATAACTCGGGAAAGGAAACAGCGGCCACGGTCGGTAAGTAGCTGACGGGGAGCACCATGGTGTAGTATGACGTCGTACAAAAGGAAGTCAGCAACGTCTGCGGCGCAGCTGGTTGGAATGGCGCGAGTGATCACGTACCGCGTGGCATAATCGGTGGCCACAGCGATCCATTTGTTTCCTGACAAGGACTCGGGGAAGGGCCCTAGGAGGCTCAGTCGGGATAACAATCGGCTGCAGGTGTCCAAGTGGTAGCACAAGGGGTTTCTTCCGGCGTTGACAGAGGTCGCAAGCGGCTACATAACGTTGGACAGAGCGGTAGAGTCCAGGCCAGAAGAAACGCCGGCGCACGCGGTCGTATGTGCGTGAGAGGCCAAGATGATCAGCTGTAGGGGCGTCGTGCATTTGTTCGAGAACGGCAGAGCGTAGGTGTTGGGGAACGACCAGCAAGTGCTCAGCGCCATCAGGTCGCATGTTGCGGCGGTATAGCGTATTCCCATGAAGGAAGAACAGGGCGAGGGAAGAGTCACGGCTGTGTGTGCGGAGGCGGTCGATAAGAGAACTGAGAGTTGGGTCCAACCGCTGTTCGTCGGCTATGTGGGAAAAGTCTGATAGAGAAGACACACGGGTCCGACTCATGGTCAGTAGAGGAAGGTACCCAGGTAGCACAAAGTGCGCTATGAAGGGTGGACCCCGGTGGGCCCGATGTAGGCAATGCAGGACAGCCCCGGTGGGCTCAATGCGGTGTCGTGACGCTGGGGCTATGTCGACCCGGCCTTCACTTGGTAGCGTGCAGAGACTCCGGGTTGAAGAAGGATTGAATCTTCGAAGTTGGTGAAATATGTACAAGCAGGTTTAATGGCACTTTGAGAAAACTTATTTACAAGATTATTTACAAGAAAAAGAAGGGTACATCAGCAAAATGGCAAGCGTTAAGAGTTCATAGCGAGAAGCGACTGGATGAGCCGTTTACCCAGGCTCAGAGCCTCTTTTCGTGCTCTGCAATGTCCTTAAAACCCCCTCTGTCCAGCCCCCCTCTGAAGATGCTGACCAACCAGTTCCAGGGCACGCCCCTCAGATATCGGCATCCAATCGAACACATCACTGCACTGATGGTCTGAGGCACTGACTGGTCCGGCATTGATTCGTTGGGCGTGATCACTAGTTGGCGGGAAAAGCTTGGGAACGGCGAGGAGAGGAGGTACATTTCTATTCTTCAGCAAAGAAACGATAGGCTGGTTCCGGCAAGTGGATTTCCTTCTCAGAAACCCAAGCACGTGCGCGCCACATACTGCTCCCAGCATTGTCCCTTTTCGACAATTGCAAATCTTTCCTGCATTCCCGGGAAATCATTTAATGGCCGTATGCGTCATGCTCCTTTCTTGTCCTGCACGTCAGCGGACGTGTCACTCTGTCGTCACCTTTGGACAGTAGGCATTCCTCACTGGACGATAGGGCTTCTCGACGGGAAGGGTGAACAATTGAACCAAAGCACTTCCGGCTATTTCCCGCAGGGGGACATTTCTTGTGTTTTTCTAGACGTTCTCTTGACAGGGTCAATTTTTCATTTGCAGGGTGTCCACAAAGCAAAACAGGCTTACACAAAAGGATTCCTGGAAACAGGCTCACTTAGCGCCCTTGTACCAACAGCACATATCCACAGCACTTATCCATGCCCACAGGCGAACAATAGAGCGCGCAAGTGCGGATAATGCACGGTCTTAACAGTGGGTGCTGCAAGAGGGGCCGACGTAGGCCCGAAGGGGGCTGTCGACAAAGCCCCAATGGGCCCCATTAGGGGCCGATGCAGGCAGCCCTTGCGGGGCTGCCCACATTTTTCCGGCATTGTTAAAAGGGCACATCCCGCCAACTCCCCGCGATGGTCCTACTTTGGACCGATTTGGGCAGCCGCTTTGGAGGACCATTTTTTTTTTATTTCAGTTAGCCCCTCACATAATGACATAGGACCAATGCTGGTTCTATAGCGCTAGCCGCACTTGGGCTTGCCCACATTATTCTCATAGGGGTCCGACGCAGGAAATTGATGGAAAGCCCTAGTCCAAGTTTTCCCAATCAATATTTATGCACATAATTAAGTAATTATTTTATACATGTCTGCACTTTCTAAACAGCCACAATAATAAATTTTACAATAATTCATAACATTCATCTAGCCGAAATGACTTCATGTACATCTTGTTCAGGCTATGGAGATGTGTGTTCTGAACAGTAAGATTGTGCTGGGAGTTACAGGCTGTCCAAAGCAACCACATAAGAGGCAACAGTTAGCAATCAGTTTGTTTTAGTATTTGTAGCGCAATTTGCATGAGCGCGAGAACTAGAGCCGTGTAAATTTCTAATCGACTAAACCTGGCAACAACTGTTATACAAATCATCTATAATAGTAATTTAGGGCAACATCTAATGCAAATAAAGGTTGGAAACAATGATTACGCAATTGCACGCACGCCTTCTAGCCCCATTACAGCCGATGTGGGACCTACAGCGGTTTTGTGTGGGCAGCCCCAATTGGGCTGAGTGTTGGTTTTGAATCTGAAGCCCGCTTGCTGTTGCACGTGCCTTCAAATTCCCCACAAGGGACCAATTTTGGTATCATGCGGGCCCTGCCGCCTGCCAGCCCCATTAGGGCACATGTGGGATATAAGGCAGTTTTATGTGGGCAGCCCCAATTGGGCTGGACGTTGTTTTTGAACCTAGAGCCCACCTGCTGTTGCACGGGCCTTCAAAGTCCCCACAAAGGACCGATTTTGGTACCATGCGGGCACGCCCGCCTTCCAGCTCCATTACAGCCTATGTGGGACCTAAAGCGGTTCAGCTAAGGCTGCCTCATTTGGGCTTCACGAGGGCTTGCCCAAATTGAGCCCTTATTCATATTTCACCTGCCCTCAAGTAACCTACAAGGGGCCGATTGGGGCAGCATGTGGGTATGTCCGTTTTCTTGCCCCACTACGGCCGATGTTGGTCCCACAAAGATTTAATGGGGGCGGCCTCAATTCGGATCTATGAGGGCTTTCCCAAAAAAGCCCACATTTAGATTGGATTGCCCTAAAATATCCGGCAAGGGACCCTTGTGGTCTGGATGCAGGAATGTGCTCTGCATTAGGCCAAGAAACGCCGCTATGGGACCTATGCGGGAGGAGCAGGGGCAAGCCCAAATGGGGCTTGCCCACTTTTGCCCCATCGGGGACCGATGCAGGTTTTATGATGGTTGCCCCAGCCCCACTTGCCTACATGGGACCTACTGGGGCCCCACATTATGTGCTACCTGGGTAGGACACGACGAAGCGCTGAAAAAGAGGACGACACTGACAGAGTGAACACTGCGCGGCTACTGAAGTCTCAGCGTCAAGTTCAGCCCATCGCACTGTTGTTACATTAAGTACATCCCCGTAACAATATCATTGACTAAGAGAAAGCATTCGATTCGGTCGAAACTTCAGCGGTCATGCAGGTATTTCGAGGTCAGAGTGTAGGTGAGTCATATGTGAAAGAACTAGGTAGTTATTTATAATGACTGCACAGCAACTATAGTTCTGCCTAAAGAAAGTAACAAAATTCCAATTATTAAAGGTGTTCGGCAAGGTGACACGATCTTCCCAGTGCTGTTTACGGCTTGCTTAGAGAGTGTATTCAAAGGCATGGAATGGGAGCAGTTAGACATCAGGGTCGATGTAGAATAAATATCTCAGTAATCTAGTAATCTGGGATTCACTGATGGTATTGCCTTGTTCAGTAACTCAGCGGACCAAATGCAACTAATGATTAATGATCTAGACAGGAGAAGCAGAAAGGTAGGCCTAAAGACTAATATGCAGAAGAGTAATGTAATGTTGAGCAGCCTAGGAAAGCAACAGCATTTTAAAATAGATAGCGAAGCTTTGGAAGTGGTAGATGAACATGTCTGCTTAGGACAGACAGTAAAAGAAGTTGGGACAACGAAAAGGAAAAAACCAGGAGAACAGGATTGGGATGGAGCACATTAAAAGTACTCGCATTATGACCCGCAGCGTGCCGGTAACCCACAGTACTCCTTCACGTCATTTCCGGATTTCCATCACGCAGACGACAACTCCGTAATCGACAAACTAGCCGAGTGCTTCGACGCCTTCTGCGCGCTCAGCCGTGACGGCGACGTTAATGACCTTGTTGAATATTTCGAAAATATTGTTAGACTGTGCATTAAACAGTTTGTTCCCGTCAAAACAAAGAAAAGAAATCCTACTCTTCCTTGGATTAATCGCGATGTTTTACAGATGTCACGTCCTGTAGCCCGGCTGAGACGCATGGCACGTAACAATAACCCTGATGTTGTTGCTCGATTTCAAGCTGCAAAAAATGAACTTCGAATTAAAATGCACTCTGCTAAAGATTTCTATTTCCGCGTTGAGCTCCAAGGGCTGCTAAGAGATAACCCTCGTAAATTTTGGCGCTCTGTTCTACCCTCAAACACTTCCTCCACCTCATTTGTTATTAATGAAGAAATTGTGACTGACCCTGTTCAAATATCTGATGCATTTAATGCCTACTTTTATTCCGTCTTTGCACGTGATAATAACATGATTCCACCTTTCAGTCTTCCTAATCATGATCATTCTATCTCAGATATCATGGTTAGCACTCCGGGAATTTTAAATCTTATCTTGTGCCTTGACACAAAAAAAATGCGCTGGACCGGACTGTATCCCAAACACCTTCCTAGCACGTTATTCCCTCTGGTCATCTCGATATCTCTCAATTATATTTCAAAAATCTCTTTCCATTGGCATTGTCCCTTCCTCATGACAACTCGCCATTGTACTCCCTCTCTATAAATCCGGCAACAAACAACTGCTTTCTAACTATAGGCCGATCTCTTTAACTGCACATTCATGTAAGATCCTAGAGCACATTATTTATAAGCACATTATGGAATTTCTTGAAGCAAATAATCTTCTGTCCAGAGCTCAACACGGGTTTCGTAAGGGGTTTAGTACAGTGACTCAGTTAACCGAATTTGCACATGACATTCTTCTCAGCATAGACGCCGGTAACCAAATCGATGCTATATTCATCGATTTCTCAAAAGCTTTCGACACGGTCCTTCACTCTAAATTGTTATGCAAACTAAAAGTAATTCTCAATAACTCTCAACTCGCTGATTGGATTGCCGATTTCCTCTCACACCGCTCCCAGTCTGTTCGCTTCAATTCCGTCGATTCTTCTTTAGCCGATGTTACCTCAGGTGTTCCCCAAGGCTCTGTCCTTGGCCCTTTGCTATTTTTGCTCTATATTAATGATTTACCTGACAGTATAACCTCCAAGATCCGTCTATACGCCGATGATTGCGTACTGTACCACACTATCAACTCTGTTTGTGATCACCTCCTTCTGAATGAGTCTTTTGGTATGTTCCGTGACTGGTGCAATACGTGGCAGATGAACATCAATTTCAGCAAAACAGTTGTCATGTCTTTCACCAACCGCCTATCACCTTCTATTTACGACTATGCATCACTGCAAAGGGTTCATGAATATAAATATCTTGGCGTCGTTTTTTCTCACAATATGCAATGGTCAAAACACACCGATTACATCACAGCTAAAGCTCTTAAAAAGGTAGGTTACTTACGACGCACAGTACGGGATGCTCCTAAAGAAGCCGCGAAGAAGGAGATAGAGAAGCCACCAGCCGCTTTCTCTATCTACTTCTTCTTTATTTATTTTCCCACCCGTGTTGGAATCAGTAGAGACCCTCCTCCTATGGAGCCAGACTTTAAGCACTGACGATGATGATGACTGCTTGTTCACCTTGGCTAACAACTCCGCCTCAAGTCCTCACAGCGCCTGCCGAATCAGTCTGAATTTTACTCGGACGCTCGGATGTTTGAAAATGTTCATGTACAAAAAGTTTCGAATCACTTCTAATGAGGCATCAAGGGCCTCGTTGGGTAGGCCAGTATACTTGAGACTTACGCATACCTGTCCTGCAACTGAGGTAAGGGCCGAATTCGCTGCCGTGAGAATAAATACCGCTGCAGGGCCAGGCAAGGTGACCGCCCAGCTTCTATACAATCTCCCCGATGACCAAATTACATCATTAGTCCAATATTTCAACGAGAAGCACTGGGATACAGGACAACTGCCATCATCCTGGAAGATGATTGACATACGTTTCATACCAAAACCGAACAAACCCTTGCTGTTAGACAACCTTCGCCCTACTTCCCTAACTTCATGCTTGGAAAAGTTCTGTGAAAGGGTCATCACCACTCGGGATACCCGATACTTGTAGGGCAACAACCTGCTGCCGCCAACGCAGTTCGGATTCCGGCCGCATCTGTCAACTCAAGACGTTCTACTATACATATACAAAGATCTTCTCGAGAAACCTCCAAAAACCCAAACCAGGGCCATTTTGGCACTTGATTTTAAATGCGCATTTGACAACATCTTCCACTCCAACATTCTGCGCGACATAGCAATTGTCGACTGTGGTCCCAAGACCTACAACTGCATCAACAATTTTTCTTACATCGAGACAGGCCATCCACAATCTGGGATCCTTCCGATCTGAACCCATCACACTTGGCTTGCGAGGAACCCCGCAGGGGGCGGTCCTTTTACCCTTGCTATTCAACCTAGCAATGAAGGATCTACCATCCTAACTTCAGAAAATCGAAGGCACACAACACGCCATCTACGCAGATGACATTACGATCTGTGCCGCACTGGGAACGACGCAGAGGTGGAACAACGTCTCCAAGCTGTAGCCGACGTGGTCCACCATTATGCGAAAACTCTAGATCTACAATGCGCCCCAGAAAAGTCGGAACTGCTCATACTCACGAACCCGAGACAACCTCTAGCCCAAAGCATATCAATCAGCATCGATTGACACGAAATCCCCAAGTAATCCGAAATTAAACTCCTTGACTAGTACATACCACAAGGCCGCCAAAACACCACGACCGTAAAAAAACTCGCAACAACAATGCAGCAGATAACCAGGATGCTCAGCCGAATTTGCAACGAGCACCACGGCATAAAAGTAAGGGACGCAAATCGCCTTGTACAAGCTTTTCTTGTCTCACGAATAATGTACGGGACGGCCTACCTCCACCTCACCTCGTCAGAAATCGCAAAGCTGGAGGCGCTAATACGGGCGGTCTATACAAAGACACTGGGTCTGCCGCAGACCACATCAGGATCGCGCCTCATGTCTCTCGGCATCCACAACACACTCCAAGAAATCTGGGAGGTGCAAAGAGTGTCACAGCTCAACCACCGGTCCATCACTCGAACATGCCAAACAATTCTGAACAAGATACACATCAAAGTACCCTACACAGTGGATCAAAGGAAGGAACTTCCTCTATCCATCTGCAAGAACATCTATCTCCATCAAACACCCAAAAACATTCACCGACATTTAACGCGGAGTCAAGAAACGCCAGAGCAGAAAGCCTTCGCAAGAAATCGGGTGGCCACCCGGACACGCTCCACGTGGACGCAGCCGGTCTAATCCAAGGGCGGATGACCATCGCCATATCGAATCCCGAAGGCAAATTAATCAACTGCGCATCAGTCCGCACGTCCAACCCCACTCACGCAGAGGAAGCAGCCATTGCACTAGCGCTAGCTACCAACCGAAGAGCTATTGCACTCACAGACTCGCAAATGTGCAGGAATATTACCAGCGGACTAATCCATCAATCATGTCTGACACTATTAGCAAAACACCCTCCTAATCAAGCCTCAATCATATGGTTTCCTGGACACACGGAACACTCGGGAGGCAATGACGCCGCCCACCGGCACGCCCGACCTCTCTTACCCCGGGATGCCCCCTTAGCCGACGAGGAAAAAGAGCATATTACACAGCCCATAATCACCTTTGCAGAACACCTGCAGGCCTACAGACAGGCAATACAGAGATACCCCACACGTCACCAAGCTCTAGATAAGGCGGAAGAACACACCCAACGCCGGCTACAAACAGACACTCTCGTTTCTCCATTTAAACTCCACCAATGGTACCCTTCACTTTACACACCAGAGTGCCCACACTGTGGAGAAGTCACGGCTTTTCACATGGTATGGGCGTGCCAATTAAATCCCTTTATCGGTAAACTTCCTAATCCCAATTTGTAGTAGTGGGAGGCTATTCTGCACGCCCGACCTCTCTTACCCCGGGATGCCCCCTTAGACGACGAGAAAAAAGAACATATTACACAGCCCATAATCACCTTTACAGAACACCTGCAGGCCTACAGACAGGCAATACAGACGTACCCCACACCTCACCAAGCTCTAGACAAGGCGGAAGAAAACACCCACCGCCGGCTACAAACAGACACTCTCGTTACTCCATTTAAACTCCACCAATGGTACCCTTCACTTTACACACCAGAGTGCCCACACTGTGGAGAAGTCACGGCTTTTCACATGGTATGGGCGTGCCAATTAAATCCCTTTATCGGTAAACTTCCTAATCCCAATTTGTAGTAGTGGGAGGCTATTCTGCACAGCGAGGACCCCGACCAACAACGAGGACTGGTTCTCAGGGCCCTCGCTGCGGCGCTGGCCACTTGGCTACCGGAATAGGCGGACCACCCGCAACTCCGACAATTCCCATGCACTCAATAAAGCTTTCAATCAATTAATCTTCTAATGAGATCTACGTATAATGACCGGAACTATTTCCCAGATGGTGATAGAACATAGACACCAAAAACAATGTTGACCAGGCGTCAGCACCATCATCGAGGCAACGCCTGCTTCTAATTCGGTCACAGGCTGCATTCAGAGCGGTAGCCTAGTTATTGCATTTCACCACAATAAGGACAAAGCCTGTCTTGCTTCCAAACGTAAATAGGCACGGATTGTAGTCAACAAGAGGTTGTAAACGCCTAGCAAAACCACAGCCTCTATTTTTAACCCAGAGGTCATGAGCAGAGGTAGCCGTGCTGCTACATTATCTGCATTTGGGCACGCGAATGCAAAAGAATATAATGGTCCCTCGGACTGTATTAGTGATTAGGCTCTTGACTGGCCGAGGAAACCAGTATGTTTTGACGGAGGTGATACTCAAGCGGCCCATACGCCATGCGATGTCAGTGCAGGTTAAAGTACCCCAAGTGGCCGCTATTCATTTGAAGCACTCTGCTATGTGTTCTTCCCAGCTCGAGTCATTCTGGGTCGTTCATCATCAGCCTGAGTATACCCATTGCAGGGCGAAGGCCTCTTTCATATTTCTCTAATTACCCCGGTTCTGTGCTAGCTGCATGCACTTGACCCCTGCGAACTTCTTAACCTCATCCGCCCACCTAACTTTCTGCCGCCCCCTGCTACGCTTTCCTTCCCTTGGAATCCAGTTTGTTGCCCTAAGTGACCATCGGTTATCCTCTCTTCGCACTACATGTCCTGCGCATGCCCATTTCTTCTTCTTGATTTCCACTAGAATGTCGGTAACTTGAGTTATTTCTCTGACCCACTCTGCACGCTTCCTATCCCTTAGTGTACCCCTACCATTATTCATTCCATAACCCTCTGCGTTGTCCTCAACTTAAGTAGAACCCTCTTGGTCAGCCTCCACGTTTCTGCCCCATAGGTGAGTACAGCTAACACCCCATAAATAAAATAAACTCATCAAAGGAGTAATGGTCGGCATAGACATGGCTTACACGCATGGATTCAAACGAACTCTGAAGGCAACTACATTTTGTCCTTCGGCAAAACTCCGCACTGGGTCTTCCTGGCGCCGTAGATGTTTGTAAGACAGCAAAACGCGTGTTTATTAAGGCGAATGCCTTACTCGGCTATGTTTGTGAAAACTTGCCCGCCAAACGGGAAAGCAAACGGTGGAAGCTAAACATGGAAGCAAAATGTAATGCATAATATGACGTCACATTAAGAAGAGACTGGTAGTCATCAATGTTGATGCACTGATATATAAATGTGAAGTCATGCCTAGTCATGTCATTTGAGCCATTATAATTGAGTCATGAGTCACAGCCACTACTCTGCCCAAGGATGCGGGATCGAATTCCGGCCGCGGCGTCCGCTTTTCGGTGAAGGTGGAAAGCAAAGCACCCATGTGATGTGTACGTTAAAGAACCCCAGGTGGACGAAATGTCCGGAGCCCCTTATTACTGCATCTCTCACAGATTGAGTCGCTTTGGGACGTTAAACCTCGCAAATCAAACTAAAAAGAAACTTGTCATAAGTCAGTCAGACCTGAGATATAATGTGCATGAAATGGAGTTCATGACTTATGTAAGTCAATCAATTACTAGCGTCTAGTCATGCTCTCAAAACTGCTTAGTCATACCACTTTAGAGGCGACTACAAAGCAGCCAATGCACATGCTTTCGCAGTTTTACAATTCAGATCTCATGCTTTCAAAGTTTTTGCTGGGAAGTCTTAATTTCAAATTTTCCCGTACCCGTGTTTTGAGTCAGACACGCACTCCACAGGTCAGGCGGTCACGTTTGTATACGACTTGGTTAAACCGGGGCTTTTGTCTACGTAGGAGGCCTTTCACATAATGCGGTAGCATACGCTGTATGCTAACGAGTGTGTGTGAAATAAAAACGACACAAATTAAGGGATTAACAGTTATGCGAGTAGCAAATTGGATTTATGCGAACGAGGAAGCTCAAGGGAAGTGGGTGACGCTATGACGTCATACCTTTATAGACGGAGCTTAGGTGCTTCGCCAGTTGTTGTTTTTTTTTTTTTAAGCAGGAAGCCATTGACGACAACATTCTCACTAATTTTTTCGCAGATTTCTGTCCACCCGGACATACGATGAGAAGGCTAGTATCAATACACGTAATTAGAATGCACTTCTTGAAGGTGTTAGTAAAGGCAGTCGCAGCGTGGCTCGTTCCGCTTGTGCCGACGCAAGAAAAGTGCCCTGCCAGTCGCAGAAGATAATGAGATGAATATTCATTCATATCATGGCTAGCAATCAGAGCAGCTTAACTAAAACAGAGTTGCAAAATATTTCAGTAGAGCGCTTAAGAGAAAACACTTTGGCCACCTGCTGCCATCCTTGGAACGCCCCTGATTCCTTGAGAGATAGAGAGAGAGAGGGCGTGAATAGAGCCGCTCTGAGAAGGAAAGGTAGAGAGAGACTCTCTCACTCTCTACTTTTTCTAGAGAGAGAGACAGAGAGAGAGTGTTATAATAGAGAGTAAGAGATAGAAAGAGTTTCTCGTTATCTCTGGAAACCTCCCTCCGTCTCCCTATTATCTCTCTAGAAAGAGAAAGGGAGGTAGCAAGGAAGAGAGAGAGAGCTCTCTCTGTCTCTATCCAAAGACCCTCCTTCTCTCTCTTTCTCTTTGTGAGAGACAGCTCTCCCTCTTTCTTTCTCTTCGCTGTCATTCCTAACTGTGACTATCGGTCACTATATACTGTAAACCCACCCATATCCGGCGGAATCTCGCGGACACATCTCGCGCTCAGATCTCGCGCACACTTTCTATACGCACTTTCTGTGGATGCCATTCATGAGACAACCAGGCATATGGAAAGAATTAGTTTTTTACATATCAACTCTCCATTAAACGTAAAAAATTTTAAAAAGCGCGTGGTATTGTAGCCATTTGAAAGCCAATTAGAATTATTGAGAGTAACTTTCCCAATCTGTATTATTTTTTGTTGGCCAAACTTTATTGCTCAATAAAGACAAAGCTGATTTCAAATTATATGCCGGTGGAAGAGTCACCGAAAAAGTTGCAGATTATCCCGAAAAAATGGATAGCTGAGCCGTTTGCCTGAAGATAGAAGTTACGTAACATTATTTATTAGCCCACAGAGAAAGCTATCCAATGACCAGCTGCTCGTTCACATATCTCGCCTAGTGCATACACAAGGCGTCACGGCAAAACAACGCCGAAGAAAATCAGTCTTTGTTCTCCTGCATATGTACCGACAAGCTTAAGTGGCAACCCTTTCACGTCAACGTTTCTTTTACTGCTCTAATTATTGTTTAAGGCTGGTTGAAATATTTTGTACCTAAGCGGCAGTTACTGATAAAATTTAGGCAACTGTTTTTCAAGACAATCTACAAAGATGCTGAACAGAATAATTAAAAATTAGATAATAAACGAACTAAATATTGTTGCGAAGAAGATCGGCAGTGGCGCAAGAGTAGGCCTCGCGCTAGGCCAGCCATTGAATTATCTTTCACCCTGTCGCCATGCTGTGCAGTCTTCTTCGCCACGTAACATTTTGGTGGCGGAGCGGGATACGTTATCCCCATCCTCACCTCGGAGCGTTGACGCCATCCGTACGCCGGGACCATCGGCCGAGAGCCCTGGGATAGCACCGCGCAGCTTCGCCCCACCCCTTCCTGCCCAGACCCGACCAGCCGCAACTACTGCCGCCCAGCCCCCAGCCTAGACCTGACGACAAGGCGTACAGACGAACCAACCTGAGCCGGGACCAGAGTAATGACCCGAAGGACCCCAAGGAACCGAAGGACATGTCCACGCAACCCCTGTCCAGCCGCCCGACGCGACTTCGAGCCATCTTTCTCGTAGACTTTGGTGGCGGATGGTTCAAGAGCTCCAGGGGAGGCGGATCACCCAAGCATCGTCGTGATCATCGTCATCGTGGTGGCAAGAAATTCATTCTCTTTTATCTTTTCTTGAACATCCTCAACGACATGCCAGCCCCGGCTTCAACGAACCGATCTGCACGATCGCTCGGTGACCCCGGGAAGTGTTGCGAAGAAGAAGATCGGCAGTGGCGCGAGAGCAGCCCTCGCGCTAGACCAGCCATTAAATCATCTTTCATCCGGCCGCCATGTTGTGCCGTCTTCTTCGCAACACTTCCCGGGGCCACGTAACAATATTAAACGGCGGAGAACGAAATATACTGCACGCCAGGCCACACGACTATCGAGAGTCTTAAGTTTATTTTAGTGAGGCAAAAACACCCCGTGTATTTTAAAACTTTGATTACATTTAACCGCATTTTCATGCAACATAGGATTATGCACAAAAAGTAAATATTATCCGCTTATCAATTATAAATATCCTACTCAGATGGCCCAAGAGAGTTTTCAAGTGTAGCTTACCTTTTTGGAAAGCGCTGAGTGGCTCTGTTGGTAATGCGTTAATTGGTTGGCTGTTATTGGTGGCTCAATAACTGTCTCACTTCTCAGCTGGCATCTAAACCGCGCATTGAGAGAAAGGAGGATTCGACGAAAGAAATAAGAGAAGCTTCGCTGTAGTCACGGGCTTCACAATCATTTAGGTAACTTGTTCATCATCAAGGGACGCTGACATGGAACATAAAAGGTCTCCAGTTACTCGAAGTTATGCCGAAGCTGTCCAGTGGGGGACCCCTTCATCTGTTTAGTAAAGCGAAGAAAAGGGCTCTAGTTGAAGCCTCTGCAGTAATTTTGTTCTAGCACGTATTAGTATAGCCATCCTCCCCACGTGCTCTTGTCCACTTGCACTTGTTTGCAGGGTCCACGTTTCTTCTCTTCGTCTGTGATTGTTTTCGTATGTGTTGTTGGCTCTTCGCGTGCATAAAATGTATATAACTGCGCTTGTGCCAACACTACTGTTATTTCTCCTCAAATCTATTCTACTTACGTCACCTGAAATACATAAAACTATTCGAAAACGGTAACGTTAGTTGGATGTGTGCCGGTTAGTAAATAACTTGCCGGGCGTCAGCTCTAGAACAGAAGAAACTTATGTTTCGATCCATTCTCTTACCAAAGCCACGCAAGCCGTTGGAAAGCGATAAAAAGATGCTTACGCCATGACATCGGTAACAGGAATTCTTAGCAGACATATCGTACAGACTATGTCATCGCTGCTGTAAAGTGAATGATTACAAGAGATGAGGTAATGAATAGTACGTATAGGCTTCTTTAGGGATAACACTGAACAGCCCGTATGTACGGCTATAAATATATATATATATATATATATATATATATATATATATATATATATATATATATATATATATATGGGTAGGGAGGGAGGGGGGGGGGGGTGCAGCTCAAGGCAGCTTTACAGGGAATACCATTCCCGAAACAGTCGGCGAAGTAAACATTTAAAAGGAACAGTCGCGTTTTTTATAACGTTCACTTGGTTCCCAACAAAAGCCGTCCCTAATGCGACTCGTCCATAAAAACGAATCGCGAAGAAAGATATTAAAAACAAGCTTTAATTACTATTCGTTTTTGTTGACAGTTGTGGGCACTGAAGTTTAAACTAGTCATAATATGGGGAACTACGAGCCCATTGTCTTGGTCACCTTTATGCTTGAAATAAAGTAGCGTATATGGAAGTGTCTAACAGTAGATAGGCTTTATGACCCGTCATAGATAAATGACTTCTATTACCCCTCTTCACATCCCACGAACTGCTGCTACATGATATGAGCACTCAATTGGCTGAAATCTGCTTAATTTGGCTTTTAACTCTGCACAAGCTGCGAGAGAATTTTCTTCTCAGCCATTCGTGCAATGGGAAAAATGTTCATGTGCCTCGGGTAGCTAGGCAACTTCGCTCCCTAGGCATGAAACCAGAAAAGAAAGGGGCGTTTATTGGTTACTGATTTGCACTTCCTAAATGCGTTCCAGTGACATGTACTCAACGTGCCGAAATTAAACATTTTGGGCGGGGAAGTAGTGATTTGATTCTCATATCTGTCCACATTAACGCGACAAAACTACACGGGTCCCCAAGGGTACCTGTACATTTTTGCCTTGTCCATTGTCCGGATAGCGAGTTTCCATACTAACAAGGCGAAAATACATTTTAAAAGTTTGTTCCTCAGAAATATTTTTCATAATTCGAGTCTTCTATATTAACGGGGGTCATATTAATGAGGCACGACTGTATATATAGGTGAAATAAGTCGCTCGCAAATATACACGAAGAAAAGATAAGCCACCGGTCGACGGGGCCACGTAAAGTGTCGGGGATTTTTTTTTTTTTATTTTTACTTTTTTGCTGTTGACCTGAATTAGTGCTGTAATCATATTTAGGGTCAAAGATAATTGTTTTGGCCCCACCATCTTTTGCCCTCAAATTGATCACAGCACTAATTCAATAACAGAACATTAAAATTACCAAAACTAAAGAATCCCCTACGCTTACCTTGGCCCCATCGACTGCTGGCTTCTTTCCTTAGTGCATCCTTAGGAGCTCCTCATTTCCCCTATATATATATATATATATATATATATATATATATATATATATATATATATATACATAAAGCGCTAAGATAACCCTGAATGCCGCAATGAAGTTTCTGACTTTCTGCAAGAAAAGAGGTATTAAATCCATCTGAAATCTGTTAGCTTCCAGGCTTTTTTTCTTTAAAAAAAAGCTTGAGTGGTTATGTTGTAAGCTCTGAAAGTGAAGCAATCGTTTTGGATATAGGGAGCAGTCACCTGAACATTTCGACGAAAGTGAACGTTCAAATAAACGAGTTCAGTCCGCAGCCATATTGTGCCGTCGCACGGCTGGCTAGCTCTTTATGCCTAATGCTATATTTGTAGCAATTACATAGGTATGGAGTTTTACGTTCACGGATTTTTCACAGAGTCTCTTTTTCTCAGTCCCACATTACCGCTGCATTTCTTAATATAAGTAGCTCGAAAACACACTTGCTATAAGTAGCGTGCAAACACATTTGAATGAGCATAACTGGAAAAGTTCAAAATCTGATTGCGTTTCTGGCCGTTGTTAAATTTGTTCTCAGTAAACAATCGCCGTTAGGCATTCCCGTGTAATGTTTTTTATTTGTGGGCTAACCTTGCTTTCACGAGTAGAGTACATGACAGGTCACTACAACCTATGTGCTCCAGGAACATTCGCCAGACTTGTACTCACAAGAGGCAAACACAGGTGAAATATTGTTTTCTTTTACTGCCTCGTGTGCAGTCGCATAGGCTAGTTGTTCCATGCTGCGTTCCTTGAAAACAACTCTTTGCCGATAGTGATAAGGGACTCCGCACCTTGCAGCCTTTCTATAGTCGCCTATCAGAGCCAGATAACAAGCGTCGTTCGTGGCCACACACTCCCGATCCGCAAACGTTGCGTTTGCTTTAACAACCGCAAAAAGAACTATTTCTGTTCCTTGGTGCTGTAAGCTGCAGATGGCATCGTCGCTTAAGTATTGTTCGCCTTCAAATTTGCAGCAGCTGCTCGGCCAGATTACTCAACTTCATAATCTCTTCACTCGCAATGTTCTGCTGCACGATGAATGAGTAAAGGTGTGGGGCAACCTTCATTGTTGAACGCATAACTCCAGACAATTGCAGCGAAAAGCAGAGTTCGGTTAAATGTGGCGAGCAAAGGCACACCGTCTAGTTACCCAAATGGAACGTCTTTACTTTTTCTTTCTTTTTTTTTTTTTTTTTAGTTTAAGAACCATCTGATGTAATGCCGAGTGTCGTATGCTCCGACAGTTGACGACAAGGCTTTACAAAGGAAACAGGATTGGTCTAGTTTGCCGTATAACATGGGCTATAAGCCTGTAACGCGACAAAGACGATAGGTAGCGAACCATATCAAATGGAGATATCATTGACACTTTGCGCTGTATTAGGTTTCTCAAACGAAAATGCCGATTTGCTTAGATTGTTCAAAAGTGTGTTTTGTACTCTTCGCGCGTGCAACCTCCTATCTGCGTTGTGCTTCCTTCACTAGGCTCGTAAACGTGAAGCCAGGACCGTGGCCAACTTTCTTTAGTTCGGAATCTAGCTATGTAACCTTTTGTATTTCCTCGTCTATCTCTTCTCTCAAAAGAGGCACACCGCCAATTAAAGTATATTGCAAGCCAATAGCTAATCCTGAGCACCTAAGATGTTAAACTCGGCAGTACAAAGAGTCACGTTGTTAAAAAATGCGCGCTGTCATCCTCAGCTCCGAGATCAGCACCGGATTGCATTGTGGACGTCGATCTCGGAGCCTACATCCGCACTCACGAGGCTCTCCGAAACTGCGGTAGATGGCAGCAGCAGCAATTTGTTTCTTCTCCCTGTACCTTCTGTTCTCTTTCTTTTCTTCGCTTTATTTTGTTATCTCTTTCAGTGGAGAGGAACGCCGACAGCGCCGCGAGCTTGGAGAGCGCGCCGGTATAAAAGCACCCCGCGTCACGAAGTGCTCCACCATTCGGCTTTTGGTCCTCGAGCAGTACTACAGCCCCAGCGACCCCTCGGAAATCATGGCCCCCAACAGGAACCCGCCCATCAAGTTCACCCAGGTGAGGAAGAACGAAAAAGAAAGATGGGAGACATTCCTCCCCCCTGCTAGTCGCGTTTTGTTTATCGCAACTTTCTTCGCGCGTGGGGCCAGGCCTCGCTTTAAATTTCTGCTGCTCGTTGCGGGTTTTTTTTTTTTCTTTTTTTTGTCATTCGCCTGCCTAGACGGAACCGGGCCAAGGTCGATGACCCTCGTCTTGCCTTGGTACGCCCACGTCTTCCCAAGATGTTTGCTTCCGCAGACGCCGCGGATAGTGAAGTTTGTTTTGTGCTGGCACGGGCTTTTTTGTGCGTGTTTGCTTGCCGGTGGGCTGGGCGCAGCGGCGTTGAAAGGCCGCCTCCCACCGCCCGCTGCGAAGCCATCTGCGCCTCTCCGGGCCCCTGCTGTGCTCGCGAGTTGCCTCCGATACCCGTTCCGACTGCGCTTTATGTAAACTTCCTGCAACTTTTCACGAACATGCCGCATTGCTGGACCTGAAGCCGTTCATGGCGAGCATCTATCGCCTATTTCCCCGAGAATACATCGCTTTAATCCAGTCTCGACAGCTATATGGGTATCCCATTACTACACAGTCCTTCTTTGAGCGGGTCTTCGACCTCGCTCGTGCACAAACGCCTTCAAAAGCGGAAATAAATATGCAGCCCGGTGCTGCCGACTTCGAAGCATTCACGCATTGTGTTTCATTGAGGGGCCTGAAAACTGAAACGTCGCCTTCACTGTCATGCACACGCTTGCCGCGATTATTGTCTTGTCATATTCATCGCACAATAGCTGGGCGCCCGTCTGCTGCATGAAATATCCAGGTCACGATGCTCGTTCACGGCATCCGTCTATACAGCGCGAGAAACAGAACAGACCTAAACAGTTGACCAAATTTGCTCAAGAATTTGTTTTTTTTTTCTCCCTGAACTTCCGGCGCTTACTTTGCCGCATTCCAGCTCGCATTCCGCGCGGCATGAGATCAGTTTTAATCTACTTAAGCTTTCAATAGTGGATATCAGGAAGAAGAAATGGACATTGGCAGGACATGTAGTGCAAAGAGAGGATAACCGATGGTCACTTAGGATAACAAACTGGATTCCAAGGGAAGGAAAGCGTAGCAGGGGGCGGCAGAAAGTTAGGTGGGCGGATGAGGTTAAGAAGTTCGCAGGGGTCGAGTGGATGAAGCTAGCACAGAACCGGGTTAAGTGGAGAAATATGGGAGAGGCCTTCGCCCTGCAGTGGGTATAGTCAGGCTGCTGCTGATGATGATGATGATGAAGAAGCTTTCAAATCTGTCGCAAGCACATAACGGTCTAAGGATGAGCATCGAAATAGAAGTCTGTATCTAAAAGGGCCTCGGACAATCGACAGCATCTGACGAAGCTCGTGTGCCAGAGCCTCACGGTACTTAAATTGTTATTGCCTGCCTAGTGGCACGTAACCCAGTGCTTGCCGACGCGTCGCGCAGGTGCCCAACTGTTCTAGTGAGACAAAAATATGCCGTCCTTCGGCGCTCGTTAATAATAACCTTCACTCCCGGTGAGATTAAATGTACGTGCAAGGGCGGTATGCTGTCTAAACATTGAAGCTTGAGTTTCCTGGTATTACCATCCAAATTCTCCCGAGAAATAAAACTGAGGTCACGTTAAATGCAACAACATTTCTAGCAATGCGATAGTGGCCAGCGGAAAAAGCGGTTGCTTGGCAGCGTCTATCGTAAACGTCTTTTTTTTTTTTACTATTCGAAACATTTTACTGTCTCTAAATACATTTTCTTGCTGCTTCACGATACTCTTCTACTCTCCTCACTGCTCTGCAAGACTACCGGACGGCTGACCTTTGCAAATTAAAAAAAAAATCCAGCCTGGAAGAACGAAGCGCACGATCAATCACTTGGTCGAGAATTCGAATACAAATTTTTTCTCTTTAGCCGCTGCTCTTCGTTGCCATTTGACGCCCACAAGACAGGCCACTCATTTAATCTTATCTTCTATCTGACTGCTCTTTTCATTTTCTTTTTTGTATGTGTGTGTGTGTGTGTGTGTGTGTGTGTGTGTGTGTGTGTGTGTGTGTGTGTGTGTGTGTGTGTGTGTGTGTGTGTGTGTGTGTGTGTGTGTGTGTGTGTGTGTGTGTGTGTGTGTGTGTGTGTGTGCTGAAGACACTTCTTTTATTGCTTTCAGCTCTGACTACAGATAGCCGCAGACGTCTGTGTGTATGGAGTCCGCAGATTTCGGCTCTAGAGCCAGGGCAACATCGAGGTCTCGCGTAGCATTGATTTGGCCTTCCAGCAAAGCCGCTGCTATCAGTGTCATTCAGCTGAAATAAGAATAACAAGAACGTTTCCCAACAATCCATCGGCGCGGCATATTCGACAGCTGTCGCTTGCACTCTATGTGTTTGTATGGATCGAATTATATTTCCTGCTTTCTTAGATATATTAATGGCGGCTGTTCTTATCAGTGCCTCCGCTCGTAAAGAGATTCTATGTTGAACAGGTGCAGAGCATACATACTAACAATGCAGGCAAAAAGAAAGCGCCACTCGTTGCTGTTTCTTTTTTTTTTTTTTTTTTTACTATTCCGAATGCTTATTTTACATCCCCATGTCGCGGTACAGCTATTTTTCGACGACGCAACTAGACCGACTAGCTAACTATCAACGGTACTACTAAAGAAATTCTGATGGACTGTAAAATTTTGATTTCATGTACCAAACAGTTCCCGGGCTAAATATTGGGACCCAATCATTGTTCCAATAATGCGTTAGTGTTCAACGATTCCAGACTTCAGGCTCAGTGCAAAAATTCCAAATATTTCGAATTCGGCACTTCATGGCAATATGGCTGAAATAAACCAGAGGCCTTAGCTAAAGGTGGTCTCCGGACCCAAACTGTTGAATCGACAGCGAAAGAGTACGCCACACTCTTTCCCTCTGTGCAGATCTTCATCAACAACGAGTTCGTCAACTCCGTGAGCGGCAAGACCTTCCCCGTGTACAACCCGTCCACGGGCAAGAAGATCGCCGATGTCCAGGAGGGCGACAAGGTGAGCGTCGACCACAGTTTCGTACTGAAGTCACCCCCCGCCTCCCCTTGTGTCAGCTTCCTACTCGTTTTCAGCGTGTCCACCTTCTCTACGTTGTCTCGAATTTATTTGTGAGCAGTGCTTGCAATGAACGTGTGCGCAGTCCGTGTAAGCTCTAGTTAAAAATTCTTGCATAGTAATAACTACTAATTGTAACTACACAAAACCTAAAGCAAGAACGCTGCTTCGCAGCTTCTCCTTTACCTTATCTCCTTGAGGCAAGTGTGGGAACGCTTTTAATCAGAAAAATGAAATAAAAATTATTTGGTCTCCAAAAACCAGTTTTCTGCGCGTTTTATTTATTTCAGTCTGTCCTGTGGCGTATGACTCGGCAACAGTAAAGACCCAGGGTAGAATAGGAAAGATGGCTGTGCACGCAGTATGAAATAGCACCTAACAAGGGTTGAGGGGGAGCCTCGGTTCGAAAGCAGAGCCAACGTTTGGACAAGAGAACTTTACTTCGTCTGGGCCAGTTCTTAATTGACAGTAAGGATTTTTACAGACCTTGCAAGGCCGGGTCACGTATCGGTGACACGTTGGTTTTAGGTTTTCAGTGACATAAAAATGCCCCCCAAAAATTTGTTTCAATTTCGCTCATGTTCAGGCACCGTAAGATCGACCTTGGTTTCTTTCTTTCATTCTTTCACTCGCGGTTTCTCGCTCAGCAACCCGCACATGCATAGTAAACTATTTATAGCTGTGTTACAACCGCAATATTTTAGCGCTTGTTTTAACACTGATTAGTCAATTCACGCACAATTATTGAGGCAATGCCCGCTCTGGGGGGGGGGGGGGGGGGAGCCTATATTTAGCAAATATTAGTAATGGTTTCTCCTCGCGAATCTTTTTTTTTTTTTTCTCGTGTGTTTCTTTGGGATGCGTAGGCGCATAATAGCGGCCAAAGGAAAATTGAGCCCGCTGACAATGAGTGCTCCCGGTCAAGCTTTTTATGACCATGAGACACTCTTCATATCCGGGGTACAGTACCACATTTACTTATTTGCGATTCCACCCGTCGCGGTGACCCTGTTGTGTGTTTGCTATACTTCATACATATATCCAAAGCTACGGGAAGCGTCCCACCCGCACATTTGCAGCCGGAAACAAAACCTCCGACAATATGCGTTCCGGCAACATTCGCGTGTTCTTTTTCATCTTTCGGTGTTTTTTATGTCGCCATTTCTATAAATTGGTAATTTCAAGTCGCCTACGATTAAGTTCACTCGGTAATCCTTTGAAGTATCCCGCCACCATGCAATCAATAACGAAGCTCAAAAAATTATTTACATGCCAACTTAACCCTTTCTGCCGACAGACTGTAAGGGAAAGTCAACAGAGAGCTACGCCTCGGCATCCATCCCTACTGCATCGTGCAGTGTCCATATAAAAATCTCGAATATTTAGTGCGGCATTTTTTTTTCTCCCATCTCCACTATACTGCACCTCAGCACCAGCACTACTCAGCAACTCTTGGCCGCCGTTCAGGCCATTTTCAGGCCGTTTCAGGCCGTTCAGCGGCCATTTTCCACTGACCTTAGCATCCTAGAAGGTGCCTGCGACGATGTCTTCATAACCGTGGGCCCCGGTGTCTGGTTGGTTTGAGCCTCGCCCGCGTTGCTCATAGTACTCGCCGCGTAGAATATGCCTGGCTGCGATCGAGCAGTCGGCGATGTCTCACTCTGAGCCATCGCCAATGGCCGGATCTTTCCGGTCGCGGCTGTCTGCGTCGCGCTTCCTGTGGCGGCGTTGTGGTCCGGCGGTACCGGCGCACTTTCCCAGGAGCGAGCGCTGTTCTCGGCTTTCAGACTCCGCATTTCTCCCCTCTTCGTGGCTGCCGCCGACTAGGAACAAGATCTGCGGATATACCTCTCGTCGTCCCCTGGGCACCGGGTGGTGCCTGTGCGGACGTATTCTGAGAGCCGTGTACGCTCATTTCAAACCTTGACGTCACTTTAACGTGCACTGTACACGACACTTTAAGTTGGTATGAACTTGTCAAGGTATTGGTGCCGGCCCTATCTACGTCTGTTGAGAGCGTTAGATCATATTATGAAAAATATTCCTTTACCCAGGTCGGTGAATGATTTGCTCCAGCTACTGCTTATTTTTTTTTCGTAGTTCATGTCCTCGTATAGCACGCGACAGTAGTTTTTCAAGCGCGATTTCCCAATTCGTCATTTCTATAAATTTACTGTCTCATGAAGGCTATAGGGCGCCATCTATGGGCGGCTAGATTTGAAAGAACAAAGGGGGAGGGGGGGAGGGGGGGGCTACTAGTAGTTGCAAGAGTCGTGGGCCCGCTGTAGACCGTTGCATCTGGCGAAGAGGAGGTCGAAACACCTTCTTTATGGGCTGTTACAAGCAGCTTCTGCTGCTGCTTCCACAGTACTGACATTAGGCGCATACAACAGCCCAGCAGGAGTAATGAATACGCCAAGGGGGCCCTCGTTGCAAAGGTCTAAGTTCGAAATAATGTTTGCCAGCAAAATAACACATCTGTGGCGTAGGGCCCACATTCTGTCAAACGTGCTCTAAATTCTCGACTATATCGAGAACGCAAAAACACACATTCGGAGAACAGTTATAAACATTCGTTTTTACTTCTTGGAAAAGTACTCTAGACCCTTACAATAGGCCCATGGAGGAGAGAATTTTCAAAGAAAGCAATGCATCACTGCGTCGCCCTTCTGTAGAACACTCGAGAGATGCACTTCCCTCCAAAGCCGGATCTCGCCGCAACTTTTATGTTGCAAAGGAAACACTTGTGTGGAAGTATAGTGCCACAACGTCTCGCAAGCCAGGTAGACTCGAGCACCTTGCTCCGAAATCGGGGGCTGGAGTCTGATAGTAAGTTGCGCAAATGCAGACTGCAAACCGTTCAGAAAACACAATGCGAGTGCAAAAGCGTCATAACCATTAATTTGTAAACGTCCATGCGGAGCTGATTAAGCCGCTTGCTCGTTTCGTGCAAGCATGCTTGACCATGGTTACATTTCCAACGTCATTAAAATACTGCAGTTGATTTCAGAAGATAGTTCAGCATATTAAAGAGGTTGAGTTCCTTTGCCTCGACCCAAACAATCACACCTGGGATTGCGGGGTAGGAGGGATTACATAGTAGACTGCAGACAGTATCATGGCCAAAACTGTATTAGCCAGTATTTGCTTCGCGTATTCGCTCGGTTTAATTTATAGTACAGCCATCCGGTTATAATAGGTAAAATGCATGACACGCAGGACCCTTGAAAGTACGCCAAATTTGAACCGATAATTTTGCTAATAAACACAGTTCTTGATTATGCGCGCTTTGATATATATATTCTCTAACCATGGTTCATTTCTGAATCTGAAGACCGAGAGGTCAGTGACGGCTTACTTCAGCCTCTATTCTTCCCGAGAATGAGCAAGGTGCGTGTCGAACTTCAGTGGAAGATCGAAGTCGCATCTTCCTTTGCGTCTGCAATGACCCTCGAAGAAATTCCCCTGCTGCCTTTTAGGCCCGGCTACTTTTTCCAGTCGACGCAAGAGGAAGATGCCTCGACTTTCAGTGCACAGCATTGACGCAGCGCGTTACCCCAATGCACATTAAGCAATATGATCAGTTTTTATACTACGAAACTTTTATGCTTAGCTGACTTGTTCAGTTTTGTTTCGGACATGTTGCTCCTTTTATTAACAGCTGTCCCTTGACAGGCTTTACGACCGTTTACGTCCGAAAAGAAAAATGGCGAGCTTAACGCGAAAGTTCAGCTCTCCACACTCGAAAAACCACAGCAGCTGCAGATCAGCTGCTTACACTTTGTACCGAGTTCTCGTGAACTGTTATCAGCTGCTTACACCTAGCTCGCCGTAGTAAATCTTTTTAGCAGTCGCTCATCTCGGTACATCTTGCTCGTAACGCACGTTTCGAAATGCCCTTTCATTTCATTTTCCTTTCAATGCACCCCGCAGCCCGACGTCTGACGCGTGCACTATATCTCTCTTTGTTCCTCCACATGTGCACCGCCCTGTGCGAAAACCGTGTCTTATCCTGGAGTGCGCAAAGTGGTGGGATAGCTTCTCCCCTTGGCGTATCCCCGCTTAGGCGGCGTCGAGCACTTCATGGCCGCACAATACAGCCCGATTACTGAAAATGCCGGATAAGGGACAATCGCTTCGATTCAGTGTCTGCAATGCAGTCGCCTACCGCGTGCCTCTGGGCAGAGGGCTATCACGTTCCTTGGCACCTGAAGTCTTTCGTTAGCCATTCTTTTCTTTCCGGAATTCCGCGTCCGCTTATCTTCTCCGCTTATGCGCGCCCTTCACCGTCCTCAGAGAACGCGAGGCTCTTATCTGTCGCTCATTCTTCGACGTGAATCGTATCACGGACAGCTCAGACGATACCTTCGTTCACAGGCGACCTTGCACTAAACTGTTGCTATGGAAAGTTTGACTTGCATAAAAACTAAACAAGCATTCATCGATTTTTCTGTTTGTTGTACGTTTTTTAAAGAAAATCTTTTAAATCAGTCATGGGCATCATTACTCTAAGCACTTGACATAACAAATAATCTAGTTTGTGTTTGGCCCATCATAGCCACAGTTGGTTACGCGCCATAGGAACCCATATAACTAACTGGAAGGTTGATGTGAGGTACCTTGTGAGTGTCACATACCCGCAGTACATGTCTCAAAGATAGTGCTGCATCAAGGAAACACTTCTTTATCAGTGTATTGCCTCCCTGCCAACACCTAGATTTCATTTCCTACAAGAGCCGCAGATATTTCACTTACTCTAAGGTTCAGTAATGCGTCTGCTGCTGCACGCAGTTCCTGGTCCCTGAAAGAACACACAGAGGAACACACACGACATATTCTTTTTCGCAACTCGTTTGCCACTCGTCACAGACACGCTGACGTGCAAGCAGGACATGCATCAAACAATGAATCGACACTATTTGGCCTTGTTGCGGTACCCTGGACAACTTGTGGAGCTATAATTCAACGCTGTAAAACGTTCGCAAGCCGTGCATGTTTCAACTGTGGCAGACTTAACAGCGGATCTCTCAACGTCCATTTTTATTATTCTTTCGGCTTAGGATATATGTCAACGTAACGGGTGTCGTTTAATCAGTGCATAGGAACGCGAAACTTGCTGTACAGGTTTTATTTTGAAGAAATAGGAATAGGATGCTGTGATTCAGGAGCGAGGGGGGGGGGGGGGGGGTTAACTATTTCTTTACCAATTCAAATTTGACATATTCCCAGTCATCGCCAGTTGCTCTGAACAAGTGCATTTTTCTGGACGGGCAGTTTTTTATATACGTAACAATTAACATCTCTTAAAATAGTGTCCTAACAAGAACGTATCGAGAAATTCTGCCTCGAGACGCGTAGTTTTTCTATTATTCATTGTTAAAACGAACCCTCTTTTTTTTCTATAGCCTTCTTAACAACTCAGTTCAAGTGGAGGACGAACTTTGAGAGCAGTATTTTGCTGCCGAGTTCCATGTGAACATGTTCACAACGGTCGTACAAAATTTGACAGTTGCTGTCCGAGTCTGGATTGTCAAAAACATAACCACCGTTTTTATTGTCACTCTTAAGTACTCGGTGAAAGCACAAGACAAACTTTAAAAGCTAGATTTAGCTGCGCAATTGGAAAGAAAGGTTATCCCCATCAGTATGTTCATAGCAGCATTTTTCAATTTGGTTGATTTAGAATTAAAGACGATGTCCAAGAAACCTGAACTTCTGAACTCTACAGTCACCATTGCTAATTTTATGAGTGTACTATTTGGCTTTTTGCTAAGGCTTTCGTGAACCCATTGCAGAGATTCAGCGTGTAAAATTGGCGTCTCCTAACGTTGCTGAAACCAGAATTGTTTCCTCACTATTATTGAGCTTCAGCTTTCAAGGCTCTCGTTTCGCGTCTGCAAGTGCGTTCTCCCTTTTAACTTCCTTGATTTACTCAGCGCAAAGGGTTCTGCTTTAACTAAACTGAAGGGGGAGGGGGTGGGGGTGAGGGGTGTTTTGAAGCGCGTAGTTCCATCCGGAAGCTCTCCTGTAGACTCGCTGTGGGAAGGCAAATAAAAGAGAAACAGATCCGGGCACCCAGCCAACTATTCTTGTTTGCATGTCTCTTTACTGCCCGAGCTGGCTGCGGCAGCGCGTGCTCGTGCGCTTTCCTTGTTATCTGCTTCTCGTCAAATGCCGCCCCTCGGGACGAGGCACAGGCATCCTCTGAGCAACCGCCGGTCGTTTGGCGACAGCCAGACGTCCGCCGGCTACGACAGCGAGCTCTACGAGGGCGTTCATCCCGCGGCGGCGGTGTCTGCCTGGAGCTCAGAATGAGGGAGACCTCCAATTGGCTTCGTTTACACTTTATCGGGGTGTCGTCAAGCGGACGACGACGCGACGAGCAAATTTGCGCAATCTTCAGTCTGACTTGGAAGGGAGGGATTGATGATCTGCTCTCGTATCGGCGTTTGCTTAACGCCCTCCGTGCTGTGTCCTTTTCTGGGCACTTGTCCCCCACTAACGCCCCTCTAGCGCTGCGCTCGAGTACAACAGCTAACGTTGCGAGCGGAAACCGAATGCGGGACATTCATAGGATGTTCGAGAAACGACGCGATATGACCAAGGGCACGAGCAGTCTTTCTTGCCAATCTTCCACACTTGTGCGGAACCAGAAAGCTTGCTAGCTGAAGCGTCGATTATGAAGAGTCTCGCATTTCACTCTTTAGAATGCTTTACCGAAACGGCGATAACGAACTTGTCGCTATCCGCTTTCATCATGTGATGGGGCGCTTGACGCTGTCTTTCAATCCTATCGCTGCTTCTGTTACTCTCGCTGGTGCGAAATTGGCCCGAAAGCGGGACAACAGCATGGCGAGACAGTCCGAGCGCCACTCACTGCTCAACTTTCATTTCAAGCGGAGTAATAGGAAACGTTGCAAACGCACAAAAATAACACATTAAAAAAATATACCAAGCAATATAGCGACATTGTTCCGCTTGCTATAAAATGCTCACTTCTCAGTGTCCCGTTTTTCATTTTTGTCGTTCTTGATTTTTTTTTTTTTGCGCCAGTTAATGGCGATGAAAAACCCACTAGCCCAACTCGAAGCTTTACGTTACTAGCTTCTTGCACTGTTTTTCATATCTGGTTTCGGCAACATTCAATGGGGGAAGCTTTTAAGAGCTGTAGGCAAGCGCTTCTAATGCTCCCTAGGAAATACTGTTCAGTATTTTGTTTTTGTTCTGAAGCTCCTTCCACTGTAGTTCTACTGCTTTTGGCATGTATCATTATTCCGGAAATTTGTTAGGGGGTCTTCCATCTCTGTTCACTCGGAGCTTTTCAAAATCTCTTCATTGACCTCGGTCCCATGGCGCCATCTAACTCAAACCGACAAATCACCATCTGAAAGGATGGAACCGTGGAGGAAGGTGCGCGTGGTTTGGCTGGAGATGCATGGACAATCGTTACCCATCGTTTTTTTTTCCTCTGTGGGCCGCTCGCCTTCTTAACCAGCAGGTACTGTCATGCTGGTTAAAAAAAGTTAAAAACCTTCTGGTTAAAAACCCTCTGCGGCACAACTATGGAATAATGCCATGAAAAAATGCTTCCGCACAGGACGCCGCCTCAACGGCTTAATTTTCCTTTTTTTTTTTGCGTTTTCAGCACCTTTAATAACGTTGTAGAAATGCGGCCCACAACCACCAGCCGCTTACCGGTCAGAACCATGTAATGGAGGAAGCTCGCTATAGCTATTATAATACATCCTGTATTTGTCTAGATAGTGTCTGTTGGGGGGGGGGGGGGGGGCTATAAGGTGGTGCCCAGTCGAAAAAAAACACTAACATGATTTTTGTCCTTGCAACACAAATTCTCTGCTGTTTTCGACAGTGAATATGTTGAGTTTCTGTAGCAACATCAGCATTTTCCGTTGTCACAACAGAAGAGTGCTACAAAACTAGACAACAGAAAGGCACTACTGTTAAGACGGGGCTGTAGAATATTTTATTCTATTTTGGACATGGATCTGTTTTTTTTTTTTCACGTCTGCTTTACCGTGATGACTGCCACCAAGGCTAGCCAATATGTGGAAAGCGCGTGCGGGGTACTGCGGCCGCCGCCACCACTCTCCATATATTGGCTAGCCTTGATAGCAGTGCGGCCACCGGTACCCTTTACAGTCATTATAATAAGTATATATTTTTCGGGACTTTACACGATTGCCTTGCTAACAGCACTGCGTGGTGGTTTACTTCGGCTGACAGTTAACCAAACATCACGGCCGCCTTGATACACTAAGCTCCCATGAGCTATTTGTACTATATCCTAAAGGACGTTAAAGGTGAGTTTTCTGTTTCGGATTTTTTTGTGCGCACTTTTTGCGTCCATAACGGAGCAAAACGAATGCAGCAGGTTGTATGAATGACTTTTGGCCCGCGCCGATCAATGAAGGAATTGAGGAAATTGGGTGTAAAAGATGAGCAATGAAATTTGTGCAATTACGTACGAGGTATTAATAGAACAGTCGATTCTCCTTGTACACGATATTGTCCCCATGTACCACCAACGTATGCCTTCAACACAGTAGCTAGACGGGCGAATCAGTGGCACATTACTTCACTTCGTAACGAATGTCCTCTTGGTGTTCTTTCACAAGCAAGGGCTTCTGCCAGCAGATATTTCCGTGATCAGAGGCATATTTCATGAGGTCATTTCATGTGAAGAGTTCAATTCTTCATGACTGTTCTCAGTCTTCAGGAGCTCCAGCGGCGGGCGTTAATATTTGTTTCGCCACTTCCCCCTTCCTTATTCTACTCTCGTCGACAGGCCGACATTGACAAGGCGGTGGCTGCGGCCAAGGCTGCTTTCGACCTCAAGTCCGAATGGCGTACCATCGATGCCTCCCAGCGGGCGCTGTACCTGCTCAAGCTCGCAGACCTGCTGGACCGCGATCGGGACTACATCGCCGTGCGTATACACACATTGTTCTTTTTAGACGTTCCTTTATTTCTAACAACTGTTTCTGTCGTAGGCCTAACCTTCAATGTGCAGGGTGCACTGTGAGTAGCGGTAACCCTTCACCACGCGGCATTTTGCTTCTGGCGCTGCGTCACAGCGTTCGAGTATATAGCTCGCACTGCTCGAAATGTTCCCTCAAGGTGTGGTTCACCCGCTTGCAGTTGGCACTCTGCACTGAGCTATAACCACAATTAAGAAGCTGCCATACTTAATACCGAGGAGCCGTTTCCTGTTTTACAATTTGAATGTAAGGCACCTTTCAGATGATGTGAAATGAGAGAGAGAGAGAGAGAGAGAGAGAGAGAGAGAGAGAGAGGCAGTGACTGCACAGGTTGCCAGCCTCTGCCCACACTTGGCATACGGTCTAAGCTAATTGTGGCTCCATGTTCTCGCAGAGTTTGGAGACACTGAACAACGGCAAGCCGTACAAGTACGCCCAGGAAGACATTGATGTGTCTATGAAGCATCTTCGCTACTACGCTGGCTACGCCGACAAGGTTCACGGAAAGACCATCCCCGCTGGTACGTACACAGCACAGCATCCACTACAGCTATGGAGCGCAGTAGTTGACCATTTTGCGCAAAGAATACGATGCCTTACGATGCGAGCTTTCAAGGCTGCTCTTAAATTCTCGTATCCAAATGTACCCGAATCGGTATCGATGTGCATTGCTCACTTTTTGCATATTTGGGGAAGGAGGAGGCCTAGAATTTAGGCTGATTTGGTTAAGATCGTGGGCCTTTTTTTATAGTGCTGTCATTTTCGTAACCTTGTTCCTCTAGATCGTTCGCGCGAGTGACGCTGATAAGTGGATACTTTGAGCTGGTCTCTGGAAAACCACTCAAAGATGAGTTCTCTCCCTCTGTAAGCAACTGCTAGTGGGCTTTTTGGCTGCAGCTGAATTGCTTTTTTTTTATTCAGTACCCTGAACAAAGGCAATATAACGCTTGCCCCTGGCACCCCATTGCAAAGAGAATAACATGAACTCTCCAGATTTTCACAAATAGACGCGCCTAAATTAAGGGCGTATTGAATAAATTGCAGAGGCTGGTTAAATAGTGGGAGAGCCATCTATCCCACAGTGGAAATAGCATCATTCATAACGTCATGTTATGGCACAATCTAAATTTGCCAGAACTGCAGGTATGATAAGGTCAAGTCACTATTTATGCTCCTTCAGTTCATCAGGGCTGTCGCAGTAACGCGAAATAAAAATACAGCGACTCGTTTAATCATTGCCATTCGCGGACACATAATGGGGGAGGGGGCAGTAACGGCATTTACATGGCACGTATTATGCACAGTGATCGAAAAAGCTGCGCCAGTGCAGCCACATAATTGTGTTCAACTGAGTATTTATTAGCTTTAGTGCTGACATTATTATCCGCCCCTCTTACAGACGGCAGCTACTTCACCTACACTCGCTGTGAGCCCGTGGGCCTCTGCGGCCAAATCTTGCCCGTGAGTACCACACTGCATGCCAACTATTGACATGTACATTTCATGATTGGTGTTCAGTTCGCTCAAATTTCCTGCGCACGTGACGGGACGTGTTCGGCTGCGTTGAGGAGCCCGTATGGCACAGCTGGTCATTTCGGTCGCCAGAATTCGAGGATGGCTGTTAAAGCAATAGCGCTCACAAAGTGCAGTAGGAGCGTCAAGGGGTGAAGTTTTGCATACGACAGTAACCAGACCGCTTTGGTGGCCGGCCACGCACTTGCCGTCCTGTGCAGAAGCCTGATTTGAGACAAACAGCACACGTTTTTCTGTTAGCATAAACAATCGCTTAAGCTTTTTTTTTTTTTTTCCGGGGATAGTTTTAGTGTCTGCGGCGTAGAGCACATATCGCTCGCGCAGAACGGTGTGCATCACGTTTACAGGTGACGAAGGCAGTAACGCAACTGCTCAAATGTCGCGTTGGGGTTAGGGCTACACGTGGCAACGTTGCTCAGCTTCCTCAAGCCTTTGCAGCCTGTGCACCTGTCCGCTTGCGCAGTTGCCGGCAGCTCCGGCGCACAAGCAGTGTGCAGGTGGTGCGTTTGCGAGGCTTACTGCGCGTTGGGAAAATTTATAGTGCGTTATGCTGTCACGGTTCCCTTTAGTGTCGGGATCTGCATTTGATGTGGGGTAGTCGGATAAGTTACCTGCATGCATCTGGACTGAATGATATGCTAGGAAATGACATAAGCGTTTAATCCCGGCTGCAGCTGATTGTGAACCATCGCGAATATACCGAGGCTTCAGCAATCACTCTCGAGCGTTCCCGAAGACAAGGTGTTTCGAAATAAAATCTTTTCAGCTGCACACTCTTAGCCTCTGCAGACGTCAGTTACGTTACTAATATGCGCATCAGTATGGTGATCAACTAAATCTAAAACTCAGAAATGAACAGCCTGCTGATAATTGTATAGTATGCGCGTATAGCTCTACGGACAGGACGATGTGGTATCATGGTTTCAAACGAAACAAAACGTCGCTCTATCAAGCCCTGAAGCTTGACTTATACTGAGCGCATGAGGCCCTGTGCAATCGCAGCTTATGCTGGCCACGGACGTGTTACAAAAACTACGCCGCCAAATTCAAATTGACGTCGATCTCACATCGTGCATTCACTTTCTCTAGCTTCGTCGCCCGGTGCGCAGAAAAATATACTGTCATCGACATGGACGCTATAGTAAGGGGTGACTAAGCACAATAGAATGAATGACGTGTTGCAATAAAGCAAGATGTCGAATTCTGCGCCGTGGTATACGAAATGGGCCACTAGCGGACGTTGCGCTTACTGCGGACATTGCGCTGCCCTTCGCTCTCAGCCTTCACTTCTTCTTTAGATGCATCAGGAATCTCGGCCATTCTAAATCGGCGTTTTCGCTCAAATTCTTGTTCAAATTCATTTATTTCACCGCACAAACACAGTAGGTTCATTGTCAGCGTTTGTTGAAGGTTTGTTGTCCACCGGGTTCCGAACATTTGCGAACTGGCGCAGCTGTCAGCCTTGTCACGAACGACCACTTCCGAAAGCAAACTTCGCGGAACATGTCCGCATCCGGCGCTCCCTGTCGGCTTTCACGGGCGCTGTATGCAGCAAAAGTGCGTTCTCTAATCTCGAACGTATAAGCATCGCAGCAACGATGCCTGCTCACTCCTAGCTAGTGTAACCTATATCATGTGCGAACCGCCAAGGGGTGACAGCTGTCGTTCCTTTACCCTGGTCGTAGTGGAACTTCCCGGTGGTGCTGATCGCCATGAAGCTGGCACCCGCGCTGGCCGCCGGCTGCGTGTGCATCGTGAAGCCTGCCGAGCAGACCCCGCTGACGGCGCTGTACTTTGCCCACCTCTGCAAGGAGGCCGGCATCCCCGCTGGCGTTGTCAACGTGGTGCCTGGCTACGGCCCCACCGCCGGCGCCGCCATTGCTGAGCACCCTGAGATCAACAAGGTCTCCTTCACCGGATCCACCGAGGTGCGTACAGCGTAGTTCTGTTTGTGGTTAGACCCAGGCCAGAACAAAGTCTCGAAAGTTGGAGACGTGTCTCTCTTCCGCGGGGCTGAGTTTTCACTGCGGTATTTTCAGTTTGTCCTATCTATCTGTCTTTCACAACTACCTGACCGTAGAGAGGCAAAGCAGACTGAGGGATTAGAACAAAGGACGTAGAGAAAACGATGGCGCCAACCGGCTCTGTAAGGGGTATACTGATGCATGCGAAGAAATGGCACACTGCATTTTTACTGCACATTTTCGCTACAGCTAAATCAAAATCTGGTGTGCGTAATAATTTTGTATTTTTCAGCATACTTTTAACACCCTTCTCTTAAAGAAGACTGCCGCTATCTGCAGCCTGTGCTTACTGTTAAACATCGTCGTCTGAGTAATTCGATCACATGTCAACGGGTGCTGCAACGTGACTAGCTAAATTAACGTGCATGATAAAATTTTCGCTCTCGACTTTCTGCCCGTAAATACGTTATCCGCTGTGAGAAAACAAATGACCCGGACTTTTTTGTCGCCATAAATAAGGTCGGCTTTCGCTTTTTATTCTAGTTTTCGTATTGTGCGAGTCGTCAAGGTGTTGTCGTCATTGAGAATGGCTTGGTGTGCGGTGACGTGCTTCTGTAACTCACTTCCGTGTTAAATAGACTTCAAACCATTGGGAGTTCGGGACTGAGCACAATGGGACCCTCCGCCATGTGCAGGTGGGCAAGCTCATCCAGGAAGCGGCCGGCAGGTCCAACACCAAGAGGGTCAACCTTGAGCTGGGCGGCAAGAGCCCGCTGGTCATCTTCCCCGATGCCGACCGTAAGTTCATGCTTAGTTAGTCCAATAAGAGATAGGCAACGCTCCTGCTCTGTGTAAGGGAAAAACTGCACATCAGTAGTATGTTCTGCTAGAGAAAATGTTGTACATAAAGCAAAAATAGCTTAAGCAGCTCCCGACACATAAAATAGGTGCAGAAAAAAAAAGCATTATGACGCGGCCCACTTCTAATACATGCTATACATTTACTCTGCTCCACTGTGATTCGTCTCATTGAAATATGCATTATCTCTGCTCTAACGATGCGAGGCCACCAAAAGAATTTTTTTTCTTTTCCACGACCGTCTTGAACGTTCTTTGCTTTCAATTGGAGCAGCCGAAAAGGCTTTACACTCGCGCGGCGAGCGTATTGAATCTTGGCAAGATAAAATTTCATGTACTGCTTGACTAAAAAACAAACAAATCATGCCGCGCCCGCACCTACTGGCCTAGGACCTTGTTTCTATTCGCTTCGGCCTCCTTGATGATTCTAGCAGCTCACTCACATTGTGGCACCATTGCGCGCTGGTCACGCATGGGCAGAACTTCTTAGACGCACGGCGACCATCCATCGACCGACACGTGGGGCTGGGAAGCGTAAAAACACTTACCACCAAAGTGATGGCGCCAAATATTTGTTGCAAGGCGCGCATAAAACTCGTCTCCCGTAAACTCCTTTTGTCCGTTTTCTATTATACACCTTCAAAACATCTACATGGTGCGAATATTGGTTTCGTCCGATTGCAGCTCCTAAACACTGTTTGAAGATATGTGCTACTTGGACTTGCGCTCCAAGCGTTGCAGTTCATGCGTGTCTGAACGCGTTATTTTTTGTTAAGCAAACATGTTCAGTCTTCGCCACATATCATTGAAGAGCGTCTCATCGCGCGTCGACGCTTAATCCAGTTTTCTTCCCCTTTTTCTTTCGCGCAGTGGACGAGGCAGCCCACATCGCCCACGTGGGCCTGTTTTTCAACATGGGCCAGTGCTGCGTAGCTGCCAGTCGGCTGTTCGTGCACGAAGACATCTACGACAAGTTTGTCGCTAAGGCGAAGCAGTTGGCTGCACACCGAAGGACGCAGGTTGGAGACCCCTTCGACGACGCCACAGAGCAGGGACCTCAGGTGAGGCAGCAGCTCTACACACGGCCCCTCCTTACAGGCCAATTTTTTTGCTCAAGCAGCAAGTCACTGACAGGCGAAGTAAGGAAGGTAGAAAGTTTAAACATTACACGTTAACGCCTCGTCGTTCCAATTGAATGCAGTCTTTGTCTTTTTATTTACATCTGAATCTCGCTACAAAGCTATCAGGCTACCTAATTTTAGTGGAACGTATATAACACGCTTCAATATGTTGCATCTGGAAACATGGGCTTACGTCAGAACCTTTCGTAATTGCCAACAAAATAGATTTAATAAACATCGGCTACGGAATAGTTTTGTCCCATTTTCTCTTTCTCCCGCCTGCCGCACTCGTAAACGATGCACGCTGCTTATACGCCCAGACAAAACCAAACCAAGTGAGCTGATGTAAAGCCAGGCTAACAGTACCACTAACCATAGCTGGGAGACATCAGCAGAACACTTTAGAGAGAGAGAGAGAGAGAGTGAGAGGTGGGGTCCACTGGCTGTCCAGTCCTGCACGCCTGCAGCATGCACACTCAATACATATAATATGGTGAGGCTTCCCAAAAAAAAAACATAAAATATTGTGCCTCTGCCCGTGCCACTAGGTATAACGGGCTGCACACTCAGTACAGTCAAAACTCGTTTTAACGAAACCCCATTTCAGGAAATTCTTCACCTAAAAGCGCAATGCTTCACCTTACTCGAAAAAAAAAAAAACGAAACCAATTTGCTATCGGTCCTGATTTAAGAACGTTTGCCGAAAATGAAGGGAGGAGGGGGATGTCTAGTTTGGTCTATTTTGTAGGAAACTCCCAAATTTTAATAATTGCGGCCGGGTCAATTGTTAATTACCGCTGCAGATTAAGGGCAGTTTCCCGGAACACATGAGAGTGGCGGAAGACGCCCTCGACTCACTCGAGACTTACAAAAATTCTTCCAATCGTTGTTTACAAAGCGCATAGAAGCGAAGATCAGGTACTCCTTTAGTGGGAAATAGATATGTGGTCACTTGTGGCCCTCCTTGCTGAGGTAACAATTTTCATTGCTTCTTTTTATACTACTGCTTCTGGCGGTGTCAAGTTTCCGCGGGCCGCAATTTCATTTTCGGCGCATTTACGCTTCACAAATATGACGCTGTGGTACTACGCCTGAATACCGCTATCAAATAATAAATCAATGCATCCGATAAACTGAACGAGAAAATCATCTTTGGATATAACTCGGTTCACGATTTAACGCAGTAATTCGTGGCTCCCCTCAACTTCGATAGTTTTAACTGTATTCACAAACGACCTGTTGCCGTTATTTTCTATCCAAAAATTTTTCCAGTCATGCGTTTGCAGTACTGCACGTTCACAAAGGGATGGAGATCAGGCTACCCGGACCGTACATGCGCAGGCAGCCATGCGCATCTCGGGCGTGAATCATTTGAGGTCCTCTAGCAACTTCCGCGCATGACGCGAACCTCTCTTTGATGGTGTCGTCTCCGTGTAGTGACACGAGTATACTTTCTGTGCGCAGATCGATGACGAGCAGTTCCAGAAGATCCTGGGCCTGATCGAGTCTGGAAAGAAGGAAGGCGCCAAGGTCGAGATTGGTGGAAACCGGATCGGCACCGAAGGATACTTCGTCGAGCCCACAGTATTCACCAACGTCACGGATGACATGAGGATCGCCAAGGAGGAGATCTTCGGTCCCGTCCAGCAGATCCTCAAGTTCAAGACCATGGATGAGGTACTGCGGCGCGCTAACGACACCACCTACGGTCTGGCGGCCGGCGTCGTCACCAAGGACCTGAACACGGCCATCACTTTCTCCGACGGCGTGCAGGCTGGCACCGTCTGGTGGGTATCGCTGCTCGCGCATAACTATTTCTTCTTGTTTTCAATTCCCGCAAAAATCAGTGGAATCGGAAGGGCTTAAAGTGGCTGATGGTAGACTGAAAGCAGAGAGGTGGCATTCTCCTAATTTGAGTTAATCGGACATAATGCAGTCGAAGCAACTAAGTGGATTTATTCACTTCACTTCTTGGCTTTGCGACTTCACTTATGGGACTATACATCATATTGGATTACCCCTAAAGTTGCGCTTCAGTGAATAAGAGCCAATTGGATATAAGCACTTTGCCGGGTATACTGCAGGTCAAATGATAGATGAACAGGTCACACCTATTCCACCACAAAGGGGTTGATTCAGGCTAACTGTTTTAAACCCTACAGCAATTTGTACTTCCTGTAATGGGTGTCACGCGTGTTAGACGGAGCAAACTCGGGAAAAGAAGCTGCTGTTTACATAACGGAGGCGAGGCACTACAGAAACTGGTCGCAATTAGTGATATCCTACGTGCACCTAGTACCATTCTGGGTACGCTGTCATTGTAGAGCGATGTGTTTGACGACATTAAATTATCTGCTAGATAAATTATAATTTTGTTACGAATTTCGCTTTTCTACAGGGTGAACACTTACCTTGCTGCCAACGTTCAGGCTCCTTTCGGTGGCTACAAGATGTCTGGTCTCCACCGTGAATGGTGAGCTATACTGTATTTTTTTTCGTGCTGCTTTAGACGCTAAGCTGTTTCAGGCTGCTTCATCCTTCATTTTAAACAAAGTCAAAGTAAACAAAAAAAATCTCGTTGTTCGGTTTTCTGAAACTTAACATCTCAATTCCTTATTCACTTTGAAAGAAAACTTCATTTTCTTTTGTCACATTCCTTGAAGCGATCTAACTCGACCCAGATGATGCTAACCTGTACTGTTTTGTTTTTCAGCAATGAGGACGGCATCCTGAACTACATCGAGACAAAGACGGTGCGTGTCGCTTCTCGTAAATTTAAAAATGTTTTCTAGGCACTTTGGACCACTGAAGTCCGACGAGGCGAAACCTTTTGTTTTAAATCGCCGCTTATTCCTCTTTTACTCCGTTTTCTTTTGTGTTCTGTGTGGTTCCGCGTTCGAGGAAGCGCCAAATGAAAGGAGCAGCACGGACGCCCGGATCGGACTACTGGCGCTGTCAGCTTCGTATATGCGTGAATCGCCTGGTGACGTCATCAGCCATGACCGGATTTGGCGTTTTCATGCGTCACATCCGGTCATGGCCGAGGACGTCGCGAGATGGTGGCGTCACAATCTGTTGTGTGACACTATTCGTGGACGAACACTACCTATTGAGGTTTTCGCCTTAATACTTGCATGGCAGATACCCCGTCACTATGGCCTGCTTGCATTTTAATGCGTGCTATGTACTCCTTTCCTACTTAGCACCTCATGTCCACCGACTTCATACTCACCTCTTGCTGGTGTTTGTTGCCTTTCCTTCTCGCAGGTCACCATCAAGATCCCACACAAGCACTCGTAAGACACTCTCCCTGGGCTGAAAGACGGAGAAGAGTGCCTTCGTTCACCTCTGTTTTATACTCAAGAACACCCGCTTTTGTTACACAGATGCTGCTCATGGTTGTGATGCGAATTCTAAAAAGAAAAACCTGAGTTGTCTCTGAAAACTGGTCTGTTTCTGAATGAAAACATTGCCGCGATGTGCGGTCGCGTAAACAGAAGATTCACTTCTCGTTATCAAGTTCTATAGATAAGCGATATTCAGTTTTTGTCAAGTTCTGTCACGGCCACATTGGAAGGGCAGGCGCCAAAGCTGTAGCTTCATTTTGTATGCAGCGTGATTTGCGGCTCTCTTGAGGAAACCAGTAATGTACTGAGGCAACGAAACCTCCATAACATTGGCCGGGGTATCACTTTGCGTTCTGCACATTTATTCATCATCGGCCGGACAGTACCCACTGCAGGGCGAAGACCTCTCCCACATTCCTCAAATTAATCCAGCGCGGTGTATCTGCATCCACTTGACCACTGTGAGCTTAACCTCATCCACGCACTTAATTTTTTGCCAACCCATTCTACCCTTTACTTTCTTTGTAATCCTGTTTGTCACCCTAAGCGACCATCTGTTATCCTCTCTTCGCAATACATGCCCTGCTTGGGCCAATTTCTTCTTGATTTCCGCTAGAAGGTCAGTAACTTGAGTTATTTCTTAAAACCACTCTGCACTATCGGTTCTTGCCTCCGGGCTTGTCAACAACTATGGCTAGAAAGTATCGTTGAATGGAACCTAAACAGGGCAACGGTAGGAAGGAACACTAGTTCAAGCATGTAGGATTAAGGCGGTTGAAGCAGCAGGTCGAGTCTTTATTCCACGACCCCTTTTTATTGTGCTTTCATCTGATCGCTAAACAAATTTAATGGTTTTGCGCTTCCGCAGAACGAAAGATTGTGCACCATGGACTGTCCTTTATGGATTAACCCCTGAGGTATCGAGACCACTCTGATGAAGTCTCATTGCGACGTCGCGCGCGCCATGATGGACGCATGATAACACAGCAGAAAAACATCACACAGCCGTGAAAGCGAAGCGCGCCGGTCAGCTGCTCTTGCCGATGCATTAGACTACAAAGTAGTCGCCGCAGCTTGACATCGCAAGTGTTACAAAAGACACTTTCACGCGCTGTGCGTCGCCGTTTTCAGCAACTGCCATCCATGTGCAAGAAAGGTGGGAAATAACTTCCGCGAAGGGGCGCTGCGGGTCATTGATGCGCACGCCCTACAATGTTGCTCCGTAAAGATAGCGCGCGCACCGAGGCACCCGGCACTCAGCTACAAAAGGGAGTTAACTAAGATGATGATGCATGCTTAGCGTGTGGTAAATCCGTAGAAACAATTTAACATCTGGTACTAGAATGTCGTGGTAGTCATCCGGATATCAATGCAGACAGCTGCTCTCCCTGAGGCCCTAGGGTTTAACGGTAGCAGTGGTCAGCTGAATAAATCTGCGGTGGCAATTCGCAAAAAATTCCAATAGCACTGTGGAATCTACGCTCTACACTAGAGAAATGCGAAAGCCTGAGAGTTGTTGGTGCGCACGGTACATCACGTTTCCTCTCATTATCGTTATCAATTAACTGTACTGGCATCATTGTTAATGTCATCATTGTCATTATCACGAACTGCAGCGCCATTGTCATCGCTACTGTCATCTTCAAGGCTGTGGAGACAACCAAACGACGCCTTAGGAACTGGATAAGGCATACTAGATAAATAGTGTTGGTGGCGTTGCTCCAGGGCGGGACAGACTCCGTCACAGTAGCGAATTGACTTGGCTATAGGGCCTGTCTGGTCCACCTGGTAAAAAAGAGAAGCCTCAGTACCAATCCAATAAACAAGGAGAATTATAATGTGCGTTTCACGATCCCGGGCGTAGTGAAGTTTGTTAAAGTGCTCGGTTGGGGATCTAAGGGATGGAGGTTCGATTCCCTGCGGCAACAGGATTGTATTTTTCTGACCATGTCATGACTGACAGTATAGTGTTTGTTAAAATGCTCGGTTGGGGATCTAAGGGATGGAGGTTCG
The DNA here is from genome assembly GCF_055883805.1 of Amblyomma maculatum. Taxonomy (NCBI): domain Eukaryota; kingdom Metazoa; phylum Arthropoda; class Arachnida; order Ixodida; family Ixodidae; genus Amblyomma; species Amblyomma maculatum. Next base: position 123,090,369 of record NC_139346.1, read on the forward strand.
ATTCCCTGCGGCGACAGGATTGTATTTTTCTGACCATGCCATGACTGACAGTATAGTGTGACCGGATGAAAGGGCGGTGACAGTATGAATCCCAAAGGCTTTCTCCTTAAAAGCGATTAGACGTTTGGTTGCTGAAAAGCAGGAAGGTGACTTAAGGTACTAGGTACATAAATATTTAGGAACATAAATGGTGGTACCGTTTTATAGCAACCTTCAAGATATTTCCGAACAAAAAACGCCGAGCATGGTGGCAACTGCCACCACATTGTTTCAACGGGGCACTCCTATATTCCATCGAATCATCCTACAGAGCGCTATGGATGCCAAGATGCATGTCATGGGATGCCTCGAAAGTCAGAGAAAGCTGAGCCGAGGGTATCGGTGCCAATCAGGGCACACTACTGTGCAGCCAGCGCCCCCGTGGGGAGACTGAAAAACGCATGCGCTGAGCCGCCACCACTGAGAACTTGACTCTGCGCGCGGCCAGTTGTCTGCTCCGCTCGGTATCTGAGCAGGGATCATATTCATGTTCCTCGAAAAGCAGAAAACTAGCTCGAGCAGCTGATAACCGAACTAAGGATTAAACAGGGTAGCTGCGCAAATAGGAAGACGAAGATTTCCGCGAAGAATTTGTTTCCTTCGACTTTTCATTACATGCACTTTGAAAGAGGTCCGTTTTGTCTGGGTTCCTGGCCATGCAGGTACTCATTCAACCAAGGTGGCTGATTTCTTAGCAATATCGGCTCTTAATGCGCCGGTGACACCGCCCATCCTAACTTCAGTCTGCTGGCGATTTCATTGTTTCAGCTGTTCCAGGACATGTCAGCCAGGCTACATGATCCCTTGATTATGCCACCGATTATCAGCACTTAGTATATATTTGGATCGTCTGCTAGTGTAAATCCAGACTGTGTGAGGTATCAATGATGGTGTTGCGGTGCAGGATTTCCATTATGAATTATATCGATGAAGATGTGGGTTGACACCTACAAACGTATGTGACTCATGCGGGGAAGTTGAATCTATACAGCGATTTCTCCTCTCCTGTCGGAAGTTCGCAATTCAGAGATATATCTGGAGGCTCCTCTCGAAGTTAGGTCTCCCTTTGTCATTTCCAGTGTTATTGTCAATCGGTGCGGGCGCCAAATTATTTGCATTACGTTCAATACGCAGGATTCACCGTGATTACATAATTGCATGGTAGGTTCAATTGCCAACTCTTAAATTTCTTCGAGATCTTTGTCCCCCCAATTTATATTTGTTATTCTGCTTTAAATGGCTCTTCTGTCTTTTTTGTCAACACATTTTTCAAAATTCATTATTGGTGCTATTATTTTGTCGTAATCGCCTGTGAAAATTTTTAGGTATGCCACTCCGCCTTTGCAAATCTTCCCGTGTGAGTATGTGCCATGTTTCAACAGGCCTTCGAAGAAGAATCCACCCGCCCCCCCCCCCCCCCCCCCTCGCTTCGAAAGTCATTAGGCATGGAGGGAAAAAATCTGCCGCAGTAGTGACATGCTTCGGCTTCTAGTCAGTGACCCAAGTCGTTCAGAACCACTCATCGTTAACGCCAGTAGAACGATTTCGGGTATCATCGTCACTGCACCGAACTTCTCCGCGCCGTTGTTGGCGCGAATCAGAGGGAAAAAAGAGCAATTTGTGCCATTGTCGGAAAGACGTCCAAAACAGCTCTGAAGACATTTATTTCTGCGCCGGTAGCATCATGTGTAGTCGTGACCCGGCCGAATCGAGTCGTTAATATCGGACGGCAACGTTTAGCGCTTCGGACGTTATTGGGGATGTTTCTTAGAACGTCTTCTGCAGACTGAGTTAAGCGGGCCCCGTCTGAGTGAATGGATAGAAAGAAAAGCCGCTGACTCATAATTTATTCGATCCCCAACCCGTATTCTTAACACTCATCGTTGTCGTTTACACTCACGCCAATGAGTCTTGAAGAGGAGACTCTCTTCCATAAACAGCAGGGCCAGACATAAAGCCTTTATACCATATGTTCAAGCTTTTCTAATACCTCAGGGTCTTCCCACAAGCGTGCTTTGAAAATAATGTTCGCAGCTCTTTTTCCAGAGTCTGAAAAAGCACGCAGTGGTGACAGACTGTCGGTTAGTCTTAATTTCTCACTTTCCAGACCCAATGTAAAAACATTGCGGGGGCTAAGCCTCCTTATGCGCCGCAATGCAAAAAGCATTTCTCTCCTGCTGCTGGCCTGCTTATGCGCCTTTGTCCGCAAACCTCTTCCACGTCCGATCTGGTCGGCTTCCAGGCAGCAATCGAGCAACAGAGGGAGGTAGCAGTGCAGGGGCGCCACCGATGTAATTATGACAACATCAGGCGTGTTCCGACATGTCTCTGGATGCAGTGGCCCCACCACTGTTACTGTGGCAATGCCTGACGATGCAGTGGCGCTACTTGAGCTGGAATGACGTTATACACTGTAACAATGACTATGGCTAACCATGACTGTGACTGATTATAACTAGCGATAACCTTGGATAACCATAAATAACCATGATTATGACTAAAATGTAATCATTTCTATTACTACGCATTAGTTTGAAGATAACTAACCATTACTAACCTTAACTATGACCATGACTAATCAAATCATAATTACTATGGTTAATTATCATTGAAACTTTTTCTAATTATTATCGTTCTAAGGATGGTCGACAGGTGCGACGGACGTTTTTCAATATCACGCTTCTGGTCGAACGAAGCATGAGGCAATAAACGTTTTCGCATTACAAACTTGGAGGTTCAGCTATCCTTGAGCGAGAGCGAACACTGGCGCCGCTGCGATCGCCTCAGTCTGACGTCACGGCAAGGACTCCGCCAGCCGGGCTGCTGCTCCTCCCGGCCGATGCCGGCTCCTTTCGTTCGTTTTCGCTCTCGAATAATCGTAGAGGCTTATTGCTCAGTGCGCAGTGAAAATCACGGAAGAAAGCCGGTGTAAGCTTCCACTTTACCCAAAGTTGTTCAAAATGAAGGAGGTTAGATTGATAAAGTTAAGAATGGGGAAGCAACCGTCGGCATTGCCACTAGTGGGCAGTAAGCACTTAAAAAAGGAAGACTGTGTAGCCGGTGTACAAGATACTAGGTGAGCCGTACGTGTAGCGACGCTTTTACGGGCTGTTTGTCAACTAGCCTTTTTTTTTTTAATTATCAGTGTACAAGAACAAAGCTATTGCCAGACGCTGTTCCATCCGTCAACCTTCCCGTGCGTCCTAGCGATGCAATGCGATCGCTCCCGGGATCGACGAAGCGGCGGCGTAAGTAAATCAGCCATTGCTCAAACTTTCGTTTCCTAGATCTTTGTGTCAGTGAGTGCTCAGACATTTTGCTCAGTAGCGGAATGTCCAAGCTGAATCAACTGGAACCCTGATTAAGTTTTTGTTTAAAATGTGTCTCACGGCAGTGGTGTTCTCGTGTTCATTCATGCCGCGAAATTTTACACAATTCCGCACAGCTGTGCTGGTCTTTTTGTTTGAATGCTGATATTTTCCAAATTTTCCAAGACACGGGGCGCAGATTCAATGCAACGCATCCCTAAAAACAGCACTTCAGTAAGGGTTGTGATAGGGAATGTTTTTTTTTTTTTTTTTTTTTGTTTCGGGCTCCGTGAAGCCCTGCCTTAGATATATACGTCTCAGACTTGTGTGCTATGCAACAAGCGTGGCTTTAAAGTGCACGTGATGTGCAGCTGCTCTGCGCTTTTCTGAGGTAATGCCCAAACTTCGGTGAGGCCTTGTTTCAGTGTTTTTTGAGGTTGTAGCCTGAATCACTCTATCTGATTCTAGGTGAAAGAGGCGTTCCCGCAAAGTAGTACCAGTTCTGCGCACACGCAGAGGCTTTGACAACACACAAGAATGGGGACAGTAGTGAAAATTCGAGCGCCGTTTACCTATGGATACGCTATGCGGCCACTATTCCTTTGTGATGATTCACATTAACGTGAATGATTTTTATCAAGCATTCAGGAAAAAGAAAAACATTTAAATATCCCGCATTGTCTTTAGTTCTGACTATGAAACTGAAATACATGAGTAAGCTAGAATCGTGATAAATTATCGGCTTTTGCTTCCTCACCACTACTGTTGATCAAAACAAACAATATTTACCTTAAACAATCTCTATATTACTGCAGTAACTTCGAGTGGAGAGCTTGTTACAACATAAAAATGAAGTAATGAAACCACAAGTCATCCGTAGATACACGAGGAATATTCTTTTATCTAGCCACGTCACCAAATGTACATGAAAATACTGCATTTCAACCTTATCACTCTAAGCATTATGTTACCCTAAGAACAGAGAAGGACTGGCCTGTTTAAACAAGACCCATTTTTCATCCTCTTCACATATGGATTCAGTGAGCTGTTTGTAGTATTTAACAAAACGAAAAAGTTTTCAATGCGTGGCGAAAATTTAGTGATATCTCTGTATCTGTAAAGAGTGGTTTAATGGCATAATAATTCTGTAGTTTTTTTTTTTTTTCTCGCAAGGACCAACACACAGCGCTAACCAACTCACGGGAATTTCTGAAGGTATGTAATACAGTTTTGTACACTGCTTGCCTTTTTCACCTGCAGCTGTTTTTTTTTTCTTTTTTTTTTTTTGACAGAGCTTGCGCTTTTTTCTTTTCAGGAGTTACCGTGAAGGTTCAGAAGCTTTTCAAGGACGTTGGGATTCAGCTCAGCGCGAATGACATCTTCAAGCAAAAACAGCTAATAACGGTTGCAAAAATCATTGATGAAAGTGGTTTCGCTGCTTCACTAAGTCAGCGACTTGTTTCGCACGCTTTGTCCACATAGGAATTTATGCTCCTCAGTGAAAAAGAAGCTGGAAAGAAATTTGCAAATTAGCAGTGCCCCCAAGACATCCCATGCGCACACGGATGCGGCGCGATAGGCAGAGGCGAACGGAATGACGGAAATGTTTACGACACGGTTAATAACTCATATTGCTGACCATCAAAATGCGCGTTACTCTTGGCAAATCATGCGTAATTGCTTCTCAAAAATGCTCGACAAGTAAGATGATTCTAATAAAGTTTTAATCAGTAGCCTCTTTTAAATAAAAATCCGTGCACAAATTTCACAGCGCGCAGTCCATAATACGCGCTCTGAGCAACGTCCACAGCAAAACGGTACAAATTTATCGCGTCGCAGGCATATAGACCTATCTTCATTGTTGTATTGCATTCGTAATACAATCATGAAGATAGTGACTCCACGCACATCATCAGTTTCAAGGGACGACGCACGAAAGGCTCCTGCGGCGGCGACGGCACCAGCTGCGCCCGTCGCGGCGAGCGCTCGGGCACGCGCGAGACTTGCGCTCACCGCGACGAGCCCATGTTTCGTGTTTTGAAAGCAAGAGGAATCATAATTAAATACTTCTTTTTTCCTGACACTCGATCGGTGCTGTCTGCGTTGTTCATAATGCTGTTGTTATGAGAACAACCGAGGCCGCTGACTCTAAGCTACGCGGCAACACGGAGAAGCCAGAGCGATCGGCGCAGGCAGTCCTTGCCGTGACGTCACGTCGGGCTGACCGCCAGAGGGCGCCACTCAAACTTCTCGGGGCTAATAGCCATCGACCGCAGCAGAAGTCACTGCTCCCGCTTTGATCTTGGCTTGCTTCCGCACTTGGTAAATTTATCAGCAACTCGCTACTCTGTTCGGTAGTCTTTGAAACCTGTCTGACACGGCTGCGATCTGTCTTTTTAGAGCTGGCGTATGCGTATAGCGTATTTACTTATGAAGACGAATACGTTTATTGAACAGCGCTAGAGTGTTTTGCAGCTGTAACTTGATGAATACGGCGATGTTTACTGCACAGCGCAAGGGTAAGGGTGGAAGGAAAGAGGAAGGGCCACATCAGCATTAACACGAATGTGTTGCCGCTTTACACAAAGCGTTATCGGCTGCGGCGATAGCACAGAGAGATAGAAATCAACTTTATTTCGTCCAACAGAGAGAGAGCAGTTTAGTCCAGAGTGGAGCTCTGGGCGTGTCTGGTCAGCTAAGGTCCAGGCCGAGGTTCCTTGCGTCTCGGCGGCAGCCTTGACCAGTCGGACTGCTTGTAGTTTGTTCTCTTTGTCATCACTTTGGAGAGGGGCCGCCCAGACGGATTTGATGATTCCTTCTCTTTTGGCCGGATATATTCGTATTCCCCTATTATACGACCTAACGATCCTCTAAGGCCACAACATTTGCATTTATCTGGTGTTAAGCCTGGCCAAATGTGACTGGTGAGAATCGAGTTTGGATATTTGTTTCGAGTTTCTTCAACCCTATCTCGTACGCTTTATCTAGGGCTCTGTTAGGTGCAGGTAATGTCATCTGGCCTACACTGCAGTGTGTCGTGATTTCGCTGTTCGTGCCTGGACAGGACGATGAAGAAGACGATGTCGGCTACACAGTTTAAGGATTCAGGGCCGCAACTGCACCTTCAAATAACCTAGAGGCTTGATGAAGGAAGTTGGTTGGTTGGTTTGTGGGGTTTAAGGTCCCAAAGCAACTCAGGCTATGAGAGACGCCGTAGTGGAGGACTCCGGAAATTTCGACCACCTGGGGTTCTTTAACGTGCACTGGTAAAACAAATTCTCTAAAAACGATTTTCAACTAGTATATTTCAAAGTTTGATAATGGAAAAACACAAAAATGAGACACCTCAATTTGGCTAAAAGTGCTAGATTTTCTCGCGCCTTTCTGCAATCGCATGACTTTTCTGGGCTGTAGATGGGACTGTTGCGCCCATCTACCTCCAATAGAAGTCATGGAGATGCAGAAAGGCACATTAAAAGCCGGCACATTTAGCAAAAGTGAGGTTTCTCGTTGTTGTGCTTTTCGGTTCTTCGCTTAAAAATATTGTAGTTGAAAACGTTTGTTAAAGCCTTACCTCTACTCCTCAGTTTATGAAACCTCAAAGTTCCTTGATGGTGCAGTTGTAGCCTTGAGCTCTCGCGCTATGGAGCCGACATCGTCGTCTTCATCGTCATGTCCAGGCCCGAGAGCGCTATGCTGTCGCCGCTACAGATCAGGCTTTGCGTAAAGCGGCAACCTCGATCAGGTGAGGATCAATCCCACCAATAACTTTTGCACCGTAACCACGCCTTGCACTAAAAGAACCGAATAGCATGTAGCATGAAGTATGAAGACCAGACGATAGAAGGCCAGACCAACGGCATCTAATATGGACATGCCCAGGAACTTCGCATATGCGCAAGGCCATTCTACAAAAAGCTGGACTTTCACCGACTAATGACTCTCATTTCCACTTATGGATAACAAAGAACATTTATGCACGCAGTTTATGTGACTTCTTGCACATGACTGCACTCCACACATTTCTGTGACTCTACCACCACCTTTTATGCCGTGTGGCAAACTCAGCGCCATAAATAAATAAATAAATACGCGTTAATGCGTACATCGCGGCACCAGACAACTCCGTCAAATACGTTCTATGCGGTGCGCTAGATGGACAGAAGCAATATCAGGTTGTCGAGAGCATCCGGAGATTGAATCCGCATCACGTGATCGCCGACGCCAGACGTACAGAAAAATCAAGATCTGTTGTGGTGATCTTTACACGCATAAAGCAGGTATCCGCGGGAATGCGGTTCACTTCGGTACTTTACCCATGCGAACCATTTATGAACTATAGGTCGAAGCGTGCTTCAACTGCTGGAAGGCCAGACACAATATTGACGTCAGCATCAAGAAGAGGAAAAGCCTCTGTAGAAAATGCGGAACGCAGCATTCGCCGAAACAGCAACTGGATTACAAGCCAGGGTGTATAGTCTGTAGAGGTCAACACATCGAGGATTTGAAGAAGTGTGAAATCCACTTCGAGCGACAGCCGAGCAAAGGCATGAACGTGAAGCCTGGACACCGAGCCGGGAAACCATACACTGCGACCTCGACCGCACCATCCAGCCTAAAGCGCAGAGTGTGTATCAAGGAAAGAATAGACCAAGCGTTCGCCCCGCTTCCGAGACAGGTACCTGCGCACAGATGCGCAGCCGCCATTACGACGCCTTACATTCCTCTAGAAAAGTAGCTGGAGAGGACAACGAACAGCTGTTAGCTTACATAATGAAAAGAACAGAAAACCTCGAAAGATGCGCATGGGAACCATGTTACTGCATCAAAACATAGGGCGAGTCCTAAAGCGCATCTACCCACTAACGTGCTTAGCGCAAGTAGAAGTGACTGCGCCACAGGATATATGGCGGTTGAAATCTCGATAAGAAATTAAAATATGGCAGTGCAACTTCAGGACGTTCCACGGCAAGCAGGGTAACCTGCTGCTCCACATTCAAAGGTCCATCTAGCAAACCAGATGTCATAGCACCTCAAGAGAATATTGGACGAGTAAATTCACTTGGCCTTTGTAGCAAGCCTGCAGAGATTTTCAATCGGCGAAACATGATCGTCATACAACACATATTCGATCACATGGACATCAATTACACTTTGCTAGCAATTGTCCTCAGGAAAAGAAGGACACACAAAATTTATCGTCCTAAATTTGTACAGCTCACCTAAAGACGCAGGCACAGGTATATCGGCCGCGTCTGCGTGAGAAAGTCCTAAAGCGCCAGCGAGGACTTATTTGATAGTGGTAGGCGATTTTAATGCACGTCACGCAGCATGAGGACAACAAAACTACGCCTATAAGTACCAGAGTTTGGGAAGCAGCACGGGAATGGGATTTCTTGGAGTTCTTCACACTGAAATATCCACAGGAAGTTACTAGGATAGGTAACAGCATAATTGCGGACACCTTGCCTGATCTTACGCTAAGCAAAGACATTCGTGACGCCCGCTAGAATAGCACAGGACACTCGCTATAGGCAGGTAGTGACCACTACATACTATTCATCAAGTCCAACAGCACGCCACAAAACCCCTGACGATAGAATCCGTAATTATGCACTGTAATAAATTCACACAACTAAGCGACCAAACTACCCCCTCGAACATCACGGACTTGAAAGAGTCAGCGCACTGGAATGCAATTGCAGCTAGCGCATAACGTTGTCGCAAGACTGCCTGAAAGTAGCAACATTCATGCAAAGTTGAACAACCAAATGAAACGTTGCTTGTTATGCTGCCTGAGAAATATTTCCACGATGACTGAGAATTACCTCGCAGCAACGTTTATGGGCATATGATAAACCAACGTTCTTCAGTTACACCTACAGGCAACATTAGTGAACAGAAATTTTGTGACATAAGTAGACAAGGCTCCCACCAAGATGACAGAGCAGACCTTTCAAAATAAATTATTAATAACATGATCCTGCACTCGTGTATTTTTTTTATTTTTGCCGTTGCAATGCTCGGAAACATAGGAGTACTTTCTCTTAACGTGAGAGTTTCACTGATTCTAAAACAGAGTGGCATCATGCAGGGGATATGACTCTTTTGAAAGTTGTTATGGTTGCATGCGCAGCATAACCATAACCATCTCTTGTGCGGAGTGCTTCTTGTCTGACTGATATATATGACCTGGCCACCGTTCGGATGTTTGCATAAAAATTACAGGTCCTGTCAAAATATCTTACAATCTATGGTGCCCTAGAAAGTCGATCACTATGCATATATGCTTCACCTTGGCAGAGGGTCCCAAATTTTTGCGCATGTAAGGACCTGTATGTGTTTCGTCCAACTGCTCACACAAATATTAAACCGCATGATAATTTTGTTCTTCTCAGTACGTCAGGATAATGTATAAACGTTGCCCAGTGTCAGGTAAACGTTGCCAGAACGTGGCAGTAACGTTAGTGTGTATTAAACGTTGCATGTTGATCAAAAAAGTGAGATTTGAAACATATAAGCAATGTTGCGGACTGACATTTGAAGATATTTAGGCAACGTTTTGACAACATTTTCGGCTGCTCGGGCAATGACGTTCACAGCACTACAGCCGAACACAAGCCGCAGATCAGGGCAACACAAACACGAACGCGAGGCTACTGCACATGCGGCAGGCTCACGCTACTAGTTTGCTACGCCTTTGGAAAAAGCAGCGATTCAACAGAAAGCTGCAGCGACGCATTGCACAACTAAAGAGGTAGATCGAAGCGCAAGTCAGTGACCTGGAGAGACAACAACGCGGACGAATAAGCGAATGAATGGATCGACAGCGCGACAGTAAGAAAACCTGGCTCTTGCTCTGACCCCTGCTCGACTAACGCAGACAGAATCCGCTGCGCGGGATCATCTCGCGCAAATTAGACACAAATATGAAGGTATGGACACGGACCTTCTAGATTAACTACGCCAAATGTACCTCAACACGATACCTACAACTAGCCCACTCCCAATGTATGAAGTACTCGGCAACGATCATTGTATTAGGACTTAACGGAAGAGGAGACGTATGGCACGCAATAGGACAACTCCGGATGACCTCGGCGGCCGGACCGAACGGCTCTCGAACAAAGCCCTCGGGAACCTAGACATCGGTTCAGTATCTCCCTAACGGACGTCATGAAGACCTACCAGAGGAAAGGAGAAGCACCACAGGCATGGAAACACGACCAAATGACATTCATACCAAAACCAGGGAAGGATTAAGCGTAACATAGAAAACCTGATACCAATAACGTTAAAGTCATGCCTAGGCAAACTAATGAAGCGCGTTGTTCCTAACAGGCTTCAAAATTTTATCGAAGACAATGGCGTCATCCCCCAACCATGGTAGGATCCAGACCCAACGTCTCGATTCAGGATGTCATGATCCAGCTGTCGAGGGACATTCTGGATCGCAGGGTCTGTCATGGGACGAAGGCATACTCTGATTTGACCTTTGTGAAGCCTTCGATAATGTCTCGGACGATCAGATATTAGAAAAACTCTCGCTATTGAATCCTAGAGGGAGAGTCATCGGGTACATTTGGTTCTTCCTTTCGAACAGGATGGTGAAGCTCACTCTCGGCGCGGTCAAATCAGACTCCATATCTCTGGGCGGAAGGGGACCACCGCAGGGCTCTGTTGTGTCGCCGTCCACTTCAACATTGAATTCATAACACTGCCCCCAGAATCGTCGCCATCGAAGGACTAAAGCATACTTTTTATGCGAACATTGTGGGTGAACAGGGGAAGTGATGCCTAAATAGAAAGTGTGCTTCTGGAAGAAGTCGACCCCATCGCGACTTATGCTCTCGATGTATCTATATTCTTACTTATATACTTATGACTTATGTATGCTCGCACCTCAAATCTGAACTTCATGTAATCTTAGAAGGCCCTAATTGAAAGGAAAGGCCTCAGCCTCCTCCAATCAGGGTAGACCTCAAAGGACTACCCACCAAAGAAGGAAACAGCATCAGAATTCTATGTATGTTCATTAAGAGTAACCCCAGAAATCTAGCAACATTGTATAAATTGGACACAACTCTGACCCAAACAAGTATATTCCCCTGGTTCACTGTAGCAATTAATATAGTTAAAATGTTAATAGTGTAACACCCTTTCATGGCGGCCATGTCCAACAACAGAATATACAATACTCAATAAAAACTATAGTCCAAGCAAGCTTTCGTACACCAGCATGTACAGCTTACATCCATCCAAAGAATCATTTTCGCTATCTTGTATTCTCCAAACCTGGTGCCCTTTATGTTTAGACTATATAGTGGCTCTGGCGCGTTAGACAGCATTTATTCCGATCTGATGACACAGACGAGAAATGCAGACGAGCGGACGCTGTTGCATCCATCTCCAATAGGCGGAAAACTATCAAGGTTCAAAGTATCCTTGAACCAAGATTCACGAGCGTAAACCACGCTTCTTCGCTCAGTAAGCTTCTCGACAATGGGCTTATCTGGCTTCTCGTTGTTCGGTGGTCTCGGTAGGCTGTACTGCACGACTGCCTCATCTCGCTTTAGTCCAGATGGCGTATGTGTATGACTCACTTACATATGTTCAAAGAAGGATCGGCGCAGATGGAGCTTCACGAAGACGATGATGCTTACTTCACAACGCGAGCATGTTATTCAGTTGTAAACGAGGCTCATAGGCTGCAGCGATAACATAGCGATCTAGTTCCTGGGCTAGGGAAGCTTATCTGTTATATTATTTCTGGCGCGGGTTCAAAACACAGTCACGGTAACGCTTTTCTGGCGCAGATTAAACTTCAGCATACGCAGTACCAAGCTTGCGCAGATGAATCACGTGGGATGGGGCCAGCAGTATAGCTTGCGCTGTAATATAACAAGTCCAGTGTACGATTCTTGCCATAAAAATGTTATAGACGTAATTTGGGGGGGGGGGGGATTTACAATCCCCTGCCCCTATTATAATGACCGCGCGTAATTAACGCGCGGGGTTACGCGCGCTGTTAGGGAGAACCGTGAGGAAAGGGCACACTGACCAGCCCTCACATCCTCCCAGCCTCCCGCGGCGACACCACGTGGGTTTCCTTATCTCCTGCCGGCATAACCGGGACTTCTCTCCCCGGTCCGAGTCGAGGAGCGCGCTCGGAGGTTCTTCGGCGGTTGAGGGCGCACGCGCACGGTTCATGATTTCCGCCGGGAAGACCGCCGCCTTCACCCTCATCGCCCGGTACTCGTACGCACCTACCGCGATGGTCTCTGAGATCAGTGATGCCAGGTGAGCAGAACAATTTTTCGCCTCCTTGCGTGTGCTTACCCATTATGTGGGTTATTTCACCCCCGTATCCGAGCGGGGCACGTTCGCTCGCTATGGCGGTTGTATTTGAGTGTTGCGTCTTTGCCGTGTACTCGAGCATAATAAACACTGTTCGAATACGTAACTCGGTGTTTGTCTCCTCTGGTCCGAACCCGCCGCAGTGGCGACTTCTTGCACCGCGGGCTGGATGGGGGTCACAGCACTGTATGTTATGGCTGGCACGCCGGGGCTAGAAGGCAACTGTAGCGTCTAGCTCTCCCGTGGCGCATTCTTGAGAGAATAACCCCCATAAATGAGACTTGATCTTCTAAACCACATGCATGACCGTATGGCATGTTCGTATCATATGTACGTCATATTTGCATAGAGTCTTTGTCAAAAGTTTAGAGCATAGGAAGTTCGTTTCGTATACACACCATGCGGTTCCTTATGAACTTTCCATTATTCCCATCTCCCGAAAATGGGATTTTTTGTCCTGCCCTATCTAATGGGAAGAACTTTACCGTGAATGCTGAATGAGCGTCACTACGCGATTCAGAGCTGAAAAAAGTGCGAACTAGAAACAAGGACAGAGACGGAACGTCAAGGACAGGCGCTATCCTTGCGCCTATCCTTGCCGTTCTTTCTCCGTCCTTGTGTCTAGTTCACGCTTTTTTTCAGCCATGAATGTAAACCACCTTGCCCAACTTGCTGCTCTTCTACGCGGCTCAGAAGCAGATCCTCTCTGGTCTAACTTTTGAAAGACTACATTTTATGAATATATGTCCGCTGGCTGTTTCAAGATCATGGTGTAGTCTTTAGCAGCGGTTCTCAAACAGGATTTCACCCCGCCGGGGTGGCGCAGTGGTTACGGCGCTCGACTACTGTTCCCAAAGTTGCGGGATCGAATCCCGGCCTCGGCGGCAACTTTTCAATGGAGGTGAAAAGCAAGGCGCCCGTGTGCTGTGCGATGTCAGTGCACGTTAAAGAACCCCAGGTGGTCGAAATTTCCGGAGTCCTCCACTACGGCGTCTCTCGTAGTTTTAGTTGCTTTGGGACGTTAAACCCCTCAAACCAAACCAAACCAATCAAACAGGATTTCGCCGAACCCAGGGGCTCCGATGGCTGCTCTTACAGGTTCCTCGAGCAAGCTCGCATTGGACTTCACCTCTCCCCCTCGGGGCTCTGTCCCACCCTTTGCTACGCTTGCGGCTCATGGTAAGTTGAAACTAAACGAAGCATGCCAAGTTGATCTGTCATCATGTCATCATTAAAATATGTCCAGAACGTCGGCGAAAAGGCGTAAAGGTGTCGTTGTGTCGGGGAGACGTTTGTTGGGGTACGTGCACTCGTGCGCGTGCCGATTGAAGACCAGGACGGTGGGCCGCATAGCTGAGTTAGCCGAGACAAGTCAAGACAGATAAGCGCATGTGTCTCATTGGAATGACAAGCTGGCATATAATAAAAATTAGTTGTGGTTTAACTCTGGTTAACTCTTGTTGAATTGCGATAGCAACGGCGGAAGCTTCTTTTGCGTGCTACTATATTCCCCTATCACGCCCGATCAGTGTAAGATGCTACCTTATTGGGGAGCTCATCCTTTAAGAGTATGAGGCGAGAGCGTAAGCTACCAGCCCACATATAAATGAGAAGGGTTCAATGCTGCTGTACCGAATGTGGAGCGAAAGCTGCCGGTGACCGAGCGTTCTTCTTCTGCTTCAAACGTGGCCTCCGCCGGGACTACGCGATGACCTGGTGCAGTATCGCTATTGGAATAAAAATTAGAAAACTCCAGAAAACAAAAAAAAAAACTGCCTACAAAATGACTAAAAGAGAGAGAAATCAGGAGGTGTCCATGCACAGGCAACCTCGTCTGATTGGGGCGACAAGGCACGGTCACTATATAGTTAAGGTCAAAGCCCAATTTGCGTTGAAGACATGGCACCGCCTCTCTGACACAATTATAAACATCGGGCGTTTTGCTGTTATGCTGAATGGCGTTGGATAAGGCTAAGTCTCAATCGGGAGTCAGCAGAGCAACGGGTTAAAATAACGACAGAAGATGAATTCTTGCTACGAAGTTTTATTGACTCTTCTCTCATCCTTACTATCATCTTGGACTCCAAAACATTACACGTATATAACCACGTGATGCTTCTTTCTAATGCATTCTTCTTCCATGGTTAAGAAGGACGTGAAAAGGGGTATGACTTAGGATTTGCACGATTTTTCGTCTCGGATAACAACAACCCTAATAACGTGCATCTTTTTTTTTTTTTTATGAAACAGCGCAAAAGAAGAAGGACAAAGAAGAAGACACAAACACAGCGCTGCGTTTTTGTCATTTGTGCTGCTTCGTCCAACATGAACAATAATCTAGCCAGCACCTCAACGTTTGTAAGCATTTTTTAATTGCTAATCACGCAACCTGACACGCTGGAGCAGCTTTCTCAGAATTTGGTTTGGCGGGATCAAAGGGGTGTCGGCGGAACCTGTGGGCACTCGATCGAACAGTATAGTTTCTTCCACTCGGATAGACTATATAAGACGGAAGCCTTCGATGTTTTACTGCTGCGTTGCGTTTATTACTCTCATCGGCCGAGGCACGCACGCGCATTTTCCTTTGGCACGCATAAACCGCTGGTTTAGTCGAAAAACCCAGAAGACTCGAGAATATAGCTTTTGGGTATTGTGGCCACGATGTGCAGATCGTATATATGCGGCAGCCTAAGGTCGTAAAGAAAAGCTACATAGAGTTTCTGAAGCGGTCACTGCATAGCGCAGCGGACTTGAAGTTTCGCCGCCGAGGCTCATCCTTTATTGCAGGGATGACTTTAGGGAAACGCTGGTGCCTGCCGTGCCGAAAAAAAAAAATGCGAGAAAGTTACAAATATACTTTCCCACGGAAAGTTTCATTTCCAGAATGTATAGGTGCGCGCAGGGTGCGTTTTAAATCCGCCAATATTATCAGAAATATAAGATCATAAATGGCAGGTTAGCAACATACCTCAAGAGGAAAGGATATACCGGTTCTGACAGAAACATGGAGGTAACAAACAGAGCGTATTGAGGACTCGTAGTCCTGAGAGTGCTATGGCATGGAAAATGGTAGGTGTAACATTAAGACACAGGAAGCGTGCAGATCGGGATCAACAAGGAAAAAAAAAAAGAGTTCATGGCACTCCAATCAAAATCGCGAAAAAAATGGGCATGGGCCAGGATATGTAGTGCGAGGGGAGGATGACCGATTGCCGCTGAAGGTAGCAAGTTGGATTACAAAGGAAGGCAAGCGTAGAAAGGGCGGACGGAAGTTAGGAAGGGGGATAATATTAGGAAGTTTGTTAGGATAAAGTGGATACAGCTGGCAGAGGACCGAGTTAATTGGAGAAATGAGAGGCCTTTGATAGGCAGTGAATATTGTCAGGCTGGATGGTGATGGTGGCGATTAGTACAATGTTTCTGCCTCAAAAGAGAGCCACGGGCTGTCAGAGTCAAGAGTTTATCTTGGTGTATACTTCTCTGCATCTAATGGTAGGATACATGCTAGAAAGCGTAAAAATTATGACATGTGGCTAGTCAGGAGGGGAAAACTGAGAGCAGTAGCGTATCTTTTTGGGGGTGAAACCTTTATTGTCTTTAGAAAACAAACATTACAGCAAAAAAATAAGAGCAAGAGTCCCTGTCCCGTATGATTCTTTTGCCTGATAAAAAGTGAAAAAAAAAAAATGGCGCAGCCGACTGCCACGCGTGACAGTGCACAGTTCTCATTCCCGTCGTTGCACCGGTCCCCATTTCCAATCATGAACGCAGCCTGCAAGCACAAAGTTTCGTGAAGACATCAGCGCCGTCCAAATATTCTTCGTGAAACTCAATGCCTACGGCTGACGTGCGTGCTTGGCCGCTCATTTCGAAGTGTGCTTCGGTGCCACGTGCATGCATCTGTCATTATCTTTGGAGGCCTTACACTTCGCATGTGATGAAGTTGATGACGAATGAGTCGTTGACCACGTATCCGTTCTCCGGGTTCTCGATGTCGTCCAGACTCATGATGGCTGTATAGCCGATTCCCTCGTTCTCACCGTCTTTGGGCCGCTGAAAGCAGTGCTCAAGATCTGGGCCAAGTTCCTCGGGCACGATCTCGGCTATCTTGTGGTACGTGTTGTTCTTTTGGTCGACGATGACAAAAGTGCTGCGCCTCTTGTAGGGCCACTCAAGCGTAGGATCATATGGACCCTTGGTGATGTAGACGTACAGGCTCAAGCAGGTCTTTCCCTTGTCATCCTTCTCAGCAAAGTGACCACCCAGGTACATCTTGTAGCCTTGGATGCCAACGTAGAAGTCGTCGCTGAAGAAAGATTTGGCCTTTCCCTCCAGAACCTGTTCCTTGAGCTTGGAGAAGTTCTTCACTTGCCAGACGAACTTGCTCGAGCGAAAGCGGTCCTCGATGCTGTCTATGCGGCCTTTCAGATAGCTTTGGATCTTCTCGATCTTTGTGACAATCCGCTTGTTGGCCACCGCTGAGTCGTCACGCATTTTCTTCATCTCATTCTTGACGGTCTCCTGGACGGCGTTCACCGTGGTACGGATGGCTTCGAACTCTGCGAAATTCTCCTTGAGCGACTTCACCTCACGGCACACGTCGTCCAACTTCTCGCGTACCTCCCGTATCTGACAGGCCTCGGCGTTGGTGTAGAGGAGGCCGCCGTCATCGGCACGAACAAAGTTAGCCATAGCCGAGCCTTCACCGGCTTCCTGCTGAGGGACTGGCCCTGTCTGCTGCGGCGGCATGTTCCGCGGGCACTCAGTCTTAAGATGGATCGCCAGGTCCTGGCGCTTTAGTTCTTTCATACAAGCGACGCACTGTATTGCGTGGTGGCCGCACACACTCACGTGCTCCTTGAGGCCACTGAGTGGCCCAGCGTGGTCGCAGCCTTTGGTCTTGTTCGGGCAGGCGACACGAAAGCTCTGCAGGATGTTCGCAGATGTCGTGTCGTGGTACACCTGATCCTGGAGGCTGCGCGCATTGTCAATCGGGCAGACGAAGGTGTCCTCGTCACGCAGCTTACCGAAGCATTTGGGGCAGAAGAAGTGCGAGCACTTGGTCAGGTAGAGCTCGGAGGGTATGGTACCGCACAGCGAGCAGATGCGGTAGATCGGCACCTCCTGCTGAAACTCGATGCTCGTGTACTCCCCGATGAAGGGGAAGCCCGTCAAGTAGTACTGACTGGTGGACATGGGTGCGTGGCGTCCCGCGGACGTGCGACTGCCTGCTTGCCTTCTGCTTTCCAAGACACAGCCCGCCTAGTCGACGAAGGAACTGCAAACGTTGCGTAGGCTTATGGGGTGCGTTCGAACGTCGCGAGCAGGGCACGTTCTAGGGCGCCAGCGCAGCTTCGTCAAAGCGCGTGTTTCACCTTGCGCTTCCTCTTCCTCAGCGCTGTGCCATACTTCTTCCTTTTTGCATATGCTAATTAGATCTGGCGCACTCAGCTACTCTTACCGTATCTGCAGTCTTCCACTAAATAAGCAGGTTACGCGCTCATTTCAAAGCTAATTCTACATCACGTATTATTCGCGTATCATCTTCACCCACGTGTTTCATTTTTCTTCTCTATTGTGTTGAGTGCACACGTTGTACTGCGGCACACAAAAATTGATGGCGCGCAATAGCGACTGATTCTTTCTTTGCTGCTTGCTTACAATTATATAGTTTCTCAATATTACGAAGAAAGAAGATCGCGCCATCGTCTATGTGAGTTTCTTAGAAAAGGAAGGTTAGAAAGGCGATGTCTCGCCTGCTCTGCTGCTGGCTAGCGACTGTCATACGAAGTCGCCAACTGATTATTTGCACTAAAAATTATTTAATGTTGTGCGCACATCAATTAACAATGATTTATATTCAGGCCATATAAACGAAACCAAAAGTGTAGCTACTGTCAGATTACATCGATATAATACCCTTGTCATAAGGACAGTTTCGATCCTCATTGAACTCGATCTGCATTGCGTTGAATGCAGATCGAGGTTGTCACACGGCAACTTTCAAGTGCAATCGAGCTCGAGCCTGCTTGACTTCAAGCTGCTTCCTCAATCGATCTTGAGATTTCAAGCACACTCGAAAGCGGTCATCGACACCTTCGTCCTCAGTGAGCTCTAAAGCGCACATGAGGAAAGTTTCTCAATGCTCACTGAAAACGCCCGTGTAGCACGGGACACTTCAATCCTTCTTGAAAATCTCAATGCAGATCGAGTTCAATGAGGATCGAAAGTGACCGTGTAACAGAGATATTACTTATTTCAGCAAAACAGAAACCGAAAGTGAAGCACTGTTTTTCGGTTTCATCTTTGAATAACGTTTCAACGTCCGTTTTCATTCACTGTAAAAAAACGTATTGTTCATCAAATTTTTTGGACAATACCACAAATGCATCAAAAAAGTTTTACCAAAAGCGAAAGCAGACGGGATAACTTCTTTGTGAAGTTCGTTAGTAGCCGATCCAATCCGATTCCAGCCGACTAGCCATGCCACTAGCCGACAAACATAGGGACCCGTCTGCACGCAATGGCTGGGCTAGGATTGCCGAAATTTAGCAGAAATGCAAATACTGTTCCCAGTCCAAGCGACCTTAGCGACGTAGAGCGTCTCGAAGACTACCCTGAAGCTGACTTCAGAGGCATGACGCTTTCACTCAGTCAGGAGACAACAGAGGCCACATCTCCGAGCCAGCCAGCGGCTCAGCAACGCGATGCCGACGTCTCGTGCCTGGTTTCCAATCGCTGCCTCGGAGGTGTGTACGATTTCACTACTTCGTGTCTGTTAAGATCTAACTAGTTAACGAATCTCGCTAACAGCTTTGCAATCGGTGATTTAGAGGCTTGCCTGCTTTGCCTACTTTTACCGCGCATCCCCAACCGCAATTAGAAGCGCGTACTTTGTTATAAGCATTTTGTTTTAATCTACTGAGTTTAGTGCTTCGTAAACGCTCTTTGACTAGCTGCTCGCAGCAACTAGTCTGTCGCGCTTTTTGGCCGTGAGGACGAATTCAGCTGGGAGGCAAAAGTTTTTCACTCCTGATCGCTCATTTGCCGTTTCATGGCCGAGATCTCCGAGCACCGTGACCGTCGACACCTTCTGCTGTTTCCTCCCGTTTGAACCACTCATCGTTTCTACCTCGTCCGCACATCTGCCGTCCACCCATGTATTCCGCTGCCTCTTTAGCTCACCGTTCCCGTTTACCAGGAGCATGCGTCAAAATGAAACCCGTTCTCAATTCTTGGTTGCATGAACGGTCGTGATTTCGAGAATTCGAAGAAACCTATTGTTCCCAACTTCGATCCTGTTTTTTGTTGCTCTCGTTGTCGTTAACTTAATCGTCAGCGTTTACTGCGCCGCACTGTCAGAGTCTCCTGTTCCGTTCCGCTGCATTCGCGCTGAGGCGGCCGCTCGCGCAGGTGGTTGGTTGGTCGTAAGCAGCGCTGTTTGACGGAGACGCCGAGTCGGCGTGTTCGCCCTCTCGTCTGCACCGGGGTTTGCTCATGCCGTGCGCGGCTATTCTTACTTTTAGGCCTCGATCGTTGAGCGTAGTACACCCCCTTTGCTTGCGCCTGTTTGTATCCGGATGTGCAGCTGTTTCTTTCAGGGCCAAAGAACGAGCATCTGCAGCCCTGTGTGTGTGTTTGTTTGTGTGCCTGCAACCATTCCTCACGTTCTTTGTTGTGTGTTCAGCTGACAGTATTGTCTATTATGACAATAAAAACCTGGCCTTCTGTTATAACAGAAGCATAAGCTTCTGCTTGGGAAGTGGTCCATCATGATTATTGAAACTTGTGCAGTACTAAAGGAATAAAGACTAAGGGAGAGAGCACGAAAAACACACGTGAGCACTTGTGTTTCCTCCCAATATCTTTGTTCATTTCGCATTACAAATACTTCAGGCCATATAATGGGCCTACTAGCAAGCATTCTCCGTCTAGTGTTCCATTATCAAGGTTTGTGAAGTGGAAGTAATGCACTGTACAAATTTATTTGTACATCATACTTCATGTTGTCGATGGTAGTTCAAACTGTGGCACCAGTTTGTGCGGTGTCTTGCAAAACGGTGACTAAGTCGTAAGTAGTAAGAATACTTGGTAGGGTGGAGCTAAGAGAATTAAAGGAATTATAATTGCCCTGCCTTCACTTACCAGCAAAGGTGTATGTTATGAACGCTAGAAATAGATAGGAAGATGAAGTGCTCTACCGAAATTATTTGATGCACAATGGGCCTCATCACTAAAGAAGGAAGGAAGCGACAAAAATTTGTTGAGGGATGAAGAGGGTGTTTGGAGCAGTTGATGTAGCCTTCACTACATGACCCTGTGGCTCTGGCTGATACTGTGGAGATGGTGATGGCCACCTCTTGGGCTTCCAGGATTGTGCTGGTCAACCGCATCCAAGGTCACATTGGGCAGCTTGCAAGTGGTGCGGCTTATGCATGCATGTCCATATGATATAAAGGTAGGGGTGTTGCCACACCATGGGCATGCATGTATACATAGTGTTAGGTGGAGGCAGTGTTGATGGCAGATGTTGGGGAAAATGAGAGTCTGAAATCAGCAGAAAAATGCAGGCATTCTGTGATGAAAGGTATTTGTGAAGAGGAGGGTAGATGCATTGATTGAGATGTGGGGTCTTAAAGCGTGTCAGTATTGGGTAGAAAGCGGTTACATGTCCGGGCTAGGCGTCCCCGCCTGGTTGGTGTAATCGCAAGGCAGGGTGTCAGATTGTCAGCATGATCTTGTTGTTGCAAGGTGGCTCCCGAAATGCGGAGGGCAAATTTGGATATTTGCCCTGACTTGCGGCCTTTGAGTCAGGGATAATGTGGCAGCTGCGCATTGTTTGTGCGGTGCTTTGATCGTAAGTGCAGTGGGAATAGCCTTTGCGGCAGCTCGGTCAGGGGCCTTAAAAGATTCAGCAGGGCAGAGGGAGAAGGAATGATCGATAGCTGTGAAAGCATACTTAAATGGGAGATAGTAGTAGGCTATGTCTGCATGCACACCCTTATCATTGTTTCAGTACATTCTACAGAGGCATTGAATGAGGGCGTGAAGTCGGGTTGCCTGTAACCTATGGTGCATGTGGCATAGGAGGAGATAAAGGGGAAGGGGGGGAGCATATGTGCACTCACCTCCTTGCCTGTCATCGCAAGCAGATCCATTCTGCACCATAAAAGTGCCTGCCTGCACCATCAGTCGGGGTAGCGATTACTTATGAAAGTCAATGCATTCTGTGAAACCTATTGGAGAAATGAAAACTGTTATACTGCCATCCGTGAAAAATGATGTTAGAGCATGTGTTTTTCTTACGTTGACAATAGCAGCAGCAATTAATTAAGGCGTGTCTTCTGATCATGTTGAAGCCCTTGAAACAAAGGCTTAGTGAGAAATGCCCACTTCAGCTTGAAAGTGTTCTCATTTTTTACGGATTGGTTGCTGTTTTGCTTTTGTTCATGATGGGATTGTCTACAAAATCTTTCATAGTACTGGCAACTATGAGTCAGGCAGTGTGGTATCAGGTTGTTGTGTATGTGCTCAATATGAACTGAAGCGCGTTGATTGTGGTCAGCTTTGTATGGTTAAGGGTCCAAGGTTGCAACACTTGGCAAAATGTGTGCTGATTAGGAATGTTCAAAAATATGCCATTAGTTGCTGCATGCCACCTTGTTTTCCTCAGCGCAGGACTCAATGCCTATTGTGTTCTGCAACTTTACCGGAACTGTTTTGAAAAATTCTCCCGGCTCAACTGGAGGCACATTTGCGTGTGAAATCGTACAGAAAGCTTGCATATTGTTGATCCTTTTGTGGTGTAGTAAGTCTTACAGTTGTGCTTACCTGGCTCAGCCCACATGATGAGAAACCAGAATATCTGACGAGATTGAAGGAGCAAAAGACGCAGACGGCAGTTTTCCAGTAAAGGGCAGCAGTGGCGCCATCATCATTACGAAAAGTGCCAACCCCTTCCTGGGCGCTCAGAACCGTGGCGCTTTTTTCCAGCGATGCCAAATGGTGCTACAAGTGCCTTTTGCTGGAAACTCGGTGTTGGTATCTTTTATTCTTCAATCTCATTGCAGACGGCTCTGGTTTTTCATCATGTGCGGCCAAATTAAGTAAACACAATGGTCAAACTTGCTACATAAAAAAGGCTCAACAAGGCGCAAGTTTGTGCACAGTTTCAGCACAAATGAGCCTCCTGTTGAGGCTGGAGAATTTTTCAGAACGGTTCAGATATATTTTCAGAACACTGTATGCACAGATGTAGGCACCAAGACAGTTTCTTTTTGCTGCTTGTTGACCAGACGCAAGCAGCCTGGATGGTAACACTGCTGTCCCTGCTGAAAATGCATCCACCACGTCGGCCGCTTCAAGCATCGTGCGTCAGTTCTCGCGGGAATTATCGGAGGAGGAGACAAAGGAGTACTTCTCAGTGCGGGTGAGCCTGGTTGGTTTGTAGTGCATGGAACTGTTAGGTTTGCATACCAGCATCAATGAGAGCTCTTTTGATTTTTTACCCTTTAATTTGGTTTTAGTGTGAACCCAGGTATAAGAGGTTTTATGACTTGTACCATGTTAATTGAGTTTACTGTTTGTAGTCCGACCATTCTGGAACTGTTTGTACTTAAAGGAGCTCCAAAAATAAAAACCGCAGGAAAGATCAGATTACCTTTGATTTTCTAATCATTCAAGCAGGAAGAAGTAATTTCACTGCCATGTTTCTTACACAAATGTGTTGTGCTTCTTTTCTGGGGTGTTCTGTCCATGCTTGCGCAAAGGACTGTCACATAAAAAGTTGCTATATTTTAATCTCTCATCATTGAGCAGCATTTTATGTATATGGAAATGATCAGTTGTTTAACTTTTGTTGAGAACACACTAATTGTGCTAAAAATTAATACCTGATAATACCTAACGTGTGACTCCAAGTCATTGGGAGAGGGTCGCATGCATAGCATTATGCTTGCTCTAAACGTGTGATTTTACATGCCTGGCTTTTTTTTCATGATGACTTTCAACCTGGTGTTTTTGTTTTTTTCCTTTGTTCGGACTGAGAACATCGAAATCTCTAAAACTCTTGAGGTATATAAGGCGCTTTGTCAAATTTACTCTGGGTGGTAACTTCAGTACGTAACATCACCATCAAATGAATTAAGAAAAACATCGTTGAAATGGAACAGTGAAGCATGAAGATTTTAGCACAAAATGACAGACTATTAGGACACACATAATTTTTACTGTGATGGCGTGAAGAGTGGTATGGGGAAGTGTTTAATGGATTTTGTCAGTATTTGCAGCACCCCCTTCCCCGCAGCGCTAACGGCAGATACACGCACGCACGTTATCGCTGCACAGCATTTTTACATACTGCCAAGAAATGTGCTCTGGACTGCGACGGCGGGAAACAGAGGGACCCAATAACGATTATCGATTTTTTTTTGTTATATTGTCAGCTGCAAAAGCTGGTGTTAAGTTCATTATTTTAGTGGGTTCACTACGTGAACAAATACAATAAATTTACTGTAATGGAAATGGTTATTATTAGATTTTTTTAAGCCATTCAATAATTTGAACGTCGGATAATTAGAACTTTTTCCGGTCCCGTAAAGTTTGAATTCACGAGCTTTTACTACGGTGTACTTTAGAGTACAAGTCCACTTCAAACGAAGAAAAGCAGGTTCTGTTCATTTCCTTAGTGTGAATTTCTAGAGTGATCTTTTCTGTGCCAGTGGCAGTTGTTCAAAACATCATTGCTGTTTCCTTTTCTCTACCTGCATGTCAGGTACTTAAGAAGCAGAAATAACACGCTTAGAGAGCCAAATAAGGTAGGGTATAAAAATAAAACTTACTTTCACCAGTTTCCAATGCGATACACTGGATTATGCTGCCTCCTCATGTATCCGACATGAATGCCCTCCTACTCTGCTACTTTTTGAGGACACATTGCGTAAAGTTTTCATGAGGAAATAAATAAGCACGGTGTGCAATGGACAGAAGGCTTACCGAGATGTCTCTTTGAAACGGCAGAATCGGTGCCCGAGGAAAAAATATGCGCCGGAGGTTAGTGGAGTGGAGGGGTATCGGGGCCAGCTTAGCTTGGTCGTGTGGCCGCAGCTCGGAGCACCTTTAAGCAGAGTAGACTTCTGTGCCTGGGTGATGCTGATTCTGTTGGTGACATTGCTTCTCACTTGAACAGGAAGGGGCCGTGGAGAAGGCGGCAGAGCAGTGCAGCCCAGTGCTCATGAAACATCTTGATGGTGAGCTGAGGGGCGTCTGGCTACTCACAGAGTAAGTGGCAAGAGCGCGGCTTGCTATGTCACCGTGCTGCTACTTGACAATGCTTTTGGCTGAATGTTAATTAGCTAATTGGGGCAATTATGTTGTGCAAAGTGGAGGGAGTGCTGTAAGAAAAATTTTGACAGCATTCTGGCCTGTCATTCAGAGGTCACAGAATGAAAAAAATTTAGTTGCTGTCCGTACGTGGGTTTCTGACAGAAGCTTGCGCACATATGTGCTCAGTCTTTAGATAGCCTAGCCATTTTCTTGCGTTTTTCTCAACCCTCTTCTCTTGGGCTACTTTTTTCCTCATAATTCAAATGATGCCAACCCATGGAAGAAGGAACAGAAAAGGCTTGCCTCAAGTAAGCCCTGTTAGGTGTGGTTACCACGTAGTGAATTGAATGTGGGTGTAGCAACTGTCCTAGAGTGATGCTACCCTTACCTCAAGCTGTTCCAAACTGGCTGCTGTTGAATAGGGCTGCAATTCGAGGTAATTCGAGGAGACATACATGGCTGCTGCATCGATAACTTTCATTGAAACATACTTACAATGAACATGACTGTTTCACAGCAACAGGCTTGGCTACCATCGGTCTTAAAAAATTCCGCCTTGCATTTTGAGCAGCTGCCGTTTCATCTCGAATCCCGGCCTCGGCGGCAGCTTTTCGGTGGAGGCAAATAGCAAGGCGCCCGTGGGATGTGCGATGTTAGTGCACGTTAAAGAACTCCAGGTGGTCGAAATTTCCAGAGTCCTCCGCTACGGCGTCTCTCATAGCGTGAGTTGCTTTGGGACAAACCCCACAAACCAAACCAAATCTTTTCCTTGAAACCTCGACCAGTACAAGTATCAGCAGATTGACATTGTCATGCTTTCCTGTCTTCAGGACATTCTGACATGCCAGCTGATTAGGTCTATCTTGAGTCAACTAGTCGCAGGCTATGTTTGATCATAACTCAGTGGTAATTTGGTGGCTTCATTTACACATGCAGACATAGTGATTTCTATGTATATGGCACATTTCATCTGCCAGAATGTTGTGTTTGCTGAGCATTGGCAAGCGACTGCTAGTGGGCGTGGCAGTGACACGTCTACAGCATTCTATGCTATGTGGTCAAATTTTTGGAGGGAATAAGTGGTATTCAACTGTTGTAAAGTTTGTTTGTAAAAAAATCGTGCGGTTCCGCTGCCGGCAAAAATGTCCTCTAGGCGCGATCCGCCGAAGTATGTGCAACTGCATGGAACTGCTGTTTTTGCATTTTGCCGTTTGTTTTGCTTGCGCAAGGGTGCAACCCAGCACCTTAGCATTTTGCCATAAATATCTAAGGTTGGAAAAGGCTAGGGTTGGCTTTGTGTGCACTCAGCCATCACAAGAGTCTGGTTGTTACTGGCCTGGTACACAAGGATATGGAGGTGACTGAGTCTAACTGTTTCTGTGAGAGGAAAGTACAAGCGGTTATAAATGGGGCAGAAATGAGAAATAGGAGTGGTTTTTGTGGGGAGGAGGTTTAAAAAGGCCTAAGCTTCACAAACAAAGGTTGAGAGCCATATATCAGCAGTTTCAGCTGTTGTGCTCATGAATGCATCCAAAATGTGGGCTCCTTATGCAGAAATTGCATAATGTATTTCCTGAAGGGGCCTTTTTAATTGCATATAACTTATAATTAAAGACCTGTCACGTATGACAATATGCCAATAGTGCCTAACTAAATGTTTTAGCACTGTTCCACCACTGTTTGCCAGCATAAGAGATTTGAGAACTGAAAACCTCATGCTCGAAAGGGCTTCTAAAGCAGCATTTTGTTGCTTCAAAGTGCTTGAGAGATTTGAAAATTAAGGGCGTCAGGCTTCTAAATCTGAATTTCTGTGCTCCAAAGAACTCTTAATTGGAGAAATTTTTTTAGTTCTCTAGAAATTTCTCCACCTTGCACTTTGCAAGCAAGGTGCAAGGTGTCTTTCACTCGTTTACAATGTTTGACCCTGTCGTACACCTGGTAAAAATGGCAGACAAGGATTGACCATCTTAATGCACTCGTGTCTGTCATTATGTGCCCTTTCTGAAGTAAAACTTGCATGCAGGATCGACCACTGGGACACGGAGAAGGAGCGGCTTGTGTTCCTGACTGACTACAGCCTCATTGTGCTCAAGTACGACTTCATCACCCTCCGGCTGCTCGAGTACCGTCGCCTGCACCTGAAGACGTTCGACGTAGTCCAGATAGGGCTTCTAACTTACCCCAACAAGTCCTTCATGCCGTGAGTGGTGCCGCTCGACATTGTGGGCGAAATGGGCATTTTTGCCATCTCTTTTAAGGAGGGAAAAGAAGTAATACCTCTGTTGCACAAATGCTTTCAGTCCTCATTGAACTCGATCTGCATTGAGGTGAGTGCAGATTGAGTTCAATGAGGATCGAAAATGCTCGTGTAACAAAGGAATAAAATGTGTTCATTTAATGGAACATATGCTTTAGTGTTGGCCATTATAGGGGCATGTTGCTCAAGGATCAGGCGGCCATAGGTAGTCATGGCACTGCATTATGATGGAGTCGTTAAACGTGTTGGACCATGCTGTGTTTGGGAAGGGTCTGGCCTTGGTGGTAATATTCTGTTCATTACCAGCGGATACTCTTGTATTCTTAATGTGTGGCCTTTTGACAAAAAGGGCACAGTAACGTGCTCAAATTTAGGGTCTTCCCTAATGCTGGAATTGCTTGCCTGACACTAATATATATTTGTTAGAGCCATTCATGAGTGTTGCTGTGAGTCTACCGGCGTGCATGATGCACTTTCCTAATTCCGCAGGAGCCCCTGTGGGGCTATAATAGGTTAACTAAAATAAATAAGATAATTTAATATTCACACTCTGCCAGCACTTGCCTATGGCTGAAGCTTATTGTGAGCCAAAATCAAATGCTTCAACTAGCCCAGCTGTCTTCTTTGATTTTAAACTTCCTCTGTAAAATGATTGGGACATTTATGTTCTTGAGAAAATATAAAAGATAGTTTTTCCTTAGGGCACCATAGCAGGCTCTGAAGAAAAATAAACATATCCAGGGGATAGCACGGTGTGCAAGTAGGTGGCATTACGAAGTTTGCTGGGACTCGGTGGGTTGTGGTGGACACAGCGGAATACTGCTTGTGATATTAAACTGATTTGATTGTGATTGTGGTTTTAAACTATTGTGATTTTAAACTTCCTCTGTAAAATGATTGGGACATTTATGTTCTTGAGAAAATATAAAAGATAGTTTTTCCTTAGGGCACCATAGCAGGCTCTGAAGGAAAATAAACATATCCAGGGGATAGCACGGTGTGCAAGTAGGTGGCATTGCGAAGTTTGCTGGGACTCGGTGGGTTGTGGTGGACACAGCGGAATACTGCTTGTGATATTAAACTGATTTGATTGTGATTGTGATTTTAAACTATTGTGATTTTAAACTTCCTCTCTAAAATGATTGGGACATTTATGTTCTTGAGAAAATATAAAAGATAGTTTTTCCTTAGGGCACCACAGCAGGCTCTGAAGGAAAATAAACATATCCAGGGGATAGCACGGTGTGCAAGTAGGTGGCATTACGAAGTTTGCTGGGACTCGGTGGGTTGTGGTGGACACAGCGGAATACTGCTTGTGATATTAAACTGATTTGATTGTGATTGTGATTTTAAACTATTGTGATTTTAAATTTCCTCTGTAAAATGATTGGGACATTTATGTTCTTGAGAAAATATAAAAGATAGTTTTTCCTTAGGGCACCATAGCAGGCTCTGAAGGAAAATAAACATATCCAGGGGATAGCACGGTGTGCAAGTAGGTGGCATTACGAAGTTTGCTGGGACTCGGTGGGTTGTGGTGGACACAGCGGAATACTGCTTGTGATATTAAACTGATTTGATTGTGATTGTGATTTTAAACTATTGTGATTTTAAACTTCCTCTGTAAAATGATTGGGACATTTATGTTCTTGAGAAAATATAAAAGATAGTTTTTCCTTAGGGCACCATAGCAGGCTCTGAAGGAAAATAAACATATCCAGGGGATAACACGGTGTGCAAGTAGGTGGCATTACGAAGTTTGCTGGGACTCGGTGGGTTGTGGTGGACACAGCGGAATACTGCTTGTGATATTAAACTGATTTGATTGTGATTGTGATTTTAAACTATTGTGATTTTAAACTTCCTCTGTAAAATGATTGGGACATTTATGTTCTTGAGAAAATATAAAAGATAGTTTTTCCTTAGGGCACCATAGCAGGCTCTGAAGGAAAATAAACATATCCAGGGGATAGCACGGTGTGCAAGTAGGTGGCATTACGAAGTTTGCTGGGACTCGGTGGGTTGTGGTGGACACAGCGGAATACTGCTTGTGATATTAAACTGATTTGATTGTGATTGTGATTTTAAACTATTGTGATTTTAAACTTCCTCTGTAAAATGATTGGGACATTTATGTTCTTGAGAAAATATAAAAGATAGTTTTTCCTTAGGGCACCATAGCAGGCTCTGAAGGAAAATAAACATATCCAGGGGATAGCACGGTGTGCAAGTAGGTGGCATTACGAAGTTTGCTGGGACTCGGTGGGTTGTGGTGGACACAGCGGAATACTGCTTGTGATATTAAACTGATTTGATTGTGATTGTGATTTTAAACTATTGTGATTTTAAACTTCCTCTGTAAAATGATTGGGACATTTATGTTCTTGAGAAAATATAAAAGATAGTTTTTCCTTAGGGCACCATAGCAGGCTCTGAAGGAAAATAAACATATCCAGGGGATAACACGGTGTGCAAGTAGGTGGCATTACGAAGTTTGCTGGGACTCGGTGGGTTGTGGTGGACACAGCGGAATACTGCTTCTGATATTAAGTGGGAGAGACTTTTGCCCTGTAGTGGTGGGCCTCACCTGGTTTGTGATGATGATGATGCATTCTCATATCCCATGCTGGTTGTGGTAAGTGGTATGCTTCTTGTGCAATATTGCAACAGTTGTTACACAGAAACAACTACTGTGGCCGCTTTCTCACTGAGGCGACCACCATGGAAACGACGCTCTTGCAACGGGCCAGGCAATACAATCGGAATGAGAGCACTGAGACAGCTGAACCAGTGAACGAGGGCACCAGGAACGGGGCCCACACTTCAACGTCCTCTACTTCTACCGATTGTGCTCCTCCTTCTTCACCTCTAATGCACATGTCAATATATTCGTACCTTTCATGTAATGTCATTCTGTCCCCAACATAAATTGAAGCTATTGATGTTTTCAATTTATGTCTTCAAATAGAAGCTGTTTATAAATTGAAGCCATTTTCCAAGACAGAAATGTTGTTAGCCGTAGTCATTTAACAGTGTCAAATATTCTTCTTGTTTTGCTGATTAGCACAAATGGACATCACGCAAACGCAATCAGTTGTTATGAATACAGTCACCGACTGTTTTTTTGGACTTGGCGGGACCCGGGAAATGGTCTGAATAATCGAATACAGTGCTGTCCACTTATAATGATACCAGATATAACGATATATCACTTATAGTGATCAAATTATTAGGCATTATCAGCTTCCCCACTGCCCCTATTTAAAATAAACCAGATATAGAGATTGATTATTGATGGTATGTCGGATACAAACGATAGCTCTTTCGCCGTCCTGTAGATGTTTACCCCGAAAAATGTTTGATAAAAGAAATAAAAAATACCGAGAAGGGAATGAAACGAAAACTCGACATAATAAGTGGCGAGAACGGAATGGCGTAGAGAAATTCGCGAGGGCCATTGCGTGCGGCTAGGAAATGAGCACTATCATCATCAAAACCGCTTTCTGTAGACGTGCAAAGGGTGCGGCTGTATTGTCATCGCCATCGCCGATTGAGACTGACGCCAGCCACGACGATGGCGCAATTGCTCTAGAGATGAAACAGCAGATTCATTGGGATTTCTGGCAAGGTTTCAAGATTGAAAGTCTCGCGAAAAAATACGGGCATTCACACTGGGCATTCACACTCTACTATTCTAAAATCATCTAGGCTAGTCCTGCAGTTCATCTAGTCACTGATCAGTTTCGTGCACACAAAAAGGGCTGCCGCCAGCGTACACGTTACTGGAAGCAATGCTTACAGCGAGCTGCCACTCAAAGAGAGTGCGAATTTCTGAATATTTTTTAAAGTATGCTTAAGTTATCCTTGTGGCTATTGATACATCCTATAATAAGGTGTTTAGTGCTGTTTACGATGATCAGTGTTGCTCAACCAGATTCACTCATTGCTGGTAAGTACGCAAGCCTACATGCATGGGGAAATACGTGGGGTTTTCTTTTTTCTTCGTTCTTCCTTTTTTTTTTGCCAGTCCAGATATAACAATAACAGGTTATAGCGATAGAATTTTCCAGTTTTTTTTTTAACATCGTTATAAGCAAACTGCACTGTAGTACGAAAAATCTGTGAACTAAAAAAATCACTTTTCTGCTTCAATAATATTGAGTTATAGCATAGTGCAATGTGCTTTCGCGCACTGCGCACGCATATGTACTAGTATGACCCAGTATGGGAGGTGCGGCCGTCAGTGCCCACGCGCTGATATTTGTCGACGCGGCAGGCATGCACGCCATCATATATCGCACAGTTCGCTCAAGGCGGTCACTATATGTGCTGTGGTGCCCCACAAAATCGGATCAAGCTAAGCTGTAATCACTGTAAGCCTCCAGTCAGAATATCTTGGCCAGTCATGCTTTCGTGATGCCCATGCCACTTCACGGCACACTCAAACGCAGCTGCACGTTACACGTGCCATGCGAAACAATGATGTTAAGTTTCCATGGTTAACGACGGCAGTGAAGACCTCAAGATGGAGCTCACCCAAAAAAAGCCAGCGGAACAAGACCAACTTCCGTCAAAATGAACAGATGTCCTTGCCCCTTCGGGTAATGGGACACTAAGGCAGCTTTTATTTAAGTCTGCAACATTCTAGAGTTCTGAGGTAGTATCATTTTTGATACTTCTCTGTAGTTATTTTTTTTGTTATGCACAAATCACCAGTGTAGTCACTGATCGAAACCGCACCATTCAAATCTCACACATCCCCACTAAGTGCTGGACAGAGCAGCAGAAAGGGAAACCTCGCCCATGCCTTCCAGTGTGACATTGGTCCGAGTCGAGTTTTATGCACCCTATCCAACATGAGGGGTCTGCTCTGCATTCGGGTGCACAAGCCCACATGGCCACAGCCATTCGCAAGGCGACATGGTCGCCTTGTGCCATTTCTCGTAATGTTGAAAGATCGCAGCTCAGTTGATCGCTGTAAAGAAGGGAGATAAATTCGAGCTGACCAAAGCAAGCATGTTCTGCTCAAAGCCCTTTCACAAAAGCGACTGTAGGCAGAACTTCTCTTTAGCATGATTTCCAGGACTTCATCAAAAATGCACAGCTTAACCGGGACGTGGTTTGTCTGATTTCCATGATAGATGTACTTCTTTAAGTACATCTATCATCATTCTCAAGAAACGCATTTGCTAAAGGGAGGAAAAGCGACATCAGGGCTGGTACTTGTACTTTCCTACAGTTCAGGTCTCATCTGTGCATCAACATTGACGTGAAGTGTTGATCACAACACACATAATTGGTTTGCAGAGTGCGATCACACAATGGGATGTCACGTGGTTGTGGTTGTACTTGCATGTCTCCTTCTGTCACGCGAGGGTACTCACTTCATGCTTTTTTGCTAAACATCGCGTAACTCATCACTCGCATGTGCTGATGGCCTTTTGCTAGCATTTAATGATTGAGAAGAATCTAATGTTGTGTCACAGGTTGTACAAGCTTTGCAAGAGCCTTTCATTACCATATTCCACGTGCCTGACAAGCTCCAGGTAATCCGTGCGGAGGTTTTATTGCATGATCTGACTTATGTCTCCCCCTCAGTACAGGTGCGGCATTATACAGTCGAATTTGGATATACGAGTTTCGCAAAATAGTTCGATATATCGATAATTCAATATACCGAAATCGTCTTGAGGCGCCGCTTGCAATAGGGAAAGATGATACCGTATTTGTCGCGTAATCAACCCATTCGCATAATGAATCCACCCTCCACTTTTGTTGCCGAGAATATAAAAAAAAAAGCGTTAGTCAGCGGCGTGTCCCTCCGTGCCGGCTGCCACATCCACAGCTCATTTATTGGCAGTGCACAAAGATGCTGCGCAGCGGTAACGTCACAGCGTGTTTATCTTTTGACTCTACTCTTAATGTTAGCTCCCGCGGTGGCAGAGAGCGAGCTTAGCAGACTGCCCATGATGGCTTGATTGCACAAGCCTGGTTCTATTTATCACGCTGCAATTGGGGCGGGCGGAGTCCACTGCCACAAAATCATTGGAAAGCCTGATAGCTGCAAATGCCGTTTGAAGTGAACAATGCTAAAAGCCGGTGTCATGATTGCAGCGGACCGCGTGCTTTCGCTGATTTATATATGCAAGGATGGGCAACTCTTGCAAGAAAAAAATGCCGCTTTTTAACGCCCGCAGCCACCATAGCTTACACTACGGCGCACATTCAGCACAACAAAAAGAATGGACGACTCTCGCAGAAAAAAAAAAAAAAAGATTACCGCTTCTTATTGCCCGTGGCCGCCATAGCTTACGCCAAGCCGCACGTTCGGCACGGCAGTAGGGATGATCGACTCCCGCAAAAAAAAAAAAAGAGGCGCATCGCAAGTCACCCACCGCGCACAGAGTTTTCGCAACACATGCTGGAGAAAGCGTCCGGTGTTCTGTCTGCCACGGGCTGAGCTGGCTCGTCGACGCATGTGTAATGCATGCTGCTGCAAACGAAGACTGGGAGAGAGAGAAAGCTCGGTAGAAGAATGGGCACACCCTTGCGCTTCGCTCTATCGCATTGTTTCTGTCTCCTGAACACCACAGCTTTGGCTCCGTCTGCTTCCTACCGGCCGTTACCAAACCGGTTCCCTCTCGTTCCTTCACCCACATGGCTTGCAAATGTCACATGCTGGCGCGCGGCAAACAATCACCTCAGATTGATGCACCTTTAGGGAAAGGGCGCGGCGCTGCTCTAGATCAGTCCCGTCGCCGAACGGTTATCTCTCATTCCGCATGTGGCTTGAAAACATCACGCAGCAAAAGGCCGAGGAGGGTTATGCGATTGTCTTTGGGGAAGGCACATCTTCCAGTGTGTGGTGCGAAGTTCGATATATTGAACGACTGGTGAAATTGACTTCGATATAAGATTCTGTTTTCCTGTTCTTCTACATGGGATTTTCAATGGGATATTTCATGAGTTCGATATGACCAAAATTCGAATTATCCGGGTTCAATATATCTGGGTTTGACTGTATTTTGTTTGACACATCGAAGCAGTTGAGCATCGAAGCTATTCACATGCGACATCATGGTTTTGCACTACCTGTTTTCTTTGATTTTGCCTCATTGCAAATAATAGCTGCAGTGTTAACATGAAAACATTTGACATAGTCCTTTATTAATGGGAATGCAGTTGAAGTTTTAAGTGAATGCTAACAAAGTTCTTGGGTGAAAATATGATATTTCAAAACATTATTGGTTTCTTCATTAAGGTATAGGTGCAGGGAGGTGCAACTTTCAGAGCATAAAAACTGCAGGATTCGGCTGAAAGCTTGAGTTTTGTAATGTCAGAAAAATATTTTCAAATCCGGCCAAGGACTGGGGTTCAAATTTAGAAGGGGAAATAAATGCACCAGTAAACTACAAAAAGCGAGGAACTGGCTTAGACATAATACCTGAATTTTTTTATTATCATCATCATCAACCCAACTATGCCCCAGTGAAGACCAAAAGCCTCTCCCATAGTTCTCTAATCAACCTCGTCCTGTGCTAGTGACTGCCATCTTAGCAACACAAGCTTCCTAACCTCATTCGCTCTCCTGACTTTGTGTCGTTGCCCCGCTATACTTGCCTTCTCTCCGAATCCGCTCCATTGCCATAAAGAAGAACCGGTTATCCCGCCAGAACATTTAGATGTTCTGCTAATGCCCATTTCTTATACTTGATTTCGAATCAAATGTCAGTAACTGGAGTCTGTTCCCTGACTGGCCCTTGCCTCTTCCTGTAGTAATGGCATTTGCATGAAACATTACACATAGTTCAGTGTGAATGGGCGAAGCAGAGCAAGTTAGAAGTGAAGGCCAGCAAACTTCCTGTGAGAAAATAAGACGTTTTGAAACCGCAAAGTGCTCCGCTTTCCTCAGTGTAATTTGAATTTGGTTTATTAGCCCTCGCGTTCTTGCCCTGCATGGCATACCAAACTTTCAAAGGGATACTGCCAAGGTGGTATTTATAACTGTTGAGTGCCTGCTAAATGCTCTCTATCCTTTTTTTTTTTATTCTCTTGGGTATTTTGCTGTAATGGCCTGGATCTGTGAATGTTACTTGCTTTGTGTACATGTTGATATTTTCTCTGACAACTTCCACTGCTTCGCTACCTGTTGTGAACTGTTGCACCCTTCTGTGGCCTTTGACAACTGGTTACTTTTGCTTTATTCGTCATAATCTCTAGACCTGCTTTTCTGCCTTGCCTTTTGGGATTCTCAAACTTACATTGCAAGTTGTCCCCTGTGTAGCCTGGTGATACAATATCATCAGCAAGACTGAGAATACTAGGGTATTCAGAGTTTGGTTTGATCTAAAACACTCCCAAGTTTAGTTCCTTGATTGTGCCTCCTATAATCACAGTGACTATCACATTTTTGCATGTATAACCTGCGCCCTGATTTTAATGCGAGAGGAAAGAGAAGCACGTTATGTCGTGATATAACATATGCAGTTCCATGAAAAAAATATGACTGACTGCCGTAAAATTCTGAGTGGCCCCCACCCAAGCAAGTGTGCCCCTCTCCCAGCAAATTCACTGCCAATTTCACATTTCGGTGCTGTTGTTTACGGTAAGCACTTCTGAAATTGCACACACAGTTATCATTTTGTTGTCGTTGACAAACGTCTATTTCAGCAAGTATGCAGTTACTCTGGGTTCACTGTATTCAATTAAAGCTGTCACTGGCTTCTTGTGAGGCTTGATCACCGTTCTAAGAGACCTGCAAATTGAGCATGATGCTCATAGCACACTTCCTGAAGATGCTGGTCACTTTTGGTTGGGATTGCCTTTTGTGTATCATTGGTCGATTTGCAAAACAGTGTGATGTTGATATGTGCCCTTTTACATGGACCATTGGTGTGAGGATGGGAACGCCTTTCAGCCACCCACTTAGCACACAGCTTTTTGCTGATAAGTTGTCAGCTTTATATACATTGGCTATTAATGCTACATGGGACGCCTGTTGTTGCCTATACCTCCCTCAATCCTGCTTAAATTCCCAAGAAACTCGCAGCCCCACTTCCTAAGAAGCACAATTTTTCAATCTCCGGTGCAAGTTATATGTGAGAAAGTGGCGGTTTTTAGGTGGGGCAGGCCACGAACCATTGCGGGTTCAAGCTTTGCATGAGCTGAGGCCCCGATCAGCTGTCACCACACATGACACTGCAGCACGTGCCCAACGTGCACGTGCAGGCATGGAGCAAAGGTCTGCTGTGTACATCAAGTAACAAAGAAAAATGTGCGCCGCGAAATGGGTAGTGCTATAACCTCTCTCACAGCAAGTGTAGGGTCACTTGGAGGGAGAGCGGGCAATCAACTTCAGGCCTGTTGAATATCACTGGGCCCTCCTCAACAGGCTTGAACCACTCCTAAGTTCGCTAAACCTTGTGCAGGCGGGC
Source organism: Amblyomma maculatum (assembly GCF_055883805.1). Classification (NCBI taxonomy): domain Eukaryota; kingdom Metazoa; phylum Arthropoda; class Arachnida; order Ixodida; family Ixodidae; genus Amblyomma; species Amblyomma maculatum. The sequence goes on from NC_139346.1 coordinate 123,127,088, forward strand.
TCGAGCACACATTGTTCTGCACGGACAAAGGGGCCAGCAGACAAGAACAGTAACGTGTACGCTCCTTATGATGTCTCAGAAACGTCTCTCCCTTGTCCCCGCTCGGACCGTTGTGCAAGCGCGGAAAAGTGGAATCCGGACTCCTGCCAAAATGCGTCAAATGGCAAGGCCATTGAGACGCCAGGAGCTGTGGCCAAACGACAGTGACAAATCGTCCAGACACCTCTTCACCACCTTAGGGGGGAGAACGTTAAAAAGGAGAACACCGCAGGGCACAGATCACGGTGGCTACGCATAGCTAGTAGTGGAATGCCCGAATGCCACATCCTCGTTTTCATAGTTGCGCTGTTACCCGTCATTGGAAGTGCGTGCTAAGTGTAGAAGGAAGGCACACCAGCCGTTGCTATCCAATCTTTACTGAGGTCCCAATGTGGCGCTCATACATACTCCTCCTCGAGCTCCACGTTGTTGTGCTTCTTTTGTTGAGTCTTTCTCAAGCGTCAGGGGCAAATATTCGATACCAGGTACCCCAAGTATGCAGAACAGAAAAATTCTCTCCTCATGCAACCAGCAGACTGCGCTTCAGTTGGACCCAAAACTGCAATGGTTCATCATTGTTGATTGTCTTTGTCAAAAGTTTATAGCCCAGGGAGTTTGCATCAGAGCCTCACTGTGTGGTTCATAATGCATTCCCTTTGTGCCAGATCTTCCAAAGACGAGATTTTTTTTTCTCTTACCTTCTCCAAGGAAAAGCAATTTCATGAATGCTAAAAAATCGTCACTAGACGGATTAGAAGCAGACCACCTGTGCTCTAAACTTCTGAAAGAAGACTGTACATGACTAAAGAACAACTGAGCGTAAATGCTAAGCTCGTATCACTTGTTATAGGTGCCGTCAAAAGTATATGGAAGGCAGCTGTGCAGAAAAGTTTTAATTTCTTTTGATGCAAAGCATGGTTTAAATTGGTTAATGCACTTTTTAGATCACACGGTACCAGCTATTCTGCAATAACAATATTTAAGTGCCACGAAAATATCATCATTATAACCAGCAATTGTTATAACTGGGCTAAGCCAAGACAACAAAGAAAACATGAGAAACTTGAGAAAATTTTTTAAAGAGGAAGTAGCTTACACATTTCGCTTAAATACGCAATCAATCAGCTTAAATTTAATTTTACTGCTTCACACCAATAATGTTGACATCCCTCTGCAGGGCGTCCAACTTCTGCATATAGCTGAGTGGAAGATTTTTAGCGAAAATGATGTCTCGCAGGGACTTTATCATTCTTAGAACTTCGTGATGTGGTTTGGTTGGCAAGGTAGCAGTGTTTGTGAGGTTGTTTTTTTTCCTGTTAGGGTTTGCCCTCAGTGACCAAATGTAATTGTTATAACCAATAATCTACTGTTACGGCATTGTCATATGCGTGTTACTTTACCACAGAACACATGGCAAAGTTGACAGTGCTACGGCTGTCTATTGTTTTATTCAATATATTATTCTAAGTGGTATTGTTACTAGTGGGCTTGACTGTATACCCTTTTAAGGGTGCATGCAATGAGGACAACATTATAATTTTTTTTCTCTAATATCACCTTTAATTTACATTTCACTGCACCTGTTCATACTAGAATATGATTTGGAACAAAGAGGAAGCGTAGCATGTTCCAGGAGGCTATAAAAATTATTTGATATATTTTGCCTTTAAAGGTATGATGCAATAAAGTAGGCTACCAGCTAACATATAAAGCCCCCCTTTAGCCAAGCCGTATGGAGACCCCTGCATGGCCTAGGAGTAGCGTGCATGACTCAGCATTCGTAAGTGCTGTCGGGTGGGTTCTTGTTCCACCTTCAACCTTAAATTAGCATCCGGCAACTGCTCCCAACTCTCTGATAGATATCGTGTGGTCCTTTTAAGTTGCACAAACCATAGAGGGATCAGTGTTTCGCGATTTTCGCTCACAACTTGATTTTTTCAGTAATGGGACCTTTAATGCTATTGGGTTCACACTGGGCTTCTAAGGGCTCATTCGTCAGGGATTCGTCAGGAACTGATTCATCAGGGAGCTGTGCGATGTCACAAAACCATGTGATATGGCAGAAGCTGCCAACTTGGGCTTTACCAATAACTGAATCTGTAGTTTGAAACCTGTGGGTCAGTTTGCAGTCGCACCTGTCAGCAAGTTACCTAGCCGTCGCACGAAAATGTGCTGCAGCTGCAGTGATAGTTCACAAAGTTTGGAGCAAAATAACCTAATACTACTAGCCTGAAAGGCCAATGAGGTTATGCATGTTGCTTGAAGGTTTTAGTTGATGATCTTATTAGGGGTGCCAAAAGCCATATTGGTCCCCCGTGCCTTTTTGTGTCTTTTTAAGAATCGCATGTTCTGCTCAGCAATTTGCAAATCAGCTTGTTTAAAACCGAATGCTTTTGCTGCCAGCACACAACCACCTGAGCATGCTGGTCATTATGTAGGAAGCTGAGCTCTGTCATGGACACGGTGCGTGACCGGCTGGTCTCTCCTAGACGCCGGGGTGGCGGCAGTGGCGGCGGTGGGGGCATGACTCATGCTGCTGCTGCTGCTGCTGCTGCTGTCCCTCCCAGCCGAGACATTCTCACAGGCTGTGGGGATTTTGAGAGCGAGGAGGCCACACCTCTCTTTCCTGCTTCCTGCTCTTCTCCTGACAACAGGTCTATGCTTCCTCTCTCTCACTCTCTGATGCTGTCTTTTCTTCTTTTCTTGTCTTTTTTTTCGTCAACATATAGCATGACTACCTGTTTACTGTAGTATTAATGAAACAGCTCCTGCCCTGCACATTTTTATTTAACCATACTAAATGCTATGCAAAAGATCTTGGTTTCGAATGGTATTGGGTTACTTCAGATTTAATGATTGATTGATTCATTCATTCATTCATTTCCCTTTACATCCTTCGTCTTTCTTTATACACTTCTCCCTTCTTTTCTCTTTTCTCTATTGTTTTCTTGTTTTGTTCTTCCACTTCTTTTTCGTTTCCCCTTCTTTGTTTTTTTACCTCTCTCTTACTCTTGCTCCTTCCTCTCCTTTTGTGTTTTTTTTTTTTCCTCATGTATTTCAAGCTACCCACTATCTCTGGCTTGTCATTGCTTCTGCTGATGTCGCAAACAGCAGAAATGACCCCCCAGTGCAAGATTTGTATATGACCAGTTGCCAGATATAAATGGCTCCAGCTCCAGTAATGGAGGTCAGTGTTCAAGTTAAATTTTGCACCCCAAAGCACATGTTTTGAATCAAATATGATCAGTATGCTGTCCTGCTTGCAGTTTGTCCCAGCATAACTTCGACCTCCCCCCCATAAATTTATGTTCTGTGCAGTCCTCGAAACCAGGAAGGCGTGCGCTGCATCTGGGATCGGGGCACCCACTTGCCACTCCTCAAGGTGCGTGCATCTCTCACATCCGTTGACATAAACGCATACTTATGACTGAAACTTCATTTCCATTTGGTGAATCATATGCTGTCGAAGAGCACCCGAGGAGAATTTAGAATTTGGTGCACTTTTTCCCAGTGAGGACACCCACCCACTTATTTAGTGGGTGTTTTGGAGAGAGTGTCACCCGTGGTCAGGTATGTAGGACATCTTTATAAGAAGAATGTGGATAAGAAAAAAGTGGTGCATGGCTTGCTTCTCTTGTGCATATGCAATTCATCGTAACATGAGTACATGGCTACTGTTAGATGAGTGCACCTGCTCAGCACTGGACTGAATCTTTTCACTGGACCTTTGGATAGCACTTTGTACAAATAGCGGCAAAGCGTTCTTCGGCTTGATCCGGTGTATAATGATTTTTTAAGCTTGTAGTGGTTGGGCCTAGGACAGAATGATGTGAGTCGTCTTTTTGAAAATGCCAGAATTATGGGCCACATAGCAAGCTTTAATTGTGGGTTCGTTATGCTTTCCAGCTTGGAAATCACGCCAAAGAGTGCGTTTTATTTTGTTTTGAAAAGGAGTTGCTTCAGATTTCTCAAAAAAAAAAAAAATCCGAATTCTTTATGCTATTAACACGGCACTTTGAGGTCTTCATTTTCTGTCAACTCAGATGGTGTCATGTCATCCGGTACCACTTCAGCCTTCTTTCATATATGTATGTTTCTTCATATATCTTCGTCTCCTTCGTCGTCTTCACGGCTGTTCAAGGCCATTCGTGACTGCGACCACGAACTACGCGACGGGCCGAAACCTGGCATAGTATTGCTTTCGCAGTAAAACAGAAGAAGAAATAATCTTTACTAAACAATAATTCTTGTTCACTAAAGTGAGCAGAGAGAAGAATAATGTCAGTATGGCAACCTTGCACCTAGCAGAAAATGAGAAAAAGGGTCATGGATAACAGCTAAAAGACATGGCAGGTATAGGTCCTACCCTGTATCCCTAAGATCCTTCGAAAGTGTATTGTAATGTAGCTCACTTAGTGTAGCTTGTACCACAAACACATTCCAGAAACAAATGCAAATGAGAACGCTTTGCAACAAACACCGTGTTGCACAGTTACATGCATCCCGTAGAATGCTTCTCTCATATAAACCGTTTAGTCCTTGCAGCTCAGATTTCACACAGAAACAGTGTTTAGTTTGCAGATTTTTTAATGCCAAATCTGTTTAAAGTACTTGCCTAATTCGTTCAGAAGAAGTTGAAGGTTCCTGTCGTATGTGGCAGCGGTGGTGAAGCAAGACAAGTTGTAGCCCCAGCGATGCCACTGGTGTTGCCAGCTTGTGCTGTTTGCAACATCTCTGTTGCAGGAAAGGAGAGGCGAATGTTGTTTTGTGGAAGGTTGTTGCAAGCAGCACAAGGTGGCACCACTAGTGCCATTACTGAGGCAGTAGCTCGTCTTTCTTTGCTGCCGCCACATAAGATTGCAACATCCAACTTCTTCTGATCAAATCAGCCAAGTACCCCAAACGAATTTGGTTTTAAAATAGGCTGTTGGCCAAATGCCGTTTCTGTGTCAAATTTGAGCGCCAAGGATTCAGCGGTTCAGCTGGGAGAAGCAATCTATGGTGCGCATGCAATTGTGCAACGTGCTGTAGGTATACAAAGAGGTAGGGGGGATGAGGGCAGTGGCCACACTAATAGCAACGGGAAAAGGAGCCGCAAATTTTTACCTACAATGTCCCCCGCTACCTAGGAGGCACTAATAGGCATGACCGTAAACTCCTGGTCTTGTGAAGAGCGATCTGTGCACACCTGCAACACCTAGCGACAGTTTGAATTGGCTGAGTGGATCAGGTTCAGGTACTTCAAAGCACTGCTGTATGTGACAGCCTGTCTTGCAGACCAAGTGCTATGAGTGCAGTGGTGACAGGTAAGAGGTAAACATTGAAACTTGATTTTAGATGAATATATATGCCATATTTTCCATTTTATAAGATGCACCCCTTATATTTAGAGGGTTTGGTGCCACATTGATGTACTTCTAAAAGATATAAACAGCTTTGCAGCTTTTGTGCCGTGGCCACATGTTATTTAGGAATCTTGCTCAAAATGAAAAAAGAAAATCCATTTAAGACGTACTGTTATATAAAGGCGCACTAGCAAAATTTTTTGTAAAAAATATGCATCCTATATGCTGTAAAAAATGGTATCTAGAGTACCCTTGGAGCCATTATGAAGCATGGCAGTGGCAGTGGTGCAGCTTAGCAGAGAAATCGGCAACAGTAAAAGCAAACCACAGCCTTAACAGACGGGAAAAAAATGTGCATTAACTTGCAGTGGCGAATTCAGTTAAGTAAAACCTCGTCTGTTCGACTACTGGCTTTGGATGATGCGGGCCTTACATGGGCTAGTTTGAAAAGGTTTCTGAAGAAGCCATGCAGATTGTGTTATGACAGGCATGGCTAGCAATCGCCCGAACCGCCATCCTCAAACCTAAGTTGCAGGGTGTGATGTTTTGCACGCAATCCTGATGCACATGCAGTGGCAGGCATGGTGGCAGTCGGAGGGTTTTCTCCGAAAGCAGTCAGACCACCACATGGGTTGGCCTTTTGCTTCTCTAAGCTTCATGCAGGCTTGGGGTGATGGCGGTAATCTGTCGTGCACCAAACAGCCAACCGAGCTCAACCATGCACCGTTTTAGGCCTTGATTAGCACAGCACTGGTCTTTTCCCTTTTTATTTTCTCCACTCAAGTGTCAGAGCATCGCTCGTTCCATGTGACTCTTCCATCCTGCCACTGTCCATATGCGAACGACAGCAAATTTTTTTTTCTTGCCATTTTCATCTCGAAAACGGGCGACTGTTGCAGCCATTTGTGTAATAAATTTTCATTCATGCAAACCATTTTTGGCATTTTTAGAGAGGGAATAATTGGATGATTCGAACATTCAGATTGTTCAGTATGAAACATTTGTTCAAGTCACCAGGATTCAAATTACGGACTTTTACTGTATTTTTTAATGAAAAAAAAACGACTTATCGTTCTTTAACCTGAATTCAGTGTCTCTCGAGTGCTTCGCAGACAGGTGCGCTCATGCAGCTGGATGCGTTCATCCACATTTGTGCTCTTGCAGGACTGGAACCCCTGGTGCCGTGAGATCCCGTGGGTGACCTTTACGTCGCACCACCTGCGTGCCACCTCGATGGGTGGCGCGCACCACGACGTGGCGCTCTTTTCGCGTGCTCTGGCGGAGGCAATGTCGCAGCTTGACTTGTCGCAGGCTCCCCCTCAGTCGCTGGTGCGCTGCGCTCCCTGCCGCGTGCTCTATGAACCAATCGTCGTGTGCAGCTACGTGGGCGTGGCGGCTGCCTTCCACAACACCACCCAGCTGGGCTTCTTCAAGGCACGCGGCAAGGTCAGCTTCTGAGCCCCGCCTCTGTTCTCACTCTGCCGTGTCCTGCTGTGCGCTTCTGCTTGTGTGTCCTGCCATGTTGCTGCAGTGTACGCCCTGGACTTCATCTCTGACTTTGTTCGTCTGCCCGGTTGTGAGCTTTGGCTTCTTCTACATAGAGTTTAGCCAACATGAGTCAGCAGACGAAGTGTGCACTGGAGTCAGCAGACGAAGTGTGTTTTTTGGTTTGCCAAGTGTTGCAGACAGAAACAGATTGGACGGAACTTCAGGGCACTTCATGGTTTTGGAACAGGAGGAGAAGGGCATGTGGTGGAGTTATGTGGAGCGCACTGTTGGAGCGAAACGACACAGGTGATCCTTTTTTTTTGTTGATTAAGCCTGTTTGTGGACTGGAAGGCATTTACTTTAGAGAGAGAAGGGAAGACTCGCTGGTGATAGTGATTCCAAAATGTTGCAGCGAATTTATTAGTGTCCATGCAGAAGGAGGAGTCCTGGCTGAGCTTACAAGAGCAACCAAAAATGATATCGTCAACTTTGTGATTTGCGAGTAGCAGTTGCAGGAGTTGTGAGTGAGGAGGACTGTGAGGGGAAGAAAAAATGGAACTCATCAGGTTACATTTGCCGCGGAAGCACTTGCGTGGTGCAGGTTACTGGTGAGCCACGTCTTCATTTCGGGATTCTTGCAACGTGTCTTTTGATTGAGAGGTACCCCAAGCTGTTTGCCAAGCTGCGAAGGAGTTCACATGTCAGTCTCCAGCGTACACAACGTCTATCATGGCTGCTCGCTCGGCCTGTGGAGTCAACGGCAGTCCACGAGGAGTCACACTGTATAATTTGTGTGGGAACTGCATCGAACAGCTTCTCTTTGGCTGCATTGTTGACCGTTGGGCTGACTGGCATGGCAGAGAGACAAGGTTCTTTTCCTGCAACTTCTGGCTGCCCATCGCATAGGGTAAAAACGCAGGGGCATGCAGAATACAAAAGGAGCCTCAGAGTTTTGCCTCTTGCAGAGAACCAAGGAGGGATATGCCCTTGAGTGGCGCGACCATACTTGTACACTACGGCATTCAGCATGTTTCATTCACTGTGTGCGTGCTGAGCCATTTTTGAGGTTGTATGTTTTGCGCAGACTGTGAGTGAATGTGTTGGGCATGCAGGCTGTCTATGAAAGGGAAGAGACTGATGTAGGGCCTGAATTGTTCTCAGAAAACACTGGTTGCAAGAAGAAACAATAGATTTAATCTCTCTGATCTGCTCTATTGAAATCTCTGAGGATGCTTAGTGGTTAGGCTCGGTGGAAAACTGGCCTCTACATACAGTGCTGTTATAGATGGGTAGAAGGAGCTGTGTGCATAGATTGTGCTAATTTCATTTGTTGCTTTTTATTTGTGCACATTGAAAGAGTCTGCAGTGGCAGTTTTGATTGTTTAATTCTGAGCTTCAGTGATGTAATTGCTGCGAAGAACGGCAGTGCTCGCAAGAAAAAGTTCTGTGCATTTAAGCCGCTCTTATTTTCTCAGTGCTAGACCTGAGCACCTAGCTGTGTCTGCAGTTGTCTGCCGTCATGTGCGGAGCTGCGTCTCAACGAAGGTGCTGTGAGTCTCCTCCTTTGCTGAAAGAAGCAGATATCCAATATCCAACAATTGAATGAGAAAGCTAACATTTCAAGTGTCCATCTATTGCGTTGCCTTTCATGTTTCATTTTACTTTATTCGAGTGCTTTTTGTGCATATCATTTGCATTGCATCATATTATTTTAGTGTGACCTTTTGCATGCTTCGGGTTCTTTTCTTCAGACTGTCTCAAAGTGCTTGCACTGCTTTTGCAATAACTGGCCAAAGCGTGGGTCTCCTGGTTACGGATGAAAAATGCAAATTTCGTCATGCAGGATTTCAGAAACCCATGGGAGCATAATTTCAGCAACAGCTGTGGCAATCACTCTTGCAAGTTCTAAAGCAAACTGATTGCTTAATGGTGGTGTGTCATTTTTCGCACGGTTTACAACTTTTTCTTGCGCTTGGCACACTGAAAAAAGCACTGACGCTTTAGCCATGTATTTTTGTCATATTAAGAGACCCTTATGAAACGTGCTGTAGCTTGAATGTGTGGCATCATTCCGTTACAAAGGGACTTGCTGCTATCTCTTGCAAACCATCCATGCGAGATGGTTATTTGGGATGCTTCTCTTTCACTATATTACTCTTCCCTCAATAACTGCTTTGCAGCTTTAATAGACAAGCAATAGCAAGTAGTGGTGTGTATTCATGTAATGCGAGCATGACCCATTCTCCTCAGATGTACAAGGCAGGATGTGTTGTAACTTTTAATCCCTGGGGGTTGTTTTGGTCTGAAGCCTAGTTGCTTAAATAAGAGTAGAACTTTGTGGTAATTTGCTGAGATTTTCATGGGACGTGTTTAGAGCACTTATTTTATTTACTGTGTTTTAGTGACATTCGCTCGATATTGGTTCTATTCCATAACTTATCACTTGATAGCAATCGAAGGAACACAGGCCCACATAAAAGGTTATGTATCTGACCGGAAGTCAAACCTTGTTTTTGGGGGATCACGGCAAAATCAGCAAAATATTTCAGTATCTGGGAGATTTCTTTGTGCTGTTTTTCTTTTTTAATTGATGTTTACTTTTGTGGACCAAAGATCGCAGTGGTCTGATGTGGCTTTGAACGAAGTGCTAGTCACGAATCTCCGGAGATACCCCCCCCCTCTAGTCATTAGCCACAAATGAGTGACATTTGAAGCATAGTTCTCTGAGTGTTTGCATCTGGACTTTTGCAGCCTGCGCGGCTATCTGTGTGATAAACTGGTCGTGGCTGTTCTTGAAGCCAGCCTAGATCTCCTTGCTCTGCATGAAGCTGTGTGCCGAGTGGACCACGTGCGATTTGCACCTTGTCCATTGTGTCTTGCCGCTTGAGGGAACAAGAGAGCTGCCACTGTGAGCAGAACTGGGCCGCTGTCTTCTCTTGAAGGGCAGCTGGGAACATATCATGGCTCTTGCATTTGTGAGGGTTCCTGTCATGGCAAATAGAAAGTGGTCGTGGTATACTATAGCATCGTCCGTGCATTTCAAGTAGGACCTAGTTACTATGCTTCATGATCGCACCTTGCGCCTATGAATCTAGTTGGGTACCGTACGTCTCGTAATGTATTCCCAGTGTCACAAACTTCCTCAAAAAAACATTTTTTTTTCCGGCCCCCTTTATATGAAGGACTTTCAGAAACTCAATAGAAACTCTGCTACACGGCTTGGAAGCAGGCCCCCTCGGCTCTAAACTTTTGACTAAGACTGTACTTGTGAAAATGTTATCACATGAGCAACTTTCACCCGTATTGACTGATGGTGATGTCTGTTGCATGCAGATGACACACCTGAATTGGCTCGTGACGAAATGTTAGGCTCTTCAGTATAAGTAGTTTGGCAGTCAATAGACTGAGTACGTGTGATCACTACTTTGACTTCTCCACCGGAAGGGGGCTGCGATGGTATTTTTTGCCACAGCCGGGCAGATGAGGGCTGTGTGAGTTGGAAACTTTGAATGCATGGCATCAATTATATTACAGAATCAAAATAGGAACTTTTATTACATATTTTGGGCGTGGTTACATAAAGTCACTAACAAAAGAGACATCACGGCCAACAGCTGCAGAGGGAAATCGTTTACTCTGTGTAGAATAACCACAAGAATAATCACAGTGCAGCACATTGACTAGTACGGGTGAGGGAAAAGTAAATAAAGGTGCAATGGATAGTGACTTAGTTTACGCATTCATAAATATATAAGTTCGCAGCATGACATCACAACCAAAATATACTAATAAGAATGCAAATATATATTTAAAAAAAAAATTCAACAACAGTGTTGAGAACATGGTTACACTAAACGTCGTTAGTCACAGTGTTTTAAGGCCATTGCGGTTTACTTCCGTTTCGAAATGAGATGATACTCACATAGTCAGTTTTCAGAAAGGGCTGCGGCAGTGTTATTATACTTTGCAGAGATGTGGCCTTACAGGCGTTTGTCTGAGTCATTTTAGTTGTGGTGATGATGCTGATATGTTCGATTGCCTTTGATCCTGGTTGGTCTTCACTCTCTAGAAATTTTGTTGCAGAATGGCTCTTTACATGTTTAGGCTGGTGGCTAGCCTCCATGTTTTTTATGCACTGAGAGGCCAGTGCACTCTTGTTGATGTGCATGACATTATATGATTGTAGCATGATTATCTTACCCATCATTCTCGGTGATGATCCTGGTAAATAGCCACTTTCATAGGCATCGATAAATAGCAGTCTATAGAATGTTAGTTTTCTTTCTGTGTCAATAATTACAACTGCACAAAACTGCAGTTCCACAATATTTGTTGGAAATGTTTATGCCTGGAACAAGCAAGTGTTATAAAACTGTGAAAGTTTGGTGGTATTGCCAAAAAACTTGCAAGGCATATTGATTGTGATTTCTTATGCATATGTTTCACATGAAAAAAAAAAAAAAAAGACCTTGCCTGAAGTCTTTAAACGCTAGTCATTTGCAGTATGGGCATACCGAGAAATGTTTTCTGATGTCCTGCATGATCTCATGGCACTCTGTTATGCACTTTGAGTGCATCTCAAGTTGCGAGTAATTGTATTCTAATCAAATTTTGTTTCAGGGTATGAGACCGTGGGTTATGTCGGTTAAAGCAAGCTGATCATAAGTGGATATACCTTGGATGTGCAGTTAAGCGTTATTATAATTCTTTTTATTGCCTTTGTGGTGTGATTTGGCTTGCATAATGTATACTAACTATTGTGCTCCATGTCCATTTAAACCTCAGGTGCTCGAAATTCCCAGAGCCCTCCACTAAGGCGTCTCATAGCCTGAGTCGCTTCGGGATGTTAAAAACCCCATAAACCATTAACCATGTTCATTTGCATGTATCTCGAGTATAATACCAAACTTAATGGTAACTTAACTACTACAGCTTGATGGGAGGGGGGGAGGGCACAAGAAGAAGCTTGAAGGTGCTGAATTTTTCATGCAGTCTTGCCCACCTTCTCCCTGCAATATTGTAGCTTGCATTTTTGAAGTTTTGGGTTCAGCTTCAACTTGGTAAGCCAGAGTTTGTTGTCTTTCAGCATAATTCATGCCAAATTTCTTCTCTGTGATTTTCTGTCACTTGGTTCTTGGTGGTGCAAAAGAGTTTTTCATGCTTATGCATTCAGCATCCTGAATTGAAGTACAGCCAATTATGGGACTTCTATGTCTTAATGAACCATTTCGAAAGTCACACGATACTGCAATGCATTCTGGGATTTCCGAGCTCTTTTTCTGGTCCTTTGCCAGCAGTCTTTGGCTTGTTTGTGTTGTTGGTGGTGGTGGTGGTGTGCGAATGCAAGGGGTTACAGTAATTAGGTTTGTCACAAAGCTTGTGAAAACAGCTGTATGGAGACCGAAATGTGTGATTCCGAAGTTTGCGGGCAGCAGGGGCTCTGCGATTTCTTTTATTCATTTAATATTCCTCAGAGGTCTAAGGGACAGCAGGGTGGGCTAACAGAGTGGTATTTCAGATATGGATTGTCTTCAACGGCAGGTTTGAAATAATTGGACTTGACGGTTGGTGGTTACTTCAGATAGAAGACCATTCCAGTCATTGGAGGTTGCCAGGAATTGCTTGGGTTAGACTGCATTAAGGTAGGAATTGTGGGATATCCGATGAGCACGTGTGACACTGTGAGCATTGTGATTGAAGGGTTGATAAACTCTGTGACCCAAGGAAAGACTGGTGATTTTGCAACAACAGCCCGGGAGATGGAGGTTAGATTTATGGCAGAAACACTAGTATGCTTAGAGTAGTTGTAACAAATTAATCTGCCAGTACGATTCTGGACAGGTTTATGTGTGATTGATAAAGTTAGCATGGAAGGGATCAACGTGTCACATGCAAAGTGAACTTCTGGAAGTATAAGTGTTTCATAAGCAAGAAATTTTATGTTACTAATATAAGGTTAGGCCATAAGTATCTTAGAACTTGATTAATTAGCAGGATTAATGTTTTGAGACCAGATTTACAACCTTTTATAAGTGGATACCAAAGTACCTGTAGAAGTCAGCTTATATGATAGCAGTAGTGCTAAATGTGCAAGTATTATGCTGATGGTTGCGCTGATGATGGAAAGGAAAAAGGGACATTTTAATACTATTTACTGACTTTAACCGTGTTTGACGCATACGAGATCTCAAAGGATGGTTATAGTTGGATTATTGGGCATTAAATAACCCAGTCGTAAGCAAATAGTCGGACATTGGGCTTAATATAGAAAGGCAAGTTATTTATGTAGACAAGGAATAGAAATGGTTCTAAAACAGCACCCTGAGGAACACCAGACAGGACGAGAAAGGGAGGACGAGTGTGCATTAGCATGGACTAATCGATAGCGACGGTTAGGAAAGTTCGAATCCAATCCAGAACTGAGGGATGCTAATTTAGGCATGTCATTTGGAGTGTTAGACACCTGTTAGGGACTCTGTTAAACACATTTTTTGAAACCTAGTAATATGGACGCTGCCGGAATGTTGCAGTCGAGGCATGCATATAAACCTTAAAGAAAGAGAATGAGTTGCACGTCACTGGAGTCACTTTTACGAAAGCAGTGGTGGTTTTTGGTGGGTGGAAGACATGCCCACTTTCTGACAAAGTAAATGGGGTGGATGAGAGCAGAAAAGAAAGGCATGTGGAGAGAAGGATGGTCCAAAAGTCGTAATGGGTGAATCAATGCCATTTATGCCCAGGACTTGCAGGAATAATAGTACTGATAGTTGTCATGCAGGCAAACTGGTAGACGAGATAAAATTCTAAGAATGCTTTGCATTGTTGCGTGACTTCCTAAAAAAAGGCTGACTGGTTAGCAGCTAAGCGTCCCAACGAAACTTGAAAGCAGGCTGGTTGGTGGACCAGTCATTTGTTTTTAAGCTTAGTGAAATGACAGTAGTAAAAATGTGGGGCTATGCTATCCGCAGCACTGGAGAATGTCCCTGTTTATGCCATGTTTTTGATGTGGCTTTGTTTTATTCACTAACCATTCCATTTACAAGAAAATATGTGACACACGATGCATGCTGTTGGTTTCACCAGTGCAGGTAGGGAGCATATCCACATTTGCACCTTTTTTCGTCAATGCATTTTAAGTGTAACACATTTTTATGCAGTCTGTATGCCACTTTCTGTGTATTTACTGTCATTATGTTCTCTTGGCTTTTGGGTAGCTAATGTCCAAACGTGTCTTTTTATGTACCTGCAGTATATGCATCTTGTATGTGAGGCATTGCAAGGTTCCAGTACTGACATCTTTTTCTCTTTGTCTCCAGTTTACTCTACAAAGGCAGTGTTTTTGCACTGTCCTAAGTTTTATTTTTCTTGGCATCAAACCATTATAAAAGAGCATAGACTCATCGTTTTTGTTATTTGTTTTCTTCCATGTGATTATGCATAAAACATTGCTATGCATGCATCACTGCATGGTATTCATCTACGACCGCTGATACTTTGTGCTCGAATTTCTCATTTCACCGTGTGCTACGTGTTGTTGTCAACACATGCTGAAGAACACCAGGCGAAGTAAACTAGTGGATCTCGCCACTGCATCGTCCTTCATAGCCAACATGTCCACTCTGGATGTTAAATTCCACAGTTTACAAAAAGAAAGTATCTCTAGCACTCAGCATGTTTAGATCGCAGTACATGTCATGGGTTCAGATCTAACCGGTGTGTGGCATGCGACTTTTTTTTCTGCTTTCTAATCGATTAGCTCCATGCTTAAATCATTATCTCGCATTGATCAACACCAGAAACAAAGCCCCTATGCTTTCGTTGGTGTGAGTGGCCGTTAGCTCCCATCACATAAGAAACTTCATTTTTCCCTACATTTGCTTGCAGCACTGCTTAAGGGTTTGTATCCATAGCAGTTCTACAAACAGACCGTTGTTTACATTTAATGCATAGTTGTATAGAGCTGTCATGGTCCATTTGAGCGGTGCATTTTAAAACCACTCATTTCCTCATATGCAATATCTGGCTAGGCAAAAGTTGTGCCTATTCGTTCAGCATGTCATATTTTATGCTCGATTGCAAGAAACTCAAATGATCGCTTTAAGGAAAGGACAGAACGTCAGCACCTTATTTGTTTCCAGTCTCTTGTGCTTTTGATGTGTGTTGCTGCAGTGCAGAGTTAACGGTAATTTAGTGATGTTGGACACATGTCTTCTAGTATTGCTGTGATGACAGAATGGATTTTTGGGAGTGCTGACCCAGCTCGAGGTGTAAACGTCAAACGTGCCAGTGTTATTTGCTGTTGATTTTGTTTTCTTTCTTATCACATATCGTTGCTATATCAGAAAGGCAAAGAAATGGGCATAAAAAACATTTAGAGTATTTTGGCACAGCGGGTACTTACCAGTGAAAGTAGTTACTAGTAGCTACAGGTACCTGCTGTACCTGCTCAATGGCAGGTGCATGGTTCCCTCTTGGCCATGGTGCATGCTTCTTCAGGTATCTCCATTAAAGTTAATTTAATGCAACTCAACGAGAGTGAACTAGAATATTAATGGTGCATAACATGAGTCTGTACATTGTGTTGGGTTATTCTCTCCCTGCCTCTTTTGTTATCAACATGGCAGAGGGCTGCTTCATGGGATTTTCTGTGATGTATGAAACGGGCCAAGTTTGCAAGAGTGTAGCACCGTGTAAAGTTGCCTGCTATACTTCATCATGTGTGTGCTCACTCAAGAGAAACGTGCTGCCGGATCTCCTCACAGCCTTTTTCTCCGAGCCACCTGCATCATGTAATCTTTCACTGCAGACTCTACACCTCCTTGCTTCTTGGAAAAGCCAAGAGCACTTATCATTTTGCTCCCTTCACTGCATTTGTTTTGTTACTGAGTTGCTGTTGTATATCGTAGCGTGTTATGCGAGTAGATGTTTTTACAAGTGTCCCTTCTAGTCTCCGTTTTCATGGTACCAATACTAGTCACTGTTTGCCCTGCCTAGGTGACTGCATTGCAATGAGCCGATGGAGTACGAGCACATGTCTGTTGGTATAGAACCCTGGGTTCATAAGCCTAGTCGACGTTCAGGAAGCTCGAGTGTTGTGCGCTTCGTTTGCGACTAGCTTATATATTATTCGTCTCGATATCAAAAAGGGGGCTGTTGATTTGTGTGCCCCTTCTGCATGCTACCGATGGTGAGGTATACACATTCAATCCATAGATAGCGTCTGTGTGGCCTAGGAGTCCTTGGTCTGCTTTTTCCGATAGAAAAACGAGTGTGTTAGTTGGCTCACCTTTAAACAAACCAGGAAAGGGGTCACAGTTAAGGTGCACGATACCTGGCAATGCTTTCTGTAAGGTGGCTTATACTACCTTTTTTGTTTGTTTGAACTGATCTGCAACAGGATTAATGTAAAAAAATAAAATAGATTTGCAGCATCATTAAGCATTACGACATAATCAGCTCAGTTCCTGTAGTGTTGTTGTAAGAGTACTTTGGTTCTTTTTTTGACGTTGTGGATACAACAAGGCTTTCAGGTTCTTGGCGATGCCTTTTTTTACTCGCTGTTATATGTGCTTTTACCAAATGTAGGTGCTTTTTTTTTTTCTTGCTAGCTTTTACAGTCTCTCAATGTCGTTGCTGGCACTTGCCACATTCCTTGTTCAGATATCTCGGTGGCATATTGTCTTGGCTGATGTGTTGTGGGGTATATATCATACATCAGGAACACGAATGCCTTAAACTCGGTACCCTTATGGCTGGCCTAGTGTGCAGCCTTTTTTTCCAGTGCCTGCATGCGTATGCATTCCCGCAAGTCCCCAGCTGCCGAGCACATATCTCAATAATTGAATCAAATAATTTAACGAATCGTTGCCTCTACTTGTATGGGCATGCAGGAGTGTTGTGGTTCTCACTTGTTGTTCCTTCCTCTATTGTTTACATTATACTTGAAGAAGAATAAAGTTATTTTGAATGGACCATGACACGTGGTTGATGTATGATGCATCTCTTTTTTCCTTGTACATGAGTCGTACTGCTTTCTGATGTTGCATTACTAGGCGCTCACGTTAAGTTGGCCATTTACTAGGCTGGGTCACTAAACATATTAATGTGAGCACGAGAGTGGTACCACTGCAGTGTGCTTCACTTAGTGAATTGAAATCAGTTGAAGTTGATTTAACAAACGCGTGGGGTGAATGTTAGTCATGATAAAGAGGGCCATGTACAGATGTCAACGATAGTCGATGCCATGCTTGCACTGAGAACTGCGAGGCATTCCAAAGGAAGTAAGAAGTAAGCCATAGTAGAAGAGTGGCTTTAGCTTCGAGCTTCTGATCCCAACATTGCAGAATAAAATCCAGGCACCATTAGTAAAGACCTTTAGTTTAGCGCTACCGCTTACCACTAACGCCTACCGTTACCACACGAGCGTCAGCACGCATACGCAGATCACCCCGAGCGTGATAGATGGCACCACATCCCTGTCAAATTTCAGCGGACTCTGCACGCAGGGACCAATCAGCACATGTGCTGACGGCGTGCGGTAGCAGTAGCGGCAGCGGTAAACTAAAAGTCTCTAGTGTCATTTGGATGTAGTAGAGTAGAAAGTGCATTTTACTCTGCAATATTAATGTGCTCTAGAACAGCCCATGCAGTCGACATTAATACACACTATTTAGGTAGTTTATGTGGTTTGACATCCCAAAGCGACTCAGGCTAGGAGAGATACCGTAGTAAAGGGATTAGGAAATTTCAACAGCTTGGTGCGCTTTTAACATGCACTGACATCGCATAGCACAGGGGCGCTTGGCTTTTAACCTTCATCAAAGAGTGGCCGCCATGACCAGGCTTCGATCCTGCAATCTCGGGTATAGCAGTCGAGTGCCCTAACCACTGTACCACTGCAGCAGGGCTAATCCAGACTGTTACGCTATCGCTTTCCTGGTAACCCCATTACAGCTTCATATTGTAGCCTCGCATGCTGTCCCCTAGGTGTTCTGCACTACCTTAATCAAAACGGAAAGAACAATCACATATTCGGAGAATAACGGTGTTATTTGTAGTCATGGCAATAAATCCAGCTGAAAACATCAAAACTATCAGAGGCCCAACTGCGTAGGCTAAACGAATTAGTTGGATGGTTCCTTGTCACATTAGAAATCTAGAGAAGGCTTTAACCAGATTCACACGAATGCTTTGTCTGGCTTGGTAGGAAATGTGAGTAAAATATGATATGCTGGCAAGGTTCTTGTCTCCTGTCAGTTCAGCTTCAAGGGCTGGAACTCCACACTGTTTGGACGTGCCTTTCATACAAGCCCTCCTTGGCCCTGTTGCCTCTACCCTTATTTGTGCTCGCAACCCGCAGCTGTAGGCTTCCTCAATGCAGACATCCAGTAAAGAAACACTACTGAGGCTCCTTATGCATAGCTGAGATGCCTCCCAGGAACAAACGCTTAAAAGCACTGAACGAGAGGATCAGAGTCTAGCAAAATAGTCGAATGCATCTGCCTTAGCTCTGATTGGCTGCGGTGTTTCGCACAGGTAATTCAAACTTGGTCCAAGCATAGCGGCGGCTCCAATATGCGTGTTTCTTCGACGACTCTTTCAAGTTCACCTGCCAACAGAGCGTGATGGAGCCTATGACTGAACATTGGCTGACCTCTCATGGTGCTTTCACAGGCACACAAAAAGACATAGGAGCGGATTTGAACACTGGTACTTGAGAAGCTGAGCGTCTTAACTACTGAGCTACTGCGGCTGGTGCTTTCACTCATTATAAGAATGCTTGCATAGGATAACATCTGGTGCTATAGATAAGGTTGAACTAAAGCCCGTTGACACTATCCTCCTTCACGGTGCTTTCCTCGTTTCTCTTTGCCCGTCCGCCACCCACGCTGCGTACGGCACTAGTATTTTTAACCCTATTGTCGGCCTGCCAGCTGCGCTTTTGAAGACTGGCGTGCTATTTAGGACAGTTTAAAGCCTCGGTGATGAAAAGAACAGTTAGCGATGAGAATATTGTTACGTGGTGGCATGACAAGCGATGGAACACGGTGACACTACAGAAACAGAATGAAGTGATGACATGACGATGAAATTGCTTTAATGGCCAGCGGGCCTGGCACGAGCACTCCGCCCTGCGCCACTGCTTGCTTCGTCATCTTCGTAGCAATATCAAGAAAAAAAATTCTGTAGCTTTTATTCCTTTTTTAAGAAAACATAATTTTTAAATAATTCCCAAAAACACAGTTCTACGAGTTTCATTTTACAAAAACTGCCTATGAAAGGGGATGCCATGTAACTAAATCATTACTGCTACAGGCATATGTTGATGTGTTTTAGCTTATTAGTGCAACACATCTTACATGTGTTTGCACATTTTAAAATGTGCTAACGAAGTTAAGAAAGCATTAGAAACTTTGAAAAGGGGGAAAGCAACTGGAGGGGATCAGGTAGCTATAGATTTGTTGAAGGATGGGGGTATATCGTGCTAGAAAATCTGGCCACCCTGTATACGCAATATCTGGTGTCATCGACGATACCAGAACCATTGAAGAATGTAAACATTATCTTATATCATAAGAAAGGGGAAGCTAAGTACTTGAAAAATTAGAGACCAATTAGCTTACTGTCTGTTATGTATGAGGTATTCACCAAAATAATCGCTAATAGAATTAGGGCAACTTTAGACTGCAACCAAGCAAAAGATCAAGCAGGTTTTCGGAAAGGATACTCTACTATCGATCATATCCATAACATCAACCAGGTGATAGAAAAATGCTCGGAATATAACCAGCCCTTATACGTAGCATTCATTGATTACGAAAAAGCATTTGACTCGGTAGAAGCCTCAGCAGTCATTCAGGCATTGCGAAATCAGGGTGCAGACGAGATGTATGTGAAAGTGCTGGAAAATATATATAGGGGCTGCACAACAACCATAGTTCTGCATAAAGAAAGTAACAAAATTCCTATAGGGACCGGGCGTCCGTTTTATGGCGCCACCGTCGCCTCGGCGGAACAGCGCCACCCGCGAAGCAGCGGAGCGCCGAGGCAGCTGAGCGGCGCAGTCGTTTCCGTTCTGCGAGGCGTACTTGAGCATGCCCCTACCCGTCATTTTGCAGTGAGGCTTTGAGCTACTTTTTTCTACTGGAAAAATCTTGAAAAGGGAAAGGGCTGTCCTCGGCAGGGTGTGCGTGATTTTATTTGTGTGTGTACGTGAAAGCGCTCTGTGCATGTTACTTCTGTTATAACTCGAAAATTCCATGCGAGTGATTTCACCATGCGCTAGAAACGCCTTCGTTAGGTGCTTATGAAGACGACTTCGGAGACGAAATCTGCACCTGCATTGCACGTTCATCTTATTTGTGTCCTTGTGGAAACCCGCCCGAAGATAAAATACCGCCGAGCCGTGTAGCCAAGGGGCCATAGTAGTGGTAACGATCAGCATTCATATAAAATGAAAAAGATGCTGCACCTTTCTTTTTTGGTAATAGGCTCAAACAATTCAGAATAGAATAGCAGATGACATTCCGCCTTCAACCTTCCAACGAGAGCTGGAAAGGGAGAAAGATAAACAAGGAAGGCAAAAGTAGGATTATCTTTATGGTAGGAAAAGCAAACAAACATACTTCCAGGACTTCCTGCAAAATTACGCTACAATAGGTTACTGAACCTGGCCTTAGACTATCAAACTTAATCCTAATACTATAAGTGGAATGAGTAATACCACCTTATTTTTACATATGCGACAATGCTCTGGCTGAGCACATCTGAACTGCTGCAGATAATTAGAAAATGTTATGCTATAAATACATTTCTATCGACATGTTGCGGAGGTCGCGAAAAGAAAAAAAGATAATTTCCATTGTTATGACCGTGCATCATCCGCACTTGCGCGCTCTATTGTTCGCCTGTGGGCATGGATAAGTGCTGTGGATATGTGGTGTTGGTACAATGGCTCTAAGTGAGCCTGTTTCCAGGAATCCTGTTTTGTAAGCCTGTTTTGCTTTGTGGACACCCTGTAAATGCCAAATTGACCCTGTCAAGAGAAAGTCTAGAAAAACACAAAGAAATGTCCCCCTGCGGGAAATAGCCGGAAGTGCTTTGGTTCAATTGTTCACCCTTCCCGTCGAGAAGCCTTATCGTCCAGTGAGGAATGCCTACTGTCCAAAGGAGACGACAGAGTGACACGTCCGCTGATGTGCAGGACAAGAAAGGAGCATGACGCATACGGCCATTAAATGATTTCCCGGGAATGCAGGAAAGATTTGCAATTGTCGAAAAGGGACAATGCTGGGAGCATTATGTGGCGCGCACGTGCACTTGGGTTTCTGAGAAGTAAATCCACTTGCCGGAACCAGCCTATCGATTCTTGGCTGAAGAATAGAAATGTACCTCCTCGCCGTTCCCAAGCTTTTCCCGCCAACAAGTGACCAGGCTCAACGAAACAATGCCGGGCCAGTCAGTGCTTCAGACCATCAGTGCAGTGATGTGTTCGATTGGATGCCGATATCTGAGGGGCGTGCCCTGGATTTGGTTGGTCAGCATCTTCAGAGAGGGGCTGGACATAGGGGGTTTTAAGGACGTTGCAGAGCACGAAATGTCGCTCTGGGCCCTGGGTAAACGGCTCATCCAGTCGCTTCTCGCTATGAACTCTTAACGCTTGCCATTTTGCTGATGTACCCTTCTTTTTCTTGTAAATAATCTTGTAAATAAGTTTTCTCAAAGTGCCATTAAACCTGCTTGTACATATTTCACCAACTTCGAAGATTCAATCCTTCTTCAACCCGGAGTCTCTGCACGCTACCAAGTGAAGGCCGGGTCGACTTAGCCCCAGCGTCACGACAACTGGTGACCAGCGTTGGGATCTGGATCTACAAGCTACAACATCTGGTGATTGGAGGTGGATCTGAAGCTACAAGCCACATCTTGTGATCGGAGGTGGCATCTCAAGCAAAAAGCAGGAGCAACAATCGGCCAACAAGAGAGCAGCTCGGAACATCGATCGCATGTGTGGGTGAGTGCTTGGCTTTTCTTCTGATGTGGACCAGGTTCTAGAGCAGGGTTAGATTTTAGAACTGGTAAAAAGTGTTGAAACGCCTTTAGGTTTGGTAGTTTGCACTGTTGTTTTGGAAGTAGCCGACACTCGGAACGATCATGGACCTACAAAAGCTGCAGAAACCGGAACTGTTGCTATTATGTGAGGAACTGGGAATTGATACAAGTGGTTTGGCACGAAAACCTTTGATTATAAAGGCAATCACAGATTTGGGAGCCGATGATGAGGAGCTCAGTGAAGCATGGAACCTCATCGGACAAAAAAAGGAGAAACAACTCAGACAGCAGAAAGAGCGGGAAAAAGAGGAAACGAGGCGTGAGCGTAAACTTGAGCGGGAAAAAGAGGAAAAGGAGCGCGAACGTGAGAGGGAAAAAGAGGAAAAGAAGCTAGACATTGAGCTCCGGAAATTAGAACTAGAGTTGAGCAAGAGGTCGGGCGATTGTCCCCAGCTAGCGGTACCTCGTCTCAACAAGGAGGCAGATTTCAAGATGTCAAAGTACATGCAGCCATATGTGATATCAGGGGATATCGGTCTGTATCTGGCTAACTTTGAGCGAACCTGCGAAAAACTGTCCTTCCAGCGAGACACTTGGTCTCAGAGATTATTGACGGTTCTGCCCTGCAAGGCAGCGGAGGTTGTCGCGCGGCTAAGCAAGGAGGACGCGGACAACTACGAGAAGGTCAAAGCTTGCCTTCTGAGAAAGTATAGGCTTAGCGCCGAGGCGTTCAGACAACGTTTTCGGAACGCTACTAAGTCCAGGGACGAGAGTTACCCTGAATTCCTGTACAATTAAGAGTTAATTTGGGCGAGTGGCTAAAGAGCACTGATTCCTACAGTGATAGGGACGCTGTAGTCGAGCGAATTCTTTTGGAGCAGTTTTATAACTGCCTCCCAGAAAAAGAAAGAAATTGGTTACAGGACCGAGGCGAAATTAAGTCGGCAACTGAAGCTGCCGAACTTATTGAGGAGTATGCTTCGCGCCGACAATTCAGCAACCCAGCAGTGGATAGGCCCCGCAATCCCAAGTTGAGTGTGAATAACCGTCAGGAAAGGCACTTTGCTAGAGTTGGAAACGAAGAAATGAAGGTTTCTTCAGGCAAATTCCCTAGAAAGGACGGCAGTGAGAAAAGTGGGGAAGTGACCAACGCGCAGAACACAAAGAATAAGCTTGAGGCTAGGAAGCCGCTCACATGCTTTAGGTGTAATGAGCAGGGTCACATTGCCGTCAACTGCCGGAAAGAAAAGATTGCTTTCTCGTATGTCAGTGACTGCGATGAAAATATGCAGCTTTTAGAACCCTACCTGCATGACCTAGTAGTCAACGGGAAGCCTTGCAAGGTACTGCGCGATTCGGCCGCAACGATGGATGTTGTCCATCCGGCGTATGTGTCGCCTTCCGACTATACAGGACAGTGTGCATGGATCCGCCAGGTAGCGGAGGAACAGAGTGTGTGCTTGCCAATCGCGAACGTGCCCTAGCAAAAAAGACCAATAGGGTGCGTTATTGGCTTTATAAGAATCGGTATTGGTTCTGTAGGTATTCTATGTGTTTTATCTGCATTTCTATGAGACTTATTCAGAAACTCATAAATCTTATAGACTGGTACATATTTGTCCTATAGGCAATAGTATTGGTTTCATAGGTTTATCGGTGGGTTGTATAAGAAAAGTATCAGACCAGTGCAGAAGCCCATACACCTTATAGGCTGATACATGCTTGTCTTGTAGGCTACTACATATTGGTTCATGTGTCTGATACATCAGTATGCCTTTGTTTATGGGTCTTGCATGCAGGATCAGTACGTTGGAGATTTTAGGTCTTTGTCATTGTTTCCTTTTCCATCTCGGACACATCCCCAAAACTCACGCATTCGTCCCGTTTATTGAGTGTTGCCGTAACGCACAATATTGGCCGCAATAACAATTGAGAACGCTGTGCGCGGTCTCAACAAACTACGTACGGTTGGAGCCGCAAGACGCGCGACGCTGTTGCTACTGGATCACTGAATGGAGATGGGAAAGCACGCGGATATAGCACGGTTCTGTCGGGGCCCAGCTCATTCACGATCACCTACATGTGCAGAGCAGGACGGTGAAATGGATTGAGAGGCGCGCGTCCAAGCAACTGCAACGCTGCAACCGCCGCTGAAGCGAGAGGAGTCGACATCGAGCACGCGACGAGTACGGCTCGAGCTGCCGACGCGGTAGCGCGATGCCGGCGGCACTTCGCAGCGGAGAGGTAGGTTTCCTTTCTCTCACTCCCACTCCCGCGCAAGCGTTCCTGTGCTGGCCTCTCTCATCCTCCTTTCCACCTCTCCTCTGGGCGCGCATGCGCAGCTCCGTAGAGGCATTGGCGCTGGCGCGATCGCTGATCGGGCGGCAGTTCGGTCGGTGCCCTGTGTTTATAAGTTTTCGCCGATTTTCGGGGTGCTTCTCGAGGATATCAACGTTTCAGCGCACGTTCAGCTTTTGATCAGGTGCGTGTGCATCACTTGCAACTTCGGGCTGATGTTTATACTTTGTCAGTGTATGATGTGGCTTTGCGTTGCAGAATGCCGTTGCCTGCACGCCAACAAAGGAATTGAATCGCGCGGTGTGATATAACGCAGCGTCGAGTTTTAAAGTTGTCGGCACGATTTCTTGAAAGTATTGATGAAACTTTTTAGCGTTAATCTGTTTTCGAATATCGTGCGCACTGTGTTTAAGTGGCAGAACCTGTGGTGAGGCGCAAGGCGGAATGTTGGTTCAGCAGCTACCTCGGCGTTCAGTAATGGCGGCGCCTCTCCTAACTGCCTACGCATGAATACGCGGACCGATTTTTTGAAGTCATGGTGGTGTCGCGTTCTTGAAATCGCTTATTTTTCAAGCTGTAACGCAATTTTTTATTTCTTTCAGGTGCCTTAGCATTCGAGAGACTACATCACCGGGCCGAAATCCGCAATCTTGGAATCGAGGGCTACCTGGATGCAGTCAATGTTTGGATTATGTGCCAGTATGCGTTGCCGCTGTCATTGTGGATTAAAATGTGTATACATGCACCTGTTGCGTAACTCATCCCTAAAAAATTGAACATAGCTGCCTTCTCCTTTCAGGTGTCCGGAGAGGTAAAACACCCGCAGCTACTCGATGAGACCAATATTCCATAGGGCCTACAAAACCAATAGGAAGCCTACTGGTTTTGTAGGTCTATCAGATTATTGACAGCTATGGGTGTACTAGCATTACAGACCTATCAGTTTATCAGATGCCATAGGACCGATAAAACCATAGCCTATACGACCAGTAAACAATTGACCTATAAAACCAATACTCCAGTAGACCTGTAAAACCAATCGGCTAGGATACCCATTAGACCAATACTCTGGCAGACCTATAAAACCAATATCAATAATCTGATAGGCTATTAGTTTTCTATCGGATTTTTTTGCTAGGGTGGTCATCGAGGGCCCTTTCGGCGAGTTAACAACCGAGGCTGCCGTTTCAGGAAAGCTTCCTAAAAGCTATCCGTATTTGTTTTCCAACAAATCGGACATGCTACTGCGAAAGAGGGGCATCCTGTTCGGAGTTGTGCAAGCCTTAACACGTTCAAAGGCGCGAGAACTAGCTACACTGCTCATACCAGAAAATTCCACAGCGGAGGAAACGGCAGTTAAAACAGTGGTCGATGTGGAAGATACGGGTCAGAAAACTTTGAGAGCGAGGCATCTCAAATAAGTCAACTTGAAAGTGAGCTTGATGAGACGCGGAATGAGGACGTTCTTGAGAGTAACCTCTTGCCGCCAGTGTCTAGTAATCTCCCGAGACTTTTAAGTGGAACCCGAGAGGACTTAGCTATGGAGCAAGCAGTGGTAAATCTAACGTTAAACCTTCCCGAGGAGATGGGGGACAACTTGATTTGCCTCAGCGGAAAAGGAAGCAACGCTCTGGAGCTTCTCAAAAAGACGGAGCAGAGAGGAGAACTAAAGAAATCCCAGCTGACCGATCTGGGCGAGATAATAACAGAGTTTGAGGCCTGCTTCGTGGACAGGCCAGGCAGGACTGATTTGACTGAGCACGATATTGAGCTGACTTCAGACGTGCCAGTGCGATCAAGGTGCTACCGATTTTCTCCAAGGCAAAGAGAAATTCTGGATAGGGAAGTAACCCGCATGCTGGAATTGGGGGTAATAAAACCCTCGGAAAGCGATTATGCTTCGCCTATATCTTAGTAGAAGCTCCTGGGTAAAGACCCTAGGCCTGTGGTAGACTACCGAAAGCTAAATTCTCTCACCAGGGATCAAGTGTATCCTATTCCGAATATTGAGGAGAGAGTAGAACAGGTCAGTAGAGCGGCATATGTGACTACGCTGGACCTTACTCGAGGATATTGGCAAGTACCGCTCACTGAACGCGCCAGCAGATACGCGGCTTTCGTCACTCCGACGGGCAGCTACCAGCCAACAATGATGAGTTTCGGGCTCAAAAATGCTCCATTTTGTTTTTCCCGACTCATGGATAGGGTTTTAAAGGGGTGTGAAACATTCGTGATGCCTTATTTAGACGACATTGCGGTTTTTTCCGACTCATGGGCGGACCATATGGTACATCTAAGAGCTGTACTGAGCCTTTTGCGTCAAGCTGGACTAACCGTAAAGGCCGAGAAATGTTGCCTGGCAAGGGCGACCGTGGACTACTTGGGTCACAATGTAGGTCAAGGTTTCAGGAAACCCAGCGAGATTAAGATTTCTGCGGTAGCCGACTACCCGCGGCCGAGCACGAAGACGGAAATTCGAGCATTCCTGGGTCTGACTGGGTACTACAATCACTACATCCCTAACTATTCAGCTTTGGCTAGCCCTCTGACCGACGCTCTCCGCAAGGCAGAACCGACAAATGTAGTCTGGGACGAACAAAAGGAAGCCTCCTTCGTAAACCTGAAGGCTGTGCTGATTAGCCGTCCGGTATTGCGAGCTCCAGACTATGGCCGAGAATTCACGGTCCAGTGTGATGCCAGTGATCGAGGGTTAGGTGCTGTTCTCTGCCAGAGAGATGACGACGGTAATGAGCACCCCGTGCTCTACCTGAGCAGAAATCTGAGTTCTAGAGAGAGGGCTTATTGCGCGTCAGAGAAAGAGTGCGCTTGCATTGTATGGGCCATTCAAAAATTGCAGTGCTATCTTGGAGGGGCCAAATTCACCGTAGAGACGGACCATTGTCCCCTGGCTTGGCTGCAAACTGCGACATCGAAGAACAGTCGCCTTCTTAGGTGGAGCTTGATTTTACAGCAGTACAATTTTGAAATAAGATACAAAAAGGGGAAGTTAAATGGGAATGCGGACGCGCTTAGCCGCTCTTTCTAAGCGGTCCGAGGTGTTCCTCACCATGTATCCAAATCGATACTCAGGTTCTTTTTTTTTTTTTTTCCGTGCGCTGGTACATGTGTGACTATGTAAAGCAGCACGTTTGGTTTTCCAGGCATACGTGGGTCCTGAACGTCTTGAGTGTGGGCTTTTCTCGAACAACGATGGCAGTTTTCTTTTAACCTGGTCTCTTCAGACGGGAGCCGAGTGCTTGCTTGGACATGTGGTTGAGTTTCAGACAGCTCAAGCAATTTGGCCTACGACAATCAAGACAACGCGACAAGCAACAGCGAGCTTCAAGCGTTCATGTGCAGGCCATTAAGTCGTCTCTTCATGCAGCAGCTGCGACTGCTGCCCTCCGAGACTCTTCTGGCGGGGGAGGAGGCTGTTACGACCGTGCATCATCCGCACTTGCGCTCTCTATTGTTCGCCTGTGGGCATGGATAAGTGCTGTGGATATGTGGTGTTGGTACAATGGCTCTAAGTGAGCCTGTTTCCAGGAATCCTGTTTTGTAAGCCTGTTTTGCTTTTTGGACACCCTGCAAATGCCAAATTGACCCTGTCAAGAGAACGTCTAGAAAAACACAAAGAAATGTCCCCCTGCGGGAAATAGCCGGAAGTGCTTTGGTTCAATTGTTCACCCTTCCCGTCGAGAAGCCTTATCGTCCAGTGAGGAATGCCTACTGTCCAAAGGAGACGACAGAGTGACACGTCCGCTGACGTGCAGGACAAGAAAGGAGCATGACGCATACGGCCATTAAATGATTTCCCGGGAATGCAGGAAAGATTTGTAATTGTCGAAAAGGGACAATGCTGGGAGCATTATGTGGCGCGCACGTGCACTTGGGTTTCTGAGAAGTAAATCCACTTGCCGGAACCAGCCTATCGATTCTTGGCTGAAGAATAGAAATGTACCTCCTCGCCGTTCCCAAGCTTTTCCCGCCAACAAGTGACCAGGCTCAACGAAACAATGCCGGGCCAGTCAGTGCTTCAGACCATCAGTGCAGTGACGTGTTCGATTGGATGCCGATATCTGAGGGGCGTGCCCTGGATTTGGTTGGTCAGCATCTTCAGAGAGGGGCTGGACATAGGGGGTTTTAAGGACGTTGCAGAGCACGAAATGTCGCTCTGGGCCCTGGGTAAACGGCTCATCCAGTCGCTTCTCGCTATGAACTCTTAACGCTTGCCATTTTGCTGATGTACCCTTCTTTTTCTTGTAAATAATCTTGTAAATAAGTTTTCTCAAAGTGCCATTAAACCTGCTTGTACATATTTCACCAACTTCGAAGATTCAATCCTTCTTCAACCCGGAGTCTCTGCACGCTACCAAGTGAAGGCCGGGTCGACTTAGCCCCAGCGTCATGACACCCTGCTATGAGCGGCCCTATTTTTTCGTACACCTGCTTGGAAAGAGGGGTCTTTGAAGTGTTTGGCTTTTGCCTATTTAGGCGTTCTCCCAGCGCAGAAAGTTCAATGTGATTGACTGCAGCTGCCTTGAGCATTCGAAGGCAATAGTCCAATACTGCCAAACTGTTAAATACAATCTAAAAAAAAAAACTCGAACAGCGTGATATGTTGTAAGATAAGCCACCGACAACTAAGAAGGCGTTTTATTGTTAAAGGAATCCCTCTGATGGCTCGTTCGCTAAGGTGTTCTACTTTCTCAGTGTACCACGAACTTTCGGGGCCGATACCTGACCGCGATACCTAATGAGTGTGAGGGGATACGATACGACCATATATAGGTAGTTTTCTATTTGCACGTTAAGGATTCCGGATAACTGAAAGCCATTTCTTTTACATACCTTGTCACTGTAGCTTGCCGGACTGCCGCTATATCTGTATACAGCATTAGCTATATGAGCAATTTCTGAGAGGTAAAACGGTCGTGTCTTACTGCACCATAATCAGAAAATTTTGTGTTCACTAAACCTCTAATGAGAAACACTATATTTAGGCAGGCCAGGAAATAGGCGCTACTTAGAAAATACGCAAACCGGTGTGAAGTACAACATGAATGCGAAATAATATTCAATAGCCTAGGGAAGGAACAGCAGTTTACGTTAGGTAGCGAAGCACTGGAAGTAGTAGGCGAATATATCTATTTAGGACAGGTAGTAACCACAGATCTGGACCATGAAAGGGAAATAACAAGGACAATAAGACTGGGATGGAGCGGATTTGGCAAGCACTCCCAGATTATGATTAGCAGCTTGCCGGTATCGCTCAAGAGGAAAGTGTACAATAGTTGCACCTTACCTGTACTTACCTATGGGGCTGGAACGTGGAGGCTAAGAGGGTTCTATTTAAGTTGAGGACAACGCAGAGGGCTACGGAAAGAAAAATGGTAGGGATAGCATTAAGAGATGGGAAACGTGCAGAGTGGATCAGCGAAATAACAAAAATCAATGACATTCTAGTGGAAACAAGAAGAAGAAATGGGCATATGCAGGACATCTAGCTCGAAGAAAGGATAACCGATGGTCGATTAGGGCAACAAACTGGATTCCAAGGGAAGGAAAGCGTAGCAGGGGGCAGCAGAAATTTAGGTGGGCGGATGAGGTTAAGAAGTCTGCAGGTGTTAAGTGGATGCAGCTTGCACATGACCGGGTAAATTGTAGGAATATGGGAGAGGTCTTCGCCCTGCAGTGGGTATAGTGAGGCTGAGGATGATGATGATGATCTAACACGTTCCTAGTGTTTATCACGGCGTACAATAAATTAGTTGGAAGTGCAGTGCAAGATGATCTCTTTAATTTCATGATGCAAACGTAAGTGCACTGCAGTGAGATGCACAGCGCACGGACTTACATAAACTTTCAAGTGACAGATCAAAACAAAACAAACAACTGCACGAAAGAAATATGGCATGCATAAATAAATCAGCTTTAGGGGGCTCAAATATCACCAAAGTGGTCTCAAGCATGGGCTGCTTACGATTTACAAATGTAGACTGATGTAATGGAGCTGATGCTGCATAATGCAAGGGCTATAGCACATTCTTTTGAGCCGAAGGTCTGACTTCAAAGGAAGTTCGACCATTGAAATGCAGTTTCCTTCAAGTCCATTCTCACTTCCTCAATGCGTATTGACGTCTGAAGCTTCTTTTTTTTTCTTTCTGCACTTGTCCATTGAGTGCCTTGTTTTATGCTATAGTAAATTGAAAGTGCTTTAAAATAGAAGTCAAGTTTTTATTGCGAACAAAATTCATTTCGACATGAAAAGCTAAATGTTCACGTTAGATATTAAGGACACAGAAGTAAAATTTTACAATCTGTGCCACACTGTGGCTTGCTGCTTATTAACAATATCTGTTTTAAAAGAGTCATACAAAGGTCATTTGCTTTGCAAGGACGTCAACACCTCATTTAATGCTTGAAACAGTGACGCGCATGCCAATTCTTTTACTAGAAAGTTAGGAAATTTCATTAAAAGACCTTTTAGACGCTTCACTTTTCACTAAGGTTTCTATGTTCAAATTACGTACGATGGCAATTTTGGTAAAATTTGGAAGGAGTCGAATTGCGGAGGTCTGATGGGCCAAATTATTGGGGGGTGGCTAACCTAAATTTGGGTTGGACACCGATTTTCGTTGAATTTGGATAAGAGTACTGACGTCAGCGAGGACATGGAACATTTTGTGCACACCTTTCTGCGGCCACCTTTTCCATCATGAAATGCAAATGCACTCTGACGAGCAGATTTTAGGCTTCTAATTACAGCTGGTATGATAAGCATGCATCTACCCACATGGCCTTCACACAAGAAATTAGATTCTGCAGTGGTAGCTACTGACCAGTAGCCCAAATGCGAGGCAGGCAATTATACAACGAAGTAGGTAATAAAGTATTCATCATAGAGCATCAGCCGTGTTAATTTAGGCAGAAAGAATAAGGAGGAGCATGAAGAGTAAAATTAAGCATCAGCATGGCGCGCTACAGAGAGAAAATGAGAGAGGCGCCTTACCTCGCACACAATGCTGCTTCTGTCAGTGCAAAGTTTATTTGCTCGATATAATGAAGTCATTGCTTCATCTGCAAAGGATTCTGCTTTCTTTGTGGTATCAAGAAAACTGCATAGCCATCCTCTGCCCGGTTAGAATTGTTCAAGCTCAAGATAACTTTACTGCCATTAATGTAGAGGACCCTCCGCTTCCTCAGTGAGACCCTAGGAAGACCCTCACCCAAGGAAGGCGGAGTCTCGCGGGGGACGTCTTTCACAAAGCGTCCCGTGCCAGATGGATTACTCAATTCTTGGTGCTCGGGCTTCTAGCCCCCACTCGTCCAAATAATGATATTGTCAGCGTATATTCTATGTCAGATCCCCTCTATTTGTCTTAGTAGATGGGAGAGTTTCCTCAGAGTGAAGTTGAACAACATTAGGAGAGAACAGATCCTTAATTGTGGCGGTCCTCTATACCCCATCGCCAAAGATTCGGACTTGAGATCTAAGAATTTGATGTTAGTCTGTCCAAAAGAAAGTTCGTAACGTATGTGAAGCATATTTCACTCCTACGTTGGAATCATTCAGGCCTTTGAGTACTGCCCTGTGTTCATATTATTGAAAGCCTTCATGAGGTCGAGCCTGAGAATGCCGGCCTGTTCTCCCTTATCTATGACGCTGTGTTTCAACTGAAGCATAACATCATGCGTGCCGAGACTCGGCCTGTACCCAACCAAATAGTTAAATATACAACACTGGCATTTGGCGAGAGCACCGCAATGAGAAACAATGTGCACAAGATCTTCTTGGCTTGAGCCGGTGAAAAATGGCGCGAGAGAAACAAAAAAATTAGCTGTTGTTTAACTTGTGCTTAAACCAAAGTTAGGCTAAAGCAATCTGCATGGCTACGCTTAGGTTCGGCTGCAAAGTAGACATGACTTTTGTGCATAGCAGTTTACTCTATGGTTTCAGCTTTATTTATGCCATATGGGAATCGCTTCACGTATGAGCACCCCTTGCCTCTCGTCGTTGACCATTCTCATTCGTGTGTAGAAGACTTCTAGTGGAATGACATCGTCTCTACGTTGAACTCAGGGGCACACCGCCGTCACAACATTCGAACGAACCCTCTGTCCTAGCAATTCGCTGTTGTCGTTCACCTCTACCAACTACCGAGTTGTCTTGTTCTTCTTCTTCTTGTTCGTTCACTTCTTCTTCTTTGTCTTTTACCTCTTCTTTTTCTGCTTTTACTCCTTCTTTTCCTTCTTCGTCTTCCACGGTAACACGGTGCCACGTTGACGGCTTGAAAACCTACCGCAGTGTAGCTTTCGCTACAAAACTTAACGAACGAATAACCATGGGCGATCAGGGACAGCCAGAGAGACCAATCAGCGCGAAGCAGAGCCCGGCGCGCAAAGGCGCGCAGTCAACGCTCGTCGCACGCATCCTAGCAGCTGATAGGATGTTGTTACATGACAGAAGTTCGTCTAAAATAGCTGTCAAGACGAGCAGACGTGCATGCCTTTGAAGTGGGCCCGATACGCGCGCATATCTTTTGTAGATGCACAGCAAAGGCTATAAAATGAAATTGTATTCGAAAGTGGAAGCAAAAGTTTGTATTAAATTAAGCAACAACTGTGGTTGCGCTCCTCGCAAGTAACCACGCTAGTCCATTCCTCTGGGCTCACGTCAGATTCGCTGGCCACTACATGAGAGCACTATACGCCGTCTCGTCAGATGTTCGTGCCTCGAAATAAACAGACATACCCTATCTCGCTGTGCACTATACATCATCGTCATTATTAATATCCACATTCAGCCCGAAAAGATCTATCCGGCTTAATATCGTTCAGTGTTTAATGTGGTCTAATATCGTCGCCAAACATGCTGGGGACAAAGCAAAACAAAACCACCCGTCAAGCTACATGCTAAACGCTTGCTTTCGCACGTCTACTCGGTTTAAATACATTACCTGCCACTTTTTTTCTTCTCACGTTGCATGCTTGAAAACCATTCCGACCTTCCGTCGGTTGCGAGCTCGCTAATGCATACTCCAAAACTACATAGTCACTGTGATGTATGAATATTGACCCTTGGGGAACTTGTTTGAACTCCTTTTATGCAACAAAAACCGCACTTACATGGTTGTGAAACTGATCAGTTTTTGCACATCACAAAAGAGGTAAATATTTGCCTCTGTAGTTCCGTCCACTCCGTGAAGCCACGCAGATAAAGAGAGCAAAGCTCTTTTTGTATTAGGTACCCATTAGTATACCAAACACCGCGTAAGAAATTTTTTATTTTCCTTTTAGCTTTAAAGGTTTTAAACGGACCAGCGCAACATGCCATTTTATCTTTTTTTATTTGCTATAAGGGGAGGACAAACGCCATGATGAAGTATTCTTGAAGCTTTATTTGAGCTGTCCCGACACGCCCAGGAAATCAAAATGAATATAGGTGATGCATTTTTACGGAGACCTTCAGGGATAATTAACGTTGTCATCCTTGGATGGCCCATTCAGGAAGAGGTTGCCTAGGGCTGATGCACCAACCATGTATCCCATCTTCTAGCATATCATTTCGCGGAATGCAGGAGCAACCAGGGGAACAGTCTTGATTT
This sequence comes from Amblyomma maculatum, assembly GCF_055883805.1. Taxonomy (NCBI): domain Eukaryota; kingdom Metazoa; phylum Arthropoda; class Arachnida; order Ixodida; family Ixodidae; genus Amblyomma; species Amblyomma maculatum. The sequence goes on from NC_139346.1 coordinate 123,160,917, forward strand.
GCCAGGACACACTGAGAAGGACGTAAAAAAAAAAAAAAAATATGATTCAAATGCTGGAAAATCTAAACAAAATGAAAAGAAGGCCTCAGGTGAGCTGATAGAGACCAGCAAGACTCTAGACAAAAACTCGCCTCAGCATTGTAGGGTGCGCGGCATTAGGCTCGTCATTTTTGGTTGGCCCCAGATCAGCGCACTTTATGGATCAGAAGGGCTGTGCATCATGGCGTTATGTTGCTCACGACTGGAATTATTCGAGCGAAACAAGTGAAACGAATGCATAATAATAATTGGTTCACAGGAAGGGAAAGGCGTAGTACCTGTCACACTTGCTATGTGGACACCTGAACCGCGCCGTAAGGGAAGGGATGAAGGTGGGAGTGAAAGTGGAAAGAGAGAAAGGGGAGCCGTAGTGGAGGGCTACGGAGTAATTTCGACCACCTGGGGATCTTTAACGTGCGCTGACATCGCACAGCACACGGACGCCACTTAGTTTCGCCTCCATCAAAACGCAGCCGCGTTTCGATGGAGGCGAAACGAAGTGGCAAACTGCGTTTCCAATCTACAGCTGCCAATCTACAGCTGAATTGCACAGGTAGCATGTTCAGCTAATTCGTCAAATTTCGTACCACGCTTTCTTCGCTGTGAAGGAAGTAGATCCTAAAAGCTCAGCCGATGCGCTAACATGCTTCCACGCTACTTACTCCTAGGCTACGTTCGGCCACTGCAGCTGCGCTTTGGGTGGCTTCTGCAACGCGCGCCTTCCAGTGTTCTGCTACGCTCTGCCTGTGTCCAGCCAGTACAGCAAAATTTTGAAAAGAATAAAAAGAATTTAATCCTAAATCATTTGTTTCAAGATATGGCACCTTTTGTTAAAATTATTGCGCACAGCCATTGTGTTCAGGGAAGTTTTCTGGTTATATCCCAGAAGCGCCGGCTTCGAATACACCCCCATTCTGCGCAGCGGAACAGCCCCCGCCTGTTGAGTTGGGCTAGTAAGAACGTTCAATCTGAAGCGGTAACAGCAAACTCGACGAAGGCGATGAAATTTTATAGTTCTAAAGCAGCACATCTATTGTGTACTTCTTCACTTTTCTTACCTGTATATACAGTGACCCCCCCCCCCCCCCCCCCCTCCCGCGCCGGGTCAGAAAAACCGAAATGTCTGATGTCTGATTTGAATCCTGCACCCATAATTTTTTTCTGTCATGCGAATGGCTGTGTCGCCATAGCTACGCCCCGATCTTCTCGGTCAGCTTACTGCTCATCTCCAAGGTTAACGACCGCAATGGTTGCCTGAATCGATTGCTGATTAATATGTAAAATGTTTCTCACTGCATTTATAACAACGACATTTTGCGCCTTCTCGACTTCTGGACCGCCGCCACAATCGCGTAAAAACGTTTTCGTAGACGGGGTCCTCAGGGCACATGTAAAACACGTCTAACATGTGAGAGAACTGTCCTGTGCCATCTAAGAAGGGAAGCAGCAAGTGACACGCAGATATCCTTTTTTAATAACCATAATAGATACCTGAAAACTATTGTTTGAATGTGTTTCTTCTCATAAGGTGGCTAATAACTTAAGATTATCAAAGCTACTTTCCAACCAGCTCATTTATGCCAGTACTCGTTGCGCTGGCTAGCACTGATTTTTGCAAAAAAAAAAAAAAAAAAAAAACCATTAGCCATTTTGCTCATCCCGACCGCGGCGGCTGGGTTTCGATGGAGGCGAAACGAAGAGGCGTATTGTGTTGTTGATGTGGCTGTGGGAAGAAGGAAAAGAAAATGCACGGGCTGGATACCGGCTCTGTAGCTGAGCCACCTCCGCTGCCTCTGATTTATTTACTTATAGGAAGGGAAAGGCGCGGTAACTGTCTCACTTGTTTTCTGTGGACACCGCAACCGCGCCGTAAGGGAAGGGAGGAAGGTGGGAGTTAAAGTGGAAAGAGAGAAAGAGGAGCTATAGTGGAGGGCTATGGTGTAATTTCGACCACCTGGGGATCTTTAACGTGCGCTGACATCGCACAGCACACGGACGCCTCTTCGTTTCGCCTCCATCGAAGCGCCGCCGCCGAGGTCGGGTTCGAACCCGGGTACTCCGGCACAGTCCGGCGTCTTACCACTGCACCACCCCGGCGGGGCACTTATGCGGACAGAAGAGTGAAAGTAGAGAAGAAAGAAAAAGAAGAGGGAGAGAAAGATGCGCGCCGCAACAAGAGGCGTCGTCCACCACCGAAACCTTGGTGGGTGCAATGACGTCTACAACAGATAAAATTCAGTGGCAGGCTAGACCCCGCCGCAAGCGGCGGTGACCTACCTGTCCCGCGAGCCAAGAGTATATATCAGCCAACGCAGTCAAAGCAGAAAGCTGGGCTAGTTATTGAGTCATCATAAATAAAAAGACTAGCGCAAATAACACAGACACAGACATAGGAGAAGACAGGACGAGCGCTAAACATCAACTGATGTTTAGCGCTCGTCCTGTCTTCTCCTATGTCTGTGTCTGCGTAATTTGCGCTAGTCTTTTTATTTATGATGATCAGCCACCCTGCTTCCGCTGACACTATTTCACGCTCTTCTCTGCTCGCCACGTACATGGACATACTCCAGCACTACAGACTTCAAAGATGCACATATCCACCCGCACACCACGATCTAACAAGGTGCGAGGCCGTCCAATGGCGCAAACTACAAACTGGCAGCTTCCCACACCCCCTCTTATACGTACAGCAGGATCTTATACGTACACCGCTCAACTCCGGCCACTCTATACACATGGCGGGGACCTGTACACACTACAACACAGACAACTCAAACACCCCAGAGACGTGGGTCTTTCCTGCGTACTTCCAATCCTTTGACTGGTCCCCTGTTTTTGGGCGCAATAAAAGAGTTCACCACCACTACCTGTCCCAGCCCCATCAGGGCCAGGATCAGCCACCCTTCACCACCCCAGCGCACGTGAAAGATCGAAATTATTCCGTAGCCCTCCACTACGGCTCCTCTTTCTCTCTTTCCACTTTCACTGTCACCTTCCTCCCTTCCTTTACGGCGCGGTTCAGGTGTCCACAGAAACAATGTGAGACAGATACTGGGCCTTTCCCATCCTGTGAACCAATTAATATTATTATTAGTTTTTATGTTAGGCACCAAGTGGTTACTCTTAGAAACAAATTCACACCCTCTGTCGGCATGCAGGGAATAGCGCCAAAATATTCCCACGGGCAGGGGGGGGGGGGGGTTCTATCATAGAAGTGGATTGGTTTATGACCTCACTAATTAATATGAATGCCGGCACACTCGGGAAACAAAGGAAACGAGTTGGCTCACAGTATAGCTCGAGGTTATGTCAGCCGAGCAGTGAGCCAGGTTGATTCCCCCAATTTCTCGAGAGATGCACTAAACTCATTTCATGACTACACTAATCACTGTAAACTACAAAGGCGGGTATATCCTCCACCAGACAAGAAACTAGACAAAAGGCAAGAAGTAATCTGGCGTCGGCTCCAGACGCGTGCCTTCTTCAGCCCTTCTAAATTAGCGCACATGTATCCAGCACAATACAATCCAAATTGTAAACACTGCGGCGAAATAGCAGGATATGATCACATATTATGGAGCTGCAAAAAAGTGTCGCCACCAGCGGACCTACTACCAGTCCCTTCTTTAGAGCGGTGGGAGGCTATACTAGCCAGCTCAGACCCGCTAACGCAAGTTCGGGCTACTGAGTGGGCTCAAAATGTCGCCGAGAGCAACGGACTTGAGGCCATTTAAGATGATGATGATGATGATGATGATGATGATGATGATGAAGTGCAGCGCCCACAAATCGCTTATTATTGCTGACAATAAATGTTTTCCAATCCAAAAAATCGCCCCCAACTGCCCTGAATTTTATTGTCTGTACCCTTGTTTTGTAGTAAATATAGTTTTAACACTTCGAAACAAGCATGCTGATGCTCATATGACGTGTTGCTTCAGAAAATAACTAATATGCGACTACTTTGAATTTGAAGCATATCACAAGCCAAACACATCATCTACTACTCTAGGTAGGTAATATCTCAATAATATTTGGAAACATGCCCGGTTTCGTGGTACCTGTATGTAGTAAATGTATACATTTTGTTTATTCATACGAAGCTTAGCTGATGTGCAAATCTGACCTTTTTTTATAAAGGAGTAGGACATTACCAACTCTGGTAAAACCATTAAAATAAAGACTTCATGCTGCCTATACTTTTCCATTAAGGCGAAGTCAATAAGTACGCATAGGTAACTCCTCAACTTAACTCAGGGGAATGAAAGACGCCGTTAAAATTTAATTCGCATACTAACTTGCAGAATATTATTAAGAAAGCGTGAAAATAAAATGTTTAACTTACCGATCGAGAACATTCCTCATGGGTTGTGATAGGAATTCCCTCCGATGTCGAACTGAGGTGACAAATTGAGAAGGACGCGGTCAATCAAGCAGCAAGGCATGATGGGATGGCACCGCTCTCATTTCCAAGTGACAGCGGCATTACTTTAGGCTCCCCAGGTGTGTCCCAGGTAAGCATGTCCGCAATTCTCTAGAGCGCTCTGTGATGAAGTTATGTGTGCGCACTGGTCGAATAATTTAAGCTACCAGCTAGTGATATAGCGGCTTCCTTCGTTGGCCAATAAATGAAGCTGCGAAAATCACAGCTTGTTGGAAATAACCTAGCTAACTTTTATGGGACGACGTGCATTCTGCGTCAGTACTTTCTTTTTGATGCGAACAAAGAAAAGTTAGCAAGATTACCTTCACTAATCAGGTTCGCAAAAAAAAAAAAAAAAAAAAAACACTACATACTAGGATAGGCGACTCTCAACAGCACGTATTTGATTTCATTTGGCTCGACCTCACCATTTATTAATTAGAAACTCATTGGCTTCGTTTAGCGACGACACCTGGCTTATCGGGTGTGTTAAAATACGGATGGCAATTAGTGCCTATGAACACTTTTTTGTTTTGAGTGGAATATATATACGCGCTGTGTAAACATGCAGACATAGAGGAAAAAGGTGTTTTTTTTTTTTTCCAGATACCCTGTGGGGTTTCGCCCTAAAGGTTCACATCTTTTCCAAGTGACACATTTGGAAAAGTTGTTAATGCCATTTCGTATGGTTCCAAAATTGGAGCCCTGCTGAATGCAGACTGAAGTCTTTCCGCGCAATTAGTGTTTGCGTATTAAATCTATGCAACTTGTGATCTTAGAAATATCACAGGAACTGCTCTTCTTGCTTCAGTGTTTTCTTTCAAAAGCGCAGACGTTCCTCTACTAGCTATCTACTGCAAAAAACAACTCAGTTTTCACTTCTACACAATGCATCTACGGTAAGCAAAAAACTGATATTCCGTTTCTATTCAAAAATTTTTGAACGATCCTTAGTATTCGATAAATATAGCGGACTGAAAAAGTATCCCATAAATTTTCCGAATTAAAATACGTGCAAATATCAGCTTCAGATTTCATCCCCGAGACTTTTTGGTGCTACCATAGAAGAGAAGCGTGTAAACAGCAAAAAAAAAAAAAAAAAAAAAAAAAAAAAAAAAAAAAAAACAAAAAAACAAACACCACTCTAGCGTCTTTCATGTGGCAGAGTGTCCAAGAAAATGAAATCCAGAAGGCAGGATTGGGGCTGAGAAAATACCCTTTTTTAAGCGCATAGTTCCTTAAAAAATGTGCAGTTTTTTATTAAGGAATCTGCAGTGTCAAGCGCTTTTATAGCGTTCTTAATTAAGCGCACACCTTGAATAGGTTTTATAAGCAAATATTGATCTCCGATAACTTTCATGGTGCGTGCACGAGGGTTCTATACTTTCAACATTACAATAATGGCAAAACGACGTTTTCAGATATGATATGCGCTTTCTATATCAGATGGTATATCGTAAAACAGCGGTTAATTTCAAGTAGAAAATTCGTGCTGGTGCCACTTTGAATTTTGTGTGTGTATAATCCACGCTAGCCAAGCAGATTCGTTGGAAGAACAGAGGGATGAAGAACTTTTTTGGCAGAGGGCATCGAGACTTTCATTCGTAGGCCAAAAACTTCATACACATGAGCTTGAAGAAGTGGAAACAAATTTTTCTGCCGACTTGCGACCAAAGCCCCAAAGATGAACATTGGCTTTTCAGCAGGCGCAGAGAGAAAAAAGAGCCCATGCTTTAATTTATGTAGTGGGTAACGACACTACGCAATTGTACAAAATGAATACAGTTACAGTTGACACACTTGGCGGTTATTTGTGTTAAACAGCAACAGGACAAGAGAATGAGTTAATATGCCGCTGAAATTGATAAATGGTGCTTGAACAGTAGAACCGGAGATTACTTACAAAGAAGAACCAAACAAGGCAGTCAGAGAGAGGATGGCCAATAGAATCTTCATTGTGTGCTCTGAATAAGGCCGGATACGTATGGCGGAGGTTAGACTGTGAGTTTATATAGGAGGCTTTCTTGAACCTAATAAGAAAAAAAAGAAGCTAGCATAAATTGAATTGAGGTGGCTTTGCGAGTTGATCTATATTAGGCATATTAAATGACAACATGGACAGGAATTATTGACGGGCATATATTTTGATCATATGTGCGTGACGAAAAATAACCGCTCTACTTTTTTTTTCTTTCTGGTAGTAAAGCCATCTTAATGGCCAAATATGGTAATTATTCTTTTTAGGAGAGTCTAATCTGATTTTCTTTCTAAAGATTAGCAGTGGATATTTAGCACTAAATTTAAACATGGGACTAATTTAGTGGCTTCGACGAAATATTTTTGGAAAGTCCATAGCAGATGATGTAGTTAGAAAGGAAAATAGCATATCTGGGTATATTTGAAGCCATCTGCCTCTTTGCGAAAAATCTTGCTGTAACGCGGCGCGAAACAGCTTGGGCGTACTTTAAATTTTTGAAATAATTTTTTTTTCGCCGCAATTTCAGAGATCGGTATAAGTACGCAGGTGTAGTCATTATTTCGTTGATTTTCCTTTCTCAAGCAAGGAAACGCAAGAAATCGGTGGAGTTCAACACGGTGAATTCTAGAATATGGAGCGTTTGCCCTGCCCTGCATTGTTTGACAATGACTAATAGTGTAATTATAATATCCTCGTTATTATTTATTCGACGATGTACTGCACTATATACCATATACAAATGCCAGAAACTGCATATGTGATGTCTACGACTAATTAACTACACTATCGGAATATGCTCTCTCGCGTCAATAAGTATCCAGTGATATAATGCACGGTATATTGTAGATCGCACAATTATTTGCACCTATGTACATTATTATTTACCAACTTTCTACCATAATATATTTGCTCCAGTCAGTAGCTATACAATGATATATTACATGGTTCACTTATTATATACTACATGTTAATTATACTTAAATACAGACTTATACAGACACCCACTGCGGTGGCTCAGTGATTAAGACTGTTGGCTGAGCCGAAGTGCTCTGGTTGAAACACGTTAGACTCGACGGTGTTTCGTTGGAGTTGATATGGAAAAGCATCCATGCAGTTATCAGTGCAGATTAAAAGTTCCGGAGCCCCCCCCCCCCCCCCCCCCCCAACCACACACCCATTCCCCCCACGCACACACATTATGGCACCCTTCCTTTAATTCCTACGTTCCTTCCTTCCCTTATGACGTGTTTGCGCTGTTTAGCGAAAAGCGTCTGGCAGGTACTCTGCCTTTTCCTACCTGTAAACCAAATAAATATATATGTGGGCCATTCTACGTGAAACGCACTCCCCCTTCATTTCTTTTAATCTCTTCATGATTTTTTTTCCATCTTTACCTCCCGAATTCCCCTTCCAACACAGACTAGCATGTCAGCGAAATTTAAACGCCGGGAAAAATATCTGCTTTTCCGTTAAAGGGTATCTCTCTCTATCTTCCAGGCTCTAAAAGCGACCATCACTGACTCATTCTCGAAAAAAAATTGGGGCAATTATTTATTGTGTGAATACTTTTCTGCCAAGTTATTTTCGCGAAAAAAAGTTTTTCCTCACGTAAGCGCATTTAAAATGTTTCGTGAACACGAAAAAGATGCTTGCATTTAAATAACTTCAAATCAAGTACGAAAGCAGAAAAAATACCAGATTCTATTTTCTAATATTACAGCAGATGAGTTATTCTTTCCTGTAACTTCAATAATTCCCCCATATAAGCCTTTCTGCGTTTCCTTGGTTCAATAATGACGCAAAAAAATATGCGTTTACTCATTTTTTGCATCATAAAAATTCATTTTTTAAATCACACTAAACATTTTGTTGCTCGCTAAAGATTATGCCAAAATAATTTCACCTTTATTTAGAAAGAACTTTTTAGGAAAATCAGTCCAAGAGTTCGCAAAAGAGATGCTTTTTCTTATATTGAGACCTAAATAAACATTAAGGTCCTCGATATGGGAATACGTGAGATAGCTCATTAAACACATTCGTTTTTCAGCCTACTACAATCCAGAATATTTTGTTTGAGCAACTTTTGTCTTACGCGAGAAATTTTTGAAGTTCACAACCAGTATCACTGGATGGCCCTTCAGCACTGTGCTTTCACTGCATAACACATTTGGGACGCATTTTTACTTTAGCTTTTTCCCAAGCGAACACTTTTTTAATCAGTTGATGCCAACAAAACTCCTCCTTGAAAGATGCACTTTCCAGTGTTTAATTGCCACTCATTGTTGGCTTCGGCGTGGTCAGAAATGCAAAGAAAGCATCGATGTGGCGCCTATTGTATGACAGTTAGCCTTGCAGATGCAGAAGAATCACGTGGTAATTTTTCTCCTGTTTTACAGCGGAGTGAAATGATGGTTTGAACGGGCACGCGGACACGAACGAAATCAAACTAATAATAATAATAACAATAATTGGTTCACAGGAAGGGAAAGGCGCAGTATCTGTCACACTTGCTCTGTGGAAACCTGATTGATTTGATTGATTTATAGGAAGGGAAAGGCGCGGTAACTGTCTCACTTGGTTTCTGTGGACACCTCAACCGCGCCGTTAGGGAAGGGAGGAAGGTGGGAGTGAAAGTGGATAGAGAGAAAGAGGAGCCGTAATGGAGGGCTACGGAGTAATTTCGACCACCTAGGGATCTTTAACGTGCGCTGATATCGCACAGCACACGAACGCCTCTTCGTTTCGCCTCCATCGAAACGCAGCCACCGTGGTCGGGTTCGAACCCGGGAACTCCGGCACAGGGGTCGGGCGTCTTACCACTGCACCACCCTCAGGGCCCAAGGTAATACTGCAATCAGGAAATTTCTCTAAACTCGTCTTCTCGGCTTTTTGTATTCTATCCTCTCATCTGTTGAACGTTTGAATTCTTTGTTTCGTGATTACTTGCGAAAAAATGCTTCAAGCTGGCAAGCAGCACTTAGAGTGAAGATATGCGTGGCACAGTAATGCTGACACTGCGCACTGACAGAGCGTGACTTGTGCATATTGGTGCTTATTGGCGAGAATCAGGCTCTTGCATGACCCGTAACCAGTTCAGCTGTTTTGTGTACGAAACAATGGATCAGCGCCATGCAGAATATATCCCGTGTATGATAATTCTGCCGTCTAGACGAATACCTGAAATTCTTCACGGTTTTCTCTATTCACACAAATGTACAGTCGCCCAAATCTTTAACTGGCGTGCGCGAGCGGCGACTTTTCTGTGCGTCAGCGCCATATGACGGAGCGAAGTTGGAAACAGGATGAGGCTAAGCGCATGCTCACAAAGCACTCTCAGCTGGACGCGTCGTCTGCCAGGCTGTTCCTTCTTAAGGACGTCACCCCTCCTTATCGCGTTTCGACGAGCAGCCAGCGTGAGTAGGCGAATGGTTTTGCTCGTATTTTACGTTCCGAAGAACAGCGTCGCAGCAGCCAAGTGAGGAAAGAAAATTTAAAGATAAGCCGAACACACGATAAGGAGGGGTGACGTCCTTAAGAAAGAACAGCCTGGCAGACGACGCGCCCAGCTGAGCGTGCTTTGTGAGCATGCGCTTAGCCTCATCCTGTTTGCAACTTCGCTCCGTCATATGGCGCTGACGCACAGAAAAGTCGCCGCTCGCGCATGCCAGTTAAAGATTTGGGCGACTGTACATGGTGTGTTCAGATAAGAACGGTAATCGAGATCCCATGGCGATTTTTACTCTTCAATAAAATTTTATATGTAGTGGGCAAATATCGCGACACAGAGAAATGGGCTTTAGTTTTGCAAGATATGGCGTAGTTTTCTCGAAAAAAAAAAAAAAAAAAAACGTGTTTCACTAAGGGGGGAAAACGCAGCATTTCAAAAAGTTGCAAGTTTGGAGATCTGCTTCTAGCGCTTTAAAATTTTGTCACCTGCAATTTTTACTCATTAAATCTACGCAACTTTTAATTTTATGCGAGTTATTGAAAATATGTTTTATTGTTGCAGTTGATTTAGTAAGTCATCGCCAACATCGTCCCAGAAGCAACCCGCTACCAAGAAAGTCCATTTTCAACCTTAAATACGGGAATGATGCCTTCTGTTTTGAGCATTAAGTTTTTCCCGCTTATTATTAAAAATATTTCCTTAATTTCAGCCACAATCAGGATTTCTATACTGTTAGGTGTGTTCTCCACATTGCATCAAGTTCGCGCTCAGGATTCGAAAACACACACAAAAAAGAAAAGCTCGAATTTGATTCCAATTAAAAAAATATAATCGATTTTTGTGAAAATCCTTCGCAAGAATTCCCATTATCTCAGAATTATTACGGCCTGACGAAGTACTGCATTATATTGCTTAAATAATAATAAAAAAAGAATACAAATAAGGGCTGGTTTTGAAAATTGTCAATATTCAGCCCTACATTCTGGCACGACTTAATAAAGTGTTGCAGCTGAAACGTTTTTTCTATATTATCCAGGACTAGAATTGCAAGCTCTAGAGTTGTTTGTTCTTTCTCCATAATATATTTGAAATCGGCGAACATTGAAAATTATAAAAATAAAAACCTGACAACTTTGACTACAATTTAAAGAACTACCACGTCTTCGATATTTATTGAAGTCGCATAAAAATAATAGTATGTACTTGATAAACGTCATATATTCTAAAATGTATTTTAATATGCAAACTAAGAATTTGTCATTCTATACAAGTGCTTATAGCTTCCTTTTATGAATTAGGTGTCAAGAGTTCGATTCATAATTCGCTGAATTTAGTTCAATTTTACCTTTTGCAATGTCCGAAGCCTTCAAAATGCTTATAAAATCGTTTTCTGCCTGTTGGCAGTGTCGATGATTGCTTAAAGTGGAATAAATTCGCTATTTCTGGCAATTTCCTGGGAGAACGCAAGTGACGTTTGAACTTTTTCTCTGCCCTCTATATTTTTTGTTGTGAGATGCTCTGCTATTCAAACCATGCAGTTCCTAATTATATTATTTCATTTATCCTTTATGAGAAAAAATGACAGTAATCTATTCTTGAAGGCCATTTTTCTGATGTGCACATAATTACAGTCATAAGCAGAACGCTTTGCAGCATGATAGTTTTGGTGGAATTCTATATTTATGATTGGAACACGAATCAGCCGAGATGATGAGCATTCTTCTCGACAGAGCCATCTAGCCCCCCCAAAAAGGCGAGGCAACAAGAAGCGAACCCACCTTCCACCTAACCTGCAAGGCGTACGTAACCTGTAGTTTAGGTGGATGGCCACTAGATGTCCACTGTCGACAGCAAGGCTCATCACCTCGGCTCATTCGTGCTGCTGCTGTAAAATATAAAATTCTACTAAACTATAATGCTGCAAAGCGTTCTGCTTATGATTGTAATTATATGCACATCAGAAAAATGGCCTTCAAGAATAGATTACTGTCAATTTTTCTCATAAAGGAGAAATGAAATAATATAAATAAGAACTGGTTTGAATAGCTGACCACCTCGCAACAAAAAATATAGAGGGCAGAGAAAAAGTTCAAACGTCCCTTGCATTCTCCCATGAAATTGCCCTAAATAGCGAATTTATTCCACTTTAACCAACCATCGACACTGCCAACAAGCAGAAAACGATTTTATAAGCATTGAGAAATCTTTGAATATTGAAAAAGGTAAATTGTAACTAAATTCAGCGAATAATAAATCGGACTTTTGACGCCTACTACATAACAGGAAGCTATAAGCGCTTGTATAGGATGACAACATGCGTTCAGTTTTTTTATTTATTTTGATAATTTTTAGTTTGCATATTGCGACACATTTTAGAATATATGACGTTTATCAAGTACTTACGATTGCTTTTATGAGACTTCAATAAATATCGAATATGTGGAAGTTCTTTAAATTCGATTCAAAGTTGTCCGTTTATTTATAATTTTGAATTTTGATCGATTTCGAAATTATATGGAGAAAGAACAAACAAGGCTATAGCTTTCAGTTTTTCAAAACGTGGACAACTAGGCCTGGATAATATAGAGAAAACGTTTTAGCGGCAAAATTTTATTAAGTCAATGTGTGGCTGATAATTGACAATTTTCAAAACCAGCCTCAGCATTATACTTATCTTTATAATTTTAAACAATATAATGCAACACTTTTCCACGCCGTAAAATTTCTTAGATACTGAGGATTTTTTCGAATCGATGAATATGTCTTTGTTTCTTCAGATTGGACTCAGTTGTGCCTTTTTTGCAGTTTTCGAACCTTGGGTGAATTTGATGTGTTGTGGAGAACACACATAGCAGTTTAGAGCTCCGAATTGTGCCTGAAATTAAAGACATTATCTGAATAATAAACGGAAGGGACTTATTGCTAAAACTATAAAGTATTATGCCCGTATTTAAGGTTTTATATGGACGTTTTGTAGTGCGTTGCTTCCGGGAGAAAAGTTTGCGAATTTTTTACTAAATCAACTGTCTCAACAAAACATATTTTCAATAACTCCCCTAGAGTAAAAGGTACATAGATTCTGTGGGTAAATAATAATAGATGACAAAGTTTTAATACGCTAGCGACAGATCTCCAAACTTGCAACGTTTTGAAATGACAAAAACGGCGTTTTCCACCAGTAGTTATACACGATTTGTTTTTCTGAGAAAACTATGCCGTATCAGGCAAAACTAATTTCTAAAGCATACTTCATTGTGTCGAGACGTTTGCCCACCACATATACGAATTGAATTGACAAAAAAAAATGGTCATGGGACCTCGATTACTGTTCTTGTCGAACACATCCATATTAATGAAATGCTATTACAGTGTAGAAAACATGGCAATAGCTTAGATGCTGATTTTACTGCCAATTTTCGCTCAGAAAATACCATTCATATACATATCTGGGATCGAGAGTCTATAGGCACACTGAAATTGAGCTGTGGCGCGTATGGCTTATACAGTGAAACACACTTCGGTAGTGCCGAGCAGTGACAGTGACTGTGAAATTCGATTTTTTTTTTCTTGCGTCGGACAACATTTACTCGATCAGAAAGTTCTGGATTGTAACCTGAGAGGATTTTGTCTCTAATACGCTGTGTTAAGTATTTGTATCTCAAGAACATTTTTCCTTAATTTAACTTTCAATATATCAAACGTATCGACGTTTACCTGCTTTTGGGCTGATGTTTCTAAAAAGTGCTTCTTAAAAAAGTTTGAATTATTTTTGGTGTATGACAGGCATTCGGCTCCGAAATTTTCAGTCTACCCCGTCTAACACCCATACCAGTACTTCAGGAGTACGCCCAGCTAAATACGCTCACTGAACTCGTTGATCAGCGGATGGCAAATAGAGCTCGCAAACAGTCTTTACAATTCCATTGTTTAAAGACACTACCTCCGTGGTCGTACTGCCAGCTCACGGAAAGTCGCCCCACTGCTTCCCCATCGATATCATCCGTAAATCTGCCTGAAGGCTGCATATTATATACCGATGCATCACATACCGCAGTGCGAGGAGTTACTTCTGTGTATAGTATCTCTCATCCGCATCTGAACGCTCACGTGACATATACTGCGGATACATGCACCCCTCCGACACTGGAACTTCAAGCCATTTACAATGCCATTTATTCCCTTCCGCCCGTTTCTACATTCAATGCAGTTCATCCTTACACCGACTCTCTCACTGCCCTTACACAGCCTAAGGCCGCTCGATGCACATTCCAAATAACACAGTCCATTCATCTGCTCTGTTCAAAGTACCCATGTCCAGTGCGCATACACTGGATTCGCGGCCATGCTCGCGATCCACATAATATTGAAGAGGATGCTATGACACATATTAACACATCAGGTGACCAACGACCTTCCCCTCTTCACCCAGATCCGTTCCTGTCCCACGCTTCAGCGAGCACGCGCTCTCATTCCTCCGTGTTCGCACCTTCTCCCCCGTAATTTTACTCGGCCGGAGGAGGTATCAGTTCGCCGCTTTCGGGCAGGTCAAAGTCACTGGAAAAATTTCAGAGTACCGCATTCGTTTTCCCGCGCCGCCGGCTCGCCTACTGGCTCATTTGCGTCACGTGACGTCGCGTCGCCTTATCCCTTCCAAGCACGTGCGTAGAATACGCATCTTGCGCTGGAGTTCCCCTTTTTCCGATCGTTTCTCGCAGTGTACATGTGAGAAATTCTGCTTTGCCTCTGGTGCGGCACCAGGCCTGAGTCTAGAAATGAGTTTTGTCTGTGCCTGAACGAAAAGAGTGATCCGCACCAGAGTAGGTGTGGCTTCACAGAGCCGACCAGAAAAAAAATCGTGTCATCAAGGAACACCTTCTGGGGCGAGATACGCTGGTTCATTGGTTTAAAAATTTGTTCGTTTAGCCGCGAAAGAAGCGCACTAAATATTCAATGTGAACATGATTCGCCTAATAGCAACATGTGTTTACCTTCCAACGCAGTGGGCCGCGCGTGCGCAGCAATATGCAGCGTTCATTTTACTTGCGGAAGTTTGCAAAAGCTACCCTCAGATTAATTTAAATATCGAGCCAGCCGGCATGAGATACATCTATATTCCGTTCTGCGAAATCATACACACTTTGCGTGTTCGTGTAGGATCGATAATCGCCCGCAGTTCTTTTTTTATTTTTATTGTTAATGTTATTGTACATAATTAAAACTCTATGCACCGATTTATTAGTTACTTATTTCTAGTTGTACGTTAAAGAAATTCAGGTGTTGGTAATTTTTGGAGCTATCCACTACGGTGTCTCATTGTATGAGCCGCTTCAGGATATTAAACCCCATAAACTAAACAACCAACCATAGTTTTTGTGTGTTCGCAGTGGAAACTTTTGGAAAATGTGTCAACCAGATATGCCATTAATGTGCGATGTCATTTTAATTTTTGACAGCAGTTTTTTTTTTTTTTTCGAAGAGTTTGCCACAAGGCATAAGTTGAGAAAGGGGGAATGGGATGCAGGAGATAGAAAGGTAAAAGAAGGAGTGCAGTCCAGTTGTGCTTATGAATTCGAGAAGGTTGGCAGTATAGCGATTGTCCATTGTCCATTTGTCATAATCACTATCGCGATTCCACCGCAGGCCCACCTTCATGATTATCCGTTGCCTGATGTGCGTTGTTGATGGACACGTCCACAACAAGTGGCGCACATCGCAGACGTCAGGTGGAGTGTCACAGTGAGGGCACCTGTCAGTCACTGGTAGGTCTTTTTCCCGCCATCGATGTCGAACAGATGGGGTCAGAGCCGCCCCTGCCCGGGTCCGGCGCACTGTCACCTCCTCCTGCCGAGTAAGACTACGGGGGAGAGGGTGCGAACACGGAGGAATGAGAGCGCGTGTTCGGTGGCGCAGAACTTGCGAATCGGAAACGTGGGACAGGAACGGATCTGGGGGAAGAGGGGAAGGTGGTGGATCGGATGATGTGTTTATATGCGTCATAGCATCTGCTTGTATGTTATGGGGATCGCGAGCATGGCCGCGAATCCAGTGTATGCGAATAGGACATGGGTACTTTGAACATAGCAAATGTATAGACTGTGTTATTTGGAATGTGCGTCGAACGGCCTTAAGCTGTTTAAGGGCAGTGAGAGAGTCTGTGTAAAGATGAACTGCATTGAATGTAGGAACTGGTGGGAGGGAATGTATAGCATTGTAAATTGCTTGGAGTTCCAGTGCCAGAGGGGTGCACGTATCCGCGGTATATGTCACGTGAGTGTTGAGATGCGGATGAGAGGGACTATACACGGCAGTAACTCCTCGCTCTGCAGTATGTGATGCATCGGTATATAATATGCACCCTTCAGGCAGATGTGCGGATGATACCGACGGGGAAGCAGTGGGGCGATTGTCCGTGAGCTGGCAGTACGACCATGGAGGTAGTGTCTTTAAATGATGTAATTGTAAAGACTGTTTGCGAGCTCTGTTTGCCGTCCGCTGATCAACGAGTTCAGTGAGCGTATTTAGCTGGGCATACTCCTGAAGTACTGGTATGGGTGTTAGGCGGGGGAGGTACGTTATTGCACGCATAGCCTCACGATTGATGGCCTCAAGGGAGTCCCACTGTCTGCGGGTGAGACGTTGAAACTGTGCCTGGTATATTATACGTGGCTGGAGTACAGAGCGAACAAGCTGGCGGGCCGTGTGAGCACGCGCGCCGCCAGAGCGCATAGCTATGCGACGAATGAGACCTAAAGTAGCGTGAGCGGTCTTACGGATGGCTGTCAGCCACGGTGTGCCAGTCCCAGAGGAATGTAGAAGAAGACCAAGAATGCGAACGGTTTGTACCTGAGGAATTGGGGTATTATCTATCATAAAATTTATATTGGGAGCTTTCCGTAAGCCAGCTTTATTTCCAATTCGAATGAAACAGGATTTTGTATGCGAAAGAGTTAGGCCCAAAGGAGGGAGGCGAAATGTCAATATATCCAGCGCATGCTGGAGGGCCGCCTGATGGACAGACGTATCTGGGTGACAGCACCATAAGGTTATATCATCGGCATACGCAAGCACCCGTATAGAAGGGATGGCCTCTAGGGCTCGAATAAGTGGAATGAAGGCCACATTAAATAAAGTAGGGGCGAGAACGGAGCCCTGGGGCACTCCTCTGTTTGAGGGGAAGTGACCAAAGGGCTTTCCATGGACACGCACACTGAATGTTCTATTTGTTAGAAAGGCGTGAATGGCGAGGAGAAACCTGTGAGGAAGACCAAGAGTTTGTAGGGAGGCAAGAATGGCTGAGTGAAGGATGTTATCATATGCCTTTGTTATATCTGTAGCGATCACAGTTCTAACAAGATGACTGTGCGGAGAGTGGTGAAGCACGTCAGCAGCCAACGTAGCAAGACCGTCCTCCGTTCCTATTTGCGGGCGGAAGCCAATTTGGGATTCTGGATAACAATCATGGGATTCCAACCACCACGATAAGCGAGTGGCGAGAATGTTTTCGTAAAGCTTGCAGATTGTTGGCGTCAGGGAAATTGGACGAAGGGCCGAGAGAGAAACTGGAGGATGACCTGACTTCGGTATTGGAACAACAATAGAATGCTTCCACTCGTCCGGCATGACACCAGAATGCCACACGTCATTGAATGCATCAAGCAGGGCCTGCAAAGCAGTCCCTTCCAAGTTGCGGAATAAGGAGTTAGGTATGCCGTCGTGGCCGGGAGCAGAGTTAGATTTGAGGCGTTCAATGGAGGCCAGCAGCTCTGCCATGGTTAGGTCAGAAGTAATCTCATCGGGGGGTTCGGTAACCGGTAAGCAAGGTGGAGAAGTTGAGGTGGAATCATAGTGGGGAAAAAACTGTCTGGCCGCCTGTTTTGCAAATGTGTCCTCATCTACATTCATAGCAAGGCGAATGCTCTCTGTGTAATCAGAAACTTGAGAAGAGCGCTCCATGGCGTGAAACACTCTCCAAAGTTGTCGATTACTCTGCTTGGAGGACAGGCGCTCACACCATGAAGCCCAACGTTGCCTTGCTAGACGCTTTTCATACCGCCTCGCACGCGCGGTAGCCCGGTGAAGAGCGGGGATAGCCGATGGGTCATCGGGGTTACGAGCAGCATAATGATCTGCCTGGCGACGCAGAGCCCAAAGATTCAGGAGGTGGATGTCCGGGTTTGGCTCGTCTTCATTTACAGTGGTGGTAATCGTGTGGGACGCAAGAACAGCAGAGAGAGTAGACAATGCTGATGATGGGGTGAAATCAGATAAGCGATTGTCTGCGCGTACAGAGTCCCAAGATGTTATTCGTACGCTACGGCGTATTTTACGTATTCGCGAAGAAGTGAGAGAGATAAAGATAGGACTGTGATCACTACCCCAGGTATCTGGTTCAACAGCCCAACGAGGGCTACCAGGGCCTAACCACCAAGTCAAATCAGGTGAATAAGGCCCACCTCGTGGACGGGTAGATGTATGCGGGTGGTTTAAAAGGTGAAAAGAATTATCTGAAAAGCTTCCCTGGATGTGTGCACCCCTAGGAGAATCCGATGGGTAACCCCACGAGGTGTGTGCGCCATTGAAGTCTCCACCGACTAGAATAGAGATACCCGAGTAGGTAGAACGCAGAAAACGAACCCATCCAAGATTAGGAGATGCGGAACCAGGACGGCCATAAAAGGAAACTAGTATAAGTGGCGTGCGTACAGGCTTAACTAGGAGTGCTACCACCTCTTGGCGTGTGTTACACCAGCGTGAAAGGTCGATCGGTGTGTGGGGAACTGAAGTGTGAATATAAATTGCAGATTTACCTGGGCTGTGGGTAGAGGTGATGCAACGGCGATCAGGAATGGAAGGTGAATGGTAAGCGCAGAATCCTGAAAGGCGAGGAAGTGAGTTATGCTCTTGAAGTAAGAAGGCCCACGCCTTTAGCTTTTTGTCGCGAAGACGGATGTTCACTTCAGAGGCCTTATTCGCAAAGCCTCGACAATTCCACTGCACCACCAGAGACAGTGCATTATCCATTGCGAGGCCGAAGAGCTTCTACGATGAGGGAGGTCACCTGCTCCATAAGGGCTAATATTTTATCCACTGTCGGGGTATTCAGGGTTAACGTGTTGTCTGCACGTGATTGTGGATTGTTGCTTATTCGAGGTGATTCATTTGAAATCTTATCACGAGGTATTATAGTTCTTCGAAAGGGGTGAGAGCGACGCTGTTCTCGGATCTGGGTGAGTTCGTCTAGACGTTGGCGAGCCTCTGCAATGGCATTGTCTAAAACAGCGTCTTCATCTGCGGCATCCACATGTGATTGGTGCACTGGCCGTTTTGGTGTACCATTTGATCCACGAGGGTGGGTCGCTTGTGCGTATGAACTATGCTGAGAAGACGTATGATGAGCAGGTGGGTCAAGTAAAGGAAGTGCAGGGAAGTCGGTTTCTTCACATGTAAGAGCAGCGAAGCGATTACTTGTAGGAATATCTTCTTTTCCAGGCGGCTTGCGCGACGGCCTCGTTCTCTTCTTCTTTGGACAAGCGGGGGAGCGCATGTCATGGTCCGCCGATTTGCATAGGGCACAAAGCGCTATTGGTTCATTCATGTCGGCCACAGCTGCCGGATTAGGGCAGGTATTTTGCATGTGCCCTTCTTTATGGCAGTGATAACAAAATATACGACGAGGTCGGAAGGGCTGTGGTTTGATAATCGCACCATAATAGGTTAGGTACTCAGGCAAAGTCAGCGGGCCTTGTAGAGTGAGTAGGTATGAACCCCTGCGCCCCAGAGGCCGTGCTTGCAACACTGAGTGAGTTGAACAGCGAATGTTTGCTCGCACCTCCTCAGAAGGACTTCTGCTGTCAACATGGTAAACGACGCAGCGGAGGGTGTCAGGGCCAGAGGCAAAATATATTTGCACTGGGACATGCTCATTCGCATCCAGGGGAATTTGAGTAACTGCACACATTTTCTGGGCGTCCACCAAGGATGACAAGTTCACCGTAATGGTGTTCGATGGGCGATGGACGACAAATCCACAGTAGTTAGTAGAACCTAGAACTTGGTCAATTGTGGCTTGGACACACCGGGGAGGGATAGTCGTTATATCAAAGCGCAATGTAGGCTTGATGGTGACGCGGAACGAGTTAGCAGCAAGTGGAAGCGAGGCTCGACTCACTGGCGGCATCTGTGGTGGTGTCAGGGGCTGACACGCTGTAGTTGGCCTTGGAAGGGAAGACTGAATCGGTGCGACGGGCACAGTTCCTTGAGGGAAGGTTACAGGCACCGAGGCGGCGGTGCAATCCATGGGACAAGCCGAAGTCGTTCCATCCGAAGACGAAGCAGACTGGGGGCATGTAAGCGTTGATGATTGCGTGGACGTGGATGTTGCGCCAGGTTGTAACACAGCGGAAATCCGCACACCTGTCGTCGGCGGAGCAGAATCTATGCAGGCGCGTAGCCCAGCCTCGCTCGGCAACGCCGAGCTAAGCCTAGCCTGCGCCTGAGGGATCCGGTTGGACTTTCTTACTTGAGAAAGGGCCCACCGAGTCGGAAATCACTCCACAGGGGCGTCTTCGTCATTCGTTCTTACGGAGGGCACTGTCCTACCCACACAAAACGACAGTTAATAGGCGAAACAAGATAAAAACACAGAGCTCTAAGCGGACACGTACACTGTAAAAACAAAAACACCTTATTAGGTGTTTTCGCATGTCTATAACTAACACCCATGCACCCTTGAAAAAAAGTGGCTTCAGAGTGCCAGTACACCCTCTAAGATGGTGCTTCGGTTGGTCATAACACCCTTCTATGGGGCCAATGCACTGGGGTGTTTTCATCACCTTTACACCCTATTGCAGGGTGGAAGCAGTGGCATTGCACCCTTACACCCCTTTATAAAAATCAGTGCGGATAACGTCCATATATGCATTCCCTAATTAGGAATTACTTTTGGCACTACACGTTCCTTAATGCTTTTCCTATGTGCACATTTGCAATCAAGCTTATTGGTATTCCTTTTAACCACCTGTAATACCAAATGAGCATGTAAAGAGATGCTGCATGCCATTATTTTGACATCTCGAATGGCCCATGCCAGTATGATTGTTTTTTTTTTTCAAATTCACAGAGCATGTTACAAAAAAATGCCACACAGAAGGAAACTGGAAGTCTTTTATTCGGCATAGAAGGGTCAGGGTTCGGGCTAGCGGGTGCTCGGGTGCTGGTGGAGGGAGGGGGGGCAGGGGGGCACTTGTGTTCTGTTTCTTCATTGATGCGTGCTATGGAACCTCATTTATTTAACAATACTGCCACTCTCCACCGAGAGCCTAGCAGACGGGCAAAAACATACATGGTATGTATGTAAATACCTAAAAAAATGAAAGAAGCAAAACAGTTCCAACAAATGCAGACAACAAAGTATACAATTTTTTTTTAAAAAACAGAACCGAACAATGAACACAACAGCATGGTGACATTTCTGAAAAAACAACAAAACGTTTAGTCGTATGCAACAATAATCGCAGTACACAATATTAATCCTATGCTTTGTCAGTGTCAACGCGTGCGCTTGCATAAAATTCGGCCTTAAGCGATGAAATAAAGCGTCGTGCAGCGCATCTTGGCTTCGACATGCAGACGCCCAAAAAGAGGAGCTCTATAAAGCAGCACAAATTGTCGGACCCCTTGTCATATGTCAGATTGAACAGCCAAAATCGACCCATTATTGGAACAATACCCTAGGTAGAGTCGATGACTCGAAGAAGCTTTCGCTGCTGAATGAAGGGGAAATGCTCTTCAGCTTCTTTGATGCTGCTCCCAGTATATCCGACGCACGGCGTGGCAGGCTTTTCTTCCTGTTCCTTGATAAAATTGTGAAAGAAGTGCATAACAGAGCAGCTGTATAAATATGCACTGCACCTGGCAAAAAGCAAATTATACATATTATCTACTCTATATTTAGAATACGCCAATGCTCCTTTAGTGTACAGCAGTGTGCTGGAAAAGGGCCCTATCGGAAACCACTGGTGGTTATCTCACAATTAACAATGCAGAGTATACTGTTATGGTTGGTTCAGGAGGCACAAAGCCAGCAGACTGATCAAGTCATAAATGAGAGCACATAAGGCCAACCCATCTTTATTCATGCAGCATGCTGTTGCATGGTAATTTTAGATTATGCAAGTTATTTTATCAAACAAAAATGGCTACACTCATCAAAAGCACCTGGGTTAGAGAACTTCAATGCTGCCCCACGAACTTTTCATTTCACATGAACTGGAATGCTTATTATGATAGTTAAAAATGTAAATAAACAATAAACAGCACTGGAGCACGGTGTTTACTACTAAAATATTAACAGCTGGCTCAATTGAAGGCTTCACACAAGGCCTACAGCATACCCTGCACTGGCCAAGTAGATACTGCAGAACCAAACAAAAAAAACATGGAAAGAGCATACTTAGTAATGAGGCACTAAAAAAAAAAAAAAGTGCATTTAATACATTACACATAACACATAATGCATTTCTGAACTTTTGCACGTCTTCTTGTGCTAAGTATGAACCAGCCAAGCCCTAGGTCATCGCAATGCTTCCTGAAGTGTTTACATTTAAGGTTTATTAACAAGGATAAAGTGTTCTCGCTGCTCTATGTGGCAGTTCTGAAACTTCATCACACATTATTCATTGAAAGTGTACACTGGAGCTTTGAGTTAAGCGACAATTACATGTGCAACAGCAGAGCATTACCAAACAACCAAACAGCAGAAGCTCTAAAAAATGTCAACACTGAAGCATGGCATGTTAAAACATTTTCCACGCATAGCACATTGTATGCATAGACATCCAGAACATCAGTGGTGAGCCTCAAGAGGCGGCAGGAAGCTCAAGTGTTCAAGAAGTTGTAATCGTTATAGCGGCAGGCAGTCTGAGCACTTTGAAATACTAAAGGTTCGAATACTAAAAATATGTTGACTAACTTGAAATGCAAAAATAACAATTTGGATTTATTGAGAATGTTTACTATAAATGAGAATGTCTATGACAGTGCCACATGGTTAATGCATGAAATGTTAGCATCTGTAGTAGAAGGCATTATATTTATACAGCATGAACCTTGAAACACAGCAGTATTTTCTCCCAACCAATGTGGTAAACCTAATATCAGAAGAATTAAAATTATTACATCATTTCAAACTTGGCTAGCAAATTACAGCATTTTTTTTTAAAACAACTATTAAACTGCATTACCCACCTTCAGAAGCCTGTAGGATAAGACAATGTGGCAAATATTTCTTTTGAAGCAGTCTCAGATTATATATTCCAGACATTAGAAACATGTTAGGTACTAGCATGCATGAGCAGGTTGAGAGACCCCTTTCCAGCAAATGCTAAACCCCACCAAGCTGCCTGCAAGAGCCATCTGATGAAGCACTGCTGGTGCACTCCAGCAGAGTGCTTAGTCAAATGGCACACTGCACCAATCTTGACATTACCAGTGCTTCATCAGGTGACTCTTGTATGCAATACGACGTCTCTTAAAAGTGCTTTTGATTGTACTTACAGTGCAAATAATCCTTTCACAGCAAAGAATTCACAGTTGTGATGAAAACTTGTGTAGTATTTCTATTTGGATTATGAATCACTAATACATATTACAAGTTAGACTGTAAATCATTTTAGAAACAAAGAAAATTCGCTAATAATGTCAGTTTCAAGTAGGCTTCCTGAATATTCAAATGACAAAGAGAAAACTTACAAATGATACAAACAAGATCCAGAGCTCCCGGCTGGTTCCCAATGTTTGCCTAGAGTTGCAGAATGCATACTGTCTGTACATCTACAATAGAAATAAGCAACACAACAATGGTGTACCTCCTTGCAGGTAAAAAGAGACAGCCGAGTTTTGAGGCGATAATTTATTGTCTAATTTAGGGAGGCGAATAAACAAAATTGAAAACATGTAGAGGCACGCAAACTGAAAGTCAAACATCTGACAGCAAAAATTAGCAAAGCTTGTGAAGATTTGAATCAGGTATCACCTAATTCTCTGCTACTAGTTGAACAGATTCGAAAGGACTGCACCATTACAATGGAGAAGAACAATAGGTAATTTAAATTTAGCTAATGCGAAAATTGTTACATATGAAGAAATGCACAGGCTAGTTATTGTTTTATTATTCTTTCTGATGCTCAGCCATGTTTTTAGTA
This sequence comes from Amblyomma maculatum, assembly GCF_055883805.1. Taxonomy (NCBI): domain Eukaryota; kingdom Metazoa; phylum Arthropoda; class Arachnida; order Ixodida; family Ixodidae; genus Amblyomma; species Amblyomma maculatum. Next base: position 123,185,006 of record NC_139346.1, read on the forward strand.
TATCTATAAGGCAATGCAAAATGGCAAAAATGTAGGCATTTAGCGAAAAACTGCCAATTAGATAGCACATGCAGCAAACAGAAGGAAACAGCTGAATACTTACGCTTCTTTTTCCTTTCACGCATTCCCTCAGAACATACTTCGAGCACCCGGGCAATGTCCTTTTTTCTTGCACGAATGGTGTCCTTCAAAACCAAGACAGGTGTCTTGTTAAGGCCGATTTCAACTGCCTCTTTGCCGTCCTTCTTGATCAGCATGTTGAAGTCATGCAAGAACTGCAAGTTTATGTGAATGGTAGCCATAAAGAATTCATTTTACTCAATGTTTCAAGTAACTGAATATTAAAAATAATTGTACAAAAGCTAAGGCAATTGATGCCTTTGTACATATATCTGAAAAAAAAAACTGGCATTAGCAAAAAGCAAATACAAAAATTTACTAAGGTTAGAAAACTCAAAAACCATCAGTATTTTGCCACTCATCGCCAAACTGCAAGCAATATTAAGGAAAGTCTAATATAAAAAATAACTAAGCAAAAATTATGATCCTCCTTCCCTCAACATGGCACACGGCTGAATGGCAATAAAATATGTAATATATCTCTAAACTAATGGTCCCCGCTCAGCTTTAAAAAGTAGGCTTCAATTCTTAGAGACAATCTACAGACATGCATCGTTAGCATATGAAAGTCAAATTGCTTTCTGGGCCATTTAAATCAGTAAACTGCTTTCAACACATACATTGCAAATTTTTTAATAACAATGAGTCACAAATTTGCCTGCAATATGCGCACTGTGATGAGCAAAGAAGGTAAACATATGCGACTAAGGCTATGATAACCGCTTCATATGTACATTTAAGCAAAAGACAATAAAAAGTAAACATCTGGTCAGAATACAACTCTGTAATAGCAACATCCGGTACAATATTTGGCCACGGAATTCAAGCTGTCGACCTCTACTTGAATGCTGAGGCATCAGTATCGAATATCCATTTATTCTAGTCTAAAGACACTACAAAAATCAAGTAATGCGGTCAAACAGTTATGTTGAAATGTGACCACAAACATAATGAAAACTGGATGGTTTTAACCACATCAGCTCACTTAGCACGTCTACAAGTGCCTTAATTGAAGTCTTGCTGAAAATAAAATACGTACCTAAATGATTCTTCGAGAGCGAAAGTAAACGCCATAACAAAAGCAGCATAATAAAAATGCAAATTCACACTCCATGCAACCGCAAAATATAGTCGCCGTAAAATGAAAAATGCTCCCGTTGTGATTAATAAAGGCAAATCCAGACGCGGGGAAGTTAACATAGGCTGATGATAGCGGCATATAGTTTACGCAGTTTGGAATAAACTATTATGCAACCAGGCCGGCCGACCAGCGCACTTCGATGCCGAGAGCACGAGCGCAGAGGCGTGCCGCGCTGAACGGCCGCCGAGAACGAACATAGCTTCCTAGAACAAAAAGTGTAAACAGAAGGGCTGCGGGAGGACGCTCCCCGAGCAGCAGGACGGTGCGCGCCTATGCTTCCAGTAAATAAAAAAAAAAGGGGGGGGGGGGCCGCAGCGCTCCGAGTGAAAGACGACGAAGCATGAAAGAGGTTTCAGGAGAGCGAGCGCGAAGTGTAAGAGATAAGGGAGGAGGGGGGAGTCGAGAGTGCTAGGAGATTAAGGTAGTACGCCAACATGACCTTGCCGCACGAACGAAAACGGTAGAACAAAACCGAGTCGTTGCGAACTGAGCGCAAGTATCAAACTGTCAAGAAACGAAAATCGTTTCGTAAACCTCCTGCGCGTACAAAATGCAAGGAAACGTAGCACATACATTATTTCTGTTCAAGAAAGTTGAGACTGATGTTCTTGCGCGAAATCTGCGTAACTCGCCGCGACATCTACCACATGTGCGATGTCATTTTGGCAGCCAGGTGAAAACAAGCACATGTCTCACGTTTTCATTTCAGCACATTCTGGAGCGTTCCGGCACAAAAAGACACAGAATGCAGCAATCCGGTAGGACACTGTTCCCACAAAGCGCAATATGCGTGAGAATAGGCTTACCTTTACAGACGATTGCGTCAGCCGCAAAGTACGCTGTCCGCCTTCGTATCACCGGCACCGAACCAACCAGTACGATTTCAGCGCGAGTGCAATGTAGTAGGCGCATATACCTCTTAGTCACGCAGAAAAAAAAAATCGTCCATGCCTTCTTCTTTCAAACATCTTAAACATAAAGCGGTGCAGCAGTCCTTCGGCCTGAGCAAAGCAAAAAGAAGCCCGGACACTTGCCGACACGATAAATGCCCGTTTGCGTTAAACACCACATGTAGAAGGCACTTCACAAGCGTACACACTTCTGTAACACATATGCATGGGAAATGCAACACATTTCACGAGGGTACACAATCGAAGAAGCACATTCAGCATTCGCCGAAACGTGGTCGAAACGCACCCCACAATGCTAACGGCCATATTGTGAAATTTGAAAAGAGCGTTCGTAGCTACCGGCGGCCTCCTGGCGGTGAAATTTTGTTTCAGTTTCTGTTTCATTTTTACACTGTAAAAACAAAAACACCTTATTAGGTGTTTTCGCATGTCTATAACTAACACCCATGCACCCTTGAAAAAAAGTGGCTTCAGAGTGCCAGTACACCCTCAAAGATGGTGCTTCGGTTGGTCATAACGCCCTTCTATGGGGCCAATGCACTGGGGTGTTTTCATCACCTTTACACCCTATTGCAGGGTGGAAGCAGTGGCATTGCACCCTTACACCCCTTGATAAAAATCAGTGCGGATAACGTCCATATATTGCATTCCCTAATTAGGAATTACTTTTGCCACTACACGTTCCTTAATGCTTTTCCTATGTGCACATTTGCAATCAAGCTTAATGGTATTCCTTTTAACCACCTGTAATGCCAAATGAGCATGTAAAGAGATGATGCATGCCATTATTTTGACATCTCGAATTGCCCAAGCCAGTATGATTGTTTTTTTCAAATTCACAAAGCATGTTACAAAAAAATGTCACACAGAAGGAAACTGGAAGTCTTTTATTCGGCATAGAAGGGTCAGGGTTCGGGCTAGTGGGTGCTCGGGTGCTGGTGGAGGGGGGGGGGGGCAGGGGGGCGCTTGGGTTCTGTTTCTTCATTGATGCGCGCTATGGAACCTCATTTATTTAACGATACTGCCACTCTCCACCGAGAGCCTAGCAGACGGGCAAAAACATACATGGTATGTACGTAAATACCTAAAAAAATGAAAGAAGCAAAACAGTTCCAACAAATGCAGACAACAAAGTATACAATTTTTTTCAAAAACAGAACCGAACAATGAACACAGCAGTATGGTGACATTTCTTAAAAAACAACAACAAAACTTTTAGTCATATGCAACAATAATCGCAGTACACAATATTAATCCTATGCTTTGTCAGTGTCAACGCGTGCGCTTGCATAAAATTCGGCCTTAAGCAATAAAATAAAGCGTCGTGCAGCGCATCTTGGCTTCGACACGCAGACGCCCAAAAAAGAGGTGCTCTATAAAGCAGCACAAATTGTCGGACCCTTTGTCATATGTCAGATTGAACAGCCAAAATCGACCCATTATTGGAACAATACCCTAAGTAGAGTCGATGACTCGAAGAAGCTTCCGCTGCTGAATGAAGGGGAAATGCTCTTCAGCTTCTTTGATGCTGCTCCCAGTATATCCGACGCACGGCGTGGCAGGCTTTTCTTCCTGTTCCTTGATAAAATTGTGAAAGAAGTGCATAACAGAGCAGCTGTATAAATATGCACTGCACCTGGCAAAAAGAAAATTCAACATATTTTCTACTCTATATTTAGAATACGCCAATGCCCCTTTAGTGTACAGCAGTTTGCTAGAGAAGGGCCCTATCGGAAACCACTGGTGGTTATCTCACAATTAACAATGCAGAGTATGCTGTTATGGTTGGTTCAGGAGGCACAAAGCCAGCAGTCTGATCAAGTCATAAATGAGAGCACATAAGGTCAACCCATTTTTATTCATGCAGCATGCTGTTGCATGGTAATTTTAGATTATGCAAGCTATTTTATCAAACAAAAATGGCTACACTCATCAAAAGCACCTGGGTTAGAGAACTTTTATGCTGCCCTACGAACTTTTCATTTCACATGAACTGGAATGCTTATTACGATAGTTAAAAATGTAAATAAACAATAAACAGCTCTGGAGCACGGTGTTTACTACTAAAATAATAACAGCTGGCTCAATTGAAGGCACTGGCCAAGTAGATACTGCAGAACCAAACAAAAAAAACGTGGAAAGAGCATACTTAGTGATGGGGCAGTACAAAAAAAAAAAAAAAACAGTGCATGTAATACATAACACATAATGCATTTCTGAACTTTTGCACGTCTTCTTGTGCTACGTATGAACCAGCCAAGCCCTAGGTCATCGCAATGCTTCCTGAAGTGTTTACATTTAAGGTTTAGTAACAAGGAAAAAGTGTTCTCGCTGCTCTATGTGGCAGTTCTGAAACTTCATCACACATTATTCATTGAAAGTGTACACTGGAACTTTGAGTTGAGCGACAATTACATGTGCAACAGCAGAGCATTACCTAACAACCAAACAGCAGAAGCTCTAAAAAATATCAACACTGAAGCATGGCATGTTAAAACATTTTCCACGCATAGCACATTGTATGCACAGGCATCCAGAACATCAGTGGTGAGCCTCAAGAGGTGGCAGGAAGCTCAAGTGTTCAAGAAGTTGTAATGGTTATAGCGGCAGGCAGTCTGAGCACTTTGAAATACTAAAGGTTCGAATACTAAAAATATGTTGACTAACTTGAAATGCAAAAATAACAATTTGAATTTATTGAGAATGTTTACTATAAATGAGAATGTCTTTGACAGTGTCACATGGTTAATGCATGAAATGTTAGCATCTGTAGTTGAAGGCATTATATTTATACAGCATGAACCTTGAAACACAGCACTATTTTCTCCCAATCAATGTGGTAAACCTAATCTCAGAAGAATTAAAATTATTACATCATTTCAAACTTGGCTAGCAAATTACAGCATTTTTTTAAAACAACTATTAAACTGCATTACCCACCTTCAGAAGCCTGTAGGATAAGACAATGTGGCAAATATTTCTTTTGAAGCAGTCTCAGATTATATATTCCAGACATTAGGAACATATTAGGAACTAGCAACCCCCTTTCCAGCAAATGCTAAACCCCACCAAGCTGCCTGCAAGAGCCATTTGATAAAGCAATGCTGGTCCACTGCAGCAGAGTGCTTAGTCAAATGGCACACTGCACCAATCTTGACATTACCAGTGCTTCATCAGGTGACTCTTGTATGCAATACGACGTGGTAAGCATGTGATGGCAGGAGTCTTTTAAAAGTGCTTTTGATTGTACTTACAGTGCAAATAATCCTTTCACAGCAAAGAATTCACAGTTGTGATGAAAACTTGTGTAGTATTTCTATTTGAATTATGAATCAGTAATACATATTACAAGTTAGACTGTAAACCATTTTAGAAACAAAGAAAATTCGCTAATAATGTCGGTTTCAAGTAGGCTTCCTGAATATTCAAATGACAAAGATAAAACTTACAAATGATACAAACAACATCCAGAGCTCCCGGCTGGTTCCCAATGTTTGCCAAGAGTTGCAGAATGCATACTGTCTGTACATCTACAATAGAAATAAGCAACACAACAATGGTGTACCTCCTTGCAGGTAAAAAGAGATAGCCGAGTTTTGAGGCCATAATTTATTGTCTAATTTAGGAAGGTAAATAAACAAAATTGAAAACATGTAGAGGCACGCAAACTGAAAGCCAAACATCTGACAGCAAAAATTAGCAAAGCTTGTGAAGATTTGTATCAGGTATCACCTAATTCGCTGCTACTAGTTGAACAGATTCGAAAAGGCTGCACCATTACAATGGAGAAGAACAATAGGTAATTTAAATTTAGCTAATGCGAAAATTTTTACATATGAAGAAATGCACAGGCTAGTTATGGCTTTATTATTCTTTCTGATGCTCAGCCATGTTTTTAGTATATATATAAGGCAATGCAAAATGGCAAAAATGTAGGCATTTAGCGAAAAACTGCCAATTAGATAGCACATGCAGCAAACAGAAGGAAACAGCTTAATACTTACGCTTCTTTCTCCTTTCACGCATTCCCTCAGAACATACTTCGAGCACCCGGGCAATGTCCTTTTTTCTTGCACGAATGGTGTCCTTCAGAACCAAGACAAATGTCTTGTTAAGGCCAATTTCAACTGCCTCTTTGCCGTCCTTCTTGATCAGCATGTAGACGTCACGTAAGAACTGCAAGTTTGTGTGAATGTTAGCCATAAAGAATTCATTTTACTCAATGTTTCAAGTAGCAGAATATTAAAAATCATTGTACAAAAGCTAAGGCAATTGATGCCTTTGTACATATCTGAAAAAAAAAAAAACTGGCATTAGCAAACAGCAAATACAAATATTTACTAAGGTTAGAAAACTGCAAAAACCATCAGTATTTTGTCACTCATGGCCAAACTGCAAGCAATATTAAGGAAAGTCTAATATAAAAAATAACAAAGCAAAAATTATGATCCTCCTTTCCTCAACTTGGCACACGGCTGAATGGCAATAAAATATGTAATATATCTCTAAACTAAGGGTCCCCGCTAAGCTTTAAAAAGTAGGCTTCAATTCTTAGAGACAATCTACAGACATGCATCGTTAGCATATGAAAGTCAAATTGTTTTCTGCACCCTTTAAATCAGTAAACTGCTTTCAACACATACATTACAAATTTTTTAATAACAGTAAGTCACAAATTTGCCTGCAATATGCGCACTGTGATCAGCAAAGAAGGTAAACATATGTGACTAAGGCTATGATAACCGCTTCATATGTACATTTAAGCAAAAGACAAAAAAAATGTAAACATCTGGTCAGAATCAAACTCTGTAATAGCAACATCCTGTACAATATTTGGCCACAGAATTCAAGCTGTCGACCTCTACTTGAATGCTGAGGCATCAGTATCGAATATCCATTTATTCTAGTCTAAAGACACTACAAAAATCAAGTAATGCGGTCAAACAGTTATGTTGAAATGTGACCACAAAAATAATGAAAACTGAATGGTTTGAACCACATCAGCTGACTTAGCACGTGTACAAGTGCCCTAATTGAAGTCTTGCTGAAAATAAAATACGTACCTAAATGATTCTTCGAGAGCGAAAGTAAACGCCATAACAAAAGCAGCATAATAAAAATGCAAATTCACACTCCATGCAACCGCAAAATATGGTCCCCGTAAAATGAAAAATGCTCCCATTGTGATTAAAAAAGGCAAATCCAGACGCGGGGAAGTTAACATAGGCTGATGATAACGGCATATAGTTCACGCAGTTTGGAATAAACTATTATGCAACCAGGCCGGCCGGCCAGCGCACTTCGATGCCGAGAGCACGAGCGCAGAGCCGTGCCGCGCTGAACGGCCGCCGAGAACGAACATAGCCTCCTCGAACAAAACGTTTAAACAGAAGGGCTGCGGGAGGACGCTCCCCGAGCAGCAGGACGGTGCGCGCCTATGCTCCGAGTAAATAAAAAAAAAGGGGGGGGGGTCGCAGCGCTCCGAGTGAAAGATGACGAAGCATGAAAGAGGTTTCGGGAGAGCGAGCGCGAAGTGTAATAGATAAGGGAGGAGGGAGGAGGGGGGAGTCGAGAGTGCTAGGAGAATTAAGGTAATACGCCAACATGACCTTGCCGCACGAACGGAAACGGTAGAACAAAACCAAGTCGTTGCGAACTGAGCGCAAGTATGAAACTGTCAAGAAACCAAAATCGTTTCGTGAACCTCCTGCGCGTACAAAATGCAAGGAAACGTAGCACATACATTATTTCTGTTCAAGAAAGTTGAGACATGTTCTTGCGCGAAATCTGCGTAACTCGCCGCGACATCTACCACATGTGCGATGTCATTTTGGCAGCCAGGTGAAAACAAGCGCGTCTCACGTTTTCATTTCAGCACATTCTGGAGCGTTCCGGCACAAAAAGACACAGAATGCAGCAATCCGGTAGGACACTGTTCCCACAAAGCGCAATATGCGTGAAAATAGGCTTACCTTTACAGACGATTGCGTCAGCCGCAAAGTACGCTGTCCGCCTTCGTATCACCGGCACCGAACCAACCAGTGCGATTTCAGCGAGAATGCAATGTAGTCGCCGCATATACCTCTTAGTCAAGCAGAAAAAAAAATCGTTCATGCCTTCTTCTTTCGAACATCTCAAACATAAAGCGGTGCAGCAGTCCTTCGGCCTGAGCAAAGCAAAAAGAAGCCCGGACACTTGCCGACACAATAAATGCCCGTTTGCGTTAAACACCACATGTAGAAGCCACTTCACAAGCGTACACACTTCTGTAACACATATGCATGGGAAATGCAACACATTTCACGAGGGTAAACAATCGAAGAAGCACATTCAGCATTCGCTGAAACGTGGTCGAAACGCACCCCACAATGCTAACGGCCATATTGTGAAATTTGAAAAGAGCGTTCGTACATACCGGCGGCCTCCTGGCGGTGAAATTTTGTTTCAGTTTCTGTTTCATTTTTTGAAAGCATTCGTGTGTAATTTCAATTTTAGCGTTACTTTTGGTGCTTTATTCAGGTGTTGGGTTATATTAGCAGCGCCGCTTGTGTATAAAAGGCTACGAAGTTACGCAGCCATATACCCCCAGCATGTTAGGTGATATTGCTTGCCCGTAACACCCTAAGGCATATTCTCCAACCAAAGCACCCCTTTGGCATGCAAGAGGTGATTTCCAATGGCACGAACACCCTAGACTCAGGGTGTAAGTGTGTTTTGAATCAGACAAATGCCCAAAAAGGTGTTTTTGTTTTTACAGTGTAGAAAGCACTCGTGTGTAATTTTAATTTTAGCGTTACTTTTGGTGCTTTATTTAGGTGTTGGGTTATATTAGCAGCGCCGCTTGTGTATAAAAGGCTACGAAGTTACGCAGCCATATACCACCAGCATGTTAGGTGATATTGCTTGCCCGTAACACCCTAAGGCATATTCTCCAATCAAAGCACCCCTTTGGCATGCAAGAGGTGATTTCCAATGGCACGAACACCCTAGACTCAGGGTGTAAGGGTGTTTTGAATCAGACAAATGCCCAAAAAGGCGTTTTTGTTTTTACAGTGTATCAGCTCAGGCGCTTCTTCTTCCTCCGACAGCAGTTAATGAGCGACGTTCTAGCAAATTGGCGGCACGAGGGGTATGCCAATGAAACAACATAAAAAGATTTCATTACACAATGAAAAGTACAATATTCACAACCACGCGGTGATAGCGATGATACAGTAGGCTATGTTTTTTTTTTTCAGGGTGAGAATGGGTGCGACCAGCGCGTTACATTTCCTTCACTTAATTGCGGCGCCTCAGAAGAATTACGTTCACGCAAAACAATATACTTCAACAAAGCCTGCTTGGCGTTCTTGGCGCATCAACGGCAATACTAAATTGTATATTAGTCTGTTTATGCTGTCTCGACGAGCCTGCTGCTCCACTTTGTGTTGCTTATACAAAGCGATTCATCGTGTCAGAGCGCAATAAACTCTGCACCTCGCCCTCCGTGTCTTTACCGCGTCTGGCACAGCAGCGCCAGCGGACGGCATGCACACATCCCTGCAATCTTCGCAGACATGCTATTTTACACTTCGTCACTTTATAATGTTTTAACACATGTAACACCACTGCACTACGCGTACAACACGAGTTAATCCAAATGGCCGGCGATTTACAAGAACAGCCGCCCAGAAGTGTTCGCCCGGTTCACCCACACACTTCATCTTTTTCCCATCGATTGCGGACTAAAATAATAAACTTAGTGACCACATAATCACTGGTGGTATTGTTCTGAATAAAAATACTAAAATTATTCAGTTTTGATACCTTCAAAACATGTTAGAAGTCTACGAATGCGGCCACTCGCCGTTCAGACGGCGGCTGGACGGTGGTCTGGAAGGAAGATGTCGCCCGCGGGCGCCTTTGCGGTACTCTGAAAATTTTCCAGTGACTCGAGGGCAGGGGCGGCTCTGACCCCATCTGTACATCATCGTTGGCGTGATAAAGATCTGCCAGTGACTGACAGGTGCCCTCACTGTGACACTGTAACTGAGATCTGTGATGTGCGTCACTTATTGTGGGCGTGTCCGGCAACGGCTCCAGTTAGACAACGGCTACTCACGAAGGTGGGCGTGCGGTGGAAACGAGATTGTGATTACGAGAAGGGGACATTGGACAACCACTACACCGCCAACCTCTGCGAATACCTAAATGGAACTGGTTTTCACTCCTTCTTTTAACTTTCTGTCTCCTGTATCCTATTCCCCTTTTCTCAACTTATGCCTTGCGGCAAACTTAAAAAAAATAATGTTCAGCACCTGAAGCTCAAGAAAGACATCGACGACAACCGTACAACGCTCGCTCCGACGCTCGTGCGTGTGCTAAAAGAAGCTACGATTGTTACGACTGATCGCCGGACGTTCTTTGCATTGTTCGCGGCGTAGCGCCTTATGCAAGATCCTTATACAGGTGGTGGAGGTGACAGTGATGCCCTCAACCTGGAGCTACGCAGCCGAGCGTTGCCTACCCCTTCTGCGATGCCTGAGGCCGGCACCCAACCTACCCCGTCCCCTCCATCACCTGTCATCTGTTCCGGCGCAGCGCAGCAGCGTGACGCAGCCATCTTCAGCGGGGCAGATGAAACGGATGTGGAAGACTGGTTAGCCTCATATGAACGCGTAAGTGCATACAAGTGGGACGACGCCGTGAAGCCCACAAAGTTAATTTGTGAAATACATTCATGTGGTTTTGGGTAGAGTTCAAAAAAAAAAAAAATAATCACACACATAAATGCATGCATTTTCCGTTCGCTATTTTTCTGAATACTGATTTATGTATATGTCTGTTCTTTTTGTAGCCTCACTAGAGTGTTCAGCGTCTACTAAATTAAAAAAAAATTACGTGGTTAGCTCTTTCTTTTTATAAGGCATACATGTGTGCCTAACCTATGGAAAGAAACATTTTCTGGTTCTCTTCTCGGATAAAACATATTTTTTTGTTTTGCGCGCGGTTTGTGGAATACAGTTGTTTTGATGAGGAGAGCTAACAGAAAATGTTCTTGGCAGCTCTGCAAATGACATGTTTTCTATATCCTAAAGAACTACATTTTAGGACAGGAGTAAGGTAACTGATTGTTGTCTATGTGGGTCCCATTAATGCCGCGTAAATAAATTGTTGCTATATGCACGAGCAAAGACAACACTGCTACTGGTGTAGCCGCCAGAAATGAATAATCTATGAATCTGATGATGTCGATGATGATGAAATTGACATCTTATGCAGAACTACGGTCGAGTTTTTCATTTGCCCTTCTTTACTTGCAACTTCGTGCTGCCCTATACTGACTCGACAAACCACAGGAAATGAAATTGATACTGTTTCTGAAAGTTAAGGAAATCCGGAAAGTTAATTAAATTTGATTCCTGCAATGAGCTATTGTTATACTAGACAAATAAACATATATGGTGTTTTGGTACGTTTCACTTTGCATTAGATCGAGGTTTCTTGAGAAGAGCCCGTCAGCACGTATTTAGAGAAAGATAAACTGGCGCAAAACATGGAGCGAAGAAGTAACATGACAGCAAAACGCTTTGTTTCTTCGTCCCGTGTTCGGCGCTGGCATACTTTTCTTTATGCCCAAGCCTCCGCCCGGAGGAGCGTATTTCCCCACGTCCTTCATTCTATCGTCCTTTTTTTTTTTGTAATTGCACTACAATGAATTAAAGTTAATATGCTTCTCCGAGCACATCATCATTTATTACGTGCCTTATTTCATTGATTTCATCATCACCTCTAATACACCCACTGCTGGGCGAGGCCTGTCCCATTTTCCTCCTATTAACCAGGTCTTGTGATAGCTGCATCCTTTGTCCCCTGCCAGTTTCCTAACCTCATTTACCCACATAATTTATAGCCGCCCCTGCTAAGATTTCCTTTTTTTTTGCAATCCAATTGGTTACTCCTAAGACCATTGGTTATCCTCTATTCGCAATACGTGCCCTATCTAATGCTAATCTACCAAAAAAAAAAGCGCGCTATAATAACCACCTAAAATATTATTCAGTATTGTCGGCTGTTCAGGAAGCTTTGTTGCCGGAAATATTAGTCATGACATCTCATCTGCAGGTAGTCAGAAAAAATATTAGCTCAATCCTTTTTCCACTTCATGGTGTTGTAATGTTGCGATTAGCCTTTAAAATACCGACCTTGCATAAGGATAATAATGGTCTTGAATTAAAATTTCATGTTTTATATATTTCGTGTTATGCGCAAAAAGCTTCGTATATAAACTATTGCTTGAAGGTTCTTCCTAAAGCATTTCGACTTTTTGAAAGTCACAATAAAGACTCTGCTGATCATTCTCACTATGACTGCAATTTTTGTTTCAGTTTTGGAACTGATATTATGTTGTACTTCTTAAATGCTGCAATGGCAGTTTCATCTGCTGTCGCAGATAATTTCCACACTATTTTCCTATTTGACACTGCAGGTAAGAAGGCTAGGGGCATAATTGTTTTATGACCAGCCATTTGAGGAAGAGGATATTGCGCTTGGTCTAAAATTACATATCAGGTTTTGTTGCAAGAAAACTTTTTCTGCGAGTTTGATACTTTCAAATTTCGACTGACAGTTTTCGTAAATTTTAACGATGACTCGAAATATTGGCCATAATCATGTCTGCCGAAATGGTAATCAGTTGCTTATCATTACGGGAAGTTTTCGTGCTAACGCATTTTTGCCGTTGAAATTCGTTTAATAGCAAATTGCCGCCTTGAAAATTTAAGCCAACGCGCCACTGACTTCTACTGCTGGCTCTTGTAGAAAAATAACGAGCTTGCGCTAACGCTAACTAGTAAGAAGTAAACCTAAGTTTGTGAAAGAACCACAGATTCTATCCAACGTTCAGATCATGAAGTCCATGAAACCACTTTGCAAGAGTAGAGTACTCTATGACAGCCTCGAACTGTAATTCTGTTGAGATTATTACATGTATACTGTATACTGCCGGTGGCCTTTAGGTTATGTTTGGGATCGCTTCCTTTTCCCCTGCTTTGTCTACAGTTGTGTTTCAGGGAAAAAATACCATCTTCTTCAGCTGGAAATGCTCACAGAAATTTGGCTCTCTTGCACAAAAATTGCCTATTCAATAATGTTAGATGCTCATTTTTCTATATTGATATAGAAATGCGTTTCACGCGCCGTTGAAACCTTGATACCTTGCTGAAGTATATAGATACACTATCCAAGCGACTTCGTTAAGTCACTATGTCTAAGAATGTGGCGAACATGGGAAAAGCCACGTGTTTGCACTTTGCACCCAAAGGCCGTACGCATTTCAAATCGCTGGGCAGATGCTGAGCAAAGCTGCTTTGGAAAAATAGCTTGCGCAATTGGGGATTTTCGATCGTTTTCACTTTCATTTCATTTCATTTATTGATCCCTTAAAGGCCCGAAGGCATTACATAAGGGGGGGCTTATTGGTTTACAACGGCGATGATGGGAACGTGCATAACAATAAAAAGAACAAACATAGAAACAAACATAAAGGGGGTTGTAGTCATATCAGGGTTTCCCAGCAAATGATACATCATTTATTAAAGATATGTCAAGCAATACTCGCTACAAAGAGCGCAGAAGTGATCAAGATCTATGCGAGGTGAATTTTTATTTTCTCGCGGAATGTTTTGTGATCAGTGCATGCAGCGATGTCGTTAGGCAGTGAATTCCATAGTGCTATTGCGTTGGGGAAAAATGAGTTGTTGTAAGCAGACGTGTGGCCACTGATGCGTGCTATCGGGTTACCGTGACTTAGCCGGGAGGACGTTCGTAGTGGGGCGGTTAATAGAGCGTGCCGTGATCTTGTGTTATGATAAAATGTATGAAGTAAGCATCGTCGCTTATAGCATATTTGTTCCGGTACGACGACCTTCTGCGAGTACAAAATGGCGCTCAGTAATTTACTTCTTCCTGGGAACCGTTTCAGAAACATGTACCACTCATTTACCCAAAATACGTGTACACTTCTGAAAACGTCGCTAGCTATAGCTAGGTTGCCAGAAACATTACAAATTTTGGCTCAGAAAAGGGTATTTAGGGATGGAAATGTCTTTATCAAAACTCATGAGTGCACTCGATCTGTATAACATTTATTTGTAAGAAATAACCAGCGTGTAATGGCTGACGAAGTTGACGCCAACTATTCTGCGACACGGGCCTTTTGCGAAACCGAATAATGAAACATGCAACAAATACAAGTTATAGGGCACGTAAAGTGGGGCGTTGTGCCATTTCGTTTGTGTTGTTTTCATATTCAATGTTCTCGAACGTTCTTATATGTTAAACAGACATAAATTATTTCCAGGAAACACATGGAGGACGTGAAATCTGCATTTGTTTCTTCTGTCTGGAGTTTCACGCTGCCGTTATAGCTACACCGCCACACATGCCGACGACGTAATTCAGGGTGATGTTGCAAAATGAAATGAGCTCCTTATTTAAAAAAGAAGCTGTTAAACAATATCTTTCTCGACTGTGTCTGCACTTCAGACGTCTGAGCACATCCATCACTCTAAAATTGCAGCCAGAGCGCTTATCCAGAATACACAGTTAACATGCAAATCACCTCGCCGTATGGCTAGCAGGCTGCAGAAGAACACCCAACACAACGCACAAAATATCATCGGCAAGAAAAAAAAGCACATTTGCAACAAACACCACAAGACGGAAGCCCACTTTCGCCACAAATGACACAATGTGAGAGTGATCCGATCGAGACTATGCTCGCGCAGATGAGCTTCGTAGCACTCGAGCTTCGTACGCTTCGACGAGCTTCGTAGCATAAAGATGCCACGTCTTGCTTTTTTTTTTAATAACTTTGTTTATTGCCTGAGGGCATTATGGAATATGTAAAAAAAATTGAAACGAGTATTAAATGAAAGGAAAAAGGTTTGCTGTTGTAATAAAGTTCAAGAGAGAGCGATGATACGGCCCTTGCGTCCATGCAATGCATGGAGATGAATTGTCCGGCGTAAGGCCCACTACCGTCAGGTGCCAATTCTTGTCGGCTTCAGGGCCTGGGAAACCCACAACAAGTGGTGAATGTCTGCCTCATGATCTTCTGACTTGCAGATCGGACATACTGGATGTTGATATAAATATCGATATTGAGGCCATGTTCGTGCCACAGCAGGTGTGAGGGCAACCCCGACCAGGATCCTCCGTAGCGCAACCTCCTCTTGTTGAGTTCAGAACTATGCCGTTCACTAGAGTCCTCTGCAGGGAGGGGGGAGAAAAAATATCGGCGGATAAACTTAACACTACTGCCATGTAAGAATGCGAAACGAGCACTTTAGTTTACATGGCTTTACGTTGTAAACAAGTTATCATGCTGTATTTAATATTCAATGTGGGTAATGAATCCAGGCTGTGAATCATGGCCATGCGCAATGTTCGTATAAACTCTATGCTTACATTACGGTATCATGTGACGTCGTGCAGCACAGTATGGCAGACCAATTAGTGCCCAAACATGTAGGCTGCCAACTCTACCTGTTAGAGGCTTCCTTGTTTGTGATATACACGACGTAGGAGCCTTGCTTTGTAATAAAAAATACACTGTTTTCGAGTTATCACCATTGCCCATGCATTTTTTCGTGGTGTTAGTACAATGTATTCCTGCACCGCCGGATTTCATGCTTATGCTAGGTATATAAAGCTCTTTCCGCAGAAACATTGCGCTTGAGGAAGCCATGAAGGAGAGTTTATGGTCTGCGCTGCATCACACGTACAAAAAACTGCAGAAGAGGTGAAGAATTTCGTTATGAGGCGGCAATTCAGCTGACAGACTTCTTTTGTCCAGGTTAAATCAAATTTTAGTGTACACAAGACAGGCATTTAAAAAAATTTCTTTAGCACCTTACACTCAATAAATCGTCACTCTATGAAGCGACAGTGTATGGGAGGAAGTAGCATTGATACGCAGTCTTGCTATGTATCTTTTGTTAGTAACACAGTTTTGTTAGTATCCCAAGTAGCACAAAGTGGGCTATAATGTGGCGGCCCGCACTGGGCCAATGGGGGAAACCTATATGTGCCCCATACCTGGATTGGCAACTCGTGCCCAGAGGGGCCCCGCATGGGCTACCCAATTTTGCTACAAGTGCTATGATGCACTGAGGGACAAGGCGGGAAATGTCAATACTAACATGGACAAGATAATCAAGGTAGCCGAGGAGTTCTATACGGACCTCTAAGGTAGCCAAAGTAGTCAGGAGAGAAATGAGATTGGTTGTAGTGAAGAGCAATTAGTCGTTCCGCCAGTAACAAAGGACAAGGTTAAGAAAGCCTTTGAAGCTATGAAAAGGGGGAAAGGATTTGGGGAGGTAAAATGCTGGAAGAACACTCATATTATCTTCATTCAGAAGAAAGGGGATGCTTAAGATTGAAAAAATAGAGACCAATCAGCTTACTATCCATTACGGACAAAGTATTTACTAATGTGGTCACTAATAGAATCTGAAGATCCTCAGACTTTAATCAACCAAACGATCAGCAGGATATTGGAAAAGATACTGTACCATCGATCACATTCATACTATCAACCAGATGATATAAAACTGCTCGGATTATGACTAGCTCCTATATATAGCATTAATTGAATACGAGAAAGCATTAGATCCGGTAGAAACCTCAGCAGTGGTGCAGGCGTTGCGAAATCAGGGAGTAGGTGAGCAATATGTGCAAGTACTGAACGGTATCTGTAGTAGCTGCACATTAACCATAGTTCTGCATAAAGAGAAAAAAACATTAAGATAGGTGTTAGCCAAGGGGACCCGATCCACGATCTTCCCAGTGCTATTTAAAGGCGATTAATAGGAATAGTTAGGCATCAGGATCGATGGAGAATATCTTAGTAATCTGCGATTCCCTTGACATTGCCTTGTTAAGTAACTCACATGGCCAATTGCAACTAATGAATAATGATCTAGATAAAAGCAGATAGGTAGGTCTAAAGATTAATATGCAGAGGTCTAATGTAATGTTTGACAGCCTAGGAAAGGAACAGCATTTTGATATAGGGAGCGAAGCGCTTGGAGTAAGAACATCCCCCTCCCCCCTTGCAAGAAAAAAAAAATCGAAAATGGTGGAGCGCGTGCGTATTCTCTGCACAATTTTGTGTTGCATGCAGACCTGAAATCACTGGCAGGAAAGTAAGCTTTACGGCGATATCCGATAGAAATATTTAGGATTAGATATTCATTCAAGTTCTTTTATATGACCTTTCGCAAATTTTATTACTTCTATCTTTATTGTAGGACTTTGTATTTTTCTACTTCTCTATCCTCCAATACTCGTATTTGCTCCTCCTTAACAATAAGTTCAGTCGTTCAGTCGGACACGACTGAACGACTTAACTGAACTGAACTGAACAATAAGATTATATTTTACTTACACGTTCCTCAAAGGCATCGATGCTTTACGACATTCCGAACATTTAAGATACTGCTTTTGTAACACACACACACACACACACACACACACACACACACACACACACACACACACACACACACACACACACACACACACACACACACACACACACACACACACACACACACACACACACACACACACACACACACACACACACACACACACACACACACACACACACACACACACACACACACACACACACACACACACACACACACACACACACACACACACACACACACACACACACACACACACACACACACACACACACACACACACACACACACACACACACACACACACACACACACACACACACACACACACACACACACACACACACACACACACACACACACACACACACACACACACACACACAAGCACCCCACCCCCTCAAAGGGAGAAGGTTATCTTACCTGGAGTCGTTCTCGTCTCTGCGCAGCCTGCTTATTACTGTCCAACCTCCACGGTAGCAGTTTGCTTGGGTATTTCCATGGAAACCTTCCTCTGGTTCTGCGTTCCTCCTCCCTAATCAGTGACTGCTCTGTCCTCACTAGCTACCATCGCAGCTTCAGGTTTCTCTGAATCTTTTATTAAATCCTCTACTTCGCCCCGCCCGTGACCGTAAAAAGGAATATTGCTCTGCTTGGTCACTGGACAGGCTCTGTCTGTAATTCTCGAAGGCTGCAGGAAACAACGCACTCCGAAGAACTTCTGCCAGCATTAATTTTTCATTCCATCATTATCGAAAATTTCTTAAAATGAACATCTCTTTGCGATAACAGTTCTTTATGCAGGAGTTGAATTATCGGTGCTGTCCCCTAGAGCAAGAATGCTGTACACATTGAAATGCCTATAAATGTGTTTTGTTTTTTTTTGCGATGTATATAACTTCGTGGCATATAAAGGATATGTTGTGATGGATGAAGAGTATGGTCATATAAATGGAAAAGGGTCAGCTGATGCAATGAAGTCCAGATGATGCGGTATCTGCGTTCAAGCGGCAGAAGACGAGTGTTGAGGCAGAGGTCTAGGCATTACATTTTGCCTTCTCCGTTAATGGAGCTGCCCAAATCGAAATTTCGCATTGAATGAGGCGGCAGAAAGAAATACTGCTGTAAAGGTCTTGGCTATCGTCTAATCAGCAAATGCGCCTACCTATTCGCTCTGATGCAGCCGAAATCATTTTATCTTGCAATTTATCTCAGTAAATACAATGCTCAGGTATGTGAACAGCAACTGAGCGCAGTACAGTGGTTACAGTATGTCGGCTGCATGCAATTTCTCCCATATAAAGCCTAGGACTGGCTTGCGAAGCCAGATAATTATGACGAAAATTAGAGGACTCACCTTGAACATAGACGCAGCTCCTCTCTCGTGTACCACGTGATTTCCTATTTGTTTTTTTGCGCATTGCTGCAGGGATTGCGCTTTACCTTTGCGGTCTTTCCTATATTCATGTCATCAACTACGCCCTCTGCGACACGTTCTGTATCTTATACTGCTTGAGTCATCATATTTCCTCAATCTCTTCAATCTGTCCGGTTTCTTATTTTGTGTGCCATTCGTTGTAGCCTCCGTGCTTGGAGAGTCATTTTCCCTAAAGCTGTCATTCACCACTGCACCGCTTAATACCCGGAGCCGAAATCATGCTGAACCTTCCTATTTGAGCGCCTGTACCTGGGAACGAACATGGGTGCAATAAGGCTTATACGAAAGGAAAATAACAAAAATGACGCATTCCTTATGTTTTCAACACACCAAGAAGGATAAAAATGAAGAAGGGGATGGTCTTTCTCTGAAATGGTCCGGTTACAGTACCTAATTTGAGGTTAGCAGCAGTCTTGTATGTCTCTATTTCTTTTGGTGTAGTATTAAGAAACTGTGTAATTCATGACGTCACACTAAGGAAGCAGACAACTTTCAAAGCGAATAGCTAACGGCCTGCATTTTCATTAGCTCGCACTAAAGAAATAACAAATGACGCATTTGTTTGAAAATAGCTTGCAGCATTTCTTTCTCTTTGGGTTTTGTGATAATTACAATTGTGTGCCTGAATGCCGAAAAATAAATGGTTGAAACGAGTTGGACGAATGTTGAGAAAGGGATTAATTTGTTTCTTTTATTCAGCTCTTGAGCGTGCTGAGCGGCTGGAGTTGCTTATCTGCAGGACTCCTCTTCAAAGGGAGGGCACATTCTTCGTTTAATGTTAACGCACTCTCCACCTTCGCAGTACCCGGCCTCGCATATCATTTCTCCATGACTCCAGTGAACCGAGAACTGAAAGGTAATGGAGAAACTGTACTGCGCGCCTGAAATCGATAGAGTGGCATTGTGTCGTCTGATCAGTTGCTCAATCTTTATAAAGTAATCAACCAAATGACTTCTATCGTTGGAACCCACACCACAGAAATGGAATATAGGTCTCTAATGTTGCCACAATATCTAGTTTGCTAAAGTTGGCCATATCTCACCGCAAGAATTCTTTTTTTTTTTTAAATTTAAGTAAATAGAACCTGAAAATACGGTACAGATGGTTTTGGGTCTGAATATATGAGGGCAGCGCACAGTACCGACCGCAGATTTTTAGCCACACAAACTACCCGTAACTATTCTTCCATTTCCAGCCAACTGCATGCGACATCTGGTAATACGTCTACATAAATACAGGGCTGAGGAGGTGAATCTTCATAAAAAAAAAAGAATAATAAACGTGCCGTTTTTGAAGGCCAGCATGATGACGAATATTTATTCTGGTGTACTGTGGCGATTACCTGTATAACCAGTATCGATAAATAGAAACACAATTCATAGTCTCACTGCACTTTTTCGCAGGTACGAAAAAAAAAGCAGTTATCAATGTTTCTGCGGCATTTTATTTTAATAATTAGCCTCGGTTACCATCACAAGTAGCAGCTATGTCACACGGAGCTGAAACATCAGCACTTCTGCTGTACATTTAGGATATTCGAACGAACTTGTAAGTTATGCTTTTCTACATATAAACTAATTGAGCACAGAGTAATTTTGAGTGACAGAACCTTTTAGATCGTAAACAGGAAATAACATAACTTCAGTGCGCCAGAAATAAAATGAACAACGAATGTTTTCTTCTCTGTTAGCTAATCTAATGGAGAAAACCTCGAGTAGAAATTGAATATTTTGTATAAATCTTCCTTTAAAACCCTGTGCTTCGTACTGTAATGTTTGCGCTAGCTAGGTTTAAGAAAACAAATCGTGAGGAGAACGTGCATTTTCACATCTTTGCACAGTGCTTCAGGTAACAAGTGCCACTTCTTAAAGAACGAAAGACACGGTCGTAAAACAGGGTATTAGCGCATGACTATATGCAGCCTTTACTTGGACATTGCCTACATATTCTTCCAGACAAGCAGAAGTTGTGATCAGCAAACATAGATTCGATTTTTATTGCTATTCTAAGCGCAAATTATAGCATGACAAATTTTACAATTGTGCCCAGACTTAGAGATTTTAGTTGATTCCTCCAGAAAAAAAAAAAAAAAAACCTGGAGCATACTGCTAATTTCCTTAGTGCACCTGGCATCAGAGCTATAACATTTGGGCTTTGACACAATACACTGCGCTCCAACGCCGCTATAGAAGCGACCTCACACTTCCTATTATTGAATTAGTTTACTGAAACTGAAGATATAAATGAGCCATCAGTTCCAAATATAAAAGAATGATGAGAGTTGGCGTTTCACTTTGAGCCTTAATTTAGTCAATGCGCTTAGTTTTATGCGGCTTCCTCAATCTCCATGCAGACATCGACGGCCCACCTCGAATAAACGACGAACAAGAATGGCAACACCCGAGATACCCGGAATGCTGGGAACACAATATTGTGTCACGTTTTGGTGACAACGCCGTCGGTGCCAAAATGAGGAAGGAGGCTTGAACTTCTTTGGAATAGACTGTTTATTAGCCTGACTAGCGCCAGCAAAAGAACTAAGCAATTGGCGGCAGTGATCGAAACAATCTTGCTCGGTGGTCGTCGAACAAAGAATGCCCGTCGCACGCGCCAGCGCTCAATTTAAAGGCGGCAAAAAAACTTCGAGATAAAACCGCAGACCGTGACTAGCATAACCCGGAACATTGCAGAAACACAAGCGAGTGGCCGAAATCTGCTAGGTACATCTCGATGCATCTTGCACGACAAAGAAAACGATAAAGCAGCCTCTCGCGACAACGAGCATGAACAAACAAAGAATAAAGAATATTTCCGTGCGCTAGAATCACAGTGATAAGATCGCATGCCGGCGGCTGCCGAAAAACAGCAAATAAAGATTTGAATGTTCGCAGCAATAGTTTGGAACTGTGTACTCCGCGAATGCACTAATGGAGTAACGCCGAGCCAGCGAGATCCCAAGAATATATCAGCCTGACACGCATATGCAAACCTATCCTGAAGATCAGAATAAAGCTGCGAGTGAGCGAAAAGAGATGAAGGTAATACTGTACTACTTCCCAGCTGCCTAAGCGCAAAGAAGTCCAGTGTACTTACCTGACATCTCAATCCGTCTTCAAGGTTCTGGCCCTTTTCGTCCTTGCAGAAAGGCACATCAAAGTTCTGCAAAATAGATGTACAGGCTCCTGTCCGTTTAAAGCTTATACATTCAATGAAATATATATAAAATATAACAATAACGACGCAAGTTAATTCACCGCAAACCTCGAAGTGTTACTATATATTCGCACTAGTTTTTGGTTAAAAAAAATTCAGGGGGCACTTTGGCTCACTAAAGCAAAGCAAAGCCGTAATTAAAGACGGGTGCCGTTAGACAGTAAAACGTAATTACCGGCAACCCAAAGTCCCAATTCTGTAAGCGTAAACCTTCACTAATTGCCTATAACCAATCATCTAATTAGCACAAGCATAATGATTAGATAATTACCCAGTCGAAAAGAACTACAAAATATCCTGTAGTTCTGACGTAACCATCAGATATTTCTGTAGTTCTGTAGTACTTTTGTGTAGTTCTGTAGTTTTTCTGTAGCATATGTCTGTTGTGTGTAGTTCTGTAGCACTTTTCTGTTGTAACTACAGAAATTTCTGATGTTACTAAAGAATATTCTTTTGTCACAACAGGTTTCCCGTCAAAAACCACACAGAAATTCTGTCGTAACATCACAAAATTTTCTGTAGTTTTTTTCCGACTTGGTAGGGTATTGTACTTCAGTCAATTACCAGTACAATGTATACTTATCAGTTAACCTTAGTTCCTTTTCAGCAAGCGCGAACTTGCACTAATGGCCTAATTAGCAACACTATGATAATTAGTTATTTAGTGTAATGAACTATCACTTCTCTCAATTTTAAGTGCACCCTCGCTTGACTACGTCCATATTTAGGAAACCAATGATTAGTTATTGAAGACAATTAGGTTATTAAGCCAATTGGTTATTAAATAATTAAATAAACTCAGTCCCACTTACTTGGAGCATCACTATACCATTTCTTTAAATGGTTGTATGGTTAGTAGCCAAAGTACAATTAGCCCCGTTTGAAATTCGCGCACTGTGACGTCACGACCATTTCGAACAATTGAAAATCGTGACATTTTTAACGACAACTGCTTACAGCGATGAGGCACTAAAGGCTTCCGCCTTAATATGATTTGTTTGAGTACCCCCGCATTCAGAGTGGAGGAACTAGGCGAGTAAATTTGTATGCACGAGTACTTCTTTTCAGAAACCGCTGGCCGCTTTTCGAAAAAATGTTTTCGTTTATATATTTCGATTATGCTTGTTTGTTACAAAACGCTCGGCAAAGGTGTGACAGTAGATTATAGCACTAACCTTGGGAGGGGTGAATGTTCCTTTCACTTTGCAAGTCCCCTGCTCCTCTTTTCCTAAAGTGGAGAAAGTAAAAAAAAAAAAAAAATGGGACGTAATTTGTACGCAAAGTATATTTTTGTCAAAAAAAGACAATACATAATGAATTATTCCTAAATGCCTCAAAAACAAAATATATCCCGCAGCATATCCACCTTACGTTCTTTGAAAAAGAATGCCACCCAAATGAAATGTAGTGTAGTTGGAAACACTACTGTGCGGGGTACGAAGTTCAGTCGGATGTAATATGCCCTGTAATCAATCTAGGGTTTGTAGATTTACCACTCTGGAATAGATGCAAAGGAATGACTCTCTAAAAGTCAAGAATTTACTCACCATTAGGGTCTGAGTACAAGGAGCTTCCTGCGAAATAAGTTGATTGTTAAATAGTCTCAGAGTGGTAAACTGCGTTGCTTAAAACATTAACATTAGACTTACTTTCCGCATTACTTTGCAGGAACCCCGTAACAGCCAGAAGAACAATGAAAATCAAAGACTTCATTGGACTCGGGCTGTCAAGAGAATTTCTCACCTGCGAATAACAAGAGTATGTACGGCAAGCATTAGAGTCTGATCGCATTATGCACCAAAAACGCATTTTAGTTTTTGGAGTCTGCGAAATGTCTAGAGCGACAACCATATATTTTAATTTCGAATGCATTCGGGCTATACTGTATCTCGCAGGCCTGTCTTAAGCCTTCCGCATTCTCGTGCTTATATACTCTGTTTTCGGTATTCTTCATGTGCGTCATATCTTATAGCTGCCCTGTTAGCTCCTTTGCAGTGACATCCACACTCCTTGACAGGTCCAGCCACGCTTATTTGCACTTCACAGCCTGTTCGACCCCGGTAGCTTCGTCACTCTCGGCGCTGCACTCAGTGGCACTGGAGGCCACAACCTTGTAAGCACGCGATACACATACGGCACGTGGAGGAGTTCGGACGGTGCCCGCCGTGTCGGGCGAATCTACCACGGGCTAGGCCACTACAAGACACGCGAAACGGCACAAAACTGCACATAATAGAGGCCAGGGAAATCGCCGAAGTGAACGTTTAAGAGAACGGTACAGTGCTCGCGAGCGAAAGCTGCTAACTTTCCTACCAATCGTCACTTGGCGTGGAAACTGCACCTTCCTGCACATTTGTGCACGCATCTAACCTGCCTCCTATGAGCCCGAACTTCAGGTAAAGGGTAGATACACATTGAACGGCATCTTCTACATTGCCCAATCATTAAAACGTCAATAGCACACTAGACTGTACTCATAATTTCGACTTCCGATTCGGAAAGCTGCATGCGTTTTGGCGAGCTCAACGGGTAACCATGATCACGACTCATCGTGACGCGGTAGAATCGCCGACTTGCGAGAAGAGCTCCGCTTCGGGAGAGGCCCTGCATGACATCGTGAACTCATGGTAAATCAAACCGCGGCAAAATATTGACAGGGATACCTCGGCTGTCGGAGCCGCATGAAGGTGCAAATGTACAGTTGCATATAGCAACTGGGCTTATTGTGCCACTAAAGTAAAGCTCATAAATTGGGAGCCGAATACAAAAATATAAAACGTAACTGTATCACCAACGCCGCGGCATATAGGTAATTTAGGAAATAGAGTTAGCTCACCTGTAACGCGATCGCAGCACCAAGGCCAGACAGAAGGCTGGAACCTTTCTTCATCCTCCTCACTTTCTTTATATGTTCTCAACGTCGTTTTTCACTCTACATTTTAAAGCTGCACAAAGAAACTATGTTCTACTATATATCGACGCTAAATGGATAGGTCTGCCTTCTTATATTTCGAATATATTCTGAAACCTCGTTTTCGGAGTGGTAATTACGTGAGAAATAATTACTTGCGTATTACGAGGTAATCACAGCCCGCCCTACACCAAAATGCTCTTTTCAAGTTTTCAATGAGATTTAATTTGAAAGTTTCTATTTTAATAAGCGTGCTCGCCGCTTTTGGATATCGTCGCCTCCTTTAGTGCTACACCATTTTTACGTTGAATAGCAGCGAAAATAAATACAGAGTTTTGAGTTACTGGACAAGTTCTTAACTCTACCGGTAGAATCGTTATGCAAATCCGCCTGTCAATACTCCCGAAGCGATGTAGAAAAAGAAAGCTGGATGTGAAACCGAAGTGAGTCGCTGACGCAGCTGCGCATATTTTCCGTACCAAACGAGACTCCTACATAGAGTTTCGTATTCCGTTTTTACTGTACGCCATCTTTCTGTGCCTCGGTGTACATGAAGCTGACACAGCAGCGTTAAGAATACGTACTCATCGAACACACAGTGTACGGATTTAAGCCAGCCTCTAAAATTACGCCGCGGCTCTTCTACGATGTGCCATGCAAATTATATCGCTCTGTCGGCTTCCAAAAATAATGACCACGCAACTGACAATGAGTAGCTGAAAGTTATATGAGTGTACGCTACGTGGCGCAGTACCACAGGCCGTACTGTATGCAGTGCACACATGATCTCCGAAGCAACGCATCTGTACCGAGATTCTTGGCCGTCTCTGGCCAACTGTGACCAGCAATTCCTAGACTTAATTATGCATAGCGTGGCGCTCCCGCGGTGACACACGGTTGGCGCTTTGGCGCAGAGTTTGGGTGTGATCGTTTACGACAAGCGCTCTCTGGCCAAACGAAGGCAGCGCACATTCGCTGGTGATGAAAGGCACTCGCCGTAGCTTTGAGGAATGGTGCCTATCAGGTATTGTGTGCTTCGGTGTACGGTTGGGATCATGTTGAACGTGGGCTGGTAGCCTTCGTTAGTGCATCGTTGTCGGGTTGATCGGGGAGGACGAAGCCGTCACAGATTTCTGCTAGGCCATAAAGAAATGTTGTACCAAGAATGCTCTGACCAAGGCCGTTGAAATTACGCTGCCTTTCAGCCAGTGACATCGGCCGGCTATCTGACGTTTGCACAATACATCTAGAACAGCAAGCATGGAAGTTGAGGTTGAAGCACATAACAGCAAATACCTACCGGCTCAGTGATACGCCGCGAAACAAAGTGCGTGGGATGTAAGTGTAGGACAGGCCCTTCGATTTTGGCACCGTTGTTTTTGCAACATGTGATCACCGGATTACTGCTCTGCTTCCTGCGCCTCTCTTGCGCTCAGTTTTGGTTTCATGCACAAAAAAGGGTTGGAATTCTTCCCGCTCCAATACTTCAGAAAACGGCTTTTCCTTCGTTTCAAAGACTAGAGTGATATTATATTGTTCATGGCTTCCAAGTACTCATGACTAACCACCCAAATTCGATAATTTCAAAGTTAATTAATGGGTTGGAAACAATTAGGTCGATAATTAGAGGCATTTTGAAGCATTTTTTGTACCTTGTGGAAGAATGGTTTGGTTTGGTTTGTGGGGTTTAACGTCTCAAAGCAACTCAGGTTATGAGAGACGCCGTAGTGGAGGACTCTGGAAGAATGGTTGTTGTTGCATTATATATACTATTTTCGTCGCCCTATTTTAAGGAATGTTTAAATTCCTACTTGCTACAGAGGGTAGACTAGGAATTTACCTTTTAAACTAACAAGTAAGTTGAATAGACTTGGGCGAAAATTATTCTAATAAGAAGACTCTCTTTACTCAATCTGGTATGGGGAGGCACTGTCATCCTTTAATGATTAATATTATTAATTGGTTCACAGGAAAGGAAAGGCGCAGTATCTGTCACACTTGTTTCTGTGGACACCTGAGTCGTGCCGTAAGGGAAGGGAGGAAGGTGGGAGTTAAAGTGGAAAGAGAGAAAGAGGAGCCGTAGTGGAGGGCTACGGAGGCATTTCGTCCACCTGGGGACCTTTGTGGTTTGTGCGGTTTACCGTCCCAAAGCGACTCAGGCTATGAGAGACGCCGTAGTGGAGGTTGGTTGGTTGGTTCATAGGAAGGGAAAGGCGCAGTATCTGTCACACTTGATCTGTGGACACCTGAACCGCGCCGTAGGGAAGGGATGAAGGTGGGAGTGA
This sequence comes from Amblyomma maculatum, assembly GCF_055883805.1. Taxonomy (NCBI): domain Eukaryota; kingdom Metazoa; phylum Arthropoda; class Arachnida; order Ixodida; family Ixodidae; genus Amblyomma; species Amblyomma maculatum. The sequence goes on from NC_139346.1 coordinate 123,212,502, forward strand.
AAGTGGATAGAGAGAAAGGGGGGCTGTAGTGGAGGGCTACGGAGTAATTTCGACCGCCTGGGGATCTTTAACGTGCGCTGACATCGCACAGCACACGGACGCCACTTCGTTTCGCCTCCATCGGAACGCAGCTGCAGAGGCCGGGATTCGATCTCGGGAACTCCGGCACAGTAGTCGGGCGTCTTACCACTGCACCACCCCAGCGGGGAGGACTCCGGAGGTAGTGGAGGAATCCGGAAATTTCGACCACCTGGGAGGCGTTGCAAAACAGGAAGAAATCCGAACCCGACCGCGGCGGATGCGTTTCGGTGGAGGCGAAATGAAGAAGCGTCCGTGCGCTGTGCGATGTCAGCGCACGTTAAAGATCCCCCTTACCCCGCCGGGGTGGCGCAGTGGTTACGGCGCTGTGCGACGTGCACTCACATCACACAGCACACGGGCGCCACTCCGTTTCGCCTCCAACGAAACGCAGCCGCTAAGGCCGAGATTCGATCCCGCTTCCTTGGGCACAGTAGTCGAGCGCCGTAACCACTGCGCCCCCCCCCCGGCGGGGTAAGGGGGATCTTTAACGTGCGCTGGCATCGCACAGCGCACGGACGCTTCTTCATTTCGCCTCCACCGAAACGCATCCGCCGCGGTCGGGTTCGGATTTCTTCCTGTTTTGCAACGCCTCCTGGTTTGAATACTGAGCAAAATGCCGAAGTTTTGCTGCCATTTAATGTCGCTCTTGGGTTGATTTAAAAATGCTATTTATTGTTAAGAACACAAAACTCTTCACAATATAGCCTCCGTTCTATTTGGCTGCAATTCTGGCGCTATGATCAAATGACGCTTTTACTTTTGGCTAATTCAGTCTTTAGTTCCGTTATTGTACCCGCTGAACGATGTAAGCTCGGCTTGCGTCTCTAATTCATTCCCACTGTTTGCTCTCAGAACCGTTATGTAATGACTTGAACCTCCTCAATGTTTACTGAGCCCTTGCAGCGCCTTTTTGTCTCAATGTGAAGAGATAGCTATATAGCTAAAATGACATTAGCATGCGTTTTTATTCCAGTCTGAACTCGTCCCTTTCCTTAAGATCGCACGTAATTATTTCAATTATGAAAAGCCTCCTGGGTATCTAACAAATTTCCCGTATTATAGAAAGCATATTCGTCTTTAACCATGTCAACATACATGTAACATTCACACACCTAATCTGATACTGATCGCTTTATAACACTTGAAGACCTTGAAGGTCCTTGAAGTAATGAGGCAGTCAATTGTCGGTGCCGCCCTTTTATCAACATAATTTATGCAACGTACGTGTTGCATGCAGATGCATTTTTTGGGCCATTGTTAGTATGTTATCCGTGAATGTTCTTTTTTTTTGTGATGTGAACCTTTGCTTTTGGTCTTCACTATTTCATTAAACCTGATCGATCAGGGGCGAGGGGGGCATTCGGTCGCGGCGAAAGAGCGGACACAGTTCACATGCACTCCGCAAACTGTCATTTGCGGCCGGAACAACTCATGGCATACATCTCAAATTGGCATCACCTGCCTGCAACCTACTGACACCTACCCTTCTCTGTTTGGCCAACCACATCAAGATACAAGTTCATCTTTTTGCTCACCCCGCTACGCTAAAAGGCTAAGCCTCGCAGTGCCGACACCGTACGCCGTAAGAGACGCAGCTTCGCGCTCGGACGCCCCAGCACGTCACTGCCCTGACGGCGGAACGGAACTGTTTGTAGTAGAGGGAGAAGATATGTCACCCTCGGAATGGCTGCCAATGGCTGCCAATCAGTGCACGACAACCGAAGCCAGAATCGCAAAGCCTCCCCAACCATTACGCGGAAACTGCCTCAAGCCACGGTGGGACGCCGGCCCCGAACGCCCCAACTCTCTGTCACAAACTACTCCAAGCTACCCATTGGCGACCATTAAGATCAGCCCCCGCCCCCATGGCGGTCTGAATTCCTCGATTTTAAACGGCATTTTGCTTCACGATGCCATTTTACAAGCAGCAGGTCATGACGTGGCGACGGCAGTGGCACACCACTTGTCCAGCTATGCCACATGCCCTGCAAATTGGCAAGTTGTCGGTGGTAAGCCAAGGTTGGAAACGTTGGGGGTGCGGCCGAACAGCAAGAACGGGAATGACTCCAGGGGAAGATCAAAAAGTACTAAACACTTGGCTGTCAGGATATTTCAGCGTAAGTAAGCGGCGCTGAAATAGGATGCGCAGCAGCAGGAGGCGTTCCAACAGGAGGCGGTTGACAAGCTGACGGTATGGCCTCGGATACTTACTCCCAGATCATGTGTTGAAGCGTTGATGCCAGATTTGATGGCAGCTCGGCCCAGAGGGAAGCAGCTACAGCTGCCGAGCGACCTCCTCACGGACAAACTGCTGGATCTGGATCTCGAGAGAACTGATGACTGCTGTCGTCACGTCGACGTTGTTCTAGTCCTGTGCTGAGAGCAATCGAGAGAAGACTCACCCTCGAAGCAGCTCGTCATAACTCTGACGCAGATTGACGATCTCGCTTGGGGAGATGGGGCTCTTGAGGTCAAGCATGTGAGAGGCGTCGCCCTCAAAGCCCTCGAGCGCATGCTTAATGCGGTCAACCTGCGCCATTCATGCACTGAAGTGCTTGCATAGGTCGAGGACGTCTTCGATATAACTGCTGAAGCTTTCACTAACATGCTGGGAGCGAGAGCGACGACGCTGCTCAGCGCGAAGTTTGCATGCCAATAAAGTGGTCTTGAAAGCAGACCAGGTGGTGAAGTCCGATTCGTGGTTTTTGAACCATAGGTTCGCAAAATCCGTCAAGTAGAAGACCACACTTGTTAGCTTCATGCTGCCGTCTCACCGGTTGTGAGCGCTCACCGGTCGTAGGAGGACAGCCAGTCTTCCACATCAAGATCGTCCGCGCCACTGAAAATAGCACGATCCCGTTGAAGAAGCGCATCAGGGCAGGGTGCGGGTGGCGATGAAAAAGCGATTGGTTGGATGGCGTAAGATGACATCGTGGTAACGAGGGTACTTCTGTGTAGCTCCAAAATTAGTCCTCGCACACTCCATATAACAAGCTTTACGGCAGAGCGAGCCACTTGCAGGTCCTGGCTCGATCAGCTGGTGATCGCGTCTCTTGCCGGTGCGCTGGCGCCAGGTCATATTTTTTAGAATTAAAATAAAATTTGACTGAAGAACATTTTAGGCAGAAGGGACCGGCGGATTTGTGCGTATGCCCGATTCTAGTCAAGCGTCTTATTTTCAGATTTTTATTTAGAGCGCTATCTCCAATTATCGATTTCCGAGTTTCGCGTTTCTCTGGCCATAGTATCTCATGTGTTGTATAGGAGGCGTGATGTGTCCATGCGCCGCATGCTGTCTCATCTCGCGTTGCGCCGCAAACATCGTTTTCATTATTGTCCCCAGCCACAGGGTCATTATGCTATCTCTGGAGCTGATCACGGTTCATGTAAACCTGCACCACATTTTAGCGCTGTGCAGTAAACATCGTATTCAAAAAGGTTTTACCGCAAAACACACTCGTGCTTTGCACTCAACATAACCGTCTTCATGAGTTTCCTCTGCACTACCCCTTCATTTATTTTCTTAAATACGCCATGCACATAGGCCAAGTCGTCTCAGACAGGCTGCTTAGGCCATCGAAGAACCCGGGCTAGTCCGTCACCGAAAAGCTTAAAAAGTGCGGAATAAAGCCATTATGAAAGCGGCAGCACAGACTCTGGCATCGGCTGAAAGCCAATACAAGTGGAACTGAACTCAAGGATAGGGGATCGCCTAAAATATTTTCGCTTCTAAAAGTACAAACTGGAACAGCTATTATAGCTTGTTACCTTCTTGTGACCTTGCTCAGGTCAGTCATGGTACCTATTTTTAGAGGTTTAGCATCCCTGCCTTCCGCCCTCCTTTTCTGCTCTCTCTAGAGGTAACGGTAATCAGGTAATGCACTGCTGTAGGTTTGTTATACCACAAATCTTGAATAAATTATCCAATTTATGACGCTTTCACACAATGTATACCCAAAAATGAAAGGAATCGAGCACTAATTTCGTACAAATCATGACTGTACGAAAACAGCATACTTTAAAAATCTATAGGGCACCAAATGCCGCCCTTAAAATAGGAGCTGCCTTTCAGCCGCACCGATTTTATTATCGTGCATTGTACGCCGACAAAAAAGTTTTGTTCATCACCCTCGGCGATCCTCGGGATATTCCATTTATTTCATATTTTTGCACTTTCATTGTTTGCACTTGCCGACGTGGCAAATATTCGTTTTGTTATTGCGGTTAGTAATGCACTGACAGAAAAAAAAAGATATAATTTTACATCCCCCGATTTACGACAAAATGGTAGGCCATGGGATGAATCATTAAAAATTGCACATTCCAGCAGCATTCAGCGCCTCCTAAATCTGACATTTAAATTGAAGACCACGACGCTTAGATTTAAATGCACAATCATTTACACACGAGATATCTTGTGGTGTATGCCGGAAACATACAATAAAGATCGGGAGCGCTCAAGGAAACAATTACACAATGTCAGGTTTACGTAAACCGCTACTTGCCTGCGCTGTATCGATGTGATAGATTCAACGACTGCTTAATCCATCCGACGGCAATGATGCGAAATGTGTTCCGTGCGTCTAGTCTTTATGTATATGTGAAAACTGCCTCGAACGGATATGGGTAGACATTATGTCCGGATGAGTGGCCTAGATTTCAAGACCAATTTTTTTTTCACACATCAATACACCTAAATCCGATGCAAGGTCCTGAAGTGCACAACAGAGAGTTTTAATACAATATGTGACTTTCTATTTTTGAGCCTAACTTTCTAGTGAGGATTTAATGGCTTGGCCACAATCATTGTGATAACAATACATGCGTGCAAACGTATCCATTTTTTACTTAAGTCAGAATTTTTTTGAATATTTTGTCCAGCTGTAGACTACCTTGCAAAAGGCAATGTAAGTTGCGAAACAACAGGAAAATGATATTTTTGTGGATATAATGACTGACAAATACTCATGCCTTGTTACGCCTAGCAATGTTGTTGTACACCTTGGTTATTTTTATGCTTAGTGATTCTGGCGAAAGAAGCTGCGAAATCTATTGGCAATGAGTGGTTCATAAATTACGTAATACCTGAAATCGTTTTAGGCCAAATATCACGCTATATTTATTGAAACCTGAATCTCTGTGATTACTGTAGTATGTAAATGCGTTCGTAAAAAATGTTCAACGAATTGCAAAGGTGCACCTTGTGGATTGACGCAAATATTCGGTGAGGAGGATCCATTGTGAGTCAAAGCCGCTCCGTGGAGCAGGTAAGACTGCTCCGCTGATTTCGACGGAGCCGCCCGGAATTTTGCGTGGCATATTCCTTCAGCGGCTCTCTCAGCAGCCTGTCGTCGTCGCTGCGCCAGCTCCACCCTTAGCACTTTGTAGCAGATTCCCGTCGCGAACTGGCGCTCTCTCTCGGCGACAGTGGGTCGGTTGGCAGCCTGAGCTGACAGAGCAGTTGCAAAGTTATGCACGAAAACTGTATGCCCTTGTATTTCGTAAATTTGAGGTCATTCAGTTTCTGCTCTGCTTAGCTTTACTGTGCACCGCAACATTTTTAATTTGAAAACGTGAGCTCCTATTTTGTGCGGCCGCGTTCGGCTGTGTGAACATGAACGAAATAAGCGCGTACAGATCGAAACGCGGCTGCCGAGGCCGGGATGTGGGATTGAATTCCTGGCCTCGACGGCCGGCCGGATGGAAGCGAAAATGCAAGGCGCCCGTGTGCTGTGCAATGTCAGTGCACGTTAAAGAACCCCAGGTGGTGAAATTTACGGTGTCCTCCCCTACGCCGTCTCTAATATTCTGAGCCGCTTTGGGACGTTAAACCTCACAAACCAAACCAAACCAAACCTAACCGGACTGTTGATATTAACATTTCAAGAAGCAGCGGTAGCAACACTGAGCTGTTATAGGTTAAAAAAAAAGCGACACTCCTACATAAAGCGCGGCTAGGCAAGCTCAAGGGATAGCGGGGCTTACTTCCTGTTTTTTTTTTACTTTAATCCTGTGGTGGCACCCGTCTCCTCCTTAACCTGTAATTTTCGAGAATAATAATAATAATAATTGGTTTACAGGTAAGGCAAGTCACGGTATCTGTCACACTTGTGAACACCTGAACCGTGCCGTAAGGGAACGGGGAAGGTGGGAGTAAAAGTGAAAATAGAGAACGAAGAGCCGTAGTGGAGGGCCCGAGAGTAATTTAGACCCACTGGAGATTTGTAACGTGCGCGGACGTTGCACAGCACACGGACGCCTCTCCGTTGCGCCTGCATATATACGTATGGAATGAATGAATAAATGAAAAAAACTTTATTTATACAAAGGGAACTCTTTCGGCATGGATGGAGCCCTCAGTCCAATACCCCAGTGGCCTTTGCCGTTTTGCGCGCTCTGTCGATCAGTTTGAGCTGGTCATCAGGTGTCGAGCAGGACAGCGCAGCCTCCCACTGCTCCGGTGTTGGTGTGGTGTTTATTGGCACTACCTGTGTTTGTGACACGACCACACAGCATGGTAGAGGGTAGGGGGTTGCCCGCATAGTGGAGATTTATTCTCATATGTTGTGGGATGGTTTTTACTGAGTGGACTCAGGTTGGGGTATGTGTTAGTCTGTAACTGTCTTCAGGCAACCGATTGCTCTGGTCTTCGTGGGGTGGTGGGTACATCCTACTTGAGGCTCTTTGATGTTCAAGGATGGCTTCATAGCGCCTAGTGACTGCGTCCAGATCCCCGTCGTTGTGCTGGCGTATGCTTGGGCATTGACGTCGGTACGTTGGCTACCTTTGACAGTATCATGGCCCAGTGTACACGTTATGAAGCTTCGAAAACGTGATTTTCCTTGCCTTGAGTGTGCGGATGGCCACAGTGAATATGCGTGCGCTGCTATATCTTCTGCATGCTTCTTGCGAGTCCGTAATGATTTGTGTAGTAGCCTCCTCGCCCTGGTAGGTGATAGCGAGATCGATTGCCGCTTCCTCAGCCTCGAGAATGTTGTTGCTCTTGATCGAGGCGCAGTTGTTTTTCCTAAGCTGGTGATCAACCACGCTGGTTAAGCTTCGTATTGTTCTTTGTATGCGGTAGCATTGTAGTACAATATATTTGTTTCCCTGCGAACCTTCTTTCGTGTGTCTCCGATCTTGCCTCTCTTCTGGCCTTGTGTATTTTGGGATGCATGTTTTTTGGAATCGGGTTGACCTTAATGATCTCTCTTTTCCTTCGGTATGCTTCCCGTGCTATTTATTTCTGCGCAAGCGTCTCTCATGCCCAGTATATTCAGCGTGTTCCATCCCTTTTGCGTCTGCATGAGTCTTATTTCCTGTGCGAGAAGATGGGCCTCGATGTGCTCTTGCACTTTATTGTTTATGCCCAGTTCAGAGAATTTTTCCGTCGAGGTGTTGACCAGCAGTCCAAGCGCGCATTTGTAAGCTTTCCTCAGGATTGCCTCCAGTTGTTCCTTTTCCTGTTCTAGCGCAATTTGGTAGGGGACACAATATACAATGCGACTTACAACGAGGGCCTGTACCAGCCTACATGTGTCCTCGACGCAAGAATCTTCAACAGAAGACGAGGCATATCTGAGGAGGACACATCGAAACGATTTTCGAGTCTCCGCATAATTTTGCAGATGCTCGTCCATGTTCCGTTAGTAGGGCGGCTTCACAGTTACCCTAAAGAAGAGATCTCGGGCTATCTCGTGGGCCGCTTCGTTGTCAGGAACCAACGCATGTGTAGGGGTCCAAATTTGGCTAATGTTTCTGTTTAGTCATCTGCTGGCTAGAATCCTTGCCGCTTCCTGCGAGGCGAAAAGCAAGGCGCCCGTGTGCTTTGCAAATGTCAGTGCACGTTAAAGAACCCCAGGTGGTCGAAATTTCCGCGTCCTCCACTGCGCCGTTTCTCATAGTCCGAGTTGCTTTGGGATGGTAAACCCCAAAAGCCAACCAACCAACCAATCAGCTTCCGGCGAGACCTTACTCTTTCCAAAATTCCACATGGCCCTTTTGCTATCGCTAATTATGAAACTGGCTTCCCACGGTGGCTGCGTTTCGATGGAGCCGAGCCTTAGTGGCGTTCGTGTGCTGTGCGATGTCAGCGCATAGTAAGGATCCCCAGGTGGTCGAAATTACTCCTTAGCCCTCCACTACGGCTCCCCTTTCTCCCTTTTCACTTTCATTGCCACCTTCCTTCCCTTGCGCGTCCACATGCGCAACCGACTTGCTGTCCATGTTTAGTGCTTCTGCTCTCTGCTCTCTCCCCTCTGGGGGAGGTGTTGAAAGGTGGCAGTTCCTGGCCCTACGGGGCTGGGACGGTAAGTAAACGCCGCTTGCGGCAGGGGCTAGCCAGCCACCGAATTTTATCTGTTGTAGGCCGTCATTGCATCCGCCACTGCTTCTGTGGTGGAGGAGAAGGAGGACAAAACATCGTTATTTATTTAGTCAGCGAGGTAGGGGGGGGGGGGGGTCTTCAGTCCAGGGTCCCGTTTGCCGTGGCTGCAGTAACAGCGGGGCGAGCCAGCCATTACTGGCGCTCCGGGCAGGGGTCCTGCAGGGTGGCCTCCCAATCTTCCATGCAGGGGTTGAGGATTAAAGAAGGGGTGGTGGTGGTAAAAACATTTAATGTCAATGATATGAATAGTGGGGGCGAAGCCCCCTACATGGCACTTGGGTGCTCCCTCACTGTGAGGAGGGCACCCTTACAAAGCGAAGGATAGCCCTTGGAGCGCTATCCTTCTCATAGCACTGGAGACGATCCGGCGCTGGTCTTGAGCAGAAGTGCTGGTCAGTAGAGTTTCCCAGTAAGACTCCGCCACGGTCGGTGATGGGGGATGAGGGAAGGTGGGGCATGTGAGGAGGGTGTGTAGGAAATCTCATGGTTTGCCGCAAAGTTTGCATGAGGAGGGAAATTGATCTGGATATCTGGCATGTAGTAGTATGGGGTATGGAGCAGTGCGAGTTTGTAGTCGTCGCCTGTGTGCGGCCTGCGCTATGGTAAGGGCCGGGCTGGGGGTGCGTATTCTCTTCGTTTGTCCCGGTTATATGAGAGAGTATCGTGGAAGGAGAGCAGACGCTCCTCGGCCTGTAGAAGGGGCTCATCTCCTCCTGCCTGGAATGTGAGACCTCGGGCTAGAGAATGAGCCTCTTCGTTGCCAGGGCGGCCGGCATGTGCTGGCGTCCAGATAAGGGTTACAGGGTGCCGGGGCTGCCAGAAGCGTAGTAAGCGAGCAGCGGTGCGAGATATGTAGCCATTGGCATAGTTTAGAATGGCAGATTTGGAGTCAGAGATAATTATGTTGGCAGATGTAGAGGTCAGAGCAAGCGCAATGGCTGCCTCTTCTGCCTCTATGGCCGAATTGGTGATGATTGAGCTGGAGGTTAGAAGTTTTGCTTGATTGTCGGCTACCGCCAGGGCCATACGGTGGCCTGATGTATATTCCGCTGCGTCCACATAGACCACCTCATGGTCCTCGCTATACTGTTTGTGGAGGGCCCGAGCCCTTGCTATTCTGCGGTTCCCATCTCGCTCAGGGTGCATGTTCTTGGGGAGGGGGGGTATATTGAGGTTAGAGCGGAAGATAGAGGAAAGGGGGACACCCTTGGTAGGGTGTGTAGTTGGGTTTAGGTTTAATTTGGATAATAGAGCGCGGCCAGCCTCTGAGTTCGATAGACGGTATATTTGTGCCGTAAAGGTGGCTTCTGTAAGTTCCTCAAAGGTGTTGTGGACACCGAGTTTGAGAAGCCGATCGTTGGATGTGCTGGGGGGAAGGCGTAGAGCCATCGTCGTGCAACTCCGCAGGAGTGCGTTTACCCGGTCTCTCTCCTTCTGTCGGAGGGGTAGGTATGGAAGGGCATATACGGTGCGGCTTATGATGTAAGCCTGGGTGAGGCCAAGGGTGTTTCGCTCGCGTAGGACAGCCCGGCGGTTCGCTATGCGGCGAATCAGTCGGGTGGCCTGTTGAGCGTGTGTTTGGAGAGCCTTTATGACTTCTCCGTGCGTGCCATGGGAGTGGAGCATTAGCCCTAGCACTCGGATTAGCTTGGCACGCCCAAACCATGTGGTAGAGCGTTGCCCGCTCAACGCAATGTGGGCAGTCAAGGGAATAAAGGGAGGGGCCGGTACCTGAGGTTTAGGAGAAATGGTTTAATAAATGTATTAGTTTCCAGGCGGCGGTAAGTTGCAGCTTCTTGAGTAGACAGAGTGGGAGAAGGGGGAGTTATTGTACGGCGAGATAGCCTGTAGTGCTCAAGCCGTTCTGTGTATGTAAGGATCGGGGAGGCATACGTGTGATCCGGAAGAGGGGAGGCTCGGGGAAGGAGCGCGCGAGCGTGTCGATGGGCAGCTTCTTTGCCGGGCATCGACTGGCATCCCGGGATCCAGATGACACTGATCGTTTTCGGAGGATTAGCTACGAGGATTCGGCGGCTGGCGGCACCGATGCGTCCACGAAGATAGTTACAGCAGGCGGTGCGGGAATCTGACATGATGGTAGCTTGTGCATTAGTGGCGGCGGCCAGAGCGATGGCTGCTTCTTCGGCAATACTCGGTTCGGTGGTGCGAAGAGAGGCATAGGTGAGGAGAGTGCCCGCTGGAGATGTCACGGTAATGGCCATGTGTCCGTTAACAGCAATGTCTACGTACCGAGTATTCGGTTGGCTGTCCCATATTCGAGAGAGGTAAGCGGCTCTTGCCTGTCGGCGGTCTTAGGGATATTCTAAATGCATGTGGTTGGGGAGAGGTTTGACGGTAATGGCTCGGCGGATATTCTGTGGCAGATTTTCGCGGTTTTGGGTTGTTTAGGGCGAGGCAATATTGAGAGCTTGAAGGACACGTCTTCGAGTGGACGTGGCTGCTAAGCGGACAAGTTGCGCCAAGTGATATGCCTGATGCAACTCTTCAATGGTGTTATGAACGCCAAGGTGGAGTAAGGACGGTTGTTGTTGCGGCGCGCGTCTTTCTCTCCCTCTTCTTTTTCCTTTGTTCTCTATTTTCTCTTCTGTCCGCACGAGGTGGCTCAGCTTTCGTACCCGACCTCGGCGGCTGCGTTTCGATGGAGGCGAAACGAAAAGGCGTCCGTGTACTGTGCGATGTCAGCGCACGTTAAAGATTCCTAGGTGGTCGAAAGTACTCCGCAGCCCTCCACTACGGCTACTATTATCTCACTTTCCACTTTCACTCCCAGCTTACTCCCTTCCCTTACGGCGTGGTTGAGGTGACCACAGGAAACAATGCCTTTCCCAATCAATCAATCAATCAATCAATCAATCAATCAATCAATCAATCAATCAATCAATCAATCAATCAATCAATCAATCAATCAATCAATCAATTAATTAATCAATCAATCAATCAGGTGGCTCAGCTACAGAGCCAGTAGCAGGCCTGTGAATTTTCTTTTCCTTCTTCCTACAGCCACAGTAACAACTCCTTTCTGTGTTGAATATGGGAAGCATGTTACGAGGGAGGGGGGAATGATTACAGAGATGACTGACTATGACGCCACCAGAACATAATGACGTCCCACCCGACGTCACGACTGGTCATGACGTCACCAGGCGATTCACGCATGTACGAAGATGCGTGAATCGCCTGGTGTCCGATCAAGGCGTCCGAGCCGGCGTTTTCATTTGGCGCTTCCTCGAATGCCGCACCACACAGCATACAGAAGCAGACGCAATACAGTAGGTATAAGCGGCATTTCAAATTGGTTCCATCATCAGCCGAACTATACCGAGCGCAGGGCGAAGACCTCTCCCATTTCCCCCCAATTAACAAGGTCTTGTGCTAGCTGCATTCACTTGACCCCTGCCATTTTCTTAATCTCTTCCACCCACCTAATTGCTGGTCGTCCCCTGCTATGCTTACTTTCCTTTGGAAACCAATTAGTTACTCTTAGAAACCATCGGTTATCCTCTCTTCGAACTACATGTTCTGCCCATTCCATTTTGTTCTTAATTTCGACTAGAACATGAGTAACTTGAATTAATTCTCCGACCCACTCTGCACGCTTCGTATCTCTTAACGTTACACCTACTATATTTCGTTCCATGGCTCTCTTCGCTGTCCTCAACTTAAGTAACACATTTTTTCTTACGTACCATGCTTCTGCCCAAAAGATCAGTATCAGCAGGATGCAACTGTCATACACTTTCTTCTTGAGTCACACCGGTAAGCAGCTAGTCATAATGTTTGAGTGTATTCCAAATGCACTCCATCCCAATTTAATTTCAGTTATTTTCCTTTCCTTCTGAGGATCTGCTGTCACTACCTGTCCTAAGTAGACATATTCGTCTAAAACGTCCAACGCTTCGGCACCTATTTTAAACGGCTGTTCCTTTCTCAGGCTGTTCTCCATATTAATCTTTAGGCCTACCTTTTCAATTCTCCTGTCTAGAACATTTACCATTAGTTGCAGTTGGTCCTTTCAATTACGTAACAAGACAATATGATCAGCGAGTCGCAGATTATCGATACTCTACATCGACCCTGTTGCCTAACTACTTCCACTCCATACCATTGAATACACACTCTAAGCAAGCTGTAAATAGCACTGGGGAGATCGTATCTCCTCGCCTAACATCTTTCTTAATTGAAAGTTTATCACTTTCTTTATGCAGAACTATAGTTGCTGTACAGCCATTAATACATTTTCCAGTATTTTCGCATAAGGCTCACCTACACTATGATTTCGCAATACCTGCATGACCGCTGATTATGAAGCGAATCAAATGCTTTCTCAGAGTCAGTGAATGCTATGCATGGGGGCTGGTTATATTTCGAACACTTTTGTATCACCTGATTTATAGTGTGGATATGATCGATGGTAGCGTACCCTTTCCGAAATCCTGCTTGATCTTTTGGTTGATTAAAGTCTAAGGTTGTCCATATACTATTAGCGATTACGTTGATAAATATATCTTGTACGTAACTTACAGTAAGATGACTGGTCTTTATTTTTTGTAAGTCCTTAGCGTCTCCTTTCTTATGAATTAGGATTAGCGTTCTTTCAAGATTCCGGTACATTCGATGTTGTCAGGCATTGCGTATACGGGGTGGCCAGCTTTTCGAACACTATAGGCCCTTAATCCTTTAAGAAATCTCCAGTTACCTAATCCTCCCCAGCTGCTTTCCCGCTTTAAAAGCTTCTAAGACTTTCTTAACCTGGTCCTTCGTTACTGTCGGAATGACTGATTGCTCTTCATTAGAGCAAATCTCATTTTTGAAATTCGTTTCAAATTGGTTTATAGGAATGAAAAGGTCCAGTATCTGTCACAATTGCCTGCGGACACCTTAACCGAGCTTCAAGGGAAAGGAGGAAGGTGGAAGTGAAAAAGAGGGAAATAGGTGCCGTAGTAGAGGGCTTCGGACTACCACGCAATAGATTTTTCGCCTCATCGCACTTTAGTGGTTCGAAGTGCGTCATAGATTCTTTTTTTTTTTTTTTTTTCAGAGAAGTGAAATTCCGCGTACGTTTCTGGTAGAAAAAGGCAGTTTTGTGGCCAGTGAAGATGCATCTCGACTTTCCCGAGAGACGTGATAACTTGATAGCTCCTCCTCTTAGTCCACGTTTCCCATTTGTTCTTTATTGGCGCCACATTGGCGAATATAGTATGAAGACCGCTCTCCGACTCGATATACAGACTGCCAACGCTAGCTCAAAAATACGAATACACATGAAGGATACAACGATCTCTTTATTTATTTCAAGCGTACATCTGAACAGCATCTGCACTTACCGGACATATACGGAGTAGTGAGTAGTTATTTTGGCGAGAAATAATTTCAGAACGTGCTTTCGGATAGCTTATTCATTGAAGTTCGGTTCAAAATTAACAGCACCCGAGCACAAGAACTCTATTAAGGAATTGTAGCCGTAATTGGAAGGGTAAGAAATGTTACCTTTTTTAACGCGACAAACCCACCTAAACACGAAATGCAAAAAATAATGCTGAAGGGTTTTATTCGCGCTAACAGTTGGCCGGCTCCAACTAACCATCATAACAAAGAAAAAAGAATGTAAAAGGGAAACGAAAAAAAGGGAAGAACGGTCAATATCGGTACGTAAACTTTAGTAAAGCTCTCTTTAATGTAAACCTCTAGATGTAACCCAGTTTTGTTCCAGAAACGTTTTTTTAATAATGCTCAAGCCTTATTTGTAAAAGTAATGCCTGAAATCTGTATTATGGAGTAAGCACAAAAGCAATTCGAACATACATTGTGCATAATCGAGGGTACTGCGATGCTTCGCCCAACACAGGTAAATATAAATACGAATAGCACGCGTCTGTCACAAGCGCTAATGAGACATACTTTTATTTGGTGCCCACTCCGGCATCGGCCAACTAGCTAGGATATCTACTCAGTTGCGTACTATGTTATTCGCATCGAAATGTTTCACAGTACACAAACTGAGCAGGGGTTACAGCGCTCGACTACTGTTTCCAAGGATGCGGGATCGAATCCCGGCCTCGGCGGCAGCTTTTCGATGGAGGCGAAAAGCGAGTTGCCCGTGTGCTGTGCGATGTCAGTGCACCTTAAAGAACCCCAGGTGGTCGAAATTTCCGGAGTCCTCCACTACGGCGTCTCTCATAGCCTGAGTCTGTTTGGGACGTTAAACCCCACAAACCAAACCAAACCAAACCAAACCAAACTCAGTTATTCGCATCGAAATGTTTGACAGTACACAAACGGACTAGGCACTCATTGCTCTGTCGATTTCATTTTGTGCTGGCCATTTATTTTGTAGCATTGAATTGCAGAAACAATATTACCTAACCCAACTAACATAAAAGTTCAATCTGAAGAAAACATTATTAATGATCGCTTCGTTATCGTCTTCTGTAATCAAATATTTTCCCCGATCTCTTCATATAATGTTCAGTCGATTGTTGTAGAGCTGTAAAAAGAATATTTAAAACCAGAATCAAAACACTAATCTTATAAGCATTAAGCTGGCAGAGGTTTGCATGAATAGATTTGACTTACCTTTACCCTAAATCAGCTGGATGTGGCTCATTAGTTCACGTCAAATTCGCAATACCCTTTCCTGCCAATAACCCCAGTACCCAACCCCTTGAACGATGGGAGACAATGTTATCTAGCCCCTCCCTTTCGATTCAGCTCGCACTGACGGATAGGGGCCAGGAGCTGCTGGGAACATATAGGTCCAGCAACTAGAGAACTAGGGTGGTGCCTGCATGCACCACCGATGTACTTCGGGCCCAATAAATGTTGATTCATCATCAATATCAAATTTGCATGCGGGCTTCTAAGTGTTGCGGAGTAGGGGTGGCTGCGATGTATTTTCATAGGAATGATGAATGTGCTCGCCACTGCAGGGAAATTCGATGTAATTTCCGACAAGTTTCTGTGTCGGCCCATTTTGAAAAAAAAAAAAAAATAAGCCCATTTTACTCCTGCTTTCTCTCTCCGATCTCAGCGTAGACATTCATTTACGGTGACGTGAAGAGCCTGTTTGTTTAACGTGCGGACATAAGGTGTTCAAGGAGGGCTTGTTTGCCATTTGTGGAAGAAAGAACAAACATAGTAAACAATATTCAGTTATGTATTCAACAGGAGGCTAAAACGAAAGACAACCTTAACACGTCAACATAAAGTGCTCCCTACGAATAAGACAATATGTGTCGCTCTGTGGTGCTAAAGACAAAAAAAAAAACAGCCCATTGTGCACTTTCCAGGCTATTTAATAGCATCCTTTGCAGTTCACTGCCCAACGCGCTACGCGCACTAATTCTATAGAAAATAATTATAACAAAGCTTGATGGTATAACTCAGCACGAGCAAAAATCCTTGAAGCTAGGTGACTGCAAACGCCCAGCATAAGGTATGCAGTATATTGTAGACTATTCTACACAACTAGGCACTCAGGTTCGGGTTTCGAGTACCTAGGCCAAGCAGAGTGGCAGCCGAAGGCATGCCGATAGCCGTCTTCGTGCATGGCGAGATTGCACCAGTTTTCGCCGTCCGTACGATAGCAGAAGCGGCTACAGAAACTGACGTAAAAGGTCTGCCTGCCTGTTAGCTCTTCCAAGGAGCGCAGCTGTAGAAATGCCTTATCATCGCTGGCCGTGCTTTCCAATGCTTTGATGGCCAGTTCCAGGGCGAAAAGCTCCCTGATAAACCGCTCGTCAGCAGCCGTGTTCGCTTCGTCCCAACGACAAGTCCTCAAGGATGACCACCAGAAGCGTTTGGAGAGCTTCTCATCAATGTTGCGACCGCGACCGACTATGGCGTTCACAATACTCCGGGCCACTTGGAAGCCCAGGCCGCTGTAAGAAATCGCAGGCGAGCCGTGGATGTAGAAGGAGGGAGGGTAGAAAGCGAACATTCGGACTTGCAGAAAATTAGTGGAGATAAGGTAGTGAATGTCTCGAGTTCGCCATTTGAAGCGAGCCGTCATAGCTGGGTGCGATTGGCCAGTCTTCAGAACGGCGACCAGCGCTCTTCGAGTCTCAAGCCAGGAATCGAAATAGGTCGCTGAGCTGTTCGGAAAGTTTTTGTAGAGCCACTCGAGGCGACGTGTGTTGGACACTCTCACTATGCACCGTTCTTGGCAAGAACGTTTTATCTTTTCAACAGCGGTTCTCTTCGACTGCTCCGTTATGACGTCACTGTCTTGAACGAGCCGTACCAGCGTATCGATGGTATTCTGCACTACGTCTGAGGTCATTTGGATGTCGCCGTGTTCGAAACGCTTGACAAAGTCGTGCAGTATCTGCAGAAGACCAAATGATTCATGAACGGCTAGAAAGCAAAGCGTCTTGGTGATTTGCAGGCCGTGGTCATCGTAGGGATGGAGCAAATCGTAGTTGCGATGGACAGTCCAGACGTACGTGTAGGCGAACATCCACCCGACTACGTTAAGACTTCTCGCTCGTGGAAGGGAGGTAAGCGCTTCAGCTACAATTTGAAGACGGCGTTCATCATAAGCGAAAAATGTAGTCTCCGCAGTCAACGAAGCGTCATTCATGTGTCGCCTTAGGAGTGTTAGCCAGGACGGAGACGTTAAGTTGGGATTCATCTCCTGAATCTGTTGTACGGTAACAATAACGTCCTTGCTCTCATCGTCGCTGCAGGCAGTAAACTTCGACATCAGCGTGATCTCGTCACGACGCAAGGCATTGATTTCTTGCCTGCTCATGTTATGTCCACCGAGAAACTCTGCTGTCCCTCGTATAAGAGACTCGGTCCTCTTTTCGTCCTTGTACACCTGTTCAACTTGCCTTCGTCTCAGTTCCATCAAAGGGCCCGGCTCCTGGAATACAAAGGCAGTCGTGTGAAACTTTCTTGTGCTCCGTCTCAGGTCGAACAGCAGTGCGACTCTCCAGTTGATTACAAGGTCCAACAGGACGTCTAGAAGATCAACGTCTTTGGGTGGATCGTTTGGCCACGGTATCTTTCGCTCTTTCATGAAGCTCACGAAAGGATCCGGCTCGCCGCTCATTGGCCGCTCTAAGCATAGCTTGTAAACGGACAGAGCCTTCAGGTCCGCGCTGGATGTGCGGTGACTGCAATTTCCCGCCGTTTTGTACTTCTGCGAGTCGTAGGCCATGACATCAGTGTAGATTCTCGTCTCTCGTAGCTCCTGCTCCCACGGTGACGCCTTGGAGCCACAGACAAAGGCGTGCAGGCTGTGGCAAGGGTTGGCTGCGGCGTTCATCCGGGCGCGAAGTTCACTGGCGTGCAGCAAGCAGTCATCAGTGCCGCAGACGTCGGTGGCTTGGTGAGGGACCATGGCGGCCTTGATCTGGCGGAGGAAGAACAAGATGACGAAGCTGGACAACACGAGCAGCGAGAGGAGCACAGAGCTATAGAAGAAAACTTGGGAAGAGTGCTTGCGGCTCTGGTAGAGTAGCGATGAAATGCGACGAGTTGAGTGTTCCTGCGCGAGAAATGTCACGCAAGGCTTAGTTATCGCTGTAGGAGTTAAATATTTCGTATAAAGAGGAGCTTCTGAAGACACTGAGCAAATGGGGTTCAAATGTCTGAACTGTTGTAACATCTGTGTTTGTGTTTTTATTGCAGCAACAGTAGGGGGATTTTCACGCCCGGGGCTGCGTGAACAGATCCCTTATATGCATGTACTGAGGGTACGCTGAATTATCACAATCATACATGATTCAGTTTCAGTTTACCGAATAATTAAGTATGAATTGATTTAGAAACCCACGGAATAAAGCTCGCGGACATTGAGTGATACGTATAAGGCATGAACCCTGTACTGCTAAAGCGTCGCGGTCGAAACATGAACCAAGGTCAGGTGTTCGATAAGTGCCCTTGGTTCATACTGCTTGCTGATTCGTTATCACAAAGGGTCGCATTGCATGTCGCTAAAGCTTGAATGTGAAACGCGGGAATTAAGTGACAACCATACAGCTTGTGTTTTTGCCCTATAAGCAGCCACCAACAGGCCCCAATCTGTACGCAAAGATTTCATTAGGATTCACGAGGTCAAGGTAAAAGACGGTAGCTTGAGCGAGTACATAAGATGAAGGGGCAAAACGAAGAAAACGATTCCCTTCCACCCTCCGGCAAAAACCTCGGCCGCGCTGCCAAGTATTGAGGTCATTTAGGCTCTACATAGTTCACCTCTGTAATTTTCGCGTTGTGACTGTTTCTCCTGTCAATCAACCAAGGACCACGGGGCTAATGAGTTATATGTGAACCGATATTTCAAAGCACAGGCTTGAGAGTAACAATTATGTAAGCAATTTAACCGACAGATAGTGATTCATTACTTATTTGAGTGCTTCTGTTGGTTCCTAATCGCGCGAACGTGTCTACACTTTGTTTAGAGTAGGATTTCCCATGAGTAGCCGCTGCTTCGTATCCTGCTGTTGTTTTTAGAGTGCCGCTGCGACGTTTTGATAAAGCTAGACAGGTCATCACAGTACGACATCTACATTTGCAATGTTGCGGTGTTTAAATAGCACGGAATTTTGAACGCCCCATGATCTATGATATACCGGGTGTATTAGCGTGCACTTTCCAAACAGTTGAATACAGTAAGGTAGAAGCAGAAAACAAAAACCGTTTTATTAACAAACTCTCAACCGTGACCGACAAAATGTGGTCTGAAAACTGTTATAGATTGTAACTAAAGCGAACTAATTACCTTATGCTACCGAAACGGGGTAGTAGCAGCAAGTACGGATCTCAAAGCTGAGGTAATTAAGGCAAGGCTACATAAATGTTTGAAAGTAAAAAAAACTCATTTTCTGAAAGACGGCCGTGTGAGAAAATCCTGCGTCTTATTTTTCTTCATAACAAATCCGAAACCGAGACCGTCCTATGCGTGGAGAGATCGGTGGGAACGAGACTTTGGATAACCAAGTGTTACTATGAATAATAATTTTTTTATAATAATAATAATAATAATAATAATAATAATAATAATAATAATAATAATAATAATAATAATAATAATAATAATAATAATAATAATAATAATAATAATAATAATAATTGATTCACAGGAAAGGAAAGGCGCAGTATCTGCACACTTGTTCCGTGGAAACCTGACTTCGCCGTAAGGGAGGGGTGGAAGGTGGGAGTGAAAGTGGGGAGAGAGAAAGACGAGCCGTAGTGGAGGGCTTCGGAGTAACTTAGACCACCTGGGGATCTTTAACGTGCACTGATATCGCGCACGACTTCTGGTAACCACGTAAATGCGGTGCCGAATTCGAATACTCTACTATGTCGTGCCATACCTTTTAAAAATCTCGCTCTGTCGCTCTCAATCATAACAAACACACAGTTGGTAGGGATTATCCTTCCTTTCACCAGGCACGCCTGAATCG
This sequence comes from Amblyomma maculatum, assembly GCF_055883805.1. Lineage (NCBI taxonomy): Eukaryota > Metazoa > Arthropoda > Arachnida > Ixodida > Ixodidae > Amblyomma > Amblyomma maculatum. The sequence continues at coordinate 123,232,398 of NC_139346.1, forward strand.
GGATCGAATGGTTCTGAGCTCACTTACGTGCACCGTCACGAGCCATCTCTTCCTTCGTAATTCACTTCTCCCCTTTTTGAAATGTCGTTTTTCTAAGAATTGTGGCTTTTGCAGTACGTGTGGGCGATGGTAGACCGTAGTTCGAACAGCAAATATACATCAGAATCGTGAATATTATGCATAGATAGTACTATACCTTGACTATACCTTGACTATACCTCACTAAAGTGGCTTAGTGACACAGTCAGCCGCAGCAGAAGAGGCGACAGGAATTGCGCCTATTTCTGCGACTTTTGTGGGGTTGCTTCTTGATATCCGCCGATTGGGTATTTGTAGTTACATAGGTTATAGGTAGCGGCCACGTCATACCGTAATAAGATAGATGTACGTAATACCATAGAAAGACGCCTGCATAAACTCGAACATGTTTCACGTTTAAGAATGAACTGAAAGCTGTAAACTAAGCGTTGAGTGAGCATATCTCATCCTCATGACGTTTTAGGCAAAATATGTATACAAAGGTACGTAGCCAACTGCCACTGACACGAAGTTCTCACCCATGCACCGAGTTAAATACGGTTTTACGGGATATTCGCGCTAACAAAGTATGTTTCACTTCAGCCGCAATGAATGAGGGTGGCGCTTACGAACGCTCTCAAGGGCAGGGTACGCGCAACAGGAATACCTAATAAAGCAAATTGAACAACCGTCGTAGTAGGTCAGTCGGTAGAGCTCCGGACGCGGAACTCGGGATCACGGGCATGATATCCCTTCAGCCCTGGGCGGTTTTTTTATACTTTCAAATTACTGTATTATTTTGCAGTACTCAACATACACAAAATATCCCCGACGATTTACTTGGTGTCAGTGGCTGCTGGCTTCCTTTGTGTTTCGTAACGAGCTCGTCAATCTCCTTGCACTTGTTTGTTGATATTGACGCCAAACGCAAAAGATATTGACGCCAAACGTCAGGCATCTGACGGACGTTGCCCACTTTTCAGGTTTAGTATTTTGAGATTCTATAATCACTCTGCTACTTGTTTTATATCAATAGCCAGTTATCTGACAGAGGGTATAGGTGCTATTGAGGTCACGGACCGATGCGTAGAGACACCTGTCGTTATAGGTCTTTCAGTACCAAACGTTACTGCTGGGTATAAAAGGAAATGACCAGGCCTAAGCCTATCACAAGGCAAGACGTAAGCGCAGATTTTCAGCAGTAAAGCTGCATGCGAACGGTGAAATGATAGTGCGCTCTGTTGAAAATCTCACTTACGCTGTATCTCCTGGACCGGGACAGCCTAAACACGCCTTCCCCATCCACCAAGTCAGGTCTCTCCGTCACGCTCACGCTCTTCACCGGAGGAGTTGAGTCAATCGCCGTCCACAGCGTCTCGTCCTCCTCTGACATGACCCAGACCTCGATGCGGCAGCGTTTCCTGCGGTATAGCTTCGCTGGTCGGAACTTCGAAGGGAGCCGATGCGACGACGTCTTGGAGGTCGCTGCTTATTTCTTCTTCTTTGTCTTCTTCTGTGAAGATCACGCGCTCGCGTGACAAGGAGCGAATGTTTGCTTTCTTCGTGGGGTGAAAGCTTTGCGCTCGCTAGCCATGCTTGGTGCACCTAACAGATGGCTTCCATTTTTACTCCTAATTAGCGCTAAGCGAGACGTACTAATTAATACACTGAGACTCTATGCTAGTAAAAGAAAAACAAAACGGTCGTGTCGGCATGCTTCTAACCGCAGTGCGATCTTTGAAAAGGTTTTGCGCTACAGCTGCCTCATTCATGGTGTGAAAACGAAGTGTTCTCGTCCAGTACACGTGATGAGTGAGGGAAGCAGGCTTCACACTCGTCGTCACGCGATGTTGGAAAAACATTGGCCGTGGTTTAGCTCAGCTAGGCAAGGATATACGCAGCTAAAGCATGTGTGCCTGGCTCTCGGCTTTTTACTCCTCTCCAATCCAACCTAATCCCATCTCATGCAGTGTAATCCAATCAAGTTCAGTCTAGTCTAATTCAATCCAAATTAATCTTTTTCTAATCAAATCCAGTCCAATCAAGTACAATTCATTCCAGTGAAATACAAACCAACGAGTCGTGTCCAATTCAATTCAAACGAGTCCAATATAATTTAATCAAGTCCTATTCTGTCCAATGCTGACTACTTGCTCGCCCGAAAGGCGCCGCTGACTAGCCTACCATCATCACTACTATCATCCTCACGCAGGAGAAGGAGAATTAAGATGCGCTACTCATTATGTCCAGCTATGTTCTTGTTGCAATAAAGACGAGTCATCTTTTGGTTGCTTTTTGATTTCCAGATGGAACGGCGAGCGCGCGATGTCGCCAGTTGCGGCGGTTGCTAGGCAACAGCTCTGTGCCTCCCGCCACGCGAAACGCCTCGTTTGTGGCCAATGTAGCTGTCGCTACAAAAAGCGGGTTAGTACCTTTGCTGTATGCGTGCGAAAACACAGCGATAGTCCATTGCGCCACAGGAGCAGTAGGAATGGCGGATTTCATCTTCTTTCTTACCTGTTCTGACAAATAGTTTGGTATTTTGGCACATGCGCACAGCAGAGAGAGGCACACCAACAAATGTCTGGTAAGAAGCAAAAAGTATAGTGTTGCCTGAAGCGCCATGGAAAGTGTGGCGTTCGTATTTAAATACAAGAACTCTGAGTCAATTGTAATTACACTAGAAGTTCTCAGAGAGAAGTAGATTCACTTTTGGAGTACCTACACCGGTGCTCAGCAACATATGAGGCAGAAACGTGAGCTTAACGAAGCGATCGAGTTAAACTAAAATGGAGTAACACGGCGAGAGCTACGGCAGGAAAATTGGTAAGTTTAACGTTAAAGGATAGGAAGCGTGCAGTGTGGGGGTAAGAGAAATAACTAGAATTAGCCAAATTCTGGTAGAAATCAAGAAGAAGAGGAAGTGGGCATTGGCAGGTCATGTAGCGCGAAGGCAAGATAACTAAGCATGACAGAGAGATTCCAAAAAAGGCAAACGTATGACGGAAGGGCAAAACATTAGCGGGCGGATGAGATTAGGAAGTTCGCAGGAGTCAAGGGCATGCAGCTGACACAGGATTGGGTTAATTGGAGTAATATGGGTGGGAACTTCGTCCAGCAGCGGATATAGTCAGGCGGTGATAATGATGGTGATGATGATGATGTATTGTTGTTCATTTCAGCTTTTTGTTTTTATATGCCGCGGCTTTAATTTATGCTTTTTGTATAACTAAATCAAAGAAGGAAAAAAAACATGCGCCTTATCAGAAGGAGATCACTCAGAAGGTCAGGTCGGATAAAATTAGTGCAGGTCAACAAGCTCAAAAAATAAAATTTGTAGTGTTAAGATATGACGCTCAAGGCTTGTTTTCTTTACTATCGAGTGCAAGTTTGAGATAGTACTTCGGCATTATCACCGTCAGCATAAGTGCTGTCTGGTCTGAAGCATGCTCTGGACAGCCACAATGCCACCAACACAATTCTTGAAAATGAGGCCTCGTGGCCGGAGTGACTAAGGAGAGTGAACGGCCAGTTTCTAGTCGGTGTCACGTGCATCGTTTAGATACGATCTTGCGTACGCATATAAGTGGTATACGAATGTAGTATGTTTTTCACGCAATTCGAAGGTTACCGATGGTGGGTAAAGGTCAAGGACTGAAGTCCAAAATAACGGCTTGAGGGGCTAGTTGGTGCTCCATAGTATTCAATAGGACTGAAGTCCAATTGAAGGACTGAAGTCCCTATCAGGGGGCGGCATAAAAGGTAGGTGGTTTATGGAATGTGTTTTGCGGCGATAAGGTGCTGCAGTTGGCACACAACATGGTTGATTCGAGGGTTGTGGAAGAGCCTTTGGTGCTATAGTGGGCGTGACATAGCCGATGTTGCCGATGGTCATATTAAAAATGGTTGGTCGTAGTCTGCGGTTTGAATTGACGTCGACAGGGCATGTAATACGCTCAACAAGTACTAATTCGATAGTCTGCAAAGCGCGCACTCGCTTGTAAATAGGCTGATATCTATGGAGAGTACCTAGTATGGAGTATCTACGCAAATGGGGCATATGATAGCAGAACAACCTGGATGTGAGCTAGTTGGCTCATATGCTCAGAATAATCCCTGTTCCATGTTGCATGCTCTCTGCCCATCGCGTTCGATAAGAGGGCTTTGTTTAGCTCAGCTTGCGGATTCTATTATGAGCGACAAATAGTAGGGATCAGCATATTGCAGAATAACAGCTCACAGACGACCTAGCAGCTATTGTGTTGGGACAGAAAAACCCTCGTGTAAATCCCTGGCACTTATTACGTCTTTCTTTTCATAACAATGAGAAATTGGATGGGCGTGTGGAGGAAAAAAACTCCTTAGCGAAGATTGTTCGGAGCACAATGGACACACATGAGTGCTACGTACAGAGCCCTAGAAAAGAAAGCAAGAGCTTCGGTGTTTTTTCCCACTGCAGCTCTTGGGGAAAGTAACGAATGAGATGCTAAGCTGAGTCAAAGGGGAAACAGATCTCTCTGTACACCATGTCATTGTCCGTTTCTTTTTTTGCAAAATCGTCTTGGGCCCCGATCGGTACATTTCACAGCCCCATAGGAAGTGCAGTGTAGATTCAAGCTACGCTTGTCGAATTGCAAGAGTGGCCCAGAACTTGTTTATTAGAGGATTCAAAGCTACTGAAGCCTATAAATACTAGGTGCTGTAAATGAAATAAATTACAAAATTTATGTTGATGTGAGTTGGTATATAATTATCCTAAGATAACTGATGAGTGCAAACAGTAGACGATCCGCGGAGAAGAGACAAGGACAGGCGCTACACTAACTGCTTTATTTGCCTAACAGCGCACATGTATATCGCAGACCACTCTTGCTCAAGCAAACGAGAAAACAACTTGTCATCCCAAGCACAATGAAGAGGCGTTGCTGTTCTTCCGTTTGCGATAACCTTATAAGGTGTGAGCCGTTCCTGGAAGTCTCCCTGAATAATCCATTAATTCGAATTGATAACACAGAGAAACGCTTTGGTTAAGTGCTTTCGAATTTCAAATTTATGTTTAAAATTTTCAAGGTTAAATTCTAATTGTAACTGTAGAAGTCGAGTCGGCTCCTTTTTGATACAGCCTGTATAGAAGGGGCCGGGTGCACGTCCTCAGGTTACCCCCTTTTTTGGGCCAAGAAGGGAGGGCAAACGAGCCTGGTAACAAAACGGCTTCGATGGAGAGAATCTGTATGATGTTTAAGATGCTGACATAGAATTTTGCAAATTGCCATTTGTAATCAACGACGGCTCGCGCCGAATATTTCAAAAACTAGCCAAATTTGAGTCTTTTGCCTGTTATTTCTTCCTTCATTTACATTTTGCCTTTAAATACGTTCGTCTTTCGTCAATACTTCTGCTGATCAGTCCCGTGTCATGAATGGTTGGATAAACCTCTTTATTTCTTTATTAGGCTACAAAATTCTATTTTACAGCCGTGATAGGTGGGTCTCCTATTTCGGCATTCCATCGGCCTTTAGCGGAGCTCCAGCCCTGTTCATCAGTCTTCGCTGGTCCTGTGGATCAGCGATGCGCAGAATGGCCTCCCATTGCTCTCTAGACGGGTTAGGGATTGGATCTACCAGAGGTGTGTTGTGGCATTCATAGCATGTGGTATATGTTTGAAATCTTGTTGCAGCACCACGGGCTGTGTAGAGTGGGGTAATACTGATGTAACAAACATTTTCAGGGTGGAGAGTGTGTGTGTATGCACTAAAAGGTAATTTCCTTGGCGTTACTTCATTTCATTTTAAATTCATTTCCTCATGTCATTTGCTTCCTTTTTTGTAGTCGCTTTATTCAATTGTTAGGGTCTATGAATAAATTTGGAACGGCATAGTCCCCCCTTGGCTGCAGAATCCAAGTTACGGTAAAAATAAATTGAAATATAAATCAGTCAGCGAAAGCACGTTATTGCAGCACGGGGATCAATATTCGGTAATCTGTTACTCGTTAGTGTAAAGAAAAAAGATACAACTTACGACAGGTGAGGGGGCATCCAGAACTATGAATCCAGAGAGCCTGCTTAAAGCCCCGAAGAGGAATCGTTTTGGCATAGTGCTTTTTCATCCAGAACTCGCGTGTGATAAGACCTCTTGCCATAAAAATGACGTCCCCTGCACATCTGCACATAGTACGTAGCGTACGAGTGGCATCGCCACGCGTCTTTATGTCAGTCAATATTTCCGTGTAAATATTTCTTCCGTAATGTTACGGAGAACTCAGCCGCCTAAAACTTGGAAAAAGGAAACATCCCCAATGTAATTATTTGGCAATGGCTTCACATGCCAAAATAAATGTAGATATTTATTGTGGTAAAATTAGGGGGAAAGCTAAGCTCCGACGTTAAGGGTATAATATGCGGTAGCATTTCACACACAGAGACGATGTTTTTTTTACTTTTTAATTTTCATATAATTTTTCAATATTTATTATACATGAATACTTAGCATCAGCAAGCATTGGCTTTCAATTCTGAGCAGTTTGACACTTTTGAGCACTTTTATCATTTTCTTCTATTTAGTTATTGCAAATAATGAATTGATAAATCATACTTTATAGTTTCTTATTAGCATCATCAAGCTTTGGTTTTTATTTCCGAGCATTTTGACACTCTTAAACTTTATTTCCACAGTTTTTCATTTACTTCATTTCTGTAAGTAAATGATAATTAATTACAAAACATCATTCATTCATTAGTGACTTTATCACGTACCACTAAATCGTCAATCACTGCAACTATAAATTACTGTGATACAATTCTTTTTACGCAGCCCCCAATTATTTCCAACACTCTCGGTGCCGACAACTACAAATATACTTCGACGCCGGTGGCTTTTCGACAGAACGAGCTGTATAATGTATCGGTTAAAAGCTCCTTCTCGTCTACTCTTTGAATCTGTCCTGCTGTGCAGTGAGCATGGTCAAAGTTGCATATTTTCTTCCTCCGTTCCTCTTCAGGCGCTCCCGAGAAAGTGCAAAAAGTGCAAACGCATCTTACCATGGCGGTAGAAACAGCAGAAGTAAAAAGGATGGAAAGAAGATAACTGACGAACTGACGTGAATTTCATTCGGAGGTAATGTACTTTAAATATTTATTAACAGTTGTAAGTGGGGAATTAGCACACAGATAGGTACATTTGTTATATGCGAAAATTCAGTTCTGTATACATATCTGGTGTGGGAATTCCACAATTTGTTTACTACATTATACATTAAGCAAAAGCGAGCAAAAAGTTCAAAACATAGCACATGATACATGAAACACAGAATCAGCAATTTGCTATCTGATTTTAAGGAGGTGTATTGGCGTCCATCTTCTTGGGACACCACATTTAATCGTCATGGTACTGTGAAATATTGTATAATATCGTTATGAACTTACTGATGGAAGTAGTGTGATTGTCCCGTAGCTTGCCAAGTCTTGTTTTAAACTTTCTCCTTGGTTGTCACAGCGCAGCTAAGACTTCCGTGAAAAGCAATGGGTTGCGCACCAGAACCTACATGTTTATTTTCATTTCCATTTCATTTCATTTATTTTTCATAACTTACAGGAGAGGATCTGCTGACATTGACTGCCGTCGTGAAACATCGTACGACAGGGGAAAACTTTGCTCTCATAAATACCTTTCTTTTTGAAAAACTGCAGTTGCTCAGAATATTTGAGCACGAACGACCCATTGTAATCTGCACATTCGTTAAAGCAAGAATATAAGCTACCTTTAACATTCCTTCATGAAAATCAGAATGCCCGCTAGGATTTATTTCTGCTAATGGCGACGGTGCTTTTCCATTACCCTGAGTGGCACTGACGCGAAACCTCGTGCAATAAGATGTCACCTGCTGTTAGCGTTTTTTAAGGCTCTTCTTGTCTTGTTTGGTGCTGATAGTTCTTTTCAAACTCCTTGTCTCAGTGGACAGCTCGCAGCAAGGTGTGCGCGAGAAGGCCGTAGGGGAAAAAAACCTGTCCGTGCTTCGTGACGAGACCGATTGTCTGTGAATAGATGTGGACATTAGCACCGCTCTCCCTCTCAACGGGGTAGGGGTCAGGTGAAAGTACACAACACGGTGAAATATTTGCGGGGTTCTTGTATGTTGAGCCGGATATGTTACGTGTAAGCGGGGTGTCAGTTCTTAGTACCCGCTGCTCTATGCCCAATTGTAAAGACGGCGCAGAGGATTAGCGTTGTTTACAAATTCCTTTCTCCTCTAGACAGGTAAGCTCAATTTTCTGATTGCACTGTGGTTTAAATGGCTGTTTACGTATCCCCTTTCTGCCACTGAACGTGATAAGTTAATAGCAAAGACAGAAATACAGTAAAGACATTACCTTTCACAATAGCTAACGAAACAAGGAATACAGTTGTAGCGTAGCCGTAGTCAATAAAAAATGCAAAAAAACCGAACTGCAAAGTAGCCAGAATTACCTGTGCATAATTATTGGTGACGTCAAAAATATACACGAATAAAATCATAAAAGCACGCCTATACACACCCAGCCAGACTGGCTCCGAGAAGCACTCGCTAAACGGGCATATTTTTATTTTTTTTTTATTTTGAAAGGAGTTCAAAAGGTAAGTCAAGGTTGATGACGCCTTTTCCTGGAGGCGCCGATTGTGTTTTATTCGTAGAATTGCCGCAAGAAGGTCGTCTATCTCAAGTTCTTTCGTAGCGCTCAGTTTGTTTTGGAGACGTATGAAAGCACGCTTTCGGGGCCAACGTTCCATATGTGAAGTAATAGTATCCTGAGGAGCTATTGACGGAAAGAGAACACCACCTGACGACAAAAGTGCTAGTTGAATAAAAAAAATATTACGGCAGCAGTTTCTTTATATTTATATGGTATTCTTCGCGGATATTTTTGTTTATGATGCATGTTCTGTAGGAAGCGTCGGCGAAGGCAACGAAGCCATTCAGTAGAAGATTCGAACTTTATTAGTAAGCCTTAAGCGAGACTCCATGTCTGTGGTCGTCGTGGCTGTTTTCAGTCTCTTGTGGTTGCAAAGCGGGTTTTAGCTGTTTAATAATGTGGTCTCGTCTGCTAACTGTAATCGGTTAAAAGTCACCTAGGGCCCACATCCAGGAGAGATTTCTCCTTCTAGGTTTGTAATTAAATATATTTTTTTAATTCAGTGAATCCTATAAAGTCTGAAAATGAAATTGAGTACAAAGTCTGTCCAATAAAATCTTAAGTCTACTTTTGCGTGCTTGTGTGCTGCGGTTTTCTTTTTCTTCGCTTTTACATAACAATGTACAGATAAGAAGGAAGAGTATCTGCTTGTTTGCGCATTTAGTCTAGATTACTATTTATCTATAATATATAAATGAAAGCAACTAAATTAAATAACACATAAATTTGGAGCCCAAGCGTGCGAATGGCGCTGCAAAAGGCGGAAAGTTATCCACGGGGACAAATACGCAGTTTTTACGTGCTGTTTGGAAGCTTCGGCGTTCTAACCCAGAATGTATATTAGTAGGTCCATGTAGGCAGACGACAGAGCTATTTTCGAGTGCAAAGCAGCGAAAATAAAAAGAGAGGTGATAAAGCGTGCCTAAAGCTGGCGAACAAAAGCTGGAAATTCAAACATTTCCACCTTCGTGCACGTAAAATGCACTACTAAAATGCGGCTAAAATACTCCTCAGTCTAAAAAAAGAAGAAAAACAAACAAACAACATCCATGCAGCCAGATCTAAATTTATTAGTTATCTGCACTTCATAACGCAGCTGATCTTCGGGAAGTAGGCAATGACAGAAATGCCGGCTATTTTTTGAGCTGCGCTAAATAATAAAAAAAAAAAAAATGTCCCGAACTGCGCCAATAACCTTTAGTTCTAATACGAAACAATTTGGAGGCCACGATATGGTATAAGAACACCAAGCTGCGCATTGAGAATTTAAGGAGTGCCGTAGCGGGGGCCTTCGGAATCGCGTAGAACACCTTGAGCTATTAGCCTGCCACGCGTGAATATAAAAAGGACACGGACATTCTTCCATTTTGTTTACATTGTAATGCACCCACATCAGCCGGGAACAAACCTTGCTTCCTTAGAATTAGCCGTCAAATTAATAGCTACTGCGGTCGGGATTACTCATCGCTAGATAACTGCGGAGTTTGAAGTCCATAAGCGCAACTGGACTTCACTCCTTCTTTTAACTTTCTATCTCCTGCATCCCGTTCCCCCTTTCTCAACTTATGCCTTGTGGCAAACTCTTCGGAAAAAAGAACTGCGGAGTTTAAAAGTAAGCACGCAATGCCACAGCGCCGAAAATCTGCTTCCCTGATGCAAACAAATGTTTTAATTTTCGACAGAATCTAGCTAAGGTGAGCATCCACATAGCACGCGCCTGACGAAGTCGCCAGAGGTGGCTCAGGCTCTCAAATATTCTATGCGTTGGCAGATTTATTTTTATTTTAAGAGCGGCGTGTAGCACAACTGCAGCATGCTCAATGCTTTTTTTTTTTTTTCTACGAAGATCTGTATCAGAAAAGGCATGCAGATAATAATGTCAACATATCTACAATGCGACCAGTTTAAGTATCCTCAGTTTAAGAATGCCCTCTAGTTCAGATGAAATAATACCGTTGAATTGAATTCAATGCACTGACATTGTAACATGTCATAACGTACACAGGGCGATGCCCATCGTACACATCACTACATTAACCATTCCAGTATATGGTTGAATTGTTGCTTGAAATTTAGTTTTCTGTTAGCAAACGTCGTCAGGTTCAGCTAGTTAATTTGTTAACGCGCAGCACCACATTTTGTTTTTATTTTCACATACATGTCGAAAACTTTTGCAGAATGTTTATCTCAAAGCTTAGTCTGGTCAGGTTATTACTTTTCTTAGATACGCATGACGCTGCATGGAAATACGTAAAAATTAATAATAAAATAGGGAAAAAGTCTTTATGCACGTGTAGGTCGAAGAATTTGCTACTAGGCTTATCTTTTACATAAACGTTATTCATGAATTTGTCACGGATAAAACTGCCTACACACCCGCCGAGGTAGTGCAGTAGTTAGAAGGCTCGACTACTGTGCCCAAGGATTCAATTCAATCCAGTTTTATTATATCCGTTTAGTACATTCCAGCTTATACATACAGAAGGAGGTCCCAGAGTCAGTGACTGTATCGGAACCTCCGGGAGGATGCGGGATCGAATCTCGGCCTCGGCGGCCGCTTTTCAGTAGAAGCGAAAAACAAGGCACCAGTGTGCTGTGCTATGTCAGTGTATGTTAAAGTACCCCAGGTAGAAAAAATTTGCTGAGCCTTCCACTACCGCGTCCTTCATAGCTTGAGCCGCTTTGGTACGTTAAATCCTATAACCAATCCAAAATAAACCAAAACAAAATTGTCTACATGAGGCCAGGAAATGTTCCAATTCAGGAAATGATGCGCGGCAGCTTTTCCTCTCCGTAGTTATATGTATGGAATCAGCGCGCATGGTCTGAGTGGATGTGTTCCGTGATGTTTTTAGCGAACCTTTCGTGCTTGTGCATCGCATTTTACTGCTTTATTGCACTAGCATAAGTGCCTTGTCGACGAGAAACCAGGGTTTTCTGGGGATGATGTCTCAGGCCGCTAGCAGACTAAAATAGAACACTTCGTGGCTGCGAGTGATGTTTTCCAGTTCGTCGTGACTCGAAGAATTAGTTTCGATTCGTACTGCCCCAGAGGATGTATACTATCACCGCATTCGAGCATATTAAATGCTAAACTGCCACCTCTCGCTCTGGGCTTGTTTCTTGTTCATCAAGTTCTATCATGCCAATAAATCCGAAAACGCTAGCCGAAGTAAAAAAAATTGCAAAGGCTTTTCCCGGACGACCCCAGTTATGCACCTGGGTTATGCCGAAAGTGAGCAACAATGCGCCGGCGAAGAAGTTGTTAACCCGTCTGCCCTCTGCCCAGCCACGTGATTTCACAGCGAAAAGCCTCGTAACGAGCGTCGCTGCTGCGCCTCTACCGTGAAGGACACGTGGATTGACATCACTGACTGCGCCTCCGAATGGTTTGGTTTGGTTTGTGGTGTCTAACGTCCCAAAGCGACTCAAGATATGAGAGAAGCAGTAGTGGAGGACTCTGGAAATATCGACCACCTGGGGTTTTTTAACGTGTACTGACATCGCACAACACACGGGCGCCTTGCTTTCCGCCTCCATAGAAAAGCGGCCGCCGAGGCAGGGATTCGATCCCGCATCCTTAGGAACAGTAATCAAGCGCCGTAACCACTGCGCCTCCCCGGCGGGTTACGCCTTCGAATGACTTATGAACTTGGGAGTTACAGTGCGAAGGTACAGCTTACAGACTATAACAAAATATTTCAATACAACGAAAGTCTTTACTGCACTCCTTATCACCACACAACCGGAGTCGAGAGGGTGTGTGCACTTGCTTTTCCCCCGTTTCAATAAAACTGGTTGGGGCTTAACGTCCCAAAGCTACTCAGGCTATAAGACGCCGAGTGGAGGGCTTGCGAAATTTCGACCACTTTAACGTGCACTCACATCGCACAGCACATAGGTGTCTTGCCTTTCGCCTCCATCGAAAAGCGGTCGCATCTGCCGGGACTGAATTCCGCATCTTTGGGCATAGCAGTCGAGTGCCCTAACCAAGTCACAGCGGCGGCTCAGTTTCAACAAATTTGATCGTAATAAATTGAGAACCCTATTTATACTCCGCACCACAACCATCAAGATTAACGAATTAAAATACTAAAATTAATTCAAAGGGACCGCATTAGTGCACGCACAGCACATTTAGTTTACTGAAGTAAAGCGGGGATTCAATTGTTTCTCGCTGACTTTACGATAATGGAGAACTTGCCCTGAAACTTGCTGCGTCGATTGTAGCACCGTGACACAAACAGAAATGTGACACTCAGTTTTTGACGCACAAGTAGTAGGTTTCCTCACTACCTGTCTCAGCTTCATCATCAGCAGCAGTGTGACAGCATCCACCGCAAGGAAACACCTCTCCATATTCTTCTCTTAACCCGGGACTGTGCATCTGCTTTTAGTCAGGAGATTGCGCGCCATGGGGGGTCGAAGCAACACATGGTTTGCGTTTCATGCTATACCGAAAGCATCTATAGATAAGAACGGTTATTTGCCAAACGTTCGCTTGTCATGTCTCGGGAGGCGGTCTCACTAATGTAGCGACCAAAGTCGCTTACGACAGCAGAGTTTAGAGTTGGCATGAAGAAGAATTTCAGCGGCGCCAGTGTAACCCAGGTTACATAAACAGCAGCTAGCATCGGTGCTGCATTAAAAAAGAAAGGCAACACATTATTTTCAGGAAGCTTGAAAGTTCAAAGCATCTAGAGTGACCAGTTGCCTAGATTGCGTTCACTGCTATAAAATTGAATTCGCCATAATAACGACAGCTTCCGCTTAAGTTAATTGTCACCAAACATACATACATGACTTTATTATAATGTTACGACTGGCTAGTATGGTCAATAAATTTGGTCTTGGGTCTTGAGGAACTGTAGCACTGAAAGCTTTTTCTGTCATCTTTTTTGGAAATTTCAGCTCGACCGACTGCCCTTTATTGGTATTTCCCTCCTGGAGTGAGAAAAGTTGGAGCCTTTGCCTTCAAGGATAATGACCTCGAATTCCTGCTCTTGCAGTAGCATGCTACTGCTCTGTGCAGCATTTTTCGCAACCGCTGTTATGGCGAATGCTGAACTGAGTGAGTTTAGCCGTAATCAACCGATGTTCTTATCACACTTGTATAGAAAAGACAGTTGATATAGACTCAAAGTTTCAAATAATACATCGCTCCTTCTAGTGAGTAAGATCCCTCGCAGCAAATCGAAAAAGATGTTCTTTAATTTAGTAAGAAATCGCAGCATGGTGCCCGAAATAAGGTAGAACATTTTGTTCGTTTCGTTGCATGACAAATGTGTTATGGTGCAATTCTTCGTTCTGTACTTGTTCGGTAATATTTCTCTCTACAAGGTTTCAAGGCAAATGTGGAATGGTTTAAGATACTGCTTTAAACATGTTCAAGGAACGGCACAGTCTCTGTGTGCGTGGCAAAATCTTGCTTTTATTATTTTCCTTACGCGCTCTCCCAATAGGGCGTTTTTCACGATAAATATGAGAAAACTACAAGCTCACGAAGCTAGAATCTGCGAATATATCGGCACAGTTGAAGGACGCACGATAAAAATTTTCATTCATAAAAAGTATCCGCCGACAGTAGGCGCTTGTCTGTCATTTCTCTGCGTCTCTACAAAAAATAATGGCGCTATAGATAGTTCCATGTACTGCAAAACATCTGTCGTTCCTTCTGAAAATTCCAAGAATGCTACAGAATAGCTGATCTGCCTAAGAAGAGGTTCTTTGTGATTCAGTTTTATAGCGAGTCCCCGGTAAAACTTATTTGTAAAATCTTTGTCGAAAAAAAAAAAAATTAATCTGAGAGAACACTACCAAAGATACGACAAAATGTTCTGCAGCTTTTGGTAACACCAAATTTTCTTTATTTAGGTAATGCTTTTTCTAGTTCTGTAATACTTTTCTCTATTAGTATTCTATAGACAAAGTTATGACGGCGCTAAGCAAATTTTTGTTGTAACTACAGGCTCAAGCCAGAAACCGCACTAACATTCCAATGTGATGACAGAAAATGTCCTCTTTAGTTGTTCCGACTATATTTTCACAGAATAGGCAACTAACGAAATTGGCTGTAAATCATAGTGATCCAGAAACATGTAACTAATGAGTTTAAACATTTTCGGTATGAAAGCCAGGTCACACAAGGACGGGTTGATGGATACTGGCTCGATGTTTGCAGTTTTGTTCTTGGTGTCCCGCAACAAATATACGAGAGACATCGATTCATTTTTCGCACTAAATAATTCCCGTTATGGAGATTACATTGCAATACTGCATACATATCACATAGTCTATTCAGGACATCGCCAGGACACACTTGATTTTTCTGATTTGCGCTCTCATCTTACTGAAGCTGGAAAGGCTGGAAACGAAACATAACGCCACGAATTGTGGCGAAACTCAATTTGCAACTAAATAGGGAAGGTGTGTTCTGTGTTCTCAAGAGAACATTAAAAACGGGCGCGAGGACTGCGTGCCGTCGCAGGCGACGTACGATGAGCAGCAATTGAGTTTAGCCATGGAAGGTACCTCCGGAAGACTCTCCATGGAATGGTCTGCCATGTGAAATAACCACTGAGGGAATGTAGTGCTGAGTCAGTCGTGGTGGTTATCCAAAATAGCATTGACAGTTCTCGATTTCACCGTAGTAGTGCGCATTGATACTGGACCGATAGAAAACAGCAGAACCTGAAAATCGCATTTGATTCGGTAGTTTGATTGCTCAGGTAGGGCGGCCATAATAATCAAGAACGAAGAGGGGAAATTGAGGGGAATGTTGTCATGAACTGTTAGTCATGGAGAACGCTGATTAGGCCTGTATCTACGAGTGCAGGTTGACCGGTGATAGAAGTACCAGGAGAAATCCGAGAGTAAGGAAGATAGCGCGGTTTAGAAATGAATGACTGCTCGCCCGTCAACTTCAGGATGGTCCTATACTGTGAAGGTCACGTTGAAAATTTATTTTGATTGAAATGCCTTTCTGCTGGTCAATTGTGGTGACCACGAATTGTGGCGAAACTCAATTTGCAACTAAATAGGGAAGGTGTGTTCTGTGTTCTCAAGAGAACATTAAAAACGGGCGCGAGGACTGCGTGCCGTCGCAGGCGACGTACGATGAGCAGCAATTGAGTTTAGCCATGGAAGGTACCTCCGGAAGACTCTCCATGGAATGGTCTGCCATGTGAAATAACCACTGAGGGAATGTAGTGCTGAGTCAGTCGTGGTGGTTATCGAAAATAGCATTGACAGTTCTCGATGTCACCGTAGTAGTGCGCATTGATACTGGACCGATAGAAAACAGCAGAACCTGAAAATCGCATTTGATTCGGTCGTTTGATTGCTCAGGTAGGGCGGCCATAATAATCAAGAACGAAGAGGGGAAATTGAGGGGAATGTTGTCATGAACTGTTAGTCATGGAGAACGCTGATTAGGCCTGTATCTACGAGTGCAGGTTGACCGGTGATAGAAGTACCAGGAGAAATCCGAGAGTAAGGAAGATAGCGCGGTTTAGAAATGAATGACTGCTCGCCCGTCAACTTCAGGATGGTCCTATACTGTGAAGGTCACGTTGAAAATTTATTTTGATTGAAATGCCTTTCTGCTGGTCAATATCGGCTGGTGCAGCGGGCACGCTCTAAGTTGCCCAGTATACTGTATATGATGGCGTACTCGATAGAGGCAACTACTAAGCCTATTTTCCGTACATCCCCTTTCTGACTTCATTTGGACACAACGTTTAAATTGTGCATTTGGTGACACCGACTTCACGATGATGATAAGCTCAAGGTGGCGTTTGATATTTCTTGAGGCGCAAAAAAAGTTACTTATTTTAGGGATTAGAGGACTTGAAAAATTATGCCTGAAGTGCGCTGGCGACAAACCAAAATGCCGTCATCGGTTCAATGCGTTTGTTTTCCTGTTAGTTCTATATAGAGCGTTTTGGACCAGCCATCTGTTAGGCGCACATGATGGTGCACATGACAAAATTCTGCAGCATGTTTCGTTTGTTTGTTGGTTCACTAGGTTGTGCTCCAAACAGGCACCCTATGTGCTCGGCCTGGTCCGCAGCACTCTAGGCCTATGGCTCAAAGTTGGCAAAAGAAAAAGTAGTGCGCAGCGCTCAGATACCAGCGGTTCACGATAAAAGGCAGCACAATTAAACGAGAACACATTGCTCATATAGTATCCCAACAAAAAGTGTCATGGCAGTTCGGTTCCAGGTGGAGCTCCAGACAGAGCCGGTTTGTTTGTATGCAATGGTGCGCCGATGAAAATTAAAGCACAATGAGGGGCTCGCAATGAGATACATAAAAGGGGAGCCAACAGCCACTTCCCGCACAAATGAAAACAAGGGGTGTGTGTGTGTTTGGGTGGGGGGGTGAGTTCATCAATGCGAAATAAATAATGCAGCGTCATTGGAAAACTTATTATAAAGAAGAAGAAAAAAAAAAAACGTATGGAAGCTGTGGAATTCGAAACAGTGAGCTCTAAATTTCAAGGTAGAAGTAGAAATTAGACGAATTCTTGGGACATCGAGCGGCATTATTGAATTGGCATTACATTTTTAATATTGCGACGCAGTATGGATTCGGCGGCTCGTTGCCGTTACGGAAAATATCTTACTGCAGTTTTCCACACCTCACGCACGTTTTAAAAGCCTCTGCTGTGCTTTTCTTAAATAAAGTGGTAATAAATGCGATCTGGAGAGTGGTTGTAGTTTCGTTCACTTAGTTTTCGTTTTTTTTTTGTATAACTGGACAGTAATCTGAGACTAAATGAATTACATATCGGAAGTAATTGTAATTTAATGTGAACAATTTTCGGAGTCGTAATTGGTATTGTTCTTTTTCAGTCCTTTTGAAACGCAATTTTCCCGTGTATGCATCGGCGGCATGTACTAATATATGCAATTGTATACCTCTTAATATTCGCTAGGTTACGCGTGGCGAGAGTTTTTATCACCTAGGCATGCTCCATATTATTATGGCTGGGACTGTACATACAACGCGCCAGTGCAGCGCTGACGCGATCGTCGTTGTGTCAGCCTTCTTGCCGACTCGACTTCCTCGCTGCTCCGCTCAGACAGTGGAGACTGCTGCGGCGAGCAAGCCCGCGACGATGCGAGTGGCGAGAAAGCGAGGGACTGGTGCCCGTGCGTGAGCTTCGTCTCCCCGTGCCCATGCATCGCCACCCCCTTTGGTGGTGGTGGTCGGTGGTCGAGCGTCCAAAAAAAAAAAGGGGGGGGGGGCGCGAAAAAAAATATAAATGCGTGGTGCAGTCTCCTTCTATTTTCCCCGCCCTCCCGTTTTCGAAGCGACGTAAAAAAGCCCCACCGCTGAGCCCGGCAGCTCTGGCCGCTACTCGTGTCCGAGAGGGAAGGGCAGAAGAAAAGGGAAAGGAGCAGTTCACGGTGGTACGCCGCGTGGTGCCAGTTTGCCGAACTAAGGACCCGTGTCCCGGAAAGCTGGGCATGAGATCTGTACAAAAAGGGTGTCTTTGCAACGTTGCCCGTGATATGAGAAATATCGCCGTTTCATTCGAGGCGTGAGTGGCAATTACAGAGGCTCCGTGGTACAGCTTACTCTGCATCTAAAAGTATGTATCTATTAATTAAGCTTTCAAGATACGCTCTGATTATGTCGAACTTTCACTATCATCTTGATTTGAAATCAAGAAAGTGAACAGCCTAATATATCATTGCCATCCGATTGTGATTGAATATTTCCTGCTTTGTACAATGCGCAACACTTTGTTACACATAGATTACCACAGTGTATTCTTTATATGTGACCGCTGAACTAATTATAATAATTTTTTTTTCATCTGCTGTATCTTTCTGGTTTCAAAAACCGAACGAGGATCATGGCGTCAAAGGTGGGCAACTGACGTAAGCCATGAAGCTAGATGAAATAAAATCGCTTTTTCTCAATCCCTTGCGGCTTTGGCTGTGACGGTAGCCTGATTTTAAAGTTGTGTTAATACGATGACGCTACGGTTATATTGCATTTTAATAACGCCTCACGCAAGCTATACTTACCTTTGGTTTAATAGCCATTGATTAGCTGCTTAAACAGAAAAATATGACAGGCGAAATTGAAATATAAATTATTTACTGGTCGTAGGCAGAATTTTCGGTGGTAACTTATTGATGCTATAGCCCCCAGAGACTACAAAAAAGCGAACACGGAGCTAAAAAATTGGTATATATACTACTTCAAGATGTGACGCTGTTGCTTGATATGCTGCCCTTCGCAGAGACCTTACGACCACGGCACTGCACCGATATACTACGTGGAGGCCAGAGGAAAAGTGGCCTCTACAACATCTTTCCTAATCCGAAAGATCCCCGCGGGTCTTTTGTTTACTGCAACATGGAGATGGACGACGGAGGTTGGACGGTAGGTGAAAGCTGGCAGAAGACGAAGAATCAAATATTAATAGACACGAATGGAATACGAAGTTGATGTTTTTACTAATATTCACGCCTAAAAAATTGCGAGAAACTTTGAAGCGCCAGCGGTGATGCTGCATGGGGTACGATACTATAAGCTATGAGGTTAAGACTATAGCTGCTCAAAGGTAGTAATACTAGATTCAATCTATATACACGGGCATATCACGGTAGATATGTTAAAACTTGGAGGAGCCCTTCTGCTATCTCCAGCCTTAGAAGCCATGAATGAGCCTTACAAAAAAACATCA
Source organism: Amblyomma maculatum (assembly GCF_055883805.1). Classification (NCBI taxonomy): domain Eukaryota; kingdom Metazoa; phylum Arthropoda; class Arachnida; order Ixodida; family Ixodidae; genus Amblyomma; species Amblyomma maculatum. Next base: position 123,251,789 of record NC_139346.1, read on the forward strand.
CACATTCGAGGATTGCCACTGCGCAGAGTCTTTAGACCTGGAATGGTGATCGCCTCAGATTGAAGAGCGATGTCTGTTTTAAAAAAAGTAGAGTGGGTCGTATTCGAGTCAAGCGCTAAATATTCGAAAACATTCGACAAGTTAAGAAATTATATTCATGGCAAATTATTTTGCAATATCTAATTCATGCAATATACTGCAGTAAAATGAAATTCGATTGGCTGCTGGAAATAGTCGACATAGACGCGTAGCTCAAGTGCTCGTGCTTATGAAGCACGGCCTTAATTAAACGTTCTTGAGAAAACCCCAAGGAAAGCCCCAAATTTACGCTGCTCTCTCAAAATGCTGTTGTTTTCCAATTGTGATTCTGTGGTGTCAGGACATCTACAACGCAGTTTAAAGGAATGAGAGTGTGAATTAGAGACCAACTCAAGGAAGTTCTGAACATCATCGTTCTTTTTATCTCGCCTTCGTGTTGTTCCTGCGAGCAGATAGGTACCACGCGACAACGTAATAGTGTGAAAATTGTGAATGTCTTCTCGCCGTCGCAAAATCCGTAAATTACAGCTGCTTCAGCAATGAAAATAAATGGGAGGTTCAAATTTATCGCCTAGAAATGTGTACCCTTTCTCTGCGGCCCAGGTAATCCAGAAGAGGGGCCAGTACGGCAACAGTGTCTATTACTTCTACCGGAACTGGACCGAGTACGCCAAGGGCTTCGGTGATCCAGCCAAGGAATACTGGATCGGTATGATGTAGTTGGGCGCCATATTTGTTGTGCTCTTGCCATAGATTATATGGCAGGATAATTAGACACAACGGGTCACTGTGCTGTTTTAGGAAACAAAAGGAAGACAGAGGTATAAGGTTATGAAATTCTCGTGATTGAAAAAGTATTGACACCGACATCTATATAATTGAAAGTGGGCAGCTCACTTTTTCTCGTTATTTTACAACAGGGGAAAGAAGCCCCGACAGGGCCTCTCGAAAACTTTTTAATGCTGAATTATTAGAACTAGAGGCAATCGTCGAGTTTCATCTATGCCTGCCTGTCTGATGGCGCCGACGAAGTTTTCTGCTTTCCCTCCTGACTTGCAGTACCAGAGCAATAATTTGTCCTGCGACTGGCACAAAGAAAAGTAACAGCATGATTTGCAAGAACGTGAAGGGAGAGATTGGGGTGTGTGTCTACTCACGCAACTGAAAAGTTGCTAAACACGGGAGGAATGACGCCCTCACTCTTTGACGTACATCCGTAGCGTTATTGTGGCTAGCTTAAATTAAGTTCAAGCACGTAGTAGTTAGCGGTGTATTAACTTGAGAGTATTAGAGCCCGTATTCCGAGAAGCGCCTTGCCTCTGTTACAAAAATACCTGATTGACTAAGATAGGTAACGTGGTGTTATGGCGTTACGCACCTAGCCAACCATTTTGATTCTTTGTGCACTGAATGAAATGTAGATTAACTGAAACTTTTGTCTGATGGCACGCGAAGTGCGGGAAATTCCCGTTTTGACTTCCATGGGAAGGGACGAAGATGTGTGAAGGCGTCTGCCCAAAAGATGGCTAGCATGGTGGCTACCGCGCACAAAGCAATGCGCCACCTGAGGGTGGTTGCCGCGGAAAAATCCGTCAGGTGGCCACCGTTATGTCTTGAGTTTCAAGCAGTCAGTAACATTCAGATCTCCCTAATCAATGAGCTAGGCCGACAGACGTAGCTATAACAAATTATTTCGAAAGCATTACTAACACCATTTGAAGACATTCCGTCGACGACAATTGTTGTAGTTCAGGCCGAGATGGTCCCATAAAAGCGATAAGGGTTTACCATAGTTAAGCAATGTAGACGTGTGAAATCACGTGGTTCGTTAAACCACGCTACTGCTGACGTCAATGGAATGCTCATTGAAGGGCGAAATATATTAGCTGGCCTTCCAGGATGACATTTCACCTGTGAGTATCAATATACTCACCAGAAGCGAAATGAATTTTTGATATTTGACTCGACCAAACAAGCCAGAGGCATCGATAATGTTGAGCCACCGAATTAAGGTTACGTGTATCTTGAGACATTGCTAATTTAGTCTTACGGTAAGCTTTTTGTTTTGGTAAATTGCGTGCAAGAAAATGTGTGCTGAGGTTACTGCACGTTGATTTATACCCGACAGTGTTGGAAGATGTCAGCCTCGTTTCCATACAAGCCATAGCATTCTCGGCGGTGTCTTGCCGTGTATAGTAGTTGTTTCGCATTGAATCCCACCGTCATCACGCATAGTACACACAGCGACAGAGCAAATAGGTAACATGAGGCAAGCGACCGATCGAAGCGCGCGAGTTGCAGCAAGACCGAAGCGCCTTACACGATGATCAAATGGCGCTGCGTCCAGAGACAGCGACCGTTGGCCTTGGCGCTCCAGCAAGTTTGGCCTTGAGGACAAGCTTGCTGCAGTGTTCTGAATAGATGTGGCCGCGGCGAGAAAGTGTCATCACTTGGGCAATGAAACTAATGCGGGCATAGTGACATGTCTTCCGCCGGATAAAAGGGGAAGCGTCCATATATACTGCGGCTGCCCCAGCTGCACGCGGACGTCCTCACAAGTACGGAGACGTGAGCGGGGAACGCACATGGAAGAACGAAGCTTGACGTGAAAATAGAGATGCGTTCCCCTAAAATGATGCTTTCGCATTTAAGTAGTCTGAAGTAGCTCAAGCGAATGTCGTTTTGTCAGTGGTGATAGGGGGCAGTTACCGAAAATCAGGTTCTAAGCATCGCCGTTTCATTTCTATCCCATAGTCACCATTTTCTGAAAAATTTCCTCAGAGTAAATTTATCTTTTGAATTTTGCAGGAAACAGGGCGCTGCACGCTCTGACGTCGTTGCCGGAAAGAATGCAGTTAAGAGTAATTTTGAAGGGTAATGACACCATCGTTATCGACTACGACAGCTTTAAGGTTGAAAATGAGGCGCACCGCTTTAAGATGAAGATGGGAAGGTTCCTTCGCCCACTTGGTAAGTATTACAACGATAGCATCACAGTATGCACCAATCAATATTAGTACTTTATGGAGATGGGAAGAACATCGTGCCACTTGGCTGTACACGTAGAGTACAGGAAACGCCCTCCTGCATGACACGCTAAATTCAGCAATAAAACGTTATTGCGAGTGACCGGTCACAATACCATGAACCTGTGATCGTTAAATGAGTGGTCACATGATTGCATGTGGATGATCAGATATACTGGGTGCGGAGGGATTCATATATGGCCGTGTGTTGCGACAACTCGGTCGGTAAGAAATGAGGGTTCCAGTTGGTGTGCTTAACAGTTGGGTAAGATGCCATTTTTCGATAGAGATGGAATAGCCTGGCACCATATCTGCGGGAGATGTGAATGGTACAAGGTATGTGTACACCACTTGAAACTGCTTTATATGTGGTTGCTTGGGGCTGCTTATATAGAACTGTTTCATCACAAAAGAAGTAAAGTTTTCGGAATGACAATGGGTTCAATCGACATGGTGCATTGTCCCGACGTTATATGGGACATCATCGAGGGATTAAAGGTGACAAGGATGTTGGACAAGCGGGAAACGTTTCATTAACACGGAGTGAAGAAGACTCATTGGGCAATGCACTGGAAAATACGGGAAGCTCCAACGTGCACAACGTACGGTGCGGGCACTAGGCTCTGGACCGCGGCGTTGTTTGTAACAAATAGATATATTGTATTCAGAACTATTACCTAGCACGCAGAAAACACACTATAGGAGACACACACAAGACACACTACCATATCTGCATTTTTTGTGCGCTAAGAGGTATTTCTGAATACTTTATCCAAACAGCTCTTTTAAGAGCTTTAGCTCTAGCAATAGGTACGCCCTGCTGGTTGGATCGAAATATTTTTATGTGCGTCTCGACTCTCTATAGACGCAGGTGATGGGCTAGGCAGTCAGTGCGGACATGTTCATATCTGCTGCCCGTCCATATTCAAGATACTGGGGCATCCAGAAGAGACGCCAGACATCGTGATCATTACGAGTGCAATCGCATTTTCAATCATATATGCTTTAACATTATCTCCTCAAATAGGCTTAGTGCAGGGCAAAGCCCTCTCTCGTAATTCTCAAATTGTCCCAGTCCTACGCAAGCTGAATACAGCTGAGTTTAGGAAGCTTGCGGAAGCTTCCTAAACTCATCCACCTATTTAATTTTCTTAAGAACGATCTGCTTGCGTGATTCTTCTATTCAATAACGCGAACTTGAATAACGTTATGAAGCTCCTTGATAACGTGTACTTTTTGAAGCATATACGGTAGACAGCGCCGATACACGACTGCACGTATTTTGCACTTGAGAAGTAAGTAATCACATTGCATATGTTGCGTTGTTGGTATTAGCTAGTAATTTTGTTGTACACTCGAAATACCGAACGATCTGAAAGCACTGCGAAACGAAGCACTCGATGGCGTGCTTGATCGATGTTCAGCGCTGTCGAATATAAGATGCACGCCTTATTTCGTTTGATATGGCGTCCATTTAGGAGAAAGGGTGTTCTCTCATGGCCGGAAGTTAACGGTGTATGAAAAACATTCACATTTGGCACTGGTGTTCTATACCTTGAAAAGCCTTGGAAGTTAAGCGGCATGCGTTCTCCGTTTATTGAAGTATCGTCCATTGGATTATTCTCAAGGCAGCGGAGCATTTAAGCTAATAGAAATTAAGGTAGGCTAGAAGCTAGGCTCAGAAGCTAGCTCTGAAGAAACTGGTCTCATATACTTTGGTTCTCACGCCATCTTTAGATTGCAGTTTTGTGAGAAGAGAATATCGGCGTTACACACGTACAACTGGTCGCGCAAGCATAGTGTTCAGTGAAGTGGTGTCAGACCAATCCATGTGAAACACACGCATAAATAACTATGATGCAAATACACACGGAATGGTGTCAAGAAACTTTCAAACAAATTCTAGCATTTATTTTTGCTTTGGGTGCGTTCCCAGTTTGGGATTATTGGGCAGATATGCAAACAAGGTTGGTATTTACTAAGGAAAGTTTGGGAAGTTAACATCCCTTTTAAGAGAGCGGTAATAGTCTACGCTATCTTTAAATTGTTTGTTTCATAGTAGGCTTGAGCATCTCATGAAAAGTGAGAGCTCTTCGTTCGAGACGGAAGACTCTCTTGCAAAGCTGAAACTTGCACTGCCGGCAAACACGAAGCTTCATGTAAATTAAACCGAAGTAAACCCGCGCACCAGCGGGGAAATAGCCAATGCTTGGACCTCTTTGCCCGCAAGTTGAAAAATTATTCACGCTGTATAATGTAGTTCCTACTGGGTAGAATACAGCGGAAAGGGACGACTCACAGAAGACCAAGATGCATAAAGATAAGTGCTGATTCACAATTGAACCAATACACATATACAGATAAGTTAACTTCACCCATTGTAGTGCTTTGGTAAAATCAATGCATCAGTTCTGAGGCCACAAGAAATACTTTCTGGTTACCAAAAGTTCATTTTTAATTTAAGCGGGAGCTTCGACTTTTTCAATGAATCATTAACGTGTTCACTTCCATCTCAATTTTCTTAATAGGCAAGGAGACCAACATTCTTGAACTAAACATACTGAAAAAAATTCTTTTTAACTATCGGGACGAATACATACACTGAGAGAGAGAAAGAGAGACTGAGAGAGAGAGCGTGTGTGCGGTGCCGCCTCCTCCCCACTTCTCACTCGGACTTAACGGGGCGTACATACGCGTGCTACTGCTGCTACTGCTGTTGTCTGATGGTCAGCGCCCGCAGCGCATTTCCCAGTAAAATCAAAGGCTCGCTCTCAGCAGAGGAGCGGCGCTGGCGTCGCGCTACAAAACGAACTTGTGTTTCCTTTATAACTGAGGCCAACTATTTTGGGGAAGCGCAAGTATCGTGCTGAGAAAAAAAAGCATAAGATTTTTTTTTTCCACACTCTCATTAACTTCAATCCCAGAGACCTTGTTACGCCTAGAAAGCGAGCGAAAGGCTCATGGCCCCGAGGTATGAAGCTACAACGTTCGAATGCGCGCTGCAATATTGAACGAGTGCTCTTTAAGGCGAAAACCTGCTCTGCCACATCTTCAGTTTATCTTCAATGTATGTCACCACAAGCTGTGGATTGGATGTGTGGACTGAGCGTGCTCACATTCTGTTTAATCATTAGGGAGAAAATAGTGTGCTCCCGCCAGGACTCGAACATTTGTTATCTAACGCTCAACCTATTCTCCCATATAACATGCAGGTTGGGACGCGCTTGCCGATACCCACGACATATTCTTCTCGACATTCGACCGAGACCACGACGCAGCTGTCGAAAACTGCGCTGTCAGGTATCGCGGTGCGTGGTGGTACAGGGCCTGCTACAGGGCCAACTTGAACGGCCTCAACCTGAATGGCCCGCACGCCAGCTACGGAGATGGCATTGAGTGGGCCTTCCAAGGATCGCCCGCTTTGAAGTTGCACTACTCCTTCCCCAGCGTCCAGATGATGATACGACCGGCAATGGCGTACGAAGCGAAGTTCCTTGAAATTCGGTAGCGAATTCAGGAGCTTTGGCAGGTCAAGATCGTGGCCAGAGGATATCTACCTGCATTCTGTCGCTTTCGTGCTTTCTGCCTTTTTTTTTTCTTGTACTGACTTTGACCTTTTCAGACCTGTACACTGGCCTTCCGGCATATTTCAAATTCTTTGGCCTTTCAACCTCAACCTTACAGCCTGGCGTAAGGGGATATATTGACCATCTGTAATAAACAATACGGCGTAATGTAGCCCCGATTGCCAGAAGTGAAGCGAGTGTATCGAAGTTGGTACTTTTTCTGCACATCTTTGAGGAATAAATGCAGAACACTAACAACTTTGCGGACGTGTAATTGCAAATCAATTGGTGTTACGAGCTGATCATCGGTCTAGTATAACTGTGCTCATGATTTAGGGAAGATTTCAGCGAGAGGTGACGGGCGGAGGTAGGTTCATATAATGTGTGCTTTAGTAGAGATGACAGTTGATTGGCCAAGGCAGATTATTGAATATGTTGCCCGATTTTACAGCGTAAGTTCGCGAGATCAAAAGTATTCCGTGACGGCATTATTGTGAAGGCAGCGAGACGCCATATTCTTCCGCGTGCCGTGCGATGCCAGCGGATGTGAACAGCACCAGGTGGCCGAAATTAGTGCTGAGCTATCCTTACGGCGTCTGTCACACGAGGGGCACAAAGTAGGTAAGCTGAGCTCTGCTTACCATACACTCCAAAACCCCACCGGAAGAAAAGATAAAGCTGGGGCAAATTAGCAGCATCATTGCATTTCTGCGTATCACCGAAAAGAGGCGCCAGTAGAAGGCAAGAGACGAGCGCTCCACAGCACCCGCAGCAGAAGCCTACAAAGAAAAATAGGAAGCAGGTACTGGCTAGACCCCTCTGCTTTGCAGTGGCCCTAGGTGTATTAAGGTTGAGGGGGATGATACCGGATAACTGTTCTAGCAAACACTTTCAAAAGTGTCTAATTAGAGTTGACTGAAACGAAATGATCATCTTTTCAAAACATCCTCTGGGCTGTAGCCGACATAATCTGCTGTTAAAAACAACCCTGTTGGAAGGGTATTATATTTTAACCCTGTAATTAACTTGCATTAACACAATGAAAAGTCGTTGAAATGAAAGTGCCATGTCAGGGTTTGAAAGGAGGAGGAGGAGGAAGATGAGAAGGAAAGGCAGGGAGGTTAACCCGTAAAAGAAACCGGTTTGCTACCCTGCATTGGGGGAAAGGGGTGAGTGGATATAAAAGTTGTGAGAGAGGGATGGGTGAAGTTAGTACAGCCACATCAGAGACATGTTACGTCACATCCCGTCACAGTCATATCCCGTAACACAAGAGCAAACTCATAGCCTTTCAATTAAGCCTGTGCTTTTCATAAAGCGGAGCAGTGCCTGGGAGGCCTTCACCGCAGACGATCGCCGTGGCCAGGGACCTAAAATCTGAATTTCAGTCAATAGGCGTCCATCTAGATGCTCCAGCGCACGGTATAGACACTTTCTTTCCCCACTCTATATGGGGCACTCACAAAGAATGTGGCCTATAGACTCGTCGCACCCACAGTTTGAACATGTAGGACTGATTGCCATGCCTATCATAAAAGAATACGAGTTTGGGAATGCTACACCAACCCACAGGAGGCACAGAAAAGTTTCTTCGCGTCGGGGTAGGCCAGGTGGAAGCCGGAGCTTCAGGTCAGAGGTTTTAAGCAGCAGTTCGCTAACTGTCCAGAATTCCACAAGGAGAGCGTGTGTTCCCCCGCGCAATTGTGCGTTTTGAAAGGAAAGTAAACAAGCAAAGTTGCTCTCTAAAGCTCAGCACCGCAAGAAAACCAGGCGCTTGGTTTCTTGAGAAAACAGAAATTGAATGGAAAGGGCAGTTAGGTGCAGACTTGCCGCTCACTGAAGAAATGTTTCCATGACTGTACGCTGTCACTTCAGTGTAAACTGAGGCGCGCGTCGTTTTATTTCATTTGTCTCATCATAGGAACCATGCATCTCGCGATTACTATCCTCTTCCTTTCTTTGACACGGTGGCGAAGCAATAGGTTTGTATGACATTGTACAAAAGCGCTGACTGCTCGAATCACACGCCATAACCAAGTCCAACCACACATCACTGAGCGTCACATTTGCGCCGTGCTTCTTACGCGACTGATGCTTGAAGTTTCGGAGTTGGGCGCATAACAACTCCCGATTTCCTCGTGCGGCAGAGTTGCATAGAATGACTTTTTCTTCGTTCTAAAATTTATATAGCGTCGCCTTTTACGGGGCTTCGGAAATCAACCGTATTACTTCAGGATTTGAGATAACTTAAATGTACATAATGAATAGAGATAATGAATTAAAATCTAATGAATTGAGGCAATTAGTGATCTTTTCAGAACCAGTTGGCAATACTTTACTGCATCGAACAGCACGTTCGTAAATAAACTATTTTTAGTATGTTCCACAGTGCCCCATTAATATTTGCAGCGTAAGCTAGGCTACCCAGAAACTCGCGTGTTATCGACGTCCGCATTGTGAGATAAAATTCTGATAATGCCTCTGAGAGGTAGTAGCTGGCAGAGAACATGACCGATTTGTAAGGTTGGTGGGTTTCTCGAAGTCTTGAGATCACAATGATATGACCGAGCTGGCACGAGATGCTACTTTGAGTTGCACTGCACCTTTGAGTAGGAGGGTGCGTTGGGGATCGAAACCTCTTGTACCCTTCGATCCAGACTAAGACGCGCTACTCAGGCCTTCTCAGATCCGTCGTTAAGGCGGGGCTTTGTACCTGGAGGTTGTTCATATATTGGGGTACAAAACAGCTCTACACTAATGGAGATATTTGAGATAATAGAGGCGAAATTTAGGCGAATACTGATGTGGTACAATTTGTGGTGTTTAACGCCTCAAAACAATTCACACTATGAGAGCCGCCACAGTGGAGGGCTCCGGAAGTTTCGACTCCGCGGGGTTCTTTATTGTGCACTGACATCGCACAACACACGGGCGCCTTCGCGTTTTGCCTCCATCGAAAGGTGACCGCCGCGGCAGACACTGGGCTACTGAACGTAAGTACGCGTGTTCAGTAATCGAGCGCTGTAACCACTGAGGCACCGCGGCAGGGCGTGCAATGAATGATAGAGTAAGTGGAAAGGAGCAAGCACGTTAACGACGATGGGCAGGGGAACCTCAGATGAATACCATTAACACTGTCGCATCATAAAAGCGGATCCCGAGAGTCTGCCAGTACTTTATAATTCTAGTTACATATCGTAAGTAAATTTGGAGACTTCGCGGACGCATTTGGTATAAGGCGCAAAGGCGAAGGTGCGTTTGAAATTAGTTCACAACGGACAGATAATGTCTAACTAAACAACTGCGACGCCCATTTTCTTATGGCTATGCCTTGTGAGGAATTGAAATATTCTTGCAACCGTATAAGGCGGTTGTTATGCGTTTTGAATTGACTGCGCTATGGACAGAATCTACATATATGCCTTCGGGATTTCATTCCAAGCTTCAGCTGCTATTGCACGGTAATGTTTTTGTCACCTGCGCTTCAGTTACTTTATGAGCCTGCGTGCTATCAAATGCCCATATCCTGATTATTTACTCATATTTATATTACTGTAGGCTGGATGAATTCTCGCGACGCACTTCCCATGTTCTCACTTTTACCGTAGCTGTGAGTTCTACAAATGTGGCTTCAACGCCATACGTGAGTGAATAATATTCCAAAACAAGAGCCTAGCGAAAACTGTGCCATGGATCATGGACCCACCTGGGCATCCATCCTGCCTATCGGCGTCCTCTTCGGTCTCCTTGAAGAAGCGCTGCAGCGTTCCAAGTGACACTGACAGAAAATACAGCATTCGGTACTTCAGCGAGGACATCAGTAGACGGGACCTAGCTCAGCCAAAATGCCAAGTGCACGATTATCATCAAATAAGTCCATGGTGAAGACGGATGTCCATTGCCGGTGCACACAATCCCTCTCTTTCCGTGCACACAACCAGCACCGTGCTGTAGATTAATATATTAGCCGTCTCTGTGCACCTTGAGCTTTTTCTAGCTAAAGAAATTAAAGGCGTTCGAGTAAGTACATAAAAAAACGTCGTTGCTGGAGACATGCACTCTACTGCTGCGCTGGAATTAGCGTGGGACGTCACTCAAGTGGGAGCATGTCAGTCTGTAATCCTGCCAAACGAAGAGCACTCTACTGATCTTGTCTATACAACATTGACGAGGCTGCCACAAAAGGCAGTAGGTCGTTTTTATTGCGAAAGCAATACTACTCCCATTTTCAGCCCTTCGCGTAGCCGTGGTCGGTAAGCACGTTTGACCTCTAATGACCCCAGATGGCTGTGACGTCATACCAGCTGCGAGAGATGGGCTATCAAGTCGAGTCATCGGGTGGTGGCGGTCCTAGGCACGGCGCGCCGCGGATGAGATGATGACGTCGCTGTGACGTCATACCAGCTGCGAGAGATGGGCTACTAAGTCGAGTCGTCGGGTGGCGGCGGTCGGTAGGCAGGGCGCGATGCACCTGGAGCCGCGCTGCTACAGAGTGGAGGCACTGCTGTCACCTCTTCTCTCGCAGTTGAGAGGAGGAGGAGGAGGAGGAAAATGATGGGTATATAAATGCTCACGATTGCTCAGATGAGGCACTCGCTATGCATCCTGATAAACAGAAAGTCACGCCGCCTCGATGAAGCCAGGAAACGACAGCGGGCTACAGAGACAGGTGAAGAACGGGAACAGCGTCTCTTTCGACGGCGCGCTCAAGATCAGCTAGATGAGCGTGTCGCGCTTCTCTTGAATCGTCCTCAACCGGTGACGAATCCGAATGGAATGTAATGGACGCTTTAAACAGTGAAAACTATTTGTCGAAGTAATATTAGCCCTGCTATTATTGCTTTCGCAACCTACCGGGCTTAACTAAAGCTAAGCCAGGCTAATTGTTTTCGTGATACCGTAGAAAAAAAGACACCGTAATCCTCCCAAAATCTTATGTCGGAAGATCTTACTGGGATAGAATTTTGTCTAAATGCGACAACCTCTTGCCACGTGCGAAGGTCGTTTTATTTATACGGCAATTTATTCTAAAGCCCCTGCAATACCACAAGTGCATATTCTGGGCCATTTGAATGTTGCATATGGTAACGGGGCTATTTGGTTTTGTAGCGCCGAAACTTATGACGTATACGTCCTGCTATGCAAACGTTCCTTCGCTTTCAATCTGCAATGGGCCCCTTGACATATCGATGTAAGATTACCTGCGGATAAAAGTTGAGCTTGCCGTTGTAGAGAAAATGGCTCGTCCGAAGGTGAAGCCGCTGCTACCGCTCGCAGAAGGCGTTCGCTCTTCAAGAGCAGTTGCAGAAAAGCTCCTGGCAATGGCTGCCTCACCTGCGTACTTATCGCTCCTCTTAGACGTGGTCCTCTACCATTCTGTTTTAATGCATATCGAGAAATTCTGTTGTTCTAGTTTGCACCCGCCTCTAGATAGTCCTCTCCACTGTGGAGCCTGCATCAACCCCGCGTGCTTCTTTCAATAGCAGGCATCAGGAAGAAGGTCAAGATATCGCCGACAGAACTAAAACAAGTCACTCTTGAATATTTATATGAGCACCATGTAAATCGTTTGTACGTTTACACCGACGGTTCAGTGAATGCCGTGCGTTTTTCAGGCTTCATGGTCATCCACGCAAGGACTACAGAAATAAAAGTTAGAACAACTCACCGGACTGGTAATGATGTCATCCTCCCATATGAAAATAGAGGCCCGAGTTGGCAGCTCCTGCCAAACGTAAATTCAGGCAACCCTACGTCCAGTCTGTGCGTGGACATGTCAGCTGCAAGGTATATCGCCTGTCAGAGCAGTGCTCGTGATTTTTCGCTCAGAAGGCCATACGCCGGCTGCCGGAGCCGGATTTTCAGTGATCGGGCATGATGAATTTAATGTAACACGGAAACTTGAAATCAGTCGGGTATTAGAAGGTGCAGCTCAACACTAATTAAACTCGACTACTTGACGTCAAAGGCAAAGTTATGGGACGAATGATAAAGAAACTAGTTGAATATCGCTTACTATAAGGAAGAGCAGTATAGATAGCCTTACGAGGGGGCTGTGCTGTGTAGTAATATGGGTGATAGTCCTGTAAGGTTTCGCGGTTACTGAGTAAGCGGAGCACTGAGATGAGAGCATAAACGCCGTGTTTAACTTGGGCATTCGAGATTGGCTGGGAACACTGCCTTTTTACGTTTGCGTCGAAAAGTTAAATTGGTTAAATTGGTTCACAGGAAGGGAAAGGCGCAGTAACTGTCACACTTGCTCTGTGGACACCCGAACCGTGCCGTAAGGGAAGGGAGGAGGGTGGGAATGAAAGTGGAAAGAGAGAAAGAGGAGGCGTAGTGGAGGGCTACGGAGTAATTTCGACCACCTGGGGATCTTTTACGTGCGCTGACATCGCACAGCACACGACGCCTCTTCGTTTCGCCTCCATCGAAACGCAGCCGCCGCGGTCGGGTTCGAACCCGGGAACTCCGGCACAGTAGTCGGGCGTCTTACCACTGCACCACCCCGGCGGGGCACTGTTTTGTATTTGCTAGTAATGCAAATGAAAAACAAACGTAATATATATATAAACTGATAAATTAGCACTGATTACAAGTGATGTAAATTTTTAATCCGTAACATGTCTAAATGAAATAGCATTCGCAACTTGCTGAGGGAAGTTATAAGAGAAAAACAAAATGAAATTGGACGCCACATAAGCATGAAAGCGAGTTGAAAAATTTTAGAAACAGGTAGAAAAACAATTTCTTTGCAATAAAAGTCACCCTATTAAATGTTCAAGAGTGCACGTTGCATATTAGACGATTTGCGATGTAACCGCATCTTTAGGTTTATTAGCTATAGTCGGCAATCTTAACTGACCTGGAGTTCTTTTTTTTTGTAACGATATTTATTGCCCCAGGGCATGACCTGGAGTTCTGAGAGAAAATATGTTGTGACTCAGGCGAGCTCTTACACTGCAACTCGCGTCGCTGTCTGTTAAAATGTGATATTAACACCGGTTAATGAATATTAGAAGCTAAACACATTCCGGTTTGCCCCTTTTTCTTTTTGAGATACTTTGGATAGCGTCGACGAACTTGTCTGCCAGCGTCTTTGCTCGGAACCCGACACGATGCCTTGGTCGATGTCTTTCCGAGTTTCTCTTGCTCGATAAATCAGCGGTGACGGATGCGTTCTGTCGCTTCAACGATCTTATGAACGTGGTTGCGCTTAACTAACGGGTTTGCGAGTGGTGTCAAATGACTGGCGAGATTGCTTAGCTTCGGGTTTTTCCAGCCGAGACGTTGAAATGTGACGCTAAGAAGTTGGATAAAGTTTCCAGGATCTGTCAGGGCATTTGCGCTTGAGCGCCTACTCATTTCGACATTGACACCATTGGTGACCTCTTCCTCTGCCTCCGCTCAAGTGCGTCGTCGATTGCTTTCTTCGTTTTTACTTTCTTAGCTCAATTTTTTCTCCGCCTCTTGAAGAGCTAGTGCAGATGGTGATCGCTTATTCATAAACGTTCGTTAGCATAGTCCTTTGAACAAATTTTAATTGGAGTTCTGAGTGAAGTTTATACACCAATATTATAACGGGGACAGAAAAAGATTGAGGAAAAACCGGCACCCCCTCCCACCTTCTGTCAAAAACTTTTCCGGAGAAAAAGCAACCCTCGCAGTTTAAAAACACACTGGACTGTTATCCCGTCTCAGTAGTATATAAATGTCCTATATATGAACAGGCAGGTGGTCTTTTTGCAGGACTCGCATTGGGATGGCTGCCCTTCAGCGTAGCAAATCTTTCGTAATATACGCGGGTAAATTTTAGATCTGGAAACAAGTTATTATTTCTACTGGCGCGGAGAAAATGCAATGGCATTGACCGGGGCGTGCCGAGGTGCGAGGTGATGTGGCCAGATTCACTTTCGCGTGTACACTCTTGACTTCTAGTCAGTTCATGCACTTATCTTACCAGCCGCACACCGCCTTCTCTTGAAAGCGCTGTATCTTTGTCCTTAGAAACTGTTCTAGAAAGCTGTTTTCGTTGAAAACAGCGGCCAGGTCAAACTGCTTCACGAGGAAGCGCACTTCCAGAAAGCGACGCAGCCTAGCAGCCGGGGATTCATTGCTGACGTTAGATGAAATAATGGTCGTAACAATTGATAAATATCCTGCTCTTCACCACCTTTCGCATTCCTGTCAATGCCGTCTTTATACTGATGTAATCAAGTGCTAACTCTGTCTCTCCAACGAACTTGCTATGTTCATCTTTCACTGTGATGACTTTGCCCTTGAGCAAAGAGCGGTTATTCTTGTTGTTCACCTCTTGAAACCCACAACAGGAAATTGGCTAAGATGTGACTGTATGCAGCAGAAAATTGCCGCAGGCGATCAAAGATTGGCGCAAAGCGGAAATGTAAGGAAGTGTAAAGCTGCAAAAGGAGGAATAATTATTTGAAGTAAAATGACAGGCACAACAGTTTTGAAGAGAAAGAAATTTCCCTAACGTTTTGAAACAGAGCAACCTACCGGTTGAAATTATGTAATCATTAAGTACCCCTCAAATCTGGCGGAACGCGAATCGTTGTGGTGCTTGGACCTAACGGTACCAAAACTGGTAGTCACAAGGGGAGCCCTAACGTTGGGAGAGGGACCTCAAGGCTGGGGTTCCCTGAAGTGCGTATTGCTGACAAGAGAGGAGAAAAATCTTTACGGATTCAACTAGCGCTAGACAATCTTTCGCAATGCACTATTTTTACAGCTGAAAACAGAACGAAACAGAAGGGGCGTCAATAATTTTTTCGATAGTCGTTAGTTACTCTTCGCTGATAAATTTTGAGTTTTAAAAACATCCAACCTGATTTTTTATTTAACTCTCCTCACAAGAACCGTCCTTATCTCACAACAACTATCACTTGATCTAACAATGAACATCTGCCATGAAATGCCTTGTCTGTGCACCGTAGAGGTTATACGGTTGCTGAAATATAAAAAAATAATACGCGAATAAATAAGACAAACACATTAGAGCCGACATATAAACATCATAATTAAATTGTTGCTTAAGGTGTAGCCATTCTTGATTTTTTTCATCTGCCTAAAGCTGCCCGGCAATATCAAGCGTTGAATCCTTCTTTGTGTGACCAATCGCCCTCGTGGGTGAGTGCTAAACAGCTAGGGCACAACAGCAATGACATAAGCGGCACCCCTCAGCCCCTTGTGTTTTCCTTACAATTTTCCTTTTTACGCCGTTTTTCAGTCAGCATCATCGTCTCCCCTTCCCTTTTCTGTAGACTTGCGGCATTCGGCGCCAGATCAAAGCGTGTAATGATGCTCCTATTGCCCTCTCTGGTGCAACCGGTGCCACCGCAGAAACAACGCGTGCGTTTCGGCGTCGAAGTGTAATGTGTGGTATACCCCGCAATCGGGCAACGTCCTTGTTCATCAAAGGTCGTCACAAGCGGCATGGTCATCTTCCTTCTTTCCATTTCCTCTCCCTCCGGCTGAAATGCGTTTAGTGGCGCGAAAGTTAGCAGTCGGCGGCCAGTGCTCAGCCGTCGCTCTACGTGAGAAGTATTGAGCCTTCGCGGCCAAGGTTCTCGCGGGAAATCATCTATACCAACCTTACAACGGCTTGGAATCACGTGGACAACCATCAGGTGCGTAGTGGCCACAGTTCACAATTATTGAAGCGACTGCTATTATGGCGCAACGCATATTTGGCTGAGAAAAAAAAAAACATAGGAGGCAGTTTAATTAGTACAAAATGTGTCAGCGAAGGAAAATACGTAGCAACTTAAGTACTGCAGTTTCCAGAAGATGATTGCAGGTTTGTTCTTCCGTGTTTGTTCTTTGTCCGGGCAAATGCAAGTTACTACGAACGCTTGGCTTGGTAGTTTTGTTCGAAATAATATGTTCGGTTAGACAGCGTTGTCTATTCTTTACCGCGTTTTTAAGCCGTCTTAACGTTGAAACTGTTCCCGCTATCGTTCGTTATGCAGTTCGCTTGTCATTTAGTTGAGGAGGAGCTATCAAAGCCATTCGAATACCGGGCGCACATTGAAATATACACTGCCGTCCAGTTGTATCGTTGGAAAAGCTCATAGGGTAAACTTCTTAAACGTACGAATAAAATGCGAGAATAAAGTTTCTCGAACTAGCGACAGGTTCGCGCTCAAACCTGTTGCTTAGCTCTCCAAATCTTATTGGCAAGGTAGTGATTTCCCTTCGTTGCACGAAGAGAAAAAAACACGAAGTTTGACTGCGCTCTGTCCTGCTAAATTCAAAGAACGTTGAGGAAGCTACGACCCTGGTCCAAGTATCTCAGGCGTGAGAACAGCGATGTTGTATCCACAAGATAAATACGCTTGTCAGGCTGGAGCTGAGCTGTTCACAAATTGTGATTGTCAGCGATACGATGCCCAGTACATCGAGGGAAAGCACAAAGTCGTTTCTTGCGGATAACTCCGCGAATTCAGTCTTAGTTACTTGCCTCTATACTCCAATTTAGCGTATGACCTATGACCTACTGTACCGTAATTACACCCCCAATAGGCAAACACAGTGCGCTTGACAAAGCCTAGTAGTAGCCATGTTTATGCAAAACCCTAAATGTATGGTAACAGTCTTAAGCACGTTTGAGTTGCCTATGTTTACAGTGTTTTAGTTAGAGTGCTAAAATATAGTGCACAACCATTATCGGCAACAATAAGCGCGAGATTATTAGGAGTCTTACTTTTTAAATATTTTTTTCGCATTTAGTGGCGGAAAGCTACGAAGTTCCTACGGAATCACTCTTCGGCGAGTCGCGTTGTGGTTAAGCCAGAATGTATAGTTTTCACATAATCTTTTAGTTTTCGACGGTTCTGGACTCATGCGTCAACGTGTCGTGGAGTGGCGCACATGTCAACGTTCTGATTTTGTGATTGACACGCAGTAATTGTCTTTTGCTCTTTTGGGCTATTTTTTTTGCAGAGCAAGAAGACTACGTCGTCTTCATACGTTAATAATCTGCACTCATAAACTAATTACGTCAGGAATCATTAGTACTGCGGGTGTCGCTTTAATATTAAGCTGTTTCTTTCATGTGCAGGGGTTGTTCTTACTTCCGAAAGACGTACCGGCGTTCTGAGACAATGACTTGGAGTAAGGTTCTCGTCCTCTGCTTCGTCATGTGCGCGATGAGTGCGACGGTTGGTGCAGCAGTGATGCCCTCCATTGTGCAGGCCGAAGAACGGGTCAAGCAACTCATGACCATCCTCTCGGACATCAAGAGTAAGCTCACATTTTAAGGCAGAAGCCTTACCTGGTTCATGTGTGGTGTCAGCCGAAAGTGTGTGCACAATGTAGAAAAAAATAGACATAACGTAATTCCGTATCAAAATGACGATGCAACCGCTATTTGTGTAACATTCAGGGTAGGGTCATACCATTTTGATTTCAATTTAGGACATATCAGCTACTTAAGTTGGAGGTGAGTTGGCGATAGGGATTTGAACCGACAACATATGTATCTCTAATTGTATGCCCTTCATTGTTAGTGTAAGTGCCCACCGAGAAGTGTGGCAGATACTAAGCCTTTGATTTCCACAAAACTCGAAATACCTGAAGACCTTAAGCATATTTCCAGACTCTGTGCACTCTCTAAATTCTTAGCTGCCAAGCCAAACCATGCCAAACTGACGATGCAACCGCTATTTGTGTAACATTCAGGGTAGTGTCATACCGTTTTGATTCCAATTTAGGACATGTCAGCTGGTCAAGTTGGAGGTGAGTTAGCGATAGGTATTTCAACTGACAACATATGCATATCCAATTGTATTCCGTTCATTATTAGTGTGAGTGCCCACCGAGAAGTGCGGCAGATACTAAGCCTTCCTTTTCCACAAAACCCTAACCAACTAAAGACTTTTAACAAGTTGCCAGACTCTGTGCCACTTTCTAAATTCTTAGCTCCCAAACCAAATCATGCCAAACCATAGTAAACAGTGCTTTCGCACGTCTTAATCGATGTAAGCGGAGTTTATCCTTGGCTGTATTTTTTGCTTTACGCCTGGATGCCCCCCGAGAGCGGCGTGTACGCTGAAGTTTCTTTTTTTTTTTTTTAGTAATAAACCGGTCAGTTGTGGCGCTTTCCTTTCCAGCTTCACGATAGTGAAAAATACGTAGAACTATGTGTGTGGTACGAAACGTTGCTGGAGATTTTCAAGTTTTAGAAATATTTGGAGCATTGATCCTTGGGAGCTGTTTTGCAATAATTATTTAGGAGATTGAATGGAGGGAAGGCCATTTATAGCCGGACTCACAAACAGGTGCGGTACGAACTAAGGGTTCAAACTTCGCGCTGACAGTAGTATTCAAGACACGGGAATGGTGGATTCTGACCCGTGATCTAAATAGCGAGAAAACATTTTTAGCTTTCTGCTGCCGAACTAATTGCTAGTACGAGTGATAAACGATGGTATGCATCCTGAGTGGTTTCGAGTTATGTCGACCACCCATCTTTCACGGGTAATACGACCATGCAGTTATCTTCATTTGGTATATGTACGCAATCTTAGAAGGGACCGTAATTTGCACACCGTATTACGATGGATATAAAGAAAGCAGCCTTAGTATATCGATATAAAATATAGCCATTCCATGTATCATTCCATACTGGACATGCTATATCTGACCCCGAGATAAGGTTGAGGGCCTTAATTGTTTTGCTGGCAGTACAGTAGATGATATCACTGATACACATTCAAGACGGCCACCCCTCTTGAAGCATGCCGAAGCAGGAAGAACACGCACACCCTGTTCACACTCACTTATAAGTGCAGGTTATGTGCAGAGACATCTGTTTATCGCTTTAGCATGCTTGCGAGCGGCACAATATGCTTAAGAGTCGAGCTGCCAGCATGCTGACAGCTGAGCACGTTACTGCTTACACAGAAGCATATTCTCCAAGAACAGGCGGACGACTATCGATGAAGCGAGTCAGCATATTCAATCTCCGGGAACCATGTTTACTATCGCGATATTTCCACAATAGATGTATCAAAACAAGACACTATTGAAATAAATGAAGCAGTTGCGTAAACGGACAGGCGCGATATTATATTGGCGTTTTGAAACTGGATGGGATAGGCTCCTACGCTGTAGTTATAAAAGAAAGATGCTGGGATTACAACCTCAAGCCATAGACTAAACGAGATGGCAACACTTGAGTGTATTTAACATCGCCACACTGAAAAAAGCTGTGAATGTTGAATCATACCGCTGGCGGACGTATTGGTACTAGCATTCTACAGGAAAAAATACAGGGGGCTCAATACAGGGGTCTAAACGTGGAAAATTACATGTCCACGGGATTACCGCTGATAAGAGGATTCTACATGCCGACACAAGGGTCACGTAACTATGATCGAGATTATAAACACAGGCGAAATTGAAAAGTAAGGGCTCTTTAGGTTATTGCGCTAGAGTGGCCAACCCCCGCTGTAAATTTCTATGCTTTTTTACAGCGACGAGCAGAAAAGTGCTCTTGAAGGCGGGCGCCAGTTAAGGCGCGGAAATAAGCACAAGCTGCTTGACAATATGGCGGGTACACGTCTACTGTCTGTGGAGGCTGAGGGGTGACGGACGTGAGGGGGAGCGAGGCCGATGTTGAGGGCGCGCGATCGACACGCGGCTGCTCAGGCTGGACACGGGAGTGACAACTAATAAGTGCATGTACAGAGGGATCCACTTCCAGGTATAACACGGTCACTGCTCTAAACGCAACATTACGTCCGACGCAGGCGAGGTTCGAAGAAAGCGATGCAAGCATAGAAGGACCCAGGGGTGGTGCTTCGAAGGATTTGCCACCTAGCTTCATTGTATGGACAGACCGGACATAATTTCGCCTTAACGTCTGTGACCGTGTTATCTTGAAGTGGATGACCCTACACGATGACGGCCGCAACTATGATACGCGCCGCTCTCTGACTGGCTGCATCTGGGCAGCCGCACCGCCTCCTGACTAGATCAGTCGCATGACGCGCGCGTGGCCACATTCCCTTTCGCGCTTCAAGTTCACGAAGAGAAAGAGAGAGCGACGCCTCGTACAGACTGTGCCAAAATCCGTGATTGCGCTGGTTCTCCTAGGGAACTAGAAAATATATATTCGTGAACAGAGTT
Source organism: Amblyomma maculatum (assembly GCF_055883805.1). NCBI lineage: Eukaryota > Metazoa > Arthropoda > Arachnida > Ixodida > Ixodidae > Amblyomma > Amblyomma maculatum. Next base: position 123,272,571 of record NC_139346.1, read on the forward strand.
TTTAAAGAACAGATTTGTTCATCTACAGCCTTGTTTAACTGTTCTTCATGATCGCCATTTACGCGTAAGCACTCTTCACAATGCTACACTAGCTCCTCTAATCCCTGTGTATGAGATTGTGCCACCTTTGAATTGAACCAGTTGTCAAAATGTGTCTCGAGCTCCTCGTATGTTTCGATTCTCGAGCCTTTGTCCATTAAGACATTATTCTAAGTGCACGACATTCATCTCCTTCATTTTGATATCGGTTCACACGCGCTCTCACACGTGACATTCTTCACAGTTTGTGTTGGTTGTCAAGCATTTTTATTAACCATCTGGCACAGAACTTGTGAAATCGCAGCCTCTCTGAAGCAATTGTGTATATAGTGGTACGTCCAATAAGTGCAAATTTATGACCCATATAATTAATCGTTAATCCTCGATCGAATCGCAGTTCGTTCATTTGTTGACTTCTGCGGTCCAAATACGGCATGGGCCTGCCAATACTCTCTTCATCATGCGTATTTGCGAGCCTCGACACAATTGTCAAGCCTTCCCTTGACTCATTACTCTAGGCAGGCATATAAACTAAGCACGGATTCTAAGCAATAATCAATCATGACAATAAATCTAATCACATATTCTTTGCAACTGCTGGGTGCATTGACTTTCGCTGGAATTATCCTGAATGAGAACAATGAGTTCAGTGCTCCGAAAAAAAAAATGAATACCGGTGCATGCGTGCAACATACGTTCGTAATCAAAGATTCACCAAAGATCTTTTTGCAGTTGCATATGATAGCCTTGGTTCCTAATGCGTCATGAAAATCAAAACAACACAGCAATCTTTTAAGTCATGTAACGTGGTTCCTTTGGACGCAATGTATACCATAATCACATACCATTTTCTATCATTGCTTTTCAGAGACTAGCGGGAGGATGTACTCTCGACGCGTTTTCTCATAGTGTGTGAAAACAGACCATCGTATGGTCCGAGTGATTCCTGCTCAACGTTTCTCTGTTTCACAATTATTATTTAAATAATTTACCTTGGTATACTGCTGCAGAACCAACATGTTAATATGCTAGTATACAGCCCGAGGTACTTTGAAACTATCTGAAGTGAAACTGGAAGATGAGCTAGAAAAAAAAATGGATGCCGGTGCATGCGTGCAATTTTGTTCGGATTCGCTAATATTTAAATACAATCAATCTGCATTTACTTTTCAAATATGCCTCGTATTATTGTAAAGCGTATTCAACATATATCATATTGGCTCCATCTCCCTGTCCTAGTGATTGACTATATCTTCGGGCCTTTTAGGACACCGTTAGGCTGCAAGAAATTTAGCCTACTAGCTGAGAAAAATTAGGCAATAAATTATAGAAAGGGAATATACAACTATAGTTCTTTCAGAAATATGGCATTAGCAATACGAGGGCACAGCTGAGTGCTTGTAATATTATCGAGATAATTGTTCTTGCAAATTTATGAGAAAGTCTACTCTTACCGGTTATGCCAGTATAACACTTCCTTAGGGGCTAATATTTTATGAATTAGAATTAGGTGGTATTAATAGACCATAACATGCAGGTTGGTGGTTTTTAATGTTGCATTTAGGTAAAATGTGAAGTGTTCCTCAAAAAAAAAAAAAAGGCAGCTGCATACAATCATGAAACGCTCTACACATCACTGCGGTGACTGGGTGCTCAACAGCCTGCCAACCTTCCGGATAGAAAGGCTCTGGATATATTTTGAGCAGGAGTTTCTTAAGTGCCAGTATTAAGAACACTGCCTATGATTAATGGGCTTTTGCAGATAGCATACGGCCCCGGCACTGCACAGACCATCTGCACGCGGGTCAGACAAAAAGCGGCCCATACAACATTTTCGTCCGGGCTGACGACCTTGAGGGGCAGGTTGTCTACTGCGACATGGACACGGACGGTGGAGGGTGGACGGTGAGTTAATCAGAATGAGTGCTTGTCGAGTACCTGGCAACTCTGCCCTTGTCTATCATTCTTGAATATTGTAATTCAAGATTTGACGGAACACCGTCTGGTCAGGTAGTAGTATGGTTGAAAAAATCTGGGGTCACTGACCACTTGTCAAAAATAGTTGACGTTTCGGAATCCCTACGGGTTCCTTGTTCACACTAAAGAACCGATGAAAATCGGCCCGTTGTTCATTGGGAACAAGGAACCCCTAGGAGTTTCGAAACGTCAACTAACTATTTTTGACAAGTGGTCAGTGACCCTAAATGTTTTTAACCATTCTTGAATGTTACGCGCTGTCTTTGTAAAAGTGAATGTTGTTCTGAAACAAGGGAGTGGCAACTTATGCAATTCTATTGACTAAGACTGTCCAAATATACGTAATAACATAAAAAACTCACTTTGTCAATATAAAAATTAGTATTTTGGCTTATTAAAATTTTACTTCGGATTTTTTTTTATGTTCGACGTGAGCGATATTGAGCGATTTGTGTAACCAATATTTGCATCTCTTTGTGGAATCTTCGTAGCACGATAACAGGAATAGCTTTCATTCCTCTATAACAATTTTATTAAGTTTCATTTGTTGTTCTCAGGAGTTTGTGATCCAGTAAACAAATGGTATCGCTCATACTAGGTTTTTGTTTTAGTAATTGTACCCCAGTCTAGCAATAGCGTTGCCGAGTTTTTAGAATGTAAAAATAAATAAGTAAATAAACAAAATAGATAAATACAATAATAAATAAATAAAATATTCTTTTTTTCGTCGAGGTTTGTTGATGTCTCTTTACTAAGAAAAATAGAGGTCGCCATGGAAAGGAAAGAGAAGGTTGGTGAGAGTACTAAGGACATGACTTAGGACTGCATGCCCTGCAACGTCGCATACTTGCCTAGCAAGCACGATATCCCCTTACATATAATGTTAAGATGTATATAATGGGCCGGCTAATGTATTTATGCTCGGCCTGCTTGAATATTTACTCAATATTACTACTTTTTAAATTTTGACGAAAACGCTCAGATCTGAATGGTGTTGTTGCGAGCCAGGAAAATCGCCTGACCCAGGTGCTTGCAGCGGCCGGTATGGCGTCTCCAATGTGAAATTTTTATTTTTCTGGTGCCCGCGCAGTTTTTCAGCGAGTGTTTGCGTACAAATGCATCATGGTTCTTCTCTCTCTCTCTCTGTCTATTTTTTCTCTTCTTTCATACATGCGTAATTTGTAGGAGCGCCCCATTTCAGTGCTTTAGTGCAGGCGCATTTCGTTGGAGAGTGTGTGTTTGAAGTTGTCGACTTGGGTTGCATGGTTCATCGAGATATCGTTCTATCCGCTGGTGCTGTAAACGCTAAAGTAAATAAATGTTTGGTTGGTTTTGTTGGTGTGGCTTAACTTCCCGAAATGACTCAAGCTAAGGGAGACGCAGTAGTGGAGGGCTCCGGAAATGTCGGCGACCTGGGGTTCTTTAACGTGCGCTGACATCGCACAGCACACGGGCGTCTTACTTTTTGCCGCCATCGAAAAGTAGCCGCCTTGGCCGGGATTCAATTGAAAGCAGCAAAAATGCCATGGAATAAACGGTATGTAAAACGGCGGTTCTCGGTTGTACAAGTGATAACGTTTATCTTTGCCGATTGTATTTGCTCGATATATGCGTCGCCGAAAAAAGGAGCGCTTGTGTTATTGACTCTAAGTTTAAGTTTTGTGCAGACACAGAACATGTTTAGTACCTATATTTAATTGGACAGATGGACTCACCGCAATGTTCAACTTGTGGCATCCCAGAGACTGGACCATATATTATTGGTGTGCTTAAGTGTATGCGCGCGAAAGAAGTGTGCCAGCCGCTCCTTGGAAATGTTTGGACAAGAGGCCTCTGTCGGAGGTACTGCTGCTGTGCTTGGTAGGGCAAGAGGAAGGGTGTCCAGGCAGTGCTTGCTCTTTGCCGTTTTTTGTGCGTCAGCGGACTTGTTTCGTACTTGTATAGCGAGCTACTGTGCCTGCATACATATTTCATAGGCCTTCTCCCAGATCGTCACCCATCATGATCTTCTTTCTACTCTCCTTCTCCTTCCCCAGTGCAGAGTAGCAGGCCAGATTTGAATTATTCTGGCCAAGCTCTCTGCCTTTCCTTTCTATAAATCCATCTATCTATTATATTAAAAAATGTAGTAACCGCATCCTAATCGTGTTTAACGCAGGTGATTCAGAGGCGTGGACAGTTCGGCAACAACGCCTACTACTTCTACCGAAACTGGACGGAGTACACGGCAGGTTTCGGGGATCCCACCAAGGAATACTGGATTGGTACGAAAAGGCGGGAATTGATTTATAGAAAAGGGATGTCTCATTACCTATCACACCTCTCTTTGGACACCTAAACCGCAACGAAAGTAAAAGGCGAAATGTAAGAATGAAGGCAGAAAGAGAGGAAGAAAGATGGCGTAGTGGAGGGCTTCGGGAAATTTTCAACTTTTGGTGACATCCCGCAGCACACGGGCACAATTGCGTTTCACCTCCATTGAAACACGAACGCCATGATCGGGTTTGAACTCTGGCACTCCGGTTCAGTAGCCGAGCATCTTAACTGCTTAGCTACCGAGGCTTTTTTTTTCTTTATTGCCTGTTTTGAGTTCACATCAATTCAAAAAAAGATCCACAATAATGGTAAAACTCGCAACAACCAGACTTCGGCTGTCACGAAAGGTTTAAAATTTCTTGAGGACAGCCAGTTCATCGAGCACACTGATCCTTTCAGTAAAGACGGTGCTGGCTGTGATCTGTACGGCGCCTGCGAAAGACTGGATTGGGGAACGCTGCATGGAGGCTTTATGCACTGTGAGTTTAGTGTTTTGTTACCCTCTACGAACTGTTATTAGCGGGGCTTTTGTTACTAAACATGGCGGTTAATCTCGATGTCACACTTCGTCTAGCATCTTTAAATGTCCGGGGTTTGGGAGCAAGAAGACGACAAAGCCAGCTGCGACGCCTAATTCTTGAATATGATCTTGACCTAATCGCTATCCAAGAAACTAAGATTGAAAGCGAAGAGCTAACTGATCGTATGGCGTCGTCCTTTCCTTCTTTGTATGACGTATGCGTCTGCCATTCCATCGACGCGTCGGGCGGCTGCGTTTTATTTATTCGTAAAAGTTTAGGCATCAACGTTGCTTCCGTTGTGGCTTCCCAATGCGGTCGCCTTCTTGTTGTTGACTTTCGTTTTTGAATTATAGTTATCGTGTTGTCTGTGTTTATGCTCCGAACGTGGTGAGCGAGCGCAGAACATTTTTCGAAAGTCTCGAAATGCATCTTAGGTGCGACAAGGTAGTAATATTGATAGGATACTTCAACTGTGTTTGTTTCGCTCAGGACCGCGCAAAAAATTTGCCAATGAGGGATAAGAGTGCTCAGCTGCTTCACTCTTTAATTAATGAATGTAATCTCGAAGACGTTGGCTATTTGTTCTCTTACGACGCACTCCGTAAATACACGCATTTTCAAAGGGATAGCCACGCCAGATTAGATCGAATTTGTCTCTGTTGAACTGGCTTCATTGTGCACAGAGTATGATGTTAAGCCCGTAAGCTTCAGTGACCATTGATTAGTAATTGGAACATTTGGCAGGAAACAGCGGAGGTCACGATTTAACTGGCACCTGTGGAAATTTAACGTGAAGCTTTTAGAGGACGACAGTTTTGTAAGAGAGACAACGAAAGAACTCGATAAATTACTTTCGACGCAGGCCGAAAGCTATATAGTTGAGTGGGAGGAGCTAAAGCAGAGAGTAAAGCTTTTAGCTATCAAAACTGCAAGCGCAATTCGATATGACGAAAAAAGAAAAGAGAAAGAAATGCACGAGGAGCTTGAGTTTTTGCTTAGCATGGATAGCATCCAGCCGGGAAGATATGCACAAGAAATAAAAGCCTTGAAACGACAACTTGAAAACACTGACACTGAAAAGTATAAGGCAGCAGTGATAAGAGCAAGGTCTGAAAAATTTTGGGCGTGGGAGACGCCAACTAAGCGAGCGCTGTCAGATGAGAAACGGAACGCGTATCAAAAGGAAATACGGCAAATTGACAACCGAGGTGCTGTAACTAGTGACCCTGCTACTATCAAAAATGCCTTTATAGAACACTACAATGAATTGCTTGGCCGTAAACGCGAAGTCAAAAATGGCTTTCAGGCAGAATTTTTGCGCCAAATGCCAAAACTCGATGATGATGTTAAAACGCGTCTAGAACGACCCATAAGTTTGACAGAAATAGAAAGTGCGATAGACGAGCTTCCAATGGGAAAGTCGCCAGGACCTGACGGGCTTGGCGCTGCTTTCTACAAAGAATTTAAAGATTACACAGCCCAGATTTGGCTTAAAGTGCTAGACGAGTCATACGAGCGTAAGCAGGTTCCAACTTCGTTTTCTACCTCGCACATTGTTTTGATTCCGAAGTATGATGAGCCAGGAAAACACCTGTTGGTGGGTTCTTATCGGCCGATAAGCCTCACCAACGTGGATTACAAAATATACATGAAAGTGCCTGCGAAAAGGCTTCAAAGTGTAATACCGAGTCTGGTTGGGCCACACCAGACGTGCTGCATTAAAGGTCGAAGCATCGCAACTAATGTGCACGTGGTACGAACTGTTTTGGAGTGTTGTGACGCGATTGGATCTCGGGTGGCAATGATACAGCCGGATCTCGCCAAAGCATTCGATCGCGTTTCGCACGATGCCTTGTTCGAAGTATTGGCACACTCAAACATAGGGCGAGTGATTGAGGAAGGTGTTCGAATGGCGTATGCGAACTGCACGACACGGATAATTGTGAATGGAGAGCTCACTGACAGCATTCGTGGGCTGTCGTCAGTGAGGCAAGGCTGCCCCTTGTCACCCCTGCTGTTTGCCGCCTACCTCGAGCCTCTCTGCCGGTCTATCATAAACAATGAACTTATAACTGGTTTTATGCTAAAGTCAGCACAGGTCAAAATGCTGGCATATGCAGATGATATCGCTGTATTCTGTTCAAGCAGAGAAAGCATTCAAGAAGTTACTGTCCTTGTTGAAAAATTCTGCTGACAGACAGGCTTTGAAGTAAATTGGGAAAAAAGTGCCGGTTTCTGGCATGGAGACTGGGATGTTACGCCTGAATACTTTTCTCGTTTGCAATGGTCAAAATTACCGACCCAGTATTTAGGCGTGCCGCTTGAATAGTACCAAGATCCCACCCCTTTCTGGGCTGGCCAAGCAGAGAGGGCGAGAGAGAAAGCTGATTCATGGCAGGGCAAGCCGTTGTCAATGTTCTTACGCGCTTATGTGTACAATGTTTTCCTTGTGGCAAAGATATGGTACGCTTTCGGCGACGCGTGTTAGCATTAAAAAAATTCATCGTGTCTTTGCCGTTTTCATGTGGGCATCAACATGGGAAAAGTGCTGCAGAACCAACCTCTTTCTTCCTGTTAAGGCGGGGGCTTGGGCCTTGTGCATCTCTTTTTGCGACAGGTTGTCTCGCGTTTTTTTTTACTTCGTGATCAAAACGACAAATTCTTGAGGACGGTAATGCAAGTACGACTGTGTAAAATGCTTCCAGAATACGTTGTCTGTTCTGGTGAGAATATGAGTGGCGCTTTAAAAGGGTACATGCGCGAAGTTGTCTTGTCCTTCAGAATGTTGCATGCGCGTTTTTCAATGGAATACTTGAGCAAAGTGTGTAAGAAGAAGCTGTACAAAGATCTTCTGGATGTGACGATAGCGTTGCCGATTTACCGTGCACCACACCGTGGAGGCCCCGGACAGGATGTCTTAAAGCGTGTGAAAAAGATGCCAGTTAGGCCTTCAGTTAAAACGTTCTTCTTTAAGCTACATTCCAACACATTACCTGTTAAAACCTGGTTACATGAAAGAGGCTTATTCGTTCCCTGGACAACAGACTGTCTCCTTTGCAAAAAACCAGAGACAATCGAGCACGTCTTTCTGGATTGCTGGGGCCCAGTCTTTCACTGGGATGTTCTCCAGAGAACACTAAAGAAAGACCTTCCGTTAGATCCGTATGGCATACGGTTCCATCCAGTCGAGAGTGAGGGTATTCCTTTGGATTTAGTCATGGTCTTGGGCCTCCACAGCCTGTGGAAAACAAGGATGCAAGTGCAACATGCAGATGTCAACACGCGTTCTGTACGCGAGAACTTTATCGAGAGTGTGCTGCTCCTTAGAGAAAGGTACCGGGTGTTTTCTGATCCACCTGAATGGATCAGTGTGCTTAGCTACCGAGGCGGGCGCGCGGAATCGTTGAAGACAATTTCCTGCACTTTCGCACGCACTGGTTCTGGGCCACTGTAAGCAGAGTTGTGCGGTGTCCTGTGAGTCACTAGAGAGCATATACATTTTAGATGAAGAAATTGATTTTACATATGATTTAAACAAACGTGGTGCTCGTAGCTGTTGCAAGGGCATTCGTCTAAATAATATCACGTGCTTGGTCCCGAACGAGCGTACAAAATTAGGAATGTAAGGAAACCTTATGCATACAGCAGGAAACAAGAACGGATAATATATTAAATGTGTTCATAGTTTATGTTTTATGCAAATTCAAAATATACCGGTATTTAAAAATACCTGCTGGCGTTTTCTGAGTTCATTATGAGGGAGCACTTCTGTTTTCTTCCCCTAACTGTTGTTTGGGGCGTGATTCTTTTTCTGCACATTAATTTCCATTTCCGCTCGTAAATGAGCGCCTCGCAATACGTTAATTGTCTGCCTGTTCTAAATGATTATTAGCTTTCAGTCATTTTAAAGGCACAAACTCAGCGTTTACGCGCATTCCTGAATAATTTTGAATGGAGTGCTATGCGCAAGTACCATAAACAAGACTAGTAGTGATTGTGATTGGCGACACCCCAAGGATGAAATATCGCCAGTCTTGATGCCGTGCAAGATTGCAGAATGCATTGCTTCGCAGATTTTAAAGCGGAATAAACTAAGAGGGCAGTTGGGTTTTGACCTTGGCTGGTACATACCAGATCGGCCAGTTTAACTGCCTACAGGAACATCGTTTATGTGAGCGGAAACAAATTTCTGTTATCGGCGGTTACACGAGCGCATGGCTCTGGTATGCGGCTCTACTGCTGCGCAACAAATGATGAGACATCGTCCCAATGTTTCCAGCAACCAGTGACACATATATCAGCTCCCGGGATCAAGTAGGCAAAGGAACGCTTGGTCTGAAGCGATGTGACAAGGAAAAATTTTTTGTCGTAGAATGAATTGACGCTCTTGTGATGTGGGAGTAATGCGATGATTTGTAAAAGGCGTCTAACTCAGGCAACAGCGCTGCACAATTTCTATTATTACGTAAAGCCTATGCCAGCTAGCAACAAATCGAGAATTCTAGGGTACAGACACAATGGCACACCCATCGCCTTGAGAAGAAACCAGCACTATTTATTTGCCCAATAAGCCGCGGTTTCTGGCTGCGCGTGCTTACGGATACATTGGAAAGAGGTTCAGTTTGGTTCAGTGAGCCTCCAGGCCGTTGTCAAGTCGCGCATGCGCGCGCTTCTGCATAGTTCTGCGTTTGAATGAGAACATCGTGAGAAATGCTTGAGTCGTTCAATAGAACCAGATCACAAAAGAGCTGGGAAGCGTCTTGTGGAAAGATCGATTGATTGTCAACAAAGTAAGGTCTTGCAATCACTAACATACATAGAAAGGCTACCCGGGAAGATATTGGTCTAGGTAGGGCCACAGAAACGCAGGCGAGCTCTTTGGCGTGGCAGGCAAAAAAAGTAAAAACAATTTTATATTTACTGAGGAAGATTTAAGGAGACTCACTGAGGTCATTGTAGAAGGGAGGAAACCGCAATTGCGAGACATTCTGGGAGATATTTAGGTGCCTAATATCAATGTATATAGGTAATGGTTACATGAAGATGCTGGGAAAATGACATTGTGGTATTGGGTTTGAAAGGGAGAGTTCTAGCGTGGGTGTTCCAGTTTCTTATGAAGCGAAATTTGAGCCCTTTGTTTCACCAATAAAGTTGATTTAGTGGCAGCTTCTGTTTGTGGAAAAAACAGGTCATGACTGTTGGACGAGCCTTTATTGTGCTTACGTTTTCAAATTGCAATACTTGTGATTCAGCTTTTTAGATTACATGAATTATCCTGTACGCTAAATCATCTCTCTAACCGCGCGTAGGTAACAGGGCTCTACACGCCCTAACAGCAGATCCGGAGAACATGGAGCTGAGGGTTGTCCTGAGGAACGCCACGGGAGACCCCGTCTTTGTCGACTACGAGAGCTTCCGGGTCGGCAGCGAAGAGGAGAACTTCAAGTTGCAGCTTGGGAAGCACCTAGGCCCAGCCGGTACGTGCGCTGAGTGGCACAGGAAAACATTTTGAATACTGGCGTCGTGCGAGGTAGCAAAGATATACATATTGTAAAAGTAAATATTTATAAGTCACTCTGCCTCTTACACGAAGCCTAGAAGATACAAATAGGGAGCGGCGAGTTTCACTGCTTGCGAGGAATTTGTTCCGTGCATATTTAGTTTGATGCGTTTAATAACTAAGCACGAGCTGGACGGTTGCTACCTCTGCACAACATCAATATCATTACTTTATGCAGTGTTGTTATTTTTTTATCGATCATGTCACGATGCTTTGTACTATAGTTGGACTCTACACAACATTTTTCATGACCTCTCGAAATAGCAATATTATTGCTCTCTGCATTTTCTTATTTTTTTTTCCTGATTACTTACCTTTGCTTTTCTATAGTGTACTCTACATAACAGTTTACGTCGCATATCATTAAACATGTAAAGCAACACGAAAGTTTGAGTCGCGCAAACGGTTGATCCGGAAAACAAAAGTAATATATAATAATACAGAACAGAGTAAGAGAGGATGCCTTTGGTTGCCTTAATCGAGCTCCTTGTGAAGATTGCGATAAATGATATTACTGCTCAACCCCCGGAAAGAGCCCCCTTATACTCGAGCGCAAAGATATAACGATTCTCTCATGTAGTTTTAACCAGCCATGTTTTTTTTAAATATGTCCTTGCACTCCCTTTGAAAAAAAAAAAGCGTAAGAAATGCCTTGGAAGGAAGTCTGCAGTATGCTTCACGTAGGACAGGTTTTTGCCCAGAAAACCCAGTGGTAGGCTATTTTTACGCATTGCAAAGCGAGTAGTTACAGTATGTCTTACAATACAAATTGTGTTATCTTTAACCCTCTAAAGTTTAGTCTTTCATCTATGATACAGATAGCAAAAATGTGAATAATTTTCTTTTCTGGTCAGCTAGCAGCGCTACATGAATTAGTAACAGATTTGAAGAAACTACCTTTTCAGTATATTGTTAGATATATGGCCTGCGTCGCTGGACGTTAAAGAAGACGACAATCGACAGTAGTGACACGGAAGGAAGACGAAGCTGTAGCAACGGTAGCTGGTACTACGAGAAGGTTGGCGCCTACCCGAACATTCACTCAAGTCGTCAGCCGTTGCATTCTCGAACTAACCTTCTTGCCACGTATCAATATCTATAAATTATGCTGAAATTGTAACCTGCTAGAGATGCAGAACACATGACTACAGACAAATTTACTTACACAAGGTAACGGCAAAATAGCCTGAACTTTGTTTAATCGTAAGGCTGCACTAGGAAGTAAGGCAACAGTTTTGAGAATTCTTCTTTATCTACCCTGCGTGTAACCTTTAAATGTGTTAGCATTTTCGAAATCATGAAAATTTTCTAAGTGTAACTCTGGTGTAAACGTTTTCTTCTTTTTAAATCTTCCAGTTATTGATGTTTTCCCATAAAGGAACCATGTGGGTCATTCCATGTAAAACGTCCCAGACCCCAAAAGCGACCACAGCGGCCAATTCTGAAAAAAAAAAACAAAACAAAAAACAACGGATGCATTGGAAATTGTGCTAAAAATCTCTGGCCTGACTACTTTTCGAAGAAGGAAAGCTTACTCTAATGTCCATGTTTAGTTGTTCTATCACAATAGGTAAGGAATATAGCAATATAATATTTATTTTTCGAGGACTAAAGTCACAAGCCACTTTATTATGTTACATTCGCATGGACTTGCTTGTACCTATGCGTGCACGCTGTCCATGGTACAGTGCGGAAAGGAGTATGTTTTTCGCTTCTCTCGAGAAAACAAGAGTCCCCTAAAGATCCCTTCAGGACGTGCCTACCCGTGCGAAGACCGGCCTTGTAGAACAGAAACCTCATGGCTTTTTTTAGTTTTCTTGCAAAATCTAGACTCCAGATGATGGCAGCAGTCATGATGGGTAACGATTACATGCGATTGTTTGTATGTGCCTGACAGGCGGATTCTAATTAATATTTAATTGGCGTTACGGTATAGCAATTGCCGGCACAACCCGCAACGCTGACACTAGCTATCGCCAACAAAAACTTCAACCTCTCACGTGGCTAGGCGCAACCACACTACGAAGCTAACGCGCGCAAGCGAACCAGTCCCGAGTCACGTGCTTAGGTGGACCTGCCGCACGCGGCGAGCCAGCTGCGTCACATGGTTAGGGGCACCTGCCAAGCGGGTGAGTCACGCGGTTAGCCGCATTCTTCTAATGTCATTGCGGAAACGGCGATAGCGATGCTGCTAGGATAGCAAAGATTTCCCTTTAAGAGTTCTTAAAATGCCACATTTGGTTTTTTTTTTAACTTTAAAGACTCAAGAAGATGAGAAACATTTTTGTGTTGAAATCAGAGGCTCATATAAAAACAATGGAAGCGAACTGTTTCAAAACGATGTCTGTCGTAGTAAATTGTTTCAAGAATGATTTAGAAAATGCATCTTCGCGAAGATTTAAACTAGCGCTTGCGTAAGCCATGACTTTGTTTCTCTCTAGAAAAATGCTTTTATATAAAGGCCTTTTGGACAGTAGCTAATACGGCCAATTTCATTAAAAAAGAAATGACGGTGGTCGCTCTTGGGCCTGGGACGTTTCGCCTGGGATCATCCATTTGTTTCAAAATCCCTATTGTCCGTAACCTTTACCAGAGATTTCACTTCTAGGGCGTTGCAGGATAAACAAGTTTTGATGCGTCCAATAATGTCACTGCATTTGGGGTTTGCAATAAAACCGGTCACTCTGCATGGGAATTGCAAAGATAGTGTGTATACGCGGTAAATGAATACTGCACATGGCGTCTTTGTGCAAAGTTCCTATACTGTAATACAACAACCCTTCTTGCGCCATTTACCCGTGTACATGTCTCTCAACTTCAATACACTATTTCATGGCAGGCTGGGATTCGCTGAGTGACGGAAATCAAATCGGCTTCAGCACTTTCGACCGAGACAACGACAACGCACCAGCACCTGAAAACTGTGCCATCACGTACCGCGGAGCCTGGTGGTACAACAGGTGCCACGTGTCCAACCTGAACGGCCTTAACCTCAACGGTCAGCACAGCAGCTTCGCAGATGGCATCGAGTGGAGTGAGCAAGGAGCCCCGGGTCGCCTGTACCACTACTCCTATCCCAGCGTCCACATGATGATCCGTCCAGCTGGTTCTCAGATACAGAGGCGAATTAATCTTCTTTAGGCGCTTTGGTATCCTAATAGACTATGCAAATTCCTAAACTGATTGAGGCTTTAGTAACTAGAAGATTACTTATTGTCAACGTTTGTCACGCAGATCTAGTAGTAATACATATTGCTATATGATGTCCCTTAGATTATATACGTCTGATATTAGGCCGTTACAGCACTCCTAAGCAGGGCACATAACGTGAAGCAACACTGTTGAGGAGCGGAACATATTACAATCCCATTGCAAGGAATAACCGTTTTCAAACACGTGATCAGTTACTCCATCTTCATCAGTATCCCTTAAAGAGGATAGTTTTACACTATGGGTGCGGGACAACGTGTCATTGCAAGTAATTTGTTACATTAAATACAAGAGCTTGTACCGCACTGAATCTACCCTCACATCACATTGAATCCATTCCGGCTCAGTCATATAACCAACGGCATCAACATCAATTATATGAACGCCAGGTGCCATTCACCCCCACTCGTGACTGTTGGGACTGAGAGATTCTTTTCCCACCGCCTTCACCCTGCATCGAATTCGCATACTCGGCGCTTATTCATGTGGAGCGTCGAGGTGTAACATTATCACTCTGTATTGCTAGCAATCTGCAGTACCTTTGGAATGAACCTTGTGAACAAATAAAGAGCCTTTCCCCGTTGCCTGTCTCTTCGCTGCTTGAAAGCCTGCTTTGTGGCGAGGGTGGGCTAATCTGCGTATAGATTAGTTGCGGGAAAAGGCAGTGACGCGAAGCGCCTGGCATGGAAAGGTACATGCAATGGGCTTGGGACATAGCTGTTGGCTGCCTCTAACGATCTCGGCCCCCGGAAGTGAACAAAATAAAGTACATATACTGACGAGCGATAGGACTTAAAGCTGCCAACTCTTCAATGCAGGGAGTCGGAAATAGAGGGAGGGCGGAGATAACGGGGGCGAGGATGTAGCTTTGTTAAACAGTTAATTTTTATTTTCTTGCTCACAACCCGTCGTCTTTACTGTTGCGATCTCTTAGAACTCTACTTCAACTGACTTCTGAGAGCTTCCAGTAACGATCTTGCCAGCTTCCAGAAGGCGATCCTATTCATAAAAGATCTTGCACTTCATGCAGAATTTCTGCTTCACCCATAGCTCTGCCTTGAGAAACAGTGGAAGCCCACGCTTTACCATTACAATTGTTTGTCACCGTGAAAATGAAAGATGGAGAAACGATAACGCTAGAGCCATATTGCTGTATTATTGCTGCGGGTTCCTGGGATGGCGCTGTGTTTCAGGTACACCTACCGTATTTGCGCCATACACCCTGCCCTATGCTTCTGGAGCGCGCACATGTAGCGGCCTCAGCGCGCTTGCTGTTAGAGCTGTGAGCGAACCGGAAGCGTGAGTCATTTTCGTCGCCTCACGTTATGAGCTGTGGAACTGTTTTGTCTTCAGTCCGGGACACATCGCTGTCTCGACAAGGACAAGTAGAGACACGCGTTTACATATAAGAATGAGGGCCAGTCCTTCAAAATCCGGGACGTTGGCAACCCTACTGTGATTTG
Source organism: Amblyomma maculatum (assembly GCF_055883805.1). Taxonomy (NCBI): domain Eukaryota; kingdom Metazoa; phylum Arthropoda; class Arachnida; order Ixodida; family Ixodidae; genus Amblyomma; species Amblyomma maculatum. The sequence goes on from NC_139346.1 coordinate 123,287,657, forward strand.
AAGCAGAAGCCTGCAGAGCTCAGTACGTGCTAAGTGGGGGTAGTTACTGATCTACCACGAAGCCCAAGGCTCGCTACCCTAGGCAAGTGCGAAATTTTATGACAAGAATTGATAGTGACCGAGGAAGACCATTGGGTCGGTAGACGTCCTTGAGGAAGGAAACGTAGGTAGCAGTGATGCCTCATTGTAACGATGACGGGCAGATAACGCATCACGATAAGTTTGAATCAAAATGGGTAAACTAATCTTTAAGGTAGGACAAGAGACATATCCTGTATGAAGCTGTCACAATGAAAAGGCTTTTGTGTAAATTTTACAGCAGAATTGGTAGGTCAAATGCACGCACTCATCGCATCCACCTGTTTTCCACGCGATGTAAAAGGGGGGTCCCGAAAGTTCACTAAGAATAGAAAGTGAACTAGTGTTTTTTACTACAAAGTAGAATTGAAAGCTAAAGCCGCAAAACTGAAATTTCATGTTGATCACACGTGGCGTACAACATGGAGAAAAGTGAACCTGTAATTACTAGAAAAGTAAAATCAACTAATTAGGAGAACAAAAAATTATGATACTTCAATTACAAAACAATTATAAGAACTCTAATATAATGATGTAGAGCTTCATATTTTTAGAGACAGGCAACTTTATATAAAAAACCGAACCGGAGATGGTTTTTCATAAATCGTCCAAGGGAAATTAGCCGAAAAAACACAGAATACCACGACTAAGGGGACTACTCTGGAGGATGTGAGCGCAGAAATTTACTTTCCGAGGCCTTGAACCCACAGAATGCGAGAACGACGTCATAGTAAGACCTGCACTCGACGGTAAACGGGTACCTTCCTGGGCCGACCTTACAAATTTGATCAAACTAAGCATAAGCTTGCGGCACTTATTTTGATGGAACTTATCTTCCCAGTTTACGTCATCGCTAGTGTATCTTCGGGCTAACGACATGTTCTTAGTGAAAAAATAATTCCAGAATAATATATAGAAGAGTTTGCTCGGAGTTTATTTTCGGGCAAATTGGGTGAATGAATTTTCGGAAATTTGCACTGGTAAAGTTGGAGAGGTCAGCGCTTTCATTTTGAGGCACGGAAAAGTGGAAGTATCGAAACTGGAAGTGGGAATTTTCTAAACAAGCATACAGTGCTCAATATATATATCAGTTTGTGTGTGTGTGTGAGTGTGGATAATATAGCTGATCCTCCGGAGATCTAAAATGAACAGCATTAAACATCATGAATCATAATCCGTCAAAGAATTAGCATAAACAATTGAGTGTACAAAAAAATAACATCTTTTTCACAGCTGCATTTTTGTTCGAAAGCTCTATAGATATATAGGACGATGTACTTAGCTCTGTTTGGAATAATAAGGACAGATTTAGTTAGACGAGTGCCTTCTCCGCAGGAGTACTGTGACTATAGCTGCTCACTAGGGAAAAAGCCTAAGCATATCATTTGCGCTTTTGAATAAAGTAAATCAATAATTCGCTTCTTTAATAGTACTGGTAGTTATCCTCCTCAATAATGATATAACTGAGTGCTTAAAATTGCGGATATACGCACTGTAAAGGTCATGATGAACTTGTCAAGATGAGGTAGAAGATTCTGCGCGCTCTCAGTGGCATCGCTAATGCTGCATGTACCCGCCTGTAGGCAGACTGTTCCAGCCGATTGTCGTGAGTCCAAGTACCCCTAACAAAACTGCATCCTTCGATGGCAGTGTTTGGATTCTCTATAACGACATTTCCGGTATATTGATGGAATACAGAGTATGGAGATTTTTCACGTGCTAACTCGAAACCTTGAAGCAGAAAAGCGCATGCAGTCCAGCCTACCAGCGCGGCATACTGTGATGAGCGGATACCGCCTTTCTTCAGTCCTAACACATACCAAGTGGCCCTGGGTCGCGTGTGGCGGGGAGATATTGTTACTTTTGACGTTTTTGCTATACTACTTGAAGGAAACATGCGAGGTCTGAAAGCAGAACCCGTTATAGCATACCGACTTTTTTCCTTTGTAGCCGTGTTTCTGCGCTTGGGTGGATGTCAATGGGTAGATACTCCCTTATTACAAATCTACTCCACCTTGGGGGATTCCCCAAAATATCTCACCAACACTGACTGTTTTAGCGGCAAGCTTTGAAAGAAAAAAAAAAAGACTAAATATGAGGAGTCCGAAGTTACAATAATAAAAACACTTTAGTAACAAGCACCCATTTGCAATTCACTGTAATTTGTAATTCACTGTAAAAGCTCTTTATTGCACAGCTATATAAAAGTTAGACCTCGCTAATTGCAGTTTCAGTTGACGTATTTGGGTGGCTAGTGCCATGCGGAGTCGGAAGCCACGGACAACGCGATCTTATATCCGTTTTTAACAACAAAAACAACGACATCAACAACAAAAACAACTTTATTTGCAGATCCATGCGACGAAAAGAACTTCGGTGCATGCTTCGGTATGCAAAACCGACACGGAGTGCATTATGCGCGCAGAACCTTGGTCGAAACGGCACATTATTGGATGCCATGTTGACGCCGAAAAGAACCCGCAGGCGCTATTCCGCCACGTGAATAACTCTCGCTTGCTTCGTCGCTTGGAGGACAGAAGGAGGGAGCCATTACCAACAGAGTGGTCGCTCTTTTTCAGAGCAACATCGCATAAGCGGTTCCGGATTTGTTTGCTTTCGAGAACCTGATATGGCATATCGTCTTGCACACAGTCTTGTACACATCTTGTACACAGCTTCGAACTCCCGATTGGCACTAGCCACTAAGGGCTAATTAAAGAAAATATTTGTGAATTATGGTTCAAGGCTCTGTAATTAGAAGCAATTTTGTAGTAAAAAAGTCTGCTGGGGCGCAGATTATATGCTAGATAATCTAGAACTACTAAATTATAAAAATGGCTGACGTGTTCGTTGGAACACCCAGTAGAGTATAAGGGGCGCGCAAATAGCGGATGCAACTGCTGAACCAAAGTGTCACCTGAGCGGCTGTCTATACTAACGCTGCCACCAGCATGATGACTCATGACGAGGGGCAGTATTTCCGCTATCACTTAGCATTTCGTGTCTTTCTTCGTACCGCGAGGAACACTTTCACGATAAAGCGAGCGCCGTAAGTTGCGCATTTCCTGGCGTCACCTTGATTGCACCAGGCTGATGAGCGTGCGACTACGTGCTTTCTCCACGCTCGCGACATACACATACGTACTACTAACTCAGGAAATGAGGAAACTGTCGTGCCTCGCATTCTTACCGACTACGAAGCCAACGCTAAACTTACTGGTAATAAAGCGCGGGACCTTTCCACTAAACCCGCATAGAATCACCTGGAAGAAACTTGGCAACTTTAGCGTCGAGTGGTTACAGGCGACAAATATACAAGAGATACAAGTAACGTATTGATACATAACGCTTGGCTTGTTAATAGCGCACTTTTTAAAAACGCAGGTGGTACAACGTACGTTCATACACCAGCCTAATGGGCAGCGGAGACCGGCCGGACGGAGGCTGTCGGGTTCTTTGAATTGAGTAATGCAGCAGTCGCGAGTTGGCTTTTAACTCTTAGACGATATTATAAAGATCAAGCTGGTGGTGTGAACCGCTCTGTGCCTACGCCTTCACTAGTATGCATATACTAAAGGCCTGAATTTAAAAGAAAGTCCATTATACAGTAAGGTTGGCACTCTTTCCACATTTTATTAGGAGGGTCGCTTAAGGCGTGCACCAAGTCCTGTTGGCCAGTGCTGTTTCATACCGCAACGAATTTCAGTTGTTCTTCGAAAATCTACATTTCTGGCCGTAATGCGCAGCAGCCTTTTGAGAAAAGTAGCAATTTACGCGCCAAAATTACATATAAACTCACAAAAATGCCCTCTTGCTCTAATTTTGCTGCCTGGATTTCCGGGAAAAGATAATAATACTAATACTACTACTACTACTACTACTAATAATATTAATAATAATTTATTGCCACAACACATTGGGATACATAAAGACTCGGGCATGTCAAAGCCAAGAGGAGGCTTGCAGGACTAGGCCCGGCAAAATCGGCGGCGAAAAGTAAAGGCAATAAAATATCAGGGTAAGTACACACACACACTGAAATATAAATACTAAGGAATAATAATAATAATAATATTAATAATAATAAAAGTCTGACATTAGAGGCTTATAAAGGTTTTCATATAGGTAACACTTTTTGCCGACGGACGCACACACGCACGCACGGGCGCACATTCATGAGCCTATAGCGGTTTCAACTTGGCTTTAATTGGCATGCGTTCGTTGCAGTGCCGATTCAAGTGTGGGACTGGATGTAACACGTCGCTCCTCCCGCGTGGAGTTCTCATTTACGGGACATTCTGACACAAGTCGGAGGGACTTTAAGCGAATTCGATGCACACGACCTTGGTAGATTTTTTTCCCATCGCGCGCCCGCCTTCTCCTATGACGGCATGGATTTGATAGAATGCGCCATGACGTCAGCGGCCGCGGTTTCCATAGCAACCGCGTTGACATAACGTTAGACAAAGAGAACTAAGATACGTCGTCACAGGTTGATTACTTTGTAAATAATGTATACAGCTCTTTTCCACGTTTAAAAGAGTGAAATAAATATCATGCAGAAGAAAGAACCCGGCGTCGCTTAGTCTGTAACACTCTCGGTTGGTGATCGAAAGGTTAGGAGTTTGATTCCCGCTATAGCACGATTTTCTTTCTCAAAGGTTAGCTGGCGTTGTGTGTGAGGAAGCGCAAATTAAGGGCGCACAGAAACGCCTTGATCGAGCGCCGGGCGGGTTTAGCGTCGTATATGCGTGAACCGCCTGGTGAACCATTACCTCCTGAACAGCTTTCAGGCCTGCGCGTCACGTGACGCGATTTCAATGACGTCACTGCGCACCGGCCGAGGGGCGCGAGCGATTGCCGCGCGCTCGCCTTGCGGTAACTTATGCCACAGACAGGCTCGTCGACCGCCAGGTCCGCGCGATTTATCAGGGTAAAGACAAATAATTAGGATTCGAAGCAGAATTATACATATTTATTTATCAATGCAGACTCTGTCCGTATGGATATTCACAGATATTTACGACTACACATCGTTCGCGGCCAAAATACATGACCGACAGAAAACGATATTGTGCAGTAATGTAGACGAATGTTGCTTTTTATACTGCGTGCTATAAAATCGTAAACAACTGACAGCGGAAACAAGTTGTTGCTGCGATAAGAGGTACACACAGTTACAATGCCAAAAACAGTCATCTGTATATTAAAGTAGGCCCTGTGGCACGGTACGAGTCTCAGATGAATGAGAGGAAGCAGAACATAGCCCATTGCAATGCCAAGAGGAAGAAAACGAAACCATACTCGCATCTTTACTCTAGGTTAGACGAAAATATTATTTCATACATTTTTCAGAGTAGATGGCCGCACTTCAATGGCATAAAACACAGTATATTACTTTGTAGAGTCAAAGACAAGCGAAGAAACCACTCTACATTAAACACACTTGTGACTAAGCTGTGGACTAGGTTATAATAAATAGGTGACAGAAAGAACCACTCATTTCACTGTTGCAGGTAGAAGAATGCGCAAGGAATCCACTGCACAAACTGCACTGCAAAATAATATAGATTCTAATACAATAATACGTAATAGAAAATGCAACAATAATACAATAATAGACACTGCACAAGAAGAGCACATTCAGACAAAAGGTGTGACAAGTCATTCATCTACCACAGTAGGCACTGTCTGAGGTTGAGCTCAGTAAGAAAAAACAGCATTGTACTTAATTGCCAAAATACTATAAAATTTTAGATTAAAAACAAAGAACCGTCTGTTAAACTCTGGGCTAGAAAACATGCATGAGGCAAACAAAAGAAGGCTCATTGCACTACAACAGGCAGAAGTTCGCCAAAGAAATCACATGAGGAAACTGCAATAAAATACCTGAAGTGCAATTTAAAATAATTAAATGTGCGGTGTACAAGTTATGGAAAATTACTTTTCAAGAAAGACTTGGACTTCTCTGTTTTTTGTCTTCTGTTTTTTTATAATATCAAGTTGATCATTCCTTTGTTCCCATAAGTTGTTAAGCAATATGTTTGCTGCACAGTTTACAAAAAGTGTCACAAGGAGCTCGCAGGCATGCCTATTTTCACATGCATCTATGTCCTCAAGCCTCGGTAAGAGTAGAGCGTCAGTTGCCGGACGACAGTCCTTTAGTTGGGCCCATGGAGAAATTGTGTGCAGGCACTGTTTTCACAAGCTTAGTAACTGCAACCTCTGTGTACATGACTATTGTAATCACTAGGGCAGAGGGAAATTTGAGTCCACCTTGGTCAAGTTGTGCGATTAAGGAATGGGTGTCTACTTCCATTTCCGTCTAACTTCCGGCAAAAACCATGTGTCCACGGGAAGTTTCACACTTCAAAACTTTCATTTTAGCATGCGCACAATACACGCCAACATAACCAATGACTGTCATTCGTTCTCTATGTGCATCAAGGTCAGTGCCCCCCACTTGAACACTAAAGGATTTTCCTACATCTCTGATACTGTTTCTGTCTTCGATGTTTCTGGAGTCATCAGTGCTCATCTTTGGCAGGACATTTTGAAGACGAATCCTGCCCTCTATCTCACAAAGCTTTCAAACAGATATGTGGTACTGCCCACCAGCCATTTACCAGTACTTTCTAAAGCTACTCTCGAAAGGATCCGTTTGAACTTTCCCTAGTAGGGCGTACTTAAAATGAAGTTCACTTAAGCTGTACTTTGCCAATGCTAGTAAGGATTGAGCAGATAGCCTTAGGACACTGAATGTGTCCATGGTAAGGACGCAGTGTCATGCGCATAAAATTCCCAGACATCAAGCCAGGTAATGAAACCATTCAGAAAAACTACTTTTGGGTCATCTGTACTGCAAGACTAGTGTTCTTCGCAATCATTACGATGATGGAAGCCTTTAATTCGCGCTTTTACGTTGGCAATACTCTACCAGCGAAGATTGATTTTTATGAAATCTGCTGCTGCTGCCGCATGTTAAAAATCAGCTTCACCACTGTGAGCTGCCAGGGCTGTGGCTAATTAAGTGCGGATTAAAAATCTACAGTACCAGCTTCACATATTGCCATTCGAAATTGCTCGGAATAAGTTATTTGGATGTCAAGCCATACCCAGACTTTATCGGTACAGATGACTCCTCTTTATGCAAATCTCCCAAAATATTAAATGAGGCAGTTATTTTGCATTCAGGACGAACATCATGGGTTGAAAGCTCAAAGCGTGGGTAGAAAAAGCAAGCCCCCGCATTTTCATGATCCAGCCAATTGTTTCTGATACACTTCAAAAGATGTACAGCAGCTACCACACAAAATAATGGCCGATCTGGATCTGCCGGATGTGGATAAAAATGGCGAAGCACTGACGTTGGCAGAAACATCTTCATTGCTTTTCTGTTTAGAAACTTACTGTCACAAACAACGGCTGTGACCCTGTACCCGTTCTCTTCCAAGCGTGCGATCACCTTCTTCAGTATAGCATGAAGTTGGTCACCCTGTATGATTTTTACCGGAAGATTGTGTGCTACCTCCTTGAATGAGCTCAGCAGACTTTGCATCATAAACACGTGTACAGATGTGGCTGCCTCGCTGCAGGTCACTGCAGCACCACATATGCTGCCCCCCTTATAATCAAAACAAGGCTTGATATGAATTCGTCAAGCATCAACGTCACAGTCGTTTCATGTGGTTGCAGATGTTTAAATATCTGGGAAACGTACTGAAGAAAAGTTGCATCACAAGAATCAATTTCTGGGCACATTTGTAAAGCTGAGTACACTTTCCTAATAGTGCTCGAATGGAGCAAGGCTAGTGTACTTGTTCTTCTCAAATACTTGTAGGCATGCGGCGATATTGTGTGGAGAATTCATGCAAACACGATTAACTGTGTGATGCACTGAATACGCTCTGCAGAGAGTAGTGTTAGCTGTTCCTTTAAACATTTCACAGCCCTTTCTTGTTTTCATTAGTGCTTGCTTCTAACTTGTCTAGAAAAAGTTTAGTGCAAGCGACAGGCGGCGAGAACTACAACGCTCGCCAGACAGCATGCACAGGTTGTTCAAAATTTCCAACAATGAGCTTACTTTACGAACCAAGTCTGGTACAACAGCGCGACCACCTTTCTCGATCGCGGATCCTTGGAGGTTTTCCAACACTGTCAATGACGCCTTCAACCAATTTTCACGATCGTTGGTGATGTTAAAATCATCGTGAATTTTTCTTTATGAATCACAGTCTACTGCACTGACATTGAGACCACTTGTAGGCGCGCCTTTAGTTCTTTGAGTGACGAAAATTGGCCTCTCTCCTGCTCCGCTTCATATGACGCCAGTGATCTTTTCTCCGCACGGGCAAGTTGGGAAGATTCTAGTCGGCTCCTTTTAGCGTTAGGTGCTTCTCTCTTGCTGTTGTGTGGTGCGGAAAGGTACGAAGGGCAGTTGAGAAATACGGTAGGCACCGATACACGACGCATCCGCGGTACTGGCAATCGAACTGTAAGAACATCCTGTTCTTGGATTCGTGTACGATGTCGTCGTCTCGATGCATGAAGCATCGAAATAATCGGCGCAAACCTGCACGAACGTACAAATGTTTTGTAAACATCTAGAAATCCACTTAATAAAATATTTATGGTAGCCCTGTTTGCAATAAAGAAATGCGGCCACAATAAGTCTATCTTGGCATCGGAAGTATCATAATAATAGTGCTGATTAAGTAAAAGCTACCAGGAGCATATAACAGTACCATAAAAATTACTTACGTTAGTGGACGAAGTGGGCACGAAGTCCTTCCTTGTAATGGCGCGTAATCACTTCTTGAAACTGTCGTCGTTTTTTGGGAAAGAAAACACTTGTATCTTCCTGCTCGCATCGTAATTGCTGGTGAACCCCGACACACAACACTTATTCGGCATTTTAGTATCCACGCAACATCACACACTTAAGCAAAATTGCAGCAAAACGACGAGAGACGACAGGCGCGACCACGCCGCAGCAACCAACCGGCCCGCGCGACGCAGGGAGCGTGAAAGAAAGAGCAGCAGGGGCTTAAATCATGTCGCTGGCGATGTGGCTTCTGCAAGTGTCAGCCTGCCGGACTTGACGTCAAAATTTTGGGCGCAGGCCTGAAAGCTGTTCAGGAAGTAATAGGTGAAGTCATCGGTCATGATCGGACAGGACATCATCATGACGTGAAATTGTCCAAAATAAGCGATAGCTCTCTCTCCTGTCAGATAAATATTGAGCAGCAACGGAAACCACTACTTTGCATCTAATAGGCGCACATTAGAGAGAAAAAATTATTTCAAACTGCGTATATTGTCGATCTATCACTTTAGGAAGTTTTTTAGTGGCATTTAGGAACACAGACCCTTTTCTTGCTGTTGTCTGCTTTTGCGCCTGCGCTACTATGGCTTTCGCACTCTACTTTCGCGCCTCGAGATGATGTTAAAGCAGAGGAGACAGTTTAGTAATGACACTCTGAGTTGCCGAAAAAAAAATGCGACTGTCCCAAGTAGCATACCGGCACATGGTTCTTAGCGCACACATGGTGACTGCAGTGCAGCGCCCTCAGTTTTCCCTCTAGGTACGAGTAAGAAACTCTATGCCTCCAGGCTATTGCGTCATTGCGTGTACCCCCTTTGTTTGTACATCGTTTCGAAGCAGTGTTAGATTTCAATGGCAACATATGCGTCTAGTTTTGTTGTCCTATCGCGACACTGTGTCGCGAGTAAGCAATGGCTTCACAGTAAGAGACACCAACCTCACATTTCACATACCCCTAGCTGAGATAGCGAAATGAAGTGTTTTCCATTTGAGGGTGTTCAAGTGCCGGTGCATTACTGATAATTTGATACTTTATCAGATAGCAAGCGACACTATAAAAGCTTTAAGGATGCCCCCCATTCCACTCGAGGCCCTGGTACGCTGCTGAGAATGCGTCTCGTCGCTTGAAGTAGCGAAGTCTGACGTGCACAAGTGAGTTTAGGTAAGCTGACCGTTGGCCTCTCTTGTTGTGTAGCGAAAGCCTCCTCTTAGCTCGGAAGATATCTCTGAATAATGCTCAGGTTCCTACTACTGTGAGCGTGTTTTACATGCAGGATCCTATATCACAGAACAAACCCTGCTCAGCCATCGGCCTTCGGGTCCCGCTGCCAGTCCCCGAAGGACTTCCTCCCTATGTTTAGTGCTTTTTATATGGTGACCCACCTTCTGGACACTTCTAACCTTCTATCATACAGGAGCGGGTCTGTTGGCCGCGGATGCTCGAAATGATTAGATATGTATCCCGCTGTGGGCAGTGTCAGTTTCCCGAACACTCGACCAGTGTTTCTTGCTTCAACCTGTAATGCCTCCAAAAGCAAATTTTTAGAAAATTGCGGTCGACGTGTTTCATTCTTTTTCAAAGTTCTATCAAGGTCACTAGCTTCTGCCTGGCTCTTGGTGCGCCGACAATTTGTCTCTGTAAAGATATGTCACATTGTAACATCTCAAACGCCGCATGTCACTAAAAAGTATAGAGATATAGCGTGATACGAGTGTTCGATCACTAAAAGTTAAAATTGGTTTTGTATGAAACGCGTCACAAAAAAGCTCAAGGAGACACATCGGACCCGTTAACAGCGACATTGAGAGAGCATTTAGGTGTAGTTCTGTTGTAGCTGTTATTTCATAGGTTTCTTTTGAGACAAACTTTGTGACAACAGTGTAGTTGTCTTGATCCATGATTACTGAGTCTTACCTGTGACAGTCTCATGTAGTCCGCTGAGCACTGTGACATGTCTTCCGTTGCTGTGGAGACAGCCAATCTGTTAATATATCCTTCCTTTTGACCTTTGACCTTGACAGTTGTTTGACTTTGACCTTTTTACCTTTGAATTCGACTTTTGATCTTTACTACTGCGCACACGCTTTGGTGGCACAATCTAGTTACAGCGCTCATGAGGCGCTAAAAGCATTCCCATTACAAGGACTGCAAATGTAGCTATCGCCGTAGCTGTGGAAAACTTCGTCAAAACCCACATAAGTGTTTATAATTGGTTCGTCAGCAAGCTGCTCTTCAACGTTGAGTCGTCTCAACGTTTTAGTGTCGTAAGCTCTTTGCAGTAAGCTCTTGAAGAATAAACTTGGCAGACAATTAAACAAACGTGTATGACGGGTATGACTATAAAGCAGTACATTGCCACACGTAAAATTAACTCAAGTGATGTTTCCCATATGTATTAATGTTCTTTCTGCTAATGTGTGCCTTTTTATGTGAGTGTATATGCCGCATATACTGGAATGCTGCATGTGACTTCAAGAAGCGGTATATACCCCGAAACCTCCCTTCCGAAGCATGCATTTGGAGGTGCATATGTCGCTGGTACAAATTTCAGTCTCAAGACGGCCGCACAGTTGTACAACGGGTACAGGTTACACGCGACAAAATATTCTGTTACGTCACTCGGTTTGTTGTACGACAACATATTTATACACAAGAGCGATACGGATGCAGGAGATCTTGGGTCACATGCTTTTTGGCCTGTTGAGAGTACCTATACACGAACGGCATGCAGGATTTTCTCAATTTGTGGTGACCTCGGACGCGAACGGCTCTTGAGGTATGCACTGAGGCATCATGAATGTTAGGCTTGCTGCGTGCAAGTAAGGCCCACCTGATGACGTCAGTCTATTTTTCTTGCCACCGCTTAACTTTTATGACCATCTCTAGGGCCCGAACGATTCCTGGTACCGGTACAACTACCGCTTTTGAATTAGTAAGGGAGGCATTTGTCATTGGTAGTGCGACCAATATTATAAAGCAAAATGATATTAAAATTTTGGTGACGGGTATATGTACTCCGATTGCTTACAGACCTCAAGCAATATCAAGACGTACCTAGCAATACCAAGACCAAACAATACCAGCACTCACTATGGAACGCTGGCTTCTCTGCATCTACGTGGTGGCAGCCGTTGCCGCTATTGTTGTACAGTCAGCTACTGTGTCTAGACTACCCATTGAACAGGCGGAGGAACGTGTGCGGGAGCTTAACAAACTACTTGCAGAAATTAAAGGTAAGCATTATGCCATCTTTACTGAGCGTCTCTGTTACAAAATGTACGTTGAGGTCTGCGTCTCACCTCTAGTCGCCAAAAGTCTACAAATGAAAGTAAACGAGTTACAACATAACACAACGCAACACAATACAACGAGAACTTCTTTGTGAGTATAAGTTACTTGCTTAGACAAAGACTTCATTTTATTGAATGGACGTGTTCGGCTCTGCTTCGTTTGACGCAGTAACAAGACGCTCGCTAAAAGGTATCGCAGAGTTTAAGAAAGCGGTATCAAGAGGAAAGCTAAGGAAATAGGCAAAACAGGAAGGAAGCCAAACTAATGCTTGCGCAATTATTTGTGGTAAAAAGATCAAACGTGTTACATTAAAAAGACACTTTCAGGGGTTGCTTAGCTCTTTGGAGGTTGACCTACGCGGGGCTTAGAGACAGGGAGAAGGGTAAGAAGCTACAGTTATAGCAATTTCACAGAACAGCAAATGACAGAAAGCAGGAACAAAAAGCAGTTATTGAAGTGGGAAAACATTGTACCGAGATTACAAAAACAGAGTGCCTACGCAAACAAGCGTTACTGGGTAGAAACCTCTAGACCCAGAGATGGGAGGGGGGTCGCAGCTGTTATTTATTTCAGCGTGGCAGATTCAACAATTTTATTTTTGAGGTGACATCTATTTTAATGTTTCAAGCTCTCTGTGCAAGCTCTATTTCTTGAAATTCATTTCAGGCAGCGTTCGGCCCAGGCACTGTACGAACCTGTTGTACGCTGGGCAGCGCAGGAGTGGCGTCTACACCGTGTTCCACAAAGCATCAGGGCCGTCAGGACAGAGCGTGTACTGCGATATGGACACCGACGGTGGCGGTTGGACGGTGAGGCCCTTTTCCTAAAGTATTCTCTTTTCACCACTCTGCGGTACAGTAAGTGACTTTCATTAAGTGAAAAGCTGAAGCTCATTAAGTGAAAAGCTGAAGTAGCCTGGGATTTGTGTTTAAAACTGGGAAATTCCTGGTTGCTTGGCGTGTTTAAACAATCTCGTCGCAGGCGTTACTGCGGTTTTAAACCAAACATTAGCTCTGCGGGCTAAAAAAAGAAAAAAATATTCAATTGCAACAGAAAGCCAAAGGACATTCGTTTTGCCTTATAGGCATAGAACGGCCTCATGAGTTGCATGGTTTACTCCACACATGCGGTATGTTTAGAGATGCTTAGGTGTTTCTTTTGCCTGCAGGTGATCCAAAAGAGAGGGCAGTTTAGAAACAAAGTGTTCTACTTCCGCCGAAATTGGACAGAGTACGCTAACGGGTTTGGCGACCCATCAGCAGAGTACTGGATTGGTAAGTTTGCCAGCATTCATTTATGATCCATTTTTGAGCGAACGAGGCAGCTTGACAGGAGAACTCGCCTGAGAAGACCACGACTAGAACCAAAACCGGGATGCTAGAAGAGAACGAATCCTATACCCAGGACTTGGTCCACGCGCTAATTAAAGCATGTGGCTCTCCGGCCCTCCGTGGTGTCTATGGGGACGCGACGGTATAGTTTAATTTGTAGGCAAGAAGGAATTACCACTATTGACCGGCAACACCAAAGTTGTTTCTTTTGCGTAAACAGTGAATTCTTCTGGGAAGGTGGGATGGAGAGGCGGGGGCAAGCGGCATGCCGTACAGTATGCCGATTTTCTGCAGGAAAGGTTTAGCAGAAATGAACAGAAGGATACCGTCAGATGAGCCGTGGAAGGCTTTGAAGTGGCAACAATACACATGACTCTACTTGAAGATCCTGGGTTTTCTTCTAGGTCAGAAGATGGGGATCCTTCTATTGGAAGGTTATTATTATATACTCTAAACTTAGAGCAGGGCTTATCAGCCATGAATATGTCGGGACCTCTTACGGGCCAAAGAAACCGAAGAGACAGGAGGAGGGGGGGGGGGGGGGGGGAGGGAGACTAGTGCAGACGTCTGCCGCTGTTACAGGTCCAGGTCGCGGAATCGTCATTTAGGGAAGGCTAAACTAGCTTCTTAAAATGCACTTATTGCGCCAGTGCACCACGGCCTGCGGAGGACAGGCAAAATAATTTCTAGGAGACTTTGCACTCTAAAGTGATGAAAGGCGAGAGCCTGAGTGCTGCATTCTGTTACGCGACTGTTGCACATGTAGCGATGCATGCTGCTACTAGTAAAGCGAGCGATTACTCTTTCACATTCTGCGAGTGCATTCATTCAGTGAATTCTGCTTGGCAGCGACGAGATCGTGCTCCTTGTATCTTCGCACGTTTACTGTTGTCTGGTTGATTTTGCCCGATGCACGATATAATTAGTAATGAGGTAATTAACTGTAAGTATTAGTAATTAATAATTATATAATCAAGAATGAGTACTTAGTAAATAATCAATGTTTAGTACATAGTAATTAAGAAGTATATCATTAGTCTTTAATTGCTAATTAGTAATTGATCAGTATTTAGTATTTTAAAGTAAATGAATAGAGTCATTAATTAGTAATTGATAATTGATTGGCATATGGCCATATAAGGCACGCATTCGCGCATACTGTGGTGGTGCTCTGTGATTGGTCGAAACCTCCATGACGTCATCCCGTCTCGACCCATCAGAGCCGCCGCAAAAGCGTGACACTTTTGCTGGCGACAAAGATGAGGCAATAAAGTAAGAAAGAGGCATTGCGCCTTCGGCGCCGTTATGCATGTCGCCTCTCATCGTCGCGTCGCTCGCTCGTCGAACACAGCTCCGTTCAGCAGGGCAGCCAGAGCTACAGCTTCACCAATACCGGCATCAACAAACACCGTGGCCGTTCGCCCTTCCTCAATTTAGCGCACGCTATTTCTCTTTGCTTCGAGAAACTGTCCTTTTTTAACCGGCGCTCTTTTCACCCTGCAAAACTGTTTCTAGCCAAGAAAGCGCTATCGCACGACCTTTATTTTTTTTTCGTGCGTTGGCACCGAAAATTCCTTCGCGGATACCTTTTGGGAAACACGAATTTGGGCGATTAATATGTGCAATCCCGTTTCTTGTGTTATAGGATGAGAGAGAAAGTGAGGAGTTTTGTTATGGATTGCTGACTATGCCTACCCCTAAAATAGAAAGTATTAGAAGAGGTATGAATATTTTACAGAGTTCAAAGAATAAAAAAAGTTCAAAGGCCGCTTAGGGTAGCTGTTTCCAATATAGATTTGTGGATACTTCCGCTCGTCAACTGAGGATAAGGAAGCAGAGACAGAAAATGGACACATGAAGGATAAAACAAACATGTTTCTTTGCCTAATCTCCTTCTTTAGGAGGATTTCTTTATCCTCTCTGCGGGTGATTTGCTTGCCGTGCGGCCTTTGCATATGTCTTCCAGTAAATTTTACATATGGCCATCAACAAATTGATTTGTAAAAGCCTGCATGACTGACCAGATTTGCAATGAGTCAAATGTTTCGCGTATTCTACCGATGCTATATATAGATACACGCTAGAGACGCTCTGAGCAGTTTTCTATCATCTGTTTGATGGCGTGGATATGTCTTGAATATGTGTCTGTCGATCCTATGGTTGAACGAAGTCGAGGGCTGCTTTGGTTCAATTAGCGAACACCTTAGTAAATACATTGTTCCTATCGGGTATTAAGCTAACAGCTCTTTATATGCGAAACAGTGTTCCCATTTTCCTCTTCTTCATATGGCGCGATGGCCTCAATGCATCTATGATTGTTCACTCTTTCGTTTTATAATGCTCTTTTAACAATTATATGTTTGCCTTCACTGCTATACTCCAAATGTTCCTCTTGTTTGTGATTTCGTTTTTTTGCTCCCTTCTTATGTATTGAACCGCCTATGGGTCCTTAAGGGAAAAAAAATGATATGATGAAAATGTAATGTTTCAAGTCCTCGAGTTGCAATTTCTTATTGATGGACATAATTTTAACGTTCTACCAAGATTGTGATATGTCTAAGTCGCGATGCTTTATTTTATAGGGTGGCCACTTTTCTGACACGACCTCTCAAGCCTCGTTGAAGAAATAGCTGTTACCTGATCGCAATGAGTTGTTTTTACACTTCTTATTGCTTCGGATGCTTTCTTCACTTCTCTCTTGTCTAACCTCAAAAGTCGTGATTGGTATGCACTAATGCCGCTGTCGTTACTGTCGTGATCACTTCGCCTAAATACTCTGACTCCCTCATTGATTCTGCAACGACATTTGCCGCCTTCTTTCTGAGTTCATTAATCTGATTTATGCCTATTCCTAGGTTCCTCTTTACCGCTTTTAAGCCACCACCGTTATTTAGATCGTATTCAATTCTTTTCATTCCTGCTCAACTCACCCTGACAATATTTTTTTTTCAGTGTAGTATATCTAATTTTCGATTCCATCGCTCCACCTGTGACGTCAAAACTTATCGAATTTCGCCTTCCGTCCCCGGCAGGACAGCTGGGTTCTCAGCTGAATGGGAGGCTGAAAAGGCTTAAAGGCTTAAGAAGATGCCACAAATCGTATATGCCACGTACAAGTCAAAATACGTGAGCCGATAATTTTCCTGCAATTTATTTAATCTTGCCGTTTTCGCTGCGACATATTTAATTTGACCACTCAGAAAACAACAACAAAAAAACAAGAAAAAGAAAGCTGAAGGGAGCCCGCATCAGAAACGTTTTACCGGTCTTAAAGCCAACTGAAAGGAAAATAACAGAAGGAAAGGGTTAAAGTAAACCATAGCTAAGTCCAAAGACATTGTTCAAGGAGAACAAACACATATATTCCAGTTCGAGTCCACAAGAGAGCCCAAAGAGAAGAACGTAGGCATGCGGAGGGTGTCAGGCAGAGCTGCAAAACAGAAAATTAAGGAACAAATAGCGAACTCGAATAAGAGCAGGAATAGAATTACAAGGAATGACTGAGAAGAAAAAATGAAGTACATACATACGAGAAGACGGAGTGCAATGTGTACAGTACACAGACATGAAATAAAGGAAGCTTGTTGGTAAGCTAGTAGAGAAAGAAACAATTGAATAAAAAACAGCAGAGCAGAAAAAAAAGGAAAACAGTTGAGGAAAAGAGTACAAATGAGAAGAGAGAAGGAGACCGTCAAAATTGAGCACAAAATGCTTATATAAAAGAGGGATGGGCCAATGCAAAAATGAAAGGTGGAAAATTCGAGCATGCCAGTCATAATATACGGCACTTTGGGAGCGGTACCACGAAGAAGCCACGAAGAAGAAGACAGCAAAGAGGAGCAAAATAAATAAAAACAAAATTACAAGGTCAGAAAGCCCGAACAAATCAGGCAAAAAAAAATAAACAAACAGAAAGGGCGACGATCGGCGAGTTTAGACTTTCGCGCACATTCTTCATCTGGACCATGGTGGGAGCAACAGGGGAGCTCCAAATGCACGCAGTGCAGGAGCCCAGAGAGCTGCTCAGCCTGGAAGAGTCCACACTCGCCAGGGGCAACACGTGTTCACGTGTCCATTATCTTCGACAATTCGCCTGGCGCTCCCATGGAACAGCGGCACGCTGACTGAAACTTTTCTACCTCAGTCCGCTTTAAAACGCACTACCTTGGTAGGACATGCCTGTTTTCGTTAAACACATGACGAGCAGGTGGAGGCTTCAATACTGCTTTATACGCAAGTAAACTAAGTTCTGAACGCAGAAGAACACGGAATGTGGTGCAGCAGAAGACACGTGGCGCTCGCCGCCTAGCAGCGGGCGTCGGCTGTGCTTCTATAATGCAATTTGGCTTGTCTTGACATTTACAGAGCCGTCCCATGATAAAATGCAGTAACAGCAGTCGCTTATTTTGCGCTGCTAGGTCGGTTGATAGACGTGGCAATGTGTGGGACCGTGTCGCGCGTTGTGTCTCACTGCAACTATGCATACGTGGTTTATTTTGCTTCTTGAAAATTTCGGCACTTGGGTGATGCAAGAAATGCGCACTTACGCGCTAAATGGGCAAGAAATGCTGTTTACGAGGCTGAAATGCCGGCTACGGATGTTGCAGCTTTTTGCAGGGGTCTCGTAGACGGAAATGGCCAGAAAACATAGCGAAAAGCCATCACGCTTGGCAACCATGTTGCCAAGTTTATTTATTGTTTGTGCGTTACGCATTTAGGCAGCAGAAGCAGTTTTACGAAACTATACTGTATAGGCTGGTGCGTCAAAACTCGCCACAACGAATTGCTTTTAATCCTATATCAATGCGCTATCTCGGACGATAGAGGATCACACTTATTAAAATTTATTGTGGTACACTGAGGACGCGGTGCGATTCAGGAAACAGAAAACGGGACTGGATAGCGTTAAATCGGTAAACTTGGTAAGGCCAATGAGACTGTTGTCCTTGCAAGGGCGTGAAGTATGAAGGACGATCTTGGTTCAAACCGCCGCATATTAAGGAATGTCATTATGTCCCAGCCCATTTTTTACGGTTTTTATGCGGCATCATGCAGCACGTGGCAACACAAAACCGACCTGCTACGGAGCAGCTTACCGACGGCTTGTGCTCGCCGATAGCCCACACAGCACATGCTTGAGCACCACACGCAAACGGTCTAGTTGTGTTCCTGTTTTCGCTTATAGCGTATTTGTATTTTAGCTTCTGTTTCAGGTATTCTGGTTTAAATGGATGCCACTTTACACTAACGACTACATCGACTGGTGTATAATGCTTGGCGTTACTGTCTTATAATAAAAATGATAAACAGAATGAAGTAGGAAATAGGGCTTGATAGCTTCCTCTGGGAATAACATCGCGCAAAATATTCCGAAATCATTTATTACACCCTTCAACTAGTACCATAACAGGATACAGGTGGGAGCTTGTGCAAAGCGCTGCTTCTCTGTGCTCACAGCTCTGAATGCCTATCCAGCTTTGTGGATTCAACATTGGAACTAACTTGAGAGATATAAAACAGCACCGCTACATAAACCGGATTTCTCATGAACCTAAAATCTCTACACACATCGAGCCAGGTTCTGAAAAAACAGCAGCTACCGACTTAAATTGCGCGGCTACACTTGCTTCCTCAAGCAGAAATATTGCATGGATAGAGGGTAGTGCTATAAAGAAATGCATCAGCATCAACAAAATCCAAGAGTGCAGATAGCCTTCCACGTGCAGAGAAGGCTCAAGCATGCCAAACTTCGAGGGTGGGTCACTTAAATTTGGAAGTCAACACTGAGTTGGCCACAGAGAAATCAGGTTGAACACAAAATGTTGTCAAATTTCTACGAAGTCGAATTTCTGGGTTAGGTGGGCAAATGAAGGGGGGTGGCCCACCTTAATATGGAAGTACCACTGAGTTGACCACACTAAATTTATGTTAGGCACCAATTTGGCAAAACGCTGACAAACTAAAATTTCTATTCTGGTGTTGCGGGGGTGTACACACTTTGGGTGTGGTCCGCCTAAATTTAGAGGCTCCTTCTGAACGTTCTATAGACTAATGTCTAATTATTTTAGGCAGATTTTTTTATTATGTTCTGGTGACCTAAAATTTCAGGCATACGTGAGGTCTGAGGTGACCTATCCTGATGCGGAGGTCACCATTGAACTGGTTATTTTCGAGTTAGGTTAGACAGCATTTGTGGTGAAATTCTGACGAGGTCAAATTTTGGGCATCCAGGGGATCCAATGTTGAGCATCCAAGGGATCCAAAATTTGCAGTTTGCCACTGGATTGGCCATACCGAAATTAGGTTAGGTACAAGTTTTAGTTAAATTCTGACGAGGTCAAAGTTTGGGGGTGGGTAATCTACATTTGGCCACCACTGAGTTGGCCATACATTGCCCCGAATTTTCTTTCAAAAGTTTGGTCAAATAAAGCTTCGGGGGTCGATGGGGTAGTTCTTGGGTAATTCTATCTCCTTGTAGACACCTTCTGCGGAGGCTTTCCGGTTCCAGAGACTATTAATGCACACATTAAAAAGTATTTTCAAGCAACTGACCTTAGAATATTTGTCGAAATCAAGCGCATGTGCTAAACTTGTCCATAGAAGCACCAGAAAAAGGAGGGACAAGAAAAAGCTCCCAGTACAGATGCTGCTTCTGAATGCCGCGTCATACGCAACTATAGTTCTCGTGGTGCCATTGGACTATCTTTCTTCCATCGTGCGCTGAATTTTATTGGGCACTCAAGACTTCACTGAGAAGGGCCTGTTATTGGCTTTTGAATGGCAGTGGCAAAGAGAACGGGATGCACGTCCTGCAGAAGACAGCGACGAGTCGAGCTAGCTTTTCGATTGCGCATGTACTGCCACCGTAGCGCCTTTGGCGCATTAAAAATGTGGAATAAACGTTGTTTCAATCAATCAATCAATCAATCAATCAATCAATCAATCAATCAATCAATCAATCAATCAATCAATCAATCAATCAATCAATCAATCAATCAATCAATCAAAGCCGTGGTGGTTGAGGGAGCGGCAAAGAAAGCACTTAAATGAGTCGGAATGCCTCGGTGACGCATTTTTAGGTGGTGTGCGGTATCGGTTTGTTCCCTTTTGGTTTTTCTCTGCTGCCCCAGTGAATGGGGCGAGAGAAAGACTAGGAGGCAGTGTTTAGTAATCGATATTTATTGCACTACATATGCTAGAGCAAAACGTTTCGCAGGAGGATAATAAGCGATTCCGTTTCTATCAACGTCTCTGGCGCGTAATTCCGTCTTCTCAACGGTAGGGCCCCGCAACTTCTTTTTCCTCACTGGTTGCCTCACAGCGAGTTAAACTGCGATTGCTATTGAGAGGTGTCTCTGAACGCAACTTAAAGGTAACATGCCGTCACTAAAGGCAGGAAATGATTATGGTGAAAATAAGTAAATAGCGTTACCGTTGTCAGAATGTCACCCTTTGGCTCTGTTCATGGCTGGTTTTGTGGCTATTAAGAATTACAACAACACATGATGAGACAAAACAAAATTATTGCTACAACATCAAGTCATGCTCGCAATCTTAGAATAGTTTATGAAGAGTTTGATGTATGCAGATGATATTGTGCTGCTAGCTGAGAGTCTGGAAGAATTGCAAACTCAAGTCAAGTATTGCGGAGACGAAGGGGATGCTCTAGGCTTCAGTTTTAGCGCATTTAAGTCGGGTCTGTTGATTTTCAACGGCCCAATTGATCAGGGTCTTAAAATACAAGGCCATGAAATACCTTACAGCCAGTGTGTTATTTGTAAAAAAAAATAATTTTATGCCACATCATCAAGTTATATACTTTGGATAACTTATATATAGAATACAATTGCAGTACGCTAAATAAAGGCCGTAATAGTTACCTTTAATTAGTTAACTGGGATTAAAATTTGAACTTTACGCTACAATGTCATCGTCGTTAAAAAGCTTTCGATGAGAAGAACATAAAAATATACAGCTAGTGATCGATCTTAGCTGTAACCGTTTTTTTTTTCATCATAGGCAACCATGCTCTGCACGCTCTGACGTCTGGCAATGAAGAGATGACTCTTCGGATTGTGCTGAGCAACAGCACAGAAGACAACGTGTCGGTCGACTACGAGAGCATCAAGGTGGACAACGAGGAGGCCCTCTTCAAGCTTCATTTGGGGAAGCATTTGGGACCAGAAGGTGCAGTCAACCTTACACGTAAACTGTTTTCGGCATAGTCGAAGAGCAGCAAAATTAGGCCATATTCGAATTAGAAACGTCAACTTTGGTTTCGCAATATTTCACTTCATTATTAAGCTTGACTAAAAACGCTCAAAATTTACAGAGATGAGGGGTTTTGATTGCAGATAAAATAGAAGAATGGATGCAACGGTCATTCTTGAAATGTCTTTGTATGCACCACTGTGAAAACGGGTTTTTTCTAATTGAATGGCGAAATCTTGGCCTCCATCTATTTCGGAGGACACAAATTGTAAAGACAAGATGAATTCTCTCCGACAAATAAGATGATGGAATACTGCGTGAAGACTGGGTGAAGCAGTTTGCAATGATATGTGGAAGACGCAAGCTGTATGTTGACCTTTGTGCCATTTTGCACTCGGTTGCATATTGCCGAAACAAATAGGGACACTGGAAATACAAAAGGCCAGACGAAATATGTTGTCTGCCTAATCTTTCCAGCGTCAGGTTAGAGTGGTTAGAATATGGATTTTGTACTAAAGGTATCGGGCAGAGAGTTTTGGAAACTTTCTGAGTCTAACTGAATAAAAAATAAAACTTCAATCCTATCCAAATTCAACTGTGACAAATAGACTTTGATATTATGCGCTTTCCAAAAGATAAGATAATGTGCTAATCTGCAATTCCATCCTGCCCGCAATGTGGTCGTTTGCAGGTTGGGACGCCATGGGGGAAGCTAACGGCCACAGCTTTTCCACCTTCGACCGCGACAACGATCCAGTAGGTCCCACAAACTGTGCAGCCACGTACCACGGAGGCTGGTGGTTTAGTCGTTGCTATGGAGCGCACCTGAACGGCCTGAACCTGAATGGCCCACACGACAGCTACGCCGATGGCATTGAGTGGAGCGTGCGAGGTAGCACGATCCGTCTGTATCATTACTCTTACCCAGAGGTTCGCATGATGATCAGACCCGCGGGTAACAGCTGAATCATTGAACTCGATGGCAAACGCTACCCTACCCTAGACATTTTCTAGCTCCCTAGCTTCTAGACATTTTTGGAGCGCACAAACATATAACTAATGTTTGTTCGATACTATCGCTACAATTTTATTGAGTAAGGCCCGTCATTCATTCAGTTCTATAAGCATATATGACGTTGCTTTGAGCGCGTGATAAGTCCGCGATGAAAAAATTGAAAGCGCTAAGCTTATTTGTTCGCTGGCTTTAAGTCTATGCTATACGAAACCCAGCTACAGCATACTGCTGTTCCTAAAGTGCAGTTTTCTCGGGAATGATGGCCATCCGACAAGAGCTTTGCAGTGGCTGCATTTTCATAGCTGCGTCCCACGCTTGCAAGTGAGACCACTAGGAAGGCACCGCATGCATTACAATGACTACAAATATCCCACAGCGCTCTACTTGCATGTAATACAAACGTCAGCAGAAGTTAGAGACCTGCCTATGAATAATTATTTGACACACGGACAGATGGTTTTATATTGCGCCAACCTTTCGCGCTCTGATCAAACTTTCTTTACAGAATCATTGAAATAGTTCTACATCTGATCGGAGTTAGGGAGTGATGCAGTGCGTTATACATGTTAAAAATGGGAGATGGTGCCTTCTAGAGCACTTACATAAGGGGCACCAGATGAGCATAGGAAGAAAATGAAGATGCAAGAAGGCTTCCAGACAATGTGGTTCGCACTTTTAAAGCGAATAACGAAACACTAGGCGAAGTTGCAGATGGCCCGCTCCAACCCTGCGAAGGCCAGTGACCGCCTAAACGGGCTAAAGCTACAGACATCCCTTTCCGTCTCTCCGAAGGCCGCTGGCCTTGCCTCTTGCATGCACGGCACGGCCGACCGAACGAGTCCCACGCAGTAGAAGGGAATCGTAATGCGAACCTGTTAGCTTCATTCCGTGCCGTTGGGTATATCGTGAGATTTTATTTAACGCGCAGCAAAGAAGATCTAGTAAACATAACTCAACATACACATTTATGATCACAGAAGCCGTCTTTAACAGTGGTTGCACCGAATCGCGTTTACTCGCATTCAGTGAAAGCATTGTATCGTTCTTCAGAGCTCGACGATGACAAAATAGCAGGGAACGATGACCATCAGTTTCGTCTATACAAGGTGCAATCAAAATTGTTGTCTATTAAAAACATCGTAAAGCTTACAGTGGGATAGATAAATCCATATTACTGTATGTTCGCACTAAATGCGCCAAACACCAGCACAAATGAAAAATCACAGTTAAATATATCGCTGGTAATTTTCTGCAATGCCAACTAACTTTACCTGCCGTATCAAAAACTCTTGCCTTTATTATTAGGCTATAAAAAATATGGTTACTCTGAAGTATTAACAATAACAAAGGCATGTGATGACTAAAACCAGGACCAAGGGCAAGATGAGTATGGAGGCTGCTTATGGCATCTGCATTTCCTCCCTATGCAATAAGACTCCATTCTGTGTATAGAACTAGAATATTGTGCTGAAAAGGGCCATCAGAAAAACGACCTATTAAAAAGCGCCTGAATTGTAGATAGGTGACAGACCTAAGCTTAACTGCTTTAATGAGCACTGCCTCGCTTCTAACCGCTCGTTTACGGTTTTCGTAAGGCATGATGCCAGTGGTTTAGCTTTCTTAGACGGTATCAGCAACTATTATTCATTATCTTGTCTGCTGCTAAACACTTGCGAATAAACACCAGTGAAGGCAGAAATCTTCGCACTCCGAAAAAGACAAATGTGCATAGAATCACGATGTACGTTCAAGGCTTGCGTTAAGTGATAGATGCAAAGTCGCTTTAATATACGTGGGCTTATTATGAAAGGAAGACGTCTGGTAATAGATTTATTTCGAATCAGAGCATGACCTATGTGCATGAGGTAACGTTTTGAGGCCCAGTTGGGCTTTAAAGCTCTATTTTCTGCTTTTTGATGTATACTTGTGTGTCACTGAGTGTATTTGCGCCTTGGACAAACACAATAAAGCAGCACATGTGAATCATATCATACTTGTTCCTTTCTCAGCGACTTTCTTTTTCAGCGTAGCATTTGCTCTCACGAGGGAAGCACACGAGCGTTCAATATTATTGCAACATGATCAGGCTATGCGATCGTTTAGTCCATAGTAAACTGTAGTTCGGTAGCATTAGATGCACTGTTATTGTTTCCAACTTAAACTTCACTAATGCAGTGAAGCCTTGAAAAAGGTTTCGAGGAGTTTCACTGACACATTTTCTGGTTTCACGGCGTCAAGTTATCGAAATGTTTTTATTACGGCCTATGCGCAAGCCAATAGTTGACATTTGCGTGAAAGATGTATGCAGTGACCATACCAACTGAAAATACTCACAAGTAGTAGCGATAGCGTTCAGCCGCATGTAGTGTACATGGGCCTTTAAAAATTTAACCAAATCAAGCCAGTATATTTATTTTTATGTAATAGCGCTTATATCTCGTTCGGCCCAAAACCGTTGCAATACACGAGAATTGAGAAAAGCATGAGAAAAAAAAAATAATACGCGCGTCACTTTTATTGAAACTGACACAGGCGTGCTTTGGGCAATGTTCAGGGTGATGTTATACCATTTTGCTCCTCGTTTAGCATCTATCTGTTTGTCGAGCTGGAAGCTAGTTAGGTCTACAGATTAGAACCGACAATATATTCACCTTAACGTTATGTTGTTCATTGTACGTGTAGGTTTCCACCGAAAGTGAGACAGATACTGGGCCTTCCGTTTCCGCTGCAACACATCCCTCTGACTACTAAAGACGTAGTAAAAACCGAAGCGTTCTCGTTAGGAAGTGGGAGAACGCCGGATTGAGAAGTTTTGTTCCCCTTTATTTTCACATTTAATTTTATCACTTTTGAATGGAGCTTCTTCAAAGTTCCTGCTATGGGCATGTGCATCTGGATCTTGGTTGGTGACCATGGCGAAATCGAATACAAGTTGCGGATGGCCGCTGATACATTTGCAACGCATGTCAACACCATTGTTCTAACAACTTTGGCAGCTAGATCAGAACTCCTAGTGTTATGATCATGGGACCTGGTTGGCGCTGTTCCACCAGCGGCGGTCGACGACAGGAGTGGAGCGGGTGCCGGCGGGCGCCGGACGTGAAGCAGCGCACTGAGGGAAAGCCTCGGCATCTGACAAGTCCGAACGGGGTCCAGACTGACTGGCACCTCCGCACCGATGGCGGGTACCCTCCTCTTTCCTTTTCCGCCTCTCCAGTTTGAAGCGAGAGACCGCCGCGCTTGCCGCTGCACTTCTTGGGCCGCCGCCAACTACTGCCTCCGTATTGGACAATTCAAGTGGCATCGCTTTCTTGTCCTATATAAGCATTAGTTCTGTCGCTCGGGAAGAGAGACCGTCGAGAGCATCCTTTGAGTGCTGTGCTGCTTGTCTGGAGGAGACGCGGTTGAATTTTTCCTGGCATCGCGGTGCGAAGAAAATTGCGTGTAGCGAGTTGCTTTCGACGCCCGTGAGATGTTGTTCTGCTTTGTACCATGACTGCGAATAATGTATATATTAACGCTTTGTTCCACTCATCTTGAGGACCCGAAACATTAATACCCGGAGCCCAACCGCGATACCACTCATGCACCTAAACAAAAGGTTTAGGTACCCTTTACATTCAAGACATAAAGACGACAGCTGCCGGTTCAATAAAATCTAAATTCTAAGCCTAAATATTTCGTACAACGGCTACAAGGCTGAGACCTTAAAATTATTCGACACTGCTGTTCTCAATAACGCTTCACTAATTAAGCGCATCTTCAACTGCCCTCATGACTTCAGCGAAGCAGGCACAGGTTACCTCATTCAGGCATTTTGTCTTTGCAGAATCACGTACTCCATCTCGTACCTCTACCTCACACCCACGGAGACCGATAAACTCAATTGCGTCATCCGCGCAGCCTACCAAACATCTCTCCTGCTATAGGGCTATTCAACACTCTCGGAGAGCTGGTAAAAGCGCACCCGTACGCTAATATCATAGACTTTCCCATTTTGATACAAGTCGAGTACTCCTGCGCCGACTCTTGATAAACCTCCCTATCCCCGACTTTCGATAAACCTCCCTATTTACACCGAACTCCTCTCATCGTTGTTAGTAATAATATGTACATCCCGCCACATCCTGAAAACCCCCACTCAGCACATGATCCAGAAAGATAGAAAGCTAGAGCCAAGGTTCTGCACACTCTACTCCACCACTTAGTATAATTCGTCAGGTCACAAAATAGCAAGTAGTAACTTATGCCGAAAGTAAATTCCATTCCCCGACTGCTGAAAACCTTGAATCATCCACCCGCCTAATCACATCATCGTGCACGCTTTTCTGAGCCCCTGCCCACAGCGAGCAGCGAAGCAACACGACTGTTAGCAACCAAGCCCGAGCCCTCATCAACCAGGCTGAGAACAACCGTCACGGACCCTTTTCTTCTTCTCGTTGTACCCGATTGCGAAACCTCTCCTTAGTGTCACTTGTGTCCTAGCACCCCATCTGACTTTAGTCACATCTTTTTGAACCGCCAAATTTAGATTATGCCCCTGTGGCAAGAATCACAACAGCAGAAGCGATGGGAGGCGGCTCTGCGCAGATCGCCACCGGTGATACAGCTTTGGACAGTGGGCAGAACCCCACGGTTGCGGAAGCACAAATGTGCCATGAGCATCTATAGCAGTCCGAGGGCTCATTTTCGTCCTGCTCCATCTTCACCTCGGCCCCGCACTCTGAGTTGGTTCTCTCAGTAATAAGTAAAGTTGTTACTTAGCTACCTCCCTTTTTGTAAACCCAAGGAGGAGGAGGAAGATGAGGCGCAGGAAAGCTAGAGAGGTTGACCGGTAAAACAAATCGGTTTGCTACCCTGCACTGGTTGGCTACCCAACCCAAATCAACAATGCATGACCAAACTCTGTGCCAGTCTCTCAATGCTGAACATCGCCAGGGGGTATCTCTGTTAAACTTAGTGGTGAGAAAACAGCGAAGCTGAAGTTTCAACTCTGCAATGGCTTCATCTTGGAGTCACCTTATCAGGCAGAAACGTTCTTACGCACTTTCAATAGTCCAACCGGTGCTCCAGTATAGCACATCTTGGTTCCAACGTACTAAGAAAAGTGCTCAACCACGTTGGAAAGAATTCAGCGTCAAGCCGTCAAGTTTATTTACATCAAACACCATCGGCACCGTTCACCTGAGCTCCTGACCTTTTGTACTTCTGTCCTATAAATAGCAAGCGGGCCAAGTTCTTACGTTTAAAGCTTATTATAAGGTTTTCAACAATTCACTAGCAGCAAGTAATTGTCTCTTTCTGGCACGGTAGCCACCAGACACAAGCTCAAAAACACATCAGTGAATATAGATTCTACATCAATACATTTCGGTAATGATGCTTCATGTTTGCAATTTGGGATATTTACTAAGCCCCAGGACCTTGTGGATTCCCCACCTATCACCAAATTTGTCACCTACGTTTCCATGTCCTTTTATTCCAGTTCTTTTTATTTTCATTTTCAAGCGAACAAAGAACTAAAGCGACGCTGGCATTTTGAAATGGCAAACGTTTCATACAGAGTCAAACCCATTTGTAACGAACCCGATGGTCCTAGTAATAGCGTTCGTTATATATACCATGTTACTGCTAAGTGAACGTAGTTAGTAAATGAGAAATGAAGGTTTGTTGGTACTCCACTGATGGGGCTGGGACAGGTAGGTCACCGCCGCTTGCGGCGGGGGCTAGCCTGCCACCGAAGGTTTATCTGCTGTAAGCCGTCATTGCACCCGCCACCGTTTCGGTGGTGGACGACGGCTGTTGTTGCGGCGCGCGTCTTTCTCTCCCTCTTCCTTTTCTTTCTTCTCTATTTTCTCTTCTGTCTGCTCGAGGCAGCGGAGGTGGTTCAGCAACGGAGCCAGTAGCAGGCCCGTGCATTTTCTTTTCCTTCTTCCTACAGCCACAACAACAACAATAAATGTTTGTTCAGCATGGTAGGAGTGAAATATTCTCACCTCAAATCTGAACTCATGATCAACAACTAGGCTCCGTGGGGCAAAGCCACAACTGTTCTGCCGAACTATACCTCCTTAAGTATGATCGTTGGACTAATAATCCAGAAGAAGGAAAAGCACGGAAGCGACAGGCACATTCAACCTTGCGGTTCCTAGCCACTAGTCCGGAGCGTAGTGAAAAAATAGGAGATACGTTAAAAAGGACAGCTATCGACTGTTAGTAGGAGCCGCCTTCATCAGCGGAATGACCTACAATGTACCCAATCTTGCATTGTATAAAGCCAAGAAACCCAAAGTTGAAGGCGTCAAAACGCAGGCCTCCAAGCACCATATTCATAAACATAAAAATAGCAGCAAAGCTACACATTATATATTTCCCGGAAAAAGGTTTCAATTCGGGCTACATCAACGCGTTGTACGATGTGAGAAAACAGCGAAGGATCACCGACTAACATGCAGAAGCAAAAAATTGCGATGCATCAGCATCGTGATCCTCCCCAAGATGCAAGCAAACGAGGTTCCACCAAAAGAGACAACCGGCAAAATCCCTCCCGACGCAAGATCAAGGTAAAACCAGTACTGAACATTTTGCACCTTGCCTTCAATGAGGGCTGCCTAAAACTGGAGCGCAATCCCTAGCTAAGCGACTCGAAGGAAGAAGGGACGTATCCTACGAGTCATGCTAGTGACATTAGAGCGTTAGCTCTACTCATCCCATGCACAAACCTCAAAGTCAATAGTGGTGCAGTTTTGACCTTGAAATCTTAGTCTTCATATTTGGTACGAGGCATGAGAGCACTATACTATCGCCGCAGAAGATCACGCCTTGCGTAAAACTGCATCATACTCTCACACTTTGCAGTAAAGAGTGAATATCGTCATCTTCATTAAGTTGCATTTGCGCCGCTACTTCAATTAACCTTGCATGATGAGTAAGCCATACGCATGCGACATCTCACTTAATGCAGAGACCGCAGAAGTTCTAGACAGGCTGCCCAGCCCGTCGAACAACGAGAAACCGAAGCGTTAGCCTTCGGGGGTGGTGGATTAAAACGATTTACAAAATGCCGACACCTTAGAATGGTGCTCTCTTTTTGCATCAGAGAGCTGCCGTGTGTTCACGTGCAAAATGAAATTTCAGTTCAGTGTCAAAATCGTTTAGTTAGATGTGTAGCTGTCAAACGTATTCAGTCACTGACCTCATTTCAAGAACTGGACATAAAAAATGTTGCAGCAGCAAGCAATGGCCAGGTGACAAGTTTAGCCTGAGCATAAGCCCTTGACCTCTGACCCACCCATACGCTGCATTTTTTTGTGCGTTCGTTCACGTGCAGCATTTATTTGCGCCTTATCGATCTGTATTCTTGGAGAATTCTCGTTCGTGAAAAGGGACCGGCACATCGAGATATGAGAAAAAACTTGGTTTCTCAAGTAGTCGAGTTGAACCGGCGAGATAGCCAGGGTGACAGTTGCAGAGAGTCAAAAAAGCAAGGAAGCAGACGGCGCAATCAGCGTCTACATTAGCGGCTGTCTCGAGCGGCCACTTGACAGCGGAGTATCATGAATGCGATGTGTAAAAAATTTTTGAACAAAATAAAAAGATGTGCAACATCCAGAAAAAAAAAAACAACGTAACAATCAGAACGAGAGAGAAAACAAGGTGAATCTGGCTTATGTTTGTGCGACAGGCTCGCCCGGCGAACACTTGAGCTGTGAACGGAGAAGCCATACATCGTAGCCCCGCTGTGTTTAAATGCAACGCGCCTTATTTCGTTGGCTTTTCTTGAAACTGAGTCGCAATTAAGTAAGGTTTCCTCGAAAAAAGACGCGGGTTACATTTCACATTCCTCGCACAGAGATAGTGAAATCAAGTGTTTGCCACTCACAGATCAGCGAAAGGTCAGTGTTTTGTATCATACATCAGTGTCTTTTTTTTTTCTAAGAGAAAGCGATTGTATAAAAGCTGTCACGATGCCCCATCTTCCACTCCGAACTCTGGTTCGTTGCTCAGAGTGGGTGTCATCGTTTAAGTAACGCATTCTAATGTGCCCAAGTGAGCTTGGGTAAGTTGACTGTTGGGGCTTTCAGCTGGCCATAGTGTCTCAGATGTTCCTGCCTATAAAACCGACTTGTCCGCTTCAAACAAAATCCGAGGCCACTTTAATTAGTGCATAGATATTCTTTTGGTTCTTCCGCAATAGTAACTTTTCTTCAGTGATGTAGCCGTAATGCATGACATTGATGACGTCACTTTAAAGCTGGTTCACTCCAACATCGTAAAGCAAAATGCCGACGACGAGACTGTGTAGTTAGGGTATGACCGCAGTGCGTCGGGGATATATGGTTTGCCGCCTTTCGCCAACTGGCGCCGACACCCGAGCGTGAGCGTTCATGACGCCACGCTCGACAGGCCGGGCAAGCTTCTCCGATGTTGTGCGAATGAATAGTGTTGAACGTGACTGTTGTTATTTCATTGCTTTCAATATAACGCCAGGAGCCAAAACACATCAGTCTGGTAAGATCACAAAGATCAAAACAGGCTTAGCCGGACAAGACCGCAGCTTTCGTAAAGCCACTGCAATGGCAACGCTTTCTGCCATTTGGAGGGACATTATTAGCAAAGCGTACTGGCCAGGTGGGGATAGAAAGAATGTACAAACCACTTCGCTAGCTCTTCTAACCTTGTCCACAGAACCATGAGTGAAAATGTTAAGGTGGCAGCCACATTTTGTTTACAATTGCTCAAGTGCGAGCGAACACGTTGCCGCCAAGGAGAACGCTCTTTTAGAATGTACTTGAAGTATAATGACTGTACAGTCAAGATCTGGACATGACCAGAGTAGATTAAAACGCTTGTTTCACTTTCGATCGCTAAGGCTATAGGGAAGTAAAAATATTAAAAATAGTAAGTATGCTCAATATTCACATACCTTGCCTAGCTGTTTGAAAAGGGCTCACCTATCGACTCTTCGAGTCGGCCATTTCAAAATTGTAATCTCTATGACAAGGCTGTAGGTTTTGATCGTGAGTCAATTACTATATACGTTCGCGGCCACCTGAGGCACTCCAATGGCTCTTCCTAGGCCTTTTCTCTCCAAAATGTCCAGGTGTTCAAGGTGTAATACCGAGCGGAAATAAAAAGGACATGGTCAAACAATGCCACTCTAGTGATACGCCTGCCTCGTTCACAGAGCATCGCCTGCGAAGCGGGCAAGTGTTAAAAACCAAGTGTCGAATACGCGGGAGACAAGACAAAGAAAAGGTTTTGTATAACTCAGTCTGGCACCAGCATCGCCCAGCTAGCTGCTGCCTGGCTCATGGTGCGCGTAGCCTCTGTCTTCTCAATCTTAGCTAAATACTATAGCGTCCTATATTCGATAGCCTAGGGAAGAAACAGCAGTTTACGTTAGGTAGCAAAGCACTGGAAGTGGTAGGCGAATATGTCTGTTTAAGACAGGTAGTAACCACAGATCCGGACCATGAAAGGGAAATAACAGGGAGAATAAGACTGGGATGGAGCGCATTTGGCAAGCAATCTCAGATTATGGCTATCAGCTTACCAGTATCGCTCAAGAGGAAAGTATTCAACAGCTGCATCTTACCTGTACTTACTTATAGGGCTGAAAAGTGGAGGCTAACAAAAAGAGTTCTACTTAAGTTGAGGACAATGCAGAGGGCTATGGAAAGAAAAATGGTAGGGATAACGTTAAGAGGTAGGAAACATGCAGTGTGCGCCAGAGAAATAGCTCGTCACAGGCATTCTAGTGGAAATAAAGAAGAAATCGGCATGGGCAGGACATGTAGCGCGAAGAAAGGATAACTGATGGTCACTTATGGTAACAAACTGGATTCCAAGGGAAAGAAAAGGGGGCGGCAGAGAGCTAGGTGGGCGGATGATGTTAAGAAGTTCGCAGGAGTCAAGTGGATACAGCTAGCACAGGGCCGGGTTAATTAGAGGAATATAGGAGAGACCTTCGCCCAGTAGTGGGTATAGTCAGGCTAATGATGATGATGATGATGATGGTAGCGTCATGAACGTTATGTTTCTTTAGAAACCTCATCAGGAATGTCAAATGCGTCGTTATGCGCGTTAACTTCAAATCTCGTTATCGGCTTGTCATGTGGTACAAGCGAAAGCTGTGGACCCCGAGCACCACTCACAAAACTGCTAATGGTGCCATTAGGATTTGTATATTGGAGAGCCGTCCGGTCAAAGGTGACGCCAATGAAAGCACCCACACTACTTCACCGAGCAGCGTGGTAGAACCTGTACTGGAAAGGCAAAAACGTGAGCGTTGTTGCTGCTGCTGTTGCAATACAAGAAGTGTCAGGACTTTATATTTTTAAATTTAACCTTATTATTTGATCGTATGTCTTGCTGTAGTTTTTTATACTTTCATTTTATCTCTCAATGTCCTTCACCGTCCTTACGATCGACAATAATTACGGACACGATTCCTGAGGTCGGTGTAGTGTAGTGGCTTGCGCGCTCGGCTTTAACACAAAGGATGATGGTTCAATTCCTTGCGCAGAGGCGATATTTTTCCTAACTATGCGTTCTTGAGAATACGCTCCTGTAACTAGCTGTGATGACATGGTCTGAAGATGCCACTCATGAGCCAAGAAATGCTTTCTTATTACCAACTATTTCTTACAAAATACTGCCACTGCTCGGTGTGCAGACGTTTTCCCTAACGTGGTTTGGCCGAACTATGAGCGCTATTACATTCCTGATCGTCACGTCTTTTTGGCAACACCGCGGTGTCCCTGACGACATCATATTCAATAACTTCATGTTCAATAATTCGCAAGCCTAGAAATAAACGAGGTAAGAAATTTCATTTTTATTTTTATAAGCTGATAACAACAAGCGTGAAACTGGTTTAACGGAAGAGCGTTTTTATTGCAAGAGCCTATGTTTGAATCGGAAAATGCATATCAGAGTAGATAATATCCGACAGTAGTGATGTGCGAATAAAACATAGTAGGTAATATGCGACAGTAATCATGTACGAATAAAACATAGTAGATAATATGCGTTAGTAATGATGTACGAAGAAAACATGCTCTAGCTCTTCCTTAAAATGATGGGGCGGGATGACGGTGTTCTTGAAAGAAGATTCAAAACGCTTTCATTCTTTACACGACAGTGCGACTAAGAGATAAAATTAGTTGCGAGTCTCCTAGGCATAAATTTTCATATTCTTTGCCCACTTTATTATTATGAAAGCGGCGGCTGATACTCTTGTTTATGGCTACAGTGCTTCCTGAAGTGAAAATTGAAAATTATTCGTTTAGTTTTGAGTATTGAGAACCGAAAATGATACGCAATCATACCTGTTTGTAATATGATATATAGTTTGTTAAAGTATTTTTCCATAACGTTTGATACATATGGAAATGTTCATGTGGCTCAATTTTGTACGATGAATTGGATGCAGCGATACCTCTATTACGCGTTTTTTTCACTGTCATTGAGTAGTGTTCAGAACCGTCGCTGGCATTTAAGAGATGTTCCTGGCAAGAGTTGGCGGACCGTACTAATTTCCTAATTGCAAACATTTGATTCAATTTACTTCATTAAAGTGACCCTGAGGGCAGACGGATGTAGGCCTGCATGGATAGGCTACGACATTCTAATTAAAATTGAGGGCACCACTGAAAAAAGAGAGATTTTAAGATGGAAAAGAGCTGAACAATCCATACACTGCGTATGCCGCCAGTAGATTTTGGGCACGGATCTCAGAGGCTATGCTAACACGCCATTCCCTTCAAACTGCGGTAACTATTTTTGTTCGGGTGGGGTGCCTCAAGGTTTGAATGAAGGGGAAAGAAAAATCTCCGAATACTATTTCTAAAAAATCTGGAATGTTTTTATATCTTTTTGCTCCTGGAAGGACATCAAATCAGCGGAACAGAACGAGAGAATCATTTGTTTACTCAAAAAATACTTATGTTCACTTGGATTCAGAGTCCGTTTAGGGGTTTTCAACCAATTCAATAATCCAAATAATATGCACATCCGTAAATCAGTGATGACACATTGTTTGTTTGGCTTGGCCAGGACTCTCTATTGATTCATTATGCAGCTGGTGTTCGCTTCGTGAGCGGCGTTTTTTTTATTTTTAGGAGCGGAGTCGGTAAATATGTTAGGAACACAAATTCTTTAAAATAATGTCAAACTGGGAACATGTTCTCGTCGCCATCAACAGTGAAATATATCAAATGTTTAAAAACTTTCTATGGATATTTATCATGGCTTGGAGTATTGCATAGTGTTATTATTTTCGAATGTTGCAGTTACATGGGGTGAGTCGCTTACTACAGATACTGATTTGCAGGCATGGGTATCTAATAATTTAATCTACCCTAAATAATGTGATATATTCAGGTGGCGTGAAGCTTTCAATGACAGGACAGATGTAATATCATACGGGCATCGAATCTTGAAAGGGAAAAATATGTTTTCTGTGAAGCGTTTCACGAAAAAGAGGACAAATGGGGCCAGCTAGTAAAACGGCTAGCTAAGCCAGTTAGTACATAAAGAAAGAAAAAAAAAACAGCGCAATAACGAAGACAAGAGAGAAGAAGGAATCAGCGTTGAATAGCAACTGAAGACTTTTTTTGAAAGATGATTAAGATTCAAGTTATCAGGTATTGGTATTGTTCTCACTGCTCATGTGTGCTCTTGGCCGTAAATGAAGTATATGCTTGTGTTCTTTCCAATAAAATCTTCAGCTGATAGCGCTGGTCCCGTCTTCTCTTCTACCTGCGTTGTTGCGCTGTTTTTGTCTAACTGAGCCAGCTATAGCGTTTGTGCTAAGTGCTCTGCCGCACTGAAATCATCATGTACGATTCTGAATAAAAGAAGCTGGCAACGGTGTTACACTGTACAAAGCCGGCGTAAATCATAGGTATCGCCATATTTTTTAAAGTATTACAAGTGTCTTAATTCCTTCAAAGTATGCGAGGCAAAAAAAACTGGGGCACATTTCAGGCTGTTTACGTAAATGAATGTGAAAGCATCACAGTCCTAGTGTAAAATGTGTTCGGGTGAGGTTTTGTACATGGCTTAAGGCACTATTCGGGTATTATATTGGGTGCTTATGTGTTTCAGTATTCAACACAGATTGGAATGCTTCATGCTGCATCTGGAAGCAGGATACACTAGAACATTCGTTTAAAGCCTTTCATTTGAGGTAGATAAGTGGTTGGTTCGAATTCTTGCCGCAAGCTATCCTCCAACGGTACTAGCACATGCATGCTACACTCCATGACAAGTTGTATTACAGCACTGAATGCGGTATGGTCGTAATTTTGGTAGGAATTTAGGAAAATGTCATAACAAAACTCTCCCTACATGGAGGTTATCCAGTGACGCGTACTAAAGACAAACCATATGCATAGGCTGGCCGCTACTGGGGGTCGTCTTTTCCCGGATGCGTTGCATGCAGACATGCATCGTGGATGCTCGGCTTGCTGTGTGCATCACAATGCTGCGTGATGATGACGGCACTTTTTTTTTTGCCGTTGCTGGAATTGTGAGCATCTGTAGAGCACGAACAAATGACGTCGCTGGTGTTTCTCATAATGAGACAGATAATGCTTTCGAATATTATGAGCGGCATTTCTCGTGTGTATT
Source organism: Amblyomma maculatum (assembly GCF_055883805.1). Lineage (NCBI taxonomy): Eukaryota > Metazoa > Arthropoda > Arachnida > Ixodida > Ixodidae > Amblyomma > Amblyomma maculatum. Next base: position 123,324,046 of record NC_139346.1, read on the forward strand.
GGGAAAATATTTGAAAAGAAATGAAATGTTAAAAACCTAATCACTGCTATGTGCATTGCTATTATTTACAGTGGTCAAGCAATACCCAGGCGCGTCGTACAGCGATCATCATGAAACAGTGGGTGCTCTTCGTCTATCTGATGGTTGCCGTCCACAGGACTGCAGTAGAGGCGGCTGCTGTGACAAGACCGTTCATTCAACAGGCAGAACAGCGTGTGCAGGAGCTTGAAACGTTACTTGGGGACATTAAAAGTAAGCATTTTTCGCTCCGAGAGTGTCAGTTACAGGGCTCATATTGTGATACCAGCCTTGTCTGTACTTATAATGCAAACGAGCCGTCGGCGATGGGAGATCATTTGAGACATTAATTGCATGTTTGGATGACAATAATTTCACTAAAGTGGTGTTCCACTCGGTATCTTGTGACACTGTAACAAGAAGCTGAAGGATAATGAACATCTTAAGTGAACAATATTTATTTATTTTATTTATTCAATGATTACCCCGCTTAGCATGATAGCGCTACAACAGCGAGGTTACAGAGTGAGAAAAAAGCACATTTTATTTATAGAGCACACTTGATAATTTGAAAGCCGATTCCATTCACTGGTGGATCGAACAAAAAAAGGAACCGGCATACATATCAGTTCTGGCACGGTATTCCCAAATTTTAAAACAATGATCTTTGCGAGCAAAGGCATAATGTGGCCTATGCAAGTACGCGCAGCAGAAGCAAATAATTTATTTGTTGGGAAAGAGAGCAGGATCCGACCTTATCTCAGTTCAAGTTTCACTATTTCTTCATGCTATATATTTCAGAAAGCATCCATCCTACGCACTGTGGCGACATACTGCACGCTGGACCGGTCAAGAGTGGTGTCTACACCGTGTTCCACAAAGCGGCAGGGCCGTCAGGACGGAGCGTGTACTGCGATATGGACACAGACGGGGGTGGTTGGACGGTGAGGTCCTTTTCCCAAAATATGCTACTCGCATCTTTTCACCAAGGCATGCTCTCATTTACTCTCAAACTAAAAAACCGAAGCAGCCTAGTGCTGGTTATTGCGAATGTAAAATTTCGGGCTGTTTATGAGACTGAGGAACCTAGACGCATGGGAGGCTTGGACCTGAAAATAAACACTTCTTCGGTAAAACAAGTTTCTGGGCATGTTGGTAGCATTGTTGATTCATACCGGCCGCGGAGAAGCAAAAGCAAAAAAAGAATGAACAAGCAAAAGCACGAATGAACGCATCACTCACGACTGCTTTATTGGGAAATATTTTACCATAAACGGCATTTTTTCGGACAATTATAAGGAAAAATGGCTCTTGGCAGTTACGTGTTAGCCAGTTTCTCCAAAAAGATTTGAAACAGCTAACTGTTCACGATGCGTTTTTTATTAAGAATTCTGAGGATCTAGTTAATTTTCTCAAGACCGACCACAACATCGGGTTTGCATTCTCTATCGATGTAGAGGAGCTGTTTTATTCTATACTTCATCAAGAGTTATTTGCTTTTTTGAGAGAATGCATTGACAAGAGTGGTGTTGTCCAGTTCCAAAATTCAGTTGGCATGTCTGTTTACAATATTTATACTCTGTCAGTACCTTTATTGCTTTTAACATTCACTTCCGTTTACAGACGAAATGCATTTGCATTTTATTATGCGTCGCAACCACATAAAGCGACGTTTTCCTAGCCAGCACCGACCAGATTTTAAGCACTGTTTTAATTCGGACGAGATCATCAATGTGCACTGATATGTTGATGATTTGTTGATATTTTACGACATGCAGAGCCCTTTACACTACTGCGCTATTGTTTACAGGATGTTATATGCTTTTAGAATTCATGGAAAGAAACTAACATTCACTTATGAGACACCAGATAACGACGAAGATCAGTTTGTATATATTCGGGTGAAGTTGGGAATCGAGCATGTTAGTGGGATTTACGTGTCTCGTGTTCAGAGGAAACTCTTGCTTTTCGATTACACTCATTCAAAGATGACAAAAAGAGGTATAGTTAACTTGTGTCTGGATTTGGCGTTTGAAAAATCGTTCGTCCATGAATGCAGACTAGCCTTGAGAACCAATTGGCAAGAATTTTGTCCGCGGGCTGACCTTTGTAGGCCGTGCCTTCCGTTGCAGAAGCTAGCCTGAAAATAGTGAAGGCGCGCACAGCGAACCCTAAGACGAAGGAGAGGGACAGAAACCTACGACCGAAAGTTGCCTCCTACCTACACAAAGTGTCGCATAACACTGAGAAATTTTCTAAGAAGTATGGGGGGGGGGGGGGGGGGGGAGGGGGGCGCTCGTATTTTTCGGCTCCGGTGAAGTTGTCAAAGCTGTGCCCTCGTATTTCTGGAAGTGAGAGAAGAAGCGGGTGTCGCGAAAAGTCCACCACGCCCTATGTGCAGTGCGCTTCAGGGGTGATATACGAGCGGCCACTTTCATGCGGAAAATAATATTGGTTAAGCGGGGCGATGTATCAACGACCGGCTAGGGGAGCACCAAAGTAATTTAAAGAAAAAAGTTGGTAGTGGCTTAGCTTGGTTAAGCCTGGTAATTGCGAAAGTAATAGCTATGGCTAGGCCTAGGTTCAGCTGGTGGTGTAGCTGGTTGTGGTGCTTGTGGTTATGCTTATGGTTATGCAGTGATTCACTCTGGCCACGGCATATGGTTCAAGTATTGCTTATTGCGGGGTACTACCTGGTCATTCTATGTATAACTAGTAGCTAGGCAATGAGTGCCGTGGCTGCAACGATATACTTGGTTGAGGGTGAGGTTAAGGCAGAATGTACAACTGCCGCTCCGGCACCGGCTGCAACGGCATTCTTTACGCCAGCAGAAATGAAAGCATTCCTGGAGACTGCGTTGGTTCCACCTGCCGCTAGGCCACCTCCTATAGTATCCAGCGTTCCACCCCCGGCGGTAGCTGCGGCTGCAGCCCCATAATTCTTCTTAGCTTTAGGAGCATGTGGCACAACTGCAGCTCCGCCCGGCCGTAGATCAACGTTGGGCTTAACTCTCGGTGCGTAAGGGCGTACTCGAACCGGCGCCCCAAACGTCGTTCTAAACGGTCTCACAACAGTCTCAGGGGTGACATCACTCCCGCTGTTGCGCTCCCTCATGGAGGGAGCGGGAGTTAGGCCGCGGCTGGTAGCTACTGCCTCGCGAGACGACGGCGCGAGTTGGGGCCCCTGTTTTTGCGCAGCGGTGCTTGGCGGTGCGCCAAAAGTCACGCTAAAGGTCAGTGGTAGCTACCGCCTCGCTACACGAAGGGCTGAAAAGTGAAAGTAGTATTGCTTTTGCAATAAAAAGAAAGTGTGCGCTTGGTTACGCACAGCCAGTCATGCACGACATGTTCGGTTAGTTTTGACAGTGTTAGAATGCTATGCAAGAGCAAGAATCAAACGGCACTTGAACTTCTAGAGGCCTTTCATATAAAGAAAAGAGCAGATCGCTGTATTAGTGATGCTTCAGTGTTTATGTAAAATCAGGAGTTGTACCTTTTCGGGGCAATATGATAAATGCTTTCTAATATTACCTTGGCTGTTGTGCGTTTTTTATCTTCTCTGTATGGCGCAGAGGCGTGAGCCTTTTGATGCCCGAAAATTTTTCCGATAAATTTTCCCGTTATGAGTACGATGAGAATACAAGAATAGAGAGAGCATGACGGCAAAAATACAAGTAATAAAAGCTGTGAGGAACGCTGGAATTAGAATTGAACCATTAATTTTTAATTATGGAATATCAGCCAAAGCTCAGTTGAACTGTTTTTGATCTTCTTCACCAATAGTTTTGCGAAAAGAGACCCTTTCGCTTGAGTGATGCCTTTGCCAAACACGACTGTAACATATTAGTTGAGTTGAAATGAATGGCAGAATTCTGGCCGCCATCTATTGAGGAAGATAAAAAATGAGACAGTGGGAAGAATTAGCATCAAAGAAAACGAGGGTGTATAAAAGAGTGAAGACTGTCAGTTTGAAGCACGTAGCGGCAATATGCGACGAAAGCATCCTTTAGAATTGGTTTGAAGTAATTGACTTCTTTTGGAAGTTTAAGCCGTGAAACAAGCAGGAAACTGGAAAATATGCGAAAGGAAAAAAGACGAAGCATTTACCTGCTGCAATCTTCCTGCATCTCAGTCTATTTTTATAGTTAAGATTAGCCTTTTTAGCTCAAATCAAGCACCTAACTATACCGACTGCCCCTTTATTTCTGATTCCAAATGAAAATATCAGGCGGCAAATCTTGAATACATTATAATTTTAACGAGATAATGAGTTCAAGGGTGATAGTTACATTATTAGACTCTAAAAAACGAAACTTTTGAATACTTCCTATGTACTAACAAAAAGTAATGCATTTAATCCTAGGCTAAATTTTATATATTGCAGGTTGGGACGCCTTGACATACGCTAACGGCCAAAGCTTCTCTACCTTCGACCGTGACCACGACCAAGGCCCTACCCATTGTGCCGTAGTGTACCGCGGGGCCTGATGGTACAACCAGTGCCAGCTAGCAAATCTGAACGGCCTGAACCTGAACGGCGAGCACTCCAGCTATGGCGATGGCATCCAGTGGAGCGTGCGGAGTGGCGAGGTCGGCCTGGTCCATTACTCTTACCCAGAAGTTCGCGTAATGATCAGACCAGTGGGGGTACTGCTGGGCCATCGAAACAGAGCACAGACTTCCCCGACTTTCTAGCATCTTGACATCTTCAAAACATTGAATATTGTAAATGATATTTGTTCGACAATATCGCCTTAATTCACTCAGTGCACTATGGAAACCCGTCCTTCATCGAAGGTTTGTCTTTGGTGCGTGATAAGTCCAGGATTACAAAATAAAAAACGCACTCAGGTGCTGGTCATAAACATATTTGGGGCAGTGTTACCATGTGCTGCCTCTCCGGAGTGATGCTTTCCTTTCTAGCTGAGCAGAAGAGAATAGAGATTGACTGTGGTAAGAGAGGGGCCTTTCTTGAGTCCATTTCCAGAGAAGCCGTCCAGGCATGGAAGAGAAGGCACGTAAATATAATCGCTTTCATTTCACGGAAAGAAAAATTGCACACTTCTCACAACTTGCACGCATTACAAACTACCACAAAGTGTGGTAAAGCGCATTTGATTGCTTCATTAACATATGTGTCGATATTTTATTCGTACTACCAAACTTGTGTGCTACGATCAAAATGAGAAAGCTTAATCTGTCTCTTTGGAATAGTAGAGTTGAATGTTGGAGTTAATGTAGTACATCAAGGACTAACGTCCCAAGCAAACGTGAGCAACCACCAAATGTCATAGCTTTCTTATCAGCCTACAGTTTCCAATCATATGTGCTGAAACTTCTGCGTGCAGTTTTAGCGGTCACATACCTGTAGGAAACGCTACAGATACCTGTGTGCAGAGAAGCCCTGTTTCTCAGTACAGGCACTTAAGTTTATCCGAATTCTCTGAAAATATTGCATCACTTTTTAAGCTCGAAGTTCGACAACAACATTGTACGCGGCGATAACCTATAGCCTCCTGTGGATAGAATGCGTTCGTATTGGGAGCATGCTCTCAACGTTATGAATCTAGCTGTGCAATAATACAAAGTGCAGATTGCTATATGGGAGGGCGAAGTACGTTATAAACTGGTGCTGATGAAGACTGGATTTCACTGAATTGCTTCGCCTTTCCAGCGGTATCCACGAGCACGATCCGGCGCGTAAGGGATATTCTTTATTATAATGCCTGATAAGCAAGATGGCTCCCTTGAAGTGTTAACAACAAAAATGAATGGCAAGTGATCGCCACAAAAATAATCGAAGAAAAAAAATCTTAAGGCAACCATATATCTGTGCATTTTTCTACACTTCCATTAAAATAAAGCTCAATTTAGGTCAAAATTAGAATTTTGCGCGGAATAGGGCAATCAGCAAGGATGGCCAGTTAAGGAGAACCTCAAATTTGTAGAGCGGACGTCGAAACTCAGATGACGTTCAAAGTGCACACCAGGGCTTCACAATCGTGTGTTGTTGACGTAAGGCTCAGTATCACAGTACATTAGCGTTTTTTAAAGTCATCAATTCACACAATCGTTATTGTAGCGCCTGCAAAAAAAGTGGCAAAGTGACGGCACTAAAGGCGAAGCGCTTCACTGTTCACATAAAGCGACTTTACGTAAAAAGTGAGCTTAGTTTATCGAAAAAGTGCGTCGCAGTGGGCAGAAGGTGCTGAGGTGTCGAAGTGGTCTAGATTTAGACAGAGAACGGAATGAAGAAGGAAAGAGGAAGTTCAGCAAGGAATTAGCGACAAGAGGAAAGCAGCACTTTTAAGGAACTCGGTGTAGAATAGATATTCAACTTTAACAGATGAAAACGACGTTAGTTTACACAGAGTGAAGGACAATTACAGAAATATTCTTACGTGGCGACAAGCTAGAAGACGGCACAACGTGACGACAGGGTGAATGATGATTTTATGGCTGGCCTAGCGCGAGGGCTCCTCTCGCGCCACTGCGGATGTTCTTCGCAACACTTCCCGGGGCCACCGAGTGATCGTCCCGGTCGGTGCATTGAAGCTTATGGCAACGTGACGGTAAGGATGTTCAAAAAAGGTAATGATGTGATTGCCACCACGATAACGACGACCACGATGGGGCTTGGGTGATCCACCTCCCCTGAAGCTCTTAAACCATCTGCCATCGAAGTATCCATGGGACCGATGGCTCGAGGTGACGACGGGCGGCTGAGCGAGTGTTGGGTGTACACATGGAGGAAGGAAAGAACTTAGGAGAGGCCCTGATGTCACTTTTTTGAAGCCGGCGAGGCCGCGCCGCGACCGGACGCTGCAACGTCTCTCCTCCTCCTTTACCCTCCGCATTTTCTTTCTCCTCGACGCTCACGTACCTAGGGCCCTTAGCAACGCTGTTGCTAGTGACCCGAATTTTCATAGCAACAGCAAAGCCGTTGCTAATGGCCCGACTTGGCTAACCCTAAATTTTTACGTCACTTCCGCCACACTTTCTGCAATGCATTGAGAATGGCAAGGGCCTCTCCTAAGTTGTTTCCTTCCTCCATGGGTGTACAAGTCCTTCGATTCCTTCGGGAAATTCCGGTCTTTACTTTGGTCTCGGCTCTGTTGGGTTCGTCTCTTAGCCTTGTTTTTAGGTACGGGCTGAGGGCGGGGCGGCGGTAATTGCGTCTGGTCGGGTCTTGGCAGTAAGGGCTGGGGCGAAGCTGCACGGCGATATCCCCAGGGTCTCGGCCGATGGACCTGGCATACGAATAACGTCTATGCTCCGAGGCGAGGATGGGGATGGCGTACACCTCACCTACAATCAAAATTTTGCGTGGTGACAAGCAAGAAGACAGCACAACATGACGACAGGGTGAATGATGATTTTATGGCTGGCCTAGCGCGAGCTCTTCTAGCGACAGTGTCGATATTCTTCTTCGCAACAATATCATTACATAGCACATGGTAGAAGTAGGCAGGTAGGACAGTTAGGCATAATACCGCTGAACTTTCTAAAGAGACAGACGATCTGAAGGAGGAACGCCAAAACATAAAGCCTCTAAACTAGCCGACTTGATATAACTGGGAGAGCTAAGAAAATTAATCGATAAGCGCAAAGCGTCCATCGTGAATAAGTATGATATGGAGAGAAGTGAGCAGGCTCTAAAGAAGGGCTGTAGCCTCCCAACAGTCAAGAGGAAATTGCGTCTAAAAAGTAATCCAATATGTATATTAAGATACAAGACATGCAATGTCATTAGCAATACAGATGCGACAGCCAAAATAGCCGAAGCGTTCTGTACTGATCTGTCCACTAGTGAAGAAACCGGGACCATAATGAGAACAGCTATAGAACAGAACAATTAAATATCCTACCGGTAACCAAGATCGAACTAAAGAAAGCATAGATGAAAAAATTGGGAAAGCAGCTAAGGATGGTGAAGTAAATGCAATTTTTTTTTAATGTCAGTAGATAGATCGCGGTACAGAAGGTAATCACCTAGAGCACACAATTACTCATATCCTGGAGAATACCCGAATGTTGAAAAAAAAAAAGGCTACAAAGCTCAAGTCAATGAAGCGGAACGTCGAAGACTTGAAAAACTGTAGACCGACCAGCTTACTTTTAGTTACCAACTAGGTATCAATTAGGGGGGGGGGGTACTAGCCATTAGAATCAGGGTGACCTTACCTAATAAGAATAAATAATTGATTCCTGGTTCAAAAGGGAATGGACCGACGAGCTGCAAAAAAAGCTCCCAAAACAACTGGACAAGACCACAGCCTCCATTCGTAAAGCATCAGCAGACAAACGAAGCCTTCAGCTTGTAGAATATAAAAATACCAAAGAAAACAAGTAGAGAAACATTTAAATAAAAAAAAAATGGGATCAGGCACAATTTCGTAAAGGGTACTGTACAATAAATAAATCATATTCACACTATTAATCAGGTGACAAAATATTCGTGATGTATTCAACTCCTATACATAGCCTTCCTAGGTTACGAAAAAGCCTTTCAACCATGAGAAACCTAAGCAGCGATGCAGCCATTGCAATTGCAGACTGTAGATGAGAAATATGTGAAAGAAATGAAAGATAACCAGAGTGGCTCCACAGAAAATGAAATTCGCCGTAGAAGGAGTTATAAAATGCCTATAAGAATAACAGTCGTGGGCAGTATCGAAGATACATGTATCTTCGATACTATCTTTCGATACATTTTGTGTATCGGTATCAGGTATCGAGTGCTGAAAATGAAATTATCGGAGTATCGGTATCGAAAATACATTTTTGGTGTATCGTGTATTTTAACGATACTCGATACTCCGTAAAATATTGAACCCAGTTTGTGTCACACATTTGGATGACGGCGCTCGCTCAGGCGCTAGTACAAGCCGAGAGGCATCTTTGCTCGCAGTGCATCCTGATTTCCCTCCTGCTCGAAGTTTCTTTCAAACGCCCCGTCTTATTAGCCTCCATTTATCCACATTTTTTTTATTTCAAACAGAAGGAGCCAATGGCAAGTAGGTGCTCATGAGGTGGTGGCGGTGAACTCTTCTATTGCGCCCAAAAAAAGGGGACCAGTCAAAGGACCGGTTGCGCTGGCTTAGAGGAGGTCGGCGGGGATCCCTTGGGATGTCGCTGCCTCCACCGCGCGCTGGATAAGCCAGCGTTGGTCTGCTGGCTCGGAAGTATACAGGAGAGACTCCCACGTCTCTGGGGTGTTTGAGTTGTCGGTGTTGTAGTGTGAACAAGTCCACGTCAAGTGTATGAAAGTGGCCGGAGTTGAGCAGTGTTTAGACATGGGGGATATCTGTTCCGGAAAGATCCTGCTTTATAAGAGGGGGTGTGGGAAGCTGCCAGTTAGTAGTTTGTGCCATTCAACGGCCTTGCGTCTTGTTAGATCGCGGTGTGCTGGAGGATATGTGCATCTTTGGAGACGGTAGTGCTGGGTATTTCCGTGTACGTGGTGAGTTGAGAAGCGCGTGAGATATTAGTGTCAGCGGAAGCAGGATTGGCTGATCATACTCTCAGCTCGGCAGCTGAGTTCTCGAGCGAGAGTGCGCGCCTGGGCGTTTCCGCTGAGCGACTCGTGGGCTGGAGCCTAAAGAAGTAAGCGAGATGTGGAGGAAGCTGCTGTAGAACGTAGAATGTGTAACGCCTGACAAGAGATACGGCCAGAATTGTAGTTGCGGATAGCCTGTTGAGAATCACTGATGACGACTTTGGTATTAGGGTCGGCTAACGCTAGCGCAATGACAACCTCCTGAGCTGCGGTGACCGTTTCTGCATTGCGAATGCTGCAGGCTGTGTACCAGCTGCGGTGACGGGCTAGAGCTACCGCAACCATCGCTAGCCTCGTTGGCTGGTAAGCGGCGTCTGTGTACGTGACGTCCGGACGTCCGCTGAAGCGTTTCTGGAATTGATGAGCCCGGCCGGCCCGTCTGTCAGCGTAGTGTTCCGGGTGCATCCGTTTGGAAATGCGAGGGATGCGGAGATTTAGGCAATATTCCGGTGTAAGTTCTGCGTAACTTGGGGCCGATCTCAGCGGGGAGATCCGAACTTGTTGCAGTACTTCTCGGCCAACGTGTGTGAGTGAGAGCCGCTCGTACTGGGTGGTGAGGGTTGCCTCGATCAGTTCGCTCACGGTATTGGAGATTCCTAGAGCCATGAGCTTATGGGTAGCTGTGGACATGGGAAGACATAGGGCCGTCTTGTACGCTTTTCGAAGTGACGCCTGTAGCTGTTCGCTTTCGGCACAAGTGAGACGTAAGTAGGGTCCAGAGTAGGTGATGCGGGAGCAGATGAAAGCTTGAACGAGGCGCAGGAGGTTGGACGCTCGCATGCCATGATGCTTGTTGCAGATTCGCTTGAGGAGACGTCCGATATGTACCACCGACTGGTCGATGCGTTGCAGCGTGATGTTGTTGCTGCCGTTGGCCTGTAGCTGCAAGCTCAAAATCCTGATTTATCTGTTCGAGGAATCGGGTTTCCTTGCACCTGGAGGTTAATGTCTGGGATAAATATCCCCTCTTAGGGCATTCTGCATTCTTTTTCGTATAAGGGAATTTCTCTTGGACGCTGCCATCAGGGCTTTTCATGGCGCTTATCTGTCAGCTTTATGCTGAATAGCTGTATAGATGTACTGCAGCCTCCCATTTGCTCAGTAAGCGGCAGCCGTGGCCTCAGCGCTGGGTCCTGGCAGGAACGCGATCCAGCAGTCCAAGTTCGCCCTTTCCGCTTGTTGAAGACATTTATGGGGTCTCACTAGCTCGAAACGAAATGTCTTTCCGGCACAAATTGCTGGAAGGTGCCGGGTGAATGGGGGAAGAGCGTCTCCACGCCTACGTGGTGGCCCAGCGGCAGGAAGCCTCTGTGGCGACAGAGAGGGGCTGCTCGCTGAGATAGCAGCACTTCTACCACTAAAAACCCATGGAGATCATATTGTAAGCTCTGGCTCAGGGCCGCTATGGAGGGGGTACCAATGCAAGCTGCTGGAGCTAGCATCCGGACACTCACCACGCAGCAAGACGTGCTGGGGTGGTGCGGTCGACCCACAGTTTAAAAGGAGACATGTCGCCAATGCCAGAAAGCTTTGTATTTTTGTAGCAGTGCGGTAAGAATAGAATGACTTTTTACACTGACCGCAGCAGGCTTCACCAAAATGGAAGATGCAAGCTTAGAAGCATGACAGAGAAAAGCTCCCCCAAAGCAAATGAAGCTCATCTTGGGATGCCTTCTTTGCTGTCATTCATCTAGGACAAAACGACTTGTTAGTCGCTTGCATCAACCTCGCCTGTGCTGTGCCCCAAAAAATGTCCGTCAGGGGAGGGGGGCGGCGGAGGAGGTTTAAACGCTATGCTGACCACGGTGTCGGCACATGCGGGGGTGCGCTCACTGGAGTTTGTTTCTTCTTTCCTTTGTAAGTTGGCCAGCGACTAGCTAATACCCTCTAAGTACACAGAATAAAGGTTGCTTTTTGTGCGGGTGGCATTGTTCAGGGATGTTAAATCACAGTGGAGACTTCGATTATAAATAGGTGAAGCAAAAACGCCTGGAAACATGTATATATCTCGGTACGATTTGCTTTTTTGTTGTCAGAACGAGTTGCAGCTGCCGCTTTGTGCGTTCGGCGTGGTCGTCGCGACCTCCCGTAAGAAAGGAGGTTCTGGGCAGAGAAGATGTTTCCAGTCAGTTTATGTGTTTAAGGCGTCCTGCGTTGCATATATCTGACAAGAATTTTAAAAGCCTAAAGCGGAAAAAACTGGAAATCTTGCTAAACTCGAACAACAATTAAAATTCATTATCATCATCGTCATCATCATCATCATCAGCCCACCGCAGGGCGAAAGCCTCTCCCATATTTCGGCAATTAACTCGGTTTTCTGCTAGCTGCATCCACTTGACCCCCGCGAACTTCTTAACCTTCCGAGAATTCTTCCGAATGCAGAATGCCAGAATACCAGTAAGCTGCTGAATTCTTCAGAATGCTTCCGAGAATTCTGTTTACCAAACTTTCTTGCAACCCCCAACTGTCTCACCAAATGCCGGTGCTGCTTCCTCGAGGGCGACCAGATCAGGCCGCATCTACTCTTCCGCGAACTAGGATCACGCGAGGGGTGGCGGCATACCGTCAGAACTATCTATTCTGTTCACCAACATTCGCAGTCTCGTTCCAAAAAGAGACAGTCTGAGCGCTTTAATCAATGACACAGATGCTGATATAATCTTATTAACTGAAACTTGGTTATCTAATAAAATTGCAAACAGTGAACTTTTTCAGTGCCAGAAACAATTCAATGTGTATCGTTGTGACCGAAATGAGAGAATAGGTGTTGGTGTCCTCATTGCTGTGAATGATTGCATTGACTGTGCTCTTTTGAATATATCAACCAATTTAGAAATGGTGTGGTGCTGCTTAACCATTAGTTTTAGAAAGATCGTTTTTGGAATTTGTTACCGCCCGCCGGACTCAAACAGCTGTTTTTGCGAAGGTCTTCATGACAGCTTAAACCAAGTACTTGTACGATTACCCGGTACACCAGTTTTCCTTCCGGGCGATTTCAACTTCCCTTCAATTCAATGGACTCATTTTTTTCCGCTTGCAAAGCCGGCTTCCGCTGAAACTACTAGCTTTCTTAACACTTGCTTAGATTTCAATCTATCTCAACTGGTTCATCATCCTACACGTGTTTCTTCTACCACATCTTCTTTACTTGATTTGATACTAACGTCATCACCTGATATTACATCCCCAGTAATCCACTTGCCCGGGCTCAGTGATCATGACGTGTTGCATTTTTCTGTTTCCGTACCAGCCTCTAAAAGGAACAAGCGCCTGAAACTTATCAGAGATTATAATAGAGCTGACTTTGCCGCTATCAATGCCGATCTTTCTTCGTTTCTCGCAGCATCTTATTAAATCCTAATGCATCAGTCCATGACCTATGGGCATCTTTTAAAAGTAAAGCGTTACACCTAATAAAAGCATACATTGTCCTAAGGAAAGTCTATCAATCATCTAATGCGCTATGGTACACAAGACACCTTAACTGTTTATCAAACACCAAAGGCAAGCGTTTCCGAGCAGCGAAAAAATCGCCGACTGCTGACAAATGGTCCGCTTACGCCATTGCAGCAAAAGAATACACCAGAGCTTTGAAGGAAGCAAAATTTAATTTCTTTAACACCACCCTCCCATCGTTACTTAAAACAAACCCAAAGCGCTTTTGAAATGTCGTGAAAAGCCACGATAATCAAACTATAACGCTCACTAACGAATCAGGTGATGTAATACCAAGCAGTTATTGTGCTTCAGTACTTAACCTTGCTTTCACCTATTCATTTAGCTCCGCATCCTCTAGCAGCTTTCCCCCATTCAATTCCCCTAATTTATTTCCAATGGACCCGTTCATATTTGATTCATCTGGTATACAGTCGATTATTAACAATCTAAAAAGATCTTCTTCGTGCGGCATCGATGGCATTACGTCCAAATTCTTGCAGGGCACTGCAGAATATAGTTCCACTATCCTAAGCATAATTTTCACGAACTCCCTTAACAATAGCTCTTTACCGAAGGACTGGAAAACAGGCAAGGTGGTTCCTCTTCACAAGTCCGGTGACAAACATAACCCCTCCAACTATAGACCTATTTCATTGACATCAGTTCCATGTAAAATCTTTGAACACGTCATTTTCTCACATCTCGCTAACTTCTTAGAATCAAATAATTTTTTTCATAGCAGTCAGCATGGGTTCCGAAAGTAATTTTCTTGCGAAACTCAATTATTAACATTCTGCAATGATCTTAATACATTTCTGCACACTGGCTTTATTACCGACTGTATATTTCTGGATTTTTCGAAAGCATTTGACAGAATTAACCACCACCTACTCTTATTAAAACTCGGCCGACTAAACATTGATCCTTTGGTTTTAAACTGGATTCGAGAGTTTCTTTCTAACCGCACGCAGTATGTTACCACTAATGACAGTGACTCTTCTGAGGTACCAGTCGGTTCAGGGGTACTTCAAGGATCCGTTTTAGCACCGTTGCTTTTCTTAATTTACATCAATGACCTTCCTAATCAAATCTCAAGTTCCATCTGTTTATTTGCTGACGATTGTGTCATATACCACAAGATCAAAAGCAGTAACGATACAGCAACACTCCAGCATGATCTGAATAACATTGTAAACTGGTGCGCGATCTGGCTAATGGAACTAAACACTTCAAAATGTAAAACAATGAAAATCTCTCGAAATCAGTCAACTTGCTCCACTTACGTACTTAATAATACTCCACTTGATCAGGTTAATTCATACAAATATCTTGGCGTGCATATTACTAACAATCTCACATGGAATCAAAACACTGAATACATTACATCGAAAGCTAACCGCGTTCTTGGCTATCTCAAACGTAACTTTTCTCTAGCCCCAGCACCTCTAAAAAAACACCTCTACATCACAAATGTCAGGCCTATCCTCGAATATGCATATTCAATATGGGACCCAGGATATGCCACTCTAATAAAAATCCTTGAAAGCGTACAAAATCATTCTGTACGTGTTATACTTAACAATTATAATCGTACTGCTAGCGTTACTGATATGAAGATTGCGCTTAACCTTCCCCTTCTTTCTTCCTGTAGAAAACTATCACGTCTTTCCCTTTTTCACAAAATCTACTATCATAACCAGATACTTAAGTCACGTTTCATTACACCTGCATCCTATATCTCCCCACGTGTGGATCATCGTTTCAAAGTGCATGTACCTTCGCAGCGCAGTCACCTACTCATATTCATTCCTGCCAAGGACCTGTCACGACTAGAACCACCTGCCTGCGTCTTTAGTTGCTATCATCGACACCGATCATTTTCGCAAAGCACTAACAAATATTTCAGAAAGTGAGTTTATTCCTATATGAAAACTTTTTTTTTTGTTAGGTTTTGTTCCTTACTTCCTTTTCTTTCGCATACTGTAAGCTATCTGTTTTTGTTTATCTATTTTGTTCAGTTGGCATATTACTCATTTGTCTCTATTTTGCCGATGCAATTATGTTCTTCATCTTGTTTGTATTTCATTTATATAATGATGTGCAAAAGCCCCTCCCCTCTATAACGCTTCTTGTAAGCCCTGAGGGTACAAATAAATAAATAAATAAATAAATAAATAAATAAATAAATAAATAAATAAATAAATAAATAAATAAATAAATAAATAAATAAATAAATAAATAAATAAATAAATAAATAAATAAATAAATAAATAAATAAATAAACCTCGTCCGCTCACCTAACTTTCTGCCGTCCACTGCTACGCTTTCCTTCCCTTGGTAACCAGTTTGTTACCCTAAGGGTCCATCGGTTATCCTCTCTTCGCACTACATGTCCTGCCCATGCCCATTTCTTCTTGAGTCCCACTAGAATGTCAGTAAAATGAGTTATTTCTGTGACCCAGTCTGCACGCTTCCTCTTTAATGTTACATTCTAATGTTATCCCTACCATTTTAATCTTTTAATGTTACCCCTACCCTTTTTCGTTATATAGCCCTCTGAGCTTATATAACAATAATCTTTCACCGTTCCATAGCCCTCAACTTAAGTAGAACCCTCTTCGTTAGCCTCCACGTTTCAGCCCCATAGGTGAGTGCAGGTAGCATGCAACTGTTGTATACTTACCTCTTGAGCGATACCAGTAAGCTTCTAGTCATAATCTGCGATTGCTTGCCAAATTGTGCTCCATCCCAATGTTATTCTTCTTGTTATTTCCTTTTCATGGTCCGGATCTGCGGTTACGGCCTTTCCTAAGTAGACATATTCCCTACTACTTCCAGTGCTTCGCTACCTAACGTAAACTGCTGTTCCTTCCCGAGGTGTTGAACATAACCTTAGCCTTCTACATATTGATTTTCCATCCTACCTTTCTACTTTTCCTATCTAGGCCAGCAATCATTCTTTGTAGTTCATCTCCTGAGTTACTACCCCCCGATTTCGCAATGTCAGCATCACCGCCAAGGTTTCTACTGAGTCAAATGTTTTTTTCGCAATCAATGAATGCTATGTATAAGGGTTGGGTATATTCCGAGCATTTTTCTATCACCTGGATGATGATATGGATATGATCGACAGCAGAGTACCGTTCCCGAAACCCTGCGTGATCCTTTGCTTGATGGCAGTCTAAGGTTGTTCTGATTCTATTAAAGATTACCTTAGTAAATACCTTATATGTAACAGACAGTAAGCTGATTGGTCTGTAATTTGTAAGGTCCTTAGAGTCCCCTTTCTTATGAATGAGGATAGTGTTTGCATTCTTCCATGGTTCCGGTATCGTTGATGACACCAGGCACTGCGTATACTTGATAGCCAGTTTTTCTAGCACAATTCCCCCCCCCCCCCCCTCCTCCGTCCATTAACAAATCTATAGTTATCTTATCCTCTCCAGCTGCTTTCCCCCTTTTCATAGTTTTCATTGATTTCTTAACCTCGTCCTTCGTCACTGGTGGAATGTCAGGCTGTTTTTCAATACCGCCATCTCAGTACGGTCCCGACTACTTTGGCTACTGTAGAGATCAATATAGAACTTCTCGGCTACTTGGACTATCTTGTCCATATTCGTGATGACGTTGCCCGCCTTGTTCCTTAGCGCACACATCTGAGTTTAATCTGTGCCCAATTTCTTCTTCACCGTTTTAAGGCGTGCACCGTTCTTTACAGCATGCTCAATTTTCTCTATGTTATATTTTCCTATATCGCCCACTTCGCGCTTATTGATTAGCTTTGATGTCTCTGCCAATTCTGTCTGGTCTGTAGGATTGGATGCTTTCATACCCTGGCGTTTCTTAATCAAATCTTTCTTCTCCTTACACAGCTTGCCGGTATCCGCCGTACCCATCCTACAGCCTACTTCTACAACGAACTCAGTAATGATATATCTGAAATTATTGCTTATTGCTTCTGGGGTAACGTTACTATCCTCGGTTAGAGCTGAATATCTATTATGTATCGAAATCCTGAACTCTTCTGCCCTCCCCCTCACCGCTAATTTATTGATGGTCTTCTTTCTTAATAATCTGTTGCGTTCCGTTTTCAGATTTAGACTAATTCGGGACCTTACCATCCTGTCGTCACTGCATGACACTTTTCTGATCACCTCTACATCTTGCATACTGGCGGGGGTTGAAAACAGTATGAGTCAATTTCATTTTTAGACTCCCCGTTATGACTTTTCCATGTACATTTCCGGTTCTTCCGTTTGCTGAAGAAGATATTCATAATTTTTAAGTTATTGCGCTCTGCAAACTCTAGTAACTCCCCCCTGCTATTCCTAAAACCAATGCAATAGTCCCCTACTGCCTGGTCTCCTGCCTGCTTTTTCCTTACCTTGGGCATTGAAGTCGCCCCATTAGTACAGTATACTCCGTCTTTACTTTTTGCATTGCCGATTCTACATCTTCGTAGAAGCTTTCAACTGCCTTGTCATCATAACTACATGTAGGTGCATAAGCCTGCACAACCTTCTCTTTGTACCGCCTAATATGCCTAATTGCGATGTCTGCCACCCTCTTATTAATATTGTAGAATTCATCTATATTACTCCATATATACTTATTGACAAGGAAACCAACTCCTATTTCTCGCCTCTCCGGTAATCTTCGATAACACAGTAGATGCCCATCCTTCAGTACAGTATATGCCTTATTCGGCCTCCTAACCTCGCTAAGTCCTATGAAATCCCATTTCATACCCTCTAGTTCCTCTAACAGCACTGCTAAACTAGCTGTACTAGCTAGGGTTCTAGCGTTAAACGTTGCCAGGGTCAGTTTCCAATGGCGGTCTGTCCAGCGCAGCCAGAGATTCTTAGCACCCCTGCTGCGTCACAGGTGTGACCGCCACCATGGTCAGTTGTTCCGCAGCAGCTGGTCACAGGGCCGGGGTTTTATAGGATTTTATAGACAGGATTTTATATTGTGCAGCTGTGGCGTAGCGGCAGAACATCCGCCTCGCATGCAAGAGGACTGGAGCTGGAATCGCGGTGCCGCTCAATTCTCCACGGGGTAAGAAAAAAAAAATCCGTGTGTAGATTGAATCGCATAAACAGGTTTGTGGTCGTGCGACCTGATTCCGGTGAACACCTCCGGCAACGCACTCCCTCACCGGAACAGGAGTTGGCCACCCTGGTGCAGTAAATGGCCGCAACCTCTCATGATTAGTTCTATAATATTATAAGTAGTGCGGTTCTAATGCGAAGTCTTTATTTCTGCAGTGGCTGCAAATTGCGCATTCTATGACTAAACATGTGTTGTACGTGTTGTTCAGCTATAGTTAATTTGTCTCCATGCTTGCAGGGCTTCGCGCACAACAAACTAATCAGAGCGCTTCATCCCTTCGTCTTTCTTGTTTTTGGATTCGATTTCTGTGCGCTCGTAAAAACATATGTTGCGTATTTAGCTCACTGAAAAGGGAATTACATCTTTTGTCAGGCCCCTTTTGAAGTAGAAGTCGAGCGCACTCCCACCTTTCGAGAGATGTGCTGACGGTGTAAGCGGAGGACAAAACCGTGTTTCTCTTGCATAAATAAAGGGCGTACCATTGTATTGTTGTGCTTCAAAGCATTAACAACAATTCCGTAATCCGTTATCATATATCATTTATTCCTTCAATACCTTGATTTCTATGCCCCGCTTGCTGCAGGTCGTATCCGGCTCGTGTGAACAAAATGCGACAGCTCAATGAATGCACTTGACGTATATATTACATAGAAATTTGTGCAGATTCTGGTGTATAGAATTATGAATTTTGCTTTACTGTGGCCAAGTTTTCGCTCATACTTTGTGCAAAACACACTTACAAGAAGTGCGCATTAGTCACGCAAGAAGCAGATAAAATGGTTTGATTTATGGAGTTTAACGTCCTAAAGCGACTACTGCTATGATAGACGCCGTAGTCGATGACTCCGAAATTTCAACCTCTTGGGGTTCTTTAACGTGCACAGACATCGCAGAGCACATGGGCGCCTTGGTTCTGGCTTGCTTGGAAGGCAGCTGCCATGGCCAGGATGCGTATTGTCGAACCATATCCCGTGGGAGCTCTCGAGCATAAGCCGCTCTCAGCGAGTAAAATCGGCGATTGTTACTAAAGGGTGTCTCTGAACGCAACCTAAGGGTAACATACACTTACTCTGTACGCCACCTAAAGGTAACATACACTCATTGAAGGCAGGAAAGAATAATGGTGAAGGTAATTGCAAAGTGTTAACCGTTGTCATACCGTCATCTGGTGGCTGGCTCTGTTCACGGCTGGCGTTTAGGCTATTAAGAACCAAAAGAATCACATAATGCAGCCTAAAGAAAAAAAAAAAAACCCGCAGACGTTGTTACTAATATTTTTAATGTTGTGAGTGGTAAAAGTTTCAGAAAAACATTACACTCATGGGATTCGAGCATATGTTTTCTGCGAAGAGATAAGTAGTATAAGGTATTTATACAATGCGTCACAGAAACGTTTTTTTTCTGACATGGTATTTATTACACGTGGTTATGTACAGAGAAGGTTATGTACACATGCTTTTCACAATGCACTCAGACATTGCTGAGATGCACAACAGAAAACACATCTAAAAGGCAGGCAAAGATAAGCACCGTGTCACCAGCTGAAACCAATCAGGTTGAAAGTCATTTTCATCATAAATGTCCTTTAGTTGCAGCACCATTCTGCTAAAATGGAGTCTAGGTGGAACAACAGGTTCAGCGTTGCGATCCATCATGGGTGTCTTCCACAAGCTATGAAGTTCAATAAGGAAAAACATGTCATAGGGTTCGTAATCAGATTACGTAACAGCAAGGTACCGCAAACTGTACGAATTTTGAACAGTCTTTCTTTAGAGTTCTTTGCTGCACGTCCCAAAAGAGAATTGCGTCTTTTCAAATAATGAAACAGTGCTCAATTGTTTCAGGCACATCACACAGACGGCAGTGTACAGAAGATACAAATATTTTTTCCTATGGAGCCATGTGTTAACAGGTAGAGCTTCGGTGAGTAATTAAAAAATTTTTTTTTCGTGCAAGGAGAAATCTGCATTTTGCGCACCTTTTTCAACACATCATGACCCTTAAAACCAAAGTATGAAGAACGATACAGTAGTGGTGGAAAAAGCATTGCTACCAAATTCTTGTATAGTATCTTGCGCGAAACAGAATATGAGTATTCATTTGAGAATCGTAGTGTCAAAAATCTCACCGATGCATAAACTTCTTGCATAAATCCTAGTAACTGCGGGCGGTCAGTAAAATCTGAAGAAACCACTAAGTCAGGAAGCAAATTCATGAAATTAACTTATAGGAATGCTCTAATAACCGTATGTGAACAGTCACGAAAAAAGAAGAAACGGGCAACTAACCTCCTTACATACAGATGCACAAACAGGTCTGAATAGGTTATCACGTCTAATCGGTTCAAAATTGGATGACCTAATAAACGTCGCAAATATTCGGTGGAGGAGCACAGTGTAAGACCTGAAGCACATAATAAATTTTTGTCGCTAAAAACATGTTGCAGGTCTGAGCCCGATCGAATATTGAAAGCCGATAGGGAACAAATCTATTAACATAACGCTGAAAGAGTGGAACGCGCTCTTTCCAGTAATTTGCACTTAACCTAAAGGCATGCAGTGGAACGCACGGATATTTAGGGGGCACACATGACCATTCAACTCCTGCATATAGGAGCGGTGTTGAGCCCCACGAACCAAACGAAAGGCCGGAACTCTTGGAGTGATTCATCTGAGCCCCAGAAATAATGCCAAATTATTCTATGCTGGATATAAATTTTTCTATGCTTGGTTTGTCAGTGCAGAAAAAGGCAAGATCATCCGCATATGCAAGCACTTTAACCTCATTTCCAAGGAGAGGGAAGCCATGGATACTACTGTTATGTAAAACACTCAGACAAAGTGGCTCCAAGTAAAGAGCAAAAAGCAGCGGCGACATCGGACAGCCTCGCTTCACAGAAGAGTTGATTGGTGCGGGGCTTGACAGGTGGCCATTTACAGTTAGGCGATTCGAAAATTTCTATAGCAAAGTTGCACCCCCTTCAGTACTACAGAACCAACATTCGCTCGTTCTAGAAGAGAAAACAGGAAACAATGACGAACTCGATCAAATGCTTTTTCGAGGTCTACCTGAGAGCAGGAGCACGATTCGAGGATTGTACGCAATATGTACATTATTTTGTATGGCACGACCCCTCAAGCCACACGTCTGGTGAGGGCCAATGAGAACCGACATTGCGAACTGTAGGCGATTTGATAGAATTTTGGCGAAAATCTTTTAGTCCACATTTGTCAGTGTGATTGGTCTATATATAGCCTTCCACTGAGGGTAATTCTTCTTTATCAGTACTGTTTGGAATCAGGACAGTGTGGCATTTCGTAAAAGTCTCGAGAAGGGCTTCTAGATCAAAACTCATCACGAAGACATCTAGCAGGACAGGAGCAAGAACAGTTTTAAAAGCTTTGTAATATTCAGAGGAAATGCCATCAGGACCAGGCGTTTTTGAGAGAGGTAATTGATCAATTGCCACGTCAACCTCTTGCTGCGTGAAAGAGCTACTAATTACAGAACAATCATCTTCTGATAAATGGGTCACCAGGGATGTGAAACGCGAGGTTATGTCAGAATTTCTTACAGGAGTGGCGCTAAACAACTTCGAGTAATAATCCACGCATGCGGTCGTAACCTCATTCGTAATCGTAACCAATGTGCATTACGCATGAATCCTGGAATCAGCTTTGCAGTCGCATGATGACGTTCATCAAGCAAAGTTTGCCGCGTCGGCCGTTAGCAGTACAATGCAGGTTTGACACGAGATTGAATTAAGGCACCCCTGTATCGTTGTGCATCATGTCTTTGTAATTAACTTTTGACACTAACAATTTCGTCCGCATATGGTCCAGGGGATTCACATTCTAGTTCATACCGATTACACAAGTTTTTGTCAAGTGCCTCCTCCTGGTGCTTCCTGTAGAAAGATTTAATTGAGCAAAGTTCAATTGCTATCGCACGTACTTCTTGCTTGAACATTGCCTAAGCGGCGAACAATGGTAGATTTCTGGAAAAATATGATTGGAGCTGTGAGCGCACACGAATGATAAATTTTCGGTCATTTACCAGCGATGAGTTTAACTTCCAAAGTTCCCACTGCGGCCTAAACTTTGAATGGTCGTTGCCACCGAGCCTGGCTAATACCATGCAATGATCAGAAAACGGAACCAGTATAAGCCAGCATCTTGCATCTTGTACATTAGAATGCGCCACAGAAACGACTCGAGCGACTGCCTTTAAATGCGCTCTTATTTCTTTTATAAAATATTTCCGCTAATCGTTCGCCACTTGGCGACAAATCAGGCGCCACGCGATCACGCGAAAAAATCACACGCCAGAGCGTTATCTGCTCGACTGCTCCTACGGGATATGGTTTGGCAATACACGGCCGGGATAGCAGCCGATGAGGTAGCACGTTCATAAATAAATTGGAGTGATGAATAAACGATTATCTAAAGCTTGGAAAAGGACATTAGGATGCGAAAATGATTTACAGAAGTGGCGCAATGTTTTTGCAAAATTTATTGGATATTGAAAGAAAAATAATGAGAAATGGCTAAGGACACCAAGAACGAAGGATGGACGTCCCGTGCTGCCAGTCGTTAGGCTGACGGCCCCAAGAGGGGCACAGCAACGAGCAAACGTCAAGGTGATGCATTAGCCTACGTATCCTCTCTTTTCTCCCTATCTTCCAGCCGCTTACTCTTCGTTCGTTCTCGTGTGTCATTTTTGCGCTCTTTATCGGCCAGGATTTTCCCGGACAGCTCAGCAGCGAAGAAAAGGCCATCGAGATAAGCGCCAAAACATGGCTTCCTATGTAGTCGGGGAGAACCGGCGAGATAGTCTGGTTTACAGCGGCAGAAGGACAAGAAAAGCGAAGAGGCTAGAAAACGCATTCAGCGCCTTTGCTATGTGTTATCAGCGGCGGTCACATCATAGCGTGTCTTAAGGCTGACAGGTGTCACAAAGCTCTCAGATAAGAAAAACAGAACGAGAAAAAGATAGGGCAACTAATTTAGCAAAAAAAGAGAGCAACAGAAAATAAAGACGGGGCGAAGCAACTTGACAGCGATGTGCTTAAGCGGCAGCGTCGGTCAGAGAGCACGTGGCAGATTTATTGTTGCCTAATAAACTTTCATGTTGCCTTATTAAAATGCAACGTCTACTTCAGTGTCTTGTTTCGCTACTCGTGCGGAAAACTGTCTTTGATAGGTCAGTGTTCTTGAACAAGAGAGAGAAAAGATTTCATGCGTTGCACATAGAGATAGTGAAAGCGTACGTTTTCCCTCCAGAGAATAGTGACGTATGGGTAGTTCCCCTGATACCTCAGAGCTTCTGCTTAGAGCAAGAGGAGATATAAAAGCTCCTAAGGAGCAACTTCCTCGCACTCGAGACCCTGCCACACGGCTGAGAGCACGTCTAGTCTCCATAAGTGACGCAGTTGAACCTTTCCACATTCAGGTAAGTGCTGATTATCGACCCCTCCTGTTGGCGTGTGCGTTGCGAAAGATTCCGGCTCTAAAAGAAACGCGCAAGCTTCCAGGAAGGACTGTGGCTATCGTTTATTCTTATATATTTGCTTAGTTCGTGGCACTGGACATTGTTTCTTGGAGACCTTGCCGTTGTGCGCGAAGTAAATTACGTCAACATTATCCCGGTGATCGCTAAAAGAGAAATATAAACGGCAACGACGCCAATGTTGTGTGCATGATCGTCGCATGTCTGATCCCTTAGTTCTCCGCGTCTGCGTGACAGGCGCCGTCATCGAACAGTAAACATTAATGACGACGCGTTCGAAGTGTCTGCCTAACGTCTTCGGTAGCTCCTTCTTCAGGAGAAGGAAAGTGTACAGTGTTTTCCCGACAGAAAAAAAATGGCAAGCGTGAGGATGTGCGTGTTTCATCGCTTTCAGTGGAACGACGTCTGTTGAGAACGCTTAGTTTTTTTTTTTTTTTTTTTTGGAGAATAGATGCTCTTCCCGTTCCACCGGATGCATACGGAGGGTCTGCTTATTGCAGCCAGTGGTTGACTTGTGGAGGCAGGAAGACGCAGTGTATATGAGTTCATAACAGCTCCGGTTGCAAAAGCGATGAAATGACCAAGCCACTGTCCTCACGAGCAAATTCGGAGAATAGCATCTGCACTGTTTCGCTCCTTCGGACGAAACCGCCGCTGAAAAATCTCGACCGGCACAATAACAGCAACACTGTTTCTGAGAAATATAGGCTTTTTGAAAGGTAGAAAGACAACACGAAACAAAATATAGGTGTCGGAACAGAGGCAGATATCGCTAGTACGCGCACGCATCTGCGCAGAACTTTTTGGTGTGAATTAAAGTGGATATGCAAATCCGTCATTCTTCTCAAAATGGCGGCGCAGAGGTTTTCTCAGTGTGGTGGTCACAAATTTTCAGACGAGGGAGAGAAATACATTGAGCTCAGGTTCTTCCAGTCAGATTTCCTCCCTCCTGAAAACTTTGACAATTAGAAAAGTTGAAATAAATTTTTTATTCAATATACTGTAAATTGTCACTGTTTTACTCAAAGCCTATTCAACGAATCTCATCAATGACCAAAAAAGTTTACAAACACGCCGCGTCGTCAATTGATGACGAACCATTGTTTTTTCTTATGATTTGAATTATTTCTGGGGTGTTGATGGTACCCGGTGTGAGCTTCCTAAGCACTTAAATTTAGTGGTTAGAAACCTTTGCAGAAATGTGCGAAGCATCGTAATAAAATCATTAGGAGTATCGGGAATAGACGAAATAAATGCGTTCGATTCAGTGCACTGATATTGAAAATGCGCTGCGCTCAGGTTTCCTTTATAATCATTTACTTTCTATTGCTCTGTAGGTGACAGTCGTCGCCCCATGTTTGCCTAGTTCTTCGTTTGTCACTGTTAACACAGCCCATCTCCGTTCTATTATTCTATTATCTTTCTTTCCTGGCTACCTCAACCACTGGCTTTGGATGAACTTCACCCACGCGACAGTTCAGACCATGTGGCGAAAACTGTTCTGGGTCTGGTCACTACATTGACCTCCTCATTTCGTTCTCTTGTTGCTTACAGTCATCAAGCCACATTCAGCTTGTCTCACGCAACATCATCATGGAACACTGGCTCATGTTTGTCTACCTGGTGTTAGCCGCCGAATTCGTTGTTATACAGTCGGCTGCCGTGCCAAAACCTACCATTGAACAGGCGGAAGAGCGTGTACAAGAACTGGCAAAATTGCTCGGGGACATTAAAAGTGAGTATTTTTGGTCTTGGTTTCAGATGTAGTACACAAAACATGTATTTAGAGGTCGTTTATCTCTAAACGCACATATTTAAGAACTTTGTTATGTATACGAGTAAAAATATTATCAGGCATCCCTTGCACCCTGTCACGGCCAAATTTTCCTTATTCTAATATCATGATCGTGTTCGACTTGGTAACTTGTTCCCCAGTTGCAAGACACTAAATGCTATTACGCAATTCTAGAATGAAATGTTAAAAGAAAGCTAAAGCAATAGAAAGTAAGAACTTGAAGGAAGCTAAATCGAGACTAGTGCAACGTACTCTGGCAAAAGGCGTAAGTACAGCAACTTAACAAAATATTCTTTAGGCATTTCATCTCCTCTGTGGACACTGATCTAAGCGTGGCTTAGATATATAAAGAAAGCTATGAAAAGCATAGTGATACTAACTCTGTAACTTATGAACTGGTGGTACTCAGCAAAGAGAGCAAGTGAGCAGTCAATGATAACAAAAAAAAAAAACAACAACTTTGTAATCCGATTACGAATTTACTCTACGTACCAAAACAAGCAACGCAGGACTAAAATCTCTCCCTGTGCAGAAAGATGCAAGGGGAAGGGGGGGGGGGCGGTTAATTGGCGCTAGTAATGTATTTTATATACACATTACAAAACTGGCAATTTGAAGCTGTAGGGATACTATGGGGCATTTCCTATTTTAGGTTAACTTGTGCATTTCATTGCGATCCCTTTCAGACAGTATTCTACCTCGGCATTGTACTGATCTGCTACATGCTGGGCAGCAAAAGAGTGGCGTCTACACTGTATTCCCCAAGGCCGCGGGCTCGTCAGGGCAGAACGTTTACTGCGATATGGACACAGACGGCGGTGGTTGGACAGTGAGACCCTTTCCCTAAACTATATGCTCTTTGTACACCCTTTTTAAGAAGAGTGCTTTGTCGGGCTGGTTGGTTCATACTGAATGGAAGGAAGGAACAGCTCAAACGTACGGGACGTGTAGGAAGGCGAGACAGACACATGGGCTCATGTGTCGGTCTCGCCTTCCTACACGTCCCGTCCGTTTGAGCTGTTCCTTCCTTCCTTACACCCTTTTTCCCACTATGACCAACAGCCGCGGTTGTTGTCTAAGGAAAACCCAAACTATTTATTGCTAGGTATTCCGAATGGTAAATGTCCAGGTGAGTGAGCTACCTTAGCAACCATGCTATAGAAGCATCTTGGGCGTCAAAGCAAATTTGCTCCGCCTGTTACCGAAGTTACCCATTGCGGTATAATACATGAATACCTCCTTTTTGCTTTAAAGGGCACAGAACAGCTTGAGTAGTTCTATGTTCTACGCTATACATGCAGATTGTTTAAAAAATATTGTAATACAAAGGTGTTTCCTTTGTCTTCAGGTCATTCAAAAAAGAGGACAGTTCGGAAACAGCGTGTACCACTTCTACCGAAATTGGACCGAGTACGCTAACGGATTCGGCGACCCTTCTGAGGAGTATTGGATTGGTGAGTTTGCCCACATTCCGTTAAACCGAATGGAGAAAAGTGCGAAATGCTTACGTTGTAGTGAATTACCGAGCATCGAAGTCATAATTGGGGTGGCTTCGCCTGCGCAAACAGAAATTTGCTTGGTGCCAGGCGCCATGCTGAACAGTGAGCAGGTTTTTCTGCATAACACTGTCACTTAATTTGATAAAGGAACTTCACAGAGGATTCATGGATATGGTCTGCTATTCTGACGAACTGGGATTTCCTGCTATAGGCAGTAAATGACTGAAGTAACTTTATGCAGTCCATTATTATATTGGAAAACGTGCAGATGTCCAACTTTATTTCTTAGGCTATGGGGGCATTACGCGGAACAAGAAGCTTGGAATTTCTTATAAATAAAGCAACGTGTACTCGAATAATAATAATAATAATAATAATAATAATAATAATAATAATAATAATAATAATAATAATAATAATAATAATAATAATAATAATAATAATAATAATAATAATAATAATAATAATAATAATAATAATAATTGGTTCACAGGAAAGGGAAGGCGCAGTATCTGTCAAACTTGTTTCTGTGGACACCTGAACCGCACCGTAAGGGAGTGGAAGAAGGCGAAAGTTAAAGTAAACATTATTTTTATGTTTATGGAATACAAGCCAGCTTTACTAAGATAAACATACAGTTTGAAGTAAATTCAGCCATCGCAGATGTCCTAACAAGAGGACGCCTGTGAAACGATAAAACGGTCTTGTTCTAATAGGGAACGTTATTAGTAGAAGTTCTAAATTAGCATTTTTGTAAGCGAGCGAGGTCAAGACAAAACCTTTACATGAGCTGTAGCAAATCGGCTGCTGGCTTTCACGCTAATATATATGGTCGAGAGAACCCCTGGGTCAAATAGTTAGCCCTAAAGAAAAACAAATACAGTGCATCGTAACACCTCAGCATGCTGTTTCGGGCTACAAAGCATTCAGATTATTTTTTTTTCTCTGTAAAGCAGCTGAAGCACTCTTGATTGTGGGGAATCTATAACCTGCCGAGAACCACTTGCAGGACACCGCACATTCAAAGGCAAATAAACGTTAACGTTGGTGGAAGATTCGTCCGCACTTGTTTGTACGAAATCTTTCACCTCAACATATAGAAGATGTTCTTGACGTTAGATTTATTGAATTATAGAATACTTATCTCTGTATTTAGTGTTCCTATATTTAAAATGGAATGAAGAAATCTGTTGAGGAGAAAATTTTGATGCGAAGGCACAGGAAAGAGAGGACGGCAGTCATCTTCCTTAATGTCCAGGCGGTTTCACACGCGTTAAGAAACTGCAGCTGTAGAGCATTACCTCTTTGAAGAGTTTCTTTAACGCCATTAAAGACATGGATACTTGTGCGATAATGTCATCATAGACAAAGCGATATAATAAATGTTTTTCTTTCATTTTTATGCGCAGATAAAGTTTCTTGCCCGTACGCAGTGTTTAGCACGTTGAATTCTCAAATGTGGTTCCCCATAGACTGGTCGAAATGGGCTTAAAATAGTGGATGGCGGAACCCCGTATATGTATGAGCGTTTCAGTACAGCCAGCACGCTACGGAATCTGATATTGAGTTGCCGCAAAAAAAAAAAAAAAGTACGTTGTTCGTTCCGCTCCTTCGAAACCAATGTGACGAACCCTCTCGGCAGCGTTTGATACAGCATGCGGTATGCACAGCGTGCTCATTAACAAAACATCAGTTTTGCTTTCAGTGTAGGCAATAAATTCTTATTTGCGGAGGGCGTTTATTTGTGACATATGTTGCATTATTATTGCGTGGTGGCGTTCATGGTTAACGGTTTCTAGGTTCTTCCCCTTGGTTTTTCTTCTACCTTCTCTTTTTATTTTGTGTTTTTTTCCTCCTTCATTTCTTCATCTCGTTCATTTTCTTTTTTGTTTTTTTTTGTTTAGTATGAAGTACACATACCAATTTTGGACTCGCGGAAAAAAGTCTCTTGACAGCTTGCACTCTATTAACCTGTGCCGCTTCGTTTACAGCGTTCAGTGGGCTGTTCTCGACAAGCGCATGTCTAGAGTTTACAGAGTTGCACTTTATCCTTCTTACGTGCGAATATGAGAAAGCATTGCGAGTTCCATGCTTGTTATGAAGTCGTTCTGCGTTTCAATGCTTTCCCAACGTATACAACTTTACTTACTTCACTTAGTATTGGCATTTTTCCTCGTATATCGTCCATTTTATTTTGGTTATTATAAGCTTTTACTATATTTATAATGTTTGTATTTTACGACTTTCATTTTGTTCTGCAGCTGTTGTAGTTTCCCTGAGCGCCCTTCGGCGTTTCTACGCTAGACAAGGTAAATGAACTCGCTCTCAGGGAGTCGAGGCAGCGAAGTGGTTTTGCGCGCTCGGCTGGGGAAGGAAGGGTGGAAGTTTGATCTTAGTCGTGGACACGACTGATTTATTTTTATTCTTTAGAATTACTGTATTACGTCTAATTATTGATGATTATTAGTTCGTGACGACATGCCACAGTGTCGGCTCCTGTACACGCCCCCACTTCAGGCAAGAAATGCTTTCGTATTAAAAAGAAAAGGCACTGCCATGTGAGCACAGCTTCTGGACAAGTTTCACCCATTCAAGATGACGTGTCCTAGGGAATCGAGACTTCATTGTTCAATTCTCACCCATTAAAAGTAACCGCTTTCGACTAAGTGTGCAGAATGAACGACTGTGAAATATTTTTGAGGCCCTGCGGTAGCCTGCCGTAACCTGGTTGACTTTTGAATGAACCTGTCGCAGGCAACCACGCTCTGCACGAACTGACGTCGGGCGTCGAAGAAATGACTCTCCGTGTGGTACTGAGCAACAGCACCGAAAACAGCGTGTCGGTTGACTACGAGAGCATCAAGGTGGACAGCGAGGAGGCTCTCTTCAAGCTTCATGTGGGGAAGCATATGGGACCAGAAGGTGATGTCATAATACATACCCCTGTTGCGGTCATAGCTGAATGTAAATGCCGGAGAAATGAAAGCCTAATTTTCCCCATTTTGTAACCGAGCAACATCAGCTTAGAATTCTGCTAGCAATTACTTATTATATAAAGTCGCCCATGGCCTAGAGATATCAGACAGGAAAAGCGATTGTGGTCAACACGAAATGTAATAATTCGTGGAAATGTGAGGGACCAAAGGAAAAACACATAAAACATAAAAATTAATCAGGAGGTGATGCAATATAATATAGAAATGCGCAGTGATAGTCATCGAGCTTTTGAACTGGTGAACTGGTTGTCATCTTTGAAAACAGCAGATCGAGATTGAAGCCGATTGCGCTCTTTTGATATCCTTGGAAAACAATGCTATAGAGATGAGTTCAGATATCAGATAAATATCAAAATTTTGACCGCGATCAACTGAGAGAGCAAGATGAATTCACTGGAATGGGGACGATGTCGGATTGTAAGAGGATAGTTTTCAGGACGGGCTAATCTGTGGTGATAATCTAGGGAGGCGAGATGCAGGATACGCTTCATGTCGCGTATACGCACCAGTATATTGGAACCACGCAAACAAAGAAGGGCGCAAAACGTTAGGACAAGTCAAAACATCGCCCGTTTTCCAGTTGAATCTTGACGGCGCACTGGTTAATTTGCGCAGTTATGTTAGTGGTTCCAGTGCGCACAAAGCTATGCGTCCTGTCTGAGTTTATTTTCGGTGTTCAGTACTAACTAGACTGTATAAAGCGACCAAGCTTCATGCATGCTTTCTATTTATAGCGAAACATAAAACAAAGAATCAATGTTTATTACAAGTACATCAAAGAAACGAAGCTCGATTAACAACAAAACAGATTGTGTGTTTCTGCCTAATGGATGAAATATACTTTTTACAGGATGGGATGCCATGGTACACGCTAACGGTTTCAACTTCTCCACCTTCGAGCGTGACAACGATTCAGGGCCGGCGAACTGTGCGGTTATGTACCGTGGCGGCTGGTGGTATAGCCAGTGTCACGCCGCTAACCTGAACGGCCTGAACCTGAACGGCCCGCACGACAGCTACGCCGATGGCATCGAGTGGAGCGTGCGTGGCAGCAGCACGGTCCGCCTGTACCATTACTCTTACCCGCAGGTTCGCATGATGATCAGACCAGCCGGATCACTGTTGGACCGTCGAAGCAGCCTGCAGACTCCATCGGCAGTATAGTTACTAAGTAGGTTCGCAGCGGCAGGAAACGTGTAAATGCTTTTGGCTGTATTTTAATGCTAGAACATATCACCGCAATTTACTGAGTGTTAAACTTGCAAAGGGCAAGTTAGGGAGCTTAGCATAATGCCTGTTATTAATTAGTTGAGAAACAAAGCCTTTGTCAAGCATGCCATCCTTTTGGCAGTGATACATCTGAAAGCACAAAAGCTGACGTTTTCTAATCCAGAAATCACATTAGAAATTAGTAGTAGTACTTAGCAGGTGATGCAGTTTGTTGCGTGCAGATAATGCATCAAGGAGGTTTGCCGCAGCGCTTGCGTCTAATCAAGTTTCCTTGTGATCGGTATAGAATGCTTTTTAAACTTTATGCGCGGTGTGCTTGACAAATATTGTACATAGTGATTTAAACATTGAACCAGTGATGATCTACACTCATCTGTCATCAGAGTGTTATCTCCAGCCGGAGCGTACCAAACATTTCTGCACGAGGTACTCTGAAAACCAGCTAGGTTGATGATCACAGTCGAATACATAGCTGACGCTTCATGAAATGCAAACGAACTCGATATTTCGTGTCATCGGAAATGCTTCTTCTTTATTCAATGCGTGCTGTTAAGCATGAGCGTGTAATTAAGAAATAATCACAAGAGATGCAACAATTACGGCATCACGAATACAAGAATGACTTTCGGGCAGGCACATGTATTCTTATCTGATGGTTATGGCGTCTTTTATGCGCACTGTATGCAAATAGTGCTGAGAATGTGAGCATAAGTGACAACGCTTCTGATCAAAGAGTGCCAGACGCAAGGAGTGCAATTACAGGTTCAAGTTCAAATGCTCTTCAAAGTCAACTGCTTCGCTGGGGCACTTTTTGTATGGCCCAAATAAATTTCAATATGAGTGCCGTAGCGTTTTTCGGCAGCATAGTCTCATGATAGCCATATATTGATCTGCTAGCAAATACGTGCTGAACGACACCAGCAATTCATAGGTACTTCATAATTTTCAACAGATATATGCAAGCAAAAACCACGACGTAATGGGCCTACTCTACAGTCCCGGTACAAATGCATTAAGTGCAGCTCTGGATCTTGAAGAAGGGGAAGTACTTCTAATGCGTGATGCGTCTCTGCCTTTGACACCCGATGTATTAGCGACAGTGTTATCGTTTATGAGGCTAGAGTATTTTTTTTTCGATTTACAAGTGCAAGTGTTCCCGTATTTGTTTTGAGTGTATATGTGAGCGAATGTATTTATACTCTGGATGAAGACATTAAAATTCCTGATATGCACCGCTGTCTGATTATTTCTTTTACAGTTATTGTCTCCATTAACTGACCGTTTCACAGTTGCTAAAGAACGTCAAAATGATGCTGCATATAGTAAGCTGTGGAGTGTGGGGTTGGGTGATTTGGCACTATTTATTCATACCTTTCAAAATACGGCTGTCTCTTTGTATGAAAGAGCATTGAATAAAAATAGAGAGGGAGCTTCAGTTTTCGAGCCGAGCCAATGTTTCGACAACGTCTTCGTTGTCGAAACATTGGATCGATTTGCGAGCTGTGGCTCACTTCTACCCGTCTTCAGTGCTCTTTCATACCGTGTAGCCACCTTCTTTTTCTTTCTTTCCTTCTTTCTTTCTCCTGTGCTGTCTCTTTGGTTAGAGATATAACAAGTGTGAGACGCAGGGCATTCGAATACAGCAAACATAACGTCGTCAGGAAACTCATCTTGAAGTTCAATAGTCGGCAATGAATGCAGAGAATCGATTGATTTTCTTTAACATTAGCAGTTTGTGAAAAACGAAAACGTCAAAGAATGCAAGAATAAACTTAGAGGAACTAGTTTGGAAGGTCTGTCCACGGGGTGACTTTCGCAGCAGGAGTCATCAATGAGAAAGGTCATCGAATGGGAGAGTATTCCGATGCGTAAATATGCAGATCGATTAGCAGTTAAAGTAAGCGTCGATTCGCAAATTCCTGAAGCGAAAAGTTATGTACCTTATCTGGCGGCTGAAATCTATACTAATGGCAGCTGTAAGGCACTGAGAACATAAATTTCTTAGTGTTTGTAGGAACTGTAGGTTATGAAACAAAGTTCCAGCAATAGAGAAGCATATACGAGGGCAAATTTATTAATAAGAAAGTTTCTTGCTCTGTTTAGTGCCATTCTTCGCAATGAATATATTTACAAATCTTGCGTATCTTTTTTTATAGACAGAGCAGGAGTGAAATCTGTAAACACTGCGTTATTGCAAGAGCCACTCATTCGGCCCCAGTAATTTGACGCACTTTTATTGTGGTCAGGTAAACTAGGTCTACTTGCGCATTTAGAATATAAAAACCTGCAACTATCCCAAAATACCTTTATTACTGCTACCTATCCAGGTACACGAAACAAGGGTTCTCCTGAATCACCTGAATACTTTGCGGCTATAGGAAATTATGAAAAAAAATACGGTATGTAATTTGTTGTGGTATCAAACAATATGAGACCTTTCTACATTTGATTGTAGTTCTGTCTTTATGTTTTGGGATCTTATTGTGTTTATGCTGGAATAGATTTATGTGGTTGCACTATCTTCTTTAGATCATGGGGTACAGATCTTGCCTCTTCCGAACAATTGCCTGGCATAGTGACAGCAAAATAATGCTGATTTTTTTTTATCCTTCCGTCTATTCCAGTCAGACGCTGATTCAACACTGAGAAACTTGACGTCAGTTCTCTTATAGACGGGAGCATTGAACGGGTGACTCTGCAAACTTCCTCATGGTAGAAGAAAATAGCGCTGGAGACAGGAAATAGAAGTAGACACAACACGAGAGCTTGTCCCGTCTCCTGCGCTAATTTCTTCCGCCATGATCAGTCACCAACCCACCCAGCAACACACTGGAATGCAGCAAACTTCCCTTGACCGCATTATGGCTTCAGTTAGACTGAATGGCTATGACGTCACGTTTTTCGAGCTGAGTGTCAGGGTGCATATTGGTTCAGTTCAGTTTATTCCAGTCATATACAATGGCTGAAAAGAAACAGAAAAAGCTCCACTTGCGTATTTTTTAAGCTAAAGGAAGCTAACGAAGGAAAAACCGGATGATATGTCAATTTGAAGTGGACGCACGTAGAAACGGAACAGATACGTCACCAGTGTTTCCAGCCACAAATGATTCGGGTAAGTCTGTAGCCTTCGTTTGCTCCTGTAACAGCGCCCATTAATTGATGTTCCTGGGGATTTCACGTTATGTTAGAACCCTGTTAATTTATTTTCTCTCTCTCGGAGCCGTGAGGATGTCTTCTTTGGTTGGAAGCTGCGGTGTTGCGAATGGTCTCCGGTGAACAGCTTCCACAGACAAAAAAAAAAACACGCGAGAGTATGTTATGATTATATATTTTTGTCCGAGGAGGATTTTGCATAGCCCTAAGGGCACCTATCCTTGCAATGAGTCAAGAAAGTACGCATTTTTGTCTTTACGTATTCACGCCAGGAGACACTTGAGCGCATTTATCAAGTAGTGGCAGTCTCAGTCGAGGCAGATTAAGTCGTTAAGCTGACGGCGCCCGGAAAGCGCGAAGGGAAGCCTCTGGGTTGCAAAGGTCGAGCTCATGCATCGCTTCTCCCATCCTCGTGCGCTATCGACGTGCCGTTTTGACAATGAGGGTTTTTCCTCTAACATCGCCTCTGAAGCTGAGGGCCACAAACAGACGCCCGAGAATGAAGAGGTCGCTCATGCACGGTATGAAGCAAGCAAGGAACAGCTCGTCTTGCGTCGGTCAATGCACGATTATTAAAACCCAATTAAAATGTAACAAAGTGACGTTATTCTTGCGTGCCTGTTATAGGCCTTGTTTTGATGGTCTTGCCTGGCGTAGGGTGAGAAATAGGGGTATAAAAATGCAACAAAATGATAGACGAAGGAAAGCGGAATAAATGAAATCTGGAAGATGAAACAAAGATGGAAAAAACGAATGAGAGAAAAAGGAATTAGACTGGGCACAAAAAAAGCTCGCGGAGCTACTACATGTGTTCCGATCGTAGGCTTACACAATCAGGATGCCACGACTCTGCTTGTGTACATTTTCCACCAGCGCATAAAACAAGATAATTGTTCCGAGAAGTTAATAGGACAAGTGTATTTTTACGATCTAAAGAAAAACGTCGGAAGCCTATTTTCTTCCACTGCGCGATTCCTCTGTGCCGACGATGTGCTTTTGCTATCAGCTTTGCCTGTTTTGACGTACCAGTGCGCGCTTATGGGTTGAGGGTCATTTCTCATTTGTCTAAAGGCCTTGCTCTGAAGTGGCAAACACTTAAGGCTTTAAGAAGAGTGCCGGTGGTACGTATTTAACGCTACTCAGTAGGTTGAATGTCTTTTACTAATGTTAATACTTTCAAAGCATGGGTTAAAACCTCAGTCTGCATTCAGTACAAACCGAACAGGAACGTTCGCTGTTTAAATATTACACAAGCATTTGTCTAGAGTGTGCAGACGCCAAGGGTTCCATTGCAAATTTTGAGGCATCTTTGCGATGCTTGGGAGAGCCGAATACCCGCAGCCTTCAGTGTCTCGCTGAAATATGTGATTACATGTTGAAAACATTCTTATACTTATTTTGATTCTCGCTTTAATGTGTCAATAACTTGGACACTGATGTAGGAACAACAGATAACGCATATAGGTGAAGAAGATGAGAGTTTATTTTGTCGCCTTCGTCCTCGTTGATTTTCTTTTTGTTGCAGAATATAAAAAAGTGGAGCCAAGTAAATTATTTATATTCGCACAATGCGGAATAAAATCTTTTTAATATGCTTTGATGCTTACCGCTAGTGAGGAACGCAATTTAAACCTAGCCCACGTTCAACGCCATACGAAATATCTAATATTAGAATATAGGAAGTTTATATGAGATAATCGCAAATTTTTCATATTTCATGGTGCCTAAAAATGGGTATGGCCTTCCGATTTATTGACCTCTTGGCAAAGCTATAAAAACATATCTAAAAAAATATACAGGAATGTCTGACACTGTGGCGTTGTCATCCGCCCATAGCCTTCTGACGACTGCAGGCCGTTAAGCTCATTACACTTAAGGTTCGCCCCGCCGTGTTGGTGCAGTGGTTAGGGCACTCACTAGAGTGCTCGCGGCCGGGATACAATCTCGGCCGCGGCGGCAGCTTTTCGATGGAGGCGAAAAGCAAGGCAATTATGTGCTGTGTGATGTCAGTGCACGTTAAAGAATACCAGTTGGCCCTCCACTACGGCGTCTCACATAGCCTTAGTCGCTTTGGAACGTCAAACTTCGCAAACCAAACCTAAGGTTTCTGGGAAATTTAACAGGTTCATACGCCCATAATTCAAATACCACAATTTGTCAAAATGTTTAACAGGGTTACAGCTCATGAGGGCACTGTCGATTGCTGCAGCCACAGTGCTTTGTGCATATAGTATCGACGCTTAGAGTTGGCTTTGCGCAGAGGCAGGGTCGCATCCCATTGTATAGTTGAGACGGGATACCTCAAGAATTCAGAGAATGAAACGCCGGTCTGTAAGCATTTTCTTTTTTTCTAGGCAATGATAATTTATTATGTAGCATGAATGAATCCCTTATGTTTAGCTTCCAAATTTGTGGAAGGGGCTTCAGTACAATGTTACCAGTTTATGTACAGATGGCATAAGTTGTGGTAAAGAGGGCGTAAAAAATGGTGCCGCAATGTACAAAATCTCGCATCGCTTTGAATCCACCTTCAGATAAATTGATGCTAACATTTTTTTCCTGCTTAAGTAATATTTTCCGCTAATATCGGTTTCTTGGAGACTCAAGAGAACACCTGACAAATTAAAATTGCATTTTCAACAAAGTGTGGTATGTCTCATCCCCTAGTACTTTCCAGTTAAGGAAATGGCAATGCTCAAGGTCAATATTCCCAAACTTGAAGCTCAATATGATTCAAACTGAGTGCGTTAGAAAACCCTAGAGGCTGCGCGACCTAATAATATATCCAGCAATTTATCGCATGGTTTTTTACTGCATGGGTTTCACCTCTGAGATCTTTGAGTGACTCCACAATTTGCACCACCTGGTGTTGTTTAAACTGCACTAATATAGAGCAGTGTACAGGTGCCTGGGGCTTGGCCTCCATCGAAGCGCTGTCATTGAGGGTGAGTTAAGATCATGGCCCTCAGTTTCAATAGTCGAACGTCATATCTAGTGAGCCACCACCAAGGGTCAGGCTATATTGCGTACTCGTCTAACGCTGCCTAAAACTCGAAACCTGCTGTGAAGTGATGAGGAATGCAGGTGTCCTGGCCGCTACAAAATTAGTAGAATGTGGCAGCACAGTCAGCAAGTCGACACCAGGCTACTCACATTCGGAAGGCATTGAAACTGAGGAAAATAACTTTCTAGCCCTGATACCTGCATAGTTTAGGAAGCTATCAAGAGGACGACTCCGCCTGTGTCGCAGAGGGCTTGCCATCTCTTACAAGAACGAATACTAAATTTCTGATATCATTAGGGTGTTATCACGTTTGTCATGAAACATTAATGAGAACAACAGCATATGTTTTGCGCTTGCAGCATACCGATGCCATAAATTCTTGAATAGTTTTTGCATCGGGGTTTTTGTATGATACTTACATCAGAAAATCTTGATGAGATTTTGCAAGAATTTTCTGATGTAAAACGTCAGGTGAATACCATTTCCAAGCATCGTCTATATATTTTTTTTATTTGCTGTCCTATCAATGATGCATATGAACTAACAGACCTTTGCAGTAAAAACTCCAGTATTACTCGGCATATACTGTGTACATGACGGCAAATGCTTTTCGTTTTTTTTTGGAAATTTGGGATATTATGAGCTCCCCATTAAGCCATGCCGGTGGGCCTTCCATTGAGTATATAAGCATGAACGCGGTCTATGAAGACGTTTTTATCTGGGCAGTGTATCGGGTGTATTATTACGCGCCTATTATTTTACAAACATACAAGCGTAACGCAAACCTCAGAGATATTTTAGTACATTCTAAACTCGACAATAAGCATCCAACGCAACTACACCCTTGCTCTCGACATAGATGTAAGACGTGAAGTCCTATACAAAAAGACAGCACGGTTAAAAGTAAGGAAAGTGATTTCACTTTTCACATAAAATCGGGCTTTAACTGCACATCTTCAAACTTTATCTACCTTCTAGAATGCTCCTTCTGTCATAAACAGTACATCGGAGAGACAGGGCAATAAATCAACATAAGGCTTAATGGGCATCGAGCAGACACAGGCAAATACCTCCCAAAAGCAGTTTCCGAGCATTTCAAGCAGAAAGACTCTAAGTTAGAAGAAATTGAAATATATATTCTCCAGTCAGGCTTTAAATCTGCAAGGGACAGAAAATATGGATAGGCATATCTAATTCATAAATTTAGAACATTGGAACCAGCAGGAATAAATATATCTAAGGGAACGTTAGAAACTCTTACTATACTCCCTTTGCATCATAACTACACGGGAAAACAATCCCACATAGCGTTAATTGTACAGTTTATTCACAACTCATGTGCACTCTATTCCCGTCCGCAATAGCTTAAGCTGTAGGTGTTTTTCTAAACACATTTCCTGCTTATCACATGTTGCTTGAGTTTGTCCTCGAACTTGTCTTTTTTTTTAAATTTTAGTTGTGGTTCAGTATGCGGTCATTACCCGGTGACTTTGTACTGCCCCCCCCCCCCCCCCCCTTTGCAGAAAGTATTAAGATTTGTCCTCCTTAGATATATTCCTTATCAAGGCCCTCTGCAATGCCTGTCCTTTTGCAAAGTGTATCTGCACCAACCCCACTGAAGTGGTGACTAATCATCTACCCGGTATTGTAGTTTTTTCTGGTACTGCCGCTTTTACTTCTTTTGCGGGCCACAGGATCCCTGTGGTTCCATGGTGAGAAATACATACTGAAGAATTGGTTTTTTCACTCCATGACCTACTTTCTTCTCACCCACTTCCCCTCCCCAGCCTTTCTTCTTTGGAAGCAAAAGCGTATTTAAACACCTTCCAGTGATAATCGCTTTGCCCAGATGAAGACAAGTCCACTTGTCGAAACGTTGGCTCGACCTGCGAACTGAGGCGTACCCCCTTAACCCTTCTTCAGTGCTTCTTCATACCGTGTAAACCATCTTCTTCCTCTCGCTCTACCTGGTACAGCGAAAGCAAAAATACGTGTGCTGCATCTGGTGGCATTTTGTGCATAACAAAAGTAGTTTTATTTCCCGCTTTTTTCCTCAATAAAATTTTCTTTTTCTGAAGTTTGATTTCGGGTTCCTCAGGTCTAAACTGGCTCTAGAGAGCAGTAATAAACACTGAACGTTGGCAAATTTTATTATGGACGTCATTAAATATCACCATATGTAATACTTTTTCTTTCTAATTCCACTTTTCCATTCCTATTTTTTTCCGGATGCACATCAGGGGTATAATATCAGGTGGCGAATAAATTAAAAACTTGTGGCTCTACCAAAACAAAAGAAAACGATAAAAGATTTCTCTTTAGCTAATGTAATGACTGTTAGTTAAGGTCTGTTAAAGATGGTTAGTGAAAACAGACGCTCTCGTGTACAGTGCTTCCAAAATGGAGGCCGACAATGGCTGATCAAGGT
This sequence comes from Amblyomma maculatum, assembly GCF_055883805.1. Taxonomy (NCBI): domain Eukaryota; kingdom Metazoa; phylum Arthropoda; class Arachnida; order Ixodida; family Ixodidae; genus Amblyomma; species Amblyomma maculatum. The sequence continues at coordinate 123,363,789 of NC_139346.1, forward strand.
GTTACTCTTCTGTTGTTACCATACTAAAATTCACTTTTAGATTGAGCTGTTCTGGCAATAAGGTGTAGCGAAAAAATGAAAATAGTCCTGGTGAGTGCTGTCAGAAAACTAATAAATAAATATAAATATCGCAACGCCTCAGATTCCACCGGCTCGGCCTTCATGAAGCCGTCTAGCGCAGTTATTTATATAGGGTAATCAGATTCTGTAGCAAGCGGAGAGGGGAGTGATAAGCTGGTTTTCAGGTAAGGCAGCACTACGGAACTATCTGTGTAGTATGTATATTACAATTATGTGCCGGAAGGAGTGTTTTCCTTTTGCAACTTAAGTTTTTCTCTGAAAAAGCGGAGAAGTAGACGTACGAAAAATGTCACGATCACTTGCTGGACGATTTCACCTGCGATATTCTGAGCAGAGTGTTATTTTTTCAGGATAAAGAGTTTACAATGTTAATGTAGGGTTGCGTCTAGCTTTTTTTATTATTGCTCTGTCGGTGCAAAAGAAAGAAGAAAACGATATATTTGTTCCTCCTTGCCTGATAATTTACTCATCAGGTCGGCGTGCTAATATGCGTTACACATACAATGCTAAAATTAATTCTAAGGGGCAATTTATTCCACTAAACTGCGACGAGGCGAAAACCTTTGCTTAAACGCTGCTGATTCCTGCCTTACTGCTTCTGCATTCGGAATGGATCTGCATTTAAGGGAGCTCGAAATGAAAGGCGCAGCACGGATGTGATGGCCATGACCGGACGCGATGTCATGACCGGATGTAACGTCTTAATGATAGCGGTTCCAGTTATTATACGTGACCGGATGTGTAGTCACGATGACGTTGCATCCGGTCATGACGTATGTTCGGTAATGGCCGATGAAGTCACCAGGCGATGAAATTACAATATCGCGGTATCCCGCGGAATCTCGCGAAGAAGTGTGACACTTCTCGCGGACGGATACAGATGAACCTATAAAGGCTTTCGCTTAATATACGTTAAACGAGAGACGGGGTACACGTACAGCTGCTGATGTACAACACTCAGCAGAGAGAGAGAGTAGGCTGAGATCAAAGTGGAAGCTCTTTCACGCACCTCAATTGTATCATCGCATGGAAGCTGTCTGTTCTAATGTAAAACGATGTCGAGTTGAAAGCTGCAGAAAAAGAATGAGTGAAAACGAAATTGAATCGTAATAAGGGTGGGAAATAAACGAGTTAAAAGAAGGATGAAATATAGACTACATATCGCCATGGGCGACCCGAGGTAAGATAACTACGCGGCACTTAGATACGTTTGTTATTTTGTGATTTCATTCCTCTCCTTTCTCTTTCCCCTTTATGCTACCTGTTTTTGAGCTTCACCTTTGTTTTATTTTCACTTCTTCCTCCTTCCAGTCGCTTACATTTTCCTTCATAGAAGTGCTATTACGAAAATGCATTGAAAGTAATTGAATGCTTATATTTTGGAACGGGCTTAGTTTTCGTAAATAGTGATAACTTCCCGCTTCATTGTGAGGTGCTCGATTTTCCTTGATGACATCTTTGAAAAGTAATAGCATTCTTGAAATGTTGTTTAGTTATTTTCTTTTTACTCTTAGCTCTTGGTAAGTTTTCATCTTTCAATGATACTATCGTTTTTTTCTACTTCGCTTTGCTCTTTTTTAAATTTCGTTTTTTTTTCTTTGCTTCTTTATACGTTTTGACAAAGCGATTTGCCTATTGTTCTCAACTTATGATTACATGTTTGTTGCGTGTGTTTGTTGTGTATGTTCATATAATTCGATCTGGAATGAATTTTTGTGAATCACAGGAAAACACAAGCGATTACTTCTTCCTCGAAAAGAAACTTCTTTTTCGCTCCTACAATATTAACCTAAACTTAAGGCACAGATGCTGAGCAAATAAAATGTATTGGAGTTGCATTTCCCTCCGTGTGTCATAAAGAAACAATGTGTACCCATCTGACAAAGAAACTTGTTCAAATAACGAGAATCGGGGGTCGAGTGACACATGTTTTTTCCAAAATGAAAGTTACCACTTTGCAATTTATTCATTTTTTTTATTAAACTTTTGGAAACTTGGCGTGGAGTACGGATACAGCCATGAACGGATATATTTATTTGCAACAAAAATTTTTTCGTCAAGTTTCCAACTTTTCTTGAGGAACAATAAAGCTGCTCTTTTGCTGCATTGAGAAATGAGCACGATTCACACCCTTTAATACTGTCGCTTGAGTGTCCCGCTTGTACTTGAAATGCATAAATATGTATATTAGATGCATCACTTTGCTGAAATGAAAGGCGAATATCAAGTTACATAAGGTATGCGGATATGTGGGCACTAGCCACACGTCAAATAGATTCAGGTAGAGAATGCTTGAAATTTAAATTTTTCCCTTTGTTAAATGAATCACCGCATAAAGACTCTTATTTTTGTTCTAAATACAGACCATTGTGTGCTTTGTGGGCTAATTTGTGTATTTTCATTTCATTGTTTTTGCCGGCAGCTGCGGTTTCTGATTGTGAATGTAGTGTGCATTTTGTATGATGTTTTCTTCCTTTTTTATGCACCTTTGCTCTGGCGAAATTAAAGTGCTTATGCTGTTTTACATTTATTATTTTAGTGGGCAATTATCATTGCTAAATTTAATGCCTTGCTATCAGGCACTGCTGATACAAAAGGGGCTTGTTGATTTTTTCAAACTATCTCCGACCGTTTTTATTCTCCTTCTCTGTCTGTGTTTTCACAAAATAAGCACAAAATAAATAAAAATGAATTTGCTAGCAGCATTCAACCCGTACATGCTTTCGCACCATGTGCTTCTCAGCTAGGGTTTGGTGTTATTGGTTTGTGGGGTATAACGTCCCAAGGCGACGCAGGCTATGTGAGACGCCGTACCTTCAGACTTCGAAGATTTCAGAATTTTTGGAGTCCTCCAGACACCGGAAAATTCGACCACCTGGTTTTCTTTACCATGCACTCACATTGCACAGCACACGGGCGCCTTGCTTTGCGCCCTCATCGAAACGCAGCCGCCGAGGCCGGGATTCGATCCCGCTTTGGGAACAGTAGTCGAGTGCCGCAATCACTGCGCCACCCCGGCTGGTTCTCAGCCAGGCAGTTCAATTTAGGGTCTAATGTTCTGGTCAATCGTACGACATTTTTGATACGTGCTTTTTTATGTAGCATATCATACGATTCCTTTTATACCGATCTCAGGAATCCTGTTTTGGAAGTTTCTGCCTTTCTCCTTGAAGAATTGAGTTCTGTAAATTTTGGTCTGTCGATATTTTTCTATCTAGCGATGAAATCCAACGTTACCTTCAATAAATGAAAAGATTACCTATTTGCTGTTAGAAGTAGATGTCCATAGTGACTATACTGGAAAGTGGTCTGACAGAGAATTTTATTTCTCATACAATCCGACATGCAGCTTTTTGTCGCCTCATTTTGTGTCTATTTCTTCCTAATATTCGTCTCGCGCATTATTTTTTGTGATCAGTGTTTGCATCAGATCTATTTCTCTGCGGGGATATTGAGAAACATGTAAAGTATTTCGCTGCCCTTTTCCCCCTATTGCACTGTGATGCGTTGACGTTAAATTGTTTATTTGCATTTGTAAGGTATACGTTATGAAATAATCGGTTGCTGTTGCTGGGATTCGTAGTTCTTTTTAATGCAGAAAGACTGTTCACTGGTGTTTCAACTGAAATTTCATCTTGACTGACGATAGTCTCAAAAACTTTACTGTAGCTCTAACCTCTACATCCATGTTGCTTGAGTATGCAGGTAGCTTTACTTGGTTTAAATTGTTGGTTCGTCTTTAGAATGCTGCGCCACAAATGCTGCGCTTGTATTGCTCTCTTTCGGAACTGTTCGTGCGCACTTAGTAATTTGCCTTGGTATTAGTGTCTTGTGTATTTTTTAATGCAGGTTTTCGGACGGAACCACAGGGGAAGTTAGTTGGTCGTTGGCCGAAAATGTTTTTCCTTTCCATAGATAGCATTCCCTTCCCTGTATATCTTCAGATGTGCCGGTGGAATACTTAATAGAATGTTTAATCAAATGTTTGATGTTGTGTAAGATTTTGGATTGAGAAGGAGTGAGATTTTCTATATTGTAGTTTTTGCCAGTACCTTATTACTGTGGCAAGTAGAAGATGAACAATATATATTTTTTAAATGCCGCTGCAAGAACCTTTCTAAATTAACTGGCTTTAGTTCCTCTTTTCACTCTAAGAAATCTTTTTAGATTAGTAGATAAAAGACGCACTTTTTCTTCTCTGTATGTAAACAAGGTAGAAATGAGAACTCGGTATCAAATATTGCTCCCACAATTTTTAAATCGTTTATTTCTTAAATGTTTTTATAACTCCTTTTAGAATTGGAGGTCGGCTCACATAGATTTTTATAATCAGAGAAGTTTAGATTTCTCCAGGTTGAATTATAGTTCATTTTTTGTCTCTCCATACTTGCGAGCGCATCTAGCGTTTTCATCGCTTGTGTTTCCGCTACAAGTACTCCAGCATTCGCCGACATCATGTAGAAGGTAATGAAATAGTAACAGAAAAGTGTGACGTAAGTACTTCTAAGGTTATACGAGCGAGATACAACCTTTCCTTGTTAGTGGACTAAACAAAGATAAAATAAAAACTACCGCTGCTGATTTTCACCTGCACAACTTTAGGCTGGCATTAGTGCATTCGTACAGGGTGTAAATAATCCTTTCTTGCATTGGTAACACGTGAAAACATCAGCCCTGGCAATTGGGATCAATAAGCCTCAGTGGTCGCCATAGGATGCATAACCTGAACAGCAAGTTCCAGCGGGATGAAGCATAATTAGGGGCATGAAATAGAGGGTTTGTGCACCTTTGCGCGATGTTTGGTCGAACGATAGTTAGGCTATCGTATTCGGGGTGTATGACAGTAAAGCTATAATTGAGAGGAGTTGTACATGTACTGCAGTTACGTTCTTGCATGAGACACCCTATGCGGCAGCCGCAGCTTCAACTCCAGGGCAGCCTTAGTTGCTTTGCTGAATGGCTTCTCTACTCGAGGTAGCAGGATGTAATGCTAGCCTCAGTGGTGATAGCATCTACATGCAGACGAAACGTATAAACGCAATGCACTGTGTAAGTTCAGTGCAACTCAATGAGCCCTATATTTGATCTAAATTACTCCTCAGGCCGACATTATTGCAGTTTAGAATGGTCACGGGCTGTTCCAAGGCGTTAAAACCGCTTAGAACGCACAAAGCGCGAGGCCAGCGTGCATGAACTAGAACACCTCTGCCTGGGAATGTGAAAGAGAAATGCGTTGGATGAAATCAAATGACCCTACGTGAAAACAGCACACCGCGCATAGAGAACGTAGCCTTTGAGCAATGAGCTTTTTTCGTTTTAGTTGGGTAAGGAGGGCGGACACCGCAGACGCGCACGATCGTCTGAATTCCAACTCGTTTCTTGACAGCAAGTCTGAGGAAATACGAGAGAATTTGAAAGGGTACGTCGCTGACTAATGCGGTTTGGTGAAATCAGAAACACAGAAAGAAAAAAACCCTGTCGGTAGAGGCAAGCTCACAAGCATTGAGAACCGGAATACGCATAGCAATGTGTGGATAATTCTTAGTACAAGCTTCAAATGCTCTATATATCTGCTGTGAACATGGCGTTAAAAAGAGCGGTCATGAGTCAAATAAAAGTCCATGATCTGGAACGAAGAAAACAAAAACAAAGCAGAATTCTTAACGAAGAAAACGAAAGTTGAAAGATATCTACTGTACAGCCCTGATGATGAATGGGGACTACAGCAGACGCACATTCAGCACTGTTGTGTCGCGGCGGCCAAGGCACAGTTTATTGCAGAAGCCGTCGTCTGACCCCGGGATGAGGCGCGGCTGCGGCTTCGAAGTGCAAGGACGCTCGTCCATCAGCGTCCGATTTCGCTGGCGCGGGGTTACCCACGTGGCAAGGGCGGAAGAAAGACAGGTCTTTGAAGGGGACGCCGCCAGTGGGATTTCAGAAGACGTCCCTTTTCTAGGGATTTGCTATCAGCGGAAAGCTTGTGCGTCTATTGGTCACACGAACGTGTGTAGAGCGGGAGCAGACTAGCCAGCTTAAATGCAAGGGTCCGTGTGCACTCGAACACAGCTTCGAGTGCAGCTGCATTCCTTGGAGTAGAGCACCTTCGCTGGAGAGAGCTTGAGAAAACGGTGAGTGGTAGATTTTGAATATTCATGACACAAGTTATTTTCCATAAATGGACGAAGCGCTTACAACACAATCACATGAAAGTAGACACGGACAAGCGCTTGTCCGTGTCTTCTTTCATGTCAATGTGTTGTTTGCGCTTCGTCCATTTTTGAGCTCTCGTCCGTGTCTTCTTTCATGAGAATGTGTTGTTAGCGCTTCGTACATTTTTGAGCGCTTGTCCGTGTCTTCTTTCACGTGAATTTGTTGTTAGCGCTTCGTCCACTTTGAAAAATGCTGCACCAATTGGCCCAACAAAAAGTCGTTCTTGAGACACGTTATTGTCACATAAAATTACATTACCCTTCTCAATTTGCTGTTTCGCTAGTGGTCTCCTGAAAAAACGAAGAAAATTTCAACATTACCTTTTTGCCTGTTGCACCTGATAGCATTTGTCTATCCACTGCAACTCTATCCAGTCCAGTTAAATTCTCAAAGCCGTTGCTTCCTTTTTTTTTTTTTCGGCGAACCGAAGGATTTTCAGTTGCTCTACCATGGCACACCACCTTGGCCTTCTGTACGTGTTTGCGGTGGCAACCGCTAGTGTGGTGCATTCAGCAGTAGTTGCAAAGCCATCCATTGAACAAGCAGAAGAACGCGTACAAGAACTGACACATCTGCTCAGAGACATCAAGAGTAAGTGACATGCTCTGTTTTCAAAGGCAGCTACTGGAATACCGGTGAGAATTAGTTCAGGTTTTGAGACCACTTTGTATGCAAATACAGTATGCTCTTGGCGTGAAGTCTCTCCAGCTAAACGCTGCCCACAATTGTCTGCTACGTTGTCACCAAAGTGCGCAATTCAACGGTCTAATTGTCGTGGTATTCTAGAATTTATTAAGGGTTCTCAGGGCAATTTGAGATTATTTTCGCTTTATTTAATCCTCAAAGGTGACATGAGTCTGTCATGACTGTTGTCCTCTTTCTGGACGGCTGTGTGATTGCGAAAAGAGGTGCACTTTCATGGTTAAAAAAAAGAATACATCTGGACTGTAGTTCTAGTAGAATTTTCTGTCTAGTATTTACTTACCGTGCATTTTAGGAAACGTAGCGCAAAGAAGACAATGACAAAATGAGGGATACACACACAATCCCTCATTTGTCCTTGTCTTCTTTCCGCTACGTTTCCTAAAATGCAATTGCACCAACTAGCCAAATTTAGCATTCTTGTACTTACCGTGGCCTGATAAAGCAACACAAATTGTTGTATCGCCGCAATATATTATTTTCGAGTTGCTGGCCGTGAACAGCAAAAAAGAGCGTTGAGTATCAACAGAATTTCAAATGTAGCTTGAGTGGTCGTGTGTAGGTGCGAAAGAACAGCATGAAAGAAATAGAGAAAAGATAGCACTAGTGGAACATTTTACTTTTCCTAATGAGCGGCGTGGACAGGAAGTGCCCATCGCCAGAAGTGTTTCGCTAATTGCCATAGCAATTTTGGCTCCAGCCGTTGTCGAACTGCCGAAGTGGCCATTGGGAAGACGTCATGTGCCTGACTAGCGGAGCATACGTTGTCAGCAGAGGGGAAGTGGAAAGGATGCCTTCAGATGAGCAGAAAGCTTAAAGAGCGGCCACTGTACGCCATCTGGTTCAGGCAGTATCCAGCCATTTCGAATTTCTTTTATAAGCAATGGGAATCATGTCACCAGCAGGAGCATTTCATATTATGCCGCCTTCGTATTGCCCCTTACACGTGAGGCTTAACTTTTTGTTAACAAAAGGAAGCAAATTCCTGTTTGAGAAACGGAGAGAGGAACTCACCATAAACCACGCTTTATTCTCATGCAAAAAACTTGAAAGGAAAAGAAAAAAGCATTCGACTCGATTTTACAATAAACGCATTCTCTTCTATTCAGCCTTGATTTTATGTGAAAGTGGGCTTGCTGATCTCTCAAATGTTGTTAGAAGTAATTGTATAAAGAAGCTATCGAATAAGTATAGGATACTACAATAAGCAATAAGTTTGAACTTTTCACATGAGTGTATAAGCTGATATGCCCCAAAACCCAACATAGCACCGCACAACGCACACAATGCACCATCGCCTGCTCTGTAACTATAGCTTGCCTCGGACGATAAATCGTTTTCGGGCCGTAGTCACTGTTTTTTATTTTGAAGGCGATGCAAAACTTAGTCACGAAACATTTGTAAAAGCAAAGTATACGTTCCATACCTATAAAACCTTTCTGTACAAGTAAAACAAGCTGCGTTTTTATGAACTATTTAATTAACTGAATTTGCTATATTTATCCATAAATATAAACCTCAGAATCAGGTACAAAACAATTGGAATTCTAAACTGTTCATCAATTTTATGCTCTAAATGTGGTCATTTTAGAAAACTTGCTTAGGTAAAAAAGGTTATCAATATCTCAAAGATCAAACATGTAAGCTGTGGCAACAAAATAATGATTCATTTCAGAAAAGTGGCAATTTGATATTCAGCCGTTTATTGCTGAGCACGGGTGTCCTAGTAAAAATATGAACGATAGTAAGTGGCAATTAATCATTCAGTGGAACTTGTTTTTTAAAGTTTAATTAGACTAATGCTTGTTTTTAGCCTCATAATATTTTTTGCAGTTTGAGTTCTGTCGTTTAATGACGATGTTGCTTTGTGCTTCCTTTTCACTGCAGCAGACTTTTCGCTGGCTGCAAATGTTTGTTGCTTACCATGGTCTCCCAAATGGTCCACAACCACGATATTTGAAGTTGCAAATACTCACAAAACTAGCACTCCACTGCTTGAATAAAGCGATGTGCTAAGCCTGTGCGCTACTGACTTCGGCAGCACAGAATGTTGCTAAATGGCATGGATACAAAAAATAAGAAAGAAATGGGCGGCATGGTGGGAGGATCAAGATGCCCTGAGCGAAAACTGGATGTGAGTGTCAGGACTGTTGCAGTGACGGTACTCATTCCGCAGCTGAGAGAGGGGATATAAGATGCATATTCAGCTTTAGGTACGAGCTCCAGCTGAGTGACTAGTGAGACTCAGTCTGAAAAGTATGGAGCTGCCCTTCGTAATGAGGCGAATTTTGCGGTCTTTGGTAAGATACTTTAACGTAAATGTTTCACTGTTTGAGTAGTCGTAAGTAATCACCGTACGAAGATAACGCGCCAGTTATCGGAGTCATAATATTTCATCAGGAAAGTATAAATAGTACCCATTTACAGCCCTGTGAAGTGGTGCTTAGGTGTCTGCTAAACACTAGCTCAACTGTTTACTGCAGTGAAAAAGAAGCAAGTGGACCGCAATGTTAAACGCGAGGACTCAACTTTCAAAATTTTTTCTCGCCTAGAACAAACACCGTTTCAAACCAAATTGCAGAAACAAATGCGACAAATGTTATTGTGCAAATGGCTGTTTTCATATTTTTACTCGGAGTGCCCCTCTGAGCAATTTACGGCTCAATACACCTCAATCAGCAGATGAGAGCCATTAAAAAAATTTCCCGTGATATCGTTAAAAAAAAGTTGGTGGTTATAAAATAAATGAGATGTAAGAACGTAAGGCATTTAGATAAAGAATAAATTGAAAGAAAGTACATTTTGAGTCATATTTATCATTAATTGTGTAGGGACGCTGTGTTAGTAAAATATGAAATACAGTAAGGCCAGCAGAGACATTCAGTGACATTTAAGTCTGAAAAGGTAATCGAAATACTTTTTCAGGCGCCCGTGCGCGTTAAACGTTAAAGAACACCAGGTGGTCGACATTTCCAGAGTCCTCCACTACGGCGTCGCTCATAGTCTGAGTTGCTTTGGGACGTTAAACCCCTTCAAACCGACCAAACCAACCAACCAATTTTTTCAGGGATAAGAAATTTTCAGGTCCAGTTCTTGAATTAAACAGTCATTTACGTGCTTAGTCTTCTCTGTAGTGAATGCCAGTGCCGACGTTATGGAGACACATAGGCATCGTGGCAGCGTGACTGCGTTTCTTCGAGACGCAGTAGGGCATATTATCTCACTGCGGTTCTCATTCCGACTGCTCAGACCACAAAATGCGATTCCTGACCGGTCGGCAGATCCGTACTTTTACATGGAAGAACATTAGTCACAACGCCAGTGATCGGACCCAAAGCGGAGCCTGCGCTTTCAGCCCTCCTCGCAGCTCCGTGATGAGTATTGTCACAGGGTAGTCTTTATCCGCATCTACAGTTACCGTGCGGGTTACCTTCATTCTCCTGCCACGCTGACATTTCATTTTTATCGTTTGTATCCGTGCCCTTTAGCACATTTCTCTGTTAGCAAGTGGACGCGCCCATACGTAGCTCACCACTGTATTCAAGCAGGGGAGCGATATTCCAGTGCATATTTTTCAGTCTGTGGGTGGTGCGCTGCAGTGAAGAGCAAGCACAGAGCAATGTCATTGTTAAAAGACACGACTCAATAAAAAAAAGTTAGTTTGCGAAGTGAATGAAACTGAACGGCGCTGCGCAACTTACCATTTTTAAAATTTTACCAAATATGCGCAAAATTCATTTTTGTCTTAAATTTAATTTTCCTTTTGAGCACGCATGATACGGTTATTTGAGCTCCGACCTATTTTATATGCGTTTTTGTTTGCTGGACGATACGGACATATAGCTGAATGGACCACTGTGAGATTTACATCTTTAGAATTTACATCTTTTTGTACTGAGTTGTGTGGTTTGGAAAAAAAATTAAATAATTCTTTCGGTTTATTTTGATGAAGTTTGACATAGTAGCACAAAAAAATGGTTCGCTGTTATGCTGTAATAGGCTGATCTTTTTGAATTTTGTTATGTTGGCGAGGTTTTCTACCATGGCCGCTGCTAAAAAATTATTTTGCATTAGCAAGCTAAGATAATGCTACTTGTAGTAAAACAATTGGCCATTTCTATTTAAAAAAGACGATGATGGTTCAGTGCAAAGTGTAAATTAGTTTGCCTGGTATGAGCGAAATGGCACCGTGCCACGCGTGGCGTGGTGGCGCGTGCCACTAGAGGAAGCGTGGAAATCGTGTGACGTGGCAGTACCTCACGCGAGCGGCCATTCACCCCCGTGCACCTAGCCTGTCCTGAGAGACCTTGTTGCTTTTTTAACCGCTAAAAGGCCTGTACGCCAGAACTATGAGATAAAGAGGGGGAAGTAATGTAATGAAAGCAAAAAAAGAGATATCGGCAGACGGGAAACAGACCCTGGTCTTCTACTGCACACTGGGAAACGGGGAAAAGAGAAATAAAGATGAGTTAGGGTGCCAACTGAGGTTGATGATGTCATATATTACAGTAAATTTATTGTAGTGATTCAAGTTATTGAGACCTTTCAGATAGTTGGCGAATCTTGCATACACACTACTGTTACTGTACACAGACAGGAGAAGGGGCAGAGAAGAGCTCGGCACTTTCTTTTTACAGGACGACGAACATTGTGCGGGTTAGGTAGGTTTTAATGGTCAGAAAATAATTAACTAAACAACGTTTTATTATCAAACTTTAAGAGAAAATATTGTATTGCCACATTGAAGGGTGGCTGCATCAAGTGTGAGCTCCCCTTTTAAATTTTCTTTATCGGCAATGCGGCTCAAATATCGAACGCCAAAATGGCCATCTGAATTAATGCTCATTGAGTTTGCTTTCACGCATTGCACTGCAATAACATTTCAATGCTTAAAATTTTTGACCATCATATACGGAATTGTTATCAAATCTGCTGATGTGGCAGAAGGCATTTTGAATTCTACAACAGTACGTAACTTAGCGTCGTCATATTACAATGTGTATTGCGTGAGCTTTCGGGTGCAATTCTGAATTTTGATATTTTGCTGCCCACTTGGCAATAAAGAAAATTTAACAGGAGAATACACGCTTGATGCTGATGGCCTCAATGTTTTAATATCAAACTTCCCCTAAAATTAAAGATAAGGAAAGTTGATTGGTTAATTTTAGTTTTTTGTACATAAATCAATAAGTACTGTAATCTACACAATCGCTGTCGTGCTATATAACCAATCTGCAACGACTACAGCACAGTTTGCACCACAGCGCAGTTTATTTTATAAAATTGAAAGTAGCAGTTTGTAAGGAAGAAAGGAAATATCTCAAAATGATACTCCCCTCTCTCCTTCCAAGTAAACAATATCCCGAGAGAGGCTTACGCTTACGATTCAATAGAAGAACACGGTAGCGGGTAAAAGATCCGTAACTCTTTCTGATACTCAAGTTTCTCTTGATTTCCTGGTTCTGGTCGTCGCTGCTCACACAACACTGTCTTTCTTATAGCACAACAACTTGTGATGCTCCATGTAAACATGCACCCAATCGCTTATGTAATATGATTTACCACGCTACCTGAATCTAACTGCCGCATTTCTATTAGCGGACTGATAGCTGTCATGCATGCATCGCTATGTGAATCAGTACCACGCACGCATTTCTAAAAAAAAAAAGAACTTTATCAGCTAAAAGAAGACCTAGTTACAAGTACATCTCGCACGTACAGCATCCATTTCTTTAAGTACAAAAACCACCATAACACCAGCATTTACTTTAGCGTGGTTACTCCGTCATTAATTAGCCTATTTTTATTTACTCATGCACACATGACTTCACTACGGAAAGCCAAAGACAGAACTGCATTCACGAAGACAGCAGGTTTGTAGGCTGTAAGAACCCGCTTTTCCCGACTTCGCTGACGTTTGTGCGATCCTTGATGTCTGAGTGGCGGAAGTAAGTAGGCTGCTGCGGAGGCTGATGTAAACACATTTAAAGCCTTTCGGGCTCGCGAGTTGGGTTCAGATCTGCAGATGCGCTGCCCTCGACGCTGATTTACGCCACGGCACCATCGCCGCTGCCGAACTTCCCGCGTGTTTAATTACCAGCCTCTCGCGCTTCCAGCCGTAGTCTTTGTGGACTTTCATCTGTGCGCGATGGATAAAAACTTTTCTTTTCCCTCGTAAAGTACGTTAAGCGGCCCCAGAATTTAATAACGTGCTGCTGCTAGCGCAAATATAGATTAGGCGAGTTTCTAAAGCCACATATTTAGCACATCTTAGTCTGAAACTTCAAAACTGAGCTTCGAGGCAAAACAGAAGTGAAAACCGGCGTTACCGCGGCTTATTCGCAGTTGGCTTGATGACATAACTTTTTATCATGATCACATGATTCAATCGTGCTGTTGAGATGAACAATGCAGTCAGCAGCACATCGAATGATTATTTGTGCGAGAATAAGATGACAATTTCAGTACCACTCGAGGCTTTGTGAATACTGAAATAATACAGTATGATTCAAGATACTGTTTTATACTATTTGGTTTTTTGTTCGGGTCACCGGCTAGGACACATATATAATTTATACCCACCTCCTGGCGGCTTGACTCGATCTTTATTAGTTTATGTGGCTATCTCTTTAGCTACGTTTATCTCTAGCGCTCTCCAAACGCTGTATACAGTAGGTATCAATCGGCTTTAGAGTAGCGTGCTGCATGGCCGTGCCAAAAAAAAAAAAAAGAAAGGAAGGTCGATACTTCTAGGCTCATGATACAGTTAAAACACGTGAATAAAGTTACAAATAGGGCCAGTCAAAGCACTTGCAAAAAGATAAGACAATAATGAGATTGGCAGTACGAAAAAGAAGTCAGGCGTTCCGCCACTGACGAACGAAAAGGTTAAGACAGGTTTGGAAACTATGAAAAGGAAGGAAAGCAGCAGGAGAGGATAAGATAACTGCACATTTGTTGAAGGACGGGGGAGATATCGTACTCGGAAAAATGGTGCACTCTGTATACGCAATGCCTGGTGTCATCGATGGTAGCAGAACAATGGAAGAACGCAAATATCTTAATTCATAAGAAAGGGGACGCTAAGGACTTGACAAACTATAGACCAATCTGCTTATAGCATCTGTTACGTATAAGGTATTTCATAAGGTAATCACTAATAGGATCAAGACAACTTTAAACTTCAATCAAGCAAAAGACCAAGCGGGTTTTAGGAAAGGGTACTCCACTATCATGTGCTAGAAAAATTATCAGATTATAACCAGCCATTGTACATAGCACTCATTGATTACAAAAAGCATTTGACACAGTAGAAGCCTGGGCGGTCACGCAGGTATGGCGAAATCAGGGTGTAGACGACCAGTACGTGAAAGGGCTGGAAGATATATATAGGGGCTGCACAGCAAACACAGTTCTGCGGAAAGAAAGTAAAGAAAATCGAATAAAGAAAGGTGTTAGGAAAGGAGAAATGATCTCCCCAGAACTATTCACAGCTTGCTTAGAAGAAGTATTCAGATACTTTGAATGAAAGCAGTTAGGATAAGGGTAGATGGAGAATACGTCAGTAATTTGAGATTTGCGGATGACATTGCCTTGCTAAGTAGCTCAGGGGATGAACTACAAAGAATGATTGATGACCTAGACAGGAAAAGTATAAAGGTAGGCTTGAAAATCAATATGCAGAAAACTAAGGTAATGTTCAATAGCCTAGGGAAGGAACAGCAGTTTAAGTTAGGTAGCGAAGCACTGGAAGTAGTAGGCGAACCTATCTATTTAGGACAGGTAGTAACCGCAGATCCGGAGCATGAAAAGGAAATAACAAGGAGAATAAGACTGGAATGGAGCGCACTGGGCAAGTTCTCGCAGAATATGACTAGCAGCTTACCGATATCCCTCAAGATGAAAGTATGAAATATCTTCATCATACTTCTACTCACCAATAGGGCTGAAACGTGGAGGGTAACGAAAAGGGTTCTACTTATATATTGAGGACAATGCAGAGGACTATGAAACGAAACACTGTAGGGGTAACATTAGGAGATAGGAAGCGTGCAGAGTGAGCCATAGGAATAACTAAACTTGCCCACATTCTAGTGGACATCAAGAAGAAAGGGGCATGGGCAAGACATGCAGTGCGAAGAGAGGATAGCCGATGGTTGTTTGGTGTAACAAACTGGATTCCCAGGGAAAGAAAGCTTAGCAAGGGGCGGCAGAAAATTAGGTGGGCGGATTAGGTTAACAAGTTCGTAGGGGTCAAGTGGATGCAACCAGCGCAGTACCAGGTATTTTGGAGGAATATGGGAGAAGCCTTCGCCCTGCAGTGGTATGGTCCAGCGGATGAAGATGATGACAAGCACTTGGAAAACACTATGTTTTTTTTTGTTGCGTCCATCTTCGTGGTTTAGGGCTACAGCCCATGTCAAAGGTCTCTTATGTCACTTATGCCACTCTGTCACTGCACGTCAATTCGAAGGGACTGGATGGTTGATTGGCGTTCGTTGGCTCAGGTAGGTTCATGAAGGCACGTGAAAAGAAGTAAATATATTCCAAAGCAGAGTGTTATGCCAAAATTATAAGATTGCAAAATGGAGTAAAATAGAAACTGAAATTATTTATTGAGGAAAGAAGGTGATACCAAAAACCTTGCTTGGCAAGAGATAAGAATGATGGACTGTGATGATATTCCTTGCTTAGCTGACGCCGTTTTTTCGATTTCGAATAAAATTGCAGCGGTTGTCCCGGTGTGACGCTAACAAATGTTATGAGTGGCCAGCCTAGAGTTCAGAAGCTGAAGACTTCCTAGCCACATTTACTGCCCTTAACAGTATCCCTGATTTTCTGTGCACCTAGCCAAATGATGACCGGGAACCCGAGAGATGTGTCGGAAATGTGCCCTCAAGGCGTCAATTGTTAGGTAGATATGGGATGCTCCTGTGCAATTAAAATGGTAGCAGCCGTATTAACAGGCCGCGTACATCGTTTACAGAGACCGTTGATGCGCATCTCGCTAGTTTTCCATCCCAGTTTACACAAGCATCTAGACCGTCCTCTCCACTATGGAGCCTGCATAAAGCACACGTGCTTCTTTCAACACCCGGCATCAAGAAGAAGGTCGAGCTATTGCCGACAAGACTAAAACAAATCACTCTTGAATACTTTCATGAGCACCATGCAAATCGTTTGCACGTCTACACCGATGGTTCAGTAATTGCCGTGAGTTCTTCAGGCTCTATGGTCATACCCTCAATTAATGCAGAAATAAAAGTTAGGACATTTCACCAGACTTCTTCAACAGCTTCAGCGCTAACCGCTGTTCGTGTCGAAATTAGGCCTATCAGTCAGCAGAGCCCTCAGCGGTGGTCTATATTCAGAGATTCAAAAGCAGCCCTGCAAGTCTTAAAAGCGGCTCTTCGCCGTGGAGCCCATGAACAACTGTTTGCTGAAATACGACAAATTTGTCACTATGCAATTAATGGAGGACATGACATCATCTTCCAATGGCGTCCAGGACACAGCGGCATAGCGGGCAATTCTCCGGGCGGACGAGGTCGCACGAACAGCCCACCAAGACGGCGATTGTGTGTTGATTCCCTTTTCCAGGGCAGACGCAGCGGGCAGGCTTCGCGCACTTGCGCGGGAACACGCACTCTCCTCGTGGAATTCCGACCAGTTGGCGAACTGCCGCTTAAAATCTCTGGACCCTGACCTGAAGCTTCGGCTTCCACCTGGCCTATCCCGACGCGAAGAAACTTTGCTGTGCCGCCTGTGGGTTGGTGCAGTCTTCACAAACTCGTATTCTTTATGATAGGTATGGCAAACAGCCCTGCATGTACAAACTGTGGGTGCGATGAGTCTATAGGCCACATTCTTTGTGAGCGCCCCATATACAGTGAGGAAAGACAGTGTAAATACCGTACGCTGGAGCATCTAGATGGGCGCCCATTGACTGAAATTAAGATTAGGATTTTAGGTCCCTGGCTGCGGCGATCGTCTGCGGTGAAGGCCTTCCAGGCACTGCTTTGCTTTATGAAAAGCACAGGCCTAATCGAAAGACTATGATTTTGCTGTTATGTTACGTGATATGACTGTGACGTGATGTGATGTGAGATGTCTGTGATGTGACTGTACAAACTTCACCCATCCCTCTCTCACAACTGTTATATTCACTCACCCCTTTCCCCCAGTGCAGGGTAGCAAACCGGTTTCTTTTACGGGTTAACCTCCCTGCCTTTCCTCCTCACCTTCCTCCTCCTCCTCCTCTCTGCACCTAGAAAACAAATATCTCCAGCGTTGAACAAGCCAGAGAATAAACTGGAGACATTCTCACTTGAAAACGGTCGCGCCGTCGGATTAAGGAGTGCACAGTTTTTTCATGGTTTTTTCTTTTTCAAAATTTCAAACTTTTCCAAAATTTCAGAATTCGAAGCTATAATTCTATTCGCACAGATTTCATTAACAGACTATAGTTAACCAGCTTATTTATACTCTGGAAGATCTCTGCGTACTCTGTAAGGTAAGATCTTGTCATCATTGTATGTGAAGACGAAACGGAGCGTGTGGTACAAATGTTTACTCTTATAAAAGTTTTTTAATATAGCGAAAGCTTTGTGTTCAGTACACCGCCAGGTGCACTCGCGCTAGGTATTTTGCTGAAAGCATCCTGAGTTTTAGACGGGCTGTTCTAGAGTGGCGGCCGTCAACCGTGCCCTGAGCCCAAGCGACGTGGACATCCTACTAAAAAACCAAACTTTCTACCGGGCAATAACCATCTCACCAAATCGCATGGACTCTCATATAGTGGACATCGTTATCATAAAATATTTCGCATAATTTATGATAATGTACAAGAAACTAAGAGATCTTATGCAATTATTTGCGATTTGTATGTCATTTCTTACGCGAATTGAGTGAGATTGGGTGAGGGAATGTGAGGTTATTGCCTCATACAAATTTTTCAGTAGGGCAAGCTTTGTTCGTGCGTTTACCACTTTGATAAGTGCGCTGCATGTTGCGGAAAGCATTTTCCTAAAGACCGTATACGGGAAAGAGACTTGTGCCACCACATGCGTTCCTAGCCAAGCTGTCGAGAACCATGCAGGGGCGATACTGCTTCCTTCTACTCCAGTCTTCTCGGTCAGAATACCAGACTGCTAACGGCTACTAAGGCGCTGGGCAATTGACTTTTTCTTTCAGGTGCGATTCAACCTCGGCACTGCAACGATCTCTTGCATGGTGGTCAGCAACAGAGTGGAGTGTACACCGTGTTCCACACGGCTGCAGGTCCTTCTGGACAGAGAGTCTACTGCGACATGGACACCGACGGCGGTGGATGGACGGTGAGGAGATTGTCCACAGACAATATGATCTGTGCATTTTTTACTTTATTTGATCCAAAAAAGCACTTGCATTGCTCTGGCTTAAACAAATATATTACCATGTCTTTGACAGGGCTAAAAGGCTAGCGTACGTCTGTTTCGTGCTTTGTTTCCGCATTCTGACAATGAACTGATTCGGTTCCGCATTTTTCGGACATTCTCTTCTCTCGTGATGACCCTTCTTCAATACTCTAGTATACTGCATATGCCTCCAAAAATGTCACCAAAAATGTCCAGGGCTATGTGATCCGCTACTGACCACGTATGTGTGGTGCAAAAAATATGTGACGCATGGCTCTCAAGATTGAAGCGCTGATGTCCTTTTTGGCTGGCACAAAATGTATCTCTTCAGCAGTTGAATGACAAGGTTTAGGGGCCACTGCGGCAGATTAACAAGACCTCTAAGACACAAAAGATAGTGAGTTAGTTTAGTTAGTTTAAAGCTTGTGTGTTCGAGATGCGTAGGCAATTTATTCTATTGAACAGAAACTGCCACCCTTCGTGCAATGCGCGAACAGCGCTTGATATTCGTGTTAAAGTTATACATACTGTGCAGTCTGAATCTGAAAGAAAACTGCACAACTGCAGTCACTACAAGGAAACTACGAATAACTTCCTCACGGAAAAAAATTGTGTGAGGCAATAACCTCACATTTTCTCACACAATCTAACTCAATTCACATAGGAAATCACATACAAGTCTCATATATTTGCATAAGGTCTCATATTTCTTGCACATTATTATAAATTATGTACAATATTTTATGATAATGATGTGAACCGTATGAGAGTCTATGCGATTAGATGAGATTTTATGAGAATATTGCCCCGTAGAACTTTCGGTTTTTGAGTAGGGTTAGCACGTAGGACTGCGATTGCTAATGTCCTGGTGAGAACCAACCATCAGATGCGCGATAATTTGCTTTTTCATTGGTTTCGATCTCAGGTTGTGCAGCGTCGAGGGCAGTTCGGAAATAGTGTGTACCACTTCTATCGGAACTGGACCGAATATGCCAATGGATTCGGCGATCCTGCAAATGAATATTGGATCGGTAAGATATCTAGATACAAACGTAGACCCGCCAGGCACTATTGTTCATTGGCGATTCTAGCCTCATTACAGTGGAATATCTGGTACCTTCTTTTGCACTCTAGTGTTATTCGTAGAAGCTTCGGCTACAGCAGGCGTAAACTAACTCAGATACAAACGGAGGAAAATAAGTCGCCCTTGCGTATTTTGTACGAAAAGAGGCCCATTTAATAACGCATGCGCTCTTGACCAAAGTCATATGACACGGGAGTTAAGGGGGGCATTCTCAATCAATACCACCCGGCAAACCCGGCAAACATCATAGCTTCACCTACCTGGGGTTCTAAAGGTACTTACTATCAGTACAACCGTAACAGTTTTTAAAACATCAAAGTTGATTTAACTGCAGACGCAAACGCGGCCGTCGTGGTGAGAAATGTGTCGCGGATTTCGCAAGGCGAAAGGACAGTGGCACATTTCTCGGCTACTTGTTGATGTTGATGAATGAGAAATGAAAGACTGAACGCCGCCTAATTAATCCTCGGGGAGAGACAGTTTGCGAAAACGTGCTCAGGTATTTCATCCGAGCACTTGTTCAATATTTAAGCTAGGAGAAGAACATAACAGAGCACATAGCATTGGTCATAAAGAGGGATAATGTTTTTGGTTTATATATTGTTCAGTTTTTATGGGTTATGATGAGACACATCGCTCGTCAGAAATGAAGTTTTGAATTTCTCTACTTTGCAATAGGATTGGCATAGCCTGCAGCACATTATAAACGAAGTAATCTTAATAGAAATCTGTCAATAAGGTACATAGAAGCACCCGGGGGATGACCAATAAATAAAAATTTATCAGCAAAGAAAGGTTGGCTCATGCGAAGAAAAAACCGCCCCTCACCTAAATAATTTGGTAACGCGAGACATTATTTGCATTACGTTAGTAAACAAACCAAATTCACCACGTCAAGTACTTTCAGCCGGCCACGGTGATCAAGTTTGACATTGATTTGCTGACATGGGTAGCTATGATCATTACGGCCACTTCAATTATCAAAGTAAGAACAAAGGAAGTAAATAGTATTTAGGCTTTTTTAGAATAAAATGGGCTGGTGGTAGTAGAAATTTGATTATATAAAGAGAGCGTGCCAGGGATAGCGAAGAACACACTGACGCTTTGAAACCATTTAGCGACATTAGAGTCGGAATCTGTTGCTGACGCAAGTTTTCTTGCCTCCGTTTTGTTTACCTAAAAGACAGCTTTCTAGAAATTCAGTCAGGAGGAATAGCACGACAAGTGCTCTTTTAAAGGTTACACGGACGGCCCTGCCTTCGGGAACTATGGCAGCCCTCAGCAACATTTCTCTCCCCAAAATTATTTGTGCCTTAATCGAACATTCTTTGCATTGTATTTATGGCCACTGTTGGTGATAAGTTACTAGGAGTTTCTGTTTCTTTCCAGGTTAATTCTCATCATAGGGATCACGTAGTTTCCTTGCTTCTGCGCTGCGAAATTCTATTTAATTCTCCGAGTTCCTTTTGAAATTGTAGATTCGAGAAACGCAATCTTGTTATAATGTATGCGAATGTGGTCCCCTTCGTACTCTTTTGCAGCTGATGAAGCATGTTTTTCTTTGTCTATCTGTGCCCACAGTGGCTCTTGCCGCCAAAACGCTGTGAAAAACTGGCTAAATTTCTTACTGGAGAAATGACCTTGTTTTAAAACAGATAACCAAAATAAGTTTGCCGCTTTGGGTATAGCCGCTGCATTTGCTGCAAGATACGAAGCTATTTTGAAAACGTGTAGACGTATGTATTTCAAAATCTTAGTGCTACATGTATGCTGCTGGTTCAGGTGGGTTTACATCAAGGCATACAATATGTACGCTATATACAATATACAGTAGCCAGTAAATAGCCCTTCTATATATACCTCTACAATTTATAGCACTTAAATAATCCCCGGATTGTCTGAAAACCTTGCCCCTTTTTATTTTACTTCATTAAACGAAACTTACGACCGTTGGCGCCAGAATTTCCAGTACCGTGCTAAATTCTTCGTCAGCCATATTCATAATCGCAATTTGTTTCGAGGGCCACGAACGAGATACTGCAACTAATAAACAACAAAACTTTGAACCATTGTTATGCCTATGCTCTAGATGAACATGAACCCGTCCCTTTTATTAGTAGTAGAAGGAAGACACCGAAAATATTTTGTCTAAAGCCAGCATAATTCTTTACGGTGGATTGTGGCGAATTTGCTACATATTATTTCCATGCTCTATAATCCTTATTGTCTGGAGCTTTGAGAAGATGTTAAGGTCTAGGGAAACCTTTTGTAACTGTGAACAGTGTTTGGCATTCCTGTGAGCAAGTTATGCAGAGGAACAAGGACAAAGATGGGTGGCTTCTTTCTATTACGGACTCATTCCTAACATCTCACGTCACATATGTTAAAAAGAAAAAAAAAAACCAGATATAATGTTAGGTAAAAAAACACTTCCTGCCTTTAATTTGTAGGCGGTTTCAGGGTTTCTCTTTACTCTTTCACAAAACTTATGGTCGTCGCCTTCAACGGACTGAATTCCAATCATCGCAAACTTGTGATGGAGCTACTTGTCATGTTTTAGTGACACTAATGAAATTCTATGTGGTAGAGGAGAGTGGCCTGGGGCCCATTAGGTCTTGTTTGAGAAATGTAGAGTAAAAATGTTTTTTAATTCATAACGTTGTCATAAATAGCGTAAAGTGGAGACCTTTCAGATCTTTTTCTCGCCACATATCAGCTTCAGCTCTCTCTACAAATCCCCTGAAGTTGCTTTACGTATTGCGAACTTTCGTGACGCAGGAAATCAAGCGTTGCATGCACTGACTTCCGGTGATTATCCCATGACGCTGCGCGTGGTACTGAGAAACAGCACAGAAGACAGCCAGTCGGTTGACTACGAGAGCGTCCGCATCGAGAACGAGGAGAATCTGTTCAAGTTGCAACTTGGAAAGCTGCTGGGACCAGACGGTGCGTCAAGACTAGATTCTCCCTTGTGATTACCGTACAAGACGATCAAGTCTAAGCAGTAATGATATGCGCATGTACATTTTGTTTAGTTCTCTATTATGTTGTGCTATAGAATTTATTTTCGAATTCAATAATTTTCATTATACTCAAATGCGGTATTCAGAACTGTAGCATGTAATAATTTTCAAATTTATAAAATAAAGCATGTACTGAAAGAAGGGTCACAAACAAGCTAGAATATCACAAAATGGCAATTTTTTACTAAAACGAAGTAGCTGAGACTTGTATATCGCGCATCATCATCTCGTTTCCTGTACGTCATAAAAGCAATTGAAAGTGTTTTAAAGAGATGACATCGAGACAAAATTATCCAACACCCCACAAGCATCTAGAAGAAACTGGAGCATTGTAAACTCCAATAGAAAAAATGATCTAAGGAACAAGAATCACACAGTGTTTAAATGTGCCTACTATACATTTACATTATCTCATTGTAAATGTAATCTAATTGATTATTGATTGGGGAGAGAGTAGTGTTGTAGACATGAATACAGACTTCTTTTTACTGACCAGGCGGCGGACTTAACGCTTTCCTAAGTACTAGATGCATATTACTAGGTCAAGATGTGAAATATTCCTGTTTACAAATATGCTGTTAACAATTATTTTCAATGTAAAGGCGAGAGCGTCTGACTTCCTTTCTATGTTATAATGAGTTCAAACCTTGCTAGGATGCTGTTGTCATGGGAGGTTTAATGGGCTTATTTATTAAATGCGAAATTAAACTATTTTTTCTTCTCTTTTAGTCTGAGGGATCTGTTGTTAAGACGTAAATAGGCGGGATATTACCTAAAATACGCATGAAAGAGAAACGTGAAAGATTGGAGGCCTGAAGAGTGCTACCGCCTCAAGAATGAAACCTCGTACGCAGTGTCGAGGATGCCGGTCAATATCACAGTATTATCATTCCATCGAAAACGTCTCTCTACTTATTCATTTTCGCTATTTCTTCCCCTCTTTCAGGCTGGGACGCGCTTAACAATGGCAACGGTCAAAACTTTTCTACCTTCGACAGGGACAACGACCTGGCGCCAGGCGAACATTGTGCTGCTAAATACCGCGGTGGCTGGTGGTACAACAAGTGCCATCTGGCCAACCTGAACGGCCTCAACTTGAACGGGAAGCACAACAGCTTCGCAGACGGAATCGAGTGGAGCGTGCGAGGATACCCCGTCCGCCTTTACCACTACTCCTACCCCAGTGTACAGATGATGATACGGCCTGTGGGGTCGGTATTGGACCGTAGAAGCAGGCTAGTGGTCGCTCCCTCTCCTGTTTAACTCAACTCTACAGAGACAAACCTAAAGAAGCACAAACAAATTTCATGTTTCGACCACCGTGGTGTTTCGAGGATTTCTATGGTTCAGTGGAATATAAAGTGCTTTTTTTATTTTTTCCTGATGACATTAAAATGCGGACATCGTCGGAATACTTGTAGTGATTCGCCTTGCAAGTTCTCCTTAAAGCTTCTTCTTCTAATATGGCAGCGTTAGCTCTTTATGACTAAGGTGTATTGTGTCGTATGATTCTACACGCTGAAGAAATACCCGATTGCATTAAAGCGCTTATTGTTGGCAATGTCGTTGAAATCTTAAATCGTTTTCTTAAGTAAGCCGCTGTCTTGAAGAGTAAAACTTGTGTGACCAAGATTTCGTTCGTTGGTAGTGCTCAGCTAAACTCTTTGACTGTCATGGTCTTGGTTATATTAGAATGTACGCAGGGCTATTATTTTGCTTCCTGCGGCTGTAGGGGGCCACACCTATTTGTCGCAGTAGTTATAGGAACGGAAAACGTCGGCACCTGGTGCTTTGCCTGCAGAGCAGAGGTATAGGAAAGAATACGAAGCCACAATAATTTATCCATCGGGAAGAAAAAAATTACAGGGCCGTATGATAAACGTTAAGACAGGAATGCGCTAATGGTGCACATACACTTACTTTTCGATTTACTTTCTTCATTTCATTTCTAATGCTATCAGTCTACGCTCATGAGTTTTCGGGCTCTTTTGCTCAAAGAGGCATTTTTCTTGGAATTGAACCTTATTCTGCATTATGAGGAGACGGCTGTCACTAGTTAGCTTTTCTGGACATTCTGTCCGCTAAGGAGCAAATATTTAATTAAGGTGGCTTTTGAGTTTTGGTGGCGGTTTCCTAAGGCGCTGATTAAGTCGCTTTTCATTAACATAGAAATTAGCCAGATCATGATTCATGGTGCAAGGTACAGTATGCTTTCTGACAGCAATGTAAGGTATATAGGATTTATCGCTCCAAAGCGAAAGCGGCTGTACTCTCTACCACATGTGTTTCTTTAATATGCGCTTATGTCGTGAAGTGCACGGGAAGAATAATTTGACGTTCATAAAGACATGGCCGACACGGCAGTGGGTCGCGAATTTTTAATGAAATGAATATCTTTATATCATTTCGTTACGCATGCAGAATACAACCTTGGGAGAAAAAGCAATGAAAAAAACGACAATATGCTACTCGGAGGCCCATCGGTCCCTCAGTTTCAAGGCGCGAAAATAATAAAAGGACGAAAAAATAGACTTATTGTAGTAGAAACAACTGAGCAGGCGGAACATATATATATAAATCTTCATTTTCCTGATAAAAAATAGAGAACTTATAGTAGGGATCTTCTAGAAGTATATTTCAGTATTATATTTGTGTTATGAAAGAAGTTAAGGTGCCTCGTCAAGAGTCCACATTGTTTCTTGCGTATGTTAAAAGACGGGATATAATGGATCATGCGAAGCATTCGAAGGAAAATGGCGTTATTATATATACGGCTTGTTTATGCAATCATAACAGATGAAATACTTATAACGCACTAGACTGCATGACGCCAAACTTCATAGAATAAAATATTTGTGTGTGAGTGCCTGGGGACGTTTGCAATCAGTCTTATAGACATGATGAATAAACAGTGCTAAAGATGAGGACGAAGAGCAAAGAAGCAAACAGGACGAACGCTGACTCGCAACTCAAGTTTATTGAAGAAAACGCAGAATAAAACCCCACGCGAAGCAACATCAAACCACACCCTAATCAAATACGAGCAATGAAGTCATGACAACCCAGTACACATGCCATGTTCAAGAAATCTAGCCTCATTATCTGTTAAAGCAACGGAAGGGTCACTGACACATTCTTCACCTAATCGCATGATGTGCTTGGCTTCAATAATGTCCCGGTTATTCTGAGCCGGGTGGACATGCAAAATATCTGTTTATGAAAGAAAACCAGTCGGCAGCCTTCACACCACTTACAATGCCCAACCAGATTAGACCCCTCTCTACCAATCTCTAGTGATCTCGTCTGCTTTCGTAACCGAACATTAATACACCTACACGTTTGACCCACATACACCTTATCACAAGATAACGAAATTTTGTGTATCACGCCCACTTTACAAGATGCGAAAGAGAAGTTGAGAGAAGTTCAGAGGGAAGGTAAACGATATTTGGTCCTGCTATTTGTGCATGACCTGTCACACAATTTGAAAAATGTGGCCGGAACGTTTGATGTTGGTGTGGGCTTCTCAGCATTAAAAAAAGCGGCAAAATATGTAGCCAGTCGAGGACAAACAAAGAAGAAAGTTCTGGAAAAAAAAAAAACAGGTGTCGGGAGACCTATGTTCCTTGTAAAGTGGGCGTGATATACAAAATTCTGTTATCTTGTGATAAAGTGTATGTTGGTCAAATGGGCAGGTGTATTTATATTCGGTTTCTTTATTTGACATTTCCCCCTGACCCATGCAGAGTGCAATAGAGAGGGAGTAGGAGGTGTAGATATTTACACAAGTTAATAACGCACCAAAAGGTTATTTAACATAACATAATAAACAACACAAATAGAAAACATACTCTGCAACATCACTACACAATATTAGCAGGCGAAAGAAAATGTCCATTTCTTAATGCTAAAAAAATAACAAAGGTGCAAGAAACGTAAGAGATGAAAAAAGAAGACAAGGCTGCGCACGGTGTGATAGAAAAGAGTACAACTGAAAATCACAACAGCATTATTATTATTCATAGAAAGAAGCTTGATAAGAACATTGTATAAATAGTTTTACACACAGGAGATCGCAGAGAAGAAATTGGCATCATAGACATGCAGCCTCACAAGTGAAGAAACAAAGTGTCTAATCAAGTACGAAGTGTTCCCGTAACCGCTTCTTGAATTCTTCAGTATTGGTAACGGTAAGCAATGCTGCTGGCAGGTGGTTCCACTCCGATGACGTCCTGGGGACGAACGATGTCAAGCAAGCAGTAGTCCGGCTATTTGGGATGCCAAATTTGTGCGCATTGTCAATGCGGGTTGAGGTGTAGGTGAGTGGAATGAACAAGGATTTTTTCAGGTAATCGTTAGTATAATACTTTTTGAAGGAAAGGCTCAGTCATGACACCTTTCTGCCCACATCAAGGGGGGTTAGTGATAATAAATTCATCATAAGCGTTACTTTCTCTCCGATTATAGCTACAGCAAATAAAACGGGCTGGGCGATTTGGCAGCGTTTAACTAACTGCTATTAAAGGACTTATTTTGAGGGTCCTATATTGATGAGGCATATTCAAACTTACTATGCACCAACGTTTTATACAGCATTAGTTTAACGGAAGAAGAAGCTATAGAAAAGTTGCGCTTTATGTATCCCAGCATGCGATTAGCGATTAGCACGAGAGACCCCTAGAGACAGGGGAAGAGGGGTGGGGAGGGGGGGGGGGCTCTAATAAATGTTTTATTTTCGACACGCATGACTAATGTTCGGTGCCATATTTTTTCTAAATGATTCTAGGAACAGTCACGGGTTTCAAATTTGAAGCGCGTTATTTTTAGATGTCCAAATGGCTCTTTGCCGTGACGTGAAAATGACGTGTCCTTGCAAACGGATTTTCAACAGAGCTATTCATGCTGCCTGGAGGGCGAGTATAATTACTGTAGGGGAACACCAAATATATATACGTTAGGAGGGAAAGCACTTGTGCAATGGGTTAAAATGCACTGCTTGCTGTCAAGGGGCGATTCCTGAAATCTGATTGGCTGGCTTTATGTAGCAGGAAATACGTCATGCATACACATTATACGGTGATGTCAAAACGACGCTTCGTAACGTAACGAACGTGCTGCCATGCAGGTTGTTTTCACGTAACTTCTAACAAAGGAGGGTTGATCTACCTTCTATATTTCTTTCAAATATTCATCTTTGTTGCCTGACGACTGCAAAGAAGCGCGCTGCAATTGGTTTTGCTGCCAACATTTTTTTCGGGGCACAGGGAATTAATAACGACGAAGAGGTGGAGACTGCGCTTATTTCTTTGTTGTTTTTGGCCAGCTGTGATTATGAGTTATACAAGATATGTAAAGTTTAGGTAGCTGAAAACTATGTGACTCAATAAATACATGATTTTTGTATTAAGTTAATTTTCGCTTTTCTGGGTAGTGCATATGTCATTATAAGGTTTCTCAATAGCAGCCCAGGAAACTAAAGTTTACCTACTTTGTAGGCTATTATTTCAAATACGGCTTATGGAAGAGCAACAATAATGCCACACTCAGTATGGTTATCTGTGAAAAAGCTAAAGCTTATATTTATATAATGTTTCAATAGAGAGATACAATCGCACTAGTTACAAGAAGACAGCAAACATTGAAACTTTCTGAGTGCATTTTGAAAAAAAAAGGCATATTTAATATCTTTTAAACTGTGTCACTATGTCCATATATTCTTCTCTACATCAGCTTTCAACATAATTAAAACATGTTGCATAATTTTGTTTCACTAGTAATTACGGCCATTTAAATAAGGCCCTTGAGCAAGACTTAAGCCCAAAGCAGATTTGAAGATACTGGCACCATATCTGGAATAATTTTGGCATAATATTGTAACAGGGAGAAATATATTTACAAAAAAGGATTAAAGATATATACAATGAGAGACAGCCAAGGAGTCAGGAAATGAGGGCCCAGCGTTCGATGCACTTCTATTCACCTTCCACTAGTGAGCACTCCTCTTCGTCTAAATCGTTCTCCACCCGTAACATTATTGCATCTAGTCATATTGTGTCTTGACTTTGCAAATTAGCTGTGACAGACACAGCAGTGAATGATTCGAGATCAGTTTTGTACGCTTACAGTTTCTCATGCGCTTTAGCGTCGGGCGGCACACAGACGTTTTTCTCAATCACCTTCACCATGACAACGAAACTTTCAAAGAACAGTTGAAAAAAACAACAACACGATTTCTGATATTTTTAAACTTTCTCTAGGTATTCTCCTTCACGCCAGCTTGAAAATAATTAAAAACATATTTCATAATATTGATGCACTAGTAGTTTCAGCCAGTCCAATAAGACCCCTACACAAGAATTTACAATTATTGTAGATCCGACTTCTTGCCCACTAAGCGTAGAAAATTCAAGCATGTTTAGATTTATCGCTCTAAAAATATGCCCACCATACAGAAAAGATGTCTACGGTACTGAAGACATTACTTTTGAGATGATATGGTCACTAGAGCAGCCATGAGTGCGGGGTATGCTCACCCAGACGTTCGTTTTAAGAGGCGGCGCAGTGTGAACTCGTTTTCGCGTTTCCGGACCGACAGAGTTCGAAACAGAAGTACCTTTTGGATAGCTGTTCAACGAATGTGCACAGGAACTTCACTATTATTTCTGTCCCTTGTTCGACCCGTAACCAGACTCCGATAACACGAGGCTGAAGGAAGCGATATGACAGCACTACCGGGGAGTTTTGAGCGCCCGCTTCACCACCGCGGGCGACAGCCGCAGTCGCATGAGAAACTGCTGCGCCAAATGCGACCGACGGAAGGCATGAAAGTGGCACTCCAGTGGCAAAGCGGGGTATGGAATGCAAAAAATAAAAATAAAACTATTGGTAATCGGATGCTCGCAACTATCTCAGAGGACGGCTTCCAGACGGACTGAACGGGGTCTTTTGCCGCGCGTTCGATCTGCTGTTCACACTTCATGCCGGCACGCATAGCTTGGACTACATGGAAGAAACTGTGTGTACAGAATGAAAATAATATGCACTGTCGAATCATTCGAATAAACGAATGTAGCCCAGAAACACTGTTTTAAAGAGGAAGTCCTCTATGCCCTTCACATGTTTCCATTTCACTAAAAATTATTTGTAATACATTGCTTGGTCCTTCAACATTATCGTATTTCTGTGTAATCCGCATTATGGTCATGATGGAAAAAAGCGCGAAAAAGTACACGAAGGACGGAAGGAAGACACGGACAAGCGCTAGTCCCTGTCTTCCTTCCGTCCCTCGTGTTATTTTTCGCGCTTTTTTCCATCATGAACGTTAACCAACTCGCCCAACATTCGGCATTACTTACCGCATTATGATGTAGGTGATTGCTAAAAACGTCTTGGTGCTGCCTGATGCCACAGCGCATCGGGTACTCTACGCGTACAAAACTGATTCCGAAACATTCACTGCTGTACCTGTCAGAGAAAACCTCCGACGTCGAGACACAATATGACTGGATGCAATAATGTTACGGGTGGAGAACGATTAGGATGAAGTAGAGCACTCATCTGTGGAAGGTGAAGAGATGTGCGTCGAAAGCTGAGCCCTCATTGCGTGGCTCCTTGGCTGCCACTCAATTTATACATTTATAATCCTTTTTTGTAAATATATTTCTCCCCGGTATAATAATATGCTCAAATTTGAAAGTCGTGCGTGATTCACAAATGCCGTAGAACCTTGAGATCTGAATAGTGCCTATGCCTTGCACGAGGACCTCAATGAAGTGGCCGTAATTACTAGTGAAACACAATTATGCAACATGTTATTATTGATTTTGAAAGCTGATATAGAGTAGCATAGATGGAAAGAGTTTAAAAGTATCAAAAAGGTTTTTTTTTTTGTAATTGTCCTCAAAAACTTTCAATGTTCGCTGCTTTTTTTTTTAAATTAACGCCATCGCATCTTTTCATTGAAAGGCTATATAAATATAGGCTTAAACTGTTTGCAAGATAACTATACTGCGAATATAGTGGGGAAATATTGCTGCAAAGGCCTGCAAGGTAGGTAAAATTTGTTTCCTAGGCTGATTTTGAGAAATGTTATAAAAACACCTGTACCAGCCATGAAAGCGAAAATTAGCTTAATACAAATAAAATCATGCATGTATTTAGTCAGATATTTTTCAGCTACCTAACATTAGCACGTTTTGGGGAATTAGTAACCAAAGCTAGCCAAAACAGCAGAGAAGATAAGCGCAGCACCCCAACTTTTCGTCATTAATAATTCGTTAGTCCTCGAAGAAATGTTTAACATCAAAACCAATCGGAGATCTCTTCCTTCCAGTCATCAGGCAAATATATAAAAATTTAATAAATAAAAACGGTCGACCGACCATCCTTTGTTCTATTGTACGTTTACACGCCATGAAATAAATGACAGAAGTTGGGCGCCACGCTTGGGACCACATTGAGGCGAGCGCAAAAAAAGATGGCGGATTTGACGTGGAGTATAGATGGCTGTTAGCTCACCGAAGTTTAGTAGACAATTACTTGGTGTGGGAAAGTGGGCTGAGACATCTTGTTGTAATTGTGGAAAGCACTGAAACGACTTTATAAGGTTATTTTCAGCTGCACAAACTTTTAGAGGTATAATAATGAAGACGCAAATATACGGCCGCACGAGGGTCCTAGCTGCCCTCTCGTTGCAAACACTTTTACCTCATGGAGAAATTGTCGATCCGCGCGGTCGATGGCAGTCTGCTAACTCATGCGGTCGATATGCGTGTCACAAGACCTTTCAGAGAGCACCGCGATGCTTTCAAAATATCTGTCTGGATGATTAATGAGTACGACATTCTGAGGAGGCATATGAAGTCGTGGCTGTGCAAGGTACTTCGCGGTGACAGGAAGTGAGGGATAACCAAGGACTGCCTTAAACGTCGGCCTATGAACATTGTCTTTTTTTGTCTAGCACAATGCATTCACTTCAATGATAATAAAATGAGCCTTCCCAAGATGGAAAAAAGTAAGCAAAATTACTGACAGCTCCCTTTTAAAAAAAGGAATATATGTGCAGTGCACATGGCACATCTTAGCTTGGCACACATGTGATGTGCTTCATGTAAAGGTTTGCTAAGATATGGGGCTGAAACGTGGAGGCTAACCAAGAGAGTTCTACTTAAGTTGAGGACAACCCAGAGGGCTATGGAACGAAAAATGGTAGGGGTAACATTAAGAGATAGAAAGCGTGCAGAGTGGGTCAGAGAAATAACTCAAGTTAACGACATTCTAGTGGAAATTAAGAAGAAGAAATGGGCATGGGCAGGACATGTAGTGCGAAGAGAGGATAACCGATGGTCGCTGAGGGTAACAAACTGGATTCCAAGGGAAGGAAAGCGTAGCAGGGGGCGGCAGAAAGTTAGGTGGGCGGATGAGATTAAGAAGTTCGCAGGGGTCAAGTGGATGCAGCTAGCACAGAACCGGGTTAAGTGGAGAGATATGGGAGAGGCCTTCGCCCTGCAGTGGGTATAATCAGGCTGATGATGATGATGATGATGATGAAGATATGCACGCAGGCTCACCATTCGCTTATAATTTAGGAACAAAAATAAGTTCTCCAGAGCACATTATGACGATACGCTTTAATCACATGATGTTGTTAATTGACTCTTTGTGATGACTGCTTTTTATATAGCCAGAAAGTATTTTCCCTTTATTGCTTTGCATTTTACTTTTTCGATAGTAAGTGTTACGCCTAACTACATGCCGCGACTTTCTTAGTCATCTTTTGCTTTCTATCCGTTGTATCGGTATATACCGTTCTGCATGTTCACGGTAGCCCCTGGGCATTGTCTAATTAACCTCACTGAAATTCCGTTTTTGTATTTTTTGCTCTCTCTCTGTTTCTCAGGCATCTTTCGTATTTTGCAGAGGAATTTCGAGCACCGGCGCACAAAAATTTGAACAATTGTAAGTTCCAGCGTTTGCTTTCCTCTCAGTAGGTTTTTGTAAACACACACACACACACATGCTCTACCGCTCCTCTCTCGCACTCTATTTCTTTGCGCTGCTTTCCGTGCTCTACGCCACTGAAGCTGACACAAGATGTTAAAAACTGAACCAGACGTGCTGATCTGATGGTAGCCAATCATAACTCGGCTGTTACAAAAAGGCGGGCAGCCCAGGCAGTATATAGCTTACACTTAATTGATGCTTTGAGACTTCGAGCGTTATGCTCGGACATGGAAAATGCAATCAAAGCCCAGTGCTTCAGCTACTTCGTAAATCTGTCTTTTCCTTCTGTATACGACGAGGTACCTAAATATTTCAGTTCCTGCATTCAAATGGCTGCTGATAACTGACCTTAGAAGTCATCGGCGCTTATGAGGAGAATGTCACTTCCCGCTCACGTTATGCGCCAGGCCACTGAGAATATTCTTCTGTACTTCTTGCTCTTCAACTGTAACGCTCCTCGAGTCTACTAAACTAACTCAGCCACTCTGTGCGTAGCTGCTGCCGAATGTCCGATCGCAAGTATGCCATGGTACACTGAGATCGCCACATCGCAACATATTTCTCTCGCCCTCACTGCAACTCGAAGCGTCCGAATCGCGAAATGCATCGCAGCCGCTCGGTTCCCGGAGCATCAGTGTTTGTGTTGCGACAGCAACAGTACGCTAGTTTTCGAGCCATTTCGCGTGGCACAGCGTGAGCCAAGCTGCGCATGCGCGAGGAGCCACATGACGTCACAGGCAGCAGCTGGTGTGTCAGATCTGCCTTAGCGGAAGCGCTTCGCCGCGCTCTCCGCTATTGCCGGAGAAGTGACGTCATAACCACCACCGGCGCCAGCTGCGCATCACTCTCTCCAATGGTTGTGTGGAGAAGAGATGTGTGGTTTATACTAGCTAAGAGCGCGCGGCCAGAATCGACCAACTATAAGGAAGGAGAGCCAGGCCGCTGTTCAGCTCGTAACCTAAGCTCTCTTACGTGTTGCTTTCGCAACTCAACTACGTTTAACTGCTGCTAAACCACTGCCAATTTTTAAAATTTGCCGCCAAATACAGCATCAGATAACAGCGCTTTTTTATATAACTTTTTTTCTATTTTACTACAGAATGCGTAACTCGACTGTGTGCTTACGTAACCTGGCACCATCCTACTGCACTTGTAACGCATATGTCACAATTTGAACAAATTGGCTAATTGTCTAGAATAGGGCCCCTGCCTGCCCTCTGTAAGGTCTGTAAATGTCGCCATCGTTTTCTTCCAGATTGAGATATTTTAGATGGCAATCCGGCGCAGATTAACGGGAAAATCATTGAGGCCAGGCATATCATACATTTAGATGAAGAATGTGTCAGTGACCCTTGCATCGCTTTAACGGATATTGATGTTAGATTTCTTGAACATGACACATATACTGAGTTGTCCCGACTTGGTTTTTGTATTTGATTAGTATGTGGTTTGGTGCGGCTAGGCCTGAGTTTGTATTTTGCGTTTTCTTCAATAAAGTTCAGATGCGAGTTAGCGTTCGTCCCATTTGCCTCTACTCCCTTCGCCCCAGTCTTTAGCGCGGTTTGTTCATAATGTTACCGCACGAACTAGCCCAGATGTCTCTTCTATGACGCCTTATTTCCCTGTTTTACGCGATAACACGTTTTCGATATTTTGTTTTCTGGTAGTACAGCAAATAATAAAACAATAGGTGTGAGCTGGAGGTAGGTGTGAATTCAACATCATTTGGTAGATATAGCCTATTTTGGCATATGATGCCGTTTGCTTTATTGATATTATTTCAAACATTTTCAATCTGCGAACCTAAATGTAAAGTGTCCGAGAACATAACACCCCGATTCAGTGTAGTAAAGACTTCAATTTTACCTTTAGCGCGGTTTGTTCATTATGTTACCGCACTAACTAGCCCAGATGTCTCTTCTGTGACTTCTTATTGCCCTCTTTTACGCGATAACACGTTTTCGATATTTTGTTTTCTGGTAGTACAGCAAATAACAAAAGAATAGGTGTGAGCTGGAGGTCGGTGTGAGTTCAACATTATTTGGTAGATATAGCCTATTTTGGCATATGATGCCGTTTGCTTTGTTGATATTATTTCAAACATTTTCAGTCTGCGAATCCAAATGTAAAGTGTCCGAGAACATAGCACCCCGATTCAGTGTAGTAAAGACTTCAATTTTACTGTCGCCTAGTACAAGCACTTCATGATGTTCAAATTGCTTATTTTTAGAAAGAAACGTTATGACTCTTGGGGTATTTAGGTTACCATTTATTCAATTAGAATGAAACCGGTTTATTAAATGTTTAAGACATTGATTTCCAGACGCCATAATTGATTTAATCTCTTGCCCATATTGAGCATTCTTATAGCATCAGCAAAAGGCAATGAGTTGTATCGAAATGGCAACTGGACGTCATTTGTATATATAGCAGGAATAAAAATAAGGGGACGCTTAAGCTTCGCGTTAAGGATAGACGCGAAGCGCTATTGACGCTGAATTTTTATTGCGCAATTTTTTAGTTCTTTTTTATTTTAAATTATTTCAGCATAAAAATTAATATTAGTGTAAGATCGATACACATCCATAACGCTCATTTGTATCTCTCATGGCCTCAGTTGGTTTGGGACGTCGAACCCATAAACTGTGAGCCAACCAATACCCGTTAGTAAGTCATGCGCCCACCAGCGCGTTCACCCACCGGGGTGGTGCAGTGCATGGTTACGGCGTTCAACTATTGTTCCCGAGGATGTTGGATCAAATCCCGGCCTCGGCGGCCACGTTTCATTGGAGTCAAAAGGCAAGGCGCCCGTGTGCTGTGCGACGTCAGTGCACGTTGAAGAAACTCAGGTGGTCTAAATTTTCACTCCTCCACTACGGCGTCTCTCATATCCTGATTCGCTTTGGGACGTTAAACCCCATAAACCAAACCAATAAACGCGTTTAATAGGTGCCCCTCTAACACACTCAGCACGAAAGACCATTCGCGGCCTGTGCGTTGCGTGCACGTCAGCCACGCAGATGACGTGGGTTCCAACCCGAATAGTAGCACACCTATTTAATTGAATTGCTTTTAATTTCTGATCCACCATGATGAGAGGAACCGCCTAGCCAATTATGGCCTAATTCGAAACCTTTTCAATTCGTTATATAGCTCTATTTTGAATGTTCTTTCCGGTGTTCCACTTACCACGAGCACAAGGCGCACTCGAGCTCTGGTACTTTTTCGGTGTGCGCATTTTCCAGCAGACGATAGGGCTCATGGGAGAAACTAGCTCAGATATAGTTCACTATAATTGGGAAGTCGTCCATTGGGGCACTTACTGTCGAGATCAAGGCAATGATGCGATGTGCTTGCTGCGACTGTTCAAAATGCTCAGAGCGTATACAGCCTGCTTTGAAGACGTCCAGCCCAGAAACAGTCCGGGAGCCCGTCGTCGACGGCTGCACACGGAGTGATAATGATTGTGTACGTTCGGGGTTTACTGAAAACTAATCTTCGATTAGGTGTCTTCACTATTGCAGAAGTACAGAATACACAAGCAACTTTCTCTGTCGGCAACAGTTCCTATAGAATTCCATGGATTTGTTGGAGACGAATAAAGCACTGCCCCTCCATGTGTCGCCAAATCGATGGTCTTCGAGTCTGGGGTGCATCAGTCACGAAGCCGCTTCTACAGTTTCAGGCATTATCTCACGGAAAGTAGGGCGGATAAGGGAAAGAAAAATATTGTTGCACCTCCTCGAGCTTTGGATTTAAAACAGGCGCTGCAGAGAAGCTCTCACAGCTGTGTCTGGGCCGCACTGCTGGTTGATTACATCTCAGGCGTTTTTTTCCTCTCTGTGTCTCTGCAGTCAATGCGTTTTATATCAGACTCAGGAATGTACTCGAATTCCTTCTAGCAGCATTTCCGGAAGAATGCCGCAAATGCGCGCGGTTGATGACTTCATAGCAAGCCGCCAAACTGCACTGCGCTTGAAGGATGATGAGATGCGTGACCGGTGCGCTCGGCGAAAAACACGACATACGCTATTTACGCGTCGGCGCGGTTGGGCTACGCCGGATCACGCTCGCTACGTTCGTCACGTTGCGTCGTTGCAATATATACTTTGTTTTTTTTTTTCTTTGCCAACGTAACGTCGCGGAGGTCTATGCGCGCGCGCGTTATGCCGGACTATATTGGGGACTTCAGTCTTCGAGCTTAGCTGTAGAGCAATCTAACCACTACTCAGCCTCTGCGGTGCGAGAACCTGCTCCTTTTAACCAAAACGTAAGATTAAAACGTGTCTGCTTGACGTTAGGGCAGCCTCTACAGTTGGTATCTAAAGGTATCAGAGGGTTTGATTCCCATCTGAGTCTCCTATCGCTAAAAAGTTTGCCGGGCTGCAGCTTCTGAGATCTTGATCTTTTCAGCTGGTGTCATGATGTCTACTACCACTCAGTACATGACCTTCCAGGCAGCACAACCATGGCCAAATATGGGTATTGTGATGGCAATGTCCAGCCCTACATAGAGCCCGCATGTTGAAAACAAACTCAAATATTGGACAGATTGGGTATGATGTAAGATGTGTTCTGGTAATAGGGTTGCTGTCTGCTAACACTTCTCAGAGGTGACACCGTTATTTGTCGGTCACAATTGCCCGCAAGCTTGAGATCGGCAAAGCTGATTGAAGAATATCTGAACATTTCTTTAGTGCTACGGCATTTTTATATTATGCGACTGAGAAGGCAGAAATCAGGCTCCATGCGATGACTTGGGAATTCATTTTAGTTTGGTTTAATTGGTTTTGTGTGGTTTAACGAATCGAAATAACTCAAACTATGAGAGACGCCGTAGTAGAGGGCTCCAGAAATTTCGATCACATGGAGGTTTTTAACATGCACTGACATCGCACAGAACATAAGCGCCAAGCTTTTCGCCGCCATTGAAAAGCGGCCGCTGGGGCCAGGATTCAATCCCGCATTCTTGGAAATAGTAATCGAACGCCGTAACCACTGCGCCACCCGGAGGAGTGATAATGCACGTTAAACAACCATATAGGTAAAGACAGCAGGAAAAAACGAATCTCCTTGATTAGACCTCGCTCGTATCAGGCACTTGTTACTTATCTGTCCTTATATAATGATAACGCGTCGCTTTTTAACTGCAGCTAAAAACAGATGACGCCTCTCTGACGGAATCAATTGCAAAGGTTTAGCAAGCAGCGCTACCCAACTGCAGGCAGCTATCATGCAGAGGATACGCATGCTAGTGGAGGTTGGTTAGTAGTAAGCATATCTCATGCTGTCGCTAGCTTACCAGTACGCGTCTAACGTTGGCGGGCTTTCAGCTCCCTATCGCCTGTAGTGCGCTGAATGCCGCCTAAGCTGACCACAGTGCGACGACAGCTTCATTCTGAAGGGCTAACAGAGTGGAGCCCTTAAAGCCAACATATTCATAACCGGGTTTTCGTTTCAAAACTTGCAAATACTTTCTTAAAAATTAGGGCACTGGAATAAATAATCGAAAAATAATTATGTCCTGCTCAGGGGTACGGTTTATTGGAAGTTGCTCTAGATGGGAGCCGTCCCTGAATTTGAATGTACCGGAAATAGCACAAGACAATTATATTTCCTCCTAATCCCGCGCCAGTACTCGCCGGCATGATGCGAGTGGCAAATAAGGCTAATGGGCGTCTCTTCGTCATCGTCAAGTTCAATATGTCCTCACGAGTGGTAACTTTTTCCGCTCTTAACGTGTCTCTGACTTAGTTAATGGTGTCGTAAATTCGGCAATCCCTGGACACGCTTGCCAAGATTTTGCATGTCTGAGCTCATGACATGCAAAGCTAAGCTGATGCTATTACATTGCTAGGATGTTATCTTTTGATAAAACTTTCACTTGGCTTGCCCTCAACTTGGTTGCTCTATTGCGCAATGGTTGTGTTATTCGCGGAAACGCCGTGCTATCTACGAAAAAAGTAAGGAAAATATTGTATTAATTTTGACGGTTAATTTTGTGGTACGGTTCTATCAGCGTTAAGTTGCGTGCTCATTAATGGGCTGCACTGTGCTGAAAATTGAGTGTATTTTTCCAGCGATAAAAGAATTGCTTATTCGAAAGTAGAAATAGTATAAACACACACACATAAAACAACAATTTGTGTGTATTGTTTCCGATCCGTTATTGAGACGCGCAGAGTTCGAAGAATTTAATGCCT
Source organism: Amblyomma maculatum (assembly GCF_055883805.1). NCBI lineage: Eukaryota > Metazoa > Arthropoda > Arachnida > Ixodida > Ixodidae > Amblyomma > Amblyomma maculatum. The sequence continues at coordinate 123,402,490 of NC_139346.1, forward strand.
TCTTGAGTTGCCGAAACATCGCGACGAAACCTTCAAAACGATTCTTGCCCAGAACTGCTTTCTAGCTTGTTCTTGACTCTCTCGTTCAACTGCTTCAAATCTCTCAGGAGCGTGTCGTACTGGAATCTCCCTTTTTCAACCACGAGGTCCAGCATCGCTCGGCCAGTTAGGTGCAGATTCTTCTTGACGATGTTTTCATACGTGTCGTACGACTCGGAGAATATCTTCAGGATCTGCTGCCTGAAGATTTCAGGGCACTGAGGATTGTCCCGTAGAGCGGCTTCCACCATTCCGCACACTGCCACCCTGATTGTCTCGTGCTGAACGAAATCGTTGTAACGCATTGCATCACCTGGCTTCCTCTCACCCGCGACAAAAAGCGGCTCGTTGTGGTAAGGGTTCTCACACAGCAGTGACCTGATTGAAGTAAGGACTCCTTCAATTCCCCGAGCTGGGCTCAGCGCTGGTCCAGGCCTTGTTCCTAGTATGCTGAGGCAAACCTTGCCGCAAGCGTAGAGGTTCGGGTTGAAGCCCACACGGCCGGAGTCCGTAGTCATGATTCGGACTCGCGGTGGACTCAGAGGGTAGTCGGAAGGGTACTTCATCAGAAAGTGGAAGAAACCGCCTTCGTACGGGGTGCCAGGGGGGCCCACAATTAGGGCGTGTACCTTGGTTAAGTCGTCGTTATCGGGGCAGATGAACAGGCCCGGAGGAGGCTTGGCACAGAAGTTTTCAATGTCCCGCTTCACCCGGAACAGGCACTGTGGTGACGAGTGCTCGTGCTGGTACTTCAGCGGATCCCAGAAGGTCTGTGGCTTGGGCTGGACGATAGACGGCAGCATCTTGTCGGTATGCAAATAAGGGTTGTGATCAATTTTGAAAATGCTGCACCGCCAGCCAGACGCAGCCACTGCCTCGTTCTTGCGAACCTCTGCGTCGTCGTTGCCTCACGCCGCGTGCCGTTCTTCTTTCTCATTTCTCTGGCACCTGAACAACAGGCGTAATTGCGGTGGTTGTGGGCATGATAACATAACAAATATCGAATCTAATTGAAATAATGGGTACAGAAATTGAGAAATTTATTTTAAAGGGTCACTGTTCAGGGAAGGACCTTTTAAGCAAATGAGCCCAGTGTTTCGATCAGGTACCGGAGATAGTCTGTGCAAAATGCTACAGTGATACGCGCGCCGCAAAACAACGAAAATACAAATCAAAGCTCTCTGATGTTCTCCTTCGGGAAGCCAGCTTCCCCCTTCCCTGCGCTGGCCCGTCAACCCACAACTATGACGTATTTGTCGAAAACGACGTCCATTGGTCAGTCTCGCTGTCTGAGGGTGAAGGATGGGTGTCCATCGCTCGCTGAGCGCTTTTTCCTTACCACGGCCGGACTGAATCCAACAGCGCGCGCTCCCTCGCCTGCTTTTTTTTTCTTTTCGCGCAAGCGGAGTGCCACGCCCCACCTCCCACCAAACGCGGAGGAGGAAGGGGAATTTGTCTTGTGGAGGCTAGACGGCAGGGCAGGAGAGTGGAAAAGCTTTGCGAGGGAACGGGAGGAGAAAACATGACAAAATCGGGTGATTGCGGTGGCTGTAACTGCGGTATTAGTTACTCTATTCAAAACCATGTTGTGGCCTTGCGTTCTGGTGGCGAATTTTTACCGTCACCGGGGAAGAAAATATTTTCGACCGGAGGGTGGACGGTGGTCCTTTAAGCTCCTAATGGAGTAGCGCACGTCGCCTTTTCTCTGTCAGTACTGGGCCGCGAATGTGACATTGACAGTACTTCAAATGCTATGTCTTTAGGCCATTGGAAAGGAACGCACTAAATGCTTATCTCGTGTGCCAAAGCCAGGCAATAAAGAAAAAAATATCCTTACCTCGTGACGGGCTATTAAGAACTTTTGCTAAAGGAACGGGCATCGCCACTGTGTCTTTGCCGACAATACTGTTTGGGTGCGTAAAGTTTTAAATTTTTATTACATCTATTTCTGCCACATCACTTTTGTCGGCATGCGGTAGTAAAGGAACCGGTAGTAAGGGTAGTAATGGAACCCTTTAGAACCAATAGACAAGCCCATGTTCTTCCTTCTCCTTGATTCCTGTGGTTTGTGCAGAAAAAGCAGCACATACTTTGCTGGCCTCGTGGTTATATATATATTTTTCACAGAAAAGAACAAAACAAAATGGGATGGCATGGAAACGGGAAAGGGCTTGGGGTGCTCGGGTAGGACATCTGAGTCCATATTCTAACCTCGAGTCCTAGAGGAACGTGAATCTCTAAACGACAATCCAACACCAAGGTGATCTTTTATTTTGTTCTAATCAAAGCTGGCCTATGAAATTAGGTAATTCAGATTTAACTGCAAATTTATTATTCCCCAGTAAAACTTGGAGATGCAGAGACGTTTCGTTGATGCATTATCATTCTGCTCTCAAATTAAGCTCAGGAAACCTGATGAGCTCTTCACAAATTCATTAAAAAGAACTCTGAATTAGATTAGTACTGAGGAGGAGCTACCAATGTGACCCGCAGTCTGAACATCCGTACCACACAGCATGTCAAACCTATAAACACTGTCCTGCACACTAGTCGGATCTGGAGGTTGCTTTTTGTTGTGGCTCAGATTGTGAACGTATCAGATGCTGACCTACACACGGCGTGTTTCACATATCGGCTTTGTTTCTCATAGCAGTAAAGAAGCGACGAATTATTTCTTGTACGAAGTTCAAAGTGCTGAATGTCCATAAATACAGAGCTTTTCGGCTTTGTTTCTCATAGCTGTCCAGAAGCGACGAATTATTTTTTGTACGAAGTTCAAAGTGCTGAATGTCCATAAATACAGAGCTTTTAACACTTCCATGTCGGTTGCTGTGCTTTGTGCAAGAGATGAATTAGAGAAACGTAAAAAAAATGCGATTTTAGAGCTATGATTAGTGCGTCGAGCGCAAACGAGGTTACCAAAGGGAAGCAGCGAGCATGGAGTTAGCAAATTACCGATATTGCACGAGGAAATAGAAATGCAGGTTTTGTATAAGGTAGATGAGCCCAAAGTCGTAAATGCCATCATTGTAATGTAAACGATTTTCTAATCAGTAGTACAATCCTCAAAGTCCATCTTTCCTGGACATCAGTTTTATTTGTGAGGTGAATATGAAATAATGAAGAATACGTTATGAAGTTTTTCCAGCAAAATGGTTAAATATTGCGGCATCCAGCAATATCTGTCTTCTAAAGGTCGCTTATGGCAGCTGAGTCAAAAATAGAAAACCAGGGGAGAATGTTTTTGACATTGCAACAGCATTAATAGCAAAAAGTTCAAGCCTCTCAAGAGAAGACATACCGATATATTCTTTGTTATAACGAAATTTTGCAACACGCGAGAAATGTGCGCGTATAAACGCCTCTTGGTAAGGTGCGCTTGTCTAAGAATCTGCAGTGAAGGCTTGAAGAATAGGAATCTAAGATAATTGCTAAAATATTTCAGTCACGATCCAGTAGCGCAAGGCCTATGCAAGCAATGTGTCTTAAAACTGCTGTTTTCAAACTGATGTTGGCAAAAATTTTATTCTGAACAGCAAAGCAACCCATTTCCTCTTCAACTTTTTCAGAACTTTCAGAACGCTGCGTTCCAATTATAACGCAGTTTGCTCGACCACCGGTATGGAAAAAAGTACTCGTTCTTGCTACTTGCAAAGAGTAGTAAAGAAGTGCAGGTCCCAATGACACTGGTAATCCAATCGCTTGATGAAACGTTCAGAGTGCTCACCGTTACATCACAAATTGTACTTCCGACACCGGAAATCGAAAATGGGCTTCCTCGGTAAAGGCCCGGTATTCTAGCCACTAGACCACGCCAGATACAGTGTGTGTTAAAGCGGGGCGAAGCACTCAGTCGGAGGATCCTGCAGCTTGAAGCTATGGGGTAGTGAAGGACCATATGACGGCCTTTGAATGAAGGCTAGAACATTCCTCAAACCCTATGCGTGCCTATTTTGCTCCAACTACCAGGAGCAGGCTATCACCGGGACAGAAATCATACCAAGAGTTCATGGACGATCCCGTTTTGTAATAGGACGTTCTTTACGAAAACATTTTTTCGCACACTGTCAAATTATACTACAGAAACTAATATGCCGGAACATATCTACTCATGACGCTCTTTTTTTTTTCACTATAATAGCTCTTGCTGCAGTGGAAAGCCTTCTCACCAACATATGTTTGGTTGTATGGCTGTGAGCAACGCACAAACAAGAAAATAATTAGTTTTCTCTGCATCGATTGACTGCATAATTCCATTTAATATCTATACGTTGCGATATGATAAATTTGCCTCACATATAAAAGTGGACTTGAAGGAAGCTGGAAGTGATAACGTCTTAAGGTTGCCTGTGCGGAGACCGCGTTGTGCTGCTCTCGCTAAATATGGCATGATGTGAAAGGGAGAGAAAGGAGGTAGAAAGAGAAACGCCAGGAAATGTGAATAGGAGGGGGAAGTAATTAAAAAGAATGGTTAGACTTTCATGCAATCTAGCATGTAAGAGAACGGGCTATATTTATCATGTGCTGCGCAATAATTGCTAATTAATAATACAGGAATACATATAACGGGTACACTTTCAGCTGCCATCGTCCTCGACGGTTCCATCCACCAAGGCAGGTGGACATCCCTAGGTGAAGCGGATACTGTCAGAGCATTCTGTGAAATTGCTGCCTCTTTTTGTAGTAAGAGTTACCACAAGAGAATGCCAGATGCAGAAGTGCCAACACTGCATTTGCTTTATAATTACTACATCAAGTAAAGACATCAAGAAGGTGCAAGGCAACTTCCAAGGAGTGCCGCTGCTGAGCTTTTGCATCCACTTATTGCACCTGTGGCGCCACCTTCAGCAGCTGCCGCGAACACCAATTGTTTGGATCGCTTTAGAGGCACCTGAGAGCGCCACATGTGAAAACCTAGCAGTCGTATACTCTGCGCTGTCGGGTTCTCGTGCTTGAATGATCATATTTTTTTCATTGGCTTATTACACTCAACTGATACATATGTTGCTAATACGCTATAACCTATGGTTATTGTAAATAACCCATACAGGCCAATGCTAGAAGTGCATCGTGCATCGATTACATCTTTGCACTAGACGGCGATGTAACCAGCACGTACTGTGAGTGTTACTTCGTTATCACAGATCTCTCCTGGCTGTCCTGTGCGACAGCGCAGGAGACCATGCGTGATTAAAACTAAGTTTCCTTACAATCTGGGCTTTGTTTATGCCAGCAAAACTTGGACCAGCATGTAAGCATTCCAGCAGTGGAATAATCTATGCGTAGTGCGAATTTACGGCAATTACTCTACGGTACTGGACTTGCAACATACTTGGCCACCAACACGAATGCTTTGCGATGAACAGAGGATATGCTCAGCTCGATGCAGAAATAAAACTGAGGGCCGAGTAAATTGGGTTTATATATCTTTCAGCCAGCCCCATGACGTCTTCACGAAAAAAAAATATTTACTTCTGCTGCTTTTAAGTCAGTGTCATTCTAGTGTAACATTTCATAAGCGATCAGAAATCGATGTTCCCATATTAATACTGAAATTAGCCCCAGATGGCGCTACCGGTAAATCATTCGCTAGTCTCTTCGGGTTTGGAGTTTTCGGTCATTTTTAGAGCGTAGTTTTTTGGCACCCGTTCCTGCATTTCGCTTCTTAGTCGCCATCGGCATTGTCCCTCGTAACCAGCTCCGCAGTCGGAACAGCGTGTGTTCTTGCCGCCACCGTTTGACACTGCATGTACCTTCCCCTTTTTCTTCATCCGTGGCGGCGACCGCGTGTGTTCTTTGATTGCTGCACGCGCTCCTGCCGCCACCGTTCGCCGTTGCTTGTACTACCTCCTCCCCTCCCCCTCTCTCTTCCTCCGTGGCGGCGACCGCACATGTTCTCCGTTTGCTGCGCGCGTTCCTGCCGCCAACTTTCGCCGCTGTGCGTGCCCCCCCCCCCCCCCCCCCTTTCGTCTTCCTGCGTGGCGGCGATGCTGTTTTCCGTTTGCCGAAGTGCCGGCTCGGAATAAGATCAGCAATCACGGTGCGTGCATCAAAACCTGAAACGCGGAGTCAAGTTGACTTGTATCGCTAGCGCCATCAGTGGCATCAGTCACCCGCTGCGTTCCTATGTGCTCACGGGCTGCCTCCGCGACCTCCCGATAACGTATGCTCTCTTTAATGACAGTCAAGAAGTGTTTTTGGTGTTTGTCTTGAAGGAAGTAGTGTGAAAATAAAAAACGTTGCCTGTAATTGTACATACACGTTTCATTTCATTGCCTCAATCTATCGATACGGTGACACAGCTTATGAGATGCGTTCAAATTTCGCATTAGGAAGTATAACGCAACGTCGGAAATTGCTTTTTTTTTTTTCAGAATTCGAAGGGGATTATTTCGGTGTTTTTTTGTTTAAAGTCGCTTTAGTTTATTTTAAAGAATATTAATTGCTCCGTGTGACGTCCTCTTTTTCGCTAATAAAGTGTGGTTTTCCTGTGCAATCAAAAGTGATTTTGAGTTTATTTCGGGCTTTTTACGCGATAGCATACTGGTCTCGTTCCACCGAAAAGTCATCGCCGCACTCTAGTTCGAGAGCAAGGTTTTGTGAGGTGCTTTTTGAACGTAGTTTTCCTTTTCCTTATCATGTGCACCTAGAACGACCGTGATTAACGAGCAGTCTGTAGAAATATGGCGGGATATCAGGCTACAAGAGAGCTTACGAGTTTCAGAGATACACCCAGCGGATGACGAGTCTATTGGCAGTATGCACGGTTCCACAAAACATGTTTTTAGCGGATGTTTAAACGCAAATAGCCTCCGGAGTGACGTAGCACGCTCTGTCACGCATTCATTCAAACTGCTTGCAAGCGTTTAATGACCGGACACCTCTGATAGTACCCTGCAAAACGAGAACTTTGTTGGGGTAAGTTCTGCTACATATATTTTTATCTGTCGACTTCGCAACTCGCACCCCGGGGCGAGTTGGGTGTTAACTTTCACAAGTAAGCTTATGTCTACTCTTGGCGCTGGCTGATCATTTACCCTCCCCCCCCCCCCCCCCTCTCCCCCAGAAAAAAAAAGGCACGTATTTGCACAATTTGATATACAGAAGTAGGTTACTGCCGGAATATAGCTTCATGCTTGTTTTTCCTCACGAAGCCTTTCGTTCAGGCACCTACCAAATTGACCGACGTTGTGTTGTTGCAAGAGAGCGCGACGTTATACACAACGCCCTCAGTACATTTAACAAATCTATCTTGATGACGAATGGTACACTGCCGCGTTTGGGACCGTTGTGCTGACGGCAGAGCTCTTTTTCACAACATACTTAGCTTCTCTGGGGCTGAAAATACCACGCGAACGTTTGCGTTCTTTCCTATTTTCTTGAAATTGTGGAAGCGACAATGAACGTAAGGAGTGGCAGCCAAATTACTCTTCGTTTCGTATTTGATGTCACGTTGTTTCTGTAGTTTCTTTTTAAGAAGGTTTTCCGCGACTGAAACCACGAAATCCTAAGGATACCTTGCTTCGAGGTACCTTCGTAGTTGTTCATAAAAGCTATTGGATTATTGGTGGGGGCATGACTTTTCATGTGCGTTTTGCATGCGGAGATTCATAATGCCTCGTTTTGAGAGTTTGAGAGTTTCAAATGTGCTGACATATATGGTAGAAGTGGTTTATTGCATAGAGGTGAATAGTAGCAGCAAACATGGTTGCCCATGAATATGAAACGAATATCAAGAAACCTTCTCTCTGGCTCAATAGTCATGTCGGTAGTCAATACCGGCAGGTGAAACACTCTTGTACAATGGTCAAAATGACCGATGTAGAGACCTGAAAGTGCTGTGGTGTGCAGTTAAAAATGAACAAAAGCTGCGTCTTCGCCAAGAGTAGAGATAAGCTAGCTCGTGAAATTGTGGAAGCTGCACAGATGGTTACATTGCAACATAATTGTGTTAGTAAACATTCCGTTGCCTTCTCTAAAAGACAGCTGGCCTTCTTGGGTTAAAGAAATCCGCAATCCCTCATTTTTATCGCTTTCTGTTCTCTTCTTTTTTCCTTTTGTGTTGTCTCTTAGGTTTGGCGCTTGCGCTACTTTTGCTCATGTTCCGTTCGCAATGGTTGACTGTCGGTTGATTGTCAGTCGGAAGTTAGCGCTTGTGGTGTGTATTCTCCCCACTGTCCGTCGTCCTGTTTTTCCGCTATCTTACATTATGGATAAAATAACTGAACGCCTTGAACAATAATCGTAGGAACACGTAAAAAGAGCACAGCTATACATCTGGATCAAAATATTTTCATGGCTTCTATACCGTTCACAACCTACCGGAAATTGGCGACGCAAATAAAAGCACCTGCATTGCCGACAAAAGGTGACGCTTGACTGCACCTACATGTCGGTAAAGTGCCTACAGAGCATCAGAGGGATTTTTAACATAGCGAAACACATAAGGTTATAAGCACCTATTTTGTTTGACACAGATCGTGACGCTATGCAAAATAGAGTACAGTTATAAGTATTATTATGCGCTTTGCTTTATAGAATTAAAAGTTTTCGCTTTGAGGGAAAGCAATGCATGCGCATAGGTAACAGAATCCGTACCCCTTCTTCCATAAGCTACAATTCATGTAGCTCAAAATATCGCCTTTGTGCTCCCAGGTTTGAAGGCCGGATGTACTTGTGAATTTTATTGCGACAGAACGAGCTATATCGCCATTCTGTAAGATGCATTTATATTACGCGCATCCGTCTGTGTTGCAACAGGCGCGGCGTACCACAAAATGTTCATGTGTCACAAGAACTGTTCGTGGCTACCCTTGGCTGCTCCGCCAACGAGAAGCTATATCGGGCTACATATGACGCACACCGTTCCTGAGCGTAGTAGAATCCACCAGACTCATGTGTATCATAACGACCTACTTTATAACTTCGGCGGCTAGCTGTTATCTGAGGCGCGCGACCGGAATGCTCACCTGATTCTGCTCGTGTTGTCGTTCATGTACTGTACATGTAGCTTTTCGCTGGGCCTATACTTGCCAGGGGCAACTGACTGTGAAGGTCAGACAGTCTATAAAGCGCACACAAAAGGGGGTTTGACGGCCTATCTCCCGATGTTTGTGGAGAGAAGTTGCTGCTAAAAGACGAGTCTTTTTCTCTGATCGGCATATGCACTGCCTTGTATAAAATATATCGAGTGTGTCACTACACTTTTGAAAGGGCAAGAAAAAAATGCTTATCAGCCATCCTTCATGATACTGTAAGTGTGAAGGCAGAAGGAATCTATTACCTTACAAAATAAATTGTTCCTGTTAGTAAGATCTTCGATATTGTCACGTAGTGGTGACCAGGCCACTGGCGACAAAAGAGGAGGTCTGAAATTCACTGAAATAAATTCTTGGGCTGACTTGCGCTCGCAGGACTAAGAAATCGGCCGCGGCGACAGCAGCAAGCATGCTCAGTGAGTCATCGATCTACGAATGCCCCGTTGCACTTGTCCGCGCCCAATTTAAAATGGGCGAAGATCCACCAAGATAACGGTCGAGGAAATCTGGAAAGGTATCAAGAGTTTTGTTTCTCGGCGACCACGCGGAAAAAAATAAGGCGCGTAGCTCACTACAAAAAATGTGAGAAAGCCGCGTCTCGCGACAACGAGCATGAACAACATCGTTCCTTACGTTACCGTCTTAGCGATAAGGCCGAGTGCCGACGGCTATTCAAAACAGTGACTAAGCTCCCTATGGCTCGCGGCGTTATTTTCCCCGTCAATACCTTTTCCATGATGTTTCAATATAAACAGAGAATGGAAAACAACACAAATTTAGTCATTAGGAGCCTTCAGCGCACGTTGTATGGCTTGAGGTGTGCAAAACGAACAATTTCAGGGCGCACGCGTCGCCGCTAGGATGCCGTTGGTGTTGGTTCTGGTTTGTGGGGTTTAACGTCCCAAAGCGACTCAGACTATGAGAGACGCCGTAGTGGACGACTCCGGAAATTTCGACCACCTGGCGTTCTTTAACGTGCACTGACATCGCACAGCACACGAACGCCGTGCTTTTCGCCTGCAGCGTAAAGCGGTCGCCGAGGCCGGGATACGATCCCGTGCCCTTGGGAACAGCAGTCGAGCGCCCTAACCACTGCGCCACCCCGGCGGGGTGCTAGGATGCTGCCGCGCGGTCAGGCAAGACTTTATAGTCATTTGTTTGACGCGGCTATGAACTTTGTACGGCCCAGAGTATTCGCGTAGTAACTTTTCACGTAATCCATGACAGTCTATTGGCGTCAGTACCCACACTTGGTTTCCTGGCTTTTACTCTGCGTTGAATCGCGGGGCGTCAGTGTGCTGCCGGCCTTTCATGCGCAGCAGTGGTAGTCTCGGGCATCCTCTTTACGAGGCAGGTAGGCGTCGACGTCGATGTTGTCACGTGAGATAGCATCAAGTCAAGCGTTGTGGTGGGCTCCGGGCCGTAAACAAGCTTGAACAGGGCCGCTTTGGTTGTCTCCTGGACGGCAGTGTTATAAGCCAAGATCACGTACGGTAGGTAGGATGACGTCCCGGGTCTTGCATTCGGCGTCGACGTATCGGTGCTGATAAAATTATATGGAGCATGCTTTTTCCTTCTAACATTTTTCATGTGTTGCCTAATGGAAACTGACAGCCATGTTATATACGTAGGCTGGTAGCAGACATCAACGTGTTTTCGCTTCGGCGAAGGATAATTTCCTGGGTTCAGTACAGAAGGTGTGATTGTACTTTTAAAAGAACAGCGTGCTCCGTTTACTTATGTCCGCACCTGTACATAGCAAACATGCCCGCAATCGTTTTGTTGAGGCGCTCCCTAGGTCCAATGGTCTGGGGATGGTATACGCTGTAGTACGATAGCTTGTATGGCCGTAAGTCAAGACGGTTTACGTGAGCTCAGCCGTAAATGATGTTCCCCTCGTCTTGCGTCGCTGGCACTCATGACACATAATCACGTAGTGAGTAACGTCGGCAGGCAGTCACAGCCACTATTACTTCTGCTCGATTCACTGCAACGTGCGTGCAAAGTGCAGATGCTCGACTGCCGACTCGTCGCGCAGCACGCGAAGAATTTCTTGCTTCTGCTGTTCCTTCCGAGGCTGTTGAACATTACCTTAGTCTTCCGCATATTGATTTTCAAGCCTACCTTTCTACCTTTCCTATCAAGGTCATCAATCGTCCTTTGCAGTTCTTCTCCTGAATTACTTAGCAAGGCAATGTCGCCAGCAAATCGCAGATTACTGAGGTATTCTCCATCTCCCCTTATCACTAACTGCTCACATTCTAAGTGCCTGAATACTTCTAAGCAAGCTGTGAATAGAACTGGGGAGATCGTGTCTCCTTGCCTAACACCTTTCATTATAGGAATTTTGTTTCTTCCTTTTGCAGAACTATGATTTCTAAGCAGCCACTATATATATCTTCCAGCAATTTCAGATTACTGAGGTATTCTCCATCTCCCCTTATCACTAACTGCTCACATTCTAAGTGCCTGAATACTTCTAAGCAAGCTGTGAATAGAACTGGGGAGATCGTGTCTCCTTGCCTAACACCTTTCATTATAGGAATTTTGTTTCTTCCTTTTGCAGAACTATGATTTCTAAGCAGCCACTATATATATCTTCCAGCAATTTCAGATTACTGAGGTATTCTCCATCTCCCCTTATCACTAACTGCTCACATTCTAAGTGCCTGAATACTTCTAAGCAAGCTGTGAATAGAACTGGGGAGATCGTGTCTCCTTGCCTAACACCTTTCATTATAGGAATTTTGTTTCTTCCTTTTGCAGAACTATGATTTCTAAGCAGCCACTATATATATCTTCCAGCAATTTCAGATTACTGAGGTATTCTCCATCTCCCCTTATCACTAACTGCTCACATTCTAAGTGCCTGAATACTTCTAAGCAAGCTGTGAATAGAACTGGGGAGATCGTGTCTCCTTGCCTAACACCTTTCATTATAGGAATTTTGTTTCTTCCTTTATGCAGAACTATGATTTCTAAGCAGCCACTATATATATCTTCCAGCAATTTCACGTACGGCTCGTCTACACCTTGATTTCGCAATATCTGCATCAACACCGAGGTTCCTACTGAGTAAATGCTTTTTCGTAATCAATGAATGCTACGTATACCGGCTGGTTATTTTGCGATAATTTTTCTATCACCTGGTTGGTGGTATGGACATGATCGATAGTTGAGTACCCTTTCTGAAAACATGCTTGATATCTTCCTTCATTGCAGTCTAAGGTTGTCCTGATTCTATTAGCGATTACCTTAATAAACAATTAACAGACAGTAAGCTGATTGGTTTGTAATGTTTCAAGTCCTTAGCGTCCCTTTCATATGAATTAAGGTAATGTTGGCATTCTTACATGATTCCGGAACAGTCGACTACACCAGGCACTGCATATACAAGGTGGCCCCTTTTTCAAGCACGATATCCTCCCGGTCTTTCAGCAAATCTACAGTTACCTGAGCCTCTCCAGCAGCTTCCCCCCCTTTTCATAGTTTCTAATGCTTTCCTAACTTCGTCCTTCGTCACTGGCGGAACGTCTCACTGCTTTTTCCTACCGCCAATCTCATTATTGTCCTGACCTGTTTGGCTACTGTATAGATCCTTAAAGAACTACTCGGCTACTTTGACTATCTTGTCCATATTCGGGATGGCACTGCCCACCTTCTCCCTTAGCGCATACATATAATGTTTGGCTATGCCCAATTTCTTCTTCATTGCTTTGAGGCTTCCCCCGCTCTTTACAGCATTCTCAATTTTCTCCATGTTATGCTTCCTTATATCGGCCACTTTGCACTTATTGATTAGCTTTGCTATCTCTACCAATTCTATCTGGTCTGTTAGATTCGAAGCTTTCATACTTCGGCATTTCTTAATCCAATATTTCGTCTCTTTAGACAGCTTACTGGTATTCTCTCTTACTATCCTACCGCTTTCTTCTACAGCGCACTCAGTAATGATATCTCTGAAACTATTGGACATTGCTTCTGGGCTATTGTCCTCATTCTCAATATTAAGAGCTGAATATTTATTCTGTAGCGAGATCCTGACCTCTTCTGCCTTCCCCCTCATCGCTAATTCGTTGATGGATTTCCTTCTTACTAATCTGTTTCGTTTGCTCTTCAGATTTAGACTAATTAAAGCCCTTAGCATCATTTGGTCACTGCATTGCACTTTCTCGATTACCTCTACATCCTGCATAATGGTGGGGTTAGAACACATTATGAAGTCAATTTCATTTTTAGTCTTCCCTTTAGAGCTTTTCCATCTCCACTTCCGGTTCTTCCGTTTGCTGAATAATGTGTTCATGATTCGTAAATTATTACGCTGTGGAAACTCAACTAGTAACTCCCCCCTTCTATGTTAAGAACCAATGTCGTAGTCGCCTACTGCCTTGTCTCCTGCCTACTTTTTTCCTACCTTGGCATTGAAGTCGCCCATTAGTACACTATACTGCGTCTTACCTTTCCACAATGCCAATATTTCATCTTCGTGCAAGCTCTCAGCTGCCTGGTCATCATGACTACTCGTAGGTGCATAGGGTTGTAGAATCTTCATTTTATACTGCTTATCAAGCTTAATTATGAGGCCTGCTGCCCTCTCAATAATGCTATACAATTCGTTTATATTACCAGCTATATATTTATTTACAAGTAACCCTACTCCTTGTTCTCGCCTCTCCGGTAAACCTTGATAACACAGTACATGCCCTTCCTTCAGTACACTACATGCCTCATTCGGCCTCCTAACTCACTAAGCCCTATCACATCCCATTTCATACTCTAGTTCCCCTAACATCACTACTAAACTATCCCCACTAACGAGGGGTACAGCATCAAACGTTTGTGGGGTCAGTTTCCAATGGCGGCCTGTCTAGCGCAGCTGCAATCTTAGCACCCCTACTCCGTCGCATGTCTGACCGCCGCCGTGGTCAATTGCTCAACAGCCTCTGGTGGCTGAGGGCCGCAGTTTTATAAGAGTAATCTTGGGAGGTTGCGGCCAATTACGGCACCAGGGTGGGAAACTCCTGTTCTGGTGAGGTGCGTTGCCGGAGGTGTTCACCGGCATCAGGTCGCACCCCAAACCAAGTACCAACTGTAAAACACAAGCTTCCGTTGTGCAATGAACATCCTCGTCATCGTGAAAACCCATGTGCGCCGCTCGTCCTTTTAACCTAGAAAAATGTGCCCTATACGCACGCAATTTTGTCAGAGACAGCGACCACAGCCCTTCCAGACAAGCTGCATTGAACATAAGAATCCAGGCTACCTAAATGCTGAAAACCATACAGAGTACGGAAGCGATCCAAGATTAAAGCGACAGCAACGACTTCAGTTGCGGTCGATAGTTAACGCTCATAAAATTCGGTTCGCTAAAGAAAAGAAGTTGTTTTACAGTTTTTGCAGTTTTGCAGTACCTGTCCTCATAACGAAAGATGTAGTCTCTATTCCGCAGGTTTAAAGCGAGAGTGCTAAATGTCCTATTCTCCAGAAACCTCGGCATTAGCGTTGTCGGCGTAGTGAGCATAAACACGCCAGTGCCTCTGAGCGGTGGTAGTTGGCATGTGACTTGGTAGGAAACCAAATAGTCATCGTCGCGTCGTATAACACAAAGCCTAGTCGGTAAAAGCTGTCAACTAGGCAGGCTCATTACAGATAGAAGGATGAAATTGCTATTGAACGTAATGTTACTGTTGAATTCCGACAGACATGTTCTCCCTAGGCCACACAGGCACGTTTTTTCCGCTTGATTAAAATAAGGTTTTAATTGATATTGTTCCGATCGGTGGACGAAGAAGTCAAAGTTGATCAGATTTATGACAATATTAATGTCGGGCGGCCTCACATGAGGCAGATTATATTTGTATGGTAAGGAGTATGTGTGGTAAAATATATTTGAACATTAAGTTAGTAGAGAATAACAGAGCAACTATTTGCGCCTATTTGAGCTTCAAGGGGAGCTGTAGACGGGTTACATTAACGCTGTGGAGACAATCATTACAGGCGGAACCTAAATATCTCTGATTTTTGGTCTACATGTGTACAGGTGCTTCATACACTGCGTATAACGTTTACTCTGGAGGTCTGTACGAAATAAGATATTATGATAATATTTGCAGTGCGAAATTTCGACTGTGCGGCAATGGTGGGCGGGGTGAAAGCCTGATTCTTGGATTGCATTGATGGTGGTGAACGATGGAACAGCTCATATTTCAAGTGGTTGCGGTAGATGGTGTACGTGGCTGGTACTCGCCTGTGAGGCATCCAAATGATAGGTGAGGCAATGCTAAACAGTGCGCAATGGAATATGTGCACACTGGTGTTTGGTAAACAGGTAGCATTTTGCTGCAATCTTCACCCAGAAAAAATCACGGTTGTAGTGTGATTGAAGGTCTCCTCTAGATGATATAGAAAGGACAAAAATTTCAGTGCAGGACTGGGAGTTCTTGCGATGTATCTTTCTCCTCCGGCGTTCTAAACCGCATATATGGAGACATGGAAATACTAGTGCCTTGGATTGATGCATAAGCGTTATGCCGGCGAAGTATTACATGGAAATAAAACAACCGAGTAATAAGTAGTAGCAGCATTAATTCTCCTCGAGCTGGACAATACGCGTGATGCTGCTGACAGCGGTGCTTTATAGCGTCATCACCGCTCCACTTTCCGGAAAGGCAAGTGGCGTGGTATGCGACACGACTTGTGGACGCGCGGCGGCTCTTGTGCGTGGCGGTCGTCCTGTCATAAAGATAGCGCCCATGGCGAACTCGTGCAATGTGGCTGTCCGGACGCCTGGACGGTGTCGTGTGAAATCGCAGCTGCCCTTCCAAGGACAATCAAAGTGAGATGCTAACCATGTCTCTACCTTTGAGCAACCACTGTTTCTGGTTCAGACTGATCACGGCTCTTGGGGGTGATATGCAAATCCATTAATTTGCACCTCAGTCTGAATGTTTTTACCTCTCATTCCCATTTTATAATTAGAACGTCATCAGGAAATGAAGAACATGTACACGAGCAATAATGCGAACGGGAAGCCGAATTTTCATTATGCACAACAAAATTTACCGAAGGAATGAATTAAAGCAGACTAACTTTCTAAACATACAGAGCTTGAAAGGGCTTGAACCAGCGCCTCTGCTGCAGGGGAGCCCAAGTTGCCGATGCCACACACTGGGGTCGAAAGAATGATGTTTTAATTTAAATCCTAGCACTTGTAGTAATTTAAATTTTGATGTGTCCACTTCTTTCCTCGCTCTGGAACATGAAACTAATGTCATCTGAAAACAAAATGTGTGTGCGACACTTTGGATCACTAAAGTGATATGAGGCGAAAGCCTTTGTTTGAAACACCACCGATTCCTTCTTTACTGTGTCTGCTTCTGTATTCTGTGTGGTGTGGTGTTTGAGAAAGCGCCAAATGAAATGCGCATCACGGACGCCTAGATTTGACGCCCCGCAGAGTCAGCTTCATATATGCGTGAAGCACCTGGTAACGTCACCGGTCATGATAGGACGTGACGGTCGGATGTGGCGTCATGATGACGTCAGTTTCAGTTATTCTACGGGACCGAATTTGACACCATGATGACGTCACATCTGGTCATGGCCTATTACTTCACCAGTTGATGACGTCACATTCTTGCGGTTTTCCGCATAATCTCGCGAAGAAGTATCACACTTCTGGTGGTCAGACACTTATGAACCTATCAGGGCTTTCGGCGTAATAAAATCCGCGACGCAAGATAGCCCTATAAGGGAAGAAAGGCATACCACGTAAATCAAGAGGAAATGAATGGGAAAGGCAGTCGCCATAGCCTTCCGCAATTTGTTCCGAAACTGCCGACTTCGGCATCATTCTTTCGCTCGGTCAGCGGCACGAATGATAGCTGAGAGGGCGTAATGACATGCGAGTGCTATGGCGCATCGAGAAGAAAATGAAGCGCTGAGCGCGCTGGCGACTTGTAAATGAAAAGAAGCTGAATGCGGCAGCAGGTGAGGCACTAGATGTATCCTGGGAAGGTGAGCTTGTTGTCCACCTAAGGTGATCGGTGATAACAAAGGATGCTGAAATCAAACGCTAACGCAGGCAAGGATAGAATACTCGCAGCCAATATTAAACAATAGAAGCTGTCGGGATGGAGTGGGAGCATGGTCGGCAGCCAAGAGACCCAACCGCTACCAGATGGTGAATACTACCATCTATGAGACTTGATGGAAAGCGATGGCCTTACTGTACTCAACATAATGCTCGTGCTTTTGGCTACTAAATACTACAACAAAAACAATAATATTTTACTAAGAACAGTAAGAAAGGTGTACTAATGCACCGCTAGTCAAAGCCACATAGCGAGGAGTGGCAGAGCCCGACAGGTACCGGAAGGCCGCACAAATGTACACACGGCATGCATATGTATACTACACCCAATAAAATGTTGCATTAGATCAGTGCGAACACCAGAAAAACAATGTAGGCTATCTCAGGGAGCTACCGTGCTCTATAGAAGACGTGTATTGACGAGTGTAGTAAGATATAGCCATCAGATCTTTATGCATGACTTTATTCCCCTATGAGTGCGGCCAAAATAATTTTCGTCGAACTTAGGGTTTCTGTGAGCCGAGATATATTTGATGGGCAGAAACGTGGCCGAAATAATGAAAAGGTATAGTTTACAGACAAATTTTCAATGAAGCTGAAAACATATCTTGAAGCAATAGTATCTTTGAAGTACCAAGAAGTCATCTGCGGCATAGTGATAACAGCGTTAGCGGATATTAAAATGAGGTGAGTAAACTAGGCAGTAAGATGATTACCTATTATTAAGAGGTGAAACTATAAATTTGTTGCTTGCTGTTGATAATGGGCATACTAGTTTTCACAATCTCGAAAACGTCATTACCGGCGAAGCTGTAACTGAACAAATTTTAGTCATTTCGTGGTAAACGCATGTTGTTCTTGCTTCTGCTGCTTGTTGTGAGCATTGTGTCGGGTGCTTGGGCCCCGTCAGGCAGAGTTCATCTGCATTTTGTCCTCTGTATCCGAGACTTTGTCTAAATAAAAATGAAATGAAATAAAAAAAATAAAATACACGCATTCGAGAAAAGGCACGAGAGCACTATGCTATCTCCGCAGCCAATCGTGCTAGTGAAACACTGAACAAATTCTCGCGATGTTAACTGCACATTGTCGTCTTCATCAAGTTGCAACTGCGAAACACTCTCGAGCTGTGCATCGCCGTCTCCATGAAGTTCATTCAAGCCAGATAAATGCGCCACGCACATACGCCACTTCCCAAATACAGAGACCGCAGCTGTACCAGATAAGGTGTCATGACCACCGAACGACGAGAAGACAGAAAAGCATGTTTCCGGGAAGCTTACCAAGCGCTAAAGCGAGCCAAGATCGAAGCGGCAACAGCGATGGCGGCAGCGGCCAATGCCTTACGCTCATGAAGCTTGATTCAAGCACTCCAGAACGACAACAGTTTTATCTTCTACCTTATATCTGCTATCGTCATGTATGCATTATAATTTCCCATTTATCGGCACCAAATAACATTACCCTATGCTTTCCTTGATGTCAGAGGGGGTTGCGTCCCCATGCATATACCTCATAACGAGCCTCTCATTTCCCTATAATTGTTTGCACCTTTTCAGTAGAAATTACGAGTACCTCGACCACTATCTCCTTTTCACACTTCACGTGTTCTGTTATATGAAAGATGCACTAGAGACTGCTTTTAAATTACGCCGCCTTTAAGAATTTTTCCACGCTAAAGAGCGTCACGTTGCTGCAGCTTATTGTCAGACAGGACTCACCAATATTACTGTGCGGAATGATAACAGGCAGGCGCAGGTTCCGGCCACTGCAATGGCAATTTAGCGAAGGGGTTATAGTCAATATCCACCCGTCTGCTGTTCCCTGTTATACAAAACTTTAGCTAAAAGAGTTTATTTTCCCTTCAACACTTTGAGTCTTCAGTGCTCATGAAATATTCAAGTGCACAATGAGACGCCCTACTGCGCCCCTAGGTTCCAGGAGGAGAATTCTCAATTCTGGTATGGCGCAGATATTCAGTGCTTGCGGTGATTCAGGAGAGACAATCGGCCTGCCTATTGAGACGTGTTCTGCAAAGAATAAATATAGACTTGCGGCAGTAGTGTGTTTCTTATCTCACAATAATCAATCGCATCTATGAATCCAGTAAACATCGCTCTGAAATTGGCCACTCAGGAATAAACTGTAGTGTTTAATCTGGTAGCGAGGATCATATGTGTTTATTATTGCTTTCTTAGTTTACATGGAAGAGGTAGTCTACAAGCGACGTGCTCAATTAAGAAATTGAGTTGTGGATTCGACGGTGATGTCAAAATTAATAATGCTAGACACACCGCCTACATATTTGTAGGATTGGTTGCCTTGTTTTAACGTTGTGAATTACGCGCGGCTGCTCACTGTACCCAATTTGCTCAATGTCACAATCACACAAGGTATGATTCAATGACATGTTGCCTTTTCGCGTGCTATTATGTTTGTTTCAAAATATGTTCCAGTGGAATGACCCATGCGTGACATTTTTTGTGACGGTGACAGTTTTAATGTCATTCATCACTTTGGAAATAATAAATATGAAGAAAAAGTATAAATGCAAAAAAGAATATATAATAATTCGAGTGCTACTACAGGTAAGATAGGGTTTACGGAAATATTCATGGTCACATGAATCTGACCACAACTACACTATACAATATCAACCAAGCAGATTACAAAGTATATCCAAATAGGTCCAAAACTGCCAATCAAACCGGTGCAACGTACATGGCTTTTAAAGCAATTGGAGAGATTGTGAAAACAAAGCGGATATAAACTAGCTGTATAGGGTAGCGGCTTTAGGCTAAACTTCAGGGTCACTATTAATTAAATATTCTTCACCTATGCAAAGAATAACGTCAATTATGAAATATTTACTGACTGACTCCCCACTTCAATATGAATGAATCATGATCATCATCATCAGCCTGACTATACCCACTGCAGGGCAAAAGCCTCTCTCATATTGCTAAACTTAACCCGGCTCTGTGCTAGCGGCATCCACTTGACCCCTGCGAACTTCTTAACCTTATCCGCCCACCTAACTTTCTGCCGCCCCCTGTTACGCTTTCCTTCTCTTGGAATCCAGTTTGTTACCCTAAGCGACCATCGGTTATCCTCTCTTCGCACTACATGTCCTGCCCATGTCCATTTCTTTTTCTTAATTTCCGCTAGGGTAGATGGAGAATACCTCAGTAATCTGCGATTTGCTGATGACATTGCCTTGCTAAGCAACTCGGGGGATGAACTGCAAATCATGATTGAGGACCTAGACAGGAAAAGTAGAAAGGTAGGCTTGAAAATCAATATGCAGAAGACTAAGGTAATGTTCAACAGCCTCGGGAAGGAACAGCAGTTTGCATTAGGTAGCGAAGTACTGGAAGTAGTAAGCGAATATGTCTACTTAGGACAGGTAGTAACCGCAGATCCGGACCATGAAAAGGAAATAACAAGAAGAATAAGATTGGGATGGAGCGCATTTGGCAAGCACTCGCAGATTATGACCAGCAGCTTACCGGTATCGTTTGAGAGGAAGGTATACAACAGTTGCATCTTACCTGTACTCAGCTATGGGGCTGAAATGTGGAGGCTAACCAAGAGGGTTCTGCTTAAGTTGAGGACAACTCCGAGGGCTATGGAGCGAAAAATGGTAGGGGTAACATTAAGAGCTAGGAAGCGTGCAGAGTGGGTCAGAGAAATAACTCAAGTTACCGACATGAATGAATAACCGAAAATAAAGAAGCGGAAGGGAAAAAAAATGCGTCAGCTGCTAGTACTACTGTGTCTTTATGACTTCCTTAGGCTCCTGTATTTCAAGACAATGACTTGTATTTTTAGGGAACAAATACCAACAACCTTGAATTTGAGCCAATCAGATTACAAGATTACTACTGTGTACTGAGCAGTTAAACCACACAGCCATTCACACAGCTTTTAAATAGCACTGAAACATCATCGGAGAATTTTCTTATGAGATTGCTAACCCTGTCAGTGACACTATGGAGCAACATATAAAAATGTTAAGCTCGCGCCCAGTTTAGAGATTCACACCGCACAGAAAGAAGTGGAAACTAGAGTAATGAGCAAAGAGCAGCATAGAAGAAGCCGGTTCGTGATTACTTTATTCCATGACCTTGAAATAATCTCAGCACATGTATCATAAATGTTGAAGTTAGACGCACAAAACCACTTAGCAGACACAGGAGGAATACTATACAGCAGAATTCCGCCTCAAAAAAACATTCACCGATGGAAAATACTTAACGGGAAACCACCTTCAAAAAGGAAAAAGAAAACATATGACAACCAAGTGGAAGAAAAAAGAGAAACGAAGAAAGTTTTGAAATACTTCAGTAAGCTTCCCTCTATTTCCGAATCTATTCCTTCCGCCTGGAGGCGCTAGTGGTGGATCATGTATGCCTTCTTATATCGCTCTTTTCATTTAAAAGTTTCTCATTCGCTTTAACCTTTAGAATATTTTTCGATAACTCAAGAAATTTATAAACCATTTTATTCTGTTACTTATTTTATCATTACCTTTTTACCTCAACCGGAAATAGAGCGGTCATGCAGGCTAATGCATGCACTTACCTTTGGGCATTATCTTAATGCCTGTCTGCGTTTTGATCTGCTTGTTTATTACTCCAGTAATTTCAATAAACGATCGAAAAACAAAACTTCAAGAACATATCGCGCTTGTATACCTTTAATCCTGCCGAAGTTATGAGAGGTAAAAAATTGGGGTCCATTTGAGAATATCTAAGTGCCTTAGCCTCATATAAGACTGTCGGATAGACAGCCCAGTGTGATTATTAATGCACACAATATTAGGATTGGGGAAGAACAAATAAGGCCCAATGCCCATGCCAACTTTGACCTTGGAAGTTCAAAGGCTCGATCTCTAGCCATTTATCATTTAAGGCTCACGGTAGTATATTTTTTCCCGATTTTGGTTGCACCTGCTTTTTAACACTACCTTCTGGTTTTGTCACCTTCCGGCAAATTACAATTGCGTACAAATGTTATGAGCGAGCCTTGGTCAGAAAAAAATCACATCCCCGTTTTATTTACCCGAATTTGACCAGGACGTAACTTTGCCTTCTTGTTTAGCGCTACCTTCAGGGCTAGGAAATATTTTGTTTCCTTTAAACTGACATATTCATGATATCGGGACTTGTTCTCTCAATGAGTAAAACTTTGTACGTACCTCGAGTTCTCTTAGAGGTTCCATGACTTTTTTTTGCGATGCTCATTAATGACCCCAGTGAAGAATATGTGACCATAATTTAGGCGCACTCCTTTCATAAAAAATTCCGGTCCGTGTCTGACTGATGGTGACATACGGTCGTCGATGTGTGCAACTTTTCAAACGAACAAGTGTTTTTTTTTTTTTAGGCAAATATGCACGTTCCATTTCTTGTTCCGGTAGCCACACTTCACAAGGGACAATCGTTCTAATAAACTAGGTATGCGATTGCAAACATTGCCGCTATTGTTTGCCTTTTCAATGAGGCAGCATGTCGTCAAGCTGTGTTGTGGCAGAGGCCTTTCGTTTACGGGTGCAAGAGGTCCGTCTCTTTGGGCAACTGTTCGCGTCAGTGTAAGATAAAACTGGCGCTGCATACATAGGCTGGATAGATAACAATACCTTGGTCACAGTAGGCACGTCCGCATATGATTAATAACATGGCTCATGATAACTGCTCGTGAATGTACTTGGGAAATATGATGACGATGTCAACGCAGTGATTCGCTCGGGGCTCATAATGATGGTTGTAATGATGTCATATATGAATATCTGGCGGTAACACCTTTCCTGCGTTCTATGTGACTCTCACTTGTGCTTCAAACAATTGCCGTTCCGTCAATGCAAATAAGGAGCATTAATTTGTTGTGTGCCGAAAAGACATCCAAACTCATTGCTTATAAATTCTCTTGGAACGGAGCACTGCCGGAGTGAAAAATTAATTTTGTCAATGATGTACGCATTAGCGATAGAAAAAGAGCCAAATTTAGAATTGCTTTCTTGCAGATATCTAAACGGCGGCAGCAACCTGCGTCGGGATAACAAACTCCAACTTGTCACTAGAAGGTTTTATTCACGCGCCGATAATCACTTGAACATTGAAACAAGAAAAGGCTATTGACGGTGATCAGGTCTTTGTTTTTCTAAATGTGCGGTACATATATTCAAATATATGCACTGTCTTATATCACCTACTGCTTCAATTATACAAAGGGGGCCAACCGCTCCAATAGCACTAAAAAGCAAAGGGGATGTTTGTTTTCGTGATGACCAATGTGAAATAATAATGTAATTTTGAAGATAATTGATTTAAAAAAAGAACAAGAAAACCACTTTTTCCGGTGGAATTCGATAGTACGTATCCCACAAGCCGGATATTTCTAATCAGTTACCTTCATAATCTCATTATTACCGGATGTTAGTAAACAAGTGAAAAATACCTCAACTTTTTCCTTTCATAGGTGGTTTTGACACTCTGCGTATCTCACAACGAGCTTCTTGTGTTTGTACACTTTATTGTTACTACTTGATAGGTTTCTCTACAGGTCAGCACTAATGACCTCGTAGCAATGTTCAGCGGGTCACATTGCTTGTCTTTAATACCGTTTCCTTCCGATGCAGACGATAATATTATCGAAATTTCGACGAAGTAAATGTGATTTATAAGGGACCATCCGCGGAATATAGCTGGTGCTCTTGCTAGAGAAGAATGCAGGAGCAGCCCTTGATTTCAGCTTTTTGTCTAAAAGGAGAGTGATGACGTTCGAATTTCTTCAGATGAAACTTTGTGAGAATATTTTTCAGAGAAAACGATGTAAAACTTCAGTGAAATTGCATGTTGTAAGAAGTGCCCGAGGTTTCAGTTTTATTTTTATTTTAGTGTTCGCAGGCAACATGCAAGCTTACAGGCAACCTCAATGAAGATTGCTAGGCAGTAGTGACTCGAAGCTGCACAATATATCCACCACGCCTACCTCTTCCGGCCAAAAGGAAACATGCGGACTAGTCCAAGTGGGCTTTTAAAGATACATTGCCGCATTCTAGTTACAGAGATGCCACTTGCAATGAAAGCAGGGCTTTAAAAAATAAATAGAGGTGTGGCCACCTAGCGGACGATTTGGACACTACTATGCAATAAATCACAATACAGTCTTTCAGCTACTGTTTTTATCGTTGCTTTGTGGCATGTTTCGGTGTAGACGTCACAATTTTGAGCGAAGAGGATGGAGAAGTTTTTAAATGCAACTTTTCATTAAATCTTGCAGTTGCTACCGGAAGGTGGTATGTTGAAATATAACGTTATTTTTTTTAAGGTGTTTGTGCGTGGTAACGTCGCGTTACGTTCCTCGATCGGCGCGACATTGGAAACAACGCTGTGTCTTCTATATAGATATAATGTGATTGCACCTTCTGCGTATCAACGTGCGATGTCTGTACTCCTTGAAGACAACTTGAGCGGCAGATATCTCATTCGGATTCACCTAGAGGGACGGCGGTTCTTGTTATACGCCGAGGCTTCGTTATCTTCTACTTAATGCCCCCTTTCGTCGCTCGAGATGTCATGAAAGAGAGCTTTTTCAGCAGTGATAAGGGCTCCGGAATTGCAGCATTGTAAAGTAATTCCGCTCAACACCGTGACATAGAAATCTTACCTACACAGCGACTTTCAATAATAGGGCTAGGACTTTTATGCAGTTTGCTTTAGAGTGTAAGAAATGACATATACGCTAGAATAATTGCTAAGCCTGTGGATTTCAGACACTTCCTTTTATTATAGCCGAATAAGAAAGTATAGTTGTGTTCAGGCACACGGGCTGAGGGGACAACATACCATGAGATGGATTGGTTGATTGATTATTCCACAAAGTAAACGATAGCAATTCTCAGAAGAAGGTGCTTTATTGGCAAGCACTAACAACCGTAAAAAGAGGATCTGAAACTCGATTCGTTACTACCACGTATGTGTTATGCCTCAAATAATAAATGAACCACACTCTAAAATTCAATTTTACTGCTCTATACATATTGCAAAAAGGTCCCCTGCCTAAGGTTACCTTCGCAGCTACACTCTTCGCTTTTATTTTTTAATTCTTTCTTTGTTTCAAAAACACTTCTGCACAGTGGGAATTTCGCTGTCTCCTAATTTCTTAACTTAGCCTTCGAGCGACCGCCAAATTCAAGCCGGATGTCTGTAAGAGCTGACCGAAGATAGAAAAGGGGAGGACGGGCAGTGACGTCACTAATCTTCAGCGCGGAAACACGCAGAGACCCTCGTAAACGAGTAGACACTGGGTTTGTGTTTGCCGCTCGGGCCACAGTTGGCCCGATGCGCAATGGCTGCCGATAAGCATCAGCGTGTCTGGAATGGACGAAGCCGGGACGATAAGGATAGCACCGTGCGACGTCACGGTTATTGCTCGCGGCAGCGTGGGCCTCAAGCACCTATCTGGCGCCTATAAAGAGTCACGACACACCGTTGAGAAGTTGTCGAGGAAACTAACAGCATAGGGTTGCGGTGCTACACCGCGTTATCGACCAGAAGAAATGACAACGCTAGCTGTGACAGCGTGCGTTTTGGCATTCGCGATCTGCTTTCCAGCTACGTGCAAAGGTGGGTTTCAAGAGTTTTAAACCCTGCTGTGCTCGTTACCTGAGATGTGATTTCGCAGCCTGCTGTTAGCAGAAAACAATGCCTGCCATCTACAATCTTCGGTCAGTGCTCGCGAGGAACAGTGCCCGAAGTATCTTTTTGCAGTGCCTGTAAAAAGTGTAGATGATTGACAGATTAACTTTTTTCAACTGTAAAGAATTCAGCGCGCTCAACCATTTAGCAAACCACAAGTTCGGAAACATTGCAAATGAGTTTGCAATAACCGTTATGGACGGGCGCGCTCTAGGCTCCAGGAAAGAGAAATGGTTCGCTAATTTTGAGAGGAGAGAATGTTTACTGATAGCGTATAGTAACGGAAAACATGCCTTGAAACGTATGCAATATAGCGACTATATGCCGATTGAAGAATGAGTTAGTGACCGGAGGATGTTTTCCATGGTTGTAATAACCTTGTTGCAGGCCAGTACTACTGGGGAGCTTATGGCTGGCGTCAGTACTGGCAGCCATCCAGCAGCAGCGCCTGTGACCGCGCCTATCCCGCAAGGCAGGCAAGTCTCCCTTGTATCATGTGGCTTGCGTCGTCGCTTAACAATAACGTGTTAGAGAGTAACGCGGTAGTGGGGTTCGAAACACCCACTGTTTATATTACTAGATCCATGTGCGTAACGCTAAATAAAATAATCCGGTGTCGAACGGGTATACCGTACACGGATACAAATTTAACTGTCATTATCATCATCTGCCTGAGCGACTTTTGAGCTATATTTTTCTCAAAGGCATTTCAAGGCTTCGATATCTGACCTGAATTTTCATCCTAAATATGTTTTGCGTTTAGTCTGTGACAGCTGCAGGCCTAGGGCAGGATATAAAGCTCATTCATGTCTGTAAACCTAGGCGATGTCTTAGTTACTATTGTGATAGGGTTAATTTCATGCGTATATCTAATTGCACTTTACGGTTATTCCGTTTAGTGGTGTGACTGAAGAATTACGAATTTTATTCTGCCCTTAAACGTTGGAATCTTACATAATGAATTTTTTTCTGTTACTGGCAGCAGAAACATTTTTCATGATAGTCTCTCCCGCGTTAATGGTGCGGTAATCGATAACGTCCTTATTACGCGTGATATGACTTAAGTAGTCTTGTGTCGAAAGTCGAACTCACCCTCCAAAATGCAATTTTTTTGAGGAACGCACTCTGTTATTAGTTTAGGCGCGCCTTATTAAAGGCACAATAGTGATAATTACAAAAAAAATTATTATCATTCCTAGTGCACCAAAATTCCAGTGGCTACAGATTGTCCTCATGTAAAGACTTCTGCACCAAAGCATATAGTATGTATCATAACATAGGTACACCAATTCCAGTTCGTAATTTTTTCATAGCAGGTACAGCTTACCATATCATAGAACTCTCAAGTAACTGACAGGAGATGCGCATTTTGTTAGGAAATCACGAGGTAAGCAATATTATATGCTTGATTCATTACTACAGGACGCTTTTTTTGTTTTGCAGACGGGAGGCTACGTCCACTCTTGCCGTTACTATTGCTCTGGGCTTCCGGTGCGATACAGCTTTGAACAGGACGGCACACCTTGCTTGGTAAGCTTCTAAATAATGAGCATTCCTGCTGCCCATTTGTTGTCAAAGAGAGTTGCGAACACTGAGCAATGCATTTTTGTTACATATTACATGGATAGTGCATAGCCTCCCATAAGAAAACAGCCTAGACATACCCACAGAGAATATTGAAATAATATTCGGCAGTTTTGAAAAGAGAACAATGGGTAACAAGGGCTATCAGGGTATTGAGAATGCAAAGGACACGAACCTTGGTTATTGTTTTGTTATATTGCCAAACCATGAGAGTGAAAAGGCAGCGTGCATGAGAGTTTGTCGCGTTTGTCAGGCACACAAGTGAACGGTATGAAAAGCAGCTTACATGCCCATTTCAATGGTTATTTGTATATTAGGAGTACTGACCCGTGACCGATTACTAAGTCATATTTGTTGTGTACAACTTCCCCCCCCCCCCCCCCCCTGTACCGCACTACCAACAACATAAATTACACAGTCCCTACGCTGCATTCGTGCGTATGCGCCTCATCGTAACTGCCGCGCACGTCACAGAGTAGGTACCATGGGTGTACAAAAAGCTACGTGAGTGATCAAGCGCAGCCATCAGGCCACAGGGTTAACTCGTGGTGGCGCTAAGCGCGTATAGAACGGCTACGACGATGGGATCATGAAGCCTTCAGTGCGTCGAGTCACGAAGTGCAAGCAAACGGCATCAATATATTCTAAACAGCATGCTAGCAGCAATCCAGCTCTAACCGATTGCGTTCGACATCCGATCAGAGTGTGAAATTTACAGACGTATCGCTCATCAAACGTCCCACGGCGCGCTTTATTATCTTGTGTTTGTTGGCTGATATGGGAGAAGATATTTGCACACGACCCGCATGATTGATTTCATCCTTATCATTACGATCTCAATTTTGGGAATTTCTTCCCGTGGACTCTAAGCAGATATGATTGAGGGTACGTTCCATCAAGCTGTAGATTCCCGTGAGCCTGCTAAATACGTCGGGAGGGTATGCAAATGTACGGTGCTGTGAGAATACATGTGTTGGTAGAACGTGTTTTTTGTAGAAGCGTGTGTCCCCTTGAAGAAAGTATTAAAAAACCTTAGCTCCTTATGCGCCATAATACTAGTACAATACAATACAAGTAATAAAAAAATTCTAGGACGCACTTTCGACCACTAAACTGCGATGAGGCGAAAACCGCTATTGCGTAGTGGTCCGAAGGTCTCCACTACCGGCACCTATTTCTCTCTTTTTCCACACTCACCTTCCTCCATTTTCTTGCGGCTAGATTACGGTATCCGAAAAAAATTTTGACATATGCCGCGCCTTTTTTTTCCCTGTAAATCAACCTAAAATGCCACTGACGCCTTCTGTACTACGTCTGCTTCTGTGTGCTCTCTGGTGCGCCGTTCAAGGAAGCGCCAATTGAAAGGCGCCGCACGACGCTTGGCGCCGCACGACGTAGAGTAAACTTTATATATGCGTGAATTGGCTGGTGACGCCATGACAAGCCGTGACGTAATGACCGAATAGGACGTCATCATGACTTCAGTTCCGATTATTAAATATGGCCGGATGTGATGTCATGGTGACATCCCATTCTGTTATGACGTCACGTCTTGTCATGGCGCCTCCAAGCGATGTCACAGTCTCTCATCTCTGTCATTATTATCGTCACTGTCCCTACCACTAACTACCAATAATTGTCATTATCGGTCACTATCTACCAGTAACTAGCGCCGGCGGTCTCTGCAACCGTGCTGGCATGACGCTAGACAAGGAGAGCTAAGATATATTTCTCAAGTGCCCGGCTTGGCTAAGCCAGGATCATCGACAGCTATTGTAGGACATGACGCCGATCGTATGAGGCATTAAAGGCTTTCTCTTAAAAAAAGAAACTTATGACCGACGGTATGTAATTTTCCCTCATGTATATGTAACGTTTCCTGATGTAATTTTAACTCATGTATGAATAGTATAATACCGCAAGTACATTTCAGGGGCTTCTTAAAGCCGCAGTTGCAGAAATCCATCACGCGGTTGTGCCTTGTTGTACATTAACGTTAATCAATTTGCTGGCCTAAAATTGCATTGGCTTTGGTATTAAAAGTTCTGCACTACAAGAGAGGATAACTAATAAGTCTACTGGAAATTTCACGTTCTCTTCTACTGTTCGTTTATGACCAACCTGTGTTGTGCAAGCGATTGTTCTCTCCGGACACTGGACGAGTCTACAAGCAGCAGTTGTTATCTCGCGGATTCCATTAAAGGAGCGTCCTGAATACCAAATAATCCGCACTCTGACAGCCTTTCCGGTCGCCCCTTTGTAAACATGATATACGTATCCTGTTTCACCTAATCCGGTGCGTTCACGAGATAAGCGTCATTGCGTTCAGGTGTTACCTGAGTTGGCCACTGCGGAGGCAATAACGATGTATGACGATTTGAACTCTTTTTCTTCCAGACTGACCGCCGGATTACAGGATCGTGCTACGCCGGTCGCTGCCAAATAGGATGGTTGCCAGTACAACCACCGGTCGCACCACAGGCACAAGCAACCGCGGCCTCTGTTGTCACAACCGAGAGCTCACCTTTGGAAAGTCAAGGTATACCTTCCGCGCATTCACCTCATTTGTATATTCCCTGTGGCGTTTTCAGTTCCAATTCTGTCTTGTGCGTATAGATGGCATCTCCTGCTTCGTTTCCCTTTCAACGTATGTGTTAAATTTGGGTTCTACCAACCGTAAACGCAGTTACAAGCGGATGACTACAGCTGATGAAAAACAATTCAGTGACAAGTGACACTGATGTTAAGCAGAATATTGCTGCTGCTGAGATATTTTAGTTTCTACATTGAAAATGATTTCCAATTTCGGTATCACTTTTTTAGGAGATGCTGAAAAAGAGAATTTGTTCTTTGCGAATTCCTGGAAATTGTTTGAAAATAAATGTGAATTCTTGTTTTACAGTTGCCAACTAACGCGATTTAGCGGCCGGTATACCGTACAGTTGGAGAAACTATGCTTTAAGTTAGATCCGAGAAATGAGGCTAGCAAAAAAAGAACGACTAAGTGGCAGGTAGGACATTGTACTATGGTATTGTCATTATTGATGTTGTTTACTAGTAAATTGATGTAATGTTTCCTATGATACTTTTGTAAAATATGCTCAAACAACACCACTACCAACCGAAACTACAGCGAGGGAGAGTTAGATTTTGTTTCTTAAAAAAAAAATCAGCGATAGTTTCTGCACACAGAGCGTTGCTTTTTTTGTTTTGAAAATGTAGCCTCTTTACCCAAATTCAGCTGGTTACACTTGTAAGTTACGAAGTAAGCGAACCTCCTGCAGTAGAATTTGTTTTATGCCGAAGCGGCCGGAATTGAAGCGTCACAGGATGAACGGGCATTTGAAGTGCGAGAACTGGAACAGTAAGTTTGTTGCCCTTAACATGTAAACATGTGAACCTTTGTGTCTTCCGATTTACAAGGTTGGAGTTGGCCAAATGAGGACGTGAACAGTCAACGTTGCACTCGTGCCGACCAGGTGAGTGATGCGCTAACATGGAAAGGTTTTTATTGGTTTCTTTGTCTTTTCGGGAACTTTTTTATAGTTTCCAAGAATTACTTACATAACAAAATTCATACGCGGTGAATCTGGTATTATCAAGTCGCGACAGAAATATTTTGTGGCATTTTTGATCCCAACTGGAAATATATAATGGCTAATAACGGGAGTGAGTTTAAGAGACATTTGCATAAAACAGTTAAAAGAATGGTTTACTTTTGAAATTGAGAACTGAGATATCTGCGCTGTGAGTGGTCGTTTCGCAGACAGCTAAGACAAAGCTGAATTTCTCGAGGCGTCCTTCGACTTAGTTAGTGAAGAGCATGCTTGCCTGCAAAATACTGTTTATATAAATAAATAAAATTGGTCTTGAAATAGCCTCTGACGGGGCTACAATAAATAAATAAATAAATAAATAAATAAATAAATAAATAAATAAATAAATAAATAAATAAATAAATAAATATTTTTTCGTTTTTTTTAGCTCAGAAAGTCACTATGTCGATTAGTCGATTATTTTATTCGTTTGGGAGACAATCGGCCATTTATAAGTGGAGATTTATACTTACTGCATCTGCAAGCGAATATATTTTGGCGAGTAGTCAAACGGTGTTCTCAATAAGGTGATAGTTTGTTGAGGGATGATAAAAACGTGGATCAAATGAAATTGATTTACTTTCTATATTATAGCTATCTAAATAAACCCAAATTTCGTTCCTTTAAGCTCTAACCGCATGAGGCGACAATTCGCAGCGACACGCCGAGCGACGCCGTCGCGCGACGGGCTGAGGGCCACCAAAGCATTGACGCTAGTCGTGGTCGCCCAGTTTCTGGGTTTTTAGAAAATTTTGCGTGTCGCCCGAAAGCAGCTTGCGAGGCAGCCAATCGCAGAAAGATTTGGGGTGCTCAACTTCCGTTCTGTACTTTTTTCTTTTTGTTTTGCGTGTGAAGTTTGTTTCTCTAGTCCCGTTTCGGCGAAGAATTCTGGTGCCTGCACGCGCTGAGTTCGTCTGATCCGTGTATATATGAGTGCATCGAGACAATTCAGTAAATGCTTGGAAGGGTAGTAAAAGAAAAAAAAAAGGCTAGCGTGGCTAGATATTGTTCACTTTCGAAAGGATGAGGAGAAAGTCACTGCTTGCAATGCAAGTCGGCACCACAGTTTAGTAGCGCACCGCTGCGCTTTGAACCTTTAAAATATGACGCGTTAGAAAAAATTTCATCGGTGTTTTATCGTACTTCATGCTGTTAGTGTTAGAAATGGGATATAGCGTGATTGCACTCCGCTTGACCAAATGACCAGGCGGTGGTAACAGAGCAACGCGCCTCTCTGTCGCTGAGCCTCGTCTCTCCGTGCGGTATGCACCAGCGACAACGACAGGCGTTGGCGGCAGAGTCGCGCGACGGATCGCTAGGGGTTGTCGCCTCATGCGGTTACCGCTTTAGGAATGACGTATAGGTGGCAGGCAGCAGGGAAAGATAAGTTTTTATGTTTGATGATGCTTTCTCGTCTGCGCCTGAAGGCTGATAGGTGCATGGTTTTATTATGCTATTATGACTGTTAAAGTCAAACACAAATATCGAAATCCGTAGACCATTATGCTAGCGATAGATGAAACTGTAGTTATTACCTGTATAGCTTAAAAAAATGCAAATAAATACTGAAACCGCCACTGATAAGTCAGCAGGGAGCGATCCTTAAAGCTGGAATACCCCCTCCCCACCCCTCCAAAAAAAAAAAGAAATTGCTTATACATATCAGTTGGGAATTTGGGTAACTGCACAGTGAAATGATACAGTATCTTGTAGTGCAAATATATCCCAAGCAGAGGAGGAGACTGGTGGTTAGTAAACCTTATACCGACGTGGCCGTGGCAGTGCAATAGAAAAAGCGCATCTGCATGTTAGCTATGTGATTCACGAAAAATATTCGCAAATAATGTAGCCACCTATTTAATTGCAGCTGCCGGTACAGGTAGTCTCATCACCCTTTACGAGTGAACTTAAGGAGAATAGCTAATAGAAGGGCGGGGGCATACGCCAATTTGTATTGTATGGCCATTGTCCAACCTGGAAAATTTGGCCGGGTTTGTCTTTCAAATTAGGAATTTAGCATGTATGAAGATTTTAATGATCACCTTTAAAACCTTTTTTGTTTATGCAAATGTTTACAAATTATATTAGTTTTTATTTGATTTTTGGTTCACAAAGCATATATCGCCGACGTAAATGGCAAACATTGACTGCAGGAAATTATTTGGAGATGGTAGACATGCCACTTTGAAATATTAC
The DNA here is from genome assembly GCF_055883805.1 of Amblyomma maculatum. Lineage (NCBI taxonomy): Eukaryota > Metazoa > Arthropoda > Arachnida > Ixodida > Ixodidae > Amblyomma > Amblyomma maculatum. The sequence continues at coordinate 123,435,737 of NC_139346.1, forward strand.
ACTCATAAATGCTCACTCTAAGATTTAAAAAGAAAAAATTCTTTGGCTTGGCTAAAGCTAAGCGAGTTTAGATGCAATTACAATACCTCAGTCCGGACACTACTTTTACGCCTAAATGTTATTCGTATCGCACTACAGGCCTAGGTATTATTATGTGTCAGAAACATTCACGGGTCTGTTGTGTTACTCCTGGTTTCATAGGACGACGGCAGAACCAGTTCTTTAGGTCTGAGTGTTTTTTATTTTGCAGGGACATCAATTTTCATAGATGTCTTTTGAACTTGTTTTGCGTACAGATGATCTTTGATTTTGGGGGCAACAGTGACTATATTCTTTGAAATGAAATAGAAGATATTTCTTACTTGTGCAAAAATAGATGGACATTCTTAAAAGGGAAAAGAGGAAGACCGGCCTCATATACGTCAATCTTTCCTTTTTGTTTCTTCCAGCAAGTGCCGACGGTGAGAAGGAGCTGCCGGTACATATGCAAGGGATGGCCGATTCGCCGCGAGAACGAAGCTGACGGAACAGCCTGCCAACTAGTGAGTGGAATTTGGAGTATCAAACATTCTTTAGAAAGCCGCATTAGGAGAATGCATTCTCTCAGGCGCTCCTGATCACTGACAACGGATAGCGCCAGCTTGCATGGTGTCTGAAAGTATGTCCTAAGGTTATGCAGACTTATCTTCCTTCATGCACAAGCTTTTGTCGCGCCCTTATGAATTAAAAAAGAGGCAGCTATCATATTCAGTACTCTTTTGTTTCATGCTCCGCAACAATTGTCATCAATTCTTACTCCCATTATGCGATCATGAGTTCAGGCTTACCATTTATTGAAAACGCTAACATATCTGGCAAAATATTTTCGCAAGTGCGTTCTGAACAGTATTTCTATCCGTAGAGCAAAGTTTTTCTCTGCAACTTTGATTCGAAATTCAATATTGTTTTGTACTTCTTTGCATACCATGTCGACAGCAGCATCCGAAAGCCATTCTTTCTTTCCAATAATTAAAATAATAAGGTGGCTGACTTACTTTTCTGGCCCCTGTTTTCGTCAATGCGAAGAAAGTAATTATGTAAATATGGGCATATGGGTGTTCAATGTCAGGAGCAAGGGAGGTTCTTTTGCGTCTCCTTCTACTATCATAACATCTACTAGGGTCACCTTACCATATGCAAATAATCAATAATGCTGATCACAAACAGAAGACTTCCGCTAAAGAAATGCTCTATATTCTCTATGCAGTCCTGGTGGAGAGAAGGGTTCTGTTTCAGAGGCCACTGTCAGCGAAACTACCCTCTGCCACCGGTGTCCAGGGATGAAGACAACGAAATTGAAGGTGAATATATAGTCTGGTCTTACCGTTGTCCTTAACAAATATAGCTGCAATACTGCCGCTTCAGTGGAACATAAAGTTACCCCATCACTGAGGTCCAGTAGCCTCTGTTGCCGCCTTCTTCAATGTATTTGCTTGATCCTGCATCATCATATTTGCATAAATTACACTTGTTGTAATATTTTGTAAAAAGTTGTTTTATGATTACCAGCGGTCGTAACTGAATGATAAACTACATAAGGTAACTGATAAGGGTGTAATATTGCAATAGCATACACTACTGTGGTGGAATACGGCTACAAAGAAAATTATTACAGCTACCGGCGAAAGTTGACCGAGGTTTGAACCCAATTCTGCCATCTGACTGACGGTACAAACTATAGTTTTGATTGATTGTTCAAGCCCTGCCATAATGCTTAGTCATCATGATTCATTCAGTCAGTAGAACAATTACCTCTTTGAGGCTGATATGCTAGATTCGAAGTTTTCAAGCGCGAAATCTTTGGGGAACCCTTACCTTTTTGCGGAACTCCTGCATTTGGGTTGACGCTAAAAAAACATTTCTCCCTTATTACTAAATTGATACTATAGCTGAAAATGGGCGGTCAAGATTAGAAATTATTGCTCTGAGGATGGCGGATTCATTCACAGTGCCTCAATGTGAGCAAATGGATAAGCTATAAATGTTTTCCTCACCCTAACGCTTTTCAGAGTAATGAAGAAATAAGATTTTAGAATATGACTGCGAGGCTAAATGCGCTCCTTAGTGTTGTGAAGTGAAATCATTCATTCATTTGTTCGCGAAGTGTTACTTGGGAGTACACTAACAGTACCACCTTTGTGTATTATCACAATGAAGGAATGCAATTTTTCATATGCAACAGACTGCCAAATCCAGCTTGTGGCGCGACACCGAAATGCGTGTTGTGAGGTTGTGAAAATGAGAGTTCTGCTTGTATATCATTCGGGACTTCCTGGCAGATCTCATAATTTGTTAATTATATAACGAATCTTTAGGTTCATTGAGATTGTGTTATCATCACAGTATACATCATTATGTGAGCTCAAAATGTGTTAACATTTGCTTTTGCAGGTGGCAAAGTCTCAGTACGCTACCTGAAGTGCAGGAACTACAAAGAGAGGCTACAAGTGAGTTGGTCAAATTCTGAACTTTCCCCGTGCTTGAAGAGGGTGAATTAGGTTTTGGTTTTGAAATTCCTGCTTTCTCCAAGCAAATCGAAAGTAAAAATAATGAAGTGTAGAGGGGCTGTTTGCCATGTGCGTCACAATATGTGCTTTGTTGAAGACGTGTGCATTCTATACTACACACAGAGCAGTAAACGTTCTGGCTACATATTGTTCGTTGAAGTTTGCCTTCTGTCACCATAGCCTTAATGCAAATATTGAGAAAATATGAGTAACTTACGTTTCAGTGCATGTTAAGCTGTAAATTTCTTATTGTTCACCCCATGTTGAAAATTGACTAAAACGTTTCATTCTTTATTTCGGTGCTGGAAACATTGTTGAAAACAGTAGAACATCTTAAAAACATTAGTTTGTGAAACTAAAAAAAAAAAAATTGTCGTAAAGCTTAACTCAGCTTGAGAGATTAGCCATCGTTTCTAGCTCGAGGCCTATATGGCCATTCGACAAAGTGTCGTTTTGCATGCGATTGGGAAAGAGAGCAGGAAAAGCCATGATTTGCGAGAAGATATTAAATTTTTGCCACAAGAACTTGGAATCGGGGTAGTTTGAAGAACGTACACTAAAGGAAGTGTCCCATGGAGAAGCTAAATCGCACTTATAATTTACCTATCCATATGTCATATTCAGGGCATTCATATAGATCTGATTAATTTCTCTACATGCGTTGCTGGACTGTACCTGCCTTAGTTACAGCTAGCCGCTCATCACCGAGAATATTATTGCATAAAGATAATCAGCAATATTTATGGTTGCGTCTTTCACATGAAACACTTGAACTCTCTTAAAGTTTCCTTTGAGATGGGTATGATTGCATTATTTATTCTGCCACCCAGTTTCGAGGAAAACAAAATTTGGTTGTAGCATAGCTCAGCTAGGCCAAGATATACGTAGTGAAAACTACGTTTACCTTGGTTTAGCTTTGGGATAGGTTTGGTTAGGTTGCAGCGATCATAATCGAACGGTATCTCTGCCGTTGCCCTGGTCGCCAGCCGAATGGTTTTTCAACATTTGTCGCGTCTTGTGATTGTTCCCGGAATTCTTGTTTTCGTTGCCTCAATGTATTTGTCGCTCCGCGTCTTGACATCGCCGCTTGGCGTGACATTCTGTGCGGCCTGAGGCGTGTCCGACGCACGCATAACCCTTCGGGAGATCATTAATATGCTGAACAGCCTTTTCACGCCAAGCAACGATTTCGGGGTTCTCGTAGCCGTCGAAGATGCCGCGCGCAGTGCACACGTTCGCCTTCAACTTCTTCACCCACGAAGCGACTCACTAGCAAAGCGCACACCCGCAGTGCTTTATTACGCATTTGTAATATTTGTAAAGGGCATTTGTAAAGTGCAGGCTACAGACGCAGGTTCTCGTGAACGCAAACCAACTTCTTTGGGCCAGGGTTGCACAAATGTATATGTGGTTTTTGTCATTGAACTGCAGAAAAAATATTCAAAGCAGTTTTAAGCTCTGAAATAGATTTATCACGTAGTAGCATGATTGCTCTCTCCACTGAACGGTTTCGTTTCGCATAATTACATGCGCTTTACCCAAATCACTAAGCTTCAATTAGGCGAATAATTCCCAATTATGTCAACGGGTCTACATGGCCAGGGTGGTAGTGTACCTGTCTGGTGACCTAGAAGTTCGATATTTTAATTTTCCTTTTTCTCAAAGATTTGCTTTGTAAATTTAAGTCATTTGATACAACCCCGAACTTCATTTCCTATTACATGTATTGTATGGTTTATTTCCTTTCTCCTCTGTGAAGTCAATGGTGACGTCGAATTTTAAACACACCGATGCCATCCTGGTGACATCGGGTTTTACGTAGGATAGGAGCCTTAATGCTTTTGCGTTACAAAGTATTCACTGAAGTACAACCTGCAAGTATTTTAGTTGAAAAAGGCCGTTTCTGTAAAAACTAACAGAGAAATTACAATATCTTGGAAGACATCAATTTTTCAGAGCATTGGTTTCTTGTTTGAACCGTCACTAACGTTGAAATGGCCAGGGCATATTTTATTCATCTCGCACCTATAAGCAACGGAAACGCCAAAAGAAATGCCAGTCTACGTGGCTGTTTTTCGTTCTGTGTTTTTTCATTGTGTGTTCGACTTTCGCATGTTAAGGAAGAGCTAGTTACGGTAATATGCTACTATTGTCACAGGTCGATGGTGTGGTCCGTTCCTGCAAGTTCGTGTGCAAACAGAAGAAGAAGGCCTTCATTGCGTACGAGAAAGATGGAACACCATGTGCGGTAACAGCATTGTTTTCTATTTCTCTATTTCCGCAAATTTCATTCTTTAAGGGGGGGGGGGGGGGGGGAGGGCGACGTTTTTTTGTATTGTTCCGGCGAATAAAGCAAGCATAAATGACTGCTTCATATTTAAACTTTATAGATCGCACAGAAGCAGCATTTGCAATATTAGAGGAATAGTGTCATTTATTGTTTAGTAATGCAACAAAAGGTACCAGGTTTTTCACTGCTGTCTTTCTAGAAGGCAGGCATGGTATCGATATAAGTGGAAGGTTCTGCCTGGCTCCTTATTTTCAAAGTTAGTTCTGTCGATAAGAAGTCATCCTCTTGGCTTTCATATTGGCTCCCAATCTGTCTGGCAGCTTTCTCATATCTGCAGTTAGGTAACATCAAATATAAATTGGTGCGACGGATTAGCTTATTGCATTGTTGCATTTTGTCTTTAAGTACGCAGTTGTAAAATATTTACAGACTGATCCTGGAGTTTGATAATTTTCCATGCCACTAGGTTCTACTGCGCAACAGATACTGCTTAGTCAAGTGTATAGCCGGGAATTGTCATTCGTCAACCAAACTACTCGCAAGTAATACCAGTTTAGTGGGTGACGAATAAATATTTTGGCAAAATATGCATCTTAGGCTTTCAAACTACATTAAATATGTGCCTTTCCATTATGTTGTGTTTAACATTCCATCAATGTCTCACACAACTTAATCAAAATCATTCTATTTTCGCGAAATTTGCGCTGGTTCCTCACGCAAAAGCGAATATAGTTACGTTGAAAAAAAGGGAGCAGTAGGCGTTGTCTGTATTAGGGTTTGTAACTTGTGTTATTTCCGAATGCAGGCGCTGCCGGGGCAGACCGGGTTCTGTGACCACGGAGTGTGCAAAGCTGTTGAAACTACCGCGGCACCCACTGAAGCTTCTCAAGCTCCTGCGGAGCTCGAGACAGAGCAGACGGCGGCTGTCGTTTCAGCTGTCACCGACAGTGCACCGGCGCCTGCTGCCACAGCAACCACTGAAGAGGCCACTGCGACAGAGTTTGAAGAAGTGCTGACCACCGCATCTAGTGCCATCGAAGAGGAACCAGACACGGCAGCACCCACGGTCAGGTCCCCATGGACTCCAGGTACGTGGGCTGGCAATATTTTTCGAACGGATATAGAAAATGCGATAAAGTAGAAAAGAGGCATGCTCTTTCCTCCGTGCGATGAAGCGTAAGGTATAGAGTCAATAGGACCGACTTCTAGCGAGAAATGAATTTAGGAGGGTGTGCAATATAGCTACAGTCAACAAGGCGCATGTGCCTTCAGAGGCAAAATTGATAGAACTCCTGTAAAGAGACTACAGAAGCGTGAAAAAACCCTCTGTGGCAAGCCATGCTTTTATTTTTATTTTTTTATTTAATTTTTGTATTGACTTATATCTTATTTGTGTTTTATTATTATTATATTAAATGTGCAAAATGTAAATGTGCCATTTGGTAGGTTGCGTAGAATGTTTTTGTCACGACGTGACAACACCTCTAGCCAAATTATTTCAACAGCAGTACTAGAACAATAAGGAAGGAAATAGTTGTACAATTAAGATATCTAGATAGGATTGGTGGCACAGAAAGCACAGGAAATAAAGTTAAATTTTCGAGCCAGTGCGTTTCCAGACTTTGACCTCTTCATAAACTTAGTCGGCAAAATTCACCTCAAGGTCCTTTCTTGCAGTCGATAAAATAAGCACAAAATTTCAGTTAGCAATTAGGATTATAAAAGGAAATCTATAATCTACTTTTAGCTTTATTAAATGCTAAGGTAGTCTCCACTTTCTTTTTTTTGTAAATATTTCGCTGATCACTACGATACTTTGTTTTGTCCTCGACTGTTTTTTAACTAGGATCGATCCTAGTTAAAAACAGTTTGTAGTTCACGATAATACGTTTGAGTCGCAGAACTTGTTTGACTTGCGAGTTTTTGTCCATACCTGTGGTGTTGTACAAACGTATGTCATTGCGCTTAATAATATAAGACATGTGTAATACAAGGCGATAGCAAACGTTTATAAATCAGATCTGCGATCGAGTATTTTTTGTTTGTTGGTGCTGCTTTTCGCCTAACGAAAGCAGATATTGCTGATTGTGGCACATATCTTGCAATAAATAAAGCGAGAAGAGAGTAAGAGGGCACTGTAAAGTTTTTTTTTTTGGAATATCCTCGGGAATAAGATGGGAGACAAGGCACTGCAGTCCATGAAAGCTACACGAGCGTCGCGGGCTCTTCACGGTCCCCGTCGAAGTGGCTCATTGGTTAAGTCGCTCGACTGCCGAGTCCAAAGAAGTGCGTTGGACGCCGGCCATGAGGTCGCGTTTCTTTTAGAGGCGAAATGCAAAGCGCCTGCACATTGCGCTATGTAAGTGCACTTTAATGAGCACAGCATGACTGAAATTATTTGGAGCCCTCCCGTAGCGCTTCAAGACAGTCTTAGCCGCTTTGGCACGTTTAACTCAATGAATGAATCAGACAATCAATCGATCGATCAATAAAATAATGAGTTAATCGAATAATCAGTCTATCAATTCTTCTTTGTTGTGAATCATAGCTCTCATTAAGAGGTCATACTTTTCTGAAACATACATAAGGGATCACAATACGGGTGGCAACTGTGTTCTAACGCGATCGCGACAAAGGCCTCGTTCTCCAGGAAGTGCGGAGTCGACGTGTCCAGCGTCGACTTTCCGAGCGAAAGACCACCGGCATGGCTTTGGCAGTGGACAGGTGACTTGGCTGGGCGCTGAAGCATCGGCGGGGTTGTCTGACGTAATGAGAACCTAGTATATAACAAATTTGGTCAGAACTGCCAAATTGGGTATATCGTTCATGATGGCAGAGGTGGTAGAAATCAGCCTTCTAGGACCAATCTCTTAGAATACTCATTTCTAGTCGAGAAGGCTGAGCAAGGAACATTTTGTTAAAGGAGGAATTAAACCTCAATCCAAAAGCTCAAGTCACTAAGCCAACTGTTGCATCTCTCCCTCTTGTCCCCCCCCCCCCCCCCCCCCAAGACTCCGGATATTTTCACGTTACCACTAGCATCAGCTAGCGGTAGAAGTCAGTGTTTTGCTCTGTTAGCTGTTCCGCTACGGCTGACAGGTGTCATGTCACGGCGAGTATGCCGAAGACGAGTACGGCAAAATAGTAGACACGCTTGCACTTAGGCATACATTAACGTACTAGTGATTAAGAGGTGCGTGTACCCGAACGAGGAATCGCACTAGGAATCGACGAGCGGGAGAAATAACGCTTTCAGTTTTTTAAAGACGAAGCTTAATCTCCCCTTCTAGCACTCTTAATCTCCCTTTTACTAGTCTCATGATTGTGGCGCCCTTTATCCTGCAGCGGTGTAAAATCAATCCTACGCGTTCTGTAGCACATGTTTCTATCAATACAAAAAGAAGAGAAAACGAAAACAAAATCCCCTGTTTATGGTTGACTATGTGTGGCTCAGTATCTTAAGTCACTATTTTTTTTTTCGCAGGTTTCGTTGGAGTTAAGTGTGACAGGGCCTACCCGCCTAAAGTGGTAAGTCTATTGCGCTATGCGAGGAGAACGCGAGAAGTTCTGCTTTAAGAGTATATATCAGCTTATTGTGTGCATTCCCACATTTTGTTTGAATATCAGGTTGATGGACGAGCGTTGAAGTGCCGATTCTTGTGCCGAGGATACCCTTTCATACGTATTGGATTCGAAGAGGATGGAACACCTTGCTTGGTGAGCGCCACTTTCAGGAACTGCGAACTTCAGGCGCTGTATGTCGGGAAACGCGGTAGTCGTGAGTGCTATAAATAACATTTTAAACAATTTGTTCGCCGTGTTATGACTGAGCACGGTTACTACAAGCATGGTGTTGACGTCAAGTTCTTCATTTACATCAGTACTCCATCGTAAAGAGTCAGCAATGTTTCAAGCTCGCATGCACGTCAGTATCTAATAAAAAGCCCAGAATGCCGAAGAAATTTCTCACGAAAGTTAACTTGTAAATAGCTTGTATAAGTAAGAGTTGATTTTTTATAATATTGACATTCGGAGGTTCGAAGTTATTCCGTTTATTTGCATATGCGATCTTTTTTCCGTACAAAGACACAAACATGGCTATTTGGTAAACCATCACATGTAGAATTCCTTTTCTTTTGTGCCAGTGATCATTGATTAGAATTTTATTTACTTAATAAAATTTACAGGCTAACCCATTAAAGCACGAATTATTGTACTGATATTGCAGAAAAAGAAGACAGTGGAGGGCGTTTGCTTCAATGGGAACTGCAAACCACTTCCTCCTTCAACTGAGTCAACTACAACACTTAAGGAAGAACCAACCACTGTTCAGTCATACGTGACTGAGGCAGCTGAAGTCAGCACTTCTGGAGTAACAGGAGGAGAACCGGATGTTCGTGAATCCACAGACAGCATTGAAGCTTCTTCGACTCTAGCGACGACTACAGAAGGTCAAATTTCTGATGCTACATTAGAAACTGAGAGTAGCGGATCCACCCCTGCTGATGTTGAAGGCACCTCTGCAGCCACTGACAGCAACACAGCAGCAACCGAAGGCGAAGTTTCTGATGCTACATCGGGAACCGAAGATGGCGCGTCTGCACCTGCGGATGTTCAGCAAACCTCTACTGAGAGCGAGATCGGCAGAACAGATACAGAAGGTGAAGTTTCAGATGCTAAATCAGCAAGCGAAAGTGAACCTTCAGCAACAACCGACGTTCAAGGAACCAGCGTTCCCATTGTTAGTGAAGCTCAGCAGAGTTCGACGACGGCACCCTTAGTGACAGCAGGCGAGGAGTCGCAAAGTGTGGCTGAGAGTGGACGCGCATCCACTTCAGCTGACGAGGTTACACGCTCTATCGACAGCAGCACCGGACTTCCAGAACACGGAGTAACCTTTGACGAACAAAGCACACATGACGGCGAGCCGGCAGGTCTGACAGAAGCAAGTGAGTCGACCGCTACATTTAGGGGACCTGATCAAGAAACAGTTGAATCATCAACCCAAAGTCAGCTTCATCCCACAGAAGCGGCAGCTGAGGCTGGAGTTGTCTCGACGGAGTTCACTTCCACTCAGCAGGAAGACCTGGAAAGCCCAACAAAAACCTCACCTTCCGATGAAGCTGACGGGACTGCAACCGCTACAGGGGGCCATGCAGAAGTAGAAATAACAACTACTGGCTCTGAACGCACCAGTTTCGATTCTGAGAGTTCTACGCAACTGAGTGCGAGAGAAAGCACTCAGGAGCTGAAAGAGGCAGAGACGGAGAAACAAGAAGCATCGCTTCCAACCACAGATGCGTCGGCAGGTCATGAAGAGACGGATGAAGTATCCACAGGGGCGGAAAGCCAGGAAACTACGATACCAAGCATATCTGATGTCACCTCCGCTCCAGTTGTGACCACACAGGAATCCTCCGATGATACTTCATTTAATACCGATGATTCGGTACGTGATGCCCCAACTTTGTCAGGCAGTGAAGTAGCTGTTACGACTTCTGCAACAGGAGGGGCTTCATCTGACGACACCATACTAACCACCGAGGAAGCAAAAGTTATCGAAGGACGTAGTGAAAAAACTGCCGCGGTAAGAAGCCAGGAAGACCTGACTACTTACTCTGCTGAAGGTGTGACCGACGCTACAGGTGCCGGCACAGAAGCCGTAATTGACGAAAGCTCTACAGATAGCGGTGCTGCGGCGAAAGAAAGTGAAAAAACGAAATCTACAACACCGTTTCTTGGAGACGTTGCCACGGAAATTCGCTCCGAGGAAGATCTCACAAGCGGAGTTGCGCAAACCATTGTTGTGAGCCCTAACACGGCTGCCACAGAAGTATCTGCAGAGAGCGAGGTTACTGCGTCTGAAGATCCCGTGAATCACCAATCGGAAGGTGCTACAAACACGCCGTTTTTGAACTCTCCTGCTACTGAGTCCCTGGAGGAAGTCATCGGAGGAACTGGACCTGTTTTTACCGGGGTAGCAACAGAGGATGCTTTGACTTGGGACGAGTCCTCTACGGTAAAAGCAACAGAAGTTCCCGTCCCAGGTGAAGCAGCTGAGGCCATGACTGCAGTGGCTGAGCCCGCCACAGTAAAGATTATCACAACCGTCACACGCAAAGAAATTGTCAGGCCCATTGAGACCGACGGATCTCAGCCCGAGGCCACCTTAGTGAAGAAGACTACCACCACGTCCGTGCAGACATTACCAGTTTCGGAGCTTAACCAAACAGCAGTATTTAGCCCTGTTATTCCGGCAGATGGATCAGCCAATGAAGGCAGTGTTGCTGAAGGTGAAGATGTATCCAGTACAGACGTGGTGAGCAGTGGTCCATTGCTAGTGATAACAGACTTTGTTCAGAAAACAGCGTCGTCGTCGAAGGACCTGGTAACGACACCAAGCGTGCCAGAAGATGGTACAGCGCCAGCTGAGAGTGTTACTGAGGATAACGTAAGCGTGTAACATTAGAGTGGGCAAAGAATACTTGAGTTGGGCGAGTTATGTTGAATCAGCACAATCAGCGTCAGAACCAAATATGTGCCGGAAGGTTATCCGTCTTGTGAACATGTAGAGATGGATTAAATTAAATATTTGAGAATGTCTGGACGCTCGTGCTTTGAATATGCGGAATGAGAATTTGCAGCACTAAAGAGTAAACGTGATAGATTGGCGCTTTTGTTGCTGATAATGTTCCTAACTGGGATGTGCCATTTTAAGGTTGTTATATTTGGAAGTTTAGATATCCAACTCACCATTTGCCTGGGCTTACCTCAGTACGTGCATGAAAGTCTGTCTACAATCTTGTAAATTCATTTATACTTTTCTTAGAGGATCTATTTTTTTTTTGTTTGATTATTCTACGCCCGGATTTCTTCTTTCCAGCCACTTTGCGCCTATCAAAGTGTGGAATAAACAGCGTCAGGAACTGTAGCTGAGGTTTAGTGGTTAGGCAATGCCAAAGAGCAGATGAAATTGATTATTAGGTTTGGACATTCAAATTAGGCGGTTTGTCAGCAGTGAGTGGGACGAACGAATATGTACAATAGTGTTTCTTAGGTCAGTATTTCAGAGAACACAGAAAAACTGCAGAATGCTCCAGGCAACCACCAATATTCATATGATGTCCACAAATAATCGCAATGTCCTAATATCGCTTGCAGATATTGTAGCGACGTCCAGATTATTTTTGACGATCAAACGTCAATAAAAGGATATTCACAAATATCTTTGTGAAGTTCTTTTTTTCCGCATTGCTTGTACTTACTTTTACCTTTACAGAAGCTTCTGCTGTTGTTTGTTCCAATTTCAAGAGGCCATAACTGTTGCACATTACAAAAGCATGCCATTAAGAAAAATATTCCCGCGTGGTTATCCATTATACCATATCCTGTATGCCCCGAGGTAATGAACATCGCAAAAAAAAACACGCACACCCGGAATTCTGCATTATATCTCGAGCGTCCAAATGTGTTGGTTGCTTTAGTGTTTCTGCACCATTTATGTCAGCATGTTTGCCACTGCTACTCAATTTGTAATTTGTACTTACACTGTCTATACAGGCAGTCAAGCTATAGTCGTTGTGGTCGAACTATGAGAAACATGATGAGAAAAAAAATGTCACTGCCCTCGCCAACAAAATTCACACACGGTGGGTGCAATGCCGCAGAAAATACTGTTGAGTAATAAATACACAAAACAGTAAAATATCTGAGGAAGCGTAGCAGGATGCCTCCAGTCGCCTTGTTATATCAAGCATGCGATTTGAAGAATTTAACATCGCTAGTATGCACCAATCTTACCACAAGCATTGTGACACAGACTGCTTGTAACGAGCCCCTGTCGACGTGCCACCGAACAATAAAAACACTGGTGCGCGGCGCCAGATTCGCTCAACAGCAACGCTTGGACAGAAGGTAAAAACTTCTAATCGATCACCTGGAAGGCAAGGCGCGCCCTTTAATGTGCTGCAGTGTTCAAGCGTCAGTTTTCGTCCTTCACCTTAGTGCCGCCATTCGTCGGATACGTGTCCGGGAATCAAAACTCTGAGTCCTTGAGCTGGAGTGAACGGAATGTGTATTTAAACGTCATTTATACTGATTGTACAAAATAGAGGAAATTGCACGGGGGCCTAAAGCTACTGGCTACAGAAAACTGCCTTCGCACAGCGACGGCTAGGGAGATTTCGCCATGTCTCTTCCAGTCGAGCAGCACAGCACTCGACGGACGCTCTGGCAGTCTCTCTGACAAGCGGCAGCGGGCCTTCCTTTTTAGGCCAGGAAACCGTTGGCGCTTAAACTGTCCAATCTGAAGGCCGCAGTTGGCTGCGGCCTAAGAGGTCTAAAAGCGAGTGCGCTGCTCTCTCGCTTCAAATCTGCCGCGTCGTGAAATGAAGATGAAGGCCGGGCACAGACGCCGGGCTGTCCATAGAACATGTTCTGGATTGCCCGAAGCCGAGGCTTCACCTCACTATTCCGGTGACATGCGGAGCAGCACCGGGCCTTAAAATGGACGTCAGGCGCTCGCCGGCAGCCGCTCAGCTCCAGTCGTTGACCGCTGCAGGAGCCGTACGAACCGCTAGAAACCAGATCATAACAGCTCGTCCGCCGCCTACAGAGGTTTCGAAAGGGATCTCACCCGACGGTTCGCTTGCGGCTGACACCGCTACCTCGACGGCGCCTGTGCATTCTTGATGTCCAGTTAGTCGAGACGCCTCAGCTCTAGAAACATCGTGCTCTGCGCGGTAGCTTACCTTTAGGCCATCTTTAGCTGTGAGAAATTTATCGTCGAGCGAGTGAAAGGGATTTATTCCTTGTAAAAAAAAAAAAAAAAAACCCTCTGTTTAGCGGCAGCTGCACTTTCGTCTGCTCGCACTGCTCGCGGAGCACCAGTAATCTCGAACTCTTCGTCTACGTCACGGTTTACATTATTTTAGCTATTTGTATGGTAAGGAAAAACTGAGTTTGATTCACATTGAGCGAAAAGAAGTTGTTTAACAGTGAAACGAAATTGCAATATATGCGTCTTGCGCTGCCGGGTAAGTATAGCAAAGTTACAAAGTGAAATTCTATTGGAGTTTGCTAACATAAAAATTGTGACGGAATTGTCTGCGTCCTATTGAGGCTGCTTACAGCTAGTACATTCCGGTAAGCAAGAAAATTCGGCAGTAGAGGCCCTCCTCTATCACTGTTTTGTTTTTGAAGTATTGATAAAAGGAATTAATAACAAAACGATTGGTATTCCGTATCTTACGCATTTTAAGGAGGAATTTGGAGATAAATTCTGATTATATTGTACAACGTCCTTGTTTTATTAAAAAAATATGATTAATAAACGCATTTCACACGACAAATATCCGATGCCGACTTTGTTTCCTATATTAAATATTGTGCCTGACGGTGACTATCTTGCTTGCCCTATCACCGAGGTCTTTCTTGACCGCAACGTCATTCTTCCTCATCTAATCGTACGCGTTACACAGAACAGCACCTACCTTCCTATCCTGAACTTCAGTCTGTCACCCCAAGTTCTCCCCGAAGGAATATCCCTTGCTACCGTGTCCCCTCTCACAGACTGCACCATTTGTGCACTCACTCCTGGCCCACATTCAAGCGTCCTTCCAACACCCGTACTTCCCACCACAATTACCGACCCTATTTCCGCAATGATTGCCTCTGACCTCAGCCCCGAACACGCTCAGGACCTGCACAGCCTTTTGTTATCCTTCTCCGACATTTTTGACTTTGCTGCCGGTTCTCTGGGCCAAACATCAGTTGTGACTCACCGCATTGACACTGGCGATGCAAAGCCTGTACATCGCAGGCCTTATCGTGTGTCCCTTTCTGAGCGCCAAGTCATCCAGCAGGCGGTCGACAAGATGTTGGCCAACGATATCATCGAACATTCGAACAGCCCCTGGGCCTCTCCTGTCGTGCTCGTTAGAAAGAAAGACAACAGCTGGCGCTTTTGTCTCGACTATCGACATCTGAACAAGATTACAAGGAAAGATGTTTACCCGCTGCCGCGAATAGACGATGCCTTGGACTGTTTACTTGGAGCCCGCTACTTTTCCTCCATCGACCTTCGTAGCGGCTACTGGCAGATCTCTGTTGACGAACAAGACCGCGAGAAGACAGCTTTTGTCACACCCGATGGACTTTACCAATTTAAGGTTATGCCTTTTGGACTTTGCAACGCCCCTGCTACTTTTGAACGAATGATGGACTCCTTACTCCGCGGCTTCAAATGGACGACTTGTCTATGTTACTTGGATGACGTGATTGTCTTCTCGCCCTCATTCGAAAGCCATCTTCGTCGCCTTTCTTTTATCTTGGCACTTTTCCGCCGTGCCGGACTTCAACTGAAGTCAAAGAAGTGCAGTTTTGGTCGCCGCGAACTTAAAGTGCTTGGCCATTCGGTGAATGCCACCGGCGTGCAACCTGATCCCGACAAAGTTCGTGCTGTCAGTGCGTTTCCATGTCCCCGTTCACCCCGTGATGTCCGCAGCTTTATAGGACTGTGTTCTTATTTTCGCCGGTTCGTCGCAAACTTTGCCGCTGTTGCTCGTCCTCTCACCAATCTGCTGAAGAAAGGCGTTCCTTTCTCATGGGGACCAGAGCAGGCTAACGCATTCTCCACCCTCATCGCTATTCTCAACAATCCTCCTGTGTTGGCCCATTTCAACCCATCTGCCCCAACGGAACTTCGCACCGACGCCAGTGGCCACGGGATTGGTGCAATTCTTGCACAGCGACAACACGGCCAACATTGCGTTATTGCCTACGCCAATCGTCTCCTGTCATCAGCAGAGCAGAACTATTCTATTACGGAACGGGAGCGCCTGGCTCTCGTTTGGGCCGTTGGAAAATTCAGACCCTACTTGCTTGGCCGACCCTTCACTGTAATTACCGATCACCACGCCTTATGTTGGCTCTCTTCCCTCAAAGATCCTGCTGGCCGCCTCGGCCGCTGGGCACTGCGCTTGCAGGGGTATACCTTTTCCGTTATATACAAATCCGGTCGGCTTCACCAGGATGCAGACTGTCTGTCCCGTTATCCAGTCGATCCCCCTTCCTCTACTGACCATGAGTCGGACCCCTGTGTCTTCTCTATATCGGACTTTTCCCACATAGCCGACGAACAGCGGTTGGACCCAACCCTCAGTTCTCTTATCGACCGCCTCCGCACACACAGCCGTGACTCTTCCCTCGCCCTGTTCTTCCTTCATGGGAATACGCTATACCACCGCAACATGCGACCTGATGGCGCTGAGCACTTGCTGGTCGTTCCCCAACACCTACGCTCTGCCGTTCTCGAACAAATGCACGACGCCCCTACAGCTGGTCATATTGGCCTCTCACGCACATACGACCGCGTGCGCCGGCGTTTCTTCTGGCCTGGGCTCTACCGCTCTGTCCAACGTTATGTAGCCGCTTGCGACCTCTGTCAACGCCGGAAGAAACCCCCTGTGCTACCACCTGGACACCTGCAGCCGATTGCTATCCCGACTGAGCCATTTTCTCGTGTTGGCCTTGACCTCCTAGGGCCCTTCCCCGAGTCCTTGTCAGGAAACAAATGCATCACTGTGGCCACCGATTATGCCACGCGGTACGTGATCACTCGCGCCATTCCAACCAGCTGCGCCACAGACGTTGCTGACTTCCTTTTGTACGACGTCATACTACACCATGGTGCTCCCCGTCAACAACTTACCGACCGTGGCCGCTGTTTCCTTTCCCGAGCTGTTGAAGAAATACTTCGTTCTTGCTCCGTTCGGCACAAGTTCACCACTGCGTATCACCCTCAGACGAACGGCCTTACGAAGCGTCTTAACCGCACACTCACCGACATGCTCGCAATGTACGTATCCGACAGTCATCGCGACTGGGATATTAGTCTGCCATTTGTCACCTTTGCATATAACTCTTCGCGCCATGACACTGCTGGGTACTCTCCATTCTATCTTCTCCTTGGAAGAGACCCGTTACTGCCTTTCGATACTTTGCGTCCCGCCGCTGGCACCCGTCACATCCTCTGCCCGCGATACCATCGCCTGAGCCGACGCTGCTCGCCAGATTGCTCGTCACAATCTCACCATCTCTCAAGAAGCTCAAAAACGCCGCTACGACGCTCACCACCGCGATGTGCACTATCCTCCCGGATCTCTGGTGTTGCTCTGGCTTCCATGCCGTCGTGTGGGGTTGTGTCAAAAACTTCTGCCCCACTACACAGGTCCTTACCGTGTACTACGCCCAGTGACCGACGTGACCTATGAGATTTCACCGCTCCACCCAAAGGCACCGACTGCTACACCCACTTCCGAAATCGTACATGTCGCCCGCCTAAAACCATATTACTCCCCCTCCACATCGCACGCCTAATACGCACCGGGACGTTGCCTTTTGCAGAGGGGGGTAGTGTTACCTGGAAACGCGGGGACCAAAGTGATGTGCTCACTGACGAAGACGACGACCTAGGAACACGGGCACGACAAAGCGTTGAAAAAGAGGACGACGCTGACAGAGTGAACACTGCACGGCTACTGAAGTCTCAGCGTCAAATTCAGCCCATCGCAGTGCTATTACATTAAGTACATCCCCGTAACAATATATTTGATCCTCTTAAATTACCTGTCGTTGATGGTGTAATTAGGGTGTGACGGAGTTTACCATCGCCATTGTTAGTGACGGATTTTACGTATGGTCCGTGGGAAGCAACCGGTTCATTGGCTAAGTGAGGACCAAACGTTCCCATTGAGTTCATATCGCAGCCATAGGAAACAAGTTCGTGCGACGCCCAGCAAAGCTTACCTTCGAGACGGCAACTCATATTGTAAGGAATTGCATGATTTGCGGCTTGCTGCTTTGTTTATGCTGTAGTCACTTTGACGTCAGAAATAGTGAAATGGAAAATGAGCATCTATTTGAAATGAATTGGTATAGAATAAAACACTAGAAAACCCGACATGCGCTAATTCCCTGGAAGAAAAGCCTTATATGACTTAATTTTTTCTTATCCTTCCGATCAAAACAGACTGTTTTCATGCTTATGTATCGATAACCGTTGAGGACGCGAGACATTATTAGGAGTAAGAGGTTTATCTTAGGCAAAACTCTACTCGCCTAAAGATATTACTTTTGAATTCGAGAATAACGTATAAAAATACAAATGTACTCTATTTATTATTGTGTGCAGTTAGCGACTGTACTTTATATGGCAATGTAGTCAGCCGTTTTATTTCTCTTATTTACTCGTCGAGTTTTGTATGATGCAATTTATCTCTAGTGTTAGTCAGACACATACTGATGGCACACTGAATATAAATATTATAAGCAAAGTAGTCTAACTTTATTTATTTAGTATTCCTCAGAGGTCAAAAAACACAGGGTGGTCTAAATTTTCTA
Source organism: Amblyomma maculatum (assembly GCF_055883805.1). Classification (NCBI taxonomy): domain Eukaryota; kingdom Metazoa; phylum Arthropoda; class Arachnida; order Ixodida; family Ixodidae; genus Amblyomma; species Amblyomma maculatum. The sequence goes on from NC_139346.1 coordinate 123,453,974, forward strand.
ACCTCCACCACGTCGTACCTCAAATTCGATGTCCCTTTGAGATGATAAACCTCATATACCATATAGAAACAGAATCGTTATGCTTTCTTTACTATCTATTTGTTGCCTGCTGTTCTTTTAGCATGTGCAATGATGTATGTGCAGCCTGTAAAACGATGCATCAAACGGTAATATGCAACCGCATCAATATGATAGGCACTAGACTTTCCAAGCATAAAATGAAATAATCCTAATGAAGCGGTTCTTATACATTTAAGCACGAGTATAGTTGTCTCTGTTATATTTGCAAATGACATTTGAATAAAGTGTGAAGAGAAACATGTGGACGGGGAACGTTCCAGTCAGTGGCCTCATGATCGCTGCTCGTGTTGGACCTGTGTTCGCTATCGCGAATATACCCACTCTGAGTACCTGAGTATCTCAATAAACCTCCATCTTACATTTGATGGAGGTGCTGGGTAAGATCTATTCTCTCGCTCTGGAACTCCGCAGGCGCACGTTACCACCTCATGCGATGCCTGAAGAAAGCAACCACCAAGTCGTACAAGTTGGCTCGCCCATCATCAGTCCCGATTCCCTCCGCCAGTGAGATACCGCCATCTTCAGCGGCACTGACGACCATGACGTCGAGGACTGGCTCACATCCTATGAGCTGGCGAGCGCTTACAACAAATGGGATGTGGAAACTAAGCTAAGCAACGTGATTTTCTATCTTACCGGGGTAGCAAATTTATGGTTTCGGAACCATGAAGTAGACATTCCATCATGGTCCTTGTTCAAAGCCAGCTTCTCTGAAGTTTTCAGCCATCTGGCGGTGAGGAAACTCCGCGCTGAACAGCTCTTCCGTGCGGGTCTTAGCGGTTGGCGATAATTTTACGAGTTACATTGAGGAGGTCGTCGACTTGTGCAAGCGCGTGAAAACACAGATGTCAGAGGCCGACAAGATTAAGCACATTCTGCAAGGCATCGATGACGACGCCTTTCAGATGCTGACTGCGCGAGATATCCGCACCGTTGCTGAAGTGGTCGCAACGTATCAAAGTTATGATGAACTGCGCAAACAAAGGGCCATAACTCGCGCGAACACCATGCACTCTGAGTCGCTTGCTGGCCTGACAGATGCAGATGAAGATTCTGCGCTCCTGCCGTAAATCAAGAAGTTGCTCGACAGCTCTCCCCTATGTCCTGCCATGGAGAGCCTTCATCCCACCTAGCTCCCAGTGTGCTCCAGATTATTCAAGAACAGTTAGCTGAATCACTTCCTCCAGCCCCTCAATCCATACCTGTCGCAGCCCCGTTTACATATGTGGCTATTTCTGCCCGACCACCACCTACATATGCCACGCTACAACCTGCCTACGTTCAGCCGCCTCCTGGTCCTGCTCGAGAACCTGCGCAGTTTATTCGACCGGCTTCAAGACCGCGCAATCCCTGGCGCACGACAGATAACCGGCTCATTTGTTACACTTGCGGACGGGCTGAACATTTTTCCCGTTATTGCCGAAGCCATCTCACAATGTCAGCACCACCTACTCATGGTTCTGGGTACTGGTCTTTACCGCCTCAGTATTCCGCGCCTACTGAATCTCCAGCCAGCCGTCATTTCTCCCCAGACCACTCAGCCATGTCCGACCGCCGTTCATTGTCGCCGCGACGCCGCTCTAACTCTCCGATGTGACGTCGACAGAACACTTCACGTGAGGAAAACTAGAAACCGCGGTTCCTGACTGCAGCCTCTGATAATTACTTGATGAGTGATAATTCCTTAGTAAGATTGGGCTACCAGTACGCACGAGTAAGCTGAAGTTAATTTTTGAGGTTCACTGTGGCTGGCAGGAAGGATGAAGAGCTCATTGTAATTGTAAATATATGTCAGCCGCACACACACAAGTGATGATTGTAACTGTTGAAAAATACTTCTCGGATGTTGAGTACGAGATTGGCGGCATTGGCCCGACTGAGTGCTGAACACCAGGACAATTAACATGGATGCCAAATTTAACGCAATAACTAACACTAAGATATTATCTTTGTGACAACACCAACGTGCTTGCTGCGACACAACCATGTGGTGGAAATAACGTTGACAATATTTTGCAGCACCTGAATGCTAGCAAAAGGCGGCTACTCCATTGACGTGGCCGCGGAGATACTGCAGCCCTGCAGTAGTCAAGGAAATGGCCACACAACGGCTCACCAATTTACGGAAAGTGGCCGCGCGCGTGAGAACGGCTAAAATATTATAGAGCACTGCAGAATCGGCACTGGAGTAATGTGAAAGCAATGCTGCATCTATGGCGATATAAGAAGCTTCGGCATTTTTACTTTTTTACAGCTTATCTGTTCATCGTCTTTTTTATTCTTAATTTTCTTCGGTTTCTTTCTTGTTTTATCTTTTTATTCCCTTCAAATCCCGCGAGCGTCTTTACATTATATAGGCAAGGAGAATTAGAGGCAATTTGGCTGAAAGCAGGCGAAGATTAGTGGTTTGTGCACTCGTCTGGGAGACGAGAGGAAGGTGGTTCGAACGTGACAAGATTTGATTCTCATTAATATGTTCAAGAGGACACGCCCTGCCCACAGCTCCTGATGACGGGTCTTGTACAGTCGATTGATGAGGAAAAAGATCAGGTCTAACGAAAGAATTACGTGAAGCATCGATTGCAGCCCTTTCACGATTTCGTGATGTCCTTTTAGTCCTCACTCAATGCGACCAGTACAAAAAAGAGTATCTCTCTCTCCCTCTCTCTCTCTCACTCTCTCTCTCTCTCTATATATATATATATATATATATAGATCAATTAAGGGGAAATGAGGGTGCTCGGTATAATAAATGAAGGAAAGAAGCCAACAGTCGGAGAGGCCAAGGAAAACGTTGGGGATGGTACTTTATGTTTTTTTTTGTTTACTTGGATAATCAGAGAAATTAGTAATGTAATCTGTATAGGGGAAAGATAATTAAACACAAAGTAGAAGAAAAAACAACGTGCCGATGGTGGGAACCGAACCCACGACCCCCGAATATCGCGTCCGGTGCTCTTCCAACTGAGCTACTGTAGCGTTCGGTCCCTGGCCGGACGCCGAGCGCGGCCGGGCAGCGGGCAGGAAGGAACTGAGACTTGCCCCGATCCCGGCACGATAACAACAACCCTTTATTTCACGCGAACAGCATCTTATATAGCAAGCACACATGTGACCAGTGACGTCACGGACAGACAATGTTTCAGACGCGGCACAGGCGCTACCAGCACATCTCCCCTTTTCTCTGAAAAGATACACTGGCATTTGCAACAAACTTAGCACTGCCACCAACAAAGGATGAACACTTTTTAACGGATGCAACCAATGCTCAAAACAAAATAACAGTCAGTCATTGAACCCATATCGGTCTGGCGGTCGGACATGACGGCCAAATCGTGTTCTATATCCAGGAGGGCTAGTTTGTGGCAAGGGGGTATGGAATGGATCGGCAGGTGCCTTCGGTTTAGATGGATTAGTTTCCTGTTCCATTTCTACCCGACTATCATATGCCTGCGGAAACTCATAGCTACCTCCTCCTTCCTCGCAGTCATTCTGCTGGGAAACAAAGCGAACCAGGAATTTCCTGTTTCTTTCTAGAACTACACCCGTAGAAGTTCTAACTACATACGACCTCGGACGTTGTGCAGGACGTAAGACTCGCGCTTTCACTTTGCAGTCTGTCACCCATACTTCCGCTCCTGGTTTGAGGACTGGCAGCGGATGAGCCCTATGACGACTATTGAAGTACCTACGCTGCCGCTGTCGGATGGTTACATCGCGATCTCTGAACTTTTTCAGGCTCACCTTCTGGGGCAGAAGGCTCTTGGGAGGGACAGGGACTGTTGTGCGTAGCCGCCTGCCCATCAGAAGCTCTGCAGGGCTTTTTCCCAGTGACCCTGGGGTGTCCCTGTACGCTAGCAGCGAAAGATAGGGGTCCTTAGCTTTTATAATCAGCCGTTTAATTGTTTGGACCATCCTTTCTACTTCCCCATATGCCTGAGGGTATCTGGGGCTCGTCGTCACAGTGCGGAAGCCATAGTCACGAGCAAAAGACTGGAATTCCTGAGATACAAATTGTGTTCCATTATGCGAGATGACAACCTCTGGTATGCCATGTCTTGCAAAGAAAATTTTGAGGTGCATAATGACAGTGACACTTTTTGTCGAAGATAGCAAGGCTACCTCTGGGTATCTAGAAAAATAATCTACTACCACTAAATACCATTTTCCCTCAATATGGCAGAGATCAACACCTAGCTTTTGCCAAGGACGCTGTGGAGTGGTTGTCGGAATCATTGGTTCCGACTTTTGTTGCCTGTGTTCCGCGCACACTGGGCAATCAGTTACCAACGCTCTCAGCTGGCAACTCAACCCAGGCCACCATACGGACTCTTTGGCTCGAGCTCTGCATTTCTCGATTCCTTGGTGACTCTCGTGCAAGCGCCTCAAGACCTCTGCGCGTAATTTTTGTGGAATCACCAGCCGCACACCTTTGAGTAGCACGCCTTCAGCGACTGTCAGCGTTGCTCTTTCCTGCCAGTATGGACGCAACACCATCGACAGCGATGAGAACTTGGGCCAGAACTTGGGCCAGCCTTCCAGGCTGAATTTTGTGAGACCTTGACAGACTTCATCGGCTGCTTGCTCAGCTTTGACTCGTTCAAAAAGGCTAGCCTCGACGGCATTTGTCAAACAGCCCGAAACGAATTTCGCGACTTCGCCAACACTCAGCGCATGAGCATCAATTTGGTTTCCCTGAATCGGGGCTCTAGACAATACATCTGCAGTAACGAGGCTCTTACCCGGGACATGCACAACCGTAAAGCTGAACCGCATAAGTCTCATGCGAAAGCGCTGAATACGAGGAGGCAAAACATCTAAAGGTGATTTTCCCAACAACGTTACAAGTGGTTCGTGGTCGGTTTCAAACACAATTTCAAGACCTTTGATGTACCCTTCGAATCGTTCTGCCGCCCAAGTCATTGCCAACGCTTCCTTCTCAATCTGAGAGTATCTGGTTTCGGCAGGCGTCAACGAGCGTGACGCAAATGCAACAGGTCTTTTTTCATTGTTTGGTTGAACTTGTATCAATACGGCCCCCAAACCGAATGATGACGCGTCAGCGGAAAGAATCGTAGGGTACTTTACATCATAGTTAGCCATGACGCGCTTCGAAGAGATAACGTCTTTGACGTACGACAGCGCTTGCTCTTGGGCTGGTCCCCACGTCCATTCGGAACCCTTCAAAAGCAAGTGACGTAAAGGCGCCGTTTTCGAAGCCAAATCTGGTTTGAATCTTGCCAGATGATTAGCCATACCGAGCAGCCGTCGAACGTCAGACACGTTAGCTGGCGTCGCCAGTTCTTTGATAGCACGAACTTTTTCAGGATCCGGCTTGATACCATCTTTACTAAGCACACAGCCAAGAAATTTTATCTCAGTTACCCCAAAGGCACACTTTTCTTTGTTTAGCGTAACACCGGCACTGGCGAGACGATCTAAAGTTAGACGCAGGCGTTCGTCATGTTGAGCCTTGTCGTTACCAAAAATGAGCACATCATCCATCAGGTTTATCACGCCTGGGATTCCTTCAAGTATCTGCGACATTTGGTTGGTTGGTTTGTGGAGTTTAACGTCCCAAAGCGACTCAGGCTATGAGAGACGCCGTAGTGGAGGACTCCGGAAATTTCGACCACCTGGATCTGCGACATTTTCCTCTGAAAGATCTCGGGTGCCGACGTTATTCCAAACGGCATTCTTTGAAAACAGTATCGCCCAACTGGCGTTATGAACGTAGTTAACAACTGACATTCGGGCGACAACTTAATCTGAAAGAAGCCAGAGTTGGCGTCCAACTTCGAAAACACAGACGCACCACCTAAAAGACCGAAGCTATCATCCACAGTCGGCATGACATAGCGTTCGCGAAGTACACTTTTGTTTAATTGAGTCAAGTCAACGCAAATACGAACCGCTCCAGATGGTTTGAGTACTGGCACAATTCCTGCACACCATTCTGTTGGTTCTTCTACTTTGCGGATCACGCCATCTCGCTCCATACGCTCGAGCTCTTGCTTAACTCGGTCACGCAAGGGTAAGGCTATGCGACGAGCAACATGAATTGCAAAAGGTGTCGAGTTCGGCTTTAGTCTAATTTTGTATTCTCCTTTTATCGCTCCTAGACCACTGAAAAGCTGCGAGTAGGAAGTTTCGACGGCTGTTGCGCTACTGACCGAGTCCGCAAATTTAATAACTTCCAGAGCCTCAAGCGCTGGGAGACCCAAAAGTACGGAGCGTAATGGTGAGACCACGTACACAATTTGCTGTACAGTGTTTTGTTTCCACTGGATAGTGGCATGAAACTTTCCCAAAACATTCAGTGGCTCATTCGACGGGCCTGTTAGGATTAGGTCGCACTTTTCTAGCCTGGTAGGTAAACCGGGAAACGTCGAGGGCACAACAGAAACTTCGGCACCGGAATCAACTTTAGCGAACGCCGGAGTGCCGTTAATGACGACCTGTACATACCGAGAATTAGAGTACTCCCCGTTCACTACGCCAACGAAGAACGCCGCCTTGTCCATATGGAGAGAAGAAAGCTGTACCTTCTTTCCATCACGTGCAGCCTTTTTTCGACATACAGCTGCGAAGTGTCCGGAACAACCGCAGTAGTTGCATTTGGCTGCTTTTGCCGGGCACGAGGCTCTGGGGTGCGTTCCTTGACCGCAGTTGGGGCATGACCCGGGGGTGCCCGGTCGGTAGGACTTGACTCTGGGACGCGGACCTTGTATTCCAGATGAATAGTTCTTTGACGAGCTGTCCGAGTGCTGTCCTGAAGAATACTTTCTGGGCTGCCCTTGGTTGCTGACCGCGTCAATATTGCCGGTCGCCGTTACCAAGGGTTCGTCGCTGGTTTCTCGCAGTTGCAGCTGCTGTCGTTGGACGGTCTCCTTTAAACGCGCTTTTGCCAAAGCACTGGCGAGAGTCAAATTCGCATCCATTTGAAGCGACTCAGAGAGCTTAGCGTCCCTGAGGCCGACCACGAACCTGTCGCGAATAATGCGTTCCTTTTCCTGGTAGTCGCACCGGTCCGCCATCGTGTGCAACGCGGTAACGAATTGGTCGACGGACTCTCCAGGTTCTTGAGTGCGACGGTGAAAGCACGCGCTCTCATAAACAAGGTTCCGTGCGGCGACGAAGTGCTCGTCGAACTTCTTTTTGACGACTTCGTATTGCTTCTGTTCTTCTTCAGGTAATGAAAAAGTAGAGAAGATTTCTCTTGCTTGCCTGCCCATCGTATAAAGCAGCGTCCGGACCTGCGCTTCTTCATTTCGCTCATTTAGGCCCGAGGCGAAGCGGTAGTCATCAAAGAGTTGGATCCAAGAAGGCCATTCGGACGTCCGGTCGAAGTCAAACCTTGGCGGAGCTGGAACCGCGAACATTCCGTGAGAGAGCTTGGCTGCGTCGTCCTCTGACATGGCGCCCGTTGAGAAGTTAAGGCAACGCCTCTCAAACGCCAGAGGACCCCACTTCTGACACCATGTAGCGTTCGGTCCCTGGCCGGACGCCGAGCGCGGCCGGGCAGCGGGCAGGAAGGAACTGAGACTTGCCCCGATCCCGGCACGATAACAACAACCCTTTATTTCACGCGAACAGCATCTTATATAGCAAGCACACATGTGACCAGTGACGTCACGGACAGACAATGTTTCAGACGCGGCACAGGCGCTACCAGCACAGCTACATCGGCCGCTGTCTCCCCTGCTACTTGCTTGGGTATTTATGTTGTCGGTACCTTGAGAGAGTTCACTAGCGCCACCCTCAGCCATGTTATGTTGTCTGTATACGCTGGTGAACACTCTCAAGGTTCGTATAAAGACAACATACATACCCAAGCAAGTAGCAGGGAAGACAGCGGCCGATGTAGCTCAGTTGGAAGAGCACCGGACGCGATATTCGGGGGTCGTGGGTTCGGTTCCCACCATCGGCACGTTGTTTTTTCTTGTACTGTGTGTTTAATTATCTTTCCCCTATACAGATTACATTACTAATTTCTGTGATTATCCAAGTAAACAAAAAAAGACATAAATTACCACACCCAACGCTTTCCTTGGCCTCGCCGACTGTTGGCTTCTTTCCTTCATGTATTATAACGAGCACCCTCATTTCCCCTTAATTGATCTGCTTGTAGCTTACGGGGGTCTCGGTTCTGGCAGTCTTTAAGCCATAGGTAGCGTAAGAGGGTTCTAGCACAGCTTTTACCCCCGCTCTTGATCACGTTCTACGTGACGCTGGCGGTAACAAAAGGACGTTCTACGTCCGACGCTATGGCTGAGGGTGGCGCTGGTGAACACTCTCAAGGTTCGTATACAGACAACATAAATACCCAAGCAAGTAGTAGGGGAGACAGCGGCCGATGTAGCTCAGTTGGAAGAGCACCGGACACAATATTCGGCGGTCGTGGGTTCGGTTCCCACCATCGGCACGTTGTTTTTTCTTCTGCTTTGTGTTTAATTATCTTTCCCCTATACAGATTACATTACTAATTTCTCTGATTATCAAAGTAAACAAAAAAAAGACATAAAGTACAATACCCAACGCTTTCCTTGGCCTCGCCGACTGTTGGCTTCTTTCCTTCATGTATAATAACGAGCACCCTCATTTCCCCTTAATTGATCTGCTTGTAGCTTACGGGGGTCTCGGTTCTGGCAGTCTTGAAGCCATAGGTAGCGTAAGAGGGTTCTAGCACAGCTTTCACCCTCGCTCTTGATCACGTTTTACGTGACGTTTGCGGTAACAAAAGGACGTTCTACGTCCGCCGATATGGCTGAGGGCGGCGCTGGTGAACACTCTCAAGGTTCGTATACAGACAACCTAAATACCCAAGCAAGTAGCAGGGGAGACAGCGGCCGATGTAGCTCAGTTGGAAGAGCACCGGACGCGATATTCGGGGGTCGTGGGTTCGGTTCCCACCATCGGCACGTTGTTTGTTCTCCTACTTTGTGTTTAATTATCTTTCCCCTATACAGATTACATTACTAATTTCTGTGATTATCCAAGTAAACAAAAAAAAGACAAAGTACTATCCCCAATGCTTTCCTTGGCCTCGCCGAGTGTTGGCTTCTTTCCTTCATGTATTATAACGAGCACCCTCATTTTCCCTTCATTTGTCTGCTTGTAGCTTACGGGGGTCTCGGTTCTGGCAGTCTTGAAGCCATAGGTAGCGTAAGAGGGTTCTAGCACAGCTTTCGCCCTCGATCCTGATCACGTTCTACGTGACGCTGGCGGTAACACAGGACGTTCCACGTCCGCCGCTATGGTTGAGGGCGGCGCTGGTGAACACTCTCAAGGTTCATATAAAGACAACATTGATACCGAAGAAAGTAGCAGGGGGACAGCGGCCGATGTAGCTCAGTTGGAAGAGCACCGAACGCGACATTCGGAGGTCGTGGGTTCGGTTCCCACCATCGGCACGTTGTTTTATCTGCTACTTTGCGTTTAAATATCTTTCTCCTGAACAGATTACATTACTAATTTATGTGATTATCGAAGTAAAAATTAAAAATAAAGGACATAAAGTACAATCCCCAATTGCTTTCCTTGGCCTCGCGGCTTGTTGGCTTCTTTCCGGCATGTATTATAACGAGCACCCTCATTTTCCCTTCAGACACACACACACACATATTATATATATATATATATATATATATACCGGTTGTCCCAGCTATCTTGAAACAAGGGTTACAAAATAATATATTTGAGGTAGGTCAGTGAAATCAGTTGCATACAACTACCAGCCTGCTTGCGCACTACAGGCAATTTTTTGTTTCGCAATTCCTTAATTGGATAATTATGTTAATTTTTCTAATTTAATAAATATCGACTTTAGACCAAACATGTGAATTGGAAACTTGTAGAGCACCGTCAGAAACCCCCATTCCATTAATTGCGATAAAGAAAGTCTCACGTAAATCTTCTTTTTCCGGGCTCAAAAGAAAGCCCGCGAAATACAAATAATACCACGTGACTAATGCATTTGAGCGCTGCGATTGTGGTGCTCTCAGTCGTGGTTTGAGCGAACGAAATCAGCTGTGGCCGTGACCCGATTGTCCCGTTGCAGCGGCAGGCAGAAATGCTGGCGATGGTTGGAGCGAGCTCGAGCTCGTCCGTCGCCACCGCGATCTTGGCCAGGCCTACGCACCGCAGCAGCCTAGATCACGACAAGCGGATGACGATAAAGAACTGGCAAATGAAGATGCAGCGCTAATTTTAGTCGAGTCACATGATGTCATCTCGCCCCTTTACCCAAGCCTGTTCGCGCAGATTCAGTGGCTGATACCGTATCGCTCATCCGTTTGTCATGACATTCGCTGTTGGAAGGAAGCAGGCCTTATTAGAATCTCCGTGGTGTCAGCTCGCCGTTCTCGCCGCTACTTGCACCGTCACGTGGGCCGGCTGTCTGACGCGGGCGGAGAAGCCATTGCAGGCATATCGTCCTGCCGCTTTAACGGGGCCGAGACACGGCCGCCGCTAATTTCGTTCGCTCAAACCACGACTGAGAGCACCACAATCGCGGCGCACAAATGCGCTACTCACGTGGTATTATTTGTATTTCGCGGGCTTTCTTTTGAACCCAGAAAAAAAGATACACGTGAGACTTTCTTTATCGCAATTAATCTAATGGGGGTTTCTGAAGGTGCTCTACAATTAGGAGAGTTTCAATTCCTGTGCATTGTTGCGCTTACGTAGGAACTGGGACACAATCGGAGACGACACAGAACAGATGTGTGCAAGTTTCCAATTCACACGTTTGGTCTAAAGTCGATATTAATTAAATTAGAAAAATTAACATAATTAGCTAATTAAGTCATTGCAAAACAAAAAATTGCCTGTAGTGCGCAAGGAGGCTGGCAGTTGAATGCAATTGGTTTCACTGACCTACCTCAAATGTACTATTTTGTATCCCTTTGTTCAAGTTAGCTGGGACACCCGGTATATATATATATATATATATATATATATATATATATATATATATATATATATATATATATATATCAGCATGTTTTTCTCACTCACCCGTCACAAGGTTCAAGCCGGTTCCGAGTATCACTGTGAGAACCGCCCCGATAAATGAGATCCAGAAGAAGGAGAGCTGGTACAGCGGAAACACACTAGATCTGCACAAGGAACACCAAAGCGGGTTAAGGCTAGTGATGTTAGTACAGGAGTGTTGCAGAATCTATTGCCACATTGTAAAGGGGGCTTCTTCTTAGGTCAGTTAAAACGAGATATGTATACATGACCCCAATTCTTAGAATATAAAGATGCGCTCAAAGCACAGATTGGAACTACATCCTACTGAGTTACCTCTCTGTTAATATTGAAAATGTTATAATAATTATACCTCGAAAAGAGAGCCTGCCAACCTGTCTTTAGCAATATTCTTTCTAGAATAACAAAATCCTGATAGTTTGGCTAGATGTTTGTGCCACCTTTTTGGTGTCCTCAGCACGATGCCACCTCTCAACTAATTACGACGCCTGTTAAACCCATTGCACCAGGTGCAACATTTCACGTAAATTTCTGGCCAGCAACCCCGTGTTGGCCATACCGGCTTTCGCATTTATCAGAGGCACTGGTACCGCTTAAGTGGGACTATATGAGCACATATCTCGTTACATGCCTTTTCCAACATGACAAGAGGTGTTAGGTAAACGAACGGAAACCAAAATATACAATCAGCGTATTCAGTATCATTGCTCAATCCGCGGAAAATACTTTCGAGTATTGGAGAGGCAAATAACGGTGCACTTTATTTCAAAGAAGAGAATGCAATGAAAATACTTCCAGCTTGAGTGTGTTAGGTTCTGCAGTTATCAAAAGACGTTCATTAGACACTTAGAAACCTGATAACTTTGATATTCGCCGATTATATTAATCGAGGTCTCGGGAATTTCGCATAACGTCCTGAGCAACTGCAGAAAATAATCTCTTTTGAGTAGTGGTCGTATGCCAAAGCAGACGACGGTTAGTCCTTTTGGTCTTCTGAATGTCCCCAGAGCGTTGTGGCAGAGAGTTATCAACTATGCGAGAAAACTATTACTCTTGGGTACGCAACAAATGATCAAGCTAAGGAACCTGAACAACGACCGAGAGAATCTACCTTGATGTACGGTCAGGAGAATGAGAACGCCTTCACAGGGAGCGAGCGCAAGCCCTCGAAAAGCAGCTACGTGATTGTGCGCACAAGCACTGCGCAGGCACCAGAAGTTCCCATCAATGTGACGATTCTAATACTCCTTGACGATGCAAAGATTTCACAGTTGTCAGTTTTCACGTGGGAACTTCTCGGAGCAAAATTTGTAATACTACACTTCAAGATACTGTTAACCGTGCATTTATTACATCTTTGCATGACTCATCTAACTAGAATAAATTACTTGTGTCATTAAACCTGCCAGAAGCCGTTACTGGCTGTTCTGCGTCACAGCACAAAGCACATTCGTGATTGGTTGGTTTGTGAGGTTTAACTTCCGAAAGCGACCCAGGCTATGAGAGACGCCTTTGGGGAGAACTCCAAAAATTTTTGCCACCTGGGTTTCATTAACTTGCACTGACATCACACAGCTCACGGGCGCCTTCCTTTTCGCCACCATGGAACATTGGCCTCCACGGCTGAGATTCGATCACGCATTTTTGGGCACTGCAGTCGAGCGCTCTAACGACTGCACCGCCACGGCGGGGTCGCACATTCGTGAATAAGACTACGTTTCCAAAAGATCGGTACTTCGCTTGTGGAGACAGAACATGAGGTTACGCTCATGCATTCCTGCAGTGGAAAAATGTTGGCGTGGCATCGAATACACAAACAATGTTTTTGCTACTACCACGCTGGCTAGATCTGTCAGTGTTGGCGTAATGGGAAGTATTGATTCGGCTTCAAAGTGATGCATCAAAAACACCTCGTCAGCAGCCCTGAAAACCATGTAGTGAAGTCGCTCCTATCGTCAATGTGGTGCCAAATAAAGCTGAAAAAAACATGACTTGGTGATTGTAGAGAGGCACAGACGTATAAAACAAAACAAGATGAACGAAATTCTGCAATTTGACGTTCCTTTTCTATCACCATCTAGTCCTATACTGCATAAACACGTGAAGGGTATATATTAAGCTTCTACAGAACTTTTTTTTTTGCCGTTTCGCTTTGTTTGAAAGGATTTTTGGCACAGGAAATGAGTCGTCGATTACACGTGCACGTTTTCGTCGGTCTTTTGATCTTCACGGACGTATGTTACTCATACTCTGACTCACTGACTGTGCTGGCAGTTTCCACCCATCCGTGCAAAGTTTCCTGCGGCTACGTTTTTCTGTCGATAATGACGGCTTTTTTTGGCCCAGCAATATTAACGCTTAGGAACTGGACACCGTTGACACCCGTGACTGCTAAATAATTATTCATTTTCGGAAAGCTAACTATTTAACTATTAGCACTAGAGTTATGCTTCTTAAGAGAAATATATCGCAATAATAGCTATTTAACTTGATTTAATTTAGAGGGATATATTATGCATTTCATTCTTTAAAGAAAATCAAGACGGTTTCCGCTCTTTTCGAAGATCGCGCAGAATTGGCACGCCCTGCTGCCACAATGCGCGCCGTTATATAGTATGGCGCTCAACTTTTAGGTCCCCGTCATAACGGGAACCTAAAATACCACCGATGGGCAACGGTTGACGAGAAGTGCCGGTGGTAATTTCGGGTTTTGATAATCAATAATGACGTCACAAGGAAAACAATTTTATTATTTATATACACAGATCCTGGAATAACAAATACAGTGTTTTCCATCCCTATAGACTCAACGGTAGGATGGCTACGCTGACAGTGTTTTGCTTCCTCCTAAACGCTCCCTACGCGGTCGATAAGTCGAGTCACATTGGTTTGGACAAACATCTGACTAAACTTCATCAGCTTATTTTCTTACCTCTGCCTATCACTATATTGTGCACTGGATCTATTTTAACATGTGGAATTTCACAGCGCTGGCAAACTTAATGGCGCCGGCTCTTCGGTCATGCTCTGCTACCGTGGACGTAATTTTCGCTGAACACGGAGCTGTAGCACAAACCTTGAAGGAAAAAAGTGCGACAAAGCTTCAAAACTGACAAGCGCAGCAGCGAGAACACTGTTTTGTTGGTAACTAAATCTTATTTGTATGTAAACATGTCGGGTAGCGTTGCGATGACCGAGGGCTCGGTTTGTTTATACACAGAGCAAGAAGGAGCGCAAAAGCTTGAGAAACATGTACAGTATTGTGCATTACAAGCGCTCTATGTTTTTTTTTGTTCTTCCTTTATGGGCCCATCGCTCGGTAAATTACTCTCTTCATCGTTTTATTTATCTCGGCTGTGGCCGTCATTGCGAGTACGCTGTCAATTGCCATGTCGGCTCTTGAGGGATGCGACGCCGCGGGCCGCGCCGACTCGCTAGCTATCACGGAGTCTCCGCTTACGTCATAGTGTGCGTCACTCAACTCAGACTATACGTAGTCGGAGGGAACAGTTTGAATTCGACCGGCGGGGACAAGAAAAAACCTCAACTTCTTATCGCAATATCTCAGCAATTATTCGATTTCTTGCTGCCGGATAAGCGGCGACAGTGTCACCAAATGTAGTTTATTAGATTTTTATAGCATCTTTGGATGTCTTTAGTGTCCCTTTAAATTGTGCGTAAAACGAGTTGAGATGACTTGCCGTGTACGTGAGGATGCGCTACCATGCCATTTACAGAAGGGAATATCTGGGACCATAGCCACAAAAGTCATCTGCGCTCAAAGCCTACAAGGCACTTCGCTTTTTATTTATTTATTTATTTACAATACCCTCAGGGCCCGTAAAGGCATTGAAGAGGGGAGTGGGTTAACAACAAAGCAAAATAAGCATAACCGTATCGTTTACAAGGGTATGAATTTCAAAAATATCTAAAATACAACAATAAATACAAAAAATTAGATACAATAAGAAGCAGTGCAAAAGTCCTGTCAGTATAAAATATTAGCTAAAGCAGTACGAAAATTTGAGTTATCATTGATGGAAACAATATCTGCGGGAAGGTGGTTCCATTCAGTCGATGTTCGGGGTATGAATGACTGTAAGAAAGCGTGTGTATTACATCTACCGAGGCCGATTTTATGATGATGGTCAATGCGATGGGATACATAGTGAGGTTGAAGAAAGAATTCGTCACTCAGGCTAGGATGATGATAGAGCTTGTGGAACAGGACTAAGCGAGATATTTTGCGACGTGATCTTAATGATGGAAGTTGAAGGTCGGACTTCATGGCTGTAATACTTTCGGTTCGGCTGTAATTAGAATAAATGAAACGGACGGAGTTATTTTGAACAAGTTCTATAGCGGTGATTAATTTTTCATAACCTGGATCCCATACAGATGATGCATACTCTAATTTAGGGCGTATTAGTGTTTTATATAGCAATAACTTTAATGACAATGGAGCTCTCGAGAAGGCACGGCGTAAGTAACCAAGCATGCGGTTAGCGTTGTTAATTACATATTCAATATGGGTTGTCCACGTGAGGTTAGATGAAATAATTATGCCCAGGTACTTATATGAGTTTGTTGATTCTAAAGGAACGTTATTCAAATAGTAAACATGCGAGTCATTAGAAATCCTTGTTACACGCATGCATTTACATTTACTAATATTAAGTTGCATTAACCATTTTTCACACCAGGTAGCAATCGCAGTGAGATCAGTTTGAAGACAGTTAATATCATCTGGGTTTTTAATTTCACGGAAAATAACGCAATCATCGGCAAAGAGGTGCATGTTAGAAGTTATCTCAGAGGGCAGGTCGTTTATGTAAATTAAAAAGAGTAAAGGTCCTAGTACGGATCCTTGAGGTACACCGGAGTTCACATCAGAAAGCGAAGAGTTATGACCGTTTACTGATACGAATTGTGAGCGGTTAGTAAGAAAGCATTCAATCCATTTTAAAACGTTTGGTTCAATGTTAAGATGACGAAGTTTGTGAAGCAGCAGTTTATGACAAACCTTGTCGAAAGCCTTAGAAAAATCTAAAAATATGCAATCAGCGAATGAGGATCGATCCAGAATGTGGTGCAGTTTATGGGTGAAAGATAAGAGCTGAGTTTCACATGAGTACGACATACGAAAACCATGTTGTGCCATTGTAAAGAACGAGTTTGATTCAAGGAATACTGTCACTGCTTTGAAGATTATGTGCTCTAGTAACTTACAGCATGTACTTGTTAGAGAGATGATGGGACGATAATTGTTGGCAATGTTTTTGCTTCCCGACTTATGAAGAGGAACCACCTTCCCAATCTTCCATTGCGTAGATAATGTACATGTGTCAAGAGACTGTTGAAAAATCTTTGTTAGTATGATGGAACTATAAGTGGAAGTGTTTTTCAAAAATTTAGCGTTGATAGAATCGAAACCGGGAGAAACATGATAGTCGAGATTTTCAATAAGTTTTGCAGCACCAGCTACGTCTACCAAAATTGGGAACATGGTCGGGTAGTTGTAGTTCTGTGATTCAGGAAAGTGAGGACTAGGAGCGCTTGAAAAATTTTTAACAAATATATCGTTTAAGAAAGGTGCACATTGGGTGTTGGAAACCTGTTGGCCAGACGAGTTCTGTAATATAGTTAAGTTTTCAGAGGAAGGGTTAACTACGCGCCAGAATTTACGGACGTTAGTTTTCAACATGGAAGGCAAAGTATTGGAAAGAAAATGACGCTTAGCGCTTTTTAGGGCGGAGATGTACTCTGAAGAAGCTAGTTTATAAGCCGTCCAACGTGAATTAGTAGGCGATGCTTTAGCTGCATGATAGAAGCGTTTCTTTCGGTTAGAAAGGCGTCTGATATGACCGTTGTACCACGGGGCGTGACTATTTGAAATGATGGTGCGGTTTGGAACGTATCTTTCAGTTAAGTCTTTTGCCTTGGCTGCAAAACTATCCCAGTTTGTCTGAACAGTACTGTCGTGAAAGTTAGTCAAAAAATTGTCCAGAAAGGCCGATAATTCTCTATTGATAGCTTCAAAGTTGGCTTTTTTGTAATCAAGAATCAATTTGCTTTTTTTGTTCGGCTTAGAGCAATTCAGGCTGAGACTGAAGTTTCGCAACGAGTGATCACTTATACCAGGTAGAAATATAATATCAGAAGCTAAGTTAGGCCGATTAGTTAGAATCAAATCCAGGGTGTTTGCAACATGGTCGGTGACTCTTGTGGGACGCGATACCAATTGTGTTAGGGAAAAAATAGAACAAACGTCTAGAAATTCTTTGGCTTGGGCTGAAAAGGATAACAAGCTAGGAAAAGGATCGTTCCAAGTTATATTTGGAAAATTAAAATCACCAAGCAAGAATAGGGGGCACGAAGGATATAATGCACAAGCCGCGTTGATGGCGTCATGAAGGTCGTTATTAAATGTAGAGAGATATGAAGGGGAGCGATAACATGCACCAAATATCACTTTCACATGACCTAGGGTTACTAGTGACCAGACTATTTCTAGATTAGTGTCAATTTGGATGCGCAATGAGGGAATGTCGCTTGAAATAGCAACAAGAACGCCCCCTCCACGATGGCCATTTCGATCACAACAGTAAATTGTGAAGTCACGCGCATTTTCGAAAATTTCAAAATCTTGTATGTGTGTAGAAAGCCATGTCTCAGTCAAAACGATTATGTTTGCAGAACTAGAGTCGACTGCTGACGATAAGGAATCAAATTTATTAACCACGCTTCTAATATTAGTAAAAAGAACAGAAACGGGAGCTACTCTTAAATGGCTACTACCCCTCACTCTCTCCTATGTTGCGGCTTCAATAAACGAGGTAGCATCGGCATTAACGTTGCTATCGCTTGACTTGGTTTCCTTAACACTGCAAGAAATGGGATCGTAAATGTAGCACTTGTGGTTTAGAAGCAGTTTGTTGTAACGTAATTTAAACTTGGGAGACCCATCCCAACTGTTGCCAAATTCGATTAATTTTTTACGGGCGAGACGGGTAGAGGCCGAGAAGTCTTCACTAACACCAATGTCCTTGTCTTTGAAATCACTACGCATTGCAAGTATCTTTTCTTTTATTTTGTAGTTGCCGAACTTAACAATGATCGGACGGCACTTATTAGGCGCAAAGGAACCTAGGCGATGCGCACGATCAATTGAGTCTGCTGAAAATGTGACTAATGAGTTTAGAAGCGATGTTATTTTTGCTTCAGTTTCCTGCCAAGATTCTTTACTGTCTGAAATGCCATGAAAGATTAGATTGTTTCTACGCGATCGGTCTTCTAGTTCATCGAGCCGGGATTGAAAGTGGTTATTTTGCGTTGATATTTCATGTACAGAAGACTGAATAGCGGAAAAATCGGCGTCGTACTGCTCGAACACTTTTCTTCTAGGTCGTCTATTCTTTTGTGAATACTGGCGATTTTAGCTTCCATGTTCTTTTGACTATTCTTGATAGCTTTGATATCAGCCGCCAATTCAACGTGACTTTTCGAAGTTTGCAGTGAACGAGAGTGAACATCTTTCAGTAAACGAAAAAGAGTGTTCATTTGCTCAGCAGGATCGTCCGGCAATGAGTCGATTTCCGTAAGTGATTCGGATCGCGTATTGGGACCAGGGTTGGACTCAATGTCCCCGGAGCAGAGCAATAACAGCGCCACAGAGAAGCACTCGCAAATTGTTTCACAGAACACCCGTGGGCACGGGAACAGTAAAAGGAAGGGGTCGTCGCATTTCTTTGTAAATAATGGAAAGGTTTTACACACCTGCATTGTAGGAGGATGAGCGTAAAACATCATGCTGCAAGCTCTGCCCCCGTGCCCACTGAAGGTGAAACAGACAGGCGGTCCACTTGTATCGGTTGTCGAAGATGATAGCATGGTTGATGCGGCTGGTAGATCGTAGGCGAGCATCACGGCAGGAACTCGGCTGAAGAAGGGCATCGTATCACTTTCGTCTTTGGATGTGCTTGATGTTCCAAGGGGCGTTGTAACATGTGTCGAGCCACAGGATGACATTGACGGCCAAAACGCGAAAAGCGCAAGTAGAACCTGCATTGTAGGAGGATGAGCGTAAAACATCATGCTGCAAGCTCTGCCCCCGTGCCCACTAAGAGAGACTAGCCTGATATACAGACTGTGACCTTCTCACATCTTCTCCCCTTTTATCCGCCCCTTTAATCCCTCATTCCCCTTCCCCGGGGCAGGGTAGCCAACCAGAATTCATTTCTTTTTTTTGGTTGACATCCCATGCCTTCCGCCCTCCTTTTCTCCTCCTACTTGCTTTTATTGTGCTCCTGTCACGCTGACGTCACAAAAATAAATGGACTAACTACTAAGAGGAACTTGTATTACAGCGCGAACCACAAGAAGGGACGACGACAGACAGAGTGAAAAGAGCGCTGTCATCGTCCCTTCTTGTGGTTCGCGCTGTAATGCAAGTTAGATATGAACCAACTAGCCCGCCAAGCAACCATTCTGGAATACTAAGAGGAGCTGATCCTCACAGAATGTTGCCCATCTTTACCGCGGGAGGATGTATGACAAGAATAGCATGGCTACCGATTGAGTCTTCATTTTCTTGCTGTAAAACCCATCGTCCTATGCGAAAAAGTTGTTACCGGAGCGCTTCTGCTGTTATTCGTAACTTCTGTGCCTTCCAACCGACCAATTTCTGTAAATATCTTCATAGCCACATTTTATAGAGATGTCACAAAACATTCCGAGGGCGCTGTTGTATCTACACTGCAGAGATGCGAAAGCTTGAGCGTAGCTGCTGCACAAGAATCATCAGGTTTGATCTCATTATCATAGTGAACTAAATGCACCGTCATTATTATCGCAGCTGTCAAAATTGTCATTATCACTAATTGGAGCGTCAATGTCATCGCTATTATTATCCTCATGGTAGACAAGTAGAAGTATGAAACGCTTTTGACGATCTCGGGCTTGGCGTAGTGGGTTAATGCACTCAGATGGGGATCTTAGATATGGATGTTCAATTCCCAGTGGAGACAGGATTTTTATTTTTCTGATAAGATTACCATGACGTCATTTCATTAACAGCTATAGTGTGACATGACAGATGCCGACAGTGTGACTCATTGAATGCATTCGCCTTAAAATGTCGGATAAACTAGAATACTGTAAAACGTGACCTTGCATGACCTAAAGTAGCACAGGAGTTCTAGAAAGATTGAGAGAAAAAGAAAAGGCAGGGAATTAGTACTAAATATTTTAAGAAGGTTATGTTATATTGCTGCGAGGAATTTAAATATTTATTTTTTGACTTAAAAGCCACCAGCATGCAGCTTTATCACTGTGATGGTAGCGTACGGAACGATCTCGATTTCTTTGTTCCTCATGCTCGTCGCGAGACGCGCTTTATTATTTTCGCTGCTGCCCAAGATGCACCAAGATCTATCTAGAATGATTCGAGGCACTTGCTTGCGTTTCCACAATGTTCCAGGTTTTTCAGGGCATGTGCTGCGTATTGGTCTGTTGATGCTTATTCGCAGACATTGAATTGAGACGTTTAGATTGAAATGGCCGTTTTATATCAGTAGCCGACGAACACGATCGCTGTTTTCGAGGACAGCTTGTTTCTTTATTCTTTTGCGGGCGCAAGTCGGCCCAATAAAGAGCTAACTTTAGTGAAGCACCAGTCTCTTCAATTGCAGCTTTCGTCTTTACCACCACCACGTGACAATATGCTATGCATGGTGACTGCCACAGAACAAAATTCGCGAATGGTGAGAGGGCATCGGTAAATTGCTTCACAGCAGGCAGATAACTCCCGATGGTCCCGCTGTGACTACTCGATATTTGTGCCCCAGTTAGGTATGAATAAAATTCTTGTACGACGAACTTCACAAAGAAAGCTTGTAGTAGCGGGGACGTGTATTTTGTATGCTGATTTGCACAGCACTTTGGTAGATAAACGGCCGATAACGTCGGTGCTCCGCCTTATGAGTAAGTATTAATCCTAGCCATGAGGCCTTGTTGGGCACTTGAACGGGGAAGTCGGGCATCTCTGAGAAGTGTTCTGAAAAAGACGGCACGTATGATATTTCATTCAGCAACGAATATGGATGCGTTGGGTGTCTTTGCAATGGAAAAGCTCTTCCGTCGTTTAGGCACTTCGAAAATGTGTACAGGCGGTAGTAAAAGTTTATTTGTTCGTAAGCACGAGGTTTGCCAAAAAATGGACTAAACTCCCTGCAGGCTATCAAGAAGGGCAACTACTTTGAATACAACCAATGTAGTTGTAGCTGGAGACATGTTCACTTCATCAGCACTTTTCATGTAAAATATTGAGCTGGAAAAACGTGGAACTTTTGAGAAGTAAACTAGTTCGCATATAATTTCCTAAGGTATCTGCAGAATGAATGAGATCCCGATCGAGAGTCCTCCTGAAAACATTGTACTGAATAGTGCATGCGAGAGCACCCTGGCATGCACCGCCTCCTTCAGTTTATCAACCGTCTTACAATCCCGTCAGCGTAAAAACACAGCAAGACTTGATTAATTGTTGTTTATTAACTAATCGACCACCCTCATGTCGCGAACATTCTCCAGTTTGCGGCCCTTCCGCGCACTAGGACACAGCTATCAAAGAAGCTAAATAGCCTAGTAACGTATTGTGAGACTGTTTCGCCATCCTGAGGCTTTGCCATGCCCGCAGCAGTAAACCGGAATATCCACATTAAAGCGAGGTTACCCTTCTCATGGTCATCTGAATCCTGAGGCCAGAGCCGACAAAATACTCTTAGGGTTTCTCCACCAAGGCATAAGCTCAAAGCTGTGGCCCACGTTTCTCTCTCCAGGCCCTGTCCTGTTGCCTCCTTTTCGAATATCTTCAGATAGGCGTCTAAATCATCTCCACTTACATTGAACGTGGTATAAAGCTATGCGAATTATGGAGGGAGGAATGAATGCCGCTGTGTTCTAGCTATGCACTGTGTTCTAGGCGAAAGATTTGCGCTATTTTCCATGAGCCTTACTTGCAAGTCCAAATTAAGTGCCTCTACCTCCTTCTTACCTCATTCTAGCCGTTTGTCCTTACCGTGGCTCATTCCAACTGCAGCTTTTCTTTCCTAGCTCGTGCCTCTCACCACACTTTCTCCTTGCTAGCTCGTGCCCCTAACTCCAGTTTCTCCATCGGAGTTTCGCTCTCAGCGATTCTATCTCCTCGCGCCTTCCGAACCTATTGCGCCCACGCTACTAACTCAGCATGCTTCAATCTCATCTGATAGCCCAAGGCGACCAGCTCCAAAGCGCACATATTGCCTCCAAAAATCATTTCGTTATGTATTCTAGAGAAAGTTCTGGTCCTGCGCGATGAAAAAACTTTGAGAGTTAAACCCGCCATTTGAAGGGCCGGTTTGGTGAGTTGAAACAAAAACACAACCAGAACGACCAAACTAGGAACATATATTTTTTATACATATATCTTAGACAAGAGAAATAACTTGACAAATAACGACCTTAACAAATCAGACGATCGCGAACGAAAACTAGTCACATTCACCGAGAGCTAGAGTAGCTAAATCGATGCCGACACTCTCCATCGCGTGCAAGGAACGCCAATTATTGACAGACGCCTGGGTCAGGCCCTTTTTGTCGCCGGGCGACGAGCGCAATATATCGACGCTGTCCTTGGTATGAGCGGCAAGTATGCCCCTTTTGTTTACGACGCATGCAAATAGCACGTTGAAGGCCTTGTTGACGCAGTATGTTGGTCAGATTTGCCATGATTTAGTGAACAATTGAATGATAATGCGTTTTTCCTTCGGTATTTAGCATATGTATGCTTTTCGTAGCGTACGTAGCTGCAGTCGAGCGGTCAGGTCGCAGTCGAAGCGGCGACGGCGGCGATATGTTGGCGCAGAAGTGTGAACGAAGGAGCGTGTTGGCGGCAGCGGATTTCGCTCGCTCGCGCCTCCGAATGCTCAAATGGGAACCAGCAAGGCGCATCTGCTGCTCCAAGCTCGTAATTCAGGCGCTGCAGGTTTGAACTATCCGAGTGCGCACGAAATGCCTGAGCCGAAACAGCTTGGGCTCGGCAGCACTTCTGGCATGAGGTTCACCAACCCGATTGTCTTTTTTGCACAGGTGATCGCCACTACGCTGCTTCTACCGGCGGTTCAGCATGATCCGCTACGATGCACAGCGTCGCGTAGAATATGGCTCCCCGATAAAGACCGACACGACGCCGATAGGCCGCAGCTACAATTGCTGATGACTAGCGGATCCAACCATACGTCATTTCGGACGATTACATCAAGCTACGGAGACAGCGCCATCATGGCGTCGGATCGTCCGCTGCCTGGTATAAAAGCAACAGGAAAACCTGGACGACTCCTTGGGCTTGGCAGCACTTCTGGCATGAGGTTCACCAACCCGATTGTCTTTTTTGCACAGTTGATCGCCACTACGCTGCTTCTAACGGCGGTTCAGCATGATCCGCTACGATGGACAGCGTCGAGTAGAATATGGCTCCCCGATAAAGACCGACACGAGGCCGATAGGCCGCAGCTACAATTGGTGATGACTAGCGGATCCAACCATACGTCATTTCGGACGATTACATCAAGCTACGGAGACAGCGCCATCATGGCGTCGTATCGTCCGCTGCCTGGTATAAAAGAAACAGGAAAACCTGGACGACTCCTTGGGCTCGGCAGCACTTCTGGCATGAGGTTCACCAACCCGATTGTCTTTTTTGCACAGGTGAGCAAACGCTATGGCAACTGCTATCGATCGAGCGACCTTTGCCTCGTAGTGCTGCCGTGCCCAAGCCTGATCTGTCCAGTGTTATGTAATATGCTTTATTCTATGAAACGCCTGCTGCTCTCAGGAGACATTGAAACGAACCCAGGACCCGATACCGAACAGCTCATGGTTCAACTCCAGGCTATAGCAGATGACATTAAAGTAATAAAGGAAGAACGCCTAGCTTCCATCGATAAAAAAATGGAAAACATCGCCGCACTTGACAGGAAAATATCATCATGTCTCCAGGAAATTGATGTCCTTCGAGAAACAATGACTGCCCTGGAAACGAAAATAGATGACCTGGAGAACCGCTCTCGAAGGTCAAACCTAATAATTTGTGGTATTCCGGAGGACAGTGAAGAAGACAATGAATCACTGAAAAAAAACCGTAAATGAGGAAATTGTAAAAGATATCCTAAAGATTGACCCCGTTACCATTGAACGAATTCACAGACTGGGTAGGGTTAGCACTGAAAAGAAAACTAGACCAGTGATTCTTAAGCTTCTTGACTCTCGCGACAAAACAAGAATACTTCAGAACTGCAGCAAACTAAAAGGATCAAAATATTCCGTTAGCGAGGATTATTCTGCCCGCGTACGGGGCATTAGAAAAAAATTGTGGGACGCTGCGAAAGAATACAAAGATAGGTGTGATAAAGTTGCTCTAGTTTTCGACAAAGTGCGCATTAAAGGTGAATTTTTCTGCTGGGACAATGAGCAGAACTGCATTAAGCCAGTGGAAACCACGCCCCTTTGCACCGTCGCACCAAAAAACAGCCAAAGCGAAACAGTAACATTACGACCACGCCGTCCTAACAAAAAAGCCAAATAACGTTCGTTAACATAAATGCCCGTAGCATAATGAACAAGGCTGAGTCCTTAGAAAGCATACTCATCGGCATTAAACCAGGCTTCATGGCAGTTACAGAAACCTAGCTGACATGTGATATAAAAGATGCTGAGGTTACTCCCCCCAATTATGCTATCGTTCGAAAAGATAGAGCAACACGTGGAGGAGGGGTTGCCCTCTTCATAAACAAAAAAATTCAATTCATTGTACTTCCAGATATTGAAGGTTTGGAAGCAATTTTTGCAAAACTGCTGCTTGGGTCTTGTTCTATTGTAATGGGCTGTATTTATCGTAGCCCGTCAAGTTATCTAGACTTCATGTTAGCGCTACATCACTATTTGGAACATCATTTTTTAGGAGCCAGACAAATCTTGCTCGGTGATTTTAATCTCCCAGATATTGACTGGTACACAATGAAACATCACAGTGCTTCTTCCCATGCTCTTTTTGACATCATGCTGCAATTTAATCCAACCCAGATGGTAAACCAACCAACACGTGAAGAAGGATCTGCACCTAACACTCTTGATCTGGTTTTTGTTAGCGATCACTTTCCTCTCGAGGACACTAAAATAGATATACTTGAAGGAATATCTGATCATAAACTAACCATGTGCAGTGTGCCACTTACTAGCGCATATTCCGTCTCAAGCGCACATACTACCATTCTCGATTTTTCCAAAGCAGATGACACTAGCATCCTAGACCATCTTTTCTATGAGTTCGACTCCTTCAATAATCTTGCACTAGATTCTTCCAGAGATATTAATGCACTATGGAATAGATTTAAAACTATTGTATCTTACTGCATTCATAACTTCATCCCACGGAAAAAGAAAGCCATTAGAAAACGCAACCCCTGGATTACACGTGCTGTAATTCATGCAAAGCGCAAAGTTATTCGTCTTAAAAAATCGTTGAAGATAAAATCTTGCTCGGGAACAAAAAGTAAACTATCTCGAGCAGTACAAAATCTAAAGGTACAAATAAAGGCAGCCAAATTACACTACTTTTCCTACACGCTACCCAACGTTATAAGAACTGCTCCAACAAAATTTTGGTGTTACCTTAACCCCAAGACTACCAATGATAATCCAGTCGGAGAAGAAGATAGCACTAAAAAAGCGAATACATTGAATGATTATTTTGCTTCGATATTCACCAAGGATAATGGTACAGTTCCTCCTCTGAGTAAACAGACCACAAAAAATATTGAACCTCTAAATATAACTGAGAGTGGGGTACTGAGCCTGCTACTGAATCTGGACACTAAAAAGGGGCCAGGGCCAGATAAAATCCCAAATTCCTTTTTGCATAGGTATGCCGAGTGGGTATCCAAATACTTACATATAATATTTATTAAATCTCTCTCAACTTGTGCTCTGCCAAATGAATGGAAAACAGTCAAAATAATACCGGTACACAAATCAGGAAACAGATCAGATGTTACTAATTACAGGCCCATCTCCATCACCTGCACCGCGTCTAAACTCCTCGAGCATTTAATCCTTAAGCACATAAATGTTTTTCTCGAAAGTAACAACATATTATCTTCATTCCAACATGGCTTCCGTCAGGGGTTTTCAACCGTAACTCAGTTATTAGAATTTGTGCACAGCTTATCTCAAACCATAGACAACCAGAAACAAACAGACCTAATACTATTAGACTCTTCAAAGGCGTTTGATCGGGTGTCGCACACTAAGCTTGTTAACAAATTGCAATCGACGCTAGGCCAAGGCGCTATAGTTAACTGGATTAGCAACTACTTAACCGACAGGACACAGTTTGTACAAATCAATGATCAAACGTCTAATATAGTTCCCGTTGCATCAGGCGTACCTCAAGGCTGCGTCTTGGCACCTGTATTATTCTTAATCTTCATCAATGATATAGCGACTAATCTTAACGTTGACATAAGACTTTTCGCCGATGATTGCATTATATATCGAGAAATCAACTCATTCGATGACCACATAGCTCTGAACACCGCACTAGAAACTATTAGCAACTGGTGCACTGACTGGCAGATGACACTTAATGCAACAAAATCTGCTGTCATGTCAATAACTAGAAAGAAGCATACATCAAGATTTCAGTACACTATAAATGGCACCCCTATCGCTGCAGTTAATGAACATAAATACTTAGGCCTATTATTAACCTGTGACCTCAGATGGAACGCCCACATCAGTTATATAACCTCAACTGCACGAAAACGACTATTCTTTATCAGGCGGCACCTTAAAATAGCTCCCTATAAAACTAAATTACTAGCCTACAATACACTGATTCGCTCTGTCCTCGAATATGCAAATGTCGTATGGTTTCCTTTTACCAATCAAGACATAAATAAAATTGAAGCAGTACAAAGGAAGGCAGTAAGGTTCATATTCAATAAATACAGAACAACTGACTCACCAACTGAAATAATGAAAAGACAGGGAATAAAAACACTTCAAACCCGAGCTAAAATTGCACGCCTCAAACTCCTGTACCAACTACTTCATCGACACTTAAAAGTTGATCCTGCTAAATACATCGCTTTCTCTGCAACTAGACCGACACGTAATAAGCATTAAAATACGCTAACTGAATATCACTTCCACACTGACTGCTTCAAATACTCATTCTTCCCTTTAACCACGAGAGAGTGGAACAGCCTGAGTTCATCTATTACTAATTTATCTTCGTTTACTAAGTTTGGAACCGCAGTGGAAAGATATTTAACATATTAGCGAAAAGTTATTTTATGCTCATATTTTCGGTATGCCGCCCGTTCGATTCTGTTCTTGTTCTGTTCCTTGTCATTTACGCGTATACATGTGAAAACAGTACGTTTATGTTTTTTTCTTCTGTTAGTGTAGTGTCGTAATACATGTATAATTCTCGTTCATATCTGCCTCATATTTGTTTTTGTTTGTATAATATGTTTCACCATTTTTGTACCCTATGCATTTTACATTCTTGATTTGCTTTGTACATATAATCATGTCATTGTGTGTTCCTTATATGCTCTATATACACTTCTCTGTGTTAACATATGCCCACCTGCAACAACCCCGAATGGGATTAGCAGTATCTGTAAATAAATAAATAAATAAATAAATAAATAAATAAATAAATAAATAAATAAATAAATAAATAAATAAATAAATAAATAAATAAATAAATAACCAAAACTGAAGTGGGCACCTGTGGCGCCTCCAAGTATATTTTTTGTATTTGCCTTGCAACTTTTACGTTGTCTTTTCGCCGTCGTTTACGTATGATAAAAGCGTGTTATTATATTCGAGACAAAACCTACGACCGCATTCAGACGGGCAACGTAATTCGCATTTGTCAGCCTCTATGATCCCTAGCGCGTTACGTGATTTGTAGTTGCGCGTTTCGGCTGTGGCGGCGATACCTGTATTTCTGTTCTTCCTCTTTACTACCTTATAACAGCTCTGTTTTCAGTAAGAGTGGATTTTTTGTAATCAGGAATTGGCATTCTATCGATGCAAACCCACTTCAGTTTTCTCTTTAGTGTCCCTTTAACTCTTCGGTATGCGATGTGCCAAGTGGATCAAAGCAACCTTGCAGATGTTTTAGAAAATCGGCTGCACATCGATGGGAGGTTTAAAACAAAAGCTTTACTAGGCTTTTCCGTAGCTTGATTGGCACGTGTTTCTTATGGCCTTTAACGCGCGTAACGGCGCGCACTTTCGCGCTGCTTATTCTTTTCACGTGTGGCGCTGGAAACCAGCGGCCCGCGCTCCCTCTTCTAAATCGCACACTTGGTTCTTATTAATGCGAAAGAAATACTCACGCTATGTTCACAGATTTCTGTTCGCAGAATGTTTTGGCAAAATCGTGTCCAAAGCAGTTGTGAGTAATTGAGAAATGGTAGAGGTTAATGAGTGGAGTCAATCAATAGAGGGTGACGTCATGTCCTTTCCGTAAAAATAATCAGGCCAGTATGGTAATTAGGTACCTAATTAGAACAACTGGTTCACAGGAAAGGAAAGGTGCTGTATCTGTCAACCTTGTTCTTTGGACACTTGAACCGTGCCGTAAGGGAAAGAGAAAGGTGGGAGGGAAAGTGGAAAGAGAGAAAGGGGTGTCACAGTGACAATTTCGGCTCATTCAAGACTATTACTGCTTTCGACTTGTAATTCTGGCACAGCTTAGATAAGCCACTGCATATTTTTCGGTTGTTATTTGAATCGTACATTTTCCAGTTTCTTTTCTTGCCGCATATTAGAAGCACTAAATATTTTGCGTAACCGTGGGCGTTGTCGCAAAGTCACTGATCATGTTTGTATGAAATCTTGTCACCTGCAGTACTTTAATTTCTTTCCACATTGCTAAGAGTACTGTCCATCTTCGAAACCAAAATGATTTATGCCTTCCTTTAGGAGATTAAAAGGCAGCCCCGGATATTTCAATGTCGGCATTTTAATTACATATGAGAATTCAGAAAATTTTCAAACAATACAGTAGAACATTGTCTACAATACGGCGATAAAATTTTGCAATCATTTTTTGAGGTATGATTATACTACTTAAGCAGAAATTTATTTTTGGTTGAAGAAAAATATTCGGTGCGGCTGTGTAAAATATTGAAATTAATGGTTGGAGAGCTCACGAAGAAAATAAATAACTCGACCAAACGACAGCTTCAGTTGGTATAACTACCGGCTTGGAAAAACAGCGTTGGTTAAATGAGGAAAGATACCTACTTTATAAGAATACAGGTTTGAAGCGCTAAAAACAAAATAATGTTAGGCTACTGCATAAAAATAATTGAATTTTTTTCTTGTGGGCGATCATGACAACGGCAGCAAAAAACGGAGAGAGAATAAATTCCTCAATGATTGTTAAGCTATTACACTGGAGATGCGCATTCGTAAATGCATGCAGGGTGTACAACAACATCATACGTCTTATTATTACGTGGTCCCGTCCTTTGAAGCAAACGCGGTCTAGTAAATAGGGTCCGCTGCAATTTAGAGGCTCAACGAGAAAATAATTTTCAAACAAGTATGCCCTCTTCTCTTGACCTCAGAGTGATGCGTGCGAACGACATCCCATTCGACGACAGCCTGTCTGAGCATCATTGCACCAATAAGGCTCGCAGACAATTATGACAGGGACTATTACGGCGACAATTGTGTATGCAAAGAAATGAAATCGTGCTTAAGGCCAGTCTGAGAACTACAGGAAGCTGTTTGTGTTCTATAATTGAGGATTCCCAATTATCCGCTAGTTTGCTCCAAAATGTGCATTAGCATCAAAAAATTACTTCGGCGCTGCTTTGCTAGTTAAGTTTTTTCCTGCAAATGGAACACAAATCAGTTGGGAAATCAGCACATTTTATGGATGGGTCTAAGCAGTGCAGACATATGTTTTTCAATGAAACCGCGTCATATATTCATTGTGGACAAAAAGGTTAGGAACAGAATTCGGGTCGGACGGTCTGTGCGCGAAGGGTGCCCTCTTTCACAGCTGTAGCTTTGCATCTGTATTGAACCGTTTCGCTTAGTATCCTACAAAACAATTGCATTGCAGGATTTCGACTGCATAGAGCAGGGGTTCGAGTGCTGGCATACGCTGACAATGTTGCCGTTTTCCGCTGCAATCACCGAAGCATTTCGGAAGTAGTTGGAAAGGTTAAAGCTTTTTGTGAAGCAAGTGAAAGTGTCGTCAATTGGAAAAAATGCTTGTGACTTTGACATGGTGAATGGCCTTGGACTCCGGCTATCTTCGCTAATGTAACGTGAACATCAACTCCACTCAAGTACTTAGGCGCCCCCCTTGAAGGTTACGTCGACAGTGAGCCTTATTGCGAAATAAAGTTGGAGATTTAAGAGAAAAGCATGATTTGCTGCATTGAACCTCTCGATGATCGGACGTGCCACAGTTTGCAATCTTTTATTGGTCATCAAGCTGTGTTATGTGATGCAAGTGCTACACTGTTCCCGTCTAGATATGCAAACGTTGGATGGGGTGCTGTTTGTATAGGGTTCCTCTTGGGAAAGCACCAGTCACACCAACCTATTTCGCAGGGTATGCGCTGGAGGCCTTTGTTTATGCCATTTATTTCTGCCACAGTTATTGACCCGTTTTAGGTCCTTAGGAATACTAAGGACACCTTTTCGTGTGCGGTTATTCATCTGAGACTGCGCAGAGTTTTACCTGAATTTGTCATTGCATCGCATTGTATTCAAGGAACAATTTGGATGACAAAAGAAAAAGAAAGTGGGAGTGGGGGCTTGGAAGAAGTTGCTAAAGCTTGTCCTTTTCTTTTTATATATTTTCATTGGACCATAATAGTCATGTGACACGGAAGACACTTAGCAGAAGCATATGTGACTCACTGTTCCCTCCCCCATTGTATAGGACCACGTACAGCAAGTGTAGGCTTTGGTCAAGATCTAGACATTACTCCTGCAGCCAAAAGTCTCTTTCTTCGACTATATAGCAGGACTTTGCCGTTTAAAGTGTGGTTGCAAGGGCAAATATTTTTTTTCCATGGCGAGTCCGCTGTTTGTAATGTAAAAAGAATGAAACCATAGAGCATTATTTCTTAGACTCGTGGGATGCAAGTTTCTTATCGGATGTCCTCCAAAGGACTCTTAAAAATGATTTTCCGCTTGAGCCTCACGGAATCAGTCATCTCGTGATTGAAAATGAGGACGGTATTCTATACGATCTAGTAATAGCGTTGGGCCTGCACAGTATAAAGAGACGCAGGAAGGCTGTGCGTCATGCAGGTCTTGATGCACGGCCAGTTAGGGAATACTTTGAGGAAAATGTTGCAAGATATTGTGAACATATATAACTTGTGGATCCAGCAGCTTACTGGCTACCACACATTGAAATTTTCAAGTTCTTAAAGGAATTTTAACCCTGGTACGTCAATAAGAACAGCTGGCGATCCAGTGTATATATGGTATATGTTGAGTGCGACAACAAACAAAAAAGCGGCTATGATATAGTCCTCTCGTGCCTGAACAAAGGAAGCTCATCTTTTCGGATTGTGGTTCGATTTCTGTTGCAATAAAAACTTTTTTTATCTTAAGCGTCAGTTCGTGCGCACACGGTCTGATGACAACCTATGTCTAAGCCGCTCATGATCCAAGAAATGCTTTCACATTAATACGCAATAAAACAATGCGAATCTAAGAGCATCACGTAGTAGCAACGAATATAAGGTTTTAGATGTGAATTAGACAATACCACTGTCAAGGGTAATAGGCAGTTCCCAGTAAGACGGGGTTCTACTTGTGACAACTCTGTGTGTCTCGTTTCAGCCAATTACCCAATGTGAATAGACATATTCTATGGTGAGGCAGACAAAAGTAAACAAATATAAAGTGCCTCTGCCCGTGCCACCAAGTATAACGGGCTTAAATGTGAATACACAGACAACAAAACTACTGCAACAAGCCTTTTGCACGATATTAGAGTTTCAGCGAATTGCTCTGAACTTAAAGCAAAAGCTTTACCGGCCACAACAATCAAAAAGCAGTCGGCGATCTTTCAAAACGTCAGCACGAATACAGCTGGCGAACTTGAAAGATGAGTGGAGGTGATAGCGTAAGTTTGCCGCCTAGAGTTCGCAAACGTTTTTACTTTTAGTTTACCGCGGCTGTCTACCGCGACCACGCGCCGCTGCAAACGCTCATTGGTCTCTGCGTGTCGAGGCCGCCGGCATTTGACGGGAACGTGGCGCCTTCTATCACCATTTGAATGATAAGCGCATGCATACTGACGCTCACGCGCTACCGCTGAAGTGAAGCGCAAGAGTGTATTGCAGTTTTGCACGAGGCGTGATCAACTCCCGCAAGCCGCGAACTGTCAAACTGACAGTGGCGAAGTGTCAAACTGTGAACTGACACAGGCTGTTTTCTGCATGATACTGCACTTGTAAAAGAAGAGGCTATATAGATGGAAAAAGAAAGAACTCCATAGGGCTGCAATGCACGAGCTTCGCAGCTGAAGATCCCGC
Organism: Amblyomma maculatum; assembly: GCF_055883805.1. Classification (NCBI taxonomy): domain Eukaryota; kingdom Metazoa; phylum Arthropoda; class Arachnida; order Ixodida; family Ixodidae; genus Amblyomma; species Amblyomma maculatum. The sequence continues at coordinate 123,486,682 of NC_139346.1, forward strand.
ATGATAAACTGGCAGTTTCTCGCGCAGTGCTTTGTATTGCTTTTTCTTCATCAACACTCATTCGTGCACAGCGGATCTCGGTATTGAACCTGGAGTGAAAATTAGACCGTTCGGAAGCTTCATTGTTCTTTTTTTTTTTTGGGGGGGGGGGGGGGGGGACAGTCCACAACGAACGATTAAAAAGTACCTAGAAGCGGATATTTTGGAAATTAAGTTTTTGTCCACTTAAACTGACGGGCTGCCATAGGACATAATCAGAGTTTTGGACCTGTGCAGTTCATGGCTATCCAATTTGGCCTTCACTCTTGCAAGCATTGATGCAAGGACAATAAGACAATATTTTCGCGAATCCGTTGACAGAGTTATTGAAGCCCACTTGACACAAGACCTAGTGCCTGGGTCTTGCGCCGAGAAAAAAAGCATTGTTACTCATGCGCAAAGTTTCAAGAATCACACAGTACGAAGGAGGGTGGCGCGGCTTTTAAGCACCTGTTCTGTTTTGTCACGTATTTTTTCTTGTTTTGTTTCTGTCAAATGAGGTTTTCAAGTTAGCAATGACGAAAAAAGACTAAAATAGTAAAGTAATTCTGCGCGCGCTGCGCGAAACCAGCTCGTCGCATTGCGCGAGAATTGGCAAGTTGTCGGAAGGCTTCGCACAATCGTCAGGAAGTTGTCGGACACGGAACCGAAAGCATGGAGCATTGCGTAACTTCCTCAAGCGTGCAAAGGAAGCCGATCATCTTTGTGACGTATTTTTCTTGTCTGTTGGGAACTTCCTTTCAGCAAACTGGGAGACGATTCGCGGCTTGACACACTTGTTTGGCTGACGGCAGGGAAGGCAAACAAGCTCGAGTCAGTGAAGAGCAGAGATTCCACTGTAACGCGCCGTTACTTCGGAACTTATTCATCATGAGGTGCTGCTTGGCTCTCACTCTCGTTGGAGTCGGCATGGTGGTGGCGGCAATGCGAACAAGTAAGCATTCGTTTCAAATAATTTCGACTCGCACGTGATGAATAGATCGCAAGCAAACAGCTAGCTGCTCTCGATCCTCTCAGATGCTTGGAGCTCTAGCTTTAACTACACGGAAGACCACTACTAGAAAATATTTACAGAAACTTACCCAGGTTAGCGCGCGTGCACAGAAAAATATAAAACGTGAGGCTTAACGTGAAATATGAAACACAAGCACTAAACTGTTAGTGCCTGGGATGGATACATCGAAACAATAAAAAAGAAAGCCATTCACTTTACTGCCGCGAGTGGGTTTTGAACGCGAGCACGCGCAATATAGTTCTCTTCACTTTCAGCTACAATACACAACAACGAATGCCGCATTACATTCTTCACAGGTTCTTTTCTGCATGATACTGCACTTGTAAAGAAGGAGGCTATGTAGATGGAAAAATAACTCAATACGGCTGCAATGCACGAGCTTCGCAGCCGAAGATCCCGCATGATAAACTGGCAGTTTCTCGCGCAGTGTTTTGCATTGCTTTCTCGTCACCAACACTCATTCGTGCACAGCAGATCTGGGTATTAAACCTGGAGTGAAAAATGGAGTGCTTTCACTCCAAATTCGCATATGCACGAAGTACCTCGTCATTAAAAAAACCATCTTTTCTACGGAGGAAGCCTCAGAGCATCAGGTATTGCCCCAAGCGGGATAACAGCCGGAGGAGCGAACTGCCACTGCTGGTTGGTGGTAAAATAGAAGAAAATGTCACATTCATCTTTTGAGGCTGATCTGAGAGAGAGCAGCAAATGAAATATTACGAAACGTCGAGATCGTTCAAGCACGAATGTTGGGAAAGTCTCGCACGGCAGTGCTAACATTCATAGGCCCCATTCTCCCCCGCTACGTCATCTATTACGGGGGAGAGACGGCCCGTTACCCATATCAACCAACCCAACAGATCTGCCAAGACTGTCTCAAGGCAGGCCACAGAGCGGATGTCTGCCCAACACCCAACGCCAACGTCCCTATTGCAAAAACCAGTGCCACTGGGAGCCAGCGCCCCAGCGCCATACCTGATTATGGTCCCAGCATGACGCTGGACACTGGGTGCACTGGGACGCTCCGCGCTGGCGGCACTGTTCGCCCGGAAAAAAAAGGCGTGGGATAAAAATTAAAAAGTAACGAAACAAGTCAGGTACATAAAAAAAAAACTAAAAAAAGTAAAAAAAAATAAAAAAGTTACTGCCCCAAGCGTGCCTCGAACTAAGTCCCTAGGTACATACATACCAATCACCAGCTCAACACGCTAACCACTCGGCCACGCCGAGAACAGGGTTTCCTATAAACATTCTTGCATTTTATTGCATGACCCGCATTTATAAGGTTGGGACTTCGTGTTTCGCAGTCTACAGGCCATTGCTACCGCTCTAACAATTGCAACTACTTGATCATTTTAGCTTGCTGTCTGCTCTTACGACTGGCAACTAATGTTCTGGGTGCCTATGCGCGCTATTTTGTGCACTGGAATCATTTTAAGATGTGGAGTTTGACATCGCTGGCAAATTTACCAACGCCGGCTCTTGGGTGGTGCTCTGCTACCGTGGGCGTAATTTTCGCTGAACACGGAGCTTTAGTAGAAGCCTTCAAGGAAAAACGTGCGACCAAGCTTCAATACCGGCAAGCGCCACAGCGATGACCCTAATTGCGTGTAACTAAACCTTATTTGTATGTAAACATTGCGGGAAGCGTTGCGATGACCGAGGGCTCGGCTGCTTTATACGCACAGTAAGAAGGAGCGCAAAAGCTTGAGAAACACGCCAAATATTAACATATTACAAGCGCTTTATGTTGTTGCTTTTTCTCTCATGGACCCATCGCTCGGTAAACTACTCTCTTCCTCGTTTTAGTTTTTCTTTCTGCTGTTGATACTGGGCCGTGGTGCAGGCTACACTCGCCTGCGATTGAGCCCGCATTGAACATTTTGGCAGTAATCATTGCGTTATAGTGCCCTTAAGATCAGCTGTGAAGTTGGTTATGCATGGTAGCCCACATTATTCAATTCCAGCTTTAGTAGTGTGTTAATCGTCAGTCTGTCATGAGATCGAGGCGCGGCGATCGTTGCCGCTCTCGAAACGATCGAAACGACCTATAGAAACATGGAAACTTTAGAAAAAAGATACTGCCTTTGTTTTCTTACAAATGCGCAACGACTTCGCAGCAAAAAGCGCTTGCTTGAACCATATTTTTCATATGCCCCCCGATGGTCGATTAAAAGTACGTTGTTGTCCTGTTGGCCCCTGAGGGATGCTACTCCGGCTGACGCCGCAGGCCGCACCGGCTATACTGGGGCACTGGGACCAGTGCGGCCCCAGCGCACATACAGTGCTTCTCCCAGTGTATCGCGGATGCCAGCACCCAGCGTCAAAAGTCTAATCCCAGCGTTTTTCTCCCATCGCACCAGTGCAGCCAGTGTCTTCCCGTTACAGCTCCAGTGAATATCGCAGACCTCCAGCGTGCCCAGCAGATTCAGTGCAAAACCAGCGCGAAAATCTTACTGGTTTCGCACTGGAAACGCTGGTTTTTGCAATAAGGGTATGTCGGAACTGCGGCCTTCATGAACCAGAGGAAAACCACACCTGTGAAGCCAAGTGCGTGGCCTGCCAGGAAAACCACCCAACGGGAGACAAGGCCTGCAAGCCGCGCCTCAGGGCACATATCGGACGTTACAACAACAAAGCTAAACAAAGCAATTACAATCAGCAACAGAAGCCCCCCAAGCAGCCCATCAGCTGGAGAGATCAGCAGATCAAGCCGATGGAGCGCCGCTGGTTTTCATCGGAAGAGAACAGCAGCTGGCAGAGAAACAGAGACCCCAGTCCCGATCGAGATCCAAGGGACGGGACTTGACAGCCTACTATTCCCAACAGAAGGCACAACAGGTTAGGCCCAACCAGCAGGAAGCACCAGAAGCGATAGGGGCGACGCGAGACAAGCTAGAGCACGACAGCAAAAAGGGTAAGCTGGGCTCAGGTTGCCTCTCCCACTGCCCTAAACGGGCATGGTCCATGCCAGGATTGCACTAGGCTCGAAGTTGCAAAATAGACAACTGAAAATAAAACTATCAGAACAACAGAAACGCCTTAATAAGGTGGAACAACAACTACAACAACTCCTACAAATGGGTCAGAAGCAAACTGCCCCCCAACCCTCATCAATAGTATCGATACAACCACAACCGGTACAAAATGCTGTAAACACCTCCTCATCGCAACCTCAACAGGCGAGTGTACTCCAAACACAACGGCAGAAACCGCTTACACAAATTCTCGGACTTCACACTCAAGAAAACGCACCAAGCATTCTTACTCAAATGCAACAAATGATTAATCAAATGCAGCAGACCATGACACAACTCACCAAACAACTCCAAGGCCAACAAATTGCCACGCAAACTAAATTTGCGGCAGTTCAAGAAGAATTCAATTCGAAAATCCAAATAATAACTCAGGGGGTGCGAAAACGCACGGGAATACCCGATGACCCTCGACTAAAAGCCCACAGAAGGTCCGCTGGCATGACAGATCTCAGCGACTGCGAGTCAGTGGCAAGTAACGCTGGTGGCTGCCTCCCCTAACCGGCAACCAAACCACCTAGAGCTCTGGCAGTGGAACTGTCGCTCCTTCAAGAGGAAACGCAGCTCCCTGCAGAAGTTTATTCAAAATCAACCGATACCTCCGGACGTCATGTGTCTCCAAGAAACAGGATGCACAACATACCTCAAAGGATATCTCACATACACTCATGACACGGCACCTAAAATAGCTACACTAGTGGCCCCCCACACCAACAGTCATACCGCACGACCTTCCCTTCAGTGAAATTAATCAAGTTCTCATCGAGGTCATCTCTCAAAAAAGAAGAAAGCAGAGTGTGTTTGTCCTAAACCTATACAGTCCTCCAAGCAACACGCAGGAAGATTTCAAGCCACTTTTACTGGAATGCACACGCATAGCGGGAACGAACCCCCTTATTATTATGGGGGACCTAAACGCTGTACATACGGCATGGGGCTACCACAAGGACACCCCGAAGGGAACCAAGTTGTTGGAAGCGGCTGAGCAGCTGGATCTCTGTCTTATGACGGACACCATGTCCCCCACTAGAATAAGAAACAGTGTAAGCAGAGACACCTGCCCAGACCTAGCTTTCACCAAAAACATAAGGCATTGCACCTGGACCAATCTACAAGAAACACTCGGCAGCGATCACAAAATCCTTAGCTTAACCCTAATGACAACCCGTATGAAAAGGAACATTGGCTTTACTAAAATAACAGACTGGGATAAGTTCAGACAAATTGGACCGCCACACGACGGCATCACAACAATTGAAGATTGGGTTCAAAGCCTGAAGGATGCTCATGCAAAAACGACCAAGACCATCAACACAACGACAAAAACCCCAGAAGTACACAGACATCTCCTAAATTTATGGGAAGTCCGAAAAAGTCTATTAAAGCGGTGGAAAATGCAAAAATTAAATAGAAAACTTAAAATGAAGATAGCACAGGTTACGGCTGAAGCACAAGAGTATGCTATAAAGCTCGCCAAGCAAAACTGGGCAGATTTCTGCAATTCGCTGAAAGGTACCCTAAGCACGGCTAAAACCTGGTCAATATTAAGAAGCATGATAGACACCTCAAAAACCAAAACGGCCACAAGAAGAACCCTCCCCACCATAGCCCATAAATACCCGGGCACAGATGCAGAGTTGATCACCGCCATGCACAAGAAATACATAGGAGACCCTACTCCGGCTTGCCAAACTTCATATGCGTGTCAACCAAACTCCTCCCTTGACTCCCCCCTAACACTGGCGGATTCTACTCAGCCGCCCGTACATTTACAAGAAACACTGCCCCTGGAGGAGACAAAGTCACCTACGCCATGATTAGGAACTTAAGCACCGAACATCTGCAAGACCTAACGAAGTACATCAACGAAGAACTGTGGGAGAAGGGACAGGTCCCATCAGCTTGGAGACACGCGGATATCATCAGCATACCAAAGGCTGGAAAGCCACCGGCTGTGGAGAGTCTCCGTCCTATCTCCCTCACTTCTTGCCTGGGAAAACTCTATGAAAAAGTAGTCCACCTAAGGCTCCAAAATTACATCGACGAAAACAACATCTTTCCTTCCTGCATGCTGGGCTTCCGCAAGGGCCTCTGCACGCAAGATGCTTTCCTCCGGATTAGGGAAGAAGTCATCAACACCACACCCCGAAAAGGCGAAAATTTCATTCTGGCACTAGATCTCAAAGGAGCATTCGACAACATTGGCCACCAAACCATATTGCACGAATTAAACAATATCTACTGCGGGGAGAAAATCTTCAAATACGTGAAGGCTTTTCTCTCAGATCGCACAGCCACCATAGGAATTGGAGAGATCCGATCACTAAAAGTACCCATACCGAACAAAGGTACACCGCAGGGTTCTATAATCTCTCCAATGCTATTTAACATAGCAATGATAAATTTAGCAAAAAAAAACTGTTGACCCGCACTGATATTGGCTTCACTTTATACGCGGACGACATCACCATTTGGGCTACTCAGGGATCCTTGGCGCAAAAAGAAGAAGCTCTGCAAGCCGCTATAGACCTAGTCGAGGAATTTGCCGGGGAGAGCGGTCTTCAATGCTCCCCAGAAAAATCCGAACTTATCAGGCTACAAAGAAAAAATTACAAGTCCCCAGGAGAAATTCAGCTCTCTCTAGTAGACCAGATAATTCAAGAGAAGGACAAGATCAGAGTTTTGGGGCTGTGGTTGCAAAGCAATTTGAGAGTGGATTATACAATCAAAACACTCAAAACCACAGTCAACCAAATTTCCAGAATGATTAGAAGGGTGACCTGGCACCGGAAAGGGATGAGGGAGGAGGACACCCTCCGCCTTGTACAAGCCCTAGTCGTTAGCAGGATTACCTACAGGCTCCCATATCACGAAATTAGATTCACTGATAAAGGGGCCATTGACACTATCATAAGAGGAGCCTATAAAACGGCCCTAAACCTCCCGCCAACAACATCAACGGAACGTCTTTGGGCACTCGGAGTGCACAACAACTTCGAGGAGCTCAAGGAGGCGGTTCTAGAGAGTCAGAAACAACGCTTAACAACAACGCAGGCGGGTAGGGAAATCCTGTCAAAACTAGGGCTATGGCAGGCACTAAGAACTTCCGAGATCAAATCACAAATTCCGACATCCACAAGAAACAACATCTATGTGAACCCGATACCCAAGCACATGCACCATGAGTTACAGAAGGGTCGAAGGAAAGCCAGAGTCAAATCATTGGAAAAACAATTGTCTAAAGACGCGGAAGTTGTCTACGTGGATATAAGGGCTTACGGCGAACCTGGCAAGTTCACAATAGCTGCAGTTGACCACAAGAAGAGGCCAATTATTCAGGCTTCGATCTATGCCAAGGATCCCGCGGAAGCGGAATCACTGGCAATAGCCGTCACCATAAAAACACAAGACAACCAAAAGAAGTCATCACACGTAGTGACGGACTCCCAACCAGCCTGCAGGGACTACCTGGCCGGAAAACCTCACAAAAGAGCGTGTGCAATATTACGTTCCATCTCCCAGACGCACACAATTACATGGACACCTGGACACGAAGGCCTAGAAGGAAATGAGGTAGCGAATGATCTAGCCCGAGCTCTCACAAACCGGGCGGATCCCCATCCCTACCTCACTCCTCTCCTAGGACCCTACGGCGACAGGCTGGAACACCTACGGTTAGAAAGAAGAATTTTCTCACCACCACACAAACAACTTCCTTCCTCGGACGCTATAGACTGGAGAAAAATACAAACACATTCCCTAATCCTCAAATTTTAAATAAGATAAGCCCAACAAAATACACGAGTTACTGTCCTTGGTGCGGAGCAAGCCCCACACTCTATCACATCTCTTGGGAATGCCAGGACAAACCTGACCCGACGTTAATAGTGCCACGCCCCAGACACGAGCAGTGGGAGGCGGCCCTGACCAGCGACAACCTGGACCAGCAAGCCTGGATTATCCAGCTAGTCCGCAAGTCAGCTGCTGCCAGCGGAGCCCTGGACTAGGGGCACCGACCACCCAGCTCCTGCGATTTTTTACTGATTATTATGCTCATTAAAAGTTTTCTCTCTCTCTCTCGTCTGTAGCAAAAGACGAATATAAGGAAGGTTTTCCTGAAATCCTTATTAGCACTTGAGCATAGTGTATAGGGTGTATGCTTCAGAGTTTTATTGGTATAAAAACAATTGTTCGCCCTTAGCCCAACTTTCGATTTATTTCAGGCAGCCCAATAACCTAGATTGCAGAAGACATATTATATCAAGTAATATGGTTCCTCCAGTGCACCTGCGTTGCATTTAGTATAGGAAAAAATTTGTACTTTTTTTTCACAGAGGAGCTGGCAACAAAGTCAAGGAAAAGTTAAAAAAGCAAATCGGCGGCAATCAACCAATTATTACGGTGTTGAGAAAATTGAGAGGCTGAGGAGATGATGTTTTGACAGGGTCACGGAAGTGCAGCGAGAAAACATAACTGTGGTGGTATCAAAGTCTTTCAGATGCGATGGCAACCTTTGCGTAAAGATAACCACTGTTTTGGGGACGCGAGCAAAATGCACAATCGCAGTGGCAACCAGCAGAACAAATTTGGATAACGCTTAATTACTACAGTTAAAGCTATGATTTCGACAGAACATTATCAGCCGCTTTTTTGCAATAGCAAAATGCCTGCATTCATTCCCAAGAAGGCCTTATAGTACACTGGTGTGGCGTACCTACCTGTAACCACGTGATACCGGCTGCAGCCGAATGCCTCACTTAGATGCTCTCGTGTCACACGGTCTGCTCTCTCTCCCAGTGGGCCAGGAAGTGAGGTGCCGCGGGCACCCGGAAAGGGTCATCGGGCAGAAGAAAAAAACTATTAGATAGGCGGTCGCGTTTAAAGTAGACACTACATGTATTCGAAATTCGGAGGTTCTTTCGAAAACAGTGGAACCACGGCCGTTGGTAAGAGTAACGCATGTAGCTGGCGGTCGATTGTGTGGTGTCTTTCGTTGTATGTATATATATTTATGGGATAGCTGGAAAACATGAAAGGCAACATGCTTCCCGAAGAAGCGTTTAATGAGGGCATGAATAATATAAGTGACTTGTAGAGGACAAAAATTATGGTGCTGCTTCTGTATAGAGGGACAGAGTAGATTGAAATCCTAAATTAGATCTCTCCCGCACCACTTATGTATCGCGGGTTATATAGAGGGAAAGAATTATTTCAAGCGTAGATTTCTATAGGCTACGACAATGATAGCTTATACACTACCTTTAGGATATATCGAGATATTTACTCCTACATGTACACTGAACTGTGTTTACTATAAGTGTGTTTTCATGTCCACCATTGACGCCCTTTCATTTCCTTCCATACTACATGTCCATTCGCAACGTCTTTCAGCTACAAACCCTGGTCGACGGAGACGCCCCGTAGATCCAAGCTGCGAGAGAGGGCAAGCTCTAGAGATGGTAAGATAAAATTACGACTCCGATCTATATTTGAATATTTTATGAAGCCGTTTATTCCTGTGAGCCAATGTTCCTACTCCTCCAGCTGGAATCACACGATTCAGAACGTTAGGCGCGACCCACAGCAACATCCAAGAAGTGCACCGACAAATAAAAAAGATTACGCTAAGCTATATTCAGGTCCACAAAATAATTTGAATTATGAACAGTGTTAAAAATAGCAAATAAAGCGCGATTGTGAGAAATAATCCAGGCAGCAAAATTCACCAATGGGGAAGTGTGCGTTCCATAATCTGGCCAAGTAGGGCAATTTTGTTTATATGCCACATTGTTTATAGTTTTGAATGAGAAAATACTCATATGGTAATTCTACAAAGGCCTGCGATTCTGAAGCAAGTAATCAAGTACATTAGCAAAATATTGACTGTTGTTTCCATAAAAGGTTCACTAATGCGCTTGAAGCTATTCTAAACCATGTAAATTCAAATAGTTGTGACATGCCGTTACCTGAAATGGTACTACGACCACAAACATGAAGAAAATGTGGCCTGTCATCAAAAAATTTTTTTTTTTTTTTTCATTTTATAATGGTGTCTCTGAGTTAAACATTGAAATGTGAAAAAATATGAGAACTGTTCAGGCTCTACACTTATAACACTAGTGCACAAAAATATACATAGTGGAGCAGACGCTCCCCCTGACGGTACCAAAGAGCTTAATCTATTCGTAGAAGCAATTTATTATAGCAAGTGTTAGTCTTTGTCTTTGAATTTGTGTTCTCCCCTGCCAGCTTTAGGGGGCAAAATGCAGAAGCAAGACCAAGCTATAACTTGGCTCAACTTAATTCTCTGCTTGCCAAAGTCCACGCGTTCCACCCATATCGCAAGTAGGCAACCGGATCAATTATAAGGTTTTTGTTCTGTATTTGTAACGGGAAGCCCGTTATACTAAGTGGTACGGGCCGAGGCTCTTTATTTTTCTTTCCTTTTCTGCCTCAACATAATATATGTATTTGTAACGGGACGCCGAATACCGATCACACTGCATGACAAGAGAGGGGCCATAATCGTAAACACAATTCGAGGCTTTCAAATATCTCGATCAATCGCAGATACGAATGGTTTCGTTAATAAGTCTCAAATCGTCTATATAACGGCCTTGCTTTGAAGATTGTCGCGGACAGCAGGGCAAGACACGAACAACAGGGCTAAGCTGTAGCGGCAGGCACAGTTCCGAACACAGCGCGCGAGCCGACTTCAGTGTCCTCTTCTTCGAGGCGCCAACTAAGAACATCAGGAACACCAGGTGGCAATATTATGCATTTTCAGCAGGACAGAATCGAACCGTGTTGCTTTCAATAATAAATTGTTTTGCATTATCAGGACAAGGAAGCATGCAAGCAAACACAAGATACAAAAAAGAACACATGTAAAAGAGACAAACCTCTCAAAATGTAGTTAAGTGTGCGTTGAAATTGAAACATCGTTGGGAAATGTGCGCTGCATTCAATTCAGAAAAATTTTCTTTGTTCTCAATACTTAAACGGCAAGCGTGCGAATTATACAATCATTTTAAATTTAAAAAGCTACAGCGTGTAATTTTTTGATGGCTGAGAAAATTACTGTAATGAGTCAACGCGTGATATCCTGGCCTGCATATTGCATTATATCGGAAGATACCAATGTGTAAAGGCATGTAAATATTCAAAAATTTTAAATAAGTTAACGAAATTGTTGCTAACTTTTTGTTCGAGGAGACGAAATTGTCATTGTTGAAAACTTTTGCGCCAAATCGAATAACAATCAAAGTTTGGAGTTTTTTCTCATTAGTAAGCAGATGGTTGAATAAAAGCTGCCCTATTTTTACGGCAATTCTCATAAAGACAGAACCTACACCGACTCTTCTTGCCGTCCTGCCGTGATCAGTAAATGCAGAATGAAAGGTTCAGCGATGCGAAATGCTCAATTCATTTAGCGGTTCTTGCATGAAACATACATGGCATCTAAGATTGAATGGAGCGGGAATAATCTTGCTTGATTGTTGCCGCGCCGTTCAGTCTTATATGGTATATAAGATACATTCAAGCTACCAAAAAAATGGGCCTTGCAAAACTGGCCTTTATCCACACTGTGCAGGCCTTGCCTAATATGCAGCAACCCCTGGTGTAAAGTCCTGAGGATGAGCTTGAATCTGTTTCGTCGTCAATCGAACCAAATTAATTTTAATACTTTACACACACCAATACATAAAAAAATGCGCCCTTTCTATTTGAGTCGGTCCAGAAGTAGCAATATTTGTATTAGATTGTATCAGATTAAGTTTAGAAGAAATATCACTTGCACAACGCCCACGAACACTGCTTGAATGTAAGTTACTCGCAACCAAAATTTACGATGAAGCACCACTAACGTTTGAGGCCTTTCAGAGTAGCTCTCTTTTTTTTTTTTCAGGCTTTTCAATACTGAAGCCAAATAAATTCTCTGTGGCTTTAGGTCTTCATCTTTAATAATACATGTCACATCTGTGAACTAGATTCTTAAGAAAGGGTCGCCAAAACAGAAATAAAACTTTCGAATCTCTGTTTTCAATATTGCCGTTGATTGTGGCCTTAATGTCACTCCCTACATCACTAAATAGAGCGTGAAATGTCTCGTGCCCTTAGTAGAGCTAAACGACCAGACCCCAGCTCAATGGAGATAGATGTGTTTATTGAAAGGAAAGGCAGAGAGGTGAAAGATGAGTATCAGACCTGCTACTGGGCTGTAAGGAAAGGGAAAAGGAGAAGCTCAGAATCAGCAGGTCTCAAGAAAATATGACGCATTCCACATTACATAAGCTAAAAGCTAACGCGTTTAATATTAGTTGTTCGAGAGGAACCTTTATTAAAGCATTTAGACCGCCACGTGCTTTTTCCGTGTCGATACTGAGAGACCAAGCCCCGGCAAAATTAGTTGTTACACCTGCGCCAAGTGGAGCCTGTTACGTATAAGGTATTTACCAAGGTAAGCGCTAATAGAATTAGGAAAACCTTAGACTGCCGCCAAGTAGAAGATCAAGCAGATTTTCGGAAAGGGTACTCTACTCTCCATCATATTCATACTATAAACCAGATGGTAGGAAAATGCTCGCAATATAACCAGCCCGTATAGATAGCATTCATTGATTACAGAAAAGCATTTGACCCAGTAGAAACCTCGCGGTCATGTAGGCATTGCAAAATCAGGGTATAGATGAGCCGTACGTCAAAGTGTTTGAAGATATGTATAGTGACTGCACAGCAACCATAGCTCTGAATAAAATGTAACAAAATGCCTATGATGAAAGGTGTTAGGCAAGGACACACGATTTCCCCAGTACTATTCACAGCTTGCTTAGAGGAAGTATTCAGAGACTTGGAATGGGAGCAGTTAGGGATAAGGGTAGATGGAGAATACCTCAGTAATCTGCGATTTGCTGATGGCATTGCCTTGCTAAGCAACTCTGGGGATGAACTGCAAATAATGATTGATGACCTAGACAGGAAAAATAGAAAGGTAGGCTTGAAAATCAATATGCAGAAGACTAAGGTAATGTTCAACAGCCTCGAGAAGAAACAGTTGTTTACGTTAGGCAGCGAAGCAGAGGCATTAGTAGGCGAATATGTCTATTTAGGACAGGTAATAAGCGCAGATACGGACCATGAATTGGAAATTACAAGAAAATAAGATTTGGATGGAGCGCATTTTGCAAGCACTCGTAGATTATGACTAGCAGCTAAACGGTACCGCTGAAGAGCAATGTATACAATAGTTCCATTTCACCTGTACTCATCTATGTGACTGAAACTTGGATGCTAAGAAAGAGGGTTCTGCGTAAGTTGAATACAACGCAGAGGGCTATGAAACGAAAAATGGTAGGGGTAACATTAAGAGATAGGAAACGTGCAGAGTGGTTTACAGAAATAACTCAAGTTACTGACGTTCTAGTAGACCTCAAGGAGAAGAAATGGGCATGGGGAGGACATGTAATGCGAGGAGAGGATGACAGATGATCGCTTAAGGTAACAAACTGGAATGGAAGGCAAGAGTACCAGGGGGCCGCAAAACGTTAGGTGGGCGGATGAGGTTAAGAGGTTCGCAGAGGTCGAGTGAACGCAGGTAGGACCGGTTTATGTAGAGGAATATCGAAGAGGCCATCGTATAGTCGGGCTGATGATGATCCTGGATGTCATTGGAGATTACCGCTGTCTGAACACGTGTCACCAGGGGTGTTCAGCTTCCAAGGTGTAGCCACAGAGCAGGACCTCCTCCTAAGCCTCTTTAGAAAGGAGAGGGAAGAAATGAAAAAAAAAAGCATTTCGGGGCGGTGCACCAAGTCACAGTGTGAAAGCACCGCCGAAGGTTGACATGTAAGGCCCGTACAAAACATTTCAAATATGAAGGGTCAGGAGGCCGCCTGAAAAGGGAAATTATTAGTCTGAACACTGCGAAGCAGTCGTTCTACGGTTTTGTTTCGCGACCGCGTGCGGGTTTAACCATAGTATCGGCGCAAAACGCGATATTGATGCAGAATGTCTCGATAGGGTGTTAGGAGATGGAGGTCTGCGGCCCGGAGGCGAGAAGCACGGGCAGCCACATTCCCCGCCTCATTGCATAGAGGACCTGTGTGGCCTGGGGTCCAGACCAACATAGGAGTAATGGTCAAAACACCAGCAGGTGTGCCGAAGGTGATGAGCCGCCTGCGAGGCGATGGAGCCCTGAATGTATTGAGAATAGGCTAAGCACGAGTCTGTGAAGAGAATTTCATTGGTGGGATGGGAAGTGGTGAAGGTGATCTTAACGTCCCCTCGACGTGGTGATCCTTTGTAATCACAGCGGCCATAAAATGACATGAGGAGCAGAGGCTTCCGTGTGCTATGATGCGTAAGTGGACGTTAAGGATATGCCCAGGTGCTCGAAATTGTTTCAGTGTCTTCCACTGCAGCTCCTCCTTTCTCTTTTTTCTTTCATTCCAATATTCATCCCTTTCATTAAGGCGTATTAAGGTGCCCATCGCAGAGTACGTGTGACAATAACATCGCTTTTAATTTCCTACACACCAATTCACAATTTGCCCTCGGTGATTTGGTGGTATAACAAGGTAGCGCTCACTTGAGTGACTTGTTATGTCACGGGGGTACATAGCATGACTCGATTTGCAGGAGCATGTAACAGCAGTAACCCATTTATTATAGGGGAAGGGGGGGATACGATGAGAATCGTACCAACAGGATCTTTTCACCATGGTTAAGGTAAGCCAATTTAAAACCCCCAGACACGTTTGTGGGGCCAGGATGAAGCGGAGGATGCCACGTGATATGGCATAAAATGCGATAGCATGCACAATGAATCGATAAGCATGTGAGATAATCGAGACAAGAAATGAGATTAGTGATTGAGAAAATAGCCAAATGCATGCACGCCTACAATGAGGCATAAGGATAGTCATGGATAGGAGTTGTAACGGTGCCACCACTTACATATAAAAGCCGAACCTAAGTGAGTCCCATCGCTTTGCTTGCAGTTAATCAAATGTTGATATCCTGTTGCCATCAAAGTCGCGAAGAAGTCTATTGCAGAAAAAACTGAAATACAAAGATTGCATAAAGGAAGTGCCCTAGCCCACTGATACCATATAAGAGCTGTTGAGCCCCGTGGCGAAATTAACTTCATATCTTGTGGTCCAAAATTCAGCCAATACTGAGGTCTAATTAGGGGGTCTTTTTTTTCGTTGACCTAAGAACCAAAGCATCAATATTGAAGTTTCCACTAGTCATGACGGCAGTTGAGAATACCGTACCGGGAAACCGTTTATGTATATGTAAAGTATATCTTAGCGGCCTTGAAAAATCGTGGAACTCTTTTTTTTTTGATGGGATAAACGCTTCGTCACTTTGCTCAACGCTTTCCTTACTGGGGAAAGCATGTCGAGAGAGTGAGAAAAAAAAATGGATGTGGCGCGTGATATATGCAACAAGCTGTTAATTTTATAGCTTTGTTTAATACCTAAATGTGAATTAGCGCACACCGCAGTTGAGGTGGTGCAAACATTCAAGCCGACATTTTTGTAGCCGGGCTTTAATGTTTGATTCGCGTTTTTACTATTGACACCAGAAATAAGATGTTGACACAGCAATTATAATTTAAGTAGCAAAAAATGTACTTCAAATCAGCACACAAGACCCCCACTGTCTCTGTTGACTTTGCTTGGCTGAGATAATTATGCATCGTTGTTTCAAAGAAGGCTAGTTTTATTAACCTGGCGCACGTTGCATAACAGCTAATATTAGTTACTCACCTGCGTTACAGAAACGTGGAAGTTAATGAAAAAGGTTGCTCATAAACTAAGGCAAGTGCCGCAAAAAACTGAAAACGAAATGATGGGTGTAAGTATAAGCGACAGGAAAAGAGCTCATTTAATCGAGGAACTAACGCGGGTTAAAATTCTAGGCAAAGAACATGAAATGGGGATAGGCAGGGATTGTAATGTGAAGCCAAGGAAACGGATGCTTGAAAGCTGCGCCTGTTTAGCGGAGTGGATTTCAAGGCATGGCGAGCATAGCATGCTGGCAGTAGAAAAAGCTGTTGGAATGAGATGAAGTTGTTAGCTTTAAAGCGCACAGGAGCGCGCTAATTAGAGATATATAGGAACTGCCCTTGTCGGCCAATGGGTGTAATCAGGACGACAGTAGAACGGAGCCATCTGAAAAAGAGGTTTTTCGCATACCATTCTCCCAACGGAAAACACTGGTGCCCATTGCTCCAGTTCTTAACCTATGTAAACATAAAGCATAAATAATCTTCCCATCCCATGGCTAAGCAAAACTTTTCCGCACAATTTAGTTGATATGAATTTATATAAAATGCTGATGGCCATTATAGCATTTTTGCATCTGTTCCTCGAGAAAAAGAAGCGGCACTTAACTCGATGGAGAAAGTTTCAAACACAATGCGATCATGGTTCTATATTCGACAGACACGCTTGACGTTATGGCGCAGAAGGATACATGATAAATGAATTAATAGTTTGCATGGGCAGACGGGCGCACTGAATCTCCAGTGATCCAAGTTCCCACACAGCCTGAGTCACTCGGTGTATCCATTTACGCAGTATCGGTTGTGCGAGACCGACGATCTTCTTGTCATCAACGAACACTTCAGGTCCTTCAGAAACAAAAAGAAAAAACGAAAAGAATTGCAGTGCGCACAGCACCTGCCGCCGCGCCGACAGAGTGCACATTTGCCTATGCGCTGTCCACACGCGCGTTTATCGCACGCATTCAACTTTGTCCTTCCCAAGTCTCAAGATGCGTCGCAACAAATGACCCGGCAACTACAATGCAGTCCCGTAAACCTTCATATATCTTCCCGCGCTAATTTTGCAGCCTCAGCGCCACAGCTTCAAACACATCCGGACGCTACAGACATTTTCTCTTTAAAAGATTATGGAGAGAATCTTCGCGCTTCATAAATAATCTAAAAGCGAAGAATAAAAAGGAGGACAATGTCACCTGTTTTTTCTCCGGCATGCAATAGCAGCTTTCTGTGATGCAATGTTTCAATGTGGCAGCGACGGCCAATACGAATGGACTTTTAGAACACTTGACTGTAAAGGGGCTACAGAGCGGCTCCTAAATCGGCCTCTGAACACATGAACGATTATGACGATTTTTAATTTCATGTGATGAAATTACGACACTTGGCTATAGGCTATGGTCTATGATTATGTTAACTTTAACCTGGCATTACACAACAGTCCTGTCCTTATTGAGCCTTGTTTAATCTAAGAAAGGTTAAATGAGATATTCTGAAGAACACATTTATGAGCGACAGTCTTGAGTAAGGCTTTGCGGAATGAATAGCGCAGCAGTACCGGAGGTTCTGGCTAATAAAATAGAAAAAACGCGAATTTCTATTTCATTTTGCTTAAATCTAAACCCATATTATAATTTTCTATGGCCAACTATAGAAAATCATTACCATTGTCGGATATAGATATTTGGCCCAAATATCTATAGCCGTTCCTATGGCAGTCTTTAGATTTTTCTATAGCCTCTGCAATAGAAGTCTTCAACCTTTTCAATACACTTATGGTTGCACATCTACTGCAGTCTTAACAATATAAACTTTTGTTGTCAGCTATAAAAATTCATTGTATCGCCGAATATAGATATTTAGCCCATAAAGCTATAGCTATAAAGTTCATAACATATGGACATCTGGTGTCCTAATTCTATTTCAGTCTTTAGCATTATTTATAGTCAGCTATAAAAATTCGTCGCGTGCGTGTGTGTGTATGCGTGCGTATAGTTCTCTACCTCTTTCGACGTTTATTTTCAATTCTATGCCTAAGTGACTGATAATCGACCAGTGGTCACTAAGATGAAAATAATTATGGACCGGAGGTACTCGCCGCAGGCGGACTACAATGAGGCGACCGAGCTCCCACTAGTTTTATCGAGTCTGTAACGCAGTCTATTTGTCATTCAGAATTTCGGTTGTTGTCATATGGTCTGCCGTACCATATGGCATATATCTGCTAATCAACTTTGAGGCAGATAGCGATAGGGATTCGAACCGACGATATATGTACCTTGATAGAAGGATGTATGACTGCTGGACTATAGGTTTCTCTATAGACAATATTCTATAGCCAAGCTAAAGCCGCTTATATGGCTTGCCATTGGTAGCTTTAAAGACATTTACATATTTATAGGCGGCTAAAGATAGCTTTATGACTGCTGATGTAGAGCGTCAGGAACATAAGACCCTTATATGTAAGTAAAATTGCCCCTATTGTTCTCAGTCTGTAGCTTTAGAGGCATTCACATCTCTATTGATACCTACAGATAACTATCACTACTAATCCATAGCTTCAAGACCACTCACTTTTCTATAGACATTGACATTTCTATAGAGAGCTAAAGATAACTGAGTTACTACCAGTCTAATGCCTCAGGAGCATGGACTTTTCTATGGCCAGTTAAACAGCTTATATCACTTGCAGTCTGTAGATTTAGAGGCATTAACATTTCTATAGACAGCTTAAGCTAACAGTATGACTACTAGTGTATAGCTTTAGGAGCATACATAATTCTATAGCCAGATAAAGAATTTTTTATGCTTCCCAATCTACACCCAAAGTGGTATAGAATTTCCTATAGCTGCCTATAGAGATTCCTATAACAGTCTGTGGCTGACTATAAAACTTCATTGACAGGCATACCTGACCATAAACGTTTCCATTGAAGCAGACAAACCATTTTTGTATGGGAATGTGTGTCCCGAAAGTCTCACAGCAAAACATTTTGTCACACTTAGTCATGTGCTCGATGCCTTGCCTTCGCCTTGCATATGTATGCAAGCGAATATGAATTTGGCCGTTATGCTTCCTCTTTTACAGAGGCGTCCCGCTAGAAGAGCCAAATGCATGTACGTGTGCAGAGGGCTGCCTAGGCGCACCGCCTACGAGCCAGACGGCAAGCCATGCGACGTGAGTGAAAAGTGGACTTCCCGCTAATATAAATAAATAAATAAATATATATATATATATATATATATATATATATATATATATATATATATATATATATATATATATATATATTGCCACCTGGCGGTTGTACCTATGTCTCTGTGTTACAGTTTGCCGTGAGCCCCTGTCTTGACTGTGTGTCTCTGCCCCTGTTGCCGTTTCTCATAGATCCCTTTCTTCGTGACAGTATATATATATATATATATATATATATATATATATATATATATATATATATATATATATATATATATATTGTTACGAGGCACGTCGAGATATTAGGAGGCGATGGTACGCCGTAGCCGCAACAGTCCACCGTCAGGGACACACTCACAGGAGAACCAGATGTAGCTGCAGCGTCGTCTTTCTCTACTAGGCCAGCACTTCGTCATCGTCTATTTCACTGCGTACCGTAACAATACCCCCCCACGGAAGAAGCACAGTCCCGGTGCGTAGACTACACAGAGCGCGAGATATAAGGTTTGAGACGGGCGACATGCACGACTTCTGGATGATGGTTTGCCGAGGAGTGGCGGTTCACAGGGATAATCTCGTACGTCACGTCGGTAAGTTGTCGCAAGACCTGGTAAGCGCCCACGTAGCGGGGCAGAAGTTTCTCGCACATGCCTACACGTCGAGCAGGGAGCCAGATGAGATCGAGGGAGCCAGGAGGGTAGTAGGCGTCACGGTGCTGGCGATCGTAACGGTGCTTTTGAGAACGCTGGGACGCACGAAGCCGGTCTCGAGCAATATGACGGGCGGCATCAGCGCGGGCGATGGCATCAGAAGTGTAACTGCAGGAGGAATCGTCAAGAGGCAGTAGGGTGTCGAAGGGAAGTAGAGGATCGTGGCCGAAGAGTAGATAAAAGGGAGAGTATCCGGCGGTATCATGTCGTGAGGAGTTATAAGCGAATGTTATGAAAGGTAAAGAGATGTCCCAGTCACGGTGATGGTCAGAAACATACATTGACATCATATCGGTCAGGGTACGATTAAGGCGCTCAGTAAGACCGTTCGTTTGTGGATGGTAGGCTGTTGTGAAGTTGTGGCGCGTAGCGCATGAGCGCAGAAGGTCATTGACAACTTTAGAAAGGAAGCAGCGACCGCGATCGGTGAGCAGTTGACGAGGAGCACCATGAAGCAAGATGACGTCATGCAAAAGAAAGTCTGCAACGTCGGAGGCACAGCTGGTGGGGATAGCTCTGGTTATGGCATACCGGGTGGCGTAATCGGTCGCTACGGCAATCCATTTGTTCCCTGAAGTCGATGTGGGGAATCGCCCGAGCAGGTCGAGACCAACTCGAGAAAAGGGCTCAGTTGAAACTGCGAGTGGTTGCAGGGGCCCACTAGGGTGAAGAGACGGGGCCTTCCTGCGCTGGCACAGCTCACAGGCGGCGACGTAGCGACGAACAGAGCGGTAGAGTCCAGGCCAGTGGAATCGCCGTCGAACATTGTCGTATGTGCGGGACACTCCTAGGTGCCCTGCCGTAGGAGCATCATGAAGGTGGGCAAGAACAGCAGAGCGTAGATGTGTCGGGACAACAAGCAAAAGGTCTACTCCATCTGGGCGCATATTGCGTCGGTAAAATGTGTTATTAAGCAGCACAAACATACTGATGGGCGGATCGGTGCTGTCGTTGCGCAGGTGATCAATAATGGGGCGCAGGGAAGGATCACGACTCTGTTCGACGCCGATGTGGAGAAAGTTCGAAATGGACAAAACGCAGTCGTCAGCAGTATTGTCAGGAAGTTCAGGAGGGTCAACGGGGTGGCGGGAAAAGCAGTCGGCGTCTTGATCTAGGCGGCCTGACTTGTACACAACAGTAAACGTGTATTCTTATAATCGCAAGGCCCAGCGACCTAAGCGGCCAGTAGGGTCCTTACGTGATGACAACCCACACAAGGCATGATGGTCCGTCACTACGCTGAAGGGCCGCCCAAACAAATAAGGGCGGAATTTGGTCAACGCCCAAACAAGTGCAAGGCACTCGCGCTCCGTAATGGAATAATTGCGCTCGGACTGAGATAGAAGGCGGCTGGCATAGGCAATCACACGAGGGTGGCCGTGCTGGTACTGGGCAAGGATGGCGCCAATACCATGTCCGCTAGCGTCGGTGCGCAGTTCTGTAGGCGCAGACGGGTCGAAGTGCGCCAGTACAGGAGGAGCGGTGAGCGCGGAAATGAGCGTTGTGAAGGCCTGAGCTTGTTCATGGCTCCACGAGGAATTCACCTTTTTCTGCAAAAGGGAGGTAAGGGGACGTGCTAGGTCAGCAAAGTTCCGAATGGAGCGACGGAAGTAGGAGCAGAGCCCGAGAAAACTTCGCACATCACTTGTATTACATGGTGTAGGGAACTCGCGGACTGCATGAACTTTATCAGGGTCGGGCTGCTCACCATTTTTGTATATCAAATTTCCCAGGATTTTGATCTGGCGGCGGCCGAAGCTGCAATTTTTTGCGTTGAGTTGAAGACCGGCGCGGCGGAAGACTGCCAGTATCGTAGAAAGCCGTTCAAGGTGACTTGTGAACGTGGGAGAGAAAACGACAACGTCATCTAAGTAGCATAAGCACGTTGTCCACTTGAAGCCACGGAGAAGCGAGTCCATCATGCGCTCGAAGGTCGCAGGAGCGTTACAGAGGCCAAATGGCATGACTTTGAGTTGGTATAGTCCGTCAGGGGTGACAAATGCGGTTTTCTCTCGATCCCGCTCGTCGACAGCTATTTGCCAGTAGCCGGAACGCATGTCAATCGAGGAAAAATAGCTTGCACCATGCAAGCAGTCGAGGGCGTCGTCAATTTCGCGGGAGCAGATAAACGTCTTTTTTAGTGATCTGATTGAGGTGGCGGTAATCTACACAGAATCTCCAAGTTTGATCTTTCTTTTTGACTAAAACGACAGAACACGCCCAGGGACTGCAGGAAGGCTCAATAATATTATTTGTCAACATCTTGTCGACCTCCTCCTGTATCACGTGGCGCTCAGCAAGAGAGACTCGATAAGGCCTTCTGTGAATAGGGCTGCATCACCAGTATTGATGCGATGGGTAACGACAGATGTCTGGGCCAAAGGTCGGTCGGCAAAATCAAAAATATTCTTGTACGAAAGCAAAGGTCGGAGAGAGCACCGGCTTGCTGAGGTGTCAAATCCGGTGCTATCATGGAAGTAAAAAGGGTCGAACGAGAAGCTGATACGGGGGGTTCAGACACAGGCACAGGCCTGAGGGCAGAAACTTCGCAGTCAGCCAACGGAAGCAAGTCAGCGAGTGCAATGCCATGGGGCAAAACTTGGACACAGTAGATAAAGTTAAGCACGGAAAGATAGGTTCTGTTATCAGTGACGGCCAGGACAGTGTGAGGGAGTATGACGTTACGGTGGAGAACAACATCGGTGATTGGACAAGTGACGTATGTACCATCAGGAATAGCAGGAAACGGGGCCAAAGGAACATACATGGCAGCTTCGGGCGGTAGGCGAACAAACTCGACGGAGCAGAGGCATGGCTTGATATCTGTGCGGTCGGAGCAGAAAGGCAGGTCTAAGCGAAGGAGGCCATTTGAACAATCAATCAGGGCAGAGTGCGCCGTTAAAAAGTCGATGCCGAGGATCACATTGTGAGGGCAGCGGTTGATTACAGTGAAGAGCACCGGGGTAGTTCGACCACAAATGCTCACGCGCGCAGTGCAAAGTCCCACGACGGCAGCGACGCCTCCGTCGGCGACACGAACGGCTATGAAGAGGCGGGTGTGACAATGTTTTTGTGTTTGCGGCGAAACGAAGAGCTGAGGACGGAAATTTGGGCACCAGTGTCAATGAGGGCGGCAACAGGCACACCATCTACACAGATATCTAGAAGATTGCGGCGATGAGCGAGGGTCAGCAGAGGATTTTCGGGCCGGGTCGTAAATGCAGCTTCACCTCCGGGAGCTGCATTGATCAGTTTTCCGGGAGCGGGCCAGAGAAGTGAGGGGACGAGGAACGGTGAGGTAGGGGCGAGCGGGAACGGCGGGTCTGGGAAGACGGCGATCGGCTGGACATGCGCGGGGATGGCGGGTTAAAGTCACGAGAGGGCATATCACGGAGAAAGGTTGGTGTGGTCCGTAGGCGGTGCTGCGATCATGATAGAGGCGAGGTCGAGGTGGCGGAACCCAACGGCTGCGGCAATGGCGAGAAATGTGGCCGGCACGTGAGCAGTTGAAGCAGATGGGTCGGTTGTCGAAGGTCCGCCACTCTTCTGGGTTGCGGTAGCGTCGGGTAGATCCGGGGTATCGCGTCGGGAAGGGCACAGTCGGAGCCGCAGCAGCTACCACCGGAACGGTGGGCTGGACAGATGGCTGTGCGGACGGCTGACCAGAGCTGAGGCTTACGCTCACATTATGGCCCACGTTCGCGAATTCTTGGCGAACGACAGCTTGAATCAGTGCTATAGTAGCATCCGCCGGCTGAGGTGTGAATGCGACGGGGGCTATTGCCTCCAGCTCTCTGCGAACGATCCTGGTCAAGTTTGGCTCATGGGACGGCTGCTGCAGTGTTGGCAGATCCTCGCACGAAGACGTAGCAACTCTGTTTGGCAAGCGGTCGAAGCGGGGAGCAATACGACGATGTTTAGCTTGCTCAAACCGCCGGCATACCTCGAGGACGGAGTCGACCGTCGTACAATCTTTGCAAAATAGAAGGTTGAAAGCGTCGTCAGCAATGCCCTTTAAGATGTGGCCCACCTTGTCACACTCTGGCATGGCGCTGTTCCCTTTGCGGCATAGAGCTAGTACATCTTGTATGTACGACAAATATGATTCGGTCGACGACTGTGCTCGCGATGCCAGGTCCTTTTTAGCGCCGAACTTGCGTCCGATTGGCTTGCCAAAGAGATCCCGAAGCTTCTCTTTGCACATGTCCCAGGATGTTAGATCTTCTTTGTGCGCCTCGAACCAGACGCGCGCCGTACCAGCCAGGTAGAAAATAACATTTGCAAGCATCAACGTTGCGTCCCATCGGTTGTGCTTACTGACGCGCTCGTACATAGCGAGCCAGTCTTCGACGTCGATGTCATCGGTGCCGCAAAAGGTTCCCGGATCACGAGGCTGCGCAACGACGACAGTGGGCGCTGGTTGTGCCGCTGTGGAGGTAGCTGCGTCGGACTGCATTGTGCTAGCACCAAGTTGGCGGCCACTACGGAGATCCAGCTTGTGGTATTGGTGTCTAACCCAGCAGCTCCACTAAGATGTTACGAGGCACGTCGAGATATTAGGAGGCGATGGTACGTCGTAGCCACAACAGTTCACCGTCAGGGACACACTCACAGGAGAACCTTACGTAGCTGCAGCGTCGTCTTTCTCTACTAGCCCAGCACTTCGTCATCGTCTATTTCACTGCGTACCGTAACAATATATATATATATATATATATATATATATGTCTTTATTAGGCCAGTATAAATTGTAATGGGCCCGTTACCTAAAGAATATAGAACGTTACGACTACCACGACTGTTCGTTTTACATGTTTATTTCGCCGACAATTTCTGCAATTGTATTCCCTTCGTCAGGACAGTTTTACAATATTCCAGTTTCACGGCAATTGGTTTGAAGAGAAAGACGAGGTGTTGTGACCGCGCCCCCACAGCTCACTTGAGAGAGGGCGAGGCAGCACTGAAGGCGACTCCCTCTTTCTGCCCCATCCTCCCGTTCCCGGTTCTTCTCTTCCTCTTCCTTTTGTGTCACCCCTTCTCCGCCTCGTTCTACTCGCACCTTTGCAAGGTCCACTGTTGATCTTTTTTATTTCTATTTTTTTAGCGCAGTGTCGGCTTTAGAATGTGGCATGCTATGCGATCTTTTTTTTATTAGAAACATTTGCCACAAGGCATAAGTTGAGAAAGGGGGAATGGAATGCAGGGGATAAAAAGTTATAAGGAGGGAAGTCCAGTTTCACTAATGTAGTCGCAGAGGTTGGCGGTTTAGTAGTTGTTCATTCTCCATTTCTCGCAATCACAATCGCGGTTCCACCGCAGGCCCACCTTCATGAGTAGCCGTTTTCTAACTGGAGCCGTTTTTGGGCACGTCCATAACAAGTAACACAAATCACAGATCTCAGGTGAAGTGTCACAGTAAGGACACCTGTCAGTCACTTGCAGATCTTTTTACCCGTCACCGATGACGAACAGATGGGGTCAGAGCGCCCCTGCCCGAATCCGACGCATTGATACGTCCTCCTGCGCAGTAAGGCACCGAGGGAGAGGGTGCGAACGCGGAGGAATGAGAACGCGTGTTCGCTGACGCAGAACTTGAGAATCAGAAACGTGGGGCAAGAACGAATCTGGGTGAAGACGGGAAGGTGGTGGATCGCCTGATGTGTTTATGTGCGTCATAGCATCCGTTTGAATATTATGTGGATCGCGAGCATGGCCGCGAATCCAGTGTATGCGCGCTGGACATGGGAACTTTGAACAGAGCAAATGAATGGACTGTGTTATTTGGAATGTGCGTCGAACGACCTTAAGCTGTGTAATGGCAGTGAGAGAGTCAGTGCAAAGATGAACTGAATTGAATGTAGAAACGGGCGGATGAGAATAAATTACAATGTAAATGGCATTATAAAGCGGTCTTACTTCACTCTCAATTGAGCTTCAGGGGTGGGTTCACACCTCCTCGTGCCTTTCTTGAAGCCGATGACCTCGAAACTAGATTATTGTAAAAGTGCCTTGACGAAGAGAATACCTTTCCCGAAACTGTCGGCGAAAGAAACATTAAAATCTTTTTACTATATACGTATAGTATACAAAAGAGACGTAGTTGGTTGCTAGATGTATGCACAAGAAAAAATGCTTCATACGGCTTCTTGATTTAGTTTTATTGACTAGAAAGCGTTTGTGCAGTATAGCCTTGAGAAAGGCAGGGCTCCGGCCTAAACGTCGACTAAAAATAAATTTAAAGCAGGCAGCAGTATAAAGCATTATATATATATATATATATATATATATATATATATATATATATATATATATATATATATATATATATATATGTTGTGAGCCCTCCACGGATCTTCTTTCATTTGTATACCATGATCTTCTTCTTCCTCTTGTACATACCATCATCATCGTCCCGCGGTGCCGGCTTGGGTTTTGTCTATCGAATAAAACGCCAGACACGGCATCCGTTGCCCTGTCGTCTCGACCTGGCCTTCTTCCACAAGTGGTGGAGGTGAGACTTGTTCCCTTGCCGTTTTGTGCCCTGGGGCCAGATCCCGCGACGGTTCCGTTCGGGAACTGGTTCCTTTCGCCGCTCCTAATTGGTTGCTGCGTCACGTCCGGCGTGACCCCCAAAACTTCCGGAGGCGGCTCCACGTTTTTCGCCTACGTCACGGAGCGGCACGGGGCGGGGCCACCGCTCCGAAAGGAACCGTTTTGCCGGCCGGCGCAGGAACCGCGACGAGTTGGTCTGCTTCGAGATGGAACCGCTCTGCGCTCGCTGTGGCGCCTCATGGCCGTAGTCGAGCGACGGCGCGCGCCGCGCAGCTGCTTGAGTACGGCCGTGGTATCCTTTTTTTTTTTGTGTGTTTTTTTTTGGGGCAGCGCTTTGCGGGTTTAGTAAACTAACGCAGTAAAAAAAAAAAGAAGAACGAGACAACGCCTTTTACATGTTTCAGGAGGTTTTGCGGCAACACTGGCTAAGGCTGCGTGCCGATCGCGAAGCGAAGTGGGGACGAAGGGGTATGCCGGGCTGCCGTCAGAAGCAAAGGTGCTCTACGCGCTTCGATCGCTACTTTGCGATCGGGAGCTCTCGGCCAACAGCAGTGCGACCATTTGAATCCGGCAGTCGTAGAGACAAATAATTCGCGTCCGTAAGTGCGGGCTGAGGTTTCCCTCCTTCTACATCAGCGGAAGGGGAGCAGACGGTGGCTGACTGGGTCGAGTGCAGTCGGATTCCATGTGTCATCGGCTGCGTCCTACATTGACAGCTATTCACGGAAAGGTCTCGCATACTCACGACGCTTGAGCGGCCGATAAGGCTACGGACGCTGCCCCGCTACATAGGCAGGCGCGGACGCGCCGGCGCGGTGCCGGTATCAAGCAGCTCGTTCGTACTCGCAACGGCGGCAGCAACTCCTCCGTCAAAGAGCTAGCGTGATTCGGACTGCATACTACGGGCGTTGTAGACATCGTTATTAGGATATTTGCCACTCTGTGCGAAAGGCAGAACTTACAAAAACTTCACAGCGAGCGAGAAAGCAGACGACGCCGCCGCGCGCGCAACACCATCTAGCGGCGAAGAAAGGTACTCATGAGCCAAGATAATTGCTTGGCAGTTGTTAACAGGATGCTTCTAAGAATATTTCAGTCTATTATTCACTAGTTTGCATTACTATGTAATTATTAGGTTTGTTTCGTGCTTAACACCACTTTGGTACAAGTATTTGGTACCAGAAAAAGCCACATGCTCGTGATGGACACGCCTACGATCTGTGGCCATCGCTGATTGGCCGCTGTCTTTCCCGTCTTCGCCGTGAGGTGGCGCCCGCTGTCTTGCTGACGTCAAATTGACGTCATCTTGAAAGAGAACGGTTCCCGAAAGGAACCTCCGCTGGATACGGCCCCTGCCTCTCGCTGGAGCTGCGTTCCGGTCGCTGTTTACCGCCTGCCACCATCGTTATATCTACCGAGAGTACCCACGAATCGAATGAGTCGTACGCGTCTTACATAGAGGCCATACTCGCACTTTGCCGGCGTATTAGTCCCACCACACCGGAACCTGAACGCGTACACCACATCTTGAAAGGAATTAATTTTGTGGCTTAAAATACCCTGATTGCCCAGAATCCATCTACTGTTGACGCCATTATTGCGACCTGCCAACGCATCGACCAGCTGCAGTCCTGCCGATTGCAGCCCGACCTCTGCTGACCTGGATCTGCGGGCACTGATTCGAGCCATCATCCGGGAGGAGCTCGAAGCCCTCAAGCCTGTCTTTCGACACGGGTGCGATCATTCTTCCGTACCTTCTAATGACGCCGGTCTCCGCAACATCATTAAAGATGAGCTTGCAACCATCACCCGACCTATGGCGTCCGACCCTCCTGCACCCCGCCCAGCATCGACTTACGCGCACGTCGCAGTATTATCCCCTCCTTTTGTTCCGCCGCCCCAACTGGCATCGCCCTGCAACCACATCAACGCCGTGACGACGGCTCAGCCTACGCCACCCTACTACGCACCTTGGCGCCCCTCTCGCCCAGTGTGCTACTACTGTGGAATACGAGGACATATATCCCGCTTCTCTCGTCGACGCATTCAGAACGAGCGGCGTGGTTACGACGCCTTCGAAAGTGACGTACCCTCATATTATCAGCGACGACCTATTCCCAGCCTACCTCGTCGATCCTCTCCACCGCCGGTATCCTCGTCTGAACCAAGTGGTGTGCATGTATCCCGACGCCGGTCCCTTTCCCCATACCGCCGCTCTGTTTCTCCACTTCGACCAGCAACAACTGTTCCTATCCGTCACTCGGAAAACTAAGCGATGCACTTTCCGGAGGTGAAACTGCACTCTGCAAACTTACCAAAAGTCCTCCTCATCGCCCGTACAATATGATTTCCGTTTTAGCTGAAGGATTACCGGTCGAAGCTTTGATTGACACAGGGGCTGCAATTTCTGTTATTCGCGCTGATTTGTGCCACCGTGTGCGGAAAGTAACGACACCATACGATGGACCTCAACTTCGTGGAGCAAATGACGTCCCACTATATCCTTCAGCAAAGTGTACACTTCGAATTGTTATAGACAGCGTCCGCCACCATGTGAAGTTTGCTGTGCTTTCACTGTGTGCGCATCAGATGATTTTTGGATGGGATTTTTTGTCGACCGCTTCAGCGTTAATTTCTTGTGGCGACCGTGTCATTCATATGACAGACATTGATTTTTCATCTGACATTTCTGAAGGACGTTATTCCCTCATTGCCGCAGTTGATACTGTATTGCCTCCACAGTGCGAAAAGCTTGTTACCGTTGTGTCGGAACACATCACTGACGGGGATGTACTCATCGCACCATCTCATCGTCATCTTGCACGTGGAATTGCCTTCCCATCAAGTCTTGTACGA
Organism: Amblyomma maculatum; assembly: GCF_055883805.1. Lineage (NCBI taxonomy): Eukaryota > Metazoa > Arthropoda > Arachnida > Ixodida > Ixodidae > Amblyomma > Amblyomma maculatum. The sequence goes on from NC_139346.1 coordinate 123,515,876, forward strand.
TTCCGCAGCGGCTCAGCGATAGTAGCTGCCACGAACACATCCCGTGAATCCCTCGTGCTGACTAAAGGAACTTTCCTGCCATGCATAATGGATGCTCACCCTATGTCCATGATGGTGCTCACCGCCCCGATACCTCAGCAACGTGATTCATCGCACGTCTCTCTTCTCATGCTGTCGAAGACAATCAGTCCGGACCTCATGCCGCACCAACGCAAAGAATTGCTGGAATTGCTTCAAGCCCATCAAGCCATTTTTGATGCCACTTCTCCACCACTGGGACGGACTAGTGTTGCACCCCACCGCATCATTACTGAAGGTAACTCGATCGTACACCGACGACCTTATCGGGTTTCTCTCTCGGAACGAAAAGTAATCGAAGAAAATGTGAATGACATGCTCCGTCGCGATATTATTCGTCCATCAACAAGCCCACGGTCCTCCCCAGTAGTAGTAGTTAAAAAAGGACGGATCGGAACGATTTTGTGTTGATTATAGCGCACTCAACAAAATTACAAGTAAACATGTCTACCTTATGCCGCGAATAGATGACGCCCTTGACTCTCTACAAGGCGCCGAATATTTCTCGACCTTGGATCTCCGCTCAGGTTATTCGCAAATACCTATGCATGAGAGCTACAAAGAAAAAACCGCTTTCGCAACTCCCGATGGACTTTACGAGTTCAATGTTATGCCCTTTGGCCTGTGTAAAGCACCAGCAACATTTGAAAGAATGATTGATACGGTACTTCGTGGCCTAAAATGGAGAACCTGTTTATGCTACTTGAACGACATTGTTATCTTTTCGGCAACTTTTAACGACCATCTCACGCGCCTGAATGAAGTCCTGACGTGTCTTCAGCGGGCCTTCAGCTCAATACCAAGAAGTGCCACTTTGCACAGAAGGAAATTAAAATATTGGGAGATCTGGTTAGCCATGACGGCATTCGTCCAGACCCTGATAAAATAAGCGTGGTCTTGAACTTTCCTCGTCCGCAACGGACTGCAGATTTGCGCAGTTTCCTCGGCCTGGCGTGATATTTCCGGCGTTTCATAAGGCATTTCGCAACTATTGCGGCACCACTTCATGAACTACTTAAAGCGCGCAGCTCTTTTGTGTGGACTGAACAGTGCAACACTGCTTTTACCGACCTAACGCACGCCCTCACATCAGATCCCGTTCTTGGCCACTTCAGCGACAGCGCTCCTACCATCCTGCACACTGATGCCAGTGGTCACGGTCTTGCTGCTGTCCTTTTGCAGCGCGATGCAACTTCGCGTGAGAAAGTTATTGCATTCGCCAGTCGGACCTTGACTCCAGCTGAGAAAAACTACATTACCGAGCAGGAATGTCTTGCCGTCGTCTGGGCTGTTCAAAAGTTTCGCCCCTACTTCTATGGTCGGCACTTTACAGTTGTGACCCATCATCATGCTCTTTACTGGTTGTCTTCACTGAAAAATTTGACAGGCCGACTTGGCCGCTGGATTCTACGCCTGCAAGAATACAATTTCGACGTCGTTTATAAATCGGGTCGCCAACACCAAGGCGCCGACGCTCTTTCTCGCTGCCCACTTACGGAATCAGCCTGCTGTTATTCTTCGCAACGCATTTCTACCTCTGACCACAGCCGACCATCTCTTCCCCCGACGCATATCACAGCAGTTTCTTTTGACGATTATGAGCACAAACACGCACCCCGCTCGCAGCAATTCGCTGATGCCAACTGTCGGCCCATCATTGACTGCCTTATCGACGCTTCGAACTCGCCCAATGCTAGGCTTCGCCGACAGCTTCGCAATTCCAAGCTCGAAGATGGCATACTACGCCGCTACGTGTATTGCCCTGATTGAACTCGTTGGCTCCCAGTCGTGCCGCGTGCGCTTCGCCTACGTATTCTGGCGGCTTTCCACGATGACGCTACTGCCGGTAACCTTGGTTTTAACAAAACATATGACCGCGTGAAAAGACGAATCTTTTGGCCTGGCCTATCTTCTACCGTAGCTAAATACGTCGCTTCCTTCCATCTGTGCCAATGTCGCAAGCGGCCGACTTCTTCGCCCGCTGGCCTCCTACAGCCTCTTCCATGTCCCGCCACGCTATTCGACGTCGTCGGCATCGACCTATATGGTCCCCTACCTCTCTCCGAAGGGGGTAACCTTTGGATTATAACAGCTGTCGAGCACCTTACACGCTATGCTGAGACGGCCCCTATACCGACTGGTTCCGCTGAAGAAGTAGCTAATTTCTTTTTGCGGTCAATTGTATTGCGTCATAGCGCTCCTCGGGTGCTTCTAAGTGACCGCGGGCGGCCTTCTTATCGACAGTCGTATCCGAAGTTCGTCGTGCCTCATCCACCCTCCATAAGACAACCTCAAGCTACCATCCCCAGACTAACAGACTGACTGAGCGATTTCATCGAACCCTATCGGATATGATATCCATGTACATCACACCGGATCATCAAAATTGGGATACTGTTTTACCATTCGTCACATTCGCCTATAATACTGCAGTACAGCGGACTACCGGTTACTCCCCATTTTTCCTCGTTTTCGGCCGTCCTCCCACTACAATCCTCGAGACTTCCTTCTTCTCTACGCCCGATTACTCCTCATCATTACCAGCCCAGTTCTTATCCCGTGTGGCCCGATCCCGTAATCTTGCCCGCCTCAACACAAAAGCGTGCCAGCAAGACAGCAAGAGTCGCTACGATTCGAAGCATCGCGTGGTCTCTTTTCGTCCTGGTGACGAAGTACTGCTCTATACACCACTGCGCACCCCTGGCCTTAGTGATAAATTTCAGCGCCGCTATGTTGGTCCCTACAAGGTCATCAACCAAACGTCCCCAATAAACTACCAAGTCACACCCGTTGATCCCCCAGCCGACCGACGCCACTGTGGAACTGAAATTGTTCATGTATCTCGCTTGAAGCCGTTTGTGCGCCGCGGTACATCGGTTGATTAGGAGCGGTCAGGCTGGCCGCTTCCGACCCCCCGGGCAGATTGTGTGAGCCCTCCACGGATCTTCTTTCATTTGTACATACCATGATCTTCTTCTTCCTCTTGTTCATACCAACATCATCGTCCCGCGGCGCCGGCTCCGGCACGCGATTGGGTTTTGTCCATCGGATAAAACGCCAGACACGGCATCCGTTGCCTTGCCGTCTCGACCTTGCCTTCTTCCACAATATATATATATATATATATATATATATATATATATATATATATATATATATATATATATATATATATATATATATATATATATATATATATATATATATATAAGCAGATAAGTGAAGGGGAAATGAGGGTGCTCGTTATAATACATGAAGGAAAGGAGGCAACAGTCGGCGAGGCCAAGGAAAGCATTGGGGATTGTACTTTGTCTTTTTTTAATTTTTACTTGATAATAACATATATTAGTAATGTAATGTGTTTAGGGGAAAGCTTTCCCCTAAACACATTACATTACTAATATCCAAACGGAAGCTAGACAGCATGCTGCGCTCATTATGTGCACTTACGCCTTATGTTTGCTTCCACTACATATTTTACGAAATGCCTAAAACTCCAGCATACTAATAACAAATATTTAACTTCGTTATACGTTGAGCAGATATGCCAAATGTTCGCTGTTTTGTGAGACATACTGTAGGCACCCGCATTCATCTGTGACTAGATCGCGACGAGGCTTAAGTGAAATATTTGTAACAGTGCGTGTTGCTTCTCCGTTATATATATATATATATATAAGTGCGGTTTCATCTTGAAAGCTGTTCGTCGTAATTAGATTTAGCACGTCCTTTAGTGACAGTCATTCTGACCTTCGACTACAACTGAGCGTGTTCGATGCTATTGCAATTTTAAAATTGTCGCTATACCGTGGGTGAAAATCTGGCTGATGAATCCTTCGTTTTAATGACATTCCAGCCTTCTCGCGCGTCGTCCCAGACATATTGTCAGCCCTGCGCTAGAATATCTTAAGGAACAATACCAATGTAACAAGCTGTACGCTATTATGCACTCAATAGGCGCCTTGTCGCAACCATAAAAAACAGATGTGAAAAATTTCGGCTTAGTTTCGCTTGAACAAAAAACAAACAAAACAATTGAGTGGCTACCTGTTATCAACCAACAGCGTCAAGTAAAACGAATGCCCTTATCTACGAGATTTAGAAATCTCATAAAGTAAACATAAAATAAAAATTAAAGAAGCAGAATTTCTTCACCTTGCACGATTGCTATTTTGAGGCCGAAATGCTCCTTTTCGTACAAGAGTTGTTTTTTCTAGAATTGTAAATTATAAAAGTTAGTTGTATGCCTTTTTTCTCACTAGTAATGTCGTATTCGCCAATATATTTGCAGGAATAATGCTGAAACTCGAATGGCGGTTAAGAAGCTTTGGTATTTTGGTCATAATGCATCTTTTTTAGTTTTTTCTCAGATTTGTATTTATTGCGGATGAATATTTCAGTGCCTTAACATCAGGGTCGATTTCTAGGAATATTAACATTTTCCTCAAATATTTTCAGCGCCGCGGCAAGAAGCGCCCATCAGGTGTCTGCTTGGATGGCAACTGCGTTCGGTCAGAAGTTTTCATGAGGACCTTGCTAAACCTGTCAAGTGAAGCCGAGACACCAACCCAGCGAGCTTCAGGGTTTAATTCCTGATCACAGCCGGACAATATTGTTCCATCTACGTTTGAAATTAAAGGAATGTAATACAAACCATGAATTTTCTAGTTCTCACTTTTGATGGTATGTATAGTGACGGGTTAATTAGAGAAATATGGGAGAGGCCTTCGCCCTGCAGTGGGTATAGGCAGGCTAATGATGATGATGATGATGATCATAGTGACGGGCAACGTGCCTCAAATGATTTGTATTGCTTAAACAATCGGCAACGTTGTAGAAGAGAATCCAGCGGAGATGTTTCAGACCAAACAGTGTCTGAAGAGATCGAGACCGCGGTGGTCTAGGCAACTGCAATAAACAATTATTTGAAAATCACTTGAATGCAACTTAGAACTCAGTTTTGATAACGAATAGGAAAGTTCGGAGACCTGATGTTGCCGCTGTGAACCTTGTGAGAGCACCATTGTGAGAAATTGTTATGAAAAGGTTCGCAGGAGAGTGTATAAAATTCACTGCATTCATCGTTTTCAATTTTTCTCACTAATTGTTCGCAATGTCTAGAAGCACAATGAACGCGCATGTAGTTTGAGACTGAGTTTATCAGTGCCGCGTCCTTGGCAATTTATCGTATCTCGAAGTGTGCATTTTTCTTTTACGAATAAAAATCATGCCGTGTTAGGCCAACATAAATCCGAATATTTCTTTGATTTTCCGCCTAGCATCAATAATTGTATCCGGTGAAGGCGTCATTGAATCCCTACTCCGGTTAGGTGCAAAAAGCTCACATGATCTATAACACATACCAAACGCATCTTTGTGCAGTTATGTAGAATCATTACTTCATTTTCATTTTCAAAATAACATTTCCGTTCATCCTTATCATCGTACTTTTTCCTTAAAAACTGGGTATTAGCGAGAGGTGCGCATGTGCATAAAATTGAAGACCAAATGTGTCTAAGCAAATACTGTCTGTTTTTTTGACGTGTACTTGCTAACTAAACGAATACATCGTTTCCAACTACCTTACTTGGAATAATAAAATCTAATGGATAATTTTCTCTATTTCAACACGGCCTAAGAAAGAATGTTCTATTGCAACGCAGTTGGTTACAACTACCGATAACTCTCGATTATATGGGAATGGAGCGCATTTGGCAAGTGCTCGCCGGTTATGATCAGCAGCTTACCGGTATCGCTCAAGAGGGAAGTATACAGTTTCAAAGTACCTGTACTCAACTGGGGGGTTTAAAGGTGGAGGCTAACGAAAAGGTTTCCACTTAAGTTGACAACGCAGATGGCTATGAAACGAAAATGATAGCTGTAACGTTAAGACATAGGTGGCGTGCAGAGTGGGTCAGAGAAATAGCTACAGTTAATGACAGTCTAGTGAAAATCACGAAGAAGAAATCGGCATGGGCAGGACATGTAGTGCGCAGAGCGGATGAGACGGTCGCTGAAGGTGACAACGTGGATTCCAAGGGAAAGAAGCGCTGCAGGGGGCAGCATTAAGTTAGGTGAGTGGATGAGGTTGAGAGATTCGCAGGGGTCAGGTGGATGCAACTGGTACGGAACCGGTATATTTGGAGGAATATTGGAGCTGCATTCGACCTGCAGTTGGTATAGTCTGGCTGCTGACGATGATGATGCCCCATAACTTTAATGCAGCGATAGATAGATCTGGATTTAATGTTTGAGAAAACAGCTGAGATTTTGATAACGTTTCACATAAGAAACTTTCTGAAACACTTATTTAATAAGTGTGCATTTCACCTTGGTAAATTGGATTGCTTCGTACCTTAGAACTCAAACTCAGTTTCTTTATATTGGCGCAGTCTCTTTCGCGTTACGTATACTGGGATCTGGAATTCCCCAAAAATCTGTGGGCGCTGCTGTTTTTGGTTTATAATAATATATAATGTATTTGATTCATGTATATGTTAACATTGGTTTATTTGCTGACGACTGCTTGCTGGACACCCAAATAGGTTCTGTGGTTGACTTAATGTTCTTTAATATGCTTTGAGTGAAATTGTAGTATGTTTTAAACATCAGGAATGGTCCTTAATCTTCATAGGACAGTGCTCTTGCCCATTACAAGAAATGGAAAGCCTCTAGAGTTCAGTTACTATTCTTATGACACTACTATTTTGGAAGTTAAAAAACTAAAATGTTTTTGGTGAATCACTAAGTTCACAGCCTAACTGGAGTTGCCATGCTGACTACAAGTGTTAATCATGATTGCAAAAATTGCACGTTTTAGAAACAAGATATAAGGAGTATGCACTAATGTAAGACTATTACCCTACAGGGACCGGGCGCCCGCTGTATGGCGCCACCGTCGCCTCGGTGGAACAGCGCCGCCCGCGGTGGAGTGCCGAAACAGCGGAATGCTGAGGCAGCTGAGCTGGCTGAGCGGCGCTGTCATTTTTGCAATTGCAGGAACAGGCATTTTTGAGCCTGTTCCTACCCGTCGTTTTGCGGTGTGGCTATGAGAGCTTTGAGCTGTGTTGAGTAATCGCAAGGAGTATTTTTTGACCGGAAATTTTGAAAAAGAAAAGGGCCGTTCTCGACAAGGCGTGCGTGTTTTTTTTTTGTTTTTTTTTTAAAACCACCCGGCGCATGGTATTTCTGTTATGTACTCGAAAATGCCGCGCGCGTGATTTCACCATGCGCTAGGAACCCCTTAGTTAGGCACTTGTTAAGGCGACTTCGAAGACGGAATTGCGCCTGCACTGCGCGTCCATCTTATATTAGGTCTAGTCGAAACCAGCCTGGATCAAATACCGCCGAGCCGTGTAGCCGTGGCGCCGTAGTAGTGGTAGTTGTAATGGTCAGCGTTCATGTAAAATGAAAAAGATGCTGCACCTGTCTTTTTTGGTAATAGCTAGGCTCAAACGATTCAGAGTAGAATAATAGCAAATGGCATTCCAGTTTCAACCTTGTTACGAGAGCTGTAAAAGGAGAAAAATAAACAAGCAAGACAAAAGTAGGATCCTATTTATGGTTGGAATAGCAAACACACATATACTTCCAGGACTTCCTGCACAATTGCGCTACAATAGCTCACTGAACCCGGCCTTGAGACTATCAAACTTAATCATAATATAAGCCAAAGGAGTAATACCACCTCAGCATCATTTTTACATATACGACAATGCTCTTGTTGAACACGTCGGAGCTGCTACATATAATTGACTTAGAAAATATTATACTATACATGCCTTTCTCCCGACATGCTGTGGAGGTTTTGCAAAGAAAAAAAATTAAATTTCCTGCTAGCGTTCTCTCAGCGCAGGAAGTTCAATGCGATTGACAGCACCTGCCTTGAACATCTGAAGGCAATAGTCCAATACTGCCCAAACTGTTAAATACAACCGAAAAAAAAAACACAGTGTGCTGTGTTGTAAGATAAGCCACCAACAACTAAGAGAGCTTGCAAAAGGACTGTGAGTTGAGCTAGTTGGTGCATCATTTTTTAAAGATACACAGCGCAACAAACATAGGACAAGCGAGTAGACGGGAACAGCGCTGTTCCCGTCTACTCGCTTATCCTATGTTTGTTGCGCTGTGTATTTTTAAAAAAACTAAGAGAGCGTTCTATTGTTAAATGAATCCCTCTGATGGCTCGTTCGCTAAGGTGGTCTACTTTCTCAGCGTACCACGAGCTTGCGGGGCCAATACCTAGCTGACCTCGATACCTGATGAGTGTGAGGGGACACGACCATGTATGTAGTTTTCTATTTGCACGTAAATGAATCCGGATAACTGAGAGCCATTCCTTTTACAACTTTGTCACTGCAGCTTGCCGGACTGCTGCTAAATCTGTTTACATTGGCCATAGAAGCAATTTCTGAGAGAGGTAAAACGGTCTTGTCATACTACGCCACAATCAGGAAATCTCACGTTCACTAAAACGCCGATGAGAAACACATGTATTTAGGCGGGCCAGGAAATGGACGCTGCTGAGAAAATACGTAAAGCCGTGCCAGGTGCAACGTGAATGCGAAAAAAAAACTGCTACACGACCTTCGAAATTAAAAAAAAAATGCTACGTTTATGCTCGTTTCCACACATTAAATTGCATTTTTTTTCTTGTTCGACTTTTATATGAAGCCGATAGCAGATTTTGTGACCATGCGGTATTGATTGAGCTGTGAAATGAGGTATTTTATTAGACAAAATGGACATGCCACAAACAAATGTTAACAAATTCTAAGAGTATCAACGCAGAGCTCTCAGCGCATTTTCATTGGTTGACAAACGAAAAGAGGAAAAATGACAAGATCATGGTAATAGGAATTGTTCATGTCTCCTAACTGCTTTCTGTTAAGAGAAAAAAGTAAATTATCTTTGAGTATGTCAGCGAAAGTATCTGCACAAACATTGTCTCTGCCCATCACTGAAGATCGTAACGCAGCCCGAACGACGATGGTGGAGCTGCCTTTACTTTTTCCGTGCTGGGGTTTTCTTGTACACAGGCGGGGAAATGCTAGCGTTGTAACTTACGTTGTTGGGTTACTTCGATTTCCAATTGTCAATAAAGTGACTACAGATGAAGGAGTGCGGCTTCGACTCCGAGACTCTCGTGCCGTCACTCCTGGTGAACAGAAGGTACAGAGCATCCGGTAGCAAGCGGAATTTTAAAAATTTGGCACTTTCCATGACCACACAGTAACCAAATACGCAGATTCGTGCCTTTGCCTTTCAAAGAACCATGCTTAGGTCACCCGCCACTCATGCTTCTGTGTAAACCCGTAGAAATGAATCGACTTAAAAACGTCCGACGAGTTTGCGTAGCTGCCAGTAACGCACCACGCTTTGCCAGCCTTGTTTGGCCAGACTTTATTTCACTGGACATATTCACACAAGTAGCCCAACTTTCTGTTCCCTTGAGGATAGTATATTCACGCACAACGTCATCTAAACCTTAGGATTTCCAATCGCCACACAAACCAACGACAAACAGTATGCTCCAATGCGCCGAGAGGAGGCGCCACCCGTACAGCTGCCCGGTCCCTATACTGTTTTATTAGACTCAGGCCTGAGTATGCCTCTGTTGTGCGCATAGCAAAGGATGTAAAACACTTAAATGTAAAACGCGAAAAAAAGACCTGTGTGATTCATTTAAAATTCAAGATATATGTTTCCCAATTTTATGAATCACCACTAACAAATTTAAACATTTGCATATAATACGGAAAATTTCTCGAATAACATTTCTTCTTCACTCATCCAGGGAAAGTTCGAAATTTCCCTTTAACCTTATGTTACATCGTTAGCGACAAAAAATCCTTTAACATAATATTTAGAAAAAACAAACAAAGGTAAATATTCATAATTCCCGACAACGAGTGGATTGTATTGCATAAACAGATTGTTTGCATTGAGAAATAAAAATTATGCGTCGTAATAGTTTTAACGTTTTGCACATTTGTGTCATGTAAATGCTTTTTTCTATGCCATTTTGAAAATGTGCCTCGTAATGCGCCTTTCCCGCTTGAACCAAATGAGCTGCTATATTATTTGAAAATAAAAACTGATATACCGCATCCGGTATGCAATTCATACAGCCTCTTTCATTATGGTTAGTATCTGTGGCTGCCCTTCTTGTGAATCTTATATTGAGTTCCTCATTCACCCTATATGTGTTTATTACAGAAGAACGAGGTAGCCCATTTGTGAATTTGGCATGGCCCAGAAATGAATGCACCATGCGGACATGAAATGGCAGTTTCACTAATAAAAGCTAACTGCTACCTCGGCCTACTGGAAACGTGATTGCAGACTAAAGACTCAATGTTCGACTTGCGGCAAAATCGAAATGCAGTGTTCAATCCATATACCATAACTTTGCTCCTTGCGGCGTTCAAGAATTACATTCTTTCAAGAACAACATCGCTGTGCTATAGCGAGAGCTTCCCGTGTGCTGCGCGATGACAGTGCACGTTAAAGAACAACCGGTGGTCGAAATTTCCGGAGCCCTCCACTACGGCGGCTCTCATAGCCTGAGCCGCTTTGGGACGTTAAAACCCACAGACCAAACCAACCAATCTTCGAGATGCAATTCAAGGTGCAGTTTGCCGCAATTTGACCTTTAGACATCTGTGGAGTGAAGGTGTAGGTGTGACGTCATATCACGTGACGTGGTGTGAGAGGCGCAGCGGTGGCGATGGCTCAACCTTGCCGCTCGCTCTGAGCCTAGGGCATGGGCAGGACATGTAGTGCGAAGAGAGGATAACCGATGGTCGCTTAGGGCAACGAAGTGGATTCTAAGGGAAGGAAATCGTAGCAGGGGGCGGCACAAAGTTAGGTGGGCGGATGAGGTTAGAAGTTCGCAGGGGTCAAGTGGATGCAGCTAGCACAGGTCCGGGTTAATTGGAGAAATATGGGAGAGAAACATGGATGATGATGCCCCATAACGTTAGTGCCGCGATAGGTAAATCTGGATTTAATGTTTGAGAAAACAGCTGAGATTTAGATAACGTTTCACATAAGAAACTTTCTGAAACACTTAATTTAATAAGCGTGCATTTCACCTTGGTAAATTGGATTGCTTCCTACCTTAGAGCTCAAACTCAGTTTCTTTATATTGGTGCAGTTTCTTTCGTGTTACGTATACTGGTATCTGGAATTAGTCAGGCTGATGATAATGATGATTATTATATCGCAAGTCACAGACGCCTTTTTTTTCTTTTTTTTTACTGTTGTACTTTTGCAATAATTACTCGCAGAGCACCGTGTGATCTTTTTGATATAGTGTGCGTTTGAGGATGTAGCTGTGCTGCCAGCTCAGCAACTGCACCACGGCGAGGGGAGCACATTGTGGGGCTGCCAGACAGCGTATTTATAGGCTGGCGGGCCTGACACGTTATCAAAGCCTTGAATTGGCGGAAGCGGTGTTTGTTTAGAGTGTATTGAGCATTTGCTTCAATAATGAGCTCAGCGCATTATAATTTGGCTTAAAGAAAAGCTGCTCCCGGCGTTCTACATGCCAGGTTCACGAGGGGCTCTCGCAGACCCCCCAAGACAGATGCTCCTTCATGAGTACGGTTTTCGTAAATGAAACTCGTGTATATCGCAGACATTCTGCTTACTAACCTTTAAAAATGAAGACACTGTAGCTTCTGCATTTTACGTCAAATGAGATTTTTATATTTCCGGCAACATGCAGTTCGTGCGGCAAGCAGATTGCACTGGCTAGCATGCTGGAGCCGCAGTTAAAATGGATCCTCTTGTCACGCTAAGGCCTATTGCTGCGTTATACACGTGTTCTGTTAGAAGATATTGCCTGTACGGAAGGCCACACTGTCCTGCAAAGTTGTCTCGGTACAAACGTCCTACCATCACGCAAGCCCTCGTCGATGGCATTGCAGTACCCAGTCGACGAATAACGCCTAAGTGGGTCCGATTTCGAATTGTTGAGCTGCTGCTCGTCACAAGGTAGGCAACACCACGAGCCGTCGAGTTTTGTACATCGGTGTAAGTGAAATGCCTCAAGCAAGATCCTGTAGCGTTATCATTTCTACATAGGCCTCCCGAAATGTTGCAGTACGCGTAAAACGGCGGATAGCGTACACCAGGAGAAATCGTCACAACGCCTGTCACCGAACTAACGCTGCCCAACACTGTAAGAGGCGTTATGTCCTCCACAACGCAGAGTTGCTCTAATCGCACCAACGGTGAATTTCGTGCGTACCGTTCTATCTCAGCGTGAACAGTGCGAGTGATGGCCGAACAGTAGCCAGGTGAATCAAAAGGGTCTCTCGGCCTCAATACGCCCCTTCCAATAAAGAAGTAGTTGACCTCGCCGGCGACGCTATTCACGGTAGATTCATAGCCAGATCCAGGGGGCAACATCAGAGTAATTATGTTTCGCCCCATGCCGTGATCGTCGAATGATTTCCGAAGGCTTCGCAAAAGACTAGCAAGGATTGTTTTGTCACGTCTGCTACCGCAGCCTAGTCGCGGCTCCAACCAATCCACGTTCACCCCGTTCAATTTGTAATCCCTCATTGCGTCAGCCACGTTGAGAATCAGGCGCTCCAGCGTTGTGCTGTCTCGACCAAGCCTGGAGAAATGTGGCGCATCTTCTTCGTAGCCGCCCAAGGTAAGAATTAGCTCAATGTGTGGGGATCCTGCTGCGTCAGTTATGTTGCGCAACTGGTGGAGGCCATGTTGGCGGTCAAAGCTGGGCAGCCGAGTTGTCAGTGATCCATCGGTGATGCCCACCGACCAGTAGACGACATAAGGGCACAAATAGAATGGCAGAGTTTCAAACATGAAGTCCGATGTGGTGTCTGGCTGGAAAGCGTTCCTGTTATCATAGGCACAAAAGAAGGGATAGATGGTACGCGGTAGCAAAGATCCGGCGGACTGCGGTCCAACTCGATATGCCGCAGGCGACTTTGGAAGGACAGGTGGAATTAGACACCTGCTTGGCACTCCGCTCCACACATCGGCGACGTTCGCAGGCGGTGTCTCATTCATTGATCGAAGTGTTGATGGTGACAGCGGGAGTGAAGGCGGAGGATGCTCAGCCGGCGTGAACGTTCGCTCACTTACAGGTTGAACGGCTCCGTTCTTCCGCATGACATAAGGAACCAGTATCCGCCATGCAGCCAGCACGAGTGGGAATGTTATGGCGGCGCACAGCACCCAGGCTCGTATGCACAGGCGTTCGTCCCGGGCTGTCTCTTCGTCCCGGGTAAGGAATCGAAGTTCTGGAGATGTACCTGATTCCTCCTCCGGGCTGGTATGGGCACCGGTGCGGCCTTGAGCTTCGCTGCCACTCATCACGACAAAGACGTCCGGTGCGTAAGGCGATGCGCTAGGTGGGAGTCTCGCAATCGGTGCTTTGGGAACCGGATGCATGGATACGTGGGTGTTGAGGTCGCCGTATCCGCGTGTTAGAAATGTGGTCCTGAATGGCTCCGTGTATCCACTCAGGACTGCAGCAGCATTCCCGCTGGCTTGATGGCTGGGATTACCGATCATGTCAGCGAAACCCACGAACAGCGCGTTTCGTCTCCTTCTTCTTTATCTTTGAACGTATCACGATTTTCTACTGGCATCAATTTATCTGCCTTCACATTTTAATACACTCTAAGAAACAATTATTTTCAAGACTACACTTCCTGATCTTATTACGTGGTTTTATTTAAGCATAATATTTCCGCATGCTAAAATTTCGCGCTGAATTCTATGTTGACAAAAGTGGCCAGATAAAAACGAAATCATAATAATCGATAGTCATTGTAAATTTAAGGACTATCGATTCTCAAAGTTTAAAGAGCAGTGCAAGAAATGAGGAACGAAGGTACCCAGTTGTTAATTTTTTGCGACCCTGTCCTCGCTTCTAATGCAATTTATAACATTCATAAAAGTTTATAAATTCTATCTGACAGTATAAACATTTTATATTGACGAATCAACGCTCTCTCGTCCGTGAAATATACGGCAATATTGTTTAACTGTGGAATCTCTATAGGATAATACTACTCCACTCTTAAATAGTACAGCCCCAATCCTCAACTTGACGCGCTGCCGCCTGCCTGCCTTGTACCGAAAAAGAACTATTCTCACCATTGTGCTTCATTCTTTTTCTTCCAGGGATTTTCAGATAGAGAAAACGGATCCGTGAATAGGAAATATTCAGAATTCACACGCTTTGCAGACAGTACAGCGAATTTATAGCTGATTTAGACCCAATGTTAACATGGTTCTTTTCACTTTCGGGCACACAGAACATCTGTAAATGAAATGATCTTTGCAAGCGACATAAAGGTAAATTTTTAATGAAAACAATACGGAAGACATCTAAAGATACTCAAGATTAACATTGCAAAACAACTATGCAGGAATCTTAAACATGTTTCATCACATATAAGTATATATGACATCTCTTTTTAATATACTGGCAAGACTTGTAATGGGTTTACGTGAATTGATACAAGAATAGACTATTACAGATAAGTGTTGGCAAGTATCTTTTTTGCGGCCCGCTTAGTGACGCTGACTTTCGTTTGTAATGCAGCTTCTAGTGCTTTCGCATTGGATTTGTTCCACTGACCATGGTAGACAGCTGGTGGTACCTTGGCTGTTATCGCCACTTTCAGTAAGCTATCACTGAGGTTTCCGCTCCGCCGAATAGCCGTTGTCTGCCAGTGTGTCTGTTCATGCGGTTATCGCCAAGAGCCTATGTTTGGCGGCGACATACGGCATAGGCGTGGAGAAAATTCAGCAGGAAACTCGGCCGAACAATGAGTGTCTGCTATATCAGCCGCCAAATATATACTGTCAGAGGTAAGCTGGTGAGGGCACGGATATACGCTGGTAGTTTGCTGAAGCGTCTTAATACTAACCCACTTCATTAACCAACCAACCTAGTGCCACAGCCTGACATCGCACGTGTTCGAAGCCACTTTTTGCTGGGACGGTTTATCGCATTCCATCAACTTCTACTCTTGCCCAGGTAAGCCCCAAAGGAAGACCAGACAAGAAATTGAAAATAGAGACCTAAATTTGAACGCTTGGGCTTTGGTAGAAAAGTAGGACGTGCTCCTTGTCAAATGTTTTAAGCGAATACCCTAAGGTAGAGAAGACTTTTAACCAAAGTCATCCTTCATTACCCTCCGCCCAATGGCAGCGATACGTCTACGAGAAAAATGGGCAGCTTTGTCACCTACGCAATTTTTAGCTAGATGTCTGGAGCGCAGAATGTGTAGTGAGAAAAGAGGTTAACTGATAATTGGTAATGGTATCAATTCAGGTTCTTATGATAGGAAAGCTCATCAGGAGGCGGCAAACAATTATGTCGGAGGAGACGATAGGAAGTTTGCAAGGATCAAGCGGATGTAGCTAGCACAGGATCGGATTAGTTGGAGGAGTATAAAAGAAGCCTTAGGCCCGCAGTGGGTACACTCCGGCTGACAACGATGACGACACAATTTGTAGCCACACGGATGTGTTTGGGTGGATGCTTATGCGTAATTACTCATTTTCTACTTGCCTTGTAGGTAAGACGGGAGAAGCAGCTGGTCGTATGGAGGGGAGGGGGGGTTCAACCTATCAGTCTGTGAACTACCACAGGCGCTAAAAACTTCTCATCATTCTACGTCGCTGCTGGAGAAAAGAGCAAGGATAGAGAGGAAAGCCTGCCGCCGGTAGTCCCGCAATGGACCCGGAACTTTCTATTACGCTGCAAGTTTCAAAAGCAAATGCTACTGAGCTCTTCTTTAGTTATACTCTAAGCCTGTAAATTACCTCCAGAATCCCTTCATAAGTTTAAATACCTTTCTCTGTTCGCCTAAATACAGCGCTTCATGCGATCATTAGTGATACCCTATCTAGAGATACGATTCATATCTTTCCTGATTTGGTCAGTCTGATAATTGTAGGTGCGTATGCAAACTTTTTCCTCGTGCCGTTCACGATCAGCAAAAGGCAGTTTCAAATTTAATGCTGTCTACCAAAACCTTTGCCGGAAGTTGCCACTCATTACCCTCAAAGCCTGGCGCCTCAATTATGAGGTCAAGGACTGATCATCATTTGAAGACTCGGTTATGTCGCTGATTGGGGGTCTGTATGCACACATGGCGACTATACCGCATTTATTAGCATAGAGCTTCACCTTTTTAACTCGCCTGCTATTGGCTTAAGGTTCTGCTATATAGGTGTCTTGCGCTGCTCAGGGAGCCCTAAGAAAACGATGCTAAAAAGCGCCCTCTAGGCGTTTGCTGGGTAGTAGAAATCACCGGCGTCTGCAGCAGAATGCATGCAGTCGGTGTGGATATACCGCTTTCATTTGCGTTATGTACGAATTACAACAAATTTATTGTGCGCCATAAAACCATATATAACTAACTGACTAATGTGCTGAAAATGCTTTCAGTGCTGTCACGATGTGAAAAGGCAATGAATAAGTCAATGGTGGAGAGTATATAATGCGCAAAAATTGGAGGCGAAGTCCCGGCACGCTACCAATCAAGGCGATCGGATGTTGTGTGAACTCGGGGAACACTGCGAATGCTCTACATAAGTTGAGGCACGTGAATACACGGAACCCCAACAGGGACATACAGTGTACATAAACTCCATGAGGCGCAAACTCCTTGCAATAGGCCCCCAGCTTGCGCCGGCCGTGCTCTAATTGTTTGGGTTTGCGTTCACGTGTGTGCCTGCACGTGTGTGTTGACCCTGTGCTGATTGTTTGCTTTATTCGCCCCGTTTACCTGAAAATCACGCTCATAATTTTTAGAAATACAGAGACCACGTACTACAAGTCGCCAAGAAAGCTGCATCTGGGAAAAAAGAAACGTATGTCACGGCAGGATCTTTGTAAGGTTCTTCGTTATGTGCATATATAAGCGAAAGTCCGCTGACCTTGTTCCACTGCTCGACTGCCAATTGCCTTTCACTTGTAAGCTTGGCGCTCTCGAGCCAGAGCTGTTGCTGGTTGGTGCAATGGGGATTTTTCATATTAGAGAACAGTGTCAGCTTGAGCGGAACGCGGTACATTTAAAAAAAGGAATTCAATTGCCGGCTGCCTAAATTTAAACATGCCCCAAATTTCCTCTGTAGCTATTTTCTCTTAAACGTGAATGGCTGCTTTCAATGAGATAGCAAATGTTAGAAATGAGCTCTATGGTTTAATTGTTGTCCTCCGTTTTTGCTGCTGGACGTAGGTGCAGTTTTTACTTGTGCAGCTGCTAAAAACAATAGCATAACGGGCGGTTTCTGTCGCAATCACGAGTAAACACGTGTACATAGCTGGCTGTACTCTATGTATTTCAGCTTTGATCCGGCGGAGCGGCCCGCGCAGCGCCAACGGCGTGTCACTTGAACCTGTACAGGCATGCACAGCACCGGATCGTCCGTACCAATCACACCGTAGCTTCGTTTCGTGCGGATATAAAAGAGAGCATTGGAGTTCAACAATGGAGCTCATAAGTTGTCTGTAACTCCCTACAACGCAAGCGGCAGTAGCGGCTGTGCCGATGCCTCAAGACGGAAGGGTACACAGCAAGGTCGATGCCGCAAGCTTTGAACACTTCGTTGAATGCAGTGGCAGCACATTTTATTACGTTATTGTACTGCCGGTTACCAATTATGTGTATATGATGGCTCTTGTCACTCTCACCAAGGAACAGAAAGAAGCGCGAGTCGTCTTGCATAGGCAGGGCCGCCGTTGTACTGCACAGTCAAGTTTTTCTTGGCCGCCACGAGGCGGTCACCTTGTTGAAAACAACAGCTCAAGGTTCTCATAAAGATTCGGAAATTTCCAGAAGGAACTATGTTTTGAGGAGAGCTCCGCATGATGAGGAGAATAGAGTTGGGGCGGGAGAGACAAACACCTGGACATTCAGTCGCAGAGAATTGCGAAGAATTAGCTTACACCGCTCCGCCTCTAATTAGCACTCTAGAAGCCTTCCCAATAATCGCCAATATGCCGGTATTCGGCCCGATCTTGTGACCACTTTAACCACTCTACCACCATTGCTAGCACAGAATTCGTGGGCAAAGCTTAAGATGGTTAAGATTAGTAGCGCACAATATTTTATGCATACCACCATCGTATATTTCAATCAGAAAAACGTACATCCCCACTGCCAAGCGCCGAGCCCTCTTTCAGAATTTAAGATGGCCATTTGCGAACTGCCCTTGCGTCTAAGCTCGTCACACTAGAATCAAAGGACACGTTCCAGTGTCTCGACGACAACCGGAAAAATTTTAACAAGGTAACAGATATATAAGCGAAATGGTGCAGTACTTGTTGCTGGTTGAACTGCGGCAGCTTTTTACACGCAGACAGTACTGTCCCCTATATATCCCTATAATTGTATAAATATGGGATACTCGCGGATGAGTGTATTTTCTTTATACTAGTCATAAATTAGACAATATAGGTATGGACTTCGCTCTGCTCTTCCTGTTGGTGTGCTCACAAGAAACTACCAGGAGTCATGAGACCGCACATGGAAGCGCATATAAAGCCTACCAGGTCTCCAAATTTAAGGCAAAACCCATTTATAAAAGGACCACATTTTCTTGCCAAACACTATGAGCAAAAACGAAGAAAGCCGGATTATAATCCCGGCCGGTGGATAACAGGTGCTTATCCTGACGACGCGTTGAACCACATGGGCATGCGAGAGACCCTGGTTGCCCCTTAATGTCATCACAGAGTATTCAGACTACAGATGTACGGATGTTTCCCTCCAGAATGTAAGAATAAATTTGTGTTCTTGCTTTAATTAACCAATTAACCACTACATCTTGCCCTTTAACTTCAATTAAGATTACCTATTCATGCAGCAGCGGTCAAGATTGCTGGTCTCATGCTGACGCCTGCAGGCCACAGGAGAAATCGAGGCTTTCTACGTCGACGTAGTTGCCGTGAAGGACAACCTTGATGCACAGCAAAAATCCTCCGTACACAACCAGTGTAGCCGTGACAGCCGCAAGGGCGATGTGTTTACTGGTAAAGGACATGATAACTAGGCCAGCCGCGGAAAGCGCTAGGCTACCCGCTGCTAATGGGCATCTGCTGAATGGTATCTTGTCTGAAAGGAACCGCAACGCCATGCGACCCGCCGCCATACGAAGTGCGGCGAAGGCTTGGAGACAATTGCACTTACTGAGGGTGCCAGTAAATTTGTCGACTCTATACCCCACGATGATTCCCTCATGCATAGACCTCGAATAGTATACGGCCACGTAGACCGCGACTAGTGCGTAAAAGTATGCTGAGCGAACGAGAACGCACCAGGGCTCAGCATCTCCGGGTGATTTAGCCACCATGTGAGTTGGCGACAGTAGTCTTCGCACTTCTCTGAGTTCGTGTCTTGAAAAGAGAAAACTTTATTGCGTGTGCTAACGGTGCGTTCTTTGCAAAAGGTTGCACTACTCCCATATTTGGGTTACTAAAATCCTGCATTCTTATCTTCTGCATTCAGAGAACATCTTGTCTTCAGTGACAAAGTTCTTGTCACTTGTACTGGCAAAGTATTGTGGTTCCCATAATTGCCAATGGCAGTCTCATCAGATATTGGGTAGTCGAAGAGAAATATTTGAATACAACACCTTTAAGACGAAGAAATTGATCGGCCGTGCAAGGCCAGGATGTATTCCTTTATAGAAAATAAAGCCGAATTTGACGTGTATATTTAATAACATCAAGACAGATATTGACTGCGCTCTAATTGCATCCACAAGAAGGAAGGCTGAGAAGCAGCCGTAATTTTCAGAAATGTGGGCTAATAAGCTAGATCCTATCACACCATACGCCACCAATGCTGCGTACATGAAAACGGTCGATGTAGCGCTATACTTGTCAATATAAGTTCGAGTGTAGAGGAAAAGTGTGATTATTATGAATTTGGCTACTGTGCCTAAAAAAAAAAGAAAATGAGACAGTGTATTTAATGAAAAAATAGACGAAGTCAAATACTTGGCAGTATTTCACTCCTCTCCTCATTCGTATTTCCATTATGCGCTTGCTTAAGTGCACGGTGTAAGAATAATATACTTATTCTTCTTGCACCGTGCTTAAGTGCAAGTGTGCGCGCGCGCTCTCATGCGTGCCAGCGTGCGTGCCTGCGTGCGTAAGAGCTTGTGTATCAGAGCTTGCGCTTGTGTGTATAAATTTAAACATTGTCTTGAAAGTGACATGCGAGATAGGTGGAACTAAGAACTTGATTTAGCTATTACTAGCAAGCAACTTGGTATCACCGATAACAACTAGCTTGTGTCTGTCGAAGTTTAAATTTAAAATATAGGCTGGTACTTAATCGCCTCTCTATTTAAAAAAAACGAGTTATGTTGGTCACTCTCGATTACAAAAAAAAAACAAGTTATGTTCTTTTGTACAGATATTATATTCTAAAGATTGTTATATTTGTATGCCACCAGGTAATTAAACTAAATCTTTGTTCAATACGGGCAGAAACCATTCGAAGAGGCAGTGAGAAATGATGGCGGAGACAATTGAATCACAGGTTTAGCGGCCAAAACAGATGATAAACTATGAGCCACACTCTGTGTACTTAGCTGCAGGTTTGCACACACGCAAAAAAAACTGATGCTTTCTTGAATGATCAAGGTTAAGTAGTAAGCTCACAAACTAGAACATGGTTACTCTCAAAGCGAGCTAAGGTGGTAACAGTATTTTTGAAGCGTTAGCTCTTCTCGAGTTCGCGTCGGTTTGCCCGAGTCTCACACGCGACCACAAAGACTGAGCTAGTCCGAACCAGTGCTCACTACGGTCGGTTGTCCACCTATCTGCCCAAGATTGCGGCCACAGTAAGGCATCCCTAGTTGACGTGTTCGCGCCAAAGATTGCGGCCGCCCTAAGGCCTACTCTAGGTCGCGTAATTCCACCGATTCTTGCGGCCGCCATAGGTTCCTCATCAGGAGTAGCAGGCTATGCTCAGCACCAGTCAGAGATCTCCTGCTACGAATACAAAATATATATCTCTCGCCTGCGCCACGTGATGCCACCCAAGATGGCGGCCACTATAGGTCACATGATGATGCCAGGATGGCGGTGTAGTTTCTGGTTCGGAATCCAAGATGGCGACATAGCTCCAAGATTAGGAAGGTGGCCTGCGGTGGAATCGCGATAGTGATTATGAGAAATGGACAATGGACAATCGCAATACTGCCAACCTTATCGAATACATAAGCACAACTGGACTTCTTTCCTTCTTTTAACTTTCTATCTCCTGCATCCCATTCCCCCTTTCTCAACTTATGCCTTGTGGCAAACTCTTCGAAAAAAAAAAGAATCCAAGATTGCGGCCTGCTTTGGAACCACGTGGCAATGACCTCATAGTCCAAGATGGCGGCCCCTAATTTGGGTAAAGTTATTTTGTGCTGTGGTTTTGCTATAACGTAGGGAATATACAATACTCCAAAACATATTGTTCGCATTGCAAATGAGAACTTTTTTCTGTTTAAATCTTTTTTTCTGTTTAGAATGAGAGTCGAGCCGCTGAGCAGAGGCCCGACTCTCTTCCTTGCGAAACTGTTGTGCTGCGGCCGCTGTGTCTCGTCTACGCTTATACACACAGTTTCGTATGCGCAGCTATACGCATAGCCAGCACTAGGCATCAGCGTGACGGAGCGCGCGGCAGCGGCGGCTGCACTCGGCCGCGATTGGTTGATTGATTAAATAAAACTCTGATTTCCACCGATTTAGGAGGCCCCCTATTCCCCGCTCCTGGAACGCAGGCCTGAGAAACCGGGGCTGGAACCTCCGCGACTAAGAACTGGCGAATATACATTGGTTATTCGCGGCCTCAAAGGACGGCTTTTTGCTGGAATTTCCAAACCATATCTGGTTGTTTCACACCCATGTGTGAAACAACCAGCGAGGGGGACCCTCGACCACATACTCTGGGAATGCCCTAAGTCTCCGGGCGCTAGGGACATTAAAAATAGAGAAGCCTGGGTAACCCAGCTGCGAAGCGACGTACCCGGCCGCGAAACTGATATCACGCCCCTCGTACCTGGTCCACCTTCATGCGGCGCACTCCACGCATTCCAGAGCGGTTCCAAAGCGAAATGCTTGACTGGTAGCCGAATGTAGCTATCGCTGCAAACATATTACTATATATGCCCGCTATCATTTATGACCAAGTCAATAATTCATCTGCACCTGAGGGAGGTAACACATTTCGTATCTGGGGGCGAATAGTTGCGCCGTCACGCACTACTAGGACCATATGGAGCAAATGATCCAGTTCTGACATGGCGAAGTACTACCTGATTCCGTCGACTCTATCAGGATTTTGAAGGCCGCCGAAAGTTTGTGAGTGATACCGATTGGAGTATAAGTGTCCATTGCGTATTTCGCTAGCAAATATATCATGGAATACTAACATGACGAAGAGCTGTAAAATATATAAGGTTGCCATTATAAGCAGGAAGTACATAAAAGAACAAGTGTCGAAGTTTTGTACGAACTGTTGAGAGCACTGCCGATGTGATACGTAAACTCTGCCTAATAGGGTAAGCCCTAGCCCCACTCCATGTTTAATCCATGTCATGGCGGTGACAATAAATGTGAAGCGGTACAATTACCATCGATGAAACCATGTTAGCATAGCTGTTAAGTTATAGACGTATGGCTGCGTCAAACACCAAGTAAAAGACCTGCATGCCAATTATCCGTTACCTCGCTCCCGATGTGAAGAACCAGAGAACCAAAGGCAAAGTCCGTGACGCCATAACGGTACCGAAAACTCTATAAAATCCTGTCCGTAATTATTGTATCCTCCTTCCTCTCACCCTAAAAATTAGCATCATGCAATGTGGCAACGCACATCGATGAACATTACCTATCATCATGAGAGCCATCATTCCAATGAACCAGCAGAGAGAGAAACAGAAAACCTTTATTAGACTTAGGAATTCGGGGCGCGCAGACCCCTGGGTCCCCGCATGACCCCATTGAGATTCAAGTGTTTATGTCCCTGAGGTTCATAACACTGGCAGCCCGGCCGGTGGCGATGGTCTGCACGGCCGGGACCTCCGAGCGCAGCAGGGTTTCCCAGTCCTCCCAGGTCTTCAGTTGCTCTAGGCCCCGTGGGGGAGGGTCCGCCGGGCAGAGGGAGAGGAAGTGGAGGGAAGTAGCGAAGGGTTCTGGGCAAAGGGTACAAGCAGGAGTGTGGAAGGCAGGATAGTAGTGGGAAAGGGTAAGGGGTGAAGGAAGAGTGTGTGTTTGGAGTCTGCGCCATAGTGTTGCATGTGTATTGTCTAGGGAGGGATGAGGTGGGGGGTAGAGCTGGCGCGAGGCTCTGTAGGCCTGCGTCAGCTCCCTGAACGAGTGCATGCACTCCTCCGTAAATCCCGGATTAGAGGTCACCTGAGCTCGGTTTAAAGAACCTCGAGCTAAAAAGGTTGGCAGCCTCGTTTCCGGGATACCCGGAGGGCGCAGCCACCCATATCAGCTCCACATGGCGGGGCGGGGGTGCATCAGGCGAGTCCAGTATGCTAAAAGCAGGAACATGAACTCGGCCACGTGCAAAATTTGGAATTGCTGTTTTTGAATCAGTTAAAATGTACTGGGCTTCCGTGCGGGTTATGGCCAATACAATGGAAGCTTCCTCTGCAGCTTCTGGGGAGGGGTCTGGGGGGAGAGGTAATGTGATGAGAGGGGATGAGGAGGAATCCACCACGGCTGCGGTCGCTTCATCCCCCGTGCATGCAGCGTCCACCCATACGGCGTCCGACTCACCGCCATAATATCGGTGTAGCGCCTTTGCACGGGCTCTGCGGCGTTGATCATGGTAGGATGGATGCATATTTTTCGGGAGTGGCTTGATAGGTAGTCCTTGGTTGATATGTCGAGGGATGGAGAGAAGGGTGGGGTGCTTATTTTGTCAGCAAATATATTATGGAATACTAACATGACGAAAAGATGTAAAATATATAAGGTTGTCATTATAAAACAAAAGTACGTGAAGAAACAAGTGTCGAAGTTTTGTACGAACTGTTTTGAGCACTGCCGATGTGATACGTAAACTCTGCCTAATAGGGTAAGCACCTAGCCGCACTCCATGTTTATATAATCCATGTCATGGCGGTGACAATGAATGTGAAGCGATACAATTCCCATCGATGAAACCATGTTAGCATAGCTGTTAAGTTATAGACGTATGGCTGTGTCAAACACCAAGTAAAAGAGCTGCATGCCAATTATCCGTTACCGCGCTCCCGATGTGAAGAACCAAAGCCCCATTTCTCTCACGTCCTGCGTGGGAAAACTATTGGAGCATGTAATTCAGACCCGTCTTCTTCATTACCTAGAAGAACATCACCTACTTCCAGACACGATGTTTGGTTTTCGACCACACCTTGCGGCCCCAGACATCATGCCCTTGCTCAAGCATCAGGTGCTGACACATAGCACTTTGGACACCAAAGTCATAGTTGGTCTAGATGTCGCGAAGGCCTTTGACAATGTCCGGCATGAAGCTATTCTACAGAACGTCCAGACCCTAGGGGTGGGACAACGAACGTATGCATATATACGCGACTTTCTCACCAACCGCACAGTGCAACTTGACACCGGCTCAGGAGATCTTTCCACCATCTCTCCTGGAAGCCGGGGTACACCCCAAAGCTTAGTGCTTTCCCCACTCCTGTTCAATATCGCGCTGCTTGGCCTGCCCAATCTTTTGGCAGATATTCCCCACTTGCACCACAGCCTATACGCCGATGACCTCACTCTGTGGATTACACACGGCAGTGACGGCCAGATCGAGGAGACTGCAGACAGACATCGATTGCGTTGGTACCTACCTGGCCACAGTCAGCCTATCCTGCTCGGCCACCAAGTCTGAATACATCATTGTCCCAACCCAGGGAAGACGTCCCAGATCGCCTCCGGCATCCTTCAATCTGCAAGTACAGGGCACTCCCATACCCAGTACCGACCGAATCCGTATCCTGGGCCTTCATCTACAAGATAATGGAGGAAACGCCACTACTCTTCAGCGAATAGATCAATCTGCAATCCAGATCAGCCGCCTGCTCAAGAGAGTCGCCAACAAGCATAAGGGCATGCGCGAATCCAACCTTTTGCGCCTCGTACAAGCCTTCGTTTGTTCGCGCATTGCCTATGTTGCCCCTTACCTTCGCCTCACGCGAACAGATCGGGAACGACTGGATGCATCACTGCGCAAGGCATACAAGACAGCATTGAGTCCACCCATGTCCACTTCCACCACCAAACTGATGACCCTCGGGATCTCCAACACAGTCGACGAGCTGATTGAAGCGGCTCGAACTTCTCAATATGAGCGCCTCTCGCTGACACATGCGGGCCGTGCAGTACTGAGCCAGGTAGGAATCACACCTCTGAGGGCGACTTCTACGTATATGGACCTCACGCCTGAGCAGAGACTCAGTCTTCGTATACCTCCGCTTCCCAAACGTATGCATCCAGAGTATCATACAGAGCACAGAGCCGACCAAGCCCGGCAGCTCCACAAACGTTTCCGGTCGCCCCGACGTTACGTACACAGATGCCTCCCACCACCCCCGTCGCCCCGCTATGGTTGCGGTTGCATTGGCACCGCACCGAAATTGGCACAACGCCTGCAGCGTCCTCAACGCCGCAACTGTTACCACCGCAGAAGAGGTTGCCATCGCGTTAGCTCTGACCGACCCCTCCACCAAAGTAGTGGTTAGCGATTCCCAACAGGCAATTCGTAACTTCGATGCAGGTCGTATATCCCGACAGGCACACACTATCCTCCGATCTCTCCCCTTACCGTCTACACCTCGTCTTCTCATATGGACCCCAGCTCATGAGGCGCTCAGCGGCAACGCACAGGCTCATGCTCTAGCCCGAGAACTCAGCTACCGGGCGGAGCACCCTCCTCAGCCTGCCGCTTCCTCTGACACTCCCCAAGGCACTCATTCACGCCTTGTTACATACACGGACATCCTCCAGCATTATCGGCTCGAACGGTGTCTATACCCCCCTGCACACCGGGAACTATCCCGGCGCGAGGCCATCCATTGGCGTAAAATACAAACAGGAACCTTTCCCAACCCATGGCTATATAGCAAAATTTTCCCAAATCTTATTGCACCTAGCTGCAAACACTGCTCACAACCGGCCACATTCATTCACATGTGTGGACATGTATACGACACAATGCAGACAATACAGCTACAATGGATGCGTGGGAGTCCCTCCTGCGTACCACCGAGCTCGCCCAACAGCGCCAGCTCATTTTGCGCGCATTGGAGGCCGCAGAGTCCCAAGGGATCCCTTCCTGACCTTCTCTAAGCAGTACAACCAGTCTTTCGGCTTGTTCCCCTTCTTTGGGAGTAAATAAAGAGTTTATCATCATCAGAGAACCAGGGGCAGAGTCTGCGACGCCATAAGGGTACCGAAACCTCTTTAAAATCCTGTCTGTAATTGTTGTACCCTCCTCCTTCTCACCCTAAAAATTAGCATCATGCAATGTGACAACGCACACCGATGAACATTACCTATCATCATGCGAGCCATTGTCCCAATGAACTGGCAGTGAAAACGCACCGTAAGTAGGTTTTGGGGTTTTAACCGACTGTACATTTAAGTATGACGTCGATTGCTTCTGGTGATTGAATCGGGTTCAAAATGCACTTTAATTATTTTCAACTGACTATGAAAAAATGTTCTTCCTATAAATACCACGTTTGGGGATGTAATGTTCAAGATAGATAGATGGATTTATTGAAAGGAAAAGGCAGAGAGGTAGGCCCGAATAATTCAAGTCTGGCCAGGTACTCTGCACTGGGGAAGGGGAAGGAGAGAAGAAAGAAGGTCATGATGGGTGACGATGTGGGAGAAGGCACATGAAATATATATACAGACACAGCAGCTTGCTTTACAAGCGCGAATAAAGTCCGCTGGCGCTCATATAATGGCAAAGAGCACGCACTGCCTGGACGCCCTTCCCTTGTCCTGCCATGTGCCCAGCAGCAGTTCCTCCGACAGAGGCCTTTTGTCTAAACGCTTCAAGAAAGCAGCTAGCACATTTCTTTCGTTCGCATACTCTGGGCACACCAATAATACATGGTCCACAGTCTCTGGGATGCCACAAGTTTAACATTCCGGTGAGTCCATCTGTCCAATTAAATGTAAGTATTTGCGCGTGAAAGCCACGTTTAGATGACGTCTATGTATCAAGCATGCCTGATGACGCGAAATATCACGCGGAACATTAAATTTAAATGTTCGATCGAGCCTCCTTAGACGGATGTGTCGGGCGTCTGGTTGAGCCCAGTAAGCGGCTGTAGCAATATTCA
This sequence comes from Amblyomma maculatum, assembly GCF_055883805.1. Classification (NCBI taxonomy): domain Eukaryota; kingdom Metazoa; phylum Arthropoda; class Arachnida; order Ixodida; family Ixodidae; genus Amblyomma; species Amblyomma maculatum. The sequence goes on from NC_139346.1 coordinate 123,543,323, forward strand.
TACCACTCTTTAGAAGACACGTCGTATCCGCTCTTGAAAAAGGCACAGCTGTTTGGAAGCCATTGATGAGTGCGCTATTCGCTTCAACATCGGCCTGCTCATTCCCATGGATGCCGCAGTGGGCAGGGATCCATTGAAACATTATCATGTGGCCTTGCAGCTGGGCAGATGTGATGAGCTCCATAATGTTTAGTGTCAGGGATTGACAGGCAGTGTGGCGTAAGAAGTTTTCCAAAATTTGTAATGCAGTCTTCGAGTCCGTGAATATACACCATTTTTGAGGTGGTTCCCCACATATATAGCGAATAGATTCCCCAATGGCTACAAGTTCGGCAGCGGTTGATGTAGAGGTATGTCCCAAAAGGAAATGCAGAGTCGTTTTCTGAGCTGGTATGACCACAGCTGCAGCGGATGCCTGTGCTGACACAGATCCATCGGTGTATACGTGAGTATAATTGGGATATTCTTACTAGATGTGTGCCAGAGTAAGTTATTTGAGTCCACTAATTGGTACCATTGATTTCTTTAGTATTCCGGGAACACGAAGGTGCACCAAAGGTTTATCCATCGTTCATGATGGTTGGGTGGGACGATATGGGAGGGCATATCCTTTCGGTATTTGCGACTGATGGCAGCGGAGTGCACTTGTAAAACTGCAGTCCGGCCTCTCATCCAGAATCTTGCTGAGTGAGTGAAAACGGTGTCTTGTAAGTGCTCGTAAATATACACGAAGTGGTTCGTGTGAAAAGTATATGGGCATTGGGCGAGCGTGTGCCTCTTCAATTGTGCCTTTGTTAGAGGTGCATCTGGGCAGTCCAAGGCATATTTTCAGTGCCCGCGCTTGCACGCTCTCTAAAGTCCGCAAGCAGGAAATGCTCATACTAGAGAGTACTGGGAGACTGTAGCGGATGTAGCCAACAAACAGAGCCTCGTAAAGCCGTATTAAGGAGCGCTCAGTTGGACCCCATTTGATGCCAGCTATGTAACGAAGTACATGGCAAAAATTAATTAGCCTTTTCTTCACCATAGCGATATGTTTCGACCAAGAGAGTCGGTGGTCAATAATTACTCCTAAGAATCTGTGCCTGCAGACGTATGGTATTGCAACTCCATGAAGGGTAATCGGGTAGCGGCTGACACATTTTCCCGTAAACGCGATCACTGTACACTTTTCTGCCGTTAAAAATAAACCTTGACGCCGTAAGTACATCATTGTTGATGACACAGCTCGTTGCAGTCTCGCACGTAGTTGGCGCGTCGAACCAGATGCCCAGATGCAGATGTCGTCAGCATATGCACTTATGTGGATGTTAGTTGGCAGTTCACTCACCAGGCCAATTAGCGCAACATTAAAGTTGGGCTGAGAACTCCTCCCTGTGGAACTCCACGACTGACCTGAAAACGGGTAGTATCTCCTTCAGGCGTAGTCATATGAATAGAGCGGCCGCTGAGATAGCTTACAATCCACAAGTACAGCCGGCCACCAACTCCCACGTCGTCAAGTCCATCAAGAATAGCTTCATGGAGGACGTTGTCGTAAGCTCCCTTTATATCTAAAAATGCAGCAGCTACTAGTCGACGGTGACGCTTTTCGTGTTCTACTGTCGCCACAAGGTCGATGACGCTGTCAATGGAAGAGCGTCCGCGGCGAAATCCAGTCATCATAATCGGATAAAGACCATTACTCTCTAGATACCACTCAAGTCTTGCCAGCACCATGCGTTCCATAACTTTTCCAACACAGCTTGCTAGGGCAACTGGCCGGTTTGAGGTAAGTTCGAGAGGAGGCTTTCCAGGCTTCAAAAGAGCAACCAGGCGGCTAATTTTCCAGTGTTCAGGAACAGTACTAGAAGCCCATATATCATTGAAATAATTAAGTAGTGCAGTTCTACCATCCTTGCCTAGGTCTGATAAGGTTGAATAAGTAATCCCGTTAGGACCAGGTGCAGATCAATGCCGACAAGAAGCAAGTGCGGCGTCTAATTCAGCTATTGTAAAGGGCACATCGTATTGATCATTCGGCGAAGGTGGTGCAAAAACCTCTGAAGTTGGTAACTGTGCCTGGTTTGTGCCCACAACCATTTTACAAAGATCTTCAACTACGTCAACTTCATAGCGGCGTTAATAAAGGGCCGGGGCACGAAAAGGGTGCCTTTCTCGCGGAGGTGTGCGCAAGCTTCTCGCAACATGCCAGATACGTGACAGGGGCTTACGGGGATCCAGTGATGAGCAGAACTGTCTCCAACGTTGTCGTCCTAACCTCTCCAGGTGGCGCAAAACTTGTCGTTTAGCTAGGCGAGAAAGTGCGAGATCTTGCGCGGATTTCGTTCTTTGTACTTTCTTTCAGCCCGCCGACGGATCGCGCGAAGCCGCTCGAATTCCACGTCGATGCTGGACACTGACACCGGCACACAAACATAGCGAGTGTTCTCACTGAGAGAGGAAGTAATGAGTCCCTCTATTTGAGATGGTGAATGGGGGTCCTCGCTGGAACTCTCCACCGCTGCCCTAAAGGCGGGCCAGTCTGTGTATTGCATTTCACTATCTTCGTTAGCATTATCACTGAACGTCGATTTGCGCTTGGAAGTAACTTAAACATTAGCATTGATTTTTTGGTTTTGTGGGGTTTAACGTCCCAAAGCAACTCAGGCTATGAGAGACGCAGCATTGATTTTAAGCAATGCTTCATATATAGATGGAACGGAACACTCGTTCTGCAATGGTTTCCGAAAAAACGTTCCCGGAAAAAAAAAGTCTCTTTTTGCTAAGAAAACATGCCTTCAAACGGATGAAGTCAAGTGTATCGTAAAGCCAATCTTTCGCCTAATCTGGGGCTCGACTTCTCAGGGATGAATTGTTTCGTAAAAAGGCGTTTGGCCTAACATAGTGTGGAAAAGGGCCACCTTTACACAATAAATTAGCTAGAGGACACTATGTCTGTCATGTTGGCTTATTTGACCTTGGATCTTCTTTTATAATTTTAACCTAAGATTCATTTCATATTTTTTTATTTCTCGACGCGTTTTCTTGTTCCACTCACTGCAGCACCTCAGTGTGCTATGAAGACGTGTATTGTGGTTCTACATGGCGAGTTGGAATGATGTATGCTCATGCGGGGCGTTCACAACAAAACAAAAAGACTGTCCAAGGGCACGTGTGTACCTGGATCATTCTGCACTTCATAAACGTCATTGATTGAAGTGTCACTTGTAATAGGAGTCTGCTCTTTCGTAGTGTGGTCTGCACTACATGATAGCGGCATGATCTGGTACTCCGACAAAGGCCTCCTGTTTGTCTTGTTTGGGCGCTGACCACCGACGTGAGCGGCAGACGCTGGGAATGGTGCTTCAGTGTGGCCATCTTAGTTTCCCTATTAGCACAGGCAATGCAGACTGTGGCCACCGGAACGGTTGACCCTCGTCACTGTGAGATCTGTCAGGGTGTTTCAGCAGCGCTTTCTCGTGTTAGTGGTTACTCGAGTCTACTGATGAGTCATCCAGATGGCCGAGCCCCTGTAAAATCTCTACATCTATTATCAATGTCAGCACAGGATGCATAAATTATCGTTTTTGCGAAATGTGCTTTAGAGGGTTATATTCGCCGGACAAAATTTTGCCTTCGGTATCTTTTTTCCTAAGAGTCGCTTCCTCGGGGGCCTTTTCTTCCGGGGACCTATTTTCCGCGGCCAAATCATCCGGGGACGTTTCTTAGGGGGACTTTTTGTCTACACCCGTACTGCAATATAACATACTTGGATTCCACACCTTTCTGAATTCCACGCCAGGAAGTGTATCGCCGTTGTGTGAAAAAGCACTGCACAGCCTAGCGCGATTTGAAGGTTATCGTACGAGGGTCGACGAGCCTAGCTTTCCAGCACTTAGCGGCCAGTATTTAGATGGAAAATCACGATTGCTCATTCTGCTCTCTTTCGCCCACCCTCCAGAGATGAACTCACAACCTTTTCTCTCTGTTCTAAGCGCTAAATGCATTGAGATAAAGTGCTCTCTTGGTTACCTCTTATCTTCGCGGACGATAAAAAAAATTGGTGGGAAAGATCAGGTAAAGCTGGTGCTTGGCGGGCATAATGTTCCTAGTACTGTTTAAGAAGACCCATATTTGCTGCCTCAGCAGCAATGACATTACACACGCTAGATTTAGCTTCTTAGCGTCGTTTCATAGATAATACAGAAGAATGCAACTGCCAGTACTACCACTGTCTGTTCGCTAAAGCAAAACAAAAAAAATCAAAGCAACTTGCCGAGAAGGCAGGGGCAGCGGCTGGAGAAACACCAGAGAAAGTGAGCGAAGCTGGTCTGATACCTCTCTCGCCACTGCAGATGTATCTGGAAATTGACGCCGCTCATGCTCTTGGTCGACGGTGGTAACCTTCAAATCGCGCTAGACGGCACGTTACCTGATCACCTACGACTGACACTCGTGCTTCACTATCCCGCGTCATTTTAAATATAGGACGAGACTGCCCTCAGTCGTCCATGCATTCTTAAAAGTATTACTGCATGAAATAAATCGCACAAGAAGAAATTATGCAATTATGAAAGTGTTGCGAAAAGAACAGCATAAAATACACAGCTACAGCAAAATGTCAAAGGTAATAGCCAAAGCCCTATCTCCCCCTCCGCATCATCAACATTGTCGTCGTTCGCATCTGGCCGAATTTACGACATCGTTATCAGCAGCAATAAAGGCCCATATAAACTGCTCGTTCAACTATGCGTCCTTTAGTGGGCTCGTCAGCACGTACACAATAGGCATCACTAACATACCTCGTTTCACCTTTGTGCAGGCAGCGAACTGTTATTCTCTGCTCACTAAGCTTGCCAACGATCGTTTAGTTGTGCTTCCGGGTCTACGACCATCACGTCTCATTATGCATGACTTTGCAATGCATGCTGTTCAAGCTATACTAACTGGGGATGTGCAGACCAACCCTGCCCCCCCCCCCCCCCCCAAGAAAATGATGCATGAATATACTTTCAATGAAAACGCGACTAACAAAAATTAAAACAGACTTCGAGTATCTAAATGCTGCAAAAGCAGAAGTATAAAGCAAACCGACCAAAAGTAATTCGTATCGGGATTTCATTGCTGCACTGGCTTCCCGAACGGACGACGCGGAAAACAGGTTACTCCGCTGTGATTTGATGTTTTAAGGCGAAAGCTTTTAATGGCTCACACTCGCAGCCATAACCCTGTTCGTCCGGCCACGATAAGTGTCACACGTTTTCGCGAAATACCGCGTGATACCAGGTGATTGTGACGTCATCACCAGGTGACATCATTTCTCATGACACCCGGGATCGTGAAACGCATATTACAATTATCCTTTCCTAACGTGATGAAGTTGTAAAATATAAAAAAGTGCTCTCTCCACCAGGAATCAAACCTCGATCCCTTGGATACTTAGGCGAGCGCTTTATTCAAATGCGTCTCGCCTGGGATCGTTAAATGTTTTTTATTGCACTCAAAGTTTACAATATATACACAGGAATCGTCAGCCGTAATTGACTGACGTACCAGGGTTAAAATTGTTTTAAAGATTTCAAATTTTCAATGTGTGGCAGGCAGTCAGGTGCTGGATCTAAAAGTTTTTTGGGTTCAAAACATCTTGCAACACTTTCCTTAAAGTAGCCTCTAACTGGCAGTGCGTCAAGATCTGAATGACACACTGCCATCCTGGTTCCCCATATATTGTGCAGGATCAACGCCATTACTAGGTCATATGGATTTCCGTCCTCGTTTTCAATCGGAAGATAAATTATTCCGTAATGGTCAAACAGAAAGTCTCTTTTGCAGTCATTTGTAGGACGTCCCAGAAGGTAACTGCGTGCCAGCAGCCCAAGAAAACGTGCTGCATGGTTTCATCGTTTTTACAAAACAAATAGCGGACTCCCAAAGGGACAAAAATTCCTTTCTCTTACAACCACGCTATAACAAGCAAAGTCCCGCTATGTAGTCGAAAAAATGTTTTGGCTGCAGGAGCAATGTCCATGCTTTAACTCTTTTAAAAACATCATGACCAGATTTTCTCTATACACGGCCCTAAACAATGGTGGAGGGAACAGTGAATCACGCATATATCTTCTAAGTTACTTTCATGTCACATGACCAAGATAATCCGATGAGAACCATGCATAAAGAAAATGACAAGCTTGAACACTTCTTTCAAATACTCTCGAATAGTTCCTTGAATACACTGAGATGTAACAAGAAATTCAGGCAAATCTCTACCCTGTCTGAACTAAATAACAGCACGTAACAAGGAATCATTACTTCAAGAAAATAAAACGTTTAACTGTCGCGCAAATACACGACATAAACTAAGGCCTCCAGCACGTCCCTTCTGAAACAGATTTGTTCTACAGATTCGTTCCCACGAGGAACCCCACACAAGCACTGCAAACACCCAATGCCACTTTTGCACATTGGACAGGAAACGTATAGCACTTGCATCACGTTCCACAGCTTGTTGAGAAAGAGAAGATTGCAAACCGTGGCGCGTTCAAACATCGACAGGTTTAATCCACCAAATCCAGTATTTGTTCTCTTAATTCTGCAACCTTACTTCGCCAATAAGGCTCACTATCAGCGTAAAATTCAAGAAGGGCCTCCCAAGTACATAGTGGAGCTGTTTTCCACGATACAGTGGTGAAGATAGACGGAGTTCGAGGCTATTTACTATGCTAATGTCCCAAGCATTTTCCTCAGTTGACTACACTTCCACTTTCTTCACAAAAGCTTTAACCTTTCTAACCACTTCAGAAATGCTTTAGTAGTTAGAGCATGACACAGCAACATCAGCATATGTCATCACACGAACCTCTTCCCTATGCAGTAGAAACCTGCAATACAATTGTTATTTAGGACGCTTAAGCATTGCGGTTCAATGTGGAAGCAAAACAACAGCAGTGAAAGAGCCCCTTGGCTCACAGACAGTTCTACCTAAATTCTGTTTCCAACCTTTTTGTTCGCGATAAGGCGTGTTGTACATACACTGTAAGCCATTTTAACTCCACTGTGATTTATGTTCCCAAAATTGCCATGCTCTAGCAGAAAAAAAAAGTTTTGACGGACACGGTCAAACGCTTTTACCAAGACAACTTGGAGCATTTTTATTGTTGTGGCTGTAAGAAGAAGGAAAGAAAATGCACGGGCAAGCTACTGGCTCTGTAGCTGAGCCACCTGCGCTGCCTCTTGCAGACAGAAGAGTAATTAGAGAAGAAAAAAAAGAAGAGGGAGAGAAAGATGCGCGCCGCAACAGCCGTCGTCCACCACCGAAGCGGTCGCGGGTGCAATTACGGCTTAGAACAGATAAAACTTCAGTGGCAGGCTAGCCCTCGCCGCAAGCGACGCTGACCTACCTGTCCCAGCCCCATCAGGGCCAGGAACAGCCACCCTCCCCACCTCCTGTTTAGAAAACGTTTTATTAGACATTACACATTCACACTGGACATTCACATGAGCGGCGACAAATGACCAAACAGGAAATGCACATGATTAACACTACATTACATACATAGATCAAATACACCACAAATCAGTATTCACATCCGGAATAAAATTTGGCAGTTCGTAATGATGCTATATACAGATTTGAATGGCAGTGTACATGAAGGCATTGACAGTAGAATAATTTGCCAAAAAATAGATATAAACATATAGAGCAATCGCATGCACAATATGTAATGCACATGTGGGTTTCGATGTGAACAGCTGTGAGTGGACATATATATTTGCATTATATTGCAGGTACCAAGGTGTGTTAAAAATCACACAATACACGTCCAATCGACATGCGTCGACGCACATGTATGTTGTGATGTCTGCAGGAGTGAGTTGAGTACCAAGGTGGGTTAAAAACCACCCGGGCGCGTCCATCCGACACGGAAACAAAAGGGCAAGAACATTAGCGAAGAAACTCTCGGTCCCCAAGGTAAAAAGTTCGTCAGCCAGAAAGTTTAAGATCTCCTTACGTTGACGCGCCAGGACAGGGATAAGCGCACGTGGGCGCAGGCTCGATGCAACAGCATCACAACGATTGCGCATAACGCGAAAGCGCCAGCTACAATCAGCAATCGTGCAAAGCGACCGCGAGGACATCTACCATTTATATGAAATCGTTTAATACGTAGACTGCTGAAACCGGCATGAACTGGCCTCCAAAAAACACGAGCAACGACACATTGCTGGGCCATGTGATTATTGGATTCTTAAGTGGGCAGTTGGGGCACTGCGCTGTTCTCACAATGCCCCATCGTTGCACCCGATCTCGTGTAGGCAACCCCCCCCCCCCCCCCTCCAAAGCCACATAATGTCCGTAAATGCCCTGGCAGAAACGATGCTGTGAGTGGTAACCAATAGGTGGAATCCGCTCTTCACCTACATTCCGCAGGCACCATCGGAAGTAGTAACGTTCCCACTGACTCCACTACTCTGTTCGCCGATATGTCTGTCAGGGCTCACATAGCGGGCATGGCGAAGAAATGCCACCATACACGAATAAAAAACAGGCATCCAGAAAGCCCGAGGTCCTCTGTTGAGTGGCACGTCAGGGACAAGCTCCCTGACACTTGTGCCTTAAAAATCGAAGGCAAGCACCCGTGCTGGGCACTCATCACCCTGCAGCAACCGAAGAAGGTAGCGTAGAGCCAGCAGCCGATAGAAGACTGACCAAGAAGGGAAGGCAAGCACACCCTTCGAAACGCGGCTGACCGATTTCCGCGCGGCATACTAGTTCCATGTGACCTGCCCGAAAAAATAGAATTACAAGAAACTGAAGGGAACACAAAATTCTGAGAGGTGGATGCGTTACATGTGCGAGGTACCATATTCGCCCGCAGAGAACAGTGTGGGCAAGGTAGCGTTTCTCCAACAGGGGAAGTTAAAAGGCACTGGCTGCAGTCAACTCGCTGCGCACCTCGTTTAAGAAGGAAGTCCAGACCGAAGCTGCTATCACACGTGCCTCATAATCAATGTCAAGTATGCGGATGGTGTCGCTGCGCGTAATTGGTAAGGCACCATTAAGATGCGCTTCTGGCCTGCCAATTAAATGATACTAGCTTTTTTCACAGTTGAGAGCAGCCCCATACACCTTGCTGTGTCTGTCAAAAAGATGAAAGCAGCGCTGCAGGCTCGCTTCATCACGCAGATACTACGTAATATCCGCGTAAGCCGTCACACGCAGCATCTTAGACCCTGGGAGAGGAAGGCCGCGGATACTTGGGTCTGTAATTATTGCCCTCAAATAAGGCTCTAAGCTGAGAGCAATCAAAAGAGGCGAGAGGGGACAATCTTGCCGAACACCGCGGGTCAAAGGGAAGGGGGCACTTTCCCACCTATCCATCGCCAGTGTGCTTTGAATGCCATCCTACATGCTCTTAATTAAAGATATGAAATTGTGTGGAAACTGAAAAGCATCTAGAACGCCAAATATGTAGCCGTGTTCTAGCCGGTCAAAAGATTTTTCTTGATCTAAAGAAAGAAGGATGCCAATAGCTAAGCATCTCTGTGTGTAATCAATAATGTCTCGACTGGCATACGACAACCTATGTATTTTTCTTCCAGGAACAGAGCACACCTGATGACAACCAATAAGGGAGGCCGTCACACACCTCAAGTGCCGACCTACGATGGCTGCGAGAGATTTATAGTCTACGTTTACAAGGGTGATCGGCCTCCACTCTTCTTGTTCTGATGCGATGATGAGGTATTTGGGGTATTGTTGGGGCGGGGATACTGGACGCGGGTTATGACGGCCTACGTCGTGGCGGCACTCTTGGCGTCCAGGGAGTTATTTTCAAAACGTGCGAAGGCGTGGGGAATCGATGGGCTTCCATATACAGCAGGTGTTTCTTGCTGTTTTTTCTGCCTTCGCTCGTACAGAGTGGTATTGGTGACCACCGCTGCGTCCGTGGCTCAGTGGCACATTGCCGTGCGTGGATGACAACTTCCCTTCTAAGACTGTGCACATTTTTACACTTGTTTACAAACTATTTACAATAACGTCGTCAGATGCGAATCAAACATGGCGGGCAACTTGCAAAAGGGTGAACGATTAGAGGTCAGAGGCTAGCAGAATCGTGCCTTGGCCTTCTGCTACACTTTAGGCCGAAGTCCCTTGAGACCTCCATCAGCCTAGCCTTCCTCCTCGAACAGCTCGTCTGCCCTCGACTCTCGCCTGAGCCCAACTTTCCCTTAAGCCCAACTCTGCTCCGAGCCCCACTGTTCTCCACCCTCTCTTCCTTAGCGTTACGAAAATTCGAGCCTAGTCCGTTGACCACTCCACTACTAGTCACTGTGTGGCCAATAACATGCAGTGTTTCAAAATGGGCTGGCCAATCATTGTGCCACATATACCCCTCTCCTATGCATGTCAAGTAAAACGCACACAACGCACACACTCAGCAGCGAATGGTTGCGCACGCGAACACACAGATCTGTGATTGACACTCTCTCCCGAGGTCTTCCCTCCGGTCACGCAAGAGGCGCCAAGCCGTCGCGTATCGACAGTTACACTTCCGAAAACACACACGCAAACCTCAGGCGCAAACATTTCGATCCCTGCCCTTGATCGGTTGCGCGCGGGCGGCGGATTGAAAGGTACGTACAGGCGTCTTCCTGTGAAGACATGTCAACAGCGGTTACCTCTGCAGCGCATTCTTCCAGGACCGCGTTTAGCCGTGCTTCGGGATTTATGGCCTCCGCACCCTCTCCACTCGAACCGGGAGACATAGCAGTTAGCGCCGAACCCACAACCACTGTTCTCATGCTGTGCCTTCCAACTGCACTATTTTGCCTCCCTCGCAGCACGGGACGGACAGAGCCGGCAGCGTCGCCCGCTGCCATGTGTTCTGGCATCACTTTCGAAAAGCGGCCGCCTGCGCGACCGTCATAAATCAGCCAGCGTCAAGCTGCCCCTTGACCTTGGTCGCCCTTTCGAAATCTCGCTTCTGGGCGAAGCCCGAAAACTTAACTTCTCTGCTACGAGAACGTTGCGCGTACACTTGCTGTACGCTCAACATGAAACTTCTCTAACGGAGAGGGGGGAGGGGACATTGTGGTGTGGCGTACAATAAACAAAACAGGAACAAACACTCCACGCAAAACAACAGTGCAACACTCCGTGCAGAGGCGTGCGCGCCCTGAATGACAATACACCGTGTGCACATTCGCAAACGGTAACTAATGCATGCGCCAAAACTCTGAACAACACTCTTGGCGCATTGACACCACACAAAGCAATAAAAGGTAGCACTGCTTGGCGTATGCAAACACAAAACAAGGCAATAAACACAGCATGATCAAGCACACAGAGCAGAAGTTCACACAATACACATGTCACGCACAGGAATGACTGTCCACTCCCTGTTCCAAGTCTATCAATAGTCAACGTTCCCCCCCCCTCTCCGTCACTGCCTCAGCACGTGGTCGAGCAACAGGGGATCTTTACGCCTCTCCCAACTGGCAGTGGCAGAGTGGGTTAAGACTGCCAGCGCTTGCCACCGGGATTGAACGGCTTGACTGCTCACACGGCACAGGCAAGCGGCGTGCAAGATAACCGCACGCGTCCCGCTTCTTGGCTGTGCCACTGTCCTGCATCGCACAAAACGCTAGCTGCCTGCGTGCACGACACACACGCTTCCTCGGAAGGCCGAACAAGAATGCACCTAGAAAGCGCCTCTGAGACTATCGTGCCTGTCTCAAAAAGCTCATTTTCAGGAGGCTCCGCCTTAGCGATCCTCCCTTTACGCAGATGCGCACCGAGGTCCAAACGCTGGTCATGGTTCATCGCTGCCTGTGGCAGTGTTACTGTGCTGTTTTTAAAGCGTGGGACGTAATTACCGTCGCCATCGCTCAGACCGTGCCTCAGACTGCGCTCATCTAAATCCTCACATGAACCCGTGTTTTCCGGGTCGGGATCGCCTCGTCTAACCAGCTGTGCGGCTGGCTCTTCAGATGCCACTCGATGTCGCAATTACTGTTTGGACTGCGGCGCTCTCGGCACAGCCTGCCTGACACTTTGCCGCTTCGGTCAGAAACCAAAGTTCACTACTCGCTCCAGCCAAACGATTCGCATCTCTGCTCTCTATGACGTCATTAGGATCGTGAGCACTTTCCACTATTTCGCACGACTCAGCCTGCACATTTTGGTCAATGACATTCAATGTCACAGGCGCCTCCGTAGAGCACACCTCTGCCTCAGGGATAGGAGACTGCTTCTTTCTCTCGACGTCTGTGGTTGATTCCACAACTCGCGTCCACTCGACGCGAACTTCAACTGCTCTATCCGCATAAGTGCAAGCTGCAACAGCACTCTCCGCAGAAATACGGCGTTCCTCTTTAACGTTCTATGCAAGAACGGACTCAATAACGCTGCTGCTACTCTCCCCACCGACCACCTCGATCAGCGTTTGATAGGGGCAATTTGCGGGAGTGTACGCCTGATCTGCAACTGCTCCAGTAGTTTACACGCGGCTCTCCGTGAGCGCTCCTCCTTCAACCTTTTCCTTCCTGCCTTAGCTCTTCCTTGGCTATGGCTATCCGCAGCAGGCGATCGCGGATCTACGCTTCTCTTCTCTCCCTTTCCTCCTTTTCCTTAGTTCGCTCAGCCTCTGAAATCGACGCATAACAAGCGTCGTATGCACAGTCATAATTACTCCACTAATCAAATGCAGCCATTGTGCGTTACTTTACATTAACCCTGCGAATCATGCGCATATGCTGAGGCAAGTAAAGTGAGAGCGGAGAAACTCACTCAGTTGTCGGGCTGTCAACCACCGAGCTTGCGAAGTCCCCACACGCAGGTGCCATACAACTGGGTCCGTCGCCTCGTTGTCGCCGCGCTCCGCTCATTTTCTCGGCAGCCTCTTGCTCGCCGGAGTTGTCGTGAATGAAGCCTTGGCTTCTGAGGCCTCTCGCTTGGATGTCGCCTCACTGTCGCTGCCTCTCTGGACCGGTAGCGTTGATCCCGGGGCACCTCGAATTCAAAACTCTACCTGGTCAGCCTTGGCTCACCGAGGTAGTGTGCCACCCTCCGTGTACGTCAGCCCAAAGCATCGATCGCTCGCCACTCCGCAGGAAGTCGCTGGGCCGATCCTGTCTCGACTGAACCAGTTATATTCAAAACGTGCGAAGGCGTGGATAATCGATGGGCTTCCCTATACAGCTTGTGTTTCCTGCTGTTTCTTCTGCCTTCGCTCGTACAGAGTTGTGTTGATGACCACCACTGCGTCCGTGGCTCAGCGACACATTGCGGTGCGGGATTGAGAACTTCCCTTCTCAAACTGTACACATTTATGTGCACTTGTTTACAAAATATTTACAATAACGTATTCGGATGCGACATCAATCATGGAGGTTCTAACTGCAAATGTAGAGCGATCAGATGTCAGAGGCTAGCAGAATCAGGCCTTGGCCTTCTGCTACACTTTAGGCCGGAGTCCTTTGAGACCTCCGTCAGGCTAGCCTCCCTCCCCGAACAACCCGTCTGCCCTCCACTCTCGTCTGAGCTCAACTCTCCTCTCAGAGGGGTATATGTAGCACAATGATTGCACAGCCCATTTTGAAACACTGTGTTATTGGCCACAGAGTGAGTAGTTGTTGATTGGTCAACGGACTAGACTCGAATTTTCGCAACGCTAAGGAAGCGAGGGTGGAGAACAGTGGGGCTTGGAGCAGAGTTGGTCTGATTGGAGAGTTGGGCTCAGACGAGAGTCAAGGGCCGACGGGTTGTTCGAGGAGGGAGGCTAGGCTGACGGAGGTTTCAAGAGACTCCGGCCTAAAGTGTAGCAAAAGGCCAAGGCCTAATTCTGCTAGCTTCTGGCCTCTGATCGGTCACCCATTTGCAGTTAGCCCTCCATGTTTGATGTCGCATCTGACGACGTTATTGTAAATAGTTTGTAAACAAGTGGTAATAAATATGTACAGTCTGAGAAAAGCAATTCTCCTCCCCGCACCGCAATGTGTCACTGAGTCATGGACGTAGCAGTGTTCACCAACACCTCTGTACGAGCGAAGGCAGAAGAAGAAACAGCAAGAAGCACCTGCTGCATAGGGAAGCTCATCAATTCTCCACGCCTTCGCACGTTTTGAAAATAACTCGGGTGAAGGGGAGATGGGATGTTTGGAGGGGGGGTGGAGGTCATCGTCTTGATGCCGCTGTCGATGTCGTCTACTTCTTCCCCAGCACCTTGGTCAGCATGTCCGGTGGGACACTAAAGATGAGCAGCCAGGCCGGACTCCTCCAAGAAGGCCAGCAGGAGCTGGTGGGCTGCCAGGGGAATCCTGGCCGGGAAAAGCACCTGGTCCTCCGTGGCAACAGGAAGTCCGAGGGCCCGGTAGCCTGCCTCCATCTTTCCACGGGGGTGGTCGTGTGCTGGGCACACACAAAGGAGATGCCCCAGCGTTCCTGCATCGCCACAGGAGGGACATGCAAGGGAGAGAGCACGGCTACGGACGTACATCTCCGTAGGAGTCCAGGAGCCTCCGGTGCGGAGGCGTAGGGGAAAAGCTCGCTCCTTGCGGGCGAGCTTGTCGGAGAGGCACTGGAAAGTCCTCCCCTCGGCGATGCGCCAATCAGGGTGCAGGGCCTTTACTGCCTTCTTGAGGGGAAGCATGGAAAAATCAAAGACAGATCTATCATTAGACATGTGCATTATTTCTAGATGTATCAAAAGCCTTTGACACCGTAAACCATAAAATTTTACTTCGTAAACTTCATAGCTATGGCTTCCGAGGGCCTTTCCTAACTTTCCTTGAGAATTATTTGCTTGGTCGAATCCATGCAGCAGTTCTCGGAAATATTAAAAGCAAACCTAGACAGTTGAGCGCTGGAGTACCCCAGGGGTCGATTTTAGCTTCCCTTTTATTCAACTTGTACGTTAATGATCTCAGTCAAGTAAGTTTTCACTGTCGGGTGTTTCAATACGCAGATGACACGCTTTTAGTTCTCGTCATACTAATTACCATCAAGCCGTGGCTGAATTACAAACTGACACTACAAATGTTATCAGTTGGTACCGTAATAACTTAATTTCTATTAGCCAAAATAAAACTAAATTAGTATGTTTTCACGATCCGCTGAAATCTATTCCTTTCATCACTCCAGTGTTTCTTCATTCTCCTCCGTGTAACAGTTGTTCTTGCTCTCCTACTCCATACCTCTTAAGTGTCAATTATCTCGGTGTTCATTTCGATTCTAACATGTCCTGGAACACTAACTTGGCTAACGTTTGTGAAAGGCTGCGCAAAATAGCCTGCTTGCTGTATTCTATTAAAGCACTATGCCCAATTTACGTAAGGAAAACAATAGCACATGCATTGGCGTACAGTGTGTTGAGATATGGAATTTGTTCTTTTTATTTCTGTTCAGTGTTTTGGCGCAATAAAGTTGATTCTTTACTAAAATTCATAATTCGGGCGGTGCATTACTAACAATCCCGGTCTTTTTTCATGCTCGCGCATGCCCTCGTTCAGGCTGTTATTCAAAGAAACGGTAATCCTTTCCTATATATGGAACAATGAGTTCTGCCTCCCGTATGTCCGCGCCAGAACATTACGTCCACGCGACCGCTTTACCTTACCAAGAGTACGGACAAGATATGGCAAATGTGTCCGTGCCTTCTATGTACCTGATGTGTTGAACGACCTGCCAGATAATGTTTTATCTTCCAGCACGCGGAAAGAAGTAAAATCTTATATCTTTGATCTGTATGTGTAATTTTGTTTCTTTTCTTTCTTTTTTGTTTTTATTTTTTTATTTTGTTTTCTTCGTCGTCATTTCTTACTGCCTTTCTTTAGATTTTAGTTTGAGTCTTGTGCAATTGACTTACTGTGCCACCCCTGGCTTGCTCCATTCTGCCAAGCGCTGCCCCACAATCCCAATGTTGGCTTCGGCAGGCTCGTATTTGTATGTCATTTTTGAAAACAATAAATAATTTATATATACCTACCTGACTGGAGTGGGCCGCTTTGGCGGGTGCATCGGCCTCATCATTGCCCTTGATGCCCGTATGGCTCAGGATCCAATGCAGTGACAAAACGAAGCCGGCATCCTCCAGGGCCTGGAGGCGCTCTTGTAGGTAGCAAGCCGATAGCTGGGAGCAGGACGGCTTGAGCAGGAGCTGCAGTGCCGGCCTCGAGTCACACAAGATGGCATAGGGGCCTGGGGTCTGACCGGTCTCCAGGTAGTCCGCCGCCAGATGGAGTCCCGCCAACTCGGCTGCAGTAGATCTTCCTGGAAAGGAAAGCCTGCAGGAGCTGGACACCCCCATCTGTTGGGCCGTCACAGCCGCTGCAGCCTGGCCCGTGGAAGGCAGGACCGAGCCGTCGGTGAAGTGGAGGGTGCTCTCTTTGCAATCTTCAATCAGGGCTGCTGCAGCTTGGCCCAGGGCAGCAACAGGGGAGCGGCGCTTGCTGATCCCATTCAGGTCGGGGGACCTGTAAAGAGTACGTGTGGGCGGTGGAGGGAGGATGGAATACCCTGCAGTTGTTCCAATGAGGTTGTACACAGCTGTCAGTTGTCCCGTCCATGAATGGGGGCGCTGCGCAGCCGTGCCAGGAGGGAGGCTCCGTCAGGGGCATGGTGAAGGCGGTCCACGGGAGTGAGGCCTCTCTGGAGGAGCTGCAGGGTCAGGGGGTAGACACCGGCTTCCGCCAGTGTTGGCGCAATCTTAGAGCGCTGCGTTGCTCCCAGCAGTTGTCGGATACAATTCCTGCGAGCTCCGTCCAGGACATTCACTCTGGTGGGCCTGAGGGAGACAAACGGGAGAGCACAGAGAATGAAAGAGGTGGCAGCCGCTCAAACAGCCGGATCACCCATTATGTTGAGCAGCCGTTGCCCCGTGCAAGAGGATGTTGGGCTGCTCGGCAAACCCGGTTCAGATGACCCAGGTAGGCCTTGTCCGCGGGGATCCAAGTGAGGCGGTGGTCAATCACGAGCCCCAGGTACTTGACCTGGTGGCTCCAGGGCAGGCTGGTGCCATCAATCACCAGGGTGGCTGCATGGGCTGAGGCTCGTGCTCCCAAAGGATGAACCATTAGGGCCTCCGACTTTGAGACAAGGGTTTGAGCACCCTGTCGAGGAGAAACTCCTGCACAGAGTCGAGGGCTCGTTGCAGGGCTTTCCTGGCTGAGATCATCCATCTCCTTGGGGCCCGGACCCAGAGCGCCACATCGTCGGCCTAGACAGAGGTCAGCACTCTGTGATGACGACCATGTTTGATGGCGCTCGGGAAGTCAGCCAGGACCAGGTTGAACAGGAAGGGGCTGAGAACAGACCCCTGGGGCACTCCGGTGCTGATGGGATGAGGCGAGCTCAGGGTCTGACCAACTCGGACCTGCAAAGAACGATTCGAATGGAAGGCTGTTATCAAACGCCGCAGGTTACCTGTGACTGCCAGGTCATCCAGTGCCTGTTGGATGGCCTGATGTGGCAGATTGTCAAAGGCAGACTGAACATCCAGGAGGGCGAGATGTGCTACGTCTCACGTACTTTGCCTCCTCCATGGTGGACACTATGTCCGCGATGGAGTCCGCAGTACACCTGTGTCTCTGGAACCCGGACTGGCTTTCAGGGAGAAAGGTTTTCACCCGGATAATCCAAGAGAGATGCTCTAGGGCCATGGACTCCATGGCCTTGCAGGCTGCGAACGTCAGGGACACGGGGCGGTAGGAGGAGAGCTGCTGGGGGGGCTTCTTTGCCTTGAGGATGGGGACCACAATGGCCGTGGTCAAACTCTCGGGAAGGGTGCCGCTCTCCAAATTTCGTTGAACACCTGCAGGAGGCGGGCCTTTTTTGGGGTGTCAAAGTTTCGTAGCATTTGTAGGGTTATCCCATCTGCACCTTTAGCTGTCTTTTTCTTGGACCGGTTGAGGGCCCAAAGAAGCTCGTGGGTGGTGATGGGAGCAGAGCACTGGGAGGCTACCTTGGAGATTGCTGTGGCAGGGAGAGTGGCGGATCTGATGCTCACATAGCGGAGGGCTTGGTTGAGGGCCAAGGGCAGGGCAGGCTGCCTTGTACAGATGGTCTGCCAACTCCTCGGCTAACACCTGTAAGGACACCCCTCTGGCAATGGCGGCGCACAGGACAGGATTGCGGTTGACGGTCACCTGGAAGAGGGATCGAGAGAGTCGCCATGCTGCCGCTGACTGCCGGGCGGTCTGCAGCTTGTGGCAGATGCTGGCCCAGCCTTCTCGTCCCTGTCGGTTGGCCTGTCGGCGGCAGCAGGCGTTGACCTTCTGCCAATTGGACCAGTCCTGGGGAAGCTCCGTCCGCTTGGCCGTGCATTCCGCCCTTCGCCTAGCTGCTCGAAGGCCCAGCAGCCGGGGGTCAGGCATCGAGGTCAGTCTGAGGACATGGCCAGACACGGTGGCACTCTGGGCGCATTCTCTCAGGAGGGTCAGAAAGTCCTCTGCATGCGGGATACCTTTGGTCAGCTCCCTGAACTGTGACCACCTCATTACCCTATACACCCTGTCTCGTCGATGCTACTTGGTAGGGGTCAGGTAGATGGGGAAGTGGTCGGAGCACAGGGAGTCTGCTGCTTGCTCCCAGGTGAAGAAGCAGGCTTCCGTCAGCAGCGCCAGGTATAGGTTGAAGACCGCCGAGGCCTGATGAAGGTTGGGGCCGTGGGCTTCAGGAACCGCAGGCTAGCAGCTGAGATGGCATCCAGCAGCTTCTTGCCCCTGGCTGAGGACGTCTGGATGCCCCAGGCCCTGTGGTGGGAGTTGAAATCGACAGCATCATTACCTTGGCGATAGTGCAGGGCCATGAGGCAGGAAGGATCCCACGGGACGCCCAGGGGGACGTAGACCGAGGACACTGAGGTGTCCGTGTTTCCAAGATGGACACGGATGGCACTGATCTCGAGGTGACCCAGGTCCTTGGCAGCGGCATCCAGCACCATGTGCGGGATGGAGTTGCACACATAGATGGCGGTGCGGGGTTTGTCCCGAGGATGAGATGGGTCCAGGCAGGGGGCGTCTGCACACGTACCGAGGGCACAGCAGGACAGGCCAGAGTAGCCAGTGTAGCACGGTAGGCGAGCAGATTCCGCAGGTATCCTGGTCTTCTAAAGCTCCAAGACATCATCAACGTTCAGGGTTCCCTGCAAAATCAGATCTCGCAAGTCAGCCTGGCAAGTGCGTAGGGAATTGAAATTCCACTCGAGAATGCGTGGCCTCTGTGGTTCCTCTACGACTCGCCATGATTAAGGAGAGAAGGCCCCTCTGCAGCGAGAGCTGCCTCGTACAGCTTACATGCCCCCGAGTTGGGGAAGCTGGGAGAGGAGGGTCTGGACCGCCAGTCGGATGGCAGCAGTCACGCCTGGTTGCGCAGCAGCCACCCTGGCAGGCGGCTTGGCGGGGCCTTGGGTTGGAGGACGAGGAGGTTTGGTCTTGAGGACCTCTGCATAGTTAACTTTTCTCCCCAGGGGAGCTGTGGCTCCAGAGGGGCGTTGAGTCGACTGCTGTGAGTGCAGCTCGGTGACGTGTCTCTGGGTTGGGACTCCTGTGCAGTGCGGTGGTCAGCTTGCTCTTCTGTTTCCACCATGGACAGGACGGGTCCGAGGCTTTGTGGCGTCCACTGCAGTGGATGCACTTCGGAGCAGGGGCTGTACAATCCTTCCGGAGGTAGAACCCACTGCAGGTGGTGCAGCATGGCGGACAGGTACAGGCAGACCTGATGTGGTTGTATCCTCCACAAAGGGGACACTGCAAGGGGCGGGCCATGAGCGGGCGGACGGGGAACCGAATCCCAGAGATTAGGACGTGGTCTAGAGGTGGGGCAGCAAACCGGACTGTCACCGCTTAATCGCAGCGTCTCAGGCTGACAATCCCCACGTCGGCCTCGATGGAGTCGGCCACGACGCTGTCGCTCACCTCCCGGTTGACACTGTACACCATGCCGATGTAGTTGCTCCGTTGGGAGGCCTCGAATGCCCGTACCGGAGTGGCAAGTACCAAGGAGAGGACCAGGAGCTAGTCACGGGTAGCCTCCGTAGACAAGTCTGCGGCGACGATGTTCCGCTTCGTGTTCGCCCGAACCTCCAGGACTGCAGGGAAGCCGTAGAGGAAGGTGCTGTAGTCCTCATTCACTATGTCCGTGAGGGAGAGGCCACGTTTGAACGGACGAAAGAGGACGGTGGTGTGCTTGAGCAGGTTGTGGCTGCCCTGGCGTCTGGCCCTGCGCTGCACGTTAATCCAGCCACCATCATTCTGATTCCCTGCGAGGACGGAATCTTCATTACGTGATGGGAGAGAGGAAATACTTACCTCTGTTGAGGGGGCGTCAGCTTGGGACAGTTGTCCGTGAGCTGCGTTGGATGCCAGGCTGTTCGCTGTTTTGGTCTGGTGGTCAGTAGGGGAGTCAACGGTCTCCTCAGCAGAGGTAAGGATCGTTGAGTCGCCTGCCAAGGGGGGGGGGGGGCGGCAGCACCGGACATGGAGTCTGAGGTTTGGCCAGCTGTGTCTTCGGGCCCAGGGGCCATGGCATCTGCAACGCTGTGCGCATCTGCAGGGCAAAGAGGTGGCGGAAGGGGGGTTAGTGCAGTGGGTATCACTCACCACATCCTGGGATGTTTCGGTGATCCCGGGGCACTTGCGCCACGGTCCTTTCTGCTTGCGCTGCTTGGGGGGCGGCTGGTACACAGGCTGGTCCTTGAGGAACTGCTGCCTCATGTGCTGCGTCTCACGTGGCGAGAAGGCAGGGGTGAGGGAGGCCGCGCCTGGGATAACAACCTAGTGGGAAAAGGGAGGGTGAACACGAACGCGGCAGAGGCATCTCATCTTCTCGATGACGGTGCTAGGAAGCTCCGTTTTCTCTAAGGAGCTATAGTGCCTAAAGGAGCGCATATTGGGGCAAGCCAGCAGCCGCAGCGCCAGAGGTAGTCCTCAAGCTGTTTGACCACTCGTTGCGTCATGCGGCGTCAGAAGGCAAGGCTCAAGGACCAGGCTAGAGGAGCGAAGTCGGGATAGTTCCAGTGGGGGGCTGGCAGAACACCGTGCTTCCGAAATGAAGGCGTCACGGGACTCAGCATTTTTCTCCATGGCTCAGGGGTGGTCAAGGAGGTAGCTGGCAGGCCACTGCCTGAGTGCGTGGACACACACACAAAAAAACCCACAACACACGCGCGCACAGACGCACGTGCACACACACAAAAAAAAATCACCGCACACACAAACACACACGCGCCCACAAACGCACGCAAAAAACCTCAAACGCACAGGCGCGCACAAACGCAGGCACACACAAAAAAACCACCACACACACACTCACCACACGCACTCGCGCACACCACAAAAAAGCACCACCACACACACACGCGCACAAACGAACGCACGCAATCAAAACAACCACCACACACTAACACGCACAAGCACATGCACACACTAACGCGCACAAACGCACGCACGCGCACGCACACACACAGACACACAAAACAACCACCACACACACTAACAGGAACGAACGCAGGCGCACACACAAAAGGAAAATATGGACTGACTGTAGCTCGACTTACCTGTTACGGGAGAGGCTCCGCAGCAGCGACAGGTGCCTCGTAATGGTGGACAGGGGGCCGGGTGTTCGTGTTCGCGACGTCAAACAAAGGACACTCGGAACGCTTTATAGAAATCCTGCGAAGAAGCGCTAAAGAAAACAAAATCTTCCGCCGGCCAACGCTGGGGTTAAACACAAACGCACGCGCACACACGCTCTGATAGTAGCGAGACACACCTGTGTTAATGCGAGAGGCTCTGCGGCAGCGGTAGGTGCCTCGCAATGGCAGACGAGAGGCCGGGTGTTGGTGTTCGCATTGTCAAACAAAGAACACTCGGAACAGTGCAGAGAAAAACCTGCGACTGAGGTTCAGAGGACGTGGCACAGCTTATCTGAAGGGATAAGTCTTAGGGCTTGCCACTCCGTGTCGACGGGATGCCACGCAAGGCTGGCAGGGTGCGTCGCTGGATGCTGGAGGGGAGGCTGTTTAGTGCAGCGGCGGCGTAGTCATAGGGCCGCGAAGGACGCTCAGGTGGTCTGCGGCGCGGCGGCTCCATCCAGGAAAACGAGGCACAAAGTGCACAACACAGCACGCACGAGCACACCACAACACACGAGGAGATCGGCGGCGGCGAAGGGCAGGGGCCGGCCGGCACGAGCAACCGCGCGCGTACTCGAGCGCGACGCACGTCCGAGCGCGCCGAAGGCTGAAGGAGGACTGACCGTGCGGAGAGGGCGAGCGCGGCGCAGGAGCACGAGCGACACACGTCTGCCCTCTCCAAAGGTTTCCGAGGGGTGCCTCTTCTGGGCGAGATGATCCAGGATCACGTTTTGGGATCAATATTATTCGGCCTCTTCGAAAACTGGCCAGAAAATCTAAATCCTGAAAGCACTGTCGAAGGACATTGGTTAGTGCTGGACCGAAAACGTCCCAGAAACCCAAATAAAATTCCACAGGGAGCCCATCAGGCCCAGGCGCTGACCCGCGTTTCAATGACTCTAATGCTGTCTTTACCTCTTCTAAAGAGGGAAGTGCGCAAAGCACATCAACATCTCCGGGCTGACCAGCGGCAACCCAGCTAACATTGGATGCGTCTCTACAGCTCCTTCATCAATCGTAGCATTTGAACAGGCCTAGCCTTTGAAGTGCGTTTAAAAAGCATACAATCACTAGTTTGAGCCCCGCCGGGGTGGTGCAGTGGTAAGACACCCGACTACTGTCCGGAATACCCGGGCTCGAATCGGACCTCAACGACTGCGTTTCGATGGAGGCGAAACGAGGAGCCGTCCGTGCGCTGTGCTATGTCAGCGCACGTTAAAGATCCCCAGGTGGTCGAAATTACTCCGTAGCCATCCACTACGGCTCCTCTTTCTCTTTCCCTTTACCTCCCACCTTCCTCCTTCCCTTACGGCGCGGTTGAGCTGCCCAAACGCACGTGTGACAGACGCTGCGCCTTTCCCTTTCTGTGAACCAATTATTATTCTCTCTAGTTTTATGGGACGCAGAGTGGAGCGCTCCGCTCAACGCTGAGCTATGGATGTAAGTTCTCCGCTCAAATCGAAGCACCTCAGGATGTGCAGATGGACCACTACTTCCACGCCAGGCCGCCACGGAAAGGGACGAGGTGCTAATAAGGCACTGATACCGGCTATGTAACTTGTCGCACCAGGCGCGCATCAGAGGGGTATGCTAACCCGCGCTGTGTGCGAAGCGGACCTTCGCAGCCGTCTCTACCACCTCCTGAGACACGCGACAACGTAGCACGCGACCCTCTTTCGAACTGTGCATGCCCAAACTGATTTCAGTGCGTGCCATTCATTTTCAGCACTGTCAGAAAGAGAGACGCGTAAAGCTCGCGAATCGTGTAGTACGCGCACATTAAAAGGCCACGGACGAAATGAGCCAGGGCTAGGAAAGGAAAGGCTGAGAATGACTGGCCGGTGGTCAGAAATATGAATGGTCATCAGAGGCAAGGTCACAACATCCATAGCCGACACATACGTTGAAAGGGACTGTGGCACATATGCGCGGTCTAGCCTGCTCGCAGATGAACCATGACGCCATGTTCAGCAGAAACGCGACCCATGCATGAGTTCGTGCCAATCAAGAAGCGCAAAATGCTGAACCAGGCGGTGCAGTTCACATGCGTTCCAAGTCGGTCGCCCTCGGCCAGGGCCTTGAACATCTACGTATCAGTCAATTACACAATATTACGTGGCGGCTGTCCAAAAAGTAAACATGCACTTTAAAGAAGTTATTACTAAGGCAGGGGCCGAATCCACGAAAGAGTTCGCTTTGGAACGCGTTGTTGTTGAGAAACCTTTATTTCCACCAAGAAGCAGCTCCGTTTCGGACTCCCCGGCACGCAGGCCTGATGGAGCCTTACTCAGGAGTCTGGTGAATATACATTGTTGCTTCACGGCCTCAGCCGCCAGGCGGATGGCTTGCTGCTGCTGAGCGGGGTCCTCGCTTCGCAGCAGGGTCTCCCAGGCGTCTCTATCTATATTTTCTTTAGCTCCTGGGCTGTTGTTACATTCCCAAATAATATGATCTAGAGTGCCCCATCTCCCACATGTTATGCAATGTAGATCCTTTTCATCTTTTGAAATTGTTGCATATACCCAAAAGGGACTAATATGATTGCCCCCTTGTAGCCTCCTCGTTCGCTTTGCCGTGATGTCAATTTGACGTAGGCATCGGGGGGAGAAGGGTAGGATGAACGCTGGGGGCAGAGAACAGCCAATCGGCTTTGCTGGGCGGTCCCGTCTCGGTTGCTCTGCCTTGGCGCGGGCCTTCTCCTCGGGAGTCGGAGGAAACGACACCCAGTTTTTCTCCGTGCCGACACGCTCGACACCCAGTTTTTCTCCGTGCCGACACGCTCGATTGCCTGAGCGACGGCCAAATTTGTCCGGCTCACCGACGACTGCGGGAGCCGTATAGTTGCCTCGCTGCCGACTGCCGCCTGGAAGCCTCTGGTAGCGAAGGATCGCAGCGCGCCGAGTACTTTCCACTCTGTTGTGAGCGCGCTTTTCCTCGTTGGGCCAAGGTGGGGTTTTAGCTCTTCGCATAGCCGGCGTACAAGCCCCTTCGACAGTCTGAAGTGCCTTCGGAAGGCATCGTAAGGCATGTCGAAAAGATCGTCATGTGTGCGCGACCGCCGAAGCCACCGATCACATTCGCTGAGAACTGCTAACAACAGTGCGACGACGGGGGGCACGAAAGGCATGATTCTCGCGCTGAAGCGAACGTCACTTACCGAGTTCCACACAACGCAACCGAACGCGTTCGCTTTCATTTGATTGACATATCTCGTGACGTCAACGAAATCCGTGGTCCTGCCTTCATGATATGGCGTCACCGCCAGCGGTGGCGACACGCGACCAATGGACCGAGGCGGCGAGAAAGCGAACGCGTTCCAAAGCGAACTCTTACGTGGAGTAGGCCCCTGGAGTCCGACGGAGCATAAACGCACAAAATGCGCATCCTCACAGCCGAAAATAAACAATCGAACGCTAGCACACGACCAAACCCCTCATATGTGAAATCATGATCGCGCAAAAATGGTCTGTTTAGCACTACAACTCCTACGCCATTCGAGCGCGAAGTGGCGAACGAAAAAAAGCACTCCAAATTAAAATCGCGCTTAAAGGCCAATACATCAGAAAGAGTAGTAAAATTTGTTTCTTGAAGACAACGGATATCACAGTTTGTTCAGAAAGCCAAATCTACTATTTCTGTCTGTTTTCGCATGTTACGAAAATCCTGGGCGTCTAAAGAAAGAATTTTCAGTCCTAATGCCATATCGGGTATTGAGTTCGGAACGCCTTAAGCCAGAAGAGAGCCCTGAGGTGGCACAACGAAAGTGCTTTGCACTCACATTAGGCGGAGCGTCCCAGCCCTCTTGAAGAAGGACGGGACTTTTTGGGAGGGTGTTCCTCCGGGCGACCTTCTTGTACCGCATCTGATCCTGAGGTCGGCATCGAAATACAGCACCCTTCTCGCTGGAGCTCGATGTCCATATCACATTCACTGAGCCTTGAAAGCGACGGGGATTGTCCGACACCAAGGCTGAAAGAGCTGCTGGAGTCTTCTACATCTTGTTTTTGGCTCACAATCCCAGATGCCTCCATTAAGTTCTTTCGTAATGCCGGTAGCTTTTTCACGCGCCCCGTTTCCTTCTCCAAGGCTCCGCAAATCTTAGAAACGCCAGCAGTGGCCAGCGTGGCCGCCAGCTTTCATAATACGAATAGCCTGCGTTCCGAGGGCGCCGCGGGGTTTCGGTGGAGCCAAAGCCTTAGATGCCGACTGCACCTTCTTTCCGCGGACTCCATGCTTGGCCTGGACACCGCGAACTTTATACGTACCTACATGGAAGTTCCGGTGACGATGTGGCAGGAGCTGCCTCGATAGCAGAGGGCTCACACGATGATCCAGGGACCACCAAAGTGTCAGCCGCCGTCGAGCAAGCAATCTCAGGCTGGGATGGACCAGTCGTATGCTTGTCCAATGGCACGCATCAGTGCTGGCCGTTCCTTCTGCCAGTGTACAATTAGTAGAATTCGGCAACGTTTTTGATCTCGTGTCTTCACAGAGTCTATTTGTACTTCCCCCTGCCTTTAGCTGACTCAGCTGGCTTGTCTGCAGATGGTGCCGACACTAGGCTTCATGGGTGTAAGCGGAGGAAACGCCCTTGCCGCTGCTCCGAGTAGGAACGGCGCACCAGGCACGTTACCGTCGGGTGGTCATCACAGAAGCGTCGGCAGGGCAGGGCGCAGCCTTCGCCTTGGTGGCCGTGGATACCACAGCCTCCACAAATAGGCGCTAACACTGCGCCCGAAAGTGCTCCAAGGAATCACATCGCCGGAAAACACGCTGCATTACGCGATGCCCAGCGACGCGTTGGTAGTTGGGTTCTGGTAACGACGTAGACATCTCCATCCGGACATACCGCGTCCCTGACAGGAGCCCATCTGGTTCGCTGTGACGGACAGGACTTTGCCATGCTGGCTCAGCACCTGGACAAGCATTTCATTTGAAACGCTGGTTGGTTGGTTTACAGGAAGGGAAAGGCGCAGTATCTGTCACTCATGCTTTGTGGACACCTGAACCGCGCCGTAAGGGAAGGGAGGAAGGTGGGAGTGAAAGTGCAAAGAGAGAAAGAGGAGCCGTAGTGGAGGGCTACGGAGTAATTTCGACCACCTGGGGATCTTTTACGTGCGCTGACATCGCACAGCACACGGACGCCACTTCGTTTCGCCTCCATCGAAACGCAGCCGCCGAGGTCGGGTTCTAACCCGGGAACTCCGGAAAGTAGTCGGGCGTCTACCACTGCACCACCCCGGCGGGGCAAATGCAAGACGGCAGGAAGGCGACGGTGGTAACTTCGGGCCCAACTGGGACGATTGGTATACGCTCGCTGGCAATGACCAGACAGCCGGCACCAACGATTAGAGACATGGATGCCATGCTCTTCACTGTAATTTGAAGACTGTGCACCCATATGCTGGACGCCGTAAACATCGGGTAAACCCACTATTGAGGCCGCCGCGTCGACGATGGTCTCGGGAATGGCCCCCCAGGGACGCCTATGTCGAAGACCGGAGTCTTTGAAGGATTCCACGGCGTTAAAGGCGCTATAGTGACAAAATCTCGGGAAGCCTCTAACACGAAACACGCAGGGACGCCCGCAACCAATCATTTAATAAAGCCTGTTATCACGGGAATAGAGTGTTGCGCTGTGATGCGTCACGCGTTGCAATATAACCCATTAAGAATTCCACAGACGTGATTGAAAAGCAATCGAAAAAACCTCCTACTTGCAGCATTGCAACAAGTGCTCATGTAGCATCACATGCCCCTGTTGTTTTTGTGGCTGTAGGAAGAAGGAAAAATATGCACGCGCCTGCTACAGGTTCTGTAGCTGAGCCACCTCCGCTGATTGAGTGATTTATAGGAAGGGTAAGGCGCGGTAACTGTCTCACTTGTTTTCTGTGGATGCCTCAACCGCGCCGTAAGGGAATGGAGGAAGGTGGGAGTGAAAGTGGAAAGAGAGAAAGAGGAGCCATAGTGGAGGGCTACGAAGTAATTTCAGCCACCTGCGGACCTTTAATGTGCACTGACATAGCGCAGCAAACGGACGCCTCTTCGTTTCGCCTCCATCGAAACTCAGCCGCCGAGGTTGGGTTCGAACCCGTGTACTCCAGAACAGTAGTCGGGCGTCTTACCACTGCCCCACCTCGGCAAGGCCAACCTCCGTTGCCTCGTGTGGACAGAAGAAAAAATAGAGAAGAAAAAAGAAGAGGGAGAGAAAGACGCGTGCCGCAACAGCCTTCATCCACCACCTAAACAGTGGCGGGTACAATGACGGCCTACAACAGATGCACATACCCCTAGAAAAGAAGTGCCCCTGTATGTATGTATGTATGTATGTATGTATGTATGTATGTATGTATGTATGTATGGTTTGGTTTGGTTTGTGGGGTTTAACGTCCCAAAGCAACTCAGGCTATGAGAGACGCCGTAGTGGAGGACTCCAGAAATTTCGACCACCTGGGGTTTTTTAACGTGCACTGACATCGCACAGCACACGGGCGCCTTGCTTTTCGCCTCCATCGAAAAGCTGCCGCCGAGGCCGGGATTCGATCCCGCGTCCTTGGGAACAGTAGTCGAGCGCCATAACCACTGCGCCACCCCGGCGGGGTGTATGTATGTATGTATGTATGTATGTATGTATGTATGTATGTATGTATGTATGTATGTATGTATGTAGGTATGTACGTATGCATGTATGTATGTATGTATGTATGTATGTATGTATGTATGTATGTATGTATGTACGTATGTATGTATGTATGTATGTACATATGTATGTATGTATGTATGTATGTATGTATGTATGTATGTATGTATGTATGTATGTATGCATGTATGTATGTATGTATGTATGTATGTATGTATGTATGTATGTATGTATGTATGTATGTATGTATGTATGTATGTATGTATGTATGTATGTATGTATGTATGTATGTATGTATGTATGTATGTACGTATAACTTTATTAGGGAGCCGGCAAACGACGGATTAAAGCGTCGTGACGCTGGCCAAGTGTCTGCCCGGGTTTACGTCCTACTCTGCACTACCCCATTTGGTCCGTTTATGGTGGATTGTGAGGCTTGTGCTTTGCGAGCGCACCCCGGGCCAGCTGGACGGCCCATAGTTGAATGTCCTTGTCTGTATTCTGCACAGCACTTTGAAGTTCCGGCGGGTATGTTCTGGATGCAGGCTCGGTCGGGAACCTGGAACAGTGCCACATGATGTGCCATTGGTCCGCCGAACCCACTTGGCATACACTGCACATGTCACTCGTGTAGATGTCTGGGTGGAGGACGTGTAGCACTGCCGGGGCTAGAAGTGACCCGGTTTGCATTTGCCTTACGATGACCGCCTCCTCCCGACTAAGTGCCGGGTGAGGCGGCGGCATTGTCCGTCGAGCTAGGCGGTAAAATGTAGTCACTTCCTCGTAACTGGTCATTCGGTCTTTTGTTTCGAACCACCATTCGGAACGGTCCCTCTCGGGGGCGCGGAAAGTAAGCGCTCGCGCCGCCGAATGGGCCGTCTCGTTGGGATTCGGTGAGGATGGACAATCTCTAGCGTGCGCCGGGAACCACTTGGTGCGGATAGTGTTGCCGCGGTCTTGAAGCTGGAGCCACCGGTACGCACACTCGTCCCTTGGCAAAGTTGCGCACAGCGTTCCTCGAGTCGCTGAGCACGGTGCGACACTCGGCTTCCGAGATCACCTGGGCGATGGCAACCTCCTCGGCGTCTGTGGCGTCCGTGCACCGCACGCAGGCTGCCGTTGTCTTGATGCCGGTAGCCGCCGCAACGGCCACTGCCACGAATCCTTCTCGCCTGTATTATCGCGAAGCAGTACTACTTAGCTACCACCTCAGCCCGTCAAAAGGCGCGGCGGTGGCAGCCAGGCTTGACCTTCAGCGTGACCCGGCTGTGTGACGTCATGTCATCTGTGTAAGAGGGGGGGCTCAACCAACACCACCTAAACTAACGGTGTTGGCTCAACTCGCGCCGTCGCCTTGCGCGGTGGCAGTTACGGCCTACTCCGTTCCTCTCACTAGTGGTGCTGCGCGCTGCGTGACGTCATATCATCTGTGTAAGAGCGGGGCTCTTTCGCGCCGTCGCCTAAAGTCCCTTAATAATTTGAAAGTAGCGACTTTCTGTGAACTATGCCGCCGCGCCGCGCACCCTCGCCGATCCTCCTCTCTCACCTCTCCCATCGGACGGTGATTGGCTCCGCGGGCGGTCTTCGGGAAAAGCGCGCGTTAAGTTCGCTCTTTTTGTGTTTTCATTTTTCGTCGGCGACATTTTTTGGGCAGCCGCCGCTGCTACGACCGAGCTCCCTGACATTGCGCGCTTGCACTTCGCGTTATACGCGCTCCTTTAGTGCAGCACTATGCCCAGTTGCTGCGCATTTCAGCGCACAAGCCGGCGTGAAAAAGGCTTTGTTTTTTTCGCGATTCCGAGCGGCAAGAAAAACACCGTTAAAAGAAAAAAGTGGGTGCACAACATCGGCCGCAAGAACTTTACGCCGACGAATACTGCCCATCTCTGCGAGGTACAAGCGAATGTGTATACTGAAACTGCATGCAAACGCATCACTAATCTGGCAATCTCACTTAATTCACTGATCATTTTGCGTCGTTATGCGTGTTATTGTTTTCACTTCATGGTTCCGTTCAACGTGCTATAATAGTGACGGCTGATACATACAATGCGCATACATTCGCATACAATACCTGCTTTAATTTCTGAACCTAGGTCTCGCTTTTCAACGATAGCGCGTGCAATGAAGGAGATTATTAGGCATTAATAGGCTTATGTTGCAGGAAAGCGTGTAGAGAACTCGTCCACAGAACGTGTCCGCAAAACTATATATCCGCACGTCAAAAATTTCTCTTTAAACCCTTAAAATTTGACCTTGTCCGAATCTGGCGAAAATTGGCGTCTAACCTAACTTGAATATGGCGAATTCAGTAGTTACGTCCAAATTTCGGGACCTCCCGCAAAATGCAGCCCCAGGAACCCTCTGAATTTGACCTCATCCGAATGTGGCCAAAATCGATGTCTAACCTATAATTTGGGTATGGCGAATTCAGTGAAGTCGAATCCAAATTTCGGTGGTCGAGAGGGCCAAATTTTGGGGTGCGATACTTTCCTTGGATAACGGGAAATCGGTGCACAGTTCTTTGGCTCTCGATTTCGGCTCGACATCACCTCAAGGTCGCCGAGCGGGACCTAAAGGCGTTTCATGCTGAATAGAAAAAAGTTCATATTCGTTTTCAAACCGCCGCGAAAATTCTTAACTACAAGAACGATTAAGCCGTTGTATATGTGCAGTGCGCGGTGCCAAACTCAGACTCAACCTTAATGAAAAATTTTAGGACGGCCATCAAAGCTTGTTCCCAGCAAACATCCCACTACTAAAACTCCACTCGTGAGCATCTTCATAAACTGTAATTCCGCGAAAATTAGTTCGAGGTGAATCTAAATTTAACTAACAATTGGTATGCTGAAAATATTCTGGGATGTTCAAATATATTGTAAATATTAAGCTTCATATACTATGCCGTGTTGAGACAGACGGTATGGAAAAGTCAAAAGGAATGTGAGATGTATGCAGCAAGTGGTTTTGTTCGTGCCGCAAGCGCTCTCAATTGGCACTTTCATTGCGCGTACGAGACGCTAACTTATGTGGCTCGTGGTAGTCAAGCGTGTCGCATGTCTTACTCGTGATTTTATTCAATAACAGAGTGTGGAAAAAGCGCGAACTTAAGAGCGCGCGCATGTGCCAGCCAACTGCCCGGACGGCGAGCGAGCGCTGCCCAAAAAAGCGTGCCGTGTGCAGCGCGCGCAGCCGGCGGGCGAGGATATTCGAGGAGGAAAACGCCGGAGTGGAGGAGAGTGTCGCTACTTTCAAATTATTGAGGGGTTTTACCGTCGCCTTGCGAGGTGGCAGTTAAGCCTGACTTCTGCTCCTCTCACCAGTGGCGCTGCGCGCTGCGTGACGTCATACCATCCGTGTAAGAGCGGGGGTTCACCGCCGCCTTGCGCGGGGGAGTTACGGCCTGACTCCGCTCCTCTCGTCAAGCCGTGAGATGCTGCCTACAGTCAAAGCTCTTAGGCAGGCTGCAAAGAGGGTGAGCACTGCCCCGATGTTGAAATTCGATGCGTTTGAAGTATTCGACCTTCGGATGAATGCGTAATTAGTGATGTACAGACAAAAAGGCATTTCTTTAAGGACCAACGGAGTGTATTTATAGGTTTGAATAAAAGATGAAACGAGAAACGTGTGCATTGTCATTCTGTCTGTGTGTGTTAAGCTATGTAAAACCAAAGCTAAACATAGTACAGTCAAACGTCACCATAACCATAACAGCAAACATAACCGGAGCATCACCATGGTGAATATAGCACAGCCAAGCATCTCCACAAGCGGTACAATAGTAGTACTACGTATTGCTTCGCAACCACCAGGCTTAACCAAGCTAAGCCACTGCCAATTTTTTTTTTATAATGCACAATCATTAGACAAATCGGCCAATATGATTTAAATTGTTTCTTCTTCGTCGGACCATCTGTTTTAGTTATCAGTACTGTGTGGGAGGGCAGAAATGAAGGGGAAAGGATTTCTACGTCATATGCCTCGTTAAATACATTGGGGTGATGGCTTGGTTTTTAGGCTTTTATAAAGCGCTGCAAGCAATCCGTCTTGTTCTGGGGATCTACCATGGTTAAGTTCATCTAAGGCTTTCGCAACTTCGACAAGAGAAAACTGTTGATCCATTTTCTCCTTACCCACATTCGGCATTAAAGGTAAGTATTCTGCCTTAACCAGGTTATCGTTCAGACTGATTGATGGGCAAGGAGCCCGCAGCAGTGTTCGTAAAATGCAATTTCAATAGCCGTTGCATCAGTTGTTACTGAAGCATTATGTTCTACTTCACTGACCATATTACGTTGTGCATTTCTCCACTGAAGTCCTAGAGAACGCTTAGTGGGTGTCTCGCCAGCACATTTTACCCATAATTCTCCTTGTCTTCCGTGATTATGAGAGTAGCGGGATTCCGCGAGTGACAGATACAGCGCCTTTCCTTTTCTGTCAACCAATTAGAGAAAGCCGGTGAACTTTGATGCGTTCTATGGAACGCTGGCAATGTTGGACAAGAGGTGCACGATGTACCGTCACGACTGGTCATGTCACCAGGTGATTCACGCAAGTACGAAGCTTACCCTGCCGGACCTCCAAACCAGGCGTTCGTGCGGCGCCTTTCATGATAGTGTTAGCTAGTCCCTTTGTAACGGATTGGCGTAGGGTGCCTCGATGTAGCGCGCCGCCGTACAGGGTGGAGACACCGCCGTCGACGGCGCCATGTTGGGGCAAGCGTAGACACGGCGGGCTATGGAGCGTCGGCCCGATTTCTTCTTCAGCACGCTCTTGCGCTAGCAGGTTCAGCTAGTTAACGTTTTTACACACATACTCACAATCCTGAGCGCTTTCTTGCTCGAAAAAAAAAATGTGAAAGCAACTACTGCTTGCTAGCATGCGTAGTTCTAAGAGGAAATGATCAAATTGCAGATGGTAAGCATTTACTCGTTCGCCGTCTCGGATGCTCAAATGCGGTTATTTTGAAGACTGGCTGTTTTATAAAGCAATGCACTTTGCTCTGCCGGACTTGAATGAGTTTATGAGGTGCATAACATTCAGTTGCGTCTATTGCTATAGATCAACAACGATGTCTACGTTTCAGTCAGCCGTATACCGAAAATTATTTGTATCGCAATGGCCCATCGTAAACCGTAGAAAGACACAGGAAAAAACGATGCGTAAATCAACCTTTGACACGTGTCGCACGCTGATGCACACGGCATTTTATTCCAAACAATCCCAATCAAGACTTCGAAGCTGATTTTGGATGCACGCCTAGGAGACATCTTTTAATCAAGGTTGGCGCCAGCTACAGTTTTGCTGCCGTACCCATCATTCAATTTTTCTGGCTGACTTAGCCAATTCAAGTAAATGTGCAAGAGCATTGTCCTAAACCGCTTTAACAGTCTGTTTATCAGTTTTGGTGTTCCGCGCAATTAACCACTAGAATCTGAACGGTTTGTTCGATAAGGTATTAAACGGAGTTTACTAGACTCTTCAAATGGCAGATATTTTATTCTGATAAATTTTTACACGCAATCAAACGATGTCGGGACAACCGTTAACTTGAGGAGCCGCCGTCCATACACTGTGTTTGCCCTCGAACTGGCGCTGAAATGAGATATGCGACGAAACAGTCATTTTGCGTCTTTTGTAGTGTGCACGCAAATGAATGAAATAATAAAAACATTATGAAAGCAATGCGATATTTACATCTGCGATCGCACAATTTTTTTTTTATGGATGCCAAGCAAGCGACAGCACCAATTCGGGTGACAGGCGGTCAAATTTAGCTTCACCTAAATTTGGCTTAACCTCAGACGAGTGCGGAGACAACAGGGTGTGCACATCGCCTCGCGATGCGTAATTAATTACACAGGGAAGGTAAAGCTGCATTCGGGATGAACTTTTGTACTGCGCAAGCACCTTGCTTCCTCACGACCGCTTTCACAAGATGATGCAGCTACACCTTCCAGCTCACGGGATCAGTTTCTTTGTGACTTGTCGAGCTACCAATCATGTGCTTAAAACGACCTAATTTTCATGAGAACCAATTTTTTATATTATTGCGAATCTCAGAAACCTCGCTAAAAACTGCTCCTGTGTATAATTAAAAAAAAAAACAGCTTCAGAGGACCTGTCATCTCTGTTTCGCGAAATGTTGTACTAGCGATATGCCGGGCACACTTGCCAAATTCCAGCGGGCCCACTCACGGGAAGATTTTTTTTTTTTGCGACCAAAATAATTGTTACAAACTGCGTTTCACTTCCTACTCTGTCGCGAGGTGACACGCCATTCGTCGCTCTCCCTTGCTTTATTTCCCGAGAAGGAGAGAGAGAATGCAATCCGTTGACACTAGCTTTCAAGATCGAGTGTAAAGGGGAGCGATCGAAAGGGCGCAATGGTGCACTCCTTTGCCAAATACCAGGCTCGACCTTCTCCGCATGTTCTTGGTGCGGCTATGAACACAGAAAGGGAAGAGATCCTCATCAACAGATATTATTGTGTGACACTACGCGAATGATACTAGAGTGTCACTCACTGAAAGTTACACTAAATTTTCCCGAGTGACTACAACATAGCAGACGCAATTGTCCATATATTTAGCTTATAAGCCCTCACGTACGCTGAAAATTCAAAATTTAGACTTAAAAATACACCGCGCTAATCCCGATGCCAGGCAATGCGATGCTTCGACCTGCTTCAACGTTGAAGAAGGCAGACCAAAATCTGTTGCGCAAAACGCTAGATTGGGAAGCCAAAACCCGCACAAAGCTAGTGCTTACAAAATTGGTGAAGCGGCGTGAGGTAATGTCATTCCAAACAGAAGTGGGTAACTGCATTAGAAAAGTACAAAAATATATCGTAAAACGCTTTCGTATAAACAGATACAGACCGCAAGAAAGACGACACGCGCACATACGCAGGCGCTTATGTGTGTTTGTCATCTTTCTAGTGGTCTGTGCCTGCGCTAGACCTTTTTTACACAATCGAAATGCACCTATTCGCTCAAAAGAAATTTTATGGATGCATAAAAGCAGCACCGGTATTGTGGCTTACCTCGCAGATCTTCGCGTTGCCATTCGCCGTTCAGTCTTCACGCTTCACGTTCGCCTCCCATACATTTCTCCGTCTCTTATCCCGTGGAAAACAAAATCATCTGGCTTCTTTTTTTTTTTTTTTTTGCTGAGCCAGCACAGAATGGAACCCAAGAGCCTGGCATGCTAGTTTTCGTGACTGAACACAGTACAATCGCCCAGCGCACGGCACAACCTTTTCAGACACTCCGCAGCAACTGCACGAAGCGACTTGCCCCAAAATGGCGAGCGCGGAGAATGCGGCGGCGCGGGGCATGCCAAAGGGTGTCACCACCTTGTACGGCGGCGCTGGTATCGAGGCACCCTAGATTGGCGCTCCATCGAACGCCGCCTACCGGCTGAGACAGGTAGGTCAACGCCGCTTGCGGCGGGGGATAGCCGCGTATTTGGGTTTGCTCGGTACGGTGGCTCCGCAAGGGACAAAATGACAGAAGAGACGAAGAAAGCGGGCTGTTCCGACTAGCATCTACCGCCCCCGTGAGCCGGGCAGCCTAGCGATTAGCGGAGCATGCTTTTTCAATGGGCGTCATGTTGGACGCGGCACTAGCTTGAGAAAGCCTATACTACTACTACTACTATTACTACTACTACTATTATTATTATTAATATTATTATTATTAATAGTTGTAGTAGTAGTATAGAGGAAGACTCGTTTCACTAAGTTGGCACTGAGGAGGAGGAGGAGGAGGAGGAGGAGGAGGGAGGAGGAAAAAACTTTATTAAAAAAAAAATGTAAACACTCCCAGGAGGACCTCTTAGTCCAGGAGCCCTCTGGCTGTTCCTTCTAGCTTAGCCCGCTCGACCAGCCGTAACTGATCTGCAGGTTGCGTGGCTAGAAGGGCAGCCTCCCAGGAGGAGGGGGTGGGGTTTTTGACGGGAGGAACGCGGATTGGATGTGGGCATTCCCATAAGTAATGATAGAGAGTGGGTGGGGTGGCGTTGCATGTGGTGCAGTACGGTGGGAAGTCCGTGGGGTGAAATATGTGGGCAAATTGAGGAGATGGAAACGAATGTGTTTGGAGTTGTCGCCAGTACGTGCTGTCGATGTGAGAAAGCGTGGGATGTGGTGGCGGGAACGTGGCACGGCAGCGACGATAGTACTGAACAATTGTAGTGTAGTCAAGAGGTTCGATGGTGGTGTATAATGAAGGTTTGGGGAGGACATCCACCGGCGCCCGGAAGCTTAGTTCTCGGGCAAACGCATGAGCGCGCTCATTTCCGAGGATGTCCTCATGCCCAGGGACCCATGTGATGGTGATGGTATCGGGAGGGGTAGGTAGAGTAGATAATATTTTAGCAGATGAGTGTGGGAGGGTTCCTCGCAGTAGATATCTGTATGCTGTTTGGGAGTCTGTGCATATTGTGGTGTGCTGAGTCTGCAACTGACTGATGTGTGCAATTGCAAGTGTAATGGCCAAGCATTCGGCCTCGGCGATGCTAGTGCAGTGGATGGAGGCGGCATTGATTGTTGAGCGGCGAATGTCCGTGAATACAGCAGTGCAGATGTGTGGAATGTCCGGATTGTGTGAAGCATCCGTGTAGATGATGTCTTGGCGTGTGGAGTACTGTTTGGAAAAATATGAGGCACGGGCTGCGCGACGACCTTTGTGGTGTTCGGGATCCATATTTTGTGGGAGGGGTTTGAGCTCGAGGAGGCTCCGCAGATGCGGAGGGATGGGTATATGAGTATGAGGTGAGGGATCAGGGGTATTGTAGCCCATTGAGCGCAAGAGATGAGTGCCTGTAGATGTTGTGCGGAGTCGACGTTGCTGGCTGGAGAGGTGCGCCTCTATGATCTCCTCAACATTGTTATGAATGCCTAATTGAAGGAGCCTAATTGTACTGGTATGACGAGGTAAATGGAGGGCTGCTTTAACGGCTGAGCGGTGTAGGACGTTAAGTTTATTGAGTTGGGTTTTGGTGATGTGATGGTAGGGGAGGTGGTAAGCTAGTCGACTAACGATAAGGGCATCTACGAGTCTTAAAGTGTCTTTTTCCTTGAGGCCATGATTGCGGCTTGAAATGCGACGAATGAGATGTGTTATCTGGTTGATTTGGCGCTGCAGGAGGTGTATGGTGTAGGTGGCTCTAGTGTCCTGTTGAATGTGGAGACCTAGCAGTCGGAGCCGTGGTACTTTGGGAATCGGAGCGTTGTCAAGGAGTACGGTGATGGTTGGGGCACGTGGGGAAGGCTTGATGACTAGGAGCTCAGATTTCTGCGGTGCACACGCAAGACCTATAGCCTTTGTATATGTGTGGATGGCATCTGTAGCGAATTGCAAAGTTTGTTCAACTTGGCCAGGGCAACCCTTAGTAGTCCATAGTGTGATGTCGTCTGCGTATATTGCGTGCTGAAGGTCAGGTATAGTCTCGAGTATCCGGGCTAAGGGAGTTAGGGCGATGTTAAAGAGGATGGGTGAGAGGACTGAGCCCTGCGGTGTGCCTCGGTTGGGTAAATAGATGGTCGGGGAGGTGTAGGACCCGAGTGTGATATGAGCCGTGCGTTTCGTTAGGAATGCCTCAACGTAGCGCCAGATGCGTAGCCCGCAGTTAGTTGTGGCAAGGGTAGACAGAATGTGGTCATGGCTCACGTTGTCAAATGCCTTTTGTATATCAAGTGCAAGTATAGCCCGTGTGGCATGTTTATGGAGGGTATTGTTTAGGATGGTCTCTTTCAGGTGCAGTAGAATGTCGTGGGTACAGAGATGTGGGCGGAAGCCGAATTGAGAGTGGGCAAAAAAACCGGTAGATTCGAGTTCAGGTTGAAGCCGTCTAAGGATTACATGTTCATAGAGTTTGCCAAGACAACTTGTGAGAGAAATGGGGCGTAGGTTGTCTAAGGAAAGGGGTTTTCCGGGCTTAGGAATGAAGTTGATTGCAGCATGTTTCCAAGAGGCTGGTAAAGTACCCTCCCTCCAATGTTGGTTGTAGTAAGCTGTGAGTTGAGAAAGAGATGTATCATCAAGGTTTCGAAGGAGTTTGTATGTAATTTGGTCTGGCCCGGGTGCGGTGCTACGAGTGATATGGGCGAGGGTGGACCGTACCTCCGCGGTGGTTATGTCCTCATCTAGTCTTGGGTTAGGTGGAGGAGGGGATGGGGGCGTGGAAGAAGGTGGGAGCGGGGGCGAAATGTATCGCTGTGTGAGGTATTGAAGGATGTCTGTGCCTTGTTGTGCTGTAATGTGAATGAGGCGGTGCGTGTTGATGGCTGTCTGTTGTTTGGTGGCTGTGGGGTCGAGCAGGGTTCGGAGAATATTCCAAGTTTTTCGCGTGCCTAAAGTACCCTGAAGGCTATTGCAGAGGTTTCGCCAGTTCGAGTTTGCCAGATTGGATGCATACTCTATGGCCTCAGTGGTAATATGTGCGATTCGGAGGCGGAGTTTTCTGTTGTGTCGTTGTCTTTTCCATCTCCTAACGAGGCTTCGCCTTGCCTCCCAGAGATGCAAAAGATGAGGGTCGATTTGAGGTGCTTGCGGAGTGATTTTGATGTTTTTAGTGGTGCGTTTGAGTGCAGACTGAAGCTTATCTACCCAGGCGTCCAGTGGGAGATTGCTGTCCTCGGAAGTGACTACCGCTAATTGCTCACGAAATTCTTTCCAATTAGTGAGACGCTGGCTCTTGGATGTGAACTGTTTTGCGCCATATTGCACTTGAGTTTGGATAATATAATGGTCGCTGCCCAGTGTGTCTGGTAGTACGTTGTAGAAAATGGGAGAGCGAATGTTGGTCAGTGTAATGTCTGGGGTGGTGTCTCTGGCGGTGCTAGTGCCGATTCGGGTAGGGGCGTTGGGGTCCGTGATGAGGGTGAGAGAGAGTTGCATAAATGCGTTGTACAGACGTGTGCCCTTGGGAGTGTTTTTAAGGTATCCCCAGGCTGTGTGTCCAGCGTTAAAATCACCTACTATCAGTGTATGTGAGCCAGATATGCGTTTGATGTCGGATAGAAATGTGAGGAAGCCGTGTCCTTTGGCTCGGGGTGGGTCGTAAACGTTCGTTATGAAAAGGCTGGGGGCATCTGGTGTAGGCGGCAGTATTTCAGTGAGCGTATGCTCAATGGCTTGATTGCTGAGTGTATGGTCTATGGCCGTGAGAGTGTTTTTGACGAGAATTGCAGTGCGTGCAGATAGGGAGGTGGTATTGTATCCGGTCAAAGTGGGCGAGCAGCCTGTTTCCTGAATGGCTATGACATCCGGAGTAGTTGCGTGGTTCTGAATGTAGAGTTGTAGGGATGCCCTTTTCCGTCTGAAGCTACGGCAGTTCCATTGCCAAACTGTGATGCCCGAGGCTGCAGACCGATGCGTCTTCTTATTGTGTGCCATTTTCACTGTGCTTGTGTTCCGTGCACGGCCCATACTTAGTTCGCGCGCGGATCTTGTCCGAGAGTTCATTGAAAATAGAGCATGACACGTGTCCCACATGATGATTTGATGGGCGACCGGCGGCAGCACAAGGGGCACACTTAACGTTAGGATCCCGGATGGAACTCGGGCAAGCTGCCAAGGCATGCGGCCCCGCACAACGGGTGCAACGCGCCTTCGAAGGGTCATTCCTAAGCTTACACTTTTTCAAAGCGTGCCCATACTGTGCACAAAATGTGCACAGAGGTACATGCAGGTCCTCGCACACCTCGACGGAAGTCCACCCTATGATTACTCGACGTGCCTTGCAGAGACGGGCAAAAGCTGGGGGGTCTGTTTCAATGACGTGAACGAACTGTCCGGAGCGTTGTAGAAAAGATAGCCTGACCTTGCAGGAAGAGGGGTCCAGATGAAGAGTCGGGTTGCGATGGTTGAGTGCAGAGATAAGCTCCTCCGGCCTGATATCAGGGTCAACCCCCGTCAATCGAACGTGCGGATTCCGCTGCTTGGGGATTCGGACGTTGACGGAGGTCCGCGTGGCCTCGATCCGCGAGATGGCAGACTTGAGGCGATAGAGGTCCTCAGGATCCCTGGAGGTAACCGTCAGGGCGCGACGGGAGGCCCGCAGAGTAACAGCCCCGATTCCCTCGACTTCGGGATCAATGTTTGCCTTGAGAAGAGCCACCACTTCATTGCCGACGTGGTCCGAAGATGCAGCAGAAGTTAAAACCATCTGGTGCGGCTGGGGATTGATGCAGGAATCTCCGGAAGCAGGATACTCACACGAGTCAGAGGTCGCAGTAGGGGCTGCAATGGCTGCGTCAGCCTGTAGAGCAGTTATTGAAGAGCCACTTATTGCAGCAGCATATGTCCTAGAGACCTGGGGCTGTTGTCTCCCGCCGGAAAGGTGCACCGCAGCCGTGGTGTCCTTGGTAGTCACCCCAGCAAGCCGCGTTCGGAGGACACTCAGTTCGTGATCTCGTGCAGCCAAAGAGGTCCGAAGTGTTTGGGAATGGTTCATTTCGGCGACAGCACACGCAAAGAAGTGCGCAGTGTGGCGGTACAGGGCACAGACAAGAGGCAAGAGGACTGCCCTGGTTGAGGGACCAATCTTGCTATCCCTGTCCAGAATAGCCGCAACGATCTGCTCATGGACCCTCATGGCGTCAGCGTCCGTTCCAAGTTCCAAGCTGTTGTACTTCGGCGACTCCGAGTCCACAGTTGACCGCGGCGGAAGGTCCAGGGTTCCCGGCAACTTAGAAATGTCGCGTTCCAAATGGAGACTGGTAGATGGGGAGGCAGGGTCGGACTCCGGAAGCTTATCAGGAGGTGCAACGTCGGGGTTGTAGGAGGTCAGGTCCGCGACGATGTTAGAAGCCGCCTGACAGGAGGACGCGTCGCACGGAGGCGGTGGCCTGCCTGGAGCAGCCTGGTCGGTCATGGCCTCAAGCAGCCGGTAGGCCCAACTCGCCAGCCGTCGGATAGCAGAAGGGGAAAAATTGATTCAAAGGCACTGACCAAAGGCCACTCAGGGTGTCGTTCAGGTCTTACCGGTCCCCGCCTAGTAACATTGATGCCAAGAGGCCCGGCAGTTCATATAAAATTCAAGCACCACGAAAAGCGAAAAGAACGGCCTGCCACCCAGCCGTCTTCGTCTTTCCTAAATCAGGAAAAGAGGAGGAGGAAAAAAC
Source organism: Amblyomma maculatum (assembly GCF_055883805.1). Classification (NCBI taxonomy): domain Eukaryota; kingdom Metazoa; phylum Arthropoda; class Arachnida; order Ixodida; family Ixodidae; genus Amblyomma; species Amblyomma maculatum. Next base: position 123,584,709 of record NC_139346.1, read on the forward strand.
TTTATTTGCAGAAGAATTCGAGGCACGCAGGCCTCCTGGGTCTCCGCACGACCCCACTCACGATCTAAACGTTCATATTATGTTTATCCATGACGTATGTGGCCCGGCTGACGACGATCTTCTGCCTGGCCGGGTCCGCTGATCGCAGTGAGGTCTCCCAGTCCTCCCAGCTTCGGAGAGGCACCGGCCCGGCGGGGGGAGGAGACGCAGGGCAGGATAAAAGAATGTGGGTAAGAGTGGCCTTGGGGTGAGAGCACAAAGTGCATATGGGGGATACAGGCTGAAATTTCGAAAGTAGAGCTGGTGCAGGTAGAGTTCGTGTCTGCAGACGACGCCAGATTGACTGCTCTCTGATAGTGAGGGATGGGTGGGGTGACGGATAGATGAGGCGCTCAGCGCGGGAGTTTGCGGTGAACTCAGCAAACGAGTGCATACGATCCTTCGAGAAATCCCCCATGAGGTCCGCCTGTGCCCGGTTTCTAGACCCTCGGGCTAAGGAGTCGGCAGCCTCGTTGCCGGGATTTCCCGAGTGCGCAGGCACCCAGATGAGCTCAATCCGTCGGGGGAGGTGGGAGGTGGGCATGTGCAGCAAGCGGTGCACCGGAGGATGAACCCGGCCCCTGGCATAATTTAGAATGGCAGTTTTTGAATCACTGAGTATGTAACTGGCATCGGTGTATGCCAGAGCAATAGCTATAGCGGTCTCCTCGGCTTCTTCAGGGGTCGTGCCTGAAGAAAGCTCAATAGTTAATGGGGAAATGTGGGGGTTGTACACAACTGCAGTGGCTCCGCTCTCATCGCAGGCGGCATCTACCCAAACGGCATCGGGCTCATTCCCGTACCATTTGTGGAGCGCTGCCGCGCGCGCCTTCCTGCGACCTTGGTCATAGTGGGGGTGCATGTTCCGCGGTAATGGTTTGACATAGATTGAAGTGTAAATTTGGCTAGGGAGTGTTAATAGGGATGAATTGTTTGCAGGAATAGCGATGCCTAGCTTAGTGAGTATATGTCGTCCGGTAGTTGCAGCAGCTAATCTGAGGTATTGTGCTTGTAAATGGGCCTCTCGAAGTTCATGTATTGTATTATGGACTCCAAGTTCGAGTAGTCTCTCGTTACTAGTGCTTTTCGGTAATTTAAGTGCTGCCTTTGTTGCTTGCCGAATTAACGAGTCTATTTGCTGGACCTCACTGCATGATAGTTTGAGGTATGGTGTAGCATAAAGAATTCTGCTGAGGGTATAGGCGTGCACTACTCGAAGTGTGTCCGCCTCTCGAAGCCCATGTGCGCGTCCTGTCACCCTTTTTATGATTTGTATGGTGTTTGCAACGGCCTTTTTGAGCCGCTTAATTGTGTCGACGTTCTTTCCATCCTGTTGCAGGTATAGTCCCAGAATGCGAATGGTATGAACCTGTGGTACTTGTCTTCCCTGAATTCGAATTTCTATGGGGCTTTGGTAGGTCCGTCCTTTAGGGGGTATGATTAGTAATTCTGATTTTTCTGGGGCGCACTCTAATCCGATTGTTGCGGTAAGCTTGGCTATCGTGTCTGCTGCTGTTTGTAGCATGTCTTCGATTTCACCGTCTGATCCGTGTGTTGTCCAGAGTGTGATGTCATCGGCGTATATGGTGTGACCGAGGTGAGGGATTTTCTGTAGTTCTGCGGTTAAGGGGATAAGGGTAACGTTGAACAGAAACGGGGAAAGAACGGAGCCTTGCGGCGTCCCCACGTTGGCAAGCGTGTACGGTGAGGTGTGGACATTGTCGATGTGAAGTGTGGCTGTCCTGTGCTGAAGGAAGGCTCTTATGTAGTTGTAAACCCTAGTACCAGTTTGAATGTTCGTGAGTGCCTGTAGGATTGCTGTGTGTTGTACATTATCAAACGCTTTTTTGAGATCTATTGCTAGTATCGCCTTTGTATGCGTTGGTATATGTGGGTCGAGCACTGCTGACGTTAGCTGCAGCATAGCGTCCTGCGTAGATAGACGGGGCCTAAACCGACCATTGAGTGCGGGTATTGGTCCGTGTCATCCATGTATGCAGTTAGCCGAGCTAGTATAACCTGTTCAAAGAGTTTTCCTAAGTTTGAGGTGAGCGATATCGGGCGCATATTCGCTGGGGAAATTGGCTTATTGGGTTTTGGTATGAGAATTACTTTCCCGTGTGTCCATTCTGCTGGGAGTGTCCCTTCTTCCCAGTGTTTGTTATAGAGGTCCGTTAGTTGCTCCAATGATTTATCATCTAGATTTCTTAGCGCCGCATTTGAAACCTGATCTTCGCCTGGCGTTGTGTTCTTGAGCTTGTGAAGTGCTGCCCGTATTTCTGATGTCGTTATTGCAGCGTCTAATATATCATTTGGTCCTCCTGCATAGGAGGGAAGGGATTGTGGTTGACCCGGAGTGGTGTGCATATGCTTTAGAGTAGCTAGTAGGGCATCTGTGTCATCTCTGTGTTGATGGGTTAGTCTAGCTATTATGTTTCGTGTATATGTCTTGCTCTGGGTTGGGTCCAGAAGGTGCCGAAGTAGGTGCCATGCACGCTTTGTGGTGAGATTTCCTTTTAGCCCTTCACATATTTGTGTCCAATTCTGCTGAAACAATTGCGCTCCATAGTCTTCAATTTTGGTGGCCAGATCATTAATCTTCTGCTTAAGTTTGCGGTTGTGCTTCTGTGTGGCATACCGTTTATTTAAACTACGGTGGGCCTCAAGTAAATGCGCCATTCTGGCATCTAACGTTGGCACATCTTCGTTTGTATCAATGATCTGCGTATTATTTTCCTGGTCCTGAAGTAGTTGTCGCACCCATTGCCTTAATTCTATGTTGTCTTCAGCAGGGGTGTTTTGTCGTTGTTTTCGAAAATTTTCCCAGTTCACCAAACGATGCTTATATGTCTTTGGCGTGCACTGTGGTCCCTCAAGGGTTAGGGCGATGATATAATGATCGCTGCCTAATGTGTGTCCGGTTCGTTCCCATTTCAGGTGCGGGATGTGTCTGCCGAGCGTGAGATCTGGGCTGGTATCCATAATACCAACAGTACCCTGTCTGGTGGGCATTTCAAAATCATTATGTACGGATAGTTGGGACTGCTGTATCTGATTGGACAGAACCTCTCCTCTGCTGTTTGTACGGCTGTATCCCCAATCAGCATGTGCGCAGTTTAGGTCCCCCGCTATTAATAAAGGTGTTTTCTTGGCTTCCTTTGCTATTGTCCTAATTAGATTCGCGCAACGAGATGCGGGGCTACTAGGAGGGTTGTATATATTGGAGACTATTAATGATTCTTTAGTAACATCATTCGGTATAATTTCTACGGTAATGTGTGCTACCTCGTGTGTATAGTCGTGTATTGTGTGAATTGTCTGTAGGTAACGGCCAAATTAGCTGGCTAAATATTATCTTCACAGTTTAATATTAATTGGTTCACAGGAAGGGAAAGGCGCAGTATCTGTCCGTTTCTTCTGTTGCTTTGTCCCTTGCGGAGCCACCGTACCGAGCAAACCCAAATACGCGGGGATAGCCTGCCCCGGAATTTTTATCTGTTGTAGATCGAAACGCAGCCGCCCTGGTTTCCGGGTTACCAACCGCGGCGGCTGCGTTTCGATGGAGGGAAAACGAAGTGGCGTCAGTGAGCTGTGCGATGTCAGCGCACGTTAAAGATCCCCAGGTGGTCGAAATCCACTATAGCTCCCCTTTCTTGTTCCACATTTCTTCCTACCTTCTATCCTTCCCTTACGGCGCGGGTCAGGTGTCCATTGAGCAAGTTTAACTGATGCTGCGCTTTTCCCTTCCTGTGAACCAATTATTATTATTATTATTTGTAGGCCGTCATTGCACCTGCCACCGCTACGGATACGGTGGATACGGTGCAAGAATATACTTACGCCGTGGTGGGGGACGACGGCTGTTGCGGCGTGCGTATTTCGCTCCCTCTTCTTTTCTTTCTTCTCTACTTTCTTTTGTTGCCCCGCCGCCGTGGTGCAGTGGTAAGACGCCCGACTACTGTGCCGGAGCCCCCGTGTTCGAACCCGACCTCGGCGGCTGCGTTTCGATGTAGGCGAAACGAAGAGGCGTCCGTGTGTTGTGCGATGTCAGCGCACGTTAAAGATCCCCAGGTGGTCTCGCTGAGCCAAGAGCAGGCGAAAGAACCTACAACTACATTAGATCATTCCTGCGAGACAGGACGGCGATCATCAGCTTTCAGGGCTTAAATTCGGAGGAGTTCCCGCTGGGCACCAGAGGCACTCCGAAGGGGGCTGTGCTCTTACCTTTCCTTTTTAACATCGTAATGAGGAAGCTCCCCCGTAAGCTTGGCCATCTCGATGACTTAAAACTAAGCATCTAGGCGGATGATGTGACCGTCTGGATGTGCGAAGGGAACGACTCGTACATCACATCCAGGCTCCAAGAGGCAGCAAATATAATCAGCAAACACGCAGAGGACGTAGGTCTATGCTGTTGGACAGAAAAATCGGAGCTCCTGGTAATGACCAGCAGTAGTGATAACTCCAGATATCAAAATTAAAGTCAATGGGAACAAAGTCCCGAAAATAGACGAGATTAGAATATTAGGTATGATTATCAACCGCAGGGGTAGTAACAAAAGCCTGATTAAGAAATTAAAAGATCAGGTGGAGCTCGTAGTCAGAGTATTTAAGAAGACCTCCAACAGAAGGAGTGGTCTCACGGAGGCTAGTGAACTCAGACTCGTACAAGCTTTTGTCACGAGCAGAATGTGTTACGCGACTCCATTCCTAAATATCAACAAGACCGAAGAACGCGAATTAAACACCACAATTAAGAGATGCACGAAGTGCGCTCTAGGACTCCCCATAACTGCTTCTAACGACATTCTAGAGAAAATGGGGTTGCATAATAAGTGGAAAGAGCTAGCTGCGGCGGTCAGGATGTCCCAGAGAGAGCGACTCGCAGGAATGGCGGCGGATAGCCAAATCCTTGACTGGGTAAACCTACTAGCACCCGGCGAAGGCGAAAGTGTCAGAGAAAGCATAGATCGAGAAATCAGAAAGCATATATACGTCTCGCCCATACCGAAGAACATCCACCCCGTACACGATAAGGGGAGGAGGAAAAGCAGAGCTAAGCACCTCGCTAACAAATTGGACAAACTCCCGCAGGGATCGGTCGCCTACACCGATGCAGCGATCGGGAAAGAAGGTGACGTAACCTCGGTCGCCCTATTAGACACCGGGGTTGCCATAGGAATTGAAAGAAACCGAGATCTACCGCCGGTAGAGGCGGAGGAGATTGCAATAGCCATTGCCATTGCACGACCAGGCGTGAAACACGTCATCAACGATAGCAAAGCGGCGGTTAGGATTTTTAGCAAGGGTAGAGTCAGCAATCGTGCTGCAAAAATTCTGAACGAGTCGTCTCTCGCCGAAAGCGTGACAATAATTTGGACCCCAACACACGCCGGTCTCGCCGGCAACGAGGCTGCCCACATGCTCGCCCGCTCCTCGCTACCTCGGGGTACTGCGGACGCCTCCACAACATCTAAAAGCAAATAATGTATTGGTACGTTTAGGGATGTAACCGACAACCTGGAGAAAGACTTGAGGATATATCCGCCACCGGATAGATCCCTGAGTAAAAAGGAATCATACGACTGGAGAAGACTCCAAGCTCGAAATTTCTTTTCGCCCCTATGGAGAAGTTGGACGGGTGCCAGAGGGCTGAAGGGGGACGGTGCAGAAGGCGAAATTTGTAAATTTTGCGGCGACGTGGCAACATTAGATCACATAATATGGAGATGCGTCCATGCCCCAGGGTGGTGGTTGGTGGTTAAAACATTTATAAATAACAATTAAATGATTACAGAGGTGTTTGGGTTAGAGACGTATCGGTCTCCCCCTCACAATACTAGGTGGAGCCCCTATTCCGGGGCCCCATTGGCAAGCAACGCCGCCCGCGTCCGTTGAACCAAGGCCTTTTGAGCCTTGAGTTCTTGACAGCCGAGCAGGGCCGCCTCCCAGTCCTCTCTAGTTGGATTGGGGTTGGGGGGAATGGATGGGTTTGACTGGCACGCCCAGACCATGTGAAAGGTGTCAGCCACCTTCCCACAGTACTGGCACGCACCATCAAAGGACGGGTTGAAATGTTTAAGCACCGCCGGGCACAGTACTGTATTGGTAAAAATTTTGATGAGGAGGCGCTCGTCAGCGCGATCCAGTCCCTTACAAGGGGCCGGGTAGCGCCTGTGCTCTTCCTTGTAGTAATCGGTGATGTCTTTGAATGTAAGGGCCAGATTGTCTGATTGGGAGTAGGCTTCCAAGGACAAGGAGATAGCCCGGGGAGAGAGTGCGCGGGCGGCCTGATCGGCCTGTTCGTTTCCCCTGAGTCCCTGGTGACCGGGTGCCCAAATGAGATTATGCGGAGTTGGGTCTATGTATCGGCAGCTAGATTGCAATATACGCCGGGCAAGTGGGGGAGCCCATCCCAGCCAATAATTCCGACAGGCCCCTCGCGAGTCGGTGATGATGTGTTTCGAATTGGGAATACTGAGAGCCAGAGCGATAGCAATCTCCTCCGCGTGAGTTGTGCTGTAGGCTTTGAAGGTTAGCCCGTTAACCGTGTTTGTGTTGTGTACGACTGCAGCCGTATACCACCCCCCATGGTAAGGGCCGGCAACATCCACATAATACACGTGTTGCTGGTGACCATAGTATTGCTCCAACGCTTCCGCGCGCGCCTGGCGACGACCGTTATGGTCTTCTTTGGACATGTTGCGGGGAAGGGGTCGGACCTGGAGGGCGCGTCTCCAGAGTTCTGGCACTCTCACCCTTTCCTCAATGTGGTAATCGTGTTTGATGTGTAGCCGGTCCAAGAGGCGGCGACCGGACGTGGTCTGTGTAAGACGCGTGTATTGGCTTAGTAAGTGGGCTTCTCGTAGCTCCCGGAACGTGTTCACCACGCCCAGAGCCAGAAGTCTCTGGTTGGACGTGCTGACCGGAAGGTCGAGAGCCCGCTTGATGACTTTCCGGTGGATGGCCTCCAATTGATCCTCATCGTGTTTACGCAGGTACAAGTAGGGTGTCGAGTAGAGGATTCTGCTCGTTACAAAAGCATGGGCAAGCCGCAGTGCATCCTTGCTTCGTAATCCGCCCCGCTTGTTGGAGACCCGGCGGACCATACGGCCCACCTGGTCTCCCACCATGCGAAGTTTGGCCAGAGTGGTGTCAACTCTGCGTTGATGGTGTATGAAGAGGCCAAGGACGCGGATCTCTTTGGCCTCCCGGATCGGTCCCGAGGGGAGACTGATGCGAAGCTGAGTTGTGTCTCGAGGGGATGGACGTACGTGCACAAATTCAGATTTAGCTGGGGCGCACTGGAGTCCGCAGTAGGTCGCGTAGTCGTCGACTACGGTCGCCGCTGCCTGCAGGCAGGACTCCATGTGGCCCAGGTTACCTTGCGTGGCCCAGATTGTGATATCATCCGCGTAAAGTGCGTGATGTATCCCGGGAAGAGAAGCCAATTTGGAGGGAAGATGAAGCATGGCTAAATTGAAGAGGAGGGGAGACAAGACAGCGCCTTGAGGTGTTCCCCTCGAGCCGATGGTGTATGGCCCGTGTTCCGCATCTTGTATGCGTATGTAGGCTTGGCGGTCTGTAAGAAATTGTTTTATGTAATTGAAAGTTTTGTTACCACAGTTGGTGTGACTGAGGTGATCGAGGATTACTTCGTGCTTCACATTGTCAAATGCGCCTTTAAGGTCCAAGGCCAGGACCACCTTGTCATTATGGGGGCATTCGACAGGATCTAATATGTCGTGGTGGAGCTGAAGGAGTATATCCTGTGCTGATTTTTGAGGGCGGAAACCGAACATGGTGTCCGCGAAAATGTGCTGTGTTTCAAGAAATTCGGAGAGTCTGTCGCGCACCATTGTCTCCATCAGCTTGCCGACACAAGACGTGAGAGAGATGGGGCGAAGGTTCTCCACATCAATAGGTTTGCCGGTTTTCGGGATAAAGGTGACGAGAGCCGACTTCCAATCGAGAGGGAGAGGAGTGTCTCCGTCCCAAATACTATTGATGTATTTTAGAAGCACAACATATGCTGCATCGGAAAGGTTGGCCAAAAGCTTGACCGTAACCTTGTCGCGCCCGGGTGCAGTGCCGCGTTTCATCTTGCTTAAGGCCGCCCGGAGGTCGTGGAGCTGGAACGGAGTGTCCAGCTCCGTGTTCTCTTTGCCTGCATACGAGTAGGCGACCGCCCGGGGGTCCTTGGTGGTGCACAGGTATCGATCCCTGAGTGTGTGCGCTAGCTGTGTTGTCGTTCCTGTAAAGTTGTGCATGACTTTATGTAAGTGGCGTTGGGTTTCCGTGCGTGTTTGTGTTGGATCGATGAGCGCGCGGAATAGGCGCCACGTATTACGACCAGACATCTGGCGCGCAGCCGTGTTGCACCTGTCTACCCAGTTAGTGTCGGCTAGCTGAGCAGCATATTCCGCGGCTTGATGTGTGAGTTCGAGGATGCGTTTTTTGAGGGGTTTGTTATGTTTCTGTTTTTTCCATCTTTTGGTGAGGCTGCGGCGGGCCTCCCAAAGATGTAGGAGGTGGTTGTCTACGTCCGTTTGCGTTTCCGTGAGCTGTATCTGCCTTTCGTGTTGTTTCAGTGCAGACGTGAGTGATTTGTACCAGGTGTCATATCCCGACTGGGGGGGTCTACGATAGACAGAGAGGTGCGGAATTTTGTCCAGTTCGGGACACAAGCTTGTGTTTGTGGGCGTTTCAGTGGACGCGTGTAGATGGTTGTGTAGATTATACAGTGATCACTACCAAGAGTTTCCTCTGTGTTCAGCCAGTCGGCATGGCGTATGTTGCGTGTAAATGTGAGGTCCGGGCAAGTGTCGCGTTGAATCGAATTTCCTACACGTGTTGGGTTGGTGGGGTCGGTGTGGAGGGTGAGTCCGAGTGTAGAGAGAAGTTCCGCAAGCTTCCTCCCACGTGTGTTCTCTCGGGGATACCCCCAGAGCCTGCTGTGAGCATTAAAATCACCGACAATCAGAAGTGGGTCCTTTCCCGATACCTGCATAGCTTGCGTGAAAATTTCGCTTAACGTAACATTTTTAAGTTTCGGGGGACAATAAATGTTTAGAATGTGTACAGGTGGGTCAGACCGCCTTAGGGGCAGTACTGACACCATCGTGTACGCGAACGGTGGTGTTGTGGGGAGTGTGACTTCCTGTGCAGTATATTGCTTGTGAACAAGTATACATGCCTGCGGGTTGTGTTGAATTGTAGTGTAGTTTGTGAGCTTGACGCCTGCGCCGGGTTCCTGAAGGGCAACCGCGGCAACGAGGAATTCAGAGGTCTCAAGGTAGAGGCGGAGTTCATCCCGCTTCTTGCTGTTCTTGAGACCTCTGCAATTCCACTGCGTTAGTGTAAGCGGCTGAGTTGTTCTGGCTCTCGACTTAGGGCTGGGGGCCATGTTCGGATACGGAGGGCGGGATTACGTTGTTAAGACCTCCCAGTCCGCTAGTGCCCGGCGCAGACATGCAGGAGTCTTCAGAAAGGTCAGACTCATCGGGAATGACTCTGTTAAATTTTGAAGGTCGGTTAACGTCCCTCATTGCACCCATGCGTTTAAGAACGCGAGGATTTTCCTGTATCCATTTTTGGATAATGTGAGTTACAGCTTGTGTCACCTGTGTGATGACATTGTCCAGCTGACGCGCGATTGTGTCATGGATAATTTTGGGAAGATCAGCCAACTGCGTTTCAATCGCGGTGACCCGAGTCTCCAGGGTTCCGAAGCGACTCTCCATATTATTAGGAATCTCCCTGTCTGTTATGCTTTCTTCCTCGTCTCTAGAAGAGGGTTGCGTAGTGATTTGATTTTTCAGCGAGTTAAGCTCACTGGCTAGTTTTTCATTTTGAGCTCGCAAAAGGGCGAGCTCGCGTTTAAGTTCCTGCGTCTCGGCGGTGCTGGTGAGGGGGGGAGGGGAAGAAGAAGAAGAGGAGGCGACCCTTGCCCAGCTGCCTACCTTCGATTGTTTGCAGGCGGCGCCGCCAGGAGGAGGCTTTAGAGCTGGGAACTCCGGGTCTCCGGGTGGTGGCGTTGATCCAGTTGATCCCGCTGTCTTGGTATTTGGTGGCGTTCCGCCGCGGTTTTGCGTCTCCTGTTGGCGTTTCTGTTTGGCGGGGGGGCCCGATGTCTTGGGCCTTGGCTGTTGAGGCCTGATGAATTTCCCCGTGCATTCGCGGGAGCTGGTGAGGTGCGGCCCCCCGCAGATTATACACACTGGATTGCATTCGTGGGGGGCCATCCCCTCAGTACCAGCCCCAACGTTTTGGCCACAAAGTCCGCATCTTTCATTCACTGGAGTGGGACAATTGTCCGCCCGGTGACCCAGGGTGCCACAACGGTAGCACGCTGGCACAGTCTTCTTGTAACCCCTTACGGGAGTCAGTTCTGCGTTGTAGTGTACGTGCCGCGGAACGTTACGTCCCGCGAAAGTGAGCACAGGTACGTTGGAGTTCCCCAGCTTGCGCACATGGACGAGTTCTCCACCACGCCACTGCACACTATGTTTCAAAGAGTCACTGGTTTCTAGGTTGTGCACAGTAATCACTCCGCGACACACATCACCGGTGAGCTTGAGGTGTCCGTGAAGCGGAAGCGGTCCTTTGCTGGTGTTAACTTTGAAGTCCGTGAGCAGCTTCTGAACTACCTCGGCGTTCTGCGTGCCACAGACGATGATGTTTTGTTCCCAATTGGGAGAAATGGTGATGGCGTTCATGTGCTGCCTACCAATGTATTGAGAAATGGCAGCGCCGAGCTCCCCCTGTTGAAACGCTGTCTTGAGGTCGACCGTAGTACTTGGCTTGATCACGATCACGTAGTCGTCAGAATTCATCCTGACGGTTGGTTTCGGCGTCCACTTGGAGAGTGGGGATGAATTTTGTTGAGTTTTCGAAGACGGAGCGCGAGCGTCTCCCGTGTCTGCATTGTTCAGAGGAGTCTTTGACTTGGCCGCTCCTCGTGCGTTTTGCCGGCGAAGTCGCCGGCTCTCGACGACTTGAAAAAGGGCAGCTTGTTCCGCCGAAATGGTGGATTGGCCGTCCTCTGGCTGGCTTATAGGGACAGACGACCACGACAGAGTCGTGGGGTCGTAGCCGCGTTGTTCGTGCTGAGCCATGTTGATTGGGTGGCCAGCGGGCGTCTCCGCAACCAGCGGCGGGGGAGCCGCAGCCGTTAGGCTTAGCTCATCCGCTACGTGGTTATGCGCAGATTTGCTCTAAATGGCCGAAAATTGGGCGTACCTGGATATGATCAGTGTCTCCAGGATCGCGCTGCCTTCACGGATGCAGATGCACAAGTTTCGCAGGAGTCAGATCCAGATTTCTGCGGTTCCAGCCGAAAATCGACGGTGCCAGTACGCCACGCGTCCGATCGCACCGCGCTCAAGCTCGCCTTCCTGCCCCAGGGCGCAACGCGATTAAAACTAACGATGAATGGGAGACCACGCTAAGAAGTTCAGACGAAAAAACTCAGCGATTCGCCGTCCGCCTGGCGGCCGAGGCTGAAGACCTCTTCTCCTATACGGGGCCGGGTGTCCTCTGGCCGCGGTGCGACAGACTGCCTCCCCAGACGCCTGCGTGCGGACCCGTAGGTGGCTGCCGCGCCATATTCGGCGGAAATAAATGTTCCTCCTCCTCCTCCCATGTGGTCGAAATCCACTATAGCTCCCCTTTCTCTTTCCACTTTCCTTCCTACCTTCCATCCTTCCCTTAGGGCTCGGGTCAAGTGTCCATTGAGCAAGTTTGACTGATGCTGCGCTTTCCCTTCCTGTGAACCAATTATTATTATTATTATTTGTAGGCCGTCATTGATTCGCCGTCCGCCTGGCGGCCGAGGCTGAAGACCTCTTCTCTTAGACGGGGCCGGGTGTCCCCTGGCCGCGGTGCGACAGACTGCCTCCCCAGACGCCTGCGTGCGGACCAGTAGGTGGATGCCGCACCATATTCGGCGGAAATAAATGTTCTTTCTCCTCCTCCTCCCAGGAGGTCGAAATCCACTATAGCTCCCCTTTCTCTTTCCACTTTCCCTCCTACCTTCCATCCTTACCTTACGGCGCGGGTCAGCTGTCCATTGAGCAAGTTTGACTGATGCTTCGCTTTTCCCTTCCTGTGAAGCAATTAATATTATTATTATTTGTAGGCCGTCATTGCACCTGCCACCGCTTAGGTGGTGGATATGGTGCAAGAATATACTTACGCCGTGGTGGGGGACGACGGCTGTTGCGGCGGGCGTATTTCGCTCCCTCTTCTTTTCATTCTTCTCTACTTTCTTTCGTCGCCCCGCCGGCGTGGTGCAGTGGTAAGACGCCCGAGTACTGTGCCGGAGCCCCCGTGTTCGAACCCGACCTCGGCGGCTGCGTTTTGATGTAGGCGAGACGAAGAGGCGTCCGTGTGCTGTGCGATGTCAGCGCACGTTAAAGATCCCCAGGTGGTCGAAATTACTCCGTAGCCCTCCTCTACGGCTCCTCTTTCTCTCTTTCCACTTTCACTCGCACCTTCCCCGCTCCCCTTGCGGTGCGGTTGAGGTGTCCACATAAACAAGTGAGATAGTTACCGCGCCATTCCCTTCCTATAAATCAATTATTCCTGATCTCTCTTTTGTCCGCACGAGGCAGCGGAGGTGGCTCAGCTACAGAGCTAGTAGCGGGCCAGTGCATTTTTTTCCTTTCCTTTTCTTTCTTTTTCTGCAGCCACAACAACCACCCCGCAAACAGAATCAGACACAGTAGGTGAAGAGGTAGTGAACGGTGGCTGCTTCTGGCCCTGATGGGGCTGGGACAGGCCGGTCACCGCCGCTTGCGGCGGGGGCTTGCCTGCCATCGAATTTTTATCTTTTGTAGACCGTCATTGTACCCACAACCGCTTCAGTGGTGGACGACAGCTGTTGTTGCGGCGCGCGTCTTTCTCTCCCTCTTCTTTTTCTGCCTTCTATATTTTCTCTTCTGTCCGCACGAGGCAGTTGAGGTGTTTCAGCTACTGGTTGTGCAGTGGTAAGACGCCCGACTACTGTGCCGGAGTACCCGGGTTCGAACCCGACCTCGGCGGCTGCGTTTCGATGGAGGCGAAACGAAGAGGCGTCCGCGTGCTGTGCGATGTGAGCGCGCGGTAAATACCCCCAGGTGGCCAAATACTCCATGGCCCTCCTCTATGGATCCTCTTTATCTCTTTCGACTTTCACTCTCACCTTCCTCCCCTTCCTTACTGCGCGGTTGAGGAGGTGTTCACAAAAAACAAGCGAGACAGTTGCCACGCCCCTCCCTTCCTATAAATCAATCAGTTTTTTTCTCAGCCACAGAGCCAGTTGAAGGTCCCGTGCATTTTCTTTTCCTTCTTCTTACAACCACAACAACAACATCTGACACAGTACAGCAACCCCAACGGCATTTAAAACTTGTTTACAGGAAAGAAAAGGCGCAGTATCTGTCACACCTCCGCGGACACACTGAACCGCGCTGTAATAATAAAAATAGGTTCGCAGGAAGGGAACAACGTAGTATATGTCAAACTTGTTTCTGTGGACACTGGACAGACGCAGTAACGAAATGGAGGAAGATAGGATTGAAAGTGGACAGACAGAAAGAGGAGCCATAGTGGAGGGCTGCGGAGTAATTTCGACCACTTGGGGTTCTCTAACATGCGCTGACATCTCATAGCAAACGGACTCCTCTCCAGACCGAGCTGTAAAGGAATGGAGTAAGTTGTGAGCAAAAGAAGAGAGGGAGATAGAGGTGCCGTCATCGTCATCATAATGTCACCGTAAAGCAGCCAGAAGGTTAGAAGATGGGTTTGTTCACAGTCACGCGGCACTGGAACGCGGCAAGGCTGGAGGGAGCTCGAGAGAGAGAAGACGAAGGCCGGGATCACTAGCGTGGCTAAGGCCAGCTAAAACCTCGGTAATCCGGTCTGGCCGCATGACGGCGCCACAAGAGTGATTAGTAATGCAGCATTACTCCCCCTCTTTGAAATGCGCCGTCCTCGGCGCTAACCGTTGGCGATCCGAGCAACAAGGAACATCGGTAGTATTGGGTGGCTGGGGAGAACGAGCAGCTAACGAGCATGGTAGTAGGGCTTCATTCGTGCAAAGTGAACCACTTCGGACGTTGGCCGTCTAGAGCAACGGGCAGTTCCCTGGGGAAAGAACTTCATCGTTCACCTCACTGAGTTGGCGGACTACTTCATATGGGCGAAAGTATCGCCGAAGGAGCTTTTCACACCGCCCTCTTACACGGATTGGGCTCCACACTCAAACTCGTTTTCCGGTCTCGTAACTCGTATTTCTACGGCGTAGGTTATACCGGTGAGCGTCTTTTTCTTGCTGGCGCTGGATACGTTGTCGAGCAAGTTGGTGGGCGGCCTCGACATGTAGAACGAATTAATCAGCACCCATGACTGCGGGATTAACACTATCAGGAAGCAGCATTGTGTCCAGCATAGTCATGGCTTCGCGGCCGTGGACTAAACAAATCGGAGTGAAGTGCGTCGTTTCTTGCGGCACAGTATTATACGCGAAGGTGACGCAGGGAAGTATTGCGCCGCAGTTTTCATGGTCCTCATCGACATAGATCGAAAATATATCGGCGATTGTCTTATTTAGTCGTTCGGTGAGTCCATTTGTTTGCGGGTGATAAGCGGTTGTTCTTCGTAGGCTTGTGCCACTGAGTCGCATAACCTGCTGCGTAAGCGCCGAGGTGAAAGCCGTTCCCCTGTCAGTTATAATGACTGCGGGTGCCCCGTGACGAAGTACAATGCTCTACATAAAAAAGGTCGCAATTTCACCAGCGGTTTCGCGGGGAAGAGCTTTTGTTTCACAGTATCGGCTGAGATAGTCGGTGGCGACCACAATGTACCGATTACCGAGCGAAGACTCCGGAAAGGGGCCGAGTAAATACATATTGACTTGTTAGAACGGGACTTGTGGCGGATCAATAGGTTGTAGCAGTCCGGCCGGCTTAGTCGGCAGCGTCTTTCGACGTTGGCACTCCCGGTAAGTTTTGACGTAGCGCTTGACCACCGCAGTAAGTTTAGGCCAATAATACTACTGCATTATGCGTGCCAACGTTCGGGGAAATCCCAGGTGACCAGTAGAAGGGTAGCCGTGGGACGCCTGCAGGACTTCGTCGCGAATAGCCTTAGGTATGACGAGAAGGTAATTAGCTTTTTTCGTCCCGTAGTTCGTTTTGTACAGGATCCCGTCTCGTAAACAGAACGATGACAATCCGCGCAAGAAGATTCGCTGCGAAGTCGGATTATTTCCTTCTAGATACTCATTGAGATGCCGTAGTTCAAGGTCGTCTCTTTGTTGTTGAGCCAAAGTGTCCGCTGAGATAGTGCTAAAGAAAAGACAATCGTCGTCGAACTCAGTGCTGTAATGCTGAAGAGGCGCGCGGGACAAACAGTCTGCATCACTATGCTTCTTGCCTAGCGGTTAGAGCGCCCGTCTCGGCTGCGGGAGGTGGTTAGTTCGAAACCCACAACCGGACACCCACCGGTAAAAATGGGTACAAGCGTCCCCCGGCCGGAGGCTCCAGCGCGATAGCCGCCCTGAAGGATCTGTGAGTCTCGCTAACCAACAGAGTGAATGGTGATCGCTCACTACTCGGAAAGGCCGGACATACAAGTAGGGGCGAAATTTTGTCACTGCCCGCACAATAGCAAGACATTCCTTTTCAGTAGTGGAGCAGTTCACCTCGGACCGGGATAAGGTGCGGCTTGCGTATGCGATTACGCGTTCCACACTATCCTGTCATTGTACAAAGACCATTCCAGGGCCGGCGTTATTTGCGTCTGTGTGCAGTACTCTGTCGGCTTGCACCTCGAAGTGACCAAGTATAGGTGCCCTTAGTAGATGGGTTTGTATTTTCTCAAAAGTTCGTTGTTGCTCTTGACCCCAGCAGAATGGTTCGTTCTCTTTTGTGAGGCAGGTTAGGGGCTCAGCTATCCTCGAGAAGTTCTTCACAAAACGCCGATAATAGGCACAAAGACCCAGAGAACGACGCACGCTTCGCTTGTCGGTTGGAATGGGGAAAGCAGCTACGGCGGCTGTCTTTTCGTGGTCTGGGCTAACGCCCTTGGCACTGACAATGTAGCCCAGAAACTGAAGCTCTTGGAAAGCGAAATGGCACTTTTCTGGCTTAAGCGACAGACCGGCTGAACGAATGGCTTCGAAAACAGCGCGCAGACTACTCAAGTGTTCCTCGAAAGTGTCGCAAAAAATAACGTCATCCAGGTACACCAGGCAAACTGCCCTTCCAGGTCAGAAAGCACAGTGACCATCATCCGTTGGAAGGTCGCAGGAGCTGAGCATCGGCGGAAAGGGAGCACCCTGAATTCGTACAATAATAATAATAATAATTGGTTCACAGGAAGGGAAAGGCGCAGTAACTGTCACACTTGCTCTGTGGACACCCGAACCGCGCCGTAAGGGAAGGGAGGAAGGTGGGAATGAAAGTGGAAAGAGAGAAAGAGGAGCCATAGTGGAGGGCTACGGAGTAATTTCGACCACCTGGGGATCTTTAACGTGCGCTGACATCGCACAGCACACGACGCCTCTTCGTTTCGCCTCCATCGAAACGCAGCCGCCGCGGTCGGGTTCGAACCCGGGAACTCCGGCACAGTAGTCGGGCGTCTTACCACTGCACCACCCCGGCGGGGCTTCGTACAAACCGTCCGGGGTGCATATTTGTGCTTGCTCGGTACAGTGACTCCGCAAGAGAGAAAACGACAGAGACGAAGAAAGCGGGCTGTTCCGACTAGCATCTACCGTCCCCAGGAGCCGAGCAGCCTAGCGATTCGCGGCGCATGCTTTTTCAATGGGCGTCATGTTGGACGCGGCGCTAGCTTGAGAGAGCCCATAATACTGCTACTACTACTACTACTACTACTACTACTACTACTACTATTACTACTACTACTACTACTAATAATAATAATAAATAATATAATTATAAATAATATTGTTATCATTATTATTATTATTATTATTATTATTATTATTATTATTATTATTATTACTATTATTATTAAGAAGGGAAAGGCGCAGTATCTGTCACGTTTGTTTCTCTGGACACCTGAACCGCTTGCGCTGCCTCTGGGGGTAGAGATACTAGTCGGAACAGCCCTCTTTCTTCGTCTCTTCTGTCGTTTTGTCTCTTGCGGAGCCACCCTACCGAGCAAAATCAAATACGCGTCCGGGGTAATAAAGGCGGTCTTCTCTCGGTCGCCTTCGTCCACCTGTATCTGACAATAACCACTGCGTAAATCGAGCGATGAGAAGTATTTGGCGTGGCGCAGACGGTTTAGGGCGTCATCAATGCGCGGTAGAGGATAGTCTTTTTTCGTAACCTTGTTTAAACGGCGGTATTCAACACAAAACCATATGGTCCCATCTTTCTTCGCCACGAGGACAACAGGCGACGCCCATGGGCTCGTCGACGGCTGGATCACGTCGTCCTAGAGCATTGCCTGGACTTGTCAGCGAATTGCATCCCGCTTCTTTGGAGAGACCCGATAAGGCGACTGACGTAATGGTCTCTGGTTGTCGTCGACTATAAATTGATGCTTTGTGAGTGGTGTCTGTCTAACCCCGGATGTCGTTGCAAAACAGTCCCGAAAAGCGTCGATAATGGTCTCTAGGCAGCGTTTTTATTAGGCAAGAGGTCCGGATTGACGTCGGTTTTAACTGGAGTAGTCGGCGTTTCTAATGAGTTTGTGATTTCTGACAACGCATACTGCCCTGCGAATTCCGGGAGTTTTTCAAAATACGCAATCGTTGTTTTTCTCGCCAAACATTGCGGTTCGCCACCGAAGTTCGTTAACAAAAGCTCCATTCGCTTGTCCTTCAGTTAAATAAATCCTCTAGCTACACTGACTTGCCGACCCAGAAGTAGAGACATGTTGGCTTCGGCGATGCCACGAATTCCGTGCCTGTTATCGCACTCTACAGTCTGTTAGGTTTGGGTCGCGAGTGCCGGGGTAGCGTACCGCTGCCACCTGTTATTACGTTTGAGGCTCGCGTCGTCAGCCCACCGCTGACGCCAGTTGTTACATGCGGCGCGCGGCCCCTCGGTAGCGTTGGCCTGGCGGCTCCGTGGACGGCGGACGGCACCAAAGATGCCAGCAAAGACGAGGCGTCTTCTAACAGACACTCTCACACAGCTGGTGCCTAGCGTCGTCTCAACGGCGCGTCAAAGTAGTCTCTATCTCAGCAGAATCGGCCGCTGCTTTTTATAGTTTTTCCCGTTCACAGGAAAAGGGTAAACCCTCACAGGAAAGGGAGAGCCCGACAAGACGGGGCAAGATGGGATGACTCATCGCAGGTGGTCTGGTCGCATCTCCTCCACCTCCTGCAGATGGGCGAGGGCGGCGCACTCTCCCACGAGCTCAAGGCTTGGCCGGCGTTTGCACACACACGCACGCACACACATTTGGCGCGTGGCAGGATCACGTTGAGACTTGTCGGCGGGAGGAAGCGTTGCGCGGCCGATGAACGGCGCCCAAATGGCCGATCCGCTCGCGGTTCTGCCTGTTGCTATGCGGTGGCCGTGTCAGCTGTCCAGCTTCTCGGTGGAGAAACGTAACAAGTCACAAACATCTCGATCTCGACGGTATCTCAACGTGATCGTCACAGACTTGCAGCTCCGGTATGTGTTGCTGGGGTTCGGCCTCAAAAGTGCGGTGGGTGGCAAACGACACGATTAGGTCCTTAAAGTCGATCACAGCGCCATACTCATGGAGGAAATTTAAACCGAGTATCAGGTCTTTGGAGCGCTCGGAGAGCACAGCGAAGCCGCCGGGAAACGTCACGCCTCGGATCTGTATTCGTGAGGTACACAGAGCAATCGGTGTCACCACATGGCCGCCAGCTGTCCGAATCTGCGGCCCAGTCCAAGGCGTCAAAACCTTTCGGAGGGTCGGGGCTAGCCAGAAGCTCATTACCGAAACATCAGCGCCAGTATCCACGAGTGCATTTAAGTTATGGTTGTCGGCGGGTACTGTAATTTCAGTGGAAACCAACTTTTCGCAGCTCGTCGGTAGGCTCGTCGGGTCCAGTCGCCGTCGGTCGGCACGTCGCGGTAAATCTTCGGGTGGAGGCTCTTGACTCTGTACATCTGCGGCGGCTCTACCCCCGGAGGACGCCCTCTTTAGTTTTCCCGCCGAGGGGACGTGCCTCTGAACTGTCCAGAGGTCGATGGGTGGTTGGGAGAAGAGAACCTTCTTGGAGACGGGGATCGGGACTCGTATCGTTGTGCAGTCGGGTTCTGCACGCTAGCGGCCAAGTAGTGCTCGATCTCCGGTGGTCGCTCACCGTAGCGCGGTCGAGGTGCGTCGGGAGAAAAACCCCTGAGACCCATCTGGCGGTAGGGGCAGTCGCGCCGAATGTGGCCGGGTTCCCCACAGTGGTAGCACAATGGCCGTTTGTTTCGCGTTCGCCACACGTGCGCCTTACGGATGGCGGGCCTGAATTTCTGCTGTTGGACGGGCACAGCTGGGACTTGGTACTGCACAGGAGGTAAAGTAGCAACAGGAGGATTGGCTTGTGGCACAGGCGCAAGTTTTCGTAATACCTCGCTGTAAGTCATTTAATAGGGCTCTGGATGCGGGGCTACTGGAGGTGGCTGCACCACTAGGCGGATCTCATCCCGGACCACGTCCACTACTGCAGCGACGCCTGCCTGGGGAGCTTCAAAGCGTAGTTTCTGTAGCTCTTCACGCACAATGCTCCGCACGAACTCTCGCAATTCCTCAGCAGGCAGCGACCTAGGCGGGTAGTGATGGGTGGTTGCTACAGAAGCAAGTCGGCCGTACTGCGCGCTCCGCGCTTGCAAGGAGCGCTCGATACCCGTTGCCTCTTTCGTAAATTCCACCACAGTTGTCAGAGGGTTGCGAACAAGTCCGGCAAACAACTGCTCCTTTACACCCCGCATTAGGTGGCGCACCTTCTTGGCCTCAGGCATAGCTGGAACAGCCCGATTGAAGAGTCGCGTCATGCCTTCAATAAACATGGCAACACTTTCATTTGGCGGCTGCGATCTTGAGTGCAGGGCGAGTTCGGCTCTCTCTTTCCTCTCGTCGGAACGAAATGTCACCAACAACTCTCGGCAAATAGCTTCCAAGGTGGTAAAAGAAGCTTCGTGATTCTCGTACCACGTTTTGTCCGAATCCAGCAATGCGAAGTAGACGTTTTGTAGCTTGCGCTCACCGTCCCACTGGTTGAAGCCAGCCACACGGCCGAAACTGGCCAACCTGTCTTCAACGTCCTCGAACCTTATCACGATGGAACGAAGGTGGTGACCGAGGTGTGTGTAGGACAAACAGCGGTACCGCTGCAGCCTGCTGAGGAGGATGGCTACCCGAGTTAGACGTCATGAGGTGGTGTTCTCACGCCACTGAACTCAGGCTGTAGACCTCGCAGACGATGACTCTCCTTGTGGACAGGTGTTGTATCCACGTGCTCGGAACTGGTTTCAAAGGTTCCTTCGAAGTCAGCGTACATGGGACGAAACCCGGTGGCTCTACTAAACGTCACCGTCAAACAGCCAGAAGGTTAGAAGGTGGGTTTATTCACAGTGACGCGGCAAGGCTGGAGGGAGCTCGAGAGAGAGAAGACGAAGAAGGCCGGGGTCACTAGCGTGGCTAAGGCCAGCAAAAACCTCGGTAATCCGGTCTGGCCGCATGACGACGCCACAAGAGTGATTAGTAATGCGGCAATAATCAGCCTGACTATACCCACTGCAGGGCGAAGGCCCTCCCATATTCCTCCCATTAACCCAGTCCTGTGCTAGCTGCATCCACTTGACCCCTGCGAACTTCTTAACCTCCCTCCCATCCCACGTTAAAGTGGGCTATGTGAGACACCCAGTTCGGATGTATGTTCCAAGACCTGTTCAGTGCCACAAATGCCACAAGATCGGACATGTGAGCGCCGTTTGTCGAAATGAGGTATCCTGCCGTCGATGCGGCGTTACGCATCCTCATGACGCATGCCAGACGGAGACTGTAAAGTGTGCGAACTGCTCGGGTGCCCATGAAGCGACGGCTAAGGACAGTCCTAAAATTCGGGATGAAAAACGTATACTAAAAAAGATGGTGAGAGATAACTCGACTCATCAAGAAGCGGCCGCGTCTATTCGTCGTCGCAAGCACCGTTCCCGACGCCGACACAAGGAATCGGAAGACAAGCCTAGCCTGGATAAGTCAACTTCAGAGTTAACGTCAGCTCAGGTGCCACAACAGATTGAGTCTAATCCCGTTAAGAGTACTCTTGCTGTAATGTCGCAGACAGTGTCACAGGCCAAGGATCAGACAAAGGCTGTTGTATTACTTACCGCCTCTGATGCTGAGTGGCCAGCTCTACCATCAAAGGCCAACGCCAGGCCTAATCCCAGTTTGGTTGCCACACGTATTGAAAATTCTGACAACCCCCACAGCCAGGAGGTAAAAGAAATGCTGGAACAGCTGGTTCGTTCAATGCGGGTGCTGCTCTCCAGCATCAACACGCAAACAACAAAGTTTTCTGTTCAGTTTTTGGACGCATTTGAGCCGCTCTTGGCGGCATTGCAATAATTCACAATGGCGCAACAAACTAACCCCACCTCTGTGACGATGCACTTGCGCCGCAGTGTAGTGATGCAATGGAATGCCCGAGGCCTGCGTGGTCGGCTGAGCGACTTCCGACAGCGGGTACAGAAGTACCGCTTTCCTGTGATTGTGATCTGTGAGCCCAACATGCCGGCTGCTTTCCGCCTTTCTGGATATGTTCTGCTATGGTCTAGAGAAGCAAACGAAACAAGCAAAGTGCTGGTATGTGTACGCCAAGACATTGCGCACGTCCGCCATGCCCTGCAGCCCCACAACACGAACCACTACATTTGTTTGACGTTAACCCTGAAAGACGAGTATGTTCTGTAATTGGCGCTTATATTCCACCGAGGGATGGCTTGGACAAATCATATCTATTTTCAACAATCCAGTGTTGTGCAGCTCCTCGTATTATTGTGGGGGACTTTAATGCTCACCACCCTCAGTGGGGTAGTGCAATAATGAGCAATAGAGGAAGAGACCTGGCAGACTTTATGCATACGCAAGATCTCGTCAATATAAACGACGGCTCACCGACCTTTCTGCGCGGAACAACCTACAGCAGCTGCTTGGATGTGGCGTTTGTTTCCAGAAGCCTCCATCCCTCCGTTTCTTGGTGTAGTGATGTGGAAACACATGGGAGTGATCACATACCAACGTAAATATGCATCAAGTGGTTTGCACCTGCCACTTCAACTCGTGTGCAATACACAGACTGGCCCGCCTTTAGGGCAGCGGTGGAGACTTCCAGCGTGAACCTCCAGTCACCATCTCAAATAGAGGGACTCATTACTTCCTCTCTCAGTGAGAACACTCGCTATGTTAGTGTGCCGGTGTCAGTGTCCAGCATCAACGTGGAATTCGAGCGGCTTCGCGCGATCCGTCGGCGGGCTGAAAGGAAGTACAGAAGAACGAAATCCGCGCAAGATCTCGCACTTTCTCGTCGAGCTAAACGACAAGTTTTGCGTCACCTGGAGAGGTTAGGACAGTTCTGCTCATCACTGGATCCCCGTAAGCCCCGGTCGCGTATCTGGCATGTTGCGAGAAGCTTGCGCACACCTCCGCGAGAAAGGCACCCTTTTCCTGCCCTGGCTCTTTACCAACGCCGCAATGAAGTTGACGTAGCTGAAGATTTTTGTAAAATGGTTGTGGGCACAAACCAGGCACAGTTACCAATTTCAGACTCCGCTCTTGCTCCTTGTCAACATTCATCTGCACCTGGTCCTGACGGGATTACTTATTCAACCTTATCGAACCTAGGCAAGGATGGTAGAACTGCACTACTTAATTATTTCACTGATATATGGGCTTCTAGTACTGTTCCTGAACAGTGGAAAAGTAGCCGCCTGGTTGCTCTTTTGAAGCCTGGAAAGCCTCCTCTTGAACTTACCTCATACCGGCCAGTAGCCCTAGCAAGCTGTGTTGGAAAAGTTATGGAGCGCATGGTGCTGGCAAGACTTGAGTGGTATCTAGAGAGTAATGATCTTTATCCGAATATGATGACTGGATTTCGCAGCGGACGCTCTTCCATTGACAGCGTCATCGACCTTGTGGCGACAGTAGAACACGAAAAGCGTCACCGTCGACTAGTAGCTGCTGCATTTTTAGATATAAAGGGAGCTTACGACAACGTCCTCCATGAAGCTATTCTTGATGGACTTGACAACGTGGGAGTTGGTGGCCGGCTGTACTTGTGGATTGTAAGCTATCTCAGCGGCCGCTCTGTCTACATGACTACGCCTGAAGGAGATACTACCCACTTTCAGGTCGGTCGTGGAGTTCCACAGGGAGGAGTTCTCATCCCAACTTTATTTAACGTTGCGCTAATTGGCCTGGTGAGTGAACTGCCAACTAACATCCACATAAGTGCATATGCTGACGACATCTGCATGTGGGCCTCTGGTTCGACGCGCCCACAACTACGTGCGAGACTGCAACGAGCTGTGTCATCAACATCGATGTACTTATGGCGTCAAGGTTTATTTTTAGCGGCAGAAAGGTGTGCAGTGATCGTGTTTACGGGAAAATGTGTCAGCCGCTACCCGATTACCCTTTATGGAGTCGTAATACCATACGTCTTCAGGTACAGATTCTTGGGAGTAATTATTGACCACCGACTATCTTGGTACAGTCTCCCAGTACTCTCTAGTATGAGCATTTCCTGCTTGCGGACTTTAGAGAGCGTGCAAGCGCAGGCACTGAAAATATGCCTTGGACTGCCCAGATGCACCTCTAACAAAGGCACAATTGAAGAGGCACACGCTCGCCCAATGTCCATATACTTGTCACACGAACCACTTCGTGTATATTTACGAGCACTTACAAGACACCGTTTTCACCCACTCAGCAAGATTCTGGATGAGAGGCCAGACTGCAGTTTTACTAGTGCACTCCGCTGCCATCAGTCGCAAATACCGACAGGATATGCCCTCCCATATCGTCCCACCCAACCCCCATGGACGATGGATAAACCTTTGGTGCACCTTCGTGTTCCCAGAATACTAAAGAAATCAATGGTACCAATTAGTGGACTCAAACAACTTACTCTGGCATACATCTGGTCAGAATATCCCAGTTATATTCACGTATACACCGATGGATCTGTGTCAGCACAGGCATCCGCTGCAGCTGTGGTCATACCAGCTCAGAAAACGACTCTGCATTTCCTTTTGGGACATACCTCTGCATCAACCGCTGCCGAACTTGTAGCCATTCGGGAATCTATTCGCTATGTATGTGGGGAACCACCTCAAAAATGGTGTATATTCACGGACTCGAAGACTGCATTACAAATTTTGGATAACTTCTTACGCCACACTGCCTATCAGTCCCTGGCACTAAACATTATGGAGCTCATCACATCTGCCCAGCTGCAAGGCCACATAACAATGTTTCAATGGATTCCTGCCCACTGCGGCCTCCATGGGAATGAGCAGGCCGATGTTGAAGCGAAAAGTGCATTCATCAATGGCTTCCAAACAGCTGGGCCTTTTTCAAGAGCGGATACGACGTGTCTTCTAAAGAGCAGCTTACTGGGCTCAACCAGACACCCGACACATCCGTCTAAGAAGGCTCGATCGAACGTTTAAATTTAATGTTCCGCGTGATATTCCGCGTCATCAGACATGCTTGATACATCGACTTCGTTTAAACGTGGCTTTCACGCGCAAGTACTTACATTTAATTGGACAGATGGACTCACTGGAATGTTCAACTTGTGGCATCCCAGAGACTGTAGACCATGTATTATTGGTGTGCCCAGAATATGCGAACGAAAGAAATGCGCTAGCTGCTTCCTTGAAGCGTTTAGACAACAGGCCTCTTTCGGAGGAACTGCTGCTGGGCGCTTGGCAGGACAAGGGAAGGGCGTCCAGGCAGTGCGCGCTCTTTGCCGTTATTTGAGCGCCAGCTGACTTGATTCACGTTTGTAAAGCAAGCTGCTGTGTCTGTATATATATTTCATATGCCTTCTCCCACATCGTCACCCATCATGACCTTCTTTCTTCTCTCCTTCCCCTTCCCCAGTGCAGAGTAGCAGGCCAGATTTAAATTATTCGGGCCAACCTCTCTGCCTTTTCCTTTCAATAAATCCATCTATCTATTAACCTCATTTGCCCAACTAACTGTCTGCCGCCCCCTGCTACGCTTTCCTTCCCTTGGAATCCAGTTTGTTACCCTAAGCGAACATCGGTTTTCCTCTCTTCGCGCTACATGTCTTACCCATCCCCATTTCTTCTTCTTGATTTCCACTAGAATGTCAGTAATTTCAGTTATTTCTCTGACCCACTCTGCACTTTTCCCATCTGTTAATGTTATCCCTATCATTTTTCTTTCCATAGCCTTCTGTATTGCCCTCAACTTAAGTAGAACCCCCTTTGTTAGCCTCCACGTTTCAGCCCCATAGGTAAGTACAGGTAAGATGCAACTGTTGTATATTTCCCTATTGAGCGATACCGGTAAGCTGCTAGCCATAATTTTGGAGTGCTTGCCAAATGCGCTCCATACCAATCTTATCATTCTTGTTATTTCCATGATCCGGATCTGCGGTTACTACCTGTCCTAAGTAAACATATTCCGTTTTCAAGTCTACCTTTCCTGTCTAGGTCATCAATCATTATTTGCAGTTCATCCCCTCAGCAAATCGCAGATTACTGATGTATTCTCCATCTACCCTTATCCATAACTTTTCGCATTCCAAGGGCCGTATCCAGCGGAGGTTCCTTTCGGGAACCGTTCTCTTTCAAGATGACGTCAATTTGACGTCAGCAAGGCAGCGGGTGCCTCCTCACGGCGAAGACGGGAAAGTCAGCGGCCAATCAGCAATGGCCGCAGATCGTAGGCGTGTCCATCACGAGCATGCGGCTTTTTCTGGTACCAAATACTTGTACCAAATTGGTGTTAAGCACGAAATAAATCTAATAATTACATAGTAATGCAAACTAGTGAATAATAGACTGAAATATTCTTAGAAGCATCCTGTTAACAACTGCCAAGCAATTATCTTGGCTCATGAGTACCTTGCTTCGCCGCTAGATGGTGTTGCGCGCGCGGCGGCGTCGTCTGCTTTCTCGCTCGCTGTGAAGTTTTTGTAAGTTCTGCCTTTCGCACAGAGTGGCAAATATCCTAATAACGATGTCTACAACGCCCATAGTATGCAGTCCGAATCACGCTAGCTCTTTGACGGAGGAGTTGCTGCCGCCGTTGCGAGTACGAACGAGCTGCTTGATACCGGCACCGCGCCGGCGCGTCCGCGCCTGCCTATGTAGCGGGGCAGCGTCCGTAGCCTTATCGGCCGCTCAAGCGTCGTGAGTATGCGCGACCTTTCCGTGAATAGCTGTCAATGTAGGACGCAGCCGATCACACATGGAATCCGACTGTACTCGACCCAGTCAGCCACCGTCTGCTCCCCTTCCGCTGATGTAGAAGGAGGGAAAACTCAGCCCGCACTTACGGACGCGAATTATTTGTCTCTACGACTGCCGGATTCAAATGGTCGCACTGCTGTTGGCCGAGAGCTCCCGATCGCAAAGTAGCGATCGAAGCGCGTAGAGCACCTTTGCTTCTGACGGCAGCCCGGCATGCCCCTTCGTCTCCACTTCGCTTCGCGATCGGCACGCAGCCTTAGCCAGTGTTGCCGCAAAACCTCCTGAGACATGTAGAAGGCGTTGTCTCGTTTTTCTTTTTTTTTACTGCGTCAGTTTACTAAACCCGCAAAGCGCTGCCCAAAACACACACACACACACACACACAAAAAAAAAAAGGATACCACGGCCGTACTCAAGCAGCTGCGCGGCGCGCGCCGTCGCTCGACTACGGCCATGAGGCGCCACAGCGAGCGCAGAGCGGTTCCATCTCGAAGCAGACCAACTCGTCGCGGTTCCTGCGCCGGCCGGCAAAAGGGTTCCTTTCGGAGCGGTGGCCCCGCCCCGTGCCGCTCCGTGACGTAGGCGAAAAACGTGGAGCCGCCTCCGGAAGTTTTGGGGGTCACGCCGGGCGTGACGCAGCAACCAATTAGGAGCGGCGAAAGGAACCAGTTCCCGAACGGAACCGTCGCGGGATCTGGCCCCAAGTCTCTGAATGCTTCTTCTAAGCAGGTTGTGAATAGTAGTGGGGAGATCGTGTCTCCTTGCCTAAGGTCATAGAGGTACCTTATTGGAGGGATATGATCCACGCGCATAATGACCTTCGCCCCATCGCACTTTAGTAGCGAGCCTAAAGCCCCTCAATAAAGTAAAAGTAGCGCCAACATGTGAAGTTTGCCGCCCGCCTCCTCTCCTGCGCTCTCCTTCGTCGTTCGACCCTCTCATTGGCCGAGCGCCGTCACGTGAGCGCGCGCGCTTTTTTTTTTTGCTGGGCGTGCAGCTTCCTCCTTTCCAGCGGGGCGGGCGGCGCGCGCGCGGCACATATCGCCGTGTGTTTTGCTGCCACGCGGACTGCTACTAAATCGTACCCGCTGGCTATTTAATTTTTTTTTCAAGCATGTTGCGCTCTTTGGCCGGCGGCTGATAGAAGCACGGTGGTGAAGGCGAGTTCAACCAACGCAGACATCGCGTACAAATGGTGTCACGCACTGACAGTTGAAAACGGAACCGTTTCAGCGCAAAATATAAAAAAAACTGCTACCACGCTTCTCAAGTTTCACGGTAGCTTACAATTCAGTCCAACCTGCAAAGAAACCACACAGACTGCAGCTTCCGCAGCCTAGTTAATTTTTTTTCAAGCATGTTGCGCACTTTTGTCAACGGCTGACGGACTCAAGGAGGTGAAGGCGAGTTAAATCGACGCCAAAATCGTGTACGTATGGTGACACACCATGGCAGCTGAACACGGCACCGTCCCAACGCCAAATATAAAAAAAAATAACTGCTACCTCCCTCCCCAAGTCTATCGGTAGCTCACAAGTCAATGAAAGCTGCAAAGACTCCACACAGACTGCAGCTTCCGCCGCCTATAGTTAATTTGATCTGCAGCTGAAGTTGAAAATACATGGAAGACAGCTGCTGCACACTTCTCAAGTTTACCGGCAGCTCGCAATCCAGTCAACGCTGCGAAGAAACCATACACAGACTGTTAAAAATTGTTCCTGTCAGCCGCCTAGTTACAAATTTTATAAAGCATGCCGCTGAGTGGCCAAATGTGACGAACTACGGACACACGGAGATGACGGCGAGTTGAACCAACGCCGAAATCGCGTATATGTGGTGTATGACACTCACAGCTGAAACTATTCTGGCGGGAAATCCCTGTCAACATTCGGTAATTATGTTTCAGCAATGAGTAATATTTTAACCTGAACACATTGCGACAAAATGCAACGCTCTGGTGAGACCCGGCGCACGGCCGCCTCGATCGGAGCGCGTGCGGCGCTGATCGAGACGGCTGTGAAGGGCGCCTGCTCCGGAGAGCGCACGCTAGTCGCGCACCCCGTAGGTGGAGCCACTGTCGAAATGCGAGAGGAAGAGCGGCGCCGCCGGAGGAGGAGAGAGGAGATGGCGCTACTTTTAGTTTATTGAGGGGTTTTAAGCGAGCCTCGGTGCGCGCGCCCCCCTCCGCCGCTCGCGCGCATCGAGGCGCCCTAAATTTTAGTGGTCGATGCCCTCTAGGAGGCGGTTAAGAGTGGCTGTTCCTGGCTCTACCAGAGTGGAACTTGTTGGTCTACGCCGCTGGCGGCGGAGGCTAGCCTGCCACCGAATTTTTATCTGTTGTAAGTCGTTATTGCACCCGCCACTGCTGAGGTGGTGGACGACGGCTGTTGCGGCGCGCGTCTTTCTCTCGCTGTTTTTTTTCTTCTCTACTTTCTCTCTGCTGTCCGCACGAGGCAGCGGAGGTGGCTCAGCTACAGAGCCAGTAGCAGGCCCGTGCATTTTTTTCTTCTTTCTTCCTACAGCCACAACAACAACTCGTTCTAACTACTCATCTCGAAAATATTTCCTTATAACATGTATGCAGGCCTCGGCAATTATATGGCAGTACATACTATATCTTCTTGCAGTATGCTTCTCAACAAATTAATAAAAAGGTACCAGGTATGATACACTTTATGATAAAGGCGACTATGGAAGCATAAGCAGCGGGCTACCAAATTTATTCGAAAACTTCACGCCAAGTTTCTAGCTTCGCTTCGTTGAATTGCATAACCTTTTGAAATCAACACTCCAGCGCCTCATAACGCTGCACATACCATCCATTACCACAAGTGAGGGAGCTAGTTATTTGTGGTTTAATGTACCGTTAATACGACTTGATACCGAAACAAACATTACTTTGCACGGCTAAACTTACTAACCCTTCTTCAGCATAGGCTAAGTATTACAACGCCGATAAACATCTCAATGCACAAGCTTCAGAAAACAAACGTCACCATTTTACAACTCTTTTTCATTTATGTTATAAAGTAACCAAGAATGACCATCCTGCTTAAGACCCTAATGTCATTTTCCTCTGTGACGGGTGCGACAACTCCGGTATTGAATCTGATGTGATTAATATGCTTAACTCTGCGCTTCTTCTGTCTTTACCAATTAACCCACTGATAATTTTCCGGGCATACCATCTTTTTTACTATCGGGTTGTGGAAAACACCAGTTGAATGCCATGGGATTTCAAAACTTTTGACTGATTAAAAAGTACTTCGTCCTCGGCTATTGATGACGTTTATACAAAAGTCCGTAAGAATGTAAAAATACATGCAGTGCCATTCTATCACTTATGTTCCAGCCATCCCTTATAGCAAGGTTATTGCCATGGGATTGCCTGATTGGTAAAGTGATTTCAACGTACAAAAAGTAACTGTTCATTATTGATCAATTATCGCCCAATTTCACTCACAAACATTTTTTTCAAAATCGCGGAGCATATTATATATTCACACGTTACTGCTTTTCTAACCTGTGTAAATATTTTTGATATTATCCAGCACGGTTTAGTCAAAAGAGCTAATGAGTAATTCAACTTCCTCTCTCTCTACATGATTTCAACTCATACTTAGACCGCAATATTCCTTTGATGCGTTCTTCCTAGATTTTTAAAAGGGGTTTATAAAGATCCTCTCTGCCATTTAAATCATAAACTGGCCCATCTCAGTTTTCAACAGTTTAATCATTGAGTGGATCTGTGCACAATTTCCAGACTGCCAGAAGTTCGTCTATGCTCTCACTCACCACCGCTCTTGCGCCTGCAGTCTGGCGTCTTCTAGGGCTCTGAGCATAGGCTTCCTTCCCTTTTTAATACATATAAATAATCTTACACAATGCATTCCTTTACATATCCAACTGTTCGCGGATTATTGTGTCATTTATAGCCGTTTAAAACATTCTTCAGATAATATCATCTTCAGAATGACATTTGTAAAGTGTAGAATTGGTATGACAGATGGGCAATGTTCCTTAACCTTTCCAGCACGTCATTGATTTCCTTTCATTGTCGTCCACATTCTGCCTGTCTTCATACAGTATGCCCAACTCGCCTGTTTATTCCATAGATAATTACAAGTATTAGGCGATCATATTTCTAGCGACCTAAATTGGACTTTCCATATCACTCACATTATCAACTCTGCAAACAGCGTCTTTTGGTACCTCCACCACTACCTTTCACTAGCAGCCGGTTCTCTTAAACCAATATCCTACAAAACATTGGCCAGACCGAAACTTGTATACACTCTGTTTAAAATTCCCATCAGACCAACCCAATTATTGTCATTGAGTAAGTGCAGAATCGTGCAGGTGGGTTTATCTCGTTTGACTATTTTTCCTACGCGAGCATTACAGGACCTAAATCACAAGTGCAGTTACCAACGCTAGTCATCCGTCATAAAATAGCTCCATTTATGTTTATTCCATAAGTTCTTTCACAATATAGTAGCAGCCAATAAAATCATCCCACGCTTCCATCGCATTCCCCGCCATAACCACTCGATTAATGTCTACCTTGAACGTGCTATTACTATAAAATTCCAGCAAACATTCTCTTTAAATCTGCCCTCGGCT
The DNA here is from genome assembly GCF_055883805.1 of Amblyomma maculatum. Classification (NCBI taxonomy): domain Eukaryota; kingdom Metazoa; phylum Arthropoda; class Arachnida; order Ixodida; family Ixodidae; genus Amblyomma; species Amblyomma maculatum. The sequence goes on from NC_139346.1 coordinate 123,615,812, forward strand.
AGGCATCCGACAGAAGCAGCCAAGAGCAGACACCTTGAGCTATTTAAGACTGCCATTGGGGAAGCGGATTCTTCATTGTAATTCTCTGTCCATACTATTTATTAATATATGTTTCGCCTTGCGTTGTTATCACCCCGGCTCCCGCAAATTCCCGTGAAGGAACTTTGAAGAACAATAAATATGAATAAATAAAATAAAGATTGCATCTTGCAAATATTTTGCATGTAAGCTAAATCATATTTGTGTTTAGTTAATATTGTGTTGACGTCCCTATGGTGAAATTTTTTTTGGGACTTACCGAACCTGAGAGGAAATATGGTTGCCCCACAAAGTCGAGAAGGGGAATCCGATGCGCAGCCAAGACGTTCATCACAAAAGAGCCCGATGGGTTTTGTAATGGCCTTGCGCATCCAGGGAAACAAATGTTTCTCGCAGTTGTAAATATTGCGCCTGTCCGAAGTTGCTTCTGCAAGAATGCTTCCATTCTTCGGCGGCAACAGGTGTAAAGGTCTTAAATCAGTTCGTTAGATGTGTTCGGTTGATTTTTTAATATTTTGGTTGTAGTGAGTATGCCTTGCGAATCGCCCGATTAGACTGATTTATTTCGTACGTTAAGCATAGCCTCCGTGGATAGTACGCCCCGTTAAGGTTTCTGACAGATTTTTAGTGTCTCCATCTAGGCAAAGCTAAACATCGCACTATATTTCAGTATGACCTTTCTCTATGAGAGCATATCAGCACCATCGTGAACGTTTGTATGTCTGAAGCTCTTTCAGGCCAATTTTCTGCTTCACAGACAACTAGTCGGCTATCATTGTGCTAAACTGAAATCTGTGCTGAGCATACGTCATTCGTGTCGAGAATTGTGGCTGGTAGTGGTGTTTAAGCAAAATTTGATTTTTATTTTCGTGAAAGGAAACAAGGTTACGGGTGTAATACCTTTACCTAATAAGAACAGCGGCCTCCTCATCATCTATCCCGCAGATTGCGTAGAACTAAGCTTAGTTATTTGGAATGACTACTGGTAAAAGAGGATCCCGAAACACGTTTCTGCGGACGCCTTACAAACGTGACATTTTGACGCCAATATTATAGAAGTTGGTTAAATAAAAAACTTCTCAGCTGCTGTAATGAAGGGCGTTGCGCTTGCGCTGGAGACATTTTAGCATTGCGGGTAATTGTTCTTCACCCTTTTTTCTTTTGCAAACCGTCAACGTTACGTAAATGTTAGATGCCCAACTAATAGCGAGACACAAAATGCTTTTTTTTTTTTTTGCGAAGTTTATTGCCTCAGGGCATAGGAGGAATGTCATGATGGATGAGGGATGTGGTCAAATAAATGAAAAAAGGTTGGCTGATGCAATGAAATCGAGGAGTGAACGATGATGCGGTCCCAGTGTCCAAACAGCATATGACTCCGGATTATGGGGGGAGAGGCCAGCTGCCACTAGGTGCCGGATCCGCGTTGGCTTCAACGCTGGGCAATCCCACAGTAGGTGATGGATGTCTGCTTCTATATTTTTAGACTTGCAGATGGGGCACCCAGGGTGTGGATATAAATACCGAAATTGTGGCCACTTTCGGATCACTGCTGGTGTTAGGGCCACCCCAACTCTAATCCTCCGAAGCGCCACCTCCTCTGCACGGGTTAGACCGCGGGGGAGGCTTACCGTACACGGAGGTATAAGAGCACGTGTACGGCGCCGGAGGTGCTCCTTTCTTGTTAAAAGCAGGGTGGCATTGTCTAATTTTATGAGGTTTGGCGATGTCGATGTAGAGTTTGATAGGCGGGTTGCAGCATCCACTTGGCTTTGAGCACTTAAAAGGTCACGCGGGGTCCATTCAATACGAATTGGATTTGGTATGCGAGCCGCTAGACTGTGTATGTTCTGGCAGATTTCCGGGCTTCTGCTAACTCGTCTAAGTAGCTTTGTCACCTGGAGGGCATCTGTACGTATGATAATACGGGCCGTGGGAAGCATGGGAATGGCGGTCACAGAGCGAAGCGCCTCTTGCACTGCAAGCAGTTCCGCACAAAAAGAAGATGGAAGTTCAGGTAATTGAAATGTTGACGTCTTGTTCAATGAAGATTTGCTAGGACAGTAAACTGCTGTTATCACTTCACAGGCTTTGATGCTTGCGTCGACGTAAATTATAATGGAACCATGTGGCAAGCGGGCGTCTTGTTCCATAATTCGGTCGCGAAGTGACGACGCCGTTTCCTGTGTTCTTGGTCGGCGTAAATCAGTCGGCTTATTATCGCTCAGCTGTACAAAACGCCAAGGTGGAAGAACTGGCAGTGGCGGTGGTAGTAGCTAATGTTTCAAAGAATAAGCCTTCAGAGCACACGTTGCGTGAGAGAGTGTGGCCTTAAGCTTGCGTGCGTCACGTCGTTGCTGCACCAGTTCCTCTATTGTGTTTAGTTGTGCGTTTTCTTGGAGTGCCACGATTGGTGTAATGCGAGGGAGGCAGGTGATGACCCTCATTGCCTCTCGATTTATAGCCTCAAGTCGATCCCATTGTGCCCTTGTTAAATGCTGAAATTGGGCTTGATAAACAAGGCGCGGTTGCACAACTGCCCGAACCAACTGTCTCGCAACATCTGAGCGAGCGCCGCCCATTTTTGGAGCAATGCGTCTAATCAAACCCAGTGTCTGTAACGCCTGTTTTTTAGCGCCAGACAGCCATGTAGTTCCAGTTCCTGACTCATGAATTGTTAAGCCCAATATTTTTACTGTTGGACTTTCTTGAAGTGGGGTTCCGGATAGATGTAGACGAATAGGAGTTGTCGATAGTTTACGGCGGCCCCAGCGGTTGGCGACTGATATGAACGTAGTTTTACTGGCGGAAAGTTCAAAGCCAATGGAAGATGCATATGTGCACGTAATATCTAAGCTGATTGCAGGGCTGATGATTGAGTCAGTAGGTCGTTGTGTGTGCTCCACACCGTGATGTCATCAGCGTATATTAAGAATTTAACATCAGAAATTTCATGTAACCGCCATGCAAGTGAGATAAACGCAATATTAAATAATGTTGGTGACAACACCGATCCCTGGGGTACGCCGCGAAGAGGGACAAATGATCCTATGGCCTCGTTATTTAGGCGTATTGCGAATTGTCTATTTTCAAGAAAAGATTTTACAAAATTGCGTACTCTAAGAGGTAAATGAAGCATGTCAATTGAATCCAGAATGGCAGCATGACTGATATTATCGTAAGCCTTCTCTACATCCATGGCGAGGACGGTGCGTACATTGTGGCTGCGTGTTGATGATAATACGGAGGACGCCAAGACATCCAATCCGTCTTCTGTGCCTATAGATGGTCGAAAGCCTATCTGGGCCGGGTGGTAGAAACCGTGATGTTCAAGCCAGCACGAGATTCGTGTGGCGAGCATTTTCTCAGCAATCTGCAAAATGCTTTTAAGAGGAGCAATAGCTAAGTGCCGCATATTCATCGGGCCAAAATATTTGTGCTCCTCGTTCCAGAATTATGAGTGCCTGCTAAACTGTAATGGGAGAGCTCCGCATTCTCCTTTTTATCAGTGTGTGCGCGCGCGCGGGTGTGTGTGCGTGTGGGGGTGGTTAACGATATTAGGCGCAACGACGTGATTACGGCCACATGTCACGTGTGAGCTCACGGTGTACGATATACAATTGGGTGAACTGACGTTCTCTTCCTGTTGATATCGGTATTGGAAAATAGCAATAGGCGCGTTCGACGAATATGTGCTTATACATTTTTACAATACGGTGGGGCTTCTGTTTTTGCCAGGAAACTCCGGCAAAATCACTGGCAGAGCTGTGAATATTTGCCCACATGATGGATTCAGTTATTACGATTAATATCTGTCACAATCTGGATACATGAGGAGACTAAGCAAAAAATTTTACAGACCGCTACCGAAGGGTACCAGATTTCACGTCACTAAGCATATTTATAGTTTGCACGTTCTCCATTTATTATTTAAACGCACAACCAACGTTTACTTAAGTAAAGTACCGGAGCGCAAGTAGGAACCGGTGGAGTTAAGATAACGGCTATCAATTGCGGACAACGCTCTCAGGCGAGGTGGAGAGCCGTAATGAGAACGCTAGATGTATGTTGGAAGCGAGGGTATAGAGAACAAAACTAATAGCAGACTGCACGAAAAGTCCATGCTCAACATGATGTTATTGTTCGTGCTACCGTATATCATACAGCACGAACCAGACGTGTTGCTCTGTAAACAATATAAAAGCTTCATCATCAGAAACGCACGCGTGCGAGCAAAGTTTATGTGTAGTGTGTACACTCTTACACTCCTACACTGAATATTTGCATTACCACTAACGCGCGCTATTTACTGCGTTTTTCGTCCCTGTCGTTCGCAAGGCGAAGGCACTTTTTGGGCCATCAGAAAGGACTCATACATTCAGATTTTTCTCAAGATATATTTAGAATATATTTCTTCCTTTCTTTTGTCACAGTGTCAGCGCGTGCAGATGTGCATGCTGCGTCTTTTATCTTTCCTTTGCGGGTGTAATCAGCTACGAGCGAAGATCCTGTAGATACAGAAAAGAAAGGCTGCCTCTTGTGCGGTTGACACTGTTCGATGCCTTCATTACATGCCATGATTCATGGGTCTTTTTTGAGAATTGGTCTTGATACCAAGAGCGGGTGTTTCTTAACACTTTATTCTCTTTTGGAATGCTTAGGCTACATTGGTGGATTCTCTTGTGAAGTTTCGTACCGTCTTTGCCAAAAGTAACCAGGCTGATCCGAAGGCTGCCGGAGCAAGCGCGCGGCCGTGTGGCGGCGTTACGCTCGCTGTGGTTTATCGGGGCCTTCGGATCAGCCTGGTTACTTTTGGCAAAGACGGTACGAAACTTCACAAGAGAATCCACCAATGTAGCCTAAGCATTCCAAAAGAGAATAAAGTGTTAAGAAACACCCGCTCTTGGTATCAAGACCAATTCTCAAAAAAGACCCATGAATCATGGCATGTAATGAAGGCATCGAACAGTGTCAACCGCACAAGAGGCAGCCTTTCTTTTCTGTATCTACAGGATCTTCGCTCGTAGCTGATTACACCCGCAAAGGAAAGATAAAAGACGCAGCATGCACATCTGCACGCGCTGACACTGTGACAAAAGAAAGGAAGAAATATATTCTAAATATATCTTGAGAAAAACGCAGTAAATAGCGCGCGTTAGTGGTAATGCAAATATTCAGTGTAGGAGTGTAGGAGTGTACACACTACACATAAACTTTGCTCGCACGCGTGCGTTTCTGATGATGAAGCTTTTATATTGTTTACAGAGCAACACGTCTGGTTCGTGCTGTATGATATACGGTAGCACGAACAATAACATCATGTTGAGCATGGACTTTTCGTGCAGTCTGCTATTAGATTCTCTTTTGGAATGCTTAGGCTACATTGGTGGATTCTCTTGTGAAGTTTCGTACCGTCTTTGCCAAAAGTAACCAGGCTGATCCGAAGGCTGCCGGAGCAAGCGCGCGGCCGTGTGGCGGCGTTACGCTCGCTGTGGTTTATCGGGGCTCGTCAGCTCCGAGGGTACAACAGCTGACGTAACTTCGTACCCTCTCTCGCCCGTTGGATGATAAAAACTAGGCGCGTATGATGTGCGGGCTGCGGTTTAAGGCATGCGAAGCCTGGTTGTGACCAGCGAGGGCGCTCAGTATGCGACGAACCTATTCCCTCTTTTCGGCAACTGCAGAAAACAGAAAGGCAGGTGATAGTAGATACGGTGGACTCTGGTTGTTCGTTTTTAGGACGAATATATGCTAGGTTTGCCTGACAGTGTTGCCCTGGAATAAGGGTTCCGCGAACGAGAAGGTAATCATATGCATCTAATGGCTAAGCGTGAGAAAGGTTTCATTATAGTTCGTTACTTAAAAGAAAACTTACCTTCAAGCAAATGCAAGAATTTGTTAGAATCAATCATTGCATTTATTTATACACAGCCTCCCCAAGGGGTTAACACAATTTAACAGGCCTAAAAGAGAGATAAGGTGGCTTGATAGGGTTAACAAGCTTTCCCATATCTTTGTACCGGAGTCATGGCCCTTAAACTGGCAGTACGCAAGGCACCACGGAGAAGACATATTGAAATTTCGAGGTGTGTTATCATTCTCTATTTTACAGGTGCATCAAACACGCCGCAAAGCGCAATTGTGCTGGTACGTTTCAGCAGCGGAATACAGAACACAAGCACGTATAATTATATAGCATGAAACGCGACTTATAATATCGGCTTCAGGGCGGTTGCCGAGAAGAGCGAATAGCCCCGTCACTATAACGAGCGCCCTCGCTGGGCACAACCAGGCTTCGCACACGTGAAAACCGCAGCCCACACATCATACGCGCCTAGTTTTTATCATCCAACGGGCGAGAGTGAAGGTGCAAAGTTACGTCAGCTGTTGTACCCTCGGAGCTGACGAGCACCGATAAGCCACAGCGAGCGCAACGCCGCCACACGGCCGCGCGCTTGCTCCGGCAGCCGTCGGAGCAGCCTGGTTACTTTTGGCAAAGACGGTACATCATTCTTGTGCTGCTGAATGGTTTCTTTAAGGTTTTGTTTTGTTAGAGGGTGGAAAACTGGACAAGGTGGCATTTATTCATCTTGTTGTGGCACCACAGGGACGAGGACAGACGCGGAAAGAGAGGCAGGATAAGGTGCTCTAAATTAGAACAAGATGCTCTGAATTAGCTCGCTTCGCCGCCGACGCAGAGAATTTTGTAAACAATGACTTCGGCTAGTTTGTAATCAACAACACAGAGTAAGATCGGAACCGAGCTATCGGTGACACTTCAATGAACTGATAGTCAATATACCCCTATACATGCAAGCGCTTTACTTCAACTAGTTAAATTGGGGTTATTTTACATTTCTTTCCACTAATATTTCCGATGAGTTTAAAATGCAATAGTAACCAAATAAGGGATTAGTGATTAATGCCGAAGTGCTTGTGCCCGAAACAGTATCCGCTTTAAAGCCTGCTGAATCTACGCACTATGACGTGCGTCAAAGCTTCGAAAGCGCGGCTAAAATGTACCTTTATTTTTTTTTTTTTGGCTACCAATTCAGGTCAAAAAAGATTTCAGCACACTAAGCCTGACATTTACTGCAAGTGCTACTCTACATCTTATCGTCTGCGATACTGAAACTCTTTGTTTAAAACCCGGCTTCCATTTTGTAGAGAGATCCGTATAGATGACGCGTCTATGCAGTAGTCGCCGTTTTTCTGTTTTTGTCGTGCGTATAAGATGAAATGTCTGTCAAAATAGTTTCATGTTTTGGTAACATAAAAATTTCGCCGATCATGAATCAGTACTTATTTTGTCGAAATTGTGTTGTTCATAATTCCGTATAACATGTAGGGAACTGTTTAAGCATCCGAAAATTTTTCTTCGTATAGGTTACAGTTGTGCGCCTTTAATCTTGTAAACAGGACTAGACTTTTGACAGCGACGTATGTAAACCATGATTTTGTGAAAAGATGACGCTTTGCACTGCTGCGCATTTCAGTGGTGCCCAGAGTTTTACTTGCTCTGTCTGTATTGGAGAAAAAGCTGATTTTGACCTCAAGGGTATTGTTATCTGCCACACAAGCTTTTCGCAATTAATTCACAGAAAGAAACGGAAATAAAAATTCATACCAGTACATATAATACGTATAATAATAGGTGAGAACGCAAATCGTGCACGCCATGTACAAGGTTTAAACACTATATTACGATTTGCACTTTACATAGAGAAAACACTAAATATTTATATACCATGTTGCATTTTCCAAAAAAAAATTCCATTGTGTTTCCTTGAGGTGTATTAAAGAGATTGCTCGGCATTTTCGTTGAGTTGTGACTTGCTAACACCGTAATTTCTCCGTATCAGTATTTAGCCCATGCATCTCATCCGGGTAGACAAGTCAGCTGTGGCAGCGGTCGATAGCAAGGAAGGGCCAAGCTCTACAACCAACAATCTACCTTTGTGGGAGGCATTTTGAGTTCAGGTTTGTGTCAAAAACATGGATGGCGGGGTACAATGGGCGTGGGCTGCAAAGCGTGCCGTCGAGCGTTGCTTGCAAAGGAAGTGGCCCACACAATATTCCCTGCCTGCCTTGCCTATTTCTAGAAGACTTCGAAAAGTAGAAAGCGACCCACCGACAGGAAGCCCTCAGGCCCTCAGGCCGGGCCGTACCAGGCCCAAAAGGCCTGGTATGGCCCGGCCTATTGGTTCATCTGGGCCTGCACATAAGCATTTTTGTCGGGCCTGGGCGAGGCCTAATGTGGGGGCCCGAGCCAAACTCAGGCCTTTACATAAAAGGCCGAAGTCCAGTATATATCAATTTTGAAGTGTGAAATACACATCATCTGTGGCGTTGCAGCAGTGATGGGGATGAAATACTCATGGTACGTGCTGTAAAAAAAAAAAAAAAAAAACGTTAGGTTTTCTTGATTTATTTATTTACTTTTACAGCACCGTGGTGGCTGAGTCATTAAAGCTTTCGAGTACTGAGCTGGGATACCTCAGTTTGATCTTAGCTGCTACGGCAGCATTTCTGTCGAGGCGAAAGCATGGTGGCATGTGCTTATTGGTGTCAGCGGTCATTTAAGCATTCCAAGTGGCTGAAATGATCCCGAGGCCTCTGCTACGACGTCCTCGCAGCCGTCTTGGTACTTTAAGCACCAGAACATAGCATTAATTTGTTTGGTGATGTGAAGTAAAGTTCAAATGCAAGTGGGTATGGTTTTTTTTTTTATCTGCTAATTAGGACGTCTCGTAACTGAAATAACCACGAACCCACGGTAGAGTTTAGAAATTTTCGTGATGATGAAATAAGACAAATCTTGAATGAGCCATTTTTAGATCGTGTCAGTCAGTGTCGTAAAGAGCTAGACGCGCGCCGGCCATCTTTTAACGATACAAACAAATGTGTTCAATTGCTCCCTTCGGTGACTGAAGAGCAGCAGTCAAACTCCGGTAATGCGTGTTTTAAAGCGCAAAATCCATATGCAGGTTGCGCAATAGCGTGATGCTGCGTGAAATAACGCCTCCCACGCGGCTCCTTTTCAACACAGGCATTCGTTCATTAAATTACAGAGTAGCGCCCGATGAAGCTGTTTCAGCTATCGGTGCGCACAGACGGTCTGGTCTGCGAGAAGGTGTTTCCACATATGGTCAGTTTTGCAATACCGTTGAAACTGGTAACTTGAAACCTCATACGAGTCACTGGGGAGGACCAACGTTTGAACGCTTGATCAGCTGTCCTTTTCAAGGTCGGTTTTATACACTCTGACGCCTCAGCAACCAGACCTGTGGTAGACGGCGGGTTTTCAGCTTTCACATTCGTACGCAGTGTTCCTATATAAGCTTTTATGTCCTGAATAACTGCAGTTTCTGGAGAGTGGTTTAAAAGCGAAACCAGAAAGCCACAGTTGCCTGCCTCAATTCGCTAAAAGCCGCACCGATGCCTCACTCCGGGAACATCTCGTCGCTGCGCATAAGTTTAAAAAGAAAGCTGGGCCCGCTTGCACTAAACAATCTTAAGACTGTCTTAGCTAAGTCCAGACTTAACTGGAGTCTAAAGAATAGGCCGCTAGCATGGACGCTTAAGACTGGAGTCAAGACTGGGCTTCAGTCCTGACTTGAATAAGTCGCTTGTATGATTACGACTCTAGTGCTGTTTTGGTTAAGACACAAGGACGCCAGGTGTCTAAGTAAAGATGTACACATTCCGTCAATTTTGCGTTGTGTAAAATGCGTGCCATTGCTTTTTGCGGCTTAAGATTGTGTTACGAGGAAAAATGCCCGAAGTGGTTGCTGAGGCCGTTCTGGGAAGCCCCTCTGGTCAACATGAACCCGAAGCGTTCGACGTTCGGAACACGAGCCGTCTTAAATAAGCTTGGTCTTTCTAAAGACACCATTTAAGTCTGGACTTAGCTCGGACTTTATCGTGCAAGCCGGCCCTGATGTCTTGTTTTTTGCACGTGGGGCACTTTTGAAGTTTGATGTCTCCATACAGCAAATTACTCCTACGCTTACGAGCCAGTAGTGAATTAGCCATGATGAAACGTCGCAACTGCATCAAGCGAAGGCAATTTTTCTACGATGCCAGCATTGAGATTGTTTTCCGACTATCCTTACGTGCTAAGCGTTGTGAACATGTACAACACATATCTACGGCTCTTTTGAAGAACTGTAATTACCCAGAATAGCTTTATTAGAAAATAAAATGTCCGCCACTATTGTACTTATTGTGCCAAAATGTATAGGCGATTTTGAGCGTGAAACTGAAAATATCTGTAGGGAAATCAGTGCCTGCCATCGCGCTTGGTCACTTGCAAGTTTTGCGCCTGTTCAGGATTCACTGGCTTTAACTGTCGCTTGTTTATTCTTCGAAGCTGATAACATTAAGATAAGCGCAATGTGATTTGGTGAGTCAGTACTGCCAAATGACAGTGGGGAACACAATCTGCGCAATGGCCTTCCGAACTCCCCTCGCGAAACCTTATCGAAAAATACACCTCCCGAAAAAAAAAAAAAGTTCAATAGAAAGGCTATCATTTTAGCTTGATTCTCATGGCAAACCAGATTTCATGCAAATAACTAATAAGGAAGCTGTGAGCAAACTGTGTAATACAGCAAAGAAAATTTATGCATATTGTTATAAGAAAAATCTAAATTTCCGGTCTGTGTGTATCTGGCTCATAAAGATTTTTTTCCTTTCCTCGCCATCAAGAAGAGAAGTTGGGTTTGTTTTCGCCAATGAACTGGACGAAACCCTAAACTCAGGAAATACAAACAACTTCTCAATAAAGAGACGTGCTTGTGCAGAATTTGCGCCAGAAATCTAAGAGCTATTGGAGCCGTACGACTCTGTTTCAGCCGGTGCAGCAAGCAGTCTTTGTTTGTTATTCAGGGAAGTGGTGCTGCTGACTTTCCACTTCGTCCTTGGATGCATTTAACAGGGAAATGCAGCTTTTGGGGCGTTTAAACTAAACATTCACATCAACGTTGAAATTTCCTATTGTTCTATGTTTCTTGATACACTGAAGACGTAAAGGTTTCCTTATGTAAAATATTCCATTTCTTGACGTGGTTGTACGTGAATCACGAATACACTTACATTTCCCAGCCTCATTTTGATGTGATATATGTAAAGAGAATTATATGTATTGACAATAAATATTTGTCGTGGCTTCTAAATATTACTGACACGCCGCTCTATATGAGGAGAAATATGCAGAGAAGGATGGGAGTTTAGTGGCGTAGAAAAGAGAAAATGTTAAACATTTCTCCCATTGACTTTGACCGGAGATGTATCAAACATTGCCCTAAAATATTAAAAGAAAGTACAGCCCTCTGCGAACAGATTATAATTCTCAATGCATATAGGATGGGTAACGATGACAAAGAACGAGGATTGGCTTTTGTCTAGGACAGTAATTTCATCTAAGTAAAAAAGTTCCTTGATCGCATTTGTTTCGTAAAGAAGGCAAAGGTACCCGACACGCAGTTGACTGTTATTGACACATTGCTGATTGACTGTGCTTTGTAAAGGGAATAAGGCAAGGCGTCTCAATTGTTCTTTTTGTCAGCTTTTTTGTCTCCTGACATTTTCATAAAATAGTTAGTTTTATGGGGTTTAACACGCAAAAGCATTCGCGGCTAGGATGTGTCAAAGAAAATTTTCATAAAATATTGTAAGATATCACTCCTAGTATAAAGAAAAAAAGAGGAGCCTATGAAGCTTCTAGCTCTTGGTATGTCGCTAGTTTCCTAAATTGTGGTGCTAGTCGCGGTCGGCAGCGCCAGTTACTAACCCTTTATTGTTGCAGATGTTTTTAACACGTAAGCATTGTAGATGTATGCGGATTTCGCGTGGGCATGACTTTGTCGGCACTGTATAACAGGAATTAGTTGGTATATGTATCTGAAAAAGAATGGTAGCATAGGATAGGGCGCAAGGAAAGTTGTGCAATGACAAAAAGGCTGATGTGGTTTAATTAGCTAAATAATTAGTCAATAACAATAATAATGGTTCACAGAATTGGAAAGGCGCAATGACTGTCACGTTTGTTCTGTGGGCACCTTAACTGCGCCATAAAAGAAGGGAGAAAGATGGAAGTGAAAGTGGAAAGAGTGAAAGGGGTGCCGTTGCGGAGGGCTCCGGAATACTTTCGACTACCTGGAGACCTTTAACGTGCACTGACATCGCACAGCACACAGACGTCTCTTCGTTTCGCCTCCCTACATCGAAGCTAAATTAGAGCCCATTAAGCGGTCTACGGAAAGACATAGTATCTGTCACTCACGGTAGAGGAACTAGTTTTTATATCGAAAAAAGAATGGTACAATCGCATAGAGCATCATAGAAGGATATGCAAGTGACAAAATGATTGAGTGTGGGTTGATTAAGTAAATAATTAGACATTTAAGTTGTTTACAGGAAAGTAAAGGCCTAGTGTCTATCACTGGCGAAATCCCGCTGACACATCTCGCGGACAGCACAGCACGCTCAGGTTTACACATTTTCCAGTGTTGAATCTGAAGTGATGTACGAAACTTTTATTTCCTCGTGCTATATTTATTGTGATAGCATTAATGCGCCAGGTTTCGAGCCGTCGCATGGTCCCGCGGTATAGTGCCTAGAATAGGCACTGTACACGCACGCACAACACCAACAGATTGTCATATTCTGAAGCGAGAAAACTGCGTCGTCTGCTCAGGTGGTACCCTCCCGACAAGCAGCGCCCTCTGCCGCTAACGATTGGCTTTCATTGCAAACAGCGCCATCCTCGCCCATAGGGAAGCGCGGGCGGTCGTCACACTAGCCAGTATATTCTAGGCACTGTACCCGCGGAGGCCTTGACGTCTTGACCTTTGGCTTGACCTTTAACAGCCGATGAGTAGGAGCAGCAGAAGAAGAAGAAGAAGAAGACTGGTAACTTACGCTCTCGCGTCGTGCTTTTAACGGATGAGCTTAAGTGTCCCCAATAATGTAGCACCTTACACTGACAGCGCGTGATAGGGGAATAATGTAGCAGGCAAAAGAAACTTCCGCCGTTGCTATCGCAATTCAACTAGGGTTACACAACAACTATTATTTTTTAAATATTGCCTACCCTCAGCATATAAGAGGAGCAAGTTCACAAACTATGCTATTTCTTATGTGACTACTTGAATTCTATTATGTGTTGCGGATGGAAAAAGCTAGAGAACACGAATTTAAAGCTGCATTACGCAGTTTCAGCCCCCGAATACTAAGAGATTAAACGGTTGTATCTCGAGGAGAGCGAAGTAAAATGGTAGCAGGTCCTAATTTATCTCTTTCAGCTACGCGTATAATTCGCTGCACTAAAATCAATTTTCTTTTTTTTTTTTTTTGCTGGCGTAATAGTTTTTTGCAGAGAGTTCACATCTAGTCATTGTTTCTCTGAACTACACAATTCTTCACCATTTCCTGAACACCTCCTATTACGATATGGAAACTAGAAAGTAGAAGAAGATGAAGAATTATTGAGCTGGTACCTGTCTTATACAGACTGATTTTAGTGCCTGAGTAGTGCTTTTGAGCAAAGTGGTTATCCAATTGAACTTGGTAATTGTTCGCCTTGTGACGACATTAACTCGCAAGGCCGACAACAAGGGAGGAAGGCTTGGAATGGCTTTTACCGCTTGGAAATCAGTAAGTACATGCGATGATAATGCAAGCAAAATAATTACTCCCGGAAGGCCTCGATCACCATCGCTTAACGCTGTCCCTTTCAACACGGTGGGAAGCTTCCTGCCAGGATATCGACATTTGTCATCCGAGGGGCCCAGCGGTGAGCCGACTGTCAAAAACGGGCCAACTGCGCATCGACACTGTTTCGGCGGCAACGAAATTGACACCATCTTGGAAACGTTCCAGGGGCACGTATCTACAGTGCTCAAGAATGTCATCTCCCCCGTTGTGATAACTTTCCCAGCTACTACACATTCATCAGACAAGCCCACTATCAATGCAACGAGTAGCCCTAAAGGTGCAGACACTCCATGCCAAATAAATGAACGGTCCAAGCGCCACCACACAGTTAGTGCCACCGAAGGTTGCGTCAGTGCTCAGCACACATCCTCGCCTTCCCGCTCACCGATCGTTTCTGCTGTACGGGGTGCTTTACGTGCTCACGAAGCTTCCGTTCGAGTGCAGAGTGCAAACCGCCGGAGGGACCGCTGAATCCAGGAGGCCGGTTACAATTCCGCCATCACGTGAGCCTGGAACAGTGCCAGCAGGAATGGTTACGGAAGCAGTGCTGTCGCCGCGGGTAGAGCGACAAGAGGTGATTCGTCCCAGAAACCGGCGTCACAGCGATGCCCAATCGCCTTGTCTGCAACCACGTGAGCCTGGAACGATGCCGCCAGGAGTGGTTACGTATTCACCCGTGTCATCACATGTAGAGCGACAAAGGGTGAGTCCTGGAAGCCGACGGTACAGCAACGCCCACTCCCCTGGTCTGAAGAAGCCACATAGAGAAGTCAAGGCGAAGGATACTGAAAGCCTATCAGCAGGACGTCTTTTGCCGCAGGCAGGGAAAAGTGAAAGTCCACACTCGAGCCGTGCTTACAACATCAAGAAAGATGTAAGTGTACCGAGTTCGACAATTGTCAAATATGGCAATAAGCTTCAAAGCTTAGCCAAATATTCCAGGTTGCATATTGCTGGATAGTGCCGTGTTTCTCAGAACTTTGGCTTTCTATTTTACTCTTGCTCCGTTAACTGAGAATTTCCATGTGAAGTGTTTCTTCCAAAGTAGGGGGAACCCCCTTTTTCCAAAACATTTCAGGCTATTCTAAACTATTTTTAGTACTTTTCGCAAGGTATTTGGGAATATTGGGCTCTAGAATAATAAAAAACTCAGAGTAGGCACTGATAAGGCTTATTCTGTAATCAATATATGTGAAAGGGCTTGGTACTGAAAGCTACGCTTCCACCAAACCGAATGTGCACCACTGTGTTTTCAGCATACCCTTGCCAGCAAGTGGATAGGCATAATGCCTATGAACGACTGTTCGGGGCTGTGCATGTTTCAAGAATTTGGCTAAGCATATCACCTCATCCCGGATGAACGCCTCCTTCTGAGAGATGGAGTCGATACACGTGACTGCTGGTTGCATGCCGACCTGACGGATCTACTTCTCGCCTCTCACAAGGGTGCATAAAAATATTTGGACTATACTTATGATATGCGTACATGAACAGTTAACCAGTTCTTTTATTGAACAAGCGTAAGTTCAACTACGCATCAATAACTAACACAAAATGCAGAGTACATAAATGATGTCAGATATTATATAAAATGCGCTGCTAGAAGAGTCTACTTCTCTTCTATGCTTTATGCGGACTTTGGGATATAACAACGAAACATGACAAATGTTATTCCAACGAGAATTTGAAAAGAATTAAAGTTTATGACCTTTAGTATAGTGCAACAAAATCAGCATAAATTATTTTTTATTCTGTAATCAAATAGGTTTTAGAACAATAATGAAAAAATTGTAGACAACAAAGTTATCGTATAATACGAGACTGTACGCCCACATCAATAAGAAACTTTAGTGTTTGAAGACAACAATTTTGGTTATTGTTTATGTCTCACAAACGGGACCTGCTATCTAAAACAAGTGCTTTATTTTATTTTATTTTATTTTATTACCATGACCAGCATGCCTTTTTTTTTTTTGCATAAAGCGCACTGCACCTTCTTTCGTAAACTTTCAAACTTCACTTGCGTTATTTTTGACCCACACGGCTGACAGATGCCGAATTCAGTGTGTTCTTTAAACTCTGCACAAGTACTAGCCGGGCTGGAAACTACTGCCTGGTATGTATGTCAGAAACGAACCAGCATACACAGTCGCGAAAGGCCTATGTGAATGTTCTGAAGAACTATTGGAATGAGTTTGTAAGGCGTCCAATGGCAAGGTGATCTGAAGCAATTTTTTTCAGATATAGTGTATAATATGGCTACACAATGGGCAATGATGAATTCAATTTTCAATAAATTTTGGAAATAAAAGTCCTCTTGTAGTGAAGACTGATATCCTTGAATAAATTATATTTGCAATGTCTTAAACTTTATATAGATCGCTTTATTGAGGTTTAGCAGTGATTTCTGGGTAGCGACACGTAAGGATTTTCATTCCATTGTTTTTGTTATACCCATGTTCCTTTTATTTGAAGCAGCGCCTCGCCATCCTCTTTGCAGGAAGCTGAGACCTCCCGAGGGCAATATTCACCGGCTTCACCTCTAGACTTGCATCCAGGACGCTTGCATTATGGCTTCTCGTCGCCAGGCAGTTCCGGTTCGATGTCACCCGCCATGTCGTCACAACGCCAAACACGACGTACAGATAGTGGATTTCCTCTCACACCGCTTTCCACGCATAAGAAGGTAGTACATCCTAGCAACGGGCGTTTTAAATTATGAGAAGCATCAGTTAGATATGAAAACAGCATTATCGGGTCGCTAAAATTTTGAACCGTATGAGATGTAGCTAGCATATTCATAGGTCTTTTTTTTTTTTTTTTGCGGAACAGACGGCCGGTGGCATTTCTAGCAAGACGACTTTTATTTTGGATTTAGGTAACTTTTTTACTGGCGCGTTCGTACTTCGGATCCTATGCGGACAGTGTGAGCGCACTGGTGAAAGCCACGTCCAATACCACGTATTATTACATCTGAATAATTTGTTCACAGGAAGGGAGAGGGGCAGCATCTGTCACACTTGTTTCTGTGGACACCTGACCCGCGCCGTAAGGGAAGGAGGAAGGCTGGAGTGAAAGTGGAACGAGAGAAATAGGAGTCGTAGTGAAGGGCTTCGGAGTAAGTTCGACCACTTGGGGATCTTTAACGCGCACAGACATCAAACAGCACACGATTTGAATTTTTGTCAGCCTGTTTTTTAATTGGCACGAAAAGGCACAGACTCCATGAAGACGTAGGGGAGTTGATACATAGCGGGAATAATATAGCCAATGGAAAAGACGCGCATGGAGTGGGTTTAGACATGTCATTACCGCCCTTGTCCAAATAAAATATTCAACAAGTCATTCATCATTCACAGGAGTTGACATTGCGGAAGTTCCTGGGAATGTCCAAAGACGCCATTTGGGAGATCGCAGGACTCGTCACCTCCATCGTAATCATCGCCGCAGTGATGATCTGCCTCATTATCATTCGAATGTACAGCCGGCAGAAACGCGAACGAGCCGAAGGCCGCAAGTCTAGCAAGACGCCGTCATCGACGACGCCTTCTGCGGCTGCAAACCAGCGAGTTGCCTTCAACCCCGCGCTGGGGCAGTCTGTGGAGGAATCAACAGCTTCATTGGGCCTCGATTATTGGAAGGCTCCTTCATGAGGCACAACCTGACAAGAGCACACAAAAAACAAAGTGGTCGTGTTGTGCTGTAGAGACATTCAAAGTGAAATGCCATTCCCTGAAGTTCTCAGTGACGCAGACATTTTGCGAAAGGAGGGAAATCATCGGTACTTTTTACGCTGAGAGGAGCTGCTATACTTTAATTAATGATAGCTGATTAGTCTAATGGTAGTGAGGGATCACAAGGAATTGAGTCTTTGGGTTAGCAAGGGATCTGCAGATAATTTCTGTAATGTAGACGGAAAACATCATCTTAGATTTTGGATGAAAGGGTAGTCGCGTGATAAGTAAGTTGCTGTCCATCATTCCAATCATTTGCCCAGCGCGATGTATGTCTAGTATCTTTGGTCAACAGATGGTACTTTACGAGAGCTTATTTTAGAGATTTGTGCTTCCAAGATAGGCAATAGATAATAAGGGTTAACTATATTTGTTTGGCAAATCACGATAAAGGCAGTCTTTTCAGAAATATGTTTGCGAAAATATTAAAATCAAGGTACCTTTTTCCGAATTGAAATGCTACGAAACAAAAGAGGTGGAATTTCTTTACACTGTATGAAGTAATAGCTCCTTGGTGGAAATGTACCAGTAGATGAATTTTGGACATGTTTAATGGCGCCAACTAGCTTTGTACGATCGCAACGCGTTGAAGACTGTTTCTTCGACTATCGTCTTCGCACTGCCTGAGCGCAACTGTATTTGCTTAACTTCTATGGGCTTCCGCAAAGCTAGGTTGCATAGTGCGTTTTTTTTTTTTTTTTAGTGGGTAGTAAGGTTCTAAACTCGCAATTACTAATTAGAAACTAGTTGGAGGGCTTTCGGAACGTGTCCAGAAGGGCAAAAAGAGGTTTTGTGCAAACATTGAAGTGCTTTTATTGCATCATTTGCTATTAATAGTGAAATACTTTTGGTTACAATCCTAAGCTAAGTCATCTACACGTGTTATTTACGTGCTTCGTGTTCGCGTCCGCATCAGCGCCTGAGGTAGTCTTAGATTATAAGCAGCGCCTATCACCAGCACCTCCGATCTGTATTAGCTCAAGGTCATTATTAACGCTCTCTGTGTGGTAGGCCCCATCGAGTCTCATTAGCTTTGTAAGAGGGCCCTTCACAACCGATGAAGTTCCGATGATCCATGTAAGGGGCTCCACCCTAACCCTCTTAGTGTTTACAATAATAGTTTTCGCCCCCCCCCCCCCCCCCCTCCAAGAGCCTTCTCGCGAATTTCTGGCGAGTATACAGCCCAACCTTGAAGCCTTCAGAATAACGTGCATGTAAAAAACTATTCTTGATCTCGAATTACAATTATTGATCTACAACTAGGCCGTCTCTATGGAAACAAATGTGATGATCTCACCTCCAGACCTTAAGGCCTGTTGCCATGCTTCTTTCTGTCTTTTCCTTGCGCTGCTGGCCTTCTTGGGCTAACAGCGTGTTTTCGCGGTAAGAAACCACTCTTTGTCGTATCGGCACTGAAATGTTTTTCTGTAAATTCGTTTCATTTAGCTTGCTTGGCCTGGTTTATAAGGCATAACGTCCCATCATTCAGGCTGTCAGGGCACCGGGATTTCAGACCACCCCTGGTACTTTAAGGTGCAATACGCTGTAAATTGTTGCTCTGAAAAGATTTTTTTTTAAATATTCGGTTCGTAATAGAACACAAATCTTTCGGGAACAAGTTATTCCACTGGTGACCTCAATATGCCTCAAAGCGTCTCTAATTATCAATAATAATAAATTAAAAATTAATGTTGCATTTATCATAGTTGGGTGGCCAGTCCCAGAGGGCAGCTCGAAGCAGTTAACAACACAATGCCAAAGCAGTCCTTAAAATGAAGGAAAAGTCATTTTCTGAAACCCTACAGCGCGAAGAAATCCGACGCCTATTTTCAGTACGAAACCGAAACTGAGAACAAGACATTCGATCGAGACTCGCTGTTTAAGCGACGTCCGATCGTGACGTGACGAAGTGGAACAGTGTCCAGTACAAACTGCACGCCCTATTCTGTGAAATTTAATACCCTTTATTCTTCAGCGTTGATCTTAAAAATAACGGCCACATACCTGGCAATTACTCGCCTATCATGTGCACCAAGGTATAAGCGAAATTTGTCGACGGCCGAAAGTCGCTAAATGGCTGAGCAGTTCTCGGCAGCCGTCATCCTCAGACAACAAATACTAGAAATGTGGGCTCCTTTAGGCTGACAGTTATGTTGGGTAATTGTTGCCTAGCAGTTTCAGTCAACGATTAACATAAGAATAAATTAGTCACCACCAGTCGTAAATGAGTCAAGTTTGGGTCATAGTTGACAATGAGTCATAGTTGACAAAATACTTGCAATGAGCCACAGGTCGCCTTTTCGCAAATTAAAGCTGCAACGGGCTGGGAAACTGAAATTTGAAGCCGAAATTCGAGCAGCCTCTAATCGTAAACATGGTTCAAAACGGTATATAATAAATA
Organism: Amblyomma maculatum; assembly: GCF_055883805.1. Classification (NCBI taxonomy): domain Eukaryota; kingdom Metazoa; phylum Arthropoda; class Arachnida; order Ixodida; family Ixodidae; genus Amblyomma; species Amblyomma maculatum. The sequence goes on from NC_139346.1 coordinate 123,635,705, forward strand.
CTTATATCCCAATTCTTATCTAAAAGTACGAGTATATTTAAGACAAATGAAGCAACTCTCCTACCAATAAAATGCCTTCCGCACGTTTCAATATGTCTTTTCAATGCAAAGAATTCTTTATGAACTCCTACCGCACATGCTGGGAAGAGTTTATAAAGAATTCGTTCCATTGAAAAGACATGTCGAAACGTGCATGCTGGGAGCCCCACCGCGGTGGTGCAGTGGTAGGATGCCCAACTACTGTGCTGGAGTACCTGGGTTCGATCCCGACCGCGGCGGCTGCGTTTCGATGGAGGCGAAACGAAGAGGTGTCCGTGTGCTGTGCGATATCAGCGCACGTTAAAGATCCCCAGGGGGTCGAAATTACTCCGCAGCCCTCCACTACGGCTCCGCTTTCTCTCTGTCCACTTTCCCTCCCACCTTCCTTCCTTCCCTTACGGCGTGGCTCAGGTGTCCACAGAAACAAGTGTGACAGATACTGCGCCTTTCCGTTCCTATGACCCAATTATAATTATTAGATGCCTGGACGCGGGCGATGCGCTGCAACTGCTACCTGTCTGATTCGTTAAATTATAGGTAAAGTGGCGTGAATGTAGCAGCCTGCAAGTGACACCGTGTAAAGCTGCTGGCCATTTTCAGCATGGCTATGAATATCAGGTAACATGGTTGTCTCCATGCGCGCCCTGTGACATAAGCAACCAATATTTGCATGTCAGTTTTGGAGGAACAACAATGTATTTGCATTCTTTAAATCTTGCAAGTTAATTCTCTCTCCACTTCCGACGGTATAGCACTAATGAATCCTCTCGATTCTCCAGGAGAGAGAGGGTCGACACAGTCTGTTTTGGAGTCTGACTAAAGGCAGCAGATTTCAAGGCCCAGTCATCCGAAATATCTGGTGCCAGCGTCATTGGCACTATCAAGAAAAATTGGGAGCATGCAGTAGGCAGGTGTGAGTGGGCCGCTTGACATGGCCGTGCAGTCCATGGTCGTCAGATTGTGTGATGTCACGAGGATTCTGTGACTTCATGACATGGCCGATTTGACAAGCGCCATAAAATCATGATTTGCCCTTGAGTCTGGGGAAGGGTAAGATCGGAATGAAGCGTGAAGAACAGAACCGTTCGGTCGCCGGGGTGGCGCAGTGGTTACGGCGCTCGACTACTGTTCCCAACGATGCGGGATCGAATTCCGGCCTCGGCGTCCGCTTTTCGATGGAGGCGAAAAGCAAGGCGCCCGTGTGCTGTGCGATGTCAGTGAACGTTAAAGAACCCCAGGTGGACGAAATTTTGCGGAGTCCTCCACTACGGCGTCATAGCCTGAGTTGCTTTGGGATGTTAAACCCTGCAAACCAAAGCAAACTAAATTAAACGCGATGCCGATAGGCTTGGGTGACTCCCTCGTACAGCATGGTTAAACTGGGGCTGCTTGCGATGTCGGCTAGTCTTTGCTGCAATCTGGTTAGCGACCCCTGTATAGTAGTAATATGTATGGGATATTAAAACTAAAACAAATTGCGGTTTGAACATGGCTTGAATCTAGCCATAAAAGCGAAAGCATTATGAGTAGCTGCAATATCCCCAATAATAACTACTGCCTTTCAGTCCGTTCTTTTTTTTTTCATATTTTATAAATACAGGAATGAATGAATGAAGCCTCTTTTAATGAAGGTATAGGGCACGGCCGCCGTACCAAAATACAGGAATGAGAAGGCGCAGTATCTGGTACACTTTCACTGGACACCTGATCCTCGCTGTAAGGAGAAGCATGAAGATGGGGGAGAAATTGAAAGGAGATAAAGAGGTGCCGTAACGAAGGGCTGCGGAGTAATTTCGACAACCTGGGGATTTTACCGGCCCCGCCGAAATGGTGCAGTAGTAAGACGCCCAACTACTGAGCCAGAGTTCCCGGTTTCGAACCCGACTACGGCGGCTGCGTTTCGATGGAGGCGAAACGAAGGGGCATCCGTGTGCTGTGCGATGTGTTAAAGATCCTCAGATGGTCGAAATTGCTCCGTAGCACTCCACTACGGCTCCCCTTTCTCTCTTTCCACTTTCCCTCCCACCTTTCTCCCATCCCTTAAGGCGCGGCTCAGGTGTCCACAGAAACAAGCGTGACAGATACTGCGCCTTTCCCTTCGAGTAAACCAAATATTATTATTAGTATTTTACTGGGCATTGACATCACAAAGAACATGAAGTCCACTCCGTTTCACCTCCATCAAAATGCATTGATTGAATCACTGATAAACTTTATTGGGGAATATTGGGGTTAGGGGTAGTGGGTTAGAAAAGAGCAGTAGTCCGTTGGCCTCAGCGGCGGCTCTGGCCAACACCGCCTGCTGCACCAGCATGAGCTAGTGCTGTGCGTCAGAGCAACCAGGACTAGGGCGATCTATTTTAGGCATTATGGGGCTTGCCCTACATCCCCATGTTGTGTGGTATAGGGGAGCAGTGTCTCCGCACCAGACACATTCGCTTTTGTATTGTGTTGGCCATATTTTGTGGTACAGGGCTCTGTTTTGTATGTGTGTTTATTTCATACATGGCAAAATTACTTTTGAAAAGGAATTAAATTACATTACTAATTACTTTGCTGAAAATTGCAGAAAAGTAATTAAATTACATTACTCATTACTGCTCCCAAAAAGTAATGAATTTACATTACAATTACTTCTACTGAGTAAATAAATTACTCTTAAATTACTTTCTAGTTTCCATCCATACAAAAACTTAGCAAAGCTAGTAAACAAAACAACAACTTGTTCTCCAGACGCGAAGCACACACAATCTTTCGTCTTCTCGCCAAATTCCGCCCCAGAGAGCTATTCCTTCTCTCTCTCCTACAGTACGTGCTATTACAAAGACAAGACTACAGCAAAAAATAAAAAATAAATAAAACACGGTCGAACGGTCCTGAAATGACCGGCGAACCCAGCGTCTTGCTGGCCCGGAGCTGTCTCCGCCATTTGAAGGGCCAAAGAAGCTGGCTTATTTATTGCTTCCGCAGTCCCAAGAATCGATGTCGGCACATTTGTGCTCACTGCTCAGTAATGCTCAAGCCCCGGTGCCTCACGTCATGGACCCTTCTGCCTATCTACCCCAACCCCAATCCTCCTTCGCCCCGTGGTGTTGAGTGTAACCAGGCACCACTGTGCCCTAGCCGACGCAACAGGGAGTGGCGCTACGCCGCGCTCCAAACTAGTTTTCAGCTCCAGCCTTATTGCACCATCTCTCCCTTTAGCATTCCCTTGACGCCTTGTATCCTGCTGCTTGGAGAATGGTTGAGGTCTCAGACGCACTGTTCTGCTCAACTCTGTCCCCCTTTGCCGATCCGTTACGCTGGCTTCGCTTGCCGCACGCCGTTTCTGCTTTCACGGCACTCTACTTCGTCATATTTTGAAGGAGTAGTGGCGCATTTTAGTAAAAGTAATTTCGAAAGGAATTAATTACTTTTGCTGCGAAATTACTGCCAAGTAAATCATTACATTATTAAATTACCAAGCCGAAAAAGGAATTCATTACATTACAAATTACTGAGAAAAGTAATTAAATTACAGTAATGGAATTACTGTAATTCAATTACTGCCATGTATGGTTTATTTGTAGCTGCCTAAGTGTATCCACCGTAGGTCGGGTTTGGAACTGGTACTCCAGCGCAGTAGCACATTCTAACCACTGAGACACCGCTGCGGGGACAATGTGTAGCCCACAATGATATTGTGTGTTCTTAAGAAACAAATGCATAGTATCTGTCAAAGTTCTTCTTGAACGCCTTAATTGCATTGCAACAGATTGTCCTCCTTCTCCTTGAAGGTCAAATGAAGCCATCGCTGACCTTGACCCAAGGTGGCGTAGTGAATCGTTGGATACAAAATTAAATGTGGGTGATATACGAGTACCGGAATGCACTTAAGTGAACGGGGATCTGCAAGGGGACACGACAAATTGGATCCGTTAACTCTGTCATTTTTTGCCATACCCTTAAAGGCGGAACATAATTGGCTCCAACAAATGTCTTTACAAGAGCTATTCGAAGGCGGCTGGCAACTAAACCACCTTATTCCGTGCCTCCAGGCTAGTGCCCACTTTGATTGATTTGGCATCCTGAGGGGTAGAGAAATAATGAAAATATTTTTGGGCTTACCCCTGCAACAGAAACGACAGGCCGATATGTAAGAAGTGTGCGAAATGATTCGGTGCACTCAAATTACCTTAACTGAATTAGAAATGAAATGTAGCAAGCGTAACATTTAACTAAAAATTTGGAGTTCACGGACTTCGTTTTTGGCTGCAACGACGCGATGCTGTTCGAACGATGCTTCTCACTACGCGGTGACGATCAAGCTTGGTAGTTGGTATATGAAGCCTCTACCATAGCGCTATGGAGAAGTGTTGTGAAAAAAGTATAATTGGATTCTGTCGCTATGACTAAGCTGCTTTCCTGGGCGCTCATTATTTTGTTGTTCTCTCCTCTCGGACAGCCTCGATGGTATCTTAATCTCGCTTTTTCCCCGGAACTGATTCTGTTATCAGATAGTTGAAAAAAATCTGTTGTGATAAAGAATGCAAATTCAAAATAAGGAGATCTCTTCGACAAAATATAAGCAAGACAGGGTGAGTTAAAGAAGCTAAGGGTACCCGGCCGGAAATGTGGCCACAGATTTGCGAATATTGTAGACCGAGGACGCACGAGTCGCGTTTCCTTTTTGCATTGCCTTCATATCCCGGTAGATTTGTTTTGCGCACAGACTGCAAGCTATTTGTAGGCTGCCATTTAGACTGGCCCGCACTTCTCGTTACCCGAAAGCGTGAAGCGGTATGGTCGCAGTTGCTGCTGCCTATTTTGTTCAATGTAATATTTCCATGTTGTTGCTTTTCGTGTTCGTCAAGAGAATCAACGTCGACCGCATCTTGTATTTTGACCCATGAGAAGTCAGGAGCAACAGCAATGATTAAGAGCGGCTCTGTACTGTGAACTTGGCCTTCTATCGGCGCCTTAGGAAGTGATCCTAAGAAAAGGACGACAAATTTTCGACGTACCACCTTCACCAGAAAACCGCAATGCCTCCCAAGCGAAAGATCACGAAAGCGAAACGTAAGGAATTTCCTTCTCAGTGTTTATTACTTCGCTTACTATAATGTAGCTTAAGAAACTAGTAACCTGGTTTGTAATACATTTCATATATTAAGGTTGGGACGACTTGAGAACTTATAATAGCGTAAGCTTATGATTACAGATCGAGAGCATCTCCGCCGCATACTTTACAAACACCAGTGTTTTTATTCATTTAAACAACGATCTTCATAAACAACTTTCGTTTAATGGACATTGCTCCTTTGCAGTTAATACGAGTAAATGAGGTATCAGTACACATTCTGAGGATGCAGTATTTGTCGGCAGTCGCGATTTTCTTTGCACATTTTCGCTGTGTAACACTTTCTTCGGACTGATACGTAACAACACCCTGTTGCTGCGTTTACGACCTCATAGAGGCTGACAACGCATGTATTTACTTTATATGACGTAATGAAGATAGATTCTGTGGCCGTATAAATCATGCTTTCAGGTGGCCAATTACTCATGTTACTGACGTTCTGGTCGAAGTAAGTTAATTAAAGACAATGCAGAAATCACGTAATGCAAATGTAAAATGAACGGTTACGGAGGCAATGTGGACGCAGATGGCTTAGAATTGGGTTAATTTGATAGATATTGGAATCTGCTTCGTGCTGCTATATTTGTAGTCTTGCTAACAAAGATTATTAATTTTCAACGGTCGCGGACGAAAGAAAGACACCCTGTGGGGAACCAGTGTGAATGTTTTTTCCCTATTCTTTGGAATATCGTTTTCGAGATGCACCCGTAAATTGACTCCTGCATCTCAATTTCGCTATCATCCTTGCGACCCCACAGTATTCATCGGCTTCGGGCGGTTAAGTATCTCGTAAAAAAATTGCGTATGAGTTAGTCAATATGTGCCCGTAGATCGGTATAAACAATTGGCACGGAATGTAGGCGTCGAGTCACATCGCTTTCATTAATCCAAAAAATTGCAATATTTCGGTTATTATTTTTATCCCGTTCCTATCACCAGATGAACCCCGTCGGGCTTCCAAGCGTGCCAAGCCAACCCGCAGAAAAACTGGAATCGACGAGGCTCGCCTATCGTGTTTGCTGACTTGTTCTGTGGACTCCGATGAGCAGCAACAGATGCAGAAGCAGGATATCGTGACGAATGTGAAGCAAGAGGTGCTGTGCCATGCTGCCGACAATCGCGAACACGACGATTGGGACTGGCTCTTCTCCGATACATCGGATTTGCCGCTCGATGCTCCCGTTCCAGACCCGGACCTATCATTTCTGGAGAAGTGAAAACGCAGCAAGACTTGCGAATGTTCTATAATAGCATTTTTATTCTTCCCAGTTTCTGCATTTCACAGGGCTTACTTTAAACGCTTCCTGTATTCTCTGGTAAATGTTCAAATAGACATGCTGCTGTGTTCGAATTTAATCACTGCGGTTATATTTTGCCAAATCCGTGCAAGAAAGCTTGGTGCACTCTCAGCAGGTGCATTGCACTGAAGGGTGGAGAATATGTGTACGCAAGAAATTACTACACTCAGACTACTTATTAGCTTAACTATATACCGTAAAAGGCTGAGCAAGTGACCGCTCCCCCCCCCCCCCCCCCCTCCAACTCCTCTGCTAACTTCACTTCTACTTTCACATTTGCGCGCTGCTCAAAAAACAGCTTCCCTATCCCCGCACTGCTCCTCCCCGCTCCCGGTCCCATGCACCTCACCAATGCAGCACTTCCACCTGCATCCAGTCCCGCAGTCTAAACCACTTTAAACTCTCAGAAACATCCCAATAAAAAGCGGCACCCCCTAGGGGTTGTGTAGGGCAATCACTGCTGAAAGCTGGCATCGGATGATCACCGCGAGCAAGACATCCGATGCGCGCGACCCACAGAACAGATCGCCGTGTCTGGGCGGCAGTTGGTAAGGAATTAGAAAAATGCAGACAATCGCTAACGTTACATGGCGCACTGACTGAAAATGTCGGCGGTGGTTCCTATCAGTTTGAATTGGCGGCGGCACAGAAAGAACACACTAAGAAACAGTTCGCCGACGTCTGGATGCACACTTCGCAGCCAGATTCCCCCCCAGACATATATTTTAAATCCGCATGCGCGGCGTTCAATAGTTTTTTTGGTGGGGAAGAATGGTGGGGGCAGATTCGGTCGTCTCAAATTACAGTCCTGTTGGAAAAGCGCCTCCCTCCACTTTTCCGGTAATTTCGATGTGTGAAAGGACAGAGGAAGGGGTGAACTGGATTGTATTTGTACGATAAACAGTTTCAGTTGTCTTTTGCTTCAAGATGCTTAATTGAATTGGGAAATGGAAGGATATCAAAATGTGTGTTCAGTCTTGTTGACAAAGTTTCACATCCGTAAACGTGATTTGCATTATTGGAATTAAAAATTTACTGCAATAGAAGTTATTCATGTTCTTTATTTTTGCCTGGTACACATAAATCAAATCGCGCCATTTGAAATAAATACAGAAGCATTTTGTGGAATTTACGACATAGATTGTGTTAACACCACTTTTGTGACAATATCCTCTACCGGAATGCCATTTTAGCTTAGATACTCTGTAAGAAAACAACCTTAACATTCTGTTTCTCATGTTCAGTATTCCGGACCACAATTATTCTTCGAAGAATTTATAAGCTGTAATCGAGTCAATGCTGAAGGCTTCAAATTTTGCACTTTAATACAATTTTCAAGAATCAGCAATTAATCTTTATTATTAAACTTTAGAAAATGAACCGTACTGAGTTTGTATTTCAGCGTAAAAATAATGTGAACTTGCAGCCCAGTTCAGCTGAACACACTACGTTGGAGTATTTTTGACGAGTATTCAAAGGAAACTCTGTATTTAAAACTGAAGCCCCTCGCGTACCTGCTGCATGGCTTTTCTTTTACCGAGGCGGCACATTTATAACTATATTTAGTGAAGCGATTAATAAAGCCACAACAAATCAGATCAGATATATCGACAGTGGGATATTTTTTTTTGTACACAACTGAAATTCCGTTTTATAAGAGAGGACATTGACCGATGGAAAAATACAGCGCAGAGAAGGACGAGGACAAAGTGAAGGCACATAGGACACACGAGCGCTGCGTCCTATGTGGCTTGGTCCTATTGACCATATTTCTGATAATATTGGTGAACAATAATTCTTGCTTCAACTTCCAATGCGTCAATGCAATTGTCGACATGGATACTAATATCCAAGGTGAGTGTTCTGAATGTTTTAAAATGGTTACAGTCTTTCTCGGACCAAAAAGTAAGTTGGGCCTTTCCCGAAGGTAAACCTCCGCTTCGAACTGACCAAGGAGCGCAGCCGGCCGGCGAAGCAGGCACGGGGCTGAACAGATGCGCTACGATCGCCGTCTCTTGCCGCCGATCTCTACTGGCGAGTGTAAAATGGCGGACGAGACGGGCTTCTTGCTCTCTTTCGTGCGATGAAAAAGTGAGCGAGCATCACTTGCGACATCCGATTTTGCGCCTTAAGCACGCTCGGAGGATCAAGTGGTAGCGAAGTTCTTATAGAAGCCTGCGTGTCGACTCTGAGCGAGGCTTTAGTTTCTTGACGTCCCTTACGAACTGTGATGCGAAGCGAACACGTGACATTGTGACGTCACAAAAGATTGTGACTTCAAAGTGGTGTAATGTTGCGGGGAATTTCATTTTTGTTTGCGTATGACGAAGAACAAGGCCAACGACGACGGAGGCAGAACGACGCTAGGACAAAGCGGGAAAATGGACACTGTAACTGCTGAGCCAGATTTGCTTGACATGAATTTTTATTGTCACGTTTTACATTAACTCATTAATTGATTATGAGGCAGCGCGCAAGGAAACACATTTACAGGAAGAAGAGAAGCGCTGAACTTACAACTAAATTGTATTCAGAAGCACGTCAGAATAAATGCGAAAAAAAGTTCAACAACACAAACACAACAACGTCGGATAAGATGCGGACCTCCTGGTATCCTTAATCATGGGTTACCTTCGTGCATCAAGAAATTGCAACTTTTTTTAGATAGCAGAATCAATGGTGTGCTAACACATGGTGTCCCCGCATTACCTATTGCCTTCGCCTCTATAATCTTTCTTGTTCTTTTGCATCCATTCTTGGCCAGGATTCTGCAATCGGAAAAGTTGGGTTTGCAAGCAGGCTTGAGCTTGAACCAGCGGCAATGCTACGTCAGAGAGCCTCATGTTGTGTACACACATTGTAATTGTGGTCGTACAATCTTACATTGAGGCATCAGCCTGTTTGGCCGATGTATGTTTTCCCACAGGGCAACTTCAACTTGCATATACGGCCTCCTGAAATGCTAAAAACAAATTGGTTTATTTTGCATCCAGGACTCGGCTTTTTTTTTTTTATTAGTCACATGACACAACATGATGGCATTCACCGAGGCTGAAAAAAAAAACCTTTACGTTGGCTTTCTGGGCGATCCTCTTAAGGTTATGCGACACCTTATGTATAGAGGGTATCACCACAACCTTTTTCTTTTCGATGCCGCTGTCTCTACTTTCATCAGTGGTACCCATCACTGGAAGCTGGTCCGTTTTGTCTTTTATAATGCCTTCCGCCACTGAAATTAGCAGGTAGCTAGGGTAGACGGCGGCCCCGAGACGGGCTCGCTGTTTCAGGAGTCTCTCCTCAACAGTGTGAGAGCAGAAATTGTTCAACAGATTGCTAAAACAAAGCCTGGAAATGCCTCTTCTCAAAAATTTGGTGCCGCCGGCTACCCTGTCTACTTGCTAGTTTCGGTGGCTAAAGGCATTATAAAAGACAAAAAGGCGCAGCGTGAAGTGATGGCTAACACCGAGGAAAGATGAGATGTTCCTCTGATGTACATCCTTTGTCAAAAGTGTAGAGCCCAGAGGTCTACTTTTGAGCCGTATAGCGGCGCTGATTGATCGCTATTGGAGGTCCTTCCCATAAGAAAAGATGGCACAAAAAATCTTCTTACTTTCAAGCGATTCGGAAATGCATTACAAGCCGCACGAAATGGCTCAGAAGCGGAACCCCTGGACTCTACCCTTTTGACAAAGATTGTACCTTATTGTGTAAAGCTAAGTAAGATCCTATTATTGTCATTAAGGTTATACCGCCGTTGATACCACTGTGATGTGCTTTATTTATCCAAGGAAAGCTAAATATTACTAGTATTTTCAGCTGGTTTCACACCGCCATTTAAAACCCATATATAAATGGATAGAAAACTTCTAGGATGAAATATATAATCAGTATATTTGACTAGAAATTTTTTTAAACTAATGATTGTAGGACTGATTAGAATATATAAATTTTAAATTAAAATCTCAGAATATTATAATAAAACTAATTTCAATAAAAAGTATATTACAATAAATAACATATATCATTGAACTGGATATTTAGATTGTTATGTAAAGAGACTCACCCCCAAACAATAATTCAACGCAGAGCCCCTCTCCCCTCCCCCCCCCCCCCCCCCCCTCAGCCACCTGTACAGGCAAAAGGAAGCAATTAGGCAGAGACCCGAAGAAAAGTGAAACGGAAACAATCGATAAATCTGTCTCTCTATTCGCAATCATTTCATTTACACAGTACGATGTCTGGTTAAATGTCGAACTCAGAAGAATATAACATTGTTCACATTGGCTCAAATAACAGGCCATGGTGCTTGAGAACCAAAATTGCTAAGTGCACTCATACATAAACTACAAATGCGCTGCGATTGGATGCTCCACATCCGCTCTCCCTGGTTCAGAAAACAGCAGGTACTTTGCACAAGTCTCAGCTGTGACACGGACGCTCGATGGAAGCGCACTAGGTGCGGCTTGCTGCGTCGCCTGAAACCGGCGGGAGGCGTATACTTCCCATCGCCACCGCTCGGAGAGCAGCGCCCGGCTGCTCTTTGAGTGCGGCGTCGACGTGGTAGAAGCCTGTTATTTTAGGATTATAAGGGCATCCTTTCACACAATCACACGAATTCGTATGCTGTCATGTCTAGTGTGAGTGTGCCAGCACTAGCTCCACTCGACAAGGATGTAATGTAGAGTGTACACCAAAAGGTTTGCCGACGACTACGTTCCTAATGCGACATTTTAGCGCAGCTCATGAGCTGTTTCAGCGTTTCGATAGATTGAGGCAAAAGTTTTGAGCAAGACATATAATTTACACACAATTTTAATTTTTTGCTCATATTCCTTCAAGGAACACTCCACCAACAATATTGATTGTCATGAAGGAAGCTTTGTAGTCGTCCGAAGCCTTCCACTACCGGCACCGCTTTCTCTATTTTCTTTTTTTCACTGCCACTTTTGTCCTTTTCTTTACAGCTCGATTAACGTGGCCTGGTAGAACTGTTACAGATACTGCGCCTTTTCTTTGCTGTCAAGCAATTTTAAACGCCGCTGATACCTGCTATACTGCGTCTATTTCTATATGGCCTGTATTGCTAGAATGTAATAGTCTAGTGGTGCGGCGTTCGAGGAAGAGCCAAGTGAAAGGCGCCGCACGTTCGCTTGGATCGAACGCCCGGCGGGGTTAGCTTCGCGTACTCGCGAATCTCTTGGTGACGTCATCACCAGTCATGACGTGTGGACAAGATGTGATGATTAGACATGGCCCGATGTGACATCACGATGACGTCACATACGGTCATGATGTCATGATGGTGTCATAGTCAGTGATCTGTCATTACTCATGCCTATTTAGTCGCGGCTAATAAGTGGTAGTTAATTACTAGTTATACATTAGTTAGTACTTGTTAGTGACTAGTTAGCCATTAAAACTGATTTAAACTGATTCATTTATAGGAAGGGAAAGGCGCAGTAACTGTCTCACTTGTTTTATGTGGACACCGCAGCCGCGCCGTAAGAGAAGGGAGGAAGGTGGGAGTGAAAGTGGAAAGAGAGAAAGAGGAGCCGTAGTGGAGGGTTATGGAGTAATTTCGACCACCTGGGGATCTTTAACGTGTGCTGACATCGCACAGGACACGGACGCCTCTTCGTTTCGCCTCCATCGACACGCAGCCGCGAAGATCGGGTTCGAACCCGGGTACTCCGGCACAGCAGTCGGGCGTCTTACCCCTGCACCACCCCGGCGGGGCAGTTAGCCATTAGTACTGATTAGGGGCATGGAGGAAGAGGGGGCTGAGAGGAGGCAGAGCTGTTTACGAGGCCGACGGCTACGAAGACGCGAAACGCATGAACGGGCGCCAAAGAGCTGCACTCTAAAACTCAATGTGACGGTGGTTCAAGGACACTCGATTGGAGTGCTCGCATTACCGCGATTTTGCATTCGGGTCAAGTTGTTTGAACGACGAAAATGTCGTCGGGCCGTGAACAATTCGAAGCTGTACAGCAGCAACAGTTGCCAAATGCATAACCTTTTAAATCACTGTTTCGCGAATTCCGTGCGTCTCATTTTCATACCGTTTACTCATTCCTGCATACAGCTTGTATGAACAAAATTAATGTCAACCTGTTCAATGCTGCCAGCGTTATCCAATAAAAAAATGTAGTCCTACTGTGAGCAACCTCTCTGAAAGTGCAACTTATAGCCAACCTTTCTAATCTCATTCATTTCCAAATGTTACGGTGGGAATACGAAGCCTTTTATTAAGTAAAATATAGATGAAGAACTGGGATCTTCGACTTAGTAGGTGACCTTAGACTTTGTACGCCAGAACGCTATGTCTTGGCGGCCGCATTGTGCTCGATCGGTCAAAGCAAGCGCACTTCATTGTGCCGGTCTGCCTCAAGGTGCTACGTATAAACGGCAAAAATTCTTTATTGCTATTTTTATTTGCTGCCCGCGAACCAGCATAATTTTGCTGGTTTGTAATTTTCAATGGAAGAACGCTCCAGTTGTGAAACCAACCCTTACCTGCGATCACACGAATGTAAAAAAAAAATACATTTAGCATTGCGAAGCTGTGAAACGCTTCTGAGCGCAACTCCAGCCGAGCTTCAACGAGCAGCTAGGTACGTTTATTGGACGGTCATAAAAAGAAGGAAGAAAATTAACATTTACAGACGGAGAACCTTCCTTAAGAGAGGTGTATGGCATAGCCGTAGATGTCGCCTCAATGGTGAGTTGACATTTGAGGCTTAGTTCTCTATCAGGGGGTTCAGCAACTTACTTAAAAATATCTTGCATAGCTCCTCAGCGTAGGCATGGTCATTGGTTTCACAGATTAGCGGCGCTGCGTACAGTAAGGAAGCAAAGCTGAAATCAATTGTTTACACTTTTGCTTGCTTCTTCACCGGACCTCTTAAGACTTCATTATCCGGTTAATGAAGGTGCATGCAAGCTGCTTGACCTCTTTATCTGCGGGTACATCAAGCCTCCATTGTCCTTGGTTTTCAATAACCTGTAACTGGTCCAGTTGGTTGAGGTTTCCTGCAGCAGGCTCTTGCAGGACTGACATGTCCCCTTAAAACTATTACAAAATATCGCATAGAGCAACAACATGGTAGTGATAAAAAAAACTGCGGGTTCTTAACTCTCCTTGCAGATCTTCGTTAGGGTACCGGCACTTTGCTACCGGCTTATTCACGACATCCCTTAATTACCGCCTCTATCGCATAGTAATTAGAATACAGTCGTAAGCAACCGCACTAATATGAAATAGCGCCCGACACATACATTAATCCCCCTCTTTGCCGAAGCCGTACGAACATGCATACGTGTCCTATAGGAGTAGTGGGCCTAAATTGGGATCTAAGAGTACCACTTTCAATTCTCATTTCATAATTACAACTTACTCACTCTCTCTGAGTTGCCAGCTGCTGCCACATTTACCATGTCATGCGTTCTCATTGCGCCGGGTGTCTGGCCATATCCCCTCCAAGAGTGCATCTTGCCAGCGAGGTATTTTCCTACTTTTCGCTGACAAAGCGGGCGTTGAATTTTCTATGCAACGAGGCTTTTCACTTTATCGCATTGGCTCAGGCAGTCTCACGAGCATAAACAAATATTGTATGCATAGGCTTCTTTGCTTGCAAGGCTACTCAGACCAATGCCAAAATTAAAACAAATTGTAAGCTTATATATAAAAAAAATGCGCCTTTTCCTTACATGTCCTCGCAACATAACCAGCGTGAAAAGCTTCTGCTGCTACCTCAACGTGTTCATCTGCTTCACAAAACATCGTTAAAAATCCTAGTTCACTTGCCAGCTTCCCGATATGTATACGTTAAGAGCGCGAGCAACGTGACTGGAACACAGAAAAAGAGGACGACACAACTGGCGCTGTTGTGTCGTCTTCTTCTCATGTGCTCCCGTCGCGTTGTTTTCGCTTGTAACCTATAATGAATCAACAACAAGCCCAATGTGCTGTCCCTGGTAGCAAATTCAATGGCAGCTGGTAAGGCATTATGTTTCGGCATCTGGAATTGTTAACCTCAGCGGCAGCTTTCATATCCGAGAAAGTGGGTGTATATCCGCTCCTCGCTGCTGCCGTTGCCTGAAGCGAGCACAGCACAAAAAATCAGAGGTTCTCTTAGATGTCTCATAAGAGGAGAATGGCGAAAGCCTACCCTTCTCCAATCGCTTGTCTCAGTTGCAATCATTTCAAGTCGTCGCTTCGTACTCATGAGGAGACATGCCTGCCTACTCATTGTAGTCCTTACAACTCATAGCTAAGCATGTTAACTCATTTCCAGTCATTAGTGGTCATTCCTAGTCGTTGATTGACATATTGACCATTTCATAGTCATTATTGAGGAGTCATGCCTAGTCAATGTAGTCATTGCTACACATCGGCAAACATTTGTTTTTCAAATTTCCAATCAAATTCGGTCATATTGGTCATTAGAATTCATTTTAGTGATTATTATTTATCATTACAAGTCATTCGCATTAGTTTACCTCTATCGATGTCTATTCTTTTATTCGTTACCATCACCTTTATTCATTTTCATTCTCAATATTCCTCCTCGCAAGTCCGTTTTTTGCGATTTAGAAATCAGCGCACAGATGCGACGCACAGTTTCTGCGCACAAATTTTCGCTCCATGGGCTTAGAAAGGCTTTCGCCTTATAAAGCCAACGCGTCCCGTATCGGCGTTAACGTGCTTGTACTCACGAACAGAATAATGCTTGCGGTGACCACGCAGACACGAATCGAACCCGTCGAGAAAAACCAAACCGGACGTTCAGAGCCGGCGACCGCGGCGGCGACGTCTCCCCGAAAAGATGCGGGCTCCGCTGAAATAGCCGGCGAAATTCTAAACTTCTTAAGGACGCGCTTGCCCATTGACTACGGCGCGACGCAGCAGGCCGCAACTATAGTGCGCTTCCATCGAGTAGCCGTGGCTGTGATTAATAAACGGCCGACGACGTTGCGCCGTCAAGATTTCATCGAATAATTCTCCTGATTTGACGAAACGTAAATGCGTCATAGGAAAAAATAAGGCAAAAATGTTGCCCTAAAGGTGAATACCGCTGATCGTAACACGAAAACATTCTTAATTCGAGTCTTTTCAAAAGCCGTCATAATGAGACTCGACGTCGCCACCCAGTAAACCATTTTTGGAGCATTGTGTGAATAATAAACACAAGAAAAACGAGCCGAAACGTTTTCACATCTGGCCGCAGGCGCTGCCAGTTTCAGGATTTGTGGTAGAACCCGGTATAAGCGTCCATAAATGGCTTGAAACCGACATGTTTGTATTCGAGTTTGGCGTGAAAAGTTGCTGCCATCCACCTTCGAAATACCCGGAGGTGACTGCAAAGCAGTGACAACACGCGTGCTGATTCGCTCGTGTAGGTAAAAGTATCCCCGGAAAAAAGGTCGCCGGAAGAAAAGCACCTTGAAAAAGCGACTACTAGTAAAAAAAAAAAAAAACCGTGCCCGAAGCAAAAATGAGGCCTAAGAATTAATTCTTCCGGAATTCACATTGTGATAAATACACAATTTATTCTATTCTTTATTGGTTTTAGATAAATATAGTCATCATTTGAAGCCTCACTCCTCTGAGCGCCTTATGTCTTTAGATGGACTGTGAAAAAGCATGGTGAAAGATCCACCTGACTCTTTATACGCTGCGTATGTCCGAGCTCTGCAGCTTTTTCAGCTGTCACTAAGACAATTCTAATCAGCTCAGTAATATTACCCACTGAGGAAAGTACAAGTGACTTGGAGCATATAGTAGTCTTGCGGAACAACCCAATTCAAGTTTGTCTGGAACTACGTCGTAGATCTTCCAATGACGAGGTTCAACCCTTCCTCTTCTGAGGGTGTACAATCCTTGCAGCACTTGCGGTGATGGAGATACTGTATTGGGGAAGCAGGCCAAAGCTTAAACGGTTGTTGCTCATGGTCACCCTTACGCATCGCCCCACGTTTTCTGCGTAATAAAGCTAGTTGTTAGCTCGCATTTTCCCCCCAAATAAAGCTAAGACGAGGAGCAGTCGCTGTGTTACCACTAACATCATTTTTTGTTGTAATGACCGCCCCGAATGAGTTCAATGTTCGGTCACTTTCAAGGCGACAGGTTGTGGGGATTCACAATCTCCTTCCTCCATTATAACGCCCGCGCGTAATTAACACGCGTGATTACGCGCACTGGCAGAGAGGTTGGCGGAGGAGAGGGCACGCTGGCCACCCCCCGCCGCCTCCCGGGACTGCGGCGACGCTGCCGCGGGCTTCCCTCTTTCCTGCCGGCGTAACCGGGAGACCTCCTCTCCCGTTCCGTGTCGAGGAGCGCGACTGTAGCAACTCGCTCGGGTTCTTTCGGCGAATGGGCGCGCAGCGCGCGGTTCATGATTTCTGCCGAGGAGACTACCGCCGTCACCGAGAATCGCACACTGACCGTAGGCACCGCAACGGGATGTGAGCGAGAAGCTGTGTCAGGTGAGCAGACACTTCCTCTCACCTACTTGACGCGCTTCCCTATTAGGTGGTTGTTATTGCACCCCCGTACGCGGCTTTCGCTCGCTACACGGCGGTTGTTCTTAATTGCTATTCTCTTGCCGTGTACTCGAGCAGTGCAATAAACTCTTGTTCGAGTACGCAACTCGGTGTTTGTCCCCTCTGGCCCGAACCCGCCGCAGTGGCGATTTCTCGCACCGCGGGTTGGGGGTCACAGCTCTGTCTGCTAGGGCTGGCACGTCGGGGCTAGAAGGCGACTGTAGCGTCTAGTCCCCCCGTGGCGCTTTCTCTTACGAGAAATAACCCCCATAAGGTGGAAGCGCTGTAGCATATAATATTGCAATTCGGCGCTGGTAACACAGAACCCGCTTGGGGGCATTTTATTAAATTTTGCAGATAGGAATTTTTTCCCGGGGTCGTTTATACCGGGGCCATCTTTTCCGGGGACGTTTATACCGGAACCCACTGCTTTGCAGCACATTGCAACGCAAACTGCTTGATAAAATGCATTAGTATATATAGAATGAAACACAACTTCTATAGTCTGAGCAGTCTCGAAGCCTTAAATGTAAAATTAGCACTTCAAAAGTTACGGCTTTTGCTATCCTTCAACATTTTCCGTAGAAGCAACAAACTAATGGACAGTCTTGACAGCGTCGTGCGTCCGAAGAAACGTTAGAAAAGCCAGTCATTCGTGCAGAGCATATGTTCACACTGCTGAACAATGCCTACGGCGCCTTAGAGCTTCATGTATGCAACTACTATTTTCTATTACTGCGCGCTGTGTCCGCAGCCAGCAAGGCCACTGAACTAGTCATTGGCCGCAATCTTTCTTCCACAACTCGGGCAGAGGGCAGCCAGCAAAATATTTTTCGGGCGTCTGGAAAAAATTTTGAAATATGCCGGCGGCACAGAAGCGTAAAGCGATCACCAGTCACGAGACTGTGGTCGGCGGTAGACAATCGTTATCCATGCTTGGGTTCTGTGGCAGGTGCATCGCTAGGTGAGTCCTGACCGCATCTGTATAATAGCGTGCCACTCATTATCAGCCGACGCATTGGAGCGAGAATGCTGGCATTCTCTTTGTATCAACTTTCGTGACAGCTTTGTATACCGACAGTACCATAGTCTATAGAATTAATGAATAATATGACATCTGTCATGCGTATAAGCCATGTCCACAAGCCAAGAGGGCCATAGTGTACCAGCTACATTGAGGTTATCAACGAAATTTTCGAGGTATTCCTCCGTCACATGAACAGTTCCTGCGAAAGTAGGTTTCTGAAATGCAAAAAACGTACGCCTAGACGGCTGCTTGGAGTAAAATGTAATGAAGATGCGTTCATGAATTTGGCGGTTATAAGGCTGCGAGGAAAGACGGATACATGAAGCGGTAATTTACTTGCATATTTTGATCTAAAAACCACAAATAACTGGATTTCACTTCGTTCATCATTACCGTCTTCTCTTTTTTCTTCGTAAGATCAAAGGACCTATCAATTCATGAATGAAGTGATTTAAATTTTCGTGCTTTGGTGCTTTAAAATAGGCATACATCTACGATACTTCGGACTCACTTGGCCCTGTTTTTGAATCGAATACTGCCTCAGTTGCCTAGTAATTCAATGTGGTCACGAACCCTGAGGAAACACGTTTTTACCAGAGGGACAAGCAACTTTCCACAACTCGTAGAAACACGTATGAAACACGTGTTCGCTATTAAAATTCCTGTTCGAATCACTGCATCGGGAAAGAATACTTTGCATGCGACCTCCTTCAATAAAGGCTGACTCACAACTTCCCTCTTAGCTACAGGGCCAGTTCTTATCTTAACCCTTTTAGGGCAGGTGCTATCCATTCCCCCCTCGCGCGGGGGAATAGATAGCACCTCGGAGAGGTGGAAAGTTTGAACTGTGCTGACCACAGAGGATCACAATGATATCCTTCATGCCCTAACAACAACAAAAAAAATGATGTAGTTCGCATTAATCTCCCAATTTGCTGGTTCGAGACTTTTGCAAGGAAGTGCTTCTTGTAATATAACTAACTTCATGTGCTCTTGACTTTCCAGATAGCAGCTTTGACGAAGAGAAGTTGAACTAGCTCGGTTTCACTTGCTGTTGGCCGTAGTGTTCATGCTCATTTCGCCATAATGAGGAGCGCCAAAGGACTTTGTTAGCCAACATAAAATTAGCTGCAATTACTGACATCATCAAATGCCAAAGCTACCATGAGCGCCTGATGCTGAGGCGCCTCCGCCCCGCAGAAACGCGTGCGCTATTAAGGAGTTAAATATCAGAGTGAAGTAACTACTGCATCTGTATAATGTATTTCTCTAAATTTCTTATGCGGTGATGAGGAGTGCTCTATTGCTTGTTCCTATTCGCAGTAGTGCTAGAATTTGAGGTGCAGCTCAGTTTTTTTTTTAGACGTTAGTCCCCCCCGCGGTTTCTTTGATACCATAATAATTAGAAGGCGCAAACATTTTGAACACCGCTTTTATAAAAAAACAAAACAAGTCTTTGGTGCATTCCTAAGCAATGTTACTAAAAAAAAAATTTGGGAAGCGGACTAAAAATATAAATTGTACGCTTGAACCTGCCTCATCACTCCTCGGCATATTAATAATCATTCACTAGATAATAACTGAAACAAAGAGCTCTTGCATATGTTCAATTTCATGAACAGGTCAATTCTTTGTTTTTTTTGCCGTTAGAGAACGGAAGGCGACGATTAATAAAGATTTTTTTTATCTCTTGAGCTTACAAACCAGTACTCAGGAAATCGGACTTGCACTAATGCAACACACGCGCGCTGTCTGTTTTGTGCACACATACGCTAAGGCACTAATGGTAGTTCATGTCCTGGTATCCCAAGGGACACAATGACTCAGCTACCTGCTTCTAAATTCAGTTCTTTTCCATATTTCGTACAAAGGCGAATGTCTCAAAGCCAGGCACCCCCACCTGAACTTCCTCTCACAAGAATCTGCCACACTGGGAAAGGCAGAGCACCCATTGCAATTGTGCTCCTAAGTGCCTCTCGCCCCTGCGCACACTGTAGAATATTGTGCTCCTACTGTCACCACCGCCAATTTGGGGCTCGAGAGACTGGTAGCAGCACAGTTGCTTATTGAAGTGCACTAGATCCTGCTTGGACCTGGGTGACTCAGCCTTTCGCCATGCTGCAGATATCGTCTGAGACGAAGTATAGAGTTCGTTATCTGCAAAGCTATTATGTACAACTGGGGTGAAAGCCGGTTCCGAAAGTAGGTCAATACCCAATTTTACCATTCAGCAAAATAAACTCCTTTTCTTATTTAAGCTATTTCCTGGTAACATTGCCACTGGTATCTTTTTATCTCTATGCTTGCCACGCCCGCACGTGTTAACTTAAGACGAAGCGTATTGGTTCTGGCGTCTTCTATACTCTCGTCCACTACTTTTCCTTCCCCGCTTCATTTGACACGTCGAAGCTAAGCAAGTGTGTTCGCAGTTCTTGGAGCGTGCGGTTTTCAGAATGAAGCTTATGTGTGAACCACTGGAGATGGAGATGGGCGCGCGAGCTGTTCTCAATCTAGCTGAAGAGAAGATTAGAGCCATCGACGCAAGGAAAAAAGCGCCGGGCATCCACGATCATCTCATGTTATGCCTTCTAGTCCGTAAATGGTCATGGCTGGCGGAGAGTTACTGGAAAGGAGACGGCGATGGCATTGACTGGGAAAGCGGCATTTTCGATGCCGAGGAAGACAGACTCGAGTCCTGTAACCCTCCTGAAGAAACCGGAACGAGTCTCAAGCGAAGGCTAGAACCTGAAGGTAAGCCACTGTCTTGCGAAAATTTTGAAATTCATTCCCCATTTGAGACAAAATAACAAACTGTGGTCACTTGCTGTGTGCTTTGGAACGCATTCGAACTTTTTTTCGCGCTAACCTCTTAAGCAATTATCAAATGCAATTAATATCAAGTATAACCAGACCGCATCGTACAAGAGGCATATCTGGCTTCGATGGATATAGTTATTCTTGAATTGTTTATGCGGGGTTGGGGAGCGTTCGGCATTGCTCGTGAGTTTTCAGCTTTTAAGTCTCGGTAAATTACTGCTGCCTGTGAGTAAGAAATTTAATCTCAAGAATGATTTCATGGGTGTCGGTAAACATGTCCCCTGATGACGTGGCCCCCCAAAAAGAAGGCCCGTGTGGAAGCGGCCGCTAGGAGAAAAGGTTACCGAAGCGAAATTCTGCCCAGAGAATATAACCTTCCATAACTTTGCAAATAATTTAACAGTTTATGCATTCTGTGCCGACTACAAAAATAGATCTGACCATTCTATAGGGTGGGTCTGCTGGGTTCATGATAAGTAGCTGCCAACAAGAAAATACTTTACAGAAACATCCTCGCTGAACTTTCAGTGACGAGTATCATCCGTCCCGGGGCCACGTATGCACTACAGGTTGTGATAGGAAAATTAGAATGGCCCCTCTGAAGTATCAAACCTACCGTCCGCCGCTGGAGTAGGTGGTCAGCGCACGAACAATACAAATATGAGGGCGCTGTCAGACAACCAGAATATGCCCCGATAATGCAGTGGAGGTCAAGCCATGAAAGAGCACACTCCTCCTACACAACGACACTTCTTCCAGTGAATGCCGTTGAAGCACAGAATAATCCAGATACGCAGTTGCCCTGGTTCACTATTTTCCACTGTCATCTTTTCTGGTAGTTGCGAGCACCCGTGCATGAGCATACATCTTTGCAGCTCGCCATGTAGAATTGCAGTATAGGTCTTTATAGCACGATGAAAAGCTATATTAGGATATGCTCATTTTTTTGAAGCAATGTTTCCCTGAGCAGCTGACTTCAAACCCAAGCGAAAGACTGATGTGAGGATACATTTGACGTATCTTGTTTGGAAACATTTTTTTCTAAGTTGGCAAAAAAATTGACTTTTTTACGGGAGTGTTTTTACCAGAACCCGGGATTTCATATAGACTCAGATGGACCCATTCCCCTCGATGCAGAGCCAGACAGTCAGAATATACTATAAGAATATCGTCATTGCAAAGACAACTTTTTTCTTTAATGCAGTTTGTCGCGAAGGTTCGAACTTTTCACTTAGGAAATAAAGCAGCGTATTTATTCTCCTTTTTGAGTCCAGTGGTCCGAGTTTGACAACGCTTCCGCGAATGCCATATGCACTCTAAGATTATTTGTGTCCAAAATAATTATATATTATAAAGGAAACGACATTAGAAAGGGCGAAGATAAGCAGAGAACAGAGCTAGTCGTTCTATCGCGTTGTGTGTTTATTTGCCTCTAATGCACCGACTACTAGACGTTTCGAGCAAAAAAAAAAAATCTTTTTATGTGATCATTGTGCAGCTCATGCTACGCATCTGAGCTTTGGTTTTGCAACAGCGTTTATGAACTTAAACGCTTCTGGAGAACATTGCAATACTGTGCAATAAGAACATTTTACAGCCGCTACTCTGTTTTGCTTACTTAAATATGCTTCACCGGTTGTACTTGAAGAAGTTGTTGAACACGCAAGTTTGTCGTGTTAAGACCAATGTCTGTCCGATTTCAGCAAACAGTTTACATGCACTGGCTTCGGTTGCTGAACACCATATGACCTGTTGCTGAGAAGCATATCACAATGAAAAGAAAATCCCACGCCGAGATTTGCTCACTATGCTTTAGTGTAAAATTTCTCTGCTGCTTTATTTTTTGATGTGAGAAGGAATCAATTTTTTTTTAGTATTTACCAATCACCTCCTCTTGGTTACAGATGAGCTCCAGGCCCCGAAACGTGCCAGGAGAGACAGCACCAACGAGGACCAGGCGGCTGGCCCCTCAGGTGTGGGGAGCCACGGTGATGGCTCCAATGAAATGCCAGCTACGGAGAATACAGGAACTACGTCTACGTCGCAAGAGCATCGCCAAGTGGAAGACCATGATCCCTTAGACTGGACATGTATCTTGAACGACATGTCTTTCGTGCCGCTGCTCGCCCCACTTCTTGATCTTGATTTTTCGTTCGAGTAGATAGGAAAGCAAGCGAATACATCCTCATTTTACAAGTCATTGTATAATACAGTGAGCTATATGTTTAAAGAAGCACATGTTTCTAAACAATGAACTGTCATGCATTTGCATACTCCCACTAGTCATCCGCTTTCATTCCGGTGTTGTCTATATTTATCCATGATTTTTAAATAAAAGAATCGTTTTCAGTGATGAAACTCTGACTTTCTTGTGTGATGTTTTCATCGCCTCTACTTCTGCTTTCGAAGAATCCTTCAATCACTGCTCAATAATGGTTTGATTTCAATTAAAATATAAACAGATCATGGCAGTACAGAGTTTTGCCAGAGGAACTACAGTAGTAAAAAACATTACGTTCTGATTAGATTGCAACTGAAGGGATAGACTATGTAGCATTATAAAATGTCCTCGTCCTGTAGCGCTAAATAATTTTCTCTGTGGCTAAGAAGACGACGGGTCACATCATTGCAGTCTATGTCCGTGCGCTGATTAGACGCCCTGGTGTGATGACAGCGCGTAATATGACCGACTTTACTATTTCGGTGGAGGTGAATAGCCTAGATTTGAGGAGAGGATTAGCAGGCTCAGGCCACCAGCCACTCGCGTAGCGTAGGAGTTGGGCATAATTGTAGCGAAGCGAGCGGCCGACATCGGCACTGCGACGAGCAACAAGTTGTCGGAGAACTATTTGGCGACAGTTATTCGCAGGCGTCAACATCATGTTTCCGAATATTTCGTGTTACGCGGCTTGACAGAATCGCCAAAACAATGCAAACACGATGTTTAACTCTTTCCGCAGCTGTACTCCGCCATGAGAGCATGCGGCGGAGTTACACTGCAAACGATACGCCTACTCGTTGACGTCAGCAGTTTTCGGAACAAGGGCGTGTCAATGTTATGTCTTCAATTTTCTGACGTCAATAAGCTGTAGACTACAAGCCGAAACTGCGCGTACTAATAATAAGTGAATACATTATGCAATGCGATTTTGGACTTCTAACCCCGTGCTCTATGCTTACAAAATCCCTACGCACTATTTAAAGCACAAATGTACGGCACAAAAATTTGATGTCGCTACCCCTTGAGACTCACGAGGAGGCGGTGTGCAGACCGCAGAAAGAGAGTGTGTTGTAGATTTACAAGAGGTGCTATCATCCAATCTTCAAATTTTTTAGGTCTCGTGAAAAGCTTCGTCGCATGCCTTCTAGCTAGGGCATTAATCGGGATTTTAGGTTTAGCATATGTTCTGCTTTAACGTTCTGTCCGCACATACTCCAAGCACCAGGAGAAAGCGGTACTCAGAGGATGCAAATTTGACTCCACTTTGTGCCTTGCCTGGAAATGTGCCCACTGTTCCCAATTCTCTTCGGTTGTCGAAGAGAGCCCTTCATGAAGCGTGACGGGCACAACACTTGACCTTCCTTTCCAAGGGCACGTGCCAAGATTCTAGCAAACACTGTAAAATGCGCAAAAGCAATAGTTATTTCATGGATTCTTCCTGTCAGGGTCACATGGGAGCGTCCAATGAATGAAGGCACCAAGAAAGCCAAGTTCAAATAACCATGGTGTGGATGTGTCACCTTAACCCATTCTGAGCAGCTGCAAGGAGCAAAATAAAAGAAATATTTCCATAACGTAGCTTCCAGACAGAGCTTTTACCGCGATAGTATTGAAGTGCTAGTTGCGAAGAATATCCGGCGCTGGTGTCGTCGTTATGAGCAAAAATCACAGGCACAGCTCTGGTAGCTGGGATTGGGGTGAACTGACCATTCGGTGTTTTGTGTGGCTTATGATCACGTGATATCACAAATCTGAGGGGAGTAGCCAACTTTGGCTGTTTGTTGGCGGGGATGAGGTGGAATAAGGATAAACTTCGAGTGATCTTGGATGCCGAGTCGGAAACTTTTTTAAATTTTAATGTTTTATCGTTTCCTTTCTGCCAATCGCTTATTTCAGTAATTTGTTTCTACCTCCCTTTCTTTATGTATTTATTTCATGTTCTTCATGTGCTTCAGGAATAGAGATAGCAGATACAAGGGCGGCAAAAATCGTTTACTTCCTTTTGTTATTATTTTAGCAATAACCACTACTAATACTACTCTACACCTAGGCTAGGCAGGCATGTCCTTACGCCTTTTTTTAAGAGGAGATTTTATGTCAGAATATCGCCTAAGCGATCGCATCATTCTGCTGAAGGCGGAGCTGTTGTATCCCTCAAGAGTTTTGCAGCGTGAGCTACACTACGCGGGTTGGAAGGAGTTTCGCGTGTCCTCTGCGCCGACCAAGATGCGCATGCGCGAGGGACCTCCGAGGGACACAGCTGCCGCCAGCGCCGCAACCCCAGCGGAGGAAAAGCACCAGTGGGTGTATTGAGCAAGAGAGAGGGAAAGATAGAGCAACCATGCCCACGACAGTATAGTTAAGAAGAAGAAGGAGGAATAGCAGAAAGGGTGGGTGTCGTGCCAGTGAAAGGGAGAGGGACAGCATCTGTGCCCGTGATAGTGCAGTTTGGGGTTCGTAGCTCGGTATTTGTAGAGCAGCGTTCGTGAAACACCAGTGTTCGCTTGCCGGCGCTCGCACACCGGCGTTTGTAACATGGATGAAAGAAGGGGAGGAACGCTGTTGCGTTCCACTCTTAAAGGCGCAGCCTAAGCGTTCTTTAATTCTACTGGGGTGTGTCCAGTGAGACAGAGAGACAAAGGGAGAGCAACGGTGCCCATAACATAGCTCGGCGTTCCTAGCTCGTAGCTAGTAGACCGGATATGACGGAAGTGGAATGGTGGCGAAGTCTGGGCCCAGAAGCGGTTCAGCGGTACCGCAGCATAGCCACAGGTCGGGGGGCCAACCAATCAGATTAAGAAATTATACTCCTACAAAAAATAAAATGTACAAAATAAAAAAATAACTTTGCTTGTGGATGAGGTAAGGTATATTATAAATACATTCTTAGTTTTTTGAAAAATCTTGCAACACTCTTATCGCCTGATCGCCTTGATGTTGAATCCGTCAGGAGGCGCTGCCAGAGGTAACCAAGGCAACGGAGATAACGAAGCTGACGAAGCACGAAACGGTTTCTTATCGCTGTCTGCTGCTCGTTTGCTGTCGTGTGGGCCTTGGTGCGCCCTAGAAAGCGTAATTTAGTTCGCAAGTCTGAAAATGTTCCTTTTGCGAAGATTTAGACGTTCTTGCTGCTCGCTGCTCTGTCGCCGTTTTGTGAGATTTAATATTTAAATTTTTGGTTTCGTCCCCTTTGTCGTGCGAGCAGTGGGAAGTCTTTTTGCAGCATTGTATTTTGCGTAGCCTTTTATCACAAGATGAGCCCGCACAAAGTGAGGAAGCGATGCTCTGTGGCACATTGCGACAGCATGGACTCAACCGTCGGTGTCTTATTACACCGCTTCTGGGCTGCGTTTCACCGGTGAGCAGATCTGGAGGTTGCACACAGGCTCAATGTAAGCTCTAGTGCTCCTGTGTTAAGCACGTTTGTTGATGATAAAGCTGTCTGGACTGGTGAAACCTTGAAATTGCCTTGAAAACTGCTGTATATTTTCTGCCAAAGAATTTAAATGTGAAGAGTGATCCCAGTGCTCTATGCTCCACGTACGTTTTGATGCACCTACTAATTCATGACATTTTTATTTCAATTGCAGCTGTCATATAGCTTTGTTTTATGTACATGCATGTTTCTTATCTGGGGATGATTTGTGGCAAGCACTTCAAGCGTTTTCCATGCCTCGGCTGTGATCATTGAGATGATTAGCCCACTTAAACAGCGCTACTGTTCGCACTATCTGCGACTTGAATTCTTATTGCTGTGATTTGTTGCTCTATTTTATTGGCTGATGCAATAAACCATGAATATGAAAACCATAATTGTTCACTTGGTGCAGTCTGCTGTGAACTAGGCACGACTTCCCCGGTGCACCAGTTTTCTGGACCGCACCTTACTGTGCTGAAGGACAAAGTAAATGGTCAAATTACTTACATGAATTACAGCAGTATTTGTATTATGGATTGTATGCGTGGTCTCTATTTGGAAGTGTTGCTGCCGTTCTATGCCGCCACTTTTGCCAACCACTTGCATTGTGCTGGAGCAACGGCTTATAACCAAGGGCGTAAACAACAGAAACTCGAGTTCTTTTAGATGGCAAAGGTTGGCGCGCGCTGAAAGACAACTTTCAAAAGATGCAGGCTCGTCAATGCAACGCGGCGGTTTAAAAAAGAAAAAACTTGTTTGTAATTCGCGCCAAATAAAACGTATGCGTACCGTCATTTGACGTCATGGACTCCCAATTTTCATTGGTCGCTGGAGCCCATGAGCCGCCATGTTTTGTACGTATGGGCGTCTATGAAGCCTTTGGTACCAGAGTACATACACCTTGGACCGGATTTCGTAAACCACCGGTGTTCGCTGACCGGCGCTGTCACACCGGTGTTTGTCGCACAACTGGCGCGCTACTGCGCATCTGCTATTAAGTCAAAAAATTGAAAAGAAAGAAAAATAGATTACAAACTTTGGCTTATGGGGTTTAACACACCAATGACTGTGGCTATGAGAGACGACTCAATACAGGGGCTGGATATTTCGTCTACCTGGCGTTATTTAACCTGCATTGACATCGCACAATGGGCGGGTGTTTGCTTTTCGACCCTATCGAAAGGAATTCGCCGCGACCGGGATTTGATCCCGCATCGCTGGGCACAGCAGTGGAGCGCCACCGCGGCGAGGTTCAAAGGCTTTCAACGGTGTCTGTCTGCTCAGAAAGGAAAACCGATCTTTGCTGATGATAAGACTCTGCACAAAACTTTTAAGAAACAAATAAATGATAGGCAAAATAAGAAAGAACTAAAATAATTCACATGTGTTCGAAATGCAATCGCGTCATGCCTTTACCAGCGGAGCCTAAATGTGCCTCACGTTTTAATGTGATGGTTATGCACTGGCCGGACGAAGCATGTTGAAAAAGAGAAGCCGGGTCACGTAACATCAGGAATGGCGGCCTTACAGCCGCCGAGACAATCCAATAGGCATATATTTTTTTTTTAAAGAAACCAATGCATGTTTCAAAAAATACCCGCAAGACAATTTATAACAATTGATTTAATAAATTCTAGATATTACAGCGGAAGTTTAGAACGTTCTAGGAATTGGAAGACGAAAGGGTAGCTCAACGTTTCGTTGAAGGTTTTCCATCCGTTGTTCACTCTATATGATATCAAACACTTCTAGTGCACACTTTAATAACAACGACACGTATCTTGCAGTACCAGACGTCGGATACCGCGAGCGGCATTACGAGCTGCCCTAGCCTCTTCTGCCGTAGGAATATTCTTTGGTCTTCCCTGCCCCCGTCTCAGGCCTGGGAATCGTCACCCGCAGTGATGTGCAACGAAGGTCGAGTCGACGGGGCGCCGTATCGAAGGCGGGCGAGAGTGCTCTGAACGCGGTTCATACAGCTGCAATATCCTTCCATTTGTGAAGCCCTCCAACGCCACCTCTAAAATTTCCCCCATCCTCCTCCCTCAGCGCCCTCTAGTGTACTCGTCAAGGGGAAATTGGCGTATGGTAGTGATTAACACTCACAGCTACACCACGGAAAGGTGGTGGCTTGAGTGCCGGCGAGTACACGATTCGATTGCTTTTCTTAGGGAGATTTATACTCCGTTTCATACATTAGGTGGGAAGCAGCGAAAGCTATGCGAGTACTTTGCCAGAAAAAAAAAAAAAAAAACAAGGCGTGCCCCTCCGCTTTTGTTTCATGGCCGTGTGGCCTAAGGCATCAATTCGCGACAACTGGGAACTTCGGGCAGCTTAGGCTGGGCGGCATCCCCTGACCATATATTTTTTCAGCATTTTTTATTTGTTCTGAATGAGGAACTTTGGTTACGTAGGTGCAAATTCACGTGGCGATGTTTTTAAACATTATTTGTAATTGCACATCAAATTCAACCAAGCTAATTTCTTCAGAACAGCTATGCAAAACGGTCCTTTCTTCACATTTCAAATATATGTTCGTTTTGATTGTAGCCTTGGGCAAGACTCATTCGTAAACCATTTCATACGCCCTGCAGAGAGGATTGAGTATTTAAGACGGTCCGAGAATGGACCAGCCTCCCTGGGGAATAGCGCTACAAACTTCCTGCTAGACTCTAACAACGTCAGACTCTAACAACGTCCAGACTCTAACAACGTCATATTTTTTGTGTCAATTTTCACGAAATTTCTTCCTGCCTCAAAATGCATGTCTTGCATCTTATCATAAAATAGTTCTTTAGCTGCACTCTTATGGGCAGAACAAAATTCTGACATTTCCGGCCGAGAAAGAGTTATTTTAAGCCATACTGAAATGATACCTTTCAGGGGAAAGACGTTATTTTTCGAAAATTCTTGATTCCGCAGTTAGAAAGTGTTAATTCTAATTTTTCTGGCTTCTCGCAGCTCGAGTAAGAGAACCATCAATACTACATTGTAGCAATGAACAGGAAGAATTATCTAACCCAACATTTCTCCAACTTGTGCAGAGTCGCCATTGACATTGTTCATGCCCACTACCACCACCACTAGATAATGGGCTGCGGCTTTTTCCGACCGTCCGTTTTTCGTCTCTGCCGGCGTCAGGTTCTTTGACCTTCCCGGGAACGTTCTGGTTGAAACCTGCCTATCGCCATTTACGCGCTGCATTATAGCTCCTTTGTAGATGCACGGTTGGAATCACCTGCGAAAAGCACCTGGCCTCACCCACCAGTCTACTGGTTTGTGCTTATTGTTATGTTCTTGTTCTTTCTCTGAAAAACTTATTTTCATATCTCTCCCACCATCACGGCTTCCTAGCTTACTAGGTTAGAATAGCTCCTCTTTTTTGACGCCACTTAACCTACTTTAGCTTATGTGCCCATGAGGGTCCGTTCCACATGCCTCGCACTAAGACATCAGCCATTGTGGCCTCTAATGAGAATGTCGAAAATTTGGTCTTCAAGTTGAGGTAGCTCTCACTGAAGATTTTTATACTCTGTCTGTATTAACGCCAGCTCGTCTTCCAGGGCAGCTACACATGTCGCTATCTCCGTGTTTTCCTGGAAAACCCTCACATTCATTGCATTTAACATTCTTTGTGTTGCACATCTTGGCCTTTATGCACTCAACTATTGCTAGCACAAATTTGCTCCAAAAGAAAAGAGCGTCAAACAAGCTTTCGAAAAAATTCTGCCAACTGCAAAATCTGAATGGGTAGCAAAGACCAAGTATATTTGTAGCAAAATTAACACGGTAATAAAATAACAAACTGGCGAATTAGCACGGAAATCCACGCTGCCGGCAATAATAAACAGGCCGCTAAGACACTAAAGAAAAGTGTTCAGTTTTAGCAGGCACCTAACTTAATTATAAACAAACAATTTAATGAAAGAAGTCATATATTTGCCAATTTCGCGTAGCTTCCACAATAGTAGGAAAAACTGTCCCCTTACGGGGACTGAAGTCTTGCGCTCCAAGACGCATGCATTTCCTCGTAGCGAGCTGTAAAGATGAATGATGGGTGCTAACTTTATTACAGCTGATTCACCTGTCGGCTTCAAAGTGACTGCGAAAATCGACCTCGTTCGGACATTCATAAAAAAAAAATGACGACAGTGGTAATACAGAGACAGCGCCTGGTCTTCGCTTCGTTTCCGGGGAAAAGGCGAGCTAACCACCTGATTTACCGGGCCAGAAGCTTGGAGCGATGCTTTAGGGCGGCCATGGTGCACGACCGGTTAAGTCTTGTCCTGCTTACACTATCACCACTAAAACTTCAAATTGGGCTAGTTGGTAATTTCTTGTTGGAAGAATTTTGTAGCGGTAAAAACACGGACACAAAGAACACGAAACACAAAGGACACCCGCTAGACTGCAACTAGTTTTTACTGTGGTCGGGGGG
The DNA here is from genome assembly GCF_055883805.1 of Amblyomma maculatum. Lineage (NCBI taxonomy): Eukaryota > Metazoa > Arthropoda > Arachnida > Ixodida > Ixodidae > Amblyomma > Amblyomma maculatum. Next base: position 123,666,627 of record NC_139346.1, read on the forward strand.
TACAGTTCACGGCTTCTAATAAGCTGGTCCGGCTATGCTCTGCTGTCACGAAAGTGAAGAAGCCATGCTGCAGCAAAAAACACCAAACTAAATTTGTGACATGTAGGACGGGAGTCGTGTACTCAATCCCGCTTGCCTGTGGCAAAGTATATATTGGCCAAACTGGAAGGTGTTTGAATGACGGTATAAGAGAGCACCGTAAGGCTGTTCAATCACTGGCCGGAGGGACGGAATTGTTGAGGCATTGCAAGAGTTGCAAAGATTGTTTTCCAGTATTTGATGCTACGTACGTCCATGATGTACGTGGGGGCCGAGAAAAAGAAAGGGAGATTATTGAAGCCTATCAAATTGACAAGGCGGGCGACATGTGTGTTAGCCCCCCTTCCCTTGCGTGCAGAAAAAGAAATTACTTATATTCGTAATCGCATGCCACAAAGGAGAAAGGGTGGGGAGTGTGTGTGTGTGTGGGGGGGGGGGGTGAGACCATGTGTGAATGACGAGGCACCTGGGTGTGCTTAATGATTGTCATGTTTATATATCATGTATTTGTACAGTTAAAACCAGCAGCAGTGAATCGGGTGTCCCTTGTGTTTCGTGTTCTTTGTGTCCGTTGTTTTACCTCTACAAAATGATTCCAACTATGATCACCCTTATCAGTATTATACACAATCATCAGAGGAACGGTTGAACATCGTCCCCAGAAGGTCTGGAAGGCAGTTCTAGTGACGTCTTCTTTGGCCGTTTTTCGAGACTACCACGCGCCAAACCGGTGTGCCTTAACCAGTCAACATAGTTACTAATGTGATTAGGCCTGTTTAATTGTTTGATTAACGAGCTGCTGAGCTCGGAACCACGCAACGTATAAAGTGCGAGATGGCTCTATCAGAGTGCTTTTAGACAGTTCTTGTAGACATCTCGGGCGCCCAGAAGACACTCGTTCCAAATAATGATTAGATTTAACTCAAAGCCAAGAAAGAATGACATAAAATGTTCTCTTTTCTTTTTTAATGTGAGTTCCGGAAGAAATCTTTTTTATGGCTAGTTTTGCCTTGGGGACATTTTTTTTCCTCGTTGCCTCCGCCTCAGGAGCCGTTTCTTCCGGGGACAGTCTTTCCGGGGGCGTGACTTCTTTTGTCTATTTTTGCGGAGACGTTTTTACCTATAGGGGACTCAAGCATCGCAGGGTGGCGCTGCGGGCGCCAGTCAACAGCGCCCTCTCCGGCCAACGCCATGTAATCGGTCGGGCAGAGTGAATAGCTCGCCTGTAGACTTTCGTGTCTTTGCATCCTCTGCATTCGGGAGCAACTCGCTTTGATCGCGTTCTTTGTCGCTCGCGTTGTTGAAAGCTGCTTGCGCGCGCACGCGCCCTGACCGCAGTCTACTTGCTGTGCGCGCGCTTGCATTTCCGTGCTGAAAGAAAGCTGTCTTGCGCGCGCGCGCTTCTGCTTCAACTTTTCAAACTCGCGCTTGGACGAAATGGTGTTTGAAGCGAGTGTGCAGTATTGTACACGCTTCGATGTGGTTTTTAGAAAATAGCCGACAGCGGTGGCCATTTTCACAGCACAAATGTCAAAAGGAGAGAGCTGTTAGTCAGCCATGTGCATTCTGTTGAGCAGTTTATAGAAGATAAGCTGTTATCGTGAAGGCTATGTGTGTGTCGGTGGTCGGCGACCACATCGCGTAAGACGTGGGATTTGAGGCAAGTATTTAGTTTTTATTATACCCATTTCATTAAGGCCCAAATTATAAGGCGCATGCAACCATTCCATGCGCTGTTTGCTTTAATATCTGAAGAGCTTGCAGATGTAATCTAGTTGGTGCCTATAAACTTAATAAAAGATACGCGGGTTCGTTCGCATCTTAGGCGCACTTTTCGGTATATGCCGATATGTTAATTTTGATGCCGATTGTCGTGCAATTGCATACTCAGAACATTTTATACGTAGCTTCCACCTGAATAAAATGTGCATTCACATGTATACAAAGAAACATCAACCCTTCTGCTGCAAACGAAATATATTTGCGCTTTAATTTTCGTGAATCGCTTCAGCTCCTAATAACTGGTCCCGCAATTGATCGAGTAATTTCAACTCCACAGAGTAAATGAGACAGTTCTGAACAATATCTAGGAAAATAAATTTTCGCTGCGTGGTTATTACTTCATTGTTCCTATAGCTCTTATATTGGTACCTAACTGTTTTATTCAATCACTCGCCCCGCCGCGGTGGCTCACGCGTTAGGAACTGTAGGTCGTGGCAACGCGGGTTTGATCCCGGCCGCCGCTCGCTGGAGGCGAACTGCGAGGAGGTCTTTAGAAATATACGTTCCTGCTAAATAACCACGAAAGGGAGGGGGGGGGGGGTGAAATTTTGTCTCCAATACAGCGCCCCTCGTAGCCTTGTCGCGCTGAGGTGTACGTTAAACACTACAAAACTAAACGAACATGTTCACTCAATTGTATCCTTGCTTACAGGACATTTTATATATCCTGCCTTGAAGCTTCCGTGTCTGCTTTCTAAACAAGAAATAAATTGCGTCTGAGCATGAGTTGCGAGGCAGCATATCCTTGTTCTCTTTTGTTCGTTTTGCTCCTTATGTCGTGGGTTCGAAATGAACCAAAGGCTCGTCTCTGTTATGAGACATGTTTCTTTGCAGCTAGCATGGACATGCCCTGAAAAGCGCCAGCTTGCGCTTTCCCGTGCAAAGCGTACCTGCAAGGCAGGAATTCAGGGGCGCTGCAAGCATGTTGCTGCTGTGTGCTGTTTCATAAGCTCCCACGAAGATGAGTTCTGCACAAGCCAGGCGCAACATCGGGTAAACCGAGCTGCAAAAATCCGAAGCCCTCTTTAGAGAGTATCTGGGCCTTAATGAAACAGGTATAATAAAAATGGAATACTTGCCTCAAATCTCACGTCTTACGCGATGTGGTCGCTGACCTGCGACACACACTTAGCCTTCACGATAACAGCGTTGTCTAACACAATCTGCTCAACAGAATGCACATGACTAACAGCTCTCCCTTATCAAAGTGTGAACATTGCTGCACACTCGCTTCAAATACCATTTCGTCCAAGCGCGAATTTGAAAAGTAGAAGCAGGAGCGCGCGCGCATGTCAGCTTTCTTTCAGCACGGAAATCCAAGCGCGCGCAAAGCGAGTAGACTGCGGTCAGGGCGCGCGCGCGCACAACCAGTTTGCAACAACGCGAGCGACAAAGAACGCGAGCTGCTTCCGCGTGCAGAAGCCGCAAAGACACGAAAGTCTACAGGCGAGCTGTTGCAACAGCCAACAACACAACAATACACTTCCCCACATTTCGAGCGTCGCGGAACCACTCCAGCCATGTTTTAAACTCCGCTGTGACACCTGCTTGCATGCCTGCGAAGCTACGGCGGCGAGTCGGCGCGAGCAAACGCGAGCGACGCCAAGGTATATATACCTTGGCGACGCCAGCAGCACACGAAGCCGCCAGAACACGTTGGTCAAGCGCCGCATCAGCGCCGCGCCCAACCAATGCTTCAAAATTTTGACGCTTGCGGAGGAGCGCGCGCTTCAGTCGCGCAGACAAACTTGAGGTTGGGTTCCCTATACCCATTGCTGCACCATACTACTAAGTTTGGTTTCCGTTCGTTGTTTCTGCGGAAGCTATTGCAAGTTTGTAGCTGGGAAATGAGACGCCTTGGCTAATCCTCCTGCATGCAACTAAATTCGCTGTGGCTTTGTAGAACGGTCTGCATTTTTAATTAAATGCTTAGCTTCATTGTTGTAGGACGTAAATGCGTTGATCTCGCGTGATTTTTCGAATTGCTTAGGTGAATACAAGAGCACAGTTATAATAATAAAAACCGGCTGTCATTACGCCCAGTAAAGCTGTTAGTGTAGTGAAGATTGCTAGAACCATCGTGTGTTTTAAGATTGGGCCTACGTATAAAAAGCTCCCTGCTGTTCTTGATCGTTCTTTCATAAGCAAACGGGACTTTTTATAATTTAATTAAAAAAAAAGAACTGTTCACTTAGGCTATTATGTTAGGGGCCGAGGTTCTCGGAAACAAATATTTTGCAACCGTGACAAACTCTAAAAAGTACATGTTGTATTTAATTTTCATTATCTATTATTTGTGAATCCATCAAAAAGCGATGCTCTGTTCCTCCAAGCAATGGATTAGCTTAACTGTGTTTTCAAAACAGGAAGTTTCAGTTCTTATCCACCAAATACTACCTTCAAGACCTCTCCTTCTTGAAACCACTGCAACTGCTCTACTACGAGGGGGCCGGAAATATGAGAACCCGATACACCTTTCTTCAAATCCCAACAGGGAGAGCTAGAGAAAGAAAAACTAGGTGTTGCTAATCGCTCATAGTAGGGGCAGGAAGGTGGGGAGGAAATGAGTGAGCGAGAAACTTTTTTGTCGCAAAAGGAATTGTCTCTGCGGGGATTGGAAGTGAGGGGGAAGGGGTGATGCCATATCCATGTGCACAGCAAGCACCTACTCCTTATCTCTTGTTACTATAATCACGAGCTTTACTTTATTCGCTTAAGGTCAAGCGGATTGGCGTGGCAGTCAGCGCAAACCTCCTCTAACACTCAACAACTAATGTTGCCATGTCTTGACGTTGTCACACTGCTGCCTGCACTGAGTGAGCCTAGTCCAAGTTAGAGCGACTCCTGAACGTGGTGGTGACATCTGCGAGCGAAATGGTGTGATTTTTTGTAACGGCCATGAACAAGAATTGCACACTGTCTTCAGCTATGAAATCAACACCTGACGACTCGGAAAAGCAACATCCGACCAAACCCGATGGCAGAAACCTCAAACGAAAGCGGGAAGAATCTAAAGGTAAGCCTCTGCCTTCCGAACCCATAAGTAGCATTCAGTAAATTGCCAAGCATAATAAATCTTAACTATGGTGTCTGCCCCATAATACAATTGAACACTTTATTTGCAGCAAGTTCACAATGTATTGCTGACAGCACGTCTAGTTACGAACTCACCTGCTTTCAACAGTAACCGTTACTTAGTGACGCCGGTGTTATCAAAATAATTTAGGGAGTGACTGTTCTCCCGGTAGCCGTGATAATGTCGCTCCTACAATTCTCACTGCGTCGTCGGCTATGCATGAATAAATTATTTTTGTGTGTTCAATAATATGTTGTTATTCTAGCGGCAGCCGGGGCTCAGTGACCTTTCGCAGTCACATTACCACATACACCCAAGGGTGCTTTGTAACCTTTATATACTGTTTCGATAGAATGGCGGTGACGGTGTTGGCAGCTGTCTTCTTTTTAAATTGTTGCCCCCGCCATCCGGTGCGGCGGAGCCGTGACAAAAAAGATCTTAAAAACACACACAAAAATTACACGACTCATAGAGGAGAAGCCTTGTTGTACTTTTGCCGACAAACGCTTCTAACCATCTTTCACGCTTTTGACATTAACTGGTTGAAGGAGCATTTGCTGCGTTGTTACTGAGGTTATCACCGGAGCGTTTCGTTGGGTCTTTTCAAACTTCGATCCAGCCTTGGAAGTTACTCGGCGTAATTAGTTTTCCCGCATAAGTGCTAATGAAGTCTGTTATTGTTATTGCTATCCCTTTCAGGCATTGTTCGAGTTTTCAACCATCCAAGAGCCGAAGTAACGGGTTTCGGCGGCCCCTGGCTCAACACGCGTCGAATTGTCATCAGAGTACTAACACTCCAATGAAACAAACAATTGAGATATCTCAGAACATTGTTCTAAGTAAGTGAAACCAAGCCATGTACCTTGTTCAGACAGCCCGGAAAGAAAAGAAGTATTTTGATGGCCAAGTAATGCGAGTTTGCCGCACACAAAAGTAGTTACATGTAAAGCATCATATTGATGAATGTGCTTGGTTCCTTTTATTCACACAATTTAGAATTCCACAGGACAATTAGTGACTTCCTGCTGTAGTACGGCAGACTGCATTTCCGTAACTTTGCCGGTTAGTCACAGGCTCCGTGATCGCAGGCCGTCTTTGCTGTGGCGATGGTGGCGTGCCGATTTTGATGCCGTTCTAGCGTATGCATAGGATTTCCCGAAATTTAGTCCGTTCACTGCCCTTGAACCATACGGAAGTATAATCGGCCTAAGTAGTACGGCGCAAGTATCATGCAAGTTCCGCAACACATGGGAGAACAACAAAATATTATTCAAATATTATTTGGTCGTGCACAGAAGAAGCAAGTGCCCGACGACTGCCGTGAGAATTTCAGGAACGCAATTTCGAGTTAATATGCTTCGTTATTGTCAAACAATACGGCCGATTACTCGAATGCTTGTATTTTACGTCCCTTATGAATTCATAATAAGAGGTTCCAATGCACCACTGACTCGGACGCCTGTTTCTGTGCAATATTGATTCAACCCCTTTATGACCATCATTGACTCTAAACTATAGCTGAGCGTCAAGTGTACTTTCTAATATGCTAGTCCTTTCTAGTTAAATCACGTGAGGAACCAATGATGGAAATATTTAAGCTCTTTTAAAAATTATGCTGTTTTGCAGTGCTGTTCACTTTCACTACAATTCACATTCTATCCTTCGCGGGCTCGCCGACGGGGACCAGAAACTTGAAGCCCATTCCGCACATGGAAAGCATCGATGAAGACGGCCTCTCGGTGATACGGATGTGATATGGATGTGCTATGCACAGCCGAATACATTACGACTCAAGCTGAAGAAGGCGAGCACAGAGAAGGCAAACCTCAAAGAGCATTACTGTCCGCCCAAAATTGAGGAGCCAGAGGACTGGGATTGGCTTTTCTCCGAGACATCCGTTCTACCGCCAGATGCCCCTATCCCTGACCCAGATCTCTCTTTTCTAGAGAAATGAACGCGGCAAAACACTTCCCAGAACAGCATGATTTCTTTACATACACCCTCAGACTTACCGCACCTTTTATGTTTTACCCGAGTCCATGCTTTGAAACAAAAGTTGAAATGTATATGGCTTTTTTTGTGCCTTATCATTATTAAAATTTTTCGTCTGATCATATTTATATGAGTGATATTTCTCGAGTAATAAATAACGGTACCAATATCTGTACTACTTTCTCGACGTGCTTTCTTATTGCTACTACGATTATTCGTAACAATAACTATACATTGCCCAAGTGATGATGGTTATTTTTTTGTCGCTTAGTCTCCTTCCCAGTACTGGTGCTGAGCGAAAGGTTCTATCTCTGGTGCGTTGCCTAATAAATTAGGTTTACACTACTTTTATGGGCCCGCGCCAGCCGGTGTGGCGGAGCCGTGACAAAAAAAGAATCTTAAAAACACACACAAAAATTGTATGATCGACTAACAGAAGAGAAGAGTTGTACTTCTGCCGACAAAAGCTTTTAACCGTCTTTCATGCTTCTCACATTAACTGCTTGAAGGAGCATTTGCTGCATTGGTACGGCAGGCTATCAGCGGAGCGTTTCGGTCAGTCTTTTCGATCTTCGATCCAGCCTTGCAAGTTACCTTAGGTTATTTTTTCCCGCTTAAGTGCTAATAAAGACTGTTATTGTTATTATTATCACTCTCAGGCATTGCGCGAATTTTTCAACTGTCCAAGAGCCGAAGTAACGGGTTTCGGCGGCCCCTGGCTCAACACGTGTCGAATTGTTATCAGAGAACTAACCCGCCAATGAAACAAACAATTGAGATGTCCCAGATCTTTGTTCTAAGTAAGTGAAATCAAGCCATGTACCTTGTTCAGACAGCCCGGAAAGAAAAGAAGTATTTTGATGACCAAGTAATGCGAGTTTGCCGCTCACAAAAGTAGTTACATGTAATGCATCATTATGATGAATGCACCTGGTTCAATTTATTCACACAATTTACAATTCCACAGGACAATTAGTGACTGCCTGCTGTAGTACGGCAGACTGTGCATTTCCGTAACTTTGCCGGTTAGTCAGAGGCTCCGTGATCGCGGGCCGTCTTTGCTGTGGCGATGGTGGCGTGCCGATTTTGATGCCGTTCTAGCGTATGCATAGGATTTCCCGAAATTTAGTCCGTTCACTGTTCTTGAACCATACGGAAGTATAATCGGGCTAAGTAGCACAGCGCAAGTATCATGCAAGTTCCGCAACATATGGGAGAACAACAAAATATTATTCAAATATTATTTGGTCATGCACAGCCGAAGCGAGTGCCCGACGACGGGCGTGAGAATTTCAGGAACGTCATTTCGAGTTAATATGCTTCGTTATTGTCAAACAATTCTGCTGATTACTCGAATGCTTGTATTTTACGTCCCTTATGAATTCATAATAAGAGGTCCAAATGCGCCAGTAACTTGGACGCCTCTTTCTGTGCAATATTGCTTCAACCCCTTTATGACCCTCACTGACAATAAACTATAGCTGGGCGTCAAGTGTGCTTGCTAAAATGCTATAGTCATTTCTAGTTAAATCGCGTGAGAAACCAATGATGGAAAAGACTAAGCTCTTATAAAAGCCTTGAGTTAATACGCTCTTTTGCAGTGCTGTTCACTTTCACTACAGTAACCTTCTGTACTTCGCAGGCTCGCCGAAGGGCACCAGAAACTTGAAGTCCATTCCGCACATGGAAAGCATCGATGAAGACGACCCCTCGGCGATATGGAAGTGCGATGTACAGCCGAATACATTAGGACTCAAGCTGAAGAAGGCGAGCACAGACAAGGCAAGTCCAAAAGAGCACGACTGTCCGCCCGATATTGAGGAGCCCGAGGACTGGGATTGGCTTTTCTCCGAGACTCCGATCTGCCGCCAGATTCCCCTATCCCTGACCCAGATCCCCCTTATCTAGAAAAGTGAAAGCGGCAAAACACTTCCCAGAAGAGCATGATTTCTTTACATGCATCGTCCAGGCTAACCTTTTTATATTTTACCGGAGTCCATACTTTGACACAAAAGTTGAAATGTATATGCCTTGTTTTATGCCTTATCTTTATTAAAATTTTTCTTCTGGTCATATTTATATGAGTGATATTTCTCGAGCAAAAAGTAACAGTACCAATACCTGTACTATTTTATCGACCTGCGTTCTTCTTGCTACACGGTTATTCCGCAAAAATAACTATACATTACCCAAGTGATGGTTTTTTTTTGTCGCTTATAGTCTCCTTTCCAGTACCTGGCGCTGAGCGAAAGGTTCTATCTCAGGTGTGTAGCCTAATAAATTAGGCTTACACTGCTAATCAGAGCTCTCTTAAGGCGCTAAGGATGAAAAAACGTTGACCTCTATTCTGAAATCTTTGCATTAGGCAAGTCAGTATTGTTTCAAACTGGAAAGAGGGCGCGTTTTCTTCCACTACAATCGACTATCTATTATGTAATTTGGTCCCTTGCTGCTATCGCAATTTAAAGAAAAACGAGAGTGATCGACAATCGAAAATACTGATTTGCACTTTCCGGCTTTCGGTAATGGGTCTTGTTAATAACGAATTCTGCGCCAGAATAAGATTGTTTTAAAGTTGTTTAAACAATAGTTGGAAGAAACAAACGAATGAACAATAAAGGTTCGCGCTTTTTAAGTTCAGTGTGCTGATGTCACCTGCATGATTAGTCATTCTATCCCTTACAAAAATGTCTATGATCACTTTATGCGATGTCTTTAGACAATATGATTATAGAAGCTATCGACCATCAAAAGAAAGTCTTTAGAGCACGTATGATCTATGTATGACCTCCCTTCCGACAACTGGCCACCGTGATTGAATAGAATTATTTACATAGAACGTATTTATACCTCCTATGATTAGCCTATTGATAGCGTATATGGACACTGTAACGACTGTGTTCCGATAATTGGCCACCGTTATTTTAAAGAATCGTGTTCATACAAAGTATTAATATCTTCCGTTATGCTAACTATATTTCAAGTGTCCAATAATAATGTGTATTTTACTCACTGTTCACATGCGTGTAATATTTCATGAAAAGTGAGAGTAGTGAAAGAAACAGATGCAAATTCATACCTTCATTTATTGCACAAACCCTTGTCACAGAAACACTTGGTTTCCGATGGCAACGACATTGTGTGTTTGATGTAGCAGCCATATCAAATTTATCATGGTGTAACCTAGAAAAGAAATATACATGCTCAAAATTTCTCTGCCAATTTCACACGCTTTGTGCTAGCATCACACACATCTCTCTTCACTCAGATGCCTCTTTTTCCTCAAAATATGCTAACAGGTTTCCAACCACTTTCTGTACAAACTAGTACCTGCAAAACACCCTCAGGAGATAGAGACTATTGCTGTGTTTAGTTGTATTCCTTTTGATCCTCTATATGATTCGACATTAGTTTATCACAATAGGGGCCCAGGAAACAAAGGAGTGAAATTTACACGCCAGTATGCTTGGTCATCAGATAAACTCTCTCCTCTGACATTTGCTACATCAAGCAAATACACATGTTGAGCGGCAACGTATCAGTATGTATACATACATTTTGGTGCATGCTACCAGCAAGTGATGCCACTATGCCTGTTTGCTCCCATTTTTCCTGATTGATGCCTATGTTAGCCATAGCAGATAACACACATCTAAGTAATTACTGAAGGAGACCAGTTACACCAAGCACCTAGGTGAATACAAGAGCAATGATAGGGAATGATGAAGTATATTATAGTTACACTACAATATGCAGTCACACATACTTTTTACTACATATGCAGGTAACAAGTCTCAATAGTGTATTCCCAGAGAGTAAGAAAATAAGAAAGTGCCACTCATGCCCATCTTTTCCTTTCAAGAGCTTGTCACCAAGGTAAAATCTTTATCACATATGAAAGCAAAATTCAGAATACCTTTCTTTTATAAGAAGTCCACATGGATGCTGAAGAAACTACGCTGCTACGTCCCACTGCTACTTGTCCCGGAAGTCAGGTTGCCTTGTTACTTGTCGGCACAGACCACGGCAACAGGGTGTCTCCAGATATGGTCGAATGAAGCAACAAGAGGACTGCATGTACACATGAGAACACTAGTCAGAACAGCACGAAGAAAGATTTTTTGAATAATAAAGGAAAAGTCAAATGCACAAGTAAAAGAAACATAGGAGGAATATTTCATATGGTTGCTGAGTGACAGCATGAAAAGCCCAGAATTGAAAACGCAATGCTCCACTGAGGAAAATTACATAATCATAAAATACATAAATACATAATCATCTAGGTAATCTTAGGAATAGTGGCAAGTCTTATGTAGGCACTATCTTTTGGAGATACGTGGAAAGACAAGTCAGATGGGGTGGTAAAAAATGACTGGTTTGGTTTATGTGGTTTAACATCCCAAAACAACCCAGGCTATGAGAGATGCTGTAGGGGAGGACTTCAGAGCGTTCGACGAGCTGGGGCTCTTTAACGTGCACTGACATCGCACAGGACATGAATGCCTTTTTGCTTCAACTTTGAGCTTACTGCTGAAGTGGTCGTACTCAAAACAGGTTGGCGCTACTTTTATTTAAATTTAGACAAGGTCCTTTTGAGGATACAAGACTTGCATGTGTCCCAGCCATATTCAGGGAGACACGTTGGCCCTGTACAAAGGCTTAAAACGTGGAGAGCTTGTCTCATTAAAACCCACCCGGCCCCACATAATCACTTTTTGGTACCTAGTATTGCCTGCTTTGGCTCGTAAATATAGGCTACCGACAATAGGAGCTAAATTATTTCATCCTTAAAAAATCATGCAGCTTACTGCTGGAATATGCAGTCACACATAATTTTTGCTACATATGCAGTTAACAAGTCGTAATAGTGTATTCCCGAGAGTAAGAAATCAAGAAAGTGCCTTTCATGTCCATCCTTTCCTTCAAGAGCTTGTCACCAAGGTAAAATCTTGATCACATATGAAAGTCAAATATAGGAGAAATACCTGTCTTTTATAAGAAATCCACATGGATGCTGAAGAAACCATGCAGCTACGTCCCACTGCTACATGTCCCGGAAGTCAGGTTGCCTAGTTTTTACTTGTCGGCACAGACCACGGCAACAGGGAGTCTCCAGATATGGCTCAATGAAGCATCAAGAGGACTGCATATGCATACGAGAACACTAGTCAGAACAGCAGGAAGAAAGTTATTTTGAATAATAAAAAAAGAAAAAGTCAAATGCACAAGTAACAGAAACAAACAAGGAATACTTCATATGTTGCTGAGTAACAGCATAAAAAGAGAAGCACAGAATTAGAAATACAATGCTCCACAGAGGCAAACTACAGTAAAATGCTTGTGCACAAAATTGTCTTCTAGAGTGGAAGATTTAGTGATATATGCAAGTGGTTACGTTTATCTACTGTGCATGCATACGGTACTGTAGGAATACATTACTGTCTGGGAAGTCAACCTCCACACCACCAGGTATCAAACTATTTCAGAAGTTTCTGAAAGATTTCTATGCAATGACAGGAAGATCTTTCACTATCAAACACAGTTGCAAACAACACTAAAATCTAATGAGCCCATGTATGTTTCTCTTAAAAATGTGCGGACGAAGGAAATGTAGTTGCTGCTTTTATTTATTTACTTGTAGCTAATACTGCATCATTTCCAGCTATAGCACGCGTGAACACAATGCAAACAAACAATAGAGGTGAGCAAGCTTATCTAAAGATTTAGAATGACTTTTTGTAATAAAATGAACAGAAATCATTTAACTAGCCATGTACAGGAGACAATGCATGTACTAAAGCAGAGCTGCACAGATTTAAGAGCCTTAAAAGCTCTAGCAGAACACCCTTCTTGTCACTGTTGCCTTTTCACAAACACTACAGGCTGGCCGAGAGCTGGTTTAGATACAATACCTCTAATTATCGCATTCAAACTGATCACTTTTTCAAATACATTGATAAACACAGGTACACAGGGCTGAGATTTCAAAACATCATCTGTTGGACAGAACCCTCATTATACTCTTGGATAGGTCTGATAATAAAGATCAGCATGGCGAACAGCCATTCGGCGCTTCCATGCGCTATGCAAGCTTAATAGCCTTATCATATCTTACAGAACACTGTTGTAATTTTCAACACCTGAGAACCAAATCCATGGGGGTTTAAAGGGACATCTTTGAGCAAAGTTCACTGTAGGATATTGCCCCCCCAAAACCCAATCACAACAATCTATAAACACATGTTCGACAGCCTCTGGCTTTCTGCACAAAATACAGTTCACACCCCATGGCAGAAAGATCTCTCTCTGCCATCTATGTTTATCCAGGCAGAACCCAAACATGTAATTTAAAAAAGAAGATTTTTAGCAGGCTGTAAAGGCATTCGTTTTACATGTTAGGATGCATTATTATTTGATAAACACAAAAGGGCCGCTACACTGATACTTCCCTTCGTCTTGCAGCCCACTCCTTCTGTAACAAGCCCCCTCATGTTTGCAGAACTCAAAAACACACAAAACAATTAAACAAAAAATGTTTTCCAACAGATAAATATCAACATATTACTTTTATTAATGCTAGTAACTATTTGGCTCTACGGTTAACGATGCATTTATTTAGGTTGTGAATAAAATGAGTTCGGAAGTTAATTGCAAATCTTGGTGACTAGCAAGAAAGTAAATATTTGTGTATATGCTGCTTTGAGCAAAGTAAATCTTCTCATTTAGTCACAGAAAAACAGAATACCACTTGAACGAACGTCACTTCGACGATGTATTCAGTTGTACGAGCTTTATAAATCCCCCCACTGAAGCTCTATTGAACACTATGCAAACGCACTTCATTTTAACAAACTTCAGTTATGGCTCATTTCAGTTCAACGAACATTTTCCGCGATGCTATCCTGTGTCTTCAAAGTCATACTGAGCGCTTAAAAAAGCACAGTCCGCACTCTTTGTAGCATATTCTTATGTTAAGAATCACACTTCATTATCGCGTGAAGAAAAGTGGCCGTTATTTAGCTTTAAAGTGAATTGACTGTCTAAACTAGCTTGTAACCAGTTGAATCCATAGCTGTCTTTGCACGCTTAATTAGGTGTAGAGTCACAGCCAGTCAAAGCCAGATCTTCAGCCCTACTAGGCCCTTTAGCCCCAAGAATTGCGAATGTGTGCATTTTGGTTAACCGTGATCTGCTTGGAGAAAATGAAAGCCTTTTCTCCTCAGCGGGCCGTTGTGATAGGCAAGATTCTCAGGAGCTTGCACAGTAATCGAGTTCAAAACCACTGTAGTCCTTTCAAAAGTGCTGCAAAAGGTTACGGATTCTTCACTTGCAAATCAGTGCAGTGACAAATAAATGGGCCCAGATAAGATTTGAATAACCTAAAAATCTGTGACAAATTTTCTCTTTTTGGGCTCCAAGATTACCTCGGAAGGAGACTGCAGCCATGAAATTAGGAGACGCCTGCTTCTGGGAAAGAGAGCAATGGTTAGCCTTGACTGCCTAGTAAAGAGCAGAGACATTAGTCTGCCAACCAAGATCCGTATAACTCGTGCTATGGTCTTTACAGTTGTGATGTATGGATGCGAGAGTTGGACTGTGAACAAGGCTGACCGCCGAAGAATTGACGCGTTTGAATTGTGGTGCTGGCGAAGACTCTTGAGAGTTCCTTGGACTGCCAGAAGATCAAATCAGTCAATATTGTCGACCATAAACCCTGACTGCTCATTGGAGGGTCAAATTCTAAAGTTAAAGCTCAGCTACTTTGGTCATCTGATGAGAAGAGAGGAGTCGCTGGAGAAAGATTTCATGTTGGGAAAGGTTGAGGGTCGCCGGAGAAGGGGTAGGCAGTGAACGCGATGGTTAGATGGCATCCTCGAGGCACTGCAGATGAAGTTATGTGATGTTAGGAAGATAGTGAGAGACCGGAAAGCGTGGCGTGACATGGTCCATAGGGTCACGAAGAGTCGGACAGGACTGAACGACTGAACTGAATATTTCTTGAAGCTAATGAAAACAATCTTCCACGCATTTATTTCAGTCCAATGAACTTTCATTTCAACAAACTTTTTCCTAAGGTCCTTTGAACTTTGTTCAAGTGAAGCATCACTGTATGTGTACATATGCTGAGGCAGTCTAAATAAACAGTAACTGAATGTCAGCATGAACATGCACACATATGCACAGTGCAGTCAGCTATATTATGAAACCATGTTTGTCACTGAGCTATTAAAACACAGGTTTGCTCAATTTTGTCTCAACTAGAAATAGAAGGTACTACTGCAATAAAACAGCTAAGTATATCTCCAGTTTTAAAGCTCTGAAGAGGCCACGAAAAATTTTCTTTAGTGCAGACTATGACCAAGATTCACCAACACGTCAGTCTTGCGCTAAATACACAGCAAGAATCATAACACCGAGCTGGTTTCAAGCTTTGCTTTAATGAAGCCTGTTACACATCCGCCCTTTTTACTCTCAAAAGAAAACAATAAATGCAAGAAAGGATGAACCAGCAAAAAATTTACAGTTATAAAGCAAACACATGAATGCAAAAAACATCAGCATGTGATACCTACCAATTCAATGTCTCCTTTACAGGAAGGATGCTTTAGGGCAGGGCACCCATGGCTGATAGAATAAACTGCCTCAACAGATTCATGACCCTGTCTGCTTCATATTCAGGCAGCACTCCCTCGACGGCAGATGAAATCTGCTGCAAAAGCAGTGTGACAATACAATTGCATCAGCTGGACTGCAAGCATTATTGCCAAACAAGCCGTAAACGCAGTAAAAGAAAGACTTCATTAAATCCATGCTTCTCAAAATCCATAACATACCATTACTTTCCCTATACTTCTAAAGAAAAGCTGTCTCAGAAAATGAATTCCTAGCAGCTCTAGGTCACATGCCATAAGTTACAAAAAAACTCGATCCTATCATCTGTTTCAATTCTGACCCTTGTCAGCAATGTCAAACATTAATAAACGAAGAACTTCCATAGTTGAAATTCACTTTTCAAAATATGCTGTTTCTCTGTGAAGCTTAAAGGTTCTTAGAAATTAAACAAAACAGAAGACTAAGTTAGAAAGCTCTAACCACTTACTTCACAGCCAATTGTTAGCTTGACCCACATAACTTGCCACGCCTCCGTAAAAAAAAAAAAGAAAGAAAACCGTTGGGACTTAAATAAACAATACGTACTGACATACTGAGGATACAAATATAACTATTACTGTGTTGGAGTCTGCGAATTGTTATGAATGAAATGATATATCCCCCCCCCCCCCAATCTGTGCTTACTCGAAAGGAAAGCTTAAAATACAGTATAATTTTACGCGCAAAAGTCGTTGCTTATAGACTATTCCAATAAACCTCGAATTACCGTCTCTATGTGCAAATAGCTCAGCAAAGAAACCCTATAAATAAAAAAGATAGGTAGCGAGCGATCGCACACATCTGATGGAAGATAAAAATAGCGTCTACATCGCTTTTACGCAGTACAAGGCCTCTCTCAATATTTGAAGCTGACAGTTATGGCTGAGAGGCAAAGCGATTGTTTACGTTTGAATAATTGGTAATAACTCCGCAAAAACTAACGCCTTAAATATCTGAACTTTGTTGCAAAATGATCGGAAAGAGGCCGCGGACCATCGAGGATCACTTTCTAGAACTTAACTAGGTGCTAAAAAGGCTAAACGATGAAAAATCTTCCTAGCACATTGGTCGTGCTGTGTGCAGCAAATTAAAAAATGGGTAAACGCGTGTAAGTTAAAAACTGCTCAGTTCAGAAACAAAATTTTCCGCGAGTATGCGCGAAGGGTTTATAAAAAAGGAATGAAAACGTTTGGCAACTTACATTCAAGATTTCTGGCAGAAAGACGTATTTTTTTTCCGTGCTCGACGTAGCCAAACGCCGCCTCCCCGAGAAGTTTTTTTGCAGATCTTCGGGGCTCGACCACGTGACACAATCACGTGACACAATGCCTCTATTTTGCACGCATTCTGAGAACAATCACGTGACACATGGGCGCCGTAGCCAAGCCGTAGTCTCGCGTCCGCTCACGCGAGTATCGTGGAGTTCGCTTTTTTTTTTTTTTTTTAATCGCGCTGCCGCGCTCCTCAGACGAAAGGCGGGAAGCGTGGAATGCCGAGCGAGCCCCGGTTCTGTGCGTTCGCAATCTTTTGCTTTCGTTCTTTTTCTTCCGGTGGTTTTGTGGGGTGGCTGGTATTCGAGGCGACGCAGAGACTCGGAGTGGCGAGCCCGTTTCTTCACAGCGCGCTGCATGGATCGTGTGTTTGCTTTCCTCATTGTAATGAAAACTTGAGTTCTGACCCTATGCGGGGCCACACATATTGAGTACCTGCGCATAAGATATTTGCACACACGCCCGCTCACACACATGCAGATTTGCAGTGGCGGAAAAGATATAGCTCTCAAGACTGAGAGCATTATCCATTTATGCTAAATAAACACGAAAAACTGATTGCTGATTTGGTTACTTTTACTCGGAGACAGCTTCGTGAATATTTTGTGAAACTTGGAAGTCATCCTTTTCGCTGTATTGATGACATCACTGCGGTATTACCATAAAATTGCGCTGTTATTCGGTAAACACATATCTATTTTCCTTTTTTTACATTTGATGCTGTTCATCTCTGTAATGCCTGCAATGTTTATGCCTGTAATGTGTTCCATGTAAACTCTCAAGCAGTGTGCAACTGCTTTCTCGCTGAGGAGCCCCCCTCCCCCTCCCCCGTCCTCGGATTTGAAAATAAGAATGATTGATTGAGTGACAATTTGATTGATTGATTGATCGATTGATTGATTGATTGATTGAAGGGCGCGTAAATGTTAACGTAGCAGGCAAATCGCCAGCGCTACCTAGCTGCCGATCAGGCTAAAGCAGTCCATAGCAAACTTTAAAAAAATAAACGAAAGGAAGGAAGCGTGCAACCTGCTCTGTGATTTGCCGAGGGCAGCTCCAAGCCGTCACAGGTTTGATACCATGCTGTCTACGTTGGCAAGCCTGCCCGCTTCTCCTTTCCCACCTTCCGCACTTCAAGGGGGGGGGGGGGGTGAAGAATGCGTGCGTACGTGCTGCTGTGTGCTTTGCTCGCAGGACGGCTAGACACTCCCCCTCCAGCTCGAAGGTGCGCGCTCCGATGGTCAAGCGCCTCCTTGCATCCTCCCCGCGCATTGGATTTGAGACACCTTGCAACCACCCTCTCGAGAGGGTGGCTGCAGCTAGAACTAGCATAACGTTCTTAATGGATCACAACACACGGAAGGATGAATATGTTCAGCTACAGCTGGTTCATATTCCGCGGTTCTGCATGTTAATTGCTGTTAATTGTGCCGTAAGGGCACTTAATTTATGCACAGAGCAAGGTCAGTGCTGCGGACCGCAGGTTGCGCGGTGATATAGTTCACCAGGCTGAATGAGCGCGATGCGAAGGCTGAGAGCGAATATGCGTGTTTCTGCGGGCGCATTCTATGCCGTTATGTGTGCTAGTTCGCCCGCACCGCCCCCTTCTCTGCGCCTTCCCTTTTCCGCTCTCTTCTCTTACCATTAGCGCGCCTCCCTTCTCTACCCTTGCCCTTAGCACGCACCTCAACCAGACACCACCTCCAGCAAAAACATAACAAACAAAAGTAGAACCTGTAGAGCACTCGCTCGGTTGACGCACATGCCCAAAAGCTTCTGTGTGGTCTCGGATAACCTCCGCGAGCGAAACATACGATGCGCGCGGTCAGGAACAGATGGCTGAGATATGGCCGCTGCCTTGCCGGGAGCTGTGGCGCAGAAGTGAATAAGACAATTGCTAACATATTGAGCGCGGCGATAGAAAATGTCGGCGACGCGGACGCCGATTTGTTTCCATAAGTGGTGGGCAGGGGCGTAGTGTGAACAGTGGGGTGGCTCGACGGCATCAGGGTGCACAGTTCTAATCCCGATCGTGTCGATAAAAGAAAAAAAAAAGAGAAGTTGATTTTTTTTTTCTGGTGAAAGTTTTGTCCTCCTCAGGGAAAAGCACTCTCCATTTTCCAGTAATTTCGGCGTGTGAAAAGAAAAGGGGGCGGAGGGGGGGGGGGGAGCTCGTTCGGTATTTTACTGAACATGTGCATATACTCAATAGTTGTGTGTATACCATCAAATAATGCTAAAGTCCAGCCCATACAGCTTCTGGGCTACGTGGATCCGAGCGTCCAGGGCGTGCGCCTCTTGGAGAGCATCGCGCGATGTAACCCGACAACACCACACAGCGCACATTCGCCATCGTAAAGTTGGCGGCGCGGTGGCTGACGCCGTGCTGTCCGCGTTTACCTTCCATTTGTGATGTTTTAGTCTTTAATGGTGCGAGCGAGCTCGATAACAGGACTCAGTGCGTCCTCAACAAGAGCGGACGCTTGACGAAGAAATGCGCGATGAAGAAAGAGTGAAATTGTAACCAGTTAAATTTTTCAAAATATAAACTTATACGTTTTTATCAATAATTCTTGCAAATTGGTCGTATCAATTGTCTTTTTCCATTTCTTTTTTAACAGATGTTATCATAATAAAAATAAAAAAGTAATTATAATATGATTTGCAATGAACAGCATGCACTCGGTCAGTTAATTGGGACTATACACTTTCAATCTGAACATTTTTTCTGACATGCCAAATTGCTTCAATATATTGCAATAGCTGTGTATGAGTGGTATAACCAGACATAATTGTCGAGGGCGTTATACGGCATCGATAAAAAAAATTGCAAAAAAGGCCGAAAAAAGGAGTTCAAAAACTTTCGGAAGGTGTTTTGACCTCGAAACAGAGCCCTCGCTATGCCCCTGCTGTATATTGACAAGCATATATACAGAGAAGTATATTGGCGTAACAACTTGCTATGTACTAACTTTATATGAACTGATCTAAATACACAAAAGTAACCGTGTTTGAACTTCGTATTTACACATGTCCATAGGGATTAAAAGTACGTACAATATTGATAGAGTCAATAAGGTGTTAATAAAAATCTAAAGACTGTTGACGACCATTTTTGTTCATTCTAGAACTTTTTTCTCCAAATAATCTGTGTTCCGAGTCAGTGTTATGATTACTTACAGCTGCGTGCTTCGATAAGGCTTTTTTTACATTATAACTCATGCTGCTTCAATCAACTTTTGTGCTTTAACGTAACTCTGTTTGCAGGGGGCATCAAAGTGCGCAAGCATATTCGGGAAACGCAACTTCTCCTTCATGCTTACATAAAGGTAGAGATGGATAGAGCCTACCATACATCATACCCCAGTAAAAAACGGGCAGCGCATTCTCTCATTTCCTGAATGTAAAGCACAGGAGCCAGTTTCTTGACGGACGTACTGGAGTCCTCCTGTCCATAACGTGACGGTCGTTGTTGGCCATGTTGATCAAATCACATGAAATAGTATCCGCAGCTTACGAGGTAGTTTCTGATATTTTCAGAGTACAAAGTCACGTTCCAAGACCTTCATAAATTCTTGCTGTGTTGCAATAAAGCGCTATAACAATAATATCTTCAAAGAGTGAAGAGGTGAAATGCGTTAAAACACAGGGATGTCACAAATGCGTTTTCTTACAGCTTAACAAATAGTTAATGATAGCTTACCTTTGCTACGCCTGGATATACGTAGCGAAAAGCAGTGCCTAGCACCTCGGGATCAGAAGAAGTTATTTCTCCAATCTTGTGCGCGTTCGCCAGCACATAAACTCTCCTTGGCTTACAGATTCGAGAGAAGCTTGCCGTATAGGTCGCGCCGCGCTCAGGCTCCTCCAGAGCGAAACCCTATGAAAATTCACACAAATCTACTGGGTGCCAGAACACACCGACCTAGCAGGAACGAACGCGCCGACGAGGTAGCGGGAGGGTATACGAGCCGAGCTTCCTCCCAATCAGACGATCTACCCGAGCGATTCGGCCCTACATACTCAGACATTCTGAACTACTATAAGGGGGTACCGATCCGCTATCCGCCGCCTCATCGTGATCTAAATCAACACGAGGCAGTGTACAGGCGAAGACTGCAAACAGGAACATTCCCAAACCTGCATAACGTTCGCAAGATTTACCCGTCGCAATATCGGGACACCTCTCCGTGCTGTGGTGGAAAACCTTCGTTATACCACATCACGTGGGAATGTAGTAATAAGGATAGATTTCGAAAAGACCCGAGTGCGGAACATTGGTAGAGCCGGCTCTCCAGCGGTGATCTGGGTTGCAAACTAAGTCTGATCCAGCACGCCCAGCGAGCAGCGAAGCTCAGCGGAGCCCTGGAATAGGGGCTCCGACCCTTTGAGAAGAAGGAAGATGGACCTCTTCTTTCTCGTCTGCTACTAGCACTAGACCTTTCTAAAGAAATCAATGTTTTTCCTATCCTATCCTATCCTTGGCTTCCATGTCGAGTGCGTCTAAGTTCACCTGTTTTCTATATTTCGTTTACAAGAAAGGAAAGGCGAAACATCTGTCCCTCGCGGAAGGCAAGAAGCACCGCCTGGCGGCGTTGGAGCGCACTCGTTCCCGCTTGGTCCTCATAGATGACGGCCGATGGGTGACGTCACATTCTTGATGTCACCCTTATTCAGTGACATAACTATTTTAGTCTTTCGTGCTTTCAAATATCGCGCCAATCGCAGTATTTGCGACTCGCAGAATGCTGCTATCATCCTCACGGTAGACAAGCGGAATCATGAAGCGCGTTTCAGGACCTGTGGCGTTCCATAGCGGTTAAGCGCTCGGCTGGGAATCCAAGAGTTGTAGGTTCGATTCCCGGATGGAGACTCTTTTCTTTTAAATAAGGAGTCGCACACCTATTAAGCGTTTCCAGGCAACGCCGGCCGAGCTTGGCGAGGGGGCTGAGCAGCTGTCCTTGGCTGTGACGTCACTATGTCGCGGCATACGGCATATGCCACTATGTCTCGCGCATGCGCACAACTGCAAATCTGTGCACCACCTCACGCGAAGCTCGGCTCCGACTCTCGAAGTGAAGCTTTTCGGTTCAATGGACAGTTTCTGGGGAGCTCGATTGTTGTGCATAAGGAGGCGGGATCGAATGCTGGCCTCGCGGACCCTTATCGATTCAGGCAAAGAGCTAGGCTCCCATTAACTGCACGATGGCAGTGCACCGTAAAGAATCCCAGGTGGCCGAAATTTCCGGATCCCTCAACTACGGCGTCTCTCATACCATGCGTCAATTCGGGGCGTTAAAACTCAAGGCCAAACCTCACAGATTCTGGCCTTCCCATGAAAAGAGCAAGTAGAATATTGTTATCCATTCATCTCCTCTTGTAAAGCAAATGGAATGCCATTTTCCAAGCTTTGAGAAGAGTATTACTACTGTGAATGTTCTTTACAATGGTTCTTAGGGCTATAATTCTATCTGCTACTACAGTCAGTGAGAAGCTGATGCACATGCGCTAATTGCCTTGATGTACGACATGAACTGGTAGGTTTTCAAGCAAGAATTAAGATTGTACCTGCAGGCTACACAGTTGACCGAAGTTGCAGAAAGAGCCAAACTCCTGACTGCTGCTGCCAATGGCTCACTGTAAATCTTGCATACGCTAACTTTTGCGGATGGCGGCAGCAAGTAAGACTATATGACACGGTAAAGAAATTTATTGACTACTTATCAGAGGAGCAAAATGAAGTCTTTTAAAGGTAATCTTGGTAAACGTGTAGAGCCCAGGGGCCCCTCTCTGAGGCATTTTGTGTGGCTTGTACTGCAATTGCAGTGTTCGAAACTCTTGATGGTAGGAAGGTTCTTTTTTGTCCTACCGTCTTCATTGGGAGGGACCAAAGGTAAGTCAGCACCACTACATAGCTCAGAAGTGGACCCCTGGCCTCTACACGTTTGACAAAGGCTGTGCGTCTTCAGAACAGGAATGCAAGATGAAGCCGAAACAGTGAAACATTTTGGGTGAAAGTATTATTGCCGCACAGTATTACACCACATCGCGGGGAATCCCAGGCTCATCCTTATAGCACGTGGAAACTAAAAAAAAAAAAAGAAAGGAGGTGGCAAATACCAAAAGATTCAAAGTCAAACTATAGGAACCCTACCGTAGTGGCGCAGTGGATAGGGTGCGCAACTACTGTTCCTCAGGATGCAGGATCTAGTCCCAGCCTGGGCTGCCGCTTTTCGGCGGGGGCGAAAAACAAGGTGCCCGTTTGCGGTACGTCAGTGCACGTTAAAGAACGCCAGGTGGTCGAAATTCCGGACTCCTCCACTATGGCATCTTTCATAGCCTGAGTCGCTTTAGAACGTTAAACCACACACAAAAAACCAAATCAAACTATAAGATATGTAAAGTGAGTAAATGGGGCGAATGGTAAATACTTTTCATCACTGATAAACCGGGCACAAGGCGACGGCAAGCGTGATGTCCGTATACGTTTTATTGGCCAGCAGGCATATTTTTGCCCAATTTGCATTTAGGGACTTAGTTCTGGGGACTCTATTTCCGGGGCCATTTTTTCCAGGGAAATCTTTAGCAGAATCAGTCTCTCCTATACCTCATTGCTACTCTGTACAAAGCTGAAATAACGGAGTAATTAATACTTCCGTCAATATCAACAACCCAATAAACGTCCGCAGATAGAACGTTTTCAGAATGCCTGTTGATCGAGCTTTTGGAATACTGCAGTTCTAATGGAGAAATTTTCAATGGAGGCGAAGAGCAAAGCGGCCGTGTGCTGTGCGATATCAGGGCACTTTATTTAAACCCAGTTGGTCTAAATTTCTGGAGTCCTTTACTACGGCGACTCTCATATCCTGAGCCGCAATGGAGACGTTAAACCCCACAAAAGAAACAATGGAGCAAAGCTAACTATATATACGAATTAAAAAAAAAACGTTTGCTGCAGATGGTTTCGCTTTTTACTGATTTTGCCACCGTTTTCATTTTGTTAGCATGTTGTGATACAGTGGAACGCCGTTCTGTGAAATATTTCCGATTGTTTATGAGCTGAATAAATGAGCCATCTTTAGGGCTCATTTTCAGTGCCATTGCAAGTTAAGGTAGGCCGAGGTGGATTTAACAATGCCCCCGATGATATTGTCACGTGATAACGACAGGGACTTCGGCAACGGCCGAAGAAACTTGGTTTTACCTAATAATCTCTTTATTATGCGGACTGGCGCACGAAAAAGAGAATAATGGAGTAAAAATTTAGGAAGGACGTGTTCGTGAATTGGGCGGTTATCAGGGTTGTAGAAACGACGCAGATATGAAGCGATAATTTATCTGAACACTTTAAGCTGAAAACCACTTGAATATCGCTTCGGTCATAATGACATATCTTCACTTTTTGTCTTTGGTAAGTGTAAAGGTCCAGTTCAATTAAAAATAAATGACCTAAAACTATTGCTTTGTCGAGTTAATATGTAGAAAATATATGCCTATATGTAGAAAGTACAGGATGGAGTTTAATTTTTTTTCCTGTCTGTTGCCGTATGAAATACATGCTGGTCTACAAGAGCGAGCAAATTTTTTTTTTTTTTTTGTAGCTGCGACATGAACTTTCTCAACTCTTAAATGCGCATATGTAGACTGAGTTCTCTATCACTTTTTCTGTTCTTATCTGTAGATCCCAAAGCAATGCTTCGGGCGTAGCTTCCTGTAAGAATGGATGAATCACCACTTCAGTCTCAGTGACAGGCTCGGTTCTTATCTTACCCCTTTTAGGGTGGAGATTATCTGTTTCCAGGTTACAGATGCGCACAATGAAACATTTGTGGTCACTAAAGGGATTTTCTTTCAAATGGGGAGTTTTAAGAGTTTTGAACACAGATGAATCAGAAAGGTGTCCTCACTATCCTCCAAATAAGATAAAGGTACTTTGACCCTAATCCAGGAGGTTTCTGGTTCGAGCCGTGCCAGGGGTCATGTTTCTTGGAATAAAACTAATCCCATGTGCTGCTTATCTTGCCACGTACCACCTGACAGCAAGTCTTCAGTACGTGGAAGAACCTTATTGGTTGCTACAGGTTACTCTCGCCTCAACTCCTGTTACCAACTCACGTGACATGAGTGTCACTTTATGGGTAGAAGTCAAGCCAGCTAAGTCTCACTTTCTGCTCTCCACTGTTAGTCTTCATTTCATCATGGGGATGCGCGTCAAGACGGTTATGTCGTTAGCCAGCGTGAAATTAGCTGGCATCAGCGACAGCCGCAAAGGCCAGGGCCTGCTTCAGTGTCTCATGCTGCGGCGTCTCCACCGCCAGTGGTCTTGTCTTAGTGAGGATCAGCGGAAGAGAAGAGTGAAAGGCGATGGCAGGATACGCGATGGTACCAGAGGCTCAGGAAAGAGGTCCCACCACACGCCAAAGAAAAGCCGAAAAAGGCTACGAGAGGAGTCTGAAGGTAAGTCATTGTTTTTCTGTACGGTGATTTAGCAGTATAATGTCCTCTAAAGAACGCAGTATCTTCTGTGCGAAAGTTCTTTATTATCTCAGTTTTTCAGCAAGTAATATATTTTCGCTTATGGTTTAAAACAACGTGTAGATTTTCGTCCAAGATTTACAGCATCTGCCATAATGCATCTATATTTTAGCATTGGTTGCACAGTCACACTTTATAATGTTTTCCTGGTACTACAGTGTTCTGCCCTAATAATATCGTCTTACATCAAAGGCCGTTGTGCACCAGCTTTTGACGATTATCCTACCAGGTCCCTGTGATTTCTGCACGTGTATTGAAGTTTCACCAGTGCTGTGAAAGTGCATTATCCTTGTAGCGCACTCTGGTGTAGTAAGTGTCTATTCCTTGTGGCATTCCGTGGGTGTAGAAAGAAACGTCCGCGGAACTTATGACTTCAGAGAAAAAGGTCCGCGAGAAAAAAAGTCTCGCACTTTTTTTGCATTCTTTCTTAGGTTACGAATAAATGTCACCGTCATTTGAGCTGGATTTTCTTGGCTCTTTAGACGTTTATAGGCGCTGTAAAAGGCATAGTGGAAGAGCGAGCAATCTAACATGACAGCTGCCTCGTTTTATACGGTATGCGTTGTGAGCTCCACCGCTTATTAAGCGATATATACGACAGGTCTAATGTTACACATTCAAAACTGCTCAACTTGCAAGGTACGTGGTAGTCTTGGGGAACAGCTCATAACATAATGCGTCCCTGAACACTGCGCAGATCCTCAATTGACGATGATCAAATCTTCTGGCACGAAGGTGTGGAAATCGTGCTGCACTTACAGGTTTGAAGGAGATGCTCAACTAGATAAGGCAGACTGACATTTAAGCAGTGGTTGGCATTGCCCACCCTAAAGCAATGCTCCAAGTATGCGATTATATAAGGCAGTTGATCAGCGCGCCGTTTCCCGCGAAAACATGGTGCGCTGCCACACTGTTACCGCTGCCATGTACTTTTTTCATGACAGCCAAGCAAAGATAAATATTTTGTAACTTCCAAGCCGACATTATGAAGCGTTCTAGCATGCTTCATTAAACGGCAAACGCGGTCTACGCTTTTTAGCGCGAGTACTATAGCAAGAGAGAATAAAAACAAACGGCGACAGCAAGAGACGAAAGTAGTGTCCAAGCTAACATGATAAAAAAAGATGTAACGCAAGATCAGTAAATATCGATCACGGTAAATGCACACATCAGAAAACGCCGGCAGCAGTTGATGACAAGTTCGGTCGTTGCGGTACGTTAGCGTCATGCTTCCCATTTCGCAAAAGTGAACGTTTTTCAGACCAGGTTTCTTAAAGGGATATTTTTAGCGGAATCCTCCACACCACCCTGCTCAAAGCGATGCTAAAGAGCGACGCTAATATTTTCGACATTTTAACAATAGCTCTCACAAACGTTTTTGGTGGCAGCAGATTGTCTATTGGGTATTCTCTTTATTCATTGCTCCATGCGTGTTACGAAAAGGAAAATATTCCGGTCCGTTGATTGTTCTGTTAGCGTATTGGAGATGAAACAATGTCCGGCATATGCGAGAAAACATTTCCTGGCCGCACCTGCCTTTCGAGGGCAGTTCAAGACGCTTCGCTGAGAAAGGGCTATTGAGGTGGACAAAATTATAGGTTGTCGTGATACCTTAATCAAATTATTCAAGGTTTAAAAGAACTTCGCAGCTGGCAATTTAGGGCTCATTTCCCGTTTCTTAGTCCAGTCGGCCCGTGTCCGACAGATGGCCTTTAAGCACACGTCTGTAGTGCTGTCTTAATGTTTTATGCACTGTCTTCTGTAAACCAAAAAGTGACTACTTTATGCAAAATAATGTATACGAGGACCGAATTGTCGTTATCATGCGGTCAGGTTGGTACCTAGGAATCCTTCTAAGCTTATGTCTAATTTTTCGGCTAGTGTAAGCATGAATTATGAACATTCTAAGGCGCACGGTTTGATCCGAGTGAAAAATGCTTCTCCAAGTTTATGCAGGAATATTTACAAGCGCGAGTCACATTTAGCGCATGTTTTATCTCTTTAGGTGCGCTTAAGGTTCACAAAACTTTGCGATCTGTGACCTTGTCTGATTCCCTAAACTATGTACTTGATATTGATTGCTATCTGTTATTAATCATTTTCCTACTACTTTGCATATTATAACCGCGTAGAGGGACAATAGCCAATGAAGACAAGCAACAGGACGCAGCGCGTACACGCTGAGCAGAGAAGGGAAATATGCGAAGCATGCTGTATTATGAAGGACTCATACTCCATCCTGTTGGCTTCTTCTTGTCCGTCGTCCTTTCGCGTGATTTTATTATGCATTCCTATAATAATCGCCAAAAAGCCAGCCTTTTTCTGCTATACCTCTTTCTCTAGCAAATACCGCAGGTAATTCTCATCGTTGCTAGTTAACTGCGGGGGCAAAATAATGATGCTGATGAGGAAGTTTTTCTCTGCTTTCTTGACTAAAACATATATTTTTCAATTTTTTTATGCACCAGAATTACTCATGGTTCTTTCCGTTCTATCGTTTCCACTCCGCAGCCTCATCCAGGGCCAACAAAACCTTCAAGCCCAATATGACCTTCGAGAACTGCAATGAGGCCGGCCCCTCGGGAACGTGGACCTGCCATGCAGATGCGAGTAGTTTACGCCTCAAGCTCAAGAAGGCTGGCGCCGAGAAGGAAAAGCCAGAAGACCAGCGTTGGCCAGCTAAAAATGTGGAGCCCGAGGACTGGGACTGGCTCTTCAACGACTCAACAGATCTGTCTCCTGATGCGCCAATTCCGGACCCAGACCTCTCTTTCCTAGAGGACTGAACGCTGCAAAAGACATTCGAGCAGTGCATGTCATTTCTTCATACCTATTTTGGACGTAACCCTAGCCCCTTTTATATTTAGCCTGAGCCTATACTTTGAGTTTATGTTCAAATGCGCATGCCTCTTTTATGTTCATTCATTACCTAGTTTATTCCGGTGGTCACATTAAAACACGTTTTCATTTTGTAGGGTTTTATTTGTGGGGTTTAAGGTCCCAAAGCGAATCAAGACTGTGACAGAGTGCCGTCCTGTGCCTCTTTTTTCTCTGTGTCGCCTTTTAGCGCTGCAAATCTTTTTAGTAGCTATGACAGACGCAGTATTAGAGGCCTCCGAATATTTCGACCACCTTGGGTTTTGTACGTGCACTGCCATCGCACACCACACGGGCGCTAGCTTTTCGCCTTCATCGAAAAGCGGCGGCCGCGGCCGGGATTCGCTTCTGCACCCTTGGGAACAGCAGTCGAGCGCCCTTACCAGTATACAATCCCACGGCTTTTCCAAGTAGATATTTGCGAGCATTAATGACACGTAATAAAACAGTGATAATTTCTCAACGGGACGTCTTGTTTGTACACCGGTGTGATTTTTGAAATACAAGCATTTTTTTTCCATGTGAAGATAGTTTTCTTTTTTCCGGGTTATGGTCTTCTCAGACCACGCTGAATGTGGTGATGGGCGAAGGGTTCTATCACTTTCTGTAGTTATATGGGACAGAAAACTAAACAATTTGAAAATGGTCGGTTGATAACTGCATTGTGATTATTAAAAGTCTGCTTGTACCAAAAATCAGAGGTCCCTTAATGCGTAAAAGATTGACAGTAGAGTTAATAAAATGTTATCTTATCCAAGTCAAAAAAGTTCATATAAAAAGATTGCTTTTGTGCGCGCTATATTCCAGTATCAATTTTAAAATCGTTTACCGGCCCCTGCATTCAAAACTGACCACAAAAAGCTGACGCCAACCAGAAATAAGCAGCTTCCCAATATTCATTCTGGCTCCCCGATTTTGGTCCTTGTTCTTTGTGAAATATTCAACAAAAGCGGATAGTTGTAAGCCAGATAGCTGTAAATAATCGCCACAATGAGCGTGCGTACATACGTTTAAGCTTTCGGTTCATGAAGTTCACATTGGTTATACCGGCTGCATGGTTAGTTATACCAGATGCATACTTCCGACACCTTATCTTTTTCGGTGGGGACACCTTTTGCCGCTCCCTAATGAACGTTACCGTCACTGCCGACTGCATGCTCCGTGCAGCACCGTGTTCGAGCGATCACTAAAATCTGCGCAAACAAATCCGCGGAATCTTTTGCAGCTCATACTTCACGCTCACCAGTTCAAGCATGTAGGCGACAGGTGCGCCGCAAAAGTACAGGGACCAAAGTGCTGACCCAGAGCGATTGTTTATGGGTGTCTAAGCATTGAAGCTCCATTAACAGAAAAAGCCAGCGTCCTTCATAAAACGGTGTCATGAGGCTAGCCACCTACATCCAGCATTAAATTTGATGCATTGTTTGAACTGAACTGATTTTACATAAGTGTATGCCTACCACTTGATGGCACGAGCTCTGCCAGGTGTGAATGAGATGCAGTAGGCTTTACCATCAGCGCACTTAAGTCGCGTCGGATGGTATTCAAAGATTTTAGTGATAAAAAGCATATAATCTAAGGAAGTGAGATGCTAAAACTGGCAGAATATGAGTACTTTTGTCTATGGATAAACTAAGGACAGGTATACATGAAAATCGTGATCAGGCCACCAGGTATAGAGGTAACAAAGCAAGAGTGATCAAATCGCCGGTAGACTTAAATAGCAGGTAGGGGATGCATGGGGATTAGTGTATAAATAGCAGGTAGGTGATGAATGGAGGCTAAATCGAAATCAAACACGCGTTATTAAATATAACCCGGGAATAAAAGTAAAGTCATTAAAGTTCACGGATTAATTTTTAAAAATTCCAGCATGAGAACAGGAGTGTTTTTGGGGATTGCGAGCCCACATGCCAGAAATTCACATGACGGGGCCTGCGAACAAGCACAATGCGCCATTTGATATCTCTGCACAGGCGCCTGGATTCAGTTCCAGCGATCGCACTCTCTCTGAAACAAGGAAACGGCGAGAACTGTTTTCAATGTCTGCGCAAAAAGGTACAGTTACCATCTGCCACCGCAGATAACGAGAGCGGTAGCACAACACCGTCGGGTGGAACGGAATCAATGTGCCTTTGCTTGTAGCTAAGATTGAGAGCTCTTTAAGCCTATAAGATAGTGAGAGACCGGAAAGCGTGGCGTGACATGGGCCATAGGGTCACGAAGAGTCGGACACGACTGAACGCCTGAACTGCACTGAAGCCTATTTCAATTTGTGTTCTCTCTCGACGTGCTCCCTCTGAAATAGTTGCTGCTGGACGGTCGGCAAAGACGATTGCAAAACGCGTTTTTGAGCTATATGTAATGAGGAGAGGGTAGTTAAGTGGGGAGATGAAAGTAGTTGTAGAAGTAGTGATTATTTTATTATATATACAAAAAGAAGGAAAGGATGTTTGCCATTCCCGGTAGCTGTTATCTGATATTGAAGCACCTGAATTAGGGTGACAAAAATAAAGGGGTAGCGAGGAAAGGGTAAGGAAATCAAAGAGGTGATGTATAGGAAGAAATTACGGGGTAGATAAAAATTAAAATTAATATATAGACTATGCCTCAATATACAGTAATTTGCTTGCGCCGGGTGTGAAAACAATGGTAGACTCAATGAATTTTGCGTTCAGAATAGAGAGGTTCTTTATAGCACTTTTAACTACTGGATAATTTTTCGGAGTAATGCGCACGGATGAAAGCACGGAGGGCGAGAGCTAGGGTAGAAGTGCTTAAAATGTTGCTTTGTAATAATCAGGTTGTTTGTGACAGCTCGTCAGCGGGAGTGTAATGCTGAATTGTGAGATTGTACCTGTCAGCTTTGAGATTTGTTGAGAAAGCAACACCACGTTAACTAGTCGTCGAGCCATTCCGCCTGGCACATCGTGGGCCAAGCTGCGCGTGCGCGAGGACCCGCGTGGCGTCAGAGGCAGCACCTGGTGTGTCAGAGCTGCGCCGTGGCCGCGCTTCGCCGCGCGCTCTGGCGGTACGGGAGAGGTGACTTCATAATCACAGCCGCGCCAGGTGCTCATCGATCTCCTTTGGCTCTGCGAAGGGGTGTGTGTGGTCTATATATAGATAGGGCCGTGCGGCCAGAATCGACCAACAATGGAGAAGGAGAGCCCGGCAGCTGCTCAGCACGTAGCCAAAGCTATCCTAAGCGTAGCCATGCAGCTGTTGCTTTCGCAACTTTACTAGGTTTAACCGGAGCCTAAACACGATG
The DNA here is from genome assembly GCF_055883805.1 of Amblyomma maculatum. Taxonomy (NCBI): domain Eukaryota; kingdom Metazoa; phylum Arthropoda; class Arachnida; order Ixodida; family Ixodidae; genus Amblyomma; species Amblyomma maculatum. Next base: position 123,698,119 of record NC_139346.1, read on the forward strand.
AATCTATCAAGCAAGCATATATAGTAACATGTTGCCTTTTATGACAATATTCAGGGAGCAACTAAAATGACAGGCTTGCTTACGTTACCTTTCTCTCACTGAGGAGCATAATCTCGCAAGACCCTTTCTGTGTTGCGCTCATTAATATGGTCGTTAATTCTCGTTAAGGCGTGTACTAAATACAAAAATATTGGTAGTAACTTGGTCGGCTACAATAGGTTGACTAGTGAGCAGCCGTTTTCGTTTTATCATTGTCCACAGTGCTGTGAATTTCTTTTCCGTCGATGTACAGTGGTGAGCAGCCTTGTCTAGAGCGGTCCGACGGCGCTGTGCGGAGCAAGTCAGCAACATCTACCGTTAGGCTCTGGTTTTGAGTTATACATCCAGTGCGCATGCGCGGCAAATCAAAGCGATGTCTTCTCACCGTTTCTCTATCCAGCCACTTTTATCTTTTGCGCCGTTACGGCCGCGTTGCCTGCATTTGTGAGGCTGTAACGGTAACCAGCGAGTCGCGATGCGCAGTGTTGCTCGAGTATCAAAACGGCCAGATAAGCAAGCCCGAGCAATAGTGGATTAACGCGCGTTCCTGCATACACAGCACTCACCGCCCCGATTTCTAGATCTGTACGGATGCCAAATGCGGTGTCCTATGTAGCTCAGAGGTCAATGCAAACACATGATAAAACATTACGCCTGCAACGCATTAACTTACCAACTAGGCCCAGTTCTTGAACTCTTAGCCTGGTGCGTGTCTGGAACGCACGATCATCCGTTATCACTTGCACTTTCTTTTGAACTGAGCGACCACTAGATATCACTCGCATTTGGTTGCCCAGCCGCTTCGTAATTCGCGAGAACCGCGATGGTTTTCCGACCGCTGTTACATATCAGGCCCGTACCTGGCGGCATGATGGGCAAGCAGTGAGCGGAAATGTGACCGTGAATACGCGAGCAGGCCCCGCTTTATTTTGGCCACGCATGCGCACGGGACGCATAACTCAAACCCAGGGCCTAAGATTAGATGGCGCTGACTTGATCCGTGGAGCACCGTCGGCGCTCTCTAGACAAGGCTGCTCACAACTGTACATGCCGCATGAAGCCGATTCACTCAATACGGCGAAAAAAAAATGTTCTGGCAGCACAAGGGACATTTTGCTCTCTAATCATCCATTTGGGTTCATTGGATCACCATAAAGCAGTATATTCGCTGCAGGAGATAAGAAGGCGATGCAGGGTTTGTCGTTTCTCGTGTATGTGCGTATGGGGTGACAATCTGTCGCCAGCTGCGTCCCCTTTGCAAATAACCGGTCATGGTTGTAGGCCGAAGTGTCCAAAACCATATATGTCCTGTTATTAAAAAATCAGGTAGCAACGTGAAGAGAGATCGTAAAGAAATTTCAGATTGATCAACCATGACGTTGGTGCCATCAACCTGTAGACCAGTGAACAAACGACGCCAAAGTCTAAAACCCTCACGTGACGTCGCACGTTAAAAAAAGATTAAAACATAGCATGTGACGTCATTCGTTGTTCTGAATGTAGATGGAGTGACCAGAAGAAAGGCCCCTGAGAAAGCGGCATCTAGGGAAAAATTCCCGAAGACAGAAATGGGCCCTAAGAATAAATCCTAGAGCCGATTTCGTAAATAGTGCACATTTTATGGAATGTTTCCTCACTTTGGAAATCGATGTAGCTATCATTTGAGATCTGGGCACAGGATACGCCTACAGACACTGCAGAAGGATTGTGAAAAAGCTGGGTGAAAGGGCACATAAGTTTTATACAGTACGTTGCCCCGAGTTTTTCAGCTCAATAAACATACCTTAAGACAAGCCTTATCGACTGATTAATACTGCTCATGGATGAATTAACCACAGACACGGCGCACAGTATTCTTCGAACACTGTCACAAGGAATAGCCTGGCAGCTCATGCGTTGACAAAGGCCACCTTTTTAATAGACACTTGCAGTTGGGCGTACGTATCGAAGATGCGTACGCAGCGACCATGCGGGCACCGAATTCGCATTCGCAGATACGTACGTAAGTAAGCCTGTCTTCCGGGCGCACACATGCATTAGGCACTTAGTTGGGCGTACGTAGTAAATGTGCGTACGTATCGCTCGATGCGCTGCATTAGCTGCAAACATTGCCAGCACGACACATTTATGTGGCCGTGCTCAGCTTCTTCTACTAGCGGTGTGCACGGTGGCGCCATCTAGTGGCAATAGGTCAGGGCACATGAACTCTGGTTTTAATAAAAATCTTTCAACAGTAATTACTGATGACAAGAATAGTAGCATTATCAAACTTTTTATTGCAAGGAAAAATATACACAATGTGAAGACATGGAAGCCAAAGCCACAAGAAGTTTGAGATTTGATGTCGTTGCTATCACCCCCACATCCACAGCTTACATATAGGCCCAGCAGCTTAAAATTTGTGAAGTTATCTAGAAAACCAGGAATATTAGTAGCTTAAACCTTGTCGTGTGGGCGTGAGTGAGTGTAAAAGAAGAGAATGCCACGATTTAAACAGAGCTATCGCGTCGGTGGGAGCAGCGGGGAGGTGTATTCGTTATGAAGCGGGCCGCTAGCGCGCCGTCATGTATTCTATCCATCCCGCAATGACCGCAGCAACGGGAGTCCACACGGCAAGGTATATGCTACAAATATCCCCTGTTTTCTATATACTTCGCGAATTCGAAGCTGGTAAGTCTATCTGTAAGCTGTGTATAGGGTCTTCATAGAAACGACAACCATCTTTAAGCTCTTTATCGGCGGTATTTTTCTTTTTTGCTTTGCGTAGTTTCTCTCCCTGCCATAAAAAGTTGATAATAAGACTATTTTACTTATCAGTAATTTTAGTGAAACGTTTTGTTCAAGCCCGCGCGGATGTGCTTTCACTTATTGTCACTAGAAAGCACCTCCATGTACACCGCATGTGGCGGACGCTGAGGCGTGGTCAACTAAAGGTGTCGTGTTGACGGCGTATGCATCGCACGCAAAGCCGTGAGCGATGCGTAGGCACATTTACCACGTACGCCCAACTAAAAGTATCTAATATAAGAACACAGGCCTAGCCTTAACCGGTCTTTGACGAACGGCGCCTGCAATAAAACACCATACCAATCGTCTGACCAACCGAGCGAGTGGTCAGCGCGCCCTTTATCACCGTGAACATTGCCAAGGAGACGGGTTGTCACCGCTCCAGAGTCACGTTTTTTTGTTACGAATATCCCGCATCAATTCGATGTTCTGACGCTTCCAAGCGGACAAGGGCAGTATAGCATACGTTATTGCAGCTCGCCATCGAGAAGCGCATTCTGTTCCTTATAACGCAAATAGCAGCCCGTAAAAGAAAACAAAACTGCCACAAACAGAAGTACAAAAAAATTCTTGTGAAAGTCAGGTAGGACTAATAGCCATACAACCCTAATTCACCGGAAATGAGGCGAGGCGCATTCTGGATGGGGCACGTTTGTAACCGTTAAGGAATATTTTTTTCCTGCTTACCAAATGGGGACCTTTTATGCGGGAACATTTTTACCAGAACTCGTGCAGCTGCAGTCATGCAGTCTCGGTGAATCGCTGCTCTTGGCCGGCTCCGGCCAGAACGATTTCTGCTTAAATGTCGAACTCACAGGAATACGGAATTGTTCGTATTGGCAGAAGAAAAACACTACACACTGTGCTTGAGAATGCAAAACAACTAAACCCAATAACACCTAAATTCACAAATGGTAGGTAACTACATGCTTCACATCTACTCCCCAGAAACTAGAAAAAGGTGTTTCTCCACTCAAGTCTCATTTGTGATTTATGAACGCCCGTCGACGTTTCCCATCAAGATTTCCTCGGGAAATGCTCCTGAATTTGGCGAAACCTGAATGCGCAATGGCGAAAGTTAAAACTAAAATGTTGTCCAATGTCCCCCTGCTCTTAACAAAATATTCTTTCTTCGAGTCCACTGAACAGCCGTCACAAACGGACTCGACAGTTGCAACTGAGTAGGACATGTTTTGAGGATTGTGTGAACAATATATAATAACGCCGTAAAATGAGCCGAAAAGCTTTCACATCTGACTGAAGGCGCTATCGGTGGCGGGAAGTAATTGTAGAACTCGGTGTAGGCGTTCATAAATGGTTTAATTTAAAGCATACATGCATGTATTGAAGTTTGGTGGGAACATTAGTTCTTGCCTTTTGCCTAAGTAATATACATAATTGGAGAGGGATGACAACACGCTTGCGTCTTTGCAGTGCGTTGCAACGCAGGCATACAAACAAAAAAATGAATTAGGCTATTTATGATCAATAACTGCTGCAGATGTTAAGCAATCTATAAGACTGAATTGCACACTTATTACTTGAAAAGCCGCGTTTCGCGCTCCCAAGACAAGGCCTCGCTTCCGAACACGTATCTACGCTGAGAAAATGGGCAAGCCATTTATCAGTGCAGCCCATATGTTCACACAGCTCAATTATGCCTGATTTTCCTGGCAGCTTCATGTATGGAATTACTGTTCTCTACATGGGCAGGCTTTCTCAGGAGGCCGCCAAGCAGACTGAGCTAGTCATTTCCCCTAATATTTGGGCCGAAACACGGGCACAAGGCAAAAATTAAAAAAAATGTATCGGCTGACAGGTAAATACTTTAAACGTGCCCGCGGCCTAGAAGTGTAATGCGATCATCAGCCACAAAACTGGGCTCGGCGGCATACACTGTTATCTATCTTCGTCGTCAGCGGAGGGTGCGTCACTAGGGTTTGGGTAGAAAATTCCCCCCAAAAGAGGTCCTCTGAAGGTAAGGCCCCAGAAAAAAAATCTTGCCGAAGGAAAAGGCTGCTGAGAAATTGGGCGCTTGGAAATAACGTCCTCAAGGCAAACATTCGTCATAAAAATGAAGTGTTTTGTGACCCACTTCGCAAAAAGAACAAAAATACTTGTCTGGTCCTTAGTTCATCAGCTTATAAGGAAATCAATAGCACAGCTCTCATCAAATGAGTAATATTTTTTTACTGAGAAAGTACAATCAGCCGGCAAGAATGGAAGTCTTCGAGAATCACTCAAGGAAGGAGGGTCACTGGAAGAACCTTGCTAGTGTTCTAGTAATGGGCATCGAACCTTTCTAAGGCGACAGTGTAGAATTCTTGCGATATTTCGGGTGATAATTGCGATGTTGTACTAGGGACGGCAAGACCAGCCCTATCTCTTCGTTCACTGTGGCCACCTGAGGTGCAGTTAAAAACTGCCGGGGATCGAAGGCGGGGATCAGCCTATCTTCGGTTTCGCCAAAAAAGGCGATACCAAGGGCGGTGTCGACGGGGCTGCAGTTGGAATACCACATCGCACCACAAAGGCGCACCGTAGGTCAACCTATATAACATAATAACATAACACACAAAACACTTCGACTAGTGATGTCGTTGAAGCACAGAAAGATCCAGAAAGGCCCTTGCCAACTGCCAATAATATTGTGCTATCATCATTACTTTTGCTATGAAAGCCCGCTCTGGTATTGCGGTTTGCTGTTCGGCCACTTTAAATGCGACGGGTGAAAGCGATTTACAATGCAAAATTGCAACAAATCACGGGGAAACGGTATCTGCATCCTAATTATAGGACGTGGAAATTAAAAAAATAAAGGTGAGAAAAATTCAAACTAGGCTCTATCAGAAACCATAGATGATGCAAAGTAAAATCATTAAAAGAAGGTTATGGTAAGATCAATTCATTGCTGATAATCCAGGCATGAGGCAAGGCAAAGCTTGACGTTACAGCACGTTTGAAGGCACCCGTTTGCGCATACTCTTTCCTACTTCACAAATTGGGACTCTTCTGCCGGAGACGTTTTCTGCGGGACTGTTTTTCCTAGGAACGTTTTACAGGGTGTATCAATAGGAACGCCTTGGCCGCATCTGTAAAACAGAAACGTGCCACTCATTATCAGCCAATGCAGTGGAGCAAGGACGCATGCATAGCCGTTGTATCAACTTTCGTGACAGCTTGGCATACCTGCAGAATACACTATATAGAGCGAGTGGGTGATGTGACCTCCGTCATGATTATAAGGCAGGTAGCTTTCCAGAAGTCAAACGATCTATTTATTGCATGCGCCTACACTGCGATTCTTGAAAACATTGCCTAGTTCTTCCTGCCCGAGATAAACGGTTCGTGCAGACGTAGTTGTCTAAAAACGCAGAAAACGACACCTAGACACCTTCTTGGAGTAAAACATTAGGGAAGTCGTGTACATAACTTCGGCTGTTATTAGGCTTGGAGGAACGACGTAGATATGAAGCGGTGATTTATTCGAACCGTTTAAGTTGAAAGGCACAAATTGCTGGATGTCATTTCGTTCATCATTACTTATCTTCTCTTTTCCTTTTCGTCAGTTCAAAGCACCTGGCCAGTCCAATCAAAAATAAAATGGCCTAAAATTCTTGCTTTGCCGATTGAATATAAACTCACATGTATAAAATTTTGGATTAAGTTGATTATCCTTTTTTTCCCTATAAAGTACTGTTTGTTCTCATATGTAATGCGGAGTGGTACCGAATAACAGGCAACCGCTTTTTTTCCAGTGTGACAAACAGCTTTCCGCAACTCTTAGATGAGGAATGCTTCCAGCATGGCTTCCTGTAAGAAAGAATGAATCACAACTTGCCTCTCTGCTACAGGCCCAATTCTTATCTTACCCCTTTTAAGGAAGGCAACATCCGTTTCTGGGCTACAGACGCACACAAGAGAACCTTTGTGGTTAGTAAGGTGATTTTCTTTCAAAGGGGGGAGTTTGAAGAATGCGGAATACAGAATACACAGAAAAGTGCAGTTCATTCTTTCAAATTGAAGATAAAATACATTGACCTTAATCCAGGAGGTTTCAGGTCAAAGACTTTCTAGGCGTCATGCTTCTTGGAACAAAACTAACCCCAGTGCTGCTCAATTTTACCGCTACCATGTGTCCCTGTTCATCCAAGATGCTTATTGGTGAGACCACTGGTTACTCTCGCCACCAACACCTGTTACCAACTCACGTGACATGAGAGTCACTTGATGAGCAGAAGTCGAGTAAATCAGACGCACTTCCTGCTGTACCTGCTGTTTTTAGCGCTATTTTCATCATGGGAATGAGCCTCAAGCGGTTTATGTCGTTAGGCCACGTGAAACTAGCTACGATCAGCGGCAGCCGCAAAGGCCACGGCCTCCTTCAACATCTGATGTTGCGGCATCCCCTCCGCCGGTGGTCGTGTCTCAGCAAGGATGAGCGGAACAAGAGAGTGAAAGGTGATGGCAGTCTACGCGGTTGTCCAAAAGGCTCAGGAAAGAGAACACACCACACGCTGAAGAAAAGTCGGAAAAGGCAACAAGAGGACATTGAAGGTAAGTCGCTGCATTTAGTTCAATGATTTAGCGTTAAACGTCTTTCAGGGGAGGCAGTATCTGCTTTGCTAGAATTTTTAATACTTTAATTATTCTGGAAGCAATATATTTTCACGTTGCGGTTAACACAACGTATAGATTTCCGCCGATGGCTTATAACTGCTGCCATATTTTATCTATAGTCATACCTGGTTGCATAGCGACATTTTAAAACGTGTTGCTGCTTTTACAGCATTTCTTCCTAATAATGTCGTCTTAAATAAACGTTCGTTGTATACTAGCTAATGACAGGTAGCCTCTGAAGTCCATATGCTTCCTGCACGTCTATTGAAGTTCTAACAGAGCTCTCTTAGCGCGTTGCCCGTGTAGCGCACAGGGTGTAGCGGATATCTTTTCCACGTGGCAAACCGTGGGTGTCGGAAACGTACGCAGCTTGCGGCTTCCGAAAAAACAGTTGTGTTGAATATAGCCTTCAGAAAGAAACCTCCTTGGAAAAAACGTCCCCGTGGAGGGAAAAGTTATATTTATTGCGTTCGTTGTTCAATTTGCTAATATTTGTCACCATCATTTGGCAGCTGCATCTTTCCTCTGGGAGAAAAATGTTTACAGACACTGCGAAAAATTATAGTGGAAGAGCCTCCGACACAACATGGAGTCTGGCAGGCTTTATACAGAATGCATGTTGCTTAGCTCCGCAGCGTATTAAGCAGTAATTATGACAGGTCTTATCGGCTGTGTTATATTACATATGCTGTATTATTATGAATTCGTGCCCGCACTGTTGGCTCCTTCTTTGTCCGTTATTCTTTAGCGTATTTTTAATATGCTTTTTTACACTAACCGCCAAATAGCAAACCCTTTTCTGCTATACCCCTTTCTTTAGCTGTTCAGATAGGTAATTCTCATTGTTGCTAGGAAAATGCAAGGACGAAGGAAAGTTGAGGAAGTTTTTTTCTGTATTCCTGACTTGAAATAAATATTTTGTTTTCTATTTTTTGATGGGTGCTAATTACGCATGATTCTTTCCGTTCCATCTTTTCCGCTCCGCAGTCTCACCGAGGGCGAAAAACGTTTTCAAGCCAAGTCCGACCCTCCAAAACAGCGATGAGGCCGGCTACTCGGGAATGTGGAGCTGCGACGTTTATCCCAATAACCTACGCCTCAAGCTGAAAAAGACTGTCACCGAGAGTGCAAAGCCAAAAGAACCGCGTTGCCCCACCAAAACTGTCGAGCCCGAGGACTGGGACTGGCTTTTCAACGTCTCGACCGATCTGTCTCCAGGTGCGCGAATTCCGGACCCAGACCTCTCTTTTCTAGAAGACTGAACGCGGCAAACGACCTCAAAACAGTGCATGCCATCTCTTCACACCTATTTCCGACGACGGCGCACCTATATTGGTTTAGCCTTAGCACATATTTTGAGTGATATGTTCAAATGCGCATGCCTTCTTTATGTTCATTCCTTAGCTAGATTTTCTTCAGTAATCACGTTGACACAAGTTCATATTTTGTAGGTGTGTGTTTGCGGGGTTTAGGGCCCCAAAGCAATTCGGGCTATAATAGATGACGTAGTGGAGGGCTCCGGAATTTTCGCCCACATTAGGTTATTTAACATGCACTGCCATCGCTCAGCGCACGGACTGGTGCCTTTCTTTTCACCTCCATCGAACAGCGGCGGCTCCAGCCGGGTTTCGATCGTGCACTCTTGGGTGCAGTACTCGAGCGCCGTAACCAGTGCACCACCACGGCGTGGCTAAGTTCCTACTTACGTGCACTAAATGAATGTAACAAAAGCAGCGAAAAATTCTCGATGGGACGTCTTGTTTGTACACTGATGTTATTCGTGAAATAAAAGTTTTCGTTCTCACGTGAACGTGGTTTTCTTTTTGTGTCTTGTAGTCTCCTCAGACAGTGGTGCGAAGCGAAGAGTTCTATCACGTTTGTGTAGATGTAAGAGGCAGGCAGGTAAATAGAGTTTGAAAAGTGTCAGTTGATAACTGCATTGTGATTAATAAAAGTCGGCTTGCGGCATAAATCAAAGGTCCCTAAAGCAGAGTCAATAAAACGTTGTCTTATGCAAGTCAGTAAAAATGTACATTGAAAAGAAGGGCGTTTTTGTGGGTCTATTATGAATTGTAAAATCATTTCCCGACCCCTGCATTCACAATTGAACCCCAAAAAAGCTAAGGCCAACAAAAAGTAAATAGGTTTTCACTACTCTTTCCGGCTCTCAGTACTCGAGCCTATTCGACAGAAGCGGATGATTGTAAACGAGTTTAAATAATCGCTACAATGAGCGTGCGCAACTACTTTTAAGCTTTCGGTTCATTAAGTTCAGTTTGGTTGTACCGGCTGCATGGTTAGCTATACCAGATGTATGCTTTCGACACCTGATCTTTTTCGGTGTAATAACTTTTGCTGCTCCCTAATGAATGCTGTCGTCACTGCCGACTGCGTACTCCGTGCAGCGCCCTGTTCCTGCGATCACTAAAGTTTGCGGAAACAAATGCGCGGAATATTTCCTAATAGCAACTTATAATGCACGCTCACCAGTTAAGGACGCGTCTTTTTTTTCAGTATGTGAATATGCTATTTGTACACCCCTGCGCAAAAATGGAGGGACCACATGAACCGCTGCAAATATTATTTTTCTGTAAAAAAAGATTCACCTGACAAATTTGCTTAAGCAAGGTGGCAAGCATATTAGTGAGTTTACCCTATGCATAACTGCCTGCTTCACCGTCAGAAAAAGCTGGCTTGCTGTTTTGCCAAAACGCATCATCTCTCCACGTTTGCGCACCTGTGTATATTGTACTCCCTAAAGAAAGAGCGAAACACGAATGCGATTCCGGAGGATATTTCACAGGAGCTAGTTTCTTGAAGGACGTTATTGCAGGCTAGTTGGTGCATTTATTAAAGTATGTTTTAAGCGTGGAGCAACGGGACACTAGAAAAAGGGTGAACAAGGAATTTAGGGATGGGTTGATGCTCACAACGTGGAAGTCGTTGATGCGCGTGTTAAAGGAAGAAAGGTTTCGATTGTGGGGTGTAACCTGCCAAAGCGACTCAGAATATATGATACGCTGTAATGGAGGGCTCTTGAAATTTCGATCTCCTGTGCAGTAAAGGGTTAACGTGCAGAAAAAAGGCCCCTGAGAAAGCGGTATCTAGGAAAAAATTCCCCAAAACGAAAATGGGCCGTAAAAGTAAGTCCTAGAACAGATGTCGCAAATATTGCACATTTTATAAAATTTTTATTCGATGTAGCTATCATTTGAGATCTGGGTTCTCAGAGCACCGGAAATGCCTACAGACACTGCAGGAGGATTGTGAAAAAGCTGCTGAAAGAGCACATTAGTTTTATACAGTACGTGGTGCCGAGTTCTTCAGCTCATCAAACATGCCTTAAGACAAGCCTTATCGACTGATTAATACTGCTCACGGATGAATTTACCACAGAGAGGGCGCGCGGAATTCTTGGAACATTCCCACAACAGAAAGTGTCACAGGGAATAGCCTCGCAGCGCATGCGTTGACAACGGCCATCTTTTTAATAGACACTTGTAGTTGGGCGTACGTATCGTCGATGCGTACGCAGCGACCATGCGGGTAACGAATTCTCATTCGCAGATACGTACGTAACTAAGCCTGTCTTCCGAGCGCACACATGCATTAGAGACTTAGTTGGGCGAACGTAGTAAATGTGCGTACGTATCGCTCAATGCGTTGCATTAGCTGAAAACATTGCTAAAACGACAGATTTAGTTGGCCATGGTGCAGCCTCTTCTATGAGCGGTGTGCGCGGTGGCGCCGTCTAGTGGCAATAGGTCGTGGCACATGAACTCTGGTTTGGAAAAAAACATACAAATCGTTCAAGAGTAATTACTGATTGCAAGAATAGTAGCATTATCAAACTTTTTATTGCAAGGAAAAAAATCTACACAATGGGAAGAAATGAAAGTCAAAGCCACAAGAAGTTGATGTCGTTGCTATGACCCCCACATCCACAGCTTACAGATAGGCCTAGCAGCCTAAATTTTGCGAAGTTATCTAGAAAACCAGGAATATTAGTAGCTTAAATCTTGTCGTGTGGGCGTGACAGAGTGTAAAAGAAGAGAATTCCACGATTTAAACCGAGCAATCGCGTCGGTGGGAGAAGCGGCGAGGTGTATTCTATGAAGCGGGCCGCAAGCCCGCCGCCATTTTTTCAACCCATCCCGCAACGCACGCAGCAACGGGCGTTCACACGGTAAGAGATAAGCTACAAATATCCGCGGTTTTCTAGATAACTTCGCGAATTCGAAGCTGGTAAGTCTATCTGTAAGCTGTGTATGGGGTCTTCATAGCAACGACAACCATCTTTAAGCTCTTTATCGGCGTTATCGTTTTTTTTCTGCTTTGTGTAGTTTTTCTCCTTGCCATAAAAAGGTTGATAATGTGACTATTTTGCTTGTCAGTAATTACAGTGGAACGTTTTGTTCAAGCCCATGCGCATGTGCTTTCACTTATTGTCACTGGATAGCACCATCATGTACACCGCATGTGGCGGACGCTGCGGCGTGGTCAACTAAAGGTGTCGTGTTGACGGGGTATGCCGCACACGCAACGCAGTGAGCGATGCGTAGGCACATTTACTACGTACGCGCAACTAAATGTGTCTAATATAAGAAGACAGGCATAGCCTTAACCGGTCGTTGACCATGGCCACCTGCAATATAAAATGCCACTCCAAACATCTGATCAACCGAGCGAGTGGTCAGCGCATCCTTTTTTGCCGCAAACATCGTCAAGGAGAAGCGTTGTCACCGCTGCAGCATGACTTTTTTCTTTTGTTACGAATACCCCGCATCAAATAGATGTTCTGTCGCTTCCAAGCGGACAAGCGCAGTATAGCACACGTTAATGCAGCTCGCCATCGAGAAGCGCATTCTGTTCCTTATAGCGTAAAGAACAGCAGCACGTGAAAAGAAAACAAAACTGCAAGAAACAGAAGTACAATAAAATTCTTGTTAAAGTGATGAAGATGTAAATTGAAATCAGTGAAAGTCAAGTAGGAATAATAGCCTTACAACAGTAATTCGTGGGAATCAGGCGAGGCGCATGCTGGATGGGGTTTGTTGGTAACCGTTTAGGAATATTTTTTTCCTACTTCGTAAATGGGGACTTTTTATGCGGGAACATTTTTACCGGTACTCGTGTTGCTGCAGTCATGTGGTCTCAGTCAATTGCTGCTCCTGGTCGGCTCCACCCAGAACGACTTCTGGTTAAATGTCCAACTCACTGGAATGCGAATTCATTCGTACTGGCGGAAGAACACTACGCAATGTGCTTGAGAATGAAAAATAACTGAACGCCACACAATTCACAAATGGTAGGTATATAGATGCCTCACATCAACTCCCCAGAAAATAGAAAAAAGCGTTTCTCCATCTGTTTCAGTTGTGAGTTATGAACACCCGTCGACGTTTCGCGTCAATATTTCCTCGGGAAATGATCCTGCATTTGGCGAAACATAAATGCGTAATGACTAAGGTTAAAGCTAAAATGTGTTCCAATGTGCCCCCGATCTTAACAAAATATTCTTTCTTCGAGCCCACTGAACAGCCGTCACAATCAGACTCGAAAGTTGCAACTGAGTAAAATATGTTTTGAGGATTGTGTGAACAACATATAACAACGCCGTAAAATGAGCCGAAAAGCTTTCACATCTGACCGAAGGCGCTACCGGTGGCGGGAAGTAAATGTAGAACTCGATATAGGCGTTCATAAATAGTTTCATTTCAAAGCATGCATGCATGTATTGAAGTTTGGTGTGAACATTAGTTCTTGCCTTTTGCCTACGCAATATACGTGATTGGAGAGGGATGACAACACGCTTGCTTCTTTGCAGTCCGTTGCAACGCCCGCATAAAAAACAAAAAAAATGAATTCGACTATTTATGATCAATAACTGCTGCAGATATTAAGCAATCTATACGCCGCATTGCAAACTTATTACTTGAAAAGTCGCGTTTTGCGCTTCCAAGACAACGGCACGCTTCCGAAGACACGTATGTACGCAGAGACAATGAGCAAGCCATTTATCCGTGCAGCGCATATGTTCACACAGCTCAACTATGCCTGATTTTCCTGTCAGCTTCATGTATGGAATTACTGTTCTCTACATGTGCACGCTTTCTCCGGCGGCCGCCAAGCAGAGAGAGCTAGTCATTTCCCCTAATATTTGTCCCGAAACACTGGCACAAGGCAACAATTAAAAAAAATGTATTGGCTGACCTGTAAATACTTTAAACGTGCCCGTGGCCTAGAAGTGTAATGTGATCATCAACCAGAAAACTGGGCTCGGCTGCATACACTGTTCTCCATCCTCACAGTCAGCGGAAGGTGCGTCACTAGGGTTTGGGTAAAAACTTCCCCCCCAAAAAGGTCCCCTGAAGATAAAGCCCCGGAAAAAAATCTTGCCGAAGGAAAAGGCCACTAAGAAATTGGCCGCTACGAAATAACCTCCCCAAGTTAAACACTCGTCATAAACATGAATTGTTTTGTGGCCCACTTAGCAAAAAAAAAAAAAAAAAAGTCTGATCCTTCGTTCATCAGCTCTTAAGGCACTCAATAGCACAGCTCTTATCAAAAGAGTAATATTTTTTACTATGAAAGTACAATCAGCCGGCAAGACTGGAAGTCTTCGAGAATCACTCAAGGAAGGAGGGTCACTGGAAGAACCTTGCTGATGTTCTAACTATGGGCATAAACCTTCTTAAGGCGACAGTGTAGAAGTCTTGCAATATTTCGGGTGATATTTTCGATGCTGTACTAGGGACGGTATGACCAGCCCTATCTCGTCATTCACCGTGGCCACCTGAGGTACAGTTCAAAGCTGCCGGGAATCGAAGGTGGCCATCAGCCTATCCTGTTGCCTCGCAAAAAAGGCGATAACAAGGGCGGTGTCGACGGAGCTGCAGTTGGGATACCAGATCGCACCACAAAGGCAGAGCGCAGAACACCTTATAAAAAATAACACACAAAACACTTCGACCGACTAGTGATGTCGTTGAAGCACAGAAAGATCCAGAAAGGCCCTTGCCAACTGCCAGTAATATTCTGCAATTATCATTACTTTTGTTATGAAAGCCTCGCATTGGTATCGTGATTTGCTGTTCGGCCACTTTAAATGCGATGGGTGAAAGCGCTTTATCATGCAAAATTGCAACAAATCACGGGGAAATGGTATTTGCCTTCTAATTTTAGACTTGGAATTTAAAAAATAAAGCTGAGAAAAATACAAACTAGGCTAGATCAGAAACCATAGATGATGCAAAGTAAAATCATTAAAAGACGGTTATGGTAAGATCAATTCATTGCTAATGATCCAGGCATGAGGCAAGGCAAAGCTAGATGTTACAGCACGTTTGATGGCACCCGTTCGCGCATATTCTTTCCTACTTCACAAATTGGGACTCTTCTGCCGGAGACGTTTTCTTCGGGGCTGTTTTTCCCAGAAACGTTTTACAGGGTCCATCATTGGGAAATCCTTGGCCGCGTCTGTAAAACAGAAACGTGCCACTCATTATCAGCCAATGCATTGGACCAAGGACGCATGCATACTCATTGTATCAACTTTCGTGACAGCTTGGCATACCGGCAGAATACACTATAAAGAGCGAAAGGATGATGTGACCTCCGTCATGATTATAAGACAAGTAGCCTTCCAGAAGCCAAACTATCTATTTATTGCATGCGCCCTGCACTGAGATTCTTGAAAACATTGTCTAGTTTTTCTTGCCCTAGATGAACAGTTCGTGCAGACGTAGTTGTCTGAAGCGCAAAAAAAAATAAAAAACGCCAAGACACCTCCTTGAAGTAAT
Organism: Amblyomma maculatum; assembly: GCF_055883805.1. NCBI lineage: Eukaryota > Metazoa > Arthropoda > Arachnida > Ixodida > Ixodidae > Amblyomma > Amblyomma maculatum. Next base: position 123,713,367 of record NC_139346.1, read on the forward strand.
ACACCATGGAAGTCGTGTACATAAATTCGGCTATTATTAGGCTTGGAGGAACGACGTAGATATGAAACGGTGATTTATTTGAACCGTTTAAGGTGAAAACCACAAATTGCTGGATATCACTTCGTTCATCATTGCGTATCTTCTCTTTTTGTTTCCGTCATTTCAAAGCACCTGCCCAGTCCAATTAAAAATAAAATGGCCAAAAATTCTTGCTTTGCCGATGTAATATAGACTCACATGTATAAAAGTTTGGATTAAGTTGATTTTCCTTTTTTTTTCCCTATAGAATACTGTTTGTTCTCATTTTTAATGCGGTGTGGTCACGAATAACGGGCAACCGCATTTTTTCCAGTGTGACAAACAGCTTTTCCGCAACGCGTAGATCCGCCTATGAAGCACGTGTTTGCTATCAATTTTCCTGTTCGAATCTCTGAATCTGGAAAAAATGCTTCCAGCCTGGCCTCCTGTATGAAAGGATGAATCACCACTTCCCTCTCTGCTACAGACCCAGTTCTTATCTTACCCCTTTTAGGGAGGGTGGTATCTGTTCCCAGGCTACAGAAGCACACAATAGAGCCTTTGTGGTTAGTAAGGCGATTTTCTTTTAGAGGGGGGAGTTTGGATGAATGTCGAATACAGTATACAAAGAAAAGTGCGTTTCATTCCTTCAAATTAAAGATAAAATACATTGACCCTAATCCAGGAGGTATCAGGTCAAAGACTTTCCTGGGGTCATGCTTCTTTGAACAAAACTAACCCCTGTGCTGCTCATCTTTACCGCTACCATGTGTTCCCTGTTCATCCAAGATGCTTATTGGTGAGACCACTGGTTACTCTCGCCACCAACACCTGTTACCAACTCCCGTGACATGAGAGTCACTTGATCAGCAGAAGTCGAGTAAATCGGACGCACTTCCTGCTGTACCTGCTGTTTGTTAAGGCAAATTTCATCGGCAAGGATGAGTCTCGGCAAGGATGAGCGGAAGAAGAGAGTGAAAGGTGATGGCAGGCTACGCGATTGTCCCAAATGCTCAGGAAAGAGAACCGACCTCACGACGAAGAAAAGTCGGAAAAGGCGACGAGAGGAGATTGAAGGTAAGTCGCTGCATTTAGTTCAATGATTTAGCGTTAAACGTCTTTCAGGGGAGGCAGTATCTGCTTTGCGAGAGTTTTTAATACTTTAATTTTTCTGGAAGCAATATATTTTCACGTTGCGGTTAATAGAAAGTATAGATTTCCGCCGATGGCTTATAGATGCTGTCATAATTCATCTATATTCATACCTGGATGCATAGTGAGATTTTAAGACGTTTGTCTGCCTTTACAGCATTTCTTCCCTAATAATATCGTCTTAAATAAAAGTTCGTTGTGCACTAGCTAATGACAGTTAGCCTCTCAGGTCCATATGTTTTCTCCACGTGTACTGAAGATTTAACAGAACTCTTATAGCGAGTTGCCCGTGTAGCGCGCAGGGTGTATCAGATGTCGTTTCCATGTGGCGCACCGTGGGTGTCGGGAAAAAAACGTTCGCGCAACTTACGGCTTCCGAAAAAAGTTCCGACTCGAACATACCCTTAAGAAAGAAGCCTCCTGGAAAAAAACGTCCCCGTGGAAGACAGAATCATATTTACTGCGTTCATAGTTGACTTTGCGAATAAATGATACCATCATTTGGCAGCTGCATGGTTCCTCTGGGAGGATGAGATGTTTACAGGCACTGCGAAAAATTATGGTGGAAGAGCGCCCGCCACAACGTGCCTTTTGGCTTGCTTTGTACAGAATGCATGTTGCTTAGCTCCGCAGCGTATTAAGCAATAATTATGACAGGTCTTACAGGCTGTGTTATATTACATATTCTGTATTATGAAGAATTCGAGCCCGTACTGTTGGCTTCTTCTTTGTCCGTTATCCTTTCGAGTAATTTTAATATGCATTTTTACACTAATCGCCAAGAAGCCAGCCCTTTTCTGCTATACCCCTTTCTCTAGCTATTCAGATAGGTAATTCTCATTGTTGCTAGTAAAATGCAGAGACGAAGGAAAGGTGAGGAAGTCGTTCTCTGTATTCTTGACTTGAAGTATTTATTTTGTTTCTTATTTTTTGATGCACGCTAATTACTCATGATTGGTACCGTTCCCTATTTTCCACACCGCAGCCTCACCGAGGGCGATAAAGGTTTTCAAGTCAAGTCCGACCTCTCAAAGCAGCGACGAGGCCGGTCCCTCGGGAATGTGGACCTGCGACGTGGATGCCGATAATCTACGCCTCAAGCTGAAAAAGACTGTCACCGAGAGTGCAAAGCCAAAAGAACCGCATTGCCCCGCCAAAAATGGGGAGCCTGAAGACTGGGACTGGCTTTTCAACGACTCGACCGACCTGTCTCCAGATGCGCCAATTCCGGACCCAGACCTATCTTTTCTAGAGGACTGAACGCTGCAAACGACATCCAAACAGTGCATGCCATCTCTTCACACCTATTTTGGACGACGGCGCACCTATATTGTAGTTAGCCTGAGCCTATATTTTGAGTGATATGTTCAAGTGCGCATGCCTTTTTTCTGTTCATTCATTACCTAGATTTTCGCCAGTAATCACATTGACGCAAGTTCATATTTTGTAGGGGTTTGTTTGTGGGGTTTAAGGTCCCAAAGCAACTCGGCCTATAAGAGGCGACGTAGTGGAGGACTCCGGAAATTTCGCCCACATTAGGTTCTTTAACGTGCACTGCCATCGCACAGCTCACAGACTGGTGCCTTTTTTTTTTGCTTCCACCGAACAGCGGCGGCTTCGGCCGGGTTCCGATCGTGCACTCTTGGGTGCAGTACTCAAGTGCCCTAACCAGTGCATCACCACGGCGTGGCTAAGTTCATATTTACGTGCAATAAATAAACGTAACAAGAGCTGTGATAAATTATCTATGCAACGTGTTGTTTGTACACCGATATTTTTTGTGAAATAAAAGTATTCTTTCTCACGTGAACGTTGTTTTCGTTTTGTGTCTTATAGTCTCTTTTTCAGAAAGTGGTGACAAGCGTATGATTTTATCACGTGTGTGTAGATATTGAGGCAGGTAGGTAAATAAAGTTTGAAAAGTGTCGGTTGATAACTACATTGTGATTATTAAAAGTGGACTTGCAGCATAAATCAGTGGCATCATAAGACAAACTATTGACAGCAGAGTCAAAACGTTGTCTTATGCAAGTCGGTAAAAATGTGCATTGAAAAGGAACACTTTTTGCGGGTTGTACTCTAGTATCAATTGTAGAATCATTTCCCGACCCCTGGATTCAATACAGAACCCCCAAAAAATCCAGAACCCAGGCCAACAAGAAATAAACAGGTTTCTACCAATCGTTCCGGCTCTGAGTACTCGAGCCTTGTTCTTTATAAAGTATACGACAGAAGCGAATAATTGTAAACGAGTTTAAATAATCACTACAGTGAGCATGCGTACCTACTTTTAAGCTTTCGGTTCATTAAGTTCATTTTGGTTATACCGGCTTTATGGTTAGTTATTCCAGATGAATACTTCCGACACCTGATCTTTTTCAGTGACGATAACTTTTACCGCTGCCTAATGAATGTTGTCGTCACTACCGCCTGTATGGTCCGTGCAGCACCCTGTTCCTACGATCACAAAAGTTTGCGCATACAACTGTGCGGAATATTTCCTTTTACCAACTTATAATGCAGGCTTACCAGTTAAGGACGCGTTTTTTTTTTTCACTACGTGTATATGCTTTTTGTACGCCCCTGCGCAAAAGTAGAGAGAGCACATGAACACTGCAATTATTATTGTTCTGTAAAAAAAGATTCACCTTAAATTCGCTTAGGCAAGGTGGCAAGCATGTGCATAACTTAGAAATACCTGCTTCACCGTCAGAAAAAGCTGGCTTGCAGTTTTGCCAAAACGCATGATCTCTCCACTTTTGCGCACGGGCGTACATCATATTCCTTAAAAATAGAGCGAAACACCAGTGCGTTTCCGGAGGATATTTCACAGGAGCCAGTTTCTTGAAGGACGTTATTGGAGGCTATAGTTAGTGCACTTTTTAAAGTGTGTTTTAAGCGCAGAGAAACGGGACAAAAGAAAAAGGGTAAACAAGGAGTTTAAGGATATGTTGACGCTCACAACGTGGAAGTCGTTGATCCACGTGTTCAAAGAGGAAAGGTTTCGATTGTGGGGTGTAACCTCCCAAAGCGACTCAGAATATATGATACGCTGTAATGGAGGGCTCTAGAAAATTCGATCTCCTGTCGTTTAACGTGCACTGAGATTGCCGATTACACTAGCGCCTTGCCTTTCGCCTTCATATAAATGCCAAGAAAGGGTATCCACACCTTATTCGCTTATTTCGCGTCGTTTCTGCGTACTATGCCATCTCTACAAACCGTGTTCATAGATTCTTTCTGCACAGCAAATAAGATAAAATAGCAGCCACCTTAAGTGCGGCGGGATGCAGCAAACTAGAACGCAGGTATCAACCCGAGCACGCTTTCTTTCTAACGCCATAACATAAAGGCATCTTCCAGTCTTCCCGTGAAATGAGCAGATTAAAGAAAGGTAGTTATCCTTGGATCTCTTATGAAGTTAATGGCATCTCACTTCCTCTTGTGTAATAAAATAGTGTAAGCCTTTATAGGGAGGTTCACAAGGGCCATCACGCTATCTGCTACCGAAAATTTCACTCGAGCACCGCAGATGCGCATGCGCAAATGACCGCGAAAGAGGGCCACATGCTAGCGAGTTCCGTCCACGCCTTCTGCTACGGTATCGGTGAAAGTGAGTATATACTGACGGCGCGGGGGAGTCGCGCTTTGGTATACCTTCAGTATAATACCCTGCTATCATGCACCAAGCTGTAATACTGAATTGTATATTATTCTAGTCGCTATGATACTAGAATAAAACCGAAGCATGAGAAATCCAGTCTGAGAATGTCTGTACAGTTTTCTCAGAAGCGAAATAATAAGACCTTCTTCGAAGTACATTTCACATATGTTAAGCGTTAAAGATAATGAGAACATTCTGTAGGCCTTGTGCACAAAAAACTATTACTCATACAAAAAAAAAAAAACGATTGACCCTCACATATCGCTTACCAGAGACCAGCAAGCGATCTACAGCCAGATACACTCAGGATCCTTCCCGCACCCTTACCTTCAACACAAGATGTACCCGGAAAGGTACCAGGAGGAATGTGATTTCTGCAAGACTGAGATAGGCACGCTCCAACATGTCATTGGAGTATGCAATTTCATCAAGGAAATCCCCCCACCTCTTACCTGCCCCGCTGGCCCACCACCCCATCCCTCATCCTCCCTTACCGAGCGATGGGAGACCTTGCTAACCAGGCCCGCCGTAGAAGACCAGCTCGTCCTGATCTCCAGGGGCCAGGCGGCCAGGGATGCATATGGGTCCCGTGAAGAGGGAACCACTCCCATCGACGGCGTCTAAGCAGACGTCGTATTTAGCTCGAGCAAATAAAGTTGTCTCTCTCTCTCTCTCTCTTTCAAATGATTTTTTTTACTTGACACCGTTCATTGTTTATATGCTCTAGCTGCTTCAGGACACGGTGAGCGGCTCGGAGCCGAGGTCCAGGGAGCACTGCGCGTGGTAGTGTGCTGTCCGTGAGGGCTGAGGAGTGACTGATGCGAGGGGAGAGATGCTGAAGTTGAAGATGTGCGAGCGACACACGACTGCTCACTCCGGAGTAACACGCTTGTGCAACGCTGGCCAGTGACGGCCGCCGCGTCCGCAATGGACCAGCGCCATCTAGAATTTTCAAGGCCTGCGCGCTTTCCTTCTCCCCCTATCTGACGTCACACTACTTTGACCGTCGACCTGCCTCGACCCATCCGCGACCCCCGCATTGCACGGGCGCTGACTGACACCCTCCTCGTCGCTTCGCACGTGTCAATCAGCAGTGCAACATCGCTTCGTGTTGCTGGATGCGCGTGTGTCAGCACGTAGTGCTGTCTTATTGCTCTTGTGACTGTGAGTTCCGAGTTGAAAGTTGTGAATTTGTGCTTGGCGCTTGGCCAGGGCTTCCTGTGGAAGCGATGGGTCGCTGCTGCGTTCCCAACTGCAAAGGAAACTACGAAAACGGACCAAAAGTGCGTGTGTTTTCGTTCCCTAATGACGCTCGTCGGATTAAGTGGGAGCGTGCCGTTCGTCGCGACGACGTCGACATCTGCACCCTGCGAGACCCTAAGGTATGTTGTTGCTGCGCATTGAATTGAAATCGTTGAAGGGTTATAATTTGTTATCATGATGCTGAAATTTTGGCAAGGAGCGGTATGAAATTCAAGGTGTCGCAAAATTTGTGCGACCTGCAGGTTTGAGTAATTGTTTTTTTCTTTATAGGGACCGGACAGCTGAACGGGTGGCGCCGCCTCTCGGCGCATCGCTCAATCGCCGGATTGCGCCGGCCCCGGCATTGGAGGGTACTGTTTGTTGTTGGTTTGTGTGGAAATTGGAAATCCTAAGGTTTAGATGACGTTGTGCCTGAATATATCCTCAAGAGAACAGAAAGTTGGGCTAGTTGTGTGAATATGTCCAGTGAAATGAAGTCTGGTCGAACAAGGCTGGTGAAACGTGGTGCGTTGTTGGCTCCACTGGCAGCTACGCAAACTCGTCGGACGTTTTGAAGTCGATTCATTTCTACGCGTTTCCACAGAAGCATGAGTGGCGGGTGACCTAAGCATGGTTCTTTGAAAGGCAAAGACACGAATCTACGTATTTTGTTACTGTGTGGTCATGGAAAGTACCGAATTTTTAAAATCCGCTTGCTACCGGATGCTCTGTGCCTTCTGTTCCCCAGGAGTGATGACACGAGAGTCTCGGAGTCGAAGCCGCACTCCATCTGTAGTCATTTTATTGACAATTGGAAATCGAAGTAACCCAACAGCGTAAGTTACAACGCTAGTATTTCCCCGCCTGTGTTCAAGAAAACCCCAGCACAGAAAAAGAAAAGGCAGCTCCACCATCGTCGTTCGGGCTGCGTTACGATCTTCAGTGATGGGCAGAGACAATGTTTGTGCAGATACTTTCGCTGACATACTCAAAGATAATTTACTTTTTTCTCTTAACAGAAAGAGCAGATAGGAGACATGAACAATTCCTATTGCCATGATCTTGTCATTTTTCCTCTTTTCGTTTGTCAACCAATGAAAATGCGCTGAGAGCTCTGCGTTGATACTCTTAGAATTTGTTAACATTTGTTTGTGGCATGTCCATTTCGCCTAATAAAATCACTCATTTCACAGCTCAATCAATACCGCATGGTCACAAAATCTGCTATCGGCTTCATATAAAAGTCGAACAAGAAAAAAAATACAATTTAATTTGTGGAAACGAGCATAAACGTACAATTTTTTTTTTTAATTTCGAAGGCCGTGTAGCAGTTTTTTTTTTTTTTTTTTTGCATTCGCGTTGCACCTGACTACATAGAAAACTACATACATGGTCGCGTCCCCTCAAACTCATCAGGTATCGAGGTCAGCTAGGTATCGGCCCCGCAATTTCGTGGTACGCTGACAAAGTAGACCACCTTAGCGAACGAGCCATCAGAGGGATTCATTTAACAATAGAACGCTCTCTTAGTTGTCGGTGGCTTATCTTACAATACATCACACTGTGCTTTTTTTTTTCGATTGTATTTAACAGTTTGACAGTATTGAACTTGCCTTCAGATGTTCAAGGCAGGTGCGGTAAATCGCGTTGAACTTCCTGCGCTGAGAGAACGCTAGCAGGAAATTTAATTTTCTTTTTATTTTCACAACCTCCGCAGCATGTCGGGAGAAAGGCATGCATAGTATAATATTTTCTAAGTCAATTATATGTAGCAGCTCCGACGTGTTCAACAAGAGCATTGCAGTATATGTAAAAATGATGCTGAGGTGGTATTACTCATTTGGCTTATATTATAATTAAGTTTGATGGTCTCAAGGCCAGGTTCAGTGAGCTATTGCAGCGTAATTGTGCAGGAAGTCCTGGAAGTATATGTGTGTTTGCTATTCCAACCATAAATAGGATCCTAATATTGTCTTGCTTGTTTATTTTTCTCCTTTTACAGCTCTCGTTGCAAGGTTGAAAGTGGAATGTCATTTGCTATTATTCTGCTCTGAATCGTTCGAGCCTAGCTATTACCAAAAAAGACAGGTGCAGCATCTTTTTCATTTTACATGAACGCTGACCATTACAACTACCACTACTACACGGCTACACAGCTCGGCGGCATTTGATCTTCAGGCAGATTCCGACTAGACCTAATATAAGATAGACGCGCAGTGCAGGCGCAATTCCCGTCTTCGAAGTCGCCATATAAGATAGACGCGCAGTGCAGGCGCAATTCCCGTCTTCGAAGTCGCCTTAACAAGTGCATAACGAAGGTGTTCCTAGCGCATGGTGAAATCACGCGCGCGGCATTTTCGAGTATATAACAAAAATACCATGCGCCGGGCGGTTTAAAAACAAAAACAAAAAAAAAGAACACGCACGCCCTGCCGAGAACGGCCCTTTTCTTTTTCAAGATTTCCCCGTCAAAAAATACTCCTTGCGATTACTCAAAGCAGCTCAAAGCTCTCAAAGCCACACCGCAAAATGACGGGTAGGGACAGGCGCAAAAACGCCTCGCAGAACGGAAACGACTGCGCCGCTCAGCTGCCTCGCCATTCCGCTGTTTCGGCACTCCGCCGCGGGCGGCGCTGTTCCACCGAGGCGACGGTGGCGCCATACAACGGGCGCCCGGTCCCTATATGCAAGGCAGGGTTTTTCAGAGATCAAATTGATGCCATTTTTTGTAATTACTTCACGGTTTGCGACTGCGTCATAATTAAAAATGCCAACACATACCATCGGGCTCCGTGGTGACCACGTGTACATTTAAAAGCTGTTTTCTTTTTTCGAACTTTTAGACTAAAAATAATAAGTGTAGTGTTTTTTTAGGGAATGATTTAGGCCATTGGAGTTATTGTATTCTCGTAATAAATGAGACGGCGATGATATGGGTGCATTTGCTACTATACACATAGTAGTCTAAACTTTTCCAACTTAAAAGAAAACGGAAGAAAAATACACGGCGGCAGAAAATATTATATTTTGGTTCCTCAAGGACATTTTCCTTCCGGTGTTTTGCAGGTCTGCGAGCTGAATTTCAAACCTGATGTTCTGAGAACAAAGTCCGCCTACACAGATGCTACAGGCAACACAATAGAAGTACCCATGGGCCTTACAAGGTTGACCCCAGACGCAATCCCCACGATTTTTCCGAACAGCCCTGCTTACCTGTCGGACAGCAAGCCAGTGCGCCAAGAGCCGGAAGAAAAAAGAGCGCGCCTTGAACAAGCGCACTTGCAAGAAGCCATCCAGATTTCAATTTCTGCGCACGAAGAATAGGAGCGCAAAAACAAGCTGCCCTCATTTGGACATCTTCTCTCGAGGCTCCAGGAAATTCAAATTTCTTACTTTTGGACACTAACGCAAGCTGAAAAGTGTCTTATTTGTGCATGTTGATGGCAGTGCTGGGCCACCGGAGGTTGAACGCTCTGTAGTAATCAACGAGCACATGGGAATTACAGGCTTTTGGAAAAAAATCCAGCTTTCCAGTGATCAGGTCGCGATTCCATTGAAAACTGATGATTTGCGCACTATCCAGTATGTATTAGACGCAGTGCACAAATTTAAAGCACCAAATGTGTGCCAGCAAGAAGAAAAATTGAAGGCTTGTTTCAGTTTGCTTTTCTCACTCCTCGAAGACCTGACGAGTGACGAGCTACTGCCGCGAGAAAAGGCTGAAGTGGTCACTTTTCTAAAAGAGCAACTCCAATTATTAGCTGTGGAAGAAGGTGGAGCCATTAGGTACTCAGCAGAATTCCTTGTGTTTGCAAGCCTTCTTTTTACTATTTCTCCACATGCCTACAGATTCCTTCGTAGTTCTGGGAAAATAGCATTACCACACAGATCAACATTAATGAGGCCATGTAGTCGTTACAATGCCAGTCCGGCAAAGGAGCAAAATGATGAGGGGTTTTTGCGGTACATAAAGAAACGAGCAAATATCCTAAAGCCGCATGAGAGAGTGGTAACATTGATGGTCAATGAAATTCACCTTCAGCAATATTTTGACTTCAATGGAGGATCACTGAGTGGGACGGAGTCAAACTCTTCTGAAGCGGCAAAAACGGCACATGTCTTTATGACCCAGTCCTTACTCTCAGGCCATAAAGATGTCGCACATATTCTTCATGTAGTCACTATTGAAGCAAGTCAACTGCACGACGTTCTGGTGAAGACTATTTTGGAATTGGAAAGAGCTGGCCTCAATGTTATTGCTGTCATAACGGACAACAACGCTATCAACAGGAAAGTTATGTCGCTTTTTTCCAAACAAAACACAGTGGACATCGTTTATCCACATCCACCAGATAATCAGAGGCGACTTTTTTATGTTGTGGACCGAGTTAATTTATTAAACTGCGTCAGAAATAACTGGCTGAACCAAAAGAACCCCGGCACATGCATTTTTCATCCAGAGTTTAACAACACAGGGTTGATTGTACGGGTTAATGGGGGATCATTTAAGACTCTGCGAAACTTGCATGCTTTTGAACAACAATGCTTATCAAAATTTGGGTACGGACTGACGCACAAAGCTTTGAACCCTTCAAACCTTGAACGTCAGAATGTGAAATTGGCTCTCAAAATATTCAACCCTTTTGTGGTTGAAGCGTTAAGAACGCGCGGAAATCAGCTCAATTTACTGTACGCAACAGGCACAGCTAATTTCATTGAGCTGATCAATAAATGGTGGCGCATCGTCAACGTTAAGACCCCGTCGAAGGGCCGACGCCTTAAAGACCCACTTCAATATCCAATTAGGTGCATGAATGATGCGCAACTAGAGTTTTTAAATTCCGTCGTGAACTGGCTGGACATGTGGAAGGGTGTGAAAATGGATACTGGAGCCCTAACAAAGGACACGCATGCAGCTCTGCGGCTCACGTCTTACTGTCTGATAGAGATCAGCAGATGCTGATTTGAATAACTCCGTTTAGACTATGTTCTACTCGGAAAGTTCCAAACTCACAGCCTAGAGGCCAGGTTTGGCCGGTACCGCCGCCTTTCTGGCTCGAATTATCATGTTTCAGTCCAACAAATATTCGAGTCAGAAACGAAGATTAGACTTCAGGATTCTTTGATCCTCCCAGAGAGGAAAAAACTCTGCAAGCCATCGGTGACAGTAGTCGACGGAAAAAGGCTTGCTGAAGATTACAAAATTATTTTAACAGATAACGACTATAAAGGCAAGGAAGCTTCCATGCCAGCAATAGCTTATATAGCCGGATTCTGGGCCCATGCAGCACTAAAGAAACTGCCATGCGAAGCTCGTGCTGACAACCTGACCACACAACACAGAGAACTGGAAATTGATAGAAATGTCCTAATAACAAGCTTAACCAGAGGCGCTCTGAAGTTCCCGCAGCCAGTTGTAATCAACGCAGTGTTGCAAACACAAGTAATATTAGAAAAACTTACGACAAAAGAAAGTTACACCAGGTTCCATGCGGCAGGCAATCAAAGAGACATCCTTATTGCCCTCACGAAGTACCTGCTTTCAGATAACGAGGACATCGATATATGCAGGAATGGGCATCATCCTGACACGGTGCTGGATAACATCTTGCGCGCTGCCGCCAACACGTTATTGAAGAACTATGTTCAAATAAAAACTGACGGCTTGAGAGCAGGCGTAACAGCAAAAGCACAAAAGAGAAAGCTGAAAACTTTACAATAGAATACTGTGAGGCAGCGTATGCATGAACAAATTTGTGCTCTGTATGTAAATATTTTGTAATTATTCAAATAAAGTTCTCTGTGTGCATGCTCCTTTTTTGTATCTCTTTTTCTGACCTGAAGCTTGAATCTAAGTGCAACTTATCGAGATATATTCGATATCGCTATATATAGCAAAAAATTAACATATCCAATGCTGTTCTTTTTTTTTTTTACGAAAGTGAAACTAATTACGAGGGGCAAAAATATTACAGCGCACCCGTGCCACTAGCCCACCGCGCTTGTCCAGCTTGCACGGAGGGTCGCAGGGAACGGCCGCTGGGTCAAGGTGCGTGACGTCACGAAGGGAGCGCGCAGGCCTTCAAGTATACTAGGTGGCTTTGAATGGACACGACCCTCTCTCACTGTCTTACTCTCTGACTGGGCACGAATATACGGCCGCTCCGCACCTTCAGTGTTAAGTCTCGTGATACGGGCGTCTCCACATTCCCTCTCTCCTCCTCAAGTTCAAGCAGAGACGGATGGGCAGAAAGAGAGAGAGCGGCTTGTGCTGAAGGTGTGAGGCCGCTCCGCCTCCTCAATGCTGAGCCGCGCGACGCGCGTATTGCCACCTTCTCTTTCTCCTTTTCAAGTTCACCAAGAAAGAGAGAGAGAGTAAGTGACTTCGGACAGACATAGGCGAAATCCGTGATTGCGGCGAGTAGTGCTACGCATTAAAATACTTCTGCTTCAACTCTATTTTCACTGGAGCTAGATCTGAACACGTAATTATCGATAAATATGTGCTCCCACCCATCTGTGCTTTTCCGAAGCTAACGCTGCTTTGTATCATTGTAATATTACGCTGGAATCGATGTTTGCTTCCATTCGATCACCCATTCACACAGACATTGAGGCCGCGATTATTACTTGTGATGAATGCATGGCTAGCTGACTCAAGGTACCATTTTGTTTCGAGCTAGAGCAGCAATGACTCTTTAGCTTATATCACCACTACTTTCTCCAAATGAGAAGGGTTTGATGTGATCCGAAATATTATTGGTGCCAGCGAGGAGAACGTTGTGAAGCACTTGATCAGTGCATGTGGCAATAAAACCATGCCGTGCAGTTAAAAAAATTAAAAGCAGCTGGCAGCCTTATTTCCGAATATTTTTTAGCGAGCTCTTACCAGAAAGAGTGTTTGATTTTGTTTGAACAAAATTTCCTGCGTGCCCAGTCAGATGTTTTGTACAGAGCTTCAAATGTATTATTTATATGAGCCTAATTACGTGAGCTGAAAAAGAGCAAAAAGCGAACCACAACGACCAGGTTATGAAGCAAAGGCACATATTTAATTTATTTTCTGCTCTAAATCGCAAGCGGCGTAGACGAAATACAGTATGCTGCTTCGTTCTTACTTGGGAATGATAGTTGCTCCTCTCAGTTATCAGTAATTAATTTGGCGCAAAATTCACAGATAATCGCTATCTCCAACCGACAAAGCTTTTACTATAGCTCTCGGACAACACGAGATACAGGTAGCGCAGTGCGCTCACGGATCATTCTAAAGGCCCTCATGCGACGAACCAGCAGCAAATGTTTTCAGCATCACCGCAGTAATGCTAGCCTGAATTACCGCGCTCGTTCCTTTATATGGCTGAAAATATAGGAAGAGCTAGGGCTCAGAGATGTGCGCGGTGATGTCTGTTCGCCGCCGCCGAGTGTTCTGTCTATGCCGTCGCCGAAGGCGCATCTAAGGGCTTTGGGGGCAAACTGATCGCCATGCTGCAGCCGACGATTTCTCTCGGTGCGTTATTTAAGTATATTAGCGATTATCTTACTTCTTTCTGGCGCTAAGTACCTCTTAAAGCGGGGCGGCCACCTGCTGTACAGCTCGCGCACTTGGGATCTCTAGCGCACGATGGGTCATCCGGCACTCGTCCTCGGCCTTTTTGCATACCCGCATCAGGGAAAGTCGGCGTCGTACGGGTGCCATTTTGTATGTTTATTATGCTTTTGATGATAATAATAATAATAATAAGGGGTTCACAGGAAGGGAAAAGCGCAGTATGTGTCACACTTGTAGCTGTGGACACCTGAACCGCGCCGTAAGGGAAGGGAGGAAGGTGGGAGTGAAAGTGAAAAGAGGAGCCGTAGTGGAGGGCTACGCAGTAATTTCGACCACCTGGGGATCTTTAACGTGCGCTGACATCGCACAGCACACGGACGCCTCTTCGTTTCGCCTCCATCGAAACGCAGCCGCCGAGGTCGGGATCGAGCCCGGGTACTCCGGCACAGTAGTCGGGCGTCTTACCACTGCACCACGCCGGCGGGGCTTATGCTTTTGATGCTTTTGGCTTTTCAGAGTTTGAATGAATCCCATTGTAGGACTGGGTGGGCTGGCTATTGTCGGCAGAATTTGGAGTACAGAACGGAAGCGGGAGAAGGTTACGGGAAGGCGCTGAGAGAGACACTAGCATTGAGATTAAGGAGCGGGAAGTGCTTTTGCGGGGGGTGGAGGTGATCACTCGAAGTGTTTACAGCACTAACAAAAAAAATAGCAGGAAAAGGCAATGGGAAGCAGGAAACCTCTGCGAGCACTGGAATGGAATTCTGCAGGTTCGCATCAACGCAAACACAATGCACACTCGTGCGGCCAGTGCGGTGGTCTTTGCAGCGGTAAGGGCAGGGCTGCCATCTGACGATGGTATCGGTCGCGTCGAAGGTGGATGCCTGGGCAAGATCTGAATTTCGTTTAACTATAGTTTGTGGTCTGTTTTTAGGAGCATGCTGAGTAGACTTACTGGGGGTGACGTTAGCGAGCGCGAACACAGTACAGTGCATCGGCAGCTTATCGGCGCTGGCACAGCAGCAGGCGATGCTGTGGGCGGTGTCGCTCTGTGGCGTCACCAAGCATTTCAAAGTGGTGATTGCTGTCGGTGGGAGGAGCTTTGCGGTCTAAAATTCAGGCACTTATTTCAAGCTAAGGAATGCTACAAAGCCGCTCAAATTTCGGAAATAGAATAATAATGTCCAGTTTTATCTGGCAGAATACAAAACTTTAATATTGATGCCAGTATGACGAAGACAAGGAAGAGAAACAGAACACAATGAAGTTCCCGTCTCGCGCTCAGATCGTACGTCCCTGGACATCACCAGCACCGGGCTTTCTGTCTTACCGGTTCTGCGGCCTTCACACACCTTTTTTGCCAACGTGACATCTGGTGGAGAAGTGCTGGGTAGATTTTTCATGTACCCGACGCCCCTTTCAAGCTGTGACTGCAGCCAAGGACGCACTCCCAGGGTCGAAACGCTTGTTCACCAGAGCAGCCGGCGACTACGTGGTCTATCTCCCGATTTCGGTCCGCTTCCTGATCTACGGTCTACAAGCACACAGACTACCACTACGAACACACATGAGATAGCTGCCCATGTACTGCTTCACCAGCGAGACCCCCTCGCTTTCATGGTTTTCCCCATAAAGACTCCGAGGACTGGCTGGACCAGTTCAACCGGGTGGTCACCTTTACTGCCTGGGACGCGAACGCGAAGATGCGCCATGTCTACTTTGCCCTGGAGGACTTGGAGAGGACCTGGTATGTTACCATGAATCTCGCCTGCAAACATGGGACACGTTCAAAGCAGAATATCTGCAGGCATTTATTACCACATTCCGTAAAGAAAAGGCCGATATTCTACTTCCAACTAGCATCCAGCATCCGAACGAAAGCGTAATGGTGTACGCGGAGGAGATTACGCTTTTGTTCCACCGCTCAAATTCAAACATCATGAAAGAGCAGAAAGTGCAATTGGTGATGAGAGGTGTGAAAGAGCAGCTCCTCGCCGGCCTCGTTCATATCCGACGGTGACTGTAGATGCCTTTGTCACGGAAGCTGCTTACATCGAGAGAGCGCTTGACATGGGAGCGCACGACTGTGTCGATGCTGTCCACACGTACTGAGAGATACACCGTGTCATCAGGAGACTCACTGCGTGAGACCATTCGAGCCACTGTGCGCGAAGAGCTGGCGGAACTCTTGCCTACGCCGACGCAGCCGCAAGTTGCATCAGTCACCGATGTTGTTCGCGAAGAAGTGCAACAAGCTTTGGGTGCCTCGCCGCTTCTTGCAAGCCCTCCACAACTACCTACAATGAGTTACTCCGCAGTCGCAAGCCGTTTTCTGCCACCTTCAACACCACATTACGAAGCGTCTGTGCCGGTCGCTCCCGAAATGCCACTGCCACCTTTCCAGTCGACTTTCCTCCAGCGACACCGGCGCCGCCGAACTGACCTCGGGCGAACCGCGGACTACGGGCCGCCGTGTTACAATTATGGCGAAGCTGGGCATGACTGGCGTCGCTGCCGGCACAAAGAAATGGGTCTTCGCGGGTTCCCCTTCGGTGCTCGCTGTCCTCAACCGGGAGAGCGCCTACTGGAGATTGCTTACTAGCTTTCTAACCCGGACTAAGTCCAGCGCCAACGATTACTTTCGCCCCGCCGCTACAATTCCCCCCAAGCCGCGGGACCAGTCTAGAAATGTCCGTAGTGGAAACTATACACAGCAGCCTCTGGAAGTGTGGCTGCTCGACGACGAAAAGTACAAGGCCCTCCAATGACGTAAACAACTTCGCCGACGCCGAACAAGCCAGAGACGATGACGATTACCGAGCCACCCAAGTTAATGGCAAGCCGACAACCCGACCAACTGCGTAGCCGGACTACTTCTCTTCTCTACGGCACCGCACTTCTTCGACGCACCGAAGCCGAGACCGGACACCGCGACATTACCGCAGCGAGACGTCACCGCCCGACGATTTAGAGCTTTCAGATGACGGCATCGCCGTACTCGCTTTGGTGGATACTGGGGGCGATTATTCTATACTCAGTGGATCATTCGCCGCGACGCTTAAGGTTACGACAGCTTGGGAAGGACCACAGATACGTACCGCTGGAGTACATTTGAATACACCTAGAGAAGCGTGCACAGCGCGAGTCCCAGTATCGGGTGAACCTTCCTGGCAATGCTTGTTATGCCAGCGGATTGCTTCAGAGACATCACACTGGTGTTAAGGAGTCAAACAATTTAAACTGGCTTTATTAAACGTATTCATTGCAAAATTAGGTTAGCATGGCCACAGCGATCTTGTATCGTTCGTGTCCAGCGGTGGCGCCGCTGGCGGGTGCACGTACTCCTCACTCGTCCTCCTCACACTCTCTCTCCATTGTTCGCCCCACCTGCAGACGGCTCGGGTGGCAGATTGCTTCCTCGCTTGCAGCCTTGCCTTCGTCTGGGTCGTAGACCGGCCCTTTTGAAGGGAGTCGTTCTTTGTCAAGAGTTGGCGTTCACAATCGGCCGTTCTGTTTCACCGACTGCCCAGGTCGGAATCGTCCTCGCATTACGATTCTTGTGAGCTTTTTTCAGTTCTTAGTTCACTTACTTTGTGAGTGCCCGTTCGGCGTATAAAGTCGGTAGGGACGAAATTTTACTGGCTGCGGTGATGTCAGCTCAATGTTCATTTCATCGGCATTCGTGAAGCCATCTCTGAAACGGTGTTTGCGAAGCAGTCTCGATATTCGCAAACAAGCTGTTCGAGTTTTTCTCGCTCTTCAGGAGTAACACTTGAGGCGGTTTTGATGTTCTCGCTAGGCATCATTAAAAGCTGAACAACACTCGTGTCCGACTCACCCTCTCGCAGTGGCGTATCGTCCGGTCAACAAACCTCCGCTCGTGTGATCCGCTTGTTCTCTTTGATTATCAGGTCATGATTAGAATGTTCATGATCGGAACGCATGTTTCATTGGCCCCGTCAACACTTAGTACACAACTTGGTATGCAATGCTCTCGACCTTCTTGACATATGAGCTGAACGTCAACGAACACATCCGAGCATGGTGCGCTTACTGTGGCGTTCAGCTTAACGAAACTAACGTATTGGGGGGGGGGGGGGGATCACCGTTGTTTCCTTCGCCCAAAGGCATACGGGTCGTTCTGGGATCTCTGGCATTTCAATTGAGTGAAGCTTGTCGTTGCTATCCTCAAATATCCGCACAGTGTTCTTCCGCCTCACTATTGTAACGTGTGGTTGCTCAGTAAATGGTTGACTCACAAGTAGGGGTATGGACTGTGATGCGTTGGGCACAATTAGCACAGGAACGTCACCTGTAGCTTCGTCGACCATGAGAGTGACGCGAGCTTCTCCACATGGTGTTACATGACCTGACCCCTAACCCCCTATGATGAACGGCTTGATCAACTTCGAGTAAGCGATTCCGGTGCGGTCTGCATCTTCTTTCAGTAGAGTTACACATTGGCTGCCGAGATCGTCGTATGTTCGTATGTCAGAGCCGTTTGCCTTCGCCACCATGAAATTCTTTTCGTTCGCCTTTTCAGCGGCTCGGAGGTGAAATCCCACGACGTTCTGAGCGACGCGCGCTCCTCTCTCTGCATATGCTTTGCAGTCGTTTTCTTGATGACCCACTTGCCCACGCGCTGTGCATCGCTCCCTCCGCAACGGTTCCCGGTATTTTAGGGACACGTGACCATACTCGTTGCATTTTAAGCAGAGTGTTTCTCCCCTTTCATTCTATGGCGGATTCCTCCTCGCCCTCGGAGAAGCATCCCTGCAGGCTTTGTTTAGCTCGCTCGAACGCCGACTGCTGCGGTGTAGCCACTCCCAACGGGTTCTTTTTTCCATGAGCCAATGTAACGGGCTACCACAGTAGACATATTCGGCAGACACCGTGCGTAGTACGTGAGCATACCAAGGAACAAACGCAGCTCGCTCTCGTTACTTGAGTACGGGGCTTGCATAATGGCATCTACGTTCTTTTTGATAGGGTGTAGGTCTTGCCGATCAATACGATGCCCGAGGTAAGTCACTGAAGGATGCTGGAACTTGCATTTGCCTGAACTAAGCTTGACACCATGCTCCCGGAGTCGTTCCAACACTTTCTTGAGCCGCGTTCTCTTGTCCCCTTTGCCTTCTGACACTAACCCGTCGTCAAGCTGAGGTTGGACGCCTAGTAACCCGCTGAGTACAGCGTCTATCTTCTTTGAAATACAGCTGGCGCAGAAGCAATACCAAACGAAAGTCTGTTATAACAAAAAAATTCGGGATGCGTGCTAATGATGCGATGCGTGGTAAGTCCGCGTGATGCTTCGTCAAGGGGCACTTGGCTGTACGCGTCCTCCAAATCCAAGGGGATGAAGTATTCACCTTCATTTAGGCTACGAATATGTTCTCGACCACTGAAAGTGGCTAATGCTCTATATCACATGCCGTGTAAAGCCTACAACTACGATGGGCGTAGCCCTTTCTGAATGCTGCTCAGGTGATAAGACTCAAGGGACAATAACCGATCAATTTCATGCGAGACCGTATCACGGAGGGCGTAAAGAAGAATTTCGGTGTCATCTCCTGGGGTTTAGGCTGGCTGGCGGTCCCTTGATGAGTTCCTGGTCTGTCGAAAAGACATCTTTATACTCAGTGAGCAGTCTGTTCACCATGTGGTTGCTTGACGCGTTTCTTGCTGTCGAATTCGGCCCATTGAGTTGTTATCGGAACGCCCGTCTTGCCAAGTGTCGCAGTCAGATTGCGGCCGCACAGGCTTGGCCCTGAACAGTTAAGCACATTAAGTGGACAGGTTACCGACACATGTTTGTATCCACCGGAAGTTCGAGTTCGCCAAGCACCGGCATTTGTCCCGCGTAACATTACAACTTCACATGTGGCGTTTTCAAGCGTGACTACTGCGTTCGGTGTGGGGCTTAAACGTTCCGGGATAGGACGCCCACCGGGGATCCTATGCCCACTTTCATTTCCAGATCTATTTCCCCCACTGAAATGTGCTGCTAAAATGGTTCCAACCCGTTTTTCCTTTCAGAAATTGACATACAGACATGAGCCTCATCCGTGCCGAAATTGCTAGACGCGGTTTCAACTGTCAGTGCCTTCACAGTCGCGGTTCGCCTAGCAGCATTTTCATCTGTCCTGGCCCTGTGGTATTCCTTTGCAAAATGAACACGTTGTCTGCAGCGGAACCACCGTGCGTTAGCCAAGCGGCATATGGTATCGTGTTTCGCGCTTTCATATCGTCCGTACCCTTGCGCTGCGCCGCTAGTGTGGTTATCTCGCAACAAAGAGCGATGACTGGCTTACATTCTTAGCAATGTTGGTGTTTCTGCATTAATATCGTTTGCATCGTTCTCGGCTCTTTCTGCTGCTATTGCCAGCGCTTCGGCCTCTTCCAGCGTCGTTATTCTTCGCCGGTAACTGCTTGTGTATGTTAGCTGAGCGCTCACCGCAAACAATTCTATCCTTCAGCATTCGGTACAGCACAGTCCCAAAGTTGCAGCCGTCTGCAATAAGCTGTATTTCGACCAGAAATGTCTGCACTGCCTCACCTTCTTGTTGACAACGGGTGAAAAATATATAGCTCTCCGCTATCTCGTGACGCTTCTGGTCGGGATAACTATTTAAAAATGCGACTGCTTCGTCATAGGTGGAAGAATTCGGCGTCCGAAATGTAATCCATCCCGCTAACACTTGCACCGTCTGCGTGCTGAGTGCAGCCACAAGCAATGCTTGCTGCCGTCTTGGGTGAAAATAGCATTGGCTTCAAAATATGCTTCTGTCCTTATAAGGTATTTTTAGTGTCGTCGAAGGTCGGAAACTGCAGGCTGATCATAGCTCTCGTCGGTGCTTCACGTTGCGGCAGATTGTCGGATTCAGCTTTTACCACATGAGTGATTTTCGGACTCGTCGCCACTGTAGTAAAGCCAGCGCGAACCTCGCAGCAACGCGAACGCTGGTCAACAGTGAAGAACAACGTTTATTGCCCAGAACCGAGATTATAAACCCTCTCGTACTGACAGGGTTACAGAAGAGGTAGAGAAGCGTGAGCGACAGGAACAGGCACGCGGCGGCCTTCGGCACAGGTACGCAGGCTCGCGGCTGCCTTCCGGCACAAGCCAACAAATACAACATATAGCTCCTTCTTAGATCAGTTCAGTTCAGTCGTTCAGTCGTGACCGACTCTTCGTGACCCTATGGATCATGTCACGCCACGCTTTCCGGTCTCTATCTTCCTAACATCACATAACTTCATCTGCAGTGCCTCGAGGATGCCATCTAACCATCGCGTTCGCTGCCTACCCCTTCTCCGGCGACCTTCAACCTTGCCCAACATCAAATCTTTCTCCAGCGACTCCTCTCTTCTCATCAGATGACCAAAGTAGCTGAGCTTTAACTTTAGAATTTGACCCTCCAATGAGCAGTCAGTGTTTATGGTCGACAATATCGACTGATTTGATCTTCTGGCAGTCCAAGGAACTCTCAAGAGTCTTCGCCAGCACCACAATTCAAACGCGTCAATTCTTCGGCGGTCAGCCTTTTTCACAGTCCAACTCTCGCATCCATACATCACAACTGGAAAGACCATAGCACAAGTTATACGGATCTTGGTTGGCAGACTAATGTATCTGCTCTTTACTAGGCGGTCAAGGCTAACCATTGCTCTCTTTCCCAGAAGCAGGCGTCTCCCAATTTCGTGGCTGCAGTCTCCTTCCGAGGTAATCTTGGAGCCCAAGAAGAGTAAATCTGTCACAGCTTCCACTTCTTGTCCATTGATGCTCCAGGGCTTGATAGGGCAAGACGCCAGGATCTTTGTCATTTTAATGTTCAGTTTAAGCCCAAACTTCTCACTCTATTCTTGTACGCGCATCAGGAGTTTCTTGAGTTCCACTTCACTTTCTGCCATTAAAGTTGTATCATCCGCATATCTAAGGTTGTTGATACGTTTTCCAGCAATCTTCACTCCAGCTGAAGACTCGTCAAGACCGGCCTTCCTCATGATGCACTCTGCATATAGGTTAAATAGGCAGGGCGACAGTATGCAGCCTTGCCTCACTCCTTTCTCAATCGGAAACCAATCAGTAAGACCATGCCCAGTTCTGACTGTGGCCTCTTGCCCTTCATACAGGTTCCTGAGGAGACAGATGAGGTGAATTGGAACTCCTATCTCTTGGAGAGCTTGCCACAATCTGCTGTGATCTACGCAGTCAAACGCTTTGGCATAATCAATAAAGCAGAAGTAGATGGGTTTCTGGAACTCTCTTGCTTTTTCCATGATCCAGCGAAGGTTGGCATTCCTAGATGCCAGGTTGCAATTACCGGTTTCAATCAAAACGTTCCTGGAAAAAAAGTCTCTGAATAAAATTTCTCTGCAAAACATGGCCGTGGGTGAAATATCCCAGGAAAAATGGCCCTAAAATTGCGAAGTAGGGAAAAATGTCCCCAAACGGGGGTTGGAGTTTTTGCGCTGTAGGAAGTAGTATGCGCTTCCCCTTGGCGAGCTGTAGTGATTAAAGATATATTTTTCAGAGCTTCTACTTGTCGGCTTTCAATTGACCGAACACAAACTGATATGGGCGTTCGTACAAAAACAAAATAAGTAATGAAATCGATTATATATGACAGCACCACCTCGACTTTGATTGTTTGCGGAGAAAATGCAGGCTGACCACCGTTTTCACCAGACCAGAAGCTTGAAGCAATGCTTTAGGATGGCCATGGTGCACAACCCGTTAAGCATTGTGCTGTCTGCATCATTATCACCATTCTACTTTATCATCAGATGAACGGGTGACCCTCGTGACCGCAAGGTCTGGAAGGTAGCACTAGTGATGACTTCTGCTTTGGGTGGTTCCTCGAGACTACCTCGGGCTGATCCGCTTGTACCTTTCTCACTGAGCAGTATTACCGAGCGGATTAGACGTGTCTTAATTAATGCTTAACAAGCTGCGGAGTTAAGAACGGCGAACCGTATAAGGAACCACATGGTTCATCCACTATTCTTCTTCGCAGTGCTTGTAAAAATGTCGGTCGCCCAAAGGACTCAGGTTCCAGGCTATGATCGCATTTAACTCAAAGCCAGGAAAGAATGGTATAAGAAGTGTATTTCTTTCGTTCATTTGCGGAGGATATTATTATTAGTGTGAAGAAGATGGGACCGCTTCGTTGGACACTGACAAAGAAGAAGCAGTCTTTGGAATTGCGATCTCGCAGATCCTGCTGGTTTTGATCGCCCCACAACCTCGACAACCTCTTTGACGTCCTCGACGTCCTTCGTCTACATTAAGGACAACTTTTGCCTTAGGGACGTTTCTTCCTAGTTGCCGCTTCTTCAGGGGCCGTTTCTTTCGGGGACGATTTTTCTAGGGCCGTATCTTCTGAGGACTTGCTTTCCGGGGTGGTTTTTTCTACACCTTGGAATCACCATTGAGAAGCACCTGGGCACTTTCTCCGTGTTTCGGCTTGGGCTTCTTGTTATCTGCTGCCTCTTTTCTCGGTATTAATTTGTTGTTTATCTCTCCTTCTTTTCCCGGCTTCCTAGTTGCTACATTAGAATAGCTCCTCCGCCCGGACGTCAGCTGACCTACTTTACCTTCGGTGCTAGTGCATGTCCTTTCCACGTGACCCGTACTGAGATGTAAGCCATTGTAGCTTGTAAGAGAGTTATGGCCAATTTATATTCCACTTGAGATGGCTGTTCCTGCAGTTTCTTATATTCTTTCTTTACAACCACCAGCTCATTTCGCAGGGCAACAACACGTGTCGCTAGCGCGGTGTTTTCTTGATAGACTCTGTCCAAGGGTGCATTGAGCTCGAAACAATAAATCAAATCCATGCCTGCTGTCTTTTCTACGGAATCAAACCACGTTTCCTCCATATTAACGAGACTTTCAACTTGTTGAATTCTTTGGTTTTCATAATTTGCCCTATATTCATTAGAATATAGGCAACATAAATTGATAAAAAACGTCTAATAAACAAATGCTGCCAATTGCAAAAGCCGAACGTATTGAAAAGGCTAAACATATTTGCAGAAAAACGCACAAGCTATTAAAACAACAAACTTACGGATTAGCGCCGAAATCCAAGCTGCCGGCACGAATAAAGAGGCCGCTAAGACATTGAACTAAAAAAATAACGCTCTTTAGCTGGTGCTTAACCTAAGTCTAAATAAAATATTCGATGAAAGAGCTAATATATTTGCCAATTTCACGTAACTTCCGCAGTAGTCCGTCCGTCTGCTTTATAGTCAACATGCGTCACCTGAAGAACGCTGAAAACATGCGTCCAGGCTGCACGGCTGTCACTTCACCGCACTCCGTCCTAAAGGGATGCCTTTGTAATCCATTCATTCATTGAAGAAAGGTGACTTGAGGTAGAAGGGTAGAAATAAAAATTGAGTAGAGAATAAGATGAATAAATTGATAGATTTATAACAACAATCAATATAAGAGCGGGAAAAACAAAAGCCGAACATGATGGAAACTGCCGCCACCCCGTTTAAAAGGGCGCACATTTATATTCCATTCATCCATTGCTGCATTGAGCTCCAAAGTTTGGTTTTCGTAGGTTATTTCTTAGGGAGCTTTTGCAGTTATTTTGTAGCTGGGAAATGAGACGCCTTGGCTAATCTCGTGACTCCAACTAGATTCACTATGGCGGGCAAAAATGGGCTTTTTAATTAAGTGGTTAGTTGCGTTGTTGAAGAAATAAATTCGTTAATGTCGCGTGATTTTGCCAAATATTCAGGCGAATACAAGAGCAAACAAATTTCAATTAAAACAGGCAGTCATTACGTCCAGTAAAGCGGATAGCGTAGTTAGGATTTCCAGAACCGTCATGTGCGTAAGACTTGGCCTACGGATATAAAGCGCCCTACTGTTTTTGATCGTTCTTTCGAAACGAAAGACGACTTTTTATAATTTCATTCAAAAGTTGTTCTAGGCTTTTATGCTGGGGGCCATGGCTCTCGGAAAAAAATATTTTGCAACCCTGGCAAACTCTCAAAAGTACATCTTCATATAACTTTCTTTATCCATTTCTTGTGAATACACGAAAAAGCGATAACCCTTTCCTCGAAGTACTGAAATAGCTCAAATGCTCTCTCAAAACAGGGAGTTTTATCTCTTATCACCCAAATACTACCTTCTAGACCTGTCCTACTTTAAACCACAGTACCTGCTCTATTCTGAAAAGGCCGGAAATCTCAGAAGGATATCAAACTTTCTTCAATTCCGAAAAGGAAAAAAGAGAAATATCAGCTGTTGCTTATCGCTCACAGCAGGGACTGGAAATGGGCGAGGAAATAAGTTAGGTAGAAATTGTATTGTTGCAAAAGGAATTTTTCATGTGGGAAAGGTTAAGTGGTGGGTGGGCCAACTTCCATGGGCATAGTACACACCTGCTACCTATCTCTTGTTAATATGATCACGAGGTTTCCTTTGTGCGCTGAAGGCGAAGCTGAATGGTTAGGCAGCCGGCGCATAACCTCTTCCAGCATTCAACAAGTAACGTTGTCATGTCTTGACGGTGTCACATTCCTGCCTGCACTGACTGTGGTTAGTCAAAGTTACAGCAACTCCTGAACGTGGTGGGGACATCTGACAGCAAAATGCCGTGGTTTTTCGTAATGGCCATGAACAAGATTTGCATTTTGTCTTCAGCTACGAAATCAACAGATGACAACGCGGAAAAGCAACACTCGACTAAAACCGATGGGAAAATCCTTAAACGAAAGCGGGACGAATCTAAAGGTAAGCCTCTGCCTTTCAATCACATAAATAGCATTTCGTAAATTGCACATGATAACAAACCTTAACTAAGGTATCTGCTTCGTAATATATTTGAAGGCTTTAATTGCAGCAAGTTTACAATGTGTTGTTGATTGCACATGTGAGAGTCGGTACCCTTCAGTCGCAACCCCTATCTATTGACGCCGGTATTTACAAATTATTTAAACAACAGCTCTTATAAATAACTTAGTTGTCAGAAAATTGCTCTATGGCTATGCATTTTTATTCAGTTTCGTATGCGTCATGACTGCGTTTCTCCTGGGTTTCTTGATTTATTCATTGAGTGTATTGTTGACGACACACTCCTGTCTGGCCAGTCGAACGAAACCTGCTGGGCCACACCGACCTGCCAAAGGCAGTTGAAGGCGCAGGGCTGTCGACAGCAGCATTAGTGGGGACTTTCATTCCGGAGACCGTATTTATTTTAACTAGTTAGTCGTGGCTAACTAGTTGTTTCGCGGCTAGCAACCGTGGGCTCCTGTTCGTAGTTCAGTAGGACTCTCTTCAACTGGCGAGTGCTCAGCACGCAGTCGTAGCGCTCTCTTAGTCTTTTTTTTTCAAATACCTAGTCGTCTCCAAAGCAACACGTTTTTACTTTATCCGTGATAAGAAACCATGTTGGGATTGAAATTATCACATTGTCAGACTGATATCTAACCATGCTTTTAAGCTCGCCTCCATTTGTTTGACGATACCAATTTTGAGAAGCTGTTTGCAACACCCTGAAGGGCAGGGGCGACCTGTTGTAATGAAGGTCATGCGCACTCTAATAGATAATTGTGCTCGTACAGTACAATTATCTGCTACATTAGACAGAATTCTGAATGACCCTGGTGCATTTGGCAGAGCTGCAAGCATCTTTTTGATGAAGTGTTGTGTAGGCATTGATTATGAACATTCAAAGGCGCTCTGTTTGATTTGTACGGAAAACGTTTTGCGAGGTCCACCTACGTGAAATAAAAATAAAGCTTTTAGTATAGCGTACACAAACGCACGCATAGAAATAGCGCACGACAAAAATATCGTAATGCGTATTGCGCGATATGCAATAGCCGAGACCGAGCTCTCGCCTACGATCGACCAGCGTATACCAAAATTTGAGTTTTTTGTGCAGGGCCCTTACGTACAGTGGGACACTATCATTTACAAGATGGCGGCGTCCATGTCACCCGCGTAAGTGTGATTTTGTCTTCGTGCTGCGTTTTTGGGCGCGCTCATATCTATACATGTTACACGGCGGCTGAGCCCTCCATAAGCCTGACAAGTGGTGTTTTGTTGGCATAGCAACATCATGCAATGGATCGCTTGGCTTGACTGCTGACATGCTTGTCTTCGTGAACAAAAGCTGTGAACGATACACACAACGAATATACAAAACTAGACGCAACTCAATAGCTTATAATGTTTTATCTTCTGTTCAGTGCTCAACACAGGAGCAAAGTAACTGGCTGAAGTCTCGGCGTGATTTATCTAGTTATGAACTCCGAGTAAAAGAAAAAAGCATGACTGTGTTTTCTTGTTTCAACCCGAGATGTCGCCAATGCTACTTGCGTCTGTGTTTTCGTAAGGTCAATTAAAAGCGCCGATGCGACACTGGAGTGAACATTCCTTTATTTGCTGACGTGTATTATGCAGAAGAGTCCATACGCTAAGCAGGTCTTTAACTGAGAATTGCAATTACCGCATGCTTCCAGTCACCATAGTGGCACTTCCGGCTCGACAAATCTTTTTCATCTGCTATCTTATCTCATTTATTGATGTGCACACTTGATATCGATTGCTAATCTGTTTTACCTACATTCTTTCAACGTAATTGTTGTTTGTAGCCTTTTGTTACATTTGCAAGTTTTTTTTTATTTTGAGTTCATTAATATGCTTCATTATTGTCAAACAACTCCGCTCATTACACGGATGCTTCTAGTTACGTCCCCTAAACATTTATGATAAGAAGTACCAATGCTGCATTGACTAATTCGAGTCCTTTTTGTATAATATTGCTTCATTGCCTTTACAACCATCAGTAAAAATAAGCTTGAGCTGAGCATCAACCTTACTTACTGCTTGTTAATGTTCTCATCGTTATTAGCTAAATTATGGGACGAATAAATGATGACAATGAATGAGCTTTTTTGAGAGCCCCTGAGTTAACACGCTTTTTTGCAGTGATGGTAACCGGTGACATACCTCATTGTTCTGACCGTTCACTGTCTCTTGTTCGCAGACTCATCGAAGGCCACCAAAAACTTCAAGCCCGATCCGCACCGGGAAAGCAACGATGATGCCGGCCCTTCGGTGATATGGATCTGGAATGTGGACTCGAACAAACTACAACTCAGGTTTAAGAAGGCCAAAGCAAAAAGTGAAGCATTGTCCCCCCAAAAATGAGACCACCGACGAGGACTGGGACTGGCTCTCCTCCGAGACGTCCGATCTGCCGCCAGATGCTCCGATTCCGGACTCGGATCTCTCCTGTCTGGAGAAGTGAACGCGGAAAAACACTTCCAACTGCATGCCCGCTTTCCATACTTCCTCCAGACACAACCTCAACTTTTTAAATTTTGCCCAAGCCCATATTTTGACGCAACAGTAGAAATGCACATGCCTTGTTGTATGCCCGATCTTTATAAAATTTTGCTTTTTTGGTCATACAT
The DNA here is from genome assembly GCF_055883805.1 of Amblyomma maculatum. Taxonomy (NCBI): domain Eukaryota; kingdom Metazoa; phylum Arthropoda; class Arachnida; order Ixodida; family Ixodidae; genus Amblyomma; species Amblyomma maculatum. The sequence continues at coordinate 123,741,440 of NC_139346.1, forward strand.
AAATGAATGATAATTCACGAGCATTAAATAACTTTACCAATAGTATTGCTATTTTCTCGATGTGCTTTCTTGTTTTTACACAGTTGTAGTCTGCCAAATACAGGTATTCTTTACCCAAGTTATGATGGTTCTCTTTTTGACGCTTTCAGTCTCCTTCACAGTACCTGGTAATGAGAAATGGGTTCTATCTCGGGAGCGTAGATATGTTATGAAGAGATAACGAAAGTTTGAATCGTCATGGTGGATAACTGGATTGTTCTGATAAATTAAAATTGCACTTTAATACGAGCTCTTTTAAGGTGCTAATGATGTAAAAACCTTGACGTACATTCAGAAAATCGTTGCGTTAGTCAAGTCAGTATTGTTTGTTATCCGCCTTTTGCGTTTTCTGCGCATGGGCAAAGTTCTAGCGGCGACTGATAAAAATACATTGGACGGCGTTTTTCGTCTCCGCCAGTGCTCTGGGGCTGGCGGCATGGTGACCGTAACAGGCTTAGAAAAACGACGCCAACCGCATGTGCCACTGCATACGGTTGGCACTCGCGAAGCGCGCCGGGATGCAAGATGCGGTTTTTCAGGCTCCCTTCGGCGAGCTGCGACCAGCAACGACGTGAGCTTGCATTAGGGCTACTAAGCTTCAAGATTTGAATGGGCGATCTTGGCAACCGACTGCGTATTCTCAATGGTGAGAAAAAACACTCTGTTACAGGTATGTATGCACCTAAAGTAAATGCGCATGAGGAGAAAACTGACATAGTAGAACACCCCTATGTGCGGAAGTTTTTCGCGCACGATATTGATGACTACAAAAGAGGCAAAGTGTAAGACGTTTTTTGGGAGTCGAACTCGAGTACCTGCAGAGGGTTTTATGAGACAAAGATAATCCACATCACCGGTAAATGCTGTCTTTCACAGCGTTTCGAACTGTTTTCATAGGTCTGTAAATTCATGATGTGCTGCAAACCGCAGATACGGATTGACAAATGCCGCAATCAAGAGGAGGCCTCAAGGAGTCACGGAAAGCGGCCAGGAAAAGCAAAATGTCTTCGAGGAAAAAGGTGCCAGTAGCAATCACGTATAATTGCGCAACGCAAAAAAAAAGTGATGGGCACTGCTTCCATATGCGTGATTGAATTGTACGGCTGCAGCATACTGTGCCAGTTATTGGTGGCGCGTTTCTAATTTGTGGCGCGAAATTTCGGTGTGTCGAAATGGCTTCTTGCGGTGACGTAAAAAATGATGTGAGCGTGAAAACAGATTTTTAGCAGCGGTATTTATGATGCATGGAGGGTATATATAAGTAATTGTGGAGGGAAAACGAAGGTATCGTTTATAGAGAGGAAAGCACTTACGTTTGCATTACGAATGGGGTGAAATGAACTGCCCACTGTTAAGAGCCGCCTCCTGAAATCTGATTGGCTGACGTTTGGCTGAGTTATGTGGTAGGAAATACGTCATGCATAAACATTGTATGATGATGTCATAGGGACGTTTTATTACGTAAAGGATGCGCTACCATTACTGTAAATGACCAAAGTTGGGCGCCGCATTTTGGGTCACTTGAGGCGGCCGTGAAATAAACATGGCGAATTTGGCGTGTTTGACGGGGAATTAAGACGGCTGTTAGCTCACCGCAGCTTAGTAGACACTTACTTCGAGTGATTGAAATACAAAGTTGTTGCAGAGAAAATTACTTTTATTCCAGAAATTAATAATGGTGTGATTAGGGTATTAGGGTTGGAACTAGTTCCTGATATTGTTAAAAGCAAGGGCGCAAACTCTGGGCTCTGGTTGCTTTACCGATGCTGACTCTGCAGACGCTATAACGCTGTTACGAGATCATCGATCCACCTTCTCTTCTGCTACGCGCAATCAAGTCGAAAGCGTTCGCGTTGTGAAAGCATGTGTGAGTTGCCTGTGCATCGCAGAAGCAATCGATGGCTTTGTTTCCGGCGTTTTAGAGTGGCTGGGAGTGCTGTCAGACATGGAGCACCGGGATCATCGAGATGCTTTCGATATGCCCGACGAACTGTTCCGGCGGCACTTTGTCTAACCATGGACTTGGTGAGATGGCTGTGCGAGGAGTTGCGCGGTGATTTGGAAAGGCAGTGTCTGAACACTGCGACGGCCCTCACGGTAGAGCAGCAGGTGCTGTGCGCGTTGCGTTTTTACGCCACAGGCGTGATTGCGAGCGACGAGCATTTGGCAATAATTCAGACAAGTGTTAGTCGCTGCATCCCCGCCGCCACCGAGGCAATCGTAAACTGTCTGGGGCATGAGTGGATCGCATTCCCCTGCACTCCGGTCGAACTGGCATCTGCGCGGGAAGGCTTCAAGCAGCTGGACAGCAGATTCTCGGGATGCGTAGGTGCCATTGATGGGACGTTTGTCTGCATATCCGCACCATCTGACGAGGTCAACAGGTCGGCTTACTTCTACCGCAAAGAATATTACGCCTTGAACGTCATGGTGGTAAGAACAGAATTCTTCCTTGTAGAGGTGTTCGGTGCATGTGCTTTAGCTGGAAATATGCCGTTGTCGGCATTCGTGCGCCCTCTACTTATCGGCTGTACATTTGAGCGAACAAACGGCCTGTTGAAAAGAACAGATTAGCATTTGTGCACGTCACGGACACCAGTCAGATGGCATAATTGTATGATGTTTCTGATTTTTAGCTTCACGTTCTTTCTGTGCTTTGTGTTTCTTGGTGCCATGGCAGTGAGAGAAAAGTGATGGATGTTGAAGGCATTCACTTGTACATATGTTATTGTGTTCACTTACATTTTTACTATTATTATAGTTCGTCTAGATTACTAACACAACGATATGTGGTTTGTTGCACAAACTGCCCTACTTGGTACATAACTAGAGTAAAGGTGTGCAAGCAAGGTGCCCTTGGGCAGGAAATGTATAACTGTTTGCAGAATATGTCGTTCAGTGTCATTGCTATTATTTTAGGACAGTTTGTGATAGGTAATGTTGCCAGTGTCAATTTCTCAATGATATGCTTCAGGGTAACACCTCTAGCAAATTTTATAGCCACTTACCTGCACCGAAGTGTCACAGCCAAGCTGTTTGATTTTACGGTTCCTTACACTGTCTTATTCTCTGCGTCATATGTATTACCGAGTTGGAAGCACATGAAGAAAGTTGAATGTGTCGATGCATGTCATTATTACCAAATAAGCCTACACAAGGTAAAAAAGACACTAATGTCTGTACAGGCAGCAGTTGAAGCTCTTTAATTGCAGTATGAAAACACAAGTGAAGAAAAAGGTGTTCACAACTTGAGCGAAAAACAAACGAAAAATCAACCTCCATTGCATTGTGGATAAAAAAAAAATATTACAGTTTAGCCCCAACCTAAATATCACAGCATAATTATCTGCGTACAGTTAAATGAGGAAGATAATAAATGTAGCATATTGTTTCATGTTTGTTCACAGGTGTGTGATGCCAACCTTTGCATCAGGGCACTTGACGCATGTTCCCGGGATATGTGCACGATTCTTTCGTGTGGCGGGTGTCACAGGTGCACCATGCGCTGTGCCAGTGCAACTTTCTGTGATCCAGTGAATATCTGCTAGGTATGTAATGCAGATGCATCGAGAAAATATATTTACTGGACAAATGTAAATTCAACTTGTAACTCCTGCAGAGCCCTTTGGTGCAGCTGGTGAAAAAAATTATGCTGAACATAAGCATGCCATATAGAAGCAATCTGCTCTAAAAAATGCAAAAGCGTAGTTTTCAATGTGAGAAAAGTGGAACAAGGAAAAAAACCTTAGGTAAGGTGAAGCTCAAGGCTTTCTGCAAAGGCATTTTAGCAACATATGTCACCGTTTTCTTGTAGTAAAACTGCCAACCTGTGGCCTTAAGGCCATTTCAAAAGATAAATAAGAAATACAAAGAAATCACACTAGTAAATTCATTTTCAAAGAAATAAAAATAAAAGAAATCAAGATTTTAAATTTCACTATTAGTTGATTTCCTTCTGGGAAAGTGCCCAGAGATAAGTTGGTGATGACAACCATTCCAAAGATGTAGCAAAGGCTCTAACCCTATACAAAACTTAATTGTGAAAGCAAAGCTAAATGTTTCCTCACACTATGATTTCCTGTTTCTTGCAGTATTACTTGCTTTTTCTTTAGATGTTTTCAGTTTAAAGTAGTAACGTTCCTCAGCACGTGTTCATTTTTGATTAGGTGTTAAGGCACTCACATGAGGGATGCCGTCCTGTGGGTTGGGATGTTCAGTCTCATAAACCAAGGCGGACAGAGTGGACGCGCAACATTTTGGGGCACCTTGGTTGTTTCTGTCAGCCTGGTAACACTGAAGCTTGGCTTATCTCATCGCGGACATCCTAAATTACATTGTCATCAAACCTGGTATACATTCATATGCTGAAAGCTGACCTGACACGTTGCCAGTGCTATATCAGGAAATCCTCCAGTCAGTCTACTAATAGCGCAAAAACAAGAGAAAGAAGTTTGCTGTCACTCCACCAAAGAAAAGGAAATATAAGACCATGGTTAGAGATATAGTGGATTTTAACAATCCTAGACATTGCTGTAAAATTGTAGTTATAAAGCGATGTAGTTCTTACGATGGACCCTCCATATTATGTTTATGTATGCCATGCAAAAATTTCTCAGAAAGTGGTTTTGCATCCTAACAAAAAATAGGGCACAACGACATAAATTACTCGGATAACTTGGCGAAACAGAAAAAACATACATCTGTCATTGTGTAGAGAAATAACATTGTTGAAATAATCAACAGTTCATAAAAAGAGGGGCTTTTCTCATGGGAATAAGTGAGAAATGATGAAATAAATATTGTTGTGAATAATTGATGCACCCTGAATTCTAGCATTGCATTATTAGTGTTGTCCACTGCCTAGAGCACACTGCAAAATGACAACCTTTGGTAACTTGCAGGTGATGGCGCCTATCCATTGCAGCCATGGCAGGTCACAGCCGTCCCACGAAGCCATGCTCCTGGCAGTCCTGCTGCCAGGTTCAATGGTGCTCGCTTCTCCGTGGGGTCTATTTTGAGCACTCAATTGGTGTCCTCAAGAGTCGGTTCAGGTGTCTGAAGAGATACAGAGCACTTCACTACGAACCAGAGTTTGCAGCAATGATCGTTGCAGCTTGTGCAGTGCTGCAGAACGTGTGCATTTACTCGTAGCTGCCTGAACTTGACATCTTTGAAGACAACAACACACATGAAGACACCGACATCTGTAACGACAATGAGGAGTACCCTAATCTGTACCCCCGCCGGGATGGCGCAGTGGTTACGGCGCTCGACTACTGTTCCCAAGGACGCGTGATCGAATCCCGGCCTCGGCGGCAGCTTTTCGTTGGAGGCGAAAAGCAAGGCGCCCGTGTGCTGTGCGATGTCAGTGCACGTTAAAAAACCCCAGGTGGTCGAAATTACCGGAGTCCTCCACTACGGCGTCTCTCATAGCCTGAGTTGCTTTGGGACGTTAAACCCCACAAACCAACCAAACCTAATCTGTACCAGGCAGACAGGCATAAACGTGACCAGCTGCTGCAGGCATTTGTGCGTTAATTCCGTCGGTGGGCAAGTCGCACATTGCCTTGGCGGTGGCATTTCCAATCCCCAGGCTCCAGCACCCTGCCAGTCAGACACCTTGCCTGCACCAGCCGCCTTGCCTGCACTAGCCACCTTGTCTGCGCCAGCCGCCTCACCAGTGCTAAGCAGCTCACCAGCACTACCCATCGCGCCAGTGCCAGACACCTCACCAGCCATGTTGCCAGCACTACCTCCCTGCAAGCAGTAAGTGACACTGTATACAATATTTTATACGGCAACAAGTATGTTGCAGATATTATTTTCTTACTACTGTGTGAAGTGAAAACACAGTTCCAGCTCTTTATTTTGCACATGCGTAGCATCGCATGCACTCCCGTACATCATAATTGGTTATTTGCATGAGCATGGAACGCTATACTTTAAGCTTGCTATCTCACTAAGGCCAAGCTCCTGGCCGGGGGAAATCTTGTACCCATTTAAAACCGTGGGTACCCAGCGGCACCAAGAATCGAACCTGGTACCTCTAGAATGTGAGGTGGATGCTCTTTCATAAGGTCACTGTTTCGGTTAGGGCAGATTGCTGTACGTCAATTCAGAGTCAATCTCCCATTTCCTGATATGTGGCACTCAGCATGCAGGATCACCCTAATACAACCTCAAGCATTTTGGTTGGCTATTTTCAGAGTAATATTTCCTATTGAGGCAGAAAATCTCTGCCTGTGTTTAATCATATTGTATGCACCAAGTGGATGCCCCCTTCACCGCATTCAGCATCAGTGGTGCTGAAGAAACACTCCATGCCCTTCTCCTTCAAGCTGTGTCCTTCATGGGTGCATTCCATGGTGTTGAAGTGTTGTGAAGAGTTCCGGCTATGTACAGTGGCGTGTGGCACGTTTGTTGAAATCGCGTTATCAAACTGCAGAAATTGTGCTGCAAACTGGGACCACCTTGTGACCTTCAATCACACCTGCCCTACACACCATGGCCAATTACTGCTCCCTGTTTCCCAGCCGCTACCTTTGCTACGGTAGCCAACTCGAGCCTTCAGCATCAGTGTCGGTGGGTGTCTGAAAGAGTGCCAACTTGGGCCTCTCGTTTCATGTGGGAGGGTGACATTAGAATCAGCCTGCCATGACATTTTGAATTCACGCTACCGCTATTCCACAGGCAGGAGCTGTCAACTAGAGTCACTCCTTTCATCTTGAAAGTGATATTAGGATAAGCCAGAAAGAATCCTTTGTATTCACATTACCCCTAAGTTCTGCAGGTACCTCCATATGTCTTGGTTAAAGCACCCTACACTAACTGGGCGTGATGGGGAAATAGTGTAGCAAGCAAAACAAGCTCCCGCTTCCATCCAGGTTTAACCAGAGCTAAACCACGGGTAATATTTTGTGCCTGGCATTGAAACCTTACTGATGCCACTTACGAAATGCTGGCTCTGATTTGGGGCTGGTTCCAGGATTGATTTGTACACTGTCAACAATAAAACAACTTCTGTGTTCAGCATCCAGATTCACATCATATTGCTATGAATCGAACTGCACGATGACGACTCGGACGAAGTACGTGTGTGAGTGTGTGTGTGTGTGTGTGTGTGTGTGTGTGTGTGTGTGTGTGTGTGTGTGTGTGTGTGTGTGTGTGTGTGTGTGTGTGTGTGTGTGTGTGTGTGTGTGTGTGTGTGTGTGTGTGTGTGTGTGTGTGTGTGTGTGTGTGTGTGTGGCGCATGCTCGCTGGTGAAGTGCATGGTGTCAGCCTGTGCCTTTACATCTTTCTGTGCCCTGTGCCTTGAGTGGTGTGTGTTTTGGTGCTTACACATGCTATGAAAACCTTCTGCCCTGTAACAATGTCTTCACCTGTTCACATTGTTTCTAGAACAGGGCGTTTGCACGTATGTTAAATTTCAACCACAGCTCGTCACCAAACATTGGAGCAACACCTTGCCTTTCTGGTTGTTATCATTCCTGCAGGCAATGAGGTGCGCAGTCTTTCCTTACAGTGTAGTTGCATATGTTGCGGTGGAAGTTTGTCTGGATAATGGGAAGCATTAACTATGCTTTTCTCACGTTATCAGTCGAATTGTGACTTTGTGTTGCTGGATTATTTGCTGTAGTTTCAGTTCAGTTCAGTTCAGTCGTTCAGTCGTGTCCGACTCTTCGTTACCCTATTGACCATGTCACGCCACGCTTTCCGGTCTCTCACTATCTTCCTAACATCACATAACTTCATCTGCAGTGCCTCGAGGATGCCATCTAACCATCGCGTTCGCTGCCTACTCCTTCTCCGGCAACCCTCAACCTTTCCAAACATCAAATCTTTCTCCAGCGACTCCTCTCTTCTCATCAGATGACCAAAGTAGCTGAGCTTTAACTTTAGAATTTGACCCTCCAATGAGCAGTCAGGGTTTATGGTCGACAATATTGACTGATTTGATCTTCTGGCAGTCCAAGGAACTCTCAAGAATCTTCGCCAGCACCACAATTCAAACGCGTCAATTCTTCGGCGGTCAGCCTTTTTCACAGTCCAACTCTCGCATCCATACATCACAACTGGAAAGACCATAGCACGAATTATACGGATCTTGGTTGGCAGACTAATGTCTCTGCTCTTTACTAGGCGGTCAAGGCTAACCATTGCTCTCTTTCCCAGAAGCAGGCGTCTCCTAATTTCATGGCTGCAGTCTCCTTCCGAGGTAATCTTGGAGCCCAAGAAGAGAAAATCAGTCACAGCTTCCACTTCTTGTCCCTTGATGCTCCAAGACTTGATAGGGCAAGACGCCATGATCTTTGTCTTTTTAATGTTCAGTTTAAGCCCAAACTTCTCACTCTCTTCTTGTACGCGCATCAGAAGTCTCTTGAGTTCCGCTTCACTTTCTGCAATTAAAGTGGTATCATCCGCATATCTAAGGTTGTTGATACGTTTTCCAGCAATCTTCACTCCAGCTGAAGACTCGTCCAGACCGGCCTTCCTCATGATGCACTCTGCATATAGGTTAAATAGGCAGGGCGACAGTATGCAGCCTTGCCTCATTCCTTTCTCAATCGGAAACCAATCAGTAAGACCATGCCCAGTTCTGACTGTGGCCTCTTGCCCTTCATACAGGTTCCTGAGGAGACAGATGAGGTGAATTGGAACTCCCATCTCTTGGAGAGCTTGCCACAATCTGCTGTGATCTACGCAGTCAAACGCTTTCGCATAATCAATAAAGCAGAAGTAGATGGGTTTCTGGAACTCTCTTGCTTTTTCCATGATGCAGCGAAGGTTGGCAACTCGGTCTCTAGTTTCTCTTCCCTTGCGAAACCCAGCTTGCCCGTCCGGAAGCTCCCGATCCACATACTGCTGCAGCCTTTCTTAGAAAATTTTCAGCATCACCTTGCTAGCATGCGAAATAAGTGCGATCGTGCGGTAGTTGGAACAATCTGGCACAGCCTTTCTTTGGAATGGGGACGTAAACTGACCTCTAATCATGTAGCAACTGCAGGATTGTCCAAATTTGCTGACAATGTATACTGAACGTTAATAGAGCCATCGTTGAGGTTTTAAAGCAACTCAGCTGGAATTTCAATAATTACGCTAGCTTTGTTCTTAAGGTTGGAAAGGCCCATTCAACTTCACTCTTTAGGATGCCCGGCTCGAGATCAGTCATCACGGCCCTCTGATGTTGGGTTTGCACATACGGTTTTTTCTTGTACAGTTCTTCAGTGTATTCTTGCCACCTCTTCTTTATCTGAGAGGCTACAGTGAGGTCCCTGCTTCGTTTGTCCCTTATCACGCCCAGCTTAGCACAGAAGCTTCCTTTGATATCTTTGATTGTCTTGTACAGAGCTCTTGTGTTCACCAATTGGTTGTTGTCCTCAACTTCGTGGCACTGTGTGTTCATGAAGGCATTCTTATCTCTCCTTGCTATTCTCTGAAAATCACCAGATTATAGGCTATGTAGCGAAAATTTTCGCAGGGCCGCAGGGGTCAAGTGGATGCAGCTAGCATAGAACCGGGTTAATTGGAGAAAAATGGGAGAGGCCTTCGCCCTGCAATGGGTACAGACAGGCTGATGATGATGATGAGTGGAAATTTTGAGCAGCTCATTGATCAGCTTCCAGAACCATAGCTGCTGGTCGGAGACTTTAATGCACATCACCCATTATGGGATGTCGTAGAATGGACTGCCGAGGTCTGCTGATTGAAAAGTTCTTATTGTCCTCAGGATCAAGTTTGCTCAACCCAAAAGAGCCAACTTACTACAGCTTAGTCCCATATATATTTAGCTATTTGTTCCTCGATGGTCTGTGCAGCTACAGAGTGGGTTGAGAATCTATATGGAAGGGACCATTTTCTTACCTCTGTAGACTACGCAGGAAATAAAAATGAAAAGTGACTAATCGCAGAAAGTTTAAAGAATATGCGGCCGACTGGGAGATATTCACGAAATACTCAGCATTGCCCTGTTCATCAGGTACTGCTTTAGGCGTTGATGAAATTGACATTTGATCACGCTTCATATCATAGATGCTGCAGAAAAGTACATTCGACAAGCATCAAGTAAGCCACGAAACAAACGAAGACCCTGGTTGGGTGCAGAATGTAAGACCAGGTAAGATTGCTCGTGAAACTAAAAACATTTCATATTCAAAGTTACGCCGATGCCCCGCAGCTGGAAACCTAACACCCTTTAAACACGCAAAGCACATTGCAGGCGTGTTCCACGCATATCCAAGCGAGAAAGCTGCTCATTGTTCCTTTCATCTGTGAACTGTTATTTTGATGCATCGACGTATACAACAGGATAAAAGCACTCAAAAGAATCGAAGCTCACATTTACGTCGTCTCTCTAGCGGTTATCAAACACCTCAAGATAGTTACAATAACACAGCGCGTTAACAAGGAGATACATGCTTTGAATAAGAAAACAACAAAACGCGTTCAGGTACACTGAATACAAGAACATGGTAATAACATAGATCATAAAAACAGATACTCTTACACACCAAGCCCCAAACACGAGTGCTTCACCCACAATCTTTCGCTTTCGCAATCTTGGTATCTGTTCTAAGGAAAAGTGCACGTGCCCTTATTCCCCGTGAACTTACCTCCTTCCTCATAACCTAACGAGAGTGGAGAAGGTGCCCCTTACAAAGATTAGGGCTGCGGCGGCCCTTACTCTGTCGGTGACGTACCGATGGGGCCCTGAAGAGGATGTAGTGCTGAGCACATGCCCTAAGTGTGCACGGCCAGCTACTGAGGTGGATCTTCGCCACCTTTTATGGACATACCTGAGAATTCAGTAGTCAAGAACAAGACGACTGCAAAACGTTCGGCTACAAACGAGGAAAATTTACACTCGCGGCTAATGGAAAATATTAAGAGCCGGAGCTTGCTCCGGTTTCTTGAACATAGACTGCATGACTTCCTTTAGGTTAAAAGACAGACTCATTCTATGTCACACGGTAAGCCTTCGAATAATAAAACAAAATATCGCTCTCCCAACTCTCCTTGTCAGAGCTAGTGGTGGCTCTCTTGAACATCAAGCAGCCACACAAGAACGACACTTTGAATACATATTCAGCTCAGTGCACTAGATTTCTTTTTGAGTCACAAGGTAACTGAGGAGAGGAAGCCTATACAGGATAAAACAGCATGCACAGGAGAATAAAATAGCGCATTCACCTTGCAGGAGATGAAAATTGCATTAGGCACATGTGGGAACTCAGCACCAAGTCCTGACCGGATCACATATGGAATTGTCAAGCACCTACATATGGACACGCTTGAAACCTTGCTCTGCCTCTCTAACAAAATGTGGTCCACAGGACGATTTCCTAAGGCGTATAAGGAAGCTATCATTATCCTAATATTATAACAAGAAAAGAACCCACACTACTTGCTAATTGTCGGCCTATTGCTCTAACCAGTTGCCTAAGCAAGCTTTTTGAAAAAAAAAAGGTCAATCGTCACCTTATTCATTTCCTTGAAAACAATTGTCTTCTTCATTAAAACCAAGAAGGTTTTAGGACTGGGCGGTCAAAAGCTGATCATGTCATTGCATTTGAGTCATATGCAAGGGATGCTTTTGTACATAAACAACATCGTTTATCTGTATTTTTCGATCTTGAAAAAGCATATGATACGACTTGGCGCTATGGCATCCGCAACCTCTTCTCTTTTTGCATCACACGGAACACATTGAATACAATACGAAGTTACTTATCTGAACGGACCTTCAAAGTTCGTGCTTGCAATACATACTCAATGCAATACATACGAAAAAATGATGTCCCTCAAGGTGGTGTTCTCAGCTGCATGCTTTTAATGGTCAAAATGTGCTCTCTAAAAAGTGTGCCGCCAAAAACCATTTCTTGTTTTGTATATGTTGGTGACGTCCAGATCAGCTTGCAATCTTGAAACTTGGCCATCTTTCAAAGACCGATCCTAATAGCTGTTAACAAAAATTGTATATGAGCTGATGACGATGAGTTTAACTCTTTAAAAGAGTGCACATTTTTGTATAAGCAGCGTGGACTAGGATTTGACCCAAACATTACACTGAATGGTCAGAGCCTTGCCATTAAAAAGATAACAGAAATTTCTTAGTGTAGTTGAAGAAAAACTTTCCTTCATTGCACAGATTTAACAGTTGCGAATGAAATGTCAGCACTCAATGAATCTGCTACAAATTATGCTTCACCAGTAATAAGGCACAGACCGTGACTGCCTTCTTAGCCTTCTGAAAAGCGTGGTTTTATTAAGACTTGACTATGGCTCGATGGTCTATGGGTCAGCCTCAACCTCTGCCCTAAATTTGCTCAATCAGGTGCGCAACTTCGGCGTTCGCCTCGCCACGGGTGCTTTTCGAACTAGTCCAATTGGTAGCCTGTATTTCGAGGAGAGCAGATGCTCACTGCAACGAAGAAGAGAACCTACTGATGTAACTTATGCTATAAGGTGCTATGCCAACTGGATAGTCTATATCGCCGGCTCCAGCTTGGCACAACGAGCAGAGAATTTTTCTCAAGAAAACCATCATTAGCACCACGATACCCAGTCAGAGTAGCTACGCATATTGAACATCTGGACATTCCGGTTACTAGTCTTCATACAGCGTTCATAAAAGACTTAATTTCTCCTTAAAAATACAAGCTGTTAATTGTGATATGTCATTCCTTGAAGTTGGGAAACATGCGTCCAATATTGCCATACAGCAGCACTTCATGTCCCTTGAAGCAAAGTACATATGCAATGAGTATTACACTGATGCTTCAAAGGTTGCTCAAGTAGCCTGTGCAGCACATGGACCACAGTTTTCACAGTCAAAACACTGAACAGACATGCAAGTATATTACCCGCTGAATGTCATGGTATCGTGTTAGCTGTGAGACACATGTATAAAAGAAAATACAGACATTGGTCATCTACACAGACACCCTCAATGATTTAACGTCCTTGTTATCTTGGAAATGGCATAATAAAAACCCAGTACTGATTTATCTTTTTATAAACTTTATGTCGCCTACAAGCTAGAGCTAAAATTCAGCTATTCTGGGTGCCAGGCCATCGTTGTAGAGCCGGTAACGAGGCAGCTGATAGGCTTGCTGTGTCAGCTACCCTTACAAGCACCACAGACATTGTCAAGTTACCATATCAGGACCTCAAGACACACATTAAAAACATAATTCGACGGCCATGGTAGGATAAATGGGACACTGCAAGTGAGAATAAACTACACACAATTATACCGAGGATAGGCAGGTACATTACAGAAAAGTGAGAGATCTTCAAAGAAGTACATTGGTGCAGGCTGAGAACAGGTCACACGTATACAGCACATTCATACTTCTTAACAAACTCTCCTGCACCACACTGTTCGAGATGCCGTGACCGGCTCACAATGATGCACGTTTTAATTGAATGTCAGAGACTCGATCACCAAAGGAGAGGTCATTTTCCCGAATTGCGCAAGAAACAAATGCTCCCACACCCGCTCATTTTTCTTGGTGATAATCCAATATTCCCTTTAGAAATAATTTTTAAGTATTTATTAAAAGTAGGCTTTTCATGTGTGATTTCTTTACAAACGTGGGCTTCAGCCCGTTTCATTTACTTAGATAACAAAGTTTCTTTTAAAGAAAATGTTGATGAGGCAGCTTAACATTTTAAGATGGCTCCTTTTAATTTTTTTTCCCAGGCCACTATACGCCGGGAAGCATTTTTGAGGCCTTCTACACCACAGTTTCTAGATTATTCACCTCGAAGAACAAACTGTTATGCTCTACACAATATCGGTTTACGTACGTCAATAAACATCACAACCAGGACATTTTATTTTGAGTTGAGCCTTCGCCTTGTGTTTGGCGCCCTTAGGCCTAAAATGCCCTTGCACCATAAAAAAAATCAGTCCATCATCATCATCATTTTTTTAAGAATTCGTGCAGCAGCTTCAAAACATGTTGTGAGCGTCGTCAGGCTTGCTACCACGACATAGCTGCGCCTTTGAAACAGGGTTAAGCGAATACTCTCAGTGCGGTCAGGCTTTGTTTTGTAATGTTTATTAATGGAAGCATCAGCATCTTTCATAACACTATCATAATCGTCTCGAATATCGCTTCACATATATTTCCCTACCACTTATTTTCCACTTACCTCGTGCATTCCGCAGCTGCAGCAGCCAGCACGTGGGCGGTGATATTTTCAGTGCTGCAGTGACAAAAAAATAGGCTCCGCGATAGGCATATCTGTAGATAGTGCGGCTTTTTTCGTGATGTATTTTGTTAGTAAATGCATCATAATTATAAAGTTATTGTCACTGTCCAAGCATCACTTCGATAGCACGGGAAGAACAACGGAAGTGGATGCGCCTGATCTGTCTACAGCGCTGTTTTATTTTTAAGTAAAGTATCCGATGCTGTAGGCCTCGTAGACAAGGCTGAAGTGCTGTGCGCCTTTGTATTGCAACCATTAACGAGGTGAATGGTTGCCAGATTTTCAGTATAATTTTTTGGCTGATTTTCAATTAAATAGTACATTACTTTGCCATTGGCGAACCTTTAACTGGGGCTAAAGAGCCGCGCTGGCGTAACCACCTAGAGACAGACCGTAGCGCGGCGGTGTGGCATTGTTCAAAGATTAAAAACAATACTGCTGAGGCTAAACTAGAAATGCCATTTCCAACTTGAATATTGGCCCAGAGTAAACAATTTGGAGCCTACATAAAAGGCAACAGTTATACCCCTGTTTAGCTCTGTGCCAAATGTTTTTTATAAGCAAGTCAAAATTATGGGAATAGCATACCTTTGTGAAACTTGGACAAAGATGCTTCACATCCAATGAAGACCATGCGACGGAATGCTAATTACATAAGCTCAACGTTTATAGCTCTTTTCTTAAATCCCACTCACTCGCAAAGGTATTGAAAAAATCTGAGCAGATGCCAATATATTTTAAAGAATCTAAAGGTCACTGTTTTGAATTGGATGAGGTATATTCAAGTCCCATTCAAATAATAAGACTAAGAGTAAAAAAAGTATTCATCCTTATATTTTGTGGAGTACCTCAAGAGAGTGTATAAGGCCCCGTTTTGTTGAATTTGTACATAAATGACAAAATTAATATTGACAAATGTTCATCATGTATGCTAATGATAGTAGTGTTTTTATTACTGGAATTGACCTCAATGACACTTGTTCTCCTTGTCTCAAAGTGCCTAAACTTAGGCACACAAAAAAAAGGAAAAGATTTTTTTTCGAGCCAGAAATAAGGAATAGTATATAAGAGAGAGCTAACGATCTTCGATAAAGTATTGACGTTGTGAAAACCCACACAATGCTTAGCGTGAAATTTTTTCATTGAGTCGCGAAGTTTGTGCAAACATTACCAAACAGATTTCTTCAGTGGCTGAGCAGTATCTTGATGTACGGTCCGTGCCCAAAAGGTTAAACTTCAATTATACAAAGCCCCACACATAAGGTTTTGTAGTTTCGCGTGGGCAAGTACCGCACGGGTAAATATAAAGTAATGGTTCTGTAATAAATGTGGATTCCATACATAAACACTATTGACTGCCAGTTGACAAGACACATCCTTGGAGAATATAACAACTAAATTTTACCAAATACTACGAGTGCCACTTGAATGTTTACTATTTTTCTTAGCAGGATAGTCAAATATTTCTTAGCTCGATGATGCTGCTGCATATAAAGCTACTCCCATTTTTAACCGAAACATTCCTAACTCTGATTTCTTCCACATTTTCACTTTGAGTATATTCTATGATCAATAAAACACAAATTACCGATCTTACTGCAAACACTTAAACAGGTATCTTTGAAATCGCCAAAACATCAAAGAATGCAAGTTTTCAAGATGTAAAATTAGATAGATTGAATGTTCTTTACTGAATGGGAAGGCTCATGGCCATGGATGGGGATAAAGGAGAGTAGACATAATGTTCATTGTTTAGGTCGTCACTCGAATCACATTGCTCTAACCAGGCCACTAAGCGAGCCATACTTGGCAAATATCATCTGTGTGTTAGCATCAGTTTCTAGAAGGGAACGGTAGTTCAAGCGGTAGGGTTCGATCTCGGGGCGTCCAGTAGAAAAAGCAAGGCAATCCCAAAGTAAATGAGATATGCCGCCGCAGGTTAGAGTCGTACAGTGGGGGCACGTAATCATTTTCTCCGTATACTGACTCCAGCGGGCCATAATACGTGGCGTGTAAGCCGCATTGCCGATGAGCTTATTCAAAAATACTTCTTGACTTCGGGTGAGGTGGGTTTTTCTCGTAAAAGGTGGGTCTGGTGTGGCCACCTGCATGCGATGCTGACTGAGGCTACCAAAACTGGTCCGAGTATAGTGCATAAGGGCAAGGGGTGAGTTGCCCGCCCAAGGTCGAATAAGGATGAAGCAAGGGGGGTGGGGAAGTAAATGTGGATATCCCACCTGCCAAGGCAGCCGCGGCGTGTGCCGCCGCATTGCCCCCTGATTCGTCCGAGTGACCTGGGGTCCAGTGAATAGCGACAGTTCTGGTCGCGTGTTGGTGGCGTTTAAGGAGGCGCTGTATAGCCGTAGCTGTTGCATCTTGTGAACCCGGAGTCAGAAATATACATTTTCGGCAACCAAAACATGTTCCAGCTGGTTTCTAGTTCATGAACCTTTTCTACATAATGCAACTTTTATTTTACTGTATTCTTAGCTGACGTCTGCTATTCCCTTGAAAATGACTCCAAGGCCTAGGTGAAGTGCTAGCTGGAACATTTTATTTAGCCCTTGAGACTATATAATATGCTGGTAAACAAAAAACTGAATCGAATTGAAATAATTGGCTCCAAATTAGACTTTGAAATTAGTTCCAAAATGCTTAACAGTCAAGACGTTTGAAATCTATTTATGTCTAATTTTACCAGGATATCATACGCGTCTAAGGGATATTCTATGATCATAAGCGCGCTTCAATTTTTTAGCCAACGCACACTGACGCACACGATGCACCATTTAAATGCAATTCGAATTTCACTTTCATCATGCATAACAATGGTCCATTCAGGCTGCACATTTATTAGTAGTAAAAATTCTAACCAGTAAGATGACCACAACTTAGCGGTCCATAATGAAGTTAAATTGCTTGTTTACAAACAGGGAAAACTACGCAGTTGGGACTCAGTACTCATTCCAGCTGGGATGTCATCAAAAACCAGAAGACATGTGTATATGAAAAATAAATTGGGACGAAAATTATAATGGGAAAGCCAAATGGAAAATGAAAAGATGCCCATTTGGAATGGGGTCTTTACTTGAAAATGTAAATTCTGACTAGAAACTCAACTGGATAACATAAAACTACCCATCAGGATGTAGACCATATTCTAGAAATGAGGTATTAAAAATATTAAAGAGCTAAGACTAGTACTGGAGTAGCCGAATGAAGTAGCCACTCAGGCCGAAAAATTGCGTTAATTGGTTGTGTGCTTTTACATTCGTTTTCTATTCAGATTCAGTGGAAAGCTCAATCGGCCGCAACCTTGAGTTTTTCAATAAATGCACAACATCTTGAAAGTCTGTCGAAGCTCTGAGAAGTGCTCTGGCAGCGAGAAAAAACTAAAGTAGGTGTGGGCGCCGTATACTTCAGTGGTGCCCCTGCCAAGTGAAGAGGAACAAAGCAGATTACTGCTATCCTTACTACCGGAACTATAAAGGTCCTTCTTAGAGCCACCGCATTTTGCCTGGTAGGTCAGGGGCCTTCAGCTTCATGGCCATGCTTTCTTATTTTTATTAACTTGTAGGATGTATAGGTTCTTCTGTGGTCTCTCATGCAGCACTGCATTACTGGTCCATTCATTGGATAGCCGTTAACCGACGGAAAGATTTTTCATGTCATGGGCGGCACGTAATCATCATAGTGTAAGAATGGGGGGTTTATTTAGTAGATCAACAGGACTTGATCAGCAGGACTGAGCAGATCAGCGGCGAACACAGCGGCAGCGAACACAGTCAGATCCAGCACGCGCAGCGATCACGATGCCACTGACTGGCATGTTCCTTGTGCACTTCTTCCTCTTCACAATTACCCGCAGGACGAAGAGGAGACATCTTGGCGACTTACGGCGTGAGCAAGACGGCAGGGTCGTAATAGGGTGTGAGGCGCAGGACGTGAACAATCTCGCGTCCGCGCCGGCGTAGATCATGGGACGGCGTAACAGGTTCCACCACGTAATTAACCGGAGAGGTGCGCTCCAGAACACGGTATGGGCCATGGTATTTAGCAAGAAATTTTGAAGATAGTCCAGGGGCATTGGAAGGTATCCATAGCCACACAAGAGCGCCAGACGAGAAGTGCGGTGTCGAGTGTTGGCTGTCATGGTTGGATTTATGACGGTACTGGGTGTTAGCCGTGAATGCGCGGGCGATTTGTCGACAGTCTTCCGCATGCTGGGCTGCTTGAGACGCAGGTGTATACTCTGATATGTCTGGCTGATACGGGAGTGTGGTGTCGATTGTAGCAGAGGGGTGACGGCCATAGAGGAGAAAAAAAGGAGAGAAGCCAGTAGTAGACTGCGTTGCGGTATTGTATGCGTACGTCACATACGGAAGGACGAGGTCCCAGTTTGAGTGGTTGGAGGAGACGTACATAGGCAGTATGTCACCAAGGGTACGATTGAAACGCTCAGTGAGGCCATTAGTCTGGGGATGATAGGCGGAGGTGGTTCTATGAATAATGTTGCACTTGGTGAGCAAGGCTTTCACAACGTCATTCAAGAAAACGCGTCCTCTGTCGCTGAGCAGGGGCCCGATCCTCGATGTTCGCCTTTTCGGCCATGTTGTGACGTACCCGTGACGTGAAAATTGGGGCGGCGCTAAAACGCGTATAAACAGAAATTGATGACGAAATTTAAAAAACAAGGAAAAAAGTGACAAAAACTAACGCCGTCGTCTGCTACTTGGCGCCGATTACAAAAAAGCCAACGCTGCGATGCCGAAAAGCTGAAGGGTCGGTGCGAACTGTGTTTACGCTGCATACACGCGTCGCGCGGCAGGGCGAGGCTGAGGAGAGATAGTGAGATACTTACGTATACGTTGCGGCTGTACTGTACTATTGTAGTTACGGTAGTTGCGACCACAGTGCATCATATTACATACGCTGTCGGACGTCCAGCAGCAGCTGGCTGAGCGAACGGCGGTACTCGACGCAAACTCCACAAACAGCCGGCCGTCAAGTGTGAGCGATGCCTTACTTGAGATGAGTGCATGTGGCTAGCTGTGCGTTTTTCATTTATGGACTTTGTCGCGCAGAGAAATCGGCGAGTATCAGGATTAAAGAATTTGTTTACGAATACTGAGAATTGGAAACGCCCAACAGATTTTCGGGCTGCAGTTGCCTCTAGAGAAGAGACGCACCTGTCCGACGACGACGCTGGCCTTCTCAGGGTATCACTGTCGTTGGAAATTTCCTGCGGCAGCCCACCGTCTCCATCATGTTAGCAAGTCTGCTATGGGTATACGTGTCGGCTTCAGTGGCGTAGCGTGCGGATATCGGCCCGGTGGAGCGGCGTAGTGAAAACACGCATAGTGGAGAGCTCGATTAGGCCATATATCTGGCGATCTTAGCCTGCGCTGACATCGGACCACCTTTAGCGTGTTAATTCAATCAAAATGCGATCGTCGTAACTGGACTACGCACATACTGCGGGTTAGAGAGCTGGGCGTCTACAATCATTGTTGAGCCATCTCGGAGGGGACGTTTTCACGCAGCCGCACAGGAAACGTTACTGCGAATTTCGTCGCAAAAATAAGCAGATAAGATTTTCTGGCAGCAATGAAAATGCAATAAAAAGTGTATCCAGATGCCCACTGGCAGCAACAGGTTAGCTTTCACGCTGATGGCATTTAATGTGCCCTGAATTAGACATAGCACGCTATATGCACATTTCACCGCATGCAAAGTGTCACTGTGTTGTGGCAGATGTATTAATTACCTCGTTAAAAAAGCTGTCGGTATTATTCTGCTTGGTTTCTGTGCATGTTGCATAAAAACATTTTATAAAAGTAGGAACACTGCTCGTCTGATGCAGGTGCACATCACACCACAATGTCACAAGTGACACAAAATTTGTCAGGTACAGCCTAGTTCCTTTGCTACTGTTTACCAGTTTTGCACTTGCAATAGCATCCGGCACTTTCTTTCAGTGCAGCAAGATTCCTCAGAGGAGAGAAGGGTGATGAGGTCGGCTAGAGAAATGCCTTCACATATACTATTTGACGCTCAGGAAGTGAAGGAACAGACATGAAGAGTGAATATGATATATGATGCCTAATTACAATGAGCTAGATGCAGTATGAAAACCATTTTCTTGAAGCAATTGTCATTGAATGTAGCATTCATGCACACATTAACCAGTGCACATGCTACACAAAGCCCGAACCTGTCTCTGAGTGAAGCAAGGGAGCCAAAGGGGAAAACAAGCATGACTTTAAGGACACCGTAAGTAAAAAGTAACAGCAACAAAAAAGAAAAACAGAAGCATGCACGGGGAGAATATTAGGCAAACAGAGGCATGAATGGCAAGGCTGATGTGGCCTGCAGCACATCAGGGTGGTGTTCTGGATTTTTTGGCAAAGGTTCATTAATGCCAGGTGATAATACTGTATGATTTGTATTGGCTTTGCCATCCCCTGTGTGCTCTTCCAGCAATGCATAATGTCCAACGTGCAACTGTCTAACATCCACTCTCTACACTCTGACTCAAAAACATACTCAAATGAACCTCACCTGAAATACGGGCATAAATATGGGAATAAAGCATGAAATTTAGTTTTTCGACAATCTGATTGCATATCATTGGAAAACTAAACGTGATTTAAATGAGCGTATGATTTGCAGCTAGTGTGTCTTGTATGCATGGTTTTTCCAACAGGTTGCAGTATAGCATCTGTCCTTTATTTTGGCAAAACATGCACACTTTAAGAGACCTGCTACTCACGTAACACATTCCCTATAGCTTTAAACATCTCTTCGTTGACTAACAATTGGTGTATCATTTGCTTTCGATACTTTTTGGCATTTTGTTTTACATGCACCTGACATGAAGCCTTGCTTATAAGAAAACTGAAAATTACAATATACAAAACAATACAAAATTTATTTACAGCACTGCACACTCTACAATACACGGCCTAAAATGAAAGGCTGTCACACATTCAAGTAATTACAGTATTGTTGTACTTGTACAGCTCATCGCCATAAGGTGGCACGGCCTTGGAGACCAAAGAAGAGAAACTACTTATACAAAGCAAGGGAACACAAGATAGGGTCAAAAACCCATTCTCCAAGTGTTTGGCCCAAGATAACCCCAGCACCAGCAACGCAAGCACCCACCGTTTTACCAATGAGTACCCAACACCACAGAGGATTGGTCCCCACATGCTCAAACCACTAGGCTGCAACTACAGTCAAGGGATGCTATGTGTTCCGCAGTATTACCAGTATCAAAGATTATGGAACTCAACGTCATTTAAATGGTAGTCGGCACTTTGGACAGAGCAAGTATTCCCTGATTCTGTTATGGACAGGGCAAAGGTAGTTATAGTGTGTGTAAGAATGATTTTACCTGTGCATAAATGCCTGCCACACCTAGAATGTTCCCTTTATGCAGTCTACCAAACAGCAGAAATGTTTGTGTCAGGAAGACAAGCCTTAAGCATTATTTCAGCAAGTCACTCAATGTGACGGCTATCAGGCAAACCAGCACAGCACTTGAAAACTTCATGCTCTAAAAACAATTGTGGGGACACGCAAGCTCAGCATTTACCGCTATGACACAACAGCTTTTATGGCTCCTCTCTGCAGACTCTCATTCGCGTGAATCAACTTAGCTACTGCTAACACCTAGTATTTATTCTATGATACATATCTTTAGGGTATACCTGTAAGTTATCCAATTATGTGGAAGACCACTTGTCTAGATACCTATAAAGCCCACTCTAACCAAGCTGTACGGATGCGTTTCCATGGCCTAAGGGTTGCCTGTCTTATTAAGCAAAAAAAAAATAATGAAGCAGTTATACACAGCTGCAATCATTCGATAAACATCTCGAGTGATGAAGCCATGCTCCAGTGGCTTAAAGCATGAATATGTGAGCTTTACCAACCCTCTTTTAACATATGTGAGTGCCGGAGGGCATGTGGCAGCAGCAAGAATGCGTCAAGAAGCAACTCGCCCAGATAGCAGCCTCATCATAGGGGTATGGAAGGACTACACACAACACTATCATGGAGGGAGATATTTTATGGAACAAGATATGTAGCAATGCACAAAAGGAGCAAAGCATTTTGTAGAGCTGCAGTCAAAAATTTATGAAGGACAATCTTATCAAAAAGTTTTTATTTCATTCCTGTGCTTGTGCATCATTATTGTGACTATGGGTTATATAGTGAAACATGAAATGTCAAGCAATTTATCTCGTACACAAATGAATGCATTCTTTCCCCTGCGAAGCCACCTTCAAGAACTTTTGCCAGTGGGTGCACATGCACATCAATATCACCTAGTTACAAAACAGAGAAGTCAACAGTTGCCTTTGTAAAAAAACTGAAGAATACAAAAATGTTCATTGATAGCCGAGCCACACAAATGATGCAGAGGTTAAACAGGTTATCTGGGATCTTGATTAACATCACTAAAAAGCATCAGTAATTGCAGCGCAAATTGAAACTGGCAAATTTTGCAAAGTGGAATCTAAAATTGCCAAAATGGGTTGACAAGTTGGCGGGGGCCTCATTTTTCGTGCATACAACAATGAGAAACAATGACCACCAAATACATGCACACATTATCCTTGGGAAATCTAGTTAATTGCTGTTCATCTACATTCAGCATACGAAGGAAGCAATAGAAAACAAGCATAAAGGCAACCAAATACAAAGAAGCACAGCTCGCTTCACTCTGCAGTCTGTGGATAAACACAGTGGGCACCTCACGTTTCACCCTAGTAGCACACAAGATAGGTGTAAAGAAATGAACTCTGCTATGGTACACGACTGCAGACACATCCACCAGGGTGCACGTATGTCAAATATTCTCACTGAAGTAGTACATCGCAGACTACCTGCTTGCCACAAACACCAAAGTGAATTGTGAACTATTGGTGCACGCACGTCCTACTCAGAATGGCACATCTGGAGGTAGAAGGAGAACGTTTTTGTACCTTCCTGTGTTTCATTGACATGAAGCACTTAATAAAATGCACACTGAATTTAAGCATAACCCAAAAAAGCAAAGTATACAACAAAGAATGAGAGCTCTCAGCAAGGGCCACAACACTTGTAGAAGAATACACTCAGTATGTCTACAGATGGTAGACAAAAAATTATAGCACCAAGGAAAGGTTTGGTTTGGTTTGTGGGGTTTAACGTCCCAAAGCGACTCGGGCTATGAGAGACGCCGTAGTGGAGGGCTCCGGAAATTTCGAACCTGGGGTTCTAGCATGGCACTAACGTGAACTAACATCGCACAGCATACGGGCGCCTTGCTTTGCGCCTGCATCGAAAAGCGGCCGCCGAGGCCGGGATTCAATCCCACGTCTTTGGGAACAGTAGTCGAGCGCCGCAACCACTGCGCCACCCCAAAGCTGAACTTGGTTCTTGCACATGCTATCAACAAAATGTACACCAAAAAGATGGTTATATCCCAAAACCACAGAAAAAATTAAGACTTGGACGGCTTTTCAGCAGTATGCTATCGAACAAGAAGCAGTAAGAACGTGCACATTGATCACTTGTTGCATATATCAAAATCATGACAGCGAGTGAAAATCTCAAGTGCAGGTGATCAAGTTGTTCCTGTCCGAGTTATTATAAATGTTGCACGTCCTCTTCCTTGTACTTGTTGATGTTCCTGCTGCGATTACCATTTGCAGGTGGCGTCAATGTAATGTGATCTGCACACACTACAAGCTGTAACGATCTTCAAAAAGAGCTGTCCATCTGCATAGCACTTCACATCTGATGTGGCCGTCCAGGGACAAGGCGTGGCCTCCCAGATTATACAAGCCTAGCAGAGAGGTTAATGATGTTGAATATGGCCCCAGGACTTCTCGCCCACATGATGACTCGGATCGGAAGTGCTGCAACGGCTGCACAAGGTGCACACGATCACCTACAAATGTTTAGTGCCTAAATTATATGCAAATAAAATATTGAACACGCATGGCACAGGAACATTCAAAATCATCAAAGCTGCAAGCTAAGCTGCGGTAAAGTGTAATCTATGAATGCAAGAAATGGTCAGCGCAAAACCTAAACCTAAGTGAACCATTTCCGTAACAGGTAAAGTCGGCTTGGTGGCGGAAAGTGTATTGTGACGGCTAACTTTTTTTTTTGGAATTAAAGGAACAACTTATATCAGGCGATTTCACTTGTTTTTCCTTTCTCGGTCGTCGAAACCATTAACCAAGAAATCTTGACAACTACGAGCACACTCAGATTTTTTTTTTAGTTCGTGCAGTGTAGAGAGGTTGAAGAAAATTATAATGCGTCGTAGAATTAGGCAGCTAAAAGCAACGTAAAATGCTGATTAAAAATATCGGATTCGCCGCATGTGTCCTATAAGTATTCCTTTAATCTTCAGTCATTTCCCGCCTGCGCACAACTTGAATGCGAATGACGCTGTATGAACAGTCACCTTTGCAGGTTTTCCTATTGCACTTACCTCTGTGATGCTCGACGTGCTGCACCATTTCCAGCAGATTGACTGCGTTGCCTTGCTGGTCGACACCCATCGAGAAGCCCGACACATTTCGGGAGCTCGTTGCCCGGCCGAACGAATACATTTCGTGCCATCCAACATCAGAGGCGTTCACCACTGGCGATCCCACCCTAAACACCAGTAGCTTAACCGTTCAACACTCCGAGCGCAGGGCAATTCTCGCCTCGGAGCTTGCAAAGCCGCCACACTACACTCCTCGTCAGATGACTGATCTGACTGTACTGACGAGCTATCTTTCAAGACAATTTGACAGCATTGCTGTGCTGCAGCAAATCCTCGATCACTACTTGCAGACGACGAACGGCACGAAGACCACTCATAAGCGTACAAGTTCTTTCTTTCCTCCATGTAAGCTATAGTGAACTAGAATATAATCTAGTTCACTATAATATAAGCGTACCTCCCTCCATGCCTCCCTCCATGGCCGCCGCCATTGCTGGGTTATCATAACCGCGCAGACCAATGATTTCTTACCATGGGAAGAAAGGGTTTGAAATAAGAAAGCAGTTAGCGCCGTCACGCGGCTGCATGCTTCTGCCCCCATTAGAGATTGTCTCAAGCGTTTTTTATTTCATACGCGCTCATAATTTGCCTTTCTATTGCGTTTAAACAGCCATACAAGGTGTATATAAAGTTATCCTTTTACTTTTAATAACAAGCTAAGAAACTACGGTAGGCTAACGGCTGCATAAATCAGCTTGCCTGTAGCCATAGTCTCATTAGCATAATTCGGGTACCTCGCCACTCGGCGAAATTATGGCGGCCAAACGTCAGCATTTTCGGTAATGGCGGCACATCAGTTACGTCATGACGCGTCAATTTGACGTAATCTAAATATGCTTGCGTATCACGTGTTTCACGTGACATAGCTCCAGCCAATCAAATTTGAGCATCCGCTCCTTCCCAGTATGCCATTATTTTCATCATATTGGTTAATCGAGCGTAAGTGTTCTCCAAACCACCATCAGTAACTTCGCTTCCACTCCAAAATCATTCGTATTTGTCATCCAGGCAACAAGGATAGCTGCGGTTGAAATCAATTTTCACGGCTACGTCATTTTGACGTAACCGCTAAAAGTGCTTGCCTCAACTGATGGTTTCGCGCCACAAGTTTGAAGCACGTGACTCTTTTCAGAGCCAATCAGAAAGACAATATGGCGTCGCCAGGGGAAGGCGAATATCGAGAATCGAGCCCCAGCTCTTGAGGTGCGCCATGGCGAAGAACAAATCGCTGCAAAATGAAGGAAGCTACTTCTGACACTGTGGCAGATGGAAGTGCGGCGGTTTCTGCATACCTCGTCAGATGATCAACGGCTACGATAGATAGCCCAGCGGTTGCCGGCCGCTGTGTAGGGAAGCGGCCCGTACAAATCAATGCCGACGCGGTCGAAAGGACGTGGTGGGCTGGGTAACGGCGGCAACTCTCCAGGAGATGGCTTGCGACGTTGACAGGTGAGGCATGAGCGAACGTACTTGAGTACAAAGGTGTACATACCCCGCCAGTAGTAACGCAGCCGGAGACGAGTGTATGTCTTGAAGACGCCCGCATGACCGGATTGTGGGTCAGCGTGGAAATAGTCACAAATTTGCGAACGTAGCTGCCGGGGGATACCTAGCAACCACTTGTGGCCATCTGCGCAGTAGTTGCGGCGGTAGAGGAGGTTATCACGAATGGCGAAGTGGGAAGCATGGCGGCGGAGGGCACGCGATGGAGAAGCAGCTGTAAGATTGGAGATAAAATCGAGGATAGAGTTTATCCAGGGATCTTGCCGCTGCGCTGACGGCATGTCATTGATGTGAAGCGATGGCGGGGAATCGTCGGAAGGGGAAAGGCTAGCGACCTCAGCTGTAAGGAGGCAGCGGGAAAGTGCATCGGCGTCGTGATGTTTGCGGCCAGAGCGGTAAACAACGCGGACATCATATTCCTGAAGGCGAAGAGCCCATCTTGCCAGTCTGCCGGACGGTTCTTTCAGTGAGGAAAGCCAGCAAAGCGCATGGTGGTCCGTCACTACGTCAAAAGGGCGACCATAGAGGTAAGGGCGGAATTTAGTAAGAGCCCAAATAATCGCTAAGGATTCTTTTTCAGTGACAGAGTAATTGGATTCAGCCTTCGTGAGTGTACCGCTAGCATAGGCGACCACGTATTCAGTATGACCTGCTTTGCACTTAGCAACACAGGAGTGGATAGAACCATCTTTCTTTTTCACAAGGACAACAGGTGAGGCCCAAGGGCTGCTTGAGGGCTGAATCATGCCATTCTGGATCAATAGGTCGACTTGCTCTTCAATAGCCTGGCGTTCGGTTGCAGACACACGATAGGGGCGCTGTCGTAGTGGTGAGTGGGTGCCGGTGTCGATGCGCTGAGGGACTGTAGAAGTTTGACCCAAATAACTTTGATGAGAGTCGAAGGAGGAGCGAAAGTGATGTAGTAGGTTCAAAAACTGAGTGCGCTGCTCTGGGGGAAGATCGGCATCGATGGAACGGAGGAACAAGTCTGTAGAGGGGGGAGCGGGCCAAGGCGAAGGGGGGCTGAGCGCAGTCACGGCACAGTGCGGCGCGTCGTCAGGTTCCTCAGAGATCAGAAGGGATGCGATTGGCTGGATACGTCCGACGCATTCGCCATGGCGCAATAGATAAAAGAGGCTACTTGTCACTATTCAATATTTCTTTCTTTCTTTACACTACTTTTAGCACTCTGTAAAAATAATATTGCAAAAAAGAAGCTAGCTTCGTTTACACAAACCGACATAGACATTAGTGTAACTTGAAACATTTTCTAAAACGAAAAATAAATGCATGTGATGGTTCACAGCCGTTGTTTTTTGTAAAGTTGTGTTGCTTCATCGGCAATACTTGAACAACGCGGATAGCCTTCCGACGTTACTTTGAAAAAACAATAATGTGTTCAAGGTACCTATTGCATATAAGTCTCAGTACCTGTTGATGGTTTACAAAACAGACAGAACAATAAATATGAGGGCAAAAGTGCAGATAGTGCCCATGTTTGCTGCCCGCATGACCTGTTTATTCATTCTTCTGTATAGTATGAAAGCACTACATTTATAGCGCGACCTAGGGCCTGCGGCGCCCGGTGCATGAAGTGTTGTTTGGCAACATTCCCCCCTCACACAAACACGCCAGCGCAAAACCACCACCTACTTTATCCTCAGGGCTTTCTTTTATGGTGAAGTCCGTTCTTCATATCGAACTACATAATGAAAGCCGAGGAATTTTCCTCTCTTTTGCTTTGAAGACCTCCACATAACAAGCCTACACCATACCTTACGAGAAGCGCAACACCAGGACGACGGACAGAAAAAGGAAACAAGACACACCACAACACCGACACTAACTTCCGACTGGCGAAGAAAGCCAAAAACTATGTAGAACGAAACCTGAGCAAAAGTGGCGCATGCGCTGACCGAAGAAAAAAATAACGATAAATTGAAAAACAATTGCGAAGAAATGGGAGAGTACGGACGTTTTTAACCCAAGAGAGCCAACTCTTGTTTAGACAAGGAAATGGAAGGGGTACTAACACAGTTACCTTGCAAGGCAGCAATCTGTGCAGCTTTCACAATTTCGCGAGTTAGCTTATCTCTATTCTTGGCAACGACTGAGCATTTATCTAAAAAGGTATGCTCTTGCAATCATTGCAATGCAAAGCTAGACTGCTGCCGGTATATGTCTTCATGTTGTTTTTGTGCTCCCGAAGCCCTTCGTTCAGGCACATACCAGATTCTCCAAGATTGCCTCAAGAGAGCGGAATATTGTACAGAATGCCCTCAGTACATTTAAGAAATCTTTTCCTGTGGCTGGTGGTACACTGCTGCTTTTGGGAGAGATGTGCACACTGAGCTTCTCTGTGGCTTAAAACGCCCCGCGGACGTTTCCCCTTTTTCATATTTTCTTGAGATTGTGCGCGAGACAATGCATCTAAAGAATTACAGCCAACTTGCTCTTTGTTTCTTCTGTAGTGTCACGTTTTTCCGAAGTTTGCATTTTTCGGGCTGTTTTCGGTGACTGAACCCTCCAAATTCTTACTGTAACCCGCTTCAAGGAACCTTGTGAGTTATTCATGAACGCTAGATGTACATTTGTGGGGGCAGGACTTTTCAAAGGCGTTTTCCGTGCACAGGTTAATAATGCGTTGCTTCACGAATTTAGAACGTGCTGACGTATATGGTAGAAGTGGTTTGTTGGCGCGAGGTGAATAGCACCAGCAAATGTGGTCTTTCGTCAATTTAAGCTAAATATCAAGAAATGTTACCTATGAGTCAGTAGGCATTTCGCTAGTCAATAGTAGCGGGTGAAAACACCCTTTTACAATGCTCAAGATGTCTGACGTAACGGCCTCAAGGTTCGATGGTGTGCAGTTAACAAGGAAGAAAAAATCATCCACAAATCTGAAAATTCTAACCATACAAGAGTTTGCAAGTCGCCTTTGGAGGATCCTGTCAAGGCGTGCAAGGTTACTAAGCACGGGGCCAGGCATGGCCCAATGCATATTTCCTGTTTTTGAATGAGGTTTTGAGCGTCTTGCCAATTTATGAAAGTGGAGAGCAGATAAAACAGCAATTCTAAAAGACTATCAACAGGCAGCCTTCATTCATTTTAAAATGCCACCGCACCGTAACGAAGGAACGATAGATAAATAGATGGATTTATTTTACAATTTCACAGCATTAACAACTTCTGAATTTCTTACAAGACACGGGTCATTGACAGGCAAAATATTAAATTTTTTCTCAGAGAAACAGACCTATTGACTTCTGCCAAGTGTCCTGTTCAGAAATTAAAACCCTAAAGGGTGCATCAACTTCATGAGTCTTTGTGCTGAAAAACACAGAATTCTAGGAAGAGGCGCTTGTTATTTGTAATGCTATTTGCCACTTTTTCAAGATTGCGCTTGTCACATAGCTGCATGGCTTGTGCATTGCGCTTGGGAACGGAGACCTTCCTACGAGCCTTAAAACCTATGTCGCAGCACGGTGGACATTCTCATCGAATGCATCATGAAGAATGCAGCAAAACCTCTCTTTTTTTCAGAGGGGAGGACACAAAGTAACTGTTCTGCTTTCGGAGATTGCCTTGCAAACTTGGAACCAAGGGTCCACGCCTCCGTGACGTCCTGCGAAATCGTGACACCGTCAGGGACTAATACTTTGTTCACCTTTCTAGGGCACTTAGGGGAGCACCGGGAGCGAAGATCCTTCAAATGGACTTGCTAGAGGGCTTCGTTTGACGCTCTTCTAACAGCAAATGCTCGCGAAGCTGGCGCTTAGTGGAATTTCGTTCCAGAGCACGTTGCGGGTGCACGGCTAAAATCACTCCCGAAATGCATGCGTAACGATGGAATTCTAATTTTCTTGCCAACCCTTCGGCAGTGCATTGCGGAAGGACTCAATCGAATAAAGACCTCTCACGTCGTCAGGTAGAATAGCGGAGCGGATGCAAAAAGCAACAGAACGTGCTCTGCAAACTGTAGCAGCAATTACTGATACAGTCGCATATGGGTTTTAGAAGACATGTAAAGAGATGCCCGAAGAACTAGAAATATGATTCACCAGGGTAGAAATTTGGGCAAGTCGGTACTGATCCATACCATATGAGAAGCGCAACACCAGGACGACGTTGTTGTTGTCGCTGTAGGAAGAAGGAATAGAAAATGCGCCTACTACTGGCTCTGTAGCCGCAGAGTTTCGGGACAACATAGGGGCATGAGAGAGCACGATCTATGTCGTCTCATTCATGCCTTTATCCTCAGCCGATTCTTATACACGCTCCCTTACCTCAGATTTAGAGGTGAAGAGATCTCTACCTTGGACGCGATGCTTCGTACCGCGTTCAAAACCGCCCTCCACCTACCCCTCAACATTTCAACAGAGAAATTACTTCAGCTAGGTCTGCACAATACTGTTGGGGAGCTTGTGGAGGCCCACAGACAGACCCAATATATCCGATTGACACAGACTGGCACCGGATGTCACATCCTCAGAAGTCTCGATGTTCACATCCCAGCTAACGACCCCACACTCCTCTCCATCCCACGCCCTATCCACTCTAACCTTCTTATCAAACCCCTTCCCCGAAACTCCCCTCCACAACACCATGAGCCCCGCCGCCGAGCCCGGGCAAAGGCGCTCCACAAATATCACGGCTCCGAGACGGATGCCGTATGGGTGGACGCCGTATGCTCGGGCGATGAGGCGGCGGCAGCCGCGGTGAACAATACCCTTTAGTCCATTGCAACTCTCCCCTTCCCCTCTGTTACCTCCTCAGAAGTGGCCGAGGAGGCAGCGATCGCACTTGCTATTGCCCACACGGAAGCTAAATATATACTCACAGACTCAAAAACTGCACTACTAAATTTCACACGTGGGAGAGTTCATGTTTCTGCTTTTTGCATACTGACCTCACCCACTGCCAACCCGCCCCGCCACGTGAAGCTTATCTGGGTGCCTACGCACTCGGGGAACCCTGGCAACGAGGCCGCCAACAGCTTAGCCCGAGGTCTAATACGCCGGGCACGGGCGGTCCCCACGTCGGAGTTCTCCCTGGAGCACATGCACACGTTAAAAGAGATGACTCAGGCCTACCGGGTCGAGAGACAGATCTACCCCCCACCTCACTCCTCCCTCAGCAATCACCACCAAACACTATGGTGGCGTCTCCTGACGCGAACCCTCCCATCCCCTTACATTAGGTCCTGTTACCACCCCAATCTCACATCGACCCCACCTGCACCCTTTGCAACCACCTCACTGCCACCCTCGCCCACAATCTATTCCAATGCCAGGCGGATCCTCTCCCGCGGGGTCTGGAGCACTTCACCACCTGGGAGGAATTTGGAGACCCTGCTACGCTTTAAGGACCCGGTACGGAAAAAGAACGCCACAGACCGAGCTGCCGACGTTATGAACCGTAGGAACATGAACGTTTGAGTGTAGTGGGGCCGTGCGGGGGCCCAGGGGCCTGCGCGCCCCAAACTCCTCTGTTAAAATGTTTTTTTTTCACTACTACTGCTACAACTTCCGACTTGTCTAGCGTTCCTGCCATGTGCATTCCTATAGTTAAACGCGCGCCAAAGAGCGCCACGCGACTAGAGCGATGGTGTAATGTCCAAGCTGGCGCCACAAAACGTGTGACAGATTCCGCGCCTTTCCTCTGCTCTAAACTAGTTATTGTACGCAGCCCTCCACTACGGCTCCTCTTTTTCTCTTTCCAACCTACCGCTCTTCCCTACGGTGTCCATAGAAACAAGTGTAACAGATACTGGCCTTTCCTTTCCTGTGAACCAATTATTACCATATTATGTAGCACTGCAACGAACGGTTGCACATGGAATTTATTTCGGCACCTCCTAAACGGAACTAAGACCGAGTAACACCAGCGTGATCACCTGGGCTGGCTCATACGCACCACCACACTGCAACAAGGAAAAGACGTCATTATCAAGAACCTGGAAGCCAAGTATCTGCCACACACACCAACGGAAACCCACCCGCCATACGGGGAGCTGCCCAACGCGTGGCTCGACCGAGACATTACCATGTCAGAGGTACGGGTAGCGCTGCACGAGCTCAACACCCGCTTAGCAGCCGGCCCCGATCTTATTACCAACACGATGCTACGCAACCTCGACTATGAATCGATCGAGGCCCTAACCCGCTACTAAAACGAATGCTGACGTTCGGGCAAGCTCGCCTGACAGTGGAAAACGGCAAGAACAATCCTAATTCCGAAACCGGGCAAGCCATCGGACATCGGCAACGTGCTTTCCATCTCGT
This sequence comes from Amblyomma maculatum, assembly GCF_055883805.1. NCBI lineage: Eukaryota > Metazoa > Arthropoda > Arachnida > Ixodida > Ixodidae > Amblyomma > Amblyomma maculatum. Next base: position 123,774,041 of record NC_139346.1, read on the forward strand.
TCACGTCCTGCGTGGGCAAGGTGCTAGAGCTCATGCTTGCCAACCATTACCAGGAGTACCTGTAAAAGGAAGACCTATATCCGAATACGATGTTCGGCTTCAGGCGTAGACTCAGTACACAAGACGCCATGCTACGACTCAACCAACCAACCAACCATCAAACAAGAAATAATCGACAACAAGAAACAAGACAGCAAAGTAATTCTGGGACTTGATTTACAAAGCGTATTCGAGAAAGTCAAACACTCAGCCATATTAGCACAAGTATCGAGACTCAGCATGGGGATAGCGAGCTACAATTACATCCAAGTCTTCTTGATCAGCCGGAGGCCTTAAGTTCCCCGAACACAAGCTTGGCAGCAGGAGTACCCCCCAAGGTTAAGCCATCTCGCCGTTGCTCTTCAACCTTGTCATGATCGGGGTAGCGAGGGCAGTAGAATGGACCGGCGTCCGGCACACGATCTACGCCGACGACATTACTTTGTGAGCGCCAGGCGGCGCCGACGCCAGCATTGAGCAACAGATCCAAGAGGCTGTAACAGCCATCCAGCAGAAACTTAACGGCACAAGCCCAGTGTGCTCGCCCGCCAAAACCGAGCTGTTCATCCTCCCACCATTAAAACCAGGACGGAAACGCTCTCCCATCGGGACTGCGATCATATAAAGATTGTGACTGCATCGGGGCAGCGCATCCCCGAAGTTCAAAAGATCAGGGTGCTGGGCCTGCTACTAAACCAGAACGGCCGTAATGACGAGACCATCAACATGATTGCCACCAAGGCAATGGACGCCATCCGGCTCACACACCGAGTCTCGACACGACGGGCAGGCATGCGAGAAGACAGCCTTCTGCGCCTCGTCCAGTCGTTCGTGATCAGTCACATCGCCTAGGTTGCGGCCTACCTCAACTGACAGGTCACTGACAGGACAGAGATAAACTCGCTGATCAGACGGGTTTACAAGACGGCGCTGGGGTTAATGGGGACCACGAGTATGGCTCGGCTCCTGCAGCTCGGCGTCCATAACATCTTAGAAGAAATAGCCGAGGCGCAGCGCACTGCGCAAATGGAGCCTCTCTCTACCACCAAGACAGGACGCAGGATATTGACGTATCTGGGTTACAATCCCCGAGCTCCCAGTCGGCAATCGTGTGAGATCAGCGATGAGGCGTGGGCCCACACCCACGTGGACCCCATCCCGATAAACATGCACCCCGAGTACAACCAAGAACGGCAGCAGGCGCGGGCCAAAGTCCTCGTCGAGCAACACGCCCAGGATCCGCACGCCCGGTTCGTGGACGCTGCAGAATACAAGCGAGGACTCGTATCAGTGGCCGTTGCGGCGGCTACCGGCATCAACGGCCGTTAGCGTGCGGAGCACGGACGCCACAGATTCCGAGGAGGTTGCCATCGCGATCTCGGAGGCCGAGTGTCGCACCGGGCTCAGCGACTCGAGGAACGCTGTGCGCAACTTTGCCAAGGGCGAGTGTGTGCGCCGGCGGCCGCCATCATCAGTAAGCTCCAGCTCCTATACCGCGGCAACACTATCCACATCAAGTGGTTCCCAGCGCACGCGGGAGATTGTGCCTCCTCACCGAATCACAACGAGACGGCCCATTCGGCGGCGCGAGCGTTTACCTTCCGCGCCCCCGAGAGGGACCGTTCTGAGTGGTCGTTCGAAACAAACGACCGAATGACCAGTTACGAGGAAGTTACTAAATTTTACCGCCTAGCTCGACGGACAATGCCGCCGCCTCACCCGGCACATAATCGGGAGGAAGCGGTCATCCTAAGGCAAATGCAAATCGGGTCACTCCTAGCCCTGGCAGTGCTACACGTCCTCCACCCAGACATTTACGCGAGTGATATGTGCAGTGTATGCCAAGTGGGTCCGGCGGACCAGTGGCACATCGTGGGACTGTGTCAGGTTCCCGACCGAAGCTCCATCCAGGACGTACCTGCCGGAACTTCAAAGTGCTGTGCAAAATACAGACAAGGACATTCAACTGTGGGCCGTCCAGCAGGCCCGGGGTGCGCTCGAAAAGCAGAAGCCTCACAACCCACCACAAACGGGCCAAATGAGGTAGTGCAGAGTAGGGCATAACCCCGGGTCGACGCTTGGCCAGCGTCAAGACGCTTTAAACGGTCGTTTGCCGGCTCCATAATAAAGTCATACATACATACATACATACATACATACATACATACATACATACATACATACATGCATACATACATACATACATACATACATACATACATACATACATACATACATACATACATACATACATACATACATACATACATACATACATACATACATACATACATACATACATACATACATACATACATACATACATACATACATACATACATACATACATTACATACATACATACATACATACATACATACATACATACATACATACATACATACATACATACATACATACATACATACATACATACATACATACAACCCCGCCGTGGTGGCGCAGTGGTTACGGCGCTCGACTACTGTTCCCAAGCACGCGGGATCGAATCCCGGCCTCGACAGCCGATTTTCGATGGAGGCGAAAAGCAAGGCGCCCGTGTGCTGTGCGATGTCAGTGCACGTTAAAGAACCCCAGGTGGTCGAAATTTCCGGAGTCCTCCACTATGGCCTCTCATAGCCTGAGTTGCTTTGGGACGTTAAACCCCACAAACCAAACCGAACCATACATACATACATACATACAACAGGCAAACTATGAGAGGTAAATGGTAGGAGAGGGCGGTAGACTTTCGCCCTTTTCTTCTTAAGAGACCGTCTAAATTCTAATTTCATTTTGCCATGTATGGCTCCCTTAGTGGTCAGGTCAGAGAAATTTGAAATGACGGACTACCTATGCAAACTGGACTGCCTACGTCCGGTTACTTCCATTCACAGCCACAAACATTCCTAGTCGTAAAGTATGTTCAACAACTCAAACAAAGGACATTATCTGGTAGAAGAAATTGTGAAATTACAAGAAATTACAAAGAAATTACAACGAGGGAGAAGAAGAAGAAGAAAATTGGCGTATATAACCGAAGCAGAAGAAGAAGCGTCCGTACCACGGGATATTTCGAATCGTCTCTTGCCGCCACTAGGCAGAAAATATTACACCATGGAACGTGCATGTGGCGGTGATACTCCGGCTCCTTCAGCTGTGGCCAAGCGAACACTAGGCCGAGGCCGAGGACGTGTTCAGCTTCCAAGCCTCAATGCACGAGTCTTCGGAATGGAATCACCGCAGCCGGCCCTCGAGCTACTACCCAGCGTTCGACTTTCTCAGACTCTGACAGCAACACAGGTACCTCAACCTTCACTCCATTCTGAGAACTAACCAAACCACATTTGAGAGCTATCATAGACCGCTCCCAGGAGTGCAGTCGTAAGCCAACGCTGCGTTGCATGAGAAATGGTGACCACAGAGACCTTTCTTTTTGTGGCATCCCGCTAACTGTGGCTCTATGCCGCAGGCAGCCCGAGTAGGTTATTAAGGGAAAAAACCTTTAATGGCTCATACTGTCGTGGAGAAAGCGCGTCCCGCTTTTGCGGCAGCTGTTACGTGGCGTTCCTTGGTTCTCGTTAAAGTGTGGCATTGCAGATGGCAGGAACGCTAGACGAGATGAGACTCCTGGAGGAAAGGCGGCGTATCTGTCACACGCTCTCCGATAAGCGTGCGTTTGAATGGTACGCCATCGCTCCTGTCGCGTGCCGTTCTTAGCGCTCGTTCAAGTGTGCGATTGCAGACGGCAGGAACGCTAGACAAGATGAGACCTCAGTCTTTTGCCTTTCACTACTTTAGTCGCTAAACTCCCTCGTATTATTAAGGCGATAGCCTTTTTTGGTTCATGCTGTCGTGGACAAAGTGTGTGTGCCGCTTTTGAAGCGTTCTGATTGGCCGAGGCGGGATGCGTTCTGATTGGCTGAGGCGGGATGTGTCGCTCTCATCTGCAATGCCACACATGAATGCGCGCTCTGTGAAACGTGGCTGTTCCTGGCCCTACGGGGCTGGGACATGTAGGTCAACGCCGCTTGCGGCGGCGGCTAAACTGGCACCAAATGTTTGCGGCGGCTGTCGCGTGGCGTTCCTTGGAGCGCTTTCAAATGTGGGATTGCAGATGGCAGGAACGCGACAGAAAATGATATTTCTGGAGGAAAGGCGCATTATCTTTCTCCGACAAGTGTGCGTTTGGATGGTACGCCATCGCTCCTGCCGCGTGGCGTTCCTTGGCGCGCGTTCAAGTGTGGGATTGCAGATGGCAGGAGCGCTAGACAAGAAGAGAACACAGGCTTTCTCCCTTCCCTTAGGGCGCGGTTCAGGTGTCCACAGCAACAGGTGTGACAGATACTGCGCCTTTTAGTGAACTGTATGGTATCGCCGTTTGCCGTATGTGTCCGCATTCTTGAGCCACAGTCTGCAAGGATAGCCATGTAGCAGGATGCCGGGGTTCCTATGGACCCACGCGCTGCCTCCCGCAACCTCCCGATAACTCAATTGCTCTCTTCATTTCTCGGACCACAAAGCTTCTTTCATGACAGCCAAGAACTGTTAGTGGAGTGTTTCTTGAAGGAATACGTGTGAAAAATTAAAAAAAGAAAGAAGTATGTAATTGTGCTTATGTGCCCCAGAAACTGCAGAGGAAGCGGCGATAGCACTAGCTATTACTAGTAGTAATGCTGACTTGATCTTCAGCGATTCCAAAACAGCCATCCGAAATTTGGCGAGGGGCAGAATATCTGTCACAGCGGCGCGATTGCTGAATCGGGCCACGGGGCGAGGGACTACGGAGGCGGAAATTGTATGGGTACCAGAACACTCTGGGAATCCTGGGAACGAGACGGCTCACATCAATGCTCGAGGTTTCGTCAGCCGAGTAGGTGAGCCGGACGTTCCGGGAAGGTCCACGAGAGATGGGCTGGTATCCTTTCATGACATTACTAATCATTTCAAACTTGAGCGGAGGATTTACCCACCCCCGGACAAGCAATTGGTTAAGGCGCAGGAATGCGTCTGGCGACGATTGCAGACTTTCTTCAACCCATACGTGTTGAGCAAAATCTACCCGGACATTCAGCCGGAGTGCAAATGGTGTCAGGAATTGGCAACCTATGACCACATATTATGGAGCTGTAGCATAGCACCGCCACCGGCGGATATTATGCGTGATCCTTCCCTCGAGCAGTGGGAGGCCGTGTTGGCCAGCTCAGACCCGGTCGTCCAGACCAGGGCCGTGGAGTGGGCCACCCAGGTCGCCGTCAGCCATGGTTTGATGGCCATCTAACACGGATTCATCCATACATGCTCTCTGACGAAAATAAGTTTTTCCATCCATCCATTGCCTCTATTGGTTCACGGGAAAGGAAAGGCGCAGTATTTGTCACATTTGCTCTGTGGACACCTGAACCGTGTCGTAAGGGAAGGGAGGAAGGTGGGAGTGAAAGTGGAAAGACAGAAAGGGGAGCCGTAGTGGAGGGCTACGGAGTAATTTCGACCCCCTGGGGATCTTTAACGTGCCCTGACATCGCACAGCACACGGACGCCTCTTCGTTTTGCCTCAATTTATCGAAAAGATGAAACAGCTGATGACCTGCGCTCAAATTTCGCATTAGGAAGTAACATAATCGTGGGCATTTTTTGTTGACTCCTCACTAAAGCTATACATGCCACGACTGGGACGCGAAGTCCCGTCCTTGTGTTCATTGTCTGCTCCGTTCTCACAGTAATTTGGAATATTGACACCATTTACCTGCTGTGCGCTTCCAGTAGTACAATAACTCCACCTAAAAATTCGTCGAATTTGTGCTACGTGACATATGAACATAAAGTGTTATGTGACAAATGAACATATACTACGTCAGGATCAAGCATGATAGATTATTGGCTAGGCCACTCCATTACTGAACCCAAATATGAGCACAATTAGTTTGCACTGTAGGTGAAAATCAATGAACCCATGTACTGTGCGATAAGATTGCATGTTTAACTACAGGTGGTGGATATTGCTGAAGGCGTTCACAATGGCGTCCCTATAGCATTAGTCGTGTAGAGACGTTAAATTCTGTTAAAGAACGCTGAAACTTTTTACATTCTGTCCTGCTACATTGCGACACGCTGAATTCTGATTTGTTGCCTTATTTGCCATGATAGGTTACACCAGCATTTCAAAGCGGCGGCCCTAAAATTGTAGCGGAACTGGAATGTTAAAGCGCGATGAGGCGAAAGCGTTTGTGGCGAAATGGTTGTTGTTGTGGCTTTAGGAAGAAGCAAAATAAAACGCACGGGCCTGCTACTGTCTTTGTAGCTGAGCCACCTACGATGCCTGATTGATTGATTTATAGGAAGGGAAAAAGTGGTAACTGTCTCACTTGTTTTCTTTAGACACCTCAACCGCGCCGTAAGGGAAAGGATGAAGGTGGGAGTGAAAGCGGAAAGAGAGAAAGAGGAGCCGTAGTGGAGGGCTACGGAGTAATTTCGACTACCTGAGGATCTTTAACGTGCGCTGACATCGCACAGCACACGGACGCCTCTTCGTTTCGCCGATTCGGAAGTGCGATTCTCCTGAACAGACCCGTCACTTGCGCGGCGTATGCGTTAGTTTCTTTACTGTTGTATCGTTGTACCCATCTGCTTGTAGAAACTGCCCCAGGATCCTAATTTGTTCGACTTTCGTCAATGTTTGGCCGTCTACTGTTATGTTGATGTATATCTGGCGTTTGCACCTGAGCGCCTTCGGTTTGTAAAGGGTGTTGCACAATTAGACGCGCGCTGTAGAATGCTTCTCCCAGCTAAACCGCGGAATCTTTGCAGTTCAGATTTCGCAGAGAAATCACATTTTGTCGCTAGTATTTTTTAATACTAAATTTGTTTGGGGTACTTGCCTGATTCGATCAGAAGAAGTCAGATGTTCCCATCGCCTGCGGCGGTGGCGACGCCAGACGAACTGCTGCCCCAGCGATGGGACTGGTGGTGCCACCTCATGCTGCTTACAACAACTTTGTAGCAGGAAAAGAGGGGGCGAACGTTTCTGACAGAAGGTTTGAGTTGTTGTAAGCAGCCTGAGGTGGCGCCACCAGTCCCATCGCTGGGGCTGCGGTTTGTCTGGCGTCGCCGCCGCCGCAGGCGATGGGAACGTCTGACTTCTTCTGATCGAATCAGGCAAGTACCCCATACAAATTTACTATTAAAAAATACTAGCGACAAAATGCGATTTCTGTGCGAAATCTGAACTGCAAGGATTTCGCGGTTTAGCTGGGAGAAGCATTCTACAGCGCGCGTCTAATTGTGCAACACCTTGTAGATAAACAGCCGATTTTGTGGAGAGCACAAGAGGCCCCTTTCGGCCCCGTAGGACACCGCGGTGACCGTCGCCGCCAGTTAAGTGTTCCGCGATGCTCGTCACTCCCCTGTGTGGCCCACAGGTTGAAGTCGTCCGCGTATATGCTGAATTTCAAGTTTTCCACCTTCCTCAGTTCTACCGGGACGTTTCGCATGGCAACATTAAAATAGGACGGGGACAGCACCGAACCGTGCGGCGTGACCCTGCTTCCTATTTTGACGGTGGAGGAATCAATGTCCTGAAACTTTATTGTTCTACCCGACAGGAAGGCTTTTACATACTCGTATGCCTTTTTTCCGACCCCCAAATCTTAGAGGCCAGAAAGAATCGCCGCGTGTTTTACGTTACCGAACGCCTTTGTCAGGTCTAGACCTAGTAGTATCCTCGCGTCCCTGGTTTCGCTGATGTGTCTCAAGCGGAGCATTACGTCCTGTGTGCACAGGCCGGGCCTGAACCCAACCATTTCGTGCGGCTACAGGTCGTTTAGCTCCATGAAACACGTTAGTCGCGTTTGGACTACACGCTCCATCAATTTTCCTATACATGACGTTAGAGAGATTGGTCGTAAGTTCTCTAGTTTCGGGGTTTGCCTGGCTTCGGTATCAAAATTACGTTTGCCGTCATACTGTTGTGGGAGGCGGCCTCTGTTCCATGCGACGCGCATGTATTTCGTGAGCGTGCGGATGAAGGTATCGTCCAAATTTCGGAGAATCTTGTTTGTGAGTCCGTCTGGGCTCGGAGTCAATTTTGTTTTTAGGCCTAATATTTAGGCGCAAACCTCCGCCTCCATCATCGGCGCGTCAAGGGCCTCTTTTGAGTGTCCTTCGTAATCCGGCAGGGGTAAGGTTTATTTGTTTCATACGTACATGTTAATTAGTTTCGCCATGAGTTCCTCGTCCGTGCCCTCGAACGCGTGTCTGGCTTCCGTCAGTCAGTCTTATGCCCGATTGAGTTTTCGAATTGTCAGGATCAAGTAGGTGTCTCAGTAGGCTCCACGTATTAGCAAGGCTCATGTTCCCTTCCATCTCGTCGCCCCTCCTACACCAGTTTTGTTCGCAAAGGTTTACTGCGTAATCTTCAATTTGTTTGTTATATCTTGCTATCCTTCGCCTAAGACTCCTGTTCCATCTGTGCGGCCGGAGACGCCTCTCCATGCCGCATTTCGCTTCCCACATATGGAGTTTGCTGTCAACCGTCACCGGCGCATCGTCCTCTAGAGGGTAGCGGTTGCTTTCTCGGCATGTTTTTTAAGCATCTCGGACCATTTTTCTGTTTTGGATTTCGTCTCCCGATTGCTGTTTTCCCTGATTTCCCTGTTTTCCCAATCGGCAATTTTAGGGTTTTTGAAGCAACGTGTTTTGATGCCCTTGCAGAGGGTGAGAGCCAGAACAAAGCGGTCGCTGCCGACAATATGAGCTGTGGTCTTCCAGAGCGCTTCTGCCGTTTTTTTCCCAAGGGTAGGGTCCGGGTTGTCTGCACAGACAGTGTTTCCCATCCTGGACGGACAGCTATGGTCCATCAGGATGGTGAGGCCGAGCTCTTGTATATAATCCCAAAGTTGCCTACCCTTGGGGTCGTGTCTTTTGTAGCTCCATTCTTTGTGGGTGGCATTGAAGTCTCCTGCAATTATAAGAGTATTGTTTCCTGCTGTTTTGATCGCTTTGCAGAAGAGGGCGCGGAAACGTACCTTTCTCTGCTGGGAGGTGCTGTACACGATTAAAATGAAGAGACTAGGCTCTTCCTTGCGACCAGTGATAATTTCTATTAATACAGCTTCGATGTCGCGGAAGTTGGTCGCATGCTCGACTACCGCTATGTTCCTTTTAACTAACGTGATGATGCCGGATTCCCTGCCCCCCCCCCCCCCCCCCCTTGGAACGCCTAACATCAACATAATTTGGGTAGAGCTTTTCCGGTTGTGATTTTTTTTGTTGTGGCTGTAGGAAGAAGGAAAAGAAAATTCACGGGCCTGCTACTGTCTCTGTAGCTAAGCCACCTCCGCTGCCTGATTGATGTTTTTTTTTCATTGATTTTATAGGAAGGGAAAGGCGCGGTAACTGTCTCACTTGTTTTCTGTGGACACCTCAACACCGCCGTAAGGGAAGAGAGGAAGGTGGGAGTTGAAGTAGAAAGAGAGAAAGAGGAGCCGTAGTGGAGGACTACGGAGTATTGTCGACCACCTGGGGATTTTTAACGTGCGCTGACATCGCCCACCACACGGACGCCTCTTCATTTCGCCTCCATCGAAACGCAACCGCCGAGGTCGGGTTCGAACCCGGATACTCCGGCACAGTAGTCGGGCGTCTTACACTGCACCACGCCGGCAGGGCCCTCCGCTGCCTACTGATTTTATTAAACTGATTTTATTTATAGGAAGAGAAAGGCGCGGTAACTGTCTCATTTGTTTTCTGTGGACACCGCAACCGCGCCGTAAGGGATGGGAGGAAGATGGGAGTGAAGGTGGAAAGAGAGAGAGGAGCCGTAGTGGAGGGCTACGGAGTAATTTCGACCACCTGGGGATCTTTAGCGTGCGTTTACATCGCACAGCACACGGACGCCTCTTCGTTTCGCCTCCATCGAAACGCAGCCGCCGAGGTCGGGTTCGGACCCGGGTACTCCGGCACAGTAGTCGGGTGTCTTACCACTGCACCACCCCGGCGCCTCGTCCGCTGCCTGATTTATTTATAACTGATTTATTTATAGGAAGGGAAAGACGCGGTAACTGTCTCACTTGATTTCTGTGGACACCGCAACAGCGCCGTAAGGGAAGGGAGGAAGATGGGAGTGAAAGAGGAAAGAGAGAAAGAGGAGCCGTAGTGGAGGGCTACGGAGGAATTTCGACCACCTGGGGATCTTTAACGTGCGCTGACATCGCACAGCACACGACGCCTCTTCGTTTCACCTCCATCGAAACGCAGCCGCCGAGGTCGGATTCGAACCCGGGTACTCCGGCACAGTAGTCGGGCGTCTTACCACTGCACCACCCCGGCGGGGCGTCGTCTTGCAGACAGAAACGAAGTTAGAGAAGAAAAGGAAGAGGGAGAGAAAGACGCGCGCCGCAACAACAGCCGTCGTCCACTACCGAAACGATGGCGGTTGCAATGACGGCCTACAACAGATAAAAATTCTGTGGCAGGCAAACCCCGCCACAGGCGGCGGTGACCTACCTGTCCCAGACCCATCAGGGGTGAACGGCTATAACTAAATGTCTTGCTTCGCTCTGCTCTAAGTGCTGTTGCAAGAGCGCTCGCTTTCGTTGGAAGCCGCGGCAGTCGCACTGCCACACCAGAATCTTCATTTTTACGGCGCTTGTAATTTTTGGTGCATTTGGGTCATCGTCTTTTGTAATGTAGTCAACCTCTCGGCGAAGGCGTTCTGCATTGCGGTGAATTGCGTCTGCATTTGATTTAAGCGGTGTGATGTCATACCAGACGACGGCGGCGGCTCCGTGACGAGCGCCGGCGTCCGCCAGCTATGCTGGCTGCTAGGCAACGGCTGAAGGCCATTCTTTGCCATTCGTGGCCAATGCAGGTTTCGCTACAATATGAATGTCTAAAAATCGTGTTGAGCACAGAGAATATAAGCCTATTGTGTGTACTAGGAAGCGGGTTTTATGAACGCCCTTTATTTGTGTCACAGAAGGCAAGATATATTTGCACTTTTTAAATTTGTAAACTATGTAAATTGATATATTGGTTTATAGAATATGCCATATCGCGGTGGCACAGTAGTCAATATTCTCGACTATTGCTATTATGTACGCGAATTTCTGCTGGGGCTCCAAGACGGCTGTTTCAATGGGGGAGAAACCGATAGGCTTCCGTGTAACGATGTCAGTGCAGGTTAAATTACACTGTAGCCCTCAACTATGCCACTTTCTCACTCTTTGAGTCCCCTGAGGCTTACGCGTTCTTCAGTGCAGATTCTGCAGGGGCCCCGGAAATGTTTGTTATAAAAAGTTAGAAAATTTTCAATATCTGTCCCACTTGTGGTGTATGCCTGAACGACCCAGACAGGAATTGGAGGAAGGTGGAATGAAAGAAGAAAGAAAAGGCGTAACGGGAGGCTTTGTAATAATCTCGACTACCTGCGGATCTTTAAAGTTCACTGACATCGCACAGCGCGCGGTCGCCTTGGCGTTTCGCCTCCACCGAAATGTAGCAAATCTTTGTTGAAATTTCCTTCGCATTGGGCGCGAATCTGGGGTCTACACTATAAAATGACATATCCTGTGTACGTCGCCGAGCGGACCTAGAGGTTAATTCCCCATAGCAGTGGGTTTGGTGCACCATGTTCTAGCCCCGACCGGGGAGCAAAGAGAGTGTACTCTATGGCGTAAGAGTCTAGGGCAGATGGAAATGCCCCTAATCGTAGCCGCTGTTTGGACAAAAGCGGCCGTGGAAGAAGTCGTACAAATGTTTGAAGGAAACAACAAGCGGCCCTACTCGCTCTGCGAACGCCGACCACCAACTTCGACAGCCGATCAGGAGACTGATTATCACAAAGTTCGACAGCTGGCGACGAATATGATCATCACAAATTTGAAGAGCAGGTTAACAGAAACACTAACACAAACTTCAGCAGACCAAGTTAGCATCCCACTAGGCTTTCGCCTTCATATGTTATAGGTGTATTCAAGCCTCGCAATTTATTAATAATGCGTAAGTATTGTATGGCTATGTAGGCGGGTTTCTCGTGGTCATGAGCTTATCGTTGCTGTAAAAGAGTTAGTGGTATATCGGAAAATGAATGGTACCATCATATAGAGTGTCAAGTATAGGGGTGCCAGTTGCAAAATGGTTCAGTACTTATATAATTACAGCTATTTTATTCAGTAATACATCGAAATAGCCGGGAGGAGTAATGTAGACGTCGAAGGAGTCACGCTTTGCTTGATTTGTGTGGTCTAACGTTCGAAAGCATCAGAATAGGAGAGATGCCGCAGTGGACAACTCCGGTAAATTTCGACCACCTGAGGTTATTTAGCGTGCACTCACATCGCACAAGGGGCGCCTAGAAAAGCGACCGTGGTATTCGACTTCATGTGACCTAGTCCTAACTTCCTGCACCGGGAAATTTGAAATGTTTGAAATTGAACGAGTGGTTAAGGCCATCATTTGCGTGCACTAATGGGTGGCAATGGTTAGAAAGTGCGTAGAAATGTAATCAACGAACTGCAGTCTGAAAATTTCCGCGATCACTGCAGAATCTGCAGATCCTTTACACAGAATATGTAGATTGTGCGGCAACGCACTGCAGAATCTACAGTGCAAAAATGCGAAAGCCTGAGCATTGCTGCTGCACATGGTATATCTCGCGCCCCTCATCGAACACAACCAGCGTTCCATTGAAATCATGAAAGTTCCATGTATAGGCACTGTATCTTTCACTGGCTGAATCCCTCTGACACATCTCGATTCCGACACAGCAACCCTCCGGGTTAGGCATTTCTCCTGTGCAGCATCTGCAGTTATCTCGGAACATTTTTAGAGTGCAGCCCTTTGGCGCCCGTTACTGCGTTTTGCGTCGTCGTCGCCGTTGACCTCGTAATCGGTGACGTCAACGGCTATGACATCATGACATGTTGCGACTTCATCATGATGCCACATCCAGCCGTGTCTAATAACCGGAAGTGACATTGAAGTCCATCCGGTCATGACATGGCTGGTGATGACGTCACCAAAATATTCAGGCATATTCTATGGGAGTGCACAATAGCTAGGACGAAATAGCGGAGTCTTTCAGAGTTTTGCAGCTGGAAATATTAGGTCGAACGACCACGGGCAGAACTATACTCGAAATATTAGGCCTGCAGGTAGATAGGGGACTACGAGAAAAATCAAGTATCCCACAGGAGTGCCGAGAAAATCTAATCATTCCCCCCTCCCTCGTAACATGCATCCCCTATTCAACAGAGAGGAGGGAGAAGAGAGCAGAAGCACTAATCAGACGCTTCGATTCGATGGACAGCAAGTCAGTTGCGTACGTGGAAGAGGCAAGTGGCAAAACGGGGGCGGCGATCGCCTCGGTGCTCGAAGGCCGAGGTGCCCTGGTGTCTGCCGCCACCCTCAGAAACCGCAACGCCGAAACGGCTGAAGAAGTTGCAATTGCGCTCGTTTACGAGAGAACGCAAGCCAATTTCATAATCAGCGATAGCAAAATGGCTATTTAGAATTTTGGAAAGGGTAGGGTCTCGCCGGAAGTGACAAAGATTCTGGCCAGTAAACGACTAAATAAGAAAATCCGCTTAATTTGGACCCCTGCACACAAGTCTTTTCCTGGCTACGAAGCGGCCTATAAGTAAGCCCGTGCTCTCTACCTCCGGGTAACTGTGGAGCCGCCCAACTGCCGGACAATGGACGAGCGTCTGCAAAATACACGGAGATTCTTCAAAATTACAGGTTAAGCAGGAGACTGGTGCCACCACCGGATAAAAGTCTATAAAATAGGGAGGCAGTCGCATGGCGGCACTTGCAATCTGGGAACTTTCTAAACCCGGGCTGGGCATATTATGTCCAGCTGAACGGTAGAAAAAACGATAAATCCAAGCACTGTAGGGAGAGAGGAACCCTCGACCATATAATCTGGGACTGTGCGCTTCCCAGGGGCTAAAACAAACATAAATTGCAGAGAAGCCTGGGAAGCCCTGCTGCAGAGCGAGGTCTCTGCAACAAGGCATCCGCCTGCGGAAGAAGCCGTGAAAAGCCAAGACCTCTTAGCATGCTTCTGATCGCGGAAGCCTCTGCTCCCGTCCCTTAGGCCTGCGTGCCGGGGGCGGGTATTGAGGGCTTCCTTATCTGGTGGAAAAATAAAGTTATCACATCACATCATGCATATACGATGCTGAACCCGCCGGTTGTTCGATCCAGGCATCCGCGAGGCGCTTTCGTTTGGCGCTTCCATGAACTCCGCACCACAGAGCATATAAAAAAGACGCATTACAGCAGGCATCAGTGGCGTTTAGGATTGTTTGACAGCATAGGAAGGATGCAGTATCTGTCAAAACTCTGCACGGGCACCGTTACCGAGCTGTAAAGAAAAGGGGAAAGGTGGCACTGAAAAATTAGAGAAAGTGGTGCTGGGGCGGGGGGTAGTTCAAGGCTTCCGGCGACACCAAAGCTTCCTTCACTACTGCCAAGAACTGTTAGTGGAGTGTTTCTAGAAGGGACATGCGTGAAAAAGTGAAAACAAACTCTTATCTGTAATTGTACATATATGTTTCGCTTGAAATCTGCCTCAATCTATCGAAAAGGTGAAACAGATGATGAACTGCGCCCAAATTTCGCATTTGGAGGTAGCTGATTTGCCAGCAAATTTTTTCGACCTAAAGTAACCTCTCGGCGCCTAAACTCAAAGACCACAACCATTAATCTTCTAATAGAACGTAACTACATAAGCTCATTCAGGGGAAGATTTATTAATGCCTAAGCATTGTATGGCTATGTAGGCGGGTTTCACATGGGCGTGGCGTTGTTGGAGCTGTAAAAGGGGAACTAGTTGGTATATCGGAACAAGAATGTTGCCATCCGATAGTGCGTCAAGGAAACGTGTGCAGGTGACAAAATGGTTGATGTGGGTAGATTAGGTAATCGAAGAGGCCATTAGGTGGTTTAGAATAAAGGAAAGACCCAGCATCTGCCATCCCAGGAATCCCGCTGACACATGTCGCGGACAAACACAGCAACCCTCGGGCTTACGAATTTCTCCAGTGCAGATACAGCAGTGATCTCCAAATTTTACTCTAGCTTATGCAACTCGTCCAGTTTGAAAACATCCGGCGTAGTAGTACCAGTCATATCAGTAGGTACAGTGTGTCGGAAATAATTGCTTTCTGCGTAATGTGTCGCGTGAATGCGACCTGTACGTAGGTTTGTGGATCATGTGAAAGATAGCGTGAACAACAAGTCCATACCTGGCGATAACGGGGAATATTTAATATATTGTCACATTAGGCGGACTCGGAGTCGTTGGCGACTTACTGCGCTCAGGCCTATGATGACTAATCAATGTTCCAGATTGATTGAATAAACTTTATTGGGAAAACTTGGGGTTAAGGGTAGGGGGTTAGGAAAGAGCAGAAGTCGGCGGTCCTCTGTCCAGGAGCCCATTGGCTTCAGCAGTTTCTCTGGCCCGCTGTACCAGCATGAGCTGATGCTGTGCATCCGACTCGGCGAGAAGGTCTTCTTACTGCTCAGGACTGGGGCTAGCTATTTAAGGCATTATGAGGCTTGCCCTACATCCCCATATTGTGTGGTATAGTGTAGCAATATCTCCGCACCGGACACATTCGCTTTTGTATTGTGTTGGCCATATCTTGTGGTACAGGGTTATGTGTTTGTTTGTAGGTGTAGGTGCAGTGGTGGCGTAGCGGGAGAACATCCGCCTCGTATGCAAGAGGACCGGGGTTCAAATCCCGGTGCCGCGCATTTTCCACCGGATTTAAAAAAAACATCCGCGTGTCGATGAAATTGCATAAACAGGTTTGGGGTGCGACCTGATGCGGGTGAACGCCTCCGGCAACGCACTCCCTCACCAGAACAGGAGTTCGCCACCCTCGTGCAGTAACTGGCCGCAACCTCTTATGATTGATTCCACAAAAGCCAGGTAGCCCTTGGCTTGTTGCGGCCTCTTCCGCCAGATTGATGGTGCGGTGCTGGATCGCAGGGTCCGCGCTTCGCAGCAGGGTATCCCAGGCTTCTCTACTTGTAATATTTTGCCCTATCCCTGGAGATTGTGGGCATTCCCAAATCAGAACTGTGACGTAGCAGGGGGGTGCTAAGAATTCCTGGCTCCGCTGGATAGGCAGCCATTGGAAACTGACCCTGGGAACGTTTAACGCTGGAACCCTAGCTAGTGAAGCTAATTTAGCAGTGGGTTGGGGGGGGGGCGGTTAGAGGAACTAGAGGGTATGAAATAGGATGTAATAGGGCTTAGTGAGGCTAGGAGGCCGAATGAGGTTTATACTGCACTGAAGGATGCGCATGTACCGTGTTATCGAGGTTTACCGGAGAGGCGACCGCTAGGAGTAGGTTTCCTTGTCAATAAGTATATAGCGGGTAATATAGATGAATTGTATAGTATTAATTCTAGGGTGGCACACATCGTAATTAGGCTTAATAAGCGGTATAAACTGAAGGTTGTACAGGTCTATGCACCTACATGTAGTTATGAAGACCAGGCGGTTGAAGGCTTCTACGAAGATGTAGAATCAGTCATGCGAAAAGTAAAGACACAGTATACTGTACTAATGGGCGACTTCAATGCCAAGGTAGCAAAAAGCAGGCAGGAGACCAGGCAGTAGGTGACTGTGGCATAGGTTCTAGGAATAGCGGTGGGGGAGTTACGAGTTGAATTTGCAGAGCGCAATAACTTAAGAATCATGAATACCTTTTTCAGGAAACGGAACAACCGGAATGGACATCAAAAAGTCCTAACGGAGAGACTGAGATGTAATTGAATTCATACTGTGTTCAACCCCCGCCATTATGCAAGATGTAGCGGTAATCGGGAAAGTGCGATGCAGTGACCACAGGATGGTGAGGTCCCAAATAAGGCTAAATCTGAAGAACGAACGCGAGAGATTAGTAAGAAGGAAACCCATCAACGAATTAGCGGTGTGGGAGAGGGCAAAAAAGTTCAGGATTTCGCTATAGAATAGCTGTTCAGCTCTAACCGAGGATGGCGACATTACCCTAGAAGCAATGAACAATAACTTTAAAGATAACATTACTGAGTGCGCTGTAGAATTTGGCGGTAGGATAGTTAGAGCGGATACCAGGAAGCTGCCTAAGGAGACGAAAGATTTGATTAAGAAGCGCTGGAGTATGAAAGCTTTCAATCTAACAGACCAGATAGAATTGGCTGAGATATAAAGGCTAATCAATAAGCGCAGGGTGGCCGATATAAGGAAGTATAACGTGGAGACTATTGAGCGTGCTGTAAAGAACGGGGAAGCCTTAAAGCGATAAAGAACAAATTGGTAATAGGTAAAAAGCAGACGTATACGATAAGGGAAAAGGCTGGCAACGTCATCACAAATATGGACAATATAGTCAAAGTAGCCGAGGAGTTTTATAGAGATCTCTACAGTAGCCAAAGTAGTCAGGATTGTAATGAGATTTGCGGTAAGGAAAAACAGTCAGATGTTCCACCAGTGACTAAGGACGAGGTCAAGAAAGCATTAGAAACTATGGCAAGGGGAAAATCAGCTGGAGAGGATCAGATAACTACAGATTTGTTGAAGGACGGTTGGGATATCGAGCTAGAAAAACTGGCCACCCTGAATACGCAGTGCCTGGTGTCATTGACAATACCGGAACCATGGAAGAATGCAAACATTATCCTCATTCATAGGAAAGGGGACTCTAAGGACCTTAACAATTACAGACCAATCAGCTTACTGTCTGTTACGTATAAGCTATTTACTAAGGTAATCGCTAATAGAATCAGGACATCCTTAGACTGCAATCAAGCAGAGGATCAAGCAGATTTTCGGAAACGGTACTCTACTATAGATCATATCCATACCATCAACCAGGTGATAGAAAAATGCTCGGACTATAACCAGCCCTTATACATAGCATTCATTAATTACGAAAAATCATTTCACTCAGTTAAAACCTCGGCGGTGAGAAATTAGGGGGTAGACGAGCCGAGCGTGAAAGTGCTGGAAGATATATATATAGTGGCTGCACAGCAACCGTAGTTCTGCACAAAGAAAGTAACAAAATTCCCATCAAAGAAAGAAGTTAGGCAAGGAGACAATCTCCCCAGTACTATTCACAACTTGCTTAAAGGAAGTATTCAGAGACATTTAATGGGAGCAGTTAGGGATAAGAGTAGATGAAGAATACCTTAGGAATCTGCGATTTGATGATGACATTGCCTTGCTAAGCAACTCGCGGGATGAACTGCAAATAATGATTGATGACCTAGACAGGAAAAGTAGAAAGGTAGGCTTGAAAATCAATATGCAGAAGACTAAGGTAATGTTGAACAGCCTCGGGAAGGAACAGGAGTTTACATTAGGTAGCGAAGTACTGGAAGTAGTAGGCGAATATGTCTACTTAGGACAGGTAGTAACCGAAGATCCGGGCCATGAAAAAGAAATAACAAGGATAAGATTGGGATGGAGCGCATTTGACAAGCACTTGCAGATTATGACTAGCAGCTTGGCGGTATTCGTCAAGAGGAAAGTATACAACAGTTGCATCTTACCTGCACTCACCCATGGGTCTGAAACGTGGAGGCTAACCAAGAGGGGTGTACCTAAGTTGAGGACGACCCAGAGGGCTATGGAACGAAAAATAGTAGGCGTAGCATTAAGAGATAGGAAGCGCGCAGAGGGGGTCAGAGAAATAACTCAAGTTACCGACATTCTAGCGGAAATTAAAAAGAAGAAATGGACATGGGTGGGACATGTAGTGCGAAGAGAGAATAGCCGATGGTCGCTTCGGTAACAAATTGGATTCCAAGAGAAGGAAAGCGTAGCAGGGGGCGGCAGAAAGTTAGGTGTGCGGATGAGGTTAGGAAGTTCGCAATGGGCAAGTGGATGCAGCTAGCACAGAACTGGGTAATTGGAGAAATATGGGAGAGGCCTTCGCCCTGCAGTGGGTATAGTCCGGCTGATGATGATGATGATCAAAGGTAGTGGCTTTTTCTTGGCTTGTCATGTGGAAGTGCGTACTTTCTACGCCTCTCCCTAGACTCTCGTTGTTTCCCCGTATGTTGTGTGTGGTGTTGTGAAAGGCTCTACCGATGGCTCCGCCGACCGGCTAGTGAAATCTCGGACCAAGACATCTACTGTAATGTTAACGTCCACCTCAGCGTCCGGGACCCAAATAATCGTGTGTTGCTTATTTGGGTATGTTTCTTCTGGCCGGCCTATGCGATGAATCCTGTTGTTTTGGAAGGTACGACAGGCAAGGCTTTTGAGTCCGACACTATCCAGTAACTGTGCTGTCTTCGGTTTGCTTCCGAGATTGCTAGGGTTAATGTCACCTTTTCCGCTGTGCGGATACGTTTGGTTCGAATACTTATTTCGTATATGAGCTTGCCTCGTGAGTGAGTGACCGCGGCTGCGGTCGCCTTTCTGCCTTTGTACCTCGCTGCGTCGACGTACATCACAAAATGTTTTGTGTTCAGGTGTTTGTCAAGGGTTTTGGCACTTGCATTTATTCTGCCATTATAATTGACAGGGTTCATATTTCTGGGCAGTGGTCTGACCGTGAAAGTGTCCCTGCTGTCTGGTTCAATATTTGTGGTTTCTGCGCTATTGTCGTCTTTTCGGGTATATCCGAGTTTCGAAGTGAGAGCGCGGCACGTCTTGGTCTGTTGTCTTCTGATGTGCCAGTCGAGCATAACTTCACTATGTTCTTCGAAGGTACAGTGCATGCCCAGAGTGTCAAACGTGCTTTTAGAGGCATGTGGTGGCAATCCTAGAGCCAGTTTGTATGGCTTTCTGATTAGCACGCTTATCTTGTTCCTTTCCGTCCTGTTTGTATTAAGATATGTGAGTCTGTAGATAGAGCGTGGGATGACGAGGGCTGTCACTATCCGCATTGCGTCTTGTTCATTTATCCCCCTTCTTTAGTTTGTTATCCTGCTTATCATTCTAGAGATTTGATTGGTCACAGTGGTAACATATTTGATCGTGTGATCACGCTCGCCTTCTTGTAACCACAGCCCTAGTAATCTCGTTTTGTTGTGTGTTGAGTCGGGTTTCCGTTCATGATTATGTCGATGTCCAGTGGTTTGTACCTGCCAGAGTGTGATCTTTTGTATAATGATTTCTCCGGTGAGCACTGCATTCCGCTAGAACGAGCGAAATCCTCAAGTTCTTGCGCAGCCAGTTGTAGCCGTTCTTTTTTTTCCCCAGTGGACCCTCTCTGGGCCCATACTCTTACATCGTCTACGCAGATTAGATGTTCTATGTGTTATATGTTCCTGAGTCGTCTCGCTATCCCTGTCATGGCAATGTTGAACAGTATTGGAGACATAACTGATCCTTCTGGTGTGCCCTTCGGGGTTTTTCTCCTTTCTGACCGTATGTTATTAATCCCAATGATGGCTGCTCTGTACATTAGGAAAGCTTTGATATACTTAAAGGTCTTTCTTCCACACTTTGTTGCCGAGAGTTCCCCGAGTATCGCTCCGTGGCTATTGTTGTCAAATGCGCCCTTCAAATCTATGGTCAGTATGATGGTCTCATTTCTTGCCTTTATTCTGATTATGATAGCCTTCTTTAGCTGCAGTAGGACGTCCTGTGTAGAGAGCCAGGGCCTGAAGCCGAACATCGTGTGCGGAAACAGGTCATTGTCTTTCATAAAGCTTCCCGCGCACGAGGTCAGTGAAATGGATGCGAGTCCATCCAGATTAGGTGGTTTGCCTGGTTTGGGGATCATTATGATCTCCGCGTGTCTCCATTCCTCAGGCACTAGGTTTACCACCCAATACATCTACAAACAATATCTTAAGTGCAGGGGTTTCCAATACCCTTGAAGAGCTCATTGAGGCTGTAACCACCTCGCAATACGAGAGACTGTTGCGCAGTCGCAAAATTTTGGAGAAACTGAGCTATGAGCCGCAAGCATGCTCCAGACGTACAGACAAGGTTTCTAGACAGGTTAGGGACAAATTAAATATACCTCCGCTCCCCATAAGCATGCGTGCCGTCCACCATGAGAGCTGAAGGAGTGATACAGCAGCAGCGCTGCAAGCCCGTTTTGCGAGCAGACAGGCATCGAAACTAAAATCGTCTATAGTCAGGCAAGTCGTTCAAGCCAGACACATATTAGCAATACTGTTTTGTTAGGTTGCCTTCTCGTCCTTGTCTCCCTTGCACATGACTTCTGATATATATATATATATATATATATATATATATGCGTAAGAAAAAATAGAACTTTCTTCTTTATTAATTCGAAAGCATTACTTCGCTATGTTCACAGATTTCTGTCCGCAGACCGCATCAGCAAAATCGTGTCCTCAGCAGTAGTGAGTAATTGAGATGTGGTGCAGGTTATTCAGTTGTGTCAATCGATGAAAATTGACGTATTGATGTGTCCGGAAAAATATTTAAGCCAGTCAGTTAATTAGGTATATATGTAGAGGCAAAAATGTAAAATTAAAGGCGAAAATGGTCCATTAGCTAATGGCTTGGCGCCACATTTGAATGTGCCAATTGCTAAAAAATAATTACGTCAGTCAATTAGGGTGACGTCAAGATGTATAAAATACTAAATACGTAACTAATTAACCAATCAATTAAGGTGATGCCAAGGATTTGACGTCATGCAACCTAAGTCGAGGAAAAAAAAAGCATAGGAAGGGATTGGCGTGCAATTTGAAAGTACCAAAAACTAAAATAGTTAGGTCAATCATTTAGGGTGGCGTCAGGGATGTGACGTCACGCAACCAAAAGTAGAGCTTAAAATGGCATAGAAAGGCATTGGCGCGAAATTTGAAAGTACCAAAGACTAAAATGGGTAAACAAGAAGTGAATTATTGTGACGTAGAGGATGTAACGTCACGCAACCGGATGTAGATCTGGAAGATGGCATAAGAAGGGATGTACGCGCAATTTGAAAGTAGCAAAGACTAAAATGGATAAACAAGAAGTGTCTTAAGCAACTTCAAGCAGCATCCATGCTTTCGTATTACTGCAATGCAGATTGTGTAGTTCTCTTTTTGTGAACTTCATATGTGTATATATATATATACTGTACTTGTTGTATTTATAACTACTGTACGGTGCAGGAGGCTTTATAAGTCCCACCTCTGACGTACCAATGTCTCCGTGCAGGTAGGGCCACTCACTTTCAGCAGCAGAAATGGACACGTTACACACCACGAGGGTGGTCTGCCGGTCACCATCGCAGCGCGCTCCGCCCAAGGAGGACCCTTAACCAGAGCGACACCAACAAGTCTGCAAGAACATAGTGCGTGCTTTGAAACATGGTGTAGGTGCGGTTAGTACATTAAATGATTGACACTTGATACAGGGGAATATTTGCGGCGCTTCTTAGCAACCAATGTGTGAAAACCTAACATTTTATGTATAACTCATCATTGTGTGGTAGTTGAGAATTCCTTTTAAATATAGAAGAAGACGTCCAGTTGTTATTACTGCTTTGATATCACCAGATAAAGGCTAGTTCTTTTCGCGTGAGTGCTGCAACCCATCAATCTCATAAAGCAAGGAGATGACACCACTACCAAAACGCACACGACATAGTTGTCAGAATACACTCCTCAGCGCTTTTTTTTTAGGGCGATTGTCTTTCTAGGCTTACGGTTGCGTCTGTGGCCGTTTGCCCGGAATGTCCGCCGCATGACATTACAAAGGAACAATCTCTCTCCTACGGGAACCCAGCCACTATACCTTCGGATATATCCGAATGGGCTGCATATTGAAAGCAGTCTAATGGGCACAATGACAGAGATGACAGAGATAAAGCAGAGCAAACGATGACACCATAATTTCGCTATTAATGTAGAGTGGATTTAAATGTTCTATATGCTGGCAGCTTGTGGGACCTATAATACAAGTAAACCAAACAGACAATT
This sequence comes from Amblyomma maculatum, assembly GCF_055883805.1. Classification (NCBI taxonomy): domain Eukaryota; kingdom Metazoa; phylum Arthropoda; class Arachnida; order Ixodida; family Ixodidae; genus Amblyomma; species Amblyomma maculatum. Next base: position 123,796,983 of record NC_139346.1, read on the forward strand.
AAGCGCTTTTCACCATTCAATTGTTTTCAGCCACGTTGAAAGTCCTTTGCAACGTAGCCTCTATACCCTATACACCATGTATAACCTTCATGCCCAAATCGTTTAAAATTAAAAAAAAAGTTTTTCCTGTAATATACAGGAAATGGGCCTCGGGCGAAAAACTATAACGATAGCTTGAGAGATGCCCGAGGCCCAGTAAAGGCAGGGCAACAAGACGTGTGAAATCAGGGCGAACAAATACATATATAACATAAAAATTACAAACCAGTGGAAGAGCATAATTATACAAATGAAACAGCAAATTAAAACCTACCACATTGGATTAACGGCCAACAATTAACTAACAGTATGCACGCAACATGGCAAAACGTAATGAAAATGAAGTTACTATTCATGTGGTAATGTTCAAGGCAAGGAACGGAAAGTACAGAAAGACAGTACGGAATTGATGAAAAAGTACCTAATTGAGGCGGTAAAGATGCTCTGGTTCTTTATGCGCTATGATTTAGTATGCATGGTAAAGTAAAACGAAGGCTCTGGTTACCGTATAACGTCCTCGTTCGAGAAACGTCCCTTATTTGTTTACTTCTTGTGTAAAAAAGGTTTACGTAAGGCTTCAGTCCAGCAATATTCTTCAAGAAGTCGGTTAAGCATTGAGGTGACAATATAAGGCAGTGAAGTAAACGATACTCAAACATTGTATGCACACGATGAAGCCTGTATTGCGGAAATAATGTTCGCGTGTGGGCAGTGCAGTATGCACCAATAATCTAATAACCTTCTTTTGGAGACCCAGTATGGTGTTCAGATTTGTTTTGAATGTTGTAGCCCAAACGAGGTGGAAGTAGCTCATGTGTGATTGAATTGAAATCGATATCAATTTACTTACCATAGTTTTTCACTGCAGCCACTCAGACATACACAAAAAAAGTTGGTGCCTTCCAATCCATTAACAAATGTTGGATGAAACAGAGCAGCCATAGCCTGAAATTTCTCGAAGTGGCGACGGGGCTGAAAATATTCATGCATGGAACTCGCAGGTGACGGCGATGCTCCATCTTTGGTCACTGTCGCCAAGCGAACACTAGGTAGAGGCCGAAGGCGTGGCAGGACCTCGTGTGCTGCAGCGCCGGTGTTCGAAGTGAGTACACAACAGCCGTTACTCAAGAGGTTCATGCTGGCCGACAGACACACTTCCACGAGTGTGGCAGCAAAACAGGTACCCCAATGATCTGTCATTCCTAAGATTTATGGAAATCAGAATTGTGAGCTATGAATTGTAGTTTTGATGGTCAGATGCATTAGTATCAAAATTCTGTAGCGTGAAGCTTACTGCATGCTAAGCCTGTTTGTGTTGTTTTGGAACGGCATCTGTGCTTTTATACCGTAGATAACCACAGGCAGATATATTTTGTGAACTTTGGATCCACGTTCCGAATGCCGGAACTCTGACGCTGAAACTCCGTGCTTGTGCACGTTGTCTTATGTCGCGTTCATCGTGATGTAATCGAACCCGGAGACCGTTTACTTTCTGCGCACTTCCAAATGTACTCTCATATATACAGTTGCCAAACATCAACTTTGCGGTACAAGACGCAAGCTGAATATAGTATTGTGGGCTTCACCATGGCCGCTCTTATTTTTATATATATTATATATAAATATTGGGGTCTCAAAAGACAGAAGGCAGCTTCGCCACTGTACACAAGTGATGCTATGCATCCAGTGCTCTTTGCAGTGTTCTGGACTGTTGATTCGTACTAGTTTTGGTGTCTCGCAATCACCAACATCACCACAGAAGTTATCTTGACGCAAAGATTGGTAACTGGAAAGACAGGAAAGACAGGTGGGAGGGGAGAGGGCTGTGAGAATACTACAACTCACAAAAAGTAGAGATGCAACAGATTGTAGCCTCGCAGTAACCGGCATGCGCTTATGCCGGCTGTCGGGGAAGACAAGAAATGATGATCGAATTTCTTTTGCCAGATCAATTTGTTTTGAAGTGATACAAGCCAAAATAAGGCGCTACTATAAATAGTACTTACTGGCGACCGTTCTAAGCTGGCAGCGAAAAAAATATAACTCAATATGCACTCTTTTTGTAGCCCTATATATTGCCGCTCGCTCCATCAAAATTGAGCACCTGGTTTGCCGCCTATTCGTTTGAGTGAACCTATTTAATTTCTGTTCCTAATCCTTCAATACAAAACCCAGAGCTTATAAGGTACTGGACTAAAAGAAGATTTCTGAATCGATCACTTTAAAGTTGAACTGCACTGAACTTCTCATTATTGACGCGTGAGGTGACTCTAACAGCTTCGTTTATGCCGTACCGACGCTTTCGCGCAGAATGGGCCATGCTCATGCAGCGGCAACACCGGATATTTTGCACCACACGAGACTGGTCGGCCAGTAACGCCTACAGCGTGCACAGTCCAAGATAGGACTCCAACGAGCGCGAAAGCATCGAAGCAGCAAGGCAAAGACGATGGCGTCAAGTTGCCTGATGGGAATTATCCCAACGTCAACGTTGCGATGGCCATCCCAGGTAGGGGCTTTGAGTTATTATATGAATGATGTGGACGTTTAAGGCTTGTATACGTGTTTTTCTTTCGCGCTCGCAGATTAAATGATAGTCGATTGGCTTGTGACCATACAGTACATGAAAAGCTAACATTTTATACCTTACACCATTACTGTGTTCTCACTGAAAAAATATTTTGAGTTACAGGCGAAGACGTTCGTTTCTTTTTTCTTTCGAATAAAGCCGACTAAATAATTATTCAGAGGGCGCGGATACTTCAACTAATCAGTTTCATTCCGCCAGCAGATTAAGCCGCTACCGAAGGGTCAAAGGCAACGGTAAGAGCATGCAATGCTCTCGGTACTTTTAATACGAATGGGCTATATCGCAACGTCTATCCGGGCTTTCAGGATGTGAGCAAAGGATAACTCAACCTTTGCCTACCTGTAAAAAAATTATTACTACATTAAGTGTCCACAAAGATGCTCACAACTACTGAGCCTTTCTTTTCATGTATACCAATTACTAATAAAAGCATTAGTACGGCATATAATGGGATAAGCATTGATTATGGCAATCAGTATCAAATAAATAAAATAATAATTCATGATAATAATGGAACGAAATAAAAAATAAAAACAAAACTAAAGGTAACTAAACATCTTTTTGTGCGCCATAGTTGCCTGCATAGGCGCACCACGCAATTGCTACGGTACGTGAGACCACGCCATGATGGCAAGTGAGCCGGATCCTTCCACTCCCCCGCCCGAAGAAGCGCGCCATGTCTGGCTAGCTGAGTTGGAACGGAGAAAAGAGGCCTGTACGTGACCACGTTGCCTAACGTATGTGTATCGTAGAGCGTAACCAAGTCTAAACTTCTTTTTTTTATTGCGCAAGGTAAATATATTGGGTTTAAATATATTGATACAGGCCTGTGGCAGTAATGAATGCCAACAGCTCTCGGTGGTGTGGGCCATTTGTCCATACCCCTGTGTCGGGCGGTCTGGTAGGGTGGTAAGAGTGGCTTCTAAGGTGTGTTTTTCGGGCCACGGGAAGACCAGGACAAGTTGTTAGGAAGTGGTCTAGTGTGGCCTCCATAGCAGAGGCTGGGCAGAAAGGGCAGTTCGTGGGAGCAGTCCGGGTGGTACAGGAAGATTTTACAGAAGGCGTTACGCAGCACCCACGCGGATTCTCCGCAGCGCCACCTCCTCCGCCGGGAAGGTTTGATCCACACGGTGGAATTAAAGCACGCGTGGAGCGGCGAAGAAATTCTTTTGCAGGCACTACGGCATCTCCCGCGGACAACTTTAACATAGGCAGATGATATGTCACTTTCTGGGAACAGGATGCATCATCAGTTTCTGTGAGACGGAGCGTAGTGTGGGGAGCCCACACCACACGTACAGGGCAAGAATATGTTCGCACAATTCTGCAGGTATCATTGATGATGTCGAAGGTATTAGCTATACTCCGTAATGCTCGGACTGCTTGGCTTGATTCTGTATGCAAGATCAGAATGGTCGGGGGTGCAGCATATAGGCTGTCTGCTAATGTAGACAAACCGTCGCGAATGGCAATGAGTTCTGCTATTAGAGAAGGAAGGTGCGTTGCTTCTGTTCTATATGAACATATGTGGCGTATTTAAGGAAGAAATTTACAAATGAGGGTAGTATGTAAAACCTCGTAACCAGTGCTTGCGTTTACATAAGCTTGAAGTGCCCCTGTAGTGTCTGTGTAATGATCTGGCTCAGCTTCTTGCACCGAATGTTGAACTCGGCAGTTTTCTCGTAGCGGACGGTTGTTTGTCATCTGTGGTCTATTCCATGGAGGTTCTGAAGGCGTTGCTTCAAGCAGTGTACAAGACGAATCAATATAATGCGCTAATGCATACGCTGCAGGAATAGCTTCACGCTTCAGGTGGCGCGCTGCACGACGCTGCTCGACGAGCTCATCAATGGTGTTCTTCTGGGCCTCCGCTTGGAGAGTGGGAATGGATGTCAGGCGAGGGAGGCCAGTTATGGCTCGCATTGCCTCTCTATTGACTGCTTCCAAGCGGTCCCAATCTCTTGATGTGAGACGTTGAAATTGGGCTTGATAGACAAGCCGAGCCTGTACCACAGAACGCACTAACGTCCGAGCCATGTTGCTGCAAGCGTCGCCTGTTTTCTGGGCTATGCGCCGAAATAGGTGTAGTGTACTAGCGGCTTTCTGTCGTGTAGATCGAACCCATGGCACTGCTGAACCAGAACTGTCCAGTTCGACACTAACGACTCGCATCGACGAAGTGGTAGTGAGCAGAGGTAAGCATGTCTAAACGTAAAGCACAAAAAAAATGCAAGCACCGACTCACAGCTAAACCAAATTCAACCATGCTTTCGCACGTCTACCTCCGTTTAATCTGCTAATGTTTATACGTGCTCCCAATCTACCTACAGCGCTTTATCCTTACGACATTCATTTCTCGATCCAGGAATGATAGTTCGAGTCATGGCCGTATATGTTGCGTTTCGAACCTTATTGAGAACACACAATTTTATATGTTATTTTGCATCATCGCAAAGAGGCTCTGCATTGAAAAGCCCTAAATGGAAGACTAAGAATGAAATTTGCTTCATATTGTGTTCTAATCCTGGAATTATACAGGATGTAGAGATAAGTGGAAAGGTTCGATGAAGTGAGTGCAGGATGTTAACGTATCGAATTAATCTGAATTTGAAGAAGGAACGGAACAGATTAGTAAGAAAGAAGTCTGTCAACAAATCAGCGGTAAAAAGAAAATAGAATATTTCAGGCTCTCTCTGCATAATAGATATCATTGCTAACCGAGAAAACTGACTTTACCTAGACGTAATGAAAAATAATTTCAGAAATATTATTACAGAGTGCGCAGTAGAAGTCGGCTGTAGAACTATCAGAGATGATACTGGTAAGTTGTCTAAGGAGACGAAAGCATTGATTAAGAAACGCCACAATATGAAAGCCTCCAACCCAACACACCGAATAGAACTGGCAGAGATGTCAAATCTAATCAATAAACGCAAGGTGGCTATCATAAGGAAGTATAATGTGGAGACAATTGAGCATGCTCTTCAGCGTGGAACGGCGGTGACCACCATTGACCTTGGACCTTTAGACGACCACCGTAGAAAACCCCAAGCTGGCAGGAGCGGCCACCTTGGGTCGTTCGTTAAACACGGGAAGGTTATGTCAGAATCAGCCTGCCAGGACCTTGTCATTCACGTTACTCCTACAGCCCAATAAGGCACGTTTATACGGCTTGGTTAAAGAGGGGCTTTATATGTGGGCTGGCCGGAGCTGTCGACCTGCCGTACGAACCCAAGGGGTCACTATTCTGCAGTGTAGAATGCTGGGAAAATCTAAGACTGCTGTCATCCTCTTCGAGGGGCCTGTCGTTCCGAGATACGTTCTCTAATATGGCGGTGAGGTAGCCTGCTACCCCTACCGACCGACCAGGCAGGTTTGCCCCGTCTGCCTACAACTAGGACATCGATCGGATGTATATGTCTCACGCCGAATGTCCGGGTGTGCCGGCAGTGCGGGACCCTGGACCCACCTCAAAAACACACCTGCTCGCTTACGTGCGTCCTCTGTGGTGAGGCGCACCTTACTGCTGCAAGGAGTGCCAAAACCACCTCAAAAAGCTTCGCCAACAGCCAGCACGAAGCAATGCCGGATCCTCTACTGGAGGGCGAGGAAGGAGCAGCAGCGCCCAACGCGGACCGCACCAAGGCCGGCATATCAAGTGGCTTAACGTCGAGGGAGAGACATCGCGGAGCTTCTTGCGGTACCGGTCGCAGTCCTTCCCACCCCTCCCCCCCATCGAGGGATACGGAACACTTCCAACTTCAGCTGCAGGGAGGTGGCATCAAGCCTTCTATATTGTCTTCAAAGTCGACGCACAACCGGGAAGCCCAAAGAAACCAAGAGAACAACAAGGATAACAGCGTGAAAGGAGCCAGGAGACGGTTGTTCAGCTCCGAGGGGGCGACGTCGGAGCCGTAGTCGCTCCTTGTCGGTGTCGGCATCTAGACGCCAGCCGAATGACATGAACCCGAGCCCGGCAAAGACAAATAACAAAACGAAGACCGGCAATATGAGCTGGCCAGGAATAGCGGTCAAGGCTTCTGCTCCGGCACACACACAAAACATGGAGACTGCGCATTATAAGTGTAATGAGTGTGCAGGTCTCAGGCGGGAGCTTGAAGTTATGCGAGAGAAGTGCAACGAGCTCACTTGCAAGTTCGATGAATTAATGAAAGTTTTTAGAGGTACGGCAGCTACTGCCGTGTGCTAGGAAATCGTGGACACCGGGGATAGAAAGAGCTGCCGAAAGGGTACACCTTCGCCACTGCCGAAAGAACTGAGGGTCGAACAACAGTCGACCGACTTCATGAAGGATTTCACCTTTCGGAGAAAGAAAGTCAAGGAGAAGGCGTACAGTGGGCCTTCACTTACAGTGAGCTGCAGCGAATTGACCCAAGATAGTCAGGTCTAAGCATAATGGCCAGGCATGCTAGGGGAGACAAAGAAACACTAGAAATCTGGCAATGGAACTGCCACGGCTTCCACAGGAAGCAGGTCAATTTAAAATATTACATGGAAACGGTTCTCGTCAAGCCAGATGTTATACCGCCGCAGGAAACTGGCTGCTCTCCTAGCCTTTCTGGGTACGTTGCGTATTCCAGTCAGACAGAGGGGAAAGCGGGAACCCTGGTAGCCAAAACGTTGACGGCCATTCAACACCCGGTGTTCAACACAGATATCGAGCGTGTGCTAATCGAGATCATACCGCACAAGAGAGGTAAGAAGAGCATATTCGTCCTGAATGTGTACAGCCCGCCCAGGCAAAGGAATGCTGACTTTGCGCTACTATTCAAAGACGAAAGAAAGGTAGCCAAAGATAATGGTCTGGTTGTGTTTGGAGATTTCAACGCGCAACACAAGAGCTGGGTATATGTAGGCGAAACCACCAAGGGAAAGAACCTTGCGCAAGCTGCTGCGCAAGCGGACATGGATCTCGTAACGGATTTTACAAAACCGACTAGACTGGGCAACAGCGTCCGCAGGGATACATGCCCAGACCTCGCTTTTGTAAAGAACACTAATGACGTTACTTGGGAAAACACGAACGAGAGCCTTGGAAGGGATCACTTTATCCTTGTGATATCTTTGGCCACTGCGAGGGTCAGACGAAAGTTAGGAGAAGTGAAAATAACTATCTGGAATGCGTTTAGAGTATATTACGACAAGGAACCAATTCAATCTATTGAGGCGTGGAGCAAGGGACTCCGCGAAGTTTACGAAAGAGCCACAAAGACCGTGAAAAGGACGAGTGCAGTTCTTGAAATTGATAGCCATCTACTGAGGTTATGGGAAGCTCGTAGGAGTATAAGAGGTGGAGGAGACAGAAGGGCAACAGGAAGCTCAAACTGAAGATTGCCCAGGTCACCGCTGAGGCAGAGCAGTATGCGCAAGAGCTCTCTAGACAAAACGGGACAATTGGGCATCTTACTGAAAGGAACACTAGGGACAGCCAAGACTTGGGCGTTGCTAAGGAATCTTATCGACCCGGCCAAGTCTAAGGCCGAAACCAGCAAGACGCTTCACCGAATCACCCACAAGTACCTGGGAGACGATGAAGAGTTGCTAGACAAGATCCGAAAACGGTACGTGGGGGAGATGGACATCCCCGGCTGCACAGAAGTGTATCGAGGAATTGAAAATGAGAAACTCCACCGTCCAATCACGAAGTAGAGGTGTACACGGCGGCCAGAATGGCTCTCAAGAACACAGCGGCGGGAGCAGACAAGATCGGCAACGCCATTATAAGGAATCTAGGGGCGGAACAGATTGCGAGTATCACACAATTTTTGAATGACCACTGCGTTGTGGAGACTGTGCCGGAGGAGTGGCGGCACGCAGAAATCATCACCATCCCCAAGCCAGGCAAGGCGCCATGTTTGGAGAATCTGCGGCCTATATCACTGACCTCATGTCTAGGGAAACTGTATGAAAGGATCGTGATGATCAGACTTCAAAACTATAAGATGACGATCTCCTGCCATACGCAATGTTTGGTTTCCGGCCAAAGCCATCGACGCAAGACTTCCTTCTCCTCAAAGAAGAGGTTCTTAGCAATGTGCCAAAGTATGAATAGCATGTGATCATGGCTCTCGACCTCAAGGGGGCATTCGACAATGTTAGTCATGAAGCCATACTATCGGGTCTGAGCATTCTACGTTGCAGGCGAAAGATTCATGGTTACGCCAAGGCCTTCCTTACGGACAGGACCGCGACTCTAGGGATCGGCGACTAGGGATCGGCGGACAAGATCAAGATGCCTAACAAGGGTAAGCCTCAAGGATCTGTAATTTCGCCCCTTCTCTTCGACATCGCTATGGTTGGCTTGGCGGAGAAGTTGAATGTCATAGATGGCATTCGGCACGCAATATACGCTGATGACATAACGATTTGGACGACGGAGAGCTCGCTAGGTCTCAAGGCGAAGAAACTACAAGCAGCCGCGGACTGTGTCGACAGCTACGCAAGGGCTAGGGGACTTTCATGTTCGCCCGAAAAATCTGAACTGCTCAGAGTATATAGGCCCCGATACGACAGTAAAGTTGACCTCCCCGTTATGCTAGCCGGGGCTCGCATACCAGAATTGCACGTGCTGAGATTGTTGGGAATGTGGATTCAATCCAATCAGAGGTCAGACCACACGATCAGATTGCTATCTGGATCTTCTGCTCAGATAACGAGAATGATTAGGCGAGTGACCTATAGAAGAAAGGGGATGAAGGAGGAAGACACGCTTACGTTAGTGCGGGCACTTGTGGCAAGCAGAGCCATGTACAGTCTTCCCTATCAACACCTGAGCCAAACGGAGAGAGAGCAAGTGAAATAGATCCTCAGGAAGGCGTACGAGACAGCGCTGCGCCAATAAGGACGGCAAACGCGAATTTATTGGCGCTTGGCTTAACAAACACATAGTAAGAGCACAGGGAAGCGCAGCTTGTCTCTCAGAAGATGAGGCTACAACGCACTACGGCGGGACGAGCTCTCCTCCAAAGGCGAGGCTATCATGATCACATGCTAGAGATTGAACGGACGATAGACATACCGGACGCGATCCGGTCTACGTTTGTAGTAGCGCCAATTCCCAAGAACATGCATCCTGTCGTTCATCAGTGTAGGCGTAGGGCCAGGACGGAAGCCTTAGGCAAGACCTATCAGAACAAGAACACCGTCTATGTAGACGCGGCGATGTATTCAAACGAAAGAGATGCGGTGATGACGGTTGTAGATTTCCAGCTAAAAGAGAAAATGAGCGCCTCGCTACGGAACTGCACCATGTCTGACGCCGAGGAGGCCGTTATTGCTCTAGCGGTCGCAGAGGGCAATAGGTCCGGGCGTTCGCTGGTAGTAATGACCGATTCGCAAGCCGCTTGCCAAGGATTCAGCAACGGCAGGATTGGCAAAAAGGCGGCCGCCATCTTGAAGGCCGGCGCGATAAGCGACACAAAACAATTCGTATTTTGGGCTTCGGGGCACGGCGGCATTCCCGGGAACATCCAGGCCGATCTCATAGTTCGAGGTTATGCAAACCCTGGGAGGTCAGAGGCCGAAGAGACCGCGACAGTGACTCGTACCTACGCAGACATTTTGGTGCACTACCGGGGGACCAGAAGACGGTATCCTCCGCCCCACAAGTTGTTAAACAGGGAATAGTGAGTGTTTTGGCGGCAGCTACAAATTCTCATCCATGCCTGTCTTTATACAGCAAGATACATCCGACCGTATACAGGGACACGTGTCCCTGGTGTGGACAGAAACCGACAATTGATCACATCACATGGGCCTGCCAGAAAATAGATGCAGTGCCGATAATTCACAACACCACACCGGAGCAGTCGGAGGCTGCGCTGTCCAGTTCGGAGTCGAAAGACCAGCTTTGGCTGATTGAACGGGCCAGCAGGGCAGCAAAGGCAGCGGGAGTCCTGGACTGAGGACCCTACCGCGGGAGCTCTAGATTATTTTTCTTTTTTGCATTATATAAAGTTTTTTTTCTCTCTCTCACATGTGACGCTTATGTTAGAATCAGTCTGCCAGGACCTTGGCATTTCGTTACCCCTCTAGGCCACTAAGGCACATTCATACGGCTTGGTTAAAACGGGGCTTGATGTTTGGGCTGGGGAAGAAGAAGAATTAGAAGAATGCTCGGTCACCCGCAGCTATTGCTTTCGCTCAATATTCAGTTCAGCAGCGTTGAACTCTTCTCATTTTTTACTTAGGACAGCTAGTAACCGCGGATCCAGACAATAAAAGGGAAATAACTAGGAGAATAAAAATGGAATGAGGTGCATTTTGAAAGAACTGAAACATTATGATTAGCATCGTATTGGTATCACTCAAGATTAAAGTATAGCAGTTACATCCTACTCATACTGACCTTTCGAGCCATTACCATGGAGGGTAATGAGAAAGGTTCTACTTGAGTTGAGGACAATGCAGATGGCTACCGAACAAAGTGGCAGGTGTAACGTTAAGATAAAGGAAGTGTGCAGAGTTGGTCAGAGAAATGCCACAGATTACTGGCATTCCAGTCGAAAGTAAGATGAAATTGGCATTCTTAGAACAAGTAGTTGGAAAAGAGAACAACCGAAGGCCTGAAGTAATCAAATGAATTCTAAGGGAAGGTAAGCATAGCAGGGGGTGGTAGAAAATTAGGTGTGTGGATGAGGTTAAGAAGTTGGCCGGGGTCAAGTGGATGCAGCTAGCACAAGTTCGGGATATTGGAGGTAACTGGGAAAGGCCTTCGCCCTGCTGTGGGTATAGTCCGGCTGATGATGATGAAAGAAGCTTTTGCGGCCAAAAGCTTAAATTCACAATGTCGTCGCCCCGTGGGCAGCTGTGGGACGTTAAACCACAAATTATATGACATAGCATTGCCCTCCTTAAGCTACCGCTATAGTTATTTTGGTATTTTGATGCGTTAGTGGATCAATAGAAGCTTCAAGTTGATCCCCCTATCTGTTAGTTACACCTGAGTCCTTGGTAGGCGTGTGGCAAAGCGAAGAAAGAAATATTCTGCTCTGCATTCAGGGGGGATCAGAAAGAATTTCGGAGAAATAAAAAGAAAGCAAGGTGGAAGGCGACGGTTGATGGTTAGGAGAGTGGATAGGGCGGCTGAGCAATCTTTCAGCCATATCCGCTTTAGATCGGTAAAATAGAGCGGAGGGCATCTTGTCAGACTATAATCAATGTACTTTGACATATTACCCACTAGTAAAATCTTGGCCCGTCTGCGGCTGCTCCACTTGACTAGCACATATTGCTAATATCTACTTGACCACATCTATATTGATCGTGTATAGTTCTTGTATATGCTTCTTGTAGTCGCTTTTGCACAACTGCTTCATGCTTGCTTAGATTTCGTTTTTCTGCTTTCGTCATACTTTCTTTCAACCTAATATATGGGGATTTATCATTTGCGCGTTTTTATCTCTTGATTGGTGACGGGGAGATGACAATTCGCAATTGATGCAGTACCTCTTTAGCACTTTCATCTCATGCGGCGCGATGAGTGGTGCCGTCAGCAACGTGATATGTATAAAAAATAAGTAACGGTTCTATACTAAACCGAAATATTTATTATGCTGGCAGGAGCCAGGGTAATCGGCGCCGCATGCGATTCAGCCTTCAAGTGAAGGAAGGGTATTATATTGTGATACCCCGTTATTCGCTCACGACAATCGCGTACATGCTGCAGCTGCAGCATGTACGCGATTGTCGTGCGGCAGCTGCCTCGACAGCTATGACTACCGAACTAACCACGTGGCGACGATACCGCTATTTTTTTTTTTGCGAAGTTTATTGCCTCAGGGCATACAAGGAATGTTATGATGGATGAAGGATGTGGTCAAATAAATGAAAAAAGGTTGGCTGATGCAATGAAATCGAGGAGTGAACGATGATGCGGTCCCAGTGTCCAAACAGCATATGACTGCGGATTATGGGGGGAGAGGCCAGCTGCCACCAGGTGCCGTATCCGCGTTGGCTTCAACGCTGGACAATCCCACAGTAGGTGATGGATGTCAGCTTCTATATTTCTTGACTTGCAGATGGGGCACCCAGGGTGTGGATATAAATACCGAAATTGTGGCCACTTTCGGATCACTGCTGGTGTTAGGGCCACCCCAACTCTAATCCTCCGAAGCGCCAACTCCTCTGCACGGGTTAGACCGCGGGGGAGGCTTACCGTACACGGAGGTATAAGAGCACGTGTACGGCGCCGGAGGTGCTCCTTTCTTGTTAAAAGCAGGGTGGCATTGTCCAATTTTATGAGGTTTGGCGATGTCGATGTTAAGTTTGAAAGGCGGGTCGCAGAATCTACTTGGCTTTGAGCACTTAAAAGGTCACGCGGGGTCCATTCAATACGAATTGGATTTGGTATGCGAGCCGCTAGACTGTGTATGTTCTGGCAGATTTCCGGGCTACTACTAACTCGTCTAAGTAGCTTTGTCACCTGCAGGGCATCTGTACGTATGATAATACGGGCCGTGGGAAGCATGGGAATGGCGGTCACAGAGCGAAGCGCCTCTTGCACTGCAAGCAGTTCCGCACAAAAAGAAGATGGAGGTTCCGGTAATTGAAATGTTGACGTCTTGTTCAATGAAGATTTGCTAGGACAGTAAACTGCTGTTATCACTTCACAGGCTTTGATGCTTGCGTCGGCGTAAATTATAATGGAACCATGTGGCAAGCTGGCGTCTTGTTCCATAATTCGGTCGCGAAGTGACGACGCCGTTTCCTGTGTTCTTGGTCGGCGTAAATCAGTTGGCTTGTTGTCGCTCAGCTGTACAAAACGCCAAGGAGGAAGAACTGGCAGTGGCGGTGGTAGTATTGAATGTTTCGAAGCATAAGCCTTCAGAGCGCACGTTGCGTGAAAGTGTGTGGCCTTAAGCTTGCGTGCATCACGTCGTTGCTGCACCAGTTCATCTATTGTGTTTAGTTGTGCGTTTTCTTGGAACGCCACGACTGGTTTAATGCGAGGGAGGCAGGTGATGACCCTCATTGCCTCTCGATTTATAGCCTCAAGTCGATCCCATTGTGCCCTTGTCAAATGCTGAAATCGGGCTTGATAAACAAGGCGCGGTTGCACAACTGCCATCACCAACTGTCTCGCAACATCTGAGCAAGCGCCGCCCATTTTTGGAGCAATGCGTCTAAATAAACCGCTACTTGCTCGCAGTTTCTACCATTGGCAATGCAACTCGGCAAGATTTGTCTACGTTGTCGCGGCACTTTCGTGAACGGTTGGGTGATTCCAATGATCCCCATGACATCCCTTATCACGATAGGCATTTGGGAAAAGGAAGGGCGCGTAAACGCGTCATGACATAGGAGCAGAGGTCGATCAAGCACCGGAGCATCGTTTGGTTGAACGGCGGTTGAAGGCTGCCGAAAGACACATCGACAAAGCCGCTTCGCCCCCTGTAGCGTTCTTCACAGGAGCAATTAATAAATAGTAACCAATTACCTTATAAAACAGGTACTCAAAACGCATACCGTTTCAATAATTAACCAACGACATTCCAAAATGTATCGAGAAGTTAATTATTGGCATGTAATTTATTCAATGCAATAATGCAGTACAACTGATACACATTCAACTGCACCCTGAGAAAAAGGGTTTCGAGAGGATGGGAAAAAATGTCGGGAAAGATTAAGGGAAAAAGAAGGATAGAAAAAGACCAAATGCCAAAGTACGAACGCATGATATTTTAAACGCATGTATATTGCACAACTAACAGACCTTTTAAGCTCCAAGTCAAAAACAGCTTTACAGGCAGTGGTGGACAATACGACTGATTATTGTTGAACGCTATCCGCATAGTAATAATAACTCAGAAAAGTGGCTGTGTAAAGTAGTTTCTCATGACATGCTTCGCGCATTATTTTGGTTTTTTTTTCATCTTCGTCGGATGCATTGTAGTAAATCCAAGAAAACCACCATCACAAGACTTCCCATGTCATCGAACACAGAGGAAACCGTCCGAGTCGGCCCAATGGCAGACAAAATAGGCGGGCATACATGAGCACCATAAGATTAATTGCTGTGGTGGTTTATAGGATTTGAGATATTCATGCAAATCGCAGCTCGCGCGATAATTCTAAAAAAGGAAGTGTCACAAAACGGTTCCCAGGGAGAATTACTTCACAGCCATTGGTACAGAGGATTCTCACTCCTGACCTCAAACTGTTGGAGAAAACAGTGATTTACGAATGATCACTTTTGAGTCGAGTCATTCAGGCGTAAAAATGAACTGCTGCCTCAAAGTCTACTCGCAATTAATTGGCAGTAGAAAATAGAACTACTAAGCGAAAGTCAGAAGTATGAAAGACGAGATTTTTTCATGAGTCTCTGGAAGCTACGGGGTAGAAAATGTCTCTTCATGGAACTCGCAGGTGATGACGATTCTACGGGTCTTTTCGCTACAGCTAGACGAACACTAGGCCGAGGCCGAGGACGCGGCCGGAACCCAAGCCCTGGTGCGCCTACCTTAGGAGTGGCTTCACTACAGCCGATCCTCGCGGAGCTGATGCTGGTCGACGGACAAGTTTCCCTGAGTGTGACAGCAAAACAGGTGCCCCTAATCATCACTTCCCTGTTGAGAAGCGGCTTGATTTGCCAGCTTTCGCAAGCAAATCTTCATATCATTATTTAGCATTATCAGGTCTGCTGCCCGTTTCGAATCTTGCTATTGTTAACCGCACCATTTGTGCCCCGATGCGACGAATAACCAGAGCTAGGTCTTGGCTTTTAACTCCAGACCTAAAGTACAAGAGTCGGTATGTTATGTTCAAACCCTTTGTTTGGGCGTGCTGTCTTGTATCGCGTTGATCGTAACAAAATTTATCTTCTTTATCATTTAACCTATCCGCTCTGCCAACACGATAATATTCCTAGCTTTACAATATCATCAAATATGCACTGTTAAATACGAGATGAATAAAATATTTTTTCACCAATTGGGGCGGCGTCTCAGGGGATACGGAGCCGGACTGAAGTACCCAAAAAGCGCCAGCTCCATCATCACCGCCTTGATGCTTTTGAACGAAAGCGAGAAACATGGTTGCCGTGTATCGTGCAATGTCGACTGATAACAAAGAACTTCAGGGGTTGAAATTTCCCAAGGCTTTCAGTATGACTTCTCTCGTGGCGAGTCGCGCTTGAAAGTGAAAACCACTAAATTTATACACCACCCCTTTTCCGCCTGTAAGCATCGTAAGAACCCTATATCCGAACTGCTGGATCACTTCTTTCTTTTACCGGTACATTGGCACGAGACTTTGTAACCTTAAATCACTTGCTGCTAAGGACTAAACCTGGAATTAGTCATGCGAGGTCATTCCCTGGAGATTAAATCATGGGGAAATGCGAACGGCCAGACTGCTGTAACGGTTCAGTGGCAGAGGTTAGAAAGTGCGGACTAGGCCTCCACAGCTGGCCCTGGGGGCGTATATAAAACAAAATTAGGAGCTTCCTCAGAGCTACACTAGACGTATCTAATAAAATGCTCATCATGCCTATCACATGCTTCTCCTGTCCAGAGTTAGACCGAAACATTTTGCGGTCTGCTACAAAGCATGCACTCTATCATGCCCAAGAACAACAAGGGGACTGGAGTACTGGCGGGAACTAAACCTGTAGGCATCAAAGAAACTTGTTTTGCCATAGTTTCCAAATGGCGAATACTGTTGAAAAATCGTAATTACGACGTACCTTTGGCAAGGGAATAAATTTGATTGGAGATTAGAAATGATTCTTTCACATGATGAGTGAAGAGAAGTCCCCAGCACATGTCACATAAGAGTCGGCAAATATATTCTCAAAGGATACCCTGCTCTGCTAGTCATCCTGTGTCTGTGTGACAGATAAGCTGGCAATCTTAGCAGTAGCAAAGTAGATACATTTAATAGCTCAGCTCGGTTTCAAACCCCCACTAGGCACAATCTGTGGCGTTTAAAAAGGAGTGCCATAGAAAACAAAAATGTGTAATCAGAAAAGTTTGGATTGATACTTAATCAACAGGAGATACTTTGTGTCGTTTCAATCAATATCACACTAGTTTAGAACATTTACAGGCAGAAGGGATATGGTCGGTTAACTCTAACGAAATTAATAGACTGGTGACCGTTTTGTTCCAAAATTGTTTTTTTCTTGAAGTGGGTAATTGGCGACATAGAGATGCCATTTTGACCATTACACCAGACCAGCTGCTGTTGCAATTTGACTGACTTGGGCAGGCAAATTTGAAAATTGATGCTTCTGTTTTTTAAGCCCATGAAACTTCGCTTCGCGCCTTCCGGTGTCAGCTTACACTGTGGAAAATATCTGCTCCTCCGTCTTGCTTTTCTAGTAATTAGCAACCAAGCTTCCATACATTTATTGAATTCAATCAATAAATTGCACAGCTCTGGTAAGCATTTTTTTACGCAAGTGTAAATTTCGAATGCTAGGCAAACCGAGCTACAGTAAGTTATCATTGACCGGTTTGACGACGTTCAACTGCATTTTATTATTGATTACGAATATCAAAGTGAGGTTTAGCAACTTAATCATTGCGCACTGATCCTTATGCGCAGAATGTGCTACATTCATCGACTTGGGGCGCTGTAAAGTTTACACCTTCCGAAGACTATCGGCCGGTGTCGCCCACAGAGGTCCCCATTCAAGAGAGGCCCTCCACCAGCGCAAGCCTTGTAAAATGTCAAGAGGGGAACCACGGCATCCAGCTGGATTACGGCATAAATCCTGACAGCGTCGTAGGAAAAGCCATCCGAGGTGAGGCCTTTCGAATAGAAATATAGCTCTTATGCAGAGAACTTCTGAATTTATTCGCATTTTTTTTTCTCGGACGACAGGACGTAGGCTTGTAGAAGTCGCGATAAGGGCGAAAAAGTATTAGTTTCGTGCTCACAGAATTTATGAACTGATAAAATTTAATCGCTCAAACCTGCAGTGGTTGCTTACTGAGAAGAAAGTTAGAATTAGAGACAAAAGAGCCGATTTTTATTAGTGTTTTATTGTCATACGTATTGACGCCAGGTCTTACCGCGGTAGTTAAACCAATCACCCTTGCTGCGCCACAGAAAACGCACCGCTACTAGGGTACACTAGGATCCAGTATAATAATTTATAGTTCTCCGAGCTTCTATATTCTCTTCCCAGCTAGCGGCAACTTTGCAGCATTCTGGATTTCGGCTCGAAACGAAAAACGGTGGGTCGAAATAATGACAACTGCGGCCACGTTTCGATGCAGGCTGTAAGTCGCTTTTCGATTGCGTTGTCTTAGTGTCAGCTAAGACAACGCAATGGCACACCCACAGGCCGATGTTCTTACGTGGTGGTGACCAGGGTTGATGACACAAATGAGTCGGTGATTGCACTGAAGAAACTCTTTATTGCGCTGACTTGCGCCCGCAAAAGAACTAAGCAACCCGGCGGCGGCGATTGCAACAAACGTGCTCGTCGATCGTCGAACAAAGAAAGCCCGTCACACTCCTCAACGCTCAATTTAAAGGCTTTAAAGGCGCTCCACAGAACAATCTAGATAACGTTGCAAACTGCTACTGTCACAACCTGGAACATTGTAGAAACATACGCAAGTGGTCGGAATCTTCGAGACAGATCTCGGCGCATCATTCGCGACAAAGAAAATGATAGCGCGTCGTATCGCGACGAGCATGAACAAACGCGGGATACAGGATTGATACGCGTGCCAGAATCACAGTGAAAAGGCTGCATGCTGCGGCTAGTAAAAAAAACAACAAATACAGTTTTGAAGGTTTCGCGGCATTACTCGCCCCTTAAAAAAACATCGCCTCGATGTTCCAAAATAAACAAAGGAACTTAAATAGAAGCATTACAAAGTTTAAACACCGCGTACTCTTTAACGCGCGTAATAAGCCTTCAGACGAACAACATGTACGGTTTCTGGGCGCGCGCGTCTCCTTTGTGATGCTGTCGTACCGTCGGGAATAACTTCTTAGTCCAGTTGTCCGATGCGGCGAAGCATTTTGTATGGCCCAAAGTGTCGACACAGCAGCTTTTCACTTAGTCTACGGTGGCGAATTGGAGTCCAAACTTACACTTGGTCTCCTGGATTGTACTCTGCGTGGCGTCGTCGTAAGTTGTATCGTCGGCTCTCGGTGCGCTATTGGTCTTTAATGCGCAGCCGTGCGAGTCGTCGGGCTTCCTCTGCACGCTGCAGGTAGGCGGCGATGTCAAGGTTGTCCTCGTTGGTTACGTGCGGCAGCATTGCGTCGAGCGTCGTCGTGGGCTCCCTGCTGTACAGTCGAGCGCGATTTGAAGGTTATCACGCGAGCATCGACCGGGAACATGAACAGCGCCATGGCCCAGAATTCTCTGCCGAGGCGAGGGAGGTGTAAAGCCAGTTTCCCTCACTCTTTTTGCTGTTCCTTCAGCAGCCGTCACTCCCTGTTTGGACATCACTTCCTTTTTTTTCTTTTGGTTCTGCGAACAGGCAGTGATCGCTGTGCACATGACGTATTTTTCGGTATTATCTGAAATCGGACAATTTATCGCAACAATTGGAAAGCTTAACATAGAGAGAAAGGGTGGTGAGTTTGTCGCGGGGGTGATGGTTGTTGTATGGAACAGCGAAAGAGGGAGAAAAGATTCCGAAATCATGATTTTTTCTGTTCCAAACCTGGCCGCCAGGTGCCTGGATTGCTAGGCTGGTCGACGCTCGCGCGATAACCTTCAAATCGCGCTCGACTGTACACAAGCTTGAACGGGGTCGCTCTGGTCGTCTCTTGGACTGCCGTGTTATACGCGAAGATCACGTACGGCAAGATGGCATCCCATGTCTGGTGTTCTGCGTCGACGTACATGGCGATCATGTCCGCGATCGTTTTATTCAGGCGCTCCGTAAGGCATTGGTTTGGGGATGGTACGCAGTTGTCAGTTGATGGCTTGTATGACTGTATTCCAGGATGACTTGCGTCAACTCTGCCGTAAACGCCTTTCCCATGTCTGTGATGAGCACTTCTGGGGCGCCATGTCGCAAGATAATTTGTTCGACAAAAAATTTGCCGACGTCTTCCGCGGTACCATTTGGTAGTGCTCTTGCTTCGGCGTAACGGGTAAGGTAGTCAGTGGCCACGATGATCCACGTGCTACCCATAGACGAAGATGAAAAGGGGCCGAGGAGATCCATCCCAATTTGTTGAAAGGGCCGGATTGGGGGCGGAATCTGCTTTAGTAGTTCTGCTGGTCTGATCGGCGGCGTCTTGCGTCGTTGGCACTCACGACACGTCTTCACGTAGTGGGCAACTTCGGTGGGCAGTCGCGGCCAGTAGTATTTCTCCTGGATTCGACGCAACGTGCGCGCAAATCCGAGATGGCCTGCTGTGGACTCATCGTGCAACGCCGGGAGAATTTCCTGCCGGAGGTTTTTAGGCACTAAAAGAAGCTGCGCGCTCTTGTTTGGTGTGAAGTTCTTCTTCACGAGGAGGCCGTTGCTTAACGCGAACGGAGATAAATGTCGCCTGAACGCACCAGGAGAGGAAGCGGTCTTTCTTTACAAGTAATCGGCTAGTGTTTTCAGCTCAGGGTCTGATCGCTGTTGTCCTCGTCCTTCGTCGTCATCGTCCTTCGGGGGAGCGTCGACGGGAGCGCGGGATAGCAGACTGCGTCGGAATGCTTCCGGCCCGACATATAGACTACAGTCAATTCTTGAAGTCGTAGGCTCCATCTGGGAAGGCGGCCGGAGGGCGTATCGCCATACCATATCCCTTAGGCGCACTGGAACAGATGACGCTTTCAGCGAGTTAAACGGCGATTGTTGCTGAAAGATCTCTGTGAATGCAACCTAAAGGTAACATACACTCACTGTAAAGGGCGATTGTTGCTGAAAGATGTCTCTGAACGCAACCTAAAGGTAACATACACTCACTGAGGCAGGAAAAGATTGTGGGAAAGGTAATTGCTTAGTGTAACTGTTGTCATACCAATTGTTACTTAAAGATGTCTGTAAACGCAACCTAAAGGTAACATACACTCACTGAAGGCAGGATATAATTACAGTGAAGACAACTGAAAAAAAATATATTCAGAAAAAAATAGAACACAGGAGTCGAACGCACGTGTAAGTGGCATCAGTGAAGAGATGCGTGGTGTTAATCCATTGAGCCACCAAAACGACGGGAACGGTGGGCTTTAAATATGTTCTTATTTGTTTAGTCAATATATCCACTATTTGTCGCTTGGTGGCGCTGCTCATAGGAATCACGAGCCAGAGCGTCGTCTACTCGAGTGCTCCTACGGGATATGGTTTGCTAATAAGCGGCTGGAGGGATCTTTCAAATTAGTCAGCCAGCAGAGCGTGTGATGGTCGCTTACCACCTTGAATGGTCGGCCGTACAGGTATGAACGAAACTTAGAAGTGGCTGAGATGATCGCAAGGTACTCCTTCTCGGTCGTCGAGTAATTGTCTTCGGATTTTTTGAGGGACCTGCTAGCGCACGCGATTACTTTCTCCTTTTGAAGGTTTCGCGGCAATATTATTGCTGATCCCTCATTACGCCGCATTCTGACCGCACGAGTAGCTTTGGATAACATAAAGTACAAGTCACATAACTTCCCTCCTACGCGAGCATGGTGGATATTTTTCAGACTGTGATATGCTAGTGCTGCTATACATCGCTTCAGTTGGAAAATCCATCCGCATGTCCACCTGAAGCTTCGGTTAGCTGATGCCAAAACGGAGATGGCCGTGTTCTCTCCCTTTACAGGACAGAGAAAGAGATTTTTGAGTGAGGACAAATACAGGTTTTCAGACTGTGATATGCTAGTGCTGCAATACATCGCTTCAGTTGGAAAACCCATCCGCATGTCCACCTGAAGCTTCGGTTAGCTGATAACAAAACGGAGAGGGCCGTGTTCTCTCCCTTTACAGGGCAGAGAAAGAGATTTTTGAGTAAGGACAAATACAGGTTTGAAGGCAACGACTGATCGTTGGGGGAGAGTGGACCGAGGGTGTGGCCTGTTCCATTTGCGATGGCTGATTTGCATGGGTAGATTAGCAGAAGAGATTGTGTCCGGTGCACATTTACATCATAAATCACGTGATTCGTTCGATCTGCCTAATCCTGTCCTCAACTGCTGCTGCTCCATGATATTGCTACTGCCTACAAGCCTACTAACTACCTGCAGTTTTTACACAAGCTTTTGGGCAAAACGTTAAACAGTGCCAGCGCGAGAACAGAGCTTTTGGCTGAGTCAAATAATTTATCGCAAAGGAATATATAAGCTCGCAAAGATTTGACCATTTAAGACATTATTGGTGTTGGGACGCGGGCTGTACTAGAGCAACCATTTTCACGACATACCGTCTAGTTTTGGCTTAAGCGTGTGCATTAGACCGAACTTCTGTGTAATTTTCAAAAAAGAAAAACAAAAAATCGACAATGGCAGTTACGAGTGTTTACTTTTCAAAATATGTTATGGACGAGAGAGGAAGAAGAGGGCAGTGGCACTGCCAGGAGCGCTCGCGCTAGGCCCGCACACAGATTCATTGATCGTCATCTCACGACCATCGAGCACCTTCTCTCTGTCCTCTGTTCTCCTGCTTTCATCGCTTGCCGCCACGTAACATTTGGCTGTAGGTACGGCGTACGTCATCCCTATTCTCGCCTTGGAGCATCGACGTTATCTGTAAGCCGGGACCATTGCCCGAGGGCCCAGAGATATCGCCGAGCAGCTTTGCCCCAGCCCTTAAAGCCCAGACCTGACCAACTACCATCGCCCAGCCCGGGACTGAAGACAAATAGAACAGACAGACCAATCAGAACCAAGACGAAGGACCCGAAAGACCCGAATGACCCAAAGGAACCGATGGACACGAACACGCAACCCCCGCCCAAGCTGCCCGACGTGACCTCGAGCCATCGGTCCCATGGACTCTGGTGACGGATGGTTGACAGCTCCAGGGGAGGCGGATCACCCACGCACCAGACATCGTACCGTCAAGCCGTTTTATTCTTTCTTCTTCCTCTTCTTCACGCATCCAGACATGCCCATCATCATGTCAAGGAATCATCATCGGTAAACTTCCTCGTCTACGATCGGTACGATCGCTCGGTGGCCCGGGTCATGTTACGGACGAAGGAGGAAGAAGAGGGCAGTGGCGCGGGCAGGAGCGAGCACGCTAGGCCCGCACAGATTTATTAAACGTCATCTGACGACCATATAGTATCTTCTCTGTCTTCTGTTCTCCTGTTTTCATCGCTTGCCGTCACGTAACAATATGAACGATATAGTTTCTTGTCTGCTAATTTTCTTTACAGACACTTCTCTTTGCGAGATGGTTCTTGTCGTGATGTCTAGCGCACTAAAAACGCGCCGCATTGCCTCTCGCTCATTTGACGTGCTTTCCCTAAGTGCTTAAGATTCATGCTGTCGATCAAAAGCTAACTGCTACACAATACACATTCACACATGGAATTGAAGAGATCGAAGAGAACGCATATAAAAAGAGTTGTCACCACCATCTCACAGTTGTTGAGCTGCAAGAGCGTTAGCCCGTGGGTTTTTAAATGAATAGGGTATTTGAGATTACAGCATATTTGAACCGTGACTTTCTGTACGCCTGACACGTCTTTATTCATCATTTTCATATTAAGTTAAACACATGTGGCAAACACCGTTTTCTTCAAACACTGCAATAATCATTTTCAAAACCCGGCATTGAGTACCGGTCACGGCGCTCGACTGCCCAAGGATGCGGGACAGAATCGCGGCCTTAGCGGCCGCTTTTCCGTGGGGGCGAAAAGCAAGGAGCCCGTTTACTGTGGGATGTCAGTGCATGTTAAAAAACCCCAAATGGTCGAAATGTCAGGAGTCCTCCACTACGGCGTCTCTCATTACCGGGGTCGCTTTGCGACGTGAAACCGTACAAACTAAACCACTCGGCATCGAGTAAAGCGCAATTTATGGGGCATTGGCAGCACGGTGATTGGCAGCATGTTCTTAGACACATCCTAACTTCCCGTACATCTCGCGCGTTGCTTACAGAGCCTCCGTAAAGACAGGCGGCGCAGCATACGAAGCACATATCTGCTGGTAATTATTTTTTTCCGGTGTAATAAAACAAGAATGTGGGCTAGCTGATGTTGCTACGTTTTGAAAAGCATTTGTTGTTTCTTAATGGTCCGGGATTGAAGCTATTTGTGGTCGAGAATAGGGCGAGGTACAACGAGGAGCTGCTGTCAGCAGCCAAAACGTGGGCAACTGAGCATGAATACCGGTACGCGTGGTACAGAGGTGGTCGAGTGTACAGGAGGCGTCAAGATCGGAAATAGCTGAATGTTATCAAATGAGAGTAGGAGCGAGTGGCACGCCCTTATCAGATGATCCCTGGGCGTGACAATATTTCAGCAACAGCCCAGGCTCTATGGCAACAGAAAGATACCCAACTGTCGTCGAGATTGAAAATGATCCTGCTTTTACTGGAAGCTATCTTGGTTTTTTTTCACCCAATGTTAGATCTTCTATGAATACAGCTGCTGCTCTAGACCAAATGTTTGCACAGCTAAAATGATGAAAGTGTTTGTGCTCACAGAATCATGGTATGCATATGACCAAAGTTTGATTCAGATACAAATTTAAACGCGTATTTTGTAAACGGTGCTTAGTAGGGTGGAGGTGGTGTTTGCGTTTTTGCGAAAGCAACATTACGTCAGGTTTCGCCTCGTCACGTCGCCGGTAGCCGGTGGGTACGAATGGTCTTTAACAGCCGTTGCCTAGCAACCGTTTCAGCCGAGCTCCGCCAGGTGGTGTCGAAGTCGTCGGCACCGCTGCAGCTCGCTCCCGCCAGAAGTGTGCTCCGCGGGCAGAGGAGAGGAGGTGATAGTTCGCGGACATAAGCGCGCTTCGCCTCGGTAGAATCAGCCTGTCACGGCATTTGAATTCACGTTACCTCTATGCCACGGGCAGGAGCTGCCAATTCGGGTCGCTCCATTTATATAAGAAGGTGATGTCAGAATCAGCCTGCCAGAACCGTTTGCATTCTCGTTACCCCTACGACACGGCTTGGTTGAAGCGTGACTTTATATGTGGGCTGGTAGCGTATGCTCTCGCATCATACCCTTAAAGGGCAAGCTTAAGTGTCCCCAATAATATAGCACCTTACACAGATGAGGCATGATAGGGGAATAATGTGGCAGGCAAAAGAAGCTCCCGCCTTTGCTTTAGCGATTCAACTAGGATTAAGCAGAGCTAAACCATAACTAATTTTGAATGAGCCAAAATCTGTAGTTTGACCTTTACACCCATATTTTCTTTAGTAACTCCGGACTATGAATGGTGTGTCTGATATCTTGTGGTTCTATGCTTGCTGCCTTTTATTGTCACCCTGATGGCTATCTCGACCAATTTGTTGCTTTCTTCGACTGGTTCTCGCAGATGCTTTACAAAATAAGTATGATTTAGCTTTATTTATTTTTTTACCCTCAGTGCCCGGGGGCATTACAGAGGGGAGTGGGATACATAAAAGTATATGAAAGTACAGGAAAGTTACAGAAAAAATACAGTACAAGTACACAAAAAACATGCGCAAAAAGAAAAAGGAAAACAAAGCTTCACAATGCAGTGGGGATAAGTAAAAACTATGACAGGAAGTAAAGGGCAAACAACATAGTAACAAGCACAGATACATTCAAAGAAAAACAATGGCTTTGCGAAATGCGTCGTTATTTATTTTACGTGCGATAGACAGTGCTTTCAACATAAACCTGCTGGTGGATGACATAGCATTCAAAACTTTCATTTCTGTCATTTCTGCTAATGAATGCAGAAATGTAATTGACAAGCTTACTAGAGACACACACAGTTCCCAATCTGTAATTGATCTATTAATTAGAAATATTGACAGTGACTGATTCCTTTCAGCAGTTTTCTGCTACGAGATTAGTGACCACCTACCAATTTTATTCACGGTCAAAGCAATTGTTAATGTACCGCAATGCCCGTGTATGTTTCAAAACATCGCTAGCCAAAGTCTTGCGACATTCAAGGAAGCCAAATCAAAGAAGTTCGAAAAGAGTGAATCACGCCACAATTACTGCAAGTTCAAAACAAAGAATAAAATGTTCAAGTCCTTTATTGAAACACGTGCGCTACACTTATTCTCGAGAACAAAGCAAAGTACAAAAACGGGAAAAATAGGAGAAGAGGACGGGACACGCTGTTGTCGTTTTTTGCGCTTTACTTTGTTTACGATGAACCATTAGTCTTAAACATTTTCCCTTCTTACTCTCGAGATTTAAAATTTATAGAAACATATTGAATAAGGAATCATCAGAAGTTGGGAATCGGTATTATTTTTCAGCGTTTGAATCTTGCTGTGGGGTTTGAGCAAGACATGGGTAACACTGAACGCGCTAATATTGCGCAAAAGCCATAATTCGTCCAATGAGATAGTTTTTGGTGGTAGAAGCACAGTAGAAACTGATATGTGCGAGGCCTTCAATGCCTCTTTTGTAGAGCGAAATGCGCTATGTCATTCATTTGCTCAGGAATGTAAGAACTTTCTCATAATTAACTCTCAATGCGCATGAACCCAACTACATGCAATAAAGCAGTCTCAATGTTTTATGACTATGAAAAATAGCCGATGTTGTGATGCCGATGATGTACAGACAAAGCCTGTAAAGCTGGTGATTGATACTTTAGCCCTTGTACTAAGAAATATTTATATATATATATATATATATATATATATATATATATATATATATATATATATATATATATATATATATATATATATGCAAAAAGGTAGTCATTGCTCTTTTTAAAAACGGTGACATGAAATGTTTATCTAATTGCAGACCAGTGTCCTTTTACTAGTGTTTTCAAAGGGGCTTTGAAAAGTAATTCATGAAATAATGTCTTCTTTTGGCGATGCACAGAGCCTAATTCGGTTTCAGAAAGAATAAATCTACACAGTGTATAACTTACTTGCACATATATATTACCTATTCTGTTTTTCATTTCTGTGCGCCCCACCTCTTATGTAATACCCTCTAATGAGGGTCTTTAAGGTATTAAAGTGAAGTGAAGTGAAACTACGACTAAAAACACATATTTTGTAGAGCTTTGAAAAGAGAGAAGTTTTCTGGGTGTATGTATCGACTTTACATAAGCTTTTGGCTGCATAAATCACAGCGGGCTTCTAACTAAGCTGGAGAAGTACGGTTTCCGGAACCCGTTCATTCTTACCGTGCATACCGCACACAGTATCTTTGTTAATACACCTTAGATCTTCACTTGAAGAGATAATCCTGGTAGATATATGCTTCCCTCAGGGAGGCATCTTGGGACCATTTCTTTTAATTTTTATATTAATAACACTTTGGATTCTTCCAACGATGGCCCCTTTATACTATATGCTGATGATGTGCCTCTGCTGTTCTGATCACACTCTACGGAGAAGGTAGCACAGCAAGTAGACGCGTCATTGAATGCTCTACTGTCCTGGTCTATTATTACTCACTTATATATATACAAAGAAATCCAAGGTCATTTTATTTAAAGCGCAGAATAAAGACGTAGTGTTCGCACCGCACATTCAGCAGGGCAGCGAGAAATAAGAGATAGTCCATACTATGTAGATATTAGGGGATCACTTTAATTTTTTCCTCAGTTGGGACACTCATGTAAATGCTGTAATCAATAATTTATTTAGAAACTTGATGATCATAAGTGGACGTCATAAATTTGTCCCTATTTGAATAAAATCATTGTTGTACACATCTTTTTTGTTACATTTAAACTATGCCCATTTGGTGTCAGAAACAACCACTGTAATTAATAAACAAAGTATTTTTGACTGCGGAAAAGTGCATTGCAGAGAATTTACAATATGGAGTTTGGGGCTCCCACATGTTGCTTATACGAAACATATTATATGGCCCAAATATTTGAGTTATGAGGTAAAACTAATGGAATGGTGCGTAGAATATTCCTTAAAAATCTTGATAACTTTAGTAAGCTTGCTAATCACACACGAAACGTGCAGGTCTACTGATGTCGCAAGCCTGAACTATGGTACACCTCAATTAGCAGAATCAATGATTGGTTTCCAATATATGAAAAACACATTACCATGCCTTCTGAACAAGATTTACGTAAAAGATGTTGACATATCCCTGTTACCGTTGAGACACACAAAAAATAATTTTCTTGCATATACCTTCTGTCTGCTTGTAGTGCATATAGATGTTTTCAAACTTCTGTTTCATTGATTCCATTGTACATCTTGTAGGTGACTTTTACTTGCTTGCATTGTATAATACCTTATATGCAATTTAGTAAACTTTTCATGGTTCTCTTTCTTTATTTGTTTCTCTATTGAGTAGAAAACCTTTTACGAATACGTTCTGCAAATGACTTCTGTTGCTGGTTAGATTCTGCTTACTTATTGTACGCCTCTTTGCCAAAAGCTGCACTGTACAGCTTTTTCCACGCCACTTCCCTTGCAGGTTATGAGATATAAATTAAAGCAAATGAAATACGCTTAGACATTAGAAACACATTAGCGCAAGAAGCAAGTTCTCTGCCGCAATGCGCTGGACACACGTTTTCCGCTCTTGTGACGGTGGCGCGCCGCCATGCGACCGGTAACGCGATGTGCCGGTGTGCTATTTCTACTTCTCTGACAGTTCCCTCTCCATCCTCGTCGTCCTCGTTTGAGGGCACCGTTTACTCCTATTTCTCTGACAATGGCTGCGGCGCTGGGTCACGTGGTATAGTAAAGTGATTGAGTCGTTCAGTTGGAGGTACAAATGTTGACGGTTCGAATCCCAATAAGAAGCGGGACTAGCAGATGAATGCCAGCTAGGACGTACAGGGGTATGACACACCCGCAACGTTGTACACGGAATTGTTGTGTCAAACGTTTGATACATAAGAGAAACCGGACGCAAAATGAAGGTCCGTTATTGATGCTGTGAGCAAATGACGCATCATAGGTGTCGAAGTTCTGAAGAATTATCTATAGGATGGGTATATAACAGCCACAGAACGCTCGTGAGGATAATGCTATTTTGTATTTATTATCTGCACCACTTCAGTCCGTGCACTATTATTCATTGACTCTCTTCTTCCGCAAATTGCTTTTATACCTTTAGGTGTGTGGTATTATTCAATGTCCCCCCACCTAAAACGCGGCGTTTATTCAATCGGCTATTGTAATTGCTATACAAGACCCGCATAGGACCCTCTTGCTCTGGTCACTGCTCCCCTTCATCTGTACTTGCCGCACTCTTTTGGGCGTCCGTACGCATTGTTTGTCCGGATATAAAGACCATTGGCACAGGGCTCTATAAAACGCGAAGGGACATGGCTATCGTGTATAGCACAGCGGAAATTATACGAGTTGAAGTGAAGTAGTAGCCTTCAGTCAGCAGCCACACCGGGGTACATGCCCTTAACTGGGTCTAACAGCACCCTGCTGCTAAAAAAGAAAACTTGGCATGAAATCTAAGTCCCCTTCCCTCCACACACATACACTCAGAGCACCGACGTAGTGGAATACGCCCTGGTTAATAAAATATTCATTATAATGTGTTGCACGCTTCTATTGAAAGAGCGAAGTATATAACCATATCTAACACTAGCGAGCCTGTAGGACAGTTGCCCGCCGCCATTTGCTCCTCTATCCGTATGATCACTTTAAAGCTACCGCAGACACAAAGTACAAGGATTTTTTTATTAAAGCAGCTGTTTAGGGAAGCCAAGTGTTTACTAATTTGTTATTATGCATCTTGAAGTAATACAGATGTTGAAGAAGTGGGGATATTTGACCTCTTTTATTTCAGTGATTAGATTCATGAACTGTGTCTACTTGGAATCAGTATTAACGTGTCGCACAAATAATGTTTCTTTGCTTGTCTTTCAAATCAGTACAAAGTTTTGGGCCTATTGATGAAGTGTTACCTAGCTACGTGGCAAAGCATAGATGGCTGAAATGACACAATACAATGGAGTGTCGTGTGTTTTTAGTCTTTCATTACTATGTGTTGTACCCTTTTGTTGAAGGAGCGAAGTATATTACCCTATCTAACACTAGCGAACCTGTCGGACAGTTGGTCGCGGCTATTTGCTCCTCTAGCCATATGATCTTTTTAAAGCTACCGCAGACACAAAGTACAAAGATGTTTTTATCAAAGCAGCTGTTTAGGGGAGCCAAGGTTTTACTAATTTGTTATTAGGCATCTCGAAGTAATACGGATGTCAAAGAAGTGGGAACATTTGACCGCTTTTATGTCAGTGATTGGGTTCATGAACTGTGTCTACTTGGACTTCGTATTTACTTGTCGCACAAATAAATGTTTATCTGCTTGACTTTCAAATCAGTACAAAGTTTGGGGCCAATTGATGATGTGTTACCTAGCTACAACTTGACAAAGCATAGACGGCTGAAATGACACAAAACAACGCATTACGTGTCATGTATATTTAGTCTTGTCTACGCTCTTCCGCTCTAGTTATGAAAATTCAGGAGAGAAATTGTGGAAAAGTCGAATTTTCTGCTTCCCTTACCAGAAAACTCACAACAAGCAGTACATTCGCAAACGTTTGGGAGTATCAAATATAAAATTTTTTTTAAAATATCGCCACCTACGCTGGTTCGTAACAGTGTGCTGCACTGAAAACTGTCATTGTCGTCATGTATCCTTATGAGTTTAACTTGTTAGCTAGTTAGTCGAGCATTATCTGATTTATTAATCCCCAAGAGGAGACAAGTAATGACCACAGTTGGCAGAAGAGGTTCTAGTAGAACAAGGTTTACTGCCCAGAACTTTCATCGTAGTCAATTTCTTTGCACATAAAAATTCAAGCGCATGCCATTTTCACAGCACGTTCATTGCTTTCGCAGACCCAGATTTATTGACGGGACACGAGACAGAGCTACTGGTACGCATTCTGTGGACGAAGATCAAGGCCGACCTCAGGACCCACCAGAATGCCATCGGTTTCGTAAGCTCTGTCATCAGGGTAAGGAGCCATGGATCCCGAGCGCTTGTGACTAATCTTATTCATTTATTACGTGAACGCCGACAGTTCTGTACTTGTTGTTATCCGCAGGGACAGTTTTCTTCGTCAAAAAAAAAAAAAAAAACACATATCTCCTGAGAGGAACTTCGTGGCGACTCTTTGACTTAGAGTGAATGCAGCCACTTTGTGTAGGGGTTGATGTAGCTGCACTAGAAATTCATGATTATTAAACGAAGAGCACAGCATCTGTTCTACGCGCATTAGTGTATGTAAGACACGCGGCAGGGCTTTAACAAGGTGCACACTCGTACGATGCTTTGGATAAACGAACAGTGCAAAATCGTTTACTAAAAATAATCACGCTTATTTGTATTTCCCATGGGTATATTTAGTTTGATCGCCGAATTCATATTGGCTGTGAGAAACACCGTAGCGGTTGGTTGCAGAATAATTTGTTCGAATTCTTGTTCGTTAGCATGCAGTGATGTCTCGCACTAGACGCAGGCTTTGCCATTTGGCTCCACCTGGACCTCACCGCCTTGAGAGGTCCAGGCACAGCGGCGGCGTCTGTTTTTGATGCACGAGAGATGTGTGCGAAGAACGAAAGTATAAGGAAAGTAACAGGCTCTCGACCGCTTTTTAATATCTTAATGTTTCAAGAAAAATGCGTTCTAGTAGAAAGGCGACAACAGATTATTTCGTACAAAAATAAAATCATGCTAGTAAATACATTACTGGCTTAGTGTTATTCAAGTAAATATGGGTTGGAGAATCAGAGACTGATAAAGAAGGAGTCTCATTGCATCAACACAAAAGCAGTCACAAACCGATGCTATAATCTAAGGTTTTTCCTGGCCATTGAACATAAGCAGCATTTGAGATTTAATTTAGCAGACCGATTAAGAAGTGCCAATGGTTGCCCCGAAAACTTTCGCATATTTTACTGCACTTAACGTCATTCGGAATAGATGGAGGTTACGACCTGAATCTGCAGCGTGAGAGCGTGTGGAAATTTAACACGGCGGATGATCGGCTGCATAGGTAGCTCTGAGGATACTTATTCGCTTCCTAAATATAATTCTCTGGTTTCAGTCCACTCCACTGAGGCGGTGGCTTCTTTTTCCCCGGGTTCGCAAACGCTTCACACAAGACTCGTGGTTGTGGTGGGCAATTCTAAGCTGTGGTTTTATCCTACCAGAGGGCAAAACATTCAAACTTATGCCAAGTTCGTCACTACCCTTCCCGTGACGGAAGGAAAGGATTTGAGCTCGCTTGAAAATTCGGCTGATATTGATCGGGAGATGATATGGACGGGATGGGAATGGAAGCATGTTTTTCAATCACGAGGCCGGCTCACGGCTCTCCGTACACTAAAGGTACCACAGCCCTAATGAAAACAAAAAGCGTACTTTTTAAATAATACATGCAAATTTACAATAAAAATTTGCGCTTTTATTACAAGTTCCTTATCAAAACCTGAATATATAAAAACATCAACTTAGATCAAGAGAACGTGTTAATTCACTCGTAAAGAAAGAGAACCGCCAATAATGTCTTTAGCTTTAATTTTCAGATCATTCATTAGCAAGCTTAGCCCATGAGTCGCATAACGAATGTGTAATATGGGCAAGTCGTTTGCAACTGTTCCACAGCCTGCTTTTATGTCCTTGGTTAACATCCCCACCTTATCAGTCAATTTGCGCATTTCGTCAGCTAGATAAAGCACTGTGTGACAAAGGTTTCATCATTTGGCTGATGACCGAGTATAACTCGGTCAGAACCTGACCAGGTTCTGACCGAGTTATACCGAGCAGGACGTTCGAAAGCATTTGCGCACTGGTGAAAGGTGATGGAGATGACGACGCGTAGATGACAGCTCAAGCTTACAGTAATAATCGACAGAAGGGATAGCTAGGCCGTTCCCAGCTCACTTCCCAATGCAAATTCTTATATCCAATTACATTTCATCCGGCGGGTAATTTATCTTATAGCAGTGCACACTTCAGAGAAAGTGTTTTTAGTGAGATCGAGCAACACTTTCGTTGTGGAGTCTTCTTAATGGCGCTAGGATGACTACAGGCGTCCTTCGCACTAATAATGACTTTGATACAGCCAGGATAAATTCACGAGTGCCTCTTCACGAGAAATAACACACTCATTCCACCAAAATAGCCAGATATGAAAATGTAGTGTCTCTGAATGATGTTTCAATGCTGTTTATTTCGAGTCGAGCGAAACTCCAGTTTCAGAAGTTCTTGAGTAGCTTGAACTAATCCAACGCCGGTTTGTATTTGCAACTATGGTGTTAAAATTTGGAGCTCTGGAGCTCCTTTGATTTTTTTTGTAATTGTTAGTGGTGTTTTCTGCAAAGTACCGCCTCGTTTTAGTTTGTGAATGTGCGGCAAAACAACCCGGATGCTCAGCTTTTGTTTTACTGACGCAAATGTTCTTGTTTTAAAGCCTGATTGTCTTACACAACATATGCCTTGTCAGAAGCGTCACATAGGAAAGCCGGTGCTCAAAGTCAGAGTATTAGAATAGCATTCAATATTTCCCACCAGTGGCCATATTAAGAGAGGAAGAGCCTCGAAACGTTCAACCGCGGGAGGACTTTACACGAATAATTGATTTCATAAACTGTAATTGCTCCCTTTTTTGTTCTTTTAAAGCACAATGTATGCAAAACTAAGTTCATGAAAGGTGAGTGTTTGCGTGTTTTTTTTTTTGCTATTGCATAGCCGTTATTGCATTCCCCTTAGTGTGTACAATAATTGTACAGCATTCCTGAAGAGAAGCTACAAAACATGCAGGGTCTCGCCACAGTAGGCGTAAATTCAGAATACCAACTTTCGCTCTGATAGCCGTTGTGGTATTGTCTTGTGCCTCGCGCAGCAGTAGACTCAGCCATTCCTTTTTAACTTAAGGTGTAAGGTCCAATATCGAATCTGTCGCTTCAATGTTACGTGCCTTTTGCACGCGTTTTCACAGGAAGAACGTGTGAAAGACACTGTTTATTCAGGGGATGGTTTAGCTGCGCTCCAGTGGGGCGCTGAAAGCGGTTTGACCCAGCCGGGAGCCATGTTTCGATGGAGGCGGGCAGCAAGTAGCGTTTGCAAGTAGTAACCCCATGTAAATAAATGTTCAGTTCGATCTCCGTCATAGCCTGAGACTATCAAAGCGAAAACCTTTATTAGCTCATACTGTCGTCCGTTCGCGAGAAGCGTCACCCTTCTTCGCGATGTTCCGCAGGATATCGCGAGATCGGGGCGTAATGATCTGGTGAAGTCATCTACCATGATCGGACGTGAACCTAAAAATACACAAACAAATCTTGTCTCCACCAAGAAAACTGCGTCATGCCCCGGTTCGTGAAACGCTAATCATAATTCTGTTGTCTACAGTGAAGCTGATAGCGGGATTTTGTGAGTGACAGATACTGCACCTGTCTTGTAAACGAATTATAGAACGCCTGTATACTTGAACCCCGCCGAGGTGGTGCAGTGATGAGACGCCTGACTACTGTGCTGGAGTACCCGGGTTCGAACCCGACCGCGGCGCTGCGTTTCGATGGAGGCGAAACGAAGAGGCATCCATGTGCTGTGCGATGTCAGCGCACGTTAAAGATTCCCAGGTGGTCGAAATTACTCCGTATTCCTCCACTACGCCTCCCCATTCTCTCTTTCCACTTCAACTCCCACCTTCCTTTCTCCCTTTCCTTACGGCGCGGTTCAGATGTCTAGAGAAACAAGAGTGACAGATACTGCGCCTTCCCTTTCCTGTGAACCAATTATTATTATTATTATTAGTACTATTATTATTATATTATCATTATTAAAATTATTATTATACTTAGATACGTTCAGTGGAATGCTGGCTGTGTTCGTTGTGGTTGTGGCTGTAGGGAGAAGAAAAGAAAATGCACGAGCCTGCTACTGGCTCTGTAGCTGAGCCACCTCCACTGCCTCGTTCGGACAGGAGAAAGTAGAGAAGAAAAAAAGAGGGAGAAAAAGACGCGCGCCGCAACAGCCGTCGTCCACCACCTAATCGGTGGCGGGTGCAATGGCGGC
Organism: Amblyomma maculatum; assembly: GCF_055883805.1. NCBI lineage: Eukaryota > Metazoa > Arthropoda > Arachnida > Ixodida > Ixodidae > Amblyomma > Amblyomma maculatum. Next base: position 123,831,688 of record NC_139346.1, read on the forward strand.
CTACAACAGATAAAAATTCGGTGGCTGGCTAGCCTCCGCTACAAGCGGCGTTGACCTATCGTCCCTGCCCCCTAGGGCTAGGAACAGCCACCCATCACGAGGCGCGCATTGTACCGTCATGACTGGTCATGACGTCACCAGGCTATTCTGTTGGGTTCGGGCCCGGCCTGTGCACACAGGACGTAATGCTCCGCTTGAGACACGACATCATAGAAAGCGAAACCAGGGACGCGAGGGTACTACTAGGTCTAGACCTTACAAAGGCGCTCGATAACGTAAAACACGCGGCAATTCATTCTGGCCTCCAAGAATTGCGGGTCGGAAAGAAAACGTACGACTACGTTAAAGACTTCCTGTCGGGTACAACGATAAAGATAAAGTTTCAGGACATTGAATCCTCCACCGTCAAACTAGGAAGCAAGCAGGGGGACGCCGCAAGGTTCGGTGCTGTCCCCGTTCCTCTTTAATGTTGCCATGCGAAACCTCCCGGCAGAACTGAGGAAAGTGGAAAACTTGAAATTCAGCATGTACGACGACTTCAACCTGTGGGTCGTTGTTGTTGTTATGAACTTTATTTTTCCACCGATGTAGGAGGCCCCCAACTCCCCGCCCCCGGCACGCAGGCCTATGGGACGGAGGCCGGGGCCTCCGCGACTAAAGACAGGCGAAGTGACAGTGTTTCTTCGCGGCTTCAGCCGCCAGGCGGACAGCTTGCTGCTGGTTGGCGGGGGACTCGCTCCGCAGTAGCAGTTCCTAGGCTTCTCTACTGTTTATGTTTTCCTTGGCGCCAGGAGAATCAAGGCATTGCCAGATTATGTGATCCAGAGTACACCTTTCTCCACAGGTTTCGCATTTATCGTCCGCCTTTTCCTCCACTTGCGTGTGGAAAAGCCAGACGGGACTTGGGAAATTCCCAGCTTGCAGGCGCCGCCAAGCGACGGCCTCCTTGTTAGTTAGCGTTCGGTCCGGTGGTGGCAGGGACCTTCTGCTAAGTCTGCAGTGTTCTAAAATTTATAAGTTTGCAGCCTCTCGTCCATCCCATCGCAATCAGACGGCTCTACGGTTGCCCGGAAGTAGAGAGCTCGGGCTAGCTCGTGCGCCGCCTCGTTGCCGGGACGGACTCGTGCGCGGGGGTCCAAATAATTCGAATCTTTCTTTCAAGTTTTCCTTTGTCTAAAATTTTGGCTGCCTCCGTCGAGACCGTCCCTTTTCCAAAGTTCCAGACAGCTGTTTTGCTGTCACTAATAACTATACTGGCTTCCGTGTGGGTCACCCAGGGGAGTGACGCGAGCGTTGAGGAGCGCTTGCAAGCGGCGGCGGACACCGTGGTGTCCTACGCAGCCGAAAGGGCCCTCTCGTGCTCTCCACAAAAATCGGAACTGTTTATCTACAACCCGAAGGCGCTCAGGTGTAAACGCCAGATAAACATCAGCGTAACAGTAGACGGCCAAATAGTGCCAAAAGTCGAACAAATTAGGATCTTGGGGCTGTTTCTACAAGCAGATGGGTACAACGATACAACGGTAAAGAAACTGAACGCGTACGCCACGCAAGTCACGGGTCTGTTCAGGAGAATCGCACTCAAGGGTCAGGGCCTTGAGGAACGAAGCCTCCTGAAACTAATGCAGGCTTACATCACTAGCCGCATATGTTACGCCACACCATTCCTAAACATTAGATAAGACAAAAAGCAGAGAATAGACGCACTCATCAGACGATGCGCGAAGAGGGCTCTGGGACTACCCATCTCGACCTCGACTTAACGCCTCCTCGAAATGGGGGTGCACAACAATTGGACGGAACTAGTGGAGGCTGTGCGCATGGCGCAACTAGAAAGATTGAGTAGAACCACCACGGGCAGAACCATCCTCGGCTGGGTGGGACTGCAGTCAGATAGAGGAACAAGCCACAAAGTAGACATTCCACGAGAGTGTCGCGAATATATAATTGTGCCCCCCCTACCTAAAAACATGCACCCTACGTACAACAAGGAGAGGAGACAAAAGAGGGCCGAGAGAGAGAGAGAGAGAGAGAGAAAACATTTATTGCTCTAAAAAGTTTCTGGTTTTATCGGCGGGCCGATGTCTTCATATCTTCAGCCTCTTCACAAGATCGGCGCCCCTATTCCAGGGCACCGCTGAGTCTTGCTGCTTCGCAGGCGTGCCGCACCAGTGCCCTTTGGGCCATGAGCTCGCTGCTGGTCAGCAGACCCTCCCATTGTTCCGCACTCGGGTTATTTAGTTTTTGGAAGGCTCTGTTTCGTTCGCATTCCCATGTGATGTGGTATAGTGTGGGGGTTGCCCCGCACCACGGACATGTGTTCCTGTATTGTGTAGGGAACATCTTGTGTAGTATGTATAGATTGTGGAATGTCCCTGCTTACAGTCTCCGCCAGCAGACCGCCTCGTGCTGTGTTAATGATGTGTGGGGTGGTGGGTATTTGAATCTCCGTCCTCTGTGGCAGTTTAGTATTTCTGTATACGTTGGTTCCACCGTTATGGGGTCCTCCAGGGCTTCTGACTGCCCTGCTCGGTTCGTGATCTCGCGAACTAGGCTGTCTACCCTCGAGTTACCCTCTATCCTGGTGTGTGCCGGTATCCAGAAAATCCTGTCTTAAGGTCTTATTTAGAAGCCTTGCTTCGAGGAGGATGCTCAGCGCTTCCTTGCTTATTTTGCCCCGTGTGTAGTTCCTGCATGCTGCTTTGGAGTCTGTTAGGATTATGAGAGATTTGTTCCTACGGTAACCTTCGGCGGCCGCTAGAGCTACGGCAGCCTCCTCCCCCTCCGTTACCGTACAGTTTCTTAACGTCGCACTGCTGATTAGTTCCCCCATGTGGTCTACCACTGCTGCCGCGACTCTGAACTTTCTGGTCCTGCGGTCCCATGGGTATAGGGCCGCGTCTGTGTATACCGTATTTTCCATTGTGGCTAGGTTCCGCTGCACATAGTCTGCCCTGGCCTACCTTCTAGCGGCGTGGAGGTTGGGATCCATGTTTCTCGGCAGGGGGCTGACATCCAGTGTTTGACGGACCTCGTCTGGAATGGTGGCTGTTCTATCTACGATCCCTTCTACGTCGTGTCCTAATCTCTCTAGGAGCTTGCGGCCGGTGACTGTCTGTTGGAGCCTGACTATTTGCGCACTTAGCTGGGTGTCCGTTAGTTCTTCGAATGTGTTGTTTAGGCCCATTTGTAGCAGCTTTTCATTTGATGTGTTTTTTGGTAGGTGGAGTGCCGTCTTGTACGCTATTCTTAGCAGCGCCTCCGTCTGTTCTTTGTCTTTCTTGGTCATGCGGTGGTATGGCAACGAGTACGTGACTCTGCTGACTATCAGGCTTTTGACGAGCTTGATCGTGTCGCTTTCCTTCATCCCGCTTCTGTTCTGCGATACCCTCTTTATCATGCGGCTTACTTGTTCTGTTGACGTCTTGAGTAGACTGATTGTATGGGTACATCTTCTGCTTCCTTGGATCCACATGCCTAGGATGCGTATCATGTCCCTTTCCGGTATATTTTGGCCTTGTAACCTGACTGTCAGGTCCACCTTGGTGGGGTTGGCCCCTACCCTAAGAAGTTCCGACTTCTCCGTGGCACAGGCTAGGCCCCTTTCTCTCACGTACTCTTCTACACATGTTGCTGCTTCCTGCAGTCTCTCTTGCTTTTGTCCTAGCGAGCCTCGATTCGTCCAGACCGTAATGTCGTCGGCGTACATTGCGTGCTGGATGCCATCGATCTTGCTGAGTTTTCTGGCCAGTCCGATCATCGCAATGTTGAAGACCACTGGTGAGATTACGGATCCTTGCGGCGTGCCCTTTCGTGGGGTGGTGAAGGTGTCGCTTCGCAGGTCTCCCAACCCCACGGTCGCTGTGCGTTCTGATAGGAAGGATCTTACGTAGTCGTGGGTCCTCCTTCCGCAATTGGCGTTGTTTAGGCCTTCCATGATTGCTTCGTGGCTAACATTGTCGAAGGCCCCTTTGATGTCCAGGGCCATGATAATGTTTTCGCCAGTTCTGGGTGCCGTGTCTATGATTTCTTCCTTGATCTGCAGTAGGAGGTCTTGCGTTGACAGGTTCGCCCGGAAGCCGAACATGCTGTGCGGGTACTGCTCCTCGGCCTCTAGATATTGTTGGATTCGCCTGGTGACGATTCTCTCGTACAGTTTGCCAAGGCACGACGTGAGGGAAATGGGTCTCAGGTTCTCTATCTGAAGCTTCTTGCCGGGCTTGGGTATCATAACCACGACAGCGTGCTTCCACTCCTTCGGGACCATCCCCTCTGCCCACAGCATGTTGAGGTACACCGTGAGCTGGTCGATTGCCTCGTCGCTGAGGTTGCGAATCAAGGCGTTCTTGATCTTGTCTGCGCCGGCTGCTGTATTTCGTGTTGTCGCTCTTATCGCCGCCTGGACTTCCTCTCTCGTGATCGGCCTGTCCATTGCAGGATTGTCCGCCCCTTGGTACTCCCCGTCGTAGCCCTGGGGGTTGTCCTTTCCGTAGCATTTGATGCGGACTGCTTCTAGCAGTTCTTCGTCTGTTCCGTCGTACTGGTGGACAAATTTCTGAATTGCCTTGCCACTTTCTGTTTTTGTCTTGGTTGGGTCCATAAGGGCCTTTAGTATGCGCCACGTGTTGGCCGTGCTGAGCGTGCCGTTCAGTGAGCTGCTGAACTGCTGCCATCCCTGCCTGGCCAGTTGTGTTGCGTACTCCTCTGCCTTTATCGTGATTTCCGCGATCCTCTTTTTGAGTTTTTTATTTAGCTTTTGCTTTTTCAAGCGTTTGGTGAGCCCGCGTCTTGCCTCCCATAGCCCGAGCAGCCGCTTGTCCACCTCCGGTACTTGTTCTGTTCTATCTATTTCTTTCGTATAGAGTTCTTGTATTTGTTTCAGTTGTCGGCCCCACTCCTCCACGGAAGTGATTTCCCCTTTTAGTTGTTCGCAGTGTTTGTGGAAGGCGTCCCAGTTGGTAAGGTGGGCCGTTCCGATCTTCTTCTTTACGTTGGCTGCTTCAATTGTCGTTCTTGGTATGTAGTGGTCACTGCCTAGGTCTTCCAGCAGATTTTCCCACTCGGCCTGCTTTGTTCCTTTAATGTAGGTGAGGTCAGGGCGGGCATCTGAACTCACACTGTTACCTCGCCTAGTCGGTTGATTTTCGTACTTTAGGAGGTCACAGTTTATGCTTTCCGCCGCCACGCATATCTGTTTCCCCTTTCTCTCTGTTTTTTGGTATCCCCAGCTCGCGCTTCTTGCGTTGAAGTCACCCGCGATTACTAAGGTGTTCGTCTTGGCTAGTTTATTTGCTTCCGAAAAGAGCTTGCTGAAATCGCTACCCTTTTGTTTTGGGGGGCTGAAAAGGTTAACTAGGAAGGTGCTCTTTGCCTTGTGCTTCTTTTTGGGTATAATTTCTGTTATTATATGTTCTATCTGTGTGCCCTCAATCTCTTTGTGTGCTATGGTGACCAGCTTATTGCTGATGAGAGTAGCGACGCGTCCGTTTTCCTGACATGTGTATCCCTTCAGGGTGGGTGTGGTGTTAGTCTCCTGTAGCATGATGATGTCTGGAGGTGCGTGTCTGGTATTGATGAACTGCTGGAGGAGTCACTGCTTGCGCCGGTATCCCCTGCAGTTCCACTGCCATATATGTAATTGGTTCTGTCCTGCCATGTTGCGTCACTGCTTTTTCCACTTTGGTTTTCTGCCCCGAATCTTCTTTCAATAAAATGCCTGTCTCTGGCGTCGTTTGTGGTTTTTTGTGTGTTTTGGCTTTTAACGTATGTTCGGAAATTTTGATCTTGTAGCGATACTTTCTGCTGCAATTGCATCAGTTGGTTTTGCATCATACTCATAAAATTTTCCAATTTGCTCTCCAAGATTTGTGGTTGTTGTGTGTGCTGCTCCAAGGGCTGTTCCGGCGCTTGCGGGGCCGGGTTCATTATTCGCGGGGGCGAACCCTGTCTCTGGAGCGGCATTTCCTTTATGAGGTCATCTATTCTTTTTTTAAGTTTCCGCGTTTCCTCGCGGCAGAGTTCGAGCTCCTTTTTAAGTGCCCTATTCTCCTCAGCGAGTTTCTTTTCATTGTTTGTTTGATTTTGTTGTCCCGAGTGCGGAAAAAGTGATTTGGGAGGGCCTGCTCCCCAGCTCACCTTCACTCCACCTTTCTTCTGTTGTTGCTTTTGTTGTCCCGGGTCTCCGCTTTGCTTTACCAAGGGTGGGTAGGACTCGCCTCTGGTCCGACTCTGGCCCCGGCTGTGGCTCCGCGACCGGCTTCTGGACGGGCTCGCCTCATCCCGGACCTGGCTCCCGGTCCGCTCCGAGCTGAACCACCTTGGTCCACGTCCTCCCTTCCGGTTCCGCCTCCGGCTTTATCGCTGTGTGGGCCCGCCTCGTGTGGGTCCTCCTCGCAGCTCTTCGGCCGTCTTGAGCCGGTGCTTGCACTCCCTCGTGCCGGCTGCGTGATCGCCTCCGCAGACCAGGCACTTGGTTGTGCACGAGTGTCCTTCCATTGGATTCTGCGTTCCGCAGAGTCTGCAAGCCTTGCTTCCCGGGTTGGGGCAGACGTCCGATCTGTGTCCTTGTTGACAGCAGATATAGCAAATCTGCCGGGTCGGGCGGTATGGGTAGCACCACATCTCTCCTCCGTAGTATAGTACTTGTCTTGGTGTGGTGAGTCCGTCAAACGTGATGACGGCTGAACTTGACTTTCCAAGCATCCGGGCGCTGTGGATCTTGACTCCCTACGTCCGCACCCTTAGGTTGGCTTTGAGTTCGGCAGATGATGTCCCCGGTTCTATGCCGTGGATCACGCCTCTCTGAGTGCCTTCGGGGGCTGCTACGTAGGCGTTGACTGCATACGCTCTGTTGTCAAACGTAAGATGGGTAATACGTCTTACGTTCTGGGCCGTATCTTCATCGTCTGTGCTGACTATGATGATGTTCTAACCGTTTCGTAGTCTTATAATTATGTCTTCGCACTTGCACTTTGCAACGGTCGCTGCGACAACGGCTCGGGCGACTTGATGGGTTTGCAGCGATCGTATCACGAGGCCCCTCGGTCTCAGGATCACCTTGAAGTCGTCTTTCGGGAGTGGCGGCAATCTTGGGCCTGGCCGGCGCGCCGCTTCCTTCTTGTCTTGCTTCAGCGCAGCTGGCGCTCCAGCTGCCGTCGAGGCGCCCCCCCCGGCGTTTTCGCGCCTAATTCCGCTTGGGCGGGTGGCGGGAGATCTTCGGGGTTTTTCCGTTCCTTGCGTGGTTTCCTCTTGCGTTTCGATCTGGCTAATTCCCAATTTTGGTTGTCTTCCTGCTCGATTTCGCTCTGCGAGCCCTGCGGGCCCAAAATGGCGACCTCGTTTGGCGCGAAAATCGCCGCGTTTCCCGCCTCAGCCGCTGGCCGAGTGCTGACGTGGCAATCTTCTTCTATCTCCTGGATTTCCATGAAATCTTTTGGTGATGCTTCTGATGCCCTCTCAGTGTTGGGTCGGTTGTCGAGGTAGAGGGCCGTCTCCATCGCCGTCGTCGCTCGTCACGAGGCCGGAGAGTCCTCGAACGCCCGTTGTCGCGCTAGGCCTAACGAGGCTTAGCTCGCACTCCGCCGCTCGGCAAACGCAAAGTCCGGTAGAAAACCCAAAAATGGGCCCACCTCTTCGAATTTGCTGTCCAAGTGGTCCGCTTCTGTTCTCAAGCTCCAACAAGAATTTTGGAGATCCGTTGAGATGATCGGGCCTGGCTGGTCGAAATTTGCGGAGCTCATGCGAAGCACGTCCGCTCCCTCGAACTACCGCAGCCTGCAGTTCAAGAGGGCTGAGACTCTCGCAAAGAAAGTGGGGAAAATGAAGCCGAGGGAGGTCGCCTACGTGGACGCGGCTAGCGGGAAGTCGGGGTTGGCGGTGGCTGTGGTCGTCAATGGCCGCGGCGTGCCCGCCGCCGCCGCGTCCATTAGAAGCCGAAATGTAGACACGGCTGAAGAAGTTGCAATAGCGCTCGCTTGCGTTGGAAGGGAAGCCAGCATAGTTATTAGTGACAGCAAAACAGCTGTCTGGAACTTAGGAAAAGGGAGGGTCTCGACGGAGGCAGCCAAAATTTTAGAGAAAGGAAAACTTGAACGAAAGATTCGAATTATTTGGACCCCCGCGCACGAGTCCGTCCCCGGCAACGAGGCGGCGCACGAGCTAGCCCGAGCTCTCTACTTCCGGGCAGCCGTAGAGCCGCCTGATTGCGATGGGATGGACGAGAGGCTGCAAACTTATAAGGAAATTTTAGAACACTACAGACTTAGCAGAAGGTCCCTGCCACCACCGGACCGAACGCTAACAAGGAGGCCGTCGCTTGGCGGCGCCTGCAAGCTGGGAATTTCCCAAGTCCCGTCTGGCTTTTCCACACGCAAGTGGAGGAAAAGGCGGGCGATAAATGCGAAACCTGCGGAGAAAGGGGTACTCTGGATCACATAATCTGGCAATGCCTTGATTCCCCTGGCGCCAAGGAAAACATAAATAATAGAGAAGCCTAGGAACGGCTACTGCGGAGCGAGTCCCCCGCCAACCAGCAGCAAGCTGTCCGCCTGGCGGCTGAAGCCGCGAAGAAACACTGTCACTTCGCCTGTCTTTAGTCGCGGAGGCCCCGGCCTCCGTCCCATAGGCCTGCGTGCCGGGGGCGGGGAGTAGGGGGCCTCCTACATCGGTGGAAAAATAAAGTTCATAACAACAACAATTGACATATCCGAAGCTGACCCGACCGGGCATCTGATCCATGCGTTCTAGCTGCGCCTTTCATCAGGTCTCCCCTGATGGGGCTGGGACAGGTAGGTCACCGCCGCTTGCGGCGGGGGCTAGCCTGCCACCGAAGTTTTATCTGTTGTAGGCCGTCATTGCACCCGCCACCGCTTAGGTGGTGGCGGACGATGGCTGTTGTTGCGGCGCGCGTCTTTCTCTCCCTCTTCTTCTTGTTTTCTTTCATCTCTATTTGCTCTTCTGTCTGCACGAGGTAGCGAAGGTGGCTCAGCTACAGACGCAGTAGCAGGCCCGTGTATTTTCTTCTCTTTCTTCCTACAGCCACAACAACAACAACAGCTGCGCCTTTCATTTGGCGTTACTCAAACGCCGCACCACAAACCAAACAGGAGCAGATCAAGATGTCTAGGATTAGGCTTTATTACAGAAGGCATCAGCGGCGTTTGAAATGAATTTAGAGGGAGGATAAGCGCAGTATTTGTCACAATGTTAGGCGGACACATGTATCGCCATGTAGAGGAAGGGAGGAATATGAGAGTGAAAGAAGAGAGGAAGATAAAGGTGCTGTTGTGGAGTTCTACGATCCACCATGCTATAACGTCTTTCGCGTCATCGCACTTTAGTGATCCAAAGAGTCCTTAGTGTTTTTTGGGCTGTAAAACCTTATCGGAATGTAAACATTGGCAACGACAATTACTCTCTGCTTTTACCTTGAGCCACAGCGTGTCGAGCATAAAAAAGCAATAAACCTAAACAAAAAACAATCACAAAAGTGAAACAGTCGCATGAGAAAAATGTTACTTATTTGTTTTTCTTTTCTGAATATGAGGATAGCAAAACTATATACAAATTTTCAGTGAATCTTTTTTCCGCCTTCACATCCCTAGTTAATGCGCGATTCACTCGGCTGATGTGATAGTGGTAGCTAACAAAAAATTAAAATTAAGAAAAGAAAAACCGTGAATAGTGAACACCAAATTTAACAATGTGTCGTCGCCGCTTCACTGGATGAAATTGCTCGTTTGTGCATCTATAATATTTAGACATGGAGTATTACGTTTGGTTTGGTTTGTGGGGTTTAACGTCCAAAAGCAACTCAGGCTATTGGAGACGCTGTAGTGGAGGACTCCGGAAATTTCAACCACCTGGGGTTCTTTAACGTGCACTGACATCGCACAGCACACAGGGGCCTTGCTTTTCGCCTCCATCGAAAAGCGTATTAGTACGCTGAGCAGAATATGCTAGGACATATATATATATGTAGTCGAGGGTTCGACGGCATACAGAAATCATGGCTTAAGTTCACTGGTCACTGAGAGATGATCAGTACGATGTACAAAAAGGAAAAGTTGCAACGAACGCAGTCGCCGAGCGTGTTCAGGCGAGTGGCCACGAAATTAACTGGGGCGAAGGCGATATAATTCCAATGGCAAAGATTATATCAGCCCGCGAAAATCTCGACTCACTAATCACCGAGACTAATATCAACGCAATAAAGAAGAATGATGCCCCATTGCGCCCTATCTATGCGAAATATCTGAGATCGATACTAACCGCTACAAAAAGCCGGGGACGTTCAGGCGGTCGCTCATGGTGAACAAGGAAGCCAAAGCGCTCCAGAAACGTCATTTGTGTTGAGCGCGGTCAGTTACTAGAAACCTCTTTAAGCCATCGTAGGATAGAATCATGTTTATACCCCCCCGTGTCAATGGTCTACATTTATTGCACCGTCAAAACCGGGTTATATTTGCGTGCGTTTGGATGCATCGATCGTTGATAGCTAACCGACTTATTAGCGAGGTTTGGTTTTGGAGTGGCGAGGAACCATTATATTGTCACGTAACCGTTTAGGCCCGTAAGCAGCAGGTTGGGGTTTAAGGGGGGGTTGATCTAGCAGGCACAGGAGAGCAGGTCCAGAGCGCCGAGAGATAGCTGCCAACTTCAGCCTCTTCTAATCGAACGCCACGTGGCCAATTCTTTAGGTCCGCGCACGAGACCCTCGATGAGCAGCTGCCGAGCGGCTGCTGTTGCACACGCTACAATATGGTGGCGTCCCAATTGGTTACCACATAGTGACGAGGTTCCTGGTGATAACGAAGAACTCAAGCAGCAACTGTGATGAATTTACAAAAAAAATACTTTGATTGGTCGCTTTTGTGAGGCGGTTGCTTAAAATACAGCTCCGTCAGTGTGTTTATAGAATCCTATTTATACCCAGAAGTTCGCTTCTGGTCAACCCTGCGATATAATCTACCACGATTGCCATTTGATATACAGACACTATTAAATAGTAGTTTTGTCTCGATGACAAAAAGTGCTCTTCTTTTACGTTTTCTTTAATTTTAAGCCTGTTCTTTCACAGCAAGAGAGAAGAGGATTGTTTCTGGACTACCTGTGGCGTGAGTTCTACGACCTTCAGATAACTCTTCACCAGTGCACCACCATCGGATGCGAACGAAGGGTATCACGCATTGAGGAACTTGGCCTTTCCTTCATCGCCAAACTTCTCGTAGCGATGACTACAAGGAACATGGCCACCAAGTTGGAGCTCCGGATCTTTTCCTCTAGAATCGCGGTGCTTTTGTGCAGGTGCTGCTTGAGGATGCTGCCCTCATCGGGACCAGACCGCTACGCCATGGTTAGTGCGTGCAGAGGAATTTTGCGGTCACGAAGTATTAATCTTCGAATCAGCGAGAGATAACGAGAGATTGCGTAGTATTACAACAACATATCTGCCAAACTTTTCTTTTTGGTCATGTTGGTCGAGTGTCAATATGTCCGGGATAACTCTGCTGTCCAAAGCAGCTCATCAAATCTTGGTGGCAATTTGACTGGAAAAGTTTCTGAAAACTTACGCAGGACGAATGCTACATACTGTACTTTTATGCTTATCCCCTTTTAAAATAGCTTATCTTTAAAGCGAGAAAGTAAACCATCTTTCAACGTGGGTTGCATGAAGCAGACAATAGTGCCGCAGTACTAATACTGGGCAGAACGAAACCTAAATGATGGTAAAAAAATAAAAGCAAGAAGACACTAAACAAATACAAAAATAAGCACTGGCTAAGAATGACAATCATCAGCAAAATTAACTATTTAGTTTTATTTATTCTATTTGCATACAAATACTGAAAGTGATTTGGCGAGGTTTATTGCCAGAAGCATCCGGGCTCCTGAGGTTTATCCATTATATTAAAATTTCACACCATCGTTCCGGTAGTTTAGTGAAAATAGCAATTATGCAGTAAGAATAAAGAGGAAGCACTCCTCTATTGCTTCTCAGTTAGGGGAAAAATTGATGCCAAAATTTCTCTCTAGCTTTTGATAATAAATATGCGTAATGCTTGCTGCAGACACTGGAGTCATAGTCCTAACTAAAGCAATGAAACCGGATCTTGATAGTAATTACTATAGTGAACTAGAATTCTAGTTCACTATAGTAATTACAGAAACATTTACAGCTATCTAAAGCTCTACTGAGGTCTTGATTTTGAGAAGTGGATAACATTTTAACTTCTTCAACAGTAGATGCAAGTGTTAGGTGTTTGCTCGACACAAATTATTAAGTCCATTTTTGCTGCAAACGTATAGGCGATGAAAATAAACCCAGGGTTTCGGATCACATTAAGGAGAGCGCAGGATAAATGTTTGCTCTCTTATGCGATAATGAGTGCTCAGCCTGCGGTAGCGGTTGAAAAACAGCTCTTTGTTCCATCCCTTCCTGATTGAACAGTCCGAGCCACTGCAATATAGAAGCTGATGACAACAGTATCCAAATTTTATCATTTGTTATTCTCCTAGAGTCCATTTCTTATCCTTACACAATGATCCCAAATTAGTATAGTTCGAGCGCTGACGCTCACGCAGTATCCTATTCCACTGTGGGAACAGGCTTTAGGAAACTCTACGAAGAAAAAATTCTTAGCTGACTAAATTATTACAAAGAAATAAAAGCAATGTTTTTCCTGTTTCCTTTGGACACCTACTGCTTGTCGAAAACTTATCTACGCACTACATGCCGTAAAATTTTCTGCGACAAATGAGTTCATGAGCGCCGGATTGTTGAACGCTGGTTCTTGTTTTCACCTTTCGTGTTTTTTTTTCTTTTCATGCGGTTTTGAATTCATGTCATCCTTAACATTTTCTTCCTTCTCTGCATTTTGCTCTTGCATGGTCGCTAAATAATGCTATCTGTATGCTGTGCTGGCTTTGCATCAAACATGTAGAATGAAATGTATTCTGGTTTCGTGCTTTATTATTCCGACCATTAACATAGGCACTCACGACAATCCCAACATAAGTAGTGACTCGTAATATCTTATCGTGTACTTACTCTTATTTGCAGGTCGAGTGTGTTTACAAGACACTGCTTACAGCGGGAAAGAGCATACAACTCGTGGCTCCATTGATGCTGAATAAGTTGGCAACGCGCCTGACACAGAGGTTCGTTCATGAACGAGACCTTCCTCCAGATGAGCTCAAGATGTTGCAGGAGCTTATCAAGCTTCAGGAGCGTTGCTGGCTTCTCGATTGCGCGCACGAGCAGTCCTAGCATGGTATCACCAGCGGTGAAAAGAACTAGGCTGCCAAATCAAGGAATACGTTTAATGTGAACGCACATTGATAGAACTGACGTCTCTGATAATAAAAATCGTTCTTTTCATGTCGATTCCATTTGTGCTGTCTCCGCGCTAATTGAGTGGGCCTGATTCCCGATGGGTTTCTCACACTTTAAATAGAGGAAATGAGGCACATAGCTCCTACAAGGCTGTGGGGGCTTCTGCAAGTCAAGACTAAGTCACGCCTCTGCGACCGACGCCTGCGCGAATGCCGGTGCGTAATCTTTATCTCTGCACAGGACGTCATGACTGTAAAGGTGCGTGATGCAGGCCTCGGAAATACAGCAGCGAGCGTAGGTGTGAGCAAAGTGTGGAGCGAAGACCACGTGGCTGGACTTCGATCAGAGCATACAGCTACGTGAAGATTTAACGGAACATTCTTTAGTCATGGCGTGACGCACCATGGCGTTGACCTTGGCATCAAGTTCTCTGCGGTAGCGAGCATACTTTCACGCTCATAAGGACAGCAAAAATAGCACATTTTATTGACCTGGCAACATTTAATATTGGTGTAGCGTGGATTGTAGGAATGTTAACACATAAAAGGTTTCAAAAGCGCGTCTTGAAACCCGATAACAGGCACCACCGTATTCATTTACGTACTTGTAAAACTGAGCTGTCTATGCACCGACCACTGCTGCTGAAGAAGCTGACGTTGAGAGATTTTATGCGGACCTACAATGCCTTTTAGACCACACCCCATCATCAGAAGTCGTTTTTCTCATAGGAGACTGGAATGCTAAGGTCGGGAGTGAAGAAATATCCGGAATTACAGGCAAGTTCGGTCTTGGTGAGCCAAATGAAGCTGGGCGGAGGCTAGTAGAGTTCTGTCAAGAAAACAACCTGACCATAGCGAATACTCATTTTCAACAGCACAAGAGGCGCCTGTACACATGGATTTCACCGGACGGTCTGTACGGGAATCAGATCGATTATATTATTTGCCGGCAGAGATGGAGAAGCGCTATACAAGCAGTAAAAACAAGGCCTGGGGCCGATTGTGGCACCGATCATCAGCTTCTTGTTGCCAAAATTAAGCTTCGATTGAGGAAAACGCAGAAAACTAGAAGGCCTTTCAGGTATGATCTGGATCAGATTCCATTAGAATATGCTGTGGAAGTGAGGAATCGATTTCAAGAATTGGATCTAGAAGACAGAGAGCCCGAAGAGATGTGGACTGATGTTCGTGATATAATACAAGAAGTTGCTACTAAGGTAGTTCCAAAGCAAAAGAAATGCAAAAAAGCAAACTGGTTATCTGAAGAGGCTTTGCAAATAGCTGAGGAAAGGAGGATGGCAAAAGGTATGGGGGAAAGAGTAAGATACAAGGTTCTCAATGCGGATTTTCAGAAAACAGCAAGGAGAGATAAGAATGCCTTCCTGAACATACAGTGTCAAGCAGTTGAGGACAACAGCCAATTAAGGAACACAAGAGCTCTGTATAAGACAATCAAAGATACCAAAGGAAGCTTCTGCGCTAAGCTGGGCGTGATAAAGGACAAAAGAGGCAAGGACCTCACTGAAGCCTCAGAGATAAAGAAGAGGTGGCAGGAATACACAGAAGAACTGTACAAGAAGGACCCGGATGTGCAAACCCAACATAGGACGGTTGTGATTACTGATCTCGAGCCGGGCATCCTGAAGAGTGAAGTTGAATGGGCCTTAGCCAGCCTTGCTAAGAACAAAGCTAGCGGAATTGATGGTATTCCAGCTGAGTTGCTTCAAAACCTCAACCACGACGCTGTTAACACACTGCATACATTATGTCAAAAGATTTGGACAACCCTGCAGTGGCCACAGGATTGGAGGAGGTCAGTTTACATCCCCATTCCAAAGAAAGGCAGTGCCAAAGATTGTTCCAACTACCGCACTATCGTGCTTATTTCGCATGCTAGCAAGGTGATGTTAAAAATCCTGCAAGGTAGGCTGCAGCAGTATGTGGATCGGGAGCTTCCAGACGTGCAAGCTGGGTTTCGCAAGGGCAGAGGAACTAGAGACCAAATAGCCAACCTTCGCTGGATCATGGAAAAAGCAAGAGAGTTCCAGAAACCCATTTACTTCTGCTTTATTGATTATGCGAAAGCGTTTGACTGCGTAGATCACAGCAGATTGTGGCAAGCTCTCCAAGAGATGGGAGTTCCAATTCACCTCATCTGTCTCCTCAGGAACCTTTATGAAGGGCAAGAGGCCACTGTCAGAACTGGGCATGGTCTTACTGATTGGTTTCCGATTGAGAAAGGGGTGAGACAAGGCTGCATACTGTCGCCCTGCCTATTTAACCTATATGCAGAGTGCATCATGAGGAAGGCCGGTCTGGACGAGTCTTCAGCTGGAGTGAAGATTGCTGGAAAACGTATCAACAATCTTAGATATGCGGATGATACCACTTTAATGGCAGAAAGTGAAGTGGAACTCAAGAGACTTCTGATGCGCGTACAAGAAGAGAGTGAGAAGTTTGGGCTTAAACTGAACATTAAAAAGACGAAGATCATGGCGTCTTGCCCTATCAAGTCCTGGAGCATCAATGGACAAGAAGTGGAAGCTGTGGCAGATTTTCTGTTCTTGGGCGCCAAGATTACCTCGGAAGGAGACTGCAGCCATGAAATTAGGAGACGCCTGCTTCTGGGAAAGAGAGCAATGGTTAGCCTTGACCGCCTAGTAAAGAACAGAGACATTAGTCTGCCAACCAAGATCCGTATAACCCGTGCTATGGTTTTTCCAGTTGTGATGTATGGATGCGAGAGTTGGACTGTGAAAAAGGCTGACCGCCGAAGAATTGACGCGTTTGAATTGTGGTGCTGGCGAAGACTCTTAAAAGTTCCTTGGACTGCCAGAAGATCAAATCAGTCGATATTGTCGACCATAAACCCTGACTGCTCATTGGAGGGTCAAATTCTAAAGTTAAAGCTCAGCTACTTTGGTCATTTGATGAGAAGAGAGGAGTCGCTGGAGAAAGATTTGATGTTGGGAAAGGTTGAGGGTCGCCGGAGAAGGGGTAGGCAGCGAACGCGATGGTTAGATGGCATTCTCGAGGCATTGCAGATGAAGCTATGTGATGTCAAGGAGATAGTGAGAGACCGGAAAGCGTGGCGTGACATGGTCCATAGGGTCACGAAGAGTCGGACACGACTGAACGCCTGAACTGACTGAACTGAAAACTGAGCTCTCCTTCTCCTTGGCAAGCTTAACTATAAGCCTATCGTCGAAGGTAAGATATGTAAATTTATCATTTTTTTATAATCTTTTTTAACATATTTGTCACACATTACACTCAACCTACACAAAGTGCAGTGAGCTATCATGCACGGTTTATACAAGAAACGTGTGTATGTAATTGCAAGGGCCACGAAGAAAATGAGCACAGCACGAATGATAGACGCGGCGCCACAGTGGTGCTTTGTCACCGGCTTCGAAGTAATCGATGACAGATCGACTCATTACATTTTATTGAAAATCCGACAAGTCTAGAAATAGTAATGCAGGTTGAGATGCTGCGGAGGAAGACCTGCGTCGGTGGAGCAATGGGACATATAGGTGCAGCAGGGGTAGGAGGAAAAAAATTCCTAATATCTCTTAACGAGAGCAGTTGTAATCGTGAACTGTCGACACGCATTTCATGTGGTTGTGCTCTGGAGTGAAACTAGTGAACCAATCGCTCTCCGCAAGAGGCGTCTTACATCTTTCATTGGGCTTAATGGCTCGATTTAAGCACCTATTAAGGTAACGGCACTAAATTGGTAAGACGCGTACAACTCAGGCTATCAGAGACGCCGTAGTGGACGGCTTCGCAAATTTAGATCGCCTATGGTTCTTTAATACGCACTGACATCGTAACACGCACGGCCGCCTTGCTCTTCGCCTCAATCGAAATGCGGTTACCGCGGTCGGAGATCAATTCCTCATCCATGGGAACAGCAGTAGGGGACACTAACAACAGCACCACCACGGTAGGGTGCGCCTAGGAATGATCAAGCACGATATTGAAGTTTGCAGGAATTATCAAGGTCATAATCAAGATTGCATTGCATTACCCGCACCCGGATGAACGTCGAAATGCCTCATTGCGGTCTAGACACCAGATCCCTTTCATCGTTTTTTTGTTCTCGTACATCCAGTGCTTCGCCCAGCAGCAGTGTCCCCCTACTGTTTAGAGCGTTTCCCATGTCCTATTCCTTAATGATTGAGAGCAGCCAACCAAGTGCACACGATGGTGAAACTTTCAAGTTGTGTTAACGCTTGTTTATGCTGCAGGACAGACACCGATTGAAGCTAGATATTATTTCACGCAATTCAACTTGTGCTTGCTGCACTCAAACGAGAAGTTACAATGATGCCACAATCGGTATAGGCTGCCGACGCCACAAATTCAGTCTGATCTGCAATGTTGCTGCTTTAAAATATTAGTACATTCGCTAATCTGAATAAAGCTAGAACACTAAATTTGTTGTGGCGAATGTTTGCCGTTTGCCGAGGCAGTGGATGTGGCTCAGCAGCAGAGCCAGTAGCAGGCCTATTCATTTCCTTTCCTTCTTCCTAGAGTCGCAACAACAACAACAACACAACCAGCATTGCATTGAACGCATCAAAGTTCAATGGCGTTCAATAATTCGTTTCTGCCACTCGCGGAATCCCGAATTATAATGAACATTTCATAATCCGGGGCGTGGAGCCAGTTTTTGAGCGAGCTGGCTAACCTAAGCCGTTTTTGAAACTTTGTGAACCCTTACATTTCGCTAGACCTATTCGTGGTATTATTTTTGAACTTTTCCGCACTGTAATTCTAATTTTTAAGAGAAGATAAAGAAAAGACGGGGGTGGTGCAGTTGGTAAAGCGCTCGGCTGGGGATGCAAGGGATGGAGGTTCGATTCCTGGAGGAGGCAAGGTTTATTTATTTTCTCTCTCTCCTTCTAAAGCGCGTCAGCCTCTGCTGTCAGCTGCTGCTAACAACGATGAGGAATTAACGGCTTTCGCCTTAATATAATACAAAAGTAGATGCATCTAGGAGCACCATTATGCATTCTTGATGGCTATTAGAGAAAACTCTGGAATCTACTTTGTGCTTTTCCGTGTGTATAGCGTAGTTAGCTTCCCCGCGTATTCTTCCGCTAGACCGCACTAACTCGTTGAAAGCAAAGTTCTCGAATTAAGAATTGACATCAGCTAACGTAAGCCATCTTTCGTAAAATAATAAAATGTTGCAGCAAGCTATTAACGATTCAAATGAGCCACGAAAGATATCCTGTTTGTTTTATATATTCGAATGATAAGGGGAAAAACGTCTGATTCCTTGTGTGCATCCTCAGATAACTTACTAAAACCGCAAGAATCATGATCATCACATGCATTGTGCTCAAACATATTTAATTTTCTGTTATCTGGATTATGATCGCTGGTTACCTGAAATATTTTTGTTCCTTCGGCTGCCATTTCGTTTAGATCATCTTTGCAAGTGATTTTGAGGACATAAGGTGAGATGGAGTCCAAAGTCAGACCCGCCCGCACCCCTAATGTATCGCGGGCATCTTGAGGACAGTCGACAGTCGACTGCGCGTCTTTCCTTGCGAAGACCTTGTCACCATTTGTCTATACAAATTTCCACTGTACTTCCTGTTTCTTGGCTTTCGCTGCAATCAGCAGCTGTTTTGCATGTCTACACAGATGTTCACAAACGTACATGTCGTCTGCTTTACGACAGCCCAGCTCTTCAGCATTCGAACATTTCATACCATGCAGAATAAGGCATGCTTGGACCCTCCGCCCATCCCTTACGGCGCAGTTGAGGTGTCCGCACTAAACAAGTGAGACAGGTACCGCGCCTTTCTCTTCCTTTAAATCAATTAATCAATCTTGGACCTATGAAAAAACCAAACTATTATGTTCAGTTCTTTGTGTGTAAAAGTTGGAGCACTGTGACAAAGGTTGATACCAATCTCTCTTACCCCTCCATTGAGCAGCTTACAATTTTTTAATCAGAGTAATCGGTTCACCAATATCTGCCCGAAATCATATAGAAATACTGCTTTTCTTTGCCGTATTAGTAAATTTTGAGCTTTATTCGTGCAGTGGGTAGCCTGTGGTGTTTTCAGTAGGATTCGATAATGGAATTGTACTAGCAAGGGAGGGCTACCTACCTGGAAAATTATGATATTGTTTAGGGTGAACCCCAGCTAATCCTACTAGCGATTATTTCTAATCTGCTCAACTCACAAGAATGAAAAAAAGATATTCTAGGGACGCGAAACGCTTTCAGAGCTGTGTTTTAACCGGTCGTACGCAGTATTTTTGGAGCACTCTTAGAGCCGTTTCAAATTCAGCTTGAATTTTTCTGAAATATGAGGAATGCGAATCTTGTTAATGGAATATAATTTGTATTTCTCCGCAAGCAAATTTGGTGGCTAGATTAAAATGA
This sequence comes from Amblyomma maculatum, assembly GCF_055883805.1. Classification (NCBI taxonomy): domain Eukaryota; kingdom Metazoa; phylum Arthropoda; class Arachnida; order Ixodida; family Ixodidae; genus Amblyomma; species Amblyomma maculatum. The sequence continues at coordinate 123,851,432 of NC_139346.1, forward strand.
AGCCGGAATATAACCCATGGGTTGTGTAAGGCTAATTACTGTTAGGTTTATAATTTCAGAATCAACTAAATTGATTTACAAATTAATCTTGTTCTGCCATTGTTTCTTGCACCTCTTGCATGGCCCGTGTCTAGCCAAGAAGGTTAAGAGCCCAGATGGTTTACGTTTATGTCTACACTTTTGTGAATAAACTGGCTTCATTGATTGAAGTTTGTATCCCTCATATTCAATAAAGTGTAAAAGTGTCAAGGCACTGGTTGGAGTATGGAGCGTCACAGAATATCTGACTAAACATTTTATTTTGCATCCAAACTTCTGCAACCTTCGCAACATTACGCCCCGATATTTCTTGTAAAAAAACACTAAAAAGACATTCAGGGTAACTTCTGATCATTAAAAAAAAGACAAAATAAAATTTGCGATAGATTTCGCAATCACAGTTCTTTCGTAATATAGTATTCTGGTGGCTTGCGTCTTAGGTATTTCTTGTTTTTCAGCGAGTTTTACATTTACATTATCTAGGAACGTATCTAGTACATAGGTTTCATATTTTCTTAGCATGAAACGTTCAGAACAGTCAGCAATTGAAGAAAAACGAAAACATTATAATTTGACTGTAAATGTTTGGTCACCCTTTATTTCGGAGTGGTACAAAACATCTTGCTTCTTATTTTTCGTGAATTGTAAGAGTTCAAGTATACACTACAGGGTACACAAAGGGTTTCACCGAGAAGGAAACCTTTTTAGGAAAATAAATTAGGAGGAGTTAAGGAATCTTCCTTTCACTGTGGTCAACATAAATTCAGAAATGTATATTTGTAAACGGTTCACCTCTACCAAGCTTTCGAATAATGAATGTTGAAATATTCAGATAATGCTCTAATCCCTATTAAAAACAGAATGTTAGTATGGAATATGTAGAGGCGCTGCAAAATAAACACTCGAACTCGATGTCGAAATCAGATGCTAGCATGCAATGAAATGTAGGAAAAGGGCACCGCACATAAGGTCCACCTATTTCTAGTTCAGCCCGTTTCTCCACAGAAGGTGCTTTCGACGCTTTTAAACTGAGATAGTGCAGCCCTTTTTTAGTTTTGCGCAGCATAAGCTGTGCTGATTGAAGGCTATGATTTGTTGGCGTATGGCTTGCTGCAGGGTAGGAACCCCAACGAATAAGGTACACTCCCACATAGCATATAGCTTTGGACCCCGAAAATGGCGTGGTTGGAAAGGAGGTACGTTTTGTCAAATGCTTTGTTGAAGATTTAGCGCATCATCTAAATACGAAGGGTGGCTCATGAAAAATTGTTTCGCGGTCTTGTTCTTTGTTCAGTTCGCCTACGAGTTCTTCTCCAATCCGGTGGTATGTTGGGGCCTGCAGCACACCGACAGTGGGGGCTAAATGCATATATAGCATTTTTAATTTAAGAAAACAGCTCCTCTTGACTACAACTGTTAACGTCCAGATGCTAAGGGGCGGTATGCCACAGCATATGATGACAACTGTCGCGGACGTGTCGCTGTTTTGTTTACGCCAATCAAAATTTTAATATTGTTTCAAGAATATGCCTGTCCAACGTTCTAATATGGAAAAAAGGAAATATAATTATTATGTCAAGCAGTAGCGCACTGCGACCTGAGGGTCACGTACAGGAGGCCGATAACAGACAGCTGAATCAGCGCAACTGCGTTTAAGAATGTGCAGCTGAAAACAGGCTGGGAATAAAAAAAAACTCAGGATGTCGTGGCTTTTTCACACGGTTTAAATACCAGGAAACTAACTAGAAATTAACATTCAAGTATTTATTTCGGGGACACACGAGGGTGGACTGCTCGAATAGCATTTTTTTTAATTGCACAAATAGCACACGGTATTCTCAGTTAAGACAAAGACAGTAGCAGCGACAACTCAATCGAGCAATAAATAAAGGCTTGATGCACAGAGAGGACTTACATAAAGCTAAGGTAATAAACAATTTTGAATGTGCTTTCCATAGAGAAGAGAGTTCTTCTGCAAAAACATGCTGTTCTTTCTTGAAGCCAAGCTTATGCATAAAAGCAAGCCTTCATAGAATTCTAGCGCCCGTGCTTTGAAATGATGAGAATGAATGTACGTACTCCCAAACCCGAAATATTTTTATACGTACAAGCTGTCTTGAGGTGTGGAGGGCAGTTTTTACAGAGGACTTATGTTCGAACTGCCTGCAATATATATCCCCTAATTTTACATATACGTGTGCTGTTACAGAAAGGACTTGTCCAGAAACGCTCCAGTTGGACCGGTTCTCGAGGAGGCCAGGCGTGATTGCGTTAGAGTAGTCGCAGTCCTAGTGACGCAAAGTATTCTGTTGGATAAGAATGCTTCTTACGTTTTCAAAGAAAGTTCTATTGAAACCTAATATATACATACGCCGTCTTAACGGAGCAACAATTCGTAATATAGACATTCTATATTAGAAAAACCTCCCGCAGACTGCAACATATTCTTTAGAGAAAGACCACAAAGGTAAACAGTTGCTTCATCACTGTGAATCTCCTGAGCACATTGCCTTGTTCTTACGCTGTATTTCTGTGTTTAGTTTCTTTTACTTTGCGGAATATTTACGTGTGCAGATAATTTATTTTCCTTCGTAACAATATAAGGTATCAATTGGATCAAATTTATAAATAGTATTTGTGCCCATGGCGCGAAGCTAGGACATAAAATAATATTTTTTTTTGCAAAACGCTTAGACTCACTTTTGAGAGTCCCTGAAATAGTATTAGATAAGCTTCTTACTTCATCGAAACACAAGCCGTACAAATTTTTTGCTTTACCTTCTTTCATAGAACATAGAATCTTCGTCGTCGAGCGCGCCAGCTGCTTTTTATATAATCCTTCACTTATTAGTTTGCTTTATACGAGCGAAAACAAAATCTGAATACAAGCATTTATTTTAAAATCAAATATAATATCAATTTGTTTTATTGAAAACGTTTTTCTTTGCCGACGTAAGCGCCTAGAGCTATCTCGGCAATTCCAGTCTGCGTGCATGGCACTCCACAATAAATCTGTATTTTTTTAAACGCTCACAAACATACTTTACAGATGCAGAAGACATGGCCTGCAGCTTGCCGTGTGTCAGCATAGTTTGAGTGCTGCTTAAATATGCGTTGGAGGAGACCGCTTTGGAGAGCTAGATCCTAGTTTGATAATAAATTAAGGACTCATTTTGTTTAGCGTTAAGAGAATTGATGGTGTTTAGCAGTATATCTTGTGGGAACATATTTCTCGTAGCTTTCCGTGGCTATGCGATGGATTATGTACCTTGTCCTGACTTGCACGGTAATCAACGCCAAGACTACTTGTAAGTCCAATTATTGATACAATTTTGCCCTCTTTTTATATGTGTACTGATTTGATGACAGCTTATAAGTTATACATCAAAGTACATATCAAACAAATATCCATTTGTAGATTCTTTTTAAAAGGGTTCTCTATTAAAGAGCAATCATTTTTAAGCATGGGAATGTATTTTTAAGAATAACGCCCCAAAGCCTATGAGGCTGAGAGATGCACCGTAAAGAACAGCTTCGGCAATTTCGACCAGCTGAAGTCTTCTTATTTGCCCTAAGGTGGTAGAGTGCACGGTTGACTTGTTGCAGCCATACAGTAAAAGGCGGCCGCTGAGACCGGGATTTATTCTGTACAAAGACACCACGGCGAATTTTCGATGTATGAGAAACTTGAATATTCTATACTAAAAAGCCATATCCCACGATTCCACTGCCAAAACTATACGAAAGTATCTCAAGTGCCCCGATTCCTTCCACCTGTAAAGTGTTTTGCTTCCTTCATATTCTTTTTTCATCTAAAAAGCTTCGTACTGCCTCGGATTACTTTGTTAACAAAATTATATGCATAAGTTTTTAACGTCGACAAGCACCGAGCGGTATTAAAGTGAACGCCTTTATGATGTCATGAGTGTGGACAGGATTTTGTATTTGAGCGGAGGCTGCTAACGTTATTGTCTAGGAATCAGTTGATTTATGCGTAAAAAAGTGATTATATAAGGTAGACATGAATAAATGTGTTCGCTTGCAAAATTTTGTCATGCTTTATTCAGTTTCTTAACCGGAGCCAGAAAATTCAATTCCAGGTCAAAAGCGAAGGACGTCGATATCACGCACAGACGTTAAAACAACCTAGGACATGGAAATTGGGCAAAATCTTACTAATCCTTGCAAAGCTTTTGACAGGCCTTGTCATTTCTTTACAAAATATCGAAACCGATCAGTCAGTCAAGAGCAAAGGAGGAAGAAAGAAGTAAAAGACAAGACTGAGTACAAACATTAAATGGTAGAGAAAAATATAAAAAAAGAGAAAAGTACAAAGCGTAGACAAGGAACAAAAAGTACAAAACAAGAGAAAAAAGAGCAAAAAGGAAAAAAAAAGCAAAGGAGCGAATAAGCGGCAAATTAGTGCAGAGTTGCAGGAAAGGCTTTCGTCTTACCCCACTTAAGAGAGATCAGTGCCTCCAATAACTTCTTTGGGATATCATGTTTCAGCGGTATTTCAAGATGGACCCAACATGTTCGTACCATTGTGGCAATAACGTTTTAGATTTGTAAAAGGTAATGTGTCCTAATATTGTGCCTGAATATCGCTGCTTCCTTGCTGAACTAATGATATGATATTTGGTTCACAGGAAGGGAAAGGAGCAGTATCTGTGTCACCCGTTAATAATTAGGGGGTATTATTAACGATGCGCCCTTAACGGTGCGCACACTCCCAGACACCCTTAGAGTGAGTGGGGGTAGCTGTTCCGGTCGCGAAGGAGATGCCCTCGACTTGCGTGGCAAACTCAGCCGGAATCCAACTACCTAGTAGTGACAGAAGGGGGTGGCCGTTTGGTACCCAGCTGTCGCCGGTTCAAACCAGGGTAAGGACCGGAGTCAGAAGTAACAAACAAAACACAATTTATGCACAGCAAGAGACGATACAAAGGAACGCACAAGATCACTTGAAATACAACAGACGAGAGGTTCACAGAACACAAACGCTAAGCATGCAACTACAGAATGATTCAATAACACAGGCTTTACAACAGATCAAACGCGAGAGAGTTACATACACAAACACCAAATTGTTCACCGGGCACTGTTGCAGTCCGACGCCTCAAGAGTCACGATGTGGCCGCCATACGAGACGAGCGCCGCTCCCTTGAAAGTCCGTGGGCTTGCCAGCAGCGGGTGATCCCCGAGAGTCCAGCCGAAGCACAGGCGAACACGTCACAAAGCACTGACGAACTGACTGACTGGCTGGCTGGCTGACTCAACAAGCGGCGCGGTCGCTTTAAATAGGGCGCGCCGCGTCTGTTTGTTAACATGCGCCAAAGCTAGCGCGCACACACCCTTAGCTTCGCCGGTTATAGCGCTCTCTCTTCCTCCTGTCGAGCCGCGCGTCGCCATTGGCCAGGTCCCATAGAACATGCTGGGAATTTCTGGCTGATTCCAGTCCGATGAACCACCGTCCCCCCCGGGCAATGGGAAAGAGGGTGACGGCAACGCGTACAAAGCTACGCGCTCTCCCGCGCGGGGAAGGGGGGCTTTTCTCTCCATGCCTTTCACGCGACGCCGTGCGGGCCTCGCGCCGTACCGGCTTGATGAAAATGGGCGCCGATTTCGTGACACTGCCCCACCCTTAAAGAATATTGTCCACAATATTCACAACAACCACGAACATCGCGCGCACATGCATGCGCTCACAAATATATGGGGCAAATGTCCACATCACACACATTGCACAAATTTCACAAACTGTAATAACACATTACAAAATTCATACATCAATGCCATGAAATTCACAAACATGACAACACACTGCCGTCGAATACACCTAGGAATCAACAACACAGAAACGCTCAACTATTCAAATGTGAAGCGCACAAACCCTGGGCATGCCTCCGCCTATATTTCCAAAAACGGCTTGTAGCTTTTCCTTCGAACAGGTAAGCCCCTCTCAAACTACCTAGCGCGCCAGTTCTTTCTTACGAAGCCCTGGTACTTCTTTCTGACGCGTGCCCTGCTGTTCTTCCTCATTAGCGCTTTGAGCTTCCTTATATTGTCTGTTTGCCGATCAGAAGTAGTTTGGCCCTTGTATCTGAGGCTCCCAACAGGACGCTCGCGGAGAGAAATGTTGCCTGCAGGCCTAATATTATTCCGTGCCGGCCGCCCAGTTTCTTCTCTGTTTGAGCTGTTCTCCTCGCGCTTCAAGTCCTTCAGTAACTTCTTCCTTTTCTTCTTGACTTTTCCGGCTCCATTTCACCTGACTTGGCAGGTCTGAAGTTGTTTCTTTTCATTTTCACTTTTATTCGCACCTTTGGCCGAGGAACGTTCGATCCGGTTTTACCCGCATAATCAGAACATTGTTGTCTGCAAGGAGCGTCTTTTTGAGAACTTTGTTCTCCCTTAATCCTTTTAATTTTCTTTCTTTTCTTTACGACCTTCAGTCGTACTGTCTCAAAGCAGGACTCATTTTCAACTAGAGACTCATTATCCTCACTTTTGGTTACATCCTGTTCCTTAAAATTTTTGTTAAACTCTTTTCTTGCAGTGCACTTTTCTCTTTCTGGCGGTTTCCGTTTCTTATCTGCACTGTCATTCCCAACGGAGGGAAATATTTCGTCCTCCTCAATGAGTAAAGCCTCCTCGTCAGTCGAACCGTTCTTGGAAACCGGTTCTTGCATTTCGGCAAGAATGCGCTCCTCAGCATCAGCTCCCTCTAAGCTTTCGGCATCGCTGTTATTCCACAGCTCTTCCTTTCCGTCAGTCATGCGACCAGACATGGAGCTAGAATATTGCGCTTCCTCTTGAAGTGAAGAGTACATGCATGAGCCTTCTGGCTCGATAGCTGCCGTTGCAGCTTCTCTGCAACCTGTCGTCTCGGAGGGCACAATATCATTTTTCTGTTAATTCTGAGCTCCAGTTAGGTCATCTGACGTTTCTGTTGCAAGAACACGCTGATCCACAACATCATTCTGGCTGCTGGAGCCAGTTTCTACAGTACCTGTGGCTGTCAATGTATCGCTTGGTTCACTGTACTTTCTAATATAAGGAAAGGTAACCTCCGGAGGCTCGGTAATACCTTTCAAACGCCGAACTTCAGCCAGCTTTTTGAGAAGGATATCTCTTTCTTTTAAGAATTCTTTTTCTTTTTCTGCCTGCTTCCTCAGCCATTCTTTTTCTCTTTCGGCTCTCTTCCTGAGCCATTCTTTTTCTCTTTCTTCTTCTTGTCTCTTTGCCTCTGCTTGTTTCCTCTGCCATTCTCTCTCTCTTTCTTCTCGTTTTCTCTTTGCCTCTGCTTGTTTCCTCAGCCATTCTCTCTCTCGTTCTTCTCTTTGCCTCTCTCTTTCTTTCTCAGCCTCTTCTAGAACCTCCCTTTCTTTTCGGTCCACCCATTCTCGCAATTCAGCTCCTTTAAGACCTTCCTCTAGGCCCAACGCAATAATCTCTTTGAGATTCATCTCCAATCTGAACTGCTTAATGCTAATACATAGCACTCTCAATGGACCTTACACAACCGCTTCAGCGCGGTACCTCTTGCTATCGCTCTGCTGCTACACTGTTTACGACCTCTTCGTAAACTCTTCCAACTCGTTCTCCGTCCTCTGAGCTTGAGTGCACCAAACGTCCTGTCGCGGACGCCAGAATAATTGTCACCCGTTAATAATTAGGGGGTATTATTAACGATGCGCCCTTAACGGTGCGCACACTCCCAGACACCCTTAGAGTGAGTGGGGGTAGCTGTTCCGGTCGCGAAGGAGATGCCCTCGACTTGCGTGGCAAACTCAGCCGGAATCCAACTACCTAGTAGTGACAGAAGGGGGCGGCCGTTTGGTGCCCAGCTGTCGCCGGTTCAAACCAGAGTAAGGATCGGAGTCAGAAGTAACAAACAAAACACAATTTATGCACAGCAAGAGACGATACAAAGGAACACACAAGATCACTTGAAATACAACAGACGAGAGGTTCACAGAACACAAACGCTAAGCATGCAACTACAGAATGATTCAATAACACAGGCTTTACAACAGATCAAACACGAGAGAGTTACATAAACAAACACCAAATTGTTCACCGCGCACTGCTGCAGTCCGACGCCTCAAGAGTCACGATGTGGCCGCCATACGAGACGAGCGCCGCTCCCTTGAAAGTCCGTGGGCTTGCCAGCAGCGGGTGATCCCCGGGAGTCCAGCCGAAGCACAGGCGAACACGTCGCAAAGCACTGACGAACTGACTGACTGGCTGGCTGACTGACTCAACAAGCGGCACGGTCGCTTTAAATAGGGCGCGCCGCGTCTGTTTGTTAACATGCGCCAAAGCTAGCGCGCACACACACTTAGCTTCGCCGGTTATAGCGCTCTCTCTTCCTCCCGTCGAGCCGCGCGTCGCCATTGGCCTGGTCTCATAGAACATGCTGGAAATTTCTGGCTGATTCCAGTCCGATGAACCACCGTCCTCCCCGGGCAATGGGAAAGAGGGTGACGGCAACGCGTAGAAAGCTACGCGCTCTCCCGCGCGGGGAAGGGGGGCTTTTCTCTCCATGCCTTCCACGCGACGCCGTGCGGGCCTCGCGCCGTACCGGCTTGATGAAAATGGGCGCCGATTTCGTGACTATCTGCCACACTTGCTCTGTGGACACCTGAACCGCGCCGTAAGGGAAGGGATGAAGGTGGGAGTGAAAGTGGATAGAGGGAAAGGGGAGCCGTAGTGGAGGGCTACGGAGTAATTTCGACAACCTGGGGATCTTTAACGTGCGCTGACATCGCACAGCACACGGACGCCACTTCGTTTTGCCTCCATCGAAACGCAGCCGCCGAGGTCGAGTTAAATTGGTTCACAGGAAGGGAAAGGCGCAGTAACTGTCACACTTGCTCTATGGACACCTGAACCGCGCCGTAAGGGAAGGGAGGAGGTTGGGAATGAAAGTGGAAAGAGAGAAAGAGGGGGCCGTAGTGGAGGGCTACGGAGTAATTTCGACCACCTGGGGATCTTTTACGTGCACTGACATCGCACAGCACACGGACGCCACTTCGTTTCGCCTCCATCGAAACGCAGCCGCCGCGGTCGTGTTCGAACCTGGGAACTCCGGCACAGTAGTCGGGCGTCTTACCACTGCACCACCCCGGCGGGGCCGAGGTCGGGTTGAACCCGGGAACTCCGGACAGTAGTCGGGCGTCTTGCTGAACTAATGGAATATATATTGGGCCCCTCAGCAAGGACACATTTTGAGTGGACACTGAATTGCTGTCATTGCAATGCTCTTGCCTTACTTATTACTTACTTATTACTTGTTTATAAAGGTGTACGTGAAAGAGTTCTTGTCTTGTTCTGCTGAGTAAAGTGCTCTAGAGCACTTTAGCTGAGGAGAGTTACGGGGCATTTCGAAATTATGAAAACAAGGGAAGCAATCTTACTTGCTCAAAAGCGGTTTTCACCTGGGATATTGAGCACATATTTGCTGCAAAGTAACCCGAGCGTTTTTATGAATTCGTGTATTCCAATGTCTTTATCATATGGACATTTTCTTTTTGCAGTACCTACATTCGACCTCAATTTAGAGCGTATTGCGTATTGAGCATATAAACGAATCCTTTTCTTGTGCTTATTTGCCATAATATCTTGACACTGGTTTTTCCGTCAAATATAAGCATTGAGTGATAAATTTTTGTTGAGTAAAACACTGACTTTCTTAAGAATTCGTCCTTGTAATCATTTTCTGCGAGAAATTTTCCTAAAGAGCAGTTAACTACACTTTGGAAATCTCTGCAGAATATACAATGGAAAATTCCTCGCAGATATCTGGCGGCGAATTCGTTTCATACCGATCTGATTTTATATCCTTGCGCTATATGGCATGGAAGCGCAAACGCATCGCAGTAAGAAGGTCTCTAGAATATGACTCCCCTCAGACCACTTTTGGTAAGATGGGAAAAGAGAAAGATAAAGAGATGAAACTGCAGCGAGCTTAAATGTGTAATTTTCAAAATGCCATCATACAATGCCAAAATTGAAATAAAGAAAAATGTAAGCGACCAGAAAGCATTGCTTGCAATTGTTTAGAAATTCGCACCGCAATCTTGTGTCATATTATTGCGAATATAGCCAGCAAACAAGGCGAACATTCATATTAATCTATACGAACCGAAAAACAACCATATTAGGAAGATTAAGGTAAAAGTGTAAATTGTGCTATACAAATCTCAGTGCGTCTAATACCTAAGGAAAAAAATATGCGTTAAAAATATAAAAATAAAACTTTGCCGATCAGATATATTTGTCAAATATGGAAGCGAAAGGTCCTCAATTGTTTTCGCCACTCCTAATGAAGTTAATTCATCAAGAAAATTGGCTGGTGCTTAGCTTTAGTTAGGCCCGGCAAGTTGTGAAAGCAATGGCAGATGGTGAAAGCGAGTATATACCCCCGGCCCCGCCACCTACCTCTCTATTGTGATGTCAAAACGAGCGAGGCGCCTCCAACAGTAGGAACGCAATGCCCCGCGTCTTCCCGCGTGGCTACCGGCCGCCGCTAAGCGACGACTGGACTTAGTAGCCCGTCTCTCACTTCTGGTATACGTCAGAGGTCATTCTAAAGGTCAAACGTGGCTACCGGCCACCGCTACGTGAAATGTCGTTCATGAGCGTAGCATTTCTTTCCCAATAAAGCTTAAAAAGTCACGCAAATAGCTCCAATTTTAGTCACGTTCAAGTTATGATGGCACACGATGCGTTGTGCGGTTAGTTGCAATTATCTTAGAACTAGCAATGTTCTGAAAGCAAGATTTTTTAAAACCCTAATTGCATATCAATGCGGAAAGAAATTTACTGAATTTGAACGCCTTAAGTCGATTGTAAAAGACCTGGACGCGAGGGCTGATTGGTATATCGTCAACCGGAGCACGTTAAGGAATACTGCACTGTATCGAGCGTTGAGGAGAATAAATGTATGTACACGCACACACACACACACACACACACACACACACACACACACACACACACACACACACACACACACACACACACACACACACACACACACACACACACACACACACACACACACACACACACACACACACACACACACACACACACACACACACACACACACACACACACACACACACACACACACACACACACACACACACACACACACACACACACACACACACACACACACACACACACACACACACACACACACACACACACACACACACACACACACACACACACACACACACACACACACACACACACACACACACACACACACACACACACACACACACACACACACACACACACACACACACACACACACACACACACACACACACACACACACACACACACACACACACACACACACACACACACACACACACACACATATACATATATCTACATCGCAATTTCTGTTTTCATGAAAGAACCAAGCTTGCGGAATTATTTCAGTCCAGTTCATAATAAGTATAGTATAGGAGATTACTATGAAATCTTATTGTTTTGAGGGCAACAACTCTTTTTGTTAAGGTACCTTTCACAATGAGTCGCTTTACAATATTTATCCTCACTTAAAGTCTGCTCAATTGTCACTAATACATCGGTGGGCTTAACGCCAGCTTATAGAAAAGTATATGGCGAAGTTAAGGTTTTTGTCCGACCACTAATTGAGAAACATTGAAACGTTCTCTCCCACATTTCATGAGCTACTATTCCTCTTTTAGATTGTGTACATTTTCTTGCGCAACAAAACCCGATATAATCTTGCCTGTACGTGAGCATTTTCCTACTAAAAAGAGCGCTCCATAAAGGTGTATGTAGCCATTCGTCTCTACTTTGCTATAAACAGGCGTGTTTCTAATGCGCTATTATAACACTGATGATTGATTTGGTGAATATTCATTTTCCTTTTAGTTGATGAGCCGGAGAAGACAAAAGACTTTTGTGGATTTCAATATCTCCACAATGGCAATGATTCGTTGAGGTTGCTCGAAATACTTTAAAAAGAAGTTGCGCCGCTAAGCTCGTGGTGCTTAGGAGATGGTAGTCACTGAACCAAGACACGGGGGCGACATAAGAAATACAGAATGCGCGGCACCTGCACACTGCCCTGTTCGATCTTCCTTACAGAATCTCGTATCAGAGCGATTAGAAAAAGAGGCTCTATTGATTTTCTCTTCCACAAAATTAGCATCTCTTTTTTCACCACCAGGCAAAGTAGAATAAAATAGACCTTGGACGCCAGCGTGTGTAGTAACCGTATAGTTGGCATGTTTTCTAGTCGCGACAATGCAAGTTTAAAGGCTAAATGATGCTATCGATTTCTTACATGGCAGTTTCTATTTTTTACCATTCGACAATAAAGTGTTCCTTTCTTGTACTCTAATTTGCTCGTCTGCGAAACTTGAAACCCTACTTTCAGGACTGCACTATAATAAGTGGTAAGGTTTAAACTTCATTTTCTTGAGATGCGTGCAATATCGCGACTACTATGCGAAGCCTAAGGACTGTTTTTAATCTTTTTTGAACGAAGGCCGGCTTAAGGCTTGATTAATCGGCACGCTTATCATGTAAACCCTCATAATACACAAGAGCGCAAATTAGTTCGGCCATTGCTCGTACATCTCTCAGCACCTAATTAGACACTCTAGCAATGCGGTATTGGGTTTTGATGAATTAAGTATAACCTTCAGGGAATGACGTGTAGGGCTCTTTTTCGTGTAGCTATGCTGTGGAGGGTACATTCTGCTGGACCAGTTGCTTTCATTCCTGTAGAATCTCTTCATTCTGTACAAGAGACAACGAGTACGGTAGATTTTTTTTTTTCACTTTTGCTATCCCTTCGATTTCTGCCTTCCCTGCTTCTCATGGGAGAGCCCTAGGTCAGCAGGAGGTGCAGTTTAATGCTGCAAAACAAGGTGACTCCACCGGGAGTATTGCTAAACAGCGGCGTCGTCGCGCATGCACAAAACAGAAAACTGCTGGCCTTCGATTGCATTGTACCATTGCGCATGCGCAGAACTCAAACTTTTGCTTCGGGTACTGGTATAGAGGACTTCAGTATCGGCATTTCACTGGCTTGCACCGGAAAGTACCCTTAAACTATAAGAAATGCCGCTTGCACTGCAAACTAGTACCGGTGTAATAGTCCTTGAATCGTTTCACGAGCATATGCCAACGGTGTGTCCTATCTAGGGCTCGGAGCAGCGATGTCTCGAGGCTCATGTGCAATGCACTAATCTGTAGTGAAAAAGAAAGAAACTACTCTCCGGAGGTTTCCTGGTGCTTTTCGTACTGTTCTCCTATATTGGTCTAACCGAGAAATGAGGCTAATTATCGCTTCAGAAGAGCAATAAATGGCTTGTTGTTTAAGTGCAGCCAATTAGATCCTAGAGCAGAGCCACGCTAGCTCTAAGCAGCCAGACTGACTTGGTCTGAAGCCAATTGAAACCCATGATGAAAGAGTGCGTGTTGTGCGTTTTTGCAAACCTAAATAGAGCTAGAGGAAGATACAGAACTTTTGAGTGTAGCGCTTCTTATTACGGCCTCTGCTATAGGGTCTGTTTGAAGTTGCGCCCCACATCCATAGTTCTTTCGCTGTCACCCTAGTCCGTGTCGGAGTTCGCCTTTCAAGTGGGATGGTAATGCGTGCTCACCTACCATCCTACACGCATCATTCTTCCCCTCTTATGACTAACAGAAATGCCACGGAATTAGCGTCTATGCTTTGACGTTTATGATACAGGAAACGCGGCTTATATTACTCCCATCAGCGCACCAGCCTTCAGGCTGATTGCATGGGTCCTAAGGCTTTGGCAAAACATTGGAGGCAAAGCTTCCTGCATCTACTTTTTTACCAAAAACGAAAGCCACCAGTCTCTATATGCTGCCTCCATTTTGAGAGGCATAATTTGATGTGTGAAATAATTGGCGAAATAAAGCGCTTGTGCGTCAAGCTCCTGGGCAGTGGGGAGTCTTAAGCTTGACATCATAAAATATTGCCACGACTCAAGCCCTAGGGAGCCGTGAAGGTACACGTAGGCGAAAACCCGAGAATAAAGTTTGCTTCCAGTTCAGAAAACAGAGTTCAGCACCAGCGCGCCTCTCGAGCCAACAACTGCTTCGTCATCTGTCCCAAGCGCGGCGGGCGCGCGGCACTAGGCATGTGGCATTAGCCCCTTCCCCCCCCCCCCCCCCCGAACGAAAAACATCGTCTAGATGACAAGGTGAGAGGAGAAAAAAATTAGCAGTTAGGTGAACTGTACAATATGTCAAGGCCTCACTTGCAGGAGTCATCAAGATTACGAAATGCCACTTTGACACAGCGCTACGTCACGCAAAAACTACGGCTTTAAGCGCACCACGCGCACAATTTCAGGCCGCCGACGCCGAACACTTCCATCTCAAACAACTTCGTAGCTAATGCTATTTAAGCGGCGCAGGACTTTATAGGGTCCAAAATACTGGTGTGGCAGTTTTTCTCATGAGTCTTTGTGGCGTACGGGGGTCCACACCCACACTTGGCCCCCTGGTTCGAAGCGTCGGTCGAGCGTCGGTGGCATGCTGCTCCTTGACGTGCAAGCGGGCCAGCTGATGGGCTTGCTCGGCTTGTTCCGCGAAATGGGTGGTATCGTTTTCGATCGCGTCATCCCCGCACGGGAGCATAGCGTCCAACATCGTGTGGTTCTCCCTGCCATAGACAGACGAAGCGGTGTAAACTGCGTGGTTTCCCGCAGCGTCGTATTGTAGGCGAAGGTGACAAACTACAGAATCTCGTCCTGCATTTTGTGTCCAACGCCGACGTATAATGAGATCATGTCCGCCAATGTTTTGTTGAGTCATTCCGCTAGGCCATTTGTTTGAGGGTGATACGCAGTTGTGCGATGATCGGTATGGTTGAGAGTTATTGTGTCCCGCAGTAGCCGAGCTGTAAGCGCATTGTCTCGGTCAGTAATGGTGGTAGACGGTAAACCATGTCTAAGCACATTGTCGTTCTTAAATAAGGTAGGAACTTCACCGGCAGTACCTTGTGCAGGGGCCTTCGTTTCGGCGTAGCTTGTCAGGTAGTGTGTGGCGACTACGAACCGCTTGTGTCCGTTCGAGGATGAAGGAAGTGGGCCATGCCCACTGGCTCTTATGGTGTTAGGGGTGGCTCAATAGATTGCAAAATGCCAGATGACTTGAGCTTGGGTTTTTTTCGCCACTGGCATTGCCGACAAGCCTCAACGTAACTTGAACGCTCGGAATAAGATGCGGCAGCAATAGTTCTGTCGGGCTCAGTTTAAGATGCGTGTAAAGCCAAGGTGACCGGGAGTTGGTTCGTCGTGGCAGGGCAGGAGGATTTATGACTAGCAGGTATGTTTTGGCACTCGAAGTAGAATGCTTCTTATAAAGCAGCCCGTTGCGGATGCAGAACGATGACAGCCCCCGAGCAATCTACCGAGGTATTGTAGGGTTCCTACCTTCGAGATGGTCGTTGATCAGTCACAGCTCGGCGTTGGCATGCTTTCTGGAAACGAGGTCGGCCCTACTGACTTTTCCGAGAAAGCTATCGTCGTCGGTAGCGTTTGACGGAGGGGGGTCGACGGGAGCGCGGGACAGGCTATTAGCCTCGGTGTGTATTCGGTCGTACTTATAATGTCGAAATCGAACTCCCGTAAGCGCAATGCCCAACGTGCTAAGCTGCCGCAATGGTCCTTTTTTCAGCAAGCACAACGAGTGGTAGTCAGTGATGACCCGAAACGGTCGGCCATACATGTACTGGATGAACTTGGCAGTGGCCCAGACTACCGCCAAATATCCTTTTTCAGTAGTAGAATAGTGGGTCTCAGCACGAGAAAGTACCCGGCAGGCTTAGGCAATTATTTTGTCCACCCGGTTTTAGTGCTGAACTAGAACGGCACGAAGGCCGACGTTGCTCGTCCGTGTGTAGCTCCGTGTCGGCATCGTCGTCGAAATGCTCAAGGATCGGGGGTAACTGGAGCCGGCGTCGTAACTCTTCGATAGCCATCTGCTGCTCGGCGCCCCAGGAAAATGATGCGTCATCTCGAGTCAGGAGCGTCAGAGGGCTGGCCATCTGTGAAATTTGTAGAGAAGCGGCGATAATAGGACTACAGCCCCCAAACTGTCGAATTGCTTTTTTCTGGGTGGGGACAGGAAAGGCAGCAACGGCAGCAAGTTTTCATGGTCAGCTCGGATGCCGTCAGCACTCACAATGCACCCAAGAAACTTTATTCGGTGAACCCTAAGTAGTACTTTTGAGGCTTAAAAGAAAAGTTGGTAGACCGAACAGCTTCGAGAACAGTTTGCAGGCGGCGTAGATATTCCGCGAACGTCGGCAACAAGATTATCACGTCGTCGAGATAACCAAGGCATGACTGCCACTTCAGACCTGTGAGCAACGTGTCCATTCCGCTCGAAGGTGGCAGGAGCGCAGCAGAGCGCGAATGCTAGGACACGGAATTCATAGAGCCCATCTAGTGGCACGAAGGCAGTTTTCTCACGGTCCCTCTCATCAACTTCGATTTGCCAATAACCACTTCTGAGGTCAATCGAGGAGAAGTACTTGGCTCCGCGAAGTCAGTCGAGAGAGTCGTTGATCCGTGGCAGCGAATATACATCCTTCATTGTCATACTGTTAAGCTTCCGGTAGGCAACGCAGAAACGCAGTGTTCCGAGTTTCTTTTTGACGAGGACTGCAAGAGACGATCACGGGCTGCTTGAAGATTGAATGACGCCATCGGCAAGCATCTCCTTGACTTGCTGTTGGATAGCGTCTCTCACCCGAGGAGACACACGATAGGGTTTCTGATGGATATGTTCTTTTATGCGTGATAATCTGATGTTTAATGACCGACGTTTGCTGCACTTTACACGAGGACGTGAAGCACGCGCAAGCCTCCAGCAATAGATCCTGCAATTGCCTCTTTTCAGTGAAGGAAAGACTAGAATTGATGTCGACAGCGTGTACGGTATCCAGTTCGGTGCTAGGCGTACCTCCCTCGGAAGCAAAACATTCGGCAACTTCCTGCAGATGGTCGACGTAAGCAACGGCGGTGCCACGGAACAGATGCCGATGTTCATTTGAAAACGGGGGCTACTGGAAGTCTAAATGACACCTCTCTTGAGCATCTCGTCGACGTGCTTGTCAATACTGCGGCGCTCTGAGGCTGAGACATGATAAGGACGTTGGCGTAATAGGGCGTGCGTACTAGTATAGATGTGGTGGGCAACGGTTGATTTCCGACCCAAGGAGGGCTGTTGGAAGTCAAAGGAAGCTCGGAATCGATTCAGAAAGTCTAGAAGCTTTGTGCGTTGATCGGGAGAGAGCACTGTCGACGGCTTTGTCGAAGCCAGCCAGATGCGATGAAGGGGAGACAATGAACGAGGTAGGCTAAGGGCACTGATTCTGTCAGATTGTGTCCACACAGGTGGAGAGAAGCGACGGGACGGAAACAAAATGTTCTGATCGAACAGGTTCGGCATGCCCAACGCATTCACCCTTCTGAAAGTCAGTGGATAGATTGAATCGTTACTAATGGCTAGCTCGGTACATTAAGCGGCTTGGTACACTTGAAACAGCGCCGGGCAAGCGAAGACAGCGTGGCGAGGCGAAAAGGAAAGATGGTTTGAAGAGCGCTGTACCATCATGAAGAGAGGCACAGTTTATATGCACAATTGCAGCAGATGAAGGCAAAATATCAGGAGCATCCTCAACGTGGCATTTTCCTTCCTGAAGACGTTAGCGGCAGTGGCCGCGGTGTACACCGGAGTAAGCTCTACTTCGGCATGAGCGCGATGAACTATGGGGCGATTAGGGCACAAGACGTCACACCCAAAAATACTGTCATGAGAGCAGGCACGGAGAACGATAAAACTGATGACGCAGAGAACGTCCTGAATTGTGACTTGAGCCGTGCAGGTACCGAGCGTTTCGATGTGCTGAGCTGTGGTGATGCGCAAAGAAACCCCAGAATACGGCAGAACAACTTTTCGTAGCAAGCGGAACAGTTGAACGTCAATAACCGACACAGCAGCACCACTATCTAATAGCGCAAGGGTACCAACATTTTGAATGCTAAGTTCTGTTAAACTATTCGGTGGGGAAGCAGGACGTTCACTTGTCGACGAAAGTGCAGTTCTTGCCTGCGAAACTGCGTCTACCGATTTCCGGGCGTTGGTGAGACAGAAAGACGATGCATCGGCGACGACGAGCCACGGCGCAGAGAGGTATAACGGTTGTCATGCGAGAAGTGGTGAGAAAGCAAATCGGCTGGTTGTCAGTTGTAGGCCGAGGACGTAGACTAGGCGCACGGCGCTGAGCGAAAAAATCCCGCTGAGGCGAACCATACGATGGAAAAGGAGTAGGAGGGGGGTCTTGCGGCAACTTGGGCATAAGATAGTGGAGCGGGTCCAGGCGTCGAGACAGTGTCGGCATGGTTGAGCGGAGGTGTGAGCGTAGCGGCATAATAAGTGTTGGTTGTCGATGGGGTCGTAGGACTTCGGCTACTTGTTTCTGAATAACCTGGCGTATGGTGGGAGCCAGTTGTGAGTTGAATTGCGGAACGTTTGGAATTAGCGCTAATTGCCGTGCAACCTCTTTTCGTAGAAAGTCATTGATATTTTGAATAAGGGTGCAGCTGGCAATGTCATCAGACATAGTCGCGATCGTGGCTTCAGGTAGTTGAGGGACGACGCGTTGGCGACGAAGGTCGTCGTAGCTTTGACACATCGTGA
The DNA here is from genome assembly GCF_055883805.1 of Amblyomma maculatum. Taxonomy (NCBI): domain Eukaryota; kingdom Metazoa; phylum Arthropoda; class Arachnida; order Ixodida; family Ixodidae; genus Amblyomma; species Amblyomma maculatum. Next base: position 123,870,221 of record NC_139346.1, read on the forward strand.
AAACATCACTTACAATGTGGGGATCTTTCGCCATGAGCATGTTGAATGCGCCTTCGTGGATGCCCCTCATGATGTGGTGAATCTTCTCGGCTTCAGGAATCGATGTATTTACACGATGGCATACGGGGCGGTCCGTAGGCCGAGGGAAAGCCCTGCCCGCTGGCTTGAGAACAGTGGCGTAGCTGCGGAGTATGGTTAGGAAACACAGCTAGCTGACTCTCTATGTTGGATTGAAAATTCCCCTGGCGCCTAAAAGGTATTACTCAGCCGAAAACGCGTTGGTTTCCGTTGCCGAAGAGAAAGGTGCCTCAATGGAAGCCTGGCGGCTGGTGCGAACCAAGCTTGGGTTCTGGGAAACTCAGCTTTGGCTTAAAAGAGAGAAAAAGATGGTTGGAAAAAGCTATAAGCTAGTAAAGCCTAAACTAGGAAAAATACTTGTTGAAAACAGGTGAAATGCCTAGTACGGAAAAGCTTTAAGGCTGAGTACATACTCCGAAAGGGGGGCGGGAGGGAGTAGGGGCACAGAACAGTGTAAAAAAACTTAGTAATGCCCAGAAAGCGACCGGCACATGTAGGAGCGCTGGAACGGCGGGAAACCGAGTTCGTCAAGTGCTCACGCGGGAAGCATCCTCTGTAGGATGCAAAGCCCTACAGCACAAGTGCGGACATAAGCGTGTATATACGAATGAGACTTCAGGATTGTCAGCTCTGTATGCTTTAACGTCTTACACGCAATTTCGGGCGAACACCGAGGAAGCGTATTCACTTGTGTGCACCAGAGACAAAATTTTGTCCACTTGCCGAGTACTTTGAGATAGGGATGAACGCTTAGCGAAATCCACCTATCTAGTACCTCAAGTAGAGTTGGAGAGGGGGAACCGAGCTTGGGGACGGGAAACCTCAAAAGCCGCTTCGTTAAGGGAACGTGTCTTAAACCCCGGAGACCCAGCAAACGCCTTGTGATGGTAGAATGATCTTGGGGGCGAAAGCCGCACATTCGGCTGAGAGCGAGTGCTCGCCCTCTACGTAGCCCAGTCGGGGAGCTCGACTCAAATTGCCAGTCAGTCAAAATCCTACACTGCCCACATTCCCCTCTAAATTCCCATAAGCTTATCCTCATTCCTACTTCTCCTTTTCCTACAACCTCTCCCTTCCGCTACGTCCCAGGGGAGATACGCGGGGTCTCCCCGTGCCCAATCCCTCGGATGTGGGTCGTTGAGTAGAATTCCCCCTTTCATTTAAAAACTTCCAATTAGAAAATTTTGTTCGGATGGATCTGCTCATTTATATCGCCAATCGCGGAACTTTCTCTACCTGCGATAAATTAGTGGTGCGCTAGGAATCTGTCTTCGGACTACATCTTACCCAAGGTCTGCTGCAACCACTCTGGCAAACGATGCTCGGCGCGAAACTCACGAGCCGCAGAGCGACTGAAGACATCCACAGAGCTATATTTTAACGAGGCCCATGTTGGGATGTCAGCCTCGTGATTTATGAAAAACAAATTTGCTACCTGTGTAAGGTAGAAGATCACGTTACTTGTTCAGCTTCAAGACTTCATCCCACTTATTCTGGGTGCTTACGCGTTTATACGAAAAAAGCCAGTCATCCAAGTCTTAATAGTCGGTACCGCTGAAGACCGGCGGTTTCCGCTGCCGAAGCACCGCGGAGCATGGAATAGAAGGGGCCGAGGGAGCGGTTCCGATAGTGTTGGTGCTTGAATCAGTCATTGAGGTCGGAATTCGATGGCTGTGGAGCTCTAGACCTAGGAACTAGAAGATAAATCCCGCGACCTTCATGAAGTGTTGAGCGGGGATCCAGACACTGGTAGCGGGCACTGGTAGCGAGCAGGACCGGAGCGGTAGTGTCTTAGCTTGTAGACAGCAAGCCTGCAAGAGCACTTCCTCTCTCTCAGCGACTGTCCGCATATTCGGAACTCCTTCTTGAAAGTAAGTGTTTGTGTGTGTGTGGTTACAAATCACTTTATTCTTTTACGGGCCAAAGATAATTTCTGAATAACTCTTGTAAAGCAAGTTGCCGTGCCTGTATAAATTTTCGTGTGCCTTCTCCCACAGTCATCCATTGTCATTCATCATGATCCTCTTTCTTCTCCTCTTCCTCTTCCGCAGTGCAGTATAGCAGGCCAGATTTTAATCATTTTGGCCAACCTCTCTGCCGTTCATATACATAAGCCCATCTATCTCTCTATCTGTGTAGAAACGAACAGCCACGACTAAGAGGCGCAAGGCTCGTCGCTCGTCTTTCTCTTTTCAGAAAATCTGTTCGGCTTGTGACTCTCTAGTGGCTCATATAGCTGTCTTTCGATCGGTAACACCGACAAAGGCATACACCAAAAACAACGCGGCTCCATCGCCACATGTCGCAAAGAATAATATATTTAATCTAGAAGAATAATAAGAACTCATTGATAATATAATAAAGGAAACTCATTTTCAAGTTCATTCTTTACATATTGAAGTAAGCTTAGGAATCTTAAAATTAATTTACATCTTTCCGGGAAAGCACAATGCAAGCAATATTGATTGCAGAGCACGCGAATCAGTCTGTTACGTGTATTTTGTTAACATAGTTGGATGTTTCAATATTCCGAGACAATGGCGAAACAGCGGAATGAATAAATCAGCCTAATATGGTCAACCTCAGTGAGTCCGGTTTAACGGCCGATGCTTTGATAGGGTGCTCTTACGACAACTACCCTTGCCACTTTCGAGCTTCCACTACCACGTGTTGCCACTTTGCTATCCCTTATAATTGGCCTATAAAGATTCATTGCCGCGACTGTTTCCGTCTCTTGTTGTATAATATTGTTTTTAGAACACTATCTTCGTTGCCTTACGGTGGCAATTTGGGAATTTATTCTACCGAGATATGTTTCTATTTCCATTTTCTAACGTCTTCTTTGTTTTCGTTTTACGTGCAACGCTGGTGTTCGTTGGTACACCTGAATTGCACACATGCGATGAATGATCCTTCTCAATTCAGTTTAATGAAACTCAGCCGACCGCATTTTCTTCCACGCTGGGTAGGAAAAGTCAGCCATTCGTTCAAATAAATGACAATGTATGCCAAACATTCAATTTGTAAACGCCGCTGTCGGTGTTGATTTCTGCATGGGCGCACAAATCGTGGTTGCAGAAGGTGATTAAGGACATTCTTCACAAAACCATATGGAACAGTTGAAACCTTATAAAGAAGTGTTGTCATTCACTGCCGCATGTGCATATTTACTTCTTATGATTGCTACAAGTGCTTACTTAAAAGCGCACGACTTTAGTACTTTCATTTATACTATGCAGCGATTCAGTTGCCTTATGATAAAATAAATTGTAATCTTTTTTATGCACTTCTGCGGTGTGAAACATAAATAGTTTGATTTTAATGTCTCAATTTTTTCCCTCACAGAGCCCCACTGCTTGCAGGTGGAGATGCAAAGGGAAGGCCACTAGACTATTCAATGGGAGCAAATGTTACGTAAGCTAATTTTTGCACGTTCCTCTATACGCGCAAATCGACTTAGATACTTTAACGTCGCCATCATATTTTGCTTTTATTTGGGCAAGTTTCTCTTCTTGAACACGTTTGCGCAGAGGAAATATTGCATCATTCATTGCGGACCATGAGTCCCCTACATTCTGCAGACAAATATGCAGGTCGGATTACAGTCCTTAGGCAAATCTACTAATTGTTGAGGTAGCGCAGAATCTCTTTCAGTGGGACCTGTTATTGTGTTTCATAATGCGTGTTCATTTTTACATCAGCTTTACTGTGACTATAGGGTTTCTTTCACAATCCGGTTCTCAGCAGCGCCTAAAGAAAGACACTCCTTCATGCAAGCCGCCACACCCATCCTACCTCAAAATCAGCCGTGTATTAAAATGAAAATCTATTCAAGCAATTTTATTTTCGGCAGCAAACATTACACGGTAATAATCATCGAAGAAGAAGCAGTTATCTCTTTGTTTCAAGGAATTTTAGAAAAATAGTTTCGGTTGATATTTTGAAGACATTTTATGGAAAACTCAATTCCTCCTGCCACAACGAACTCTATTTGAATCACCTCCCTGTGACCATTTATTGGTCATAAGTGCTTAACCACCACCACAGCGAACTACTCTGTAAAGTTTGCTGAATAATGTGCCCTCGGGAACTCATTTCAGACGTTTCCGTCTTTATTCCTCTAGCGAGATACTCTAGAGATGCTACAACCTGTTTTGCTCAACAGAGGTAGTGTAGAATAACGGAACTTCGGAAACAGTAGTATTTAATGTTTATGTTACTGCAATTAATTGATTAAATGTAAGGCTATATCTACTCTTGATACGGCAACGTATTACCTCTCATGCCTTCTATTCAGCTTTTGGGAGCCCGTAACTCCTATTATACTGACCGATATTTTATATCTTAAAAGCTGGTATTTCAAAATCTAAGTGATACATCACGTGGCTATGTTTGTAAGAGGGTTATGCTGCTACGCATATATCATGCACAATATAGAGGCTGTATTTAAATGCGTACTTGTCTGTAAATATGTAATTTAAATGATATATATTATTTGAAGGAGCTATGTTGTGCAAAATTGAGAGGGTGACAAAGTCTAGAAGGCAAAGACCATTAACGTCAGTGAAATCGGCGAGGATGGTCCGAGTGAAGCGCTTTTTCCTAGCTTCGCTTTGCAAAGATATCCGAATAATTTTTAATTATACCGTACCACTGCAGCCATTAGAATGAAGAACATGCCTGTCATTGACCGTATTTTAAATTATTTAATTTCACATTTTGAATAATCACTGTGTACAGCTGTAACCTGAAGCTCAGATTGCGTTTTTAATGTTTGAAGTTATAACAGAAGTTGCAAACTATCAAGAAACTTCTCCCAGTTGATATTTTATAATGAAAAAATAAAATTCGTTTAAGCAGAACAAGTAAGAATCTCCTTAAAATTTTATCTATCGACGGGAGCGTCTTTGTTTGCATATTTTCTCTTTGTAATTAGAACAATGCGATAACAAATAGCATTTTTGTGGCGTTTCATCGGTGCATCATTCATAACATACAACCTGTAATCTGTACGCTAACAATTATAATTGCTGTGCACTTCACTGTCACCGTGCAAAGGAGGTTGCAACATGCCGTACACCCTAAGGTTCAAATGGTACTTAGAAACACGTTCTTTTTTTCCTGTCCCCGAAATGATCACATTTTCTACCTGCAATTTTTTAGCTTAGTTGTTTGTTTCGTGGAGACTTTGATGTTAGGTTTACTCTTGCCCCATCAAGGTGCCTAATATGTTCGCCTTCGCACACATCAGCTGAAAGGAATACAATTGTTTTCCAATAGACTAATAAGGAAGCAGTCTATGTATCCCACCAAGATCGTAAGAAGGGTTCATACAAAGATAAATTCGGTTCCTTATACGGCGGGCCGTTGAGAGCACACTGCATTTGATTGCTTGGATTCACCTAAACTAGCTATACTATTTTCGGATCTGTCTTAAACTTTGTGATTTCAGCAAGGTAGTCCATGAAACATTTGCAGCAGTACAGGCTTTGTCGTGCAAAAGAGCGGTCAAGACCATTCTTTTATTTGCCTCTACAATGCAATCGAAAGACACTGAAATTTTGATTATGATACATGGGGAAGAATGAAATCGGCTTTTCGCTAGCTACCACAGCAGTGGATAATACAGGATAGGCTTCACTAGCGCAGCCAGAAATATTTTTCGCTGGATGTTATACACCAGTTGGAAAAATGAACGTAAAATATCAAAGGAAATGGTAGATGCAGTGATTACATAATTTTGCCGAGTGTTTTGACAACAAAACAAAACCCCTCCCACCCTAGCTATGACTCTCATTGGCATAATATAACAATTATGAATTCATGGGCTCCCTGTTTATTCGTGTCGTTCGAGCCGAATCAGGAGCACTTCTTTCATTTGAGGCTCAAGGCACCTTTTCTTTTTTTTTTCTGGAGGGCGATAAATATAGAGCTCTTGTACATATTGTACTCTAATGTCTAGCGCCTAGGGCGGCACATTCACATTACGATTGCTCTGGAGAGGCTATAGATTTTATTGTTCATTCTGTAAAAAGTATGTATTGTGGATCCCCAAATTTGTTTTCAAAATGCAAACCCATCACATAATTTCATATTCTATATTGCGCTACAGTTAGACATGAGAAGCTAAGGAAAACGGACTTAAAATCGCGCATATCGCTTTTTGCAGGCAATTTCCAATGAATTCTTCCTTCAAATGAAACCATCAGTTCAGAGCACGTGCCCGGTAGGCAAGTGCCGGGATGGCATTTGTCAACCAACCGGCAAATTCGAGCCATGCGAAAAGCGGGAGCCTGGGAACCCTAAATAAAGTTCAGAACTGTTGTATTTGATTTCTCCTGCATTAGTCCCCTAAATGGGAGACAACTCCATCACACATCGCTACCAATATTCAGATTACTAGGATGCTACGCCACATTGCAACCACATACGACGAGTGCGGGAAGAAATATGCAAATCCCCACTAATGGCACTCTATTTGTCAAATATCCGTACAATCGGCGTTTTCCTATGCCTCCGATTCAAGAAAGCCCAGTTCGCCGAACCCACAGAACTCATTGGCAGCGTGACAGTTGGACAAGACTCACTTAGGCTTGCGTAAACAAATATACAGCACTCCTCTTGTCTCTGGCATGCACAGTACGTTTAGTAAAATCAGGAAAATACAGAAGACCTGGCAAGAAAACCTCTTCCCTACTACAAAAAAAAAAATGGGACTTATGTGTCAAGTGAAGCATTTGAACAATGGACCGAAGACGTGAACTCCGATTAATGATTAGCCAAAATATGTTTTTTACTGAATTCCAAACAACATGCAGCCATTGTATAATGCGGAGGTATATGGGCGCCATAGCCAAAAGCAAGCGAATTTAAAAAAAAAAAAAACGCGTAGATACGCGGTGCGTGGTGGCCGCCAGTGCATCCGTTTAATAGCTGTAACTGTTGCAAAGTGTAATGTCAAGCTAAACTCACGCTGAGGTGCATCAGTCACGCTAACGTTGCACCCACCCTTAACCTTCGTGTATTCACACACCAGCGAAGTCTATGTAACACAATAGCTGTAATTTTAGTCTTTACTCTTTTACACTACTCGCAAAACATCCTTAGCCTCATTCCCTGTATACTTCGTGCACTAAGCATGCGGAGGAAAGAAGATTGAAAGCTACGACTTATCAAGATTCTCCAACGGGTCTACACAGCGATTCCCACGCAAAAGTTGAGATAGATAAGAAGTGTAACTTCAGGCAAGTCAATCATTATCATCATCAGGGCTGTACCCAATGCTGGAGAAAAGCCTCTCGCATTCACCGCCAGTTAATACAATTATGTGCTAGCTGCATCTACCTGATCCCTGTGAACGTCTTAGTTTCAATCGCCCACCTAACTTTCCGCCGTCCCAGCTACGCTTTTCTGGCCTTGGAATACAATTTGTTCCCTTAAGCCACCATCGGTAATCCTCTCTTTGTAATACATACGCTGCCTATAACCATTTCTCCTGATTTCCACTAGAATGTAAGCGGCTCAAGTTATTTCTCTGACCCACTCTGCCTGCTTCCTATCTCCTGACATCGCACATACCATTTTGCATTCCATGGCCCTCAGCGTTGCTTTCAACGTGAGCAGAACCCTTTTTGTTAGCCTCCAGGTTTAAGCCCCATATGTGAGTATAGGTAAGATGCAACAGTTGTACACTTTCCTCTTGAGAAATACCGATATGATACTTGTTTTAATATGCGAGTACTTGCCAAATGTGGTCCACCCCAATCTATTTTCTTAGTTACTTCCCTCACATGGTCCGTATTTTCGGTTCCTACCTTTCCTAGGCAGACACATTCGCCTATCAATTCCAGTGCTTCGCTACCTAAGGTAAAACCGCTATTCTTTCCAGAGACTGATGAATATTACCTTAGTCTGGTTCATATTGATATTCAAGCATACCTTTCTGCTTTTCCAGCATAGGTCTTCAAAGTTCGCGGTTTATCCCCCGAGTTACATAACAAGGCAATGTCTTCTCAAACTGCTATTCCAAGTGTCTGAAATCTTGCTGTAAACAATCTGTGAATAATCCTGGAGGATTGTGTCACCTTGCCTTACACCTTCTTATAGGATTTTTGTTACTTTCTTCATGCAGAACTATTGTTGATCTGCAGCCACTGTAGATATCTTCCAGCACTTTCACGTACGACTCGTCTACACCCTGATTTCGCAATGCCTGAATGACCGCCGAGGTTTCTACTGAGTCAAATGCTTCTTCGTAACCAATGAATGCTATGTATAAGAGGTGGTTATATTCCAAGAAGTTTTCTGCCACCTGGTTGATGGTATGGCCATAATCGATAGTAGAGGACCCTTTCCAAAAACCGGTTTGATCGTTTTCTTGACTGAAGTTTCAGGTTGTCCTGATTCTGTTAGCGATTGCTTTAGTAATAGTTTATGCAAAAAAGATAGTAAGCTATCTGATCTCTAATTTTTCAAGTTCCTATTGTCCCCCTTCTTTTGAAGAAGTTAGTGGTAGCGTCTCCTGTGGTTCCGGAACCGTCAAATCCTGCCATTGAAATCCAATTTGTTACCCTTGTCAACCAGAGGTTCCTTTCTCTTTGAACCTAGATGTCATGCATATGCCCGTTTTTCCTTGCTAATTTCCGAGAGAATTTAACCAACTCGAGTTCTTTCTCTGACCCACTCGTTTTTCGGACTCTGCTCGTTTCGTTTCTGATAACGTAACAGACATCATTTTTAGTTGCATTGCTGTCTGCAGTGCCCTCTACTTAAGAAAAATCCTTTTCTTTAGCCCAGCCGCGGTAACGCAAACGCCTCTACCTAAGCACAACCCTTTTGTTTAGCCCCACGGTGGTGGTGCAATGGTTAGGGCGCTCGACTACTGTGCCCAAGGCGGCGAAATTGATTCCCGGCTGCTGCGGTTGTTTTTTGATGAAGGCGAAAAGCAACGCTTTCATGTGCTATACGACGTCAGTGCACGTTAAAAAATCCCAGAAACACTAAATTTCGGGAGCCTTCCGATACGCCGCTATTCATAGTCTGTTGCGTGGGGACATAACCACCATAAACTAAACTAAAATTGTTTTACCATCCAGGTGTTTTGCCATCCAGGTACCATCCCCATAGATGAGTACCGATAAGATGCAACTGCTATAAATTTTCCTCTTGTTCCATACCGGTAAGGTGATGGTCACAATATGCTAGCTGTTACTTCCGCAGAAGGAGCGAAGGAAAATCACTGACCCTTATGAATAACCAACTGAAAGCAGCCAATTGTCAGTAAAGCCAAGGGAAGAATAGGTGATTGATATTAGGTATTTAAAACCACACCGTCTGAGTGGAAATTTCAAAATATAACTCCTGGTTTTCCGCAAACATATTTCTGCACTACTGGAGGGCCAATTTCGTCTCCTCGATTCCCTCTCCGATTATTTCACCCTGACCTGTATTACTCCACAGTGCGCTATTCTGTCCTCACCCTTTTCAACTCAGAAATGCTCCCCTATCTCTAATACTAGCGCCTATCCCGATTCTTAAAAATGTATTCTATGCAGGCGACCATACTCTTTGCTGCACTTCTTGGTGTTCATGGCCAGTTGAGAGCTTACACTAATATTTCGATAGTATCACAAATTATCTTGACACAGTAGACCTATATCCACACCTGAAAATTTTGAATTGCTGCTCATTGCAAAAAGCAATATTAACGCTGGCAAAATTCTGGTTACTCTAACGAGGTGGGTCACCTCATCGGTCGCCATACCTTCTCAACGAGTTTTGCACATTCTTCCATCAATATTTCGTGCGTTACACTCGAAATTTTCGCGATTTTGTTTTCAACAAATGCAAAACGGACAGCGTTTGCCTAATCAGGCAGCGTAAAGCCCCAGAACCCAGTTTGGATCAAAGCGGCCCCAGACCCCTCCCATTTGACATTAAGGGAAGACTTTGAAGACCTCTTTTCCTGAGCAAACAGAAAATTGGAGTAGGTATATTCAGCGGCGGAGAAAAATTTATTTTTCATAGCGTTGTGCTGCGTGACCACCTGTGCTTGCCTCACTAGCGGCGCGAGTTGCCTTCAATGGTTGTTGTTCACGTAACCTTTTCGTAGGTCTTCTTCTATTGTTCTATTCCACAAAGAGCAAAGCTCGAAAATAGGCTCGAAGTTCTCTCGCCAGATTGGACGCTGCCAGAGAGTAGGCAGGAGTGGGAATTTTTTTCAGGTTGGTAGAAAAGGAGTGGACATTTAACTTCAAGAGAATTACGCTGCACTATCCTTAAAAATGCACTGTGAGTAAAGTCGCACAAAATAAAATTGTAATATTTTTACTTTCTCCGCCATGTGTCACCGAAAGTCACTGATTCTGTAAGGACCAGTATTCATATGGATAAGGTATGCGCCTTAACTGCCGTTTTTGACGTGCCTATTTTTTGAGGCTCTTTGACGATAAATGAGAATGCATTTGCGGTGCTATAGAAATAACTCTGTACTATGACAACAACTAACTATTTAATGTACAGTAATGCATGGCCATGTGGTGAGCAGCATGTACACAGGTTAATTAAAAAACAAAACTATCACCTTGCACCATAGCGATTATTCTCGGAGTACAGTGAAAGTTTTACGTGACATAAAAGGAATAAAATTCTCTTATCGCTCCTACCTTGGGTTCTGTAAGTCATTTCTCATTGACACCAAGAGTGGTAAGGGTGGTGTTGCAACTTTACTTGCGTTGTAATAGTGGTTTAGTGCTCAGTAGTTACTCGAATAAATTTGCATAAAGTAAAAATTCGTACTGGCCTTTTTTTAGGCACCTTCGAAGTTCCTATTGTCTTGAAAATTATCAGTATCAGCTTAAGAAATACAGACCGACCGAGAAGACGACAAACAAAGGGTTCAATTTACTAACGCTGTTCCCAAAACCCTCGATCCACACTCAGTTAGTAGCCCAAAAGTAGCGACCCATTCTATTTATCACCCAAGGAAGGTTTACGTCAAGCAAATGTCAAAGCTGTGAACCACTTCTGGTTTATCGAAACTACCTCTGCCTGCTGGTGGCGTTCACGTCGCCTTCATCATTTCAAATGATATCCAAGATTTTAAAATAGATTGGCCTTTCTAAACACGTTATTTTAGCGCCAGTCTTTCAGCAGTTACGGCAACATTGAGGACCCAGAAAAAGGGTACTTTTAGTCACTTCATACTGGCCTTTGGATGGTGTGAATTCGATTACTAAAAACCTTTGGGTGCAGACTTTGATAGCGAGTATCTTGAATGTAAAACCCAACCCAATACATAGTCTATATCCATCCGAAGCATTGAAGATATTCCACGTGACGTCCAACTGAATATAGTTTTGTTGACAGAGGTGCATGAAGCGCTTCCCAAGTCTTTATAGCGATGCTGCCCTTTCCATGAAGCAGTAGATTAAAGTGCGGCTTTAATACCAGTGTGAGCAGCTGCGCTATAAGTTTGAAGCCTGCCGAACGCAATTGCGTAGGAAAACTCAGTAGTTGACTCCGCTATTTCACTGCTATTTCAAGTGTAGACAAAATTGTTAAAGAACCATAGGTTTTTAGCAGTTTCAATGGAAGCGGTGAGCAGCGTGCTTGAGCAATAAAGTTGTCAATTATTTGTGTGGTACCGCCAGTCTGGTGTCCTTCTTTGTCCCCTTTATACGTGTTTGGTTAGCGCTAAAATGCCGCCCGGAGCTGAAAACCTATCTAGCCCGTCTACAGGTGCTTCAAATAAATTTAGCTTTTTCGAAGGTCGTAAGCAGTAGAGCGTTTTTCTGCCCCAGACTGGTATATATGGACAAAAGGTAGTTCGACTCAACTTAATGCCAACTAATCTTTATGTTTTAATTTTTTAACCTTCTATATGAACTCTTCCTGAGCATCCGCGCTTGATACATCTAATATGATTAAGCACTTTTAATGAGCATTCACTCCCTGTGTCTAACTTTGTCTCGTTAGACGCAATAGTTGTCAGGAACAGTATGGAGTGCGTCCAAGGTCGGACATTTTATGTATTTTATGCATGTAGGTCTTGTCAAGAGAGCTGTCGAAGATATCAGCTTGGCACATGATGCCCTCATGTACAACTATTAGTGCTATTCTGGTGATGTTCACAGGCACAGAGGATGTGTTCATCAAGTGAACATTCCAACGCGCTCCACGATTGTAGTAAAGAAGCAAAACAATTGTTTTTTCGTCACTGAAAGAAAACAACGCCCATGATTTTCAATGAAAGCCAATATTTTGGCAACTTTTGACAGCGGCCTTCGTGCTAGCTTGGCAATATAATTTTGCTGTCCTGGTAAAAATTCATTATCGACTGTTTCACTCAGTAAGCGACTTAGGACTTGCCAGTCCAAAGCTCGTTAAAAAGCTTTTGAGACATGAAGGTTTTAAAAATTGAACTGTTTAAACAAAAATTGAACAAATAGTGCAATACTACTGAGTCAGGACGAAAAGTAAGCAAGTTCTTATTTCGTATCATCTCTTTCTATTATTCTAAAATGTTAAATTGCACCACGTGGCAGTAGTGCTTAAATGAAGGCGTTCGGAATACTGCATTGTGTGAACTTAGAATGTTAACGTCTGAAGCGAACATATACTTAACAGCAACAAAATGTTCCAAAAATACAACGATGAATGAAATATTGATAAAAGAGATTAAATGAATTCAGGGTATCCTTGTATATCGAGTACTCGGCTCCTAATGATGCGATGTAAGGAAGACCGTTCCTAGGAATCACGTCTGTAAACATCACAAATAATTATAATTTGCGGTGACAAACAACCAGTCTAAAAACAAATAAACTTGTGCACTAAGCATCAGAAGACTGCCTATGCAATCGTGCCATACCCTGGAATGCTATTCTTAAGTATGCCCATAATGTTTTTGTTACAGCCAACGTAGTACTCGACATAAGCGAAAAACACTATGACCCATGAGCAGTAAAGAGAAAGCTTAGGTGAATCCTGGCACCATAAAAAACTCTGCAGTCTCGTTTTATCGCAAGCCCGCATATTCACCACTAGCTGCTTCCGCAGCTGCCAAAAGCAGGAAGCATAAAACTTTCAATGCTCTTTTGCCCAGCTGATATTGGAGCTTCACTCTGTTTCCGGTTGCTCAAAATCTATTCTGGGAATGCTAGAGGGGAAACGCTTAGCTCTAAGTTTGTGCTGTCATTTTTTAAGCCTTAAAACACAGCCTAGACTTCATGTTGGAGTGCCCATAGCGATTTCCTCCGCAATTTTCTCTCTGCTAGAGCCGTTGTCGCTTTACAACCGCAAATAATCACCGAGAATACTTTCGCGGCTTAGCTGCTTTGCCAGCTCTTGCATCTGCAATTAGGAACAATGGGGCAACGCAAGGGGAGGAACGAAAACACAGCCCGTGACACTGCAGCCTCTGTTGTAGCGCATCTAACAGATGACTCGATTGCGACTTCTGCCGTGATATTGCAACCAAAAGCTTTATCGAAGGAGTGCATAAGCGAGGATTGGTTCACAAGCATTTAGCGGCACCTAATTTGTTAGATCTTTTATTAGCTGCCTCAAAAATATACTGAAAAAGCAGCTCGCTGCATTTTCGTGAAAGAAACCTGATGTGTTAGCAGCTTACAACGAAACTATTTAAAAACTATTATTGTATGCGTTGTGGTCGGAGGATTATATGAGCCGACGGTTTAGGGAAATTGTTGGCCAAAGGTGATGCAAAGCAGTACTGTAGGGTAGGCGAGAACGAAATGAGGAGGCATAGGGAAAGAGTTCAAAAGGAGGAAGTGAAACAAAAGCCTGGTTTACTCGGAGCAGTAGCCATGAAAACGGGGAAGAGGAAGTGTAAAGGAAAGGTAAAAGTCGAGTCGCTTGCCACCATACATCTCGTACAGCTTAGGGTGACATATCTCCCAATGTTTCTGACAACGGACACTAAAATGGACGGCCCGCTATGTTAGCCCCATCTGGAGCTTTCTTTCACCTGTCCTTCAACCTTGTCGTTCAACCCTGCCTTTAAGCGGAGTGGACGCAAAGCTAATCGCCTATGCCGTTGCGCTCAAATGTTAGCACCAGGTGACGTCACTCTAGCACTCAGATCAATTCGTTAGTGCAAGTGTAATTTTATACGTACATTATCTAGCCAAACGCGTTAAATCCAGGCAAGAAGCAATGCTTATTAACTGCATGAGGCCAGGAAATGATTATACGACAAATCAGACCCTAGATAAGATAGTGATTTGAGGTGACAGGGACTTCACTATATAGATTTGTGACCCTAATCAAACGTTTGCAGCTGCTAAAGCTAGTTGTTCACTCTACATTAGTATTTTTGCATGCAACATTTAGTTCTTATAGTCCAATGTCTTGATAAGAAGCCTTAGGCTTGCTTATAAACGCCTTTTAATAGGAGGAAATATAGAATTACCTTCCGTAGAATTCTAGCAGTGTAAGCAAATAACCTTTCAACAGATTTTGCAAAAGAAGCTTCCATTGATATCAATGTTTCATTCCTTCTTGCTTCCGCCCTTCCACATTATGCTGAGTATACACAATGTACCGTGAAAAGGTTTAATATAATAGAAGTGTAGGCGAAAGAAGACAAAACGAGAGGCAAGGCAAAAAACATGGCCAGTAACCGAGACGGTTTAAATCCCAGCAGCCCTTTCGCTGCAACTTTTTTTCATTCCTAAATTTATTTGCACTGTACATACGCATCTCTAAGAGGTCAATTACAAAACAACTGTCTTTTTTACTCAGAAATTATTTTTAAAATACGCGCGTTTTCCCTAGCTAGCTAAGTGCAACGAAAAGAACATCGTTTACTAATCGTCTGTAAAGTCAGTGAAAAACGTACTGTTTTTTACATTTCTAATCTTTTCCCACATTATTTACGTAACTGCGAAAAAGTCTGAAGTATGTAAAGAAGAATTATTTTTTAACGTGCGTATTTCCAATACCCAAATAGTTGTAGTGAGCCAGTAGAAACAAAAATAATAGGGGACATTTAAACTCCGCCTTTCAAGGCATCACGACCAACTGATTATTGCGTTTCACTCCACGCATATTAAACTACAAATCCTAGAAATTTGACCGCATTATTTACAGTAGATATGTTTAAATGATTTTTTCTTTATTATTTCTAATGCAGCTTTTTGGTCCCGCAACCATCAGTCGCTGACGTCATAACGGCATATCATCCCCATTTCCTCTGCTATACGCGGTGTCGGCTGCACTCTTCTATTCACGCCGTGGATGGTGGGCCCTGAGAGCTTTATTAAGACAAAAACCTTTAAGAGCTCTTCCGGTTACCGTCCGTCCGTTATATCCAAAGGCTGCACAGAGCCAGCTGTGATCCTGTCCCCACTGGCGCTGGAGCACACCCTCCTCGCCCCTCTAAACAAGTGGCGGCACCGAATTAATGAATAAATGAATGCAAACTTCTAATTTCGACCGAAAAGGCACCCTCCGTTTCCCTCCCCCGGAACGCAGGCCGGGGGGGGGGGGGGGTCGGGGGGAGCCCCGCAGACTAAGGACTGGTGAAGGTACAAAAGTTCTTCACGGCCTCAGCCGCCAGGAGGATGGCCTGCTGCTGAACGGAGGGGTCTCCGCCCCACAGCCAAACCTCCCAGGCTTCTCAACTATTAATGTTCATGCCGGAGCCTGGGGAGTCGGCGTATTCCCAAAAGAGTATATCACGTGTTTCAGCACGCTAAAGCCGAGCATAGAGAACTTGCTGCATCTAATGTTGCGATCTGGCGCACTGTCAGGCACCTGGTTCGATTGCTTTAAGAAATATTGTATCTTCTAGAGATGGGTAGATATACGTACGTACTACATTTGCCGCAAAGGCTGATATTGGCTGGACAGGCAGGATACCAAAGTATGGCTTTACGTGCTTACAGGAGTGCGCAAACCAGGCTTCTTTCTCTGTACATGCTTAACTTTACGCTGTGCTTTCACACTTCGACATTTTTATTGAGACATCACTAGAACCCACCTTTTCTCTCGTGAACAAAATTATGCCAATTATTGATAGATCTGGCAAAACTGAGCATTGTTTCATCAGCTTTAAACACGAAAAGCCATTCCAGGATCTAGTGCAGCGGAAACTAAAAGGGCGAAAAATTTTGTTGCTCATAATGTGCGATTGCGTGCTGCTCTGTAAACACTGAAGAATCGCAAGGTATATTATCCTTGACAAAGTACCCATCCTTTCTAAATCTTTCATGATAGCTCACCACTGTGAATATGGTCCTGATGCGTAAGTTAATTTCAGCCTAACGATGCTTCCCCTCCTGTAAGTGCACGCAAAGACAAGTTTTGATATTGAAGTCCGACTGACCTCACGGCGAACTGCTCTTTTGCATCTTTGCTATAGTTTGATGCCTAGGTGCAAAGTTGATTTCAGACATACGTAGCTGCTTTGTTTATACATTACACGCACGCACGCACGCACGCACGCACTCACGCACGCACGCACGCACGCACGCACGCACGCACGCACACACACACACACACACACACACACACACACACACACACACACACACACACACACACACACACACACACACACACACACACACACACACACACACACACACACACACACACACACACACACACACACACACACACACACACACACACACACACACACACACACACACACACACACACACACACACACACACACACACACACACACACACACACACACACACACACACACACACACACACACAGACAGAGTTCTAGTTTTCGATTTCCAGGATATGTCTGACTTGGAAACCGATCACATCATTCTTGTCAGTAACGGGCAACTTAAGACTGCAACCAAGCGAAAGATCAAACAGGTTTTCGGAAAGGATACTTCACTATCGATAATATCCATACCATCAACCAACCAGGTGATAGAACAATGCTCGGAATATAACCAGCGCTTATACATAGCGTTCATTGATTACGAAAAAGCATTTGACTCAGTAGCAACCTCGGCGGTCATACAGGCATTGCGAATTCAGGGTGTAGTCGAGCCGCACGTGGAAGTGCTGTAAGATACATATTTATAGAAGGTGCGCAGCAACCGTAGTTCTGTATAAAGAAAGTAACAAAATTCCTATAAAGAAAGGTGTTAGGCAAGGAGACACGATCTCCCCAGTACTATTCACAGCTTGTTCAGAGGAAGTATTCAGAAACTTGGAATGGCAGCAGTTAGGGATAACAGTAGATGGAGAATACCTCAGTAATCTGCGATTTGCTGACGAAATTGCCTTGCTGAGTAACTCAGGGGATGAATTGCAAAGAATGATTGATGACCTAGACAGGCAAAGTAAAACAGTAGGCTTGAAAATTGATATGCAGAAGACTGAGGTAACGTTCAATAGCCTAGGGAAGGAACAGCAGTTTACGTTAGGTAGCGAAGCACTGGAAGTAGTAGGCAAATATATCCATTTAGGACAGGTAGTAACCGCAGATCCGGACCATGAAAGGGAAATAACAAGGAGAATAGGACTGGGATGGGGCGCATTCGGCAAGCACTGCAAGATTATGAATAGCAGCTTACCGGCATCGCTCAAGAAGAAAGTATACAACAGTTGCATCTTACATGTACTTACCTATGGGGCTGAAACGTGGAGGCGAACAAAGAGGTTTCTACTTAAGTCGAGGACAATGCAGAGGGCTATGGAAACAAAAATGGTAGGGATAACGTTAAGAGATAGGAAACGTGCAGAGTGGGTCAGAGAAATAAGTCAAGTCACTGAGAATAATACTGGAAATAAAGAAAAAGAAATGGGCATGGGCAGGACATGTAGCGCGAAGAAAGGATGACCGCTGATCGCTTAGGGCAACAAACTGGATTCCAAGCGAAGGAAAGCGTAGCAGGGGACGGCAGAAAATTAGGTGGGCGGATGAGGCTAAGACGTTCGCAGGGGTCAAGTGGATGCAGCTTGCACAGGACCGAGTCAATTGGATGGGAGAGGCCTTCCCCCTGCAGTGGGTATTGTCGAGCTGAGGATGATGATGATGATGATGATGATGATGATGATGATGATGATGATGGACATGGGACAAATATTTAACCGTCACATTCGCCCAGTTTAAAAAAAACTGCCACTGCCCAATGGGATACGGAATCGAAGCACAAAGCTGGTTTGCTTGAGCCTGCCCTCCTTCCAATCCCTTATGTGTACATTTAAAAGATAAGGGCTCTCTGTTGCCTGAAATACGGATAAAAAGTACACAATTATCAGATAAGTTAGGCTTCATAATCTTCATATTAGAACAAACATTGCCTGGGTTAGCCAGCAAAAGAAGCAGCATCCACATCATTCCCAAAGCGGGCAATACCGTTTGCTGGCCTCATCGGCACAAGTCGTATATATGCTGAACCAAAAAGCGACGAAAGAGGCCGTTGATATATTATTCAGATTTCGTTTTAACCGAAAAGAAAAAGCAAGATGATTTTTTTGTTCTTTTCACCTGTGCACTGGAACCCCCTCTGCCAGCTCTTTAATTGAGAGCGAAGGGAGATTCCTACGTAGTGACTCAGGGCTCAATCATTTCATTCATTTTAAACTAGATGGGAGCCTGGCTTCAATGTTAATTTTCCTAGAGAAGTGCAAGCTCCGCTTTTTTCCGCCGTGTGCACTGCTTCTGGCTGCGAAGCCAACACTTGCTATTCTTTGCAACGATCGTACGGGATGGAAAAGTTTCCGCTTTGGTTGTCCATCTGTCGACTATTAAATACTTGTGTAGGAGCGTTGTTGGGTTTTACAAAACTTATTGGGTCATTCTTCCTCCACTTAGTGATAACATGTGCTTGAAGATCATCGAAACCATTCAAACTTACATATATTTATCCAGATTGTTCAATGGGCTTTCGAGCAGCGGTGAGATTTAAAAAGGTTTCAGAATTTCTGGTAGTCAATTTTGAGGCTCTGTTCTATAATTCTTTCGTGTGCTTACGTGAAGCGCAATCATTGCCATACTGACTGCAAAACAGAACATGGCCTTTGCCAGCAACATAAGTCCTTTTTTTTTTTTCAAATACTTCAAACGGTGCTTTCTGTGATAGAAATATAAAATTTCCTATCTTCATTTTGGCAAATACTCCCAGATGCGTATACATGAGCCCTTCTAACCTAATGGAAAATAGCTGCTTAATCTCTTTAATATCAACGTCCTTACAGGGAAATGGTTATAGAATGAGCCCTATTGCACTGTACTGGCCTGTGTCAGTTACTCCAACTAATTTGGAATGTCGGTCTGTTACTCTATGTGAAATCAATGCACTAGAACTATCGTTTTAGACTAAATTAATATTAATAGTAGGAGCCTCTATTATGAAGAAATTAGCTCGCATAATTCAATTTTTTGCTGATAGGGCACTTCTCGGAAAGTAGAGAAAACTAAAAAAACGGGACAGTGTGTACATGCAAGTACTGGAGGTCACATTTACGACACCATTTTAGGGACAACGTTACGTAAATACTACTGAAAACAATCGATATGAAAACTACAAAGTGTCTTCTTATAATCTCTGTGACTTGTTTCCGAAAAGGCAGTTTACATATCAGCCTAATTATAAGCACATTTATCGCCACATGACAAGCACCTGTTAAAAATTGGTTCGTCAAAGAAACAATCTAGAAAGCGCCAAATATTGTTATAAAACGCTAACTGAATTGGTTATTCTAGCTCAATCAGTATAGTGAACAAATTAAAGAGGAGGGCTATAGGTGGCATAAGGTTCTTCGTCTTCGTAGTCAGCCATGACCGCGTTAGCATGGCTTCTACATAGAAGTATACTTAGTGACTATGCCAAGCGTCGAGATTGACGTATGCTCAAAATCTTCATATGCGATTGGGACGAAACCTCTGGCCATTGAAAAATTGCATATCGTAGTTGAGGCAAAACTGAATAATAGTCTTTTATTTTTGCTGTTTTTGGCTGGGACTCCACTGCTTTCTGCGTTGGTGGTCCGTAAGCGCGATGCCAAACACAATGAACGCAGCCGCAATATTCATAGCTGCTAACATCCAGTAGAATGGGTCGTAAGAACCCATTTCGTCCCTGAAGAAACCTGTAAAACAAGATATTGATAACCTCATGAGATAGCTATATAAATTTCAGGTCCCTTATTTTTGACCTAATAGCGCATATATAAGATTAATGCAAAAACGATTATAAAAAACGTAACAATTTTTTACATTCTGCCTTTTTATGTGTCTACTTTAACATAGATAAACCATTGGTAAGGATACAAGGACAAAGGTGTTTCAAAGTCCGCCAGAAATTCGACGGAAACGTTTGAAAATGCTCAGGTGTGATTGGGAGAATTTGAACACGGCCGCAAAGAGCGCAGCAGCCTCTTCATGTTTAACTATAGAGAGCAGACACGGCCACGACTCCCGCTCCTTTACAAGCATTTACACGCCGAAACCTCTACGAACGCACATGTTACTGATACACATAATATATGCCGACCCAGCTATGCAGTTGCAGCGGACGCGCCGCCGCGAGCGCCAACAGCGCCACGGCCTGTCGTTAGACTGCTACCAACTATACTCGCCGCTCGATTGTCAGACACACAAGACTTCACATCCCGTCACTCGTATGGTTAAAGAACCACACCTCTACTTTCCACATGCACCCACCCTCTTCATATTTCTGGGACGGACCGTGAAAGTTGCACATTGCAATCAGATCTTCGGCGATAATGTGGGCAGTATTTTCTCTTTACGAAAGAACGTGAAGAGCGCATATTTTTAAATACAAATTTACGCTTTTTAGGCTCAGAGTGATCAGTTTAAAGGCACTGATTTTCATTTTTTCTGTAATCATAGGACTGATTTTTGATTCGCAAACAGTGCGTGAGGAATTAAAGAGACAACAAACAGGACCGAAAAGACAAATTCTGGCCATTCAGATACAAAGAACTCTCCGAAATCGATGGGACCTCACCACCTCCCATATCACCGAAGGCAAGGCGGCAGGGTTGATTCCATGTTGCCGGGGACATTTGAGTCTAAGTTGGGATACCGAAGCCGATAAGCACTGAAATCGTTTACTTTGATCCAACTTTTACCATTACCCTTAGACACTTTCACAATTATAACTATCAAATACATATTTTAGCAGATGGCATAACCTAAACCTACGTTGCATAATTGCAAGCTAAGCAAACAGCAACTCTAGGGCAGAGACTTCGTTTACAACAGAAGTCTCGTTGCGCCAAACAGCTCTGTCGCACGCGTCAAACAGCAATGTCAAGCCATACACTTCACTGCAGATTTGAAGATGACAGTTGGAAAAATCTCTGCACACAATCACACAAAGCCTATTAATGCAACCCAGAATCTTGAGGTGAAGAGAAAAATTCGACGTACAGGATACGAATGTAATTGGTCATGTAATTATCAAATGTATCCTGCCGGTTCGACTGGTACACGTATCTTAACGCAGATCATACTGACCCCTATATTTCTGTAACTGGTCTGTGAAACAGGGCATTCGATAAAGAGTTCAATTTTAGTTACCTAACTTCCAGAATAAGCGCATTGGATGTGAACTACCTTTGCTCGTGCTCTCGATGTCTTTAAGAGAGTACCTAAAAAATTGTGGTGCCCTATATAATGGTGCCTACGAGTACTATTATGTAGCCAAATCTAAAGCAGCATTTGTTTTGTAAAACGGCGCTATTTTTGTCTGATGTTATTAGAGCATAAGAGAAAAATAATTCCATTTTTTTTTCTTCAAACTGCAGTCCTAGCTATGCAACTATGTTAGAAAAGCATAACTGCTGCGTTTCTCTGTGCAGTGAATCAGTTCTCCATTCACGGAGAGCGCCTCGCTACCAACAGTCACCATTTACGCTATGCTTTCAAAGAATTGTCGTGGCTGTAAAAGAAAGCATATTTGCACGTACAGTTGCAGCACGCCCTCTGAAATGCTTGGTATTGTCGCGACGCTGGGGCTATGTCGACCCGGCCTTCACTTGGTAGCGTGCAGAGACTCGGGGTTGAAGTAGGATTGAATCTTCGAAGTTGGTGAAATATGTACAAGCAGGTTTAATGGCACTTTGAGAAAACTTATTTACAGGATTATTTACATGAAAAAGAAGGGTACATCAGCAAAATGGCAAGCGTTAAGAGTTCATAGCGAGAAGCGACTGGATGAGCCGTTTACCCAGGCCCAGAGCGACATTTCGTGCTCTGCAGCGTCCTTAAAACCCCCTATGTCCAGCCCCTCTCTGAAGATGCTGACCAACCAAATCCAGGGCACGCCCCTCAGGTATCGGCATCCAATCGAACACATCACTGCACTGATGGTCTGAAGCACTGACTGGTCCGGCATTCATTCGTTGGGCGTGATCACTTGTTGGCGGGAAAAGCTTGGGAACGGCGAGGAGAGGAGGTACATTTCTATTCTTCAGCAAAGAAACCACAGGCTGGTTCTGACAAGTGGTTTTACTTCTCAGAAACCCGAGTGCACGTGGCGCCGCATCCGCTCCCAGCATTGTCCGTTTTCGACAATTGCAAATCTTTCCTGCATTCCTGGGAAATCACTTAATGGCTGTATGCGTCATGCTCCTTTCTTGTCCTGCACGTCAGCGGACATGTCACTCTGTCGTCTCCTTTGGAAAGTAGGCATTCCTCACTGGACGATAGGGCTTATCGACTGGAAGGGTGAACAAAAGAAAGAAAGCACTTCCTGCATTTCCCGCAGGGGGACGTTTCTTTGTGTTTTTCCAGACGTTCTCTTGGCAGGGTCAATTTGGCATTTGCAGAGTGTCCACAAAGCAAAACAGGCTTACAAAACAGGATTCCTGGAAACAGGCTCACTTAGAGCCATTGGACCATCACCACATATTCACAGCACTTATCCATGCCCACAGGCGAACAATAGAGCGCGCAAATGCGGATGCTTGGTCGTAACAGCCTCCTCCCCCGCCAGAAGAGTCTCGGAGGGCAGCAGTCCCAGCTGCTGCATGAAGAGACGACTTAATGGCCTGCACGTGAACGCTTGAAGCTCGCTGTTGCTTGTCGCGTTGTCTCGATTGTTGTAGGCCAAATTGCTCGAGCTGTCTGAAACTCAACCACATGTCGAAGCAAGCACTCGGCTCCCGTCTGAAGAGACCAGGTTAAAAGAAAACTGGCATTGTTGTTCGAGAAAAGCCCACTCTCAAGACGTTCGGGACCCACGTATTCCTAGAAAACCAAACGTGCTGCTTTACATAGCCACACATATACAAGCGCACGAAAAAAAAAAAAAAACCTGATTATCAATTTGGATACATGGTGAGGAACATCTCGGACCGCTTAGAAAGAGCGGCTAAGCGCGTCCGCATTCCCATTTAACTTCCCCTTTTTGTATCTTATTTCAAAATTGTA
The DNA here is from genome assembly GCF_055883805.1 of Amblyomma maculatum. Lineage (NCBI taxonomy): Eukaryota > Metazoa > Arthropoda > Arachnida > Ixodida > Ixodidae > Amblyomma > Amblyomma maculatum. The sequence continues at coordinate 123,893,705 of NC_139346.1, forward strand.
CTGCTGTAAAATCAAGCTCCACCTAAGAAGGCGACTGTTCTTCGATGTCGCAGTTTGCAGCCAAGCCAGGGGACAATGGTCCGTCTCTACGGTGAATTTGGCCCCTCCAAGATAGCACTGCAATTTTTGAATGGCCCATACAATGCAAGCGCACTCTTTCTCTGACGCGCAATAAGCCCTCTCTCTAGAACTCAGCTTTCTGCTCAAGTAGAGCACGGGGTGCTCATTACCGTCGTCATCTCTCTGGCAGAGAACAGCACCTAACCCTCGATCACTGGCATCACACTGGACCGTGAATTCTCGGTCATAGTCTGGAGCTCGCAATACCGGACGGCTAATCAGCACAGCCTTCAGGTTTACGAAGGAGGCTTCCTTTTGTTCGTCCCAGACTACATTTGTCGGTTCTGTCTTGCGGAGAGCGTCGGTCAGAGGGCTAGCCAAAGCTGAATAGTTAGGGATGTAGTGATTGTAGTACCCAGTCAGACCCAGGAATGCTCGAATTTCCGTCTTCGTGCTCGGCCGCGGGTAGTCTGCTACCGCAGAAATCTTAATCTCGCTGGGTTTCCTGAAACCTTGACCTACATTGTGACCCAAGTAGTCCACGGTCGCCCTTGCCAGGCAACATTTCTCGGCCTTTACGGTTAGTCCAGCTTGACGCAAAAGGCTCAGTACAGCTCTTAGATGTACCATATGGTCCGCCCATGAGTCGGAAAAAACCGCAATGTCATCTAAGTAAGGCACTGCGAATGTTTCACACCCCTTTAAAACCCTATCCATGAGTCGGGAAAAACAAAATGGAGCATTTTTGAGCCCGAAACTCATCATTGTTGGCTGGTAGCTGCCCGTCGGAGTGACGAAAGCCGCGTATCTGCTGGCGCGTTCAGTGAGCGGTACTTGCCAGTATCCTCGAGTAAGGTCCAGCGTAGTCACATATGCCGCTCTACTGACCTGTTCTACTCTCTCCTCAATATTCGGAATAGGATACACTTGATCCCTGGTGAGAGAATTTAGCTTTCGGTAGTCTACCACAGGCCTAGGGTCTTTACCTGGAGCTTCTACTAAGATCATAGGCGAAGCATAATCGCTTTCCGAGGGTTTTATTACTCCTAATTCCAGCATGCGAGTTACTTCCCTATCCAGAATTTCTCTTTGCCTTGGAGAAAATCGGTAGCACCTTGATCGCACTGGCATGTCTGAAGTCAGCTCAATATCGTGCTCAGTCAAATCAGTTCTGCCTGGCCTGTCCACGAAGCAGGCCTCAAACTCTGTTATTATCTCGCCCAGATCGGACAGCTGGGATTTCTTTAGTTCTCCTCTCTGCTCCGTCTTTTTGAGAAGCTCCTGAGCGTTGCTTCCTTTTCCGCTGAGGCAAATCAAGTTGTCCCCCATCTCCTCGGGAAGGTGTAACGTTAGATTTACCACGGCTTGCTCCATAGCTAAGTCCTCTCGGGTTCCACTTAAAAGTCTCGTGAGATTACTAGACACTGGCGGCAAGAGGTTACTCTCAAGAACGTCCTCATTCCGCGTCTCATCAAGCTCACTTTCAAGTTGACATATCTGAGATGCCTTGCTCTCAAAGTTTTCTGACCCGCTATCTTCCGCATTTACCACTGTTTTAACTGCCGTTTCCTCCGCTGTGGAATTTTCTGGTATGAGCAGTGTAGCTAGTTCTCGCGCCTTTGAACGTGTTAAGGCTTGCACAACTCTGTCTCCGAAAAGGATGCCCCTCTTTCGCAGCAGCATGTCCGATTTGTTGGAGAACAAATACGGATAGCACTTAGGAAGCTTTCCTGAAACGGCAGCCTCGGTTGTTAATTCGCCGAAAGGGCCCTCGATGACCACGTTCGCGATTGGCAAGCACACACTCTGTTCCTCCACTACCTGGCGGATCCATGCACACTGTCCTGTATAGTCGGAAGGCGACACATACGCCGGATGGACAACATCCATCGTTGCGGCCGAATCGCGCAGTACCTTGCAAGGCTTCCCGTTGACTACTAGGTCATGCAGGTAGGGTTCTAAAAGCTGCATATTTTCATCGCAGTCACTGACATACGAGAAAGCAATCTTTTCTTTCCGGCAGTTGACGGCAATGTGACCCTGCTCATTACACCTAAAGCATGTGAGCGGCTTCCTAGCCTCAAACTTTTTCTTTGTGTTCTGCGCGTTGGTCACTTCCCCACTTTTCTCACTGCCGTCCTTTCTAGGGCGTTTGCCTGAAGAAGCCTTCCTTTCTTCGTTTGCAAATCTAGCAAAGTGCCTTTTCTGACGGTTATTCACACTGAACTTGGGATTGCGGGGCCTATCCACTGCTGGGTTGCTGAATTGTCGGCGCGAAGCATACTCCTCAATAAGTTCGGCAGCTTCAGTTGCCGACTTAACTTCGCCTCGGTCCTGTAACCAATTTCTTTCTTTTTCTGGGAGGCAGTTATAAAACTGCTCCAAAAGAATTCTCTCGACTACAGCGTCCCTATCACTGTAGGAATCAGTGCTCTTTAGCCACTCGCCCAAATTAACTCTTAAATTGTACAGGAATTCAGGGTAACTCTCGTCCCTGGACTTAGTAGCTTTCCGAAAACGTTGTCTGAACGCCTCGGCGCTAAGCCTATACTTTCTCAGAAGGCAAGCTTTGACCTTCTCGTAGTTGTCCGCGTCCTCCTTGCTTAGCCGCGCGCCAACCTCCGCTGCCTCGCAGGGCAGAACCGTCAATAATCTCTGAGACCAAGTGTCTCGCTGGAAGGACAGTTTTTCGCAGGTTCGCTCAAAGTTAGCCAGATACAGACCGATATCCCCTGATATCACATATGGCTGCATGTACTTTGACATCTTGAAATCTGTCTCCTTGTTGAGACGAGGTACCGCTAGCTGGGGACAATCGCCCGACCTCTTGCTCAACTCTAGTTCTAATTTCCGGAGCTCAATTTCTAGCTTCTTTTCCTCTCTTTCCCGCTCTTTCTGCTGTCTGAGCTGTTCCTTTTTTTGCCCGATGAGGTTCCATGCTTCACTGAGCTCCTCATCATCGGTTCCCAGATCAGTGATTGCCTTTATAATCAAAGGTTTTCGTGCCAAACCACTTGTATCAATTCCCAATTCCTCACACAATAGCAACAGGTCCGGTTTCTGCAGCTTTTGTAGGTCCATGATCGCTCCGAGTGTCGGCGACTTCCAAAACAACAGTGCAAACTACCAAACCTAAAGGCGTTTCAACACTTTTTACCAGTTCTAAAATCTAACCCTGTTCTAGAACCTGGTCCACATCAGAAGAAAAGCCAAGCACTCACCCACACATGCGATCGATGTTCCGAGCTGCCCTCTTGTTGGCCGATTGTTGCTCCTGCTTGTTGCTTGAGATGCCACCTCCGATCACAAGATGTTGTGGCTTGTAGATTCTGATCCACCTCGAATCACCAGATGTTGTAGCTTGTAGATCCAGCCCCACCTCCAGTCATCAGATGTTGTGGCTTGTAGATTCAGATCCCAACGCTGGTCACCAGTTGTCGCGACGCTGGGGCTATGTCGACCCGGCCTTCACTTGGTAGCGTGCAGAGACTCGGGGTTGAAGTAGGATTGAATCTTCGAAGTTGGTGAAATATGTACAAGCAGGTTTAATGGCACTTTGAGAAAACTTATTTACAGGATTATTTACATGAAAAAGAAGGGTACATCAGCAAAATGGCAAGCGTTAAGAGTTCATAGCGAGAAGCGACTGGATGAGCCGTTTACCCAGGCCCAGAGCGACATTTCGTGCTCTGCAGCGTCCTTAAAACCCCCTATGTCCAGCCCCTCTCTGAAGATGCTGACCAACCAAATCCAGGGCACGCCCCTCAGGTATCGGCATCCAATCGAACACATCACTGCACTGATGGTCTGAAGCACTGACTGGTCCGGCATTCATTCGTTGGGCGTGATCACTTGTTGGCGGGAAAAGCTTGGGAACGGCGAGGAGAGGAGGTACATTTCTATTCTTCAGCAAAGAAACCACAGGCTGGTTCTGACAAGTGGTTTTACTTCTCAGAAACCCGAGTGCACGTGGCGCCGCATCCGCTCCCAGCATTGTCCGTTTTCGACAATTGCAAATCTTTCCTGCATTCCTGGGAAATCACTTAATGGCTGTATGCGTCATGCTCCTTTCTTGTCCTGCACGTCAGCGGACATGTCACTCTGTCGTCTCCTTTGGAAAGTAGGCATTCCTCACTGGACGATAGGGCTTATCGACTGGAAGGGTGAACAAAAGAAAGAAAGCACTTCCTGCATTTCCCGCAGGGGGACGTTTCTTTGTGTTTTTCCAGACGTTCTCTTGGCAGGGTCAATTTGGCATTTGCAGAGTGTCCACAAAGCAAAACAGGCTTACAAAACAGGATTCCTGGAAACAGGCTCACTTAGAGCCATTGGACCATCACCACATATTCACAGCACTTATCCATGCCCACAGGCGAACAATAGAGCGCGCAAATGCGGATGCTTGGTCGTAACAGTATACAGTTGGAAAAATATTTGTGCATAACCTTTATTTGTTCCGATCATGCTGTGATAAAAACAGAGATAAAAAGAAATAAACGACTCATGCAGAGCATTCCGACAAATTAACTATTGCAGTTGAAACGAAAAATACACTGCATCGTTTATTGAAAGTTTTTGTTATCAGGCTGATGTGGGACATACGTTCCGCCGTCAAGTCAGATTATTTGTTTTATTTACATTTATGTATACAACATACCCCTAAGGGCCCTCAGTTCGAGGCTATTACATAGGGAAGGGGGGGGGGTGCCGGAATATAATCAAAAGTCAACAAATAAACCACAATTACAAGAAACAACAAAACAGATAAAAGCCTATGAATATTTGCAAAAAAACAAGACCCAAAATTAAGCATTGAAGCTTAAAAGGGGAAACAAACATGAAGAGAGCGGCAGACAGTGACGTTGATATATGGTATACAATGTCTCACAAATAACGGCATGAAAATAAAACCAGAATTACAAATAACAGAAATACAAGACAGAAACCTAATGCAATGGTAAGATAACAATGAACACAATGAGCTGTGTCATCCTCAAGCGGCGCTTTTGTGTCGGCATTTTCTGCAATGCAATTTCTGCTAGCAGATGGCGTCACCTCACAAGGTTACGTGCGACTTTCAACGCGTTCTTCAGATGAAGCTATCTTTTCTTTTATTTTAATTGGAGGGATCGTTTTACTCTCTGGTCTGGCCCTTGTGAGGGCTGGCAAAAACTCACAACGTTATATCCGCGCTCACGCATTGCGGCAGTCGCGTCCACTAGAGCGACTGCGCTGACAACAGCTTCGATGGAATTTGATAAAAATTTAAGTGGATCAATTCACTGAGTCGCGAGCCTTGTGTACGGAAGCGGTGGCACAAAACGGCCAAACGTTCCAACTTGAGATCGCAGGCTGCAGCTTTGGGCTGTTTAGACCTTTTCACGAGCCTCTGCGAAGCTGATTTCACTGGACTGTGGGGCTAGTTTGGAAGAGATTGTCTTCAGATTTTCCTATACTACGAGCAGAGCCTAGTGTGCAATATGGAAGCGCCCATGAGCACTTTTTGAAAAGGTTACAGCTCGAATAAAATTTATGGAGACAACAATACTCAAAGCACTGCGGGTGAGTGTTGCATCATTGAATTTGATAAAATGGCCGCGGTGTGAGGTGGTGCGATATTTGCATGCGCGAACCACTTATCAGAAAGCCTCATTCTAATACACGCTATATTTACTATATTTACTAGAAATAAATGTTCGGATGAGCGAGTGATCCAAAACAGCTGCAGAGCCGCGGTTCTGTGACATTCATTAAGGAAGCGAAGCAAAGTAAGCATTTCTTTTCCTTTCTATCGGGCTCATAACCCACAGAGAGCGACGCATGTGGTTTCTTCAAGTAAGACTTCTAGTTCTCACTCATGAAAAACATTATATTCCAATGCATTTAGCAATTGCTTTTCTAATAGCCTGTAATATAAGCGCACACATAGTAATACTTCTGTCTCCAACAGCTGAAATGGCACATCGGGAGTGCCCTTGCGTCCTGTATGGAGTGTCAGACTTTGTACAGTATATTGTTGTGCATACACATTTTCATGATGCTTGTTTGTTTCGAATATCTAGAACAGGCTCACAGGGATTGCTAGCCGGCTGCGTTTGTCAAGAAGCCTCAGTAGAGGAAGCTGTTCAAGTGTTTTTGACTAGTTTGTAAAGACATCACATTAAGTAATAACAAACCCTTCCATCTCGATGGTGTGACAGGTTCATGCCAATGATACTTCAAATTCTAATGTTTATTCAGAATGAATATTTCCCTTCCGAATTTGAGGTTCATCCTCAATCGAACAGAAGACTTGAATAGCATTCTCATTTTAACATTTCAATTATATTAGACCGGCTGATAATTTTTGTTCATATATAATACCATAGCGCATTTCTCTCAATATGATCATTGGGTATTCAAACTAGATTTTCGTGAATGCTGCCCTCCAGAACCTATGGCTTAATTGGCATTCTGGTTTTATTACAGAAATATGCTACAATATCTAACCGTTGAGCTTAAATTCAGCTTACCTATCACTGCAGGTGCGGTCAGGAGCACTGGCACCATTCCGAGGCCTTGCAAGCCACAGGCGAAGCTCAGGCTTTCTACGCCGAGGTAGTCGCCGTACAGGACGGCCTTGACGCAGAGCAAGAATCCTCGGCAGACACCCAGCATTGTCGTGAGTACCGCAAGGATGACATACTCACTCGTGAAAGACATGAGAACTAGGCTGGCTGCGGAAACAGCTAGGCTGCCCGCTGCTAAGGGGCACCTACTGTTTGGTATCTTGTCGGAAAGGAAGGGCACCACAATACGACCCGCCAGCATGCCAAGTGCTGCAAAGGTTTGCAGCTGGTTGCATTGGCTCAAGGTTCCAGCGTTTTTGTCGATTCCATACGCCACAATGGTTCCCGCATGCATAGAACTGGAATAGTCTACGGCCACGTATACCGCAACAAGCGCGTAAAGGTACGCTGAGCGAAAGAGAACACAGCAGTGCTTCACCATGTCGGGTGCTTTCACGAAAAAATATTTTGTTCGGGGACAGTTGCCCTGGCATTGGACATGGTTCGTGTCCTGAAAAGAAAAAATACTTTTTGCGCTTTCAACTGGAGCGTCCTGCACAGAGGTTTGTGCTGCTCCACCATGTGGGTTGCTAAAATCTTGCACTTTCATGTTTTCTATATTCACAGAACCTTTTGCTTTCTGTAGCGACTTTATACGCATCTGTAGAGGCAAAGTACTGTGGTTCCCGCAATTTTCACCGGCAGCGTCACCAGGCAAAAGGTAGTCGGACGGAAATACTCCATTAGAAGAATTACTAATACTTGTAGAAATTGTTTGCTCTGTCATCACCGGGCAAACGTTTTTCTTCAATAAAAAACATGGTCGAAGCGGACGCGGATTTTTGAGCAACATCACGAGAGGTATTGAGTGCGCCGCTATAGCGCCCATAAGAAGGAGTGCTGGCAGGGAACCGTAGTTTTCAGAAGTGTAGTCTAGTAAACTTGGTCCTACGACGCCAGACGCCGCCCATCCGACGTACTTGAAAGCGGTCGCTGTTGCGCGATACTTATCGAAATATGTGAGAGTATAGAGGGAAAGAGTGATTATTACTATTCCTGCACCTGCACCTGAAAAGAAAGGAAATTCAAATTATTCGAATCATTTCATTTTTTTTTAAACAAAAGTGGTCATGGCTGTGTACATGCGCATCCATGCGTGTGCATGTGAAGGCGTATCTGAGCATTGTCCTTCAATCGACATACCAGAATTGTCGTAAAAAGTGGCAAGTAGTTTTTTAGTTTACATCCCAATTGAGAAAATTGTTCACTCACTTGCGTACAATTAGTGATGAAAAAGCCAGATGCTCACAGTGGGTAAAGGTACAGCGGTGAGAGTGATCACGGTTTAGAAATATAAGTAATTTGTATAGATTTCACTAGAAGTGGACGTTCTTTTTTCCGAACCACAAGCATATGCCTGCTAAATTCACTCTTAAAACAATTGTGTATTGTATTTATTTCGTTACCAGTAGTACTACACTCTTAAGACAGCAATATTTATACTTCAGCACAAAATGAAATTAGGTTTTGATACTGGGGGAAGTTCCGCAAAACCACTTCTAAGAAGAGTTGATGGAGACATTTCCTCATTTCATATTTAGAGTACAAATCTATTCGGTAAAATCATGAAGGATGAATTCTGCACTTCGCTATCATTTTAAGGCACACAAAATAACTGGAAGCTTTTGAAGGCTAAAGAATAAGTTATAAGCTCTCCAATTAAAATACAGTTGTTTCGACGCGATCTCAGGTGTTCATAGAATTTATCATTATGCCGGAAAAAAAACTTCTATTTTGGCTAATCAAAACAAGACTTCATGCATAAAAAAGTTCCCAAGGAAGCGGGATCGCATCCCTGCCGTTGTGGCCGCTTTTCGAAGGAGGCGAAAACCAAGGCTCCCTTGTGCTGTTCGATGTCAGTGCACAGTAAAGTACCCCAGGGGGTCGAAATTTCCGGAGGCCTCTACTACGGCGTCTCTCATAGCCAGAGTTGCTTTGGGAAGTTAGACCCCAGAAACCACAACCACATGCTGAAAAATTCTACGGATACAGAAAACTAAAAAACAGTCTAATTAAAAGATAAAAATCAAATCTGCAATACCACTCACCGTATGCTGCCCCGACAAGTACGCTCATCCACACAATATTTGAAGCAAATGATGATGTGACCAGGCTCACGCCCACCAGGGTAGCGCCAAGAAGAGTCATGTAGTACACAGGAACCTTTTGCTGGAGGACCGTGGTAAGCAAGCCTGCGTAGGGGACAATGGTTAGTCTCCAGCAAACCGCGGATCATAGTAGTGACTAGGATCATGAAAAACTTTTATTTGATACATTCAGTTTTGTGCGATGTAGCATTATAAATACAAGTGGCGTATATTTTTTTCACAGAGGACAACGATCTAGGTGAGTCCTTGAAAAGCACGTAGCATACGTTTAGAAAATAAATAAATCGCTCTGACACACGAGAGCTGCAGCTGCAAAGTTCTTCAAGCATAGAAAACAACTTTGGGAAATTATATATCCCCAATAGCAACTCGAGAAAGCTACCATTCCTCTGAATACCTACAAAGTTACCATTGTTTTAGTGTCAAGTTTGCTTTTTCGCATCAGACCTGTACTCTTAAAGTCGATGTCACATAAACTTATCTGCAAGTACACTGGTTATGGGCCTGTAAATAAATATTGCTTGTCGCAATCTTTTGAAAGTGTGCATATATATTTTCTAGCTTTCGCTCTGCTGTCTACCTGTGTCATAAAGAAGAAGCAAGATGCATGTTTAGAGTATGATGTATGACTGAACTTTTAACTTACGCTCTTGCGCCGTACTTTTAAATGTTGAGCTTGTGTCCCCAACAATGCAACACCTTACACAGGGCGTGAGAGTACGAATAATGCAGCAGGCAAAATAAGCTTTCGCTGTTGTTATGACAATTCAACTTGCGTTAACCAGAGTTAAAGCACAACAAATTTTTGATTCTATTCTCGATTGCAAACGTATACTGCTTCAGAACGTCGCGGTTGCAAGGTATGAATTAAGGAACCTTTCTTGGGGGGTGGCGGAAAATTAACTTTATTTATTATTCGGCCGCTACTCCTTCAATTGGGCAGAATAAGACTCAGCGAGTCAGCTGTACGGGTTTATGCAAATATAAATAGCAAAAATTCAGTTGATAAAAGTGCGTAGCTTTCTAAAAACGAAATAAACGAATTTAACTGTTAAAGAGCCGGCAAAACAAGCAGTCTTTGTGCATCCTTGATCTGCAAAACTGAGTTTTCATATTTAATTTCGATTGGGCAGAGTATGCACCCACTATTATTAAAATATGCATATCGTGCAGATTTTAAAGCTTCAAAAAATATCTCCAGAGTGGCGCAGTAGTTGCACTCGAGTACAATGAAACGAAGAGTTGAGCTAGTTGGTACATACTTGAAGGGAATAGCAGCGCAGAAATGAGCGACAAGGAAGAAAGACAACACTGACGCTATGAACGACAGTTTATTAGAAAGAAATACGCAAAATATACTCTTTTTACAACCAGGAGTGCATGTGCAAAACCAGACGTCAAACTAATAACTTAGTCTTTGGAATCAATATATATTAGTTCACAGTCGTGAACAGCTGCAGAAAGGGCACGTGCTTACACACGAGTCACGTTTTTTGAAAATATAAAACGCTTGACTGATTTTTCTTGTTAGATTACCTTTCTGTTTGTACACAATGATGGTTTCAATAAAAAAGATGGACACATGATTTTTCAGACAAATTAGATTGGTTGTTAAACGGACACTTCCAGTAATTCAGAGAACGATTTGAGGATGGTGCTCTATTAAAGAAGTGTTGTTCACACGTAGGCGGGTATTTAGACACCTTTTCGCTCAGCCTAAGTAGGTTTTCCTGCATGGGAAGGACACGTCATACACAACTCCTTCTGCGCCAGGGACAAACCTCAGGTCATGCTTTACCTGGCACACTCTTTTTGTTTTTCCTAATTTCTTTTCGTTTTCCCTTGTTTTGCATCAACCATGGCGCATATTTTGCCCACCTTATGGTGCGTAGATTAAAGATCATCTACCCCCTCTCTGCCACAGACTTGGTCGAAACGGGACATTTGATGAATATATATGCGGCAGGAATGCTCTGGAGTCTCTTGTCTTCTGCATTTGCTGGATACAAGAACTATGATATCATTTGGAAACCCCGCTGTTCTTAGCCTCTGAACCTGTCGATAAAACTGTTACTCATAGCATGCACACATATTTAGAAATGGCGGCACCTAAGCAAGATACTGCTATACCATATTTTACAATCTTAAGATGCGCTGAATGGTAAATAATAAAGGCTTTTCGAATCACTGCAGAAAAGACCACCACACACTATCTGGCTTCATTTTCCGTCTGATATCTAAAAATTCAGCTCATTATTATGAGGCTTTTCAAAGATGAATGTAAGGCCGTATCCACTGTCCTCAAATATCTTTAACACGTCAATGACCTGCCTATCAAAGTCACCGGAATCCACAAAAATAAGGTAATCACCGGCATACCTGAATATGTGTTTTGTATTGACCGACAGGTTGCTTATAATAGCTTTATTTACATAGGTAAGAAAGATGTTGCTTGGTATCGGAGCCACCCTTGAGCCTATCTATAGCCCCTTTTTTTTAGTATACAGTCTTCGCAATCAACTTTGTCCAATCAAGTATTTTGTCCAAAGATGCGGGATTGCATCCGGGCCTCTGCGGCCGCTTTTCGTCGGCGGCGAAAACCTAGCCGCCCGTGTGCTCCGCGATATCAGTGCACGTTAAAAATGCCCAGGTGGTCGAAATTTCTGAAGTCCTCCACTACGGCATCTCTAATAACCTGACCCGCTTTGGGAAGCTAACCCCTATAAACATAACTAAACCAAACTTAAAAGTGCAAAAACACTAAAACATAACCAGAGAGAGCATTTACGCTACTGACATAAACACAGATGATTTTACGTTTATGACATCTGCAACATCCTGCGTGCTTTTCCTATTTTATTAGCTGCACCACCTTCACCATACGGTTTGTCTGTCTATCAAAGTGTAAGCGGCTCTAATTGGTTGTATCTTCATTCATTTTATCTCGCCAGGTGTCTTTATATTTCCAGCTTTTTAAGCATTCTTTTTAACTGCTGGCATGACTAAAGATTCTGAAATGGCCGACCACATAATCATTTTTTAGGTTGGTTATCAATGTTCCAGGCTGTGCCAATGTAGGCTTTGCGAATGATGTGCTGGGGACAGGTATTAAATTTCGGGCTATGTTTATGGCCATGAATTGATACGTGGTCGGGTGATCACACTTGACAAAGGCAAATGAAATGTCCCAGTCTGCAGCCATCGAAAACTTGTTCGGAAGTGTTCAATGGAGAAGGCGGGAGGATGTGATACAAAAAAATCTCTCTGTGCCTATTGTGTCTTCAGCTACGTTTGTCTGTCTTTCTGTCTTTGCGCCCAGTCCCAAATCTTTTGAAGATTCCTGCCGTGGTTGAAAAACTCAACAGCTTCAAATATATATATCTGTGAAAATACCTCTTCTACAGGCACAGCAGTTACCTCGAGCATAGAGTGAGACTCGCTTCCCATATATATATTGTTACCTGGAAACGCGGTACCAAAGTGATGTGCTCACTGACGAAGACGACGACGACAAAGCGTTGAGAAAGAGGACGACGCTCACAGAGTGGACACTGCACGGCTACTGAAGTCTCAGCGTCGAGTTCAGCCCATCGCAGTGCTGTTACATTAAGTGCATCCCCGTAACATCTTGGTGGAGGTCGCGGGTTCGACACAATCTGACGCTGGATCTCCGCAGTGGCCGTCACCTCGGAACCGTCTCGATGACAACCGACGCGGCTCCATCTACCTCCGCAACCCCAACTGTCGTCGTAGCCCACCCCCGTGACCCTGGCTCATTCTGCGGTACAAATGAGGTCGACGTCGAGGACTGGCTTTCGCTTTATGATTGTGTTAGCCAGCACAACAGGTGGGACGCCACGCTGATGCTGGCCAATGTCATCTTCTACCTTACTGGCACGGCACGCGTTTGGTTGGAAACGCATGAAGCAGAAATACCCTCCTGGGATATTTGCAAACAAAAACTCCGTGACCTGTTCGGAAAACCGGTTGGCCGTCAACTCGCCGCTAAGAGGGACCTCCCCAAACGTGCCCAGACATCTACCGAGCCTTATATTACGTATATACAAGACGTTTTGGCCCTCTTCCGAAAAGTTGATAAAGACATGCCAGAACCTGATAAGGTGGGGCACATCCTCAAAGGCATAGCCGACGATGCCTTCAATCTTCTACTCTGTCGGGACTGTGCTACGGTTGACTCCGTTTTGCAGGTTTGTCGACATTTCGAGCAGGCCAAACACAGACGCATTGCACATCGCTTCGATCGGCTCCCCAACACTGCCCCTACCTCCACGTGCGAGGATCTACCGACCCTAAGGCAACCTTCCAACACTGAAAATGTGACACGCATTGTGCGTCGTGAACTAGAAGCGCTCACCCCTGCTGCATCCAACCCGCCCTCCTCGGACAGCAACCTAGCGACGATATCCCTCATTCAAGCCGTCGTTCGTCAAGAGGTTGCCAACTTGGGCGTCCACTGTAGCCACACCGTAGAACAACACAGTTCGAGCTCCGTCCCTCCCATGGTCGCCACCGCTACACCCCGCAACACCTACGCGCCACGCTACCGATACCGCAATCCTGATGAGTGGCGCACCCCTGACGACAGGCCGATCTGTTTCACGTGCTCGCGTATTGGCCACATCGCTCGCCACTGCCGCAGCCGCTGGACATCACCGCCTCGACGTTTTCCTTACGTTGACCGCTACTCCAATTACGGTCACCCCCGTTTCACGCCTCGTTATGAGCCGCCCCGCACCGATACTACTCCGCCTCCTCCTGTGTCCAGTCGGTCTCCTTCCCCGCCAGCCCGCCGTTCCCGTTCACCTCTTCCTGGCCGCAGTTCCTCGCCGTCCTCTGCCGGCCGCTTCACGGGAAACTAGCCAATGCAGCTCCCGGAGGTGACGCTGCATTGGTACCCCGACCTGGAAATCCTCTACTGCCCATTTCTTCGCCCTGTAACCTCCTGTCCCTGTTCGTGGATGGTGTTCCCGTCTCTGCCCTCATTGACACTGGTGCCCAAGTCTCGATCATGAGCTCATCGCTTTGCCGCCGCCTCAAGAAAGTACAGACCCCCGCCGCTTCGCCCACCGTTCGTGTTGCCGATGGCAGTACTGCTGCCGTCACTGGGCAGTGCACTGCCCGAGTCACCCTTGCCGGTCATCACATCCCTGTTTTGTTCACTGTCCTCAACCAGTGCCCTCACAATGTGATCCTCGGCCTTGACTTTTTAACGGCCCACTCTGCCCTTATCGACTGCTCCAGCGGCCTTCTTCGTTTGGACCTACCTGTCTGCTCAGAACATCCTCCATTTGCACCCCGCCTTCGCTCACTCTATGCTCGAGGTAACTGCTATGACTGTAGAAGAGTTATTTTCACAGATATCAAGCTCTGTTTGCATTTCAAGGAAGGCCGTTTTGCGCATCGATGCCCAGCTTTTCGCTGACACAAATGGGGTAAAACAGTGCAAGTTAGTCGTTATATAATTGCTGTCAATCGCCGCCATACTTAGAGAAAATATCTGAGTAGCCTGCAGACCACAGTTCTTTCAAAGCGGACGGGTCTACCACTGTTGAGTTTTCAGGAATACCTTTAATGCGCTTGCAAAATGTTCATTAAGGAGCCATTGGCGGCCAGACTTCCTGAGAAATCATGAAATCGGGGGCAAGACAAGCCAGTGATAATCAATATCTGCCAATTGCTCGAAGACGCTTTGAAGGATACGAAAATAGCATTTGCTTATTCAGCAAGCAGTGACCGGTTTTAGCCTAAAATCATCTTTCAGCCCTTTAATATCATTTGTTACTGAGATGTAAAAACGAAATATAGGTTCACTGTTGCTCGACTGGCTTTTTTTCCCACATACTGCAAAACAGAACACATTAGCTCAGCATTGGAGCCATTATAAGAAATTAGATAATCCCAGTGTGTTGTAAAGCAAAGAAAAATGATAGACATATAAATGGTATTGCTACAAACACTACTTGGCAGGTCTGCAGTGTTAAGTGGGAAAGTGCATTTTGCATGTATGCGGTGGCTTTTGATGTACACCGCTCTGAAAACGTATATGACAGTTTTTAACCCGACATACAGGGTCATTTGCTTCTAGCTAAGCATGGTCACTGCTTTAAAGCAACAATGCGTCCATCGCAGACGCATATCTAAGCAAAGAGATACAAGCACAGAACGATCCGGGGATGGTGCTTCGGGTGGCCTAACAGTTAGCTTTATAGTGTGGCCGGATAGCACGTAATTACGCTTGCAAAGCAGTGACTCTGTTATATATGTTTTCGCCTACTATTTAAGGCTGCAGTACATTCCCCTATAGAGAAGTAATCGTTCATCATAGATGGTGGAAAGAAGTTTCAGAGAAACACTGTTTCGGTTGTTCAGCAGCTCCCACCAACGACATGTGTTGCTGGCACATATATGGACTGAGGCCAAGTCGCCTGCTCGTGGTTCACGTTGAAGTGCGACATGAACAGGACGTATAGGAGGCCGAAGCTGGATGAAGTGAGCATGACGAAAAATACAGAGAAAGCTGCCACGACAGGGATCGTCCAGCAGCGGTCTTGCACGATTGTCGGAGACATAGTTGTTTGTCTGTAAGAATAGATGCTGTTAACGATGGAGCTTTTTGCCAGAAATAAAGATATGTGGAAATTGGAAGTAGTGCTACCAAAAATACAAGTCTGAATGTGGGAAATGGTGCAAAACAGAAGCTGTCTGACGGATAGAATGAAATAACGCTGGATTGCAGCTCCTTGCATAAGCGAGTGAAGTGGTAATGCAGAACTCACCTGCCGATTAAGTTCAGAAGCAGTGCAAGAAAATCTTGCAATATCCAGATTATGAACTATTAATAGTAAAAACGTTACTCGACAGAAACACCGTGCATGTTATACTGTTTTATTAGCATTACAATAATATATTTTCATTTGATTGTGATCGACACCTCAATGCCTTGGTAGCTGCACAATTAAAGGAAAGCCCATAACATAGCACCATCACAAGGAACGTCATTACTTGTACAGTATTTAGTCTTTTTTTGTACCTTTCTAAATGCCTAAACGCGACACCCTTCAAATGTCTCCGCCCTATGCTCCGACATCAGGTAAAAACTTCATTCATACTGAACAGTTTTTGAATTGTGCGAAGTTTCCACCTGAACTCACTTCTGTTCCTATTATAGTTGATTCTATAAAGCGGATCGTGCACAACGACAAAAGGTTACTTTTAAATCTGCTTATAGACTTCTTCACTTCGTTCAAAGACATTAAGGTAAGCGAAGATTATTCTTTCATGACTCGGCAGGCACGGAAAAAACTCGTAGAATTTGGTATCGCTCAAAAGTCTAAATTCAAACTGCGCTATAATAAGCTTTACATGAACGGCAAGTGTTACTGTTACGACCAGCTTAATGACAGCGTTTCTGAAGTTCGCAGTACTACAAGCTTTTCACCGGAAACTACTGTACAATAACGATGCGTGAGGGGTAGTGGGCGCTCCTCGGTGTCTGAGCGTTCATTATCGTTCCTTTACACAAATATTAGAAGTGTCGTGCCTAAACGTGATGAGCTATGCGCGACTATCGATGCATGCGATGCTGATATTGTTTGCCTTACTGAAACGTGGCTTTCAGCAAAAGTTGATAGCTCTGAAATCTTTCATTGCAATAAGCATTTTACCACTTATCGGTGTGATAGGGGTGACAGAAATGGTGGTGGCGTTTTGATAGCTGTTGCCGACACACTTTTTTCTTCTCCTGTTCATGTCGTCACCAGTTTAGAACTTGTCTGGGTTGAACTGCGCACGCGCTTTAAAAAACTGATCTTGGGAGTTTGCTATCGCCCTCCCTCGTACAGTGCCACGTTTGTTGAAGAACTTCATGATGCTATTTGCGCCATTACCGTTCGTTTTCCAAACGTTCCTACTGTTTTGGTAGGTGACTTCAATTTTCCAACTATATTTTGGTCCAATGAACGTTCTTATGTTGATCCTTTTTCTACAGAGTGCGATGGTTTTTTGCGCATGTGTGCCGACTTTAATTTCTCCCAACTTGTTACCCAGCCTACCCGTGTTACATCTTCTTCGTCAAACTTGTTAGACCTTGTTCTCACCACGTCGCCTGATATCGTTGCTCCAATATCTTGTTTGCCAGGTTTAAGTGATCATTACATTCTCCATTTTTCAGTAAATGTCGCGATACCACACCGATATAACACTTCTAAATATATCCGTGACTACCAAAAGGCAAACTTTGATGCAATTAATCGTGAACTCGCTGCTTTTATCGATGAATACTTGCCCTCTTTTCATGACCGCCCAATTGAAATTAACTGGACCCTTTATAAGGATAAAATATCCTCCCTGACTAATTCTTACGTTCCGCTGCGAAAAATATTAACTAACAACTGTTCGCCCTGGTATAATTCTTCACTAAAACGGCTATCAAACAAAAAGAAACGTCTGTTTCGCTCCGCCAAAGTGTCTAATTCTATGCCCCGATGGGACGCTTACTATTCTGCTGCGTCTGCATATAAATCGGCACTAAAACAAGCTAAGGAGTCATTTTTTAGTCATACTCTTCCATCGATGCTAATAAATAACCCAAAACAATTTTGGAACGTGGTTAAGAAAACTGACCCATCTACAATCAATCTGAAAACTACAGATGAACAATTAATTCCTAGTGAAATGTGTGCTGATGTTCTTAATGATGTGTTTACTGCTTCTTTTACGAACAATTTAATTACCGAAATTCCTCATTACCCACCGCGTGACTTCTTTGTTATGGACCCCGTTATAATGGATCCTGTGGGCGTAGAAAAAATAATTGAACAACTGAAGATGTCATCATCATGCGGAGTGGACAACATTAACTCAAAATTTTTGAAAAATACTAAAGTGTATAGTGCCATTATTTTTGCCGAACTGTTTAAACAATCTCTTGAGTGTAGTTGTGTTCCTAGCGACTGGAAGGTGGGCAAGGTGGTTCCCCTGCACAAGTCTGGGGACAAACATTCTCCTAATAACTACCGACCCATTTCACTTACTAGCATCCCATGTAAGATCATGGAACATGTCATCTGCTCTCATCTCGCCAATTTTCTTGAATCGAATTCTTTCTTCAGTCGTTCCCAACACGGGTTTCGTAAAACATTCTCATGCGAGACTCAGCTTCTATGCTTTTCACAAGACCTTCATTTCATTCTTGACCGGGGTTCCATAGCAGACTGTATATTCCTCGATTTCTCCAAAGCTTTCGATAAAGTTTCTCACCAATTACTACTTTTCAAATTAAGTAACCTCAAACTCGACCCTAACATCGTTTCGTGGCTTCAGTCTTTTCTCACTAACCGTTCTCAATACGTGACAGCAAATAAATCGAACTCTCGTTCCTCTCCAGTGGGCTCAGGCGTTCCCCAGGGCTCCGTACTTGGGCCCCTACTTTTTCTCATTTATATTAATGATTTGCCTAACAGCATTGCTTCTTCTGTGTGTCTCTTTGCTGATGATTGTGTTATTTACCGTGAAATTAACAGTGACTCTGACATTTCTGTTCTTCAGTCTGATATTAACCAAGTTTCAGAGTGGTGTAAATTATGGCAAATGGAGCTTAACATTAACAAGTGCAAACATATGCGTATTTCTCGTCGTAACAATGAAGTAGCTAATTACAACCTCAATAATACTCCTCTTGAAACTGTGTCTTCGTATAAATACCTTGGTGTGCACATAACTTCCAATCTTTCTTGGAATCTGCATGTAGAATCTATTACTAACAATGCTAACCGCATGTTGGGGTACCTGCGCCGAAACTTTAACCTTTCTTCTAGTTCAATAAAATTGCTTCTTTATAAAACCCTTGTTCGTCCTAAATTGGAATATGCAGCCTCTGTCTGGGACCCTGGCCTTGCATCTCTAGAATCTGAAATCGAATCTGTTCAAAACCGCGCGTCACGTTTTATACTTTCCAACTATCACCGTAACTCCAGTGTTACCGTTATGAAAACAACATTATCATTACCACCGCTTTCACTACGCAGAAAAATTTCTCGCTTATTCCTATTTCACAAAATCTATTACCACAATCCTGTCCTTAAGAGCCAGCTACTAACTACCCCCACATATGTTTCAGGTCGCATTGATCATCTTCACAAAGTAGGTGTTCCGTCATGTCGTACTAAACACGCCTCTTATTCTTTTGTTCCAAACACTTCTGTCAGTTGGAACCACCTTCCTAGGCACATTGCTGATATTACGGACCCAAATTCTTTTAAGACTGCCGTATGTAATCTATATTTATAGATGGTAGTCAATTGTTTTTGTTCGTTTTCGGTGACATTGTTGACTGTCGGAAATGTTTTTTTTGCCTCAACTGCTTTTCCGCTTTTTTTTTTTTTTGCGCCAATCCTCTTTTTTTTAATCACTTTTCGCCGTGTTATTGTTTCTTCTATGTTGTTTTATGCTGCACTGTACCCTGTACCAATGTATCTTTCCCACTCCCCTCTTTAATGCCTTCGGGCCCTGAGGGTATATGAATAAATAAATAAATAAATAAATAAACCCAAAGTGTGAGCAACTGTGCATGCGCTGTTTTCCATAAATACCATAACGAAATGTTCGCAAAATAAAAGATATCGGCTGTTACAAGTCTGCGGTTTTGTTGCGCTCAGGAATTTCCAAAAATCTAGTCTATATATGTTCGCCCTACGCGGCTCCTCCTCATAGCACTGTTGAAACGTTCACAGGACAATCCTTGCTGCCCTCGCAAACACCAAGGCATGCCACGAACAAGGCTTGCGAAGCAAATGATTTAGTTCCTTCAGAGTTAAGGGTGTACAATTATTTTCGTCTGATTACTTTTGTTTTCAATGGGCCAAAACACCAAAATTCCAAGTTTTATAAGTGCGCCTTTCGCGGAGGTGAGAAATATTTGTAACGCTTGCCATGCGTAACAAGACGAACGCTAAGCTCGGAACCAAGACATTTGCGTAAAATATATTGAAAAACGTGCGTACGCAATCAGTAGTTTATTGCATTTTTTCTGTACACGTGTTTTGAAAGTTACCTGCAAGGAATATTTAGATTTATTGCCGGGAGGCGATAGCTCTAAAGGTAGCTACACGGCTTTGACATGCGGCAAAAACAGAATAGCGACTTCCAACATACGCAGCCGAATATCCACTTTTCGAAAGCATAGCCATTCCGAAACTATTGTTTTTTTTACCAGTCCGTGCTCATTCGCACACTACCATGCCAACTTCAAATACAGCATTAGGGCACTATATTAAATAAACACAAACATCCTACCTGGTTTGGCTGAGCGTACTGGCGTCGTCCGCCATGACGATTGGTTGTCAACATGCAGGTATTGTTCAAGGCCTACTCACGGCTTGCTCTAGTTGCTTACGCAATGCACTGTGTGCCTTTTTGCCTGAATTACTTTGCCGCGAACACATCACCCTTTTAGCATTTATCGTCCAAACACGTATGCCCATGTATGGCCGCTATCTCTGACGACCTAGCCAACAACTGTTCCGCACCTGTGGGAGTAGTGCATTCCACTGCTGGGGCGCATAGCTGCGCGGCGACGCACTGCTAGGACCATATGGGGTACATAATGCCGTTCTGACCTTGCGAAATACCACCTGCTTCCGCTTAATTACGTGATCAACTTAAAACCTCAAACTAATTCGTGTTCTTGTTTGAGAGCCAAGGTTGGGGTGAATGTGCGAGGCATATTTGTTTAAGTGAACAGATTGGTGATTTTCTTACCAGAGATATCATGGAATACTAGCTTGACGGAGAACTATACAATGTCGACAAGTAGCCACTCGAAACAAAAAATACTTTCTGGTACTAGTTCAGGGCTCAGTACCCATTTTTATGAGTACTGCGAAGGTTAAACTTTTGCTGTGTCTAGTAGGGTCAACACTGACTTGCATTCAATACTTATACGTTGCTATGCAGGTACCTACGAAACTGCACATTTCGACGAGAAAAAAATTCAGCGTGTTATCACAGCTCCGGAGACAATTCCTGCGTCACACTACAAGTATTTAAAAAGTATAGACACGTGAATTTCTGTTGCGATATTTTCCCTTTAATCGATCTTCGATGGTCAAAACATACGGATTGCAGCCCAAAAAGCCCCTGCACGACCCATTTAAATAATTACCGAGGCATTTATCAGGACAAGTTTGGATTTCGATCTCTCCAAGCTCTTGATGACGTCAAATATGAGATGGATGGATGTATGGAATATAGCAGCGTCCCCTTTGATACGAGGTTTTAGTAGTTGCTATCATGCTCGTTTTTCCTCCTGTGTCTTAAATATTGTTTTACAAAGTTAACTATACCATCATTCTCTTTACTGAACTTTTTTTCTACAATATTAACATTATGTTACTTTCTGCTTTTGCGAATGGATGGATAGATGGAATATAGGAGCGTCCCCTTTGAAACGGGGTGGTAGCAGTAGCTATCATGCTCATTTTTCTCCCAATATTTTAATTCTTGATTTAGATTGGTTAACTAAACCATCATTCTATTTATTACATTTTTATTTCTACATTACTAGCATTATGTCACTTCTCTGCTTTTAAGCCATCAATATTCCAGTCGTTTTTTGCTAGTTTCCACCGCCGGTTTATTCACCCGGCCACTGGTATCTCTAAACCCTAGAGCTTAAGGAACAGTGATTGCGCCTGCATCAACTTTCGGATGGATACCATTACATTCGAGTCTAATATGGTCAATTGTTTCACTGGAGTTAGCACATACAGCACATGCGTCATCTCCATTGTTAAATTTCTTTTTGTAGCTGCGTGTCCTAAGGCACCCTGATCTAGCTTCAAAAAGTAGGGCACTGCCTCTTGAGTTATCTAAAAAATCTTCCTTCCTGATCTGCATTTTCCACTTTCGGTATACTTCCACACTCTGTTTCTTTTCCATCCGATTTGTCCAATTTTTACTTTCTGTGTTTTTCACCTGTTGCTTAATGCTATTTATTTCTCCGTCCTTTTGACTAGCATACTTACTAGTTAGTTTCCAAGTTCTTTTCCTCCATTGTGAGTCAACGCTTTTTAAGTACAGGTATTTAAATACCTTAGCTGCCGATCTGTTACTGTCGGATTTCCTCAGGCGTTCCTCATATAATATTTTACTCTGAGCTTCCCGTACTTCGAAAAATGCTCAGCCCATATCTACCTGTACCGCCTCATTTGTTGTTTTGCCGTGGGCACCTAGTGCTAATCGTCCAACGGATCTCTGATTTATTTCTAATTTCGACTGTACCTCTGATTTTAGGCACAAAACCGCATTTCCGAAAGTAAGTCTGGGCACCATAATTCCTTTCCGAATACCCCCCCAAAACCTCATACCTATTGCATCCCCATGATGCCTTATGCTTCATTACCCCGCCTTCCTTCGCCCTTTGGCCTTAAGTGATTGCTCATGGTTTCCAAAGTATGCCAATCCTTCGTTTATCCACACCCCAAGATATTTATATTCTGCTACTCTAGGTACTTCATGGCCTTGCATTTTAAAATCCTGATCAGTTGAGCCGTTGAAAATCATCAGACCTGACTTAACTGCGCTAAACTGAAGCCTAGAGCGGCCGCTTCGTCTTCGCAATACTTAAATAGATTTTGCTATTCTTACAAACTCTCAGCTAGCAGCACAATATCGTCTGCATACATAAAACCGGGGAGGCGCTGCTCTACCACCTTTCCACCTAATCTATATGACGGGTTAAAACCTAGGTTACTGTCTTGTATCCTCCGTTACAAATTTATCATATAAAGCATGAACAGCACCGGTGATAGAGGACAGCCTTGTCTTAATCCTTTGCATACTTTGACATCTTCCGTACTTCTTATCCCTTCATATGTAATGTCTACCTTGTTATCCCGGTGTATTTCCTGTAGGATTCTGTGGAATACTCGCTACTTGATATACAGAGACAAATGGAAGACGACACACGAATTGCGCTTCATTCGTGTGTCGTCTTCCATTTGTCTCTGTATATCAAGTAGCGCAGTATTCCACAGAATGATCAACCAACTGGCCCCCGTGTTTGCATTATTTCCTGTAGGAACTCTATTATCTCATAACCGATACCTTCCACTTATAGATATTTCGATGCATTAGGTAAGCACGAACAGGCTATCATCTAAGCGCCTACCATTTCTAAAGCCGTTCTGAAATTCTCCGAGTATCCTGTTATTTTCTACCCATGCTTGCACGTTTAATTTCACCACCTGCACGGCTAACCTGTACATAACAGATGTTATGGTAATCGGCCTGTAGGATTTTATGTGCATTCTGTCTCTTTTCCCTTTATAAATCAAATTCATTTTACTCTGCCGCCAGCTGTCCGGAATTTGCTTATTCGTTATGACTGTTTTCAGAGCTTTTAACAACGTTTCTTTACTTTTTGGACCGAGTTAATCAGCTTGATCGGAATTCCATCTATTCCTGTAGATGTGTTATTAGGAATATTTTCTTCTGCCTTTTTCCAGTTTAGATTGGTCAGTTCTAAGCTGCTTTGTATTCTGTTACCTTGTGTTGCTTCCTGATTTGCTGAGATTACCCTATCGTCGCTCTTAAATGACTCGGCTATAACTGGTGTAATGTAGTTCACTGCGTTGTCTCCCTTTAAACAATTTCCCTCGTTATCTTCAATCCGATCCTGCTTCCTTTGATTCTTCTTCCCTAGCCAGCTTATATGGTTCCAGAATTTTCTTGCTCCGCCTCTAGAGGCATCGTGTATGCCAGCCATCCAGCGATCGGTGGACTGCCTTATTTTACTTTGGACGAGGGTCTGCACCTCGAGTTTCTTTTGTCGATATGATTCCCATTTTTGGTCGATTTGCTCCTGAGATACCTGTGCTTTTCTTGCCACTCGGTGTTCCCTTGAAGCAGCCCGTCGTTGTTCAATAGCTTCGCTGATTTCCTTATTCCACCAGCTCCGTGGCTTCCTCTTTCCATTCCAGCGGTTTGCTACTTTAATCTCCTTAATTGTCCTCCTTATGAGTAGTTCTACTTGTTCATAACCCCAGTCTTCCATGGGGCTTTTCTCTATTGCTTCCTCTATGTCTGCTGCTATCTGCGGTATTTGATCGTCGTTTTATTTTGCGTTTACGTTTTGTCTAAGTTCTATACCTCTTTTCATCAAGGGCCCCATCTGCAGACTAATACGTTTACGATCACTTCCCAGGCTAAACCCCCCTTCTTCGTCTATTTCCATTTTTGTGACCTTGCTATAAATTTCCTGCGACATTAGACAGTAGTCATTGGTCGTCTGTCTGTTGCGGAATTCCCACGTGATTTGGCCTTCACATTTTGTTTCTCTATTTACTATAACTAGATCGTGTCGCTTACAGAAATATAGCATTAGCTTCCCGTTAAAATCCGTGTATCCATACAGATCGTCGATGTGGCCGTTCATGTCCCCAGTAGAATAATATTGGCCCCGTTTCCAAACTGGCTTATATCGTCATTGAGACATTCAACAAGATCCTTGTTTTCTTGCCTGCATTGATGTCCTATTCCTAAATAAACTACCCCTAGCCATGTTCTTATGCCGGCAATTGTTCCTGAAACCCAGATATGTTATTTACAAGATGACTTAATTCTTTGCCAATTTGTTCCGTGGTGTATCAACATACCTATCCCTCCACCCTTTTTTTCCGTTACCTTCTATAAACGGCGGATCTTATAGATCCCTGAGATGGGCCTCGCAAAGAGCTTACACACCTATTTTGTCATCCTTCAACTGCTGTTCTATCCCTAGCCATTTCGCTCTTTTTCTACCTCCTTGTATGTTTATGTAGCTGATCCTAGTGTTAAATTTCTTTTTTGTACTTTTCTTTCTCGACCTACTCTTCGCCATTTTTCGGAGCTCAGCTAAAAATGGCAAAGTCCTCGCGGACCCCCTAAAAAAGCTACAGCCCTGCCTACCAGGCACCAGCCAATCTCTGCTCCCACCCTTCTGTTAAAATGAATGCCATCTCGCTGAAAAGCCCTACCAAAACCTGCTTTATGTACCTCCCTGTTTACCTCAACCACTTCGATACGCTTCTCCAGGCTTAACTTTCTCATGTCCTGATTAACTGTCACCACGTCCTTTTCCAGCTTTCCGTTCAATCATAGCACCTCTGGTACTGTGCCTACAATTATCTGCGTTTGCTTTGCTATCTCCCTGATCTCGTCAACTCCCTTAGCGAAAGCACCGCATGAGCGCCCCCTACTAACAAGCATGTTTAGCAGGCGGACATAGAATGTAATAACGAATACGGACAGCGTTTTTTATCTGCTTGCGATCACAAGCTTGCGTGGCACCGTTCATGCATGTGGCCCAATATAGCACCATCAATGCAATCTGGGCTTGGAAACCCATAGCAAATATATCGCGGATCGCTGCTTATTCGCGTACATAAGAACCCCTTCTAAAGGTTGACATCCGATAGCGACTAAATTGGAGGATTTGTTTGTTGAATACTGGTGTTCTGGCCGAAAGGATTACAGCAATACAAGGGAAACCCTTTCTCTCAGCGACAATAATTCCAGCTCCTTCCCAATGCGACTCGCATAGCTACTGCTAGCTCCACAGATAACGACGTAGTAAAAATCAAGGATATAGTTTAATATGAAATGTGCTGGCCGGTAAAGTGGTGCTAAATTCAAGCGCTTTTTACGGCGCTAGCCCGTCGTGAAGCGCCGTCTACTGCCGCCTCGATGCGAAACCGGCTAGGCCTAGTGACGTCCAGGGCAGGCAGACTGTAGCGCAGTTCAACCCGTTCCCCGAACGCTCCGCACTTGTGCAGGCATGCCCTTGGTGTCTAAGTATAACTCGGTCACCATGTGCACCAGGCTGAAGATATACGATTCAGGCGAAAAATAAAATGAGCAGATGTTAAATTCTACTTCCCTTTTGCGGAATCCGATATATCTGTGTACGTGCGTGCGTTGACAAAACACATGGACAGCAGAATCGACACCAGGTGAACTAAATATAATATGTATCAACGCAGACAGCGTGAAAGACGATCGCGTTAAGCGAACAGAAACGCAGAACTATGAAGAACTTTCCTAGGGTGCACAATCTACACAGACATGGCGAGCTAACCAGTGTCGTCACTTCCTTTTGCTCTGACGACTTTCTATTAGAGTTGTTTGATTACGTCATGTTATTAACCTAAGTACATTTTTCCGCCGCAGAGATGACACCCTCATTAGAAAAACTGAGTCTTTATGGCTTGTAATTAAAATCACATTAAAATACCAGCACGGAAGCGTGAGAAGTTCTTCTTTATATAAGCAGGAATGCAATCACATTTCTTTCGGTGCTTGGAAAATTGGCTTCTATGGTCTTTTAATGTACATATCCAGTACGGAAGGACAGAACACCAAAATATCATAAGATCTAATTGTGTAAATGTACTACGTTAACATCTGGACAATAATTCGCTCCCCATGTTTAAGCCAGAGAAGTGAGACCAGATTTCGCGATCCCACAAGGGCACCGAAGCTCGTTCCTTTATTGCTTGTATATTTTGACTGGTTTTCCATCCCTCTCTCCTTCCTTTACAAAAGTCTTTGCAGAGTCGCTAAGCGCCTACCGACCCAGATTATGAGATTCATTCTCTCACGAACACAGCAGGTTGAATTTTTGCGCCGTTACTAGGCCTAAGGTTTTTAACTGCCGAGCCTCTTAGAAATGTGAAGTCACTTCTTCCGGTGATGGAATGGGATTTGACAACACTTTTTAGTGCTTTTGAACCCTGACAATCTGCACAATTATTTCTGAAACCAGATTTCAGACGCAATGTTCCATTCGTTTATGTTCTGTGGGATTAGCTACCACCCTAAGTGCATCTTGCGGAGTTCTGAGGTCAACAGAATATTGAATGCGATGTTGAGGCAGGCATCATATTTGGACAGCACCACGCGCTTGTAAGACCTCAACGCTTAATTAGATTTCATGCCTTTGCTTTACGAAGTGCCGCCATTTTACCCGTTGTTATCATCCGGGAATTACGGCGCATTTATTTGTAACAGGACTGGGCGTAAACTCCGCAGTAAGTGTTATCAGGGTCACTTTTGAGGGGCGCGATTGCCTAACCTAAGGGATTTCAAGCACACGACGAGGATCCTTTCAGTCTCATGTACATTCATCACATTATACTTGTATAAAACAAATTTGACGAGTCATGTTTTCTTCAAATGTTCTTTAGCGGCATGAAAAAGATGGCCATCAAAAAGCCGCAAGTCTGCCAATATGTGCTAAGGTTAAAATGCGTACTGAAAATTACGACTCTGAAATGTGAGTGCATATATTAGTCTTGAAAGTATTTTGCCTGAACCACTCAATATTCTAGTAGTTAGTACTGTACGATGTCCGCGTGGTTAAAGTTTTGAGATATTTGCCTAATCTGAGATGAAATATGGATCCCTCACAACTACAAGCAAAATAAATGACATGCCAGTTTCAGGCGTGACGTCCCTCAGGAAGAAGCCTGATGGGCTTTGGGATGGCCTTGCACATCCCAGGGAACAAATGCTGCCCGCCGTTATAAATATTTCGCCTATGCGAGGATGCTTCTCTAAGAATGCTTTCATTCGGCGGTGGCAACAGCTGCGAAGGTCTTAAATCAGTTCTTTGATGTGTTCTGTTCGCTTCCTCAATTTACGGCGCAGTGACTTAACCGCGCGAAATGCCGTATGTAACTTTGCTATTTCGCGCTATATAAGCATCGCCTGACTGGATGGCACACCAATTTAGGGCATTTGGGAGCGCCACATTTGGCAACCGTAAGCATCACTTTTTGTTTTTTTAGGACATTTATCTATGAGAGTAAGACAAAATATCACCAGAGCGAAAACTTATATTCTACAGCTATTGCATTCTAATGATTCAAAATTTTATTTCAGACGGACTTCGCTGACAACCACTGAGGTAAAGCTAAATCTATGCTTGGAATTCTTTGCTTGTAAAAATGTCTGTGGTGGGTTTTGGCGACGGCGGAAAGCTAGCAGTTTTTCTTTCTTAGCTCGCCAAAAAAAAAAATAACTATTGGTGTAATCACTTCACGTAACTAAAACAGCAACCTTGTCTTACCCTCTCCCACAGGTTCCGTAGAACCATGTTTGGTTAGATGACTGACTGCTATACAAACGGATCTCGAAACGCTCGTTTTTGACGGGCACCCCTTACAAAAATGTCTATGATCACTTTATGCAATGTCTTTAGACAATATGATCATAGAAGCTATCGACCATCAAAAGAAAGTCTTTAGAACACGTATGATCTATGTATGATCTCCCTTCCGACAATTGGCCACCGTGATTGAATAGAATGTATTTACATAGAACGTATTTATACCTCCTATGATTAGCCTATTGATAGCGTACATGGACACTGTAACGACTGTGTTCCGATAATTGGCCACCGTTATTTTAAAGAATCGTGTTCATACAAAGTATTAATACCTTGTGTTATGCTATATTTCAGTTCAGTTCAGTTCAGGCGTTCAGTCGTGTCCGACTCTTTGTGACCCTATGGACCATGTCACGCCACGCTTTCCGGTCTCTCACTATCTTCTTAACATCACATAGCTTCATCTGCAATGCCTCGAGAATGCCATCTAACCATCGCGTTCGCTGCCTACCCCTTCTCCGGCGACCCTCAACCTTTCCCAACATCAAATCTTTCTCCAGCGACTCCTCTCTTCTCATCAGATGACCAAAGTAGCTGAGCTTTAACTTTAGAATTTGACCCTCCAATGAGCAGTCAGGGTTTATGGTCGACAATATCGACTGATTTGATCTTCTGGCAGTCCAAGGAACTCTTAAGAGTCTTCGCCAGCACCACAATTCAAACGCGTCAATTCTTCGGCGGTCAGCCTTTTTCACAGTCCAACTCTCGCATCCATACATCACAACTGGAAAGACCATAGCACGGGTTATACGGATCTTGGTTGGCAGACTAATGTCTCTGCTCTTTACTAGGCGGTCAAGGCTAACCATTGCTCTCTTTCCCAGAAGCAGGCGTCTCCTAATTTCATGGCTGCAGTCTCCTTCCGAGGTAATCTTGGCGCCCAAGAACAGAAAATCTGTCACAGCTTCCACTTCTTGTCCATTGATGCTCCAGGACTTGATAGGGCAAGACGCCATGATCTTCGTCTTTTTAATGTTCAGTTTAAGCCCAAACTTCTCACTCTCTTCTTGTACGCGCATCAGTAGTCTCTTGAGTTCCACTTCACTTTCTGCCATTAAAGTGGTATCATCCGCATATCTAAGGTTGTTGATACGTTTTCCAGCAATCTTCACTCCAGCTGATGACTCGTCCAGACAGGCCTTCCTCATGATGCACTCTGCATATAGGTTAAATAGGCAGGGCGACAGTATGCAGCCTTGCCTCACCCCTTTCTCAATCGGGAACCAATCAGTAAGACCATGCCCAGTTCTGACTGTGGCCTCTTGCCCTTCATAAAGGTTCCTGAGGAGACAGATGAGGTGAATTGGAACTCCCATCTCTTGGAGAGCTTGCCACAATCTGCTGTGATCTACGCAGTCAAACGCTTTCGCATAATCAATAAAGCAGAAGTAAATGGGTTTCTGGAACTCTCTTGCTTTTTCCATGATCCAGCGAAGGTTGGCAATTTGGTCTCTAGTTCCTCTGCCCTTGCGAAACCCAGCTTGCACGTCCGGAAGCTCCCGATCCACATACTGCTGCAGCCTACCTTGCAGGATTTTTAACATCACCTTGCTAGCATGCGAAATAAGCGCAATCGTGCGGTAGTTGGAACAATCTTTGGCACTGCCTTTCTTTGGAATGGGGATGTAAACTGACCTTCTCCAATCCTGTGGCCATTGCAGGGTTGTCCAAATCTTTTGACATAATGTACGCAGTGTGTTAACAGCGTCGTGGTTGAGGTTTTGAAGCAACTCAGCTGGAATACCATCAATTCCGCTAGCTTTGTTCTTAGCAAGGCTGACTAAGGCCCATTCAACTTCACTCTTCAGGATGCCCGGCTCGACATCAGTAATCACAACCGTCCTATGTTGGGTTTGCACATCCGGGTCCTTCTTGTACAGTTCTTCTGTGTATTCCTGCCACCTCTTCTTTATCTCTGAGGCTTCAGTGAGGTCCTTGCCTCGTTTGTCCTTTATCACGCCCAGCTTAGCACAGAAGCTTCCTTTGATATCTTTGATTGTCTTATACAGAGCTCTTGTGTTCCTTAATTGGCTGTTGTCCTCAACTGCTTGACACTGTATGTTCAGGAAGGCATTCTTATCTCTCCTTGCTATTTTCTGAAAATCCGCATTGAGAACCTTGTATCTTTCTCTTTCCCCCATACCTTTTGCCATCCTCCTTTCCTCAGCTATTTGCAAAGCCTCTTCAGATAACCAGTTTGCTTTTTTGCATTTCTTTTGCTTTGGAACTACCTTAGTAGCAACTTCTTGTATTATATCACGAACATCAGTCCACATCTCTTCGGGCTCTTTGTCTTCTAGATCTAATTCTTGAAATCGATTCCTCACTTCCACAGCATATTCTAATGGAATCTGATCCAGATCATACCTGAAAGGCCTTCTAGTTTTCTGCGTTTTCCTCAATCGAAGCTTAATTTTGGCAACAAGAATCTGATGATCGGTGCCACAATCGGCCCCAGGCCTTGTTTTTACTGCTTGTATAGCGCTTCTCCATCTCTGCCGGCAAATAATATAATCGATCTGATTCCTGTACAGACCGTCCGGTGAAATCCATGTGTACAGGCGCCTCTTGTGCTGTTGAAAATGAGTATTCGCTATGGTCAGGTTGTTTTCTTGACAAAACTCTACTAGCCTCTGCCCAGCTTCATTTGGCTCACCAAGACCGAACTTGCCTGTAATTCCGGATATTTCTTCACTCCCGACATTAGCATTCCAGTCTCCTATGAGAAAAACGACGTCTGATGATGGGGTGCAGTCTAAAAGGCATTGTAGGTCCGCATAAAATCTCTCAACGTCAGCTTCTTCAGCAGCAGTGGTCGGTGCATAGACTTGGATAACTGTTATGTTGAAAGGGTGACCTTGGATCCGAAGTGAAATCATTCGGTCGTTTTTGGGGTTGTACCCTAGCACTGCTTTGCCAATTCTTCTGTTTACTATGAGAGCGACCCCATTCCTTCTCTTGGATTCGTGCCCACAATAAAAGACATAATGGTCGCCGGAGTTAAATTCTCCCATTCCGGTCCACTTGAGCTCGCTGATACCCAAGATATCAATGTTCAATCTGTCCATTTCTCGCTTGACGATATCCAGTTTACCTTGCGTCATAGATCTTACATTCCATGTTGCTATGTGATATATCTCCTTGCAACATCGGACTTTCCGGTCGCTTCCCGACACATCCACAACTGATCGTCCTTTTGGCTTTAGCCCAGCCGCTTCATTCGTCCTGGAGCTACTAGGAATCGCCCTTTGTTCATCCCCAGTAACATGTGGGACGCCTTCCAACCTGGGGGGCTCATCTTCCGGCGCCATATCGATAATGGTATTGTGACTGGCCATAGGGTTTTCTTGGCAGGAAATACTGGAGTGGGTTGCCATTACCTTCTCCAGTGAATCACATTTTGTCAGAACTCTCTGCCGTGACCTGTCTATCTTGGGTGGCCCTACACAGCAGAGCTCACAACTTCATCGAGTTTCGCAAGCCCCTCCGCCACGACAAGGCAGTGATCCATGAAGGGGAACTATATTTCAAGTGTCCAATAATAACGTGTATTTTGCTCACTATTCACATGCATGTAATATTTCGTGAAAAGTGAGAGTGGCGAAAGAAACAGATGCAAATTCATACCTTCTTTTATTGCACAAACCCTTGACACAGAAACACTTCATTTCCGACGGCAACGACATTGTGTGTTTGATGTACCAGCCATATCAAAATTTATCATGGTGTCACCTAGAAAAGAAATATACATGCTCAAAATTTTTCTGCCAATTTCGCACGCTTTGTGCTAGCATCACACACATCTCTCTTCACTCAGATGCCTATTTTTCCTCAAAATATGCTAACTGGTTTCCAACCACTTTCTGTACAAACTAGTACCTGCAAAACACCCTCAGGAGATAGAGACTATTGCTGTGTTTAGTTGTATTCCTTTTGATCCTCTATATCATTCGACATTAGTTTATCACAATAGGGGCCCAGGAAACAAAGGAGTGAAATTTACACGCCAGTATGCTTGGTCATCAGATATTCTCTCCTCTGCCATTTGCTGCATCAAGCAAATACACATGTTGAGCGGCAACGTATCAGTATGTATACATACATTTTGGTGCATGCTACCAGCAAGTGATGCCACTATGCCTGTTTGCTCCCATTTTTCCTGAGTGATGGCTATGTTTGCCATAGCAGATGACACACACACATAAGTAATTACTGAAGGAGACCAGCTACACCAAGCACCTAGGGGATACAAGAGCGATAATAGGGAATGATGAAGTATATTATAGTTAGCCTACAATATGCAGTCACACATACTTTTTGCTACATATGCAGGTAACAAGTCTCAATAGAGTATTCCCAGAGAGTAAGAAAATAAGAAAGTGCCACTCATGCCCATCTTTTCCTTTCAAGAGCTTGTCACCAAGGTAAAATCTTTATCACATAAGAAAGCAAAATTTAGAATACCTTTCTTTTATAAGAAGTCCACATGGATGCTGCTACGTCCCACTGCTACTTGTCCAGGAAGTCAGGTTGCCTTGTTACTTGTCGGCACAGACCACGGCAACAGGGTGTCTCCAGATATGGTCGAATGAAGCAACAAGAGGACTGCATGTACATATGAGAACACTAGTCAGAACAGCAGGAAGAAAGATTTTTTGAATAATAAAGGAAAAGTCAAATGCACAAGTAAAAGAAACATAGGAGGAGTATTTCATATGGTTGCTGAATGACAGCATGAAAAGCCCAGAATTGAAAACGCAATGCTCCACTGAGGAAAATTACATAATCATAAAATACATAAATACATAATAATCTAGGTAATCTCAGGAATAGTGGCAAGTCTTATGTAGGCACTATCTTTTGGAGATACGTGGAAAGACAAGTAATATGGGGTGGTAAAAAATGACTGGTTTGGTTTATGTGGTTTAACATCCCAAAGCAACCCAGGCTATGAGAGATGCTGTAGGGGAGGACTTCAGAGCGTTTGACGAGCTGGGGCTCTTTAACGTGCACTGACATCGCACGGGACATGAATGCCTTTTTGCTTCAATTTTGAGTTTACTGCTGAACTCTTCGTACTCAAAATGGGTTGGCGCTACTTTTATTTAAATTTAGACAAGGTCCTTTTGAGGATACAAGACTTGCATGTGTCCCAGACACATTCAGGGAGACACGTTGGCCCTGTACAAAGGCTTAAAACGTGGAGAGCTTGTCTCATTAAAACCCACCCGGCCCCGCATAATCACTTTTTGGTACCTAATATTGCCTGCTTTGGCTCGTCAATAGTAGGCTACCGACAATAGGAGCAAAATTATTTCATCCTTAAAAAATCATGCAGCTTACTGCTGGAATATGCAGTCACACATAATTTTTGCTACATATGCAGTTAACAAGTCGTAATAGTGTATTCCCGAGAGTAAGAAATTAAGAAAGTGCCATAAATGTCCATCCTTTCCTTCAAGAGTTTGTCACCAAGGTAAAATCTTGATCACATATGAAAGTCAAATATAGGAGAAATACCTGTCTTTTATAAGAAATCCACATGGATGCTGAAGAAACCATGCAGCTACATCCCACTGCTACTTGTCCCGGAAGTCAGGTTGCCTAGTTTTTACTTGTCGGCACTGACCACGGCAACAGGGAGTCTCCAGATATGGCTCAATGAAGCATCAAGAGGACTGCATATGCATACGAAAACACTAGTCAGAACAGCAGGAAGAAAGTTATTTCGAATAATAAAAGGAAAAGTCAAATGCACAAGTAACAGAAACAAACAAGGAATACTTCATATGTTGCTGAGTAACAGCATAAAAAGAGAAGCACAGAATTAGAAATACAATGCTCCACAGAGGCAAACTACAGTAAAATGCTTGTGCACAAAATTCTCTTCTAGAGTGGAAGATTCAGTGATATATGCAAGGGGTTACGTTTATCTATTGTGCATGCATACGGTACTATAGGAATACAACAAGGTTGACGACTGGGCACGTTGGTATGGGTTCATACTGCCCCAGCCAAAAGACGAGACACAGCAAATAGGAGGACAGGACAAGGCTGGACTATCAACAGAATGTTATTGATAAGAAGAAAACAATGAAGACTTCTTCCGAAAAGCTCGCGCACAACCCAACCGGTGGAATGGCAGGAAATTGGGAAGAAGATGAAGAAGAAAATTCAAAGCCAATTCCAAGTCAAGGCCTAACTAACGACTTTTCTAATAGATGAAGTTCCTTACAATGAAGGCTAACAGACGCCTTAGCCACACACTTGTCCTCGGCTTTAGCAATGTAAAATGCTTCAACGAACTCTCTGCAGAGTTGATTACCATTGCTGTAAACTACATCCGTATTATTGAAGTCAGGCGCACAAAGGGACGGGTCATGCTCCGACTTACACTCTCGGGATTGCACATGTAGCGCAAGATTAGAACTCGCCTTCCCTCCCAGAGAATTGGAGTGCTCCGTCAGGCGCACATTTAGACATCTGCCTGTCTGCCCGTAGTAGCACCGGCCACAATTCAGCGGAACGTGGTAGACCACATTCTTTCTGCAGGTGGTGAACTTTTTCTTATGTGACACTGCACAACGAAAACTATCACGAGGTACACTGTTGAGCCCCTTTCTAACTCTAGCGCACAAGGCTCCTATCTTGTTTCTCGCTGTCAATACAACGGGCAGACAGGCAGATGTCTAAATGTGCACCTGACGGAGCACTCCAATTCTCTGGGAGGGAAGGCGAGTTCTAATCTTGCGCTACATGTGCAATCCCGAGAGTGTAAGTCGGAGCATGACCCGTCCCTTTGTGCACCTGACTTCAATAATACGGGTGTAGTTTACAGCAATGGTAATCAACTCTGCAGAGTTGGTTGAAGCATTTTACATTGCTAAAGCCGAGGACAAGTGTGTGGCTAAGGCGTCGGTTAGCCTTCACTGTAAGGAATTTTATCTATTAGAAAAGTCGTTAGTTAGGCCTTGACTTGGAATTGGCTTTGAATTTTCTTCATCATCTTCTTCCCAATTTCCTGCCATTCCACCGGTTAGGTTGTGCGCGAGCTTTTCGGAAGGAGTCTTCGTTGTTTTCTTCTTATCAATAACATTCAGTTGATAGTCCAGCCTTGTCCTGTCCTCCTCTTTGCTGTGTCTCATCTTTTGGCTGGTGCAGTATGAACTATAGGAATACATTACTGTCTGGGAAGTCAACCTCCACATCACCAGGTATCAAACTATCTCAGAGGTTTCTGAAAGATTTCTATGCAATGACAGGAAGATCTTTCACTATCAAACACAGTTGCAAATAACACTAAAATCTAATGAGCCCATGTATGTTTCTCTTAAAAATGTGCGGACGAAGGAAATGTAGTTGCTGCTCCTTTTATTTATTTACTTGTAACTAATACTGCATCATTTCCAGCTATAGCATGCGTGAACACAATGCAAACAATAGAGGTGAGCAAGCTTATCTAAAGATTTAGAATGACTTTTTGTAATAAAATGAACAGAAATCATTTAACTAGCCATGTACAGGAGACAATGCATGTACTAAAGCAGAGCTGCACAGATTTAAGAGCCTTAAAAGCTCTAGCAAAACACCCTTCTTGTCACATTTGCCTTTTCACAAACACTACAGGCTGGCCGAGAGCTAGCTTAGGTACAATACCTCTAATTATCGCATTCAAACTGATCACTTTTTCAAATACATTGATAAACACAGGTACACATGGCTGAGCTTTCAAAACATCATCTGTTGGACAAAACCCTCATTATACTCTTGGATAGGTCTGATAATAAAGATCAGCATGGCGAACAGCCATTCGGCGCTTCCATGCGCTATGCAAGCTTAATAGCCTCATCATATCTTACAGAACACTGTTGTAATTTTCAACACCTGAGAACCAAATTCCATGGGGGCTTAAAGGGACATCTTTGAGCAAAGTTCACTGTAGGATATTGCCCCCAAAAAACCCAATCACAACAATCTATAAACACATGTTCGACAGCCTCTGGCTTTCTGCACAAAATACAGTTCACACCCCATGGCAGAAAGATCTCTCTCTGCCATCTATGTTTATCCAGGCAGAACCCAAACATGCAATTTAAAAAGAAGATTTTTAGCAGGTTGTAAAGGCATTCGTTTTACATGTTAGAGTGCATTATTATTTGATAAACACAAAAGGGCCGCCACACTGATATTTCCTGTCTTGCAGCCCACCCCTTCTGTAACAAGCCCCCTCATGTTTGCAGAACTCAAAAACACACAAAACAATTAAACAGAAAATGTTCTCCAACAGATAAATATCAACATATTTTTTGTTATTGCTAGTAATTATTTGGCTCTAGGGTTAACGATACATTTATTTAGGTTGTGAATAAAATGAGTTCGGAAGTTAATTGCAAATCTTGGCGGCTAGCAAGAAAGTAAATATTTGTGTATATGTTGCTTTGAGCAAAGTAAATGTTCTCATTTAGTCACAGAAAAACATACCACTTGAACGAACGTCACTTCGACAATGTATTCAGTTGTACGAACTTTATTAAATCCCCCCACTGAAGCTCTATTGAACACTATGCAAACGCACTTCATTTTAACAAACTTCAGTTATTGCTCATTTCACTTCAACGAACATTTTCCGCGGTACTATCCTGTGTCTTCAAAGTCATACTGAGCGCTTAAAAAAGCACAGTCCGCACTCTTTGTAGCATATTTTTATGTTAAGAACCACTCGTCATTATCGTGTGAAGAAAAGTGGCCGTTATTTGGCTTTAAAGTGAATTGGCTGTCTAAACTAGCTTGTAACCAGATGAATCCATAGCTGTCTGCACGCTTAATTAGCTGTACAGTCATAGCCAGTCAAAGCCAGATCTTCAGCCCTACCAGGCCCTTTAGCTCCAAGAATTGCAAATGTGGGCATTTTGGTTAACCATGATCTGCTTGGAGAAAATGAAAGCCTTGTCTCCTCAGCAGGCCGTTGTGATAGGCAAGATTCTCAGGAGCTTGCACAGTAATCGAGTTCAAAACCACTGTAGTCCTTTCAAAAGTGCTGCAAAAGGTTACGCATTCTTCACTTGCAAATCAGCGCAGTGACAAATAAATGGGCTCAGATAAGATTTGAACAACCTAAAAATCTGTGACAGATTTTCTCTTCTTGGGCTCCAAGATTACCTCGGAAGGAGACTGTAGCCATGAAATTAGGAGACGCCTGCTTCTGGGCAAGAGAGCAATGGTTAGCCTTGACCGCCTAGTAAAGAGCAGAGACATTAGTCTGCCAACCAAGATCCGTATAACTTGTGCTATGGTCTTTCCAGTTGTGATGTATGGATGCAAGAGTTGGACTGTGAAAAAGGCTGACCGCCGAAGAATTGACGCGTTTGAATTGTGGTGCTGGCGAAGACTCTTGAGAGTTCCTTGGACTGCCAGAAGATCAAATCAGTCGATATTGTCGACCATAAACCCTGACTGCTCATTGGAGGGTCAAATTCTAAAGTTAAAGCTCAGCTACTTTGGTCATCTGATGAGAAGAGAGGAGTTGCTGGAGAAAGATTTGATGTTGGGAAAGGTTGAGGGTCGCTGGAGAAGGGGTAGGCAGCGAACGCAATGGTTAGATGGTATCCTCGAGGCACTGCAGATGAAGTTATGTGATGTTAGGAAGATAGTGAGAGACCGGAAAGCGTGGCGTGACATGGTCCATAGGGTCACGAAGAGTCGGACACGACTGAACTGAATATTTCTTGAAGCTAATGGAAACAATCTTCCACGCATTTATTTCAGTCCAATGAAATTTCATTTCAACAAACTTTTTCCTAAGGTCCCTTGAACTTTGTTCAAGTGAAACATCACTGTATGTGTACATATGCTGAGGCAGTCTAAATAAACAGTAACTGAATGTCAGCATGAACATGCACACATATGCACAGTGCAGTCAGCTATATTATGACACCATGTTTGTCACTGAGCTATTAAAACACAGGTTTACTCAATTTTGCCTCAACTAGAAATAGTAGTTACTACTTCAATAAAACAGCTAAGTATATCTCCTGTTTTAAAGCTCTGAAGAGGCCATGAAAACTTTTCTTTAGTGCAGACTATGAGCAAGATTCACCAACATGTCAGTCGCGCTAAAAACACAGCAAGAATGATTTAACAACACCGAGCTGGTTTCAAGCTTTGCTTTAATGAAGCCTGTTACACATCCGCCCTTTATACTCTCAAAAGAAAACAATAAATGCAAAGCATGAACCAGTAAAAATTACAGTTATAAAGCAAACACATGAATGCAAAAAACATGAGCATGTGATACCTACCAATTCAATGTCTCCTTTACAGGAAGGATGCTTTAGGGCAGGGCACCCATGGCTGATAGAATAAACTGCCTCAACAGATTCATGACGCTGTCTGCTTCATAGTCAGGCAGCACTCCCTCAATGGCAGATGAAATCTGCTGCAAAAGCAGTGTGACAATACAATTGCATCAGCTGGACTGCAAGCATTATTGCCAAACACGCCGTAAATGCAGTAAAAGAAAGACTTCATTAAATCCATGCTTCTCAAAACCCATAACATACCATTACTTTTCCTACACTCCTAAAGAAAAGCTGTCTCAGAAAATGAATTCCTAGCAGCTCTAGGTCACATGCCATAAGTTACCAAAAAACTCGATCCTATCATCTGTTTCAATTCTGACCCTTGTCAGCAATGTCAAACATTAATAAACGAAGAACTTCCATAGTTGAAATTCACTTTTCAAAATATGCTGTTTCTCTGTGAAGCTTAAAGGTTCTTAGAAATTAAACAAAACAGAAGACTGAGTCTGAAAGCTCTAATCGCTTAATTCACAGCCAATTGTTAGCTTGACCCACATAACTTGCCCCGCCTCCGTTAAAAAAAAAAGAAAAAGAACACTGGGCCTGTACTAAAATAATACGTACTGACCTACTAAGGATATAAATATAACTATTACTGCGTTGAAGTCTGCGAATTGTTATAAATAAAATTATATATCCCCCCCCCCCCCTCAATCTGTGCTTACTCTAAAGGAAAGCTTAAAAACCTAATTTTACGCGGAAAGTCGTTGCTTATGGACTGTTCCAATAAAGCGGTAACCGCATGAGGCGACAACCCCTAGCGATCCGTCGCAACGCCTGTCGTTGTCGCTGGTGCATACCGCACGGAGCGACGGCGCTCAGCGACAGAAGCGCGTTTTCAGCGTTGCTCTGTTACCGCCGCCTCGTCATTCGGTCAAGGGGAATGCAATCACGCTATATCCCATTTTCAACACTAAACAGCATGAAGTACGATAAAAAACTGATGAAATTTCTTGTAACGCATCGTATTTTAAAGGGTCACAGGGCAGCGGTGCGTTACTATACACTGCGATGCCGACTTGCATTGCAAGCAGCGACTTTCTCCTGCTCCTTTCGGAAATTAACAATATCAAGCCACGCTAACCTTTTTCTTTCTTTTATTACCCTTCCAAGCTTTTACTGAATTATCTCGATGCACTCATATACATACACTGATCAGACGAAGTGAGCGCGTGAAGGCACTAGGTTCTTCGCCCAAACAGGACTAGGAAAACTAACTTTACACGCAATAAAAAGAAAGCCAGAACGGAAATTGAGCACCCTAAAGCCCTCTGCGATTGGCTGCCTCGCGAGCTGCTTCCGGGCGACACGCGAAATTTTCTAAAAACCCAGAAACCGAGCGACGGCGACGAGCGGCAATGCTTTGGCGGCCCTCAGCCCGTCGCGCGACGGCGTCGCGCGGCATGTCGCAGCGTCATGCGGTTAGCGCTTTAACCTCGAATTACCGGCTCCATGTGCAAATAGCTCAACGAAGAAACGCTATAAATAAAACAGATAGGTAGCGAGCGATCGCACACATCTGATGGAATTTAAAAATGACAGGTTTTATACGTCTACATAGCTTTTACGCAGTACAAGGCCTCTCTCAATATTTGAAATTTGACGGTTATGGCTGCGAGGCCAAGCGGCTGTTTACCTTTGAAGAATTAGTAATAACTCCGCAAAAAAACGCCTTAAAGATCTGAACTATGTTGCAAAATGATCGGAAAGAGGCCGCGGACAATCGAGGATCACTTTTTAAAACCTAACTAGGTGATAAAAACGCTAAACAATGAAAAATATTCCTAGAGCATTGGGCGTGCAGTATGCAGCAAAGTAAAAAATGGGTAAACGCTTGTAATGTAAAAACTGCTCACTTCTGAAACACAAAATTTTCAGCGAGTATGCGCAAAGCGTTTATAAGAAAGGAATGAAAAAGTTTGTCAACTTACATTGAAGATTTCTGGCAGAAAGAACTATTTTCCACGCTCGACGTCGCCACACAGCCAAACGCCGCCTTTCAGTCGTGCGCAATCACGTGACACATGAAGCTGCATCACGTGTTTTGTGGAGTTCGCTTTCTTTCTTTCTTTTTTTTTTTTTTTTCCAGTCGCGCTGCCACGCCGCGCTGCTCCATCACGTGTCTTGTGGAGTTCGCTTTTTTTTTTTTTTTTTTTTCAGTCGCGCTGTCGCGCCGCGCTGCTCGGACGAAAGGCGGGATTAGTGGAACGCCGAGCGAGCGTCAGTTCTGTGCGTTCGCTATCTTGTGCGTTCGTTCTTTTTCTTCCGGTGGTTTTGTGGGGTAGCTGGTATTCGAGGCGACGCAGAGACTCGGAGTGGCGAGCCAACTTCAGCGATCGTGTGTTTGCTTCCTTCATTGTAATGAAAACTTGAGTTCTTACCGTATGCGGAGCCGCACATATTGAGTGCCTGCGCATGAGTTATTTGCACGCACGCGCGCTCACACACATGCAGCTTTGCAGAGGCGAAAAAGAAATAGCTCTCAAGACTGAGAGCATCATACATTTGTGCTAAATAAACACTAAAAACTGATTGCTGATTTCGTTACTGTTACTCGGAGACAACTTTGCTCTGTGAATATTTTGTGAAACTTTAAACCCATCTTTTTTGCTGTATTGATTACATCACTGCGGTAATACCGTGAAATTGCGCTGTTATTCGGTGAACACATATCTGTTTTCCTTTTCTTTCCTTTTTTTGCTTTTGCTGCTGTTCATCTCTGTAATGTCTGCAATTTTTATACCTGTGTTTATGCCTGTAATGTGTTCCATGTAAACTAGCTTCCTGTTGAGCTGTCACCTACTGATGTTTGCGAGGGTCCTCGGCACTCTTAAGCAGTGTGCAACTGCTTTCTCGCTGAGGTGCCCCCTCCCCCCCCCCCCCCCCCGTCCTCTGGATTTGAAAACAAAAAATTGATTGATTGATTGATTGATTGATTGAAGGGCGCGTAAATGAAGCCGTCACAGGTTTGATACCGCGCGCTGTCTACGTTGGCTAGCCTGCCCGCTTCTCCTTTCATACCTCCCGCACTTCTAGGGAAAAAAAAAGAATGCGTGCGTGCGTGCGCACTGCTGTGTGCTTTGCTCGCAGGGCGGCTAGACGCCCCCCCTCCTCCAGCTCGAAGCCGCGCTCTGATGGCCAAGCGCCTCCTTGCATCCTTCCCGCGCATTGGATTTGAAGGACAGCTTCCAGCCAACCTCTCGAGAGGGTGGTTGCAACTAGAACTAGCATAACGTTCCCAATGGATCACAGCGGAAGGATGAATATGTTCAGCTACAGCTGGTCGATATTCCGTGGTTCGGGTCAAGTGCGTGTTAATTGTGCCGTAAGGGCGCTTAATTGATTTACTGAGGTCGGTGCCGCGGACCGCAGGTTGCGCGCTGATATAGTTCACGAGGCTGCATGAACGCTATGCGAAGGCTGCGAGCGAATATGCGTGTTTCTGCTGGCGCATTCTGTGCCGTTGTGTGTGTTAGTTCGCCGCCCCCCCCCCCCTCCCCAGCCGCCGCGCCTTCTCTTCCCCCCCCCCCTCTTCCCTTACCCTTAGCGCGCTTCCTTACCCTACCCTTGCCCTAAGCTCGCACCTCACCCAGACACCACCTCCAGCAAAAACATAAACAACAGCAGAACCTGTAGAGCGCTCGCTCGATTGACGCACATGTCCAAAGGCTGCTGGGTGGTGTCGGATAACCTC
Organism: Amblyomma maculatum; assembly: GCF_055883805.1. Taxonomy (NCBI): domain Eukaryota; kingdom Metazoa; phylum Arthropoda; class Arachnida; order Ixodida; family Ixodidae; genus Amblyomma; species Amblyomma maculatum. The sequence continues at coordinate 123,935,758 of NC_139346.1, forward strand.
CGCGAGCGAAACATACGATGCGCGCGGTCAGGAACAGATGAGCTAAGATATGGCCGCTGCCTTGACGGGAGCGGCGGCGCAGAAGTGAATAAGAGAATAAGACAATCGCTAACATACTGAGCGCGGCGAGAGAAAATGGCGGCGGGCGCCGATTTGTTTTCATAAGTGGTGGACAGGAGCGTATGCTATGCACAGCGGGGTGGCTCGGATGCGTCTGGGAGCACACTTCTAAACACGATCGGGTCGATAAAGAAAAAAAAAATACAAATTCATTTTTTTTTTCGGATGAAAATTTGGTCCTTGCCAGGGAAATGCACCCTCCATTTTCCAGTAATTTCGGCGCGTGAGAAGGAAAGCGGAGAAGAGGGGGGAGGGGGGGGGCTCGTTCGGTAGCTTACTGTACATGTGCATATACCCAATTATTGTGTGTATGCCAATATATAATTCTAAAGTTTCGCCCATATAGCTTCTGAGGGATGAGCTACGTGGATCCGAGAGTCCAGGGCGTGCGTCTCAGCATCGCGTGATATAACCCGACAACACCCACAGCGCGCATTCTCCACTGTAAAGTCGGCGGCGCGGTGCGTTTACCTTCCATTTGTGATGTTTTTGTATTTAATTGTGCGAGCGAGCTTGATAAAAGGACTCAGTGCGTCCTCAACAAGAGCGGACGCTTGACTAAGAAATGCGCGATGAAGAAAGAGCGAAATTGTAACCAGTTAAATTTTCAAATTATAACCTTATAAGTTTTATCTATAATTCATGCAAATTGATCGTATCAATTTTCCATTTCCATTTCTTTTTAACAGATGCTATTCATAATAAAAAATGTAATTCAAATATGAGTTGCAATGAACAGCATTCACTCGGTCAGTTAATACTATATACTTTCTATCTGAACATATTTTCTGACATGCTAAATTGCTTCAGTATATTTTAATAGCTGTGTATGAGTGGTATAACCAGAAACAATTTTCGAGGGCGTTATACGGCATCGATAAAAAAATTGCAAAAAAGGCCCAAAGAAGGAGTTCAAAAACTTTCGGAAGGGTTTCTGACATCGAAACAGAGCCCTGGCTACGCCCCTGCTGTATATTGATAGGAGTATATACAGAGAAGTATATTCACCTAACAACTTGCTATGTACAAACTTTATATGAACTGATTTAAATACACAAAAGTAACAGTGTATGAACTTCGTATTTACACATGTTCATACAGATTAAAAGTACGTACAATATTGATAGAGTCAATAAGGTGTTAATACAGATTCTAAAGACTGTTCACGACCATTTTTGTAAGGGACATTACGAATTTGATATTCTTGCCCAAATAATCAACACTTCCGGTACATCAGTGGTTCCTAAGTTACGTCATGCACAATTCAGCGTTCGAGCTGACGAGCTTTTAGCATACATTCTCCTTGTTATGAAACCCTTCCGTTCTTTTTTTACCTTCAGCATTACGCCAATGCTGGATGGTGTGTATGATAGCAGGATATTTATGTATTGAGGTGGAACATTAGATTAACGCCGGATATATCATAGCGCCAGATGTGACAACGTGATCTTCGGTCTAATATTATGTTCACAGACAAAAAATCAGTGTGCAAGTCTCGTAGATGTTTGTGTGTGTAATATTTCGTCAAAACCAAGTGTTGACGACAAAGTGGCGCATGTGTACCCATGGTGCACATATAATCATAGGGGATCTACTTACGTTCTCTTTGCGACTAAATCACGTTTGAGGAAAACCAATATGTGCTTATGACGAAGGTGCACTCAAAGCATTTTTGCAATATTATCGGCTTCAAGGTTTTGCCTGGACACTATGACAAAACTGTAGGCAGAAGTGTCAAAACTCTCCCAGAAGATGGATTTGTGCATTAGGGTTAGTATTTGTGCCAAAATGGTGACATGATCGGAGAGAGCAAAAATAATTGCATAGACTGCTTCTAAACGACGGCTGGAAATACGTCGCTATAGACTCTTATATCCACGTTGTTTTTCTTACTATTCTAGCGCACGAACAAACTTTACTTTCGTACAAAAGGATTATCAGAGCACAGTAGGAAATGAAACAGTAAGGGTAAAGGCTGCAGACGCGATGCGGGACATTAATTATCCCAAGAGAGGCCTACGTTTACAGGCAAGGCAGTGAGCCGTGCTATGAACGCTGCACTATGCTCGAGGTGACGACAAAGACTCTGCTGTGTCGCAAAAATCGAGCAAACGCTGTCAGAATAGTGCACTCAAATTTGATGCACAACACAGCTCTTATGTCGATGTTATCACCTTTTGAGCAGCATAAACCAGGCGTTTTAATCCAGTAAGCAAAAAAAAATTTATCTTCTGAAATGCATGCTATGAGCGATCATAAAGAGCAAATGGAACTATTCAGTACATACAAGGCGGAAACTTTTTTCCGATCTTTAGAGTTATCATGGACGTTCGTGTAGTTTTTTTGCTATATTATAATAAGGCGATGTCTGCCATTGAAGGAATGGGAAATACCTTATAGTTTGCGTGGTTTTAGTCATATACCTGGGATCTATTTACTGCGCAACTAAAATATAGTCTTCATTCAACCTTGCAGTTGCATTGTTATCCGCGCTGATCTCACAGAAGTAAACAAAAAGCTGTATTTGCTCTCTATCACTCAACACTTTCCAAATATTTTGCTATTCTTAAATCATTAGCAGCGCTCTATTTACAATATTATTGTCTTTGAAAATTTTGAGACCTTTAAAACTCAAAATATAACGGTATAACGCGATAGTAATAAAGATGCTGTCTGCTACTCCTCTAGCGCATGCTTTTTCGCATATGTAGACACATCCGTGAACCAATATTTCATTATACGCACTTGTATGCTCATCTAGTGTTGGGACTTCGGGCGCTAACGCTGTTCACCATATACGAAACTGGTATCAATATAGATATAATCCATGAGAATCACGCTTGCTAGACCCAATAACTTCAAAAAGTGATTGCGAAGAAAGGCGACAGCGACAAAATATTAACTTTCGGACACAATGATGTGCACGACGCTTAATTCATTGGGGCGGGGCGCTGATGATAAGGAACGTATATCATAGCGGAACCCTGATATGCCCGATCTTGAGTAGGTTAAACTATTCGGGTTCGCTTTCCTTCTTCTATATTTATAAAGAGCGATATGTACAAAGGCTACGTGACTGCCTGGCTGCGCCACACTTGCTCTAGCATATATGAGCCTATGACAAGAGTAGATATCCTAGAAAGCATTTTCGATGAATGTTAGTTTTCCCACCCCAGAGAAATGACACTGAAAAATTTGCTTCTTTCAAGCTTCTCTCGTACATGTTCTAGTGTGTAAACCTATTAAAATCGGAAATGCACAAACCGAAATCAATCTGGATTCATTAATAATGTCCGCCAAACAGCATCGATGTACGAGACCTAGACAACGGAGTTTTGACGTTATAACGAAAAAGTTCACTTGATTTCGTTGCAATTGTTTGATATGAACGCTATATTTTTTATAAAAGCTATGAGAACGTGCATTGAAGAATGAGTGCAATATTCATTTTTTTTACACAGCGCGCCCGTAGATGACGGCCCGAAAAATGGCGAACGTTTGGTGCGTTTTATGTTGTTACTTGGTTCCGTTATATATTATTTCATCTATTTACTATTTATTTTTTCAACACACCTGCATTACCTGGTAGACATTATTGCAGGATGTCAGACAACTGTGTATTCATAATGTTGAAATAAATAATATTTATTGTTCTGCAATACGCTGCTTTCAAACATCGCCTCTGTTCCATTTAGCTGCAGATATGGCGCTAAGAATAAAAATCCTCAATACTTTTAGCTCCATTTCCGGCTTTTTTTTAAGCACCACATCCGCTCTTGTGACTATTCTCTGACCTACGCCTCCGTCGGGAGGAATGTTTATGTGAAACCAGTGACCGCGTTATAGCTATAAGTAGATGTCCCTGCATTGAGAGTGGATCGGCAAGAGAAACGGGTCGATGGCTGCAAGTTAAGGAAGCTGAGCTGTCCCTTCTCTATTTAGCTAGATAAGATGAGAGCAAGATTTTGCCTAAACCTGGAACAATGACTGAGAATGAATTTTTGGATGGGCAGACTAAATGACAAAAATTCATCACACCTCTCATAGCAGCAACAGCCCAGAGCGTGTATATTTTATGAACGTTTCCCAGGTACAGCATGGCCATTATGTGGAGAAATGGCTTTGTGCTGGTGCTGTTTGCGGTGCTCACTCTAGGTAAGTAAAGGTGTCTATTTTTTACACTATAAAGATAAAATTGATCTTTTATTCAAGAAATGGCAAATAATAAATATATTTTATAAAATGTGCAATTGTTACGAGGACGAGTCATGGTAGTACTGCACACTTGTGATACACAAAGCTTTGCCTTCATAACGCTCACTTTCGACAGAATTGCTTGTAGTTTCAGAGCTGCGCACAGCACGCGGCATCGTGAGCAGGTTTTTCGGAACGCGCAGCCTCTGCTACCAGGCACTGTTTGCTAGCTCCTGAGCGTCTCTCGCCTCCTATAATTACTCAAATGCTGAACTAGTCAGCCAGCCGCCGCCAAGTGCTCATGATTACCTCTAGCCCGCCTTGCTGGTTTTCTTCTTTAGCACTTCATTGAGCCTGCTGGGGCATTGTCGCGTTTCCAAGGCCCAGATAAAAACAAACATGACGAAAACGAAACAATCATGTGAAACAACCCCTGGGTTCACTTGCTGCACAAAAAGTCACTCAAGAAAGGCACCTCTTTGCTTCGAGCTTGAGGTACCAAGAGGCCTTTCTTAAGACACAAACGGCGATGGCAGACGCTAACACCTTAGGGTCATTAAACGAAAGGTTCTGCCAAGCAAGAAAGGCCTCTTGGTACCTCAAGCTCGAAGCAAAGAGGTGCCTTTTTTGAGTGACTTTTTGTGCAGCAAGTGAACCCAGGGGTTGTTTCACATGATTGTTTCGTTTTCGTCATGTTTGTTTTTATCTGGGCCTTGGAGTAAAGGCTTAGGCACAGTTGTGAGTCAGCGCTTGTACTGTGGCTTCCTTTTATCTTGTCGTGCGTCTTCTTGTTGGCGCTGTTTAAATTGACAATGAATGCGTACCAACTCGCCCACCGGAGCATCTTGGTAAGCGACAGCGTAAGCCGGGTTTTGTTTAAATCGCAATGGTGTTTTTTTGTAGGCAAGATCTATTTTTTCTTTGTTTTGCTGAAGGAGTGCGTTTCATCACTTAAAGATATTCGTGAACAAAGTAGGTTTCTACAACACTATTAGGTACTTTTTAATGCGAGGGCTACAAAAATGTATCCTAGTGTTTGATACGGTTTATTTTGAGGCTGGGAAGGTGTTCTTTAAAGCTACAATGAAAATGACGAAGACGACGGCAATGACCATGAGACTTAGAGAAGGGACAAGGAAATACGCGTTATGATGCATAACCAATTAGCCACGTTTAAAGCGTTCAAACCTGCACAGTCCATCGTTGGTTTTCAAAATTGTCACAACCTCTTCTCCGTGAAACCTACCTCGCGACAGTATATCAGCTTATTCTTCACTATTTCAGAATAAGTAAATTCGAGCAAGGTAGAAACAGAAGCAGAGAGTTTTATTTCTGATCTCATTCTAACATTGATGTGGAATGTTACCGAAGGATTGGAAAGGTCCTCATAGCGCGATGTTGGCATCAATTTTGTAGAGCCGATTCTAAATTCCAGATTATGGGCGGTGGAACTTGACATGAAATACGGAATCATGCGCAGAAACGCAAACTTTAAAGATCTATCCGCGTAGGTATGCTGTGCCAGAATATTGAGAAGTGTGTCGTCCACAATGTTGAGAAATGGGGTCGAGGTGGTTGCTGGAGCGACGAAAGCGTTTAGTGTGATTGCAATCACAGAAGTGCTCCCTCAATGCTCGCGGCAAAGGAGGAACATGCTTGGCTTCTCCTATATCTCGCTTCTTCCTTTATTATTTCTGAAAACCTGCATTTTATTACGGTAGTGCCTTGGTACAACAATTGCTGGAGAGGCCGGCGAGACACCATGTGACATTCTAGAGAGGCTGCATCCCCTAAACAAAATTATTTCGTTCTCCACAAGCCGGCAGACAACAAGCGTGTCTGCGCCAATTTAAAAAAAAATGCGGAGTTGAAATGTTCTACACTTTTCGTGAGGCCATTTATTTGCGAGAAATGTCATCATGCTCCGTCACGTATTTTAGATTTACTATTCTTAAAAGGACAAGGTGGCATTTCAAATCGTTCTAACGAAGCTTTAGGTTGCCGCTCAGGTTTAAATGAAAAGTGTTGAAACCATACCTACAAGACATAAAACTTGTTGCACTATCTGTATCGCAATTTTTTTTATTTTTCGTAAGTAACGATGTTTTTCAGCTAGTGTAAATACGGTTATCCCACAAGCGTACAAGCTTGATTTAAAAAAGTTCACTTTTCAACAATTTGCAATTTTCAAATATGGCACATTCTTTGGAGCTGACAAGAAAATACTTAAGACTAAGAGTGCTAATTGCATTTAAAGGCAGCACATTGTAGTGGGCGCTGCACTCATAAGCTCTTGTAATTGTCCTTTTACGTCGTTTTCTCATCTAGCGCTGTTGCTGCGATGGGTGCCTTCATTAAAGCCGTTATTGTGTGAGTGGCGTTTTCGGTACGCATGACGGAGACGGCATTTTTAAAATGCACCACAAAACTGACAAGCTGCCGGCGCGTGCCTGAGTACCAAACCGGCCTATTCTCCAGGCGACTTACCACATAACAGGGCCATCGCGTGCGCACCGTTTTTGATCAGGGCCCACCGATCGAGACTTCTCGTGCTCCCCCGAGAGTGAGACATTTGTTCGTCATTAATTTGAAGACATAGCCAGCTATGTCAGCCAGCGCTGCTTTTTGTCTTCTTCTTATATCTTGTTCTGTACTTTTCATCTTCATAGAACGACTTTCACGAAGACACAATGCAATTCTTGCAAACATGATACCAAGCGGCTACCAAAACAACGGTCAATAATAGTGGCAAACCAAATTTTGTGAAGCTTCTATATTCATTACTTCCGAAATTCTTCAGTTTACTATTACCACATTTACACAAAAATGGCATTAGGAAAAATGTACATTCGCGCTAGGGACACAATATGCCAATTTTCTTAATTAAGTCTAAGTGCATAAGCGATACGGACGGCAAAGAAGTTAAAGTCGCACAGGCCATCAATGCAATGCACAAAAGTACGTATCAGCCGCTACGTTTTGTGCTTTAAAACTTACAAAATACAACGAGGCCACTATACAACTATACAAATACAACGAGGCCAATCCAACAAGGCCCCCCCCCCCAAAAAAAAAAAAAAAAACATTATATACACCGAAGAGAGGACTATCCGCGAGTACCAATTTCCTTAATTCAACATAGAGGATCAGGCATATATGAGAATTTTTTGGCATCACTGCATAATAGTTGAAACAATGCCAGGAGATTTGCAGCCGGATGACTTTTGTATAGCCAGAGATGCTTGCCCTCCCCCCACTTTTTGCAAACCATGTTCTTCCCAGAAACATGGCCTTTCTGTTCTAAATGAGTAATGTACTGAACCTACCGTACAACATGCGCATTCATGTTTTAGTAAAGACTGTTATCACGTCTTGTTATCACGCCCCAAAAAACAAAACAAAACAAACATTTAGATGCTCCGAAGAGAGGACTCGCGACCAACGGCTATAATGAACAGTTTTGCTTTTTGTTTTTTAAGCCCGCTTTCATTTAAATGGTAATATTTAATGCGTATCCGTAGTTTACATACTGCAGTTGTAATTTAAACATACATTAGGCCTAGCATCACTTGTCTGCAGCAAATGCAATGAGTGCCTTATGGAAGTAAGGTGAACTTCTTATTTTCATTAAACTAGGAAAAATGTTTTTTTCACAAGCTGCCGAGGCCAGTGTTAAAACACTCTAATACCGAAACGCTGAATTAAAGCTGCAGAATAGGTGTGTCCAATCTGGAGATGAAGTTTGGCCTAAAAACAGCAGTCCTAAATATTTACAACTATGTGTAGACTACGCAGTTTTTTTTTACTGGTCAGGAGAGAAGCCAAACGAATGGGATCTTGACCGATGCCTGACATATTGCGGCCTGACATATTGCAGACACAGTTGTGAATATGAGCGGAAATTATTTTCTACGAGTGCTTCTTAACGCACAATAATTATTACTGCGGCTATCCCGTTTTCGTTTTTGCTCTATATTTCGCTATAAATTTAGCTTTACAGCGAAAACTTTATTAACCCATTACGCGAAAATCTGGTCATCGGCTTGTGGACTCGATTGTACCCCAAAAAGTCTTCAGGTGTCCACAGAAACAACTACGACAAATATCATCCAATTGTAAAGGCGAAAGCCGCTCTAGACTAATAGTGAAAATCTCGCGTCGGCGAGATTTATCCTCGAGATATGTCACCGAGACTCATCACCGACACACGAGGGGCTTGTCAGAACGTCGAGCAAGGGTGGACCAGCCCGTTAGCCTATATATATCAAAATTCAGTCGGTGCACGGAACCCGCGTGCAGATATTTCGTCTGGGTTCCTGGTAACCAGTTTTGCAGGAAACGAGGCAGCTGACGCAGCCGCCCGCGCGCTTTCTCTCCGGGCAGTTTCTTCGGGACTCGAATCGGCTGAGGACATCGATTCTAATTCGGCCTACACAATAAAAGACAATGTAACTTGCTATCTAAACTCGCATCGCCAATTTGCTAACCCCTGCAAATGGTTGGTATAAGCGAACGAGAGGCTGCTACTGCACCTTTTCGCTAACGCGATGCTATGCCCGGCAGTACTTAAATATTTTGAATCCCAATTCACTGGCCAACTACAGTACTGTGGGAAGGTGGTTGACGCCTACTACATGATATGGCTCTGGCGACAAAACTCGTCCGTTCCCCCCATTTCAAACCCTTCCCTGGAGCACTGAGAGGCGACCCTGCGCAGCTGCGGTGACCTATAGGCCAAAAGGGTCTTAACCCGGCGTGCTCAGGCTGCGGCAGCCAGCAATGGGGTCCCTGAACAGGGACTCCACCTAGTGTTTATAAGGCCGAGGCCCTTAAGGCTTCGCGCCAAACATACATCCTTGTGAATATCGAATTAGTGTTTTTGCCACCACCACCGCGATGAGCAGATGCCTTCCTTTTCCTGTAAACCCATTATAGAACTACGGTGAAATTTCGTGCGTTCCATGGAATGCTGGTTGTGCTTGAAGAGGGAAGCGCGATCTACCCTGTACAGCAGCAACGCTCAGGTCTTCTGATTTCTTCACTGCAGATTCTTCGGAGCGCTCGGAACTTTTACAGAAATATTTACGTCAAATATATCTGGTTGAAAATAATTATTTCTCCTGCTTATCACCATATTGTACAATTTCTAAGCGAGACATTCTATAGAACGTGATGCTCTGATCTAGCCTTAACTACCGTTTGAGATAAAAGCCCCGTTCTTCAAAAAACGAATTGCAACGTTTTGATTAAAATCTCACGCACATGGCTCTGGCAAGTAGTTGTGTCACGTCATGCGACCACATGACATGGCCGAGCTGGCAGTAGCCGCCAACTCGAGTAGTTTCTATTTGCTAGGAAGCGTAAGATGGAAATCGAATGGAAATCGATTTCTTCATGACCCTTGAATAACGTGTCCAATTTTGTTGAATAAAGTGTTCAAAAAACAGGGTTCAATTTTGCACGACAGTTGGGACAATTTATAATTTTCTGATTCGTAGACACTTTGCGATGCTGTGCATTTTTTCTTGCACCCTTTCTACTTACACTATTTGTTTTGCTTGTATGGCTGATTTTGAGTTCAGGATTCTTGTGGTCTGTCGCACAAGCTGCACTAAAACCATTCACATATCGAAGCGCAAAACAAAACTGTACAACAATATAAGTAATATGCAGTGACAAGGGAGGACCAAAGTACTGGTAGCCCCCCCCATATACTGTTTTTAAAAAAACAACAATGATGTGTTGCTTGTGGAATAATAACATAGCTTTTGAGTACAGGAGAGCACATGCTCCAAACAATATTCAACACTATAGGCTTACTGAGCTGAAAAAAATTCACTACTGTTTATTTCCGTTGTGTTCTTCCACAATGCTAAAAGAAGAAGGTCCCAATACCCTACCCGGATCAGCAATTACTCCATGCGTCAGACGGGGGTAGAAAACAATTGGACAGTATTAAATCCTGCTTAGACAAATTGTTCTCTTCCGCAGGATCAAGCTCTCGATCTCACACCGAGGATGCTTACGCACGTGTTGAGGTAAGCGAGCCTTTTTGGGGTATCTATATAGTTATATTTTTCATGTTTGTTTGTTTTTGAACATGTAAGGTAAGTCCGACATTTTGATATGCAATATTGGTTTCAGTTCAAGCAGTAATGTTGATGTTGGGAAAGGTTGAGGGTCGCCGGAGAAGGGGTAGGCAGCGAACGCGATGGCTAGATGGCATCCTCGAGGCACTGCAGATGAAGTTATGTGATGTTAGGAAGATAGTGAGAGACCGGAAAGCGTGGCGTGATATGGTCCATAGGGTCACGAAGAGTCGGACACGACTGAACGACTGAATTGAACTGAACTGAATAATCAAGAGTTCGTCAATATGGATCCATGTATTGCCAAGTAAGCATCTGCTGAATCAATTGGAAAGCTTCAACCAACAAAAAGTGAATCTTCTGTAGGCACATTACCTAGCATCAGTGCACTACACGCTCCTCTTTCAAGTGTAGCTTAGAGAAAATAAATCTCTCTTACGTTATTATTACAAGAACACTTGATATGTCGTAAGTCTTGCGAGAACCAGCAACTGCCAAGGTAACGACACCATTAAAGTTGGTACTATAGTATTTTCCATACCTATAGAGTTCATGGGAAACGCTTAAATCGGCCATTGCCTCTAATAGAGTTGATTTCACCTCAAATGAACTATAACGCGCTAGCATCTCGAGATAGGTAGCTAGACGTCATATTCTTTCGTTATAAAATGTAGGTGCGTAAGGCGTCCCGAGCTGACAGAACTGGCTATACACTAGACGTATTATATTGTATATCTTTCCTGGGCCCGTATTCCGAGTTTGCGCCGTTATCGAAGTGTCGCTATCTCACGTGACCTCGAGTCTTCTGATTGGTCGAAACGTCGGAACCGGGTGTTGCCACTACGAAACCGGAAGAGATGGCAACATCATGTTCCCGTGTTTCCACCAATCAGATGCCTCGAGGTCGGGGAGATAGCGACACTTTCGATAACGGCACACACTCGGAATACGGGCCCTGATGTTGTAAGAAATATACAAAGTGCAGGGAGGGAGGAGGCAATAAATGCATGGTTCGAGCGACCACAACATTGCTCTCGCAGATTTGATGGCTGTACTTGAGAATGTGAGGGAAAACCCGAAAGAGTTAAGCCTATATACCAGGGCTAACTGCTAGGTTACCAAGCGCTGCCTTTGAGACTTACTTCAAAAGTTTCGATACCCTTGCGTATAATTTGAATAAAGGATACCTGTAGAATATTCTTAAGAGAAGCTGTTAGTCTACATGAAGTTTTTGTATCGTCTAGAATGATATAATCTAGGAACGCTTGAGGCAAACCATGGTTTAATGTTCAATTACGTGCCCTAAATCGAAAGCAGCGCCATTGCATCGAAGATAGAAGGAATCTAATTAGCTGGCGTTTCTGACCTTACTGAAAGCAACAAAAATAAAATAAAAGTCAAACATTGAAAAGGACTTCTACATTTGATGTTTAGGCGATAGGCCTGTCACGGAGAAATATATTTAGGAGGTATGTGAAACGCAATGACAAGGAAAACAACCCAGTGCAGGCTTTGAAAATGGTGCGGGGATCGTTCATCACAACGAGGTGAAAGCCAAACCCTTTCATAGTTCTTCCCATTTGTGTCCTCTCGTTTAATGTGCGGTTTTTTTAACCTGTCCGCGAAATTTACCGCATTACGCAAGTCCGTGTTTTTGTTAGTGCGGTTCGAAAATTATTGAAGAATGGGAATCAGGCCAAGGCATGCTGTGTTCATGACATTCCTGCAGCAACTGTAAGATATTGCGCGGTTAAACTATGCTTTCGCTTAAAACGGTTGCTTCAAAATAGCAGCCAATGAGACCGTCCTGCCACGTGCTACAACATAGCGTAGGATGTTCCCATTTTTAGGAGCGATATAAGAAACCCCGCTCCGAACTACAGATCCGTTTCCTTATCTAGTATCCCCTACAGAATAATATAGAATATAATCTGCAGCTGCGTCATGAACAAACAACACAAGCATAATCTCCCAAGTTTAGCCAACATGGTTTCAGGCAAGGGTTACCATGTACTACACCGCTGGTAGACTGCAACCCCGATTTATCCTTGGCAATTGATAAGCAACTATTTGTTGTCTACATTTTTGTTAGGTTTCCGGAAAACATTTGATTTAGTCTAGCATAGTCTCCTGCTTACCAAATTAGAGGCTTGTAAGCTGGATTATAAAATAATTAACGGATTGCCGCATATTTGCCATTAGGGAGACAGGCTATCTTTCTGAGCGTGTTTCCCCTCAATAGGCTGCCTGTTCTGTCCAGGTTTGTTGTTGGTAGGTAGTAATAATACTTCATCCAGTATACAGAGTATCATTTAGAGTGTTTTTGATTGGTTTTGTTGTTTATAGTGTAACAAGAGGCAATTCTGATTGTCTAGTCTTGAAAGATGATTTAGACAGCACAAACGGCTAGGTTCCGTTTCGAGACATGTCACTAGGTAGGAATAAACTGTTGACGTCACCTTTAAAAAAAACGTAATACCCATACTAAAGGAATACAATGCTTGACATTACGTTGATCACGAGTAAGAATTCAAATATATATATATATATATATATATATATATATATATATATATATATATATATATATATATATATAGTTCGGCGTCCATTACCGAAATCGCAGCACCAGTGTCAATTAGAGCCATGACAGCAACACCCTCGACGAAAACTTCAATTAGGTTTGTCGGCGACAGATGAGGACTTGGGAAGTTCGACTGGGTCGCAGTTCTCGCCTCAGGAACTGCGGCCTCTAGTTTTCCTCATGTGAAGCGTTCTGTCGACGTCGCAATATATATATATATATATATATATATATATATATATATATATATATATATATATATATATATATATATATATATATATATATATATATATATATATATATATATATATATATATATATGAGTCTTTCTTCCACCTGATATACGGACGTCTGGCCATGAATCAAACATACAGTAGAAATGCCGACGAGTGCACACTACAGTTGTGTAATAGTTACCACCAATTTCTTTAAAATGGTTTTGCTGCGTTTAGCTAGTGCTTATACTTTAAGAAAGCTCGTCAAGACCACACACTGTTCTACACACGCTTGTCAGGAACACAACGCCAACACCACATGATTGGCAAATGGCAAGGAAGAAAAAAGCCTCCACTTGGAACCGAGTACGAAAATATAACACTTCCGCCAAGGTGTGCAAATTGCATTCTTGCCAAAGAGTATGTATGCGTCAACTGAAAGAGCAAGGTGCAACACTTCTGGCTGTTAATCGGGGTTTCTAAAATATCTCCCATTGTAGGGAATGAAATGGTGGATATAGTAAGAAAAAACTCCACTACCAAGTGAGTAAACACAAGAGCAAAAAATACATTTCACCCACCCACAAGTTGTGCAGCGTTGAGGAATAGGTGATTCAGACGACAATTATGGAAGACCTGAATGCCTGGATGGTCGCTAGGATGAGGACTTCAAGGGAGAAGGCGCAGCAGGCAAGCACATTAGGGGCCGATGCTCGGATGGTGGACTAGCGGCGCATGAAGAGGATGGCGCCGTCTTCTCACTCGTTCCTTTAGCAACCACGCCCACTCCGGTTGAGGCACGTGTGAAGGTGACAGATGCTTAAGGTACAGATCTACACGTTCACCTATGCACCAATGCCCAACACCGATCGCTCTGCGCTGGTACATTATCACGTCTATTTTTGCCAAAGGGGCATCGGCTGCTGCTGTCGACACTGGGAACCAGCCGTTAACAGCGTAGGCCAGGCGTGCGCCGCTGAAGCAGTCATCAATAAAGAATGCGATGGCTGGAGGATTTGAACAGCTGACGCGACCGGTAAGTTGCTCAGACGGTGGCACAGAATGGGCGCTCGAGAGACTAGGCTTTGAGTCTTAGGAGCACTGGTGCTCGTTAAAAGGAGTAATTCCGGAAGGGCGCCTGGTAGCACTGCGCCCTCCTTTCGTAAGTGCGCTACCTCACTAATTAAGTTGATAAGGCGAGGGCCTTTCTCCGGGACAGTCTCGGGGGCCGATGAATTCGCCTCTGTGTCGGCCTGCTGCCGCTGCGCTAGTATTGGCTGCAATTGTAGTAAATCCCTGGAGATCTCCTTTAAAAGAGGACCTCTGCGCTTCATCCGTCTCGGGGAACACGAGTGATACGATGTAATTTGATGCGCCAAAGATGGTAGTGACCGACGCCGCTTCATCCTCCTCTTCCTGGTGCGGAAACGGTCATATCTTGTATTATGAGGCAGCTCCTTGTACCAGGCCGCCTGAGCCACCAGTTAAGAGCGCGGTGCAACACAGTCCGACCTCGCGTGGTTTCTGCTGCAGCGCTTGCAAGCCACATGACAGGACCATATTTCATGGCCGTAAGCGACGCCACGGCCACACAGCGCGACTGTGCAGGTGGCGCCTATCTGACTTCAGCGTCACAGCGGGAGCATACTCTCTTCATTACACGGTATTCTAAAGCATGGCGCGACGAGCTCAGCTGCGGGCTCCCGCCGGGCTCACCAAGAGGGCTCCGCTGCGTACTTGGCTCTTCGACTTCAACACAATTTCAGTGACAGCTTGAACTTTACCTTAGGGTCTGAAGGCGTTTTAGGGCTTGTCGGCACTAACGCACGGTGGAAGAAGCAGTACCGCAACAACAACCACTGGCTGCAAATATTGCATCTTTCCGACAGAGACGATCCCCTCGATGGCGTTGATGACGTTGTCGCCGTAACGGGTATCGGGAACTCGAACTAAAAGTACATGGCATTCGTGGGGCGTTGTGCTGGAAGTGGCAGCTCCATGATCAGGGTCGCCCTTGTGAACACGCAGCAAACCTGACGCCATGACAGGGACAGCGGGACCTCCAGGGAGGCTGGGCGCTGGATTCGGGGGCCCGGAACCGAAACCACGGAATAATCCGATGGGTCGACGGGCAGCTTCACAGGAAAACCGTGCTTAGCGGTCATCGAATTACTAATGCCCGCCGAATTGGGCAGCGCTCAATTTACAGTGGGCGAAGAACCATCTAGATACAAAGAGCATGAACAATATCGCTGTATGCGCCACAATCGCAGTGGCAAGCTCGAATTCTGGAGGATTTTGTAAATAGCAATAAAATGTTTAATGGTTCTTGGCATAAAAGACAGGAAATTTGCTTAGCGGTAAAATCTTTCGCTGCTCTTTTTTTTTACAAGTGTCCGAGAATGAAACATTTTGCTATTAAGTACTGTGCATAATCTATCAAATTATGCTTTTTAGAATGCTTTGATTTATAATATCGAGCTACATTTAACTTGCGTAACCCTTTTGCTGTATTGCCCTCTGGGGTGATGCAGGTATGCAATAAACATTCAAAATTTTCTTCGTTTTTTTTTTGTTAAATCTGTACACTAATGTGTTGTCGTGACTCAAGATAAAGCATTGCAAGAATTAGTAGTATTATTTGAAGGACGTAGAAATGTCAGCAATACATTCAGAGATTCAGGGCACTTCCATATGCTGCTTGTATCTAGAATTGCATTCATCGCCAGAAACGAGTATCAGCCTCAACACCGCCCAACTCACTGAAATATGCAGGTACTGTTTGTTGTCAGGGGCCTAGATAACTAACACAATATCCCTATTATTATCACTGGAATGAAAACATAAAGAACACGGGTGTTCGTTTACATGCGAAAATGACTACAACAAATGCAAATTCTAATTTTCTTGATAGTCTCGGGAAGACGGAGCAGCAGAGCTTTCTACATTGGCAACTGTGGAACAAGGTAATGTTCGTCTTTTCGACACATATATTTGGATTCAAATCAAATTTTATTTCAGATGCATACTTGATGCAGGGGGTACAGACAAAAAGCCTAGAAACAATCGGATTGACAAGGAACTGTACTATTTTCCAAGATTACTCACAAAGTAATGAAACACAAGTATTAACAGAAGCAATAAAGCACGGTTACGCATGCGTTACGCAATAGCAAGAGGTTTTCCTAGTTATTCACAATGCAGATTAAACCATGCATTTTATTACATGGACAATAATATTATTTGCACAAACTCACATAAACTGAGAGAAGACATCAGAGATCAAGTGAATTTAACAAGGGTGGTTATGAATAGGACAGTAGCTCAGTACCTTAATTCGTTCGTGGGCGTGGTTGGAACCAGATTGCAGTATGACGGGTGTCGTTCTGCTTTATGTTTTTAGAGAATATTGAAAGAGGTTCAATAGTGTGGATTTCTCGCTTTCTTCTGTTTGGCACCCCAGCAAGAGGTATTCATTGGATATTGATTTTCAAGGGCAGATTTAAAGTTTCTTGTAAAGGGGGTCAGTGTGTGCGTCATATCTGATTTGAAGGAACGTTTAGTAGTATTTGACATGGTAGTATTTCCTCACAATAGATGGCAATATTTCAGATCTTGAAGAAAGATAGTTAGAGATGAACAGTTTATTGGAAACGATTAAGAAACAACGTGCTCTCGCAAAGGCGCTGGCAACGCCTGCGAGTTTTTAATTGAATATGTCGAAGTGTTTATTTGATGTCAGATGTTCTTTAATATGACGAAAGGCTTTTAACTGAAGACGTTACTTTTATTGTTGACCTTCCTATAGTTATGCAGTCTATAATGGTAGTCCTGGAGTTTTCAGGTTGGAATAGAACAGTGTTCTTTTGGCTCGTGTTTTTGGTTAATGAAGTTACTTGACACTATGTCTTAAGTTTGTCGAATCCTGAATCACATTGAGGCGAAAGTTGCTCACAGGTAGAAAACATGCATAATAAAAGTAGCATCATCGGCTTAGGCAATGTACATAACGTGGAGAGAAATGTTTATGGTATTGATATAAATAAATAAATAATACTGTCCAAGGAAGTACCAGTTTACTAAACAAACTTCTGGTCAATAGAGAGAGAAGCAAATGAGACGTAAAATACACGTTGACGTCTCCCACGTTGTACAACACGAGCTCGTGATATACTATGAGTAAGCGAAGCGAAATTTTTAATTGCATCTGAAAAGCACAGAATAAAAGTTAATTTTTCTTAAGTAGGACACAGGTAAACCAGACCATGATTGAGAAAAAACAAAGACATGAATAACAAAGAAATAGACAAAATACTTTACAGTGGCAACCCACAGCCACAGGTCTACAAGAATAACAGAACGTAAGGGGGGTAGGGAGTTTGAGTCGACATGTAAAGAATAATCGTATTCTCGTGTTGTGATTAAAGCATGGCCGCAACACATTTCACTGGAAAGCCGTCATCCACATTTGTTTCGCTTCGAGTTATTTAACTTGTGGTTGGACATAAAATCTATAAGTGCACCTATTAGAGTCTTGATTCCAAAAGCCAGCCTCTTCACACACGCTAGGATATCCAGTAGAGCAGGCTTAAATGCAATTCCTAAAGTGTGTTGCCCTATGAACACACATTTAAAGGTTTATTGTTCTGTTGAATGCTAAACATTATGCAATGAAATATTGTGTTGAGTATATCATAAGTTTGGATGTGGTCTTCAAATCTGCCAATATGCTCAAAAGTGGAGGTAAAATATTTAATAGATATTGGCATGTTTAAGAGCCTTTATTGATGCAATCACTACCTGGCGCCTGTTTGTAGAGTTAAAGATGAAAGTACGAACATTATGCAATGAAATATTATGTTGGGCATTTCATAAGTTTGGATGTGCTCTTCAAATCTGCAAATGTGCTCAAAAGTGGAGGTAAAATATTTAATAGATATTGGCATGTTTAACGGCCTTTATTGATGCAATCACTACCTTGTGCCAATTTGTAGAGTTAAGCATGAAAGTACAAGCAAGAGTGGCCAGTGCCAGTATTTTATGAACAACATGAAACTGCAAGAGTTTTAAGCGTATTTTTATTTTTCAGTTGTTCCTGGCGAAGAAGCAAGGATCATCGTTGACAGATTTGTAAACCTCGCCAAACGTGGCGGCGCCAGGTTGTTAAACCTGACTCCAAGCTCCAATGACAAAGATAGCTCTTGCAAGTGCGCGTGTGGGCAATAAATTCAATCTTGACTTTGCTCGGCCTGTATGTGGCATAGTATTCAGAAGTGGACTTGCGAAATGGCTGCACAAATTTTTCTGACCTATAGCCTGCCTCTACAGCACGACACGTCAATAATTTCCCTAGATATTCTTAAACACGCTATGTACATTCAAGGTCTAGATATACTTAACATGAAGACCATTTCCGAAATGTTCACTGGAGCGACAATTCGATATAAAAAAATCATGATTCTAAGCGCCCAAGTAATATTGAATTAAGACTTTATGGCAGGAAATGTACTGAATGAAGCCAAGGACATCGGTTTATTGTCTGCACACCACTTGCAGGAACTACCATGCACGCTAAGCCTCACTATTCCCATTAAAAACTATGAATGTGTTTCTGGAACCCAACTGCAGAGCTGTATAAATTGGCAGGCACTCTGCACCGTGTAATATTGAGCAGCTTCTTGTCTACAGAAATGAATGTTTTATTTGTTGGATGGTAGAAGAAATGACTGGTGTCTGTATTCGCTAAAAGTGAATACTCACATTGTTTAGGTCACCGTACAATAGATGCTAAACTTAGTACAAGGGGTAGCTGGTGCAAAGCAGCTGAAAGCAGCACCCAATGCCGGTCAGCATTGTACACTGATAGATTGCAGAAATAACATAGAGTAAGGAACTAAATCCGTCTTTTCTGTTTTTTAGGCTCTCTTATATTAATCACTCCTGTGGCGGTATTCACAAAGGCTAAACCTCTTACGCTAATTTGTCGCTTTTAAGAACCGAAGCTCCACTGTTCGGGCTGGGACTCCCGACTTCGCGGGGTGTTCAGCCGATGGCCTAACGGTCTTCACGACACACCACTTTGTATTTTCCCCTTAATCCTGTGAGTAAGAAAAAGGACATTTTCTTCAAGATGTTCTTCGTAGTCTTACTCACTTTAAATTCCTAGTTCGCTCGGTGTTGGCGGACGGCCTTCAAGGCTTCGACCAAAGAAGTAGAACATAGACCGCAAGTGTGCTTTCACGTTAAAAAAAAGCCATATTTACAGAGCTTATTCTAAACACTTGGGTTCACAATTGAATACTGAGGTTCCGTAACCGAGCTTATTAAAGGGCGCCTGAAATGCTACTTGCCCTAATATATAATGCCAGAATTCTATAGAGCTGGTCTTCCGGGTATTCGAGTCAAATTCTAAAACTTTGCTTGCAGCGTATCACATGAAATAGATTAACCCGTTCTCCGGTCTGCCACACGCAACCGATTGGGGTTATACAATCCATCACCCAACGCGCGCAAACGCCCCATTTGATGTCACGTGGACTTACTTTGCGTGACGACTCATAGGACGCTCCCAAGTTACACGGACAGGACGGGTTCGATTGGGCGCAGTCGGCACTTGTTCACTTCCATTTTTTTGCGCGCTGCGGCGGCTTGGGCTAAGGTAACCCGCCGGGGTGGTGCAGTGGTAAGACGCCCGACTACTTTGCCGGAGTACCCGGGTTCGAACCCGACCTCGGCGGCTGCGTTTCGATGGAGGCGAAACGAAGTGGCGTCCGTGTGCTGTGCGATGTCAGCGAATGTTAAAGATCCCCAGGTGGTCGAAACTACTCCGTAGCCCTCCACTACAGCTCCTCTTTCTTTCCACTTTCACTCCCACCTTCCTCCCTTCCCTTACGGCGCGGTTGCGGTGTCCACAGAAACAAGTGAGACAGTTACCGCGTCTTTCCCTTCCTATAAATCAATCAATCAATGGGCTAAGGTAAGGCGGAAGAGAAACATAAATTTCGGTGGCCCATATGTTCAGTGGTAGTAAAGATAGACGAAACAAATTTCCTTTGGTGTGACGATTTTTTGAATACCTCTTTCCCGTGTACATTTGCTAGTTTTTATTAAGAACTTTTCAAGGGCACTTTACCAACTGAGCCACCAAGGCGGGTGCATTTGCTCAATAAAATCTGGTTAAGGTAGGGTACAACCGTCTCCTTTTTAACGCGATAACATTAAAGGACATGTTACACAGAACATTCGGAGTCTGTGTTGTTCTGACGTCGTCGCTTGGTGTGAAAACTCATGGGCGTGGTGCTGGCAGCTGCTAGCTGGAGTCTGACATGGCTGAACACGGATTTTTGTTGTTTTGATCCACAGAATGAGACCTCATATCGGAAAGTAGCCAGGACCTGCAAGCTCGGGTTCTCCATTTATGGTGCAATGTTTTAATTTAAAAGAGTCAGCCCTCCAGTGCTCTTGAACGCCGATTAAGGCGTGCTAATCTTAGGTCACGAAGGGAAGCTCATACGGTTTAAGTAGGGCTTTATACGTAGGGCTGTTTCTGGCCAACGAATCATATCGTAACGGTGAGAGCCGATGTGTTCCCCAGATTATGTTGAGCTTTCAAGATATTTAGCACTGTTTGGTGATTGTTTTTTGTTTAAGCTGTTCATTAACAAGGCGGTTTTTCTGGCGCGCATGGCTGACTTTCTGAAAGGCTATTAATGGCTGCGAAAAATAGGTTCTTGTGAGTTGATGTGTAGCCATAAGACGAATCAGCATATATAGTTGCATAAGGAATTTAAATAAAAATTTGAAATACCTCTCTTCTCAAATATGTTTTTGCATAACCTATACGATATTGCACGAAAGGAATATAAAATTATCCCACAACCTTCTCTAAACCAGTACTAAAAATAACATAAATACAGCGTATTTTCACAAATCTCCTTCTTCTATTTCTTCACAAACACACCAAGGTATAGTGCTATTTTATGGCATTTCTCAATTCACTGGAAAGAAAAGTCCTTATATGAGCTGCTGTATTTTCTCCATGGTTCGTACCTTCGGAAAGAATGAAGCGCAATGTATAATGTTACGGTTAGTAGATGGCCGTCAGTTATTGTGCCAGTGAGGTTCGGTTGTAACTAACCTATACTTATATAGCCATCGGGAAAGTGCGGCCGCCCTCAGCGCCATCCCCTAGCCCTACAGGAGAAGCTCAAAGGCCTAGCCTCACTCCTTTAGGTTTAATGTGCGATAAGCATGCAGACATACAAGTCTCTTATATATCAAGTTTCCTATTGGTCTCTGTTCAAGTTCCCGGTTGCCCCCTTTCCTTGACTGCAAAGCCCAAGTGCAAAATAAGACGATGATGAAAGGATTGACTAATGAAGGAATCCGGTGAAGCAGCAAAGCGCAGCGACAGGGATCCAGCCAATGAAGTACTGAGTACTACATCGAACAAAACACCGTCCAGATTTAGCATGAGCCGTCTGGGACATATCAAAGCGTACGATGCGTCCACAAGTGACTCATCGTCATACGATGAAATAATTGTCTCGTGCTTGCACATCAACAGCAACAGTAGCAAGCCTGCACAGACTCCTTGAAGTTTCGCATTTAATCAACAGATATCGTCGTGACAAAAGGAGTAGTTGATTTCGAGGTTCGCTAAGACGATCAAGTAGAGATCCTGTCAACATGCGCGGTAGATAGAATTGGCCCCTCCTGTTCTGCCGTGACTGGCTTCGAAAGATCGGTCTGTTATTTTAACACTGTCTTGGCGTTGAATTATTACCGGCGTCCTGCTTTCAAGGCAAATGAGTAGGCATGTCTGGGGCGCCGCTGCATTACTACGATGCTCTATTATTGATGAGCTGGGGACCCTTTCTGGCGAATGCACAAAAGTGTTTCTACGGGAAGGCGTGTGCCTGAAGTTTCTAAAAGCAAGAGCTGTTCCTTTAGCCATTCAAATAACGGTCGAAGCAGAACCTGAAAAGCTCGAAATACTTGGCAGTATATTGCCTGTGACTACGCGAGAAGTGGCAAGTCCGGTGGTAGCAGCATTCAAGAGAGATGCCGGCACCAGTCGTAGGGAGACTAAAAAACAAACGTCTATTTGCGCGTTGACACGTACCGGCACCCAATTTCAAGTATCCGTGATCTTGCCTCTCTTGACGGAGGCCAGCAAGTCTTCACAATTGACATCAGTAGAACATACTAGCAAGAGTTTATGGCAGAGAACTCAGTGGATTATGTATCCGATGCTCAAGGTCCTATGAAGTGCGTGCTGCTAACTGGCTAATGTTCGTGTCACTCCTAAGACGAATGACAAACTTTTTGGATTGTTCAAGGCCGTTGAGAAGTGCCTGCTTGAGTTTAGTGTGCGCGTGCGACGCGACAAATATTGTTGTCCTTCAGGAAACGCTGCATTATCTTGACATTACCTTTACTGATGAGGACTAAATTTGAAATATCATTTGCACTTAGGAAGGGCACAAAGCCAAAAAATAGGCAGGTACTGTAGTCCACCTTGATAGTGGTAAACTATTACGGAAAGTTTCTTCAAAACTGTTCTACACTGTTACAAGGTGCTGAAGGAAGGAACACCTTGCAACTACATTGAAGTGTGGTGAAAGTCATTTTGTACGGTTAGGTCCCTAAGCGGTTTCGGAACAGCTGCATGCCATCATGGTTGAAAGTATCCGTGACGGGGCAGAGTTATGGCAGTAGTAAGGGAATCAGAAGGCGTTAGTTGCATGTGGTGGCACACTATCAATGATGACCATAAGAAACGCGTGAAAAGCACTGAAACCTTTCAGTAGCAGCGTTCGAATCCCTGAGAGGTGCAGCTGTGCTTGCGGTCATGACCAACACTCCCTTTTAGGAGATTTCACTTCGATTCGCAGGGTCAATGCACAACGAAATGCTTTTGATAGCAATTGATCGACGCTTAGTGAGAATTACGAGTAGTCTTCGTAATGAACAAACAACGTCAGAGAAAATTACGTGCTTAAGAGAATTGAGATAGTAGTATCGCAGACAGACATGAACAAAGGGAGGAAGACGAGCACAGCGCTCACTTTCAACTGAGGTTTATTGGAAAACAAGGGGAGATTTATACACACTTTCGAGTCATGTGATTCATCCGAAGTCAAAACATCATATGCGCATGTACTACTTTTCTCTCCTAGCACAGCATTGACAACACTAAAAGAACAAGTAGCTAGATACACAAATTCACCAAAACCTATCACACAGTTGAAACAAACACCATGAGGACGCACATGCATCGCGGCTAAAAAAACGATAAAAACAACAACTGGTAAAGACGGGTTGAGGTGGATAAGGGCTACCGTTGTGAAAATGTAAAACATGAGTGAGCATGGATGTCATGAGTCATTAGGCTTAACAACCATGGTAAAACACTTTAAAACCCGAAAAACAAACAACTAAAATGACAAATGGAAAGCTAGGTTGAGCTATATAAGGGCTACCGTTGTCAAATTGTAAATAATGAACAGAAACGTTTTTTCAGAAATTTGCAGTATCATGCGCCATGGACAAGAAGTGGAAGCTGTGACAGATTTTCTGTTCTTGGGCGCCAAGATTACCTCGGAAGGAGACTGCAGCAATGAAATTAGGAGACGCCTGCTTCTGGGAAAGAGAACAATGGTTAGCCTTGACCGCCTAGTAAAGAGCAGAGACATTAGTCTGCCAACCAAGATAAGTATAACCCGTGCTATGGTCTTTCCAGTTGTGATGTATGGATGCGAGAGTTGGACTGTGAAAAAGGCTGACCGCCGAAGAATTGACGCGTTTGAATTGTGGTGCTGGCGAAGACTCTTAAGAGTTCCTTGGACTGCCAGAAGATCAAATCAGTCGATATTGTCGACCATAAACCCTGACTGCTCATTGGAGGGTCAAATTCTAAAGTTAAAGCTCAGCTACTTTGGTCATCTGATGAGAAGAGAGGAGTCGCTGGAGAAAGATTTGATGTTGGGAAAGGTTGAGGGTCGCCGGAGAAGGGGTAGGCAGCGAACGCGATGGTTAGATGGCATTCTCGAGGCATTGCAGATGAAGCTATGTGATGTTAAGAAGATAGTGAGAGACCGGAATGCGTGGCGTGACATGGTCCATAGAGTCACGAAGAGTCGGACACGACTGAACGCCTGAACTGAACTGAACTGCGTTCCAAATCAAAGGTCTGTTAGATTTTAGATCCGCCAGCCAACAAGTGCCTTCTCCAGTTCAGCTCAGTTCATTGAAAAGTGGTCAAACGTTCTAATGCTAACTTGTGTCTATCTGATACGTTGAAAAATCCCGCCTGCACACAATGCAAAGTAGCTTTTTTCGTCAAACTGACAGGTTGAAAGAAGCCGCCTATTCGGAGCATCCTCTGATCTCAGTTGCCGAAGGCATCTACAGAAAAACCAAAACAAACAGCGAGGAAGCTATGCCTAACAAAGCGGAGTGAGTACAACAGCAAACCCTGGTGTCAGTATCCTACCTGCCCAGCGTATTGCATAATCTGAAACGCATAGGCAAAAAAGTTAACTTCAAAGCAGCCTTCACCGCTCCGAAAACGTTATCGAAGCTTTGTAGGATCACTCAAACTTGGGCTGCGCTGCCACCTACATGTAGCATAAAACACCAGATTTCATTTGAGTCCTGCAGCGCAGGCGTGGTGTAGGAGATCACGTTAAGAAACGGCAAACGTCATATTAGGCAAACGGGTAGATGCCTCAATGAACAACTCCGAGAACATGAGAACTATGAGAACGTGCGTAAAAGAAACATTTGCGAAGGAAACGTTGCTTTGCAATGCATCAGGTGCGCTGGTTGTATGCCCTGGCTTCACAAAACCAAGATAATTGGTAGAAGCAGCAATCAGATTACAAGAGAGATTCCGGAGGAAAGGGCCATCAAACAGCAAAAACACGTGTGTGTTTGTGCACCTAGGATAATACTCAGGAAAACAGAACTCGGGATCCTTTAATCACCATAGGTTTCCCCAAAACGCTTAGTATGATTTTTTATTACATTCTGGTTTTCGGTTCTTCTCGGGTGGTTTTTAAAGGTAATGACACATGAATAATGCTCATTTATGTTTTACATTTTGACAACGATACCCTTCACAGCTAAACCAAGCTTTTCATTTGTCATTTTCATCGTTGGCTCTTATGGCTTTACGGTGTTTTAAGACGGTTTCTAAGGCAAATGCTCATTCATGCTTTACTTTTTGACAATGGTAGTCCTTATACAGCTTAAACCGGCTTTTTAATTTGTGGTTTTCACCGTATTTTAGCCGCGAGCCTTGTGCGCGCTCATGGTGTTTTTTTCACCTGTGTGATTGTTTATGCGAATATTTGTTTCTTGCTAGTTGCTTTTTTAGTTTTGTCAATGCTATGTTAAGAGAGAAGACCAGTACATGCGCATATGACGTTTTGACTCCGGATGGGTCACATGACGCAAACATGTATATAAATCTCCCCTTGTTTCCAATGAACCTCAGTTGAATGTCAGGCCCAAGTTCGTCTTCCTCCCTCTGTCCATGTCTGTCACCGCTAATACTATCTCAATGGCTCACCAACTAGCCCGACAAAGGACTATGTTAAGAAAATTGTCTGCTCATTTCTCTGCGTCAGAAACTATTGTCACAGAAAATGGCTTTCAGTTTCTTAAAACTGGCCTTCAGGCAGGATTCAAGCTCCTTACAATACGGCCTGTGACCGGGGCTCCGTACCACACCAGTAGGAATTGTCTAGCACCACGCTTTGTGTAATATTTGGAACCAGCATTAAAACAGGACAACCGAAGCAGCGGTTTAAGGCTACATTGCAAAGTTAACTGTTGCAATACAAAATACTCCTCATGCAACAAATAAAGGAAACAAGAGAAACATTGCCTCTTGGAAAAAGCCTTGCCGCGTGGCTACACGTGGTCAAGCTTTCGGTGGACAGAAAGGTTCGAAAAAAGCAATTCCAAATTATGGCGGGTTACCCGAGTCCCCTGACACGTTTGTGACCTTGTTCTTGGGCGCAATTACCGAAGCACACCATGTAGGGTCCTAGCAGTCACAGCAAAAAAGCCGGACCTCTTACAAAGAGCCTTATTTCACTTCACCTCACCGATTATTTACCTGGTGAAGACACAGGAATCATTTCCTTCCTCATGAATCGTACATCGACATTGAAGTCAGCAAACGACCTGATGAATCAGATACTTCAGAGACAAGCATTTGGGAGAGGGCTAAAAGAAGGTTGTGGTAGGATTACAAACTAAATTATCACAAGCCTTGCGTGCGCCACAAAAACTCAACCACTCACATCCCAAGATCACCGACGCTACCCGTAATAAACGTGTCGTCTTTACTGGGTTACCATCAGAATATGTGCAGACTTCTTTTCAACAAAAAAGAAGAAAAGGTGTCAAGTACGGCTCTATCTAACGTATTGTTATTTAGCCGTCGGGTATCGCCACCACCTACGGCGCTATTTAATAAGTCCTATAAATGGAGTTGCAGAGCTTTGCCTCACTGTTTTGGGAGCAATGCCTTACAAGCGTGTAGACGCACTCCTATCAGATTTCACTACAAACAATCGTAATTACGGTGCGGAGGGTAGACATCCGCCTGAGCACTCATCCCCGCCAGGTCGTTCTTCGCGTTTTCATTACTTAGGCGCGTCTGGAAATAGGAGGCTTTGTGCGAATACGGAGATCACAAAAAATGCGTCAGGTTTGGTTTAAAATTGATTGACAATTTTTCTGCTTCTTCACATGCTCCTTCAGAGTCAGTTTATTCCACACTATGAAAGATGTTGCCTGCGCGAGTTTTATATTTATTTCATTATCTATAACACGGCGCTACTGCGCAAATAGTTTCATATATTCGGAAGGTCATGAAATTATTTTATGAAGACTGCCCTCTAGAGATGTACTCGCAGTAAGTATCATGGCTAGGTCATGAGCAATAGTTATGCAAAAAATTCCAAACGCCTGATAATCACCAGTCGTCTCTAAATTTTTAGTAGAACGTATGCATTGGTGGGCCACCAGAAATATCAAGCATGCTTACATTGAGTCATATTAGTTGTCATTTCCGCAGATATTCCTCCAAACAACCTTTGGTTTCGGAAGAAAGCATTTTATGAAGCTGAGCTGTCTTTGCGAAGTGTACTACCTCGTACAGGCACTCTAACGCATAAGTACTCACTACGCTAGTGATCTAATTAAATTGACCGTTCTCCACTACGCTAACAATGCCGTTCAGACTACCAGGGTAATAAAACCCCTCTCTTCACTGCCTTCCAGACCAAGTCTTGCTGTGGTCAGTCATTAGTCTCAAGGATTGAGTTAAAAGTGGTTGCACCCATCCATAGTTCCGTTCATACAATCTGTTCACCTCGTCGGAACACCATGCTAAATCATCATAGATGGCCAGATCACATCCCAGTGGAGCTACGCGTGTCAGGATATCGTGAATCTTGGCGTCTTAAGTCCTGTTAAGCGCTCTAAAGTCCCGTTAATATTTGACTTTTTCATGTTTGTTCATCTCTATCTCGAAGCGATATTTTAAGGGTGAAAAATTGTCGCGAATAATATTAACCTTTGTTTTTTGGCGTTCAGGCTCTTCTTCTATGTTCAGGCTCTGCAGTGTCGCCGAGACATGGCTTAATCATTTCTTTTTCGCTTATGGTGCGCTATAATTTATTTTATTTTATTGCACCCACTGGTGTCCGCTTTCAAATTGTTCCCAATTTTTCTGGTCTCCTTTTGCGGCTTTCATCGAGAAGTTTTTGCCCTTAACATAAAATGAGCGCTGAAATGTGCAACGGGCGTTCATATGTTACGACCCGCGATCATGTTTACTTTTATCACTGCCTTCGAGTTTTTTATTTCATTTCGAGCGCAAGTTAGCCCACTAGTGTATTTGCCCGCAAGCTGAACCCCTGCGTATTTTGCCTTCAGTATTGTCACCGCAACATGGCAATACCTTACCCCAGTGATCTGCCAATAGATTCGAATGTAAGTGCCCACCGTAAAAGCAGATAGATACTGTTTTTTTCCTTCATTAAAAGCGAAATAAAAAAAAAATTGGAATGATAAGGCGGTGTTAAAGGCTATGTTGCATCTACTTTTTAAATTGATGCTTGAGGTCTGCCTAATTTAAACTGTCGTGCAATACACAGCCTGCCTAAAGCTCAAAACCATCCTTAGTCGAGCTTTCGCTCATAACTTTTGTTCATTTTGAAGCATTGTTTATAGTGATCACAACCTGGGCCAAGCAGCGGTTCTAGAGCAAGCGATCAGCGCCTCTTTGGCGTAAATTTCATAACGCGGGAGGCGGGCTGCTGAGCGCATCATTTCTTAATGTGCTGGCTAAAGTGCGGCTTTTAAAAAATATGCAACTTTGAGGGACATATACGGTGTGGAAATCAGAGAAAAGGGTAAAGACTGTTTATAATGTGTACAGTTTGTAACAAGTCATCGCTAATTGTCCCTAATAACAAAACAACTCACTAAGTGGCTTTCAAACATATTCCAGGCATTCAAAGGTAACAGTCGTACACATGCGCGACACGTAGGAAATGACTCAAGTATGCCTTAGCCAAGGTGCTAATCAAGACATTGTTTTGTTTTGGAATGAAGCCAGATACCGCATTTCAGTAGTCATTTGCCTGATCACAAACATGCCACTATTACTAAAAAAACTTCAAGTTTTCCAGTGAAATCAGTATGTTTTTGTGGTGCCGGTATCACGGAAACATCACCAAAGTCGTGATGGGATGTCTGTGTAATTAACCCATAATTACCGGGCATAACATTTTTATGCAACGCGATGGACTAAACGGTATTAAACGCAATTGTATTAGGTACAATATCTAAAGCAATGCCAGCGGAATCTCACGTGGCGCACGTGCATAAAATCCGGTTGGCTTCATGAATACAAGCAGCCAAGCGGCAATATTCCACTCTCTGCTTACGTCGCACCATGTTGCAGCGCATACTACACACCCTTGGACTTTGTGATGAGTTGTTTTCATCCTTCCAACCGTTTAGAATCTAGCAAATTCTTGTTTCCTGTGTTTGATATGATTTTGCGGTATCTAATGTTTTTGCCAGGGCATTTATGTCCGCTTATTTTGCCCTGTTTGGGCCTTCATATAGTGAATTTATAAAAACCAAGCATGGAATAGTTTCCCGCAGTGGAATAAATGCTTTGGCTTTCTTGCTTTTTTATGAAGTTGAAATGCAAACGTGCGATCGACCCCCCTACGATCGAGCCTCTGGCGCATATGCGCTGTGCGATATATTTTCTGTGAAACACTACAGAGGTATAAAGAGAATGACGATTGGTGCTGGTTAGGGTTTTGGTGTTCTAGTTAGGAAAACGCATACGATCTATGTAAATAATGTTTATTATAGTTTGAGGTGTTTTGTTATTTTGGCCAGCATTTCTACTCCTATATGCCAACGCGGAGTCATTATGGGGAAATTGATGACTGAGCGGCGAGGTTTTCACTGGAAAATAGTAGCAGCAAGATCAATATCTTATTCAAGACATTACACATAATAAAGAGTTTTGTGGTACACACATATGAAGTTAGGTAAAGAAAGGGACAACGTATAGACAGTAAAGGCCGGCTCACAATGACGACTCGCGGAGGTCGCGCGACACGATTCGTCACGGAGTGGGAGACCATGACGAGTCGCCAGCGACCTGTTTCATAGAGTCGCTAGATGACCTATTTCTTGCTACGCGACTTCAAGTCGCGGAAGTCCTCAGCCAACCCGCGGCTCTTCTGCCTTCTTCCTTGGGCGGAAACTGCAAGCGTGCATACGCGCGTGCACCGTACTGCGCCCGCAGTTGTTGGGCACAGATGTTAAAGACTTCAGCGAGAGTGAAGCGTCCTAATTCGCGTTTGTACTAGTATTCTTGGTTATGTGCTCGATGCTCGGGCATAAGGCGATTTCGTGATCTGCTATTTCGAAAGACCGCAAACAACGGCGCGCATCCCACCGCCGGTTCCGTCTTGGTCGAACTAGACTGCTTGTGGCTGCCAAAATAACACGAAACATGGACAAACCATAAGAGCTACTTAGATGATAATTGCATATATTCTACCAGAAATGAGACTGAATTGATTTACCCTAAGCGCAGTTGCAGAGGCCGCGAAGTCGCGAAATTCAGCTTTTCTTTCAAACCTTGTTCGGAGAGGGGGTTGTCGTGAAGCGAGTCGCACGCCGGTGTGAACACTCGGCGTCGATTGGCTCTTGTCGTAGGTCTCCCCCTCCATGACGAATAAAGCCAGGCGACTTCCGTGAGTCGCCAGGGTGAACCAGCATTAAGACGAACTAGGGTAGTGAGATAAGCAAAAATAATAGTAAAGCCAGTAGGTTTGCATGACACCCGCCTGCGTTCGTTACTGCGGTTGCGTCCACGTGTGTTGTCCAAAGTCAAGCGCTTGGGGGAGCGGACTTCATCAGAAGGTTTTCCTCCCTTTCGGGGTGAAGACATTTGCAGCACGAGCTGAAACATAAGAAAATTAAGACACGCATGCAGTGCCCGGGTTGCCGCTGAAAACACCTCTACCAAGTCGTCTCTCCCGTTCTGTTATTCCTGTGGGAACATTTTCGCGGAAGAGCGCTAGCTTCCACCTTGCAGGTTGCTATTTTCTTGTTTGTGATTTTATGTGCGGAGCTTTTCGAACCTGTTTTCACACCGTAGGTGAGCTGCCCCCTTTCTCTTTCAACCTTTTGTTAATCTCACGGAGCCCTCTTTGTGCGGCATAGCATCCCTTTGGACAAAAGCCGCTTTCGTCGTCCCCTTGCGATTGTCATACGCTCCGGTGCTGTGGCTGGGACGCGGTCCCCAAGACATACAACGACCTCGAAGAGAAAGGTTGCACACTGGATATGGAGCTGTTCGCAATCTGTGGAAGTCACATCCACATCATATACGCAATAGGAACTTCAGTCTGACCTGCAAGAGATCATATTTGTGAATACCACCCTCAGTTTACCATGCGATGCGTTGTATGTGAGTATAGATTATATGCTGCTTTATTTATGTTCGACAGGAAGAGCGACAGATGAAACACCCTTCATTTTAAGAATTCATTAATTGTGAAATGTCAAGCATGGTGTTGTGGGGAAAGCCGTGCCAACCAAAAAGTAAAAATTGTATTACATATCTTCCATTCAGAAGAGAAGTTAAGAGCGCGTGCTCAACTACAGCTGCATGCAAGAAGGCTAGTTTAAAAGCAAATAACTTAACCAATTCTGTGACAGGAGGCTCGATGCGGCAAAAATTTTGTATTCTTTTTCGAACGTCATCGCTCTTAGCGCTTTATCCACCACAAGAGCTCAAAACATTTTTTTTTTTGCGAAGGAGCTGCGACAATCGCAAGACTTTTCATTACTTTAAAATATTTTAAATGCTTTCACGCTAGTAAACAACAGTCCGTATAGGTGCAAGACTACACGCATATTTTATTCCTATGTAGTCGTTGTGCCTTTCAACTGCAATATTATCAAGATGCTCTCATTTAAATTTGTAGTGTGTCGAATGTTTCTGCACTTATTTGTTTTTTTTTTTTTCATTTTGCACCGTCCTGTACCATCGCTTTCTATAAACGATGGTCAACACAGGTCTGCCTAAATTATTTGATACTTGGTTATCTGAAACCTCACGGCTGAATACAGTTCTGTAACGAAACAGAAACTGCCCATGGTTCAGAGCAGAATCATCGAAGTATTCATGTCCAGTTATTTTCAAGGCGTTACACTCAGTTGTTTGGCATCTGCCCGTTGTCTGCCATTTCACCGCAGCGCCACAATTATCGCTCAACACAACAAGAGACATTTTCACTTTGAGATAAATATGTTAAAAAGTTTTATTTTGTTTATATAATGGTGGTTTTACTACTAGAGACATTAGGTTTATTTATGTGTATTGTATTTATGCTCTTCCCTGCGCCTTTGCTCGTTTTACTCCAGTTTTTACAGATGGCATATGTGGAAAGCAAGGTGTACTTTTTAAATTCTGGGCTTCATCAGCAAATCATGAGTTCGTTAGAGCAAGATGGCGCACAAAAACATGAATCCTGGTGCCGCACTCCACACAAATTTATTTCATAAATAAACTTTTTCTTCAGATTCATTTTGCTTGCTTCTTTCACTACATTTTGGAATAACAGTGCGAAGGACGAGGACGAAGATCAGAAGGATCGTCCTCGTCCTTCGCGCTGTTATTCCAAAATGTATTACCAACTAGCCGGCACCTCAACGCTTGTAATTTCACTACATGTCGATGACCCCCGAGGAGCAAGTCCAATATTAATATGTCTTGCTGATGCCAAGTGAAAAACAACGCCGTCACGTATCGTTGTCTTCCTTAAAACTTTATTTCGAGTGTTGACAACAAATCGCACAACAGACAGCAAAAAAACACTTTCTTTGAAAGAAAGGTGAGGCCTCAAAGTGGATGCAGTGATTTTCAACTAGTGTTTTAAAGCCAAAGATAATGGTTTGCCATAATAGAAATTTCGCATGGTAGCAAGAACATGCCAATGAGTGTGAGACTCCTGTTATCCCATACTAGATCAAGCATTAGCGATGACCATAAGGGGCTCCTCTGGGAGATCATCAGCCCTATTTAGGGGTGAATCTCGAGCGACGCTTGGAACAAGTAATGGTTTTCCCAAATGCCAAGATGGGACTCATGTTACCGCCAATTTCTGACACTGTTTCGCCAATAGAGGTCCCTATTGGGGTGCTGCTTGGATTGGAAGCTTCGGCCACGCCCCGGTATGTTCAGTGCTAGGCTTGAGTTGTCCGTTAGTGTTTTCGTTAGGTCTCCGTGGGTTTTTCGCCTCAGTGTTCGGATGTGGTGGGGTCCTCCTTTCTTGCGTTGGTCAGATTTATCATGCTTCTGCTTAGGTGGATCGGACTTACTTGCATTCCTGAAATTTTTGTACACTCTGATGAGCCGGTGAGATGGTGTTCGCGCAGATGAGGCATTCGGGTTGGCAGGTGTGCCCCGCTGGGCCGTCCGGGGGGATGCACACCCTCGAACAACAGCGAATGTATCACTGATCATTGGTTTGGGGCACGATCTTCGATGTGGCCCACCGCACCACACCGGTAGTATGTCGGAATCGTTCTCTTGTAGCTACGCAGTTGGAAGTTTTCAGAGCAATACTGAATGAATCTTGGATAGCGACGTTCCTTGAAAACCACAACTGTAAAGTTATATGTTCTTATTTTCCGCACGTGGTACAGTGTTTCACCGTCGATCTATTCTAGCTGGCGCCGAAAGGATTCCGAAGTTTCCTTGTCTGCAATGGTGACAAAGGCTTTGCAGGTTTGTCCAGCCGGTTTAAATGTCCAACAACTGGTATTTGGCGTTCCGGGATTGTTAGGGTAACATCCACAATGAGCTTTAAGGCAAACTTTTCTGTCTTCACTCCAAAGACAATTTCTGATCCCACACCGGCCACACGTAGAGTGCAAAGTGCCGGTGGCACTTCGCACTTTAGCGCCGACCCCACCTGGGCCAAACACGGCACATACATTAATGATAATTCTTGGCTCCAGAAAATGACTATATCATCCGAATGAATCTGAGGAGTTTGTGTCTAGTTCCACGGCGTCAGCGACCCTCCTGGCTTCTGTGAGTTGGAAACGGCGCCAGTTGGAGCCAATACTGCTATGGAAGCTTGTATGGCGGCGGCAACCAAGCCTCGCGGCTTCAATTCAGCAAGCTTCGCTTGCTTTTAGCGAACCATAATCTGTAGATATCCATCTCCTGACTGTACACGATGTTGCGTGCTTTCCAGACGTCGAGGTCCCCCACTGCATCATTGTGGAACCATAGCCTGTCTTTGCTTTCCCGCCAGGCCTAACGAGCCTCTGCCTAGCCTCGACTCGCAGTCGTTAGGCTTACGTAGACTCGGGCGAGGCGTGAGTTTCTATCAATCATAAATTCTCGAAAAAATAGGCACACCTGAACAAAATACAGTATCCAGAGGTTCTTGATGGCTTCACTAAGACGCTGTGACCGGTTGTCGCTAAATATCCGGGGAATGTCTTGAACAAGCATCAACTTTAAACAGAGCCGACGTAACATGTGTCTCAATGTGATGACGCTCGGAACGCCCTCCTAAGACGAGGTTACGCTTCCATTGTAAATTTGTGTATAAAGAAGGAAGAGGCGCAGTATCTGTGAAGGTCACTCGAAGGCGAAAACCATGCGTACCCGTCGGCTCTAACTTCCTGGATTAGTGAAGGCTTCTGTATACCCTGCACTGATGACGATGACGAATTTTTAATGAAGCAAAACGCAAGGGGATTTTGAAAATCTTGGTCGGATGGTTAGTTCGGGATTCTATTGGCTAAGGCCTTTTCCCTCGCTCTTTCTACGAAGATTCGCTGATTCTCGAGATCTGAGCTGGACAGGGTTGCCTCCTCTCCTTCCCACATTGTCTGCTGTGAAATGTCTAAGACACTAGTGGCCTGGCAGGCCCATGCTATATGGTACAAAATTGTTTTTTGCCCTCAAAATTTACACTTGTCTGAAAAGAATTCTGGATCTATAGCAAGAACTGCACAAGAAAAAATGGATGTGGTTAACTCTGGTTAAGCTAACGGCTTGCGAAAGCAATGCTATGGATGGCTCTTCTTTACTGCTGTTAGTCTCCTGTGTACGTTGTCGTCTCCTGGCTTCATTGCGGCTAGCTGGGCTAGGCTGCCTCCGAACGGGCAGGAACTCGCCAAGCTGCTTCGGCGGCTCTTCGTTCTTTTGTGTCCTGTGCACGTTGTCGTCGCCTGGCTTCATTACGTCTATCTCGTCTAGACGTCTAGACTCCGCCTCCGAACTCGACGCGCATCGCCGAGCTGCTTTAGCCAGTCTGTTTCTACAACCGTTCTCCTTGTTATTCTTCAGTTTCCTTGGCCAAGCGCTGTCGTCTTGTTACGTTCCACCGTTCTCGTTTGCCTAGGTACCAGGGACTCCTAGAACTCGAGCAATTAGATTCAGTCACTTAGCATAGGCTCTTCATTCGTGGCATCTATTGTGTGACAGATCAGCTTACACCTAAAGCCCGTTTCACATGATGCGATTCTTGCCGCAGAAGAGCATGATTTCAGCCGCACAGCGTCAAAAATGCTCACCACTCTCGTCGCAAAGTTACTGCGACGAGCTGCGAACGAGTTGGTCGCATTGTCGCACGGCTGGTTCGACCGCTGCAACGGGGCCAACCGTAAGCCAATAGGATTCCGAGACATACGTCGCAGGAAAAGAAGGAGCACAAGCCGTCGAAGCCGATGAAATTTTCAAATATAATCTTTAGCCTAAATGTAGGTTACATATAAATTAAAAGATATCGTACAATAAAATAAAGAGATTTTGACATTTATTTGGTTAATAATTTCTTCGAAATCATCGGCCGCTTGCGCCGCACCGACATAGATTGCAGGGCGCTGTCAAGCATGTGAAAGGGGCTGCTACAATTGTCGCTGCAGCCTCTCATGGTGCTAGGTTTGTGAGTTGGCAGTCGGCTGGTGGAAGATGGTGAGAGCAAGAATAAGGAATGTGAGCAAAATCTGCTTTGAGAGCACCATAGAGGGTGCACTCCGGCGTGAACAATCCTGGGTGAACAAGGGCTAAGTAGGCAGGGGAGAGAAAGGTGCGGGATTGTAGCCAGCGCCACGTCACCTGCTGCAATGTAGTGAGACTTATGTGCAAGGGGATATGCAAGACGTTGATGGTAGAGCATAATTTTCTCGTGGTACGCGACCATACGATCTTGAGCGCCTTCCCATGGTGTCGGCGGCTCATACTCCTCTAACGAAACCTCTCGCTGAAGAATAACCCGCCTCGTTACCTGGGAGGGGGGGCGGCGGCGTGGGCCGGAACCCAGAGAAGCTGAATAGGTCGGATAAAGACGGCAGACCGGCTAAGAAGCCGGAACACGAGTCCGGAGATACGGCCTTCCGCACTGTCATCAAATTAATGAAAATGAGGGTCGCCGATGTTGTAGCGATTGCTAAGGCTACTGCACCTTTCTCCGCTTCCACGGAAGTGGAAGCGATGATTGTGCCTGCTGTAAGAGGGGTGGACGAGTTTGACACTACCGCCAAGGCAAAGGCGGAAGAGGTGTATCAGGCAGCACCGACGTTGGTGGTCTCCGGCTGTATGTCATAGTGTTTGTGTAGGGCTGCAGCCCTAGCATCACAACGAGCTGCGTGATTTTCGGGATGCATGCTCTTGGGCAAGGGCGAATGGTGACGTCTCGTGTGCGGCATGGGAGGGTGTGGGAGTAATATCCAGGAGGATGTTGGCCAATAGCATCAAGAATGTGACGGCCAGCTGGGCTGAAAAGAGAGCCGGTCAAGTTGGGCAGATCGATGAGCCTCGGTGAGTTCGGTGAGGGTATTGTGTACACCATCTTAAGACGCTCATTCGACGTGTGGCGCGGACGATTGAGGGCCGCGCCTGTATTGTACACCTGGCGGATAAGGCAGTTGACCTTGTTCTCCTGTAATTGAGAGGCAGAGATAGGGTAATGATATACTACTCGTCTCAGGACTTGACTCCCGTATGACATTGTGTTTATTAGTAATTCATCTAATTATGCGGACTGTTTGTGAACGGTAACAGTGAGCTTGCTGATCATGGCAGTGTTCTTGCCATTGTTCTGGAGAGTCATCACCAGGATGTGAACTCTTTCCACCTCCGGGATGCGGACGGCACCAATGATGACCTCAATCTTAGTCGGAGGAGCTTTGTCTATCCTTCCGCGATGCGGGTGAAGGACCAAAAGTTGAGATTTGGTAGGTGAGCATGCAAGACCGACGCTATGAGCATGAGAGGCCACCACGTCTACGCCAGCTTGCAGTGTCTCTTCAATGGTTCCCAAATTGCCTGTGGAGGTCCATAGGGTGATGTGATGTCAGCTTATAAAGAGTGCGACAGGTTGGGAATCGCTGACAGAACCTTTGTCATGGGGATGCGAGTAATATTAAACAGAAGGAGCTTCTCCTCGCACACGTAAATCACTTTGTTGTTTTCTCCTAAATCTCTACACCCCTCCCAAAAGTCCTCGTGCCCCCTTACTACTGATCTCCGCAAGACACTATCGATAAGTTCGAACAGCTTACTGCTGATCATGGGTGACTTCAATGCCAACCACATCAGCTGGGGGTACTGCAAGAACCGTCATGAAGGCACCTACCTGCCTGTGGTCATTCATTATGGACGAAGGCTTCTCCCTCCTTAATGACACAGCGCTCCCCACGCAGATTGAATCCCCTGTCCAAAGCAACACCAGCCCAGACCTCACACTTAGCAAACACATCCACGACAGCTGATGGATCAATACAAACCACTCCCTTGGTAGTGACCATTAAATAATTTCCAGAGCTCAGTATCTCTTCCATTACCCCGCTAAAACAATGAGGAGTTCAGGTGGTGAACTGGGACAAATTCCGACAGATTCGGAGCCTAGCCCCGGACACCATCACAGACCTCTGAATAAACTAACACTCTCAACCGTGATGTCGCCCGTGCTACTTCCATCATTCCAGCGGCTGCGGACACGTCGAGTGCTGATAGCTACCTTCTCCATACGTGGGAAGCCGACTCTAGCCGGTTACGGCGCTGGCGATGTCAAAATCACAATAGGCCCCTCAAGCGACGTATTGCTGACCTCGTACGCGAGATTGAAGCTCATGCACTTGACCTATCCCTACAACAATGGGGACAAGCCTGCGACCGCATAAGTGGAACTTTAGGCCTCAAAAACACTTGGTCCCTCCTTAGGCCTTTCCTTAACCAGCGTCCCACAAAGGCTACCCAACGCCAGGACGTCACACGCATCTTCCATCAACTCCCCCTCGCAGACGACGCACTCTCCAAGCCCTTAAAGATCAATATCTAGCCACAACACCCCCCATACCTCTTCCTCCGTATAGTGAGAACCCCAACCCAGACATCGATGCGGATATTTCCACAGCAGAGGTTCGCGTGGCCATGCACAAACTCCGCACCTCCTCAGCCCCCAGAGCTGACAGAGTCACTAATAGGTCGCTCCGCAATATGAACGGCTCTTCTGTAGAGGCTGTTGCGGACCTGTTCAATCAATTCTGGGGAACGGGAACCCTCCACACGCCGTGGACTCATGCCTGCATAACTTCATGCGCAAGCCATGTAAGCCTCTGGATATCTAAAATCTATGCCCTATTACCCTTAGGTCTTGCCTCGGGAAGCTCTTTGAGCACATTATCCTAGCTGGTCTTCAGGAACACATTGCCAATAACGTCTTTCTTCCCCCCACATGGTAGGATTCTGATCCCACATCTCCACTCAAGATATCATGCTCCAGCTCTCAGAACACATTCTTGACCCCGTAACATGAAGCGGGTGCTCGCGGCGCTCGCCCTCTCCTGGAAATGACATTCGGTCATTTTGGACGCTCTCTCACCTCTACACGTCGGCCATCGTATTGCCACACCGCTGTCCATCGCCTGGCGATACCAAGTGGCCGAATGTCTTGGCACGTGGCTTTGCATCGTCCTCGTCTGTCTCGAGCTTCGCTTTATTAAAAAGGACCAGCTCGGTTGTTTTGCTGCTTGATACGTGTATTCGTGACATTTGGGGAGGTGCTGGGTGAAACTGCCATTTACGTTGTCCCTGAATACGTCCGTAACGCCGCTCATCACGTGCGGACGCCACTCCCGTCCATAAAGCAAGCCGTCGCCTCGGAGGCCTACAACCTGAGTTCGAACCAGATGACCACTCCATTGCAAGCTATGACATCTACGACGGGCAGCCAGACAAGTCAGCATTCCAGCAACGCCGTACCGTTCGTCCTTCTCGCACCTTAATCACCGCCATCATTCCACGGTGACCGGTTCGAGGACGTGGAAGACTGGTTGGCCAGTTTTTACTATGTGGCCGCATTCAACCAATGACGGTTCGAGGACGTGGAAGACTGGTTGGCCAGTTTTTACTATGTGGCCGCATTCAACCAATGGGAAGACGAGCGCAAGGTACTGAATGTGTACTTTGGGCTGCGAGACTCGACCAATACGTGGTTTGAGAACCACGAGGCATCCGTTGTCAACTGGGCAGCTTTTCGCCGTCAGGTCCTTGCAACATTCAGCTCGAGTGCGCGAAAAGAAAGCGCAGAGATTGCAATTCGTTAGGTTTCGTCAGTCGAATGAGAGCGTGGCCATGTTTTGAGAACATGACTCGATTTTTTAATCGGACCCACCCTACTATACCCAGGGCAACTTAGGTACGGCACCTCAGGTGCGGGGTTAAGGAACAGTTGTTCGCTGGCCTCATTCGTGACCATCCAAGAACTGTCGCAGATTTTGCGAGAGAAGCTCCCAGCCTGGAACGTTCACTGCAGGAACGAAGTACACAGTACGGCCGTCAGGCAAGCACAGCGGCCACACCTTACTGCGCGTCCGTGCCAGCAGTCAGGGACGAGGCACTGCGGGAGCTTGCGAGGAGCATTGTCCGCGAAGAGCTGTAGAACCTCCACTTGGATGCTCCACATGCAATGAATTATTATACCTGGGACGTCATTCGTGATTAAATCCGGAGAGCGGTGAAGCCCCCATCAGCACCACAACCAGAGGGATGCATTAAGACTTTTAGTGATGTCCTACGTCGACCTGCCGCCGAGCCACATTCATTCCGCCCCATTGCCGGTCCACAGTCTCGCTACCTGCGCCCCATCGAGCAGCAACAAGATCTGCGCCCCGTCGAGCCGCAGCAAGACCAGCGTCCCGCTACAGCAAGGCGCACTTGTGGCGCACGCCCAACAGGCAGCTGTTCTGTTATCAGTGTGGCTAGCATGGCCATATTCTATTCGCCCATACCGGCGAATAGGTTTAAGAAGATTTTCACCAAACGCGCCTTGACCCCGCTATGGCGAAAGACCACAAGCGATTGAGGAATACCTGGCTGCTAACGAGATGCACCCGACGTCATCGGAACGGCAGTCGCGATCGTCATTACCGAGGCGTTTTGCTTCACCCAGTCGACACTTCTCCTCCAGTAAAATCGGAGGCACATCCCCTCGCTAGGAAATCTAAACACGCCGAGATTAAACAGCCTGCACCCAACGATTTGACGTGACTGCCCGAGCGGCGACGATCCGATCCGACGAACTTACCGACATGCTGCGAACACATTGTTTTCGAGCAAATTTTTCTAACCACTGAGAGTTGTGACGTGACCGCACTTGTGGATACCGGAGCCGATTTTTTCTATCATGAGCAGCCAGCTTGCCACGGAACTCTTTAAGGTTCTTACGCCTTGGTCTGCGCCAGTGATGCGCACCACCGGCGGCCATGTGATGACGGCGATTGGAATGTGCACTTGCCGCATAGAGGTCTGTGGGATTATTTTCACTGGCATTTTTGTTGTATTACAAGAGCGCTACAAAGACCTGATTCTCGGCATGGAATCCCTTCAAGAGTATGGTGCTGTTGTAGACCTTCGGAAGCAATTCATGGTGTCGTTTTCAACCAAGCGAGCCATTGATGGCAACACGGACTTCCGGAAACGACGTTGAGCGCCTGTGACGACCACATAACGAACCATCTGGTGCGAGCAAGTTCTTCACAGTCGAATGTAATCACAACACCGGAGCGTGGCATTGCTGAAGCTAACATGTCACTGCTTCTCACTCGACAAGTTTGTGTAGCTCGGAGTCTTGTCGAACTTGTGCGTGGACAAGCCGAAATGCTAGTGACAAACTTCACGTGTGAACCCCAACATTTAACGGTGAACACGATGGTCGCTTATTTTGAAGAACTTGGAGATGTACAGGCCAGTACGCTTTTTCGGCAACGTCCGACATCGGCAATGCGACGCCTACAGGCATTCAGACCCATATGAACCCGCACCCATTGCCCAGTCAGAAAGGCTGCTTAGAGAATCTTGTCAATTAGTTCCGCGATTGTTTTGCATCAACCTCCACGGTCTGACAGATGCCACTAACGAAGCACCGAATTATAGTTGATGATGATGTTGGATTTTAATGGCGCAAGGGCGTCTGAGGCCGAATTGCGCCAAACACAATGTTAACGGTGTACTCAAGCAGCTGTAATCTGAGTATTATGATATTTCATGAAGGTATAAAAACAGTGGTGTATAGGGCCTAAAAATACATTCGCTCTGTAATATCGCTAAAACAGGGGTGTATAAGGCCTATAATTCATTTGCGACGTACAATGAGGTAGGAAGAACTTAAAAAAGTATATGTAGATGCTTTAAAAGCTCTCCTCAGTTCTTTAAAGAAGGAACGGACTGAGACCCACGTCGATAAGAAATTTCATGTAAAAAGCCCACTTGGGATAAGAATTTAGACCCATGCTCTAAAGGAAACATTGTGTTGTCACCAAGAAAAATGGCTCCTCCTTTTTGGTTCGAGTTGTGCACACATAAAACATGAATAGCTGTAAGCCGATCACCACATCTCGAACAGTGTGATGCAGGAGAGTTAGTTAAAAGATATGAATGTATTGGTGTATGTGTGACCAATTCTTAGCCTGCACAGAGCTACTTCTTTAAATATGTTTTGTTTTTCTCTAGTGTACCTGCCTATCCTTGGTTTTATTGTGTGTAGTTTATTCTCAGTTGCTGTGTCCCACTCCTCTTGCCATTGTTGTCGGATCATGCTTTTGATACGTAGCTTGAGGTCCTGATATGATATGTTGTTAAAGTCTGTAGTGTTTCGAAAAACAGCTGATGCAGCAAACCTATCAGCGGCCTTGTTACCTCGTATACAGCGGTGGCCTGGCACCCAATACAGTGTAATTTGAAGTTCTAGTTTATGGGCAGGCATAAGGGTGTTATAAAGAAAATTCAGGACTGGGTTCTTATTATGCCACTTCCAAAAGGATGGGGACGTTAAAACACTGAGGGAGTCTGTATAGATGATCGATGTCTGTATTTTCTTTTCTGTAATGTGTCTCACAGCTAGCAGGATTCCATGGAATTCAACGGTAAATATAATTGTATGTCTGTTCAGTGTTTTGGAAAGTGAAAATTGCGGTCCATGTGCTGCACAGGACACTTGAGCAGACTTAAAAGCATCAGTGTTATATTCATCACAAGTGTACTTCGCCTAAAGTGACATGAAGTGCTGGTGTATGGGAATCATCGTCATCATCATCATCATCAGCCTGATTATACCCACTGCAGGGCGAAGGCCTCTCCCATATCTCTCCACTTAACCCGGTTCTGTGCTAGCTGCATCCACTTGACCCCTGCGAACTTCTTAATCTCATCCGCCCACCTAACTTTCTGCCGCCCCCTGCTACGCTTTCCTTCCCTTGGAATCCAGTTTGTTACCCTCAGCGACCATCGGTTATCCTCTCTTCGCACTACATGTCCTGCCCATGTCCATTTCTTCTTCTTAATTTCCACTAGAATGTCGTTAACTTGCGTTATTTCTCTGACCCACTCTGCACGCTTTCTATCTCTTAATGTTACCCCTACCATTTTTCGTTCCATAGCCCTCTGGGTTGTCCTCAACTTAAGTAGAACTCTCTTGGTTAGCCTCCACGTATGGGAATAGGGGATGCATAATTCCACACTTCAAGAAACGACAGGTCACATTTAACGGTGTTAATTTCACAAGGAGGAACTAAGTTTTTTTATGGAAGTTCTATGAATACTGGTAACCGTGACCTCCAGATCTTCAATATGCGTGGCAACTCAGATTCGATATGGTGGTGTCAGAGATGGTTTTCTTGCGAAAAGTGCTGTGCTAGTTTTGTCGAGCAGGATCCGGCGACATAGATGATCTAGTTGGCATAGTACATTCAAAGCATACGTTACACGAGTAAACTGTCTTCTTCGTTGCAGCGACCATCGGTTCGCCTCGACATAAAGACTAGCAATTGGGCTAGTTCGAAAAGCGCCCGTGACGAGGCGAAGGCCGAGGTGGTGCACGGAATCAAGCAAATTTAGAGCAGAGGATGATGCGGACCCATATACCATCCAGCCATAGTCAATGCGTTATAGAACTAAACTATTCAGAAGGCTCAGAAGGCAGTCGTGATCTGTGCCCCATGAAAGGTGAGAGAGAAGTTTTAGCAGATTCATTGCTTTGAGTCACTTCAGTCGCAACTGTTTTATGTCGGCAGTGAAGAAAAGCTATTCGTCAACAACAACGCCAAGAAATTTATGTTCCTTTTTAGGGGCAAGGCTCCGACCATTAGTGTAATGTTGGGCTCAGGTCTGATGCCACCCTGCTTAAAAAAAGTACACAAACACTTTTTTTCAGAGTTAAATTTAAACCCATTGTTCTCAGCCCAGCTGGACAATTTGTTAACACCTAGCTGAATCTGTCTTTCACAGATGGCCAAGTTGCAAGATTTGAAGTTTATCTGGATGTCATCAACATATACAGGGCAAGAAATGGTTTTTGGTAGCACGCTTTTTAGAGAGTTCATTTTGACTATGAAAAGTGTGCAACTGAGAACACAACCTTGAGGGACACCATTTTCCTGTATGTACTGCTTTGAGTATGCATTGCCCACACGAACTTTGAAGGTCCGTTCAGACAAGTAACTTCGTATTGTATTCAACATGTTCCCTGCGACGCCAAAAGAGAAGAGATCGCAGATGATACCATAACGCGAAGTGGTATCATAGGCTTTTTGAAGATCGAAAAACACAGATAAACAATGTTTTTTGTATGCAAAAGCATCCCTTGCATACGACTCAAATGCAATGAGCTGATCAGCTGTTGACCGCCCAGCTCTAAAACCAGCTTGCTTTTGATGAAGATCATTGTATTCAAGGAAATGTAGAAGGCGACGATTTACCATTTTTTTCAAAAAGCTTGCATAAACGGCTTGTTACCCTATTGAAAAATCCTATATATAGGACCTATTCATATCGGGTTATTGGACATGGGAGTTGCGGGTGTTGAGGGAGTGGTAGGAGTAAAAGGAGTAGTAGGAGTCGCAGGCTATGTGCGTTGTAGAATGGGGTCAGCGCCCCTTGTTGTGCGGCAAATGAGGATGCAGGCTAAAAAGACGTTCAGGTAAATAAAAAAAATGCACGTAAATAAAAAAAATGAAAAAAAAAACTTGCTGCACCACGAATCAAACCATGATTTAACAGATTACACCGCATACCAGCCCAGCACGCTAACCACTACACCACGGCGGCTTT
Source organism: Amblyomma maculatum (assembly GCF_055883805.1). Taxonomy (NCBI): domain Eukaryota; kingdom Metazoa; phylum Arthropoda; class Arachnida; order Ixodida; family Ixodidae; genus Amblyomma; species Amblyomma maculatum. Next base: position 123,980,161 of record NC_139346.1, read on the forward strand.
TTTTTTCTTTATTGCCGACTTTGACATTTGAAAGTGAAATCAGATTACAGTGCATAAAACGCGTAAGCCAGGCTTCGGCAAACACGGATTAAAATTCTCTCAGCGACACCAAAACATCAAGCAAGGTAATCCATTCTGGTGGATCAGGGAGTGCTCGGTAACACTCTCTTAGTGAAACGATACTTTCAACAAAATGCTCGCGAACAGGACGCACGACAAAATCAGCATGTTCAAATTGCATCCTCGTTTTCCATGTTGAGTGCAGGCCCAGAAGCATAATCAAATCATATGGTACATCCTGTGATGTTTCTATCTTCAAGAACCTTATTCCATATGGATCGAGTTGTAACTGTTTCTTAAGCGTGCGCTGTAAAACATCCCAGTGAAATATTGGGTCCCAGCAGTCCAGAAAAACATCCTCTATTGTTTCAGGGTTGGGTTTGGGTTTGTGGGGTTTAACATCCCAAAGCGACTCAGGCTATGAGAGACGCCGTAGTGGAGGACTCCGGAAATTTCGACCACCTGGGGTTCTTTAACGTGCACTGACATCGCACAGCACACGGGCACCTTGCTTTTCGCCACCATTGAAAAGCGGCCGCCGAGGCCGGGATTCGATCCCGCGTCCTTGGGAACAGTAGTCGAGTGCCGTAACCACTGCGCCACCCCGGCGGGACATTGTTTCAGGTTTTTTGCATAAAAAACAATTGGTAGTATAGGGTATGAAGATGCCTTTGCTATGAAGCCATGTCTTAACGGGTAGCGTGTTAGTGTGCAATTTAAAGAAAATGTTTTGACTGAAGATATTACCGGCATTCTTTTAACTATTTTTAAGGACGTCTTGTCCGGAGCCTCCACGGTATGGCAAACAGTACAATGGCTGGGGAAGCATGATGTCAGTGAGGTCTCTATAGAGTTTCTTCTTGGTGACATTGCACAGATATTCATGAGAGAAACGCACATTTAGCAACCTATAAGCAAGCATACCTTCACGCAGATATCCAGTCACGGCACCGCACATATTTTGACATGACGACACCACGAACCCTGGAAGGAGTCTGCTGAGCCTGACTTGAATCACTGTCCGAGAAATGGATTGTTTTGGTCGCGTAGGTAAATAAAGCGCGATACAACCTGGCGCATAAATAAATGCACAAGCCCTAGTCCTCCCTTGTTGGCAGGAAGGAAAAGATTGGTTCGACTTGTTCTCTCCACGGCGGCAGATGGTTTGTAAGCTTATATTTGTCGTTTTCTATTGGGATTTTCTGTTTCGCACTTTGCATCTGTTCCTAAGTGCGGTCGTCCTTCGACGATTGCCCTATAAACACGCTGAACCTTTTTCTTTTCTACCAATACACATAGGCAATATCATCTATCATTGAAAGGTATCAGTGTTTTGCCCGTACACCTCAGAATATGCGAATATGTTACGTACTGGCTATTTTTTCGCCGTGTTACAGCCCATTTTTCTTTCTACTACAGGGATATCTCGTACGGATTTGCTTGTCATATATATATATGACCTTTTAACTTCACATGCTGCCAGCGGAGCAGCGGCGGCAGTATTTTACTTCCCATCACTCATTTTGAATATGCAAACCCTTAAATAAGCATCGCTGTTGATATGCAGCTATCAATGAATGGTTCGATGGGCGGCGACGTGTGTTTTGAGTTATGCTCGAGCATACTTATGTTCATGTGGAAAGGCGAATTTATTCCCTGCACTTCCGTATTGAAAACTCGTCATCAGTTACAGATATGAACGTGCGCCATAAGGTCAGAAGACGTGCAGCGATTTTTGATTGTAAATACCGCATGCGCTCATAGCAGCGCATGCAGAAATCGAAATTCAAAATAAACTTTCATGTTCATTTCATTCAAATTTGAAAAAGGCTTTCTTGTTTTTAATTCTTGATTCAATTTAGCGGGGACACCGCATGCGTATATCAAACTTTGCCTTTTCAAACTTGCGTAAACAAATCCTGATTAAGGAGCCATCATCGAAACATTATGTCGAAACATCAGCGAGATGTTTCGACAAGCAATTGACATTTGTGTGATAATGGCAACGCCACCGGAGGGGTGAGTACTGCCTTGCCTACCTTTCCTTAATACACAATACTGCCTGAGAAAACTTGTGTCTGTTCGGTTAAACTGCGTTTCTTGCAGAGAAACTATGTTTGGTTGGTGTTCAGCGAGGATTTCATATACGTCATCCAGATAGTTTAGGAGTCCTTGACAGTTCCAATAAGTGATGCTTTCGGTAACCACTTTGGTAGGTGTGGAAAGAATATAGAGCAAGATTAAGACTCGCCGCTCTTATCAGGAGACTTAACTGGTGTATGTTGTTTTTATTTGAGTCGCTCAAGTAGGCCCGCCACTCATTGGCGGACTCCCTAGGCACCGCTGACGCGGCGGAGTACATGCTCACCTGCATTGCCTCTGGTGAAGGCATGAAGGCAGGAGATTTTTCAAGAGGAACCAAGTCCCTCTCAGATGTCTTTGGTGTCCCGGACGTCTGGGAGAAAGTGACCTCCGGGATTGCAAAGATTGGTGCAGTCGGTGGCTGCTTAGAGAGGAGTCGGGGTGGGAGCACGTGAGCAGCATTGCACTGCGTGCCCACCGTTACTAGATGCGGCCTGGCCCCTCTGTGGGCTGCGTCAGCATAGGGAGCGGAGGAAAGCATTGTATGCTTTTTTCGCGCCTCTCCGTATGTTATCTCCTCAGTTACCTTTATATTGATTACTTCCTTTTCGGCCTGAGAGGCCGCACAGGACCGTGAGTATGCAGAGTGGGTGCCCTCACAGTTCACACATTTGTAGTCAGTTGCACTGCAGTCATCTGTTGTGTGGTCGTGTGCGCTGCACTTTGCACAGGTAAGGCGTCCTCGGCATGTCTGGTTGCCATGTCCGTACCGCTGGCACTTGAAACACCGGCGGGGGCTTGGTATGTACGGGCTAACATTGCAGCGGATGAATTCCACGTTGATGAATTCACGACGTGTGCTCCGGTTGAAAGTGAGAACAATATGTTTCGTTCTTATTTTCTCGTTCTTTCGCCTGATTGTTATCTTTCGAACCGCAGTTAAACATGGGTTCTGGAGGCCTTTAAGGAGATCCGATTCTGTTTCGTTTAGTAAGTCTCGCCTAGAAATCACTCCCTTGCAGCTGTTAACACTACGGTGAGGCAATACTTGACCGTCAGGGGAGCAAATGTCATTGTTATGAGAAGCTTTTCTGACTGGGTTTTGTCTGATATCGCTATTTGTAGGTCACCAGATCCTAGTTTCTTGGCTTTATAGTTTGCCCCAATGATGGCGTTCAGCGAGATGGCACTCAGAAAAACTGAAAGTTCATTCACAGGTTTAGACTCTGTTATAGAGCGCAGAACAAGAAACTTTGGGAAGTTCTAAATTGGTGCCATGATTTGTGTGACTTCGGTGCGACTCCTTTTCGGAGGTCGATCAAGTTTTTTGATGATTGTTTTTCCATGCAATATGGATGGTCTAAAGGTTTCTAATATTCTGTCGCCTCTGTTCCACCCTTATATGCAGAGGAAAGTCCCGGAGCCCCTCACCTGGTAGACTGGGGGGGAGCCCGTCGGCCGAGGCTTGACCACGATTTCGACCGCCACCGTTCACGGTTTCGTCCCTCCACCTTTCAACCTATCGCCACGGAACGGATTACAGCTTCGATATGGGGGCTCAGGGTCTGTGGTGGCGTTAAGCACCAAGAGCTCATTATACAAGGTGCCCCTGCGGGGGCACCGAATTATAGTTGCCGACGACCAATGTCCACTACGTAAACGTCCTAACCGGGTGTCTCCAATAGAAAGTGACGCCATCTGTCGCCAAATAGCAGAAATGCTCCAGGACGACGTTATCCAACCGTCGAAGAGTCCCTGCGCTTCGCCTGATGTCCTCGTCGCGAAGAAGGATGGAACCTTGTGGTTCTGCGTGATTACAGACGCCTCAACAATGCCACGAAAAAGGATATGTACCCTCTGCCGCGCACAGACAACCCCCTCAATTGCCTTCGCCATGCCACTTACTTTTCTTCACTTGACCTCCGCAGTGGATATTGGCAAATAGAGATTCACGAGCGAGACCTTGAGAAGACCGCTTTTATTACGCCCGAGTTTGTATGAGTTTAAAGTGCTCCCGTTTGGCCTGTGCTCGCCCCCTGCCACATTTCAACGAATGTTGGACACTGTACTCTGGCCTGAAGGGGCAAGGGGCAGTCATGCCTCGTATATTTCGACTACGTTATGATTTTCTCGGACGCGTTCGACGAAGACCTGAAACATTTGCACGCTGTTTTCGAGGCCATCCGATCTGCCGGTGTCTCTCTAAAACCCGAAAAATGCCACTTTGCTTTTAATGAGCTGGAATTTCTCGGTCATATTGTCAGCGGTCTAGGTGTTAGCCCAGACCCACAAAAGACGGTCGCTGTCGCTTCCTTCCCCACATCAGCGCATAAATGAAGCTTGTGTCGATTTCTCGGCCTCTGCGCGTACTCTCGTTGCTTCGTTCACAATTTCTCCCAGATCGCTGAGCCTCTGACCCGCCTGTAAAAAGACGCCGAACCGTTCGTTTCGGGCCCCGACCAGGAAAAAGTTTTCACAGAACTCAAGTCCCGTCTCCAATGTACGCCCATACTTGACCACTTCGACCAAGAGGCCGACATGGAACTGCACACGGATGCCAGTAACGTTGGCCTCGGTGCGGTCCTTGTTCAGTGGCAGGACGGTGCAGACCGCCTCATTGCTTGTGCCAGGCACACTTTGTCCCATTCCGAAGTTAATTATTCAATTACGGAAAAGGAGTGCCTCGCGGTTGTATGGGCAGTCATGAAATTTCGTCCTTACTTGTACGGTGGTGCGTTTCTTTTCCATCACTTTCTTTGTTGGCTGACAAACTGAAAGATCTATCCTGTCGGCTTGCTTGATGGAGCCTTCAGTTGCAGGAATTTGACGTTAGCATAGTGCACAAGTCCGGCAAGAAACACAGTGATGCTGTCTGTCAACACGCCCCTACTCTCTGTCACACGGACGACTACGATGACGATTCCGCTTTCTTCAGTGTTATCAAGACGCCCATCTTAACCCGAAAGCAGCGAGCTGACTCTAAACTTTTGCTCCTCATCAAATACCTCGAGGGAACCGTGTCACTTCCTCCTCAGCTCTTCAGGCGCAGATTGTCGTCATTTTGCATGCGGGATAGTGTGCTCTACAAGAACTACGATCCAACAGAAACTGCTTATTTCCTTGTAGTACCCACAACGCTTCATGACTAAGCTTTTCGTCCGTGCCACGACAACCGTTCTTCCGGCCATCTCGCTTTTTCTCGCACATTGGCACGGATACCCCGAAAGTAGTACTTGTCCAGGCTAGCTGCTGTTGTGCACCGCTACTTCCGTACCTGCCGTGAGTGCCAGCGGCAGAAGGCGCCGTCCATTAAACCAGCTAGACTCCTTCAGCCTATCGATCCCCCAAAATTCCCATTTCAACAGATCGGCATGGACTTACTGGGCCCATTCCCGAAGTCCTCCATGGGTAACATGTATATAGCGGTTGCGACTGACGACCTAAGCCGCTACCGCAGAGAACGTTGCTCATTTCTTCATTCACAACATTGTACTCCGTCACGGTGCACAAACAGTCGTTTTAACTGACAGGAAAACGTCGTTTACGTCGCTACTCACGAGCGAGGTCCTTCGACTCAGTGGCAGCACTCACTGCAAGACAACAGCCCATCATCCTCAAACTAATGGATTGACCGAGGGGCCTAACAATACAATCACTGATATGATTTCCACGTATGTAGATTACATTCATGGGAACTGGGACCGATTCTGCCATACATCACGTTCGCATACAACACTAGGCTCCAAGAAACTGCACGCTTCAATCAATTTCATTTGGTCCATGGACGCGAACTCTTGACTATGCTGAATGTCATGCTTCTTCCGGATTCTGCTCCCTCCACTGTCGGGGGGGGGGGGGGGGGGGGGGCTGATCAATTTATTTGTGACGCAGAAGTCGCACGCCACCTTGCGCGACAGCGAATTTGGCACCAACAAGTACACGAAGCCGAGTGCTACAACCTGCGACACCGAGAGGTGACTTACACGCCCAGTGCGCGACCAAGTCTGGGTATGGAGCCCAATGCGGTTGCGAGGGCGCTCTGAAAAGCTTCAGCGGCGTTACTTTGGACCCTGCGAGGTTCTCCGCCGCATCCGCGCGGTGAACTACGAGGTGCTACCACAAGGCACTGTCCGCTTCTCTCGGCAGCCGAAGTCTGAAATAATTCACGTTAAGCCGTCTTAGGGTCCAAACCAAAGCCAGAGACTCTCCCGTATAACTTAAACCGCTTTTCTATTTTCCTCTACTTTTGCAGCACCGGGTCAATGCCTCATGGGAGGGGGGCAATACCGCACCGCTGTCCATCTGCTGGCGCCACCAAGTGGCCGAATTTCTTGCCACGTGGCTGAGAGTCGTCCTCGTTGGTTTCCAGCTTCGCTTCATCACAATATTAAACAAGGTTTAGCGCTAGCTCTAACACAACAACAGGTCAAAATTATAGTTACAGACTCGAAATAAGCGATTAGAAACTTTGACGCGGGCCGCATTTCGGCCATAGCAGCAAGAGTGTCGGACAGTGGTTCACCACCGGCAGGGCAGGTCGCGCTCATTTGGACACTGGCGCACCAGGGGTTGAGGGGGAACGAGAAAGCGCACGTACTGGCCCGAGGATTAGCTACATTCCGGGATCCCAATGACGACTTATGCGCAACCCCGTAACCCTTGCGCGATGAGGAGCACCTGCAGTTCGACGATGACCTTAACACCTACCAAGATATCCAAACAGATGTCCACTTTGGTCACATTGAACATTACAAACACATACAACATGTAACAATGTTCTCCTGAACAAACTAGCGGAAATTCTGCAACCTTTTCATCTACGACAGAACAGAGAGAGGCCTCAAAAACTGCCTTCATCAACATTACTGTTTAGAATTTTGCTCAATATGCCTCTTCAGTGATGTGAAGAATGTATATTGCATTGTCATTGCTGTTACATGGATTCAAGCTATCTCTAGAAATCTACTGCACAACATACATTGTGCCCAATATGAAACGAAGTGCCATCTTTGATTGCCAATGTAACACATTCTTTATACAGGTTGGTAATGCATTGAGACTATACATTGGGCTCAATATGAAATGAAGTGCCATCCTTAACTGCCAATGTAATATATTCTTTATGCAGGTCGGTAATGCATTGAGACTACATAAGTAGAGTCAGTATAAATGACGTGTGTGTCATATGCAATGCAAATAGTCGTGTAGTCTGTTATCAGATGCTTTGTATTGGAAGGGGGTGCGTGCTTTTGAGGTCATGATGAGAATAAGCAGCACTTTGAGGGCAATATATAGGAGGTGGGTAACTACAGTGTGCATAACAAGTACACATACGCATGCTTCCTGTACTTTGTCCTGATGCCATTTTGCGTAAACTCTAAAAAGCTTGATCCGAGTGCAGTGTAGCGATAGCTTGCGGAAAAAGAAAAGAGGAAACTGCATGAAGAAACAAGAACAAGAATTGCTACCTAGTACAATGGCATTTATTCTTTCCTACTGTCCTTGTCCTTTAGCGGTGTTTTTTCAAGCTCCACAAAACCCATTTTAATCTTAAACGTTTTAAGAGCACGTTAAGCTGACATATTTTCCACTCATCAAATTTTTGTTCTATGAAACACAGTGTTGTAATTATCTTGCACACACTTTCCAGACAGAAATGTCCTTCTTGAGTTGCATAGTTTAAAAACACACAGCCTTGCTGTTTGTGTCATTACCACGACTAAAAAATAAATAGGTGAACATATACAGCAATGCCTCGTTAATATGGACCCTGTTAATAGTATGGACATGTACGACTCATATTACAAAAACATTTTCTGCAGATGAGCCTTGCAATGCCTTTACACTTATTTGACATGGAAGTTTGGTACTTGGACAATAAACAAGAGCCTATTGGAGCCCTGTGACCCATGTATTCTTCAATAATATGCACGGCAATGCTTGCAGATAAAATCGGCACTGTGGTAGCGAGGTTTATATTGTAGAATGTGAGGTCTTTCAAGGCTCTTCTGTTTCAGTAGGAAAGTAAAACAGAATGAATCACATTGGCTGTTACTCTGTGAACCTGCCATCATACCGTTCCACTGTGGACAATATTTTTGTCAACCCATGAACTGTTAGGCACACTGAATCCTTCAAATCACACTGTCTGGCTCCCGAATCACTTCTCACCTAGGCACAGTTTGCTTGCCTCGGAATCACTATGGCGTGGTTTTTGTTGTACTCATGGGGTCTCGTCAGCTACAAAATGAGTAGCGCTTCAGTAGAGTTCTTGAGTGTTTACATGGCCACCACAGTAAATTTGAATTGGCCTTTGCTCACACGGTTCGTAGCTGCCGCCGCATCATCTGTCGACTTTTCTGACGTTTCTAGTATGCCTTCGCTGATTTATTTAGATGTTTCTACGCCCAATTTAAATTGAGCACTGTCGAATGAACGTGCATTTATGGTTCGATGACCGATGAGCACGATTGCTACTATTGATGACGCAGTTTTGCTTTATTGTTTTGTGGGCGCAAGTCAGCCCAATAAAGAGCTATTAGTTGCAAAAGTAGCACGCACCGGTCCCTTTGACGCCAAGGTATATGTGTGCAGTGAGGATAAGAGACGAGAATCTGCAATGGCAACATTCACCAGGCGTTAAGGCCTAAATGCTGAAAGAAACATTCAAAAAGGAATGATATGACGGTTTGGGCAAGTATACAATATGAAAAAAGGCTAAAAAATTATCTAGTGGAGCCTGAATTAGCGCAACACGGGAAAGATTACAATTATGGAAGAGGATCTCTTAATGATTAGCCTCAAACAAATGCAAGCTCTCTTTTGCCTTCCACGACATTCCCCTGATTAGCTTCAAACAAATGCAAGCTCTCTTTCGCCTTCCACCACATTCCCCTAAAGGAAAATTAAAATGAATTATGGGACAGATTTGTTAAAAGCAAATAGAGACTCAAGGCCTTGCCTGAAGAGAAAAACAGCTCACTTACAACCGATTGATTTCTTGGATGCAGTTCAGTGCTGTAACATGCAAGCTAAAGTACGAGGATTTTGGCACGAAACATGTAGAGCTATTGGCGATTGCTATGTGGGGATAGAATGCCAGGGTAATTAGTGCCCAGGATGGCAAGTATTTAGCTGCAGTTTGCCATGTTACTACATGTTTGTTCCACAGGGCTCTCTTTGTGCTGCTGCTTTATGAAATCATCTATGTTGGGTGAATGTAATGTATTTTCATTTCAGAAATGTTTGTGCAATAAAACTCATTATTTTAATCCTACAGTTCCTGAAATCAGTACTTAGCATATTGTATGATGTACTTAAAACAGAAGGTGGCTATGACATTAAAACAACTAAAAAAGGATCATCTGCAGTGTGTTATATTCCAGGTGTCCTAGCTTTAAAAAAATTCGATGTGCCCTAGCCCAGTGAATTAATCCAGCTGCGGGCTGTTGAGAGTTGCCTGGCCTAGGCAGGTGTTTCATTATTTAACCTTATAATGATTAAGGCTATATAGTTAACATTTCAATTACTGGCTTCAAGAACAATTAGTATCAATAAGCAAGTAATAAACTGTCTTCCAAAACAGCTGACAGAAATGTTTGCACGAAGGTGCCTTCTATTTTGTTTTTTTTTTCTCTGCCTTGAACGGCAACAAACTTAATAAATAAAGTGTCTGCATGACAGCAATTCCTCTTCAATGTCCCAAAACGTGGCTCAGACAATGAAATCGGCTTTTGTCTGAAGTGTTTTCCATGGTGTGACTTTGCATGATGTGGGTGAGAGATGTGTGTGAGCAGCTATTCATATGGTAGCTCGATTTGGAAGCCAGCTATGGAAATCATACCATGAAGCAAACATTGTGGGTAGCTGTTTTTCAGCACTATCTACAACTTTAGAACTAATGGTTTGCTCCTGGGGCCGATAAATAAGTCTCTAATTAGTTTTTACTACCTACAGAAAAATCATGGCAAATGGAAAGCCACTGGAGACTAGGGCAATCAACTCTGAATAGTTCTCGGTTGGTTTCACTAGCCTAGACCACTCTACCTAATTTAGGGTTTGATTAAATTTAGCCGGGATACTTGGTATGCATGGTTTGCTGGCATATCTTGTGGTCAGCTTCAAATGAAACAGTCGTGAAGCAGCTGTGGTTTTAACTGATATGGTGGAAGCTGTCTTGTAGTCTCTTATCAGATGCTTTGTACTGGAAGGGGGTGTATGCTTCTGGGATCATGATGAGAATAAGCAGCACTTTGAGGCCCATGGTTTGATTTGGTTTGTGGGATTTAACGCCCCAAAGCAATTTGGGCTACGAGAGATGCCGTAGAGGAGGACTCCAGAAATTGAGACCACCTGGGGTTCTGTAACGTGCACTGATATCGCCAGCACACGGGTGCCTTTCTTTTCGCCTCCATTCAAAAGCGGCTGCCAAGGCCGGGATTCAATCCCGCATTCTTGGGAACAGCAGTCGAGCGCCGTAACCACTGCGCCACCCCAGCGGGGACTTTGAGGCCAATGTATATGAGATGGCTAAGTATAATGTGCAATAGAAGTACACATACACACTGCTTCCTGTACTTTCTCCTGTCGCTACTTTGAGTAAATTCTAAAGGGCTTGATCCCAGGGCACTGTGGGGATAGCTTGTGGGAAAAGAAAAGAGAAAACTGCATGAAGAAACAAGGAGAACAAGAATTGCTACATGGTACAATTGCATTTATCATTTCCTACTGTTCTTGTCCTTTAGCAGTGTTTTTGCCAGCTCCACAAGACCCATTTTAATGTGTTGTGTAAAAGTTTTAAGAGCAAGTTAAGCCGACATATTTTCCGCTGAAGAAATGTTTGTTCCATGAAACACAGTGTTGTAACTATCTTGCACACTTTCCAAAGAGAAATGTCCTTCTTGAGTCGCACAGTTTAAAAACACACAGCCTGGCTGTTTGTGTCATTACTGTAACTAAAAAAGAAATAAGTTCCCATATACAGCTACACCTCGTTAAAATGTATTTTTGTGGCCCATGTATTTTTCATTAAATAAGCACAGCATTAAATAAGCACAGCACAGCACAGCAGCTTTCTAACAAAACTGCCACTGTGGTACCGAGGTTTATATTATAGTGTGTGAGGGCTTCTAGGGCTCTTTGTATTTGCGTAGGAAAGTAAAACAGACTTAATTACATGGCTGCTACTCTGTGAAACTGCCATCATACCGTTCATTGCACTGTGGACAATATTTTTGTGAATTCATGAATTGTAAAGCACACCTTCAGCTCACACACTCAGCTTCCCAAGTCACTCTTTCTTATGTTGAAATAGTTAGCAGTTAGTCACCACTGCAAGGCTTGGCAGCTCATTTGCTAGTCATTGCACAAAATGAATTAAGCTGCCCGCTTAGATTGTAACCATTCTGTTATGACCTTATCCTGCAAAGCGAAGGTAACACTCTGCATAGATGCAAAGCAGAGTAGTGAATCTGTGAATGCAAGCAGCATATCCAATCCAAGCAGAAAAGGAATGAATTCAGGTTAAGTTACATGTGACCTCAGTGTCAACAAGTCAGGTGTTACATCCATGCCTCAGAGCTTTCATAGTGGATCAACATCAGCATTATAGAACCAATACCCATGTGATAATGCTTAACACACGATGAAAAGATAAGGTAATTAATCTTTTGCAAATGTGGTATGACATCATGCACAGTGGTGGCCATACAGCAAATGTAAACTGATATGTGAGAAAACCCAGTTGATCACTTTTCAAGGTGCAAAAAAGTTTAGGCGAGCAGCAAATGTAACAAGGACTAAAAAAATATGTAATGCATCCTACATTGTTGTAAGGTTCATTCACGTACATCATTGATATCACTCAGTAGGAAAGTAATAATGGGCTTCACAGCAAAATGAGAGCAGCAAATAGGCACGGACATGGGCATCGACGACATCTGATTTTGATGCCATCCGAAATATCTCAATTGGTACCCCTTAGCAAAGAAATGCAGTTGAATAGATACTTAATACCAATGAAACTGAGTTGGCATGCAGTCTGGCGAGAGTAGAGCTGTCAAAGCAACAAGTATGGGATGTAATGTGTGCAACTCCATAACAGCATCATGTCAGTATAAAGCCTATATACATCATTTGTCTAAGCAGTTGTCCAATGAACTTAACTCACCCAAAATGGAAGAAAGCAGACTGTAATCACAATAATTTCTTCAATTGTTGTCTTTCTTTTTAACCAAATATGTTTTCATGCTCAACATGCCTTAGGTACACCAAATTGTCCATATCATGAAGTACAGTTGCATATGGTGTGCCTTTTTTTCATAAGCATAACCTCCCGCAATACTGTACTTTTTTTGGCATCGCGTCTAAATGTTTTTTTTTAAAGACCTGATGTGGTGATAAAGTATTTAGCCCATCACATACAGAAGTGTTCAGTCGACCGATTCATCGCACAGATATTTATTGCAGACATAGGTGCACATAGCTAGCAGGAAATAAAAATAAACAGGAAGGTACTCTCAAAGTGACAGCTGCCGTGAAAGTACACAATATTTTCACAGTTTGTACAGTGCCGTCGAGCACCCATATCAGCACAAAGCGTAAACCGCGGAATATAGTGCGATATTAGTAGCTCGAAAGCCGTGCAGCTAACGTCGTCGAAGGGCTCGGCGCTCGCACGGGAAGGGCTTGGCAAGCGCAGCACATACACGGACCGCGATCAACACAGGCGATCGACACATCGCGGAGACAACGTCGTGTGCTCGTTTCTGTTGCGGTCACTGCGACCAGCGGAACGGGTGCCAGACCAGCTGTCACCAAGTTAATTTCAGCATTAGGAAAACACAGTGTGTGACGAACTTTGCAAGCATGGACAGTCCTCTTCCTTGCTAGGTGGCAGTCGCTCAAGTCGTAAACACTTTCGCAACACATGCACGGACACTTTTAGATGCGCTGAGGAGCCGATTCGTGCGCACGAAAATCACCGTGAACTACTGTTGCTGGCTGTCGGCCGTGAAGATCCTCGCGGCTAGCGATAATCACAAACACATTGTGACACCGGTGCTACCTAGTACACTTCGCCGGTTGGAGGATCACTGCCTTCAGCTCAGCGCAGATAACAGTGGCGCATATGATCCGAATTGAGGGGAAATCACAGTCGATAGGAACACTAGTATTAGCAATGCGCGCTAAGTATATTGGTTTTTGCGGCAGAGCAACAACTACCATCTACGCTTCGCTCGTCGCTTCGCTTCACACCGCTGGCGGCCATGTTGCCTGCAAGATAGAGGAGGAGGAGGAGCCAGAGACGTCGCCTACAGCGCAACCAATAGCTGCAGTCCGGTCGCCTTGCTGATCAGCACGTGCGGGCAAAAAGTTGAGATTGAGTCAACTTTTCTGCGGACGAAGGATGCAGGTGTGCGCTATTGTATGCCCCTCCGAACCGGTCGTCTCGGTGCGGCCGCATGCGTGCAGAACGGGTCTCAAAAGCAACCGTACAGCGGCCTTTAAATGTGGCATTGCAGATAGCAGGAACGCTATACAAGGGAAACATATCTCGTGGAATCCCGGGAACAAGTATCGAGCACGCGAGATTTTGACCCGCCGGGGTGGTGCAGTGGTAAGACGCCCGACAACTGTGCCGGAATATTTAGGTTCGAACTCGACCTCGGCGGCTGCGTTTCGATGGAGGCGAAACGATGAGTTGTCCGTGTGTTGTGCGATGTCAGCGCACGTTAAAGATACCCAGGTGGTCGAAATGCCTCTTTCTCTCTTTCTAGTTTCTCTCCCACATTCCTCCCTTCCCTTACGGCGCGGTTGAGGTGTCCACAGAAAACCAATGAGACAGCTACCGCGCTTTTTCCTTCCTATAAAATAATCAGGTGGTCGAAATTACTCCGCAGCCCTCCACTACGGCTCCTCTTTATTTCCACTTTCGGTTCCACCTTCCTTCCTTCCTTCCTTTAAGGCGCGGTTGAGGTGTCCACATAAACCAAGTGAGGCAGTTACTGCGCCTTTCCTTTCCTATAAATAAATCATGCAAAGGCTTCCGCCTTAAAATAAATCGATGAGTTGAGTGGGTGTGCGCACGAGCCACGTGCTGCATACCGAAAGCCGCGCGCTGCGCGCCATCAGAAGCATACCTAGTACCTTCTCCTTTCCGCCTCACATGGCTATAAGCAACGCTCACGCCTCACATCAAACGCATAGCACGAACGCGAGATTAGTTTACCACTAGCTCAAGTTCACAGGCGCAGAACAATTTTTCGATTTTCCCCCTAGCGTTAGCTTAGGTATGCTTAGGTGTGTGAACAGGGAACAGTATTGCACTTTCAGACGCACTGGCCATACGGTCGACTCCCTCAGCATCCCCTCGACTAAGAAGGCGGAGAGCACATGCAGCAGCTGGGCGACATCTTTGGACCTGCGGACCAACCGGGGGCAACGCTCGGGCGCTACGTCAAGCACAACGCTCGGGCTTCCTGCGCCTGAATTCCTGAGAGACGCGGACGCTACATACTTCAGAACGGCGCTGCTACTGCGGTCGCAGGCGGTGATTCCTCGCCTAATACCGACGTTTCCGGGCCCTCAGCTGCGTTAGCAGGTAAGGAGCGTGAATATGGTGGTGTCAACTGTAAAAAGGTGTTCCTACAGGCATGTTGCCTGCCCCATCATAAATGATGATTTACATATGTCTACAGGAGCAATAGAAGCAGGTTTTCTTGCTGCAGTTTCACGAATGGAAAGGGCTTTATCCGCGGCGTTTGAGAATCAGTCAGGTTGCGCGTACACAACCGCGCAGCTAACTGATACAGCAGGATTTTTGCTACCGCTGTCTTTTAACCGGCTTGATAGGGCCACGATCTACCCGTCTATCTGCGCAGCCATCGGAAATAGCGAGAAGTAGTATATATATGGTTTGGTTTTCGGAGTTCAGCTTCCCAAAGCGACTCAGGCTATGAGAGACGCCGTAGTAGAGCACTCCGAGAATTTCGACCACTTGGGGTTCTTTAACGTGCACTGACATCGCAAAGCACAGGGTCTTGCAATATATATATATATATGAGCGAAAAGCAAGGCGCCCGTTTGCTGTGCGATGTCAGCGCACGTTAAAGAACCCCAGGTGGTCGAAATTTCAGGAGTCCTCCACTACGGCCTCTCTCAGAGCCTGAGTTGCTTTGAGACGTTAAACCCCACAAACCATACCAAACCATACCACCCTCTGCAGCCCAAGAATAAAGTTTTAAATAACTTTCGGCACGTCAACCGGAACAGAACGCCTGTCATTTGACAAGTGGACTGGAGTGTCGTACAGCTGCACATAGAAATAGATACCCCACCACAGTTCGTATCTGTCTGCTTAAGCGGACGTATAAACAAATAGCCATGCAAGCCGTGGGACACAAGCTCATTGTTAGAAAATCGTCTACTTGTTCTTTATTTGAGCTGTTTTTGTGCGGCACAGACTGCTCGGACGCTTCATACAAAGATGACGCAAACTTTATGCTGAGATTATCGGTAGGGGTGACCCCAGCGGCAGATTCTCTCGGAATCATTGCGAATGCTGACAGCCGAAATGAGACTATATAGGCACAAAAGTAGCATGCTGCTTTTTGTCGATCGCGAACAATGGTTCATTGTGTTCTTCTCATCACTATACACTCTCACTGCAGTGCATCAGTTGGCTCATTAACAGGAGCAGAGTTTGCATTTTCAGCATGCCACTGAGGTGCGTCTCACCTGTCTATGCGAATAGTTATATATCAATATATTTTGTTACCATAACCCACTTCAATTACCTCTTTCTGGGATCTCTCTCTAAATCCCTTCAGTAATAAGAGCACCTAGCCAGCCATTCTAAACACCGGCATCGGCTTTTCTGCGACACCGTGTCCTTTAAACGCTGTCGAGCTAACTTAATATGACATTGGTTTTGAAGGAAAAAGCTTGTCAGCTAATTCGGTTACTGAGATTGTAATCATTTCAGGTTCTTGGCTACAAAAAGGCAACAAAGAAAATAAATGGTTGCTGTTGGTTTCTGGAGAGTAACCTCCTAAAACGACTCAATCTTATGATGACGTGGCTGTGGAGGGCTCCCGCAATTAGACCACCTTCCTTAACTTGCACTGATATCACACAGAACAGTGGCGTCTGGCTTTCCGTCATTATTGAATAGCGGCTGCACGGCCAGAATATATATTACCAAACAAACTTGTCAAAACGTGGTTCGGTTAGGTGAACAAGATCGCAGACCTAAGCGCAGTGGTTCAGCGCGTGCATCGGTGGAAGCTTGATGTGGTTACCGGCTGAAAGAATGCGAGCATATTTCGCCTGTGCTAACCCTGTGTGAATATTCTGCGCCGCTGAGTGGCGGCGCAATATGTGCACTCCCTAACTGCACAATGCCAAATACGGTGTTTTCCGCGCCATAATAAGCGTTTCCGTGTTCAGGCGCGTACTCAGCCTTGATATTTTCGGTCCGATCGACCTCCGTCTTTTGCGGTTGTCTTAGAGGCGACGGCGTTCCAAGGTCAATGCCTACTCGACCTTCTGTCTAGTAGGCATTTACCTAGTAGGGCTGTGGTACATGCCCATATTGGCGTCTGGGCGCTCAAGAGCAAGTCTTTCACTAGAGATCTGGTCGAGGGCCTTTCGGCAAGTCTTGCAGGAACTAGCAGTGAGAACGGTACCGTTTGAAAAAGCTTATGCAGACGTTTGTACGTGGCCTTAACAAGTTAACAAAATTGACAAATTACTGCAACCCCCGGAAGTAGGATCATAGCTGCGGCCTTTTTTGGCGTAGGCTAAACACCAACGCACCCGGGCACTGCACCAACAATGGATAATAATAGACGCCAAAAATTCGAAATGCCGGAACTCTCGACTCTAGCGTAGAGCCGGTGTTGCTCGCATCGCTAACAAGTCTAATCTTATTTGTGGTCTGAACACTTTCTTTTTGAAAAGCGAAATATTGTATAGTCTCACTTCGTATGTGCTCACCTGAATCGTGCCTTGAACAACTTAACACGAAAGGTGACAAATTGCTGCCGTAGAGGGATATTCTTTCGCTAATTACCTCTGGCCATTGCTACAAGGATTGTATCGTTAAATCGCACGTGTATTTTTACGCGATCAGACTAGCACTTGCGCGACATTTCGCGCTATCGCACACTAATTGCGTCTTTGCATGACGGCACTCGTATTTTTTGAGCACTCGTGCTTCGCTACGTGTTCGGCTGGAAAGAGCACAGCATGAATGTACGGCACCGTGCCACATTTGAGAACAATAGGAACGTGTTGCAGTCCTGTTGTGCAACTTGAGTTTGGCGTATGATGGCCTTAGTTGCCTACGTGCCATAAAACCCAGCACAACACAACATTTATTGGCGCAATTGTTTTTTCGTACACAATATTACGTCACCCTCTATCGCTTAACCCCACTCATTAACCTGTACCACTTCTCAATTACAACTGCTGCGGACACCATTTTGGGGACACGTTCTGCGGACACGGTATGCGGACAGAAATCTGCGAACATAGCGAAGTAATGATTTCGCATTACAAAGAAAAAAGATATAAAACGAAAGCGCGGACTATTCTGAAAAGGCAGTGTTACAAGGGTTGTTGTTGTTTTGGTTGTAGGAAGAAGGAAAAGAAAATTCACGGGCCTGCTACTGGTTCTGTAGCTGAGCCACCTCCGCTGCCTTGTGCGGACAGAAGCGAGCAAATAGAGATGAAAGAAAAAGAAGAGGGAGAGAGAAAGACGAGCGCCGCTACAGCCGTCATCCACCACCTGTTGTGGCTGTAGGAAGACGTAAAACAAAATGCACGGGCCTGCTACTGGTTCTGTAGCTGAGCCACCTCCGCTGCCTCGTGCGGACAGAAGAAAGTAGAGAAGAAAGAAAACCAAGAGGGAAACAAAGACGCGCGCCGATAACAGCCGTCACCACCGCGTATTTGGGTTTGCTCGGTACGGTGGCTCCGCAAGGGACAAAACGACAGAAGAGACGAAGAAAGCGGGCTGTTCCGACTAGCATCTACCACCCCCAGGAGCCGAGCAGCCTAGCGATTAGCGGCGCATGCTTTTTCAATGGGCGTCCGGACCAAGCTACGCTGAAGGCCTGAAACGTGGCGTAGTATTCCTTTCGCAATAAAATTCACGGCTCTGCGAATGGCTCTGTAGCTGAGCCATCTCCGCTGCCTCGTGCAGACAGAAGAGAGAAAGTAGAGAAGGAAAGAAAGAGAAGAGGGAGAGAAAGACGCGCGCCGCAACAGCCCTCATTTACCACCTAAGCGATGGCGGGTGCAATGACGGTATACAACACAGAAACATTCGGTGTTAGGCTAGACCCCGCCGTAATCGGCATTGACCTACCGTCCCAGCCCCGTAGGCCCAGGAAGAGCCCAATAATAATGTTAATAATTTATAATAATGGCATTGTTGTTGCTGTTGTGGATGTAGGAAAAACGAATAGAACATAAAATGGCTTGCTACTGGCTCTGTAGCTAAGCAACCTCCGCTGCCTCGCACAGACAGGAGAGATTTATTTATAGGAAGGGAAAAGCGCGGTAACTGTCTCATTTGTTTTTCTTTGGACACCGCAACCGCACCGTAAGGGAAGGGAGGAAGATGGGAGTGAAAGTGGAAAGAGAGAAAGAGGAGCCGTAGTAGAGGGCTACTGAGTAATTTTGACCACCTGGGGATCTTTAACGTGCGCTCACATCGCACAGTACACGGATGCCTCTTCGTTTCGCCTCCATCGAAACGCAGCCGCCGAGGTTAGGTTCGAACCCGGGTACACCGGCACAGTAGTCGGGCGTCTTACCACTGCACCACCCCGGCGGGGCAGACAGGAGAGAAAGCAGATAAGAAAGAACAAGAAGAGAGAGAGAGAATGACGCGCGTCGCAACAGCCGTCGTCCACTAAGTGGTGGCGGGTGCAATGACGGCCTACAGCAGATAAAGCCTCGGTGCCTGGCTAGCCCCCGCAGCAAGCGGCGATAGCCTACCATCCCACCCCCGTAGGGTCAAGAAGAGCGACCCTCTCCCCCAAGGAAAAATTTGGAGGTGGTTCAGTACGCACTCGTAAAGCGGAAAAGTTTCGTGCTGCGTATTTTCTGCAAACACTGCATAAATAACAGTTTTTACAGTAAAAATAGATAGGTTTATTCATGGCATGGATAAGCTTAGGACTGGTATGTGAAACCTCCAGAAGAGGGAATAAGCGGCCGGTATAAGACGGATTACATAATTAAAATGATGCCTTAAAAAAAATTACCGACCATTACGTTACTTCCTAATGCGAAATTTGAGCGCAGCAAATAAGCTGTTTCACCTTTTCGATAGATTGAGGCAAAGAAATCGAGCAACACATGTATGCGCTATCACAGATTTTTTTTATTTTTCACACGTATTCCTTTAACAAAGACTCCACTAACAGTTCTTGACAGTCATTAAGGAAGCTTTGTGGTCGGAGAAATAGACTGACATATGTTCGACTTGGTACACCAGCGCTTGATTCTCAAAGACGAGGTCTATACAAGTGCCTCGCGAGGTTGTCACAGACATGGGACGCGTTACGAGCGAGAGGAACGGGATGTTCTCCCGCATAAGTGTGAAGAAATTCCTGTTTGTCTTTATGTCAACATTAAAGTCCCCCACTACTAACATCGGTGTGGATCGATGGACGGTTAATACGAGTTGCAGGAAGTGCACGACGTCTTTCGTGAGTGCCGTAAGGGCGAAGTAGGCAGCTACTACCAGCAAGCCGTTGGGCAACTTTGCGGCGCACAGTTCGCCAACTTCATGTGACGTGCCAAACATTTCGGTGGTCGTCTCGCTCATGGCTCAGAAAGAACTGGCAGATAATTTCGCAGTGGCGAACGGCAGCGGCAATTTCGGCTCGGGCGGTGCACATATACAGATCTGCCGCCACCGATCTGGCTCTCTGATTGCCACCGCACAGGGGTTGCATTGGAGGAGCGAAGAAAGGAATTAAGTTCGAGCCGGCGCTTTGACAACCGGAGACTCGCAGGAAGAGGGGGGAGGGGGGCGGCGTGTACACCCAGCGGCAAACGATGGGGGCAGAAGCGCGCACAGCAAGCGGACAACGCGATAAAGGGAGGAGGGAAGAGATAGCAGCGACTGACTGATGCTGCAGACGCCGATAGTGAGTCAACCCCAGCTGCGGAGTTGGTTTCAGGGACAACGCCGCCGATGCGGACGCAAACAATGATACCCTCGCTTCCGCAGCGCCAGGAACCAGGTCTAGCCGTGGGAAGGTGGTCACGTAATCGTCGACGTGCCGGGGCCTACGTGAAATAACCGGCGCGTCGGCAACTGAAGAGCACCCTATCCGCCACACAGGAACAGGGGGGGGACCCTCCCCTCCTCTTTCGGCATGGCGGCGACGGTGTTCTATGCAGTCACGTTATCTTGACTCTCTAGCAGCGTCAGCGGCATCCAGCGGTATCAGTCGGTCGCTGCTAGCGCTGGGGGGATGAAAAGGGGGCGGAGCTGGTTACGAGGCCGACTACGACGCCGACGCCGACGCTAAACCCAGGAACGGACGCCAAAGAGCCCCGCTCTAAAATATGGTGGAAACATTTCAGAGCGTTTAGGGCCAATTTGGGGCTAATTGTGGCCTTTCATGGGCAGCCCCAATTGGGCGTTTCTTATTTTTACCGCATGAAATACAAATATATGGTGCATTTGTCCTCAAATACCCCAAGACATACCCGCGTGGGAGGCATGGAGACAAGCCCACTTTTCAGCCAGGACGCAAACCATTCGGGTTTCGAGTGGGAAGCCGCTCCGCCCGTTCGGGCAAGCCCGTCTTCTATTTGCTTTGGGCCCACATTTGCATTAGATCTGCCCTAAAGTGCCCAGCAAGAACCGATGCGGGCAGAAGGAGGAAGAAGCCCTTTCCTGCACTGCTACAGGCCGTGCAGAAATTATCTACGTTTTTGGGGGCAGCCCCATATTTTCTGGGCTGCTGGGGCAGCCCAGATATTTTCTGCATGAAGCTCACATTGCCATCTGGCCTTCCCTCGAGTACCGCTGAAGGGTTCCATGTAGGCAAGGTGCGGTGAAAGCCGTAATTAGCCCCGCCTCGGCCCATGTGGGACCTATTGCGCTTTCTAGTGGGCAGCCCCAATTATATTAGCCGAGGCTTTTTATTGCGAAAGCAATACTAGTTTCACTTTTCAGCCCTTCGCGTAGCGAGGAGGTAGCGACCATTGACCTTTAGCGTGACCTTTGGCGCGCCGCCAAGCACAGCTGCGCGAAAACAGGGGCCCCAACTCGCGCCCACTCGCGAGGCGGTAGCTACCAAACTTGCCCTAACTCCCGCTCCCTCCGTGAGGGAGAGCTATAGCCGGAGTGACGTCATCCCATCTGCCTCAAAAGCAGGGGCCCCAACTCGCGCCGTCAACTTGCGAGGCGGTAGCTACCAACCGCGGCCTAACTCCCGCTCCTACCACAGCTACCGCCGGGGGTGTAACGTTGGATACTCTAGGCGGTGGCCTTGCGGCAGGTGGAACCAACGCAGTCTCCAGGAATACTTCCATTTCTGCTGGCGTAAAGAATGCCGTTGCAGCCGGTGCCTAAGCGGCAGTTGTATACTATGCCTTAACCTCACCCACAACCAAGTATATCGTCGCAGCCACGGCACTCCTTGCCTCGCTACTAGGTATACATAGAATAACCAGGTAGCACCCCGCAATAAACAATTGTTGAGCCATATGCCGTGGCCAGAGTGAATGAATCACTGCATAACCATAAGCATAACCACAAGCACCACAACTAGCAACACCACCAGCTGAACCTAGGCGTAGCCATAGCTATTGCTTTCGCAATTACCAGGCTTAACCAAGCTAAGCCACTGCCAAATTTTTACCTAAAGCCCAAATTTTCTTTGCATCTGCCTCAAAAATCTCCAAGCGGCACCCTTGAGTGTCAGATGTGGGGGGAATATGTATTCAGTTAGCCCTTTCCATTCCTGTATGATGCCCAGAAAGAAAAAGCATGGGCAAGCCCAAATTGGCCTTGCCCGCTTGATCCCTAAATGGGGCGCACATGTTATTGTGGTTGCCCAAGCCCAACTGGCCGTTGGGGCCCCAGGTGAGCCATGTAATGTGTGCTACTTGTGTAGGCAAACAATAAATTTGAAAAACGATTCGTCCATGTCTTTTACGCGTTCAGAATTGCTCACCTGATCAAGGCCACCGATCGTAAAATCATTGTGGACAAATTCCTAAATATGTCATCAGTAGCAATTCTACGAGGGGCTCCTTCACCATCTGAGGTTTTCATGATCGGGGTTTTGCGGATTTTCTTACACATTTAGGAGCTAGAGACAGCCAGCGCGAGCAGTCTTTGCGTGAATGTTGAAAGACATTGTATGCACCAAATATGATATAGCGATGAAAACTCTCCCCAGTGCAGTACGTCCATGTACTTATCTAACTTGTCTGCTACGATAGGTATCTGTAAAAATGGGTTGTAGAACCCTCGACAACATATTATGTGCATGCGTTGAGAAAGTTCAGCTTTCAGCATGTATTGTCTACTGACTAGAGTTCTCAAAACAGGTATTAACTTTGTCAGTAGACGCAGCAACTGCGGCACCACAAAACAAAAAAGCAAAACTCTACTTCAGTCGCCACGCAGCGCTCACACTTCTATCGTTCTTTCGCACGGTGTTGGTGCCTTTTGTAGCCTCAATACCAAGACAGGGTTTACACTGCAAATAAGACTAGACTAATCATGAGAGTGGGGCCATGTAGTCGAGTTATCTGAACCTTCACATACAGCATCCCGCACATAGCTTTGACGAGCTTAAGGATGCTCCTCATGAACCCAGCCAAATGAAAGTGAGATGTGTGAGCCTTTCTTGCCCTCGAAATAAAGTGAAGGCCACACCCCAAATACGCCTGATTCGAACAAGACCAATTCACTTCCTGCAAGCCGACCCACTTAGGCTACAAATTGAGGGAAACTTTGTACGATTATCGAAAGTGATATGATTCGAACAAGACCAATTCACTTCCTGCAAGCCGACTCACTTAGGCTACAAAATGAGGGAAACTTTGTACGATTATCGGAAGTGATGAAAGATGCTTAATCCTTACCATGAACAATATTTTTGATGACGATGTGCGCAAACCTAAACGACTTTACATGAATCTTGTAGATACGCCAGCCACGGGATGGCTGCCAGACCACTTCCACCAGCCATCCCAGGAGGAGAACAGCGGCTTCGGACATGCAGGCCTTCAAGGTCGCCAGATGCTTTGTATGGGAGACAAAATGCTAGTGCCTCCAGCGCCTTAAGCTCGGCGACATATAGCTGCTCAGTGATACGCAGAGGCCTTCACTTCAGATCCCTCTCCGGGTAAGAATGGGCGCAAAAGAGAGGAGGTTGAGGTGTTTAAATTCTTGCGCTTTGCTTACAGCGACGACTGCGAGAAGGTATAGAATATCATATAGCTATGTGTTATTATGGGGCGTGGTAGAAACCGAAATCGGTTGCCGAGTAGAGATTAGAGTTGCTTGCAGATTTTTGCAGCAGAGGGGAAGAGTGAAAAAAAGAAACGCGAGAGCTTTTGAAGCATTGGTTTTGCGGCCTTCGTCGCTCACATGGTCCGAGAAATGGTCTTTTTCCAAGGCTGAGGTCTTGTTGGCCCGCGCATTGTAGCGGGCAGGGGGACCCTGCTTTTCTCTCGAAGCGGCCGGCTCGTGAGCGCGAGACAATGCTGATGGAGCGGTCGTACGTCTATCATTGTGCACAATGATATGTGTCGCTGTGTCAACTGCTATATTAAGGGAGCAGGCGGAGGAGACGAGCACTTCGGAAAGCTGCTGCTGCGTCCGCATTCAGCAACACCACCACCACTCCATCATTCAATAATACCTGATTTTAAATAAGAGTAAAATTATATATGGGTACTCAGCTTGCTTACGTAGAGTGGTGGGAGTTTGCGATAACATTGTCTCGCAGTTCCAGGCAAGGTAGAACATACGACCCAGGTACATCACGCGGGCTGGCGAGGGAGCCCAGGGCACAGAGATCGCATCAAGCACAAAAACTGTTCTCATCGCGTTTGTAATGAAAGGTGGAACGTGGTATGTAGACTCCAAAAACGCCAGAGATTTCATAGAATAGATGCCGCTGACCCGACGTACGGCACAGTATTGCTCACCGTACCGCGGAGAAGTTTTTCCGGTAGTCCGATAGGCATGGCATCGAACCGATGCCGGAACCAAACCAAAATTTTCGCCTGGAACGGGAATCAAACAGAGCCCGAATTTTTCGGCTATCTTGCAGCAGAACTCGAACAGGAGCAAATCGGAGGAACAGTTCAGAACACGTTCGCTGTAAAGTTCCGACCAACTTTAACTGGCAACTTACCGTAACTATATTTTTCTTTTATCGCTGCTTATAAAGAACTTCTCTCGCTGACTACAATCATATTGAAATCTTTACTTGGATAAAGATGACAAGAAGAAAGGAAAATGTATCACCATATGCACAGCACTAATCTCTGATACGAGTGGTCGCTGCGTAGTGGCGCCGCTCATTGCAGAGCCTAGCTTCCTAGGTGGTGAAATAATACCATATGATTCGTAGGTTGAGTTGCATATTTGTATAACTCAATAAATAACCATGTGCAACTCAAAAAAACGAAATGCCCACCTGCTCAAAATGTGACAAAAATAATTTTATCTTCCCAATGTTCGACGACGTCGCAATGAGTCACTAGGCAGGTGCGTCACAGCTGTATCTTATCCGATGCCACGCCAGATTCAATTTGGTTGCGCGAGACCATATTATAAGCCGATGCTGATGGTGGGAAGAGAGCTTGCTTGTTTGAAATGTCTTTATTTAAAATTGGCCAGGCGGTAAGGGAGGGCTGGAGAGCAACCCATACGTCCTTGACTGCTGCCGTATAAAGACGGGTATTTGCGCGACTGTACCTCGCAATGTTATTCTGAGTAAATTGCGAAATGCTTTATGGCTAGTACAGGCAGAGGAGAGCAGTCTTAGGGGGAGAAAAAACAGAGCACTTCCTAATTATTGAAGTTGTTCGTCCACTCGGGGATGCTGTGAGCTGGCCTTTAGCTACAGAGATTAATAAGGTATAAAAACCCCATGATGCTAGTCAAAAAAAAAAAAAAAGAAAAAAAAAAAAACGAGGAACCTCCAATTAATTGTGTAACCTGTGGTTTCTCCGCTCTGCTGCGTCGTAAGAGTAGAGCGCCGGCTACGACGCAGGAAGTGCGTGATGTGTTGTGCGTGCCCAGCCGTCATGCGATCCTGCCAGAATGAGAGCGACGTGCCGTGTCGGGTTTATTGTTCTACAACCAAGTTGAGCCATACACATGTGACGACAAACAATGGATGGACTAATCTATGAATAATTAGCTTTTAAAATACCGGAACAGTAAAGAAAACTGAGGTATGAAAATTGATCAAAATTACATCTGAAGTCTCTTTTCTTTCGGAATCCGTTTTAGCTGGTTCAGGCCGTGTCGAACTAATTGACACCGGAGCGGATTGAGTTTCTGGAGCCGAAAGCAAATCCAATTCCAAAAGGCGTGAACTCGATCCCAAGCCGAACACGAAAAAAATCCCGGTTTGGCACCCTGCCGATAGGGCGCGATGACGTCTGCGCACGACAAGAGAAAAGGAGACCATCGTGATTGCTGGATGCCTATGCGAGGCTTTCTAGGCGGGAATGGAATAGCGGGCGAACATGGTCATCACGTGTACTGGTATTCAAGACGTATTCAGAAGGTTCAGCAGCAGACGTAGAATGCGGCGAGTCGACAGGGATTCAGAACTCGTGCCCGTGCAAAACGCACAAGGAACAACCGCAAATCTATGATGCAAGCGCGTGTAGTGCGTTGGAGCGCAATACCGCGCTCACAGCGGTCCGATGAAACGTATGTAGCAAGCGTTTAGGTGAGGAAGAAGAGTTGAGGCGGTCCGTAAGAGCCTCAGTTTTTTAATGGTAGGCAGTGGTAAGGGAGTGATTAGCGCTAGCAGGCGGACGAGGCATCGCCATTGTGGACGCAGTCCTTCAAAGTATGGGCAGGGCGTGTGGTGTGGTTACTGAGATAAATTTCCGAGAACTGTTGTAAAGGTTCGCGAAGCTGAAACTGGCAGTTGGGCTTGATGGAGATCGGTAGATATTATGGGCGAGCTGGAGCCTCCGAAAGTGCTGTTGGTGCTGAAGAGATTAATTTGTTTGCCGCCACATGCAGTGGCTTTGCACAAAGCAATTAGGAATAGCAAAAATACGACCACACAAGTACTGCAACACAGGATCACTGCAGGAGAAAGTCAGGAGAAATGCGTTCTCCTTCATTGTAGCGGAGATGTGGGACATCGCATTGTTGTCGATCTGCAGTCAAGGATGGGTGCAACTCTATCTGTAAACGGCCGATAGTTAATGGACTTTTGTCGTATTGCCTGCTGTAGAACCGCGCTATCATGGACGCCCTCTTTCTGCGAAGCGAATGACATTCCACGGTATAACCGTGGCCCACGGCTATGGCCCTGAAGAGTTCATAGCCAGGCTGTGTGGCGTTAGAGACAGTGAAGTTTCATGCTGCTTGATATGTAGGAAGTGCGAGTGCGGCTGTTGTTCCGTGTGTAGTTCCAAAAGGGATTGTGGCTGAAAGCATAAGACGCTTTATGTTGGTGTGGATGCTTGCTTTTATGGCCCGGCTAATACTTTGCTGTAGTCTTTCAAAAATGAACTACTCTATGTGTGCCGTTCTTTTTGGCGAAAGTATTTTAGCATCATTGAACGAAATGTCCTTTGCCAGAGTTGTACGCAATATCTTTCATATTCCACGGGATTCATCGACACTAGTCCTTGTCTAATTTTCCTGCCATCTGCAGTGCCACATTTCAATGCGCTGCAAAAAACGCCACGTGTCATGAGCGATGGTGTACCGTCCAAACACGGCAGAGAAAGTGTGATAGATACTGCGCCCTTACTTTCCATGAAATCAATTATAATTATATATATCACTTCAACGAACGCTGATCAGAGGCAAATGACAGGATAGGCAGGGTAGGCTTTCGCCATTCTCCTCTTAAGAGACATTTAAGAGACCATCTAGCTTGTTCTAAGATGCGGCATGAAATTTCAGAATGTCATGAGAGTAGGAGGAGGACAAAACATATATTGACACAAGGGTATTCGGGACCCCCTGGTCCCCGCACGACCAACCGCACTCAAACGTACACATTGAATATGTCTGGAGCATACGAAGTGTAGCGGAGCTACACGACCCAGCCTTCAATTTATCTATTTCATTTTGAGACAATTGCGATAATTGTGGGTAATTGCGAGGGGCCCTGTCTGTCAGCATTGTAATTTCTTTCGTGCAGTTCTGCTTTGGACGCTAATATGTAACATTTTTCCAAAGGCCCCCTTCGCTCCGAGAAAACTTCTAGAGAGCACTTTGGACCACTAAAATTGCGGTGGCTTTAGGCTTGTGGTGGCCTTAAATGTGGTGGGTTTAAAATTGTGGTGGCTTAAATGTCTCTAAAGAGGAGAATGGCGAAAGCCTACACTTCCTATCCTATAATTTGCCTCGCATTGTTAGCTTCTTGTTGGCATTCGTTGCAGTGCTACATATAATTGGTTTACAGGAAAGGAAAGGTGCAATATCTATCACTTTCTCCGGCAATTCTGTTTGGACGGTACACCATCGCTCCGGTCGCGTGGCGTTCCTTGTCGTGCGTTCAAGTGTGGCATTGTAGATAGCAAGGACGCACCCGGTCTCGGCCAATCAAAACGCCGCAAAAGAGTGAAACACTTTGACCAGAACAGCATGACCCATTAAGGGCTTTCGCCTATTGTTTTCTTAACACGAAAGCATTACTTCGCTATGTTAAGATTTCTCTCCGCAGACACTTCCGCAGACTGTGTCCGCAGACCGCGTCCGCAAAATCGTGTCCGCAGCAGTTGCAGGTGATTGAGAAGCGATAGAGGTTAATGAGTTGTGTCCATCGATAGAGTCTGACGTAAGGTTGCTGCAGAAAAAGTAATTAGGCCAATGAGTTGATTACATAATTAATTAGAATAACCATTTCACAGGAAAGGAAAGGCGCAGTATCTGTCACACTTGCTCTGTGGACACCTGAACCGCGCCGTAAGGGAAGGGAGGAAGGGGAATGTGAAAGCTGAAGGAGAGAAACGGGTGCCATAGTGGATATGACGTCAAGGATAATCGTCACGCAATCAGAACTAGAGCAAAAAAAGGGAAATGGAAGGGATTGGCGCGTAATTTGACAGTACCAAAGACTAAAAGCGTTAACAAGAAGTGAATGAGTATGAGGTAGAGGATGTGACGTCACGCAACCGGAGGTAGAGCCGAAAAAGGTCAAAGGAAGAGATTGGCGCGCAATTTGAAAGTACCGAAGACTAAAATTGGCAAACAAGTGAATTAAGCTACTAGAAGCAACCAGAAGCTACCAACAGCCGCATTCGTTCGTGCTTTCTCATTACGCCAATGTCAGTGCACTTTAAAGAACCGTTAAACCCCACAAACCAACCAACCAACGAATGTAGATTCTGCAGTGTTCTTTATTGTTGTGGCTGTAGGAAGAAGAAAAAAGAAAATACACAGGCCTGCTACTGGCTCTGTAGCTGAGCCACCTCCGCGGCCTCGTACGAACTGAAGCGAAAAGAGAAGAAAGAAAAAGAAGAGAGAGAGAAAAAGGTGTGCGCTGTAACAACCGTCGGCCATCGCCGAAGCGGTGGCGGGTGCAATGGCGGCCTACAACAGATAAATATTCTGTGGCAGGCTAGCCCTCGCCGCAAGCTAGGGTGACTTACCTGCCCAAGTCCCATTAGTGCCAGGATCACACCCTCCAAGCCAAACAAGAGACTCGAACTTGCTTTTGCCTTAAAATACACGGGCCTGATACTGGCTCTGTAGTTGAGCCACCCCCCCCCCCCTTACTCGTGCGACATGAGAGAATGTAGAGAAGAGAACAAGCAGGGAGAGAAAGACGCGCACCTCAACCGCCCACCACCCAAGCGGTGGCGGGTGCAATGACGGCCTGCAAGAAAAAAATTTGGTGACAGGCTAACCCCCACCGCAAGAGGCGTTAAGTCCAACACCCTCTTGACTAAGGCCCCTCCACGGATGCCGTGACGTCACGCCAGTTGACCCAGCCACCCCGGATGCTGCTTTCCGCCGCCTGGCGTTCGCGCTGAATCTGTCGCGAGTGCTTGTTATTGTGATACTTGTAAACCGCGTTCTAAAATAGAGTCGCAAATGCGTTTATACAAATAATTTTATTGGCAGGGAGGGTTGGAAGCGGTTAATTTAATTTTTGCTTAACGTATTTATCTTTTTGTACACGGCTTTTTTGCGCTGCGTTTTGAATATGATCGTTTCTCATTTTACAAAAGTTGTTCAAAGTAACGTTTGTTGTGGCACGCATTACATGCCGCACCCGAGTTTCTGATGTGTGACCATTTTTATAGGTTTCCAAGGCAACATCTCGCAAAAATGAAATGCCTACGGAGCTAGCCTGCCACCGGATTTGTATCTTGTAGGCCGTCATTGCACCCGCCACCACTTTGGTGGTGGACAACGGCATGGCCTTACGGGGCTGGGACTGGTTGAAGTAAGCTGGGCAGTTCGGGTAAATAGATGGTACAGCATTGGACACTAGATGAACCCTGTCACTGTCAACTGTCAGTCTTTCCTGTTAAGCATCAAATAGCGATAGCTTCTTCATTAGGTCTTTCTCTTGGAAGTGAAGTTCACAAACTCTCGCAAGGTATGAAAAGTATGTAGTCACGTATTGCCGGTATATGGACACACTATTACATAATTAGCGTGTTATTAACCAGTCCAGCAGAGTAATGCATACTTCTGTTCGTTATCGCTACCATGGTCAAAGTTCACTAAGGCTGCCAGTCTTTTCATGTCAAACATTATTTAGGCGCTTCCTGACCTGGTCGAGCATGCGGGACGCATCCTTTGGAAACGCGAGAACACGCACCTTGGGACCAGTGTCATAGTTAACGCGAAACCCGGGAATACACCGCCCTATGTTACACCACGTCAAGCGTAGTCTTCTGCGCAATGCCATATACTCGTTTCAAGCAACGGTGATGCTGGTCACAGTTCAATATTTTGCATGTACTGATACATGCAAAAATGCATGCACACGACTGAAAGCACACTTGAGCGCACGAAAGCAACCGAAAAATAACGTCCACGCGGAGCTGTGCAGCACCAAACCTAAGCAAGCGAGAAGGCAGCAGCGACTAAAAAGCTGGTATTGAGTGGCTCAAACATTTTCGCTCGAACCTGTTTTCTCAAGCTTTCTCGAAAGGCTTTCTCGAGCCTTTATTGGCTCCTACTGTTGTTGTTGTGACTGTAGGAAGAAGGAAAAGAAAATGCACAGGCCTGCTACTGGCTCTATTGCTGAGCTACCTCCGCTGCCTCGTGCAGACAGAAGAGAAAATAGCGATGAAAGAAAAGAGGGAGAGAAAAACGCGCACCGCAACAACAGCCGTCTTCCACCACCGAAGCGGTGGCGGGTGCAATAAAGGCCTACAACAGATAAAAATTCGGTAGCAGGCAAGCCCCCACCGCAAGAGGTGGTGACCTATTTGTCCCAGCGCCTTGGCTCATGCTGTCGTCGAAAAAAAAAAAGCTGTCCGGTCGAGCGGCGCACCTGATTGGTCGACAGAAAAGTGACACCATCAGCCCTCAAAATCGAAGCGACCAACCAGAAGTCTCATTTTGCCTAGCGTTCCTGCCACTTCAGTCCCACACTTGCACGCGAGCCAAGCGCTGGTGTTGTCCAAATGCCATCGGTGTTGAAAGAAAGGGGCAACTAGTGTGACGTAGACGGCTGGAGAGAGGAGGATGTGAGTAGGCCTTGTAAATGTCCAGAAGGTTTTGACCAGTCCCAGCCCCGTAGGGCCAGGAATATGAGGCAGAAGTCATTGTAGCACAGTGGATTGCAGCCCTCCACTACGGCACCTATATCTCCCTCTCTTCTTTCGCTCCCGCCTTCCTCCCTTCTTTTGCGGCATGGTACATGTGTTCGCGGAGGATTGTAAGATACTACGCCTTTTCTATCCTGTAAATGAATTGCAAATGCTCCTGATGCCTGCTGTACCAACGCCTCCTAGACATCTGAGTCTAATGCTGTTTGCTGTTAGGTGAGGCGTTCGAGGAGGCGGCAAATGAAAGGTCCCGCACGGACGCCTGGATAACAAGCCCGGTGGGCTCAGCTTTGTGTATACATGAATCGCCTGGTGACGTATGTCATGTCGTGACGGTACATCGCGCGGCCCTCGTTGATTGATTTATAGGAAGGGATAAGGCGCGGTAACTGTCTCACTTGTTGCGCGCCCCTCGTTGAACACAGCCATCATTAACGAAAAGCAAGGCGCCCGTGTGCTGTGCGATGTTGGCGCACGTTAAAGATTCCCAGGTGGTGTAAATTACTACGTAGCCCTCCACTATGGCTCCCATTTCTCTTTCTACTTTCACTCCCACCTTCCTCCCTTCCCTTACGGCGCGGTTGAGGCGTCCACAGAAAACAAGTGCGACAGTTACCGTTCCTTTCCCTTCCTATAAATAAATCAGTTTTCTATAAGTATTCGCTTACATTAAAGGCGAGGCGCTGTATCTGGCACTCGCGGAATCCCGCTATCATCTTCATAGTAAACATGAGGAATAGTGTCTACGAAGAGGCGTCGTGTGCTGTGCGATGTCAGCGCACGTTAAAGATCCCCAGGTGGTCGAAATTACTCCGTAGCCCTCCACTACGGCTCCTCTTTCTCTCTTTCCACTTTCACTCCCATCTTCCTCCTTCCCTTACGGCGCGGTTGCGGTGTCCACAGAAAAACAAGTGAGACAGTTACCGCGCCTTTCCCTTCCTATAAATAAATCAGTTTAAATCAGGAATAGTGTTTCGCGATCCGAGGCGTGGCGCAGTTGGTAAAGCGGTGGGCTGGAGATCCAGGCGATGGAGATTTAATTCCCGGTGGAGACAAAGTTTAATAATTTTTAACTCTCACTCTCGAAAGTGTCGCAATCTTCTCTCTAGAACAATGAGGCGATAAAGGCTTTTGCCTTAATAATGGGCGTAGCAAAAGTGCCTTCTGCCGGTTGTGTGGGAATAGCCGAACTTGTTGTAGGCAGTGTATTGCCGGTCGCTCGTCAACGATAAAAAGCCTCTCGCTCATTTTCTCCGTTTGGTGCAGTATAGGGGACCCAGGGTGGCGCTGTGGGCGCCAGTGAACAGCGCCCCCTCCGTCCAGCGCCATATAATCGGTCGGGCAGACTGAATAGCTCGCCTGTAGACTTTCGTGTCTTTGGAGCCTCTGCACGCGGGAGCAGCTTGCTTTGAGCGCGCTCGCGTTCTTTGTCGCTCGCGTTGTTGAAAAAGCTGCTTGCGCGCGCGCGCGCCCTGACCGCAATCTACTCGTTTTGCGCTTGCTTGCATTTCCGTGCTGAAAGAAAGCTGTCATGCACGCGCGCGCTTCTGCTCGTACGTTTCAAACTCGCGCTTGGACGAAGTGGTGTTTGAAGCGAGTGTGCAGCAATGTACACGCTTCGATGTGGTTTAAGAAAATAGCAGACAGCGGTGGCTATTTTCACAGCACAAATGTCAAAAAGGGAGAGCTGTTAGTCAGCCATGTGCATTCTGTTATAGAATGATAGATTATAGAATTACAGATTATAGAAGATAAGCTGTTATCTTGAAGGCTAAGTGTGTGTCGTAGGTCAGCGACCACATCGCTTACGACGTAGGATTTGAGTCAAGTATTTAATCTTTATTATACCCATTTCATTATGGCCCAGATTGTAAGGCGCATGCAACCATTCCATGCGCTGTTTGCTTTAATATCTGAAGAGCTTGCAGATGTAATCTAGTTGGTGCATATGAACTTAATAAGAGATACGTGGGTTCGTTCGCATCTTAGGCGCACTTTTCGGTATATGCCGATATGCTAATTTTGATGCCGATTGTCGTGCAATTGCATACTCAGAACATTTTATACGCAGCTTCCACCTGAATAGAATGTGCATTCACATGTATACAAAGAAACATCAACTCTTCTGCTGCAAACAAAATATTTTCGCGCTTTAATTTTCGTGAATCGGATTCAGCTCCTAATAATTGGTCCCGCAATTAATCGAGTAATTTCAATTCCACAGAGTAAATGAGACAATTGTGGACAATATCTAGAAAAACAAATTTTCGCTGCGTGGTCATTACTTCATTGCTCCTATAGCTTTTATATTGGTATATAACTGTTTTATTCCATCACTCGCCCCGCCGCTTGATCCCGGCTGTCGTTCGCTGGAGGCGAACTGCAAGGAGGTCTTTAGAAATATACGTTCCCGTTAAATAACCACGAAAGGGAGGGGGGTTGAAATTTTTACAGGTCTCCAATACAGCGCCCCTCGTAGCCTTGTCGCGCTGAGGTGTACGTTAAACACTACATAACTAAACGAACATGTTCACTCAATTGTATCCTTGCTTACAGGTCATTTTATATATTGCCTTGGAGCTTCAGTGTCTGCTTTCTAAAGAAGAAACAATTTGCGTCTGAGCATGAGTTACGAGGCAGCATATCCTTGTTCTCTTTTGTTAGTTTTGCTCCTTATGTCGTGGGTTCGAAATGAATCAAACAGCCCGCCTCTGTTATGTGACATGTTTCTTTGCAGCTAGCATGGACATGCTCTGAAAAGCGCCAGCTTGCGATTTCCCGCGCTAAGTGTACCTGCGAGGCAGGAATTCAGGGGCGCTGCAAGTATGTTGCTGCTGTGTGCTGTTTCATAAACTCCCACGAAGATGAGTCCTGCGCCTGACACAACAATGGGGCAAACCCAGCGGCGAAAATCCGAAGCCCTCTTTAGAGAGCATCTGGGCCTTAATGAAACGGGTATAATAAAAAAATTGCCCACGATTACGTTCCTTCCTAATGCGAAATTTGAGCGCAGCTCATCAGCTGTTTCACCTTTTCGATAAATTGCGGCAAATATTTCGAGCAAGACACGTATGTACAATTACATACAACTTTTATTAACTTTTCACACGTCTTGCTTCAAGAAACACTCCACTAACAGTTCTTGGCTGCCATGAAAGAAGCTTTGTGGTCGGAGAAATGGAGCGCAATTGAGTTATCGGGAGGTTGCGGGAGGCAGCGTGTGGCTCCATAGGAACGTTGAGCAACGAACAGGTAGCAGCAATTGACTGATGCCGCTGACGCCGCTAGCGAGTGAGAACGACTTGCACAGTGATCCGCTGAGAGCACCTTCGCCTCCACACAGGAAGAGGGGGGGGGGGGGAACCCCTCCTTCTCTTTCTGCATGGCGACGACGGCATTGGATGGTGTTGTTGTTGTTGTACCCGCCGGGGTGGTGCAGTGGTAAGACGCCTGACTACTGTGCCGGAGTACTCGGGTTCGAACCCGACCTCGGCGGCTGCGTTTCGATGGAGGCGAAACGAAGAGACGTCCGTGTGCTGTGCGATGTCAGCGCACGTTAAAGATCCCCAGGTAGTCGAAATTACTCCGTAGGCCTCCACTACGGCTCCTCTTTCTCTCTTTCCACTTTCACTCCCACCTTCCTCCCTTCCCTTACGGCGCGGTTGCGGTGTCCACAGAAAACAAGTGACACAGTTATCGCGCCTTTTCCCTTCCTATAAATAAAAGTTTTAAAATGGTGCTGTACGCAGCACTATATAGCAGCGCGTTGTCTTTACTCGCTAGAGGCATCAGCGGCATCAGTCAGTCGCTGCCAGTGCTGCTTCCGGCGACCATCCCTAACCCCCCCACCCCCGCTCCTTTCCTAGTGTTCTCCGATCGCCGCGCGCGCTCCTGCCCCCATCGTTCGCCGCTG
This sequence comes from Amblyomma maculatum, assembly GCF_055883805.1. Taxonomy (NCBI): domain Eukaryota; kingdom Metazoa; phylum Arthropoda; class Arachnida; order Ixodida; family Ixodidae; genus Amblyomma; species Amblyomma maculatum. Next base: position 124,015,211 of record NC_139346.1, read on the forward strand.
AGTGTACCCCCCGCTTCCTGCGAGGCTTCGGTTGCTAAAGCGCCGGCTCGCATGGGGGGGGCTGAAAGGGGAGCGGTACTGGTTACGAGGCCTACGCCGACGCCGCCGTGAAACCCAGGAATGGGCGCCAAAGAGCTGCGCTCTAAAATGGAATACTTGCCTCAAATCCCACGTCCTACACGACGTGGTTGGTCGCTGACGACCTGCGACACACACTTAGCCTTCACTATAACAGCGTTGTCTAATACAATCTGCTCAACAGAATGCACATGACTAACAGCTCTCCCTTATCGAAGTGTGATCATTGCGGCACACACGCTTTTAATACCACTTCGTAAAAGCGCGAGTTGAAAAGCAGAAGCAGGAGCGCGCGCGCGCATGTCAGCTTTCTTTTAGCAGGAAATCCAAGCGCGCGCAAAGCGAGTAGACTTCTCCCAGGGCGCGCGAGCGCGCAAGCAGCTTGCAAAACACCGCGAGCGACAAAGAACGCGATGTGCTTCCGCGTGCAAAGCCGCAAAGACACGAGTCTACAGGCTAGATGTTGCGACAGCCAGCAACACAACAATACACTCCACACATTTCGAGCGTCGCGGAACCACTCTAGCCATGTTTTAAACTCAGCTGTGACACCTGTTTGCATGCCTGCGAAGCCACGCGGCGGGCTGGCGCGAGCAGCACACGAAGACGCCAGAACACGTTCGTTCAAGCGCCGCATCAGCGCCGCGCCCAACTAACGCTTCAAAGTTTTGCCGCTTGCGGAGGAGCGCGCGCTGCAGTCGCGCCGCCAAACTTGAGGTTGGGTTCCCTAAAAAGGAAGCGATATTCATGACATGATTGTTACACTTTTCTTCAGGGCCGTTATGCTCGTCGAGATCAGCGAGTGGAGCGAATGGGTTGGTGCATAGGAGAAGCAGCAACACCTTTGGAGCCATGAAAACGCCAGCCGCATTCCGTTTCGGAGTCCATGGCGTTCATGTGCAGACTAAAGTTTCCAGAGCCTGGAGGTCGACGCCTTCGGGAACGTCGTCTGGTGGTTCGGAGTGGTCCGCCGAGGCCAATACAAGCACGGAACAAAGAGCACTCCGATGCCCGATTATCTGTTAACGGGGATTTTGATGCTATTTATTGCGTTAATAAATAAGTTGTTAGCGATGTCCTTTGTTCTGTGCCATCTTTTCTTCTGCGGCTGTCTTAAAACGAACGCCTTACTAGCCGATGTCGCTTGTAAAAATATTGCCCACGATTACAAAATTTGAGCGCAGCTCATCAGCTGTTTCACCTTTTCGATAGATTGAGTCAAAGATTTCGAGCAAACACGTATGTACAATTACAGACTTCTTTTAATTTGTCACACACATTCCATCAAGAAGCACGCCACTTAAGTTCTTGGACAACTGTTTTCAAGGACGCGGGATGGAATCCCGGCCTCGGCGGCCGCTTTCTGATGGCGGCAAAAACCAAGGTGCCTGTGTGCTGTGCGATGTCAACGCCCGTTAAAGAACCACAAGTGGTCGAATTTTCCGGAGTTCTCCACTACGGCGTCTCTCATGGCCGAGTCGCTTTGGGACGTTAAACCCCATAAACTAACTGGTTCTGGAAGAAGCGAAGAGAAGTGTCTTCCTGCTAAGGTGGCTTCATCGCTCCTCTGAAAATTCTTGCCGTCCTTATAAGCACCTGTCCTGTCTCCGGAGAAGCGGATCTTCTATTTCCGAGGAAGCTCCAGACGTCCTCTCCGCGTCAGGTTGCGAGACCTCCGGCGCATGCTACTCATGCATGATTGCAGCTCAGGTCTGCACGGAGGCTAGGCCTAGTGCTGCCGCTGCCACGCTGGCAGAGGTAGCTTCGCCGGAGTTGCTCGCTGCAACTCCTGCCCCGCCGTTGACACCTCAACCTAACCATCGGCCTCAGGTCCAGCTTGGTGCTCCCGGTTCTTAAGCACCAGCGCCCATTCAGCCTTCCCAAAATGGACAACAGCCCGCAAGTGAACTGTTCTTTGGGCGGAGCACGGCTATGGCCACCCAGCTAACACGACGAGGTGCACATCCAACAGTGCGACCTGAAGAGACAAGCTCTCCAATGGACCTATCGGCTCCAACATCCGTATCAACGAGCACCTGTGCCCCTCACAAGCGTCCTTCGGATGATAATCAACCGAATTCGTCCTCGGCAAGTGGTAGTTATCAAGGAAAGCGCTCCTGTTTAGCTATCGAAAACCAGGTTGCATCTACACCGGGATCGTCATCTTATAAAGTGGCGATTAAATCTCTGGCCAACAAAAGCCTCACCGATATACCAAACAGGATCATTCAGGCCAACTTGGACGCGTGTCTCGGAACCAGAGGTTTTCGGGGCTTCACGGCAAGGAAGAAGTCAAACACTATAGCTGCGTGGCTCCCGACACTTACTGCGGTGGAACGTGTCCAAACGCTTAGTTATATTTCAGTCACAAGTGAGATCTCAGTGCCTGTGCAAGTGTATCTAGTTGAAGGCTCCGACTTGCAGCGTTGCGTCGTTTACAACGTCGACATAAACGAAGATCAAACCACCCTTCAACGTGAACTATACTGCCCAACGCACCGAGTCATACAGTCCCGACACATAGGAAAGGGGCGTTCCTGCATGATCACCTTGCAAGGCCCTCCGACACTCCCAGCCTGTCTGTAATACTACGGCTGCATATTAAGGCCACGGCCGTATAAACCGAGTGTGGTTTACTGTTATAAGTGTTCCGGGGCTGGGCCCATGCGCAAATCTTGCCCCTTTGCTACTGCCGATGAAGGTGCATCTGAAGGAAAAGTTACGCACCGATGCGGCCTCTGCAAATCGGAAGGCCACGACATAACATATCCAAGTTGTCCGACAAAGCAAAAGCCAACGCAGAAGGCTCGTCTTCAGAACACTAAGCGTTGGTCAATAGAGGACATGACACCGGTGCAGACATCCAATCGCTTTGCAGCTCTCCAGTGGGATGATGACGAGTGGCCAGAGCTTCCTGAGCCCGCTTCGAATGCACCTCCAGCTAAGACAAAGTCTAATGATACGGTGCTCAAGAAACGCCGTCGACAACAGCCAATACAGCAGCGTACTGTTCTAAGAGGAATGTACGGCTGTAGTGGATGAGCAAATCAATCGTCTCTTAGCAGAGGTCTCCAAGCTCCGACAACACCGCGAAATGCTTGCGCGACGTTGGCGAGCTGCAGAAGTAACCGCCAAATCTAGTAATTGCCCAACACTGCCGCCTTCATCCCGCGCAACAGGGCCATTTGCTGCCTCTTCCCAGAGTACCACAACGCCCAATGATAACTCTGCAGCATCGCTGCTCCGCTATATGGTCAACCAGTTGTCCAACCTGACATCTGTGATACCACAGCGCTTGGACTAGCACACAAAAATGGCGAAATCCGGTCGTCCTGGTGTACTACAGTGGAGCTGCTTCTATTCCTGGCTTCAGCGGCTATGTGTCTCCTTCAATGACCGACCGTCGCGTGCAGACTGCTTCTCCCCCGGGAAAGGCGGCAATATATGTTGAAACACGTATTCCTCATGTACGCCTTTCTCTCGAAAACTGGTGCACGTTATACCAATAGGTAGTAGCAGTTGCTGCGGAATTTCTGAAAGGAACCGTTGTTCTTGTTTCTTTTTGTTGTTCGACCAGCTGGAGGCGCCTCTTCTCGTATTAATCTTGGCTGGTTATTAAGTGTTCGTCGGCAATACCCCGGGTGTCAAACTTTAGTCGGAGGCGACTTTAACACCCCTCACCCAGATTGGGGGTATCCGACTGCAAGCCCTCGTGGTAGGCGTGTGCGGGACGCCTTCACTGATGCCCTGTTTGTTCTGCTTAATCACCCTGGGACAGGAACACGGCCTGTGCGTCACATACGTAGTGCTGCCTATGCTTGAGACTTGACTGGTGGTTGAGCGCAGGAACTCCCTCATGGCACATGGAGCCGGACTGCTGGGGAAGTGATCACCATCCTATCCTCATCGGTCTCCATCCCTCCCGTCTCTACCCTTTACGCCACAAATGTTCTGTGATAAACTGGGACAGCTTTCGCACATGTCTCGACAGTATGCCTTCAGATTCGCCGTCATTCCTTGTTGACCGTATACAGAGAGCGCTAAACAGCGCTACGACTACTACCTGGATTGATGTAGGTCGAGCGGCACCAGATCTCCGCCTGCTTAATTTGTGGGCTGCCCGCCGTCAAGCTGAGCTGGCTGCTACGCGAGACCCTGCTTCGGGGAAGGCACGTACATGACTGAATTATCTTACCGCGAAGGCTCAGAGATATGAACACAATCTCTCGCGACGCCAGTGGCATGCATGGTGTGAACAATTTTCTGATAAATCATCGAATGCCTCACTATGGCGAACGTTTCGTGTAATGGAACACGGTCGTCGTTCTACTGACGCAGCAGCAACAGCATGCTTTGCGGCTAATCTGTCGCCGGGCGATTTCGCCGAAGAAGCTGCTCGACAATTTTTCCCAAAATCCGATATACTGCCTCCTTCAGCTGTAAATCTTAATTTGGCAGGTATCCCTGCAGACGCATGGAAGCTACCATCTGCTGCCGACGCAGATGGAATTGCGAGCCGCTTTTCGATGTGCGAGCTGCTGGCTGCAATTGACGATGCGAAACGGAAAACAGCGCCCGGCCTGGACAACATTCAGTATGAGGTTTACAAGAACCTCAGTACTGCTGCACTTCCTCAACTACTAGACACCATAAACAAAGTGTGGCTTGATGGTGTCGTACCCGAGAGCTGGAAAACCGCTGTCGTGATCCCTATTCCCAAAAATAGAAAGCCCCCAACGGACCTCGCCAACTTACGACCAATCTCCTTAACATCAACGCTTTGCAAGCTCGCAGAGAAAATGCTAGCCACACGACTTTCTTGGTGGCTTCAACAGCGTGGTTTTTATCACCCTGCTCAAATTGGATTTCGTCCATACATAGGTACAGAGGACATGTTGGCTGTCTTGGCATCAGCAGTTCTATCATCTACCCGCAGCTGCAATGTACGTACCATATTAGCAATGGATGTTAAAAAGGCATATGACATCAGTGATGCTGCAATCCTAGGAAAGGTCTCGCGCTGTGGACATTCATCCAGAACGAACAGTTATCCGTCCTTAATGATTTTTCTGACCCAACCCGCATCGGCTCCAGCGTCCAACGCAACACTAATCCGGACCTTTCCATCTGCAAAAACGTCGTGGATGCAGCGTGGACGAACACCTGGGTCTTTCTCGGCAGCGACCACTATATCCTGTCCATCTCTTTCTCTCTTCCTAGCCTATCCTCCCGCCAGCGTCTGAGCCAGGTAGTCGATTGGGATCGGTTCCGCCACTCACGGCAACATGCCCCCACCTCCATCTCAGACCTTTCTCAATGGACTGCCACCTTGCTCAAAGATGTTTCATCCGCCACCTCTACCGTCCCTACCCCTCCTCACTCCTCCACGGCTGACAGCCGCCTCCTGCACCTATGGGAGGCGCATCATTCCCTGCACCGCCGCTGGCTTTCACAAAAACACAATCGCTCACTACGCCTCCGCCTTGCCCGCCTGGGTATGGAAATTGAGGAGCACTGCTCATACCTCACCAGGCAGCAGTGGGGCCAGACATGCGACCGCATGGCCGGTAATCTCGGGCTGAGGGATACGTGGGCGCTCCTACGTGCCCTCCTTGACCCGTCGCATGTCAAGGCCACGCAACGCAGGGATGTGACGCGCCTCCTGCAATCCTCACCGCTATCCGATTCCGATTTCCTTCTTGCACTCCGAGATCGCTATCTTTGCACTTCCCCTCCGTCCCCCCTCCCTTCTTACTTCGGCACCATTAATTCTGCGCTTGACGCAGATATCACTTTGGGGGAGGTTTGTGCGGCGCTACATAAGCTCCGCACCACTTCCGCACCAGGAGCAGACCAAATTTCTAATAAGGCCCTCCGTAACCTGGACACATCATCCCTAGAGGCCATTACGGACCTCTTTAACAAACATTGGCACGAAGGCACCCTGCCTTCTGAGTGGACCCACGCTAAGGTGACCTTCATCCCCAAGCCCGGCAAACCCATAGACATTCAAAATCTCCGTCCTATTTCCCTCACCTCTTGTCTCGGTAAGCTCTTTGAGCACGTCGTTCTAGACCGCTTACAGAGCTCCCTCGAGGACAACCATCTCTTCCCCGATTCGATGTTCGGCTTTCGCCCATCCCTCTCTACACAGGATGTCATGCTCCAGCTCTCCGAAGAGGTCCTTCACCCTCTTCACGCCAAGCGCACTCGCGCGATCATGGCACTGGACTTGACAAAAGCATTTGATAATGTCTTCCATACCGCCATCCTAGACGCCCTTTCTACCCTTAACGTGGGCTCCCGAATCCATAGTTACATCAAGGCTTTTCTTGCCCATCGCACGGCTGAGATCTCATTCGGCACCCTCTCCTCTCCTACTTTCCCTCTTGGAAATCGAGGTACCCCCCAGGGTTCTGTTCTCTCTCCCCTTCTCTTCAACATCACCCTTTTTCCGATGGCACGTGCTCTAGCTAGCATTCCTAACCTCTCCCATGCTTTCTACGCTGATGATATCACCCTCTGGGTGACTACCGGCAATCTTGGTGAGATGGAAGCCGCTCTCCAGGCAGGCGCTAAAACGGTCGCCGATTATGCTCGCACGGTCGGGCTAGCTTGTTCCCCGTCCAAGTCGGAGCTCCTGCTCCTCCTGGCTCGAGGCATAGCTCCAACCTCATCTCCTAACCTTAACGTCACTATCGACGGACATCCCATCCCTTCTGTCTCTTGCATCCGTATTCTCGGTCTCTTTCTGCAATCCAATGGTAAACACACTACTGTCCTTTCCCGCCTTACTACCACCGTCCAGCAGACGGTACGGCTGATCCGACGGGTCGCTAACCGACACTACGGCATGCGCGAGCACGACCTCCGTCGTCTTGTTCAGGCCTTTGTGCTAAGCCGCCTTGTCTACTCCCTCCCCTACCTCTTTCTGTCTCGTACCGAGGAAGACAAGGTCAACTGTCTCATCCGCCAAACTTATAAGTCGGCTCTCGGGCTTCCCACTTCCACCCCCACTTCTCGTCTACTGGCGATGGGCGTCCACAATACTCTTTCAGAACTTGTGGATGCCCATCGCGTGGCACAACTCGATCGTTTATCTCGCACCACCCCTGGTAGAGCCCTTCTTACTTCCCTTCGCTTGACCCCTGTCTCCCCTATCTCTGTCACCCATCCCTTGCCCAGCTCCCTCTTCTCCATGCTCACTGTCAAGCCCCTTCCCAAGAACATGCACCCTGAGCATCATGCCGCTCGCCGATCTGCCCGCGCCTCCACCCTCTGGTGCCAGTACGGTACACGGTCTGACGCCGTGTATGTTGATGCGGCACCCTACCTCTCGCATCCCGCCTATGCCCTGGCCACTGTCTCTAATACACGAGCCCCCCTCTCCGTCGCCACTATCCATGCTCTCACTTCCACTGCCGCAGAGGAAGCAGCCATCGCCCTCGCCATTGCCAGCACACCAGCCCTTTTCATATTTAGCGACTCTAAGACCGCAGTCCGCAACTTTGCAAAGGGTAGAATCTCTTCCTCTGCGCTCAATATCCTTAAGCACTCCTCCCCCCCTTCCCGATCTATCCAACTATTTTGGGTTCCGGCTCACGCGGGGCACCCTGGAAATGAGGCGGCAAATTCTATCGCTCGCGAAATGACCGACCGAGCTGGCCCCCTCCACCCCGGGATGGACACGCGTGACTCCCTCCTCACCTTCCATGACATCACCCTCCACTACCGCAACTCCCGATTATCCCTCCCTCCCCCTCACAAGTCCCTATCTAAAATCGAACAGAATACGTGGCGCCATTTACAGGCCCACACTTTCCTCTCCCCTGCACGCCTTGCCCTTATTCACCCTGGTGCCTTCTCGCCCCAATGCACGCTTTGCAGCTCTCCCCGAGCAGACTATGCTCACATTCTTTACTCTTGTCCGGCGCACTTTCCCCCCGTCTCCTGGCAAATAAACAGCCCGCAGCTGTGGGAGGCTGCTTTGGCCAGCTCGGAGCCGCATATTCAACAGCGGCTTACGACCTGGGCAGCGGAAGTCGCCGCCAGGCGTGACCTGGAGGCCACGACCAGCAGCCGGAAGGCCACCCACGGAACGGCGGCAACATAATTTTACTTTTTTTAATTTTTTGGCCTTCAATGAATAAAGTTTGTACCACCACCACCTGCAATCCTGAATGCCATTGACATGCTTCATCTCCCTCCGAGAGTACGCACTTTTGTCCAATCATTTTTGGACGGAAGAAAATTTGCAATACGCCTCAGCGGTGACACTATTGGTTCATTCGTTTCACTACGTGGCGTGCCCCAGAGATCAGTTTTGTCTCCGATGTCGTTCAATATTACGCTCATCCCATTGGCGGGGCGCTTACATGATATCCCTGTAATCAAGCTTTTGCAATACGCAGATGATATCACGGTATGGAGCACTCACCATGGTCTTCTCACTCAAGAGGCCGCCCTTCAGTCAGCATTAGACGTAACGTCTGATTACGCATCCTCCATTGGCCTTCAACTTTCTGTGTGTAAAACTTCGTACACGTCGGTCGCCAACCGCTGGAGACGCCGTAAACTTGCCTCAAGTCCAATTCGTCTCTCTCTATCAGGTACCCCAATACAAGAAAGTTCGAGGCTGAACATTCTGGGCTGAACAATTCACCAGTCAGGATCAGCGACTGCTTGGCTTTCTCAGGCAAAAAAGCAAGCACTTCAAACTATAAGTTTAATAAGAAGAATTGCACCTAAAACGGGTGGCGCTGGCTCGTCTGTTGCACGCCAGTTAGTGAGGGCGGTTCTGCAGCCCCATATTGTTTATCAGGTCCAGTTCCAGCATCTTACAAGGGCGCAATGGGATCGCCTTGAAGCCGTAAATCGAGCAGCTATGAGGACTATAACATGCCTTCCACGAATCACACCGGTCGTAGTGTTACAGGAGAATGCGCAGCTCAACACCATCGATGAACTGGTGCAGCAGCACCGTGATGCTCGCAGACTCAAGGCCACTTTGTCACATTCCACACAAGCACTGAGGGCGTATGCAATGACACACATTATTCTTCAGCCACCTGCGCCAGTTCTCCCTCCCTGGAAATGTATACAGTTAGGAGACAACAAGCCAACTGACATCCGCAGACCGACGTCTGCCAACTCAGCAGTGTTGCTACGCCAGAAATTTGAAGAGCAAGATACTAACCTGCCTCAAGATTCCATAGTAGTGGACGTAGATGGAAGCCTGCAAGGCTGTGAAGCCAAAACGGCAATCTACTGTCCACGGAGACCTAGCCTAAATCAGACCACTACGTTTCAGCTTTCGGAACCACTTACATCTTTCTGCGCTGAGCTTGTGGCAGTTCAGGAGGCGCTCTGCTCCGTGACTTCTATAACCATGCTCCCTACAGCCCACGTTGTCATCCGCACTGACGCACTTCAAACAGTACGTCTGCTCCGACGTGTCAGCCGCTGCCCTAAAATTTGCCAGGACATCCACCAGCTTGCGGCGCGCATCCCACAATCAATACGCATTGAGTGGGTCCCACGGGATCTGCTGCGTTCCCAAAGTCAAGCTGATTTTGCAACCCGCTTCGTGAACCAAGACATCAATCCCACGAAATCGACGACGCTACCCTCCTTTTGTCAAGAAAGGAGCACCTCCGGCGCCGCACACGTGCACTTATCCCTCCGTGTGCGATATCCCTTCCCCGTGGTCTCACCCGTGCAGAGGAGGTTGCGCTTAGGAGGATCCGGGTCGGTGTTGCCCTTACACCAGCTGTAACTAGGGCGTGGTCATACTTCCAACACTTATATCCTCGCCCAGGATGCCCGATCTGTAACAACGATGATGTCGAGGCCGACATCCACCACTTGCTGTGGGACTCCCCAGCACTCAAGCCAACACTTATCCGGCACCTGAGCATAGCTGGCCTTTCAGCAACCAATCCTGTCTCATACGTCACTTGGGCGCAGGGACCTCATCATCGCTCACCTCTGGACTTCATAAAATCAGCCAACCTTTTTCCATTCATTTAATCAGTTATTGATCCTTCATCTCATAACCTACTGATGCCCTGAGGCAATAAATATCGACCAAAAAAAACATAAAGCTAACTGGTTCTTGGCTGTCATGAAAGAAGCTTTGTGGTAGAAGAAATGGAGAGCAGTTGAGTTTTCGGAAGGTGGCGGGAAGCCGTGCGTGGGCCCATAATGAACATTGCGCGACGAACTGATAGCAGTGACTGACTGATGCCGCCGTCGCCGCTAGCGAGTGAAGCGAATGAGAACGGGAACGGGATGCACCGTGATCCGCTGATAGCAAGCCGTCGTTTCGGCAACTGATTGATTTGATTTATAGGAAGGGAAGGCGCGGTGACTGGTTCACTTTTTTTCTGCGGACACCTCAACCGTACCGTAAGGGAAGGGAAGAAGGTGGGAGTGAAAGTGGAAAGAGAGAGAGGAGTCGTAGTGGAGGGCTACTGAGTGATTTCGACCACCTGGGCATCTTTAACGATCCTGGGTATGTATCTGCAGACTAACAGGAAGAATAGCGAGTCCTTGGAAAGGCTCAAAAATACGGTCAGTGCTACCGTGAGGATAATCAGGAGAATCGCCAATCGTAAGAGAGGTGTTAAGGAAAAGGACTTATGTAAGCTGGTGCAGGCATTTGGGCTCAGTAGAATAGTGTATGCGACGCCTTATTTGAAGTTGAACGCGACGGAAAAAGGAAAGGCGGATGCTATGATTAGGCAGGCGTATAAAGTGGTCTTTGGGTTGCCGCATAATGCGTCTACCGACAGGCTGCTAGGATTAGGGGTGCACAACACCCTAGAAGAACTACGGTAGGCGCACTTGGTGATGCAGCTCGGTAGGCTTTCAAAAACAAAAGCAGGAAGGGACGTACTGGAAATGATCGGCATTGGAGTTGACATTCCAGCTGGTGATAAGAAAATTCAGATTAGGCGGGAAATAATGCACAAGGGCTTGTACAAAAAACATTTGCCCAAGGACATGCATCCAATAAGTCACGAGGACCGCAGGAAGGCAAGAGCCAAAGCTTTACATGCTACGTATACGGGAGGTACAATGGGGCAGTCTAGGTAGATGTCGCCGAGTATAACGACAAGAACTCATTTGCAATTGCGGTGGTGGACGGGCGGGGACGCTTGATCGCCTCCGAATCAAACTCCGCTCCACAGAAACTGCAGAGGAAGCGGCGATAGCACTAGCTATTACTAGTAATAATGCTGACCTGATCTTCAGCGATTCAAAAACAGCCATCTGAAATTTGGCGAGGGGCAGAATATCTGTTACAGCGGCGCGATTGCTGAATCGGGCCACGGGGCGACGGACTATTGAGGCGGAAATTGTCTAGGTACCTGCACACTCTGGGAACCCTGGGAACGTGACGGCTCACATGAATGCTCGAGGTTTCGTCGGCCGAGAAGGTGAGCCGGATGTTCCGGGAAGGTCCACTAGAGATGGGCTGGTATCCTGTCATGACATTACTAATCATTTCAAACTTGAGCGGACGATTGACCAACCCCCGGAAAACAATTGGTCAAGGCGTAGGAATGCGTCCGGCGACGATTGCAGACTAGATGTTTCTTCAACCCATTTGTATTGAGCAAAATCTACCCGGACATTCAACCGGAGTGCAAATGGTGTCAGGAATTGGTAACCTATGACCACATATTATGGAATTGCAGCATAGCATCGCCACCGGCGGATATTATGCGTGATCATTCTCTCGAGCAGTGGGAGGCCGTGTTGGCCAGCTCAGACCCGGTCGTCCAGACCAGGGCCGTGGAGTGGTCCAGCCACGTCGCCGTCAGCAATGGGTTGATGGCCATCTAACCCGGAATCGTCAACACATGCTCTCTGACAAAAATAGTTTTTCCATCCATCCATCCATCCATCCATTTAACGTGCGCTGACATTGCACAGCACACGGATGCCCCTTCGTTTCGACTTCATCAAAACACAGCCGCCGAGGTCGGATTCGAACCCGGGTACTCCGGCACAGTAGTCAGGCGTCTTACTACTGCGCCACTTCATTCATTCATCATCATCATCAGCCTGATTATACCCACTGCAGGGTGAAGGCCTCTCCCATATTTCTCCACTTAACCTGGTTCTGTGCTAGCTGCATCCACTTGACCCCTGCGAACTTCTTTATCTCATCCGCCCACCTAACTTTCTTCCGCCCCCTGCTATGCTTTCCTTCCCTTGGAATCCAGTTTGTTACCCTCAGCGACCATCAGTTATCCTCTTTTCGCACTACATGTCCTGCCCATGTCCATTTTTTCTTAATTTCCACTAGAATGTCGGTAACTTGAGTTATTTCTCTGACCCACTCTGCACGCTTTCTAACTCCTAATGTTACCCCTACCATTCTTCGTTCCATAGCAGTCTGGGTTGTCCTCAACTTAAGTAGAACTCTCTTGGTTAGCCTCCACGTTTCAGCCCCATAGGTGAGTACAGGCAAGATGCAACTGTTGTATACTTTCCTCTTGAGCGATACCGGTATGCTGCCAGTCATAATCTGCGAGTGCTTGCCAAATGCGCTCCATTCCAATCTTATTCTTCTTGTTATTTCCTTTTCATGGCCCGGATGTGCAATTACTACCTGTCCTAAGTAGACATATTCGCCTACTACTTCCAGTATTTCGCTACCTAATGTAAACTGCTGTTTCTTCCGGGGTGTTGAACATTACCTTAGTCTTCTGCTTAGTCTTAGTCTTCATTCATTCAAACAGCTTTATTTATAAGGGTGAGCTGAGGCCTAGAGGGGAAGGGGTGGGTTAGGTTAGGTTGAAGGCGCGAGACTCCGACATGAAGTGTAGCCGGGCACTAAGCTTGCGCTTGGCGTTGGTATTGGCGGCTGTCCAGTCTTTGTAACTCTTATGTGGTGAGCAGATGTGTAGCGTGCGCGGAGGCCCGCCGTGCCAGGACAGGTCCAGATCAAGTGCTGCAGGTCAACGCAGTCAGCAGGGCAGTTGGGGCAGCTCATCTTGGTTCGGCGCCATTGACTCAGGATGTCCGGTGTGTACGCTGTACCGGCTTGCTCCTTGTGAGTTAGAACTGGGGCACGACGAGAGAGGCCGGAAGGGATCGGAGTAATATCGGGGACAAGGTCCCGCAACAAACCCTTTCGTTCATGCTTAAGTTGCGTGATGAGAGTGTCCGGTATGATGAAGGAGACGGGAGAACAGTAAGGATGGTACCAAGTTGGACGGGCCCACATCAAGGCTATGCCGGCGGTATTCTAGCTGCGCGCCAGCGGCCTCGTGGGCCATTCTCTTCCAAGTTTCTTGTGCTTGATGTCCAGGTGTCCAATGAATTCGTACCGAGACTAGTGAGGTCGCTCGCAGGTAGCGGCAGCGCTGTTTGATGTGGCGTTGTACTGAGGTTTATAAGAACAGGCTTGCAGGGTTTTTATAGCCTCTTGACTGTCGGTGTAGACGTGGATGAAATGATCTTTTCCTTTGGTGCAGTGTTGAAGGGCCTCGTCGATGGCCGTTAACGCGAGTTAAGTTGCGGACCAATATCTGCGACCACTGTGGCTAGTAGCGTGCAGTTGTGAACCCTCCCGGTAGTAAGCGGTGGTTGCAAACGTGATGCAGGTGTCATCGTCATGATATAGGGCGGCGTCGGTATAAATGTGGAGACCGATGTGCTGGTCTTGTGTATCAATTATGTGGCGTTGTCGGAGATCTCTTCCTGGACATTTGGTGTTCGTTGGAAGGGGTTTTGGGTCCGTTACCAGTTTCTGTCCCTGGTGCTGTAAGGTGGTCCAATATGGGCAAGTGTAGGTTCGCTTCGTCAAAGATTCGAGTGAGGAGGCGATTGCGGTTGGGTGTGTGACGCAGGCGAGTTTCATGATTGGCTCGATTCGTAGCAATAAGAGCATCCACTGGTGGGAAGTGAGCGAATCTGTGAATCTTCGCGACGCGTGTGTCTACGGGTAGACCAGTTATAATCCTCAAGGCACAGTTATAAAGTAAGCCAAGTATCTTGTAATTGGCCGCGGTCAAGTCAAAGTAAGAGGCACCGTAGCGGAGCTCAGCGAGCAGATTAACCACGGTGAGGCAGTGAGCTACCTCTGTCCCTGCGCCCCCACTCTTGCTGCTGAGCCGTTTGATTAGGTGGAGCGTTGGCTTCCATTGAGATTTTAGCTGTTGGATCCAATCCTTAGCATTACCATGTTGATTGATAGGAACGCCAAGTATCCGGAGATGACCTTCCGGGGGTTGTTCGATGCTTTGAGTGCCGAAGTGAAGGTTGACGTCCACGCCGCCAGGCGGTGGATGTATGATCAGAAATTTAGTTTTTTTCCCAGGGATGGCCGCATGCCTATAGAATAAAGTTCAATGTCGATTGTATCTAGTGCTACCGTAGTGCGAGCCGTATTACAGTACGTGGTCCAGAGCATGATGTCGTCCGCGTATATTGTGAACCATGGGCCACCGATTTTGTCTAGTTGCCATGCGATTTTCGCCATGACGATGTAAATAAGGGGGTAATGACTGAGCCTTGAGGCACTGCCATGCGGTTTGTAAAATTTTGTGCCGCGTGGTTGGTATCGATTTGAATTTCATAGGTTCTGGTACTCAGGAAGGATTTCATAAAGTTGATGACGCGGGCTCCAACTCCAGTGTCGATGAGCGCGTCGACAATGGCTTGATGGCTGATGGTGTCGAACGCCTTGTGTAAATCGACAGCTACGAGTATGTCAGGACGGCCTTTGCACCATCGGCGTGCTCTGTTCAGGTTTGTGTGGAGGAGATAAAGGCTGTCCTGTGTTACTAGCTGAAGGCGGAAGCCAGTCGATTGGTGACCATGCGTTCCATTAGCGTGCAGACGGTTGAGGTTAGAGAGATCTGTCGCAAGTTGGCAAGTTGCGTGGAGTGTTTTCCAGGCTTGGGAATGGGGATGACTACCGAGTGTTTCCAATGTGGTGGTAGGCAGCCTGTATCCCAGTACTGGTTGATGAGGTCAAGCAATTTTTTCCTTTGTAGGTGTGCTGGAGTTCCGGAGCATGCTCCAAGTGATGCCACCTTTGCCGGGAGAGCTGTTCTTTTTAACTTGTGAAAGAGCATATTCGAATTTAACGGTGTTAAAATGGGCGTTATTGCCAGTACAGTCTGGGCATGGAGCAGGTGCATAGGTATCAGGTGGGGGTGGTGAGGCGAGTTGCGGAAAGGAAGTGCAGGCTGCCTCCTGTTCAAACTCGGTAGCAGTCTGACTAGTGCGGAAGAGAAGGGTTTCTCCGGTATTTGCGGATTTGCTCTTGCCGTTCATGGCCCGGAATACCCTCCACAGCCTGCTGGTGTTGCTCCTATAGGATAAAGTGCTACAAAAGTCAAGCCACTGACTTCTGCTAAGGCGTTTGCTATAGTGGCGGGACTCAGCAGTGAGGCGACGAGTTTTAGAAGCTTTCTGTATTCCCTTCGATATTGGAGATAGTCGAGTTCGGCTTGTTTCCTGCTTTCCCATAGATTCAGCAGGTGAGGGTCAGGTACAGGAACGTCTTCTGTTACTTGCGTAATTGCAGGGACTGAATCACGGGCGCGTTGAAGGAGTATTTCGACTAGCAGTTCGGCGAGATGATCGCCTAAAGCCTGTCGGACGTTTTTCCAATTGACGGTACGTGCACTTCGTTTGCGGCGGCGTAGATTGGACTGGAGCTGTATCCATATAGGGTAATGATCACTGTTCATTGTTTCAGGGCTACATCGTCAATCTTGGATAATGCTGTTCGAGTGCCAGGTCAGATCTGGCGACGTATGTTGACCAGGATGCATGCCTCGTCGTGTCGGATAATCGGTGCCATTGCCCAGGTATAGTCCCACTACCTCTGTGGATGTGATGTGCATACGTGTTCCGAGAAGACTAGAGCGGCTGTAAACCCATTTTGGATGCTGCGCGTTGAAGTCCCCGCCAATGAGCATCTCGTCTTTAGGATGAGCGTCGCGAAGTTTCCGTATCCAGTCAAAACTGACTTCGTGAGGCTTTGCGTGGGGTCTGACGTATGCGCTGACAACCACAAGATGTTTCCGGTTGTATCGCACTCGCGCTGCGGTAAACAGAACGCGAAAGTGTCAAGTTAGGCATGGGAAGTATTTTTATGAATAAATATAGCGGCCTCAGTGCGGATTAGAGCGGCGTTTTGGTAACGAGGCGTATGCACAATACTTGGAGAATAAAGTGCCTTGTAGTGATGTAGTCCAGGGGAGGTTTCGTTTGTTTCTTGAAGAAGGAGAATTGGGGGGAACCCTATGCGCTCAAACAAGAGATTGAGTTCGTGCGCACAGGTTGCTAGGCTTCGGCAGTTCCGCTGAAGGACATCAGGTATAGTTTCAATTGAGGCGATAGCCATGTTAGTAGGTGGGGCAAGGCGGATGTCTATCGACCGCAGCTATGTTGGGACGCTTTGGAGCGGGAGGGCCGTTTTCTAGAGCATCTAGGCGTTACGCGAGGTGAGCCTGGTCATTCCGTATAGTTTGTTGTTCGGCTGTGAGTTGCGTTTGAACATTATTGAGTTGCTTAAGTTGGCTGCTAATAGTATCGAGGACGGTAAGCTGCGTCATGACAGCTCCAAGGTGTGTTAAAACCTTGTCTTGTGCGGCTTGGTGTGCTTCGTAAGCGTCAACTCGTTTCGTGAGAGCGGCCAGTTCAGCAGATACTGTGTCGACTGAGGTGTTGGTGAGCGAATCACAATTGATCTGCGTTGCGGAAGGAGGCGCTGTCTGGTATTGCGGGGCGTCTGACGCTGGAGAGGCTGCTGAAGAAAGCTGAGAAGGTGGGGATGTGCCAGTCAAAGTTGTAGATGTTTTAAACCATACTGAGGCTTGAAGTTTCGCCTCAATGTCTGTGACCTGTTTGGCCTCGAGAAGCTGTTGGAACGCTAACTGCTTGTCGAGCATGAGAGAACGCGCGCGTTCGAGATCAGCTTGCACTTTGGAGAGTGCCTTGTCTAGATCAGATGCGGCAGCAAATCCGATGGTTGTAATTTTTTTTAGTTGTGAGTTCCTTGAGGCGGATTCTTTGCTGGTTTTCTGACTGTTATGTTACTCTTCGAGAGTTGTATGAGTGAGTTGAAGCTGCTATTTAGAACAGGTAATCTACGATGAGCCGGTGTAATTGCCCAGGGTTGTTGCTGTATGACCGGGCCTTCGTCAGAGGCGGGACAGACGGTTTCTTAGAGGGGCTTGTTGTGCTGGTAGAAAAATGACCCTGTACTTTACATATAACACAGTACGGCAAGGTGCAGGCCGCGTTTTCAGTAGTGCAGTACCTTAGGTACGGCCAGAACCTGGAATCTCCTGTAACCTGGAACCTGGATACTCCTCGAAGCGAGCGACAGAACTAAAACCACGAAGAAAACAAGACCAGACACAAAACTATGTGGGTACCGGAGCACATGGGAATGGCAGGGATCCAAGAGGCTGACAGGATAGCTTGAGCATACACTACTTTCCGAGCATCCGATGAGTCCGCGGAACTTTTTCCAGCACCCAAGGCAGACTCGGCCATACTAGAAAACTATAGAGGAAGAAGAATGCGATATCCCCACCACAGAGTTCTCTCACCAGAGAGGAAGCTTTCATATGGAGACAATTTAAGACGGGTTCATACCCAAACCTACACATACTAAACAAAATGGACCCAACCATATACGCTGACAGATGTCCGTGGTGTGATGAAAAACAACACTATATCACATCACATGGGCCTGTCAAAGCATAGATGTGGTCCCCAAAATTCGAAACCCCAGTGAGGAGCAATGGGAGACTCTGCTGTCCAGCGACCGCTGCGAAGACCAGCAAGGTCTGGTACAGCGAGCTCAACGGGCGGCAGTAGCTAACGGAGCCTTGGACTGAGGGCAACTGACCATTGTGCAAAAGTGGACGAAGTCGACGGAGAAGACTCTTGTGGATTCAACAAGCAGACATCTCTGAAGACGTCCAAAAACCGCCAAGTAATATAAGGTTAAATAAAGTTTTTCCTCCTCCCCCACAACGGCCGCATACAGGGGCGTTCGGACAGAATGCTTGCATGTGTTCTGCTTCGTGGCAATGAGGGCACACAACAGGGCAATGTTCGAACGTGTATGCCTGTACAGGACAGTTATAATAAACACATTTCGGTGTGCTCGGGGCTTACATTGTAATTAGGGCAGCGTTCGATTTCCCAAGCATGCGTGGGGCGATTATAGTTCCATGCGGCGAAAAAATATTGCCGATCAAATCTTTGCTGGACCTGCCGGGCTCGATGGAACGCGCCGCAAAGCTTACAGTGTTTTTAGGCGGTGCCATGTAGCTGGTAACTCCAGCTGAGCCCCATGTGGGGTCGCAAAGCGTCCGAAGATGGCGGGTTATGTTTACAGCATGCTCCGATTTTTTCACGATTGCCGTTATTGGTGCGACTGTCAGGTCGGTACACTGCAAGGTTGGCAAGGCTGGGGTCTACGGCGTGCTGGTTGAGTAACATTGCTAGTCGGGCACGTGGGAACAATGAGATGTCTCGGCGTTCTGTGGGTTTAATAACTACCACATGGTAAGGCATGTCTCTTAACATTTGAACATTGGCTTGCTTACATTGCTTCAGAAGACGTTTCTAGCCGGGCACAGTCTGCCACTGGTGCAGGTTGCTGGCCTGTGTGTCGTCATCCACATAGGAGCTCCATTTCGCCTGTAGATCAGTGCGGTAGTTGGTAACTGTTTGCAGGTTGTCGGGCGTCAAGTAGCTTGCGTTCGTACTGGCACCGGGGGGCTGCTGGGCGTCAATTTCCATCGGGTCAGCGGACTCGGCATCAGCCAAGACATCCGGCATAGCGTTATAGCGAGGGCTGCTAGGCCTAAAAGGCATAGCATCGTATTTTTAGAGCATGTGGCTGTATATGTAAAGAGCCGTCTAAAACGTTAACCCAGGCTTGTTGCCAATATCAGTAGAGCACAAAACTGTTATAAGTTCCGGGTTAAGAATTAGAGACAGCGGGTGGGTAAAGAAGCCTGCTAACTTAACATTATCGCCGCGAGATCGACCTAGAGGTCCTACTGCACTAAGTTAAACTGCACAACCCCGGCGGGGCGAGTCGTTTCGGCAACCGGCGGCGAGGGCGTTCTCTGGTCGTTTCGACAACCGGAGTACCCTTGCCGCCGCGCAGGAAGAGGGGGATCCCCTCCTCCTCTTTCGGCATGGCGGCGACGGCCTTCTACGCAAGAAGGGGACCCCCCCCTCCTCTTTCTGCATGGCGGCGACGACGTTCTACACAGGACGAGGGGGACCCCCTCCTCCTCTTTCTGCATGGCGGCGACGGCGTTCTACGCAGTCGCGAAACGAAGAGGCGTCCGTGTGCTGTGCGATGTCAGTGCACGTTAAAGATCCCCAGGTGGTCGAAATTACTCCGTAGTCCTCCACTACGGCTCCTCTTTCTCTCTTTCCACTTTCACTCACACCTTCCTCCCTTTCCTTACGGTTCGGTTGCGGTGTCCTCAGAAAATAAGCGAGACAGTTACCATGCTTTTCCCTTCCTATAAATAAATCAGTTCTATACAGTCGCAAAAAAAGCCGGGGTGGTGCAGTTGTAACACGCCCGACTACTGTGCCGGAGTACCCGGTTCAAACCTACCTCGGGCATGTCCTACCCCTAGCCATATTCTTATGCGGGCAATTGTTCCTAATACCCAGATATGTTTTTACAAGATTTTATTCTTTGCCAATTTGTTCCATGGCGTATCAACATACCCACCCATCCACCCTTTTTTCTGCTCTCGTTCTGTTGCACACTTCCTATATGTGGTTTCGCGCGTGCTCCTCGTGGCCAAACTGACGCACGGCTATAGTGAACTAGAATATTCAACTAGTGGCGCGAGTGGAGAAACGAAGTGAAGTCCGGGTGCTGTGCGATGTCAGCGCACGTCAAAGATCCCCAGGTGGTCGAAATTACTCCGTAGCCCTTCACTATGGCTCCCCTTTCTCTCTCTCCACTTTCACTCCCACCTTCATTCCTTCCCTCACGGTGCGGTGCAGGTGTCCATATAGCAAGTGTGACAGATACTGCACCTTTCCCTTCCTGTGAACCAATTATTATTATTATTGGCGCGAGTGGAGGTGCGGGCCAAAGGGTGGATGGATGTGAAAGCTATTTCTTGTGACATGATGTGCAGACGGTTCCGTGCTAGCTGGCTATCAACCCATGGCTGACGGCGACCTGGGTGGCTCACTTCACGGCCCTGGTCTAGACAACAAGGTTTGAGATGCCCAACACACCCTCCTACTGCTCGAAAGAAGGATTCCGCATAATGTTTACCGGCGGAGGCGCTATGCTGCATTCTCATAGGACATGGTCAGATGCTGCCAGCTCCTGCACCATCTACACTCCAGCGGAATGAGGAATTGAGGATAGCGGGTCTGCAATTTTCGCCTGTAAAATTCTTGTGCCTTCACTAATTGCTTGTCCGGGGTCGGATAAATACTCCGCTCAAGTTTACAGCAATTTGCGATGTCGGGAAAAGATAGCTCATCTCTTGTGGACCACCCCAGAACCGCTGTCTCACCTGCTCGGCTGACGAAACCTCGAGTATTTAGCGGCTGAAGCAAAACACATCTCCTGCCAGCAAGGAGCGCTGCCGCACCTTTTACTAGACCCCGCCATGCTAGCCGCACACCGCTGCCTCCGTATTGCTGAGCACATACGGAACGGCTCTCTCGACGGTGAAATCTTGCATTTTGTCTGCACTTTGCGTTTCGACGTGGCTCCTTGACTAATAAACGGTGAGAAACAGAGACAATTGTGCCGTGTGCTGTCTTCTGAATTTAGTGCTCTGCAGTTCCTACTGAGTGGCACGATGTCGAAGTGGAACACGGACGCCCATTGCTCTGCGCCGGGCTGAAGAAGCAGGGACCCGGGCGCTCCTAAGGCGGCTTTATTCGTCACTCCTAACGAAGAGGATCTCAGAAAAAATAAAAGATGGCTTAGCTGTCCTTTGCCTGGATATATGTAGCGGAAAGCAGTGACTACCTCGGAATCAGAAGTTAATTTATTCAGTCTTCTGCGCCGTTCGGCCGCCGCTAAACTCTCCTTGGCTTCCATGTCCAGCGCGTGTAAGTTACCGGCGTTTTATAATTCGTTTACAGGAAAGGAAAGGCGCAGCATCTGTTAACCCGTGGAAGGCAGGAAGCGCCACCCGGTGGCGTTGGAGCACACTCGATCACGCTTGGTCCACATAGCTGACGGCAGATGGGTGACGTGACATCCTTGACTTTTACCTTGACTCACCCGTTACAAAGGGACTAGTTAACATTATCATCATCGACGTATACACCCTAATTGAGTGACTTAACTATTTTATATTTAGCCTTCAGTACTTCCAAACTGCGCGCCAATCGCAGTATCTGTCACTCGCGGAATCCCGATATCATCCTCACGGTATACAAGCGGAAATAGGCAGATCGTTTCACGACCCTCGACCCATAATATAATTGGTTCACAGGAAGGGAAAGGCGCAGTATCTGTCACACTTGCTATGTGGACACCTGAACCGCGCCGCAAGGGAAGGGATGAAGGTGGGAGTGAAAGTGGAAAGAGAGAAAGGGGAGCCGTAGTGGAGGGCTACGGAGTAATTTCGACCACCTGGGGATCTTTAACGTGCGCTGACATCGCACAGCACACGGACGCCACTTCGTTTCGCCTCCATCGAAACGCAGCCGCCGTGGTCGGGTTCGAACCCGGGAGCTCCGGGCAGTAGTCGGGCGTCTTACCACTGCACCACCCCGGCGGGGCGCAATTGTACAATCTGTAAAAACACCAGATAACAATAATCAAGTTTTTATACACTGCTGGGATCCCGTTTTTCAATGGCACGGATTGCAAAGAACTTTAAAAAAGAACTACCTATATACGGCATCAAGTTTCTACCTGTAGAAAGTGACGAGGTCCCATACGACATGAATATGGTGCTGGGCTTTCACAGCATTTGGAAAACGCGGTTGGCATTTAGGCACGCCGAAGAAAATGTAAGATCGGTCAGGGACAACTTCATTGATAGTGTCACATTTGTCAGACATGGGACACCACAGTCAGCCTAAGCAGCTTCAGTGGATGGATGTGATTTACGCATTGATCAAAATAAAAAAGTTTAAAGATATTACTTAAGTCAAAGGTAGGCTAATGATTTCTATGCCTGTACGTACTTTGTTGACCGGCAAAAAAGAAAAAAATAGTTTCACGACCCAGGGCATGGCACAGCGGTAAAGCGCCCGGATGTGGATTCAAGGATTTGAGGTTCGATTCCCGGATGGAGACTTCTTTGTTTTAATGAGGCTGCAAATAAAAAGGCCAGCAAAGGGAAGCGTATTGGCGACTAGCAAAAAGCCGCGACAAGGCGCACATATTGAAACATATTAGCTTTGCTGCCTCAAAGCGACATTTCTGTTTCTGAGCGAAACGCTCTAAATGAAGTTGAGGCTGCAGGCCCCACTGACTTTGAGACCTTCACAGTTGATGTGTTGTTGTTGTTTTGGCTGTAGGAAGAAGGAAAAGAAAATGCACGGGCCTGCTACTGGCTCTGTAGCTGAGTGAGTGAGTGAGTGAAAAAACTTTATTGAGGTCTTTTGGTTAGTCTCGGAGAGTCTTCCTGCAGCCGCTTCTTCGCCACCGTTGGAGACTCCTTAGCACGGGTGGTTCCTACATTCCAGGGCTCCACTGGTCCTGGCTACCTCGCATGCGTGCTGCACCAATGCCCTTTGGGCGGTGAGCTCGCAGCTGGTTAGCAGGCCCTCCCATTGCTCCGCACTCGGGTTAGTTTGTCTGTAGCTGAGCCACCTCCGCTGCCTCGTGTAGACAAAAGCGAAAATAGAGAAGAAAGAAAAGGAAGAGGGACAGAGAGACGCGTGCCGAACAACAGCCGGTATCCACCACCAAAGCGGTGGCGGTGCAATGACGGCCTAAAACAGATAAACATTCGGTGGCAGACTAGCCCACGCCGTAAGCGGCAGTGACCGACCTGTCCCAGCCCTATCAGGGACTTCAACGACTGACGCTTCATTCAAGGCTCTGGTGTCGGCTGTATTGCAGCAGTGACGCCAGCAAGCTATTCGCAGCAACTATACAGAGACAGACGGAACTTGAAATTCTCCGCGAGAAATGCGTCCTTTTCTGTGCGAATGAAGACAAAGTGCCTGCGCAAATGTTTCTTCAAGGCGTCTTACGGGGAGAAAAGACTTCATTCATTTACTGCCGCTAATTGTGTGCTGCTGAAAACTGATGCAAACCCAACCTGCAGAGGGACCATGACGAGTGCGGCGTTTAGTGGCGTTTCGCGCATTCTAACTTCCAAGCTACCGTCTGCAATAACCATATTTAGAGGCGCTCCTCACGCTCAATGCTAAAGTTAGTGTCCTCAAGACCCGAGCGTCCGTTTCACCCTTTATGTGGCGCTTATCGTGGCAATAAGTACTTTCTTCTGGGGGAGTTTTATTCATATTAGCAAAAGGAAATAAACTTGCGCGAAATTTAGAAGAAGAAAGAGACGTGACAACAGGACAGAGCGCAATCTTCTGTTTTTTTTTGGGGGAAACTGTACCTACCAAATATAGAGAAAAGAAATCATATTACCGCGACCCAAGATTAAACACGTTAGCACACAACTAGGTTTGCTGGTTGTGTGCTCACCTGTTTAATCTTGCATCGCTGTGATATGACTTCCTTTTTCTTTATATGTAGGTATAGCTTCCCAAATAAAGCCAGTTGAACGTTCACGCTCTGTCCTGTCGTCACGTCTCTTTCTTCTTGTTCTAATTTATGCGCAAGTTTATTTCCTTTTGCGTATCGTGACAATCCCGCACCGTGGGGCGAATCGAGTCGAGTCCCTTATAGTGACTTTTGTTTGAGATGGCCGGAGAGCGCTAGTCTCCCGTCGCATCCTAGATCTTCCGAGGAGCAGGGGAGGCAATGGCCTGCCGTGCACCTCGACTGTGGCTCGAGTACTCCCGTTAAGGCTGGTGGAGAGGCTATTAGCTAACGAGTCTTACCCTGGTCGCTCGCTCATCCTCTACTGGATGAGCATGGCGCATCGTGTGCTTACATCCGAACATTGCCTCGGCACACAGGCGGATAGACCTCTGTTTGTTTACCGCAAGGTTTCCGAGACCAAGTCAACTCTCGGTGCTGTCCTTTCAAATGTTAATGTAGGCTACCTACCAGCCATACGCATCAGCGAACTAGCTGCCGTTCGCAGGCTTTCAGCTGATGAGCAACGAGAGACGCTGTCTCCTAATGGCGCGCGTGAGCAGCTTGCCGGCTGCCAAAGGAAGTGCGAGATTTTGACTGGCTTACGCACTGGGGCGTCCTCCCCACGAGACAGCGCTTTGCCAGATGGGGCATTATACCCAATAGCCAGTGTACCAACTGGCTTACGCACTGGGGCGTCCTCCCCACGAGACAGCGCTTTGCCAGATGGGGCATTATACCCAATAGCCAGTGTACCAACTGCGGTGCTCCCGAGGGGGGAATGTTTTTGCAACTCCTCAATGAGCAATCACTTGACACATGGCCACAACGCAAGGTACTAACCACTATACGATCACGGCTACCCAGCTGGGCGACATGGCCTACACGTCACGTACGCGTATCTCGCGGCGTCGTTTTTGTTTTCCTCGTAAGAGGAAGCACTCGGGCAGTTGGTTTTGTTCATTCCATGGCTCCTCCTCCAACTCAGTCTTCTCCCCTCCACCATGTCTCCAAGCAATGCTGACGTGACTATGGGCAGCAGGAAAGCAGAATTTTCCTCCCCCGGGGGAACGAGTGAGTGCAGATTTTGTGCATTCGCAGTCTTTTGCTTTCGTTCGTTTTCTTCCGGTGGTCTGGCGGGGTTAGAGCCGGTATTCAAAGCGACGCAGGGACTTCGAGTCGTGAGTCTGCTTCTTCGCAGCTCGCTGCAGGGATTGTGAGTTTGCTTCTTCACTACAATGAAAACATGCAAGAGTACTGACCTTATGCGGGGCTGCAAATACATCGAGTACCTGCAGAAGTTACATCCACTTCATATATGCGATAGGAATTTGAGTCTGACCTGCAAGGGATCCTATCTGTGAGTACCTGCCTCCTTGGATGTATGTATGAATTACATGCTGCTTTATTTTTTCGACAGGAAGAGCGAAAGACGAAGCACTCTCCTTTTTAAGATTTTATTTTGTAATCTCAAGCCTGATGTTGTGAGCAGAGCCGTGCAAACCGAAAAGTAAGAATTTTTTTAATGTGGTTCATTCAGAAGAGCCCTAAAAACACATGCTCTTCTACAGCTACATGCCTCTAGGCTAGTTTGAAAGGAAACGACTTAGTGAATTCAGAGAGAAAAGGTACAACGCTACTGCAAAAAGCAGTGCCGCTGCGTCCCAGCGTCCCAGTGCCATACCGGATTATGGGCCCAGTATGACGCTGGCGACTGGGCGTACTGGAACGTGGCATACTGGCACGCGCCGCACTGGTGGGAGAGAGAGAGAGAACCATCTTTTATTGCCAAAAGAGTAATCATTAAGGCATGTCGGCCTGGCGTGGCCTCCAGGTGGGGGTTACGCTCTGGGCCCACGAGACAAGTGCCAGCTGCGTCTTCTTGTCTGAGCATGTAAAAAGTTGGTCCCAGCTCTCCTCGGAGGAAGCTAGCAGTAAAGTAGGAGAGGGTGGTCTTCCCCTACATCCCGAAATGGTGTGTGCCAATGTGGCCGTTACTGCACAGTCGCAATTCGGGCAAATAGGGTCGCATTCCCGTCCGTAATCAGTGCCAATCTCGAATAGCTGAGAATAGAATTTGAAGTTTACTCATCGTGGTGGCCTGCGCTCTGTCAAGTTCAGGATGAATAGGCGGGAAGCGTCATCTCGTCTCTCTGTTAGTGATTTCGGCAAAGATCAAGGGTGCCTCGGCAAAGGCTTCTGGATCCGTGGAGCCGCACGTCCGGTTTGGTCAGGTCAGTTCAGTCGTTCAGTCGTGTCCGACTCTTCGTGACCCTATGGACCATGTCACGCCACGCTTTCCGGTCTTTCACCATCTTCCTAACATCACGCAACTTCATCTGCAGTGCCTCGAGGATGCCATCTAACCATCGCGTTCGCTGCCTACCCCTTCTCCGGCGACCCTCAACCTTTCCCAACATCAAATCTTTCTCCAGAGACTCCTCTCTTCTCATCAGATGACCAAAGTAGCTGAGCTTTAACTTTAGAATTTGACCCTCCAATGAGCAGTCAGGGTTTATGGTCGACAATATCGACTGATTTCATCTTCTGGCAGTCCAAGGAACTCTCAACAGTCTTCGCCAGCCCCACAATTCAAATGCGTCAATTCTTCGGCGGTCAGCCTTTTTCACAGTCCAACTCTGGCATCCATACATCACAACTGGAAAGACCATAGCACGAGTTATACGGATCTTGGTTGGCAGACTAATGTCTCTGCTCTTTACTAGGCGGTCAAGGCTAACCATTGCTCTCTTTCCCATAAGCAGGCCTCTCCTAATTTCATGGCTGCAGTCTCCTTCCGAGGTAATCTTGGAGCCCAAGAAGAGAAAATCTGTCACAGCTTCCACTTCCTGTCCATTGATGCTCCAGGACTTGATAGGGCAAGACGCCATAATCTTTGTCGTTTTAATGTTCAGTTTAAGCCCAAACTTTTCACTCTCTTCTTGTACGCGCATCAGAAGCATCTTGAGTTCGCCTTCACTTTCTGCCATTAAAGTGGTATCATCCGCATATCTAAGGTTGTTGATACGTTTTCCAGCAATCTCCACTCCAGCTGAAGACTCGTCCAGACCGGCCTTCCTCATGATGCACTCTGCATATAGGTTAAATAGGCCGGGCGACAGTATGCAGCCTTGCCTGACTCCTTTCTCGATCGGAAACCAATCAGTAAGACCATGCCCAGTTCTGACTGTGGCCTCTTGCCCTTAATACAGGTTCCTGAGGAGACAGATGAGGTGAAATGGAACTCCCATCTCTTGGAGAGCTTGCCACAATCTGCTGTGATCTACGCAGTCAAACGCTTTTGCATAATCAATAAAGCAGAAGTAGATGGGTTTCTGGAACTCTCTTGCTTTTTCCATGATCCAGCGAAGATTAGGGTTGACCTCGGGCTGTTGGGTCGACCCCTTCGTTCCCAGAGTTCCTCACGTAGGCGGGTACCCAGACTAAGTGGATTTTATGATCGGGAGTGCCGCCGCGGAGTATGAGTCTGGCGGTTGGGCAAATAAGGCATTTCGAATAATTTTTGATTGCACGTTTAGAGTCATTAAGGACTGTGGGCGTACGTGGGCCGGCGATGGCCAACGCGATCGCAGTTTCCTCTGCCGCGGTCGAAGAGGGAGAGCTAACCATGGCAGCAGACAAGTATGGAGCGTGGCGTGGCTACGCATGCGACATAGAGATTGTTACTTTGTTTCGCTATATCTACGTAGCATGCGTGGTCGTCTGTAAGGTAAGTGGTGTCAAGTGTCTTGGCCTTGATTCGACAGCGTGCGTCGTGGCTCCCAGCCAGCATATTCATGAGAATGGGTTTAACCGTGAGGCGGCTGTAGACCCCTATAGGAAGGGGAGCTGCGTGATATGTATCTCCGCTAAGAGTTACGTGTAGGCGGTCAATTACAAGGCTATCATACCTGGTTCGTGAGAGGCGGTGAATTTTAGCGATTTTATGTGCTTCCATGAGTTCTGCAAGAGTGTTGTAGACACCCATGTGAAGCAGTCGCTGTGTACTAGCATAGTGGGGCAGTCCTAGCGCTGCCTTATACACGGAACGGATTACGTTGTCCACTGCTTCCACATCCTTCTGGCCTAGGTGGTAGTAAGAGAAGGCATAAACAATGAGGCTAATTAGTCTGGGTCTTCTTACAAAGGTCCTCCTCTCTCATGCCTCGACGGAGAGTGAAAAGGCGCCATATGAGGCCATTAATCTGAGGGGCTGTAGCCCGGAGACGTTTGATAACCTCCGTGTTTTGGATTTTCTCACACCGAGGACACGGATAGTCGGGTCTGTCGGTATGGGAATCTCATCCACGTGGAGCGCTATCGCCCGGAGAAAAAAAACGCCTCGGATAAAAGTTAGAGTTAAAAGTAACGAAAACTTAAACTACATTAAAAAAATGCTAAACAAATAAAAAAATCAAAACTGGGCGAAAAAACTGCACCACTAACGCGCTTCGTACCTCTTACTCCGTAGGTTCCTACCCTAAACACTGGGCCGCGCCGAGAACTGGGAACCTTTCAAACATTTTGCATATTATGTCATGATCGCATTCATAAGATTAGGTCTTCCGGTTTTGAAGTGTACATGCCATTGCTGCCGCTCTAACAATTACAATTTATTCACCATTGGAGCTTGCTGCCTGCTCTAACGACTTGCAACTAATATTCTGGATGCCTATGCGCACTATTTTGTGCACTGGAATCTTTTTAACATGTCGAGTTTCGCATCGCACTCACATTAACCAGCGCCGGCTCTTCGGTGGTGCTCTGCTACTGTGGGCGTAATTTTAGCTTAACACGGCGCTTTAGTACAAACCTTCAAGGAAAAAAGTGCGACCAAGCTTTAATACCGGCAAGCGCAGCAGCGATGACACTATTTGGAGTGTAACTAAACCTTATTTGCGCGTAAACATTTCGGGAAGCGATGCGATGACAGAGGGCTCCACTAATGTATACGCAGAGCAAGAAGGAACTCAAAAGCTTGAGTAACACGCAAAATATCATGCATTACAAGGGCTGTGTGTTTTTTTCTCTCATGGGCCCATCGCTCGGTAAACTAGTATCTTCCTTATTTTTTTTTTTCTGTCTGCTTTTTATACTGGGCCGCGTTGCAGGCTACACTCGCTAATGCATAGGTCCTGTTTGTAGACTGCGATTGAGCCCGCATTGAACATTTTGGCAGTAAGCATTGTGTTAGTGCCCTCAAGATCAGTTGTGAAGTTTGATATGCACGCTAGCCAACATTATTTAATTCCGGTGTTAGTTGCACGAAATCGTCATTGTGTCATTAGATATCAGAGGCGCGGCGATCGTGGTCTCTTTCGAAACGCTCGAAACGACCTATCGAAACATGGAAACTCTAGAAAAAAAGATACTGCCTTTGTTTTCTTACAGGTGCGCAACGACTTCGCAGCAAAAAGCGCTTACTTGAACCATATTTTTCATATGCGCTCTGATGGTCGATTGCGAGTACGATGTTGCCATATTGGCCCCGGACGGATGCTAATCGGGACAGCAAAAATCGCCGTTTAACTCGCGGAGAGCGTCGTCTGCTCTAGTGCGCCTACGGGATACGGTTTGGCGATAGGCAACCGGGACCATTGCAGCCCCAGCGCATATTTTCAGCGCTTCTCCCAGTGCATCGCGGATGCCAGCGACCTACCCAGCGTCAAAAAACTAATCCCAGTGTTTTTCTGACAGTGTACCAGTGCAACGAATGTCTTCCCGTCACTGCTCCAGTGAAAAACTCAGACCTCCAGCGCTCCCAGCAGATCTAGTGCACAACCAGCGCGAAACATTGACTAGTTCCGCACTGGAAGACGCTGGGAAACGACGGTTTTTTCAATAGGGAATGCGACGAAAATTTTGTGTTGTTTATGGAACCTCGTTGATCTTAATCCGCCGAAAGAGCTAGAAACAGTTTTTTTTTTTTTGCGAAGCGCCGCAACGATTGCAAACATTTTGGTTTGCTTTTCAAACATTTTAAATGCTCTCACGCCCCTAAATAACAGTCCTTATAGGTACAAGACAACACGCATATTTTATTCTTATGTAGTCGTGGCAGCTTTCAATTACAATATTGCCAAGTTGCACCCATTTAAATTTGTAGCAGTTCGAATTTTTCTGCACTTATTTTTTTTCCTATTGCACCATCCTGTACCGGTGGCGCTGCGGTCGCCGAGATGTGTGGACGTGATCCAATCGGCTCCGTCATCTTCATATGATTCCGCAGTGATTTCTGTCGATTTTCACCGAAGTCCTTGCATCAGCAGTTTCGTGAAGTGGCAGGGAATTCGTGGATACTTGATTTTGAGGTGGGTCTTCATTTTTCAAGAATCTACAAGTACGTTTCTACCACGTGAAAGCCGCCGCCGAACTAAGCCTAGGCGTGCACACCAGACGCTAGCGCTAGCCAGAAACGCGCTAGCTCGGCGAGACGCCAGCCGCCCTTCGCGCTGGGTGCAACACGAAGAGAATGGCAACCGATGAAATGGATAGCTCTGCGGAGGATTTACCACAAGCATCGACTACAGAAGACGACACGGGTTGGAAAGTGGTGACCAGCCGGAGAACGAAGAAGGAACGCGCCCAACCTACTGCGCAACTTTCACAGCAAGCACAACATGCAAGCGACGGGCAGGTGAGCTCTTCTCGCAAGCCTCCTAACATTAAGAACCGGGTGATAAGAGCCTCACGCATGCCAACCCTTGCGCAAGACAACATCAAGATAGTGCTTCGCCCAAAGGGCGGCTTGAACTTGCAAAAGATCGGACCTACCTTAGTGAGCAAAGCCATAATGGCAGCAGTTAATCTTGATCCACAGCAGACCACGGAGGACATAATATGTCCGAATATTATGCAGAACATCATGGTGGCGAGCACGCCCTTTCGAGAAAATGCAGACAAGTATGCGCAAATAAGGACTATCCGAATAGCCGAAAAAGAGTACGCAGTCAGCGCTTACGAAACTGCCCCAAGCGACACCTGCAAAGGGGTAATCAGACACATCGATAGTGCCGACGATCACAGAACGATTGAAAGAAACATTGTGAATGACCGCAACCCCTTGGCACTTGCGGCGAAAAGAACCAAGGACTCAGGATCAGTGATCATTGTGTTCGATGGTCTTCGCGTCCCAAACTTCGTTAGGTATGGACCCACACTGGTACCCTGCTACATATATCGCAGACAAGTTGACATATGCTACGTATGCGGCAAACTCGGACATCGTGCGGACGTTTGCCCCGAGCCAAACTCAACCGAATGTAGGGGTTGCGGACTTCCTAACCCCACCTCATCCTATGTGTGCGATCCAAAATGCAAGCTGTGCGGGGGCTTGCACGTGACGGCGGACAAGGTGTGTAGGAAACGCTATCTCATTCCATACGTAGTACACGCACGACGACAACTAGCGCGACTGGAGCAACAAGAGGAAGTACAGCTAGTTGAAGAAGACAAGCAGCACGCGGCACGAAGCCGATCTAGGTACAAGACGCCAACATGCAGCCGCTCCCGCTCTCAATCGAAGAGCCGCACACATGCGAGGACAAACGGAAGTAGTTCTCAGGTGCGCTTCGGTGGAAAAGACAACGGAGGCGATGGCACGTGGGCGGACAAGGCCAGAGACGCTATCACGCCTCCAAAGAAAAGTGAGTCCCGCAATCCTGATAAAGAGCGAATAGCTATGTTAGAACAGGAACTAAGAGAGCTAAAAGCCGCTTGTACTAAGCTAACGCTCGAATTAACTGCCATGGGTAAAGCGAACAGCCATAAACAAACGCTCACACCTGAGCCATCAACCGCTGTCGAAATTCCCCAACTCGTTGAGACGAACAGATATGAAGAACAAATCGAAGAGTGCCCGACTTCTAAGAAGCGCGCTTAAACGCAACCGCGAACCACGAAGGACGCTATGGACGCCATGAGCGAGAATATGAGGCTAATGCACGAGAGCATGGTGCGAATGAACGAGAAAATGGACATATTTAGCTCACGAGTACAGAAAATGGAAATGTATCTAAACAATACGGTAGTACCGACAATGGCAAGGATGAGTTCACAACACATCGGTGCGAAAGGCCCACCTCGCGATGGTCTCCCTGCAAGCGAAGGAGGTTACAACGGCCAACATGACAGTGCCGAATAAGACACGCAGTCTCCGCGTCTGGCAATGAAACTGCAGGGGGATCACCTCAAAAAAGGCGGTCCTCCTGCAGATGGTCAAACCAGAAACCGAGAAACCACACGTCATCATGCTACAAGAAACACTCACAACCGAACTGGCCATTACGGGATATACGGCCGAAGCCCACAGAAAAGAGCAGGGCAGAGGCGTCGCTTTACTGATTGGAAAGAAGATCCCGTACATTCGGCATGAGATCCGCCACACAGCCTGCTATCTAGAACACCTCACGATTGAGATCATACCGAACGACCACGTAGGGAACAAGCAAAGCATCTTCCTCACCAATCTGTACAGCAGCCCTAAGGATACGAAGCAAGGGTTTAGAGTCATTCGGGCCAAGATTGCGCACATCGCCAAAGACAGTCCGCTGATTATAGGTGGAGATTTTAACGCCCCACACCAGGCTTGGGGTTACGTATATCCCTCTAGCAAGGGAAATCGTCTTCTCACGACAGCCTCCGATCTCGACTTCACGCTGATCACAGACCCGGAGACCCCAACCAGATGTGGCACTTCCACATGTCGAGACACCACACCGGACCTTACTTTTGTCCGGGGCCTAGAAAAATGTGCCTGGCACAACTCAGGAATAGACCTTGGGAGTGACCACTATATTCTCCGAATCGATGCAGAGATACCGGGAAAGAGGCAAAGGGAATACAAACTTATCGATTGGGACAAATTTCGTGCAATACGGTCGCAGCCATCCAACTCATCAGGAGCAACCACAAAGCACACGATAACGAGCTGGACCGAGCAGCTCAAAGCAGACATCGCAGCTTCGGAGCGGACAATTACCACGGACGTTAAGGTAGAGAGGATGGACAGTCGGCTAGCGAATCTTCTCGAAGCCAAACATTCCATTCTAGCCAGGTGGAAGGGTCAACGTCTTAACAGAAGACTACGAAGGAAACTTGCCGAACTCAACAAGACAATTGAACAATACTGCATGGTTCTCTCCCGACAACAATGGGATGAAGTCTGTAACTCCCTCAATGGACAAATACGCAGAGGAAGTGGGTGGGGACTCATAAAACACCTCTTCGACGAACACGGAACAAAGTCTAAAACTATGCAACGGATCAGGCTAAGTAAATTAGTACATCGCGAGAAGCAAATCAGTACCGCCGAAGCCCTTCTGGATGACCTTGCCAAACGATACTTACCGCTTAAATCGGGGTTACCCAGTACCTTACAAAGGAACAGCTATGACGGTGCGCCAAACTCAGAGCTAGATACGGACTTCACAGAAAGCGAAGTACGCTTCGCAATTCACGAACTCAACAGTAACTCTGCAGCCGGCCCCGATGGTATCACAAATCGGGCTCTCCGAAACTTAGAGGACGACTCGGTCGCGTTCCTAATGCAACAAATCAATGAAGTCTGGAAAACTGGTCAACTACCTGCAGAGTGGAAGCATGCCAATACGATCCTCATCCCAAAACCGGGCAAGCCGCTGGGCCTACCCAACCTAAGGCCGATCTCACTGACGTCCTGCCTAGGAAAGCTAGCCGAACACGTCATCCTGAATAGACTATCGGAATACGTAGAAGAAAAGGGGTACTTCCCTTACAATATGATTGGCTTTAGGCCAGGTCTCTCAACGCAAGACGCTATGCTACGCATCAAGAAAAGTCTGTTGAATCGCCCCACACGAGACACCAAGGCGCTACTGGGACTCGACGTGGAGCAAGCTTTTGACAAAATCTAACATCAAGCCATTCTCAAAGCCATATCTGACCACAATCTCGGAACACGCTTCTACCACTACGTCAAGGCGTTTCTGCAAGATCGAACGGCCACTATCCGGATAGGCGAACACGTCTCGGAGAGCTTTAATCTGGGCGATAAGGGAACACCACAAGGCCCAGTGATTTCACCCTTCTTATTTAACTTGGCGATGACAAAGCTTTCTCGCGCATTGGGTGAAATTGCTGATGTGGAGCACACCATATACACAGACGATGTTACCATCTGGAGCACCGGTGGCAGCGATGCCGAATTAGAAGCGCGCATGCAAGAAGCCATCACGGTTACCGAGGCCCATCTTGTCCCAATGGGACTTCGCTGCGCTTCTAGAAAATCCGAGCTACTCATCTACCACCCCCCAAGACCAGGCCGCCCGTCCAACGACTGGCGCCGACACCACACACCGTGCATAGAGTTATACGACAGGGATGGAAATCGCATACCCACGGTCGATAAAATACGAATTCTAGGACTAATCATCCAAAGCAACGGGTCCAACTGGGCGATGCTTGACAGCATCACGATCAAGATTGCAAACGCGATCCGGATGTTTCGGCGCATCATGAATAGGCACAGGGGACTGAGCGAGGACAACGCTATTCAAATGGTCCGTGCTTTTGTATTCTGTCACATCACATACGTGGCTGCAATGCTCAACTGGAAAAAGGAACATCAGAGAAGACTTGAGGTACACATACGCCGAGCTTTCAAGACAGCGTTGGGGCTCCCCGATAATGCCTCCACTGAACTACTCTTACAGCTAGGAGTGCACAATACCCTTGCCGAAATCATCGAGGCACAGCACACGGCACAGATTACACGCCTATCAAGCCCCAAAGCGGGCAGAGAGATTCTCGTTAAGCTCGGCCTGAACACCATAGTAGAAAAGGACAACATCCTGCAGTTATTTAAAGTCGTGCGAGAAGCAACCAAAGTGTCCCCCTTCCCAAGAAACGTACACCCGATCCACAATCAAGGAAGAAGGCTCGCCCGCGCCAAAGCTCTCGCTGCGGACGCGGCACAGTTCCCCGACCAGACAGCTTTCGTGGATACAGCGTACATACCGGTAAAGCATGCCTACCCGGTAGCAGTAGTCGACGGACACGGGCGTACGCGCAACTCACTCACACTTTACACCAAGAAGCCAGCGGTAGCTGAACAAGCAGCGATAGCACTAGCTCTAAAAGACTCGGACTTCACAACTGTATACAGCGACTCTAGAGCAGCCACTCGAGCTTTCGCCAAGGGCGGGATAGACAAGACGACGCTACGCATCTTAGGCGGAAGTAACATCACCGATCACTCCATCGTATGGTTCCCGGCACACATGGGCAGCTTAGGGGGCGGCCTGCGGAATCTCAGTTTGATCGCACACGAGGCGGCGCGAGGACTCATCGACCGCGTCCCTCCGGTTTCCCCTGCTACTCCACATATTAAGTACAGAGATCAGTTATTCACGTACAACGAGCTCACTAAGCACTTTTATCTAGGCAGACGAGCATTTCCCCTCCCGGATAAGAAATTAACCCGCAGCCAATCAGTCACGTTACGCTTGCTCCAAACAAACTCATGCCCCAACTGATGAAGCACATCGACCCAGACTACGACGGACAACATGTGTGTGAACGGTGCAGTGACCGTGTAGACTTAAACCATATGCTTTGTGGTTGTGCATCGAGCGACGCCTACGCCAAGAACAAGGAACGTTGGGACAAAGTTTTAAAAAGTGCTTCACTACATGATCAGCTTCGGGCTGTACAGGAGGCCCGCGCGGCGGCGGAGAGCTTTGGGCTCTCTGTTCCGACGTGGGAGCTGCCCTCTACACCTGGCGCCTAGCCGGGTGTCCTCCAGGACCCCTACTGTGGGAAATAAAGTTTTGCCAAACCAAACCATCCTGTACCATTGCTTCCTATAAGAGATGGTAAATACAGGTCTGCTTAAATTATTTGACACTTGGTTATCTGATAGCTTACAGTTGAATACAATGCAGTAACGAAACAAACTGCCCATGGCTCAGAGCAGAAGCCCTCGAACTGTTCAAGTCCAATTGTTTTGAAGACGTTACAGTCAGTCGTTTGGCATTTCCCAGTCGTCGGCACTTTCACAGCTATGTCATGATTATTGCTGATCACAGTGACCGGAGCCTTCTTTCCTTTCAGATAGATATATTAAAGAAATTGTTCACGATTACGTTACTTCCTAATGCGAGATTTGCTGTTTCACCTTTTCGATAAATTGAGGCAAAGATATCGAAGAAGACACGTACGTACAATTACAGACAACCTTTATTTTTCACACGTTTTCCTTCAAGAAACACACCACTAACAGTTCTTGGCTGTCATGAAGGAAGCTTTATGGTCGTAGAAATGAAGACAGCAATTGAGTTATCGGGAGGTAGCGGGAGGCAGCGCGTGGGTCCATAGGAACGTTGCGCAATGAACAGATAGAAGCGACCGACTGATGCCGCTGACGCCGCTAGCGAGTGAAGCGAGTGAGAACAGGATGCACGCACCGTGATCTGCTGATATTAAGCTGGTGGTTCGGCAACCAAAGACCCCTCGCCGCCACGCAGGAAGAGGTGGGAGCCCCCTCCGCCTCTTTCTGCATAGCGGCAACGGCATGTGATGGTGTTCTACGCAGCACGTTGTCGTTACTCGCTAGAGGCGTGAGCGGCGTCAGTCAGTCGCTGCCAGCGCAGCCTCCGACGACCCCCCCCCCCCCACCTTTCCTCGTGTTCTCAGATTGCTGCGCGGTCTCCTAAACCAATCGTCCGCATCTGAGTGTACCCCCTCCCCCTCTTCCTGCGAGCCTCCGGTTTCTGAAGTGCCGGCCCGAACTGGAGGGCTGAAAGGGGGGCGGACCTGGTTACGAGGCCAGCGCGGTCGACGCCGACGCCGGCGCGAAACCCAGAAATGGGCGACAATTAGCTGCGCTCTAATAACATATCCTCTCATGGCCCACGTACCGTACCACACCGGTAGCACGCCAGAATTATTCTCGTGTAGCGACGCACTGGCACGTTTCCAGAGCACTAGTGAATGAATCTTGGAACACGACGTTCCTTGAAAATCCCTACCGTAACTTTAGATGTTTTTGTTTCCTCACGTAGTGTTTCACCATCGTTCCATTTTACTTTATGCTGAAGGAATTTCGAAGTTTTCTTGACTAAAACGATGATAACGCCTTTGCAGGTTTATCCAGCCGGTTTAAACGGTACTGGCGGTCCCCGAACGTTAGCGTCACATCACTAACGAGCTTCGAGGCCACCGTTTATGTCTTCACTCCATCAACAATATTCTGATCCCACACCGGCTACACTGAGAAGCCGGCGTTCGCTGTACTACTGGCGAGACCTTGCACTGTTGCGTCGACCCCATCTGGGCCGAACGCGGCACAGAGATACATGATAATTCCTAGCTTCAGCCAAACCACCATTCCGACTTTACTCCGAGGTGGATCGGGTACCACGGTGGCTGCGGCCTTCCTGGCTTCTGTGAGTTGGAAACGGCGCCAGCTGGAGCCGATTCTTCTTTAGAAGCCTGTTGCTTGGTACGGCCACAAAGCCTCGCGGCTTCAATTCAGCCAACTTCTCTTGCATTTGGGAAACCACAATCTGGAGTTATTCTTCACAGGGTACGCAATCTTCCCGCGCTTTCCCGGCTTCTAGCTCGACCTATTGTATCGTACAGGAATCATACATAGCCTGTCTTCGTATTCCTCGCCAGGTCTGACGATCCTAAGCCTAGCCTCGCTTCGCAGGCGTTGGGCTTACGAAGGCTCGGGTGATGATGGTGGTGACAAACATTTATTGATCCAAAAGGGGTGGATGTATGCATCGGCCGGATCTATCAATCCAGCCCTTACAGATACTGGGTCCCTACTACGAGACCCCAGTGGCGTCGGCCGGAGCACGGGCGCGCTCGACCAAGGCCTTTTGGGCCTGCAGGTCATAGCAGCCGAGCAGGGTCGCCTCCCAGTCCTCGCGAGTGGGGTTGGGGTGAGGAGGAACAGCTGGGTTGGATGGGCAAGCCCACACCACGTGGTAGATGTCCGAAGACTTCTCCGCACAATGCGGACAACTGCCCGTGAAGGAGGGATTAAAACGTTTTAGTGCTGGCGGGCACAGTAGAGTGTTGGTATAAAGACAGAGTAGAAGCCGCTCCTCCGTCTTAGATAGACCTTTACTCGGACGAGGGTAAAGGCTATGACAAGACTGATAATAAAGAACAATGTCTTTAAAAGAATACGCGGGTTCGAATTCGAGATGCTGATCTAGGGGGTCAAGATAGGAAGCCCAGAAAGAGAGCGCGCTGGCGGCGGCGTCGGCTGCCTCATTCCCCTCGAGATCCATATGAGCAGGAGCCCATACTATATTCCGGAAAGTGGTGTCCCCGGTGTAGGTGCAATTTTGAAGTAGTCGGTAGGCTAAGTATGGCACCGAGCCTTGCTCGACGTTCCGACAGGCCCCTCGCGAGTCGAAAATAATTGTTTTAGAATCAGTGTGAGTAGTTGCCAGCGCAATGGCGACCTCCTCCGCGTGGGTTATGTCACGCGCGCGAAATGTAAGCCCGTTAACAATTTTGGACTGGTGGACCACTGCGGCCGTGTACCATCCCCCATGGTGGGGGCCGGAGGCGTCCACGTAGTAAATGCCGGGTTTCGACCCATAATGGCGGCCCAGGGCTTCCGACCGCGCCAGGCGCCGGTCATTGTGGCGTGAGCTTCAAGAAATCATATATTGCCAAAACAATCGACACACCTGAACAAAATATGGTATCTAGAATTTCTTTATAGCTTCGCTAAGACGCTCTGACCGGTTTTCGGTTGATCCTGTGAATTTTTTGAATACACTAGAACTTTAAGAAGAGCCGTGGTCACCTGCGTCCGAAAGTCATGATGCTCTAGTGACGGTTTCACTTCCATTGTAAAGAAGTAAGAGGCGCAGTATCTGTCAATGTCCCTTAAACATGAAAACCGTTCGTACCCGACGGCACGAACTTCCTGGAATATGAAGGCTTCTACAGAATCTGCACTAATGATGACGAAACTTTTTATTGAAAGAAAAAGAGAGGAGGATTCTCGGAATGTTGATCGGATCCTTCGTCCGTGATTCCGTTGGCTAAGGCAGCAGCCCTCGCTCATTCCACAAGGTCTCGATGGTCCCTGAGGCCCGACCTGGATAGAGTTGGCTTCTATTCTTGCCACGTTGGCTGCTGTATAGCATTTAAGACAGTAATGGCCTCGCAGACCCATGCCATATGGTACAAAATAGTTTTCTGCCCTCAAATTATACATTAGCCTAAAACGATTCTGGATCGATAGCGAGAACCTGGACTGAAAAAAAATGGCTGTGGTTTAACTTTGGTTAAGCTAAATTTTTGCGAAAGCAATACTATGGCTGCTATTCCATGCTTTTTTGTCTCCTATGCACGTTATCTCCTAACCTCATTGCGTTTAGCTTGGTCTAGCGTCTACAACAGCCGTCATCCACCACCGAAGCGGTGGCGGGTGCAATGACGGCCTACAACAGATAAAAATTCGATGCCAGGCTATCCCCCGCCGCAAGCGGCGGCTATCTATCTGTCCCAGCCCCATCAGGGGAGTACCGCTCTCTTAAGAGAAGAATGGCGAAAGCCTACCCTTCCTATCCTATATTTGCCTCTTGCCGGCATTCGTTGCTTTGCTACATATAATTATAATTGATTTACAGGAAAGGAAAGGCGCCGTATCTATCACTTTCTCCGGCAATTCTGTTTGGATGGTACACCATCGCTCCGGTCGCGTGGCGTTCCTTGGCGTGGCGTTCAAGTGTGGCATTGCAGATTACAGGGACGCATCCGATCTCGGCCTATAAGAACGCCGAAAAAGTGGGACAATTGTTCCACGACAGCATGAGCCATTAAATGCTTTCGGCTTAAAATGCACGGGCGTGCTATAAGCTGGGTAGCTGAACCACCTCCGTTGCCTGTTGTGGCTGTAGGAAGAAGGAAAAGAAAATGCACGGGCCTGCTACTGGCTCTGTAGCCGAGCCACCTCCGCTGCTTCAAGCGGACAGAAGAAAGAAAAAGAAGAGGGAGAGAAAGACGCGCACCGCAACAATAGCCGTCTTCCACCACCTAACTGATGGCGGGGGCAATAACGGCTTAACCAGACAAATTCGGTGACAGGCTAGCCCCCGCCGCAAGCGGCGGTGACCTACCTGTCCCAGCCCCATCAAGGGAGACCTCACCTCCGTTGCCTGATTGGTTTATAGGAAGAGATAGGCGCAGTGACTGTTTCACTTGTTTATTCCGTTGCCTCATGCGGACAGAGCACTGATTGATTTATAGGAAGGGAAAAGGCGGGGTAACTGTCCCACTTGTTTTCTGTGAACACCTCAACCACGCCGTAAGGGAAGGGATGAGGTGGGAGTGAAAGCGGAAAGAGAGACAGAGGAGCCCTAGTGCAGAGCTACGGAGGAGGAGGAAGAACATTTCCGCCGAATCTGGTGCAGCAGCCACCTCCGGTTCCGCACGCAGGCGTCCGGGGAAGCAGTCTGTCGCACTGCGGCCATAAGACACCCGGCCCCGTCTAGGAGAAGAGGTCTTCAGCCTCGGCCGCCAGGCGGACGGCGAATCGCTGCGTTCTTTCGTCGGAGCTTCTTAGCGTGGTCTCCCATTCATCGCTAGTTTAAATCGCGTTGCGCCCTGGGGCACGAACGCATCTCCATATTATGTGATCTAATGTTGCCACGTGGCCGCAAAATTTACAAATTTCGGTTTCTGCACCGTCCCTCTTCCGCCCTCTGGCACCCGTCCAACACCTCCACAGGGGCGAAAAGAAATTTCGAGCATGGAGTCTTCTCCAGTCGTACGGTTCCTTTTTAGTCAGGGATCTAACCGGAGCCGGATATATCCTCCGGTCTTTCTTCAGGTTGTCGGTTACATCCCTAAAGGTACCAATAGATTCTTTGGTTATAGATGTTGTGGAGGCATCCGCAGCACCCCGAGGTAGCGAGGAGCGGACGAGCATGTGGGCAGCCTCGTTGCCGGCGAGACCGGCGTGTGCTGGGGTCCAGATTACGGTCACGCTTTCGGCGAGAGACGACTCGTTCAGAAGTTTTGCAGCACGATTGCTGACTCTACCCTTGCTAAAATTTCTAACCGCCGCTTTGCTATCGCTGATGACGTGTTTCACGCCTGGTCGTGCAATGGCAATGGCTATTGCAATCTCCTCCGCCTCTACCGGCGGTAGATTTCGGTTTCTTTCTATTCCTATGGCGATCCCAGTGTCTAATAGGGCGATCGAGGTTACGTCGCCTTCTTTCCCGATCGCTGCATCGGTGTAGGCGACCGATCCCGGCAAGAGTTTGTCCAATTTGTTAGTGAGGTGCTTAGCTCTACTTTTCCTCCTCCCCTCGTCGTGTACGGGGTGCATGTTCTTCGGTATGGGCGAGACGTATAGATGCTTTCTGATTTCTCGATCTATGCTTTCTCTGACACTTTCGCCTTCCCCGGGCGCTAGTAGATTTACCCAGTGGAGGATTTGCCTAAACGCCGCCGTTCCTGCGAGTCGCTCTCTCTGGGACAGCCTGACCGCCGCAGCCAGCTCTTTCAACTCATTATGCAACCCCATTTTCTCTAGAATGTCGTGAGAAGTAGTTATGGGGAGTCCTAGAGCGCACTTCGTGCATCTCTTAATTATGGTGTTTGATTTGTGTTCTTCGGTCTTGTTGATATTTAGGAATAGAGTCGCGTAGCACATTCTGCTCGTGACAAAAGCTTGTACGAGTCTTAGTCTACTAGCCTCCGTGAGACCACTCTTTCTGTTGGACGTCTTCTTAAATACTCTGACTACGAGCTCCGCCTGATCTTTTAATTTCTTAATCAGGCTTTTGTTACTACCCCTGCGGTTGATAATCATACCTAATATTTTAATTTCATCTACTTTCGGGACTTCGTTTCCATTGACTTTAATTTTGATATCTGGAGTTATCTTCCCACTACTGCTGGTCATTACCAGGGGCTCCGATTTTTCTGGCGAACAGCATAGACCTACGTCCTCTGCGTGATTGCTGATTATATCTGCTGCCTCTTGGAGCCTGGATGTAATGTACGAGTCGTTCCCTTCGCACATCCAGACGGTCGCATCGTCCGCGTAGATGCTTAGTTTTAAGTCATCGAGATGGCCAAGCTTACTGGGGAGCTTCCTCATTACGATGTT
Source organism: Amblyomma maculatum (assembly GCF_055883805.1). NCBI lineage: Eukaryota > Metazoa > Arthropoda > Arachnida > Ixodida > Ixodidae > Amblyomma > Amblyomma maculatum. The sequence goes on from NC_139346.1 coordinate 124,057,153, forward strand.
AAAAAGGAAAGGTGAGAGCACAGCCCCCTGCGGACTGCCTCTGTTACCCAGCGGGAACTCCTCCGAACATAAGCCCTGAAAGCTGATGATCGCCGTCCTGTCTCGCAGGAATGATCTAATGTAGTTGTAGGTTCTTTCGCCTATTCTAAGCTCAGCGAGCCCGTCGAGAATGGCGTCGTGGCTGACGTTGTCAAAAGCTTTTTTAAGGTCTAAGCCTAGAATAGCTTTCGTGTATTTTTTCCTGAAGTCTCTGACAACATCGTTATGTACTCTGAGCATGGTATCTTGCGTACAAATTTCGACCTGGGGATCTTTAATGTGCGCTGACATCGCACAGCACACGGACGCCTGTTCATTTCGCCTCCATCGAAACGCAGCCGCCGAGGTCGGGTTCGGACCCGGGTATTCGGCACAGTAGTCGGGCGTCTTACCACTGCACCACCCCGCCGGGGCGCGGTCAGAGCAGAAAATAGAGAAGAAAGTAAGAAGAGGAACAGAGAAAGACGCGTGTCGACACACCCGTCGTCCGTCGCTGAAGCAGTGGCGGACAGCAGACAACAGGAAGAACCGTTGACAGGCTAGCCCCCGCCGTAAACGGCGGTACAAGTGCTAGTCCCACCCCTGCACGGACAGGTGCAGCCACCTTCTGATGTCACAGAAAAATGCGAAAACCTGAGAGTTCCTGCTGCACACGGTATATCGCGTGCCTCCTGGCCTCCAGGCCCTGAGACGCTAGGCGGGCCGCTAATTGTTTCCAACAATCAGATGACGGGCTGTCCCCGCTGGGGAGAATAGGGAGTTGTTGGTGTGGCTGTAGGAAGAAGAAAAAAAAATTTAGAGGACGCTTAAGCTTCACCTTTAAGAATGGAATGCGATAGCGTTATCGAGCAACTTGCTATACTCATTTTTATTTATTAATCCTTCCGAGACGTAGAGGCGCTGCCAGCCACCTTGCCGAAACGCGCAGGCCTCAAGTTGCAGTCGTAGTTCGTCGGCAACATCGTTGCCGATCCGAGCCGGCGTGATGATCTCGGAGGCTATGCCTTGTCTATCTTATTCCGTGCGCCACACGCTGTGTTGGTGCTACGTGCACGCCAAGCGAAGAGGAAGTACAGCGGAAAAGTAATTTGCCCTCGCTTAAATGCGTGTTCTCTAATTCTGTAATTTGCATGCTAATAATTATAACTATACGCCACGATACACTTCTCTAAGGGACATTTCTGAGACACCGCAATCCATAGACGCGCCTTTGTCTATTTCAAACCATCTGGCTGCTACCGGAGTACGTAATTTCAACGGAAGATCTTTCCGCAGGGATAAAGGTCTTTTAGAGAGAAGTCCTAGCAAGTGTTCGGTTCCTTTCAGCGCGGTTCTCAAGTGATTGTCTACAGTAAAACGAAAGAAATTGTATCGTGCATTGTGTGACATTAGGTTCCCTTTACCTTTGTACAGAGTGTTGTACGATGGAGGCCTAGATGCCGATGTTTTAATAAGGGTAAAGAGAATGCAGGTGACGCCAGGAGCAAAAACCTTCTTTTTTAAATTGCACATCGGAACCTTGCCAGTGAAAACATTTCTGGAGAAAAAGGGATTATTCAGCCCTGGGGATCATACTGTTTAATATGCAGGAAGCCAGAAACCATAGACCATGTTTTTTTACACTGTTGGGAAGGAGTATATTTTTGGGACGTATTACAAAGAACGTTAAAGATTTTCCGCTAGACCCGCATGACATTCGGTACTTATGCGTAGAAAGTGAGGATGGAGTACCATTTGATTTATTTATGCTTATGGGTCTCCACTGTATATGGCGCTCAAGAATGGCGGGTTACCATTGCGATAAAGATATACGGCCTGCAAGAATTTATTTTCGGGAAAGCGTAGTCAGGTACTTAGCAATCCAGAAAGCTACAGCAGATCCTCCCGAGTGGCTCTCAAGGCCGGGGCCTTTGTTGTGTATGCGTGATTTAGAGTTTGTCATATGTAAATAGCGTCTGTAAATGGCATTTGAGTGATTGTTGCTGATTTTGTTCTCGTGTCTAGACCAGGCAATAAAGCAAAACAAGCTGGCGTGTTGGAGGGTTAGCATGCTCGTCTCACACCCCGGAGGCCCACGCTCGATTCCTCAGGTCGGCGATTTTTCCTACTCGTTTTATTTAATAATGCTTCTGGGATTTTTCGCTCACGGCCAACGCCGGACGACGCGGGAAGGCGGCCGCCGACGACGACACCAACTTCTCTGTGGCACGCGGGTTATCGCGTTAAAATTCACGGGTCTGCTACTGGCCCCGTAGCTGAGCCACCTCCGCTGCCTCGTGCAGACAGAATACTGATTTATTTATTTATAGGAAGGGAAAGGCGCGGTAACTGTCTCACTTGTTTCTGTGGACACCGCAACCGCGCCGTAAGGGGAGGGAGGAAGGTGGGAGTGAAACTGGAAAGAGAGAAAGAGGAGCCAAAGTGGAGGGCTGTGGAGAAATTTCGGCCGCCTGGAGATCCTTAACGTGCGCTGACATCGCACAGCACACGGACGCCTCTTCGTTTCGCCTCCATCGAAACGCAGCCGCCGAGGTCGGGCACACAGAATAGAAAATAGAGAAGAAAGAAAAGGAAGAGGGAGGTTTCGCCTTTAAGAATGGAACGCGATAGAGTTATCGCGCCCCGTTCGCATCGTCTACTCATTTGATTGTCGCGCTTTTTGCTATACTCATTTTTCATTTCGAATGCTTGCACTTTCTGCCATTGATGGTCGTGGCACCTCCTCACACAGCTGCGTGCCACGTGACCGTGTGACCTCATGACAGACCCAGAGCAACACCACCTAGACGAACGTCTAGGTGGTGTTGCCCAGAGACGGGGCCCCAGCTCGCGCCATCGATGGCAGAAGTGAGGCTTCAAAAGATCCGGAGCGGTGACGTCACGCCGTTGTCCCGTGACCGCGTGACGTCACGACAGACCGAGAGATTGGGACCCAGCTAGCTCCATCGATGGCATAGGTGAGGCATCACAGGCCGGCTGCGCCACTGCCGAGAGAAAGCGCTCGCTAGAGCGGGATAAAACGGGGTGCTGCAGCTGCGCTCGCATTGAGCAACACCAACACCTGGCTAAAGTCCCGCAGATAAGGAGGCATCATGCTCTCCCTTTATCAAGAAAAAGCATTCGCCAGGCTCAGCCATGAATACCAGTTCAGCCAATTACAGCACGCAGGAATAGATAAGGGGTTTGTGCGCATGATGCAAACATTGTATGCAGAACCGCGCTCTGCAGTGATAATCCAGGGGAGCATTTCTACTTCATTAAAGGTCCCGCGGAGCGTCAGACAAGGGTGCTATACACTGCTATACACAATAGCGATTGAGCCGTTGTTGCAGCGCTTTGCCACAGGCCCCTCCATCAGGAAAATTTCTTTACCTGTTGGGCTCCCCGAGCACACCAATTTTGGCTATGCCGACGACATTACCATCATAGTTCCGGATGCGTGCTCGGCCGAATGGATTCTGCAAATTACAGGTGACTATGGCAGTTCAAGTGGGGCGCGCCTAAATAAACGGAAGAGCACTGTTATGCACCTCGACCACAGCACCTTCATGCTGGCAGACATTCCTGCCGTCCATGAAGCCAGGATGCTGGGCTTCTAATTTGAACCGAGTGACGCCTCCACGCGCAAATGGGAAAAAAACGAAAGAGATGTTGATCAGGAGGATAGGAGACCTGAGAGCATTAAAATGTCCCCTCACCGCACAAGCAACGATCATTCGTACCGTCCTCATTACCTTGATAAGCTTCAGGGCACGCACCATGGACATACCTACTGAAACCAATATTACTCTGGACAAGCACATATTCCGCTTCCTATGGCAGGAGGCTCCCGATAAAGTCCTAAGATGCGTCATAAAACGGCCAAGGTATAGAGGGGCCGCGGCATTCCTGACCTCTCTGCTCATACTAGGGCTCTGTATTCTAGGTGGACAGTGCGCGCAGTGGAATGGGATATGCCTTTGACAAGGATGCTGACCAACTTCTTCCTATCAACCAGGCTCACTGCCTTCACACAAAGGCCTTTATCACACAGCTGCCCTCGCGCAGGGACGCCGCTAGACTTCTACCGCATGGCGGTGGAAGACTTGATGCTCCTAAGGGAAAAGACTGCCGGAGACCCTCTTGGTATGCACTTGACCGACTGACGCCAGTTTTCTGAAACACTTATCGAAAGAACTAATGCCCGCCGAGCGCCCTATGTGGAGTTGCATCACTGCCAATTTCCTCGATGCGTGTCGCGCGTCATTCATGTGGCGATTCTCGCGAGGCATACTTCCAATCCGCCGATTAGCATTCGTGTCAAGACTATCGGGCTAAACCGACACCTGCCCATTCTGTGGAGTACGAGAGGCCGCAGAACACATTTTTTATGATTGCATCCTGCCAACCGCACTCCTCTATCAAATGAGAGATTTGTTCAAGCTCCCAGGCATCACGTACTGCACGGTGAGGCACCTCAAACCGCTGCCAAGTGAAGTACGGAAACAATTCGTCTTGACACTCGCGGAAATGAACTACCAAATCTGTGTAGCGAGATGCCGCGCTGCCTTCAGCCCCAAGACGCCGTGTCTCCTCGAAGTGAAGAATAAGATCAGAAAGGAGCTTTGGTTCCACCTTCACAATGGAGTACGGCACCTTGGCGCAAATAAATTTTATGAAGAATGGGGACACCCAATGATCATATTCAAAGAAGAAATTCGAAGATATAGAAGTCTGCTATTAGGAGTCTCTCTCGCGTCAGGCTTCAATCCGCCGGGGCGTTGCGTGGGCGGTGCATTAGCACTGCGAACCCGCCCCGGCGTAGCGAATCCAGATTGCATGAGCCCTTGGCTGGGATACCGCCCGCGAAACAAAAACCTCCACACCCCTGTGTTGTGGGCGGCATTGCCCGGATTTGCCGTCGGATACCACTGCCTTGTCGTGGCGGAGGGGCTTGCGAAACTCGATGAATTCGTGAGATCTGCTGTGTAGGGCCACCCAAGATAGACAGGTCACGGCAGAGAGTTCTGACAAAATGTGATTCACTGGAGAAGGTAATGGCAACCCACTCCAGTATTTCCTGCCAAGAAAACCCTATGGCCAGTCACAATACCATTATCGATATGGCGCCGGAAAATGAGCCCCCCAGGTTGGAAGGCGTCCCATATGTTAGTGGGGATGAACAAAGGGCGATTCCTAGTAGCTCCAGGACGAATGAAGCGGCTGGGCTAAAGCCAAAAGGACGCTCAGTTGTGGATGTGTCGGGAAGCGACCGGAAAGTCCGATGTTGCAAGGAGATATATCACATAGCAACATGGAATGTAAGATCTATGACGCAAGGTAAACTGGATATCGTCAAGCGAGAAATGGACAGATTGAACATTGATATCTTGGGTATCAGCGAGCTCAAGTGGACCGGAATGGGAGAATTTAACTCCGGCGACCATGATGTCTTTTATTGTGGGCACGAATCCAAGAGAAGGAATGGGGTCGCTCTTATAGTAAACAGAAGAATGGGCAAAGCACTGCTAGGGTTTCTATTGTGAAAAACTGCGCCGAAATAAACACACCACAAGACAGAGGACGGGACAAAGGCGCTACTCACAACTGAATTTATTGAAACCCACGAGTGATCTTATATAGGCGAAGTTTCCAAAGGGAAAGAAGGATGGGGAGAAAGATAGGGGAAATCATCAAACGACCATGAACCAACTAGCCCAAGAAACGGTATTAATTAGTGCTAGGGTACAACCCCAAAAACGACCGAATGATTTCACTTCGGATCCAAGGTCACCCTTTCAACATAACAGTTATCCAAGTCTATGCACCGACCACTGCTGCTGAAGAAGCTGACGTTGAGAGATTTTATGCGGACCTACAATGCCTTTTAGACCGCACCCCATCATCAGACGTCGTTTTTCTCATAGGAGACTGGAATGCTAAGGTCGGGAGTGAAGAAATATCCGGAATTACAGGCAAGTTCGGTCTTGGTGAGCCAAATGAAGCTGGGTAGAGGCTAGTAGAGTTCTGTCAAGAAAACAACCTGACCATAGCGAATACTCATTTTCAACAGCACAAGAGGCGCCTGTACACATGGATTTCACCGGACGGTCTGTACAGGAATCAGATCGATTATATTATTTGCCGGCAGAGATGGAGAAGCGCTATACAAGCAGTAAAAACAAGGCCTGGGGCCGATTGTGGCACCGATCATCAGCTTCTTGTTGCCAAAATTAAGCTTCGATTGAGGAAAACGCAGAAAACTAGAAGGCCTTTCAGGTATGATCTGGATCAGATTCCATTAGAATATGCTGTGAAAGTGAGCAATCGATTTTAAGAATTAGATCTAGAAGACAAAGAGCCCGAAGAGATGTGGACTGATGTTCGTGATATAATACAAGAAGTTGCTACTAAGGTAGTTCCAAAGCAAAAGAAATGCAAAAAAGCAAACTGGTTATCTGAAGAGGCTTTGCAAATAGCTGAGGAAAGGAGGATGGCAAAAGGTATGGGGGAAAGAGAAAGATACAAGGTTCTCCATGCGGATTTTCAGAAAATAGCAAGGAGAGATAAGAATGCCTTTTTGAACATACAGTGTCAAGCAGTTGAGGACAACAGCCAATTAAGGAACACAAGAGCTCTGTATAAGACAATCAAAGATATCAAAGGAAGCTTCTGTGCAAAGCTGGGCGTGATAAAGGACAAACGAGGCAAGGACCTCACTGAAGCCTCAGAGATAACGAAGAGGTTTCAGGAATACACAGAAGAACTGTACAAGAAGGACCCGGATGTGCGAACCCAACATAGGACGGTTGTGATTACTGATCTCGAGCCGGGAATCCTGAGGAGTGAAGTTGAATGGGCCTTAGCCAGCCTTGCTAAGAACAAAGCTAGCGGAATTGATGGTATTCCAGCTGAGTTGCTTCAAAACCTCAACCACGACGCTGTTAACACACTGCATACATTATGTCAAACGATTTGGACAACCCTGCAGTGGCCACAGGATTGGAGGAGGTCAGTTTACATCCCCATTCCAAAGAAAGTCAGTGCCAAAGATTGTTCCAACTACCGCACGATCGCGCTTATTTCGCATGCTAGCAAGGTGATGTTAAAAATCCTGCAAGATAGGCTGCAGCTGTATGTGGATCGGGAGCTTCCGGACGTGCAAGCTGGGTTTCGCAAGGGCAGAGGAACTAGAGACTAAATTGCCAACCTTCGCTGGATCATGGAAAAAGCAAGAGAGTTCCAGAAACCCATTTACTTCTGCTTTATTGATTATGCGAAAGCGTTTGACTGCGTAGATCACAGCAGATTGTGGCAAGCTCTCCAAGAGATGGGAGTTCCAATTCACCTCATCTGTCTCCTCGGGAACCTTTATGAAGGGCAAGAGGCCACAGTCAGAACTGGGCATGGTCTTACTGATTGGTTTCCGATTGAGAAAGGGGTGAGGCAAGGCTGCATACTGTCGCCCTGCCTATTTAACCTATATGCAGAGTGCATCATGAGGAAGGCCGGTCTGGACGAGTCTTCAGCTGGAGTGAAGATCGCTGGAAAACGCATCAACAACCTTAGATATGCGAATGATACCACTTTAATGGCAGAAAGTGAATTGGATCTCAAGAGACTTCTGATGCGCGTACAAGAAGAGAGTGAGAAGTTTGGGCTTAAACTGAACATTAAAAAGACGAAGATCATGGCGTCTTGCCCTATCAAGTCCTGGAGCATCAATGGACAAGAAGTGGAAGCTGTGACAGATTTTCTGTTCTTGGGCGCCAAGATTACCTCGGAAGGAGACTGCAGCCTTGAAATTAGGAGACGCCTGCTTTTGGGAAAGAGAGCAATGGTTAGCCTTGACCGCCTAGTAAAGAGCAGAGACATTAGTCTGCCAACCAAGATCCGTATAACCCGTGCTATGGTCTTTCCAGTTGTGATGTATGGATGCGAGAGTTGGACTGTGAAAAAGGCTGACCGCCGAAGAATTGACGCGTTTGAATTGTGGTGCTGGCGAAGATTCTTAAGAGTTCCTTGGACTGCCAGAAGATCAAATCAGTCGATATTGTCGACCATAAACCCTGACTGCTCATTGGAGGGTCAAATTCTAAAGTTAAAGCTCAGCTACTTTGGTCATCTGATGAGAAGAGAGGAGTCGCTGGAGAAAGATTTGATGTTGGGAAAGGTTGAGGGTCGCCGGAGAAGGGGTAGGCAGCGAACGCGATGGTTAGATGGCATTCTCGAGGCATTGCAGATGAAGCTATGTGATGTTAAGAAGATAGTGAGAGACCGGAAAGCGTAGCGTGACATGGTCCATAGGGTCACGAAGAGTCGGACACGACTGAATGCCTGAACTGAACTGAACTGATGACGGTTGTTCGTTGAGGTCTGTACCCTCACAGGAGGGCTGCACCCAGTGCACCCTCCCCTCCATCTGACAGGCAAGGTGAACTGGCACGCGCACAGCTGAGACCACGACATACGCGAGACTCAGAGCTGACTAGTCTAGTGAAGCTTTTCGCTTCAACAAATCGATGAGTTGAGCTGGGTGAGCGCACGAGACACGTGCTGCATGCCTAAAGCCTCGCACTGCGCGCATCAAAAGCGTACCTGGTGCATCCTCCTTTCCATCTGACAAGACAAGAAGCAACGCTCCCACCTCACATCAAATACATCGCACGAACGCGAGTGTAGTTTACCACTAGCTCAAGCTCGCAGGCGCCGCACAATTTTTCAGTTTTACCCCGAAGGTTAGCTTAGGTATGCTTAGGTGCGTGAATAGGGCACAGGATTGTACTTTCAGACGCACTGGCCATACGGTCGGGTTCATCAGCATTCCCGTGACCAAGGAGACGGAGCGAATAGGCAACAGCGTCTGGGTGACATATTTGGACCTGCAGACCAACCGGGGGCAACGCTCCGGCGTTACGTCCAGCTCAACATTTCGGGCTTCCTGCGCCTGAATCCCTGAGAGACGCGGACTCCTGACCTTGCCTACCTAAGGGCTTCATAACGGCGCTGCTGCGGCGACCTCAGGCGGCTGGTCATCGCCTTAGACCACAGCTTCCGGGCCCTCAGCTGCGTGACCAGGTAATGAGCGTATATATGATGTTGTCAACTGTAAAGGGTGTTCCTACGGGCATTCTGCTTGCACTATGATAAATGATGGTTTTCACGTATATACAGCAGCGAAAGAAGCTGGCTTTATTGCTGCACATTTTTAGGAATGATTACAGGGCTGAAATATGTTCGCGGCGTTTGTTGTTGTTGTTGTTGTGGCTGTAGAAAGAAGGAAAACAAATGCACGGGCCTGCTACTGGCTCTGTAGACGAGCCACCTCCGCTGCCTCGTGCAGACAGAAGAGAGAAAGTAGAGAAAAAATTGAAGAATGGAACGCGATATCGTTATCGCGCCCCATTTCCACCGTCTACTCATTTGCTTGTCGCGCTTTTGAGTGCCACAAAGAGATAGTTCATACGACACAACACTCGTTAACTTGTCCAAAGTTGGTCATTTTTATTTATTAATACTTCAAGGATGTAGAAGTGCTGCCAGCCACCTTGCCGAAATGCGCGGGCCTGAAGTTGCTGTCGTAGTTCGTCGGCAACATCATTGCCGATCCGAGCTGGCGCTATCAAGATCTCGGAGGCCATGTCATGGGTATCTTATTCCGTGCGCCACACGCATGATGGCGCTACGTGCACGCTAAGCGAAGAGGAACTACAGCGGAAAAGTAATTTGCCCCTAACTTAACTGCGCGTTCTGTAATTCTGTAATTTACATGCTGATAATTATTATTATATGCCACAATACACTTCTCTAGGGGACATTTCAGAGACACCACCGCAATCAATAGACGAACCTTTGTCCATTTCAAATCATCTAGCTGGCGGACGTTAAGGACCCCGTGTAGCGGAAAGGTCGTGTCGTCGTCGGTGGCCACCGGCCCGCGTCGCCTGCCGTTGGCCGTGAGCGAAAAATCCCAGAAGCATTAATAAGTAAAAACGAGTAGGAAAAATCGCCGACCTAAGGAATCGAACGTGGGCCTCTGGGGTGCGAGATGAGCACGCTAACCACTCCGCAATGCCAGCTAGATGGTTTGAAATGGACACGGGCGCGTCTATTGATTGCGGTGTTGGCTCAGAAATGTCCCTTAGGGAAGTGTATTGTGGCTTATAATAATAATTATGAGCACGTAAATTACAGAACTACAGAACAGGCTGTTAAGCGAGTGGCGAATTACTTTTCCGCTGTACTTCCTCTTTGCTCGGCTTGCACGTAAGCGCATCATGCGTGTGGTGCATGGAATATGATAGCAAGGCATGAACTCAGAGATCTTCATCGCATTTGCTCGGATCGGCAGCGATGTTGCCCACGAACTATGACTGCAACTTGAGGTCCGCGCGTTTCGGCAAGGTGGCTGGCAGCGCTTCTACGTCCCGGAAGGATTCATAAATAAAAATGAGTATAGCAAGTTGCTCTATGTAGGAACAGAGCCTCCCTTCTCAGTGCACGCCTCAGCCGCATTGTAAGCGATGGAACGCTGAGAATCACGTTTCAGAACAAGTAATTACCAAACAGTCATGCTTTGGACAAGTTAACGAGTGTTGTATCATGTTGGTTTATTCGGTTGGTTTGTGGGGTTTAACTTCCCAAAGCGACTTCGGCTATGAGAGACGCCCGTAGATTGTGGAGCTGGAACAGCTGATCCAGCTCTGCGTTCTCCGAACCTGCATAAGAGTGCGCCGGTCAGCGGCGGTACTGGGTAGTGTACAAGTAATGGTCCCACATGTGCGCTAGCTGAGTTGTGCTGCCCTGAAAGCTGTGTAAGGCACACTGCAGATGTTTCTGAGTTTCTTTGTGTGTCTGCGTTCGGTCGATAAAGCGCGGAAGAACCGCCAAGTGTTCCTGCTGGACATCTCCCGTCCCGCCGTGTTGCAACGAACTAGTTGGCGTTTGCGACCCGTATGCTCGGCACCGTGCCGCATTGGAGACCAGCAAGAGTGTGGTGCAGTCCTGTCGTGCACTGTGGCGCCGGCAGACGCTGAGGAGAGACGACTCCGTCGATACAGCCATATTTCTCTATGTAATGGAGGATAGCAAGCTTTTATGAAGAGAGACCAAACGAAGGTTCTCAAGTTGTTGCGACTGAAGGAAGAAGGAAAAGAAAATGCACGGGCCTGCTACTGGCTCTGTAACTGAGCCATCTCCGCTGCACCATGTGGACGGAAGAGAAAATAGATACGCGCGTCGCATTTGCGCTCCCTGTCCCGACCGATAGCTGGTGAAAGTTGTGAACAGCCGTTGTGTACTATACAGAAAGCAGATTCGGACGCAGTCCACAACGGTCTCCTTAGCGTCCATCGCTAACATATGCCATAGCATAAAATGCTCTCCATATGCAACTTTCGTAGAATCGAGTTTCTCATTATTAGCGTTCATGCACAGCACATAAAAATTGGTCCATAAAAAAGGATATTCGCATTATCTCACAATAATTTCGAAGAAACCATAGCAGGATGGGAGCAAGTTGAAAGTTAAATAGTAATAGTTGTTTAACAGGACACCTGCACCACGCCGTAAGACAAGTGGGGAAAACGGGAGTGAAAGCAGTAAGAGTGGAAAATGTACCTAGTGAAGGGCTTCTATGTAACTTCGACCATCTGCTGATCTTTCGAGCTCTGACATCGCACAGCACTCGGACGTGTCCACGTTTTGTCTCCATGAAACGGGACCCTCCGGTCGTTGGGTTCGAACCGAGCAACTCAGTTACACAAGCACAGCATTTCCTTTCTAGACAATAATTGCGAAGGACCGTCTGTCTGCCAGCGTTACCAATTTCGTGGGGTTGTGTGTTTGCCGCTGATATTAACTTTTTTCCTGACATCCATTCGCTCTGAGGAAATTTCTAGAGGGCACTTTGGACCACTAAAGTGAGCTAAGGCGAAAGCAAGTATAACGCGGTGGATCGCAGTCCTCCAATATGGCACCTCTATCTCCCTTTCTTCAATCACTTCCACATTCCCCCATTTCATTATCGTCTGGTACTTGTATCCGCGGGAGAATTGTGACTGATACGGTAAATTTTCTATCGTGTAATTTAATTTCAAACGCCGCCGATACTTGCTGTACTAAAGCCTCCTAGACATCTCAGTCTGCTTCTGCTTGCTGTGTGGTTGTTTTGGCTGTAGGAAGAAGGAAAAATGCAGGGGCCTGCTACTGGCTCTGTAGCTGAGCTACCTCATTTGCCTCGTTCAGGCAGATGAGATTGATTTGATTGATTTATAAGAAAGAAAAGGCACGGTAACGGTCTCTTGTTTTCTGTGGACACCTGAACCGCGCCGTAAGGGAAGGGAGGAAGGTGGGAGTGAAAGTGAAAAGAAAGAAAGAGGAGCCACATAGTGGAGGGCTACGGAGTAATTTCGACCACCTGGAAATCTTTAACGTGCGCCGACATCGCACAGCACGCGGACGCCTCTTCGTTTCGCCTCCATCGAAACGCAGCCACCAAGGTAGGGTTCGAACCCGAGTACTCCGGCACAGTAGTCAGGCGTCTTACCACTGCACCACCCCGGCGGGGCAGGCGAGATTGATTGATTTATAGGAAGGGAAAGGCGCGGTAGTTTTCTCAATTGTTTTCTGTGGACACCTGAACCGCGCCGTAAGGGAAAGGAGGAAGGTGGGGGTGAAAGTGGTAAAAGAGAAAGAGGAGCCGTAGTGGAGGGCTACGGAGTAATTTAGACCACCTGAGGATCTTTAACGTGCGCCGACATCGCACAGCACGCGGACGCCTCTTCGTTTCGCCTCCATCGAAACGCAGCAGCCGAGGTCGGGTTCGAACCCGGGTACTCCGGCACAGTAGTCGGGCGTTTTGCCACTGCACCACCCCGGCGGGGCCGGGGCAGGCGAGAAAACAGAAGAAAAAAGAAGAGGGAGAGAAGGACGCATGCCTCAACAACAGCCGTCGTCAACCACTGAAGATGTGGCGGGTGCAACGACGGCCTACAAAAGATAAAACTTTGGTGGCAGGCAAACACCCGCCGCTAGCGGTGGTGACCTACCTGTCCCAGCCTCATCAGGGGAGTTATTGTTGTGGCTGTAGGAAGAAGGAAAAGAAAATGCACGGGCCTGCTACTGGCTCTGTAGCTGAGCCACCTCCGCTGCCTCGTGCAGATAGAAGAGAATATAGAGAAGAAAGAAAAGGAAGAGGGAAAGAAAGACGCGTGCCGCAACAACAGCCGTCGTCCACCCCCAGCAGTGGCGTGTGCAATGACGGCCTAGAACAGATAAAATTTCGGCGCCCGAACGATGTGTCTGTCGGATTATTCGCTGATGATTGTATTGTTTTTTAAAGAAGTTGTGTCCACAGATGATCATGCTGTGTTGAAAATAGTTTTTGAGATTGAGGAAGTAGAAATGAACGGTACCGAACGGATTCCTAGATCGGACGCCCAGCGGGGTCAGCTTGGTATATGCATGAATCGCCTAGTGGCGTCATCACCTGTCACGACGGTACATCGCGCTCCCCTTGTCGAACACAACCAGCATTTCATTGAACGCATCAAACCTCACCGACGTTCTATAATTCGCTTACAGGAAAGGAAAGGTGCAGTATCGGTCACTCGCGGAATTCCGCTGTCATCCTCGCGGTAGACAAGGGGGAAGAGCGTTTCACGATAAGGGTCATGGCAGATGATAGTCAGGTTTCTGTTCCTGCGTGACGTTCATGATCCATTTTTGTTCACTGTCTGCCAAATTAGACTTGGACGTGCACTGCCAGATTTTGTTGTGCCAATCGAATGTTACAGGGGAGGTAGTTTTGGTTACTTTAGAGAAGTTGTTCAAAGTGTGCTGTTTCTTTCTGCAAGATTTTCAAAAAACTATTTATCAACTGTGAAAAAGAAAAAGTTGTACAAAGATTTGTGCGACGTTGTTCTTCCGGAGCCCATCTATTGGCCCATATAAAGGGGAGGCCCTGGCAGGAATGTACTGAAGAGGGTTGAAAATGAAGGTTCCAGCAGCGGCGAAAACGTGTTTTGTTTAATTTGCACACTGGAACTGTGCCAGTAAAAGTGTTTTTGCAAGAAAAAGGTTTATTTCTTCCATAGGGTGCACATTGCTTGATTTGTAAACAGGCAGAAACTCTAGATCATGTATTTCTCCTATGTAGGGAAGGGGTTTATTTTTGGGACGTATTTCAAAGAAGCATAAAGAAAGATTTACCTAATAATCCTTACGGAATACGCTACTTACCCACGCAAAATGAGGAGGGGGGTTCATATTATTCAATCATGTTAATGGGCCTCCACAGCATATGGCGTTCACGCATGGCAGGATATCACTGTGATCCTGATGCGCGTCCTGCACGAATTTTTTTCCGCAAGGCTCTCCAATGGTTTATCGAGATTGTGAAGTGTGTCGATGATACTCCTGAGTGATTGCCAAAGGTAGAACCTTTGATGGATCTAAAGAAATTTTTGAACGACGAAGACAGTCCCTGGCAGGCTTACTATATCAATGTCTTGTGTGTGTTTGTGTTGTCTTGCAAACGTCAGGCACTAAATAAAAAAAAAACGTGGCGCATTTGGTAATGGGCAGGGCGGCTGATCAAAGGGATGGAGGTTCGATTCCTGGTTTAACAAGGTTTTTTATTTTATTTTTAACTCTAACTCTATTAGGCGTGTCACATCTGCTGAATACCTTCTGTCAACAATAATGAGGAATTAACAGCTGTCGCCCGTTAATAATTAGAGGGGTATTATTAACGATGCGCCCTTAACGGTGCGCACACTCCCAGACACCCTTAGAGTGAGTGGGGGTAGCTGTTCCGGTCGCAAAGGAGATGCCCTCGACTTGCGTGGCAAGCTCAGCCGGAATTTAACTACCTTGTAGTGACCTTGTGTAGTTGTTTGGTGCCCAGCTGTCGCCGGTTCAAACCAGAGTAAGGATCGGAGTCAGAAGTAACAAACAAAACACAATTTATGCACAGCAAGAGACGATACAAAGGAATAAACAAAAACACTTGAAATCTACAGATGAGAGGTTCACAGAAAACAATCGCTAAGCATGCAACTACAGAATGATTCAATAATACAGAGGCTTTAAAACAAATCAAACACGAGAGAGTTACACAAACAAACACCAAATTGTTCGGGCACTGTTGCAGTCCGACGCCTCAAGAGTCACGATGTGGCCGCCATACGAGACGAGCGCCGCTCCCTTGCAGGTCCGCGGGCTTGTCAGCAGCGGGTGATCCCCGGGAATCCAGTCCAAGCACAAGCGCACACGTCGCAAACACTAGCTGACTGACTGTTTCAACAAGCGGCGCGGTCGATTTAAATAGGGCGCGCCGCGTCTGTTTTTTAGTACGCGTCAAAGATAGCGCGCACACACACTTAGCTTCGCTGGTTATATCTCTCTCTTCTCCTCTCGTCGAGCCGCGCGTCGTCATTGGCTAGGTCCCACAGAAGATTCTGGAATTTTCTGGCGTATTCCAGTCCGATGAACCACCGTCCTCCCCGGGCAATGGGAAAGAGGTTGACGGCAACGCGTACAATGCTACGCGCTCTCCCGCGCGGGGAAGGAGGCTCTCTCCATGCTTTTGCACGCGACGCCGCGCGGGCCTCGCGCCGTACCGGCTTGATGAAAATGTGCGCCGATTTTGTGACAACAGCTTTCGCCTTAATAATGTGTGTTAAGCAGAGTTTGGCTCCCACCGGTCGTTTGGGGAATGCCGAACATATTGCAGGCAGTTTATTGCAGGTCGCTAGCCAACGAGAACGACACGTTCGCTCGTTTCTGTCCATTTCGTGCGGTATAAAGGAAGCGATGTTCATGAAATCATTTTCACAGTTGCTTTCAGGGCCGTTATGCTCCTCAAGACCAGCATGTGGAGCGAATGGGTTGGCGCATGGCAGGAGCAACCGCCTAGGAGCCATGACAACGCCGGCCGCAGTCCCCGTTGGAGTCCATGGCTTTGATGTGCCGGTCGAAGTTTCTGGAGCCTGCAGGTCCACTTCCTCGGAAACCTGATGTTGTGGATCGGAGTGGTCCGGCGAGGTCACTACAAGCAAGCACAGGAAAAAACGCGCGCCAACGACTGATTTTCGATGAACGAGGATCTTAATGCAATCTACCGCGTTATTGAATAAGTTATTAGTAATGTCCTTTGTTTCGTGCCATATTTTCTTGTGTGGATCTCTTCTTAACGCGAAAGCCTTACTAGCAGAAGTACATTGTCGGAATAAATGACCTTGAAAACATGGGCCTGCAGCGTTACTCGATCACTCGGCAGGTGCGTCTAACCGCGTGAATTGGCGTTGGCTCACCGCGTAACTCTTGCTCGGCAGGTGCGATTAAGGACATGACTCCCCGTTCGTGTGTTATTGCCGCGATTTATTCAAATCTATTCTTTTTCGACAGCCAGAGGCCTGCGGCCTTATTACTGTGATTTGCGCGCGGCTGGAATCTTCGAGGTACATATCTACGCATTTTTCGCGACGGCAACGATAAAGCTTCGGCCCGCGACAACGAGCATGAACAAACCAAAATATAAAAATGATCTGCTGGTTGGTTGGTTGGTTTGTGGGGTTTAACGTCCCAAAGCAACTCAGGCTATGAGAGACGCCGTAGAGGAGGACTCCGGAAATTTCGACCACCTGGGGTTCTTTAACCCCAGGTGGTCGAAATTTCCGAAATCTAAGAGTGGATTAGGTAAATTATCAGGACCAGGACTTGCTTTTGTTTTCGATTCAACAACATTGCAATTACACCAGGTTGAGACATAAGATCATGCATGGGCTGTGAACAAGAAACAGGAGTTACACAATTGTCTGCAGGCGTGGATGGAGAGAGACAAAAATTTATTTTTCAGCGATTGGTATTTGCCTTGGGCTGCATTCAGCTGCTCCAGGTGGCCGGCAGACCAAGTCTGTCAGCGACCTCTTGCGCTCTTGCCGAGGCCCGGGACTGGACGTCTGGGTACCGGCTGGCGAGAACAGCTTCTCAGTGTTCCAGTGAGGGAGATGCTACTAGATCTGCCGGAGGCGGATCCTCCGCGCAGTCCCAAATTATATGGTATAAGGGGGCAGGCTCGCCGCACAGTTGGCAGTGCGGATTAACTATATCGGAAAAGATCTTGGCGTAAGTCCAAGGGTTTGGCTGCGACCGTGTTTGCAGCCGCCGTCACGTGGTAGCCTGGTCTCGGTTGAGCGAAGCGTGCGGAGGAGGCAGGCTCGCCCTGAGCTCTTTGTAGTAAGTGGTAATGGCCTGGTAGGTATCCAGAGTCTCACTCCGTCGGGCACCACGCCAGAGATCCTCTCATCAGCTCGTCTGACATAACCTCGAGCATATTGATGAGCGGCCTCGTTCCCCAGGACGCCCGTGTGAGCCGGGACCCATACGAGATCCACTACGTTCCATCTTTTGGCAGCGCAGTAAGAATTTTGATTACAGTGGCGGAGATACGACCCCTGGCGATGTTGCGAAGGGCCGTTTTGGAATCACTGCGAATACTGCTGGTTCCGTTTTGAAGAATTCCTAGCGCTATTTTGGCCTCTTCTGCCTCTTCTACTCGGCCCGTGACCACCGTAGCTGTTACCCTGCGGGAGATGCTCACCGCGCTCACAGCGAAAGCCTCCTGTTGTATTTTGCCGCATCGACATACACGGCACTATCATCCCCTTGATATTTCATGCCTAATATCTTTGCCCTGTCCCTCCTCCGACGTTCGTGGCGATCCGCTTGCATGTTCTTGGGGAGTGGTTTGACCCGAATGCGTTCACGCATCTCTATCGGCAATATCACTTGGCTTGAAGGGTCTTCGCCCCTTATGCCTAAGCTCCTCAGGATACACAGCCCTGCCTCAGTTTGCCTGAGCCGTTGCTCTTGCGATGGTAATTGTGCCTCAGTGGAGCTCTTCGAGAGTGTTGTGGACCCCTAGTGATATAAGTCTCGCGGTGGACGTGTTTCTGGGGAGACCGAGAGCCGCTTTTTATGCCTGCCTTATCAGGCAATTCAATTTTTCACTATCGGCCTTTTTAAGGTCCAGGTAGGGGGTTGCATACACGAGCCGACTGAGGACAAAACCGTGAACGAGCCGACGTGCATCGCGCTCTCCCATACCTTATCGCCTAGTCGCCACGCGCCTAATTAGCCGTATGGCCTGTTGGATAGAGGTCGACAACCTTTCCAGCATTACCTTGTTGCACCTGTTAGATTGTATAATCATCCCAAGCACCTGTATCGTTTCTACCTCCGGTATTTCGTTTCCTTGGATTTCTAGCTGTATTTCTACGGCTTCGTTTTGCAAACCCTTCCGTTGTTACGAATCACCAACAGCTCCGACTTCTGTGGGGAGCATTCCAGTCCTGCCCAACGGGCGTGGGCGTCTACGACGTCTGCCGCCTCTTGTAGGGCGTCCTCGATTTGCCCGTCTGATCCCTGACTCGTCCAAATCGTGACGTCATCGGCATACAGGGTGTGTCTAATACCAGCGTGTGGAAAACAGGCTGTGAAAGTATAAATTAATCTTTTCAGCAATGTCTGTCTTGTTGCTGAGCAGCGCCTTCTCGTGTCTCATCGAAGGTGGGGATTTCTTTTGTTTGCTGAGGGACATTATGTATAAACTTGGCAAAATAGTTCAAAAGTAAAGGCGCTTAGCCGCCGCTACTGCTTTAGTCAAAGAAACCTGCTTCATTTTGATGGTGCTGCGGTGAACACGTGCTCTTCTTAAGCGTTTGAGTCTTCTCTTTTGATGCAATATATCTCGCATAATCCAGGGATTAGATTTGCCAGTTATTTTATATTCTTGATCGAATAAATTGATTGATACAATGTGTGGTCATGTGTTTAAATTTGGTCCACAGAACAGATGGGTCACTTTCTCCAAAGCTGCTAAGAACAGATCTAAATAATTTAGTATGCTCTCGTCCCTGGCACGCGAGAAAGCTTTCACAAGTACGGTTTTTCACTGGCAGGCAAGATTACCAGCAACAACACCGCAAGTAAAGTACATCGTTTCATTATCAGACAATCCTTGATGGATCAAACAGTAAATGTTTCAAGAGAAAGGCTCATAAAAATGAATTCAAGAGCAGATTTAGATGATCCATGAATATGCGTAGTTTGTCCTACTATTTGTTTTATTTTAAATTGTTATACAGCATGATGTCAAATGAATGGCCAGAATGTGTGCTGTCTCGTGAGACAGCAGAAGCTAGATCCCGATAAATACCGGGTAAGTAACAAGTAACTAAAAGTAACTAACGAGTAACGAATAACCTTGGATTTGTTATTCTCCAAACGCAGTCTCATACATTGGGTTACTCACTGGAGTCAAATCCATTGGGTGACAGTCTCTCGCACACACTACACATGTGTCAACGAATTATTCACAAACTCTGCTTCTGTAGTTCGAGCCACAGACTCGAATGGAGTCATTAGTCACACAAAGTGCCTTCAGATCTTCTTACACGCAGTAGCACAGTAGCACACGTTACCGTAAAAACCATACAGAATGATGTTACTAAAGAGTCATTACTGGTCTCCCATATATACAACTGCCCTAGTAGCCCCGCATCTCGTTGCGCGAATCTAAGACAATGGCACAGGAGGCCAAGAAAACACCTTTATTAATAACAGATGACCTAATCTGTCCACAGGCTGATTGGGGATGCAGCCATAGAAGCAAAAAAGGAGAGGTTCTGTCCAATCAGATGCAGTAGTCCCAGCTATCAGTACATAATGCTTTCGACATGCCCACCAGACAGGCTGCGGTTGGAACGATGGATACTAGCCCAGATCTCACGCTCAGCAGAAAAAACCTTCACCTTACATGGGAACGAACCGGACACACATTAGGCAGCGATCATTATATCATCGCTGTAATCCTTGAAGGACAACACTGCGCTCCAAAGTCATATAAGCATCGTCTGGGGAACTGGGAAAAATTTCGACAGCAACGTTAAAACACCCCTGCTGAAGACCACATAGAATTGAGGCTATGGGTGAAACAACTCATTCAGGGCAAGGATCATAATACGCAGATCTTTGATGAAAATGAAGAGGTGGTCAATTTTGGATGCCAGAATGGCACATTTACTTGAAGACCACTCTAGTTTAACTAAATAATATGCCACACATAAACACATTTGCAAACTTGAGCAGAATTATAATCTGGCCACCGAAATTGCAGGCCATGGAGCGCAACTATTGCAGCAGAATTGGACACAAACATGTGAAGGGCTAAAAGGATATCTTACCACAAAGTGTGCATGGCCCCTTCATCTGCACCTTCTCGACCCTACCCAAAGCGAGACCATACACGCCAAACATAATAGTTAGACTAACCCATCAACACAGACATGACAAAGATATCCTTCTAGTTACTCTAAAGCACGTGCACACCACCCCGGGACAACCACAAATCATTCCCTCCTATGCAGGAGGACAAAATGATGTATTAGATGCTGCAATAACGACATCACAAAAACAGGCAGCGCTTCACAAGCTGAAGAAAACACCGGCAAGCGAAGACCAAGTTTCAAATCGATCGCTAAGAAATCTGGATGATAAATCATTGGAGCATCTAACGGACCTCTATAACAAACACTGGGAAGAAGAGACACTCCCAGCAGAATGGACACACGGGAAAGTAATTCTAATACCAAACCCAACAAGCCAAATTTCGCAGCGAATATGAGCCCAATACAGCTAGCCTCAAACTTAGGAAAGCTCTTTGAACAGGTTATGCTAGCTCGGCTCACTACATAAATGAATGGCACGAACCAATACCAGCTCTTCATGGTCGGTTTCAGGCCCGTCTATCAACGCAGGACGCTATGCTACATCAGCAATGCTTGACATACATATACCAACGCGAACTAATGCGATCGTATCTATAGATCTTAAAAAACATTTGATAATGTACAACACACAGCAATCCTACAGGTCCGCATGAACATTCAAGCTGGCCCTAGGGTCTACAAGTACATAAGATATTTTGTCCAGCACAGGACAGCCACGCTCCACATCGCCATTCTTCACACCTCACCGTAAAACTTGCCAACGTGAGCAAGCCACCAGGCTCCCTTCTTTCCCCCTTTCTTTTCAACATCACCCTTATCCCCTTGAGAACAGAACTATAAAAAATTCCTCACCTCGGTCACACCGTATACGCCGAGGACATCACAGTCCTGACAACATGCGGGTCAGACAGGTAAATCGAAGACATGCTATAAACGGCAGCAGATACGGTAACTACGCTCACTGCAAAATCAGACTTGAGTGCTCGCCAGAGAAAATCGGAATTACTGGTAATACCTCCTTAAGGACAGACCTACCAAAGCCCCATAGAAATCCAAATTCGAGGAAGACAGGTACCACAGGCTCATACCATCCGCATTCTAGAACTATACGTGCAACAGGATGGAAAAAATGTTGACACAATTATTCGGCTAGAAAGGTTGTTGCAAACACCACGCAACTCATAAAAAGGATGACAGGATAAGCATAAGCACACAGGACGCGCATATGGGCTCCGAGAAGTGGACATGTTCCGCGTAGTGCACACCTATACCCTCATCTGAATTCTTTATGCTACACCATACTTCAAACTATCATGTAGTAAGGTCCAGCAAATAGACTCCTTAATTCGTCAGGCACAAAGGCAGCACTTAAAGTACCGAAAAGCTTCAGCAACGAGGGACTACTCGAGCTCTGAGTCCAGAAAACAATGCATGAACTTCGAAAGGCCCACTTACAAACACAATACCTCACATCGGCAGCTACAACTACCGGACGACACACACTGAGTAAGCTAGGCATCACTATTCCCGCAAACAATGCATCCCTAAGAACACTCTCTTGATATTTGCACTTACGTCTATGCCAAACCATTACCACGGAACATGCACCCCCATCATGATCAAGGCCGCAAGAAGGCGTGCGCGGCAGCTCTCCACAATTGGTACGGGAGTAAGCCCGATGCTGTTTGGGTGAATGTCGGCTGCGATGAGAAGGGAGCCACTGCGGTTGTGCAAAACCCCCAAATTCTCCCCCCTCCCCTAACTTTCGAGCCTCCGTAAGGCGCCATCCTGAGAAAGCCGAGGAGACCGCTATAGCTATTGTTCTGGCATACACAGATGCCAGTGATGCTAAAACTGCCATTCTAACTTATGTCAGGAGCTAGGTTCATCCCCCGGCGCACCGCCTGGTGTAGATGCCCACCCCCACATCCGCCGATGGGTTGAGCTCATCTGGGTGCCCGCGCACTCCGGAAAGCTCGGCAAAGAGGCCGCCGACTCCTTAACCCGAGGGTCTAGAAACCGGGCACAGGCGGACCTCGTCGGGATTTCTCGAAGGTGGTGGTGGTGACAAATGTTTACTGATTTAAAAGAGGTAGAGTATGCATGAGCCGGATCTTTGAAGGTCCAGCCCTTACAGATACTAGGTGGGCTCCCTAGTACGGGACCCCAGTGGCGCCAGCCGCTGACCGGGTGTGCTCGACCAAGGCATTTTGGCCATGCAGGTCATAGCAGCCGAGCAGCGTCACCTCCCACTCTTCCCAAGTGGGGTTGGGGTGAGGAGGAATAGCTTTGTTGGATGGGCAAGCCCACACCGTGCGGTAGATGTCCGAAGACAAAATTGCACCTATAACGGGGGCCCCGATTTCCGGAAAATAGTATGGGCTTCTGCTCATATGGGCCTCGAGGGGAATAAGGCAGCCGATGCCGCCGCCCGCGCACGTTCTTTCCGGACTTACCATTTCGACCCCCTAGATCAAGATCTCGAATTCGAACCCGCGTATTCTTTTAAAGAAATTGTTGTTTATTATCAGTCTTGCCATAGCCTTTACTCTCTCCGGAGTAAAGATCTTTCTACTCCGTCTGTAGACCAACACACAGCTGTTCCCGGCACCACTAAAACATTTTAATCCTTCTCGAAGGAGCGGATGTACTCGTTTGCTGAGATCACTGCAAACTCTCGCGCTGAGCGCCTCATCTAACCGTCACTCCAAGGATTCCGCACTACTAAAGAATTGTCAATGCGGCGTCGCTTGTAGACACGAACGCTACCGACGCCAGTTCAACTGTCAAACTTTAAGCCGGTATCCCGCCGATGCACTTTGTGCTCCCACCCCAAGGCCACCCTTTTTCACATTCTTTTATCCTGCCCGGCGTCTCCTACATCCACCGGGCCGGTGCCTCTCCGAACCTGGAAGGACAGGGAGACCTTACTACGGCCAGCGGAATCGGCCAGGCAGATCATCGTCAGTCGGGGCGGAAACATCAGGAACCAAAATTACATGAACGTTCAGATCACGAATGAGGTCGCACGGAGACCAATGAGGCCTGTGTGCCTCACATTCTTCGTAGAATTAAGGTTTTCTTTCTCCTCCTTCTGTTGGTTCCCGTTGATGGGCCACTTCCATAGGCCAGATCACGACGGATATGCTCCGTCTCTTACGCTCGGCAGTCTGGCATCATCGTTTGGCAAGCCTTTCCTCTCTCTTCGGTCGTCTTTGCTGCTCTCTCAGAATTTTTACGCTCGTTCTCTTTTGCTGCGGCTATGCGCTGCTTTTTACGATCTGCCGGTTGCTGCGTTTCGGTGGAGGCAGAACGGAGAGGCGTCCGTGTGCTGTGTGATGTCAGTGTACGGTAAATACCCAAAGATGATTGTAATTACTACGTAGCCCTCCACTACGACACCTCCTTCCCTGCTTCCACTTTCTCTCCCACCTTCCTACCTTCGCTTACGGGTCATGTGTCCTCAGAGCAAGTGTGACAGATACTGTGCCGTTCTTTTCCAGTGAACCGATTTCGTCACCTTCTTCTTATTAATATTAAATATTATATTATTATTATTATTTTATTAATATTATTATTAATAGTACGCTCTGAATCTATCGCATCATCTTGGCAAGGCGTTCTTCGGGCTTATCTGCTGCTCTGCCTCTCGATGCGTCTGCTTAGCACGACGTTCTTCCTTTGTTGAGGCGCCACATGTCACTCGCGATGCAGCTGTTGTTTCACGCATGCGAACTTGCGGCCAAACTGTCGGGAAGTGGCGTCCGTGTGACTGCGAGCGGACGCATGCCACATCGGCTCCGTCAAGTTTCGCTAATTATTGCGGCGTATCAACTCGGGCCCTCTTGAAATTTGTGCTACTGTATTCCTAACATCATCAGGATACTGTGAACGCCAAATATAGCCAGGTGGCCCAATTTTCATTTAGCGAGGGGAGATTTTCACTCTGCCACGAGGAGTTGGCGCTAGGCCTAACGGCTGCGTCGCTCCCGGAGGCAGTGACTCACCCTCGTCACCTATCAAGATGGCTTCTCAAGTTTCTCTGAGGGGATACGACCCTTCCGAAATGGTCTGGAAGACTGTTTCGACTGTCCAACCTGAAGCTGTGACGGAACCTGCCCGTTTCAAGCACGAGGAGCTCTTTCAACTTGTCAGCCGGCGTTCCAGAGCCGGCTCCAACACAGCGGCTGCCACACCGGCGGCGTCCCAAACCAAGCAGCAAGCGCCAGCGCACGAATCTGCCTCATCGCTTCGAAACCAAGCTAAGCCGTGTCTGTGGAAGCCCCGTCCTATGCCACGGATGCACCCTCAAGACTATGTTGTCGTCATCAAGCCCAGGGTTACCGCGGACCTGAGGAACACCTTCCGACGCGGTGAGCTAGGCAAGGCACTGAACTCGCACCTAGGCATTTCTGCTGCCGACAATGTTCTCGACATCGTACCCGCATGGGAGCAGAATCTGCTTGTTGTAGGGACACGAAATCCAGACCTCGCCGATCGCCTCATCGGCGAATTTAATTTGCCAACTAGTAAAGGCCCCCTACCAGTGCACGGGAATTTAAAGCTTACCAGAGACGTGTGCCGCGGTATCATCGGGGGCATCGCCGACGATGAAACAAGCGCGACGCTCACTGCCCAAATTGTCTGGCGAGGAGGCCAGATCGCCAGCATCCGCCGGCTCGGAAAATCAACCATCGCGCTCATCACATTTGTGGGAAAGGTGGTCCCGCGATACGTCCACTACAACGGGGAACTTACACCCGTCCGAGAATATAAGCGAACTGTGCCGGCATGTGTAAAGTGTGGTGCTGTGGGACACCGCTCTGACATTTGCCCCACGCCGAACTCGCCAAGGTGCGGCCTTTGCGGCCAAACTGTGACTGTGACGCAGGACGGTCCTGCGCCACACGAATGCAACCCGACCTGTGCAATCTGTGGATTAGCCCACCCCACGGGATCGAGAGATTGCACGGCCAAATTTCGCCGACTCCGTCTTGCCGGAGCCAGACCTTCACAACCTGAAGGACCTGAGACGCTAGCGTCTGAAAGCAAGCAAGGTCACTCCACCGGCAGAGCCAATGGCGGAGCGCCACGGTGCGATCCTACCACCGGCTCACACCAAAGTGACGTGAACACAGACTCCTCCTCTCCCTTACAGTCGTCAACTGGGAAGAAGGGGAAGAGGAAGAAGAAAAACAAGAAAAAGAAGCAGACGCCGCCACCGCCCCCCAACGGAGACGATGCTAAGCACTTCCCCGCCCTCAATCCAGATGGTGCTGCCGGATCCCGGGCCCCGGCGCAGCAACAAAACACTCAGGTGAGCAGCTGGGCGCGGGCCGCCTCCTGCGTTCCCTCATCCTCACTCGCTTCCCCTTCCTCGATACACGGCGTTGATGTCGAAAGCCGCAGGCAAAATGAGCAGCTTAAAGCGCAGATCGGGCAACTGCTCGCCAAAATTCAAAATTTAGAGGAAAAACTGTCCGCTGTGACGGGTGTCTCGAGTCCCGACGCCATGGAGAGTGAGCCCGAATTGCCGCCCGCGTTCGCGTCGGCAATGGCCGCGATGGAGGCGCGCCTCACCTCCCATTTCCAGAAAATGGTAGAAGCGGCCATGGGCTGCTTGGAGACCAAATGTAAGGCATCGGTCCCTGCAGCCATCACCCGCTGCATGAAATCAACCACCCGAACGAGCCATCGGCTCGAAGGGATCCAAGCCTTCAACAGGCACAAGAAAATTGTCGTCAGTCCCACAGATGCGAAATCAGAGGACTCCAAACCCGCACCCCCACCCGGTGCTAGCTCTGGGTCGGAGTCTCATAACCCCCCATCTATCATTTCCGTTCCTAATCATGGCAGGACGACTTAACACGCGTTCCTCTCCTCCCAAAGCTCGCAATTCCATAACCGTAACGCAGTGGAACTGTAGAGGCTTTAAGGCTCGGCAGAAACGCGCGAACCTGCGTCTCTACCTCGAGACATTCGAGGCTTTGCCCGCCGTGGTCGCCCTCCAAGAGCCAGGAGCGGCAGCCAAGTTGACTAATTACGCGACGTTCCAGCATGACCCTTTGTCGTGTCTCCTCGTGCACAAATCATACACAGCCACCGAAATTGACCTCGATCTCAACATACCCTATTCATACATGATGGTGAGGATCCTCCCTCTTAGGCGATCGGATCCTGCCCTGCACGTGCTTAACGTATACTGCTCCCCGAAAATAAAGCGAGTGACCTTCGCGGGCCTCTTTAGCCGTGCGCTTAAAGAGGCGGGTCGTGATCCCCTGCTGATTGTGGGTGACTTCAACGCCCCTAGCCAGCTATGGGGCTATCGTAAGGAGGAAGTGCGTGGACGCATGCTGGCAGAACTGGCGTCCACATTGGGCCTCACCCTCCACACCGACCCAGCATTTCCCACCCGCGTAGGCAACTCGGTGACCCGAGACACATGCCCGGACCTCACCTTCACTCGCAACATAAGACACGCAGACTGGATCAACACCGAGGAGACCCTCGGTAGCGACCACTTTATCCTCAACACAACAGTTTACACACGCCCCCTGAAGCGCCCCACAACGAAAGCCCGCATCCCCGATTGGACTACCTTTCGCCAAAATTTCCCAACAGAAACTAACACGAACATCACAGAGCAGGGCTACACGACCTGGTCCCAGTCAGTCATGGCGCACCTTCACTCCCATGAGAAACACATACAGCTCACAGAGGTAGTTACGGACGTGGACAACCACCTCCTGCATCTCTGGGAAGCACGCCGTGGCCTCACGCGCCGCTGGAAGCGTCAGAAACGCAACAAGAAGCTGAAAGCTCGCATTGCGGATCTCACCAGGCAGGCAGCAGAGTACGCGGCCCAACTCGCTGATTCTAACTGGGTGGACCGTTGCAACACGGCGGCGAGGCAAATGTCGAGCCGCAACACGTGGCGGCTCTTCCGAGCCCTCATCAATCCAACACAGACACGCACGGAAACGCAAAAACACCTACACAAAGCCATGCACTCATTCTAAGGAAACACAATGCAGCTGGCAGTGGCGCTACGCGATCGCTACCTGTGCACAATTCAGGACCCCCGCGGATCGGCCTATTCCTATGCAGGCAGGGAAAACTCGGAGTTGGATAACCCATTCCGGCTCCACGATCTGCGGGCCAGTCTGGCCAAAATGAAGAAGGGCACTGCGCCAGGCAGGGACAAGGTCACCGTTAAACTTCTGGCGAACCTCCCTGACACGGCGCACCAGTGCCTTCTTGACTATATCAATGCAATCTGGACAGGGGAAACCCCCCTTCCCATTGAATGGAAGACGGCTCTCGTCACCTTTATTCCCAAAGCTGGGAAACCAGTCGACACGGACAACCTCCGACCCATCTCTCTCACCTCGTGTGTGGGCAAATTGATGGAGACGATGGTGCGGGATCGGCTGTCTGAGTACCTTGAACAACACAACATTTTCGCGGACACCATGTTCGGATTTCGCCCACACAGATCCGCACAGGATGTCCTGCTTCAACTCGACCGCGAAATACTGAACCCCATCACATGCACAAGAAACGACAAAATCGTCCTCGCTCTGGATCTCAAAGGGGCATTCGACAATGTAACACACGAGGTCATACTTACGCACTTGAGTCAAACGCACTGCGGCACGAACACTTTCAACTACATCAAACAATTTCTCACAGACAGACTGTCTTATATCCGAATACAGGATCAAGAACACGGACCTTTTTTGCTCGGCACGAGGGGCACTCCGCAAGGCGCAGTGCTGTCCCCTCTGCTATTCAACGTTGCAATGATGCGCTTGCCTGCTCTGTTGGGTGCGGTCGAAGGTGTGCAGCACGCGCTGTACGCCGACGACATCACCCTCTGGACCACGCAAGGGCGTCTGGGGGACATGGAGACAAGCCTGCAAACGGCTGCTAGCATAGTGGACCGCTATGCCCGCGGCTGTGGTCTCCAATGCTCACCGCAGAAATCTGAATTCGTGCATCTGCGCCCCTCGCGCTCATGCTCGACTCAAATCAATCTCACCTTGCAAAGCGGTCCCATTCAAGAATCTAAAGAAATCAGAATTCTTGGGCTCTTTATACACAACCAGAGACGATGCGACACAATACTCGCCAAGCTCCGGCAGGTGGCGGACCAGGTGGGCCGCATGGTCCGCCGGGTTTCCAACAAGCGCGGTGGGTTACGATGCAAGGACGCCTTGCGGCTGGCGAACGCATTCGTGACCAGTCGAATCTTGTATTCGACTCCCTACCTCCACCTGCGGAAACAGGAGGAAGATACTCTCGAAGTTATCCTCCGTAAAATCATGAAACGAGCACTGGACCTCCCGGTCTCCACCTCTACCAGCCGTCTCATGGCGCTGGGTGTGGTGAATACTTTCAAGGAGCTTCGGGAGGCCCACCTCACCAATCAGTCCACGCGTCTAACAAAGACAGAGTCGGGTCGCCGTCTTCTTTCCCGACTTCACATCCAACACACCCAACTCACAGAGGAGAGATGTCGCATTCCCGAAAAATGGAGACGCGCCCTCCATGTGCGGCCTCTCCCCGCCAACATGTCCAAAGAGGACCATAATGGTCGGCGCCTGGCGCGGGCGGAAGCCTTGGACCGCCATTATGGAAGCAAGCCAGGAATTTTCTATGTGGATGTCTCCGGCCCCAACCCTAGGGGTTGGTACACAGCCGCGGTCATCCACAAGGGCAAAACAGTAGATGGCCTTACGTTCAAGGCCGAGTCACCAACACACGCAGAAGAGGTTGCCATCGCCCTCGCAGCCTCTGACTCCTCCTCCAAATACATCATAACCGACTCGCGAGGGGCTTGTCGGAACGTCCAGCAAGGGTGGACTGCTCCTCTAGCTTACCGCATATACAAAAATTGCAGTCGAGATTCGGATCCCGCGTACCGATCTCTCGTTTGGGCTCCAGGTCACCAAGGTCTCCAAGGGAATGAGGCAGCCGACGCCGCCGCCCGCGCGCTTTCTCTCCGGGCATTTCCCACGGGACCCGACGCGGACCGGGATTTTGATTTCAGCCCAGTGTACAAATTTAAAGAAATATGTGAATATTACAGATCTACGCACCAAACTCTTCCCACCCCGTGCAAAGGGCTGGGGAAGGCTAACGAGCGGGTGCTCCTGCGCCTGCTCACCAATACAATGTTTTGCCCGGCTATTCTAAAACATTTTGATCCGCAATTCGACGGGCTGTGCTCGCACTGTGGGGAGGTGTCTGACATCTACCACATGGTGTGGGCCTGCCAGAAAACCCCATCTTTGCCCCCTATCCCCAACCCCACCCGAGAGAACTGGGAGGCGACCCTGTCCGGCTGCTGCACCCTAGAGGCCCAAAAGGTCTTAACGCAGCGCGCCCGGGCTGCGGCAAATGCCAATGGAGTGCCTGTCTAGGCATCCCACCTAGTGTACATACCTATATGTATTATAATAATAAATGTTTTCACCACCACCACCACCAAACTGTCGCACGGCTATGAATTAGAATACTGATCAAGTGGCACGAACCGAGGCGCGCGCCAGGCATTCGATGAATGGAAAAACTGCATTTCGTGAGACAGGAGGTGCGGACAGTTCCTTGCTAGCTGGACATCAACCTGTGGCTAACAACGACCTGGGTGGCCCACTCTACGGCTCTGGTCTAGACGATCAGGTCTGAACTGGCCAACAAGCTCTCCCAATGCTCGAAAGAAGGATTCCGCTTAATATTCGCCGGCAGTACCGCTGTGCTTTTCATTTGTCGTTTTTATCACTTGTTTTTAGGGCTTTAAGGTGTTTTAAGGTGGGTTTTAAGGATAATGACACATAGCTTAATAATGCTCATTCATGTTTAACTTTTTGACTACGGTAGCCCTTATAAAGCTCAACCCGACTTTTCATTTCTTGTTTTCATCGTTTTTTAGCCGCGAGGCATGTGCGTGCTTATTGTGTTTGTTTCACCTGTGGGATGGCATTTGTAAATATTCGTTTCTTGCTAATTTATCTTTTGGTTTTGTCAATGCTATGTTAAGATAGAAGACCAGTACATGCGCATATGGCGTTTTGACTTCGGATGAGCCACAGGACGCGAACGTGTATATAAATCTCCCCTTATCTGTTCGTCTTCCTCCCTCTGTCCATGTCTGCGCTACTGCTATCATAATGGATCACCATCTAGCCCAACAAAGGACTACTTTAAGAGGATTACCAGCTAGTTTTTGTGTCAGAAACTGTGGTCACAGACAATAGCTCGAAGTTTCTAAAACCTTAGGCAGGCCTCAAGCATTTTGCAATACGACCTGTTACCGGGGCTCCATACCACACAAGTAGGAATTGTCTGGCACAACCTTTTTTATTCTTTGGAGCCAGCATTAAAACTCGACAACCCAACTAGCGCCTTGAGGCTACATTGCAAAGTGGACTGTTGAACACGAAAACGCCTCATGCAACAAACAAACGAAACAAGTAAATTATTGCCTATTGGAAAACACCTTGATTTATGGCTTCACCTGGTCAAGCTTTCGGTGGATGGAAAGGTACAACAAGAGCATTTGCAAATAAATAGCGCGCTTCCCGAGTGACCCTGATAGGTTTGTGCTTGGTGACCTTGTTCTTGAGCGCAATTGCCAAAGCTCGCCATGTTTGGTCCTAGGAGTCATACCAAGAAGAGCTCGACCTGTTACGAAGAGAACGATTTCACTTCACCTCACGGATCATTTACCTGGTAAAGAAACAGGAGTCATTTCCTCGCTCATGACTAGCACATAGGTTTAGAAGTCATCAGACGACCTGATGAATCAGCTACTTCAGAGACAAGCATTTGGGAGAGGGATAAACAGCAGTTTTTGGCGCGTTTAAAAACGGAATCATCACAATCCTTGCGTACATCATCAGCAACTCAAACAAGCACGTCCCAAGAACTCCGATGCTATCCGCAAAGAATGTGTCGACTTACATAGAGACGCAGACCCAAGTAGCACGCCATCAATGGACCGCCATCAGCCCAATATTGGGGAAAACCGGCCCCAATATTGGGACCAATAATGGTGTTTCATTGGGGCGCTACCCTTGCCAAGATTTAATTCAATCTATTAGACTGGCTTTCCAGCAATGGCCACCAATGGAACACTAGGTTGTTTATTGGCATGCAGCCTCACTGAACAGCTACCCAATATCTTCTACCAAGCATACCCACTGGCTCCTATATAACGTACATGCAGCCACTCTCACTGGCTATCCAATACTTACAACCAAGCTTACTCACTGGCTTTTAAAATCTGCTATCCAGCTAAGCTCATCGGCTGCCCAACATCGCCAACCCAAGCATGTCCACTGGCTTTGCATAATTGGGAGCCAGGCAATCCCATTGTTGTTTATTGTGGTTTTTTGTGACTATATTTTGATTTGATTAGTGTTACGGCGCAGAGGCACCTGAGGCCATCATGCGCAAAACACAGGGTTCAGTTTGTTTATGTGCAGGTGTTTACATGTAGCTAATATTATATATACAGCACCTTGAAAGTATACACGTATTTACACAAAAAAGCCAGAATTGTTCGTTTCACGGATATTTATTAGGTGCTCCTATGGTTGATAGTGGTAAAAAGAGCTATAGGCAGAATTCTTTCAGACTTCCAGGACTTCACCTCTGGTTCGGTTCATTGACAAGGTATCGGCAAATCCCAGGTTTTAGGATAATATCTGCAAGCCAATTCCTGCCAACACGTCGTGTTATGTACAATGTTTTTCCAGCCGTCAAAACTCAGTGGACAATACCGACCACTATAACCCAGTCATATTCATTGTTGTAAAGTGCCCAAAACTGGCAAGGCTACATGGACCACTTTGTGCCAAAATGTATCCAATGTAGATAAGTCAGCTATACTAATAAGATGATATCGATCAGTGCATACAATGACGCGTGCAATGTTGGCAAGCCATCGCAGCTACCCATAAACTATTTACCACTGTAGCTCATGATGGATACAATATTAGGAAACCATCTCAACTAGTAGTAAAATATTGACCATTATACGGCATTAAATATTTCAAGTTGACAGGCCATCAATGATGGCAAAAATATTGATTAACCTATGTAAAGAAGTATGGTATTTTGGCAAGCCATTACACTTTGCCAGGCAACATCGACCACTTTAATTGCAGATATACAATGCTGGGAAGACGACTGGCGGGAGCGTATTGACCAATGTATGCCATGATAAATTCGATGCTGACAAGCAATCAATACTGGCATTGCAATATTCCCCAATGTATGCCACGATAGCTGCAATGCTGGCCGGTCGCCACAGCTTATTAGGAAATAGTGCCCACTGGAACCAACAAGTATACATTGTTGGGAAGCCACTAAGACCGGTGAGATAACATTACCCATATATTCGCCGAGATATAATAAATTCCAAAAAATCAGCTATACTGGCAGAGCAATATTTACCATTGTATGCCATCATCGACCATTTTATCTGCAGATATACACAATGTTGGGAAGCGATCACAATTGGCAGGGGGATATTGGCTACTGTTTGCCAAGATATATTCGACTTTAGCCAGCCGCCAATACTGGCTGGACAATATTTACCAATGCATGCCATGATATGCTCAATGTAGACCAGTGGCCACCACTCATTGGGCAATATCAACCACTGGAGCGGAATATGCATAGAATGTTGGGAAGCCACTAAGACCGGCGGGATGATATTAACCAAAGAATTCCAAGCTATATTCAACGTCGACAAGTAATATATACTGGCAAGAAAATATTTACCAATGTATGCCATGATTCACGAATTATGGGCAAGACATTACCGATGGCTGGGTAATATTCGCCATAGTATATCATTGTGTATACAATGTTGGCAAGCAATTCTATACGCAAGGTCATTATTGCCCGTTGATAGCCCATGAATGCCAATCACGAAGGGAACATGTAAATCACTGGTAAAAGAGTGGTCAATTTTATCGCATGGCTGTACATTGGTATCGCTTGGCAACTCCGGGACACTGGTGGACCAGACGTCGCCAATCAATTTCTAATATTGGGCCGGTCGCATGAGCTACCTGGGGATGTACAATTCCCATTATGTGTTGAGACTTCTCTCCAGCAAAAAAGGGCAAATGGTGTTAGGTTCGGTTGTATCTAACCTATATATATATAAGCACATAAATGAAGGGGAAATTAGGGTACTCATTATAATACATGAAGGAAAGAAGCCAACAGTCGGCGAGGCCTAGGAAAGCATGGGGATTGTACTTTATGTCTTTTTTTAAATTTTTACTTCGATATTCACATGAATTAGTAATGTAATCTCTTTAGTGGAAAGATAAAACTGAATTAGGCTTGCATCAATAGAAGGCCAATTCCTGATTATAAAAAATCCCCTCTTACTGAAAACAGAGCTGTTATAAGGTAGTAAAGAGGAAGAACAGAAATACAGGTATCGCCGCCACAGCCGAAACTCGCAACTACAAATCGCGTGACGCGCAAGGAATCCTGGAGGCTGACAAATGTGAATTACGTTACCCGTTTTAATGCGGTCATTGGTTTTGTCTCGAATATAATAACACGCTTTTATCATACGTATACTACGGCGAATTGCGAGGCAAATACAAAACAATACTTGGAGGCGCCACAGGCGGCCACTTCAGTTTCGGGTGTGTCGGCTCAGGCAATTCGTGCGCACTCGTATAGTTTCAAGTTTGAACCTGCAGCGTCTGAATTGTTTGGAGCAGCAGATGCGCCTGGCTCGTTCACATTTCAGTAGTCTTAGGCGCGAGCGAGCGAAATCCGCTGCCGCCGACACTCTCCTTCGTTCACAGTTTTGCGCCGACATATTGCCGCCGTCGCCGCTTTGAGTGCGAGCTCCCGTTAACCCTGACCTGACCGCTCGACTGCAGCTACGTACACCACGAAAAGCATACATATGCTAAGTACCGAAGGCAAAACGCATTATCATTCAATTTTTTGCACTAAATCGTGCCGCCATCTGACCAACATACAGCGGCAACAAGACCTTCAACGTGCTATTTGCAGGCATCGTAAACAAAAGGGGCATACTTGCCGCTCATACCAAGAAGAGCGTCGATATATTTCGCTGGTCGCCCGGCGAAAAAAGGCCTCCGATAAAAAATGAAAACTAAAAATAACGAAGTACCACAAATACATTACAAAAGGTAAAAAATATCGATTTGTAGAAAAACAATCTGCCTGTAGCAGCTGGATTCGAACTCGTAACTGCTTGCTCCATAACGTTCAGCGCTAACCGCTCGGCAAAGAACTGCCAGTAGCAGTTGGATTCGAATTTGCCACTGCTTGCTCCGTAATGTTCGGCGCTAACCGCTCGGCTACGCCGCGCCACAGGAACCCTAGAAATATTTCTGCTTTTTATGTCATAGACGCATTTGCAACAGAACATGATTCTGCTGCCGGTTTAAAAATTACAACCTCTTGACAGTCGGAGCATGTTGCCTGCTCTCACTGCTCGCAACTAATGTGCTCGATGTCTATGCGCACTATGTTGTGCACTGGATCCATTTTAACATGTGGAATTTCACAGCGCTGGCAAATTTATTGGCGCCGGCTCTTCCGTCATGCTCTGCTACCATGGTCGTAATTTTCGTTCAACACGGAGCAGTAGCACAAATCACGAAGGAAAAAGGTGCGACGAGGCTTCAGAACTGGGAAG
This sequence comes from Amblyomma maculatum, assembly GCF_055883805.1. NCBI lineage: Eukaryota > Metazoa > Arthropoda > Arachnida > Ixodida > Ixodidae > Amblyomma > Amblyomma maculatum. Next base: position 124,092,175 of record NC_139346.1, read on the forward strand.
CGCAGCAGCGAGGACACTATTTTGCTGGTAACTAAATCTGATTTTTATGTAAACATTTCCGGAAGTTTTGCAATGACCGAGGGCTCGGTTTGTTTATACGCAGTGCAAGAACGAGCGCAAAAGCTTGAGTAACATGTGAGGTATTGTGCATTACAAGCGCTCTACGTTTTTTTCTTCCTTTATGGGCCCATCGCTCGGTAAATTACTTCTTTATCGATTTATTTATTTCGGCGTGGCCGTCATTGCGAGTACGCTGTTGCCATGTTGGCGCCTGAAAAATTCTAACCGGTCGACGCCGCGGGCCGCGCCGGCTCGCTAGCAATCACGGAGTCTCTGCTTACGTCATAGTGTGCGTCACTCTACTCCGACTACGTGCTTGGAGGGAAGTTTGAATTCGACCGGCGGGAGCAAGGAAAAACCTCATCTTCTTATCGAAATATCTCAGCAATTATTCAATTTTTGCTGGCGGATGTGGTTTATTAGATTTTCATAGCATCTTTGGGTGTCTTTAGTGCCCCTTTAAACAACCCCAGGTGGTCGAAATTTCCGGAGTCCTCCACTACGGCATCCCTCATAGCCTGAGTCGTTTTTGGACGTTACACCCCAAAAAAACCAAACACATAAAAATCTTTATGTTTCGCTGCTATAAACCGCGTTCATGCGAATTTTTCATTGCTGAGAAAGCATCTTGTGCTGTCCTATACACTATGCAGTGTCGCAGGTATGCGGCTGAATCATTTCGTTTTAACCTATGGTATGCTATATTGTATTTCAAATTATGGCAGCCACTCGCTTCCGCTTCTATATCGTTCCCGAGTTTTTTCGAGAGAGCTTTTAGGGCTTTTATCAAGATGTTTTCAAGGCGAACCTAAATATAGCGCTGACATATGCAGCGGGTGTTCACAGTTTGCGACCTGCGGTCACGTTTGCTTTTATCGCCGTCTTCGAGTTCTTTAGTTCTTTCTTTGGGTGATTTATTTTACAGCAACCTGAAACCCTGCGTTTCTTACCTTCAGCACTCTCATCGCAACACTACCTTACCAAGTGACAATACCTTGCCCCGTCACATACCTCGCGTGGTATTGTCACGTGTCAATACCTTACCCCAGCAATCTGCGATTATTTTTTAGTGTAAGTGCCCACAATAAAAGGAGGCAGATACTTCATTCCTTCCTCCAAAGCAAAACAAATAGAAATAATAAAAAACACTGCAATGAAAAGACGGTGTTAAAGGTCCTGCCACAAGTACTTTTTAAGGTGAAACCTGAGGTTCTCATTCAATCCGCCATACCATGTACAACCTGGCTAAAGCGCAAAACCATCCTTGACCGAGCTTTCGTTCATCACTATGTTGAAGCCGTCTTAAGAGATTGAAACCTTGGCTAGACGGAGCTCCTAGAGCATACGATCAGAGCCCTTTTCGGCGTATATGTCATAACGCGGGAGGCTGCTTGCAGAGAGCCTCAATTCGCAATGCGCCTGCTAAAGTGCGTTTTTTTTTAAATAGGCAACCTTGAGGGACATTTTCGGTGTGGAAATTTTAGAAAAGGGGAAAGAGTGCTTTCTGACGTGTACAATTTGGAACACTTCCATAACTAATAACACAAGTAATCACTAAATGGCTTTCGAACATATTCTACAAATTTAAAGGTAACAGTTGTACAGATGCGCGACAAGCACGAAATGACGCAAGTATGCATTAGACACAAGGCTAATCAAGACATGCATTCTTTATCGATGTGATGTCAGACAGGGCATTTGAGTCTTCTTTTGCCTGATCATATACATGCGAATATTTCTAAGAGAAGGTCGCGTTTTTCACTGAAATTAGTATGTTTTTCGTGTACCGGTATCTCGAAAACCTTACTAAAGTCCTTAAAAGAATGAATTGATTCAACACCGGTGAAGCGATGTCTGTGCAATGCACCCCAAACATACCAGACTTACTGTTTTTGCGCACGGTATTGCACACAATTATGTTAAGCACAAGAACCAAAGCAATGACAACGGAGTCACACTTGGCGCACGGGCAAAATATGTGGCCGGCTTCACAAATGCGGGCAGCCCAGTGGCAATATACCACTTTCTGCTTATGCCCCGCCATGTTGTAGCGCATAATCAGTTCAGTTCAGTCGTTCAATCATGTCCGACTCTTCATGACCTATGGACCATATCACGCCACGCTTTCCGGTCTCTCACTATCTTCCTAACATCACATAACTTCATCTGCAGCGCCTCTTGGATGCCATCTAACCATCGCGTTCGTTGCCTACCCCTTCTCCGGTGACCTTCTACCTTCCCCAAAATCAAATCTTTCTTCCGGAACTTCTCTCTTCTCATCAAATGACCAAAGTAGCTGAGCTTCCACTTCAGAATTTGACCCTCAAATGAGCAGTCAGGGTTTGGTCGACAATATCGACTGATTTGATCTTCTGGCCTTCCAAGGAACTGTCAATAGTCTCCGCCAGCACCACAATTCAAACGCGTCAATTCTTCGACGGTCAGCCTTCTTCACAGTCCAACTCTCGTATCCATACATCACAACTGGAAAGACCATAGCACGAGTTATACGGATCTTGGTTGGCAGTGTAATGTCTCTGCTCTTTACTAGGCGGTCAAGGCTAGCCATGGCTCTTTCCCAGAAGCAGGCGTCTCCTGATTTCATGGCAGCAGTCTCCGTCCAGCGTAATCTTGGAGCCCAAAAAGAAAAAAACTGTCACTGCTTCCACTTGTCCCTTGATGCTCCAGGACTTGATAGGGCACAACGCCATGATCTTTGTCTCATTAATGTTCAGTTTGAGCTCAAATTTCTCACTCTCTTCTTGTACGTGCATCAGAAGTCTCTTGAGTTCTACTTCACTTTCTGCCATTGAAGTGGTATCATCCGCATATCTAAGGTTGTTGATACGTTTCGCAGCAATCTTCATTCCAGCTGAAGACTCGTCCAGACCGGCCTTCCTCATGATGCACTCAGCATATGGGTTAAATAGACAGGGTGACAGTATGCAGCCTTGTCTCACTCCTCAATCAGAAACCAATCAGTAAGACCATGCCCAGTTCTGACTGTGGCCTCTTGCCCTTCTTACAGGTTCCTGAGGAGACAGATGAGATGAATTGGAACTCCCATCTCTTGGAGAGCTTGCCACAATCTGCTGTGATCTACGCAGTCAAATGCTTTCGCATAATAAACAAAGCAGTAGTAGACGGGTTTCTGGAATTCTCTTGCTTTTTTCATGATCCAGCGAAAGTTGGCAATCTGGCCTCTAGTTCCTCTGCCCTTGCGAAACCCAGCTTGCACGTTCGAAAGCTACCGATAAGCGCGATCGTGCGGTAGTCGGAACAATCTTTGGCACAGCCTTTCTTTGGATGGGAATGTAAACTGACCTCCTCCAATCCTGCGGCCACTGCAGGATTGGGCAAATTTGCTGACATGTTTACAGAACGTTAACAGAGTCGTCATGGTTGAGGTTTGAAGCAACTCAGCTGGAATGCCATCAATTCCGCTAGCTTTGTTTTTAGCAAGGCTGGCTAAGGCCCTTTCAACTTCACTCTTCAGCATGCCCGGCTCGAGATCAGTACTCACAACAGTCTTATGTTGGGTTTGCACATCCGGGTTCTTCTTGTACAATTCTTCTGTGTATTCCTGCCACCTCTTCTTTATCTCTGAGGCTTCAGTGAGGTCCCTGCCTCATTTGTCCTTTATCACGCCCATCTTAGCACAGAAGCTTCCTTTGATATCTTTGATTGTCTTATACAGAGCTCTTGTGTTCCTCAATTGGCTGTTGTCCTCAACTGCTTGGCACTGTATGTTCAGGAAGGCATTCTTATCTCTTCTTGCTATTTTCTGAAAATCCGCATTGACAACCTTGAATCTTTCTCATTCCCCCATAACATTTGCCATTCTCCTTTCCTCAGCTATTTGCAAAGCCTCTTCAGATAACCAGTTCGTTCCTTGCATTTCTTTTGCTTTGGAACTACCTTAGTAGCAACTTCTTTATTATATCACGTACATCAGTCCACATCTCTTCAGGCTCTGTCTTCTAGATCTAATTCTTGAAATCGATTCCTCACTTCGATATCATATTCTGATGGAATTTGATCCAGATCATACCTGAAAGGCCTTCTAGTTTTCTGCGTTTTCCTCAATCGAAGCTTAAATTTTGCAACAAGAAGCTGATGATCGGTGCCACAATCGGCCCCAAGCCTTGTTTTTACTGCTTGTATAGCGCTTCTCCATCTCTGCCGGCGGCAAAGAATATAATCAATCTGATTCCTGTACAGACCATCCGGTGAAGTCCACGTGTACAGGCGCCTCTTGTGCTGTTGATAATGAGTATTCGCTATGGTCAGGTTGCTTTCTTCACAAAACTCTACTAGCCCCTGCCGAGCTTCATTTGGCTCACCAAGACCGAACTTGCCAGTAATTCCGGATATTCTTCACTCCCCATCTTAGCATTCCAGTCTCCTATGAGAAAAAGGACGTCTGATGATGGAGCGCGGTCTAAAAGGCATTGCAGGTCAGCATGAAATCTCTCAACGTCAGCTTCTTCAGCAGTAGTGCTTGGTGCACAATACGCCCTTGCAATTTGTGATGGGCTGTTTGCATCCTCCCAGCCACTTGCAATGTAGTAAATTCTTGCTTCCTGTGTTTCCTATATTTTGCGGTAAATTATTTGTTGGCCAGTGCATTTATGTTTGCTTATTTTGACCTGTTTTGGCAATAATATTGAATTTATAAAACAAATAGCATACGACAGTCTCCTGCAGCAGTTTAAATTCTTTGGCTCAACTGTTTTTAAGGAATTTCAAATGCACACATGTTTGAATCACTAACATGATTGTACAGCGCTTCGTCCCCACCAATCGAGCCTAACGGCTATGATCTGTGCCAAAACTTTTCTGTGAAACACTACAGAGGCATCTCATCTACAGGGAAATAAATAGACTGATGGTTGCTGCTGGCTACTGTTTTGGTGTCCTAGTCAGGAAATGCATGCGATTTATGAAAATAATATTTATTAAAGTTCGAGGTACTTGTATATTATGGCACAGCATATTTACTTCTACATAAATTCCGTGATAGCACATCATCACTTTTCCCTCTGGGCAGTAGGGGTACTCCTCAGGGCTCGGTACTCTCGCCTCTTCTCTTCAACGAAGCAATGGCAAAATTACCAGAACAACTAAGACGTTACCCTCATTTAAATTTTAGTACTATTTATGCTGACGACATTACACTATGGATCAGCCGGGGTAGCGATGACGTAATTGAACACACGCTACAAGATGCGGTGGACACGATCGTGCGGTTTGTAGCAGAACGTGGACTTACATGCTCGCCGGAAAAATCAGAATGCTTCATTTACAATCCACGGTGCCATAGGAACGAGCGTAAAGTGGATATACAGATTTCGGTACAAGGACATCAAGTTCCCCAGGTATCGCAGATCCGTATATTAGGTCTCCTTCTTCAAGGTAATGGCTACAACGGAGAAACTATTAAGAGGCTTGAGCGGCATGTATCTCAAACAGTTAGCCTCATCCGCCGAGTTTCGAGTAAAGGCAGAGGACTAAACGAAAAGAATCTTCTGCGCGTAATCCCGGCATTTATCATTAGTCGAATCAGCTATTCTACGCCATACTTACCCTTTAAAGCAGCAGAACGACAGTAGAGAGCCTCATCCGCACAAGTATTAAAAGAGCCCTTGGACTCCCGCGCTGTACCTCCACCGCTAGCCTCCTGCAACTGGGCATCCATAACACATGGGATGAGATCGCCGAAGCGGTGCGCACTTCACAGGTAGAACAGCTCCGCCTAACCGCCGCAGGCAGATCTATTCTAGAAAAACTGGGCATCGACACTTGGGGAGGCGCTCAGACAAAATCTGAAATAGACATGGCTGTACGCGACAGGCTATGGATACCTCCGCTGCCAAAAAACATGCATCCCGAACACCATACGGAGCGTCGGGAAAAAAAGAGCTCAAATGCTCAGTAAGAAATTTAGCCGCTTGCCGCCAGAGGAAGTAGCCTTTGTAGATGCTGCCGGAGGGGCAAGCCCCTTTATGGTTGCAGCGGTATCGAATGGGTCGGGTAGACCGATCACCGCGGTCACCCTGAAAACTAGATCTCCTGAGGCAGCTGAGGAAGTGGCTGTAGCTCTAGCCTGCGCCCAGACAAAAGCGCGTTTAGTGATCTGCGACAGCAAAACTGCCATACGAAATTACAGTCGTGGGTTGATTGCTCCCCAGGCAATTCGAATATTACAGCAATCACCAATCTCGCGAACTATACAGCTGATTTGGACTCCAGCGCACACTGGCGTTCCCAGAAACGAATTTACCCATGCTATGGCTCGAGGGCTCTACCACCGAGCCGGCGGCAGAGAGGGGGGCTTGGAGCGGGGAGCATAGAGTGTGCCAAATCTTACACCGAAATTCTGCAGCATTATAGACTCAGTAGACGGGTGGCTGCTGCGCCAGCCCCTACCCTAAATTGCAGGGAGGCCGTCGCCTGGCGTCGCCTTCAGACTGGGACATTCCCACACCCGCTCCTGGTCAGCCATATGCTCCCAGGAGAAAGATCTGAATTCTGTGCAAACTGTGACTCGAGAGGGACCCTCGAACACATACTCTGGGACTGCCCCTTTTCTCCCGGGAGGGGTCTAAATCTGACGCTGCAACTCTGGGAGACCATGCTGCGTTGCTCGGACCCTGGGCTCCAGCTAGCCGCCATCCAGCTGGCCTGGGACGCCGCCCCGGCCAACAACGTCTGCCGGCCTGCGTCTGAGGCAGGGCACCCGCCATCCATCCCAAGCGGCGGAGGGCCGGAGCCTCTTCATCCGCTGAAATAAATAAAAAGTTATGCTCTCTCTCTCTACATGCTAACGGGCCGCCGTTTTGGAGAAATAGATGAATTAGTGGACGGGTTTAACCGGAAAGCAGTAGTAGCAAGATAAATATGTTTTTGAGACGTTACCCCAAAGTAAGAAAAGCTTTTTTTTTTATTTGACACTGTGAGTCCCATCAGGGATTGTAACAGGAAGGGCTGTGAGCATATTATACTAAGCATAAAAGCATACACAATAATACATGGTACAATAATAGTCCATGGTACGCATATGGGCTTCGATAAAGAACGAGACAACAGCAGAAGATCAAAGGCTGGAATACTGGCGGCTCGACTCACGAATTTCGCGCGACACGATTCTTCACGGAGAGGGAGGCCAGGAACAGTTGCCAGCGACCAGTTTGAGCGAGTTGCTCAGTGACCGATTTCTTGCGACTCGACTTGAAGCCTTCATTGGGCGGGGAAATTCGAGTGTGCATGCGCGCGTGCGCACCTTACTGCGCCCGCAGTTGTTGAGCGCAGATGTCAAGGACCACTGCTACAGTGAAGCGTACTAATTTGCGTTTGTATCGTGTTCTGGGTATGTGCTGGACGCTCTGTGATGAGGCAATTTTGTTATCTGCTATTTCGCGAAACCGTAAACAACCCCGCACAAACCACCACCGCTTCTGTCTTCTTCGAACTAGAGTTCTTTTGACAGTATAAAGAGCCCTATGCATATGCATAACCATAAGATCTTTTTCCTCGCTGATAATTACACGTATTCATACCCGAAATGAGTCCGAATCAATCTTCCCCGAACGCAGTAACAGCGTCCGTGAAGGCGCCAAGGCCGGCTCTTCGTTCAAATCTCGTTGAGGGGGGCTGTCGTGAAGCGAGTCGCACGCCGGCGTGAACACTCGGGGATGATCGGTCACGGGTCTCCCCCTCATTGACGAATCGAGCACGGTGACCCCTGCGAGTCGACAGTGTGAACCAGCCTCAGGACGAAATAGGGTAGCGAGATAAAAAAAATAATAATAAAGCCTGTACATCAGCATGACACCCGCCTGCTTTCGTCCCTGCAGTTGCGTCCACACGTGTCGTCCAAACTCAAGTACTTTGACTAGGGGACTTATCAGAAGGTTGTCCTCCATGTCGGGGTGAAGACGTTTGCAAGCGCGGGCGGAGGAAGCAGGAGAAAGTAAGACACGCATGCAGTGCCCTTGTTGCCGCTCATAGCACCCGCCTCAAGTCGTTTCTCCTGTTTTATTATTCCTGTCTGAACCCTTCCGCGGAAGAGCGCTAGCTTCCACCTTGCAAGGCGCTATTTTCTTATCTCAGGCTAAAAACAGCACTAACAGAGACGAAGAAGAGAGAGGGACGAGACGCTGACTAAAAACCCTGTTTTATCGCATGTTTGTCTATAAATACCTCTCATTCGTGCAAAAAAGAAGGAAAGAAAAAGAGGGAAGGCGGAATAGACAAGCTAACCACGTGGCATGAGATTATGCATTCATGCACAGAAAATTATTTTGGCTGTCGCGAAGTGCTATAGAAAGGATGCGGACGCACTCTTCACCCTTTTGCCGAATGTTGATGGCTTCTTCAATTTCTCTCTTCCGTTGGTATAGGTAGGTAGATATGAATGTGGTGTTGCCAAGTTGGGGAGCACGTTCATGCTCTTGGCAATGTCTTGCCAGTTCAAGTTCACTGCTGGTGGCGTCTTTAAAAGATCTTTTATGCTCATTTAAACATCGTAAACATTTAAAGATCGTTCATTTAAACAGCGCCCTCTTTGGCCGATGTAGGTGCACCCCGCATGACAATGGTATTTGATAGACTACGTTTTTAGTACATTTCCCGTGCATGTTCTTGTGCTTCTTTTGGCACTGCTTCCTTCCCGTTCGTTCACCGTTGACCTTGGCACACATGCTCTTTAAATTGTTAGTAGCTGACATCAACACTTTTACGCCCACGTTTTCGCCTATTTTTTTTTCAGGTTGTGTGAAAAACCACCAATGTACGGAATTACTGCATACGGCTTCCTTTCTTGTGAAGTGGCCTTGATCTTTTTCCTGCCTCTAAGTTCTTGCAGTACTCCCTCTGCGACACTGCACAGTAGCTGCGTCGGGTAATCTGCTGCTTTCAGCCGACCATTCTGGGCGTCGAAACTAGCTTGTACATCGTGGTAGCAGGATTTTATCAATGCAGCCTTTATTGCTGCTTTCAGTATTCACCGCTTGAGGATCTTGGAGTGGGCTGAGGTTTAAGGAAGCGGTGTAAGGTGTAGGGCCGATGTGCAAGGAAAAGGATGAAGTGTGCGTCAGCATACCTCCCATAGCACTTCGCTACAGCGAGATTATATATCTGTGCATGAATGCATAATCTCTTTTTCTTTCGTTCTTCTTGTTTGCACGAACGAGGGGTATTTAACCGACAAACGTGCAATAAAACATAGTTGTTAGCTTCGTGTCCCTCCGTCTGCTTCGTCTCTGTTAGCGCCGTTTTTAGCCTTGGATCATCCACCAACCAGCCCGAGTTTCCCTCTTTTTGTTGCGCTATTTTCTTCTTATTTTATGTGCGGAGCTTTTCGAACTTCTTGTCACGGAGTAGGTGAGCTGCCCTCTCTCACGCGAGCTTTTGTTAATCTCACGGCGCCCACTTTACGTGACATAGCATCTCTTTCGACAAACAACGCTTTCGTTGTCCCCTCGCGACTTGTCCTACGCTCCGGTGCCGTGGCAGGGACGCTGTCCTCAAGATATGTAACCACCTCGAATAGAAAGCTTGCACGCTTGACATGGAGACGTTCGCAATGTGCGGAAGCTACATCCACATCATATACGCGATAGAAACTTCAGTCTGACCTGCAAGAGATCCTATTTGTGAGCACCACCCTCAGTTTACCATGCGATACGTTTGTTGTGAGTATGGATTACATGCTGCTTTACTTTTATACGATAGGGAGAGCGACAAACGAAGCAAGAATTCTTCTTGCCAAGAATTCATTGTGAAATATTTAGGGACATTGTCAATGTCAAGGGAGAGCCGTGCCAACCGAAAGGTAGGAATGTTTTCGCATGTCGTTAATTCTGAAGAAAATATCGGAGCGTATGCTCTTCTACAAATGCATGCCTTTAGGCCAGTTTGAAAGCGAACGATTTAGCGAATTCTGTGAGAAGAGGCAGAATGCGGCGCAAATTTTGAATTTTTTCTGAAACGTCGTAGCTCTTAGCGCTTGATCCGCAAGAAGAGCTCGAAACAGTTTGTTTGTTTTTGCGAAGCAGCGGCAACAATCGCAAGAATTATCATTTAGTTTCAAACATTTTAAATGCTTTCACGCTCGTAAATAAGGACCATTATAGGTACAAGACAAATTGCCTAATTTGTCCCTAGGTAGCCGCTGTAGCTTTCAAATATATTATCAAGATGCATTCATTTATATTTGTAGCGGTCCGAATGTTTCACACTTTATATTTTTCTATGTCACACAGTCCTGTACCATCGCTGCATATTAGAGATGGTCAATAAAGTGTGATATTAAATTTGACACTTGGTTATCTGGACCTTTACGGTTAAGTACAGTGCAGTAACTAAACACACACTGCCCATGGTTCAAAGCAGATGCCCTCGAACAATTTATGTCCAATTGTTACCATGGCGTTACAATCAGTGGTTTCGTATCTGCCAGTCATCTACAATTTCGCCACAGTGTCATGATTGTCGTTCAAAAAGCGGCAAGTGACTTCTTCGTTTTCAGATAAACATGTTAAAAAGCTATTTTGTTTAAATAATGGTCGTTTTACTGCTGGACGAAATACCTGCATTTACATACATGCGTCTCTATGCTTACTCTGTTTGTCTGTTTGAATGATAAACATGGTTTCTGTATCCGGCATTTACGATGACTTAAGTGAAAAGCAGGGTGTACGTTTGGAAATCGTGAGATTAATCTACAAATTTCGGGTTCGTTAGAACAAGATCGCAACACGAAAAACATGGATCCTGGTGCCGTGCTTCCCACAAACCTATTGAATAATTCAACGGTTTCCCCAGAATTCTTTGATTGCTTCTTGCACTACATGTCCGACGACTACTGGAGGTCAAGTCCAAAAATAATATGGCTTCCTGATGCCAAGTGAAAAGGAATGGCATTAAAAAACTGCTGTCTTCCTTAAAACTTTATTTTGAGTGGTGACAACAAACTACACAACAGACAGCAAAACCTCAACTTCATTGAAAGTAAGGTAGGGCCTCAAAGTGCATGCAGTAAATTGGAACTGTTGCTTTAAAGGCAAAGCCAATGGTTTGCCATGTTAGAAAAGCCGGATGGTAGCAAGAACATGCCGATGTGTGTAAAATCCTTTTTAACCCATACTAGATCAAGCACTGGCGATGACCATATGGGGCCATTGTGGCAGATCATCAGCCCTTTATTGGGGTGAATATTGAGCGACGCTTGGAAAATGTAATGGTTTTATAAATGTCAAGGTGGAACCTATATTCCCGTGACTTTCTGCCACTGTTTCGCCAGTATAGGTCCCAATTGGCGTGCTGCGTTGGTAGGGAGCTTCGACCACGCCCCAGTCGGTTCAGTGCTTGGCTTGAGATGTTCATTATTGTTTTCTTTAGTTCGATGTGGCTTCTTCGTGGAAGTGTTCGGATGCCGTAGGGGTCCTTCATACTTGCTTCGGTGAGATTTTGCACGCTTTTGCTTGAGTAGAACGGATGTCCTCGCATTCCTGTATTTTTTGTACACTCTGATTTGCCGGTTTGATGGTGTGCGCCGCAGATGAGGCACTTGGGTTGGCAGGTGTGGCCCGCTTGGCCGTCCGGGGTGATGCCCATCATCGCTCCACGGAGCGTTCGGGTTGTGGCACGTATCCGCTCTGTGGGCCACCGGAACACACCGGTTGCATGCCGGAATTGTTCTCGTAGCGAGGCGCTGGCACGTTTTCCGAACAGTAGTGAATGAATCTTGGGAGGCGACGTTCCATGAAATTGACCACCATAACATTAGATGTTCTTAGCTTCCGTATGTACAGGTCTCTCCATGAATCTATTTTAGTTTATTTATTTATTTGTTTTTACCCTCAGGGCCGTACAGGCATTTCAGAGGGGAGTGGGCAAAAAGAAATACAAGAAGAAAACACACTGCAAAAAGCGGGTACATAAATAATACAGCCTATATATACAATATTAGCTATGAAATTGGCAATAATTGTATCAGTAGACACAAAACTACAAGTACTTATACAATGCAGGTTAAAGCTTTGCGAAAGTTATTTGTATCAGTAATAGATATAATTTCATTAGAAAGATCGTTTCAATCTTTGGAAGTACGGGAAACAAATGAGCGTAAGAAAGAATCTGTTTTGCATAAAGGGATGGCTACTTTGCAGGGATGATCAATGCGATGAGATATCTAATAGGCTGTTTGAAAAAAATTGCTGTGTAAGACGGAATGATAATATATCTTGTTTAATTGGTTAGCCGGCAAACGTTTCGTCGTGAAGCCAATGATGGAAGACGCAAAATAGTTTTCATTTCTGTGACACTTGCTCCTCGGTAATAGTTAGAAAGAATGAAACGAGCAGAGTTATTCTGAACGCGTTCAAGTGCAGAAATTAAGTAATCATGGCTAGGATCCCAGACTGCTGCTGAGTATTCTAATTTTGGAAGTATTAAAGTTTTATAAAGGATTGATTTCAAAGTAGACGGGGCGCGGGAAAGATTACGTCTCAGATAACCTAGCGTTTTGTTAGTGTTGTTGATGATTTAATCTATACGAAAAAAAGTATTCCGAATTTTCCTTGTCTGCAACGGTGATAATGCCTTCGTAGATTTGTCCAGCCTGTTTAAATGTCCGACCAACAGTATTTGGCGGTTTCCGATCGTTAGTGTCACATATTTTATGAGCTTTGAGGCCAGCGCTTCTGTCTTCACTCCAGCGACAATATTGTGATCCCACACCGGCCATACGGAGACGCTGGTGTTTGCTGTACAAAGGCGAGACCTGGCACTGTAGCGCCGACCCCACCTGGTCCGAACGCGGCACGGAGATTCATGAGAATGTTTGGCTTCAGCAAAAGCACCATGTCATCCGACTGGATCCGGGAACATATGTGGTGGCTGCCACGGTGTCAGCGGCCCTCCTGGTTCTGTGAGTTAGAAACGGCGCCAGCCGGAGCCAATCCTAATTTGGAAGCCAGTTGCTTGATGGAGGGCACCAAGCCTCGTTGCTTCAATTCAGCAAGCTTCTCTCGCATTTGGCGAACCATAACCGGGAGATATTCATATTTTCAGGATACGCGGTCTTGCCGTGCTTTCCCGTCTTCGAGGTCCACTCACTGCATTGAACTGGAACCATAGCCTGTCTTCGCATTCCCCGCAAGGCCTGACGAGCCTTGATTTAACCTCGCCTCGCAGTCGTTGGGCTGCCGTAGGATTGTTTGAGGCGTGAGCTTCAAGTAATTATAAATTGCCAAAGAATTGGCACATTTGTACAAAATACGTATCCAGAGGTTCTTGATGGCTTCGCTAAGATGCTGTGACCGGTCTTCGGTAAATATCCGGTGAACTTCTTGAACACGCAGCAACTTTCAACAGAGCCGGCGTAATATGCATCTGAACGTCAAGACGCTCGGAACGCCGTGAAGGTTTCGCTTCTAAATTGATTTTTAAGAAAGGAGAGGCGCTGTATCTGTCAAGGTCTCCTGAAGGTAAAAACCGTGCAGACCCGCCGGATCGAACTTCCTGAAATAGTGAAGGCTTCTGCAGAATCTGCACTGATGATGATGAAAATGTTTTAATAAATGAAAAAGTAGGGGGAGTTTGGGAATGTTTGTCGGATCCTTAGTCCGTGATTCCGTTGGCTAAGGCCGCCGCCCTCTCTCTTCCCAAAAAGGCTCGCTGGTCCTCGAAATCCGAGCTGAGCAGGGTTGCTTCCTACTCTCCCCACGTTGGCTGCTGTACAGTGTCTAAGGCACTAATGGCCTGGCAGGCCCTGGCCATAAGGTACAAAATTAGTTTCTGCCCTCAAAATTCACATTTGGCTTAAAACCATTCTTGAACGATAGCGAGATTTTGCGCAGGAAAAAATGCCTGTGGTTTAACTGTGGTTAAGCTAAAGGCTTGCGAAAGCAATACTATAGGTGGCTCTTTCTATCAGTCGTTCTGTCCCCTGTGCAGCTTGTTGTCTCCTGGCCTCATTGCGTCTAGTTTGGCTAGACTCTGCCTCTGAACTCGTAGCAGCTCGCCTAGCTGCTTCGGCGGCTCTTCGATTCTGTGACTGTTCTTCTCGCTCTTTTTCTGTTTTATTGGCCATACGGTGTCGTGTTACGTGGCACAGTTCTCGTTTCCATAGGGGCCAGGGAACACTAGAACTCGAGCAACTTTATTCACAGTCACTCAGTATAGGCACTTCATCGGTGGCATCGAGGGTAACCGCCGCAGAGCGAGCGATATTCATCGCGCTGCTACAGCAATGGCGTTGACTACAGCGAGACGAGAGATCATGCTAGATGCAGTGATTTTGGGGTGAGAGGGATCCTCGACCATATAATATGGAAATGCGCGCACTCTCCCGGGGTGGGAAAAGTGTAATTAGTAGAGAGAACTGGGAGGCTAGGCCTTGCTGCAAAAAGCCGTGACGTACCAGTCGCAGCCCTGTAAGCCAGAAGCAGCCACCCTCCGCTGTCACACAAAAATGCGAAAAACGGTGGTATGCTACTGCACACGGTATATCGCGTGCCCCCTGTTCAGTTTTTGCTAGCAAGGACGGGGAGGACTTTATTATCGAGTGATAATACTTTGTTCATTATACTTCATAATTTATTATGATAAACTTTATTATGAGTGAATTCGGGTCTTTCGAAGGCCCGGGACACCACACGGCACTCACATTCCACGCATACGTCCAGGCCACGTAGGGTCAATGCACAGGCACCTCAGTTCACACAAAGAAGTCGGATGTCCATGCCCTAAACAAAAGCAGGTACTCCCGTTCCTCCCATCGATCGGATGACGGGCTGTCCTTGCGGTGGAGGATCTGCACGGCAGCAGAAGAGAATGTGGTCTATGACAAAACAGGAGCTTGTGCCAAAGAGTGAAAGTTTCCTTTCCTTGGCGCGCACTCTCTATGGTGATATATATATATATAGAAATATATTTCGTGTACAGGAAAGGCGCACTATTTGCCAAACGTTAATAATATTTTAATAATTGGTCCATAAAGAAGGAAGGGCGCTGTATCTGTCACACTTGTTCGGTGGACACCTGACCCGCGGCGTAAGGGAAGAGTGGAGGTTGGATTGTTAGCGGAAAGGGATATATGGTGCCATAGTGGAGTCTCCGGAGTAATTTCGTCCACCTAGAAATCTCTTAGAAACACAGCCACCGGCAGTCGGGTTCGAACTCGGGTACTCCGGCACAGTCGCTGAGCGTCATACCCCTGCACCACCGCGGTGGGCACATGGACCCAGACGTCCAGTCCCAGGTTTCGGCAAGAGCGCAATAGGTCGCTGACAGACTTGGACTGCCGGCCACCTGGAGCAGCTGAAGGCAGCCCAATGCAAAAACAACCTAAATCGCTAACGAATAACGTTTTATGCGAAGCATAATAGCCGCACAACCGAGCTCTTCCTTGCTGCGCCGCGCGCGGCCGCGTAGCTGCCACTTGACCTACATCGGCGCCCCACGTGATATGACGTCACAACAGCTGTGAAAGCTGGGGCTCTGCGAATGCGGTATTTGACTACTCACTTGGAATTCACCCGGCCGCCGCTCCAGAAGCGTAAAGGGGGAGAGACCGATCCGTTTATAACCCTTAATAGAAAATTTGAACAACGTAATGACAAATTTGATAAGCAACTCGAGAATATTAATACGCTAATCCAGGAACTTCTAGGGGCTCAGGGACAGATGCAAGTGCAGATTCAAAATCTCACTAAACAAATGCAGGAAGCATCACTGGCCTTCTCTGAATCCAGTAACAGAATCGCAAAAACTAGAAGAAACAATGGGTAACAATCATGGGCAAAAGCCATAATCAGAACGACAACTCCAAGATCTGGCAGTGGAACTGCCGAGGGCACCAGAGAAAGCGAGCGCTATTGCAACAATACATAGAACAAACTGCCGACAAACCCACAGCTTCATGATACAGGAGACTGGGAAAACCCCACCAAATTGTTTGGATATCAAAGCCATAGCAGCGATAGGGGCGAAAAATCCAGAGTCACGACTTTTATCCATAGAAACATAGCCGCTACTAATCACGAGATCACATCTCGTGACATAGAAGCAGTCTTAACTGAAATCATCACTGAAAAAAAAGACCGAAAGAGTATCTTTCTCTTGAACATATACAGCACTCCGAAGCAAAGAAAAGTTAGGTTTCAAGTCCTATTCCGAAAAGCCCTAAAGATCGCAGGGAATAACCCAATTATCATAGCCGGTGACTTTAATGCAGCCCATCAGGAATGGGGGTACAATCGGCAGGATCCTAAGGGCAGACAATTATGGGAAGACATGCAAACACTAGGACTCACCCTGCACACTGATCCAAATGCACCCACACGCACGGGTAATAGCGTCAGCAGGGACACCACCCCCGACCGGACCTTAAGCAAGAATGTAAGTACAGCGGACCGGAAAAACACCGAGCAAAACCTAGGTAGTGACCACTTCATTGTTGCACTCACATTAGGAAAAGGAGTCAAAATTAGAAAACCCAAACAACCCAAAATCACGGAATGGGAAAGATTTAGGAAAATACGAGAGACCGAAGGAATTGAGAAAATCGACGATATCGATAAGTGGTCACAAACGCTAAAGAAACATGTGGAGGAAGCAACAGTCACTCTAGAAGACGAAGATGCACCGCCGAGTAACGATAGCAAAATCTTAAACATGTGGAACAAGAAACAGGACCTAGAGAAAAGCCTAAAAACACAAAGATGGAACCGTAATATTAGGAGAGCACTAGCTGGACATAATAAATAGATGGAGACATACGCCATCAAACTAAATGAACAAAACTGGTGTAGCAGATGTGATGAAATGGAACAAGGCATGAGCCTCTCCAAAACATGGGACATTCTGCGACACATGCTCGATCCGGAAAAATCTAAAGCACAAGCTAACGTAAATCAAGCTAAAATTAAGCATGCCTTCGAAGGCTCGGACGAACAATGATGAGTAAATTATTCGAAATCTACATCGGACAAACGGAAACCGAAACGTTACCAGCATATGAGGGAAACCTCACCTAGACTTAGACGCCCCCATCACCAGGGCTGAAGTCCGAGCTGAGATTATTGGATTAAAGACAAGATCAGCCCCAGGACCTGACGGTATCACTAACACTATTATCAGAAATATATACGACGAGTAAATCACAGCCCTGACAGGATACATGAATAAGGTATGGGAAATTGGGCAACTACCGCAGGCATGGAAAAATGCCAGTATAGTCCTCATACCCAAGCCGGGGAAGCCGCCAAAACTAGAAAACCTAAAACCCATATCACTGACCTCGTGCATGGGAAAGCTAATGGAACGCGTTATTCAGACGAGACTTACCAAATACATGGAGCAAGAGAACCTTTGGATACAGGAAATGGTGGGCTTCAGGCCGGGGCTAAGCACACAGGACGTGATGCTCAGACTTAGATATGATATCATAACACATGAATCTTCAGATACGAAGACTATTCTCGGACTTGACCTAACCAAAGCCTTCGACAATGCCAAGCACAAGGCAGTGCTGAAGGTCTCCAAGAAGTTGGGGTTGGAATCAGAACCTATAACTATAACAAAGATTTTCTCACTAACAGAGAAGTCACCATGAGCTTTTAAAGCGCCAAATCACACACAATCACCTTGGGTAGCAAGGGAACGCCACAAGGCTCTGTCTTGTCTCCCTTTCTATTTAACATTGCTATGAGGGGGCTACCAGCACAACTAAAGCAAATACCGGACTTGAAATTTAGCATGTACGCAGATGACATAAATCTCTGGATAAATAAATGTAGCGACGCAGAAATAGGGAACAAACTCCAGGCTGCCGCAAATAAGGTGGTTGAGTACGCTGCGGAACGCGGTCTATCCTGCTCGCCGCAAAAGTCAGAACTATTCATCTACAACCCCAAATATAAGAAGAATAAAGCAGACATAATGATAAATGTTGAAAACTACCCGGTTCCACAAGTAGAGGAAATTAGAATCCAAGGAATGATCCTCTAAGCAAGAGGGCAGAACACAAACACAATCAAAAAATTGGAAAACTACGCAGCCCAAGTTACGGCATATTCAGAAGAGTAGCGCTTAGAGGACACGGTCTCAAGGAACGTAATCTACTCAAAATGACACAGGCCTACATCATCAGTCGCATATGCTATGCCACTACGTTTCTCAATCTCAAAAAAACAGAACGTTAAAAAATCGATGTCATAATTTGAAAATGCGTCAAACGCGCACTAGGCCTCCCTGTCTCCACATCAACAGAGAAGCTGGAGAAAATGGGGATTCATAATACATGGTAAGAGCTCACTGAAGCTGTCAGAATCTCTCAACTGGAAAGACTAAGTCAGACGGAGACAGGCAGAGCCATCCTAGACAGGGTCGGACTCCAATCAGACAGAGGCCCACAGACGAAAACATCTATCCCACCCAACATAAGGGAACACATACTGGTACCACCCTTACCTAGAAACATGCACCCAGACTACAACAAAGAACGCAGAGAACACCGAGCCAAAGCCATCGCTAAAAGAATGAAAGTCGATTTGCTTATGTAGACGCATCATGCGGACGACACGGAGCAGCTGTCTCGGCAGTAGTAAATGGAGAAGGTGCACCTAAAAGTGCGGCCTCAACACGCACCCGTGACATTAGTAAAGCTGAAAAGGTCGCAATGGAGCTCGCATGCACTGGTACACAGGCCAAAACTATAATCAGCGACAGCAAAACGGCTGTCTGGAATTTTGCAAAAGGACGGATCTCAGAGGAGGCCAAAAAGATTCTTCTCACAAATCCCATTACTAGAACCATATCCATCCTAATCTGTCCCTGGCAACGAAGCTGCGCACATGCTGGCCCGAGATCTCTACCACCGGGCAGCGGTAGAACAGCCCGAATGCAAGGGAATTAAAGATTGCGCTATCACATACAATGAGATCACAGAATCTTACAAATTAGATCGAAAAGTATACCCTCCCCCAGATCGGTCTCTCACTAACAATGAAGCACGCATCCGGAGGCGATTACAAGCCGATAACTACATCTGCCCTGTCTGGGTTTTCTTAACACAGACCGGGGAGGAAGCAGATTCTAAATGTAAACATTTGGACAAAAAGGCACGCTAGATCATATAATATGGCAATGCACCGATACCCCAGGCGCCGGCATTAACATTGATAATAGAGAAGCCTGAGAGGTTTGGCTGCGGAGCGGAGATCCCACCGTTCAGCGGCACGCGACCCGCCTGGTGGCTGAGGCCGTGAAGAGTGCTTGTAACCTCACCTGACCTCAGCGTGCGGGGCCCTCCTGACCCGCTCCCCGGCCTGCGGGAAGGAGGCGGGAGATAAAGGGCTCCTTTTCGGTGGAAATAAAGTTTTTATTCATTCATTGGGGCTCAACTCGTGCGCTTGCTTGCGGACGCGCAGCCTCCGCCGGCGGCCTAACACCCGCTCCTGCAGCTAGGAGATACTGACGTCACGCAGTTGTATAAAAGGCGACGCACTCTTTCTCATCTATATTCTCTTCTATCTGCACGAAGCAGCGGAGGTGGCTCAGCTACAGAGCCAGTAGCAGGTCCGTGCATTTTCTTTTCCTTCTTCCTACAGCCACAACTACAACAACGAGTCAGTTGAGCAGCGAGATGTCGGCCAGGGAGAGGGCGGCTCGCCAGACCGCAAAGCGCAAGTTACGAACAGCCACGGAAACGGAAGAAGAACGAGAAGTACCGCTTGCCAAGCGACGGGAACAGTATGCAGCTAGACGGCAGCGTTCGACAACCGATGTCGAGGTGAAGGATGAAGCTTCGAGTGCTTCTACTCGGTTCGAGCGGCGAAATGCTACCAAACGGAAAATCAGTGCTGAAGAAACTCCTGAACAGCAGGAACAGCGCCTCCATGACTTTACTGATCATCATAGTGTATTTATTGGTTTGAGAAAAATAAAGGAAGAAGCAGAGTAACACATGAGTTGTTCTTGTCTATGAAATGGCTAACCAGGTATAGCCAGGTAATGTCTTGTCTATGAATGCTAAGCTGGTATAGCTAGGTAATGTTTTTTTAGGTTAGTATGATTCGCATCCTAGGCTTAACCATAAGCTAAGCCAGACCAATTTTTTTTTCTTTCTCTCTGCAAGTGTGAGCATAGACGGTACACGATCGCTGCGCCCCGCCGGGATGGTGCAGTGGTAAGACGCCCGGCTACTGTGCCGGAGTACCCGGGTTCGATCCCGACCTAGTGGTGGTGAAAATGTTTATTGTATATTTGGAGGTTTGTTTGACGCCTCGGCTTTACAATACTGGGTGGAGACCCTAGTCAGGGACCCCATTGGCGGTTGCCGCCGCCCGCGCGCACCGCGTTAAGGCTCTTTGGGCTTATAGGTTGCAGCAGCCAAGCAGGGTCTCCTCCCAGTCCTCCCGGGAAGGGTTCAGGATGGGGAGAAGGGATGGGCTGCGCTGGCAGGCCCATACTATGTGGTAGGTGTCAGCCACTTCCCCACAGTACTGGCACTGGCCAGTGAATTAGGAGTCAAAATGTTTAAGGGCACAGCATCATGTTAGTGAAGAGGCGCAGGAGCAACCTCTCGTTCGGTTTTCCTAACCCTTTGCAGGGGTTAGGGTATTTGCGCTTGGAGTTTTCATGAAAAAAATTACAATATCTTTGAATGTGTAGTCGTATTAGAATCGATGTCCTCAGCCGGTTCGAGTCCCGAGGAAACTGCCCGGAGAGAAAGTGCGCGGGCGGCTGCGTCAGCTGCCTCGTTCTCTGCAAGACCCTGGTGACTAGGAGCTCAGACTAGATATCGGCACGCGGGCTCCATGTCTCGACTGCATTTTTTATATATTCTATAGGCTAAGGCAGTGGTGCACCCATGGGCGATGTTCCGGCAAACCCCTAGTGAGTCGGTGATGATATGTTTAGAAGTGTGGTCTGAGGCGGCGAGTGCAATGGCTACCTCTTCAGCGTGTGTTATAGATTTGGCCTTGATTATAAGGCCATCGACTGTGTTCCCGTTGTAAACGACTGCGGCCGTATACTAGCCTCCCGGATGGGGGCCAGAGGCATCCACGCAGAACACACCTTATTTGTTGTCATAGTGGCGGGCCAAGGCTTCCGCCCGCGCCAGGCGCCTCCCATTATGGCCTTCTCGTGACATGTTCGTAGGAAGAGACCGCACTCTGAGGTCGAGTCTCCGGAGTTCTGGGATGTGGAGCCTCTCGTCTGGGAACTGTTTATGTTGAATGTTGAGCCGGGCAAGAAGGCGGCGACCCGACACTGTCTATGTGAGGCGGGTATATTGGTTCATCAAATACGCTAGGGTCATGAGCCGGCTGTTAGATTGGGGGGTAGAGGGCACGTTTCATGAGTTTTCGGAGGATCGCCTCGAGGGTATCCTCCTCGTGCTTCCGAAAGTGCAGGTAAGGATTCGACTGGTTACGAAGGCGTTTGCCAGCCTCAAGGCATCCTGACTTCGCAACCCCCCCCCCGCGTTTGTTAGACATCCGGCGGACCATACGGCCCACCTGGTCCCCCACCTGGCGGAGCTTGGCTAGTGTTGTGTCAGGGCGTATTTGGTGATGGATGAAGAGACCGAGTGCTCTGATCTCTTTTGATTCTTGAATGGGACCGCCCACAAGAGAGAGTGAGATGTGTGTAGTGCATCTCGGAGGGAGGCGGAGATGAACAAACTGTGATTTCTGGGAGGAACATTGAAGATGCCCCGCCGGGGTGGCGCAATGGTTACGGCGCTCGGCTACTATTTCCTAGAACGCGGGATTGAATCCCGGCCTCGGCGGCCGCTTTTCGATGGCGGCGATGAGAAATAAGGCGCCCGTGTGCTGTGCGATGTCAGTGCACGTTAAAGAACCCCTGGTGGTCCAAATTTCTGGAGTCCTCCACCACGGCGTCTCTCATAGCCTGAGTCGCTTTGGGACGTTAACCCCACAAACCAACCGAACCACAGCGCCGGGCACAGCGGTCCAGTATGCTGGCCACTGTTTGCAGGCAGGTTTCAATGTTGCCCACACTGCCTGAGTTGCCCATAGGGTGATGTCGTCGGCGTAGAGCGCATGCTGTATGCCTTCGACCTGAGCCAGCTGGGCCTGCAGACGCATCATGGCAAATTTAAGAAGCAGCGCGGAGAGAACTGCGCACTGAGGTGTGCCCCGCGTGCTGAGCATGAATGGTCCATTCTTGTCTTATATTTTGATGTACGATTGTCGGTCTGTAAGGAATTGTGTTATATATTTGAAAGTATTGCTGCCGCATTGTGTTTCACTTAGATGGGTCAGTATGACTGCATGTGTGACGTTATCGAAAGTGCCTTTTAAGTCTAGGGCGAGCACTACCCGGTCATTGTGGGGGCGTTCGAATGGGGTGAGCATTTTTCTGTTAAGTTGGAGAAGGACATCCGGTGCGGATCTGTGTGGCCGAAATCCGAACATGGTGTCCGCGAAAGTGTGCCTGTGTTCAAGATGCTCGGATAGCCGAACGCGCACCATAGTCTCCATTAGTTTGCCCACAAGGAGATGAAAGATATGGGGCGGATGTGTTTCACTTAGATGGGTCAGTATGACTGCATGTGTGACGTTATCGAAAGCGGCTTTTAAGTCTAGGGCAAGCACTACCCGGTCATTGTGGGGGCGTTCGAATGGGTTGAGCATTTTTCTGTTAAGTTGTAGAAGGACATCCTGTGCGGATCTGTGTGGCCGAAATCCGAACATGGTGTCCGCGAAAGTGTGCCTATGTTCAAGATGCTCGGATAGCCGAACGCGCACCATAGTCTCCATTAGTTTGCCCACAAGGAGATCAAATATATGGGGCGGAGGTTATCCGTGCCGATTGGTTTCCCAGCTTTCGTGATGAAAGTCACAAGTGCCTTTTTACAATCGATAAATAAGGGGGTTTCCCGTGTCCAGTTTGCGTTAATGATTTCGAGTAGGCGCTGGTACATCGAGTCAGGCAGGTTCGCCAAAAGCTTGACGATGACCGTGTCCCGACCAGGCGCGGTGCCTCTTTTCATTTTGACTAGGCTGGCCCAAAGATTGTGAAGCTGAAAAGGTGTGGCCAGCTCCGAGTTCACTTTGCCTGCGTGGTAGACCGATCCTCGGGGGTCTTGAGCTCCGGTTCAATGGAGGCGAAACGAAGAGGCGTCCCCGTGCTATGCGATGTCAGCGCACGTAAAAGATTCCCAGGTGGTCGAAATTACACTGTAGCCCTCCACTACGGCTCCTCTTTCTCTCATTCCACTGTCACTCCCACCTTCCTCCTTTCCCTTACGGCGCGGTTGAGGTGTCCACAGAAAAATAAGTGAGACAGTTACCGCGCTTTTCCTTTCCTACAAATCAATCATCACCATCGCCGCTGACATTGTAGTTGTAATCATAAAATTGCGCATACCCACAAGAGGGATTGGCCACGACCAGGCGGTATGGCATTCCTTGGCGCGCGTTCAAGTGTGGGATTGTTGATGGCAGGAACGCTATTCAAGGGTAATACATCTTGTGGAATCTCGCGAACAGATCTCGAGCACGCGAGGTTTCGACCCTCAGACAAGAAAGGCTTTCGCCCTAAAATAAATCGGAGAGGTGAGCTGGTTTCGTGCACGAGACACGTGTGGCATACCGAAAGCCTCGCGCTTCGCACCATCAGAAGCAGACCTGGTGCACCCTCCCTCCAATCCGAAAAGCAAGCAACGCTTCGTCACATAAAATGCAGCGCGTGAACGCGAGATTAGTTTACCTTTAGCTCAAGCTCGCAGACGCAGCATAATTTTTCGACTTTCCCCCGAGGGTTAGCTTAGGTATGTTTAGGTTTGTGAAGAGGGCACAGGATTGCACTTTCAGACGCACTTGCCATACTGTCGACTTCGTCAACATCCCTATTACTGAGGAGGCGGAGAGCATAGGCAAGAGCAGCGTCTGGGTGACATCTTTGAACCTGCGGACCAACCGGGAGCAACGCTTGGGTTCTACTTCAAGTACAGCACTCGGGCTTCCTGCGCCTGAATCCCTGAGAGACGTGGAGTCCCGAGCTTGTTGCCTCCTTAGAGACTTGATAACGACACTTCTGATGCGGGCTCAGGCCGCGACTCGTCCCCAAGTACCCAAGCTTCCGGGCGCTCAGCAGCGTGAGTAAGGGACGTGTATATGCTGGTGTCAACTGTAAAGGGTGTTCATACGGGAATTCCGCCTGCTTTTCGTGAATGATGGTTTATACACATGCACATGCATATAGAGCAGTGGTGGCAGCACATTTTTTCGCTGCGCATTTGGACGAATGGTTCGAGGTCTATGATATGTCCGTGGCGTTTGAGAATGAAGCACGTTACATGTGCACTGCCATGCAGTTTACTGAAACAGGTTGCTCGCTACTGCAATTTCGCTAACCGGCTTACTAGGGCTAACATTTACCCATCTACGTGCGCAGCCATCGGATATACCAAGTAATGCATATATATATATATATGTGTGTGTGTGTGTGTGTGTGTGTGTGTGTGTGTGTGTGTGTGTGTGTGTGTGTGTGTGTGTGTGTGTGTGTGTGTGTGTGTGTGTGTGTGTGTGTGTGTGTGTGTGTGTGTGTGTGTGTGTGTGTGTGTGTGTGTGTGTGTGTGTGTGTGTGTGTGTGTGTGTGTGTGTGTGTGTGTGTGTGTGTGTGTGTGTGTGTGTGTGTGTGTGTGTGTGTGTGTGTGTGTGTGTGTGTGTGTGTGTGTGTGTGTGTGTGTGTGTGTGTGTGTGTGTGTGTGTGTGTGTGTGTGTGTGTGTGAAGGAAAGAAACAAACAGTCGGCGAGGCCAAGGAAAGCATTGGGAATTGTACTTTGTCTTTTTTTTCTAATTTTTACTTCGATAATACCAAAAATTAGTAATTTAATCTCTTCAGGGGAAACATCATAAAACGCAAAGTCGAAGAAAAAACAACCTGCCGATGGCGGGAACCAAACCCACGACCTCCGAATATCGCGCCCGGTGTTCTTCCAACTGAGCTACATCGGCCGTTGTCCCCCCTGCTACTTTCTCGGGTAATAATGTTGTCTGTATACGAACCTTGAGAGTGTTCACCAGAGTGTTATAAACGCTTCCTAGACGATATATTTATCATATGGACAGAAAACGAGCATGAACTCATCCAATTCATTACATCATTTACCAACATACATCCAAACATCTCATTCACACATACCTACTATTCCACTCAAATTAACTTCCTGGACGTATGAATTCAATTTTAAGACGGGGCACTAATCACCAATGTCTACAGAAAACCCACAGACAGACAACAATACTTTCTTTTTAAAAGCTGCCACCCGTGCCACTGCAAAACATCAATTACCAACATACATCCAAACATCTCATTCACACATACCTACTATTCCACTCAAATTAACTTCCTGGACGTATGAATTCAATTTTAAGACGGGGCACTAATCACCAATGTCTACAGAAAACCCACAGACAGACAACAATACTTTCTTTTTAAAAGCTGCCACCCGCGCCACTGCAAAACATCAATTCCATACTCTCAGGCAATAACATTTAAACGAATCTGCTCACGCTCAAAATATTTTGAGGAAAATTCCAACCGCAAGCGGGAGGTTCTGAAACACCAGCACTATCCCCCAACTATAACTGATGATGCCATCCGAAAAGCGAGATTAATTGATCGCAATGAAACATTTGGGGAAGGGCGGCCGGCAGCACAAAATGAACATCGCTCAAATCTGATTTTAACTTTCGCAAACAACCTTCCGAACATCAATAAAATAATAAAAAACACTTTAACATCATCGAACAAAGTGATCACCTCTCCAAAATTTTTTATGTGGTTCCGCGGGTTACATACAGACCACCAAAAATTTGCAAAATTATGTAGTACACTCTACAGTCGATAAAGCAGATCTTGTGGGTTGTACGCCGTGCGAAAAGAATAGATGTCAAGTTTGCAAACACATGCAAACAACGACCACGGCAAAGAGCACGCACTCTGATTTCAAACACTCTATCCGCGGAAATTTGAATTGTGCCTCCAGGAACGTGGTATATATGCTCGAGTGTGGCGAGTGTCAAATGCAATACATACGGCAAACTGAGAACCCCTTCCGAATTCGTTTCAACAACCATCGCGCGCACACCAAATCTCTCCCCCACCTTCTCCTGTGCAAACACCTGCAACAAAAAAGTCATGAATTCGACAAAGTATTCCTACTGCAGAGCGGCTTCCATAGCAACTGCGAACGGGAACAACGAGAATCGTACTTTAAATTTAATGCCTTGCAGGCGGTATAACGGACAGCCCTAGTATTCTTATTTCACTTCAAAGTTCAGTTACCCCCTGAATTCCTGCCGCAAACTAACCCAAACTGCCAAGTCAAGGTTACTGCCAGTAGACCGAAGGAATGTCAGCCTCCCCCACCATACACACATTGAAGGTCACACAATCCCCGGGGTGGTGCAGTGGTAATACGTCCGACTACTGTGCCGGAGTACCCGGGTTCGAGCCCGACCTCGGCGGCTGCGTTTCGACGGAGGCGAAACGAAGAGGCGTCCGTGTGCTGTGCGATGTCAGTGCACGTTAAAGATCCCCAGATGGTCGAAATTGCCCCGTAGCCCTACACTGCGGCTCCTCTTTGTCTCTTTCCACTTTCACTCCCATCTTCCTCCCTTCCTTTACGGCGCGGTTGAGGTGTCCACAGAAAACAAGGGAGACAGTTACAGCGCCTTTCCCTTTCTATAAATCAATCAATCACACAATTCCTGCTTTCGTCACCTGTGGGTATACCTATTACTGTGCTTTCTTCCATGTGCCGTCTTTTTTTTTTTCTCGCACTCCTCACCTGCACTTTCTTTCACTCACCGCCTGCACCTGTTTTTTCCCCACCCACCACTACAATGCCATTGTACAGAATAGTACAATGTACATTGTACAATTGTAATTGTACAGAATTGTGCAGAAATGCACATTGTACAATGTACAAGTGCATTGTACGCCTCTGCGCCACCTGTTTCGTTTTCTACTCTTCCCATACAGAACCTACCCGCATCGCTTGCATTCGCACTCCCGATGAAGGCCAGCTTCCGGTAGAAACGTCGAGTCCAATAAAACGTTTCTTTAAATGAAGCGTACACTTCGCTCTATAATTTGTTAAGTGGCCAAGTACGTTAAATGTTCTCGCATCCTATATATATATATATATATATATATATATATATATATATATATATATATATATATATATATATATATATATATATTTGCGAATAGTTATATATCGCAAATATATGCGAATATGCGAATATATGCGAATATATGCGAATAGTTATATATCAATATAGTTTTTTATTTTACCAGATTTCCTGCGTTTACTTCTTTCTGTGCTCTCTCTCTAACACACCCTTTGAAGCCCAGTTATAAAATTTTAAACAACTTCCGGCAAGACGACCGGGAGAGCATGCCTGTCCTTAGAGTAGAGCACTTGAGTGCAATACAGCTGTGCAAAGCAGTAGATGCCCCGCCACAGTTCCTAGCAATATACGTCGGCTTAAGCAGACGTATAAGCTCATAAACATACAAGATGGAAGCAGCAACTGTACACTGTCACTGCACAAGCTCGCTGCAGTGAATTAGTCGGCTCATTGGCAGGACCATACAATTTGCTTTTATCAGCATGCACTTTGGTGCGTCTCACCTCGAAGTCCATGCGAATAGTTATATATCAATATAGTTTTTTATTTTACCAGATTCCCTGCGTTTACTTCTTCCTGTGCTCTCTCTCTAAATCCCTTCAGCTATTAGAGTACCTCGTCAGCCATTTTAAACGCCGGTATTTGCATTTCTGGGACACCGTGTCCTTTTAATGCTGTCGAGTTAAAATTAGTATCACATAGGTTTGAAGAAAAGTCTTGTCATCAGTATTGAAATCTTATTGCCTGCCTGAATCTCAGTAATCATTTAAGGTTCCTGGCAACAGAAAGGCGATGAAGAACATAGACGGTTGGTTTTTGTTTATAGAGCTTAACCTCCTAAAGTGACTCGATATATGATGACGCGGCAGTGGAGGGCACAGGAAATAAGACCAACCGGGGTTCCCTAACCTGTACTTACATCACACAAAACATTGGCGTCTGGCTTTTTGCCTTCATCGAATAGCGGCCGCTGCGGCCCAAATATATATTACCAAACTTACACTTGTCAGAAAGTAGTTCGTTTAGAATTCTTGGCGAGCTGTACAAATACAATTTTTGGCCTAAGCACACTGGTTCAGCGCCTGGACCGAAAGATAGAGAGCCTATTTCGCCTTTGCTGAGCTGTGTGAACATGGTTCGCCACTGCGCGGCGGCGCAATATTTAGACTCCTTAGACTGCACGACGCGAAATTCGGCGTGTTCCACGCCAGAATAAGCGTTTCCGTTTTCAGGCCCGTAGTCAGCCTTAATTGCTTCGGTCCAATCGACCTCCGTCCTGTACGGTCGTCTTAAAAGCGATGGCGCTCCACGCTCAATGCCTACTCGGCTTACCGCGGGCTACAGTAAATTGCGTTTCGGCAATTAAGGCTGTCGTACAGGCCCGCATTGGCGTCTGCGCACTCAATAGCATGTTTTTCACATGAGGTCTTTTCGAGTGCATTTCGGTAAGTCTTGCAGGGGCCAGCAGTGAGAACGGTACCATTTGAAGAAGCATATGCAGACGTTCGTACGTGGCGAGCCACACAAGAACACGCGGTCACAAAATTGACGAATTATCGCAACAGACGGACGCGGAATCATATTCCGACTGCGGCGGCCGATTTTTGACGTTGGCCTAAAACCAATGCACCCGTGCACTGGGCAGCTCAATGTCAATGATAATGGACCGGAAGAATTCGAAATTCCGTAACCCTCGAATGTGGCGTCTAGCTGGCGTTGCTTTGGTGTAATAAACCGTATAAAACGAACAAAACAAAACGGTGCTATTTTACGCATCGCTCGCAGTCTACTCACATTTGTGGTCTGAACCCTCTCTTTTTGAGAAGCGAAATATTGTATAGTCCTATTTTGTATGTGCTCACCTGAATCGTGTCTTGACAACTTAATAGCATAGGTGACAAATGGCTACCACCGTATTCGCTCATTACCTCCGGCAATTCCTACACAGATTGTTCTGCTAAATTTCACTTGTATCAAACGCAATCTGACCAACACTTGGCGGCATTTCGCGCTATCACATTGTAATTGTGTCTTTCATTGACGGCAATTGTGTTTTTTGCTCACTCGTGCGTATGTTAGGCACCGTGCCACAATACAGACCAACACGAGCGTGGTGCAGTACTGTCGTGCACCGTGGCGCCGGCAGACGCTGCGGAGAAACGACTCCGTCGATGCAGCCATATTTCTCTATGCAATAGCCGATAGCAAGCTTTGATGAAGAGAAAAAACAAAGGAAGCTTCTCAAGTTGTTGCGATCGAAGGAAGAAGAAAAAGAAAATGCACGGGCCTGCTACTGGCTCTGTAGCTCAGCGACCTCCTCTGCAACGTGCGGACAGAAGAGTAAATAGAGAGGAAAGAAAAACAAAAGGGAACAAAGACGTGCGTCCCATTTGGGCTTCGTGTTCCTACCGATAGCTGGTGAAAGTTGTGAACAGCAGTTGTGCACTACACAGAAAGCGGATTCGGACGCAGTCCACAGCGGTCTTCTAAATGTCAGTATGCCATAGCATAAATTGCTCTCTATGTGCATCTTTCGTGGGATCGAGCTTCTCATTATTAGCGTTCTTGCACAGCACATAAGAATTGGTTTATAGGAGAAGAAGGTCGCATTATCTCTCAACATAATTTCGGTGAAAACGCAGCTGCGGTTGCGAGCAAGGTGAAAGTGAAGTAATAATGGTTTAACAGGAAAGGAAAAGTGCAGTATCTGTCACATGTCTTCCCTGGACGCCTGCACCGCGCCATAAGAGATGTGATTAAAGCGGGAGTCAAAGCGGTAAGAGAGGAAGATGTACCTAGTGCGGGGCTGCTATGTAATTTCGACACCTGCTGATCTTTCCTGCTCTGACGTCTCACAGCACATAAGTTTTGCCTACATGAAACTGGAGCAGCCGGACATCGGGTTTGAACCAAGGAACTCAGTTACACTAGCACGGCATTTTAACCGCTGCGCCATCCCGGCGGGGCACAGATAACAGCGCTGAAATGCAGGCAAGTAGACAAAAATGGGCCCAGCTGCCCTCTACACCTGGCACCTAGCCGAGTGTCCTCCAGGAGCTCTACTGTGGGAAATAAAGTTTTACCACCACCACCACCCTAAAATACACATGCAAATTGGTTTATGGAAAACAAGAGGGGCAGAATTCGTTCTTCAGTTCACGGTGGACACGGTGACCGCCCTTTAGAGGTAGGCAGGAAGGCGCAATTGAAAGAAGAGGGGCTCTGATTGACGGGCGGAATTATTTAGATGACATGGGGATCTTTAAAGTGCAGTGGCGTCGCTAGAACCTTGACGTCCTTGCTTTTCGCCTTCAATAAAATTGCGGCCGTAGCAGTCGGGTTCCAAACCGGGCGGTCCGGTTCAGTAGCCAAGCATCTTGTCACGTAGCCCCTGCGGTCGTCTAAACGCCCACGTGATACGCTGGTGCATTTTAGAAGCTTCAAGCGCTATTTAAAGCTAATGTCGTTGTGCCTGATTAAAAAAATCTGATTTATTTATAGGAAGGGAAAGGCACGGTAACTGTCTCACTTGTTTTTCTGTGGACACCGCAACCGCGCCTTAAGGGAAGGGAGGAAGATGGGAGTGAAAGTGGAAAGAGAGAAAGAGGAGCCGTAGTGGAGGGCTGCGGAGTAATTTCGACCACCTGGGGACCTTTAACGTGCGCTGACATCGCACAGCACACGACGCCTCTTCGTTTCGCCTTGTGCCTGGCATGGACCACTGGCATGGATCATAAGTTGAGGCGTTCCAAAGGTATTCCGTTGCAGCGCTCACTGCAGAAAGGAGGAGAAAGGTAGAGCTATCCTAACAATTGCGGGAGCCCGCAGGGAGAGAAGGGAAGTTTCCGCACTCAACACGCGCGCCCCGCCACGGAGAGCTGGCCGAGTGAATATGAAAAACGTATATGCCGCAATCGCATGCGCTGAGGCTGAAAGTATATTTTGCGCATAATGCCGGTGACCTTTGATGCGTTAAACAGAGACTGGTTGTGTTCAGAGCAACGCTCAGTCATCCGCAGCCAAACCATTATTAATGCGAATGCATTACTTCGCAATGTTCAGAGATATCTTTCTGCAGAATTTGTCCGCACACCGTGTCCGCACATAGCGTCCGCAGACGGTGTCCGCATACCGTGTCCGCAGAACGTGTCCACAAAATCGTGTCCACAGCAGTTGTAATTGAGAAGTGGTAGTGTTTGATGAGTGGTGTCGATCGATAGAGGGTGACGTAATGTTGTGTTCGAAAAATAATTAGGTCATTAAGTTATTTAGGTAAATAATTAAACTGGTTCACATTAAAGGAAAGGCGCAGTATCTGTCGCACTTGTCCTGTGGACACCTGAACCGTCGCGTAATGATTGATTTATAGGAAGGGAAAGGCGCGACTAACAACATCTTGTCACGCTACATATAGAGTTACGCCCATTGTTGACTGCTGATCCAAAACTGTGCGATGTCCCACTTCTCCGCTACAGTGAACGAGGACGTATTTCACCTCAATTTCTAAACTTCGGACTTTCTCCTCCATCTACACTTTATCATATCACGTAGGAATGCGAACGCAACAAAGCATTCCACCAACACGAAGAACCGAGTGCGGAGCAATGGGAGAGTCGGCTCACCAGCAGCGAGCTCGCGACCCAAAGGGCCTTAGTGCAGCACGCGACTGATGCAGCACGACTCAGTGGAGCCTTGGAATAGGGGCCTACCCTTGCTGACGAGAAGCCTCAAGTCGCCAGCGCCAGAGAAGACGACGGAGACTTCACAACCGCGAAACCCTTGAAATATCCAATAAAGTTTTCACTCACTCACTCACTCCAGTTTTCCTGCGAGCTACAACTATTGTGGTCATACTGCTTCTCTTCTAAATTTCTTTTGTGCAAAGTCGCTGCGCGTGTCAGCTGCCACATTAATCTCTTCAGCACTTTCGGAGGGGTCTGCTTGCCCATAATAGCTACTATCTCCATCCAGCTCAACTGCCAGCTTCGCGAACCTCTAGAACAGTTCTCGGAAATTTACCTCAGTAACCATTCCACACGCCATACCATTACTGTGAGGCACGGCATCGACAACGGCGATGCCTCGCCCGCCTGCCAGAGCTAATCACTTCCTTACCACTGCCTATCATTAAAAAACTGAGGGGCTTACGGAGCCCCTCGACTCTCCCTCACCGATAGGTTCGCTATATACGTTTCCCCAGAGCACTGTTACCGTGGTACTTCTCTCCTACGCACTACACGCGCTTGCGTCATAGCTTTACCTGTTGTTGTTTGTGCGTTTTGCGCGGGCACGAGTTCTGAATGCCGGTCGACATGCCGCATCCTACGTCTGGTGCTGAACCTTCTGAATACGCCTTGCATGGCAGAGGTTCGCGAAGCTGGCAGTTGGGCTGGATGGAGATAGGTAGCTATTATGGGCAAGCAGACCCCTCCGAAAGTGCTGAAGAGACTGATGTGGCAGCTGCCAGGCGCAGCGACTTTGCATAAAAGTAATTTAGAAGAGAAACAGTATGACCACAAGAGTTGTAGCTCGCAGGATAACTGGAGGAAAAAGTCCGGAGTTTAGAAATTGAGGTGAAATGCGTCCTCGTTCACTGTAGCGGAGAAGTGGGACATCGCACAGTTTTAGATCAGCAGTCAACGGTGTGCGTAACTATATATGTAGCGGGACAAGATGTTGTTAGTGGAACAAAGGCGGCGCCAGGTGCCCTAAGCCGTTTTCGGTGGTGCAGGGAGGTCTTCAAACGGCGAATATCGATCATAGCCCAATAATCGCAGCACTGGGCCATTGACCTCATGATGAGCGATAGCTAATGGACTTTTGCCATATTTCCTGCGGATAAAGAGGGCGTACATGTTCTCTCCCTTGCTGCGAAGCGAGCGACAATTCCACTGTAGGACCATCGCCTACACGTATGACCCTGAGTTAGACATAGTGAGACTATGTGGCGTTACAGACAGTTAAGGTTGTTGCTGCTTGATATTTAGATAGTGCGGGTGCCGCTGCGATTGTTGGGTGTGTAGTGCCAAAAGGGAACGTGCCAGAAAGCAGAGGATGCTCCGTGATGGTGTTGGCGCTTGTTTCTATGGCATGGCTAATACGTTGTTGTAATCTTCGGAGGATGTAGCTCTAAGTATGCCAATATTTTTAACGCCAGAATATTCTAGGCTCATGTAACAAAATACTTTTCGCGAGAGCTGTACGCGAGATCTGTCATATTCCACGAAACCCCATGACATTGGTTATTGCCTATGTTCCTGCCATCTGCTGTGCCACAACCTTAATGTGCGCCGAAAAACGCCATGTGACAGGAGCGATGGTGTGCCGTCTAAAAACGGCCAAGAAAGTGTGACAGATTCTTATGTATAGGAAGCACTGCAATAAACGCCGATAAGAGGCAAATGATAGGATAAGCAGGGTATGCTTTCGCCATTCTCATATTAAGAGACATCTAAGAGACCATCTAGCTGATTCCAAGATGCCATTTGAAATTTTGGAGTACTACTGGAGAGGGAGGTTACGAATTATCGCAGGTCTACAAGAAGCATGACTTTAGCTTATCTATTTTTTTTTTCGAGACAATATTTGCGCAGGGCCGTCTATCTGCCAGCGTTGCCCCTTTCGTGCGGTTGTGTGTTTTCCGCTGATATGTAACTTTTTTTCAGACGCCTCCTTCGCTCTGAGAAAGTTTCTAGAGTGAACTAGACCACTGAAGTCCGATGAGGTGAAAACCATTATAGCGCGGTACCTTATGGCACCTCTATATCTCTCTCGTCTTTCACTCCCACATTCCCCATTTCCATTTCGGCCTGGTACTTGTGTCCGCGGAGAATTGTGACAGATACTGGAACTTTTCTATTGTGTAAATCAATTTCAAATGACGCTAATGACTGCTGTACTAAAGGATCCTAAACATCTGGATCTGCTTCTGTTTTCAGCGTGGTGTGGCGATCGAGGAAGCGACATTGCATGAATCGCCTGGTGGCGTCATGACCTGTCGTGACGGTACATCGCGCGCCCTTTGTCAAACACAACCAGCATTTCAGTGAACGCATCAGATTTCACCGACGTTCTATAATTCGTTTAAAGGAAATGAAAGGCGCTGTATCTGTCACTCGCGGAATTCCGCTGTCATCCTCACGGTAGACAAGGGGGATTATGAAGGGCGTTTCACGATCCGGATCATGGCGCATTTGGTACTGCGCTGGGCTGGGGATCCAGAGGATGGAGGTTCGCTTCCCGGTTAAGAAAACGTTTTTATTTTAGTTCTAACTCTTACTCTCGAAAGCTTGGCACATTTGCTGACAACCGTCTGTCAACAACGATTAGGCATTAATAATGGGCGTAGGCAGAGTTTGGCTTCCGCCAGTCGTGTGGGGATAGCCGAACATTATGCAAGCAGTGTATTGCCGGTCGCTCGTCAACGAGAACGAGCCGTTCGCTCGTTTCTGTCTGTTTGGTGCGGTATAAAGAAAGCAATGTTCATGAAATCATTTTCACACTTCCCTTCAGGGCCGTTATGCTCCTCGAGATCAGCGAGTGGATCGAATGGGCTGGCGCATGGCAGGTGCAGCATCTTTGGAGCCATTACGGCGCCGGCCGCAGTCCCCGTTGGAGTCCATGGCTTTGATGTGCCGGCCGAAGTTTCTGGAGCCTGCAGGTTTACTTCCTCGGGTACCTGGTTTGGTGGTTCGGCGAGGCCATTACAAACGCCGAACAAAGCGCAGGACGACACCGAATTTTCGGTGAACGGGAATTTTGATGCTATCTATCACGTTAATAAATAAGTTGATAGTAACGCCCTTTGTTTAGTGTCATCGTTTCTTCTGTGGCTGTCTTACTAGACTCACTAGCCGAAGCCCTATGTCGGAACAAAGGAACTTGCAAGCGTGCACAAGCGGCCTTACTCGATCACTCGACTGGTGCGCCTAAACGCGTAAATTGCTGTTAGCTCGCCGCGTAACTATCGTGCTCGGCAGGTACGAATCGCCACTGGCTCACAGCGTGACTGTGCCAAACAACTCTTCAGGTACGCCGAACGACGTGACTCCCCGTTCGTCTGGTGGTGCCGCGATCTATGCAGATCGCTTCTTTTAGAGCGCAGATCTTTGGCGCCCGTTCCTGAGTTTCGCTTCGGCGTCGGCCGCGTCGGCCTCGTATCAGCTCCGCCCCCCTTTCATCCCCTCAGTTCGAGCCGGCGCTTCGGACACCGGAGCCTCGCAGGAAGGGGAGAACGTACACTCCGCGGAGAACAACGGGGTCACGAGCGCGCGCAGCAACCTTAGATAACGAGGAAAAGAAGGGGGGGGGGGGGGTCGCCGGAGGCAGCGCTAGCAGCGACTGACTGATCCCGCTGCCGCCAGTAGCGAGTCAAGACAACGCGACTGCGTAAACTGATTGATTTATAGGAAGGGAAAGGCGCGGTAACTGTCTCACTTGTTTTCTGTGGACACCTGAACCACACCGTAAGGGAAGGGAGGAAGGTGGGAGTGAAAGTGGAAAGAGAGAAAGATGACCCGTAGTGGAGGGCTACGGAGTAATTTCGACCACCTGGGGATCTTTAACGTGCGCTGACATCGCAGAGCACATGGAGGCTCTTCGTTTCGCCTCCATCGAAACGCAGCCGCCGAGGTCGGGTTCGAACCCGGGAACTCCGGCACAGTAGACGGGCGTCTTACCACTGCACCACCCTGGCAGGGCGACTGCGTAGAACACCGTGGCCGCCATACAGAAAGAGGAAGAGGGGGTCCCCCGTCCCTCTTCTTGCGTGGCGGCGAGGGTGCTCTCTGGTTGCCGAAACGCGGGCTCGCTATCAGAGGATCACGATGCGTGCATCCCGTTCTCACTAGCTTCACTCTCTAGCGGCGTCAGCGGCATCAGTCAGTCGCTGCTATCTGTTCGTCGCGCAATGTTCACAGGCCCACGCGGTGCTTCCCGTAACCTTCCGATACCTCAATTGCTCTCTTCATTTCTCCGACCACAAAGCTTCTTTCATGACAGTCAAGAACTGTAGTGTAGTGTTTCTTGAAGGAATAATTGTGAAATATTAAAAAAGGGTCTGCACTTGTACATACGTGTCTTGCTAGAAATCTTTGCCTCAATTCTATCAAAAAGGTGAAATAGCTGATGAGCTGCGCTCAGATTTCGCATTAGGAAGTAATGTAATCGTGGGTAATTTTTTCGACAGCAACAGGCATGCGGTCTTATCACTGTGATTTGCGCGAGCGGATCGTTTTTACTTGTTTTGTTTGTTCATGGTCGTTGTCGCGTGGCGACGCTTCATGAATGTCTGTCGCGCAAAATGCGTAGAGATGTACCTCGAAGATTCCAGCCACTCGCGTGTATTTCGACAGAGTTCTACGTTATACTAATCACCGTTTTCAGCTTCATCTAGCTGTTTCTCCGACGCCTTTAAATTGAGCGTTGACGCGTGCGACAAGCTTTCTTTGTTCAAAAACCGACGAGCACGTTTCCTGTTATCGCTGCCACCGATTCGCTTAGTTCTTTTACGAGCTCAAGTAAGTCAGCCCAATAAAGAGTTTCATTTGAATGCAACACCATTGTCTTGATTTGTGGCTACCGGGCTTGTCACCAATACGTAGCAATATAAGCAAAGGCGATATTCAGTGCTTCGCTGAGCTAAGCTATAGAGAAGATCCGGTGGCAGATACAAGTCGGACTGTGAACCAAAGATTCCGCGACGATTCTGACCAACCTGAAGATGTTGTGCGCAGGGAACAAGCACTTGCCAATTAACCTGAAAGTAAGTGTGCAGACTTGTAGCAGAAACTAAAGATGACGCTGTGCTCATCTTGATAGAAGATAAGACATGTCGATGACCAAGTGCAACGACGATTCAGACCTGGTGTTCCGCAAGTTCCTGCTCTGGTGTGACCTGTAGGTTTACGTTCAAACTGTGGGGAGCTTCACTGATCATAGGGCAGTCTATGCTTGGAATGGCAAAAAATACAAACCTTAGCTTGAACAATAAACCATGATCTGAACATAGGGTGTGTCTAAACATGGTCAACCGATCCTTCGCTCCGGGTTGAACTTCAGCCAATGTGCTGAGCAGTGGGCGAAACATTTTATAATGTATGTCTTGCATGAATAACTGAAGCTAATTCGATATTTAGTAAGGTGATACCGAAGCTTTTGCTTGCATAACTTCAGTTAGCTAATCCAAGTTGCTGCCGTTTTGGGCCATTTTGTGTTATATTCTTAACAAATAAAGATCCACTCCCATCCTACAGAAAGCCGGCGGCTGCCCTCAGCATGTTGTCTACAGTATAAATGCACTGCTGCATTTGCTGCTAGGTTTGCGACTGTAGGAAGAAGCAAACGACGCAGCGGAGGTAGCTCCTCCTGCTCTTCAGCTACTGGGTCGGTAGCTGAGCCACCTCCGCTGCCACGTGTGGACACAGGAGAAAATACAGAAGAAAAACAGAGGGAGGTTGAAAGACGAGCGTCGAAGCCTCCTTCCCCCAGTGTTGTTACGACTCAAGGAAGAAGAAAAAAAAAGGCACGGACCGGTCATCTCGCTCATGGCAGATAATTTCGCAGTGGCGAACGGCAGCGGCAATTTTGGCTCGGGCGGTTCACATATACAGATACGCCGCCACCGATCTGGCTCCCTGATTGCCATCGCACAGGGGTTGCATTGGAGGAGGAGCGAAGAAAAGAATTAAGTTCGAGGTGGTAGAAAACATTTATATAGGACAAATACAGGAGGTTATGCGTGAGCTGACCCTGAAGGGGCCAACCCTCACAAACACTAGGTGGAGGTCCCTAGTTCGGGACCCCAGTGGCGTCTGCCGCCGCTCGGGCTCGCCCGACTAAGGCCCGTTGGGCCTTCAGGTCGGAGCAGCCGAGCAGGGTCGCCTCCCAGTCCTCCCGGGTTGGGTTGGGGTGAGGGGGGATAGCCGGATTTGAGGGGCAGGCCCACACCATGTGGTAGATGTCCGAAGACACCACCCCACAGTGCGGGCAGCTGCCAGAGAAAGCAGGGTCGAAGTGTTTTAGAGCTGCCGGGCACAGCAGTGTGTTTGTATAGAGGCGGAGTAAGAGCCGCTCATCCGCCTTTGAAAGGCCTTTACATGGGCGGGGGTAAAGGCTGTGGCTAGATTGGTAGTAATTTACGATATCTTTGAATGTATAAGCCGGATTAGGAAGTTCGAGCCGGCGCTTTGACAACCGGAGACTCGCAGGAAGAGGGGGGAGGGGGGCGGCGTGTACACCCGGCGGCAAACGATGGGGGCAGAAGCGCGCGCAGCAAGCGGACAACGCGATAAATGGAGGAGGGAAGAGATAGCAGCGACTGACTGATGCTGCTGACGCCGATAGTGAGTCAACCCCAGCTGCGGAGTTGGTTTCAGGGACAACGCCGCCGATGCCGACGCAAACAATATGATACCCTCGTTCCGCAGCGCCAAGAACCAGGTCTAGCCGTGGGAAGGTGGTCACGTATTCGTCGACGTGCCGGGGCCTACGTGAAATAACCGGCGCGTCGGCAACTGAAGAGCACCCTATCCGCCACACAGGAACAGGGGGGGGGGGCCCTCCCCTCCTCTTTCTGCATGGCGGCGACGGTGTTCTATGCAGTCGCGTTATCTTGACTCTCTAACGGCGTCAGCGGCATCCAGCGGTATCAGTCGGTCGCTGCTAGCGCTGGGGGGATGAAAGGGGGGCGGAGCTGGTTACGAGGCCGACGCCGACGCGAAACCCAGGAACGCACGCCAAAGCGCTGCGCTCTAAAAGAAGAGGGAGAGAAAGACGCGCGTCGCAACAGCCGTCG
Organism: Amblyomma maculatum; assembly: GCF_055883805.1. Lineage (NCBI taxonomy): Eukaryota > Metazoa > Arthropoda > Arachnida > Ixodida > Ixodidae > Amblyomma > Amblyomma maculatum. Next base: position 124,131,218 of record NC_139346.1, read on the forward strand.
TCCACTTCCCTTCCAGTGTTGAAGGTTGGGCCAGTGTCAAGTAGTGCAAGGTGACATGCGGGTAGGTTAAAGAATGCTAGAGACCGGAATCTTCATTACGAATTCTCCATTTCACGAGGGCTAACCGGGCCTCTCCCCTTCATGGATCACTGCCTTGTCGTGGCGAAGGGGCTTGCGAAACTCGATGAAGTCGTGAGCTCTGCTGTGTAGGGCCACCCAAAATAGACAGGTCACGGCAGAGAGTTCTGACAAAATGTGATTCACTGGAGAAGGTAATGGCAACCCACTCCAGTATTTCCTGCCAAGAAAACCCTATGGCCAGTCACAATAGCATTAATGATATGACGCCGGAAGATGAGCCCCCCAGTTTGGAAGGCGTCCCACATGTTACTGGGGATGAACAAAGGGCGATTCCTAGTAGCTCCAGGACGAGTGGAGCGGCTGTGCTAAAGCCAAAAAGACGCTCAGTTGTGGATGTGTCGGGAAGAAACCGGAAAGTCCGATGTTGCAAGGAGATATCTCACGTAGCAACATGTAATGTAAGATCTATGATGCAAGGCAAACAGGATGTCGTCAAGCGAGAAATGTACAGATTGAACATTGATATCTTGGGTATCAGCGAGCTCAAGTGGACCGGAATGGGAGAATTTAACTCCGGCGACCATTATGTGTTTTACAGTGGGCACGAATTCAAGAGAAGGAAAGGAGTCGCTCTCATAGTAAACAGAAGAATGGGCAGAGCAGTGCTAGGGTACAACCCCAAAAACGACCGAATGATTTCACTTCGGATCCAAGGTCACCCTTTCAACATAACAGTTATCAAGTCTATGCTCCAACCTATACTGCTGAAGAAGCTGACGTTGAGAGATTTTATGCGGAACTGCAATGCCTTTTAGACCGCACTCCATCATCACACGTTGTTTTTCTCATAGGAGACTGGAATGCTAAGATCGGGAGTGAAGAAATATCCGGAATTACAGGCAAGTTCAGTCTTGGTGAGCCAAATGAAGCTGGGCAGAGGCTAGTAGAGTTCTGTCAAGAAAACAACCTGACCATAGCGAATACTCATTTTCAACAGCCCAAGAGGCGCCTGTACACATGGACTTCACCAGATGGTCTGTACAGGAATCAGATCGATTATATTCTTTGCCGGCAGAGATGGAGAAGCGCTATACAAGCAGTAAAAGGAAGACCTGGGGCCCATCGTGGCACCGATCATCGGCTTCTTGTTGCCAAAATTAAGCTTCGATTGAGGAAAACGCAGAAAACTAGAAGGCCTTTCAGGTATGATCTGGATCAAATTCCATCAGAATATGCTGTGGAAGAGAGGAATCGATTTCAAGAATTAGATCTAGAAGACAGAGCGCTGGAAGAGATGTGGACTGATCTTCGTGATATAATACAAGAAGTTGCTACTAAGGTAGTTCCAAAGCAAAAGAAATTCAAGAAAGCAAACTGGTTACCTGAAGAGGCTTTGCAAACAGCTGAAGAAAGGAGGTTGGCAAAAGTTATGGGGGAAAGAGAAAGATACAAGGTTCTCCATGCGGATTTTCAGAAAATAGCAAGGAGAGATAAGAAGGCCTTCCTGAACATACAGTGCCAAGCAGTTGAGGACAACAGCCAATTGAGGAACACAAGAGCTCTGTATAAGACAATCAAAGATATCAAATGAAGCTTTTGTGCTAAGCTGGGCGTGATAAAGGGCAAACTAGGCAAGCACAGCCCTGAAGCCTCAGAGATAAAGAAGAGGCGGCAAGAATACACAGAACTGTACAAGAAGGACTCGGATGTGCAAACCCAACATAAGACGGTTGTGATTACTGATCTCGAGCCGGGCATCCTGAAGAGTGAAGTTGAATAGGCCTTAGGCAGCCTTGATAAGTACAAAGCTAGCAGAATTGATGGAATTCCAGCTTAGTTGCTTCAAAACCCCAACCATGACGACTCTGTTAACATTCTGCATACATGATGTCAGAAGATTTCGACAACCCTGCTGTGGCCACAGGATTGGAGGAGGTCGGTTTACATCCCCATTCCAAAGAAAGGCAGTACCAAAGATTGTTCCAACTACCGTACGATCGCGCCTATTTCGCATGATAGCAAGGTGATGTTGAAAATCCTCTAAGGTAGGCTGCAGCAGTATGTGGATCGGGAGCTTCCGGACGTTCAAGCTGGGTTTCGCAAGGGCAGAGGAACTAGAAACCAGATTGCCAATCTTCGCTGCATCATGGAAAAAGCAAGAGAGTTCCAGAAACCCTTCTACTTCTGCTTTATTGATTATGCGAAAGCGTTTGACTGCGTAAATCACAGTATATTGTGGCAAGCTCTCCAAGAGATGGGAGTTCCAATTCAACTCATCTGTTTCCTCAGGAACCTGTATGAAGGGCAAGAGGCCACATTCAGAACTGGCATGGTCTTACTAATTGGTTTCCGATTGAGAAAGGAGTGAGGCAAGGCTGCATACTGTCGCCCTGACTATTTAACCTATATGCAGAGTGCATCATGAGGAAGGCCGGTCTGGACGAGTCTTCAGCTGGAGTGAAGATTGCTGGAAAACGTATCAACAACCTCAGATATGCGGATGATACAACGTTAATGGCAGAAAGTGAAGTGGAACTCAAGAGACTTCTGATGCGCGTACAAGAAGAGAGTGAGAAGTTCGGGCTTAAACTGAGCATTAAAAAAAGACAAAGATCATGGCGTCTTGCCCTATCAAGTCCTGGAGCATCAAGGGAGAAGAAGTGGAAGCTGTGACAGATTTTCTCTTGGGCTCCAAGATTACCCCGGAAGGAGACTGCAGCCATGAAATTAGAAGAATGGGAAAGAGAGCCATGGTTAGCCTTGACCGCCTAGTAAAGAGCAGAGACATTAGTCTGTCAACCAAGATCCGTATAACTCGTGCCCGTCAAGCGGTGCATAATTCACTGCTTTTTTCTCACCATCCCCAGTTTGCATGTACAAACTGAAATAAAGATTGATTGATTGATTGATGTATGGATGCGAGAGTTGGACTGTGAAGAAGGCTGACCGCCGAAGAATTGACGCGTTTGGATTGTGGTAGTGGCGGAGACTCTTCAGAGTTGCTTGGACTGCCAGAAGATCAAATCAGTCAATATTGTCGACCATAAACCCTGACTGCTCATTGGAGGGTCAAATTCTAAAGTTAAAGCTCAAATACTTTGGTCATCTGATGAGAAGAGAGGAGCAGGACTTTTTGACGGGTTAGTTGGTACATGATCTTGATTCTTATAGCGCTGACGAAACACCACAGGAAGAAAGACACAAAAGGACTTTTTGTGTCTTTCTTCCTGTGGTGTTTCGTCAGCGCTATAAGAATCAAGATGAGAAGAGAGGAGTCGCTGGAGAAAGGTTTTATGTTGGGAAAGGTTGAGGGTCGCCGAAGAAGGGGTAGGCATCGAACGCGATGGTTAGATGACATCCTCGAGGCGCTGCAGATGAAGTTATGTAATGCTAGGAAGATAGTGAGAGACATGAAAGCGTGGCGTGACATGGTCTATAGGGTCACGAAGAGTCGGACACGACTGAACGACTGAACTGAACTGAACCGGGCCTTTACGACGTACGTGACAAATGTTGTGTTGTTTTCTTGTGAACCAATAAGTAATAAATGTTCTTGAAGGGTATGCAGAAGCGATATATAGTGATAATATTTAGGGGGATAGAAATAAAACAAAAATAACAAAACATGGAAACGACTCAGCTCGGCTATGCCAGGATATACGTAGCGAGAGGTGCATTTCCCGGGCGGAGCCTTTTATGGTCATGTATGTTAAGCAATGGGAAATTTTGTATACACATATTTTATTCATTGTGCTTCACAGAAACGAAGACTGCCAAATGATTTGTAAGGTAGCATGTAGTGGTATCAATTTTGTCGATACCGTATTTTGATTGGTTATTCTCGAAATGCAGTCTCATACATCGGATTACTCACCGGTGTCAAGTCCATTTCGTGTCACAGTCTCTGGAACACACTGCACACGTGTCGAAACGGATTGTTCACAAACTCTGCTACTGTAGTTCGTGTCGCAGACTTGAATGGGATGATCAGTCACACGAAGTGCCTTCAGATCCTGTCACACGAGGTAGCACAGGTTACCGTAGAAATCATACCGAATGATGTTACTAAGGAATCATTAATTAGTCTTCAATATATACAACCCCCTAGTAGTCCCGCATCATGTTGCGCGAATATAATTAGGACAATAGCACAGCAGGCCAAGCAAACACCTTTATTATTAGCAGGGAACTTGCACACGCTGATTGATGATACAGCCGTACAATGAGCAGAGGGGAGGTTCTATTCAATCAGATACAGTAGTCCCAGCTATCCATACCTGTTAATTTCGATATGCCCAGCAGACAGGATACAGCTCGAATGATGGATACTAGCCCCAATCTCACGCTCAGCATAAACATCCCTCAATCGAAATGGGAACGAACCAGACACACATTAGGAAGCGATCATTATATCATCGCAGTAACATTTGAAGGATCGCACTAAACGCCTAAATCATAACCATCGTTTGATGAACTGGGAAAAAATCGGACAGCAACGTCAAACCCCCCCTGCTGAAGACCACATAGAATTAGGGCTATGGGTGAAACAACTCTTTCGGAACCAGGATTATAAAATGTACATATTTGATACAAACTAAGAGGTGCCAATGTCGAATGCCAGAGTGACACGTTTAATTGAAGCCCACCGTTGTTTAACAAAACCATATGCCACATAGAAACACAACCGCAAACTTAAGCAGAAGATTAATGATCTGGCAACCCAAACTTAAGACCATGGGGCGCAACTGTTGCAGCAGAATTGGACACAAATATGTGAAGGGCTAAAAGGAAGTCTTACCACAAAGCGTGCATGGCACCTACTTCGGCACCTTCTCGACCCTACTCAGAGCAAGACATACACACGAAATATAATAGCTAGACGAACTCATTAACACAGACATGACGTAGATGTCCGTCTAACTACTCTAAAGCACATGCACACCACCTCGAGACAACCGCAGTCCCTTCCCTGCTATGCAATTCGACCAAATGATGTATCACATACTGCAATAGCGACATCAGAAATACAGGTAGCAATTCACAAGTTCAAGAAAATAACGCCAGGCGAAGACCAAGTTTCAAGTGCCGCACTAAGAAATCTAGATGATAAATCATTGAAGCAACTGATGGACCTTTATAACGAACACTGGAAAAAAGGGGCTCTCTCGGCAGAATGGACACGCGGGAAAGGAACAAACCAAGTTCCTCGGCGAATATGCTCCCAATATAGCTGATCTCAAAATTAGTAAAACTCGTTGAACAGGTTATACTGGCTTGGCTAACTACATACATCAATGACACGGACCAATATCCGCTCTCCACTGTCTGTTTACCGGCCTCGCTTATCCACGCAGGACGGTAGCTATAGATCTCAAAAAGCGTTTACTAATGTACAACACACAGCAATCCTACAGGCACTCACAAACATTCAAGCTGGTCCTAGGGTCTGCAACTACATAGATCCTTCCTACAGCACAGAACAGCCACGCTTAGCAACGACAATCACCGCACCTCACCGTAGACACTTTGCAACGTGGGCACGCAGCAAGGTCGCGTTTTTTCTCCTTTTCTGTTCAACATCACCCTTATCCCCATTAAGCACAGAGGCACAGATTCATAGAAAATCTCTCACCTCGGTTACACTGTGTTAACAGATGGCATCACACTATGGATAACGTGAGCATCAGACAGTCAAATCGAAGACATGCTACAAACGGCAGCAGATACGATAACTAAGCTCACCACAAGATCGGAATTGAGGGCTCGCCAAAAAAGTTCGGAATTACTAGTCATACCCCTTAAAGGACGGACCTACCAAAGCTCCATAGTATTCCGAATTCAGGGAAGACAGGAGCCACAGGTTCATATCACCCGCATTCTAGAACTGTACCTGCAAGAGGGTGTAAAAAATATAGACACAATCAGGCGGCTAAAAAGGCCATTGCAAACACCACGCAGCTGAAATAGCGTAACAGGGCGCGTACATGAGCACCGATCGAGGCGGACACGCTTCGCGTACTTCACGCCTAGACCCATATCCGAATTCTTTATGATACACCATACCACAAACTATCATGCATTAAGGTTCAGCAAAACTCCTTAATTCGGCACCCAAAAAAAAGCGGCACCTAAATTACCGAAAAGCACCAGCAAGAGAGACTACTCGAACTCCGAGTTCATAGCACAATACATGAACTTCGAGAGGCCCGCTTGCAAGTACAATGCCTCAGATTGGCAGCTACAACTACCAGACGACACACACTGAGTACGCTAGACATCCCTATTCCTGCAAACAATGCATCCCTAAGAACACTCCCTGGCCACATTTGCGCTTCAATCTATGCCAAACCATTACCACGGAACATGCACCCCCACGATGGCCAAGGTCGCAGGAAGGCGAGCGCGGCAGCACTACACAAATGGTACGGGAATGAGCTCGATACTGTTTGCGTGGATGCCGCCTGCGATGAGAACGGAGCCACTGCGGTTGTACACAACCCCCGTGTTTCCACCCTAACTTTCGAGCTTCCTTCAGGCACCACCCCTGAGGAAGCCGAGGAGACCGCTATTCCTATTGCTCTGGCATACACAGGTGCCAGTTACGCACTAAGTTATTCCAAAACTGCCATTCATTCATGTTTAACGTTTTGACAACGGTAGCTCTTATAACCCTCAAGCAGACTTTTTCATTTCTTGTTTTCATCGTTCTTTAGACGCGAGGCATATGGGTACTTATTGTATTTGTTTCACCTGTGAGATGAGTATTTGTGATTATTTGTTCCTTGCTACTCTATCTTCTGGCTTTGTCAATGCTATGTTAAGAGAGAAAACCATTACATGTGCATATGGCGTTTTGACTTCGGATCAGTCACATGACGCGAACGTGTATATAAATCTCCCCTTGTTTTCCAATAAACCTCAGTTGAAAGTCAGCGCTGTATTCGTCTTCCTCCCTCTGTTCATGTCTGTCTGCGCTACTATTATCTCAATCGATCCATCTAGCCCAACAAAGGACTCTTTTAAGTGGACTGCATGCTACTTTCTATGTGCCAGAGACTGTTGGCACATACAATGGCCCTCAGTTACAAAAAAACCAAGCCTAAAGCATTTTCAATACTACCTGTCACCGTGGCCCCGTACCACACCAGTTGTAATTTTCCAGCACAACGGTTTTTTAATCTTTCGAGCCAGCATTAAAACAGGGCAACTGAACTAGCGCCTTAGGGCTACATTGCAAAGTTGACTTTTGCAATATGAAATACTCCTTATGCAACAACAAAGGCAACAAGAGAAGCATTGCCTCTTGGAAAAAAGCCAATTGCTACACGGCTATACTCGGTCGAGCTTTCGGTAGATGGAAAGGTTCATCAAGAGTAGTTCTAAATAAGTAGCGCGTTGCCCGAGTGACGCTGACAGAATAGTGCTTGGTGACATTGTTCTTCGGTGGAATTGCCAAAGCTCGCCATGTTGGGTCCTAAGAGTCATACCAAGAAGAGGCGGACTTCTTACGAACAGCGCTATTTCACTTCACCGAATGGATTTACCTGGTGAAGACACAAAAATCTTTTCCTCGCTCATGACTCGCACATAGATTTTGAAGTCTTCAGACGACCGGATGAATCAGCTACTTCAGAGACAAGCATGTAGGAGAGGGCTAAACAGCATTTAGTGGCTTGATTACGAATGGAATCGTCACTAGCCTTGCGTACATCATCAGCAACTCAACCAAGCACGTCCCAAGAACTCCGACGCTATCCGCAATGAACGTGTCGGCTTACATAGAGACACAGAGAGGTACCCTTCCCAATATGTGCTGAGACTTCTCTCCAACACAGAAGGGCAAAAGGTGTTAAGTACGGTTGTATCTAACCTATTCTTATATAAATTCATTTATATGTGCATATATATATAGCCGCCCGGTAATTGTGGCCACCTACAGCCATAAAAAGGAATTCTAAAGCCTTGCTTCACTGTCGGGTATAACGCTTGACGAGCGTGTAGCGCTCTCGTATCCGATTTCACTAAAAACAATAGTAGTTACGGGTGCAGAGGGTAAGAATCCGCCTGAGCACTTTCCCCGCCAGGTCCTTCTTCGCCTGTTTATCGCTTAGGCGCATCTGGAAATAGCAGGCTTTGTGTGAATACGGAGGTCAGAAAAAAAACACAGTTTTGCTATAAAATTGATGTATAGCTTTTCCTGCATCTTCACATGCTCCTGCAGAGTCGGTTTATTCCAGACTATGAAGAATGTTTACGGCGCCATTTTGATAGGTATTTCAATATTTATAACACGGCGCCATTGTGCAGTTATATACCTATCTCCGGAAGTTCGCGAAATTACTGTTAGAAGATCTGAGAGACCCTCTGTGACTGCCCAATTACAATAACGGTAGACGAGTCTCCTAATCTACGAGGACGTCCTGCTGTTGCTGTGCTCGCCACGATTTGTGAGCGCAGTTTACAAACCAAAGCCTCACGCATGCTCGCTTTGAAAGTACTGCCACAGTGTAACGCTCTAACTATGGCCGTACTTCACCAAGACGTTCTGTCTAAATTTCACAAAAGCTTCAGCCAGGTATGTGTGCTTGTTTACGACTCGGTGTCCTATATGAGAAAGCTGTATCAAGATCTCTGTGAGTCAGGTCTTCAGTTCAAAGAACTTCATTTCAGCAATGTCTGTCACCTTCTAAAAAATTCCATCGCAGAAGGCCTACACATAGGAGGTTTTGCATGCGTTCGTGACTTTGTCATGCATGTCACGGTAATGTTGTAAAGCTCGAGGGAAATGCGCCGAAAGTTTCATGCTTTGTGCAAGTCAATGAACATTGAAAAGATATTTCTAACCACTGTTTGCCCTATGAGGTGGTTTTCATTTTATGAGTCGTTATGCGACGTCCTGGATTACTGGGGGCCTCTTCTCGCCTCCTTGAAAAGCTCCGATGCAAAAGGCGAAAAGTGCAAGAACCTGCAAAGTTTTGTTGTCCCCAGTGAGGGAACCCGCAACCTTTTAATCAAAATAAAATTTGTAAAACAAAACGCCAATACAATATTGGCCATATTACGTAAGCTTTAATCAGAGGACACCCTTTTGTGCAATGTGTATTATTTGCTTGTTGTACCTCTCGGAACTGTCTTGACTAGATGGGTTGGCGATCACGAAATGAACATTATTGATATTGACAGCCACTAGATATTGCAGATAAGCAAGAACGCACTGAGCTTACCTAGTAATTTCGGTGTTACTGCGAAGCCGTCACGAAAAAATGAGAAGACAGCGTGTCGAGGAGACGCATCTGGCTTGATGACATACAGCAATTCCACTACAACATTCTGGTTTAATGTGCGTAGTGGATCCAAACGTGAAGGCAGAAATGTGAAATGTCTTGTTAAGCTGTGAACCAATCTTCGCCCTTGTTACCAAAGGCAATGAGCAAATGCAGACGCTCAGCTCTGAATTCAATGAGTACAAAAGCTTATAGTTCCCGAGAAAGTGGCGCAACTTGCAATTTGGCGCTCACACTCAGATAAGTGGCCTGCCTTCGCTCTTGCAGCACTGCACCTCCTGAGCCTGCCGGTGTCTAGTGTGAACGTTGAGAGGGTTTTTCGAAGTTATCTCTTTTGAACAGACACCAACGAGTGCGACTTAATGAAAGCAGTTTAGATAAGCACATGTGTATTTATTACAACAAGAGAATAAAGCGATAAGTTGGAAACGCATTGTTCCATTTTCAGTAAGCTAGTCTAGCGCATATGTTTGTCGGTTATCTGCTTCGTTTACGCGTTTGTTATTTAAGTGATTTAGTATACCGTATATGCGAAAAACTGATCGCAATAAATGAAATTTCAGTTACACCTTTGTCTAACGTGTGAATTGGTTTTACATACGTATTTTTTATAACGCAAACTTTCAACATGACAATAACATTTTCTTCCAGAAGCTTAGCTGTATATATGACCAACTGTGCATTAACTAAAAGTGCATCCAAAAGAAATTCAGGAAAACAGAGCCAAAATTTACGCTGTGTCATTTTTAGCTGTACACGATGCCACTTTTCTCACCAAAAAAACCGATAATTTTTCAGCAGTAAATAATAATAACCGAAAAACACCGGAAGTTGTGCTTGCAAATAAACAGCGAAAAAACTCAGCCGAATTCTCAGAAAATAAAAGCCAAAAACTCCAACCCCTAGTCATGACCAATATTTTTGCAAAAAACAAAATCCAAGCACATGATAATTCCCAGTCATCTGAATATTTGAGAGTGGAGCATATGCATTGGTGGCCCACCTAGAAATATCAAGCATGCTTACAGTCAATTTTCTTCTCTTCTTACCCGCAGATATTTCTCCAAACACCCTTTGGTTTGGGAAGAAAACAATTTATAGGGAACCAAGCTCAAGTTGGTCGTGCGACGACAGCGCCGCGCCTCCCCTGGTGGCCAGCCAGAAAGGCTACTGGGGCGGAGCGTAGCAGACGCTGCCTGTTTCTTGCCTGTTTGACAGCGGGGACGGCGCACGTGTACACGTGCTGTTAGCCCGGCAGCGAAGTATCCGTGCGGCTAGTTTGGTGCGCTGCTTTGACAAGGTGTTGAAGAGGAATTTTCGCAATGGCAGAAACGGCCCACAAAAAATAAGAAGCGGGGTCCGAAGTATTGCTGCGTCGTCGGCTGCCACAACAGTGCAGACAACACCAAAGGGCGCGATCCGCCTGTGAAACTGTACCGATTCCCAGGCAGATGGTACGAGAAAGAAAGGCGACAAGCCTGGATCACCGCTGTACGAAGAGTCAAGTAAGTCATGACAGACTTGTCTCGTTTTCTGCTTTGACTGTTTCAGCTACTCGTTTTTGTTTGCTAACGCGACGCATCGCGACTACAGGACCATATATCGAGATCGCTGCCTTCTCACAGCATGTGTGTGTGTGAAAGCCAAGTTACGGTGGCATGGTGAGGCTGTTTTATTCAGCTTGTTTTTCTCTTTTTAAACGTAGCCGTCATTGTTGAAATTCTCACTCGTATGTGATCGTTGCGCTGTTAGTTGAATTCAGTTCAAGTACGTACGTTGTCAAATGTTTGACGTCTGCAATTTACGCTTCAGGCAAGCATCTTTCTCGTGTCAGAACAGACTGCTCACAATTTCAACAAACTTCGACATTGTTTTGCTTGTTCACTTTGTTGTGCCTCTTTATTATGGCAGCATTTTAAGTTGTGAACGTTACTACTCTTAATATTGTCGAATGCGTAAAAGCTCGGCGGCTCTACCATTTGCCACCTTCGAAGCGTGTGCGATTTTCTTTAATTTGTTCATGTGTGTGCGTTCGTTTCTGTGTGGTCGTGCATGTGTGCGAGTACATGTGTGTGTGTCATGATAGTGGATAAGAGAAAATGTTTTTCTTTCTTGTGCAGTGCCGATGGAACTCAGTGGCTGCCAAAAGAATATACGCGAATTTGCAGCACACATTTTGTGGGCAACAGCAAGAGTGACATCAGCCAACATCATTCCTACATACCAACCATTTTCCCCCCTGTCTACAGAAAAAAGGCACCTGATCAGGAAAGGGCGCAAAGGTATGAAACCAAAAATGTGATGCTGCCAGTAGAGGTTACATCTTCATGTTTTCAAGTGTGTTCTGTTGTTTACGATCTAGGTAGAACGAGAGGAAGAAGATGGTTTACACGGTATTAAGGAGCACTTAACAAGGGGGGTACGCGGGAGGATGGGTGAGAAGAAGTAGGCCATGGAGTGAAAAATAAAGATTCTTCAGTATGTATTTCTCAGCCTGGAACTACGGATCCTGTGGCCTACAAAAGAAATGAAAGCGACAGTACCAGGCAAAACTACAATACCAGTTGGATTGTTAGTCACCACCTAAGTAGGTTTGGTGAAGATACACCCTCTTACAAAGAGACATGCTTTGGAAATGGCCCTGATAAGGAATATATCTAAGGTGAACAATTCTTAAACCTTTCTGCAAAGAAGGGGGGTTGAGACATACAAAACAATAGAATAATAACCACACAGTGAACCGCAAATGACATGCAAAAAAAAAATGTTTGAGGGCAAGCTCAAGTAGCAAGTGATAAGGAGGAAATGTGTTTGGAGAAACATGTGCAGCTTATGCTATTGCGGAGGGGAATAGTGTGTGTGTGTGCTGTGAATAAACTGTACAATTAACGTTGTGAGGGATTGTTTTTCGAACAGTTATGGTGCAGAGGGAACGTTCCCTTAGAGATATTTATTCCAAACATATTTCCTCCTTATCGCTTGCTACTTGAGTTTTCCCTGGAACCTTTTTTTTTGTATGTCAGTTGTGGTTTACTGTGCAGTGATTATTCTGTTGCTTTTTCCTTCTCACCCCCGTCCTTCGCAGAAAGTTTTATGAATTGCTCCTCTTAGATATATCCCATATCAGGGCCCTTTCCAAAGCCTGTCCCTTTGTAAGTGGATGTATCTGCACCAAACCTGCTTAGGTAGTGACTAATCATCCACCCAGTATTATAGTTTTTCCTGGTACTAGGGCTTTTATTTCTTTTGCAGGCCACAGAATCCCTGGTTCTAGGCTGGAAAATACATACTGAAGAATCTTTTTTTTTTTCACTCCATAGACCTACTTTTTTCTCACCCATCCTCCCCTTCCACACTCCATAGACCTACTTTGTTCTCACCCACTTTCCTCTTCCCCAGCTTTTATTCTTCAGAAGCAAAAACATATTTAAACCCCTGCCAGCGATGATTCAGAGGAACACAAGACCACTCGGAAAGGTTGGCTTGACCTGCGAACTGAGGCATATCCCCTTTACCCTTGCTCAGTGCTCCTTCATATTCTGTTGTTTAATTGTTTCATGAAATTGCAGTGCCAGTGTATAATTAACAATAGATGCATTGGCATGCATTTAGTGAGTACATTTCAAGGCAGGTTTGCTTGCAGCCTACACAAGATTCATAGTAACCTTGGCTTTTGATTGCGAAATGCAGGTGGCAGACACGCCTCAAGAAGGAAATCTCATCCAGACAGCTTGTTGCAAACGATGAGCATTCATTACAAAGTACAGCTGATGAAGCAACAATGCAGGTGCCGGAATCCTCCATTCTTGACGATGTGCACTGTGACTTGAGCACAATGGATTTCAGCGATGCATCTGTGGAAACAAGCATAGCTACCTCTTTGCTCGACGACCCGAGTGATTCACATCCTTTGGCGCTTGTGTGTGGTGCAGGACAAGAAAGCCATTCCACTTCAAAACAGAGGAACGCTGTAAGGCACCTTTTAATTTTGAGCTCCTGTTTAGTCAGTGTAAATATAGCATGACACCAGTGCAACATACATTTGCTTTTAATAGTGTTCCTTCAACTTCCCCAGGGAGCACGAAAAATTTGTCTAAATACCTCAAATTTTTGTTAAATTTTTTTTTCAGACATGCCAAACAGAAGAATGCGCTACTTCAGGAAAGCTAATTATACTTCTCTCAGCGACAAATGGCACTGAAGCATCTGCTCAAGTCATGCACACAGAAATGACTCACAAGGTTAGATGATGACGGTGTTGTTCCTTATCTGTTGTGTTTAAGTGTGGTTTTGTCTTGCTGCTAGCAACCCGCCTTTGTTTTATTCCAATCGTACTTGCATTCTGGAGCAAAGTTCATTTTTAATTTCTTGTTCCTGCATAACTTTGTTTTTATTTTATAATGGCCATGCTTATTTTATCTTTATTATTCATTTTACCTTATTTTATTTCCTTTTTCATTTCATCATTCTGTATGCTTATTCTATCCTGAAGGTTGCAAGCACAGATGGAAATTGGAAGCGAAAATGTGGATTTTATGGCTTTGAATCCTTAAAGGAAAAAGAAGAGGCACTAGAAGATATGTGCGGTGTGACGCTGCAAGTTTTTGCCTCCTCCTGAACTTGTTGCCAGCACCGCAATACAGGTGCAATGCAATGTCAAGGGAAGACAAGTTATGCTTGTTCCTTGCTAAGCTACGGCTTGGGATCACATTCATTGCCCTGGCAGCTATGTTCAGTGTCACATCCACAACAGTATCAACTGTGTTTAAAAAGACACTTGATATTCTATGCATTGCTCTGAAGGATTGGGTTTTCATGCCTTCCAGAGAAATCTTCAAGCTTTCTTTGCCTGCCCCATTCAAAGAAAACTATCCAAATTGCACCCTGATAATAGATTGCACCGAGGTACGCACAGAAACACCATCAAACCCCGATTGTCAACACATGCTGTATTCACATTACAAAGGAGGATACACGCTAAAAGTTTTGATAGGTATAATTCCAAATGGAATGATAAGTTTCATTTCTAAGGTTTATGGAGGACGGCATACAGACTCTTTCATAACACAGGACTCTGGCTTCCTGCAGCTTATCAAACCAGGGGACTTAATTTTAAGTGACAAAGGATTCCCAAGCATACGGACAACTGTAGAGGGTAAAGGTGCAGTGCTACTTATGCATCCTTTTATTTCAGCGGGTGGACAGCTTTCTCAACAAGACATGGAGAAGACATACAAGATTGCGTCTGTGTGCATCCATGTAGAAAGAGTAATTCAAAGGTTGAAGATATATCATATTCTAAGCAACAGAGTACCGCTAAGCCTGTTCCCACACATGAACAAAGTGGTTTCAGTGTGTGCTGCCCATGTAAACATGCAAGCACCAATCATTAAGAAGTAGGCCTGCTTGGTTTGCTGTGGCATCCATAAATTGGTTTGTAGGCATGGATTGCATTTGTAAATAGATGACATTTGAAAGACAAAATTGTTTTGCAGTTTTATATTAGCACACTGTGACTTGACAACTGCAATTATGTGCACTTTGTGTAATAAATGCGTTCTTCAATCGGAGCACTATTTTTCGTTTGTAGTGATTTTATTTTGCAGTGAGACGTCGCGCGATGGTTCTGTAATGTGTTCTTGCACTGCAAAGGCATGTTTTTTTTTTCAATTGTACAAAGGTGAAGAATGCAGAAATGAAAGTATTGGACACAAGCCAGTGCATGGCTCCAATTAATATCACAGTATTTATCTTTGGTTTATTGAATGTGAACTGTAACCTACCACAGCAAACAAGATCGCTTAGACAACACAGACTGGCATCAAGTATGCAGTAAACTATTTAGGTCGTAGGCCAATGTGCAACATAGTATATGGTACTCAATTATAATAATGAAACATAATGAAGGCTTGTGATTGTTTCCCTTCTTTGTACAAAAAGCTTCCTGTAAAAAGCAAGCAAAGGCTTGAAAAGATAATATATTGCTATAATAGAGTAATAGACTAGCATTTCACTTTGTAAATTACATTATTACACCAAATCAAAGCATTGTGACTACACAGACGTGCAACAACTATGCAATGCTTTGAAGCCAGACTAGCTAAACCTACAATTGCAACAAAAATTACTCTTTAAATAGGGTTGAATACAGTTTCGTAATAAAAACAAAATATGCATAACAGTTTACCTTTAACAGGGCCGAAATCTAACAGCAGATATATATAGGTCACCTGAAATATGCTAGATATGTACCGCAAAAAGTTTGATGGGGGGAAAGTATCATTCATCAGTCCATAAAAACAGAGCGTGGAAACCTACAACAAACGTTGAATCAAAAACTTGAAATAAAAATACTCCATCTTGGAATAAGTTCCCACAGACAAGCCTCGTCCCGAATTACTTTCACTATTACTGAATGTTTGGGACTGTAGACAGAGAAAATGGCCCACTGCAGGTTCAGAATATACATCTGGACTTGAATTTGCATATAATAAGCACGTGTGGTTCTCAGAACAATCAAATCTCTATCAAACATTAAGTAGGGGAGCAAGCTTCGTCTTTCTTCATAGTTAATGAAAAGTTCTTTTCTGTACTTGAACGTACACTTGATCTCAATCAACATGGTTTCACTGCCAATTTTTGTGAGTCCATCTGGGCTGCAGCACAGCCACGGCTGCTGTGGAAGCACAACGAGTCCTGCCTAGAACATGAATAATGTAGATTAGTGCTTGAGTTGAAATGTACAACAAATAGGAAACTGAGCATGCCAGGAATAACTCGTGATGTAAACTGGTAAGTGAGCTCACCTGCACAATACGGATGCCAAGCTTACGTTGGAGCTCTTCTCGTGCTATGGCTTCTGTATTGATGCCTAGTAAAAATATTGTCACGTAGTGGTGACGAGGGCGACGACACAAATGAAGGGTCGATGATTGCACTAAAGAAACTCTTTATTTGGGCTGACTTGCGCCCGCAAAAGAACTAAGAAACTCGGCGGCGGCGATAGAAACAAACGTGCTCGTCGATCGTCGAACAAAGAATGCCCGTCACACTCGGCAGCGCTCAATTTAAAGGCTGCACAGAACAATCTAGATAACGTCGCAAACAGCTACCAGCACGGGCTGGAACATTGTGGAAAGACACCCGAGTGGCCGGAACCTTCCAGACAGATCTCGGTGCGTCTTGCGCTACGACAAAACTGATAAAGGTGTGACTCGCGACATCGAGCAGTAACAAACAAAGATTACAGAACTGATACGCGGTCCAGAATCAGAGTGATAAGCCTGTATGCCGGCGGCTGTTAAAAAACAACAAATACTGTTTTGCAGGTTTCGCGGCATTACTCCCCCCTTAAAAAAACATCGCCTCGATGTTTCAAAACAAAGAAACTTAAACATAAACACTGCAAAGTATAAACACCACAGATTCTTTAACGCGCGTAATATGGCTTCAGTCGTACAACATGTACAATTTCTGGGCGTGCGCGTCGCCGTTGTGATGCTGATGTTCCGTCGGGAATGACTTCATAGTCCAGGGGTCCGACGCGGCGAAGGATTTTATATGGCCCAAAGTATCGACGCAACAACTTTTCACTTAATCCGCGACGGCGAATTGGTGTCCAAACCCACACTTGGTCTCCTGGATTGTACTCTGCGTGGCGTCGTCGTAAATTGTATCGTCGGCTGTCGGTGCGCTGTTGGTCTTTAATACGCAGCCGTGCGAGTCGTCGGGCTTCCTCTGCACGCTGCAGGTAGGCGGCGACGTCAAGGTTGTCTTCGCTGGTTACGTGCGGCAGCATTGCGTCGAGCGTCGTCGTGGGCTCCCTGCCGTACACAAGCTTAAACGGGGTCGCTCTGGTCGTCTCCTGGACTGCCGTGTTATACGCGAAGATCACGTACGGCAAGATGGCGTCCCAGGTCTTGTGTTCAGCGTCGACGTACATAGCGATCATGTCCGCGATCGTTTTGTTCAGGCGCTCCGTAAGGCCATTGGTCTGGGGATGGTACGCAGTTGTTCGTCGATGGCTTGTGTGACTGTATTCCAGGATGGCTTGCGTCAACTCTGCCGTAAACGCCGTTCCCCTGTCCGTGATGAGCACTTCTGGGGCGCCGTGTCGCAAGAGAATTTGTTCGACAAAAAATTTGGCGACTTCTGCCGCGGTACCATTTGGTAGTGCTCTTGCTTCGGCGTAACGGGTAAGGTAGTCAGTGGCCACGATGATCCACTTGTTACCCATAGACGAAGATGGAAAGGGGCCGAGGAGATCCATCCCAATTTGTTGAAAGGGCAGGATTGGGGGCGGAATCGGGTTTAGTAGTCCTGCTGGTCTGTTCGGCGGCGTCTTGCGTCGTTGGCACTCACGACACGTCTTCACGTAGTGGGCAACTTCGGCAGGCAGTCGCGGCCAGTAATACTTCTCCTGGATTCGACGCAACGTGCGCGCAAATCCGAGGTGGCCTGCTGTTGGCTCATCGTGCAACGCCTGCAGAATTTCTTGCCGAAGGGTTTTAGGCACTACGAGAAGCTGCGCGGTCTTGTTAGGTGCGAAGTTCTTCTTCACGAGGAGGCCATTGCTTAACGTGAAGGATGATAAATGTCGTCTGAACACACCAGGAGGGGAAGCGGTCTTTCCTTCCAAGTAATCGGCTAGCGCTTTCAGCTCAGGGTCTGATCGCTGTTGTTCTGCGAAACTGCTGGCGCTTACCGGTCCCAAAAAGGCGTCGTCGTCATCGTCCTTCGGGGGAGCATCGACCGGAGCGCGGGATAAGCAGTCTGCGTCTGAATGCTTCCGGCCCGACTTATAGATTACAGTCATGTCAAATTCTTGAAGTCGTAGGCTCCATCTGGCAAGGCGGCCGGAAGGATCTTTCAAATTAGCCAGCCAGCAGAGCGCGTGATGGTCGCTTACCACCTTGAATGGTCGGCCGTATAGGTATGGACGAAACTTAGAAGTGGCCCAGATGATTGCAAGGCACTCCTTCTCGGTCGTCGAGTAATTGACTTCGGCTTTTGTGAGGGATCTGCTAGCGTAGGCGATTACTTTCTCCTGTCCGGCACTCTTCTGGACAAGAACGGCGCCTAGGCCCACACTGCTCGCGTCGGTGTGAATTTCGGTCTCGGCGTTTTCATCAAAGTGGCCAAGTACAGGAGGGCATTGCAGGCGGCGCTTAAGTTCGTCGAAGGCTTCTCCTTGCGGCGCTTCCCATTTAAAAGGTACGTCAGCCTTTGTAAGCTGCGTCAACGGTTCGGCGATCCGCGAAAAGTTTCTGACAAATCGTCGATAATAAGCGCACAGCCCAAGGAATCGGCGCACAGCTTTCTTGTCGGCAGGCGGTGGGAATTGTGCGATTGCAGCTGTTTTCTCCGGGTCTGGGCGAATACCGTCCTTGCTAACGATGTGACCTAGGAACCGGAGTTCTTCGTAGGCGAAGTGACACTTCTCTGCTTTTAGCGTTAGTCCCGATGACTTGATGGCTTCCAGCACTGTCTGTAGTCGTTTTAGGTGGTCTTCAAAGTTTGACGAGAAGACAACAACGTCGTCCAAATACACCAAACAAATTTGCCACTTCAAGCCTGCCAGGACTGTGTCCATTACTCGTTGAAACGTGGCTGGTGCGGAGCAGAGCCCAAATGGCATCACCTTGAACTCATAAAGGCCGTCCGGTGTGATGAATGCGGTCTTTTCGCGATCACTTTCGTCGACCTCAATTTGCCAATATCCGCTCTTCAGGTCCATCGATGAGAAGTACCTTGCATTGCAGAGCCGGTCGAGAGTGTCGTCGATGCGGGGAAGCGGGTAGACATCCTTCTTCGTTATGCTATTCAAGCGGCGATAATCAACGCAGAAGCGAAGTGTGCTGTCTTTCTTCTTGACCAAAACGACTGGTGCCGCCCAGGGGCTGTTCGATGGCTGGATTACGTCATCACACAGCATTTCCTCAACTTGATCGCGAATGGCCTGGCGTTCTCGCGGCGATACACGATAAGGGCTTTGGCGCAGAGGTCGGGCGTGTTCGTCCGTTATTATGCGATGCTTGGCCAGTGGTGTTTGTCGTACCTTCGATGACGATGAGAAGCACTCCCCGTAGCTTCGAAGCAGACTGAGAATCTGGTCTTTCCTGTTGTGGGTCAATGCCGGGTTGATGTCAAATGTGGGCTGACGGAATAGGCCCGGTGCGTCTTCCAGCGTTTGGTCGTGGAGGGAGAATACATCTTTGAGGTCGGCTAATTCGTCGAGAAAAGCGATCGTCGTGCCCTTTTGAGATGCCGGTATTCTTCGGTGAAGTTTGTTACCAGCACCTGAGCTTGACCTCTCCGGAATTTCGCGATGCCTCTTGCGATTCCGACACCTCGTTCTAAGAGCAATTGGATATTTCCTTCGACGATGCCTTCAGCGGTTTCAATGTTTGCGCTACCTACGCAGACTGCGATGCTTGATCGGGGCGGGACGGTCAATTCTTCATCGAGGACGTTTAGAGCGATGTGTTGCATCGACGTCGTCGTAGCAGGAATGGCTTTGTCTGCAGAGAGCTTGATGAGCTTGGATCACAGGTCGATGATAGCCCTATGTTCATTTAGGAAGTCTATACCTAAAATCACGTCGCGGGAGCACTGCTGCAGGACCACAAAGCTGGTGGGGTAAGTACGCCCATTTACGGTTATTCTTGCAGTGCATCGTCCCGATGGAGTAATCAGGTTGCCACCTGCGGTGCGAATCAGCGGGCCATTCCAAGCGGTGGTAACTTTTCTGAGCTGAGAGGCTAACGGTCCACTAATGACTGAATAGTCAGCTCCGGTGTCTACTAGGGCAGTGACTCTGCGACCGTCGATATCAACTTCAAGGTCACTTGTTCGCGTCCTCGCATTGCACGTGGGCCTTAGTGTCCGATCTCGGCTTCGTCGTTTCTTCAGGTCATGGCCGGGGCATACCATTGTTACTTCGCTGGGCGGCGGTGTCTGCTTGCACTCTGGTCGTGTTGTCGGCGATGTCGTCGTGTGGAGCGGCGATGAAATGGTTGCGTCGTCGTTAGTGGTCGTCGGCGGCGGAGGATCTTCTTCTTTTCGCCGTTGAGCAACCTTACCTCCAAAGGTTGCTGCCTTTAG
This sequence comes from Amblyomma maculatum, assembly GCF_055883805.1. NCBI lineage: Eukaryota > Metazoa > Arthropoda > Arachnida > Ixodida > Ixodidae > Amblyomma > Amblyomma maculatum. The sequence continues at coordinate 124,151,686 of NC_139346.1, forward strand.
TTTCCCCTACGGGGGCTTGGGGACCTTCCGCGCACACTACCATCATAGTTACGTCCTGGCGACGCAAAGCGGGCCCTGTACGGCGATGGAGACCTGAATCGACGGCTTGGTGGCGCAATCTCACCGCTACGCAGATAGTTGTCGATTTCTTGCGGTCGTTCACCTGGGCGTGGTCGTGGAGCGTCGACTGCAAATCCGCGGAGACCGATTCGTCGGTACGGGCAGTGCCGCAGAATGTGGCCGGCCTCACCGCAGTGGAAGCATAATGGGCGGTTGTTCGCTGTCCTCCATGCGTCGCACTTCCTGGGGCTTGTTGGTCGTTGGTAGGCTTGGCGGGCGGGAGCCAAGGGACGGTTTTCAGGAACAGGCCGGTAGCGGCGAGGGCTCGGAAAGTCATCACGTCGGGGCGGAGGGCGACGTAATGCACCAGCGTAGTTCATCGCTGTTGCCTCTTGTGCTGGAAAAGTCGCAGCCGTCGCTTCAGGAACGCCCAGCGCCTGCTGGACTTCTTCACGGACGACGTCCGCGAGTGTCGCCACCTGGGGTTGTTGCGATGATGGCTGCATTCTGCGGAGCTCTTCTCGCACGATCTCCCGGATGATGTCCCGAAGGTTCTCCCCGCTTGCAGATGCGCTGGGGTAGTGGCATGAGTAGTCTGGTTGAAGTGGTCGCTCGTAGTGGCGCATCCGGGTGTACAACGTCTTCTCGATGGCAGACGCTTCCGTTTCAAATTCCGCCACTGTTGTTGGCGGATTTCGGACAAGATTTGCAAAAAGCGATTCTTTGACGCCTCGCATTAAAAATTTGACTTTCTCAGCTTCAGTCATGTTAGGGTTAGCGCGGCGAAAGAGGCGCTTCATCTCTTCAACGTACGCCAGCACAGGCTCGTTAGGAAGTTGAAGTCTTGACTGAAGGAGGTCCTGGGCTCTTTCTTTTCGGACGACGCTTGAAAAGGCAGTCAAAAACGCTTCCTTAAAAATGTCCCAATCCTTCATAGCTGCCTCATGATTTTCGAACCAAACTCGGGCATGTCCTTGAAGAACGAAGTAGACTTGCCTGAGTTTCGTGGCGTCGTTCCAGCCATTGAATTCTGCCACACGGTCGAAAAGGTCCACCCAGTCTTCTGCATCTTCATCCGGTCGTCCATGGAAGCAGGGGGGCTCACGGGGTTGAACGAAAACAACCGGTGCTGTAGGCTGGGCCATTGTGAGCGTCGATGTCTTCCGAGATCGAGTGGGGTCAGGCAGCAGACCGTGTTCGGGTTGTAGGCCTTGAAGTCGGCGGCTGGCTCGTTGACCTGTAGGATGGTTTTCCAGGGCGACAGGAACACGGCTTGGGTCTTCGCTTGAAGGATCAAAGGCAGCACCTCCACCAGATGTCACGTAGTGGTGACGAGGGCGACGACACAAATGAAGGGTCGATGATTGCACTAAAGAAACTCTTTATTTGGGCTGACTTGCGCCCGCAAAAGAGCTAAGAAACTCGGCGGCGGCGATAGAAACAAACGTGCTCGTCGATCGTCGAACAAAGAATGCCCGTCACACTCGGCAGCGCTCAATTTAAAGGCTGCACAGAACAATCTAGATAACGTCGCAAACAGCTACCAGCACGGGCTGGAACATTGTGGAAAGACACCCGAGTGGCCGGAACCTTCCAGACAGATCTCGGTGCGTCTTGTGCTACGACAAAACTGATAAAGGTGTGACTCGCGACATCGAGCAGTAACAAACAAAGATTACAGAACTGATACGCGGTCCAGAATCAGAGTGATAAGCCTGTATGCCGGCGGCTGTTAAAAAACAACAAATACTGTTTTGCAGGTTTCGCGGCAATATTTACACGCCAAACTTCAGAGCAAAGAAACTATGAACATCACGCTTTGTGTTAAGCTTGCAGTAGAACAAGTGAATGCAGTGTTGCGACACCATAACTATGCACTGAAAATGTTTCTTTTAAACAAATTTCTGTGCTGTTGTAAACATACCATAGCGCATTGCAGCACTTGTGTATGATGATGTCTTACAAAGGCTAACAGCAGCTCTCTCCAATCCTTCATCATTCCTTTTTGTGCGTATGGCATGGGCTTTCGTGCTGCTTATGCGAAGTCGACGTTCTTCATGCCATCTGCAAATTGACAAATTTGAAAAAAAAAATGAGTCAACACAATGTACATGAAATGTGTCTGCTACCTTTTACTGAAGTGTAGTTCCATACCGTGAGCAGTTTGCCCGGCCTATGGTGTGGAAACACATGTCACAAGGTGCTTCTTTCAGCACTACATTTGTTTTGTAGATATGCGCCCTTTCATAGTCCATTTCACCAACAAAATCCTTTACTTCAGTTTTTTTTTGTCATCAAGGACATTATGATATCTGTAAACTGGCCGATTTGACATTGAGTGCAGTAAATCGTCTAAGATATCCTTCTTCACAGTTTCCGATACTTTCTCAACAATGTCATTTATCACGTTCGCACAAATGACATCTTCGGCACTTCGATTTTGCAGCACCAATATTTCTCTCAGTGGGCACTCTATGTCCGGATAGCTGTGAACAATATTTGGGTCAGCAGCTTTGTTATCAAGAGTGCTGCTGCCCTGTCCTGTTGTGGAGAATGAGACAAGGGGTAAGGAAGATAATGATAACTCATAAAATGGAAACTGCTGCTTAAAGGTGTGGCACAAGGGATGCCCAAAAATACTTACGGGGGAAGAGGTCCAAAACATCATGTTCTAAGCGCCTCTTGGGCTTTCCACTCGGTTTGCCTCATTTCTGGGGCTCGCTGGTGCACGAATTTACTTCGTGGTCGTTCACATGGAGGCACACCGCAGCTGCGTGCTTGCAGTTAGCTTTAATTCCAGCTTTGCAGGTGCACCGCCCCTCTCGGACAAGCAGCTCCTGCTTTTCCTGGCAGGACCACGCCATCTATGAGAGGCAGAAATAAAAGTGAGATAGCGTAGACCCTTGCCGCCTTTTTAAGAGTGACTTCATTCCCAAACTTCAATCTACAAATTTTCAGCAACATGTCATCTGGCACCGTGTACATTTTTTCAGTTCACTTCGTCTGCCCCTCTGTCATACTATTCCGGGCGCGCGTACAAAGCTAAAATTAAGGCGAAATATTTGATTAAAGGTTTCATTATTTAAAACACCGAGTACAATGTTCTGAGTGCGTTTTTATGCCTGCGCAGTTACTCCAGTGCTTCGCGCACATGATACCACAGTTAGTACAGCGCGCCTCTAGCTCGCCACCCCTCACGCTGAACACCGCGTTCGCGAAACAGATTTTTCGCATTTACGCCTGTAAATTCGATAGTCGCAAAAATTAAATAAAGTGCAGGCATGACATAACAACTGAAATAAAGACGACAGACCGAAAAAAAAAAGCGAGCAATGCGTGTGGCTTATGAGTGATGTTCAGCTGCCTCCCGGCCAAGTCAGCCGGTGATGTTCTAAACGTGTGTCTCGTACCGTCCCAAGCTTTACAGTGGGTAGTAAGATATGGCCGCAAAGAATCTTTTCCCGACGACGTAAACGTCGTTCCCGAAAGCGCACGATTTAACAACTCATTCCCATGCATTTCGACAGCGGAGAATTTCAACCGAATGCACCGTTTTGTTTCGTAGCTAGTGCTTATAATAAAGCGGAGATTTGAGTATGTAACAAATGAACAGACACCTCAAGGTACACGTCGTACACGACGTTGTCGCTGACTTGTGACACACATTTCCCATTCAATCGGGCTTCGTCGCTTTCAATTTCCTGCTCCACAGAGTACACATGATTAATGAGCTTTTCACCTTTGATTAGGTTCGCTTTCCTGAAATAGCTGTCGAGCTGGCATATCTTTTTGAACCCGCACTGCAGCCGGATCATTGCGGCGCGCGACAAAGCAGCGCGAGACGTTTGCACGTGCGCGGAAGCGAGAGGCGAAAGGAGAAAACGTGCATGGGAGCCTAGGAGGCGCCGCGGCATCTATCTTGTTTTTATTTTTCTCTCAGAGATGGCGCTCCCTGTCAGGAGCAGCAGCGCCGCTCGACGGTGCTTTGGAAGCCTATAAAGGTGAGCTGTCTGCGAAGTGTACGACTTCGCACCGGCACTCTAACGCATAGCTACTCAGTGCGTTGGTGCCCTAATTCAATTGACCATGCGTTACTACGCCCACAATGTTATTGAAAATACGAGGGAAATAAAGACTCCTCCCTTTGCTGCCTTCCAGACCAAATCTTGATGTGGTTAATCATCATACGCACAGATCGAGTGACAAGTTGTTACACCCGTGCATAATTTATTTCACACTATTTGTTCTCTTCGTCGGAACCCAATATGAAATCATCCCTGATGGCTAGATTACATACCAGTGCAGCTGCGCGTGTCCAGAAATTGTGCATCTCTGCGCCTTAGGTCCTATTACGCGCCCTAAAGTTCAATTAACGTTTTACTTTTTATTGTGCATTCTCCAAATTTTGGAAATAACGACGCGATATTTTAAGGGTAAAGTAATGTCCCGAACCAAATAACCTTTATGTCTTGGCCCCGCCGAGGTGATGCGGTGAATACGGCGCTCGACTACTGATCCCAAGGATGCCGGATCGAATCCCGGCCTCGACGGTCGCTTTTCGATGGAGGCGAAAACCAATACGCCCGTGTGCTGTGCGATGTCAGTGCATGCAAAAAAAACAAAAAACCCAGGTGATCGAAGTTTCAGAGTTCTCCACTACGGCGTCTCTCATAGGCTTAGTCGCTTTGGGACGTTAAACCCCACAAAAACCAAATACCTAAAAAACGTTATGTGTCGCTGCTATGAACCGCGTTCATGCGAACATTTCATTGCTGAGAAGGCAATCTGTGCTGTCTGTACGAACTATGCAGTATCGTGTAGATGAGGCTGAAGCATTTCGTTTTGGAAATCAAACTAGCGCACTTCAAAACAAAGAACAGGAAGAGAACGACAACACAGCGCTGTGTTGTCGTTCTCTTCCTGTGTCTTTGTTTTGAAGTGCGCTAGTTTCATTTCCAAGATGATTTACGAACTAGCCCGTTCTTCCACCCTTGCAAGTTGCATTTCGTTTTAACCTATGGTGCGCTATAGTGTATTTAAAATTATTGCAGCCACTCGCGTCCGCCTCCATAATGTTCGGGATTTTGTTCTAGACGTCTTTTACGGCTTTTATCAAGGTGTTTTTTAGCCAAACATAAATTTAGCGCTCACATGTGCAGAGGGCGTTAAGGGTTTACGACCAGCGATCACGTTTGCTTTTATCGCCGTTTTCGAGTTCTTTAGTTCTTTCTTTGGGTACAACTTAGCCCAGTGATTTATTTTACAGCAACCTGAACTCCTGCGTTTCTTACCTTCAGCACTCTCATCGCAACAATACCTTACCAAGTGGCAATGCCTTGCCACGTGACATAAATCGCGTGGTATTGTCACGTGCCAATACCTTACCCCACTGACCTGCGATTATTTTTGAGTGTAAGTGCCCACAGTAAATAGAGATCGATACTGCTTCATCACTTCCTCCAAAGCGAAATAAATAAAAACATTAAACAAATTTGAATGAAAAGACTATTATATTAATATTATTATTATTATTATTATTATTATTATTATTATTATTATTATTATTATTATTATTATTATTATTATTATTATTATTATTATTATTATTATTATTATTAAAAGACTATTATTGTATTATTAAGGCCCTGTCGCATGTACTTTTTAAGGTGAAACTTGAGGTCCCCCTGATTCAACCCATCGCACCGTGTACAACCGGGCTAAAGCGCAAAACCATCCTTGGTCGAGCTTTCGCTCATAAATATTTTGAAGCCATGTTTATAGAGATTGCAACCTGGGCTGGCCGATGCTCCTAGAGCACGCGATCAGCGCCCTTTTAGGGGTAAATTTCATAACGCGGGAGGCCGGCTGCTGAGCGCCTCATTTCGCTATGTGTCGCCTAAGTGCGTTATTTTAAAAATACGTACTCTCGAGGGATATGTTCGGTGTGGAAATTTTAGAAAAGGGGAAAGAGCGCTTTCTAACGTGCACAGTTTGGAACAAGTCATCTCTAATCATCACTAACGACTAAAATATTCCATCACTACTAACACAACTAATCACTAAATAGCTTTGAAACATATTGAACACGTTCAGAGGTAACAGTCGTACACATGCGCGGCATGCAGGAAATGACTCAAGTGTGCATTAGCAAAGCGGATAAGCAAGACATGCATTCTTTGTCGGAATGATGCCAGGTAGCGAATTTTAGTTGTCCTTTGCCTGATCATATACAAGCGCATATTTTTTATAGAACGTCACGTTTTTCAGTAATATTAGTCAGTTTATCGTATTTCGGTATATAAGAAACATTACTAAAGGCCTTAAATATATTGTATTGCTTCAACACACCGCTGAAGCGATGTCTGTGTAAAGGACCCAAACATACCGGAGTTACTGTTTTTATGCAACACGACTAGGTGAACGGTATTGAACGCAATTGTATTAGTGGCGCATGCGCAAAATATGCGGCCGGGTTCGTGAATGTAGGCAGCCAAGCGGCAAGATTCCACTCTCTGCTTACATCGCGCCATGTTGTAGAGCATACTACACACCCTTGGACTTCGTGATGAGCTGTTTTCATCTTTCTAATCGTTTAGAATGTAGTAAATTCTTGTTTCCCGTATTTCATATGATTTTGCCGTATCTTATGTATTTGCCAGTGCATTTATGCCTGCTTATTTTGCCCTGTTCTGGTCTTAATATAGTGAATTTATAAAACAGAAAGCACACGACAGTCTCCTGCAGCAATTTAAATGCTTTGTCGCAATGTTTTTAATAAAGCTGAAATGCAAACGTGCTCGAATTGCTAGCGTGACTGTACAGCGCTTCATCCCCTCCGAGGCGCCTACCAGCGCATATGCGTCGAGCGCCGTGCGCAAAATTTTCTGTGAAACGCTACAGAGGTATTTCATTTGCAAGAAAATAAATACAATGACGATTGTTGCTGGCTATAGTTTTGGTGTCCTGGTTAGGGAAACGCATGCAATCTGTGAAATTAATGTCGAACATATTTTTAGTAGTTTTGTTAATTTGTCCCAACATTCTTACTCCTACATGCCAACGGGGCGCCGTTTTGGAGAAATAGGTGACTGAGCGGATAGTTTTTCGCTGGGGAGCAGTAGTGGTAATATAAATATGTAATTGAAGACATTACACAAAGTAAGAAAAGCTTATTGGTACACGCATAAGCTTGGGCAACGAAAGGGACGTTTGGAAAGTAAAAGCTGGCTCACACTGGCGACTCGCGGAGGTTACGCGACACGATTCGTCATGGAGGGGAGACCAGGACGTATCGCCAGCGGCCCGTTTGAGGGTGTTGCTCAATGACCTATTTCTTGCGACGCGACTTCAAATCGCGGAAGTCCTCAGCCAACCCGCCGCGCTTCTGCCTTCTTCCTTGGGGGGGGGGGGGGGGGGATTCAAGCGTGCATGTCGATTGTGCACCTTAACAAACTACAGACAAATACAACTTTAATTTATATGAAATAGCACAATGGTATCCAGGCGAATACAGCCCATCATGTTGCCTTCGCGGTGATCAGAGCGCAGATTCAGAACACAACATGTTTAAATGTGAAAACATGCAACCACCTGCAGATTACCGATTCGGAACAGTGGGAGGCCGCAATGCTTAGCTCTGATCCAGGCCAGTAGCACGTTATCACATCCTGGGCCAGAGAAGTCGTCGAGCGCCATCGAGCGACGACCACCCCCGGGACGGCGTAAGAAGAAGCTTACTCCCATACACAAAGAACACATCAATATCTCCTCAATAACGTTTTCTCCTCCTCTTCCTCCTTACTCCTCCCGCAGTTGTTGAGCATAGATGTCAAGGACCAATGCGAGAGTGAAGCGTACTAATTCGCGTTTGTTCTCGTATTCTTGTTCATGTGCTCAACACTCGGGCATGAGGCGATTTTGTGATGTGCTATTTCGTGAGGCCGCAAACAATAGCGCGCACAGTACCGCTACTTCCGTCTTCGTCAGACTAGAGCGCTTTTGGCAGTCGAAACAGCGGTAAATCTAGGCATAACCATACGATCTCCTTCCTCGCTGATAGTTACAGATATTCCACCCGATATGAGACCGAATTGATCTACTTCGAGCGCAGTAGCAGAGGCCGTGAAGGCGCGAAAGTCGGCTCTTTGTTCAAATCTCGTTCGGAGAGGGGCTTGTGATGCGAGTCGCAATACGGTGTGAACACTCGGTGTCGGTTGGCACTTGTCGCGGACTCCCTCTCCGAGACGAATCTAGCCCGGTGAACTCTGCGAGTCGGCAGTGTGAACCAGCCTTAAGACGAAATAGGGTAGTAAGATAAAAAATAATAGTAAAGCCTCTGCATTATCATGACAGCCACCTGTATTCTTCACTGCGGTGGCATCCAGACGTATTGTCTAAAGTCAAGCACTTCGTCGAGGGCAATTCAACAGGTCTTCCTCCCTGTCGGGATGAAGACATTTGCCAGCGAGGGCAGAAGCAGAAAGAAATGCGACAAATATGCAGTGCCCGTGTTATCATTGATCAGTCGCCCCCTCAAGTCGTTTCTCCCCTCCAATTATTGCTGTCGGAACCCTTTCGTGGAAGAGCGCTAGTTTACACCTTTCAAGGCGCTATTTTCTTTGTGATTTTATTTGCGGAGCTTTTAAAACCTGTTTTCATGGCGTAGGTTACCTACCCGCTCTTTCTCTTGAGCATCTGTCAATCTCACGGAGCCCACTTTAGGCGCAGTAAGTAGTTCTTCTTGAACAAAACACCCTCTTAGATAGTAAAATTGCCTTGACTCTGCTCTTCCTTCTGCCTCTTGTATAAGAGGCTGTAGTGACCGATCGTTGCGTTGTTCTCGCCTAAAGGCCACCATACTAGGAAACGACGACGCGATTGAGGCTCAACACCCGTCGAAGCCGTCTTCATCTTTAACGGAAGTCGGCAATGGGTGCCGTGACAAGCAGTCTGCGTTACTGTGATGTGCGCGAAACCAAAGTTGTATTCCCAGACGACCAGATGGATCGCGAAGTCCGGTGAGCCAGCATAGCGAATGGAGTTCAGTAACTATGGTGAAGTAGCGTCCATATAGGTATAGTCGAAACTTGAGCACAGCGAACACAAATGCGAGGCACTCCAATTCGGTAACTGTGTAGTTCCGTTCACATTTTGTCAACGTGCGACTGGCATATGCAACACGTGTTCAGCCCCACTATGCAGCTGCACAAGCACCGCCCCAAGACCGACGCCACTGGTGTCAGTGTGAACCTCCGTAACAGCAGAAGGGTCGAAGTGGCGCAGCAGTGGTGCTGAAGTTAGAGAAGACTTGAGCAGATTGAAAGAGGAATTTGCCAATATCCGGATCGCAAATCAACCGAGGAGAAATATGACACCGAATGCAGGCAGTGGACAGCGTCATCAATGCGAAGTAACGGGTATACGTCTTTCTTTGTTACCGCATACAAAAAACGGTAGTCTACTCGAAATCACCAAGAATTATCTTTTTTTTTTCACACCAAGATCACAGGTGCGGCCCACGGACTGGAAGATTCTCGGATAATTCCTTTGGGCAGCATTTCGTCCACCTGTTCTTGAATTATCTTGCGCTCTGCCGGGGGACTCTCTAAGGTTTTTGGCGAATAGGGGGTGAGTTTCTGTTGTTAATTTTCTGCTTTAGCCGAGAAGCTGGGAAATGGCTACCCGATCTGTTTGAGGCAAAGTCGAACACTTGGGCATGAGTTGTCAAAATGTCTTGCAGAATACGACGTTCACTAAATGGGAGTGATTTGTTGGCCATGCCGTCAAACTCAGCATAATATTCTGAGTTCTCCTTCGCGGCTCCTCTGCAATCGTAAATAATTCCAATGGTATAAGTTACATAGTAATCAAATCTCGCGAGTGCCAAACCAGAAGGAAGACGAACAGGCTCTTCTGATACGTTCACAACCCAGAGGTATGCGCGACCATCCACGCCCCCCCCGCCCCCCCCGACGGAGCGTGGCACCAAAATATTTTTTTTCGCTCCATTCGAGACATCTGGCTCGACGACTATTGAATGTCTACCCATGAAGGATTCAGATGACTTCACGAGGAGAAACGTCGCCGTCATCGCAGGCAGCAGCACATCTTGCTTCAAGGCGAGAACTCCTTGATGACTCTGAGACATGTTATTTACTAATGCGGGGATAATGTTCGGCTGAAAACAAATTTCACCGGCACTAAGTCTAAAGCCGCACCACACTCGCGCAAAAAGTGAACACCCAAGACAACCTCATGCGTGGCACGTCTCAATACAATGAATTCTGTCCTATAGCACTTGTCACCAATTACAACTGAAACTGAGCACAGGCCAACCGGAACTAAAGTTTCACCCCCAACTCCACAAAACGTAGTGTTTTTGTCCCACACAAACATAACTTTCTGTCGAAGGCGGTTCCTTAATGAAAGGCTCATAACTGACACAGCGGCACCAGTGTCAACCAAAGCATCTGTTTTAAATTGTCTACACACACTGACACTTTGTTCTTTAGCATGACGATAGGTAGAGCTATGCGGGAAATTGACCGTGCGGTGACCTAACCTCCATATGTCGCACCTCCTAGTTTCCCAGCGGTGGAGAAACAAAGCGGCGACGTGGGGATGGCGAACGGGGTTGTCGCTGCGGTGGGTGAGAGACGCTGTGATCGGACACAGGGGAGTCATTCCGTGCGTGGCGTTGAAGGAAAGAGGGCCGATAGAAGGTAGCGGTGGCTGCTGTTTCCACTGGGCACCATTCGTGAAGTGCGGTGCTCGTTGTACAGGGGGTCGGGTAACTTGACGACGCGGGCAAAAGCGGAAGATATGCCCGCTGCCCCCCCAGCCGTAACATACGGGTGGCTGGCGGCTCTGGTATTTCACTTCAGGATCCCTTGGAGGCCGAGATGGGGCGACAAAAGGGCGACGAGGAGCACCACGAGGCACTTCATCCGGATGGGCTGGACGCTGCTGGAAATAAGGGTGCTATGTTGGTTGCAGGGTCCGCTCCACGCCGTTGTTGTAAGATGGTTCGCTGTTATTTTGTGCTGCCCATGGCGTGCGTTGTTCCCATGATGATACGGACCTCGATGTCGGGTGGTAAGGTACATCAATATTTATACGTTGGCGCTGAATATCCAGCTCCTCGCCTATAATCCTCCTGACCACAGAAGTGATGTCTTCAGCCTCCGGAATGTCGATACCGGCAACGGTTGTCACATTTGAAAGACGGCCAACTTTGGGCGCTATCCGACGTGCCTTTACCGCCTGAAATGCCCGGCACTGCTTGATGACATCTGCTACTGTGGCAAGGGTGTCCCGCGAAATAAAGAAGTTGTACACATCCTCAGCAATCCCCTTGAGAAGGTGCCTTAGCTTGTCTTCTTCTGACATCTGCCGTTTTACAATGCGACAAAGTTTCAATAGTTCCTCGATATAATGTATGCATGTCTCACCGGACAGCTAGGCTCTCTGGGAAAGCTGATTCTCAGCGCGTTCCTTCTTCGCAAGGGTATACCCAAAGGACTTCGTAATTTCTTCAAAGAATCGGTCGAAGGTCGTAAGGATTTCTTCGTGGTAAAGTCAGAGCCGTGCCAGCGGGGAAGAAAACAACGGTGTACAGACGTGCGATTGAGTACCAGCGGTTATGCTTGCTGCATCTTTCGCAATGTCGGAGCCATTCCTCAACGTCATATTCCGGCTCACCGTGAAACGTACGCGGCTCTCGCTGCTGGGGAAAGGCCGTCGTCTCCAGGTCTCTGTTCATGGGTCTGCGTCGTGCGGGTGGTAGCCATTGAAAGGTACTGTTGAGGAGATAAAGGTGGCAAACAATGCTAGATGACTGTTGCAACGAGGTACTGGCTGATTCAGAACGTTTTTACCCAGCGCCTAGCACCAAATTTAACGGATGAAATGATTTTAATACAGGTGAACTTCGTATGAAGAACGGATGCACATGGCTCAAAAACCCCGGATCAGTCCGCGCGCCTCCCTTCCTCCGCTTCTTCTTCTGCTTCTGCTGCTTCTCAAGTGCGCCGCTACGCGGCGTAACAATATTTTAAAACTAGAGGCAGTCGCGTCCTCAGGTTACTGCAGTCGATTGCATTCTCAGTGTAAGTGCAGTTTTCGTGACTTACGCCCCGCATTTTACCGTTATATTCACGTGAATACGCACGCAAGACAGATACAAGTCATGAAAAACATCCTTGACGCGCTTAGCTTTTGATACGAACGTTTTTTCCACTTCGGCACCCAAAAGCAAAAGGTAAAGACCAGCCTAGTATACTAATGGCATAGGGATTGTCCTGAAGCACCTCGTCCCAGCTGCAGCCGTTTATGTGGACATTACGACACTTACGCGTAAATACGAGAATCTAAATTGAATATTAAGAGCTGATTCTCTGGTAACACATGCGCTCTAGAAAAGATCTACTAATTGCAGTTGTCTAGAAATGTGACCGTCTCCAAGTTGCAAACTAATAAAATAAGAGGCTAAATATTTTATTGCTGCTTCGTATTTTAATTAGGGATTAACAACAGCAATTACGTTTTTCTGTCCGCCTGTCCGCATAGGGTACCCGCGAAAATCTTTGATGTACTTGCCATTATTTATTGTTAAAAATCTGTAAACTATGTAGATTAGCCACGCCAAACTCTTATACTGATTGATTTGTATATTTTTTCATGCCGATAAAGAGCAGCCCACATTTGACGGTGCAATTTACAGAATGGCACTGGACTACACACAGAAAAAATAACACAGGGGACATAGCTTAAAACAGATGACAATGGGAAAGTGATATTAATAAGGATTACGACTAGCACTGTTGCGCAGAATCTAAAGTTTGCGAGAACAAATCTGACAGAAATTATCCCTATCTCAGTGCTTTGATTTACGTAGAAAGAAAACACGTTGGCGTGATTACAGCGGCCAGTTCGTATCGAACGAGCTCACATGTGACAACACTGTGATGAAATTTACCAGTGGCATTTTGAGCTGCATCTCATAAAGAGGAGCGACGCCCCGATTTTCTTTGGGTACATTTCGCTGTACGCTATTCCGCTTTTCTTTTTTCTTTAACTTGCAAGAAATATGGCTTACAAATATTGCTTGCTATATTCGTATACCTAGGCTAGACACCTTATCAAAATACAGCAAATGTATTCACTGCTTCACACTCACTGCTTCACAGATACCCTTTCACGAGAATAATGTGAGAGATTTTTATTCTCGTTATTCGTTAGCAGACAGGTGTCTGTCGAATAGAAAGATGAAGTACACTAAACCCTGCTCTAGCGCATTTCTTTATATTTAAGCCTCGCAAGTTCGCTGAAGGTATATCTGAGCGCAAAGTTTTCTAAGTTAACTAAACGCGCTCTACAGCGGTGACGTAACAGCTTCCCAATGTCTCCAATTATTTTGAGAAAAATATATATCTTATTCGCAAGCCCTGTGGAACCAAGAAGCTTGCCCGGTTCCCGGCGCTGTGTGTTGGCCATCTCTAGCAGAAGCTACGCAAAGACGCATGTGACCCATGCTCATGAAAGCGACATGATAAATCCTGTCGCGAATTCTTAGGACAGGATGCAAACAATGCACTCGCCGCCAACGCAAGATGAACACCTCCTTCTTCTCTGCTCCCCGCCCCCCCCCCCCCTCATTCAACCTCAAGCTGTTGAATGTCGAATCAATGAAGACACCTGAGAGCAGTATTGGCTCCCCGAAACCCCCCCCCCCCCCCTCTTTTGTCCATGTTACTGCTCACGGAAAGGGCTTGCCTATACTTCGTCTCGCAAGATATCTATAGCACAGCGAAAGGCAGAGGAGCCCTTGCAATTGTGCTCCTAGAGCCTCTCGCCCCTGCGCACTATAATAAAATATTGTGCTCCTAATGTCACTCCTGCCAATTTAGGGGCGAGAGGAGTGTGGGAGCACAATTTCCTATTGTAGTACGCGGGATCCTGAGTGGACCCGGGTGCCTCTGCCTTTCACCCGGTGGTGCTAAAGCTCCCTGGGTGCTGCCACATTGTTCACTGGACAGTCGGTAGCATCCCGCGCAAGCACTGTGGAAGCAACAGCGAAACCTGTTTCCGACTGACCAGAAAGGAGGAATTACGGCGACTTTCTCGCCCGATGCGAAGGTTTTTCACCCTTTTTGCATTCTCTGCTCCTATTCCCCACTCCCCCCTCTCATCCTCTAAGAACGATCCTCACACTGCGCGCTGCCTCCGTGCCCCGCGCCAGCACTCGTGCACGCCTCGGCTGTATGAAAAAAATAGATGATGGAACACGGATGTGCCTTTTCAACCGAAGACTTTCCTCTCTGAGCACAACCAAATTTTTACATTTATCAATAGGCTTATCAGCACTAGCTGGCAAATGAGTGAGTATATTTCTTGGTTCTGTTTTAAAAGTTATATTTTAAAGTTATGCGAGCTACAGAATGCAGAAAAAACAAAACAAATTATCCCTGCTTAGCCTCCAAGGCTGCCCAAATACTCAATATTTCAGCAACTGAAACTCTCATATCTAACTATTTACTTCTTTTTATGAAGCCATTTACCTGATTGGAGCAAGTTTTTATTTTTTTAAATTCTGTGCATATCCTAACTTTTGTTTTTTGCATGTAAGCGTAGGTACGCACTAAAGCTGTAATAGCTGAAATTTTCCCAGGGAAGACAGTCGTGTATATTTTCTCCTACTAACTTTTCGGGCTCCACACTTTTCTACTCGATACCTGAGGGGTCGCATACAAAAGCAAGCGTTCCTATGTTAACAGCTAGCAATTTTCCTTCTACACCATTACCGTACAGATCATCGCTAATGATGGTCGACAGAGTTGCTTTCCGCTCAACCTCAACCTACTTAAGTTTGGATTATTTCCCAAAATTATGGCTCCATTCGCTGTACATAATTTGTCGTGTTAATTTGCGTTCTTGACAGATGGAGTTAGCTCCAAAAATGCGCAGATGTTATTTAGTGAACATATGCTTTTCTAAAATAAAGTGTTGTAGTGTGGCGAGAATTTCCTAGCCTCAAGGCTGTTCTGTAGGACTTTTGTTTTCATGTCTGTTTTGTAAAAGAAAATTATTCTTACTATTATAGTCAGACTCGGAGGGTACAAATACGCGGCGATGTGTTACTGCTTCGCACTCTTGATAAATAAGTATTTGATGTACGCATATAATGCTGTTAGCCCATACAGTTTTATGAACAGAAATATTTATACTGATTCGTTACTGCATGAAGTTTCCATTTCTTTTTTATTGCAATGCCCATCTGATCCCAAATTCTGTTTTCAGCGTCAGCACCATTTCCAGTTACTGTCCATTACTCCGGCGACTGCAATGTAATGCCTTGAGTATCATTAGCATCGATGTCGTAATGAAGCAAGGAGAGGAAAGAAAACAAGTCTTTAGGCACTTGGAAGCTGTGTGGAGCGGTAGCAGGCGACACATTATATAGGCTAGTCATATACTTGACTTCAGCCTATAACAGTCCTGCTTTTTTATAGGCCAGCGCTAAGTACCTTCCCCTTTTTTTCTTCTTTGACGCATAACAGGTGTCCAATGCTTCTTAGCAGTCGAGCTGTTCAGTTTATCTCTTGGCTTTGAAACTACGGAATAATTATTCCTCCATGGACCTCTTCACGTGCTATTTGGCCGTAAATTCCGTTGCTGCCACTAACTTCGCCATGCTCCTGAAAGAAGTTATGTCAACGTGTCCTGCATTTTGTTCCCGTTAATCGTCTGCGGTTGTGCGACGCTCGATATGGGGCGGTCTCGAGCTAGAAAGCGCTCCGCTTTTTGCAATAGCAAAATAAGGCAGGAATGCAACCTGCCACATGTTTACTAAATTCGCACGTGCATTACTTTCATATGCAGTAGAAGAGACGCTTTTTTTTGCAGGAAAACAGCTTTCCCTGATGCTTACTGTACTACAAGGTTCCCATATCTCGATCATTTTTTTCCATGCAGTGCTGTCTCATAACGCGAAAATCCCTAGTAGTGTGGCTATAAACTTGGAAACTTCATTGCAAAACAAACTTATTAAGCATATATTAACCGTCCTGTAAGGTTGTGCCAGGTGCTGCTGAGATCTCCCTGAGGGAGCAATGACGCACCATAACTGCGCGTAGGGAGCCGCCCTAACAGTATATTTGTTTTCATTTCCTCTGTCTCCGCAGATGCCATATATATTACAAGGGCGACATCGACATAGCTGAAATACAGGTGTTCA
Source organism: Amblyomma maculatum (assembly GCF_055883805.1). Taxonomy (NCBI): domain Eukaryota; kingdom Metazoa; phylum Arthropoda; class Arachnida; order Ixodida; family Ixodidae; genus Amblyomma; species Amblyomma maculatum. The sequence continues at coordinate 124,167,980 of NC_139346.1, forward strand.
TCATCAGACGGATTCCCAGAGAAATCGACCGTGGGAGAGGCTAAAGAAGACACCTGGTTGAGTTTCCTCAGGCAGCATCTGGAATTGCCCCCATTTAGCCCTTTTCCCTCCACTTGCACATTACCGGCGCCGTCATTCGGAAACTCCCCACTCACCAGCCATCTAAATACCGATGCTGCTTCTCCTACGTCGCCACTGGGCCTTTCATGAGCCTACCACCGGTCAGAACTTCCGCATCCGGTCGTATACTCTGTAAACCTGTGGGCCACATTCGCGCTCATTTATTACTAAATAAAGAAATCTCATTCACAATACATATTTCTGGTTTTACTTCAATGCATTTTTCCAATCAGTTGCACAAATAGTATGCATGTAAATGGCGGCAAGCAACAAATTGGCAAAAAAACATGAAACCAATATATAAATCCCGATACTAACATCATGCATGCCAGTATGTAGGTTTGGCTTACAAATATTGCTGTGCGAATGAATTGTATAGGATGAAAATATTTAGAAGCCAGTGAAGAACATCCTATCTCAGATATTACGATGGCCGACAAAAACGGTTGTGTTGCAAAATATAGAACAGCCAGTCAATAGCAATATATATAAATATTAGTTTGAAACAGAAAAACGAGCATCGTAGGTATGCTGGCTTTTTCAATGGCTAAATACAGGTCGTACATCTGCTTTTAGCCAGGTTATGTATTGGCTCGGGTTGCATTTGGGTCGAATGCCAATTAGTGCCCGACATTTGTGTCAATTGTTTTCCAGTGCTGAGCCGGTATTAGTCCGATGCTGTTGTGCTACCAGGGGAGGATTTACCACCTTTTGCTGTCACCATTCAGTGCAATATTGCTAAACCTGCTGCTGTTTCCTTGTGGTGACAATGAAGAGTACCCTGGTCCTGATCACAGTGCCCTCACATCTGTCCTCGATGGAATCGAAGGGCTAGAGTTAGGGCAAGTGGAAATATTTTACGAGTTGAGAGGTCTTAAAGAAATACAAAACGCTACTTACAATCAAATTCAACGTATAATGAACAGGTAGGTATCAGCTTTTCCAACCGCTATTGTTTCCCCCCAGCCTTGGTACCGCTGGTGTTTCTGGCAATGATGCAACTTACGATATCTCAAAACCGCTGCAGTCTATTCATTCAAGGTTCGATGACGCGGAGAGTAGGTCTGGACGGTGGTGGTGGTGGTAGTGGGTATTTTATTTATACACAAAGAAAGAAAAAGATGTTTGCCAGCCCTGGTATCTGCTATCTGATATCTGAAACACCTGAACTGGGGCGGCGGAAATAAAGGGATAGCGCGAGGAAGGGGTAGCGGAAATCAAAGAGGTGAGCGATAGGGAGAATAGAAAGGGTAGATAAAAATAAAAAGAAAATATATACACTATTGAACAATATATCGTAGTTTGCTTGAGGCCCACCCGCAAATCTCTTAGGTCACTGAGTACTCGGCACATCGGGAGGGACTTCGCTATAGCTCTGCCTCCATGTAACTGTTTACGATGCCCGGAGAGGCACATTTTACAAAGGAATGACGACCGACGTGGGGCGATCGACCGTTATCGTCCAGAATATCATACGCGGAGCGTTCGGTCACAGCGGGCACTATCCGGCGAGGTGAAATAGGCGGGTGATCAAGCCGGCCTGTTCGACTAGACGGTCAAATTTTCTTTTCTTTGCCATCCCAGATGACGCCAAGGGCGACTGTCTATCTTCAGAATAAAAGTTGATAGAAGTTTGCACTCAGCACCTCAGTATAATAATTCCAGAATCGCAAATTGAACGCTCGCATCGAAAAGGAAAGTCTTCTTTTCAGAAGCAATAACCAATAATTGCAAAGTTGGCTCATTTTAAGAATAAACAAACTATTCTCTCTGCTGCTCACAAACTCAAACATTCAGGGTTTTCTATCGGAGGGGAATTGTCGGCTGTCACACGACACGCACATAAAAAAAACTAAAAAATATGCTAAGGTTCAGAAAAAGAAGTCCTGGTTATCTTGGACAAAAAGCGAATGGGCAGCAAGATATACATTTACGGAAAGGAAAAGAACTCCCTCTTGACAGCGAGCTAAAAACAAAATCAGTCCCTGCTACACATGCGATTGCTGCACCGAACGCTTTGACACCATATATATCAGTAAAATGTACCAATATTCCCAGTTTACTTCCGAACGACGAAGATTATGGCGTCTTGCCCTGTCCTGGAGCATCAATGGACAAGAAGTGGAAGCTGTGACAGATTTTCTGTTCTTGGGCGCCAAGATTACCTCGGAAGGAGACTGCAGCCATGAAATTAGGAAACGCCTGCTTCTGAGAAAGAGAGCAATGGTTAGCCTTGACCGCCTAGTAAAGAGCAGAGACATTAGTCTGCCAACCAAGATCCGTATAACCCGTGCTATGGTCTTTCCAGTTGTGATGTATGGATGCGAGAGTTGGACTGTGAAAAAGGCTGACCGCCGAAGAATTGACGCGTTTGAATTGTGGTGCTGGCGAAGACTCTTAAGAGTTCCTTGGACTGCCAGAAGATCAAATCAGTCGATATTGTCGGCCATAAACCCTGACTGCTCATTGGAGGGTCAAATTCTAAAGTTAAAGCTCAGCTACTTTGGTCACCTGATGAGAAGAGAGGAGTCGCTGGAGAAAGATTTGATGTTGGGAAAGGTTGAAGGTCGCCGGAGAAGGGGTAGGCAGCAAACGCGATGGTTAGATGGCATTCTCGAGGCATTGCAGATGAAGCTATGTGATGTTAAGAAGATAGTGTGAGACCGGAAAGCGTGGCGTGACATGATCCATAGGGTCACGAAGAGTCGGACACGACTGAACGCCTGAACTGAACTGAACTTCCGAAACCCGACGAGTTATGTGCTTTCATTGACAATAATAATACTGATATTCTTATATTAACCGAAACCTGGCAACTTCCTAATATAGACAGCTGTGAAGTTCTGCCTGCAAGAAATATTTATTCTTTATGTTGACATGACCGCTCAAAAAGCAAGGTGGAGACGTTTTGATAGCCGTCAAACACATAAATGTTTTGCTATCAACAAACTTTCGCCACGTGAAATTTTCTGGACGGCCTGTGTGGACGACAAAGAAAGGTACTGATAGGTGGCTGTTATAGACCACCTGACTATAGTCACTGCTTTGTCGACAATATCCGCAACCGCATCGAGGCTGTTATTTTGAAATACCCTTGCGAGCGCATCTATCTTTTCGGTGATTTTAATTTTCCAGATATCGATTGGTTTTCTTTATCCGCCGCTAGAACCACCTCGCTCGGCTTCATAAACTTGACTTTGGGTCTTAATCGGCCTCAACGTGTGAACAGCCTCACTTGTGGCTCCAATACACTAGATCTAGTTCTCAGCAGCACTCCTGACACAGTAGGGGACGTTATGTATTTCGATGAAATCAGTCATCACAAACTAATGCAGTTATCAATCCGATTGCCTCATAAGCACTCCGGTTCCGAAATAAAGATCATAAGGGATTTCAAAAAGGCCGACTACTCAGAAATGAATGGAGATTATGATGCATTTTATCACCACACATTCCTACCACCATTTGATTCCGGATCAGTATATGAAAACTGGCTTCTTTTAGGGATAAGATGTGTCAGTTGGCCGACGCTTTTGCTCAATTGACCTGTTATTGCTCGAGTGAGCAACGACAGGTCAAATCCTTGGTTTATTAAATACCTTAGAATATTTAGAAAAAAAAAAGAGATGCCTATACAAGAAAGCCTTGTTGACTGGTGGTCAGTCTTATTGGAAAAACTATAAAGTATGTGAAAACATACTGTGCTGCCATACTTGATTTTAGAGACATGCTTTTGCCACAAATTTCCCGCATTTCTAAAATCAACGCTTAAGAAGTTTTGGCAGGCGATTGCACCGCAGCAAGATCACGTCATATATCATCAGAAAGCAAATGACATTTACCTGTTCCTGATGAAGATTGGCCTTCAAAATTCAACCAATTTTTTTTTTATCGTTCATCACAAAGGAAAACTCTTCCAGTGTACCGTTTGTTCCCAGATACGACTGGACTTTCATAAGACCCATTACTATAACTTCTGAGGGCATATCACATTTGATAGATAGCCTATACCCTTCTACCTCTTGTGGAGCCGATAACATCAACTCAAAAATGCTGAAAAATACGAAGCCTATATGGAATGAAATTATTTCCTATATCTTTCAACAATTGCTTGAGGCTGGTCAATTGCCTGCAGATTGGAAAATGGCGAAAGTAATTCCAATTCTTTAAAGCGGTTACAGAAGCTCTCCTGATAGCCACAGGCCGATCTCGCTCACATGCATATGTTATAAATTACTCGAGCATGTTGTCTCATCTAATGTCTGTCGCCATCTTGAGTTTAATCGCCATTTTTTCCTAACCAGCTTGGCTTCAAGAAAGGTTACTCCTGGAATACACAGCTGCTCGAGCCAACAACTGATCTTAATTTCAGTATGAATTATAACAAACAGACTGACTGCTTGTTCCTTTACTTTTCAAAAGCCTTTGATCAAGTAGCCCACTGCCGTCTAAACTCCAAGCTCTCAGCCATTCGCCTTCTCTAACTTTATCATGGGTACGAAATTTCCTTACGCTTGGCGAGCAGTTTATGTTAATGATTGCTCGTCATCAACAGCTCGCGTCAGGCGTTCCACTTAGCAGTGTTCTCGAACCGTTGTTGTTTCTTATATATATTATTGATTTACCAATAACTTACCGAAATATATCGTAATTTAACGTAATATACAATCTGTTGATGATCACCTCGCTCTTCAACAGGACCTCAGTTTTGTTCACTTGTGATGTGAAAATTGGTTAATTATGGTTAGCCCAAACAAATATAATTTATTGACTTTCAGCCACAAAAGAACAAACTGTAAGTAATTCTACTAAGCAATTATACCTCTTAAAAATGAACCTGTGACTGCGAATTTGTCCTACAAATACCTAGGTATTCAATTAACTTCAACCCTTTTTTGGTTCGATACCATTACTTCCGTCTGTTTAAAAGCATCCCGTTCACTTGTTTACCTCCGCCGAAAGCTTAAGAAAGCACCTGGTCATGGCCGTAAACAGTTGTAGATAATATATTTATGGACCCAACTGGAATTTCCATCTGCAATATGGTCACCATGATAGAAGTATCCGCAAACAAAGCTGGAATCAATATAAAACAAAACTGCCATGCTTATCTCCAACAATTACAGTCGTCAATCCTGTGTATCTGAAATGAAACATCTTCCGCCCTAAGCTAGTCTGCGCTAGTGTCACTGCTGTGCTTGTTGCACAGGTATGTTTACAGCGATAGGCCTTCGTCGTTTCCACTATACACTCCGTTGCGAAGATCTAGACGCTTACGCAAACATATCAGTTTCTTGCGGATCTTTGGACGTACAAAAGCCTTCAATTCATCCGCATGCCCTCGCGCTATACCACTCTGGAGTGATCTGCCCGAACCATTACCTGATCTTGTTGCATTCTGTTAACACGTGCTCCACTTGCACTGTTAGATATTCCCTCCGCGTCATTTTACAATCCTGGACTTTTGTTATCATATTCTGAATGCATTTCATGAATTTTGTTCCGTGTAACCATGCTTATAATACAGCAATTTTTTTGGATATGTTATGATTTAACATCATGCATTGCTTCTTGTTTCGCAAGTTATTAATCATAGTATTTTCTTACTCTAACCACCCTTACATAAGGCCCATCCGGGCCTGTAAAGTTCAAAAAATGAATAATTGGTCAGCTGTGGATAAGCTCTTCATGTCGAAGCCGGAGCGTGAGACCCACAGCAACGTTTCCACTGCTAGAATAACTTCTAATTTTGGGAGTCCTCATAACGAGGAGTTAGCGCGGGCAAGAGCCTTGATGGCGGCAAACAGCATCGGAATCAGTAGGCATGTGATTTCTTCTCTGCTTCCTCTTGAGCCCTGGAATCGTGTTTACTTTATTAAGCGGTCTCTTTCCAGGAACTCTGTTGCGTCCTCCGGGTTATAGTAGAGGGAATTTATTGTCTTCCACAAACATAGGTACTTGCATATACACACACATGCACTGAAGTACATACATCGAAGGAGAACAAAAGGTGCGATACTAGCAACAATCACATATTTATAGTTATTCCGGGTTCATCAATACCTACAGAACACAAGCTCAAAAGGAATTACAATGAGAAACTTAATGACCGATGAATAAATCTTTTACGGCAATACACTTAAAAAAACTGATTTATTTATAGAAAGGGAAAGGCGCGGTAACTGTCTCACGATTTCTATGGACACCGCAACCGTGCCGTAAGGGAAGGGAGGAAGATGGGAGTGAAAGTGGAAAGAGAGAAAGAGGAGCCATAGTGGAGGGCTACGGAGTAATTTCGACCACATCGGGATCTTTAACGCAATACACTTCCTCATGATTCACGGTACGTAACAAAAGGGGGGGGGGAGGTTAGTATGGTAAAGCTGGCATAACAAGCCTGCAGTCCCGAACGACGAAGAAACGGGTGTGCCAGCGTTGCAGAAACCGCGTCTCTCCATCTCTGTCCAGCTGATCAAAGAGATCCACAATAGAAGACGCAGTCTCTGCAGCGCTGGGTACACGGCCCTGGCTGGTTGTATGCGCCCGACTACTGTGCCGGAACCGGACCTCCGCGGCTGCGTTTTGATGGAGGCGAAACGGAGAGGCGTCCGGGTGTTGTGCGATGTCAGTGCACGTTAAAGATACCCAAGTGGTCGAAATCCTTAGACCTTCACTACGGCTCTTCTTTCTCTCTTTCCACAATCACTCCCACATTCCTCCCTTCCCTAACGGCGCGGTAGCGGTATCCACAAAAAACAAGCGAGACAGTTACCGTGCCTTTCCCTTCCTATAAATAAATCAATCAGGTGGCTCAGCTATAAAGCCATGCAGTGGCAGGCCCGTACATTTTTTTTTTCTTCTTCCTACAGCCCCAACAACAGGTGGCTCAGCTACACAGCAAGTAGCCGGCCCCTTCATTTTATTTTCCTTTTACAACTGCAACAGCAACAATATGGCAGCGGAGGCGGGCCCGCTGCGAGCTCCGCCGGGGTGGTGCAGTGGTAAGACGCCCGACTACTGCGCCGGTGTTCCCGGGTTCGAACCCGACCACGGCGGCTGCGTTTCGATGGAGGCGAAACGAAGTGGCATCCGTGTGCTGTGCAATGTCAGCGCACGTTAAATATACCCAGGTGGTCGAAATTACTCCGTAGCCCGCCACTACGGCTCCCCTTTCTCTCTATCCACTTTCACTCCCACCTTCATCCCTTCCCTTACGGCGCGGTTCAGGTGTCCACAGAGCAAGTGTGACAGATACTGCGCCTTTCCCTTCCTACGAACCAACCATCCAACCAGCCCGCTGCGACGTCACTCCCTCCTGGGGCATGCGCAGCTGGCGCGGCGGCGGCCATAGAGTTTCTTACTCTGCGAGAATATCCAGATCGGGCAGCCCCAGGCCACCTTTGAATCTGGGCAGGCAGACAATGGCTCACTTTACCTTATCGACGGCTCCCTGTCACAAACAATGGTATATATGTTTCTGGAGCAGCTTTTTCTTGTCTGGGGGGATGCCTAGGATGCTGGCCACAGAGCTGAGGGCAGGAATCAGCATTGTCTTGATGATGGTGGCCTGCGCAGTCATGGGGCATTTTAGCGCACCACGTTTCTGGTTTTAATGCTTAGTTGCTCGTCAGCCCTGTTCCAATTTCTGGGATAGGGAAAGCTGTGCTGCCGTCTATGGGAGTTTACATGGAGTTTCCAGACGGCCAGTTCAGCCACCATGGGCGCTCAAAGCATCACGGGCCGGAGAGCTACCGAGTGCAGAACTAAAACTTTTGGCCAAAACTAATGCAAAGATAAGCGTTGTTCTACCATAAATAATGTCCTAAGATTGAATATTGGGACTATAAACTGCAAAAAGAGAGAGAAACAGCATGTCAGTGTGATATTTATCTAATATAAACGATGGCTCTTTATTCTATTGGCTTAGTTTTGAGCAGCACAAATACCAATATTTCGCACTTAATAGGCAAACTTTGAAATAAAAAAAACGTTATGAAAATATTTATGGTTGTGCAATCACTGAAGGAAGTTTTTGGAGGCATTTCGGGAAACAAAACCCATTTATTGTTAAGTTAAGTTAAGTTAAATTGGTTCACAGGAAGGGAAAGGCGCAGTAACTGTCACGCTTGCTCTGTGGACGCCCGAACAGCGCCGTAAGGGAAGGAAGGAAGGTGGGAATGAAAGTGGAAAGAGAGAAAGAGGAGCCGTAGTGGAGGGCTACGGAGTAATTTCGACCACCTGGGCATCTTTAACGTGCGCTGACATCGCACAGCACACGGACGCCACACCCATTTATTGGCGACGTCTGCTTTTGCGCCTTCGCTACTATAGCTTTCGCGGTCTATGTACGCACCTTCAGATGATGATGATGACGAAAACGAAACAGCGCATTAACGCCACTCCACGTACCCGAGAACAACCGACTGTCCCGCAACAAGTAGCACACCGGCCCATGATTCTTAGCGCGCCCATGGTGGCTGAAGTGCAGGGCCCTCAGCTTTCCCTCTAGTTAGTGTATGAAACTCTATGGCGGCGGCGAAAAGAGTCACCCGCGCAGCGTTGGATTCAGCGTGGGCTCCGACGCGGCTTTTCCTCATCATCACCATTATCATCATCATCATCATCAAAACCTTTTTATTTTTCCCGAAGTGAAACTCCTTTTTCGACCCTCTGGCACGCAAGCCTAAGAGATTCCTACTCGGAAGCATCGCAAAATAAGCTGTGCTCCGTGTGACGTCACTCGCTCTTCGCGCATGCGCAGCTTTGCTGTCGGGGGCTTCGCGAAATGGCTGAGCGACTAGCGTATGCTTCCGCTACAACAGAAATCGATGACGAGAGCGCACGAGACACGTGTTTTATGCTGAGTGCCTCTCGCTGATCACCAGCAGAACACTCACGCCACTCGCAGGAGACGCATCGCAGAAAGGATTCACTTGCTCAAGCGTTCAACTGCAGGTTGATTTTGATTTAGCTCCTAGTACTGCCTGAGCTGCTTGAAAGCATCCCTTCCATCTCACAAGGCGGGAACGCAAGATTACAGTTAATCTCAGGCAGGCTGACGAGATTCCCGGCTTCAACTGCATCACCATGAATGAAGAAAAGGCAGCCACCGCCATCAGCAGCAACTCGGCGATTTCCTGGGACCTGCGCAACTACCAGGAGCAACGCTCAGACCCTACTTCCAGGGCAACGTTTGGGCTTCCTGCGCCTGAATCTCCAAGAGACGACCCAACGTCTACAGGAAAAGAGAGCAGCGTTCGCCCCATGAAAGAAGTTCCAACAGTTCTGCTTCTGCTAGGAGTCGTTGCCTACGGCACGTGCTTCAAGACCATGAGGAGCGCTAGCAGGTAAGAAGCGTCTGACACAACGGTCTCCGTCGTAAAGGGCATTACTGCCGGAATTTTATGCGTCCTTTCATAAAAGAGTGGATTCGGCATACACAAGCCACGTGAGACAAGGTCGACAAGACATGTTTCGAAATGTCCATAGCCCTGCTTCCAGCAGTAATGCAATTCATTGATGAAATCGAAGCGGGTTTTCTTGCTGCGGATGTCGACGGATGGCTGGCTGGTGGAGAGGGATGCTTTCTTCGTGAACGGTGGACACGTTGCGGGTGGAATACCATATAGCCAAATGACACGGCTAGCAAGCTCGTTATGTAATTTTGCAAACCAACCTGTTAGTAGAAAAAGATTTACCCATATTCTGATCGGCGTCTCTCATAGCCTAGGTAGCCTTGGAACGTTAAGCCCCGAACGCCATGCCATTTTGTTACTATCGGCGTCATCGGAATGTCCAAGAAGCAACGCGTCTATTTGTGAGCTTAAGCTCGGATTTAAAACTTACAAATAGTACCAAGTAGTATTAATTTCCTCTCTAAACCATCTCTCTCTGGAGGAAGCGAAGTAGGCATTGATATTTTTTGTTGGTGTTCACCTGCACCTTTCCTAAATAAATATTGTACAGCAAAGCTGACAGGCAAATAACATCGCTAGCCGGAAAATATTTATTAGCTCAATACATTATTCTGTAGTAAGGTAAATCGCATGTAGAGTCTAACGCAGTCGGTTCTTACAATTCAGCCACAATTTGAGTGCACAATCTTTGCATACGTCCTTGTATAGATTAGTGTACGCTCCACCTACCCTCCTGACTGAAGAAAGTTGCAACAAGCAATTTTGTGATGTAGCAAGCAGATCTGAATGCAATTTTCAGCGACCTCTTAAGCACCAACCGTCTGAACATGTGGTCGCATAACGCTCTCTCCGTCTCGTAGGTCGGTTATCCTATATATTAGCGTTCCTTAGCAGCACAGTAATACGGAGCGCTTCTAGAGGAATTGAGTTTTCGGTCAGCGTTCGTGATTTTCATGGCGCATTGTGTAGGCGTCCATAGGCAGTGAGAAAGGTGCCGGTCTACAGTAGTAAAGTGTCAGCGCACAATTAAAATATTCAGGCCCGTTCATTAATAAAAAGTTTCGCTCGAGCCTGGTCCTCTCACTCTAAATCCTCTCTTGTTATCGAGAGAACGAGGGGGGCGTCAATTGCCGTATTACCGTCAATTACACCTATATAGATTTACGCTTCACCTACCGGCCTGACAGGCGAAAGTTGCAACCAGCAAGAAGGTCCTAACGCAATCTTGAGCGGCCTCCTAAGCATAAACCGCCTGAATATGTGACCGCATATTTTTTTTTCTATTGCGAAAACGTCGTGCGTCTGTTTTTCTACATATTAGCAATCTTTAACATCGCAGTATCGTACTAGTAAGAACACAAGCGAACGCTTTTTGAGAAATGGAGTACGTAGTCAGCGTTCATGATTTTCCGAGCGGCACGGTTCAGGCGTCCATGGGCAGTGAGAAAAATCTAGTACGATGCTAGCACACTTAATTATCCAAGCACGTTTGCAATAAGTGAAACAGTTTAACTCGAGCCTGGTCTCCGCTGTCTAAATCTCCTTTTGTTTTCCAGGGAAGGGAAACAACTTTTTTTCAACCAAATGGACAGGTAAGAATACTGCTGAAAGTTTGATTTTTTTTTATCAATTGTTAGTGACTTCCTTTAATGTGCAGCTGTGATGTGCCTGGTGTGAAGACTCTCCACGGTCTCAAGCAACAGGTTTCCTTCGTCAAACTAAAAATGTAAGACACTGTTTCTTACCTGCTGTGAATGGCCTTTCTCTTGAACGGGAGGGATGTGAATTACCGAGCCGATGAAGACCTCACCTGCTCCATAAGAAACTAAAACACAAGATCTACTTGGCAACAGAGGATAACGTTCCCCTGCCTAGTCACGACGCAGATGCGTCTGCTCACAAGGCAATTTACGGCATTTTCCGGACTATAGTACGCGTTCAGTGTATCGTTTTTTGTTTAGTTCTTAGCGTTTTACGTCCCGAAGCTGCTCAGGTTACGAGAGACGCTGTATTGGAGAGCGCCGAAAATGTCGACCACCTGAGATTCCTTAAAGGGACAATGATATCCCGCAGCACACTGACATCACTCTAGCCTCTATCGAAGCGCAGCCGCTGGCAGTCGGGTTGGAACCCGGATACTTTATTCGCAGGTGATAAATTCGGTTTAAAATAAAAATTCATTGCTCACGTTTCGCCGCTTTGTAATCCGGAGGCACCTATTTTGCCGGGAACTAGGTTCTTACATTATCAGCAAGCAGCGTCTATTCAGAAAACAAAAATGTCATATTGTCGAGCAGAAGAGCTGAGAACTCCCTATAAAGGAGTATAAGTCTGTGCTATTTGTAAAAATCACTTTTTCCGGGACCGTGGTATCAAAACATTACGATTTTCGGACGTGGCGGATACTCGCCAGTATAATCGCCTTGAAAAATTTTAACCTACGTTTCAAGCCCGTCTTTTGTGAAGCTGTCGCCAGTAATTCGTTTGCCGGGATAAGTCCCCCAGAAATTTATTAATCGAGGTTTTGCCCATATCCTCACAAATCGAACTACAAAAATGCGGCCAACGACCAGCATTCTGGTTTAAATCGAAGCTGATTGCAAACGGCAGTTGTGAGTATAAATTATTAAGCGCCGACAAAGGTCACAGGTGCAGCTTGGCCATTTATTAAGGTGATTGCCTTATTATGCTATGTTGGTGAGGCCAAAACGGGGACACAATAAAGTTGTCGCCAACTATCAGGCCACCAGGTTCAGAGCGGTGTTATAGTATGACTTACGGCACGATATAGGTGTCCACAGAAAGTGTGACAGATACTTCGCCTTTGCTCTTATATAAACCGATTACTTTTCAAGTTGTGTAAAAATAAGAAATAATCATGCCGGTAATTCTTAAGAACAGTTGAACAATAATAATGATGATAAATATTTATGATAATAAAGATAGTGATAAGTGAAAAGTAGAAAAAAAGGAGCAACTTGAATAAAATAACAAAATAGTAGGCAAATATTATGAAATAAAAAATCAACACATTACCAAGTAAATAGTAAAAAATTCCTAAAGCAAAGCAGAAGCGGTAATGATTTCGCAATCTCCCAATGCAGTTTCTGCAGTGAATTGTTGGGACTGAGATCTGTGCAAGGCATCCTAGATTGTAATAAATGCAAAACGTACACAGTGTAACATATAAGTAGTCCGCGTCATGAGAAATTTCAGCTTTTAACTGTACGCCATCCAAATATACCGCAAAATACAGTCCTTTGTCAATGCAGACCATTAAAGCAGCGTGACACCGGAATGAAATTATTGTTTCGGTTTCCAGGTAGAGCCGACGTTATTATATATATCTTATAGAGCTCCTTCGGTCCTAACGCCGTCAGAATCATAGTGGTAGCAGTAGCTGTCGGCACTACGTGTCGGAAATAATCGGGGGTGGCGAAAAAATTCTGCCGTGGTAATTAGGGGATGTAGGGATTAATTATTAACTAGTGCATGATAGGCGATGACGACCAATGAAATCACTGTAAGTAATTATTGAACTAGTGAATTAAAGAAAAGAAGAATGAAGCAATCTCAACAGGTAGTTTCACAGGTGTCAAAGTGCACAAAAGAAAACGCCATTGGCTGATAATGCTAAATTAAGAAAATTTAGAGATAGTATTGAATAACATATTGACATAATGGTAAAAAATATACTGACGTATACGGTACTTCCTTATGCGAAATTTAGGTGCTACTCGTCATCTGTTTCAGTTTTCGATAGATTGAGGAAAATAATTCTATCAAGGCATGTATGTACATATAAAAACAACCTTTCATTTTGCCCTCACATTCATTCAGCAAACAGTCCATTAACGTCTTTATGGGCATGAAGGAAGCTTCGTAGTCGGAGATATAGATGGATATACGCTGTACTTGCTGCACCAATGCCTGCTCCCTAAAGACGTGGGCAGTGCAAGTATTTCTCCAGGTAGTCACAGATGATATAGCCTACAAAAAAATGTAGTCATTTGGTACTTTTCTCATCCTAGATACTGGAGCCGGTTTTGGATTGCGATTAAGGCCATACTTGCGTTGATTCCCTGCTGCACTTCGTGAGAACGTGCCCCTGTTATCTGGGACCCTCCTTACGGCGTCCTAATAGGCTGAGTACATCGAAGGCCTTCCCCATGAAACAAACCCAATAAAAAGCCGCGCATGCACAATTCTGCTTTTGAACCGAAGGGAAGATTAAGACAGCGGATGAGACGGGATTTTGAATAGAACTCCCTGAATGGCTTCGTGCAAGTAGATATGGCTTTGGCTTCAAAAATAATAAACGTGTTGTAGCATCTTTTACAAAACATTTGTTTAGCATACTACAACCAACAATTTTTCTTGTCGCTCTGCCAAATGCTAAACGCGTTTCTACGTTGGATTTCCAGTCATGCCAGCGCAGCATTATCTGATCTGCCTATCGCACCAGTACGAGCACAGCTGGGTCCGACCTGGAATTCCAGGGAGAGGCGCTTTTTATGAAAATCACAGCGCCTCAAGGTCAGCGATGTCGCGCTGCTCAGCGAGACGCGTCGATTGCGCGTCATGCGCTCCAGGTAAGGTACACTGAAATTCTTGCCGTTTTCTTTCCCATAGGTCGTGACAGCGAGAAAGTAGGCGATGTCATATTTGTAGATGGTTATTTGTGTAAACTGTTAGGGGCAGAGTAAACTTCCTTTTGATGGTTCTTTAAGTTCCTTTTTTTTCTTCTTCTTCTTGTTGGTAATGGTCCCGTCTCCTTGCTTCGTCGAAAGAATTTCAATGGGCCGAATTAAATTAGCAAACTGATTTAATTAAACTAATAGGTTGGATGGATGAACAAACACAGCACAGTTGAGAGGAAGAACAAATAAAACACAGAGTTGGGTCAGCCTCCGGCTTAGGACAGTCCGTCGTCCCAAGCGAGCGTATAGAAGAACGTCCGTCTTCTCCCTCGCTCGGGCCGCAACTCCCCGGGCCACCCATCGCACCTTGTCGTTTTCGCGCGCTTTCCGTTTCCGTGAAAACGTCCTTGGTGTCCCCCCCCTACCCCCGTTTACACAGATTCGTGGAAAATCGTAGCCGAGGTCCAGTTCGCCGAAGGGTCCCAACCCCGGCCTTTCCACCAGTGGCATTCCACTCTCGAGGACGCACACGAGATTTACGACCGCGCTTTACACGCACAAAATAAAGAACAACACCAAACGGACGCTCGACGGGGTCCACCGACGGCGCTCGGAGCCTCGCGCGCCAACCACCAGGCCCAACACAGAACGGCAGAGTGCCTTTCAATGCGCGAGACCCCTCGCCCCTCAAGAAAGACACAAAACACACACCGCGCAGAAGCAGGGACACTTCACACTGCGGGCGGGGCACAATTATTTTTTCCTTCTTTTTATTCGCCCACCCTAATTCTTGTAACCCAAAAACAAGAAAAAGGTCCCCCCCTCCCTGGGTACGGCGTCGCTCCGTCCGCGCGCCTCGCGGGCCGGTTGCCCGAAACGGCAGGAAACACACACACAAAAAGAAAACTCGAGAAAACATGCACTGTTGACGACCTTACAGGCAGACTCTGCAAAGAACTTCTACGCCCGCATTAAGGAACATGAGTGGCAATTATCTACGCTACGTGCTGAGTAAGTAAATATTTCAGCCCTCAGCTCCGTGCTTTCTTAAGGTGGGTGTGGGGAAAGGAGGGTAGCTGGCGTTTGTTATTACGTAGCACTTCTGCACAAAATCGTGGATTGCGATGGTGGCTTTCCTCGACGCTTGCTCTCGCTCTGTTTCAGCTTCTACGCGAGCTACAGGCGCGAAGGAGACGGCGGCGATACCATCAGCCTATATGGTTTTGCACAGCGTCGCGCATCTCAGCCAATGAGAAAGCGCATCGCCCTCAGACCTGTAGTCAGTGAGAGTGGCGCGTATCACAGTTGTTGCCGTCGCGATCACTGCAGGACAGTACTCTACAAGCGAGTGTTCGACCTGAGTAGCCGTGTGTCGCTCGCACATCCTCAAATTCGGAAACTGTTCTCTAGAACCAGTCGCGCCTCGGCCTTCATGGAAAGCAGACATATTCGCAAGGTGCTCCCTCGACCTTGGCTCCGAGCAGCTCATAAAAATGCAGAAGGGGTAAACAGTACTACGCACCTACGTTGCCTTTGGCCAACTGTGCAAATCGACTGTAATTGTCTCTAGAGTCGACCGAGGCAAGATAGATGCTAAGACGTCCAGATCCTGAGGACAAATAGGGCACCAGAGGATCACATGATCGAGCTAGTGGGCCACGAGAAAGAACAGTACTTGCCTTCATTATCATCCGTGGCAAGGGCAAAAAAAACCTCCATAGTGTCTGTTAGGGCACTACCAGGCCACATCAAGTACCAGAATTTGAAGCGCGATTCATCAATAATTTAATGCTGGGCGGAACGTGATAAAGACTCCGAGAAAACCGGAGTGATCTTGTATTTAACAGTTGCAATGAGAATAATCACTTGGCATTACCCAGCATACCGGCAGAGGCATTTTAGAGCAATACCTTTACCGCATTTCTGCCGCGTCTTCGTGAGCCACGAAATGTTGATCTTCAACCGAGGAGAAACCACGTGGAGAGCCATGACGGCACTCAAACCCTGCTACTCCGGAGTCGCACTGACGCCGCCGGAGCCACGCGCTCGCCTCTCCATAGCCATGTGATAGCCATGCAGTTTTCAATAGCTAATATTTTTCTGAGCCCGATGCGGCCAGAGGGCGCGTCACCACAACGCGAGAGATCCCCAGGAGAAAAGGCCGCGCGATGATAGCGGTTAAAGTCTGCTAGATACTGTGAGCGGGATACCATGGTCGACGTGTTTTGCACAAGAAATGGCGTCCCGAACGTATTCAGAGGACGTGCCAGCAGACGTACGGAGCAACCTGTTGAGGCATTTGGAACCCGCGGCCTTTCAAAACGATGAAAAGATAACATGAAAGTCGTGGTGGGAAGAATTGTAAACGTAAGCAATGATTTGAAAAGCCAGATCACAGTCATGGTGGTCAGGAGAATCGTACATAGCAGTCATGTCGCTGACAATAAAGTGGCTCACTAACATGCGATAGCGAGGGCTTTAAGGGCGGGGGTTATTGCTAGAGGCATCGCCGCTGTTGATGTGGTGCGCCACAGTAAGAACTTTGCCAAGGCAATTTTTAATGAGTCGGAGACGTTCGAGAATATTTTATAATTTCGCAAATCTCGGCAGTTTGGGCTAGACAGAGATCGGGTGCCATCACAGGCGTGAAAGCGTCTGTAAAAAAAATGAGAGAGAGCAATCGAACTGTCTTTTTTGCTACATGATTTTCCCTATCTCGCAACACTTATGCGTTCTGATGAAATTTTACGCCGTTCTCTCACTTTTCGTGCTTGCAGGAGGGCAGCGCCGCCTACGTGGTACTCCACCAAGGACTGGAAAGTGAAGCATGGCTTCAATGAAATTCTGAGAACTGAGAACTTCACTTCCCATTGACCATCCTCGGTGGTCATTTGGGCACACTATACCGGCGTCGGGATGCCGGCTTCGCCCTCCATTACGTGCGACTGGCTACAACATCAGACGCGGCGACCTCCGAATTCGTTTGGGCATTTTTGTATTGTGAATTCAAATAAATATTGCTTAAATTGGCTGTGATTTCCCTTTTTCATAACACTGCACATGAAGAGGGATACACTGAGTAGTTCAGAGCGCCACCTCAGAAGGCGCAAATATCCCAACTCTTTTGATAGCCTTTGCCTTCTCTGAGGAAAGCTTCAACGCCAATAGTTGTTGGGTAATTCGAAAAAAAAAGGTTTCAATGTGGTATAAGTTTTCGGTACATTTAGAGCAACTTATTGAAAAAGAAATACAGTATCTGTCGCAAATCTTGGCACGCTGTAAAAAAAGCCCAGTTGCGGCCTCGGGTGGGCATATATTTTTTCTGTCGCTTAGGACTCCTTTGAATGCGTCCTTTGAATGATGACTATTTTCTTTCTGTATGCTCCATGGCTGAAATATCGTTAAGAAGCGTACCGGCTGGCATGTTTTGTTCAATTTGCTTATGTTTTGGGTGTTGCTTTTTACACTAAAGGCTTCCCCAGGTGCGGTGATCCGCCCTACGTTAGGTAGCAGATCTATTGCTCATATGCGAGATGTTCTTATCGCACTTAACCTCCACGTGTTGCCGAGAGTGGTATTCATGTTTACGGGGTATCTCGCCTTTTATAAATTAAGCGTTTTGGCAGCCTCTTAATAAAGTTTTAAGTTTGCGCTTGTCCTTTTGTGTTCTCTGTCCTCGTCTCTTTCTGCCACGCCTTTCATGTCAAGTAAATGTCAGAGCCCCCAGCCTAGAAAAAATAGGCATGATTTTTGAGCTCAAAAATTGATCTTAATTTCGACTAGTTCTTTATGGACGAGCGCAGTAATTTGGACATCGAGCCTATAATGACTCGGCCGGTGGAAAAATTTGTTTTGAATGAAAGAAATAATTCTACTTACGAATGCTAGAACAATATGGCGAACAATATTTAACGTAATGTTTTAGTAACGAACGATTTTGTTCCGATATTCTAGTTGTGGGCATCGATGTCATTGTCGACAACATTTCGTGCAGTGGTGTGGCTAATACGGAAAGAGGTTGGGTTTTCCGATTCTGACATTACTTTAAAGCACGGTTTTCCTTCGCCCTTATGCAAACTAAAGAAAACTAATATTCCTTGTAAGAACCCATAACTGCATTTCTTCTCTTAACCATCTTCTAAGCAAGAAGATTTGTCAAAGAGAAAGATGCCAGAAATGTTAAATTTGTATTTGTGCAGTTTTGGTTTTCAACGAGAAAAAAAAGGCAACAATCGCCTCTTTGATGTACAAGTAAAGTCCACTTTTCGTAAAACGAAATTAGTCGACGCAGAAAGCTGAGCTAGTTAGTGTGTGACCACGGACATAGAAGACAGGTCCTGTCGTCTCCTATGTCTGTGTCTGTGTAATATGCGCTTGTAGTTTTATTATTGAAAACTAAATCTCCTCAAGATTACCACGGAATGTGACTGCAGCCATGAAATAAGGAGACGCCTGCTTCTGGGAAAGAGAGCCATGGCTAGCCTTGACCGGCTAGTAAACAGCAGGGGCATTAATCTGCCAATCAAGATCCGTACAACTCGTGCTATGGTCTTTCCAGTTGTGATGTATAGATGCGAGAGTTGGACTGTGAAGAAGGCTGACCGCCGAAGAACTGACGCGTTTGACTTGTGGTGCTGGCGGAGACTCTTGAGAGTTCCTTGGACTGCCAGAAGATAAAATCAGTCGATATTGTCGACCATGGCTGCGGCAGCCGCCAATGTAGTGCCTGTCTAGGGCATCCCACCTAGTGCATAAACCTTTATGTAATATAATAAATGTTTTCACCACCACCACCATAAACCCTGACTGCTCATTGGAGGGTCAAATTGTAAAGTAAAGCTCAGCTACTTTGGTCATCTGATGAGAAGAGAGGAGTCGCTGGAGAAAGATTTGATGTTGGGAAAGGTTGAGGGTCTCCGGAGAAGGGGTAGGCAGCGAACGCGATGGTTAGATGGCATCCTCGACGCGCTGCAGATGATTTTGTGATGTTAGGAAGATAGTGAGAGACCGGAACGCGTGGCGTGATATGGTCCATAGGGTCACGAAGAGTCGGACACGACTGAACTGAACCTAATCTTGCCCAGATAGCATCGCACAGCCTATACCTTGACTAGAGCCGGTTCATCTCATAGTAACGATCTTTATCTCCGCTGAACTTGTGTGGGAAGAAAAGTGGCCAGACGAACTTTCTTCGCATGCGTCCGCAGCCGAGGCACTATTATAAGCTCTGGAGAAATACATAATGGGATGAGTTGCATAGAAGCCACGACTTTTTACAGACGTTAGAACCTTTTACATTTATGCATTGCATGACCGTATTTTAATGTAATTTTGAGCTGTGCATTTATGTAACATTTACGTTCATCGTTATGTTTATTACTTTGGTTATATTCCGCGTTGAACTGGGTTTGTTTCTTCACTGGTAGCGCAAATTATGTCACGCTTTCTGCAAAAATGGCCTTCACAAAGGTTTATAGAACACAAACTCATAATAACGCGACAGTGTAAATATGAGTTGGGTGTTGTGGCCTCTGCCACAGGATGTAACGCGAAAATCACAAGAAATAAAGAACCGAAGGTTCGCCGAAACCCACGTAGTCGAACGCGGTTCCTGCGTAGTGCAAGGTGAACACGCATCCACTCCACCACAGAACTTTTTTTTTTTTCTTTATTTCCTGGCACTCCACCGAACTGCATTGCTTCTCTCGGTATATATAAAAGTTGGCCTAATGCATGTATTGCCTAAGACTGTCAGCTAATATTCAGGTACGTCATTAGAAAGAAACTAAAGGTGTACCTCTCCAATATAATTGAAAGGCCACTAGTGCTCAATTCTGTGTTCAATTCTGCAGCTACGATTTCAGCTTACCTAAAGCATGAAGACAGCATATGCTATGCCTGAATTAGTCTTTTTGTGGCACAACAGAACAAAGTCATTTAAGCAATTGCACGTGCTTACTAAATTTACAGGAGTATTAAAAACAACTAAACTAGTCTTTCTATAAAATAAAGCAGCATACCTAAAGGAGTTGACAACAGTGTATTCTTTCCTTGAGAGGGATCATTATTTCAATCCCCAGATATAGACAACCTAGCATTTAACATCAAAGTACTGCCATTACCCACCCACCTTCTTCACGCATGTTACAACCTTGAAAATTGATCAAATCTGCTTTAATTTCCGACAAAAACAAATATGAGAAGCCTCTAATCGTAAGATACGTTTCTGTGATAAAAATAAAGCTGAGAGCTACCCAAATGTCCAGTTTTCGATTACGAAATCACAAGGATCTACGAGTACAGACCGAAAATTATTGCCGGCTATAACCGCCATGGACTGGGGCATATTGCTAGGTATTGTTCGGCAGAAGTTTGCGAGGAGTGCGGACGGCTGCACTCCAAAGACGCAGAATGCGAAAGAGTTATTCATCATCGCCTTCCAGAATCCGGGCCACATTTCAATCAATCTGCCTCTTTCACAAAATGTGACGCCCTCTGGGAGTGGTTGAAAATTTGTCTGCTACTGATTGAAAATGTCCTTGGCGGATGCAGCCGCCAGCGAAATGGCGGTATGGGTTATTGACAGCTACCGCCATCTACACCATGTGCCTTTCATAAATATTACTACGATGGCCCCTGACAAGCTGCGGTGGCGCCGAACGCGGAGGCCAAAAACTGTACACGCGCAGCTAGAGTTGGTGGTTTGTTGTCAACCGGGGAGAGGCGCACATGCGCACAGCGGTCTTGTGAAAAAGGCGGATTCGGCTTGTCCTAGTCATGCACCAAAAGAGCCTAAAGAAAATATGTGAGCCCTATTGCAGTTAAGGGAGAAGTGACATGGGCAGAAAAGGCGTGATAGAACGTGTCCACAGAAGCTGCGCTGCCCCCTGTCTACAAACAATAATTGGAAGAGTTGCGAAAAGAAAATTACCAACTTTGAGAAATGCTTGAAAAAGCTCTTGCAGAGCTACCACCGGGACAAGACATTAATGAATCTCAGACTCGGGGGCAACGTACTTGAGACACGCCCCTTGGGCGGAAGCAACGCGTGCGTTCGAAGGGCTGGTCAGGACAGTCGACCAGTCGTAAAGCAACTGAAAACTCCATAAAGCGCCACCACACCGAAACGCTACTGGCTCAAAAGACAAAGGCATATCTGGCTACAAAGGCACTTACCGCACAAGACTCGGCATATGCTGCAATGGTGAGCATCATGAGGCACGAGCGACACAATGAGACACAACGTCTAGAAAAGAGCCTGAGGGACGAGTTTCAGATGGTAACAAACGCGGTACAGACCAAAAATTGAAGGTATTTTAGAGTTGTACAAAAGTATCAACGGCAACACGGTGACCCAAAAAGACGTAAGCCTGCAGAAGCGCAATAAGAGCGAGACCAATATGCCTGCAAGAGAACTGCAGAATTTTCACGCAGACGGACCTACCCTAAGGGGACAAGTCAGTAAATTGAAGCCCCTGGTCGTCCTTCTGCAGTTAACAAGAGGATCTTTGCACCATTCGGGGTTACCGTACATTCCAGCAGCCTACCATATTTCATCACAACAGAGGAAACTAACATCCACAAAGTCGAGCTGCTGTCCTCGTTAGAAACGAATGTACAGCCGCCGAATAACAAATGAATGAAAAAGACTTCGTGTATTATACGCCCCTCACTGGCAGTCATAATACCGATTCACAGGAGCGGCTCGCCAAGGTCTTGGTCCTGGCAGGAAGCCTACCCATCTTGGTTGGTCAAGATGTCAATGCTAAACACCCGAACCAGGGCTGCGCCATAGCTGACCGAAGGAAACACATTTTGCTCGACACTGTTGTATCGGGCATGCGCTGTCTGCCTTATCGTGTCAGCGCAGTCTTATCAGTGCTACCGCCAACTGTACGCTTAGTACTGCTACTGCCCCGCCTCCCTCCATTGCCTATAAAAGGGCGTGCTAATAAACCCTTCTTGTTCTTCTTGTTCCTGCAACCATGTAGTTGCCTCTATCCTTAGTGCGACACACATCGCGATACATGGTGTCAGAAGTGGGATCCTGCGACAGCTATGGAACTTCTAAAGGCCCCGCCACCTTTGCAACTGACCGGCAACCTCTCTGAGAATTGGAAACGCTTCAAGCAGATTGTCCGGGGTTATCTGGTTCACGCTCGGACGAACCGCTGTCGTCGTCACTAGTGTCTGCTGCACTTTCCAGAAGTCGAGAAACTTGTGGACACTACTGCGAGGACAGCAATCGCTGCACTCATTGCCATGTTCGCGAGGTATGGCGTACCGCTTGAAGTGTGCACCGATAACGGGCCACAATTTGCCAGTCACGAGTTCGCAGCCTTTGCAAGAACATACGATTTCGCTCACGTCACATCCAGCCCCCGCTACCCGCAATCCAACGGACTTGCAGAGAAAGGTGTTCAGGTGGTAAAGCGGATCATGAAGAAATGTGAACATTCACAGGAAGACTTCTGGCTAGGTCTACTGGCCTACCGCAGTACGCCACTGGAGGACGGCCGATCACCTGGAGAACTTCTTCAGGGCAGGTGCTTGAGAGCTAATCTTCCAGATTTTGGCGCTGTGCAGACAACTGTGGTCAAGAAGCACCTTCAGAAGAGTGGCGGAAAGCCTCTGCCACCTTTAGCTGAAGGTTCTGTCGTGAGGATCCGCGACAAGACATGGTCAAAGAAAGGTACTGTAGTTGGCACTGCGGCTCCCAGGTCCTACAAAGTGCGAACAGAGGATCATCGGGTGTTCAGGCGCAACAGGCGGCATCTTCTGCAAACCCGTGAGAAGTGTGCAGCAGACACTAGTGACGACGACAGCGGTTCGTCCGAGCGTGAACCAGATAACCCCGGACAATCTGCTCGAAATATCTCGCCTGGTGCCACAATACGAACATCTGCTGACGCTCCTCGGCAACAGTCCGCCACCGACAGCCCGGTGCTCGGAGGCTCTGGAAACCATATTCCACTAGCTTTGCCTGGACCGACACCAGTTCCAAGGAGGTCGGCACGTACAGTGAAGCCACCGCAACGTCTTCAGTACGACGCTGCTTTTAATCAAATAGCTTGAACATTTGTTGTTTTCATTACCCCTCGGAGGATGTATCGGGCATGCGCTGTCTGCCTTATCGTGTCAGAGCAGTCTTATCAGTGCTACCGCCAACTGTACGCTTAGCACTGCTACTGCCCCGCCTCCCTCCATTGCCTATAAAAGGGCGTGCTAATAAACCCTTCTTGTTCTTCTTGTTCCTGCAACCATGTAGTTGCCTCTATCCTTAGTGCGACACACATCGCGATACAACTGTAGAAATGTCCGGTCTATACGTATACAATACCCCGAATATTCCAAACAGAGTAGGACTACACGCTCCACAACAAGATACG
This sequence comes from Amblyomma maculatum, assembly GCF_055883805.1. NCBI lineage: Eukaryota > Metazoa > Arthropoda > Arachnida > Ixodida > Ixodidae > Amblyomma > Amblyomma maculatum. Next base: position 124,191,545 of record NC_139346.1, read on the forward strand.
ACACCCGATTTGACGTGAGCCACACCAGCATTCATCAGACAATGATTGGTTGGTTGGTTTGTGGGGTTTACGTCACAAAGCAACTCAGGCTATGAGACGCTGTAGTGGAGGACTCCGGAAATTTCGACCACCTGGGGTTCTTTAACGTGCACTGACATCGCACAGCACACGGGCGCCTTGCTTTTCGCCTCCATCGAAAAGCTACCAGACGTCGACCAGACAGCATGGGGAAGCGAGCATTTGCCAATTTTGATCTCCCTTAACTGAAACGACATTTGACAAAAAAAGCAACCATTGTCATCGACTGCGAAAAGTTTTGGACAGCCAATTGCGGGAACTTCATAAAGTTCGCGCAATTTGATGTCGTGATTCCGGAGGCACGGCCCTGGGCCCGAGTTACAATAATATGTGACGACACTACCACACACATGAATAGGCACCTTGATAACTTCTGGCAAAAGCTCAAAATCCTTACGCAGCTGATATAAAGGAAAGCGCCAAAGGCGCCAGTGTTGTATCATAGACGAGTACCAATACCCGCTTGAAACAGATGCATGGCAGAGCACTTGTGCGACGCTCGGCCGTGAACTCGGCCTTAAAAAGCTGCAGGGAATTCTACACTGCTTGCGGGGGAAAACGAAAAGTGCACCACCGCTGGCAGAGCTGCTCCTGCACGATAACTCAGCCGCACGTCAGGGAAACGAGATCCACACGTTCAACCCGCATGCTCCTGAGATACCCACGCCACCATTGTCGACAATCACGATTGACAAAACAAATATGGACATGAAAAACCGTTTAGACTTGGCACGCTATTTACGGCACTAGCCAAATGCAGACCGAAATCGACCCCCTTACACGACGGAGTAACATGATAGGAGCTCAAAACCCTTAGCGACGAAGACCAACATCACCTTCTAACTAACATACACGATATACGCGAATCCGGACTTAAGCCAGACGCACTCTAACAGTCATTGATCTACCCCATACTGAAATGGGGGAATGACCGCACAAAGCAAGAGAGCCTACGGCCAATAGCTCTCACATCAAATATCTGCAAACTGATTGAGTGAAATATAGTCACAGGAATACAGCATTACATCGAATACGTAAAGTCTGGTTTGCACCCGCTCTGGCGCGATTCCGGGCGACTATGGGTAGAAATGATAGCCTTTGGCTGCTCCGCAGGGCTATCAAGCGAAGGTCTCGGAAGCAGACACCAGATTACATCCTCGCGGTTGATATGCTCAAAACATTTGACAATGTAAAACTAGAGGTAATACTAAAAGAATGAGCAAATAGATAACCCATCCAAAAAGCATAAAACTGGATATGCACCTTCCTTCAAAGCAGGCCTATTAGGCTCCATGGCAAAGCTTCAGGATGGAGCCTCAGAATTTATTACATGTTTGGGGGTGGACAAGGGCTCTATCCTTGGCCCTTTGCTATTCAACCTGGTCATGACCCGCGTAGGAGATCTATCCTTCGGCCCACTTCACCATCTACGCAGATGATGCCACCATATGGACACAAGCAGTGGATTACCCAAATGAAGAGAGCAAGCAGACCAAGCTGCAAGCAGCAATCTTCAGCCTTTGTCACAGCTTAGAAGCATTGAGACTACAGCTGCCGCCTGCAAAAGACACAACTCATATGCATGGATGGCAAGAATGCCACGACCACCAAAAACCAGAATACACTGCTTATTAGGGAAAACAGCATCACGTCTGCAAACAGGCAGACAAAAACATTTTTTAATTGGTTCACAGGAAGGGAAAGGCGCAGTATCTGTCACACTTGCTATGTGGACACCTGAACCGCGCCGTAAGGGAAGGGATGAAGGTGGGAGTGAAAGTGGAAAGAGAGAAGGGGAGCCGGAGTGGAGGGCTACGGATTAATTTCGACCACCTGGGGATCTTTACCGTGCGCTGACATTGCACAGCACACGGACGCCTCTTCGTTTCGCCTCCATCTAAACGCAGCCGCCGAGGTCGGGTTCGAACCCGGGAACTCCGGACAGTAGTCGGGCGTCTTACCACTGTACCACCCCGGCTTTTTTTGTCTTTATTGCCGACTTGGACATTCAAAACAAGACGATGAGCAATAAAACGTGCCAGCACACTTTCGCGTGACATGGCGGGTTAAAACTTTTTCAGTTTTACCAAATTGTCAAGCACATGAATTATTGTGGCTGCTCGGGGAGTGTCATATGCACTTCCCTGAACCGCACAACACTGTGTATGAAATGTTCTCGTACAGAAATAATGCTCCTGGGCCTCTACAGCTTATGGAAAACCAGAATGCAGTTTAACAATGCAGATATACAGTACCACCCCGGCGAGGCACAAAAATATTGGGATCACAGATTTTGTTGCAGCGTAAGTGGACTCCGATGTGGCATTTGATTCGCGGATTTCAAAGAAGTACAACGGAGCCTGGAAATAGTTGTGCCAAACACTGTCTTGAGCGGTTGCTGTCGGCAGCATTTTGTACGGGGCACCCGTGCATGCATTTTCTAATTGGGACCATGAAAGACATAGAAAAGCAACACAGGGCCACTCTTCGCACCATTACTGGGCTTCCTAAGCACACCAGGAATGAAGAACTGCTTAAGCTGGTCACCGTACCACTTATACGAGACATTATCAGACAGGCATTTTAAAATACGAATGCGATCGCGTCTAGAAAACACGACGCAACGGAAGCAGATCATGGCATGGGACAACCGAATCAACACTTCTCCGACGCCCCTGGGGACAGACGCTACACACTAGAAGCAGGCGCTTGTAATGGCACTAAGGCCACAACGACGTGATGGCTAGGCGCCTTTTAGAATAGAGAACGGCACTCACAAGACCTCTGAACACAGTAGGCTTCTACACGAACGCTACAATAAGAAATGAAAGGGAGTGTGCGAGCGCCCCAACACAATGGACAGCACACGTACCACCTACCTGGAGGAACAATTTTACACACCGATTTGCTTCCCATATGGGGAGCCGTAAACACTATTACGACAACTGGTGGTGGTGGTGGTGGTGGTAATGAAAGCATTAAATATCTGTACAGAGGTATATGCACAAGGCGGGATTCCTAGACAGGCACTCTATTGGCGTTTGCCGCAGCCCGGGCGCGCTGCGTTAAGACCTTCTGGGCCTCTAGGGTGCAGCAACGGGACAGGGTCGCCTCCCAGTTCTCTCGGGTGGGGTTGGGGATAGGGGGCAAAGATGGGATTTTCTGGCAGGCCCACACCATGTGGTAGGTGTCAGACACCTCCCTACATGCAAGCGCAGCCCCTCAAATTGTGGATCGAAATGTTTTAGAGTAGCCGGGCAGTAACAAGAAATAATTTCAATCGATACCGAATTTTAACCGACTCATACGCAGCGATTGCAGAGCTGGCGGCACTAACTACAGAAGTCGTAGTAGCCAACGGCTAAAGAAAAAGGTTAAAGCGAATGCTAGAAGTTGGAAAGGAAATCGAAAATATTTCGACAGCGATGTATACTGGCACAGCCGGGGGAAACCTAGCCGCGCACGCGGCTGCAGCGCAAGCGGGTGGGCTTGTTGGCAGGTACAAAGGCCACCACCCCAATTCCATGCCAAATATGACAGACTCAAATCCCTACCAAACAATGGTCATTAAGGCTCACCCAGCAGAGCGATGATGCACTATGTACGCACTAAAAGAAAACTAGACAGCAAAGTTAAGGTACATGAAGCAACACCAACGCCGATGTTTCACAGCACGAAAGTGCTCACTCCACCATAAGATATATTTCTCAATAAATTAATAACAAACATTAATACATACCGCACATACTTAAGTGGTTTCTCGCAGACACGAAACACTTTGACACAACATATGCACCCACTGTTAGGAACAGTATACAGCAGACCAATGACATGATATATTCCCATGCGCATAGTTGACACGAGGAAGAAACAAAATTACGCATATTCCACAGGACGACATTCCCACCCTAGCAGATTAGATGCTATCAAACACTGCAATACAATATTAAGCACATTCAGTTGCTACCTATGGCAGTGAGAGCGGCCTACTTCGAGTAGTGTGAGAGAGGTCGACTTACAGCGCGGAGATCGGCAGCATAGCAAGCAACAAGAAACAGCTTGAAGAACCACGAAGAAAAAAGAAGCTATAAATCCCATTCTTCCAACCCCCCTAAATACCCAAACAGAGGCCGAGAGCCATTTTTTCACTCAAATAAACGCTTTATTATTTCATTGATTCATTTTTGTTATTCAAGGCTCTTTTATCCTCTTTTCCTTGTAGATGGGAGCAGTAAGCAGTTATGGGTAACGGTCATGCTTTGTGTGGATGAGGAGAACATTCAGGGAGGAGAACGGTGGCAAAATTTGAAACTAATATAGGTGCGTCTGTATAAGGAAGTCTAATTTTAAGCGAAAAAATCAGCTTGAAGCGAAATGAGCTACTCAGTTTAAATTTGTATTTTATTTCTGTTTGCACAATCGAAAGTAGCTCAGCAGGAGTTAACGTTGTGGTAATTACTGCTCGTATCCTCTTATCATCTACACAAGTAGGAAAATTCTCGGCATTGCCTTAAGATGCATAGGTGTAGCGATACTTTAAATCTGTTAGTGGAAGCCTTTTCTAAGAGATAACCAGAGTAGATAGATGGCTAACTTCGTTCACGTTGGTTATGAAAAGTTACTGGAACACTTAGGCTTCGCTATAAGTAAAGACGCGAATGCATGGGCACACATGGCCTCATTGTTTCCCTCCCTGATGCTACTTTGATCACATCGTCTTCTTTGCTGGTTATTAAATGACTTTGACATTTCAGCTTGTTAGCTTTGGCTTTAAAGAACAACACTCCGCTTCAGCCTTGAGTTTGCTACAGTGAGTAGTTTGCTGAGTTCCTAGCTCAGCTTCCGTCTACACGTACGGCGCTTCGCTGCGGCTACTAACCTTTGTATCGTGGGCTCCCGCCCGCTTTAGCTCAACGCCCTTGCTGCCTCATACCGAGGGGGTTTTCCCACCTGACGAAGTCTCTCTAGTCGTCCAGCAGCAGCAGCAGCAGCAGCAGCAGCAGCAGCAGCAGCAGCAGCAGCAGCAGCAGCAGCAGCAGCAGCAGCAGCAGCAGCAGCAGCAGCAGCAGCAGCAGCAGCAGCAGCAGCAGCAGCAGCAGCAGCAGCAGCAGCAGCAGCAGCAGCAGCAGCAGCAGCAGCAGCAGCAGCAGCAGCAGCAGCAGCAGCAGCAGCAGCAGCAGCAGCAGCAGCAGCAGCAGCAGCAGCAGCAGCAGCAGCAGCAGCAGCAGCAGCAGCAGCAGCAGCAGCAGCAGCAGCAGCAGCAGCAGCAGCAGCAGCAGCAGCAGCAGCAGCAGCAGCAGCAGCAGCAGCAGCAGCAGCAGCAGCAGCAGCAGCAGCAGCAGCAGCAGCAGCAGCAGCAGCAGCAGCAGCAGCAGCAGCAGCAGCAGCAGCAGCAGCAGCAGCAGCAGCAGCAGCAGCAGCAGCAGCAGCAGCAGCAGCAGCAGCAGCAGCAGCAGCAGCAGCAGCAGCAGCAGCAGCAGCAGCAGCAGCAGCAGCAGCAGCAGCAGCAGCAGCAGCAGCAGCAGCAGCAGCAGCAGCAGCAGCAGCAGCAGCAGCAGCAGCAGCAGCAGCAGCAGCAGCAGCAGCAGCAGCAGCAGCAGCAGCAGCAGCAGCAGCAGCAGCAGCAGCAGCAGCAGCAGCAGCAGCAGCAGCAGCAGCAGCAGCAGCAGCAGCAGCAGCAGCAGCAGCAGCAGCAGCAGCAGCAGCAGCAGCAGCAGCAGCAGCAGCAGCAGCAGCAGCAGCAGCAGCAGCAGCAGCAGCAGCAGCAGCAGCAGCAGCAGCAGCAGCAGCAGCAGCAGCAGCAGCAGCAGCAGCAGCAGCAGCAGCAGCAGCAGCAGCAGCAGCAGCAGCAGCAGCAGCAGCAGCAGCAGCAGCAGCAGCAGCAGCAGCAGCAGCAGCAGCAGCAGCAGCAGCAGCAGCAGCAGCAGCAGCAGCAGCAGCAGCAGCAGCAGCAGCAGCAGCAGCAGCAGCAGCAGCAGCAGCAGCAGCAGCAGCAGCAGCAGCAGCAGCAGCAGCAGCAGCAGCAGCAGCAGCAGCAGCAGCAGCAGCAGCAGCAGCAGCAGCAGCAGCAGCAGCAGCAGCAGCAGCAGCAGCAGCAGCAGCAGCAGCAGCAGCAGCAGCAGCAGCAGCAGCAGCAGCAGCAGCAGCAGCAGCAGCAGCAGCAGCAGCAGCAGCAGCAGCAGCAGCAGCAGCAGCAGCAGCAGCAGCAGCAGCAGCAGCAGCAGCAGCAGCAGCAGCAGCAGCAGCAGCAGCAGCAGCAGCAGCAGCAGCAGCAGCAGCAGCAGCAGCAGCAGCAGCAGCAGCAGCAGCAGCAGCAGCAGCAGCAGCAGCAGCAGCAGCAGCAGCAGCAGCAGCAGCAGCAGCAGCAGCAGCAGCAGCAGCAGCAGCAGCAGCAGCAGCAGCAGCAGCAGCAGCAGCAGCAGCAGCAGCAGCAGCAGCAGCAGCAGCAGCAGCAGCAGCAGCAGCAGCAGCAGCAGCAGCAGCAGCAGCAGCAGCAGCAGCAGCAGCAGCAGCAGCAGCAGCAGCAGCAGCAGCAGCAGCAGCAGCAGCAGCAGCAGCAGCAGCAGCAGCAGCAGCAGCAGCAGCAGCAGCAGCAGCAGCAGCAGCAGCAGCAGCAGCAGCAGCAGCAGCAGCAGCAGCAGCAGCAGCAGCAGCAGCAGCAGCAGCAGCAGCAGCAGCAGCAGCAGCAGCAGCAGCAGCAGCAGCAGCAGCAGCAGCAGCAGCAGCAGCAGCAGCAGCAGCAGCAGCAGCAGCAGCAGCAGCAGCAGCAGCAGCAGCAGCAGCAGCAGCAGCAGCAGCAGCAGCAGCAGCAGCAGCAGCAGCAGCAGCAGCAGCAGCAGCAGCAGCAGCAGCAGCAGCAGCAGCAGCAGCAGCAGCAGCAGCAGCAGCAGCAGCAGCAGCAGCAGCAGCAGCAGCAGCAGCAGCAGCAGCAGCAGCAGCAGCAGCAGCAGCAGCAGCAGCAGCAGCAGCAGCAGCAGCAGCAGCAGCAGCAGCAGCAGCAGCAGCAGCAGCAGCAGCAGCAGCAGCAGCAGCAGCAGCAGCAGCAGCAGCAGCAGCAGCAGCAGCAGCAGCAGCAGCAGCAGCAGCAGCAGCAGCAGCAGCAGCAGCAGCAGCAGCAGCAGCAGCAGCAGCAGCAGCAGCAGCAGCAGCAGCAGCAGCAGCAGCAGCAGCAGCAGCAGCAGCAGCAGCAGCAGCAGCAGCAGCAGCAGCAGCAGCAGCAGCAGCAGCAGCAGCAGCAGCAGCAGCAGCAGCAGCAGCAGCAGCAGCAGCAGCAGCAGCAGCAGCAGCAGCAGCAGCAGCAGCAGCAGCAGCAGCAGCAGCAGCAGCAGCAGCAGCAGCAGCAGCAGCAGCAGCAGCAGCAGCAGCAGCAGCAGCAGCAGCAGCAGCAGCAGCAGCAGCAGCAGCAGCAGCAGCAGCAGCAGCAGCAGCAGCAGCAGCAGCAGCAGCAGCAGCAGCAGCAGCAGCAGCAGCAGCAGCAGCAGCAGCAGCAGCAGCAGCAGCAGCAGCAGCAGCAGCAGCAGCAGCAGCAGCAGCAGCAGCAGCAGCAGCAGCAGCAGCAGCAGCAGCAGCAGCAGCAGCAGCAGCAGCAGCAGCAGCAGCAGCAGCAGCAGCAGCAGCAGCAGCAGCAGCAGCAGCAGCAGCAGCAGCAGCAGCAGCAGCAGCAGCAGCAGCAGCAGCAGCAGCAGCAGCAGCAGCAGCAGCAGCAGCAGCAGCAGCAGCAGCAGCAGCAGCAGCAGCAGCAGCAGCAGCAGCAGCAGCAGCAGCAGCAGCAGCAGCAGCAGCAGCAGCAGCAGCAGCAGCAGCAGCAGCAGCAGCAGCAGCAGCAGCAGCAGCAGCAGCAGCAGCAGCAGCAGCAGCAGCAGCAGCAGCAGCAGCAGCAGCAGCAGCAGCAGCAGCAGCAGCAGCAGCAGCAGCAGCAGCAGCAGCAGCAGCAGCAGCAGCAGCAGCAGCAGCAGCAGCAGCAGCAGCAGCAGCAGCAGCAGCAGCAGCAGCAGCAGCAGCAGCAGCAGCAGCAGCAGCAGCAGCAGCAGCAGCAGCAGCAGCAGCAGCAGCAGCAGCAGCAGCAGCAGCAGCAGCAGCAGCAGACGAGATCACAACCCAAGCAAGGCACTGTCACGTGTTAAAAAACAGCGACGCACACACCAGATGATTTTCATACAGCAGGTAGGTTTCGTTCACTGAATACCAATCACTACCAATCACTACTTATTAATCAGTTGGTCAACCAATCATACAAACCAGCACGCTCAATCGATCAATAAAAACTAAGTATGTAATATACACACCATTGAAGTACGTATATCATCTTCAAGGCACTTTACACTTGATACGCAGCTTGATGATGATGCACTGGGACGTAGTGGCAACTTGCTGCAAACTTGCTGCGGCTAGAAATTGACTCATCATTGAAATCTTCCTTTCAAACTGTGGTATGACAGCGGCTTTTCGTCGCAACGGCAGCAGTACGTTTCGCAGAATGTTGGAGTAAAAGAAACACCGAATATGAGGAGGAAACAACGTCCGTGTAAACTATGTGAGCTATATTTTTAGTCAAGAACGTCAATCGCCCTTTTTTAATGATTTCTAATTTATATTAGTAAACTCACAGGCACGCCGCCGCCAGTACAAAGCTTCTTAAGATGCGCGCATAAATTGCGTAACAGTATTGTTGGGATAATTCCGCTCTAAAGATTAATTTTACTCACGAACAAAAAAGATGTCACGTTTGCGGAACATCTTTGATCTGCACAATTATCGCACGGATGACATGTTCCTGCTCATGAAAACGAGCATCATAGATGATGGATGCCATTCAGCCGACTGTCCTTGAAGATAAAGACAATGTGCCAGTTTTTATTTTCTTCTCCATCATACACCGAAGCTACAAAATTTCAAAGTAATATTTCGCCACAGCAGCCAAAATTATTTGTATTGTTCGAACAGTGATTTGAAGCGTTGACATTGGCTGTCTCGGTAGCCTCTTGTCTCGTTGAATTGTCCTTGGTTCATTACGATGACCGCTGGGGAGTGCCTAGAGTATGTGGGCCATTCCTTGCCATTGGGCATCTCAGGAACTCTGTGACAAGAGAGCGAGTGCCTCGAGTTAGGAGCGTACAAAAATGTATAGGTTGAAAGTCAGAATCCGCAGTTTACAGCGTTTCCATTAAGTTTAAACACTGTAATTTCGTTGCCATGATGCGATCTTCTACGAGACTTTTTCCATTCGAGGAAATAGTTTTAGTTATGTATACAACTCTTGGAGAGGTTTATTATTCCCCATATAAGAAGGTAATTAAGCGACTAAGAAGAAGAATGCTAACTAAATTGAAGACACCAAAATTGCACCTAGCAGTATCCAATTTCGTGTCGTACCAGGTGTATCACGGCAGCCAGGCACTAACTGTACGGAACTATTCCTTTTTTTTTTTAACACCCCGCCGGGGTGGCGCAGTGGTTACGACGCTCGACTACTGTTCCCAAGGACGCGGGATCGAATCCCGGCCTCGGCGGCAGCTTTTCGGTGGAGGCGAAAAGCAAGGCGTCCGTGTGCTGTGCGATGTCAGTGCACGTTAAAGAACCCCAGGTGGTCGAAATTTTCGGAGTCCTCCACTACGGCGTCTCTCATAGCCTGAGTTGCTTTGGGACGTTAAACCCCGCAAACCAACCAACCAACCTTTTTTTAACGATGGTTTTCAGAGTGCATTAATTCTGTCATCCTTTTATCTCATCAAAAGGCAAATAATATCAACAAGTAATAGGAACAAATAACTGTCAGTATGCCTAACATATTATTTTTTTAAAAAAGCCCCAGGTTGCGTTCTGTGACCTCCAGCTGAAAATGAGTAATATAAAAATCAGTTTAAAATAAATAAAAACGCTGCTCTGATCAATGCAGTGGGTACAAAATATAGTTCTATCTTCCTAGCGCAACCTTGTTGGTCGTTTGCAGCGACGGAAATCATTGAATTCCTTCGTGAAGTAGGCTCCATTTGGCGTCGTTTTTTTCTCTCTGGCCGTTGCTGTGATAGTGCTATAAGTGCAGCCTGGATGCGTGTTGCCATTCGTCGAAAACTCGTCACCCTTTTCGAGTTTCCCGACCTCGTGCCCATACTACCACTTTTGCCGCACCATTCTTCACCCGTACTGCAGTGAACTGGAACGACCTATCTACCGACATCGCAGCCATCACGAGTGCATCTAACATTTCTAATAATGTTAACACTTGCTCACTAAATATATGCTAGGTTTGATGGCATAGGTTTTATGGCAGGAAAGCAACTGGGGCTATGATGCGCCAAACACAAGGTTAGATTATGATACGTGAGATGCCTAGAGTTATGACACTCATATTTGATTCAAAACATTGGCCTTCTTAAGAAACGTACAAACGATAGAAAATTCGACGAATGCTTATCGGCCTGGAATTAAAGCAGGATGAAATAAATAAGGTGATCATAAAATATGGTAAAACATCTTTTTCCAAAATCCTCAAGTCGCGGGAATGAGATTAGAATGTGATTGATGGTACGCTCATCCCCACACAATTCACGCAGTGACTTGTCTTTTTTTTTTTGTCAAGAGAAAATTGTGTGATGTGTATGTGTACTATGCGTAGACGAGATAAAACGTTCTTTGTGTCGTCATAATTACTATTCGCCTAAAAGGGCTTTAGAGAATGCAGTTTGTTTTATTTCGCAGGCAGCTTTCCACCTGGCTTTTAATGTATTTCGCACTGATTTTATTTGCATGGATCTTGTTATTAAAGAATAAACCACAACAAAAAGCAATCAATAAAACCACATGTTTTGTTGGTTATACAATTCAGTACATAAACTCAAATGCATTCGCAATAAAAAAGTTTGCTGGCTAAAAAATTTCTTGCAGTAATCCGCTGATCTTGCCATTTGTGTTCGCCAAGTCATCTTTAGCGCAAATGACGAAAATATGACCAAAATGAATAAGAGCTCATTTAAACTCGCAATTCCCATCGCCTCTATTCCGAAATGGATTAGCACTACTTATCTCAGCCCTAAAACATACGTTCAAATCCTGTTAGTGAAGTCTTTTAATTACTTTAAAATGCACAACATTTAAATAAAGCATTAACATCTTTCCCTGTGTGTGCACCCCTTTACACTGCATGGCACGTGGCAAGTGCCACTTAGTAACGCTGTGTGATGGTCATGGGTAGCGCATGACAAATGGCGAGCGACACTCGATTAAGAGGAAATGAGCGAAATTTTTTAGGACGTTTCACGAAAGGTAATTACATTTCCAAACTTCTTTACAGTAGCTTCACTAACCAATTTCCACATTTCCTTTAAATGAACCTCCATAGATTTTTGACCTTAGCGAGTCCTCGCAGAAAAAAAAAACACTCGCCGCCAGTGGGCTTTCCACCGAGAATGAGATGAAAACCAAAGCATAAGAATATTAATAATAATAATTGTTTCACAGGAAGCAAAAGGCGCGGTATCAGTCACACGTGCTCTGTGGACCCCTTAACCGCGCCGCAAGGGAAGGGAGGAAGGTGGGAGTGAAAGTGGACAAAGAGAAAGGGGAGCCGTAATGGAGGTTTAGTGAGTAATTTCGACCATCTGGACACCTTTAACGTGCACTGAAATCGCGCAGCACACGGACGCCACTTCCATCGAAACTCAGCCGCCGTGGTCGGGTTCGAACCCAGGAACTCCGGCACAGTAGTCGGGCGTTTTACCACTGCACTACCCCGGCGAGGCAAAATAATTTTTCATAAGTTCTTTTATTCTTCATTAACTGTTTTCGCACGAATACTGCAGTTTTTAAATCAGTTTATTAATATTGATTGGTTCACAGGAAAGGGAAGGGGCAGTATCTGTTACACTTGTTCTGCGGACACCTGATTCGCGCCGGGGAGGGAGGAAAGTGCGAGCGAAAGTGGAAAGCGAGGAAGAGGACTCGTAGTGGAGGGCACCCGAGTAATTTCGACCACCTGGAGTTCCTGGCTCTACGTACGGGGCTCGGACGGTAGGCCAACGCCGCTTGCGGCGGGGGCCAGCCTGTCACAGTTTTATCTGTTGTAGGCTGCCATTGCACCCGTGGACGACGACAGCTGTTGTGGCCGCGCGCCTTTCTCTCTATTTCTTCGCCCCACAATTTCTTCACTATTTACTCTTCTCTCCGCATTAGGCAGCGGAGATGGCTTAGTTACAGAGCCAGTAGCAGGCCCGTGCATTTTCTTTTCCTTCTTCCTACATCCACAACAACAACCTCTGCTGACTCGTGCAGACAGAAAAGAAAATAAAGAAAAAGATGGGAGAGAAAGACGCCCGCCGCAACAACCGTCGTCCACCACCGAAGCGGTGGCGGCTGCAATGACGGCCTACAGCAGATTAAATTCGGTGACAGGCTAGCCCCCTCCCCCCCTGCAAGCGGCGGCGACCTACCCATCCCAGCTACCCTCACCCGGCAGCGGAGGTGGCTCAGCTACAGAGCCAGTAGCAGATCCGTGCATTTTCTTTCCTTCTTCCAAGATTGATTTACAGGAACGGAAATGCGCGGTAATTGTCTCATTTGTTTTCTGTGGACACCTCTTTCGCGCCGTAGGGGAAGGAAGGAAGGTGGGAGTAAAAGTGGAAAGAGAGAGAGAATAGCCGTAGTGGAGGGCTACGGAGTAATTTCTACCACCTAGGGATCTATAACGTGCGCTGACATCGCATAGCACACGGACGCCTCTTTGTTTTGCCTCCATCGAAACGCAGCCGCTGAGGTCGGGTTCGAACCAGGGTACTCCGGCACAGTAGTCGGGCGCCGTACCCCTGCACCACCCCGGTGGGGCTTACTTCTTCCTAGAGCGGGCCACAACAACAACAACCGCTTTCATATGGACAACCGCTGTCATATGGCGATATTTAGCGACGCGGGGGGTAGTGAAGGGTGGCTGTTCCTGGCCCTACGGGGGCTGGGAGGGTAGGTCAACGCCGCTCGCGGCGGGGGCTAGCCAGCCACCAAATTTTATTTCTTGTAGGTCGTCATTGTACCCGCCACTGCTTGGGTGGTGGACGACCGCTGTAGTAGTGGCGCGCATCTTTCTCTCCCATTCTTTTTCCTTTCTTCTCTATTTTCTCTTGTGTTCGCACGAGGCAGCGGATGCCAGTGAACGTTAAAGATCGCCAGATGGTCGAAATTACTCCGTAGCCCTCCACTACGGCTCGTCTTTCTCTCTTTCCACTTGCCCTCCCACCTCCTTCTCTTCCCTTACGAAGCCGTTGAGATGTCCACAGAAAACAGTCAGTTACCGCGCCTCTCCCTTCCTATCAATCAATCCAATCGGGCAGCCGAGGTGGGGACTATCTAAAGCGGTTCATTTCCCTCCAGGCAGCGGAGGTGGCTCAGCTATGAAGCCAGTAGCAGGCCCGTGCATTTCCTTTTCCTTCTTCCCACAGCCACAACAACAACAGCAACAACAACGCTGACATCGCACAACACATGGACGCCTCTTCGTTTCGCCTCCATCAAAGCGCAGCCGCCGGCGATAGAGATCGAACAAGAGAACTCCGGCACAGGAGTCGAACGTCTTACCACTGTACCACTATGGCAGGGCAAGTACTGTTTTATTGCAAAAGCAATACTGCTAGCATTTTTCTGCCGTCGGTAGAGGTCGTTCCTTCGCTCCGGAGCAGCTGCGACGCACGACCACGTGACAGCGTGACGTTACGACCAGAGGAGATCAGGGGCCCCAACTCGTCTCTGTTGCGGCGATCTCCCCTGATGGGGCTGTGGCAGGTGGGTCACCGCCGCTTGCGGCGGGGCTTGCCTGCCACCGAATTTTTATCTGTTGTAGGCTGTCATTGCACCCACCATCACTTCGGTGGTGGACGACGGCTGTTGTTGCGGCGCGCGTCTTTCTCTCCCTCTTCCTTTTCTTGCTTCACTATTTCTCTTCTGTCTGCACGAGGCAGCAGAGGGCCCCGCCGGAGTGGTGCAGTGGTAAGACGCCCGACTACTGCGCCGGAGTTCCCGGGTTCGAACCCGACCTCGGCGGCTGCGCTTCGATGGAGCCGAAATGAAGAGGCGTCGTGTGCTGTACGATGTCAGCGCACGTTAAAGATCCCCAGGTGGTCAAAATTACTCCGTAGCCCTCCACTACGGCTCCTTTTTCTCTCTTTCCACTTTCACTCCCACCTTCCTCTCTTCCGTTATGGCGTGGTTGAGGTGTGTACATAAAACAAGTGAGACAGTTACCGCGCCTTTCCCTTCCTATAAATAAACCAGTGTTTTTATAAATCAGGCAGCGGAGGTGGCTCAGCTACAGAGCTGGTAGCAGGCCCGTGCATTTTCCTTTCCTTCTTTCTACAGCCACGACAACGGCCGTAGTCGTTCCTTTGCTCGGTGCGGCGGCTACCACGTGACAACGTGACGTCTCCACCAGAGGACAGCAGGGACCCCAACCAACGTTATAGGAGGCGTTGCCCCAACTCGTCTCTTCGGCCGTAATCGCTCCTTCGCTCGGCGCACCAGCTACCACGTGACGGCCTCCAAGGCCCGCCGCGTGAGGGCGCTCGCTAGGAAAGGATAAACGCGCTCCGCGCGCTCCACTTAGTCATGTCTGAGGAGTTGCATATGGCGTCGCTGGAGCGACGTGCTGCGCGCAAACACCGGCGCCGTACCGAGGAGAAAGCGGTGGGGTAGCAGTCTAGACTTGGTGATGTATAGACATTCGGTCGACTATGTAATTACCAGTGTTCAGACCAAGAGTCACTACTTTACGGACCACCAAAGCGTGTTTATTGGAATAAGCAAACAGTACAAACCATGTTCTGTTCAGAGTAAATCCTTTAGTTGCACAAAAGGCGAAGCCATGCCAAACCACCAGCAGAGCCAAGCGCGGCCAGGGAGGTATTGCTTTCGCAATCACTTAGGCTTAACCAGAGCTAAGCCACAGCTAATTTTTTCGAGAAGAAAAAAAGAGGCCTTGGTAACGTAGCGTTGACGTATCGCCGTAAAGGATTTTCAATTAAACGAAATCATCAAGCAGCTCAGGTAATGGAGGCCCAGGCACAGCTCTGTAAACCTCCTTCATTTCTGCACAGCCAATTTCTTTATTTGTCAGACTATCAAGCTTTCGCATAGGTCTATTAAGTTAAAGTCGTCATCTCTTGAAGTTGCGCCAAGAAAACGGGAAGGGTGGGGGGGGGGGTGGTAATTATTTCGAATGGTGCGGCAAGATGCGGACAAAAACCTTGTACCACGCTCGAGCTAGCTCTAGCACACCCGGTTTTTCTACTCCGATGATAGGTGCTTCTGACAAAGCCGAGATGTAGCGCAGCCTACACGCGTCTGAAAAAGTAGTGAGTGGGTCAACCTGCACTCTAAGCTAGGCTCAGTCGGGTTGCCTGATTCAGAGTTTCGCCGTGATCGATAATGACTGGATACAAAGAACCCTCTCTCAAAGCTTTGCACAGAAATCTACAAGAATGCCAGCGAAAACTTGATACAAGCTTAGGCTGGCACGCTTTGCGCAGCCACGTCAATTCACATAGAGCATGTCGCACCAACGTGGCCAAATTTTGGCGTCGCTGCTGGTCTTGTTGCTTCCGGCGCAAAACGTTAAATGAGAGGGCTGTTTATATAGAGTCATTGTCGATCACGGCGAAACTCTGCATCAGATAACCCGACTAGTCCTGGGTTAGCGTGCAGGTTAACCCTGCGTGAACCATTACTTAGTGCTACTAAACCATATTCCTTACTTAGCTATCCTAAAACATCTGAAATTCTTTTTAGAAGGGAATTAGCTATTAGGAACAATTCGGCAGCAAATCAGCAAATAGAAAAAAGCCCTAAATGATGTTTCAAATGTGACTATAGAGATTTTGTTGCTAAGTGGCTAATTAGCGAGTAAGCGTTTGAGTACGCGTCAAACTGTTAATAATGCATCGTATGGGCAGTCTTGACATTTCACTATGCCAATTTTTGAGTTCCCGGCTTGCTTGCATGGTATGCTTGGCCACACATGTGCACTCGTTTACGAAGCTACGCACGCACTCACAGTTATGCACACACGGACGCGAACACATGCATACCATTTGATACAGAGCGTTGAGAAAATATTAGTAACAATTGAAAGAAATCACAAAAGATAACTCGAAGGCTACCGAACACGACTTGTGACAATACGTTATTTGCCACACCACTCCAGAAAGACTCCTAAACGTAAAAATTCTAGATTTGGTTTGCTTGCACGACATAAAGCATCACATTGCTGTATATACAAAGCAATGGGATATGCCTAAGGTACGATAGTCCGGATTGCTGCTAATTACGGTTTTGCATTTAGTCAGGGAAGCGCTGAGTATTCAGAAAATTATTTTGCGATAAAAGCATAGGCAGGCAACATTATATGTTGCGGACAGGTTTCAGAAGGCATAGGGTAAACATATTATGAAACCATTTTTGACCTCTGCTTTTTTACCAAGCTTTTGTATAGAGCGTAATCCAGGCCTCTTCAATTTTCTAGTTTAGTTTTGACATTTGTTTTTCGCAAATATACAATATGGTTTTGTTAGGTGTTTAGGTGTAAACACCTCATAAATATGTAGCATACCAGGAACGCTGTCGTGCAGTACTCCTTTAGTTTCGCCCACTTGAGTTTCCTTAATGTCTAATAAAAAAAAACCGCACGCTGTACGCGCGCGATGAACATTGCTTTCTTTCAAGTGCTGCACAGTGACATCGAATGATCTGATATTTTTGCTTCGGACTTGACCGCCCTGATGTAACTGCGGCAGGAGAATGCTAAACGAGAGAGACTTAATAAACCTTTGATTTAATTGATAAATTCTGAGATAACCATTTGGCGCTCTAATGTGCGTTCTAATGTGAAAATCTTAAATTTGTGATCAATACTTTGTCAACAGATTTCATAATTGTGTGAAGGCCGAAAAATCTTAAATTTGTCATCAGTACATTGTCAACAGATGTTATAATTTTAAGAAAAAGGGCATGAATGCCTGAAATTGTTTTCGTTATCACTTAAAAAAATGCAAACTTGTGGCTTGGAAATGCATAACTGGCTCAAATAGTGAGCCATATTTCACATTCTGCAATAAATATTGGTAGGAGTGAAGTAGTACTAGCCCGGCCGAATTAATATTATTATTCTTGCTTATCGACACTGCGACAGGAATTCCGCTCTTTTAATAAACAGTTCACAGTTGGCTGCTCACCTGCTTTCTAATCAATGTGCTAGTATGCAAAATTTACACATCGAGGGGTAAAATAAGGTTATATTAGGAATAACCATCAACCAGTCATTCAGAATGAGAAACTTTGCAGACCATGGTGAACTACGCATCCTTTAGCGATTTGATTGTTATGTTGTTAGCTCCGGCCAAATAGGTATATTAAATTTTTTAAATTGGCTGTCTTCCCATCTTAGAATGAAATATACAGGAATCTTTATGGCTGTAAAACGCATTCATTCCACGCATCCATATCTTTAAAAAACGCTACGTGAAAGCTTCCGGAGAAGTGCGCATCTTTAAATCTCGTTGGGCCACGCCTCGGGAATGAAAGGAAGTAAATTAAGTGCTTGCGAAAAAGCTCACCCGCTCTCGGCAAAGGTGGCCAAGACCCGCACGAAGGCCTCGCTCATGACGCCGTCTGGTGAGCCGGGCTGTTGTGAATACACGTGTCCAAATGAATATGGCAATTCAGAGGTGTGGGGCGCACCCACCCAGCTTGGGTATGGTGCCGTCGTTGACTTATGACTGAACACGTACACAAACACATTGCTGCCCCTGTCGCTATGTTTCTCGGCGAGGAATCGCATAGGGCAGTTGAACATCCGGTCTGAAACGTAGTCGATATACTGTCGTCTCAGAGCTGGGCCGTCATTTTTTGAAGCGTCTGCAGCGTACTTGAGTTCAATGTCCGGTGCGGCGACCTTCAACCACATCGAGACGGTAGCGCTGAAAGTGTCGGCGAGCCCTTCTGATGCTTCAAGATCTTCAACCAGAAGCTCTGGTTTCGCATAGCTTAAGAACGCACTAGCCGCTTCGTCCGATGTCACGCCTACTAGTATATCAGTCGCTCCAAACAAACCTCGGCTCACGGAGGTCAGCGGCATCTGGGGCATGAATGAATCACCATAAGTGGGAAAAAAGGAAGATACTTGGGGAATGGTGCTTTTTGAGGCAGCGCTAATCAGATTGTCAAGGGGCTTGCTCCTCAGGCAGCCAATGATTTCCGTGGCGTTAGAAGAAAAGTTTAAACTCCCTCCTTTCAAGCAGCCGACGATATCGGCCAATTTCTCACCTTTAGCCATGCTTTCGTAGACCGTGTCCAAAACATCTATGCTGCACATACTGCCACTCATCAAGACCGCCCTTCTGAAAAGGCCCTTGCTCATCGGTGAGAGGACATGCGCGTGAGCGGACGCACCCCCGGAACTTTCGCCGAACAATGTGACTCGCTCTGGATCTCCTCCGAATGATCTAATGTTTCGCTGCACCCATTGAAGGGCTTGCAGCTGGTCCAGAAGACCCACATTTCCGGGCGCCTCGGGAGAGCCGACACTCATGAAACCCAGTACTCCGAGCCGGTAGTTCATCGAAACGACCAGCACATCCGCCATGGCGGCGATCGTTGCGCCACTGTAGTTCTCTTGACTGGCGCTGCCAAAACTGTATCCTCCTCCATGGATCCAGACAAGCACCGGACGACTAGAGCCGGGTGGCATGCGGCGCGCAGGGACCCACACGTTGAGCCGCAGGCAGTCGTCGGTGTAGCTAATACCAGCCATATTAAGCCCGGCTCTGCTACCCTGGAGAGCAATAAATGAACGATTCACCATAATTATCAATCAAACTGGTGCAACTCTTGAAAAATAATGTTCATATCAGAAGGGATTGGACCCCAAACATAATTCAGATTTGTGTATTTTAACTGGTGCCTGCGAAACATCACCTATAAACAGTTTTTGTGAATAAATAAACCAGACGTCTCTTGACGACACAAGAACCATGCTCCAGAGTTAACGCATTCTAATGTCTTTTCGCTGCTAAAACATATCTGCTGTCCACATTTATAATGTGCCCATTCTAAACACTGTTTAGCAGCAAACCTGAAAGAATCAGGCCCCTGCTGCTTCGCGTTGAAAGGAAATGCCCAGAATTAAACATATTGGATACACTTCCCCATATTGCCCGAAGTCTGGAATCATTGCCACTTTGGCATAGTTTACCCTATTTATGCGACCTTACACTAACACAGTTTCACAAAAATCAAACTTCACACGAATACATATTATGAGAGTTCCTAACCTAAGAAAATTATATTGTTCATTGAGCATTTTCTGCCGAACGCTCCAAAACAACTTGCTATGTTTGCAATGGGACAGCAGAAAACATTCGCGGGAAAAAAGTTACGTTGCCTATAATGTGCATCAGTGTTTACTGCCGAATGTTGGGACATCTGCTTAACTGTACAAATTATTAAAAGGGAATAGTGAAAATAGAATAATCTACGCCGACTCCCTGAGTGTGATTACGGCGCTACACTCCAAAAATGCAGCAGAACCTTTAATGGGAATTATTATTCACTTCATAACCACAGCCGAAACACGAGGCCACAAAATTAATCCTGATGTTTGCCCAGCCATGTTGAAATGAAAGGTTACGAGACAACTGGTGCATGTGCAGCAGCTGCCCGAAATACAAAAAGAGGTAAAGGGAAATGTACTGCATAAATATTTCATGAACTCATTAAAAAGAGAACTCAGAGAAATATGGCAGGCGTTCTACAAAAACCACATGTCGTAACATCAGTAATAAATTTATGGAAATCATGCTATTGTCAGAAACACTTCAGCGAAGTGACGTATCGCCGCAACGGGCACACATGTGACACAGAATTTTATTCTTAAATGTGATGACAAACCACCCTTCTAAAGTGGCGGAAAGGAGCTCACCATTACTCAAATTTGTTCTCATGTAGAAAACTCGCAAAAATAAGAAAGCTCCCTTTACACATTTTTACACCGAACATATACTGCTCCATCCAACTTCGCTTCTAAGGGAGAATTCATTTCTCGATGTACCTTGTGTTTTAATATATTTGGAGAAACAGTACATAAGTATTTAGCGCATAAAAGCCTGAGTTCTTTTTTTATGCGCTATAAAGCCAAACACATCCACAACCACAATATTTGTAAATTGTGTGCAAAAGTTTCTTGCATATTTAAAAAAATATTTTCTATACTTTGATTTTGTCTCCTAAATCAATATTGCAGTGTGCACATATATAGGAATTATGAAAATGCAAGGAAGTTCTGCGGATTTTTAAAGGACACAGCGTTTAACGTTGAGCAGGCAGAGGAAAAATGATGGACGTAGGCCATATTCGGAGGCAAAGGCAGTGGAGGCGATGTTCTAACTGTCCGTACAAAATGTCTGTTGGTGCAATTGTTAACCTCAAATGCACGATAGGAGAGGCGGCAAAGGCGAGCATAGTTTTGAATGCGCAGTCTACTAAACGTATAGAGCTGTTCCAAGTTATGAAGTAGCCCGTGCTTTTGCATGTCTGATTATGAGCATGGATGGCTCCCTCGCAATATGATTTTTGTTAAAGTTAGAAAGGTGCCCGAATCAGGTTGTACTTGCGGCATGTTGCTGATCAGGCGCTTGCTTTTCGGCTGCCAAATAAGAACTGCTGTGCAGGCTCTTGCCTGGCCAGAACGAAGTGATTCTGTCTGTGTAGTACGCTGTATTGGGCGCAATATTCAGGTGAAGGTGTTCGAAGGAATTAAGTCTACCTTATATACATCTCTCGCATACCTGTTTAGTTAGCTTTTTCGTGCTGCGATTTGCCCTATCCGTGAGGTCGCTAACGACAAAAAAAATGTGCGAAAAGTGCTCATTGCTTGGAGGGAACCGTAAAAACATAATATCTTGGTAACGTAACAGAACTGTAGATGTATTATTTAGTAATACTTTATATGCACTATTAGTATATTATGCTGTATTAATTTGAAATTGTCTTCAAAATAACAAAAAGGAAATCCGATGGCCGTCGGTGTACTATCTGAAGCCGAACTGGTTTCCTACTGGATTTAACTGCTCTTCTACGAGGTTTACCGGCTACACTTAACACCAAGAAAAATTGACCCTTTTCCGCTACTTTATGACATTCCTGGTATATTTTCGGTCGTACTCTTCCCACGTTGTTTTATTCATTTTTCTTTTGTATCTCTTTATCACAGCGATGTTTAATGTTCTAGAACCCAGCGACTGCGAACTACAGCCCACACAGCCGGGGTGAACGGCCTGCAGATGGCGCCATCAGCTCAACGACATCCGGTGCACAACCCGTCCACAAAATAAGGTTGTCTATTGAACACGCGCAATGCCGCCCTGTTTGGAACGGCACAATCCTATGTTTTGGCTGCTCTGTGGGTCCAGCTTTCTATTCCACGAGGTTCGTCTCTTGACGTTAAAGTGGCCCTACTGTAACTTGTCTTTTTTGTTGCAGAAGTGATCTTTTAGTGACTGTAAGAGTGATTTAAAGAAACAGTTATGTGGTAAACACATCTTTCTTGGAAAATAATGTGCCGGCGAGCTTGCTAGAATTGCTTATGCAGGGATTCTAAATGAAAGAAAGGATTGTTTATTTGTTATCCTTTGAAAAAGGCTGATAAAGGCAAACACATGCGAGCGATTTCTTGACTTGTATTAATAATAACTAAAGGAATAAATCTTCAGGTTAACAAGTTCGAACGCGTTATGGCCTTTCCTTACTTAAATTGTGCTAAAGTGACGACATATGTCCACCAATGTTCCTCTTTCTACGTCTTCGAGTGTTAACTATTATGACCACGGTGTGGTTTCTCCGCCTATTGCTACTGCTATAACAAGAAAGGGATAAAACTAGTGTTCAAAACAACGAATCAGAAGCAGCGCATTTAGGTCCGAAGTAAATGTCCCGTGTTGTGACAAGTAGTAGTGTTTCATTCAGAATTACTTCTCGTAGGTACAGGGATGGAATATTTTACCGAGGTATTTTGCCTTGGACTTTACCGTGAAGATATGAGTGATGAGACCGCAACTCCCCGTCCCCTTCTCAAGGCTGTAGGAGCCAGAAATCTCTATCTCCGGTAAATTACGGCGACTTCCCTAAAGAGATGAAGGTAAGTTGAAGACAAAGGTCTCCAAGAATCATAGTTCTGCAACAGGCAAACATCCTTGCTCAGTGCTATACGTCATTATTTCAATTGACGTCAAGAGGAAAATTCACGGCTTCACTAAGTTCTGTGCACCTTAATGCTGTGCATTACAAGGTGCATTTCAGTGGCAATATACAGATGACGCATATGCGATTATCATTCTTCTCTCAAGGTTGCCGTTGTTTAGATTTGTTAAATCAACCCAGTTACAAAAAGTACTGCTACTACAATCGCTAGGCAAATTTTAGGGAGATGTAGGACTGTCACGCCAACCATTGAACCATTACTATTAAAGAGGATTACCTGCTATTTCAATAAGCTATAACAATTTCATTCCAATAAATTTTCTCCGTCACCGAGTTCGAAGAATATATCGTCGTTTTTCTTATTGTCATGAAAGAAATGAATGATGTACGGAAAGCCATCTTTTTCCAAGCTTTCAATTGCATTCCTACGTCGCCATATTATGCAAACATTGCACAACAGTGCCACAATATTAACATACAAAACATAGAGGCCTTCCGCAGTTATTGCTGAAAGGAGGCGTACTGACTGCTACCTACTACTGAAAATTCTTTGATTTATTTGTAGTCATGTTCTGTGGCGTTAGTGGTCCACTACGTTCGCGGAGCGTGTTTCCATTTTGCGTAGCCATCTTTATAACCCTTGCGCGGCGAGAACTACCGCCCCTCATGGTGCCTGTATAACTCCGGGAATCGCTTGCTGAGGCCCAGGGTGCGGCAGTGACCCAGCTCGTACACGGTCTCGTTTTGATCGAGGCGAAGCGCAAGGCATATATGCATGTGCAGTGCCAATGAAAGCCTCCAGAGGTGATCGAAGTATACATAGAAACATCGACTACGGCCTCCTTTAGACACTATTGCTTTTTGGGAGCTAAACGCCATAAGCGGTAATAACTAACAAAGCTACTGTGCAGCCAATTTTACAATGATGCCTAATTAAAGAAACTGAACTTTAACAGATCTTGTTGCAAATACAATATGCTCTCTACTGACTGCTTCGACAGCCAAATAAATAATATTCAAGCGAAAATTGATTTAGAAGAGTCATTAGATTTAAACTCCTCAATGTGCTGCTTTCGCATTATCCCTTTCATTGGTGACAAAATCATGGTAGTATTTAGCGGCACTCTCTCAGTATCATCTGGGTGCACATTCAAATACTACAGCTTAGTTAAACAGTGGGAAAAATGCTTAAGCAGTTATTTCATTTATGAAGAATGAGCGAGCGTTCAATGCTTTGGCTATCATTCAAAGTTGTGGAAGACAATATCTAATAAAACGCGTGGCTGGCAATATTGCACCCTTGGTTTTAAGAATTCGAGCACAACAATGACTACACAAAAATGGAAGGGTGACAACTTTGCATACGCTTCCTGTCGTACTGTCCTCTCGTCTCCCATCCATTATTATGCACACTTGTTGCGCTTGAATTTCAAAAAGAAAACTATCTCATGAATCACATGATATAGAAACTCTGGACGATGTTTTTCGATCAAGCTTTACAGTGACAAAAAAAGCGACGCTAGTGCAATCTTCCTCACACGTCCTGACAGTTCTGATGTTTCCCGTCCTTCTGCGCGTGTCGTTATGCTACTATCTTTACAACTTACGACATGCATTTTTGAAAATAAATTATATGAATGGAACTTAACTTGTCACTCCAACGTACGTAGTCTATGTTCGGAATCTGCTGAGTATTGCTGAGTGTTGAGCGTTGGGCGAAGGCGTGAGTGCCGTTTGTGAAACTAATCTCCTCATTTTGGCATTGTAATCTCTAACGCTTCCGCTGAATATTTAAATTAGATTGATGATAATTGAAAGGATCGGGCCGTCAACCGTTATCACCTCAATCCAACCCTGTTTCTACAATCGTTGCTCAACTCATTACTGTAAATCTGTACAAACTTTGACAGTGCAAATGAGGAACTCTGTCTACAGCAAGAAAATAAGTGAATTAAGGGGCTAGTTTTTGGAAAGTCAGCCCTGTTATATTTTTTTCATGAGTGCAACTATCCTGAATTTTACCACCTGGTCCCTCTAATGACGTAGAAAAAACAAGCGTAAAAGGAATCATGACGTTCCTATCGCGTATCCTGTTCCGCCGTTAGTCATAAATTTCTGAACCAAGTCAACACGCTTCTAAAACCTTCATGCAACGTCAATATTTGGGGTGGCTATCCCTTTTGAAATATGCCGTATCGCACCAAAGCGGTTTTTACTGGTCCTTTATTATTCGATATAAATAAGATTCGGTGTGACCAGTCCTGTGTGAGGTTTGAACCGGTTGAAGTTGACTTAAGTTCAGGACAACGCAGATGGCTATGGAAAGAAAGATGGTAGGGATAACGTTAAGAGATAGGAAACGTTTATAGTGTGTTAGAGAAATAACTCAACTCACTGACATTCTAGGGGAAATGGCCGTAGGCAGGAGATGTAGTGCGAAGATAGGGCAACCGATCGCCGCTACGGTAATAAACTTGATTCCAAGGGAAAGAAAGCGTAGCAGGGGTCGGCAGAAAGTTAGGTGGGCGGATGAGGTTAAGAAGTTCGAAGGAGTCGCGTCGATGCAGCTAGCACAGGACCGGAGTATTTGGAGGGTTATGGGAGAGGCCTTCACCTGTCTGTGGATAGTCAGGCTAATGATGATGATGATACCGCACCGGTATAAAACTCGAATCAGATAGAGCAGTGTGGTATTATATACCCGAGTGTGCATAACGTTTATGTATCTCAATCCTAACATACCGTAACGGTATGGAACTAATATTGGAGAGACCATATTCGTTATTCATCTCGCACCGGACATTGCGGTGTGATATGGATCTGAAACCGGATCGGTCCGGTGTGGAGCTTATATACTGGAAACTCACACCATGTTCGGTTTACCTGAAACCGGAAGAGCCCGTCGTTTAAGGAAGTGATAGAGGACAGAATACTTTCGCTGAACTTAGACCGGACCGATCAATGAAGCACAATCATAATGGTGATGCCGGAGCTTTTCAGCACGCTAAAGGGGATGAAAACATACACAATATGAGTTACAATGCTTCTGTTTATATGGGGTAAGCGTTGCTCCAAAAATGCCTTGAAGATAAGAAGCAATCGAAGCTGCACTACCTAGTATATATGCGCATTGCATCGCTTTTGAGCGCGTAACCGTCACTTTTAAGTTTTCCTATGTGCGCGTTTTCCTTTTTTTCATTTTTTCACATGTGGTCCTGTTACTTTATACCTCTGCGTGTTTTTTTTTCCAACCAGACGCCGCTTATTTCTCCAGCAACGACGGCCGCCAACTGTACGGGACATTTCGGAATCAGAGCTCCGCGGGGCTTATGCCGGTTCAGCCTATACAATAATCTGTAATACCGAATTCGGTTTGATATTGATACAAGATTTTTCATTACGGTATTTTATTGATTACATTGGCTATCAATGCTTTAAGCATGCAGAAACCTATAAGAGGTATGCCGTATATATTTCGTAGCAGATTCGGCATTTCGGTTATCTATGCGGGCTGAACCGGCATGAAACTCAGCGCAGTTGTCATTCCGAATTTCCTTGCATAAGTCGACGGCATGGGTCACTGGCGGACTAAGCTACCCAGGCTCAAGTCAAAATGTAGAGATCGATAAAATATCATGGCTAGGTTTGCGAAAGTGTGATTCTATTGCCGTCACTCAAAAAAGGAAAAGCTAACGAAAAACTTGCTGCCACGCCGAAATTCCTATCACCGACTGCGATCCGCACCAAAATTCGTATCACCGTTACACGCTGCCCCAGCAGAAAACGCGAACCATGTTCTTATTGGGAATCTGGACACATGGTGAAATGTTGCCTTGCCTAGCCAAATGTGCTTCTTCGCATTTTCATTCTTTTTTGCAAGTACAGAAATTAATCTCGTAGCTTTGTGACTGGCCACTAAACAGACTGAATTTTTTCCTGCCTATTAGAGCAGAACAATGTCGCGTTTATTTGTAACCTGTAGATGTTTTCCAAGCAGCCCTTCTCAGGATATCTTAATTTACTAGTGCCGGCTGTTTTATCGTCGTCTTGTTCATCCAAACAGCGATATGAAGCGAAGTGACGTCGCTCATAGTTCATCTTTCAGCATCAATGCTACAAAGGGTGCAGCGTCACCAGTATTTCACTTCCGACCAAAGAGGTTATTAAAATCTGCTGGAGTGGAAGGAACGCCCGTCGAGTGAAGCCTCTGTGACGCCATCTTGAGGTAGTCAGTAAAGCAAGCCGGGTGCCGCAGAATGCACGCTCTGAGCTCACGGTGAAGTGGAGGTTGTTCAAGTGCGCGGCATCTAACACGATCAATATAAACATTGCTGGTTCATGCGTGGCTTGCGGTTGTACGAATTGTGTGAAAATGACACCAGGAGTCACATCACACAAACCGCGATCGTAAAAGATCACTCCGAATGGATGTGCTCCCTGTATTGGGGCGTGTACGTGCGGGCATATAGCGGTCATTTCTTCTCTGCTAGATTTTCGAAAGGTCCTGAGGCGCGAACACTTTGGGAATGAGCTGTTCGTTGCGAGAGCCGGCAAGCAAAATGCTGAAACTGGTCTTCTTTGGTTCATTTTACTCCAGAATTGATTGACTGGACCGGACAAACGGCACGCTTGCACAAACGCTCTGTGCCGGTTATATTATTCACGGATCGGCTGCAGGCGCCGCTAATCTTATATAGGCTTAGCACAGTTTCTTCTCTATAATAAAGTGATGGCTGAATTATCTGCGCGCAATTATTACTGAAAGCGAGTTCATATCTTTCTGTCAAAAAAGCCGTCGCCGTACCCCAGCATTGAGAAAAACGTCTCGAAAATATTATGCAAGCCCTGTGTTTGGCTTTTGAGGCTATGGCGTCGTTTGTCGTGAATTGAAATAACGTGTCAAGTCGGATGCAGTGTGGAGGAAATTGGATTATGGGTTTATTAAAGAGGATTAGGTGGAGAAACTTTAATTAAAGTATTAATAATATATATTATTGGTAAGTTAATGACTATAAGGGGCGATTAGGACTTTGTGCGTTTTATTAGGCGAAAAAATGTTACATTAGAGCGGAATAATTTGAATTAGGGTAATTTAAGCTGGATTATGGCCGTTTACGTAAAATTATTGTTGACTACATTGAATTGACTTGATTATGGCGGAAATCGTTTGATTCAAGAGAATTACTTTTGGTTAAGATGTGTTAGGTTGGATTAGGAGTGATCACATTGAATTATGTAGATTAACTAGGTTGGATTAAAGGTTACTAACTTGAGTGAAGAACTGATTTGGCATTCATAGCACGCAAGTAGCAGCGTTTGATTTTGAATTCTACGCGCTGAGTCCAATTCAACGATATATGACTTTTGATTGTAGCACAAAGCTCAATTTTGATCATGACTTGTAATCATCAGAAGTTAAGACCGTAGTGTAGTGCAATGGCATTTGTTTAGGGCTTCCGTACTCGATATAAGCTTCACTACTGTATATGGCATGAAAGAATAGCATATATTGAAATTTTATTCACAATTAACTAATTAGCGCTGAATAAATATGACGTGGCGTTAGTCTAAGGGCAATTATTTCCAGCATAAGCTATCCAACTATATATGGCTGCTATCTATAGCATGAATTTTATTTATTTCAAAGTTATTTACTCAAAAGTATTCAATTAGGACCTAGAAATACCCCAGTGCAATGATACTTGGCATAGCTAACTAACGACATATTACTCAATGATGTCACATAAAGCCTTAAGTCTAATAGCGGTTAATTAATTCACTTTGTTTCATTAAGACGCAATTAATCCAGTATACTCGATATAAGCTACGCAGCTGTGCAATACTAACGTTGCTACTGGTTGGCTCAAAGGATTCACATTGAAGTTGAGGTGCAACTTTAGCATTGAGCAGAGATAAAAACGTCCCCTTGCTCGGATATCGTCGAGACCTTTAAATATTTAAGTGGGTCAAATTGATTCAGAGACGTCCAGTATGGTTCACCGGACAACCCCCAACATTGCATCAGAGCCTAAAAATCTTTTAAACACTTGAAAGACACTGGCATTCGGCGAACAGCACTCCCACTGGCTTCGCAGGCCGCTTCTCGCGCCCCTCAAGATGGCCGCCTCAGCCCATTGGCAGGTATACAATCGACTTCCACTCCAGCATTTTTTAGAGCGCAGCTCTTTGGCGCCCGTTCCTGGGTTTCGCGGCGGCGTCGGCGTTGTCCCTCGTAACCAGCTCCACTTTCACTCCCACCTTCCTTCCTTCCCTTACGGCGCGGTTGCTGTGTCCACAGAAAACGAGTGAGACAGATATTGCGCCTTTCCATTCATGTGAACCAATTATGAAAGGCACGCTTCACAGCTCAAGTGGACTTTCACTCTCACCTTCCTTCCTCCCCTTACGGCGCGATTCAGGTGTCCACAGAAACAAGTGTGACAGATACTGCGCCTTTCTATTTATGTGAACCAACTTTGAAACGCACGCTTCAGAGCTCAAGTGGACTTTCACTCTCACCTTCCTTCGCTTCCGGCGCGATTCAGGTGTCCACAGAAACAAGTGACCAACACTTCGCCTTTACATTCGTGTGAAACAATTATGAAAGGCACGCTTCACAGCTCAAGTGGAAGACGCGACCACAAATGGTGCACACTGCAAAGATAATTCATGAATAATGCGAGCGCCCACACCGAACTGCAGGGTAACATGTGCAGTAACCGAGAATTCACACACTCACAGAGAAAAGCATCATATTTTGATGTAGCTTGCTTATATGCACCTAGTTCACCACGGTAAAAAAAAAACAAAAAAACTTCGCTTTTCAAACTATGTCTCGAATGGCATCGTTCCAGCATTAAGCTCTTTGGCGCCTGTTCCTGGGTTTCGCGTCGCCGTCGCCATTGTGCCTCGTAACCAGTTGTCTGTAATTGTACATATATGTCTTGCTCGAATTAGTTGCCTAAATCTATAGAAAAGCTGAAACAGCTGACGAGCTGCGCTCAAATTTCGCATTGGAAAGTACCGTAATCGTCGTCATTTTTTATAACCTTCTTGTTTCTGACTGAGCTTTTGGATATGGAAACACCCTAAGTAGCATCGTGAGATATGAGGCAATCAATGAATATTCAGGTGTACAGCAGTGGTAATTTACGATGGAAACTATTTTTCATGTTGCTGTCGAAAGGCTTCCTTATTCCTCAGACGTTCGTGTCGCAGGTTCTTTGGTCGGATATTGAGGTGCACAAGATGTGAAGAGCTGCAGCAATCGCTTATTGTAAATAATGCATACGACTGCGGAGAAGAATGCGCAACAAACGATGCGATTCGCATACGTGGTAGCTAGGGTACACTTTGACGGCCTCACAGCTTCGTGACACTTGCGGAAAAACGCCTTGCAGAATGTATGTAAAACGTGGTTGTATAACGTTTTCTCATACCAGCGCGCTATAACATGTTCCGGCATGTCCATTCCGTGTGAACTTCATAGGTTGGTTCGGATTGAGTTCCGGAATGGAGATACGCTGTCCTATATGAGCTCGCACCGCCAGTATGAGTTGCATACGAGACCAGCCTGTCCCATGTAAGATTCATACCGTACCAGAAGGGTCTGTCCGCTTGACATGATATGTAGGATGCGCGCTCCAGACTTTACTGGCATCCGCTTTTAGCGGTATTCCGATGTCATATAAACCAGTTCAAACTTTGTGAAATGCGGCTCACATCTATTTGCTTTTTTTATACAGGAGCTTTAGAGTCGTGTAAAATTGGAAGTGGCGTGATACGGCGTTATTTCCAGGGAATAAACAGAAATCATGGTCTCACAGTGTAGCAAACCATGAGTCATTTGTTGAATGTTTTAGTGTAGCCAGCTCACCTGAGGACAAGCCGTGAGCGGGGCAGAAGCGGTAGCGTCTAGTGTTCCCGCCCAGGGCTCCTTTGGACGTGGCGGCCGAAAGCGGAGCTCGTCGACGGGTGGTTCGGCAAATGGTATGCCACGGTACTGCTCAACGCCTCGCCCCAGCACTTGCAGCAGCGTGCCCCGCACTCTGCCTTCGGCGGTCGTCCTCTCTACGTATATGTCGCTTGCCAAGGTCACTCTTACCAGAGCTAGCAGTATTCCAGTGATCATGGCTGCATAAGGAACATAAGGTGCAAAAATTACAGTTTTAGATGTGCGCTTTTTTGGGTGAGTAGAAATAACTGCATCAGCTGACATCCAAATATTATCTAATTAATAATGTGGGATAATGTAGTAATTATTGTACATACGTCACGGCTTGGAATCTCTATCATGAACTGGCCTGGAAATTTACGAAGAGGTGTCTCATACGTTGAAGCTGAAATGATATCGCATCACTCGTAATGCTGTGCGACATTGTTGCTGGAGAACTGTAATAGGATTGTTCCCTTTACGATGAAAGAGAGTCACAGTGAAATATGCGCACGTTATTGGTTCGAATCCATATCGCAAAGTATCCTTTACTTGAGTAAGAGACGAATGCTAAGTGGGAAATTGAGTGGTATGACAGCACCCGGAATAATACATAAAGAATGACTGCAATCAAAATTTGGAGAACAAATAGGTATTTTAAGGCGAAAGCCTTCAATGCCTCATCGTTGTCGACAGAATTTTGTTGGCAGATTATCAGCAGAGATGTCACGCTATCGAGAGCGAGAGAAAAATAAGTTATTAAACCATGTCTACACCGGGAATCGAATCTCCCTCCATCCCTTGGATCCCCAGTCCAGCGCTTTACTAACCGCTTCACGCCCGGGATAGTGAAACGCTCTTCGTTATTCCCCTTGTCTACAGTAAAGACTTTAGCGGGATTACGCGAGTTACAGATTCTGCGCCTTCCCTTTCCGGTAAAGGACTTATAGAACGCCGGTGAACTTTGAAGCGTTCAATTAAATGCTGGTTGTGTTCGACAAGGGGCGTGCGATGTACCGTCACGACAGCTCATGACGTCAGGCAATTCATGCATATACGAGCTGACCCCACCAGGAGTCCGATCCAGGTGTCCGTGCGGCGCTTTTTATTTGCCGCTTCCTCAAGCGCCGCACCGCACAGAAAACAGCAGCAGACCCAGATGTCTAGCCCCGCCGGGGTGGTGCAGTGGTAAGGCGCCCGACTACTGTGCCGGAGTTCCCGGGATCGAATCCCGGCCTCGGCGGCTGCGTTTCGATGGAGGCGAAACGAAGTGGCGTCCGTGTGCTGTGCGATGTCAGCGCACGTTAAAGATCCCCAGGTGGTCGAAATTACTCCGTAGCCCTCCACTACGGCCCCCCTTTCTCTCTAACTTTCACTCCCACCTTCATCCCTTCCCTTACGGCGCGGTTCAGGTGTCCACAGAGCAAGTGTGACAGATACTGCGCCTTTCCCTTCCTATGAACCAAAACCAAAACCCAGATGTCTAGCAGGCGTTAGTACAGCAGGCATCAGCGGCGTTTGAAATTGATTTACAGGATAGAAACGGCACAGTATCTGTCACATTGTTGTTGTGGCTGTAGGAAGAAGGAAAAGAAAATGCACGGGCCTGCTACTGGCTTTGTATCTGAGCCACCTCCGCTGCCTCATGCAGACAGAAGAGATTGATTGATTTATAGGAAGGGAAAGGCGCAGTAACTGCCTCACTTGTTTTCTGTGGGCACCTCAACCGCGCCACGAGGGAAGGGAGGAAGGTGGGAGTAAAAGGAGAGAGAGAAAGAGAAGCCGTAGTGGAGGGCTACGGAGTAATTTCGACCACCTGGGGATCTTTAATGTGCGCTGACATCGCACAGCACACGGACGCCTATTCGTTTCGCCTCCATCGAAACGCAGCCGCCGAGGTAGTCGGGCTTCATACCACAGCACCACCCCCGCGGGGCGCAGACAGAAGATAAAATAGAGAAGAAAGAAAAGGAAGAGGGAGAGAAAGACGCGCGCAGCAACAACAGCTGTCGTCCACCACCGAAACGGTAACGGGTGTAATGACGGCCTACAACGGATAAAAATTCCGTGGCAGGCCAGCCCCCGCCGCAAGTGGCGGTGACCCACCAGTCCGAGCCCCATCAGGGGAGTACGGACACACATACCACACCGTAGAAGAAGGAAGGTAGGTGGGATGAAAAAAGAGAGGGAGATAGAGGTGTCGTAGTGAGGGCTGCGATCCACCGCACTATAATGACTTCCGCCTTATTGCACTTTAGTGGTCTAAAGTTCCCTTAAGAATTTTTTTCATTAATGTTTTACTGAAACTTTTTGCTCACATTTTCTGCTAACGCATTTTGCTCACACTTTCTGCGCACACTTGTTCACTACTTTCATGAGGCTAGTAAGGATTTCGCCCTGATAATAAATAGCGTACTGAAAACATGTCCATCACTCAATTCATGGAATCGTTTGTCAAAGCAGGCTGTTTGAATTCTTGTTTTGTTTAAAATACGCACACGGCATAGCTCCCCAAATGAACGTTAGAAAGTGCACGGTACATATGAGACTGATAATGAATGACCTGTATTACTGTCAGCAGCCTGACACATCCACTGCAGGCCAAATGCCTTTCTGGAATGCATTCAGTTTGATATGCAAAACTACTCGGTAGTATCGATCGTACCGTGATGGAGTTTCCTGGCTTGTAGAAGCGTTACATTAGGCAACTAACAACCTAAAATACATGCCACAATCATTTCATCATTCTATGTTTCCATCTACATGCTTATGAATCATGAAACCCACACGCTCCACATTACTATGGTATGCTATTCATTTAATAAACCGTGTATGCTTCATTTATCCTTGAACCCATATTAAGGAGACTGAGTGGTGAGATTGGCACACTATCGCTTTAAATTTTTGTCATATAGATAGTAAACCTCAACAACGTACTTTTCAAATTACTGGCTTAACTGAACAACAGAAGCGATTGTAAGGGCCCGCCAAATAAACCTATTCATTTTAAAAAGAAGTTGGTGCGGAGTATAGTTTGCTTAAAACGATTAGCATGCAAAGCAGAGAAACAAAGTGATGTTTAAAAGATATCATACTTAGCTTCTTCCTTTGCCTTGCATTTGTTTGTGCCTTTAGGCAACGCTTTGAGCGCTCGAAAACCGAGCTTCTCTCGCTTTTAAGCGAGCGTTACTGGACGCGTTTGGATTGCCGTCGTAGGTAAATATGCACTGTGCGCGAACTTTGCAAGTTTAACCCTGTTCTACTACTTTCTGCCTAGCGACGGCGTGCCAAATGCTATGGAACACTACAAATATGGAAATAAGACAAGGAAGAAAGTCCTTGAGGCGCTTGGCAAAACTCGGGGGTGTTGTGAACTGTCGGAAAGATACTGCTCGCGTACTGAGAAGAAAAAGAATCAGCCTTCAGAATAAATAAAATGAAATTGCGACGGCACCTCACTGTCTGCCTGCTGCATCTTTTAAAGTACAGAACTTAGCTTGTGCCAAAAACGTTTTAAAGCAGCGCACTCAGAAATATACGATTAGAAAAAAATACTAGTACCAGACTAGTACTTGGTTTAGTTCGGACTTGTACGACAACCTTGAACTTTAACATTTGGTTTATCAACTTTTTCACCGTTATATACGGCAATAAAACCTCAAAATAAATTCTCATACGGGCAATAAATTCTCGCTCCTAACATTTTGATGGAAGTGCCGGGTGCCTGGGGAACGTGCACGCCGCACCTCTCATGAAGATATTGCGAGCAAGGTTGTATTGCCCCTTTGAGAAGCGTCGGAATCTTGAGTCGCTTGTTAGAGTCTCCAGCAAGAGCTGACCGTTCGATTTCTTCCCTTTATCTCTGCCGTCCCTTTCTCGTCATCGTCTCAATCTGGGCTTTAGGTTATATATAAATATATATATATATATATATATATATATATATATATATATATATATATATATATATATATATATATATATATATATATATATATATTACGACGCTTCTCAAACGGGCAATACAAGGAGGATTTATTGCCCATATGAGAATTTATTTTGAGGTTTTATTGCCGTATATAACGGTGAAAAAGTTGATAAACCAAATGTTAAAGTTCAAGGTTGCTGTACAAGTCCGAACTAAACCAAGTACTAGTCTGGTACTAGTAATTTTTTTCTAATCGTGTCTTTCTGAGTGCGCTGCTTACGAACTCAATTTTTACCTTAAATTCCCTAAATAGTTTTCAGTAAACCTAGGTAAGTTCGAGGCCCACTCACGAATAAAATATATGTTTCAAGTTCTTCCTCCCAATAGAAATTGAGAAAAGTTTAATCATCTCCCCCCCCCCCCACCCCACATCACATTCGTCAAGCCTATGATGTTCCATAATTTTTACAGCTTGAATACCCCCGTCAAGCTAGCGTAAAAAGATCCCAGGTAGGACAGAATATGGGGCCCCAGTAGGTCCGATCATAAAAACTTCATCGGTCCCAAATGGGGCAAACCTGGGCTAGCCCCATTTGGGCTTGGCCTTGTTCGTAATACATGGGTCCAGTAGCGCTGTTGCTGGGGCTAATCAGAGAACATTTCTGCATCCAGAAAACAAGGTGCGCTTGTAGGAGTTTTGTGTGCTAATTCAAACTAAACGTGGGCTTTTTATGCGAAAGGCCTCGTAGATCCGAAATGACACAGGCGGCATTAAATCTCGGTGAGACCTACAGCGGCCTTACTGAAGCAAGAAAACAAGCATGCTCCATGCTGCCCCACTCGGCCCCTTGTAGGTTGCTTGTAGTAGGTGGAATATGAATGAGGGCTAAATTTGAGCAAGCCCTCGTAAAGTGCGAATGAGGCCGCCTTATCTAAACCACTGTAAGTCCTACATCGGCCGTAATGCGGGTGGAAGGCGGGCGTGCCTGCATGGTACCAAAATCGGTCCCTTGTGGGGAACTTGAAGGCACGTGCAACAGAAGGTGGGCTCTAGGTGGGAAAACAACACCGAACCCAATAGCAGCTGCCCACGCAAAACTGTTTAGGTCCAGATCGGCCGTAATGGGATTGGAAGGGGGGCAGGCCCGCATGATTCTAAAATAGGTCCCGTGAGGAACTTGAAGAAACTTGCAACAGAAAGCGGGCTCTAGGTGTAAAAACAACACTCAGCCCAATTGGGGCTAGCCAAACAAAATCGCTTAAGGTCCCACATCGGGCGTAATGAGGCTGGAAGGCGGACGTGACCCTTATGGGAAATTTGAAAGCACGTGCAACTGTAAGTGGGCTCTAGGTGTAAAAAAACACAGCCCAATTGGAGATGTCCACACAGAATTGCTGCAGGTCCAACATATGCCATGGCGGGGATAGAAACTAGGGCTTCCTTATGTTCGTCAGTTTTGTTAAGGATGTTTGGTTACGCTACGTAAATGCGGCCTCTTGTCGCGAGAAATGGCGCTAGCCCAAATGGGGTTCCGAGTCAATACCGATGTGGGTCCTACAGTGGCAGCACGGGGCTTAAAAACACCGGATTTTCCGCGCACTATTGTCCAAGCATTCTTTCCATCCTTTATTTGTATTAGACGTTTCTCTCATAATAAGATAGATGACTTGTATAACAGTTGTTTTTTAACAACTTTAGTCTGTTTGAAATATTACATGACTTAATTAGTCGCGCCCATGCAAATGGCACTAAAAATGCTGGAACATACTCATTTACAACGGTAGCTCCTTATGTCGTTGCCGTGGACAGCCTGCAACTCTTGGCACAATATCACTGTTCAGAAAACACATCTCCACCATTTGAACAGGATTTATTTATTTATTTTATTTATTTATTTATTCAGGGTACCCCTAAAGGCCCTCCAATGGAGGGTATTACATAGGGGGGGGATACAATTGTAAAAAAACACGATGCGATTGGCAACAATTGCAATAAGAACCGTTATATAACATCACAAGAGGAAAGAAAAACAACATCAAATATTCTACACATTTCCGTCACAGCGAAGTAGCTCTTGGAATTTTTTTATGTTAGTTTCTGTAGCGATGTGCGATGGCAAGTTATTCCATTCCTTGATTCAAGTTATTCCATTCTGAAATAATGATATGAATTATTGTGAAATTTATTGTTTCAGCGGTTTAGAAAGGGTAGACAGGTCTAAAAAATTCGATATTTATATGTACATAAATATTCAGTGCGAGAACTTGGACCAAGGCTTCCCATCAAATAGTATCTGTGTCGACCCCTATGAAAATAATCTGGTCAATACCAAGTGCGGCTTGCGCTACAGAAACCGCATGGGTCCTATGTTATAATGCGAGTATCTGACCGATTTGGGCTTCTCATAAAGTATATGCATCGGACCCCTATGAGAATAATGCGGGCATGCCGAAGTGGGGCTTGCGCTATAGAACCTGTGTCAGTCCTATATCATCATCTGAGGGGCGGACAGATATAAAAACAATAGCTTACCTAAAGAGGCTGCCCGTATCTGTCCAAAGTAGGACAATAGGGGGAAGCTGGCGGGATGTGCAGTTTTGGTAATGCTGAAAAGTGTGATGAGACCAGTATGGGTTACCTGCATCGGTCCCAAGTGTAGCCCATCGGGGCTTTGTCGGCAACCCACTTCAGGCCGACGTCGGCCCTCAATGCAGCACCCAATACTGAGCCTACCGGAGCTGTCCTGCATTGCCTACATCACCCGCCCCCTGAACAGCCCACTTTGTGCTGCCTGGGATAATATTTTAGGTAGTTTAATTGCTGTCATGTTCATTTCGCAAGTCTTACATTCACTAAAGTCACCTGCTTACATACATTGAGGAACAGGAGCAGGTGTAATTCATGTGCTTATGTAGAGTTGATTTGGACACCAGGGTGTCTTCTGATGAAAACTGGGATTCGCGAAACATCGAACGAAATTATGCTGGACCCTCTGCGTGTGTGTGCAATTTCATTGAAAAAATATCACTGTACCGTGTTTCGCACCTCAATCTTTCTGTGTGCAAGGCGGATCTCAACTTCTTGCCGGCTCACCAATGGGATTACATGACATCATGTCTCATTACATGCACCTGGCTTACTTTTAAATTAGCTTATTTTTAATATAGGATTGATAGAATCTTTCACATACTTTTCGCCTGCTGGCTGGGCCCGGTTTCGCTTGCTCCCAATGCAGATAAGCCAGTCCAGGAGGTCTGTAAAAACGCCATTGACTAGCATAATAGATTTGCCGTTCCCTATGTTTCCAAACAATGCTGACGCTTGCATCCGCATATAGCCACCTAGTTGGTACCTTCCGTTGTAAGGATATTAATAACCGATATGACAAGCACGGAATGGTGGATAACGTGAGGTAACCGGTATTGGTGCGCATAAAAACGGTAAATGCAACTTAGGCTTGCATGATGCATTATCGGTAGACATAATTAATTTTTTATCTAAAAATATCTGAGTGTTTTAATTATTTCCAATTTGTTTAGAAGGACCACATAAATTTTACCATGTCACCTGCGGAAAATAACTTAGCTTTTGATATTTATTTTATTTACAAATACTGCAAGCTATTACGGCCAATGCAGGAGTGGTGCAAAAAAACTGGCTGCCAGCTTCATACATCATACACATTGCTCAAAACCATAAAACATGCAGAAACACACAAATATCTTGGAGAAAACTATGGTGAATGATAAAAATACAGAATACAAATTCGAAAAATTACATAAGATAATCTTCGTGTTCCTGTGCGAAATTATTTGATTCCGTTATTTTAACCGACAAGGAATTCCAATCTGCCATGGTTCTTGGAAAAAAAACTTTGTTTGAATGCTTCCGTGCGCGCAGAAATTGGGACTAAGGAATTATTGAGGCTATGTCTGGTTTTTCGTGCCGTCGATCGCTTTATGCAATTACGTGAATCTAAACTTACCTTACCTGTAAGAATTTTGTACAAAAATATTAACCTACTAACTTTTCTACGAGTCTGTAATAGAGGGATACCGCTTTGCTTCATCATAAATGATGGAGAATCTAGCGTTTTGTGTTTCCTGAATACGAAGCGAATAGCTTTTCTCTGTACCCGCTCCAACTGATTTATGTCTTTTTTGTTATGATGGTACCAAATTACCGCCGCATATTAGAGCTTTGTCCTAATAAGTGCATTATAGACAAGCAACCTTGTCTCAAACGGAGCCGTTTTAAGTTTCCTTTTAATAAACCACAATTTTCCTAATGAAGAACTGCAGATATCTGATATGTGACGGGAGCATGAAAGATTGTTCGCGAGAGTAACACCGATATACTTATAGAACTAAACTTCCTTAACTAAATGGTCCTGAAGCTTATAAGAACAATAGTTGGGCGGCTTTTTTCCAGTAATCCGTAATAGCCCCGTTCTCTCTGTGGTAAATTCCATGCCTCATATCTTGCACCATTTGTCAATCTCAACAAGTGCATTTTGCAATAGAGTATATTCATGCGTGGATAAAATCTCTTTACAAACAACACAATCATCAGCAAATAATCTGATAGACTCATCGTTATTCAGTACACGTGTCTATCAGATCTCTTGCGAGTGACATAATCACGGACATAGCCATTGTGATGAAGGGGATCTTTGAATTTAGAAAGAATGATTCCTCGCACCGGAATTACCTAATCTTGCTCTGCTTCAGATGCCTTTAAAACACTAAGATAGCCTTGAAAGACACAACATAAGCGCGAGACCTACTTATTAGCGTTACCCCAGTCTTTATCAAGCAAGCCAAATATCCAAATCAACAGCAGACTGGCAGAGACGATTGGTTCGTGCAATTACCTCCAATGTCGCATTCAATCCGAAGCTGAAAGATAGCTATATTTCAGCGAGCATTAATCTTCAAAAAACTTGCGAAAACCTTCACGAAACTCATCATCGCGCTATGCATGCAAAAATTCAAAAGCTGTTTCTAAACCTTGCTTCCTAATCCACAATTATTTCTTGCCAAAAATGTTCTCCTTCCCTACACTGCTGCTTACTCACCGAGAATGTCCTACAGTTACAGTGCAGTCGTTGTTCATAAATGAAGTCTGCTAGGGTTCTCCTCTTATATCTAATGTTGGTTTGTTTTATGCCCTAGTTGCGCACTTGTTATGCACCACGCAACCGGAAAAAAAATAAACAGGGCATTCCACCTGCGTTCTCCTTTCAGAAACGTTGGAAAACAACTCTTTTCCTCATCTGGTGAGCAACGAGGTGTTTCCGCATCGGCAGCTGTAGCAGCAGGTGTGCGTAAAGTTTGGAACAGAAATTAATTAAATTTATTACCTTACGGACAAATCTTATTTTCAAAGGGCGCATTGACGCCCATAGGCGAAGCGGGAGGGTTATACTGTTAGCAAAACATCCCCCTACTCGAGCCTCAGTCATATGATTCCCAGGACACAGAACAAACGAGATATAATGCTGGCGCCCACCGACCCGCCCGAGCTCTCTTATACCGCGCTTCACCCATGCATGACGAGGCACAGGAACGTATCATACAGCCCCATAATCACGTCTACCGCACAATTACAAGCCTAAAGACATGCTAGACCGACATACCCCATACCTCTTGAAACGCTACACTTAGCATCAGAACACACCCTCCGCCTTCTGCAGACTCTCTCGTCAGACCACTTACCAATGATGCCCTTTACTCTACAAACCACAGTGCCCAGGCTGTCTACAACTATGTTTGGCCTTTGCCATGGTGCGGTTATGCAAATTCAGTCCCGTTGTCAAGAAACTTTCCAATCCTAATCTGGAGCAGTGGGAGCGCATTTTGCACAGCGACAACTCCGACTAGCGGCGAGGGCTAGTCGTAGGGCTTAGTGACGCGGAGCAGGCCACTGGGCTGCAGGGCTAGGCGGACCACCCAAGGCTTCAAAAATTTGCATAAATTAATTAAATGTGCAGTCATCCAGTCGATCGGCCAATCCTAAAACTACTAGGCTATGAGCGATGACGTAGTGGAGGTGTCCAGAAATGTAAGCGATATCGGGTTCCTTAGAGTGCACTGGCATTGCACAGTACGGGTTCCGGTACAAAAGTCCCCGTAAGAAATGTCCCGTATTAAATGTCATCGAAAAAAATTAGCCAAAATAAAAGTCCCCGAAATTGTCCCTTTTTGCGAAATAAGAAAAAAATAGCTCCATATGGGTGCAAACATAACGCAAACTCAGGCCTATACCTCGCCTCGTGTCCATGAGTTATCAAGGGTGATTTAGAGTTTTTAGTGTGAAATTAAAGTTGGGCGCTTGGTTCCTTTCAGCGATTTTTAGCCGGCTTTATTAACAAAACTATCAGCTTTCTTAATTCCCAAAATAAAATTATTTTCAGCATAGTGGATCAACAAGCTTTGCTTCCACCTACCAAAAGACGTGTGGTTTCAAAAACATGCACAATAAGCAAAGACCCCTGCGCCCTTCGTTAACGGCACCAGAGCAAAGCGTTTTTGTCTGAACGGCTGTGCCGAAGCTGTCCTGTAGCGTTACGCAGGACACAACAGGTCGCCGGGCGTTAACGCCACCGATAGACTGTGCAGGTGCGCTTCTTAGAGCGTGGCTTTTTAAGCCAAAGTTTTTGAGCCAGCGCGTCTTGGGAAATTAGAATATAAAAAATCTGAAATTGGGTCTGGACATTAACAGCGGCCAGCAACAAGTATTTATTTGAATCCGCAGCATGGCTGTAACCCCTAAAGTAAAGTATTACTTATTTGAAATAATTGGTTTTCACAATTAAAAAGCATGGCGGATGTTTTTCATTTTTGCTCGGTGCAATAATACAGCACCTTAGAAGCCGCATTTATTCTTCACGACTATAATAAAATAAATATACGGCTACTTTCATGAAAGAAAAAGAGCAAACCGCCGAATTGTGCAAATTTGTCAAAAGCTGAAACAAGGATACAACAGTGTGGGCCAGGGAGGACTTGAATTTATTAAAAAAATAGTGGGCTCAAAATAAAAAGAGGGGAAGAACAAGCTATCTTCCGGACAACAGAATACGCTGAAAAGCATCTAGTTATCCAGGTAATCTGCTAAAACCCGTTAATTGAAAAGTAAGAGTTGTAATTGAATGGTTGGTGCTGATAGGGAGTTCAAAGACATGAACAAGTTTTGACAAAGATATGGCGTCGTCTAATTTACGTCCGAATTATATTTAACATACATAACATAATATTGTAATCTAGCATACTATGTAAAAATCATCTGGTGTAGATATAAAACACACCTTTAATCATGCCGTACGAAAGTGATGCTAGGCATGGGAGTGGCATGTCCGAGGCAAGAACCAAGGGTCCCGTTAGGTTCTATTCCTAGCTCTCATGCTCCGCCTTCGAACGAGAACTCAGACATTGCGTCTCCTGCAATATGGGCGAAGTGATGTGACTGCGTAACGTCACACAACCCGACAACTAATCACTGCTCGGGAGTGTCTCCTGCTACCGACCACCTGGCAGAAATGAGTTAGTGATATCTCTGGCAACACAACTGCAACAAACGAGTTTTAGAGCGGGGCCTTTAAGGGTGTCGTTTTAATTCTGCGTCACATCGTTTGGTAGCTTTGTGCAGAAATTAGCGCGAGCTGTTTCTGGAGGCGACCTAAAGTTTTGATACCGACACTGTTTTTGGAAGAAATGAAAACTTTTAACTAACCCTTTATAGCATGAATGCCATTCTTGCTTAGGGGGACGACTTAGGGCAAAATCCTTATTCCTTCCACCTAACCCAGTGTTGCTTTGGCAAAACACAAGCCTTGCTTTTTCTGCATGTCTGTACCATGACTTGGAATTTGGGATCATTTAATACCTGGCGTATCATTAACAAGGTGTAGGTAAAGTTAATGTTAAAACTAAGACG
Source organism: Amblyomma maculatum (assembly GCF_055883805.1). Classification (NCBI taxonomy): domain Eukaryota; kingdom Metazoa; phylum Arthropoda; class Arachnida; order Ixodida; family Ixodidae; genus Amblyomma; species Amblyomma maculatum. The sequence goes on from NC_139346.1 coordinate 124,233,647, forward strand.
GCCCATTAAGAGTGAATACATAAGTATACATCACAGGATGCGAAATGAAGTTTAAATGTTTATGAACTACAGATTATAAGTCCTGTAAAAAGCACCAAAATTTTCTTAGAAATCTCTTTTTTTTTTTAGCGGCAGAAAAAGTCGGAAAGAAAACTGAAAATTTTCAAATGCGATATGACTTTATGACTGAGCTCGTTTAATTGAGGATTAATTTTGTGCTTCCAAAAACTCGACACCATACCTCGACGAGATAGTAGAGAGAAACTGTTATCACCTCTGCTTACCCAGCCGCAGTGGAGCAGTGCTTAGGGCACTAGACGACTGTGAGTAAAGATGTGGGATCGAATACAGCTGCGTCTGCCGCTTTTCGATATAGGCAAATAGCAAGGTTACCGTGCACTGTGCGATATCAGTGCCCGTTAAATAACACAAAGGGGTCGAAATTTCCGCAGCCCTCCGTCCGATGCCTCCCACAGCCTGAGTCGGTTTTGGGACGTTAAACTTGTGAATAAGATATAGCAACTCAGAGTGAGATAGCCGACTCACGACATAAGCTTTTGTATGAATGATCTCATAAATCTCAACTCAATATTTGATATTTGTCCTTTTTAGCAGATACATCATCGCTATTCTTACCATGTATTTTATATTTTCCAAAATTTTAGTTTTTGAAGAAAAAAAAACAGAAATAAAAAGTCGTTTAAGCCACTGTAACTTTCCGGAAATTTTACATCTCTAGTCTGAACACGCATTGCTGTTTTACGCCTTACTAAGCATAACTGAGTACATTAGTCAGTTCTAAGCCTTATAAACCTTAGGGAATCCTAATGGTCCCTGGTGTCACCTCAAAGCAATAAGCTGTTCTGTGAACTAACATTTGGCTCAAAATCATTTTCATTACACGCGGATAAACATATTAGGCATAACCAGGCCCATTTAGGACAGAACACAGTGCAAGCTATCATCGTAAATTCTGCGATTTTTCTTGGTTAAAATAACATTCTTTTTAATCATTTTAAATTTTGGAGCGCTAAAATGTACCGCAGGTTAAACCAAGTGCCTAAAAATGGAAGAGCGAGCCTCTAAAGTTTGCAGTGCAGAGGCCGAAATCTAATCGTAAACTAAGAATCGTAAACTAAGAGTTGAAGCAGTGCATAGTAAATGCTTTTAAAGATATAACGGGCTCTTTATAGAGAAAGGAAAAAAAAATTGCTAGTTCAACCCGCTAAAAACGAGAATGTCGGCTACAGAGTCGAACAGTTCCACGTCACATACGAAGAAAAGTTCCGCGGTACACTTATACGAACGGTGACATGAAGGAGCACTTTTGGTTTCAGTGTAGCTGTGCATGTGAAAAATACAAAAACGTTGGCTCACCACCCATTTAGGACGCACCACTAATTAAAATTTCCATTTAGAACGTAAGCCCACAGACGGGCATAATGTACTTTGTTGCATTAGGAATTGTTTTCCAGTTACAAATGTTGCTCTGTTCTATACATAGCGTGTAAGATAGATTTGGAGTTTTTGAAGAGTACCAAATTGTATTTTTGCCTATCTGCACGTGCTTACCTTACACCGATAAATAAAACAGATGCAGGTATATGCTTTTTGAGTGCTTTAGTTGTGGTGAGTCGTTATAAAGAAGCGGTGTCAATGCTGCAGAGAAGGAAAATAGATGCCAAAAAAAGTAATATAAAGAGATTTATATCTCGCGATACTTAACCTACGCTTACAGTTTGCAAGATACCAGAAATATATTTTATCAATCAAACCTTCTCAGTCATGAGTGATGGAAAGGCGCACTAGAATGTTGCATTCTTCTACGGTCTCTAGGTGGCTGAAGCATCGCTTATTCGCACTGCCTATTATTAGCCGCACGATCTTTGATAGAAATGCAGATTGGGACTATTACGGCAGAGTTTCAATAAACCCTAATACATGGCCTGCATCGGGGCTTCAAGAATTCGGGGAAAAGTGACTCATAGTTTCCCAAAGCGAGAGTAGAAATGGTGTTTTAAGGTGCCTTCAAGAACTTGGTAAAACCATGTCGATGAGTACATTTATACTGGTCAATTTTCTATTAATTTTCTATTCACCCGAATGAAATGTAGAAGGCAACCTAGATCATATTCTGGCCCGAGCATGAAATTGGCAGCACTACATTTTACTCGATGTCAATTTCGGTTTCATTTTGGCGAAGGTCGATTTTTGATTGACTTAGGTCTTATTTGATAGGCGGCGCGGGGCGAATTGGAGCGCGACATTGAAAAGAGTGTAGCCCATTGTACATAGGTATATTTTTTATTTGCATCATGCCCATTTTGAGTGACCTTGGAAAATATTTGTGGCTGGCCCGGACAAAGTTTGGTGCGACCATCGGACTAAGCTCATCACACTTTATGCATGTATTATTCTACAATTATATTTTTATGAGTGTATCAATCTAATTTGGCTGAGGGTAAATGTCGAATAAACCGTACCAAATGCTTGGGCTCGTCCAGGCCAATTTCGATTGTCATCATTGCATTGATTGCGGTCTATCCTACTTTGAAATAAGTTTTGTTTCCATTTCATCGAGTTCAATTTTTAAGGTGCGCTATCCAAATTTCGCAGCCGGATCGGCGTTTTAATGTTGGACACCGAATCGGGCGTGCTCTATATTTGTTCGATATCAGTTCTGATCAAATGAACGTGAGTAACGCGTTTGGTTTCCGAAACATCGTTTTCAAAATTTGCACTGCCTGCTGATGGTATAGTCGACTACGTCGTCGTCTTAGTTGCTGCGCAATAAAACTAATTTCCTTTTTGGTGCTCTTTCCTCGAAAATAGGAGGCAGATAGTGGGCCACAACATTTCCACTATTCAGTGACTCCACAGCCACAGGTCATTCTTTCAGAAACACATTCAGTGACGGAGTAGTTGCTGCCGCGTTATGCTTTCATGACAATAGAAGAGAGAAACTCATTAGTTACGTCTACTTTGTCAGGAGAAAATTTTCAACTAATAAAACATCGTGCAAAATGCGGCTATAAGAAAGGTCAATGCTTAGCCATAAGATTAAAATATGTGAGCGCTATGAGCACTTTTCAACGAAGAAGCCTGTTTTTAATAGTGGTTGTGTGTTGCATCTGGGTTATGTGTGCTCTGTGCATCTTTACTCTGGCCTTATTAACCAAGTTGCCTACTGCCTATCTAGACAGCGGTAGCGAAGCATGAAAGAGCGTTTTCAACGGTACTAACTAAAGTCGAAAGGGAATCCTAGCACCATGCAGGAGATGCGTGGACTGTGCGCGCTGACCTGACCCCCTTGCCAATTAAGGAGACAGATACACTTCGAGCCCTGCGAAAGCAGGAAACTTATTCAAACATTTTGCCTGTTACAAATACTAGCGCTTCACGGTGATGAGTTTACTTACGTCGCATTAAAATACTTGGCGAAAACTTCGAGGTTGGTCATAAAATAATAAATATCGGCTCATGCTCAATTCACAGAGGGAACAGGTGTAAAAATTATGAGTGCGTACGGCTCAAATAGCCAGGCGTTCTGAAAAGACATATGCGCATTAAAGGGACACTAAAGACAGCCAAAGATGGTATGAAAATCTAATCAACTACATTTAGTGACACTGTCGCCGCATATCCGGCAGCAAAAAATAGAATAATTGCTGAGATATTGCGATAAGAAGTTAAGGTTTTTTCTTGTTCCCGCCGGTCGAATTCAAACTGTGGCCTCCAACTACGTTGTTGGAGTTGAGTGACGCACACTATGACGTAAGCGGAGACTCCGTGATATCTAGCGAGCCGGCGCGGCCCGCGGCGTCGCATCTCTCAAGGGCCAACTTGGCAACAGCGTACTCGCAATGACGGCCTCAGCCAAAATAAATAAAACGATGAAGAGAGTAATTTACCGAGCGATGAGCCGCTTGTAATGCACAATACTTTGAATGTTTCCCAAGCTTTTGCGCTCCTTCTTGCACTGTGTATAAACAAACCGAGCCCTCGGTCATCGCAACGCTTCCTGTTTACATACAAATAAGATTTAGTTACCAGCAAAATAGTGTCCTCGCTGCTGCGCTTGTCAGTTTTGAAGCTTCGTCGCACTTTTTTCCTTCAAGGTTTGTGCTACAGCTCCGTGTTCAGCGAAAATTACGTCCACGGTAGCAGAACATGACTGAAGAGCCGGCGCCACTACATTTGCCAGCGCTGTGAAATTCCACATGTTAAAATGGATCCAGTGCACAATATAGTGCGCATAGGCATCCAGAACTTTAGTTTCAAGACGTGAGAGCAGGCAGCATGCGCCGATGATCAAGAAGTTGTAATTTTAAGACCGGCAGCAGAAACACTTTATTGTAAATGGGGCCATGACTTGAAAACAAGAAATATTTCCCAAGGTGGTTGTGGCGCGGCGTAGCCGAGCCGAACGTTACGAAGCAAGCAGTAGCGTGTTCGAGTCTCTGCATCTGGCGGTTTTTTTTTTATTTTTTTTTTTACAGATCGTGCTTTTTTTTACCTTTTGTAATGTATTACTGGTGCTTCGTTATTTTTAGTTTTTTTACTTTTTACCCGAGTCCCTTTTTTTCGCCTGGCGACGAGCGCAATACATCGACGCTCTCCTTGGTATGAGTGGCAATTATGCCCCTTTTGTTTACGACGCCTGCAAATAGCGCGTTGAAGGTCTTGTTGACGCAGTATATGTTGGTCAGATGAGCCATGATTTAGTGAGCAATTGAATGATAATGCGTTTTTCCTTCGGTAATTAGCATATGTATGCTTTTCGTGGCGTACGTAGCTGCAGTCAAGCGGTCAGGTCGCAGTCGAAGCGGCAAAGACGGCGATATGTTGGCGCAGAAGTGTGAACGAAGGAGTGTGTCGGCGGTAGCGGATTTCGCTCGCTCGTACCTCCGAATGTTCAAATGGGAACCCTCAAGGCGCATCTGCTGCTCCAAGCTCGTAATTTAGGCGCTGCAGGTTCAAACGAACTATCCGAGTGCGCACGAAATGCCTGAGCCGAAACATAACGAAAACTGAAGTGGGCGCCTGTGGCGCCTCCAAGTATATTTTTGTATTTGCCTTGCAACGTTTACGTTGTCTTTTCGCCGCCGTTTACGTATGATAAAAGCGTGTTATGTTTGAGAAAAAACGTACTACCGCATTCAAACATGAACCGTTGCAAACATGCAATCCCTAGCGCGTCACGTGATTTGTAGTTGCGAGCCTCGGCCGTTTGGCTGTGCTGGCGATACCTGTATTTCTGTTATTCTTCTTTACTACCTTATAACAGCTCTGTTTTCAGTAAGAGTGGTCTTTTTGTAATCAGGAACTGGCATTCTATCGATGCAAACTCACTTCCTTTCTCTCTTTAGTGTCCCTTTAATGTGAGGCTCATACTGAACGAGCTCGGCGAATGTCTAACGTAAGTTTCTTATTTGTCGAGCTCGGTAGATATTTAATGTGAGGCTCACTTTGAACGGCTCGGCGAATGTCGTACGTAAGTTTCATATTTGCCGAGCTCGGTAAATATTTAATCTCAGGCTCACCTTGAACGACCTTGGCGAAAGTCTAACGTAAGTGTCATACTTGCCGAGCTCGGTAGATATTTAATGTGAGGCTCATACTGAACGAGCTCGGCGAATGTCTAACGTAAGTTTCATATTTGCCGAGCTCGGTAGATATTTAAAGGGACACTAAAGACAGCCAAAGATGGTATGAAAATCTAATAAACTACATTTGGTGACACTGTCGCCGCATATTCGGCAGCAAAAAAATAGAATAATTACTGAGATATTGCGATAAGAAATTAAGGTTTTTTCTTGTTCCCGCCGGTCGAATTCAAACTGTGGCCTCCAAGTACGTTGTTGGAGTATAGTGACGCACACTATGACGTAAGCGGAGACTCCGTGATAGCTAGCGAGCCGGCGCGGCCCGCGGCGTCGCATCTCTCAAGGGCCAACTTGGCAACAAAGTACTCGCAATGACGTCCTCACACACAAAAAAAATAAAACGATGAAGTGTGTAATTTACCGAGCGATGAGCCGCTTGTAATGCACAATACTTTACATGTTTCTCAAGCTTTTGCGCTCCTTCTTGCACTGTGTATAAACAAACCGAGCCCTCGGTCATCGCAACGCTTCCTGTTTACATACAAATAAGATTTAGTTACCAGCAAAATAGTGTCCTCGCTGCTGCGCTTGTCAGTTTTGAAGCTTCGTCGCACTTTTTTCCTTCAAGGTTTGTGCTACAGCTCCGTGTTCAGCGAAAATTACGTCCACGGTAGCAGAACATGACTGAAGTGCCGGCTCCACTACATTTGCCAGCGCTGTGAAATTCCACATGTTAAAATGGATCCAGTGCACAATATAGTGCGCATAGGCATCCAGAACATTAGTTGCAAGACGTGAGAGCAGGCAGCATGCGCCGATGAAGAAGAAGTTGTAATTTTTAGATCGGCAGCAGAAACACTTTATTGTAAATGGGGCCATGACTTGAAAACAAGAAATATTTCCCAAGGTGGTTGTGGCGAACGTTACGGAGCAAGCAGTAGCGAGTTCGAGTCTCTGCTTCTGGCGGGGTTTTTTTTTTTTTTTTACAGATTGTGTTTTTTTTTTACCTTTTGTAATGTATTTCTGGTGCTTCGTTATTTTTAGTTTTTACTTTTTACCCGAGTCCCTTTTTTTCGCCTGGCTACGAGCGCAATATATCGACGCTCTCCTTGGTATGAGCGGCAAGTATGCCCCTTTCGTTTACGACGCCTGCAAATAGCACGTTGAAGGTCTTGTTGACGCAGTATATGTTGTTCAGATGAGCCATGATTTACTGAACAATTGAATGATAATGCGTTTTTCCTTCGGTACTTAGCATATGTATGCTTTTCGTGGCGTACGTAGCTGCAGTCAAGCGGTCAGGTCGCAGTCGAAGCGGCAAAGACGGCGATATGTTGGCGCAGAAGTGTGAACGAAGGAGTGTGTCGGCGGTAGCGGATTTCGCTCGCTCGTGCCTCCGAATGTTCAAATGGGAACCATCAAGGCGCATCTGCTGCTCCAAGCTCGTAATTCAGGCGCTGCAGGTTCAAACAAACTATCCGAGTGCGCACGAAATGCCTGAGCCGAAACATAACGAAAGCTGAAGTGGGCGCCTGTGGCGCCTCCAAGTATATTTTTGTATTTGCCTTGCAACGTTTACGTTGTCTTTTCGCCGTCGTTTACGTATGACAAAAGCATGTTATGTTTGAGAAAAAACGTACTATCGCATTCAAACATGCAACGTTGCAAACATGCAATCCCTAGCGCGTCACGTGATTTGTAGTTGCCAGCCTCGGCCGTTTGGCTGTGGTGGCGATACCTGTATTTCTGTTATTCTTCTTTACTACCTTATAACAGCTCTGTTTTCAGTAAGAGTGGTCTTTTTGTAATCAGGAACTGGCATTCTATCGATGCAAACCCACTTCCTTTCTCTCTTTAGTGTCCCTTTAATGTGAGGCTCATACTGAACGAGCTCGGCGAATGTCTAACGTAAGTTTCTTATTTGGCGAGCTCCGTAGATATTTAATGTGAGGCTCACTTTGAACGGCTCGGCGAATGTCGTACGTAAGTTTCATATTTGCCGAGCACGGTAGATATTTAATGTGAGGCTTACCTTGAACGAGCTTGGCGAACGTCTAACGTAAGTTTCATATTTGCCGAGCTCGGTAGATATTTAATGTGAGGCTCACCTTGAACGAGCTTGGCGAACGTCTAACGTAAGTTTCATATTTGACGAGCTCGGTAGATATTTAACGTGAGGCTCACCTTGAACGAGCTCGGCGAACGTATAACGTAAGTTTCATATTTGCGGAGCTCGGTAGATATTTAATGTGAGGATCATACGGAACGAGCTCGGCGAATGTCTAACGTAAGTTTCATATTTGCCGAGATCGGTAGATATATAAAGGGACACTAAAGACAGCCAAAGATGGTATGAAAATCTAATAAACTACATTTGGTGACACTGTCGCCGCATATCCGGCAGCAAAAAATAGAATAATTGCTGAGATAGTACGATAAGAAGTTAAGGTTTTTTCTTGTTCCCGCCGGTCGAATTCAAACTGTGGCCTCCAACTACGTTGTTGGAGTTGAGTGACGCACACTATGACGTAAGCGGAGACTCCGTGATAGCTAGCGAGCCGGCGCGGCCCGCGGCGTCGCATCTCTCAAGGGCCAACTTGGCAACAGCGTACTCGCAATGACTGCCTCAGCCAAAATAAATAAAACGATGAAGAGAGTAATTTACCGAGCGATGAGCTGCTTGTAATGCACAATACTTTACATGTCTCTCAAGCTTTTGCGCTCCTTCTTATAAACAAACCGAGCCCTCGGTCATCGCAACGCTTCCTGTTTACATACAAATAAGATTTAGTTACCAGCAAAATAGTGTCCTCGCTGCTGCGCTTGTCAGTTTTGAAGCTTCGTCGCACTTTTTTCCATCAAGGTTTGTGCTACAGCTCCGTGTTCAGCGAAAATTACGTCCACGGTAGCAGAACATGACTGAAGTGCCGGCGCCTCTACATTTGCCAGCGCTGTGAAATTCCACATGTTAAAATGGATTCAGTGCACAATATAGTGCGCATAGGCATCCAGAACATTAGTTGCAAGACGTGAGAGCAGGCAGCATGCGCCGACGATAAAGAAGTTGTAATTTTTAGACAGGCACCAGAAATACTTTATTGTAAATGGGACCATGATTTGAAAACAAGAAATATTTGCCAAGGTGGTTTTGGCGCGGGGTAGCCGAGCGGTTAGAGCTGAACGTTACGGAGCAAGGAGTAGCGAGTCGAGTCTCTGCTTCTGGCGGGGTTTTTTTTTTTTTTTACAGATCGTGTTTTGTTTTGCCTTTTGTAATGTATTACTGGTGCTTCTTTAATTTTAGTTTTTTTACTTTTTACCCGAGCCCCTTTTTTTCGCCTGGCGACGAGCGCAATACATCGACGCTCTCCTTGGTATGAGTGGCAATTATGCCCCTTTTGTTTACGACGCCTGCAAATAGCGCGTTGAAGGTCTTGTTGACGCAGGATATGTTGGTCAGATGAGCCATGATTTAGTGAACAATTGAATGATAATGCGTTTTTCTTTTGGTAATTAGCATATGTATGCTTTTCGTGGCGTACGTAGCTGCAGCCAAGCGGTCAGGTCGCAGTCGAAGCGGCAACGGCGGCGATATGTTGGCGCAGAAGTGTGAACGAAGGAGTGTGTCGGCGGTAGCGGATTTCGCTCGCTCGTGCCTCCGAATGCTCAAATGGGAACCATCAAGGCGCATCTGCTGCTCCAAGCTCGTAATTCAGGCGCTGCAGGTTCAAACAATATATCCGAGTGCGCACGAAATGCCTGAGCTGAAACATAACGAAAACTGAAGTGGGCGCCTGTGGCGCCTCCAAGTATATTTTTGTATTTGCCTTGCAACGTTTACGTTGTCTTTTCGCCGCCGTTTACGTATGATAAAAGCGTGTTATGTTTGAGAAAAAACGTACTACCGCATTCAAACACGAACCGTTGCAAACATGCAATCCCTAGCGCGTCACGTGATTTGTAGTTGCGAGCCTCGGCCGTTTGGCTGTGGTGGCGATACCTTTATTTTTGTTATTCTTCTTTACTACCTTATAACAGCTCTGTTTTCAGTAAGAGTGGTCTTTTTGTAATCAGGAACTGGCATTCTATCGATGCAAACCCACTTCCTTTCTCTCTTTAGTGTCCCTTTAATGTGAGGCTCATACTGAACGAGCTCGGCGAATGTCTAACGTAAGTTTCTTATTTGTCGAGCTCGGTAGATATTTAATGTGAGGCTCACTTTGAACGGCTCGGCGAATGTCGTACGTAAGTTTCATATTTGTCGAGCTCGGTAAATATTTAATCTCAGGCTCACCCCTTACAAAAATGGAAATTGAATTTCTGTTACCCACGTAATGTGTTTTTGATGAGTCATCAACCACTCAAAGGAGATTCAAGATTAGATGTGTTTTAACATCATATCCGCAGCAGACTTTCCTTTGAGATCACACATGAAGTTTTGTGCTTGGAAAACGCAACGGTATTTTTGGGTAGGATCTAATGTGGAAATACATTGACTTTATCAAATGAGGAAATGTATACATCACTAAGTGAATATATAGTATTTCTTTGTTAACTGCACACTTTCAGAGCCCTATGTTTTCATTTCTGATTAGCATATGTAGGATGTTGCCTAAGAAACAATTTTTATGTGTTTTAACATGAGATCCGCAACAGACTTTCATTTGAGATTACGCAAGAAGTTTTGTACTTGGAAAACAAAACAGTATTTTTGTATAGGAGCTAATGTGGAAATACATTGACTTTCTCAAATGAGGGAAATTATACATCACTAAGCGAATGTATATTCTTTACTATGTTTTCATTTCTGTTTAGCATGCACTGTAAAAACAAAAACAACTTTTTCGACATTTGTTTCATTCAAAACACGCTTACACCCTGCGTCTTGGGTGTTTGTGCCACTACAAATCACTTCTTGCCAAGCGAATGGGTGCTGTGGTTGGACAATATGCTTGAGGGTGTTACGGGCAAGGATATTGTTGTGTACGCGAACCAACGCACTGCCACACCGCCTCCAAGCTAACGGACGCAAGGCCGCTCCATTTCCAATGCCTCCTTGCACCTGCGAGCAGGCCGTTTTGGAGAGACCAGCAGGGGTACCCCGGCCTGCGCCGACGACGACGCGCGGACGTAACCCGAGCCGTCCGTTGACTCGGAACTGGACCGTCCTGGGAGCATGTGCGCGACCAGGGCACGAGAAGCAATGCCTTGTTTATAATGCATGATATTTTGCGTGTTTCTTAAGCTTTCGAGCTCCTTCTTGCTCTGCGTATAGATTAGCCGAGCCTCATCGCAACGCTTCCCGAAATGTTTAGATACAAATAAGATTTAGTTACCAGTAAAATAGTGTTGGCGCTGCTGCGCTTGCCGGTATTGAAGCTTGCTCGCACTTTTTTTCCTTAAAGGTTCGTGCTACAGCTCCGTGTTCAGCGAAAATTACGCCCAAGGTAGCAACCACCGAAGAGCCAGCGCTGATAAATTTGCCAGCGATGCCAAACTCGACATGTTAAAATGACTGCAGTGGACAAAATAGTGCGCATAGGTATCTAGAACATTAGATGCAAGTTCTAATGGTCAGGAAGTTGTAATTGTTAGAGCAGCCGCAATGGCCTATACACTTCGAAACATGCTTCGAAACATTATGTCCCAATCTTATGAATGCAGTCCAGACATAAGAAGCAAATATGTTACCGGTAATACAAGTTCCCCGAGTGGCCGAGTGGTTAGCGTAAAAAGCTACGGAGTAAGAGGTACCGAGTTCGAATCGCGCCAGAGGTGCAGTTTTTTTTTTCGCTTAGTTTTATTTTTTTTTATTTTTTAGCTTTTTTAATGTAGTTGAGGTGCTTCGCTACGTTTTAGCTTTTACTTTTTATCCAAAAGTGCTCATTGGTCAACACTCATGAACAACACACAAGAAATGCACACATTAGGTACCAACCAGAAACACGGTGGCCAACTTTCTTGTGAAACTCATCAAAAATGCATCAAGAAAATGTATAGAAATGTTAATGTGCATGATGAGGAATGTAATTATCATTTAATCAGAAACTCATTAAGCTTTTTTGTAAGGGACCTTGAACGACCTTCGCGAAAGTCTAACGTAAGTGTCATACTTGCCGAGCTCGGTAGATATTTAATGTGAGGCTCATACTGAACGAGCTCGGCGATTGTCTAACGTAAGTTTCTTATTTGGCGAGCTCGGTAGATATTTAATGTGAGGCTCACTTTGAACGGCTCGGCGAATGTCGTACGTAAGTTTCATATTTGCCGAGCACGGTAGATATTTAATGTGAGGCTTACCTTGAACGAGCTTGGCGAACGTCTAACGTAAGTTTCATATTTGCCGAGCTCGGTACATATTTAATGTGAGGCTCACCTTGAACGAGCTCGGCGAACGTCTAACGTAAGTTTCATATTTGCGGAGCTCGGTAGATATTTAATGTGAGGATCATACGGAACGAGCTCGGCGAATGTCTAACGTAAGTTTCATATTTGCCGAGATCGGTAGATATTTAAAGGGACACTAAAGACAGCCAAAGATGGTATGAAAATCTAATAAACTACATTTGGTGACACTGTCGCCGCATATCCGGCAGCAAAAAATAGAATAATTGCTGAGATATTGCGATAAGAAGTTAAGGTTTTTTCTTGTTCCCGCCGGTCGAATTCAAACTGTGGCCTCCAACTACGTTGTTGGAGTTGAGTGACGCACACTATGACGTAAGCGGAGACTCCGTGATAGCTAGCGAGCCTGCGCGGCCCGCGGCGTCGCATCTCTCAAGGGCCAACTTGGCAACAGCGTACTCGCAAGGACGGCGTCAGCCAAAATAAATAAAACGATGAAGAGAGTAATTTACCGAGCGATGAGCTGCTTGTAATGTACAATACTTTACATGTCTCTCAAGCTTTTGCGCTCCTTCTTATAAACAAACCGAGCCCTCGGTCATCGCAACGCTTCCTGTTTACATACAAATAAGATTTAGTTACCAGCAAAATAGTGTCCTCGCTGCTGCGCTTGTCAGTTTTGAAGCTTCGTCGCACTTTTTTCCTTCAAGGTTTGTGCTACAGCTCCGTGTTCAGCGAAAATTACGTCCACGGTAGCAGAACATGACTGAAGTGCCGGCGCCACTACATTTGCCAGCGCTGTGAAATTCCACATGTTAAAATGGATCCAGTGCACAATATAGTGCGCATAGGCATCCAGAACTTTAGTTGCAAGACGTGAGAGCAGGCAGCATGCGCCGATGAAGAAGAAGTTGTAATTTTTAGATCGGCAGCAGAAACACTTTATTGTAAATGGGGCCATGACTTGAAAACAAGAAATATTTCCCAAGGTGGTTGTGGCGCGGCGTAGCCGAGCCGAACGTTACGGAGCAAGCAGTAGCGTGTTCGAGTCTCTGCATCTGGCGGGTTTTTTTTTATTTTTTTTTTTTTACAGATCGTGCTTTTTTTTTTACCTTTTGTAATGTATTACTGGTGCTTCGTTATTTTTAGTTTTTTTACTTTTTACCCGAGTCCCTTTTTTTCGCCTGGCCACGAGCGCAATACATCGACGCTCTCCTTGGTATGAGTGGCAATTATGCCCCTTTTGTTTACGACGCCTGCAAATAGCGCGTTGAAGGTCTTGTTGACGCAGTATATGTTGGTCAGATGAGCCATGATTTAGTGAACAATTGAATGATAATGCGTTTTTCCTTCGGTAATTAGCATATGTATGCTTTTCGTGGCGTACGTAGCTGCAGTCAGGCGGTCAGGTCGCAGTCGAAGCGGCAAAGACGGCGATATGTTGGCGCAGAAGTGTGAACGAAGGAGTGTGTCGGCGGTAGCGGATTTCGCTCGCTCGTGCCTCCGAATGTTCAAATGGGAACCATCAAGGCGCATCTGCTGCTCCAACCTCGTAATTCAGGCGCTGCAGGTTCAAACAAACTATCCGAGTGCGCACGAAATGCCTGAGCTGAAACATAACGAAAACTGAAGTGGGCGCCTGTGGCGCCTCCAAGTATATTTTTGTATTTGCCTTGCAACGTTTACGTTGTCTTTTCGCCGCCGTTTACGTATGATAAAAGCGTGTTATGTTTGAGAAAAAACGTACTACCGCATTCAAACATGCAACGTTGCAAGCATGCAATCCCTAGCGCGTCACGTGATTTGTAGTTGCGAGCCTCGGCCGTTTGGCTGTGGTGGCGATACCTGTATTTCTGTTATTCTTCTTTACTACCTTATAACAGCTCTGTTTTCAGTAAGAGTGGTCTTTTTGTAATCAGGAACTGGCATTCTATCAATGCAAACCCACTTCCTTTCTCTCTTTAGTGTCCCTTTAATGAGAGGCTCATACTGAACGAGCTCGGCGAATGTCTAACGTAAGTTTCTTATTTGTCGAGCTCGGTAGATATTTAATGTGAGGCTCACTTTGAACGGCTCGGCGAATGTCGTACGTAAGTTTCATATTTGTCGAGCTCGGTAAATATTTAATCTCAGGCTCACCTTGAACGACCTTGGCGAAAGTCTAACGTAAGTGTCATACTTGCCGAGCTCGGTAGATATTTAATGTGAGGCTCATACTGAACGAGCTCGGCGATTGTTTAACGTAAGTTTCTTATTTGGCGAGCTCGGTAGATATTTAATGTGAGGCTCACTTTGAACGGCTCGGCGAATGTCGTACGTAAGGATCATATTTGCCGAGCACGGTAGATATTTAATGTGAGGCTTACCTTGAACGAGCTTGGCGAACGTCTAACGTAAGTTTCATATTTGCCGAGCTCGGTACATATTTAATGTGAGGTTCACCTTGAACGAGCTTGGCGAACGTCTAACGTAAGTTTGATATTTGACGAGCTCGGTAGATATTTAACGTGAGGCTCACCTTGAACGAGCTCGGCGAACGTCTAACGTAAGTTTCATATTTGCGGAGCTCGGTAGATATTTAATGTGAGGATCATACGGACCGAGCTCGGCGAATGTCTAACGTAAGTTTCATATTTGCCGAGATTGGTAGATATTTAAAGGGACACTAAAGACAGCCAAAGATGGTATGAAAATCTAATAAACTACATTTGGTGACACTGTCGCCGCATATCCGGCAGCAAAAAATAGAATCATTGCTGAGATATTGCGATAAGAAGTTAAGGTTTTTTCTTGTTCCCGCTGGTCGAATTCAAACTGTGGCCTCCAACTACGTTGTTGGAGTTGAGTGACGCACACTATGACGTAAGCGGAGACTCCGTGATAGCTAGCGAGCCGGCGCGGCCCGCGGCGTCGCATCTCTCAAGGGCCAACTTGGCAACAGCGTACTCGCAATGACGGCCTCAGCCAAAATAAATAAAACGATGAAGAGAGTAATTTACCGAGCGATGAGCTGCTTGTAATGCACAATACTTTACATGTCTCTCAAGCTTTTGCGCTCCTTCTTATAAACAAACCGAGCCCTCGGTCATCGCAACGCTTCCTGTTTACATACAAATAAGATTTAGTTACCAGCAAAATAGTGTCCTCGCTGCTGCGCTTGTCAGTTTTGAAGCTTCGTCGCACTTTTTTCCTTCAAGGTTTGTGCTACAGCTCCGTGTTCAGCGAAAATTACGTCCACGGTAGCAGAACATGACTGAAGTGCCGGCGCCACTACATTTGCCAGCGCTGTGAAATTACAACATGTTAAAATGGATCCAGTGCACAATATAGTGCGCATAGGCATCCAGAACATTAGTTGCAAGACGTGAGAGCATTCAGCACGCGCCGATGATCAAGAAGTTGTAATTTTTAGACCGGCAGCAGAAACACTTTATTGTAAATTAGGCCATGACTTGTAAACAAGAAATGTTTCCCAAGGTGGTTGTGGCGCGGCGTAGCCGAGCCGAACGTTACGGAGCAAGCAGTAGCGAGTTCGAGTCTCTGCTTCTGGCGGTTTTTTTTTTCTTACAGATCGTGTTTTTTTTACCTTTTGTAATGTATTTCTGGTGCTTTGTTATTTTTAGTTTTTACTTTTTACCCGAGTCCCTTTTTTTCGCCTGGCGACGAGCACAATACATCGACGCTCTCCTTGGTATGAGTGGCAATTATGCCCCTTTTGTTTACGACGCCTGCAAATAGCGCGTTGAAGGTCTTGTTGACGCAGTATATGTTGGTCAGATGAGCCATGATTTAGTGAACAATTGAATGATAATGCGTTTTGCCTTCGGTACTTAGCATATGTATGCTTTTCGTGGCATACGTAGCTGCAGTCAAGCGGTCAGGTCGCAGTCGAAGCGGCAACGGCGGCGATATGTTGGCGCAGAAGTGTGAACGAAGGAGTGTGTCGGCGGTAGCGGATTTCGCTCGCTCGTGCCTCCGAATGCTCAAATGGGAACCATCAAGGCGCATCTGCTGCTCCAAGCTCGTAATTCAGGCACTGCAGGTTCAAACAAACTGTCCGAGTGCGCACGAGATGCCTGAGCCGAAACATAACCAAAACTGAAGTGGGCGCCTGTGGCGCCTCCAAGTATATTTTTGTATTTGCCTTGCAACGTTTACGTTGTCTTTTCGCCGTCGTTTACGTATGATAAAAGCGTGTTATGTTTGAGAAAAAACGTACTACCGCATTCAAACATGCAACGTTGCAAGCATGCAATCCCTAGCGCGTCACGTGATTTGTAGTTGCGAGCCTCGGCCGTTTGGCTGTGGTGGCGATACCTGTATTTCTGTTATTGTTCTTTACTACCTTATAACAGCTCTGTTTTCAGTAAGAGTAGTCTTTTTGTAATCAGGAACTGGCATTCTATCGATGCAAACCCACTTCCTTTCTCTCTTTAGTGTCCCTTTAATGACTTAGAATAGCGGAATAGGCACGCCAATCTGCAGTTTCATGGGATTCCTCAAACTGAAAAAGAGGACCTCCTAGGAAAAATGACTGCCATTGCTGCTAATACTCAGCTCCCGCCACTATTCTGTGACGATGTGGATGCCATACATCCTATGCCTTCAATACCAGATACAATTCCTGCTATTGTCTGCCGATTCACAAAGCACAAAAGCCTGGATCTGTGGTGGGGAAACACAAAAAAAAATAGAAGTTGGTACAGTGCACGTGCTTGAAAACCTTATGAACAAGAACCGCGAACTGCTAAAACACGCAAAGGAACGGGCAAAACAACATGACTTCAAATATGTCTGGCACCGAAATGGCAAAGTACTGGTGAAGAAATCCGACGGCTTGTCAGCGATAGTCATTTCAAAGGAAAGTAAACTTGATGAACTACTTAGGGGCCAGGGCCAGAGTGAGTAATGCACTTTGCGCACCCTAAATTAACCCACCTCCATCCCTTTTCAGCCAAACAAAGCCTCAACTCTTCATACTATCTGCTCTAGACCCTGCGCCTGCTCAGAAAAAGAACAGCATGTTCTTCTTTCACATTAATGCACAATCATTGCGTAACAAAGGGGACGAGTTTGAATCTTTCCTTTCTGCAGTTAATTTTTGTTTCAACATAGTAATGGTGACTAAAACATGGTATCAAAGCAGTGACGAAGTCTTAGAATTGCCAAACTATAACACGGATGTGCTAAATCGCATTGATAAACGATGTGGGGGCGTTATGATAGCGATAGAAAGAAATATAAAATGTAGCGTTCTTACCGATTTCACTGCACTCAGGATGACTATCAAATACTCTTTTTGCAAAGTGGTTTAAGCGTATTTTCTGTATTGTACCATCCTCCAAAAAGCAACTTCTTTAATTTTGCCTGCTTCCTTGACGAATACCTTCAATGGATCACAGAGAACAATCTTAACGCTTTCTTAGGGGGCGATATAAACATAGTTTTTCTTTCACATTCAGCTAATAAACTAGAGGTAGAGTCAATAATGCAGTTCAACGGCTTTATTAAAGTCATAAACGGCCCTAGGCGATTACAAGCAGCGCCAGCAATAAACGTCTTTTTTACTAACACGTTAGTTGATGGTTTAACTTCTGGAGTAGTAAATGACCACATAAGTGACCATCTTCCAATATACATGCTTACTGAGAGTGTCTCCTGTCCTAAAAATTGTATGTTCCCATCTACCACCTTTTGACGTATCAATCATGACACAATGAATCACGATAGGGCAGCGTTATCACAGGTTAACTGGAATATTGCGCGAAGCAAAGAGGACCCAAAAGAGGCTTACAATACTTTTATAGCTATATTTAAATCTGTTTACGAACAATGCTTTCCTCATGTAACATCCAAAAATCCCGCAGAGCTTGCAAACCATGGATAACTGCCGAAGGCCTCAAAATGATAAAAGCAAAAACAGACCTGTACAATCGCTTTATCCTAACCAGGTAATCGGATGACCTTGTACAATTCAAAGCATATCAGAACAAAGTTACGTCTTTTCTTTGTCAGGCGAAAAAACAATGCATAGAAAAACCATTCAACCAAGATTTATTAAAAAGGAGCGATCTTGTGTAGCAAAACATAAACCGAATTTAAATCGAGTTACAACTGCTACTAGTGCACTTGAAATCTTAGTTAACAATGAAAGCGTGAGTGGGAAACAACTAGCAGATGAGTAAAATAATTACTTTGTGTCTCAGGCACAGTTCGGGAATAACAGTTTGAATAACGTGAAGTGCCTTGACTCGCGGGTTGTTTCCAGGGCGTTCTTGTATTCAACCAGTGCTAACGAAATCGAAAATTGCATTCTGGCTTTAGGAAAATGCATGTCGCCTGATATCGACCACCTCAAAACCTGCCCAGTCAAGCTTTTAGCGGATGTAATCAGTCCAGTGTTGGAATATATTTTAAATGCTGTATTGAACATTCAGTATTCCCTAAAAGAATGCAGTTTGCCAAAGTCACAGTCATTCACAAAAGTGGATACCGGAATAATCTGTCAAATTACCGTCCCATATCTATTTTACCTGTTTTCTAAAAGTGTTTTGAAAAGATCTTGTTCACACAGATATTACGTTTTTGTAACAAATACAACATAATAACGCCCAGTCAGCATGGATTTAGAGAGAATGCTTCGACAGAAACTGCATTGCTAGCACAACAAGAACTAATTTTAGAGTCTTTTGAGCACAAACGTCTAACTCTTGGCATATTCGCTGATTTTTCAAAAAGCATCCGATCGCATCAATCACAACAAAATGTTTGCTAAACTCGAACACTACGGTTTACGCGGACATTATCTTCATACATTACAGTCCTATTTAAATTCTCGATCACAACAAGTAAAAATAAAGAGTGGCTTATCAAATGTCAAGCACGTCGTCTCTTGTGTTCCGCAAAGTATCTTGGGACCATTTCTGTTTCTCTTTACGTTAATGACGTTGTCCGTATCAGTAATCAACCAACTTTTGTCATTTATGCTGACGACACCAGTTTATTTTTCAGAGCTGCCCAATTGGTAGACCTTTAAAAACAAGCCTCAAACTGCTTAGAATCGCTTCTAGAATGGTCTCAAAATAATGTTTTAAACATAAACATTGGAAAAACGAAAGCCGTGCTGTTCAGGCCTCAAAGCAAGTTGACAAACATGCCACCACTCTGTTTAAAGATCGGTGCGACACGCATCCAAACGGTTTCGGCGGTAAGAAGCTTGGGCGTTATTTTGAACGAGAATTTGAGTTGGAGTGATTATGTTGATATGGTGGTGAATAAGCTGTCAATGGTTGCCGGTATCTTGTGTCGATTGAAATATTTTATGCCGGAGCGTATTAAGAAAATATTGTATAATGCTTTGTTTTCTTCTGTTAAGTTGTGTTTTGGTGTGGGGTACCGCGACGTTTACTAATATTAACCGCTTTTACCTCCTTCAAAAGAACGCCGTTAGAAATGTTATGAATGCTTCCCGACTTTGACACACTGAACCAATTTTCAGTGAACTTCAGATTATCCGCTTGCCACAATTATACGAAACTTTACTCTTGCGGCGGTATGAAATAGGTGTTCACAATAAGGACTGCGTGAAGATAAAGCTGTCAGGATTGCAACGCAATGAGTCAATATACACGACACGAACGACACCCAAATGGCTTGTGCCTAAGATCTGAACAAATTAAGGTTACCAAATGCTGAGCTTCCCTCTCACGCATCAAATAAATAAATGATGTGAACAAATGTATAGATAATAAAAAAAAATCGGTTGTTTTATGTTTCTTCTTCTTTGTAAAAGTAATATTAGGCAATGTTCCCCTGCAATGCCTGTGTAGTGTGTGCCGGCCTCGTCAAGGCTTTCCACTAGCTTTTTGCCGGCGCACCCAACATTCTCAAGATAATAAATAAACATTAATCTCATTCTTATTCTTTTTTTTTTGCTTCCTGCTTCGTTGCTGTCGGAACATGTAACTGCCTTGCACGACTGTTTCTACCTTCATCATCCTCATTACGTTTCTTAAAGGGACACTAAAGAGAGAAAGGAAGTGGGTTTGCATCGATAGAATGCCAGTTCCTGATTACAAAAAGACCACTCTTACTGAAAACAGAGCTCTTATAAGGTAGTAAAGAAGAATAACAGAAATACAGGTATCACCACCACAGCCAAACGGACGAGGCTCGCAACTAGAAATCACGTGACGCGCTAGGGATTGCATGTTTGCAACGTTGCTTGTTTGAATGCGGTAGTACGTTTTTTCTCAAACATAACACGCTTTTATCATACGTAAACGACGGCGAAAAGACAACGTAAACGTTGCAAGGCAAATACAAAAATATACTTGGAGGCGCCACATGCGCCCACTTCAGTTTTCGTTATGTTTCGGCTCAGGCACTTCGTGCGCACTCGGATAGTTTGTTTGAACCTGCAGCGCCTGAATTACGAGCTTGGAGCAGCAGATGCGCCTTGATGGTTCCCATTTGAGCATTCGGAGGCACGAGCGAGCGAAATCCGCTACCGCCGACACACTCCTTCGTTCACTCTCCTGCGCCAACATATCGCCGCCGTTGCCACTTCGACTGCGACCTGACCGCTTGACTGCAGCTACGTACGCCACGAAAAGCATACATATGCTAAGTACCAAAGGAAAAACGCATTATCGTTCAATTGTTCACTAAATCATGGCTCATCTGACCAACATATAATGCGTCAACAAGACCTTCAACGTGCTATTTGCAGGCGTCGTAAACAAAAGGGGCATAATTGCCACTCATACCAAGGAGAGCGTCGATGTATTGCGCTCGTCGCCAGGCGAAAAAAAGGGCGTCGGGTAAAAAGTAAAAACTAAAAATAACGAAGCACCAGAAATACATTACAAAAGGTAAAAAAAACACGGTCTGTAAAAAAGAAAAAAAGACCCGCCAGAAGAAGAGACTCGAACTGGCTACTGCTTGCTCCGTAACGTACGGCTCTAACCGCTCGGCTACGCCGCGCCACATCATCCTTGAGAAATATTTCTTGTTTTCAAGTCATGGCCCCATTTACAATAAAGTGTTTCTGCTGCCGGTCTAAAAATTACAACTTCTTGATCATCGGCGCATGCTGCCCGCTCTCACGTCTTGCAACTAATGTTCTGGATGCCTATGCGCACTATATTGTGCACTGGATCCATTTTAACATGTGGAATTTCACAGCGCTGGCAAATGTAGTTGCGCTGGCACTTCAGTCATGTTCTGCTACCGTGGACGCAATTTTCGCTGAACACGGAGCTGTAGCACAAACCTTGAAGGAAAAAAGTGCGACGAAGATTCAAAACTGACAAGCGCAGCAGCGAGGACACTATTTTGCTGGTAACTAAATCTTGTTAGTGTGTAAACAGGAAGCGTTGCGATGACCGAGGGCTCGGTTTGTTTATATGCAGTGCAAGAAGGAGCGCTAAAGCTTGAGAAACATGTAAAGTATTGTGCATTACAAGCTATGTTTTTTTTTTCTTCCTTTATGGGCTCATCGCTCGGTAAATTACTCTCTTCATCTTTTTATTGATTTTGGCTGAGGCCGTCATTGCGAGTACGCTGTTGCCAAGTTGGCCCTTGAGAGATGCGACGCCGCGGGCCGCGCCGGCACGCTAGCTATCACGGAGTCTCCGCTTACGTCATAGAGTGCGTCACTCAACACCAACAACGTAGTTGGAAGCCACAGTTTGAATACGACCGGCGGGAACAAGAAAAAAACCTTGACTTCTTATCGCAATATCTCAGCAATTATTCTATTTTTTGCTGCCGGATATGCGGCGACAGTGTCACCAAATGTAGTTTATTAGATTTTCAGACCATCTTTGGCTGTCTTTAGTGTCCCTTTAAATATCTACCGATCTCGGCAAATATGAAACCTACGTTAGACATCCGCCGAGCTCGTTCAGTATGACCCTCACATTAAATATCTACCGAGCATACATATGCTAAGTACCGAAGGAAAAACGCATTATCATTCAATTGTTCACTAAATCATGGCTCATCTGACCAACATATACTGCGTCAACAAGACCTTCAACGCGCTATTTGCAGGCGTCGTAAACAAAAGGGGCATAATTGCCACTCATACCAAGGAGAGCGTCGATGTATTGCGCTCGTCGCCAGGCGAAAAAAAGGGACTCGGGTAAAAAGTAAAAACTAAAAATAACAAAGCACCAGAAATACATTACAAAAGGTAAAAAAAAACACGATCTGTAAGAAAAAAAAAAAAACCGCCAGAAGCAGAGACTCGAACTCGCTACTGCTTGCTCCGTAACGTTCGGCTCGGCTACGCCGCGCCACAACCACCTTGGGAAATATTTCTTGTTTTCAAGTCATGGCCCCATTTACTATAAAGTTTTTCTGCTGCCGGTCTAAAGATTACAACTTCTTGATCATCGGCGCATGCTGCCTGCTCTCACGTCTTGCAACTAATGTTCTGGATGCCTATGCGCACTATATTGTGCACTGGATCCATTTTAACAAGTGGAATTTCACAGCGCTGGCAAATGTAGTGGCGCCGGCACTTCAGTCATGTTCTGCTACCGTAGACGTAATTTTCGCTGAACACGGAGCTGTAGCACAAACCTTGAAGGAAAAAAGTGCGACGAAGCTTCAAAACTGACAAGCGCAGCAGCGAGGACACTATTTTGGTGGTAACTAAATCTTGTTAGTGTGTAAACAGGAAGCGTTGCGATGACCGAGGGCTCGGTTTGTTTATATGCAGTGCAAGAAGGAGCGCTAAAGCTTGAGAAACATGTAAAGTATTGTGCATTACAAGCTATGTTTTTTTTTTCTTCCTTTATGGGCTCATCGCTCGGTAAATTACTCTCTTCATCTTTTTATTGATTTTGGCTGAGGCCGTCATTGCGAGTACGCTGTTGCCAAGTTGGCCCTTGAGAGATGCGACGCCGCGGGCCGCGCCGGCACGCTAGCTATCACGGAGTCTCCGCTTACGTCATAGAGTGCGTCACTCAACACCAACAACGTAGTTGGAAGCCACAGTTTGAATACGACCGGCGGGAACAAGAAAAAAACCTTGACTTCTTATCGCAATATCTCAGCAATTATTCTATTTTTTGCTGCCGGATATGCGGCGACAGTGTCACCAAATGTAGTTTATTAGATTTTCAGACCATCTTTGGCTGTCTTTAGTGTCCCTTTAAATATCTACCGATCTCGGCAAATATGAAACCTACGTTAGACATCCGCCGAGCTCGTTCAGTATGACCCTCACATTAAATATCTACCGAGCATACATATGCTAAGTACCGAAGGAAAAACGCATTATCATTCAATTGTTCACTAAATCATGGCTCATCTGACCAACATATACTGCGTCAACAAGACCTTCAACGCGCTATTTGCAGGCGTCGTAAACAAAAGGGGCATAATTGCCACTCATACCAAGGAGAGCGTCGATGTATTGCGCTCGTCGCCAGGCGAAAAAAAGGGACTCGGGTAAAAAGTAAAAACTAAAAATAACAAAGCACCAGAAATACATTACAAAAGGTAAAAAAAAACACGATCTGTAAGAAAAAAAAAAAAACGCCAGAAGCAGAGACTCGAACTCGCTACTGCTTGCTCCGTAACGTTCGGCTCGGCTACGCCGCGCCACAACCACCTTGGGAAATATTTCTTGTTTTCAAGTCATGGCCCCATTTACTATAAAGTTTTTCTGCTGCCGGTCTAAAGATTACAACTTCTTGATCATCGGCGCATGCTGCCTGCTCTCACGTCTTGCAACTAATGTTCTGGATGCCTATGCGCACTATATTGTGCACTGGATCCATTTTAACAAGTGGAATTTCACAGCGCTGGCAAATGTAGTGGCGCCGGCACTTCAGTCATGTTCTGCTACCGTAGACGTAATTTTCGCTGAACACGGAGCTGTAGCACAAACCTTGAAGGAAAAAAGTGCGACGAAGCTTCAAAACTGACAAGCGCAGCAGCGAGGACACTATTTTGGTGGTAACTAAATCTTATTTGTATGTAAACAGGAAGCGTTGCAATGACCGAGGGCTCGGTTTGTTTATACACAGTGCAAGAAGCAGCGCAAAAGCTTGAGAAACATGTAAAGTATTGTGCATTACGAGCGGCTCATCGCTCGGTAAATTACTCTCTTCATCGTTTTATTTATTTTGGCTGAGGCCGTCATTGCGAGGACGCTGTTGCCAAGTTGGCCCTTGAGAGATGCGACGCCGCGGGCCGCGCCGGCTCGCTAGCTATCACGGAGTCTCCGCTTACGTCATAGTGTGCGTCACTCATCTCCAACAACGTAGTTGGAGGCCACAGTTTGAATTCGACCGGCGGGAACAAGAAAAAACCTTAACTTCTTATCGCAATATCTCAGCAATTCTATTTTCTGCTGCCGGATATGCGGCGACAGTGTCACCAAATGGAGTTTATTAGATTTTCATACCATCTTTGGCTGTCTTTAGTGTCCCTTTAAGCTCCGTTAAGAGTGATTCAGTGCTTTGACTTGGCTCTAGCCTTCTAATTATTTTCCTGATTTCTGTTATTGCTTGCTGACTTTTTTTTCTACACATTCAAGCAAACAAGTCATCTGATCAGATATGAATTGCACCGCTTTTTCCACATCACCGACAGTTTTATAGTGGCTTTAACACTTTCAGTTTTTTATTCACGGCTAGCAGCATATTTCAGATCCTCTGTAGGTTTGGTTCAGCATCTGCGCTCTCAAGCGGTTGTGTATTGGCTTTAGGCCCTCTGCAATTACGACGTCTCCAAGTTTTTCCATAATCTTTTTTTTTTACTTCAGTATCGCTATACTTAACTTCGTTGTACGTATTGTCCAGAAACGAAAATACCAGTTTCAATATTTTTTTATTAAGTACCGTGTCAGAGGTGTACGGGAAGCCAGTAAATTTAAAAGCCTCTCAAGAACACTTTGATATCCAAGCAATCGCCTATTGACAGTCAGGATGTAGTCGTATTTGAAATAGCGCCGGCATAAAGATAACCTACTTTTAGATGCTTCTTAGTACTCTGGCGCCGTTGCAGCCTTTAGAGATACGAGTAATGCGATGAGCGGCTCGTCATCTTATTGAAGACACCGCGAAGAATGCCGCAACACTATCCTGAATTTATTCCTCTGAACAAAACTATACGTTTGCCTATAACATAAGGCCTAATTCGTCGTACCACCAACAAAGGTACAAACACCAAAGCAGCCGCATATTTCTATGGGACAGATTATCATCTAGCAAGTGCTTTTATACATTACCCAACAAAATAGACAACACGTAGATAAAGAGGTCATTTAATTAGGATTTCCGCTAGAATTATGACCTGTCAAGACATACAATGGCGTAAACGGTGGCGTACAAGCCACACGCTGTTGCTATACAAAACGTCCATGTCACTCGAATATTACACGTATCAAACGCGTAAGCAACAGCGGCATAAGGTGCGCTTGTTGTCGGAATTTTTTCCCGTTCCTGTGAAGCACATCCACACTCAACAGCTTTCCCTTCTCTGCTGAAAGCTAGGCAGGAATGTTTGTAGTCTTTCCCTTACAAATCACGATGAGTTTCCTTGCGCGCAGCTGGTATAGAATGGCGCAGGTTTTTACATCGCCTTCTTAGCCCCATATACCTTTTGGTACCTGCAGGATGAGATGTATTTTTCCTCTTGATTTCCGTGTAAGTGCGTTTCATCTTATTGCTGATTCCGGCGACGCTTCAAATACCAATGCGTTAAAAAGACCTGACACAATAATATAGCTCGCAATAGGCAAAGTTGAAATTTTTTAGACTGTTTTCTCAAGTCTGTCTTGGCTAAAAAGGGAGTTGCCAGGTGTTGTTGTTTGGAAAACTTTAAAACATAGGAATAATATTAAGACAAATGCTCAGACCCCATACCTGTTTACATTCCAAAATATGTATGTGCAAAATACATAATAATCGATTCTTATTTACATACATTCTTTGTCTGGTTCATTGGTTTTCGAAGATTACGAATTGCTGGTGCATGTTAGTTAAATACGACGCGTTGACAGCACTGACATGTGCAGAGAGCGAGCAAGCGCATCAACACTGCGACGTTCAGGAAGCGACCAACAGAGGGTTAGCTATTCAGTCTTTACAAGGAATCTTACAAATGGTCTCGGCTGGTTAGGTCTATTTATAAGCTGAATCAGCTGCAGATATAATCGAAAAAATCTAAAACAACGAATCTGAAAAAAGTACACAGTTTGGAAGGTACCTAATGAGCAGGATTAGAGCACCTGACAAAACTTACGCGAAGCCGACTGAAAGGTTATACGCCTGTTGAACCTCTTTTACAGATGATTTGACGTTCGTATGACATCTTCGGCCTTCCTAGGCTCACATGAGCTGCTGTAAACTAAATTTGCGAAACTCCTGACCTACTTTTACTACCCAGTCCATATTCATAACATTGCCCGCCTTGTTCCTTACGCATACATCTGATTTTTGCACATGCCCAATTTTCTCTTCACCGCTTTAAGGCTGCCGCAGTTATTTAGAGAATGCTCAATTTTGTCCATGGTATACTTCTCTATGTCAGTCGCTTTGCGCTTATTGATTAGCTTTGATATCTCTGCCAGTTCTATCCTATTTGCTAGGTTAGAAGCTTTCTTAATAAAATCTTTTGTCTCCTTAATAGTTTACCAGTATTCTCTCTAATTATCCTACTGCCTATACTGCTACTGCACACCCAGTAATAATATCTCTGAAATTGTAATTAATTGCTTCTACGCTAAGGGTGTCATCCTCGGTTAAAGCTTAATGTCTATTATGTAGAGAGATCCTGAATTCTTCTGCCCTCCCATTCACTGCTGATTTGTTGATGGACTTCTTTCTTACTAATCATTTCCTTTCCCTCTCCAGATCTAAACTAATTCGTGACCTCACCATACTGAGGTCACTGCATCGCTCCTTTCCGATTACATATACATCCGGCATAACGCCGGGGTTAGAACACAGTACGTAGTCAATTTCATTTTTTGTATCCCTGTTAGGGCTTTTCAAGTTCCATTTCCGGTTATTCCGTTTACTGAAGAAGATATTCGTGATTCTTAAGCTAATGCGATCTGCAAACTCAACTAGTAACTCTCACCTGCTATTCGGGCTTTTTCCCTACCTTGGATTTATTATCACCCATTAGTAAAGAACACTGCGTTTTTACTCTCCCCATTGCCAATCTTACATTTCATAGAAGTTTTCGATTGCCTGAGTATCATGACAACATTTAGGCATGCAGGCTTTTAAAACTTTCGTTTTATACCTCTTATTAGCATAATTACGACGCCTATCACCATCGCGTTAGCGCTATAGAATTTCAATACATTACCAAGTATATCTTCATTCACAAAGAACCCTACTTCGAGCTAGTGTCTCTACGGTACGACTCAATAACTGAATACATTTCCGCCCGTCAATATAGTATATTCCTCATATGGACTCCTAAGTTCAGTAAGCCCTATGAGATTACATTTTATACCCTGCAATTCCTCTAACAGTACTACACAGCCAGTCTTACTTAGTAGGGTCTTTCCTTTAAACATTCCCGGGGTCAGTTCCCAATGGCAGCCTATCCGGAGCTAGAGATTTTTAGCACCCTTTCCTGCATTTCAGGTCTGACCGTCGTCGTGCTCAGTTGCTTCTCAGCCGCTGGGGACTAAGGGCCATAGGTTTGTTGGAATATTAATAGGAGGTTGTGGCCAATTACTACGCAAGGGAGGCCAAATCCTGTTCTGGTGAGAGGTGAGTTTCCGGAGGTGTTCAGTGTATAGGTCGCTCCCTATATAAACCTGTTTATGCATTTCCGTCGCCATTCGCATTTTTGAAAATCAGGTGAGGAGCTGCGGGGCACTGTGATTCGAACCACGGTCAGCTTGCATGTGAGGTGGACGCTCTACCTCTACGCCACCGCTCCATGGTAATAATGTCAAATATACCTATGTGTCATTAGAGAGTTCCCAAACATTCACAATAGCTTTCACCCACTCGTGTGTTTGTTTTTTATGCAGTGAGTAGCAAACATAATTGGATCTTTGAACCCTGCGCCAGACTCCGAAACAAAAATTAGCTTTCGGCGAGCGTCCTGGATTTCTGAATTTTAGTCGAGCAACAAATGGCACATATAGAGCTTGGCACTTCTGCAATAAAAAGATTAACTGAATATTTAGCAGCTTTGGTCGTAAGAAGCCAACGTCAATAGCACCCTCTCTCAAAACCTGGAGCGCCTTTCCTGCACTTTTCCCACATGTGTAGAGCGGGTTCACTGCCCCTGTCAGGCTTTTTCGCCCATTGATTTTTTATTTTTTCTGTATGGTTAAAAAGCATACGTAAGTGTTTTTACTCTTCTATATGGACGTGGTTTCTGCCAATAGCCGCACCTGTGTAATTCTAGTTTTCGCAGCACTCTCTACCTCTACGCTTCCATCGGAGAGATGAGCGAGATGACAAAGTAAAATTTTTGCTCAAGTGTAGCCCAAAACGGGTAACTAAAACCTGCCCGCATAGCTTTATTCTAAATATCTGTTTGAGTGACTAGCGAAAGCAAGGCATATAAGAAATGCTCGCGCGATTAAGGTGAATTTAGAAGCGGTAGTTTTAATTGAAAATACCTGAATAGGGGTCTAAAATGACTTCCATTATATATGCGTCTTTGACGTAGATTTGTTTCTGCAGGAACCATGCGATCACTTCCCAACTCCTTGTGAAAAATGTGATAAAATGTATCTCAGTGGCTTTTTACATTGTTGAACGCTTTACTGAAGTCGTATCCTCCACAACGGCCGAAAGTGTTGCTATTGAGTGGCTTTACGGAAGCTAGGGTCTCTTCTGGTTCAACCTGTTGTCATCCTAACAGATTCAATATCTGCCCTTCAAAGGTTAGAGCGGCGGGTCCCTACTGATACCTTGTCTACAAGCTGTCTAAGCTGAGTTCATAATCTGCACAGTAGAGGCTTTACTTTACATTTCCAATGGGTGCCTTCACACAGGTGTCAGAGGCAACGAGGTGCAGACAGTCTCGCCCATAAAGCCCTGCTTGATACTTCCTCCAAAAAAAGTCGCTCGAGATAAAAAAGTTTCTTTAGAGAAACGGTACTCAACAATTTGAGTACCCTGTGGCGTTTTCCTCACAAGGTATGCGTGACCAAGGGACTGAGAAGATATCAGGCCATTCTGCTATATCGAATTCGCATGCGTTTTGCTCGGAAGCCTGCTTTGATGCGTTATACGGGCATTGCATCGTCTCCACTATGCTCTACATGTGGTTTGTGCGGGGATATAGAACATGATATGTGTTGTTCAATGAACAACGCGAAAAGGTGTGTGATGATCGTTTCTTTCAAGAAAACAGGAGCTCTTCACAGTGCACCTCAGGACATTGTCTAACCGAATGTAAACCAGACACACAGAAGAAACGCTTCACGCCCTATTTTACAATTTATGCAGGACACCGATTTTGACTCTAGATGGTGACAGCTGGAATGGACTGTGTTCTACAGTGAGTGAATGTGTGTGTAGGTGGTGACTCCTGGAGTGGACTGTGTTATACAGTGTATGAATGGGTGTATAGATGGTGGTAGCTGGAATGGGCTGTGTTTTACTGTGAGTGAATGTGGGCATGAGATGGTGACGTCTGGAGTGGAATATGTTATACTGTGAGTGAATGTGTTCATTGATGGTGAATGCTGGAGTGAAATATATACTTTTATAAGTGCCTCTGCGCAGAGTGGGACAAATTTCACAGATTATAGGTATTTTGCTTAACACATAAGCAATTGTAAGCATAATAATCAAGGGTAATCCCCCGTGTAGCATACAACAACTTAACTCAACTCAACTTGCATGTTACTGAAATCCGCACGACTTACTCGAATCCTACATTAAAACTGCATATGTTCTCTCATCCTTTTTATCAACTACACTGTGTTTTCCACATCTCCGTGTTCATAAAACTGCCGCCATTTTAATTATTTGACTTCGGATTTATTCCTTCATGCCTCCACCGCTTTAAAAATTGCTTGCAAGGAAAAGAAAGTTAACAACACGTGTTTTTTGAAGCGAGCATGTTTTTGGAGAATTTATTTCTTAAATACAGCTTTGTTATAAGCAGGCAGAATAATCAGCATGATTGCCATCACAAACTTAATACGCTGGCCGGTCGGAATATCCAAGGCACTCTTAAGCCCTTGGTAAAGCAGCCACCGATTCGTGAAAAGTATCGGAACGCGAGACACTCGCACCCTGTGCTACAATTAGGATTGTTGCTTCGAGGTCGGCACTGAAAAAAAGCAGAAATATGAGGAACGAATGTGACAAACGCAAAAAAGAACTATCCACACATGGAGATTCACATTTTGACCAGAAAGCAATGTAAATGTCATATACTATGGTCTTGTGGGGTCATGAACGCCAACAAAACAGCTCTGCAATCTTGCGCAGCCTGAGTAGAATCTTCCCAGGATTTCTGAAGTAGCCAGAAATGCAGCTGGCGTAAAAGAGGGAGAAGGAAGAGCGCCTTATTAACTTTAATTTGTTGAGCAAACCTAAATAGAACAATGTTGAGCGGCATACTTTGACCAAATTGATGAATATTTAGTTTTCTAAAGGTATTCTGAGTGCACGAATGTAAAATTCTTCAAATACAAAAGATGTTGCTCGTGTTCAATTTGTACCTTTTGGTCATAAGTTATCTTGGCTCTGAACCTTCGAGAAACTAAACGCTTAAGACTTAGTAGGCTGAGTGAATACATACTCATCTGGGACCACGGTGAACGAGATATGTTCTGTAGCTAAAGAAACGAGTATGTTACACACCAATATTGCTTCAACCCATTATTCAGAGTATGTCAAGGTCGCAGCTTAACGAATGAATGCCCTCTCTGTTAGTTTGTATATACTATATATATACATATGCATTCATAGAAACATTGATATCATGCCTCTGTCATTTACCATCATCACCAGCCACACAATGCTCTACAGCTGAATCTCGCCGCTTTCGTGAGATACAAAAACACCAGACCGACACCCGACATAAGCAGGACTTTACACTAGAAGAATTTGTTTGTAACAATGATACCTTTCGCATGTCTTATTTTCCGCGAGTTGTTCGGGAATGGAATTCGTTACACCCTGCCATTACTGCCTGGCCTACAATCGAAAAATTTGCCAATGCTCTGGAAGAAACAGTGTGACTGAAACTTGTTTTTCACAGCCAACACCTGTGAAGAACCGCTGTGAAAACTAATGGAAAATACCATGTACTGTAAGCGCCTCTGTTTTATGTATGTTTGGTTCCTGTATGGGCTGTCTGGCCTGCATTGTACCGGTGTTTAAGACTACCATGTTCCCACTCCTGTAACAATCCCAATCGGGATTGACAGTATTCTGAAATAAATAAATACCCACTGCTGGGCGAAGGCCTATCCCACATTCCTCCAATGAGCCTGCGAAGAACTTAGCCTCATCCGCCCACCTAACTTTTTGCCGCCCCTGCTACGCTTTCCTTCAATAGGAATCCAATTTGTAACTTTAAACAGTCTTTGCGTATCCTCTCTTCCCACTACATGCCCTGCCCATGCCAAACTCTTGATATACACTAGAATATCATTAACTCCATTTCTTTTTCTCACCCACTCTGCACACTTCCTCTTTCTAAAACTTTTTGTTCCATAGCCCTCTGTATTATCTTGAATTTAAGCATAACCCTTTCCGCTAGCCTCCAGATTTTAGCACCTTAGGTGAGTACTGGTAAGATGCAACTGTCGTATATTTTCTTCTTGAGCGATACCGGCAAGCTCTTGCTTTCGTTTTCGCAGCTATCCCTTTTCCTAGCCCGGATCTGCTGGTAATTCCTCTCCCATGCATACATATTCACATAACACATCCAGTGCTTCGCTACGTATTCTATTCTAAACTGCTGTTCCTGCTAGATGCTGTTGAACATTACCTTAGTATTCTGCATTTTGATTTTCAGGCCTAACTTTCCGCTCTTTCTACCTAAGTCATCAATCATTATTTGCAGTCCATCACCTGATTTACTTAGCAAGTCAAAAATCACTAGCGAATAGTATTTTACTGATGTATTCTCATCAATCCTCATCTCTAACTGCTCCCATCCCAAGTCCCTGAAAGCTTCCTGTTAGCATGTTGGGAATAGTACTGGAGAAACTGTGTCTCCTTGCCTAACACTTTACAAAATGTTTGTTACTTTTTCATGCAAAGCAATGGTTGCTGTGCTTCTACTACAGATATAATTACAGTACTTTCACGTACGGCTCGTCTTCACCCTGAATTCGCAATGTTTGCACGAATGCCGAGGTTTGTACTGAGTCGAACGCTTTACGTAATTAATGACTACAACGTATGAAGGCTGCTTATATTCCGAGCATTTTTCTATCACGTGGTCGATGCTATGGATGTGATCGATAGTTACTACTCTTATTGAAAATATGCTTGATTTTTGCTTAATTTCAAATGCCTTCATTCTGTTAGGGATTTCCTCAGTAAACACTTTATACGCAGCACTAAGCTGATTGGTCTGAAATTCTGAAGTCCTTAGCGTCCCCTTTCTTATTAATTAAGATAATGTTCTCGTTCTTGCATTATTCCTGAGCCTTCAATGACACCAGGCACTGGCTAACAAGGTGACCAGGTTTTCTAGCACAATCTATCAAGATATCTGCAGTTACCTCATTGGCCCTACCTGATTTTTCCTTTCTTGGTTTCTAAGGCTTTCTTATTCTCGTCCTTGGTTCCTAGTTGGAACCTCTGATAGCACTTCACTAATGTTGATCTCATTATTGTCCTGACTGCTTCGACTACTGTATAAATCAGTAGAAAATTCCTCGGCTGCTTTGAATTTCATCTCCATACACGCGATATCATTGCCCGCCTTGTCCCTTAGCGCACACATCTAATTTTTCCTGTACGTCATATCATTAACGAGATAGCCCTCAAGGCTAGCTCGTTGATCAACGTCTTTGGAACTAATATGTTTCGTTCCCTCTTCAAATCTAGACTAATTCGGGACCTTACCCCAATGTGGTGAGTGCATTGAGCCTTTCAGATTACCTGTACATCCTGCATAATACAGGGGTTTGAACGCAGTATGAAGTCAATTTAATTTTAAGCTCCTAGTTAGGGTCTTTTCTGTTTTCCTGTTTGCTGAAGAAGGCATTCGTGACTGTTAAGCTATTTCGCTCTGCGACACCAGTTGGTAACTTCGCTTGCTACTGATAGAACAGTTGCCATAGTCACCCGCTGCTGATATCCAGCCTGCTTTTTGCCTGCATTGGCATTGAAGTAGCGTGTTAGTGCAGTATACTGCGTCATTATTTTCCCAAAGGCCAATTCTGTACAATTACCGAGATGTCTACCTTGTCAAATGCTTTTTTTTTTCAAACGGATGAATGCTATCTAAAAGGGCTAGTTATATTCCGTCCATTTTTTGTCACGTGGTTAATGTCATGAATATGATGGATATTGGAGCCCCCTTTCCGGACACCTGCTTGAAGTCTAAGGTTGACGGGATACTGTTCGCCGATAAGAATGCACAATTGCTAAGATGTTCCAAAACATAAACAAGGCCACTAATGGGTAGAGGTAGCGCGACGAGAGGGAGAGATGGTCTTGTGGTAGAGGGAGCAGAATTCAGAATCAAAGCGGCGAAGATGACGTCATACGATTTGGGTCTACGAGTATCATAAGACATTATATATCCTTTAGATAAAGCAAAAGTGAAAATATCCTAATATTTCAGATGCGCTCATAATGGAGATTGGCTTCTGCTTCTTTTCAGTCCTCAGAGGGAGTTTGATGTAATGCATTGAAAAGAAATGAGCATGTCCTGAAGACATGAATAACCTTTTTTTTTTGTGTAAGTTTACACTCAGAATACACAAAGAAGACCCAACGGAAAGTCTTTGAATAAACACTGAATTAAATAGCCTAGACACTTTTATAGGCTGAGCCTATAAAAAAAATTGAACGTTTCCATGACTAATCGTGGAGATTCTTTCTATTAGGCGGACAATCCGTGCGCAGTAGATAACATAGTCATACGCCGTGTTTTAAATCATAAACGCAACCTAGTATTCAAAGTATTATGGAAAGAGTTGGCCTCCTGTACAATGGATCAACACGCAGTTAATCTTCGTTTCGCTCTGCGCGATCCGCTCTCGCAAAGAATTTATAGGGACGACTAATGTGGTTTTCGTCATTGTTTCTTTAATGGGCTTACACTATTTCTGTATGCTTTTGCAACTCTGTGCCATCTTTACGGTTGTACTGGAAGAAACCTGTCATTGTATGGGACCGATGAAACAAAGTTCGATTCCTAGCTGGCAATTTGGATGACACCGTCATCAGATTCATGACAGGAAGCGTTCTATAGAGGAATTGTGATAGCGATGATAACGCATGATCATTCTATCCTTTGGCGTCCGCGTATTTATAATTTTTCTCCATCCTCTGAATAAAATTGTATGGGTAGAGTAAAAGTAAAGTTTTTGTTGATAATAAAGACATTGGGTTACTATGAAGACTACGAAATATATACTCACAAAAGCAAGGCATGTCTTGTGATCTTCCCAAAATCCGGCGCTACAGAATGAAAAATATTTTTTGTTACATGATAGCATATATTGATTAAAAATATTTTATAAAGAGATGGGAAAAGGTGATATATTAAAAATAAGTGCTCATTTAAACGAGTTGTAACCACAGCAGATTTTAAGTTAGCGAGGGACGAGCAACGATATTAATATATAGTGCACGCAAATTGACTTAAGTTTTTGCAGAAATGCACAGAAACTATTTGCTAAGAATATTTCCTCAAACGGCAGCGGAAATATTATGGGATATATAGTGAGGTGCTTTGGTGAGACACTCCGTGATGTCGCAGATTTTGGTTTTTGTATTTAAACATTATATAAACTCTCATACATCTATGAAATAAATTCAGCGACCTGTCAGAAGATATATAAGAAAAATTTTTGTTATTACGTTCCCGTCAAATTTTTAGCACTCCTTATTTTCAGAAAAGCACTAACAAAATTTTTGTCGTTGCTTATCACACTGGACCTTTTTTCAAGCCCAATATTACTGCGAACCATAGCGGCCATGTTTCTTGAATAATATGCCCTAGATTGTTGCCTTCTTTGTACCACCAGTTCTTTGTTCTAGTTGCCACCTATAGCCTACAAGAGCCGCAAAAAGGCGTCTTTAATATGTTCTAGTAGTAGAAACCCTATGACGAGAAGCACGTTGAACGCTTCAGTCGCGAGAATGAGCTCTGATAGGCCACACTGCATAAACGAGTCATGAAGCTTTTCCTAATTTATCGGCTGAAGATGCACTTCTATCAAGGATACAAATATCCTAACGCTGTCATCTTATTGTCGTCAGTGGGATGCATTTCATTCTGCTCTTTAACGAAGGCGCACAATCCCACGTCAGGCCGGAGTACTGCTGCTCATTGTCAATATAATGGTTTTCTGAATCGTTGCACTGAAATCCTGCAATCGCGTATAAATCTTTCGCTTTAAAAAAAACTAGAGAAAATCTCTGAAAAAGTATCAGCGTATGGGTAAAGAGTTCCCGATTACGCGTATTATCAACACAGTTTCAATGTATGCACAATTAATGCTCGTAGGAGATAATTGGTTTCCTCACTCAACAGTTCAAGATAAACAGCGCAAATACAGTCAGGCATTTTTTAGCGGAATGTGTCGGTGTTCATTGAGAAAAAGGACACATGACTGCTAGAGCCTTTCTATTTAGCAAATTGAGAATGAAAATATAAGACTGCAGATAAGAGCTACCTGATACAGGACCGATAAAATTGGTCGTTTGAAACGCTCGAAATTTCTCGTTTACATTCTTTTGCAGCAGTGTAATACACGAAAGCTTCTTTTTAAACCCAATCCTTTCACTATTACTAAGTAAACCTGCGCTTTTCTGTATAATATGAATTGTGATAGAAGAAATAACGCACTGCCTAATAATGTCTGTTTCATTAGTATAGGCCACCAGCAATACCGGATAAAGAAGCATGTAAACTTACATTGCAGGTGTCACTATGCAAAGGATAAATAAAATGTGAATTATTTCATTGTTTCAGTGATAACCTACCCCACCCGTTCCAGTAAAAAAAAGTACTTACTGCAGCCATTTTCGTGATATTTATAGGTAGGGCAAGTCACCAGGCAAACAAACACACAAATAGAATATGTGTCAAGTTATGGCCTATCGCACCTGTTCTTGCATGACGCTATTCTATGTGTCCAGGCCTATCCTGTTGATTAGTGACCTTACCGACCTGTCATTCGCTTGTCGAAATCTGTAGACAGTGACAAAATGTCAGGAATTATCACACCGCAACATACAGTAGCGATGTGCAATACAATACCGAAAAATAAATCTACTTTTCCTAGAAGGAACCTATTCCGCAGCACGGGGCTTACAGGCTGCACATTGCTAACTAAAATTCGCTTTCATGACAAACACGGATATGTTTTACACTTGCCCACGAATGTAACAAAAGTATCTGAAAGATCATGTTGCCGAAAAAGAGAACGATCCGTGTTAAACATGCGATAAATATTATTTACTCCTGTATTACAGAATGTAGTACTTCCCTGTAGTTCTGCAGTACTTTTCTGCTGTAGTAACACCAAATTGGGATACCACTACAGACATTTTGCTTCCCTCATAGCAGTTTTGCTCTTCGCACAAACATTTTATCTATATTTTTCTGACTGGTGATGACAACGTTTTCAAACATTCGATTTCTTACCGACAACGATGAGTCAGCCTCATGATGCAACTGACTTTGAATCAATTGGTCTGCCTTTCTTAATGTAGCCTTTTTGCACAACAATTGCTCTTTGACGTGAATTTTCGAATTTTCCAAACAACCTTCATAACATTGTCATTTACTGTTATTAAAATTATAACCCCTTTCTAATTTTTGTATCCGAAACATCATTATCATCTACAGAAGAAACCCTATTTTCATACCGCTACATTTTGTAATCGAGGCCTCACGGTTGCCCTGTTTTCTTGTTTTTATTGTTCGTACGTCTGCCATTGAAAATTCCGCTTCCGCTAATGAGAAACATGATGGCAGATTGCCCTGCATAAACTATTTCTAAATAGGGGCACCAATTTCCGATTCATCTTTCTTTGTCCCTGCTTTTCTTGCACTGTTTTGCTGCGAACATTTCATCATTTGTGAAGAAATACTTATTACTCACAATATACGAATAGATTATGAGCAAAATGATTATTATATATAAAATTTACGCTGCACGTTTTTTTCAGGTAAAGTTAAGAATCCATCTTCAATTTAGTGATGAGGCGTCGGTCTGATTGATCAGATCTCATTAACTATTATATGACATCAAACGTCATGTATACCGCGATCCTATAAACATATATTTGAATATATTTCCCCCCATTATTACACATAATGGTTTAGCGAACAGTTTTTGCTATAGAAAATTAACACCTAAGACTTGAAATAACAATTTCTACAGCGTTAATACTAAAGCTCTATAGAATCAGCGTTACATGTCTTCACACACACACATATATATATATATATATATATATATATAAGGAAGCAATGGGTATATCAAAATTTGGAACAAAGGGACAAGGCCATAGGAAGAGACACGTCTTCAATAAACAATGAGCTAAGAAGCATGCACAAAAATACTTTTCGCGGAAAACAATAAATTACAGCAGTTCAAACTCATCTTCATACATCTTGTACAGGTTTCTGAAACAAACAGCCTCACTTTGAAAGCAAATAGAGATTTCCTCAATTTGCAGGTAACCTCGAAGTATTCATAATGAAAGAAATCTCAAGTTATTAGTAAAAACAAAGCAAGAGCCGAAATTGGAAAAATCAACGGAGATTTTTTTGCATGGAAATGTAAATCACTTATTCATGCGCGGAAACAATGCCAAACAAGAGCAATAATCGAAATACTATTGCCTTGAACAATCATATCGCTAGGAAACACGCAAAAAATAACCGAAATGCTAATGCCTTGAACATTCATGTCGCTAGAAAACACGCAAAAAAGTGCTAACCTGCTGTCATTGCAGTTTATTCGTTTTACTTTACTAGACCATAGAATTATTGGAGAAATTTTTTTCAGTTTATAATTGGGCTATAAAACGTGAAGCGAGATGTAATCTTGTTCAGTCCCCTGATATCATTTGTAGAGCCGCTGGAATGACTTCCGCTTTTCGTCATAATCAATTTTATTTTTAACTGCAATTTTGGAACAAATCGCTAGGAAGCAAAAATTTAAAAGCATTTAAAAAATCCTCTGTCTCTTTTGACTACCCTGCTCTGTAAGGAATACTAAATTCGATTTACAACTTAGAGGAAACTCAGCCTCAATACGTAAATCTATCAGATTTACGTATTGAGGCTACATAAGTACCAATTCATGGAAATATATTTAATAGAGCTTGAGTTACATGCACTTGACAGTCCGTTTTATTATTCCGGAGATTCTGAGGATGATGGTCCATAGTGCAGTACCATCCACGCAGGACATCCATGGTATTGGAGCCAGGGGCGAAATATCCATAACAATTGGATTTCAACATAACCGGAATAAGACGGTTTTGGTTTTTGGAGTTTATTGCGGCTTAGTA
Source organism: Amblyomma maculatum (assembly GCF_055883805.1). Taxonomy (NCBI): domain Eukaryota; kingdom Metazoa; phylum Arthropoda; class Arachnida; order Ixodida; family Ixodidae; genus Amblyomma; species Amblyomma maculatum. The sequence continues at coordinate 124,272,279 of NC_139346.1, forward strand.
ATGGCCACGCTTGTCAACACAGGTGAACTGTAAGTTATTTCTACCGATTGCATTATATGCCTAATGAGGTTACGAAAGATTAGACCATGAGTTTGGCAGGTTGTAGAGTGAGCTGTTCGACCGAGAAATTCCTGTTGGAGCAGGTGGCAATACATGCGCGTAATATGAGCAGGTAATGCCAGGAATAGCAGGAAGAGTACTACTTGACTGTAGCAATATTTTTTACAAGGGGTGACATGAACGTGCTCTGGGCCATTCCTTCGTTGTAACTTGTGAAAAACGGTCCGCGCATGATTAAGCATAATACAAAGCAATTACATTGTCCGTACGAATACTTATTGCGTTTTGTGCAGCTGCAAGCAAGACACCAGTGTGCTGTGCGATGTCAGTGTATGTTTAAGGCGATAGGCTTACTAAGCTATATTGACGCAATAAGCGTCCGCGGAATCACACAGCAAAATGTGTCTGGAAGTTACGTGATCAGTTGACTGTGTCACCAGTCATGATCTGAAGCCTAGCGAAATATATAAGGTAGTGACTAATACCCAGTCATGGTCATTAGTGAAATGTAATGATCAGGTGCGCTTTTGAAATTATAAGAATAATGATCGAGTATGTCATGTGAAAATGAAGATATCATGTGGCAGAGTCATGCGGCAGCAACACGCATGAAAAGATCACGTTTTGTGAGAGAAATACATGACAAGGTCACGTGACGTTCAAGTTGCACAAAGGTGTCACGTGGTTATGAGATTATTAAGTGACAATGTGACGTGACGGTCAAGTTGCATGAAAATGTCACGCGCCTGTGATAATACCACGCGACATAGCGACACCAACCCTGCACTCGCAAGAGGACTGCAACAAACGCGCGCGCCAAGGAAAGGAAATTTGCACAGTTGGGCACGAGCCTTGAGGTTTAATTTGTATCAATAATAAACATGGAATGCTTTCTGAGCTCATGCATAATCGTTAATTTGGACATGTTGAGTTTCTTGAGTAAGGTGGCGAACCAGGTTTCAGTTACATTTAAGTCTTTCTGTAGGAGTGACTAGTCGGAAGCAGAAGCACGCCAGCGATAAAAAAAAATGCATCGTCAGCAAAAAGGCGAATTGCGAAATGAAACCTGTAGAGAGGTCACTGATAGAACTATACATAGAAGTGGTCTAAAAATAGAGCCTAGGGTGCACCTGAAATAATATAATAGATTATGGAGCGATGGTTGCTGGTTACAATAAACTAGTACGGTCTGAGAGGAAGGAAGAAATCCATGACAGTATTAATGGGTGTAGGGAGATAGACGTGAGTTTAATCATCAGACGTTCATGTTGGACAAGGTCGAATGTCTTAGAGAAACCGACATAAAGTATGTATGTTTAGAAAGAAGACTCCACGTTGAGGTGTACGTCCGTAGTAAATTCGCACATAATCGTCATCATCATCATCAGCCTGACTATACCAACTGCAGGGCGAAGGCCGCTCGCATATTTCGCCAATGAACCCGGTTTTGTGCTAGCTGCATCCACATGACCCTTGCGAACTTCTTAACCTCATCCGCCCACCTAACTTTCTGCCGTCCCCTGCTATGCTTTCCTTCCCTTGTAATTCAGTTTGTTACCCTAAACGACCATCAGTTATCCTCTGTTCGCACTACATGTCCTGCCCATGCCCATTTCTTCTTGATTTCCACTAGAATGTCAGTAATTTGAATTATTTCTCTGACCCAATCTGCAGGCTTCCTATCTCCTGATGTTACCCCTACCATTTTTTGTTCCATGGCCCTCTGCTTTGTCCTCAAATTAAGTAGAACCCTTTTGGTTAGCCTCCACGTTTTAGCCCCATAGGTGAGTACAGGTAAGATGCAACTGTTGTATATTTTCCTCTTGAGCGATACCGGTAAGCTGCTAGTCATAATCTGCGAGTACTAGCCGAATGCGCTTCATGCCCATCTTATTCTTCTTGTTATTTCGTTTTAATGGTCCGGATCTGCGTACTACCCGTCCTAAATAGACATATTCGCCTACTGCTTCCAGTGTTTCGCTACCTAACGTAAACTGCTGTTCCTTCCCGAGGCTGCTGAACATTACCTTAGACTTTTGCATATTAATTTTTGAGCCAACCTTTCTACTTTTCCTGTCTAGGTCACCAATCATTATTTACACTTCATCTCCTGAATTACTTAGCAAGCCAATGTCATCAGTAAATCGCAGATTACTGCAGTATTCTCGATCTACCCTTATCCCTAACTGCTCCCATTCCAAGTCTCTGAATACTTCATTATAAGCAAGCGGCGAATAGCACTGGGGAGATCGTGTCTCCTTGCCTAACACCTTTCTTTATGGGAATTGTGTCACTTCGTACAGGTATGTACTCGTACAGATATGCATAAAAAATTCAGAGCAAAATCGTGCATGTTGCAAAAAATCGATTCTTCTCTAAGAGAAAACGTCTTATGGGTGTATATGTTCCAGCATTTTACAAGCATATACGGTAAGGGATTGGCCGATAGTTTGATTGAATAAACCAATTGCCTGCCACGAGAGCCGGGGCGACAACCTTAGTTAATTTCAGTTACTTGGAATCAAACTGCTTTATATTTATTGCTTAAAATATTGTCATATCTGGCTTCAAATTTCTTAGTTCGTTGAGCAGGATCGAACCCGGATACCCTGGTACTGTAGTCGGCGCACGTAACTACTGCCTCAGCGCCGCTGTTTTTTTCTTTATTGCCTAGTTTGGCATGGGACAGGGATATAGCGTAATGACAGGACACGTCAGCAACCAATTAACTGAGGTGACAGTTTTTAAATGTTTTTCAAGAGCACCAGTGCATCAAGCACTCCTATCCATGTTGGCTGAGCAGGAAGTACTTGATGCGCTTCTCTGAACTGCAGGACACTTTCAAGTGTTCACTTAGACATCGCACTACCCTATCTGCGTTGTTGTGCTGCATTCTCGGTTTCCACAAACCGCAGAGGCCCAGGAGCATTATAGCTTCAAAATACATGTCATCTCTTTGTACATGTAGGAACCTTAATGCCATAGGAATGCAACGAAAACTACTGTTATCTGAAGGATATCTCTGAAAAAATGGCCTCCAAGCAATCCAAAAACGCGTGCTCTATTGTTTCAGGTTTTTACGGATAAAACAGTCGACCAAGGACAAAAGTGACTTTGTCGTGCATCCATGTTTTGAATCATGATGTAGTAGTGTGAAGTGTGAAGAAAAATGCTTGTTGACTGTAGGGTTGCCAATCGTTTAACTCTCTTGAGGACGTCTCCTTCTGGACTTCCGCAGTGCAGCAAACGGTACATCGCCACTGGCAGCCTTATGTCCACTAAATCTGTATACAGTGTTTCGCTATTGACATAACTCAGGTAGTCCATGGAGAACCGTACGTGTAACATCTTATGTGAGAGCGCCAATTCTCACAGGCTGCAGTCATGGTTTCAGACGAGCAGACAAATTTGGCCAGCAGACGGCCCTACACTAATTCAATGATTGTCCTTAACCATATTGCGCGATACAACCTGTCGCAAAAATAAATGCAATATATCAAGCCCTTCTTTTTTAAATTTTTAAACAAGTTTGTTTGACGACCTATTCTAAGTAGAGACCCATATGATGACTGAAAAACTAGATGAATTTTTTTCTATTGTCTAGCAATGCACACAACACACACAGCACGTGCCATATTTAAGATATAAGCAAAGTGTTTTAGACAGTGACGCGCGAAATCATTGAACGCTGCTGCCACTGCCATGCATTGGCCCTTCCCTTTCCCTTTGTGCTATGAGCATTCCAGTTTGATTCTGGGTTCCGATAACACTGAAGTGGCACACTAAATTACATTGCATGAATGGTTTACCACTGGAGTTGTGAATAGTAACCTTGTGTTCCACCCCAGTATTCATGCCAAAAACCTAGAACGTTTATTCCAGTTCATTTGTGCACCAGTAGATCTGCAGTAGTTCTGAACAATCTGTACAACTGCTGCCGTCATTGCACTTACACATTCTTTGTGTTAGCAGAATACAGCAGTGTCATCTGCATCAACTAAGACTGACTTGTGCAGCCTACAACATGAAACTTGTTGTGCGTTTGCTTCTGAAAATGGCTATGCAAAGCCGTTCAAGGTAGGCAGCGAACAGCATGGGCAGCAGAGGGCATCCCTGTTTCACTGACAATCTTGCACAGATTTTTTTCAGTTAGGTTTTTTTCAATGTTTCTCGCTGTGCAAATAATATATATCATTCTAACGGCCTCCGCTATTACGCATCACACACTGAAATATTGTACAATAGAGAACAGAGTGTCGTGCGATACGCGATCAAAAGCCTTCGCAAGGCCTGGGTGTATAAACGCAAATTTTTCTCCCACCACGTCACAGCAACCTAATATACTAATTGCTATGCGTATGTTAGCAGTGATGGAACGGCTCTTGATACCGCAAGTTTTATATCGCCCTACCATTATGGTAATGACACATTTCATTCTTTTGGCCAGAATCTTCATAAATATTTTGTAGCCTAGGGTGATGAGACAAATCGGAAAAAATAAATGTTTTTGGTTCCTCTGTTTTTGTAACTATACTATGTGCCACATTGTAAACGACAAAGGAACACGTTTTTGCTAGTATTCTTCGACAGCTACCTTGAAAAGGACGTGGACTAAAGTAATATTTGATGTTTTCTAAAAAGTTGCCCCTAGTCTGTCGGGGCCAGATGCTTTATTTGGCTTTAGCTCATATATTGTTTGCTCTATTCTTACAGAGATATAGGTTCTTCGTGACAATTTTGACTGCTTCTTCGAGCTTTGGTATTAACAATAAGAAATCAGCAAGAAAGCCATCGTGTGCTCTTTGCGCGTACCCCAGCAGTTGTTTGAAGTGATTGGTGATGACACGGTTGTAAACAACCCTCTCAGCAGAAACAACGTTTCTGTTTCTTATCTGCAATATTTATTTATTTATTGCAAGAGTATGTTTTTACCTCCGCGAACGCCCACTTCGTTGGCCTTTTGCCTGGCCAGAACGTTTCGCCTCGTGCGCGAAAAACAGCTGCTTTGTACTTGTCTGTGTCCATTCTTTGAAGCTGGGTTGTCTTTAATTTCTTTGAAATCAGTGTCAGGTTGGGTACTTTAAATACTAATCGCTAATATTACTCCGTGAGCTCTATTCCACTTTGTGGCTCTTGATATCTTGCAATGCTGCTTTTTTCAACGGCTTTCAAATTTTCGAACAGTTTAAATTTCCACTCGACAGCAAAGCTTGGCGGTTGCGCTGTCGGCAGCCTTTATATCGCTTTCTAGTCATCATTACCGAAGTTATTGTCATTTAACTGTTTCCATTAAAATACCAGAGGCTACCATTAAACCGAATTTTCTTTCGATTTCTACCAAAGTATGCAACGACTGTACTTCACATGTTTAATATCGTACAAGGCGCATAGGGGCAAGAGTTCTGGAGAAGAATACATTCTGTCCAGATGGGGATGACTGTCACCCTGGAACCGCGTGTTATGCAGGCAGGCACCATTCATGACAGTCCTGTCTATGCCTTCCAGTTGGCGCTCCTGAACAGTCCCATTCAAAAGCAGCACGTTTGCGTGAAAGCAACCCCACGACAGCCACAGCGAGACCTCGGGTGGCCGCACCTATGCCATGAAAAGGCGTAGCTATGCCGCCGTGAAGAAGCATAACTACGGTCTCCTCATAAAAAAATCAGCCTGCCATAGTATTCGAATTCACATTACCCCTATGCCACGGACAGGAGCTACCAACTAGGGCCGCTCCTTTCATATGTAAGGGTGATATCAGAATCAGCCCACCAGAATCGTTTGGGCTTCCCATGGGGGACAGTCACGGTAAGCCTGGGGCTGCTCCAGTAAGGTCTATAAGGGGTACCCACACAGAACCGACATGGGACCTGTAGGGTAGGTAGAAGGCCGCTTATGGGAGACCCACAGGGGCTGACAGGGGGGTAAAGAGGGGTGCCTACCTAAAGCCGGCGTAACATCCCCGTGGTTCATTCGAAGGGGACCTTCAGGAGGCTTGCAGGCGCTGCCTATGGAAATGAGGGAAGCCTATTAAGAGCCAACAAAAAAACCTTGAGCGCTACCTCAAACGGATCTCCAGCGGGTCCTGAGGGGCCAGCCCGCAAAAATGTAGGTTGCCCACCCTAATACCACGCGACACCGCAGTCGGCCAAAATTTTTCCAGGCTGGCTACTGACAATGGATTTACTTTAGCAGCCTACAATAGTCTTTTATTGCCAACCTACACAAAACATACAGCGGAATGCCCTTAGTCCCTACAGGGAAGTCAGGCATACAGGGAAAAAAGCAACAGCATGCATGGATTCACAGGTGTTATGCAGAATTGTTTGCATAGAATCATTATGTGCGAAAAAGAATATTCTAGCCACTCAAAAAGTCACATGAATAGCCCAAGTTGACTAATATGTCATGAACACTAGCTGTGCACAAGACAATAATACTACAATGTATTTCCATTAGTCTTTGCCGATAACAATGCATATCAGTCTAAAAATCAATTCTAGCATTACGCTGCTCTTTCAAGCGGTCATATAGCAATATCTAATAAAACGGTGCTGGATGAATCTTTAGTTTTTGCTAAAAGCTTGCATTTCATGCACAAAGGGAATTGTGCGATTATAATAAATATAGTATACATAAACTGCATTCCCATTAGCAGGTGGTGAGGCATGCTTGTTAAGAGATTGTAAAAGAAATACTGAAAGACGTAGAGTACAACAAGTGAAGCACATCTTGCCACATTTTGGTATGCTGGCTATGACTGCATGTTGATTAAAAAATGAAGATTATTTCAGTCAAAAGCAGTTTATTACATTACCTAACAAACTCTAACAAATATTGACATCAAGGTGGCTACATGCATGCATTATGTCTTTTTCATTCAGCTTTGCACGAGAAGAAATAGTCCTGTCCAAGTTAGGGACTAATAATGTGTGGCCTTCTTTCCGCGGCACACAAGTGATACGAAACGGCTTCCAAGGCGGTAGTTTAGTTATGGCACCCGCCACTGCAGTTCTGCACTGAACAGCAACTGCAAGTGCAAATACAGAATCCGACATCAGCCATGGCTGTCACCATTCACGCTTATTCTCTTTGTAGTTCTTCAAGGCAGTGAATGACAAAAAAAAATAACATTTTGCAGGTAATGCTACAAGAACGATTTGCGGCATGTACATGATACAAAGAAATGCAGCGTACGTGGCATAAAATTTTATTGTTAATTGCAGATTCCTGAAAAAGAAATAAATTTTAATAATGCACCATAGCCGAAACTTTCCTTGACTTAAGCGACAAAGTGAAGCTGCAAGTATCTGTATCTACGGGCAATAACATCATGCTACAAGCTCAATATTTGGTTTCAATACCAATAAACAATAAGTTTGCACAGAAAATGCAGATATGTTCTCAGTTATTATATTTCATATGCACTGCAGCACAACCTAGTAGCCTAATTCAAGTTAAAGGAATGCTGCAGGGAAAAATCCAACTAAGCCAGTTAGATTATTCTTCGGGAGCACAGCGATGTTGTTTCTGGATGGAAAGAAAAATTGCAAACGTTCTGAAAACCCACATTTAGAGTATTAACACTCAATGAACTCTAGTGATGTCATTTCAACGATATTTTTGTAATAGAGGCTTCCAACCAATACAGCATCCCTTCCTAGACTAGAAAAGCGGACAGAAATTGATGACCTCGATATGTCAACTGCAGCTGTTCCACCTACGATGGGACACTCAATCTGACACTATACTGCACAAGTTCTGCTGCATTTCTGCTCAATCCTTGCTGGATGGTTTTAATATATTAAAGGCACCGTTTTCCAGAAAATCAACTGCGAACGTAACCAAAAAATTATGGTCATGGTTGCGGTAAGTGGTAGTAGAAAAAATACGGGTCGGCTGCATGTTAACGACACGGCCTGATATGACAAGAGAAGCGCAGCTAATCAATGTAGGTGATTTTTGACTTGCTAGTGTGAATAAAATGAAGCTTCCAAGACCCTTTTTTCATGAGTCATGAATATTAAATGCAAATTTGTATGGCTGGGAAAGGAGGTGACGTCGGTGTGTTTTTTCTATAGCATTGGGAATCTATTTACGAGAGGGCAGTAGTTTCCTTTCTTCTCAACTAATCCGCGGTGCCTTCTTGCGTGAAAAAGTGCATCTAGTACGAAAACAGCACGAGCAATGCTCATCACTCCTCATCACTGTATTGCCTCAAGCTACTGAGCTGTCATGTACAGTGTTGCCAGCCAAAATCATAACTCGTTCAAAGTATCCAGAAAACGCTATTCGCAACGCCCGATCGTCACATTTTTCTTTCAAAAACACTTATAGCGTTTACGCATCTATGAGTGCTAAGTGAAATAAGAATTTTTGTGGCTGTACCGTGCGCGTTATTATAATGAACTGTTCGGTAATCGTATCCCTGCGAGGTCCGTGTCGCGGCTTATGAGCGCGTGCTTGATTTGACTAAGCAAGGTGACGTCAGTGTCTATGAATCGTGCTGGCTGAATTCGGCATATTGAAGTCGGCTTTGTGCGCAAGCAGCCTTGCCCGAGTCAAGTCCAAGTACGTTGTAAGTTATATCTCTGAATCCGAGGTTGGCTTTGAGATAGTTTTGCAGTGTTTTGATGGTTCATAAAGTAAATGGAAAGGAAATTTCAAAATATATTCGCTAAGGTCAGGCATATGGGTAAACATTAAACACGAAATACTGGAAACAGGACCAATAATGGCATGCCATCCGCTTTTTGGATCCATGCCATGGGAACGAACTGCGGTTACAAGGAGCACTTAACCTTGTCAAGCCTGAAGCCACTCCGTCTGGTCTGCCACGGAGCTCTTGCGGAGGTTTGACGCAGGTCCGAATCTACGACTCTAACAGTACATAAAAAATGAGCGTATGACAGTTCAGATTGAGAAAGGCTGAAGTGACGCTCTGTTCCGAAAGCATATGCCAGTGGAAAGTACTTTTCTTTGCATATTTGTTTTATCAGTTTCGCTTTTGAATCCGTAAAGTTTATTTTCGGCGCGACATGCACTCAGCAGCAGACGGCGCAAGCCTCGTGTTTCGCAGCGACAGCAGCCGACCATGCAAGCAGCAAGCCTCGTAGGCCTAATATCTCAGACTGTGCTGCTGAATATAGCCGGGCCGGCTGCGCGGTTTGACTGCGGCCTCTATTTAAACAGACATCGTGAGTGGCGCCTTCGTGTTTTCATCGAAGTTCGACGGGAAACTGGGAGTGTAAAGACGCCTGCGTGACTGACGCTATGCATAGTGTTTCACCGAGTGAAGCGGAGGCTGCATAGGGGCGGAACTAACGTCCTCAAATTGCTCCTTCATGGCGAGCTCGGCTAACCGTCCGCATTCCCTGCGGCCACTGTTAAAATGGATACGTGAGCGGCGGCTGATTCGCGTCAGCCTCCAACAGTTCACAAGGGCGACTGAGAATGACAAGGCGCCTGCGCGAGTTGCTCACTTGAGTGGATGTTGTGAACGGTGTGTTGGCCTTTGCTTCGCTATGACTCGACGTCATTGTGAGCGCGCCGGTTAAGTCCTTGTTCCTGTTTTGCCGCGGCTCTGACCAGCGGAATATTTCTGCCTTGATATGGCAACCCTGAAGCTTGAAATCCAATCTTGTGTCTTTCTGGGTGGAAAATATCATTGTAAGTAATTTTTCGTTTGTCTATTTGTGCGGAAAATGGCAGTTTATTTTTTTAAGCGGAAAGCTTCACTAGGCTAGTCAACTCCGAATCTCGGTTGTGCTCCGTCGTTATAAACACATATAAAGCCCCGCTTTAACCAAGCCGTATGAACGTGACTTAGGGGCATACAGGCGTAACGTAAATGCATGGGTCCTGGCAGGCTGAATCTGAGATAACCATCCCACAAGAAACGAGAGACCCGAGTTGGCAGCTCCTGCCAGGGGACCACGGTATTGGACACGGACACGGCACACAGCGAAGAGAGGTTAGACCTGGCGTAGTATTGCTTTCGCAATAAAAGCCACAGCTGTGCATGCGCAAACGACGTGACGTCACAGAAGAGGCGCAGGTTTTCGGAGTCGCCGCTGCCGCCACAACCGCCGCCGCGACTCTGCCGGTTGACTTCTAACCGGTGCCGCGTGCTTTCACCGGGCTGTGTTTATGTCTACATAGAAGTGTAACGGTGATAATGATGTGGAATCGAAATAAAGTTTAATCTTATGTGATGTACGGCTGTAATCAATGTTTCACCGAGATAATAAGCCATGGAATATCTATAAGGTGCAACCGTGAACAATAAGGTAAGCCACAACTACGCCAAGAAACCATAAGCTAAGCCGTGGCATCGCCGAAGCTTTTCGCTTCTGATATCCAGTCTTAACCAAGCTAAGCCACTACCAATATATTTTGTTTGCGTTTTGAGTCGTAATCGCGTCAATCCGGCAGTCAAGAGCGCTTGAGGGTGCTAAAGAATAAAGGAGCGTATTAGAGCGAGTATACTGTTTTAAGGACTTGTTGCTTTTGTCATTTGCATGATTATACGCCTGCGTTCAAACAACGCATCGTTACTGCATTGTCAGTGAAATCCTTCCGTTAAATGTTGCCCAGAACAGCTAGCGCGCTTCGTGCTAGTCTTCTCATATGCCTGCATTGATGTGTGCTGTTGCAAGTGGAGATAGCTTTTCGGCATAGTTATTTAATTAGGCAATCTCAGGAATAATTGTAATTTTCGTTTCCGTGAATATATGTAACATCTGCAGCCATTCGCAAACATTATTGCCCCTTCTTCACACTCGTCCTTGCTTCGTGATAACTCGCCGTATTTGGACGTTAGGCGTTATTTTTTTTTCTGAAATCCAAGTCAACAGTCCCGAGCATAATATTGGGGAACATGTTTTAGCTATCAAGCTGTTGTTACGCCTCTCCGAACGAAAATTAGGAAGCACTTCATACAATTGTTAACTCATGCGACTTGTACGTAAAACTAAAGAGACATCGTATTTTCTGTGCGGAATGCAGGCAAACGTTTCGAATGCCGAAGCATAGTACCTAAATTTTTGCCACCACTTTTCATGCTTGCGTGTGCTTTCAGGTTTTCTTTACTTGGTCATATGCTATGGTCTATTAGAAAGGAATTTCCGCTTCCACTTCTGTAAATTGCTATGAATACAGACTCTTTCCTAAGGCTTATGAAGAATGAAAGCATAAAATGATAAGAAAGAACTGAAGGAGATATGTTATCCTCCGCTAACGACAGAGCTGTTTTTGTCATTAGGAAAATTCATTTAGAGGCAGACAAAGATGCTGCTCGCTACTAGGACAAATGGGTCTGGGGCAACACACCTTCCCAATCCGAAACCATTTAAGGGTCTGTTAAAACTGCTGTATCCCGTGAACACTGCAAGGACACAAGAGATTAATGAATTGGAGTGCCAACTTGTGCAGGCGAAAACAACGAAGTGGAGTGGCCTTGAGATATCGACGTTCCGTGGCCAACGATAAGCAATTAGTTCATTATTTCAAATTCTTGTATGCATTTGAAGCCCAACCCGTGTCAATGGTAAGCATAGAGAAAAATCATATTTTTTCACAATTTATGTCGGCGTTCGACTTGGGAGAAAAGAAGTCTTAAAATTTGTTTCACTCAGTGAAAAGTAAAAAACATGGTTTTGTCCAGTCATTTTTGCTGCAAATGTGCAGGTTTATGTTCTTATTCAATCAAAGCGATCCTTCGCTCGCATGGTTTTCTATTTAGATTATGACGTAACTCACCCGAATTTCCTGTGTCCATCAAAGGCAGAAACCTGAGTGTTTTGCGGGTTGTCTCTTTTTTATAACATTGAAAGGTGATATTCTCACTGCATTAGCTTAGTGATGTAACACTGAAGCAAATGCAAAGAACATGCATGATATAATGTTGCCAATGCCTGAGTACCTTGTTAAACTGTGTAAGGGAAGGTCTGAATGTCCTAAAGAAGTAAAAAGATGGCAGCACCATCGTAAAGAAAACGTTTCTGATTGCATTTGCATAGTGCTACATTACCAGTTAAACCGTGGTCGAAAGGAAACGGTTTTTGTGTCGCGTGACGGCTGGTTAACTTGATTTGCTGGATTTGCCATGAACCGACAGTCATAGACCATATTAGCATCTACATCTGGGATCCAGTATTGCTTCGAGACTCTTTTTGCAGAAGACTTACAGAAATGTCTTTGCAATCACGCAGTTCACGGTACAGTTCTTGCCTACCCATAATCAAGCGGGGTGTGCTATACAAGTTATTCATGTTGCTTTGTCTGCACGGTATAAGTAAAAAGAGAATGGCTGTGAGACACGTTGACCTTCATGTCCGCTCAGCGATGTGGTATGTCATTCAAAGTGTTACCTAAAAAACCTGAATGTATGCGTTTCGACCGTTCTGGATAAATTAAAGCGTTTCTGAAACGCACTGTTCCTTCTCTGTTACCACAGTAACCTTCACAGAGAACAGGAAATACGCAGAAACAGACGGTGGCAGAGTTGGTTGAGGCGCAGGCATGCAGATCTACTCCATTTGTGTCGGAATTGGTTCGAAGAGTGCTCGACGACTTATTTTCTTTTTGGCGAGACAATGATGCTACGCTTAAGTAAGGTTTGCTGCGGTCAGTCGAAACGAATTTGCACTATGTACCTTATCAAATGGGAGACTGTGGCTCTTATGGCACTTTTTATCCCTGATCAAGAAACACAAATGATGGCCCGCTTTCTGTGGAAGAAATGAACATTGTTCCCGCGTTCACAAAGGTGTTGAAATAATTTTACGGGAAACTAGTTTCCTGTCGTATCATTGCAAAGTGCATAAAACAATGATCTGTTGTCGTTAAAACATCAGTCACAATCGTTCTATATTCAATAGTCATTTATGGCGAAGACATCTCCTGAGGCCAACTCTGTATGGTGGTGTAACACAGACCTGGTGCACAGACTGTAATGTCTAATCCATTATTCAACGTAAGTAAAGGCAACGATCATGTAAAGAGAAAAAAGAAATAAAAAATAAAGGGTCTCAGATGGCTCTTAAGAGGAGACTGGTGAAAGCCTACCCTTCCTCTTCCATCATTTGCTTGAACGTTTTTTATCATTGGCGTTCGTTGCTGTGTACGTATAAATATAATTGGTTTACTGGGAAGGAAAGGAACAGTATCTGTCACACTTTCTCCGGCAAGGGAGTTTCGGCGGTGCACCAAGTAGATATCAGGGGAATTGTTTAAATAGACAAGCATAGAATGTAAGAAATGCTCAGCATACGTGTACGTGTCATTCCATATAATCCCGTACTGCAGGCATCGTACAGTAGTAAAATATAAATGTCAAAATTGACAGAGATAACCTTATAGAAAACTGCGTTCAGCAATGTTGAAGAGGTTGCTGACTTAGCGAAAGGCTTGCTCCTGCCGCCCTCTCGAAGTAATGAACCCGGCGCACCATTTGCTGATGAAAAACTGGGAGAGAAAAACTTCCACCTCTGCTTTTGTGCATGGTATCTGTAAAAAAAACAAAAAATTAAAGCACAGGCGTTACTCTACTCTACCAAGTAGAAATCAGGTTGATTTTTTAAATCGAAAGCTTAGACAGCAAAATAGTGAACAGCATACGTATACGTGTGATTACTCATAATTCCTACTGATATAACCGTACAGTAGTCAAATATATATTTTAGAAGGCAGAGATAACCTAATGAGAAACTGTGTTGAGCTATTAAAACCCAAGTAGCACAACAGCATCGGATCAATACCGGCTCAGTATTAGAAACAATTGGCACAAATGTCGTACCTTTATTGGCAATTGACTAAAATGCAACCTGAGCCCATATATAACCAGTTTAAAACAGATGTAGGACCTATATTAACCATTGAAAACGCCGGTATACCTACGATGCTAGTTTTCCAGTTTCAAACCGATATTTATATGTATTCCTATTGACTGGCTGTTCTATATTGTCAACCCAATCGCATTTGTCAGCTATCGTAAGATTTGCCATCGAATTTTCTTCACTGGCTTCTAAATATTTTCATCCTCTCAAATTCATTGGCACTGCAATATTTGTAAGCCAAGAGTAAATACTGGTGTGCATAATGGTAGTATCGGGATTTATATGTTGGTTTGATATTTTTTTGCCAATCTGTTGCTTCCAGTCATTCACATGCATACAGATGTTTGTACAACTCATTGGAAAATATGCATTGAGGCAAACCAGAAATATGTATTGTGAATGAGATTTCTTTACTTAGAAATAAAAGAGCGGGCTTGCGTCCCAGAGGTTTGTTGGAACACACTGGAAGGCCCAGTGGCACCATATCTATTTAGGTGGCTGGTGAGTGGCGAGTTTCCGAAGGGCGGCGCCGGTATTGTCCAAGTGCAGGGCAAGAGGCTTAATATGGTGGGCAGTTCCAGATGTCATCTGAGAAAACTCAATCAAGTGTCTCCTTCAGCCTTTTCCACGGTCGATTGCTCTGGCAATCTATCTGATGATGAACACCTGTATTTCTGCGACGTATATATCGTCCTTGTAATGGATATGAAATCTGCGGAAACAGAGAAAATCAAAAGGTTAGTGCTGCTGCTCCCCACGCGCAGTTATCGTGTGTCACAGCGCCGTCATGGAGACCTCAGCAGCACCTGTCACAACATTGCAGGACGGGTAATATATGCTTAGTCATTATCTTTTGCAGCGAAGTTTCTAAGTTTATAGTCACACAACCAGGGATTCTTTTTGCGTTGTGGCGTTATAAGCCAACACTGCATGGAAACAACGATCTAGATATGGCAAGCTCGTAGTACATTACGCATCAAGGAAAGCTTTTTTCCTGCAAAAACCAAAAAAGGATTCTTGTACTGCTTTTACTGTATATGAAAGTCATGCGCATGCAAATTTAGAAAACATGTCTCAGGTCACATTCCTGCTTTATTTCCGCTAATGCAAAACGCGGAGCACTTTCAGGCTCGAGACCGAGCCATATCGAACGTCGCGCAACCGCCAACAATTAGTGGGAATAAAATGCAGGACAGGTTGATGTAATTTCTTTCAGGCGCACGGCCAAGTTCGTGTGCAGCAAAGGAATTTACGGCCAAAAAAAAAAAAACACGTCAAGAGGTCCATGCACGAATAATTATTTCGTATGGATCACTGCCTTGTCGTGGCGGAGGGGCTTGCGAAACTCGATGAAGTCGTGAGCTCTGCTGTGTAGGGCCACCCAAGATAGACAGGTCACGGCAGAGAGTTCTGACAAAATGTGATTCACTGGAGAAGGTAATGGCAACCCACTCCAGTATTTCCCGCCAAGAAAACCCTATGGCCAGTCACAATATCATTAATGATATGGCACCGGAAGATGAGACCCCCAGGTTCGAAGGCGTCCCACATGTTACTGGGGATGAACAAAGGGCGATTCCTAGTAGCTCCAGGACGAATGAAGCAGCTGGGCTAAAGCCAAAAGGACGCTCAGTTGTGGATGTGTCGGGAAGCGACCGGAAATTCCGATGTTGCAAGGAGATGTATCACATAGCAACATGGAATGTAAGATCTATGACGCAAGGTAAACTGGATATCGTCAAGCGAGAAATGGACAGATTGAACATTGATATCTTGGGTATCAGCGAGCTCAAGTGGACCGGAATGGGAGAATTTAACTCCGGCGACCATTATGTATTTTATTGTGGGCACGAATCCAAGAGAAGGAACGGAGTCGCTCTCATAGTAAACAGAAGAATGGGCAAATCAGAGCTAGGGTACAACCCCAAAAACGACCGAATGATTTCACTTCGGGTCCAAGTTCACCCTTTCAACATAAAAGTTATCCAAGTATATGCACCGACCACTACTGCTGAAGAAGCTGACGTTGAGAGATTTTATGCGGACCTACAATGCCTTTTAGACCGCGCCCCATCATCAGACGTCGTTTTTCTCACAGGAGACTGGAATGCTAAGGTAGGGAGTAAAGAAATATCCGGAATTACAGGCAAGTTCGGTCTTGGTGAGCCGAATGAATCTGGGCAGAGGTTAGTAGAGGTTTGTCAAGAAAACAACCTGACCAATGCGAATACTCATTTTCAACAGCACAAGAGGCGCCTGTACACATGGACTTCACCGGACGGTCTGCACAGGAATCAGATCGATTATATTCTTTGCCGGCAGAGATGGAGAAGCGCTATACAAGCAGTAAAAACAAGGCCTGGGGCCGATTGTGGCACCGATCATCAGCTTCTTGTTGCCAAAATTAAGCTTCGATTGAGGAAAACGCAGAAGACTAGAAGGCCTTTCAGGTATAATTTGGATCAAGTTCCATTAGAATATGCTGTGGAAGTGAGGAATTGATTTCAAGAATTAGATCTAGAAGACAAAGAGCCCGAAGCGATGTGGACTGATGTTCGCGATATAATACAGGAAGTTGCTACTAAGGTGGTTCCAAAGCAAAAGAAGTACAAGAAAGCAATCTGGTTATCTGAAGAGGCTTTGCAAATAGCTGAGGAAAGGAGGATGGCAAAAGTTATGGGGGAAAGAGAAAGATACAAGGTTCTCAATGCGGATTTTCAGAAAATAGCAAGGAGAGATAAGAATGCCTTCCTGAACATACACTGCCAAGCAGTTGAGGACAACAGCCAATTAAGGAACACAAGAGCTCTGTATAAGACAATCAAAGGTACCAAAAGAAGCTTCTGTGCTAAGCTGGGCGTGATAAAGGACAAACAAGGCAAGGACCTCACTGAAGCCGCAGAGATAAAGAAGAGGTGGCAGGAATACACAGAAGAACTGTACAAGAAGGACCCGAATGTGCAAACCCAACATAAGACAGTTGTGATCACTGATCTCGAGCCGGGCATCCTGAAGAGTGAAGTTGAATGGGCCTTAGCCAGCCTTGCTAAGAACAAAGCTAGCGGAATTGATGGCATTTCAGCTGAGTTGCTTCAAAACCTCAACCATGACGCTGTTAACATTCTGCATTCATTATGTCAGAAGATTTGGACAACCATGCAGTGGCCACAGGATTGGAGGAGGTCAGTTTACATCCCCATTCCAAAGAAAGGCAGTGCCAAAGATTGTTCCAACTACCGCACGATCGCGCTTATTTCGCATGCTAGCAAGGTGATGTTGAAAATCCTCCAAGGTAGGCTGCAGCAGTATGTGGATCGGCAGCTTCCGGACGTGCAAGCTGGGTTTCGCAAGGGCAGAGGAACTAGAGGCCAAGTTGCCAACCTTCGCTGGATCATGGAAAAAGCAAGAGAGTTCCAGAAACCCATCTACTTCTGCTTTATTGATTATGCGAAAGCGTTTGACTGCGTAGATCACAGCAGATTGTGGCAAGCTCTCCAAGAGATGGGAGTTCCAATTCACCTCATCTGTCTCCTCAGGAACCTGTATGAAGGGCAAGAGGCCACAGTCAGAACTGGGCATGGTCTTACTGATTGGTTTCCGATTGAGAAAGGAGTGAGGCAAGGCTGCATACTGTCGCCCTGCCTATTTAACCTATATGCAGAGTGCATCATGAGGAAAGCCGGTCTGGACGAGTCTTCAGCTGGAGTGAAGATTGCTGGAAAACGTATCAACAACCTTAGATATGCGGATGATACCACTTTTATGCAGAAAGTGAAGCGGAACTCAAGAGACTTCTGATGCGCGTACAATAAGAGAGTGAGAAGTTTGGGCTTAAACTGAACATTAAAAAGACAAAGATCATGGTGTCTTGCCTTATCAAGTCCTGGAGCATGAAGGGACAAGTGGAAGCTGTGACAGATTTTCTTTTCTTGGGCTCCAAGATTACCTCGGAAGGAGACTGCAGCCATGAAATTAGGAGACGCCTGCTTCTGTGAAAGAGAGCAATGGTTAGCCTTGACCGCCTAGTAAAGAGCAGAAACATTAGTCTGCCAACTAAGATCCGTATAACTCGTGCTATGGTCTTTCCAGTTGTGATGTATGGAGGCGAGAGTTGGACTGTGAAAAAGGCTGACCGCCGAAGAATTGACGCGTTTGAATTGGGGTGCTGGCGAAGACTCTTGAGAGTTACTTGGACTGCCAGAAGATCAAATCAGTCAATATTGTCGACCATAAACCCTGACTGCTCATTGGAGGGTCAACTCTTACTTTGGTCATCTGATGAGAAGAGAGGAGTCGCTGGAGAATGATTTGATGTTGAGAAAGGTTGAGGGTCGCCGGAGAAGGGGTAGGCAGCGAACGCGATGGTTAGATGGCATCCTCAAGGCACTGCAGATGAAGTTATGTGATGCTAGGAAGATAGTGAGAGACCGGAAAGCGTGGCGTGACATGGTCAATAGGGTCACGAAGAGTCGGACCCGACTTACCGACTGAACTGAACTGAAGTTCATGAAAAAGAGATACACTGAGACAGCTCAACTTCTAAGAGGCATTCGACTCCTTTTATTCGTTAAAGAAGAGAAAAATGAGTAATGGAAGGTATTAAGCGCTGGCCAATAAAAAAGCAGGACTGTTATAAGCTGAAGTGAAGTATGACTAGCTTATATAAAGCATCACCTGCTATCGCTCCACACAGCTTCCAAGTGCCTAAATGCTTGTTTTCTTTTTTCTCCATGCTTCATTGCGACATCGATGCTGATGATACTGAAGGTATTGCATTGCAGTCGCAGAAGGGATGAACAGCATAACAGGAACTGGTGCTGACCCTGAAAGCAGAATTTAAGATCAGATGGGCATTTCAAGCAAAACGAAATGAAACCTTCATGCAGAAATGAATCAGTCTAAATATTTCTGCTCATAAAATATATGGGAGCTAAAAGCATTCTATGCGTACAACAAATACTGATTGACTAACAGTGCGAAGCAGTAACACACCACCATGTACTTGTACGCTCCGCGTCTGATTAGAATAGTAAGAGATATTTTCTTTTGCAAAGCAGACGTGAAAACAAAGGTCGTACAGAACAGCCTTGAGGATGGGAAATTCTCGCCACACTACAGCAGTTTATTCCAGAAAATCATAATGATCAGCCAACAACATCTGCGCATTTTGACAACAAATTATTAATACAACAAATAGTACAATTGTGTACAGCGATTGGAGCCCTAATTTTGGGAAATACTCCGAAATTACGTCGGCTGAGGCTGAGCGAAAACCAACTCTGTCGACCATCGTTAGCGATGACATGTACGGAATTAAAGTAAAAAAGAAAAACTGCTCCATGCTAGCTTAGGTATTGCTTGCGTTTGTATGCGGCCCGGTGTACAGAGCATGGAGTACGAAAATTTAGTAGAAGGAATAATATATTACCATCCTCTCCTGGAAAATTTCAGCTGTTTCAGCTTAAGAGCATATCTACGCATACATGCAAAAACAAATATAGGCCCAGAACCTTTAGAAAAACTTGTTCCAATCATGCAAGGTGCTTGATGAAAACAGAACTAAATAATTAGATATAGAGTTTCATCTGCTGAAAAAATACGTGAAATTTTGGTACCCTTGGAGAATGAGAAGGGATAACATTATTTTTGTTTTGCATTCTCCAGCTCGCAAAACTTTAGGCCACGAATGTGCGTATAAAATACAACTTTTAAAATAGAACCAAGAAATATACTCACTCATTTGGCAGCTAGTGCTGATAGGCGTATTGATGGAATGTAAAAATTTGGTTGCTCTCAGAGAATTATTGGGCTGATAAGGCATATCCGTGTTCTACCATCCATTTTTTCAGTCGGCCGCGGTGTGCACGAGTGCTGGTGCGGGGCACAAAGGCATCGCGGAGCGTAGGGATCGTTCTTAGAGGATTAGAGGGGTGAAAAGAGCAAATAATGCATCAAGGGTCAGGAAACCGTCGAACGATGCAAGCGCGTTCCGTGAAGATGGACAAAGGAGGGGGTATTATGGGGCCAGTACTGCTGTCAAGTTTCGTCATTGCTTCAACATAAAACTTGAGGTTACACTTCTTCTCACAAGATGTTTGTAGCACTGCGAACGGCAGAGGCACCCGATCCAATTGGTATCAAGCGCACTACAATAAGCAATTGTGCTCCTACGCACCTCTCGCCCCCCAAATCGGCGGGTGTGACAGTATGAGCACAATTCTCTATTATAGTGCCCAGGCGCGAGAGGGACTTAGGAGCGCAATTGCAAATGCTCCTCTTTCACAGTGC
Source organism: Amblyomma maculatum (assembly GCF_055883805.1). Classification (NCBI taxonomy): domain Eukaryota; kingdom Metazoa; phylum Arthropoda; class Arachnida; order Ixodida; family Ixodidae; genus Amblyomma; species Amblyomma maculatum. The sequence goes on from NC_139346.1 coordinate 124,292,462, forward strand.
TGAAGATATCTTGCAAGACGAAGCATAGTTAAGGGGGAGGGGGGCGGTCAGAAAAGAAGGAGTTGGCCATCGCGTGTTGGAGGCGAGTGCATTGTTTGTATCCAGTCTTTCTAAGAATTTGCGACAAGATCTTCGTGTCGCTTTTTAGTGCATGCGTCCTGGCGGATATCTTCTGCTGGAGATGACCAGCACAGAACAGCCGGAAGCGGGCAAGCTTGTTGGTTCAACTGTGCTTGCGAATAAAAAAATTGTTATGTTAGTGCTGTAGAGCGCATTCAGGTAACTTAGAAAAATTAGAGCTTACATATAACTTCCGCGAACTTGTAAGGCTTAAATATAAAGTATTGGGAAAAACATTTCCTCTCAAATGTAACTTCCGGGAACTTGTGAGACTTAAAGCGAAGGATTGGGAAAAACAATTCCACTCAGATATAACTTCCGCGAACTTGTGAGGCTTAAATTTAAAGGAATGGGCTAGAGAACTGGGTAGTGTAATTTGCCTTTTCATTATATATACATCTATCTGCTAACGAGTAACGAGAATAAAGTGCTCTCATATACTTCTCGTGAAATGGCTTATTGTTATCTGCGCTCTTGGTTAAAGCAGTGAGCAATAAATAAAAAATGTCTGAATAGAAACAAAATTGCTGTATATTTGGTAAGGTGTCTAGCCCAGGTATATGGATCTAGATAGCAATATTTGTGATCTGCATTTCTTGCAAGCCAAAGAAAAAAGAAAAGCGGGATAGTGCAGAGCCAAATGTGCCCAGAGAAAGCCGGGGCGTCACTTCTCTTTATGAGATGAAGCTGAAATGCCACACGGGTAAATTTCATCAGAGTGAAGTCACGTGTGAGCTTGTTCGATACGAACTGGCTGCGCTAATCATGCCAAAGTGTTCTCTTTCTACATAAAGCACGGAGATAGCGATATTTTCAACCAGATTTTGTCGTGTGACAAATTTCCCTCTTTGTCTTATGAACAGCAAAAAAGAAAAGCAAAATGGTTATCATAATGACAATAAGATTCACCCATGATTTACTGCAGATCTCATGTTCTTACTGATGCATTTATCTTTTTTGCATTTGTACTTCTTCATTGTTTTTATGGTTGAAAATGCCTAAAATTGTTTGATTAATTTAAAAGCTCACAACAAATGTCTTGCTTTCTGAAAGCTGAAATCAAGTTCGATCTGTGTAGTGACCATGCATGCGCGGCTATGTCCCTGCGACATGCGCATTTTCAATACTGATCATGGCTAGTATGTACTGTGTGCTTGAAAACAATCTTGTGTGCAATGGCGCCTTTCTGGAGACTATTTTGCATTAATTAAATGATCTCCACTGTCTGATTTTTGATGTGCCTACAGTAGCTCGATTCTTTTATAATTCTTGAAATTATAGCTAGAATAATGCAAACCTGTCTTGTCTGTGCCACGTCTTGTTCTGATTAATGGTTATGTTGTGGGTGCTGGCATCATCATCATCATCATCATCATCATCTTTATTTTCAATGTGAGGTACATGTAGATGGATTATCAGTATTACAGAAGGAGGTCCCGAAGTATAAACTGGCATCATGATGCTGTGTCGACAGCACTGTTATTTTTCATGTTTCTCTGAAAACGGTACATATCTATGATGGGTACCAAAGGTTTGGTGCTGAGCCAAAAACAAGAGGAAAGATTCGTGTCCCAATAGAGCACATGCCGTGTAAGCAACTTCTTTCTGTCTTTCTATCCTTGACCAATAGAGAAAGATGCCATAAAATGAATGGCTGAGAAAAATGGCAAGGCCCATTATAATACAAATGAATTGGGCAATATTATGATGCAGAATGAAAAACAAATATACAATCTGGAAAGAAGTTTCAACTTGGATAAACATTGCTCTACTTGCAACAATGCAACTATATACAGGTAGTTGGACACTATTGATCACTCTAAGGGGAAGTCGAATTCAAATAATGAGTTGCAACTGAGCTAGATGAATTTTCAAACAAGTTTTCTTGAGAGTAAACCATGAAGGTTCCATAGTGTCAACCCTCTACAGCATGATGAGCATGATAATTCGGGTGAGATCCTGTCGCACAATGACATTACCTTTCATTGCCTTGAGCTGCATGAACGATGCTTCTTGAGAATGTAAATGCTGCTGCCTAGTGTAGCAAAAAAAAATGAAATTTACTTGGCAAGAACAAAATTTTGAGAACCAGAATGGGGGTGATAAACATCTACTTTCTGGCTTCGAAGACCACTATACTTGTAGCAGAGATGCGAGATGCTACAATTGGGGATCTGAATATAACAGCTTATGCTTGCTGCTGCAGAAGACAAGCAATGTTATTTTTTTTTGTTCACAATATAGCATGCAGAAATGGGGATAAAATATCGTTTGCGTTGTTGAATTTTCTGGCTTCAACAAGAGCAGCGCAGCATTACTATCAGGCTGCACAAATAGCCTGAAATCTCAGAAAAGCTATGTTACATACGCCTAAAATCACTGGAGTGCTTCTAAGTACTGCGTGGATGTGGTTGGCAAGTGACAATTTATTTCGTTGCATCAGAATGTACCTAATTAGCAATCTCAGACTGACCGCAAGCTTAGGGTGCTTCACGACTCCGGAATACAGCACCTTAAGGCATGTTATGTGTCCTCCCAGAGCAATGTACTTCTCTTTCCCTGTAGAGCTCACTGGCCTATTTTTTATAATGTCCCCCTAAATGAAGCTATCACTATATACACCCATTGCAAGGACCCCTTTTTATTGAAAATTCCATGGAGCCTGTCTGCATATGCAGCGCCGCACAAGTGTGAAGTGAGACTACAGTACAAGGCTACATGTGTGAAGAAAACACAATTGCAATGAATGAGCAAGAGTACGGCTATGTCAACTTATTTATTTAATTAATTTGTGATAGAAAGCAACCCAGCAATATGGCCATCCACACTGCTCAAAGGAGAAACAGCATTGTCTGCTAGTTTACAAGGTGCTACCATAACTATTAAGTGTTGTGCATATAACAATATATCACTGCTGCATTACAACAGCCTCCTCCCCTTGTCTGCTTGGGGACTGTGCAGTGAAGCAGACTGGTTCTTCCAAGTGTGAAACAGCATGGACTAGTTTCTATCCAGTTTTAAGGGGACAAAGGGGAAACCAAAAGCACAAAAACAAGGTGCACAAGAAGCAGTAGCCCTGGCCAATGTAATTCGATGCAGCCCAAAGGCCTAGAGAGTGAATGAAGAAAAATGACAAGTGCACAAATGACTATGGCAGAGAAGGAAATGAAAACACTACAGCGCAGATAGGAACGCACCTACAACGCTTCACAGGAATTTGTGTATGATCCTGGAAACATCTAAAAAGTAACATTGAAACACAGACAAATGAAAAGAAAAGAATACAATTTGCAATGCATATAGAAACCTGCACGCATCTAACATGTGACAGGGTGACATATCATGCAGCATGAGTTCTACAGGCTAGCAGAATCTGGTGGGGCGATTTAAACCCAAGGCTGCTGAACCAGGCACAGACTATAATCTTCCAGTGGCAGTGAGGCGAGGGCGCTGTTACGCATTCAATAAAAGATAAAATGGTAACCCTGCATAAGATCATCAATAAAACTGCGCAAAAACACGATCACAGGAAAAAAAGAGGGATTGAAAGGTGCTGTTTCTTTCCATCTTCTTTTCCTATGATCATGTCCTCGCGCCGCTCCATTTGTCAGTGGGATCAAGCGCATAAGATATTCAGCACATGTAGCATCCTAGCGGCATGTTTTCATTGCAAGGCAGATGCTGCTTGAGTTACTAAATGGCACATATGGATGAGTTGCAAATGGCTATATTCACACGTCCTCTGGCCGTTATTTAAAGCCTCACTGATCCATACATTTACATTCAATGCTTTTGTAGAGACAGACTCTCTGACGAAGGATCCTGCAGCGGTTGGCCAAAGCATGAAATGTATTCTTTACGATACACCTCCAGCTTGGTGATATTGTAAAATGACTCAAAAGCCTCCATGTGCCTGTAAATACACAAAATCAAGTGAGATGAGCAATCTGAAATACAAAGCTATATTAGATGGGTTTTTAGCATAGATGGCATGGAGGAAAAAAGCACTGCCTGTTTCAGTTGATTAAGAAAATACGGGTAAGCCCAAAATACAACCATAATTTTAAACGGTTTGATGGTTGGTGGGCATCGCCAACGTTTTTTTTAACAACCTCAATCAGGCCACGTGATTGTAAACAATCAATAAAAGCATTTTTCTTGGATTGACAAAATTATTCAGCAGCTTTCTCATTATATGCAATTATAATATTGGCCTAGTAAACCTCTTGCAGTTCACTGCTGCTTTGCTGGCCTTTGTGTCTTAGTATGCGTTACTTGTTACACCAGGCACTGAGTAAAAAACATCTGGGGTTGCAAGGCATGTTGCCTCCCGTGGAAAGGACTCCTAACGGTCACACACACTCGCTTTCTTTCATTTTATTTTATTTGACAGTTCAGGGTTATAAGCACAGTTTTCTTTCTCAGAGGAGATATTTTATGTACGGGTTAAAATACAGTGATATGGAACACTGTTTTCACTTCAAAAATCTTTGCATAGTATTTTTTTCGCAACCAATCATAGCGAGGTTTTTACCCTGGCATTTACGCTACCGGGAGATCAGAGGATAAATTGTTCCACCAGCGGTGGTTCTTAAAACGGCATGGCCGGTATCAGAAAATGCGAGAAAAACTTTCCAATGTAAGCGATTTTCAGCAGCGCCACCGCCGATATCTGGTGGAGAAGAGAAACTGGTCCAATGCTGCATGAAATGGCACGGCCGATTTCGAAATAACAGGAGGTAAGTTGGTCTAATTTCACCAATTTCTAAAACGGGTCTTCCAATATCCGGGGGACAATGGACGAATCGGTCCGATGTTGCCAGTTTTTAAGCACGGCTAATCTCTTATCGAGAGGACACAGGGCAAGTGGTTCAATATTTCGTTTTTTTTTTCAAAATCGGCGATAACAATATTGAGAGGATAAAGGACAAACTGGTCCAATGGTGCTAGCATCCGAGAATGGTAGTACCGATATTGGCGGAACACCTGAACCTCGGTCCATCATTGCATGTGTTGTGTAATGGAAAAATCTGCTTTTGGTTAATCATCAGCAATGCTTGATTTTTGTAGGACCAACATTTGAAGATGTATTCCCAATATTACACCATTTCGCATCCCGTATGAACCACAGGTTTAGAGTTCACGTGTCAAGCGAGACAACAAATCTTTATTTTGAATCATTTGTTCCTATTACTTGCACGCACTGGAACCACCTTCCCGCGTCTGTCATGTCCATCACCGCACTAGACTGCTTCATGACTGCTGTATTTGTTCACCTGAATTACCCTGTCCAGTACGCCTGTATTCCTTGTTTTATCTGTTTTGTTTTGTACTAGCCACTCCTTTCTGTAACGCCGAACGGGCCTGAGAGTAAATGAATGAAATGAGTTTGCCTTGTGATGCTGGGCTGTCACTCTGTACACCATGTGCCTATGGACCACAGGGTTCCCCCTACATTGCTCTTGTCACAGCGGTGAATATAAATGTGTTTAAAGGTAAGTAGTACGACACGATATCAGCCACCTAAATTCTCATTTGCGTTAGAAATTGATGATTCTGCCAATTTTATATGGCCTTTTCGATCACCCTTGAAGCATTCCATGTAGTCACTTCAAGCGCTTGTACGGCCACTGTTGCAGCCGATAATTTGCGGCGTCTGGAGTTAAACTCCTGTACTTTCGCAAATCTACCGTCAACTACTTCTGTATAAGTGACGATGCGTACATATTACTTGGTTCTGTACTATTTGCGTCCAACTCCTGTCTTTTTTTGCAAAATAGGATGGTTAATTAAGATGGCGTAACCTTGAACGAATTGAAACCAGCTTGGTTTAATTCCTTAAGCAGAGTTCAGACTACGTGCGCAACGTACGTGTCGTTCGTAAGGATCGTAAGCGTAAAAACGTCCGCAGCCAGCGTGAGCATAAATTTCGGAGTACCCGTAACTTTTACAACTAGCACAGATACGTCTATTATTGTGCGAACGATTCGCACAAGCTTTTCGGTTTTCCCTTTCTGGCGTCACGGGGCTACCGGTCTTCCCAAATTTCGCGCGCAAACGAGCTAGTAGGCGGCATCATCCGACGCTCCTCAGGTGCAGTGTCTCGGCTCGCAGGTGTTATTGGTGTTGTGTCAGTGATTGTGTCTGCCCGCACCGTGATCGTTTGCAGCCTGATTATTACCACAATTTCATAAACAAGATCGGCAGAGGCCGGCTCTCTACTAGCAGTAGCTGAAATCGCACGAGAGAAGTGCGAAGCGATGTGTGGCTGCAAATTGCCAGTGCGCTGAGTGAAATCAGTAAGTGGGTTTTCAATCCCTTTTTATGTGCGAACAATCTCTCAACAAGCAAATGCTTCATCTAGTTTAGAAAAGTAAGGTTTTAGAGGCAAGGGATGCCAGCTTCTTCACAGTGCATTCTCGCCGCCCATCGGCTCTGTTGACAAGTGAGAGAACAGTTGGCCTGCAGCGAAAGGCCGATGAGCGGCGACGTTGTGGTCAGGCCGCATAACGGAGGTGGCGAAGACCCATCGACGTTTGAAAGAAGCTCACCGTAGTAGAGAAAAAGAAACCTGTCTTGTCGCAGTCAGTAGTACGACCTTTTAAGTAACTGTCCCGACCGTCTCCAAGATTGCTCCGGGGCACTGGTAAACTGGATATTGCAAGCAGGGATGCAGGCGGACCACAGGCCGAAACTGCGTGCGAGCGGGTGTGAAAAAATAGTGCTGCCTCGTTCCTTTGACCGAGTGTTGCGGTGTAGCGGCATCAGCGCAGGACGGAAGCTGGTGTGCAACACACTGTCGGAGCGTGCGCGCAGGCATTCGCTATCGAAGAAGAATTTGACAAACCCAAATTCTTCTACTATTCCTCCATTTGCGTAGGTTGAGCGAACGCAAGATGCAAGCTTAATTATAGATTGAAGAGCCTAGACCTCCGCTGGCAACTGCTTCGTAACCGGCGCCATGTTGACAAATGTGAGACCCAGTTGGCCCAGTGCGTGGATTGGCTAGTCGTAAAGAACGTATCTTTTCGAACGACCCAGTGTGAAAATACGCGGTCGCAGGCTACGTAAACGGTAGTTCCAGCAGCTATGCGCACTGCGATAAATACGACACTTACAACGAAAACGGTTGTAGTGTTACTACCCTAATACGACTGTACCCGAATACGACTGTAGCGTTGCTACCCTAATCGACCGATGGTCGCTTAGAGTAGCAAACTGGAATTCAAGGGAAGGCAAGCCTAGCGGGGGTGGCAGGAAGTTAGGTGGGCGGATGATGTTTAGAAGTTCGCAGGGGTCAAGTGGATGCAGCTAGCACAGAACCGGGTTAATTGGAGAAATATGGGAGAGGCCTTCACCCTTCAGTGGGTATTGTCAGGCTGATTATGGTTATGATGATGTTAAGTGGAACCAATGGGAGTTTATATAAGACGTATTTTACGTCGCTGATATCTTTTAGAAGTCCCCTACAGTTCGACTACGTCAATCAGGAATGCAATGTTATTTTGTCGCGAGCTGTTTAACAAATTAAGACTCTATGCTGGGCCCGTGATACTGGCCTCGTCTGTTTTTGTTCATCAAGGAGCTCCACCGTCTCTGTGCTAAGACGGCAACGAGCTGCCCAGGATTTTTGTGTCCATTAGATCTCCTGAGGTGCTGAACAAATGTGCCATAGGCGCGTGTTCAGTTTCCTTAGACCTTGCCTTACGGGCAATGGCCTAGCGGCCCGACGACACTGAGGGACGGGTAGCCTATTTTAGGAGTGATGGGAAATCGTGAGTCAACTCCATCAGGGTTGCGCCTGGTACTACTTCATGCTCACTTTTTGGGGCCTGGACATGTGCCGAAGCCAGGTATGGTGCCCCGCCTCGTCGCATCACATCGGAGAGATTTGTTTCGGCTTTGGACTAAAACCCGTTCTCGGTCTGCGTTGTGACAAGCGCGTGCCTCCTTGTATTTGATTTTTTGTGCTGTTTGAAGTGTTATGATCTGCTTCGTCTCTTTCCATATTTTTCAGTATCGACAGTATGCGAGGTGATTCTCTCATAGTTCGCGCAGCATGATGCTTAGGTGCAGTTGTCCGAGTTTTGGTCATGCGTGACACACTTCGCACACGTTTTGCGGCCACGGATGCTTTGCGATCCATGGCCGTATTTCTGTCAGTTGAAGCATCTCCCATGACTTTTATTTTACGATCTGCCGTTTATACTCCTCGATGCCATTTAAGTTGACTTAAGAGAGCTCTGCTGTTCTAAGTAAGGACCAGATGTTTTGGAGGCATCTCCTTGTCAGCCTTTCAAATTATTATTGTGTGAACAGCTATGACATTTTGGTGTGCTATTCATTCTGCCATTTCGTGCGACATTTCGGTTTGCTATAGTCTTGCCATTTCATGTTCGGCCATGGTTATGAAGCCTATTTCGGATATTACGCCTTACAAGATTGAGGGTTCGATGGGGAGTGATGTTGATGGAGATGTCCTCAAGCGACACAATGTTTTCAGGTTAGAGGATGGCATTTCTCTTTTACTTCGAGTGAGAGGCCATATTTCGCAAGTTGATATTGTGCATCCAGGGCCCAGGTTTTCTGCTAGGCCCTTCGACACCATGAAAGGGGAGATTTTTAGGGCATTTTTATAGCTCTTCCTTATACGCCGCATACAGTTTTAGAAACGTCTATTTCGTTTTCTGAAAAAATTGCTCGCAGCATCAGTGCACCCTCTTTTGTTTGCTGCTGATAGAGAATCATGAAATGGTTTGTTCTTTCGGTAGTTGTGCCGGCCACCCATCATAGAGCCCAACGACGGAGCGTGAGAGGAAGTAGTAAAACGTCTGCCCCAAAAAGAAGTACACCGATACATTAACAAAAAACGGGCAACTCATGACAGCTACTCTGCACAAGGTTGTCCCGCGCCGCCACGAAAAAAAAAGGACAAAACAAGAAAGGTGGAAGAGACATAATAACGCTGTTAAAAAAGACAGGAATGTTAATACCAATGAGTAGGATAGGAAAAGACTACTGCTGACTTTTCCCCCTGTGGGTCAGCCCGTAGGTACCGTGTATTGGAAGCGTGGGTCACAGCGGTGAGTCGCTCCGGCCTAGGAGCCCATAAGGTTCAAACTCTCGGCATTAACTCAACCACTAGGATCCCTTTTTTTACCAGACATGGGATGTCACACACGGCTAAGCTTAGGTGCCCGGGAACACTGCGTCATATATTACCCGCTAGCGTCTCATTTAGCAGATGCCATGTTCTGGGAGAGGACCGAATGTACTGATCTTTTCAAGCATGATATCCAGTTGCGATATCACGTACGGAGCAGGCTAGAACGAGAGAAAGAAGATAGCTGGGCGCGGTATGAAAGACTACTGAACATGGGTAGAGAGGAGAGCTTAGTTAGCAAGCCGAGCTAACGTTCCGACAAGTGGAAATGTCTTTGTTTGAGCAGAGCGGTCACCACTGGCAGGGGTTTAAGTATGATTTTGCTTCCGAAGACGAAAACCTAGAGAGGGGAGGTTGGGGAAAATAAAGTAGGTTTAGGAGTGTAAACATATGTCACCCGTATGTGTTTAGCAGCCTGGAACCGGGGATCATATGGCCCGAAAAAGAAAATATAGAACGCAAGCAGCAGGAAACACAACATTGCAGGGTGGATGATGACCCAGCACCTGAAGCAGGTTCGATTCTCAATCACATTTTTTGAAAGCAGACAGGCATTCCAAGCGGTCCTGATAAAGAATACATCTACAGGGAAGCAGTTCTAGAAAGCTTTATACAAGAAGGGGAAAAGAACGAAGAGACAATATAAATATGTGAAGTGAACCACACCTCTCAGGTCTTAAAAAAGAAGGGTTCCATGGTAAACCAAAGTGGGATGTGATTAGAGGGAAACATGTTTAGAAAACCATGTGCAGCTTATGCTATTGAGGAGGAATAGAATGTACACCTGCTGTGAATAAACTGTGTAATTATTGCTATATTGGACTATTTTCCCGACTAGTTATGGTGCAGATGGAATATTTTCCAATGTTCTTTTCAAGATATTTATTCCTCTTTTTTCTAATTTTCTTAAAATATGAATTAGATAATGCTCCATAGGTTTCCTGTCCTTTGAAATTTAAATCCTGACTGGAGAATAATAATAAAAATAATAATAAAATCGTTAATAATATTTGTTTGTCTGGTTTTCCTGATTGAATTGCTGAGACACTTCTTTAGTCAGATTCTCGCCTGTTTCTGCAGAATGTTCTTTAAGCAATATGTTCATTGACTGCCCTTTCTCTCTCGTGTTCTGTTTGCGGGGTTGTAGGCAAAGCGTTAACTAAAAAAATTGTCCTTTGAAGACAGGGCCCCGGAAAATAAGTCAGCGGTAATAAAACCCCCTGTGAAAGCGGCCTTAGGAAACAACGTCCAGAAGCCAAACATTTGCCATAAGAATTAATACTTCGCAACTCCCTTCGCAAAATACGATGGTCCCCAGTTTCTCTTGCAGCTTTTTAAGAACTAAAAAAGTCAGTTCTCACCAGCCGGATAACATTACTAATTAAGAAACGTACGATCGGCGGGTCAAACTGGTAGATCTCGGCATCCACCCAAGCAAAGAGTGGTCACTGGGAGACCCTCGCAGAGTTTCTGATGACCGCGTCATCCCTTTAGACGGCGACAGCATAGAAATCTCATCAGAGTTCTGGTGCAGATAGGAAGGCTGTACGAGGGACTAAAAAGCCACTCGTAACCAGAAGGTAACCGTGACCACCTGAAGCACTGTTCGTAACGTTTTATCCAGCGGAAGTAGTGACCAGCGCACCCTTTATCACAAAAAAAATGAAAACGAGGGCTTTTATTCGGCGGCCACTTTTGGAGTACCAGATCATACTGCGACCGCGGAGCGTAGTTCATGTCATAAAAGAACTTTGAAGATGATAGTTTGACCTGTGAAGTATAAGCACAGAAAAATCCAGAAAGGTGTTTGCCCTCTAACAATTATTATCAGCTGTCATTAAGAGGCCGCTAGCTGGCGACTATTAAAAACAACAAATCAAGCTTTCAATCGTTCGTGGCAATATTGCAGCATGCCATAGGGAAACGCAATCTGTGCCTTATAGCACATTGAGAACCGAAAGGGTTAAATAAAATGCAAGCTAGCTTCAAGATTGAACCGTAAAAGATGTAAAGTAAAACCAATAAATGACGATGATGATAAAAACAATTCATCACTGATAAGTCGGGCACCAAGCAAGGCGAAGCTTCACGTTTGTGTACACTTGAATACACCTGTTTGGAGACATTTTTTTCTACTTCGCGAATAGTAAATTTTCTGACGAAAATGTTGTTTCCGGGACACTTAATGTGGACCGTTTTTCAGGAAGCATTTTTACCGGAACCCACTGTTTATAAAAGAAGGAGCATTCTAGAATTTAGACAACATTTGCAGATGTGCAATTAAAGCCTCATTTTGTGTAAAACATGAATTAGTTTGCAGTACTTTGCACTGTTACGTCTTGGTCGAAAGCAAGAATGTGGTTGAGTAGGATCATTGTTGTCGAGGTTTTTATGTAGATTTCCTCTGAATTTTGTGTTACGTTTACATTTTAACCTGGGTGCCTCCGGGAACATTACCTTTTGGCATACTTTACACATTAGCTTGGAGTGGCATTTGCGCAGAATATTGTTTGTTTAGAAGGGCATTGGTGTTTTTCGTTACAAAAGAAGGCTGGCTTTAAAGTGTTGGCCTCTGGTATTTGCGTGAGCAGACCGTTGCGGTTCAAATTTGTTGCTTTCTTGAGGGCCCTATAAAGGGAGTTATCGGGATAGTTTCTTTCAATTAGTGATGTTGTTCGAACTAAATAATGTAGTTCGTTTAAGCAGTCTTTATCATCAATACATAGTCTTCTGACCCGTGTCGGCTGTCCTATAACAATTCCTAGCTTACAATGTTTCGCATGACGACTTAAAATCAAGGTATTGCTTATCTGTTAGCTTTCGGTGCAAGGACGTTTTAAGTTTTTCATTTTGTACCGGCAGCGTGCTGCCTAGAAAGTCGACTTAAAGCTGGGAAGACCTACAAGTAAATATATTGTGCACCATGCTCACCACCTTATCACCATGTTCACAAATGTCGTCTTCTTTCTAACTCACACGGCGATGATATGGTTCGAGAATAACGAGGACAATTTGACAACTTGGGAACGGTTTGCCACCGAGATCAAACAACGTTTTGGTGACTCTGTACCGAGCAAAAAGCGGGCTGAGCAGACCCTTGCCCAAAGAGCTCAATTTCCGGATGAAACTTGTACCACTTATACAGAAGAGATCCTCAGATTGTGCAGATGTGTCAGTTCCAACATGCCCGAAGAAGACAGAGTCGGCCACATTTTGAAGGGTATCGCGGCTGACGTGTACAACTTTTTAATCGCCAAAGACAGCCTTGAAACCGTCTCCGATGTCATTAAACACATCCGCGCTTTTCAAGCTCTGAAAACGCGTCGTATTGTGCCAAAATTTGGGCGGCTGGCCAACTTGCCTACCGTGGCCAGCCTTGATGACCACGCCAAACTAGATCTTCCGTCGACGATCCGGCAAATCGTGCGGGAAGAACTCCTGCGGCTCAACCCACTTCCCCTGCACGAATCTGCTGAGGTCTCTGTCCAGAGGGTATCTAGACGGCCGGATTCACCATTACAAGCGATTACCGTTCAGCCTTTCCCACAAGCTCCTGAAGTTGCAGCTTCCATTGACTATCCTCCTATGCATTTCGCCAACCGGAATGCGTCGGTGCCTGACGCCCCAAGGTATGACGTCGCCTCAAGTGCACATAGATCTTCCATTCGATCTACCAGGGTTCCTGAGCAGTATGAGCATTCAGCCAGACCTAGGACGCACCCAGCTGCTCCCTGCTCTTATTCGCAACAGCATTTTCTACCTACCCCGCACCTCCACCAAGTTGTTACGATGAAATAGCAAAGGGGTGTTTATTTACAGTGATATGGCAGGGGGATAAGGTGAAGCCTACTAGCCCCAGGCACCAACGCTTCTTCTTCCTCTTCTGTCCCACCATCACCATCCTTCATAGTCGTCATTAGCGTGACAATATGTTTACTATGACGATTATTAAGATGCGTTAAGAACGATAGGAGTGATTCTGGTCCATTCTGCCATATCATGAAGATATCGTCAATGCAGCGAAGGTATAGGAGCCGTTTTTCGAAATTTATTTTAATATTTTGGATTATAAAACTCCCATTATTATATTTCTATAAGCCGGCATGAAAAGCACTCATGCTAGTTCCGAATATCTGCACATTATAAGATAAATCAAACACGAAATATTTTAAGGTTAGGTCTAGTTTAAGGTGCGATAGACAAACTTCAGGGGCATACGTGTGGAGTTGTTGATTAATTCTTGAGTGAGGGTGTCGACACTATTCATTGATCGACATATTAGGGTAGAGTGTCGTGACATGAGGTGTGACAAGTATACAGTCATTTGAAAGTTTGGTCGTGTTAATAATAAGCTCAATTATTGGGAGAAAATGAGGCATTTCCTGCACAAATGGAGGAAGCTGGGTCGGGAGGTAAGCTAGGTGGTACTTTATTATTTTCACATGTTTTTCGTGGGCATATTAGAATTAGAAACAATTTGCCTTCCTAGTATATCTGTGGTAAATAATGCTTCTACAGAAACCTTGCGAATTTTTGGCATTAGTTAAATTTGACCTGCGTGTTTGATAGCTGAAGAAAGTTGGAATAAATCTGGGCAATTCTTTCCCTGGCCATTAGATCTTCTATTTTATTCAGAATGATTACACTGAGCTGTTTTGTCGGATCGGTATTTAACTTTTCATTGTGGCAAGAGTTGTTAAATAAGTATAGGCCTCGGTTTTGTAATTTTAGAGTAGGAGGATAACTACGCTGCCTCCTTTGTGTGCCGGCTTGATACCTATGCCAGTTCAAGAAGCTAGGTTGTCAGGGGTGGTCGTTCAGTTCGAAAATTGTTTTTGGCCTTTCGAACTAGCTTTGGTTTTTCAATAATTTCTTTGTAGACAGATTCTTATACGAGTCCAGTTTGGTGCTGCGCTCTGTATCAGGAAATCATGTGGTGAGGGCTCTAAAAACGGTTAGAAGCTTCCGGTACATTATTGAGGTTTGGGCAAAGAATTCTTTATTTATTATCACATTATTTGTTATTCGTCTTAGAATCTGTTTATCACTATTGTTTAAAGATTTAGAAATGTCAGTGAAGGCGCTATCATTTATCTCAGTCGAAGAAAACTACAAAATCATGACAAACATACGACAGAATATTCTGTATTTCTCTCGTAAAGCAAGATTTTCCTGAAGTTCTTTTATACGTTTCTGTATTTCTGTAGTTTTTTTGTAGTATATTTCTGTTGTCTGTAGTTCGTAGCAATTTTCTGTTGTAACTAGAGACATTTCTGATGGTACTATAGAACGTTCTGTTGTCACAACAGGTTTCCCGTCAAGAACGTACCACACACAAATTCTGTCATAACAACAAAAATTTTTCTATTGTTTTTTCCGACTGGGTATGGCCTGTCTGGTAGGTGAAACACATCGCTTTTGTTTCTTGATACTTGCACGCGGTTAGTTTTATTTTATCCATTTGCCTCTTGACTGTGTTGTATTAATCTGGCTATCAAAGCTAATGATGCGTAATATAATTCTTTTTTCTCCGAATGAATAGTTGACGTAGGATTGTATTGAAAACGGACTTTATATAATCCCAATTTCTGTCATTATTATGGCGGTCGTTAAAAAATATTTGAATGTGTATGCCAGATGTACGTACTGTGTTTTTCGGCTACGTTTCTAGCAATAAGGGGCGACGTTTATACTGTAAGATTCTGGTTCTAGCTCTCAGTCATTTCGTTTTGTTCCGAGTGACATCCTGATAGGCGTTACATGTTTAGGGTGGCTGACTTAGGGCTGGTGTTCGTGATGAAGTCCACTTCTGCATTACCTGGCATCTGGTGGCTTTCCTAGAAAGTCTGGGTGTCTGCGTGAAGGTAGTGTGTTATGTTTTCGGGTCTCTTGGTGTATGTTGTTCCGCTGTTGTTAGAAACTGTCCTAGAAAACAGGAGGATCGCGACGGCGGCGAAAATTCGTGCACTTGCATTTCTCGGAGTTGAGGGTCATCATCCAGAGCAATTACTAATTCTATACAAGGACAAGGCTTAGTTCTGTCTGAAGGAGCTCCTGGTTAGACGTGTAAGGCAGTGATAAATAACACAATCTTCAATGAATAAGTGGATATGAAAATTTACAGGATGGGGAATCAAATGAGACCGAGGACGGAGCTCTTCGGGACACTAGAGAGAAGTGAAAGCTGCTCGGAAGGATGGTTATAAATGATGACATCTTGAGAGCGATGCATTAGGAATTATTTAGGCCATACGATGATGCTTGCATGCAGGTTCAACTGAAACGGTTTAGAAGCAAGCGCTGAAGAGGTACTTTGTCAAAAGCCTTAACAAATGGGAGGAAGCTGGCGCCAATTTGTAGTGTATTATCAAGTTGGTGAGAGTGTTATGAAGAAAAAGGCTAGTTTTGGATGACGGGGCTACCACTTCGGCAGTTGCTTTTTTATCATATTGCGACGTGGGGGTTAAACTTACAGAACATTTGCAGTGTCCGGTTGAAGCTTCGCCGCTACAACATAATAGAGGCGTGCATTTGAGGGGTGAAATGAAAGCGCTCTATTCTCTGACCATATGGGTATGATAATGTCATTGAGCTCAAACCTTTCGCCTGGAAGAGTATTTTATGGGTACAGTACATCCAATGGCGCGTGAGTCACTTAACGGGAAATGCCCTTAAATAAAAGATTCAGAAATGAGCCCAAATGTGCTTCTAATTTTTTTCATGGGGGACAATATAATGCTGATGATTGGGTGGGCATCATCGAACACAGAGACGCAGAGACAAAAACACGGGACTTCTGTATGTCTCTGAGCTCAATAGCACCCAACCATTCATTATGAACAACATACAACTCGGCCAACGTTTCTTTCTGTTGGACAACGCAATCATATAGCTTTTCATACAACATTGATGTTTTTGCAGATACGACGCATTATTCGCATTGATAGCCGATGACGTTTTCTTCTGCTGGCATCGCTAGTTTGGCCCATTAGCGCAAACTCATACGCTGCTTAGCTTAGTATAAAATAACGGTGTCATCGTATTTGTCATGCCATACGTTCTCACCCTTTTTTTGTTAGCGCATCTGCGCGATTCCAGGACAACGAATTAAATGTCAGAGGCTCGCGGACGCAGCATATAAACGTTTTGCGGAGCAACTTCACTACCGTGCATTCGTAGCTCAAAACAAGTTATGAATCCTGTGCTCTTTCTTCTTTTCACCCGTGCGCTTGCTACCACAACGTATGTCAAATTCATGTTCCCATTGCTTCGCGCATAAAATTTTGGAACGTTTTTCATAGCGGTGTGTATGTTTTTAAAAGTGACTGGTCAGATCTCTAAAGTGCATTTCTTTCAGTCTGAGTTTGTTGTTTTCAAGTTGATGAAGACATTACAGTCACATTCATGACAAATCCACTGACGGGAAAAGGCTACATTTCTGTTGTAATTGCTTTAATTATGCCTGTAAAACCAAAACCTGTTCGTTCTTTTCTTTATTTCTTTATCTGAAAAATACTGCAGGCTAATATTTTGGCGCATTCAGAAGGGGCAATATAATATGTGTAAAGATTAACGAATAATGATAACCAATAAAATGGCAGTTCACTCGGTTGCAATAAGTAAGCAAAAACAACAAATACAGCTCTGATTCACTCAAGAAAATGGTCCTCTACAGTTTTACTAAAATTGTAAAACTGGAAAATTACCCCAGGAAGATGGTTCTAATCGGCAACGGTCCGCGGAAAAACACTCCTTGAAAGTGCCAGTCGGTGCAAAAATGGTTTCGAACAATTGAATTCGTGAATGATGTTTTCAGCTCGACACCTCTTTGAGAACTGTGGGTCGAGCAATCTTCGAAGTAATTTCATGTTAATTGATTATTGTATAAAGTTTTTTCAATTTTTATAAGATGTATGGAGATTTTTTACCGATATGTCGGCCTGAATTGAGAGAATCGCCTTCCTGGAGGACATTCTTTCTTTATTTTGCCGGATTTATTATGCATTTTCTTGTTCATATATTTAAATAGGCTATCTCTACTATGGTGTTTTACTTTCATTAACAAGCGACGTTTTTTTTTTCCCATCAAGCATATTTGTTTCTTTGCGCTCAAGGCAGAACAGCTCAAGCTACACAGGGACAAGAAAGGAAGACGAGACACACACAGCGCTCACTTACAACTGAAGGTGTATTTTTCAGACACTTGGGTAAGTATATGCCAGCATTTAGAAAATAAGAGCGACAGAGTGTGATAAAGTCATCGCCACATGTGTAGCTTGCGCTGTTCTGCCTTGAGATGAACCAACTTGCCCGCGATGTGTTATTTGTTGAACATATTATAAGAATTCTGCCACAGCCTGCACTTAGGAGGATAGCTTTGTCCTCAGCGCACCTCGGCCTATTTAACGTAGGCTCATAAATTAAGTTTTTTGAAAGGACTCTATTACTTACACACACGCCGGAACAAAAGAATCCGAGTTCAATATTTATTTGAATACGAGTGATGGTATACGTGAATATTGCAGGAACGATCCAAAAGCAATAGACAGAAACAGTAATAAAGCGTTAATAAAGCCAGTTAGGTACCTAACAGCTATTATATGCACCAACATTTTTCTTCCATAATGGAGAGCTTTGCAAGACACCTCATCTTCGAGGGGTAAATTGGCTTTTTGTCTAGAGTTAAAATATTGAGCATATTAAGTGCACATTGCATATCACGGCTGTGTCGTTAATAAGAATGCGTTTTTCAATTCAAGACTTGACGTCTCAGATGCCAGGAGATGGCCCCGATCATACATTGCCCACTCTTCTTGCCTTGACCATGTGAGTATGCTCGCTATACTTAATTAATTAGACGACGAAGACGACGAATTCGGAGAAGACGACGAAGCGAAGCACTGTTTCGCTTCGTCGTCTTCTCCGAATCGCCGGTTCAAATCTTCGTCGCCTATGAATGGCATGTGTCAATATGATCAGTAGCTTGCTAACAACGCTATGACAGGTATATTGATGACTACTGTGACTGCGCTGCCCACTAGAGATATTTTCAAATATATTGTAAGTCGGCAAGCACAGCGTATCCACTGTGTGAGGAGCAGCGGCATACGGAAAGGATTTAGCAAGACAAAGAAACGCAGATGACATGTCAACCTATATTTAATTAAGATTAAGGGCACCTGTCTGGAGGCTACTATGAGAGTATTACAAGTATTATGGTAGCTTGTGCCACATACAGTAGACGCCAACATAATTGAAGAACTACTTGCCAAACAAATTTTTGTTTCTCTATGGCCATTTTATGCTGGTGGCCATTTGTATATTATGAGTAGAAAACTTAGATGGTAATCGCGGCAGCCTCACAAGGTGGCACCGAAACAATCACATTAGGGAAGACAGACTGTGACATCATCACTGTGAGGTCATAACACAACGACATTTCAAAGCGAAAAGACATTCTTGCCCAGGCAACTTGCTCGTCTGGAACGTATGATACCATTGTGAATTGCTCCGCTGCCGTGGTACCTCTCCTATTGCGTTTTCGACGAACTATAGGTACATGCGAAACCGCGAAGAAGGTAAAGAAGCCTACAAGTGTGACTTCACCGTTCAAAAAGTTATGCTTGCAAACTATCCTTTTCATCCGTTTTATGATCATCCTCTTTATCCAGAAAAATGAGACGATTTCTTCTAAAAGTTGAGTTTAACGTTCCCTGTCGAAAGTGGTATAATAAAACCAAAGTTATGAATGTTTAGTTTAGTTTAGTTTAGTGGGGTTTAACGTCCCAAAGCAACTCAGGCTATGAGAGACGCCGTAATGGAGGACTCCGGAAATTTCGACTACCTGAGGTTCTTTAACATGCACTGACATCGCACAGCACACGGGCGCCTTGCTTTTCGCCTCCATCGAAAAGCGGCCGCCGAGGCCCGGATTCGATCCCGCGTCCTTGGGAACAGTAGTCGAGCGCCGTAACCACTGCGCCACCCCGGCGGGGTCAAAGTTATGAATGATCATACTGAGCGCAGTTCTGAAATAAAAAAATGACGTTCACGACTTTCTCCTCACTTTTCTCGCAAATTACCGAACGTGCGGTGGATAGCTATTCGCGCCTTTCGGCAGCTACATCTTGAGTCCTAGTTTTTTCGTAAAACATTGAGTAAACGTCATTTCGCCGATTACAACCAATCATAAAAACATCTGAAAACCTAGTAAAGTCGATTATTTCGAAAATGAAATTCATCCGAAAGTCCGAATCACTGGTCTGTACTGCCGCTGTTTTTTTTATTTATAAATACCCTTTAAAATAATATTAGCTCTACTGCTGTTAGGTGGCGAGAAGTTTGAGCAGTTTGGGTATGTCATTTACATTGCTTGTTCGCCCTGAGCCAAAGCTGTTCTTGCGAATGATTGTGCTCGCGTTATTACCAAGACATGCATGTGCCTTTTTCAATAACCATGATTGATATAACTAAAATGAGAGAGTATGTAGCAAGCTATCCAATAATACCTCCTAAGATAAGACAGAATAAATGAATCCACGTGAAATACATTTTGAGAATCTCCTTTGTGGGCGTCAAGAATTTACCAAAAAAACGTCTTACAATCTAACACGTTGTTCTGCTCATTATTGTTTGTAAAGTGATTTGAACAATCGAGTTAAAATCTAGACTTGCCTCGCAGTGCACAATTTGTGACTAATTCTGCGCCACTCGAGTTTTAATCGAGTTCGTGAGACGGCTGTCAAAGGACATAGAAAGCACTGAAACTGTGCAGGCAGCAGAAATGAAAATGCCAAAATGAACCCACACGAGTAAACCCTGTGCGTGCCGCTCCCTCGTTTTAAGCTTATCAGAGTGAACCGTAAAGAGAGCTAACGCTTTTATTTTTGTTCTTATCAGAAGATGAGCAAATTGCATGTTCTCTAAGCTCTCGTGCCTACAGCTTTGCACGGGTGCTCCATAACGCCAGCAAAGAATGTGTTCGTCGAGTACAGTCAGCATACAGTAAACCTACCTGGATCAGGTGGTGCAAGCGAGCCTCTCTATTTTTTCTTCAATTCGAAAAAGGAAATACCGCGAAAATGCGAAGAAATAGCAAGCTGAGATGAGACGAACAGGACTCAAGCGAAATGATCAATTAAGATGCACCGCAAGGCTTGCCCGACGTGTGGAGATAATCAAACTCATCCCAATATTGTTACGGAGCACAGTATTTAGACGACGATGACGTGCTGATGTGAAGTAGGGAAGAAGACGACGCTCAGGCTTAGCTGACTTCGTTCTGTGGTGGAGGTGCGGGGTGCGCGTCTAACAGGGAACTAGTGTTTACCGCTGTGTACTTTTTCTTAACATTTGGTGGAGGTGCTGGGACGCAGTATCGAACGACGATGACGTGCTCCGTAACAATATGTCAAAGCGGGGTGTCGGGTTGTGTGAAGTACCAAACGGAGGCGCATAACGGCTCTTAATACGCAGGATAGTTTTTGCGCTTTAGCCACTCCTCCTTCTACTTCTTTCAACCACAAGGCTAAAAATTCTAGGGGGCACTTTGGACCACTAAATGATGAGGCGAAATCCATTAATCGCAATGGATCATTGCCCTCCACTACGGCACCTCTATCTCTCTCTCGTCTTTCTTTCAAGTGTCCGCGAAGAATTGTGACAGATACTGCGCCTTTTCTATCCTGTATATAAATTTCACAGGCCATTGATGCCTGCTGTATTAACGCCTCCTAGACATCTGGGTCCGCTTCTGTTTGGTGCGTGGTGCGGCGTTCGAGGAAGCCGCAAATGAAAGGCGCCGCACAACGCCTGCACCACCTGGGGGTCTGCATCGTATATGCATGAATCGCCTGGTGATCTCTCGACCTGCCCTGACGGTACATCATGCGGCCGGGAGCTGAGACAGGTAGGTCACCGCCGCTTGCGGCGGGGGCTAGCCTGCCAGGCTGCCACCAAATTTTTATCTGTTGTAGGCCTTCATTGCACCCGCCACCGCTTCGGTGGTGGACGGCGGCTGTTGTTGCGGCGCGCGTCTTTCTTTCCCTAGAAGTAGCAGAAGTAGCAGAATTGTCACTGTTCAGTGACGCTTGTGCTACTTCTAATTCGGACCTACTAGATAACTTCACAGCTTTTATAACACCTTTATCAGATGAAGACTGTGCTCTTATCAGTGGTTCATTTACGTTGGAAGAAATAGAACAGGCAATTGACTAATTACCTCTTTCTAAAACACCTGGCCCTGATGGCATATGATGCGACTTTTACAAAAATTTCAAACCTTTGCTGAGCCCTGTATTGCTGCAGATTTTCGCTTTGAGTTTTGATGTGGGGGTCCTTCCTCAGTTCTTTACTTGGAATCACACAATCCTAATTTCAAAGAGTACAGATAAAAAAATGGTTTTCACTGAATGGCTACAGGCCAATCACGTTGGCAAATGAGGACTACAAAATTTTTGCGAAAGTAATATCAAATTTTTTACAATATGCGATGACGGTTCTCGCTGGCCCTCATCAGACATGTGGCGTGAGGGGACGCTCTATACAAAATAACATACATTTTGCAGGTACAATTAACATGTAACATGTTTCTGGCTGCAAAACTTTATTACGTTTTACAGGTACTCCATCGGGCGAGGAATTACACCCGCAGTTTTCACTGAACGTTTGCGACGTTCATATGTTCGTCCAGCTTTGAGCCTATGCGGCGCGATAACTTATATCGGGCCTGTTTCTGCTGGCCGACTAGGTTTGACACATCTCTACGTCACACAGTTAGTTGCTCGTTCCTTCTTTTTCCGTGATAGCTCCCATCCAATTACCAGAGCATCCCTGCACACTGACCTTGTGAACCTTCTTCCAAACTTAGTGGTCTCTTCTAAATTTACCGATCGGCCCTTATTATTTGGTTTTATGAAGGAAGTTTACGATTCAGTGCGTTTTCTGGCAGTTCGCTTATCTTATGAGTACATATTCTCTGTTTCACACGAAAATTTATGCAAAGAATTGATATCTGTATTGTTCCCGCCTCCCTTATATCGCTCATTCTATTCTAATTGTATGGGGCATGATGTGTTAAAAAGGGCGCGCAAAATACCAGTCTCGCCTTCTACTAAAACGTTTTTCAACTTCGAGCCGAGTTTTGCCTGTTACAGTGTGGCTTCGCAAAAAAAAATATTTTCGTTTCTTCTTTTTAATTGTTAGTTATGTGATACACCTGAAACCACCGAACTCTGTTTTATTGCTTGCAAAGATGAATATTATTTTGCGACGTTCCGCAAAGAACATTGGAGAAAGACTTTATTTTGAATTCCCACCGTGTACATTACTTGATGGCCACCGAACATGACCATGTACCGTTTGACATGACTTTTTCTTTGGACTGCACAGCCTGTAGAAAACGCTTATGTTTGATCGTCCTGTAGAAAAGGACCCGGATGTGCAAACCCAACATAAGACGGTTGTGAGTACTGATCTCGAGCCGGGCATCCTGAAGAGTGAAGTTGAATGGGTCTTAGCCAGCCTTGCTAAGAATACAGCGAGGATTGAACTGAACAGAACTGACATTACTTGATGGCCACCGAACATGACCACGAACCCTTTGACATAACTTTTTCCTTGGACTGCACAGCCTGTAGAAAATGCATATGTTGGATCGGAATGGTGAGCCTTTCGTCTCCCCCGCTACTCATTTCAGCCAGATGGTACATCAGCTTAGAGACACTTACAAAGATAGTGACTATCAACCGGACTGGCTGCCATTGTTGATGTGTTCTCTTTCCTTGCCATGGTTTTAGTGAAGTTATGCTAAGTCGTATTCTAGTTGTGTGGTGTTGTGTTGTATGTTTCAATTGGACTTTTCGCCTACAGGCTGATTACTTTGTAAATAATGTATATAGCTATATGGTGACATTAAAGGCGTGTAATAAATACCACGCTGAAGAAAGAAATCGGGGGCATAGCGCAGTTGATAAAACACTCGCCTGGGGATCCGAGGGATGGAGGTTTGACTCGCGGTGGAGACAAGGTTTATTAATTTATTTTTATCTTTAGCTCTCGAAAGCGAGACACCTTCTGTCGACAGCCTTTGCAAACAGCTCCTGCTGATAACTATAAGAGCTCAGAGGCTTCCGCCTTAAGGTCTGTTTTGTATGATAGTGCAGCTACGTCCAAACTGACAAAACGATAGCCCTGATCTACGATCTCCTTTGTCATTCAATGGATTACAGCTTCCGCTTTATATTGCGATGGTGTATATTTCCACGATGCTTGACGTTTTTCCTCACATATTCAATATTGTATTTAATCATTCACCCATGTCGTTATTTCGGTTACCCTTCTAGCTGATGTCATAATTATACTTTTCAGCGACAATCTTCCAATAGCCTTTAAGCGAAAGCCTTCAGTGGCTTGTGAGCACCGTCCGCAGACATCTCACATGAGATAATCAAAACCAGTCCAACACAAGTAACGTAACAAGCTTGACCAAATTTTAATCTTTAAAAATCATCATTGACTCTAAATAGAACTACTACACCTCCGATCACCAGCCGAGCGCACTATTCAAATATGCCATGCATTCCCGCTGTCTCTATGGCAGCTTAGGGGTGCGACGACGACGGATTCGCTCCGTCTTCAAGACTCAGTGTGCCCGGCCGAATTAGCTCGTTGAACACAGCCGCACGCCATTTGTCTAGAGCTGCGAAGACCAAGCGGGCAGAGAGAGCGTGCCAATGCGGCCGATGGCTACCGAAATAACTTCAACTTACTCGTCGCACTTAAGGGGTCTTGAGTGGCTAATATATTGTTTTGTTAGCTTTCCCTGCAGATTCATGCAACCGACAACTGGTGTTTTAAAACGCTAGATCCTAAAAGAGGAGGAGTGCGCTTGTATCTAATAGCAGATAGATAACATGAAATTATACGGTGCATTGCACATTCCACATCGTCTTTGTCAAATTTCGTTTTGCAGCTCCGTGTTCTAAGGCAGCCAGATATAGCTCCCAAAAGTAAGGCATTGCCTTTTGAGCAATGGAGACATTCCTTCCTGATCTGTATTTTCCAGTATCAATATACTGCTATATATACATGTACTCTGCATCTACAGACAGAATTCATTCAATCTTTGCCGTATGGCTTGTTGTTACCTGTTGTTAAACGCTATCTCTCGCTCTTGATGCTATGCAAACATACTGGTTAGTTCCCGAGATACTTTTTCTTCATTTTATGACAACGCGTTTAGGTATTGGTGTATATATAGTTCATCTGTCTAAATCTGCCTAGACCATATCAACCTGTACCACCTCATTCGTGCGTTTGCTTTTGGCACCTAGTTGTCAACATCCGCCAAGTCTGGTTTATTTCTAGTGTTGAATGTACTACATCTGCATTCAGGTCGAAACACAATTATAATGTTACTTAGCTGTATTCGCTGTTCGTGATGAGGATGAAGAAGTGCAACAGACTCCGAGAAGACGACGACGCTGAGTGTTGTGAAATCTGTGCCCTCATCAACGTTAGTTGTGCGGACAGCTTTGGGACTGTAAATCTTCCAAGGAACATCTCTTGGTGGAGGTGAATCTATTCGATCCCCTGTCACAAGCTGGATCTCCGCAGCGGCCGGCACATCGGAACCACCACGATAACTACCGACGCCTCTACCTCTACAGCCGCCGCCCCTGCTGTTGTAATGCCCCCCCCCCCCCCCCGTGACCCCGGAACCTTCTGCGGGACCGACGACGTCAACGTAGACGGCTTGCTAGCCATATACGAGCGCGTGAGCAAGCACAACAGGTGGGATGCAACACTCATGCTCGCGAATGTAATATTTTACTTGGCTGGGACCGCGCGGGTGTGGTTTGAAACCCAGGAAGACGAGCTAACATCTTGGGATATTTGCAAACAGAAGCTGCACGACCTATTCGGAAAGCCTATTGGCCTCCACATTGCCGCCAAAAAAGCGCTCGCCTTTCGGGCCCAAACGTCTACGGAGTCTTATCTCACTTACATCCAAGACGTCCTGTTTCTATGCCGCAAAGTCTTAACAGCCCACTCTGCCCTTATTGACTGCTCTAGCGGCCTACTTCGCTTGGACCTTCCGCTCTGCTCTGAAGAACCCTCCTGCTCACTTCGACTTTGATCAGCACAGTTTAGCCGCCTTCCTCCTAAAACTGCCGTTTACATCCCTATGTCGCCATTTCCACCCGTGTCAGATGGCGACTATCTCTCTTGTCCCATTACTGATGTCATGCTGCAGCGGCACGTCACCCTTCCTCATCTAATTGTGCACATCTCCCAGAACCGCACCACTCTCGCAGTCCTTAACTTCAGCTTTTCAACTCAAGTACTGCCCGAGGGAATTTCATTAGCTTCGCTGTCACCGATGACCGATTGTGCCATTTCAGCTCTGTCTGCAGATCACACAACTGCCGTCCCTGCCAACACCCCCTCGTCGTCCACATCGCGCCCTGATCCGCTTAACAGCATGATATTAGCTGATCTGCAACCTGGATTCGCCGCTGATTTACACAAGCTTTTGTTTACCTACAGTGACCTTTTTGACTTCGGCACCCGCCCATTGGGTCAAACGACAGTTGTAACCCACCGCATTGACACCGGGGACGCCAGTCCTATCCACAGGCGGCCCTATCGTGTTTCGCTTGCCGAGCGACGCGTCATTCAAACGGAGGTAGAAAAGATGTTAACGAACGACATAATCGAGCCTTCCAGTAGCCCCTGGGCATCCCCTGTCGTGTTGGTCAAGAAGAAGGATAACAGTTGGAGATTCTGCGTTGACTACCGTCATTTGAATAAGATAACCAAAAAAGATGTATATCCTCTTCCGCGCATCGACGACGCGCTTGATAGTTTGCACGGAGCCAGCTACTTTTCATCCATAGACCTTCGTTCCGGCTACTGGCAGATTTCTGTCGACGAGAGAGGCCGTGAAAAGACAGCGTTCATCACCCCTGACAGCCTCTATAATTTAAAGTCATGCCTTTTGGCCTATGTAACGCCCCTGCAACTTTCGAACGGATGATGGACTCATTGCTGCGCGGCTTCAAGTGGACGACTTGCCTTTGTTACTTAGACGACGTCATTGTTTTCTCGTCCATTTTGACAGCCACTTCTCTCGCCTTTCTACCATTCTCGAGCTATTCCGCCGCGCCGGCCTTCAACTCAACTCAAAGAAATGCAGTTTCGGCCATCGGGAAATCAAAGTGCTTGGTCACTTGGTTAATGCTTCTGGTGTTCAGCCTGACCCTGACAAGATACGTGCCGTCAGAGATTTTCCCACTCCGTGTTCATCCAGTGATGTCCGAAGCTTCATTGGCCTATGTTCCTATTTCAGACGATTCGTCCCGAACTTCGCAGTCCTTGCTCGTCCGCTCACCCAACTCTTCAAGAAAGACGTTTCATTCTATTTGGGGGGCCTGAACAAGTTGCAGCTTTCTCAGAGCTTATTGCTGCTCTAACTACTCCGCCAGTCTTGGCCCACTTCAACCCTTCCGCCAATACTGAACTCCGTACCGACGCAAGCGGCCATGGAATAGGAGCTATTCTCGCTCAGCAAGAACACGGCCGTACAAGGGTGATTGCGTATGCCAGTCTCAACACCCGAACAAAATTATTCTATTACAGAGCGAGAGTGCCTGGCCCTTCTCTGGGCTATTACAAAATTCCGCCCTCATTTGTTTGGCCGCCATTTTACTGGGATAACAGAACATCATGCCTTGTGCTGGCTTTCCTCTCTCAAAGGTCCTACTGGCCGTTTGGGGCGCTGGGCGCTACGACTACAAGAATACACCTTTTCCGTCGTCTACAAGTCTGACCAGCTTCACCAAGATGCAGACTGTTTGTCACGTCATCCCGTCGACTCCACTAGTCCTACAGACTCTGACGATGATGCATATGTCTTCTCTGTCTGCGCCTTTGCCAACATTACCAAGGAACAGCACCTAGATCCTTCTCTGCATTCCATTATCCTCCGTCTTACCGCCGACCGCCCTGACCCATCTCTCGCATTATTTGTGCTCCACGAGAACACCATATACCGACGTAATATGCGACCAGATGGCACAGACCTTTTTCTTGTCGTTCCACGACACCCGCGTTCCACCATCCTTGAACAGTCCCATGATGCTCCCACGGCTGGCCACTTGGGTGTCTCTCGCACATACGACAGCCTGCGCCGACGTTTCTACTGGCCGGGGCTCTACCGCTCTGTCCAGCAGTACATTGCCGCGTGTGAACTGTGTCAGCGTCGGAAGAAGCCCACAATTTTGCCTTCAGGTCATATGCAGCCGATACCCATAGCAACTGACCCATTTTCCCGTATAGGCGTTGACCTCCTTGGCCCCTTTCCAGTTTCCACCTCGGGGAACAAATGGATCGCTGTCGCCACCGATTATGCTACGCGGTACGCTATTACCCGAGCCATCCCGACCAGCTGCGCCACAGACGTCGCTGACTTCCTTCTAGAAAACGTAATTCTTCATCATGGTCCTCCTCGCGAACTACTAACTGACCGTGGCCGCTGTTTCCTGTCGAGAGTGGTTGACGAAATTCTCCGTCCGTGTTCCGTCCGCCACAAATTCACCACCGCATATCACTCCCAGACCAACGGCATCACGGAACGTCTAAACCGTACCCTCACAGACACGCTGGCCATGTATGTGTCTGACGACCATCGAGATTGGGACGTTCATCTCCCCTTTGTCACATTCGCCTACAATTCATCTGTCCATTCTACCGCGGGATACTCCCCATTTTATTTATTATTTGGCCGACACCCGTTACTGCCCTTCGACACCTCTCTACCCGCGGCAGACGCCACCGGTACTTACACCAGTGATGCCGTCACCGCGCTCATGATTCCCGCCGGATAGCTCATGCCAGACTCTCTGTATCCCAAGGCTCTCAAAAGATCCGGTACGACAGCCGCCACCGTGATGTTCACTATACTCCTGGATCTCTCGTTTTGCTGTGGCTCCCATGCCGTCAAGTGGGCTTGTGTGAAAAAATTTTGCCCCGTTACACTGGCCCTTACCGTGTTTTGCGCCCCGTGACCGACGTCACCTACGAAGTTGAATCTGTGGTTCCGAAGTCGTCGTCCACAGCACCAACCTCCGAAATAGTGCATGTGTCCCGTCTAAAGCCCTATCATTAACGTTCTATTTCGCTAACATAGATCGCACCGGGACTGCGCTTTTCCCGCGAGGGGGTAGTGTTACTTAGCTGTATTCGCTGTTCGTGATGAGGATGAAGAAGTGCAACAGACTCCGAGAAGACGACGACGCTGAGTGTCGTGAAATCGGTGCCCTCATCAACGTTAGTTGTGCGGACAGCTTTGGGACTGTAAATCTTCCACGTAACAATATAAAGTGAGGCCTGGAACCGTACTTCCGTTCCAAATACACCTCAAAACCTCATACATGTTTTATCCCCACAATTTCATACGTTTCATTGCTCGGCCAATCCTCGCTATTTTCAGCTCGTTTGTGATTCTCTATTTGTGTCTGTCGTTCGTTCATTTACACCCAAAACATTTATGTTCTGCAACTCGTAGTACTTCAAAGCTTTCTATAATAAGAACGTCTTTGGTTAAACTATTGAAAATTATTACACCTGCCCTAATGGCGCTAACATTTCAGCATATACTGCCGCATTTGTCTCCGTAAGATTTAACAAGAGTTTGCTGGCCTTCTTCAATATCTGCTAACAGTGGAAAATCGTCCGCATAACTTACACCAATAAACAGTAGAGGAGCTGCTGTACGACCTTTCCGCCTAGCCTATACGACTGATTGCAACTCGAATTACTTTTCTTATCCTTCTTGCAATCTAGACCGTAAAGAGTAGGGGCGAGGGGACAACCTTGAAATGAAGCTTTGCATATCCCGACAATTTCAGTACCTTTATCCCTCTTCAATGCAGTTTCTACCTTATTATCCCGGTATATTTCCTGCACGGAATTTATCACCTCATGATCTATGCATAACTTCCACAGGAATTCCCTGTTTCCTTTGTGGTATGCCCTTTTATGACAAGGAAGGCTAAATAAAAAGATTTCGTGTCCGCCCAAGTTATTTCTAATAATTTCATAAGCCTGAACACGCTATGATCTAAGCTCCTGCCATATTTTATCCAATTTCCAAGTTCTCCGAGTGTCTTGATAACTTCTGGCCATGACTGCATTTTTAATTTCACAGCTTGCACTGACGGCCTGTATGTAACAGGAACTATCTTATTCCGCTTCAAGGTTATAGTGGCCATCGCGTCTCCCTTCTATTTATATAGAAAATGCTTTTCACTATGCCGCCGAGTATCCGGAACTTGCTCATTCGATATAAATGTTATCAGGTTGTGAATGATTGTTAATCAACTTGACAAGAATTTTGTCTATCCCTGCCGATACGCTTTATAAAGCCCTTGCTTCCGTCTGCTTTAGTTCAAATCTTTACGTTCTAAGCTGCTTTTATCTCACGGTTTGCGTTGCTTTTTTACATTGGGAGATTATCTCGTCGTTCTTGCTAATTCATTCAACTATGCTTGAAGTAAAGCACTTTTTAGCGTCGTCACCCTCTAAGCATTTTGCCTTGGCATCTTGAAATTGTTCCTAATTATTTTGATTCTTTTCACTTGGCCAGTTTGCATACTTAAGAATTTTCTAGGTCCTCCATAACTTGGATCGCGGGCTTCAACTGGCCATCGATTGATGGACAACTTATTGTTTCTTTGGACTTGGAAATGTAGAAAGTATTGTTTTTGGTAGATACGATTCATGGTCTGTTTCGGGGTGAGGCTTGCGGCGAAGCATCACAGCCACGAGGCGATTGAGTGTTCGCGCGGCAATGCGTACGGCAGTGTACGCACCTTTGCAGAAATACGGGGAGCATTTGAGCGTTCAAAAAAAAAAAAGCCGGCCGACCTCCCTCATCAACACATGGCATGAAAACACCATGTGTTTGTTTTTTCAGACAGTATGCGGTCAGTTTACCATCTTGCAGCTATCGCCCTTATCTTCCGTTATTAAGCCACAATGACGCTAGATGCATCACACATCTGTAATTATATACTCGCGCCAACCATCCAGACATCGTTCGTGTGGGCCCTATTTTAATGAGACCTGGATAAAAAAAGAGCTCATTGTGCTCCTTGACATCCAACGCCATATTTAATAAGCTTTCGGTGTAGAACTGTCGAAATATGGCGTTATTTTCTGTCTGATATATTTGCCTTGTAGGCTTTAAAATATGTTAGGCCAAGCTTTCGCACTTTCGTAGAACGAGTACAGAATCTTAGTATTGATGCGAAGGATTTGATAAGGTCAAAAAATATCTTCTGCCAATTTATTTATTATATATATAATTCCGTGTAATGTGCAAGTCATGTTGAATAAAAAGGTGATAACATTCGTCAGTAGGTCTGAATTACGTGGAATACTCAAGGGGTATTATATTTCACGCCTCAAAACAAATCTGTGTAAAACAAATGTACCGAAACCCCATTTCAAGGACTTCATTCCCTGGAAAAATGTTTATAATAGTGATACGATATACGAAATATAGAGGAAAAGGATAATGATCAGCAGAGATGGGGTAGAGGTAGAACATATAATTCGAGTGGTTTGAAAGCAACTACTTCTCATTTCTTTACCGGATTTAAAAAACAAGAAAGAAATGTAAGCGTACAGAAGGAATTCAGAAGAAATATCTATCTGCTATTCCGAAACGAAGACAAAAGGAGAAGTGGCCACCGTGTTCACCAATTTGAAGCGGAGTGTCTACACACGTGCATGGTTTCAACATGTTCACCACTATCAAGCTTGTAGGAGATGGAGGCCGATGAACACGGAAGCAAAGAAGCGTCCTCGCATCGTGCCTATGCACGTTATGGGCGGAGTGAGACGCTGGTATGCATTCAGTGCAAACACATTTGCATG
This sequence comes from Amblyomma maculatum, assembly GCF_055883805.1. NCBI lineage: Eukaryota > Metazoa > Arthropoda > Arachnida > Ixodida > Ixodidae > Amblyomma > Amblyomma maculatum. The sequence continues at coordinate 124,323,687 of NC_139346.1, forward strand.
TCTCATAAAATCTTTTCAACGATTAGCAAGTTTCTGCCACCATCTTTATTCCCAGAGAAAACTAGTGTCGTTTAAAATTTCCCACTGGTATAGGTTCATTGCACATGACGTCATCGCACGAGCGCCGTCCGCTCGTGCGATATAATTTCAGAGATATCGCTACTGAGTGCGCTGTAGCAGTAGGCGGTAGGATAGTTAGAGAGGATACCGTTAACGTATTCAAGGAGACGAAGTATTACGAATTAGAAACGCCAAACTATGAAAGCTTACATCCCATTTAAATTGGATGACATAAGTAAGTATAACATGGTAAAAGTGAACGCTGCTCTGAAGAACGCGGGAGCCTTAAAACGGTGAAGAAGACATAGGCGTAAGCCAAAATCAGATGTATATGCTAAGTTATAAGACAGTCTATGTCATCACGAACATGACAGGATAGTCAAAGTAGCCGAGAAGTTCTATACTGATCTATAGAGTAGCCGGAGTAGTCAGTATAATAAGTGATACTCAGTTAAAAGTAGACAAACATTACGCGTGTGACGAAAGACGAGGTTAAGAAAGCTTTTAAACCTATGGAAAGGGGGAAATCAGAGGGTGAGGTCCAGGTAACTTCACATACGTTGAAGTATGACGAGCATATCGTGCTAGAAAAACTGTCTACCCTGTACACATAATACCTTGTGTCATCGACGATACCGGACTCATGAAAAGATGGTAATATTATCTTAACTCATAAGAAAAGGGACGCTAAAGACTTAAAAAATTACAAACCAATTAGCTTGCTCTTTCCTACATATCAGGTCTTTACTAAGATAATAGCAAATAGAATTAGGACAATCAGAGTTCAATCAAACGAAAGATCAAGCAGGTTCCAGAAAGGATACTCTAGTATCGATTATATCCATACCATCACTTAGGTTGCAGAAAAATACTCGGAATATAACCTGCCCTTATAAATAGCATTCTTTAATTACGAAAAAGCATTTCACTATGTAGGAACTTTGGCAGTCATACCGGCATCGCAAAATCAGGCTGTGGAGTGGCCTTTTTTTTTTTTTTAAGTACAGGAAGGTATGTATAGTGACTGCTCAGCAACCATAGTTCTGCATAAAGAATGTAACACAATTTCCATAATGAATGGTGTTAGGCAAGGAGGCAGGATCTCCGAAGTACTATTTATAGCTTGTTCAGAGGAAGTATTCAGAAACTTGGAATGGGAGAAGTTAGAGACCCCGCCGGGGTGGTGCAGTGGTAAGACGCCCGACTACTGTGCCGGAGTTCCCGGGTTCGAACCCGACCTCGGCGGCTGCGTTTCGATGGAGGCGAAACGAAGAGGCGTCGTGTGCTGTGCGATGTCAGCGCACGTTAAAGATCCCCAGGTGGTCGAAATTACTCCGTAGCCCTCCACTACGGCTCCTCTTTCTCTCTTTCCACTTTCATTCCCACCTTCCTCCCTTCCCTTACGGCGCGGTTCGGGTGTCCACAGAGCAAGTGTGACAGTTACTGCGCCTTTCCCTTCCTGTGAACCAATTTAATTTTATTTATTTAAGTTAGAGATAACGGTTGATGAAAAGTATACAACAGTTGCATCTTACCTCTACTCCCTTATGAAGCTGAAACGTGCAGGCTAACGAAAACAGTTCTGCTAAAGTTGAGGACCACGCAGAGGGCTAAGGAAAGGAAGGAAAGGAAAGGTGATGCAATGGTAAGGGACAACTTCGGCAATTTTTTGACCGTACTGGGTTAATGATTTATTTATACTGCTGAAGGCTTGGTCAACACAATAAGCGATTACATTCTTTGCAATACGTGAGCAATAATTTGAAATAAGCAAAACCTTTAATCAAGGTTTAACCATCGCGCGTTGCCCGGAGAGCAGTGCCTTGTGTGACGTCAGGTGATGATGACACAGGCGTGCAGCCGCGCCGCACGCACCCGCTGCCGTTCTGCCGAGGTGTGCGAACGTCAATCGCTGTCATAAACAGCATTATGTGATGTCGGTGATCTCTTCTCGATGTCATTGGACAAGATTAGCTAGGGCTCGTTATCCAAATGTAATTAAAAAGGAGAAGCAATATTTGGCATGCATAGCCAATGAGGGCAGAACAAGCGAGCAGTCTTGAAGACGGCTAAATTATTGCTGTATGAAACATCAATTCCCTACAATGTTTAAGCCATTTAAGCACTCACAAACCAGAAGCAACTGGCCGGCATGCTATATGAGGGCGACCGAGTGTTGCTACAAATTCCCTTTTTTCTTCTCGACTTCGACACTAATCCGTGTCGTTGCGAGTGAGATTATTGTCTACACAGCAATACTCCGGCCGCATGTAATATTTAAGCTGATTCGAACCAAATGCCATTTGTTCAATTTATTTTCATTTTCTCTAGGCGCTGCTAGTTAGCTAATGCTTTTTGCAAATAATGGTATGGATAAAAACTGAGCGCATATAAAAGTTTATAGACCTTAGACATGTTATGAAAATTATTGCGCTCTGAACGAAAGCAGCTTCCAAATTCAAGTTATCTTACATGCCATACGTAACAAACCTGCATATAACGACTACCCAGTACGAAGCTCACCGACGGTGTCGACGTTGTTTTGGGGTAGTGTACAGGAGGGGAGCTGAACCCGGATGTAATACTTTAAAGCGCATGGGCGGCCACGCAGTTTCAGCTAAGTGCACTTCGCAAAATAAAGCAAGTTTCAAAACCAATAAGTCATGTAGCCATTGCCTATACTGTGTCGATCGCCGGATACCAGTCTTCGAGAGCAAGCGCTCGACAGCTCAGCATGTATCCCTGTTTGGTCCTCTTGGGATTGTTTCCTCGGCGTAATAAAGGTTAAGTGGGACATAAATATATGACCGACCCCAGCTGCATCAAGAAAATAGACGACAATTCGCTACACTTGCTTCACCGAATGCAGTGAGCTTACCTCAAGGGCGCTGACCGCGAGAGTGGCGGACAACAGTGGTCTGGCCGAGCTCTGCGCCTTAGTCGTTGCTAGGCCTAAACTGTTTCAAACCTAGGCCGCAGCGGACGGCGCTTCGGAATTGATCCAGCTTTATTAAGTGGTCTGTTCGTGGAACAGCCTTAATGTCAACCTCAGAGTAAAAGAGTAAACGAAAGACGTAATCTCGGCGACCCCTTAGCAGCGGAGCTAAAATACGAGATCGGATGAGCTAAGCGACATATCGGCAGCTGTGAGCAGCGAGCAGACATGCGCTTCTATCGCAGTTATCCCCAGAATCTTGAGCAGGGACCCTCAGTACGGGTATTTACATTAATTTATCCAATCGCGTATTATTTATATGAGAGCAACAAATTTTGGCATGTTTTTTTTTTTTTTCTTTTCTGGCGGAGGCACGCAAACAACCCGCCGCTATGGCACCGGTGGACTGCCGCGGGTGATTTAGCTTATGTCGTGTGCGGAGAGATCATGGACACAGCATCCGATTTCCATAATCGCCTAGCACTCGCAAGGCCCAGCTCTTCTCAAAGAACAATCCTATGTTGGTAGCAGGCCCACGTGAAATGTTCCGAGCATGCACACATTCTAAGGTGTAGAGGGGGCGCCGGAAAGCATAAATCAATTTACCTTCTGTTCGGGAAATCGGTGGTAAATCAGTGTGTTGCTTGTGGTAGAATAACTCTTGTAACCAACAACACAATACTATATGTATATAGCATTGTGCAAAGGGATGCATTAAAGTGTGAGGTGAAGTTACAAGACAGTGAATCCAAGGTATATGCTGTTTGCAAGAAAGCTGTCGGCAGTGTCTGCGTCGTGTCAGTCTGTTTCTGAGTAGGGCCCTGCTCCGTGTCAGCAGCACCTCATGGCAACGTACAGGCAATACCACACCGTACAAGCCACGCGCTGTAGGGCCGTTGCATTGTTGTCATCGTCTGTTCGAAAACCCCTGAATGACTATGGCGTCTCAAGCACAGTGTTGGTGGTACAAATTTCCTTTCTGGCAGTGCGAGTCGAGGGTCCCGGAGCGCTATCTTTAAAATTACGTACTTTATGAGAAAACTTTAGCGTCCTGGAAAGCAAAACAGCGCATTTCAAAACACAGACACAGAAACCAACCACAGACACAGACACCAATTAGCCCCTTCCTTCACCCTTGCAAGCTATAGCGTTCTGAATTATTCTTTTTAGAGCATGTACTGATTGACATTAAGAAGAACGTCTGATGGAAATTTTGTTTGATATCTGTGAGCATTGAAAATTGCCGGAGTTGACTTTTAAGAGGTAGGAAGTGCACAGAGTGGGTCGCAGAAATAACTCTAGTTATTGACATTCCAGTGGATATCATGAAGAAATGGGCAAGGGCAGGCATGTTGTGCGAGTGGTGTACAACAGGTGTACGCTAAGGGTAGCAAATTGCATTCCAAGGAAAGGAAAGTGCCGCACGGGCCGAATACATTTAGGTGGGTGGGTGAGGTTAAGAAGTTTGCGGGTCTCACATGGATGCTGATAGCAAGGGACCGGGTAAATTGTAGGAATTTAGGAGAGGCCCCCACCCTGCTGGGGGTATAGTCCGGCTGCTCTTGATGGTAGGAAGAAAACTAAAAGTGTACATTTCGAACACAGCTGCTTAGGTTTCTCAGCGGAGAGTAAAGGCTGTATTCTTCATCTCAATATTTCATTTGGATACGTTCCGTTTACTGAGGTGGAGTCTACATTCACCTACTGCAAGCTTTCACTTGCACACAGAAGAAACACTTGCATTACTAAGAGTCTTACAGAAACTCTCTTCAGAGGTATATTGCTGATTACACTGTAAATTTTAATTTACTAATGTGCCTTTTTGGATCAACCTTACACGTTCCTCGAAAATCGCATCGTGGACGAGTGAGAGGTTGAAAAGTGACATGATGCCAATGCGGCGACGAGTATTACGCGTTAGCCATTGAAACCTACCCGTGACTTTACTGAAGCTTGCTTTCCACGATGACCTAAACCTGACACGATGATTCAGAGGTTACGACACCATGCTACTGCATCGGAGTACCCGGGTTCGAACCCTACCTCTGGGTGCTGGGTTTTATTGGCAAGGAAACGGAGAGGCTTTCTGTGCTTTGCGATATGAGTGCACGTTAAAACTCCCGATGTAGTAGGAAGGGCGGTGCAGGGTATCTCTTTCTATCTTTAAACTTTCCCTCCCACCTTACTCTCTCTCATGCAACGTGGATCATGTGTTCGTGTTTGGTACGTGCTTGTGCTATTATGCGGTGTATCGCTTTAGTCTCTCGTGCCGGAGGTATGCACCTCAGAGAAAAAAGTATTTAGAAATTTCTCTTGCTTGCTTAGGACTGCAGTTTAAAATCCCTTTCCTCCTGTCCTTTGGTACAGCCGTCAAAGGGCATGCTCTACAACCGGTCAGTGAGACTCCATCTGTATAATATTGCGACCGGAAGATTTTTCTGTTAGCGGCACTCTGTCTGGACTATCTTGCAGAATGCTTGCAGTACAGCTCACAATCTGGAAAGGCGAAGCATGAAACCACAAAAAAAATGTGAAAGCAGTCATATAGAAATCGAACAAGCAAATCAGAAAGAGTTATAATATTGTTGTGATGAACAGGTCACCAAATACAACTACAGTGCTTAATGTAAATGTATCCGCTCCGGTCCGCTAGTTTCTTCCTCGCCCTTTGTATTGTGCGCGGATGTAATACTCGTTCTAAAAGTGATAGCATGCACAGTGGCAACACAGGTTTAATGAAAGGTGAAAAACTGTTGGCGATCGCATAGACAATTTCAATGTTTCGTTGTGGTAGGCAAGGAGAAAAATATTCAGCTTCTCTTTTCAACTCTGACTGTCGCAAGACCCCATGTCCGCGACAATTTTAAAGGCCAGGCCTCTTAACCCATAGATTTACCTCCTCACTAGTAATTCTAATTTTATATTTTGGGCGATATGTTTTCGCCATATTCTATATAAATCTGCTTGCCACTCTTGTCCTGTTCGAAACAACTATTCGTTTTGCAAGGACAACTTATCGGAGCCTAATCCACGGTTTCGCTTCGCCTTAGTAGTAGTGTAACTGTAGTATAAGTATACCCAGATGGCGGCTGCCAGAAGAGCCACTAGGAGGGTGGCTTTTTGGGAGGAAAAGTCGTACGACAAGTATAGGAGGAGAGTTACAATTGTAGGATATTTACAGTACCGAGAATGTATAGCATGGAGGACAGTCTGTAGAGATGAACTGAATGCATGTCCGGAGATTTACTGCTAAAGAAACCACCTGAGGTGTACCGGCAGTCAATGGAAGCTAGTATGGCGAGAATAGAGCAATGCGTAACCGCAAAATGTTGTGTGGAAAAAGGAGTCAATGGTGTGAATTCAGGGACAGTATTCAGGAACAGAGAACCATCCAGAAAATAGTTTTACCACCAAACGGCGGAATCAGTAGGTGCGAAAGGTGTGCTGGTTGGTGGCGACTACAGCAATGAGGAGGAGGAACAGGAGGAAGAAATGCAGGGAGGTTACCCGTAACAGCAACCGGTTTGCTACCCTGCACAGGGAGAAGGGGTTGAGTGGATATAAAAGTTGTGAGAGAGAGATGGTTGAAGCTAGTACAGTCATATCACAAACATGCCGCATCACATCATGTCACAGTCATATCACTTAAATTAAAAGCAAACTCATAGTCTTTCGATTAGGCCTGGACTTTTCATAAAGCGGAGAAGTGCCTGGGATGCCTTCATCGCAGACTATCGCCATGGACAGAGACCTAAAATCTTTATTTCAGTCAATGGGCGTCCATCTAGATGCTCCAGCGTACGGTACAGACACTGTCTTTCCTCACTGTATATGGGGCACTCACAAAGAATGTGGCTTATAGACACGTCGCATCCACAGTTGATAGAGACTAAAATAAAAACATGCCAAACATGCCAAACATTATTATGGTGGAAGATTATGTGGCCAGAAGGAAAATAAAATGGTGTGTGCACGGCCGCTTCTGCGAAAATCAAAGCTCGAGTAGCGCTGCCACTTCAGCTGCTAACTAGATAAAAGAGTACTAGCAAAACTGGTTAGGCAGGAGAGGGGAAAACAGTACTTTCTTGAATCATATTCAGCAATCACCTCGACCAGGGCAACCAGATTTCATTGTGTCGGAGGCTGAGAGACCAGTCCGTTCAAACATTACTTTATTTCTTTGTTTCCGTGGCTACTAGCAAAACTGGTTGGCGAGGGGAGAGGAAAACAGAGCTTTATCGAATCTTAATCATGCTTTCATGAATCAGATTCAGCTATCGCTAGACCAGGTAATCCAATCGGATGTCATTGTATCCGATGCTGAGAGACCACTCCATTCGAACATTACTTTAATTCTTTTTTTCCGGGGTGACATTGCTTCGAAGAAGCTCATCAGTGACGCTCACGACTTGATCAGTAGGTTTATATGCCAGATGACCCTGCTAAATGTAACCCAGGTTTTAAAAAGGCTGTGAGCGCTAGCTCAGTGAAACTAATTCAGAGCTTCTCAGCTCTTTTTGCATTTAGTCTCATACGATTCGACGTCAAGTACTCATAACAAATTGCTAACTTAAGTGCAGAAACCCAAACCTAGTAAGATGTGTGCAAATTGATTATTCCGTGAAATACCAAACTGCAATCCAGCAATGCACGCGTTCGAAGCCCAATTCATTTTTTATCTCCTAACTTGCACACTGTAAATTGTTTTACGTCAATATTGTTGCGCTTTTTGAAGCAACGCTTGTTGCGCAGAACGCCAAACATACTAAACTAGAATAGAAGCATCATATCCTTTTAGGCTTTTTTTTCATGTGTTTTATTGAAAGAGAACAGAAATGGGAATAATGCGCCGCAAAAATATTAGTCTAACGACAATTCTGCAAAGTACTTATAGTCAAGCTAATTGGTTACAAAGAGGAAAGCAAAAAACTTATTAACATTATGGAGTAAAATCGCCAATTAATTTTTTTTGTATGCTGAAGTATCAATAAATTAGAATGTAGTGCTGGGGTCTCATTTGTTGCCGAAGCAAAAAAAATGTTCCAGTGGATTCCTTCATGACAGGCATGTAAAATGAAACGTGCATAAGAACCATTTCATGTTGAAGTGGCGATTAGAAGGTGAGCAACAAAATCATGCATTTTTGGTTCGTTTCTGGAGAATATTGAATATTCAAAAATGTTTTCATCTGGTTTCATCCTTGTCTTCTATACAACACCAATGTATTCAATATGTTTAGTATTTTACGTCTCAGTGAGAAGATCAATTATCACGTTTGTTTTTTCAGTGTCTACTGGACGGACAACAACCTTGCAGTGCCGGCTGCAGCTGCATTCCCAGGCCCGACTACAATAACGGATTATTTGGCGTTTGCTTCAATGTTACTTTGCCGCTTCCGGGTGACTACCTAAACCTTTCGTGCACGCATGGATACCTAACAAGGTTGCAACGGCCGCAACTTGTAGGGAATCAAGATAAGAATTAAATAAAACGTAGTGTTCTGTGTCATTTTATGGATTATTCCTGAATATTACAACATGCGGAAGTAGTCGGTGATCAAAAGAAGAAAGAAATAAAAAGCAATTTATTCTAGAATTGTCATATGTTAAAATTTCTTCATGAATATTAAAATAACCAAATTCAATATATTTTGCTACCCTTCAGCATCGTTTTCCTATTGTTAATGTTATAAATATTCTAGAAGCTCTCCCTGGGTGACGAAGGAAATGTGCTTTTTGGCCGGTTAAAAATATATATCCGATTAAATGCCGCTGATTAGTGGGAAACTGAAAACAAATATAGTACAGTAATGAGTATCATCTCACCTTCGCTGCTTGAAGCTGCAACTGGAATATCTGGGGACCGAATATAACACAATACCAATAAGCATGCCTACTTTCTTTTTTGTCAGAAAACGGCACAGTTCAGATATATTTTGAGTAAAAGCCGTATCTAATAATCGGTCATCAATTTAATACCTGATTCGGTATTATGGCTTATGGTACAGGCTGAACCATCATGAAGCCGAGGGGAGCTGATTCGGAATTCCTGTGTGGTTTGTGACCCTGGATTCTGAAAAGCAAAAAGAACACCTCCAAGCTATAAAAACATCCAGAGCTTTAATGAACACTAAATTTGCAATAATTTAAAAATACGAAAATGAAAAAAAAAAAATATCGGCTACATACGGTGTACGAAAAGCGTTCCGCACGTACTAGTCTGTAACTCTAACCTTGCCGCCCGACTAGGTTTTTCATCTTTAAGGCATTTAAGGCTGTTGGATACAAATAACAAACACAACAATACAATACTGTACAATCCAATATTGAATACAATATAGCACAATAAAGTACAATGGAATATATTACAATACAGGTATAATGCATTCACATAATTACACACCATGTTTTCGCTCTCCCAAAGCACCCCTAACTGGCAGTACGCAATGTAAATGTTTTATTTGATGCCGTTTTTTAAACAGGAGGGCAGTTTTTCACTCAAATCTCTGCCGATCAGGACTTCAAGGATTTTCGCAACGCTATCCACAAAATATTCGTGCACAAATCGGGTCCCTACAACACCCATTACACTGCACCACACTGCCTGCGAAACTAGCGGGAAAATTGAGTGATATAGTATTGCTGCCTCCATCACAGGTAAGCATCTATTTTTGTGTTATGCGAGCAGATCTTTCTTCGGTGTGCGTTGAAGCACATCCTAGAAGAACGCGGCATTATAGAAGTGAATAAACACGTAATTTATGTTCTCCTCTTTTTGCTGAGGAAACACACTACATGCTCTAAGATAATACATAAGTGCCGTTTTCGTTCATTCAGGTTTTTACTGAAGGGTATCTGTGTAGAGGTGAAAGCAAAATGTTTCGTCGCAGGCGTGAACTCATATATATTTAGTCGCCTTAAAACGTTTTTCCAGGATGCAGGCTTAAAGGTTGTGCAGTACAAGCGGACAGGGAAAGCGATCAACTAAAGCCTTATTGATGTCTTTTCTTTTGACTGATTACAGACCCTCTCGATGAACCGCGGGACAAGTGAGCGATAAGATACAAAACCTCTCGGAGGTAACGCGATGTTCCATAAAGTTTACCGCCGACGGATGACACAACAAATTCCGGCAATGCACTGATGCCACGCCGGGGGGCTGTAGTGGTAAGACGCCCGACTACTGTCCGGAGTTCCTGGGTTTGAACCCGATCTCGGCGGCTGCGTTTCGATGGAGGTGAAACGAAGTGGCGTCCGTATGCTATGCGATGTCAGCGCACGTTAAAGATCCCCAGGTGGTCGAAATTACTCCGTAGCCCTCCACTACGGCTCCCCTTTGTCTCTTTCCGCTTTCACTCCTACCTTCATCTCTTGCCTTACGACGCGGTTCAGGTGTCCACAGAGTAAATGTGACCGATACTGCGCCTTTCTCTTCCTGTGAAACAATTATTATGGGCAACATACACTGGACAAAGCACATGGCAAAAGGGTGTCTTTGGTCGCAGAGAAGCATGAACCGTAGCGCCGAATGACGCAGAAAGAAGTGAGACAAGGCCAGGCGCCAATCACCGACTCGCTGAAAGAGATTCGTCCGCTTAGGACAGTTATATTTCTAGTTATCAGGACAGCTTTGCTGTTTCACACTTTTTCAATATTTTGTTTTGTTCAATTGTTTCAATATTTTTCTCAGGCTTTTAATTTGCCACAGTTCATCGATCACGCTTTAAAGACGTTGACTATTTTTCTTGGCTATAACGAGGTGGCATCAATGTACCGCATCTTAATACTGCGTTGCCTTCTTGTAGGAAAAGCTGGGATTATCCCAAGGTAATATACGTAAGTTTTTTGTTACTGTCTTGAAGCAGATGTAATGTTTGCTTCATGGAGAGTCGTCTGGCGCAATAGCTTGTCTCATTGTTTCGTTTCGCTTGATATTCTGCCAGAGCAGAAGAGACACCAGTTAGTACACTTCCAACTAAGAGTTTTGGTTATATGTACAGACTAAAAGAGACACCACCAAATTTGGTGCTATGCTGCATAATTCGGTGGTCGGCGAAGTGTTCTGGTTATTATATAATTGTCGTTGCTAGCGAAACGTTGCGTTCTTGTTTGAATTTTCACGTTGAGGGCTCTTCAGTAGCAGAAAGGAAGATACACAGCGATGTCGGGCGAGCTGCAGCGACAGGTTGTTGCAGACGCAGAAAGGAAGTGATGCGCGCTTGTACTTTCTAGCATACACTTCATCATCATAATAATAATCATCATCATCAATATCATCATCATCATTTGTTAATTTTTTGTTACAATACTTCGGACCAAAATGTTGGGCCCAAGCAGGTCAGAAGTAAATATTACAAACCTCATCACATAAGTTCTTTGTTTGAGAAACTTAGGGTATGTTTCACATGGCAAGAGCAAAGTTCACAAACAAAATTCATAATTTGCGCGCGCACACACACAAGAAGAAACAAAAAACGCAGGTGAACGCAAACAATTATATAAGCAGTAAAACTTCCGTCATTTTATGTATTTCAGCAATGGCTTTTCAAAGTTGTCACTTTGTAGAACATTCTGTGGTAAGTTGTTCCTGACTGAAGTGGTTCGGGGAAAATAACAAAATTTAATGTGTTTGAGCGAGCAAAATGATAAAAATAAAACTTATGATGATGGCGGGTCTTGTGAGTTTCCAGGAGCTTTAGTTATTCAGAAGGTGAAATTCCAAATTTCCTGCGAAGAAGCGAGTTTATAAATAAAAAGCGCGACAATTTTCGCCTAATATGAAGAGGAGGAATATTGCTTGCGGCCATTAGATCAGTCTATGAATCAGTGCGGCGATATTTATTATACATAAAGCGGACAGCTCGACGCTGCAGTTCCAAACGTGGGCCTTATTAGAGAGTTATATGCTCATAACGTGACTTTGCTAGCAGTTCCTTTACGTTTATGACGGCGAATGTCAAGCTTTCAAAATGTTGATCTTGATATATGCTTTATATGATCGGTCCAAGTTTGGGGTGTGCTTACGATAACCCCAAGGTACCTATACTTTGAAACTTCCGCTACGGGATAATCATTTATGCACTTTTTAAACAGGAAATTATTATTGTTTCGCGTTATGAGTGCTAGAACTGCTTTGTCGGCGTTGATTTCCATTTTCTATTTGTCACATCATTTTATAACAGTATTTACGTAATTATTAAGGAAAGTTTGGTCAGAAGATGAAAAGACAGGTTTGTATAGCATACAATATTCGGCAAACAGGATAATTTTAACAGTTCGGTCAACAGTAGCAGCGAGATCATCTATTTACAACAAGAAAAGAAACAGTCCCAAGACGCTACTTTGGGCTACACTGGAAGAGACAGGAGGGGCGAAGAGCATCAGCTGTCAATCTCCACAAACTGAGTTCGCTGTTTAAGGTATGAGCGGATCCAGTTTATTAGAGCCAATGGTACGCCTAATAACTTTAGTTTTAAATGAAACCTATTCTGGGGAACCTTGTCAAATGCCTTTATAAATTCTAGGAATAACACATGTATTTGTCCCGACTTATTTAATGTTTGACTAACTTTGTGAATCGACTATGACTATGATTATACCCACTGCAGGGCGAAGACTTTCGCATATTCCTCCAATTGACCCGGTCCTGTGCTAGCTGCATCCTCTTAACCCCAGTGAGCTTCATAACCACATCCGCCATATCATGCGCTTAGATGGCTTCATATCTTCGAGATATCTGTGAAGCAACGCATATGCCACATATACGGAAGGGTTGGAAATATGTTGTGTATGTTTTCAAGCTTACGTAGCGAACTGGTATGCGCCGACATTGTCATTCTGAGTGGGATTCATCGATCGTTCCGCCTTGAATTGAGAAGCGGAACTACTCTATTCGATATCAGTTTCATAAATGCGGGTCCTTCCGGTTTCAATTAAAATGAACGTGATCTGTCGGGTATACAAGTTCTATACTGTACCGACCCATCCGATTTCAGATCCATGCTACACCAGAGTGTCCGAATTTAGAAGCATAACGGAAATTGTCTGTTAGTATTATCTTCATACTGGACATGGTCTGCCCGGTTTGACCTGCATACCGTGCATGGCCTGTTTGGTGGGAGATCAATATCGATTGGCCTGTACAGTTCGAGCCGTATGCCAGTTTTTCATAAGCCTGTTTATTCTTCATACCGAGCTGCTCATACCAGTATGATGTGTATACAGTATATCGGACCGGTAAAAAACGGCTTGTCGCGATACGGGATATTTCACTAGGGTATGGTGAATATAAAATGGGACGTTTCCTCCGCACTTCAAGGTAAAACTTACAGTCCACTTTCTCTGATATTCATTTTTGCGAGTGCCGTTTCAAAACAGTCATTATACGAAGTTCTCAAATCCCGTCATGTTTTTGTAATATTTAACAGTGCGTGGTTTTCGCTGGCCACCGTATAAATTACCATTGTTTATTCAGATTTCATACCCTCATGTTTTGATAAGGTAGAAATCCTTCCTTTGATATGTTTGAATCAAGAAACGATTAAGATGTGCAGGACTTCTGCACACTGTAGTGACTTAGACATGGATTCCGAAAGCACCGAGAACTTTGTTGACACTTGAAACGAGTGATGAAGGTTTGTTTCCGGCTGTGCGTGTACTTGCGATCACGTTATGCGTGACCTATTTCTGACGAGAATGCTAGGTAGAACAAGATTCTTCATGCCTAGACGCTTTTTGAAATGGGACGAATTCGACGAAGAATTTATTACATTTACCTTCACTATAAGGCTAGTGGGATGTACGAGAGCACAAGGTTAGTATAGCTTGTTTTAAAATAAAGTAGATGCTGTCGATACCGCAGTATTATCGCCCATTGTGGTTCACGCCGCCTGGCGCTGCGCATTTTGGCTTTCGTCTATTACTGCGTTATTCCAGGTGCGCTATTCATTTGACAGCATGTGTATTCATTTTTTCATCAAGCGAGTATATTTGTTTTAACCATTTAACACATTCGCCACTCATTACATTACAGACACGTATACTTTACCAAACAGAAAGGCAAGATACTGTTAGTTTAGATGTGTCGTATGGCAAATAAAGAGCGATAGGTGCCTGGAGGTTTGACTGGGTACCTGCCAACGGAGGCCCATGTTGAATGCGTCCAAAGTTGCCCTCAGCTTTAAAGGTACACAGCTCGAAGTTCAGCAAGCTGCACGAACTTGACTGTGATACAGCATGGCTTGATTCCGACCACATGCTCCCCTCAATGGTAAAGCACTAGTTGACAGCAACTGCCTATTTGAACATGGCGTGGTCCTTTGAGTCAGAAAACCACCAACCGGTCATTGGAAGCGGTCACCTGAAGAGAACTCTTATAACGCCGAAGTTAAGTTAAAGAGTGAAAGTATTGTAAGGCTTTTAGCGGAGGTCTATAAGCTCCGTAAACATCGTGAACTGCTTGCTCGTCGTAGGCGAGCAACGGAATCCCAGACCGCGAATATAAAAGCTGCCTCGCCAACGATTATGTCCCATACTCCCATGCCGTTCACTGATTCCTAAGTCTTCTGCTGCCCTGCCTGATAACTCTTCGAAATCGTTACTGAGGTTTATGGTCACTCAGTTATCTGACCTGACATCTGTGCTTTTGCGACATCTGGACTCATAATCAAGATGGCGACTACACGATATCGCGGTGTTCATCAGTGGAACTGTAGAGAGCTCTCCACAAAAGTTGGAGAGCTCAAATCCCATCTTCGCATGAACAAGCTTCATGTATGGGCTATGCTACTGCAGGAGACCAACGCGTTGCCACCCATTCCTGGTTTCAGTGGATACGTGTCTCCTTCCATGGGCGACCGACGTGTGCACACGGATACTCCTCCGGGAAAGGTGGCTGTGTATGTTGACACAGGGTTTCCTCAGGTATGCCTTGCTCTGGAAAATTGGTGTACTTCATATCAGGAGGCTGTTGCAGTGGCAGTCAAATTTGGTAAGGCAACTGTTGTAGTTGTGTCAGTCTATGAAGTCTATGGTGGCTCTCCCTCCCGCATAAACCTGGGATGGTTATTGAATGTTAGGCAACAATACCCGGGATGTCCAGTTTTAGTTGGTGGTGACTTCAATGCGCCTCACCCGGACTGGGGATACCCCACCTTAAGTCCTCGCGGCAGGCGAGTGCGAGACGCCTTTACGGATGCGCTGTTTATTCCCCTGAACCATCCAGATACACCAAGAAGGACTGTGCTTCATACTAGGAGTAGAACATACGCTCCAGATCTTATGTGGTGGTCAGGAACCGGCACCCCCTCGTTGCACTTAGAGCCGGACTCCTGGGGCAGAAGACCATCATCCTATTGTCATCGGTCTCTATCCATCACAGGCCCGACGATTACGCCGCAAGTGTACAGTTGTCCATTTGGACAATTTGCGCGCCATTCTTCAAAATCACTCTGTGGAGTCGGCACCATCGCTTCTAGACCGCATAAAAAGCGCACTAAATGAGGCTACAACCATTACCTGGGTGGAGGTTGGTCGACCAACACCGGATGTGCCTCTGCTCAACTTGTGGGCTGCTCGTCGACAAGCGGAATTGATTGCAACCAGAGACCCAACTTCTGCGCACGCACGTACAAGACTAAATTACATTACTGCTAAGGCTCGAAGGTATGAGCGTGATCTCTCACGACGACAATGGCACCTGTGGTGCGAGCAGTTCTCCACACAGTCATCGAATGCTCATCTTGGCAAACGTTCCATGCCATGGAGCACAGTTGTCGTCGTCCTGATGCAGCGGCCACAGCATGCTTTGCAGCAAACTTGTCTCCGAATGATTTCGCATGACAAGCAGCGCGCAAGTTTTTCCCCAAGTGCGACGTGTTGCCTGCACCACTTACAAGAACTTACTTGTGGGGCATACCAGCCCATGTCGATAAGCTGCCATCTGCTGCCGACACCGAGGGAATCGCGAGCCCATTCTCCATGCCCGAATTGCTTGCAGCTATAGATGAAGCCAACCGAAAGACAGCGCCCGCTCCGGACTCCATTACGTACGAGGTTTACAAGAGCCTCAGTGGTGAGGCACTTCCTGAACTCCTTGACACCATTAACAAGGTATGGATAGACAGCGATGCATCAGACAGCTGGAAAACAGCTATTGGGATCCCTATTTCAAAGCCAGGGAAAGCACCAACAGACCTAAGCAACTTTCGACCTATTTCCTTAACGGCAACAATTTGCAAGCTTGCTGAGAAAATGCTCGCCACACGAATCTCGTGGCGGCTTGAACATCACGGTTTCTACCACCCTGCCCTGATTGGCTTTCGACCATCTATAGGCGCAGAAGACGGATTGGCTGTCCTGGCGTCCTGAGTATTATCATCAACACGCAGCCACAATGTACGCACCGTCCTCGCCATGGATGTAGAAACGGCTTATGATAGTATCAGTCATGCTGCCATTCTGGATTCAATTGACATGCTTCATTTACCACTTAGAGTATGCAATTTTGTAAAATCTTTCCTTGAAAGAAGACAATTTGCAATACGCCTCGAATGCGAGGCCATAGGATCATTTGTCCCTCTTCGCGGCGTACCCCAGGGATCTGTGTTGTCACCAACATTATTTAATATTGCGTTTATCTCACTTGCATGGCGGTTACATGAAATTTCTGATGTTAAATTCTTAATATACGCTGATGACATCACGATGTGGAGCACACACAACGACCTACTGACTCAATCATCGGCCCCGCAATCAGCTTTAGATATTACGTGCACATATGCATCTTCCATTAGCCTTGAACTTTCCGCCAGTAAAACTACGTTCATATCAGTCGCCAACCGCTGGGGCCGCCGTAAACAATCGGCAACACCTCTCCGGAACCCCACTTCAGGAGAGTTCAACAGTAAAAATATTGGGCTTAACTATTCATGAGTCAGGAACTGGAACTACGTGGCTGTCTGGCGCTAAAAAACAGGCCTTACAGACACTGGGTCTGATAGACGCATTGCTTTAAAAATGGGCGGCGCTCGCTCATATGTTGCGAGACAGTTGGTGCGGGCAGTTGTGCAACCGCGCCTTGTTTATCAAGCCCAATTTCAGCATTTGACAAGGGCACAATGAGATCGACGTGAGGCTATAAATCGAGAGGTAATGAGGGTCATCACCTGCCTCCCTCGCATTACACCAATCGTGGCGCTCTAAGAAAACGCACAACTAAACACAATAGATGAACGGGTGCAGCAACGACGTGATGCACGCAAGCTTAAGGCCACACTCTCTCACGCAGCGTACGCTCTGAAGGCTTATGCTTCGACACATTCACTACTACCACCGCCACTGACAGTTCTTCCTCCTTGGCGTTTTGTACAGCTGAGCGACAACAAGCAAGCTGATTTACGCCGACCAAGAACACGGGAAACGGCGCCGTCACTTCGGGACCGAATTGTGGAACAAGACGCCCGCTTGCCACATGGTTCCATTATAATTTACGTCGACGCAAGCTTCAAAGCCTGTGAAGTGATAACAGCAGTTTACTATCCTAGCAAATTTTCATTGAACAAGACGTCAAAATTTCAATTACTCGAACCTCCATCTTCTTTGTGCGGAACTGCTTGCAGTGCAAGAGGCGCTTCGCTCTGTGACCGCCACTCCCATGCTTCCCACGGCCCGTATTATGATACGTACAGATGCCCTCCAGGTGACAAAGCTACTTATACGCGTCAGTAGTAGTCCGGAAATCAGCCAAAACATACACAGTCTAGCGGCTCGCATACCAAATCCAATTCGTATTGATTGGACCCCGCGTGACCTTTTAAGGGCTCAAAGCCAAGTGGATTCTGCTACCCGCCTTTCAAACTCAACATCGACATCGCCAAACCTCATAAAATTGGACAATGCCACCCTGCATTTAACAATAAAGAAGCACCTCCGGCGCCGTAGACGTGCTCTTATACCTCCGTGTACGGTAAGCCTCCCCCGCGGTCTAACCAGTGCAGAGGAGGTGGCGCTTCGGAGCATAGAGTTGGGGTGGCCCTAACACCAGCAGTGATCCGAAAGTGGCCACAATTTCGATATTTATATCCACACCCTGGGTGCCCCATCTGCAAGTCTAGAAATATAAAGCTGACATCCATCACCTACTGTGGGATAGTCCAGCTTTGAAGCCAACGCGGATCCGGCACCTGGTGGCAGCTGGCCTCTCCCCCCATAATCCGCAGTCATAGGCTGTTTGGACATTAGGACCGCATCATCGTTAACTCCTCGATTTCATTGCATCAGCCAACCTTTTTTCATTGATTTGACCACACCCTTCATCCATCATAACATTCCTTTTATGCCCTGAGGCAATAAACTTCGCAAAAAAAGTATTGTGCGCACTGTGAGTGAACGTCATCTTCATCTGAGCGTAATCATCATCGGTCATCGTGTCGTGCGAAGAAGACGAAGTGTTGATGAGCAGTGGCTAGTCGGTAGCTGCTGCTTCGGCCTATCTCAAAAGAGAACAGTGAATTTGCTGGTACGTCCTTCTGCCTCACAAGTCCTTCTACCTCATCATTATCATTATCATAAGCCGGACTGTACCTCTGCAAAGGGCAATTCTCATTCATTTTCCTCCAATTAACTAAGTCGTGTGCTGGCTGCATCCACTTCACCCCTGCGAACTTCTTAAACTCACCCACCCAGTTAATATCCTGCCGCCCTCTGCTATGCTTTCCTGCCCTTGGAATCCTATTTGTTACCCGAAGCGACCACCGCTTATCCTCTCCGCCCTACATGCCTTGCCCCAGAGGTCTCTGTCGGAGATGTTGCTGCTGGGCGCTTAGCAAGAAAAAGGGAAGGGTGTCCAGGCAGCGCGGGCTTTTTGCGGTTTTTTGTACGATATGTGGGACTTGACTCGGGTTTGTAACGCAAATCCGTGCCTGTTTACATTTTCATAACCCTTCTCCCACAGTGTCGCCCGTCATAATCATCTTTCTTCTCCCCTTCCACTTCCACAGACCAGAGTAGCAGGTCAAATTTTATTATTCTGTCTACATCTCTGCATTTCTTATCAATACACCTGCCTAACTATGTGCCATTGCCCATTTGGTCTTTGTTTTCAGTAGAATGTCATTAAATCAAATTTCGCTGAACAACTCTGCTCGCTTCTATTTCTTAACGTTTTATGAATCATTTTTCTTTCTATAGCCCTCTTCGTTATCCTCACCTTAAATAGAACCCTTTTCGTTAGCCTCCAGGTTGCAGCCCATAGGTGAGTACAGGTAAGAGGCCACTGTTGTAATTATCCTCTTGAGTGGTACCGGTAAGCTGCTAGTCTAAATGTGCAAGAATTTTCCAACTGAGCTCCATCCCAATATTATTCTGCAATTTATTTCCCTTTCATGATCCCAATCTGCGGTTACTACCTGTCCTAAGAAGACATATTCAGCTACGATTTCCAATACTACCATACCTATTGTAAACTGCTCTCCGCTCCTCATGCTGTTGAACATTACCTTAGAATTGTGCCTATTGACTAAAAGAGTATGCGGTTTCAAAAGCACTGTGAGCACAGCTTCAATGTGTTTATTTGCTGGTGATGACACGACATGCTTTTCTGAAAATATAATTAGCATTTTGACGTAGAAAGGTGAATTTAGTAGTGAAAACCAATCGCATTTAATTCTGAAATTGCAGTGCCAATAATTTATATATTTGCGCAGTTTTGATACAACATCCATTCAAGTACGGGAACAAGAGTGCGCCCCTATTTTTTATAAAATATATATTTGTTATCATAGTTAGGTATTAGGGTTAACGATAAACAAGCATATCCTTTGTAAATGTTTGTATGCATTATTGCACCAGAATTCTTAACTATTTTATGCACCATCATTAGCAGACAAATGCTCAAAAAGAAAGCAATTTATGTTGAACGTGTCTCAATAGAGAGCTCTGGTATGTCGACGACTTGGAGTTCTTGCATGAATATTGATATCACACACATAAGGACCATTCCTTTCACCGCTATATAAATACAGGTGACGGAGCCGGGCTTGAATTCACCTGATTGAAATCAGAACTCATGTGCCTCGTTCATTCCTAACACGCAGCGGACTCACCATTTTATATAATCAAAATGTATGCCCCTCGTCTTGTGCAGTGACCGATATGGACAAGTAGGCATTCGTACCCTTGAAATCACCAGGTCACGATGTTTGTTTTTCTAGTTCTCGAAAAAAAGTTCAAAGCGTTGTCGCGAGCACTTTTATCACTAAAGGCAATAGTTTAGCTACTCTATCATATCGAAAAAACGACTTTCTAATCTTTCTACAAGTTTACCTACACTCATCGGCACGAAAGGCAACGGGCAATGCAGCTGAGGACACCGTGCTCGACGATGCAATCGTAGAAGCTAGTCGTAAGTAGACCAACTGACAAAGCATTGAGTCCAGCTGCGCTCACATCAGTCTCGAAGAATTATAAAAAGCCAGCAACCGTCTCACGATGCATATTTAAAGATACACTGCGCCAGATTACAGAGCTGATGTCCCAAGAAACGTGCGATTCCCGCAAGTGGACAATCTGCTGGCGCTCATGAAGCAGCTGACAGTCCTAAATGTTGAAGCCTGTCGACACCATTATTAATAGTAATTGATTTCGGACATTACAAGTAAATCCTTGGGCTTTACTAATAAAGCGTCAGAAGTGAACAACCTGCGCGATGGCAAACTAAAGGTCTGTGTCTTCCATCTCTGATAACACCTTCTATATTCCTCGCCTCTGTGCTTTCTGGGCGCATTATTTGCCATCTATTACTGATTGCCGCTACATCGCATCCTCGCTAAACGCAGATGAGTCTTCAAATAATCTCTTTAGACGCAGCTCTCCTTTGAAGGGAAATAAAACTCAAGAAGATTGAAAGGACGTTTTGTTGGAATAGTTGGTGACAGTTCGTCGTAATTACGGCGCGAAAACACACATCAATACACAAGAAAGGTAACAGATCGGAGCGCCTCTGTCCTGTTACCTTTCTTGTGTTCGTGTGTGGTTTCGCGCCTTGAGCTTTCGAATGACTCGAAAAGATGTAGCTCCTCTTCGCGTTAAACCTGCGCATTCAGAGCTGTTTCTAGTATCTCTTTATAGTCGCCAAGGAGCATTGTTCTCTAAACTGGTTGATTCCTTTCTTCCGCAATAACTACTCGTTTTTGCTCAATAATCAATTTGCGCGCCCTAACATTATATGAAATCTACAGGGTCTTGAATATTTGGGGGCTGGGATTTAAAAAATTCCTATGCAAACTCTACTAACCCACTCGAGCTGAAATAACGTTCACAAAATAGCAAAATATAGTCTACGTTATCTGATTAGTGATTCAACATCGGTACTTGCCTAGATTTCTCGAAATGGAGAAAAAACTGCTCACAGTGGCGTGCACAATTTTCGCAGAAGAGAGTCGAAAGTTATTTTAACATGATGCGTCATCTATCGAGCAGTGAGACAAGCTCCATCCCTGCCGTTGGCGCGCTTGCCTCGCTGCCCGACAGATGACGCACCATGTTAAAATAGCTTTTCGACTCTCTTCTGCGAAAATTGTCCACGCCGCCGAAAGTAGTTTTTTCTCGATTCGCGAAAATATAGGCAAGTACCGATGTTGAATCACTTATCAGATAACGTAGACGATATTTTGCTACTTTGTGAACGTTATTTCAGCTCGAATGGTGTCGTAGATTTTGCATAGGAATGTTTTAAATCCCAGCCCGCAAATATTCATGACCCTGTACAATATATATTGGTTAAGCAAAACAGCTGACACATCGAGATGTATTCAATTGAAGTGAGCCAAAAAACGACAAACTCTTGGTCTAGCTTTTTTTTTGTTTAGAGTTTCAAAGATACTTTGCAGCGCCGAATTTACTGAAATTATCGATATTCTAATTTTAACGATTCATGGATATTGATAGCACCTGAAGCTTGCTGCTCCTGTGTTAAGTTCTTTTGACCTACTAGGAAGAAAAGCGGGTTCAATTACCGGGGTAGTTGGCCTAGCACTGTAACACAAATGCCTTGCCACTGATTACAGTTTGTCACGACTAGTGAGCATTGTGAATATGAAATGCTGTCAATGTCTTGAAACAGCTGTGATGGTGGACGTCTTAGGTTGATAATCTGACACCATAATCATCCTTATCAGCAGCACAGGATCAGCAGCAGCCGGGCTAAACCAACCGCATTACGAAAGTTTCTCTCATTTTGCTCCAATTGACTCGGACCTGTGCTAGCTGCGTCTACTTGACTCCTGCGAACATCTTAACTGCACCCACCTACCTAATTTTCCGCTGCTTCCTGACATGCTTTCCTTTCTTTGGAATTAAGTTGGTTACTCTTAGCAACCATCTGTTATTCTCTCAGCACACTAGGTGTCCTGATCCTGCCCGTTTCTTCTTGATTTCGACTAGATTGGCAGTAACCCGAGTTATTTATCTGACCCACTCTGCACGTCTCCTATTTCTTAACGGTACATGAACGATTTTCTCTTCCATACCTCTGTGCTTTGCCCTCTACTTAAGTAGAATCTCCATAGGAAGGTACCAGTAAGGTACAACTGCTATATACTTTCCTTTTGAGCGATACCGGTAAGCTGCTAGTCAGCGAGATTCCGTTCTCTCAATGTTAGGGCCTTTTGAGCAGCGTCACCTGGCGACAGAGAGCGGGAATATTGTAAAAATGAATAAGAGTGCATATAAAACCTACCGTGCTCGTTGTTTCAATTGTACACTGGCACACATCCGGTGAAGCCGTGGTTGCAGAGCAAATGTCTTTTTTCACCGTGGTAGGTCGACTATATTATATGCAAAAAGGTGTAAAAATTTGAACATATTGTTACGTCGGGACAAGCAAAGAGGACGGCACATGGCAACAGGATGAACGATGATTTATTGTCTGGCCAAGCGCGAGGGCTCTTCTCGCGCCACTGCTGATCTTCTTCGCAACACTTCCCGGGGCCACAGAGTGATCGTCCCGATCGGATCGCTTGAAGTTGATGGTGACGTGACTGTGAGGATGTTCAAGGAAAGACAGGAGTGAATGACTTGCTTGCCACCACGATATCTGATGCGTGGGTGATCCGCCCCCTTTGGAGCTGTCAACGATTCGTCATCAGAGTCCATGGGACCGATGTCTCGAAGTCGCATCAGGCGGCTTGGGCAGTCTTGCGTGTTCGTGTTCATCGGTTCCTTTGAGTCATTCGGGTCTTTCGGGTTCTTCGTCTCGGTTCTGGTTTGTCTGTCTGTTCTCCTTGTCTTCAGGTTTGGGCTGGGGGCTGGGCGGTGGTAGTTGACCAGGTCTGGGCTTGTAGGGCTGGGGCGAAGCTGCACGGCGATGTCCCTGGGCCATCGGTCAATGGTCGCGGCTTACAGATGGCGTCGATGCTCCAAGGCAAGGATAGGGATCTAAACAGTTAAAATTGTTTACACTAAATTACTTCTATAACAGTAGAGAGCCACATCCTAAAAATATGCATTTTCAATTTAAATGTGTAAAATGCTCTAAAGTGCTTTTTGGAAAATTTTTAAAAACATTATTCTGACAACATTTGTGCTGTTTGCTGAGTTGTCGTCAAAAAACTGTTCGTCACATACATGAAGCCCCATTTGAAGCCCATGGAAATAACAATGTGCCACTACTCTTTATTTTGCAAGCCACAATTTATCACTCTGCTGTGGCCAATGAAAACAATATAGCAGCTCAAAGTATACCTGCTAAGGTGACTTCATTGCTCCTCTGAAAATTCTTGCCGTCCTTGTAAGCACCTGTCCTGTCTCCATAGAAGTGGATCCTCTAGTTCCGAGGAAGCTCCAGACGTCATTTCGGCGTCAGGTTGCGAGGTCTCCGGCGCATGCTACCCATGCATGATTGCAGCTCAGGTCGGCACGGAGGCTAGGCCTAGTGCTGCCGCTGCCACGCTGGCAGAGGTAGCTTCGCCAGAGTTGCTCGCTGCAACTCCTGCCCTGCCGTCGACACCTCAACCTGACCATCGGCCTCAGGTCCAGCTTCGTACTCCTGGTTCTTCAGCACCAGCGCCCATTCAGCCTTCCCAAAATGCACAACAGCCCGTAAGCGAACTTGTCTCTGGGCGGAGCACGGCTATGGCCACCCAGCTAACACGACGAGATGCACATCCAACAGTGCGGCCTGAGGAAACATGCTCTTCAATGGACTTATCGCCTCTACCATCTGTGTCAACGAGCACCCGTGCCCCTCACAAGCGTCCTTCGTAAGATAATCAACCGAATTCGTCCTCGGCAAGTGGTGGCCATCAAGGAAAGCGCTCCTTATTAACTATCGAAAACTAGGTTGCACCTGCACCGGGATCGTCATCTTACAAAGTGGCGATTAAATCTCTAGCCAACAAAAGCCTCACCGATATGCCAAACAGGATCATCCAGGCCAACTTGGACGCGTGTCTCGGAACCAGAGGTTTTCGGGGCTTCACGGCAAGGAAGAAGTCAAACACTATAGCTTGTGGCTCCCGGCAATTACTGCGGTGGAACGTATCCAAACGCTTAGTTATATTTCAGTCACAAGTGAGATCTGAGTGCCTGTGCAAGTGTATATAGTTGAAGGCTCCGACTTGCAGCGTTGCGTCGTTTACAACGTCGACATAAACGAAAATCAAACTACTCTTCAACGTGAGCTGTACTGCCCAAAGGACCGAGTCATACAGGCCCGACACAAAGGAAAGGGGCGCTCCTGCATGATCACCTTGCAAGACCCTCCGACACTCCCAGCCTGTCTGTACTACTACTACGGCTGCATATTAAGGCCGCGACCGTATAAACCGAGTGTGATTTACTGTTAGAACTGTTTTCGGGCAGGGCATATGCGCAAATCGTGCCCCTTTGCTACTGGCGATGAAGGTGCGTCTGAAGGAAAAGTTACGTACCGATGCGGCCTCTGCAAATCGGACGACCACGAGATAACATCTTCAAGTTGTCCGAAAAAGCAAAAGGCAACGCAGAAGGCTCGTCTTCGGAACACTAAGCGTTGGCCAATAGAAGACTTGACACCGGTGTAGACAATCAATCGCTTTGCAGCTCTCCCGTGGGATGATGACGAGTGGCCAGAGATTCCTGAGCCCGCTTCGAATGCACCTCCAGCTAAGATAAAGTCTAACGATATGGTGCTCAAGAAACGCCGTCGACAACAGCCAATACAGCAGCGTACCGATCTACCAGACGATGATATGGCTGTATTGGATGAGCAAATCAATGGTCTCTTAGCAGAGGTCTCTAAGCTCCGACAAAACCGCGAAATGCTTGATCGACACCGGCGAGCTGTAGAAGTAACCGCCAAATCTAGGAATTGCCCAACACTGCCGCCTTCATCCCGCGCAACAGGGCCATTTGCTGCGTCTTTCAAGAGTACCACAACGCCCAATGATAACTCTGCAACATCGCTGCTCCGCTATATGGTCAACCATTTGTCCAACCTGACATATGTGATACTGCAGCGCTTAGACTAGCACACAAAAATGGCGAAATCCGGTCATCCTGGTGTACTACAGTGGAACTGTAGAGGAATTTCTACGAAGGTGGCCGAGCTCAAAACCCGACTGCGATTAAAAAAGCTTCGGGTGTGGGCTATGTTACTTCAGGAAACGAACGCCTTGCCATCTATTTCGGGCTTCAGCGGCTACGTGTCTCCTTCAATGACCGACCGTCGCGTGCAGACTGCCTTCCCCCGGGAAAGGCGGCGGTATATGTTGAAACGCGCATTCCTCATGCGCGCCTTTCTCTCAAAAATTGATGCGTCCGTATATGCAATGCATGTACCTGGAAGTGCATCAGCCAGAGGTCCAGATGCCAACTTTTCTTTGCGACGAAGCCGAGTGGTCTTGTTTGTCGTAATAGTCGTGAATTCCCACGGAAGGGGGTCAGCCATTGGTGGTGTTTGAACTGCCACTACGTTGTACAAGGATGCTATGGGCGTAACATACTTTCGCTTCATATCCCTTGTTGCCTCTCGTTGTTCAAATAATTCTGTCGAC
The DNA here is from genome assembly GCF_055883805.1 of Amblyomma maculatum. Taxonomy (NCBI): domain Eukaryota; kingdom Metazoa; phylum Arthropoda; class Arachnida; order Ixodida; family Ixodidae; genus Amblyomma; species Amblyomma maculatum. The sequence goes on from NC_139346.1 coordinate 124,349,711, forward strand.
GTATTTATCTGTGCAAACTCTTGGAGAATAGGGATAGGGGTAAGCTTTAGTAGGACAGTGATAGTGCGCATTGCGTTTCTACTTATTGTTTTCAATTGTGCCCGCTGCTGCCTCGTGAGTCTTTGGAATTGGGCCTGGTATAGTATCCTCGGCTGTAACAACGATTGTACAAGACGTCTTGCCATGTCTGCCCCAGCGCCTCCTCCCCTAGACGAAATGCGTTTTATCAAGTTTAAGGAAGTCGAAGCTACTTTTTTCACCTTATGAAGCCATCATGTTCCTTTGGAGGATTTGTGAATATCTAGGCCAATAACTCTCAACTCGTCCGAATCTTCCAATGCCTGATTTCCAAATTTTAGGGTGACTCTTTGCGTTGCCAATTGTTTTCTTCCATTCTTGTTGGTAACATGAATGTAACTGGACTTTTGAGGTGATAATTCCAGACCTGCATCTTGGACGTACTCATCAATGGTATTTAAAGCCTCTTGCAGATACCGTTTCTGTCTCTTAAGTTGTTCATGAACAGACTAAATCGCGACATCATCTGCGTATATCATGAACCGCACTTCTGGTATTTTAGCTAATTTCCACGCCAATGGGATCAGTGCGATATTAAATAATAAAGATTCTAACACTGACCCTCGTGGCACGCCTCTGTTCGATGTGTAATTGCCAATTTGTTTTCCGTTTATCCATAGTAGTTGCTGCGAAATTTCTGAAAGGAACCGTTGTTCTTGTTTCATATTACGTTCGACCAGCTGGAGGCGCCTCTTCCCGTATTAATCTTGGCTGGTTATTAAGTGTTCGTCGGCAATACCCCGGGTGCCCATTTTTAGTCGGAGGCGAATTTAACGCCCCTCACCCGGATTGGGGGTATCCGACTGCAAGCCCTCGTGGTAGGCATGTGCGGGACGCCTTCACTGATGCCCTGTTTGTTCTGCTTATTCACGCTGGGACAGCAACATGGCCTGTGCGTCACATACGTAGTGCTGCCTATGCTCCAGACTTGACGTGGTGGTTGGGGGCAGTAACTCCCTCATGGTACATGGAGCCGGATGCTGGGGAAGGGATCACCACCCTATCCTCATCGGTCTCCATCCCTCCCGTCTCCGCCCTTTACGCCGCAAATGTTCTGTGATAAACTGGGACAGCTTTCGCTCATGTCTCGACAGTATGTCTTCAGATTCGCCGTCACTCCTGGTTGATCGTATACAGAGAGCACTAAACAGCGCTACTACTACGACCTGGATTGATGTAGGTCGACCGGTACCTGATCTCGGCCTGCTTAACTTGCGGGCAGCCCGCCGTCAAGTTGAGCTGACTGCTACGCGAGACCCTACTTCGGGGCAGGCACGCACACGACTAAATTATCTTACTGCGAAGGCTCGGAGATATGAACGCGATCTTTGGCGACGCCAGTGGCATGCATGGTGCGAACAATTTTCTGATAAATCATCGAATGCCTCACTCTGGCGAACGTTTCGTGCAATGGAACATGGTCGTTGTTCTACTGACGCAGCAGAAACAGCATGCTTTGCGGCTAATCTCGGCGGGCGATTTCGCTAAAGAAGCTGCTCGAAAATGTTTCCCAAAATACGATATACTGCCTCCTTCAGCTGTAAATCTTAATTTGGGAGGTATCCTTGCAGACGCATGGAAACTACCATCTGCTGCTGACGCAGATGGAATTGCGAGCCCCTTTTCGATGTGTGAGCTGCTGGCTGCAATTGACGATGCGAAACGGGTAACAGCGCCCGGCCTGGACAACATTCAGTATGAGGTTTACAAGAACCTCATTACTGCTGCGCTTCCTCAACTACTAGACACCATAAACAAAGTATGGCTTGATGGTGTCGCACCCGAGAGTCGGAAAACCGCTGTCGTTATATGTATTCCCAAACCTGGGAAGCCTCCAACGGACCTCGCCAACTTACGACCAATCTCCTTAACATCAACGCTTTGCAAGCTCGCAGAGAAAATGTTAGCCACACGACTTTCTTGGTGGCTTGAACAGCACGGTTTTTATCACCCTGCTCAAATTGGATTTCGTCCATACACAGGTACAGAGGACGGGATGGTGGTCTTGGCATCAGCTGTTCTATCATTTGCTCGCAGCCGCAATCTACGTACCATATTAGCAACGGACGTTGAAAAGGCATATGACAACATCAGTCATGCCGCAATCATGAATGCCATTGACATGCTTCATCTTCTTCCTAGAGTGCGCACTTTGGTCGCATCATTTTTGGAGCAAGAAAATTTGCAATAGGCCTCAGCGGTGATACTGTTGGTTCATTCGTTTCACTACGTGGCGTGCCCCAGGGATCAGTATTGTCTCCGACGTTGCTCAATGTTACTTTCATCCCATTGGCGTGGCGCTTATATCATATCCCTGAAATCAAGTTTTTGCAATACGCAGATGATATCACGGTATGAAGCGCTCACCATAATCTTCTCACTCAAGAGGTCGCCCTTCAGTCAGCATTAGACGTAACCTCTGATTACGCATCCTCTATTGGCCTTCAACTTTCAATGCGTAAAACTTCATACACGTCAGTCGCCAACCGCTCGGGACGCCATAAACATACCTCAAATCCAATTCGTCTCTTTCTATCAGGCACCCCAATACAAGAAAGTTCGAGCTTGAAAATTCTGGGCTTAACAATTCACCACTCAGGATCAGCGACTGCTTGACTTCCTCAGGCTAAAAAGCAAGCACTTCAAAATATGAGTTCAGTAAGAAGAATTCCACCTATAACGTGTGGCGCTGGCTCGTCTGTTGCACGCCAGTTAGTGAGGGCGGTTCTGCAGCCACGTATTCTGCAGGCCCACTTAAAGCATCTTACAAGAGCATAATGGGATCGCCTTGAAGCCGTAAATCGAGAAGCTATGAGGACTATATTATGCCTTCCATGACTCACACCGGTCGTAGCGTTACAGGAGAATGCGCAGCTCAACACCATCGATGAATTGGTGCAGCAGCGCCATGATGCTCGCAGACTCAAGGCCACTTTGTCACATTCCACGCAAGCACTGAGGTCGTATGCAACGTCACACATTATGCTTCAACCACCTGCGCCCGTTCTCCCTCCCTGGAAATTTGTACAGTTAGGAGAAAACAAGCCAACTGATATCTGCCGACCTACGCCTGCCAACTCGGCATCGTTGCTTCGCCAGAAATTTGAAGAGCAAGATACTCACCTGCCTCAAAATTCCATAGTAGTGTACGTGGATGAAATCCTGCAAGGCTGTGAAGCCAAAACACAGAAATCTACTGTCCACGTAGACCTATTTCTAAATCAGACCACTACGTTTCAGCTTTCGGAACAGCTTACATCTTTCTGCGCTGAGCTCGTGGCAGTTCAGGAGGCACTCTTCTCCATGACTTCCATAACCATGCTCCCTATAGCCCACGTTGTGATCCGCACTGACACACTTCGAGCAGTACATCTGCTCCAACGTGTCAGCCGCTGCCCTAAAATTTGCCAAGACATCCACCAGCTTGCGGCGTGCATCCCACAGTCAATACGCATTGAGTGGGTAAGAAGGGATCTGCTGCCTTCCCAAATTTAAGCTGATTTAGCAACCCGCCTCGTGAACCAAGACGCATCAATCCCACGGCTCCTCAAAGTGGTCGACACTACACTCATTTCGTCAAGAAAGGAACACCTCCGCACCGCACACGAGCGCCGCACACGTGCCCTTTTCCCTCTATGTGCGATATTCCTTCCCCGCGGTCTTACCCGTGCAGGGGAGGTTGCGCTTAGGAGGATCTGGGTCGGTGTTGCCCTTACACCAGCTGTCAATAGGACGTGGTCATACTTCCAACACTTATATCCCCGCCCAGGGTGCCCGATCTGTAAAAACGAAGATGTTGAGGCCGACATCCACCACTTGCTGTGGGACTGCCCAGCACTGAAACTAACACGAATCCGCACCTGAGAATATCTGGCCTTTCAGCAACGAATCCTGCCTACGTCACTTGGACCCAGGGACCTCATCATCGCTCACTTCTGAGACTTGATAAAATCAGCCAACCTTTTTCCATTCATTTAATCATTTCTTCATCCTTCATCTTATACCCTACTGATGCCCTGAGGCAATAAATATTGATTAGAAAAATGGGACGGTCGGCACAACGAACAAGCAAACGTTAGATCTTCAACTTAGCGTAGAAGCTTGAGGACAGAATAAATTGGTCTGGAGTTTAAGTTAATAACTTGTAGGAAAAGTGCTACGTTTTTATTACGAGGTTTTTGGGCCCATTTCAGGTATTTAAGTAAAGACAATAAAAAGTGCTTTTTGAATCTATCTTTGAAAGTGCGCACGCTTTTGAAGCTACATACGTATGGGTTGCTTTTCACCAACCCGAAGAACATCGCCATTGTTGATGCCACAATGTTAGAGCCCGGTCGGAAGAAAAGATGCGCATCTGCAATACTGCCACAGCAATGTCTGCTATTGAATTGCAGACGTTGCGTGGGTACAACAAATGCAATACTGATCAGACATATAAATCATCAGGCAGCGATTACCGCCGTTGCAGTTCGGCCATGCATAGTTACGCAGTAGCCCATGCAAGAAACTTGCGCTGCAGTAGGCTGATCAAGTCGGCCATACTCGTTAGCCCGAGGTCGACTGCTGACAATAGGCTGTTCTTAGGCCATTGTCAAAGCCCGACCTTGGGCCTACCTACCTGGTCTGCCAAGCGTGGCCCGACGAGTTTTATTTGGCGATGTTGGCAAGGACCAAGCGTGGGCCGAGCATTGGCTTGCCGCTTGGGTACTGGTGCGAGCGGCATGGCTATGGACGGTATTCTGGTCCAACGGAAATCTCAGTTTCGGAGTATGCCGTCGCGCACGCTACTCGCACCTTCACCAAAACAGAAACAAATTATTCTGTGACCGAGAAAGAGTGCCTGGCTACCATCTGGGCAATTGCAAGTTGGTGTTTACATCTGCGGTCGTTCATTCAGCGTAGTTACAGACCACCACGTATTCTGTTAGCGGTCCTCCTTCAAAGAACCCTCCGGCCGTACCACAGTCTGGGCTTTAAGTTTTCAGGAGTACGAAATCCATGTTATATATCGAGCTGGACGCACGCACACCGGCGCTGACATCTGGACCTTCGTATCTATGTATTTCTTTGCGACACAGGAAAAGCCTTCCTTAAGCAGTGCCAGACCATTCACCGGTGTACCACAGGTTATCACCCCCCCCCAAAAAAAAAAATACATGACTGAACAATTTAATAGCACTCTTTATGACATGCTAGCCATCTACCTAAATACCGCGCACTCTAATTAGGATCAGATGCTGTTTTTTTTGTCATGTACGCCTACAATACGGCGACACAGACTACGACTGGGCTCTCCCCTTACTTCCTATTATACAGACAAAACCTACGTTCATCATGGATAATATCCTGGCCATCCGCCCTGACGAAACAGAGACCACTCTACAGTCTTAAGCACACACGTATGTAGAAAAATGCCAACAGTTGGCTCACTTCTTTGGCATGAAGAACCAGGCCCATCAAAAGCGCACTCAGGACCAATCGTACCATATGCATTCATATCCCTCCGGCGCACTTATTTGGCTCTGGGTGCCTCCCTATTCTCCCGGCCTCTCAACGAAAACTCCTATGTTGCTATCACGGGCCTTACCGCATTCTAGAACAATCGTCTTCTGCGAAATGCGTACTAGACCTACCGACACCCCTCTCCGGACCATCGTCACCACGGCCAAGAAACTGCCCCCGTCGACAGCCTCAATTTCTTTCATAATCCACCCACCCCTCCACACTATGAGACGCCAATATTGCTCCGTTTTCGCCGTCAATGTAGTGTAATTACTCCGACCGACAGAAGCTCACGCGACACACCTAACGGTTTGCTAAGTGGAGCTGAAGCCTGATGGACACTTGACAGCTATATCGAGGGATACTCAGTGGCACGGTACTCAGTCATCGCATAGCGGCGTGACATTCCAATAAATACTTTACATTGTAAACATTTTCCTCCCCCTCATGAGGTATTCTACAGAATTTGGGCGTCATGCGAGAAATAATACACGCAAACATACCGTAAGATCTGCAGTTTTCATGGCCCCTTTTGAGACGACTTTTCAGGCAATACTGAGTTTCTAAGAAACAGGCACTATTTGCACTCCAAATATTTCCACTCCCCGCATGAGCATGACATTTGGAGGCCAGCATTTGTTTGTCTCAGACATTTCATGTACTGCGTCATGAACTCAATAGTTCATTCCACCTTCCAACAAGCTGGCGAATGTTTTTTCTATAATGAATGTGACGTCGCTGTTTCGTGAACCAAAATGTCATTTTATTTCATGAAAGCAGTCTCAGTTTCGTTTTGGTGTTTTTGCTTTAAAATATAGTTCTTCTTAGTATTTTGAAAAACAAATTTCTGTTTTGGAATCAGGACACAACAAGGAACGTAATGCAATAAAAATCTGAAAATGAAGAAAAACTACAGTTTTTCGCTCAAAAATAAATAGCTGCCAAACTTAAACACTTAAAAACGATCCCTAATGCATTACTTATTCACTTATAGATATCATAACATAATCGTATTGCAAACTGTACAAAAAAAAAGCGTTCTTGCCTTTACGCTCACGAATATTCTTGAATATCTATGAATTTTTCGCAGGCCAGATTTCCTTTATTCATGTTGTCAACGTATGTATATATTGGTGTGAGCCTATTTTTGACAGGGCGTCATCACCCATTTACGTTTCGTAGCTCAACTCAGAATATGCCAAAATGACAGTTGAAATGTCGGACGTTTGCGCTATGTGTAGGCTATATATAAGCGGCGATGAAATTGTGAAGTCGCACATTTGCTTTTTGAGAGTTAGTTATGAAGCCTACGCTCTTTGCTCTTTTCGCCCTTATGTTCGCTGCAACATTGTATGTTCACACGTGTTCGTTACGTTTGGCGCATGCAATGTTAGTACAGTCTTGGTTTTCAAGAATAGGTTTTTGTTTAGTAGCGTACATCTTTTCTTGCCGTTGGCCTCGATGTCGAAATTCCATTTTACTTACTTCTTAGTTTCTTTTTTTAGTTTTAAAGGGGGCTATCTCAAGAGGATTCAATCACAAGGCACTGGCAAGAAGAGCTTTGCTGTAATGGCGCTTTTGTTACCTATATTTGCAAAACTTTAAAGTGATAATGCATTTAGATCTCTAGCAATGGTTACAGATTTGAAAATGGGTACTCATCTAAGTTGAGAAAGCTGCGTTCTTTCAAGCCACTCCCTCTTCTTTGCACCCGGCTTGAAATATTCATTGTTTCCTCATGATCTTTATTAATTATGGCTTAAAGGTTGTATATTTTGTGTGCATTGAAATGGAAATTATGGCTCGAAATATGCAATTTTTTTACTCATATTTTGTGCTGTATAATGGCCACACTGATAAGGAGCTTTTTAACTGGCTCCTAAAACTTGCTTTCTCGAAGGATTTTATTTTGTGATGCAGACGCCGTAGAACAACAAAAGAATCTAATTATCACATTGGAAATATTGCTCTTCCATATTGTGTTGCATTTGTCTAGCACTCGCCGATTATGACTAGCAGCTTGCGGTATCGCTCAAATGGGACGTATACAACAAGGTCCTCTTACCTGTACTTACCTATGGGGCAGAAACGTGGAAGCTAACAAAGAGGGTTCTACTTAAGTTGAGGAGAACTTAGAGGTCTATGCAAAGAAAAATGGTAGGGAAAACGCTAAGGAATAAGAAACGTGCAGGGTGGGTCAGAGAAATAACTAAAGGCACTGACATTCTAACGAAAAGTGGAGGGGGGGGGGGGGCAGAAGGTGGTGGGCGGATGAGGTTAAGAAGTTCGCAATGGTCAAGTGGGTGCAGCTAGTAATGGACCTTGTTAATTGAAGGTACATGGGTGAGGCCTTTGCCCTGCAGTGGGTACAGTCAGACTGATGATAATGATGATGATAATAATGATTGCTGTTATGTGTGGTTACATCAGAAAATGCACGAATGCAGTACGAGCAAAATTTAAAGCCAGCGATAATATAACCAAGTTACTTGAAATTGCTGTATCAATTTTGATTTCATGTTAGAGTGCATAGAAAAATCAGGAAACGTAAGGTGCTGATGTAGAGGTAAATGATTTACCATAGTCAGAGGAAGAACACACCATGTTTCTGTTGTAACAAAAGTGCATTTTCTAACTCAAGATCGATAGGTTCTGACTCCTGGGCGTGGCCTCCATCATACAAATCCCACGCTTCATGCCTCGCTTATGTGAGTATACACGCTTTAAATAGTTCTTTTCGGTAAGATCGCCAACCGTTTTATAAATGCAGCAAGACGTATATTTGTCCCTTAATTGTCGCTGCACTGGATAAGTGTGGTATTTTTAAACGTATTATCATTTTGCAGATTCCGCTCTTTCACGAACTGAGGAACAAGATTTCTAAGAACACGTTTTAGAATTGCTGAAAAGGTGCATGCTCTCACAGACATTTATTAAGGGTCGTTGGCCCAGAGCGTAGGAAGAAATTGTATTGTTAGGTTTTTCTATAGAAGATAAAAGTCATGATATTGGGAATAAGAGCTTCTCAGGTGTCCTTTTTGCTGCTGGTAGAAGTGTCGCAAGGCGGTTTTTCAATGCAATGGCGGCTACTTCCGCAAAAAAGCGCCATCGAAAAACTCTAATTAGGGAAGCAACTTTATGTTATTTCCTCCATGTACTAGTTAGGCCAAGCAGCACATAGGAAAGAGCTCATTGAGCAGTACAAAACGATAGATGTCTTACCATACCATCACTGTTTTACCAGAAATTCGCTTCGAACTATCGAGTTTGGCCTAGGCAGTCACCATTACTTTGGAAACTGTTAGGAAAATATTGGCCTACGCTGAAGGTTTGGCGATGAATTCGAAAACTTTGTTTGGCTCCCCTATAATCAAAACACATCAGGCACCACGCCTCAAATCTGAAAACATGTCACTCCCGAACGTCCTAAAACAATTCGCCTAAAATTCTAGCGGTCATATTCCGAAATAAGCAATTTTATTTGCCATTGGTTGCTTTGCATTTCAGAAGGCATCATTGTAATTTTGGAGCACAAATCGCAGTACAGACGGTATATTTGTTTTCAAATGTGGAGGAATCACAGGGATTTTTTCTCAATGAAACGTTTGTACTGCTTTTCCTGCAGTGAAAAATGTAATTTGCTCCCTGCAGGTGGTTGACAGAACATTTGGGGCACAAACATCACAATCTAGTAAGGAACTATGTTGCGGGCAGCGCTCTCAGACGTTCTTTTTAGCATCCCCAAGTTTCTCTGTAATGTTCTAGGGTACGCCGAGCATTGCCATAATGAATTGAATGCCTCCAGCACCTCCGGTACATCTGCTTTCCACCGCCATAGCCGTCAGTATCACTAGACGGTCGTATTGCGAACCGTTCAAGGTCTTCCATGCCATCAACTAACCATCCGAAAATCATAATACATCGCCCCTCTTTGGTACTGTGCTCGCAAAGGAACCGTCATTTTTCTTTTATTTCACTCGCTGTTCTTCCTTTTACTATTATTTTGAGACTGGTAGAGTTAAAGAAGAGTTAAAGAGCGTTAGATATATAACAGCACCCATTGGGAAAAACAACAAATTATAAAGAAACAAAAAGCGCTAATTAAATTTTGGAAACGGATGCGAAAAACGAAGGAAACTGGAGGACGCTTACGTCGCCCTAAATGTGCAATATCTAAGAAATGAAACAATGCTTCTGCTATAAATTTCTTTTAGTGCAGACCGGCTTGGTGTCTGCACATTTTTACTTCCCTGTTTGCACTTTTGAAATGCTGTGCGTCCAGCATAACTGCGCAGAACGGGTGGCTCTCAATTCAGTCCATGCCACGCAGGCTCATGACTTCGTAAGTCTCGGCAACATATTAGCGCTCTGCCAAATCATCTGCCACTTGTCAGACCTGCTACCTCCACATTAAAAAAGCTCTCGTTACGTAACAGAAGCCACTGATCTAAAATTATTTTTGGTGTCTCGTGCCGTCTGCGAGATCTAATGGAGGTTTCCATATCACGCACTCTATCTTGTAGTTGTGTACACTTTGATATGTCGCCTGCCAGACCACCTGCCACTGCCACTGGGATTTTATAATGGAATGCATTAGGAAGAACGTCAAAATTTGAGTCTATATGAGATGCAATATTTTTGCAATTATTGGTTTACCTTATTGCAGCAGGTGGCTTTTAGGTGGTTTTCTGAGTCTAAGTATCAGGACGTCACGACTCTTTGGTTGATGTTAAGCGCAGATTGGAATGGTACTTCTCATGCTCTTATTAGTAGGCGTAAATAACTTAGAAAACTTATAATTAGTACGTGATTGTGTTTGTATTGATTTTTTGATTGAATAAAGTATTTATGAAAAGTGTTGAAAAAGTAACAAGGATAATTACAGCAATTTAAAAATGTAAGCAAGAGTGCAAATATTCAGCAAATAATTGTGTATCTGGGCCATCAAACATATCCAGATATCTTTATTATAAGTAATCGCACAGTAATTAATTTGTAAAGATATCTTAAACAGGTGAATGGTTCAGTGCCTTGAATATGAGGTGCATGAAAAGCGAACAGAGTATATTGTGATCACCTAGAGAATGAAAATTATCATCCGTCCTTAGCAAAAAACTGAAAAATTGATCTGGAAGGACGCAATATTTGCAGTTATTCCTAGAGCATATTTCCTGACCAGTTATTCTATAAAGAAACTGTAAAAATGAAATAAATGCCAGTAAATAAAAACGAATATGTTCGTACAGGCTATAATCTGTCATATTGGTAGAGGAGCGCGCAGGTTAACAGGCCACCCCTCAGGCTTTCAACTTCAAACTGAACGCTTTTGTAACTGTGGCAGTTTACTCCTTAATGCCGGTTCATATGTCATCAAAAGAACTTCCGCTCAGCGCAAACAATGTAAATAGAGCTTTCATATGCTTATAAAGCAAAATTTTTGAAGGTAGCTTATTGGAAGAGAGTTGAAGTATGCAAGGAATTGCTGATTTGAGAACATAACATTGAAGGGAGGAAAGTAAATAGCCAATGATAGACCGCAAAAATTAGCCTTGGCTACCATGCCAACGACATGAAGTATCCTTACATTTGAAAGAAACCGCACGGGAGAGGTGTTACAGCTCTTAACAGGAGATACGCGGGTATCATAAAACTAAGAATAGGTCTCAACAGATACGGCTAAATGACGCGCTGCTTAATATAATTCTTGATAGAATATATAGAAAAACGTACCTCCAAAGCTTTCGATTGAGTCCTTGCTACTTGCTGCCAACTGCTGCGTTTAGTTTTGTTCTGAACCCTCTATGCAATGGTGATTACATAAATAAAACTCTTATTTGCATCCTAGTGCTAACGAACAATGGTTTCTAAACGATGAAGTGCAGTCTGCACATATTACATTGTACGGGTGCGGTTTCTTCAATTTCATTCACTAATTACGGCCAATGAGTACGTTTCTGGGACATAGTCAGTATGTTTCTGGGACATTCAATGTTGCGTTAGCCGAAATAGCACTCAGGAAGGTTTAGGATTTATAGCAGAGAATATCATAATTACACCTTTAAGGAGCCTTTTGCTGAACACCAAAAAATATGAAATAATTTCTAATTATAAACCAAAAACAAGTCCGACCAGTGGAGTTTAGAAGTCGGTTTCATTCAATATTTCGATCATCCTATGTGCAGAAAACAAGCACGTAATATGATCTGCGTATCAAATGCCTCAAAATTTATTTTCATTACACTTATGTGCACTACATATAGGCTTGTCTCGGTCATTGAATATCTCAAAATATTGTTTGTTGCTGCCGTTTAGCAATTATTAGAAACTCAAACATAACGTCAACATTTTATTGGTTGTTTTAGAATATAGGATGAAACCTACTGTAATAGAATGGCTATCCTCTTTCCTGCATGTAAGGATTTTTAATACGGGCACGTAACCTAAGAACTCTAACATAAGGGATAAGGAAATATATTCACGGGAAAATAAAAGTCCCAGAAATCGGTGCTGAAGAGAGGAATACGAACAGGTCAACTAAATGATTACAGAAAGCAAAAAAAAAAGGGAAATAAAGATCAGCCAAGGTAAGGTCGGAGTTCCATTTTCAAATGTTTATTGATGTGTCTCGCTTTACTTTTCCATCCTGAATTTTTCGCCGCATCCAACAAATATTTCTGGTGCTTCCTTCCATCTATGAAGTTTGTTCAAGTATATGGGAAAGATATAGGAGACAAATCGCAAAGCTTTTTGACAGAAAAAGTATGTGCAGCCTGCCGAGACCTATTTCAGTTGGGGCTGCAAATTGTTTTTCTTTAGGCAATACTATACCTCGGAGCTTATTCTACTCACTAGACTTTATTTTATTGAATTTCACAACACTGAATCTTAACGCCAAGTTATTTATGTGACTACTACACGCGTTCTGATCACCATGCGCGATCAATGACGTTGTCTTTGTGGACTAATTCTAGAGAAACCTTTTTGAAACAACAAATGTCTTGTAATACTGCTGGCATTTTGGGAAAGGCTACAAAGTGGTTTTGGCTTACATTGAGCCTATATTTTATTCTTTGAACGCGAAATGTTTGTTTCATATTCTAGACGCTATAGGTTGAGATTATCAATACAGAGTAAGTAGAGGGTTCCATCGCCCTCCCAATAGAAGACAATATTTCGCCCATCATAAACGCGTAAATTGGACAAATTGATAAATTCGAATTTTCCTTAAGGTATAGAGATGAACATGTACCTTAGAAGCCCACCATTTCGTTTTATTGCGCAATAGTTTTAGAGATTATAAAGGTGTCATTCGTGCCCAGTCCGTTTTATACATGAAGATATCTTCAATCATTGCTGTCCTAATGTCACTTTAAAGGACGTTTATTTTGCAGTGTCTGCTGGACGGAAGCGATCCTTGCCTTGAAGGATGTACCTGCATTCCGAGGCCTGACTACAACAACGGAAGATTTGGCGTTTGTTTCAATGCAACTCTGCCTCTTCCAGGTCATTACCTAAACCTCTCGTGCACGCATGGATACATAACTGAGCTATTACGGCCCGAACTTGTCGGCCATTTACCTACAAGATAGATAAAAATGATTGTTTCTTGAACATTTGTGATGCAGTCATAGGTTGAGGATTGCTTCACAATCTCTTGGAACTTAATGGTAATGATTCTATTGGCCAAGATTGTTGTCTGTAATAAATTAGAACTTCGTCAAACGTCTGTCCAAACTGTGAAGTGAAGGAAAAGTTTCCAATTCCGCATCTCAAATGAAAACGACGTTGCGATCTTTACACGGCAAGCATAGGCTGATGTTGAAGACAGGTAACAGTGCATCGCAAAACTTTAGACTCCTTTTGTAAAACAAGAGACCTGGGCGATTGGTAGGTTCTCTAAATGTTAACACTTATAGCTTGCGAAATTCGTGTTGCTCCACTCAGGTTTATCAATATCACTTGTATGTATCACTGGGACAAGTTGTGAAGCCTTCGCACTATTCAGAACTACGGCTGAGTATCGGCGATTGGTCATTCGGCGACTTCGTCGCAGGCGTACACCACATCTCACTTCACGGCATCTAGAGAAAACCCACGTGGCGGTTGTGTAATCTTCTCTGCTACAGACACCAGGGGCATCAGCGGAAAATCTCGAGAACGAACTTCTTCATGACTCCTAGTGAGTTCATAGATGCTGTCCCAAATTTTAATAACGACTACACCAAGTCTGGTAGTATATGCCCGAGATAATGTCTCCGCAAAAAACTGGGAGTGGCGATGTCAATGGTAAACACCCTTTCGCCTTTTTTTATCCGTACAGTGCGTGTTACAGTCTGCACCAGCAGGTTACGGAAGGATTTCTTATTACAGAATTATGCTCAGACATTGTATTGCAGGCTATCAGAATTGTCCAGTTGTACACAGAGGGAGGTTTTTCCTGAACGTTTTATGGTCTGCACCAGCAGCTTGCCGAAAGATTTCTTGTTACAAAATTACGCTCAGATATTGTATTGCAGGATATCAGAATTGTCCAGTTGTATATAGAGTGAGCTTTTTCCTGAAATGAGTGGTGTTGTAGTTGGTGGGACCAGTGCGCAGTTGTTGGTTGCCGCGAGGTGAATTTCTATCACTGTTTAAAGTGGCAAGACTAGAACCCGCCATGATAATCTAGAACACAGGCATTTCGTACAGTATAGGCAATAAGGGGAAACGAGGTCTCAGCTAAACCCTAATTGCCCGCACAGGAGGTCACAAGGTGAGGCTAGTCTAGATAGAGAGTTTTGGTTATGAGAGATACACAATTAATACCGGTATTAGTCTTTCTTAGACATCTTGATGAGCGTGCAATCGTGTAGGTCGAAGTTCAAATTTGCACTGCAAAAGCAAACACCAGTTTGTCGAGTGTACTACATGCTTTGGCTTTGGGTAGCCTCTTGCTAAGTTGCTCAAAAGAGACCCTCAAGGTCCTTTGAAGCATTATTTTCATCGACCGACTGGAGCGCCTAAACAATTGCTTCAGCACTTATCACACCGGTAGTCACCATATCCGATAAAGTGAGGCGTGAAATGAATTGCACTTGAGGGGTAGAAACCCTTGATCATCTTCTACTGCACTGCGCCGCGCTAGCCGAACCACGCCACGAGTTGCTTGCGGCTTACAGAGCGCAGGGGGTAACCCCGGACAGTGTAGATAGATGTGCTCCTGTGGCCGTCGGGGGGTGCGCGCATCTGCGAGCTAGCACATGTGAATTTGTGTGAATACATAGAACAGGCGGGATTGATGTCCCGCCGGTTGCACCTCGCCAGATAGACCGCGCTGTGACAGAACTTTCCGTGTGTGCTATTTGGGACGATAGCGGCCGATCGCCCAACGTCGGCCGGCAATTTTGTACAAAGCAATTCGCGCGTGCGTTGTAACATTGACATGAACACAGCCCCAACGCGGATTGTACCTCTGCACTTGGAGCTATTTCAGAGGTCCGCCCCAGATGCCGAGTACTCAGTGACCCATTCATTATTAATTTAAACAGCACGAACACGAAGACAAAGGAAAAGATAAAAGAAAGCCACAGTACAAGCGCTGACTCACAACTATGCCTAAGCCCTTTACTCCAAGGCCCAGATAAAAACAAACGTGAAGAAAATGAAACAATCACGTTAAACAACCCCTGGGTTCACCTGCTGCACCAAAAGTCACTAAAAAAATAGACCTCTTTGCTTGAAAGAGCTAGGGAAGCCTTGCTGCCACACTTATTGCCCGTTGAAATAAAATATGATTCCACTATCTCCTCGTCATCTTTTCTTTGTGGCGATACAAAATCCTAACCTCGTCAAACTTAGGAGTGCACTTATTATTTTCTTTCTTCATTGTTTCACATGAATGACAATGTGATACCAGAAACGTTTTGTCCTTGCCACTTTCCAAGTTGTTCCAGTGTTCTTGTAGTCTCTTATTAATACATCATCCTGTTTGTCATATATAACAGGCTCCACAAGAGAGTGGAATCCTGTACTGTAGTGGCTATCGACGTGGCGAAGGCATACGATGTGTTGCATGCCAAGATTCTTAGCAACATGGAATGTATGGGCATTCCCTTGCAGGTAATAAAAGCAGTACATAATCTGCTTAAGGACAGGACATTTTCTATACGGATAAACGGAAAACAAATGGCAATTACACCTCGAACAGAGGTGTGCCACAAGTGTCAGTGTTAGCCCCTTTACTATTTTTTATCGCACTGATCCCATTGGCGCAGAAATTAGCTAAAATACGAGAAGTGTGGTTCATGATATACGCAGACGATGTCACGATTTGGTCGTTCAAAAACAACTTGAGAGGCAGAATCGGTGTCTGCAATAGGCTTTAAATACCATAGATGAGTACGTCCAAGATGCAGGTCTGGAATTATCACCCCAAAAGTTCAGTTGCATTCATGTTGCCAACAAGAACGGAAAAAAACAATTGGCAACGCAAATAGTCACCCTAAAGATTGGAAATCAGGCATTGGAAGAGGTGGACCAGTTGAGAGTTCTTGGCCTAGAAATTCACAAATCCCGCAAAGGAACACAATGGCTTCATAAGGTGAAAAAAGTAGCTGCGACTTCCTTAAGCTTAATAAAACGCATTTCATCTAGGGGAGGAAGAGCTCCAGCGGACATGGCAAGACGTCTTGCACAATCGGTGTTACAGTCGAGGATACTATACCAAGCCCAATTCCAAAGACTCACGAGGCGGCAGTTGGCGAAATTGGAAACAATAAATACAAACGCAATGCGCACTATCACGGCCTTGCCAATACTTACCCCTATCCCTATTGTCCAAGAGTTTGCACAGATAAATACGTTGACAGAATTAATTGAACAACGTGAGGCAACAAGGGATATGAAGCGAAGGTACGTTACGCCCATAGCATCCTTGTACAACGAAGTGGCAGTTCAAACACCACCAAAGGCTGACCCCCTTCCGTGGGAATTCACGACTATTACGACAAACAAGACCACTCGGTTTACTCGCAAAGAAAAGCTGGCATCTCGACCTCTGGTTGATGCACTTCCAGGTACCTGCATTGCATATACGGACGCATCAATTATAGAAAATGGCGGTAGAACAGCAGCTACTAGTCCAACACACAGCGAACTAAAGGTACATAAAGAATAAGTTTCAGAATATTGACCTGCTTGTGATGGAACTCTTTGGCTCACCGACAACGTTAAGAGCGGGAGCCTGCTCCGGTTCCTCGCGGAAAACCATTTACATGAGTTTCTATAACATGCCTTATGGCAAGCTTGCGTAAACAAAAAAAAAAGACTGTACACAACACCTGTCTTGCATCCAACAAAGAAGTGCACTCCTAAGTTTGACCAGATTAGGATTTTGTATCGCCGCAAAAAGATGACGAGAGAGATAATGGAATCATATTTTATTTCAACGGACAATATGTCTGTCAGCAAGACTTCTCTCGCTCTTTCAAGTAAAGAGGTGTCGTTTTTGAGTGACCTTTTGTGCAGCAGGTGAACCCAGGGGTTTTTTCACAGGATTGTTTCGTTTTCTTTATGTTTGTTTTTATCTGGGCCTTGGAGTAAAGGGCTTAGGCATAGTTGTGAGTCAGTGCTTGTACTGTGGCTTTCTTTTATCTTGTCCTTTGTCTTCGTGTTCGCGCTGTTTAAATTATTATTGAATAAGTACCAACTCGCCAAACAAAGAACCTTGGTTCACTGAGCTATGAGAGCTGTGCTCCGGCCTCTAGCAAACTACTGTACATTGTGTCATAGTGTAATATTTATTTGTTTTTATTTTGGCCAAGACTCCTTATTTTTCATTGCTGATACCTACGCGGTTGGCTGCATGATTGGCCTCCCATTTGAAACAGAGGTATATCTTTTGGCAGTGCGGGACAGACGTTTCTTTCTATTATAAAGCCTTTTTATGTGTGCATTGTACTACAATGTTTTTGCTTGCGTTGTGATTGTGCCTAGAGATGGATATGTTTCAGTAAGTTCTTTAACTTCAGCAATAAAAATGCCCCAATTTCCTTCCGTTATTCTGCGGTCAAATTCTGCTAGATATACGTCGAAAAAAAGAACAAAGTTCTTTCGCTGACGACCTGCAAATAAGCTTTACTATAATCACGAATTCGCTTGACTTTTTTACCATTGTTGACAATTGGACTGTTGAGGTTAAAACAGACTGACAAATGGCCGCTTAGAGCGGGCAGGCAGGCTGAATTTGAGACAAGGTCTGGATGGCATGTTAATACTAAATCTAGAATTCTAGCTGAAGACGCCGATAATCGGGTTTGTTGTGATACCAACTGTGAAAGGAAAAAAGGGAGCAGAAGTCCAAAAACTCACTACTTTTTGACGAAGGAAATGTTTTTCGATTTATGTTAGAAGGTCATGTGAGATCAAGGAATTTCAAATCGGCAAGTAAAATATAGGAGATGCGGGGTGCTGAGTAACATCAAAGTTGTGCTTGTCATGTAGTTCAGATGTGAACGTGAACGAGTAATTGGGAGATTGATGACATACTCCAAACACATAGTTTTTATGTCCCAGTTCCGCGCATGCCAAAATGAATTTAATGTTAGTTTGCCCTGAAATGTGATAGGATGGTATAGCTTTAGATATAGCTAGCATGGCACCCTCTCCTGGTCGCAAAGTGATATCGCATCGGTAAACTGAGAACCGAGATAAATCGTCAAGTATCTCGTTGTTATGAATGTTAGGATGAAGCCATGTTTCGGTACTGCGATAATATTAGCCTCGCACGTATCCACAGCAGAAACAAATGATTCGCGTTTATTAAGGGTGCTTCTAGCATTTACCAGCAGAACGGATATCTATGAATCTGATAAAGGTCCTCCCGTCTCATGCTATAAGCTTCGTTCGCCCACAAGAATGTTGTTTTCATTGCGGTCTATCGCTGTTCGTTCGATCACAGTCAACTCTTTCAACTTCATACTTCAAAATGTGGGACACTTTATGCTTACTGATTAGCATTGATAGATTCACTTTTATCTTGACACTGGTTGGAATAGTTTAATGCCATTACGCTTCTTAGTCAGATCATCGTCATAAGTTGTATATTTGCATCCTATAAATATAAAACATGCTTTCTTTATATTGCCAGGGGGCGCTCGGAGCGAAAGACGAAGTGAATCGGCTCCGCACTTGCAGGAGATACCTAGAGTTCGGACCGTGGAATTTCGCCTGTACCGGCTCAGTTCAGCTAGCCCCAGTAACCAACATCGTGACAATATGAAACATGCATACGTTCGAAACCTGAATATGTGGCTGTTGTGTGGGATCCTCACCTTCTATCTACCATGTACTTTAACCGCGCACTCAGTAATCTGACCCCTGGAATTGTTCTCTTTCTAGGTTTATTGTAAATTTAAATCTAGACTATCTTTATTGTCTGCAATACACCTGCATTACTTAATCACATCCCATTTATTATGAGGTCCCCTGAGCGAAGTTTTGACATGATCTGTACATTCGCAGTGCTTGGCATCAAACCTAATGAATCGGTCAGTAATATTAATTTTAATGTGTGCAGGAACAACTATGTGCTATTCGCACTGCAACACAAATAAGAATAAAAAATGCGCACGCAAGCTTTACACACACAGATTGAAGACAAGGGCAAACGAGTCACATGAGATGGAATTTAGATATAAGGGGTGGAGAGAATGAAATCAGTGACGAATATGTTTTGCAGAATACATCACCAAAAAGATTAACTTAGATAAAGAAAAAAAAGATAATAATAATAATTGCTTTGCAGGAGAAAAAACGCGCAGTTCCTCATACACATTCTGCGGACCCGAGACGCATTTTGAGAGAAAGAAGGTGGGAGTGAAAGTAGCGAGGGAAGAATTCGTTCCGTAATGGGAGCCTTCGGAGTTTTTTCGAGCACCTCGGGATATTTAGGGTGGGCTGACGTCGCACAGCACAACGACGCCTCTCCATTTTGCTTCCATCAAACAAGCTGCCGATAGTCGGGCTCTAACTCAGGTACTCCGGAACAATTGTAGGGCACATTAACAACTGCACCATCAAGGCAATCATGCATATTGAGAAATCTGTTAAATTTTAGCCTCCTCAATCGGGCTCTTACTTTTCATTTTGCGGCTCTCTCGTTTGTTGAAAATGATTTCATGACTCGTAAACTATTGCGTTCTGCTAACTATACTAATTATCCCCCTTGCTATTTGCGCAGCCTTAACATAGAGCTTAACGGTCTCGCTTCCAGGCTGCTTCGCTAATACCTTGCCATTGAATTCACCTACGAGCACCCTATAACGCATTTTTCTTTACCATCACTGATCCTCCGTCTTGACAGAGGCTCTCAATACGGGGCCTTACAGCGAAGGCTTAAACGATTAAAAAAGAAATTGAGCAGAAACTCACCTATAAAACCAGTCGTGGAAGAACTTTGAGAACCACTTAAGTAGAAAATAACTTGTGACAAAGAAAAATACTGCGGAACTTTGCTGCCTTCGTTTATTACAACCTCTCCAAGAAAATTCTGGCGTCAACTAATGCCAAGATCTTCCACAAATGAAAGTCTCCAAAATCTTCTTCCACGAATGAATTTTTAGTCAACGCGAAATGTGTCCGTGATGAGGGTGTTTGTTCTGTGTTCAACAAATTCTTCCGATCGGTATTTACACATGACAATGGTTATCTCCGCAACGTTTCTGTATCAGTTCCTGCCATACGTTCCAGACTGCTCTTGAATCTTGACGGTAAAAAATCACCAGGCCCCAATTATATACCAAAAGCTTTCTTGAAACATTATGCAATGTTATGAGCGAAATACTGATCCGTTGTATTTAACAGATCTGTACGTCCCTACTAATTACCTGATAACTATTTAACAGCTGTCATAAAACATTTGTACAAAACAGAAAAAAACGCACCGACCAATCTGACTAACATCGACACTATGAAATATTTGAGAACTCATAATTCTTAAACATAGATGAGGTTTCTTGGAAGAGCACAAAGTACTTGCAGACTTTCAGCATGGTTTCAGGCATGAGTTTTCTACAAGACCGCAATTAGTTGAGACTGTGCATTGCTTCCCCCAGTCTATTATTCAGTGGACGCCCACAGACCGTATTTACGGAGTTTCGCAAAGCATTTGAAAAGGTATCCCATAATAATTTATTGCATAAATTACACTACTAATAAGAAACCACCCGATGCTTACATGGATAAATTCCTACCTCTCGAACAGGTGTAAGTTTATCATTCTAACAGTGCTTCATTCAACAGTGCCCGGGTTGTGTCTGGCGTCTTTCAGGGATTTGTATTGGGGTCACTTTGATTTACATTATTATTTATTGAGATTTTTTCAAGTCTTTCAGCCAGTGTGAAGCTGTATGCGGATGAGCGTAGTTTCTAATAAGAAGGGCACTGAATTGATGACTAGGTGTGTCTAAATAGTAAATAGTCAGCTGTGTAAAAATAGTAGCAGTTCCTCAACCAGACGACGCCTAAACAAGCAACACTGGAGCATACAGCTAGTCCGCAAGGACTGCCGACAGCGCAGCCCAGGACTAGGGGTACCGATATTCTAGCTACTGCAAAATATTACTTTTATTAAATCTTTCCACTCTTCTCTAACGGCGAGTCGGAGATTTTTTGTGTCCTTCTATCTCTTTCTCTTTTATGGTGGTGCATATATAGAGCACCATATCCTAGTCGCGTATTCTGTGCAGCTCTGAATAGCAGAAATATAGTTTTGTATATAAGATACAACGTCCCAAAGCGACTCAGGCTATGAGAAACGCGGTTGTGGTGAATTCTGGAAATATTGAAAGTCCGTGGTTCTTATACGCGCACCGATATCGCCGAGCAAACGGGTGCCTTATTTTTCGCCTCCATTGAAAAGCGACGCCGTGGCCCAAATTCGATTCCAAATCTTTGGTCAAAGCAGTAGAGCGCGCTAACCACGACACCATCACGGCTAGAATGTCAATTTTCTCTATAAAAATGTGGGAAAACTCAGTCTGCAAAGTTTTTCATTTTCACTTTAGAGCGAAACGTGAATCATGGTTTTGTGGGGGGGTGCTCAGGAACCACCTAATGAGTCCAATGTAAAAGTACCATCTACCTAATCCCAAATATGACTATTTCATGAAAGCATGAAATACATTGAGCTAATGATATCACAATTACACAGACACATCAAATCACGTTGAATGCTTTAGACAGGCTACCAGTCCTCTCAAGAAGATTGGCAAAGCTCAGCACACACATATAATCTACCCACCACTGATCGGTGTTTTAGGGGAAAATAATAACGCCATGAGAAACATCGAGATATCAGAAGCCATAACAAATTAACATTTCATTGTCCAGAGCAATATAGCATTGTTTCCAATGTCTAAAGGTTTTTTTTAGTAACGTGGGGTTTTGCTATATATTCTGGAGCATGACGCGATCATATGTATTTGGGGATATCGGCGCGGTGACTAATACGAATTTCTGCACTCTTTAGAAAGTTTATATAAACATTCATTTGGTTTTATGCTTGTTGGGTATGTTCAGAAAGCTTGCAGCGCAGCTGTGAGGACCACTGATAATAGGAGCTGGCAATGTTCTCTCTGAATAATGAGTTCAGTTCAGTTCAGTTCACTCGTTCAGTCGTGTCCGACTCTTCGTGACCCTATGGACCATGTCACGCCACGCTTTCCGGACTCTCACTATCTTCCTAACATCACATAACTTCATCTGCAGTGCCTCGAGGATGCCATCTAACCATCGCGTTCGCTGCCTACTCCTTCTCCGGCGACCCTCAACCTTTCCCAACATCAAATCTTTCTCCAGCGACTCCTCTCTTCTCATCAGATGACCAAAGTAGCTGAGCTTTAGCTTTAGAATTTGACCCTCCAATGAGCAGTCAGGATTTATCGTCGACAATATCGACTGATTTGATCTTCTGGCCGTCCAAGGAACTCTCAAGAGTCTCCGCCAGCACCACCATTCAAACGCGCCGATTCTTCGGCGGTCAGCCTTTTTCACAGTCCAGCTCTCGCATCCATACATCACAACTGGAAAGAACATAGCACGAGTTATACGGATCTTGGTTGGCAGACTAATGTTAGCTTTCTGTATAGCAGCTGTGTTGCTGCAGAATAAAATTAACAAAAGTAGCTGGTTGACACATTGAAACCTAATCACACTTATCTTGGTAAACACGTACTGTGCAGTGTAATATTCTGACAGATTTCTTTCCGGCACAAGTTTTTGCCAGACAAGTGTTTTCATCGCATTGTGTTTTTCATTGCTGCAATGTAAAAATGCCTTCTGTAGTGACGTAATTCACAAAAGGTAGTAATAAGGTATTAGAGCCCCATTCACCGCGGATGCATTGTTTTGCAACACTGCCACAAGCAACCTGCGCGGGAAGAATCCTGCACACATTGCCCATTCACACATATCGCTACTGAATAAAATACGCAAATGCGAACACAGGAATAACGTCCACAGATAACCGCTTATATGTGGCAGAACTTTATTGTTTCAATTGAATGAGATTCGATTTACGAACGTTGGGACTGTTGGTAAGCGGAAATATACCCATTTAAATTACGTGCAAGGGCTTCGTATGCGAAACCTTCTAAGTTTAATGCAGTCTGTGTAGCAGATTATTAAGTATAGACCCAACACTTCGTTGACCAAGTCACCCGACGGGCAAGCTTACGTAACACTGGAAGCCCTGTCACAGGACAGTTTTGATACTTATTCGTGCAACCTTTTGAATGAAGAATAAAGCATGGCGGTGATTTCGCATAAGTAAAGCTAGCTACTTTATTTTTTGATAAAGTGGCTTCCAGCAAATTAAAAAAGATTGTGTTCTTCAAACACAGAATTTGCATACCGGTGAAAGTTGTCGTACGTGTTCCTAATATAATAGTTAGCTTTGGGATGTCTTTAACCATAACTTTGTCAGCTCCTTCGATTCAAGAGGTTTGTTTAAGATGGCAGATTGAAGCTTCATCTGCTGCAAATAGAGTATTGCTGGCGCTTAGCATAATGCATACCGATTTATTTAAGGCGATTTTGTGCTTGAACATTTCTGGGTCTTACGAGGTGCTGTCTACTGCACATGGTTTTGAAAATATCCTCGGATACTCTTTATGCCCTGCTTTTGCAATACACCGATTGTAAACAACATGAAAACAAACAGGATGCGAAAAGAGGGCAGTTTTTGTCCGTGTTTTTAAACACGCCATTTACGGTGAATAAGACTTTAATCTTTGTGCTAGTACTTTAAGGTGACTGCAACACTGAGAGCTACGAGTAACGATATTTAATGAAATATATGTGTGTAATGGTGATCATTTGCCTAGCTAAAATTTATTGTTTAATAAAATAAATGTGTTATATGGTATTGTGAGTCAAAGACAATGAAGCTTTTGGGATAAAACGCGTGTGTTAAAGGCAGTACATTTTTCACTTTATAATTTGTGTGAATTATTTTTATACCTGTGCTCACCGATAGAGGTGATTGTTACAAAAGCTGTGTAGCTATACCGTCATTCGCATTTGTCTAACTTCAAAATATTTTTTACAAACTGCAAATGAAAAGAAATAGTTCGCTTAACAAAACGCGTTGCATGGGCTAGTTGGTGAAGCATGCTCCTGTCCCGTATTTTTTTTCCAGTGTTCGTGTGTTTGTGTAGCGCTGAATATCTTTTTACGAAAAGAAATAGCACATAATATATTTGTCCAGTGGGAACGACATCGTTGTAATTTAGTATCCTGGAGTTACCTCTAAATTCGTATGCGCCTGTTACTGGTAGCGATGCTCGATATGATTAATATGCGCAGTAGGCTAGGGTATAATGTCATCCTCTGAGTTATTTTATGTTTCAGAAACGCAAAACAAGACTTACCCCTTAGCGAGATACAAAATGGGCCGCACAGGACAATCGAGAAAGAGAATTTTATCTGTAATTGAATACTAAGTGTAAGGAAGCCCGATGCAGCAGCTTGTAGGGCGGGTAAAAAGTATTGACGAGTCTAAAGCATCAAGAGAAAGGAAAAGGGAGCGCGCTTGCTGGTTGGAAGTCATAGCACTCTTATTTTCCCCAGCGCTCCAGTATTTCGCTCAGATGCAAGTTCTTTTTTTCAACCATCCCAATAGGCAACCATTGATAACACACTGATGGATGTCCCGTAGCTCATACTATATCACAAACAACACCTTTTATCTAACGCCCCTTTATGACGCAAAGAGAACGAACCTCAAAACGTAATTTGTGAAGCACACGCCACACCGTGAAAGCTGCTCTTTATGGTTTGTAGACGACTATTAACAATATACGGTAAACGTAATACACTTCAGAATGCTAATGCCCGTTACGTAATGGAATTTCAGTGACGTTAGTCGGCGATAACCACCGTACAATTTCATTCCTGTTGTCATTCCTGACCTGGACGATTGTGCTGGCCGCGCCGCTGTACAAAGAATCCAGAGCGAGGAGGTGCTGGGGCATTTACCATCATGGATTCGTAGTGTAAGCGGCACTATTACATAAGAGCACGATAGCTCCTGCCATTTATGACGGCGCCTACAAACTACACAACACGTTTTTCGAGATGTGAGTTGTAATGTTGGGCCTCTAGGTCTCGTCACAACGATTCGCGCGGTAAATTTTGCGATAGCTCTTCGTGCCTAAGTAGTGTAAATTGAAGACTGAGTTATATTTTCCCGAAACATACTCCATAGCGTGTAGCTCACAAACGTAATGGTGCACACAGTCTCATCTAGACTTAAATGTTTTGACGGTAGCTTTAAAACAAACTTAATGACACATTTATCGCCATGTCACGGCCATCTCCGTATTTAACGCTAAGCTTCCCCTGCGCCTTCTTTTTTTTGCACTTTTCTATGCCAACATGTAGTCGCTCACTCACTATTCGCGGGCTTATCAATCAGGCTCAACGCTCGCATCGAGGAACGACTTTGTACATGTTTACATGATATAATAGCATGATATAATAGTTTACATGATAAAAATTGCAAAAATAGCATAAAAATTGTAGAAAACAATTAGAAGTCTTGCTGCTTACCCAACCCAGACTACATGTTCAATAGAAATGAAAATAGTATAGTGCGAACCTTCTTTCTATGCCAGTTTAAAAAGCACACAATAACGACAATGGCCTGTCATCGGCTTAAAAGCGTGGGTTAAAGTAAATGGTTTTCACTTGAACTCGCCTTCAAGAGCATCGCGAGCAGCCCATGTTGTGATGCGTTACTTACGAGCAATGAACACTGATTTCAAGACATTCGAAAGGTAAAGAATGTTCCATATGTAAACTATTATATACACACTGGACTATTGAAACAAGACGGGCCCCGCCAAACACCACCAAGCCCATTTTATACTTAATGTCCACCGCACAATGTAGTACTCAATATCCCCAGGCAAACAAACACACGTGGTGTCCATCCGAAACTGCCAAAAAGGCGTCAATAATGTATCGCAGCAATTTTATCCAAATGCTGACGGTAAACAGCAGATAGTTTCCGGAAGAAGCCAATTTGTCGAAAAATATTGCTATTTGGGTGTTATTCAACAAAGCTTGTCCAAATACGAGTACAGCACGTCCCAGAACTTATTTCACTCAACCTTTTACCCTCGCATAGGTGTTCTGCAGAGAGAAGTAGACTTGCTGATGAAGCATTTTATAATAAAAAAAAAATTTCTATTGTAACGGCGGAAAACGTCGCGCGTTCTTTTGAAGCAATTGTCTTCAAAGCACAGAGTGTTATTTCACAAAATGCATGTTTTTGTTCTGCTCCAAATGTGAAGAGTGATAAGAGAAACTAAGTTTTCTACCATAGCACAGACGTCACACAATGATGGTTGTTATTAAAAAAAAAACAAGGAACGATATTAACTCTAAAAATGTAAGGCGTTTTGTTCCAAAACTTCAAGTGAAAAATGCAATGCCTCGCAGTGAGCAGACATATACCGAGCAAGCTAGGAAAGAAACATTTCAAACTGCGTTTTAAAAAGGAACGCACAGAGTTATCGATACATTGTAGGTATACATTTCTATTGTCATGTCGAGCTTTTCTCTAACAAGAAAAAGAGACTGAAGATATTCCTCATGCTACAGTAGTGATGTTGAAGCCGATGCCTATGCCGTTCGTCTATACACAAAACAAATCCTCAAGGTTGACAATCATTGAATTCAAGTAAAAGAGCAATAATTTTTTCAAATGGTGCAAATATGATGCGACAAATGCTTTAAAGTACCACATAGCAGTAGATGCAGTGCAGTAAAAAACGAATACCTAATGGTTCTTCGCATGAAACGGTAGGTTTTTAAAGTGTACACAATATGTACGGTTACCTTCTGCTAAATCCTCCTGATCGTTCTAGCCAAATTATTGGAGGTTTCAAGTAAATACTGCTCATTCGTCATTGAAATGTGTGTGAAAATAGGTCAAATAGTTCGCACTGGGCACAGGGAGAAAATAAATATACGTGTCTTCATTTCAGAAGAAGGGAGGTGCACGACAAAGTCAATGTATGTTACGCAAAAAAATAAAAGGATTATGATCGACCTAGTCCACTTCTCTTGTGATCATGTTTTTGTGCAACATACCTTCCCTACAGGAACATGTTTAAAGAAAATATTTTGATCAATCAAGATGAATTCGAATACGGGATTTATATAGCGACTAATTGGCATGCGTATCGGAGAATTAGGCAGGAACGTTCTTGCTCGCGTTTATTTTGGCGATGTCGCAGGCATAATTTAGGCTAATTTCTTAAATGAAAACACAGCTGTTGATAGTGATGATGATGATTACCTTAATCATATTGGCACACAGCTACATCGAGCGATTCGCCAGTGTGTATTGTTGATACTAACGATATGTGGTAAGGGTGTGGAGTAAAGATAATAATAGTGGTGAACTATAGCTTCAAGAGAAAATTGAAATGCGAAGAGAAAGCAATGAATTCTCATTCTAGCAAAGGAGTCTACCTTATGAAGATATATAATCGTGATCTGAATCCGACACTGGCTTCAAGGTATATCCCATGGCGCTTGCCCCGAAGGAGAGGAGAATCAGAATTGTTTCAGAAAGCCCTAATCTAGCGAGGAGGGTCTCTAAGTAAATTCTACGCTGAGAAGCGAACCGATGATATTCGTCATCATCGTCATTGTGGCCACATTTATTAGAAAAGTTAGAGGGCAAGGAATTCCCCATATCCTTCAGAGTTACTCAGCCCTGTATATAATGCGGCTACTTGACTCCCAAAACTTCCTAACGTGTTCCGCCTGACCAACTTTCTGCCACTACCTATTACACTGGTGTACTTTAAAAATTCAGGTTGCTACCTTCAACGACCATCCAGTTTAGTGTCTTCAATTATACGTCCTGCCCATTTCTATTTCGTCTTTATTTTGGCTAGCGTGATAGAAAGACTCCTTTTGCTTCTTGACCCTTTCTGCTCATTGTCTGCTTCGTAAAGTTGGACCTATTGTTTCCCTTTGGACAGCATTTTGCAGTTTCCTCAGTATAAGTTGCCGCTTTACGTTCTTTCAATATTTTCACTTTTATGTGGGTGCAGATCGAGTAAACCTGTTATGTGTTTGTTTGTTTTTGGAAATGCTGGGAAACTATATTTCAAAAATTTACTGTACTTCTCAAATATTATCCGCAGCTACCTATAAATCCAGTTATTTATTTAACACTAAGTCCGGCTTTGCTATTAACACTCATCGTACGGAGACTACTTGTAGGGTCTCCATACAAGGAGAAAAACTTCTGTTGCTCTCCCGACGCTGTTTATTACTTTATTAGCTTTGTGCATAATAATTCATTGGTAATTATGGTAAGCTTAGCTCTAAGGAGAGGAGCGGCTCGTGTCACGCAACATAATAAATGATTTTCAATATAAATGAATTGTTAATTCTTTACAACCTATAAAACAGCGTATCATTCTAGCTCGAGCATTACTATGATGTATGCGCTAAAGGACAAGGCGGGCGATGTCATCACGAATATGAACAAGATAGTCAAAATAGCCCGCAGATTTCTATACTTATCTCTACAGTAGCCAAAGAGGTCAGGGCAATAATGAGATTGGCGATAGGGAATTAGTCAGACGGTCCGGCAGTGAGGAAGGACGAAGCTAAGCAAGCATTAGAAACCATGAAAAGAGGGAAAGCAGCTGGAGAGGATCAGGTAACTATAGATTTGGTGAAGGACGGTGGGGATATCATGCTAGAAAAACTTACCAACTTGTATACGCAGTGCCTGATGTCATCGACGTTACCGGAGCCATGGACGAACGCAAAGATTATCTTAATTCATAAAAAAGGGGACGCTATGGAATTTAAAAATTTCAGACCAATCAGCTTACTGTCTGTTACGTATAAGGTATTTACCAAAGTAATCACTAATTAAATCAAGAAAAGTTTAGACTGCAATCAAGCAGGTTTACGGAAAGCATTCTCTACTATCCATCATATCCATACCATCAACCATGTGTAGAAGAAGGACGTTTAGGACGGCGTCGAGGTCGACGGGGAAGCAGGGCGATCAAGACCAACACGATGTGCGCGATGACAATTCCACACCTTCGTCTTTGTCATCAGCTTCCAGCGAAACGGTCCATCTTCTTCTTCACAATGCCCCCCCCCCCCCCCCCCCCCCCAGGGAAAAAGGAGCTATCCTGGCGACTTAAGGGGACGAAGACACAATGGGGTCGTAGAATAGCTTAAGGCGCTGCACATGAAGAGTTTCACGGCCACGGCGTCGCAAATCGGAAGATGGCGTAAGCGGCTCAATAACATACTTCACTGGTGAAGTGCGGTCGACGACGTGGTAGGGCCCATGATACTTGAAGGTCAGTTTTGTTGAGAGGCCGGGGCTGCCGGATGGAACCCATAGCCACACGAGTGAGCCGAGCTCAAAGTGTCATGCATTCTACTGATTGGTGTCATGGCGATATTTTTGGCGCCAATGAGAGTCTGTGTTGAATGTCCGTGCAATCTGGCGGCATTCTTCTGCGTGCTGTGCGGCTTCGCTCACTGGGGTACATTCTGATGCGTCAGGGTTGTAGGGGAGGACAGTATCAAGGGGAGCGGATGGATGCCGACCGTACAGCAAAAAGAACGGAGAGAAATCCGTGCTAGATTGCGTAGCAGTGTTGTACGCGTAGGTGATGTAAGGAAGGACAATGTCCCAGTTTTTGTGGCTGGATCCGACGTACTTCGCGAGCATGTCACCGAGGGTGCGATTAAATCGTTCCGTAAGGCCGTTTGTCTGCGGGTGGTAGGCGGTGCAAGTCCGATGAATGATTTTGCACTGAGCGAGCAGGGCTTGAACAACCTCAGATAAGAAAGCACGGCGTCTGTCGCTGAGTAATTGACGAGGAGCACCGTGACGGAGAATGAAGTTCTTCAATAAGAACCCGGGCACATCTGACTGTTGCAGCTGGGAGCGCGGCGGTTTCGGCATATCGCGTCAGGTGGTCGACGGCGACAATGACCCAGTGATTGCCATCAGCTGTGTACGGTAGTGGGCCATAGAGGTCAATTCTAATGCGATCGAAGGGTCTAAGCGGGCATGTGAGAGGCTGTAACTCACCAGCCGAACGGTGAGAAGCACGTTTGCGGCGTTTTCAAGTCAAGCACGATCGAACGTACCTAAGTACCAAGGTGTACACACCGCGCCAATAGTAGCGAAGACGGATTCGAGTGTATGTCTTGAAAGCTCCGGCGTGACCGAACTGCAGATATGCGTGAAAAGCTGTACATATTTGAGTCCGTAGATGGCGCGGAATCACGACGAGCCATTTCCGTCCACTCGAGTTGTAGTTGCGCCGGTAGAAGAGGTGATCCCGAATCTCATAGTGGGAAGCTTGACGGAGAAGGGTGCGTGAAGGAGCAAGCGCTGAATTGTTTGAAAGGTAGTCAATAAGGGATGCGATCCATGGATCCTTTCGTTGTTCAGCGCGCACGTCACTGATGTCGAGGGAAGATACCTCGGAGTCCGAGACGGAGAGGCTGGCAAGGTCGGCTGGCAGCGGTGAACGAGACAAAGCGTCGGCGTCTGTATGCTTGCGACCAGATTGGTAAATAACACGGATGTCATATTCTTGTAAACGAAGAACCCATCGTGCCAAGCGGCCGGAAGGGTCCTTGAGCAATGAGCCAGCAAAGGGCATGATGGTCCGTGACTACATCAAACGAACGGCCGTAAAGGTAAGGGCGAAACTTTGTGAGGGCCCACACGATGGCTAAGCACTCCTTTTCCGTTACAGGGTAGTTCGCTTCGGCTTTTGTGAGAGTACGGCTGGCATACGCAACTACGTATTTACCGAAGCCGGAGGGGCGCTGAGCAAGCACAGCGCCGATGCCGACACCACTGGCGTCTGCATGCACTTCGGTTGGCGCCTGAGGGTCAAAATGACGCAAGATGGGTGGGGCTGTGAGGAGGTGGCGCAATGTGGTGTAGGCGTCCTCGCATGCTGGTGACCACAGCGAAATATCTGAGGTATTGCCGAGGAGCTGAGTCAGCGGGGCGACAATGGAAGCAAAGATCCGTATAAAACGCCGAAAGTATGAGCACAGGCCCAAAATCTTTTTAATTGCTTGATGGTAGTAGGCTTCAGAAACTCGGTCACAGCTCGAAGTTTGGCGGGATCAGGACGTATACCCTCCTTGGACACAACGTGGCGTAAAATGGTCACCTCACGAGCAGCGAAACGACACGTCTTCAAGTTGAGCTGCAGGCCGGCGTTCGCAATGCATGCCAAGACCTGCTTCAGGCGAGAGATGTGGGTCGCAAAGTCCGACGAGAACACCACGATGTTGTCAAGGTAACAGAGACACGTCTTCCACTTCGGGCCACGCAGTATAGTATCCATCATACGCTCGAATGTAGCAGGGGCATTACAGAGACCGAAAGGCATGACGGCAAATTCAAAGAGGCCACAGGGGGTGACAAATGCGGTTTTAGGGCGATCTTCCGCAGCCATGGGTACCTGCCACTAGCCGGATCGTAAATCGAGCGATGAAAAGAGTTCAGCACCTTGTAAGCAGTTTAATGCATCATCTATACGCGGAAGGGGGTAGACGTCTTTTCTCGTGATTTTGTTCAGGCGACGGTAGTCGACGCAAAAGCGTATAGAATCATCCTTCTGCCTCACTAGGACAAAAGGAGAGGACCACGGAACGTTAGACGGCTGAATCACGCATTCCCCAAGCATAGTATGAACTTGGGCTTCAATAGCTCGGCGCTCGGTGGCAGACACTCGATAGGGACGCTGGCGCAGAGGAGCACGGGAACCGGTGTCAATGCGGTGGGTAACAGTTGATGTGCGGCTCTAAGCAGGCTGGTGAGAGTCGAATGAAGAACGAAAGCGATGAAGCAGTGCGAGGAGTTCAGAGCGTTGAGGGCCAGGAAGACTGGCATCGATGGAGTGGATATAAACGTCGGCAGAAGACTGGTTCAGCGCAAGAACAGGTGGTGTGTGTGCAGCCAAGTCAGCGGGCGGCAAAGAGGGTGTTTCGTCAGCGGTGAGAATAGAATTCATGAACTGGATGGTGCCGAGGCATTCACCGCGACACAGGAATACGGGAATTGAGAACGGATTAGAAATCCAGAGCGCGGTGAGGCTCGCTGATATAGAAAGTACGGCATAAGGCAGGGGGAGACTTTTGCGGTTTGGAAAGGTAGTTGATGGGGTGAAAAGTACATCGGTACTGCGGAAAAAAGCAGAAGCGGTGACCACAAGAACGAAAGAGCACCTAGGAAGATCAGTATCCTCGGCAACGACGACTTTGGGATAAGGAACGTCCGGCGATGGTACGTCTAGCGCAAAAATCTCCAGTTCGGCACGAGCACAGTTTATCACCGCATTACGTCGCGATAAAAAATCCCTGCCCAAGATGAGATCATGTGAGCAGGAAGTCAAAACGACGGCCTCTATTGCGTACACAACTTCCTGAATGACGACTCGTGCTGTGCACATCGCTATAGGCTCTATAGGCTGGGCATTTGCCGTGCATAGTGAGAATCCTGAAATTAGTGTCGTCACTTTGCGCAATGAACGGCAAAGACTTGCAGCCATGGCAGAAACAGCAGCGCCGGTGTCGACCAGAGCCAGTACTATAACGTCGTCAACAGAAACTTCAAACAGATTTTCTGCAGATAGGTGAGGCCTTTGACAGTTCGCTCGTTGCCCAGTTCTCGCCTCAGGAACTGCGGCATTCAGGTTTCCTCTTGCGCAAGATTGGGACGCCGTCGCAGTGGGGATAGAGAACGGCGACGCGGCGAGGTTGAGCCGCGAGGAGAAAAGGTGGCACGATCATCCGCGACGGAACTTGCAGATGGATCGCCGGCGGCGTACTGACCTCGGGGCGGCGGCCAGGAAGCTGACATTCGGCGCGGTAGAAAATCATCGGGAGTGCGATTTCGGCCGTAGCAGGAAATATGGCCAGCAAATCCGCAGGAATAACAGATGTGACGGTTATCACTGGTTCGCCATGGATTGCGGCGCAACGGACGTGGTGGAACCAAAGGCTGTGGTGCCTGAAGAAATTCTTGCACAGGCCCTGGAGGCGTAGCTAGGTGGCCGTAGTCGTGCCGCGACGGCAGCGTACATCAGCGGTG
The DNA here is from genome assembly GCF_055883805.1 of Amblyomma maculatum. Taxonomy (NCBI): domain Eukaryota; kingdom Metazoa; phylum Arthropoda; class Arachnida; order Ixodida; family Ixodidae; genus Amblyomma; species Amblyomma maculatum. Next base: position 124,382,958 of record NC_139346.1, read on the forward strand.
CGACAGGAGTGGGGGCGCATGTCAATGGTGGAGCGACAGGGACGTCAGTGAATGCGAGGGGCTCCGCGGCCGGCGCGGTCTCAGGCATGGGCGCTGGCGGAGGGGCAGATGGAAGGGCCTCCGCCGCGCGGTCGGTGATGACTTGTCGAAGGGGCGCCAAATTGCGGGACAGCTCGCAGTTTGTTGGCAGCAAAGGTATTTGGCGAGCCACTTCCTCTCGGATGAAGTCTTTGAGGTGCTGCGCCAGTGAGGAGGTCTCAGATGCGGCGGAGAGGCCCGAAAGTGACTCTGCAGGAGCGGAAGGTTGTCGAGGGAGGATGCGCTGCTTGCGCAACTCATCGTAACTCTGGCAGAGGTTTATAACTTGAGCAACAGTAGTCAAACCCCGGGAGTTTAACATCTGAAAGGCGTCATGTTCGATGCCCTTCAGGATGTGCTTTATCTTCTGTGGCTCGGACATCTGAGCATCTACGCGACTGCACAGGTGGAGTACATCTTCAAAATAACTTGTAAATGTCTCTCCGAGCCGCTGTGTTTGATCCTTCAGACGTTGTTCGGCGCGGAGCTTTCGTACTGCTGGACGACCGAAGACGCTTGTAAGACTGGACTTGAATGAGTTCCAAGTCGTGATGTCGGCTTCGTGGTTACGATACCACAAGTTGGCAACGCCGGTCAAATAAAATATGACGTTTGTTAACTTCGTGGCGTCGTCCCACTTATTGTACGAACTATCTCGCTCGTACGAAGCAAGCCAGTCTTCGCAGTCAGTGTCGTCAGTCCCGGTGAAGAGCGCAGGGTCTCGCTGGCGTAAGGAGCCAGAGCAGACAATCGGCGGGGTCATCGGGTTGGCTCGGGGGTGTTCGTCGTTAGCCATACGAGTTACCAGGAGCGTGCGGGTGCGAAGCTCAAGCGTGAGACATGAATATCAGGCCGCACCTCCACCAAATGTAGAAGAAGGACGTTAAGGACGGCGTCGAGGTCGACGGGAAAGCAGGGCGATCAAGACCAACACGATCTGCGCGATTGCAATTCCACACCTTCGTCTTTCTCATCAGCGTCCAGCGAAACGGTCCATCTTGTTCTTCACACTAGTGTTAAAAAGCCCGGAATATCCCTTATACGTAGCATTCATTGATTACGAAAAAGCACTTGGCTCAATAGAAACATCGGTGGTTATGCATGAATTGTGAAATAAGGGCGTTGACGAGCCGTACGTGAGGGTGCTGGAAGATATATATAGGGGGTACACAGCAACTATAGTTCTGCATAAAGAAAGTGACAAAAATCCTATAAAGAAGTGTGTTACGCAAGCAGACACGATCTCCTCAATACTAGTCACAGCTTGCTTACAAGATGTATTCAGAGACTTGGAATGGTACCAGTTAGGGATAAGGGTGAATGGAGAATACCTGAGTAATATGCGATTTGCTGATGTCATTGCTTTGCTAAGTAACTCAGGGGATGAACTGTAAATAATGATTGATGACCTAGACAGGAAAAGTAGAAAGGTAGGCTTGAAATCAATGTGCGGAAGAATAAGGTAATGTTCAATAGCCTAGGGAAGGAAAAACAGTTTACGTCAGGTAGCGAAGCACTGGAAGTAGTAGGCGAATATGTCTAAGACAAGTAGTAACCGCAGATCCGGACCATGAAAGGGAAATAACAAGGAGAATAAGATTGGGATAGAGCGCATTTGGCAAGCACTCCCAGATTATGATAGCAGCTTACCGGTATCACTCAAGAAAAAAGTGCACAACAATTGCGTCTTACCTGTACTTACCTATGGAGCTGAAATGTGGAGGCGAACAAAAAGGGTTCTACTTACGTTGAGGACACCGCAGAAGGCTATGGAAAGAGAAATAGTAGGGATATTGTTTACGAGATAGGAAACGTGCAGACTGGGTCAGAGAAATAACTCAAGTCGCTGACTAGTAGAAATCAAGTAGAAGAAATGGGCATGGGCAGGGCATGTAGCGCGTAGAGAGGATGACCGATGGTCGCTTAGGGTAACAAACTGGCGTCTAAGGGAAGGAAAACATAGCAGAGGGCGGCTGAAAGTTAGATGGACGGATGAGGTTAAGAAGTTCGCAGGGGTGAAGTGGATGCTGCTAGCACAGTTCTGGGTTAATTGGAGGAATATGGGAGAGGCCTTCGCCATGCAGTGGATATTGTCAAGTTGTTGATGGTTATGATGATTACTGTGATCATTAATAGCAGGAACAAAGAATTTTTCTTCCTGCACTCAGCAATACTCCTACACCAAGGCCTGCTTGCGTGAAATCAGTATTCACTAACTAGTGCTTACAAAGGTCAGGTTCTTGCAGGACACGGGTATTTATCGTTGTTTTTCAGGATGATGAATGCATACTTTTGTAATTGTCTTCGATCAATAACATTGATGCGTCCTGTTTTGCTAAGAGCCATCAACTTCTTTACGACGAAAGCGTGAGCTTAATAAATATTTACAATAGGCTGCTATTCACAGACAACACGTAGAACACTTTAGTTGTCCGGACGTCAGCGAAAAAAATCTTTTGTGCTTTTTACGTAGGGGCACAACGAAACAGATTATGACTGACTCTCTCGCACATGCTCGGTTTTGTTGTGAAAACGTCGTCTGTTTTCTTCTTGCGGAAACGCCTTCCAGAGTTCGCTATCTTGTAAAATAACAATAAATGTTTTCGTCATCGAGCGCGGCTAGTTTTCTGCCCACAGAACCTATGGGGCGGAAAGCGTGTATTTGTGTTTGGTATTACTCTTTGCGACTGACCTTTTTTTGAGCTTTGCATGAGCGCTGTTCTCGTCACTTTCGCCTGGAGAGGTTGAAGCGGGATATTGTAGAACATGTACATGCCTAGTAAATGATCAATTAACTATATAATGGCCAATTGGCTATAAAGTGGTAAATTGCCTATAAATCGAATGTCGGGGGAATTCAGTTCCTTGAAGTCAGGTTTTCGTTCTCTACACATGAATCGTGCTGAATGCACCAGCCCAGGGGTAACAATGGCTCGTTGCCATTTAGATCCGCACATTCTACACTAGTGAGGAGAGCAATTGTGAATCTCTGCTTTCAATACGCTCTGGAAAAGTGTTGCCCAAAATTTATTATGTATAACATTAAGCAGCAAGAGGATAGGCTTAAAGTCGCAGAGTATTCAGGTAAGATATTGATCTTGGTGGCAGAAGGCATGCTCGAACATCTTTGCGCCATAAAAAACAGCAGCCAACCAGGATGTAGGTTGAAAAGAAAAAGAAAATGAAGTCGTGATTTCATACCTTCACAAAGTATCGCGTAATTTAAAACGAATCGCTGCATCGGTAAACACAAATATGGTCTTTTCCGCACCAGGCAAGTTGGCAAAATTGTTTAAAATAATAAGATTCCCAGAAAGGAACGCCAACGGTTTCAAAAAGAAACACAAAGCCCCGGCGGGCACATGCGAAAAAGCAGTTTTGTATTGTACTTCGCTAACATGCGGAAAGACAGACTTTTGTCAAATGAGATACATGTAAAATGATAGGATTCGTGATCACAAGAACAATTGTGGTTGGTCACGACGGTGAAACAGTCCCGTACAAATAGGAGCGGAAGTGCTGTACAGCGAAAACACAGCGAGACTTTCTTGCTCAGTAACCATGTAATTTATTTCGAACTATACTCAATGAGCGCTATATGCTATGACGTGTTGATCGCGGCCACTGCGATGTGTAAGTACAGCACCGAAACCGAAACCACCTGCGTCAGTGTGTACTTCAATTAGAGCTGATAGGCAGAAGTAGCGTAGGAATGGACCCGTGGTCAAAAATAATTTCAGGTGAAAGAAAGCTGCGTCACATCCGTTGGTAAATTGAATAGTGCCCCTTTATAAAGCAGACGCGTGAGTACATAAGCCATATCTTCAGACCTTGCTATAAAGTGCCGAAAGTACCAGCACAGCTTTAAAAAGCTGTACAGCTCCACAACTGATTCGAAGACTATACAAAGTTTAACAGCTTTAATTTTCTTGAGCACCGGTCGAACACCTTCTTTATCAACTGAGTAACCAAGAACGTGGTCATACATCCAACACATATTTTCGCCCAGGATGCCCGATCTGTAAAAACGAAGATGTCGAGGTCGACATCCACCACTTGCTACGGGACTTCCCACCACTCAAAGCAACACGAATCCGGCACCTGAGCATAGCTGGCCTTTCAGCAACCAATTCTGCCTCATATGTCACTTGGACGCAGGGACCCATCATCGCTCACTTCTGGACTTCATAAAATCACCCAACCTTTTTAAATTTATTCATCCTTCATCTCATACCTTACTGAGGCGCTGAGGCAATAAATATCAATTAAAAAAATTGTTTCATGTGGCCCAAAGTGACATTTCTTTACCCTCAGGGAACGTCCAGCTCATTCCATGCAAGCAATACGATTTTCATATTCCTTCTGTGCTCACTAAATGCTTTGCCAAAATTTAAAACTTCATCCACACACCATAATCGAATTTGCCAATTTAGTCCAAACAGGATCGCGTCAATGAACCGCTCGAATGTGACAGGCGAATTGCATAATATCAAAGGCATAAGGTTGAATTCATAAAAATAGCTTTTCGTTACGAATGCCATTTTTTATCGGCAGTGTGCATGAAGATTTGCCAGTAGCCGGATCTCGAGAGAATAGAAGAAAAGTATGAAGCTGAGTACAGTCAATTGCGGCATCTATACGGGAAAGCGGTAGACATCTTGCTTCGTCATTTTATTTAAGCGAAGGTAGTGAACACAAGAACTCCATGTGGCATCTTTCTTAAATGACAACTGGAACTGCCCAAGGACTAGAGGAGTCTCGATAAATTTCGCGCTTTAGCACCTCTTGAACTTGCTCATCTATTACCTTAAGTTCAGCTACTGAGACTTAATAGGGCTTCTGGCATATCGGAGGTGCTGACCAGGTGTTGATCGTGGCATGAATACGACTGCTAGGCAGCGGTATTGAGTAGTCCTTGGCAACGTCGAACACTGTCACGTGCTTCAGAAGCAGTTCCATCAGTATGCGACGTTAGGTTGTGGGAAGAGATGTATTATTCATAGCCCTAACTTATTTCCATACCTTGTTGCACATGCTGCTCAGTGACAGAGATGTTTACGCCATGATGGAACCTGGCACACCTTCCTCGAAATGGGCGACTTTTAGGCCCTGAGGAAACACAGCTGGCCCTTCAAATTTGTTGACTGTCTACCGCTCAAGCGGCCTTTGGTGACGGGAATGAGGAACGAGGCACGAGGATACTCTTAGAGCAGGCGAGTGTTGTAGGCTCTGCTACAGCTTCAAACGATTCGCAGTGATTGCGAATAGGAAAAGCCCCCATGATTGCTGCAGAAAAAGCTGGTAGAATTGTTTCTTCTCAAACCGCAAATTCTCCAAAATCAGGTCGAGCCATCCACAAGAGCCGAAAATGGAAAACAATTCTAAGTGTAAGAATGGGGGGTTTATTCAGCGGATCAACATGACTTGATCAGTAGGACTGAGCAGATCAGCTTCGAACACAGCGGCAGCGAACACAGGCAGATCCAGCGCGCGCAGCGATCACGATGCCACTGACTGGCATGTTCCTTGTGCACTTCTTCCTCTTCACAATTACCCGCGGGACGAAGAGGAGACATCCTGGCGACTTACGGCGTGAGCAAGACGGCAGGGTCGTAATAGGGTTTGAGGCGCTGGACGTGAAAAATCTCGCGTCCGCGCCGGCGTAGATCATGGGACGGCGTAACAGGTTCCACCACATAATTAACCGGAGAGGTGCGCTCCAGAACGCGGTATGGGCCATGATATTTAGCAAGAAATTTTGAAGACAGTCCAGGGGCATTGGAAGGTATCCATAGCCACACAAAAGCGCCAGACGAGAAGTGCGGTGTCGAGTGTTGACTGTCATGGTTGGATTTATGGCGGTACTGGGTGTTAGCCGTGAATGCGCGGGCGATTTGCCGACAGTCTTCCGCATGCTGGGCTGCTTGAGACGCAGGTGTATACTTTGATATGTCTGGCTGATACGGGAGTATGGTGTCGATTGTTGCAGAGGGGTGACGGCCGTAGAGGAGAAAAGAAGGAGAGAAGCCAGTAGTAGACTGCGTTGCGGTATTGTATGCGTACGTGACATACGGAAGGACGAGGTCCCAGTTTGAGTGGTTGGAGGAGACGTACATAGAGAGCATGTCGCCAAGGGTACGATTGAAACGCTCAGTGAGGCCATTAGTCTGGGGATGATAGGCGGAGGCTGTTCTATGAATAATGTTGCACTTGGTGAGCAAGGCTTTTACAACATCACTCAAGAAAACGCGTCCTCTCTCGCTGAGCAGCTCTCGAGGTGCGCCATAGCGAAGAACAAATCGCTGCAAAATGAAGGAAGCTACTTCTGACGCTGTGGCAGATAGAAGTGCGGCGGTTTCCGCATACCTCGTCAGATGATCAACGGCTACGATAGCCCAGCGGTTGCCGGCCGCAGTGTAGGGAAGTGGCCCGTACAAATCAATGCCGACGCGGTCGAAAGGACGTGGTGGGCTGGGTAACGGCAGCAACTCCCCAGCAGAACGTTGAGGAGATGGCTTGCGACGTTGACAGGTGAGGCATGAGGGAACGTACTTGAGTACAAAGGTGTACATACCCCGCCAGTAGTAACGCAGCCGGAGACGAGTATGTCTTGAAGACGCCAGCGTGACCGGATTGTGGGTCAGCGTGGAAATAGTCACAAATTTGCGAACGTAGCTGCCGGGGAATAACTAGCAACCACTTGCGGCCATCTGCGCAGTAGTTGCGGCGGCAGAGGAGGTTATCAAGAATTGCAAAGTGGGAAGCATGGCGGCGGAGAGCACGTGATGGAGAAGCAGCTGTAGGATTGGAGATAAAATCGAGGATAGAGTTTATCCAAGGATCTTGCCGCTGCGCTGACGGCATGTCATTGATGTGAAGCGATGGCGGGGAATCGTCGGAAGGGGAAAGGCTCGCGACCTCAGCTGTAAGGGGGCAGCTGGAAAGTGCATCGGAATCGTGATGTTTGCGGCCAGAGCGGTAAACAACGCGGACATCATATTCCTGAAGGCGAAGAGCCCATCTTGCCAGTCTGCCGGACGGGTCTTTCAGTGAGGAAAGCCAGCAAAGCGCATGGTGGTCCGTCACTACGTCAAAAGGGCGACCATAGAGGTAAGGGCGGAATTTAGTAAGAGCCCAAATAATCGCTAAGCATTCTTTTTCAGTGACAGAGTAATTGGATTCAGCCTTCGTTAGTGTACGGCTAGCATAGGCGACCACGTATTCAGTATAACCTGCTTTGCGCTGAGCGAGCACAGCGCCGAGACCAATACCACTGGCGTCTGTGTGGACCTCAGTAGGCGCTGTGGGATCGAAGTTACGTAGGACAGTCGGTGCCGTGAGGATATGTCGTAAAGCATTGAAGGCATCGTCGCACGCTGGTGACCACGACGAAAGGTCGGAACTTCCGGACAGAAGTTCTGTCAAGGGAGCAGCAATGGAGGCAAAATTCTTAATAAAGCGGCGAAAGTAAGAGCACAGCCCGAGGAAGCTACGTAGATATTTGATGGAAGTCGGTTTGGGAAAGGCTGTCACGGCACGAAGTTTGGCAGGGTCTGGAGATACACCTTCTTTGGAAACAACGTGGCCGAGAATGTTGAGCTGGCGGGCGGCAAAACGACATTTTTTTTTCAAATTCAGCTGCAGTCCGGCATCAGATAGGCAGGTCAAAACGTGCTTCAGACGGTAGAGGTGTGTGTCAAAGTCACGAGAAAAGACGACAATGTCATCGAGGTAGCAGAGGCATGTCTTCCACGTTAGGCCACGCAAAATGGTGTCCATCATCCGCTCAAATGTTGCCGGAGCATTACAAAGGCCAAACGGCATAACTGTGAATTCGTACAAGCCGTCGGGAGTTACAAAGGCAGTTTTCGGGCGATCAGCCGCTTCCAAGGCGACTTGCCAGTACCCGGAACGTAAATCTAGGGAAGAAAAGAGTTCGGCGCCTTGCAAACAATCGAGAGCGTCGTCGATGCGTGGTAGATGATAGACGTCCTTTCGCGTGATATTAAGGCGGCGATAATCGACGCAGAAGCGGATAGAACCATCTTTCTTTTTTTCAAGGACAACAGGTGAGGCCCAAGGGCTGCTTGAGGGTTGAATCACGCCATTCTGGATCACTAGGTCGACTTGCTCTTCTATAGCCTGGCGTTCGGTTGCAGACACACGATAGGGGCGCTGTCGTAGTGGTGCGTGGGTGCCGGTGTCGATGCGATGAGTGACTGTAGAAGTTTGACCCAAAGAACTTTGATGAGAGTCGAAGGAGGAGCGAAAGTGATGTAGTAGGTTCAAAAGCTGAGTGCGCTGCTCTGCAGGAAGATCGGCATCGATGGAACGGAGGAACAAATCTGTAGAGGGGGGAGCGGGCGCAATTGAAGGGGGGCTGAGCGCAGTCACGGCACAGTGCGGCGCGTCGTCAGGTTCCTCAGAGATCAGAAGAGATGCGATTGGCTGGATACTTCCGGGGCATACGCCATGGCGCAAAGCAGTAGGGGAGTTAAATGGGTTAGAGACCAATAACATGGAAAAGCCAGCGGAAATAGCGAGCACTGCGTAGGGCAATGGAAGGCACTTGCGGCGCAGGAAAGTATGGGCTGGTGTGAAGAGAACGGTGTCATCGCTAATAGATGCAGAAGCGACACGAACAAGCACTGAAGAGCAGGGAGGAAGGTCGATATCTTCTGCGACGAGGGCTTTAGCACCGGAATTTGACTGATCAGCGTCTGGTAAGGCATCGGGCATAGTCGAGAACCCCACTTCAGCTCGAGCACAATCGATAATAGCAGCATGACGCGACAGGAAATCCCACCCTAAAATTACAGCGTGCGAGCACCTTGGCAGCACGACGAACTCAATCGTGTAAAGGGAATTTTGGATAACTCCTCGAGCGGTGCACGCTGCTAAAGGCTTGATATGCTGAGCGCTGGCCGTTCGCAACGAAAGTCCCGCAATTGGCGTCTTCACTTTCTTTAAAGTGATACATAGTTTTGCGTCCATTACCGAAGTCGCAGCACCAGTGTCAATTAGAGCCATGACAGCAACACCTTCGACGAAAACTTCAATTAGGTTTGTAGGCGACAGATGAGGACTTGGGACGTTCGACTGGGCCGCAGTTCTCGCCTCAGGAACTGCGGCCTCTAGTTTTCCTCATGTGAAGCGTTCTGTCGACGTCGCATCGGAGAGATAGAGCGGCGTCGCGGCGACGGTGAACGGCGGTCGGACACGGCTGAGCGGTCTGGGGAGAACTGAGGGCGGGCTGGAGGCTCAGTAGGCGCGGAATACTGAGGCGTCGGAGACCAGTATGCAGAACCATGAGTAGGTGGTGCCGACACCGGGAGACGGTTGCGGCAGTAACGAGAAATGTGTCCAGCAAGCCCGCAAGTGTAACAGATTGGCCGGTTATCCGTCGTGCGCCAGGAATTACGTGGTCTTGGAGCCGGTCGCATAAACTGCTCAGGTTCTCGCGCAGGCGCAGGAGGCGGCTGAACGTAGGCTGGTGGCGGTGGAGCATATGTAGGTGGCTGTCGGGCCGCAACAGCCGCATATGTTAACGGCGCTGTAACAGGCATGGGTTGAGGGGCTGGAGGAAGAGATTCAGCTACCTGTTCTTGAATAATGTGGCGCAAACTGGGAGCTAGGTGTGAGGAAGGTTCTCGATGGCAGGATATAAGTGAGAGCTGTCGAGCAACTTCTTCCCGAATGAAGCTCTTAATTTGTGGTAGGAGCGCAGAATGTTCACCTGCATCTGTCAGGCCAGCAAGGGACTCAGAGTGCATGGTGTTCGCGTGAGTTATGGCGCTTTGTTTCCGAAATTCATCATAACTTTGACACAGTGTGACCACTTGTGCGACGGTGCGGATATCTCGAGCCGACAGCATCCGAAAGGCATCGTCATCGGTGCCTTGCAGAATGTGCTTGATCTTCTCGGCCTCTGACATGTGTGGGTTAACGCGCTTGCACAGGTCGACGACGTCTTCGATATAGCTCGTGAAATTTTTGCAAACTTGCTGAGACCGCGTACGCAAGCGCTGTTCAGCGCGGAGTTTCCTCACAGCTGGTCGGCCGAAAGCTTCAGAGAAGCTGGCTTTAAATGCGGACCATGATGGAATGTCCGCTTCATGGTTTTGAAACCATAGGTTTGCTACGCCGGTGAGATAGAAAATGACGTTGCTTAACGTTGTTTCCGCGTTCCATTTGTTGTAAACGCTCACTCGTTCATAGGATGTGAGCCAGTCCTCGACATCGGGGTCGTCAGTGCCGCTGAAGATGGCGTGGTCTCGCTGGCGGAGGGAGCCGGAACCGATGATGGCCGAGCCAACTTGTACGGCTTGGTGGTTGACGTCCTCAGGCATCGGAGGAGGTGGTAATGTACGGCTGCGGAGTTCCAGGGCGAGAGGATAGATCTTGACCGGCAGCTCCACCAAATGTAAGAATGGGGGGTTTATTCAGCGGATCAACAGGACTTGATCAGTAGGACTGAGCAGATCAGCTTCGAACACAGCGGCAGCGAACACAGGCAGATCCAGCACGCGCAGCGATCACGATGCCACTGACTGGCATGTTCCTTGTGCACTTCTTCCTCTTCACACTAAGCAATTTCGTCTGTACGACCGTTCAAAGTTTACAAGACTTGCAGAAAATCAATGTGAAGAATAACATCATACGTTTACTGAGGCAGCACTGCGAATTCTGTTCAAAACTTTAGACCACCAATAATAATATCTGAAGCACACATAGCATGTGGAACCAACGGTTCACCACTGGCATCCCGGAATAACACTGCACAGACACCACTAAAGATTTCTTTTCTAATTAACGGTTCTTAAACTCACTCATAGTTACAGTATCCTCAAAAGCCATAATTTTCAGACCATCAATAAACACTTCCAATTTGTGCTTAAGCATAATCACGGTCAGAGGTTTGAACGTTATTGGCTCCTCGATGGCATAAACCCTATTGGCCGCGCCTTCTACTTTCCCACAGGCGGAGAAGAACGACGTCGAGGGGAAAATGACCACTGCTGGCGCTGCGGTGACTGCGTCAGACTGCAATCAGGGGCAGGGGATGAACTCTGCAAAGGATTCGAATGGTGTGTGTCCCAAACGGACATAGTAAGGATCGTTGCGGTTCAATGTGCAGACGTCCGTGAATGTTCCCCTGGGGTCGGTAGTTTTGAGTAGTTGGGAAACGGAGGCGGCAGTATCTATTGATATGCCGTGCATTGCTATACCTGCAACACAGGTTGAGGGCGCCATCAATCAGCATAAGAGCCTTGACTAAGAATGTCGCGACTTTGCTTTTAGCCAGGCTCTCGCTGCTGATTAACCACGTCTCCAGGGTAGGCCGGCCTCGTTTCCGTCGTCTGGGGGCATAAAGTTGAGCAGAGTTGCTTCTATCACCCATATATGCAAAGTGCCGCTGGGTTGGACCCGTGGAGTGGACTGGTCGGTGACATCTGCCACCGGTACATAGCCTTGCCGTATATATTCTTAATGGGAGGAGGTGTCTCTGGATCTTGACAATTCTTCGCACACAATATCTCGTATCATATCAGCCATATAAAGTGAAGGACATATAACACTGGCTACAGAGGTGACTTTGGCCAACCATCCGAATTTAGAGGGCTTTGACGCAACTGCACAGCTTCACATTTTTTATAATGTTTTATAACCTCAGCGGCGGTGCTGAGGCGTTTTTTGTTAATCAGGAAATTTTAAACGTCTCCACCAATTCATCTCAGGAGAGGGCCCCCTTTGTTTTTCTCAAGCATGCTGAGGTTACCTAGCTTGCATATCTTTAAGATAGCTTCGAAGTACGCAGAGCAAGTGTCTCCTTATACTTTCTCCCTTTTTTTCAGATTGGTTCCCAAAATTGTTTGAACCCGCTTGTAAATGTAGACCATGTTCTTAGTGAATCGCCATGATTATCGAAGCGGTCGAACTAAGTTGCGGAAAGAAAGAACACCACGTTAGCCACCTTAGTAGCAGCGTTCCAGCGATTATACTTGCTCCGTCGTAGTGCTTCAGCCAGTCGTCTACGTCCACCTCAGGTTTTCCAGTGAATGTCCGCGGGTCTCAATAATGTGGGAAGTTGTCACCGTGGATGGTCCTGGTTGCTCAGTACTCTCGTCTTTAGCCATGTCTGATGGTATTGGTAGTTGGCCAGCGAGTTTACGGCTGCTTCGATAGATAGAACGCTCTGTGTTTGAAACCCGAGCACCTCTCACAATACTGTTACGTGCTTAGTACTCACGGGGGGAGGTTTACACAGTGATTAGCCGAAGCAGGATCGCGGCGAAGCCTAGAAACGTCCTTGCTCCCTCTCTCTTCTTTTTTCCTCTACAGATCTGTCTAAACGTTCGTCTTGTGCGGTCGACGTGCGAAGGCGCTGACAATATAAAGGGGTCCAAGGTAACATTATCCAAGGGTTAAAAATAAAATATTTGAGTTATGCCAGCCAACATTTACATACTATTGTTAGCCATCTGCCGTACAACAAGAGTTTGGTTATTTTACAATTAACTGACTAATAATTAAGACAATTTTCTAATTTACTAAGTATTACCGTTAGACAATAAATGTACTTGCACAGTGAGAGCCCACCTTCTTAATCAAACATTAAAATTACTGACGATCAAAAAAGCAGCACGTTTGTCATTTTTCCAAGCTTTAAAGAAAGCCCGCTAAACACAAAAACATCGCGTGATTAGCGCATTCGTATACGAAGATTGTAGTGCTCTCAATGGTGGTTTGAGTAAACGAAATTAGCTGCGGCCTTGACTCGACAGCCCAGCCCCAGCAGTAGCCAGATATGTTGGCGATGGCAGCAGCCAGCGAGGTGAGCTCGCTGTGACTTGCACCGTCACGTGAGCCGACTGCCTGAAGGTCACGAAGTAACCACCGCAGACATATCGATCTGTCGCTGCAACGGGGTCATGGAGCCAAGGCCGCAGATGATTTCATTCGCGGAAACCCAGGTAGAGGGAAGCACAATCGGGGCTGACGAATGCGCCGGTCACGTGATATTTTATACAACAGCCAAAGCAAGCCCTCGAGTGGCCGTATCTACGTTGTGAAGAGGCTACGGTCTCCGCATAAGAAATCAACATGCCATGTAATTTGAATTCACGTTACCTCTATGCAACGGGCAGGAGCTGCCAACTCGGGTCGCTCCTTTCATATTGGAGGGTGATATCAAAATCAGTCTTCCAGAACCTATTGCATTCTCGCTACCCCGACGACACGCATGCACGTCAATACGACTTGGTTGAAGCGTGACTTTGTAAGCGGGCTGGTAGCTTACGCTATTGTGTCACCCCCTTACAGAATAAGCTTAAGTGTCTCCAATAGTGCTACACCATACACTGGTAGGGCGTGATTGGGAAATAATGTAGCAGGCAAAACAAGCTTCCGCCGTTTCTACTGCCGCTCAACTATTGTTAACTAGAGCTAAACTACAACTTATTTTTTTTTTAGTTTTGGGGCTTTCTTTAGAGCTTCGAAAAGCGAAACGCGTGAGGCTTTATCGTAAATAAATGGAATGGACGTTTTAGAAAGCACTCTCCACCTTTGCATTTTATTGTCCAAATTCGAAATTAATTAAATTAGAAAAAAATTATCCTAATTGGTAATAAGAAGTTTGTGAATTAACAATGCCTCTGGGGCGGCAGCTTACTGGCAGCTGTTACATGTGGTTTTGCTTGCCTACCTCGAATGTTTCATTTAGTTAATCATTGGCTAAATTTAGCTTGGACACCCTTTATATATATGATTCTACATTTTAGAAGGATGCTCCACCGTTCGAAATTGTTATAATAAATAGATAATCGGGAAAGTTTTGTGACATCCTGTTATCCTGTTATATATATATGTATATATTGTGAGCCTTCTGTGGACCTTCTTTCATTTGTACATGCCATGATCTTCTTCTTTCATTTGTACATAACATCATCATCGTCCCGCGGCGCCGGCTCCGGCGCGTGCCTGTGTTCGTGATCGGATTAAAACGCTAGACAAGTCTTCGCTGTCCTTGCCGTCACGACCTCGCCGTCTCGACCTAGCCTTCTTTTACAATATATATATATATATATATATATATATATATATATATTTCAGAAGTTAACATGTTATTTTCTGTTTTTTTTATCCGCATATTGGAACCTATTATGCGAGTGCAGGGTTCTCAACTGTCGCCACCGGTAGTTTTTCTAGACGATCGCTGGTGACAAGTTCGCGCCGAGGTAATATAGCCGCATAAAGTGTAACATTTACTGGCTCGGTAAAAGGGAGATGGAGGGGGAACCACTTTAATACTGCATTGTAGTGTATATGTAGTGTCCTGACTCCCTCAATAAGGTCGGTGTTCGTTCACATTCCGTTAGAAAAGCATGCTGCTTGGATCAATTTGCTCGGCACCACTTTAGGGCCATATTCTCAGGAGGGGGTATGTGCTCTGAGTAATTAGTGCCGGTTTGCTCAAGGTCAACGCAAAGGTGGTTCATTCAGGTTGAGCGGATATCAGTTTTCTCACTCTATACTTGCGGAGTTCCAGCTTCTTCAGCACATTTTTGTGTTATTTCTTCTTGACTAGCGCCAAAGTGGCACTTTTATCATTATTTCCGGTATTGACTGCACCGCAGGCACGCGTAATAATGACGAGCTCGTTAGAACATTCGGGCAGTGAGCAGAAAACCGTGTGACTAGGACTCATTTGTATAGCACAATATATATTTCTTGCTCTCTTGCCCCTGATGATTGCGAAAATATTTGCACGTGCCCTCCACGGTGTTTCTGGCGCCAAGATGTCCGCAAACCGAGTGTCCACGCAGATAATTTCATTGGGCCAGTGATCCTTGAGTAAGGCCATTGGCTCTCAAATGTGCCTTTAATAAACTACGTGGAGAGGGACGGGCCAAGAAATGTCCTCTTGAAAACCCTATGCTCACACTCTAACGGTTACTAATGACAGCCCGTGACCAATATTTATCTTGTGACATTGTCATGAGTACAGTTTCCAGAGATCTATCGACATATATTACAGGGCCAACTGGCATCGCCTATGAACGGGACGTCTTGAGGAGTTTATGTATGACAAAAACTGCTTTGTTCTTTAATTGGTGAGGTTTGTCGTAAACGTACCCATTAATCAGGCGCTATTTCCTTTGGCAAGACTATGCAGAAAACTACACGTAGAGGACATTCTGCAGTGTGCACTGCATTTGTGGAAAAAGAAGGCGACAGAGCCTAGTAACGTGCCGGTAAATATACCAATGGCAAAACGTATCGGTAGCACGTGGGAGCTGCCCTCTGCACCTGGCGCCTAGCCCAGTGTCCTCCAGGACCCCTGCTGTTAGAAATAAAGTTTTACCAAACCAAACCAATCGGTAGCTTTTTTTAGGCTAATTCAGAACAGGCCGGAGCGGTTAGTGGAATTTCTTGTAAAGAGTAGCAAAAACAGGTTGCCTAATATGGTAACGCCAATTTTTATCTTTGTTGTAGTTGTTTGCAAGGTATTCTAGTTTATATTGTTACGGGGATGTACTTAATGTGTCGGCACAGCGATGGGCTGAACTCGACGCTAAGACTTCGGTAGCCGTGCAGAATCCACTCTCTCAGCGCCGTCCTCTTTCTCAACGCTTCGTCATGCCCGCGTTCCTCGATCGTCGTCTTTGTCAGTGAGCACATCACTCTGGTTCCGCGTTTCCCGGTAACAATATATTTGGAGATATTTAGGAGTACTTCAGGTGACAATGATTAAGCCTTTGACTCTCCATGCGCCAAATAGCTTTTAATAATCGCAAGGTTTTCGTTTATCTGCTGCGTTGGCATTATGAACTATTATGCGGGCTAACTTCTTAAGAAAGGAACGCATACGTAAAAGAACAAAAATATATGTCGCATAGAATCTCACAAGCTGTGGTGCAGTGGTTAAGATGTCCCAATACTCTGCCGGAGTACCCGGGTTCGAACCCCACCGCCAGCGGCTGCTATTTGATGAAACCGAAACAAACAGGCGTACGTGTGGTTGGCGATTTCAGAGCACGTTAAAGATGCCCAGGGGGTAGAAATTGCTTCCTGCCCTCCCCCCCCCCCCCTGCGGCTATTCTCAAGACTCACTCCCAACTGCTTCTCTTCGCTTACGGTGCGGTTCAGGTGTCGACAGAAGCAAGCCTGAGATATTGGGCTTTTCTTTTCCTGTGAGCAAATTATTATCATTACTATATCAAATAAATAAAATAAAAAGAGTTCGAAAATGCACATGTATGTGCTAAAATAAAATAGGAGGTAATACGTTGATCCTAGTTGTAAAGAATAGAGTGATATATTTACCTGTTACTGTAAAACCAATAAGAAGGAAATGGTTCCTGTTGAGGAAGTTTTCTGAAAGATAGGCGCTTTTGCCTGCAACAGGAAAATGTTTCCCTGAGTTCCTAATGTTTAAGTTTTATAATTTTATTTTTTATTATAGATGTGTATGCGTTCTTTGGGTGTTGTGCTTTATTTTCCATCGCGCATGTATTTTTCTTATTTGTTATGTTTACGTTTCTTGTGGGAGTAAAGAAAAAGTTGAAATCAGCGCCGTGTTTTCAATGTACAGTCGTGAGCAAAATTGGTATACAACACTCAGCCGGTACCGGAGCTCAAGAAATTCCATACCAACTTCATATAGCCTTAGCTATCTAATATCGATACAATAGGGGCGGTGCCCTATTTTATCCACATGCATGTGTCACCGTAGCTGTGCCTTACGCTGTCGCTAGATGGCATTTCAACGCAATTTTCTCGAGCTATGTCACTGGCTGAGTGTTTTATACCACTTTTTCGCACCACTGTATGTCCTTCGTTTGTTTTGCTGTTATTCCTTCCGCCATAGTCTAGGGAGGTGATTGTAGCAATATCACCTTAGCTCCACTGTTCACTTCGATGCTAAACTCTTTGACATGTAGAGCGTCATCTAACTTTAAATCTTTAATAAACGGATTCAATACTTCTTTGTTTTCAAAGTAAACTGATTTCATTGCTTTAGAAATAGTGAAGACATAAAAGGAATCGAACTTAAAACTGATATTTACAATGACAAAGTGATGATCCTACCCTTATTGCTTCCAATATCAGATCGGATTCGACATTGCGCTGAACACAGTGAACGTGACGGTGTAGGTCATTCAAGGCCTCTTTAAGCTTAGGACTGCTGGTCAGCGTGGAGCAGTGTTTTCTTTTTTTTTTTTTTGCAGAAGTGCGCACGTTATTCGGACATGCACAAAGAGTACATCTTATCTATATCGTAAAAAAAATGGGCCTAAAATATTGCTAAAATTGCTGTCATTACAATGTTCAAGACAATAAAAAATTTGAAAATAGTGCGATAAGCGATTCAACACCATGATCCGCACATGACCTGACTGAGCTATACGGGTTAGGCGATTTATCAGCCATCCAGCACGTGTGGACAGCTGGTATCGTGAAGGCGATCGGAGAATACGCAGGAAAACCCCGTGGCGGAGAATCACTTTAGTAGACCATAGATTGCACCATGCTATAACTATATATTATAGCGTAGTTTTAAAGCAGCGTGTAGACTGCATTTAAAACATGTAATATGAGGAAACGAATCTTATGTAGTGTTGCTAGAAATTATAAAGCCTAATAAATGATACCTTATCGAGAAAACCATCATATATTTTACGACGATTTCTGTGAACTTACTTAGAAAGATGGTACCTCTTTTTACGCGAAGGGGTTGTTACCCCCATGACGCACAAAAAAAAGTAACCTCAGTCGGCAATGGCGGTGTCGGCATCATCGGGGGCGATTACATCCTTACAGCCTTGAAAAACTATCAGTATGCCTCTGTGCTACCGAGGAGAAGGTGACAGGGCTGGGAAGTAATAGGTGGAAGGGGCAGTTGCGCACCGGCGTTAATTTCTCCTCCCCTTGTGAAAATCTCCGAAAGCACATCTAGCCGGCGGGTTGTGTGTAGTCAATAGATGGCATAGCATTCCAAAGCTGGACAGAGCTGCCACTTGAGAAGCTGCTTTCATATTTGAAGGTGACATAGGAATCGAACATATGGGGCCTTTTTCCAGTCCCCAGTTGCAGGTGAGCCGCTTTGAAATGTTCAAGTATGCCTCCAAGGTCTTACAAGAATGTGCTTACTTCTGTGACAGTAAAGCTACAATGACGCCGTTGAGCCCGAAAGATTGGCCGGAAAGAAATTTCTGAGGCTACAGTAAATCCTATGCGATCTAGATCACTGAAAACGAAGTTGCCATCACACTGGAATTAATTCAGAAACTAGGCCCCAATGATTTTGCTATTTGTTTACATGGGGGATAAAATTATCATATCTCTTTTCGTACAAACGAATTGCTTTCACAGACATTACGCTAGAATCTGATTGATCGTCAATTATTTTTCTTCTGGTGGCTTCATTTACTTTGTGATACCACCTTAAATTCACACGCTGCTTATATGGTTGAAAAATAAAGGTCTGATCATATTTTCCATGCCGTACGTCATCGTCAACCTTTTTTATTACCACATCTGTGAGTTTTCCAGCACAACAACTGAAATGCCATAGGTACGCAGACGCAACATATAAACATGTTCCAGAGCATCTGTGATATGGTGCTTTGTACCTCGAAAACAGTTATGAATCCTGTGTTCTTTCTTCTTTTCACGCCTGCGTTTGCTACAACGTATGTAAAATTCATGTTCCTAATTCTCTGCTCATTTAGTTTTGAAAATGTTTCCATGGTACTGTGCGTGTTTCGCACTGCCACTCCCGATGTCGCCAACGTTCACTCGACCTTTTTGTCATTATTTGCGTGAGGTAATGAGGACTTCACAGAGAAAAACATTGATGAGAAGAGGTTGAATTCAGTTTTTACTTCTTTCGTTTATATCTGCAAGGCCAAAAACTGTTAGTGCTTTTGGATTTTCCTAAATTGTAGAGAGATTTTCTTTCAATGTGTCGGCCCGATTGGATAGAGTAGGCTTCCAGGAATTCAGTCTAATAATTTAATACGGCATACATAGTGCCATTTGGTGCTCATTTTATATATATAGATTAGTCCTGCTATAGGCTTTTACGTGCACTAATATGCGACTTGATAGAGAGTATCAGGTTTACTTAAATATGACTGTTCTGCAACAGACTATATAGAGGATCCTTTTTGCCTGCATCGCAACTCGGCCTCTGTTAATTTAGACTCACAAAACATGTTTCCTGAATGGACTTCCTTCCTAACCCAGGTGCCCTTCAAATAAAGTAAATTCATTATTTCTTTTAATATACTACTAAAATGATACGTGAACTTTGCAGAAAAGGCAGACAATCGATAATTGCAAAATTTGAAACTACAGAAAGACCACTAGCTAGCTAACTTCGTTTAGAAGTACCCAAACACTTTCCTTGTACTTAGAGCATTAGGGACAGCGAAATTTGAAGGCTTGTAAGGGGCATTTTCTCTAGAGTTTAATAGGACGGATCATGTGTGCACAATTCATGCCACTGATGTGTTTGTAATAAGAATGCTTTCTTGAATTTAAGAGTGAGCGACTTCGATCTCAAGAAGTGGCCCTTATCATACATTCATCACTCTTCTTGCCTTCAATATGTAAGTATGCAAGCTTTAACTAGTTAATTAGTAGATATGATCAGTGACAGTCTATAACCGTACTAAGAGACCGATTGCTCACTTGTGTGTCATGGCGCTGCATGCTAAATTCATTTTATATAAAATATAACTCGACGGACGTAGCTAATTAGCTCTATTGGGCACAGCGGCTTAAAAAATAAAGGTGGTGTCAAGCTCTAGGCAGCCAGACTATCGCACAATAACTAATCTGCGCCACGCCTGTTCAGTTTGTCACGCCGCCTGGTGGATGTGGCAGCCGCTACTAATCGTGAACCTCTTCCTGATGGCATATGTGTATGGCGTATTAAGCGAAGCTAAATGAGTAGCAGCGCAAATGAATATTTATGAAGCACCGACGTTCAGCGCGGAAAGAGGAGGATATGATGGTTGTCGCAGGGACGCACCTGTAGATGATTGTTAGCCCGGTAACCAAGCTAGAACCCAGCAGCAGGTTGTGATTATGATAGGGAGCTTCACCAAAATGATTGCGGTGAAAGGAGATGAAGTGCAGTGGCGAGGATGAATGTGACATGGCTCGTACGCGGCCGCTTCTGCGAACGTCACAGCCCCAGCAGCGGCGTCCTTTAGCTGCCTATTCAAGAAACCAGATGCTGAAAAAAGCGGTTGTCGATAGGAGGAAACAGCCATTTTATGAAATAGGAAAGTGTATTCCCCCCTTATTGTGCTGAACATCTTAATTTCAGTCGCTCAATCGTATACAAACAGTGGTAATTACTGTTTGGTCGGACGCTGAGACGCTAGTGATTTCGAAAACTACTGTGTTCACGCAGGAGCCATGGGCTTCCGATCAGCTCCGGCGGTCACATAATCGGCGCTCAGCAAGGCGAAGATGCATTTTATAATTAAAGAATACTTAATAATATATTTAAAGAATATTTAAAGAATTTAACCATAGACCGATGTAACATTTATCAAGTCAGTTTTTTTTCTAAGAAATTGGTATGCTTCTTTGTTATATAAAACAAATTTAAAGGCATCTGAATAAAATCTAAAAAGCGTTTTTTTTAATGAAGTATTCGCAAACACATTCGCAAAGCACAAAGGGTAGATGCTTGAGATTGTTGGTACATGCTTCAAAGGAACAAAATGTAGCGCACCAAGACAAGGACGGAGAAAGAAGACACCCCACAGCGCTAACTTCAAACTAATATTTATTCAAGAACGGAATGATGGTTTATACCACCGCATATCATATGCACCTAAAGAACATGCACTAGTAATACGTATCAGCCAGATGGGCTATATCCTTTGGCAACAACCCGTATAAGCAGCCCTGCAGTCACATTGTTTTCAATGGAGATCGCGCATCTGGCTGATACGTTTTACTAGTGCATGTTCTTTGATATGCGGTGGTATAAAAACCATCCTTCCTTTTTTCAATAAATATGAGTTTGAAGTTAGCGCTGTGTGTGTCTTCTTTCTCCGTGCTTGTCTTGGTGCGCTACATTTTGTTGCCCTCGAACATTCTTTCAAGTGCGCGTTTCCATCTTGTTCAATTGTAGTGTGATATCGCTTCTAATCGATATGTTCCTCACTCGATGATTGCTGCTGTAATAATTATTGATAGTTGAATAAAAAAGAAGTCTGAATCAGCATCATGCCTAATATTAATCTCGAATTGTAAGAGAAAAATTCACCTCTTCGACCTTCTAGAAATCCGTTAGACGTCAGAGTCATACAAAAGTTCTAACTTTAATGCAGAAATACTTTCAAGCAATCTTTGTGCAAAAGAACGATTCCATGCATTAGGAATCAACCTCATGCGGCGCGCATTTGGGAAAAGCTAAATTATTTCTTGTCTACTAACTCACGCGCAGTAGATATGGTTATTGTCCCTCGCATTAAAATTTTAAAGCAAGAGCTTGCACAGAGCGTTATACGTACTAGTCTGAACTGTAGCCTCATGTCACATTTTCATAGGGAGTCGTGATTCTGAGAGAACAGTAATGAGAATAATGGCCCTAAAAAGTACGAGCCCCGTAATCTTCCCGCAAAGAAATTATTACGCAGTTAATTGAGTACAAACAGTAAAAAAAAACATATTTACATGCAGGAGTCTGATACTAAACCAATTTTAATATCCTATATACGAGTGTATGGACTGCAGTGAAGGGGCAGTATTGTCGAGCTAAACAAAAATACGTGTTTTTAATTTTTTCTGTTATAACGTTTTAATTGATGGAATCATAAACATGATTTCTATGGAATTGTTGAGAATTGAAGGTGATCATAAGATCGTGTTCCTTAGTTCCGTTTGCGTTAATCATTCGATGTTCAGGAAAGTTTTAACATTGTCCCATCTTTTTCATGCAAAAATAAAAATTCAGAACACTCAGCATTTGCCTCGTGAGTAAATTTTCATGTCTAGAGTTTTCATTTGCAGTGTTTACTGGACGGACGTCAACCTTGCACTGGCGGCTGCTTCTGCATGCCCAGGCCCGACTATAATAACGGACTATTTGGGGTTTGCTTCAATCCTAGAGTGCCTATTCCGGGTCATTACTTAAACCTTTCTTGCACGCATGGATACGACACAGCGCTACAACGGCCGCATCTCGTCGGTGATCAGACAATCGCGAAATAAAAACCATTGTTTAATAAATTTTGACATTTTATGACTTCTTCCTGAATTACCACTTCCAATTCAAAATATGCTTCTATCGCCGTGACCGCCTTTTCACTGATTGGCAACATTGTACAAAACGTTTAAAAGCGCTTCTTAGTGATGGAAAAAGTGTGTTTCCTGCAGGATTTTTACGGATGATGTAAATATATTTTTCGAATTGAGTGGTAACTAAAGGGGAGAAACTGACAGCCCAAATTATTGTGTTGCAAGTTTTATCATCCAACGTTTGCTCCGTGTTTCACAAATACTGTAATATGTAGGGAAGATATCTAACCATGTACAAGTAAGTGGGATTATTTTCAATCCAAATTCTCGAGACTGAAGTATTCTGATATAGTCTGCGCAAATATTATGATTATCATGTTCGACGTTTAAGCCATTTCTTGCTCTACCACTGGTTTTGCTTCGACTATCTCACAAATCATTGCGAACTGAATTATTCCAGCGATGTTCTCGCAGATTTAGCAACGTATGATTTTGTCCTCCCGCCGCATAAACTAGCATCGTTTGTTCAGATTTATGGACACAACACTTTTATCAGAGAGAAATCAACCCTTTGATATCTTCATATGGTTACGGGTAGCATTACCACAGCAGTGTCACGCGCACTGTTCGATGGTGGATTCTTTCACAACACCCTCAGTGTCATGATCGCCAAGCCGATAAAAATTACACATATTTTGTTCCAAATAATGCACACTGCATTAAATAACACACTTGCACAAAAGAACAGTCTCGGTTGGTTCTAGGAGGGCGAAGTAAAAAGAATGGCAAGGCTTGAGGCGTGTCACATTCAGAATGTCGGATACTGTTGGTACGGAGAGCTTCTTGTGCGCAGAAACGATTCCGTATGTGATGTCGGTGACTCAGCGGAAAATGCGGCAAGGGCCTTTGTAGCGTGACTGTTTTGAAGTGAAAGCTACACCGGCCCAACTCGGGTCAGGGACAGTGTTGATTTCCATTGTACCATGAATGCCCTGCCTTCCAGAGGAGGGGTCCGCAAGCCATGGTCTCGCCCGACGAAGGAGAAATCCGGCTATCTTAAAAAAAAATGGCTTAATTCGCATTCGGCTAAGAAAAAACAGCGCGCGCAACTGCACTGCCGGAGTTAGCTTCCAGACTCGCGACAACGCAATGTCCAGAATTAAACAGAAAGAGTATCAGGGCTTTAAGGCCGCACGCTATAACATATTGCGTATTGAATTGCACGATTCGACGCGGTAAAAGGGGTCCAAATGATATAACGAGCATTACCAGTCACGTGCCAGCAACTGAAGTAAAAACTCAATACCCATCTCCGGAGGCACAGCTTCCGTTGTCGTCTGGAAAAGGCTCTGCTCCACCGTCAGTGTAACATCAGGCTTTCCGGTGGCTATCGCCGGCCGCGCAACTGCCTGTCGAAGGTCTCTAGTAGAGAAAAATGCCCAAAACATGGGTCCGACGCCTTTATCTAATCTACCCTCGTTACGCGCCTGTAACTCCCTCATGCACACCACCGCTGCCCATGCAATCAGAAAAAAGCGGATTTGAACTTTAAGAGTAGCTGCGGGGCCCCAAGCTTGAAAAATCAGTCTGACGCGGAACGCTTTGCGAAAGATGTCCCCCTGTGGGGCTGCCGCTCCATTGGAGTCCCCTAAGTTTGTTACTGAGGGAGCGGAGGAACCTCTACATCGACTGCAATAAAGTTATCTTGAACTTTCCCCACAACACCCCCTCTGAAGACAGGACGCCTCCCAAGGCGTCAAAAAACAAAATAAATGGGTGGAGGAAAGGGTACATACATTATTCTGCTGCTGACGGGGTGCCCACTTGAATGCATTCATCGTGCTGGGAAATTCTAGTTAGACCATGGTCAAGCTGGCTATCAATACAATACCGAGTGCCTGTGCGTAGTTTCTGCCCACTAGTGCTACTCTCTGAGGAAGGCGACCCTGACTGATCCAGTCTCCCGAGACCACCCTGCACATGACGATGTATGTAAGCAGGCTGCAAAGGGTTCTTTATTACTGCGAACGGTCCAGTCCACCTAGGAGCAAGGGAGTCGGCAAGCCATTCTGCTGCATGACCTAGTGAGTGCGTGCGACGTAATACGTTATCTCCTACTCCGAATGACATATGACGCCTGCCTTCGTTGTATTGGCTGCTATGCTCCACGCGCACGAGGTGCAAATCCTTTCTTGCCTCCTTTACGGTTTCGGCGAGACGACTGAAATATCCTACACTGTAAAACAAATTGGTCAAAATGGCGGAAACAACTTGGCAGCTCTATTTCCAGGCATTATCCGTCATTTCAATTGATGGTGCTTTTAGTCATTATGATGTTTACTTGTCAACTTGGAATACATTTTAGCCTTCCGTATGAGTTGACTATCATTTCAAAATGATGGTGCATTTGATCATTTTGATATAATGTATTTAAGTTGTAAATATGACAGTTGATTGTCATTCTCAAATGACGGTTCATTTCATTATTTGGTATAATACTGTCGCGTAGTGGTGACAAGGCCGTTGACACCAAAAGAAAACAGCCTTGATGGTACTGAAATTACCCCTTTATTGAGCTGACTTGCGCCCGCAAAGGAACTAAGCAAATCGGCGGCGGCGATAGCAACAAACGTGCTCGTCGATACTAGAACAAAGAATTCTTGTCACATTCGTCAACGCTCCATTTATAGGCTGCTCAGAACAATCTAGATAACTTTGCAAACTGGTGCTAGCACAACCAGGAGCAATGTAGAAACATACGCAAGTGATCGGAATCTTCGATACAGATCTAGGCGCATCGTTCGCGACAAAGAAAATGATAACGCGTCGTATCACGGCGATCAGCATGAACAAACACGAGATTTATAATTGATACGCATTCCAGCATCACAGTGATAAGCCCGCATGCCGGCGGCTGTTAAGAAGCAACAAATGCACTTTTGAAGGTTTCGCTGCAATACACGTAGGCCATCAGAAGGACGACTGGCTGTCATTTTCACATGATGGTGTTTTTAATCATTTTGACGTACTGGTAATGAACCAGGAATACAATGGAGTCATCAATATAATATTGTACAATGTTGGTCATACTGACGGTTGTTTCGTCAGTTTGAAATACATTTAAAGCGTCAATGTGACAACTTGACATGTTTCCACTTCGCGGTCTAATGGCAGTAAGCACTCTTTTGCACAGTACAGCTTCAAGTGAACATTTTTTATCATTCAACATAAAGCATATTTAGGCCATCAATATAAGGCTATATGAATCCATCGATATCATTTAGGCTTTATAAATCTGAAATACGTTTATTTAGAATTTCCTACAGCTTCGGTTGTAAGACGCTGATCAAAATTTAGGTTGCATTTTGTGCCGCTCTGAAATCCAGCCTCTAGAGCAAAGTCCAACTGCTTCTCTTTCTCATTTGAATCTGTTCTATTTATTTTTAATCAAGGACTTTCCCTGCTGTTGCTGTTAAGCTGCAGTCTGACTCGCAGAATATCTTTAAAGAAGTTACAAAAATTTGCGCTTTTAAGGAGGCCTTAGTTGTTATAAATGCTCTAAAATGTAATGAAAAAATACTTTGAACTTAAAACTTGCTGCTTGCATATGCTTACCGAAATCGTGCATGGTGTATCTAGAAAACAGAACATGACATATACTCATATTAGATACCAGATCACATTAATGGTATTTAAACAGAACAATACGGGACTATAAGAAAAGGATCCAACATAGGCTGAAACTAACTTGAGATGTAAAATTCCAAACATTAAAAACGTCGACAAATTCTGTTACCATCATTTCATACCAATAATTTCTTTACAATGTGACAACATAAATCTCACCATCTCTTATGAACTTTGAGTCATTCTGTCCAGCCTCTTTCCGGATGCTGTGAAAGATAGGGATTTTGACAAGCTAGCCTGACATAACAGTTTCTAAGTACACTTTTTCCAGCTGTTATCTACCAAAGTCTTACGCAATAAACAATTTGAACAGAGATGAACCACAAAAGTTAAGATGACAATCAAACTCTTTATAATAATCTAATTAGGTAAAAACTTTACAGTGTCGGAAGGAATGGCTTCATTTCCTCACTTCATTACCATTTTATCTGTAAATATTCATGCAGTTACTTAGTTTCCCATGTATAGGCAGCTATATTGTTCAGTTTTCTTCCTTCGCCTGATTCTTCAGTTAAAGAACAAAAAGAGTTAATTAAAGTCACCTTCATATCCTAGTAATAAGAATTCCCCAAGATCAAACTTTCACTTTTAGGGAACTCCATATGCTGTAATTTAGGCACAGTCTTAATTGAATGCATCAGTACGATCTCACTCAACTGGCCAGCTCCGAGGAAGAAATTGTTCCTCCCGCAAGGTACATTTGCAACCGCCACAAGACCAACAACCACATTTTTAAATTCACTAGGGCTGCAGGAATGTTAAAAAAATCTAATTTTGTTGAGAAACATGACTTTACAGAAACTTCCAATCGCCGCCATGGTAGAGAAAGAGGTTCGCAATTTTGTTTCCGTTCTGATGCTTGACTGTCTCAGCACACTATTCACAGAGACGACAAGCAGTAATCGATGACAATTCCTGTAGTGGTTCTGCATGCCTAAGGCAAACGTGGACTTAGACAAAGTTTAGACTCAAAATGAACCTACTACGGTGAGTTCACTAAAGGGTAGATGCTTGGGCTTGTTGGTTCATGACACAAAAGGAAAGAAGCATAGCACAAAAATACATGGACACAAGGTCGAAGCACAAAGTGCTAGCTTCAAGCAAATGTTTATTTTAGTAAAGAAAGGATTTTATACCATCGTATCAGGGTGGACCAGCATGTATTAGCAAAGCATATCTGCCAGATGCACAAGTTCCTTTGACAAAGTGCGACCGAATGGCTGCTTGCATAATTTTTATTAAAATGGGCAATCCACTGTGCTTCAATTATTTTACATGTTACCTCTTTTTATGCACTTTTAAAACCACACGCTTTCTGAGATGGGGAATGCATTCGTACACATGGCAGGGAGTTGACAATCTTTTCCCACACATGCGCTTAACTTCCAGCCCATAGACCGGAAGCTTATCATTCAGGAATCTGCGCATTTTCCTACATATTGTTTGCACAGGGGAGAAAAAACTGATAGGGAACATTTTCAGTACAATAAACGAATTTTCCCCCAAGCTTCCTTGCGCAGCCAACCGCCTATATGAGTTCTGAAAACGTTTGTGTGTACAGACGGCTCAACTTATTAGGAGCCGGAAAACCCACTTTGCTGCTAGATCACTGCGCTATATTCTTTTGAGCCCAGCAGACCAGCGCCCCAGTGCTTTTTTTCGGCTTCTACTAAGTTGAGTCATCTTTGCACGAAAAAGTTTTCAAAAATCAATAAGGCAGTTAGCTGCACAAGGAAGCTTGGATAAAAATTCATATTTTGCACTGAAAAGGTTGCCTATCTAATTTGTCTCTCCTGTGGCAAACAATATGTGGGACAAGTGGCCAGATGTTTGAGTGATAAGCTTCGGGACCATGGGCTGGGCGTTAGGAGCATGTACGGGAATGGTTTATCTACCCACTTCCATGGGATTGAATGCATTCCCAATTGCACAAAACGTGCGATTTTAAAAGTGCATAAAAAGAAGTTAACACGCGAACTAACTGAAGCCCAGAGGATTGTCCTTTTTGAAAGAAAGTTATGCAAGCAGCCCTTCGGTCGCACTGTGGTCAATTGAACTTGTGTATATATCAGATACGCATCGCTAGTGCATGGCTTATGGTCCACGGTGATATTGTCACGTAGTGGTGATGAGGTCGACGACACAAATGAAGGGTCGATGATTGCACTAAAGAAACTCTTTATTTGGGCTGACTTGCGCCCGCAAAAGAACTAAGCAACTCGGCGGCGGCGATAGAAACAAACGTGCTCGTCGATCGTCGAACAAAGAATGCTCGTCACACTCGGCAACGCTCAATTTAAAGGCTGCACAGAACAATCTAGATAACGTCGCAAACAGCTACCAGCACGGGCTGGAACATTGTGGAAAGACACCCAAGTGGCCGGAACCTTCGAGACAGATCTCGGTGCATCTTGCGCTACAACAAAACTGATAAAGGTGTGACTCGCGACATCGAGCATTAACAAACAAAGAAAGATTACGGAACTGATATGCGGTCCAGAATCAGAGTGATAAGCCTGTATGCCGGCGGCTGTTAAAAAACAACAAATACTGTTTTAGGTTTCGCGGCATTACACCCCCTTAAAAAAAAAACATCGCCTCGATGTTTCAAAACAAAGAAACTTAAACACTGCAAAGTTTAAACACCACAGATTCTTTAACGCGTGTAATGTGGCTTCAGTCGTACAACATGTACAATTTCTGGGCGTGCGCGTCGCCGTTTTGATGCTGACGTTTCGGCGGGAATGACTTCATAGTCCAGTGGTCCGACGCGGTGAATTATTTTGTACTGCCCAAAGTATCGACGCAACAACGATCCACTGATGACTGAATAGTAAGCTCCGGTGTCTACTAGGGCAATGACTCTGCGACCATCGACATCAACCTCAAAGTCGCTTGTTCGCGTCCTCGCATTGCACGTGGGCTTGGTGTCCGATCTCGGCTGCGTCGTTTCTTCAGGTCATGGCCGGGGCATACCGTTGTTACTTTGCTGGGCGGCGGTGTCTGCTTGCACTCTGGTCGTGTTGTCGTCGATGTCGTCGTGTGGAGCGGCGATGAAATGGTTGCGTCGTCGTTAGTGGTCGTCGGTGGCGGAGGATCTTCGTCTTTTCGCCGTTGAGCAACCTCACCTCCAAAGGTTGCTGCCTTTAGTTTCCCCTACGGGGGCTTGGGGACCTTCCGCGCACACTACCATCATAGTTACGTCCTGGCGACGCAAAGCGGGCCCCGAGATGGACCTGAATCGATGGCTTGGTGGCGCAATCTCACCGCTACGCAGATAGTTGTCGATTTCTTGCGGTCGTTCACCTGGGCGTGGTCGTGGAGCGTCGACTGCAAATCCGCGGAGACCGATTCGTCGGTACGGGCAGTGCCGCAGAATGTGGCCGGCCTCACCGCAGTGGAAGCATAATGGCCGGTTGTTTGCAGTCCTCCAGGCGTCGCACTTCCTGGGGCTTGTTGGTCGTTGGTAGGCTTGGCGGGCGGGGGCCAAGGGGCGGTTTTCAGGAACAGGACGGTAGCGGCGAGGGCTCGGAAAGCCATCACGTCGGGGCGGAGGGCGACGTAATGCACCAGCGTAGTTCATCGCTGTTGCCTCGTGTGCTGGAACAGTCGCAGCCGTCGCTTGAGGAACGCCCAGCGCCTGCTGGACTTCTTCACGGACGACGTCCGCGAGCGTCGCCACCTGCGGTTGTTGCGATGATGCCATCAGTCGGCGGAGCTCCTCTCGCACGATCTCCCGGATGAGGTCCCGAAGGTTCTCTCCGCTTGTAGATGCGCTGGGGTAGTGGATTGAGCAGTCCGGCTGAAGTGGTCGCTCGTAGTGGCGCATCCGGGTGTCCAACGTCTTCTCGATGGTCGATGCTTCACTTTCAAATTCTTCCACAGTTTTCGGCGGGTTTCGGACAAGCCCCGCAAAAAGCGACTCTTTAACTCCTCGCATTAGGAATTTCACTCTCTCACCTTCGGTCATGTTAGGGTCGGCGCGGCGAAACAGGCGTTTCATCTCTTCTACGTAGACCAGGACGGGCTCGTTTGGTAGTTGAATTCTTGATTGTAGGAGGGCCTGAGCTCTTTCTTTTCGGACAGAACTTGTAAAGGCCATCAAGAACTGTGCTTTGAATATATCCCAATCCTTGAAAGAAGTCTCGTGATTTTCAAACCAAATTCGGGCATGTCCTTGAAGAACAAAGTAGACCTGCCTGAGTTTCGCAGCGTCGTTCCAGGCGTTGAAACCTGCCACACGGTCGAAAAGGTCCATCCAATCTCCCGCATCTTCATCCGGTTGTCCATGGAAGCAGGGGGGCTCACGGGGTTCGACGAAAACAACCGGTGCTGTAGGCTGGGCCATTGTCAGCGTCGATGCCTTCCGAGATCTAAGGGGGCCAGACAGCAGACCGTGCTCGGGTTGTAGGCCTTGGAGTCGGCGGCTGGATCGGTGACCTGTAGGCTGGTTTTCCAGGGCGACAGGAACAAGGCTGGGATCTTCGCTTGAAGGATCAGAGGCAGCACCTCCACCAGATGTCACGTAGTGGTGACGAGGTCGACGACACAAATGAAGGGTCGATGATTGCACTAAAGAAACTCTTTATTTGGGCTGACTTGCGCCCGCAAAAGAACTAAGCAACTCGGCGGCGGCGATAGAAACAAACGTGCTCGTCGATCGTCGAACAAAGAATGCTCGTCACACTCGGCAACGCTCAATTTAAAGGCTGCACAGAACAATCTAGATAACGTCGCAAACAGCTACCAGCACGGGCTGGAACATTGTGGAAAGACACCCAAGTGGCCGGAACCTTCGAGACAGATCTCGGTGCATCTTGCGCTACAACAAAACTGATAAAGGTGTGACTCGCGACATCGAGCATTAACAAACAAAGAAAGATTACGGAACTGATATGCGGTCCAGAATCAGAGTGATAAGCCTGTATGCCGGCGTGTGTTAAAAAACAACAAATACTGTTTTAGGTTTCGCGGCAATATGAAGGTATAAAAACCTTTCTTTACAAAAATAAACATTTGTTGCACTGCGTGTTTTTCCTCCGTGTCCATGTCTTTTTGCGCTACATATTTTTTCTTTGAGCTCACTGAACGGCCACAATTTGTGGCACAGTTCCCTGCATAGTCCATGTGGCAAACCACTTCCAAAATACGGCAGTTATAGCTGTGAAAAGGCACCACTTGCTACTGTGTTGCACTGAAGAAAGGTATTCGAAGGCACTCATACTTTTTGATTATTTCTTGAAAATTTCTATGAATGTGTGCAAATGCAGAACACTAGATAAAACGGAAATAATGGTCCTTGGCGCATGATTTTGAATAATGTTCGGAGCGTTCATTAGGCAAACGTACTGTGATGCTGTATGTTTTTGGCAGTTATTGCCTGTTTCATAGGGTCATTAAAATTTGCACATTTACCTCGTCTATTTGATTATTGTGGTTGATTGTTTACCAGTATTGTAGTATTCGCAAAGAAAGCAAGCACATGTGAGCTCTGTGAACTTTAAGCAGTGCAAGCTTTGGCAGTGGACGGTATACCAGAACAGCACGAGCTTGCAGCCATTCGTATGCACAGAATGAACCCACTAATATTGCATTTATTAGGCTCCATTCTGGAACAAATGTTTTGTCTGATTACATTTTCGGCCCCCTTGAATACTGAATTATTGACTTTCCAATGCTCATATTATATGGTGGTTTGGTTAATTGCAGCAGCTCTGCGGTGAATATGAAAGGTTTGAAAAACTGAGAACGTTGGTTCTATGACTACTGCTGTGGTTCAATGAAAATTTCCAAATAATCGAGAGTCGGAAAACTCACAGGAGAAAAATTTCGTCCTTGACTGCTGCATAGTTGATCGTTTCGCAAATTGCCTGCTTCAAGCAACTACAGATATTGAAACTTTTGGAGCTGCAAGAAAAAATATAGTAAAGGGTTCTTTGCAATTTACTTAACCTTCCACAGCCACTACCAGCTGCCGCCAAATAATTCCTTTGGTTATTCTCAGACGAAGATATAATACAAATGAATTCTTTTTTAATGCATTACAAAATATGCAGCTAGCATTTCATGTCTAATGGTGCATCAATCAAGGCACACTCAACAACATTTTCCTTAAAAAGCCTTCTTGTAGTAATGAAGTTCCTTGAATTAAGAGGAAAGAAGGACATCCCAATGCACTGTGTAGATGTACATTAATTCTATCTACTGCTATAAGCTATAACAGTAGCACAAGCCACATAAGAGTGACTGTGATCAATTCAAAGGTCAACTCACCAGTGTAAAAACACCCTTAGCAGGCTCAACAACTTCGCTGAATTATCGCTGGCTGGCCCTTTTCCTCGGTCCTTGAAAGGATTTATTTGTCCAAAGTACCTGTAAAATATGAATAGTAAAAAACTTCGATTGATTTGTTGAACGACGCTGCTAACAATGGTACATTAGAGAGCAGGGGGATAGAGGAAGCAAGAAAGTGAGGATATGCATGGAGTAGTTCCAGCATATACTCAATTTGTCTAAAAATGGCAAGGCCACTCATGGAGATGTTTGAGGTAACAGGCGCTATTCTAATCAAAACTAATGCGTGGTATAAATAAATCAATATTTTTGTTGAGCAGCATAATGTAAAGTTTGATCATGCATAGATACAGGCTACTAAAAAGTCGTGGAAAAGATGAAAAAAAAACTATAAAAATTTGGCTCAGTTTATAACAATATATGGAAGATGTGCCCACGAGATAACTGCAAAATAACTGCAAGCTAGGTGTAACAATTCTTTAATTTTTGCAACACTAACGAAGCAAGAGTATTTAGAAAGGAGGCGGCAAGGTAAATAGTTCTTGACTTACTAAAAATTAGTTTTCATGTCATATACTGTGACTCATGTATTTTGGGCATAGTTTTGGCATGCCTTGAATGTTTATATTGCATAATCATCTTTGATAATGAGTATGCTGACGTGGTGAAGAGAAACATGTTTGGAATAACCTCTGGCAGATATGTTCACACTGTTATTATGCTCAACTATGCACAATCATTTCCTACTACACAGGCTTCAAGAGGAACAGAGGTTAATCTTCAATAGTAGCAGGTTCCAGATAGGGCAACAGACTAAACTATATCAAGATGCAGCTACAGAAATCGAAGCAGTCTCTACATATGATGATGAGTGATAGCCATGAAACAACATTTTCAAATTATTACCATCATTACCGTGTAAGCCTTAAATAACAGCCAAAAACATACTACGCAACCTAAAAACCTCCAGGTATTTTCGTGAACTAGACCTAGAGTTCAGTAAAGGGGGCTACTAGATCTCAGTAGAAAATGAGGTTCTTCCTATTCATCAAAGTGAACAGAGTGTA
This sequence comes from Amblyomma maculatum, assembly GCF_055883805.1. NCBI lineage: Eukaryota > Metazoa > Arthropoda > Arachnida > Ixodida > Ixodidae > Amblyomma > Amblyomma maculatum. The sequence goes on from NC_139346.1 coordinate 124,416,353, forward strand.
CTGTCACACTCAATATGGGTTGCAACGCATCCCGAATCAATTCTGGCATCCATGCAATAATAAATCAGTAAGCATTTAGGAAGAGCATGCAACTTGTAAAAATAATAACTGAACTCTGTTCTCCGTTCCTTCAACTGAATGAATAAATTGTGAGCAAGGTTATTGTCAATGTGCGCCAAGAACCTAATTCCTACTCAATCTTGTGCGTTGTAGTGCATAATGAGTGCGACAGCTCATTTTCAGAAATTTTTGTGCAAGTCAGAAATGTATTAAGCACATGCTATAAAATACATTTCTAATATGCATGAAATTTACTAGTGTAAATTATTTAGAACTGCGATCTTGCTGTGCTAATTACCTAATAAATTATTTGTTTACACATGATAGTCAGGTATACCTAGAAAATGAACCAGCTGTTACTCAAGTCCCTTCAGCCAATGCCATCGAACAGTTTTATGGTGGCATATGGCCAATCCAAGGGCTGAGTGTTTATTCACCTTTCATGCGGAACCCAATATATACAAAGTCTAAGCAATGATTAAACTGCTCAAAAACTAGACATGGAATTCTATTTGTCTCCTAGCAACCAAAGTGCTTTATCCTTATAGTAACAGTTATGTCTTAAATATGTAACCTGTACAGAAATTGCAACCTCTTATGAAGAGAAGTTTGGCATCATTTCATACTTATTTACCTCTGCGAAAACAGCATAGTAGGAGGGCGCCAGGTGGATAAAAGATATGAACACGAAGAACTCTCCAAGTAGTAGTGTCATGGATGTCTCCATGCTTGCAATGCTAATGCACTCTTCTTCATCTACTGGCAGCACAATTCGATGGATGTTCCCCACGTCTGAGCCTGCATGTGAAAAACAAGTTACTTTACATAAAACATCATCACGTGTACACAAAACAATTATGAGTTGCAACATACTTTGCATAAGGACACTGACAAATATGAAATGAATCTGGTGGACAATTAGGGTAGTTATGTTTGTTTCTTTGCAATAATAACATACAGAACATGTTTCTATATAATTATAAACAGCCCTATTGTAAGATGAGCAAGAACTCTCAGCGTGGTGCAATCTGCCTTTCTTGATTTCTAAGAAGTTTTTCTAGTAAGAGCACTGCTTCTACAAAATGAGGCTATCCATACAAAAGAAAATATAATAATATATGTACACAAAATAGACTCGATTGGAAAGTGACTACTGACAGACCATAAGGATTATAGCTACAACTTTGCCAATCTTAAAAAAATGTTTACAATATCTTCAAATTCTAGAAACAAAATTATTTAAAAGTAATGGCACTGCAAACTCATACCTTATCTGACTTTGTTTTGGCTCAAGAGAAGGTGCCCCTGCATCCGAAGAAAGACGCAATCTTGTTATCGAACACCTTTCTCTGCGCATGCGACCATCGTGGCGGCCCGGGGCTGCCGCGCAGAAGGCTCTTTGCGGCTCACTGGGCAAAACGCAGTAGCTGGTAGCTCTACTGCGATGTTGACTGCAGTCTGTAACGCATGGCACGCGGCATTTTCCGCGTGTAAATTCGCCTGCTAAAGTACAGAGAAAAGCTGGCTGAGGCTTTCAGCTAATATTGCCCCAGAAAAAAAGAAAAACGAGACAGAAAATATTGTTATCAAACACCTTTCTTTGTGGACATCTGGCAGCCATGGAGGACGAAAGACAAGCTGGGGCGACGTGGTCGTTCTGTGGCCCGAAGCGGGGAGTTATATGATAGCTCACAAGACACTGCTGAAGGACGGCAGGTGTTCAGGCGGGCGCTGCGCCCCGCCGCTAAAGGTGGACTTAAATGTTAACATGTAGCAGACTAAGGTAATGCAGAACAGCCTCTGAAAGGAACATCAGTTTAGAATAGGGAGCGAAGTAATCGAAGTGAGAGGCGAATATGTCTACTTAGGACAGGTAGTTACCGCAGATCCGGACCACGAAAAGGAATTAACCAGGAGAATAAGATTGGGAAGAAGCGCATTTGGAAAATATTGAAACCTTATGACTAGCAACTTACCGGTATTACTGAAGGGGAAAGTGCATAACCGTTGCATGTTACCGGTACTGACCTATGGAGATAAAGCAAGGAGGTTAAAGAAAAGAATTCTACTTAAGTTGTGGAGATCGCAGGGGGCCATAAAACAGGAAAGGGTATGTGCAACATAAGAGATAAGCAGCGTGCAGTGTGGGACAGAGAAATACAAGTTACTGACATTCGACTCGAAATTAAGAAGACATGGGACTTGGCCGGACATGTAGCTCGAAGAGAGGATTACCGATGGTCTGTAAGAGTAACCATTTGAATTCCAAGGGAAGGTAAACGAAGCAGGTGGGGGCAGAAAATTAGGTGGGTTCACAGGGGTCAAGTTGATGCAGTAGCACAGGATAGGGTTAATTGAAGGAAATTGGGAGAGGCCTTCTCCCGACAGTGGGTATAGTTCGGCTAATGATGATGATGGTGATGGGAGCGTAACAGATGTCTTAGCGACGCGTGCTCTCCCCTCCGGATGAAGTCGTCGATCTCCTCTGGGTCCCGCAAGAACGGGGTCGTGCGCATCGAAGGCGAAAGCACGCAGTATGCCTATTGGGACACTGATATAAGATGTGTCCAGCCTCACCACAATGGAAGCATAGAGTTCGGTTGTAGGACGTCCTCCAGGCATGGCATTTCCTGAGACGGGACGGTCGTTCGTGAACTTTGCGGGCGGGGCCAAGGGGCGGCATTGGGTTTTGAGCTTGCTCGCGTCAAGGGGGGTTTGTTGGGTCGCGTCGGGAGACAGGATGGCGTGCGGTAGTGGAGTAGTTCCTGGCTTTGTTTGGCTGCATTGTGTCCGTCAAGGTAGGATCCTTAAGCATTTGCGGCACTTCCTCATGGGCTACGTCCGCCAGTGTTGCGACTTGAGGTTGTTGGCATGAGAGAGCAGCCGGCACAGCTCTTCCCGAACGACCTCGGCGATAAGGTCTCGCAGGTTGTCTGCACTTGTAGGTTACCCGTCGTAGGGTCTTTCATAGACCGCTTCAAGTGATCTGCCGCGGTATTGGAGTATGCGGGCCTCAATAATCCTCTCGGTTGACGATGCTTCTTTTTCGAATCCAGCCCCAGTTGTTGGGGGAGTCGTAGCCAGGCCTGCAAAAAGCGATTACTTCACACCTTTTATGAGTTTCAATTCCTCCTCCTCCATAATGCTTGGCCTCGATATAAATGAGGACAGACTCATTTGGGAGCTGACTTCAGGAATGGTGGGGGATTCGGGCTCTTCTTTTCGAAGGGAACTTGCAAAGGCCGTCATAAACTCTACTTTGAATTTCTCCCAATGCTTCAAAGAAGTCTCATTATTTTCGAATTGTTTAGAATCATTGTTCCAGCTATTGAATGCTGCCACGCAGTGAAAATGATCCATCCAGTCTTGAGCATCTTCAGAAGACCATCCTTGGAAGATGAGGACTCCCTAGGCTAAATAGGTGCTGTAGACTGTGCAATCATCAAAGTTTACGCCTTTTACAGGACCAAACGAGGTCCGACAGCAAACATATTTCGGGTTGAACCCCTTGAAGTTGGAGTTGGCTAGTCGACCTGCAGACTGGTCCCCCAGGGCGACAGGAACGATGCTGAGGCATTCGCTTGAAGGGGTAGGCCAGATCTCAAAGGGCAGCACCTCCACCAGATGTCGCGCAGTCGTGACAAGACCTGTAGCTACATATCAAGACACAGCCGTTGTACTTGAATGAAATTCTTTATTGGGCTGACGTGCTCACGCAGAAGAACTAGGAGAATCGGCGGCGGGGACAACAAACGTGCTCGTTGATCATCGCACTAGGAATGCTTGTCGCGCACGTCAATGTTCAATTTTAAGGCGGGTAAGAAACATTTAGATAAAGCTGCAAATGGTGATTATTATGACCAGGAAAATTGTACAAATATGTGCGAGAGGCTGAATTCATCGATATACATCTCGACGTATCTTGCGCGACAAAGAAGATCATAAAGCGTCGTATCGCGACAACCAGCATGAACATATACAGAACACAGAACACATAAACGATCCGCGCGCTGGAATCACAAATGATAAGGCCGTGTGCCGGCGGCTGTCGAAAAATAACAAATAAGGGTTTTTGTTATTTCGGGCAATCTGCTTTCTATGCGTTAAGTTTTAATGGGTTTGGGCGATGTTTTAAAAACCCCATCTTTTTTCCGTGCTGCAGAGCATATACTCAAAACGTTCTTTGTCCATTTTGGTCTGTAAGTAATCGGTAACCCTTATTATTTATTAGTCTTTTACCTGTTTGACTAGGTTTCTGTTATAATTATAATGAAATTAAAGTTTATTCTTTTTATTTGTAATGATAAATACAACGGTTTTTTTTTCAGTCTTATTGGTCATCGCCCATTAATTGCATCATCGTTCCAAAAACTGCAAATTTTCGAGAGTATTTGATCATAAACAGATTTCATATTTAAAACTGTACAATGTACAGCAAATAATTTAAGCGAAACTATTGGTTTCAATGCTTCAATCAGATCATTTCTGTAAATATTTAACAGTGGAGGCCCTTAAACCGCATCCTGGTGAATCCAGAATGGACATCTAATAAACAAGAGTTACTACCCATCAACGGCAACTCCAGTAGTACAAACTGGGCTCTAAATTGCGGGCTCTTGTCAGCCCAGAGCGGGCTGCCCATGTGGTCCAGATGTGCGGAGTTTGCAGGATTTGCAACTCAATAATGGTGGGGACCGACATACGCTTCTCCTTGGACATTCCGTGGGAGACAATCACAGAATCCCGGTGCTGCCCCAGCAAAGTCAATCAAGGGTGCCCACAATGAACCGACATGAGACCCAATAGGGCAGGTAGAGATGCAGGCAGGCATGATGCTGACAGTGGCTGCCTGTGTAAAGAGAGGTGCCTACGAGGTTTTATGAGGTTTGGTGATGGCGATGTTGAGTTTGAAAGGCGGGTCGCAGAATCTACTTGGCTTTGAGCACTTAAAAGGTCACGCGGGGTCCATTCAATACGAATTGGATTTGGTATGCGAGGCGCTAGACTGTGTATGCTCTGGCAGATTTCCGGGCTACTACTAACTCGTCTAAGTAGCTTTGTCACCTGGAGAGCATCTGTACGTATGATAATATGGGCCGTGGGAAGCATGGGAATGGCGGTCTCTGTAGGGCGGTCCCACACGCCTAAGTTCAGTAGCATGCATAGATTCACAGATGTTCTGCAGCATTGTTTGCATAGAATCATTCTGCGACAAAAGAATAATCTAGCAACTTTCTGAGTCACATTAATAACCCAGTTGACTAATATGTCATGAATATCAGCTGTGCACAAGTCACAACATAAAAAAGGAATGTGTTCCCATTAGCTCTTGCCGGCAACAATGCACAATCAGTCTAAATGGAAATTCTAGCATAAAGGTGGCCATATGAGGATATAGAACAGTTACTATCTGCAGGATGAATGTCTAGTTTTTGACAAAAGTTTGCTCTGCATGCACAAATAGAATTGTGCGATTATATTGAGATATACATATATTGTATGCCCATTTGCAGGCAATGGATCCTGCTTGTTAAGATGATGTAAAACAAGTACTGGAAGATATATAGTAGACCAAGTGAAGCAAATTTTTCCACATGTTTCCATGCTGGCTACAGCTTCGTATTGGATTCAAAAATTCAAAATTATTTCAGTCAAAAACAATTTATTAAATTAATAACTAACAAGTTTATTCAATTAACTAACGCATCAAAGTGGGCGCATGCATGCCTTATGTGTTTTCATTAGGTTTTGCACAAAAAGAAATTGTCGTGTTCCAATTTAGCGGCTAGTGGGTGAGCTTCTTTTCGTGGCACATGGTTTCTAAGAAGGTAGTTGAGTGATGGTACCCACCATTGCCGCTCTTAACTAAACAGCAACTGCAATCACAAATACAGAATCGAACCTCAGCGTGGCTGTCACCATTCACATTGAAAATGCTTCAAGAATTTTTGTGTGCAAGGACATGACGCAAAGAAATGCGATCTGGCATGGACTTGAATGGTAAGTGCAGATTCCTGAATACGAAATAAATTTCACTCCTGCACCATAAACAAACGTCTCTTCACTTTATAGGCGACAAATGGAAGCTGCGAGTAGTGCCATATAATTACAAAATTGGCTGTGGCTTAGCTTGGTTAAGCCTGGTGATTGCGAAGCAATACGTGGTACTATTGTACCGCTTGTGGTGATGCTTGGCTGTGCTCTATTCACCATGGTGATGCTCCCATTATGTTTGCTGTTATGGCTATGATGACGCTCGACTATACTATGTTTAGCTAGGGTTTTACGTAGCTTAACACACACAGACAAAATGACAATGCACACGTTTCTCGTTTCATCCTTTATTCAAACCTATAAATACACTCCGGTGGTCCGTAAAGAAATGGCTTTTTGTCTGTACATCACTAATTACGTATACATCCGAACTGCCACCGTAACTGCCGTAACTGCCACCGCGCAAGGCGACGGTGAGCCCCCGCTCTTAGACAGGTGGTATGACGTCACGCAGCGCCACTGGTGAGACGAGTAGAAGCAGGCGGTAACGGCACGGCGCGAGTTGAGCCCCGCTCTTACACAGATGGTATGACGTCACGCAGCGCGCAGCGCCACTAGTGAGAGCAACGGAGTCAGGCCGTAACTGTCACCGCGCAAGGCGACGGTGAGAGTTGAGCCCACACTCTGACACAGATGGTGTGACGTCACACAGCCAGGTCATACTTAAGGTCAAGCTTGGCTGCCACTGCCGCGCCTTTTGACGGGCTGAGGTGGTAGCTAAAGTAGTATTGCTTCGCAATAATAATACCATACTGGCAGTCGAGCATTCAGTTTCAGTGTCAATTAACAATAAGTTTGCAGAGAAATGCAGATATGTTGAAAGTTAATATTGCCACGTGCCTAGCGCCGTGCGACAGCCCTGCTTGGTGCCGACGGCGACGAAGCAGTTGTTGGCACGAGCGGCGCACTGGTGCTGGACACTGTCATCGGAGCTAGACGCAAACATGACTCTCGGGTCTTACCTTCACGGTACCGTGTACCTTGACGGCTCCCTGTGGCTCAATTGAGTCGGGACAGTATGTTGTTATGCATCACACTGCTCTGCGCGTGTAGCGAATGTGGAAGAAGAAATGAATCCGTGGGGACTGGCTCTGGGACAAGCTTCGCCCTTAGCTTTCATGCATTCTACGCCTAGTTGTAAATAATAAACCCACCTCCGTAACAACTTGGTGGAGGTGCGGGAGTTGTAAGTCCAATCCTCGCGCATTCACTTCGCCTTTCTCTTTCACATGCGCTACACCGCACGGCGCAGCGCAATTGGCCTAAGAATATTTCATAGCACTGCAGCACAACCTATTAGTCTAGCTCACATTAAAAGAATGCTGTAGGAAAACATAAAACTACGCAAAATAGACTATTCTCTGGGAGCACACGGTTTTTTCTGCAGGGAAAGAAATTGCAAATGAATGTCCCGACACCCTACCATATTCAAAGTACTCGCAAGAAATGAACTCTGGTGAGGTCAATTTTATGATATTTTTGTACTAGAGGTCTCTAACCAATCAGGCATCTATTCGAGGATTAGAGAAACGGAGAGAAACGGACCGCTTGGATTTGTCAAGTGCAGCTAGGTCCCCCTGCACTGGGACACTTAATCTGACATGGTACCGCACAAACGCACAAGTTATGCTGTATTTCTCACAAGCATTGCATAATGGTTTCGATGCATTAAATATCTCGTTCTCCAGAAAATCTAGTGTCGGGGTGAGCAAAACATTATGGTCATGGGTCCGGCAAGAAGTACAAGGAGACACAGGCTGGTAATCTTTTACGTGTCAGCTGTGTGACTTAATGACACCACATGACATGACAAAGAGGAAAGCAGCCAATCTATGTAGCTGATGTTAGATGTGAGGGTAGGATCGGAATGAAGCTTCCAAGACCCTTTGGGATGGAGTCAGACCTGCTGCAAGCACATTTGTATGGCTTGGTAAAAGCAGAGTTTCAGCATCAACCGAACAGTACAAGCCACCAAGCCACCAGCTGGTCTCTTAATTCTTGATGGCTACAGCTCTTGATACAAAATGCACACATATTCTTAATGCGCATGCGTCAGCTGCTTGAACATTTTTCTTTTGGAAAATACTCCTTAAATACCAGCATGTTGTGTACTGCATGCATTCTGACCAGGGCTTCAAAATTTAATGAACGAAATACAGGTGACCCAACATGCATGCAGCACTTCTTTATATTCAGCATATCTGGAAGCACATTTGCATATCTACTGCGTAAAAACAAGGATGACCACGAGTGCACACAACTTATGAAAAGCAACTTCATCACACCAGCAGCTGGTACAACAAAGCAAGCAATTCGCAGGACTCAACTGCGAACAAAACCGTTAACCTTACTACCTCGTAAGCAGACAGATCATTATTGATGTCGACAGCTTGCTGTTCTGAACGTGCTGTGTACACCAGCTGTGCGCAGGGCTCAGCACTGTTCTATAGCCCCAGCCTTTGTCTCCATCACATATTACACACTTATTTTATGGAACTGCCTCCTTCCCTAGTGCAAAAAAAAACTGTATGAGTCACAATAACCTCATACAGATTTCTCATATTAAACTCATACAAATCTCATCATTTCTGATATATTTCTGATATGATGAATGAGTTTAGTATGAGAATATATAAGATTTTTATGAGTTAGTACGAGTTAGTAGGAGAATTTGTATGGGGTTATAGTGGCTGATAGGGTTTTTCCACTAGGGTTGGCTGAATTCATCCGGCTGCTGAATGCAGCCTGCTTCACATCTAAACGGTAGCTTTCCATTGCGATAGCAAAATTGCGCTTCTCGAGAAGTTGTATCAATTTGGCCGTGAAGGATGCTTGCTGTGTGAATCAGCACATAGTGGTGCCATGAATACTTCGCTCTTATGCATTTTTCTAGTTTTAAAAACATCATGAATAAACATGACATATTTGCTATCAGATGATGAAAAGCTATCAGTATAGCTCACTTATACCCCTGTTACACGGGCAGAATTAACCGCGGTTAGCGTAACCACGGTTACGAGAAATCGTGGTTAGTCCATGTTACACGGCGGACCAAACCGTGGTTATGCCACTAACAGCGATTATCGCAAACCGAGATTGGCAACCTCGGTTACCGCCTTTAACCGAGAATATGGCGGCGTCCACAGATTCAGCATGCATGCAGGCCGCGTCCGATGCAAGGCGTACAAACTGGCCGCCTGCAACAACGGAGAGCCTCATAAGAATATGGGAAAACTACCTTCCCCCTCTGCATCGGAACATACGGAACGCTCAAATTTATGCCGCCATAACAGCGGAATTGAATGAGGGACTGGCTGCTGACGAGGGGCCTGTATGACCCCTCGTCAGCAGCCAGTCCCTCATTCAAGAAGGTTCGCAAGAAGGTCAAGAAGGTTCGCATGAAAATTGACAACCTCAACAAAAATACCGGTAAGTACAAAAAAAAACATTATTATGGTTCAGTGTTCCGAAATCGCGTCAAGATGGCTGTGTTCAGTGTGAATGACGCCACTGCTGAGATGACACGGCGGGCTAGTGTACTACACACGGCGCCACGGCCCAAGTACATAGGAGTTGACTGTTTGCTTTTACAAAAGTTACAAAACATCTCAAGTTTTGTGTTCAGATGTTCTGAAGCGCTACTCGCGCCTCTGCTCCCAATGGTGGCAGATTACAAGTTTTCCTTGATATCCTCATGGCTTTCATTGCATAAGCGCTGCAGCATTTTGGGGCTCGGGTGATACTCTCGCAGTTAATTAGAACTCGACCACTCTGCACTGTCTGCTCTCCTTATTTTCACTAAACCGCCTCTCTTAAGAAATTTGTACGCGATTAATTTATGCCTCATTCTTTGTATACATAACAATGCAGTCTCCATAGCATTATTCCGAGTTGCTGCTACAAACTGTTATGCCGTGAAATTATGAAGCATCACTTTACATAGGCACTGTCAGACGTACTCAGTGCTTAATCGATCATTTAGTCTTATAGATGTCAACAGTGCTCTCTGTATTTAGGAAACTGAGGCGGGATGGCTCAACCACCGGATCACCAGGGATTGCGTGGGAGTACTACCACTTGCTCCATAAAGTGTTGGGCACCCTGGCGACCAGTGATGACACCTTGGTGGAAGAAAGTGTTGAGGTGGTATGTACTCTTGAACTTTGAAAGTGTTCCATGTCTTAAAGTTGAATGAATGTCAGAAATGTGTAAATAGACTATATTCATGAAATGATTTCCACAAGCAATGTTGGTTAGGTTTTTAAAGGTAGCCGTGAAAGAATAAACTGCAAAAAGGAGTGCAGGCTGAAAACAAATTGACAGCCATATATTTTGTGCTTCACCACTTGAATGTTGTGTGCCAATATTGTGCTTAAATCTCTGCATGATAACTATGACCAAGCCTGGTATGCCTGCAGCAAGAGTCGTTGGGCTAGTGTCATCCAGTGTTAAAAGCATTTGTTTGCATTGAATAAGTTGTGTTTTATGGTCATGGCCCTTTTTTTGACTGGTTGCAAAGTGGGATTAGTAATGCAAATAAAAGCTTGGTCGATACTTTGCAGGTTCCAGAGGTGATGGCTATGGCGGAAGGAGCCGAAGTACTGGCTTCAGGGGAAGACTCGGCTGAAACCGATGCCAGTACAAATGGCATATATTGACCGCAAGATGCGTCCCACAGCGTGCCATCGCAAGCATGCAGCAGCATTGCTGCAGGGAATAGACTGTCGAAAGATGGTGCCAGCGTAGTCACAGTAGATGTAACACATAAAAGCGGAAGGAACCGGCCTGGCTCCTCCATATTGCAGTAGCTGCTGGAGCTGCAGAAGGATGAAGTAGCCACTGCTTTCAGGATTGCCAAGAAGTCCTACAAGCTTCAGAAAAAAGGGGTTAGGCTGCAAGAAGAATTAAACAGCATGCAAGCCTCCATGGTGCAGATGATGCATCAATGTTTTCAAAATAAAAACCAATGAACAGCAAACCAAGATTTAGTGTTTGTAGATTTATGAACGCAGGAACATATGCAAGTGCAGCATTTTTCTACAGCCTAGTTGTGGTCTCATATATAAAAGATGGAAAAGCTGCTACATACGCTCGTAACCTAGTTACCACAATAAGCATTGACATAAATATGCAATTAAAACTTTATGTTCTGTTACATCACCAAAATATAATGCCAATAGATAACTGAAAGAGACACTGTTTCATTATTACATACCAAAATTCATAACGCTATGCATGCTATGGCTGCAGTTATATGTTTTTTTTTGGATTTCCAACAAACGTGATGGTGGAGTTAAAGCGAAAAGCTGAGCGTGCACTTAACTGTGCCCTTAATGGCAGTAATGTTTCAGCTCAGCGTACCGTCCAACGGTTGTACAAAAACAAATTGAACAGTACAAAAACAAATAAAGTCAGCTTGTGTACAGTGTACCCTCAGTGGCAAACAACAGAACAGAGCATACCGATTAGGAGTGAGTAACAAAGAATGACGAGTAAACAAAAATCTAGTTTTCAAGTGTACATCAATCAAGCACGTGAAGAAAAGAAATCTTAACTCTAGCGATAAAGGATAAAAGGAGCAAAACTACATTCGGGTACTTTTTAGAGGTGCGAGATACAATAACGAGGATATAAAAGCACTGCTAACACAATGGGCAGCAATAAAGACCCAGCTGAAATTGATGCCAGCACAAATGGCATAATTGAGCTAGAAGGAAGTGAAGTAGTGTAATTATATTTGTAGGCATAGGCAGGATGAGATGTGATGTTTTGCTTGTAAGGTTAAAGTGTCACAGTTAGATGCTATGGTAAGCAGTGAATATGAATCAATAGTTTATATTTAACTGCCACAGAAAAGCATGCAAACACAATATTTATGCTTTATATGAAGGTTTTGTGTGGCAAATGTACGTAAAATAAACTCCATCTTATCTGTCAAGTAGCGGCCACGTTAGCACCATTATCTGGCTGTATGCAATGAAGTGTGATGCCCTGGCTGATGCATCATATATTATATCAACAAAACACAGCTCAATGAAGCGACAACCTCTGTCTTTCAATATACCCGAAAGGGCACTAAAGTTAAGGATGGAATTGCTGCAACTATACTTATGCATTTCACGTGTTTAAAAAACAGTACAGGATGCAATCTTCTGCATTATACAACAAAAAGCAATAATTGACTCAAGTGAAAGATATCCCATGTTAAGAACAGCGTTCTATAACAGAGCTGAATCCACAATCGTGTTATTATTTTAAACAACTCACGGCATGAACTAGTCAGAATTTACTCTGAAGTCCTCATCTGAAAGATGAAGTTGGGTATTTTGCCACCATGACGGACCTCGCGGATAGCACCATAGGCACCTGTCACGCGAAGCGATTCGCGCAGCAATCACCATAAGCTGACTACGGCGTCTTTCTGCTCGTCTTCGCTGCACGCTCACTATTTCCACTTCAGCGAATATTTCGCGCTCCCGGGCGCGCCGCTGTTGCAGCTGTGCTTGCATGAACATAATAAAAGACCAGAACGCCTCATCCCTGCTTTCATCGATGACAGGCCAGCTCAAAGCCATTAGTTATCATGCAGCACTATATCCACGGCGAATTTTACATACAACCCCACCGTAATCGATGGTCGGTAGCGCTGGTAATGCAGCGGAGCGGATAAACAATCACAGCCGGCAAGTTTTTCCATGCGAAACTTGAGATGTCGAGAAACGCGGAGGAAGAGAAAGATCGAGAATGTTTATAGGCTTGTTTTAGCCTTCCGCTCATCTATCGTAACAGGTGAAGGCTGCAAACTATATTCTGCAAATTTTCTGCAGGCTGTAACATGCATTTGTTTTTAAGTAGTCATGTTCAGTAAGCAAAGTGGCACAAATTACGGTTGTATTTCTTAATTGCAATTTTTTTTACGATGAACGAATTACTTCCTCCATTTTTCCCGAGATGGGGCTAGTTGTAACCAACGACTCTCGCTGATTTTTGTAACCACAGCAAACCACAGTTTGCGTTAATCGTAGTTAAATTTGGTAACCGTGGTTAAGCGTAACCATGGTTAACCTTGGCCGTGTTAACCTTGGCATGGTTAACCTTGGCCGTTCCCCTCTGATGTTCGTTTAACTCAACTCAGGGCCATCAATATATCGCGAACGATAGGATGAACGAGTTCTCTACAGCATAAAATGTACAAGAGTTGACAAGAACTTTGGCACCCAAACAACATTCTAAATAGGAGGCTTGTCTTTAAAACTAGGTCCAAATATTGAATCGCTGGCTAGCAAGCTGAGGCTTCCCTCCGTCAGCTTGTGCATAATTTGCTGCTGAACCGTGGACGTTGAAATTAAGTCAGAAGACAACCAGAAGCACTTTTAAGATGTTGCAAATAAAATGGTTTTCAACTTACGTCATCTACAATAGTGCGAACTTGATTATTGTAAACTAGAACACACCTTCTCAGTGCAGTGATCAACAGCAATAGGTTCCTTTTAAAGACAACATCTTAATATGTACTTCAAAATGCATTGTTTGCATCCAGATAAGGCAGATGTTGTTCACAGTAAGCGTAGACGATGCCTATCTTGTCGGAGGTAAACTAATGAGAGAAAGGACCATGGTTGTATGCCCATGGTGACGTTATCAACTTCATCTCGGGAGGATTTATAAAGATCAAGTGAATGGTATAGAAACTGCAGACCTCACTTTGCAAAGCACATTCTAAACATGCTACACTGTCGGGCGCTTTACTCGGTCACGCTGCCTGGATTTGTTCTATGTGAGATGCTCACACCTGCCTTGTACACATCACAAAATGTAATGTTCAAGTGCTTCTGAATACAGTTCACCTCGTATATTAAGGTGCTGTTATTGCATAAAATTATAGATACGAAATTTGACTTTAAAGCACACAAATTAATGTCTTCCATGACGGCAACTCAATAAGTACACCGCAGGAGTGTGTATCCAAAAGACGCACAATCATGGCTTATTCTATTTAGCTTTGTAATTGAACAACATGCCTTACTGCTCGCTTCTACTTGACACTGCCACCAAATCAGGCATAAATATTAATCACAAAGCTTTGGCATCTTCAATAAACATATTGTAGGTTGCCCTCCAATTATCACAGTTGTAGGACAACGCAGAAAACTAGAAGGCCTTCCAGGTATAATCTATATCAAATTCCATCAGAATATGCTGTGGAAGGGAGGAATCGATTTCAAGAATTAGATTTAGAAGACAGAGAGCCTGAAGAGATGTAGACTGCTGTTCGTGATATAATACAAGAAGTTGATACTAAGGTAGTTCTAAAGCAAAAGAAATGCAAGAAAGCAAACTGGTTATCTGAAGAGGCTTTGCAAATAACTGAGGAAAGGAGGATGGCAGACGTTATGGGGGAAAGAGAAAGATGCAAGGTTCTCAATGGGGATTTTCAGAAAATATCAAGGAGAGATAAGAATGCCTTCCTGAACATACAGTGCCAAGCAGTTGGGGACAACAGCCAGTTAAGGAACGCAAGAGCTCTGTATAAGACCATCAAATACATCAAAGGAAGCTTCCGTGCTAAGCTGGGCGTGATTAAGGGCAAACGAGGCAGCGACCTCACTGAAGCCTTAGAGATAAAGAAGAGGTGGCAGCAATACGCAGAACTCTGCAAGAAGGAGCCGGATGTGCAAACCCAACATAAGACGGTTGTGATTACTGATCTCGAGCCGGGCATCCTGAAGAGTGAAGTTGAATGGGCTTTAGCCAGATTTGCTAAGAACAAAGCTAGCAGAATTGATGGCATTCCAGCTGAGTTGCTTCAAAACCTCAACCATGACACTGTTAATATTCTGCATACATTATCTCAGAAGATTTGGACAACCCTTCAGTGGCCAAAGAATTGGAGGAGGTCAGTTTACATCACCATTCCAAAGAAAGGCAGTGCCAAATATTGTGCCAACTTCCGCACGATTGCGCTTATTTCGTATGCTAGCAAGGTGATGTTGAAAATCCTCCAGGGTATGCTGCAGCAGTATGTGGATCGGGAGCTTCTGGACATGCAAACTGGGTTTCGCAAGGGCAGAGGAACTAGAAGCCAGATTGCCAACCTTCGCTGGATCATGGAAAAAGCAAGAGAGTTCCAGAAACCCATCTACTTCTGCTTTATTGAATAAGCAAAAGCGTTTGGCTGCGTAGATCAAAGCAGATTATGGCAAGCTCTCCAAGAGATGGGAGTTCCAATTTACCTCATCTGTCTCCTCAGGAACCTGTATGAAGGGCAAGAAGCCACAGTCAGAACCTGGCATGGTCTTACTGACTGGTTTCCGATTGAGAAAGGAGTGCGACAAGACTGCATATTATCGCCCTGCCTATTTAACCTATATGCAAAGTGCATCATGAGGAAGGCCGGTCTGGACAAGTCTTCCGCTTGAGTGAAGATTGCTGGAAAGCGTATCAATACCCTTAGGTATGCGGATGATACTACTTTAATGGCAGAAAGTGAAGTGGAACACAAGATACTTCTGATGCGCGTACAAGAAGAGAGTGAGACGTTTGAGGTTAAACTGAACATTAAAAGGACAAAGATCTTGGCGTCTTGCCCTATGAAGTCCTGGAGCATCAAGGGACAAGAAGTTGAAGCTGTGACAGATTTTCTCATCTGGGGGTCCAAGGTTGCTCCGGAAGGAGACTGGAGCCATGAAATTAGGATACGCCTGCTTTTGGGAATGAGAGCCATGATTAGCCCTCACCGCGTAGCAAAGAGCGGAGACATTAGTCTGCCAACCAAGATCCGTATAACTCGTGCTATGGTCTTTCCAGTAGTGATGTATGGATGCGAGAGTTGGACTGTGAAGAAGGCTGACCGCCGAAGAATTGACGCATTTGAATTGTGGTGCTGGCGGATACTCTTGGCAGTTCTTTGGACTGCCAGAAGATCACATCAGTTGATATTGTCGACCATAAACCCTGACCGCTCATTGGAGGGTCGAACTCTAAAGTTAAAGCTCAGCTACTTTGGTCATCTGATGAGAGGAGAGGAGTTGCTGGAGAAAGATTCGATGTTGGGAAAGGTTGAGGGTCGTCGTAGAAGGGGTAGGCAGCGAAAGCGATGGTTAGATCGCATCCTTGAGGTGCTGTAGATCAAGTTATGTGACGTTAGGAAGATAGTGAGAGACCGGTAAAGCGTGGTGTGACATGGTCCATAGGTTCACGAAGAGTCGGACACGACTGAACGACTGAGCTGATCTGATGTAATTCACATGAGGTTAAGCACGGGCGAGAAATTGGGCTCACTAGCTTGGTTAAGAATAAAGCCAAAGTTTTGACCTCTTGAATAACCATATTGTAGGTTGCCCTCCAGTTATCACAATTGTACGTAATTCACATAAGTTTTAACACGGGCGTGAAATTGGGCGCACTGGCTTGGTTAAAAATAAAGCCAAAACAAACCGCGGGATGCATAAACTCTGGACGCATGATCACAACAAATCTATAATTATTTACGGGGAGCAGTGCCATAAACAGGGAATGTTCGAAACTTTATGGTGACTAAAGATTTCATCATTTTAGGGAAAAAACACTTTTATTGCAATTTTCACCCAGCTGGCAAATGAAAACTGCATACATGTAAGTTACTATGCGCGATTACGCCACCCTGTATGAAGAACGAGTAAATAGGAAGACTGTAATGTGTATGCAAGCGGCCCACGCAGCAGCAGACGCTTCCTGACATTGAACTGTTCCCATTTGCAAGACCTGCATGCTGCCGCTGCATCGATTGCCAGCAGAACAGGAAAGATGCTGGCTGCAGAAAAGCATTGTCTCTCGAAAGGATATTGAACCTTCCCACGGCCATCCCCAATAACGCAAGTAGGTGGCCTTCAAACATTCGCGGCCAACTGTTGCAACGACGAAAAGCAAAGTTCGGCTAGGAAATCTGAAGTCGGCTCCAAATACAATTCAGAATCATTAAAAGAAGACAACCAAGAGAGTGTGGGAAAGTAGGACAGAGTGGAGAGAAAGGCTCCAAACGGCACACAACAGAGGAGACAGGAATCATAGTGACAACAGGGATGGCACACTGATGACTCTGGCAACGAAGTTGTTGGCACATTGTACGGGGTCTTCCACTCTTAATGCGAAAACGCATGCTTCCATCGAAGCTCCATTCTGTGCGAGGCAGCTGCATGTCGAAGCAAAGCGGCGCAGGCTCAGTGACCTGAAAGTTCGCGACTGCTTCATTATGTGGCCGGATCGGAGGAAATGGCACTCTGAAGAGAGCATGCTCGTTCATACTAAAAGTGGATGACCCTGTTCACAGATGTAATAAATATCTTGTACAATCTGAAATTGCAAAGCGCGAGTTGGCATCTTTGGGGGATACAAGACAAGGGAAGGTTGGACCCTGCCTGAATTCAGATGTTCCAGCAGCCACTTTTAAAACGTTCTAGATAAACGGAGTTCTAAATTGAAGCAAAAAACAGTATACCCTCAATAATCCAAACTTGCTTAATCTGAAACCTCAGATTATTCGAAGAACTGCTATGTTAACTCAAAGGTTTCCGGTCCTTTGCTCGATAGCTCGAGCATAGTCTTCGTAAACCAATGAAGCGATAGCACCACATAGCGGCGAAGTGGCACCACAAATAAAGTTTACCAGGATTGAAGCTTGGGCGAGTTGGTGACGGTTTTTTTGCAACATAGCACTAAACAGACAGGGACACAGCGAGACACACGGGACGGGCGCTAAATAACGCCCGTCCCGTGTGTCTCGCTGTGTCCCTGTCTGTTTAGCGCTATGTTGCAAGGGCGCCACAAAGCAATTTTTACGCATTGTATGGCATAGCACCTCAACCTCAGAGCTGCAAGGAGAAAAAACCACTCTGTGGTACCGCTCGCCGAGTGCCAAAGCACCCCCTCCAAAAGTGAATAGCCCTTCACTGCAACGCAGCCTTGGGTTCTCTCTGTGCTTCGTCAAGGAACGGCCGATCTGGAGGCAGCAGTACGTACATTTTAGCCCCTCTCCTCGCCAACCCGCAGAGTAACTGCTATGCAGAGCACGCGCATCCAGTTCCTAGACTTATGCATCTTCCTCAGAAAGCCGCATCTGTTGGATGTACAATCTTCGCTCAAAGAAAGCCCGCCTATCTTATGATAGCGTCCACGCTAAGTACAAATGAAAGCTTTGTTGGCCAGGTGAAGCGTGTCACGTGAGGGCTGCATGCCCATATTACCTTAACCTCTCGTACAATCTAAGGAAAATACCCAGTTTTGTGCGTCACGCAAACTGTCTACCATCGCAATATGACGACTAAGAAAAAATTCCGTGACGATTGCGGTATCAAACATGCGATGCAATCCAAGAATTGTGCTACGGGAGTTGTGTACGTGATTCCGTTTCTATGTCCTAGTTTTTGCATAGGGCAGACTGGTAGACAAATAAATGAATGTTTAGTTGAACATGGGTGGTGTGTGAACGGAAACGCAGGCGGACGAACGTCTGGCGGACCACGGCAAGAAATGCAAGTGCTTTTGTGAGAATGACCGCTAATCGAACTGTGACTTCAAGTGCGAACCTCTATTGGGGAGTTCGAAATAAGGGCCAGAGCGAGGGACCATCGCCAAAGGGTTCTGGTTCACATCCATGGGATATGGCTCGTGCGTAAGCAAACCATTGATTGCCTTATTAAAGGAACAAAGTCTGTTTCATGTCGGTAGCATTGCCTAGTCCCATCTCTGTTTGCAGGTTTTTCTTTGCTGGTAGCTTTGTGTTCATTTTAGACATCTATGACACTGCTGTAGCAAAGCTTTTTACTTTTGCTGTTGTAGCAGGTGTTGTTCTCCGATATTATTTCGTTGCTTTGCTTTTACTCATTTGACTCTGCTTTAGTTGCGCTTAATGACTTCTTGTTGATATTGCTGGTGCTCTGTTCCCTTGTTAGGTTGGTTTTGTTTTTTCCTCTTGTCTCATCTTTTGATATTATATGACTCTTTGTGTTGGTGTTTTTCATGCATCATCAACTTTTTTTCAGGAGTAGCACGTTTCTTCCTGCGATTTTCGGGATGTATGCCTGTTTATGCTTCTGTGATAAACGTTTGGGTGGGTTAAACATTCTTATTCCGATGTATTATCTGCTTTGTCATGTGATGCCCTGTCTGTATTTAAAGCTCTGCCGTTTTCAATAAGATTTCAGTGGTTACTCAGCACCAGTCCTGTCATTTGTATTCTTCACCTAGCAGCGTTGTTTTGCACAGATTCTACTTCACTTATGATAGCATAATGAGCCCACCTTTCGCTTGTTCTGCTGAGAATTTATTAAAAAAATTCAATACTTGCAGTCTACAGCACATTTCATGGTAACGTGCCAAGATGCTGCACAGCAATAACATCCTGGTGTGCTTATCTTTTGACATTAGCTACCTGCAGTGAATGCGGGAGGTAGGGGGGGGGGGGCAGCTTGCGCGGCCCGTCCGGTTGCGTAAGCTTGGTTTTCAGTATGTTCACTTTTATTATGCCGTGATTGGGTTGTGTGCTGCCCATTGCGAGAAGTTCATCGGAAGGCGTGATAGAAGAAAAGCCCTTTTCGAGTGAATGGTGCTAAAAGTAGGGTCTTGATTGCGGGTTACCAAGTGCTTCCATCGATGGCTGATGGATAGAGAATGATGAAAAGGAGGGAGGTGGGCATGCCGAGCGTGTTTTCGACATTAAATTGCTCACCTGGGCCAGAATTTTACCAGTGTTCGTGTATTTTGAAAACCTGGGTAATTCTAACATTTTTCTTGGTTCCAATGACTTTGAATTAACGAGGGTTTACTGCATTTTCATTAGAAACACAAGAAACTAACTAAACAAAACTAACTAACTCAGGATCAATTAACCCAGTTGGATGGTTAGTTTCAGTAGGGAGGTTGAAGATGGAATGCTGTATCATCTTTTTTAATGAAGAAAATATTTCAATGGAGTCCTAAGTAATAAGAAAGCAGCTTCTTTTTTTTCACGAAAAATGAAGCTGGGAGTGAAATGAAGTGAAAACGGCATATTTGCCCAAGACGCGTCGTAGAGTACAGGACAAAATTCGAAGTGCTAGTTCTTTCGACCATATTATACACTTTATTATGCACCTACTCTGTAAAAAATAGCAATGACATATTTGGAAATGACTGCCCAGCACGAAACGGCAATAGGAAAACGTAATGACATGGCACAATAGCACACACAGTTCCAATTGGGTACCACTGTCCCAGCAGCAGGGCGTCATCAGCAGACATCACGTCTTTACTGAGCTTTCTGAGAATTTAAAAAGCCTAGTTCCAGTTGTGTGCAGAAAATGCGCAGGAGTTCCTCTATTCCAGGCTTCAGAAAGTAGCCTTTTCTGTTTCAAAAAGCCTAAAAACCGTTCATAGCCTGAGACAATGTTGCTACTTGTCTCAATATCGTCAGGCTCTCACTTCGTTTAATCCAACAATCAATTAAATATCAATGGTACGCATCTGCTCTGGAACGGTACAAATTGGTTTTTGACTTGTGAAATGAGAGGCAACAGACATGATGCGCCGGCAGAGCCCGATGTCGTATTTTACCGTAAGCAGATTTTTGCTGGTGCACTCGTGCATTGACATACTTTGGGAGAAGGAAAACGACCATAGTTGCTTTGTCCTTCCGATAGAATTGTGCTTAAATGCTGACCAATTGCACTCTCAAAGGCTCTGATGGCATATGATCACTGGTAGCACATTTAGAGCTTGTTTGGAATGGAATTTATTCTAGTTTAGCGGAGCACGTTCATGGAGCTAGCCTCTCTCACGAGACGGCTCCCAAGGATATGTGCATGATTGCGCAAGTACAGCCGCACCGTAGACAGAATAATAATCAGCATATTCAAAGGCTGTTGTGTCTCAATCGTAAAACTGTTTTATTACCATCATTTAAGTGAATTTTTCAACAATATTACGCCCTGAATAAATGCTTTAGGAGATACAAAACATGTTTTCTTGCTCTTTAATGCAATTACAAGTTTGAGAGAGGCATGACATCCAAATAAAATCTAGTAGAGCTCTGTTCTGTGTTCTTTTCTTGTCCCGTTCCTTTTGCGCAGTTTTGTATTTTAGTAATCCCCAATTAATTCTTTTTAGGTTTGCTTCGGAACCAATTTCTTGTGATAATCATAGCAGTGAAGAAAATCGCGCTGTCTCGTAACACTTTTTAGATGACTGGAGTAGACGATTATGTGAAAATAATTTTTTCCTGCACACTCAATGATAGCAAACAAGTAGTAAAAGCTTTTGTTTCTCTCGTCAAACAAAAACACACACTAGAGATGTCTGTACTTAAAGGGGCCCTCCAATACCATCCGAGCATAGCTCACAAACTATATCAGTCGCTATATTATGCTGCGATACGCATTTGAATGTAATAACACACGTCCACGCGCGGTACAGGTACCCGAGAGACAGAGAAAAACATATTATTTAAGAGCGCAAATTAAGCACTCAACATATCTTTCGCCTGGTTTACCAAGGCAGGCTGGTCTTCCATCTGTGCCGGTGACAGCCAGGCACTCCAAGAAGGAGGTGAAGACAAGGGGATGTAATGACTGGACTGGGCGACTGGACAGGAGTAGAGGCAGTATTCTAGATTGGCATACAGCGCAGGACAGTTGGAACAGGAAGGGTCTGAACGAAGACGGAAATGGAATTGTCGGGAAGGTGTAATAAGAGTGTTTGTTTGAATACTACGAAGTATATGTGCTTCAGCAACGTTGAGATGCCGATGGGGGCGGGGTTCATGCCTGAATGACGTTTTTAGTTGGCGGTAGTGTTCCTTAATTGTGAGTTTATAGGCCAACGCATCGTCCCACGTCGGAGGGCTTGACCAAGGGATCACAGGTGCCCGGACGTGAATATCTCGGGCTAGCTGATGAGCCAGCTCATTTCCTGTGATCCCTGCATGGCCAGGGACCCACCGTATCGTGACTGATAATGGAGCCAACGAACGTAAGGCGCAGTGTAATGCTGTTTTTAGGTCCGAAGGAATTAGCCGACGCTGCAGCAACCGTATAGCCGCCATTGAGTCAGTGTAAATGGTGTACGAAGAAGTGCGAGGAAGTTCAGAGAAGGACATGATGGCATGAATGATAGTTACTATCTCTAGAGTAGCGATGGGGGGGAGGGGGAGTATTGCTGTATGGGCCGCATGTAAGAAGGGAAGGGTCCGCCTCCAAAGGGGTGAAGATTACATATGCCGCAGAACCTGTGTCCAATATGGTGGCGTCTGTATATGCTACTGTCTGTGTTGATAAGGGAGGACTGTGGTGAGCTGCCTGAGCTTCCCTGCGAACATTATTCACACAAGGGGCCATATGACGGGGTAGAGGGGCGAAGCGCATGTTGGAGGGAAGGGGTACAGAGAAGTCTTCGATAGGCAGGTTGATAGGAGATAGATTTGCTTTCTCTAAAAGCCCGCGATCCTCTAAAGTGCCAGACAGTCGAGCCAGCTCCCTGTCTCTGTGGAGAACAAGTAATGTGGGGAGGGGAAGAAAAAGGCCCGTATCGTAGAGCCTCTTGTTTGAAGTGTGTACAGGGAGGTTAAGGGATGCTTTATAGAGGCTGTTGAGCGCTGATGAGGCTTTTATAGTTTGCTGTTGTGTGAGTTCAAAATAAGGAAGAGCGTATAAAATTTTGCTTAGTGCTAGTGCATGTACTAACTGACGCTTGCTTTTCTTGCAATCTGGCTTGGCGTTTAACAACACGCCTGACTAGGTAAGTAACGGAGCGGCACGTGCTAATCGCTGAATTGGCAATTAATTGATTGGACCTTTCATGAAAATTAATGCCTAGAATTCTGCATGAAGAAACCTGTGGGATAGGATGGTTGGCCAAATGAAGAGACATGTGATGATTGACGGATCGCTGATAGCGGGTACGCGATAAGAGGAGGAGCTCGGAATTTTCTGGTGCTGGCTGGAGCCCAGCAGAAGTCAGAAGCTGGGATATAATATTGAGGCCTTGTTGGAGTGTTGCCTCGACCTTCCGTGGGGAGCCTTGTGTGCGCCACAGCATGAGGTCCTCAGCATAAAATATGTGAGACAAGTTTGGAATTTTTTGAAGTTGGCGTGAAAGTGGGGCCATACCAAGATAAACGGGGGGGGGGGGGGAAAGAACAGCGCCTTGAGGGGTGCCACGGGTGAGAGCAAAGGGAACGGAATTTTTGCCTGCTATGCAGAAACATGCAGTGCTATCTTTGAGAAAGTTGGGTATGTATGAGTAGGGAGTGGACCCACACTCAGTTTCTTGAGCACAGCGAAGTATATAATCGCGGGAGATATTATCGAATGCTTTTCGCACATCTACTGTGACTAGGGCATGGACTTGGGAGAGGGCGGTGAAAGGAAGGTATGCTGGAGAAGCAAAAAAAGATCTTGAGTAGATACGTGGGGCGGAAGCCAATCTGGGCATGTGGGAGAAACGATGTTGTTTCCAGATGACGTTTAAATAGGTCCAACACCATCCGTTCCATCGTCTTGCCCACACAAGAAGTAAGCGAAATGGGACGGGGGTTTTGCAGTGCCGGCGGCCTGCCAGATTCTGGGATCATGACATTGGTAGAGGAATGCCATTCCTGGGGGAAAGTTCCCTCTGACTAATGAGTATTGATGAAGGAATGTAGTTGCTCCTTGTCGTGCTCAGAAAGATTGCGGAGTAATGTGTAAGTGAGTTCGTCATCTCCAGGGAAGATGTTTTGGAGTTTCTAGCGAGAGCCCAGTCCAGATCTGCCAGCATGAATTCCTCGTCGAGGTCTGGGTTATCCGGCCCTGAGTACGAGGGGTACGAGCATAGCAGTGGTGGGGGTATATAAAGATCCGTACAGGTACCACAATCTTATTTGAAAGTTGGCTCTCCACTTCTATCGACTTTTGCCATCCTCCTTCTCTACTGTGCACGCTACTACGTATTAGCGTTTTCACGTTACTATTGGTGTGCTTCTTTGCGACGTCACGCATTCATTAAACTACCCCGTGTGCCAAAGTAATTGAAATAAGCTTAATATTTAGTTATCAGGAATGAAAATTGGGATGTCTTGTAGAGGAACTTTTTTAGAGCTTTTTTCTTGAACTTCCGGTCTCTCTCGCACCATCGCAACCACGGCGCGGTCTCGCACGGCAACCTCATTTCAGTTCCCTGCGGGGCACCTTCTGCCTGTGTATGTTCCGTTTCTTGTGTCTCCTTGAGACATGGACTTCGAAGTCGGATTACCAGTCTCCAGCATTAAGTCGATGCGTTAAATGCTGTGCCCCAGGGCACCGCGCCGTACGTGCTGCAGCAAACTTTCGGAGGCTACCGCTCCGTTCCCATGTCCACCAAACCAAACTACGCACCTCTGATCGAGTCAAGGTGACAGCATTCGCTGGTAAGTAATGTGCTTACTAGCCTGAACATAGCACACAGATAAACGACAGTTTCACAGGTGCAATGAGGTAGTCATTGTTGTGGTGCATCAATAGTGTTGTGGCTTTTAAAATCCTACCGTCTCAACTGTTGACTTGATTGCGTCACACTACTCATGGAGGTTGCATTTTGTCTCGTAGTAAGTTTGCAGTGTATAAACTTTTGTCTTATAGTAAATTAGCTAAGACAACTGTACCTACCTGGCTCGGCCGTGCGCGATCCGCGAACCCGCGGTATCGTGTGCCCGCGTTGCCGGCTTTCGGCCCCTGCTACCGACGCAGGCCCGTTTCAAATGAAGAGATTTTTGCCCTGGGATGCTGCGATTCTCATCGGGCAGACTGCGGGCTCGCATTGTGCGAAGCTGCAACGAACTAAACACCTTTATCTATCTTACTACGAGCCAATAAAAGCTACCGCAATATAAAAGCTCCGTGTGCAGTTTCATACAAACGACTGAGTGCTTGAGCCGGAGAGAACAAGCCGCCACGGTAAACATTATTAGGATACGCAGGCTGTATCTGCCCCTTGCACGGTTTCACATGGCGTACAGTGATGAGGAGTCACCGAAGAAATAAAAAACAACTTCATTTCGAGAGAAGTCCTAAAGCATATTCCATTATGCCCTTAGGCCATAAACAACGTTATTAAGAAACATTTTATCCTGGCGAAGCGCTGTGCTTTCTTAGTCACCCAGCCCTATAAATTACCGCTAATAAAATATTATTATTCCGCGAACATAATAATAATCACAACAATTACAATGTAGTCTTGTAAACTCTGTAACTTAACGGATGGGGAACAGCAAGACCGCGAAAACAGAGATGTAACATGGTCACTTGTGAAGTCGGCTCACTTTAATTACTTCCAGCTTGGCCGCAAGAAGCTGAATGACTCTGATCGGCATAATTATTCACAATCTAGCCTTACGCACACACTGAACTGACAGTTGCTCTGCCTTTCCTACCTTTGTTTCAAACAGCAGCTTTGATTCAATACTTGAAGTGCCTGCAAGCGGTCGCACACCATGTTGAGTTGCCGCGATAAGCAAACAGCAACATGTTTTGTGTGCACGTTTGCTTGGCCGCAGCCACAAGCGAAACACAGAGACATGGGTACAACAAGAGGGCATTCTCTCCGATAAGAAAAGTCATATGAAACTGTGATCCAGCTATTTTGCAGTAGCAGTAAACGTATTGAAACAATTCTTTCAGCTCCAGCGCCTAATGCCTTGCGCTCTGATGCCAGTCTGCTGAGAATTTTGATTAAGAATACAGACAGTCGTACTATGCAAGTGCCTAGTCATGATGGAGTTCAAATCTGTGCCTGTTTGCAGTATATAATTCTTTTTTTGACGGTCTTTTATAGGCATGAATCATAAACTGGCACTCTGAAGCTGTGCCTGCAGTTGTCTCTCTGTGTGAAGAGCCTTGAGACCATTTCTCCGACTCCTGGAGGAGCCTGTGGACGTACGCTGTGAAATAGTCGTCGAGATTACAACACTTCACTTAGTTTTTCGTGCAATATTATAAGTAAAACAAAGTTTAAACTTTTAAAACAGAGGCTTCATTTTCACTGGAGCAACACTGCAATGTCCGTTTCTTCATTTTGCCTTTTTCACTTTCCAGCAGTCTTCTCCTTTTTGTCTGTGCCTGGAGCCTTGAAGGATTTTCATTGAAGTGAATAACAAGCAGATGTAACCTAAAAAGAAGGTAAAAATGAATAAATGTCTCATACTTTGAAACAATATTTTCTTTTTGCCTACTATCAAAATTATGCCGAGTAGAGGTTGCTATAAGGAACCTTTATGCATTACATTCACATCACTGCAGCAGAGATTGCTTCTGGGTCACCTTGTATATCCAGCGCTTTTATATTGAATCAAAAATGCAATCATCCCCAAGCAGCAAAATGAATGTATGTCATGGGCTATACAACATCATGTTGTGAATCACCCGTGTTGTTCCTTCTGTTGTATTCTAACGATCATGATTAGCCCAAGCGATCAAGTGAACCTTGAGCATTTTTGCAGTTTCAATACAGTAGCTTCGAGACTGTTCTAGTGGAGTCAAAAACTTGCGCTGATGACTTCCAGTTTTTTTAAAAACTACCTTTGTCTTGGGACTGCACTAAGATGAGGAGCACAAAGAGACACGAGTTGTTTTTCCAGCCAGCCTTCAAAGCTTGCCCTGAACGCCGTGTTATTGCAGTGTCTAAGGTCTTGTGCTTTCTGCCTTTATCTGTTCCTGGTGCGCTGTTCTTTATCTAATTCCATCTGCCCATTCTAATATAACAGCAAGGAATTCAATAAGGACCCTTGGGTGGCCTGTCAAGTCGATCGCCTCCCGTCTCACATTTTCTATGGAAGCGGATTACAGAATGGCTAGAGCTACCATCCTATCAAATCTCTTTTTACCATATTATATGAAGCATCCTTAGAATGTCAGAAGTGTGCACCACAGTCTCCTCCAAATGTATGAAAACTACCTTTGACATGGCAGTGTTCCAAGTTTCGAAAAGAAAGACACAAGATAAGTTAAGCTAATTTTACTGCAGTGTATTTACCATCAGCATGGAAAGATTGTGACAGCTGGCTCATCAGGTGCATTGGGTGTCTACTTTATGCAGAAGTTTGAATTGAGTTACGGGGTGGGCACTGTATTAATGGCAGATGTCAGGGTCTACTCCTGTGAATCGATATTGTAAGGCCTTATATTACCTGGCCTGGTATCATGAGTGCTCCAGATCAAGCACTGCATAAAAGAGACTGAAATCAAGCCCACCTTCCATAAAACGATGGCACCCAAGCATTTCGGTAACCACCGCCGCTACTCCCTCCTCACATAAGAAAACAACAACACTTGAACTCGTTTTCTCTTTTTCTCCAGACCTCAGCACTACACTATCAGAAAGACTGTTTTGAGGGGCTTGAATTTGGTCACAGAGAAATTTTAAAACCCCCCTGAGCTATTCTATAGCATGAAATAGAAGGGATCTGCCTAATATCAACCTCCAATGGGCAGTTTAGCAAGTTGAAGAATCAAAATAAGCAAAATAAGCACAACCTTTCATTGAAGAACTTCTGTTTTTTTTTCACACTCTGTTTTGTTTCCTCTGGTCTCTGTTTCCTTTATAATAAAAATGTTATGTAGATACATTAAGAGCTTCATGCAAGGATTTATTCTCTGCACATGACTGGAGAAAAGTTGCACTGCATAGTCACACTACAGTGACAAATAATGTCTTAGTCTTCTCTTTTATTCAACTTACCTTATTTGCATCACACCATCCGAGTACGCAATTGATTTGGAAGCAAACGTGATGGTCTAATTTTCAAAATATTGAAGGGAAGATGTTTGGACCTACATTTGTCGACCGTCCTTGAAAGACTGGGAGTTCTCCAGAATGAAGTTCAGCTTCTTGAAAGCACATGAATCTCTTGATATATATATTTAGCTGATGAATAGCAATGTTGGTGTGTATGTCAGTCAATCATAGATGCTGAACCTGGTTACAGCTTCTGCATTGCAACTGCAAAAGGTTTTGGTATCGTATTCATAAAAAAAAACAGGTCTTGTACTACTATTTTACTGTGAAAAAAATCCAAGAGATGTTGTCGAGCAAACATGCGGCACTTTGTGGATATAGGCTAGTATGAACAATGGCATTGTATTTGTGTTCCATACTGGCATGTATAACCAAGCTGCCTAAGTATTAAAATATTTTGCAGTCTCAGCGCTCACAGTTACATTTTGTTTTCTCACTTCTATATAGGTTTCTTTCTCGGCTGTGTGATATGTGAACTTGGTATTATATGCGGATGTGTAGAAAGCTTTTTTTCCATGGAGCTCTATTTGCATTACCAGTACCTTAAATTTATCATTGGTATGCTAAATGCTACTGTCGATCATATCCATACCATAAATCAGGTGATAGAAAAATGCTCGGAATAGAACCAGCCCTTATACATAGCATTCATTGATTACGAAAAAGCATTGGACTCAGTTGAAACATCGGCGGTGATGCAGGCATTGCGAAATCAGAGGGTGGACGAGCCGTACGTGAAAGTGCGGGAAGATATATATAGTAGCTGCACAGCCACCATAGTTCTTAATAAAGAAAGTAACAAAATTCCCATGAAGAAAGGTGTTAGGCAAGGAGACACAATCTCTCCAGTACTATTCACAGCTTGCTTAGAGCAAGTATTCAGAGACTTGGAATGGGAGCAGTTAGTGATAAGGGTAGATGGAGAATACCTCAGTAATCTGCGATTTGCTGATGACATTGCCTTGCTAAGCAACTCGTGGCATGAACTGCAAATAATGATTGATGACCCACGCAGGAAAAGTAGAAAGGTAGGCTTGAAAATCAATATGCAGAAGACTAAGGTAATGTTCAACAGCCTCGGGAAGGAACAGCAGTTTACATTAGGTAGCGAAGTACTGGAAGTAGTAGGCGAATATGTCTACCTAGGACTGGTAGTAACCGCAGATTCGGACCACGAAAAAGAAATAACAAGAAGAATAAGATCGGGATGGAGCGCATTTGGCAAGCACTCGCAGATTATGACTAGCAGCTTACCGGTATCGCTAACGAAGAAAGTATATAACAGTTGCATCTTACCTGTACTCACATGTGGCGCTGAAACGTGGAGGCTAACCAAGAGAGTTCTACTTAAGTTGAGGACAACCCAGAGGGCCATGGAACGAAAAATGGTAGGGGTAACATTAAGAGATAGGAAGCGTGCAGAGTTGGTCGGAGAAATACCTCAAGTTACCGACATTCTAGTGGAAATTAAGAAGAAATGGACCTGGGCAGGGCATGTAGTGCGAAGAGAGGATAACCGATGGTCGCTTAGGGTAACAAACTGGATTCCAAGGGAAGGAAACGTAGCAGGGGGCGACAGAAAGTTAGGTGGGCGGATGAGATAAAGAAGTTCGCAGGGGCCAAGTGGATGCAGCTAGCACAGAACCAGGTTAAGTGGAGAAATATAGGAGAGGCCTTCGCCCTGCAGCGGGTATAGTCAGGCTGCTGCTGCTGCTGCTGCTGCTGCTGCTGCTGCTGCTGCTGCTGCTGCTGCTGCTGCTGCTGCTGCTGCTGCTGCTGCTGATGATGATGATGATGATGATGAAATGCCACAAATGTGGGCCGTGAACATGTCAAAGTCGTCAAAGTGAATACTTTACAAAAAACTTATACAAAACATACAAAACAAATTACCTCTGCTCATCCATTAACTCTTTGCAAGGAGCTCGTGCAGGCATTTTCTGTATGGTTCATCATGGCCCTCAATCTTATCGCGTAAGTGGTTCAACAGGCTGCATCACATGCTGATGATAATATCACCATCCCCCTGGCCCAGGGTAGCAACAAACACGACTTGTGATGGTCTGTGATGATCCATGGTTCTACTGCTTCACAGCCCTTCGACCCGCTTGCAGATTTCAATTTCTTAAATCCAGTGCAGAATAGTGTTATCACCATGTATTTGCACTAGTTAATAAAGCAAGCAACTGATCTCATCGTTAGTAATCTTCCAGGCATCAAAGTAGTGCTGTATGTGCGATTTGCTGTTCTTGCAATATGTCCCCATATCTGGGTGGTGGTCTGTAGATAGAAAAACTCGTTACATAATAATATATATCAGCAAATGTACCTTCTTCCCAAGGGTTTGCAGCAATGAAACATTTTGTAATTAAATTTTTATTGTATAATGATGAATTTGATTCGTTTTATGTGTAGACATGCAAGCACTAATTGCTAAGGGCACTCTTGGAGAGGTTGAAAATAATTTCTCGTAATATTATGCAGAAATTGTCACCTGTTGTTAAAGACTGCACTGAGACTCATTAGTAGAAGCCAGGCCTCCCTTCCCGATGCTCGCGCTATTGTGCACGGCAACTGACACTTCACTCAGTAATGTGAATTGTAGCTTGCCAATTTTCGCACCGCAGCATTGCCTTACCTCTCCTATTCTTACCTGTGGGCATTGTGGATATGGTCAGTCTGAATGGCAACAACGCTTTACGTGCAGTACTTGGCGCTGTACACGGGGGATTCGCAGCGCCCATCTCCTGCAAAGTCCACTTCCATTCCATCCAGCTGGCTGATGATCCGCACCTTCTGTTGCTGGAAAAGCTGGGACAAAAATAATGTGTATTTGTGAGCCACTTGTAACATTGGGCAGTACTGTCCCTCGTTGCATTGCTGCATTCGCGCACACTGGTTTTTCAGTTTATCCCCCCCGTCTCTCCCTTTCCGCAGGAAACATCTAGCTGTGTGTAACTCATATCAACCAACACTTGCACTTTGGATGAGCAGCCGATCGCTTAGGGATTAATGGGCATAACTGTGAGTGACTAAGCGCTTTCACGCGAGTGACAACGTTTCATTCGCGATCCCCATCCCCTCCGCCCCCCTTTCTGCCGAAGGGTTAAGCTCCTTACTACTCTTCATTCTTCTCTTCATTCCTGACCGTGTTCCTCTTTTCTTCTACGTCGTTTTTTTATCAACCGCCCATCTCTGTTTTCAAGTATTTCTTTCCTGGCGGCCTCGGTTGGTAAAATTGGACGCGTCTCCATCCGCGTGACATTTCAGGGTGCGCTCTGTACAAAAACCGCACGGAATAATAAAAAAGGCTACACGGCGCAGTCATGTTGTCATCAAAATAAGGCAACCGAACAGCGGTTGTTTACTTCCTGTCGGCGCGCGCGTTCTCCATTTTCGCGCTGACAGCTGACGCCAAACCGCGCCTGACAAAGTACACCCCTCGCACAACTACGCAATCCCCTTCTCCTCATCCATTTTCTTTTTTTCTTTTTTAGTATCAATCGTTATCTTTCACGAAGGGACATCGCTTAGCGTCAAACGCAAAAGTAGTCTAAACACGAAGATTTTAAGGTGTGAGCGAGATGCACGAGAGGGTTTCCCTCCACAACGCCCGAAAGACCGCCCTCTGCGATCTTGATTCTGAATGTTTGCTAGTCTTTCGCTGACATTTCCAACCTTCGCTGCGGCACGGATAATATGGACCCCGAACTCGAAAAGTAACATCGGCGACTGAGTGCTGAGATGGCACTCGACCCCGGTAAGTACACGTCGTTAACGAATTCTGCGCTGAATCCCGACGACGATAGTATACGGCGTATATTGTGCATTGGTGCGTGCGGTCGACTAGCGGAAAAGTACAAAAATAACAAAATCCCATCGCAAGCTCACCATTGTTTTATTTTGAGCAGTGCAATTCACAGTAGTCATGAAAAATCCCGCTTATGCACGTCCCAACGCCTGAGCAAAATGACCTGAGTTAAAAAAAAACATTCCACACTCTACTGTGATAACACGTCTAAAGCTAATATTATCACAATCTTTTAATTTTACACTTACCGCCAGTATTGAAAGTAACGGCGTTGGCGCCGCTCCTTCACGAAGAAGTCTTGTTGGGATCCCCAAATCGGGGACCACATTCGGGTAAACATTATACGCATCGGGAGAGAAATGTCGTCTAAAAACGTAGATAAATGCTTTCTTCACCGATGCGGGCTATCAGATGAGGTATAGCCACTGCTTCCGGAGGTTGACGTCTTGAGGCACTTTATGCAGAATGCTTTTCCTGTCGTCACTAACAATGCCTTCGCAGCCAGAAGCGGTACGCTGTAGCAACTTCCACCTGATGTCCCGTCAAAATGAGAATTCAAAGCTTCGATAACTGCCTTCGAGAACTTAGAAAGTGGGCAAGCCAGCCCAGAGCTGTCCTGCACCCGACGCGCATTCGACGTAACACAAAATCGAAGTTGAGGTCACTGTCAAGGATGTATAGCTTGGCAGCGAACTTCCGAGTTGCGCAGAGGGGCGATGACGATGAAGCAGACGACGAGATACTCCCGGCGCGTCAGCAAGCGAGCGCATCAAAACAGAAGTTGCAGTGCGCGGCGATAAAGCAAAAACGTAAAAGAGCAAATGCGTGATTTTTCTTTTTTTTTCGATAAGTTTGCCACAAGCATAAGTTCAAATGCGTCAGTTATGACGTGTCAGTGGGCGGCGAGGAATGTGGAGGAGGGGCAGCCTTTGCGCGTGCTAAATAGTTGAAAGAAGGAGGAAAGCCGCGAAGGCGCAGATACTCAAATGTTGAATGCAAATAACTCTGCTTTCAAATACCACATTTCAAAACTTCTTGCTAGAATGTTATATTACATCGACATTCTTTCCATGGAAAAACTCTATCGCTAACTCTTTAGAGCCCCTTTAAAAGGAAAATGACCCAGCCAAGCACTGAGCTCACGCCTACTCTGCTGTATTTGTTCACGACTCCTAACACTTAGTGGTGCTTGGCTGTGGCTCTTGTGAAGTATATTTAAGAAAACAAATATTTGCAATATGCCTGCATTGATGATCTTCCAGCATGCTTAGGTCACATGCGTTTCAGGTATTTGGTAGGATTTCAGGTCCTGCGCAAAGTGCCATGCCTGGCCTTAGAAAAGAAAAATAAGTGCACGGTTGCCGAGGCCACGTGATCACTTTCAAGAAGAGAATTGTCCATGAATATGTGCGCTAAGGATCAGTGCCTACTTGTGTGGAACATAAAAACGGTTAACTCATAATTGGAGACAAACAACTGCACTGTAACAGGCAACTCACTGGTTCTCCTTACAAAAGGGAGACCCAGCTCGAAAGAAAGCATTTGCCCCCCGAAGCGGTTTTCTCTCGGTGCATCCACACGTTTCTGTGATGTAATATCGTCACCAACACACGCAGCAAGTAGCGGAACAACCGAGCTGGCGATTTTAATGATGCGAAGCTTGAGAGATAGACGAAGACGATGCTCAGCCACGTGCCAAGACTTTCGGCCACTTGTTGGCGCCAGAAGAATGACAGCGGTGTCGCATTGCCCCCCTTCCAAGAGGCATCGACCCGATGCAGCAAACGTAGGTTAACAATAAGAAAGCGGGGCAAGTTATACGGGAGAGTCTCTGGCTCTGGTTTGGACGCTAAAATGGTTTAACGATTGTAATATGGCTTCATTCTGGCGACGTGAACTATTTCAGACATCAGCTGCTGAGAGGAGCGGACAGTAGCTTCTTGTAGCACCTCATAGTTCACCGCACTGAGCGACGGAGCACCTCGTAGGTTCCGAAATAACGCCACAAAAGCTTTTAGAGCGCCCTCGCAAATGTTATTGGACTCCATACCCAGACTTGGTCGCCGGGCGTGTAAGTCACCTCTCGGTGTCGCAGGTTGTAGCGCTTGGCGTTGTGTACTTGTTGGTGCCGAGTTCGCTGTCGGGAATGTTGGCGTGCACCTTCTGCGTCACGAATAAATTCGTCAACCCCCATGACAGTGGAGGGAGCAGAATCCGGAAAAATCACGGCATCAAGAATAGTCAAGGGTTCGCTTCCATGGAACAAATGAAATGAAGTGAAGCGTGTAGTTTCCTGGAGCGCAATGTTATATGCAATCGTGATGTACGGCAGAATTCGTTCCCATTTCCCACGATCGTCGTCTACATACATAGAAATCATATCGGCAATTGTCTTGTTAAGCCGCTCAATCAGTCCATCGGTTTGATGATGATAGGCTGTTGTCTTGCGGTGGGTAGTGCCACTGAGTCGAAGGACCTCGCTCGTGAGTGCCGACGTAAACGAGGTTCCCCTCTCAGTTAAGACGACTGTTGGGGCACCGTTGCGGAGTAGAATGATGTGAATGAATAAATGCGCAACTTCCTCTGCGGTAGCACGGGGATGGCCTCGGTCTCACAGTAGCGGCTGAGGTAGTCAGTGGCAACCACTATATACCTGTTACCCATGGAGGACTTCGGAAACCGGTCCAATAAGTCTATGCCGACCTGCTGAAATGGGAATTTCGGGGTATCGATAGGCTGCAGGGGCCCAGCTGGTATAATGGACGATGTCTTCCGCCGTTGGCACTCACGGTAGGTAGGGTCGTATCAGTGCAGAATGGCAGCTAACCTGGGCCAGTATTACTTTCGGCATATCCGTGCCACTGTGCGATAAAAGCGAGCTGGCCGGAAGAAGGATCGTCGTGGCGCGCGAAGTACTTCGTCATGAAGCGTTTTGGGTACTACACGCAGATAAGCAGTTTCTGTTGGACCGTAGTTCTTGTTGAGCACACCATCGAGCAAGCAAACTGACGAAAGTCCGCGACTGATGAGCTGAAGAGGAGCTGACACGGTTTCTTCGAGGTATTCGATGAGGGGCAAATGTTCAGAGTTGGCCCGCTGCTTCCTAGCAAAGGTGCCCGTCGCAATACCACCGAGGAAAGCAGAATCATGGTCGGAGATTTTCGTGTAGCAGGGACTAAGGGCGCGGGACAGACAGTCAACGTAACTGTGTTTTTTTGCTGGACTTCATGATAGTAGCGCCATATTCTTGTTCTTGCAACCGAAGGCTTCATCGAGCAAGCCGACCCGATGGACCTTTCAGGTTGGCCAGCCAGCACAGCGAGTAATGGTCGCTGACGACACGAAACAGACGACCGTACAAGTACGGACGAAATTTCATGGCTACCCACCACAGCGAGGAACTCCTTTTTCGTAGATGAATAGTTAACTTCGGAACGGGACAAAGTCCGACTGGCGCAAGCAATGACGCGTTTTCACCATCGTGCCACTGAACAAGGACCGCACCAAGGCCAACGATATAGCATCCGTGTGCAATTCCGTGTCGGCCTCTTCGTCAAAGTGGCCAAGTATAAGCGTACAATAGAGACGGAACTTCAGTTGCGTGAAGGTTTTTCCTGGTCTGGGCCTTAAAAGAACGGTTGGGTGTCATTTGTCTGGCGGTTCAGAGGCTCAGCGATGTTACAGAAGTTGTGAACAAACCGACAATAGTATGCGCAGAGGCCGAGAAATTGATGCCTACATCGTTTAACCGCTGGTTTGGGGGATGTAACGAAAGCGCCATTTTTCTGGGTCTGGGCTAACACCTCGAGCGCTGAAATTTCAGCTCATTAAAAGCAAAGTGGCTTTTTTGGGGTTTTAGAGAGAGACCAGCAGATTATATGGCCCCGAAAAGAGCACGCAAATGTTTCAAGTGCTCGTCCAACATGTCCGAGGAAATCAGAACGTCGTCGACATATGCGAGGCATAACTGCAACTTCAAGCCAGAGAGTACGGTGTCCGTCATTCGTTGAAATGTGGCAGAACGACACAGGCCAAACGGGAGCACTTTAAACTCATACAAACCGTCCGGCAAAATAAAAGCGGTCTTCTCACGGTCTCGCACGTCAACCTGTATTTGCCAATATCCACTCCGGATGTCAAGTGACGAAAAGTAAGTGGCATGGCGAAGGCGATAGAGGGAGGCGTCTATGCGAAGCAGGGGGTACACGTTCTTTTTCGTGACGTTGTTCAGGCATCTGTAATCCACGCATAACCTCAAGGTTATCTCGTTCTTCGCTACGAAGACAACTGGCGAAGCCTAGGGGCTGGTCAATGGTTGGATAACGTCGTCCTGGAGCATTTCTGTTACTTGGCGACAGCGGGCTGTATGACGTTCTTTAAAGACACCGGGTAAGGACGCTGACATAGTGGACGTTTGTCGCCGGTAACTATAATTCGGTGCATCGTTAGTGGCGTTGTCAGACCTGGGAGGTTGATGCAAAACAATTGCGGAACGAATTGACAAGATTCTCTATGCGGCGTCCCTGACTGGGCAAGAGGTATGGGTTCACATCGGTCTGAATGGCTGTAGACGTCGCATTATCGAGGCTAGTACGCATGCCAATCGGCGTCATCACATGGCAACTATTGGTGCGCATCATTGGCCCAGACCAAGGCGTCAGAACCTTACGGAGTGCCGTCGCTAGCTGGCTGCTCATGACGAAAAAATCGGCGCCGGTATCTACAAGTGCGGTCACATCACAACTGTCAGCGATTACAAAAGTTTCCCCGGAAACAATGCGTTCGCAGCACGTCAGTAATTTCGTCGGGTCGGGTCGTCGCCGCTCGGGCCATCGCGTCAAATCGTCAGGTGGAGGCTGTTTAATCTGAGACGTAGCGGCGGCCTCACCCCTGGAGATCGCCGTGCAAATAGGGAGAAGAATATAATGTGCTCATTTTTTGTAGCTCTGAATTATCTACTAGAACTGAATGCCTAAATTCGAATGTTTTGAACTTTTTTCCTTAAGGAATCCCAGCAGCCATCAATATGTGACATGGACACCCCCCCCCCCCCCCCCCGGTCGTCACAGTCCATCTATTATGCTTAACCCCTCTCAGTGCTTTTTCCATTTTGTTTGTCTCCTTGCTTTTAGCAATCAGCTTTTTAATAAGTGCCTATCTCTTATCAATGTTCAGTCCTTTAAATTCAAAACAAGATTCAAGAAACTTAGTCACACGACTAATGTTTTGTTTCAATCGCGCACTCGGCCAGTAGTGCTGACTCGTTGGATAGAGGGGTCAAAATAGAGGAAGTAGCTTTTTTTTTTTGTTCAATATGTGCTCATAAAAACACATGCATGCATGAATTTTGTCATTACACGAGGTGAGCGTGTGGTCTTCCCAATTCTTTTTCGCCATAAAAAAGTGAATATATTTTCAGACATTCGGAAAATGATACGAAATGTGCCATACACATGTAGCGTAACCTGTTGGTTTGCTTGCTGATAGAAAATGTCTTACCACAGGCCATCAGCGTACATTGCATGATGTGCCGGCAGGCAAGGCACGATCTTCCACCAGAAAAACTGTGTGTTCTTAAAGATTATGCAGGTATACCTCTGCGGACGGCTGTTGTTAGAAGGCGGCAGAATATGGTAGAGCAGAACATATAGATTTCTTTTCACTTACACACCGCGAAGAGCATTTCGAAATAGAAAATTGTAATGACAGAGCAGCCATACACAAGGGCCGCCCACAATCCTACTTATTCCACAGTGCAGTTTGAGAACAATTCAAGCGAAAAAAGCGACATGGTAACATTTCACAGTACTCTTAAAGCACCAAAATCATTCCAGTGCGTTATTTGAAGAGCAGTGAACGTTCATTTTTTATTCAGATGTGGTGTTAGTGTAATACCTTGAGTGCAGCTACTGAACAAGTATATTTTAAATCATTTGAAATTTGCAAGCACACTTTACAACATCACGCACACACCAAAGGCCACACTCCCATCATCACTGAATGTGAACATGTGTAAGCATGATCAGCAGTTAGCACCCTTGCCTGAGGCAAATCTCAATAACTTTATATAGTTTGCACTTAAAATGCCTATTTACACCGCGCATGCATGCTGCCATGAGAAGCAGATGCATACAGTACAGTGGCAAAACAGCCATCTGCCTTTCAGTGGAGGGTGAGAAACGAAGTAGAGGTGGAGCCAGCCATGATAGCAGGCTCGATTATTCATGTGGCAGCTACAATTCGATCTACGTTTTTGCTCTCTGAAGGTCGCTCCTGTTATTTTTCAGGATGTTTTGCAGGACAACAAAGGGGTAATACACACGTGTTGCCTCACTAAGCTGCAAAAGAACTTGAAACAATACAATAAACCAGCAGGTCCTGCTTAAAATTCTTCTATTTCGTCTCCGATCGATCGACCTGCAACAACGTCATAGAAATGGCATCACCGCAGCGCATTTTACACGAGCACTCATAATGCTGAAGGCTTTCAGAAGAGTTGTTTACAAATTCCTTGCAATGCAGACAGATTTTCAATCAGTCAAAATTCAGTTATTATACCAAAGCAATAATAAATATTTCTAGGTTAGCCTGATATTTCTCCTGCAAGTCTCTTTAAAGCAGTGTTTACACAGGCGGCTGAATTCCTCTTTAAACGCAGGCAGGGGGACAGTGCTCATGCTACGCCTTCGAGAGGATGCGCGACGTCGCAGCTGCCAATGGCTGGTGGCAGCTGCCATCTCTGGGCAGCGGGACATCTTGGACAACCGGTATAAAAGCTCGCGGAGCCCTCGAGAGAAACAACGTGGGCAGGGGGGTCTAAGCAAATATCTACCCAACCACGTCTTTTATATCTTATCTTTATTTTGTGCACCCCTTCTCTTTTGGACTAGTTTATTTTAATTTGCGCGTTTTTTTTTGTCACTGTGTACTTTGCTATTCCTGGCGTGCAGCATACAGCTGGAAACAGCGGCATCACTGTCGGCAACTCTGCGTCGCCTCTGAGCATATGTGAGTTTAAGAGCAGGAGCGAGTTTGCCTGCTGGCTGATGACGTCGCGGAGCTTCTTTTCGCATTAATCCCTGCCGTAATCCCCATGACAATACCGCTCAAGTTTCAAAGGTGTAATGAGGACCGTATGAACTTTACAACCTGGTGATACTCCTAGCCATTAGTGACTTGCCGCGGTAGTAAAAAGGTTAGGGCACAAGTTACTGCGCTTAAGAGGCAGAATCAAATCCTGGCTGAGGCAGGTACTTTTCCATGAAGGCCAAATAAAAAGAACTAAAAAATGAAGTGCACAAATTACATAGCATTAGACTGAAAATGTACGTGATAAATGAACATCAGTCATGCTCCCTACATTGACACCCTAAATGCTCACCACTCAGACATTGACCTCTTCAATTTACATTGTAGGTGTTGCTCTGTATAGCATCAAGGCTCCTGGGTGGCCACATAGAAACCACACTGGCCTTGGAACACCACTTAGCTTTCACTGCCTCTCTGTCTTCTTCCACTGCAAAAAACAACATTCTCAAGAAGCACCCACCATTTTAGCTTATTGAAAAAAGAAAATTAAAATTATTTTGAGACTGAGCATACTATCCCAATATTAATTGCAGTCAATAATTCAAACTGTCAACGTTCACGTGCAGCTGATTAGGGAGGATCACCTTCAGGTATCAAAAAAACTATCAGTGCATTTACACAGCACCATGCTGTGTATATGCATTTACACAGCATTTACAAAGGCAAACTTACAAACACTGGTTGATCCTACCGCACTGTTAGTAGTACTAAGCGAGAATTCCTTATTGATAAACCAGCTATAAGAGGGCATGACTGGACTTGACTTCACAAGTTTTGCGCAGCTATGTTTAGAACGTGAATTCACTTAGTATTAAAAGTATTCACTTTTAATGAGGTTTGTATTAACATAGGGCAGAGGATTGTACCGGGTCAGGCTTTAGAGGCAATAATTGCATTTAATTTTATGCCACAGCAAAGTGAGGAAACTGAATGAGTACTTTAAATACAAAATAAAAAGTGTTTGCTCAAGCATGTTTTCCGGAATGGCCCGATGACACTGTATTCAACAGCGTGCCATTAAAGAAACATGCGTCTGCTCTCCTGTTTAATCTACAGAAAACTTGAAAAATGTGCCTAGACAGCAGGACAAAAGAACATTCGGCCTAATCAAGCGCCATATCTGGTCGCGGTGCGAAGCGTGCCTTTTTCTACAGAATCTACCACACTGTCTTAAGGAACTTTGCCATTTGCTTCTTATACTAATTCTATTTAGCAAGCGACAAAAAAACAAATTCTTAATGTGCTAAAATGATCCTAGCATTATGCACATTCTCATTGAAGTATCGCCCAGTGAGTGGTACACATGATAACAAAAGTTTCCGACTTCATTCCAGCAACAAGAGCACACACCTCCGATAACCACGAAATCTCACCAGTGTTCAACAGATTCCAATTCCTTGATACTCGCAGTTTTATTCCCATATTTCTTACAGATATTGGAAGAGTTATTGAGTATCATGTTCAGCACGATTTGAAAGCAAGGACAAGCTGTGTACGAAGGCAGTCTACAAATAAGAGCCCAAAAACAAGAGGTAAAATTTCAGATTATACCCCGTAAGTAAAGAAATTGAGCTACATACAGCCTGCCTTTATCTGTAGCACTGTAAAGAATTGCGCGATAAACGTAAACGCACATACCGCCCTTTTCAAACTTGACGCTCGCCGCCGACAAAAAAGACGCAGTCACGCACTCTCTGTTCACAACGCAAAGGTCGCCGATGAATCCTGTCATGAAGCGACGTTACCAGCAACGTAGAGCATAGAATCGTGGTTCCCACCTTCACAGGTAGACAGCTACAATAAATTTGGTTAGGGCAAAATGAAGCACTGCCAGCACCGCTGCTTGTGTGCTGCTAGCTGTCGTCTGACACTATCCAAAGGATAAAGAAAGAAAATGGAGTGGAGGTTTGCATCAAGCGGAGGTAGAACAATAAAGCCACAAGCCTACCACTATTGCAGTTGTGCAGGTGGCGCCATTTAGAAAGTATAAGTGAATGGAGCAGCGCAGTTTTCGGTGTTTTCATTGCAAAATTGCCTTTATAATAGTTCCCTAAGAGAGAGAGATAAGAGATAGAAAGCGTGTAGAGTGGGTCATAGAAATAACTCAAGTTAACGATATTCTAGTGGAAATTAAGAAGAAGAAATGGACATGGGCAGGACATGTAGTGCGAAGAGAGGATAACCGATGGTCGCTGAGGGTAACAAACTGGATTCCAAGGGAAGGAAAGCGTAGCAGGGGGCGGCAGAAAGTTAGGTGGGCGGATGAGATTAAGAAGTTCGCAGGGGTCAAGTGGATGCAGCTAGCACAGAACCGGGTTAAGTGGAGAGATATGGGAGAGGCCTTCGCCCTGCAGTGGGTATAATCAGGCTGATGATGATGATGATGATGATGATGATGATGAATAGTTCCCTAAGTAATCAGTTCTCGGACGTGGTTCGAGAACCATGAAGAGGAGCTATCTTCTTGGAGTGAATTCAAACGTCATCTTGCGGCAACTTAGGGTAGCTCAGGTCGCCGCGAACGCGCCAAACGCGCTCTCCAATTTCGGGTCCAAATATCTAAGGAAATCGTCGCGGCGTATATCGAAGACATGATGCGCCTGTTTAAGCGTGCGGATCCTACGATGTCCGAGGACAAAAAGCTGCACTACCTCATGCGTGGCGTCAAAGAGCAGCTTTTCGGTGGCCTGGTGCGCAGCCCGCTGAAAACTGTCGCGGAATTCTTTGCGAAACATCAACTATAAAGAAAGTGCTTCAGCAGCGAGCTTCGGCACAGGATCATACCATCCATGCCGCCTCTATGTCTGCTGAGTTCCCATCGCATAGCATGGACACATCGGCGCTACGGAAGTTCATACGTTCGGTTGTGCGCAAGGAACTTCGACTCATGTATGGCACACCTCAACCAGCTCCTGCCTCCATTGCGAGCGCTGTCAGCGACGAGGTGCAGCAAGCGCTCCGGCCTCCATTTCCAAGCGGTGAACCTCACCCTGCTCCTCCTCTTACTCCACCTGAGTGTCACCGCTCCACATACTCTCAGGTGCCCGCCCTCGTCGCCGTCCCTGATTCCTGCGAACGTAGCTGTGCCGAAAACAGCAGCCCCCGTGATTCAGTACATCGCAGATTCCCGACCGCCTACACAGAAAGCAGACGAGTGGCGTACCCCCGACCGACGGCCGGTATGCTTTCAATGCCGCGAACCTGGTCATGTCTATCGGCGCTGTCCCTACCCTCGACTGGGTCTCGAATGAATTTCCGCTGACTCTCCGCGGCCTCGCTACGGCGAACGGCCTCGAGCCGTTGAAGATTTCCTCAATGATCAGTGCCGAGTTGTTCCGTCTCTCGTCTGCGACAATCTAGATCACCGTCACCCAGGGCTCGCCCGTCGCCATCTGCTACGTGTTCCTCATAGGCAGCGCAGGGCCTATCGCCCAGTCCCCGGAGAGAAAACTAAAACCAGCGACATTCGGGGTAGGGTCGCTGGACATCGCTACGCGGGAGAGTCCCCCTTGATGCGGACACGGAAAGAGTACGCATCGACATTGAAAAAGTCCGCTCGACGCCACCACGACGCACCTGCAACCACGACGAATTGCCGGTGGAATCGACAACGAAACAACGCACCCGCAGCGAGAACGAATTGCCGGTGGAACAAACGACGCAACCACGCACCCGCAAAGACGACGAATTGCCGATGGAACGGATGCCGCAAAAACGCACCTGCAACAACGACGAATTGCAGGAGAAGCAAACCGCGTACACCGACGCAGAGCGCTCAAAGACTCAGAAGCCTGACCTTCGCAAGCAGATTTCGTTGGATTCGCAATGTTCGAGCTCTGTTGGATACTGGCGCTGATTATTCTATTTTGAGCAGCCAGTTTGCCGAAGTTCTCAAGACGATTTTGACTCCGTGGGCTGGCACACACGTTTGCTCTGCGGGTAGTCATTTGATTGCTCCTCTGGGCATGTGCACGGCCAGAGTTCAAATTCAAGAATCAATATTTGTGGTAAGCTGCCTTTTTCTGAAAAGCTGTTCGCGTGACCTGATTCTGGGCGTAGATTTTCTGCGTGAATATAGCGCAATTATTGACATCCGGGATTCTAAGGTCTCGTTTTCTACTGAGAAAGCAGTGGCCCTAAGCGTTGCAAAGCGACCATTCAATGTGCTTCCCCGAAGCAGCACCTTCGTTAATGCCAAATGCAATGCCCTTCACGATGGTGACGCAATAGCCGAAACTAACGTCTCGTTACTGTTGACACAAAGAGTCTGTGGGGCCCGCAGTTTAATCCATCTTCACTGTGGTCAGTCCAAGGAACTTGTTACCACTTTTTTGCATGAATATCGGCACCTTTTCCGTGACCCTTCCGTAGCTTTCGCCGAACGCATCTCTGATGTCTCCGAGTGCTTGTCCATAGAAACCGTGCCACCGCCCACATCCCTTAACAATCTCGAAGTCAGCTCAGAGCTATCGGTCAGCCAGAGTGACCAACTGTTTTCATTGTAACTGAAATTCAGAGTGTGTTTTGCATCGTCATCAAAAGTTAAACTCCCATCGCCAAGCACCAGATCGTGACGTTTGATAATGTGCGCCCAATCCGCCAGCGCCCCTACCGCATCTCTTCGACCGAGCGCGAAATTATTAGGTCACAAGTTAAGGAAATGCTCGAAGATGAGGTTATCCAGCCTTCCAATAGCCCGTGGTCCTCCCCGGTCGTTCTAGTTAAAAACAAAGACGGCACGTTACGTTTTTGCGTCGATACCCACAAACTGAACGCCGTAACCAAGAAGGATGTCTACCCCTTGCCGCGGATTGACAACTCTCTCGACCGCCTTCGGCGTGCAAAGTATTTCTCGTCCATCAATCTAAAAAGTGGCTACTGGCAGATTGAGGTCGATGAGTGAGATAGGAGAAGACGGCCTTCGTTACACCCGACGGCCTTTACGAATATAAAGTTCTACCATTCGGCCTGTGTTCCGCACCTGCCACATTTCAGCGGGCGATGGACACTTTGCTCGCCAGCCTTAAATGGCAGTGTTCCCTAGTCTACCTAGATGACGTGGTGGTCTTCGTAGAATCATATGCACATCTTAAGCGCCTGCGGTGAGTACTCGATGCTCTTCAATCCGCTAACCTGACACTTAAGCCAAAGAAATTCCACTTTGGCTACCGTATTTCTTTGGCTACCGAGAGCCTAAATTTCTCGGCCATGTCGTCAGCGCCGCCGGCGTGAAGCCCGACCCTGACAAGATTGCTGCTGTTGCGGCATTTCCGATTTCACGTGACAAGAAAGCTATTCGCCGATTTCTCGGCTTGTGCAGTTACTACCAGCGTTTTATCGATAACTTCGCTGATCTCGCTGAACCGCTGACTCGGCTCACCCGGGGAGACACCCCTTTTGTTTGGAGTCACGAGCAAGAAGCTGCTTTTACCGAGTTGCGTCTCCGTCTCCAATCGCCGCCTTTTCTAGTCCATTTCGATGAGCAAGGGAAGACAGAAATACACACCGACGCCAGTACCATTGGTCTTGGGGCGGTTCTCGTGAAACGTCAAGACCAAAGCGTTACCTAGTGGTACAGCCTCCGAATTTGCCCATTTCTTTGTGCACCAGATCATACTGCGCCACAGTGCTCCTACCTGTATTATTACTGTTAGAGGGACTGCCTTCACTTCA
Organism: Amblyomma maculatum; assembly: GCF_055883805.1. Taxonomy (NCBI): domain Eukaryota; kingdom Metazoa; phylum Arthropoda; class Arachnida; order Ixodida; family Ixodidae; genus Amblyomma; species Amblyomma maculatum. The sequence continues at coordinate 124,460,796 of NC_139346.1, forward strand.
CAAATGATGGCCGAAGTCTTTCATCTCAGTGGTGCGGCGCATCGAAAAGCTACTTCTTACCATCCGCAGACCAATGGGCTGGCGGAAAGGCTTAATAAGGCCATCGCGGATATGCTGGCTCCTGCATTGCGACGCTCAGCACAGGACTTGGAATGCAATCGTACCATATGTGACATTCGCATACAATACGGCAGTCCAAGAGGCTACACGTTCCACCCTATTCGCCTCGTTTACAGCAGAGAGGTTCGAACGAAGCTGAACGCAATGCTCCCTTGCCAAACAGATACCGAACTTTGTTCTGACGCCGAGCAGTTTACCCAAGATGCTGAGCAAGCACGCCGACTAGCACGCGTCCACATAACCCAGCAACAAGACAGGGATTCACGCCGGTAAAACCTCCGCCACAAACAAGGTCCCTACAACACCGGTGACGAGGTGTGGGTGTGGACTCCTGTTCGACACCGCGGCCTGTCAGACAAGCTAATTTGCGCTACTTCTAACCACATAAAATCGTGCGGCGCATCAGCAACATCAATTGCGAGGTGCTCCCGGATGGATCAAAGCGCACAGGCCGTCGGCTACCTCGTCCAGAGACAGTTCATGTCTTGCGATTGAAGCCGTACTTTGCGCGGTGACTGACAAACTGTATCTGCAAACCTCTCTTTGGGGGTTTCTTTTGTCCGCATCTGTGCACGCGTGACTGTGTGCGTTACGCTTAAGGAGGAAGGAATACCAGGGGGCGCTCGGAGTAAAAACGACGTTGAAGTGAATCGGCTCCGGACTCGCAGGAGAAACGTTCTATTAAATATGAAAAATGGACACCTTTTAAGATCTGATGACTTCCGGCCTGCATTTAAATTATTCTTGGAATAGAAAATTATGTCATTCAAGGCAACTTGAGATTTCTCTAACAAAGCAGCGATGCCGTATGCCACCTTTAAATTTCTGTCTTTACAGGTCTGGCTTGGCACTGTCTCCAGTCTGCGCATTTTGCGGGGAACAGGAATTATTAGATCACTTTTTACTGTTTTGCCGCCGCTTCACTACGTTGAGAAGACAGTTGGCGGAAAGGCCATTGCAACAGCTTGGCCTCAGTTTAAGCAGGCCGACATTGCTATCATTTGGGGCCACCATCCTTGGGCACAGTCACAGGTATGTTTTCACTGCCATGCAAAATTTTTTTACTGGGATCAAATCGTTTGCCTTGCTAAATATTTAACATTACTTGTTTTACAATTGCAATGTCAATCTCCCGTGTGTGTTACCACTTTTCGTTTTATATTTCACTTATTTCCGTTTTGTTTCCTTTCCTCTACTCCTCAAATCATTTTTGTTTATGCAAGTACACTTCAAAAATTTTCTTTGCTACCCAATTCTTGGCTGATCCCCGTCTATGGGTATGTGCCATAAGTTATTTGGACAACAACAACAACGTACCTAAAACTCGGACCGTGCAATTCCACCTGTGCCGGCTCAGTTACCTAGCCCCAGTCGCCAACACCGTGACAATATATACAAATGAAAACCTTTTGCAGATCGAGTTGCTTGACAAATTTTTGAGGTTTTCGGCGATAATGTGGTTTACTGATGCATTGTCCCTTACAAAAATGGATATTGAATTTCTGTTACCCACGTAATGTGTTTTTGATGAGTCATCAACCACTCAAAGGAGATTCAAGATTAGATGTGTTTTAACATCATATCCGCAGCAGACTTTCCTTTGAGATCACACATGAAGTTTTGTGCTTGGAAAACGCAACAGTATTTTTGGGTAGGATCTAATGTGGAAATACATTGACTTTCTCAAATGAGGAAATGTATACATCACTAAGTGAATATATATTATTTCTTTGTTAACTGCACACTTTCAGAGCCCTATGTTTTCATTTCTGATTATCATATGTAGGATGTTGCATAAGAAACAATTTTTATGTGTTTTAACATGAGATCCGCAACAGACTTTCATTTGAGATTACGCAAGAAGTTTTGTACTTGGAAAACAAAACAGTATTTTTGTATAGGAGCTAATGTGGAAATACATTGACTTTCTCAAATGAGGGAAATTATACATCACTAAGCGAATGTATATTCTTTACTATGTTTTCATTTCTGTTTAGCATGCACTGTAAAAACAAAAGCTTTTTGGACATTTGTTTCATTCAAAACACGCTTACACCCTGCGTCTTGGGTGTTTGTGCCATTGCAAATCACTTCTTGCCAAGCGAATGGGTGCTGTGGTTGGACAATATGCTTGAGGGTGTTACGGGCAAGGATATTGTTGTGTACGCGAACCGACGCACTGCCACACCGCCTCCAAGCTAACGGACGCAAGGCCGCTCCATTTCCAATGCCTCCTTGCACCTGCGAGCAGGCCGTTTTGGAGAGACCAGCAGGGGTACCCCGGCTTGCGCCGACGACGACGCGCGGACGTAATCCGAGCCGTGCGTTGACTCGGAACTGGACCGTCCTGGGAGCATGTGCGCGACCAGGGCACGAGAAGCAATGCCTTCTTTATAATGCATGATATTTTGCGTGTTTCTTAAGCTTTCGAGCTCCTTCTTGCTCTGCGTATAGATTAGCCGAGCCCTCAGTCATCGCAACGCTTCCCGAAATGTTTAGATACAAATAAGAGTTAGTTACCAGTAAAATAGTGGTGGCGCTGCTGCGCTTGCCGGTATTGAAGCTTGGTCGCACTTTTTTTCCTTAAAGGTTCGTGCTACAGCTCCGTGTTCAGCGAAAATTACGCCCAAGGTAGCAACCACCGAAGAGCCAGCGCTGATAAATTTGCCAGCGATGCCAAACTCGACATGTTAAAATGACTGCAGTGGACAAAATAGTGCGCATAGGTATCTAGAACATTAGATGCAAGTTCTAATGTTCAAGAAGTTGTAATTGTTAGAGCAGCCGCAATGGCCTGTACACTTCGAAACATGCTTCGAAACATTATGTCCCAATCTTATGAATGCAGTCCAGACATAAGAAGCAAATACGTTACCGACATTACCAGTTCCCTGAGTGGCCGGGTGGTTAGCGTAGAAAGCTACAGAGTAAGAGGTACCGAGTTCGAATCGCGCCAGAGGTGCAGTTTTTTTTTTCGCTTAGTTATTTTTTTTTTATTTTTTAGCTTTTTTTAATGTAGTTGAGGTGCTTGGCTAAGCTTAAGCTTTTACTTTTTATCCAAAAGTGCTCATTGGTCAACACTCATGAACAACACACAAGAAATGCACACATTAGGTACCAACCAGAAACACGGTGGCCAACTTTCTTGTGAAACTCATCAAAAATGCATCAAGAAAATGTATAGAAATGTTAATGTGCATGATGAGGAATGTAATTATCATTTAATCAGAAACTCATTAAGCTTTTTTGTAAGGGGTTAGCCTAAAAATATTTACTAAACATGGTTAGGTACGCACTCACTTTCAGATCTAAAATAAGGCGCGTTGAGGTATTCTGCTTGAGCTAGTAACTGGCAGCGGAAGCGCCTCTTTTGATAGAAGTATCCAATTAAGGCGCCGAAGGCGAAACACAAAAATGAAAGCTTGTGACGTTTTCATGAGCTGGAGTTCAAAGAGTGCACAAAACATTTTGAGACATGATTTCGTCGCAATAGTGTCGTCACGATACTGTACATGAACGACCTCGCTGAATTAGCCAACATTCCCTCACAAAAAAGCTTAATGAGTTTCTGATTAAATGGTAATTACATTCCTCATCATGCACATTAACATTTCTATACATTTTCTTGATGCATTTTTGATGAGTTTCACAAGAAAGTTGGCCACCGTGTTTCTGGTTGGTACCTAATGTGTGCATTTCTTGTGTGTTGTTCATGAGTGTTTACCAATGAGCACTTTTGGATAAAAAGTAAAAGCTAAAATGTAGCGAAGGACCTCAACTACATTAAAAAAGCTAAAAAATAAAAAAAAATAAACTAAGCGAAAAAAAAACTGCACCTCTGGCGCGATTCGAACTCGGTACCTCTTACTCCGTAGCTTTCTACGCTAACCACTCGGCCACTCGGGGAACTGGTAATGTCGGTAACGTATTTGCTTCTTATGTCTGGACTGCATTCATAAGATTGGGACATAATATTTTGAAGCATGTTTCGAAGTGTACAGGCCATTGCGGCTGCTCTAACAATTACAACTTCTTGGCCATTAGAACTTGCATCTAATGTTCTAGATACCTATGCGCACTATTTTGTCCACTTCAGTCATTTTAACATGTCGAGTTTGGGATCGCTGGCAAATTTATCAGCGCTGGCTCTTCGGTGGTTGCTACCTTGGGCGTAATTTTCGCTGAACACGGAGCTGTAGCACGAACCTTTAAGGAAAAAAAGTGCGAGCAAGCTTCAATACCGGCAAGCGCAGCAGCGCCAACGCTATTTTACTGGTGACTAAATCTTATTTGTATCTAAACATTTCGGGAAGCGTTGCGATGACTGAGGGCTCGGCTAATCTATACGCAGAGCAAGAAGGAGCTCGAAAGCTTAAGAAACACGCAAAATATCGTGCATTATAAAGAAGGCATTGCTTCTCGTGCCCTGGTCGCGCACATGCTCCCAGGACGGTCCAGTTCCGAGTCAACGCACGGCTCGGGTTACGTCCGCGCGTCGTCGTCGGCGCAGGCCGGGGTACCCCTGCTGGTCTCTCCAAAACGGCCTGCTCGCAGGTGCAAGGAGGCATTGGAAATGGAGCGGCCTTGCGTCCGTTAGCTTGGAGGCGGTGTGGCAGTGCGTCGGTTCGCGTACACAATATCCTTGCCCGTAACACCCTCAAGCATATTGTCCAACCACAGCACCCATTCGCTTGGCAAGAAGTGATTTGCAATGGCACAAACACCCAAGACGCAGGGTGTAAGCGTGTTTTGAATGAAACAAATGTCCAAAAAAATTGTTTTTGTTTTTACAGTGCATGCTAAACAGAAATGAAAACATAGTAAAGAATATACATTCGCTTAGTGATGTATAATTTCCCTCATTTGAGAAAGTCAATGTATTTCCACATTAGCTCCTATACAAAAATACTGTTTTGTTTTCCAAATACAAAACTTCTTGCGTAATCTCAAATGAAAGTCTGTTGCGGATCTCATGTTAAAACACATAAAAATTGTTTCTTAGGCAACATCCTACATATGCTAATCAGAAATGAAAACATAGGGCTCTGAAAGTGTGCAGTTAACAAAGAAATAATATATATTCACTTAGCGATGTATACATTTCCTCATTTCATAAAGTCAATGTATTTCCACATTAGATCCTACCCAAAAATACTGTTGCGTTTTCCAAGCACAAAACTTCATGTGTGATCTCAAAGGAAAGTCTGCTGCGGATATGATGTTAAAACACATCTAATCTTGAATCTCCTTTGAGTGGTTAATGACTCATCAAAAACACATTACGTGGGTAACAGAAATTCAATATCCATTTTTGTAAGGGTTAGCGAAATAAGTTATGATAGAGGTTTTCTGGTTCAAATTAGGTTTTGGTCTCAGCGGCTGAGTTATGCTTATGTCTTTACACGTATTTTGGTCATGTGAGCAATAAAGGCGGTAAAAGTATAATTGTATTTCAGTCATTTTTACGGGGCGCTGATAAAATGGACTTCTGTTTATCTTGAAAGGTTGAAACCTCCAGGAGTCATGAATCCCAATCTAGACCTTTGACATGAATAATGTAGCTATAGTTCACACTTAGGTCAACTTAGGACTGTTATAATGGGTATTTGCGAAATAATACAATCACAAATTAAGAAATTTACCGATTTGGTGACCGCGGATGCGAGAAGAAAGGACAACGAGGGAACTGCGAAAACGGGGGGTGTTAACGCTGTCATAAAAATTAATAATTAAACGCTTAGTGCAGCCCCCCCCCCCTGCAGTTCGCTAATTTTCGATGCTATTTTGCAGGCTTTTTAATTTTCAAGAATGGAATTGAACACATTTTTGTTGTCGCTTCTATAGATGCAGAAACGAATCCCTAAGCTAGCAAGACCGCAAAAAGCTGCTTTATGACTTCAACAACTTGGCCGTTCGACTGTAACGCATGGAGGACGGCGTTTCAGTGCACGTCGCAATAGTCACAACTTGAAAATAAGCAGCAGTGGCTATATAATTATATGAACGCTATATAGTACCTGGGGTCGAATTACGGGAAACGCTCTAAAGGTTTAGAGCGTGACGTCAAAAGAACGTATATACGCAGTGGATAAAATATATATTGTTTTTATTTTTCAAAAAACTGTATTCAAAGTTCAACGATATCAAACTAAACAAGGAACAATTACACTTGTACAGTTTAATTTGCTTATTGGTATTTGTCGCCGTAAAGGCGCGCTTGCAAAGGTAAACAGTAAACATGGCGGCCTGCTAGACAACAGTTGATTCGATGGCTCTGAATGATGCAAGGTTCTGTGTGGTTGTCCTAAGTGCACAGAAAATTGTGATCGAATCCAGGGAACGCCACGGACCGGAAATTTGTCAGCGTATACTTTGATGTAAAAAGTGGTGTAAGGATGTTATGAGCTAAGTACATTATTGTGGTTCCGTTCCTTATTTAGGAAATACTAGATGACCGCGAGACATGGTTATTTGGAAAAAACAATCATGGCTGCATGAACGTCCAATAGAGAAGTCATTCGTTTAAAAACGAGCAAACAGGGACGGTTGAGCGCGTGCTACCAACCGTACTAGTTATCGTTCGTTCTTATCCTGCGGTGCAATTTCCTTCTGCGCTGCGCCTGCATGCGTAACCGTAAACTAACTATTCTTTGCTGTTGCTATTTCGATTTGAAAGACAAATCCTACGTTATGGTTCCTGCTTTTTCCTGCCGCAACCGTAGTTGTTGCACGCCAATGGCTGTTAGATGTTTCTACTACATCGAAACCGCAATGATAAACTATGCACCGTTTTTTCACCGCTAGTTACTGCCTGCAAGTTTCGGCGCCAGTTACTCGAAATGGCGCTTAAGCGAAGGATGTCGCGTTAGCAGGAGCTGCTGCTACTAGAGTTTATGAAAACATATCCTCTGCTAGCACGCAGCTTCGCGGACCTCACAAGTTCATACACAGCAGCTGCAAAGCGCGTACGGTGGAAAGAGCTGGCGGCTCTTCTGAATAACGAGGGCCCGGCCGTCAAGACAGCCGACGATTGGTGGCACTTGTGGCAGGTGTTGTGCTGCCGAAAGCGGGCAGAAGCAGCCCGCATAAAGAAAGAGTGCCGGTAAGTCCGTGAGCATCATTTTGTAAAATGTCATTTCAACGTTCCTCGCCGCATCCTCTTGCAGCGAAAGCGGAGGTGGCGAGCTCGGCGGACTGGGGGGCCGCATCCTCAACCTCAACCCTGTCGGCCCGGCAAGCGCTACAGGAGTCAGGCCTGCACTCTTCGGATGTCCGGTAAGTGTCCGTCGTGGTTTGACGCACGCTCTGCTTGCATGAGCATGCAGGCAGTTGTGTGCGAACGTGTGCCGTTATGATGTTTTAACAGGCCTACCAGCCCGCCACCAGCCGCCGCCAGGAGCTCACTAGCATACGGCCGAGGGTGTCTTCAGGTGAAAGGCCGGGGACGAGCGGAGGTAGCAGGGTGTCTGCTGGAGACAAGGCGGGGACGAGCGGCAGCGTAGGTCACTCCAGCAGGTGGGAGAATCTTTTCAATGTATGATTTGTATACTTTACGACTTGTGCTCTCTGCATACCTCACCCTAACTTTGACAGTTTGTCTTTTGCTGGTACTAATTACATCTTTATTGCACCCCAGTGCGAGTACTTCGAGAAGTGCGGTCCAGCCTGTGGAAGCCTGTGTGGAGGAAGAGGATCCACCTAGCCGCACAGCTTGTGAGTTGGCCTGCCATTATGCATACGCCACACTGCGCTTTGTTGTAGATGTATGAAGAGTAATAGTACTTGTAGCAGTAGGAGTAAAAGTGCAGAGATAATGCATTATTGTTATAACTGTGTGTCTCTGACATTGCCACACTATACAATGAGGCTGTGATGGCCCGTAACAGTTTGTCGAATGTTCACATGAAATATGCTGCAACAGCATTGCCTATTGGCCACCAATTGTGCCTTCTATCGCTGGTGTCCAGTGCATTCGCATCATCAGTAACGCAAGAAATTGCTCTACATTCCACTGCATAGTGCATTGCATCACGAAGACATTTCTTTCTCCAACAGACGCACCGCAGTACGCGCCGTACCCTTCACCGCAGCCCTCCTCAGCAGAGCCCTCGCCGCAGCCTTCATGGCAGCCTTCCCTGCAGCCTTCCCCGCAACCTTTGCCGCAGTCCTAGCTGCAGCCCACACTTAGAGCACCACAGCCCAGGAGGAGGCGCCACCAGGTTGATGATGGCTAGGATTTAATGCGGCAGGCGCTGCTTGAGACTCGCCGTTCAGCAAATCTGCTAAGGTCCGCAACGAACAAGATGATGCATTCCAGGAAAACGTGCTGGAGGTGTGTACTCACAGTACCGACCACATTTTGTGAAGCAGAAACAATTACTTTTAACATAATGAATATTTTTGAATTCCTCTGCTTCTTGGAAATTGGTTGCGACAACTCGGCTTATAGCACTGCCATGAGTATTCTACAGGAATATCCTGTCCAATATGCCTGAATACCTAACATTTCACGCAAAAAACTCTGAGTAGCTACTCAGCAGTATACATTTCTAATTTGACCTTTTTTATGCGAGGCCATGAGGAATCTCGCGGCTGCTGTCCAAGCATCTGGGGAGCAACAGGGACTTCTGTTCCAAACTGTTGCCGTCCTCACACTTATATTACGCAATCAAATTCAACCTCCTATCTAAAATTTAGATTTGTTTTTATCTTTGTTATTTTCTTCTGGTGCAGACACACCACACAGAGTTTCTTTTTCAATTATTATTTTTAGCTCTGCTACGTCCAGAAACTCATATACCTCGCATCCAGTTATCAATTTTTTATCTCTGCTATGTGCAGACGCAGCATATAGTTTTTCGCAATTTCTTATTGTTAGCTCGGCCAGGCGCAGACGGAGAATGCAGTTTTTTCACTATTACTTTATTATTAGCTATGATAAGTGCGTACGAAGCATATAGTAATTCGCAATTATTTATTGTTAGCTCTGCTATGTGCCGAGGCAGCATGTTGTTTACAATCATTTATAGTTAGCTTTGCCAGGTGCAGACGCATACTTTATGGTTTCTGCTTTTCCTTTTCAATTCAGCTGTGTCAGGAGGGCAAGATTATTGTAAAATATTTTTTTCCAAACTTCTTTTTCATCATTGGTTTTCAAGGTCTGCAGAATTTTTAAAACAGTTTTATTTTTCTAATGCTTTAAATTTCACACGCACAGCAGTCGCAAGGTACCCCCTTATGTGAAAGACAGCTTTATTTAAGCCTGGTTTTAACCACGTTGTATGAACATGCAGTACCATGTTTGACTGACCAAGAGCCTCGGAAGGTTTCATTACGATCTCAAAAGGGGCTGCTTGAGTTGGCAGCTCTTTTCTACGTGTCATGAATGCAGCACGCAATTAGGCTGCAGTATTGAGCTCGGAACTTCTACACCGCCTGATACTGTGCTTTCCTTCAGACATAGCGATGTTGGCGTCGTCGTCTGTTATATTCATATCTTGTACAAGCGACATGGTTTTCTAGTTTTGTAAAACCAATGCAGAACAATGTTTCATAAAAAACTTTCTATACATTCTACTGCCTATGTATCTAATTTCAGCATAGTTATGTGCAAAACTGAGGCTTCTACATGTGCATAGCATTCTGAACATTTTAATTTTCTAGCATTCAAGCTTGTAGTAAAAAATGCGTGTGTTTTATGTAATTTCTGCATAACACCCTTTCTGTTGTGTTGGTATTTATGGCACTCAGGGTTAAGCAGTTCCTGCTAAAAATGTTATGTCAGAGTTTGTTGCAGAACTTCTCAGGGCACATGCTACTACGTTTTATTTCCTTGGTTGTTTGTCATTAGGGATACTGCTATAAAATGCTACGGCCAAAGCAGTTTAGTTTTGAATAAAGTAGGTGCAAAGAATGCGTTCGTGTTTCTTACAATCACACACACATACACAAACAGTGACCGCACACAATTGTAAACATGAACACGTAAGTCGACACCAGGAAGGGCGGGTGACAGTGTACGGGAATGCATTTAACTTGCTGGATGAGCTGTTGCCGCACCTATTTTGACTTGAGAAGAACAAAGCGGAATGGCGGAGCGGCAAACGTGGTGACGAACTGAGAGGCATACGGCGAACACCATTTTCTATGAAGGGGCAATTGCTGAGCGCACTTCATTCCTTGCGGCCGCTGGCTTTCAAGCACACATAGGGAAGACATAATTTGAATACTATGACGCAGTTGCTCTGTGCCAAGCGCACATAATTACACAGGTCCTTACACACCAACACTAGGCGATGTCATCCCCTGCTGTGACACGTTAGGGCGCTTCACTGCTGTACCAATAGATGCGTGATTGAATCCTGGCTATGACGGCTGCTTTTCTATGAAGATGAAAACAAAGGCGTTCATGTGCGGTGCGATGTCAGTGCTCATCAAAGAACCCTCAGGTGGTAGGCAGCTGACTGCCGTTGACGGCGCTGTTACCACTGAAGCTGCCGTCGCACCATCCGCAGGTGTGCCTGCCTTTGTGGGCGCGTCGTGCCAAAGAGGCCAATGATGTACCTGTCACTGTCATGTACCCGGCAGGTAGGGGTAGTCCGTTGCTGTCATCTTCAGCATAGTCTGCGTCGTCGGCAGCTGCGGACTCCCTCAGACAGATGTTGTGCAACGCAGCACATGCACCAGTTATAGAAAACGCTCTCTCCGGTTCGTATTGCAGAGCCCTGTACCTCTGAAGGCACCGGAAGCGGCTTTTGAGAACGCCAATGCAGCGTTCGACGACACTTCGCATTCATGCATGTGCTGCGCTGTACTGCCCCCCTTCTGAGTGAAAGGCAGGATGTCCCGGTACTGGAGTCAGGAGCCAAGGCTCTAGGGAGTATCCACTGTCTCCTGCACAGCCAAAATATGATGTGGAGTTAAGCATGTTGTTTACTGTCATATATCTTTCAGTTATTTGTATATAGTAACATCTAGCTCCGTTTAATCTTGAAGCTTGGCACGAGCCACTGCGCAGCACTGTGGCTAAATATGCCACTGAGGCAGCTTTATGAATAACAACGTTTTATGGCTGCTTACCCAAAAGACACTCTCGGTCCTCCAACAAGCCTTGCTCCACTTCGAGGCGCTGCCACGAGAAGCGCCAGGCAAAGGAGTCGTGGCGGGATCCCGGGCAGCTTGGGTCAACCGCAAGGATCCTCATGTTGCCATCGCAGATCTAAAAAAAGGACACACGCTTAATCGAGAACTTGCAGTGTAGGGGCCACCAGTTGTGATCATATGAGGTCAAAGAGGTAGGCTACTCACGACCATAGTGTTCATGGCGTAGAAACCCTTGCAGCTCCAAAATACTGCTCGATTTCCAGCCTCACCCTTCAGCGCCTTAATTGCAATCAGCATGCCGTCGACGCCGCCGATGCAGCCAACGACGCCGGGAATGCTGCCTTGTTCAAAGGTCGATTTGGCCACCGTCTTTGCCTCCTGGTGCACTGGGAATTGCGCCCACTCTTTCAGCGCTCCGACTTTGCTAATGGCTTCGGAAACACGGTGCACGCATTTTCTTACAATAGGCTGTGCGAGGCCAACGGTCTGCTCGTTCCCTATGCACAATTAAAAGCCTCCGGAAGCAAAAAAACGGAGCGCGCACAACACTTGCCGCTGCACCGACAATGCGTTCGCCCGCTCGCCTCGCAGTTCGTCCGCAAGTTCACCGCACAACCACACCACTGTGTCCTTCTCAAGCCGAAATAACTGCCGGAACAGCTTGCCCGGCAAGTTCGTACACTGTCCTTCGTCGTTGGTGGCGCCGGCGTTGCCACCTTAACCACCAATACATCACGGCCACCGCCGCCATTTTCGCTCTGAACCGTTTTGCTCTAAAACGTTTTAGACCGCCTCATCGCGCTCTGCAAAAATAGTCTAGAACCTCGGGCATAAATATGTGCTCGACGTCATCGGTTTTGTTCGCATTCGCGACGAATCGCAGCATCCCGTGACGCAACTTTTCAAGGTTGCGACGGCGACCAATAGGAGCGGACATTTTAGAGCGCTCTCCATCATAGATCGGCCCGTAATACGGCTCCTGGTCTGTACATCAATTGCTCCGCTAAACATTTCAAATCGGTTTTTGAAATTTGGCTTTGCTGAAGAAGCAGAGGCATCGAAGTTCTTGAGCGGTAATCGCGACTGATGCATAGCTTTTCATTTTGGCTGTTTGGCATGATCCTGGTTTAACTGCAAAATGCTTGCAACTTATTTGTGTAGGGTTAGTACCGCATGTAGACGTGCTGTATCCGACTATGTGTAGTGGACATTAACTAGCTCATGCCAGCCTCGTTACGATGGAGCGGAAATTACAAAACTGCCGTGTATCGTCTGAATCTAGGACAGGTTAAAAAGAAAAGATTATTTAAATTATTCCAGAGCTTTCCAGTCGAGCGTCCCTGACAGATAGCAGTTCACCGAAAGTCAGCGCGCGCGCAACCGAAAGTCAACTCCAGTGGGACGACTGAGACCTACGCCTCTTGGTGTTAACCCTTCTCTGCATTTATCGGCATCGTTCGTGCTCTTCTTTTCACCGAAGTCCGCTAGCAGTCTTGCTTCCGATGTCTTTTATGGGTTGCAGAAGTTAAACAATAATTAGACATGCTACCTCTAATAACTGGAATCAGGAAAATAAATCTCCTCTGGTAAATAAACAAATAGATCCGTAAGCTACACCTGCGATAGCTCAGCCCTGCGACTGTGATCTGTGCGAAAACAAAGCAGAAAATTAAGTATAGCCATTGAACATATACTGTGGCAATTTCCATTGCGCTCACGGAAGGGTACTCGTCAGCTTCCAGCAGGAGTATGTCGCCTGGCCCCTCTGTTTCTTGCTGAGTTGTTTGTAGCTGCTACCACGTCTTGAACGTCCACGGTATGCCATGAAAAAAAAAACGAAGATTAAAACGAGTGCTAAGAATAATATAAGAAACACCACTTGTCTATATAGTTGTCGCACGTGGATTCTACACATGCATCTAGAACATGGATTTACTTAGTTTCTTCGCCTTGCTTGAAGGCACGATAACTTCTTGTGTTGCGCATATTTGTCGCTGCTGGATGAATCCATCAGCATACCCCGCCTGAGTGTCAATTTACTTGCCCTGTCGTTCAGAAACGCTTGGGCCTCATAAAACGTCTTATTTAACTTGTTATTGAGCTACAAGCTGACTATAAACACTGTCGAAGTGTATCAGCGGGCCGAAATACTGCCCGGAATTATATAGAAGGCAGCTTGATGGTCTGGTAACTTTTGGCCGCTAACGTGTGTGGCATATTCCCCGTGCCACGAGCTATTCGTTGTTTGCAGCACTGAAATAATTGCATGCACGCCGTAGACGGTGGCCGCCACGAAAAGTTTGTTTTTATAAAAATAATTTATTTCCATATTTCTTCTTTCTTTGAGAAGCCTTCACTATATAATATGCGAGCATAGGATCCTTGGTAAGCTTCAGTTATACCGGGAGTCCGTTGGAGTTTGTCGAGGAGGCAGACATCGATGGACTCCGGCTGTATCATTTAAGTATAGGATTAGAAGTATATTATTCGTATGGGGTTTCCTTGCTTTAGGAACCAAGATATGCCGTATAAGAAAGGGCACACGTCAAATGTTTTTTCATCATGCACGTCGCGAAGGAAGGGGGGAGGAGCTGGTCTTGCATTGCAGACTGCTCCTGTTCAAGCTAAAAAACTAAGAAAAACCAAAAAAGCGTACGTTGACGCTAGAGCGCATTTTGTGACGGTAATTAAGGGAATAACAGTGCATGAGACGTGGGACAAAGAAGGAAGACAGCACTGGCGCAGGATCTGAACATAAACTGAATATTTCATTGCAGTCTACATACGCATACGTACATTTAATAGAAAACTGAAATCTCCAGTGTTGTATTCCATCTTTATCTCACGTCTCTGTGCTGTTATTCCCTTCAGTTTGTTCCAGCCGGCTCAACGTTTTCAGTTTTATTGAAGTTTGTTTTATTTTGAAATAGAGGAGCAGGTAAACATTTTGAACGAAATCGCATCTAGCTTATGCTTGACCTGCCATGCGTCGTGTCAGTCAAACTTGAAATTTTCGCTCGGGAAAAACTTTTCGCCAAGCTATGTTTAGTCTGGCCATGGCAAGCGCACAAAATCATGCGCAGCCGCCGCCACTTCAGTCCCGTCGTGGTAACATCTAAAGCGTTTCGATGACTTCACTGCCTGCACCAGCCGACAGTCGCCTAGCTGCCACCGCCTTCTTCTCACCTCCTCAGCAGCCACACACGCGCGGCTGCGGGAAGCGGCCTAACATATTCTTGCTTTTTTCAAGCACTTGTGCGGCATAAGATTTGTGAGTATTTGAACGTCAATATACACCATTTATTATTTCGTGTGTGAGCCCAAACATCCGCTTGGGTGCGCCAATTCACAGAATATTATCTGAGCACACCAAGTAGCACGCTTTCAATGGACCGCCATCACCCAAAATATTGGGGCCAATAATGGCATTTCATTGGGGCGCTAACCGAGCCAAGATTTAATCCAATCTACTATACTGGCTTTCCTACATGGCCACCAATGGCAAACTGGTATTTATTGGCATGCAGCCTCACTCAACGGCTACCCAATATCTTCCACCCAAGCATACCCACCGGCTCCTATACAACGTACAATCAGCCACTATCAATGGATATCCAATACTTACAACCAAGCTTACTCACTGGCCTTTAAGAGCTGCTGTCCAGATAGGCTCATCGGCTGCCCAACATCGCCCTCCCAAGCTTGTCCACTGGCTTTGCATCATTGGCATTCAGGCAATCCCAATATTGTTGAATGTTGTTTTTTGTGTCTATTTTTTATTTGACGGGTGTTACGGCGCAAAGGCAGCTAAGGCCATCATGCGCCAAGCACAGGATTGAGTTTGTTTTTGTGCAGCATCCTAAAAGTATACCTGCATTCCCACAAAAGGTAGAATTGTATGTTTCCTATATATGTATTGGGTGCGCATGTAGTACACAGTGAAAGAAAACTATAGGCAGAATTCTTTCAGACTTCCGGGACTTCACCTCTGGTTGGGTCCATTGACAAGATGTCGGCAGATCCTGAGTTTTAGGAAGACGCCGCAATAAAGGCAGCTTCAGGTGTCTGCCAAGTCAGCATCTCTAGCATGCGTCTTTTGCTCTCGGTTATAGGGACAGCAGCTTTCAGCAACCCTTGCTCCTGTATGCTCGACAAGCTTGCATGTCACCATCTTCCCTTTCGTACAAACATCTGCAAGCGCAAGCAAAAATAAGAGACAATATTATGCAGAATTGTTCTTAGAGCTTGGGGTAACTGTTCATGAACTGTAAAATTTGACATTGCTGCAAAATTAGTTCGTCCAAGTCAGAGTGCTGATATTGGAATTTATAAAGAATGCATACTTTCTGTTTGATGCAATAGAGTTGAAGCAAAAGCTTTTCTTACTCTCGGCGTAAATAAACAGCAGATAAGCACATTCTCTTAATCTTATTAACAGGTGCCAATGATTGATAAAATGATTATTGCCCAGTAAATAAGCCGCACTATATAAAAAATGGATATCTTACCGGTCGTAAAACACAGCCTTGCATGCAGCGTCAACCGAAGCGGCCCGGATGAAATTGGCACGCAAAGGTCTGTCCTAGTGATCCTGCGTATTTACTCCTGCAGGGAAGTGTAGCAACGCGGCAGGCAAATAAAGCAACAAATCCTCCCCAAAACCTACTCCGTTACGAACATATGTTTTAAAATAAACGATCAGTGGTACTCACACTGAGTTGCACACTGTTCTAAGATCCGCGAGACAGGACGAGGCATCTCGTCGTTCTGTTTGTTCTCCCAGTGCGAGCGGCGCTGCAGCAGCCAACGCGAGGCGCGCACCTGGAGCGAAGAGAGATCTCGCCGGCGCCAGCGGGAAGGGCTGTCCGCATGGTTTCATATGACACCGCAAGTTGTAATTCCACCTACGTTCATTGCCCGCTGCTGATGCTTGGGAACGAAGAACGCGTACTGCCTGGGTGAAGCCTCGCACCGCTGCGTTGGCTGCGTCGCAAATAGCCACCTGCCTATTACTACTAGAAAAACGTACATTTTCTTAAAACTGTTAGAGAATACTTTCGGTCTGGTCGCAATACGTTTTGATATATACTCCCATAATACCATGGAGAATCTCCCCAGAATACTGCATAGAACAAGTATTTAAACGCGTGATGTTAAGCCGACTTTGCAAAACTATTCAAAGGAGGGCCATGAGAGTTATACACGCGCTTATACAGCTTTCTGACAAAAATAATTTCCTTGAAAACCAGCATGACTGGGTAACAATAATTTTATGACAAATATTTTGAGCACGCATTTTTTTTTCTGGAAAACAATAAAATTCATTAACACTTATGTCCAGTCTGCAATTGTCTGGTTACTATGCTTCAATCTTATTCAATATTTTCTCTTTTAAGTCTTTAAAAGCAAGTGCTTAGCGATTGAATTTTAATACACTCCATTCCAGAACACCTGAGAAAGCTAGATTTTTTCTCTACAAGGCTAAGGTAGAAAACTTAAAGAAATAATGGTTTTAGTTTTTATGTGTGCGGATCTACCTTTTGGTTATGAGCTTGCATCAACAGCCTAAAGGGCCTGTTCATCATTCGTTCTTTGCTGAAGCACTCAAAGCGGAGCACGCCGGCATATAGAAATCAAGTGCAAGTAATGGCTGATGTAAATTACAATACCAAATATGATGCAGCTAGTCCGTCTTCTGTGCCTACCAGACCACTTACGGCGCAATACAGTCGGTGCTGGCGCCTCGTTCAGGAGTCAGCTAGCGTACATGACGAACGGGTGCAGCATTTTCCTTCCCAAGCACAATCTCTCCGACCTCTGTTTTCCAGCATTTCATCTTTTCTTTCACCTCGAAAATGAAATGGTGCATAAATAAAGCATTTATGTGTCTATTTCCAGCCATGGACAAAATGTTTCAGGATGCGGATGTAAAATCTCATCGCTACGAATTAGTTCGGGCTGGCAAGCTATAGTATATATGGTTTTGAAGATGCTAAGAATTACTGGCCTACTGCAGATTGCAGAAGTGTGTATGCTTGTACTCTGCGCCGTATTGTGTTTCTATACACTGTATGCCAAAATGTATTCAATGTAGATAAGCTAATGATGCTAACAGGATCATATCAGTCAATGCATAGAATGATGCGTGCAATGTTGGCAAGCCATCGCGGTTGCCCATAAAATATCGACCACCATAACCCATGATATACCATCGTATATCAGTAAATATTTCGAGTCAACAGGCCATCAATGATGAAAAGAGAATATTGATTAACCTATGTAAAGATGTATGGTTTTTGGCAAGCCATTACAATTTGTCAGGCAACATCGACTGCTGTAATTGCAGATATACAATGTTGGGAAGTCATGACGACTGGTGGGAGGATAATTTACAAGATACATTCGATGCTGACAAGGAATCGATATTGACATTGCAATATTCGCCATAGTATGCCATGATAAGTGCAATGCTGGCCAGTCTCCTCAGCTCATTGGGCAATATCGTCCACTAGAACCAAAAAGTATACATTGTTAGGAAGCCACTATGACAGGTGTGATAACATTAACCAATATATGCGAAGATATAATAAATGCCGACAAGCAAGCTATACTGGCACGACAATATTTACCATTTTATGCCATCATCGACCATTTTATGAGCAGATATGCACAATGAGGTGATGCCGCCACGATTGGCAGGGGGATTTTGACGAATATGTGCCAAGATATATTCTATGTTAAGAAGCCGTCAATAGTGACCGGACAGTATTTACCAATGCATGCCATCATATGTTCAATGTAGGCCAGTGGCCACCACTCGTTGGGCAATATCGGCCACTGGAACTGAAGATACATAAAATGTTGACAAGCCACTAAGACCAGTTGTATGATATTGACCCATGAATCCCAGGCTATATTCGATGTTGACACGGCAGATATACTGGCAGGAAAATATTTACCAATGTATGCCATGATTCGCGACTTATGAGCAAGACATTGGCGATGGCTGGGTAATATTGGCCATACTACATTATTGTGTATACAATTTTGGTAAGCAATCCTAACGCAAACTCATTATTGGCTGTTTATAACCCATGAATACGAATCATGGGGGGGGGGGGGAAGTAAATCACTGGTCCAAGAGTGGTCAATGTTATCGAATGGCTGTACCATGATTGGTAGCTCTTTGGCAACGCCGGGCCACTGGCTGACCAGACCTCGCTCATCAATTTCCAATATCGGGCTGGTCGAATGAGCTGACAGCTACAAAATCGTCCACGAAAAAAAAGGAGACTTCCTTCTATATTGCAGCCTGAAATGTAGATGCGCTGCTCCGCTTATGCTGTTGCGATGTCACACTGTCATTTCATAATGGCAGTCGCTGTCGGTAGGAAGGGTTTCCCGAATTCGATGTGTATCGCTAGTTTTGTAATATGCGCCGCGGGCTGAACGCTACAACTGTGCCAGTAGATTCATAGGCTTGTATAATATTCACATAAGTATAAAACTGTAATACAGCGAATGATCCTGTCAATGCCCCTTTAAATCCTCTAAATGGATAGTTAATAACGTGTTCGGATGTAGTGCGCGTGCTACATATACTGATAGCCACTACCTTAAACATGTGTAGTCCGTCAGGACTGACAAGCGGTGAGGCACAGGGCACTCACCTCTAAATACATTTATTCAGGATTGGCGCTTTCTGAAGCAGGTATCAAGTCTACAATAATCTTTATGTTAAATATGTACGAGTATTCTGGACGAAAGAAGCACGGTTGTTACCAGTCTCATAGGCTTTATGCTGTATTTTAAAGGTACTCTAAATTTAGTAGAAGTTAGAGTCTAATACAACTTTTAACGACCCAACTAAAACGACAGCTCGACTAATACAAACAAATGTGCAGCTACAGTCACAATACTTAGTAGGGCTGTGTCCAAAATTGCGATAAAAAGAACTCATGGCCACAAATTTCGGCTGCAGAGAAGAAAGAAATGCCTCCCACTCTTCGCGGTTTTGAAAAAAGCAGCGCATTCCTTGAGGAAGAAGACTAAAGAAATCTCCAAACGGCTTTGTCATTTTTTGGTCGAAAGTAGAGGCCGTGTGCCAGTTTTGGCTTGCGTTTTGTCGGAGATGTTCAGATCATCGCAGGAAGCATCGAGGCGTGTAGCTGTGCAGCTGTCTCGTACTCAGACATGTGGCGCAACAAACACAAACACAAGAGAAGATACACAACACACGCGCACACTACCAACTGCAATAAGAATCTGAAAACACTTCCTCTTCACCACTCCTCCTCTTCTACACTCAGGCACGTCTCATCTTCCTCTTTGACAATGGGATAATGGCACTCTCTTCCTCGCAGACCATAACATCGTCCAAACATGGCAGTGACCAATCTCATCTTCCTCTTCTTCTCTTCTTCGTCTTCTTTACCAAGGGGATAGTGGCACTCTCTTCCTCTCAGACCATAAACATCGTCCAAACATGACAGTCACAAATTCTACACTGTCTTGTTACTCCACACCTCTGCTTTGCCCAGTAACTCATACAACGCTGGACAAGCAAATATCACCACATAGTCACATAGTCATGCACTAAAAATCACCGCCGCACATATACAGTAGGACATGTCCATCCGCACCACATAACTTGTTTAGTGGTGCGTATATGTATATGTATGTGTGTATGTGTATATGTAACTGTATATGTGTGACGGTGGTTTTAGTGTATGACTATGTTACTATGTGGTGATATTTGTTTATCCAGCCTGGTATGATTTACTGGGCAAAGCAGAGGTGTGGAGTAACAAGACAGTGTAGAATTTGTGACTCTCATGTTTGGACGATGTTTATGGTCTGAGAGGAAGAAAGTGCCACTATCCTCTTGCTAAAGAAGAGGAAGAAAAGAAGAAGAGGAAGATGAGATTGGTCACTGCCATGTTTGGACGATGTTATGGTCTGCAAGGAAGAGAGTGCCATTATCCTCTTGGCGAAGAAGAGGAAGATCAGAAGAAGAGGAAGATGAGACGTGCCTGAGTGTAGAAGAGGAGGAGGGGTGAAGAGGAAGTGTTTTCATATTCTTATTACAGTTGGTAGTGTGCGCGTGTGTTGTGTATCTTCTCTTGTGTTTGTGTTTGTGGCGCCACATATCTGAATACGATGCAGCACCAACTAGCCCCTCAAGCCGTTATTTT
The DNA here is from genome assembly GCF_055883805.1 of Amblyomma maculatum. Lineage (NCBI taxonomy): Eukaryota > Metazoa > Arthropoda > Arachnida > Ixodida > Ixodidae > Amblyomma > Amblyomma maculatum. The sequence continues at coordinate 124,481,213 of NC_139346.1, forward strand.
GTGCAGCTGTCTCTTTCTTAAAGAGGTTGTTTGAACAACCACCGAGAAGTATGACAAATTCGGCGTGTTTACTGCAAAAATCAATGTCGTTTTGGCATTTTGAATGCATTATCAACACTCATTTTATACACATTTTGCAACAAGTTCAAATTCTATTTCTATTCCTTACTTTTTTCCCTAGAAAAAAATTGGGGTAATAAGCAGGACCCTTTGGACGGGAAAGAAATTTGAAAATTTTGTTTTCAAAGACTTTGAACCTAAAAGATAAAAGAATGAATGTAAGCTATTCCTGCAGGGCTAGTGCGTCCTGTGTAACAAATGCTGAGATGTGTGGGCATTCTGTTCGGATACTTCAGGCTGCTAAAGCACTTTTAAATGGAACACAGAACAACTACTAAACAATGAAAGCATGTTTACAAGGGAATGTGTACATACCAAAGAAATATGTTTACATTTGAAGCCCAAGTATATCGTAATACATCTTTTCTATGTGAACGCTTCTTTCGCAAACGCTCATGATCACCGATTAAGAACAGGGGTAAATATATACACTGTCACGCGCGCTTTTTTTAAGCATGCCATTTATGGCAGCTTGCGATATTTCTAACAAGGCTGCGCTGCCATACCCAACCTCTAAATTTCTATCTTCACGGGTCTGGTTTGGCACTTTATCCAGCCTGCCCATTTTGCGGTGAACAGGAATCATAGGTCCTTTTTTATTACTTCGCCGCCGCTTCACTATGTTGTGAAGACGGTTGATGAAAAAGCCATTGCAACCGCTTGGCCTCAGTTTGAGTAGCTGATATTATTATCATTTGGCGCCACCATCCTACACGACAGGGACAACTCTGTTTTTACCTCCATGCATTTTTTTACTGGAATCAAATCATTTGCCTTGCTAAATTCTTTGAGCGTGACTTGTTCTACAAACCCTGGTCTCAATGTCATTATGCACGTTATGACCTTTCATTTTAATTTCATTTATTTATTCTTTTCATTTCTTTTCCTCTATTTCTAGATTCATGTTCTTTTTAGACAAGTATAGACCAAGAACGTTCTCTGCTGCCCAGGTTTCGCCTATCCACTTATGTTTGTATGTGCGAAATGTTATTTGTTAAGCAACAACGATAACATCAACTAGTTGCTATGTCAGGCGCAGTTCAAACATTGTGTTCACAGCCAGCAAGAATTATTTCAACCATTATTACGGAAGGCTTTGTGTGTCATGATTCTGGAATGCTAGACAAAGAGTTATACGAAAAAAAAACTGAATAATAATACGAAAGGCTTTGTGCGTCATGATTCTGGAATGCTAGACAAAGTGTTATACTAAAAAAAAAAAACTGAATGATTTTTTAATGTATTTGCTCGGTCTATAATTAGATTGGCAGTTAAATTTCGTGTGGTAAAGACTAGGAATGACAGCGGATGGTACGCTTACTTCATTAGGGCGTTAAGAGCACTGTCCAATATGTGCATCTTCATGGCGCTTACGTATTCTAAACAAATATCGAGGCTTGCAAATAGATATCAGATAAAGTGAGCAACAGTCGGCACCATGGAAATGTGATTAAGAGGAAGCATATGGGAAATCTGGAAGAGCACAAGGTCGGACATGCAAAAGGCCTTGGTTACTGGGTGCTAACCTGAAATGCTGAGAAATTAAGGGCGAGGAGTAGATAAACTTCGCATACGGAGGAGAATATCTCTGCATATATCTACCCGATGGAAATTAAAACCGGCATCACATCGCCTGACGACTAGATCGAAAGTGTAAATTTTCGTTATCAAAATCGCCCTAGGGAGAACGCGAGAGTTAGTTGAGACGGCTTGAACTTCTGTGGAAGTGGTTTGGTTTGGTTTATGGCGTTTAACCTCCCAAAGTGACTCAAACTATAGAAATGCTGTAGTGGAGTACTGCGACAATTTCGGCCACTTGGGGTTCTGTAATGTGTACTGGCATCGCACAGCACAAGGGCGCCTGGCTTTTCGCCTCCAACGACAGGCGGCCGCCGAGGCCGGGATTCGATCCCGAATCCTTGGGCACAGCAGTCGAACGCCCTAACCATTGCGCTAGCCCAGCGGGTCCGTTAGTGGAAGTACCTCGTAAGAGCATATACTGCAAGTTCGGTGTACAAACTCTCATCTTACCCATATTTCTGCTTATGTGTTCGCGAGGGTCATCGGAAGTGCTCCAAACGGGGCGAACAAAACGGAGCCAATAGTGGACGCTAGGTCTACGGCACTCTCCAAATGTCGACAAAGAACTGTGACATGCACTGCGCATTTTCTTCTATGTCAATCAATTCCTATTTTCTTTCCTTTCAACCTTTGCTATCAACCAAAATATTATATAGGTTTCTACCGAATTGTAGTGACGTAAAATCGCCGGATCTTTGATGGCTGAATAAAAAAGCCGTTTCTTTTTCGGCAATATTAAGAAGCATGTATATATATGTATATATAGTATATTTATTCAACAAGTTGTATTGCTATAGTACAACAGCAGTCTGTTTCACTCTTTAATCGCAATGCGTTGTTCGTTTTTTAAATATCATTAATTTTTCGACTTGCAGAGAGTTTGTTCTAGCTCCCGCGGTTCTTGCTGCTCGTTACGCTGGGTCTATTCTATGTTTTGAACCAATAAGACAGCCATTTTTAAATACATTTACGGAAGTAGAGCTGTGCACGGGTTCAGGCCGTCCCAAAAGCCAGTACACAGCCAGGCCCACGGGCCTGTCTCGAGCTGCTCAGAAGTGCTTTCCGTTGTTATCGGACCGGGTCCGGGACAAGGTATATTTGTCTCGGTTGGGCTGGGCGGGCCAGAAACGCCGTGTAGGAACATATGCAGCTTTTTCGAAAGCGCTAATGCGGACATAGTGCGATAAGCGTCTGAAGAGGACCGCATTTTCCCACATCTTTCGCACGCGAGGGCTTCAGATTTCTCTCAGCGTCGCCCGCGTTTCCTCTCCGCCTCTTCGCCGTGAAGGTATATTTGGTAGCCGTATGTGACCATGCAGAGGGCCGCTTGTGGACAATTCGGAGTTTCTTATCTTCGTTCGGATAACATCGGTGCTGATGTTTAGGTAGCCGTTTCGAGATTTGCGCCACGCCGTCACCTATCAAACGTCTCGGCTGTGACGTACTGCTGCCTCGGCATAGCCTCGCTTGAAGCGGGACATAGCTCAAAGCATGTGTAGTGCAGTAGTTTCTTCTCGTTTCTCTTGTTGCAAAAAGCTCACGTGAAAGGCACATGGTGAGGCAGGCGAGCGCATCGAGTACTTGGAGGCAGAACCAACCACTTGTTAGGTTTATAGCTAGCGCACGTTTGGAGAAGCAAACAAGCTGCTTATCTCAATTTTTATTTCCTATAAAGGAACGTATTAGCCATTCCAGCCACAAGTTATAGCACTGAAAGTAACTTCAGAGCGACCGCATTCATTATCCTTTAGTGCCGCATATGTCTCAATAAATGCCTAACTAGTTTGCTTTTGCACGATAAATTAATCCTAGTTATGAGGTCTGCGTCTATGTATTCAGCAATGTTGTCATTTCAAACGTGATAACTCAACAATTCAAAACCTTGGATAAATTATTTATCCTGAAATTATTTCCTTCTGTATCGTTGCTTCAACTGAAATTATAGCATGATGTGTCGGGCCGGGCCCGGACCTAAAATCTAAGCTGCGGGCCGGGCCAGGTCGGCTCAGGTCATTTCAGAATCGGGCTTGGTCGGGCTGTGGTCTGTAGCGTCGGGCCCGGACCGAGCTCGGGTTCAAAAATTTTGGCCTGAGCACACATCTATTGTCAAGGTTCACAACTGTAAGAAAAAATGCTGAATATTAAATGAGTCTTGGGATGCGGTTTGTATTAAGGTAGTTACTGTATTAAGTTACTCATTGGAGTTAAAAGTAATTACGGCCAGGCAGGAAATTGAAAAACCTCTATAAAGAAATGAGCGAAATCTGCCGAATCGGTTGGTTTCAAAGGCCGTGACTGCGCTTTTAGTTAATCTTTTCCCTAAATGCTTGCGCCTTTTCTTCCGGGGGTGACGTTTCACTATCAACGCGGAAGAAAATATTTTCGACCGGAGAGTGGACCGTAGCCTTTCAGCACTGCAAGCTTCACGCTGCTACTACATCATCTCGCCTTGGGAGTTGAGCTAAACATTTATTTAGTTATATTTCTGCAGCGCTGCGAAGGCATAATTTCAGGGAGGGGGGATACATATGATACAGAAATCAATGATACAGCTTGTGATACCCTTTTGTACACGGTGGAAAAAATATATGACTCATAACAAAAAAAAAAAAACAAGATCATCAACTGTGCATTCACAACAGTCAGGTTTCACGGGAAGAAGGAAAGAAGAAGAAAAGTAGAAAACAACAACTCAAGATTCATGCATATCACTAGCCTGACAACCAAGCTGGGAGCTTAGCCTCGGATGGGCATACAATAATACATTGCGGCAGCTTAACCCATTCATTGATGGCACGCGGAAAGAAAGACAGCTTGAATACATCAGTACGACATTTCATCTTGCGTATTTTCTATTCATGGTCGTGCCTTTTGGATACAAAATGTGGTTGCAAGAAATCAGTTTCTGGGTTAAGACCACTTTTCTCGAAATAAATGCAGTAAAGAAATTCTAACACAATTCTTAAACGACGCTCCTCCAGAGAGTCCCAGTTCAGCACCTGCTTAATGCTGCTACTTCGATAATTAAAACAATATTAGTTAGTGACAAACCGCGCTGCGCGATTTCGCACGCGTTGGAGATAGTACAATAGATTTAGACGCGAGGGTCCCAGACTCCTCAGGCATACTTCACAATTTGTCTGAAGTTAGTGAAATATAAATCCTGAACATCAGAGAAGCATCCCTAAAATTCCTTTCTTAAAAATGTACCATTCTCGATGCCTTAGTCGCTATATATTTAGCCTGTTTTCTCTAGGTTAGGTGAGCTGAATAATAAACACCGAGATATTTATTTAAAATTTGTCATTTTAGATAAAAGCTGGTTGTTTAAAAGATAGTAAAACAAAATAGGAGTACGCCACCGGGTAAAAGACACACAATGACATCTTGCAATATTCCAAGCCATTGCTTATATTGCTTATCTGCCTCTCCATGTGGCTAGTATTAGCTCTGCTATCGGGAATAAAAACTGCATATCTTGGCCCATTTTATCTCATCCATGTTTATATGGCGGCACCAAGCCTAGTTGAAAGTTATCGCTCGCTCTAGTCCGCTATCACAGTGATTCATCGCTTTCGCGCGGCAAGAAAGAAACGCTGGCCGAGAACAAAAAGTGATCCGCGTCGCCGCTCGCTAAATTCTCTTGGAAGGCAATGTCATACGCAACAGCTGCGTCACACGTGGGAGGTACTTCACGCCGAGAGCCGCCGTCTCGCATGCGTAATTAGACGAACTGGGACAAAATTTTATACGTGCGCATCTCAGGACATAGCCGCGTTACTAAAATTCTACAAAATGAAATAGCCCTAAAAAGCATTTGCCTCCAAGTTCTCAATATAAATATATACGCTAACTTCAGGCAATAAAAAGTTAATTGTTGAATTTTAATTAATTACTGAGTTTGCGTGGTCAATTATTACCCCAATTTGTGTCCGCCTGGCCGCATTACCAATGTACAAAAACGGCATGAGCGTACGGCATTGTGCTTTTTTTAAATAATCATTAAAGTCCAGCTTTGAACACACTGTATATCATCATCATCATCATCAGCCTGACTATACCAACTGCAGAAAGAAGGCCTCTCTCATATTTCTCCAAATAACTCGGTTGTGTGCTTGCTGCATTCACTTGACCCCTGCGAACTTCTTGACCTCATCCGCCCACCTAACTTTCTGCCGCCCCCTGCTATGCTTTCTTTCCTTGGAATCCAGTTTGTTACCCTAAGCGACCATCGGTTATCCTCTCTTCTCACTACATGCCCTGCCCATGCCCATTGCTTCTTCATTTCCACTAGAATATCAGAAACTTTACTTATTTCTCTCACCCACTCTGCACGCTTCCTATCTCTTAATGTTACCCCTACCTTTTTCGTTTCATAGCCATCTGCGTTGTCCTCAACTTAAGTGAACCCTCTTGGTTAGCCTCCACGTTTCAGCCTCATAGGTGAGTACAGGTAAGATGGAACTGTTGTATACGCTCCTCTTGAGCGATACCGGTAAGCTGCTACTCATAATCTGCGCGTGCTTGCCAAATGCGCTCCATTCCAATCTTATTCTTCTTGTTGTTTTATTCATGGTACGAATCTGCGGTACTACTTGGCCTAAGTAGACATGTTCACCTACTACTTCCAGTGCTTCGCTACCTAACGTAAACTGCTGTTCCTTTCCGAGGCTGTTGAACATTACCTTAGTCTTCAGCATATTTATTCTCCGGCCTACCTTTCTACTTTTCCTGCCTAGGTCACCAATCATTCTTCTTATATATATAATAAATCTTCCATAAATCAGTCTCCGAAAAATGCCTCCCAGCTGAATGGAAAATTGCGAAAATCGTGCCAGTTTACAAGCCGGGCGATTCGTCTTGCCAGTCAAACTATAGGCCAATTTCTCTGACATATACTTGCTGTAAAATCTTAGAACATATAATTTTAAAATCGACCACAGAGCTTGTTGAAAAAAACAACATCCTCCATTCCTACCAACACGGCTTCAGGAGAGGTCTGTCTACCGTTACTCAACTGGTAGAGATCATGCATGATTTCGCTAAAGCAATTAACGACCAAACCCAAACAGACGTAATTTATCTAGACTTTTCTAAGGCCTTTGATAGTGACTGCCATGCAAAACTGCTATCAAAACTTAAGAGCGTTTTAGGGGATGGGCCAATTGTTAAATGGATAAGTTGTTGCTTATCCGATCGCCACCAGTTTGTTCAGTACGGTGCCCACACTTCCCAAACTGCACCCGTCCTTTCGGGTGTACCTCAGGACTCCGTTCTAGCCCCTATACTGTTCCTTCTGTTTGCAAACGACATGACTAGCAAGGTGGAATCCAAGATTAGGTTATTCGCAGACGACTGCGTTCTATATAGAGAAGTGCAAAAGCGCCAAGATCAAATTGCTCTTAACAAGGATTTTAATTTGATAGTGCAATGGTGCTCAAACTGGCAAATGGCTGTCAACCTTAATAAAACAGTATCAATGTCAATTACAAAAAAAGAAATCCAAGCTTTGTTTTTCGTACAGTTGCGACAAAATCATCCTGAACTCTGTCACTCAGTATAAGTATTTGGGCTTCGTAATATCACCAGATCTCGAATGGGCGGCTCATGTGGAATATGTGGCAAACAAAGCGATGCGAAAGCTAATGTTCCTGAAAAGGACCCTGCGGTACTCTACAAAGGAAGCCAAGCTTCTGGCGTATGAGACGATTATACGCCCAGCAGTTGAATACGCGAACGTGACGTGGTTTCCATTCACCCAAAATCAAATATCTGCGCTCGAAGCTGTCCAGCGAAAAGCCGCCCGTTTTATCTGTAACAGATATAGGCGAACCGAGTCGCCGACGCAGATGGTGGCCGAGATCGGTATTCATACATTATCTAGCCGAGCGATGCTACAACGTCTCAAATTTCTGTATCTCATCCTGCATAACAAGATTAAAGTAAATCCTGACACCTATATTTCTTTTAATACCTCCAGAGAAACCCGTCATAAGCATCATCTCACACTTTAAGAATAGTTTTGTGCTAATAACACATACAGTTTCTCATTTTTCCCACCAGCTGTGCGAGACTGGAACTCTTTAGATCAGGAAGTGGTCTCACAGTCCACTATAGAAAAATTTGTTGAACTTGCCGGAAATTGTATATTGTCAACCACGAGGAAGTGATGACATCATTATGTGTTTGTTTTATTTTCTATGTATAATGTGAACCTGTGATGACGTCAACCTGTGAATGACTGTATCTTTCATTTTTTATATGCTTGCTTCCTTTTCTTTTTGCTAGTATTGTAAGAGTTTTCGATTTTACCGTTCTGTACATATGTGTGTATGACATGTATGAGCAAAGAACCCACTCCTCTAAAAATCCCTGATTTGGATTGACAGTATCTGTAAATAATAAATATATATATATATATATATATATATATATATATATATATATATATATATATATATATATATATATATATATTGTAAGGTGTTTACTGGGGTACCAAGACCGTAAGCAACGTCCGCAAACCAAAGCGACGGGGGTAGCGTTCGAATCAACAGTGCAGTGCCAACAAGGCTCCGGCTCCACTTCGTCTACCTCTTCGGGTTGGCGCGCGAGCTGATGGCGATCGGGATTATTACAATACCCCCCGGCGGAAAAGGAGCCATCCTGGCGACTCATGGTGAGGAAAGGGTAGGGGGATCATAATACGGCTTGAGGCAGTCGACATGTGCAGTTTCTCGGCCGCGGGGGCGATGATCTGGAGATGGGTTCAAGGGCTCTACTACGTAATTGACGGGAGAAGATTGTTCGAGAATGCGGTAAGGTCCATGATAGCGCGATAAGAGTTTGGATGAGAGGCCGGGTGCAGAGGAAGGCACCCAGAGCCAAACGAGGGCACCTGAGGGATATGAAGGCGCTGGATTTGTAGGGTCTCGGTTATGCTTTTGTTGAGCCTGGTTCTCCGTTGTGAAGGAGCGCGCCAATTTGTCGGCATTCTTCGGCAAATGTGTGCGCTTGAGACAGTAGAGTGGTCTCTGAAGCGTCGGGGTGGTAGGGCAGGATAGTATCCATGGTGGACGTGGGTTCACGACCAGATAAAAGAAAGAAGGGGGAGAACCCAGTCGTAGTCTGCGTAGCCGTATTGTAGGCGTACGTTACGAAAGACAGCGCTTGGTCCCAATTAGAGTGAGCGCTATCAACGTACATGGCTAGCATGCCACTAAGCGTGCGATTAAATCGCTCAGTCATGCCGTTGGTTTTGGGGTGATACGCTGTGGTGCTCCGGTGAATGATCTGGCACTGTTTGAGGAGGGCTTCGACAGTGTCGGAAAGAAACGCCCGTCCGCGGTCACTGATCAATTCTTTCGGTGCGCCGTGACGAAGAACGAGGCGATGCAGAATGAACGAAGCAACATCCCGTGCGGTGGCAGACTGCAAGGCCGATGTTTCCACGTAACGGGTTAGGTGGTCAACGGCTACGATGACCCAGCGGTTGTTAGCCGACGTTGTCGGAAGCGGGCCATACAGATCGATACCGACACGGTCAAAAGGGCGGATGGGGCATGGCAATGGCTGCAACGGAGCGGCTGGCTGAGGGGATGGATTCTTGCGACGTTGGCAGGCGGTACAGGATCGGATGTACTGACGAATGAAGCGGTACATGCCGCGCCAGTAATATCTCATGCGCAGTCGAGAGTAGGTTTTCATGGCACCTGCATGGCCGCATTGGGGATCGGCGTGGAAAGAGGGGCAGATTTCAGCACGGAGATGTCGCGGAATCACGAGAAACCACTTTCGCCCTGTAGGATGGTAATTGCGGCGGTATAAAAGTCCATCACGAGTGGCGAAGTGGTGAGCCTGACGACGAAGTGCACGTGAGGAGACAGCTCTGCGGGCGTAGACAGGAATGTTAAGAGGGAGGATATCCATGGATCCTTCTGCTGCTCAGGTTTCATGTTGGTAATGTTGAGCGGCGACATATCGTAGGCACAAACGAAGCCAGCCGTCGAGTCGTTAGGAAGCGGTGAACGGGAAAGGGCATCAGCGTCGGTGTGCTTGCGTCCAGATCGATAGATGACGTGGATATCGTACTGCTGAAGACGTAACGCCCAGCGGGCGAGACGGCCGGAGGGGTCGTTGAGTGAGGATAGCCAACAGAGCGCGTGGTGGTCGGTAACAACGTAGAATGGGCGACCGTAAATATAAGGACGAAACTTGGTAATGGCCCATATGATTTCCAGACACTCCTTTTCGGTCACAGAATAGTTCGATTCCGCTTTCGTGAGGGTACAACTAGCGTACGCTACGACATACTCGGTATATCCAGGTTTCCGTTGAGCAAGAACAGCGCCCAGACCTACGCCGCTTGCATCAGTGTGTATTTCGGTCGAGCAGGCAGGGTCAAAATGGCGGAGTATAGAGGGAGAGACCAGTAGACGGCGTAGTGTACTGAACACAGCATCACAGGCTGGTGACCAAGAGGAGAGGTTCGGGCCTCCGGCGAGAAGTTGCGTTAAAGGGGCGATGATACTGGCGAAGTTGCGGATAAAACGGCGGAAATACGAACATAAACCGATAAAACTGCGAAGTTCTTTCAAGGGTGTGGGCTTGGGGAAGTCTGCGACGGCACGAAGTTTGCTAGGATCCGGTAGAACGCCATCCTTGGATATGACATGACCAAGTATTGTGAGCTTGGTAGCGGCAAAGTGACATTTCTTCAAGTTGAGCTGTAGGCCGGCTTCAGTAAGGCACGTAAGGACACGCTGAAGGCGCAGAAGGTGGGAAGGGAAATCTTTCGAGAAAACGACAATGTCATCTAGATAACAAAGACACGTTTCCCATTTGAGCCCACTGAGAATGTTATCCATCATACTCTCGAAGGTGGCGGGGGCGTTGCACAGTCCGAACGGCATCACATTGAATTCATACAAGCCATCGGGAGTGATGAAGGCTGGTTTCGGGCGGTCAGCAGAAGCCATCGGTACTTGCCATTAGCCAGAGCTCAAATCTAGCGACGAAAAGAACTCCGCTCCTTGCAAACAATCTAGCGTGTCATCAATTCGTGGTAGTGGGTAAACATCTTTGCGGGTTATCTTATTCAGACGCCGGCAGTCCACACAGAAGCGGATCGTGCCATCTTTCTTCGTCACCAACACTACTGGGGAGGCCCAAGGGCTATGAGATGGTCGTATGATGCCCCGTTGAAGCATATCGGCGACATTGTCACGAATGACGCGGCGCTCAGTGGGCGACACGCGATATGGTCGCTGCCGCAGGGGAGCATGAGGACCAGTGTCAATTGCATGAGAAGCGGTCAAAGCGCGGCCCAAGGAAGGCTGGGACACGTCAAAAGATGCACTGAAGCGCTGAAGGAGGGCGACTATTTGGTCCCGTTGGGCGGACGGAAGGTCGGTCGCGATAGCTCGATGAAGGGCGTCGACAGGAAGCTCATCACTCGTAGCAGCACAAGACGTCAGGGCAGCGACGTGAGGAAAAACTTCAGGTTCGGAGAACATGTAAGTGCGATCAGGGTCCAGCTCTTCAATGTAGCCGAGGCACTCCCCGCGAAGAACAGCCGTTGGGCAGTGAAAAGGGTTGGAAGCATAGATGACACAGCTGCCATCAGAAATCGTTAGAACGGCGAAAGGAAGAAGGAGGCGGTTATGGTGGGCGGAGGCGAGTTTGGGCGTAAAGCGAACAGAACTAGGGAGGGCAGATGTCGAAATAAGGGGGAACGAGAACAGAAGAAAAGGGAGGAATGTCGGTGTCTGCAGGTACAAGGAGTTTAGCAGGGAGCAGAGGCCGGTCACACAGGGAAACATTACACACAGGGGAAAGCTCAACTTCAGCACGGACACAATCAATCACAGCACTGTGAGTCGACAGAAAGTCGTAGCCGAGGATGATGTCGTGGGAGCAGTCGTAAAGCACCATCATCTCGACGAGATACGTAATGTCTTTGATGCAAACTCGTACCGTGCACGCTGCCACAGGGGTGATGCGCTCTGAACTGGCCGTACGAAGCGAAAAGGAAGAAAGCGGCGTCGTGACCTTGCGAATTTTGCGGCGAAGGGCATCACTAATTACGGAAACGGCATCACCTGTACCCAGCAGCGCAAGAACGGGAAAACCTTCTACGAACACTTCAATGACGTTGGCGGGAGGAGGCGGAGGACTTAACGAGTTCGTCAAACGCGCAGTTCTTGCCTCCGGAACTGCGGCATTTAGTTTTCCCCTTGCGTAGGGCCCTGTCGCCGGAGCATTGGCGAAATGGAACGTCGGCGAGGCGAAGGCGAACGGCGTGTTCAGTACTGAGCCCGAGGTGGAGATGATCCAGAAGAGACGTTGCTCAAGGGCGGCTCGGGATCGTAGTGGTGCTGACGGACTGTGTTCTCAGGATGAAGCGGGCGCTGACGGCAAAGGCGAGCGACGTGACCAGGGAGCCCGCAAGCATAGCAAATTGGGCGATTGTCGGCGGTTCGCCATGGGTTCGCAATGCGGCGTCGCTGTCGAAGGATTGGAGACTGAGGGGCCAAGAAACGAGGTTGAACATAAAATGTAGGGCCGTTCTGGTAAGACGATGTAGGAAGCGGACCGCGCGTTCCAGCGGTTACTTGAGCGTAAGTGAGTAGGGCTTGCACAGGAGCGATGGGAACACTAGAAGGCAGCGCTTCGGCGACTTTCTCCTCGATAACTTGGCGGATAGCCGGCGAGATGGATGGCGCGTTGGCCGGCGCTAATTGCGAAGTGCAGACGGTCGGCTGAACTGGATGGAGGAGGGACAGCTGGCGTGCAACTTCTTCGCGGATGAAGTCTTGGATATTCTGTATTATTTGCGATCGGGATTATTACAATATTTATATTTATATATATATATATATATATATATGAAAGAAAGAAGCCAACAGTCGGCGAGGCCAAGGAAAGCATTGGGGATTGTACTTTGACTTTTTTTTTAATTTTTACTTCGATAATCACATAAACTAGTAATGTAATCTGTTCAGGTGAAAGATATATATATATATATATATATATATATATATATATATCCGCAGGTCGTGGGTTCGACTTCCACCATTGTCGCGTTGTTTTGCCTTCCACTTTTGATTCATTATTCTTTATTCCTAAAATCATCATCACTAATTCTTCTCAGTATCAACATCAAAAACTTATACAAAAATATCCCCAACTTTTGACTTGGACACGCAGGCTGTTGGCTCTTTTAAATTGTATGTATATATACATAGTGTGAGCACTGTATGACGCTTCATCTTTCACACGGGTGAACGTGCTGCTTCTTCTTCATCCTGCTCTCTCTTGTAGATACCCATCATCATCGCTGTGTGTGGTTCGCTCCAGTGTGCGACCAGGGCTTCAGGTCTCCAACAAACCAGATCCGCCAAGCCCAGCCTTAGGCGTGGTGGAGGTGCACCTTGATTTCCCGCTGTTTCTTCACCAGCATCTACCGGAGCTTCATCCCGGCCGGCATTTTACCCCGACCACCATCGTCATGACCTAAGAAGAGCACGCCGCTCTTATGGGTTCTTTCAACTCCATTCCAGTTCCCCTTGCCACTTGGACTGTGAGAAGCCGTCAGCGCCACCCTGAGATGTTCGGCGGTCTGCGCGACGACGACGCTGATGACTGGCTTCACAGCTACGACCGGGTTAGTGCTTTCAACCGGAGGGACGATTCTCTTAAACTAAATAATATGTTCTTTTACTTGAATGTGGACACAACCTGGTTCCTAACTATGAACTGATTATTCCCGAATTGGCTGCAATCAAACAAAGGTTGCTCCAAATTTTCTGCGAACAGAATCCGCCAAGAAGAAGCCAGATGCCCGAGTTCAACGGTCAAATGAGAACTATACTTTTTATATAGAAGACGTTCTCGCCCTTTGTCGCCCATAAATGGCACCATGCTAGAGGCCGAGCAGGTTCGGCACCTTTTTAAAGGTATTGGGCCACTCGCCGTTAACACCCTGGCTGTGCAGAACCCTACCACTATCGACGCCATCATATAGACTTGTCAACGCTTGGACGAACTACAGTCAATACGCCTGTAGCCTCATCAGATCACACTTACTTCTGTTCCACTATCCGACTCAGACGTCCCTGAGCTTATCCGCGGATTAAATCGAGAATAGCCCTTGGCTCAAGGTGATTGGTCTCCATGGACCTCTTCTCCCATACCACCAGCCGCTCCTACCACCTGTCATGTGCCAACATACGCCCAGGTCACGTCCTCGCCGCATCTACGCCACCAGCGCCTACCAGTGCCCATGTCACCGCCGCATTGGCGCCACCTGCCGCGGGGCCGTTATACTAGTGCACGTGGTGCCCAGCCCGCCCTGTTTATTATTACTACGGCTAATGAGGCCATATTTCCCGTTTCTGTCGTTGCCGGCTCCGAAATGAACGCCACGGCTGTGACTCATTTCAAACAGACTACCCTCCTCGCTACTCCGGCTGTAACCACCGTTCACTCCCTGATTATCCCCGATGTTCATCACCCCGCCAGATAGTCCCACTGAGCCTGGTGGTTACAGGCCTTCAAGATGTCATTCTCCTTCGCCTATTCGCCGCTCACCCTCGCCGCTCTATTAAGCTACTCTGACGCCTTCCTCCTATCAAAACACTGCCCAATGCAGTTTAAGGAGCGAAAACTGCATTCTTCGGCATTCCCAAAAATCCTCTTGAACATCCCTCCAATATGATTTTCAGTTCAGTTCAGTTCAGTCGTTCAGTCGTGTCCGACTCTTCGTGACCCTATGGACCATTTCACGCCACGCTTACCGGTCTCTCACTATCTTCCTAACATCACATAACTTAACCTGCAGCGCCTCGAGGATACCATCTAACCATCGCGTTCGCTGCCTACCCTTTCTCCGGTGGCCTTCAACCTTTAACAACATCAAATCTTTCTCCAGCGACTCCTCTCTTCTCATCAGATGACGAAAGTAATTAACTTTAGAATTTGACCCTCCAATGAGCAGTCAGAGTTTATGGTCGACAATATCGACTGATTTGATCTTCTGACCGTCCAAGGAACTCTCAAGAGTCTCCGACAGCACCACAATTAAAACGCGTCAATTCTTCGGCGGTCACCCTTCTTCACAGTCCAACTCTCGCATCCATACATCACAACTGGAAATACCATAGCACGAGTTATACGGATCTTGGTTGGCAGATAAATGTATCTGCTCTTTACAAGGCGGTCAAGGCTAGCCGTGACTCTCTTTCTCAGAAGCAGGCGTCTCTTAATTTCATGGCTGCAGTCTCCTTCCGGGGTAATCTTGGAGCCCAACAAGAGAAAATCCGTCACAGCTTCCAATTCTCGTCCCTTGATGCTCCAGGACTAGATAGGGTAAGGCGCCATGATCTTTGCCTTTTTAATGTTCAGTTTCAGCCCAAACTTCTCACTGTCTTCTTGTACGCGCATTAGAAGTCTCTTGAGGTCCACTCCACTTTCTGCCAGTAAAGTGGTATCATCCGCATATCTCAGGTTGTTTATACGTCTTCCAGCAATCTTCACTCTAGCTGAAGACTCGTCCAGACCGGCCTTCCTCATGATACACTCAGCATATAGGTTAAATAGGCAGGGCGACAAATGCAGCCTTGTCTGACTCCTTTCTCAATCGGAAACCAATCAGTAAGACCATAATCAGTTCTTACTGTGGCCTCTTGCCCTTTATACAGGTTCCTGAGGAGACAGATGAGGTGAATTGGAACTCTATCTCTTGGAGAGCTTGCCACAATCTGGTGTGATCTACGCAGTCAAACGCTATCGCATAATCAATAAAGCAGAAGTAGATGGGATTCTGGAACTCTCTTCTTTTTCCATGATCCAGCGAAGGTTGGCCATCTAGTCTCTATTTCCTCTGCCCTTACGAAATCCAGCTTGAAAGTCCGGAAGCTCCCGATCTAGATACTGCTTCAGCCTTCCTTGGAGGATTTTGAGCATCACCTTGCTAGCATGCGAATCCTCCAAGGTAGGCTGCAGCAGTATGTGGATCGGGAGCTTCCGGACTTGCAAGCTGGGTTTCGCAAGGGCAGAGGAAATAGAGACTAGATGGCCAACCTTCGCTGGATCATGGAAAAAGCAAGAGGGTTCCAGAAACCCATCTACTTCTGCTTTATTGATTATGCGATAGCGTTTGACTGCGTAGAAGACATCACCAGGACCTGACGGCATACCTAACAGTTGTCTTCGTCGCTATGCTGAAGCCATTTCCAAATTTTTGGTTATAATTTTTAATGCCTGAATATCATCTGCTAGCCTTCCTTCTGACTGGAAAACAGCACGCGTTGTGCCGGTGTTTAAGAAGGGTGGCGCACACATTGTATCTAATTATCGACCAATTTCCATTACTTCAGGTTGCTGTAAACTAGTTGAACATATTATCGCCAACGAAATTACTAAATTTCTAACTGAAAATAATGTCTTGTCTTTTTTTCAGCATGGATTTAGGAAGGGTCTTTCTGCTGTAACACAGCTTACCTCTTTTATCCATAACTTTGCAAGTGTTTTAAATAAATCAGGCCAGGTAGATGTTATATTTTTGGATTTCTGTAAAGCATTTGATCTAGTTTCACACCGTAAGCTAATTCACAAACTTCATCTGATCGGTCTTTCAAGCTTCACAATTAGCTGGGTGTCTTCATATCTGACTAACCGAACTCAAGTTGTTTGCATAAGTGATCAATTCTCTAAACCACATCCAGTAACATCAGAAGTGCCACAAGGTAGCGTACTTGGGCCGCTGTTGTTTCTCATATATATTAATGATATTATCAATGCAATAGCTGACCCGATTCAAATTCGGCTCTTTGCAGACGATTGCGTTCTTTTTCATGAGATTAACGATCTTAGTGACCAATTACTACTTAACTCTAGCCTTAATAAAATTCAAGAATGGTGCAGTAAATGGGATATAAAACTTAACACAGATAAAACGGTCTTCATGAAAATAACAGATAAGCGAATCACATATTCATTCCAGTACAATCTTCCGTCTCATCCTTTAACTGAAGTCAGCAAATACAAATACCTTGGAGTCACTATAACCAATAAACTTAATTGGAACGGACTTGTTTCTAACATATGCCCATCTTCAGTTAAAAAGCTATCCCTTTTACGACTGTGAAAAACATATGATAATTTGAAGAAAGAAGGAGGAGAAAGAAGAAGAGGAAAACGAAGTGGAGGTTGGCTCGAGGAGCGCGAGGCACGAGCAGGGCAGAACAGGGGACAGCGGGGTTTTTGTTCGGTCGTCAACGGAGCTCGGGCGGTTCGTGTTCCGCCAGGCCTGACCTGGGTATCCAGACCTGGGGCCACCTACTGCATCCTGTCCTGGCCCGCCTCCTGTCCCGGGTGATCAGACCTGGGAGTGCTGCAGCTGCAGCTCATCGCCGCCGCTGCAACTGCGGCTCATCACTGACACGGACGTTCGGGGTCGTGCTGGGCCCCTGGCACTTCGGGGAAGCCTGAAGCATCGGCCGCGGAACGGCAACCCGAGGCCTCTTGACCCTACTGGGTCCCATCCGGTGGCCTAGCCTTCTGACGGGCTTACCGAGGCCCTACCGCACCGACCCAAAACTCTGACTACCCGAAGCGTCTGCACCGGCTTCTCCATTCAACTTCTTGGTGACTTTTTGACAATTTGTGCTCTGTCATCGTCCCACTTGTTCGTTCTACGCTCGTCCCGTCCATGTCTGCACATAAAAGTATTCGTTGTTAGCTTGGTTAGTCTGGTCGTCTATTAAGATTACTTTCTCGGCATAAGCCACAGAGTAAGGTGGCCAGAAGATCTAAAGAAAAGAACCTCACAACGACACAAACTAAGCAAGCTCCGCCTAATGTAAAGCTGTTGGCATACTCGTCAATCATAAGACCCAAGCTTGAATATGCCTCCAGTGTTTGGGACCCGTGCACAAACCTCAACATTCACGCACTCGAAATGATCCAACGGAAAGCTGTTTGTTTTATTTTTTCCAAGTATCGTGCAATGGATTCACCAACAGAACTAATGAAGCAACATAACATCCCAACACTCGGATTACGAAGAAAGATTCAAAGACTTAAACTTCTGTTCTTGCTGAAACACAATAAATTGTTAATGAACTCCTGGCCGTACCTGAAACCAATAAACACCCGTCTGACAAGAAATCGTCACGAACATCAATTAACTCCATACAATTCTAGAGTAAACACTTTTAAATATTCCTTTTTTCCTCGTACTATAGAAGAGAATCGACTGCCACCTCACCTAACAAATAGTATCCACTCGATTGACCTAATTGAGTCTTGACTACCTTAACTAACCTGTTGTGTTGCTGCTTTAAATATTTGTGTGTGTTTTAAATAACAAAAAAATGTTTTACCTTGTACTGCCGATTTTACTGACGTTTTTCATTTGATTATGGTACCAAATGTTCGATTTTTCTACCCCTAGCTGCCATGATTATTGTGTTCTAGCTGTGTAAATTTTTTTCTTTATATGTGATGTAATAATATTATTGTTGCCACTCCTGCTTGGGCCCATCAAAGGGCCTGCAGTATATTCTAAATAAATAAATAAATACGCGCGATCGTGCGGCAGTTGGAACAATCTTTGGCACTGCCTTTCTTTGAATTGGTGACGTCAACTGACCTCCTTCAATCTTGTGGCCCCTGCAGGGTGGTCCACATTTGCTGACATAATGTATACAGAACGTTAACAGCGTCATGGTTAAGGTTTTGAAGCAACTCAGCTGGAATTCCATCAATTCCGCTAGCTTTGTTCTTAGCAAGGATGGCTAAGGCCTCTTCAACTTCACTCTTCAAGATGCCCGGCTGAGGATCAGTAATCACAACCGCCTTATGTTGGGTTTGCACATCCGGGTCCTTCTTAATTGTAGTTATTCTTTGTATTCCTGATACCTCTCCTTCATCTCTGAGGCTTCTGTGAGGTCCCTGCTTTGTTTGTCCTTTATCACTCCAAGCTTAGCACAGAAGCTTCCATTGATATCATTGATTGTCTTATACAGAGCTCTTGTGTTCTTTAGTTAGCTGTTGTCCTCAACTGCTTGGCACTGTATGTTCAGGAAGGCATTCTTATCTCTCCTTGCTATTTTCTGAAAATCCCCATTGACAGCCTTGTATTTTTCTCTTTCCCCAATAACTGTTGCCATCCTCCTTTCCTCAGCTATTTACAAAGCCTCTTTGGATAACCAGTTTGCTTTCTTGCATTTCTTTTTCTTTGGAACTACCTTAGTAGCAACTTTTTCTATTATATCACGAACACCAGTCCACATCTCTTCAGACTCTGTCTTCTAGATCTAATTCTTGAAATCGATACCTCACTTCCACAGCATATTCTGATGGAATTTCGTCCAGATAATACCTGAAAGGCCTTCTAGTTTTCTACGTTTTCATCAATCGACGCTTAAATTTGGCAACAAGAAGCTGATGATTGGTGCCCGAATCGGCCCCTGGCCTTGTTTTTACTGCTTGTATAGCACTTCTGCATCTCTGCCGGGAAAGAATATAATCAATTTTATTCCTGCAAAGACCGTCCGGTGAAGTACATTTGTACAGGCGCTTCTTCTGCGGTTGAAAATGTGCATTCGCTATGATCAAGTTGTTTTCTAGACCAAACTTTACTAGCCACTGCCCAGCTTCATTTGGCTCACCAAGACCAAACTTGCCTGTAATTCTGGATATTTCTTCACTCCCCACCTTAGCATTCCAGTCTCCTATGAGACAAATGACGTCTGATCATGGAGTGCGGTCTAAAAGGCATTGCAGGTAAGCATAAAATCTCTCAACGTCAGCTTCTTCTGCAGTAGGGGTTGGTGCATAGACTTCGATAACTGTTACGTTGAAAGGGTGACCTTGGATCCGAAGTGAAAACAGTCAGTCATTTTTGGGGTTGTAGCCTAGCAATGCTTTGATCATTTTTCTGTTTGCTATAAGAGCGACCCCATTCCTTCTGCTGGTTTCGTGCCCACAATAAAAGACAATGTTCGCCGGAACTAAATTCTCCCATTCCGGTCCACTTGAGCTCGTTGATACCCAAGATATCAATGTTCAATCTGTTCATTTCTCTCTTGATATCCAGTTTACCTTGCGTCATAGATCTTACATTTCATGTTGCTATGGGATATATCTCCTTGACAACATTGGACTTTCCGGTCGCTTCCCGACACATCCACAACTGAGCATCCTTTTGGCTTTAGCCCAGACGCTTCATTCGTCCTGGAGCTATTAGGAATCTCCCGTTGTTCATCCCCAGTAACATGTGGGACGCCTTCCAATCTGCGGGGGGCTCATCTTCCGGCGCCAGCATTTCGTGTCCTGACAGAGTCATTGACATGAACGAAAGCGACCCGTCTTCTGAACCATCCGAGCCCCGCTATCGCCTGCTTGCCGCTACTGACTAGGTTTTGCCCCCTGGATGCGAACTTGTCGCGCTTACTTCTATTGATATTGATAACGGGGATGTGCTAATTGTGCCTTCTGATCACCATCTAATCCATGGAATCGTGTTAACACCAAGTCGTGTTCGGTTTGAGCACAGCACAGTACTTGAGCCTTCTGTGAACACTTCCCCAGAGCCCATTGTGCTAACGTAAAGGGCTTGTTTCCTTTGTGCCCTGTACATTCACCCGGTGCCCACACCGCACTTACCGGCCACTCTTCCTCACTAGCAGCTTCTTCCGATGCCTCGCTCTGTGTTCGCTTTGGCGCAATCAGTCCCGACCTTCCTGTGTCTCACCGCCAAGCTTTAAAGGAATTACTTCGGAAACACCAAGCCTCCTTTGAAGTCACTTATCCGACCTTGGGCCGACCTTCTGCTGCACAGCACCGCATCATTAAAAGATACCTATATCGTTAGCCGTCGCTCTTACCGTGTTTCATTATTATAACTTAAGATCATAGACGATGATGTGAATGATATGCTCCGACGAGACATTATTCTGCCCTCAGCTAGCCCCTTGTCCCCGATCGTATTGGCCAAAAAAGGATAGGTCCGTGCATTTTTGTGTTGATTACAGCTCAAATAACAAAATCGCTCGCAAAGATGTTTATCCTATGCCACGGATATACGAGTCCCGCGACGGAATTCACGGCGCCGAATATTCTCCACTTTAAAATTGCGTTCGGGTTACTAGCAGATCCCGATGCACAAAGCCGGCCAAGAAAAAACCGCATTTGCTAGTCCCGATTGGCTTTACGAATTCAATGTCATGCCTTTTGGATATTGTAATGCCTCCGCTACGTTTGAGCGCATTATTGACACTGTTCTTAGAGGACTTAAGTGTAAAACATGTTTATGCTACCTGGACAACATAGTTATCCTCTCTGCGATGTTCTGGTGATCATTTATTCCGCCGTGATCAAGTATTCAAGTGCCTGGAACCCGCCGGTCTTGAAATGAGCACTAAAAGTGTTATTTTGCGAAGAACAAAATCAAGATCCTGGGCCATCTCGTAAGCCGCGATGGCATTCGACCCGACCCTGTAAAGCTTGCTGAAGTTTTCAACTTTGGACGTCCTCAGCGTACTAAGGATCTCTAAAGTTCCTTTGGCATATCTCCATGCTTCCGGCGTCTCATTCGCAATTTCTTTAGCGTTGCTGCACCCCTACACCAGCTTCTACCCACCGTATGATTTTCAACTGGTCCTAGAATGCGAGAAAGCTTTTCAAGCCCCGAAAAATGCCCTCACTTCGGACCCTGTTATTGCTCACTTCGACAACACTGCCGCTTCCATTCTCCACACGATGCCAGCAGCCTCAGTACCGGCGCCGCACTTTTACAGCGTGATAGCGCTTCTCAGAAGAAATAATTGCGTTTGCATCTCGCACTCTTAACCAGCGGAACGCAACTACACCATTACTGATCAAGAGTCCCTTGGCGTCGTTTGGGCAGTTCAGAAATTCTGCCCCTAACTGTACGGCCACCATTTCACGATTGTTACCGAGCACCATAGTCTTTGTTCGTTATCCACACTCAAATATTTGAATGGACGCCTGGGCCGTAGGATTCTCCGTTTTCAGGCATACACCTTCGCCTCGCCTGAAGCGTGGTAAAATATGTCGCCTTTTGTCTGCCATGCCAGCGCAGCAAACAGCCAACTTCATCCCATGCTGGCTTACTACAACCTTGCCCTGCCACTCCTTTATCCGTTGTCGGCATAGACTTATAGGGGCCGCTTCCATTGTCTGAACGAGGTAATCGTGGATCGTCTCCGCCGTCGACCGTCTAACACGCTACGCTGAGACCACTGCCCTGTCTGTTGGCTAGGCACCTGAGGTCGGGACCTTCTTTTTAGAGTCTCTCGCCATGGGGACCCTCAAGTGCTTCTCAGTGCCTGTGGTCGGACATTTCTGTCGACAATTGTAGCCGAAGTTCTTGAGGTCTCTACCAACACATCACAAATTGGCCTCCAGCTATCACCCGCAGAACAATGTGTTGACTGAGCGCTTCCACCACATGCTTTCAGACAGGCTGTCTATGTACGTCGACTAGGACCACCGAAACAGGGACGTAAATCTTCCTTTTGTTACGTTCACCTAAAACACAGCTCTACAGCGGACCACAGGTTACACCCCGTTTTTCCTCGTTTACAGCGGTTCTCCCGCTACCCTTCTTGATGTCTGTGGTGTCCCTTTCTTTCTACACATGCCAGGTTCTCATCGTCTCTTCCTAACCAGTTCAATTCCCAAGTGGCCAGATCTAGCCGGCGTGCTCGCTTTTGAACTGCAGCCAACCAGGAAGACCGCAAGTGACACTATGATACGACCCACCGCCACGTTTCGTTCCGTCCTGGCGAGGAGGTGTTACATTGGAGCCATTACGCACTCCTTGCCTTTGGGAAGCTCCAATGCCATTACATTGGTCCATAATCAGTTCTTGGACAGACCTCCGCGGTCAACTATCGATTTTCCCCCGTTTACCATCCTCCGGACAGTCATCACCATTGAACTGAAGGTGTCCACGTTTCCCGCCTGAAGCCATTTATTAGGCGCAGTGATGCGGAATAATTGCGGCGAGGCTGGCCGCTTCACCTGCTGTGGGGGAAATAGTGTGAGGACTGTGTGGCGCTTCATCTTCCACACAGGTGAATGTGCTGTTTTCTCTTCATCCTCCTCTCTTGTACATACCCATCGTCATCGCTGTGTGTGATTCGCTACACTGTGCGACCAGTGTGCGTCTCCAATAAACCTGATCCGCCAAGCCCGACCTTAAATATATAAATTATATATATATATATATATATATATATATATATATTAATGTCGGGATTGGCGGATCAGGTTTAACAGGTTTAAGGTTGTGCTGAAATAGCACATTTTGTGCTCAGCTGGAGACCGGCGGATGCCAGGCACGTTTATGCTTGATCACGGCGGAATAAATGAGCACAAAACGTCGCAGAAAAGATAACTATGTCGTTCAAGTAGCACGGACATGTTTTACACTTACAAATGCGCTCAAGCTTAGCAGAGGCATTCATCATCATCATCATCAGCCTGATTATACCCACTGCAGGGCGAAGGCCTCTCCCATATTTCTCCACTTAACCCGGTTCTGTGCTAGCTGCATCCACGTGACCCCTGCGAACTTCTTAATCTCATCCGCCCACCTAACTTTCTGCCGCCCCCTGCTACGCTTTCCTTCCCTTGGAATCCAGGTTGTTACCCTCAGCGACTATCGGTTATCCTCTCTTCGCACTATATGTCCTGCCCATGTCCATTTCTTCTTCTTAATTTCCACTAGAATGTCGGTAACTTGAGATATTTCTCTGGCCCACTGTGCACGCTTTCTGTCTCCTAATGTTACCCCTACCATTTTTCGTTCCATTGCCCTCTGGGTTGTCCTCAACTTAAGAAAACTCTCTTGGTTAGCCTCCACGTTTCAGCCCCATAGGTGAGTACAGGTAAGATGCAACTGTTGTATACTTTCCTCTTGAGCGATACCGGCAAGCTGCTAGTCATAATCTGCGAGTGCTTGCCAAATGCGCTCCATCCCAATCTTATTCTTCTTGTTATTTCTTTTTCGTGGTCCGGATCTGCGGTTAATACCTGTCATAAGTAGACATATTCGCCTACTACTTCCAGTATTTCGCTACCTAATGTAAACTGCTGTTCCTTCCCGAGGCTGTTGAACATTACCCTATAGTCTTCTGCATATTGATTTTCAAGCCTACCTTTCTACTTTTCCTGTCTAGGTCATCAATCATTATTTGCAGTTCATCCCCCGAGTTGCTTAGCAAGGCAATGTCATCAGCAAATTGCAGATTACTGAGGTATTCTCCATCTACCCTTATCCCTAACTGCTCCCATTCCAAGTCTCTGAATACTTCTTCTAAACAAGCTGTGAATAGTACTGGGGAGATTGTGTCTTCTTGCCTAACACCTTTCTTTTTGGGAATTTTGTTACTTTCTTTATGCAGAACTATGGTTGCTGTGCAGCCACTATATATATCTTCCAGCACTTTCACGTACGGCTCGTCTATCCCCTGACTTCGCAATGCCTGCATCACCGCCGAGGTTTCAACTGAGTCAAATGCTTTTTCGTAATCAATGAATGCTATGTATAAGGGCTGGTTATATTCCGAGCATTTTTTATCACCTGATAGATGGTATGGACATGATCGATAGTAGAGTACCGTTTCCGAAACCCTGCTTGATCCTTTGCTTGATTGCAGTCTAAGGTTGTCCTGATTCTATTAGCGATTACCTTAGTAAATTCGTTTATACGTAACAGACAGTAACCTGATTGGTATGTAATTTTCAAGCTCCTTAGAGTCCCCTTTCTTGTGAATGAGGATAATGTTTGCATTCTTCCATGGTTCCGGTACCGTCGAGGACACCAGGCACTGCGTATACAGGGTGGCCAGTTTTTCTAGCACGTTATCCCCCCCGTCCTTCAGCAAATCTGTAGTTATCTGATCCTCTCCAGCTGATTTCCCCCTTTTCATAGTTTCTAGTGCTTTCTTCACCTCGTCCTTCGTCACTGCTGGAACGTCTGACTGTTTTTCCCTACCGCCAATCTCATTACGGTCCTGACTACTTTGGCTACTGTAGAGATCTGTATAGAACTCCTCGGCTACTTTGACTATCTTGTCCATATTAGTGATGACGTTGCCCGCCTTGTCCCTTATCCATTACATCTGGTTTTTGCCTAGGCCCAATTTCTTCATTACCGCTTTAAGGCTTTCTTCGTTCTCTACAGCATGCTCAATTTTTTCCACGTTATACTTCCTAATATCGGCCACCTTGCGCTTATTGATTAGCTTTGATATCTCGGCCAATTCGATCTGGTCTGTTGGATTGGAAGCTTTCATACTCTGGCGTTTCTTAATCAAATCTTTCGTCTCCTTAGACAGCTTACCGGTATCCTCGCTAACTATCCTACCGCCTACTTCTACCGCGCACTCAGTAATGATATCTCTGAAATTATTGTTCCTTGCCTCTAGGGTAATGTCGCCATCCTCAGTTACAGCTGAATACCTGTTTTGTAGCGAGATCCTGAACTCTTCTGCCCTCCCGCTCGCCGCTAATTCGTTGATGGGTTTCTTTCTTACTAATCTGCTGCGTTCCTTCTTCAGATTTAGGCTAATTCGGGACCTCACAATCCTGTGGTCACTGCATCGCACTTTCCCGATTACCTCTACATCCTTCACAATGGCGGGGGTTCAACACATTATAAGTCGATTTCATTTTTAGTCTCTTCGTTAGGACTTTTCCATGTCCATTTCCGGTTCTTCCGTTTGCTGAAGAAGGTATTCATGATTCGTAAGTTATTGCGCTCTGAAAACTCAACTAGAAACTCCCCCCTGCTATTCCTAGAACCAATGCCATAGTCACCTACTGCCTTGTCTCCTGCCTGTTTTCTTCCTACCTTGGCATTGAAGTCGCCCATTAGTACAGTATACTGCGTCTTTACTTTTCGCATTGCCGACTCTGCATCTTCATAAAAGCTTTCAACTGCCTGGTCATCATAACTACATGCAGATGCATAGGCCTGTACAACCTTCAGTTTATACCTAATTACGATGCCTGCAACGCTCTCATTCATACTATAGAATTCATCTATATTACCCGCTATATACTTATTGACAAGGAAACCTACTGCTAGTTGTCGCCTCTCTGGTAAACCTGGATAACACAGTACATGCCCATCGTTCAGTACAGTATATGCCTCATTCGGCCTCCTAACCTCACTAAGCCCTATTACATCCCATTTCATGCCCTCTAGTTCTTCTAACAGCACTGCTAAGCTAGCTTCACTAGCTAGGGTTCTAGCGTTAAACGTTGCCAGGGTCAGTTTCCAATGGCGGCCTGTCCAGCGGAGCCAGGCTTTCTTAGCACCCTCTGCTGCGCCACAGGTCTGACTGCCACCGTGGTTAGTTGTTCCGCAGCCGCTGGTGACTGAGGGCCGGGGTTTTATGGAACTAATCATGAGAGGCTGCGGCGAATTACTGCACCAGGGTGGCCGACTCCTGTTCTGGTGAGGGAGTGCGTTGCCGGAGGTGTTCACCGGCATCAGGTCGCACCCCAAACCTGTGTATGCAATTCCATCGACACGCGGATTTTTTTTTATCCGGTGCAGAATTGCGCGGCACCGGGATTTGAGCCCCGGTCTTCTTGCATGCGAGGCGGATGTTCTACCGCTACGCCACCGCTGCACTCTCTTAGCGGAGGCATTACAATGTCCAAAAGGCATGACATTGGATTCGTAAAGCCCATCGGGGCTAGCAAATAAAAACGTTGAATAAAAAAGTCACACATGGTGAATAAAGAAATGTGTTGAGGTTTTGGCCGTGGGACCGGCGTTCGTCAGAAAAAATAAGCTACAGGCAGTGTCCTATATTTATACGCTAGGTCTCTAAGTATCGGTACTGATGACGGTGACCGTCTAATAATAAGCCAAAACTAGTATAGGTAACACTTATGCAGTCACACGTACGCAATCATGCAGGTTACAAGTGGTTTAAAATAACAAGAAAATAAGATCACGTGGTGGCCGGACATTATCGAGAATCATCCGTGGGCTAGTAGGATTCACTGTTCATCAAATTTTTAAGCATATCAACGCACGTGGCTAAACAGCGATCACTATTCATCGAATGTTTAAGCATATCAACTCACGTGGCTAAACAGCGAAAAATGCGGAGGTCACAATACATACATATGAAAAAGAGATAAAAAGGAGTACTAAGGATACCTGTCATTTCACTGCTGATCTTTCGAAGTTGCAGAAATCGGAAATATCGTTACTCAGGCAGAGAACTCAGCTTTCCTACGTAACCGACAATGCCTTAAACTTGTGAAATAAATATGATTATCTGACTTACCTGTTGTAGTGCGATCGAAACCCAGATTCCAAAAGAGTGATTTTTACTTCATTTTATTTGATCAATAAAAGATTACTGTTTTGTAATCTGGTTCCCGATCAAAACATCTGAAACGTCAGTACATTTTATTTCATCACCACGTCTGACTTTTTTACCCGGGTTCACAACCAGGCCAAAAAAGCCCCTACTTCTTCCAATATGTATAATATTACCGCGAAACGTTCAAAACTGTGTATGTTGTTCATTACCAGCCGCTGGCATGCGGCCTTATCACCCTTATTCTGGATCGCTTATCAGTTTTGTATCCTGTGTTTGTTCATGCTCGTTGTCGCGATACGATGCGTTATCATTTTCTTTGTCGCGAATGATGCGCAGAGATCTGTATCAAAGATTTCGATCACTTGCGTATGTTTCTACAAAGTTCCAGGTTGTACTAGTAGCAGTTTGCGACGTTATCTAGATTGTTCTGAGCAGCCTTTAAATTGAGCATTGACGAGTTTGACGGGCATTCTTTATTCGACGATCGACGAGCACATTTTTTGCTGTTGCCGCGCCACCGAGTTGCTTCTTGCTTTTGCGGGCGCAAGTCAAACCCAATAAAGAGTTCATTTCAGTACCTTCAAGCCTGTTTCTTCTTTTGGTGGCAACAGTCTTGTCGCCACTACGTGACATATATATATATATATATATATATTGTTACTGTGCTTAATATCTAGATGACGACGACGCACTGGTGTGGTGTTGTGAAGGAGACGACGCTCAGGTTAAGCTGGGTTCGTGCTGGTGGTGTGTGCTTCTGAGGGTTATCTGGCGTTTACCGCTGTGTAAGTTTCCCTTAACATTTGGTGGAGGATTGCTGGAAGTGCACCCGTAGGAAACCTGGATCTCCGTAGTGGCCGCCCGATTGGTACCATCACTATGCCATCCGACGTGACATCAGCTTCAGCTGCACCACCGGCTTCCACAGTCGTCATGACACAGCCTCGTGACCCGGGCACCTTTTGCGGCACCGACCATGTCGACGTAGAAGACTGGATCGGTATGTACGAGCGCGTAAGCAAGCACAATCATTGGGACGCGACCCTCATACTCGCAAACGTCATCTTCTATCTGGCGGGTACGGCGCGCGTCTGGTTTGAGACACATGAAGATGATATCACATCCTGGGATATGTGCAAAGAGAAGCTTCGCGATCTATTCGGCAAGCCGATCGGACGAAAGCTCGGCGCGCAAATAGACCTCGCATCCCGGGCCAAGTCTTCCACGGAATCATATCTGTCTTATATTCAAGATATTCTAGCCTTAAGCCGAAAAGTGCACAGCGCCATGTCCGAGTCAGACAAAGTGCGCCACATATTAAAGGGCATTGCAAATGATGTTTACAATCTGCTGCTTTGCAAAGACTGTCCGACGGTCGACTCAGTCATCCAAGTTTGCCGGCAGTTTGAGCAAGCAAAGTACCGTCGCATTACTCTCCGCTTCGACCGCTTGCAAAAACACAGCTGCTACGTCTCCGTGCGAAGACATTCCATCACTGCAGCAGCCATCTCATACCTCCAACTTGACCAGAATTGCTCGCAGGAAGATAGAAGCTATGGCGCCCGTTGCGTTCGCTCCTCAGCCGGCAGATGCTACTATAACCTTAATACAATCTGTCGTTCTCCAGGAGTTCGCAAATGTGGGCCTCAACGCGAACGTCGGCTTCAACTCTGGCCACTTTTCCGCACAGCCCTCGTTTCAACCTAACGCAAAGCCATCTGTCCAAGCCAGCGTTCCGGTGGTAGCAGCTGCGTCTCCAACTGCGCCCTTGCCGACGCGATACCGCTACCGCTACCGCAATCCGGACGAACGGCGAACCTCGGATGACCGACCCATCTGCTTCAACTGTTCACATGTCGGCCATATTTCTCGTTATTGCCGCAGCCGTTGGATTCCGCCACCTCGAACCCGCTACTATCCTGATCGCAGCGCCGAATATCCACACCCAAACCATTTTCGGGATACGCGCTCTCGTGACTTTAACTAGCCACCCCGCACATGTCCAGCCGCTCACCGTCGCCTCAGACCCGGAGGTCCCGCTCGCCCCTACCTCACCGTCCATCATCTCCTCACTTCTCTGGCTCTCTTCCGGAAAACTAACCAATGCAGCTCCCGGAGGTGATGCTGCATTGACGTCCCGGCCCGAAAATCCTCTGCTGACCCTCGCTCATCGCCGCAACCTTCTAGACATCTGTGTCGATGGTGCCCCTGATACTGCCCTCATTGACATTGCTGCCAAAATTTCAGTCGTCAGCTCATCCTTTCGCCGCCGACTCAAAAAGGTTGTCACACCTGCCGCTTCATCCGCCGTTCGTGTCGCCGATGGAAGCGTCGCTGCCGTCGTGAGACTGCACTGCGCGCGTCAGTATTTCCGGTCGTACTACCCTGTCCTCTTCACTGTTATCGACCGCTGCCCTCACGACGTGATCCTCGGCATCGACTTTTTAACGGACCATTCTGCCCTGATTGATTGCTCAACTGGCCTTCTTCGCTTAGACCTGCCCCACTGCCCCGAAAACACCGATGTCAAGCCCCGCCTCCGATCCGCCGAATTTGTTCGTCTACCACCCGAAGCTGCTATTTATGTTCCACTGGCCCCGTTCCCCGCAGTTCCTGACTGCACATACGTCACTTGCCCAATTATTGATGTTGTTCTGTGTCACATCATACTCCCTCATACCGTTGTGACTGTCACTGCTAACCGCACCTCTCTTCCCGTCCTTAACTTCAGCCGCTCGATCCAAGTTTTACCCCATGGCATCGCACTTGCTGATCTGGTTCTTTTGGCGGACTGCGAAGTTGCTGCTATAACGCCTGAGAATCTCTTCGGAGCAGCATATATCAGCTTCTTCACAATCGAACCTCTTTTCAAGCATGATATCCGTTGATCTGCCAGCTGACCAATCCAGAGCTCTCTCCGACCTTTTGCTGTCGTACGCTGATATATTTGATTTCGGGGACCGACCATTGGGTCAAGCATCCGTTGTGACCTATCGAATCAATACGGGCGACGCCAGCCACATCCACAGACGGTCTTATCGTGTTTCCCTTACTGAGCGGCATGCTATACAGAAAGAAGTTGACAAGATGCTGACGCAAAACATTATTGAGCCTTCCTGCAGTCCCTGGGCGTCCCCTGTCATATTGGTCAAAAAGAGAAGACCAAAGTTGAAGATTTTGTCCGGACTATCGCCACCTTAATCAAATAACAAAGAAAGATGTTTACCATCTTCCACGAATTGACGCGCTTGACTGCTTGCATGGTGCTAGCTATTTTTCTTCCATTTACACGCGTTCAGGCTACTGGCAAATTGCTGTCGACGAACGAGATCGCAAGAAAACCGCATTTGTCACCCCCGACGGACTCTATCAATTCAAGGTGATGCCATTTAGACTGTAACGCTCCTGCGACATTCGAGCGCATGATAGACTCGCTCCTCCGTGGCTTCAAGTGGACAACATCTTTATGCTACTTAGATGACGTCGTAGTTTTCTCTTCCAGATTCGCAACCCACCTTGATCGACTTTCTACAGCCCTGGCCGTTTTTCGCCGCGCCGGTCTTCAACTGAACGCCAAAAAATGCAGCTTCGGTAGGCGCCAAATCAAAGTCCTGGGTCATTTGGTTGATGCAAATGGTGTGCAGCCCGACCCTTACAAGGTTCGAGCCGTGCGCTAGTTCCTTACCTCGCGTAGCTCATGTGACGTGCGAAGCTTCCTTGGCTTTTGCTCCTACCTCCGCCGCTTCATTCGGAACTTCGCAGACATCGCTCGTCCGCTTACCTATCTTCTGAAGAAAAGCATACCTTTTACATGGAGTTGTGACCAAGCCTATGCCTTCACGACGCTTATTTCCACCCTCACTACACCACCTGTTCTGGCGCACTTCGATCGTTCTGCACCTACCGAACCGCGCACCGACGCTAGCTGCCATGGTACTGGTGCTATCCTTGCCCAATACCAGCATGGGTCCTCCCGCGTCATTGCTTGTGCCAACCACCTGCTTTCGTCCTCTGAGCGCAATTATTCAATTACAGAGCGGGAATGCCTTACACTTGTTTGGGCGCTGACCAAATTTCGCCCTTATTTGTTTGGGCGGTCCTTCTGTGTAGCGACAGACCATCATGCTCTGTGTTGGCTGTCCTCACTTAAGGACCCCACCGACCGTTTAGGTCGCTGGGCCTTGCGAATACAAGGGTACGAATTTACTGTGGTTTGCAAGTCCGGCCACTTACACCAAGACGCTGACTGCTTGTCCCGCCATCCCGTAGACCCTCCCGATTTGTCCGACCATACCGCTGACGACTACATTTTGTCCATCTGGGACTCTATAAATATCGCCTCCGAACAGCGTCGGGATCCTGCCCTGCAACCAATTATAGACCAGCTGCGCAACAACCCCGATTCTTCCGCCAGCATGTTTGTGCTCCATAACGAGACATTATAAAGACGCAATATGCGTCCAGATGGCGCGGACCTTTTACTGGTTTTTCTGGCTCATCTGCGTTCTACTGTCCTCGCCAAACTTCACAACACCCCTACAGCAGGACACTTGGGAGTATCACGCACGTACGACCGTGTGCGACGACGATTTTTCTGGCCTGGTCTCTACCGCTCTGTCCGTCGCTGCGTCGCCGCTAGTGAGCTATGTCAGCGCCGTAAGACACCATCGCTTCAACCTAGTGGGCCCCTGCAACCAATCTCAGTGCCGACTGAACCGTTTTCTCGTGTGGGCCTCGATCTTCTTGGGCTTTTACGACGTCGACGTGTGGACCCTACTGAAAAATCCTGTATAAAATTCGTACAGGAAATCGTATACAGGTTTACTGTACAGGATCTGGGATACAGGATTGGGGGCTATTTCAGCAAATTCCTGTATTGCCCTGGAAAGTCAGGAATTAAATCGCGCGGAGCTCTGATACCGGAATGGCCTGTATGGTTGATGGCCCTCGTTTCCGGAAAAAACGCGTCGCCAGGGTGGAAAAAGCATGAAACAATATAAAATAAAACGACTACATTTAAAATAATAAATAAACTTAAAAAAAATTATTTTATTACCGAATGTGGAGTCGATTCCTCGGTCCTTATGGTCTTCAGACGGGCACCTTAACCATTACTCTACGGCGGGTTATGGTTACGGTTGTTATTATTCAGTATATGTAGCTACTTTTGCTCTTTCGTACTTGCATATTTTCCTTGGGAGTAGAATTTGTGGCCGTAATTCACCGATCGCCCTTTGAACACGCTGAACATCTTGGCAGGCTATCACGAGGGTTCACAAATGTGCCGTATCTTTATAATGCGTCGCTTTATTGAAGGCAAACCTCAAGATATCATAATTTACTAGGGCTGATGTGTTTTTCATCGTCTACGAACGCTTATAAGTTTTCCTACATACAGAGATATCCGGTGCAGTAATACTTGTAATACTGGGCGTTTTAGCTTCACGGTCTACCAGCGGAGCATCGATGTCAATGAATACACTTCCGACTGAGCGGTTTCAATATGTAAACATTCGAGAACGCATCGCCCGGTGTGCGGCTATCTGCGCATCTTTCGATGATCAGCGATGTTTGTTTATTTTTTTCTCGAACAGTTTTTGTCATCGCTAGCGAAACGACACATTTGTGCTTCTACTTTCGTGTTGTAGACGGCAGATCTCCAGTCGCAGATATGAAGACGCACCACAAGATCGTACGAGCTGCAGCGACTGTTGTACGCGCAAAAGCGACGCGACGCGCGTATATTCTTGCTAGCGCACACTTCCACGGCTTCGCATTTTCGAGGTATTTGGGAAACGAAGCGTGCCCTTTATATACAGAACAGTTGTATAATATGGTTGGTATCATGCTTATTTAGTATGCTGGCGTGTCCGGCTTGGTCATTCTGGTTGAGCTTCGTCGATCGGCCTGTTTCTTTTCAGAAGCGGAATAATCTGCCCGGTATCAGTTCCAGAAATGACGCGTTCGTCCGGTTTCTGGTTAACTGATACAGGCTGAACACTACATAACACCACTACATTTGAAAAAGAAGAAAAAAGAAAAAGAAACAAAAAGAAAATAGAAAAGGAAAAAAATTTACATGTGATTCGAACTTCGGTCTGTTCAGCCAGCAAGCACACACTATAACCACTACACCACGACAGGACACGGTGATGATGGTTATATACCTGCTTATGTAGTCGAGATTGCTCTTTTGTATGTATTTTTGTAGGGTGTAGAATTTGGGGTCGTAATTGAACGATCGCCCTTTAAACACGCTGCATCTTTTTCCTGGCTATCATGAAGGGTTATCCGTGTCCCGCATCTTTACAATGTATCGCTTTCTCGCAGACAAACCTCCGAATGTCACAATTTACTAGTGCTGATGTTTTTTGTCATCGTCTTCGAACGCATGCAATTTTTGCTACATATAGATATATGCGGCGCACCAACACTTGTAATACTGCTTGTTTTAGCTTCACCTGCTGCCAGCGGAGCTGCGACGTCAGTGAATTTACTTCTGACCAAGTGTTTTGCATGCGTAAACACTCGAGGGAGCGACTCCCTATTTCCGGCTGACCTGTGCATATTTCGATGGTCAGCGATGTTTCATTTATTCTCGAACGTATTTTATCCGCGCTAACGAAACGCTACGTTCTTGCTTGCACTTTCGCGTTGAAGGTGGCAGATCTTCAGTCGCAGATTATGAAGATGCACCGCAAGATCGTACAAGCTGCAGCGACTGTTGCACACGCAAAAACAAAACGCGATGCATGTATGTACTTGCTAGCGCACACATCCACGGCTTCATATCTTCTAGGTATGTACGAAACAACGCGTACTCCACATATACAGAAAAGTTTTAACATATATTATGTATGGTTTGATGCTTATTTAGCGTGAAGGCATGTTCCGAAGTTGTCATCCTGGCTGAGCTTCACGATCCGCCCGAGTTGTACTGAGAAGCGGAAATACTCTGTCCCGTATCAGTTTCATCCATATCGGATTTGTCCGGTTTCTGTTAAACCGGACATGACCTGTCCTGTATATGAGCTCAATACAGGACTGGTCCGCCCTGTTTCATATCCATGCCGGACTGGGATGTCATGTATAAGATGTATATTTGAAATGGTCTGCCCTGTAATAACTCGATACCGGACTGGATCGTCCGGATTGAGATTCATACCGGACATGACCTGTCCGATATAAACCCATTTAAGCTTCATACAGGACTGGTCCGCCCTGTTTCATTACCATAACGGACTGGGATGTCATTAATGAGATGCATACTGGAAATGGTCTGCCCTGTAATAACTCTATACCGGACTGGACCGTCTTGATTGAGATTCATACCAGCCATGACCTGTCCGATATAAACCCATTTAAGCTTCATACAGGACTGGTCACCCCGGTATAAAATTTATACGGGATAATACAGGACCGGTTCAAACCGGTTTGTCGCGATACGGGATTTTTCACTAGGGGAAACAAATGAATTGCTGTGGCGACTGATTATACTACCCGATATGCTGTAACCAGGGCCATCCCCACCAGCTGCGCCTCCGACATGGCTGACTTTCTTTTGCATGACGTAATATTGATGCATGGCGCTCCGCGTCAACTGCTCACAGATCGTGGCCACTGTTTCCTTTGTAAAGTGGTTCATGACCTTCTCCGCCCATGCGCTACTCGTCACCAATTCACCATGGCCTACCATCCGCAAATGAACGGTCTTACTGAGCACCTTAATCGCACACTGACCGACATGCTATCTATGTAAGTGTCGGATCACCATCTTCACTGGGACATCTCCTTACCTTTTGTCACGTTCGCCTATAACTCCTCACGTCATGGTACCGCCGGATACTCTCCCTTTTATCTACTTTTCGGCCGCAACCCTTTACTCCCCTTCGACACCTTGCTGCCTCCTGACAGCTCTTCCTGTAGTTACGCTTCGGACGCCATCGCCCGCGCTGATGCCGCACGCCACGTTGCTCGAGACCGGCTTGGCGCGTCTCAGTGCTCACAAAAGCGTCGTTATGACCTACATCACCGAGACGTCCACTACCCTCCTGGTTCCCTCGTGCTTCTTTGGCTTCCACCCGTCGTGTGGGGATGTGCGAGAAACTTCTGCCTCGCCACGTGGGTTCTTACTGCGTCCTGCGACAAGTCACCGCTGTGACCTATGAGATCACCCCTCTACAGTCGAAATATCCTTCCACAACCCCTCATCCAGAAATTTGTCACGTCGCCCGTCTGAAACCATACCATTCAAGTTCTCTTGTGTAGGCAGCCCCAGGAAGGTGCTTCTCCCGCGCGGGGAATACTATTACGGTGCGCAATATCTAGATGACGACGACGCACTGGTGTGGGGTTGTGAAGAAGACAACGCTCAGGCTAAGCTGGGTTCGTGCTGGGGGTGTGTGCTTCTGAGAGTTATCTGGCGTTTACCGCTGTGTAAGTTTCCCTTAACATTATATATATATATATATATATATATATATAGTGAGGCGGACGCTTCAAATCATGAGAAGGTTGATTTTATTAACGCTTCAACTGGGGCAGGTTTCGTCAGAATGTTAGAAGATAGTTTCAAGCACGGATTTATAAGGGTAGTGAAAGGGTGAGTCCCTTTATAGATAGCGTGCCCACACAGCGACAATAGAATAAATAAGGATAAAAAGATAAAAAGTAAAGGAAAAGAAACAACAGAGAACAAAAACAAAACAACGCATACTTAAAGATAAATACATTCGCTCGTGCTCATCCTTCACTTCATGAGCGATCACGTCAGAACGAGCACGTGCAAGGGTGCGGTTGCTTTGCTTTCAATTTGTCTTGTCTTTATTTATTTTATCCTTTCACTTTTTTGTACTGCTACTGTGTATGTTCGCCTCTAAAAAGGGACTGACCATTTCACTACCCCTATAAATACTTGCTCTAATATATCTTGAGTATGGTTGTTTTTATTCAGGCGAACCACATTTATGCAGTTGCTCAAGAAAACGCATCAAATTGTCAAGCGTAGCGAACCACGAAGACAACGACCAACTTCTTCGTCCTCGGGCGCGCCAGCACGCGATGCATACCAGTGGCTATAAACACGAAGACGACGAAGATTGACACACTACAGTTTGCCCCCGGATGGAGGGGCCACCGTGTGAGTCAAGGGGCAAAAGCACAGACGGATCTCAGTAGGGCTTGAGTCTGTTCACATGAAGTGTTTCGCTTCCACGGCAGCGCAAGTTCGCAGAGGGAGTACTGGGCTCACCTACGTAGTTGAGAGGAGATGTTTGTTGAAAGCCCCGGGAATATCCGTGATAACGAGCGAGTAGGTTCTTTGAAAGGCCGGGTGCTGTGGCAGGGACACAGAACCACTCCAGGGAGTCAGGGGAATATGAAGAAGCATCGCCGGCACCATGGTGTTGTTTTTGTTGCCATTGGTGATCGGTTGTAAGCGAACACGTGAGCTGACAACATTCTTCTGCGTGAAGGGTGGCGTCCGAGAGTGGCATGGATTCGGTAACATCAGGGCGTTAGGAAAAAAGCGTGTTCATTGTGCAAGTTGTCTCACGCCCGTAAAGAAAAAAGAAGGGAGAGAATGTAGTGGTGGCCTGTGTCGCAGTGTTATACGCGTAGGTTACGAAGAGAAGAACCTGGTCCCAGTTGGAATGAGCGTCGTTCCTGTACATGGCTAGTTTGTCATTCAGAGTACAGGTGAAGCGTTCTATCAGGCCATTCATCTGAGGGCGGTAACAAGTAGCAGTGCGGTGAATGATGCGAAATGCTTTCAGCAGGGTCTTAAGACCATCGGACAAGAAAACGCGTCCGTGGTCAGTAGTTCTTTTGGGGTCCCGCAGCGAATAATCAGGTTGTTGAGAAGAAACAAAGCGACAACTCGTGCTGAGACTCAGGGTAATGGTAATGTTTCAGTGCATCGAGTAAGATGATCTACTGCCACGATATTCCAGCGGTTGTCTGTGGGAGTAGTAAGAAGAGGGTCATAAGGTCTAAACGGGCGGGCAATACAGGGTAACGGCTGCCACGAAGGAAGGGACTTGTTAGTTTTTAGATGTTGACAAGATTGGCAAGCATGCACGAAATGCCGCACAAAGCGGTACATTTCACGGTAGTAAACTCGCAGATAGAGGAACGTGTTTGTTTCAGTAAGGAATCATGGGCACACTGTGGGTCAGCATTGAAAGCAGC
The DNA here is from genome assembly GCF_055883805.1 of Amblyomma maculatum. Lineage (NCBI taxonomy): Eukaryota > Metazoa > Arthropoda > Arachnida > Ixodida > Ixodidae > Amblyomma > Amblyomma maculatum. The sequence continues at coordinate 124,518,487 of NC_139346.1, forward strand.
ACAAAAGTCAGCGCAGAGATGGCGTGGAATGACTAAGAGCCATTTCCGTCTGTCGAGGAAATAATTGCGGCGATAGAGCAGGAGAAATGGTATGGAGAAGTGGTGGGCTTCGCGGACCAGCGCTCTGGATGAATGACCGGGAGTAGGATTTGCAAGAAAGTCCAAAGGTACACTTATCTACGGATCATTCCGCTATTCAGTGGTCATGTCGACAGTGGCAAGCGACGATAAATCGTAAGGACAGATGTCGTCATGGGTGGAGGCGTTCCTGGAGACGAAGTGAACAGCGAACAAGGTGGCCGGATGGGTCTTTCAGAGAGGCTAGCCAGCACAAACCGTGGTGATCGGTCAGTTCATAAAATGGTCGGCCATACACATCGGGACGAAATTTTCTGATATCGCAAAATAATGGCCAAAGATTCTTTTTCTGTTACAGAAAAATTGCACTACACTTTCGTCAAGGTTCGTCTGACGTATGCCTCCACATACTCGCTGAAAGCAGGTTTTCGTTTCGTGAGGACAACACCAAACTCAATACCTCTGACGTCGGTGTGAATCTCCGTGGGTGCAGTCGGATTAAAGTGGTGAAGATTGGGAGGCGAAACAAAAAAGACTGCGTAAAGTGTCGAATGGGTTATCGCAGGCTGGAGTCCAGTCTGAAAGGTCGGAGCTGCCGACAAAAGCAGGGTAAGAGGGGTAATGATAGAGGCGAAATACAAGATAAAACGTCGAAAGTAGGAACAGAGGCCGATAAAGATGCGGAGCTGCTTCCGGGAGGTTGGCTTGGAAACTCGGCAACTGCACGAAGTTTGGTGGAGTTGGGGAAAATGCCATCCTTAGAAACAACGTGGTCTAAATTTGTAGAAAGGAAGCCAACAGTCGGGAGGCCAAGGAAAACGTTGGGGATGGTACTTTTGGTCTTTTTTTCTTTAATGTTTGCTTACATAATCACAGAAATTAGTAATGTAATCTGTTTAGGGGAAAGATAATTAAACACAAAGTAGAAGAAAAAACAACGTGCCGATGGTGGGAACCGAACCCACGACCTCCGAATATCGCGTCCGGTGCTTTTTTTTTCTTCTACTTTGTGTTTAATTATCTTTCCCCTAAACAGATTACATTACTAATTTCTGTGATTATCTAAGCAAACAAGCAAACAATAAAGAAAAAAAGACCTGAAGTACCATCCCCAAGGCTTTCCTTGGTCTCGCCGATTGTTGGCTTCTTTCATCCATGTATTATAACGAGCACCCTCATTTCCCCTTAATTGATCTCCTTTTAGCTTACGGGGGTCTCGCTTCTGGCAGTCTTGAAGCCATAGGTAGCGTAAGAGGGTTCTAGCACAGCCTTCGCCCTCGCTCTTGATCACGTTCGATTGAGAGGTTAACGAGGTGGCGTGAAGCAATGCCCCTTCTGGACATAAAGGCGGCGTCGACCACAAAAAGGCTCATCACACTCTGGATAAGTCGCTACGGTGTCCCTTCCACCATCATGACTGACCGTGGTCGTCAGTTTGACTCAGCATTATTTGCCAAGCTATCTGGGCTCCTCGGCATAATCCCATTACGACGACCCCTTATCTTTTGATTTCCAAGGATATGATTGAGCGTTTCCACCGGCAGTTGAAAGCATGACTAATGGCAATCTTTCTCTGCACCTTGAATTGAGTGCCTACTGTTCGTCTTGCTTAGTCTTCGCACCGCGCTTCGCAGTGACGCTTCTACCTGTGCAGCAGAGCTGACGTTTTACACTACTGTCCGGGTCTGTGGTTAGTTCTTCGAACCTTCGCGACTTACGCCTGATGATATCACAGATAATGCCTGCCGTTTACGTAACGCTATGATAATTGTCGTCCCATCATGGTAGCGCCAGTATTCTCGTTGTATCCACGTTCCCCCCGACCTTCAACGATGCACTCGCGCCTTTGTTCAACACGACACCATACGTCCATCCTTACGATAACCATAAGATTGCCCGTTACAGGTGCTTCGCTTGGCTCCAAAACACTTTCTGCTCCACATCAATGGCCGGGAGGACACGATACGACTAGGTTGTCTCAAGCCTGCCCACCGAATCAAACTTGTTCGCCGACTGTGCCACTGTACAACCTCCCAATCGTGCCAGTTTTGGCCGCGTATGATTGGCGCCAACAGTATCCGCACTTCGCCATGTCTCTTCGATCATGGCTTCATCGCTGGTTGGGGGCCCGGTATACATACCATCGTGGAGCGGCCGCAGAAGACGACAGCCTCAGCAAGCCTGCTAAGCACGCGCAGATTCTCGTTCATTGCTGCACGACTGAATGCTGGCAGTTCTCTGTACCATTCCCGCATGGCTCAGCAGGTCCTGTCAAATATATTCGTGGAGACCCGATGACGAGTGTATCTGTGATTCATCTCCACAGAGGCAAATTCAAAGTGTGCCATATTCCTTCTTCACTTGAACAACTGGTGCAGCCCAGCCGTCTTTCGATGGCTCGTTGACATCATAGCGAAGCATTACCTCTACGTGATCAAGTATGGACTGGCGTTTGTGCGGCAATACATGGTAGGGGCTTTGACCAAGCCGTCAGGCATGTTCTTCTGTGATAATGCAGTACTTTGCCAACTGAAATAGTCGCACTTTCGATGTTCAAGAAAAGGACTTGTAGCTTTCAAGAAAAGTGCGATTCGAGTCTCTAACTGCCTCGGTGTAGTCCTGCGTTGAATTCGAACACGGGTGCTTGGGTCGGTTGGGTGCATCAAGTTCGCATTGACTGGAGAGGGGGAAGATATCTCGGTTGTGTTCAAGCTTAGTGAAAGCGATCTTGGTGCATTTGTTCAGGCGCCGCTATTCTTCGGTGAAGTTCGTGAAAGCACCTCAGCTTGTCGATGATACAAATGGGCAATGCCACTTGTGATTCCCAGTCCGCACTTCCAGAGCATCTCGGCGTTTCTTCGTACACGCTTTCAATGGTTTCAATATCGCCGGTGCGCACGAAGGCGACGATTTTGGATCGCGACGGTACGCACAATACTTAATAGTGGACGGTCAAGTGAACATAATGTGTCAAAGGGTATTTTTGCCACTGATATTTTGTGCACCAAATAAAAATCTGTCCAATTTCTTTGACACGTTTTTATCCGGCTATGCACATTTGTGTCACGACCCTTTTCAGATCTCATATATTTAGAAATTTATTCCGAGTTATTTGCTGAATTGCTGTTTTCCATTGCTTATTTTATTCATTTTTTAAATTAACATTGCAAAGTACCTTCCTTGCATCGCTCGCGCTTAGGGTTCCTGACCATTGGGTGCATTACAATAAACTGCCTGCCTGCCTGCCTGCCTGCCTGCCTGCCTGCCTGCCTGCCTGCCTGCCTGCCTGCCTGCCTGCCTGCCTGCCTGCCTGCCTGCCTGCCTGCCTGCCTGCCTGCCTGCCTGCCTGCCTGCCTGCCTGCCTGCCTGCCTGCCTGCCTGCCTGCCTGCCTCTGCCTGCCTGCCTGCCTGCCTGCCTGCCTGCCTGCCTGCCTGCCTGCCTGCCTGCCTGCCTGCCTGCCTGCCTGCCTGCCTGCCTGCCTGCCTGCCTGCCTGCCTGCCTGCCTGCCTGCCTGCCTGCCTGCCTGCCTGCCTGCCTGCCTGCCTGCCTGCCTGCCTCTGCCTGCCTCTGCCTGCCTGCCTCTGCCTGCCTGCCTCTGCCTGCCTGCCTCTGCCTGCCTGCCTCTGCCTGCCTGCCTCTGCCTGCCTGCCTCTGCCTGCCTGCCTCTGCCTGCCTGCCTCTGCCTGCCTGCCTCTGCCTGCCTGCCTCTGCCTGCCTGCCTCTGCCTGCCTGCCTCTGCCTGCCTGCCTCTGCCTGCCTGCCTCTGCCTGCCTGCCTCTGCCTGCCTGCCTCTGCCTGCCTGCCTCTGCCTGCCTGCCTCTGCCTGCCTGCCTCTGCCTGCCTGCCTCTGCCTGCCTGCCTCTGCCTGCCTGCCTCTGCCTGCCTGCCTCTGCCTGCCTGCCTCTGCCTGCCTGCCTCTGCCTGCCTGCCTCTGCCTGCCTGCCTCTGCCTGCCTGCCTCTGCCTGCCTGCCTCTGCCTGCCTGCCTCTGCCTGCCTGCCTCTGCCTGCCTGCCTCTGCCTGCCTGCCTCTGCCTGCCTGCCTCTGCCTGCCTGCCTCTGCCTGCCTGCCTCTGCCTGCCTGCCTCTGCCTGCCTGCCTGCCTGCCTGCCTGCCTGCCTGCCTGCCTGCCTGCCTGCCTGCCTGCCTGCCTGCCTGCTTGCCTGCCTGCCTGCCTGCCTGCCTGCCTGCCTGCCTGCCTGCCTGCCTGCCTGCCTGCCTGCCTGCCTGCCTGCCTGCCTGCCTGCCTGCCTGCCTGCCTGCCTGCCTGCCTGCCTGCCTGCCTGCCTGCCTGCCTGCCTGCCTGCCTGCCTGCCTGCATGTATGTATGTATGTATGTATGTATGTATGTATGTATGTATGTATGTATGTATGTATGTATGTATGTATGTATGTATGTATGTATGTATGTATGTATGTATGTATGTATGTATGTATGTATGTATGTATGTATGTATGTATGTATGTATGTATGTATGTATGTATGTTTAGGTGTCTCTCTGTCATGTGTTGTGCTGTAACCGATTTATTTCAGAGAAACTGACTCACGAAGTGAACCCGGAATGTCATCTAGCAGTGTAGGACGGTTAAAAAAAAGCTAGCTGAAGGACTTGAAGGGGGCTTTATGCAGCAATAATTGATAGCCAGGACCAACAAAATCGTGTGACTGGAAGGCGGAGACCAAGTCCGAAGAGTTGACGACGGTCGAGGTAGTACGTACGCGAAGTGCCTGAACAGTCATCAGTAGGGGCTCTATGTAGTTCATGAATAATATGAGTGTTTCAATAATTGTGAAACAAGAGCAGGAGAAGGACGTCAGCAGTAGATGGCTCCAGTGGTGCAATGGGCTATCAGTGATATAAAGCAACCAATGATGGCTAGGAGCTCAGCCTCACGAACCTGTTTAGAGCCAAAAGTCTCAAAGAAAGAGAGAGATCAGGCGTGTGATGCATGCGGTCTCAAAAAAATTTGCCGCCTAAAATACAGAAGTTCTGCCGCCCTGTCTAGCCGTACAGAGTTGTAGACCACGGTAAACACTTATCACTGTTGATTAACGCTTCACGTTCGATGTGATCTTCTTAATTCTTAGCAGAATGTACCAAACAAAGTTCACTGATAAACACCGACTGAAAAGTGTTTATGACCTGCCCTGTAAATAAACTCGAAATTTCGCAACAGCCCTCAATAGGGTTAAGCACTCTCCCTTCATAGAGTAATTCTTCTTGTACGGAAGCTGTATGAGCCTTGCATCGGCGATTGCACGTTCGTTTCAAGATTCGCGCTGGGGAATGGATGGCACCAATGTCATGGCCACTCTCATCAGTACAGACTACAGTAGGAGCGATAATATTAAAGCGCACCAAACTGGCGCGACTATAAGCGTGAAGCAAAAGGTTGGCCCTATGATTCTTCTGAGAAAAAACACCTTTTTTTTTACAATATTTGGTCATAATGAGCAATGATGGCAAAACTATCCACGAATCGGCAAAAGTACGACCACGGTACAAAAAAACTGCGGAGGCCCTGTCTTGAATGCGGAATTTGGACCAATTCACGCTCGGCTCGGATCCTTTTTGGATAGAGATGATATCACTACTGTTGGTGATATCGCATATTATATTAAAGAGACTGTGAGTTAAAAGTTTCTATGAGTTGAGCAGCACTTCGGCACGGCTTACGAACGCATTAGTATTGAAAACGTCTAAAAGATGAGGTGAGAATTGGCGATGCAAACATCGTTGTTCAAATAGCACGGGTTTAAGATAAGTGTAAACCCTCTAACTACAGATCGGTCTATTGTGCGCTCGAATATTGTTCGTGTACTACATATGCCGAAAAACGCAACCTTAAATTTGCGTAGACCATCCGGCGATCCAAGTGGTGATTGACAATGCACTCAAATATAATTATATTTTTTCGGGCTTGCCACATTCAAGCAAGTGTCAAGTCTAAACTGAATTTCTGCTAAACAAAGAAAAGTATCCTGGATCATAGAAACCAACATTATGTTGTTAGCAGCCTCGTATTCATTACGCGCCATTTTCCAGGATTTTTATTTTGAGTGATAATAACAACCTCAGTGCAGTTCACATTAACGGCAATACTTAAAACTACAGCACGAGCATTTCGACAAAATGTATCGATACGTTCAGAATAATTATTAGGGCTGTAGCCCTACGGCTGAGGTAAAAGGAACAGTTACGGCCTTAAACTTCTATTGCACCGAATAAAGAAATGCAACCCACTCTGAAAGTCCACAAAAGGCAGAGCATCATGCCAAAAGGCAGACCAAAGAGAATCTCCGAACGTTTTGCCACTTTTACATAAGAGGCTATACAGCTCTTTTGTTCGAAAGCCGTGGCCGTATGACAGTTCTGGCTTGGTTTTTGTCAGAAGCGATAGGAACGTAGTAGGAAAAATAGAGGCTTGCAGTTAAGGAGTTATCGCCTCCTTTAAAAAGCGGTTGGGGCGTCCAAAGAGTGTAACATATATTGCGCGTTTACTTTCAAAGCACGTTTATTGTATTGTAAACAATAATTTTTACGAATGTTGTTGCAATGCGTTAAACATTTTCCAATTACATAGCACATCGCTAGAAAAGCGCTTCATAATAAATAAAACATCTAGAACGCGCACCAAATATGGTAAGCTTTGTTTTCATATATTTTGAGCAGAACAGCGGCACAGCGTAGAACACGGAGAGAGAGACACAACACAGACGCATTGTACCAACTGCAATTCAAAACGGAACCCGAGCTTCATCTTTCACACCCAGGCACAACTTCCTCTTCTACTCCCAAGTACATCACACTTCCACCCCTCTTCTTTCGCAAGCAGGTATGTCTAGCCAGCAATAAACATTAGCAACCCTCACATCCAAGGTAGCGTCCAAGAAACGAATACAAGACCAAGTTGTTTTATTCTTACCTTCTTTTTTAGTTTCTTAAATTTGTGTCTAACTGCCGGAAGTTGTGTCCGTGTCGTTTGGGCGATGTGTCTGGTGGACTCGGTCTTGTATTTGTTGCCCGCCAGACATGTCTGCTTGGGAAAGATGATCAGTGCTAGTACTTGGGAGTATGTACTTGGTAGTAGAGGAGGAAGTTGTGCCTGGGTGTGAAAGAGGAAGTTCGGGTTCCGTTTTCGATTACTGTTGATGGTGTGCGCCTGTGTTGTGTTTCTCTCCCCGCGTTCCTCTGCGTTCCGTCGCAGTTCTGGGTTTTACGCACGAAGCAGTCCCACAGGCTGTTCTTTTAAAACGATGTGTTACAAAGAGTTGATGCTAAGATATTTCTGTACAGTCAACGTATCCAGGTTTTACAAATGAGAACTGTCTGGGAATTATATCCTGATACTTCTACACAACAAAGCCCCTTGAATTATTACACAGAGCGGCCATTGAACAACGAAAACATGTTTACGAAGCAATGTGTACATACCAGCAATATGCTTATATTTCAGGCAAAAGCACGACGTAATACATCTTACCTCTGAGAACAATTGTTATTTCGCACATGCTCGTTTAATTCACGTCGAAAAAAACAGAGGTAAACATAGTGTCACGCACGCTTATTTTTAGCGTTCAGATAAACTGCTTCCTAAGTCGGGCGCAGAACAACGACTGTGTTCATCAGCAGCCTGAAAGATTAAAAAATCTATATGAAGGTTTTATGTGCCAATATTCAAGAAGGCTAGCTAGAAATTAAAATTCAATCTCATGTTAAAGAAGACACAAATGGACTTGAAAAACACAAAAGGAAAAACAAGTTTACTGCAGCAGACCGGCATTAGAAGCAGCTGCCGAACCAATATTTGAAATACCATTCAAGCATATTTCGTCTATAAATAGGTTGAGTATAAACTGCCTAGCGGTAATGTCTATGTTTGAGTGACCGCGTGATGGTACACTTTGTTTATTACTAGGACAATGAGAACTACTCTTTGAAGACCGATATTTGATATTTGCTTTTTGCCAGCACTCACATGTACCGAAGAAAGTTTAAGCTTAAAAAGAAAAATCAAATGAGCTCAACAGAACTCCGTACCGTAGAAAAGATATTACCAGAATAAATCCCACATATCAGGATGAGGTCAAGATGAAATAAGCAGCAGACCTTGGTTACCAGATGTCAATAGAAAGGAAGGGCCAAGGGCAGGTAAGGGGAATATATAAAAATCATACCTCTGTCCCTGCCCCATCTATGATACGAAAGGCATGGGAGGAGGCGAGGCCCCACTCGGCTGCTAGTCGCCAGAGTCCCAACGGGTTCTGGCCCAACCAGCAAGCGCGGCGGCTCGGCCCAGCGAGGCCTCGCACTAGGTGTAGAAACCCTGGCATGTATCTCATTTTTACGGAAAATCTTTTCTAGGCTCATAGTGGAAATCCCGCATTCCGAGATGTGTTCGCGAGAGTCCACGACATATGACCTCGAGACGTCGCAATAGGTTCTGACATCGACATAATTAAAATTTTCGTTTGCCAAGAAAAAGAAGAGAAATAGGCAGAAGATAAAGTTGCTAACAGAAAGCAGCAAATAAATGAGGCAAACATAAAAAGAAGGAGGAGGAGTACAGCACGCGGACGCCTCTTCATTTCGCCTCCATCGAAACGCAGCCGCCAGCGGTCGGGATCGAACCCGGGTACGTGCGTCAATATACAAGTACCTGTCGCGAGTACCAAAGCCGAAAAACGCCTCCTACGCGACCGGCGGGTCTTCTCCAGCAAATCGAGCCAGCGAGTACTTCGTTTCATACCATTTTTGGGCCCATTTCCGACGTCGCAATCAGGCAACAAGTACATTATCTTACCGACGGAGTATCTGGCGAGGTACGCGGAGTCCCGCCCACTTCCGTCGGGAACGGCTGCTGAGGCAGCCAAATTATTAATCTAGAGCATTGTCCTCCGGCACGGTGCCCAACAGTGCTGATTATTGACCGTTGCACCGCGTTTGTGGCGCAAGTCACTCAGGAGATCTTAACTCTAAGCGGCACCCTCCACCGCCGAACTACAGCGTATCATCCGCAAACTAACGGAATAAAGGAGAAGCTCAAGATAACTATTGCCGATATGATCCCGCCGTCCCTCCATGAGGTTTGAGAACATATTTAAAAGCTAGGCTGGTGAACCCATGAAGTACGTGTGTCATTTTGTGATCGAGGAATAAGCTCAGGGTCACTTTCTTCCACAAACAAATGAATATTTATGCACAGTTGCGCAAATTACACTGCTACAAAAAAAAAATATAACGCCAGGACACTATAGTGATAAAAGGAACTCGGTAAATCACAAGAGGAAAACCCGACAATGAACAAAGCCCTGCGATAAAAAGAAAACTATAGAGATAACAAAGCAAGTATTTCTTGATATAGTACGTATGGGCAAGGGTTACATAGAAAATAGCGTAAATAGATTACTAAGTCAGGTAAAGGTTAACAAAGGCGAAAACAATGTTCGATTAAACACCAGTCTGTGGCAAAAAGTAATTCTCACGACTCTCCTGTTAGTTGAGACGTCGAAGGCTTGGTTAATCGTGGTTAATCGGTAGCGGTAGCCGTACAGATGAAGAGAACGATGCGTCGATTGCGGGCCAGGTGAAACACAAGACGCTTGCCCAGAACGGCCGCGAGAGAGGCCCGGAAGACTAATGTTCCCAGAGCGCACTGCCGTGGGCGTGCTGCGGTGTGCGTTTTTAAACTCTCGGCTGACTACGCAGTGCCCCCGTTCAAGGACGCGCGGTCGCTGTCCCGCCGTCATGTCTACGCTTGCTCAGAGGAGCGGCGAGGTCCCGTGAGTTTCGCTATATGTCTGAGGCAGAAGATCCCGCAATTTGCGCTGTATAGGTGAGGTCACGTGCAGAGGCTTGTTATTTTCCATTACTTTTGAGTAGCCTCACCATAATATATATGTATATTTGAGGCAGCTTGTGAGAACGAGGTACTTTTCTATGTCACGTTCGGTTTTAATAGCGCAGTCCAGGAGACCACCCGAATGTCCCCCTTCCAGATAGTGCATGGAAGGCAAGTCTCCACCATGCATGACGCTATGCTGCCTCACGCACCACCAGACGATATAGTTGATGATGCCCGGCTAGTATGCGAACATGCGGAGAAGGCTCGGCAACTACCCAGACTCCACATACGACAGCAACAGCGTACCGATGCTCGTCACTACAGCCTCCAAAAAGGTGACGTCAATTTTCAGCCTAGAGACAAGGTCTGAGTGTGGACACCGGTTTACCGGTTTAATCCCTGAGTACCTTTCCTTATGCTAGCAAACATTTGCAGACAGTTTGCACTTCTGCGTGAAAATTAATTCATTTCGTGTTGAGTATCGCGACGGTGCTTCTTTTGGGAGGGGAGGCAGTGTGGCCGAATAAGAGAAAGTGTGAGGTAAGTCCTTAGTCGAGCTGTGTCCACAGCTTTGTGCCTTACCTCCTCCAAGTTTCATGAAAATTATGAAAAAAGCACTGAAAGCCAGTTAAGTACTAAAAACTTTTTGTGTGCGCCTAGAAATTTTTAACGGCACGGTACGTAGGATCTCTTCAGTTATTGTCTCGAGCACATTAATAGACTTCTGCAGGGTCTCCATTAAATGTATTGGGGAGAGGGTAGCATTTCATCAATGACCTCCCCCATACCCCCAGTGGAGTAAGAAAGCATTTATTTCAATTTTATTAATTGCAGAAAATATATTGCGAATAAATTATTGTTGCGAAGCTGCTTGGCGATGTCCCTGGGCCCTCGGTCGATGGTTTCAGCTTACAGACGGCGTCGAAGCTCCAAGGCCAGGATGGCCTTAGAGCCGCAAGCTCTCTCGACCGCCTTCGGCATGCTAAGTATTTTTCGTCGATCGATCTAAAAAGTGGCTACTGGCAGATTGAGGTTGATGAGCGAGATCGGAAGAAGACTACCTTTGTCACGCACGACGGCCTTTACGAATATAAAGTTGTATCTTTCGCACTTTCTTCGCGCCGGCTATATTTCAGAAGATGATGGACACTCTCCTCCCCAGCCGTAGATGGCAGTGCTGCCTACTCGACCTTGATGACATGGTGGTCTTCGTCAAATCATTTGCCCATCTTCAGCACGTGCTTTCAGTGCTCGGAGCCATAGAATTGCCACGTTGGCTACCGAGAGCTCAAATTCCTAGACCATGTTGTCTGCGCTGCCGGCGCGAAGCCCGACCTTGGTAAGCTTGCTGCTGTTGCGGAATTTCCTATTCCACGTGACAAGAAAGCTGTTCGCCGAATTCTCGGCATGTCCAGTTACTACCGGCGTTTTATCGATAACTTCGCTGATCAGGCTGAACCGCTGACTGGGCTCATCCTGGGGGACACCCTTTTTTCTGGACTCACGGGCAAGAGGCTGCTTTTGACGAGCTGCATCTCGATCTCCGATCGCAGTCTGTTCTTGTTCATTTTGATGAGCAGCGTGAGACAGAAATGCACGCCGACGCCACTAACATTGGCCATGGAGCGGTTCTCGTGCAGCGTCAAAAAGGTGCCGAACCAGTCATCACTTATGCCAGCCGTGCATTGTCGCACGCCGAGATAAATTATTCAACGATTGAAAATGATTGCCTCGCTATTATGTGAGCTGGTGTGACATTTTGCCCCTACCTTTATGGTCGCAAATTTAAAGTGGTCACTGACCACCATTCCTTGTGTTTGCTAGACAACGTGCGTGACCGATACGGCCGCTTGCGCGATGGAGAATTCGTCTACAAGAGTTTGACCTAAGTCTAAGTCTGGACATAAACACGAAGATGCTGACATGCTCTCTCGTGCGCTGTCGAGATCGCTTCACCAGACGAGGATGACCATGGTAGCTTTCTCGGAGCTGTCGATACTTCTATGTCTAATACAGTGTGTGGATTCAGAGTTGCCAGCCCTGATTGATTATTTAGATCAGGCAGCCACCATACCTAAGTGCTTTTCTGAGAGCTTCTCAAACTTTCTGCATGAGAAGTGGTGGGCTCTATAAGCACAACTATGGATCCGAGTCGGGAACCTACCTCCTCGTGGTACCCATAGCTCTGCGAGAGTAAATCCTTAGCGCGTTTCACGATGAACCAACTTCTTGCCACTAGAGCTATTTTGGCGTACTTGCTAGAAAACTACACACATTCGACTGGTCCAACCTTGGCACTGTTGTTAAGGGCTACGTCCATAGCGGTCGGCAATATCAGCGGCAGAAGGTTCCGCAATCAAAGCCTGCAGGCCTCCTGATGCTCATCATACCATTTTACGATTTCGTTTGTCTTCTCGAACAGCTGAAAAAAAGGAGGGGGAGCCCAGACCAGCAAAAGCTTTGCAGGTTAAACCCAATTCAAAATAAATAAAAGGAAAAATAAAATAAATAAAAAGCTCCAAATAACAAGAAAACTTTTTAAAACAATGAAATAAAAATTATCATAACAATCAAAAAGCGAGGAAGAAACTAGCTATGGCTTAGCTAAGGTTACGCCTGAATATCTTGAAGCGAAAGCTGCGCGTCTAGCATTACGCTTTTCATATCTTTGCTGCTACCAATTCTGGATCGGTGTTTCTGCGCCGTCCGACTGTTCCTTTTCCTTCCATGGCGAGTGTCTGCGCCTTTTCTATGAGCAAGCGCGCCTTATATACCCTCTCCTTAAAAATGCGCACTCCATAATGCGGCGGCGAAAGGTCAAACAGTGGCGAGCAGGAGAAGCGGCGGCGCACATAAGCAGTAGCGCGAGGCGGCGGCGAACGGTCAGGCGACGGAGTTAGTGGCACCAGCGACGACGGCGGCCACCTGCACCATGCAGGATTTCACTCGATTTCGGGTATGCGCAGAAGGGCAGATCAGGGGCTCCGGCTCACGCAAAGCACGGTGTTCACGATCGTAGTGAGGCGTTACGTTTCAAGTAGGTCCACTCTGGCCAGAAGAAGAAAAAATCACCAGAAGACAGCATCCAGACCTGCAGATAAGGCAAAATCAGGAAACAGAAGCGGGGAACCAAACAGTAGCAAAACAACAGATATACAAAAAGTGGCAAAACAAGCAGTGAGGGAAAAAGACGTAAAGAACACAAAACAGGAAAAAATACAGACCGGAGAAAAACAGCGAACAGGACAGTTCAGAACAGAAGAAAATTAAATAGGAATAAAATCGGGTGAAAAACAGAAATTTAGCAGTCACCTATAACATTCTAATGGTTGGCACACGAATCAACAGAGAGAAAAAACTATAATGAGGAGGAAAAGAATGAGCCAAAAATAAATTAGAGAAAGTGCTGATACACCAAAGACAAGAGAGAGAAAAAGAGAAAAAAGGGTATACCTAAACAAAACAAAGGAAAAGAAAAAAACATAGGGAACCTATTCTGCAGCAAAAGACGTCGGTCACTAAACTACGTTGTAATAATCTGAACAGGCATGGTAAGAGGAATGCTGGAAGTACGTCGAACATAACTACAGCACCACTATACGGACGTGCTTGACAACAGCAGCAAAAAAAAAGGCAAAAACATTCCACAGAGGTATAAATAAGAACAAAAACAATCGACACATCTTATAGAATTATGCACGGTTCCCTTGCGGACTCGGCTTTGTAGGCAAGAGTGACTGCAGTCATAGGCACCTCCAGACAAGCTGAAACGCATACCTAAAGCACTAAGCCCAACACAGGATCACGGAGCCCTCCCTTGTGCTGAGCATGGCAGGGGGTACTGCAGGATCCTCCTTAAAGACCCTCGCCCCCAAGACCACCAGGCTCAAACACAGGATCAGCAGGTCAATTGCAGGTGCTTGCAAAAGCAAAGATGGAGAGCAATCAGCAGTGATGGGCACGCCACGACAAATACAAATGGACACGTAGTAGCATAATCCGGTAAGCATGGGAGACATCCGCACTAGAGTGAAGGGCGCCTCGATGCAAGCAGGTGGGCGTGCCCAAAGCACACAAGCTCAACTAAGAAGCATAATATCTCCCCTGTACAGAGCGTGGTAGAAGGTCGTCTGCAGCAGGACACTCCAAGGAACCCAAATCCCCGCCACAGCCAGTCTCAAGTACAGATTTGAAAGGAGATCCCCTGATGATTGTAAGGTCAATAATGGAGTGTTGGTAGCAGCATAATGCGTGCCACGACAGGAAACCGGTCAGAAAAGCACACAGGAAATAAGGCAGCCAGAAAGAAAAGAAAAAAAAAAGAAAGGATACCTGGATTAAACGGAATCACAGGATATCATTAGAGAGTAAAGAAAAAGAACTCAATTCTAAATTATCGCGAATACAATTAGAGTACAAAACACGAAAAAAAAAGTATATAGAAGGAACTAGGACAAAATAAAGAGAGAGAAAACAAAAGAACTTATGTAACCTTTCAAAGAAGATATATAGAGAAATAAATCTGGCTACATATTGTCACGTACACGGTGATTCAGGATACCAACGATAGCAAGGGGTCAGCCCAGACACAACGGCAGCGAGCAGCACCGACGCAAACGCGCAAGCGACACTTCCTCGTCCTTTCAACTTCGTCCTTCTTCACTCAGTCATGCGCCACCTGGAAACGCTAGGCGCCAATATAATTTAAATACGAAAAGTTAAGAGGAAATAGATCAAATCAGATAAGAAAATCAGTGAAAATAGTCAGCTATAGTGCTGCTTATGTGAAGGATCATTTTCATTAAAACTGCCCAAGTGGCAGGATTCCTAAGAAGAGTCGGGTAAAGGGACATAATATCAGATGAGAAAAAAGACTTAGGGCGAGAAAGAAAAGTAGCAGTAAGGAAACAGTCTTGGTTATATTGATGGACGTCATTACACCTCTTTCCCCTGGAACAAATTGAATATGAGGACAGTAGTACTTATTTGAAATAAAAAATGAAATCTGCCATGCCCTGTAACTAAATTTGTAAAAGGGTTACGTCACAGACAAAATCTCGGATTATTAAGAGTATCAGGTATTTATGTAATAATTTTGTTCCACCATTATTTTTGCGCCACAATGTGCTCCACAGAACAAGGGAAGAACGGTACATGCGTGAACGGACACAACGTCGTGAAAGGGTAGATTGCTCTAAACGGCCGTACTGGCCTGCAGTACTAGCTGCTTGGTCGGCCAACGCATTTCCATAAATTCCAGAGTGGCCCCGGATATGAAATAACAGGAATAGATTAAGAGACGATAAACGCGACAGGTTCGTTTTAATGGTAATAATTGTAAGGTTAAACGAATTTACTGAAGAAATGGCAGAGAGCAGGGACAGATAATCAATATAGAAATGAATAGGTAGATTGGGAAGGCCACTGAGTGCATAATCAGCAGCAGAATAAAAGGCTAAAAGTTCCGCATCATATGCACTGGAAGGCGGCTGCAAACAAAATCGACAAAGGAATAGCATATTTTGGGTTGAGTTAAGCACAACGAAAGCGGCGACTGCGGAGGGATGTGGGAATGACCCATCTATATAGATATGCAATACGTGTTGAAAAGAAAAGAACAAGGCTTTCTCAAAGATGAGTTGAGATGAGATGAGATGAGTTAAAATGAAATTTATTCTTCGGTGATGGTTGATCAGTCCAGGGATGAAACACGGGCTGCATTTACGAAGGGTTACCCTATACTATAAGTTACCGGCATGTAAAAAACTAGAACTCAGCACATAACTGGTCTAGATGAATAGGCAATAGAAGAACATTTACAAGAACATGAAGTTGCAGCTGTACGCGTAGTTACGTAGGCGACAGTAGGAGCGCGGAATGGTATTCTTTGCACTGACAGCACGCGATCTCTTAGTCGAGAAAGATCACAGTGATACTACCATGCTGGGCAGCATATGCATTCGAGGGAAGATGACTTGATTATAAATTTGGCGCAAATCAGAAGATGAAACGCGAAAGTGAAAATGATATAATTTAAGGAGCCTAAGGGTAGGGCCCATGTTTCGGTTTTAAACTGATTAATATGGGGACTGAAGGGAAGGTACAAATAAAAAACAACCCTTAATAATGAAATATTCTATTCGTACTTATGAGTATGAGATCTAAGACGGATTGTGGGCTTACGCTTATGTAATGCTGAAGCTCCATTATGAAAGAAAGCAAAACCTTTTGTGCGTTGAATTGAACACGGTTTTCGATGCACCAATGCTGGAATAAAGTTACGACGCTGGATCTCCTTGTAGGTAACTCACGAATTGTCTTACCAGGTACAAGAATAATTGTGTCGTCAGTATATACCTGAATGTGGATTGGTGAAGGGAGATATATATTTAGGAGGTCGTAAGGGACACACAGTAAAGGCACAATCACAAAGGTTATAAAGGCACATAACACCAAGCGCACCGTATGATCAAATCGGCATGCACCTTCTCGGTCCTTTAACTCGCTCCTCCGGAGGCAACCATTAGATAATCATCACCACAGACTGACCCAAAGGGTTACTTAGTGGTACAGCATGTAAAGTTGCCCATTTATTGTACACCAAATCCTACTGCAGCACAATGCTCCCACCTGTGTTATTACTTAAGAGGGACTGCCTTTACTTCGCCTATGATGGCCGAAATTTTTCACCTCAGCGCTACGGCGCATCGAAAAGCTACTGCTTACCATCCGCTGACAAACGGGCTGACGGAAAGGCTTAATAAGTCCGTGGCGGACATGCTGGCGATGCATGTTGACGCCCAGCACAAGACTTGGGGTGCGATCCTACAACACGTGACATTCTCGTACAATACGGTAGTCCAAGAGACTACACGTTTGACGCCGTTTCGCCTCGTTTACTGCAGGGAGGTTCAGACGATTCTGGACACAATGCTTCATTGCGAAACAGATGACGAGTTTTATTCTACACCGAGTAGTTTGCCCAAGATGTTAAACAAGCGCACCAATTAGCACGCGTCCACATCGCCAAGGAACAGGATAAGAATTCACGACGGTACAACCTCTGCCACAGACAAGCTTCCTACAACACTGGGGATTAGGTCTGGCTGTGGCTGTGCTCGAAGCCGCGGCCTATCAAAAAAGTTAATTTTCCGCTACTCCGGACCATATAAATTCTTGCGGCGCCTCAGCGACGTCGAATACGAGGTGCTTCCCGGCGGCGAAGAGCAAAGAGGACCGTGGCTACCAAATCCAGTCAGTTCATGTCTGACGAATGAAGCCGTATTTTGTGCGGTAACTGAAAAACTGTATCTCCAAATTTTTTGTTTGTTTTTGTCCGCTTGCGTGCCTGTATTCGTTCTGATTAAGGAGGGAGGAATGCCAGGGAGTGCTCGCAGTGCACCTATTTTAAACTGTTTTAAACGTATTTTAAACTGTTACCCTGAATTTTCACCTGTTCCTGCTCTCTTAAGCTAGCCCCAGTCACGGAAACCGTGAATATATATATATATATATATATATATATATATATATATATATATATATATATATATATATATATATATATATATATATATATATATATATATATATATATATATATATATATATATATATATACAAGTGAAAAATAGCTGCATACAGTTTCCAATTTCACTTGGAGTCGAGGTTTAGGCAGGAGCTCTGCCTTTCTCAAGACTGAGGGTACATGGTTCTTGTTTGTCTTCTTATAGTGTTGGCAACTCAAGAGGTGATACAAACAGAATATGGGCACATACAGGTGAACCAGCTGCGCACGCACAACACACACACACACACACACACACACACACACACGCGCGCGCGCACACACGCACGCACACACACACACACACACACACACACACACACACACACACACACACACACACACACACACACACACACACACACACACACACACACACACACACACGCGCGGGCGCGCGCGGAGAGCAGGGTAGGCACAAACGGGTCATCCACCCAAGGCGCCGGCCGGGATCAGCTCTATACAATACAGGCAGCGGGGGAACAACCTCGGGAGAAAATAAAAATGAAGCGAGGGACGGCGTTTGCTGCAGATGGTGAAATAATTTGCGGTTCTCACTAAAATATGGGAGCGCCAAGCGTGAAGGAGGTTTTTGCGAGAAGTGGCCGACTATAAATAGCGAGCGCGTTCGCTTTCAAAAATTTTTTTCCTTTGTTTTCTTTCTGCTGTACCTGTTATCCTTCCCTCCCTTGCTGGGACCCGCTGGCCCAACAGGACGAAAACAAAAGACACAGCGGGGGGATATTGCTGATTAGAAGAACCTGTTAGCTGCGCGTGAAGTTCGAGCTTGCTTAGAGCGGTAAGCAACTTGCGACGAGAGATGAACCTCCGAGGAAGAAAAGAAAAAAAAATCTGGGGGACTATGGAAAGGTTAAATACTTTGAGTTTCTCGCTAAAAAATATATATATATATATATATATATATATATATATATATATATATATATATGAAGAAAAGAAGCCAACAGTCGGCGAGGCCAAAGAAAGCGTTGGGGATGGTAATTTATGTCTTTTTTTATTTTATTGTTTACTTGGATAATCACAGAAATTGTAAAGTAATCTGTTTAGGGGAAAGACAATTAAACACAAAGTAGAAGAAAAACCAACGTGCCGATGGTGGGAACCGAACCCACGACCTCCGACGTTCCACGTCCGCCGCTACGGCTGAGAGTGGCGCTGGTGAACACTCTCAAGGTTCGTATACAGACAACATAAATACCCAAGCAAGTAGCAGAGGGGACAGCGGCCGATGTAGCTCAGTTGGAAGAGCACCGGACGCGATATTCGGAGGTCGTGGGTTTGGTTCCCACCATCGGCACGTTGTTTTTTCTTCTACTTTGTGTTTAATTGTCTTTCCCCTAAACAGATTACATTACTATTTTTGTGATTATCCAAGTAAACAATAAAATAAAAAAGACATAAATTACCATCCCCAACGCTTTCCTTGGCCTCGCCGACTGTTGGCTTCTTTCCTTCGTGTATTATAACGAGCACCCTCATTTCCCTATACGTATATATATTGGTTTGTGGGGTTTAACGTCCCAAAGCAACTCAGGCTATGAGAGACGCCGTAGTGGAGGACTCCGGAAATTTCGACCACCTGGGGTTCTTTAAAGTGCACTGACAGCGCACAGCACACGGGCGCCTTGCTTTTCGCCGCCAGCGAAAAGCGGCCGCCGAGGCCGTATATATATATATATATATATATATATATATATATATATATATATATATATATATATATATATATGTGTGTGTGTGTGTGTGTGTGTGTGTGTGTGTGTGTGTGTGTGTGTGTGTGTGTGTGTGTGTGTGTGTGTGTGTGTGTGTGTGTGTGTGTGTGTGTGTGTGTGTGTGTGTGTGTGTGTGCGTGTGTGTGTGTGTGTGTGTGTGTGTGTGTGTGTGTGTGTGTGTGTTTGTGTTGTGTGTGTGTGTGTGTGTGTAACATATGCTTGCTTCTGTGTAAACCTTTGTAATAGATATTGGTTATCATCCTTTTAACATGTATGGATGCCTGCATGAGCAGATGTCTGCATGATCTTCCCACATGCGATTGAGAGTATCTCTAATTAAGTAATAAAGTAAATAACGGTCCTGCCAAAATTGTCTTGACGCCATATTGGGCCAAGTGTCAGTAACAGATCACATACCAACCAACCAATCAATCATTTTAAATATTTAAAAAGAAGTTTTGGAATATTTCTTTACACACCTTTCCGCAAATATTAGTTTATGTCGTGAGTTCAGTCTTCAAAGAAGTTGTTAAGCATAAACCGGAGATCCAAAATTTCTATGAAACATACTGCGTTTTTGGTCAAGGCAGCGAACTAACATTATACTCTGCTAAGGAGGGATGAAATGTCGGAGCAAGAACGTTTGGCTGCCCCTGAAAATAAACAACAGGCGCGGCACACTTCTGCATTAATCATTCAAGCTTTCATTCTGAGAGCTATCTTTTTTTTAATATCGCAAAGCACGATCTATCATATAGTGGTATCGCTACCGGCATCATTCACTGATTTTTTTCTAGTCGAAACAGGCTTGTGAAATGTCCAACGTTTTCGCCAAAGCAAAATGTATATATAAACACAGACCCACAATCCTTATCGCACTCTATTCGTGTAGTACAGGGAATGAATCCAACGGCTCTTTTTCTTCCACTTGTCAGCTTCTTCGCTATGGCAGCGTAAGTTACACTGGTCTTCATTGCCTTTTTCTAAGCAAATTTAAAGATTATTTTTACTTTTTCTATTTGGAGCTAGCTTTGAAATAGTACTACATTTTGCAACAAACCACACATGTCCTTCTCGGTCCAGCGCAGTGTGATGATCACATGTAAATGTATATCTTGTATATCTTAAAGTTCGATACGCGGAAAGTAATACATATTACGTCAGCTGTAACTACAACCTGCCAGCTCAATGCTGCTACATTTTCGTCCAAACCATCCACCCAGGCAAATGGCCGTAGACGCTGTATTTTCGGTTGATAGGTTCTTTATCAATTTCCCGTTAATATGCCGTCGTCATTAGGGCATGCGAATGACAGCGTCGTCGTTTCGACCAAAAAACTATGGGAATCCTTTGAACAGGATCTTGCTTCACCTTATTAGAAGGCACCAAGTAGTACATTTTTGAGATGAGAGGCTGATGAGAATACAATCCTCCGCTGCCATTCAATCGTGAATCATGCGCGGTAGCCCTTGAGCAGGCGACCACATTCTTTCGTTTTGGCTACGAGTGGCTCCAACTATAACTTAAGCCCTGTGCTTTCAGGTGCTTATTTTCGAAATTTGGCGGATGTAATTCGCCTTTTTATGTATGTTCCTGAAATTAGTGTTTTTAAGCAAGCTGCTTGTTACAAACTATAAAAGAAAGCAATGAACGGTAAAAAATGGTCAAGGTGCACAATATTATAGAACTATACAGCACAAAATATTTTACCTTTTAACAACTGGAACTTTTTTCACTAATTAAATTTGCCCTATCGAGGTGGTGCAGTTGCTAAGGTGCTCGACTTTTGTGACTAATGATGCGGGATCGAAACCAGGCCACTGCGACTTGTTTTCGATGGAGGAGAAAAGCAAGTCGCCAGTTTGCTGTGCGAGGTTATTGTACATTACCAGGTGGTCTCAAATTCCAGAGCCCTCCGATATGGCTTTTCTCATCAGAGTCGCTTTCGGACGGTAAACTCAATAAACAGAACATAACTTATTCTTTTGATTGAAATAGATACAAACATAGTTAACAGACTGCCATTTGTCATGTTATCGCGTTCCTTTGTGTCATCAACACGTTATTTAGAGAATGCCCGCAGAATAGCATGTCAGAAGAAAACTACAATTTCCAATGATGATTAGGCTGTCGTAATCATGTTGCTTGGATTACAATTTAGGATCGACAGCAGCGCTCTTCGTGCATAGGCGATAACTGTGGAACTCTGACTCGAGCAGCGTCATATATAGCTCCTTCATATAGTAGTCCTCCCACACTGTACGAGTTTAATGTAGATCGGTTCGTAATGACCACAATTATGCACCAGTTCTCGTTTTGTGGCTCCTAATATTTTCTCAAATAACGCGGGAGTGTCTTCGGGGAATGAGTTCTTTTGGTTTCAAAGCAAAAGGGTCGGGAGAAAGCGCCTTAGGGATTTCTGCACAGATACACTGGGGCAGAAAAGAACATCATAGCGGATGCTTTTCAGCGGCCGGCGTAGAAGAGCCTCATTAGCTTTTCCGAGAGTTTGCTGGTCCTTTCGTGCAATCTGTATTCAAAGATATGGGAAGTTTTTTTGTAATAATGCGTGTTAAATATAGCAATAATGTAGCGAAAACCAATATTTTTCGCATTTAACATAGTCTGTAATATATTAACCGGTTGGCGCTTATCGGTGTTTCACAGTTATAGCCGAAAAATACTAGCCAGATATATACATATTGCGTAGTTTGTTTTGATCTGTTGAGTTTAAGATCCAAAAGCAACTAGTCTTGTTAATGACGCAGTTGGAAAGGGTTCCGAAAATTTTGAGCGGCTGGGGTTGATTAATATGCACTGGCAACACAAAGCGCATGGGCGCCTTGCTTTCCACCTCCATTGAAAACCGACTGCCGAGGCCGAGGTTCAAATCCTGATGCTTTGTCTCAGTAGTTGAAAGTACTAACCACTGCCTGGCCGCTTTGAAAATATGCGGAGTGGTCTTCCACATCATGCTATGCTTATGCGCATGTTAATAAGTGTATGCTAAACCATATGTATAAGATAAAAGAGGTGAAAAGTAAAAGATTGCTAGCGGTTGAGAATTCCTATACCTGAACTCTACGCTTGAAAGTTCATATAATTGAGGTCTACAGAGAAATCCGGGGAGCAGGGCGAATACGCCCTTGAAATTGGAGTTCATTTCTCCCTGTAAATTGTTTTTATTTCTGTTGCATTTGAAGACTAAATATATGCGAACTTGTGAACACATCTTTTGTTGGATTTCTTACATTTACTGGTACAGTAGACCATCATTGCTCTGTTTTCATTTGAATATAAAAACTGCATTCTGCTTGTATCCCTTTTCTCATTTACCAAATTCGAATCTATTTGTTTTTAGAACCACAACCATAAAGTGGCCTGAACCTTACTCACAACATCTAAAATGCCTTGACTTC
The DNA here is from genome assembly GCF_055883805.1 of Amblyomma maculatum. Classification (NCBI taxonomy): domain Eukaryota; kingdom Metazoa; phylum Arthropoda; class Arachnida; order Ixodida; family Ixodidae; genus Amblyomma; species Amblyomma maculatum. The sequence goes on from NC_139346.1 coordinate 124,541,129, forward strand.
GTGAGTACGCAATGAGTAAATGTTTATTAATTAGTGATGTTCATAACCCTTGTTAATATGGGCATAACAACGGGGTATCCGTACGCGTTCTTGTTTATCATGTAATGTACTGGTCATGAAAGACAACATCGTGCACAGTGCTTCATTAAAAATTGACCCAAGTAGCACAAAGTGTGCTGTGACATGGGGGCCCGCGTTGGGCCCGTGAGCGAAGCCCATAAAGGACCCATGCGTGATTTCCAACACGTACCCAGAGGGGCCCCGCATGGGCTGCCCAATTCTGCCGCTATCGGTCCCAATCTGTATCCCTGTGGGCAGCCCAAATAGGGCTGTCAGCATTCAGCCCAGGTCGACGAATGTGGGCAGCACACCAGAATCAATAATGGACCCCACATTTCTGCAGGCAATGCCATTCCATTGATCAAGGTTTTAATTTTTAAGTCGATTAATCCGTCCAATACCTGAATTATACAGGCGCGGGATTTGCGAAAGCCAGTCCGTTTCGGACTGACCCACGTGCTGCCCTGATGGGCTGAATCTGGCATTTTCGGGGCTGCCCAAGTTATAATAATCATCAATTGCGAAACATTAAGCGCTATTTTTTTGCTTGTATGCGACACTCAGTAACATGAGAGAAATTTATTCCCAACACTACAATAATGTGGGCTGGCCCACATCAACCCCAACATGTTGGTCTGAATATTTATTTCGGTGGTGCGTGTAGAATAGTAATGTCGCAGGAAACATTTGGAGGTCGTTCAGTGCATACTCCTAAAGCGGAACAGTTACTGTTGCATATTTTCGGTCTATGCTGCATAATTAACGTAGTTGTTAGAGTAAAAATTAGCAGTCTTTATTCACAGCATAGATATGCTTAGGACAGTTATGTGAAACCTTCAGAAGAGGCAATTAGGAGCCGGTATAACATGATTTACATAAATAAAATGGTGCCTTAATGATAGGGTGGAGACGTTTCACAGCGGTAAGCCCGCCTACGGCCAATTTGGGGCCCACTGCGGCATTTCGTGGGCCGCCCCAGTTGGGCTGATCTTGATTTTACCGCATGGACTACGAATATATGTTGCAGTTTCCCTCAAGTACTCCAAGAAATACCCGTGTGGGCAGCGTGGCGGTGTGGTCGCTTTCCAGCCCGGCCGCAAACCATGCGGGACCTATTCGGATTTTGCGTGGGCAGCCCCAATCGGACTAGCCCGTCTTCTATTTGCTTTCGGCCCACATTTGCATCGCATCTGCCCTAAATGGCCCCGCAAGAGACCGATGCGGGCAGAAGTGGGAAGGAGCAATTGCCTGCTCCGCTAACGCCCACGCGGAAATTATCTAGGTTTTGGGTGGGCAGCCCTATTTGGGGCAGCCCTGGAATTTTCTGCATGAATTCCACATTTTCGTCTGACCTTCCCTCAAGTACCCTTCAAGGGTCCCATGTAGGCAATGTGCGTGCATACCTGTATTTAGCCCCGCCGCGGCCCATGCGGGACCCATTCGGCTTTTGAGTGAGCAGCCCCAATTAGATTAGCCCAGGCGTTTCCTACACAAAGCCCAAATTTCATTTGCATCGGCCCTAAAATTTCCCAAGCGGGACCCTTGAGGGCCAGATGTGGGAATATGTACTCAGTTAGCCCTTTCCACGCCTATATAATGCCCAGATGGAAAAAGCAGGGGCAAGCCCAATTTGGGTTTGCCCGCTTGATCCCTAAAGCGGGCCCTCGTGGGTGTTATTGTGGCTGCCCAAGTCCAACTTGCCCATACGGGCCCCCGGTGGGCCATGCAATGTGTGCTACTTGGGGAAGAGTAAAAATACAACCTTTATGCAAACAGGCCTTCGGAAATCCAGCAAGAAAAAGTGTATTTACCGATTTTTATTCGCAAAAACAAAGCGTGGTATAGAAGGTTTCGAAGCGTGAAAAGAAATGCGTGGCAGGCTCCTCAACTCCTCAGTATAATTGTCACCCGATGTTAGTGCTCTACAAACGATATAGAAGTGGTTGTATACACGCAGTCAGTGTCTAACAGCACAAGCAGTCAAACTATTAAAGAATGTCATAAGGAAGAATAATAAAGTGTTGAAATGATAATCGCATCACTGTTACTAAGATTAGAAGCGAAATTTTTGCAAGGATAGAATAGTTTACAAACGCTCTCAGTAGCAACAGGTCGCCGTGTTCCGATCATATTAGAACGTACGAGAAAGAAGCGGGCAGTGGCGTGGGAAAGAGCGCTCGCGCTAGGCCCGCCGTGATTCATTAAATCATATCACAGCCATCAGTCATCTTCGCTCTGTTCCGCTGTGTTCCTCGGAGTGCTGCCTGTAGCATTTTGGCTGGAGATGTGGGATACGTCTTCCTAACTCATCATCCTGGGTCTGAGTTTTGTCTTCTTGTGCCTGCTTGCGCCGTGGGCAGCGGGTTCTATGAAGAGCATCGCCAGGCTGTTCCCCAGCCTGCCAGACCCGCCGCGACCCTGTCGCTTCTACGCCCCGTACCACGCTCCGACCACAAGACGCGGCGAAGGAGAGACCAATTGATCCCAACGAGCCGAGACGCCGCCCACACGCCCACAGGACACTACGCGGTATCGCACTAACCTGATGACTCCACTGCCGAGACACTGACCAAGAGACCCTCCCGACAAAAGAAGAAACAACACAAAAAGACATCCTGCCGCTCATGCCATGCTGTGCGTGCTTCGGCTATCGGGATTTGGCGACCTGTGGCCCGGAAGCGTCCTGGACCAGTATTCATCGGGGAATCATCAGGGCTAATAGCCGTTGTCTTCCCTCTCCTTCCTGTTCTCCATCCAGTAAGTCCCATCGTCTTACCATGCTTCTGATCGACATCGGCAAACGTCCTCGTCCACGATCGGGACTATCGCTCCGTGGGGTGATGTTACGGAGGAGCAGCAGCAGCCAGTGGAGTCGGCAACAGCGCTCACGCTAGTTCCAGTGCGATTATTTTAATCTCACGATCATCAGCAATCTTCTCCTTGTTCTGTTTTTTTCGGCTTGCCGCCCCGTAACAATATATTTGGTATTAGAAGTAAGCGGCCCTATGATAATGCGGTGAAAACCCGGACATAGTTATCGTTGCCTATAAAGTGTCACACGAACGTGCTTGTCTGCTTTGGTATCTGGAAGATAGCATATTTCTTATATACCGTATGTATTCTTTCTTGTATATTCTATATTTGACACTGACTCAGGCAGTAAGCGCCCTGTTTTCTTATTACTCAGGATAACGTTATGGTGATTTTAGAGAATAGCGTAAACATTCGGTGCTGATGAGTACGTCAGCCTGAAATATGCTTGGGATTTAAACAGGGCAGGACAATGCGAATGATGTCTAAGATTTAAAACATCTTAATGGTAGCTTCTGCGCTCGGATATGAAAGACAGACATTATAGTTGCGCGGGGCCGAAACACTGACGTGACGATTTGTTGTGAGTTCTGGAAGTAAATCTTCGATATGGAGTAGATATAATGTAGTGTTGCTGTCCGCTTTCAAATGCAGCAATGAATTCCAGTAGCTCAGCTTCACCGTGCCATCTTATATTGAATAATTTATCTTTAAACATCATCTGAAAAATCAGATTTAAAGCCGACAGATAGAAAGCCAAACACACATCAGTCCGTGTTTCTAGCGCTCCTTAACTCATGTACCTCTCTTTCAATCCGATACTAATCATGCCCCTGAATGGACTAGCAGGTGGAACATGGAACTAAACTTTAAAAAATGCAAGTATATGCGTGTCTCTCGTCGTAACACTTTATTACCCTCATACCTTCTTAATATTAGTAGCCTTGAGTCTGTGCCTTGCTATAAATATTTAGGTGTATTTATTAACCATAATCTTAACTGAAAGGCGCAATAGATCGCATAACCAACAACGCTAATCGCATGCTAGACTACATACGTCGTAATTTTAGTCTTTCCTCTAGCTCCGTAAAATTCCTCCTTTACAAATCGTTGGTTCGTAGTAAACTGGAGTATGCTTGAACCATCTGAGACCCCTATCGAGAGACCCTAATCTATGAACTCGAATCTATTCAGAACCGTGCGGCCTGTTTCATTCTCTCTAACTATCATCTTAATTCTAATGTCACTGCTATGAAATCAAGCTTATCACTGCCACTACTCTCTCAACGTAGATATATATTCCGTCTTTGTCTTTTTCATAAGCTATAATACAATAACCCCATCCTTAAGAGAAATTTCATAATGCCATTTGGCTTGATGTCTGCTCGCATCGATCATCGTCGTAAAGTTGGTATTCCTTCGGGCCAAACAAATCACTTCTACAACTCATTCATCCCCAGCACATTGGCACAATGGAATCGCCTTCCCCCATCGGTTGTTGAAATAAGTGATAATTCTGCGAATAAATCTGCTTTAGCTAATGTGATGTTCCCAGAGTACACTGAATTCTTCCGCACTGTCATTTGTTTATTGTTTTTAGTTCATCTGCTGTTTTTTATAAACTTTTTTCTCCTTTTTCCCCCAAATAGTGCTGCTGATTACGTGCATGATGGTATATTTCAGCAACTTTATTTCCTGCCTGCTCGTAAAATTGTTTATTTTGCTTACGTGGTATATTTGTGTCTTTCAGTACAGTATATGCCTCACTCGGCCTTCTAACCTCACTAAGCCCTATGACATCCCATTTCATACCCTCTAGTTCCTCTAACAGCACCGCTAAACTAGCTTCACTAGCTAGGGTTCTGGCGTTAAACGTTGCCAGGGTCAGTTTCCAATGGCGGCCTGTCCAGCGGAGCCAGAGATTCTTAGCACCCCCCGCTGCGTCGCAGGTCTGACCGCCGTCGTGGTCAGTTGTTCCGTAGCCGCTGGTGACTAGGGGCCGGGGTTTCACGGAGCTTATCATGAGGCTTATCATGGGCATGTACTCTGCTATCGAAGTTTATCGGAGAGGTGAGAACTAGGAGTAGGTTTCCTTGTCAATAAGTATATAGCGGACAATATAGATGAATTCTATAGTATAAATGAGAGGGTGGCAGGCATCGTAATTAGGCCTAATAAGCGGTATAAACTGAAGGTTGTACGGGCCTATGCACCCACATGTAGTTATGATGACCAGGCAGTTGAAAGCTTCTACGAAGATGTAGAATCGGCAATGCGAAAAGAAAAGACGCAGTATACAGTACTAATGGGCGACTTCAATGCCAAGGTAGGGAAAAAGCAGGCAGGAGACCAGGCAGTAGGTGACTATAGTATTGGTTCTAGGAATAGCAGGAGGGAGTTACTAGTTGAGTTTGCAGAGCGCGATAACTTAAGAATCAGGAATACCTTCTTCAGCAAATGGAAGAACCGGAAATGGGCATGGAAACGTCCTAACGGGGAGACTAAAAATGAAATTGACTTCATACTGCGTTCAACTCCCGCCATTACGCAAGATGTAGAGGTAATCGGGAAAGTGCGATGCAGTGACCAGAAGATGGTGAGGTCTCGAATTAGCCTAAATCTGAAGAACAAACGCAACAGATTAGTAAGAAAGAAACCCATCAACGAATTAGCGGTGAGGGGGACGGCAGAAGAGTTCAGGATCTCGCTACAGAACAGATATTCAGCTCTAACTGAGGATGGCGACATTACCCTAGAAGCAATGAACAATAATTTCAGAGATATCATTACTGAATGCGCTGTAGAAGTAGCCGGTAGGCTAGTTAGAGAGGGTACCGGTAAGCTGTCTAAGGAGACGAAAGATTTGATTAAGAAACGCCAGAGTATGAAAGTTTCCAATCTAACAGACCAGAGAGAATTACAGAGATATCAAAGCTGATCAATAGGCGTAAAAGGGGGCCGATAAAAGGAAGTATAACATGGAGAAAATTGAGCATGCTGTAAAGAACGGAGGAGGCCTTAAAGCGGTAAAGAGGAAATTGGGCATAGGCAAAAACCAGATGTATGCGATAAGGGACAAAGCAGGCAACGTCATCACTAATATGGACAAGATAGTCAAAATAGCCGAGGAGTTCTATACAGATCTCTACAGCAGCCAAAGTAGTCAGGACCGTAATGAGACTGGCGGTAGGGAAAAACAGTCAGACGTTCCAGCAGTGATGAACGACGAGGTCAAGAAAGCATTAGAAACTATGAAAAGGGGGAAATCAGCTGGAGAGGATCAGATAACTGCAGATTTGTTAAAAGACGGGGGGAGGGGGGATATCGTGCTAGAAAAACTGGCGACCCTGTATACGCAATGCCTGGTGTCATCGACGGTACCGGAACCATGGAAGAATGCAAACATTATTCTCATTCATAAAAAAGGGGACTCTAAGGACCTTAAAAATTGCAGACCAATAAGCTTACTGTCTGTTACGTATCAGGTATTTACTAAGGTTATCGCTAACAGAATCAGGACAACCTTAGACTGAATCATGCAAAGGATCAAGCAGGTTTTCGGAAACGGTACTCTGCTATCCATCATATCCATACCATCAACCAGGTGATGGAAAAATGCTCGTAATATAACCAACCCTAATAAATAGCATTCTTTGATTACGAAAAAGCAGTTGACTCATTTGAAACGTCGGCGGTGATGCAGGCATTGCGAAATCAGGGGTAGACAAGCCGTACCTGGAACTGCTGGAGGATATATATAGGGACTGCACAGCAACCATGGTTCTGCATAAAGAAAGTAACAAAATTCCCATAAAGAAAGATGTTAGGCAAGGAGACACGATCTCCCCTGTACTATTCAGAGCTTGCTTTGAGGAAGTATTCAGAGACTTGGAATGGGAGCAGTTAGGGATAAGGGTAGATGGAGGATACCTTAGTAATCTGCGATTCGCAGATGACATTCTCTTGCTAAGTAACTCGGGGGATGTACTGCAAATATTGATTGATGACCTAGACAGGAAAAGTAGAAAGGTAGGCTTAAAAATCAATATGCAGAAGACTAAGGTAATGTTCAACAGCCTCGGGAAGGAACATAACTTTACGTTAGGTAGCGAGGCCCTGGAAATAGTAGGCGATTGTGTCTACTTAGGACAGGTAGTAACCGCAGATCCGGACCATGAAAAGGAAATAACAAGAAGAATAAGATTGGGTTGTAGCGCATTTGGCAAGCACTCGCAGATTATGACTAGCAGCTTACCGGTATCGCTCAAGAGGAAAGTATACAACAGTTGAATCTTACCTGTACTCACCTATGGGGCTGAAACGTGGAGGCTAATCAAGAGGGTTCTACTTAAGTTGAGAACAACCCAGAGGGCTACGGAACGACAAATGGTAGGGGTTACATTAAGAGATAGGAAGCCTGAAGAAGAAATGGACATGGGCAGGACATCATGTGCGAAGAGAGGATAGCCGATGGTCGCTTAGGGTAACAAACTGGATTCCAAGGGAAGGAAAGCGTAGCAGGGGAGGCAGAAAGTTAGGTGGGCGGATGAGGTTAAGAAGTTCGCAGGGGTCAAGTGGATGCAGCTAGCACAGAACAGAGCTGATGGGAGAAATATGGGAGAGGCCTTCGCCCTGCAGTGGGCATAGTCAGGCTGATGATGATGATGATGATGGTATATTTTTGTGCTTATATATATTTGCTCATACGTCTGTGTCAGTAGCTAATAATTTGTATTCTTATATTGTTGTAACTTGCTTATTTGAGCCAGCCGTACTACTGTTCACATTTGTTTTAATACTGATTACCGTTCTTTTCTCCTTTTTTTCTTTTATTGTACCCCACTCCCCTCTGTAATGCTCTCAGGCCCTGAGGGTACTGAAATAAATAAAAAACATAAGGTGCAACCAAATCGCCGAACAAACCACTTTGCGGATTTAAAAGGCAGCTACCAAGGCATTTAGTTTCGAGAATACTCGTGAAAAAAATTTTCGTATTTGGACATACGCATAGCGCTGATTGATGCAATATTAGTCTGAAGATAGTAAAGGCTGTCGTATTCGAAAGTGTCCATGGGCACTTCAGAATACGATGGCCTAATTACTATGTACATACTAATATTGCCTCAATCGGCGCTAGGTTTCGACAGGTCCTGACTGTATGGGGATGTGCAGCGTTTCCCACTTAAACTTTGCCAATGTTGTGTTAACCACATTAGCAGCGTTGGGGCGATGCTCCGTTTAAAAGGTATTCCATTATTTGATATTCCAACTTCGGAATATCAAATAATGAAAGAATTTATTTGCGCTGCGCTTGTCTATAAGTACAATACAGAGAAAGGTGACTATTAGCCTCTGCTGTGTTCTGTAGTGCAGTATATAAAGAAAGAGGCGTAATGTCTTTAAGAATATAGACATTGGTTGGTGAAATATTCTTAATAAGTAGTTCGCAGATAGGTAAGATTTTTTTGTTCCGATTTCGATAATAATTTTACAATTCCGAAATAGTTTGCTGTGTTACATTGATGAGTTTAAGATATTTTAAAATAATCGGCACAGACACTAAGCAACTTAATAAGTTATTTTTTTCTCCTTCACAAATTGCTCTAATGCAGTTGGAATAACATTCGAATGAAATCAACGGCCTAAAGCTAGAGGTTTGTAAAAAAGAGTTGCTGATTGTTGCCTATGTGTATTGCTCTTGCATTGACGAGTGTTCATGAGACTTCCTACGCGTTTGACCTTTGGCGCTGCGAATTGCGGCAAAAGAGTTTCTCTTGGGAGCGCTCACGAAGCAGTTTCAGGCTGCATGGGCCGCTGGGTCACCTTCTTGAAGGTGGTATCATTTTTCGTTGATGTTCACTTGCGGATATCGGGGAGAGATAGTTACTTTGCCTTCAACGAATTCATCTCCGAGATGCGCGCTTTTAACTTCTGTTAGAAGTAACTAGAGATAGTTTTTGTTTTTTTCAACACAAACAAAGATACAGAATGTCTCCTACTGTAAACCCGTCGTACAAGACAAGGTACAAGACGAATTAATAGCGCACAAAATGCTCTAAAAGTGGTTCATCAATTTTTACCTTGCGTTCCTTTTCACCGATATGCGGCACAGTTTTTCAGATAAAATAGCAACTTCGTCAACTTTTCTTTAAATGTAAGTTATAACTGTCAAATCATCTGCTATGTCATTCTCTCCAAAATTATTTTGCGCATGCCGTTGACTTAAATGTAGTACAACTCTGCAATTTCGCACCCTTCGCATCGGTTAAGTCCGAATAGAAAACTAAAGCTTTTCGAATTTTACTGTGATTTTATTTAAAGTTTAATGTCAGGAGAAGATTATATTTATAAATTACAAATCGTTCACATGCCCTTGAAAATATCCCTACACCCGATTTCTTATCAATCTCCTTGCGCTGATTTTTATAATTTACGAGGGCGAGTCAAATATAAAGGGAGCCAACTCATCCCGCACAATAATGGTTTTGTCCATTATGTGCGAGGTATGCCCTTAGCACAAAGATATCTCTCATTTGCCAAGGTGACACACAGGTGTCAGGATAAATCTTGCTTAATGCTCTCATAGACTAGATTAAACACGGTTGCGTGATATAATGGGCGTTCCAAACGTTGAGCCGCGTGGTGTCGTGAGGTTTTTGACAGCTGAAGGTGTTTCCCAACAAGCCATTAGTAGTCGTATGGCTGCCGTGTATGGTGAACACTGCATTTCATTGTCCACTGTGAAGCTTTGGAGCAAACTGTTCAAATAAGGACGTGAAAATTGCAACGACAATCCAAGACCGGGCCAAGGCCACCGTGCAATCATCCTAAACGCAACTGCAAAGGTGTATGAGCTGATTAGACAAGAACGAAGGATAAGAATCAATGAACTGGCAGAGCATGTGAACATTAGTAACGGTTCGGCTCACACCATAATTCATTACCATCTCGGTTATCGGCTCTTGTCCGCGCAATGGATGCCCAAGATTTTGATCGACCGCCAGAAGATGGAGAGGTTCGGCGCTGGACTAATCTGATCTGTTATCGCAATGAGGGTGACAACTTCTTGTCTGCATTTGTGACCGGGGACAAATCATGGTGCCACTACCACAAGCCTGAACCACGACGGCAAAACTTAGTGGAAACATTCCACTGCACCGCCACCAAAGGAAAGTAAAGGCCGGCATTACCGCCGGGAAAGTGTGTTGAATTTTTCGATCATCAGGGGGCAGTACTGATGGAATTTGAATTTGCTAAACATGGAGAGACTATCAATCGTTTCGGATATTGTGAAACGCCGGATCGGCTGGGTGTAGCAGTCAAAAACAAATGACGTAGAAAATCGACGAATGGGGTCATCTTGCTCCACGACAATGCCCGTGCCAACGCTGCTAATGTGGTTAACACAAAATCGGCAAAGTTCAAGTGGGAAACGCTGCACAGCCCCATAGAGCCAAGACCTATCGCCTTGCGACCTCCAACTTTTCAAGTAATTGACAAACAGCTCAAGGGAACCAGATTCATGTAGGCTGATAACGTGCAAGAATCAGTTAAGAATTCTGAAGCAGCAACCCAAGGAGTTTCATCAGACGGGTATCAGGCGACGCGTTAGTAAGTGGGATAAGTGTCTCAATGCTCATACAGACTACTTTTAAATAAAGTTCCCCGTTCCTTATATTCTCATTGGCTCACTTTCATTTGACTTGCCCTCGTAATTCTTGCCTTATTTCCAAGATATTCATCGTTTTTAGTTATACGTACATGATGCCAAGATTTTTTTTAATGTAAACATTTTATAAAAGGTTTTGCTTTTGTTTTATTTTCATGGCCCTGAATTGCCGTACAAACTACCAGGTTTTATGCTTTTGAATAAGGACAGCAGTGGCATCACATACAGTCACCATCCGAGTCTAAAGCAACATGAAGATGGAAAAATAAAAAAAGAACAGAATTGGTTTTTCAAACTGATGATCATTTTGCGTAACCCCATGTAAAAATAAACGCCTGAAAGAGAGAGTATTAAAATGAATTCCAATAGATGATACTAATCCGCGCATCAAATCAATAAACTAAAGAATAAACTTAGATTCTATACAGAACGTTTAGTTAAATGCAGTTCACTTAGAAATTCATGTACACAAAGAAAATGAGCACATCGCTAAAGGCCAGCACCATAACTGTCGAAGGCACTGCGGGACATTAGAAAAGTGCTAATAATCATGGAGGAATCGACATTTTTTCAGAAGCTTTAGACGCACGAGCCGAATAAAGAAGCTTGTGCAAATGAGTGTGAGAGTAAAAGTTGATTGGATGGCACATAACTAGTTTAATCATTTTAAACTGATATATTACTTTCCCACTTTGTAAGCGTTCACTCTTTATTTCTTTATTAGTGTGACGTGACCAACAAAGATGCTTGTCCGAATGGAGACGAATGTATATGTGTCCCAAGACCAGACCTCAACAACGGACGTTCTGGTATATGCTTCGTATCTTCGATACCTCTTCCTAGCCATTACGTAAACCTATCATGCACCCACGGAGAAGGGACTGACATGAGCAAGTGGCGCCCTTTTGGCAAAGACGCTCATCATCAATAAAGCGTCCAATAATTGCATGGAAGGTTTCACTCAGTTATCAATCGTCGTCCTGAAATCAATGAATATTAAAGGCTTTTTTTGGGGGGGAGGGGCAAATAAGACTCTAGATAAGTTGTACGAAACACTTTATTCAGTACATATAGTACAAAACATGTTACATCTCTGATTAGGTACATGCCGCTCTGAAAGTGTCTTTGCTGGACGTGTTGTCACTTGATGTGATTGTGGTTTGACATAGTCGCTGCTAGTTTAAAACAAATACCAGGTTACGAACTGCGCATTTAAATGTTTCATCTCTGCATTGACTTCTCTTAACTTTGAGAGTATACGGATTCTTTTTGCTGAATTTGGCATCATCTTCATTGTCCAGATTTCAGACGCCGCCAGGGAAAGATTGGGACTCAGCAGAAAATAAATGCACATTCAACCTTGATGACATCTCGTTCATTATTCCCTTCGCTTCTAAGGCAGTTTTAAGGGGAAATCCTTTAGTGGCTCATGCTCGCGGGCACGATCGTGTCCGTCGTTCCATAACGTTTACGTTATGTGGGAAAAAATAAATGGTTGGTTTGGTTTGTGGGGTTTAACGTCCCAAAGCGACTCAGACTATGAGAGACGCCGTAGTGGAGGACTCCGGAAATTTCGACCACCTGGGGTTCTTTAACGTGCACTGACATCGCACAGCACACGGGCGCCTTGCTTATAAATATAGTAAAACATTTCATCATGCAGAGGAGTAAAAAATAAACATAGAAATGATATTTGATGACTGTAGAAAATTTAGGTAATTAATTAGAGCCCAAATTGTCAAACTTGCATGGAAACAGTGCGGACGTCGATATAGATACGGCAACGGTGTGAGTCATGTCCACCAGAGGTCGTCTGCGGTCATGTATAAAAAAATTGGAGGCTTATCAAGGTTAAGCCCAGTGGATGCGAAGCATGTTAAGCAGCTGCCTCAGTGTGGACGGAGCTAAGTAACGGAGACGTGGTTTTAGGTTAATCGTCGTAGGCATCTTGACCGCATACACGCCTGGCGCAAAGACGCTGGCGCGGTTGCGGGCACAGAGACTGACGCGACGGCGGGCGCGCGCTGCTTCATCCCTGGCGTGACGTCACATATCACGTGATGCAGCAATGGTGGCGCCGCCGCTGCGTCGCGCGCGACGGCGCGAACCGAAGCGTGGAGGTCTCCGCCGGGCGACGTCCGGCGGTGCGATATGAGGCCCCATCTGCAGCCGGTGTACGTCATCACGTGACGTCACATCATGTGATCTCACTTCAAGGTCAATGGTGGCCACTACCTGGAGGCGACCGACGGCACGATATGAGGCCCCATCTGCAGCCGGTGTGACGTCATCACGTGACGTCATGTCACGTGACTCCACTTTAGGGTCAATGGTGGCCACCGCCGGGCGTCGCGCGAAGGCCCGAAACCTACGTTAATATGCTTCGCATAATAATTGTAACTCACGTCACGGTGATATGTCACACATGAACCAACGTCACGACTGGGGATGACGCCACCAGGCGGTTCAAGCACATATGACACTGACCAGGCGCTGGCCTCATCGGCTGGCCTTAATCTCCTCTGATGGGGCTGGGACAGGTAGGTCATCGCCGCTTGCGGGGGAGGCTACCCTGCCACCGAATTTTTATCTCTTGTAGGCCGTCATTGCACCCGCCGCTGTTTCGGTGGTGGACGAAGGCTGTTGTTGCGACGCACGTCTTTCTCTCCCTCGTCCTTTCCTTTTTTCTCTATTTCCTCTTCTGTCTGCATGAGGTAGCGGAGGTGGCCCAGCTACAGAGCCAGTAGCAAGCCCATGCATTTTCTTTTCCTTCTTCCTACCGCCACAACAACAACCCCATTGCGCGCTCGATCCAGGCGTCCGTGCGGTGCCTTTCATTTAGCGCCCCTTCCAACGCCGCACCAAACAGCTTACAGAAGCAGACGCAGTGCAGAAGGCATCGTCGGTGTTTAAAAAGAATTGCAGAAACCAAGAGGCGCAGTATATGCAACATTTTTCCGTGGACACCGAGCCGCAAGGGGAAGGCGGTGGAGGGATGGGGCTGCTCCTGGCCCTACGGGGCTGGGACTGGTAGCTCGCCGCCGCTCAAGTGCGGCGGCGGCTAGCCTGTCACTGGATTTGCATGTGTTGTAGGCCGTCATTGCAACCGCCACTGTTTCAGTGGTGGACGACGGCTGTGACGGCGCGCGTCTTTCTCTCCCTCTTTTTAAGCCGAGAGCCTTTAATGGCTTATGATGAAGTGGACAAAATGTGTCCCGCTTTTGCGGCAGCTCTGATTGACCGAGGCGGGTGACGTCATAGAGTTATCGACCAATCACAGAGCGCCAGCTAAGTATGCGTGAATGCGTGCCTCTTATTGCCATATGCCAATCTGTGATCAAATACTAATTAGTGACAGTTTTGTTTCCTGTGAGCCAAATTAGGGCGAAATCCTTTGATGGCTCATAAAAGGACAAATTTTTTCACGCTTTTGCGGCGGCTGTCGCGTGGCAGATGGAAGGAACGCTAGACAATATTAAACTTCGGGAGGAAAGGCGCTGTTTCTGTCACACTTTCGCCGACAGTGTTGCGTTGTTGTTGGGGCCGTAGGAAGAAGAAAATAAAAATACACGGGCCTGTTTGCTACTGGCTCTGTAGCTGAGCCACCTCCACTGCCTCGTACGGACAGAAGAGAAAATAGAGAAGAAAGAAAAAGAAGAGCAAAAGAAAGACGCGCGCTCCGTCACGCAGCCATTCTAGATGCTCTTTCATCGCTTCAAGTCGGCTCGCGTGTCCACCAGTACATATCCGCCTTAGTCACCGCACAGCAGAAGTCACCATCGGCTCGCTCTCATCTCCATCTTTCAAACTCGATAGCATTGGCACCCCACAGGGTTCTGTCCTCTCTCCACTGCTTTTTAATATTACCCTTATCCCCATGGTCACGCCCTCAACCAAATCCCTGCCCTGTCCGACTCCTTATATGCCGATGATATTACACTGTGGGCCACCACAGGTAACATCGGCACTATGGAAGACATTCCAGGCCGGAGCAGACATTGTAGTATCTTGTTCCCCTACCAAATCGGAGCTTCTCATACTCCGACCTCCTAGGTGTCGTACAGACAAGGGCCCTCGTCCCCCCATCTTCTTGACAGTTGACAACACCCGGATACCAGAAGTGGACAACATCAGGATTCTTGATATCCTGAGACAAAACAATGGCAAGAATACCGAAATGATCACTAAGATGACGGTGATGGTTCATCGAACAATACGCCTCATTAACCGCATAGCCAACCGCCATTGTGGCATGCGCGAGCGTGACCTCAGACGCTTGGTAACAGGCATTTGTCCTGAGCCGTGTTGTGTACTCGCTCCCCTACCTCTTCCTCACGCGGACGGAGGAAGACAAGGTTAACGCCCTTATCAGACAAGCGTATAAGGCCGCCCTCAACTTACCCCGCTACACCTCCAATGAACCCGCCTTCTTCACTTGGGCATCCATAACTCCCTGGCTGACCTCACGGAAGCCCACCGCTCAGCCCAGTTGCAGCGATTATCATCTACCTTCACCGACGGAGCATCCTTTCTCGCATCCATCTCTCACCTCCCGGTCACTGCTCTACCCAACATACACTTCCCCCGGCGATACACCGCGTTCTTAAGGTACATCCCCTGCCAAAGAATATGCATCCATAGCACCATGTCGCTCGCCGCAAGGCACGCGCAGAAGCTCTGCACAGACACTATGGCTTTCAGCCAGAGACCGTTTACGCAGACGCTGCTTCATACTCTTCCCTCCCTGCGTTCGCCCTCAGCGCTGTTTCCAACTATTTGCAACTGGTCGCGGCTGGTACAACTTTTGTCTCCACGTCCCTGGAGGCGGAGGAGGCGGCGGTTGCCCGCGTCATAGCTACTACACGAGCCACAACCATCTTTAGCGACTCTAAATCCGCCGTACGGAACCTTGCTCGCGGTCGGATCTCTAGCCCAGCCTTCCTGTTCTTCACCTCCCTCCCCCCACCCGACTACCCTATTCAATTAATATGGGTGCCCGCTCCCATGGGTCACCCAGGCAACGAAGAAGCTCACTCTATTGCTCGAGGATACGTCAGCCGAGCAGGGACTGCCACTGCCTGGGGAGATGCTCGCGAGCGCATGGTATCCTATCACGAAATCTCTCTCCATTACCGCGATCAACGAACCATCTGCCCTCCTCCTCCACGTGTTAAATTGGCGAATATACTTCACTTTATTGGTGAGCCAGAGACACAACTGCTATGTTATGTTTTCTGAAGGGCAGAGATACTCTAAGTCGGTTATCCCGCCCAAGGTCTCAAGGATCTTATATTTTCGGTAGCCCTTAATATCGCACAAAAATTTCTACTGGAGCGGGAATTTCCCGATGCCACTGTGTTGCTGTATGTTGCGCAATTGGAAATGCAGAAAAAGTTCATCGAGTTGAAAGTTGAGGTTATGCCCTGAGATTCGTTAAGCATTTCTAGCTGTGAATGGCAGAATCATCTTCATTCTTTGAAGCTTGACTATGGTTATTTATTCTTTTATATAGTGAAAATCTGGACAGTTCGTGCATTTTTAGGGGTGTGACAATTAAACAATTTCAAGAAATATAGGTGAGGTGTACAGCACTTTGACTGGACTGCTAAACTGCTGTATTGACAAAACCTCAAACCTATTACGGGCAATCTGGGAAGAAAAACGGTTTCACTAACCGACGCATCGAAGTGGAACTGATACACATATCTCTATTCGCGATGAAATAAGCCTCAACACTATCCCGTTCTTTTATCCCTAACTCTTCCAAGAATGGTGAGACTGCCCAAAACAGGGTAGCTCTCTCAATTTCAGAAACGTTGAGGAATTAGCTCTGTTTTCTAAAGAACACATGGGATTCTGGTGCTTACGTAGGCGATCATTCTTACATTGACCTGCTTGGCTGAAGTATATTTTCGCGGATAAGAGGACAACCTTAGACTGCAATCAAGCAAAGGATAAGGCAGGGTTTCGGAAACGGTACTCTACTATCGATCATATCCATACAATCAATCAGGTGATAGAAAAATGCTCGGAATATAACTAGCCCTTATACATAGCATTCAATGATTACGAAAAGGCATTTGACTCAGTTGAAACCTCGGCGGTGATGCAGGCATTGCGAAATCAGGGGGTAGACGAGCCGTACGTGAAAGTGCTGGAAGATATATATAGTGGCTGCACAGCAACCATAGTTCTGCATAAAGGAAGTAACAAAATTCCCATAAAGAAAGGTGTTAGGCAAGGAGACACAATCTCCCCAGTACTATTCACAGCTTGTTTAGAGGAAGTATTCAGAGACTTGGAATGGGAGCAGTTAGGGATAAGGGTAGATGGAGAATACCTCAGTAATCTGCGATTTGCTGATGACATTGCCTTGCTAAGCAACTCGGCTGATGAACTGCAAATAATGATTGATGACCTAGACAGGAAAAGTAGAAAGGAAGCTTGAAAATCAATATGCAGAAGACTAAGCTAATGTTCAACAGCCTCGGGAAGGAACAGCAGTTTACATTAGGTAGCGAAATACTGGAAGTAGTAGGCGAATATGTCTACTTAGGACAGGTAGTAACCGCAGATCCGGACCACGAAAAGGAAATAACAAGAAGAATAAAATTGGGATGGAGCGCATTTGGCAAGCACTCGCAGATTATGACTAGCAGCTTACCGGTATCGCTCAAGAGGAAAGTATACAACAGTTGCATCTTGCCTGTACTCACCTATGGGGCTGAAACATGGAGGCTAACCAAGAGAGTTCTACTTAAAGGGATGCTGAAAGGTTTCCCAGAAAAATTGAGTGAAGAGGTGCACTTTACTATTTTCCACCCTCGGAATTGGAATTTCTCATCGAAATCAGGCAAAGGAATGCGCGAACCTATTTTATTTTGGCGAAAATTCCAGCAGCAGCGGCGGGCCACCTCGCGCGCCGCGCTGCCTCCTGTGATTGGTTGGGCCTCTTGTGACATCAACAAAGGTGTTTGCTCGGTGGGCCCGGCGCGGTAGCGCCGCTGCATATTAAGCGCGGCGCACGGTGTTTTGGTTTGCTTCTTATATGACGATGGAACACATGGACGATTACCCGGAGGATCTTGGTGTCATGGCCTGTATGTTCGAACCAATAGACTGATCCCACCGGCCAGTTTCACGAATGCTGCCGCTGTCGCGGTGCATGCTGGTACATGTAGTCAACCGGCTGCTCCAGTCGCCCGGACAGCCTGCGCGCCGTGTTTCCGAACAATTTTTAGTTCGTGTGTATGCCTTAGTGCATTGGAAAAATTCATCCGTCTCTTTCCTGGGCGCTGTAACAGCACATAGCACATATATTACTCTAGTGTTATGTATTTATGCAATACCTTATACAGCTCGTTCGGCCGAATAGCCGCCGGTAGTAGTAGTAATAGTAATAGTAGTAATAGCAATAGTAATAGTAATAGTAGTAGTAGTAATAGTAATGGTAGTAGAAGTAATAGCTGTTGGCACCGCATGTCGGAAATAAGGAGCACTGCGCAAAATCCTTACGCTGGTAATTTGTCCTTCTACTGATTGATAATTGATTGCTATTTGAGAGGTGACGATGAGCTAATGGAATTAATGTGATTAATTGATTAAATAAGGAAAGAAGAAATTGGGAAATAGATGGTTCTATAGTCTCAAAACGCTCAGATGAAAAGACAATTTGATGATGCTTAGAAAATTTAGTGTAATTTGCCACTTAATTAGTTGAAATAATTGAAAAATGAAAACATGTCTGTCCTATTATCTGAATGAAAGGCCAGTGCTAGATGGTTCTGTTTATTAAACTTAAAAGGTGTAATTAAATGGAAAAAAAATTAAAAATAAAAACAGGGCCTCGAAGGTGTCAAAATTATTTGTACTTTAAAGCCAATGCTTGATCATGCCATTAGGAAAATTTAGTGTGTGTAATTGATCTATTAAGTAATTGAAATATTTCAAAAAGGAAGAATTAGAAAAAGGGGGTTGACATGTGTCAAATACTCAAAATAAAAAGCCAACGCGTGATGATACTAAAAAAGAAAATTTAAAGTGTGTAATTGGTTAATTACCTGAAATACTTGAAAGAAGTCAAAATTCAAAAATTAGGGGGGTTCAAAGGTGTCAAAATGCCCAGGATAAACAGTCAATGCTAGAGGGTGCTAAATGACAAAATTTAGAGTGCGTAATTGATCAAAAATAACTGAAGTGATTGAAAATCCTGTGCTATTAAAAAAGGTAGTTCAAAGGTGTCAAAATTAGTTTGACATTGTTAAGTGCACTTTTTCATTTCATACAATCATTGAGATATTTATTTGGTTACTTTTGTGGTTTAATTTTTTCGTTATCGTCATCAAGCATTTACTTTTATTTTGTGTATTGGACCCATCTTCATAATCTTTCAGTTTTTCCTCTATTTTGAATAAATGATTGGTCAGTTCCCCCTCTAAATTTTCTGGATTAGTCTATCACTCATTGACTTTCCGTTTTATAAAATTTAGCCCATTTGAACCCCATTTGTTGTTTTTTTATTTTTGTTACTTCAGATATTTGAGCAAATACACACTTTCAATTTTCTTTATTAGATCATCAAGCACTGGCTTTTGATTACGACCATTTTGTCAACATTGAAGCCCCTTTTTCTAATTTCTCATTTTTTCAATAGGTCACTAAATAATTGAATAATTACATAATCTAAAATTTCTGTTAGCATCATCATGCATCGGCTTTTAATCCTGAGCATTTTGATACCGTTGAACCCCACTTTATCTAATTTATTCATTTTTTCTTTAATTCATCAATTAATTACAATAATTTCTTTATTTCGCCATCGCCTATCGTACACCAATCAACCATCAATCACCAAAACCATAAATTACCGTGATACGATTTTTTGTACGCCGCCCTCGTTTATTTCCAACAAGCTCCTCAAAACTGAATCGGAGGCTACTGGTTGAACAAAAATTAAGGCCCCTAGAGCGCTTGCTTTGCATCAACAGTCACTGTAACATCAACAGTCACTGTAATAATGACAACGAATTTTTCTCGGCAGTGAGTTATGGGAAGTGTGCGTTGAGTTCATGTGAAGCGGAGATTGCGGAGAGTGTAGTCGTATGTGCTCGCGCTGGCCAGCCGACTACAACAAGCGGAAACCCGGCGCATGCGCAAATCGGTCGGTGGGATCGGTCTGTGCAGAGCAAACCTACCCAAGAAAGAAACGATGCTGGCTCAAGCGGTGATTTTGACTCGAACGAAAGCGAAGCGTCAGCACCTCCTCGTATTGGAAACGTCCTTTGGTAAGTATACTTTTCTTGTCAAACTGCATTCAGGATACAATGAGTGAATTTTGAGGCGAGCAAATGTAGTATAGCACTGATCCACGTAGCATAGCACTGTTGTCTTTGACGGCTTGAAATCATTTCGCTTAACTGCAGTGACCCACTTCGCGGAAAGCTTCTTATTTTGCGGGAAATAATAAAAGATCACATCGTCTCGGGTGCCGGTGTTCGTGCAGTCGAAGGCTGCGCAGAACGCCGGCATGATGGGTCCACCGCGTCACTCGATACTGTACATGTTTCTGTTCAGTT
Organism: Amblyomma maculatum; assembly: GCF_055883805.1. Taxonomy (NCBI): domain Eukaryota; kingdom Metazoa; phylum Arthropoda; class Arachnida; order Ixodida; family Ixodidae; genus Amblyomma; species Amblyomma maculatum. The sequence continues at coordinate 124,561,244 of NC_139346.1, forward strand.
CAGGCGTTCAGTCGTGTCCGACTCTTCGTGACCCTATGGACCATGTCACGCCACGCTTTCCGGTCTCTCACTATCTTCTTAACATCACATAGCTTCATCTGCAATGCCTCGAGAATGCCATCTAACCATCGCGTTCGCTGCCTACCCCTTCTCCGGCGACCCTCAACCTTTCCCAACATCAAATCTTTCTCCAGCGACTCCTCTCTTCTCATCAGATGACCAAAGTAGCTGAGCTTTAACTTTAGAATTTGACCCTCCAATGAGCAGTCAGGGTTTATGGTCGACAATATCGACTGATTTGATCTTCTGGCAGTCCAAGGAACTCTTAAGAGTCTTCCTTACCTTACAACAAAAACGCACAAATACAGACACAAAGTGCCGCTCCAAGCAGCTTATGCAGGCACACAAGCAGAAAGAAGTACGGTCGCGGAGACTGCGAAGCAACGATCACCAGTTTTGACGTCATCACTCCGCGGTTTCCAGTTTCGGCTCGCATCGTCAGGGTCATCAGCAGCGCTCGGCGGACGGCGGGGGGCGGAGCCACCGCGCAAATTTAAACGGCGATTACGTCGCTCCTAAGCAATGAATCTGCAAAAAAATTCACCCGCATGATTTATAAGGATCTTACATCCACACGTGAGCATCTTAATGAATTCGAAAAACTCTTCAGCTTCCCTTTAAGTTGAGGACAACCCAGAGGGCAATGGAACGAAAAATGGAAGGGGTAACAGTAAGGGTTAGAAAGCGTGCAGATTGGGTCAGAAAAATAACACAAGTTACCGACATTCCAGCAGAAATTAAGAAGAAGAAATGGACATGGGCAGGACATGTAGGGCGAAGAGACGATAACCGATGGTCGCTGAGGGTAACAAACTGGATTCCAAGGGAAGGAAAGCGTAGCAGGGGGCGGCAGAAAGTTAGGTGGGCGGATGAGATTAAGAAGTTCGCAGGGGTCAAGTGGATGCAGCTAGCACAGAACCAGGTTAAGTGGAGAAATATGGGAGAGGCCTTCGCCCTGCAGTGGGTATAATCAGGCTGATGATGATGATGATGATGATGATGATGATGATGATGATGATAATTGCACCTGTGGCATATGCATGATGTGAAAATGGTTTTATGTTTTGTTAAATAAATTGATTTTACTGACCTGCCTATATAGAAGCTGAAGAGATAATAGGGGTCTGAAAACGCGTCAATGCCCAGCTTAACAGCTATCTTCGTAATGTTCTGAATGTACGGCGCAACCTCCCATTTCTTTGATTCATATGCATAGCCGTTGTCAATCTTCATAGCTCCTTTATCTTCTGAAGCAAAGTTTCCGCCATACCTTTAGGAGCGCTGTACAGATTCCTACGGCTTCCAAAGTTGAAATTGGTAACCAAAATTACCTTTATAGCGTGGCGGGAGTGCTTTCCTGCACGTTGGGGCAACCACTGATAAGCGATGGCTATTTTCACCAACTTCGAGTGCACAGACTCGAAAGGTAAAAGTGCCTTCTTGCTTCTGGATAAAACTTCTAACGTAAATGTCCATGATCGAGGGAAGTGCAATTCGAGAAACCTTTCGAATAAGTGGCTAGGAAACTCATGGGGGACTTCTGGTGTCTGTGATGTAACCTTGAAAGCAAAAATCATTGTCTACAACTAAGGCGAGGGAGTAATTAAGCAAACATTCTACAAACCCTAAAATTCTACATACCTAAACACTATGCATACTTGTCATGGAGGAATTCCTGAAGTGACCTGTCAGTTTTGGCTAAAACGTGCCTGCAAACACTAGAGCAACTCTAGAACAAATACATATTTCTTTTTTCTTTAGGCCATAGAAAAGCCACAATGGCCCCTGGTATGCCCTTACATATTTTTCGACAATCGCCGTGGAGCAAGCCACGCTGCATGGTTCCGGCACATTGACGGTCGTCTACTGTCGTTCAGGTTACTCGCTTGCCTCTACCAAGTATCTTCATCCGCGACAAAGGCCCTTATTGAGCATCATGGCCATTAGTATTTGCAGCAAACAACGTCTGTAAATGGTTCACTTTGCAATCCTTCAAGGTCTTTGCCACCTTGTCCAAATTGTTGCCAAGCAAGAAATTCATTTATACCTGTCAGAATGTTGGAAGGTTGTATTCCCTCGCACTAGTGGAGACGACGAACCAATTGTCTAGGCTAGGCACTATCAAGGTCTCCAACTACATCTGCCCTCTCGCTTAAGATTTCTCGGAGCGTACGTTGATCAGAAGCACCCACGCATAATCACCTGGGCACCTCACATCTCCGCCGGACTGATTTAGAGGTTGGTAGACAGCGCTGGCGGAAGGGTAGGCGTAGAAAATTTGGTTTCGAAGATTTTTGACGAGTAACGTATACTGTATGAAATCATGCTAACCATTTTCATGCAGGAACCGGAGCAGGGTTAGATCTTATCCCTCACCCAAATGGGGAAATCGTTCTTCCTTGTCGCCGTGACTATCGCTTTCTCAAAAGTTTGTGTCCTACGCCCTTATCTATTCACAATTCTACAGCACACGTGGAGACCATCGACATCTGCAGCGGCACGTTATCGACGAGGTAAGGGCCATCCAAAGCGCGTATCCTTTTATGAGGTACCTCGTCATATTAGACTAATGGTGGGGAGGTAAAGTGCATAAGTAATGAACGCCCGTGTCCTTATTCTTAAAGAGAATGCTAATATGAGAATGACGGAGTAGACATTAAACGGTAGTGTTTTGTGAGTAGCTTTTCATGCAGCTTTGTGGGTAATGCTTTTACCTTTTCTCTGGTGAGCATTCTATGCTACCTTATGTCCAGTTGAACTGGATGCGCACATTTGTTTCCTTATTGAGTCCATAGACTTACTTGGTTACTTATAACGGTTGTCACTAATTTTAGGTTTATTTAGGTTAAGATGTAGGGCTTCTGGTGTAGATTGCTTTATTTGTGGTAAGTATTGGTTCGCGACTACATAAAGCTCCATTACAAGTCGGTCCGGATGTTTGAAACGTATTGCCTATTTGCACTTAACTCTCCTTGTCGGCCTTGTAGTAGCCGTTTCACCGCCACTTTCAACAATCAAAGCGTCGGTAAATTAATTACAGGTTATTAACAATACGTGAACCAGATATTTAGATGCCGCCTTCGTTTTATGACGAACCTCATCCGTATTGTTCGCCTTTTGTACCCTTCAAGTCTCAAGGAGCGAGGTCAGGCAATATCAGTTTTTGAATTTTTTACCGCATTGTACAAGAATGCTATAGGTCAAGCATGGTTTCGCCTCAGATTTGTTTTTGGCTCTCACTGTTTGACCAGTCGATACAATGTGCATGCCTTGAAAAATTCTTGGAGATCAGGCATTGGGGAAAATTTTATTAAGGCCGTGTTCTTGCGCATCGCGTTTCTAATTATTTTTTTCGACACCACCCATTGCTGTATCGATATAGTATCGTGGGTTCTACCAATGACTGTACCAGATATTGCCGCAAACCTTTCAAATACGTATTCTTTTTTGAAAGCCGTCGAATGCGGTCTTATCACTCTGATTCTGGCATACGGATCTATTCCATGTTGTTCGTTTATTCATGCTCGTTGTCACTGGATGCAACGTTACCCGTTCCTTTGTCGCGCAAGATGCGCCGAGATGTGTCTCGAAGATTACGCCATCTCTCTCGAGTTTCTGCAATGTTCCATATTGGGGTAATCACCATATGCGGCTTTTTCTGGATGCTTTTTTTGCCGCCTTTAAATTGCGCATTGACGGGACGACAGGCATTCGTAGCGGGAGGACCGCTGAGCACGACTGTTGCTGTCGCTGCCGCCGATTTCGTAGCTATTTTGCGGGCGTGAGTTAGCCCGAGAAAGAGTTCATTGGAATCAAGATCAAGCATCTTCATTTATTGACAAAAACATTGTCACCACTACGTGACATCTGGTAGTAGTGCAGGGTACCGATCCAAGCACCTCTGGCGAAGACCTCGACGCAACACCTCGCTGAAAACGTTCTTGACAGCGAATTGATCGTACCGCCCCGATCATGCGTCGTAGTCTGCGTGGGCAGCGCAGACATCAAAACCGCTGAAGGCGTCATCGAGGAAAACACCCACTGGCTTTTGGAACGAGGTCTCGGCATCGCAAGATGCATCGCCAACATTCGAAGAGGAGACATCAGTTGATGGTAAGAAACTTCACAGAATATTGACACTTCAATCAAGGCACGACCATCGTTTTCCTGGACAAATTATCAGAAATACGACGCGTATTTGCTCTGCCCGATGAATCCTTGGAAGATGCACCCTGATCAAGTTCGTCAGCCTTCGTTTGACATCAACTCAGCATTACCTAACCGTAGAAAAGACCAAATTTGCAGACTCCTTCGAAGCTCGAGAGAGTTCTCGTCAGCATCAAAGCTGCGACAATCAGCACTTGCCCAGAACAGTGTTATAAAAGACAAACACGCCCGATCTGGGCGTCAAAGCTCCTACCGCGTATCGTCGCAAGAGCGCCAAGTCATCCGCGACTATGTTGAAGACGTTCTTCGTGACGACGTAATCCCGTCACTGAATAGCTCCTGGGCGACAGTAGGTGTTTTGGTTAAGAGAAAAACGGGACACATCGTTTCTGCGTCCATTTCCACTGCCTAAACAGGATAACAAAGAAGGATGTGTACCTTCTCGCGCGCATCGAGAGTACTTTGAACTGACTCTGTAATGCAAGGTGCTTCTCATCGATAGACCTGAAGAGCGGCTATTAGCAAATTGAGGTTGACTAAAGAGATCGCGAGAAGACCGCATTCGTCACACCGGACTGCTTATTCGAATTCAAGGCCATGTCATTTGATCTCTGCTCCGAACGCACGTTCCAACGAGTAATGGACAATGTGCAGGTGGGCCTAAGTAGCAGATTTGCCTGGCATTCTTGGATGATGCCGTTGGATTCTCCTCAAGCTTCTAATACCATTTGAAAAAGCTGCAGACACTGCTCGAAGCAATCAAGTCTTCCAGAAATTCGGCAGCTCCTACGAGAAAAGCGGCTTCCTTGGCAATATTCGTGTTACACACATGCTGTACGGCTTTTATACTTGAGATAGTGGTCCATGTCCGCTCAGGAACTACGAACCTGAGAGAGGCTGCACTCACGTGCATTTCTCTTTCATGCGACGAAGACAGAGGCCTCGATGCATACCTAGAACGATAGCGCACGAGCACTACGAGACCTAAATACAACCTAATGCGAACACGGTACTGGTAACACAAGATAGATAGGTGGAATGATTTATTGATAGGAAAGGCAGAGGTGTGCAGGAAAGATTATTCGACGCGCGCGGCTACCATGTACGTTTGCTGTCCGCCACATGTGCACAGTGGCTGGAAGTCCGTCGGTCATCGGCAACATTTATATTCACACAGCAGGAAGGGTACCTGCCTGGTCACCAGTGCAGGTATCCGCAAGAACGAAACCGGCAGGCGGTAACATCAAGGATGCCGGTAAAGTGGGAGTAGCAGGCAGCCTGGCGACAAAAGCAGTCTGGTCAGCGGGACAACAGCATCAGTAGGCAGACGCACGAAAGGAATTTCCTGGATACAGTGAAGCCCTCATAAGTCTAATTAACAAGACCGACACGTTGAGTGAATGAGGAACATTTGACGTTTGTTATCCTCGTATCGGAAGTGCCCGAGAACGTTGCCAGACTGCTTGGTGGGCGCTGTACATTTTTAGCGGACACCGACACATCCTCTATTCTTTAACCTAAGAAACTGTCTACACACTAAGCTCTTTAAAAAAGCAGAACTGGTATGCTAGATTAGGCGTCCAAACTTTGCTAGCCCAATCGATCAGGCGGCCTTCCGATGTTTCATGACCGTCGCCTCGGTGTCTGGAATGTTGCATATTGGGCACTCAGTTTTTCTGCATTTGAAGTATCTGCAGCTGTTTCTGCTGCTCCTCCTGAAGATGTAACAGCTGGATGCTCTGCAGCGTGCTGCCTGGGCGACACTGCTGATTCAGCTTCTCCACACACCATCTGGTCTAGATGAAGTTCAAGCAAGGCATTTAACGACATCCTTTACTACAACTGCTGGGGATGATGCTTTAGCACGCCCTAGCTCTCTGGGTGATGCACACAGCTTCTTTGAGGCGACTGTTGGTCTTGCACCTAATAAGGCAGAGAGAACAGCCATGAAAGTCCGTTGTTGTCCTGTCCGACCATGTAACTTTGGATTACTGTGCGTGTTTCCTGTGCTACAATCTGGGGGTCACGTGATTCAAGACTTGAGCTTGAGTGTATAAATATTAAGGCGAAAGTTTATGGTTCATCGTTGTCGTCAGTAAGAGTGTCACGTGTTTGCGGCGCTCTGATTGGCTGAAGTGGGGATGACATTATAGAGGTCTCGACAAATCACAGAGCACTATCGTTTGGCAGGCACTGCCAACTGGGGGCCTCTCGTTTTGGATGGGAGGATAATATTCGAATCAGCCTGTCAAGACCCTTATATTCACTTTATCCCTAGGCCACGCTGGTATGCTCATACGATTTAGTTAAAGCGGGACTTTTTATGTTGGCTTGTAGCTTACGTAATCTAGTTATGCCGATTCAGGCGTCCGTGTTGCGCCGTTCATTTGTCGCTTCCTCCCTCGAACACCGCATCACACAGCCTATGATAGCAGATGCAGTAAAACCAGGAATCAGCAAAGCTGCTAACAAAGGCTTTCGCCGTATTGTACATTACTGGTCTAAAGTGCCACAAAAAGTTATTACTTCCGAACCTAATCCGGATACAGTCTCCCGCATGTAGCGGCGTGAGCTGTTGTCCCGCGCTCATTCCAGGTAGCGCAAAGTGGGCTATGAAGGGTGGGTCCGATGTAGGCAATGCAGGACACCCCCGTTGGCTGAATGCGGGTGCTGCAAGAGGGGCCGACGTAGGCCTGAAGGGGGCTGTCAACACTAGCGACCGATGTAGACAGCCCTTGCGGGGTTGCCCACATTTTTCTGACATTGCCAAAAGTGCACATCCCACCAACTCTCCCCGATGGTCCTACTTTGGACAGATTTGGGCAGCCGCTCTGGATGAACATTTTTTTTATTTCGGTTAGCCCCTCAGATAATGAGATAGGACCGATGCGGGTTCCATAGCGCAAGCCGCACTTTGGCTTGCCCATATTATTCTCATAGGAGTCCGACGCAGGAAATTGATAGAAAGCCCTAGTCCAAGATTTCCTAATTAATATTTATGCACATAATTAAGTAATTATTTTACACGTGTCTGCACTTTCTAACCGCCACAATATTAAATTTTACAATCATTTATAACATTAATCTAGCCTAAATGACTTCATGTACATCTTGTTCAAGCTATGGAGACGTGTGTTCTGAACAGCAATATTGTGCCGACAATGCAGGCTGTCCACAGCAATCACATAAGGAGCAACAGTTAGCGATCAGTATGTTTTAGTATTTTTAGCGCAATTTGCATGAGCGCGAGAACTAAAACCATGTAATATTTCTAACCGACTAAACATGGCAACAACTCTTATACCAATCATCTATAATAGTAATTTAGGGCAACATCTAATACAAATAAAGGTTGAAAAGAATCATTACACAATTGAACGCGCGCCTTCTAGCCCCATTACGGCCGATGTGGGACCTACAGTGGTTTTGTGTGGGTAGCCCCAATCGGGCTGGGTGTTGTATTTGAACCTAAAGCCCACTTGCTGTTGCATGTGCCTTCCAATTCCACAAGGGACCGATTTTGGTATCATGCGGGCCCTCCCACCTTCCATCCCCATTATGGCCCATATGGGATATAAAGCAGTTTTATGTGGGTAGCCCCCATTGGGCTGGGTGTTGTTTTTGAACCTAGTGCCCACCTGCTGTCGCGCGTGCCTTCACATTCCCCACAAGGGACCGACTTTGGTACCACGCGGGCACGCCCGTCTTTCAGCCCCATTATAGCCTATGTGGACCTAAAGCGGTTTAGCTAAGGCTGCCTCTTTTGGGCTTCACGAGGGCCTGCCCAAATTGAGCTCTTATTCATATTTCACCTGCCCTCAAGTAACCTACAAGGGGTCGATTGTGGCAGCATGTGGGTATGTCCGTTTTCTTGCCTCACAACGGACGATGTTGGTACTACAAAGATTTAATGGGGGTGGCCTCATTTCGGATCTATGAGGGCTTTCCCATAAAAAGACCACATTTAGGTTGGATTACCATCAAATATCCGACAACGGACCCTTGTGGTCTGGATGCAGGAATCTGCTCTGCATTAGCCCGAGCAATGCCGCTCTGGGCCCATGCAGGAGGAACAGGGGCAAGCCCAAATGAGGCTTGCCCACTTTTGCCCCCTCGGGGACCGATGCAGGTTTTATGATGGTTGCCCCAGTCCCACGTGCCTACATGGGACCGACTGGGGCCCCACATTCTGTGCTACCTGGGATATTTTGGTTGTGCTTTTGAGGTTTTGAGAGCTGCTGGGGTGAATCCTGGCAAAGGTCCAGGAGTGGCGTTCTGCTTTTGCGATCCATGAGATATTGGAATGATGAGACAGCGGAGATGCACGCTCGTTCAGTAGGCTAAGCCAAAACTCTTCCTATGATGATCCTGCCTTCCTCAGTCTTTTGATGATCTATATGCCTACATCCGCAAGTCCCTTCGATTTCAGATAATAGGGGCTGAAAACCACGTGCTGGAAGTCAAACATGACTCTTAAAAAGTCTTAAATTCCTTGGCTGTGATTTGTGGGACTCCATCAGGTTAGAGCTCGCTGGGGCTGCCATAACGTGCAAATATGCGAGGCAGTTTGTTTATGACATTATTAGTAGGTGCTGCTCGGCCGTGCAACTTCTTAACATCTGGAAAATTGGAATATGCATCGTAGAGGATTAGGTATTGCTGCCCCGCATGTTCGCACAAGTAATCTCCCATCCTGTACCTCGCACGATAGGGATAGCAGCTTTTTTTTCATGTATTTGGCAGGTTTGACAACACCCTGCCATTTCCTGTATGTAGCTGCCATTCTGGGCCATTACATTAAACTGCGAGCTAGAGATTTGCACTCGCTATGCTCGAATCTCCATGGTGCAGTCGACAAAGCATTTGCTTTCGAAGTTACGAGCGAATGACAACTTTGTTACCTTTGAACACTACTCATTCCATCATTGACAACTCATTAGCATTATTTTTTACACTCCGTCTACTGGCTCTGATGGCTGCAGTTCATGTTCCCCAGCTGTGTGACATTTCAATTGTGCATTTTCCCCTGCTCACTCGATCCTCCAAAATACTTATGGCATGTAGTTCCAAATATTCCTAAAAGTTATCGGGCAAGTTTTGCCCTTGCATGCTGGAAAGTGCGAGAAATAACCAGTTTCTTCCCTTGACAATTGTAAACAGATAGTCATATTTGAACAACCGCAGGAACGGCCTTTGAATTCGAGGAGCTATGTCCCCGAGCCTTTATCACAATTCTTCCACCTATAACAGAGTGATTAAACTTCTCGAAACCAAGCAAAGGCATTCTTTTCAATCTGTGCGTACTTGCGCTCAGTTTGGGTCGACACTCTTGAAGCATAGTCTACTGGCCGCCACTCGGTGCCATGCTGTGCTGAGAACGTGCTTCGTCAGTGGACGGCTTTGAAGGTAAGGTTGACCCCATACTGGAAGAGCCAGAGTATGTTGCCAGAATGGTTGGCGTGCGCTGTATAGTATTAGCGGATGTCGATACAAGCAGGAGGCCGCTGCGTGCATTGAGACCCTTTGGTTATGCATAGGCATGCGTGGGGCTGCAGCAGGGGCGCGCGGTTCTGCGCGCAAGCCAGATCCCAAGCCTTAGTGTCTTAAAGATGCTGGCTAGCTAGACTGGAAGAGAACGCCGAGCTCGAAAAGAACGCGTCGCCGCCCAGCAGCCCCCTTCTACAACTGCCTTGCCGCCGGGATTTGACATTTGATACCTCTCCTGCACCGGCTCGCCCCGCATGCTGCCACAATTCTTTGTGCACGTTGGATCAGGCAGTGCCCACTAAAATGACTACCACGCTCTTAAGAGCCTGATGGCCGCTGTAAGGGTGTCGAATACAGAAGGAAAGCAAAACCTTACTGATGAGGATATAGCCATGCCGATGTGTAGTGACAGGCTATGCGACATTATTTATGCAATGAGAGTTCCTCTAAGCAATCTTGGACCTTCAAGGTCCCCGTGAGGCCAGTCAGATTGAGTAGCTGGCTTGCCTGTTGACTGCAGCTCAGAGAATAAAATATTTGGGAGATACCAATAAACACTGACATGTGCTGAATGCTTTTGGGGCCATGTTCACTAACGTCACATGTTTGGTCCAAGCAAGCTGAATGGTGCTGTCGCCCAGCAAGGATCGTGAGACGGTGCACTAGCAACAGGCCGGAGTTCAAATCGATTTTGATAGGGTTCCCTAAGAGGAATTCTATGACACAGTGCCGCCAATTTGGTATTGCTATGTGCGGCTAGCAACCTAGCAATGGCTCGGAGGGATACAGATAGGTAAACGAAGCCATTTATAGGTGCTTACCAAAATTGCCGTCCGAAATATCCCGAGTGTGCCCACAGGTGCGGCTAGCTGGAAGAGTTTCTTCCCACAGCATCGAAAGTTACACTCGCACAACCACCCGTTAGGGACAACCACCTTTCCTACTTCCCTCAGGCATGCCCATTATAGAGAGAAAAATACCCGTCATCGAATTGTTTTAGCGCACCAAGGTAGTAAAGGCGCATAATACGCTTTTTAATATTTTATTGCGAACGCAATACTACTTTCACTTTCAGCTCCTCGCGTGACATGGCGATACATACCATTTGACCTTAAGCTTGACCTTTGGTGTGACGTAATCCCAGCTGCCGCAAAAACCAAGCGCCCAACTCATGCCGTCGCCTTGCATGGCGGTGCGCCCCAACCCACTGCCGGTCTCCAGGGAGAGCGCACTTTTCTCTTACGGCCTCTCCAATGGGGTCTGTTTCCCCCAGCCGGCGCGCCTCGGTGGGGTCGCCACCGCCCCACTGCTACTCCTCCGCTACAGCCGTTCACGCGCAAGGGAAACGCGCGCTCGGTCTTAGCTCCGCCCGAATCAGTTGCAACCGGCAGGTCCTGACATTTCGCCCCTTATGGTTTATACAAAGGCCGTAATGAGCATCGAACATTTATCGTGTACGAGGAAGAAAATACAGTCAACAATCCGCTCACGCGCGCGCGCGCCTTCGTCAGTGCAGCCGTGCACGGTCGAATGAAGCTTCGGGTACACTTTTTTGCCCCTAATGTTTGTACAAAAGTAAATTTACCAGGCTATGCAATGTGCCTTTGAATGTTGTAAGCAGGAGTAGCGGGACCTGACGTGAGTGCATGGTGAACTGTTGGGTGAAGATTCTGTCAAGCGCTACCGTTTTCGTTTAGATAAAAGAGGCACCGGCGAAAATTCAAGGCGCGTCTCAGATTCAGAGTAAAGAACAAAAATGTACTCATATTGTTAAAATTTCACTTGTCTAGTGAAGTCGGCTATACTAGCTTCGTTCAAAACAAATGTTGAAAGACAGAAGATGTATGTGTAGTCTCGCGACTACTTTTAATCAAGGAAATTGGCATAAACAGTTAAGAAGAATTGAAAAGAGCGGCAAACAATAAAAACTTTGTCCTTCAAAGTTACAAATTGCACTACATATTTATCAATTCTTCAAAGTGCGGCCTGCGTCTAGAAAATTCAGTCTCAAAATCTTCCTGTACGGCTTGTGCACATAAGGAGTTGGCCTCACGTTCTTCTCTCTCACTTTCTTGGCATAATTATGAGAAGAAGAATTGTGAGAAAATTTTCAAACATCAAAGAAGCGGACCTAATAACATGGCTGTTGTCAATTCCTTTCGGGTCGCTCACCCTTGTGAAAATTCCCGTATCGCGACAAACGGGTTTGAACCGGTCCTCTATATCCCGTATAAGTTTCATAGCGGTGTGGCCAGTCCTGCATGAAGCTTAAGCGCGTTTATATCGGACAGGTCATGTCCGGTATGAATCTCAATCCTGACGGTCCGGTCCGGTATAGAGTTAATACAGGGCTGACCATTTCCAATATGCATTTCATTAATGACAACCCAACCGGTATGGATATGAAACAGGGCGGACCAGTCCTGTATCGAGCTCATATACAGGACAGGTCATGTCCGCTTTAACAGAAACTGAACAAACCCGATATAAATGAAACTGATACGGGCAGAGTATTTCCGCTTCAAAACACAATTCGGGCGGATAGTGAAGCTCAACCAGCATGACCACGTCGGAACATGCCTTCGCGCTAATCCTATTGCAAAAACCAGTGCCACTGGGTGCCAGCGCTCCAGCGCCATACCCGATTATGGTCCCAGTATGACGCTGGAAACTGGGCGCACTGGGACGCGGCACACTGGGACGCTCTGCACTGGCGGCACTGTCCGCCCGGGGAACAAAAAGTGTGGGATAAAAATTAAAAAGTAACGAAACAAGTTAGGTACATAAAAAACCTAAAAAAAAATTAGTCCCCCAAGCGCGTCTCGAACTCAGTCCCAAGGCACATGTCAATCACTAGGACAGCACGCTAACCACTCGGCCACGCCGAGAAGTAGCTTTTTTGGAACATTTCAGCATTTTATGTCATGACCCGCATTATAAGGTTGGGACTTCATGTTTCGCAGTCTACAGGCCATTGCTACCGCTCTAACAATTGCAACTTCTTGATCATTTTAGCTTGCTGCCTGCTCTCACGACCTGCAACTAATGTTCTGGGTGCCTATGCGCGCTATTTTGTGCACTGGAATAATTTTAACATGTGGAGTTTGACATCGCTGGCAAATTTACCAACGCCGGCTCTTGGGTGGTGCTCTGCTACCGTGGGCGTAATTTTCGCTGAACACCTAGCTTTAGTAGAAGCCTTCAAGGAAAAAAGTGCGACCGAGCTTCAATACCGGCAAGCGCCGCAGCGATGATCCTAATTGCGTGTAACTAAACCTTATTTGTATGTAAACATTGCGGGAAGCCTTGCGATGATCGAGGGCTCGGCTGCTTGATACGCAGAGTAAGAAGGAGCGCAAAAGCTTGAGAAACACGCCGAATAATATGTATTACATGCGCTGTATGTTGTTGCTTTTTTTCTCATGGGCCCATCGCTTGGTAAACTACTCTCTTTCTGGTTTTAGTTTTTCTTTCTGCTGTTTATGCTGGGCCGTGGTGCAGGCTACGTTCGCCTGCGATTGAGCGGCCGCGTTGAACATTTTGGAAGTAATCATTGTGTTAGAGTGCTTAAGATCAGCTGTGAAGTTGGTTATGCATGGTAGCCCACATTATTCAATTCCAGCTTTAGTTGTGCGTTAATCGCCAGTGTGTCATGAGATCGAGGCGCGGCGGTCGTTGTCACTCTCGAAACGCTCGAAACGACTTATCCAAACATGGGAACTCTAGAAAAAAGATACTGCCGTTGCTTTCTTACAAATGCGCAACTACTTCACAGCAAAAAGCGCTTGCTTGAACCATATTTTTCATATGCGCCCCGATGGTCGATTGAAAGTACGCTGTTGCCCTGTTGGCCCCTGAGGGATGCTACTCCGGCGGACGCCGCAGGCCGCACCGGCTATACTGGGCACTGGGACTGGTGCGGCCCCAGCGCACATACAGCGCTTCTCCCAATGCATCGCGAATGCCAGCGACACACCCAGCGTCAAAAGGCTAATCCCAGCATTTTTCTTCCATCGCACCAGTGCAGCCAGTGTCTTCCCGTTAGTGCTCCAGTGATTATCGCAGACCTCCAGCGTGCCCAGCAGATCCAGTGCAAAACCAGCGCGAAAATCTTACTGGTTTCGCACTGGAGACGCTGGTTTTTGCAATAGGAAAGTAAGAATGAAACCATACATATTATACGTTACAACTTTTCTGTGTATGTGGAGTACGCGTTTCTTCGCAAATACCTAGAAGATATGAAGCCGTGGATGTGTGCGCTAGGAAGTACATAAATGCATCGCGTTTTGCTTTTGTGTGTACAAGAGTCGCTGCAGTTTGTACGATCTTGCGGTGCATCTTCATAATCTGCGACTGAAGATCTGCCACCTTCAACACGAAAGTGCAAGCAAGAACGTAACGTTTTGTTAGCGGGGATAAAATACGCTCGAGAATAAATGAAACACATCGTTCACCATCGAAATATGCACAGGTCAACCGGACGTCGGGAGTCGCTTCCTCGAGTGTTTACGTATGCAAAACACTTGGTCAGAAGTAAATTCATTGCCGTCGCTGCTCCGCTGGCAGCAGGTGAAGCTAAAACAAGCAGTATTGCAAGTTTTGGTACACCGCATATATCTATATGTAGCAAAAATTGCATGCGTTCGACGACAATGACAAAACACATCAGCACTAGTAAATTGTGACATTCTGAGGTTTGGCTGCAAGAAAGCGATACATTGTAAATATGTGGGACACGGATAACCCTTCGTGATAGCCAGGAAGAAGATTCAACGTGTTTAAACAGCGATCGTTCAATTACGACCACAAATTCTACACCCTACAAAAATACACAAACTACTAAAGAGCAATGTTGACTACATAAGTAGAAATATAACCACTGAAATTGTATCCTGGCGTGGTGTAGTGGTTAAAGTGGGTGCTTGCTGGTCGGAAAGACCGAAGTTCGGATCACATGTACAATTTTTTTTCTGTTTCTTTCTTTTTCTTATTTTTCAGATAATGTGTTATTTTATACCTCTGCATGCTTTTCCAGCTTGGCGACCAGTTTTTTTTCTGAAACAAGGGCCACGGACCATACAGAAATTTCCGAAATAAGAGCTCCGCACGGTTTCATTTCGGTTCAGCCTGTATCAATTAACCAGAAACCGGACGAACGCGTCATTTCTGGAACTGATACCGGCCAGATTTCTGCTTCTGAACAGAAGCCGGGCCGATTGATGAAACTCAACCAGAATGACCATGCCGGACACGTCAGCGCACTAAATAAGCATGATACCAAACATATTATACAACTATTCTGTATATAAAGAGCACGCTTCGTTTCACAAAACCTCGAAAATACGAAGCCGTAGAAGTGTGCGCTAGGAAGCATATACGCTATACGCACGTCGCGTCGCTTTTGGGCGTACAACAGTCACTTCAGCTCGTACGATCTTGCGGTGCGTCTTCATATCTGCGACTGAAGATCTGCCGCCTTCAAAGCAAAACTGGACGCACGAACGTATTGTTTCGCTAGGGATGACAAAAACCTGCTTGAGAAAAAATAAACAAACATGGCTGACCATCGAGAGATGCGCAGATGGCCGCACACCGGACGACGCGTTCTCGATGTTTCCATATTGAGACCGCTCAAATTTTAAAAATCCTGCAGTGATCAATATGGTTTGCTATGTATGCAAAAGCAGAGTATATTAAAGACCACATTAAAGAACATTGTTTGGCCCTACACCACTTACAGGCACACATACATTACTGATGCCAGAATAAAAAACATATTGCCCACCAGCATCAATCAAACAATCTGAAATCTACATGCTTCAATACAACAAAAGCTAACTGAGGGAGATGCGTACATTTCAGATATTCTCAAGCCGGTGAATGCATATTACATTGTCAAGATCATTGGTGAATGGGAGACACCTGTTTGGGTTACAGCAGCCATACCATTTCAAGTTCCAGATTTTTAGTTTTCACATTATTTCTTCTAGGCTGCTTTCTACTCTAAACAATTGCCCTACTTGTAATGTACCAAGTAATAATTTTCATACAGCACTGTTTCTTTAGCTCAAATCATTACTGTCTGCCTGTGGTCAGTAATTGAGCAAGTACTGAAAATTTACTTTGCACAGGCACGAAAACATTATGCAAGATCAGAGTACAATGATTTGGTAATTCTTTATCAGCTAGTCGCATATCTGGTATAACAGCTAATTATATGGTCACATCATGGGCATCCATCGATGTGCAAGAATACTTTCAGTTAGGCATACATGGGTCATTCCACATCAAGGTACCAGGTGTGGTGTTTGGGCATGTCCGACTTCTTAAAATAATCCGTGTTAGTTGCTGGTATACGGAACAGTTCTCTGCCTGAATATTTGAGTCGAAAGGTCATCATCATTGCTTAAGCACATATTTAAAATAAAATTGCTTGATATGAATATGGGATCACAAAAGACATGTCTAGCATGACAGCAATTGTTCATTTTCCCCTAATCACAAGTTCTTTCAAACACTAGTTTCATCCTGTGGTGAAATGCTGTTCCCACAGATATTATATTTCAGTATCTATAAAATATGGATATTTTGTGGATTTACTTCAAGATCAAAATTCCTAAAAGACTGACAAATTACCATTTTTTCCCGAAAACTGACAATATTTTATTCTCACATTAAAAAAAATGTGTTCGGAGAAACAGTGTTTTTCTGAACAAACTAGTACATGTGCAACAAAGTACCGATGTCTGTCAAATATAGGGAGCAATGCATGAACTGAGAGTCCACTTCAGATATCAAGTACAGTGCTGCTAAGAGTCCAATTTATTGTCTTTTGGATCATCCACTTTTCTAAAAAATAATCTTGTCTGACAGAAAAGATTATTTTAAATAAGCAGCTAAGCAGCACAAAATTCACATGTTCTCCAACGTATGACACCTCAATGCACATACAATTGAAATTTGCGTGGTCATGTGGCAGTTCATTAAAACATTATTTGGCGTGACAAATAAAACTGGATCATTTCGGTTTTTATTCAGACATAAAAACAATCTAGAATGGTTTTTGTTTTGGCCTAGCACTTTGAGGCTGCGGGAGTTTGGCAAATTTTTATACATCTTATTTGGCTTATCAAGTATCAAGTATATGCAGAAATGAAATATGACTAGTGAACATAATGGGGTGACACTATCCCAAACTGAAACTAATGGACCAGTGATGCACATTGTGCACTTTAAATGGCAATACTGGTCACATTATACACAAAAAATTGTCCCTGGGTGTCACAAGTGGGAAGCCCCGGAGGTGGGCTGGTCGAGGGCAGGTAGTTTGGAAAGGGGCAGTCCCCCTGAGAAGCAGTGACAAGACCACTGTCACCTATTATGGAAAAAAACCCTGGTAAGCATTCAAGCAAAGCTGCATACATATACGCAAAAAAAAAGTAGAAGCAACGCACCCCTGAATGAGCAGCTCTTTAATAATTTCCTCTTGTCTTGCAGCCCACCCCTCATGCACTGTAAGCAAGCCTGCTCATGTTTGCTGAACTCAGAAGCATATGCGAAAACAATCATAATGTGTTCAAACAAAATGTGCTCAAAAAATGAGAAAATTTGAGAGTACTTCAAAATGTTCTTTCAGTAAATGTCTTGCTCTAGGGTTAAACAATAAATTCATTGCAGCTGCAAATAAAGTGAGTTGGCAAGCTAATGGCAAAACTAAAAGGCTTGGGGAGAGATAACTTTATAATTGTTGATTTGAGCAAAGTAAATAGCCTTCTTTAGGTGGAAGTAATATTACATCTACACTGCTGAAGCTAGTGTAAGCAACCAGCAATGTACAAGCAATCAGCAACTGCATTTCAGTATGGCCAAATACACATAGTGCAGGCAGCTTTAATGAAGAGAGTGCGGAAGGTAAATAGACTGAGCAATACTGAAGGGTTTTCTTCTTTACAACATTAATTCATGCTTTCTTTGCGATTCCTTGTAATGCAAACATAATCAAGTATGTTAAATATTTTATCGCATAAAGCTCCTGAACCTCACAAGTAGATTGTTACTCGAATGACAACTACTTCTTTATTTCACTAAGCTATGTTTGCCATTATGCTATTACGTCACAGGTTTATTCAATCTCGCTACAATTTGAAATAGTCACGTAGTGTTGAAATAAAGCAGCGAAATATAGCACCAGCTTTTAAAGCACTGGCAAGGTCACGATGGATATCATTTTCTGCATGCTTTGGGAAAGACTCCCGAACAAGTAAGTCCTGAGCTAAAAAGCCAGAGAAAATTCTATACCAGTACTGAACAAGTTCCGAGCTTTGCTTTCATGATGCATTTCTTGATGCATGTCAGTCTCAAAACAAATAACGGTATATTGAGCTTAACCCAGCAGAGCATTTAAAGCCAATATATGAATGCAAAACAAAGGCAACATGTCATACCTACCGAGGATGTGCTTCTTTACAGACAGCATGTTTCATGGCAATGCTCCCACAGTTGTTGACATATCTTGAACCAAAATGTTTAAGATGTAGTCTGCCTCACATTCAGGCAGCACCCATTCGATGGCAGATGATTGCTGGTGCAAAAGCTGTTTGACGATACATGCGGGGTAGCTGGACTTCAGGCGTTATGGAGCCAAAAGGCCTATATACAGGGAAAGAAAGTCTCCATTAAATAAAAGCCTCTAAAACATGATAACAGAATACCACGGCTCTTCTCTCTTTTTAATTTACCTATACTTTCTATTGAAAGCTGTCTCAGAAAATGGGAGTCGCAACTCTATGCTCCACATGGAATAACATGGCTGAACCAGCGCAGCGGGGCGATAAGTAAGCATAGCGACCGCAAAATGCATACCGGTGTTCCATGCTGTTCTGACGCTGGTGAAAAGTGCAATGGTGCGAAAAACAAACATAAAATCAGGCACGGGTGCCAAACGTGCGCCACCCAACCAATGCAACTAGAGGTGTAAACATGCCCATATGAGCCCG
The DNA here is from genome assembly GCF_055883805.1 of Amblyomma maculatum. NCBI lineage: Eukaryota > Metazoa > Arthropoda > Arachnida > Ixodida > Ixodidae > Amblyomma > Amblyomma maculatum. Next base: position 124,579,954 of record NC_139346.1, read on the forward strand.
ACCGGGGCCTCAGGCTACACACCTGAGCCCGTCCTGGCACTGAAATTATCTGATTCTGCCCGGCGCTCAGCCTTAAGTCCCGGGCCCGGCCCGATATGTTATAAATACAGTTGAAGCTACAATTCAGTAAAAGATAAATAGGCGAACATTTTTGGCGATGCGTCGCGTGACGACGACGCCTGTCGTTGCCTCGACGACAGAGAACCGTGTTTTAAGCGTTGCTTTGTTACCACCGCATCATCGTTTGCTCAAAATTGGAGTCATTCTATACTCAGTTTCTTGCACAAACAGCATGAAGTATGGTATAAAAAGTGATAATCCTTGCAACACATCGTGTTTCAAAATAAAAAAGAGGTCCCAGCGCAGCGGTGTGCTTCTACACTGTGATTTAAACTTGATTGCAAGCAGTGTCTTTCTTCTGCTCATATTAAAATTACCAATATCTAGCCACACTAGCCTTTTCTTTTTTTACTACCCTACCAAGCTTTTACTAAATCGTCTCAATGCGCTCACATATGCATGAATTAGACAAAATGAGCGTCTGCGGGTTCATCGCTCAAACCGGATTAGGGAAAAAATTTCGCTCACAAACAAAAATCAAGAACGAAAGGTGTCTACCCGCCATGCCTTTTGCGATTGGCTGTGTCGCGAGCTGCTTCCGGGCGACACGCGAAATTTTCTTAAACCCAGACCCCGGAACCTGGGCTACAGCGACGAGCGGCAATGCTTGGGCGGCCCTCAGGCCCTTGCGCCTCGTGCTGCCGCGCGACTCATGCACTTATCGCTGTTTATCGCACCATGGCCGCATCTGACCCTTCACAAAAGTTGCATGCTTGCGGGATCGGTGCGTCCGGTCCAGTCCAGCTAATAAGAGAAATGTCTTTGCCTGGCCTCCGCCCAAGCCCGGAGTATCCCTACCGGTCGTGCTACGCGACGGCTTTGCGCCAATCCTGCGTCTTTTTAAAGTTGGATTTTCGGGCTACGACGCCAGGCAGTTGTTTACCTTATGTAATTAGTAACACCGCAAACCCACAGTAACGGATTGATTTGAAAGAAGCTGCAAAATGGTCGGAATCAAGTCGCGGCCACCCTAGAACCACGTTCTGGAGGTTAACAAGGGAATAACGATGCTAAAAGAAGACAAATCTCCGTAGCACATGGCTAGCGCAGTCTGAAGCAACAATCAATTTTTTTTTAATTTCCTCGTAACGATGATATTTACAGTAGGGGAAAGTCAAAATATAATACCACGAAGAGCTCTAGCAAACGCAAAGGTCCTTAAAGCATCAAAAACGCTTTAGGTTAGTCAGTTCACTCAAAACTGGCATCCATTCAGGTTTCTCACTTTGGGTATTATAGATGGCGGTCAGGTTTCTGACACTTTCAATGAAATACTCCCTCGCTGAGCGAGCATCCACGTCCGCGTCTCTCACAGCCATTCTCGTTTTCCATACACAGTGGAGGCAAAGCAGCATGAAAAAGTAATATGGCACACCCCTTCACTATTAACCGGCAGTGATCGTATACCATATGTTGTAATTTGCAAGTCCTTTTTTAACGTCTTCTGCAGGATTTCCCAAAGAAAGACTACATCTTAGCAGTCAAGAAAAGTATAGTCTATGGTTTCTGGCTTATAACAAAACAAGCAGTCACCAACCACGGGACAAAACAGCAAAAATTAAAATTAAGGAAACACTTGTATTTAAAACATTGCTCAGTCTAGTTGGCTAATACTTTACTCTAATATATATAAAGGTTTTATAAAATAGGAATAAAAATTTGAAAATGTACATGGAATCTTTCTTGAAGAAATAAGTATTTTCTGTGTGTTTTGGCACCGAACGCCGAGCAAAATGGTCGTTGGGTGAACGATGTGGTGGTTGTGGTATTGTCACTTCCTAACCTAAGAACGGGACGATGACATTGACCGCAGGTCAGCAGGGTGGCAGCAGGAACCAGCGCGACAGCAGGGATACCCAGAACACTGAAAGAATCTCGCACATCAGCGTCTTCTTTCTTCACCGAACGTTCGCTCTTGCACTTCTTCGGATACACTGCCTCCCTCCGAAAAGATGCATCGTCCCGATGCTAAACACGAAATGAATGAATCGCCGCGCAGAACACACACTTCCTAGTAGAAGGAAGGGTTCTCGGGGATCACAACACACATGCATACCCTCTTAGCCTAATACCTAATGGGATATATCCAAACAACGTCCTACTCTGTATAGTCCGGTCATCTACTCGACGCCGGTGAAGGCGGGTCCTACGGTGCTGGATTTCCGGTTGAGGAAGGACCGGTGGCCAGGGTGTGACGCGGGCCCTGTTCTCGTCCAGGCGCCCGAGGACCCGGTAGCGCGGCAGACTACTCTCCGGCGTCTGTGTCCGGCGTCTGCTTCGCAGTCCGGGGTACTGCGGTGGGCCACGCCGCAATTACTGCAACGGCACCAGTGCGGGGGCACAAGTGCGGCGGGCAGGCACGATGGAGCATCGAGCTACCTCCGGGCGTCGTTCGCAGGATGGCGAACCGCTGTGCGGTACCAGACCCCGGACCAAGTGCCCGGCAGGTGCTGGCGATGCGGTCTCTTACGCCAGGCCCAGGACGATGGCCTCAACCGCCAGCGATGCTGAGGAACGTCCGTCCCGTTTTCTTGCCCGAACAAAGTCTTGCGCACTGGCACAGCCCGCACGCGGCTGCACTTCACTTCTTTTCCAGCGACCCGCGCACTCTCACACACGATCAACATCATCAAAACCTCCCCCGTTTCAATACAGTTTCTGCAACTGTTCTGGCGCCAGCGAGGAGGAAACCATGGCGGGCGCAGGGAGTATAAATACACAAAAAATAACCAAAATTTAGAAGCACGCAAAAATCGTTCACAATCCAACACACGAGTAGGTTTTTTAACTCTTTCAGTCACCAGAAACAGTATTTCACATTTTACACACAGCTCCCTCAAACTTCCGCCGATGTATTTTCTGGGTGTAGTGAACCCTACCCGTGCACAGCTGCCTTCTGGTCGTGGTGGCAACTTGGTGACTTGGCCTTCTTCGACGCTGTTGACAAAGTCCTACGACGCAGATTCGCAGGCAGCTGCTCAGTGGAGTCACCTTCGAGTATCTCGAGGTCCACTCTGATAGAAGCTGCGGCTGATACTCGAAACGTATCTGGAGGTTTGCTGTTGTAGTACTTTGCCTGCTTTTGCTTCTTCCCTGATATCTGGCCGTGACTTCGTGTCATTGGTGCCATTCTTCGGCAATTAGCACAGGCCCTAACAAGTCTTTTAGCATTTCGTCGTATACCAATAATAATCCTCACGGATTCAGTCAATCGTGCGCCTGATTCCTTGGTGTCCGGACGTATTATACTTATGCGCCATTTGTACGATTTGATGCCTGAATGCCTGGGGCACAACAACCTATTTGACGGTCTTGCCCGATGTCATACAGTAATATTGATAAAGAATGCCCTCTTCCTCACAAAAATGGAATGCGTTACCTTGACCTGATCGAAATTTCTTATTTACCTTAAGGAAGAGCCGTTTTAAGGTTACGTCTTACTGCTGCTCTTCCGCTAACTGGTCCTTTGCCATGTCACACAGAATAATGGGTTGCCCACACAGAGACGTTTTCTTTTTTGTTGGCTCGGGGGGGGGGGGGGGGGGCAAGGCTGCAACGTAATTTTTCACGGGTTGTTCCTGTTCTTGGTAACCTTGCAAGACATGAACCTTTGGGCTGTTTAAGGTCATCCAGTGATGATTCAGTTCATCTGGGACCATAACACCTGGAATATTTCCAAGCACCAGGTCATACAAGGGCCTCTTTATGCAAAATGCGGTCACCTGGCTTTTGAAGTATGGCGTGTCTACTCGTACTCGTGCCACCGGTAACTGAGTTGATATATCATCGAGGAGAGACAATCTCCCTGTGCACCCTCTTAAGCAGTTCTTTGGGACGAAACTGCGACGGATAATAACCACATTACTACCCGGGTCTCGAAGAACACGGGCGCGCTTTCCTGCCGCTAGTACTTCTGTGACTGGCATAGTCCGTGTTGAAGGCTGAAGATCATGTCCCAGCCTTTGATCATGACCAGTGGTGGTGGGAACTTTTCCTTTTACAGGTTTTGGTATTCTGTTGTCCGTCAGCGCGGCAGGTAAGGAAACATGGCCTGCATAGCAAGCGGCCCTCTGTCCTTCCACTGGTTGCCGATTCCTGAAGTTCTTCGTCCTGTGCCCGATCTTGCCACAAGAAGCACACCTTGGTGCCTCTCTGGTGGAAGTGTGACAATCGGAAGCCCGATGTCCTTGACGGCTACACAACATGCACCTTAATTGTTTCTTCTTCGGCGGGTCGACAGAGCTATCACTGTAACTTCGCGCTTCATCAGGCTCCTTCCGACGCTAGAGGAGTTCTGAGCTTCTAGGAAGGAATCAGTGATGTCTGCCTTTACGTCGAGTGTCTTGCACTCCCGTTCTTTCAGAAACACAACGAGTTTCGAATGGCAACATCGAAGGAACTGCTGAGCAATTACATGATCGCGCAGGTCTTCAAATTGCTTGGGAACCCTCGCCATTTCGATCAATGGTCGAAGTAATCCGAAAGCCTGGCGGCGAACTGCTTTCCCGTCTCGCCATCTTCTGCTCAAGCCTTTCGAAATTTTTCATGATAACCTTGAGCCGTGAATTTAAAACGCTGCAGATGCACCTTTTTGATCGTTTGGTAGTCTAAAGAATTTGAGGCTGACATCCTGCCGATCACGTTCAAGGCTTCTCCAGTTAGGCAGATGCTTACGGCCATAGCCCATTTATCTTGAGGCCAGTCCTGTCCCACTGCCACACGCTCAAACCGTCGCAAATAGGTATGCAGGTCATCCCGTCGCTTAAGGGCGGCAGCTTTTGAGGGTTGAGAAGCTGTACTTGTAGCGCTGACATACGGGCTCGATATCCGCTGTCGCATTGCTCCTCGCTCCTTCTTGGTGTCTGAGTTTTAATTCCAGGATTTGTTTTTCTCTTTCAGATGCTACTCGATTTCTCTCAGCGGCTAATCGATTTTCTGCCCTTTCAGCAGCGCGTTCAGTCCTTGGCTCTGCGCGTTCCTTGGCTATCCAGCCTCTCAAATCGGAGCCTGAGAAACCCAGCTGAGCTCAATATGGACCTTGAGCTAGATGCTCAAGGTCCATATTTGCTCAAACGTAGCGATGCGCGTGAACCTGTCATCGATCATCTGCCCTCTCTCTGACAGATAATTTTCTGAAATCTAATAAATTCTAGGAATCCTGGCAGGCTCGCCAAAATGTGTTAATGGGCCCAGATCTGTCCAGCAGCTCTCGGCGGGTAACAGATCAGGTTCACTGACACGCGCACGCGCTTCTTTTCTTGACAACGCATCACGGCCAACACACATGCATGCCATCTAGGCTTAATACCCAATGGGATATGTTCAAAAACGTCCTACTTCTGTATAGTCCCGTCGTCTACTCGACGCCGGTGCAGGAGAGTCCTACGGTGCTCAAAGTCCGATTGAGGAAAAACCGGCGGTCAAGTGTGACGCGGGCCCTGTTCTCGTCCAGGCGTCCGAGGACCCGGTACCGCGGCAGGCTACTCTCCGGCGTCTGTGTCCGGCGTCTGGTTCGCAGTCCGGATTACTGCGGTGGGCCACGCCCGGGTACTGCAACGACATCAGGGTGGCGGGCAGGCACAATGGAGCAGTCGAGCTGCCACCGGGAGTCGTTCGCAGGATGGCGAACTGCTATGCGACACCAGACCCCGGACCAAGTGCTCGGCAGGTGCTGGCGAGCTGGCCTTTTACGCCAGACCCAGGGCGATGACCTCAACCGCCAGCGTCGCTGAGAAACATTCATTCCGTTCTCTTGCCCAAACAAACTCTCGCGCACTGGTACGCACCGCACGCGGCCGCACTTCACTTCTTCTCCAGCAACCCGCGCACTCGCACACACGATCAACATCATCACAATAACAATGTCATCCAGATAAACTAAACACGTCTGCCACTTCAGTCAGGCGAGCACAGTGTCCATGATGCTTTGAAATGTCACGGGCGCTCTACATAAACCAAACGGCATCACCTTGAACTCGTAAAGGCCATCCGGTGTTATAAACGGGATCTTCTCTCGTTCTCGCTCATCCACTTCGATCTGCCAGTATCGATTTTTCGAAACAATCGAAGAAAAATAGCAGGCATGACGGAACCGATAGAGTGTGTCATCGATTCGGGGCAGTGGATACATATCTTTGTTTTTCACCTTGTTTAGTCGCCTGTAGTACACACAGAACAGAAGCGTCCCGTCTTTTTTCTTTACCAGCACAACAGGTGCGGCCCACGGACTGTTTGTAGGCTGGATGACATCATCATGCAGCATTTCCCGCACTTGATCCTGTATTGCTTCTCTTTCCTTCTGGGAAACTCGGTAAGGTGGTTGGCGAATCAGGTGAGAAGCGCCATCGTTTCGCGACGGGCGTCTGGCATACCCTGGATGTCGCTGAAAAACACCCGTGGTAAAGATACAAAAAATCGGGTAATTCGCTTGTCTGGGACAACTTAAGGTTTTTCTCGATGTCCAGTTGCAAGGGTTTTCCTTGTGCTGTTCGGGGAGAATATCCCTCTCCGGCCGCACAATAGTCTCGCGAGCGTCACTTATCTCTTCTATATTGGCTATAACTGCCCTTTTTGTAACGTGCTGCGGCTCATTCCTAAAGTTCGTCACGAAGATCTTGGCATGTCCTTCCTGAACTTCGGCTATTCCTCTCGCAAGACCTGTTCCCTTCGAAAGCAACATTTGCACATTTCCTTCCAGGAGGCCTTCGCCACATGCGGAGGTCTCGGCTCGAACAGGTAGAAATACCGTCAAGAGCGTTGGCAAGTTCATATGCTCGGCATCAACTTTGAGCGCAACCGAGGTGGCTCTACGAAATCTCGGCGATGGAGAACGTGCTCGCAGGGTCCACTTACTCTGCCCTACAACGATGCCTGCACTATAATCACGGAGAAAGTCCATTCCGAGAATAATATCCTTGAATCAGTTCCCTATGTCCAAAAATTAGCGGGGCACTTCTCACTGTGAATTTCGACGCAGGCGGTGCATTTTTCAACAGGCATTATGAGTTCGTATGAGTTCCTGCGGTTCGTATCGGAGGCCCATCCCACTGGGTGGTCACCTTGCGAAGTCGGCGACATACCTTTCCGCTGAATACCGAGTAATCGGGCCAGTGTCAACGAGTGCAGTGACCGCGTGGCCGTCGATTATAACGCTTACATCACTACAGACCTCGAAACCATTTTCGTTTCCGCGTGTGCCGTTATCCGTGGTGTCTGATGTTAACGTACGTGGAGGCTCTATTTCGGCCGAATTCGGCTCCAGGCGTCGCCGTACTCAGCTTACCCGACGGAGAAGAGGAGACAAGCTCTCACGGCAAGATCCGGGAGGAGGCGTGGAAGAGTGGCGTGGCGAATGCGAGCAGAAGACACTGTCATCGGTTTGCATCGGTGATGAAGAGGTTCGAAGATATTCACGGTCATCATTCGCATCGGGGATGAAGTGCGTCGAAGATACTCCTTGGTTAGCTTGGGGTTCACCGCAACGATGTAGTCGGTCTCTCAGGCTGAATCCTCGCAGGCCGAGATCTCGGTATTGGCAGCGGCAGTACATGTGGTCAGGTTCACCACAGTGGAAACCCAACGATTGGCTGTCCGCAGTTCTCCGGATGTCGGCTTTTCATCGTCTCCGCGGCTCCGAGTATCTCTCCTGCTGCGCCAGGAATTCCCGGCATCCAGGCCCAGAATCCTTAACCCGTTGATAATGGTGAGGTACGGGCGGAGGCCGATCGAGAACGGCAGCAGAACTTTCAGTCGGCTGTTGTTCTGCAGCAGCAACCACATGCCTGTAGATATGGCTTCCGGTGTGAGTGCCTGTCGCACTTCCTCACGAAAGGCCGTAGCGATGAATACTCGGTAAGGCTGCTCAGGAGCTGGGAAAAACCTCCTGAGCTCTTCGCGCTACATTCCGTGAATAATTTCGCGGATGTCAGTGAGGCCAGCACCACTAGGTCCAGACATGGCAAGGCTCGAGACGTTGGGGTAGGTTTCCAGATGCTGATAGTGGTTTGTTCGCGTGGCCAATGCGCGCTCATTGTTAATCGCTTTTGAAACAATACTGGGTACTGAAATCGGCGAATCGCGTATATGTCCAAAAAAACATCTCGTTTCGGACGCCCCGCATCAAGCCCGCACATTTTTTGTTCTCCGTAGCCTGTGGGTCCGCGCGAGCATTCAGGCGCAGCACGTCCTCTACAAAGCTTCTCACACTTTAGGGCAGGGTCCTGAATTCGAGCTTAGAGGAGATCTTCGGTGTGTTTGCGCCGGTGCTGGCTCGCAGACGTGCGCACCAATTCGTTTTTGCAGAGCTCCCAAGAGGTCAACGAGGTCTCGTGGTTCTCGAACCAGTACCGTGCCGTTGTCTCCAGAAAGAAGTAAATATTCGGAAGGCACTGATCGGGGGTCCACCCGTTGTGGCACGCAACTCGCTCGTAATGTTTAACCCAATCTTCAACATCATCCAGGCCATCGCCACTAAATGGGGTGACAGTCCTTGGGGTCACCGGCACGTAGATTGTCCGCGCAGCAGCCGCACTGTCGGTTTCCTATGATGGGAACAACATGGTGACGTGAGCACTGGCAGTCTTCCCCTCGGGCAAGAGTCCGAATTCTGGAGCTTGGCTTTGTTCACCTACACCTACAACGAACTCTGGCCAATCCCCCACAGTGGGTATGTGCCATTACAACGAGGGAGAAGAAGAAGAAGAGAGTAAGGGAAGTAGTTGATGAAGCCGGTTGTGTTCGTGAAGTGACTGTGTCAGTGGCTGTGTATGTGTGAGTCAATCCCATATGCGTATATTTACTGAGTGTCATTCATACCCCGTAACATTTTGTTTGCAGCAGTGGTGGGATACATATTCATAATATACATACATACGCTACATATCCGCGGCAGATATGTAGCACCTGCAACAGCTCACCGAGATCAGAACACGGCTAGATAGATGTGTGCTTGGAGAGTGAAGCATCCGAAAAATTTGTGTTCATGTTGAAGGCTTGGATAGCTGTTTTGGTTTTCTTCCTCGTGGTTACAGGGAAGGTCTCATGCGTTTACATATACTTCGCATTCAATTGATGCACCAATGAGAGACCCGGCTCTGAATGTGGGCAAGTACAAGCTGGTGCCTGAGCTACATGAGCTCGCGAAAACTAAAGGCGTCCAGGGAGTGACCAAGGACGATACCAAGGCTGCTGAGGACAGCATTTTTATGGGAGGGTGACAAGGGAGACCAGTCCGTGAAAGTAGAGAACGAGGATAAGGACTCCTCATTGAGCTAGGAGGGCGAAGCGGAGGACGACGTCAAGCCCAAGAAACCGATGTTCGAGCCGGACACAGTGTCCACTTTAACAGAGGTGGGCATTGAGGCTATGAGTATCATCTTCCTGCTGAACGTCTTCAGTACATCAGTCAACTTCGACCAGGTGGTCAACAACGCGCGCCGCCCGCTCACCAGCTTGTACGTTCCGTAGTGTGAGCAGTGCGCGAAGCTGGAGCCTGAGTACTGCCGCGCGGCCATCACTTTGAGGCGGCGGGACGTGCAGGTGCTGTTGAGCAAAGGAGGCACCACGGACAAACAGAGTCTAGCCAGCCGTTTTGGCATCAAAAAGTACTCTTAGCTCTGCCCGTATCTGACCAACCCGACCGAATATGAGAGCACTCTTTCGGCGGGGAAGACTGATTCGCTGTTGGCTCCACAAGCAGAAGCATTGCTCGAGCTGACCGCCGTGAACTTCAAGCTCACCGTCGGCAACGCCAAGATCATGATGGTCTACTCTTACGCCCCACATGTTCCCCTCTGCCGCCACATGTTCCGGAGTTCGAGCAGGCGGCGCGGCGCCCCAGGGAGTACGGCATCCCGCTGGGCAACATTTATGCCTGCGAGAAATCGCGCCCTGCGCGAACTGACTATACCCCGCTGCACTTCACTGAGAGGCCGTTGCAGTGGGGCGGCATTACCTCATACTGCCGTGCCCACCAGCTGGTCTTCAACGGACTACGACTGGATACTGTGCTTCCCCGGACTTCGTTTTTGACGGTAACATTTTGAACTTTTCCGAACTTTTCCGATTAATGTGCCCAGGTGGTCGAAATTACTCCGTTGCCCTCCACTACGACCCCCCTTTCTCTCTATCCACTTTCACTCCCACCTTCATCCCTTCCCTTACGGCGCGGTTCAGGTGTCCACAGAGCAAGTGTGACAGATACTGCGCCTTTCCCTTCCTATGAACCAACCAACCAACCGATTAATGTGTTGATGTGACCTCGCGCGCTATCGTCTGTTCCCTGTGTAGTTTGTGTTTTCGCGCACTCGTGTGGGTGTGTGTGTGGTTCGACATGTTCAGTGCATTTCCTGTCTCATTGTCCCCTCCCCCCCCCCCGGTAAAGTACCGCGCTAGCACGTGGAAGAGAGTACGGGAAGAAGAGGTCGATGAAGTCGGTGGTATTAGGGAAGTGACTGTCAGTGGCTGTGTCCATGTGCTCTGACCCCGTATATGTGCCTCCTGAGTGTCATTCCTACCCCGTAAGAATATATGAGAAATGTCTCTTTCTTAGTTACTTAAATTCTGTGCTTATCAAAATATTTCGCTAATTTGAGGTTTTGCAGACTTGTATTGAAGTTAAAGAAACTGATCTCTACGAGAAGAGTACAGAAGAAGATATTACCATTTGTTATTAAGGATCAAGTAGAACTTTCAAACTTTTTCTCATTTTCAACAATCGTTTTCTAAACCTTTCGGTTTGTAATGTACACAAGAATGCAGTTTATTCGCCAAGACTTTAAGGATGTCCGGCGAGTAGTTTAAAAAATTAAAAAATTGTTATTTTTGGCCAAACTTGGGTTCATGTTTCCGTAGTTGCGACTCTGGTCTATAGTATTGAGGACAATAGAGCGTGCCTTCTTGGTAGCTTTATGTTGCTGTGTATAATGCTTAGCTTTTGCATTCATTACACTCTCAGAAGTTATGAGCAATCTTCTTCCTCTGCATGCTACTTATTAAAGCAGATCAAATGAAATTTATAAACTACACTAGCTGTTGCTTCACTTTGATGATAGCTGTAATCTAGACGACCACAAGCGGCCATTTTAATAGGTGTCTACGTCAAAAATATTTTATGCAAACGGCAACACTAGTCTTTTCTATATAGAATGGTGTTCCGCGCATTGCATGTAAGCATTTGACCTGAAAGGCTGAGCAACCACAAACTTAAACCTGATCCTTAACTAATGTTATGCACGGCAGCTGAGCAGTAATTGTAGTGCTAATATATTCAGGATTGCCTTTATTGAAGGTACTGATGTCACAGTGGGCACGCTTCCTTAAAAAAACTTGTCCATTTGATCAAAAGAGTAAATTTATTTCAGCATTGTTTGCCCTAAAGCTATGTCGTTGCCATCCACTGTTTACTGGTTTTGCCGTCCTTCTCTAGATTAGGCAGAATGCGTACAGGAACACCCGCAGGAATTAAAAGTGCTCAGCAAAAGCAATCCGTTCAGGGAAGAAAAGTTCTGCTTCAACGCGCTAACAAATACATTGACAAAGTTTACCAGTTGATCTTAATAAATATGTCCGGAAGTGCAAAGAGTGCAAAGGTTTATGCATTTCTCTCGTAGCAAAACATTTGCTCTGGAGATAGATGAAAGAAAATTGCCTAGAAACAAATGCCCCTTTTGCCAGTTTACGTAGTGTGTCACCCTTACCCCGCTCAATGTAGTTGTTGTTGTTGTTCTCCTCTAATTTGATGGCACATACCCACACAGGGGGATCGTGCCATCAAATGTAGTAAAATGGATTCGGTTCTTTGCCGGTTAACTTCCTCTTTCTAATTTGCCTCCTTCGCATCCTCTACCCACATGGTCAACGTCGTTTTTAATGTCTTCGACTGCTCCTCTGAAGTTGCTACTGCCGAAGTGTGCTCTTAAAACTTTGTATTAGCGGCAGCTAAAAAAACAAAAATGCAGAACATTTTACTAAAATTTTTATATTGTGTGAGGGCCCAGTAGCATAGGTTTAGCTCTTCTCTTACCTAGGATTGCGTATTTGATAAAAACGAGAGATATTTTTTTAGCATTTTATTGTCTGCTTTCATTGATTTTTTTCGTCACTTTAGAGCCATTCTGTGGGACATTGGACGCTAGCATTGGAAGCGATCTGGCTTTGTCGAGTAAAAACACAGTTCAATAGACACTGTCAAAGGCAAGTGTCCAGTCATGATCAAGTATTGTAATTCCTGTCATTTCCATCACCTTATCACCGCTATGTTTGGCTACCGTTAAAGTTCTGTAATTACGCTAATTATACCTTGAATTCTTGTCAACACAAAGTTCTAGGAAATACTGGTGGGAAATGAATCAAATAGTATAGTTCGCTAGGACATCTCACTTCAAGGCTATAAATGTAGATGAAGAAAGGTTTGGGAGCTAAAAAATAAAATTTGTTCTGAGTAGCTCAACCTTCTTCACTAAAGGTTGTCTCTTGTATTGGAGGATGTTTATTTTAAAAATATCTATATGCGAAACATGTCACATACGGGTATGGCTTTCACTATTTATACGTTTAAATGCCGCCTTCTTAGAAATCTCTGAAATGTCAAATGTTATCGCGAAAGCATATACATAGGTCGAAATAAAAACAGCTCTGCCTGGTGCGCGTTCAGCTGAAGCAAGGAATGAATCCAACCGTCGTGTTTTTTCTGATGGCCACCATCTTTTTATTGACAACGTAAGCTCTATCACTGCGACTTAATTTTATATTTCAATTTTTTTCATAAGGCTAGTTTTGATGGGGACACGACTTCCTACAGTTGACTGGCCTATACCCGGGCTGTTGAAGCGCTCATGATTCTTGCTTTCTTGAGCTCAATCCGGTCATGTCTCATGGGTTTTCCAAAATATACACAACTTACCGCTCGACGAGCTGGTTTCTTTTTCATGTGCGAACTTCAAAGTTGAGTACCATCGCAAAGCTCTTTCTCTGCTCATTTAAGCTTAGCACCTTTTATTTTTTCAAGCATAATTCAAAGCTTAACTTTCCGTTTTGTTTTTGCAATGTCCGTGGCAGCAGATTAATATTTTATATTTCCGAATCTCAATATGCAAAGTTGGATCATTACTAAAAACTGAATATCTCTTATCTGCTAGCATTACAAATTCGCAGTAGCCTGAAGGCTTTTGGTGATCGTTTTGACTACCGTGCGCCCTGCCACAAACCATATATGGCTTGAATGCATAAAATAATGTCGCAATCTTCAGGACAGCCGAATTAGACAGGAGACCACATAACAATTAAGTGTTGTCTTGCAGATGTACGACATGGGATCAATCTTTCGAAGACCACCAGAAATGTCTTGCATATGTGAGTACATGGCAAACGTTTGTTTTGTATTTATTGCGGTAATAAGCGTTATCAACAAGTCCTTAAATGTCAAATATAATGATTCGTTAAAGTGGAGCATGTAACGTACTGATACATTAGGGTGAATAAGATAAAATACATTTAAAATATATTCGCAGCAGCAAAAAAGTGAACCAGTACCATTCAAGGAACCGAGAAATTTTACTAGCACCAGCTATTAGAAACTTTGACATCAGCTGGGTGAGGTCGTAATTTGAGAAGCCTTGTCAAGCGTTTGACGGAAACCTGTCTGGCGAGGCGGAAGCGTAGTAGAAAAACAAACCCTCGCCAAAATAAAAAGAAAAATAATAAACATTTCTGTTTCGGGCCGCGTACGGCTGCCTTGTTCACAATTAAAGTAGATGGACACAATAAACATCTTATGCACAACCTAGGTGGCGTAATGACCGTGCGTAAGTCCCGGGCAGATTACCTCCCGTCCGGTTGAAAACATGAGCGTCGTTTGAATGTGTAGTGACTCAAGTAGTCGTTATTACAGATTCCTCTCCGTCGAGATGACTGAGGCGTTGTCACAATCGATGCTGTGCTTCGCAGTGTCGCAGTGTTCATCCAAGCAATGCAGTAATGCCGGCCTGTTGGTTTTCCATCACAGATAAGCGCGCTAAACTTTGTCCCAAAATGATTCACTAAACCAAGACAAGACTGGTACATGCACGAACTTTGAACTGTTTATTACATGTACCTATCTCCTTATATACACACATACAAAGAAACCATGTACAAGCACATGTCAGATACAAGTTTATAAGTGCAATTCATCAAACCGTAACCCGTGGATAACCGTTTTCCATCACGCTGCCTGTTAACAACTCGATCTCTCTGCGCGTCAACGCTATCGACGGATCGATTACGCATTCCGTAAAACCGGCCAGTGCCATTTCATATGCTTCAAAGATTATTTTTTCGCGCCGGTCTGTAAAGTGCTATGCAGTATACTACGCAGTAAGGACGCAGTATACTGTACTAATGAGCGCCTTCAATGCCAAGGTAGGGAAACAGCAGGCAGGAGACCATGCAGTAGGTGACTATGGCATTGGTTCTAGGAATAGTAGGGGGCAGTTACTAGTTTGAAGAGCGCAATAACTTAGGAATCATAAATACCTTCTTCAGCAAACGAAAGAACCGGAAATGGACATCGAAAAGTCCTAACGGGAGACTAAAAATGAAATTGACTTCATAATGTGTTCAACCCCCGCCATTATGCAAGATGTAGAGGTAATTTGGAAAGTGCGATGCAGTGACCACAGAATGGTGAGGTCCCGAATTAGCCTAAATTTGAAGAAGGAACGCTACAGATTAGTAATAAAGAAACCCATCAACGAATTAGCGGTGAGGGGGAGGCCAGAAGAATTCAGGATCTCGCTACAGAATAGAGATTCAGCTCTAACCGACGATGGCGACTTTACCCTAGAAGCATTCAACAATAATTTCAGAGATATCATTACTGAGTGCGCGGTAGAAGTATGCGGTAGGATAGTTAGAGAGAATACCGGTAAGCTGTCTAAGGAGACGAAATATTTGATTAAGAAACGCCAGAGTATGAAAGCTTTCAATCCAACAGACCAGATCGAATTGGCCGAGATACCAAAGCTAATCAATAAGCGCCAGGTGGCCGATATAAGGAAGTATAACATGAATAAAATTGAGCATGCTGTAAAGAACGGGGGAGGCCTTAAAACGGTAAAGAAGAAATTGGGCGTATGCAAAAACCAGATGTATGAGATAAGGGACAAGGTAGGCAACGTCATCACGAATATGGAAAAGATAGTCAAAGTAACCGAGGAGTTCTAGACAGACCTCTACAGTAGCCAAAGTTGTCAGGACCGTAATGAGATTGGCGGTAGGGAAAAACAGTCAGACGTTCCGCCAGTGACGAAAGACGAGGTAAAGAAGGCATTAGAAACTATGAAAAGGGGGAAATCAGCTGGGGAGGAGTCGATCAGAGCATAGTGTTTTGATATGATGTCAAGGCCGAGGATAAGGTCATGGGCATAAGGGTTCAAAACAGTGAACTGCACCGGAAGGTCATGACCAGCAACACTGATGCGAGCTGCGCAGAGTCCGTCAACACCAACCGTTCCACCGTCAGCGACAGGCACCCGAGACAGAGCCGGCGTGAGAACTTTACGTAAACGGCGACGAAGGTTTGAACTCATGACAGAGATACGTGGTCCAGTGTCTACAAGCGCACACACGCGGACACCATCCACGCAAAAGTTTAGTTGGTTCAAGCGGGAGGTCTGTAGATGATTTGGGGGCCTGGCCGTTGGTGAAGCGTCACCTCCGGGAGCTGCATCAACTAGTTTTCTAAATCATATTGGCCGTATGAGGTTGCCGCCAAGAATCAAGGGGTCAGAGGGGATCGAATACGACGGGCTCGTGGTGATGGAGAGCGGTACCAACGACGTAGTCCGGAGCTTGCGAAATCATTGGGAGAATCTAATTGGTCAGGTTGTGGTCGGGTGGAAACCTACGCTGCTTATCTGCATGGTCATCATAATAAACTCGGAAACCGAGAAGTCGGAAACCATCTATTGGGGCAAGACTGGGAAATGTGGCCGATACAGCAACACTTCAAATATGTGGGGTGATCATCAGGCGTCCGGCATTCTTCATGATTTCTGTAGCGACGAAAGTACGGGGGTTGGGGACGGAAACATTCGTGATTGGTGGCTGGATACGAGGTTTTCTGATGGCACAGAAAGCAGGCATGAGGTCCAAGTTGGCAAGTTGCTCTCGCACGACGGCCTGATTAAGGGAGATATCAGACGAGGGCTCAGGTGGGTTCAGGTTGTGCAGGTGTGCAGGCCTCCATTTCGTGGCAAACGATCCGGATGACTGTGTCCGTGATGTTAAGAGGCGAAAAGGAAGGTACGATAGATGATTGCTGCTGTATAACACACAAAGTTGTGGTGGCCGTGTTCGGAAGTCGTTGAAACTGGGAAAATGCGCCGGCTCTTTACTTGCTCGAAGAGACGGCACTCCTAAGCGCATCCACGGTATCACAGCCTTTGCAGAAGAGCAAATGGAAAGCATCAACCGCAATCGCTCTTAATATGTGGCCCACGTTTTGAAATTCCGACATAGCGGTGTAAATCTCGTGACATAAGGGAGCACGCCTTGAATGTTGACGACGTATCTTTCACTGATGGACTGCGCACGCGACTCAAGGTGTGTTTTGGCGGGGAGCTTAAAAGATGTGGTGGTCAAAAGAGAACGCGAAGCTTTTCTTTGAAGATGTCCTAACTTAATAATTCGTCTTCATGGGTGTCGTACCATTGTTGCGCTGTCGCAGACAAATAGGAAATTACGTTTGCCAGCGTTACGCTGGGTTCCCACCTATTATGGGTGCGGACAAGTTCATACATCGATAGCCATTTGTCAACATTATTCCTTCAGGCACCCCAAAAGATGTCGGGATCACGGATATGATCCAAGACCATGAATGTAAGGGCAGTGGGGCTTCCCGAGTCGCTGGGTTGAGTCACGGTGGCATTGCCGGTGTAGCATCCGCTGCGAAGCTCCGTGGTACAATACGCCGGGAAGCAGAGGATGGGAAAGTCCTCACCTCTACCAGGATGTTACGTGGCAGGGGCCGTTCACACCAGGTAAACACTGGTACACTCACACAGAATTGGGCACAAGCGCAAGGGGTATCGGATGTCATAACACAACGTTGAGCATGCGCCAAGCACACACACACTTCGCCAGTCTCATCTTCGATCAGTCGACCCGTACACACACACACACACACACACACACACACACACACACACACACACACACACACACACACACACACACACACACACACACACACACACACACACACACACACACACACACACACACACACACACACACACACACACACACACACACACACACACACACACACACACACACACACACACACACACACACACACACACACACACACACACACACACACACACACACACACACACACACACACACACACACACACACACACACACACACACACACACACACACACACACACACACACACACACACACACACACACACACACACACACACACACACACACACACACACACACACACACACACACACACACACACACACACACACACACACACACACACACACACACACACACACACACACACACACATATATAGGCGCAAAGATGAACATTTCATATTACAACGTCTATTACATCAATGTTTCTGCCATACGCTGACATTTGCCACGACTGAGTATGGGGATATTGGGGATATTGAACGCACTTTCAAACAGCAGCGAGAAACAGAAATAATGATGTTTTAAAAAAGCAGCACAAGGGAGAATAGAGAACATTAAAAGAAACGGAGCATGCGGTGGAGAACGGTTCAGGGTTACGAGAGTGGATGAAGACCGAACCAAGAATAAAACGAGACGGACTGACGATAGAAGCGGCATATGAAATCAAGCACTCAGTTTGGCATGACCTCAGGTAGTACAGTCAGGTAGCTATGTGACTGGCGTGTAAAAAAAACAACTGATAGGTAACAATACCTTTATTGTGATCGTTCTCACCACATAGAGATCAATTCTTTTGTGTAGTTTGACGGAATGGTTTTGTTTAATTTAAGGGATCGTTGTAAGGCAAGTACACGGAAAAGCTACGAACCGTCTGACACCAGGTAAAGCACAATGGATATTAGAGCGTTTATTCTACTGCTTTCATTTACACGTTTCGCGTTATTCGGCGTTGCTCCTTGACCTAGTACATCGCACGTTTCACAAATGGCGCCACGGACTTGTTCGCTGCATGTTGTTTTATCTTGCGCGCTGCAGCAAGCATCGCCATTTTCATTTATTTCGCGCTGTGAAGCAAATAACGTCGTCTTCATCGTAGTGTTCAGGCTCGAGAGCACTACGCTGTCACTGCAGGCGATCTAGCCTCCTGGACAACTTAAAAACACTCATGCGCAGGGTAGAAACACTATCGTGCCCATCAAGTTCCACACTTACAATGCTTTCTACACTTCCTCGCTGTCGATTCAAGATCGTCGTCTTCAAGAAGCTCAATCTGCACCGCGTAATCATTAAAGCTAGGAAAACACAGCGTATACATAAGCCAACTCTCTAAATAGCTTAAGAAAGAGATCGCAGCTATGCCTTGCAGATTGCCAAAACCACTGAGCCAGTTTAGCTAGACTGGCTCGCTGCGGAGAAGAATGCTAACACGAAAGCGAATCAAGATCAAAACAGCCGCAAAGACTGCGGCTGTGGCCGTTAGCTAACTATTGTGAGATCCCAATGGCGACATGAGGCTTATTTCCTTGTACTTTCTATTGCATGCTAATCAAGTCCAGAAAATTTACTATCCTTTCCTCATTGTTAAAAGCTGATGATTCGATAGCACTCTTCGATATTTTATTAATTTTGTCTTCCTGAAGTTTAACTCTCTCTTTTCTGTATAGTGTCGACTTAGAAGTCCAGTACTCTGTCGGAATGGATGTATCTGTATGCCAAGACCGGACCTCAACGACGGCATGCATGGAGTGTGCTTCATACCGACAGTGCCTCTTCCACCACACTATTTAAATTTGTCTTGTACCTATAGAAGCGGAACTTATTTGCAAATGCTACATTCTCAAGAAAAGGATGTCTATTATAAATAAAATCATTATTTGAATTACTAGTCGGTTTCAATGTATATCATTTTTTTTCAGTCCTATGGCATTTTATCATCTTCTTGGTATCTTTTCGTTTTTTATGAAGACTGCCTGAACATCTAGGATGTAGAAAACAATTTTTATGTATATACGAATTAGGAACATTTTAAATTGTTCATCTTGTGCAAACTAATTCCATCTGTCAAGGTGGAGCATAAAACTTCGCGTGTCCATAAAAACTTATTTTAATGACCATATTGAATTCTAGCAATCTGGCGTATCATCCCACTGTCTTTTCGTGTGTTTATTGATTAACTGGGTTTCTTCTCTAGAGAGTATTCACCATTACCTGCTTTTTCCGAGTTCACACTGATATATGATAACAGCGAATTTAGAACAAAACACTTTCCTAGAAGGGAGACATCACCAGTGCTTTGTCACACTGTCTGTAAATCTCAGCTTTTTATTATGTATTTTCGCCCATTCTTCCAAACAACTGCTTTGCTACAGTCAAGCTAATACTCTGGAAGACCTTTTAATAGATCTTCGTTCTGCATGGTCTGCTTCACCATAATCTTGGCTATAGTTTCCTCGGCGCTAGTTCAATGAAAAATGTCGATGCGTGCTATTAAATTAAAACGTCTCGTTTATTTTGACATCAATGTTTATACTGCAAAAGCGCTACTGCACAGGCAAACGTATAATAGGGACATGCGTTTCAACGGGGACCTTTTTACACTCTCAGAGAAAAAATCCGTGAAAACATATTCAGTTCCGCGAATGTCTTGTGAGTACCGATCGCCATCCGTGTTTAACTATCACTCTCGCGCTGCTATGCATTGCATGTTGTCATCCGGATAATTTTTCGTTAGTCCATTGGTGTCTCAATTCTTTCTTGAAAATGCACACCGCGGCACTAATGGTTTTATAGTTGTGCAGCACTCAAGTTCGTGTCGCTATTTTCCCTGAAACCTGACTTTGAGTCCTTAGGCTTGAACAACAATTCGCACGAGAATAGGACATATTGGCACATATTCTTCACATCTTACCTTATTGGCTGACACGGCAACAGTATTTTCGTCGCTTCTGGAGATGCTTGGTCGACGGGTGGAGAGGTTCCGCGAAATCACAGCCAGGACTTTCTTAAGACATATTTCTCGTTTACGACATCCACTATCCAGTAGACCGCTGGCATTTAGGTATCCAGTGCTTGCTACCAGCGCATACTCTCACTCGTATTTGCTTTCCAGCTGGGTTCGCTACATTGTTTATGCTAGTTGCTAGAGACATGCTAATAAGCTCATTCGTAAGCCTCCGTAGATTGTAACACTTTCGGACCACACAGTTAAAAGTGATGCAATGACTGAGTGCATGTGACCTCACAAACGGACTTTAGTAGATGCACATGCAGCCTTTTCTGCACTAGAGCACTGCGCAGGCCAGGGCCGGTCCGAATTTATGGGCGCGATCCGGCCTGCGAGTTGAGTGGCGCTGATAATTTTTTTTTGTAGGGCCCGCATCCAACTC
This sequence comes from Amblyomma maculatum, assembly GCF_055883805.1. NCBI lineage: Eukaryota > Metazoa > Arthropoda > Arachnida > Ixodida > Ixodidae > Amblyomma > Amblyomma maculatum. Next base: position 124,600,659 of record NC_139346.1, read on the forward strand.
CTACTTAACGTAGCCGGCCTGGGCTGGGTGCGGGCCTGAAGTGGCACGAGTGCCCCTATCGGGCATTGTTTTTTACGGCTACGTTTAGAAATCAAGAGCTCCATGCGCTAAAATTGTTACGCTGATTTATGAATAAAGCCTGACAGCATTGGTATTGACGCCAAATGAAAGGGAATACATTTGAAGGGTAGACTGGATGAATTACGAGAGCGTCCCCTTTGAAACGGGATGGTGGCTGCCTACATTCTCGAGTTTTTGTTTTTTTTCATATTTTGAAGATTATAAATTCGTCCACTATAGTGTCGTTGAATTATTAAGCTTTTGCATCTACCCTCCTATCATAATGCTTTTCAGCTAACAAATATCAAAACGTGTTTTTTTTTACATTGCGCCACCTATTAATTCACCCGACCTTAGCGTCTGTAAACGCCACCACAGGTAAACATCTCGTAGAGTGACTGAGCCTGCATCTCACATCCGCATGAATGTGAGACAATTTCAAATTTTCAAAATGTGCGTTCACAGCTCGTTAGCTACGTTATTCTTAGTCATCTGTTGGCCTTGTATCTTCTGAAAAAGCAAGGGCTCAGTTTTAGGACCTTAGTTATTTCTCTTTACATCAATGACCTTCAGTGTAACATTACATAGAAAATCTGCATGTATGCTGGCGATTGCATACTGTATGACATTATTAACACTTCAGGTAATCACTCTACTTAGTAGAATCTTTTTCTAACTTTTCCACGTGGTGTGAAATTTGGAAGATATATATTAACCTTTCCACCACAGTCGTAATAATATTTTCTAATTGCTCCTCCCCTTCCCTTTTTCTTTACTGTTATAACGACGCACGCCTTCAAAGGGTGGCTGAATATAATTACTTTGGAGTTATTGTACAGAAAGCTAATCATGGTCCATGCATATTGATTTCATTTCTAAATAAGCCGACAGAAATTTAGAATATCTTAGGCGAACATTAACTCATTGCTCCAAAAGAAACCAAGTTACTAATGTACAAATCATAAATCCGCCCTCTCCTTGACTACGCTTCATTTGTATGGCACAAAATAACCTATATTAATACCGTGGAAGCCATCCAAAACAAATCCGTTCTTTTCATAGCTCATAAAAATTCGCCGCGACGTTTCACCTACTTCTGTCCTTGGATCATTACAAATAGCCACACTCGCCACCCGCAGACATTTCGAGTCAGTAAAATTTATGTACTCCATCGTTCACTGGCGTTATCGTCTCTCAAGCGACTGCTACATCACGTGCATCAAACCAGCGCTAACAAGGAGTAATCACGAACTTAATCTCGCACCTTTGCTCCCTCAAAACCTATAAAAACAGTTGTCTGCTCGCACCATTTAGCACTGGAATTCATCCCCTGGCTCAGTTCATTTATTAAGAGTAAATAAATGTATGCTTGGTGTTCACAGTTCTTAGCTGTTTTTGCATTATCTAACATGATTTCGTTTTATGTGCTTAACACGTGATGCTCTGCCTTGTATTTTGCCTACTTTCGTTTTATTTATGTACCACTCCAGCAATAGCTCCCTCTTAAGGCTGCGGTATATATAAATAAATAAATATATTGCATTCGAATATATGTTTCATTATTTCTACAGACTTAAACCCAAACAATACATGTGTCTAAAATGAACATAATGAATGGCACTCTGATTTCTCTATGCAAATTCGGACGCGCAAGCCAAGCAGAGTTCAACCACGACAGCGAAAATTTAAGAAAAAAGCGCGAACATAAGCAGCAGCCACTACTATAACGAAGGTTTTATGAAACGCTCTAAAGTGATCATATTCACAAGTTAACCTCCAAATGTGAACAAAATGCTAAACAAAAGATACGACATTCTGGCTTGATGCTTGAGTACGGTGGTAACGGTGGCATGAGCCTCTGAAAGGGGCCTGCCATGCGGGAAGAACTCGAGGCTAGCTACTGCCAAAAACGGTCACGAACTGGAATTGTTGTGCTTCGTACAGCAAGGGTACTGGCATAGAAGCAGACATTTATGAAGAGAACAGAGACTGGCTGAAATCCTTCATGCGACGACGAATTATTTAAAAAGAAAGACTCCTAGGTTGCTCGGCGGAAGCGGCAGCATTATTCACGGCAAAAAGGAAATTTACTAAAATTTACTTATATATGCCTCATATTATGACGAAAAAAAACAGATTGCATCAGGGAAAGCAGCTTTATTTTTGAAGGCGTGTTCAGTAGGATGAGAAGTCGTGCTATGACATATCGTCATGATTAGGCGTGTGTTCCATCATTCTGAATATTGAGCGATTGCATGTAAATACTTTGGTGTCTTGTTTTTTGCATATTATCCTGATGGCATTTCATGAGATGTACTTACCTTTGGATGACAGCAATATCAGCAAGCGGTTTGGCTGCAACACGCGGATTGTTGACATCACTGTGGTGTTGTCGCAACTTTTTACACCAGTAGCCAGTTCAACAACGTCCACAACCTCACAATCAGCAGGGTGAATTGTATACAAGACGCCCAATAACCTCTCCTTTTTGTTTTGTTTGACATTTATGTTTAGGTGCCCAACCTTTCAAGTGTCTTCATGTGCGATGTCCAATAGTAAGATCCAAATATGCGAAATAAACTTTGGTGGATATACGTTATTTGGAATCCTTTTTTTTTTATCTCGTGCCATTGAGATTCCATTGGCAGCGGATGTGTTAGGACATCGGCAATTTGAGATTAAGTGAACTGCTGCCGCAAGAATAGAATAGGTCGCTACATATGTTGCCTTGATCACTGTCGTTTTCCTCCGGCGTTTAGTAGAGATTTGGGACAGCACATGAAGGAGAAGACATGTTAAGAAGGGGATTCAGCTTGATATAGAGGAGAAGAGTGACGGGAGAGGTAAACGCGCAAGTTTGTGGATAAATTTGTAGAAGCATCTGGCGTGTGCAATCGAGAGATGGCGTGTTCAACTCGCGCTTTGGGTCAAAAGACAAGCGCGCTGAACGCAAGCTTTCCGGAATGCCCACAAACGTTGCAATGAGGCAGTGTCGACTCCTGCTACAGTTTTGACTACCTTACATAACCTACAGATAGGTCCCGCCTTCAAGAACTTGATATTGGTTCAGCGACTGGAGAAAGGTTTCTCAGTTCTGTGATCAAATTGTATCTTATTTCACAGCAAAATGGCATTCTCTCTACCGTTTTGGTTAAACCATTTGCTTTGTTTCTCTCTCTTCAGTTCAAAAGACGATTGTGGCTTTCTAGTTTGGAGAGCTACAAAGAAGTGTTAAAAGAAGGTAAACAAAAAGAAAATCGTAAGAGTAAAGGGTAGAACTATCATTGAGCCACTTACGTGGCTCTGTGACGGTGCATAAGCGTCAGAAAACGGATTTAGGAGAACAGAGAGAACCATGATAGGATAAACTTCCTGCAGAAACATGTTCCCAAAATATTTTGACCAGATAGACAATATGACTGTCACTGATGGAACCGTTATTAGTTACATCAGACATGTTAGCTGAAAAAATATTCGAATTCTTGTCACATACGCAACATGTATTTAAAATGAACTGCACACGTTTGATGTACCAGTGCTGACAAAAGAAAACAGAGCATGCTATTTGCTTCTAAAAATTTTCACCTGTTGCATAATTGAAACTAGGAGTCATGATGAGTGAAGACTGGTATTTCACACCGGTCCGCATTTACTTCGGCAAGTAATCTATTCTTATCTCCAGTACACACGGCGTGATTGGAATTTGAACGGCTAAGCATGCTCTTTTTATTTTATGTTATGTCCGCATCTGTACCGCTCTTGATGTACCAGGATATTTGTCACCTTAAAAGCGTAATAAATTATGAAAAAAAAGTAGGTAAGCAAGATCTAAATAATAACGTGTAATAAATATTAGAAATCCTCATTTTTTTCATTTCTCTAATCTTCGAAGACGTTGAAAACGAAATAATGTTTATTATTTATGTTGACACTGAATCGACAGTATTCCTTTTAGCATGTATTGATTGCTAAATTTGAAGTTTTCTGTTTATGCTGCGTATGTGTGAATTAAGTGGATGGTTATTGTAATTAAAAAGATATTTCAAAAATGTCGGCTCTGACCTGTAATAGCTCATAAAATGAAAATGGCGAATGCAATATATTTGTGCATTGTTGTTACCACTCCTCTGTTACTTGTATTCATTGATATCAAGTATAGTTCATACCGGTTCTCTGGTGTAGAGCTGCGCGGGCTGTTTTTTTTTTTTCTGCTCTCAAGCAGAGACCACTCATCCGCACTAAATTCATGCAATTTAAACCCAGTCAACAAACCGTCCGACCGACCAACAGACCGCCTTACTAACCGTTTCACTGAATCACTTATGGAGGCTGCAACAAGAATGGCCAAGGTTCTATTTTTACAGTGCTCACTTTCAAAGTTAGAAAAGTCTCTGTAAGGCAAAACATCTGCCTGAACAAATATCAGAGCAAAAACTAAGTTCCATGTAGCAAGACACGGAAAGATTGCATATGTAATGGTATGAAAAAAAAAATTGGTTGGGCTTTGTTGAGCTTAAGCCTGGATATCTCGAAGCGAAAGCATCGATGACGCTTTTGGCACTGGCGGTTAGCAGCATCTTTTGACCATCTTGTGCTCGTTGTTTAGCGAGACGCTGCTCTCGTTGTTGAGGTGTTCCAGTAGCTCGTTTAGCTCTGGTCTTTTCATTCTACCTTCAAAACTGCTCAGCAATTCCCAAACTTTCACTATCTTGGATATACTCTCAACTGACATGGCCGAACGTCGCTGTTCAGCTTCATTTTCACGCGTTTATCGAGGCGTGCCTCTCGTATTTACGGCGTTTCAGACTCGGCTTTGCTGCGTCGTTTTATTACAAGACGTTTTTCTCGTTATTCGGGTGTCTCGGACGCTCACTGTGCATTCAGCCTTTCATTTTTTAATAATGTTGTTTATTGCCTCAGGGCACAGTAGAATATCTTAAAAAATTAAAGAGGTAATAAATGAAAAAAAAAAGGTTGGCTGTTCAAATAAAGTTCAAGAAAGAGAGCGATGATAAGGGCCTTGTGTCCAAGTAATGTACGAAGTTGAATTGTTCGGCGAAAGGCCCACTGCCGTCAAGTGCCGAATTCTCGTCGCCTTCAGTGCCGGGCAAGCCCACAACAAGTGGTGAATATCTGCCGCATGAATTAGTTACCTGCAGGCAGGACATCCTGCACGTTGATAAAAATATCGATATTGAGGCCATGTTCGTGTTACAGCTGGTGTGAGGGCAACCCCGACGCGGATCTTCCGTAGCGCAACCTCCTCTGCGCGGGTAAGACCGCTTGGGAGGGCTACCGCACACGGTGGGAGAAGAGCACGTGTTCGGCACCGGAGGTGCTTCTTTCTTATGAGAAGCAGAGTGAAATCATCCATAGTGATGTAGCGTGTCTGATGAAGGTAGAGTCGCCTATCGGGTTGCACTCAGAGGTTTGCGAACTGAGTAGGTCACGTGGGACCCACTCAATTCGAATGGTTTGCGAGATGTGAGCGGCCAGACGATGCATATTCTGGCAGATTTGTGTGCTGCGACTGATGCGTCGGAGCAGACGTATTGCTTGTAGAGCGTCGGTGTGGATGACAATTTCGGCTCTTGGTAGTAAGGTTGTGACGGATAGAGAGCGAAGCGCGTTCTGGACGGCAACCAGCTCAGCACAGAAAGAAGAAGGAGGTTCTGCAAATTGATATGTGGATGTGCTATTAAGCGCCGGCTTACAAGGACAATCAAATGCAGTTGTTGTTTCACATCCGTCAGTGCTGGCAGCCAGCCTTTCATTTCATCGCCCCTTTTCTGCCAAATCCCGTGCTAGCACTTCTGTGCCGGTAGTATCACTCTCTTCTCCTTCCATGTTGAATTCGCACGCCTATTCTCTGGTAATCGGTTATATAGCCCGCCTCCCTCCGCGTTAAACACGCGCTTGCGGCGAACGTCAAACGATGACGCATAGTGTTCGGCAGCGGCCACCTGCGCCGCACGTGACGTCACGTTCAGCAGCGGCGAAAGGTAATCCGCCGCCTGCAGGCGCTCCTCAATGCTCGCATCACAACCCTGGGTAATCTAGAGATTTATGTCATCCGCATAAATACTGAAATTTAGCCCCTTTATGCCCCCCAGAGCTTCTAGTAGGCCCATCATCGCCGCGTGAAAAGGAACGGGAAGAGAACCGATCCCTGCGGCGTCCCCCTGCTCCCTAACTTCACTGTGGGGGACTGAATGTCTTGAAACTTCATGCACGCAGTTCTGTTCGACAAAACTTCCTTGTTGTACTCGTTTGTTCGTGCACCTACTCTGATTTCTTGGAGACCGTGGAGGATCGCTTCGTGTTAAATTTATCAAAATCCTTTGTCAAGTGCCGGCCGAGAATCACTTTGGCGCTCTAGAACGCGAGACAATTATGTCGTGCTTGAGTCGGAGCATCACGTCCTGCTTGCTCAAACCCGGTCAAAAGCCGATCATCTCATGCGGTCACAGCTCGCTTTTCCCCATAAAGCGCGTCAGTCGCGTCTGGACTACATGCTCCATGAATTTCTCCATGCATGAGGTTAGAGAAATAGAGATTTTCTAATTTCGGGTGTTTGCCCGGCTTTGGGATTAGAATTACGTTTGCCAACTTCTACTGCCGAGGCAGGTACTTTTAGTCCAAATATCTTGCATATACTGAGTAAGAGCGCTGATGGAGTCATCATCCGGGTTTCTTAAAATTTTGTTAGTTATCCCGTCAGGGTCCGGGGCCGATCTCGTTTTTAGCCCCAATATTTCTGCCCTGACCTTCGCCTCCGTGATAAGTGAGTCCAGCTCCTCATTGGGAGCTCCATCATAATATGAGCACCACCAACATACATGTTGATTACTGCATCTGCATAAATTCCGCGTCTATATTTATTTTATTTATTTATTTATTTGTACCCTCAGGGCTTACAAGGAGCGTTATGGAGGGGAGGGGCTTTTGCACATCATTATATGCAATAGTCAGGCTGATGATGATGATGATTATGATTTATAATAAATACAAAGAAGGTGAAGAACATAATTGCGTCGCCAAAACAGAGACAAATGAGTAATATGGCAACTGAACAAAATAGATAAACAAAAACAGATAGCTTACGGTACGCGAAAGAAAAGGAAGTAAGGAACAAAACCTAACAAAAAAAAAACAGTTTTATACAGGAATAATCTCACTTTCTGAAATATTTGTTAGTGCTTTGCGAAAATGATCGATGTCGGTGACAGCAACTAAAGACGCAGGCAGATGGTTCCACTCGTGACAGGTCCTTGGCAGGAATGAATATGAGGAGGTGACTGTGCGCTGCGAAGGTACATGCACTTTTAAACGATGATCCACACGTGGGGAGATATAAGATGTTGGTGTAATGAACCGTGACTTAAGTATCTGGTTATGATAGTAGATTTTGTGAAAAAGGAAAAGACGTGATAGGTTTCTGCGGGAAGAAAGAAGGGGAAGGTTAAGTGCAATATTCATATTAGTAATGCAAGCAGTACGATTATAGTTGTTAAGAATAAAACATACAGAACGATTTTGTAAGTTTTCAAGGATTTTTATTAGAGTGGCATATCCTGGGTCCCATATTGAACATGCATATTCGAGGATAGGGCTAACATTTGTGATGTAGAATTTTTTGTTTAGAGGTGCTGGGGTTAGGGAAAAGTTACGTTTGAGATAGCCAAGAACGCGGTTAGCTTTCGATGTAATAAATTCAATGTGTTGATTCCATGTGAGATATGTAGTGATATGCACGCTAAGATATTTGTATCAAACAACCTGGCCAAGTGATGTATTATTAATTGCGTAAGTGGAGCAAGTTGACTGATTTCGAGAGATTCTCATTGCTTTACATTTTGAAGGGCATAGTTCCATTAGCCAAATCGCGCACCAGTTTGCAATGTTATTCAGATCATGCCGGAGTGTTACTGTATCATTACTGCTTTCGAACTTGTGGTATGTGACATGATCGTCAGCAAATAAACAGATGGAACTTGAGATTTGATTAGGAAGGTTATTGATGTAAATTAGGAAAAGCAACGGTGCTAAAACGGATCCTTGAGGTACTCCTGAACGGTACTTCAGAAGAGTCACTATCATTAGTGGTAACATACTGCGTGCGGTTACAAAGAAACTCTCGAATCCAGTTTAAAACCAAAGGATCAATGTTTAGTCTGCCGTGTTTTAATAAGAGTAGGTGGTGGTTAATTCTGTCAAATGCTTTCGAAAAATCCAGAAATATGCAGTCGGTAATAAAGCCAGTGTCCATAAATGTATTAAGAGCATCACAGAATGTTAATAATTGAGTTTTGCAAAAAAAGACTTTCGGAACCCATGCTGACTGCTATGAAAAAAAATTATTTGATTCCAAGAAGTTAGCGAGATGTGAGAAAATGACGCGTTCAAAGATTTTACATGGAACTGATGTCAATGAAGTAGGTCTATAGTTGTAAGAGTTATGTTTGTCACCGGACTTGTGAAGAGGAACCACGTTACCTGTTTTCCAGTCCTTCAGTAAAGAGCTATTGTTAAGGGAGTTTGTGAAAACTATGTTTAGGATAATAATTGCAGTGCCCTGCAAGAATTTGGTCGTAATGCCATCGATGCCGCACGAAGATATTTTTAAATTATTAACAATCGAATGTATACGAGACGAATCAAATACAAACGGGTCCATTGGAAATAAATACGGGAATTGAATGGGGGAAAGCTGCTAGAGGATGCGGAGCTAAATGAATGGGTGAAAGCAAACTTAAGCACAGAAGCACAATGACTGCTTGGATTTACATCCCCTGATTCGTTAGTGAGGGTTATAGTTTGATTATCGTGGCTTTTCACGACATTCCAAAAGCGCTTTGGGTTTGTTTTAAGTAGCGATGGGAGGGTGGTGTTAAAGAAAAATAAATTTTGCTTCCTTCAAAGCTCTGGTGTACTCTTTTGCTGCAATGGCGTAAGCGGACCATTTGTCAGCAGTCGGCGATTTTTTCGCTGCTCGGAAACGCCTACCTATGGTGTTTGATAAACGGTTAAGGTGTCTTGTGTACCATGGCGCGTTAGATAATTGATAGACTTTCCTTGGGGAAATGTATGCTTTTATTAGGTGTAATGCTTTACCCTTAAGCATGTGCCTGGCTTTTGATAACCTAATTCCTGATTGGGATTTTGAGTTGGTTTGATCTAATAGGTGTCTTATCAGACCCCACTTTCTACGCTTGGGTTAGGGGTCTATCCTGCTCGCCACTAAAATTGCAATTTTTCATCTATAACCCAAAGTCACTCCGACGCAAGTGCAATTGGAAATTTGACATTAAAGTAGAAGGGAAACCAGTTCCAAAGGCAGATCAAATGAGAAGCTTAGGACTATTCATTTAGGAGAATGGATATATTTATGGAACAATAAAAAAAAATAGAGGGATTCGCCACGCAAGCCGTTGGCATATTTATAACGACCGCTTTGAAAGGACGAGGCCTGAAGGAAAGAAGCTTGCTTAAACTAACCCAAGTTTACGTAATAAGTCGCGTGAGCTATGTCGCGGCGTTCTTAAATGACAGGTTGGAGGAGAAGAAGAAATTAGACTCTCTCATTCGATGGTGCTTAAAGAAGGCCATGGGCTTACCATTTACCATATCCACAAAGAAGCTCCTTTCTATGGGAGTGGACTATAGCTGGGAATAAATAGCGGAGCTTCTCAGAGTTTCGCAGCTGGAAAGATCAAGTCAAACGACCACGGGCAGAATTATACTCGAAATGGTAGGCCTGGAACCAGATAGGGGAATACGAGAAAAATCAAGCATACCGCTGGGCTACCGAGAAAATCTAATCATTGTTCCTCTCCCTCGTAGCATGCATCCCATTTTCAATACAGAGGGGAGGGAGAGAGAGCAGAAGCACTAATGAGACGCTTCGATTCGATGGACAGCAAGTCGGTTGCGTACGTGGATGCGGCAAGTGGCAAAACGGGGGCGGTGGTCACCTTGGTGGTCGCCGGCCATAGTGCCCCGATATCAGCCGCCACCGTTAGAAGCCGCAGCAAAGAAAGGCTAACGAAGTTGCAATTGCGCTCGCTGGGGTCGGTAGGCAAACCAGTTTCATAATCAGCGATAGCAAAACGGCTACATGGAATTTTGGAAAGGGTAGGGTCTCGCCGGAAGCGGCAAGGCTTCTGACCAGTAGACGACTAAACAGGAGAATAAGCTTAATTGGACCCCTGCACACATGTCCGTTCCGGGTCCAGGAGTTAGCCCGAGCTCTCTACTTCCGGGTAACTGTGGAGCCGCCCGACTGCCGGAACATGGTCGAGCGACTGAAAACTTATACGGAGATTCTTCAAAAATACAGGTTAAGCGGGAGACTGGTGCCACATCGGATAAAAGTCTAAACAATAGGGAAGCAGTCGCATGGCGGCGCCTGCAAGTTAGGAACTTTGCAAACTTGGTCTGGGCATATTAAGTCCAGATGGACGATAGAAAAAATTATAAATGCAAGCGCTGTGTGGATTGAGAGGGACCCTCGACGATATAATCTGGAAATATCCTAGCTTCCCAGGGGCTAAAACAAATATAAATTGTAGCTAAGCCTGCGAAGCCCTGCTGCGGAGCTAGGTTCCTGCTCAATAGCAGCAAGCCATTCGCCTGGCGGAAGAATCCGCGCAGGGCCAAGACCTCTTTGCCTCCTTCTGATTGGGAAGGTCTCGGCTCCCTTTCCTTAGGCCTGCGTGCGTGGTGCGGGGATTGGGGGCCTCCTTATCTGGTGGAAAAATAAGTTGTTATCACATCACGGGGAAAGGTCAGACGACGGAGTCGGCGGCGACCACCTGCGCCGTGCCTGACGTCACTCGTGCTCCGACATACGCCGGCTCGCTTGAAGTGCGGTGTTGACTACTGTAGGGAAGCTTTTCGCTTCAAAACCTCTGGTTAAACCTGGTAACGTAGCGAGAGCTGCAGGCCCATTGCTACGGTTAGTATTCGCTTGCGGCAAACATTGTTATGCTCTTACTTCTGGTTATGCTTAAAAAAACACATATGGTTAAGCGCCCATTTCAACAACGCCCGGAGGGGTTAGCTTCACCTGGTATGTCATCACCAGTCGATCAGTTATGACCGATATGACGTCATGATGACGTCACATTCGGTCCTGATGTCACCGCCAATGACGTCATCATGTGATATAGCTACCCATTTTCCTGACTAATTCATCAATAGTCAGGACTAATGAGTAATTAGTACTAGTTAGCATGCATATAAAGCCTCAACACTCAATAGCCTATTAGTACAATTGTGGCCGAGAGCGTGCGTTCTCATCGGAATGGGAGGTAGCCTGACAGGTGCATGGAAATGAGCACATGACACTGCTTATGAAGCCGTGTTTGCATAGGCAGACTGCTACTATCACTACTATCATATCACGCTAAAGGGGAATCACGATGCTCTACTCACGAGCCCGGGCCTGGCGCAGTCTTAGTTTTCGCACGTGAAAGCATGTGCTATTCGTTTTTGATTACCGGAATTTGGTATTTGCTACAATTCGTATGCCTCTCCCGCTCGAATGATCATACCCTGCACATAGCACTTGCATTTTTTTTTTTTGGAAACTCGAATTGGGGGCGAACTAGCCGTACTAAGTTGTTCCTTGCCACGAAAAGGGGTGGCCTTGGTCTTTCGGACTTGTTTTTGAGAGACGTTGTGTCACGATTTCTTTTTTTTTTGCGCGATCAAACAGACTCTTGGGTGCTCACAATGCTGCATATGCGCTTAGGTAATTTGATTTTGAAATTTTGTTATGTCTAGTTATCAGGCCAGAAATCACGCTGTCACTGATTTTTTTAGCAAGGTTGTTTTTGTCATACAAATGTTGCGTGCCTATTTTTTGTTTGACTGTCTTAGTACTGTACCAAGGAAAACGTTATATAAGGACTTGCTGAACGTATTTGTGCCTGTACACCTGTACCGGTTCATGTATTGTCGATGCTCAGGACAATACGTCCTAAAGATTGTTAGGAAGATGGCGGTAACGGCGTCATTAATGAGTAAACATTCAGCTGCTAATGCAGCGCCGATGTTTGATTTATCCGTCATTTTTGAACAAATTATAAACTCCTAACACTGAAACACAACCTTCCTCACATACTCAACAAATATAATTACACTGCAAAATTTAAATGCAAAGAATTGCGGAAGTATTTTGTTGAGCTGTGAGAAATTTGTATTTTTGTTTTATCTTACAGGTACACACTGATGTACTTCTCTACAAAGTTTTGTGTCGTACTATTTGATGTGTCCATTTTGCTTGTTATGAATGTACTGTACATCTGTTGAAACTGTACTCTATAACGAACAGTCAGCATGTCTGGGTACATTTTCTACACGTTCTTACGCATACTTCTAATTCTTGTAGTCCGTCCCCCTAAAACCGGCATAGTTTACATCAAATAATTGCATTCATCGAGTGTTTCAATTTTATGTATATTGTCCTCTCTTTTTTACATGCATCGTTCTCCTGTAGTAATTCTCTTTCATGTCGATGCCACTACTTTGTGTAACACTTTGTAAGTGTTATCCGGGCTCTGTCAAGCTGCAAAAGCAGCTTTTTGCCAGGAGATCCCTCAAGTTGTACTGAGGAAATAAATAAATAAATACAAACGACCGTCAAATCGTTTTTCTTCAAGCTCGCTTCCACTTGGTACCATTACCGTAAAAACGTGGCTTAGTGATAAAGGTATTTCTGTACCTCAGCCTGAGTGGATGATCGTTGTGGTCGATGGATTGGTGAAAATGGAAACGTTTTAATACATCGCTTTATCCAAAGGTACGCTAGTAATTTGTATGTGTATATGTATTTTCTTGATCGGCGATAAAGAAAAAAAAAAACAGGCTTCGCGCAGTTGACAAAGTGCTCGGCTGGGGAATCAGAGGGATAGAGGTTCTATTCCCGGCGGAGGCGTTTATTTTCATAAGGAGGCCGGCCCAGCGGACCCGCTAGCTTAGACGATTTCAAGGCAATGGCTCAAGGTAAGTGCGATCACAACCAATGTGCGATAATTATGAAAGTGCGATTACGGTGAAGAGGCGAACTGGCTCGCGTAGTATGAATCTCGCTACACAAGCGCCACATTGCTTGACGCAATACACTCGAGTTCATTACACGCAATTATTCATCAAGAATTCGGAATGGGCATGGCCGGTCAATGTAACACGCAGGTAAGATAACTTATGTGTTTTTAAAGGTAACAGACTGGATTTCAAGTCAAGACAAGTGGATCAGGGGCCGACAGAAATTTATGTGGTCGCATGAAACAAGTTGGTAAATATTAAGGATATTAAGTTAATAAAAATCTGGTTAACTGGCGAGATATCGGACAAGGATTTCGTTGGGAATTGTTTTAATTTTCGTTATGATGAAGAGTAAATATACATTTTACGATAACCCATGTGTTCTCAATATGAATTAAAATATAACGAGTGTTACTCTTCCCTAGTTAAAAATATTGATAGATTCTGCATTGTGTGTTTTGTTGTGCACGCATTGAAAACTTTTTTATCGGTCTTGAAGAAGTACTACGATTCAGAAGAAATATCTTACCGCATTTCTACAACCAATATCTATTTCTGCAGAAACATTTTGCTTGCGTGGTTCTGTTATTGGTATGTTGAAATTATGGGCGCCAAGAAAGAAAAGATTCAAGTCACGCCAAGTTTTCAGTGTGCGTTTATTATAGCGGAAGTGTCGATTACCAGACAAGAAGTTTACACTGCAAAATAAAATAGCCTGGGGCAAAGGCTAATATTGCTGTTTTTCACACGTATAGGCCGTGACTCACGCTGGTGACATTGATTTGCTAGTGGTCCTTTTACATAGGAAAAGGGCATTCATATGGCTGTATGTCTTCACAAATGCCGTCCCTGCAGACGCCAGCCTTACATACGTAGTCTTCGTACTCAAAGGAAAACAAGAACTGCAAAAAATAAAAAAGCACAAAATTAGCAGTACATTTATTTGAGGGGAGGGAAATAACTCTGTACGTTTTTATTCTCCGCAGAGCAACTTGGAGCGCATCAACTAAGCAGTGAAGAATAAAAAACGACAATTATAACGCAGACGTGTCCCTCTTAGGTCGCGTATATACTATGAATATCGGAATGGAGCCGAGAAGGGATCCACCAGCTACTGAGAGGAAGGAAAACATTCTAAAGAGCACTTTGGACCACTAAAGTTCTATGAGGCGAAGTCAATTAGAGCGGGGTAGATTGTAACCCGCACCTCTGTCTCAGTCTCTTGTTTTACTCCCACCTTCCTCCCTTCTTTTACGGCGCGGTAATGTGTCCGCGGAGAATTGTGGCAGATACTGCGCCTTTTCTTTTCTGTAAATAAATTTGAAATGCCGATGATGACGGCTTATACTTAGTGGCACGGGCAGAGGCACATTATTTTTATTTGATTTTTTCCAGCCTCACCATAGCATACATGTGTTAACGCCTCTTAGACATCAGGGTCTGCTTCTGTTTTTTTTTTATTTGATACTGTGAATCCTTTTAGGAATTGTAACAGGAAGGGTTGTGAGCATAATATACTAAAGCATAAAAGCATACATAATAATATCTGGTGTAAGTGTTACATGCAGCCTACAACAATCGAAGAACACAGGGTAGATCACATATATTAATTACATGATTACGAATAATAACTAGTGCAAAAGGCTTATGGCAAGAAAAAATTCAGTCGCAATGTCAGCGAGGGGATCAGTATTAGTTCTAATTGACAGTCAAGGCACAATCAAGGTTTAAAATACTAAAAAAGGAGAAAATTGATTATAATGAATTCACAACTTGAATCAGGCACGAATAGGCAAGTAAAAATAACAAGAGAACAAGGAAGCATACAAATAAGGAATACATCTGCCACAAGGAAACAAAACTCAGCTAAGGACTTTGTGTTAGTAATGCGCGTGTGTAGATTGTTCCATTCTCGTGTTGCCCTTGGAAAAAATGAGCATTTGAAGATATCAGTATGAAATGAGAATTCGCCTAATGTATGCGTCAGGTTATAGGGTTAATCTGTTAGAGGACATCGGTATGTACTATGTAATAGGCAGCTTTAGTTGATTGTGTATTGCCTGGTATATGATTTTAAGTCTTGCAAGATAGGCTCGGTTTTCTAAGGTTATAAGTTCTGCACGCTTGAGTAATTCTGTTGGTGAGTCTGTAATGAACTGTTTATTATATATATATATATTTCCCGAGGATGCGGGATCGAATCCCGGCCTCGGCGGCCGCTTTTCGGTGGAGGCGAAAAGCAAGGCGCCCGTGTGCTGTACGTTGTCAGTGCACGTTAAAGAACCCCAGGTGGTCGAAATTTCCGGAGTCCTCCACTACGGCGTCTCTCATAGCCTGAGTCGCTTTGGGACGTTAAACCCCACAAACCAACCAGATACATACATATATATATATATATATATATATATATATATATATATATATATATATATATATATATATATATATATATATATATATATATATATATAATAGAGCGAAGGGTACGCTTCATTTAAAGAAACATTTTATTAGACTCGACGTTTCGATCGGAGACCGATCTTTCTCAAGAGTGAATCTTCTTGGATAGTGTTGCGGCTTTTTAAGCATTTGGACATAGACCACACCAGGGTAGGAAAACAAAACGTGGGAGACAGAGGAAAGAGACAGATACAGTAGGGAAGGATGATGTCCAGGTGTTCCATCGCAGGTGCATCGCAGGTGCTGGACAGGCCTGTCGAACTGCGCTGACACAGGTGTCTGGATGCATAGTCTCTGCTGCGAAAGAATGCGGGCAATTTTCACTCTTCCTGGCCACGACGGCCGAAGAGTGGGAGTAGGGAAAAAAATATAAATGAATAAATAAAAAAATAAAAAAAGAAAAAAAAGGGGGGGGGGATAGAGGTGGATAAGGAAAGGTGATAGCTTAAAAAAAAAAATGTGTCGGAAGCAAGCGAAAGAAAACAGAAAGGGGGGAGGGCGGTAGGAGGTAAGTGGCTCTGACAAGACCAGAACACACCAACACTTTGGTATTCAAAAAAGGTGATGACCTCAGACGACTTGGCCAGGTGTGCACATTTCCTGTGTTCGTGACATCGGAAGAGAGGACAGGACCCCGTGGTTTTCGTTTAAGCCCTGTTGTAGAGTATTAAATTTAAAAATGAAATATGATTCTCGTTGTTCGCGCTCACGAGTGTTTTTGAAGCCACTCTGTAATATTGTGACTTTAAGATTATCGAACTCATGTCCCTCCTTGCGAAGGTGCTTCGAAAGGGGGAGGCTGGGAAGGGTTTGAGCGTGCGAGCGGTGGTTATTAAATCTCAATCGGAAGGAATTATCTGTTTGGCCAATGTACTGCATACCACAGTCACCACACTCGAGCATGTAAACAACATTGCTAGAATCGCAATTTAAATCTTCTCGTATAAAATGTTTGAAATTTGAGTGGGTGCTTTTAGCTAGTGCTGTGGATTGCATGTGTTTACAGATTTGACATCGGCTTTTTCCGCATGACGTGCAACCCAAAGGTGTCGGTTTATTGACAGTTGAGTGGACAACGTGGTTTTGTAAATTCTTTGGTCTTCTGTATGTTACCTGAGGAGCAGTCGAGAATATTTTGGAAAGTCGTTGACTTTGTTCTATGATATTTAAATGTTTTTTAAGGATTTTGTTAATATTTGGGATATTGTCTGCGAAGGTTAGAATGAGATTACAGTGCTGTGGTGTTGGCTGTGATTCCGCAAGGGTGTGATGATGATTACTTATTTTAGCCTTTTTTATGGCATCTTCGATGATAGAGGGCGGGTAGTGTTGTTTCTCTAGTGTTACTCGCATGCGATTAGCATTTTCTTGAAAATCTATGGATTTTGAGCAAATACGTTTGAATCTGATAGCTTGCGAGTATGGGATTGAAGTCTTGCAGTGGCGTGGATGGCAGCTTTTGAAGTGAAGGTATTGTTGTCTGTCTGTGGGTTTTTTGTAAACGCTAGTGATTAATGCGCCCCCTTCAACTCGAACCAGAACATCTAAGAAGTTGATTTTACTAGTTGAGTAGGTGTGTGTGAAAGAGATGATAGGGTGTATGTTGTTGAATGAGGCGATAAACTTTACGAGTTCGTCCTCTGTTTCGGTCCAAGTCATGAATATGTCATCCAGAAAGCGTTTGTAAAAAATTGGTTTGATTGCACATGAGGACAGAAAGTCGGACTCAATTTTGCTCATAAATATGTTTGCGTAATTTGGAGCCATTTTGGTGCCCATAGCTGTACCACTAGTTTGAAGATAGTATGAGTTGTTGAATTCAAAAGTGTTAAGTTTAAGAAGCAGATTGGCTAGTGTCTCGATGGTACTTGGACTAGGAGAGTCTAAAATTTTATATTTCTCGTATGCTCCGATCATGGCTTGGATTCCGTCGTCATGTGGGATGTTAGTGTAAAGTGACACCACGTCAAGGGTGACTAGAAAAGCGCCATGAGGGAAGGTAATATTGGATAATTCTCTCAGGAAATGATTGGTGTCGCGTATGTAAGATGGATGTTTCGGAGGTATGTGTTTGATTAGGGAATCGATATAATCTGAAATTGGCTCTGTGAGTGTGCCGATACCGGAAAAAGTAGGTCGCCCTGGATAATTCTCTTTGTGTATTTTCGGGAGCATATGGAAGCGCCCCGCTGAGGCATTTTTTGGTGTCAGTGCCTTACTTACACGTAGGGGTAATTCACCTTCATCGGTTAGTTTAGTCAGAGTTTTTCCTATGATGCTCCGGTGTTCAGCGGTGGGGTTCGATGAGAGTTTCTTATAGAATTTTGGGTTATTGAGTTGACGGTTGCCCTCCTGAATGTAATCGTCTTTGTCTAAAATGACTATACCTCCACCTTTGTCGGCGGGTTTAATAACAATGTCAGTTCGTTTGCCGAGTGAGCCTAATGCATTACGTTCTTTCCTTGTGAGGTTAGGTGGGCCAGATCTGCGTGTCCCAAAGGCCTGAAGAATATCCCCTTGTACTGCTTTTATATACATGTCAAGATATTTTTCCCTACCAGGTTTGGGCGTCCACGGTTCCTGAGGTCGGGGGAAGTGCGGATTACTCGAGTTTGGTTTATCGAAAAAGTATTCACGTAGTCTAAGATTTCGAGAAAAGTTATCAGTAATTGAGCAAGTACTGAAAATTTACTTTGCACAGGCACGAAAACATTATGCAAGATCAGAGTACAATGATTTGGTAATTCTTTATCAGCTAGTCGCATATCTGGTATAACAGCTAATTATATGGTCACATCATGGGCATCCATCGATGTGCAAGAATACTTTCAGTTAGGCATACATGGGTCATTCCACATCAAGGTACCAGGTGTGGTGTTTGGGCATGTCCGACTTCTTAAAATAATCCGTGTTAGTTGCTGGTATACGGAACAGTTCTCTGCCTGAATATTTGAGTCGAAAGGTCATCATCATTGCTTAAGCACATATTTAAAATAAAATTGCTTGATATGAATATGGGATCACAAAAGACATGTCTAGCATGACAGCAATTGTTCATTTTCCCCTAATCACAAGTTCTTTCAAACACTAGTTTCATCCTGTGGTGAAATGCTGTTCCCACAGATATTATATTTCAGTATCTATAAAATATGGATATTTTGTGGATTTACTTCAAGATCAAAATTCCTAAAAGACTGACAAATTACCATTTTTTCCCGAAAACTGACAATATTTTATTCTCACATTAAAAAAAATGTGTTCGGAGAAACAGTGTTTTTCTGAACAAACTAGTACATGTGCAACAAAGTACCGATGTCTGTCAAATATAGGGAGCAATGCATGAACTGAGAGTCCACTTCAGATATCAAGTACAGTGCTGCTAAGAGTCCAATTTATTGTCTTTTGGATCATCCACTTTTCTAAAAAATAATCTTGTCTGACAGAAAAGATTATTTTAAATAAGCAGCTAAGCAGCACAAAATTCACATGTTCTCCAACGTATGACACCTCAATGCACATACAATTGAAATTTGCGTGGTCATGTGGCAGTTCATTAAAACATTATTTGGCGTGACAAATAAAACTGGATCATTTCGGTTTTTATTCAGACATAAAAACAATCTAGAATGGTTTTTGTTTTGGCCTAGCACTTTGAGGCTGCGGGAGTTTGGCAAATTTTTATACATCTTATTTGGCTTATCAAGTATCAAGTATATGCAGAAATGAAATATGACTAGTGAACATAATGGGGTGACACTATCCCAAACTGAAACTAATGGACCAGTGATGCACATTGTGCACTTTAAATGGCAATACTGGTCACATTATACACAAAAAATTGTCCCTGGGTGTCACAAGTGGGAAGCCCCGGAGGTGGGCTGGTCGAGGGCAGGTAGTTTGGAAAGGGGCAGTCCCCCTGAGAAGCAGTGACAAGACCACTGTCACCTATTATGGAAAAAAACCCTGGTAAGCATTCAAGCAAAGCTGCATACATATACGCAAAAAAAAAGTAGAAGCAACGCACCCCTGAATGAGCAGCTCTTTAATAATTTCCTCTTGTCTTGCAGCCCACCCCTCATGCACTGTAAGCAAGCCTGCTCATGTTTGCTGAACTCAGAAGCATATGCGAAAACAATCATAATGTGTTCAAACAAAATGTGCTCAAAAAATGAGAAAATTTGAGAGTACTTCAAAATGTTCTTTCAGTAAATGTCTTGCTCTAGGGTTAAACAATAAATTCATTGCAGCTGCAAATAAAGTGAGTTGGCAAGCTAATGGCAAAACTAAAAGGCTTGGGGAGAGATAACTTTATAATTGTTGATTTGAGCAAAGTAAATAGCCTTCTTTAGGTGGAAGTAATATTACATCTACACTGCTGAAGCTAGTGTAAGCAACCAGCAATGTACAAGCAATCAGCAACTGCATTTCAGTATGGCCAAATACACATAGTGCAGGCAGCTTTAATGAAGAGAGTGCGGAAGGTAAATAGACTGAGCAATACTGAAGGGTTTTCTTCTTTACAACATTAATTCATGCTTTCTTTGCGATTCCTTGTAATGCAAACATAATCAAGTATGTTAAATATTTTATCGCATAAAGCTCCTGAACCTCACAAGTAGATTGTTACTCGAATGACAACTACTTCTTTATTTCACTAAGCTATGTTTGCCATTATGCTATTACGTCACAGGTTTATTCAATCTCGCTACAATTTGAAATAGTCACGTAGTGTTGAAATAAAGCAGCGAAATATAGCACCAGCTTTTAAAGCACTGGCAAGGTCACGATGGATATCATTTTCTGCATGCTTTGGGAAAGACTCCCGAACAAGTAAGTCCTGAGCTAAAAAGCCAGAGAAAATTCTATACCAGTACTGAACAAGTTCCGAGCTTTGCTTTCATGATGCATTTCTTGATGCATGTCAGTCTCAAAACAAATAACGGTATATTGAGCTTAACCCAGCAGAGCATTTAAAGCCAATATATGAATGCAAAACAAAGGCAACATGTCATACCTACCGAGGATGTGCTTCTTTACAGACAGCATGTTTCATGGCAATGCTCCCACAGTTGTTGACATATCTTGAACCAAAATGTTTAAGATGTAGTCTGCCTCACATTCAGGCAGCACCCATTCGATGGCAGATGATTGCTGGTGCAAAAGCTGTTTGACGATACATGCGGGGTAGCTGGACTTCAGGCGTTATGGAGCCAAAAGGCCTATATACAGGGAAAGAAAGTCTCCATTAAATAAAAGCCTCTAAAACATGATAACAGAATACCACGGCTCTTCTCTCTTTTTAATTTACCTATACTTTCTATTGAAAGCTGTCTCAGAAAATGGGAGTCGCAACTCTATGCTCCACATGGAATAACATGGCTGAACCAGCGCAGCGGGGCGATAAGTAAGCATAGCGACCGCAAAATGCATACCGGTGTTCCATGCTGTTCTGACGCTGGTGAAAAGTGCAATGGTGCGAAAAACAAACATAAAATCAGGCACGGGTGCCAAACGTGCGCCACCCAACCAATGCAACTAGAGGTGTAAACATGCCCATATGAGCCCGACCGGGGCCTCAGGCTACACACCTGAGCCCGTCCTGGCACTGAAATTATCTGATTCTGCCCGGCGCTCAGCCTTAAGTCCCGGGCCCGGCCCGATATGTTATAAATACAGTTGAAGCTACAATTCAGTAAAAGATAAATAGGCGAACATTTTTGGCGATGCGTCGCGTGACGACGACGCCTGTCGTTGCCTCGACGACAGAGAACCGTGTTTTAAGCGTTGCTTTGTTACCACCGCATCATCGTTTGCTCAAAATTGGAGTCATTCTATACTCAGTTTCTTGCACAAACAGCATGAAGTATGGTATAAAAAGTGATAATCCTTGCAACACATCGTGTTTCAAAATAAAAAAGAGGTCCCAGCGCAGCGGTGTGCTTCTACACTGTGATTTAAACTTGATTGCAAGCAGTGTCTTTCTTCTGCTCATATTAAAATTACCAATATCTAGCCACACTAGCCTTTTCTTTTTTTACTACCCTACCAAGCTTTTACTAAATCGTCTCAATGCGCTCACATATGCATGAATTAGACAAAATGAGCGTCTGCGGGTTCATCGCTCAAACCGGATTAGGGAAAAAATTTCGCTCACAAACAAAAATCAAGAACGAAAGGTGTCTACCCGCCATGCCTTTTGCGATTGGCTGTGTCGCGAGCTGCTTCCGGGCGACACGCGAAATTTTCTTAAACCCAGACCCCGGAACCTGGGCTACAGCGACGAGCGGCAATGCTTGGGCGGCCCTCAGGCCCTTGCGCCTCGTGCTGCCGCGCGACTCATGCACTTATCGCTGTTTATCGCACCATGGCCGCATCTGACCCTTCACAAAAGTTGCATGCTTGCGGGATCGGTGCGTCCGGTCCAGTCCAGCTAATAAGAGAAATGTCTTTGCCTGGCCTCCGCCCAAGCCCGGAGTATCCCTACCGGTCGTGCTACGCGACGGCTTTGCGCCAATCCTGCGTCTTTTTAAAGTTGGATTTTCGGGCTACGACGCCAGGCAGTTGTTTACCTTATGTAATTAGTAACACCGCAAACCCACAGTAACGGATTGATTTGAAAGAAGCTGCAAAATGGTCGGAATCAAGTCGCGGCCACCCTAGAACCACGTTCTGGAGGTTAACAAGGGAATAACGATGCTAAAAGAAGACAAATCTCCGTAGCACATGGCTAGCGCAGTCTGAAGCAACAATCAATTTTTTTTTAATTTCCTCGTAACGATGATATTTACAGTAGGGGAAAGTCAAAATATAATACCACGAAGAGCTCTAGCAAACGCAAAGGTCCTTAAAGCATCAAAAACGCTTTAGGTTAGTCAGTTCACTCAAAACTGGCATCCATTCAGGTTTCTCACTTTGGGTATTATAGATGGCGGTCAGGTTTCTGACACTTTCAATGAAATACTCCCTCGCTGAGCGAGCATCCACGTCCGCGTCTCTCACAGCCATTCTCGTTTTCCATACACAGTGGAGGCAAAGCAGCATGAAAAAGTAATATGGCACACCCCTTCACTATTAACCGGCAGTGATCGTATACCATATGTTGTAATTTGCAAGTCCTTTTTTAACGTCTTCTGCAGGATTTCCCAAAGAAAGACTACATCTTAGCAGTCAAGAAAAGTATAGTCTATGGTTTCTGGCTTATAACAAAACAAGCAGTCACCAACCACGGGACAAAACAGCAAAAATTAAAATTAAGGAAACACTTGTATTTAAAACATTGCTCAGTCTAGTTGGCTAATACTTTACTCTAATATATATAAAGGTTTTATAAAATAGGAATAAAAATTTGAAAATGTACATGGAATCTTTCTTGAAGAAATAAGTATTTTCTGTGTGTTTTGGCACCGAACGCCGAGCAAAATGGTCGTTGGGTGAACGATGTGGTGGTTGTGGTATTGTCACTTCCTAACCTAAGAACGGGACGATGACATTGACCGCAGGTCAGCAGGGTGGCAGCAGGAACCAGCGCGACAGCAGGGATACCCAGAACACTGAAAGAATCTCGCACATCAGCGTCTTCTTTCTTCACCGAACGTTCGCTCTTGCACTTCTTCGGATACACTGCCTCCCTCCGAAAAGATGCATCGTCCCGATGCTAAACACGAAATGAATGAATCGCCGCGCAGAACACACACTTCCTAGTAGAAGGAAGGGTTCTCGGGGATCACAACACACATGCATACCCTCTTAGCCTAATACCTAATGGGATATATCCAAACAACGTCCTACTCTGTATAGTCCGGTCATCTACTCGACGCCGGTGAAGGCGGGTCCTACGGTGCTGGATTTCCGGTTGAGGAAGGACCGGTGGCCAGGGTGTGACGCGGGCCCTGTTCTCGTCCAGGCGCCCGAGGACCCGGTAGCGCGGCAGACTACTCTCCGGCGTCTGTGTCCGGCGTCTGCTTCGCAGTCCGGGGTACTGCGGTGGGCCACGCCGCAATTACTGCAACGGCACCAGTGCGGGGGCACAAGTGCGGCGGGCAGGCACGATGGAGCATCGAGCTACCTCCGGGCGTCGTTCGCAGGATGGCGAACCGCTGTGCGGTACCAGACCCCGGACCAAGTGCCCGGCAGGTGCTGGCGATGCGGTCTCTTACGCCAGGCCCAGGACGATGGCCTCAACCGCCAGCGATGCTGAGGAACGTCCGTCCCGTTTTCTTGCCCGAACAAAGTCTTGCGCACTGGCACAGCCCGCACGCGGCTGCACTTCACTTCTTTTCCAGCGACCCGCGCACTCTCACACACGATCAACATCATCAAAACCTCCCCCGTTTCAATACAGTTTCTGCAACTGTTCTGGCGCCAGCGAGGAGGAAACCATGGCGGGCGCAGGGAGTATAAATACACAAAAAATAACCAAAATTTAGAAGCACGCAAAAATCGTTCACAATCCAACACACGAGTAGGTTTTTTAACTCTTTCAGTCACCAGAAACAGTATTTCACATTTTACACACAGCTCCCTCAAACTTCCGCCGATGTATTTTCTGGGTGTAGTGAACCCTACCCGTGCACAGCTGCCTTCTGGTCGTGGTGGCAACTTGGTGACTTGGCCTTCTTCGACGCTGTTGACAAAGTCCTACGACGCAGATTCGCAGGCAGCTGCTCAGTGGAGTCACCTTCGAGTATCTCGAGGTCCACTCTGATAGAAGCTGCGGCTGATACTCGAAACGTATCTGGAGGTTTGCTGTTGTAGTACTTTGCCTGCTTTTGCTTCTTCCCTGATATCTGGCCGTGACTTCGTGTCATTGGTGCCATTCTTCGGCAATTAGCACAGGCCCTAACAAGTCTTTTAGCATTTCGTCGTATACCAATAATAATCCTCACGGATTCAGTCAATCGTGCGCCTGATTCCTTGGTGTCCGGACGTATTATACTTATGCGCCATTTGTACGATTTGATGCCTGAATGCCTGGGGCACAACAACCTATTTGACGGTCTTGCCCGATGTCATACAGTAATATTGATAAAGAATGCCCTCTTCCTCACAAAAATGGAATGCGTTACCTTGACCTGATCGAAATTTCTTATTTACCTTAAGGAAGAGCCGTTTTAAGGTTACGTCTTACTGCTGCTCTTCCGCTAACTGGTCCTTTGCCATGTCACACAGAATAATGGGTTGCCCACACAGAGACGTTTTCTTTTTTGTTGGCTCGGGGGGGGGGGGGGGGGGCAAGGCTGCAACGTAATTTTTCACGGGTTGTTCCTGTTCTTGGTAACCTTGCAAGACATGAACCTTTGGGCTGTTTAAGGTCATCCAGTGATGATTCAGTTCATCTGGGACCATAACACCTGGAATATTTCCAAGCACCAGGTCATACAAGGGCCTCTTTATGCAAAATGCGGTCACCTGGCTTTTGAAGTATGGCGTGTCTACTCGTACTCGTGCCACCGGTAACTGAGTTGATATATCATCGAGGAGAGACAATCTCCCTGTGCACCCTCTTAAGCAGTTCTTTGGGACGAAACTGCGACGGATAATAACCACATTACTACCCGGGTCTCGAAGAACACGGGCGCGCTTTCCTGCCGCTAGTACTTCTGTGACTGGCATAGTCCGTGTTGAAGGCTGAAGATCATGTCCCAGCCTTTGATCATGACCAGTGGTGGTGGGAACTTTTCCTTTTACAGGTTTTGGTATTCTGTTGTCCGTCAGCGCGGCAGGTAAGGAAACATGGCCTGCATAGCAAGCGGCCCTCTGTCCTTCCACTGGTTGCCGATTCCTGAAGTTCTTCGTCCTGTGCCCGATCTTGCCACAAGAAGCACACCTTGGTGCCTCTCTGGTGGAAGTGTGACAATCGGAAGCCCGATGTCCTTGACGGCTACACAACATGCACCTTAATTGTTTCTTCTTCGGCGGGTCGACAGAGCTATCACTGTAACTTCGCGCTTCATCAGGCTCCTTCCGACGCTAGAGGAGTTCTGAGCTTCTAGGAAGGAATCAGTGATGTCTGCCTTTACGTCGAGTGTCTTGCACTCCCGTTCTTTCAGAAACACAACGAGTTTCGAATGGCAACATCGAAGGAACTGCTGAGCAATTACATGATCGCGCAGGTCTTCAAATTGCTTGGGAACCCTCGCCATTTCGATCAATGGTCGAAGTAATCCGAAAGCCTGGCGGCGAACTGCTTTCCCGTCTCGCCATCTTCTGCTCAAGCCTTTCGAAATTTTTCATGATAACCTTGAGCCGTGAATTTAAAACGCTGCAGATGCACCTTTTTGATCGTTTGGTAGTCTAAAGAATTTGAGGCTGACATCCTGCCGATCACGTTCAAGGCTTCTCCAGTTAGGCAGATGCTTACGGCCATAGCCCATTTATCTTGAGGCCAGTCCTGTCCCACTGCCACACGCTCAAACCGTCGCAAATAGGTATGCAGGTCATCCCGTCGCTTAAGGGCGGCAGCTTTTGAGGGTTGAGAAGCTGTACTTGTAGCGCTGACATACGGGCTCGATATCCGCTGTCGCATTGCTCCTCGCTCCTTCTTGGTGTCTGAGTTTTAATTCCAGGATTTGTTTTTCTCTTTCAGATGCTACTCGATTTCTCTCAGCGGCTAATCGATTTTCTGCCCTTTCAGCAGCGCGTTCAGTCCTTGGCTCTGCGCGTTCCTTGGCTATCCAGCCTCTCAAATCGGAGCCTGAGAAACCCAGCTGAGCTCAATATGGACCTTGAGCTAGATGCTCAAGGTCCATATTTGCTCAAACGTAGCGATGCGCGTGAACCTGTCATCGATCATCTGCCCTCTCTCTGACAGATAATTTTCTGAAATCTAATAAATTCTAGGAATCCTGGCAGGCTCGCCAAAATGTGTTAATGGGCCCAGATCTGTCCAGCAGCTCTCGGCGGGTAACAGATCAGGTTCACTGACACGCGCACGCGCTTCTTTTCTTGACAACGCATCACGGCCAACACACATGCATGCCATCTAGGCTTAATACCCAATGGGATATGTTCAAAAACGTCCTACTTCTGTATAGTCCCGTCGTCTACTCGACGCCGGTGCAGGAGAGTCCTACGGTGCTCAAAGTCCGATTGAGGAAAAACCGGCGGTCAAGTGTGACGCGGGCCCTGTTCTCGTCCAGGCGTCCGAGGACCCGGTACCGCGGCAGGCTACTCTCCGGCGTCTGTGTCCGGCGTCTGGTTCGCAGTCCGGATTACTGCGGTGGGCCACGCCCGGGTACTGCAACGACATCAGGGTGGCGGGCAGGCACAATGGAGCAGTCGAGCTGCCACCGGGAGTCGTTCGCAGGATGGCGAACTGCTATGCGACACCAGACCCCGGACCAAGTGCTCGGCAGGTGCTGGCGAGCTGGCCTTTTACGCCAGACCCAGGGCGATGACCTCAACCGCCAGCGTCGCTGAGAAACATTCATTCCGTTCTCTTGCCCAAACAAACTCTCGCGCACTGGTACGCACCGCACGCGGCCGCACTTCACTTCTTCTCCAGCAACCCGCGCACTCGCACACACGATCAACATCATCACAATAACAATGTCATCCAGATAAACTAAACACGTCTGCCACTTCAGTCAGGCGAGCACAGTGTCCATGATGCTTTGAAATGTCACGGGCGCTCTACATAAACCAAACGGCATCACCTTGAACTCGTAAAGGCCATCCGGTGTTATAAACGGGATCTTCTCTCGTTCTCGCTCATCCACTTCGATCTGCCAGTATCGATTTTTCGAAACAATCGAAGAAAAATAGCAGGCATGACGGAACCGATAGAGTGTGTCATCGATTCGGGGCAGTGGATACATATCTTTGTTTTTCACCTTGTTTAGTCGCCTGTAGTACACACAGAACAGAAGCGTCCCGTCTTTTTTCTTTACCAGCACAACAGGTGCGGCCCACGGACTGTTTGTAGGCTGGATGACATCATCATGCAGCATTTCCCGCACTTGATCCTGTATTGCTTCTCTTTCCTTCTGGGAAACTCGGTAAGGTGGTTGGCGAATCAGGTGAGAAGCGCCATCGTTTCGCGACGGGCGTCTGGCATACCCTGGATGTCGCTGAAAAACACCCGTGGTAAAGATACAAAAAATCGGGTAATTCGCTTGTCTGGGACAACTTAAGGTTTTTCTCGATGTCCAGTTGCAAGGGTTTTCCTTGTGCTGTTCGGGGAGAATATCCCTCTCCGGCCGCACAATAGTCTCGCGAGCGTCACTTATCTCTTCTATATTGGCTATAACTGCCCTTTTTGTAACGTGCTGCGGCTCATTCCTAAAGTTCGTCACGAAGATCTTGGCATGTCCTTCCTGAACTTCGGCTATTCCTCTCGCAAGACCTGTTCCCTTCGAAAGCAACATTTGCACATTTCCTTCCAGGAGGCCTTCGCCACATGCGGAGGTCTCGGCTCGAACAGGTAGAAATACCGTCAAGAGCGTTGGCAAGTTCATATGCTCGGCATCAACTTTGAGCGCAACCGAGGTGGCTCTACGAAATCTCGGCGATGGAGAACGTGCTCGCAGGGTCCACTTACTCTGCCCTACAACGATGCCTGCACTATAATCACGGAGAAAGTCCATTCCGAGAATAATATCCTTGAATCAGTTCCCTATGTCCAAAAATTAGCGGGGCACTTCTCACTGTGAATTTCGACGCAGGCGGTGCATTTTTCAACAGGCATTATGAGTTCGTATGAGTTCCTGCGGTTCGTATCGGAGGCCCATCCCACTGGGTGGTCACCTTGCGAAGTCGGCGACATACCTTTCCGCTGAATACCGAGTAATCGGGCCAGTGTCAACGAGTGCAGTGACCGCGTGGCCGTCGATTATAACGCTTACATCACTACAGACCTCGAAACCATTTTCGTTTCCGCGTGTGCCGTTATCCGTGGTGTCTGATGTTAACGTACGTGGAGGCTCTATTTCGGCCGAATTCGGCTCCAGGCGTCGCCGTACTCAGCTTACCCGACGGAGAAGAGGAGACAAGCTCTCACGGCAAGATCCGGGAGGAGGCGTGGAAGAGTGGCGTGGCGAATGCGAGCAGAAGACACTGTCATCGGTTTGCATCGGTGATGAAGAGGTTCGAAGATATTCACGGTCATCATTCGCATCGGGGATGAAGTGCGTCGAAGATACTCCTTGGTTAGCTTGGGGTTCACCGCAACGATGTAGTCGGTCTCTCAGGCTGAATCCTCGCAGGCCGAGATCTCGGTATTGGCAGCGGCAGTACATGTGGTCAGGTTCACCACAGTGGAAACCCAACGATTGGCTGTCCGCAGTTCTCCGGATGTCGGCTTTTCATCGTCTCCGCGGCTCCGAGTATCTCTCCTGCTGCGCCAGGAATTCCCGGCATCCAGGCCCAGAATCCTTAACCCGTTGATAATGGTGAGGTACGGGCGGAGGCCGATCGAGAACGGCAGCAGAACTTTCAGTCGGCTGTTGTTCTGCAGCAGCAACCACATGCCTGTAGATATGGCTTCCGGTGTGAGTGCCTGTCGCACTTCCTCACGAAAGGCCGTAGCGATGAATACTCGGTAAGGCTGCTCAGGAGCTGGGAAAAACCTCCTGAGCTCTTCGCGCTACATTCCGTGAATAATTTCGCGGATGTCAGTGAGGCCAGCACCACTAGGTCCAGACATGGCAAGGCTCGAGACGTTGGGGTAGGTTTCCAGATGCTGATAGTGGTTTGTTCGCGTGGCCAATGCGCGCTCATTGTTAATCGCTTTTGAAACAATACTGGGTACTGAAATCGGCGAATCGCGTATATGTCCAAAAAAACATCTCGTTTCGGACGCCCCGCATCAAGCCCGCACATTTTTTGTTCTCCGTAGCCTGTGGGTCCGCGCGAGCATTCAGGCGCAGCACGTCCTCTACAAAGCTTCTCACACTTTAGGGCAGGGTCCTGAATTCGAGCTTAGAGGAGATCTTCGGTGTGTTTGCGCCGGTGCTGGCTCGCAGACGTGCGCACCAATTCGTTTTTGCAGAGCTCCCAAGAGGTCAACGAGGTCTCGTGGTTCTCGAACCAGTACCGTGCCGTTGTCTCCAGAAAGAAGTAAATATTCGGAAGGCACTGATCGGGGGTCCACCCGTTGTGGCACGCAACTCGCTCGTAATGTTTAACCCAATCTTCAACATCATCCAGGCCATCGCCACTAAATGGGGTGACAGTCCTTGGGGTCACCGGCACGTAGATTGTCCGCGCAGCAGCCGCACTGTCGGTTTCCTATGATGGGAACAACATGGTGACGTGAGCACTGGCAGTCTTCCCCTCGGGCAAGAGTCCGAATTCTGGAGCTTGGCTTTGTTCACCTACACCTACAACGAACTCTGGCCAATCCCCCACAGTGGGTATGTGCCATTACAACGAGGGAGAAGAAGAAGAAGAGAGTAAGGGAAGTAGTTGATGAAGCCGGTTGTGTTCGTGAAGTGACTGTGTCAGTGGCTGTGTATGTGTGAGTCAATCCCATATGCGTATATTTACTGAGTGTCATTCATACCCCGTAACATTTTGTTTGCAGCAGTGGTGGGATACATATTCATAATATACATACATACGCTACATATCCGCGGCAGATATGTAGCACCTGCAACAGCTCACCGAGATCAGAACACGGCTAGATAGATGTGTGCTTGGAGAGTGAAGCATCCGAAAAATTTGTGTTCATGTTGAAGGCTTGGATAGCTGTTTTGGTTTTCTTCCTCGTGGTTACAGGGAAGGTCTCATGCGTTTACATATACTTCGCATTCAATTGATGCACCAATGAGAGACCCGGCTCTGAATGTGGGCAAGTACAAGCTGGTGCCTGAGCTACATGAGCTCGCGAAAACTAAAGGCGTCCAGGGAGTGACCAAGGACGATACCAAGGCTGCTGAGGACAGCATTTTTATGGGAGGGTGACAAGGGAGACCAGTCCGTGAAAGTAGAGAACGAGGATAAGGACTCCTCATTGAGCTAGGAGGGCGAAGCGGAGGACGACGTCAAGCCCAAGAAACCGATGTTCGAGCCGGACACAGTGTCCACTTTAACAGAGGTGGGCATTGAGGCTATGAGTATCATCTTCCTGCTGAACGTCTTCAGTACATCAGTCAACTTCGACCAGGTGGTCAACAACGCGCGCCGCCCGCTCACCAGCTTGTACGTTCCGTAGTGTGAGCAGTGCGCGAAGCTGGAGCCTGAGTACTGCCGCGCGGCCATCACTTTGAGGCGGCGGGACGTGCAGGTGCTGTTGAGCAAAGGAGGCACCACGGACAAACAGAGTCTAGCCAGCCGTTTTGGCATCAAAAAGTACTCTTAGCTCTGCCCGTATCTGACCAACCCGACCGAATATGAGAGCACTCTTTCGGCGGGGAAGACTGATTCGCTGTTGGCTCCACAAGCAGAAGCATTGCTCGAGCTGACCGCCGTGAACTTCAAGCTCACCGTCGGCAACGCCAAGATCATGATGGTCTACTCTTACGCCCCACATGTTCCCCTCTGCCGCCACATGTTCCGGAGTTCGAGCAGGCGGCGCGGCGCCCCAGGGAGTACGGCATCCCGCTGGGCAACATTTATGCCTGCGAGAAATCGCGCCCTGCGCGAACTGACTATACCCCGCTGCACTTCACTGAGAGGCCGTTGCAGTGGGGCGGCATTACCTCATACTGCCGTGCCCACCAGCTGGTCTTCAACGGACTACGACTGGATACTGTGCTTCCCCGGACTTCGTTTTTGACGGTAACATTTTGAACTTTTCCGAACTTTTCCGATTAATGTGCCCAGGTGGTCGAAATTACTCCGTTGCCCTCCACTACGACCCCCCTTTCTCTCTATCCACTTTCACTCCCACCTTCATCCCTTCCCTTACGGCGCGGTTCAGGTGTCCACAGAGCAAGTGTGACAGATACTGCGCCTTTCCCTTCCTATGAACCAACCAACCAACCGATTAATGTGTTGATGTGACCTCGCGCGCTATCGTCTGTTCCCTGTGTAGTTTGTGTTTTCGCGCACTCGTGTGGGTGTGTGTGTGGTTCGACATGTTCAGTGCATTTCCTGTCTCATTGTCCCCTCCCCCCCCCCCGGTAAAGTACCGCGCTAGCACGTGGAAGAGAGTACGGGAAGAAGAGGTCGATGAAGTCGGTGGTATTAGGGAAGTGACTGTCAGTGGCTGTGTCCATGTGCTCTGACCCCGTATATGTGCCTCCTGAGTGTCATTCCTACCCCGTAAGAATATATGAGAAATGTCTCTTTCTTAGTTACTTAAATTCTGTGCTTATCAAAATATTTCGCTAATTTGAGGTTTTGCAGACTTGTATTGAAGTTAAAGAAACTGATCTCTACGAGAAGAGTACAGAAGAAGATATTACCATTTGTTATTAAGGATCAAGTAGAACTTTCAAACTTTTTCTCATTTTCAACAATCGTTTTCTAAACCTTTCGGTTTGTAATGTACACAAGAATGCAGTTTATTCGCCAAGACTTTAAGGATGTCCGGCGAGTAGTTTAAAAAATTAAAAAATTGTTATTTTTGGCCAAACTT
The DNA here is from genome assembly GCF_055883805.1 of Amblyomma maculatum. Taxonomy (NCBI): domain Eukaryota; kingdom Metazoa; phylum Arthropoda; class Arachnida; order Ixodida; family Ixodidae; genus Amblyomma; species Amblyomma maculatum. The sequence continues at coordinate 124,632,748 of NC_139346.1, forward strand.
GGGTTCATGTTTCCGTAGTTGCGACTCTGGTCTATAGTATTGAGGACAATAGAGCGTGCCTTCTTGGTAGCTTTATGTTGCTGTGTATAATGCTTAGCTTTTGCATTCATTACACTCTCAGAAGTTATGAGCAATCTTCTTCCTCTGCATGCTACTTATTAAAGCAGATCAAATGAAATTTATAAACTACACTAGCTGTTGCTTCACTTTGATGATAGCTGTAATCTAGACGACCACAAGCGGCCATTTTAATAGGTGTCTACGTCAAAAATATTTTATGCAAACGGCAACACTAGTCTTTTCTATATAGAATGGTGTTCCGCGCATTGCATGTAAGCATTTGACCTGAAAGGCTGAGCAACCACAAACTTAAACCTGATCCTTAACTAATGTTATGCACGGCAGCTGAGCAGTAATTGTAGTGCTAATATATTCAGGATTGCCTTTATTGAAGGTACTGATGTCACAGTGGGCACGCTTCCTTAAAAAAACTTGTCCATTTGATCAAAAGAGTAAATTTATTTCAGCATTGTTTGCCCTAAAGCTATGTCGTTGCCATCCACTGTTTACTGGTTTTGCCGTCCTTCTCTAGATTAGGCAGAATGCGTACAGGAACACCCGCAGGAATTAAAAGTGCTCAGCAAAAGCAATCCGTTCAGGGAAGAAAAGTTCTGCTTCAACGCGCTAACAAATACATTGACAAAGTTTACCAGTTGATCTTAATAAATATGTCCGGAAGTGCAAAGAGTGCAAAGGTTTATGCATTTCTCTCGTAGCAAAACATTTGCTCTGGAGATAGATGAAAGAAAATTGCCTAGAAACAAATGCCCCTTTTGCCAGTTTACGTAGTGTGTCACCCTTACCCCGCTCAATGTAGTTGTTGTTGTTGTTCTCCTCTAATTTGATGGCACATACCCACACAGGGGGATCGTGCCATCAAATGTAGTAAAATGGATTCGGTTCTTTGCCGGTTAACTTCCTCTTTCTAATTTGCCTCCTTCGCATCCTCTACCCACATGGTCAACGTCGTTTTTAATGTCTTCGACTGCTCCTCTGAAGTTGCTACTGCCGAAGTGTGCTCTTAAAACTTTGTATTAGCGGCAGCTAAAAAAACAAAAATGCAGAACATTTTACTAAAATTTTTATATTGTGTGAGGGCCCAGTAGCATAGGTTTAGCTCTTCTCTTACCTAGGATTGCGTATTTGATAAAAACGAGAGATATTTTTTTAGCATTTTATTGTCTGCTTTCATTGATTTTTTTCGTCACTTTAGAGCCATTCTGTGGGACATTGGACGCTAGCATTGGAAGCGATCTGGCTTTGTCGAGTAAAAACACAGTTCAATAGACACTGTCAAAGGCAAGTGTCCAGTCATGATCAAGTATTGTAATTCCTGTCATTTCCATCACCTTATCACCGCTATGTTTGGCTACCGTTAAAGTTCTGTAATTACGCTAATTATACCTTGAATTCTTGTCAACACAAAGTTCTAGGAAATACTGGTGGGAAATGAATCAAATAGTATAGTTCGCTAGGACATCTCACTTCAAGGCTATAAATGTAGATGAAGAAAGGTTTGGGAGCTAAAAAATAAAATTTGTTCTGAGTAGCTCAACCTTCTTCACTAAAGGTTGTCTCTTGTATTGGAGGATGTTTATTTTAAAAATATCTATATGCGAAACATGTCACATACGGGTATGGCTTTCACTATTTATACGTTTAAATGCCGCCTTCTTAGAAATCTCTGAAATGTCAAATGTTATCGCGAAAGCATATACATAGGTCGAAATAAAAACAGCTCTGCCTGGTGCGCGTTCAGCTGAAGCAAGGAATGAATCCAACCGTCGTGTTTTTTCTGATGGCCACCATCTTTTTATTGACAACGTAAGCTCTATCACTGCGACTTAATTTTATATTTCAATTTTTTTCATAAGGCTAGTTTTGATGGGGACACGACTTCCTACAGTTGACTGGCCTATACCCGGGCTGTTGAAGCGCTCATGATTCTTGCTTTCTTGAGCTCAATCCGGTCATGTCTCATGGGTTTTCCAAAATATACACAACTTACCGCTCGACGAGCTGGTTTCTTTTTCATGTGCGAACTTCAAAGTTGAGTACCATCGCAAAGCTCTTTCTCTGCTCATTTAAGCTTAGCACCTTTTATTTTTTCAAGCATAATTCAAAGCTTAACTTTCCGTTTTGTTTTTGCAATGTCCGTGGCAGCAGATTAATATTTTATATTTCCGAATCTCAATATGCAAAGTTGGATCATTACTAAAAACTGAATATCTCTTATCTGCTAGCATTACAAATTCGCAGTAGCCTGAAGGCTTTTGGTGATCGTTTTGACTACCGTGCGCCCTGCCACAAACCATATATGGCTTGAATGCATAAAATAATGTCGCAATCTTCAGGACAGCCGAATTAGACAGGAGACCACATAACAATTAAGTGTTGTCTTGCAGATGTACGACATGGGATCAATCTTTCGAAGACCACCAGAAATGTCTTGCATATGTGAGTACATGGCAAACGTTTGTTTTGTATTTATTGCGGTAATAAGCGTTATCAACAAGTCCTTAAATGTCAAATATAATGATTCGTTAAAGTGGAGCATGTAACGTACTGATACATTAGGGTGAATAAGATAAAATACATTTAAAATATATTCGCAGCAGCAAAAAAGTGAACCAGTACCATTCAAGGAACCGAGAAATTTTACTAGCACCAGCTATTAGAAACTTTGACATCAGCTGGGTGAGGTCGTAATTTGAGAAGCCTTGTCAAGCGTTTGACGGAAACCTGTCTGGCGAGGCGGAAGCGTAGTAGAAAAACAAACCCTCGCCAAAATAAAAAGAAAAATAATAAACATTTCTGTTTCGGGCCGCGTACGGCTGCCTTGTTCACAATTAAAGTAGATGGACACAATAAACATCTTATGCACAACCTAGGTGGCGTAATGACCGTGCGTAAGTCCCGGGCAGATTACCTCCCGTCCGGTTGAAAACATGAGCGTCGTTTGAATGTGTAGTGACTCAAGTAGTCGTTATTACAGATTCCTCTCCGTCGAGATGACTGAGGCGTTGTCACAATCGATGCTGTGCTTCGCAGTGTCGCAGTGTTCATCCAAGCAATGCAGTAATGCCGGCCTGTTGGTTTTCCATCACAGATAAGCGCGCTAAACTTTGTCCCAAAATGATTCACTAAACCAAGACAAGACTGGTACATGCACGAACTTTGAACTGTTTATTACATGTACCTATCTCCTTATATACACACATACAAAGAAACCATGTACAAGCACATGTCAGATACAAGTTTATAAGTGCAATTCATCAAACCGTAACCCGTGGATAACCGTTTTCCATCACGCTGCCTGTTAACAACTCGATCTCTCTGCGCGTCAACGCTATCGACGGATCGATTACGCATTCCGTAAAACCGGCCAGTGCCATTTCATATGCTTCAAAGATTATTTTTTCGCGCCGGTCTGTAAAGTGCTATGCAGTATACTACGCAGTAAGGACGCAGTATACTGTACTAATGAGCGCCTTCAATGCCAAGGTAGGGAAACAGCAGGCAGGAGACCATGCAGTAGGTGACTATGGCATTGGTTCTAGGAATAGTAGGGGGCAGTTACTAGTTTGAAGAGCGCAATAACTTAGGAATCATAAATACCTTCTTCAGCAAACGAAAGAACCGGAAATGGACATCGAAAAGTCCTAACGGGAGACTAAAAATGAAATTGACTTCATAATGTGTTCAACCCCCGCCATTATGCAAGATGTAGAGGTAATTTGGAAAGTGCGATGCAGTGACCACAGAATGGTGAGGTCCCGAATTAGCCTAAATTTGAAGAAGGAACGCTACAGATTAGTAATAAAGAAACCCATCAACGAATTAGCGGTGAGGGGGAGGCCAGAAGAATTCAGGATCTCGCTACAGAATAGAGATTCAGCTCTAACCGACGATGGCGACTTTACCCTAGAAGCATTCAACAATAATTTCAGAGATATCATTACTGAGTGCGCGGTAGAAGTATGCGGTAGGATAGTTAGAGAGAATACCGGTAAGCTGTCTAAGGAGACGAAATATTTGATTAAGAAACGCCAGAGTATGAAAGCTTTCAATCCAACAGACCAGATCGAATTGGCCGAGATACCAAAGCTAATCAATAAGCGCCAGGTGGCCGATATAAGGAAGTATAACATGAATAAAATTGAGCATGCTGTAAAGAACGGGGGAGGCCTTAAAACGGTAAAGAAGAAATTGGGCGTATGCAAAAACCAGATGTATGAGATAAGGGACAAGGTAGGCAACGTCATCACGAATATGGAAAAGATAGTCAAAGTAACCGAGGAGTTCTAGACAGACCTCTACAGTAGCCAAAGTTGTCAGGACCGTAATGAGATTGGCGGTAGGGAAAAACAGTCAGACGTTCCGCCAGTGACGAAAGACGAGGTAAAGAAGGCATTAGAAACTATGAAAAGGGGGAAATCAGCTGGGGAGGAGTCGATCAGAGCATAGTGTTTTGATATGATGTCAAGGCCGAGGATAAGGTCATGGGCATAAGGGTTCAAAACAGTGAACTGCACCGGAAGGTCATGACCAGCAACACTGATGCGAGCTGCGCAGAGTCCGTCAACACCAACCGTTCCACCGTCAGCGACAGGCACCCGAGACAGAGCCGGCGTGAGAACTTTACGTAAACGGCGACGAAGGTTTGAACTCATGACAGAGATACGTGGTCCAGTGTCTACAAGCGCACACACGCGGACACCATCCACGCAAAAGTTTAGTTGGTTCAAGCGGGAGGTCTGTAGATGATTTGGGGGCCTGGCCGTTGGTGAAGCGTCACCTCCGGGAGCTGCATCAACTAGTTTTCTAAATCATATTGGCCGTATGAGGTTGCCGCCAAGAATCAAGGGGTCAGAGGGGATCGAATACGACGGGCTCGTGGTGATGGAGAGCGGTACCAACGACGTAGTCCGGAGCTTGCGAAATCATTGGGAGAATCTAATTGGTCAGGTTGTGGTCGGGTGGAAACCTACGCTGCTTATCTGCATGGTCATCATAATAAACTCGGAAACCGAGAAGTCGGAAACCATCTATTGGGGCAAGACTGGGAAATGTGGCCGATACAGCAACACTTCAAATATGTGGGGTGATCATCAGGCGTCCGGCATTCTTCATGATTTCTGTAGCGACGAAAGTACGGGGGTTGGGGACGGAAACATTCGTGATTGGTGGCTGGATACGAGGTTTTCTGATGGCACAGAAAGCAGGCATGAGGTCCAAGTTGGCAAGTTGCTCTCGCACGACGGCCTGATTAAGGGAGATATCAGACGAGGGCTCAGGTGGGTTCAGGTTGTGCAGGTGTGCAGGCCTCCATTTCGTGGCAAACGATCCGGATGACTGTGTCCGTGATGTTAAGAGGCGAAAAGGAAGGTACGATAGATGATTGCTGCTGTATAACACACAAAGTTGTGGTGGCCGTGTTCGGAAGTCGTTGAAACTGGGAAAATGCGCCGGCTCTTTACTTGCTCGAAGAGACGGCACTCCTAAGCGCATCCACGGTATCACAGCCTTTGCAGAAGAGCAAATGGAAAGCATCAACCGCAATCGCTCTTAATATGTGGCCCACGTTTTGAAATTCCGACATAGCGGTGTAAATCTCGTGACATAAGGGAGCACGCCTTGAATGTTGACGACGTATCTTTCACTGATGGACTGCGCACGCGACTCAAGGTGTGTTTTGGCGGGGAGCTTAAAAGATGTGGTGGTCAAAAGAGAACGCGAAGCTTTTCTTTGAAGATGTCCTAACTTAATAATTCGTCTTCATGGGTGTCGTACCATTGTTGCGCTGTCGCAGACAAATAGGAAATTACGTTTGCCAGCGTTACGCTGGGTTCCCACCTATTATGGGTGCGGACAAGTTCATACATCGATAGCCATTTGTCAACATTATTCCTTCAGGCACCCCAAAAGATGTCGGGATCACGGATATGATCCAAGACCATGAATGTAAGGGCAGTGGGGCTTCCCGAGTCGCTGGGTTGAGTCACGGTGGCATTGCCGGTGTAGCATCCGCTGCGAAGCTCCGTGGTACAATACGCCGGGAAGCAGAGGATGGGAAAGTCCTCACCTCTACCAGGATGTTACGTGGCAGGGGCCGTTCACACCAGGTAAACACTGGTACACTCACACAGAATTGGGCACAAGCGCAAGGGGTATCGGATGTCATAACACAACGTTGAGCATGCGCCAAGCACACACACACTTCGCCAGTCTCATCTTCGATCAGTCGACCCGTACACACACACACACACACACACACACACACACACACACACACACACACACACACACACACACACACACACACACACACACACACACACACACACACACACACACACACACACACACACACACACACACACACACACACACACACACACACACACACACACACACACACACACACACACACACACACACACACACACACACACACACACACACACACACACACACACACACACACACACACACACACACACACACACACACACACACACACACACACACACACACACACACACACACACACACACACACACACACACACACACACACACACACACACACACACACACACACACACACACACACACACACACACACACACACACACACACACACACACACACACACACACACACACACACACACATATATAGGCGCAAAGATGAACATTTCATATTACAACGTCTATTACATCAATGTTTCTGCCATACGCTGACATTTGCCACGACTGAGTATGGGGATATTGGGGATATTGAACGCACTTTCAAACAGCAGCGAGAAACAGAAATAATGATGTTTTAAAAAAGCAGCACAAGGGAGAATAGAGAACATTAAAAGAAACGGAGCATGCGGTGGAGAACGGTTCAGGGTTACGAGAGTGGATGAAGACCGAACCAAGAATAAAACGAGACGGACTGACGATAGAAGCGGCATATGAAATCAAGCACTCAGTTTGGCATGACCTCAGGTAGTACAGTCAGGTAGCTATGTGACTGGCGTGTAAAAAAAACAACTGATAGGTAACAATACCTTTATTGTGATCGTTCTCACCACATAGAGATCAATTCTTTTGTGTAGTTTGACGGAATGGTTTTGTTTAATTTAAGGGATCGTTGTAAGGCAAGTACACGGAAAAGCTACGAACCGTCTGACACCAGGTAAAGCACAATGGATATTAGAGCGTTTATTCTACTGCTTTCATTTACACGTTTCGCGTTATTCGGCGTTGCTCCTTGACCTAGTACATCGCACGTTTCACAAATGGCGCCACGGACTTGTTCGCTGCATGTTGTTTTATCTTGCGCGCTGCAGCAAGCATCGCCATTTTCATTTATTTCGCGCTGTGAAGCAAATAACGTCGTCTTCATCGTAGTGTTCAGGCTCGAGAGCACTACGCTGTCACTGCAGGCGATCTAGCCTCCTGGACAACTTAAAAACACTCATGCGCAGGGTAGAAACACTATCGTGCCCATCAAGTTCCACACTTACAATGCTTTCTACACTTCCTCGCTGTCGATTCAAGATCGTCGTCTTCAAGAAGCTCAATCTGCACCGCGTAATCATTAAAGCTAGGAAAACACAGCGTATACATAAGCCAACTCTCTAAATAGCTTAAGAAAGAGATCGCAGCTATGCCTTGCAGATTGCCAAAACCACTGAGCCAGTTTAGCTAGACTGGCTCGCTGCGGAGAAGAATGCTAACACGAAAGCGAATCAAGATCAAAACAGCCGCAAAGACTGCGGCTGTGGCCGTTAGCTAACTATTGTGAGATCCCAATGGCGACATGAGGCTTATTTCCTTGTACTTTCTATTGCATGCTAATCAAGTCCAGAAAATTTACTATCCTTTCCTCATTGTTAAAAGCTGATGATTCGATAGCACTCTTCGATATTTTATTAATTTTGTCTTCCTGAAGTTTAACTCTCTCTTTTCTGTATAGTGTCGACTTAGAAGTCCAGTACTCTGTCGGAATGGATGTATCTGTATGCCAAGACCGGACCTCAACGACGGCATGCATGGAGTGTGCTTCATACCGACAGTGCCTCTTCCACCACACTATTTAAATTTGTCTTGTACCTATAGAAGCGGAACTTATTTGCAAATGCTACATTCTCAAGAAAAGGATGTCTATTATAAATAAAATCATTATTTGAATTACTAGTCGGTTTCAATGTATATCATTTTTTTTCAGTCCTATGGCATTTTATCATCTTCTTGGTATCTTTTCGTTTTTTATGAAGACTGCCTGAACATCTAGGATGTAGAAAACAATTTTTATGTATATACGAATTAGGAACATTTTAAATTGTTCATCTTGTGCAAACTAATTCCATCTGTCAAGGTGGAGCATAAAACTTCGCGTGTCCATAAAAACTTATTTTAATGACCATATTGAATTCTAGCAATCTGGCGTATCATCCCACTGTCTTTTCGTGTGTTTATTGATTAACTGGGTTTCTTCTCTAGAGAGTATTCACCATTACCTGCTTTTTCCGAGTTCACACTGATATATGATAACAGCGAATTTAGAACAAAACACTTTCCTAGAAGGGAGACATCACCAGTGCTTTGTCACACTGTCTGTAAATCTCAGCTTTTTATTATGTATTTTCGCCCATTCTTCCAAACAACTGCTTTGCTACAGTCAAGCTAATACTCTGGAAGACCTTTTAATAGATCTTCGTTCTGCATGGTCTGCTTCACCATAATCTTGGCTATAGTTTCCTCGGCGCTAGTTCAATGAAAAATGTCGATGCGTGCTATTAAATTAAAACGTCTCGTTTATTTTGACATCAATGTTTATACTGCAAAAGCGCTACTGCACAGGCAAACGTATAATAGGGACATGCGTTTCAACGGGGACCTTTTTACACTCTCAGAGAAAAAATCCGTGAAAACATATTCAGTTCCGCGAATGTCTTGTGAGTACCGATCGCCATCCGTGTTTAACTATCACTCTCGCGCTGCTATGCATTGCATGTTGTCATCCGGATAATTTTTCGTTAGTCCATTGGTGTCTCAATTCTTTCTTGAAAATGCACACCGCGGCACTAATGGTTTTATAGTTGTGCAGCACTCAAGTTCGTGTCGCTATTTTCCCTGAAACCTGACTTTGAGTCCTTAGGCTTGAACAACAATTCGCACGAGAATAGGACATATTGGCACATATTCTTCACATCTTACCTTATTGGCTGACACGGCAACAGTATTTTCGTCGCTTCTGGAGATGCTTGGTCGACGGGTGGAGAGGTTCCGCGAAATCACAGCCAGGACTTTCTTAAGACATATTTCTCGTTTACGACATCCACTATCCAGTAGACCGCTGGCATTTAGGTATCCAGTGCTTGCTACCAGCGCATACTCTCACTCGTATTTGCTTTCCAGCTGGGTTCGCTACATTGTTTATGCTAGTTGCTAGAGACATGCTAATAAGCTCATTCGTAAGCCTCCGTAGATTGTAACACTTTCGGACCACACAGTTAAAAGTGATGCAATGACTGAGTGCATGTGACCTCACAAACGGACTTTAGTAGATGCACATGCAGCCTTTTCTGCACTAGAGCACTGCGCAGGCCAGGGCCGGTCCGAATTTATGGGCGCGATCCGGCCTGCGAGTTGAGTGGCGCTGATAATTTTTTTTTGTAGGGCCCGCATCCAACTCCTACTTAACGTAGCCGGCCTGGGCTGGGTGCGGGCCTGAAGTGGCACGAGTGCCCCTATCGGGCATTGTTTTTTACGGCTACGTTTAGAAATCAAGAGCTCCATGCGCTAAAATTGTTACGCTGATTTATGAATAAAGCCTGACAGCATTGGTATTGACGCCAAATGAAAGGGAATACATTTGAAGGGTAGACTGGATGAATTACGAGAGCGTCCCCTTTGAAACGGGATGGTGGCTGCCTACATTCTCGAGTTTTTGTTTTTTTTCATATTTTGAAGATTATAAATTCGTCCACTATAGTGTCGTTGAATTATTAAGCTTTTGCATCTACCCTCCTATCATAATGCTTTTCAGCTAACAAATATCAAAACGTGTTTTTTTTTACATTGCGCCACCTATTAATTCACCCGACCTTAGCGTCTGTAAACGCCACCACAGGTAAACATCTCGTAGAGTGACTGAGCCTGCATCTCACATCCGCATGAATGTGAGACAATTTCAAATTTTCAAAATGTGCGTTCACAGCTCGTTAGCTACGTTATTCTTAGTCATCTGTTGGCCTTGTATCTTCTGAAAAAGCAAGGGCTCAGTTTTAGGACCTTAGTTATTTCTCTTTACATCAATGACCTTCAGTGTAACATTACATAGAAAATCTGCATGTATGCTGGCGATTGCATACTGTATGACATTATTAACACTTCAGGTAATCACTCTACTTAGTAGAATCTTTTTCTAACTTTTCCACGTGGTGTGAAATTTGGAAGATATATATTAACCTTTCCACCACAGTCGTAATAATATTTTCTAATTGCTCCTCCCCTTCCCTTTTTCTTTACTGTTATAACGACGCACGCCTTCAAAGGGTGGCTGAATATAATTACTTTGGAGTTATTGTACAGAAAGCTAATCATGGTCCATGCATATTGATTTCATTTCTAAATAAGCCGACAGAAATTTAGAATATCTTAGGCGAACATTAACTCATTGCTCCAAAAGAAACCAAGTTACTAATGTACAAATCATAAATCCGCCCTCTCCTTGACTACGCTTCATTTGTATGGCACAAAATAACCTATATTAATACCGTGGAAGCCATCCAAAACAAATCCGTTCTTTTCATAGCTCATAAAAATTCGCCGCGACGTTTCACCTACTTCTGTCCTTGGATCATTACAAATAGCCACACTCGCCACCCGCAGACATTTCGAGTCAGTAAAATTTATGTACTCCATCGTTCACTGGCGTTATCGTCTCTCAAGCGACTGCTACATCACGTGCATCAAACCAGCGCTAACAAGGAGTAATCACGAACTTAATCTCGCACCTTTGCTCCCTCAAAACCTATAAAAACAGTTGTCTGCTCGCACCATTTAGCACTGGAATTCATCCCCTGGCTCAGTTCATTTATTAAGAGTAAATAAATGTATGCTTGGTGTTCACAGTTCTTAGCTGTTTTTGCATTATCTAACATGATTTCGTTTTATGTGCTTAACACGTGATGCTCTGCCTTGTATTTTGCCTACTTTCGTTTTATTTATGTACCACTCCAGCAATAGCTCCCTCTTAAGGCTGCGGTATATATAAATAAATAAATATATTGCATTCGAATATATGTTTCATTATTTCTACAGACTTAAACCCAAACAATACATGTGTCTAAAATGAACATAATGAATGGCACTCTGATTTCTCTATGCAAATTCGGACGCGCAAGCCAAGCAGAGTTCAACCACGACAGCGAAAATTTAAGAAAAAAGCGCGAACATAAGCAGCAGCCACTACTATAACGAAGGTTTTATGAAACGCTCTAAAGTGATCATATTCACAAGTTAACCTCCAAATGTGAACAAAATGCTAAACAAAAGATACGACATTCTGGCTTGATGCTTGAGTACGGTGGTAACGGTGGCATGAGCCTCTGAAAGGGGCCTGCCATGCGGGAAGAACTCGAGGCTAGCTACTGCCAAAAACGGTCACGAACTGGAATTGTTGTGCTTCGTACAGCAAGGGTACTGGCATAGAAGCAGACATTTATGAAGAGAACAGAGACTGGCTGAAATCCTTCATGCGACGACGAATTATTTAAAAAGAAAGACTCCTAGGTTGCTCGGCGGAAGCGGCAGCATTATTCACGGCAAAAAGGAAATTTACTAAAATTTACTTATATATGCCTCATATTATGACGAAAAAAAACAGATTGCATCAGGGAAAGCAGCTTTATTTTTGAAGGCGTGTTCAGTAGGATGAGAAGTCGTGCTATGACATATCGTCATGATTAGGCGTGTGTTCCATCATTCTGAATATTGAGCGATTGCATGTAAATACTTTGGTGTCTTGTTTTTTGCATATTATCCTGATGGCATTTCATGAGATGTACTTACCTTTGGATGACAGCAATATCAGCAAGCGGTTTGGCTGCAACACGCGGATTGTTGACATCACTGTGGTGTTGTCGCAACTTTTTACACCAGTAGCCAGTTCAACAACGTCCACAACCTCACAATCAGCAGGGTGAATTGTATACAAGACGCCCAATAACCTCTCCTTTTTGTTTTGTTTGACATTTATGTTTAGGTGCCCAACCTTTCAAGTGTCTTCATGTGCGATGTCCAATAGTAAGATCCAAATATGCGAAATAAACTTTGGTGGATATACGTTATTTGGAATCCTTTTTTTTTTATCTCGTGCCATTGAGATTCCATTGGCAGCGGATGTGTTAGGACATCGGCAATTTGAGATTAAGTGAACTGCTGCCGCAAGAATAGAATAGGTCGCTACATATGTTGCCTTGATCACTGTCGTTTTCCTCCGGCGTTTAGTAGAGATTTGGGACAGCACATGAAGGAGAAGACATGTTAAGAAGGGGATTCAGCTTGATATAGAGGAGAAGAGTGACGGGAGAGGTAAACGCGCAAGTTTGTGGATAAATTTGTAGAAGCATCTGGCGTGTGCAATCGAGAGATGGCGTGTTCAACTCGCGCTTTGGGTCAAAAGACAAGCGCGCTGAACGCAAGCTTTCCGGAATGCCCACAAACGTTGCAATGAGGCAGTGTCGACTCCTGCTACAGTTTTGACTACCTTACATAACCTACAGATAGGTCCCGCCTTCAAGAACTTGATATTGGTTCAGCGACTGGAGAAAGGTTTCTCAGTTCTGTGATCAAATTGTATCTTATTTCACAGCAAAATGGCATTCTCTCTACCGTTTTGGTTAAACCATTTGCTTTGTTTCTCTCTCTTCAGTTCAAAAGACGATTGTGGCTTTCTAGTTTGGAGAGCTACAAAGAAGTGTTAAAAGAAGGTAAACAAAAAGAAAATCGTAAGAGTAAAGGGTAGAACTATCATTGAGCCACTTACGTGGCTCTGTGACGGTGCATAAGCGTCAGAAAACGGATTTAGGAGAACAGAGAGAACCATGATAGGATAAACTTCCTGCAGAAACATGTTCCCAAAATATTTTGACCAGATAGACAATATGACTGTCACTGATGGAACCGTTATTAGTTACATCAGACATGTTAGCTGAAAAAATATTCGAATTCTTGTCACATACGCAACATGTATTTAAAATGAACTGCACACGTTTGATGTACCAGTGCTGACAAAAGAAAACAGAGCATGCTATTTGCTTCTAAAAATTTTCACCTGTTGCATAATTGAAACTAGGAGTCATGATGAGTGAAGACTGGTATTTCACACCGGTCCGCATTTACTTCGGCAAGTAATCTATTCTTATCTCCAGTACACACGGCGTGATTGGAATTTGAACGGCTAAGCATGCTCTTTTTATTTTATGTTATGTCCGCATCTGTACCGCTCTTGATGTACCAGGATATTTGTCACCTTAAAAGCGTAATAAATTATGAAAAAAAAGTAGGTAAGCAAGATCTAAATAATAACGTGTAATAAATATTAGAAATCCTCATTTTTTTCATTTCTCTAATCTTCGAAGACGTTGAAAACGAAATAATGTTTATTATTTATGTTGACACTGAATCGACAGTATTCCTTTTAGCATGTATTGATTGCTAAATTTGAAGTTTTCTGTTTATGCTGCGTATGTGTGAATTAAGTGGATGGTTATTGTAATTAAAAAGATATTTCAAAAATGTCGGCTCTGACCTGTAATAGCTCATAAAATGAAAATGGCGAATGCAATATATTTGTGCATTGTTGTTACCACTCCTCTGTTACTTGTATTCATTGATATCAAGTATAGTTCATACCGGTTCTCTGGTGTAGAGCTGCGCGGGCTGTTTTTTTTTTTTCTGCTCTCAAGCAGAGACCACTCATCCGCACTAAATTCATGCAATTTAAACCCAGTCAACAAACCGTCCGACCGACCAACAGACCGCCTTACTAACCGTTTCACTGAATCACTTATGGAGGCTGCAACAAGAATGGCCAAGGTTCTATTTTTACAGTGCTCACTTTCAAAGTTAGAAAAGTCTCTGTAAGGCAAAACATCTGCCTGAACAAATATCAGAGCAAAAACTAAGTTCCATGTAGCAAGACACGGAAAGATTGCATATGTAATGGTATGAAAAAAAAAATTGGTTGGGCTTTGTTGAGCTTAAGCCTGGATATCTCGAAGCGAAAGCATCGATGACGCTTTTGGCACTGGCGGTTAGCAGCATCTTTTGACCATCTTGTGCTCGTTGTTTAGCGAGACGCTGCTCTCGTTGTTGAGGTGTTCCAGTAGCTCGTTTAGCTCTGGTCTTTTCATTCTACCTTCAAAACTGCTCAGCAATTCCCAAACTTTCACTATCTTGGATATACTCTCAACTGACATGGCCGAACGTCGCTGTTCAGCTTCATTTTCACGCGTTTATCGAGGCGTGCCTCTCGTATTTACGGCGTTTCAGACTCGGCTTTGCTGCGTCGTTTTATTACAAGACGTTTTTCTCGTTATTCGGGTGTCTCGGACGCTCACTGTGCATTCAGCCTTTCATTTTTTAATAATGTTGTTTATTGCCTCAGGGCACAGTAGAATATCTTAAAAAATTAAAGAGGTAATAAATGAAAAAAAAAAGGTTGGCTGTTCAAATAAAGTTCAAGAAAGAGAGCGATGATAAGGGCCTTGTGTCCAAGTAATGTACGAAGTTGAATTGTTCGGCGAAAGGCCCACTGCCGTCAAGTGCCGAATTCTCGTCGCCTTCAGTGCCGGGCAAGCCCACAACAAGTGGTGAATATCTGCCGCATGAATTAGTTACCTGCAGGCAGGACATCCTGCACGTTGATAAAAATATCGATATTGAGGCCATGTTCGTGTTACAGCTGGTGTGAGGGCAACCCCGACGCGGATCTTCCGTAGCGCAACCTCCTCTGCGCGGGTAAGACCGCTTGGGAGGGCTACCGCACACGGTGGGAGAAGAGCACGTGTTCGGCACCGGAGGTGCTTCTTTCTTATGAGAAGCAGAGTGAAATCATCCATAGTGATGTAGCGTGTCTGATGAAGGTAGAGTCGCCTATCGGGTTGCACTCAGAGGTTTGCGAACTGAGTAGGTCACGTGGGACCCACTCAATTCGAATGGTTTGCGAGATGTGAGCGGCCAGACGATGCATATTCTGGCAGATTTGTGTGCTGCGACTGATGCGTCGGAGCAGACGTATTGCTTGTAGAGCGTCGGTGTGGATGACAATTTCGGCTCTTGGTAGTAAGGTTGTGACGGATAGAGAGCGAAGCGCGTTCTGGACGGCAACCAGCTCAGCACAGAAAGAAGAAGGAGGTTCTGCAAATTGATATGTGGATGTGCTATTAAGCGCCGGCTTACAAGGACAATCAAATGCAGTTGTTGTTTCACATCCGTCAGTGCTGGCAGCCAGCCTTTCATTTCATCGCCCCTTTTCTGCCAAATCCCGTGCTAGCACTTCTGTGCCGGTAGTATCACTCTCTTCTCCTTCCATGTTGAATTCGCACGCCTATTCTCTGGTAATCGGTTATATAGCCCGCCTCCCTCCGCGTTAAACACGCGCTTGCGGCGAACGTCAAACGATGACGCATAGTGTTCGGCAGCGGCCACCTGCGCCGCACGTGACGTCACGTTCAGCAGCGGCGAAAGGTAATCCGCCGCCTGCAGGCGCTCCTCAATGCTCGCATCACAACCCTGGGTAATCTAGAGATTTATGTCATCCGCATAAATACTGAAATTTAGCCCCTTTATGCCCCCCAGAGCTTCTAGTAGGCCCATCATCGCCGCGTGAAAAGGAACGGGAAGAGAACCGATCCCTGCGGCGTCCCCCTGCTCCCTAACTTCACTGTGGGGGACTGAATGTCTTGAAACTTCATGCACGCAGTTCTGTTCGACAAAACTTCCTTGTTGTACTCGTTTGTTCGTGCACCTACTCTGATTTCTTGGAGACCGTGGAGGATCGCTTCGTGTTAAATTTATCAAAATCCTTTGTCAAGTGCCGGCCGAGAATCACTTTGGCGCTCTAGAACGCGAGACAATTATGTCGTGCTTGAGTCGGAGCATCACGTCCTGCTTGCTCAAACCCGGTCAAAAGCCGATCATCTCATGCGGTCACAGCTCGCTTTTCCCCATAAAGCGCGTCAGTCGCGTCTGGACTACATGCTCCATGAATTTCTCCATGCATGAGGTTAGAGAAATAGAGATTTTCTAATTTCGGGTGTTTGCCCGGCTTTGGGATTAGAATTACGTTTGCCAACTTCTACTGCCGAGGCAGGTACTTTTAGTCCAAATATCTTGCATATACTGAGTAAGAGCGCTGATGGAGTCATCATCCGGGTTTCTTAAAATTTTGTTAGTTATCCCGTCAGGGTCCGGGGCCGATCTCGTTTTTAGCCCCAATATTTCTGCCCTGACCTTCGCCTCCGTGATAAGTGAGTCCAGCTCCTCATTGGGAGCTCCATCATAATATGAGCACCACCAACATACATGTTGATTACTGCATCTGCATAAATTCCGCGTCTATATTTATTTTATTTATTTATTTATTTGTACCCTCAGGGCTTACAAGGAGCGTTATGGAGGGGAGGGGCTTTTGCACATCATTATATGCAATAGTCAGGCTGATGATGATGATGATTATGATTTATAATAAATACAAAGAAGGTGAAGAACATAATTGCGTCGCCAAAACAGAGACAAATGAGTAATATGGCAACTGAACAAAATAGATAAACAAAAACAGATAGCTTACGGTACGCGAAAGAAAAGGAAGTAAGGAACAAAACCTAACAAAAAAAAAACAGTTTTATACAGGAATAATCTCACTTTCTGAAATATTTGTTAGTGCTTTGCGAAAATGATCGATGTCGGTGACAGCAACTAAAGACGCAGGCAGATGGTTCCACTCGTGACAGGTCCTTGGCAGGAATGAATATGAGGAGGTGACTGTGCGCTGCGAAGGTACATGCACTTTTAAACGATGATCCACACGTGGGGAGATATAAGATGTTGGTGTAATGAACCGTGACTTAAGTATCTGGTTATGATAGTAGATTTTGTGAAAAAGGAAAAGACGTGATAGGTTTCTGCGGGAAGAAAGAAGGGGAAGGTTAAGTGCAATATTCATATTAGTAATGCAAGCAGTACGATTATAGTTGTTAAGAATAAAACATACAGAACGATTTTGTAAGTTTTCAAGGATTTTTATTAGAGTGGCATATCCTGGGTCCCATATTGAACATGCATATTCGAGGATAGGGCTAACATTTGTGATGTAGAATTTTTTGTTTAGAGGTGCTGGGGTTAGGGAAAAGTTACGTTTGAGATAGCCAAGAACGCGGTTAGCTTTCGATGTAATAAATTCAATGTGTTGATTCCATGTGAGATATGTAGTGATATGCACGCTAAGATATTTGTATCAAACAACCTGGCCAAGTGATGTATTATTAATTGCGTAAGTGGAGCAAGTTGACTGATTTCGAGAGATTCTCATTGCTTTACATTTTGAAGGGCATAGTTCCATTAGCCAAATCGCGCACCAGTTTGCAATGTTATTCAGATCATGCCGGAGTGTTACTGTATCATTACTGCTTTCGAACTTGTGGTATGTGACATGATCGTCAGCAAATAAACAGATGGAACTTGAGATTTGATTAGGAAGGTTATTGATGTAAATTAGGAAAAGCAACGGTGCTAAAACGGATCCTTGAGGTACTCCTGAACGGTACTTCAGAAGAGTCACTATCATTAGTGGTAACATACTGCGTGCGGTTACAAAGAAACTCTCGAATCCAGTTTAAAACCAAAGGATCAATGTTTAGTCTGCCGTGTTTTAATAAGAGTAGG
Organism: Amblyomma maculatum; assembly: GCF_055883805.1. Taxonomy (NCBI): domain Eukaryota; kingdom Metazoa; phylum Arthropoda; class Arachnida; order Ixodida; family Ixodidae; genus Amblyomma; species Amblyomma maculatum. The sequence goes on from NC_139346.1 coordinate 124,650,758, forward strand.
TGGTGGTTAATTCTGTCAAATGCTTTCGAAAAATCCAGAAATATGCAGTCGGTAATAAAGCCAGTGTCCATAAATGTATTAAGAGCATCACAGAATGTTAATAATTGAGTTTTGCAAAAAAAGACTTTCGGAACCCATGCTGACTGCTATGAAAAAAAATTATTTGATTCCAAGAAGTTAGCGAGATGTGAGAAAATGACGCGTTCAAAGATTTTACATGGAACTGATGTCAATGAAGTAGGTCTATAGTTGTAAGAGTTATGTTTGTCACCGGACTTGTGAAGAGGAACCACGTTACCTGTTTTCCAGTCCTTCAGTAAAGAGCTATTGTTAAGGGAGTTTGTGAAAACTATGTTTAGGATAATAATTGCAGTGCCCTGCAAGAATTTGGTCGTAATGCCATCGATGCCGCACGAAGATATTTTTAAATTATTAACAATCGAATGTATACGAGACGAATCAAATACAAACGGGTCCATTGGAAATAAATACGGGAATTGAATGGGGGAAAGCTGCTAGAGGATGCGGAGCTAAATGAATGGGTGAAAGCAAACTTAAGCACAGAAGCACAATGACTGCTTGGATTTACATCCCCTGATTCGTTAGTGAGGGTTATAGTTTGATTATCGTGGCTTTTCACGACATTCCAAAAGCGCTTTGGGTTTGTTTTAAGTAGCGATGGGAGGGTGGTGTTAAAGAAAAATAAATTTTGCTTCCTTCAAAGCTCTGGTGTACTCTTTTGCTGCAATGGCGTAAGCGGACCATTTGTCAGCAGTCGGCGATTTTTTCGCTGCTCGGAAACGCCTACCTATGGTGTTTGATAAACGGTTAAGGTGTCTTGTGTACCATGGCGCGTTAGATAATTGATAGACTTTCCTTGGGGAAATGTATGCTTTTATTAGGTGTAATGCTTTACCCTTAAGCATGTGCCTGGCTTTTGATAACCTAATTCCTGATTGGGATTTTGAGTTGGTTTGATCTAATAGGTGTCTTATCAGACCCCACTTTCTACGCTTGGGTTAGGGGTCTATCCTGCTCGCCACTAAAATTGCAATTTTTCATCTATAACCCAAAGTCACTCCGACGCAAGTGCAATTGGAAATTTGACATTAAAGTAGAAGGGAAACCAGTTCCAAAGGCAGATCAAATGAGAAGCTTAGGACTATTCATTTAGGAGAATGGATATATTTATGGAACAATAAAAAAAAATAGAGGGATTCGCCACGCAAGCCGTTGGCATATTTATAACGACCGCTTTGAAAGGACGAGGCCTGAAGGAAAGAAGCTTGCTTAAACTAACCCAAGTTTACGTAATAAGTCGCGTGAGCTATGTCGCGGCGTTCTTAAATGACAGGTTGGAGGAGAAGAAGAAATTAGACTCTCTCATTCGATGGTGCTTAAAGAAGGCCATGGGCTTACCATTTACCATATCCACAAAGAAGCTCCTTTCTATGGGAGTGGACTATAGCTGGGAATAAATAGCGGAGCTTCTCAGAGTTTCGCAGCTGGAAAGATCAAGTCAAACGACCACGGGCAGAATTATACTCGAAATGGTAGGCCTGGAACCAGATAGGGGAATACGAGAAAAATCAAGCATACCGCTGGGCTACCGAGAAAATCTAATCATTGTTCCTCTCCCTCGTAGCATGCATCCCATTTTCAATACAGAGGGGAGGGAGAGAGAGCAGAAGCACTAATGAGACGCTTCGATTCGATGGACAGCAAGTCGGTTGCGTACGTGGATGCGGCAAGTGGCAAAACGGGGGCGGTGGTCACCTTGGTGGTCGCCGGCCATAGTGCCCCGATATCAGCCGCCACCGTTAGAAGCCGCAGCAAAGAAAGGCTAACGAAGTTGCAATTGCGCTCGCTGGGGTCGGTAGGCAAACCAGTTTCATAATCAGCGATAGCAAAACGGCTACATGGAATTTTGGAAAGGGTAGGGTCTCGCCGGAAGCGGCAAGGCTTCTGACCAGTAGACGACTAAACAGGAGAATAAGCTTAATTGGACCCCTGCACACATGTCCGTTCCGGGTCCAGGAGTTAGCCCGAGCTCTCTACTTCCGGGTAACTGTGGAGCCGCCCGACTGCCGGAACATGGTCGAGCGACTGAAAACTTATACGGAGATTCTTCAAAAATACAGGTTAAGCGGGAGACTGGTGCCACATCGGATAAAAGTCTAAACAATAGGGAAGCAGTCGCATGGCGGCGCCTGCAAGTTAGGAACTTTGCAAACTTGGTCTGGGCATATTAAGTCCAGATGGACGATAGAAAAAATTATAAATGCAAGCGCTGTGTGGATTGAGAGGGACCCTCGACGATATAATCTGGAAATATCCTAGCTTCCCAGGGGCTAAAACAAATATAAATTGTAGCTAAGCCTGCGAAGCCCTGCTGCGGAGCTAGGTTCCTGCTCAATAGCAGCAAGCCATTCGCCTGGCGGAAGAATCCGCGCAGGGCCAAGACCTCTTTGCCTCCTTCTGATTGGGAAGGTCTCGGCTCCCTTTCCTTAGGCCTGCGTGCGTGGTGCGGGGATTGGGGGCCTCCTTATCTGGTGGAAAAATAAGTTGTTATCACATCACGGGGAAAGGTCAGACGACGGAGTCGGCGGCGACCACCTGCGCCGTGCCTGACGTCACTCGTGCTCCGACATACGCCGGCTCGCTTGAAGTGCGGTGTTGACTACTGTAGGGAAGCTTTTCGCTTCAAAACCTCTGGTTAAACCTGGTAACGTAGCGAGAGCTGCAGGCCCATTGCTACGGTTAGTATTCGCTTGCGGCAAACATTGTTATGCTCTTACTTCTGGTTATGCTTAAAAAAACACATATGGTTAAGCGCCCATTTCAACAACGCCCGGAGGGGTTAGCTTCACCTGGTATGTCATCACCAGTCGATCAGTTATGACCGATATGACGTCATGATGACGTCACATTCGGTCCTGATGTCACCGCCAATGACGTCATCATGTGATATAGCTACCCATTTTCCTGACTAATTCATCAATAGTCAGGACTAATGAGTAATTAGTACTAGTTAGCATGCATATAAAGCCTCAACACTCAATAGCCTATTAGTACAATTGTGGCCGAGAGCGTGCGTTCTCATCGGAATGGGAGGTAGCCTGACAGGTGCATGGAAATGAGCACATGACACTGCTTATGAAGCCGTGTTTGCATAGGCAGACTGCTACTATCACTACTATCATATCACGCTAAAGGGGAATCACGATGCTCTACTCACGAGCCCGGGCCTGGCGCAGTCTTAGTTTTCGCACGTGAAAGCATGTGCTATTCGTTTTTGATTACCGGAATTTGGTATTTGCTACAATTCGTATGCCTCTCCCGCTCGAATGATCATACCCTGCACATAGCACTTGCATTTTTTTTTTTTGGAAACTCGAATTGGGGGCGAACTAGCCGTACTAAGTTGTTCCTTGCCACGAAAAGGGGTGGCCTTGGTCTTTCGGACTTGTTTTTGAGAGACGTTGTGTCACGATTTCTTTTTTTTTTGCGCGATCAAACAGACTCTTGGGTGCTCACAATGCTGCATATGCGCTTAGGTAATTTGATTTTGAAATTTTGTTATGTCTAGTTATCAGGCCAGAAATCACGCTGTCACTGATTTTTTTAGCAAGGTTGTTTTTGTCATACAAATGTTGCGTGCCTATTTTTTGTTTGACTGTCTTAGTACTGTACCAAGGAAAACGTTATATAAGGACTTGCTGAACGTATTTGTGCCTGTACACCTGTACCGGTTCATGTATTGTCGATGCTCAGGACAATACGTCCTAAAGATTGTTAGGAAGATGGCGGTAACGGCGTCATTAATGAGTAAACATTCAGCTGCTAATGCAGCGCCGATGTTTGATTTATCCGTCATTTTTGAACAAATTATAAACTCCTAACACTGAAACACAACCTTCCTCACATACTCAACAAATATAATTACACTGCAAAATTTAAATGCAAAGAATTGCGGAAGTATTTTGTTGAGCTGTGAGAAATTTGTATTTTTGTTTTATCTTACAGGTACACACTGATGTACTTCTCTACAAAGTTTTGTGTCGTACTATTTGATGTGTCCATTTTGCTTGTTATGAATGTACTGTACATCTGTTGAAACTGTACTCTATAACGAACAGTCAGCATGTCTGGGTACATTTTCTACACGTTCTTACGCATACTTCTAATTCTTGTAGTCCGTCCCCCTAAAACCGGCATAGTTTACATCAAATAATTGCATTCATCGAGTGTTTCAATTTTATGTATATTGTCCTCTCTTTTTTACATGCATCGTTCTCCTGTAGTAATTCTCTTTCATGTCGATGCCACTACTTTGTGTAACACTTTGTAAGTGTTATCCGGGCTCTGTCAAGCTGCAAAAGCAGCTTTTTGCCAGGAGATCCCTCAAGTTGTACTGAGGAAATAAATAAATAAATACAAACGACCGTCAAATCGTTTTTCTTCAAGCTCGCTTCCACTTGGTACCATTACCGTAAAAACGTGGCTTAGTGATAAAGGTATTTCTGTACCTCAGCCTGAGTGGATGATCGTTGTGGTCGATGGATTGGTGAAAATGGAAACGTTTTAATACATCGCTTTATCCAAAGGTACGCTAGTAATTTGTATGTGTATATGTATTTTCTTGATCGGCGATAAAGAAAAAAAAAAACAGGCTTCGCGCAGTTGACAAAGTGCTCGGCTGGGGAATCAGAGGGATAGAGGTTCTATTCCCGGCGGAGGCGTTTATTTTCATAAGGAGGCCGGCCCAGCGGACCCGCTAGCTTAGACGATTTCAAGGCAATGGCTCAAGGTAAGTGCGATCACAACCAATGTGCGATAATTATGAAAGTGCGATTACGGTGAAGAGGCGAACTGGCTCGCGTAGTATGAATCTCGCTACACAAGCGCCACATTGCTTGACGCAATACACTCGAGTTCATTACACGCAATTATTCATCAAGAATTCGGAATGGGCATGGCCGGTCAATGTAACACGCAGGTAAGATAACTTATGTGTTTTTAAAGGTAACAGACTGGATTTCAAGTCAAGACAAGTGGATCAGGGGCCGACAGAAATTTATGTGGTCGCATGAAACAAGTTGGTAAATATTAAGGATATTAAGTTAATAAAAATCTGGTTAACTGGCGAGATATCGGACAAGGATTTCGTTGGGAATTGTTTTAATTTTCGTTATGATGAAGAGTAAATATACATTTTACGATAACCCATGTGTTCTCAATATGAATTAAAATATAACGAGTGTTACTCTTCCCTAGTTAAAAATATTGATAGATTCTGCATTGTGTGTTTTGTTGTGCACGCATTGAAAACTTTTTTATCGGTCTTGAAGAAGTACTACGATTCAGAAGAAATATCTTACCGCATTTCTACAACCAATATCTATTTCTGCAGAAACATTTTGCTTGCGTGGTTCTGTTATTGGTATGTTGAAATTATGGGCGCCAAGAAAGAAAAGATTCAAGTCACGCCAAGTTTTCAGTGTGCGTTTATTATAGCGGAAGTGTCGATTACCAGACAAGAAGTTTACACTGCAAAATAAAATAGCCTGGGGCAAAGGCTAATATTGCTGTTTTTCACACGTATAGGCCGTGACTCACGCTGGTGACATTGATTTGCTAGTGGTCCTTTTACATAGGAAAAGGGCATTCATATGGCTGTATGTCTTCACAAATGCCGTCCCTGCAGACGCCAGCCTTACATACGTAGTCTTCGTACTCAAAGGAAAACAAGAACTGCAAAAAATAAAAAAGCACAAAATTAGCAGTACATTTATTTGAGGGGAGGGAAATAACTCTGTACGTTTTTATTCTCCGCAGAGCAACTTGGAGCGCATCAACTAAGCAGTGAAGAATAAAAAACGACAATTATAACGCAGACGTGTCCCTCTTAGGTCGCGTATATACTATGAATATCGGAATGGAGCCGAGAAGGGATCCACCAGCTACTGAGAGGAAGGAAAACATTCTAAAGAGCACTTTGGACCACTAAAGTTCTATGAGGCGAAGTCAATTAGAGCGGGGTAGATTGTAACCCGCACCTCTGTCTCAGTCTCTTGTTTTACTCCCACCTTCCTCCCTTCTTTTACGGCGCGGTAATGTGTCCGCGGAGAATTGTGGCAGATACTGCGCCTTTTCTTTTCTGTAAATAAATTTGAAATGCCGATGATGACGGCTTATACTTAGTGGCACGGGCAGAGGCACATTATTTTTATTTGATTTTTTCCAGCCTCACCATAGCATACATGTGTTAACGCCTCTTAGACATCAGGGTCTGCTTCTGTTTTTTTTTTATTTGATACTGTGAATCCTTTTAGGAATTGTAACAGGAAGGGTTGTGAGCATAATATACTAAAGCATAAAAGCATACATAATAATATCTGGTGTAAGTGTTACATGCAGCCTACAACAATCGAAGAACACAGGGTAGATCACATATATTAATTACATGATTACGAATAATAACTAGTGCAAAAGGCTTATGGCAAGAAAAAATTCAGTCGCAATGTCAGCGAGGGGATCAGTATTAGTTCTAATTGACAGTCAAGGCACAATCAAGGTTTAAAATACTAAAAAAGGAGAAAATTGATTATAATGAATTCACAACTTGAATCAGGCACGAATAGGCAAGTAAAAATAACAAGAGAACAAGGAAGCATACAAATAAGGAATACATCTGCCACAAGGAAACAAAACTCAGCTAAGGACTTTGTGTTAGTAATGCGCGTGTGTAGATTGTTCCATTCTCGTGTTGCCCTTGGAAAAAATGAGCATTTGAAGATATCAGTATGAAATGAGAATTCGCCTAATGTATGCGTCAGGTTATAGGGTTAATCTGTTAGAGGACATCGGTATGTACTATGTAATAGGCAGCTTTAGTTGATTGTGTATTGCCTGGTATATGATTTTAAGTCTTGCAAGATAGGCTCGGTTTTCTAAGGTTATAAGTTCTGCACGCTTGAGTAATTCTGTTGGTGAGTCTGTAATGAACTGTTTATTATATATATATATATTTCCCGAGGATGCGGGATCGAATCCCGGCCTCGGCGGCCGCTTTTCGGTGGAGGCGAAAAGCAAGGCGCCCGTGTGCTGTACGTTGTCAGTGCACGTTAAAGAACCCCAGGTGGTCGAAATTTCCGGAGTCCTCCACTACGGCGTCTCTCATAGCCTGAGTCGCTTTGGGACGTTAAACCCCACAAACCAACCAGATACATACATATATATATATATATATATATATATATATATATATATATATATATATATATATATATATATATATATATATATATATATATATATATATATAATAGAGCGAAGGGTACGCTTCATTTAAAGAAACATTTTATTAGACTCGACGTTTCGATCGGAGACCGATCTTTCTCAAGAGTGAATCTTCTTGGATAGTGTTGCGGCTTTTTAAGCATTTGGACATAGACCACACCAGGGTAGGAAAACAAAACGTGGGAGACAGAGGAAAGAGACAGATACAGTAGGGAAGGATGATGTCCAGGTGTTCCATCGCAGGTGCATCGCAGGTGCTGGACAGGCCTGTCGAACTGCGCTGACACAGGTGTCTGGATGCATAGTCTCTGCTGCGAAAGAATGCGGGCAATTTTCACTCTTCCTGGCCACGACGGCCGAAGAGTGGGAGTAGGGAAAAAAATATAAATGAATAAATAAAAAAATAAAAAAAGAAAAAAAAGGGGGGGGGGATAGAGGTGGATAAGGAAAGGTGATAGCTTAAAAAAAAAAATGTGTCGGAAGCAAGCGAAAGAAAACAGAAAGGGGGGAGGGCGGTAGGAGGTAAGTGGCTCTGACAAGACCAGAACACACCAACACTTTGGTATTCAAAAAAGGTGATGACCTCAGACGACTTGGCCAGGTGTGCACATTTCCTGTGTTCGTGACATCGGAAGAGAGGACAGGACCCCGTGGTTTTCGTTTAAGCCCTGTTGTAGAGTATTAAATTTAAAAATGAAATATGATTCTCGTTGTTCGCGCTCACGAGTGTTTTTGAAGCCACTCTGTAATATTGTGACTTTAAGATTATCGAACTCATGTCCCTCCTTGCGAAGGTGCTTCGAAAGGGGGAGGCTGGGAAGGGTTTGAGCGTGCGAGCGGTGGTTATTAAATCTCAATCGGAAGGAATTATCTGTTTGGCCAATGTACTGCATACCACAGTCACCACACTCGAGCATGTAAACAACATTGCTAGAATCGCAATTTAAATCTTCTCGTATAAAATGTTTGAAATTTGAGTGGGTGCTTTTAGCTAGTGCTGTGGATTGCATGTGTTTACAGATTTGACATCGGCTTTTTCCGCATGACGTGCAACCCAAAGGTGTCGGTTTATTGACAGTTGAGTGGACAACGTGGTTTTGTAAATTCTTTGGTCTTCTGTATGTTACCTGAGGAGCAGTCGAGAATATTTTGGAAAGTCGTTGACTTTGTTCTATGATATTTAAATGTTTTTTAAGGATTTTGTTAATATTTGGGATATTGTCTGCGAAGGTTAGAATGAGATTACAGTGCTGTGGTGTTGGCTGTGATTCCGCAAGGGTGTGATGATGATTACTTATTTTAGCCTTTTTTATGGCATCTTCGATGATAGAGGGCGGGTAGTGTTGTTTCTCTAGTGTTACTCGCATGCGATTAGCATTTTCTTGAAAATCTATGGATTTTGAGCAAATACGTTTGAATCTGATAGCTTGCGAGTATGGGATTGAAGTCTTGCAGTGGCGTGGATGGCAGCTTTTGAAGTGAAGGTATTGTTGTCTGTCTGTGGGTTTTTTGTAAACGCTAGTGATTAATGCGCCCCCTTCAACTCGAACCAGAACATCTAAGAAGTTGATTTTACTAGTTGAGTAGGTGTGTGTGAAAGAGATGATAGGGTGTATGTTGTTGAATGAGGCGATAAACTTTACGAGTTCGTCCTCTGTTTCGGTCCAAGTCATGAATATGTCATCCAGAAAGCGTTTGTAAAAAATTGGTTTGATTGCACATGAGGACAGAAAGTCGGACTCAATTTTGCTCATAAATATGTTTGCGTAATTTGGAGCCATTTTGGTGCCCATAGCTGTACCACTAGTTTGAAGATAGTATGAGTTGTTGAATTCAAAAGTGTTAAGTTTAAGAAGCAGATTGGCTAGTGTCTCGATGGTACTTGGACTAGGAGAGTCTAAAATTTTATATTTCTCGTATGCTCCGATCATGGCTTGGATTCCGTCGTCATGTGGGATGTTAGTGTAAAGTGACACCACGTCAAGGGTGACTAGAAAAGCGCCATGAGGGAAGGTAATATTGGATAATTCTCTCAGGAAATGATTGGTGTCGCGTATGTAAGATGGATGTTTCGGAGGTATGTGTTTGATTAGGGAATCGATATAATCTGAAATTGGCTCTGTGAGTGTGCCGATACCGGAAAAAGTAGGTCGCCCTGGATAATTCTCTTTGTGTATTTTCGGGAGCATATGGAAGCGCCCCGCTGAGGCATTTTTTGGTGTCAGTGCCTTACTTACACGTAGGGGTAATTCACCTTCATCGGTTAGTTTAGTCAGAGTTTTTCCTATGATGCTCCGGTGTTCAGCGGTGGGGTTCGATGAGAGTTTCTTATAGAATTTTGGGTTATTGAGTTGACGGTTGCCCTCCTGAATGTAATCGTCTTTGTCTAAAATGACTATACCTCCACCTTTGTCGGCGGGTTTAATAACAATGTCAGTTCGTTTGCCGAGTGAGCCTAATGCATTACGTTCTTTCCTTGTGAGGTTAGGTGGGCCAGATCTGCGTGTCCCAAAGGCCTGAAGAATATCCCCTTGTACTGCTTTTATATACATGTCAAGATATTTTTCCCTACCAGGTTTGGGCGTCCACGGTTCCTGAGGTCGGGGGAAGTGCGGATTACTCGAGTTTGGTTTATCGAAAAAGTATTCACGTAGTCTAAGATTTCGAGAAAAGTTATCCAGATCTTTGAATAATTGAAATTCATTATACTTTCTATTACTTGGACAGAATTTTAGGCCGCGTGACAAAAGGGACTTTTCATCGGAGGTGAGTTGAGAGTTTGAGAGGTTAATCATAATTTCTGGAAGGTGTGGTTCCTCGGGTGTTTGGTCTAATGTGGTTAGGTGTTCGGTTACGGTTTTGAGGTTCTCGTTGGATGGGTGTATGTGGCTCCCTGGTTGTATTTCTTTTGTAGGGTCTATGTTTGCATCAACAATTATGTTATCCCGGGAGAACTTTTTAAGTTTCTTTGTCCAAATTTGCTCAATTTTGCAAGACTGGAAGACCTCAAGCTCGGTTGCCTGTGATGTTGAAAGCAACATGTTGTGACGCGCCCGCCTCTCCTCGAAGTTTAATGATGCCAACGTTTGTTCGAAGTGCTCAATTGTTATTTTCAAAAGTTTAAAAGATGCTCCGAGTAGTTCTTTGGTCCATGCTAGTCGATGGGATTCCGAAAGGTTATTCATCGATGGGGTTAGAGATAGAGTAAGTCCTCTCGGTACAATTTCCGATTTCAGATATATTCGAAGGGATTTTACGTGGAGCTCGTGCCTGATTCTTTTGTCTATTATTTTTCTTAACTTTAAAAAATTTCGAGAGTGTATGTCATCGCCAGAAGGAGAATTGGTGGGCGCGTGAGCCTGGTCGGCCTGTCAGTATTGCTTCAGCCGTTGGGCTAAGCCACAGCGTCGTCTGAGGTCATACCTTTGTTTTGGCGTGGTGGCTTCATCCCCGAAGCACTGCATGGTGACTGATGCTTGCTGGGATCCAAGTGCCGGCTCCACTGGTGCCGACATTGGAGCCATCCGTGGTCCCGGGGTTTTCGGCGTGGCAGCCGGCGATTCACTCTTGAGAAAGATCGGTCTCCGATCGAAACGTCGAGTCTAATAAAATGTTTCTTTAAATGAAGCGTACCCTTCGCTCTATTATTTTTTAAGCGGCCAAGCACGTTAAATGTTCTCGCATCCTACCTTCTTCAATGGCTGCCACTAACGCTTCAAGAAACATCCTCTGGAAATTTCCTCTCCACGCGCCAATATGGGCTCTGATTGGCGACTACATTTCACTGCGCCTCCAGCCGCCGCCAAACCATCCAGAACAACAGGAAATCCCACACCGAATAACCCCACCTGCCCATCATCAAACCGCCCGTCCCTACTACCGACGCCTGCTGTGCAAGGCGGTACATCCCCGGTCTCCACTTCGACGAGGCCCCGATCCCGGATGGATCCACTCTCAGCTGCAACACTTGGATCCCAGCAAGCTTCATCCACCATGCAGGACATCGGAAATGACGTCAACACGCCCACTCCAAGAGACCCAACGGGACACCAACAGCCTCCTTCCAATGAAAACGACCGTCCAGAGAGCGCCGCTACACCGAAACAAAGTGTTGCAGCACGAGACACCACACTCCGGCACCCAAGCTCTACATCGAACTGCCCGTCCCTACTGCCGATGCCCATGGGGAAGGGCGACACGTCGCCGGCTGCCACGCCGAAAACCCCGGGACCACGGATGGCTCCAATGTCGGCACCAGTGGAGCCGGCACTTGGATCCCAGCAAGCATCAGTCACCATGCAGTGCTTCGGGGATGAAGCCACCACGCCAAAACAAAGGTATGACCTCAGACGGCGCTGTGGCTCAGCCCAACGGCTGAAGCAATACTAACAGGCCGACCAGGCTCACGCGCCCACCAATTCTCCTTCTGGCGATGACATACACTCTCGAAATTTTTTAAAGTTAAGAAAAATAATAGACAAAAGAATCAGGCACGAGCTCTACGTAAAATCCCTTCGAATATATCTGAAATCGGAAATTGTACCGAGAGGACTTACTCTATCTCTAACCCCATCGATGAATAACCTTTCGGAATCCCATCGACTAGCATGGACCAAAGAACTACTCGGAGCATCTTTGAAACTTTTGAAAATAACAATTGAGCACTTCGAACAAACGTTGGCATCATTAAACTTCGAGGAGAGGCGGGCGCGTCACAACATGTTGCTTTCAACATCACAGGCAACCGAGCTTGAGGTCTTCCAGTCTTGCAAAATTGAGCAAATTTGGACAAAGAAACTTAAAAAGTTCTCCCGGGATAACATAATTGTTGATGCAAACATAGACCCTACAAAAGAAATACAACCAGGGAGCCACATACACCCATCCAACGAGAACCTCAAAACCGTAACCGAACACCTAACCACATTAGACCAAACACCCGAGGAACCACACCTTCCAGAAATTATGATTAACCTCTCAAACTCTCAACTCACCTCCGATGAAAAGTCCCTTTTGTCACGCGGCCTAAAATTCTGTCCAAGTAATAGAAAGTATAATGAATTTCAATTATTCAAAGATCTGGATAACTTTTCTCGAAATCTTAGACTACGTGAATACTTTTTCGATAAACCAAACTCGAGTAATCCGCACTTCCCCCGACCTCAGGAACCGTGGACGCCCAAACCTGGTAGGGAAAAATATCTTGACATGTATATAAAAGCAGTACAAGGGGATATTCTTCAGGCCTTTGGGACACGCAGATCTGGCCCACCTAACCTCACAAGGAAAGAACGTAATGCATTAGGCTCACTCGGCAAACGAACTGACATTGTTATTAAACCCGCCGACAAAGGTGGAGGTATAGTCATTTTAGACAAAGACGATTACATTCAGGAGGGCAACCGTCAACTCAATAACCCAAAATTCTATAAGAAACTCTCATCGAACCCCACCGCTGAACACCGGAGCATCATAGGAAAAACTCTGACTAAACTAACCGATGAAGGTGATTTACCCCTACGTGTAAGTAAGGCACTGACTCCAAAAAATGCCTCAGCGGGGCGCTTCTATATGCTCCCGAAAATACACAAAGAGAATTATCCAGGGCGACCTATTGTTTCCGGTATCGGCACACTCACAGAGCCAATTTCAGATTATATCGATTCCCTAATCAAACACATACCTCCGAAACATCCATCTTACATACGCGACACCAATCATTTCCTGAGAGAATTATCCAATATTACCTTCCCTCATGGCGCTTTTCTAGTCACCCTTGACGTGGTGTCACTTTACACTAACATCCCACATGACGACGGAATCCAAGCCATGATCGGAGCATACGAGAAATATAAAATTTTAGACTCTCCTAGTCCAAGTACCATCGAGACACTAGCCAATCTGGTCCTTAAACTTAACACTTTTGAATTCAACAACTCATACTATCTTCAAACTAGTGGTACAGCTATAGGCACCAAAATGGCTCCAAATTACGCAAACATATTTATGAGCAAAATTGAGTCCGACTTTCTGTCCTCATGTGCAATCAAACCAATTTTTTACAAACGCTTTCTGGATGACATATTCATGATTTACCGAAACAGAGGACGAACTCGTAAAGTTTATCGCCTCATTCAACAACATACACCCTAGCATCTCTTTCACACACACCTACTCAACTAGTAAAATCAACTTCTTAGATGTTCTGGTTCGAGTTGAAGGGGGCGCATTAATCACTAGCGTTTACAAAAAACCCACAGACAGACAACAATACCTTCACTTCAAAAGCTGCCATCCACGCCACTGCAAGACTTCAATCCCATACTCGCAAGCTATCAGATTCAAACGTATTTGCTCAAAATCCATAGATTTTCAAGAAAATGCTAATCGCATGCGAGTAACACTAGAGAAACAACACTACCCGCCCTCTATCATCGAAGATGCCATAAAAAAGGCTGAAATAAGTAATCGTCATCACACCCTTGCGGAATCACAGCCAACACCACAGCACTGTAATCTCATTCTAACCTTCGCAGACAATATCCCAAATATTAACAAAATCCTTAAAAAACATTTCAATATCATAGAACAAAGTCAACGACTTTCCAAAATATTCTCGACTGCTCCTCAGGTAACATACAGAAGACCAAAGAATTTACAAAACCACGTTGTCCACTCAACTGTCAATAAACCGACACCTTTGGGTTGCACGTCATGCGGAAAAAGCCGATGTCAAATCTGTAAACACATGCAATCCACAGCACTAGCTAAAAGCACCCACTCAAATTTCAAACATTTTATACGAGAAGATTTAAATTGCGATTCTAGCAATGTTGTTTACATGCTCGAGTGTGGTGACTGTGGTATGCAGTACATTGGCCAAACAGATAATTCCTTCCGATTGAGATTTAATAACCACCGCTCGCACGCTCAAACCCTTCCCAGCCTCCCCCTTTCGAAGCACCTTCGCAAGGAGGGACATGAGTTCGATAATCTTAAAGTCACAATATTACAGAGTGGCTTCAAAAACACTCGTGAGCGCGAACAACGAGAATCATATTTCATTTTTAAATTTAATACTCTACAGCAGGGCTTAAACGAAAACCACGGGGTCCTGTCCTCTCTTCCGATGTCACGAACACAGGAAATGTGCACACCTGGCCAAGTCGTCTGAGGTCATCACCTTTTTTGAATACCAAAGTGTTGGTGTGTTCTGGTCTTGTCAGAGCCACTTACCTCCTACCGCCCTCCCCCCTTTCTGTTTTCTTTCGCTTGCTTCCGACACCTTTTTTTTTTTTTTTAAGCTATCACCTTTCCTTATCCACCTCTATCCCCCCCCTTTTTTATTTTTTTATTTTTTTATTTATTCATTTATATTTTTTCCCTACTCCCACTCTTCGGCCGTCGTGGCCAGGAAGAGTGAAAATTGCCCGCATTCTTTCGCAGCAGAGACTATGCATCCAGACACCTGTGTCAACGCAGTTCGACAGGCCTGTCCAGCACCTGCGATGCACCTGCGATGGCACACCTGGACATCATCTTTCCCTACTGTATCTGTCTCTTTCCTCTGTCTCCCACGTTTTGTTTTCCTACCCTGGTGTGGTCTATGTCCAAATGCTTAAAAAGCCGCAACACTATCCAAGAAGATTCACTCTTGAGAAAGATCGGTCTCCGATCGAAACGTCGAGTCTAATAAAATGTTTCTTTAAATGAAGCGTACCCTTCGCTCTATTATTTTTTAAGCGGCCAAGCACGTTAAATGTTCTCGCATCCTATATATATATATATATATATATATCTTAGTGCCTTTCTTTGTACTGCCTCCAGTTTTTTAATGAGCTGTTTAGTAAACGGGAACCAAACGATATTAGCGTACTCTAGTACCGCTCTGATAAGTGTTTTATATGCAAGTAACTTTGTTTCAGGTGGTGCTAGTTTAAGACGCCTGTTAATAAAGAATAGCTGCTTTACGGCGGTTGACGTGATGTGATTAACGTGCGAGTTCCACCGAAAGTGTGGTGCGGCGTTCAAAGAAGCTCCAAATGAAAGGCTTCGCACGGACGCCTGGAACGGATGCATGGCGGGGTCAGCTTCTTATATCCATGAATCACCTATTGATGTCATGACCAGTCGTGACAGTATATCGCGCGCCTCTTGTAGAACACATCCAGCATTCCACTGAACGCATCAAAGTTCAGCGGCATTCTATAATTCGTTTACAGTAAAGTAAACGCACAGTATCTGTCTAGCGGAATTCCTCAATGCAGACAAGGTGAATTGTGACAAGCGTTTCACGATCCAGGGCGTGGCGCAGTTGATTAAAACGCTCAGCTGGCGATCCAAAAATTGAGATTTGATTCCCGGTGGACGCAAGAATTTTAAATTATGGTAACCATCTCCCTCATAACCGAGAAGGAAAAATATGATGCGCGTCATGATTGTTAACGTCGTCAGGTTATCATGTCTAAATCTTGCGATATGCCGCGGAATCTCATGAAGATCGCGAACGCACGACAGTGTGAGCCATTAAAAGCTCAGAGCCACAGAAGAAGATTCTGAAGTTGCACTTGAATAAAACTCTTTATTGGAACGACTTGCGCTCGCCACAACCGAGCGAATCGGTAGCGATAACAGCAAACGTATCATCGGCCGTCGAACAAATACTTGCTGCACTGTCAACGCTCACCTAGATAAAGGCGCGAACTCTTACTAAGATAACGTGGGACAATTACAGAAACCCGCTCAAGTGGCTGGAATCTTCGAAAAATATTTAGGCGCGTCTCGCGGGACGAAGAAATTGATAAAGCCTCTCGCAAAAACGAGAATGAACAAAGAATACAGAATGGATCCATGCGCTATAATCATTGGTAAGGCCACGTACCGGCGGTTTTCTAAAAGAAAACAAAGATTTGAACACCTCGCGGCAGTTTTCAACCAATAAAAATGCATCGAATCGATGCTTACCAAATAAACGCTGAAAGGTATACAAAACGGTACAATTTAAAATAACTAGGGCCTTTAGCGCGCATGATAAGGTTTCTGACGCACAACATGGACAATATGTGTGTGTGGGGGGGGGGGGGGGGGGAGGGGGCGCTTCTCTGAGGTGCTGTCGCGCCGTCGGGAATGAGCTTATAGTCCTGATGTATGACTCGACATAGCACATTGCACTACCGAAGTATCGGCCTAAAAGCATTCCTCTGAGTCCGCGGCGGCGAATCGACGTTCAAACCCAGCCTTTATCTCCGTGCTTGTACTTAGCACTGCGTCTTCGTAAATTATAACTTTGGGCGTCGGTTCTTTGCTGATCTTTATTGCGTATTCGGGCGAGTCTTCGGACTTCCTTTGCTTATTGAAGGTAAGCGGCGAGATTGAGGTTTTCTTGCCTATGCCTATCGGGCTGTTGTCTGTGACGTGCGGTAGCATTGCGCCGAGCACAAGCAGTAGCGGGCTCGACCTGATTGCCTCTTGCATGGCGGTGCTATACTCGTGAATGATGCAGGGTAGAATACCGTCCAATGTCTTGTGCTCGGCTATGACGTAGATGGCGATCATGTCCGAGATCGTTTTATTGAGGTGCTCCGTAAGTCGGTGCTATACTCGTGAATGATGCAGGGTAGAATACCGTCCAATGTCTTGTGCTCGGCTATGACGTAGATGGCGATCATGTCCGAGATCGTTTTATTGAGGCGCTCCGTAAGTCCTTTCCTCTGGGGATGGTACGCAGCTGTGCAGTAGCGAATAAAAGATATTAGCACAAATTAAAGGCGGCTAGAGCTGTGATATCTCGTCATGCGGCTCTGTGCTTCACAGGCCTTCCTATCGGGCTTTTGTCATTTTTGCAGCACAAGAAAAGACGGCAGGAAGAACCTTTATTAAATGTGCCACCACCCCAGCGTTAAAAGTTCCGCGCTTATGTGACTGAGCGGGGACATTTCTTTTTATCTCAGTCGTCATGACCAGCAATGGCTTGATTTTGTTTATTTTAATTCAGCGAAAATAAATTTCGCTGAACCTCCCTAGAGCTGAATAATGAGAACGGCCCGGTACTCTCGGTGTGAGCTTCTACGTCAACCACAGCGCCAGGCGTTCTCAGTCCAGTGATGCGGGGATCCGTTACGTGTGCTAATATTTTTTACTCTCGACTGTACGTCGGTGGCTTGAATGACTGTAGGTCAAGATGGATTGCGTGAGCTCCGCCGTACGTGATATTCCCGTCTGTGATGAACACTGCGGGGAGGGACCGTCGTGGCGCCGGAGAGCACGTTCGACAAATTATTTGGTGACTTCTGCGACGGTGCCATTAGGCAGGGGTTTCGCTTCGGTGTAGCGGGTAAGGTAGTCAATGCCCGCGATTATCCACCTGTTACCCGAAGATGAATTTGAAACTCTGCTCTGGAGATCATCTCAATTTGCTGAAATGGCACATTCGTGGGTAGTATGGGGTCCAGTAACCAGGTAGGTCTGATCGAGGGCATCTTGGGTCGCTGGCCCTGAGAGTAAGTTTTAAGGTAATGGCCAACATCAATAGGTGCACGCGGCTAGTAGTACTTCTGGATTCACTGCAACCTGTGTGTAAACCCGAGGTGTCCTCCTGATAGCTTACAGTGCAGTACCTGCAGAGCGTTCTGTCAGAATATTTTAGGCAAAAGAGGCTGCGCAGTCCTGTTGGGTGCGAAGTTCTTCGATGCGAGGACGTCATTGCTTAACACGAACGACAACAATTGACGCCTGAACACAACATAAGGGGGAGCAACTCTGCCATCCAGGTAATCGACTAGGTTTTACAACTCAGGGCTTTAACGCTCCTGTTGTGCAGAACACTCGCGCCTACCGGTCCAAAGAAGGCGTTGTCGTCATCGTCTTCATGGGGGAGCGTCGACGGGGGCTTGTGATATGCAGTCAGTGTCGGAGTGCTAGCGGCCAGACTTACAGACAACAGAAATGTCAAATTCCCAAGACATAGAATTCATTTGGCAATGCAACCGGAGGCGCCTTTTAAATTGGCCAGCCAGGAGAGCGTGTGATGATCGCTTACCACCTTGAGTGGTCGACCTCATAGTTATCAGCGGAACATGAAGTGGCCGAGATAATTGCGAGGCATTGCTTCTCGGTCGTGAAGTAATTGGCCTCAGCTGTTAAGAGGGACCTGCTGGCGTACACGATAACTTTCTCCTGCCCGTCACTCTACTGAACGAGAACGGCGCCTGGGCCCACACTGCTTGCGTCGGTGCGAATTTCAGTCTTTGCCTTTTCATTGAAGTGGGCTAGGGCAGAAGGACACTATAGTTGGCACGTAAATTTGGAATTTGGAATTTGGAATCGGTTTATCGATTCCTCGTGCTTGTGGCGTTTCCCAATTAAAAGGTACGTCAGACTTTGAAAGTTTAGTCAACGGTAGCGCGATACGCGAAAAGGTCCTGGCAAATCGCAGGTAGTAAGCGCACAGCCCAATAAATCTTCGCGCATTATTGTCGGCAATTTGTGAAAACTGTGAAATCGCAGTTGTTTTCTGTGTGTCTTTGCGAACTCCATCCTTGGTTACAATATGGCCAATACATTTCAGCTCCTCAAAGACGAAGTGGCATTTCTCTGTTTTAAGAGTGAGCCATGATGACAAAATTGCTTCGAGCACTGTCCGAAGCCTTTTCAGACGGCCTTCAAAGCTTTACGAGAAAACTATGACCTCGTCTAAGTACATTAGACCAATTCCTCATTTTAAGCCTGCCAAAAAAGAATTGTTTATTAGATGGAACGTCGCTGAGCATAGCAGAGACTGAATGGCATTATCTTGAACTCGGAGAGGGTATGTGGAGTGATTCCCACACTGTTCTCGCGGTCATTTTTGTCGAATTGATTTTGCAAATATCCGCGCTTAGTGTTCATTGACGGGACGAACTTAGCATCGTATAGCTAATCCAGTGTACAGTCGATGTCGGGGAGCGGATAGACAACCTTATTTGTTATGCTAATTAAGGTAGAAACGTACTGTTCCATATTTCTTCTCGAGAATAATGGGAGCCATTCATGGACTGTTAGATGGCAAGACGACGTCCTCTCAAATTCTGTGGTTAATTTGCTCGCGAATGGCTCAGCGTTCTCGCGACAATACACGATATGGGCGTTGATAGAGAGCAAAGGCGTATTCGTTGGTTATAAGCGTTTGGATTGCTAACGGGTCTGTCGAAGACTCTATGCTCACGAACAGCGCTCACTGTAGCTTTCAAGGGTGCGAATCGTCTATTGTCTTCTCCTGAGTAGTACAGCATGGACGTCTAACATGTGCGTTGGTGAATCGTCGGCGGGATGATCGAAGAGGAGTATTTCTCGGGTGTCTGATAGCGCGTCTACGAAAGCGATCGTCGTGCCCTTCTTAAGATGGCGGTAATATTTATTGAAGTTTGTCACCATCCCCTGATCTTTGCCGCCTGCGATATGGGCCATGCCTCATGTGACACCGAGCCTTCGTTTGAAGAAAAACTGGGCGTTTCCTTTAAAGACGCCGTCGGCGGTTTCGGTGCCAGCTCTACCCAATCAGATGACACTTTAACGAGGCGGCATGGTCCATTCTCTGTGGAGGAAGTTTAAATCGACATGTGGAGGGGAAGCCTGTGTCGTAGGTATCGCTTTGACCATCGAGAGCTTGATGAGCTTTGAGCAAAAGTCAATAATTGCCCCATGTTCGCTCACAAAATCCATACCCAATTCACGCCTCGGGAGCGCTACTGCAGGACCACCAAGCTTATAGGATAAGTGCGACCCCTCACTCTTGCTCTTGTTGTGCCGCCCTGATGGCGTATTAAGGTTTCCACAAGCAGTGTGCATCAACAGGCGCTCGCAAGTAGTCACATTGCATAGCTGAATAGTTAGTCAGCACGGTGTCCATTAAGGCGGTAACCGTGCGACGGTTGACAGCAACCGCGAGGTCATTTGTTCTTGTCCTCGTATAGCATGTCGGATTCGATTTGCGATTTATACTTCGTTATGTGCCGAGATCATGTCTGGGGCAGACAGCTGTCACTTTTATAGGAGACGGTGTACTCTTTGAGTCTGGTCGCGTTGTTATCGACACTGTCGTCATGCTTGGTGGCAGTCTCAATTTAAGGTGTCGGCGCGTGATCGTCGAGGGCATCGGAGTAATGGCGCGTCATTTTCACTCGTCGTCGGCGGTGAAGGATCTTGTTATATTCGCCGTATAGCAACATACCTCTGAAAGGTGCTGCACTTAGTTTTTGTTATGGCAGCTTGGGGATCTTCCTTGTAATAACTGCATCCCGGCAACGCAAATCGGGCGCTGTACGGCGGTGGGAAGTGGTACCTACAGCTTGCTGACTATCTTGCGCAGGTAGTCGACGATGTCTTCTGGTCACTCCCCGGAACGGGGTTGTGGGGTGACGATGGCGAGCAGCGCAGGCAGATGCGACTGTATGGGCAGTGGCGTACAATGTGGTCAGCCTCAGCTAAGTGGAAGCATAAAGGTCGGTTGTTCGCAGAGCTCCAGCCATTGCACTTTCTGGGGTTCGGAGATCGTTCGTGAGCCTTGTGGGGTGGGCCAAACGACGTCGTTATTGAGCGGCTAGATAGTTTTGAGGGGGACAGGGCGGATCACGTTGTAACGAAGGGCAGCGTAAAGCGCCCGCATAGTTTATCGCAGTGGGCTCTGGCATTGCAACCGTTGGAGATGTCACTTGAGGAACACCCATTGGCTGCTTAATTTCATGAAAGACGTCCGCAATCGTCGCTATTTGAGTTTGCATGGGGTTGGCAGAAGCCGGTTCATTTCTTTTCGTACTACATCATGGACAGTCCTTGATAGCGGTAGTCACAGCGTGCCGACAAACAGCGCAGGTTTGCACGGGCGGTTGTATTGTCGAGTGCGGGTGTGATGGGCTTTCGTGATGGGCTCGAGGAAGAAAAGGTTGTTCTTTACCAGATTGCTGCGTTCCCGTCTCCGCTGTTGTTTGGAATTTGTACCATAAGCAGGAGGCGCCGCTCCCTTTTTCGCACAGTGATACAAATGGACACCCATGGGCATCCTTTGGAACACGGTGTGTAGGCAGCGGTCGCCCAGAGGAAGCCCCTCTACAACTCAACTGATGCAGGCAGCCAGGCCACCGTGCTTTAATCGCCTGCTAGGTATGATTCTTCGGCTGACGGCCATGGGTTCGTGCTGGTGCTTAGCAAGAAAGCAAAGCGAAGGCTTCATCGACGACAAGATTCGTCCTCATCAAGCACGTCTACGGTCATCACTATGCGACGCCCCCCGACACACACTGTCTTGTTTGTGCCAGAGACGCCAACAGACAATCTGAGCCAACGCAACAGGCAAGTCACGCCTGTGTCCCTTGAAAGCATCGTCCCTGGAAAGATTAAAGACGTTAGAGTGAACCCTTAAAAACATAATTGCCATAGATTTCATGGAGTGGAGCGCACTGGAGAGATTGACCACAATCAACAAACTCGGCGACATCACTGTGCGCTCCCATATTTTTCAGGGCAGTAGCACTATGACCGGCGCTATCTACAATGTTGATGAGGCCATCGCTGACACTGATCTGACATACTTAAGCCAGCATCAAATAGCATCTCCATACTGCAAGTGCAGCGCCTCATGAGATCGAAATGCATCAAATTCGCTTTCAAGGGAGACTGCATACCGTCGCATGTGAAGGTTGGACGTTTTCGACACCCGGTCCAACCTTTCGTGCCCAAGCCACTTCAATGCAGGAAGTGTCTGAAGATCGGGCACGTGAGTGCGATCTGTAAAAATTACAACGTGTGTCCTAGATGCTCTGAGTCGCATTGCGGCGACATGTGCCGCGCCATTGTTCTGCCGTGCGCGAACTGCCGTGGCCCTTATGGCTCCCCTTCTACGGACTGCCCCCGATTAAAAACTGAACGGTCAGTGCTGAAGCAAATGGTACGTGATCAATCTACCCACATAGGGACCGCTGCTAAGGTGCGACGGCGTCGTTCGCGTCGCCTAAGATCATCTAAGAAAGTAGTTAATGTTTCATAGCAAGGCCTCCAGCACTCCTGCATCTTGTTCTACTCCTATACCTGCCGTTTTAAACCAAGGGACCTCGAAGGGCGGTGAAGCTGGAGATGCTGCGTCAGACGTTAACTGGCCAACGCTACCAAAACCTTCCATGTCCGCTGTGCCAGGAACCTTGCCGCGAAACGAAAGTCCTGGACCTACTGCCGAACTAGAAAAAAGTCAGGATGTGGGACATGGCCAAGACCTACAGGTAATGGCATTCTCACGTCCATGATGATTGCAACCCGCGCTGTGCTATCAGCCTGCGCACGCCAGCAGCACAGAATGCGCTACAGGTTCTGGACGCGCTAACACCAGTTCTAGCGGCTCCACAGTAGCAGGCACAATAGCTCCCCAAGCATTAACATTTAGAAAAAAACTCAAGGACACCTTTATTTTTCAATGGAATGCCCGTGGGCTTCAGTCCCGAATTGCAGATATTCGACAATATGTTCATGCATACCGCATCTCAAGCCTTGTTGTTTGTGAGCCGAATGAACCAAAGATCTTACGACTGTCAGGCTACGAGACATTTGCATCTCCAAAGCACCAGAGAAACAGCAAGATCATCACTTACATTCGACGCGAACTCACCTATGTAATCCATCCGGTTCATGACAGCAACGATAACCAGTCCGTTTGCCTGACCATGAAGAAGCGCAATCTCATGTTTACACTTGTGGGTGCGTATGTCACCATCAAGTCGTTTTGATGCCACACGATTGAGCAACTTGATGGTGATTACACCTGGCTCTTGGATCATCATAGGAGACATTAACGCTCACCACATCTTGTGGGTGAGTGTTCGAATGAACATCAAGGGAAGAAAGATTGTGTCTTTCACCTCTGATAATGACCTGTAGTGTCTTAATGACGGCACACCGACCTTTATTGGTGGACCAACTTACAGCAGAAGTCTTGATTTAGTTTTCGTGTCTCGATGCCTTACCAGTAACGTCCAATGGTTTGCAGATATTGAAACACACGGAAGTGACCACATTCCTACATATGTGATCATTATTGATCTTTCCAGATCCAGTTCTGTCACACGAATGCGCCATATCGATTGGTCGGCATTTCGAGCACTTATGGAAGATACTTGCACAGAAGGCCTATCTGACGGTATTGAAGAGAAAATTAAGAACACTATGATAAAAGCGACGTCTTTCTTCACCCCAATGCCTACCTACACATAGTTTAATACGGAATTGCAGCGCCAGCGATCATTGCGACGAAGGGCAGATTGTAGATACCGACGAACGAAGTAGATACCTCGACCTCAGAGATGCGAGACGCATGCAAAAAAAAAATCCAACACAAAATTCAAGCCCTCCAGGCAAAACTTTCGCAGGACATTCTGTGAAACGCATGATCTCTGAAAGCCTTTATCACGCATCTGGAATCGAAGTGGCGTCCGTGTGCTGTGCGATGTCAGCGCACGTTAAAGATCCCCAGGTGGTCGATATTACTCCATAGCCCTCCACTACGGCTCCCCTTTCGCTCTTTCCACTTTCACTTCATCCCTTCCCTTACAGCGCGGTTCAGGTGTCCACAGAGCAAGTCTGACAGATACTACGCCTTTCCCTTCCCGTTAACCAATTATTATTATTATTATTATTATTATTATTATTATTATTATTATTATTATTATTATTATTATTAATATTATAATTATTATTATTATTATTATTATTATTATTATTATTATTATTATTATTATTATTATTATTATTATTATTATTATTATTATTATTATTATTATCTGGAATGTCTTTCGTGGTCTCCGAACATCCCATAAACAGCTCTACCAATTCAAATCTCTTGCACGCCACCAACGACGGGGTGAGGTCGAGGTAGCAGCCGATTTCTGCGCTAGGGTAGCAGGCCAATCGACTCCAACGGCAACGCTACATTTCAACGATGTTCCAGGTTCACGGTATTCAAGAATGGACCTTCCCTTCTCCGTGGAGGAACTTGACGCTGTGCTGGCTTCTTGCAGATGGTCATCGTCGCCGGGTCCCGATGGTGTAACATACACAGCAGTTGGAAATGTTGGACAAGAAGCTAGGCACGCTCTTTCCGAATATTGCATCAAATCATGGAGTGAGGGTTGTTACGACCGTGCATCATCCGCACTTGCGCGCTCTATTGTTCGCCTGTGGGCATGGATAAGTGCTGTGGATATGTGCTGTAGGTACAAGGGCGCTAAGTGAGCCTGTTTCCAGGAATCCTTTTGTGTAAGCCTGTTTTGCTTTGTGGACACCCTGCAAATGCCAAATTGACCCTGTCAAGAGAACGTCTAGAAAAACACAAAGAAATGTCCCCCTGCGGGAAATAGCCGGAAGTGCTTTGGTTCAATTGTTCACCCTTCCCGTCGAGAAGCCCTATCGTCCAGTGAGGAATGTCTACTGTCCAAAGGAGACGACAGAGTGACACGTCCGCTGACGTGCAGGACAAGAAAGGAGCATGACGCATACGGCCATTAAATGATTTCCCTTGAATGCAGGAAAGATTTGCAATTGTCGAAAAGGGACAATGCTGGGAGCAGTATGTGGCGCGCGTGCTTGGGTTTCTGAGAAGGAAATCCACTTGCCGGAACCAGCCTATCGTTTCTTTGCTGAAGAATAGAAATGTACCTCCTCTCCTCGCCGTTCCCAAGCTTTTCTCGCCAACAAGTGATCACGCCCAACGAATTAATGCCGGACCAGTCAGTGCCTCAGACCATCAGTGCAGTGATGTGTTCGATTGGATGCCGATATCTGAGGGGCGTGCCCTGGAACTGGTTGGTCAGCATCTTCAGAGGGGGGCTGGACATAGGGGGTTTTAAGGACATTGCAGAGCACGAAAAAAAGGCTCTGAGCCCTGGGTAAACGGCTCATCCAGTCGCTTCTCGCTATGAACTCTTAACGCTTGCCATTTTGCTGATGTACCCTTCTTTTTCTTGTAAATAATCTTGTAAATAATTTTTCTCAAAGTGCCATTAAACCTGCTTGTACATATTTCACCAACTTCGAAGATTCAATCCTTCTTCAACCCGGAGTCTCTGCGCGCTACCAAGTGAAGGCCGGGTCGACATAGCCCCAGCGTCACGACAACTGGTGACCAGCGTTGGGATCTGAATCTAAAAGCCACAACATCTGGTGATTGGAGGTGGAGCTACAAGCCACAACATCTTGTGATCGGAGGTGGCATTCCAAGCAACAAGCAGGAGCAACAATCGGCCAACAAGAGAGCAGCTCGGAACATCGATCGCATGTGTGGGTGAGTGCTTGGCTTTTCTTCTGATGTGGGCCAGGTTCTAGAACAGGGTTAGATTTTAGAACTGTTAAAAAGAGTGTGGAAACGCCTTTAGGTTTGGTAGTTTGCACAGTTGTTTTGGAAGTAGCCGACACTCGGAGCGAGCATGGACCTACAAAAGCTGCAGAAACCGGAACTGTTGCAATTGTGGGAGGAATTGGGAATTGATACAAGTGGTTTGGCACGAAAACCCTTGATTATAAAGGCAATCCCTGATTTGGGAACCGATGATGAGGAGCTCAGTGAAGCATGGAACCTCATCGGACAAAAAAAGAAGGAGCAGCTCAGACAGCAGAAAGAGCGAGAAAAAGAGGAAAAGAAACGGGAGCGTGAAATTGAGAGAGAAGCAAAAAGGCTGGAGCTAGAAATTGAGCTCCGGAAATTAGAAGTAGAGCTGAGCAAGAGGTCGGGCAATTGTCCCCAGCTAGCGGTACCTCTTCTCAACAAGGAGGCAGATTTCAAGATGTCAAAGTACATGCAGCCATATGTGATATCAGGGGATATCGGTCTGTGTCTGGCTAACTTTGAGCGAACCTGCGAAAAACTGTCCTTCCAGCGAGACACTTGGTCCCAGAGATTATTGACGGTTCTGCCCTGCGAGGCAGCGGAGGTTGTCGCGCGGCTAAGCAAGGAGGACGCGGACAACTACGAGAAGGTCAAAGCTTGCCTTCTGAGAAAGTATAGGCTTAGCGCCGAGGCGTTCAGACAACGTTTTCGGAACGCTACTAAGTTCAAGGACGAGAGTTACCCTGAATTCCTATACAATTTAAGAGTTAATTTGGGCGAGTGGCTAAAGAGCACTGATTCCTACAGTGATAGGGACGCTGTAGTCGAGCGAATTCTTTTGGAGCAGTTTTATAACTGCCTCCTAGAAAAAGAAAGAAATTGGTTACAGGACCGAGGCGACATTAAGTCGGCAACTGAAGCTGCCAAACTCATTGAGGAGTATGCTTCGCGCCGACAATTCAGCAACCCAGCAGTGGATAGGCCCCGCAATCCCAAACTGAGTGGTAATAACCGTCAGGAAAGGCACTTTGTTAGAGTTGGAAGCGAAGAAAGGAAGGTTTCTTCAGGCAAACTCACTAGAAAGGACGGCAGTGAGAAAAGTGGGGAAGTGACCAACGCGCAGAACACAAAGAATAAGCTTGAGGCTAGGAAGCCGCTCACATGCTTTAGGTGTAATGAGCAGGGTCACATTGCCGTCAACTGCCGGATAGAAAAGATTGCTTTCTCGTATGTCAGTGACTGCGATGAAAATATGCAGCTTTTGGAACCTTACATGCATGACCTAGTAGTCAACGGGAAGCCTTGCAAGGTACTGCGCGATTCGGCCGCAACGATGGATGTTGTCCATCCGGCGTATGTGTCGCCTTCCGACTATACAGGTCAGTGTGCATGGATCCGCCAGGTAGTGGAGGAACAGAGTGTGTGCTTGCCAATCGCGAACGTGGTCATCGAGGGCCCTTTCGGCAAGTTAACAACCGAGGCTGCCGTTTCAGGAAAGCTTCCTAAGTGCTATCCGTATTTGTTCTCCAACAAATCGGACATGCTACTGCGAAAAAGGGGCATCCTTTTCGGAGACAGAGTTGTGCAAGCCTTAACACGTTCAAAGGCGCGAGAACTAGCTACACTGCTCATTCCAGAAAAATCCACAGCGGAGGAAAAGGCAGTTAAAACAGTGGTCGATGCGGAAGATAGCGGGTCAGAAAACTTTGAGAGCGAGACATCTCAGATAAGTCAACTTGAAAGTGAGCTTGATGAGACGCGGAATGAGGACGTTCTTGAGAGTAACCTCTTGCCGCCAGTGTCTAGTAATCTCACGAGACTTTTAAGTGGAACCCGAGAGGACTTAGCTATGGAGCAAGCCAATGATCCTAAGATACAGGAGCTTCTCAAAAGGACGGAGCAGATAGGAGTACTAAAGAAATCTCAGCTGTCCGATCTGGGGGAGCTAGTAACAGAGTTTGAGGCCTGCTTCGTGGACAGGCCAGGCAGGACTGATTTGGCTGAGCACGATATTGAGCTGACTTCAGACGTGCCAGTGCGATCAAGGTGCTACCAATTTTCTCCAAGGCAAAGAGAAATTCTGGATAGGGAAGCAACTCGCATGCTGGAATCGGGAGTAATAAAACCCTCGGAAAGCGATTATGCTTCGCCTATGATCTTAGTAGAAGCTCCAGGTAAAGACCCTAGGCCTGTGGTAGACTACCGAAAGCTAAATTTTCTCACCAGGGATCAAGTGTATCCTATTCCGAATATTGAGGAGAGAGTAGAACAGGTCAGTAGAGCGGCATATGTGACTACGCTGGACCTTACTCGAGGATACTGGCAAGTACCGCTCACTGAACGCGCCAGCAGATACGCGGCTTTCGTCACTCCGACGGGCAGCTACCGGCCAACAATGATGAGTTTCGGGCTCAAAGATGCTCCATTTTGTTTTTCCCGACTCATGGATAGGGTTTTAAAGGGGTGTGAAACATTCGCGGTACCTTATTTAGATGACATTTCGGTTTTTTCCGACTCATGGGCGGACCATATGGTACATCTAAGAGCTGTACTGAGCATTTTGCGTCAAGCTGGGCTAACCGTAAAGGACGAGAAATGTTGCCTGGCAAGGGCGACCGTGGACTACTTGGGTCACAATGTAGGTCAAGGTTTCAGGAAAACCAGCGAGATTAAGATTTCTGGGGTAGCAGACTACCCGCGGCCGAGCACGAAGACGGAAATTCGAGCATTCCTGGGTCTGATTGGGTACTACAATCACTACATCCCTAACTATTCAGCTTTGGCCAGCCCTCTGACCGACGCTCTCCGCAAGACAGAACCGACAAATGTAGTCTGGGACGAACAAAAGGAAGCCTCCTTCGTAAACCTGAAGGCTGTGCTGATTAGCCATCCGGTATTGCGAGCTCCAGACTATGACCGAGAATTCACGGTCCAGTGTGATGCAAGTGATCGAGGGCTAAGTGCTGTTCTCTGCCAGAGAGATGACGACGGTAATGAGCACCCTGTGCTCTACCTGAGCAGAAAACTGACTTCTAGAGAGAGGGCTTATTGTGCGTCAGAGAAAGAGTGCGCTTGCATTGTATGGGTCATTCAAAAATAGCAGTGCTTACTTGGAGGGGCC
Organism: Amblyomma maculatum; assembly: GCF_055883805.1. NCBI lineage: Eukaryota > Metazoa > Arthropoda > Arachnida > Ixodida > Ixodidae > Amblyomma > Amblyomma maculatum. The sequence continues at coordinate 124,679,521 of NC_139346.1, forward strand.
AAATTCACCGTAGAGACGGACCATTGTCTCCTGGCCTGGCTGCAAACTGCGACATCGAAGAACAGTCGCCTTCTTAGGTGGAGCTTGATTTTACAGCAGTACAATTTTGAAATAAGATACAAAAAGGGGAAGTTAAATGGGAATGCGGACGCGCTTAGCCGCTGTTTCTAAGTGGTCCGAGGTGTTCTTCACCATGTATCCAAATTGAGACTCAGGTTCTTTTTTTTTCGTGCGCTTGAATATATGTGACTATGTAAAGCAGCACGTTTGGTTTTCGAGGCATACGTGGGTCCTGAACGTCTTGAGAGTGGGCTTTTCTCGAACAACAATGGCAGTTTTCTTTTAACCTGGTCTATTCAGACGGGAGCCGAGTGCTTGCTTGGACATGTGGTTGAGTTTCAGACAGCTCGAGCAATTTGGCCTACGACAATCAAGACAACGCGACAAGCAACAGCGAGCTTCAAGCGTTCATGTGCAGGCCATTAAGTCGTCTCTTCATGCAGCAGCTGCGACTGCTGCCCTCCGAGACTCTTCTGGCGGGGGAGGAGGCTGTTACGACCGTGCATCATCCGCACTTGCGCGCTCTATTGTTCGCCTGTGGGCATGGAGAAGTGCTGTGGATATGTGCTGTAGGTACAAGGGCGCTAAGTGAGCCTGTTTCCAGGAATCCTTTTGTGTAAGCCTGTTTTGCTTTGTGGACACCCTGCAAATGCCAAATTGACCCTGTCAAGAGAACGTCTAGAAAAACACAAAGAAATGTCCCCCTGCGGGAAATAGCCGGAAGTGCTTTGGTTCAATTGTTCACCCTTCCCGTCGAGAAGCCCTATCGTCCAGTGAGGAATGCCTACTGTCCAAAGGAGACGACAGAGTGACACGTCCGCTGACGTGCAGGACAAGAAAGGAGCATGACGCATACGGTCATTAAATGATTTCCCTTGAATGCAGGAAAGATTTGCACTTGTCGAAAAGGGACAATGCTGGGAGCAGTATGTGGCGCGCACGTGCTTGGGTTTCTGAGAAGGAAATCCACTTGCCGGAACCAGCCTATCGTTTCTTAGCTGAAGAATAGAAATGTACCTCCTCTCCTCGCCGTTCCCAAGCTTTTCCCGCCAACAAGTGATCACGCCCAACGAATTAATGCCGGACCAGTCAGTGCCTCAGACCATCAGTGCAGTGATGTGTTCGATTGGATGCCGATATCTGAGGGGCGTGCCCTGGAACTGGTTGGTCAGCATCTTCAGAGGGGGGCTGGACATAGGGGGTTTTAAGGACATTGCAGAGCACGAAATGTCGCTCTGAGCCCTGGGTAAACGGCTCATCCAGTAGCTTCTCGCTATGAACTCTTAACGCTTGCCATTTTGCTGATGTACCCTTCTTTTTCTTGTAAATAATCTTGTAAATAAGTTTTCTCAAAGTGCCATTAAACCTGCTTGTACATATTTCACCAACTTCGAAGATTCAATTCTTCTTCAACCCGGAGTCTCTGCACGCTACCAAGTGAAGGCCGGGTCGACATAGCCCCAGCGTCACGACAGGGTATAGTTCCAGACGAGTGGAATTGCGGTCGTTTAGTTCGGCTCCTGAAACCTGGCAAATCGCCTCTAGACTTGGCATCATACCGTGCAATTGCACTGGCTAGTTGCATTGCTAAAGTTCTGGAAATAATGCTGCTTACACGTATTGTGTGTTACCTGGAGCGCTACTGCATATATCGAGATATAATGTCAGGATTTCGACGTGGACGCTCTTCAATTGACAACGTGGTGGACCTAGTATGATCTGTACAACGCCAAAAACTTTCTAAAACCGCTTACCCGCGGCGTTGTTCCTGGATATAAAAAGCGCATATGACGTTACTCACCAGACCATTTTGGACGCTCTGGAAGCTGGCGAGCTTGGCGGTTGTGCTTTTTGCTGAATACTCAGTTATGTAATTAACATTATGCCGACTATGGATGGCCCAACATCTTAATAATAATAATAATTAGTTCACAGAAAGAGAAAGGATCACGATCTATCACACTTGCTATGTGGAAACCTGAACCGCGCCGTAAGGGAAAGAATGAAGGTGGGAGGAAAGTGGAAAGAGAGAAAGGGGAGCCGCAGTGGAGGGCTACGGAGTAATGTCGACCACCTGGGGATCTTTAACGTGCGCTGACATCGCACAGCACACGGACGGCACTTCGTTTCGCCTCCAACGAAACGCAGCCGCCCAACATCTTCCCATTTCAATTCCCGTGGAGTCCCACAGGGCGGAGTACTAAGCCCAACGTTCTTCAATCTTACTCTTGTCGGGCTTGTCAACTTGATATCACAATCGGCGCAACTTTCAATATATGCAGACGACATCTGTATCTAGGCATCAGGAGTTACGCACCCACATGTTAGAGCGAGGCTTCAAATGGCGGCAAGTATAGTTGTGGCCTACCTCCACCTGCAAGTTCTACAGATATCAACTGAAAAGTGTTCGCTAGTTGCATTTACAAGAACATGCAACCTTAAACCGACGCATTGATGGTAAAGCAATACCCTACGAAAGCAGCCATTGCTTTCTGGGAGTGATCATCGACCGAAATCTTTCGTGGACTCCACCTATTTCATTTATGAAAAAGAGGCTGACAGCAATTGCTCACGTACTTGACTTTATTGGGGAGCCATGGGGAGCGTCCGTGCGGTTAATGTTCCAGCTCTACTGTGCATTATTGATGGATGGCGTCGGTACAGCTTTTGGAAAAATCATGAAAACCAACTTAGGAATTCTACAGAGTGTTCAAGCTCAAGCTCTGCGAACCTGCCTGGGATTGCCGAAATGTGCCTCTATGGCTGCTACCGCTTTAATTGTACAGGAGCATCCCATATTTACCTACCTAATTGCTGTCGTTCTGAGGGCACATTGCGGACACATCTCCCGAGTTCGCTGTCTGCATTTGGCCAGTCTTCCTATTACCAGGCCGCGTACATCGTTTACAGAGACTGTTGAAGCGCGTCGCGCTATTCTGCCGTCCCAGTTTACACCCGCATCTAGGCCGTCCTCTCCCCTATGGAGCCTGCATAAACCACACGTGCTTCTTTCAATACCCGGCATGAGGAAGAAGGTTAAGATATTGCCGACAGACCTAAAACAAGTCACCCTTGAGTACTTACATGAGCACCATGAAAACCGTTTGCACGTCTACACCGATGGTACAGTGAATGCCGTGAGTTCTTCAGGCTCCATGGTTATACCCTCTATAAGTACATGAAATAAAGGTTAGGGCCATTCATCAGACTTCTTCAACAGCTGCAGAGCTAACCACTCTTCGTGTTTCAATTAGGCTTATCAGTCAGTAGAGCCCTCAGCGGTGCCCTATTTTAACAGATTCAAAAGCAGCCTTGCAAGCCTTAAAAGCGGCTCTTCGCCGTGGAGCCCATGTACAACTCGTTGCGGAAATTCGACAAATTCATCACTGTGCAATAAATGGAGGACATGACATTATCTACCAATGGCTTCCAGGACACAGCGGCATAGGGGCAATCTCCGGGCGGACGAGTTCCACCAAGTGTGTTGATTCCCTTTTCCAGGGCAGACGCAGCAGGCAGGTTTCGCGCACTTGCGCGGCACCACACGCTCTCCTTGTGGACTGCTGGCCAGTTTGCGAACTGCAACTTAGAATCCCTGGACCATAACCTGAAGCTCCGGCTTCCAACTGGCCTACCCCGACGTGAAGAAACTTTGCTGTGCCACCTGTGGGTTGATGCAGCCTTCACAAACCATTATTATTTTATGATAGGCATGACAAACAGCCCTGCATGTACAAACTGTGGGTGGGACGAGACTATAGGCCACATTCTTGGTGGGTGCGCCATATGCAGTCAGGAAAGTCATTGTGTATGTAGTGCGCTGTCGCGTCTAGATGGACACCCAATGACTGAATTTAAGATTTCATGTCCCTGGCCACGGCGGTCGTCTGCGGTGAAGCCCTCCCAAGCACTGCTCCGTTTTATAAAAAGCACAGGCCTAAACGTAAGGCTATGATTTTGCTGTTACGCTGCGTGACATGACTGTGACGTGATGTGATGTTACATGTCTGTGATGCGACTACTAACTTCATTCATCCGTCTTTTGCAACTTTTATATCCACTCACACCTTTCCCCCATTGCAGGGTAGCAAACCGGTTTCTTTTACAGGTTATCCTCCCTACCTTTCCTCGTCATCATCTTCCTCCTCCTCCTCAGTGATGAATTATTTAACGGTTTTCGGCGGGTCCATGTTTATGCAGGCAAGCAGCGACTCCGTTAACCCTCGCATCCGAAATTTCCCCCTGTTTGCTAGCTCACCTCAGGGTCGGCCGGCAAGAAGGGCGTCTCATTTCTTCCACGCATACAAGGACGAATTTATTGGAAAGCTGTACTCTGGACTGAAGAAAGAGTTGAGCTCTTTCCCTGCTCACGACGCTCGCAAACACCTTCAACAGCACCTTCTTGAATGCTTCCCATAATCTTAGAGAAGTCTTGTTCTCAAACCACGTACGTGCCGCACCATGAAGCACGAATAGGTTCCGAAGCTTGAGAACGTCGTCCTGCTATTTAAAGCTGCTAGTCGCTTCTATTGGTGAAGTAACTGTTCGACATCTCACTGGGTACCACGGAAAACTGGAGGGGTTCGGGGCTGTTGGGGTTCTAACGGGGTGCGGCCGGAGACTGTTCTGGTTGGAACCCTAGAAGTCGGCGGCTGGTTCGGGTGTTTGTTGGAAGGTCCCCCAGCCCGACAGGAATAAGGCGGTTGTCTCGCCTTGTAGAGGGCGTCTGTTCCAGCGTCCAACAACGAACAAGCAGCGTGGACGCAAGAAGAAGTAGAACGTTTATTCGAGATGCATGCTGGTATTTATAGCCTACAAGCGGCTGCATGGTAACGGCCAGAGCGCATGCGCGACTGATACATTACAGCGTCCGCCACACAATAGGCAGCACCTGCATCAGACGTGACGTAGTAGTGACAGCCCGGAGCCACAAATGAAGACTCTAACGTTTTGGTATTCAATAAAACCCTTTACCGGGATAATCTGCGCCAAGAAAAGAACCAAGCAAATCGGCGGCGTCGATAACAGCAAACCTGTTTGTCGGTTGTCGAACTAAGAATGCCCGAAGCATCTTCGACACTCATTGTATTGGAGGCCAAGAAACATCTAGCTAAAGCCGCGAACGGTGACTAGTGAAACATGGACCATTTGACAAACACACTCGAGTGGCGGAAATCATCGTAAAACATCTTTATGCAACTTGCGGGATATAAAAAATAGTAAATCAGCGGCGCCCGACAACGAGCATGAACAAACAATTACCCATCAATCCGTGCGCTATAATCACACTGATAAGGCCGCATTCCGGTGGCTTTCGAAACGAAGGAATAAAGATTTGAACAGTGCGCGGAATCATATATGAGTATCACATAATAGCGGCGCTGATCGAATAAATGTACAGAAAAAATCAACCAAATCCCGGTGGTTCGAATCAAACCCATGAAGTCTGAATTACGTGCCCGGCGCTCTACCGTCTACTGTGGTGATGCAGGTTATTTTTTATAATCTGTGTTAAGTACAATCCAGTCTGCAGTGTATTGACCATCGCAAATCTCCTCGATAGCATCGGACATGAAATTTCCTATGAACCTATGACTCTGATGAAGAACATCATCTAATGTAGAAGGTGAGGGCGGTCTGATAGCCACTTCGCATTACCTGTGACATCAATGCCACTGATTCATATTCCTCATTAAGCTTATCAGCAAAGAAGTAGAGGAAACAAGAGGGTATTCATTTTAAAATATATAAGAATTGCGCTGACAATGGATCCAATTGCGGAATGTGGCTAAAATGTTTCTTCCCTTTATAATCCTATTTTATTACATTCTGATTCACATTGCTGAAAAACGCAATGTTAATGCCTATGAAATCTTATGTTTGAGCGGCCGTTGGCTGCATTCTTAAGTATTTCATAATGAATCATCTCATTCTCCATGCGAAGAAGTCTTTAGAAAGTGAACTGAACAAGCGTGCTAAATGAAAATTACAAGCAACTTCCGAAGAAACGGTAGCTCAAGATCATCAAATTAGAACTTTGCATTTTTAAGTAGAATTTGAGTCTTCCTCAACTGTTTGAAAAAAAAAAACGTTTGCAACTACACTCTCAGCAGCCTGGGCAATATCACACCCTCTGCAAGCAAGGAGAGCCTCGAGAAGACAACTGCGTCAAGCAGTTAGCTGAGATACTTCAAGCACATATTTACAGCTCACGGCATGAACTAAACACTTTTTACGAAGTTCCGCAAAGCAGCTTATAAAGTTTGTTGCGTGGTTGGTAAGCCAAAGAAAATGGCTGCGGCTTAGCTCCGCTTTCCAGTTGGGATGTATGGATGCGAGAGTTGGACTGTGAAAAAGGCTGACCGCCGAAGGATTGACGCGTTTGAATTGTGGTGCTGGCGAAGACTCTAAAGAGTTCCTTGGACTGCCAGAAGATCAAATCAGTCGATATTGGCGACCATAAACCCTGACTGCTCATTGGAGGGTCAAATTCTAAAGTTAAAGCTCAGCTACTTTGGTCATCTGATGAGAAGAGAGGAGTCTCTGGAGAAAGATTTGATGTTGGGAAAGGTTGAGGGTCGCCGGAGAAGGGGTAGGCAGCGAACGCGATGGTTAGATGGCATTCTCGAGGCATTGCAGATGAAGCAATGTGATGTTAAGAAGATAGTGAGAGACCGGAAAGCGTGGCGTGACATGGTCCATAGGGTCACGAAGAGTCGGACACGACTGAACGCCTGAACTGAACTGAACTAGCTCCGCTACGCAAGGATACACGTTACCAGAGGTACGTTTTCTTGACTGAGCGTGTTGCGGTCATATAACTTGAGCAATGACTACCAGAGCCTCCTTTGTTGGTTCACGTTATCTGAACTCTTCCATAGGACCCATAACGGCTTCTATGCTCCGTCTATTACTCTCGTAAGTCTGTTGTCACTCTTTGGCAAGCCGTTAGTCTCTCTATTCGGGCGTCTCCGCTGCTCCCGTCGCCTTCTTCTCTCATTCTCTCTTCGCTGCAGCAATACGTGGCATTTAGGTTCTACAGGTGATTGCGTTTCGATAAAGGCGAAACGGAGAGTCATCCATGTCCGAGACCTAAGAAAGGGACAACGACTAGGCCTAAAATTAGTATACAGGAGACGAGCGTAAGATTGAAAAAAAAATGAAAGCAACAGTAGTCTACAACAAGCAATGAAGCACTGGAAGGGATAGGCATATTGACTTAGGGCAGGAAGTAATCAGAGATTGGAACAGCGAAATGGAAGCAACTACTTGAATACAATTCAGATGGAGCACATTTGGCAGGTACTCAGAAATCGTGACTTGTATCTTGCCGGTATCTTTTCAGAGGAAAGTATATAACAGCTGAAGCTTGCCGGTACTCACCTATTGGACTGAAGCGTACAGGCTAGCTGTGGGGTTTACCTAAATTGAGGACAACACAGAGAGGTGGGGAACGAGAAATGGTAGATCTAGTGCTCAGATATAGGAAGCGCGCATTGTTAGTCAGAACAATAACACTGGAAATCAGGAAGACATGGGCATGAACAGAACTTCTAGTGCTAGGAGGGGATAACCGACGGTCGCTAGGGTACGATATTAGATTCCAAGGAAAGCAAAGTTTTGCAGGGAGCGGCGGAAAGTTAATAAAGCTGATAAGGTTAAGCTTGTGAAGTTCAAGTGGATGCAGAAAGCATATGACCGGTATATTTGGAGGAATATAGAAGGGGCTTGCGCTTTGCTTTAGGTACAGCCAGGCTTATAGTTTTGTTAATGATGGCAGGCGTTAGACGATATAAACCCATCAAGACTATGAAGAACTCAGTAATGGGTGACTTCTTAAAATTCTACGCCCACTCACATCGCGTAATTCAGTGTGACTTCCTTTTCAATTGCACTGCAAAGGGGGACCCGCGTTTCAGATTTAACTCGCTTCGTGAATCAGAAGTTGAGCATCAGAGGTAGTAAGCTCACGGCGGGGCCGAATAGGTAAACTGCAGGACACAAACAAAGCTTCAGTGTGAGAACAGTTTTGGTCTACTTTTTATACATCCATCTATAACGACTTTAGCACCGTAACACTACAGCTTTACGCAGTCAACAAATAACCGTTCTCTGCCCAATACACTGTTTACTTTGTAAGATACTGGAAACAATTCCAAGTGTACACGTAAGATGCCAAGCGCGGGGAATGCATCAGCGTTCCGAAACTAGGGGCGCACACCTGAAGTTGCAAGTCTGCTGGGTTCGTAATAATTTTGTTTAACCACATTCCTTCCAGTTCGATTGAAATGAAATTGCGTGTGCGTGTACTGAGGCACCCACGTAAATTTTCAAGCCGCCACTGGTTGGCTCCAGAAAAAGCATATACAACTGCAGCTGTGGGCAAGTTCCGACAAAATGCAACAAGTGTTTGGTGCACCATAATGTGGGAGTTGGAAGGGGGTAGGCAGCACCTCAAAATTTAAAATTTGTAAGTTTCGATTGTGTTGGCTAAAGCAAAATAGTCAGCGATTATTTGTACAATAATCACTATTCTTAACTGTTCTGATTGATATCCGTCAAATATGCAAATGGATGTGCACGTTCTGCGCATACTTCTGCGGACGTTTTTATGCAGCCTCTACCCTTGGTGCCTAACCATTTAAGCATAAATGCGACCAACGTCTGCTTCGATTGCTCGTTTGTACGAAGAGGTCTCACTCCGTATTCACGGAGAACACCGCGTGGTTAATTGGTATTGCCTCGCATACAGAGTTTACATGATCCTCACGCAGATGTGGCCAATCCGAGCATTGAACCACACAGAGGTTCGAAATCAAAAAGCACTTCGTCTCAGGTGTGGGCAACACAGGCGGGGAGCGTTATACGCAAATATTAGAGGTGATTAAGCTTACTTTGCAAATACCAGATATGTGCTCTAGAACAAGTCATACTTAGACACAGTGTTGCCAACTCAGAAATAAAAAACCCGCAACAGGAACTCCCAAAACCCGCTAAAAACCGCTAAATGTATTTTTTGTGCCAAAAAGTTCATTTTTGTGCATTTTATTCAGTTTGCAAACAAATATAACTAATAATATAAAAAGAAAGAACGCCCTTTTTCTTTTCCGACTAAAAGCCATTGAATATATTATTTATCGACTAGAGGTTGCATACATGATAATATATGTTAAAGTTCCAAAATCTATTCTTTTTTTTTTAAGTTTCTGAAATGGAAAGTACTGCTGAGTCCTGCCTGACTGCAGGCACAATCACAGAAAGATGCTTCATCTGCAAGCGACTGACCACTCGTACTGCTGGTACGCCTCCATCGTGCCGATCTTTTGAACTAAATTTGGTGGCAGTTCGTAGTCTGAGCAGCATTTACCCTGCAGGTTCGAGGATTAGGTTCAGAAGTGCAGCAGAAATCGAGTCATGGTGTGTTCCAATGTTCCCCACTGTAGCATAGCGGCATCCCAGCGACGTCATGCGCTCACGTGCTGACGTTTTCTCGCAGACGCGACTAGAATTTTAAGACACGTTTCCGGTTCAGAAATAAAATCTATAGAACTACCAAAAACCACCGCAAAATCGCCAGAAAAACTTAAAAACCGCTAAAAATTCCGCCTCCCGCAGTACAAGACTTTCGCCCACTAAATAATGTAAAAAACCGCTAAATTTAGCCGGAAAACCGCTAAATTGGCAACACTGCTTAGACAGTCGTGCCTTTCCAGCCCGCGACTGAAATGCCAAAGCAATTGCGATCATAAATGCATCGACTTGAAGTAGCCGCTTGATCTGATCGGGCGTTTCATTAGATCGAGAAACACACGTGTTCCAGGTGTAGACTCGGAAATTGCGCCTCCTGCTTTTTTCTACTACCCGGGAGCGTCGCTGCCACTGATGGTCTCGTTTCTGTGGCACGCTGCTCTTTTATTAGCCTAGTGACCGTGAAGTGCCCTGATGCGATTACGCACAAGTGTATGATGAAGACATGCCGTTGCCGTGCATAGCTCCATAGACTGGCACCTAAACGCGGGCGCTGCTCAGTAGCGGCATGGAGGTAATGGTATAACGCAGGTCGCATCCCAGCCAATATGTCCACGTCTTCGCGGGTGATAAACCCTGTCGCGAGGAAACATATTTAGTTTCGCTGAAGCTCACAGAGGCAGCAGCAAAGACTACCACGAAGCACTTGACGAACGTTTTAACAAAAGCGCGATATAACTTAAAGAAATCCTTTCTAGAGTAGACGCCGAAGCCAAGACAGTTTTCTCGCGCTACTGGCACTCGGAAAAAAAAGTAGTAGTCTGGCCCTGTGCTGCAGTCACCTGTATTGTTTGAGATATATAGTGCGAACAGAGGAAACAGCGACTTCTAAGCGGCAGTTGTTTCTGCAGTATTGCTAGAGTAATCAAAACGCCTCAAAAAACACCACGTGTTAATACGGAGACTTTACAGGGGAATTCTTTGCTATCGCACATTATTCGCATTTGACGAATTCAGCTGAATCTGTTCTTCCGCTTATGTACATTTTACGAAAAGAGTGAATTTCGTATCAAACTGGTGCTTTTACCCGAGATTCTGAAAGATTCACTGGCCGCAACCCAACAAGCCCACCCATGTCACCAAAATATTTCGTACACATCCACGGACCTTATTACTGTTGTGTACTCAATCTTACGTTTAGCACTACAGGGACGAAGGCTTGCCTCACCAGAGTTATCGGGAACAGGACTGGGTTTCGATTACGCCATCGCGGGCTCTTAGCTTAGTGGCGGTGATTTTCGTTTCATTTCATTGCAGGTACGCCAAGGTACCTGAGCCTTCTAAACACCACTACAACTGGCTTGAACATAGTATACGCCCATTTCTCACTGTTCAGTGACTATTAAGGAGAGCTTTACATATTACTATCTATTAGTCGAAGCGTTTTCTAATTAATAAATAGATAACGTGTATTTGAGATGGTACGCAGAAGTATGGCGATATTTTGCCGAACAACTGCATTGCAAGCATAAAACTGCTTACACGCGCAGTGTATGTCATAGAGAGTGCACCCATGGAGAATTGAATTTTAACCTGTAAGGTACTTTAAGCCAAGGCCGGAGGATTCCCAGAGGAAAAAAAAATTCACTCACGTCACACTTGAAACCATTTTGGAACCTTGGGCCCCTTTCGTGTTGGCACGAAGTTGTAGACCACCTCTGAAAGGATTAAGCGACAAACTATCATGGTGAATCACCGCAACAACCCATAAGGTTCTTCAACCAATAGGCTGTAGTCATCCCTCTTCTCATATTTCTCATTTGGTTCCGGGTCGCAATAACCCTGTTAAAGAATTTGATGCTTCTGATGCTTCGATTATCCTATTTATTGGAGGACATGCCACTTCAGCGGTTCAAAATTCGCCAGAAAAATTTGAACGCACGGGTGAACCGGGTATTGGTTGTTTTGTGAATGCAAGGCTATTTTCAATTCCATGCAATTCCTTGTAACCAAGCTCCCTCCACGAGAAATTTCTGGAACAGGTCCAGTGAGTATAGTGCGAGAAATATTGGTTTGTCAAGCTTTGTTATTGCAATCACCGATTTCGACGCTTGGTAATAACCAAGGTGCCATTTACAATCCCCACCTACCCTCGCCCAGCTTCATGAAAACGCCGAACCGCAGTTTATACCGACATAAGTAGCTGGGCCTAATCACCGTCTTTCTTCAGAGGAGTGCAAAGAATTTATTGTTTAAGCTTGAAATTCCCTCTCAAACAACCAAGGAATGCTCTGAACAATTGAGCTATTTTAAATTTATGTCAGTACGTATACGTTCGACCGTTCAAGGTAGCAAGCGATCAGCATGCTCTCTGCTGTCTGGCCAATTTGAAAAACTCCTCTGGTCGCCTTGATGCGATGGAGCTTACGCCTCAAAAAATAAGACTTCACAGTGCTCTATAAGTCAGGTAGCAAATGTTGTGATGGAGACTCCTTTCTTCGGGACACTGTTGACTTACGCCCAAAAGGCGGCCACGACTTCCTTGGACCAGTAAACGCAAGCAGAATCGCATAACAGCAGCGCACAAGCCAGCAGAGAAAGTCTGGGGGACAAAGCCTTCGCGGACCAAGGGAAGAGTTGTTACATCGACAATTTTGGTCACACAAAATCATTTGCTGTGTTCTTAGCGTGTTATGCTGTATTACGCGTTTCAAAGAATCACCAATGTCTAAACGTTATATAGTTAATGTTTACCAGTCTTTGTTTATTTCGTAAAATTGAAGAGAGGTTTCTTTTAACAGGGGAGTAATGCAGCCAAACTTTATTATTTTCAACTTCCGCCAGCATGCGGCCTGATTGATCCCTGCGATTGTAGCTCATAAACCAACTTGCGTTTATAAATTTCTTCGTAGCGAGGAATAAACCGAGATTAGTCAGGAATGCTCGTAGGTGAGCACTACTGTTTTCACATTGTTTTAAACTTTTCCAGTCTCCCTTGTCTGGCTTGCCTTGACTGTTCTGCGCCTATATTAAATTGAGCAGCGCTGAATTTTGGTTCGGCGACGATGAGCAAACAAGTTTGCTGCCCCTCACCGCCGCTTAGATTCTTAGTTCTTTTGCGGACGCAAGTAGACCAAATTAAAATTAATTTCACGCATATATCTGTTAATCTGGCGTTAAGCCACTGTCACTACGATGTGACAATTTCTATTGTTCTCCGCAAAATGCAACCCTCCTTATGCTCGTTGTGCCTTATCTAGCTGCACGTTTTTTTCCGGCACTAGACTCGCCTATTTAGGACCTATATTAACGCACTAGGAACTTTCTAGAGGTTTTGTCACGGGCATTGTGTCAGTAAGGCATCAAAGTGCTTCCTCAGACCCCTCTTCTGACCGCATATAAGCTCATAAAGGTTCTTTAAAAGCCTAATCTCTGCACCAACTTTACAAATAAATTAGTTGTTTAGCGTGCTACTAAATTTAGGAAGTTTTGTTTCAGGCCTTGCTCAAAATGAGACTACCCTTATTGAGCAAGTAATAATGTTAAAGTATGCAGTCATTAGCTGCTAAATTTTCAGCAGACCAGAGTTTGTAACATACCACACGAGTGCTTGGAGGAGGACGCTGCCGCCGTTCGCCGTAGCTTGGAGCTGCTGGAAAAAAAGAAAGGATAACGAGCTTGTTCCGAAAATATTATTTTGTGTTTAGAAATCAATTAAACGGCAGTATATTCATTCTTTGTTTAGAAGCAAGGTGTTTTGATTGTACCGATCGCACAGACGATGTCAAGGTAATGCTATCAAAAAGAAACGAGCACAGATAATGATATTTCTGTCCGAACGCAGAGTCGATACAGCTTTCCCCCAATCTGCGACTAAAAACTGGAGCACAGCTAATTTGATCCGCCAATCAATAAGCACATAAAGAAAGAAACTAGATTCGTTCTGGAAATGTATACATTTATATCCTAAATCATTATCCTTTTTTTGTCTATCCACATAACAGCAAGTTTTTAAAACCAGTTACAGAACTCTAGCCAGAAAGCTCTAGGTGTAAACAACCTGCAGCAGAAGAAAGGTCGTGTTTTGAGGTAAGGGCAGCACTGATGTTATAACACTGTAGTTGGTTGTAAACACTTAACATTGGACGTGGCACTGCTGCTCTACCCTAGCGTTTCTGGAAACTGAGAATATATATATATATATATATATACATATATATATTGTAGTGTGGTAATTTTCGTCTTCTTAGCCACTGCCATGCATCGCGTGCTGGCGCGCTCGAGGACGAAGTTGGTCGCTGCCTTGCTGGTTCGACACGCCTGACGCTCCGCTGCGAGTTCCTCTTGAGCGGCTATATCCATCTGAATAGACACACCCCTACAATTGGTGCAGGTGCTGCGGGGTACGTTCCCATCACCCTGGAACTTAGAAGCCGCACATTGACCACTGCTTCCACCATGCCAGACGAGACCACCTCGACATCGGCGCCCATACAAACCACGGTACTGTGTTCTGGCGTTCTACGGCAGCGTGATCCCTGCCTCTTCAGTGGCACGGCTGACCAAGACGTCGACGGCTGGTTGTCGGCGTATGAACGTGCCAGCAGTTATAACAGATGGGACGACACTATCAAGCTAAGTAACGTAATCTTTTACCTGACCGACGTGGCGAACCTCTGGTTTCGCAACCATGAGGCAGACCTGCCATCTTGGTCTGCATTTAAGAAGAATTTTTCGGAAGTGTTTGGCCGTCCTGCAGTTCGCAAGCTCCGAGCAGAACAACGCTTGCGTGAGCGCACTCAGCATGCCGAAGAGTCATTCACAAGTTACATAGAGGACATCGTTGACCTGTACAAGCGTGTCGACCCAGTAATGTCCGAAGCGGCTAAGATCGGACACATCTTGAAAGGTATCTCCGAGGACGCGTGTCAGATGATCTGGGTGAAAAATCCTGCCTCCGTCAGTGACGTGATTAAACTTTGTCAGAGCTACGACGAGCTTCGAAAGCAGCGCGCTTCTACCCGGCGGTCCAGTTTTAGAGACGACACCATTTCTACACTAGCATTGGGTGGTTCTACTTCATCAGAGGACAGCCCTTTGATTCAACAGATAAAAGCCTTCGTTCGCGAAGAGGTCGCCCGCCAGCTATCCCTGGTCCCTCAATTACAAGACGCTGGTCGCCGCGTTCCTAACATGGCTCCGTCTTTGGCCCCTACCATACGGCGTGCCGTGCAAGACCATATCGCTGATGTCCTTTCGTTCAGTTCCGTGCTCCCGCCCAGCCCAGTGCTGCCGACCAGCCCCGTGCCAGCGCAAGTAACGGCACCACTAACGTACGCCCAAGTTACGGCCAGGCCGCTAATGCCAACCGGACCTGTTTCCTACCAAGCCGCCCCTTCCAACCATCCTCCGCCTTTGCTGGGTCGGCGTTCCATGTCCCTATTCCAAGGGTACGCCAACGCCCTACGAACCCTTGGCGCACCGCAGACAACCGGCCAATCTGCTACTCTTGCGAGCTGCTGGGCCATGTAGCCCGTCTTTGCCGCCAACGCCTTCCACCTTCTCGCCCTGAACCCTGGACCGACTCGTACGACGCCGACCAGCCCTCGCCGAGAACTCAACCCGGTTCCGACTTCGTTCCTCGGGACAATCAAACGTATACCTCTCGCCGATTATCTTCCCCTCGTCGCCGTTCACCATCACCGCTTCCCCGACGTTCTACCGGCGCTGTTGAGGGAAACTAACAGTCGCAGTTCCCGGGGCAAAAACTGCGCTTGGTTCGAACTCTTCAAGTCCTCCGTCTTCTCCCGCAAACGTAATACAAGTGTTTGTCGACGGTGTCGCAATACTCGCTCTTCTTGACACGGGCGCTGCCGTATATGTCATCAGTGAATCTCTTTGCCGTCGTCTTCGCAAGGTAACCACCGCACTACCCGACTTTTGGCTTCGCAACGCTTCATCCCAGCTCATTCATCCCTCAGCAGCGTGCACGGCCCGTGTTCTCATCGAAGACGTCTTATACACCATCGAATTTATTGTACTGGCTCACTGCTCACACGACATCATCCTGGGCTACGATTTCCTTTCCACTCATCGTGCCGTTATTGACTGCGCTCGCGCGGAAGTTGCCTTTTTTGCTGTGTGTGATACTGTCTTGTGTGACGTTCCTACCCGGTCTGTAAAACTCCTTGTCGCCAATGACACACACATTCCTCCATGTTCTGCTGCCCTCGTTCCACTCTCCTGTGAAAGTGTTACTACTTCGACTGTCTTCTTCACACCGTCCGAGGCCGCCTCACGCCATCCGTGCCTCCTGCTTCCATTTGCTGTTCTCAAGTTCGAAGAAGGTCTTAGTGCAATGTATGTATCGAATCCATTTTCGTGCCCATCCGTCCTGCTACGCGGCGAGTGTCTCGGTCGTATTGAAGAACTTGATCCTGAGCGTGTAAATACTCTTCCTGCCACGCCTACTTCATTAGACGTTAATGTTCTCAGCTCTTGCGATATAGCGACCGTTTCGACACTACCCGATGTTCTTCAACAGGCTATTGACACAGATCTTCCACCCGCGCAACGCGATCAACTCTGCCCTTCTACGAAGCTTTACTTCTGCCTTCGACCTTCCTCACACTGCTCTGGGTCGCACGTCTGTCGTTACGCACACAATCGACACTGGTACAAACGCACCTTTACGACAGCATCCTTACCGCGGGTCGGCCTCTGAGCGCCAAGTCATTGCTGATAATGTGGACGATATGCTTCGCCGGGGCGTCATACAGCCATCAAACAGTCCATGGGCTTCTCCGGGTGTTTTGGTCACCAAGAAAGATGGTTCCATCCGGTTTTGCGTCGATTACCGTAGGCTGAACAAGATCACGCGTAAAGACGTCTATCCTCTGCCACGAATCGACGATGCCTTGGACTGTTTACAGGGAGCCGAGTATTTCTCCTCTTTAGATTTGAGCTCTGGCTACTGGCAAGTGCCGATGGCTGACGATGACCGCTCGAAAACTGCCTTTATAACACCTGATGGCTTATACGAGTTCAACGTTATGCCCTTTGGCGTTTGCGATGCCCCGGCTACTCTCGAGCGCCTGATGGACACTGTTCTTCGTGGACTCAAGTGGCAGACCTGTCTTTGTTGTCTGGACGACATCGTAGTTTTTTCTACCGACTTTTCTTCTCACCTTCTCCGCCTAAAGGCTGACCTCACGTGTCTCACCGGCGCTGGGCTTCAGTTGAATTTGAAGAAGTGCCACTTTGCCGCTCGAAAACTCACAATTTTAGACCACGTAGTTTCTAAGGACGGCATTCTTCCCGGCCGCACCAAACTTCGCGCAGTTGCAGAGATTCCAAAGCCAACCTCCCTGAAGCAGCTCCGGAGCTTTATCGGCCTCTGCTCCTACTTTCGACGTTTCATCTTGAACTTCGCCTCTATCATCGCTCCCCTGACCCAGCTCCTTGCCGGCAGCTCCGACCTTTCAGCCTGGACTCCGGCCTGCGATAGTCTTCGACACTTTACGCCGCCTTTTGGTTTCGCCTCCCATTCTACGCCACTTTGATCCGACTGCGCCTACGGAGATTCACATTGACGCCAGCGGTATTGGGCTTGGAGCCGTCCTTATCCAACGTAAGCCGGGTTACAGCGAGTATGTTTTGGCATACGCCAGCCGAACATTGACGGAAGCAGAGTCCAATTATTCAGTCACAGAAAGGGAATGTTTGGCCGTTATTTGGGCCATCGGAAAATTTCGTCCCTATGTGTATGGCCGACCGTTTTATGTTGTGACCGATCACCACGCTTTGTGCTGGCTGGCCTCTCTGAAAGACCCATCCGATCGCCTTGCTCGCTGGGCTCTCCGTCTCCAGGAGTATGACATCCATGTCATTTATCGATCTGGTCTGAAGCATACGGACGCGGATGGCCTTTCCCGCTCGCCATTGCCTAGTGATACCTCGTCTGAGCACGTCTGTGCTTACGATTTGTCGACTCTTTCCACTGTCGACATGCTTACCGAGCAGCGAAATGACCAGTGGATCAGTGCACTTTCGCATTTTCTTTCAAGTCCTACTCCCGGTCATTCATCCAAGGCGCTCGTCCGGCAAGCCCACCACTTCTACATTCGTGACGGTCTTCTCTTTCGCCGCAATTATTTGCTTGATGGACGGAAGTGGCTTCTAGTCATCCCGCGTCATCTCCGCGCCGACATTTGTGCTGCGTACCATGGTGACCCACAGTGTGCCAACGGTGGCGTATTGAAAACCTACACGCGCCTACGTCTGCGATTTTATTGGCGTGGAATGTACGGCTTTTTACGACGTTTTGTGCGCGCTTGCGAATCTTGCCAACGCCGAAAACCTCCACAGAAGTCCCCTGTTTCGTTGCAGCCGTTACCCTGCCCTGCTCGTCCGTGTGACCGCGTTGGCATAGATCTCTATGGCCCTCTTCCTACTACTTCCACTGGAAACCGGTGGATTATCGTGGCAGTAGACCATCTTACTCGCTACACTGAAACATCACCGTTACCCTCTGCCTCCGCAAGAGACGTTGCTTTGTTCCTTCTCAACAACTTGATTCTTCGCCACAGGACTCCGAAGGAACTGCTCAGTGACCGCGGACGCGTTTTCTTGTCCGAAGCTCTTGAGACAGTGCTGAAAGATTGCCGCATCATTCACCGCACCGCAACTTCTTACCACCCTGAGACGAATGGCCTGACGGAGCGCTTCAATCGTACTCTGAGTGACATGCTGGCCATGTACGTCAACGACGCTCATTCCAACTGGGACCAAGTTCTTCCCTTCGTAACCTACGCGTACAATACTGCGATACAGACCACCACTGGATTCTCTCCCTTCTTTCTTCTTTACGGACGCGAGCCAACCTGTACAATGGACGCGTTCTTTCCCTACCGCCCTTATGTCTCTGAATCGACGCCATTCTCGGACGCCGCCCAGTACGCAGAAGAATGCCGTCAGCTCGCCCGTTCGCTTCCAACAGAAAACCAGTGGCAGCAAAAATACCACCGCGACACCGGCGAGCCTTCTACATATGCACCTAACTGCCTGGTATGGCTCTGGGTCCCTGCCACAACCATCGGCCTTTCAAAGAAGCTTCTTGCTCGATATCATGGTCCATACCGAGTACTCCAACAAACATCTCCTGTCAACTACGTAGTTGAGCCTGTTACGCCCTCTGCGGACCTGCGTTGCCGTGGACGCGAAACAGTTCATGTCAACCGAATCAAGCCATACTACGATCCGTCTGTTCTGTCGGCTCCATAAGTCGCCAGGATGGCTCTTTCTCTACCCGGGGGAAAATGTAGTGTGGTAATTTTCGTCTTCTTAGCCACTGCCATGCATCGCGTGCTGGCGCGCTCGAGGACGAAGAAGTTGGTCGCTGCCTTGCTGGTTCGCCACGCCTGACGCTCCGCTGCGAGTTCCTCCTGAGCGGCTATATCCATCTGAATAAACACACCCCTACAATATATATATATATATATATATATATATATATATATATATATATATATACACACTTTGCTTCTGGCCGCACATAGCTCATACTGAGGGGGAAACAGCAAAGCCGGTAAATTCTGCATCCCAACACAAGGACCAGGTCGTCTTTCATCGCGTCCTTGAGATGAGCTCACGTGCGGAACACAGCCTCACGACACATTCACCCCCAGCTAGCGGGTTGGAGAAGCGGACGATAGCTTAGAGAGAGCTGAGCTACTTCCGCTCTCTGTCCTGGCTGCCCCTTTCGCCTTTATAAAATTCGTACATGATTAATATCGATCGCGCTGCTCCGTGACCGTTGGTTCTAAGGTAGGCCCGGAAGCGGATGCAGGCAAACCCCAGTATTAAAGTACGGACTACTAATAGGCGAGGTCTAACTCCGCCAGTAAAAACGTATTAGCCTCTTGCCCATTGTAAGCATAGTTGTGTGTTGGTTTCTTGTTATTTTTATTAAGTAGTTTCTTGTCTGTCTAGATCTATTTCAATGTCCTTTGCCTTCTGTGTCATTGCACGTACCCACCAAACTGACGGGCATTTGAAAGCTTTGCGGTGCTAAGATGTGTGGTGAAGTGAAAACAGCAAACGTGATTTACCATGGTGTTCAGTGTCAACAATCGCTGACGAAGAGTGCTGTATCGGCTCCGTATCTGGGTATATGAGGTACTGCATTGGTGACCCTGTTTGTGCGTTATAATTCATCCGAGTTATCGTATAATTCAAGCGAAATTCATTACGCAATCTTTGATGTATAAATTTTAAGCAACCCGCCGGGACGGCGGGATGGCGGATGGTTACGGCGCTCGGCTACTGTTCCCAAGGATGCGGGATCGAACCCCGGCCTCGGCGGCAGCTTTTCGATGAAAGCCAAAGCAGCGCGCCCGTGTGCTGTGCAATGTCCGTGCACGTTAAAGTATCCCAGATGGTCGATATTCTCGGAGTCCTCCACTACGGCGTCTCTCATAGCCTGAGTCGCTTTGGGACGCCAAACCCCACAAACCAAAACAAACCAAATTTTAAGCGAATTTTAGCGAGCAAGAACAGACAATGTGTATAGATCAGTTGGGTGCAGTTGAGCATTACAAGAATAAATAATTTACACAGGAAGCCCGTACAAGCAAATGGCGTAAAGCGGTTACGATGGCGTTGCAGGGAATCTCCTTCAATCCGAGTCCCATTCCTCAAATCACAATTGTAGGCTTAAAATAAAATAATGACAATGACCACTGATATTTGAAGAAGGCGCCCTTTGATAGCGACGTGATACTTTGCCCTGTTTGTGGCGTCAATATATTTTGTTAACAAGAGCCGGTATATGAGGTTCCGTCCGCTGAATAAATTGCTATAAATCAACGAGCGCATCATACGAAATTTTCCTTCATGAACCATGTCTTGTGAAGGTAATGCAGCTATATACATGGCAGATTCTATGCTGGATATTGGTTGGACTACTTAATAATTTTTTCACGCTGTAATTCCCTACAATCAGTCAAAGCTGGTCCCAATATTGAAAAAGCTATCACCTGCTTGACAAAAGTCGAGCCAGTGCATATTGTGCTATAAGCTAAAGAGACGAAGCGATTTTAGTCACTGCTCCCTCAAATATTGATATATTTTGGCGCTAATGCCTGACCGCATACTTGATTGTTCGCAACATATAGGACTGATTTGGTATCCACCATATTCTCAGGTAACCATAACCGCGGAGTTTTTTGTTTGCTATTGTATATTTAAATACTGCTGTTAATTTGCACGACTACGTAGTTGTACTTACCCTTGCCTTCACAGCACGTCATGTAGCAGGCTATCGGTATGGCTATAGACAAAGCTATTTTCATGGCTGCTGAGTTGTAAGAGTTACTTTTGGAACCTGCAGTGCGAATAGGAGAAGGAAGTTATGCATTCTGATTACGGCATGCTGAAAACGTTCCTACATCATTTTATAAATAGAAACGTAATTCCCCTATCAAACATTGATACACAGATCCTTTTCCAGCACCAGGTTGATCGTGGCTGGTTTTTGGGCATAAAAGGTGCTCTGAATGGGCTGTCAAAAGCGAACAAAATATTACATAATATGCAGCCATATTTAGGAATATATTTTTAGGCAACAGCTTGTAATGTAAACAGGCACGTTAGGGTCTTCAAAAGGGGCTATTAAAAAGCAATATTGATGGAGTCTTTTGAGCAAAACACCGTCCGATATTTGTGCAGTAGTGTTTAAAGTATATATCAAAATAATGAGGTGGATTGTGGAGCTGCTTGACTGTACATTAATACAACCTACAGCAGATAAGAAACAGCGCCATCGAAGAAACACAAGGCCAAAAAGATGGTACAGTAAGTACAGAGTTTCAACACAAATACCTTTCTTGGCTCATTGGTTGCGGAAATGTTTCCAGGAGATGTTCCGACGATCTGACACAGGAAAATTTTTCTACACCCGGAATCGAAATACTATTCGTATGCGAGCACGCAAACCATTGCTTTACGACAGCCCATGGAAACCGATCGTAATTCTGCTTGTCTAGAGCGTGGATAATATTGCAGTTGCTTTTAAGGATAATCATGGTATTCGCAATGATAATGACGGTGCAGTTAGCGATAGTAATATTTATTGCAGTAACGATTCTAATGTTAGCGTATTAATTTGATAATGGTCATAATAGCGATAATGATGATGATAGTAGAAATTACATTGGCGATACAGTTAGTATAGTCTGTCTTGTAAAGCCGCTCTTTCTATTTCCACTCTGAAGGAGACTTAAGCGTAGTCTAATATTTTTAATTCGATATGAGCGCTTAGAGGTACCCTAGCTTCATGCCCTGTCCATTTCAGTTAGCTAACTACTTCTGTAGTTAGCTAAACGTTAGCTGTAGTTAGCTATAGGGCAGCCCGGGCGAAGTATGTACAACAAAATCTAGCTACAAAATCCACAACGGTATACACGGACGCGGCTCCGTATACAGGAAGCTTAGATAACGGCGCATTGGCGGTAGCTATTGATTACAACCTAAAGGAATTAGCTAGCGCCTCAGTCAGGCATTGCACGGTAACCGAAGGGGAGGAGCTGGCCGTTGCTCTATACGGTGGTAGCAGGGTATCGAAGCAAGACCTCCCTTGCCATTCTTACAGATTCTAGAGAAGCGTGCTGTAGCTACATGACCGGCCGCATAGGTCGCGCCGCGCTCAGGCTCCTCCAGAGCGCAACCCCATCAAAAGTCCCACACAACATCTACTGGGTGCCAGTACACACCGACATAGCGGGGAACGAACGCGCCGACGAGGTAGCTCGACGGTACACGAGCCGAGCTTCCTCCCAATCTGACGATCTACCAGAGCGAGTCGGCCCTACATACTCAGACATTCTGAACTACTATAAGGGGGTACGGATCCGCTATCCGCTGCCTCACCGGGATCTAAAACAATAAGAGCCAGTGTACTGGCGAAGACTGCAGACAGGAACATTCCCAAATCTGCATATCCTTAGCAAGATTTACCCATTGCAATATCGGGACACCTGCCCATGGTGTGGTAGCAAACCTTCGTTATACGAAGATACTTTGTTGGGCGAGTTGGTACTTATTCATTATTAATATAAACAGCGTGTACACGAAGACAAAGGACAAGATAAAAGACAGCCACAGTACAAGCGCTTGTACTGTGGCTTTCTTTTATCTTGTCCTGTGTCTCCGTGTTCACGCTGTTTATATTAATAATGAACTTCGTTATACTGTCACGGGTTCTATCACTACCCGGACGGCAGTCCAGAAGGACAGGGTCAAAGTACGGGGTTGGGGCGCTGAGGCAGAGAGCAGGCGCTTGACCAGGCAAAAGCAGCGGTAGTCCAGACCCACGCGCACTCCGCACGATCTTCGTCTTCTTCCCCCTCCAGAACTGACACAGTTATCGCGGGTTACAATACCACACCACGTGGGAATGTAGAAATAACGATAGCTTTCGTAAAGAACCGAATGAGGAACAGTGGGAGAGCCGGTTCTCCAGCGGCGATCTGGGTTACCAACTAGGTCTGATCCAGCACGCCCAGCAAGCAGCGAAGCTCAACGCAGCCCTGGAATAGGGGCGCCGACCCTGTGAGAAGAAGGAAGATGGACCTCTTCTGCTACTAGCACAAGACATTCCTAGAAAAATTAACGTATTTCCTATCGTATCCTATCCTACCTTTGTCTGAATTTTTGTGCAGGGGGTTCGCGTCGTCTTTGGATAGGGCCATAGATGACATGTTGACAAACTGCTCACCGGAAACCCCGACGGTTCCAGGTCATTTTGTTCTCTTTGGCTACGCGACAAAATTATGCATGGGTTGCTTTTCGTTTCCATCTTTCACAGTCCTTGCTGTGTATCTCCCGATGTGTGCTATACTTCCCTGATAGTGCGGTGGCGTGCTGTCTTGTCATATCTCTGACGCCTCTTCCTCTCTTTCCTATGTACTGATTTCCACAGAAGAGGGAAAAGCGATAAAATAATGGATTGAATGAATTCGGTGTATGTCGTTTTATTTGTATTTTTGCAATTTTATCTGCTCTCCAGGCCCTTTTGCACTTGCACACGTATTTCATGCCTTGCTAGAGGCTAAGAAGCGACATGGATGCCCCACCTTTCATTAGCCTTTATGCCATTATGCATCAACCCATAGGCACTGGACGCCACGAAAAAATGTATTTAATTTAAACGTTGTATTTTGGGCATCATGTCATTTTCTCCACCATAATTTCTCGTTAGCACCAGCATTTATAGCATGCTTCATAGGAAAGGTTTAGAGAATATTACTTCCAGCAGCTTATCAATCTGCCTCTGATAACGCTTTAATAATGATGATGATGGTGGTGGAGGTGATGATGATGATGATCTACCACATATAATGATGTCACGACGTGCTTAGAGTGAACAACGCAAATTGATGAATTGTAAGGGCGGTATGCTGCCCCCTGTAACAAGTCGTGT
This sequence comes from Amblyomma maculatum, assembly GCF_055883805.1. NCBI lineage: Eukaryota > Metazoa > Arthropoda > Arachnida > Ixodida > Ixodidae > Amblyomma > Amblyomma maculatum. The sequence continues at coordinate 124,703,528 of NC_139346.1, forward strand.
CACGATCATATTAGTAATATCAGCAAAAGACCGCTATGTCCCCGGAAGCAAAACTTTCTTAAACATCGGTATTCCGCATAGTAGGCATACCTGTGCAGCAGAAAAGTGATCGTAGAAGAAAAGAAACTTGCTACCAGAAATTACGCAAATAAAGAAGTTCTGTGGGTGTCTGTTTTCATGGCTACAGCCGAAAACATGCGTGCGCGGCTGGACGGCTAAGAGAGCAAATCAAAATGCCAATCACAGATCAACCGCTGCGAATACCCTCAATGCATTATATAAAAGGTCCACTTGCTCTGTGGAAAGGAAAACTGGTGTCAGAGCGAAAATGTGTAAACGGTAGAAGAAAGGAGCATGTCACAGCGATTAGAGCAAATCGTACTCAAGCCTTCCGAAGCACAGCAAGGACTCTACAAAATACAAAGAAAGCAAATTCTAACCAACTTCACAATGCGGAGAAGCTGAAAAAAAAAAGAGAATAAAAAAGCCTTACTCAAGAGACATAAAGTCCTGGCTCATCACGGTTCAGACGAGCTATGGCGAGCTGGAAATAAAATGAAAATAGTTCGAGAGCTAGGGTGCAAGTCAGCCGGCGTTTCGAGTAAACATTCAGTTGTCAATGCATTATAGTATCAAATATGGTTTTTAGGTGTGGTTGTGTCATTTCAGCTGAAATGTATGGATCATATACATTCAAAAAAATTACAAATATCACTTGGTGCGGATTACAAACGTGTTCGGTGCGTTAATGCGATAAAAAAATTACTAGGAGTAAGCTGACCTGTAACGTAGATGCAGGTGTAAATTCCGCCGACGGTATCGATGTCTTTCTTCGAAAAGTGTCCGCTGGCCACGTGGCGGTGCCATCATTGCTTGACGTTACTATGCCTAATTGGCTTTACATCTGAGCCGTACCTAACGGGATATAAGCACATTGGGTGCGCGAGAATTTTCAATACCTTGATAATAAATCGCGTTGAAACGACATGCAAAATGCACGGTGAGTCCATGAGAGTGCATGCGAGGCTATATTATCTCTCTGTGGAATCTATTCCAACAGATCTGAAAAATAAGAATTTGTTCGTTCAATATTTTTCGAGCCTCTACATCAAATGCAACAGGGTTGTCTGTTGCCATGCTTGGAACAACATAAGGCTGTATTCTAATTCAGCTGCATGTTACGTCATTTGGACAAAGACATGTATGTGTCCGAGGAGAGAAAGTGAACTATTAAAATCTTCTATTGTGGCATGCCGAGACTTATTTCGCTTAAGAAAGGATAAAATGTGATAAAGAACTGCGTGTTTTGACTTATTTGTACGTAAGTCCCAAATATTGATGTACATCGTTAGATATGAGATGTATTCCTCCACAGCAATATATGTCGATATGTTAAAAAAAACGTTCAATTAAAAAAAAGGATCTATTATAAAATAAGGTTCACTAATGGTAATACTGGTTTACGGGTGAGCTGTTAACACTGCAGCGAGCTTTCTTATGTAACTTTATGACGTTATTGATTGTACTGGAGAATAGTGGGAAAATATTTGAACAATCTGTTTTGCAGATAAAATTTTGTATGTAAGAGTCCGTTTATTGCGGTGTTATGACGGGCATGAGTCGGAAGGTTTATAAATGAAATTTCGGGAATAAGGTTAAAGTGGTACAGAATAAAGAAAATAAAATCCTCGAACTGTGTAATTTTGCCAATTACGTTTCGCATGGAGCATTACAGGATGAAGCAGATCAGATGAGGACTAAGTTCTGAGGTAAGTTTTGCATACAAATTTCATGAACCTTAAGCTGTGCGCGTTTAGATATGATAGTACCAATCTTTTATGTGCTGGAATCTATCTTTCTTCGCGTATTTAAGCAAAAAATCAATAATTACAATGCATGCGTTTTCCGTTTTGTGAGAAGCAGGAAACGTGCTACATATTTCGGGAAACTTACTTGCTTGCAGATTTTGAGCACGATTTCCCACATGTGCTGGCCTGCTCCTTTCAGCTTTCAGATGTCCAAATGTCAATAGGCATCAGTTTTATGTACAGACACGTTTCTCTGGAGACATTCAAACATTCAAAGCGTCTTTTTCTAGGCAAATACCATGAAAGGATTTTGTTTTTCTGCGTTATTAGTCATTCGGTAATTTAGGCATCACTGCGTGATACAGTTTAGGGAGTTCTGAAAAAACTGTCTACTCTCATATTATATAACCAAGCTTCCACCGAGCAGGCGAACATTAACATTTCAATAATTACGTAATGACTGAAAGGAAAGCCGGATAGCTTCAATCTCAACAAAACGCCGAAGAGAACCCCGAACATCTCCCCAAGAAGTGTCACCATTATGTGCGAACCTACAATGATGACTAACTCCAAGGGAATCGAACAAGTGTAGCCACTTCCGCGATAAGCGATGTCAGTGCACGTTAAAGAAACCCAGGTGGTCGAAATTTCTGGAGTCCTCCACTACGGCGTCTCTCATAGTCACTTTAGGATGTTAAACCTCACAAACCAAACCACTTCTGCGATAAATTGTTTATGGAGAGACGTGGTTTGTGACATCCGTTAAACGGCTTTTAAAAATCCTAATATTGGCAGTTTTGAAGAACTGTTAATGCAGTCTATATAAGTAGAAGTAGAAGCCATATAAATTAGGCTAAGGGCATTGCGCTGAATTACAATCTTTAAGCAAAGAGTTCGTTTATAAAAAGAAACGCAAGTGATAGAATTACTAAGTTATTTCATCGAGTAGAATATGTTGGCAGATTTAGAAAGGGTGCTATTTTAAGCTTTCTGCGGCGTGATGTTAAGCGCAATTGGTCACAAGGGTTAAAAACAACAGGAGATTGAATTTACTTACTGGGTCAGCACTCCTGCTCTAAGATATTCAGGCTATACGACCGGTTCTTTCTTTCTTGTTATCATTAGGCTTTAATAGGAAGTACAACGCTTTAGCCACAGATGTTAGAATGATGACTAGAAGATAACGTTTTTGTCCTTCAGCCCAACAAAGAAGGGTTAAAATTTTTTTATTCCGCGTTAATTGCTGCAAAGTTGCCGGCTCTTGAAACCTCGGCTATTAAATTGGCCTTTATCGCTAAAAGTGCACTTGCACAGAATTCGTAGAGTTCCTCTCATTTCCTATTGTTTAGCCATCTTATTAAAGTCGCGAGATTTTATTCTACCCTTTTCTTAAACGTGTAGTTGGGAAACGTTGTTTGTTGCTCACTAGGAATCACGTTAGGATTTTTCTGTGTTTTCAAAGCGAGTGTGCTGAGCATTTTTCACAATGACCAATAATGCCGAAATGGCTAGAAACAAAATTAACCACCTACAAAACTGTATTACTATGGAGCACGCAGGTATGCCTCAAGCAGAGACACGTTTCTGGCAATGTGCAGCGTAGCTTCATTTCAGCTCTGTTTTTACTAGGAGCGCTTTGTCAGAAAGAACAACCGTTTGGAAGCCGAAACATGTCACCAATTAAAGTTGGGAACCTCAAGCATTTTTTCTGCCCTAAAAATAAGAAAGCAGTTGATATGGGTGGTTTGTAATTAAATCGTAAGGTGCGGATGGACCCTTAGGTATGCGTCCCTGACATTTTGCACCGTCGCAAAATCGGAGAGGGCTCTTTAACATTGATTAGAAATTGCGATGAAACCTAATGCTACAGAGATTACTCTACAATGACAATTATTGGCAAGCAGCCAACCGAACTATGCCAACGGAGATAGGAAGTGATGACACGAGCGTTTTATATCTAAACAATTCATAACTGTTCAGGCTGACAAAACAGGCACAAATATGCATATGCATCCATACTTGCTAAAGGGAATTCGTGAATACGTCTTCTACACATAATCCGTATTATATGTAGCCTGAGGACAAAGCTTGTTATAGCCAGATGTGCCAATTGGCACGCCTGGCTAATAACAAGCTTCTTTCGGAGGCCCCTTTCGTGCGAACACAAAAGGGACGGCAGCCAGACTCCAATTTATCACTACGCTGCTACTGCTAGGGAAACAAAGAACCGCGGCACCGTAGGTGGACCGACGACTTTCACGGACGCCGTGGCAATGTGGGACAGAGGAAGACGCTAACGGGGCGAGGAAGAAGCAAGGATACATGGTTTGGCATCCCACGCGATTCGAGCCCGAGACACGGCAGATGTGAGATGTTGATCTGCACTGACACATCGTCGACGACATCTGCGTGACGGCGACCATGATGCAACCGAGAGGGAGCTGGCCGTTCCTTGGGAAGACTTCGGTCCTGGCCTCCTGTGTGTAATTCGTCCCCGCCTATCAGGGAAGTTCTTCGACTGACCGCCACCGACATGGGCGATATCAGCATCCCTGGAGGAGGCCATCCTACAGGTGCGGTGAGCCACTCGCTGTTCTCCACCTCTGACGAGCAGCAGTAAACTGCTGTCGTAAAACCCCTCAACTTGCCTCTCTGCCTCTGAGTCTCGGCAAGCTACCATGTCGTAATCTGAGAGACTTGAAGGCGGCTGCGGTTCAAATGTTCTAACCCCTCTAGGGTCGCCTCATATGGCGGCTGCGGTGGGACTTTGCTGAGGTTTTAGTGCGACCCACTTCATACCCTAGCACGCCGAGACAGCTGACTGGAAAGATGGAACAGACAGCGCAGGCCACCCTTGAGGGCTCTTTCCGGGCTCGAAATTTCATGTCGCAGTTTCTTCTTTCATTTTTTTGAGAGAAAATAAAGAATATCTAATTTAATCTAATATAATGTTAGCGGGCAAGGCTTCCTCTTTTACCGCCGTTGAGAAGCGGCGTGACATCAGACATTTTTCGCAAATCCTGGGACATGTTGGTAACCTGGTAGGCTGGTAAGACAAGCAATTCACTAGGATTGCGCGATGAAAAATTGTGGGACCCGTGCGAGCGTTCGCATGGTGGGACGAGGATGTCGCCAGGATTGATACGTACGCAGGTTTGAAGGCATTGGCCATAGAAAAGTTTGCCCCGGTGCCTGCGCACGTCCTACTCGAAAACGTTTTGAAGGCTAGGCAACACACTAGGGAAGGCACGCGACGGTTCGCAAGGCGCCTGAAGTCGCTAGGAGCAGCTAGCTTAGCTAGCGTTCCTGCTAAGGCAGTAGATAGGGGCAGTGGGAATACCGTTAACCCATGCATGCGCATCACTAATTAGATGATGAGGCATTCGGCTATTTTATTTATGTCTCAAACGTCGAAACATCAATAACAATAAGCAATATATCTTCACAATCATTCATGGGGAGTGTTACCCGAAAAACTCCACGTCAGTGGGAAGGTGTGCTCTGAAGAGTATTAGCTGTCCTGTTGATAGTAGTCACAGTTGAAGCCATGTAGCTGCGGAAAATCCGCATGCTGCCTTGCAGGCAGCGCACAGTTAACAATTTGATGACTTCTGCTCCCAGGCCGAGTTGGACGAGCCATTTGATGATTTCCTTGGCCCAGCAACTTTGATATGACAGGGTTGCTGCCATCACGATAGTCGGTGATTTCGAGATTTGGTTGTGGAGATCCGCGTTGGAGGATTTGGCGATCTTATCTTCATGTGCTTTTTATAATGACTTCCGCATACAACAACCTGGAAATCCAGGATAGTGGGCTGCCCTTCTCTCTGCAGAGCAAGATCAGGAATCTGTTCGTCTTTGGATGTCTTGAAGTGTTTCTCTTGTTGGATGCTCCACACTTTATCCCCAACTTGTCGGCCAGCAGCCTCGCAAGGAATATGACGTCGTATCTGGACTTGGCCCCGTCCTTACACAACCTTGGAGTATATGTCCAAGGGACTCGTCGTTAGAAAATCTCGCTCTGCTTCTCACTGGTAAGTCTCGGCCATGTTTAGTTCTTGTCCTGTTTGCATGGCATTCATTCTCTGTCTCGTGGCGTCAATGAAGTCTTTTCCCGTTAGGTGGCGTGTGCCTTCCGATACCCATCGTGAGGCAGCCGGACAGTTCTTCGATTCCTTAAGCCGTACCCATTGGAACTACTGTGAAGTAAGTCCCTCCAGTACGCTTTGCCCATCTTCAGAGTCAAAACATCAGCTTCCTTTAGGCAGCTCAGTGCCATGGCTCGGCGCCTTCTGCTCTGGAGTAGGTCATGCTGGATAGCAGTCCTGCAGGTGGGGTGGGACGATTCCTCCGCCATCTTTTGTAGTCGCTTTATCTGCATTGCAGGGATGGCAGTACTGTAGGGTGGTACACCCAGGCCCCCCTGATCTACTGGAACATGGAATAACCCCAGTGGGATGTCGTGAGGCAAGTGGAACCATTTTCTGACAGCTTCTCGTATCCGGTGGTCTAGGGCATGGAGTAGTCGACTTTTGAGAAGGCGGTTGACAAGCGAATGGTAAAACTTCGGTAGCAAGTAGTGTTGAAGCAGCAACATTCTTTGCTGAGGTCGCAAAGGGGCTGCCGTGATCCTACGCAGCAGTTCTGGCAGCTCTCCAGGGGCCGGCGACTGATGCCGACCATAGGATGTGCATTGCACCCCCAGGTATTCCCATGTTGTACCCACTTTGGCATTTGGGATGGCCTGCCCCTCCACCTTGAAGGTCACGTTTGTCAATACCTTCAGCTTTTTCTCCCTATCTGATGGTTGGAGGCTCACCGTTATTCTCTTCTTGGGATTGATACGTAGGCCTCTCTCCCGAAGGAAGCTGGCAAGGGAGTCTAGTTTGGTTGGAGTCCTGTTGGTGTTGAGGCACAGATCACCAGGTCATCAGCAAAGGCTATTGAGTCCAGTCTTTGGCGTTGAACCCTACTGTCCGACAGCCACTCGTCGACAACTAAGTTGAGCAGCAGTGGGGAGAGTGGATCCCCCTGCCGCACTCAAATCATGGGATGGACGACGAGTTCTTCCTGCTGGAATTGCAGGGTCGTTGTTGCTGTCAGATACAACTCCTTCACGTACTCTATCACGTCGAAGCTGCTTCCTTTCCTGGCTAGCCCTCGTAGGATGGCTGAGAGTGTCATAGAGTCAAGGAGAGCTTTCGCTAAGGCCACCGAGGCAAGGTACAGTGGCCTGAGCTCGTTATGTCACTCATAGAGGGCGGCTGCTAGCAGCCAGATGTTCTGGGAGCAACCATTAACCGTAAGAAATGCCCTTTGGCGATGACCTAACGAGATCTGCGCAAGCATCCTCACTGCCAGGATCTTACGTAGCAGTATCAAGAAGATGGATGCAACAGTTATCGGCCGAACGTCGCCAGATGTTTTGGCGTTCGGCATCTTAGGTACGAAGATTGTTCGTGCATTCCGGAGGACAGGAAGGAGGTGTCGTAGAAAGAATATTGATTCCAACTTGCAGCACTGGAAGGGGAGGAGGAGGAGGAAAAACATTTATTATATAAACATTTTCTTCCTTAGATCCTCTCCAGCCATTTCATCTGGTCCAGCTACCGTGCTTCTTGGAGGCAGTGCTGCCCGAATCTCAGCAGATGCTGCAACCTTGAAGGGATCGACCAGCGGCTCTTCACTGTGTCATCTCTACACTTGCACCCTCCATCTTTTTCATGACTTCCTCCCACTCAGCAAGGAGTGTTTTCGTGTCCGGACCATCTCCTTCTCCGCGTCCCTCCATAATTTCATGGGAACATCGTGTCTGGTTCTTTGAAAATAGGTCTTGTGTGCGGGAATATTCCCGCCTCCGTCGTTTCCTATGGCAATCCGGATTCTTGGGTACCGGGGGGCGGAGTGGTCCTCGTTTCTTCCGAGACTTGGTTAGGAACTTCCTGAGGTAGCCATCGAAAGAGCGGGCGACATCTTCACTCACAGTTCTCTTGGCCATCTCCCACAGCTAAGCTGCTCAAAAGGAGGTGGGGCATTGCTCCTGTGTAAGCCGCGCCAGTTCCTTCCTTATCGCTTCGTCCTTTGTTTCCCTTGTCTCAGGAGATCGAAGGGCCACTCCTAAGGGTATGCTGCACATAGATGTCGGCTGTATAGTCGCGATCTCGTTCCGGATCTCTTCAGGAAGGTCATTCGAGGCAGGGTCTCCACCGCCATTGCCATCTTGTGCTCCTTGCAGGGCACGTTCAAGGAGTTCTGCCACCACTGCTCGGTACTTCCTATCCTTCCGGTTGCACTTTATCGCTTCTGGGGTCCGGGACTTCTTGACTTCCGCTAGCCTTGCATTATGTTCTTCACTCTCTTAAGCGTAAGGGCTACCTCCTCTTTGGCCATAAGGAAGTTCTCTTCATCGCTCCAACGAGCTTTGATCCTTGAGACATCGATTTCTGCATTGTGCTCCTCCTCGTGTTTAGCTCGTCTGCGTACTCCGAGCCCCAACGTGGTGGTAAGTCTGAACAGTTGTGAGAATATCCTTGGGGAGTTCCCACCCTTGCACCTACACCTGTTGGGCGATCCGCTCATCAGGTTGGCTTTCATCCGTTGGCATGAGATTTTCAATTAGGTTTTGTTTTTCTCACTTGGATCTGGCTTTCTCCGATGCCGATTTGCTTCTTTTAGAGTGAGTAGGCGGGTTCATTACCGCACGTGGAGGAGATGGTTCCTGCAGCACTCTTCTGCTAACAATGTCCTCCCTGCACACCTGCCTCTCGGTTGGTTTTCTACTGGGGACAGGCTGATTGGGGTCAACACCACTGGAGCTGGATTCCGTGATCTGTGCTGGTATTCGTTGGCCCCGCCGGGCTGGTGCAGGGGTAAGACGCCTGACTACTGTGCCGGATTTCCCAGTTTGAACCCGACCACGGCGGCTGCGTTTCGATGGAGGCAAACGAAGTGGCGTCCACGTGCTGTGCGATGTCAGCGCACGTTAAAGATCCCCAGGTGGTCAAAATTACTCCGTAGCCCTCGACTACGGCTCCCCTTTTTCTCTTTCCACTTTCAATCCCACCTTCCTCTATTCCCTTACGGCGCGTTTCAGGTGTCCACAGAGCAAGTGTGACAGATACTGTGCCTTTCCCTTCCTGTGAACCAATTATTATTATTATTATTTGTTGCTGGATAACTTTTGCCCTCTGAACTGCACTCCTAGTGGTCATCCCTCGAGCTGCATTGTCATCCGCCATCCTTGGCTTCGTCAGTATCGCTCCTTGACCTGTCAGTACACCTTCACGGCATTCCAGTAGTGGTAAGTGGTGGCGGTGGTGACAAACGTTTATTGATCCAAAAGGGGTGGATGTATGCATCGGCCGGATCTATGAACATCTAGCCCATACAGATACTGCGTGGGGTCACCAGTACGGGACCCCAGTGGCGTCGGCCGCTGCCCGGGCTCGCTCGATCAAGGCCTTTTGGGCCTGCAGGTCAAGCAGCCGAGCAGGGTCGCCTCCCAGGCCTGCCGAGTGGGGTTGGGGTGAGGAGGAATAGCTGGGTTGGATGGGCAAGCCCACACCATGTGGTAGATGTCCGAAGACTTCTCCGCACAGTACGGACAACTGCCCGTGAAGGAGGGATTAAAATGTTTTAGTGCTGCCGGGCACAGCAGAGTGTTGGTATAAAGACGGAGTAGAAGCCGCTCCTCCTTCTAAGATATACCTTTACTCGGGCGAGGGCAAAGGCTATGACAAGATTGAAAATAAAGAACAATGTCTTTAAAAGAATACGCGGGTTTGAATTCGAGATCCTGATCTAGGGGGTCGAGATGGGAAGCCCGGAAAGAGAGCACGCGGGCGGCGGCGTCGGCTGCCTCGTTCCCCTCGAGACCCATATGAGCAGGAGCCCATACTATTTTCCGGTAAGCGGAGTCCCCGGTGTAGGTGCAATTTTGAAATAGTCGGTAGACTAAGTATGGCGCCCAGCCTTGCCCGACGTTCCGACAGGCCCCTCGCGTGTCGGAGATAATTGTTTTAGAATCAGTGTGGGTAGCTGCCAGCGCAATGGCGACCTCCTCCGCGTGGGTTATGTCACGGGCGCGAAATGTAAGCCCGTTAACAGTTTTGGACTGGTGGACCACTGCGGCCATGTACCATCCCCCATGGTGGGGGCCGGAGGTGTGCACGTAGTAAATGCTGGGTTTCCACCCATAATGGCGGCCCAGGGCTTCCGCCCGCGCCAGGCGTCGGCCATTGTGGTCTTCACGTGTCATGTTTTTAGGAAGAGGGCGTACGTGGAGGGCGCATCTCCACTCCAAAGGGAGGCGTACACGATCTTCCATAAGGGTTGTATGTTGGATGTGTAGCCGGGCAAGGAGGCGGCGACCCGACAGTGTCTTAGAAAGACGTGTGTATTGGTTGGTTAAGTGAGCCTCTCGGATCTTCCGGAACGTATTCACCATGCCCAGGCTAAGTAGACCCTGGTTGGAGGTGTTCACGGGGAGATCGAGGGCTCCCTTAAAATTCTTGCGCAGGACGACTTCGAGTGCATCCTCGTCTTGTTTCCGAAGGTGCAGGTAAGGAGTCGAATATAAGATTCGACTGGGCACGAATGCATGCGCCAGCCGCAAGGCGTCTTTGCACCGACACCCCACGTTTGTTAGAAACCCAGCGGACCATGCGGCCCACCTGGTCCCCCACCTTACGGAGTTTCGCCAAGGCGGTGTCCTACAGTCTATGTTGATGAATGAAGAGCCCCAGTACCAGGACTTCGGTGCGTTCAGGAATTGATCCTGTCTCTAAAAAGAGCTCAATTTTGGCCGTACACTTTGGTGAGGGGCGTATGTGTACAAATTCAGATTTTTGAGGGGAGCATTGAAGGCCGCAGCGGCGAGCATAACGGTCCACTATGGTTGCCGCGTGCTGCAGGTTGGCCTCAATATCTCCAAGAGAACCTTGCGTGGGCCACACGGTGATGTCATCGGGATACAGGGCATGCTGCACACCAGCGATAGCACCCAAATGGGCCGGCAGGTGCATGATAGCCAGATTGAATAAGAGAGGAGACAGCACTGCACTCTGTGGTGTTCCTCTGGTTCCAAGTTGGAACGGGCAATGTTCGGTGTCCTGGATTTGAATGTAGGATTGGCGATCTGTCAAAAATTGTCGAATGTATCTGAACGCGTTGCGTCCGCAACCGGTTTGTGAAAGATGAGTGAGTATTACTTCATGAGTAACATTGTCGAAGGCTCCTTTCAAGTCTAGGGCGAGTATGACCCTGTCGTTGTGAGGGCCTTCGACCGGGTCAAGAACGTCCCGATTAAGTTGTAGCAAAATATCCTGTGCCGACCTGTACAAGCGAAATCCGAACATGGAGTCTGCGAAGATGTGTTCATTTTTCATGAACTCGAACAAGCTGTCACGCACTATCGGCTCCATTGGTTTGCCCGCACACGAGGTTAGAGAGATGGGGCGAAGGTTGTCGGTGTTGATAGCCTTGCCACCTTTTGGAATGAAAGTGACCAGAGCAGTCTTCCAATCTATGGGGAGTGGTGCGTCCCCAAGCCAAATTGAAATGATGTAATCCAGAAAGGACTGGTAGGCAGGGTCGGGTAAGTTAGCTAGTAATTTGACTGTAATTTTGTCCAACCCGGGGCTGTGCCACATTTCATTTTCGCCAGGGCCGCTCGCAGATCGTGGAGCTGGAATGGCTGATCCAGCTTAGCGTTCTCCGAACCTGCATAAGAGTGCGCCGGTCCGCGGGGGTCCTGGGTAGTGCAAAAGTATTGGTCCCGCAACTTGTGCGCTAGCTGAGTTGTGTAACCCTGAAAGCTGTGTATGGCACGTTGTAGATGTTTCTGAGTTTCTGTGTGTGTCTGCGTTGGGTCGATAAGAGCGCGGAAGAGCCGCCAGGTGTTCCTGCTGGACATCTTCCGCGCCGCCGTGTTGCAACGATCCACCCAGTTGGCGTCTGCGAGCTGGGCCGCCTGCTTGGCGAGCTCGGAAATTCGAGCCTTAAGTTTACGGGTATGCTTTTGTCGGAGCCATAGGCGGACAAGGCAATGCCGAGCTTCTCAGAGGTGGAGGATGTGGTTATCCACATCTGATACCTCCTCGGAGAGCTGAATTTTAGTTTCGGTAGAGCGAAGGCTAGAAACCAGTTGTTCGGACCATGACTGGTACCCTTGCTCGAGTATTAATGTAGCTGTGTTGTAATTTTTCCTAAATTTGGACCAGTCTGGGCGACGAGCCTATGTTGTGGGTTTTGCTAATGGTCTGGTCCGAATTGTAGTGTTTAGTACGCAGTGGTCGCTACGGAGTGCTTCCTCAGTGTTGACCCAGTCAGCATACTGAATGTTGCAGGTAAAGGTTACATCCGGACACGTATCCCGAATCACGGAGTTACCTATAAGTGTTGGGTGGACAGGGTCTGCGTGAACAGTGTAGATGCAACGTAGCCGCAAGCTCCGCCAACTTGCGTCCCCGTTTTTCTTCACAGCGGTACCCCCAGCCTCGGCTAGGGGCGTTAAAATCGCCCACAATCAAGAGGGGGTCCCGACCCGCAGCTTTCAGCGCACGGCTGAAACGGTCCGAGAATGATATATTCGGCAATTTGGGTGGGCAGTAGACATTTAGAATGTGCAGTGGTGGGTCCTGCTTGCGGAGGGGGAGGAGAGTCACCATTACATAGGAATAGCCAAGTTGAAGGTTCAAGTCGACCATATTTGCTGTGTAATTTTTATGAATGCGTAGACAAGACAAGGGGTCCTGCTGAAACGTCGTATAGTTTGTTAGGGTGGCGCCTCTTCCTGGCTCCTGAAGGGCCAGGAAGGGCTCGAAAGTTGAGAGGAAAAGCCGAAGGTAGGCCCGCTTAGTGCGAGACCGTAGCCCTCGGCAATTCCATTGAGTTACAGTGATGGGGGAGGCCAATTTAGATAAGGGGGAACGCCTACACCGAGGTTGTACCACCATGTTCAGGTTTTGAGGTTAGAGGAGGGAAGGTAGATGCCCCGGAGCCATCAACCCGGGGTTGAAATTGAGCTCCTGGGGCAGCTATCTTCCTCATTTTCGATGTCAATTTCTCGACGCGAAAATTTTGAGGGCCGGCTGGATACGTTTTTAGAGGAGCGGCCCGGCGAGACGAGCGAGGGAGATTCGCGACATGTTGAGCGATCATGGTAGGAAGGGCCTCCGTGACTTTGGCAGTGATACACTTCATTGCAGTCCCGATAAGGGTTTCGAATTTGGCGTTAAGGCGGGCCTCAAGAATGGTCACGGAGGAGTCCGAGGTGACCGGTGCCGCCGCATCGCTCACCATGGCTTCTGCTTGGGGGGCCAGGTTGTGGGGAAGGAGCAGTTTTAGTTTCAAGGGCTTCAATTTTGGCAAGTAGCATCTCGATTTGGACCCGGAGAGAAGCTACCAGGTTATAAAGCTCGGCGTCGGCCACCGAGCGAGCGTGAGGAGAAGGGGGGTTGGAGGAGGAGGCAACCCTACCCGAGCCGCTCACCTGTTTTCCTTTTTTGACCGCATTTGCCCAGGCACCGCTTTCGCCTTGTTTGAGTTGGGAGTGGGCTTGCTTCACTGATCCGCCGTGTGGGGACGGTGGTGGCGCTTGGTCGCCTTTGATGTCACGCCCGCTTGAAGGCGCTTGCTTGGAATTGGTGGCGTCACCGCCGGTGACGTGATTCTGTTGACGTGGCTTCTTGCCTGTTGCGCCAGTTTTGCCATCCTTTTGGGCAGTCGTATTGGTGTCGAGGCTGTACTTGGTGGTAAAGTCTCTGGAGTTTGTGGCATGGCCGCCACCACAAACAGCACGTTTCAGCTTACACTCATGAGAGGCCCGCACTCCCTCGACAAAAGGAGCCTGTAGTCCACACAGGCAACACTTATCTTGCAATGGATTTGGGCATGCGTCTGCCCTGTGGCCCACGGTGCCACACACACCGCAGGCTTGGATAGTGCGCAGGTAGGGCTGCGCTTGGACAATTTCTGAGATGTAGGTCACCATCCGTGGCTTCACTTTTCCGGCAAAAGACGAGCCTTATTGGAGGTTCCAAATTTGCGAATGGTAGGGGGACAGTATCCCTCCTTGTAAGGACCCTAGCACACTCCAACTTATCAGTTGTAATATCTAGGCTGGTATCACAGTCTAGCAGAACTCCTATCTCGGACTTTGAACCTGAGCCTGTAACAGTAGATTCAGCACCCTAGCTTGTGACACCCTTGCTCCTCGCACTCGTTGCGGCCTTAGCTCGGCCTAACCGTCGCAGGCGGGGTCGAGGCTCACGAGATCACGCCAGTTGTCCGGTTTTATCCTGCAAATATTCGGATCTGCCTGTTTGCCATGATCTCTGTTGTATACGTTCGTACCTATAGTGTTATCGCCAGCTAGCAGAACTTCTTTCCCGAGCTTAGAATCTATACTCGCAGTAGTGGAGCCAGCACTCTTGCTCGTGGCACCCTTGCTCCCCTCACCAGTTGCGGTCTCAGCTACGCCTAACTGTCGCAGGCGGGGTCGAGGCTCCCGAGATCTGGTAAGTTGTCTACTGACCTCCCTCACAAACTCGGGACCTGTCTTGCAAATGTCACACTGGCAGTCTTGCGGGTGACCTTCGCAAAGTCCAGTATCACCAAAAAAGACGAAATCCGTGTTCCTGAATCATTCGCGCCTTCTGAGTGGTGCACCCTGTTTCTTTTTGCTGGGCTGAGCATCCCTCTGAAGCGTGGTGTCGTTGTTTTGAAGTTGACTCAGTTGCTGGTTGTCAAGAAATTCCATTTCCTAGCACAACATTACATCCAAGTCCGCACCCTATATACACTTCTGTCCCTCATGGTGACGGGGTCTGGGTGTTACGGCTTGGGCTGGCGCTCTCTGGTTCGCTGAGGGCCGGGCTTGGACACGGAGAGCACTCCCGGAGCACATTAAGTGAGGGAGGCTCGCCGGGTCCAGGCCACTAGCACAAAGGCAATCCGTGCGTTTCAGTACTTTTCTTCCTTCTCCTCTAGTTTTCATTCCATCACTCCTTGTAAATTCTGGCCGATGTTCTGTCGGGGAGGCTGGCGAAGAGGCTTCAGTCTCCTCGCGAGTCTCTACTATCTGGGCTAAGCCATGTGAGGCTTCGGTTCTGCCCCCCGGCTTACGTGGTGAGACATCCCCGCCTTCCACACCACCCACACGCTGAGCTTGACAGCTTCTGGTCTTTCGGCCGTCCTCTCTGGCCGGCTCACTCGCGCTGGACTTTGGCGTTTGCTTTTGTTCGGCTTCATCCACTGGTAGAACGATGTCTACCTTGGCACCCATCTTGGACACAGACTTCTTGCGGGTTGGCCGCAATTTCTTACTTCCCTACCCGCCTGGGTGGCCATTGTAGGGTTTGGTGATAGAGGACAAGACAGGTCCTGGACAAGATGCCTGACATCCCCGTCGGGCATCCTCTCTGCCTTTCCCTTGGCAATGGAGTCCTTTTCGCACACCTGCGAGTGCGGAGTAGCCATCTGTGGATGGCTTCGGACACCTTTTTTTTTCAAACGAGCCGCACTTCCCAAGCAACAGCGATCTTCGCCCTGCAGCCCTCGTTAGCCTCTCAGCAGAAGACTGGCTATTTGGAGACCAGGGTCGTCGCTCCTCCTTAGTCTCGGTGGGCTTTTAGCGCTCACTGAGCCAGACAGACAGCTGCTCAGGGCCAGGGACCACCACGTGGAGGTAGCACAACCATTGATTCCCAACACATCTATCCACAAGAGAGTCATAGTTGCGTCCACGTTTACCGGTACTTTTTTGAAATTCTGTAATATGACATTCAGAGCACTGGAAAAAAATCACATTGCGTCAAGTACCGATCAACGGTCATCGCAATGCTTTTCTTTAATTAAACAAAAAGGCGTGAGACGAGATTTTTAAGGAGCTGTTACTCAGCTCCTTAATTGCCTGCGCGATCCAATGAGGAGGTGTACCATATCCCGAAATCCCAAAACGTAAGAAGACGCTATAGAAGTAATTGCTCAAGAGGAAGAGCACGAAAGCGTGACTGACTCTCAAACACCAGTAGTCAGAAGCGTGAACGAACATTGGGATCAGAATCGAGACGATTTGCGGAATTGCATCGACAGACCTGAGAGACTCATTCAGGAGAGCCTACACGTGAGAGTGGGAGAACAGCACAAGTGCAGGCCGGGCCGCTCCAGTCCGGGACGATGTTCGCGGAGAGTTCGGGTATTTCGCACGGCAGTGCCACTCGCGTGCCAGGTTCCCATCGAACAAGCGGGTAGCTGTCAAGACGACCACTTTCAGAGATATAAACAAGCTTTACGTCGTTGCACTTTACCTGCACTTCTGATTCACTGCATGGTGCTTCGCCGGCATCTCTTTCTTCGGGAGGAAGCGTGGCCTTGCACTGGCACTGTTGCTGTCATTTCATGCTCAACTGCTGTCTTTATACAACAACAGCTGTCGGCGGCAGCATATGCCTGAAGGCTCTCGATGTAGTGGAGGAGGATCATCATCGTTCGTGTGGCAGCTTTCTTATGCTTGTACAGCTGTCATACCTTCTTTGCACAGACGTAATCATCCCTAAAATCCTTCACTTTCTCATTTAATACGAGTAAACTGTCGTTACAGGTTTTCAGACTGGCGTGAATAAGCTCAAGTTGAAGGATAGCCGCATCATTCGATTTCAGTAATCAACTTGCCTAGTGGGAGAGCCGGGTCTGAGAAGCTCGTTGAATCACGCGGTTCCTTTGTATTCGTTCCATGGTGTATGGATAAAGCCCTCTTCATCTCTCTCCGGTGGGGCTCGCTGGAACGCACGGAGCGCAAAACAGATAGGATCACAGGAATCAATTTATGCGTGTTTTGTTAAGTAATTTGTGAACACTGATATGTGCTGTACTGTTTGGACCTTTACTAGGGTCTGCAGCATGTGTTAAAAAATAAATGCCATTTTACGTCCTTGACCTCTTTCTGCTAAAACAAATATTCTCTCTTTGGCTTCAAGGATGAAACATTGATTTTTCTCTTTTTCGTGGCGGTTTGTTGCAGATAGTAGTGCCGACGAGGATAGCCAATAGTAAATCTTATTGCCATCTCTGCGAATGACATGTTTTCCATTGCTTTAGAACTGCTACTTAGAACAGGAGGAAGGTATTTGTTTGTAGTGTACGTGCGTTACATTAGGCGCACTGATACCAATTTTTGCCTTGCTGAGCACAGGAAGCACTGCTACCGGCGTAGCCGCCAGAGAGGAATTACCATGTCTTGATGCTGTCAATAATGGCGAACGTCGGACAGTCCGCAGAACTGCGGTAGTATTTGTTTTCGCCTGTTTCAAATTAAAATTTTATATGTTTTCTGATATACCACTCCATTTAGCAAGCCCATTAGAGCGACCTATTGGCCTTCACCTTGGAGCCAGTAGAATTAGAGCCTTTCAGTCCTAGAGATGACTCCCTTTAGGTGAACTGCCCTATGAGGTGTTTCTTTATTATTCGGCAGTACACATGTCTCGCTACACAGAGCTTGAAGTGATGCATGTGGTGTTTAATAGCGGAAGCTAAACTAGGCTATAGAAGCACATTTCGTGGAGCCAGGCAGAGGTCATTACTGCGTATGCAGCGATGCCATCACAATAATTTGTGCCGGAGCACAGGTGTGCGCCGCACGCCGTCGCTCCACCGCAGCCGCTGCGCCAATTCCGCTACGTGTGACGTCATTCCTTCGCTATGCGCATTATTTCACATGCGCTGAGTCGCGCCGCTCAGCTGCGGTATAAGCCGCGGAGTGGTGCTCTATAATCAGAATAGGGAGTTCAGGGAGCGGCTGCGGGTAAGGCGTCTCGTGTCGGCGCCTCAATATTGTGCCACCCGAGCATCGGCTGCATAAACGCGTATGATCATCACAGAAATGAACAAGCCCCTGTATTTCGGTGCTCGACTGTTGAAACTAAAGACGCGGAATGAAATACTGACCGCGGCGGCCGCTCGCTTTTCATTAGAGGCAAAAGCAAGGCTCCCGTGTAATATGCGATAATGGTACATGGCACAAGAAACTCAGATCGTCGAACTTTCTGGAGCCCTTCACTATGGAGTCCATAGGTCGAGTTGCTTCCGAACATTAAATGCCAATCCATTCGTTCATACTTGTCAATCTCTGATAGTTTTGTGACAAAAGGTTTAGGTGCCTTTGACCAGTCGGATGTCAACTGTAGCCAATCGAGGTTTTTTCGGGTGATGATTTCGAGCTCAATGGGAACATTGAACTCCTATCCTTGCGTCAAAGACGCGGGGGGGGGGGGAGATTTAAGTGAACTTTCCAGGCTGCGACGCTTCAAACGGATGGCGCAAGGGTCCGAGTTTTATTTGCATCTCATCCTTCAGTACTAAAAAGCTGCCCAATTTTGCAGCTCCTTCCAACTCGAACATGTAATCTGGCCTTGTGACGTCAAACTACCGGGCGACGAATTACACGTTCGGTAACTTCCATGGGTGAAGGATAAATTTGAAGCGCCACTAAGTGGTCGTCGGGGCAATGTGGCAATGAGTGCACGGACATGTCAACTAACAATTACGAGCTTCCAATGGAATGCCGTAATTATTCAAGGCTGTATACTGGTGTTTCAAAGGGAGGATCAGGGATCAGTGTTTGCCACATTTAAGCTACCACGTAACACACCAAACGATGTCAAAGGACAAAAAACGGGCTTTACCCGGCCTCTTAGCAGCAGTCACTGGTTCGGTAAATACGGCTATAAACTAAAAACCATCAGTTAGCTATAGCTTACATTCATAACGAATACAATGCCTCAAGTAGCATGCCTTAGGCGCTGAAAATCAAGGCTTTTATTCTATACTTCATCAAGGTCTAATATAAAAACTATAAAAATATTATGCGCGGTTACGTAGCACTTAGCAGGGCGAAAAAAAAGAATAATTGAATCCGTACACAAAATGGTGGCATATTAGGTTAGACATCAGAAAATGCGTACTTTGCTCAGAGCCGTGCCTTGAATTCCGTCCGGACGATTCGGTGCAACCAAACCTTCCTCCGCGTCACATCTCGGTCGCCGGACGGTATTCTCAACCACCGACTTCCATTATGCTCGCATGTGTTGCAACCTAAAGCTCACTAACATGCTAGTGAGTGAGTGAGTGAGTGAGTGAGTGAGAAGACTTTATTTACACCGACATGGACCTCGGGGCAGGGGCTCAGCCAGAGGGAGGGTCTCCTTGCCGGCTTTCCTGCGCCGTGGCGGCGGAGATCTTGGAGTAAGCCTCCGCCAGGCGTAGGACGATCTTTTGTTCATCCACATTTGGGCTGCGGATGTAGGACTCCCAGGTAATTTGATTAAGGGATCAGTTTCTTTAGCTTCCGGAGAATCGGGGCATTGCCAGATTAGGTGATTTTGACTCAGAGGTACGTTGCAGAGATTGCAAGCCTCTGGGTCCCCTGTCAACTCATTATACAGAGTAACATGAGCTGAAAGAAACGATTGGCCTGAAGTTTTGGCCAGGCCCTATATTCTGAGGGTATTATAGGGACCTATCTGGTGGTGGATAGATCCTTCTGTTTAGTCTGGGAGTCTCAGAGAGCTCCTTGTAGGTGATGAGGGGGTCTTTGTCGCCGGGTAGCGGGGCATCTATGGCCGCTCGGGTGTATACATCTCGAGCGTGGCGATGGGCAGCCTCACTGCCTGGTAGACCCTTGTGAGCTAGAACCCAGATGACTGAAACCTCCCGGTTTAGCGGGTGCTTTCTCTGTAGACTGGCCGTCTGCTTGGAAATTATGTCTTTGCCGAAGTTCCTAGCAGCCGCCTTATTATCTGAAAGGATAGTTCTGGCTTTCGTGCCTGTACATGCTAGCGCTATCGCCGCCTCTTCAGCTGTTAAAGCTTTACGCGTATTATTGGATCCAATTACTTTCTGGGAGTGGTTCCCATCTACCACTGCTATGACCGCGTCCCCTTCTAGCCGCCGGCAGCATCGCAATAGACTAATTCCTCAGGAGGGTCGTTTATTAGTTTGCTTTGAATAAATTTTGCCCTATGCTGTCTTCGTTCCTTGTTATGAATCGGGAGCATACTCTTAGGGGTCGGTGCAATTTTGAATATTTTCCGCGTCTCAAGCTCCAGGAGTTCAGCGACATAGGGTGGCTCACCTGACTGAAGCTGTAGTTCTTGCAGTATTTTTCGGCCCACTACAGTGGAGCTGAGCCGTCAAATCTGGGTCTCCCTGACTACTTTAGCAATCTCTTCCCAGGTAAGGAGGAGGAGGTAAACTTTATTTAAAGAAGAGGTCGTAGGCGCGGGGTGGGTTGACGTTCCCGTCCCCGCGGTGGGCTCCTCTTCTAGGCCGGACGCCAGGTGGCCGACCGGCGATGTCGTTCGGCGACCTCTTCGGCTCGCTCCGTGACTCGGAGTTGAACCTCCGGGTCAGAGCTGAGCAGCGCGGCCTCCCACTGAGATTGGGTAGAGAGCTGCAGACTCTGTGATGGCTTGTCTTGATGACATGAGTATAGGATGTGTGGTGTGTCTGCCTTTTGATGTCCACAGAGAGAACAGACAGGCCTGAATTGCTCTGGGAACCATATGGAGTACATGTACGGATTAAAGAAAGTGTCTGTTTGAAACTGCCGCCAGGTGACCTGTTGTGTTTTACTTAGAGATCGATGTGGTTCTGGGAAGATTTTTCTTTCTTTCTTGAAGTGGGTAGTAATTTCTTTGTAGGTTGTCATCCGCTCCCTGGCCGACCTGAGCTCAGGGCAGCGCACCTCCCGGTTAACTACGAATCCTCGGGCAAATTGGTGCGCTGCCTCGTTCCCAGGATGGTCCGAATGAGCAGGGACCCAGATCAATGTGATAAGGCGGGTATGGGAGATTTTTTGTAAGATTTTGATGGCTGCGGAGTGGGCCCTTCCTTTTGCGAAATTTCGAATTGCGGTTTTAGAGTCGCTAATGATGTACTTGGCAGTGGTGGAGGTAATGGCTAAAGCTATGGCAGCCTCTTCGGCCTCCTCCGGAAATTTTGTTTTATTGATTGTCGCCGATGCGAGGGGAGAACCTCGATGATCGACAACTGGCAGGGAAAAAACATCTCTGTCCGCATGTTCTGCCACGTCCACGTGCGCCGTGTCTTTCTGTACTGAAAATCTTTCGTGTAATTTTTGTGCCCTAGCCCTTCTTCTGTCCGTATCGTATTCTGGATGCATGTTTTTAGGCAGAGGACGGACTATTAATTGCTCGCGCACATGTCTTAGAATCGGCAAAGTGTGAGCCCGGGTCCCTTCATATTGTATTCCTGCTTTTTTTAGGATGAAACGTCCCGCTTCAGTGCTTGATAATCGTTTGTATTGTGCGGGTAGGTGTGCTTCCATCATTTCCGCTAAGGTGTTATGAATTCCTAACTTTAGTAGCTTTTCATTTGGGGTATTGCGAGAGAGGTTAAACGCAATTTTATAGGACTGCCTAATTAGTGAATGAAGGTCGTCTCTTTCTCTAACTGTGAGGGTGACGTTTGGTGTAGAGTAGATAACTCTGCTAAGAACGATGGCTTCTACTAGTTTCCTGGTCTCAGCCTCTTTAACTCCTCCACGCCTATTCGCGATTCGTCTGAGGAGGAGGGAAATTTGGTTGACGGTGTTTTTCAGTTTCTTAATTAGTGTGTCGTTTTTTTGGTTTGACTGTATGAGCATTCCCAAGATTCTTAGTGTTTCCACTTCTTGGATGGCTGCACCTTCCGCGTAGATTTTGATCGCAGGCGCTTTATTCTTTCTTTGACGCTTTGGGTGTAGAATGAGTAATTCAGATTTCGGGGGGGGAACACGCGAGTCCCGCGGCTTGCGCCTCCTCTACGACTACGTCTACCGCTTGTTGTAGCGTATCTTGTATCGTGCCAATACTCCCCTTGGTGGTCCAAAGGGTGATATCGTCCGCGTACAAAGAGTGTTCTAGGTCTGGGATTCTTGCGAGTTCGTGTGCCATTTTAATTAGGGTTATATTGAACAAAAAGGGGGAGAGGACCGATCCTTGCGGAATTCCTCTATCTCCTAAAGTGAAGGTGTCGGATTTGATAGTGCCAATTTGAATTTTAGCCGTCCTATCGGAGAGGAAGTCCTTGATGTAGTTAAACGTTCTTGCGCCTACATTCAGCAGTGAAAGAGATTCTAGGGTTGCTTTGTGTTTAACATTATCAAAGGCTTTGGTTAAATCTAGGGCTAGAATTGCCCTAGTACTCCTTTCTTGCTCATGAGATAGGACTTCGTTTGCTAGTCTTAGCATCGTATCTTGTGTTTATAAATGTGGTCTAAAGCCGCCCATAGTGTTTGGATATAAATTCTCTTTTTGCATGTGGGACTGGAGTCTGTCTAGTATGACGTGCTCTATCAGTTTTCCTATGCAAGAAGTAAGCGAAATAGGTCGGAGGTTTTCGAGCGCGAGCTTTTTGCCAAGTTTTGGGATCAATTTAACGATGGCATGTTTCCAAGACGCTGGGAGTTTTCCCTCCCTCCAACACTCGTTCGCAAAGTCCGCGAGGGCTGTGATAGAAGCGTCGTCTAGATTTCTGAATGTCTTATTGTTAATGCCGTCCTCTCCTGGGGCGGTTGTTGTACGTACCTTAAAGAGGGCTGCTCTTATTTCCGCCATTGTTATGTCAGCATCCAGGATGGAGTTAGGCTCTCCGTTATAATCGGGCAGGAACTTCGTCTCACGGGTTGTGCAGAAGTATTTCTGCTGTAGCGTGTCTATAATATCTTGATCCGTGCCTGGGTCTATGTTTAAAATTTTGGTGATTTCCTTTTGAGTGGTAGCTTTGTTGGATTCCGGATCAAGGAGATGCCGCAGAAGATTCCACGTCTCCCTCGTGCCTAGATTGCCATTCACATTTTCACAGATATGGTTCCACTGCTGTCTCGCTAGTTCTGCGGTGTGGTGTTGAATTTCTTTCGTGAGTGTGATGATCCTGTTTC
Source organism: Amblyomma maculatum (assembly GCF_055883805.1). Taxonomy (NCBI): domain Eukaryota; kingdom Metazoa; phylum Arthropoda; class Arachnida; order Ixodida; family Ixodidae; genus Amblyomma; species Amblyomma maculatum. Next base: position 124,726,277 of record NC_139346.1, read on the forward strand.
TAAGCTTTTTGTTATATTTTTGCTTAAGCCATCTTTTTTCTAGGCTCTGCCTTACCTCCCACATGTGCGTAAGTCGGCTGTCAACCGTATTTACGCCTAAGTCATGTACTAGTTCCTTAGTGGCCTTTTCCACATCCGAGAGGATGGTCTGTGTCCAGTGTTCTAAGTCTATGATTGGTTCGTTATTTTGGTCGCGGATAGTCCTAAGTTTGTCCCAGTCGGTGATTTTGTTTTTTCTGGATTGGGGTTTGAGATTGGCAATGGTGATTTTAGACATTATGATATAATGGCCACTTCCCAGATTTTGTCTGGTGTTGCTCCAGCTTAAGTCTGGGAGATTTTTGCCCATCGTTAGGTCCGGGCACGTGGCCCTGGTCACGCTGTTGCCTATCCTAGTAGGTTGCATGGGGGCCATGTATTGGGTGAGCCCTCTTTGCTGGATAAAATCCATTAGGGCCGTTCCTTTCCTGGATATGGTTGCGTGTACCCATTGCACGTGTTGAGCGTTGAAGTCGCCCACAATTAGGGTTGGGTTTTGGCCTGCGAATTGGAGGGTTTTGAGTATAGCAGCTTTCGCTGGTCCAGCCGGTGCCCTGGGGTGGCTGTATGCGTTTAGTACGAACAGAGAAGAGGAGTTTCTTCTGCTAGGCAGAATTTCAGTTAATATACAATCGAGCTCTACGTTTTCAATCTCGTGGTTAACTACGGTAAGATTTCTATGTACCAACGTAGTGGTTAAAGGCTGTTCTTTAATGTGACATGGCAGAACCGCCCGGTACCCTGGCACTTTTAGTCGAGACATTCTGGGTTCTTGAATCGCTATAACGTCAGGTTTTTCGGATTGCGATTGAACGTGTAACTTCAGATTTTTTTTTGTTGCGTATAGACCTGCAGTTCCACTGCCAAATTGTTACGGTTTTAGGATTGGCCATTTTGCTGGGATAGATCGATTGGCGCCCCTTGAGCTTGACGGGGAAGCCGTTGTAAAATTTCCTGTAAAACGGTGTCAATTACTCCGAACTTGTGATTTACATCGTGTATGTGTTGTTCAAGTCTTTGTGTTAAATTATCAACTCTTTGGGTTAGACTATCGAATTTCTAGCTGTGCTCCTCCACTTTTTGTTCCAGGTTTGGGACTCTATCCTCCACTGAGGTATTTCTTACGTCAGCTGCTACTGCTCGTTTTTTGCGAGGTGTTTCTTCCTTGCAAACTACGCTTACTGGGGTTTCGACGGAGGCGGTCACAGTAGTTTCCATTTCTGTGACTTCCGGCAATGGGAGTGGTTTCGGAGGTGGGTCCTTAGATATGGCGGGTGCTTTTAGTTTACTATTTTCCTCCTCCAAGTGTTTGATTCGATCCGTGAGAATTTGAATGTGGTGGAGTGCCTGATCTAGTTTAGACTGTAATGTCTGCAGCTCCATCCCCTTCCCATGAGAGGCCACTCCTGTCCAGCTCACCTGTTTCGGCCCGGGGCTCTGAGTCCGGCTGCTAGTGCTGGCGCCTCCACCATTGCTGCTGCTTCCGTTTCGTCCGCCGCTGCTGCTCCGTCCGCTACGGCTGCTGCTGCGTCCGCTGTCCAAGGACGGGAAGGAGCTCGAGAGGTCCTTCCTTTCGGTAGATGTTGGGTCGTCACATGTCCGTGATTTGGGTCTTGATTGGTGCTCCGACTTTTTCGTTTGGTGTCGTTGAAATCGCTTCTTGCAGCTGTTATCGCCTGTGCGGTGCCTCCTCCGCAGATAATGCAGACCGGGTCGCAGACTTCTTCTTTCAGGTGTTGGTTGCCGCAGTACGGGCACCGTTGTTGCGGTGGCTCCGGACATACGTCTCTTCTGTGGCCGACTCTTCTGCAGTTTGTGCACGCCTCTACTTTGGGAATGAAGGGGTAAACTGGGTACTGGACTCCGAAGTAGACGATGCTGTCTGGGAGTTCTTCCGCGTCGAAGTGAAGCAGGAGGGACTTTGATGTTCTTCCCATGGTGCGTGCTTGAACGATGTCAGGGTTTCTTTTTCGGAATTCGGTCATCATTTCTTCGTGCGTTTCGCCATCGTAAGCCCTATAGATAATGCCCTGCAGGGCCCTGTCCGGAGGGGCGATGTACGACGTCATAACAATGTCTTTGCCTTCTATTTTGATTTTTTGATTTGCTTCACTGAGACGTAGCGTAGTGCGTTTGCCTGCACCGGCGTCGATATGGTGATCACATTTTTTGCAGAGTTGGTTCTAGATTGGTCGTTTTCGGCCGCGGACGCGGTGACGCCGCTCGCTGTTGCGATCGCTTGTCTGATAGATTTTTCGGTGTAGAGCGTGATGTCTACGCCACCCGTTGGTCTGTAGATGATTTTATAGTCCTTCTCCGGGAGTCGGGGTAGCAGTTTCTTGGGATGTAGCGGAGAGAGAGGTTTCGTCTTCGGTTTCTCGGACTGCTCATTTTTCTTCTGAGGTGTTAATGACTCAGCTTTGGGGTTCTTGGTACGGTAAGAAACAATTGTCTTCCAATCTGGTGTTTCGAATTCGGCTGGGGAAGCGTTCGTCCCAACTACGGCGTACTCCATGACTGCCGCCGTGGCGCTCACGCCGCACTAAGCCTGGCGTTCGGGTAAGCAAGGCCGCTGGAGCGACGCTGGATTTAGACAGTCGGAGCTCGGTCTCCCGAGCTCCGATTTGCGTAAATAAAGTCTTGAAAGGTGCCTTGTACACTCACGGTTCTTGTCCGTGTGTCGCAGTCGACGTATCCGGGTGTTTTCCCTTGTAGCAGGTGCTGGAAACGCGGAGCCCACACGAAGCACATGCGCCTCCGTTGGCCCCCTAGCGGAGAATCTCTCTTCCCAGGTAGGAGGAGGAGGTAAACTTTATTAAAGAAGAGGTCGTAGGCGCGGGGTGGGTTGGCGTTCCCGTCCCCGCGGTGGGCTCCTCTTCTAGGCCGGACGCCAGGTGGCCGACCGACGATGTCGTTCGGCGACCTCTTCGGCTCGCTCCGTGACTCGGAGTTGAACCTCCGGGTTGGAGCTGAGCAGCGCGGCCCCCCACTGAGATTGGGTAGAGAGCTGCAGACTCTGTGATGGCTTCTCTTGATTACATGAGTATAGGATGTGTGGTGTGTCTGCCTTTTGATGTCCACAGAGAGAACAGACAGGGCTGAACTGCTCTGGGAACCATATGGAGTACATGTACGGATTAAAGAAAGTGTCTGTTTGAAACTGCCGCCAGGTGACCTGTTGTGTTTTACTTAGAGATCGATGTGCTTCTGGGAAGATTTGTCTTTCTTTCTTGAAGTGGGTAGTAATTTCTTTGTAGGTTGTCATCCGCTCCCTGGCCGACCTGAGCTCAGGGCAGCGCACCTCCCGGTTAACTACGAATCCTCGGGCAAATTGGTGCGCTGCCTCGTTCCCAGGATGGTCCGAATGGGCAGGGACCCAGATCAATGTGATAAGGCGGGTATGGGAGATTTTTTGTAACACTCTTCCCAGGTATCGATTCGAGCAAAATACTTTTCGAAAAACAGCGCGAAAGAGTCGCGAGCAGTAGCAAAACATACTACGATATGCGCCGTGCGCGCGTTCTTTGGCACCACGGGCAATGAAGCAGCAACACAACAAGCGAGAAAAAGCGCGAGAAAATACCTAATGGCGCTCGTCTAATGGTAGGGTTGAACGCTGAAAAAAAGCGCCGGAGAGGCGGCGGGCGGCAAGATTCACATTGTGGTGCTACATTGAGTATATTGAGCGTTTTTAGGAATGACTGCACCGCATAGTTTCCTTACCGTTCTTCTAGAAAAAAAAGTGGTACTCCGAATCCGATATGCAATTCGTATTCTGCTCTTCAATAAGCGTTTATTATAATTCTGTCTTTCACTACATCTAAGCGTGGCGTTGCTATCTTACACAGCTGATAAAGCTTTCTGGAAGTTCTATGTTACACGCAAGCGTTTATTTCTATGTGAATATACCATTCCTTCGTGATTCTTTCGATCTTGTCTAAAAACGAATAGATTTTTCCTCTCTATTGTACCGCCTTTCATGTAAACCAGGGATCAAGTGACTCATCGCTGGTAGTTAGCAGTTCGGTAGTTCGCAGGCTGCCGGAAGCGGCTTTAGAACCACGACATTGCTTTTTTTTCAAATCCCATATTCTCCTCCCATTTTTAGTACACGGGAAAGCCACCGGCTGCAGCTGGCGGGTGGCAGTAGGTTTGGTTTGGTTTGGGGTTATTGACGTCCCGAAATGATTCAAGGTATGAGCGACGCCCTAGCCTGTCGAAGTTTCATTATATCAGACGGTTTGCAATGCAGTTCAGGAGTGGCAGCTACAGCCTTGTATCCCAGCGCATTCGAGGTAATATCCCGGCCTCAGCGGCCACTTTTCGATGGAGGCGAAAAGCAAGGCGCCCGTGTGCTGTGCGATGTCAGTGCACGTTAAAGAACCCCAGGTGGTCGAAATTTCCGGAGTCCTCCACTACGGCGTCTCTCATAGCTTGAGTTGCTTTGGGACGTTAAACCCCATAAACCAACCAACCAACCTCTACCCCCCCCCCCCCGCAAAACAAAAAAAAGAAACGCTGAAGCGCGTGTACATTTTCCGCACAATCTGTTTTTCATGAAGGCCTTAAATCACTGGTACGAAGGTACGCTCCGCAGCGCTATGCGACATAAATATTTCGCATTAGACATTCATTCCTGTTTTATATATGTGACATTTCAATAATAAAGCATGTACCTTTATTGCACATCTGGTATTTTTCTACTTCACTATCCTACAATATCTTATTCTTTCTTCATTATAAAAATATCGTTTATATTTCATCTAGGTTTTCTATGTAGACGTCCAAGCTCTATTATCCTCTTAACATATAAAACCCTGTTTTTGTGTAAGACACGCACAAGCACTGCACCCCCTCAAAGGTAGACGGGTATCTGTACTGGAGTCTGTCTCCTCTCTTCATCAATCTGCTGCTTATTTTTCAACATCCACGGTAGCAGCTTGCTTGGCTGTTGCCATGGAATCCCTAGCTCCTGAGATTCTATATTACCTCCTCCCTAATCAGTGACTCCTCTGCACACGCTAGCTACAATAACAGCTTCAGCTCGTTTAAGGTGTTTTATTAACTCCCGTGTCTCGTCTCGCTCGTGACTGGAAAAAGAAATGTTGCTCTTACTTGTAAACACTGGACAGACGCTGTCTGTACTTGTAGAGGGCTTTTTTTTTTAATTCGTCAACATCAAATACCGCTTTCAATGAGCATCACGTTGTGATAGCAGTTCTTATGCAGGAATTAATAATTGGTGATGCTTCTTGTGGCAAGAATGTTTTAAACTCTTTGAAATGCCTAGGATTTTTTTCTTCGCCTTAATCTCGACGCCCAAAACAGAACATTGTGCTGAGTGAAGCGACACTGGTATTAAACTCATGGTGATCGTCTAACCAGCAACTGTGCCTACGCATGACGCAGCCGAAAACATTTTTGTATTGAAACTTATTCGGCTGAATAAGATGCTTAGGAGGGCGAATAGCAACTCAGCACAGTCCAGCCGTTACATTGTATGGGTTATGTGCTGTTTTCCAAACTAACCTTTGGACTCTAGAAAAGAACAGTAACTGAAAAAAGAGCACGTGAATTCTCCCCTGGAATGGCTCAGAGACGCAGATAATTATTACGGAAATTAGGGGACTCAAATTGAAACTAGATTCACCACCTGTTTTCTTTATTATTATTATTATTCAAAAATTACCTCACATTTCCCTAAGGCGTTATAGCAGAAGGGTTGGAGATTGGCAAACAACACGTCTTCATTTGCCTCTGTTTTGTATAACGTGATTTGTCTTATATTCTGTCTCTCGGCGCACTGCTGCAGTAGGTACGCTTTATCTTTGCCTTCTTACCATTTTACTGTCATCAACTATACATTTCTATGACATGATCCGTATCGCATACTGCTATAGTTACAGGAATATTTCATTATTCTCCTCAATCAGTCGACCTTCACGTTTTCTGTACTATCCGTAGTTGCCTTCACGCCTGGACAGTCGGTTTCTTTGCAGGTGTAATTCGCCACTGTATAACTCAACAGCGGAAGCCGAACTTTCATTGAACCTTCGTATATGGACGCCTACGTCTCAGCAGATGCACGCACTAGTGCCATTAAGAAAGACAAGAAGCAGCAATAACGCATTATTTATGTTTAAACATATAGAGAAGAATTTCGCAGGGGCTAGGGGTGTATTAGTCTATCATTGTTTTTGGAGGTGGGGTTGACCTTTCCCTGAAGATATGCCCTTTTGCAGTCCCTCATCTGAGGTTAACAGAACTCTTCTATATTTAAATTTCCATTGCTGATATATATTCACTAACTGTGAAGTCCAAGACGTCACCTTGAGAAATCGAACAACTTTCTGAGCTAATAACCGCCTGCCTTTTCATTAACTCGCAGTCTCATCTACGTGGCACTGAATATTTATTTACATAAAATGTGCAGTTTTATGACGGATTGAAGGAACAAAGTTGCACGCGGCATCTTGAGAAGGTCTCAACCTTTCTTGTGGCAGAGGCAGCATTACAAATAAATTACGAGACACTTTGGTGACTAAAGTGCTGAAAGGCGAAAGCCTGAGTGGCGCATTCTGTTACGCATTTGTTGCAAATGTGGCGGTGGATGGTGAATCGAGTAGGTAGGGCGACTACAGTTTCACATTACTCCCTTCCTTTATGGAATGGTACATGCGTACGCAGAAAATTGTGAAAGATACTGGCTCCTTGTGTATCCTGTAATCAATTTCAAACGCCACTGATGCCTGTTGTACTAACGCCTCCTAGACATCTGGGTCTGTTTCTGTTTGCTGTGTGGTGCGCCGTTCAAGGAAGCGACAAATGAAAGGGCGCACGGACGCCTGGATCGGGCGCTGGGTGGGGCCGGCTTTGTATAAGCAGCGATGATGATGATGATTAAAACTTTAATTTCCACCAATTTAGGAGGCCCCCTACTCCCCGCTCCTGACACGTAGGCCTGAGTAACCAGGGCATGGAACCTCCGCGACAAAGGACTGGCGAATATACATTGGTTATTCGTATAATCGCCTTATGACGTCATGACCTGTGGTGGCGGTACAACGCACGCCCCTTGTCGAACACAACCAGCATTTCATTGGACGCATTAAAGTTCACCAGCGTTCTTTAATTCGTCTACAGGTAAGGAAAGGCGCAGTATCTGTCACTCGCGGAATCCCGCTGTCATTCTCACAAGTAGACAAGGAGAATTATGAAGTGCGTTGCACAATATTGCTCGAATTTATTTTTCAGAGAGCATGGAGCGATTTATTTCCATTCAAAACGTGTCTACAGAACCTCCCGAATGTCTCTCAAGGATAAAGCCTTTGTTGTCGCTGCGAGACTTTTAAAGCGATGAGGCCAATCTAACACTGGCTGATAATGACATTCATTCACATTGCCTTTTATTGTGTCTCTTTTCATGTTCTGATTTCATTTTTTTGTTATGTTGTGTTCCAAAGCGAGACAATAAAGAAAACAAATGGGGCGTGGCGCAGCGCAGAAGCGCTGGGCTGGGAACTCAATGAATGGAGGTTGGATTCCCCGGTACGAGACAAGATTTATTAATTTCTTTTTATACCAGAGCCGCCGCAAAAACGTAATACTTTTACTAACGACAACAATGAGCTATTAAAGTATTTTGTCTTAGTATGCATTACCACAAAAGCCATAATCTAAAAGAAGAGGGAAGAAGCAAAAAATGTGATTTGCATGTTCTGAAGAGCCCCGCCGGGGGGGTGCAGTGGTAAGACGCCCGACTACTGTCCGGAGCTCCCGGGTCCAAACCCAACCACGGCGGCTGCGCTTCGATGGAGGACAAAAAAAGTGGCATCCCTGTGCTGCGCGATGTCACCGCACGTTAAAGATCCCCAGGTGGTCAGAGTTTCAGCGTCCGTGTGCTGTGGAGCGGGTGCGGTTCGCAACAGCTCCGCCAATTTCTGGCTCTTGTGCCCAGCCAATCTTTTCTGTGACACGTCAAAACGATCAACGGATCCAGGAAGGTACACGGACCCTAACCGCTGCCATCTTTTGGATGTGCCCCGCGATCTTCGAGAATCATCCACTGAAAACGCCTCTGACAGCCGCGCCGCCGCACTAGGCCTCGCCTCATCGAGGCGCCCTGTCCGGCGCTCTGCGTTCCTCAGTCCCCAACAATCATGGAGGAACCAGTGGATGCAGAGATACCCAACCCACAAGACTATCGCCCTGGTGAAGTGGAAAACTGTCCTACGTGCTTATCGAGCTCAAACCTCAGATTCAAACGCTGCCTCAAAAAACCCATCAACGGCCTCAGTTCATGTCAACCCTATAGCGGAAGCAACGCCGGCGCGCCGTCGGACGCTGCACCTGGAACCTCTCGAGCCCCGCTCCAGGAGACGCCGCTCTTACTACGCATGACGCGCGCGGTTGTGCACAAAACTCGGAAGAAACAGAGGAAGTGGCTATAGCCTTAGCAATCGCCCAAACAGATGCGGCTTACATACTTAGCGACTACAAAACAGCCATACTTAACTTTGCCCGCGGACGCGTCCATCCTTCCGCGTGGCAAATACTGAGAATGTGCACCCTGAATTCTGACAGGCGTATTGAGCTTATATGGGTGCCGGCTCACTCTGGCAATCCCGGAAATGAGGCCGCCGATAACATAGCCCGAGGACTTATTAGCCGGGCAAATGGCGACCCATGCCGGGATTTCTCGAGGGAGCGGGCACATACATTTTCTGAGCTCACACAGCAAGCACACCTTGCCCGTCGACACTACCCTCCTCCCCACCCCCAGCTGTCTCACTCCCAACAAATCCTCTGGAGGCGTCTTCAAACCCGAACGCTTCTCACCCCTCAACGCCTATCCTACTACCGACCCGTTTCCCCTGAGTGCACTCTCTGTGGAGAGTTGCACGCCACCTTGGACCACATTCTTTTTGGCTGCCCTGCCGATCCTCCCCCGCAGGGACAGCCCGCCATCGGATCATGGGAGGAATGGGAGGCCCTCCTTACGTCGCAGGACCTGGACATACAACTTCGCTGTGTGGACCGGGGTGCCAGTGCCATGGTCCTACGTGACCTGGACACATGCGCGTAATGTGAGGGCCGTGCGGTGGCCCTGGGCCCTTGAAGGGTCCGAACTCGCTCGTTTAATAAAGTTTTTCCCTCCTCCTCCTCCTCCTCCCCAGGTGGTCAAAATTACTACGCAGCCCTCCACTACGGCTCCTCTTTTTTAGAGCGCAGCTCTTTGGCGTCCGTTCCTGGGTTCCGCGTCGGCGTCGACGTCGGCGTCGTCGTCGGCCTCATAACCAGCTCCGCCCCCCTTTCATCCCCCAGCGCTAGCAGCGGCCGACTGATACCGCTGGATGCCGCTGACGCCGCTAGAGTCAAGATAACGTGACTGCATAGAACACCGTCGCCGCCATGCAGAAAGAGGAGGGGAGGGTGCCCCCCCCCCCCCCTGTTCCTGTGTGGCGGATAGGGTGCTCTTCAGTTGCCGACGCGCCGGTTATTTTAAGTAGGCCCCGGCAAGTCGACGAATACGTGACCACCTTCCCACGGCTAGACCTGGTTCTTGGCGCGGCGGAAGCGAGGCTATGATATTGTTTGCGTCGGCATCGGTGGCGTTGTCCCTGAAACCAACTCCGCAGCTGGGGTTGACTCACTATCGGCGTCAGCAGCATGTCAGTCGCTGCTATCTCTTCCCTCCTCCCTTTATCGCGTTGTCCGCTTGCTGCGCGCGCTTCTGCCCCCATCGTTTGCCGCTGGGTGTACACGCCGCCCCCCTCCCCCCTCTTCCTGCGAGTCTCCGGTTGTCAAAGCGCCGCTGGGTGTACACGCCGCCCCCCTCCCCCTCTTCCAGCGAGTCTCCGGTTGTCAAAGCACCGGCTCGAACCTAATTCCTTTCTTCGCTCCTCCTCCAATGCAACCCCTGTGCGGTGGCAATCAGAGAGCCAGATCGGTGGCGGCGGATTGCCTCAATCTATCGAAAAGGTGAAACAGCTTATTTGCTGCGCTCAAATTTCGCATTAGGAAGTAACGTAATCGTCGGTAATCTTTTCTCTTTCCTCTTTCACTCCCACCTTCATCCCTTCCTTTATGGCGCGGTTCAGGTGTCCACATAGCAAGTGTGACAGATACTGCGCCTTTCCTTTTCTGTGAACCAATTATTATTATTATTAATATTATTATTTTTATTATGTTCTGAAGAAAAACAAGGACCTAATGGAAACAAAAATAAACCTACTTATACAATGGCTAAATTGCAAAAATTATGGAACACATTTTATGTTTTGAAATGCAAGAAATATTGTAATAAACTATGTTTAGAACTGGAACCGATATCAGCATTGTCGAGGGCTACAGTATTTAATAGATTAGGTGGTCTGTAATGACAAAATTGCATTCTATAGCTGGTGAGCGGGTGTCCCACGAACCAATATTCTGGAAGCAATGTGCCGTAATGAACGAGATTTCTTTTCAGGATGGCAAAGAAACTCACGTATTGTAAGATAGTTTTTTTTGCATTCTTTGGCATACCTCAAGGCTACTCTAAAATTAAGGTGGTTTGGAGCTTCAAATAATTGTAGATGCCTAAACAGTGAACCATTAGAGCATTCAAAAGGTGCATTGGAGTCAACCCGGCTAGCCCTCTTCTGTTGACGAAAGATTCAACAAATATTAGTAGCCGAAGTCCTACCCCAGACGATGCAGCAATATTTAGGTGGTTAAGAAACAAGCAATTGTAAATAAACAGTTTCACTTTGCGAGGCAGATATTTAACTGTAAAACAAGGCCTGAAACCTGCGAGAGGTTGCCGGTCAAAACATTTATAGGCTGATTCCAGGATATATCCTTATCGAACAACTATCCTAAGGTTTCCATCGAACCCATTGCTTCGATTTCAGAACTTCCAAGTAAAATAGCTTTTTGTAGATTAACATTCTTATTCTTGAGCTGAAACAATAAAGGTTTAGTTTTTTTTTTTCAGAGTTAATTAATAACCCATTATCTATAAATCACACAAGTATTTTTCAAGGATATTTTAAAGAACTAACAAAATGCGATAAAAAAACATGCCGCATTTTTTTCTACCATTTATTTCTGTGAGATTTCACAATTTGGATGTTTTTAAATGCAGAAAAATAGATGGTTGAATTGAGTTTGAGCAATGTTGAGAAGGGGTTCAGCTTATTCCTTTTATTTGGTTATCGAGCGTGTTGAGCGGCTGGACTTGCTTATCTGCAGGACTCCTCTTCAAAGGGAGGACACATTCTTCGATTAATGTTAACGCACTCTCCATCTTTGCACACTCCGGCCTCGCAAATCATGTTTCCATAACTCCAGCGAACCGTGAACTGAAAGATAAATGAGAAACATTGACCAATGCTGTGCACCTGAAAACGATGCATTATTACTATTATCATCAGTTGCTCAACTATAAAGATATTTAACCAAATAGCTACTTTCTTTTAAATACAGAGCGCAGAAAAAGAATATATGTTTCTAGATCTCCCGCTAAGTGTCGTTTGCTAAAGCTTTTGTCTAATCTCGGCGCAAACATTTTTTTTCCCAGTCGAATAAATAGAACCAGAAATTACGGCACAGATGCTTTTGCGCCTGGATATAATAGGACTGCGCGCAATACAGGCTGTAAAAACGGAATGTGATGCATTTGTTCGTTAGGATGTATTTTATGTACACTTTCCTTTGTGGCTAATCATGTGCAATTCCTGTTTTGTGATGTATTTGTTCGTTAGGATCTATCTCATGTACACTTCCCTTAGTAGCTAATCATGTGCAATTCCTGTTTTGGTCATTTGCCGCCGCTCATGTGAATGTCTTCTGTCTAATAAAATTTTTTCTAAATGTACATTTCAGCAATACAAGTTAGCTGTAAAATTCATTACTCGGAGTACTTTAAACCAGAACATCTTCTGCCGCTAAATGTACGCGGATTCTGGTAATATGTTTAAAGAAAAGACTCTGAGGATAAGGTCTCATCGCCTTAAAAATAAAAATGTGGCGTTTTGAAAGGTCAGCAACATGACAAATAATAGTTCGGATGCACTGCCGCCATGTCGTATATAACCAGTATCGATAAACAGAAAACGCAGTTGATAGCCTAACTGCCCTATTTGACAGGTACAAAATACTACAGATGTCAGTATTTCTGAGGACTTCACTTGCGATAAATAGCCTCGGTTGCCATCACAATTAGGGGTTAGGTCACATTCAGAAGACCCGTCAACATATATGCTGTACATTTATTAGACACCAAACCTTGCGCTAATAAACAGCTTCACACGAACTTCAAATCATGCTCTTCTACTTATAAACTAACTGATTTTGAGAAACAGGACCAGTTAGACAGTACACGGGTAATAAAATAACCCCACGGGTCAGGAAATAAAATTCACCAAATATTTCTTTTTATATTCCTAATAGAATGCAGTAAAGTTTTTTTAAAAATTGAATGTTTGCTTCGTAAAAACTTGCTCTTACCCTAGACTTTGCCGTGCAATTTTTGCGCTAGCTAAATCTAAGGAAACAAATTGCAAGAAAAACATCCTTTGTGCACACAGATTTGCACAGTGCATCAGGTAACAAATGGCACCTTTTAAAGAACAAAATACAGCGTCGGCTTCGTTATTGTCTTCGAATTTTTCATATGAAGGAAAAGTCGTATTAAAAAATAATTCAGATTTTCATTGACACCGAAACAAACTCTGGCATAACAAATTTGCCAAACCTGCTCAGCGATCAAGATTTCAGCTGGATCCTCCACAAAAAAGCTAGAGCATGCTACTGCGTTCCTTAGTGACCTAGCATCATAGCATTAACATTTGGAGCATGGCAGAAGACACTGCGCTCCAACGCCGCGATATAACCGACATCAGACTTCCTATTATTGAAATCTTGTACTCAAACAGGAGATATAAAGGAGCCGCCATTGCAACTGATAGGATGATGAGATTTGGCGTTCTAATTTGAGCCTCAATTTATTCAGTGCGTTCAGTTTTGACCGCTTTCCTCGAGCTGCATGCGGGATTCGATGGCAAAACCTCAAATCAATGACCACCAAGGATGGCACCTCCCAGCATACCCGAAACACCGGCCACACGCAGAAGTTTGGACCTGTGCGCTCTGAAATCTACAGTGCTGGAGTAACGTGAAACTATTCAGATCACAATAAGAGATGAGCGTAACATACGCGGGCAAACCTATTCTTAAGAGTAGATTCATGCCTCGAGTATTCTCGTGAAAAAGCCAATACTGCGCCACTCCAGAGCTGCCTTAGTAAAGAAAAGTCTAGTATACTTACTTGGCATCTCAATCCGTCCCCGAGGTTCTTGCCGTTTTCATCTTTGCAGAAAGGCACGTCAAAGTTCTGCAAAATAGGTGTACACGTCACTTGCCTGTAGTAGCAGAGCTGAATAGATGTTACGTGGCAAGGTTAGTACACGAAGGTTAGTCCAGGATGACGCAGTACACAAAGCACAGAATCACAGCAGCGTTAACCTTCTTCTAGCACTGAACGTTGCCGCCACTTTGTCGTCTTCTGTGTCACTCCTCCTGATCGTTGTCTTCATTTACGTCCAGCGATGCAGGGCATATATGTCACATTACCCCCCCCCCCCCCCCACGAAAAGCACAGTCCCGGTGCGCACTAGCATGAACTACTGGATGGGTAGTAGGGCTTCATTCTGGCGAAATGAACAATCTCGGTGCGTGGCATAGAGGACTGTCGCGGCGGATGTACAGGGGCGACTTCGTATGTCACAGGAGTGACTGGCCGTAAAACACAGTAGGGTCCTGCGTAGCATGGCAAAAGCTTCTCGCACAGCCCAACTTTACGAGCGGGAGTCCATAGCAAGACGAGAGAGCCCGGAGAGTAGTGGACATCCCGGTGGCGAGAATCATGGCACAGTTTTTGAGAATTTTGGGAGGAGGCTAGTCGTCGGCGAGCAATAACACGGGCTGCGTCAGCTCGGGAGGTGGCGTCACGAACGTAGCAACTGGCGTTAGCGGTGGGAGGCAATACGGTGTCAAAAGGAAGGGGAGGGTCGCGGCCGTACAGAAGATAAAACGGTGAGTAGCCCATTGTGTCGTGACGAGAGGAATTGTACGCGAACGTTACAAACGGCAAATTAATATCCCAGTCACGGTGATCATCCGAGACATACATAGAGAGCATGTCCGTGAGCGTGCGGTTGAGGCGTTCGGTGAGGCCGTTCGTTTGTGGATGGTAAGCGGTGGTAAAATAGTGCTTAATGGAGCAGTACCGAAGAATTTCATCCACTACTCGAGCAAGAAAGCAACGGCCACGGTCAGTGAGCAGCTGGCGTGGAGCACCATGGAGCAGGATGACGTCATGGAGAAGAAACGCAGCCACATCAGTTGCACAGCTGGTGGGTATCGCTCTGGTGACAGCGTAGCGCGTAGTATAATCCGTGGAAACTGCAATCCATTTATTCCCCGACGCAGAAAGTGGGAAAGGCCCGAGAAGGCCAAGGCCAACTCGGGAAAACGGGTCTACTGGGATGTCGATCGGCTGCAGGGATCCAGCAGGCATAGCCGAGGGCTTCTTCCGTCGCTGACACCGGTCACAAGAAGCAACGTAACGTCGAACAGAGCGATAGAGGCCTGGCCAAAAGAAGCGGCGGCGGACGCTATCGTACGTACTAGATACGCCAAGATGACCCGCTGTGGGTGCGTCGTGCAGCTGTTGAAGAACGGTGGTACGCAGGTGTTCGGGGACTACGAGCAGAAGCTCGGCGCTATCTGGTCGCATATTCCGTCGGTATAAGGTGCCGTTGTTGAGCACGAACAGAGCAAGGGTAGCATCAAGGTGTTCAGTGCTGAGGCGATTGATTATGCTGCAAAGCTTCGGATCTAAGCGCTGCTCATGGGGAATGTTTGAAAGGTCAGAGATGGCCAATACATATGCGTCATCGTCGCATTCGCTCGCAGGTGGGGGATCTACCGGGTTGCGGGACAGGCAATCGGCGTCAGCGTGCAGCCGGCCAGACTTCTGGACGACAGAAAAAGTGTATTCCTGAAGGCGGAAGGCCCAACGACCTAGGCGACCAGTAGGGTCCTTCAGCGTAGAAAGCCAGCATAAGGCATGGTGGTCGGTGATGACGGAGAACGGGCGGCCAAACAAGTAAGGGCGAAACTTTGTAATGGCCCACACGAGGGCTAAGCACTCACGTTCTGTGATCGAGTAATTTCGTTCAGCCGCAGAAAGGAGGCGACTGGCATAAGCAATGACACGAGTGCAACCCATCTGCTGCTGGGCGAGTATGGCACCAATACCGTGACTACTGGCGTCGGTGCGTACCTCCGTTGGTGCCGAAGGATTGAAATGTGCCAGGAGGGGCGGGTTGGTGAGGGCTGCAATGAGCGCAGAAAAGGCTTGGGATTGTTCTTGGTCCCAGCAAAATAGAGCGTCGTTCTTCAAAAGATTGGTGAGTGGACGAGCCGTCTCCGCAAAGCTAGGTACAAACCGCCGAAAATAGGAGCAAAGCCCAATAAAACTACGCACGTCACTGGTACAACGGGGTGTAGGAAATGCACTTACAGCACATACTTTGTCTGGATCGGGTTGAACGCCACGGGCGTCGACCACGTGACCGAGCACCTTGAGTTCACGTCGGCCGAAGCTACATTTCTTCGAGTTCAGCTGAAGGCCAGCTCTTCGGAAGACGCCAAGAATGGCATCAAGGCGATGGAGATGGCTCTCGAATGTAGAAGAAAATACAATGATGTCATCGAGATAACACAAGCACGTCGTCCATTTCAAACCGCGCAGTAGAGAGTCCATCATGCGCTCGAATGTTGCGGGCGCATTGCACAGGCCGAAAGGCATCATATTGAATTGATACAGGCATCAGGAGTGACGAAGGCGGTCTTCTCTCGGTCCCGTTCGTCGACTGCGATCTGCCAATAACCGGACCGAAGATCAATGGAAGAGAAATAGCTGGCACCGTGTAAGCAGTCGAGGGCATCATCTATCCTGGGGAGCGGGTAAACGTCTTTCTTTGTAATTTTGTTGAGGTGTCGGTAATCAACGTAGAATCTCCAGGTATTGTCCTTCTTTTTAACAAGCACGACAGGCGACGCCCAGGGACTGCTCGAAGGCTCTATATTGTTTTTTGCTAACATCTTGTCCACTTCATCTTGTATAACGCGTCGTTTAGAAATGGCGACTCGATAAGGTCTTCTGTGAATTGGGCGGGCGTCTCCGGTGTCGATACAATGTGTAACGAGGGACGTTTGTCCTAAGGGGCGGTCACCAAAATCGAAAATATCGCTGTACGAATTCAGAAGACTCGTAAGTGCTGTAGCACGGTCAGGGCGCAAATTAGATGCAACCATTCCTGATATGCGGGCCTCCAGAGATGGGGACGGTGCAGGTCGTGTCGACACTTTAGCAGTAGGGTCAGGCAAAAGAGCGGCAACTGTGGTGTCAGACAGTGGGGTCAGTTCGGCGAGAGTAATGCCCTCAGGAAGAACGTGCACAAAAAGGCCGATGTTCAAGACTGGAATATAAGCGTTGTTATTTTCTACGTGCACGATGTTATGAGGGAGAGCGGTTCTACGCTGCAGTGTCACGTCGGTTATGGGGCAAACAACGTAGTCGCCATCAGGAACGGAGGGGAACGGCGACATGAGCACATACACTGCAGCTTCTGGCGGCAGACGAGTAAATGTAGAGGAGCGGAGACGGAGCGTTGAGGCATCAGAGGCCTGTTTGTCAGGACAGAGTGGCAGGTCCAGATGAAGCAGTCCAGAAGACCCAGCACCTCCACCAAGATGTTACGTGGCAAGGTTAGTGCACGAAGGTTAGTCCAGGATGACGCAGTACACAAAGCACAGAATCACAGCAGCGTTAACCTTCTTCTAGCACTGAACGTTGCTGCCACTTTGTCGTCTTCTGTGTCACTCCTCCTGATCGTTGTCTTCTTTTACGTCCAGCGATGCAGGGCATATATGTCACAATATCTTACTGAATATATTCAAGCATAATACAATAACAACAAAAGACGTTAATTCACCGGAAATCTCGCACCTTCTTATTCTGGCAACATTTTTTATTTGCAAAATGCTTTCAATCAGGGCTCCCTACTCAGGGCACACCAACAAGGTGAGTATATCTGCACACCAACAAGGTGAGAGCACAGAGTACTACTCTTCGGAAACCTTTGTCCGTTATACAACTAAAGATCGCTGTTTTCTTGTTTCAGTTATGCTTATTTGTTACAAAA
This sequence comes from Amblyomma maculatum, assembly GCF_055883805.1. NCBI lineage: Eukaryota > Metazoa > Arthropoda > Arachnida > Ixodida > Ixodidae > Amblyomma > Amblyomma maculatum. Next base: position 124,743,574 of record NC_139346.1, read on the forward strand.
CGCTAAGAAAAGGTATAACAGCAAATTATTGCACTAACCTTTGGTGGGGTGAATGTTCCTTTCACTTTGCAAGTCCCCTCTTCCTCTTTTCCTAAAGTAGAGAAAGTAAAAAATGCGGCGTAATTTGCACGCAAAATATACTTTTGTCAAGAAAGAAAATGCAGAATGAATTATTCCCAAATGGCTTGAAAATAAATTTGTTCCACAGTTTATTCGTTTTACATCTCTTAGTAAGAATGGAAGCGAAATGAACTGCAGTATAGTTGCAAACACTGCTGCGCGGGGTACGTAGTGCAGTTAGATATGGCATGCCCTGTGATCAATCTATGGTTTGTAGATTTACCACTTTGGTAAATATGCAAAGGAATAACTCTCTAGAACTAGAAAGTTTACTCACGATTAGGGTCCGAGTACAAGGAGCTTCCTGCGAAATAAATTGCTTGTTAAATGTTACGAGAGTCGTGAACCTTGAAGCTTTCAAACATAACACTACACTTACTTTCTGCATTACTTCGTAGAAACCCCGCCAGGAGAACAATGAACACCAAATACCTCATTAGGCTTGATCTGTCAGGATATTTCTCACCTGCGAATAACAAGAATATATACGGCTAGAATTAGAGTCTGATTTCATTATTCAACAAAACTGATTTTCATTTTTATGGTATCAAGGTATCCGAAGAAATTTCTGGAGCAGCAACCATACTTCAATTTCGAAGGCATTCGGCTATAGCTACATCACACAGGCCCGTTTTAAGCATGCTGATTTCACGTTCTTGCCAACTCGATTTTCAGTGTTCTACGTTTTCGTCACATATTAGAGCTGGTATTGTGTTCTGTTAGTCTCTTTGCTGTGACGTCCGCACTCCTTGTCTGGTCCATCCGCGTCTTATTTGCACTTGGCAGTCTGTTAGACACCGGTAGGCGGCGTCACACTCGGCACTGCCCTCACGGCACTGGCAGCCGTAACTTACGTAAACATGCCATACACATACGGCTTGTGGGCGAGTGCGGACGAGGTCCGCGACCATAGTGACGTGCCAATATATCATGGGGCAGACCAATAAAATTCGCGCGAGACAACAACACAGACTCCACATAATTAGGGGCCAGGCAAAGCGCCGGTGCCATATTCCTCCAGTTGAAAATGCGGGGCCGGAGTCTTCAAAAATCTGTGAGCTGCTTATTCATTAACATCTTAGACACTAGGCATTATCGTTTCTTTTTGTAGCGATCACGCAAGTATCACCGGCGCCGGCCCCAAGGAAAGTATTAAATGCTGTCCCTTTGAACCGCCCTCCGTTTTCACGCTCTACGTAGCGTCCAGAACAGACCATTTCTCGGTCTTTATGCAGGTACTATGCAAACAGTTGGTTATAGGTCGAGCAACGTTGCAAGGCAAAATTCTGCCGTAAACCAAAACATCAGGAGAACACGCGCGAAAAAAGGGACTGTAACCATAATCAAATCGTTACTTATTAGCGACCCAATACTAGCTACTACTGGGAGCACCTGAGAGCCACTGCTCCTCCATCAGCGCTGCCGCCGCTTTTGATGGCGCAGTGCCCTCTGCAGCGCGATAATCGCGCATCTTAGGGACACTACGTACTTACTATATGCTCGCCAGCCTACTAGCCTCTGTAAACGCCGCCGGCTGTAGCTTCATTGATGGCGTGTGTCGGTACTTGTTGTCATAGAAATCAGCGCGTCCACAGCTCTGTAGATGAAATCACGCATTACAGCAGGTGTTCGCCCATCCGTGAGCAACCCGCCGGTTTGGGGACAGTGGTTAGGGCGCTCGACTACTGTGTCCAACAATGCAGGATCGAATAAAGTTTGTCGCGACCGCTTTTTGATGGAGGTGAAAATCTAGGCACTTGTGTTCTGTCTGATATCAGTGTACAGTAAGTATCCCAGATGGTCAAAACTTTGGGAGACCTCCACTACAGTGCGCCTCGCATCCGGGGTCGCTTTGGGACGTTAAACATTTATAAATCGAAGCCAAACCTTTGCCCAGTTTGCGCTTTTCTCCTTTCGCCACGTGACGATTCGTAGCGTGACATCTACTGAGTAGATGAACGTTCCTTTTTCTGCTGTTTGCTGAGGTCATAAAAGCTATAAAAAGTAATAAAAATTGAGCATTAACAATTTTTGTTTACAGAAGGAGGATCATACGGATAAACCCATTTTTCAAAACGCTGGATGCAACATTTTTCTGCAAAGGCATATAAATTTATAAGAAATATTGAGGTCAGGACTGCGCAATTTCCGAAACAGTAATACATCGCTTGTGTGTCAGTACAAGCAATCAACGCGAATCATTCTTTCCCTCCAGTAGCAGACAAATTACTATTTATATAAAGCTAGTTGTTTTGTTGTGTTATGAACGCTTTTCTCAATAAAGAATGTTTATTGTGGGAGAGAAGGCCAATAGTTGTAAGGAAAATTACATTCCAGCGAGGCCGTCAATTCGCCAGTATTTGTTGTAAAATTGCGAATTTGGATTTACTACGTTAGAGATGCTTACTACTGCTTACGGTGTCAAGAATGGCTGCAGATTATTTTTCTTGTATCAACATCATCAGACTGACCTGCTGCCTATAGGAGAATATACTTATCTAAAGTCAGGGACATTCTCAGAGCCTCTAAAAGGAAAGTTGAGCTGTTAACTTCCAAACAACGTATGCTCGTTGTTTTAAAATAAACTACATACAAGATGCTAATGAAGCGCATAAACCGTTTTTATTACGAAGTATTGACTATCGCTTATGCGTGACAGCAGTGTGCTTGTCATAACGTGCGCCATTTCACTTTTGAAATAGTAAACTTACCTGTTTACATAAATTCTAGTGATAACAGTATAAAATGTGAACAAAGTCCCTACTCTACAGGGCCTTTTTGAAGTTGGTACTCCTCTGCTGTATCCGAGGTTTCATACACTAAAGCATGTGTCCTAATCTGCAGTTATATAATTGCATACAAGTTATCTTTGAACGTTGAAGAAGCACAAGCCTAAACAACCCCCATTAGATATAAATGGGATAACCGTCTTTAGCAACCTTGTTTCAAATCTCCATATTCAGTAAGCGTCTACAATACTAACGCCGATTCCAAGACAAATAATCAACACTTCCCAAAGGCGCGAAATGACGCTATTGTTTTTAGAGTTCTCGTATCGCGGTTTTATGAGGAACGTGCGAAAATAGTGAATATCTGCTTTAGTCCGAAGTTTTGATGGACCGCCAAGGTGGAGCAGTATCTTTAATCTGGGACCAATTAACGGGGTGGTTGGCCTGGACTCAATCTCCGAGCTCGGACGATTTTTCGTTAACGAGCAACGGGCAAGCATGACCACGATGCTTAGTGACACACTACAATCGCCATCTGTCGATAAGAAGCCCGCTGCAGCAGAGGCCCTATACATGGCAGCGTGAACTCATGATAAATCAAATGGCGGCCAAGTATCGACAAGGCTACCTCTCTAAATGGTGCTGCCTCAAATGATGGAAACCTCCAGGTGCATATAGTAACTGAGCGTGTCACCATAATAAAGCCATATATGCTGAAACGAATGCAACGAAAGAAAGAAAAATCTGACAGTATCAAGAACACTAGAGCACATAGGGATTTCAAGAAACAGAGTCAGCTCACCAGAAATTAGATGGCAGCATATAGGTACGAAGGCTCTAACCTTTCTTCATCTTCCTCGACTTGTTTATATGTTCTTACTGTCTCGTTTGCCCAAGCCGTGTAAGCTGCGGAAATGAGCTACGTTCTACAATAAAGAGATGAAATTGGTAAGGGTACCTTTTTATATTTCGAATCTATTCTATGCCCTTCTAATTGCTTTCCCATGCTCCATGGTGGCTCAAGCAGTTACTGTTCACAGATGAGATCGGAAATTCTGTTTCGGGTGCGGTCATCACGTGTGGAATAATTACTTTAGGATTATGAAGCAGCCATAGCCCTCACTGTATCAAAATGCTTTTTTTTGTTTTAGTTTTCCATCTTATTCTGTAGTGAAAGTTTCTATTCTAATAAACGAGCACGCCGGTTTTCGATATCGGCGCCCCTTTTTGCTGGAACCTTTTTTTCTTGAATAGCAGGGAAAATAAAAACTAAATATATAGTTTCAGGACAAGTTGTCAGCTGCACTGGCAAATTGCAATGCAAAACCTGCCTGTCAATGCTCCCGAAGCGATGACAAAGAAAGCTGGATATGAAATAGAAGTAAGCCACTGGCGCAACCATAGAGTTCCTTACACTAACTAGAGGGAAAGCTGAGGGCGCTCTACTTCAGCCACCATGGGCGCGCTAAGAATTGTGGGCCGGTGTGCTACTTGTTGCGGGACAGTCGGTGTTTCTCGGGTACGTGTATGGCGTTACTGCAATGTTTCTTTTTCGTCATCATCATCATCTGAAGGTGCGTACATAGACCGCGAAAGCCATAGTAGCACAGGCGCAAAAGCAGACGTCACCAATAAGTGGTTTTTGTTTCCCGAAATGCCTCTAAAAACTTCCCTCAGTGATTGCACAACCATAAATATTTTTGTAACGTTTTTTTTTATTTCAAACTTTGCCTATTAAGTGCGCAATATTGGTATTTGTGCTGCTCAAAACTAAGCCAATAGGAGAAAGAGCCACCGCTTATGTTGGATAAATCTCACACTGACATGCTGTTTCTCTCTCTTTTTGCAATTTATATTCACAACATTGAATGTTGGAACATTGTTTACGGTAGAACAACGTTTATCTTTGCATTAGTTTTGGCCAAAAGTTGTAGTTCTGCACTCGGTAGCTCTTCGGCCCATGATGCTTTGAGCGACCATGGTGGCTGAACTGGCCGTCTGGAAACTCCATGTAAACTCCCATAGACGGCAGCACAGCTTTCCCTCTAGGTAAGAGTAAGAAACTCTATGGGCGCAACTGAACATGATTTCCGTACCTAAGAAGACTCGTAGAAAGCTTTTTTATTCTGTGTTTTTTTTTTTTTTTTTTTTTTTTTGCTGCATGAAATTTTTCTGTATCTCTACGTACATGTAGCTTCCAAGAATGCATTAATAATATGTATCCACTGAACAGACGGTAGTGGTTGTTTGTGTTGGCCTCTGAAAAACAGCAATGCTAAAATTTAGAATATTTCACTGCGCCAAATTCCAACTACCTTCACTACTATCGCCTGCAATGCACAGTATAGCGCTGTGACCTCAACCATACCTAACCACCGCGGTATTGACAATACTGAACGCCTTTCTCAGTGCAGACATAACAACCGAACAAATATATCTCTGCCGGAATTCATGGCCCTCTCTAGCGCTCATAATCTTTTTCACACAGCCACAGCGTCACCATAACTTGCGCTGCAGCGCTTTAGAAAACTACTTTCATGGCTTAGAAAGTTTTATTGGTAGTAACCACGCAAATACAGTATATAAAATGATATCATTAAATCTGTGCAAATATTTTTATTTATACAATAGTTTATAGCCTTTGTATCAGCCGCCAAAGTGGTTGTTCCTGAAAATTTTTTTATAGTTTCAACTTCGAATTTCAGGATAATTGTTAATGTGTGCCAGGAAACACCCAGTGTAACCTATTTATCAATCAATACGTACTTGGCTGGCTCAATTTTGGATGGAAAAGAAAAAAGGGTCAACTAAACAAATGGACAGAGCAAACTCTAAGTGAATGTAATATAAAACGCGTAACGTCAAAAGTTATCAGACACTCAGCGTCGGTCAGGGAGGCAAATATAGCGGAGCCCACCCAAACAATTGAACAAATTCATGGTGTATATATATATATATGGGACGTTAAACCCCACAAACCAACCATATATATATATATATATATATATATATATATATATATATATATATATATATATATATATATATATATACCGCGGTATTGACAATACTGAACGCCTTTCTCAGTGCAGACATAACAACCGAACAAATATATCTCTGCCGGAATTCATGGCCCTCTCTAGCGCTCATAATCTTTTTCACACTGCCACAGCGTCACCATAACTTGCGCTATGGTGACGCAAGTTATATATATATATATATATATATATTGTGGGGACTCCGCTCTGAGAGAACCGAAGCCACACCGCCGGCTTCGTGAAGAACGTCACACCGAGGCTAACATAGCGAGCGGGCCAAGCTGTTTATTGGGAACGCCCAAAGTTCAGGTGATAGAAAAATGCTCGGAATATAACCAGCCCTTATACATAGCATTCATTGATTACGAAAAAGCATTTGACTCAGTTGAAACCTCGGCGGTGATGCAGGCATTGCGAAATCAGGGGGTAGACGAGCCATACGTGAAAGTGCTGGAAGATATATATAGCGGCTGCACAGCAACAATAGTTCTGCATAAAGAAAGTAACAAAATTCCCATAAAGAGAGGTGTTAGGCAAGGAGACACAATCTCCCCAGTACTATTCACAGCTTGTTTAGAGGAAGTATTCAGAGACTTGGAATGGGAGCAGTTAGGGATAAGGGTAGATGGAAAATACCTCAGTAATCTGCGATTTGCTGATGACATTGCCTTGCTAAGCAACTCGGGGAATGAACTGCAAATAATGATTGATGACCTAGACAGGAAACGTAGAAAGGTAGGCTTGAAAATCAATATGCAGAAGACTAAGGTAATGTTCAACAGCCTCGGGAAGGAACAGCAGTTTACATTAGGTAGCGAAATACTGGAAGTAGTAGGCGAATATGTCTACTTAGGACAGGTAGTAACCGCAGACCCGGACCACGAAAAGGAAATAACAAGAAGAATACGATTGGGATGGAGCGCATTTGGCAAGCACTCGCAGATTATGACTAGCAGCTTACCGGTATCGCTCAAGAGGAAAGTATACAACAGTTGCATCTTGCCTGTACTCACCTCTGGGGCTGAAACGTGGAGGCTAACCAAGAGAGTTCTACTTAAGTTGAGGACAACCCAGAGGGCAATGGAACGAAACATGGTAGGGGTAACATTAAGAGATAGAAAGCGTGCAGAGTGGGTCAGAGAAATAACTCAAGTTACCGACATTCTAGTAGAAATTAAGAAGAAGAAATGGACATGGGCAGGACATGTAGTGCGAAGAGAGGATAACCGATGGTCGCTGAGGGTAACAAACTGGATTCCAAGGGAAGGAAAGCGTAGCAGGGGGCGGCAGAAAGTTAGGTGGGCGGATGAGATTAAGAAGTTCGCAGGGGTCAAGTGGATGCAGCTAGCTCAGAACCGGGTTAAGTGGAGAAATATGGGAGAGGCCTTCGCCCTGCAGTGGGTATAATCAGGCTGATGATGATGATGATGATGAATGTTCTTCCTAGGTGTCATAGCAGCGTCCGCGCGCTACAGCGTCGTGGACGCTGCTCTTTGCAGCTCTCTTTGCAGCTGCTCTGCAGAGCTTTTTACCCTCTGTCGGCGGCTTCGTTTAGGTGGTGGTGCTGGAAAGTATTTATTACAAAAGGAGACGTTGCTTGAAGAGCCATCCCCAGTGGGCCGCTCGCTTTACAATACTAGGTTGAGTCCCTTATTCCGGGAGTCCATTGGTCTGGGCTGCCACACGAACTTGCTGGACCAGCGCTTGTGCCGCTTGATCCTGGCAGCCGGGCAGGTCCACCTCCCAGTCCTTTCGCGCAGGGGAAGGAGTTATGGGTAAAAAAGGATTTAGCTGGCATGCCCAGATCATGTGAAAGGTGTCAGCCACCTGTCCACAGAAAGAGCAGAGGCCAGAAAAGGAAAGGCCAAAATGTTTTAGTATTGCCGGGCACAGTAGAGTATTAGTCAAAAGTCTAATATGTATTTTTTTGCCCATTTTCCCCAGCTCCTTGAGAGGAGCCTGGTAATGACATTGCGAGTCCCGTTAATAGGCACAGATTTCTTGAAAATAAAGAGGATGTGTGTCGTGGACCAGATCGGTAGGGTTTACGCTGGGGGCCCGGTTAGTGCGCGGATGGTCGAGTTGGCGGCCTGATTCCCTGGTAGACCCTCATGGCCTGGGGTCAAAATGAGAAATCGGGTCTTGGGATCTTGATCCCGAGCTGTTCTGCGAAGTACTCTTTGTGTTGTAGGCGTTATCCAGCCAAGCTCATAATTCCGACAGGTCCCTCGCGAGTCGCATAGGATGAATTTAGATTGAGGGTGGGAGACCGCCAGCGCGATTGCTACCTCCTCCACGTGGGTTTTGCTAGGGGCCTTAGAAGTGAGACCATCCGCCTATCTTTCCTCGTGAACGACTGCAGCACTGTACCATGCTGCCCTGGAATAGTGCAGGCCCGCAACATCTACATAGACAACATTGTGTTTAGAGCAGTACAGTGGTGCAGGGCATTCGCCCGCGCCTGACGCCGTTCATTGTCGTTCTTCTATTGCGATTTTGGTAGGAAGGGGTCGAACACGGAGGGCGCCTCTCCATAGCCCTGGCAGTCGTACCCTTTCCTGAATATGATGGTTGTGTTGTATATGTAGCCGGTCCAAAAGGCGATGACCGGGCACGGTCTGGGCAAGATGCGTGTACTGATCGATATGGAGAGACGTCCGTGTCACTGTTGCGACTGTACGAAGAAGGAAAAGAAAATACACAGGCCTGCTACTAGCTCTGTAGCTGAGCCACCTCCACTGCCTCGTGTGGATAGAAGAGACTGATTGAAAAAAAAACTGAATGATTTATGGCAAGGGAAAGGCGCGGTAACTGTCTAACTTGTTTTCTGTGGACTCCTCAGCCGCGCCGTAAGGGAAGGGAGGAAGGTGGGAGTGAAAGTGGAAAGAGAGAAAGAGGAGCCATAGTGGAAGGCTGCGGAGTAATTTCGACCACCTGGGTATCTTTAACGTGCACTGACATCGCACAGCACAGGGACGCCTCTTCGTGTGCTGTGCAATGTCAGCGCACATAGCGAAGACAAGAAAAGAAGAGGGAGAAAAAAGACGCGTGCCGCAACAACCGTCGTCCACCACCGAAGCGATGGCGGGTACAATGATGGCCTACAACCAATAAAAATTCGGTGGCAGGCTATCCAACGCCGCTTGCTAGCCCCAACCCCGCAGGGCCAGGAACAGCCACCCTTCACCACCTCGCCTATAGACGTCCTCGTTTGTGCAATGTGATTGCACGTTAAAGCTCAAAGGTGATCAAAATTACTCTGAAGGCCTCCACTGTGGCCCCTCTTTCTCTCTTTTCACTCTCTCCAACCTTCCTTCCTTCTATTAGGGCACGGATCAGGTGTCCACAGAGAAAGTGGGACAGATACAGCGCCTTTCCATTCCTATTAACCAATTTATTATTATTATGGCGCTGTACAGCTTGGCATCTCCGCTTAGCAAGGCGTTCTTCTCTTTATGCGGGCGTCTCTTCTGCGTCAGCGGTGTTGTCGTGGCTGTAGGAAGCAGGAAACGAAAATGCACGGGCCTGCATGCTTCTGGCTCTGTAGCTGAGCCACCTCGCTGCCTCGTGCAGACAGAAGAGAAAATAATTATAATTGGTTCACAGGAAGTGAAAGGCGCAGCATCTGTCACACTTGTTTCTGTGGACACCTCAACCGCGCCGTAAAGGAAGAGAGGAACGTGGAAGTGAAAAGGGAGAAAGAGGAGCCGTAGTGGAGGGCCACGGATTAATTTCGACCACCTGGGGATCTTCAACGTGCGCTGACATCGCACAGCACACGGACGCCTTTCGTTTCGCCTCCATCGAAACGCCGCCGCCGAGGTCGGGATCGAACTAGGGTAAAAAAAACTGATTCATTAAGAACGCGGGTACTCCGGCGCAGTAGTCGGGCGTCTTACCACTGCACCACCCCGGCGGGGCACACAGAATAGAAAATAGAGAAGAAATGGAAGAGGGAGAGAAAGACGCGCGCCGCAACAACAGCCGTCGTCCACCACCGAAGTGATGGCGGGTGCAATGACAGCCTACAACAGATAAACATTATGTGGCAGGCTAGCCCACGCCGCCAGCGGCGGTGACCTCCCTGTCCCAGCCCCATCAGGGAAGGAGTCGGCACGCGGGCACGCGGCCGAGGCGGCCGCGAGCTCCGATGTTATGTGCACCACAACTGTAACTCCTCTCCAGTTTCCGCACATGAGCACTAGTAGCCTGTCTTACACACGGCGAATGCGTCGTTATTGTAGTGGTTATTTTATTATATATACAAAAGGAAGGAAAATATGTTTGCCAGCTCAGGTATCTGCTATCTGATATCTGAAACGAATGCGCTGCTGACTAGCGTAGTGTAGAGCTCGCTACAAAAACGTGGCGGCAGAGCTAATGCAGTTGCATTCAAATAATATAATTGGTTGACAAGAAAGGCGCTGTATCTGTCACACCCTCAGGCGACACTTGAGCCACACTGTAAGCCCTATATGTGGTTTCGGCAGCAACCTTTCATTAGCCTTACTTATGGTCATGAATAGAAGATGGATGGAGGGATGGATGGATGGATGGATGGATGGATGGATGGATGGATGGATGGACGGACGGACGGACGGACGGACGGACGGACGGATGGATGGATGGATGGATGGATGGATGGATGGATGGATGGATGGATGGATGGATGGATGGATGGATGGATGGATGGATGGGCGGACGGACGGACGGACGGACGGACGGACGGACGGACGGACGGATGGATGGATGGATGGATGGATGGATGGATGGATGGATGGATGGATGGATGGATGGATGGATGGAAGGATGGATGGATGGCTGGAATATAGGAGCACCCCCTTTGAAACGGGGTGGTAGCAGTTGCTATCACAGTAATTTTTTCTCCCTATGTCTTAATTATTATTTTACGTTGGTTAACTGTACCATCATTCTATTTATTGAATTTTTTTCTACATTACTAACATTATGGAATATAGGAGCACCCCCTTTGAAACGGGGTGGTAGCAGTTGCTATCACAGTAATTTTTTCTCCCTATGTCTTAATTATTATTTTACATTGGTTAACTATACCATCATTCTATTTATTGAATTTTTCTTTCTACATTACTAACATTATGTCACTTTTCCGCTTTAAACCACCAATCTTCCAATCGTTTTTTGCTAGCTTCCACCGCAGGTTCATTCACCCGGTCTCTGGTATCTCTGAACCCCAGAGCTTCAGGAAGAGGGACTGCGCCTGCATTGACTACCGGATGGATACCATTATATTTGAGTATAATATGGTTAATTGTTTCTGTGGGTTTACGTCATACTGCACATGTGTAATCTTCCTCGGTAAATATCTTTTTGTAGCTGCGTGCTCTAAGACACCCTGATTAGCTTCACTGCTAATCAGGGTGTAGGGCACTGCTTCTTGAGTTATCAAACAAAGCTATCTGCCTTTTCCACTTTCGGTATAGTTACACACTATCTTTATTTTCCATCGAATTTCTCCAATTTTTACCTCCTGTGTTTTTCACCTGTTGCGGAACGCTCTTTATTTCTTCGTCATTGTGACCAGCATACTTACTGGTTAGTTTCCTATATCTTTTCCTCCATTGTGAGTCAGCGCTTTTTAGATATAGGTATTTAAATACTCTAGCTGCCCATCTGTTACTGTCCAATTTCCTCAGGCCTTCCCCATTTTTCCCGTACTTGAAAAAAGAGACCTTATGCAAAATTGCTGCCATCTATCGGCCGCTGCGCACGTTTCCGCCATGTTTAAGGGTGGCTGAATGCCGCGGCTGCCTTAGTGCTCGTTGTCGCCTATAATGTCAACATACTGCTGTGTCCCTTTCAAGCAAAACTACAATAAGGGTGTAGAAGATAAGAAGCCGCAAGTCATACAGCCTTTTGTTTTTGCCTTGAGGCTTGGGTTAATCTTCTCTCGCGTGGTTGCCGCGTAAGCCGCAGTTTCTATCAACGGCGCACCCGAATTGTAATTATTTAGCTTCCTATAGGAAGCGTGCAGAGTGGGTCAGAGAAATAGCTCAAGTTACCGACATTCTAGTGGAAATTAAGAAGAAGAAATGGACATGGGCAGGACATGTAGTGCGAAGAGAGAATAACCGATGGTCGCTGAGGGTAACAAATTGAATTCCGAGTGAAGAAAGCGTAGCAGGGGGCGGTAGAATGTTAGGTGGGCGGATGAGGTTAAGAAGTTCGCGGGGGTCAAGTGGATGCAGCTAGCACAGAACCGGGTTAGTGGAAAAATATGGGAGAGGCCTTCGCCTTGCAGTGGGTATAGTCAGGCTGATGATGATGATGATGACCTTTTTTAGCGTGGTTTGGAAGATTATAAATCAGTACTAGGTGGTAAGGCAGACGAAGTATGTCGCCAACGGTGTGTTAAATGTGTTTGTAGACGCACTGCATCACCTTTTAGCGTAAAAGATCTGCTAGACTGTTGTTTCTAATTTCCTTGTGGCGCCAAATTATCCCAGCTTTTGCGGTTTCATGCTTACAAGCTGTCAACAGATTTTGCCTGTATGTATACGTCCAGGTATCCAGATACAACATATTTCGGCACTTCAAAGGCGGCAGATTGTTCTCATAAATTCCAGAGCAATATTTTAACGTCATTACGCAATCAATTCTTCGATTAATTGAATATAGTCGATTAAGACTAGGCTTCAGTTGCTGAGATGCGTCTCCACAACACGACTTGCAAAAGGAATGAATCAAAGTATACACGTGGCAGAAACTGACTCTACCATTTAGCTGCTCTCGTCTACCGAGAGTTCGCATGATTGTTGTTGCTATAGTTATGGCGGTCACTGCACTGTTTACTTTGTTATTAGTGCGAGATTTTTTCCCTGCGGGTTATGTGAGGTGCATCGAAAAGGAGTTACGCCTTATTTTAGACCACGCCAGTTCTGTTTTTTTCCATTCATATCACTAAATAATGCCGTTTCATCGTTTAGTCTTCTTGGCGCGCCATCCAGACAGTGTAATAAGGTAGGGACTGAAACTGTCAACCATTTGACACTGTCCACAGAGCAATATCGTTTGCATCGAGCCTTACCGCTCTTAGCAGTGAGGTTTGTTACTGCGGCTATCGCAGTAGAAACAAGAAAGAGCACACACGTCTTCCAACTTTATTTTGTCTAAAAATACCCAACCCTATACATGCATGCATCACCTTTTCTGTACACTTATCGCTAGTTACATTATACTACTTCTCTGAATTGTTTCTGGTAAATGATGTCTGTTGCTTTGCAATATTGCAAAAAACATTCCATCACAGCTTTACATTCGTGTTGTTTCAAGTATCAACTGACTGCACTCCCCATAATTTCAGACTTTGGAAAATATATTCAGCAGCTATGAAGAAAAAACCACCACTTAACATTAGACAGCCCGGATGTGTTCGCTACATTTTCCAAAACAATTACGTGAACAATGTCTCTAGAGTCGATTATTGCATGACAATGCTGTGGTATTAGTTTTTTCATTCAGTATCATCACAAGTAATAAAAGCCATTAAACTTCATTCTCCCCCCTCCTCCACCCCCCCCCCCCCCCGCCACGAAACTTAAAAACAAAAACCTTTTCTCAAATGCTAGAAACTGGTACAGACTCTGAATGGGCTCCGTCAAGAACTACGGAAAGAAAAAAACGGCGGCATTCGAGAGGAGAATGACTTTGCTGCAAATACTACGCATTGCAAAAAGCACTGCTCGAATAGGCATCCACGAAAGAACTTGACATTGCGTCTAGGTAAAAAGCAGACTCTGCTATGCGACTTCAAAGGCAGCAGTATCTGCTATCTTTTGCTTTTCACAAAATAGAACCACGATGTGACGGCAATATCAGCTACATATCAGAGGAGGATGAGCGCGCATGGAATCACGGAGTTGACCTGTCGGGTTTCACGTGGTTGGGGGTTTTAGCCAGTAACATATAGAATATCGGATCTGCTATATGGTTGATTACGCGCTAAGTAGATACATTAGAGGCTAAACGTTCAGACAGAGGATGGGAATAGTAGTGCGTGCGCTGCACAGGTAATTGTGAAGGTCCTATATTTAAAAAGAAGGAAAACAACATTAGGCTCCTTTATTTACGTGTAATGAGATCGCAGACATGTTTTACACCCGGCGGTAGTATCAATAATCTTGAACTTTTATGGACCCGTATTTGAGTAGTCTACCAACAACGAATGCTCCAGAGCAGCAACGAAGGTTTTGGCGTTTGTAGCTACGCCGATGTCTCTGTTCACAAGAAGTTTTGGAAGTACAGTATCGCTTCACGAAGTAAATTTAAAATGTAGGCAGCGTGGACAAGTCAATCGTCTATTATTTTGACCTTTTTTGCTCTCAATGCGAACAAATAGCACGGAAACCACAGCACAAAGCAAGCAGACGCAGCTAGCGCCACGGCAGCAGGCGTTAGCGCAGCCGACTCACTTAACCCTTCAACATGACGTCGCGTAGCTCGGTTTGTTGAAGTGTCGAGAGATGGCTGCAATTTCGCATTAGGTCTGTTACAACTTTTTCAGGCGGAAGATCCCAATGATCTCCTTCGTATCTGAATTAAGGGAACGCCAAAATTGAAATGCACACGCAGCAATCACAAACGTCTGTTTTAAACTTTTTGCACGCTTTGCAGCATGTCCCTTAGGCGTATGCATGCGGGGGTGGCTGCTCCTGCCCTTATGGGGCTGGGACAGGTAGGTCACCGCCGTTTGCGGAGGGGGCTAGCCTTCCACCGAATTTTTAACTATTCGCACGAGGCAGCGGAGGTGGCTAAGCTACAAAGCCAGTACCAGGCCCATGTATTTTCATTTCCTTCTTACTATAGCCACAACAACACCAACGAGCGCCAGTGCCTTATTGCGCATTAAGGGACCATGCAAAATGTGCTCTGAGTGTTTTTATCAGTTTAGAAAGTTTTTGTATATTTGTGCAAACTGTTTGGTGGAAATTAAACCTCAGTGTGCGCATCTGTACGTCATCATTTCACGGACATTTTTTATCGTGGTGGAAATAAAACCTCTTTGTTTAGGGCTGGCACTACATGACGTGGGGTGGGTCGTTATCCACGCTTGCTTGCTATTTATAGTTTGTTTTCTTCTGAGAAATCAAATTCGCCGTACTATTGCCGAGTAGACCTTCAAGGCGGACCCTGGATATCGGACCTATCCAAGAGTGCGCGCCGACGAGCTCGATCGTTTGTCCACAGCAGTGTTTCGCCATGGCAGCCAGGACTCCGCTAAGACAAAATTTGAATACACGCTCTCGCTACTACGAGCGACAAACTCGTCTTTCAACGAGTACCAAAGCAGCTCCAAGTAATCTCAGACTCTATATGAGCAATGGGTGTTCGTGACAATGAAGCCTCGGAGAAACAAGGACCTTCAAACCTACGACCAGACCAACCAATGTAGTCGACCACTATGAGTTCCCGACTGAGCAGACTAGTAACCAATCCCGTATGTGAACACGCGAACCCCCTCCACAGGATCACCGGTTATAGCACCATGGACCCTGAGTGCCAAGATGTGAAGTCGGTTCACACCTCCTGGGAGGAATCCGACAGATCCTCAGGTAATAGCAAGCTCCCTAACTCTCCTGTGCTCTGCTAAACACAGGGCTTAATCCTTGTAGTCAAGATTGTACTGAGGCTATATTCTTTTTTTGTTTCTAGATTATCAGTGGGGGTGTTAAAATGGCGGCGCTGCATTTTCTTTCCCTGAATATTCGCATGGTTTGGAAGCCCAGACAAGCGAGCAAGATCATGGAATTCGTCCCAGCACGCAACATTGATATTCTTTTTATCTTAAAGAATAAAATTATAGTTTCCCTTGCGCTGTGGACTCGTTTTTTTTTCATGCCTTGATTTTAATTTATTAATTTTAACTTACAGGTTCCGCGTGTAAGTGCTCACGTTCTCTGAGGTCCATCTCAGCATTATTTTCCTCTCAATTTATTACATGCATTCCTTTAACTTCAACAAATATCATATTTTTTTGTTGTGGGTTTTACCGTTTTGAGGACCGATACAGAAATGTAAACCAGTGTAGACCATAAAGGGAAGCTCGCTCGCTAAGGCGGCTAATACGCAAATTCTACTAAGGGATTCGTGGACCAAAATGCAACGAAGTGAAATGTGACGCCAGCGTGTTTTTCCTCTCTATCCTGGCAATCCCATGCTTACTTCTTGTTACACTGCATATGTTGTTTCGTATTACAGTATATTTGTAACGTTCCTTCGTTAATTGAACAGTGAGATTTTTCCATAATATACTTCTGCTCCTGTCATGAGTTTAGGCAGTCGCCTCAAGCGGTTGTGCTTTGTGCAAAGGAAATAAAAAAATATAAATTTTTATTTTACCCTATTTATTGAAATGGATGGTGACGAGTTTGTTACCATGTTAACGTTATCAGTCATGCGAGAAAGCCAAATGTCTAATACTGTCAAGAGATATTGTCGCTCTATATCATCAAAGGCTTTTTATTGGTTTAACGACGTGAATGCACCTGAAATCTTTGTGTGCGTCGCGAATGCGAAAAGATCGCCTGTCAAATCAAGAAAAGAAAAAAACCGTCTATCGGGAATTCAATACGTTTTAAAGTTGCTTGCGAGTTCAGAGAAGCTTGTGGTGCGCCAATATCGCTGCTAATAGCTTTTAATCGGAACTCAGTCTGGAGATATGCCTCCACATCTTTGGGTCTGACGGTTGTCCACCGCTTTTTAAGAGGAGCATTATTCGACTCTAACGAAACGTCTCCGGTTTAAACTCATTACCAGGAATGTCGTTGAGTATTAATAAGATACGGGTGCCTATTGCTGCAAAAAAAGGTCTTCTAAAATATCAGCGGCAGTCTGTCAGAACCTAGTGCAGGAGAGAGCATTCATATCTCGAATTGCAAGGCTGACAAGGCGGAGCCCTTCTACTGCTACTCGCCATCAAAGGCTCTCTCGGCACTCTTCGGGTAAGCAAGCAATGTCTCAGCAAGCCTTACGGACAGCTATACTGAAATTCTCAGTGCGGCGCCTTCTGCTGTAAACAAATTGGTGAGGTGGTCACTGAAAGCTGCCGTGATATCCTCAGGGAAATCAGATTGCGCTAGGCTAGTCACATCTATAAATGAAATTTTTGCACTTTCTTGCAGAGAACCACACTGGACGCTGCGAGGTACAAAGGCGTCAGCAACCGGCCTCCCGTTAACCTAAAGCTGTTGCTGCACGGGAACTAAGACGAAGCTAATGTTTTTGACACGCCTTCAACTGAGGTAGTTGTGCATGGTGAATGAGGATGTTTTCACCGCCTCCTCATCTGGGGATGAAACTCGGCACGGGCGGAGAACATCATCAAATCGAGAAGGAGGCTTCGGGCGTCGATGATTTCTTGATTCCTACGGGGGATTCTTCACCGAGGCCGAAGAAGCAAATTCCAATCAGAAAGAGGACTTAGGCGACCGTCCATCGATGTCATCGGACTGCGAAGGATCGGTTAGACCCCGCAACGATGACAACTGGGAGATAGCTCTTTCTAAACGCCAGCGGAAGATTCAAAGGAGAGGATCGCGAGCTGGAAAGGTTGGCGGACATGCGGGTGCCACTCTACCTTGCGAAGACAAGACACCTCCGACAGCCGGCCTCGGAACTGGCCCACGCGGAAACAAGAAAGGACCACAGAGGTGACGTGAAGAGCGGAGCAAACGGCCGGCACTCCCCAAAAGAGATTTCAAGATCGTCATGCGACCACAGAAAGGCCTAGCAGTGCGGACACTTACCACCCACCAGGTGTCGCGCGCCATTGTAGAGGCATGCGGTGACCATCAAAAGCCACGGGGAGATTTCATCCTACGGCTCCGCACCGGTTCAAACATAATTATCGTAAGCACGCCGCATGAACATACAGCCCAGCTCATTCGGCATATCACGCGCATAAGCCCCCAAGGCCTATCCTACGACTTGAACACTTACGTGACAGTCCCGGACGGCGTCCTACGTGGGGTCGTACATGGCATAGACCCAGGCACGTCACCCGAGGAACTGAAGAACAACCTGGGCGTACGAACCCAAGGGGTCACTATTCTGCAGTCTAGAATGCTGGGAAAATCTAAGACTGCTGTCATCCTCTTCGAGGGGCCGGTCGTTCCGAGATATGTTCTCTACTATAGCGGTGAGGTAGCCTGCTACCCCTACCGACCGACTAGGCAGGTTTGCCACGTCTGCCTACAACTAGGACATCGATCGGACGCATGCCCCATGCCGAATGTCAGTGTGTGCCGGCAGTGCGGGACCCTGGACCCACCTCAAGAACACACCTGCTCACTTACGTGCGTGCTCTGTGGTGAGGCGCACCTTACTGGTGCAAAGGAGTGCCAGAACCTCTTCAAGAAGCTTCGCCAACAGCCAGCACGAAGCAATGCCGGTTCCTCTACTGGAGGGCGAGGAAGGAGCAGCAGCGCCCAAAGCGGACCGCACCAAGGCCGTCTTATCAAGTGGCTTAACTTCGAGGGCAAGACATCGCGGAGCTTCTTGCGGTACCGGTCGCAGTATAATTGCCGTTTCTTGGGCTAGTTGGTTCATACTTGTACTGTGAAAAACCTGCTCCGAACTTAACACACCACACTCGTCTTCTTTCTTGTGGTGTGTTACGTTCGGCGCCGTTTTTTCATAGTACCGGTCGCTGTCCTTCCCACCCCTCCCCCCATCGAGGGATACGGAACACCTCCAGCTTCAGCTCCAGGGAGATGGTATCAAGCTTACTCTATTGTCCTCAAAGTCGACGCACAACCGGCAGGCCCAAAGGAACCAAGAGAACAACAAGGAAAACAGCGTGGAAGGATCCAGGAGACGGTTGTTCAGCTCCGAGGGGGCGACCTCGGTGAGCCGTAGTCGTTCGCGGTCAGTGTCGGCATCTAGACGCCAGCCGAGTGACAAGAACCCGAGCCCGGCAAAGACAAATAACAAAACGAAGGCCGGTAATACGAGCTGGCCAGAAATAGCGGTCAAGGCTTCTGCTCCGGTAAACGCACAAAAGACAGAGACTGCGCATTATAAGTGTAATGATTGTGCAGGTCTCAGGCGGGAGCTTGAAGTTATGCGAGAGAAGTGTAACGAGCTCACTCGCAAGGTTGATGAATTAATGAAAGTTTCAGAGGTATGGGAGCTACTGCCGTGTGCAAGGAAATCATGGACACCGGGGAAAGAAGGAGCCACCGGAAGGGTACACCTTCGCCACTGCTGAACGAACTGAGGGTCGAACAGCAGTCGGCCGACTTCAGGAAGAATGTCACCATTTGAATGGCCAGGCATGCTAGGGGAGATAAAGAAACGCTAGAAATCTGGCAGTGGAACTGCCACGGCTTCCGCAAGAAGCAGTTCAATTTAAAATATTACATGAAAACGGTTCTCGTCAAGCCAGATGTTATAGCGCTGCAGGAAACTGGCTGCTCGCCTAGCCTTTCGGGGTACGTTGCATATTCCAGTCAGACAGAGGGGAAAGCGGAAACCCTGGTAGCCAAAACGGTGAGGGCGATTCCACACCCGTCGTTCAAGACAGATATCGAGCATGTGCTAATCGAGATCAAACCGCACAAGAGAGGTAAGAAGAACATATTCGTCCTGCGTGTGTACAGCTTCCCCAGGCAAAGGAATGCTGACTTTGAGCTACTATTCCAAGATGCAAGGAAGGTAGCCAAAGATAACGGTCTGGTCATGTTAGTAGATTTCAACGCGCAACACAAGAGCTGGGGATATGTAGGAGAAACTACCAAGGGAAAGAACCTGCGCAAGCTGCTGCGCAAGCGGACATGGATCTCGTAACGGATTTTACAAAACCGACTAGACTGGGCAACAGCGTCAGCAGGGATACATGCCCAGACCTCGCTTTTGTAAAGAACATCAGTGACGTTTCTTGGGAAAACACAAACGAGAGCCTGGAAGTGATCACTTTATCCTTGTGATATCTTTGGCCACTGCGAGGGTCAGACGAAAGTTAGGGGAAGTGAAAATAACTGACTGGAATGTGTTTAGAGTACACTGCGACAAGGAACCAATTCCATCTATTGAAGCGTGGAGCAAGGGACTCCGCGAAGTTTGCGAAAGAGCCACAAAGACCATGAAAAGGACGAGCGCAGTTCCTGAAATTGATAACCATCTACTGCGGTTATGAGAAGCTCATAGGAGTATAACTAAGAGGTGGAGGAGACAGAAGGGCAACAGGAACCTTAAACTGAATATTGCCCTGGTCACCGCTGAGGCAGAGCAGTATGCGCAAGACCTCTCTAGACAAAACTGGGGACAATTGTGCGACTCACTGAAAGGAACACTAGGGACGGCCAAGACTTGGGCGTTGCTGAGGAATCTCATCGACCTGGTCAAGTCTAAGGCCGATGCCAGCAAGACGCTTCACCGAATCGCCCACAAGTACCAAGGAGGCGATGCGGAATTGCTGGACAAGATCCGAAAACGGTACGTGGGGGAGATGGACATCCCGGCTACACAGAAGTGTATCGGGGAATTGAAAGTAAGAAACTCGACCGCCCAATCAAGAAGGATGAGGTGCATGCGGCGGCCAAAATGGCTGTCAAGAACACGGCGGCGGGAGCAGACAAGATCGGCAACACCATTAGAAGGAATCTAGGGGCGGAACAGATTGCGAGCGTCACAACATTTTTGAATGACCACTGGTAGGCGGAGACTGTGCCGGAGGAGTGGCGGCACACAGAAATCATCACCATTCCTAAGCCAGGCAAGACGCCATGTTTGGAGAATCCGCGGCCTGTCTCACTGACCTCATGTCTAGGGAAACTGCATGAAAGGATTGTTATGATCAGACTTCAGAACTATTTGGAAGATGACGATCTCCTGCCACGCACAATTTTTGGTTTCCGGCCAAAGCTATCGACGCAAGACGTCCTTCTTCTCATCAAAGAGGAGGTCCTTAGCAACGTATAAAGTATGGAGAGCATGTGATCGTGGCTCTCGACCTCAAGGGGGCGTTCGACAATGTTAGTCATGAAGCCATACTATCGGGTCTGAGCAATCTACATTGCGGGCGAAAGATTGATGGTTACGTCAAGGTCTTCCTTACAGATAGGACCGCGACTATAGGGATCGGCGACTTGCGATCGGTCAAGATCAGGATACCTAACAAGGGTACGCCTCAAGGATCTGTAATTTCGCCCCTTCTCTTCAATATCGCTATGGTTGGATTGGCGAAGAAGTTGAACGCCATAGACGGCATTCGGCACGGAATATACGCCGAGTACATAACGATTTGGACGACGAAGGGCTCGCTCTGTGTCAAGGAGGAGAGGCTACAAGCAGCCGCGAACTGTGTCGACAGCTATGCAAGGGCTAGGGAACTTTCGTGTTCGCCAGAAAACTCTGAAATTCTTAGAGTATATAGGCGCCGATAAGACAGTAAAGTTGACCTCACCGTTATCCTATCCGGGGATCGCATACCAGAAGTGCACGTGCTGAGAGTGTTGGGAATGTGGATTCAATCCAATCAGAGGTCGGACCGCACGATCAGATTGCTATCTGGATCTTCGGGCCAGATAACGAGAATGATTAGGCGAGTGACCTTTAGAAGAAAGGGGATGAAGGAGGAAGACACGCTCAAGTTAGTGCGGGCGCTTGTGGTAAATAGAGCCACGTACAGTCTTCCCTATCAACACCTGAGCCAGACGGAGAAAGCGCAAGTGGAATGGATCCTCAGGAAGGTGTACAAGACAGCGCTTGGGCTGCCAATAAGAACGGCAAACGCGAATTTAATGGCCCTTGGCTTAACAAACAGATACGAAGAGCACAGGGAAGCTCAGCTTGTCTCTCAGAAGATGAGGCTACAACGCACTACGGCGGGACGAGCTCTCCTCCGAAGACTAGGCTATCATGATCACATGCTGGAGATTGAACGGACGATAGACATATCGGACGCGATCCG
Source organism: Amblyomma maculatum (assembly GCF_055883805.1). Classification (NCBI taxonomy): domain Eukaryota; kingdom Metazoa; phylum Arthropoda; class Arachnida; order Ixodida; family Ixodidae; genus Amblyomma; species Amblyomma maculatum. Next base: position 124,765,410 of record NC_139346.1, read on the forward strand.
GTCTACGTTTGTAGTAGCGCCAATTTCCAAGAACATGCATCCTGTCGTTCATCAGAGTAGGCGTAGAGCCAGGATGGAAGCCTTAGCCAAGACCTATCAGAACAAGAACACCGTCTATGTAGACGTGGCGATGTATTCTAACGAAAGAGATGCGGTGGTGACGGTTGTAGATTTCCGGCTAAAGGAGAAAATGAGCGCCTCGCTACGGAACTGCACCGTGTCTAACGCCGAGGAGGCCGCTATTGCCCTAGCGGTCGCTGAGGGAAATAGGTTGGGGCGTTCGCTGGTAGTAATGACCGATTCGCAAGTCGCTTGCTGAGGATTCACCAACGGCAGGATTGGCAAAAAGGCGGCCGCCATCTTGAAGGCCGGCGGAATAAGCGACACAAAACAATTCGTACTTTGGGCTCCGGGGCACGGCGACATTCCCGGGAACATCCAGGCCGATCTCATAGGTCGAGGTTATGCAAACCGAGGGAGGTCAGAGGCCTAAGAGACCGGGGCAGTGACTCGTACCTACGCAGGTATTTTGGTGCTCTACCGGGGGACCAGAAGACGATATCCTCCGCCTCACAAGCTGTTAAACAGGGAGCAGTCAGTGTCTTGGCGGCAACTACAAACAAATTCTTATCCATGCCTGTCTTTATACAGAAAGATACATTCGACCGTATACTGAAACACTTGTCCCTGGTATGGACAGAAACCGACAATTTATCACATCAAATAGGGCCTGCCAGAAAATAGATGCAGTGCCGATAATTCACAACGCCACGCCGGAGCAGTGGGAGGCTGCGCTATCCAGTTTGGAGTCGAAAGACCAGCTTTGGCTGATTGAACAGGCCAGCAGGGCAGCAAAGGCCGCGGGAGTCCTGGGCTGAGGACCCAACCACGGCGGCTCTAGATTATTTTTCTTTTTTCATTATATAAAGTTTTCTCTCTCTCTCTCACCGCCGCACAGGCAGCTTTTCGATGGAGGTGAAAAGTAAGGCGCCTGTGTGCTGTGCGATGTCAGTGCACGTTAAAGAATCGCAGTGGGTCGAAATTTCCGGAGTCCTGCACTACGGCGTCCTTCATAGCTTGAGTTGTTTTGGCACGTTAAACCCCACAAACCAACAAACCAATGATAGCATTAGCGATCAGTGAGATGGGGAACATCACGGTTTCCCAGTATTAGACTGTTTCGGCTTTCCCACACACTGATAGGTGATCATATGCTCTATTACACAAACTAGGAAGCTCGGCTAGTTATCAATGCTCACTTAACCGATCATATTGTCATGAGCCATAGTATACAGGACGATTTTCCGCTCTCGTCCATCCTTAGTGCTTTTTATAGACCTGTTGTCGCTACAAATGCAGGATTGTAAATCAATACATGGGTTCCCTCTCCTAGGCCAGGTTGAAATGAGACTAGCAGCATATGCACACAATGTCTCCCTTTTTATTACAAATATAGATATTTACGGAGCCTTCCTACGGCCATTTCAAACATATAGCGGCTCATCTAGAGTGTGGCTCAATCCAGAGAAAAGTAATGTATTACTTTTGATGATTCTGGTTATACGTTTTCCGACGGCATGTAGTGAGTAGATGGAGTGAGAGTTTTGGGTTTCACATTTCTGCCATTTGGTGAAGTATATAACACCACATAGAATGGGAATATCAACACGGCTGAAAAGCGAATATATGTTGCCAGAACTTTTCGCTAACTTTATTCTGAATGTGTGCACGTTATAAAGACCATCACTGGACCATCTATTGTCTAAGTAGCTAAGTAGCACGCCCTGCTCTCCGAGTTCTGCAGAGGATAGCCAATGTGTGTGGCTTGTTTTTTTGGGGTGGCCGAGCAGAACGTGTCGCGATTGTTCGTGTTCGCCTCCCAACTAGTGGCTTGAGCAAACCTGATTTTGACCCCACATGCCATGTGTTTGCTTTGAGAACCTTGAAGGCAAACTTATCAGGTTTAGCATACCATATAGCAGATTTCTGGATGCCTACTTCATGGGAACTTCATGTGTTTCTTTGAGCTGGCAGCCTGGACAGGCCCGCGAGATGAGTGGCCACCGGCGTTTTGCACCTACGTAGTCAGGCTGCTGCAGATATGGCCACAACACATTCCCTGATCGTGATTTGAATGTAATGTCCACTTTTTAAATATGCGAATGTATAGCTTTCAAAGCCTTTGATGGAGGCCACAGCAGGAAGTGCTGCAGGCGAAGACTAAGGCTCTAATATATGCCTTCCTGGCCGCTGATATTCGTAACTTTACCTGTTTAACGCAATGGGAACGGCCGGCTGCATTGTGAAAAAGGGCGTGGCGCCCTCCGTCTTATGTCGGTAATGCTTATGGCAGAATGTAAAAATCATATATTTTGAAAATTCCCTGCAGCACACCCCTTTTGGCGTCTTGTGACGCGTATGTTCCAAGTCTGAGTGCAGTGCGTCACCGCACAGATATCTTTGTTGAGTTCGTAATTTTCACTTAAGCATATGTCTTCTGGAAGCGGAGGATACTTGAATTCTTGCAGAATACCAACAGAAAGCCATGTGTCCTCTGCTGTAGAGTTTAAGAACCATGACATTTACGCACATCAACGAGGAACTAGTCATACTTGAGTAGGAAGCTTTTCATCTATGCTTGTTCGCAGTGTTCATGCTAGTTAATGATGAAAGAGCGACTATGCTCATCCTTCCCTGCTGTAAGGCTGGCGAAAGTTTGAACATATGTTTTTTGCTTAGATTTACCATGCCAGGGTAATGTCAAAAGTCAAATCATGCAGACATAAACAATATACTAACCGTATGATAACTATGTAACATGTATATCTGAATGATAGTATTTATGTACTACATCTAAAATACCAGTGCTTATGTTGCCTTCGAAGTAATCCATCTAGTCCGAGTACAAAAACGAATAACTGACTTCGTTGTGCTGCAGATAATATCGAACCTATAAAACCTCTTAAAGGCATAGACGCGTTGGAAGAAGTAGTTGAAACTGTAGGCCTAGGTTATCTTCAACATATTTACAGCCGCAGGTCCCTGGCCGCCATTAAATCGGTGGAAGAGGCAACCAAACTTGTAACGAGTGGCTCTGATAGAGATGCGTAAACTGGCTCATCAGAGTGCGTGGCTCGGAATGGCTCAACGCACTGAAATAAGCGGCATATTAAAAAGGGTGTCGGCGTACTTAAATCGGTATCGATGGGGCGGCAGCCGCGCGGCTCACCTGATGTGCTGCGATTGTTTTCTTTGTATGCCGGCTCGATCCCTCCTCTTACATTTCTCTGCCACTCGTATCTTTTTTTTTGTGCTTGCGCGCGATACTGGTAATCATGATCATTCGTCAGTACCAAAAAGGTATGCAGTCCTATTACAACACAGCCGTTGATTAGCCTCAGTTTTAATGACGTGGTAATGAGACTCTGAAAAGACGCATGGAATCGGATGACAAGGGCGATATTTTCATGACCACACTAATGAGCACAAATGAAAAAGGGATCCAAACTGTTTGTTAATATGTCCCTAAAGGCACCGAAGACTTCAGATTTCAGGGCTAGTCTTGTATTCATGAGCCCGACGCAAGCGAGCTGCGTCGGGGTGACCCGGTTGTCAGACTGAGTCATCCCACCCCTTCCGTGTTTACATGAACTTGCTTCTCTCTGGCTGAGATCGCTGCAACACCTCGTATGAGCACGAGAAGCAGGCTCTGGAGGAAGAGAACGGTGAGGAGAAATGTTCAGATGAGCAGTTCATGGTCCCAACCCATGCAAGAAGGCAAAAAGGCGGTGCTTGCCTGATACCTCAGCATATACATCACAGCGGTTTGGGTGGCGCCAACCTTCCCCCTGGAGTCGGGGTGATTCACCTTGACTCGACGATCGTTTAGCTCAACAAGCTTACGTATACATGAGCCCAATAACCGATTTTCAGTCCGACAAGCTGACTCAACCCAACTTTGTCGGATTCATGTACATGCTCTAAGTGATGTTTTGCCATCGCATGACCGGAGAGTGCCGTGAGAGATCGTTCGAATAGCATCAGGCAACGAACGGCGCCACGCATTGCTAATTAAGGCTATTTTATTTCAACCTTCAATACTCTCCGGTGACAAACTATAAAATGCGTACTATTAGCGTGAGTATACCTACGACGGATACCACAACTCGGTCAGAAAATGAAAACCTAATTTTAGAACGAAACAATGCGGCGTCAGCGGCTGTGCACAAGGACAGACATTCCAAGGCAAGGTGGGGCTTCGACCCTTGTTAGGAAGAACGGAAATGCAGTTGAATCACTGTGAATAGATGGTGCATCGTTCTCCTGCTACTGGTGAAACGGTGCTACTGGTGGAACGGGTTCACTCACTGAACGAAAGAGAACCAGCTCTTGAAAAGAACCTCCGCTCATTTTTACTCAGACACGGCTCATTCCCTCTTAGAGAAAAGCGTTTCAAGAGACAGACGAAGGCTAGCAGGTGGTTTCGACGTTTCCGTTGATAAGCAGGAGGGCAAATTCTTTTTCTGTCGCTAATATATGACACGGAAGTTGCCCCATGCAGAATTCCAGGCTATGACGATACGATTCGGCACGTTTCACTGCACGAGAGAACCAGCGCTCTAAAAGAACAGCTGTTCTTTTTTATTGGGCCGCGTAGTGCCATTCCTTGAAGTCTGCAACAACAGAAGTGCCCAGTGCGTCCCTAAAAATAAAACACCACAAAAATCAAGTCAATAAATACATATGTTTTGTTTAGTTACAATGCAGTACATAGACTAAAATGCATACGCAATAAAAGAATTTGCCAATTAAAATTGCTTGCAGCGATCTGTTGATCATGTCAGTTGTGTGCGTGGCGCCATCTTTAGTAAAGGTAGCGAAAAAATTATCAACACAAATAAGAGCGCATTTAAAGCTTCTGTGGCGCAATGGATTAACGCTACTTATCTCTGCGTTAAACATGTGTTGGAATCTTGTCAGTCCAAGTTTTAAATTTTTGAAATTCTCAACATTCAAATAAATTACTAGCATCTTTCCTGAGGGGTGTTCTCCTTTAGGTGCATAATGTGATGTATTTGAGTCTTAATAGCCTAAAAAAAAAGTGAACACAGCCACGATGTGACGGTATGACGATGGGTACACTATGCGATTAAATGCACCGTAGAACCTTCTCTGCCATCAGTCAGTGTTTCATAAATTTAGGTTGCGTTCACAGACACCTCTCAGCAAGAATCGCCGTTTAACTTGATGTGAGAAAACCAGTCAGGAGAAAGAAGTTGCGGGACCGTACCGTTGAGAAAACGGAATTAAACCGCGCCGAAATCCCAGTTAACTTTTTAAACGTACCAAAGATGGCGCGACGGACGTAATCGATGTATTAAGCTGTGTACTGTAATTTTAATCCAGAAAACAATTTTCTTAGTAGTGCATTTCAGTTTGCGTAATGCGCTGTATGCTCGAACAAATCGTAAGGCTTTACTGACTGCCTTTTTGTTGAGTTTTATACTCATTGACGTATACGGCACTTCTCTTGCTGTAGATTTCGGGTAAAGCAATGCGCTACTGAGGTATGGCTTACTCACCCTTTAAAAAGAGACCCTCAAAACATCTAGCTGACTTAAGAGCGACTCATCTCGCTTGCCCCTCAAGATGTAACATTCGATAAGATGGGTGATCTAGTGTTGGTAGTGAGAGTTTACTGTCTTCCACCTGTTTTCAGCGATGGTACTCTCGCCGCTGCACGGCAAGGTTCATGCCAATACTAACGAACCACGGTTGGTCAAGCTTCAGATTTAGAAATCAGTGCCGATCTTCATCATGATGAATGGCTACCATGTAACTCGGCAATACAAAGCAATTTATCGCCTTTGCCCTCGATGTGGAGCAATAGGCCATTTTCCAGCATTGAATGTGGCACCATTGTACGGTGTACGACCGATTCGTGTTTGGGTGTTTGTGGGCCTCAGCTTCAAAGCAAGTGGAACCGCAAAATTTCAGCCCCAAATCCAAACGCTACGAGGGCATAGCGGACATGATTCACATGATGTGAAAGTGTCCTACATTTGGAAAGCCTGAAAGAACAGATGACAAACAGGGCGAAAAAGCTAAATATCAGGTCATTCGTCTCACCCAGGCCACTTCTGAGATTCAAGCGATCTCGGTCGACTGCTGAGAGGTAGAACACGGCTGGAACAGAGCTGCGCGTCGGATCCGCTATACTTTCGGTGGGTGAAAATAGTTGTTAAATAACTTTCTCTGTCGGCGCCGCGGAGGGGAACATGCCACCGTGTACTGCGTTCGACCTCGTTCATACGCGACTGGGCCTCCAGATAGCATGTAGTCATCGCAGCAAGGTAGCGTTATGCAGGCATCACAGGAACATTCTGGGTAAACGTTCGAATTTCCCGCCGACACGGAAGTTCCTGAGTGAACGCCTGTTGCAATGGACCCTTCATCAGAAACTGGCGAGACGATAAATGTAGATCCACTGTCTGTCGGGGCTGCTCTGTCAGACACATCGATGGAGGTAGTGCTTGTTCTTTCAAGCTTGTCGTCGGGAGCTGATTCTAAATCATCGCTAGAATACGACACGGCGTCTTCTGCGCCGCTTCCGAGTCCAGTCCAGCATGGCTGCAAAAGGATAGGTGGATAGCGCTGCATGGATGGAATGAATGGGTGGAATATAGGAGCGTCCCCTTTGAAGCGGGGTGGTAGCAGTAGCTATTATGCTCATTTTCCTCCCTATATTTTAATTATTGTTTTAGAATGGTTAAATATACCATCATTCTATTTATTATATTTTTGTTTCTACATTACTAGCATTATGTCACTTTTCTGCTTTTCAGCCACAAACCTTACAGTCGGTTTTTGTAAGCTTCCACCGCCGTTATATTCATCCAGCCACTGATATCTCTAAACCCCAGAGCTTCAGAAACAGTGACTGCGCCTGCATCAACGTCCGGATGGATACCATTACATTCGAGTATAATATGGTCAATTGTTTCACTGGAGTTACCACATACAGCACATGCGTCATCTTCATTGTTAAATTTCTTTTTGTAGCTGCGTGTTCTAAGGCACCCTGATCTAGCTTCAAAAAGTAGAAAAGCTGCCTCTTGAACTATCAAAGAAAGCTTCCTTCCTGATCTGTCTTTTCACTTTCGGTATAATTCCGCGCTCTGTCTCTTCTCCATCGAATTTATCTAATTTTTGCCTTCTGTGTTCTTTCACCTGTTGCTTAACGCTCTTTATTTCTCCGTCTTTGTGACTAGCATACTTACTAGTTAGTTTCCTAGTTCTTTTTCTCCATTGTGAGTAAATACTTTTTAAGTATCGACACCTAAATGCTTTAGTTGCCCATCTGTTACTGTCCAATTTTCTCAGGCGTTCCTCTTATATTACTCTGAGCTTCCCGTACTTCGAAAGATGCCCAGCCCATATCTCCCTGTACCGCCTCATTTGTGGTTATGCCTTGGGCACCTAGTGCTAATCGTCCAACGGCTCTCTGATTTATTTCTAATGTCGACTGTACCTCTGATTTTAGGCACAAAACCGCATTTCCGAAAGTAAGTCCGGGCACCATTATTCGTTTCCAGATACCCCTCAAACCCTCATACCTGTTGCATCCTCACAATGCCCTATGCTGCATTTTCACGGCATTTCTTCGCCCTTTTGGCCTAAAGTGATTGCTCATGCTTTCCAATATATGAAAATCCTTCGTTTACCCATACCCCCCGATATTTATATTCTGCTACTCTCGGTATTTCATGGCCTTGTATTTTAAGACCGTGATCAGTTGAGCCGTTGCAAATCATCAGACCCGACTTAACTGCGCAAAACCTGAAGCCTAGAGCGTTCTCTTGTCTCCGCAAGACATAACTAGAGTTCGCAATTCTTCCAGACCCTCAGCTAGCAGCACAATATCATCTGCATACATCAAACCGGGGAGGCGCTGCTCTACAGCCTTTCCACCAACACCAAGGTTACTTTCTTGTATCCCCCGTTCCAGGTTTATCATATAAAGCATGAACAGCAGCGGTGATAGAGGACAGCCTTGTCTTAATCCTTTGCATACTTTGACATCTTCCGTACTTCTTATCCCTTCCCGTGTAATTTCTACTTTGTTATTTCGGTATATTTCCTGTAGGAACTCTATTATCTGATAACCGATACCTTCTTCTTTTAATATGTTCCACAGGAGTTTCCTGTCTAGGTTGTTGTACGCCCCGTTTATGTCCAGGAAGGCCAAATACAAAAGTCTATTTTCCACTCTAGATATTTCGATGCATTGGGTACCATTTCTAAAGCCGTTCGGAAGTTCTTCGAGTATCTTGTTACTTTTTACCCATGCTGCATCTTTACATGGCCAACCTGTACATAACAGTTGCTATGGTAATCGGCCTGTAAGATTTTATGTGCAACCTTTCTCCTTTCCCTTTATAAATCAAATTCATTTTACTCTGCCGCCAGCTGTCCGGGATTTGCTTATTCGTTATGACTGTTTCCAAAGCTTTTAACAACGTTTCCTTACTTTTTGGACCGAGTTCATTAATGAGCTTGATCGGAATTCCATCTATTTCTGTGGATGTGTTTTTAGGAATATTTTCTTCTGCCTTTTTCCAGTTTAAGTTTAGCATGGTCGGTTCTAAGCTGCTTTGTATTCTGCTACCTTATGTTGCTTCCTCATTTGCGAAGATTACATTATCGTCGCTCTTAAATGACTCGGCTATAACTGATGTAATGTAGTTTACTGCGTTATCTCCCTTTAAACAATTTCCCTCGTTATCTTAAATCCGATCCTGCTTTTTTTATTCTTTTTCCCTAGCCAGCTTATATGGTTCCAGAATTTTCTTCCTCCGCCTCTAGAGGCATCGTGTATGTCAGCCATCCAGCGATCGGTGGACTGCCTTATTTTACTTTGAACGAGAGCCGGATTGTACTTAAGTTTCTTTTGTCGATATGATTCCCATTTTAGGTCGATTTCCTCCTGAGTTACCTGTGCTTTCTTTGCCACTCGGTGTTCCCTTGAAGCAGCCCGTCGTTGTTCAATAGCTTCTACTGATTTCCATGCCCCACAAGCTCCGTGGCTTTCTCTTTCTATTCCAGCGGTTTGCTACTTTAACCATCATAATTTTCCTTCTTATGAGTAGTTCTACCTGTTCATAATTCCCAGTCTTCCATGGGGCTTTTCTCTATTGCTTCCTCCATGTCTGCTGCTATCTGCGCTATTTTATCGTCGTTTAGTTTTGCGTTTACTTTTTGTCTAAGTTTCATTTCTCGTTTCATCAAGGACCCCATCGGCAGACTAATACGCTTATGATCACTTCCCAGACTACACTCCTCTTCTTCGTCTATTTCCAATTTTGTGACCTTGCTATAAATTGCCTGCGACATTACACAGTAGTCAATGATCATCTGCCTGTTGCGGAATTTCCACGTGATTTGGCCTTCGCACTGTTTCTCTCTTTACTATAACTAGATCGCGTCGCTCACAGAAATCTGGCATTACCTTCCCGTTACAATCCGTGTATCCATACAGATCGTCGATATGCCCGTTCATGTCCACCAGCAGAATAATATCGGCCCCGTCTCCAGCTGGCTTATATCGTCACTGAAACATTCAACAAGATCCTTGTTTTCTTGCCTGCATTGGTGTCCTGTTCCTAAATACACTACCCTAGCCATGTCCATGTGCCGGCAATTGTTCCTGGTACCCAGATATGTTCTTTACAAGATGATTTTATCCTTTGCTAATTTGTTCCCTGGGGTATCAACATACCTACCCCTCCAGCTCCTGGTGTGCAGCGCCACCTGTGACAAAAAGCACGAACTACCGCGCTGCCGGCTGCCCTCTCTAGCTTTCACCGTGTACACCACTCGCCTTCTTTCGTTGGCGTACGCTCTCTTGCAAGCGCGTCGCGACGTACCATATGTATTTCACGTTGAAGATTGGGCAGGCTTCACAGACATCCATGATGCAAATTTAAAGGCAAAAATTTTTATCCACTTCAGCTCAGTACAGAAGACGAGAAACGACGATGAGTAACCAATGATTGTGAAATGTTTGAAATTAGTATCGCACGTCAGCAAACCTATAGTGTGCACCTCGAATTGCGTTTGGTACGAAATTATATTGTATATAATGACTTTAAAAACATATATTTAATAATGAAGTGGCATAATCGTTTACCATCCCTTTGGACTCCAGCATGAGATACACAGACACAGACACACACTTTATGTATATATATATATATATATATATATATATATATATATATATATATATATATATATATATATATATATATATATATATATATATATATATATATATATATATGCATGCTTATGTTTTTGTGTTATGACGTTACTGAAGAAAATTTTGCAATCGAAGATGAACTGAACTCTCTGAAAGATGTATTTCTTCAGGAGCACGAATCTAGGCGACTGAAAAGCTAGGTAATGTATGGGCCATGCGTGCATGTTCTCTGCGCAGCAGGGAACAATTCAATCTGACTGGCTTGGGAAGCATGTGAAATGCATGCTCATAGTGAAAGCATGTGACGTTTCATTTGTCGCATTAATTTCGGTTCTTATGAAACGTTCGAGGCTCATTTACGATAACATTTGGTTTCCACTCACTAAGCCTTAGACGTAAATAGGGTTCAGCAGCAGAGAAGTGGAAAAGGGTTTAACATCTAGGCACAACAGCTAACCGAAAAATTTTACATGGCAGGCTGGCAGGCGGTGGGTCTCATTTTCACAGAGGTAATTAAGCTCTGCAGCTGTAATTATTCGCGGAGCGGTAGAGTTGAGGTAGAACACCCACCTCGCTTGCAAGAGGACTCTCGTTGGAATCCTGGTGCCGTTCGATTTCCCGGCGGAATAAAACAATGAAGAAAAAAATCCCCGTGCAGATGAAATTGCAAAATTACGTTTGGGGTGTGCTCAGATGCCGGTGAACACCACCGGAGAACCATTCCCTCATGAGAACAGGATTTGGCCACCGTTGTGTAGAAATTGGTCACAACCTGATATTATTGCTCCAACAAACCCTTGGTCCTAGCGCCCAGTGGCTGGGAAGCATCTGACCACTGCGGTGGCCAGTCCGGCAACGAAGCAAACGATGGTATGGATCTCAGGCGCCCGAACGCCGCCATTGCAAACTGACCCTTGCAACGTTTAACACTAGAGCCTTAGCTAGTGAGGCTAGTTTAGTTGTACTGTTAGAGGAATTGGAGAGAGAAAAAAATGGGATAGTGAGGCTAGTAGTCTTATCGAGGTTTACACGAGGGACAAGAACTAGGAGTAGGGCTCCTTGTCAACAAAGATATAGCCGGTAACAAAGAGGAATGATATAGCATTAATGAGACGGTGGCCGGCATCGTAGTTAGGCTTAATAAGCCAAATAAACTGAATGTTGCACAAGCCTAAGCACCTATGTGCATTAAGGTTGACCAGGAACTTCACAGCTTCTATGAAGATATAGAAATGGTAATGGGGAAAGTAAACACACAGTAAGCACACACTTCATGCAAAAAGTAGGGAAAAGCAGGCTGGAGGAGGCCAAGCAGTATGTGACAATGGCATTGGTTCTAGGAATAGCAGGACGGAGATATTAGTTGAGGTTCCAGAGCGGAAAAACTTAGGAGATATAATGACGTTCTTCAGTAATGGCAAGAACGGGAAGTGGACATGAAAACGTCCAAACAAGGAAAATGCAAATGGAATTGATTTTATACTGTGTTCTAACTCCCTTATTGTGCAGGATGCTGAGGTGATCGGGAAATTGCGATGCAGTGACCACAGGATGGTAAGGTCACGAATTAGTCTAACTATGAAGAAGGAATGAAATAGATTAGTAAGAAAGAGGTCCATCAACGAGTTATCGGTAAGCAGAAGGGAAAAACCCAGGATTTCGCTACAGAATAGATATTAGCTTTCACTGAGGATAATAACCTTAGACTAGAAGCAATGAACAAAAATTTCAGAGATATTATTACTGACTGCGCAGTAGAAGTAGGCCGCTGCATAGTTATGGAAGATACCCGTAAATTGTCTAAGACGAAAGATTTGAATAAGAAACGACAAATTATGAAAGCTTCTAACCAAAGAGACCAGAGAGAACTGGCAGAGATATCAAACCAAACCAATAATTGTAAAGTAGCGAACACTGGAAGTATAACAAAAAAATTGAGAACGCTGTAAAGAATGGGCGAACGCTTAAAGCTGTGAAGAAATTGGGCATAGGCAGAAATCACATGTATGCGCTAAGGGACAAGGCGGGCAATATCATCACGAATATGGACAAGATCGTCGAAGTAGTCCAGCAGGTCTATACCCGCACAGTAGCCAAACTAGTAAGGAAAATAATGAGATTGGCAGTAGAGAAATCAGTCAGACATTCTACCAGTCACGAAGGAAGCGGTTATAAATGCTTTCGAAATTATGTAAAGGGGAAAAGCAGCAGGAGAGGATCAGGTGAAGGAAGACTGTTTGAAGGACAGGCGGGTTATCGCGCTAGAAAAACTGACAACGCTGTATATGCAATGCCTGGTGTCGTCGACTGACCCGGAGTCACGGAAGAACGTAAATCTAATTACACTAAAATCATTAAAAAAGGAACGCAAATGATTTGAAACGTTAGAGACCGATCAGCATACTATGTGTTACATATAAGGTATTTACTAAGGTAAAGGCTTAGGTATTCAGGAAAAGCTCAAATATCAATCTAGCAAAACATCAAGCAGGTTTTCGGAAAGGTTAGTCTAATATCAATCATATCCATATCATCTACCAGGTGATAGAAAAATGCTCGCAATATTACGAGTCCATGTATATATATCATTAATTTATTACCAAACTTATTACTTGGTACACACCTCGGCAGTCATGCAGGCGTTGCGAAATCAGTATGTAGACGAGCCTTATGTGAAAGTACCCGAAAATATCTACTGTGCCGGCACATGAACCATTCTTCTGAATAAAGAAAGTCACAAAATTGCCCGAAAGAAAGGTGTTAGAAAAGGCAATACGATCTCCACAGCTCAATTGATAGCTTGCTTAAAGGAACTATTCAGATACATGACATGAGAGCAGTCAGAAATAAGTGTTGATGGACAATACCTGAGTAACTAACTCAGGGGATGAACTGCAAAGAATGATTCATGACCTAGACAGGAACACCAGAAAGGTATTCTTAAAAATCAATATGCCGATGACAAGGTAATGTTGAATAGCCTGGGGAAGGAACAGCAATTAGCAATTGGTAGCGAAGCAGTGGAGGTGGTAGGCGAAAATATCTATTTAGGACAAGTAGTATCCACGGATCTGGACCTAAAAATAGATACCTAGGAGAATATGGTTGGTGTAGAGTGCATTTAGCAAGTACTCGCCAAATACGACTAGTATATCGGTATCGCACAAGAAGAAACTATACAATAGTTGCATCTTACCTATAATCACCTATGAGGCTGAAACATGGAGGCTACAAAAAGGGTTGTACTTAAGTTGAGGACAACGCAGAGGGATATGGAAAGAAAATTTATAAATGTAACGTGAAAAGAGGGGAAGCGCGCAGATTGGCCCAAAGGTATAACTCGAGTTATTTTCATTCTAGTGAAATAAAACAAAATGGGCATGGGCAGGGGATGTAGTGCGAAGAGAGAACAACCGATGGTGGATTAGGGTAACAATTTGGATTCCAAGGGAAGGAAAAAGGAAAGCATACCGGGGTGCGGCAGAAAGTTAGGTGGGTGGATAAGATGTGGCGACTCAGTTGCATTGTGCTGTCCACTCGTGACCGACTGAAGTGATGAGACGTTGTGCGCTCCTATGCATGCCCGAACTGCCCGCTTGCTTAGTCGAATTATCACGCAACCATCAACTGCCTCGTGCCGCGTGAGTTCTGGCGTGTAGTTCATGCGAGATTCCATAGAAATTTATCGCTTAGCTTGTTTCGCGTATTTGCGTTCCCAGTGAAGTTTTCCACGCCTCTTAACAGCGGCAGACTTGTTCAGTTTGTGGTGAAATCCGAAATGTTAGTAGGTAATGGATAATCATGATTTGAGATGATTGTGAATACAAATACCAATAATAAATAAATCCTATTATTTTTGATGGTACTTAGTGTTAATAGCGGGCAAAAATATTAAAATAACAAAAATAAATCAGCCTAAAGAAAATTTTAAATACACTAAATTAAAAAACAACAAATAAAAAACTTCGAGGAAACGGTGATGCCTTAGCAATCCCGCAGTGCAGTTCCGCAGTGGCCTCTAATATTTCGAGAAAAGATGTCAAGAATACCTGCTAATACATTGGTGTCGACGCATAAGCGCCGCTCACTTGGAGTCATTGGTGACAAATCTCGCACGCGCCACACGCAGTAGTACTGAATTCAATTTTTTGTCCACGCCGAATTTATTTACAACTTAAAAAATCAGATGAAAACTCCAGCTCATCATCCGCGGCGTCTCGCCGGGCATTCCATTTCTTCCATGTCTTCACACTCTCCGTGTCGGCATTTGCCGACCTGGCAAATGTTTTTTCTATTAAAGTAATGACTATAGTACTGAAAAGAGACAGATGGCAGCAATATAAATTGGTCACAATTTATGTCACCATGGGGAACCGCTTCACATTAATTAAACGGTCTAAAAACTGCCCGCTCGAGTAGCGAGCGGTGCACGCCTAAATCAAAAATAAATTTAAGAGCACGATCATTGATTGAATTGCTTAAATATTTATTAACGCGACCTCTATGGCGAGGGCAAGAACGGCCGTAGAAAGTTTGGGATTGCTCAAGAACAAGCTACAAAGCGATATTGACGCAAGTCACATCACCTCTGTGATACCGTAACAACTATCGTAATCCATCCGCCGCGGATGATGCAAAACGTGTTTATTCCTTCTCCTTTTTATTTATGTGTGAAAACTTCTAAGCACGCTCATTGGCAGACATTATTCCGGGAGAAGGCTGTCCTTAGCCTGCCAATGAAGATCATGTTTTTTTACACTTTAATACCTACGTACACAACGAGCAATTCTAATAATAAACATTTATACTATTCCTTCATATGTGTCCAATATTCCTGAGCCGGGCTATAACGGCTTCGCTAAGATCATTGCGACGTTAATAAATAGGTGTAATCTTGTCTACTTTGCACTTTTCTCAGCTTTCTTCTGGAATATATTTTCTTGCCTTATACTGCTACCTCGTACTGCTACGTCGCTACGTTACTGCTACGTCGTAGAGCCAAAATAAAATTGTCTATTTATGTAATATAATTCTTGACTAGTCCTTAATCCTTGTTACACCTTGAGGCGTTTCTCTACACTTTCGAACTTTTATGCGTAGGGAGACTGCCGATAGAGACCTACAAATTCTATTGGGAATGATTGCTTCCTAAAACACATAATTACTAAACTGACTGTACGCCAAATAAGCTACCATATTAACTGAAACCGCTAGATATTTGAATGTTGCAGATACATAAAATGATGGCGAAACTGTTCAATAAAATTCAAAGGTTAAACGTGTGGATTGATGCAAGCAATATAGCACTAAGCTCTTTTCCAATCGATATTACGGGTTATGCGCCTGAAGGTATCCAATTGGATAATGGTGTACTGTTGCTTAACCGCTGCTTTTCATTCAAGCCTCGAGAACTTTTAGGCGTGCCAGCTGGAAAGTGATCAGGCAATTCCAAAGCTGCGCTACTATTGTCTACTGTGTTCGTGTTTAGGTATCATTAGCGCACATCCTTTAGGCCTGCGGCAATGCTATTAATCTTATAGCCACGTGTTGCTATTCAGCTGAGAAGTTAGAAAAACTGCAGCAGCGAGACCTGCTACAATTGGTGCATTCATGACACAGATTTATAACACCTCGCTTTAGTACATGTAAACGTTGAGACAAAGAATACTGCAGTCTGAAAGAGATGTTTTCTGATGGTGCCAATTTAGAGTTCTTACATAATGGGGGCTAGAATCCGCAAAGGTACATTGCAAGCAATGTATAGTCGCCAGTATCATTATTCGTAGCAATAGCGCAATACACTCCTACTAATCTGAAGCGAATGGCTCAAGAGGCTACGAAAAGCCTTTTTGAGGAAGCATTTCATTGTTGCAAAAGGCACGCGATATGCGCACGCTGCTGTTACATCGATGTTGCTTTTTCCCAGCCCTGATTTCTCTCTTTCCTTTCCTGCAGGCCTCTCTTGTACTACAAGAACCTCTGACTTGTGTTGCTAGTAAAATAGCCCTCCCTCCCTAGCGATCTACTCTCCGCTGCAGCATCTGTTCCAGCAGGCCATCACAAGATTCTGGTAGCCCGCATTGCATTATAATCCGCGTAAAAGATTTGTTTAAATCAGATATATTTTTTAGCCTCGGGCGCAACTTATGTAAAACAATCATAAGAAGGGGCGGTGACAGCGACGAACCATGCGATGTCCTCCTTCCCCCCAGAGGAAAGGAATCTGACCTCATTTCCTTCACCGAACTTTCGGCAATTCTAATTTTAAGGAGAGATACAAAATCACAGAAAGGCTTGCCCTCCTTCCCCTCTTTCGGGTTTTTATTCGAAAGAGTGTCTAAGCTGGCCTCATGGGCCACATCATCCAAAGTGTGATTCAGGTCAGGTCTCCGCATCGTACCATGGGTCTCTACGCCTGTCTTAAGCAACATTATTACGCCTTGCGTTGACAAGTTTGCCTTAAAGTCAACCATTGGTGCAAACCACGAAAACTTTCTAAGTCTCTGAGTAATGTGAACTCTGTCCCAATAAAATGCCATGTATTGGCCCTGTTGTCTTCATTTGGGCAATTACTGGCCGCTATGTGATTGCACACTACGTCTTGTGCCAGGCCTGTTTTTCCAAGATTTGCCAAAAAAAGGATGTAGAGCTGTTGTTTTAACGTGCCGCCAATTATTCGTAACGTGTTCTAATAGGGAATACCTTATACAATTCTGTCCAGATTGCTTCACAGTAAATACATGTATTATTGGCAAGTAAGTCTGTATCGAACAGCAAAAATAATTGTAAAAAGCTTTTCTCTATCGCTACAGAGTGTGTGTGTGTGTGTGTGTGTGTGTGTGTGTGTGTGTGTGTGTGTGTGTGTGTGTGTGTGTGTGTGTGTGTGTGTGTGTGTGTGTGTGTGTGTGTGTGTGTGTGTGTGTGTGTGTGTGTGTGTGTGTGTGTGTGTGTGTGTGTGTGTGTGTGTGTGTGTGTGTGTGTGTGTGTGTGTGTGTGTGTGTGTGTGTGTGTGTGTGTGTGTGTGTGTGTGTGTGTGTGTGTGTGTGTGTGTGTGTGTGTGTGTGTGTGTGTGTGTGTGTGTGTGTGTGTGTGTGTGTGTGTGTGTGTGTGTGTGTGTGTGTGTGTGTGTGTGTGTGTGTGTGTGTGTGTGTGTGTGTGTGTGTGTGTGTGTGTGTGTGTGTTGGCTTTCTTTATACCCTTGTTTCTATCCAGATTGAGAATTGAACCTGCTCTATAATTATTAAGCGCTGAGATCATAGTGTGTGATTATATTCGCGCTGTAGATTTCAAAACCAAATAGGACCGCATCTGCAGAAGCATGGGTGTTGCTATCAATTCATGCAATGCTCACCATGCGAGACAGCCATAGGCTGGGCAGAAAATGTGGAGCAAAGCGAATATGATTTTCTTTGTCAATAGGAAAAAAGAAGTTTCGAAAGTATGTCGTTATGGCACTCTTACGGAGCATTGAGAGTTGTCCGGGTACGAAGTGTTCCTTCCATCTCTACACAGGGGAGCTTCAGGCTTCTGCAGAATATAAAAAATGTACATTCAGCTCTGTATTCAATGATACGATAGAATTTCACATTTTGGAATCTTCATATCTGCCATAAACGATAAGCCAGCACAAAATGTAGTATGAAAATATTGTTATTAAATTGCTCTATACCAGCTCAGCTGAGCCAGGTTAGACGGAGCGTAAAGTAAGCGAATATTGTCTCGCCGCCGAAGCGGAAAGGGCGACGACGGGATTCACTACGCCTGTACCCGGTTGCAATAGAACCCTCGCCCCAACCGGCGCTGGCCCTTAGGGTTCTCAGAACGATAGGGCCAGGAGTGGCCACATTCCTCCGGTGTCTGTCTCGGGTTGTCAGGCGGCGAGCGCTGCCCTTTTATTTGGCAAAAGCGAATCACTGTGCCCACCACTTGACACAACTGATTAGAGCGAGCTTTTAGAGATGCGGCGGAGGCCATTACGAATCGCACAGGTGTGACAGCGGCTAGTCAAAGCTCGTGTCACCACATCTGACGAGAAGGGTCGGGTTATCCAATGGTCGGCGCCGGGGCAGGCGCAACTTCGAATCGTGCAGATGTGGCGTCGGCTCGCCTCCTGTTCGCGGCCATTTTCATACCTGATTTGATCTTTGGGTGTGCATTTGAAAAGTAGAGTTTCGCTCCGGAAGAACAATCGTTCAACATTTTTCTCCGGATTAATTGCCTGTCGTAGATCCAACTATGTTTCATGAACAATGTTTCTAATCTGGTGACCGCATATTCTATTTATTTATTCAATAAAAAAACGTATGCTTGCAGCTATGCCATGAATTCCAAGAAAGAATTCTACTGCGCAACTGAGCGAACTGCGCTTCGCAAGCAGAGTGCATCATGCCACACTGAGCAGAGTCTCTGTGAAGTCTGCAAACATAAAATGCAAAAAACCAGTGCGGAGCTTACCTCCCGACGATGAATGACTTTCTCTCGAGTCGTATTTTTTCCGTGATTGCCTAAATATAAAGCCAAACCAATAAAAAACCAAACGATCGCTTCTGAAGATAACGCGCTGCAGCAAGGAGTAACTAGGATGCAGGCTAAATTTTACGACCGGCATTTTTTTCCAAAGAGAATAATATAAGATTTTTCGAAAGCGTATTCATTTTTCAGAGTGACAGCTCTGCTCTTTCGGTCTAGATTCCCAAAACGACTCAATCCATAATCCTCACCTTCACCCTAGGCCAAAGTCAAAATTGGAAGTCCCTGGCACAGCTACTAGTCTATTTTGCATAGTGTGCTAAAGTGCACTAGTGTATGACCACATGACTTCATGTCGTTTAGGTACACCTGTAAAACTTTATTTTAACAATTATGTATAGTAACTAACTACAGTCAACTAGTTTATTGTATGTGATGCGGCAGCGCAGTAGTTGGGGCTCTCGACAACTCTGCCCAGGGATGCGGGATCAAATCCCGACACCGGTGGCCGCTTTTCGATGGAGGTGAAAAGCTAGGCACCAGCGTGCTGTGCGATATCAGTGCACGTTAAATACTACCATGTGATCGAAATTTCCTGAGCCCGTCACTACGACGGCTCGCATAGCCTCAGTCGCTTTAGGACGTTAAACTACGCAACCCACAAACCAAACAAACTAGTTGATTGTGGATCGTGAAAAAAATTTCACTTTATGGTGCGTCCTCAAGTCATGTACCATCGATAAGCACAGTAAACTGGGATAGCTGGAATGGGTTCATTCTAAGAAAAACCATCGCAAAAGGTCAGAATTGAAAATAACAACGCTGTTTTTGTCCAACATGCTGGGTTTTCCTTGCTTTTGAGCTCAGTTTTCTTAATATATATCATCGGATAGCTTATGCGGAGTATAACATCACTGGATGTAATCATGCGCCATAAGTTGTGATTAAAGGAGAATTGCAAAATAAAATTATTCGTAACTTGTTGGAGATCTTGTGTTCAGCCTTTTCCACTGTAATAATACAGGTCTTAAATAGCATCAGTTAGTTATTCGTAAATAAAAATTAAGCTTTAATCTGCAGCCTAGCCATATTTGTTGGGTATTTCATGTCGGGTATAATTTCCCTTTACTAAATTTAGGTAATGGGTAATTGCCAGTATACAATTATTGTGATTAAAAAGGCACTCTACAATAATGCGTCAAGTGATGTATTCTCATATAGCTAACGTCTAATTGCGGGTATAAAATGATACATATTTACTGTTATTTAGTTGGTTGTGGCATTAATTTATATCCGTGTTTAAATACCTTAAAACGAGAACGATTGCACTTCACTGACAATTATCATCTGCCGTACTGTTCCACTGGAGGCCGAAGGCCTCCTATATTTTTTCCAATAAACCCGCACCGGTCCTATCTGTATCCTCTTCACCCCTGCGAACTTATTAACCTCATTCGTCCAACTGGCATTCTGTCGCCCCTTCTATGTTTACCTTTTCTTAGTAACCAATTTGTTAACCTTTACAACTATTGATTATCCTCTTTTCGCAACACATGCCCTAGGCGTGCCCATGCAATACACTAATTTCAGGTTTTAAATAACTATCGATAATAATTCCTGTGATTAAAAATTGAACTTTAGGCTAGAAAGTCGTCCTATAGAAATAAAAAATATAAACCGTTGTAACCATGGCTCGATCTCGGGATGTACTCAGGGTCAAAACCATGTGATTTGTTTTTATTCACTTTATGTGCCGGCCTGAAAAGTTATGTATTTGAGATGTTGCCTGAATACGAGAACATGATAGCCATTGGTCCAGCGAAGTGTACCTAACACAGTAAAGCTTTTTGACGCAAATGATCCTTTTTTCAGCAATATCTTCCGCAAGGTACTATTCTTCAATAGCTCCTAGCCCTAAAGGGAAGCACGAAACTCCCAGCGCGAGCAAATCAAGGTGGTACTCGCCAACTTCCGTGTAGATAAACGCCTTCTCTTATGTTCACATTTATCACTAACTATCCTGTAGATTGTCCCTCTTTGGCATATCGAATGAAATGCTCCTATTACCCCTTCCCGGCTATTCAGGTTATTCCCTCAGTCGTTTCCGACTCTACGCGACTTCGTGACATCATAAACATGTCATGCAATGCTGTCGCTAACTGCCTTTCGAATATTGCAGATTCACCTGCACTGCCTCGAGTATACTATCTAACCATCGAGTTAGCTGCCTACCATTTCTCCTCTGTTCCTCAGTCGATCCAGCATCCAAATTTTCTCCACTGACTCCTGTCTTCGCATGAGATGACCAATGTAGCTGAGCTTTAAAATTTGACCCTGCAATCAGCAGTCAGCCAGCATCACGAAGCTTTTACTCAATCACTCTTAATTCAATCCCTGTTGTTCAACTGTTTCCATTTGGGGACCTATCCTACTCATGTTTTGTATTTCCTGGCTACTCAGCAGCAGTAGTAGTTCTATTCTCTGCTTATTTTTTTATCACAAACATTGCTCGAGGGCCTTGGCACTAAGGAGGTAGAAAGAGCGGTGGCAGTCAATGCCTGAACATGCTCGCATTGAAATGCATGGCTCAATCAATATTGGGTTTAACATATCCTGCCAATATCTAGAGATTCCTTAAAGCAGAAATCTGACCGTATAATAAGCCAAAGCTAGCCAATATTTTGTATTGATTTGAAATTCAATAAATGTTTCGAAACGTTCTACATAATTACCATACTTAGCTAATAATTCTTTATTTTACAGGATGCTTTTAATATGTGAGCATCATGCAACGATACCGTTCTGGGATCTAGGGCTTCATATATAGAGAGCCGACGGAAACTTTTAGCCATTTGGTAGGTTATAAAGTCCAATTTTAAGGTGAGGCCAAGCATAACGTTCTTATTTGTATAGTTTTTCTTTGTAAGCTATATAGCTTTTCTTTATAGCCGTATGGCTGCGATCATCCCCTTATTAGAAATCTACTCCACCTTGGGGGTTTCCCCTAAATATTTTATTTGGTTCCTGAAGGTTACATGCCCCACACACTCTGCCAAATGAAGCACAATAATTTGGAGGACGCTTAAGCTTCGCCTTCAAGAGTGGAACGCGATAGCGTTATTGCACCTCGTCGAGAAAACTTATTAAACGCAACGGTATTGGGGCATCCTCGCACCGGTACCCGCGCGGCCCGAAGGGGAGAAGCAGGTGAGCGAAGATAGTGATCTGAATAAAGGAAAGACGCTTGATTCTTCAACCCGTGAGGCTGCACGGTGAAACGTCAGGGGCGAGTGGCGCGCCACGTGTCGGGGCAGCGCCGCACATTGCGAGGAGGGGTTCTTCTGTGTTTGCCGCAAGATGGCACTGCATGTGCGCAGAGCGCAGAAGAAATGTAGCGGAAATGTACTTCGCTACTCGTGTAACTGCGACTTCTGTAAGTAACATGCTCATAATTACCAATATACACCGCAGTATAACGTTCTACTGCACGTTTCTAAGGCAACATCGCATTCACTAGAAGCGCTTCTGTACCGCTTTCGAACATCGAACTCGTGGCTGAGTGGTAGCGTCTCCGTCTCACACTCCGGAGACCCTGGTTCGATTCCCACCCAACCCATCGTAGAAGTTGATTTTTATTTATGAAGTGCATGCCGGGATTTATCGCTCACGCCCAACGCCGCCGACGACACCGGCTTTTCTGCGACACGAGCTCCTTAACGCTACCGCGTTAAAATGTTGTATTCTTCTCGTGCAGCGACACATACAAGTTTTGACATTTTCTACGTATTTCCTTCTGATTAACATGTATAAGTGATATTACCTTAATTTATAAGTACACCTCTCTACAGTGATACAACAATATTTGGTGCACTGGAATGGAAAGGCTCTGTGGACACCTGACCTGCGCTGTAAGGGGAGGGAGGAAGGTGGGAGTGAAAGTATAAATAGAGAAAGGGGAGCCTTAGTGGAGGGCTAAGCCGTAATTTCGACCACCCGGCGATCTTTAGATATGCGCGCGGTGAAGGGTGACAGTTCCTGGCGCTACGGGGCTGGGATGGTAGGTCAACGCCGCTTGCGGCTGGCGCTAGCCAGCCACCGAATTTTGCCTGTTGTAGGCAGTCACTGCACCCGCCACTGCTTCGGTGGCGGACGATGGCTGTTGTTGCAGTGCGCGTCTTTCTCTTCTTTTTCATTTCTTCTCTATGTTCTCTTTTTTCCATACGAGGCAGCGAAGGTGGCTCATCTACAGAGATAGTAGCAGGCCCGTGCATTTTCTGCCCCGCCAGGGTGGTACGGTGGTAAGACGCCCGACTACTGTGCCGGATTACCCGGGTTCGAACCCGACATCGGCGGCTGCGTTTCGATAGAGACGAACGAAGAAGCGTCCGTGTGCTGTGCGATGTCAGCGCATGTTAAAGATCCCCAGGTGGTCGAAATTACTCCGCAGCCCTCCACTACGCCTCCTCTTGCTCTTTCCACTTTCACTCCCACCTTCCTCTTAGTTGGTTGGTTCACAGGAAGGGAAAGGCGCAGTATCTGTCACACTTGCTCTGTGGACACCTGAACCGCGCCGTAAAGGAAGGGAGGAAGGCGGGAGTAAAAGTAGAAAGAGAGAAAGGGGAGCCGTAGTGGAGGGCTACGGAGTAATTTCGACCACCTGGGGATCTTTAACGTGCGCTGACATCGCACAGCACACGGACGCCACTTCGTTTCGCCTCCATCGAAACACAGCCGCCGAGGTCGGGTTTGAACCCGGGAACTCCGCCACAGTGGTCGGGCGTCTTACCACTGCGCCACCCCGGCGGGGACCACCTTCCTCTCCTCCCTTACGGCGCGGTTGAGTTGTCCACAGAAAACAAGTGAGACAGTTACAGTGCCTTTCCCTTCAAAAAATCAATCAAAAAGGCAGCGGAGATGGCTCAGCTACAGAGCCAGTAGCAGGCTAGTGCATTTTCTTTGCCTTCTTCCTACAACCACAACAACAAGAGAGAAAGTAGAGAAGAAATAAAAAGAAGAGGGATAGAAAGTCGCGCGCCACTGCAGCCGTCGTCCACCACCGAAACGGTAGCGGGTGCAATGACGGCCTACAACAGATAAATATCGGTAGCTGGCTAGCCCTGCAGCAATCGGCGTTGACCTACAATGGTGGTGGTGGTGGTAAGAACATTTATTTACAAAAGGGCCAGGAGGTATGTTTGGATCGGCCCATAAGGGACCGATCCTTACAAGCACTAGGTGGAGGTCCCTAGTTGGGGACCCCAGTGGCGGTTGCCGCCGCTCGGGCGCGTCCGACTAAGGCTTGTTGGGCCTGTAAGTCGTGGCAGCCGAGCAGGACCGCCTCCCAGTTCTCCCGAGTTGGGTTGACGATGGGGGGAATAGCCGGGTTGGAGGGGCAGGCCCACACCATGTGATAGATGTCAGAAGACACCGCTCCAGAGTGTGTGCAGCTGCCACTAAAGGAGGGGTCAAAATGTTTTAGGGCTGCCGGGCACAGCAATGTATTGGTGAAAAGGCGGAGAAGAAGCCGCTCATCCGCCTTTTTGAGACCTTTACATGGGCTGGGATAAAGGCGATGACAATTTTGATAGTACATCGTGATATCTTTGAAGGTTTAGGCCGGATTAAAATCGGGTTCCTGATCGGGTAGGGAGGAGAAAACAGCCCGGTGAGAGAGCGCGCGGGCGGCTGCGTCTGCTGCCTCGTTTCCTGCCAGACCCTGATGAGCAGGGGCCCATATAAGGTAGCGGTGTGGGGGGTCCGTATCCCGTATGCAATTTAAGTAAATTTTATATGCTAGTAAGGGAGTCCAGCCTTGTCTGACGTTCCGACAGGCTCCTCGCGAGTCGGTAATTATGTATTTTGAGTCGGAATGAGAGGCCGCGAGAGCAATCGCCACCTCTTCTGCGTGTGTTGTACTTTGGGCTCTGAAGGTGAGACCGTTAACCGTTTTGCTGTTGTGAACAACAGCGGCCGTGTACCATCCCCCGTGGTGAGGGCCGGAGGCGTCCACGTAGTATACACCTGTTTTGTTGCCATAATGTCGGGCTAGGGCTTCCGCTCGTGCCAAGCGCTGACCATTATGATCTTCGTGTGACATATTCGCTGGCAGAGGTCGCACGCAGAGGGCGCGTCTCCACAATTCTGGGATGCGAAACCTGTCTTCCATGAGTGTGGTGTGTTGGATATGGAGTCGAGCAAGAAGGCGGCGACCCGACTCCGTTTGCGACAAACGCGTGTACTGATTTGTAAGGTGCGCCTCCCGGAGCTCCCGAAAAGTATTCACCACCCCAAGGGCCATAAGACGGCTGTTTAAAGTAGTGATGGGGAGGTCCAGGGCACGCTTGACAATTTTGCGAAGGATAACCTCAAGGGCATCCTCCTCTTGTTTCCGTAGGTGGAGATAAGGTGTCGAATATAGAATCCGACTGGTCACGAAGGCGTTTGCCAGCCGCAAGGCATGCTTACTTCGCAACCCCCCGCGTTTGTTTGAAACCCGGCGGACCATGCGGCCCACCTGGTCCCCCACCTTACGGAGTTTGGCCAATGTAGTGTCTGACCGTCTGTGTTTGTGTATGTAGAGTCCGAGCACCCGTATCTCGTCAGCTTCGTGTATGGGACCACTGTCTAAAGAAAGAGTGATTTGAGTTGTGCACTTTCGCGAGGGGCGGAAGTGCACCAATTCTGATTTTTGTGGCCTCACGGACCACGAGGGTTGGGAGATCGCGGTCTCCAGCTCGGACACAGCAGCGCGAAAGATGCTTGTTGACTGCGCGTAACGGTCGCTGCCAGGCACGGCCTGACATTCACCAGCCAGGATCAAGAACCACCTCAACCCTTGTAATGTACCCTGGTTCCCATAATAAATGTTTTACCACCACCACCATCCCAGCCCCGTAGGGCCAGGAACAGCCTGCCTTCACCACCCCTCCTCTGTTCTCACGAAGCAGCAAAGATGGCTCAGCTGCAGAGCCAATAGCACGCCCGTGCAGTTTCGTTTTTTTCTTCCTTCAGTCGCAACAACAGCGATAACATCGCACAGCACATTGACACCTCTTCGTTTAGCGTCCATCGAAGCGCAGCTGCCGCGGTCGGGATCGAACTACTGTACTCCGGCACAGTAGTCGGCCGTCTTACCACTGTACCACCGCGGTGGGGCTTTTTCGGATTTCCGCCGTATATCTAAAACTTCGTCCTGAGACATTGTGCCTCTCGTAACTTCTTTGTACATGCGCTGTTATTGAAGTCATGATTAACCAACTAGCCGAACGAGCATCAATCTTGGATTATATAAGGAGAGCAAGTGTTTTTTATGCAATGTATTCCTCATGCTCACTAAGTACAAAGTTGCTATAGAGCCCATTTATTCGCCACGTGAGTCCAGAATCTGTAATTATCAAATATATGCTGCAACTACTGACCGCTTCGCTATGTGTACATAGAAAATGAGTTGACACTCAAGCAAACCTTTCATTGATTAAATCCGGACTCTTGCGCGGCAATCTTACGGTGACCGTAACTCAGCGAGCAATATTTTTACGTGATTAGTGCAAGAGCATGTGCTTTCGACCAGCTTAACCAGTTAAAAATAGCTGAGACACCTCATTCCTGTCATATTTAATGGCATTCTGTTCCCTTAAATTACACATATAAACTCTAAACCGGGAAGGCTCTTCAGATAGGGTACTCTATTCCTGGCCGTCCTCATCTTCTTTTAACTTTCTCTTAACGCCATTGAAAATTTGCAATAATTTCATCCAGTGGCGAGAGCAATACTGGATAGCATGGGTAGTGAGAAAGGGGTGTTTTTAGAACATTGGCTCAGCATTCGGCTTAATTACAATATAACTTCAACATAAAATTGTTAAGGCTGCCGAAACAAGTGGCCGCACTGTGGTCACAAATGTTTGCCCAGAGTTTGCGGTTATATTGGTTGACGAGCACATTAACAGCACCCAAATTTCCCGAGAGAATCTGGTTTGGTTTGGTTCGTGGGGTTTAACGTCCCAAAGCAATTCAGGTTATGAGAGACGCCGTAGTGGAGGACGCTGAAAATTTCGACCACCTGGAATTCCTTAACGTGCACTGACATCGCAAAGCACACTTACGCCTTGCTTTTTCCCCGCCATTGAAAAGCGGCCGCCGAGGCCAGGATTCCATCCCGCATCCTTGGGAACAGTAGTCGAGCGCCATAACCATGCGCCACCCCGGCGGGGTGCCAGAGAATCTGTATTTCCAGAGACCACTGGCAGAATACAAGTGTAAAACATTGTTCATTATTGCTACAAGTGCGGTTCATTAAATATCAGTAGTATGCGACATTGAACATTTTCCGCATTGTTGGACACGGCCACATTTACCTCATTTGAAAATGACACTGTCATAACTGGCTATCAATAGCTATCATCGTGATAACGGCTAAAGAACCTCGCAATTATTTTATTATAGAGTAAGAGGCCTCTCTAAAATTTTATGTTTTCATTGCCGGGATTTCTTGTTTTATATTTGCCTATTTGTTCATTGTTGCTCAAATTACAATGTTCATATTTTAATTGATTTATGTTTTATCTAACTAACCGCAACTGCACTCTTGTTTGCTGTTATTTAACCTGCCTGAATGACCTTTTTCTTTTTCTAACACACCTTATGATCGCACAAATGATCAGAAAATGAAATCAGTGACGCATTGTGGCGTAGAAAACTTGAGTTGATTGTGTAGTGATTTGTATGCAGTTTCTTCCTGTTTAATGTATGTGCCATGCCTTGCTGTAAAGTGTATAGGGGAGCTGGTGGGCTTAACAATCGGTCCTCTGTTGCAGCTTTGCTGCCGGTCTCCCGCGTAATGTCATAGAGCGCAAATGAAGGAGTATATTTATTAATATTATTAATATTAATATAATAAATAGTATTATATATATTATTATTGTTACTATTAATCCTATCGAAATAGGCTTTTGAGAAATAATATTATTAACTGCAGGCAGGTAATCTTGAATTACATTTATGGTAAAGGAGTTAAGGTGCTAATAATAAAGGGCCAAATTTGCATGTAATCAGATATCGCTTGACTCGAAAAGCACAATAATGGCAGTTATGAAATACTTGGGATATTGTGTGGGAATAAATTAGCACTTACGTTTCGCTTCGCAATGTATCCATAACGTAAGCGCCAGGAAGAGGCAGACAAACAAAACCTTGGTTCTGATTTTGGAGTTCATAATATTCAGTGCACCTGCAATTTCATTAAGTGCAGAAAGAATAATTGCGTACATTATTAAAACATGGTTGCGAAGCATTCAAAAAGAAAGCTATACCTTCTGGCAAATCGAATATAAAGTCGTTACCAGGTTTTTTCACGCCTGTTTCCGTAAAATTACTCCAGTAAATTTACTCGGACTACATATATATTTCAAGTGCTTAAAATTTTCCGTAAAGATTCTTTTTTCACAATTTGCCACTGAACTAGCCATGCAGCTGGAAATACAAAATAATTTGGCTACAGTTGGCGGTGTTTAAAAATATGTCAATGATTCAAATGCAAGCCCACTGACGTTGCAAAATAGAAATGAAACAAAATTGTTAGAATTCCCGGCCCAAAAAGGAAGCACAAGATAGTTATTTTATGTGTTAAGAAAACTTTAAGTATGCTGAAGTTCTTGTTGCTCACCATTGCTCCGCCCTCAACTTTCTAAGCATTACAAAAAATAAAAACTGTCTGTGGAACGGGGTAATCGTTGCAGATCTAGATGGCGTTATGGGGGCTAGTGCTGTGTCCTCAGCCGTAAAAATAATAGCTTTAATTATCCCAGTATTTCATATGCCTATCAATCAGATTGGTGCTAATAATACTATAAATTGGTTCACAGGAAGTGTAAGGCGCAGTATCTGTGACATTTGTTTTTGTGGGCACCTGAACCGCGCGGTAAGGGAAAGGAGGAAGGTGGGAGGGAAAGTAGATAGAGAGAAAGAGGAGCCGTAATGGTGGACTACGGAATAATTTTAACCACCTGGGGATCTATAATTTGCGCTAACGTCACACAGCACACGGACGTCTCTTCGTTTCGCCTCCATCGAAACGCAGCCGCCACGGTCGGGATCGAACCCGGGTACGCCGGCACAGTTGTCGGGTGTCTTACCACTGCACCACCCCGGCGGGGTTCAGATTGGTGCTCAGCTTATGAAATGGAGACCTGCGCTTGGCGCACGGATATTACTCTAATGGCTCATAGAGTTTGGTTTGGTTTGTTGGGTTTAACGTCCCAAAACAACTCAGGCTACGAGAGACGCCGTAGTGGAGGACTCCGCAAATTTCAACCACATGGGGTTCTTTAGCGTGCGCTGACATCGCACAGCACACGGGCGCCTTTGCTTTTCGTCTCCATTTAAAAGCGGCCGCCGAGGCCGGGATGGCTCATAGAGTACAAACGATGTACACGATATGACTGTAAATTTATATATGCACCACAAACAGCCTATAACTCAAGTTGAATATTTATTAGAATTTTAGGTACACTTAACAACTAATTACAGGTTTTATTTGTTTATAACTGCTCGCTGTATGAGAGTCAGAGAATGCGATACGTAAGCAGCATTTTCTTGATATCAACTATGTTGCATTCTTTCTGGTTTGGTAGACCTTGCCCGATCATAGCGTTTCAGTTCAGTTCAGTCATTCAGTCGTGTCCGACTCTTCGTGACCCTGTGGACCATGTCACGCCACGCTTTCCGGTCTCTCACTATCTTCCTAACATCATGTAACTTAATCTGCAGCACCTCGAGGATCCATTCTAATCATCGAGTTCGCTGCCTACCCCTTCTTCGGCGACCCTCAACCTTTCCCAACATCAAATCTTTCACCAGCGACTCCTCTCTTCTCATCAGATGACCAAAGTAGCTGAGCTTTAACTTTAGAATTTTACCCTCCAATGAGCAGTCAGAGTTTATGGTCGAGAATATCGACTGATGTGATCTTCTGGCAGTCCAAGGAACTCTCAAGAGTCTCCGCCAGCACCACAATTCAAACGCGTCAATTCTTCGGCAGTCAGTCTTCTTCACAGTCCAACTCTCGCATCCATACATCACAAATGGAAAGACCATTGCACGAGTTATACGGATCTTGGTTGGCAGGCTAATGTTTCTGCTCTTTACTAGGGGTTCAAGACCAACCATGGCTCTCTTTCCCAGAAGCAGGCATCTCCTAATTTCATGGCTGCAGTCTCCTTCCGGGGTAATCTTGGAGCCAAAGAAGAGAAAATCTGTCACAGTTTCCACTTCTTGTCCCTTGATGGTCCAGGACTTGATCGGGCAAGACGCCATGATCTTTGTCTTTTTAATGTTCAGTTTAAGCCCAATCTTCTCACTCTCTTCTTGTACGCGCATCAGAAATCTCTTGAGCTCCACTTCACTTTCTGCCATTAAAGTGGTATTATCGGCATATCTAAGGTTTTTGATAAGTTTTTCAGCAATATTCACTCCAACTGAAAACTAGTCCAGACCGGCCTTCCTCATGATGCACTCTGCATATAGGCTAAATAGGCAGGGCGACAGTATGCAGCCTTGACTAACTCTTTTCTCAATCGGAAACCAATGAATAAGGCCATGCCCTGTTCTGACTGTGGCGTCTTGCCATTCATACAGGTTCCTGAGGAGACAGATGAGGTGAATTGGAACTCCCATCTCTTGAAGAGCTTGCCACAATCTGTTGTGATCTACGCAGTCAAGCGCTTTCACCTAATCAATAAATCAGAAGTAGATGGGTTTCTGGAACTCTATTGCTTTTTTCATGATCCAGCGAAGGTTGGCAATTTGGTCTCTAGTTCCTCTGCCCTTGCGAAACCCAGCTTGCACGTCCGGAAGCTGCCGATCCATATACTGCTGCAGCCTTCCTTGGAGGATTTTCAACATCACCTTGATAGCATGCGAAATAAGTGCGATCGTGCGGTAGATGGAACAATCTTTGGCACTGCCTTTCTTTTGAATGGGGATGTAAACTGACTTCCTTCAATCCGGTGGCCACTGCAGGGTTGTCCAAAACTTCTGACATAATGTATGCAGAATGTTAACAGCGTAATGGTTGAGGTTTTGAAGCAACTCACCTGGAGTGCTATCAATTCCGCTAGCTTTGTTCTTAGCAAGGCTGCCTAAGGCCCATTCAACTTCACTCTTCAGGATGCCCGTCTCGAGAACAGTATTAACAACCGTCTTATGTTGGGTTTGCACATCCAGGCACTTCTTGTACAGTTCTTCTGTGTATTCCTGAAACCTCTTCTTTATCTCTGAGGCTTCAGTTAGGTGCTTGCTTGTTTGTCCTTTATCTCGCCCAGCTTAGCACAGAAGCTTCCTTTGATATCTTTGATTGTCTTATACAGAGCTGTTGTGTTCCTTAATTGGCTGTTGTCCTCAACTTCTTGGCACGGTATGTTCAAAAAGGCATTCATATCTTTCCTTGCTATTTTCTGAAAATCCGCATTGAGATCCTTGTATCTTTCTCTTTCCGCCATACTTTTGCCACCCTCCTTTCCTCAGAAATTTGCAATGCCTCTTCAGATAACCAGTTTGCTTTCTTGCATTTATTTTGCTTTGGAATTACCTTAGTAGCAACTTCTTGTAGTATGTCACGAACATCAGTCCACATCTCTTCAGTCTCTCTGTCTTCCAGATCTAATTCTTTCAATCGATTCCTCACTTCCTCAGCATATTCTGATGGAATTTGATCCAGATCATACCTGAAAGGCCTTCTAGGTTTCTGCGCTTTCCTCAATCGATGCTTAATTTTGGCAACAAGAAGCTGATTATCGGTGCCACGATCGGCCTAAGGCCTTGTTTTTGCTGCTTATATAGCGTTTTCTCCATCTCTGCCGGCAAAGAAAATAATCGATCTGATTCCTGTACAGACCGTGCGGTGAAGTCCATGTGTACAGGCGCCTCTTGTGCTGTTGAAAATGAGTATTCGCTATGGTCAGGTTGTTTTCTTGACAAAACTCTACTAGCTTCTGCCCAGCTTCAGTTGGCTCACCAAGACCGAACTTGCCTGTAATTCTGGATGTTTCTCCACACCCGACCTTAACATTACAGTCTCCTATGAGAAAAACGACGTCTGATGATGGAGTGCGGTCTGAAACGCATTGAAAGTCCGCATAAAATCTCTCAACGTCAGCTTCTTCAGCAGTAGTGGTTGGCGCATAGACTTGGATAACTGTTAAGTTGAAAGGGTGACCTTGGATCCGCTCCCTTCAATGCTACAATGCGTCCTTGCGGGCACACATCAAAACCATGTGGAGCAGTCCGAGAGGAACCGGAAGGTGGTGCTTCGAATGACGTCCTACTTAGGTACGATGTGCAACCCCCTGGAACGTAATGGAGCATTGAAGACTGCTACACTGTGCTCGCCTGTTTCCACCACGAGTGCACGAACATAGTCCTTTTCACGCTCCTCTGCAATATCTGGCAACATTTCAGCACGAGACCGACAAATTATTCAACTTTGATGAAGGAGATATCTAAAGCTCGGTTTATTGGACTGAGTCGTTTAGGTGGCCGGTGTTATGCTCGTGTGTCCGGGTAGTTGTTCTGTGCAGCGGACAGCGAAAATTATCTGCTCATCTCGGGGCTGATACGGACCCTGCTCGCGGGATTTGTTTGCTTGGATGTGGATTGTGATGTCGCACCTTTACAATAACAGAGGATAATAATTATTAATTACTTAAGCTTTTTCGTCATTCTGAGTTTCTCACAAGTTTCGAAGATTTTGTATCAACCTAAGAGATGCAATCCGTGCTGTAAAAATACTATGAGGCACTTTGGACCACTAAACTGCCACAAGCTGAACGCCGCTGTTGTGTGGGTGTCCAGAGCCCTCCGTACGGTACCTCTTTCTCTCTTTTTCAACTCCTACCTTTCTCCTTTTAGGCCGCTCGTCATACGGGGCCCCGGTGGGGCAAGCGAGAGCAATTTTTGCGGACACAAGGACGACTCAGATGAAATGGATATCGGTCAGGCTAGACCCGCGAAACGTAAATCAGACGACACTAGTGTAATTGGACAATCCAGAAAGCACGTGGCATTTAGAAAATTAGTCAAGGATGAAATCATAGACTTTGAATTGAACAGGTCACGGCGAGGTATAACTTTAGGAGTACGGACAAACAGCTCATTGACAAGCTTAATTCCACGTACGTAGCTCCCCCGCCACAGCGCATCACAGAGATTACAACGGACCGGCGAACAGCGACCTTGACGCGTCCATAACAGTGACAGAAATCAGAACGAAGCTGCACGGCCTAAAAAGACGCTCGGCCACCAGGCCGGACCTCGTTAATAACAAGATGCTCGCAAATCTGGACGACGAATCGATCAACGCCCTAACCAGATATTTAAATGAGGTGTGGGAGAGCGGTCAAGTACCCCAAGAGTGGAAGAGGGCTAAGATCACCCTAATCCACAAGCTAAGAAAACAACCGGGCTTGGGGACTCTCCGCCCAATATCACTAACATCATGCGTAGGCAAACTACTTGAGAAAGTCATTCAGAGGTGGCTAACCAAATACACCGAAGGGAATGGTGCGTGGCCGGCTGAATTGGTCTGATTCAGGCCCGGCCTCTGTACGCAAGAAACCATGGTCAGACTACATAACGATGTAGTCACAGACTTCAGGAAAAAAATACGAAACCTTTTCTAGGCTTATATCCTAAGAAGGCTTTCGACAACGTCGGCAACGACGCCATTCTTGACGGGCTCGCTGAGCTAAGAGTAGGCGAAAAAACCTACAACTACATTACATCATTCCTGCTAGACAGGACGGCGATCATCAGCTTTCATGGCTTAAATTCGGAGGAGTTCCCGCTGAGTAACAGAGGCACTTCGCAGGGGGCTGTGCTCTCACATTTCCTTTTTAACATCGTAATGAGGAAGCTCCCCCGTAAGCTTGGCCATCTCGATAACTTAAATCTAAGCATCTACGCGGACAATATGACCGTCTGGATGTGCGAAGGGAACGACTTGTAAATGACATCCAGGCTCCAAGAGGCAGCAGATATAATCAGCAAACACGCAGAGGGCGTAGGTCTATGATGTTCGCCAGAAAAAAAGGAGCCCCTGGTAATGACCAGCAGTAGTGGGAAAGATAACTCCAAATATCAAAATTAAAGTCAACAGGAACGAAGTCCCGAATGTAGATGAAATTAGAATACTAGCTATGATTATCAACCGCAGGGATAGTAACAAAAGCCTGATTAAGAAATAAAAGATCAGGCGGAGCTCGTAGTCAAAGAATTTAAGAAGACGTCCAACAAAAGGAGTCGTCTCACGGAGGGTAGTAGACTCACCCTCGTACAAGCTATTGTCACGAGCAGAATCTGCTACGCGATTCCATTCCTAAATATCAACAAGTCCGAAGAACGCGAATACACACCATAATGAAGAGATGCACGAAGTGCGCTCTAGGACTCCCCATAACTACTTCTAACGACATTCTAGAGAAAATGGGGTTGCATAAGAGTGGAAAGAGCTAGCTGCTGCGGTCAGGCTGTCCCAGAGACAGCGACTCGCAGGAACGGCGGCGGGTAGACAAATCCTCGACTGGGTAAACCTAGTAGCGCCCGGGGAAGGCGAAAGTGTCAGAGAAAGCATAGATCGAGAAATCAGAAAGCATCTATACGTCTCGCCCATACCGAACAACATGCACCCCGTACACAACAAGGGCAGGAGGAAAAGCAGAGCGAAGCTCCTCGCTAACAAATTAAACAAACTCCCGCCGGGATCGGTGGCCTACACCGGTGCAGCGATCGGGAAAGATGGCGATGTAACCTCGGTCGCCCTATTAGACACCGGGATCACCACAGGAATCGAAAGAAACCGAGATCTACCGCCGGTAGAGGCGGAGGAGATTGCAATAGCCATTGTCAATTCACGACCAGGCGTGAAACACGTTATCAGCGATAGCAAAGTGGCGGTTAGGAATTTTAGCAAGGGTAGAGCCAGCAATCGTGCTGCAAAAATTCTGAACGAGTCGTCTGTCGCCGAAAGCGTGACCATAATCTGGACCCCAGCACACGCCGGTCTCGCCGGCAACGAGGCTGCCGACATGCTCGTCCGCTCCTCGCTACCTCGGGGTGCTGCGGACGCCTCCGCAACATCTAAAAGCAAAGAATGTATTGGTAGGCTTAGGGATGTAACCGACAACCTGAAGAAAGACCGGAGGATATATCCGCCACCGGAGAGATCCCTGAGCAAAAAAAGAATCATACGACTGGAGAAGACTCCAAGATCGAAATTTCTTTTCGCCCCTGTGAAGGAGTTGGACGGCTGCCAGAGGGCGCAAGAGGGACGGTGCAGAAACCGAAATTTGTAAATTTTGCGGCCACTTGGCAACTTTAGATCAAATAATATGGAGATGCGTTTGTGCCCAAGCGCGCAACGCGACTAAAACTATCGATGAATGGGAGAACACGCTAAGAAGCTCCGACGAAAAAACTCAGCGATTCGCCGTCCACCTGGCGGCAGAGGCTGAAGAATTCTTCTAGACGGGGCCGGGTGTCCTCCGGCCGCGCTGTGACAGACTGCCTCCCCGGACGCCTGCGCGCTGACCCGGAGGTGGCTGCCGCGCCATATTAGGCGGAAGTTCCTCCTCCTCCTCCTAACTTCTCGATCGGTTAAAGTGTCCGCTGAGAATTGTGACAGATACCATGCCTTTTCTTTCCTCTAAACCAATTTGAAACGCTGCTGATGCCTGCTGTACTGCGTCTGCTTCTATATGGTGTGGGGTGCAGCGTTCGAGGAAGCGCCAATTTAAAGTAGCCGCAGGGCCGCC
Source organism: Amblyomma maculatum (assembly GCF_055883805.1). NCBI lineage: Eukaryota > Metazoa > Arthropoda > Arachnida > Ixodida > Ixodidae > Amblyomma > Amblyomma maculatum. Next base: position 124,800,945 of record NC_139346.1, read on the forward strand.
TGGAACAAACCCCCGGCGGTGTAAGTTTCACATAAGCGCACATCGCCTGGTGACGTCATCAATAGTCGTGGCTTCATGTCCGTATGTGACTTCACTTCAGGTTAATTATTATAATAGAATGTGACGTCAAAATCGATGACGTCACCTTGTTATGATGTCATAGTCACACTCATTTCAAGGTACGATATACTACCACTGATGACGTCATCATTTAATTCAAGACGCCATACCAAACTACAGATGTCATGAATTCCAAGGCACGACACAATACACCATTGACGATGCCATCATTATTTTCAAGGTACGATACGCCGTACTACACCAATGATGAAGCCACCATTTATTTCAAGGTACAACATACTACACCACTGATGACATCATCAAACTGAAGCGTTAAGGAACTGGCATCCACCGCTCAGGGAGTAAATCTCAATAAAATGATAAGATGCTAAATTTACTTAAACCTAAACTAATATGTTCAAGTAATATTCTTGTTTGGGCGAGTTGGTTCATCTTTGAAAGGTTACGTATACTTGCGCGAAGAAGACGGGACACAAAAAAGGCACATATACGACATGTACGGAGCGCACCGTACATGTCGTATATGTGCCTTTTTTGTGTCCCGTCTTCTTCGCGCATGTATACGTAACCTAAACTAATATGTGTGAACGCAAAATTGTTTGCCTCTGGAAAAGCCCATGTTCCTTTGCGTCAAAAGCCTGGTCGGAGCTGGGGCACTTCAGTAGCAAAATCTAAGAGAGAAATTTATTTCAAAGCTGCCGTCAGAGTGCAGATAAACTTCCAGTCCGTTTAATTCGTGGCTCACTAAAGAAACCTACTAACCTTATATTTAACTACTTGTCTTCCGTGCGTATACATATGTTCGGAAGGCATGGCCTTCGTTTCAGCACGGTTCAATACAAAGTTTGTGAGGTTAACTAGTCAGCAATTTAACAATACATTCCTATAGGTTATTTAAGAAACCACCGAAAAAGTTCCGTCAGTAACACAAGTGCTCTAAGTGAGATGATATAATACAAACAAACTTATTTAAAACTGGTCTATAACCGACAATTATCTTTGCTGACGCATAAACAAAGCGCACAAAATCCGTACAGGGTCAAACTAGGCGGAAGCAAAGAATTTGGAAAACGTCTGTAATCAAAAACCAACTGATGTGCCATATTCAACAAAACGCCCGTAGTCAAAAAAGCCACAGCGGCGATCGCGAAGGAAACCTACTTACCGAAGCGCTTACAAGTCGCGGATTTCGCGAAACAAACAGCATAGAGAGAAACAGCTGTTCATTTTTTAGATTCCTTTCAAACAAGTAGGGTACAGGCTTCCAAAGCAGCGTCGAGCGGCGCTGCTGCTCCTGACAGGGAGCGCCATCTCTGACAGAAAAATCGAAACTGGGGATACAAGCGGCGCCACCACATAGGCATCCCGTGCAAGTTTTCTCCTTTCGCTCGCTCGCTTCCGCGCGCGTGCAGATGTCTCGCGGTGCTTTGTCGCGAGGACAGAAAAGCACACACTGGACGCCGCCGGCTCATCTCGCTGCCTTTACGGCGTGCGCCGTGCACTTTCTCTCGCACGAGCACGCGCCTTGACGCGCCCCGCAGGAGCACTGCGACATGCCACCTGCATTCCGTCTTGATTGGGCAACCTGACGCGTATTTTTATGAAGGATACTTAATTATAGGCGGGAAACTTTTTATTTACGTCGATACTGTAGAGCAGACGGGGATGAGTAAATATTGACTGTCGATGCGTTCCACGTTAGCAAAGACGTAGGAAGTGCATCTCGAGATAAGTCCGCTATGTAAATATACTGTCGTATATGATATGTTTAAAAACTGTTGAAGTATAATCAGTACTGTGAAATAAAATGACCAGCTCGTTGACCATCGTTTTGGCCTGTAGCATGCGATCTATATACGGATTTGGTTTTTATTATTACGACGTTACCAAAGGACATTTTGCAGTAGAAGAATAAGTATATAGTCCGGCCGAAGGAGGTGTTTCTTCAAAGACAAGAGAACGCTAGCAATCTCATAAGCACATGCGCGCTCCGTGCGCTGCACACGACATAACCGGCTCGCTGGCTCGGAAGGCAGGTGAAATCCAAGCTTGTACTGCATAGTGTTTTATTTCGGTTCTTATTAAATAGTTGTGCTTCATTTATGATAATATTTGGTTTGCCCTCACGAACCCTATGACACGAATGGGGTGCTTCGTGCGAGTAGTATCAGTCGAGCCATCGCTAGGATCACTTTTTTTTGCACTTCCGACATATCTTCGTTAATAAATAATAATAATAATAATAATAGTAATTGGTTCACTTATTGGCCAATTTGTGAAAATTAGTGAAAACGTCTCAGCAAGGCATGTTTTCTAACGCCGCCCCCTACCCCGACAAAAAAAAGAAAAAGGCCTCGTTCCTAGATATTTTCTTGGTCAACCTAAAAATGAAAAGGCAGCTGTGGACACTTAGGGCACATTTACACATCAGCCTCGATCGCGGACGTCGCATCTGTTGATTTCGTTGCTTTCAGTGCGCTCACAAAGTAGAGAGAGAGCACAGAAAATCGGCAAAACTAGACACGCGATGGTGGTGGTGGTAGAAAACCTTTATATAGGACAAATACAGGAGGTTATGCGTGAGCTGACCCTGAAGGGGCCAACCCTCACAAACACTAGGTGGAGGTCCCTAGTTTGGGACCCCAGTGGCGTCTGCCGCCGCTCGGGCTCGCCCGACTAAGGCCAGACACCACCCCACAGTGCGGGCAGCTGCCAGAGAAAGCAGGGTCGAAGTGTTTTAGAGCTGCCGGGCACAGCAGTGTGTTGGTATAGAGGCGGAGTAAGAGCCGCTCATCCGCCTTTGAAAGGCCTTTACATGGGCGGGGGTAAAGGCTGTGGCTAGATTGGTAGTAATTTACGATATATTTGAATGTATAAGCCGGATTAGGATCAGCGTCCTGGTTGGAGGGGGAGGAGGAGGAAACTTCCCGGAGAGAGAGCGCGCGGGCGGCGGCGTCGGCAGCCTTGTTTCCAGCCAGCCCCTGATGAGCAGGAGCCCAAATAATACATCGGGTAGCGAGGTCCCCAAGTAGGAGCTATGTTGAAGTATTCCCAGCGACATGAGGCGCTGGTTTGAGGCATTCACCGGAATATTGAGGGCCGGCTTAATGATTTTGCGGAGAATGACCTCGAGGGCATCCTCATCTTGCTTCCGCAGGTGGAGATATGGAGTCGAATAAAGGATTCGACTAGTTACGAAGGCGGTTGCCAGCCGCAAGGCATCCTTCGAAGAGCCAGATAATCTTCTATCCTCTTCACTTTTTATCCATGGTGTTATCACTGTACTTTCTTGATGCCTCTACAAACCATCTTTTTCAACTGTCAACATTTCTCAGTTTACGAAGAAAGGGAAAATTGGCTCTTTTCGTTTCCACAAAGAACGCGAGACTTCTCAGAACGCTGTCATGCGGTTGGAAAACAGGGCTTGCGGACACGCTTCCAAACGAATCTGCAAAGTTTCACACGTGAGCCTCGTCTTTTGGTGCTTCGCCTACTATTATGGCTTCCCCTGACACAATGCTACTTAGAACATCCGTTTCGCATAAGCGGAAGCGTTTTTGTACCATCAAATAACCGCCAGGCGCAACGCGTTCGCCGCGCGTGCACAGGAAGCTAGCGGAGCGTCTGCTGCGGTGAAGCCCCATCGTTTCACATTTCGCCACCACGCCAGGAATGCGGCGCTGCCGTCGCGCGACGAACATTGAGCTTGGGCTCCCTATTGCTTTCTTAATGATGTTAGCACTTCTTTAATTAGGTTCGAAGCAAGATGCAATGCATTAGGTTCTATCTGAGGGCATGCTTCATGTTAAATTTGTCGTTCTATAAGTAGTCTTATGAATGTTCCTGTAGCTGCACTTGTAGCACTTGTTCCTGTAGCTTGAAGGCCTTGCTACAGTGCGGATGGATCGAGGTTTCTCGTCCGCAATGATTCACAGGTTCACGCATCCGCCCATAATCTTCTAAGAAAAATCAGTACAAGGGTTTGAGAGCATAACTTGACTTAATGCACCTAAAATCTTGGATCTTATAATTCACAATCACTAATTGCGTTTGCCGACTAGAAATCTAGTGAAGGAAATCAGTAATTTTGGGCTATGTCGCAAGTTGGAAGAGCCGGTCATGGAATCCAGAGACGTATGGTCTGGAGACAGAGGCCCGCAAAACCAGTAGTACACATGGAAAAGTCCTAACGAGGAGACTGCAAATGAAATTGATATTATACTGTGTTCAAAATCCACCATTGTGCAGGATGTAGAGGTGATCGGAAAAGTGTGATACAGTGACCATGGGATGTTAAGGTCACGAATTAGTCACAATCTGAAGAAGGAATGAAATAGATTAGTAACACGTCCCTCAACGAGTTATCGCTAAGGAGAAGGGCGAAATCCAGGATTTGGCTACAGAATAGATATTAGCTTTTACTAAGGATAAGAACCTTAGCCTAGAAGCAATGAACAATAATTTCAGAGATATTAGTGACTGCGTGGTAGAAGTAGGGCGTTGCATAGTTAGGGAGCATACCCGTAAAATGACTAAGACGACAAAAGTTTTGAATAAGAAACGACTACTTATGAGAGCTCCTAACGAAAGAGACCAGATAGAACTGCCAGATATATCAAAGCTAATAAATAATTGTAAAGTAGCCGACATTGGAAGTATAACATAAAAAAAATTCAGAATATTGTAAAGAATGGGTGAACGCTTAAAGCGGTGAAGAAATTGGGCATAGGCGGAAATCACATGCATGCGCTAAGGTACAAGGCGGGAAATATCACGAATATGGACAAGATCCTAAAGTAGCCAAGGAGACATGTACCTGTACAGTAGCCAAACTAGTAAGAAAATATTGAGATTGGCAGTAGGAAAAACAGTCAGACTTTCCGCCAGTGACGAATGAAGCGGCTAAAAAGCTTTCGAAATTATGTAAAGCGGCAAAGCAGCAGAAGAGGATCAGGTGAATGCAGATTGTTTGAAGCACGCGCGGGTTATCACACTAGAAAACCTCACCACGCTGTAAACGCAGTGCCTGGTGTCATTGACTGTCCCGGAGTGATGGAAGAACGCAAATCTAATTACACTAATTCGTAAAAACATGAACGCGAAGGATTCGAAACAAGCAGACCGATCAGCTTACTATGTGTTATATATATGGTATTTACTAAGGTAAACGCTAAGGTATTCAGGAAAATCTCAGATTTAAATCGACCAAAAATAAAGCAGGTTTTCGAAAAGGTTACTCTAGTATCCCTTTTATCCATATTGTCAACGAGATAATAGAAAAATGCTCGCAATATTTCGAGCCCATATATATAGCATCCGTTTATTACAAAATTTATTACTTGGTACACACATCGGCAGTCATGCAGGCATTGAGAAATCAGTATGTAGACGAGCCTTATGTGAAAGTACTCGAAAATATCTATTGTGCTTGCACATAAACCATTGTTCTGAAAAAGAAAGTCCCAAAATCGCACTAGGAAAGGTGTTAGGGAAGGGGATGCGATCCCCTAAGCTCAATTGACAGCTTACTCCCAGTCGAAAAAAACTACAGAACTGTGTCAAAAATACGACAAAATATTCTGTAGTTCTGTCGTAAATGTCAGATTTTTCTGTAGTTCTCTAGTACTTTTCTGTAGTTCTGTAGTTTTCCTGTAGTATATTTCTGTTGTCTGTAGCTCTGTAGCACGTTTTTGTTGTAACTACAGAAACTTCTGATGTTACTACAGAATGTTCTGTTGTCATAACAGGTTTCCCGTCAAAAACCGCACAGAAATTCTGTCGTAACATCAGAAAATTTTCTGTAGTTTTTTCCGACTGGGCTTCAATTAAGTATTCAGAGACATGAAATGGGAGCAGTTAGAAATAAGTGTTGATGGACAATACCTGAGTAACTAACTCAGAGGATGAACTGCAAAGAATGATTGATGACCTAGACAGGAACAGCAGAAAGGTATTCTTACAATGCAATATGCAGATGACAAGGTAATGTTGAATATCCTCGGGAAGGAACAGCAATTTGCTATTGGTAGCGAAGCAGTGGAGGTGGTAGGAGAAAATGTCAACTTAGGACAGGTAGTATCCACGGATCTCAACCTAAAAGTAAAATATCAAGGAAAATATGGTTGGTGTGGAGCGCATTTAGAAAGTACTTGCCAAATGCGACTAGCAGTATATCCGTATCGCTCAAGAAGAAACCATACAATAGTTGCATCTTACCTGTAATCACTATCAGGCTGAAAAGTGGAGGCTAAAAAAGGGGTTCTACTTAAGTTGAGGACAACGCAGAGTGATATGGAAGGAAAAATTATAAGTGTAACGTGTATAGAGGGGAAGCGCGCAGATTGGCCCAAAGATGTAACTCGAGTAAATGACATTTTAGTGGAAATAAAACGAAATGGGCATGGGCAGGGGTTGTATTTGAGAGGACAACCGATGGTCGATTACGGTAACAATTTGCATTCCAAGGGAAGGAAAAAGGAAAACATACCGGGGTGCGGCAGAAAGTTAGGTGGGTGGATGAGGTCCGGCGACTCAGTTGCATTGTGCTGTCCACTCGTGACCGACTGAAGTGATGAGACGTTGTGCACTCCTATGCATGCCCGAGCTGCCCGCTTGCTTAGTCAAATTCTCACACAACCATCAACTGCGTCGTGGCGCGTGAGTTCTTAGAAAAGGTATCGCTTAACGTGTTTCGCTTATTCGCGTTCCCAGTGAAGTTTTCAACGCCTCTTAACAACGGCAGCCTTGTTCAGTTTGTGGTGAAGCCCGAAATGTTAGTAGGCGACGGATAATCACGATTTGAGATGATTGTGAATAAAAATAGAAATAGTAAATAAATCCTATTATTACTTATAGTACTTAGTGTCATTAGCAGACAAAAATATTAAAATAGCAAAAATAAATAAACCCACCTAGTTGGAAAAAACTACAGAAAATTTTCTGATGCAACGACAGAATTTCTATGTGTTTTTTGACGGGAAACCTGTTGTGACAACAGAAAATTCTGTCGTAACATCAAAAATTTCTGTACTTACTACAGAAAAGTGCTACAGAACTACACACAACAGAAATATACTACAGAAAAGTACTACAAAACTACAGAAAAATCTGATGGTTACGACAGAACTACAGGATATTTTATCGTATTTTTGACACAGTTCTGTAGTTTTTTTCGACTGGGAAAAAGGAAAATTTTAAATACACAAAAAATAAAAAACTACAAACAAAAAATTCGTGCAAACAGTGATGCCTTAGCAATCTCGCAATGCAGTTCCGTAGTGGCCTCTAATTGTTTGAGAGAAGATGTCAAGGAAACCTGCTAATACACTGGTATCGACGCATAAACGCCGCTACTTGGAGTCATTGGTGACAAATCTCGCACGGGGCACACGCAGTAATACATAATTCGGCGTTTTGTTCACGCCAAATTTATTTACAAGTTAAAAAATCAGATGAAAACTGAAGCTCATCATCCGCGGCGTTTGTCTGGGCATTCCATTTCTTTCATGTCTTCACACTCTCCACCTTGGCATTTGCCGACCTGGCAAATTCTTTTCTTCTTAATGTGGTGATGGTGGTACAAACTTTATTCATTGAAGGCCAAAAAATTAAAAAAAGTAAAATTATGTTGCCGCCGTTCCGTGGGTGGCCTTCCGGCTGCTGGTCGTGGCCTCCAGGTCACGCCTGGCGGCGACTTCCGCTGCCCAGGTCGTAAGCCGCTGTTGAATATGCGGCTCCGAGCTGGCCAAAGCAGCCTCCCACAGCTGCGGGCTGTTTATTTGCCAGGAGACGGGGGGAAAGTGCGCCGGACAAGAGTAAAGAATGTGAGCATAGTCTGCTCGGGGAGAGCTGCAAAGCGTGCATTGGGGCGAGAAGGCACCGGGGTGAATAAGGGCAAGGCGTGCAGGGGAGAGGAAAGTGTGGGCCTGTAAATGGCGCCACGTATTCTGTTCGATTTTAGATAGGGACTTGTGAGGGGGAGGGAGGGATAATCGGGAGTTGCGGTAGTGGAGGGTGATGTCATGGAAGGTGAGGAGGGAGTCACGCGTGTCCATCCCGGGGTGGAGGGGGCCAGCTCGGTCGGTCATTTCGCGAGCGATAGAATTTGCCGCCTCATTTCCAGGGTGCCCCGCGTGAGCCGGAACCCAAATTAGTTGGATAGATCGGGAAGGGGGGGAGGAGTGCTTAAGGATATTGAGCGCAGAGGAAGAGATTCTACCCTTTGCAAAGTTGCGGACTGCGGTCTTAGAGTCGCTAAATATGAAAAGGGCTGGTGTGCTGGCAATGGCGAGGGCGATGGCTGCTTCCTCTGCGGCAGTGGAAGTGAGAGCATGGATAGTGGCGACGGAGAGGGGGGCTCGTGTATTAGAGACAGTGGCCAGGGCATAGGCGGGATGCGAGAGGTAGGGTGCCGCATCAACATACACGGCGTCAGACCGTGTACCGTACTGGCACCAGAGGGTGGAGGCGCGGGCAGATCGGCGAGCGGCATGATGCTCAGGGTGCATGTTCTTGGGAAGGGGCTTGACAGTGAGCATGGAGAAGAGGGAGCTGGGCAAGGGATGGGTGACAGAGATAGGGGAGACAGGGGTCAAGCGAAGGGAAGTAAGAAGGGCTCTACCAGGGGTGGTGCGAGATAAACGATCGAGTTGTGCCACGCGATGGGCATCCACAAGTTCTGAAAGAGTATTGTGGACGCCCATCGCTAGTAGACGAGAAGTGGGGGTGGAAGTGGGAAGCCCGAGAGCCGACTTATAAGTTTGGCGGATGAGACAGTTGACCTTGTCTTCCTCGGTACGAGACAGAAAGAGGTAGGGGAGGGAGTATACAAGGCGGCTTAGCACAAAGGCCTGAACAAGACGACGGAGGTCGTGCTCGCGCATGCCGTAGTGTCGGTTAGCGACCCGTCGGATCAGCCGTACCGTCTGCTGGACGGTGGTAGTAAGGCGGGAAAGGACAGTAGTGTGTTTGCCATTGGATTGGAGAAAGAGACCGAGAATACGGATGCAAGAGACAGAAGGGATGGGATGTCCGTCGATAGTGACGTTAAGGTTAGGAGATGAGGTTGGAGCTATGCCTCGAGCCAGGAGGAGCAGGACCTCCGACTTGGACGGGGAACAAGCTAGCCCGACCGTGCGAGCATAATCGGCGACCGTTTTAGCGCCTGCCTGGAGAGCTGCTTCCATCTCACCAAGATTGCCGGTAGTCACCCAGAGGGTGATATCATCAGCGTAGAAAGCATGGGAGAGGTTAGGAATGCTAGCTAGAGCACGTGCCATCGGAAAAAGGGTGATGTTGAAGAGAAGGGGAGAGAGAACAGAACCCTGGGGGGTACCTCGATTTCCAAGAGGGAAAGTAGGAGAGGAGAGGGTGCCGAATGAGATCTCAGCCGTGCGATGGGCAAGAAAAGCCTTGATGTAACTATGGATTCGGGAGCCCACGTTAAGGGTAGAAAGGGCGTCTAGGATGGCGGTATGGAAGACATTATCAAATGCTTTTGTCAAGTCCAGTGCCATGATCGCGCGAGTGCGCTTGGCGTGAAGAGGGTGAAGGACCTCTTCAGAGAGCTGGAGCATGACATCCTGTGTAGAGAGGGATGGGCGAAAGCCGAACATCGAATCGGGGAAGAGATGGTTGTCCTCGAGGAAGCTCTGTAAGCGGTCTAGAACGACGTGCTCAAAGAGCTTACCGAGACAAGAGGTGAGGGAAATAGGACGGAGATTTTGAATGTCTATGGGTTTGCCGGGCTTGGGGATGAAGGTCACCTTAGCGTGGGTCCACTCAGAAGGCAGGGTGCCTTCGTGCCAATGTTTGTTAAAGAGGTCCGTAATGGCCTCTAGGGATGATGTGTCCAGGTTACGGAGGGCCTTATTAGAAATTTGGTCTGCTCCTGGTGCGGAAGTGGTGCGGAGCTTATGTAGCGCCGCACAAACCTCCCCCAAAGTGATATCTGCGTCAAGCGCAGAATTAATGGTGCCGAAGTAAGAAGGGAGGGGGGACGGAGGGGAAGTGCAAAGATAGCGATCTCGGAGTGCAAGAAGGAAATCGGAATCGGATAGCGGTGAGGATTGCAGGAGGCGCGTCACATCCCTGCGTTGCGTGGCCTTGACATGCGACGGGTCAAGGAGGGCACGTAGGAGCGCCCACGTATCCCTCAGCCCGAGATTACCGGCCATGCGGTCGCATGTCTGGCCCCACTGCTGCCTGGTGAGGTATGAGCAGTGCTCCTCAATTTCCATACCCAGGCGGGCAAGGCGGAGGCGTAGTGAGCGATTGTGTTTTTGTGAAAGCCAGCGGCGGTGCAGGGAATGATGCGCCTCCCATAGGTGAAGGAGGCGGCTGTCAGCCGTGGAGGAGTGAGGAGGGGTAGGGACGGTAGAGGTGGCGGATGAAACATCTTTGAGCAAGGTGGCAGTCCATTGAGAAAGGTCTGAGATGGAGGTGGGGGCATGTTGCCGCGAGTGGCGGAACCGATCCCAATCGACTACCTGGCTCAGACGCTGGCGGGAGGATAGGCTAGGAAGAGAGAAAGAGATGGACAGGATATAGTGGTCGCTGCCGAGAAAGACCCAGGTGTTCGTCCACGCTGCATCCACGACGTTTTTGCAGATGGAAAGGTCCGGATTAGTGTTGCGTTGGACGCTGGAGCCGATGCGGGTTGGGTCAGAAAAATCATTAAGGACGGATAACTGTTCGTTCTGGATGAATGTCCACAGCGCGAGACCTTTCCTACTGTTCCCGGGATAACCCCAGCTGACGTGATGTGCATTGAAATCCCCAAGAATGAGGAGCGCGTTGCGATGTGCGCGAGAAAGGGCTTTGCGTAGAAGGAGGAGGAGAGGAGCTGAAGGTGTGCGAGGAGGGCTGTAGACATTAAGAACAAAGAGACTGGCATCCTGTCGCCGCCGGGGGAGGAGTTCTAGGAAAAGGTGCGTGCACTCTGGAACGTCGAGAGGATGCTCTATCGCCGTGTAGTTGCGGTGAACCAGAGTGGCAATGTTCGGGGGGGATGAGGAAGAAGGATGGAAAGCAGTGAAGTCGCGCAGCTTAACTGGGGAGAAAGTTTCTTGGAGAGCGATTAAAGCGGGGAGCTCGGAGGGAGGGATGTTCTGGAGGTGGAGCTGCAGCGCGTTCCGCTTTCCGCGGAAACCACGGCAGTTCCACTGCCAGAAATTAAGGCGTGAGGGGTGTCTGGCCATCACGAGGCCTGGGTGCCCCTGCTGGTGCAGGGGGATTGGGAGATGAGGAGGAGGGGAGGAGGGATGACACCATTAGGGTCGTCTGGGCAAGTTCGGCTTCGTGGGCACTCTGGCGGGCCTCAATTCTGGCTACGCGTTCGTTAATTTGTTCCATCCATTTCTGCGTGTCGGTACGCAGCGTAGAAATTGCGGCCATGAGGCGTTGTTCATGGGCTTCAAGAAACGAGGCTGTGTGGTGGATGACGGCCTCCACCTCCGGGATGGATGTGGGCTGGTTGGTGGATCGCCTCTTTTGTGGAGGGGTGCGGGAAGGGGAGGTGGCGCGGGAGGAAGCATTGGAGGAGATGGACATGGGGGCGGGTAGGGGCGGCTGGGGCTTTTGAGTGACAGGTGGTGGGGGGCATTGTGAAGAAGGGCTGGGGAGTTGGGGGTGCCCCAACAACGCCTGCAGCTGTTGTTTTAGCAGGGTAATCTCCCTGTTTTGGGCAGCGACTTGAGCTTTGAGCTCTTCTTTTTCGGGGTCGGGGGTGGGAGGCTGCAAAGGCCGGCTCACCTGGGAAGAAGTCGATGAGGTGTCTTGACTCGGCAGTGGCGGAAAAGAGACGGAGCGGCGGCGGGGGCTGCGTCCTTGGCGGGTCCCGGAGTTGGACCGCTGGCTGGGTCTAGATGGGCGGGAGTCTTCGGTGGACGGTTTTGATTGCGGTGGGGTGGATGACGTTGACTTAAGGCTGGAGTTGGTTGGAGAGGGACCGGTCCGCGCGTAGCGAAGTCCACACGGGCGGGATCCCGTGACATGTGTGCCTTGGCACAAGATGCATTTAGGTGTGCAGTCGGGGGGCTCCCGAATCTCGTGCACGGCTCCGCAGCGAGTGCAGCGTCCGGATCTGGGCTGGGTGCATACGTCGGAGCGATGGCCGTAGCTCCAACAATTGGTGCAGGCTTCGGCCTTGCGGCGGAAAGGGTGGCAGATAAAAAGGCCGCAGTTGAATATCACGGTGCGGGGTAGTTCTTTTGTGCCGACGAAGGTGATCAGGATGGACCGCGTACGCCCCATCTGTCTTGCATCGGCAATGGCGTAGGTATTGCTGGGGTTCATAGCTTGAAGGTCTGCTATGATCTCCTCTTGGCTCTGTTGGTCCACGGCGTTGTAGATTACACCGCGGAGAGCGTTGTCAGGAGCGGCAACGTAAGCGCGCAGGGGGTACGAATTGGTTGCGAGACGCAGCTCAGAGGTTTGGACATATAACCGGGTGCGTTGGTCTGAGGGTGAACTAACAGTGAATGAGTTGTTGTATGGGTTGATACGTACGCGATCCTTGGCACGGGCGGTGGCATAGTCAACTTTGGCGATGGCACAAAGTGAGGTCAGGAGGGCCCCATTGGTAGTGGTGCGGAGGTCGAGGCCACCGCCGGGGCGGAACACGATCTTGTAGTCTTCTTGTGGAAGTCGAGGTAGAGGGACATGGTGACGTAATCTGGGAGTCTTCAGTGATGGCGGGGACGCTATTGCGGACTTGAGGGGGTCGCTTTGAGGAGTAGCGTCTCCTCTAGGGTAGGCCGAACGCTGGGCCTTAACAATTCGGGTCCAGCGGGGGTCGTCGTCAAATTCTTCTGGAGTGATGGGCGTACCGTCGACTTGGTTCTCCATGTCGACGTCTTTGAGGCTACAGCAGCTGCGGCGATGGCTCAGCGGCCACAGGGATGGCGTGAGACGCAGCTCTGCGCTGCGGACAATGCGGTGCCACGCCGAGCGTTAGGCTTAGCTCGGCTGCTTCGTGGCGGGTCAAAGATGAGGTCCTAGTCAACCGGCGGTCGGTCGGATGAGGGCAAATAAGGTGTCAGGTGAATCCTTACACCTTCACGGGCTTGCTCACAAAAATGGGTGAGTATCCGAGGCGAAATATGAAATCCACGCACTGAAGAATACGGATCCCATGCGAGGTACGTTCGCACGCGTTCCCTGGTGAGAGTGCCCTCTAATGTGGTGAGTATAGTACTGAAAAGCAACAGATGCCAGCAATATAAATTGGTCACAATTTATGTCACCATGGCTAACTGCTTCACATTAATTAAACGCTCTAAAACCTGCGCGCTCAAGTAGCGCGCGGTACGCGCCTAAATCAAAATTATAAATTAAAGAGCCCGATCATTGATTGAATTGCTTAAAGATTTATTAACGCGACATCTATGGCGACGACAAGAAAGGCAGCAGAAAGTTGGGGAGTGCTCAAGAACAAGCTACAAAGAGATATTGACGCAAGTCACATCATCTCTGTGATACCGTAAGGACTATCGTAATCCATCCGCCGCGGATGTTGCAAAACATGTTTATTACTTCTGCTCTTTATTTATGTGTGAAAACTGCTAAGCACGCTCATTGGCAGGCATTATTCCCGGATTAGGCTGTCCTTACCCTGCAAATAAATGTTTTTGTACACATTAATATATACGTACACAACCAACAGTTCTAATAATAAACATTTATACTATTCCTTCATCTGTGTCTAATATTCCTGAGCCGGGCTATAACGGCTTCGCTACGATCATTTCGATGTCAGTAAAGAAGTGTAATCTTGTCTACTTTGCACTTTTCTCAGTTTTCTTCTGGAATATATTTTCCTGCCTTATACTGTTACCTAATAATAAGTGATCTAGGTCGTAGAGCCGAAATAAAATTGTCGATTTATGCAACATAATATTTGACTAGTCCTTGGTCCTTGTTACACCTTGAGGCGTTTCCCTACACTTTCGAACTTTTACGGGTAGGGAGACTGCCGATAGAGACCTACGAATTCTATTGGGAGTGATTGTTTCCTAAATCGCAAAACTAAACTGACTTTACACTAAATATGCTACTATATTAACTGAAACCGCTAGATATTTGAATGTTGCAGATACACAAAATAATGGCGAAATTGTTCATTGAAAGTAAGGTTAAACGTGTGGATTGCCGCAAGCAATATAGCTCTAAGTTCCTTTCCGATCGATATTACAGGGGATGCGCCTGAAGGAACGTGATGATGGAGTAGTGTTGCTAAACCACTGTTTTTCATTCAAGGCTCGAGAACGTTTAGTGGTGTCAGCTGGAAGATGATCAAGCTTTTCCAAAGCTTCGCTACTAATGTCTACTGTGTGTGTGTTTAGGTATCATTAGCGCACATCCTTGCAAGCCTGTGGCACTGCTCTTAATCTGATAGCAACATGTTGCTATTCAGCTGAGAAGTTAGAAAAACTGCAGCAGAGAGACCTGCTACAATTGGTGCATTCATGACATTGATTTATAACACCTCGCTTTAGTACATGTAAACGTTGAGACAAAGAATACTGCAGTCTGAAAGAGATGTTCTCTGATGGTGCCAATTTGCAGTTCTTCCATAATGGGGGCTAGAATCCGCAAAGGCACATTGGAAGCAATGTATAGTCACCAGTATCATTATTCGTAGCAATAGCGCAATAGACTCCTACTAATCTGAAGCGTCGGGCTCAAGAGGCTACGAAAAGCCTTTTTGAGGAAGCATTTCAGTGTTGCAAAAGGCACGCGGTATACGCCCGCTGCTGTTACATCGATGTTGCTTTTTTCCAGCCATGATTTCTCTCTTTCCTTTCCTGCGGGCCTCTCTCACACTACAAGATCCCCTGACTTGTGTTGCTAGTAAAATAACCCTCCCTCCCTAGCGATCTACTCAATAACTTTTACTCTCCGCTGCAGCATCTCTTCCAGCAGGCCATCACAACATTCTGGTATCCCGAAACGTATTACAATCCGCCTAAAATATTTGTTTAAACCAGATATATTTTCTAGCCTCAGGCGTAACTTATGTAAAACAATATTAAGCAGGAACGGCGACAGCGACGAACCGTGCGATGTCCTCCTTCCCCCCAGAGGAAAGGAATCTGACCTTATTTCCTTCACCGAAATTTCGGCAATTCTAATTTTAAGGAGAGATACAAAATCACAGAAAGGCTTGCCTTCCTTCCCCTCTTTAGGTTTTTATTCGAAAGAGTGCCTAAGCTGGCCTCATGGGCCGAATCATCCAAAGTGTGATTCAGGTCGAGTCTCCGCATCGTACCATGGGTCTCTACGCCTGTCTTAAGCGGCCTTATAACGCCTTGCGTTGACGAGTTGGCTCTAAGGTCAACCATTGGAACAAACCATGAAAACTTTCTAAATCGCTGAGTAATGTGAACTCTGTCCCAATAAAATGCCATGTATTGGCACTGATGTCTTCATTTGGGCAATTACTGGCCGCTATCTGAGTGCACTCTACGTCTGTGCGAGGCCTGTTTTTCCAAGATTAGCCAAAAAAGAAAGGTTGGAGAGCTGTTTTTTTAACTTGCTGCCAATTATTCGTAACGTGTTCTAATAGGGAATGCCTTCTACAATTATGTCCAGATGGCTTTACAGTAAATACATGTATTAGTGGCAAGTAAGTCTGTATCGAACAGCAAAAATAATTTTAAAAAGCTTTGCTCTATCGCTACAGAGTGTGTGTGTGGGGGGGGGGGGGGGGAGGTTTGCTTTCTTTATACCCTTGTTTCTATTTAGATTGAGAATTGAACCTGCTCTATATTAATTAAGCTATGAGATCATAGTGTGCGATTATGTTCGGGCTGTAGATTTCAAAACCACAATAGGACCGCATCTGCAAAAGCACGGGTGTTGCTCTCAATTCATGCATTGCTGACCATGCGAGACAGCCATAGGCTGGGCAGAAAATGTGGAGGAAAGCGAACATGACTTTCTTTGTCAATAGGAAAAAACAAGCTTCGAAAGAATGTCGTTATGGCACTCTTACGGAGCATGGAGAGTCGTCAGGGTACGGGGTGTCCCTTCCATCTCTACACCGGGGAACATCAGGCTTCTGCAGAATATAAAAATGAAAGTACTTTAAGCTCTGTATTCAATGATACGATACCTTCACATTTTGCAATCTTCAGAACTGCCGTAAAAGATAAGCCACCACTGAAAGTAGTATGAAAATATTGTTATAAAATTGTTCTGGGCCAACCCAGCTGAGGCAGGTTAGACGGAGCGTAAAGTGAATATTGTGTCGCTGCCGAAGCGGAAAGGGTGACGACGGAATTCACTACGTATGCTCCCGGTTGCAAAAGAATCCTCGCTTCAACCGGCGCTGCCCTTTGGGTTCCCAGAAGGATGGGGCCAGAAGTGGCCACCTTTCTCCGCTGTCTGTCCCGCGTTGTCAGGCGGTCAGCGCTGCCCTTTTATTTAGCAATAGCGAATCACACTGCCCACCACTTTACACAACTAGTTAGAGCGAGCGTTTGGAGAAGCGGCGAAGGCCAATACGCTTCGCACAGGTGTGACAGCGGCCAGTCAAAGCTCGTGTCATCACACCTGACGAGAAGGGTCGGCTTATCCAATGGTCGGCGCCGGGGAGGCGCGACTGTGAAGCGTGCAGATGTGACGTCGGCTCGCCTCCTGTTCGCGACCAATTTCATACCTGGTTTGATCTTTGGTTCTGCATTTGAAAGTGAAGCTTTGCTCCGGAAGCACAATCTATAGATCGTTCAACATTTTTCTCCGGATTCATTATCCGTCGTAGATCCAACTATGTTTCATGAACAATGTTTCTAATCTAGTGACCGTAAATTCAATTTTTTTATTGAATAAAGAAACAGTATGCTTGCAGTTATGCCATAAATTCCAAGAAAGGATTTTACTGTGCAACTGAGCGAACAGCGCTTCGCAAGCAAAGTGCATCGTGCCACACTGAGCAGAGTCTCTGTCGGGTCTGCAAACATGACTTACAAAAAACGAGTGCGGAGCTTACCTTCCGACGATGAATGGCTTTCTCTCGAGTGGTAGTTTTTTCGTAATTGCCTAAATATAAAGACTCACCAATTAATAATCAAACGATCGCTTCTGAAGATAACGCGCTACAGCAAGGAATAACTAGGATGCGGGCTATATTTTACGACCGGCATTTTTTGCATAGAAAATAATATTAGATCTTTCAAAAGCGTATTCATTTTTGAGAGTGAGAGCTCTGCTCTTTCGGTCCAAATTCACAAAACGGCTCGATCTATAATCCTCATCTTCACCCTCGGCCAAGGTCAAAGTTGGAAGTCCCTGGCCTAGCTACTAGTTTATTTTGCGCAGTGTGCTAAGGCCCACTAGTGTATGACCACATGACTACACGTCCGTTTAGGTACACCTGTAAAACTTTATTTTAACAAATACGTATAGTAATTAACTACAGTCAACTAGTTTATTGTATGTGATGAGGTGGCGCAGTAGTTGGGGCGCTCGACAACTCTGCCCAGGGATGCGGGATCGAATCTCGACACCGGTGGCCGCTTTTCGATGGAGGTGAAAAGCTAGGCACCAACGTGCTGTGCGATATCAGTGCACGTTAAATGCTACCAGGTGATCGAAATTTTCTGTGTCCATCACTAAGGCGGCTCGCATAGCCTCAGTCGCTTTAGGACGTTAAACTACACAAGCCACAAACCAAACAAACTAGTTGATTGTGGATCGTGAAAAAAAATTGCACTTTGTGGTGCGTCCTCAAGTCATGTACCATCAATAAGCACAGTGAACTGGGATAGCTAGAACGGGTTCATTCTAAGAACAACCATCGCAAAAAAATCAGAATTGAAAATAACAACGATGTGTTTGTCCGTTATGCTAAGTTTTCTTTGCTTTTAAGCCAATTTTTCTTAACATATATCATCGGATAGCTTATGCGGAGTATAACAGCAATCGATGTAATCATTCGCCATAAGTTCTGATTAAAGCAGAAATCCACGATAAAATTATTCTTAACTTGTTCGAGAGCTTGTTTTCAGCATTTTTCACTGTAATAACGCAGGTCTTAAATAGTATCAGTTAATTATTCGTAAATAAAAATTGAGCTTTACTCTTCAGCCTAGTCATATATGTTGGGTATTTCATGTCGGGTATAATTGGACTTTACTATCTTTAGGTAATCGGTAATTGCCAGTAATCAATTATTGTGATTAAAAAGGCACTCTACATTACAGCGTCAAGTGATGTATTCTCATATAGCTAACGTCTAATTGCGGGTATAAAATGATACATATTTACTGTTACTTAGTTGGTTGTGGTATTAACTGATATCCGTGTTTAAATACCCTAAAACGAGAACGATTGCACTTCACTGACAATCATCATCAGCCGTACTGATCCACTGGAGGCCGAATGCCTCCTATATTTTTTCCAATAAGCACGCACCGGTCCTATCTGTATCCTCTTCACCCCTGCGAACTTATTAACCTCATTCGTCCAACTCGCATTCTGCCACCCCCTTCTATGTTTACTTTTCCTTAGTAACCAATTTGTTAATCTTTACAACCATTGATTATCCTCTTTTCGCAACACATGCCCAACGCGTGCCCATGCAATACACTAATTTCAGGTTTTAAATAACAATCGATAATAATTCCTGTGAATAAAAATTGAACTTTAGGCTAGAAAGTCGTCCTATAGAAAAAAATATATACAAACCACTGTAACCATGGCTCGATCTCGGGATGTACTCAGGGTCACACCCATGTGTCAGCCTGAAAAGCCATGTATTTGCGATGTTGCCTGAAGACTAGACCACGACAGCCATTGGTCGAGCGCAGTGTACCTAATATATTAAGGCTTTTTGAAGCAATTGATCCTTTTTTCAGCAATATCTTCTGCAAGGTACTATTCTTCAATAGGTCATAGCCCTAAAGGGAAGCACGAAACTCCCAGCGCGACACAATCAAGGTGGTACTCGCCCACTTCCGTGTAGATTAACGCCTTCTCTTATGTCCACATTTACCACTAACTATCCTGTAGTCTGTAGATTCTGCCTCTTCGGCACATCGAATGAGATGCTCCCATTGCCCTTTCCCGGCTCTTCAGTACAGTTTAGTTCAGGTTAGTCACTCATTCGTGTCCTACTCTTCGCGACCTCGTCACATCATAAACATATCATGCCATGCTGTCGCTAACTGCTTTCGAATATTGCAGATTCACCTGCAATGCCTCGAGTATACTATCTAACCATCGAGTTAGCTGCCTACCCTTTCTCTTCTGTCCTTCAGTCGTTCCAGCATCAATATTTTGTGCACTGACTCCTGTTTTCGCATGAGATGACCAATGTAGCTGGGCTTTAAATTTTGATCCAGCAATCAGCAGTTAGCCACTATCGCCGAGCTTTTACTCCACCACTCTTCATTTATTCCCTGTTCATTTTTTTTTCCATTTGGGGACCAATCCTACTGATGTTTTGTATCTCCTGGCCACTCAGCAGTAGGGGTTCTATTCTCTGCTTACTTTATTTGTCACAAACATTAGTCGAATGCCTTGGCACTAAGGAGGTAGAAAGAGCGGTCACAGTCAGTGCCTGAACATACTCGTAGTGAAATGCATGGCTCAATCAATATTGGTTTTAAAATTTCCTGCCAATATCTAGAGATTCCTTGAAAGAGCAATCTGACCGTATAATAAGCCAAAGCTAGCGAATATTTTGAATTGGTTTGAAATTCAATATATTTTTTGAAACTTTCTACATAATAACCATATTTAGCTAATATGTTTCTATCTAAAATCCTTTATTTTACAGGATGCTTTTAATATGTGAGCATCATGCCACGATAACGTTCTTGGGTCTAGGGCCTAATATATAGAGAGCCAACGGAAACTTTTGGCCATTTGGTAGGTTATGGAAGTCCAATTTTAAGGTGAGGCCTAGCATAACGTTCTTATCTGTATAGTTTTCCTTTGTAAGCTTTAATGATCGAGCAGGCTGCGTCGCATCCGGAGGCAAACATTTCTGGCAAGCGTACAAGACACGGCATATATATAGTCACCTAGGAAAGGCGTCGAACATCACTTGATAACACTGGGTGATCTTATCGGCACTTGGCAGCAACACGGAACATCGGCCCCGGCATGTTATCACGTTATCAGATAAGCTATATAGTTTTTCTTTATAGCCGTATGGCTGCGATTACCCCCTTATTAGAAATCTACTCCACCTTGGGGGTTTCCCCTAAATATTTTATTTGGTTCCTGAAGGTTACATGCCCCATACACCCTGCCTAGATGAAGAACAAAATATTGGATTCTTCTCGTGCAGCGACACATACAAGTTTTCACATTTTCTACCTATCTGAATAACATGTATAAGTGATATTACCTTAATTTCTAAGTACACCTCTCTACAGTGATACAACAATAATTGTTTAATAGGAATGGAAAGGCGCGTATCTGCTACACTTGCTCTGTGGACACCTGACCTGTGCCGTAAGGGGAGGGAGGAAGGTGGTAGTGAAAGTATAAATAGAGAAAGGGGAGCTATAGTGGAGGGCTAAGCAGTAATTTCGACCACCTGCCGATCTTTAGACATGGGGGCGGTGAAGGGTGACAGTTCCTGGTCCTACGATTCTAGGATGGTAGGTCAACGCCGCTTGCGGCTGGGGCTACCCAGCCACCGAATTGTGCCTGCTGTAGGCCGTCACTGCACTCGCCACCCCAAGCAGCATGCCGTCAATGGACCGCCAATGTTCCAATATTGGGATATATTGGTCCCAATATTGGTCAATATTGGCGTCTGATTGGGGCGCACAAAGAGCCAAGATATATGCCAACCAATTTGATCGGCTCTCCTATCAAAACCAGTATTGGCATACTACCTTGTTTACTGGCATTCAACGGCACTCAATGGCTACTCAATAGCTACTCAATATCTTCCACCCAAGCTCACTCACTGGTTGTTATATCACGGCCATCCCGCCAAGCTCACTGGCCATCCAATATCTTGTATCCATGCTTATTCACTGGATATTCACAACTGGCATCCAGCTAGATTTATCGGCTACCCAATATTTTCCATCCAATCTTGCCCAGTGGTTTTGCATTATTGGCATCCAGCCAGAGCAATTGGCAATCCGGCTAGTTGCTTTTTTGTGCTATGACTAATAGGCACCTGCAAAGCCATCCCCTACTTATGCAGTGCAGATATTTTTCATGCAGCTTTTTATTTAAATAAAGCATGCTGAGGATATCCATGCACAGAAAATAATACAGCTGAAAGGTTCACTGCATGGTGATTTATTAGGTGTGTACGTGTTACAGGGCATGGAAACATTTAGGCAGAACTCTTAGACTTCAGTGCTCCTCCTGTCTTTGCGTCCCTTGGCAAGGTGTTCTCAGGCCCCAGGTTGGAGGAAGGCGCTGCGTTCATCGCAGCTTCTTTTGTGGTCGGTTGTAGGGGCAGCAGCTCCATGCAGCCTTTAAAGATATGGGCTTGAGCAGCGTGCATAACAATGTATTTCCTTTCGCAGATGGCACCTGGAAATAAAAGCAACATTCATAAATCCATTAAGACAGAAAACTTTTGGAAAGTGGAAGTGCAGCTAGACCATGGAGTAAAAATGCAGAATAAAGCACTACCTGTTGTCCCTCAGGCAACTTTCTTGTCTGATTTACTCAGGTTGAAATAAGCTGCATGCTCAGTGAGGCCGGCCATATTAACTTGGTTACATTGGTTGCGATATCTGGCAGTGCACGGCTTCCCATGTGGATGTATTGTTGACGCTGGAAACATAAAACAAAATGATATTTGCCGTTATCTATTCGGTAAACGGTAGTCAGTGCTTGCCCTTTATACTTTTAGTGCCTTTGTGATCGAACACCTGTAGAAGAAAGACGTCGTCATAACTGGAAGCTTCAAATCAATAGCTTTCCTTTGAATAGATTGCCGCAAGAACTAAAAAGAAACTACAAAGGAAAAAACAGACACAAAAAATGGCAGTCGCAATCCGACCGCGGCTGCTAAATTTAGTGTGCACCGCATCATTACTGCAAACAGAACGTTTTAAAAGTTGTCAAAGCTGCAGCCAAAACAACGTACGACACAGATGCTTTGGGGTTTGTATCATACACTCGAACTGAAAAAATAAAGGAATCCGTAACTTAGCATCACGTTTGTTGTGGGAACAAGTTTGTACGTGTAGTAAAGTATAAGAACTATGGTAGCAACTGTAAATAACCTATTTTAAGCGGCTATTTTATGACACTTCTACTACTCGGAATTAGCGCAAGAGAAAGATCAAACACGTGAATAAGCTACGCGTCGTTTAGACCATTCCAATAGCGCATTCATAACGGCAAATTACAATATTAAATATTCGCTCGCAACTAAAAATCATGTCCCAGAAAGCTAGACTTAACTCTGAGTTTGCTGGCCACTTCAGACACACAACACACGCGCGATGAAGTTTTAACCTGAAAATCACACAAAACACGCGTCATGTTTTACAGGACCACGTTTTTCTTTTGCAATACAAATTGGCCACCTCTGCGCCGTAAATTTTGTCATTATGACCAGAGTTTATGCATACAAAATAGTGCGCTGAAAATACAGTTCAGAACTGACTGGCGTGGTGCGGTCGAAATAAATGACTTTCCGTTCTCGCAAGCATATCGGTTATTGACATGATGATCAAAGCTGACAACATACTGCACCAAATAATGCAAAAAAAAAAAAAGTATGTTACCTTACGGCTAGCGCAGATTTGCAGACCTCAGTTGCAACAATCCAAAATGAATGCTGCCACGCAAAGTACATCCCAGGGATCTGATGCTTTATACACCTGGTAAGAAAAAGTAGCGATCTTACCAGGAGACAAAGCAAGAAATAATCTCAGAGAGCTCAGTTATGAACAAACAACTTAAAATGCTGGTGGTACTCACAAATATCCTCTTTCAGGCATGGCCATTAAAACGAATCGGAACTTTCACAAGGCTTGATCTTTCGGTTCTGCTGTCCAAAGCTGCGGGAGCTCGAGCAGCTCGAGCGGGTGGGGATTGTGTGGCCGACCAGACGCCTCTGAATCAGCGGCTTGTGTCGAGTTTTCAGGCACGGTTGGAAGGGGGCAGAAGTATGGTTGTGTTTTCTCTCCCTCTTTTTTTTTTTTTTTTTTTTTTGCTTGAGATCTGTCGAAATAGTAGGCATAAAGCTCGAAAGGGAGTGAGAGAAATGAAAGAGGTCCCGCAGGACCACGTGAGCCCAGAAGGCTGCCGGCCAGGAAAGTTGGCGGGAAGGAAGGGAAGAGTGAGGAGGAGTTGAGTCGGGGGCATTGTGAGCAACGCCTGCCTAGCCGGGAGGAAAGAGAGGGCAGTGAAGGTCGCTGGCCTTCCGCGATGACTGCTTTACGGGGAGAAAAGGCTACAAGACGGGAAGTTGAAAGCGGTTTGGAGAATTGCTTTAGTCAAGGCCCTCGGGCGGAGAAGCGACAAAAGGACGAGAGAATGGAAACCATATGTTCTTTGCGCCAAGCTTGAGAGGAGGAATGCGCAGAGTTTTGCCTCTGGCTTCGCTAAAACAACGAGGAGTGCGTTCGGAGCTCTTTGGTCGCCTCGACTGTTGGCTCGGTAACATTTTCAGTGGAATGATAATTTCGCTATATTTTTTTTTTGTTAATGCAAAATGCGTTTTACCTCATAGTTTCAAATAATAATCACATACGTAAAACAATCTTCAGTTTTCATGGAATCGTCCTCGGTTCGAACAAATGGACATATTTTTTTTACTAAAGATTGCACACAGGTCGCCGTTCATGACGGAGTGCTCTTGAAACGTCATCACGCGCAACTGAGCGATGCAACAGCCCGTATACTTGCTGTATTCCTATTAAGGAAAAGAAAAGCGAAAACGACAATAGCTACGAGTACTTCAAGGTTAAAAATTCCCATGTTATTCATTTTTATTTTTTTTTCAAATCAGATGGACATTTAGAGCAAGAAAAAATCCGCGTAGAACTAAGCGTGGGCATATCAAGAAATACAAAATACTCGACGAGCTAAGATTTGAAGAACTAAATTTGCAGTAAAGAAAAAAATAGAAAGAAAGCAAGGGTCAGCATTGAAACTATATCTACGAACTTGGGACAAGGTTGTCCTCAGAAAGAAGCGCGGTATAATCATCTTTTGCCCGCGGAAGCAGCGCTTGTGAAAGCGGCAGAATATTTCACAAAGGAACCCTAATTCTCAATCATGTGTTAAATTCTTCGAGAGTGGTGTTCTCTAAAAATGCCTCAAAACTGCTAAAGTAACGCACTCGCATTACTTTTAATATATATGAATTGCAATTAGCTGCCTGGTTGACATGATGGGATAGAATTATTTAGTTCTCTGAAGGGAAACGCCTTCGCTGCGGGGATTATATGGTTGGATAATAAGGCAATGAATGTTTGAAGAATAGTTTCTGAACAATGCTTAGGAGAGCGCTGTCAAACGCTGGTGAAATGCATCATTATGAGTCATATATTACAGCTTTCGAACAAAAATAACTTCCGTAAAGAACATCGTTATTATGCAATTTCAATTTTGTTACCATATATGCTGGCGACACATGTGCGCGCATTCATTACACTGTAATTGTTTTAAATGTTCATTTTTTTTCGTTTGCCTTGCCCCATGCAGTGCTGTTGATTTTTTTTTATTATCTTTTACATGTACACTACTTCTTGGCAGTGTGCGATTTACGTCGCATTAGAATACGAACCATTCCAGGTCAGTTCAGATTTGTTTTCTGGTCAAGTGAATTAGCTAGACATAACGTAGAATATATGTTGCTTGTATTTTTTCTTTGAGCTGAAATATTTTATGCGCTGCTGCACCGATGGCCAAAGTCGTTCAGTCTTTGTCTGTTGCTGAAGCCCACAGCAGAGCGCAAAAGAGTACAGTACAAATTTGTGTTTAGTAGATATTAGAACTCGAAGGCCCTGAAAGCAGCCCAACATATCTGTCTATAAGAACAGCTAGTACTGAGGCGTGGTATAGTCGGTGCTTATGCTGAATGCCGGAAACAGCTAGGGTAATGGCGAGTCATGCAGTGCGTGTTTGATTGGCTAGCGCGATCGATCTCTCCCACCTCTGCTTAGCTTGAACATGTTGGGTTTCTTTCCATCACGTAAAAAAAAGGCGAAAATAATGATGCTACGCGTGCGTGTTTCCATCATGGACAAACGTTTACAGTATGTGGATTCACCGGATATATTCGATCGTTTCTTCGTTTACTATCCAAACGTAACCCCTGGTGTTTTTTCAAGCGACACACACGTTCTGTTGCATTCTTTGCATTTGAGTACCTTGCGTTTCTTGACTGCGCAGGATTTTTTTCGCGGACACGCATCTATTAAACATTTGCTTGTCAGATCAGATGTGTGCTCGAGCGTGCGCGTATGCTCGTACTCGTATGCGTATAAATAGGCCCATGGAACGAAATCCCGTGCACGAGAGTTGTGCGCGAGATGTGTTCGAGATCTGTGCATGGATATATCTGTGCATCGGATCTGTGCATTGATGTGTCAATCACTTTCAATCATCCTGATTTGACGAGATCAGAAAAACAAATCGTCTCCACCGGGAATCGAATTCCTAGCCTAGTTAACGCTTTAAACAACTGCGCTAAACCCTGGATCGCGAAACTAGCACCATACGTAATTCTCATTGTCTACCGTGAGGATAGCGACGAGAATGACGCTGCAATTAGTGATAATGACAATGATGACAGTATCAATGGTAATGACGCTGCGTTTAGTTGATAACGATAATGATACGTAATGCACCGTATGCAGTAGCATTAATCTCGCCTTTGCTAATTTCTGCAGTGTAGATTCCACGTGCTGTCAGAATTTTTTCAACACTTGGCTAAAGTTTGGAACACTATCTGTGTTAGCTACGTCCACGCGTGATCGACATCCGGGCCTCTAGTCTGCAGCAATTGTCTCGAATATATTATATGCAGAATTTTACATAACAATTAATCGTGCCTAAAGTGGTAAATAAAAGAGTTCTCTACCAAAATTGTCAAGTATAATCGCAGGTCATCCACAACAATTAGCGAATCACGAAAAATGTATTCAGAAAAATATATTCTACATTTTCCGTGATGGGCAATTCTGTTCATTTTGCCTGGTCAGCTTAGTCAAACAATTTTAGGGCAATCTATACATTAATCCCAAAAAACATTATATATATGGTGGCCCAAATTACGTATGGCGTATGAATATCTTCTACAGTTGAACGTAAACTGACATCCGGGCCAGCGAAAAATTTAGTTGCGACGAAATTAGCCCCAACACACTGTCATATTGAGATGCAAGCATTAGAAATGTATCTGTCGTTCAGAGCTGCTTCTACTGCTTTTTTAGCGCCGCCGCAGCCTGAAATGTGCAAAGGTGGCCAGCCATCAAAGCTCGTTAGACAATATCGACCACTAGAAACCATGATATATACAATGTTGGGATGCCATCAAAGCTGATGGGACAATATGGACCAATCCATGTCAAGATATATGCAATGTTGACAAGCCATCCATATTGGCAGAACATTATTGCCCAACCTATGCCATTAGGGTGCAATGCTGGCTAGCCATCACAGTCCATCGAACAATATTGAACAATATAATGCATATGTATACATTGTTGGCAGGCCGCCATGACAGGCGGGTCACTATTGACCAATATATGCCATGATTTATTTATTGCTGACAAGACAACCATAATGGCCGGACAATATTAACCTATTTATGCCATTATATGTGCAATGCTGGCCAGCCATCAGACCTCATTAGGCAATATTGACTGCTATAATCCAAGATATATACAATGTTAGGATGCCACCAAAGCTGGTGGGGCAATATTGACCAATGTATGCCAAGATATATTCAATGTTGACGAGGCAACCATAATGGCCGGACAATATTAGCCAAGCTATGCTATGATATGTGCAATGCTGGTCAGCCATCAAGGATCATTAGACCACTAGACCACTAGACCATATCGACCACTAGAAACCAAGATATTGTAACGAAGTGTTGAAACGTTGAACTTTCTTGACGGCACGACGGCTCCGCCGCATTGAAGAAAGGGACCAGGCGATTTCGTTTGATAACACAAGTTAACTGAATTTAATAAAGATGAACTCAAACAATAATTAAAGCGAATCCAGTAGTACCAAATAAACAACTAATTCAAATTAACAACACATCAGTCCGCAAACGCGACATCTTCCGAGCAGGGGTCCCGAGCAGCAGCTCGGATGGTCGCCGTCCTCCCTTACTTGCCGCCAAAACCCCTCTGTCCAACGTTGTTCAGGATTCTCCAGGCAGTGTTTGTTACCAGGCGGAAATGCGCTTATCGGAGCCAATGAGACGACTTTCTTTACAGCTGAGAAACTAATAGGACGCCGGTGCCCGCGAGGTTGTTTCCTGGCGAGCACCGCGTGAATTTCTAGAAGACGCGGCGCATCTCCGCCTGGCACCCAAACACACAAAAGGTAAACCAAAACACATGGGCCGCAAGGACGCAGACGGCACAAAACACAAAGCTCCCTCCGTGCTCTCAGCCGTCGCCCCCAAGCCCTCAGGCGTTAACCGGTTGGGACGCCAGCTTTCAACAGCTCGCCTCCTTCACAGCCGTTAACCATTTTCCGAACGGCGTACATCGTGAATACCCCCCCAAGAAGAAGGGGAAAGCACAGCGACGCCGTGCAAAAGAAAAAAAAGGACCGCTCCCCGGCTGTGCACGGGTCCGGAAAACGGCGCGCGACATAGGCATAGCTCGCTATGCGACACCTCCCCCCTATGAAAAAGAGTGTCCCACTCGGTCACAATCATGCCCGTACAAATAAACCGCAAGGAAATGCTATGAATAACTATGTACAAGGTTCAAAAATGAAATTACGTCTACTGGATAGGACCACACAACAATACCAAAATTGAATAAAATATACGCAATGCCGAAAAAACGAGAAAATATAAATGTCAGGTGAAACAGATTACAACCAGGAAGGTAGAGAAGAACACTTACACGCAATAAAACATTGGCATATCAGTCAAAATGTTACAGGGCACACTCAAAATGTCCACTTGCACGTATTCACACAAAACACAAAACATTCGGGAGTATATACAAAGTCACGGCGGATTAATTAACACTTCCGTCCGCGCTGTAATACATCTCGGTATCACTGTCATAATCGGTCCTTACTCCTTTGGGGTTGGTGCGAGTTCCCGTGGGTCTACACTGAAATGTTGATTCGGAGTATGAATATGTCTCAGTCGCACTTCCAGCAGAGGTACCGCGATCACTGTTTTTCACGGTCGAGGCCGCTACACGTTTTGGCCTTGCGGAGACACGAACACAGCGCTCAAACGCATGCACACCATCACCACGATCACCGTTTGCTGACTCGTCGTCGGCGTCCTCATCAGAAGCAAGCCGTGGGTGGTAGTGTTTCAGACGTTCAGCGTTGACGACATCCCGCTTTCGGCCGGTGCGATCGATGACCTCCCAGTTATTTTCTGATACCTTCCGGAGCAGACGGAACGGCCCGTGGTATCTGTGGAGCAGTTTGGTGGTCTTTCCTTTCGATCGAGAAGGCGTCCACAGGTACACAAGGTCTCCCGGATAGAAAACAGCATCCCGTCGTTTGGAGTCGTATGCCCTTTTGTTCTTTTCTTGCCGGTCTTTCTCACGCTGAGCTACGACTTGGCGCGCCTGGCGAAGCCGGTGCACCACCTTGTGAGCATCCACTTCGTCACAGTCGTCCTGCGCGACACCGAGGGCCACCTCAACAGGAAGTGTTGGCTCGTGTCCGTGAAGAAGAAAAAACGGTGAAAAACCTGTCGTTTCGTGTTGCGACGAATTATAGGCGAAAAGAACATAAGGCAGGAATTCGTCCCAGTCCCGATGATGCGAGGAGACATACATGCTGAGCATGTCGGCAAGCGTGCGGTTGAAACGTTCGCACAAGCCATTGGTTTGCGTGTGGTACGCTGTTGTTTTCACGTGGTCTGTACCCATGGCTTTAAATATTTCCTCAATCAAGGAAGCAACAAAATGTTGTCCGCGGTCCGTAATGATGCGGCCTGGTGCCCCGTGGCGTAGGACGATCTCTCGCACAAAGCCCTGCGCGGCCTCAGCAGCTGTAGCCGCCGGGCATGCTACTGCTTCGACCCACTTCGTGTGGTAATCAGTCATCACGAGGATGTAGCGGTTTCCGGATTGACTCTTCGTAAATGGTCCCAAAAAGTCCATTCCAACCTGTTTAAAAGGCATTCCCACCGGTGGAAGAGGCTGGAGAAACCCGATTGGTTTGCCCGGTGGGGCTTTGCGCGTCTGGCAGTCAGGGCAAGACAGCACGTAGTTTGACACCTGCGCGAACATCTTAGGCCAGAAGTAACGCCTACGTACCTTCTCCCATGTGCGCTTGACCCCGAGGTGTTCCGCCGTGAGATCATCGTGGCAGCCCCTTAGCACCTCTGACCGCAAACATTTTGGTACAACCAGTGCGTCGTAGTCTGACTCGAAACCTTTCGCTCGCCTGTGCAACACACCGTTGATCATTCGAAAACACCGTGCCGTTTTTTTCAGTGTTCTGGCAACGGGTGAATCCGGGTTCTCCAGGTGTCCTATCACTTCCCTCATCCAAGGGTCTTCCCTCTGCTTCATGCCTACATCCACGCGACCTAGCACAAGCAGCGGTGCAAAGTTATCTTCACTAACCGGTGCCGGCTCGCGTGGCAGGCGAGAAAGGGTGTCTGCGTCTGCGTTCTTCAAACCTGGGCGGTGTTTGAGAGTCAGGTCAAACTCTTGCAACAGCAGGGACCATCTCATGAGGCGTCCATTCGGATTCTTGACATTCATCAGCCATGCGAGGCTGGCTTGATCTGTGATCACGGTGAAGTTACTGCCGAATATATAAGGTCGAAACTGCCTACAGGCGTAAACGACAGCCAGACATTCCTTTTCTGTGGTGCTGTAATTAGCTTCCGCTTTGTTGAGATGACGGCTGGCGTAGGCAATGACATGTTCCCGACCCTCGTCTTTTTGAACCAGCACAGCACCAAGACCGTAGTCACAGGCATCCGTATGGATTTCGATGGGCTTGCCTGGCTCGAATTGACGCAGAACTGGCGCCGTAGTGAGCTTCTCTTTGAGCGCTTGCATGGCCGCCTCGCATGCCGTGTCCCACTCAAACGAAACATTCTTTCTTGTCAAATTAGTCAAAGGTCGGGAGATTAGGGAGAAATCCTTGATGAAACGCCGATAATAATTGCAGATTCCCAGGAAACTCTGAACTCCTTTCTTGTTTTTTGGCGCTGGGAGCTTTTCGATCGCGGCTATTTTGTCCGGATCTGGTCTGATGTTCTCTCCAGTCAGCACGTGCCCGAGATACCTGATTTCTTGTTGCGCGAAGCTGCATTTTTCCGGCTTCAGACGCAAGTTGGCTTCATCAAGAGCGCTTAACACCTTTTCCAAGTCCTCTAGGTGAGTTTTCATGGTCTTCGAGAAAATGACGATGTCATCCAAATAGGCCAAACACACTCTCCAGAGAAGACCACTCAAAACTTTGTTGATCATCCTCTGGAATGTCGCGGGAGCATTGCACAGACCGAAAGGAACGACATTGAACTCGTACAGACCGGAGCCGCATGCGAATGCTGTCTTCGACTTGTCCTCTTCGCGGATTCCTACCTGCCAATAGCCTGAAGTGAGGTCAAGCGTCGTGAAATATCGAGAACCCTGCAGCAGGTCCAAAATGTCATCGATTCGCGGTAATGGGTGCACGTCTTTCTCGGTAACCGCGTTCACCCTTCGGAAATCAACGCAGAAACGCCAACCTCCCTGCGGCTTTTTCACGAGAACGACGGGCGATGACCAGGGACTGTGCGACTCTCTGATCACTCCGTCACGAAGCATCTCTTCCACTTGCGCTTTAATGACCTCCCTCTCGAAGGGTGAGTGGCGGTACGGATGTTGACAAATGGGTGCTGAGCTGCCCGTGTTTATAGTATGCTCCGTTACGTGAGTGCGCTGAATCGGATTGTGCTCGCCGGTAAACAGGTGACGAAACTTATGAATAACGGACAAGAGCTCATCCCTCTCAGATGGAGTCATGTGTGGCCCAGTTTGGACGTCAAAGTCCTCTGTCGCAGTGGGGTCGTGTGGCACGGCGAGTCCGAGTTGCGCCTCATGAAGTGATGTGGCCCAGCCGATCTTCGCGTCGCGATGTACCACTATCGGCAGCAAGGTAGGGTTTGCAACACGGACGATTCCGATCCACCAACCACGTTCACGACGGTCCGCGCCACCTGCAGTCCACTTCTAAGGGTTGACTTTGGCTCGACAAGCTGAATTCCGTCTCTCGGTATGTGTACCCTTAAAATGGCTTCCGTACGAGGCTCGATGGAAACTTGGTCTTTACTTCGTGCAGTGACCACATTTGACTGCGATTGCACGCTAGTATCGAGGTGTAGCGGGTACACTTCACTCCCTATTTTTAGTTGTTTACGAAGGAAGTCAATCAGCAGGTTTGCCTGCCGGCAAAATGGGAGCCCCCCTATCAACTCATAAGGGCAGTCCTTGAGGACAATGAATTTTACGCTGAATCTGGTTGATCCGAATTGAAGCACTACTTCTGTTTCTCCTACAGGTGCTAATAAGTCTCCGCTGATTCCTTTGATAAAAGCAGTGCCCTCAGTTAGTTCGACTTTTGAAGCAATTTTAGCCGCGAAGCCGGACGAAATGATGTTTACGGAGGCGCCAGTGTCGATGAGAAGGGTGGCCTTCAGGTTATTTGCCTCGACTTGGACCGTGAGGAGTTGGTCTTCGGTCATCACGCTCACAGATCGGCCAGGCTGACCACCTAAGCCCGGCCGTTCCCGTTTCCCGGATTGGGAGCCTGCTCGTGGCGCGCATTTCTCTGTTCGCGGTCCTCGTCTCTCCATCGCTGGCGACAATTTCGAGCTATGTGACCGCTTCGGTTACAGTAGTGGCATCGCGGCCGTCCGTCGTCGTCACGCGAGGTTCTCTGGGGCCATGGCGCGCGCCTACGAAAAATTTCTTCTTCCATTGCCTTTAGACGTCCGGATAACGATTCTAGAGAGGCGGCGATCGCCTTGAAATCTTGCTCACCTGCGAGCCCTTGTTGTTGACCATGGGAGGCAGCAGTGTAGGTGGGAAGTAGGTGGGGCTGCCCAGATCCCGGCACAGTCAACGGACGAGGCTCGTTGTCAGAATGCCAGCTGTTGGCAATATGTTATAATTACAAACACAGGGTCCCGTTGCCAGGTAGGTGGTGTTTGCTGCGGTGGCCGGCAGCACCCGGGAAGTGAAACCCATCAGCGCGGCCCGACTGAGGCGTTGCAGTGTCTGCAGGAAGTCGGCGCAGCTGGACGGATCGGATATTATCATCTTCTCCATTGTCGCCGGTTGCAGGCCCCGCAGCAGATGACGCAATTTGTCTTCTTCCGGCATTTTGCGGTCGACCCTGGCGCACAACTGCAGCACATCATAAAAATATTGCTCCGGAGATTCCGACGGCAGGTGTATTCGATTCTGCAGCCGAAGGTGAGCGATTTCCGTCGCGTGGCGGCTGCTGAAGCAGGTCTTGAGCTTCGCCGCCCAGTCACTCCACGAAATCGGCGCACCGGTAAGCAGCTGTGTGGTGTGCCACTTCTTCGCATCGCCCTCAAGGGCAAGGTACAAAAATTTCACCTTTGCGTCGTCGTCCCAAGCGTTCAACGATGATACGTGCTCGTAGCAGGTCAGCCATTCCGCCACGGACTCCTCAGGGGTTCCCTTAAAAACAGGAGAGGGGATGGACATCCTCTGTTGAGAGCTCGTCATCGTAGCGAAGTCAGCTGTCGCCTGCATGTCCGGATCACTCCTGAGATGGGGGCGCATCTCCGGTAGAGCGGGGTCGTCGTT
The DNA here is from genome assembly GCF_055883805.1 of Amblyomma maculatum. Lineage (NCBI taxonomy): Eukaryota > Metazoa > Arthropoda > Arachnida > Ixodida > Ixodidae > Amblyomma > Amblyomma maculatum. The sequence continues at coordinate 124,833,968 of NC_139346.1, forward strand.
ACCACGCACCTTCCACCACTTGTAACGAAGTGTTGAAACGTTGAACTTTCTTGACGGCACGACGGCTCCGCCGCATTGAAGAAAGGGACCAGGCGATTTCGTTTGATAACACAAGTTAACTGAATTTAATAAAGATGAACTCAAACAATAATTAAAGCGAATCCAGTAGTACCAAATAAACAACTAATTCAAATTAACAACACATCAGTCCGCAAACGCGACATCTTCCGAGCAGGGGTCCCGAGCAGCAGCTCGGATGGTCGCCGTCCTCCCTTACTTGCCGCCAAAACCCCTCTGTCCAACGTTGTTCAGGATTCTCCAGGCAGTGTTTGTTACCAGGCGGAAATGCGCTTATCGGAGCCAATGAGACGACTTTCTTTACAGCTGAGAAACTAATAGGACGCCGGTGCCCGCGAGGTTGTTTCCTGGCGAGCACCGCGTGAATTTCTAGAAGACGCGGCGCATCTCCGCCTGGCACCCAAACACACAAAAGGTAAACCAAAACACATGGGCCGCAAGGACGCAGACGGCACAAAACACAAAGCTCCGTCCGTGCTCTCAGCCGTCGCCCCCAAGCCCTCAGGCGTTAACCGGTTGGGACGCCAGCTTTCAACAGCTCGCCTCCTTCACAGCCGTTAACCATTTTCCGAACGGCGTACATCGTGAATACCCCCCCAAGAAGAAGGGGAAAGCACAGCGACGCCGTGCAAAAGAAAAAAAAGGACCGCTCCCCGGCTGTGCACGGGTCCGGAAAACGGCGCGCGACATAGGCATAGCTCGCTATGCGACAATATTGCAATGTTAGGAAGCCGCCAAAGTTGGTTGGACATTATTGACCACTGTATGCCTAGATATATTCAATATTGAGAAGCCGTTGTTATTGACCGGACAATATTTACCAGGTTATACCATGGTGTGGAAGATATTGGCAAACAATTGCAGCTGGTTGGCCAATAATGACCAGTCTGCCTCACTGTGTATACAATAATGGCAAACTGTTCAATATGAATGGGCATTATTGACCGCTCTTAGCCGGTTGAATGCCAATAACGGATATGGGTGAAGTTCACTGGGCCAATAATGATTATGGTATAGCGTGGCTGCACATTATTGGTAGCTCAATGGCACCATTGGGCCACTCGTGGGCCAGTAATCCCCAATGAATCCCCATTATTGGGCCGATGAAATGTGCTGCCTGGGACTGCTTCGGTGGCGGACGATGGCTGTTGTTGCGGTGCGCGTCTTTCTCTTTCTCTTGTTTTTCATTTCTTCTCTATGTTCTCTTTTGTCCGTACGTGGCAGCGAAGGTGGCTCAGCTATAGAGCCAGTAGCGGGCCCGTGCATTTTCTGCCCAGCCAGAGTGGTGCCACGGCCGCTCGATGCGCTTCTATCGAGTGGCCGTGGTGGTGCAGTGGTAAGACGCCCGACTACTGTGCCGGAGTACCCGGGATCGAACCCGTCCTCGGCGGCTGCGTTTCGATGGAGGCGAACGAAGAGGCGTCCGAGTGCTGTGCGATGTCAGCGCATGTTAAAGATCCCCAGGTGGTCGAAATTGCTCCGTAGCCCTCCACTAGGCCTCCTCTTTCTCTTTCCACTTTCACTCCCACCTTCCTCCCTTCCCTTACGGCGCGTTGAGTTGTCCACAGAAAACAAGTGAGACAGTTACTGTGCCTGTCCCATCCTAAAAATCAATCAAAAATGCAGCGGAGATGGTTCAGCTACGGAGCCAGTAGCAGGCCAGGGCTATTTCTTTGCCTTTTTCCTGCAACCACAACAACAAGAGAGGAAGTAGAGTAGAAATAAAAAGAAGAAGGTTAGAAAGTCGCGCGCCACTACAGCCATCGTCCACCACCAAAACGGTAGCGAGTGCACTGACGGCCTACAACAGATAAATATCGGTGGCTGGCTAGCCCCTCAGCAAGCGGCGTTGACCTACAATGGGGCCACGGACCACGAGGGTTGGGAGATCGCGGTCTCCTGCTCGGACACAGCAGCACGAAAGATGCTTGTTGACTGGTCTGAAGCGGTCGCTGCCAGGCACAGCCTGACAGTCACCAGCCAGGATGAGGAACCACCTCAACCCTTGTAATGTACCCTTGTTCCTATACCAAATGTTTTACCACCACCACCGTCCTAGCCTCGTAGGACCAAGAACAGCCTCCCTTCACCACCCCTCCTCTGTCCTCACGAGGCAGCGAAGATGGCTCAGCTGCAGAGCCAGTAGCACGCCCGTGCATTTTCGTTTCTCTTCTTCTTTCAGTCGCAACAACAACAGCGATAACATCGCACAGCACATTGACGCCTCTTCATTTAGCCTCAATCGAAGCGCAGCTGCCGCTGTCGGGATCGAACTCATGTACTCCGGCACAGTAGTCTGCCGTCTTACCACTGTACCACCACGGTGGGGCGTTTTCGGATTTGCGCCGTATATCTAAAACTTCGTCCTGAGATATTGCGCCTCTCTCGTGCCTTCTCGTGCCTTTTTTCTACATGCGCTGTTACTGAAGTCATGATTAACCAACTAGCCCAACGAGCATCAATCTCGGATTATATAAGGAGAGCAAGTATTTTTATGCAATGTATTCCTCATTCTCGCAAAGTACAAAGTTGCTATAGAGCCCATTTATTCACCACGTGAGTCTACAATCTGTAATTATTAAATATATGCTGCAACTACTGACCGCTTCGCTAGGTGTACATAGAAAATGAGTTGTCACTCAAGCAAACCTTTCATTGAGTAAGTCCGGACTCTTGCGCGGCAATCTTACGGTGACCGTAACTCAGCGAGCAATGTTTGCACGTGATTAGTGCAAGAGCATGTGCTTTCGACCAGCTTAACCAGTTAAAAATAGCTGAGACACCTCATTCGTGCCATATTTTATAGCATGCTGTTCTCCTAAATTACACATATAAACTCTAAACAGGGAAGACTCTTCAGATAGGGTACTCTATTCCTGCCCGTCCTCATGCATCTTCCTTTAACTTTCTCTTAACGCCATTGAAAACTTTCAATAATTTCATGCAGTGGCGAGAGCAATACTGGATAGCATGGGTAGTGAGAAAGGGGTGTTTTTAGCACATGGGCTTAGCATTCGGCCTAATTACACTATAACTTCAACACAAAAATTGTTAAGGCTGCCGAAAAGAGTGGCCGCACTGTGGTCACAAATGTTTGCCCAGAGTTTGTGGTTATATTGGTTGACGAGCACATTAACAGCACCCACATCCCCCCAGAGAATCTTTGTTTGGTTTGGCTCGTGGGGTTTAACGTCCCAAAGCAATTTTGGTTATGAGAGACGCCGTAGTGGAGGACGCCGAAAATTTCGACCACCTGGAATTCTTTAACGTGCACTGACATCGCAAAGCACACGGATGCCTTGCTTATTCCCTCCATCGAAACGCGGCCGCCGACGCCAGGATTCCATCCCGCATCTTTGGGAACAGTAGTCGAGCGCCATAACCATGCGCCAACCCGGCGGGGTGCCAGGGAATCTGTATTTCCAGAGACCACTTGCAGAATACAAGTGTAAAACATTGTTCATTATTGCCACAAGTGTGGTTCTATAAATATCAGTAGTATGCGATATTGAACATTTTCCGCATTGTTAGAAACGGGCGCATTTACCTCATTTGAAAATGACACTGTCATAACGAGCTATCAATAGCTATCATTGTGATAACGGCTAAAAAACCTCGCAATTATTTTATTATATAGTAAGAGGCCTCTCTGAAATTTTATGTTTTCATTGCCGGGATTTCTTGTTTTATATATGCCTATTCGTTCATTGTTGCTCAAATTACAATGTCCATAATTTATTTGATTTATCGTTTATCTAACTAACCGCAACTGCACTCTTTTTTGCTGTTATTTAACCTGCCTGAATGACCTTTTTCTTCATTCTAACACACCTTATGATCACACAAATGATCAGAAAATGAAATCAGTTACGCATTGTGGCGTAGAAAACTTGAGTTGATTGTTTAGTGATTTGTGTGCAGTTTCTTCCTGTTTAATGTAGGTGCCATGCCCAGCTGTAAAGTGTATAGGGGAGCCGGTGGGCTTAACAATCGGTCCTCTGTGGCAGCTTTACTGCCGGTCTCCCGCGTAATGTCATAGAGCGCAAATGAAGGAGTATATTTATTAATAATATTAATATTAATATAATAAATATTATTATATATATTATTATTGTTACTATTAATCCTATCGAAATAGGCTTTTGAGAAATAATATTATTAACTGCAGGCAGGTAATCTTGAATTACGTTTATGGTAAAGGAGTTAAGGTGCTAATAATAAAGGGGCAAATTTGCATGTAATTAGATATCGCTTTACTCGAAAATCACAATAATGGCAGTTTTGAAATACTTAGGTTATTGTGTGGGAATAAATTAGCACTTACGTTTCGCTTCGCAATGTATCCATAACGTAAGCGCCAGGAAGAGGCAGACAAACAAAACCTTGGTTCTGATTTTGGAGTTCATAATATTCAGTGCACCTGCAATTTCATTAAGTGCAGAAAGAATAATTGCGTACATTATTAAAACATGGTTGCGAAGCATTCAAAAAGAAAGCTATAGCTTCTGGCAAATCGAATATAAAGTCGTTACCAGGTTTTTTCACGCCTGTTTCTGTAAAATTACTCCAGTAAATTTACTCGGACTACATATATATTTCAAGTGCTTAAAATTTTCCGTACAGATTCTTTTTTCACAATTTTCCACTGAACTAGCCATGCAGCTGGAAATACAAAATAATTTGGCTACAGTTGGTCGTGTTTAAATATATGCCAATGATTCAATGCAAGCCCACTGACGTTGCAAAATAGAAATGAAACACAATTGTTAGAATTCCCGGCCCAAAAAGAAAGCACAAGATAGTTATTTTATGTGGTAAGAAAACTGTAAGTATGCTGAAGTTCTTGTTGCTCACCATTACTCCGCCCTCAACTTTCTAAGCATTACAAAAAATAAAAACCGTCTGTGGAGCGGGATAACCATTGCAGATCTAGATGGCTTTATGGGGGCTAGTGCTGCGTCCTCAGCCGTAAAAATAATAGCTTTAATTGTCACAGTATTTCATATGCCTATAAATCATATTGGTGCTAATAATACTATAAATTGGTTCACGGTGGGTGTAAGGCGCAGTATCTGTCACACTTGTTTTTGTGGGCACCGGAACCGCGCGGTAAGGCAAAAGAGGAAGGTGGGAGGGAAAGTGGATAGAGAGAAAGAGGAGCCGTAATGGTGGAACAGGGAATAATTTTGACCACCTGGGGATCTTTAATTTGCGCTAACGTCACAAAGCACACGGACGTCTCTTCGTTTCGCCTCCATCGAAACGCTGCCGCCGCAGTAGGGATCGAACGCGGGTACTCCGGCACAGTTGTCGGGTGTCTAACCACTGCACCACCCCGGTGGGGTTCAGCTTTGTGCTCAGCACAATAAATGGAGACCTGCGCTTGGCGCACGGATATTACTCTAAAGTCTCATAGAGTTTGGTTTGGTTTGTTGGGTTTAACGTCCCAAAACAACTCAGGCTATGAGAGACGCCGTAGTGGAGGACTCCGGAAATTTCGACCACCTAGGGTTCTTTAGCGTGCGCTGACATCGCACAGCACACGGGCGCCTTTGCTTTTCGTCTGCATCGAAAAGCGGCCGCCGAGGCCGGGGTGGCTCATAGAGTACAAACGATGTGCACGAAATGACTGTAAATTTATATATGCACCACAAACAGCCTATAACTGAAATTGAATATTTATTATAATTTTAGGTGCACTTAACATCTAATTACAGGTTTTATTTTTTTATAACTGGCCGCTGTATGAGAGTTAGAGAATGCGATACGTAAGCAGCATTTTCTTGCTATCAACTATGGTGGTGGTAATAACTTTATTAAAACAGAGGAGTTTGGGGCATGCATGCCCCTGGGCCCCCGCACGGCCGCACTACACTCAAACGTTCATGTCTCTATGGTTCATGATGTCGGCAGCCCAGTCTGTGGCGATCCTCTGCCGAACCGGTCCTCAGAGTGCAACAGGGTCTCCCAGTCCTCCCAGGTGGCAAGGTGCTCTAGACCCCGTGGGGGAGGATCCGCCGGGCATTGGAACAGGATGTGGGCGAGGGTGGCGTTGGGGTTATTACAAAGGGTGCAGGAGGGATTGGTGAGGGTGTGGTGGTAGCGAGATGCACTATAAGGGGACGGGAGGGCGCGCGTTTGTAGTCGTCGCCAGAGCGTCTGGTGGTAGTTGTCTAAAGATGGGTGAGGTGGGGGATAGAGTACTCGCTCGGCCCGATAGGCCTGCGTTAGCTCACTGAAGGAGTGCATGCGATCACGCGTGAATCCCGGATTGGAGGCCGCCGGCGCCCGGTTTAAATAACCTCGGGCTAAAGCATTGGCGGCCTCGTTACCGGGATTCCCGGAGTGCGCAGGCACCCATATCAGCTCCACATAGCGGGGTGGGTTAGCGGCGGGCGAGTTCAGTATGCTGAATGCAGAAATGTGAACTCTACCACGCGCAAAATTTAGTAGAGCAGTTTTCGAGTCGGAAATTATGTAGCGTGCTTCCGTGTGTGCAAGCGCGTAGGCGATGGCTGCTTCCTCGGCTGCCTCCGAGGAGGTGACCGAGGGGAGGGGGACAGTAGCAACAGGCTGCAGGAAGGAATTTGTGACAGCCAATACCGCTCTCTCAGTCGTGCATGCTGCGTCCACCCATACGGCGTCCGTTTCGGAGCCGTAGTATTTGTGGAGCGCCGCTGCTCGGGCTCGGCGGCGTTGCTCGTTATACTGGGGGTGCATGTTGCGAGGGAGAGGCTTGATAAGAAGGTTTTGGTGGAGGGGGTGAGGTATGGGAAGGAGGGTAGGGTCATTCGCTGGGACACGAACGTCTAAAGTCTCCAGGATATGGCGACCGGTGGAGGTCTTGGTGAGACGCAAGTATTGGGCTTGGCGATGGGCCTCCACAAGCTCCCCAACTGTGTTGTGGAGGCCAAGCTGTAGAAGGCGTTCTGTGGAAGTATTAATTGGGAGATGTAGGGCCGTCTTGAACGCCGTGCGCAACATGACGTCTAAGGCGTCCGTTTCCTGCCTGTTGAGTCGGAGATAGGGGACTGTGTATAAAAAACGGCTGAGGACGAAGGCGTGAATTAGACGACATAGGTCGTTCTCCTTCATGCCTCTGTGATGGCCCGAAACTCGTCGGATGAGGTGCAATATCGCGCCTGTCACCCGCTTTAATTTCTTGAGAGTTAAGGTGTTTTTGCCATTGTTCTGGATGTGAAGTCCCAGAACCCAGAGCGTATTCACCTCTGGGACGGGACGGCCATCGACTTCGATGATAATCGGTGTGGTGGGGCATCCGCGGGTCGTGGGGCGAAGTATAAGTAGCTCAGACTTCTCTGGGGAGCATGAGAGTCCGATGCTCTGGGCGTGTTCTTGTGTGAGGGATGCGGCGCTTTGCAAGGTACCCTCTATGTCGCCATCACTACCGTGTGTGGTCCACAGTGTGATGTCGTCCGCATAAAGGGTATGTCTAAGATGAGGTATCGACTATGTTGCATTCTTTCTGGTTTGGTAGACCTTACCCGATCATAGCGTTTCAGTTCAGTTCAGTCATTCAGTCGTGTACGACTCTTCGTGACCCTGTGGACCACGTCACGCCATGCTCTCCGGTCTCTCACTATCTTCCTAACATAATGTAACTTAACCTGCAGCGCCTCGAGGATGCCATCTAACCATCGCGTTCGCTGCCTACCCCTTCTTCGGCGACCCTCAACCTTTCCCTACATCAAATCTTTCTCCAGCGACTCCTCTCTTCTCATCAGATGACCAAAATAGCTGAGCTTTAACTTTAGAATTTGACCCTCCAATGAGCAGTCAGAGTTTATGGTCGACAATATCGACTGATTTGATCTTCTGGCAGTCCAAGGAACTCTCAAGAGTCTCCGCCAGCACCACAATTCAAACGCGTCAATTCTTCGGCAGTCAGCCTTCTTCACAGTCCAACTCTCGCATCCATACATCACAACTGGAAAGACCATTGCACGAGTTATACGGATCTTGGTTGGCAGACTAATGTCTCTGCTCTTTACTAGGGGTTCAAGACCAACCATGGCTCTCTTTCCCTGAAGCAGGCATCTCCTAATTTCATGGCTGCAGTCTCCTTCCGGGGTAATCTTGGAGCCCAAGAAGAGAAAACCTGTCACAGCTTCCACTTCTTGTCCCTTGATGCGCCAGGACGTGATCGGGCAAGACGCCATGATCTTTGTCTTTTTAATGTTCAGTTTAAGCCCAATCTTCTCACTCTCTTCTTGTACGCGCATCAGAAATCTCTCGAACTCCACTTCACTTTCTGCCAATAAAGTGGTATTATCCGCAAATCTAAGGTTTTTGATAAGTTTTCCAGCAATTTTCACTCCAACTGAAGACTCTTCCAGACCGGCCTTCCTCATGATGCACTCTGCATATAGGTTAAATAGGCAGGGCGACAGTATGCAGCCTTGCCTAACTCCTTTCTCAATCGGAAACCAATGATTAAGACCATGCCCTGATCTGACTGTGGCCCTTTGCCATTCATACAGGTTCCTGAGGAGACTGATGAGGTGAATTGGAACTCCCATATCTTGAAGAGCTTGCACAATCTGCTGTGATCTACGCAGTCAAGCGCTTTCGCCTAATCAATAACGCAGAAGTAGATGGGTTTCTGGAACTCTCTTGCTTTTTTCATGATCCAGCGAAGGTTGGCAATTTGGTCTCTAGTTGCTCTGCCCTTGCGAACCCCAGCTTGGACGTCCGGAAGCTGCCGATCCGCATACTGCTGCAGCCTTCCTTGGAAAATTTTCAACATCACCTTGCTAGCATGCGAAATAAGCGCGATCGTGCGGTAGATGGAACAATCTTTGGCACTGCCTTTCTTTTGAATGGGGATGTAAACTGACTTCCTCCAATCCTGTGGCCACTGCAGGGTTGTCCAAATCTTCTGACATAATGTATGCAGAATGTTAACAGCGTCATGGTTGAGGTTTTGAAGCAACTCACCTGGAGTGCTATCAATTCCGCTAGCTTTGTTCTTAGCAAGGCTGGCTAAGGCCCATTCAACTTCACTCTTCAGGATGCCCGGCTCGAGATCAGTATTAACAATCGTCTTATGTTGGGTTTGCACATCCGGGCCCTTCTTGTACAGTTCTTCTGTGCATTCCTGCCACCTCTTTATCTTTGAGGCTTCAGTGAGGTGCTTGCCTCGTTTGTCCTTTATGTCGCCCAGCTTAGCACAGTAGCTTCTATGATATCTTTGATTGTCTTATACAGATCTCTTGTGTTCCTTAATTGGCTGTTGTCCTCAACTGCTTGGCACTGTATGTTCAAAAAGGCATTCATATCTTTCCTTGCTATTTTCTGAAAATCCGCCTTGAGATCCTTGTATCTTTCTCTTTCCGCCATAACTTTTGCCATCCTCCTTTCCTCAGCAATTTGCAATGCCTCTTCAGCTAACCAGTTTGCTTTCTTGCATTTCTTTTGCTTTGGAATTACCTTAGTAGCAACTTCTTGTATTATATCACGAACATCAGTCCACATCTCTTCAGTCTCTCCGTCTTCCAGATCTAATACTTTGAATCGATTCCTCACTTCCACAGCATATTCTGATGGAATTTGATCCAGATCATACCTGAAAGGCCGTCTAGGTTTCTGCGCTTTCCTCAATCGATGCTTAATTTTGGCAACAAGAAGCTGATTATCGGTGCCACGATCCGCCCAAGGCCTTGTTTTTACTGCTTGTATAGTGTTTTCTCCATCTCTGCCGGCAAAGAAAATAATCGATCTGATTCCTGTGCAGACCGTCCGATGAAGTCCATGTGTACAGGCGCCTCTTGTGCTGTTGAAAATGAGTATTCGCTATGGTCAGGTTGTTTTCTTGACAAAACTCTACTAGCTTCTGCCCAGCTTCATATGGCTCACGAAGACCGAACTTGCCTGTTTTCTGGATGTTTCTCCACTCCCGACCTTAGCCTTCCAGTCTCCTATGAGAAAAACGACGTCTGATGATAGAGTGCGGTCTGAAAGGCATTGCAGGTCCGCATAAAATATCTCAACGTCAGCTTCTTCAGCAGTAGTGGTTGGCGCATAGACTTGGATAACTGTTAAGTTGAAAGGGTGATTTTGGATCCGCTCCCTTCAATGCTACAATGCGTCCTTGCGGGCACACATCAAAACCATGTGGAGCAGTCCCAGAGAAACCCGAAGGTGGTGCTTCGAATGACGTCCTACTTAGGTACGATGTCCAACCGCCTCGAACGTAATGGAGCATTGAAGTGTGCTACAATCTGCTCGCCTGTTTCCACCACGAGTGCACGAACATAGTCCTTTTCACGCTTCTCTGCAATATCTGGCAACATTTCAGCACGAGACCGACAAATTATTCAAGTTTGATGACGGAAATATCTAAAGCTCGGTTTATTGGACTGAGTCTTTTAGGTGGCCGGTGTAATGCTCGGGTGTCCGCGTAGTTGTTCTGTGCAGCGGACAGCGAAAATTATCTGCTCATCTCGGGGCTGATACGGACCCTGTTCGCGGGATTTGTTTGCTTGGATGTGGATTGCGAAGTCGCACCTTTACAATGACAGATGATATTAATTACTAATTACTTAAGCTTTTTCGTCATTCTGAGTTTCTCACAAGTTTCTTAAGATTTTGTATTAACCTAAGAGATGCAATACTATGAGGCACTTTGGACCACTAAACTACCATAAGCTGAAAGCCACTGTTGTGTGGGTGTCCAGAGCACTCCGGTACGGTACCTCTTTCTCTCTTTTTCAACTCCTACCTTTCTCCTTTTAGGCCACCCGTCACACGGGGCCCCGGTGGGGCAAGCGAGAGCAATTTTGGCGGGGACAGTGACGACTCAGATGAAATGGATATCGATCAGGCTAGACCCGCGAAACGTAAATCAGACGACACTAGTGTAATTGGACAAGCCAGAAAGCACATGGCATTTAGAAAATTAGTCAAGGATGAAATCGTAGACTTTGAATTGAACAGGTCAAGGCCAACATAGAACAGGTCAAGGCGAGGTATAACTTTAAGAGTAGGGACAAACAGCTCATTGACAAGCTCAAGTCCACGTACGCAGCTTCCCCGCCCCAGCGCATTACAGAGATTACAACGGACCGGCGAGCAGCGAGCTTGACGCATCCATAACAGTGACAAAAGTCAGAGCGGAGCTGCGCGGCCAAAAAATACGCTCGGCCCCCAGGCCGGACCTCGTTAATAACAAGATGCTCGCAAATCTGGACGACGAATCGATCAATGCCCTAACCAGATATTTAAATCAGGTGTGGGAGAGTGGTCAAGTACCCCAAGAGTGGAAGAGGGCTAAGATCATCCTAATCCACAAGCAAGGAAAACCACCAGTCTTGGAGACTCTCCGCTAAATATCACTAACATCATGAGTAGGCAAACTACTTGAGAAAGTCATTCAGAGGAGGCTAACCAAATACACCGAAGAGAATGGTCCGTGGCAGGCTGAATTTTTCAGATTCAGGCCCGCCCTCTGTACGCAAGAAGCCATGCTCAGACTACATAACGATGTAGTGACAAACTTCAGGAAAAAAATACGAAACCGATTCTAGGCTTAGATCTTAAGAAAGCTTTCGACAACGTCGGCCACGACGCCATTCTCGACGGGCTCGCTGAGCTAAGAGTAGGCGAAAGAACCTACAACTACATTAAATTATTCCTGCTAGACAGGACGGCGATCATCAGCTTTCAGGGCTTAAATTCGGAGGAGTTCCCGCTGGGTAACAGAGGCACTTCGCAGGGGGCTGTGCTCTCACATTTCCTTTTTAACATCGTAATGAGGAAGCTCCCCCGTAAGCTTGGCCATCTCGATAACTTAAATTTAAGCATCTACACGGACGATATGACAGTCTGGATGTGTGAAGGGAACGATACGTACATCACATCCAGGCTCCAAGAGGCAGCAGATATAATCAGCAAACACGCAGAGGGCGTAGGTCTATGATGTTCGCCAGAAAAAAGGAGCCCCTGGTAATGACCAGCAGTAGTGGGAAGATAACTCCAGACATGAAAATTAAAGTCAACGGGAACGAAGTCCCGAATGTAGATGAAATTAGAATATTAGGTATGATTATCAACCGTAGGGGTAGTAACAAAAGCCTGATTAAGAAATTAAAAGATCAGGCGGAGCTCGTAGTCAAAAAAATGTAAGAAGACGTCTAACAAAAGGAGTCGTCTCACGGAGGCTAGTAGACTCTCCTCGTACAAGCTATTGTCACGAGCAGAATCTGCTACGCGACTCCATTCATAAATATCAACAAGACCGAAGAACGCGAATAACACACCATAATGAAGAGATGCCCGAAGTGCGCTCTAGGACTCCCCATAACTACTTCTAACGACATTATAGAGAAAATGGGGTTGCATAATGAGTGGAAAGAGCTAGCTGCGGCGGTCAGGCTGTCCCAGAGAGAGCGACTCGCAGGAACGGCGGCGGGTAGACAAATCCTCGACTGGATAAACCTACTAGCGCCCGGCGAAAGTGTCAGAGAAAGCATAGATCGAGAAATCAGAAAGCATCTATACCTCTCGCCCATACCGAACAACGTGCACCCCTTACACAACGAGGGGAGGAGGAAAAGCAGAGCAAAGCACCTCGCTAAGAAATTGAACTCCCGCCGGGATCCGTCGCCTACACCGGTGCAGCGATCGGAAAAGAAGGCGATGTAACCTCGGTCGCCCTATTAGACACCGGGATCACCATAAAAATCGAAAGAAACCGAGATCTACCGCCGGTAGAGGCGGAGGAGATTGCAATCGCCATTGCCATTGCACGACCAGGCGTGAAACACGTCATCAGCGATAGCAAAGTGGCAGTTAGGAATTTTAGCAAGGGTAGAGTCAGGAATCGGGCTGCAAAAATTCTGAACGAGTCGTCTGTCGCCGAAAGCGTAACCATAATCTGGACCCTAGCACACGCCGGTCTTGCCGGCAACGAGGCTGCCCACATACTCGTCCGCTCCTCGCTACCTCGGGGTGCTGCGGACGCCTCCGCAACATCTAAAAGCAAATAATGTATTGGTATGCTTAGCGATGTAACCGACAACCTGAAGAAAGACCGGAGGATATATCCGCCACCGGAGAGATCCCTGAGCAAAAAAAGAATCATACGACTGGAGAAGACTCCAAGATCGAAATTTCTTTTCGCCCCTGTGGAGGAGTTGGACGGCTGCCAGAGGGCGCAAGAGGGACGGTGCAGAAACCGAAATTTGTAAATTTTGCGGCCACTTGGCAACTTTGCAAGGAGATATATCACATAGCAACATGGAATGTAAGATCTATGACGCAAGGTAAACTGGTTATCGTCAAGCGAGAAATGGACAGATTGAACATTGATATCTTGGGTATCAGCGAGCTCAAGTGGACCGGAATGGGAGAATTTAACTCCGGCGACCATTATGTCTTTTATTGTGGGCAGGAATCCAAGAGAAGGAATGGGGTCGCTCTCATAGTAAACAGAAGAATGGGCAAAGCAGTGCTAGGGTACAACCCCAAAAACGACCGAATGATTTCACTTCGGATCCAAGGTCACCCTTTCAACATAACAGTTATCCAAGTCTATGCAACGACCACTGCTGCTGAAGAAGCTGACGTTGAGAGATTTTATGCGGACCTACAATGCCTTTTAGACCGCACCCCATCATCAGACGTCGTTTTTCTCATAGGAGACTGGAATGCTAAGGTCGGGAGTGATGAAATATCCGGAATTACAGGCAAGTTCGGTCTTGGTAAGCCAAATGAAGCTGGGCAGAGGCTAGTAGAGTTCTGTCAAGAAAACAACCTGACCATAGCGAATACTCATTTTCAACAGCACAAGAGGCGCCTGTACACATGGATTTCACCGGACGGTCTGTACAGGAATCAGATCGATTATATTATTTGCCGCCAGAGATGGAGAAGCGCTATACAAGCAGTAAAAACAAGGCCTGGGGCCGATTGTGGCACCGATCATCAACTTCTTGTTGCCAAAATTAAGCTTCGATTGAGGAAAACGCAGAAAACTAGAAGGCCTTTCAGGTATGATCTGGATCAGATTCCATTAGAATATGCGGTGGAAGTGAGGAATCGATTTCAAGAATTAGATCTAGAAGACAAAGAGCCCGAAGAGATGTGGACTGATGTTCGTGATATAATACAAGAAGTTGCTACTAAGGTAGTTCCAAAGGAAAAGAAATACAAAAAAGCAAACTGGTTATCTGAAGAGGCTTTGCAAATAGCTGAGGAAAGGAGGATGGCAAAAGGTATGGGGGAAAGAGAAAGATACAAGGTTCTCAATGCGGATTTTCAGAAAATAGCAAGGAGAGATAAGAATGCCTTCCTGAACATACAGTGTCAAGCAGTTGAGGACAACAGCCAATTAAGGAACACAAGAGCTCTGTATAAGACAATCAAAGATATCAAAGGAAGCTTCTGTGCTAAGCTGGGCGTGATAAAGGACAAACGAGGCAAGGACCTCACTGAAGCCTCAGAGATAAAGAAGAGGTGGCAGGAATACACAGAAGAACTGTACAAGAAGGACCCGGATGTGCAAACCCAACATAGGACGGTTGTGACTACTGATCTCGAGCCGGGCATCCTGAAGAGTGAAGTTGAATGGGCCTTAGCCAGCCTTGCTAAGAACAAAGCTAGCGGAATTGATGGTATTCCAGCTGAGTTGCTTCAAAACCTCAACCACGACGCTGTTAACACACTGCATACATTGTGTCAAAAGCTATGGACAACCCTGCAGTGGCCACAGGATTGGAGGAGGTCAGTTTACATCCCCATTCCAAAGAAAGGCAGTGCCAAAGATTATTCCAACTACCGCACGATCGCGCTTATTTCGCATGCTAGCAAGGTGATGTTAAAAATCCTGCAAGGTAGGCTGCAGCAGTATGTGGATCGGGAGCTTCCGGACGTGCAAGCTGGGTTTCGCAAGGGCAGAGGAACTAGAGACCAAATTGCCAACCTTCGCTGGATCATGGAAAAAGCAAGAGAGTTCTAGAAACCCATCTACTGCTTTATTGATTATGCGAAAGCGTTTGACTGCGTAGATCACAGCAGATTGTGGCAAGCTCTCTAAGAGATGGGAGTTCCAATTCACCTCATCTGTCTCCTCAGGAACCTTTATGAAGGGCAAGAAGCCACAGTCAGAACTGGGCATGGTCTTACTGATTGGTTTCCGATTGAGAAAGGGGTGAGGCAAGGCTGCGTACTGTCGCCCTGCCTATTTAACCTATATGCAGAGTGCATCATGAGAAAGGCCGGTCTGGACGAGTCTTCAGCTGGAGTGAAGATTGCTGGAAAACGTATCAACAACCTTAGATATGCGGATGATACCACTTTAATGGCAGAAAGTGAAGTGGAACTCAAGAGACTTCTGATGCGCGTACAAGAAGAGAGTGAGAAGTTTGGGCTTAAACTGAACATTAAAAAGACGAAGATCATATCGTCTTGCCCTATCAAGTCCTGGAGCATCAATGGACAAGAAATGGAAGCTGTGACAGATTTTCTGTTCTTGGGCGCCGAAATTACCTCGGAAGGAGACTGCAGCCATGAAATTAGGAGACGCCTGCTTCTGGGAAAGAGAGCAATGGTTAGCCTTGACCGCCTAGTAAAGAGGAGAGACATTAGTCTGCCAACCAAGATCCGTATAACCCGTGCTATGGTCTTTCCAGTTGTGATGTATGGATGCGAGAGTTGGACTGTGAAAAAGGCTGACCGCCGAAGAATTGACGCGTTTGAATTGTGGTGCTGGCGAAGACTCTTAAGAGTTCCTTGGACTGCCAGAAGATCAAATCAGTCGATATTGTCGACCATAAACCCTGACTGCTCATTGGAGGGTGAAATTCTAAAGTTAAAGCTCAGCTACTTTGGTCATCTGATGAGAAGAGAGGAGTCGCTGGAGAAAGATTTGATGTTGGGAAAGGTTGAGGGTCGCCGGAGAAGGGGTAGGCAGCGAACGCGATGGTTAGATGGCATTCTCGAGGCATTGCAGATGAAGCTATGTGATGTTAAGAAGATAGTGAGAGACCGGAAAGCGTGGCGTGACATGGTCCATAGGATCACGAAGAGTCGGACACGACTGAACGCCTGAACTGAACTGGCAACTTTAGATCACATAATATAGAGATGCGTTCGTGCCCCAGGGCGCAACGCGACTAAAACTATCGATGAATGTGGTGGTGGTGGTGAAAACGTTTAATAAAATATGGAGTTACATGAAGGTCGCTCTGGTGTCAGGCTTAATGCCCTTCCCCTCACAAACACTAGGTGGAGTCCCTAGTACGGAACCCCAGTGGCTTCCGCTGCCGCCATTGCTCTTTTGACCAAAACCTTTTGGGCTTTCAGGTCAGAGCAGGCAAGTAGGGTCGCCTCCCAGTCCTCCCGGGTGATGTTTTGGTTAGGTGCAAAGGCAGGGTTGGAGGGGAACGCCCACACTATGTGGAAAAGGTTCGAGGGCATTTCCCCGCAGTGTGGGCACTCACCGGAGAAGGCACTGTCAAAGTGTTTAAGTGACGCCGGGCACATCATAGTATTCGAAAGGAGGCGAAGAAACACGCGTTCCTCCGCTCTTGTTAACCCTTTACACGGGTGGGGGTAAATATTGTACCCGTTTTGGCACAGCTGCTTAATTTCTCTGAAAGTATAGGCTGGTGTAAATTCTTCTGAGGCGGAAGGAGACGAGGTTGCCCGGTTAGAAAGCGCGCAGGCGGCGGCATCTGCTGCCTCGTTTCCTTCTAGCCCAGAATGGGCCGGAGCCTAGACTATGAAGCGGCGGGATGGACTTTCCAAGTACGAGCTGTTTTGCAGTAGTCGGTAGGACGAGCTGTTTCGCAGTAGTCGGTAGGCCAGGTCCGAGCTGTTTTTTAGTAGCCGGTAGGCCAGGTTCGGGACCCAGCCCTGTTGAAAGTTCCTACACGCCCCTCGCGAGTCCGTTATGATTGTTTTGGAATCAAAATGTGTTGCTGCTGACGCGATGGCGACCTCCTCTGCCTTTAAATGTGAGCCCGTTTACCGTTTTGGACTCGTGGATCACTGCCGCCGTGTACCACCCGCCTTGGTGCGGGCCGTACGCGTCCACATAGTACACTCCGGGTTTCCCTTCGTAGTGATGAGCTAGGGCCTCTACCCTGGCCATGCGCCTACCCTCGTGGTCGTCCTTGGACATATTAGTGGGGAGTGGTTTTACGTGCAGGGCGTATCGCCACTCCTGGGGAAGCCTTACTCTTTCCTCGGTTACAGTCGTCTGTTGTATTTTTAGACGGGTTAATAGGCGACGCCCCGATGGTGTCTGCGATATTCGCGTGTATTGACTCGTGAGGTGGGCTTCTCTAAGCTCCTCGAACGAGTTCGTCATACCCAGACCTTGGAGTCTCAGGTTAGACGTGGTTATAGGGAGGTCGAGGGCCTTCTTCGCTATTTTGCGCGTGATCACCTCGAGGATGTTCTCGTCGTGTTTCTTGAGGTGGAGATAGGGGGTCGAGTACAGGATTCTGCTTGTTACAAAGGCATTGGCCAGCCATAGAGCATCTTCGCTTCTCAGTCCCCCTTTTTTGTTTGAGACTCTGCGGACCATTCGGCCCACCTGGTTCTTTTTTAGCTTGTCGAGCGTGGTCGTCGCTAGCTTACGCTGGTGAATGAAAAGGCCCAGTACTCTAATTTCCCATCTCTCGGGTATTGGTTCTGATCCAAGTCGCAATTCTATCCTGTCTGTGCATTTTTGGAGGGACGAATATGGACGAATTCGGATTTTTTTGGTGAGCACTGAAGGGCGCATTTTTTCGCGTACTCATTTGCAGCGGTGGCTGCCTCCTGCAAGCTGGCCTCCATTTCTCCGAGAGAGCCCTGCGTGGCCCATACGGAGTTGTCGTCCGCGTACAGCGCGTACTGCACACCCGAGACTTTCTCCAGATGGACCGGGAGATTTTTCATTGCCATGTTGAAAAGAAGCGGGGATAGCACCACTCCCTGTGGTGTACCTCTCGTGCCTAATAGAAAGTGACCGTGGTCTGCGTTCTGGATCCTCACGTAGGCTTGTCTGTTTGAGAGGAAGCGTTTTATATACTCAAACTCGTTCTTTCCCCACCCCGTCTCCGAAAGGTGTGTCAGGATGGCCTCGTGCGTCACATTATCGAAGGCTCCCTTCAGATCTAGGGCCAGCACTATCTTATCCCCGTTCGGATGTTCTATTGGATTCAATATTTCTCTGCTAAGCTGTAGCAGGACGTCCTGAGCCGATATATTTGGCCTGAAGCCATACATCGAATCGGCGAAGACTCGCTTATTTTCAGGATACTTGGAAATTCTGTCTCTGACCATTGTTTCCATCAATTTGCCTACGCACGACGTGAGAGAAATGTGCCTGAGGTTGTCCGTATCTGTGGCTTTGCGTGCCTTTGGGATGAAAGTTATGAGTGCCGTCTTCCATTCGGTAGGAAGAGGAACTTCGCCCGTCCAGATCGAATTGAAGTGTTCTAGCAGGGATTGGTACGCGTGGTCTGGTAGGTTTGCTAGGAGTTTTACCGTGATCCCATCCCTTCCTGGCGCGGTCCCGCGTTTCATTCTCGCCAGGGCTGTCTTGAGCTCGTATAGTTTGAAAGGTTCATCTAGCTCATTTTCGTCTCCACTCTACCTGTAAGCTTCTCCCCTTGGGTCTTGGGTCGTTCTCAAGTACTGGTCTCGGAGCTTCAGCGCTAACTGGGCCGTATTTCCTTGAAACGCGTGTACTGCTCTCTGCAGGTGTTTCTGCGACTCGCTGCGCGTCTGGTTTGGATCTATGAGAGCTCGGAAGAGACGCCATGTATTTTTGCCAGACATCTGCCTAGCTGCCGCGTTGCACCTCTCTACCCAGTTAGCGTCTGCGAGTTGCGCCGCGTATTTTGCCGCCTCTTTTGTTATCACCGCGATCCGGGTTTTTAGCTTGCGGTTATGTTTCTGCCTGTGCCATCTTTTAGCCATGCTACGTCTGGCTTCTCAGAGGTGGAGGAGGTGGGTGTCCTCATCCGTCACCGCCTCATAGAGCTTTACCCGCGTTTCCGTCGAACGGAGACTGGTCAGCAGCTGTTTGGTCCAGGCTTGGTATCCCTGCTCCTGGATAGAACTAACATTATATTCTTTTCTAAATTTTGCCCAGTCCAGCATCCTAGTCTGCCCCGTCGGTCTGGTAAGGGGTTTAGTGCGGATCGTTATGTTGATCAGACAGTGGTCACTACCGAATGTTTCCTCCTTATTCGTCCATTCCACTCGCCTCGCGTTTTTTGAAAAAGTCAAGTCCGGACAAGTGTCCCTCTGCGCCGAGTTCCCAGTTCGCGTGCGGTACGCCGGGTCGGTGTGTAGGGTTAGGCCTAATGTGGACGCTGCCTCCGCTAGCTTCCGTCCCCGTATGTCCTCTCGGTTGTAGCCCCATGAGAGGCTCTGCGCATTGAAATCTCCTAACACTAGTAACGGATTTCGTCCCGCTTCCCTGACAGCCCTACTCAGGAGTGTGGAGAAAGTTACATTTTTTGCTTTAGGTGGGCAGTTAATCTTCTTTGGGTCTCTTCTTCTTTGTTGCTGCTTTGCAACGTTAGTTCCTCGGGGCGGAGGAGCGGTCCGTTTGGCCTGCGACACGTTGCAGAGGAGATGACACAGATGGGCAGACTTCTTGGCACGAATGAGTACTGAAAGATTTATTTACACTATATATACATATTTACACTACGACTGGTGCGGTCGCTACCATGAGAGGCAAACTAGAACGCCAGGCCACGGTGCGCCCGCAACAACACCCTGTCTTGCCTGGCCGATGACTTAAGTTGCGTCGCGCTACAAGTAGCGGTTCCTCGGAGCACGGTCAGCGCATGGCATAACCCGGTCCGCACCTCTCGTTCCTGCTCTCCACCGAGAGCCTCAGATCAATCTCTCCTCTAAGTCTGAGTTCCAAGTCCCAACTTGCCCTTTGGCGCCAAAACACAGCCTTAAATCAACTCGCACAGCAGTTCTGTGCCCAATAGGGAATGCGTTCTACATGGACCAATCAATGAATTATTTCCAGTTCAAAATGGCCAATGGCATGTTGCCACACCACTCACGAGCACAGCATGCATTTCTCTTTCCCAACAGCAAAAAGAAAATAAACAAACAAACACGCTAAAACGCAGCGGCCACCAACGGTGCTCACTAAAGCTGCGAGAGCCGTCGGCGGAAGGCGACTGAGGAAAAAAAAGGGAAGGAGCAATTAAGCGTCCCCTTTGGCGCGCCGACACCTACGCGTTTAGGCCCGTAGCATTCCCCATGCTACACCCTCCGACCGTCCCAGGCGTCTTCTCCAGAAGGACCAAAACCGGACAATGCACGGGGAGCGCGACACGCCGACCACGTCGCCGAGCGCGCGCCTCCTTCCAAGGCCTTTCCTGCCGGCTTGGTTTCACTTCCGTGCCCGGCGGCCCTCTGCAAGCAGCATTTGCTCCAAAGTTTCGCGACGGCCGAACAATTGAGGTGGGGGCGACTCGAGGAGTTATTAAAGAAAAAAAAAGAGATCTAAAGACGCCGACCAAACACCCTCCTGGTGTGCAGATGTACCTGGCCCACCCAGCCCGACGGTCTGCAAACGTTTAGGGAAAAAAAATCTAGACGCCGACCTAAACACTTTCGGATGTGCAGGTGTACATGGCCCACCCAGCCAAACGGCCTGTATACCTGACTCCTCCCAACCCAGATTGTTGTCCGTACACTTGTTGTAAGCACAACAAATACTCTAGGCGTCGATCTGCTGGTGCCCCAACGCTCAGCAGTGGTCAACCACACAACAATAAAAAATGCATGCCCACATAGCAGCAAGCATGCCCACATTGACAGCATCTCGGCATGCATCACAAGTACACAGACGACGCAATTGGCACTTCTTCAATGTGACACAAGGAAAAACAAAATTGCCAAGTGAGAAGCAATGTCACATAAAAGTTCGGGCAACAGTTCATGTCTCAAAGCACAAATAAAACCCCGAAAAGGTGGACCCTACCCGTTCCGTCCCCGGCGAAACATGGAGGCCACCCTGTCATGCACGGTCTATCCACCGTCTCCTAGTTACGTGCATGGCACACTTGGTGAACGCAAGTGGTGCTAGCAACCACGGTAGGCTAACTGCAGCCTCCGAGTTATTCGGCTTCCAATTTCGACAAGGCGTCAGTGCACTTGTTCCCCTTAATATGGGAGATCTTACATTTTCGTAAAGGACCAGCGTGTGAGCCGGGTGCTCAATGGTGTCGAGCGCGTCGAGTTGGTTAAGGGGTTATGGTCGGTGACCACCCAACCCTTGCTCCGAGCAACCAGCCATCCAAGCGACCCAACGCCCGCACTACCGCACACGCTTCCTTTTCAATGGCTTAGCCTTTCGCCTAATGCCCCGCGCGTGCTCGAACCTTACGCGCGATCATCAGTGCCACCTGGATCGAATACCAACGCATCCCGGATGAGACTACATACCTCTACATGCGCGGGAGAAGCTGCTCGCCTGGGGCCTACCTTCAAATCGCGGCGCGAACTTTTTCTCTGGAAGCTTCCATCTACTGTCAGCGCGCACAATCCGCTCGCCTTCATGGACTGCACTCTCGCATAGGCGTAGCGCTCCCTCGTGTGTTGCTGACCTACACTAAACCTTTCATTACAGGAAGACTCCACACCTTCGACCTGACTGTCACGTGCAAGCGTACTCAAATCACGGCGCAAGTGGCAGCGCATCACCGGCCATGACGCTGTCCCTTTGTTCTGCCTACGATGAGGCAGAAAGTCCGAGTCGTCAGCAGTGCTGCTCCATCCATGCGGCCGCAACTCAGCCACAGCGCCACTTGAATCTAGGCCGGTTACCTTCTCACCGAAAACTTGCACTAAGCGGAGCTCATCTGCTTACTAACATTTGAAGACAACTGTTTCCTCCCTGTCTGTGTAGCTGGAACCACAACCTCGGGAGTCGCGACACCGCCTGACTCTATTCTGGTCAACAGTCGAGATTCTGTCAATAACGAATCCGAAACATTGCACTTGGCACCTGCATCTACCGAACTACTTGCGTCATGCCCCTGCTGACCTCTGCAGATGTTCTCAACGCCTTCAATATCAGTGGTGTGATTTGTTGCATCGAGTATCTGATTGTCGGCGTGCACCACAGTCGTCGTGGCTATGTGCATGCCGGCCGCTAATAACCGCTCACTCTCAACCTGGGTGGCTGCGACAGTAACATCGGCCGCCGCCGCACAGATGGTCTCCACACTACAGTCCGCAGGAACTAGACATTCACTCTGGATACTGCCGATTCCAACCGATGTGATTTCACGTGCAACAGTATCCAGCGCCTGAGTCGTGTTTTCCACATCACCTGCAGGACGTGAACCACTGAGCTCGCTCCGGCAGAATCCTCGCTGCCCTCTCTGAGCGTTGCCCGTGCTCCAACCCTATCGTCACTTTGCATAGCTTTTCTTCCGCTATCGCCGCTTGGCGCTCAGGGACCTGTCGATTCTGTTCTCTTTCAGTCTCTTCTTCCACCTCTACGGTGCGAATAGAACACGGCGGGCTCTGCTCATCATTTTCTGCTCGGACAGGTGCCTGCTTTACAGCTTTCTCTGCGAAAACTTCGCCCTCTGCTCTCACAATGCGACCTGCAAGCTCCTGAGATTTTCTCTGAAGACGCCTGAGCTCCTCAAACGCATCAGGAGTCAATAGTGCTTTCTCTGCCAGCTCGTCGGTTACTGCACACAGTGTGAGCGCGGGCGGAATTACACTGCCGTCCGGTGTCGACACACTCAAGGGAACATGCATTAAATCAGCTGTGACTGTATGCCCAAACGCACCTTTGAGCCGTATCTTGCCCGATCCCTCTGATGTGTTTTGGGGTACTACACTTCTCCTGAGGATCGTTACCTCTGCTCCCGAGTCAAGACAAGCCCTAATTGGCTGTCTTCCCGCAGTCAGCTCAACCCAAGTTATTTTGGCCCCTCTAACGGCGACGTTCATTACCTCACCTGTTGGTGCACTTTCATATGCAGCCCTAGCAGTTAGTTTTGAGTTCTGAGCCCTTTTCTGTGAATCCTGCAGCTCGAACTCTTTCGGCTGAGTTTGTGAGCAATTACGTTGGTAGTGGCCCAGGTGGCCACAAGAGAAACATCTGGGGGCAAGTCCGCGACCCTTGTTTTCGTTCTTTAGATCTGACGGCCTCACGTTATTCCCCTTTGCTGTCTCTACCAACCTCTGGCTCACATGGCGGGAGCTTCTTTTGCTATCATCGAACTTTTCCGCAAGCTTCGCTAACTCTTGAGGCTGAAACCATTCTCCGGTTTCGTGCTGTAGGACATATGTTCGTAGGTCATCGCTTATGAGTTGTTTAATGCGGTCTGAAACGAGTAGCGCACGCAGCTCATCTACCGACTTTATTTTACGGCTGCTCAAGTAATAGTCCAAAAGGACTTGTAACTTTGTCGCGAAACGACTCCACGTTTCGCCACCCTTCCGGCCCGAGTAAAACCTGCGGTGGTACTCTTCTGGCGTCAGTTTGAGCTCCGCCAGCACCAACTCCTTCATCTCATCGTACGATGCCAGATCACTGTCCATTACTTCGGTTATCATCGCACGGATGCGCTTATTCAAAAGGGGCATTATGAGGCGACCGCGGATGTCATCTGGAATTTCGCAGATCCTCATCATCTTTCCCGCATTTTTGAACCAAGCAGGCACCAGTTCGTCGGACACCGGCATGGCAGCAAGGACTGCCCTCAATTCTTTCGAATATTTGCTCGGATCACATCGAGTTTTCCGTTCCCTTTCACGCTCGCCCTTCTGCCTGAGTTTTTCTAGCTGAATTTTGAGCCGCAGCGTTCGAACTGCACTTGATTCACTGTCGGCTATACTGCCACTTGCTGCGACAGAGGGTACATTATGATTTTCTGGGCTCGGATTAGATTCATTTCCTTGTGATAATACCTCAGTATCATCCATCACTGACGCCTGGTCAGAATTCTGGCTCACCATCCCGTCTTCCCTCTGAGCTGTCCCTCGTCTGGTGACCACCATGCCCTACCCGAAACGAAAAGGGAAGAGACACACCTTCAAATGTCGGTGCTTTCCGCCCTCCGTCTTGCTCACTCGGTGATGTCAGGCAAGGTTCTGTCACACCCAGGTAAGTTAGTTCACCGTCAGCACTCAGCAGCACAGTCCCCGTCGTGGCTTGGATCACTGTCGTCCTGGGGTAGGATGCTAAGGCGCTCCGATGAGGCGTCGTCCTCCGCATCACTTTCGTTGTGGCCCCGTCGCTTGATCTTCCGTTAGCGTTGGTTGATTCGTTATCTTCTATACCCTGTGCCGTCGAAGCCGCTCACCCTCCGCAGGAAGCCCCACACCAATCCTGTAGTCGTCTGCGCCAGTTAATCTTCGTTGGGTCTCTTCTTTGTTGCTGCTTTACAACGTTAGGTCCTCGGGATGGAGGAGCGGCCCGTTTGGCGTGCGACACGTTGCAGAGGAGATGACACAGATGGGCAGACTTCTTGGCACGAATGAGTACTGAAGGATTTATTTACACTATATATACACATTTACACTACGACCGGTGCGGTCGCTACCATGAGAGGCAAACTAGAACGCCAGGCCACGGTGCGCCCGCAACAACACCCTGTCCTGCCTGGCCGACGACTTAACTTGCGTCGCGCTACAAGTAGCGGTTCCTCGGAGCACGGTCAGCTCATGGCATAACCCGGTCCGCACCTCTCGTTCCTGCTCTCCACCGAGAGCCTCAGATCAATCTCTCCTCTAAGTCTGAGTTCCAAGTCCCAACTTGCCCTTTGGCGCCAAAACAAAGCCTTAAATCAACTCGCACAGCAGGTCTGTGCCCAATAGGGAATGCGTTCCACATGGACCAATCAATGAATTATTTCCAGTTCAAAAGGGCCAATGGCATGCTGTCACACCACTCACGAGCACAGCATGCATTTATCTCTCCAACAGCAAAAAGAAAATAAACAAACAAGCACGCTAAAACGCAGCGGCCAACAACGGTGCTCACTAAAGCTGCGAGAGCCGTCGGCGGAAGGCGACTTAAGAAAAAAAAGGGAAGGAGCAATTAGGCGTCCCCTTTGACGTGCCGACACCTACGCCTTTAGGCCCGTAGCATTCCCCATGCTACACCCTCCGACCGTCCCAGGCGTCTTCTCCAGAAGGACCAAAACCGGACAATGCACGGGGAGCGCGACACGCCGACCACGTCGCCGAGCGCGCGCCTCCTTCCAAGGCCTTTCCTGCCGGCTTGGTTTCACTTCCGTGCCCGACGGCCCTCTGCAAGCAGCATTTGCTCCAAAGTTTCGCGACGGCCGAACAATTGAGGTGGGGGCGACTCCAGGAGCTATTAAAGAAAAAAAAACGAGATCTAAAGACGCCGACCAAACACCCTCCTGGTGTGCAGATGTACCTGGCCCACCCAGCCCGACGGTCTGCAAACGTTTAGAGAAAAAAAAATCTAGACGCCGACCTAAACACTTTCGGATGTGCAGGTGTACACGGCCCACCCAGCCCAACGGCCTGTAAACCTGACTTGGGCAGTACACGTTCAGGATGTGGAGCGGCAGATAATCCTTTTTTATGGGCAGGAGAGTCACCATCACGTATGAAAAGCTGGCTTGTAATTCCAGATCTATCAGATTTGCTGCGAAATTTTTGTGCACGAAGATGCATGTTAGGGGGTCGAGTTGGAAAGTTTTGTAGTTTGTGAGGCTCGCGTTCCCGCCTGGCTCCTGTACGGCCACCACTGCCGGAGTATGCTCGTACGTGGAAAGGTGCATCCTAAGGTCCGCTCTCTTATTCTTTGATTTAAAGCCTCGACTATTCCACTGTGTTAAAATTATAGGACTCTCCTTAGTTCGTTCCGCCATATTGTGCCTGAAGAATGTTATTCTGGAGGGGGAGCTGCTGCAGCTTCTCACACTCACTGATCACCCTACGCATCTTGTGAGTTACGGGATTCGTGGGTCTCCTTGTGTTAGCATACTTGTGAATCGTCATCGCTTTCGCTATCTGTCGTGATACTATGGAGGGAATGGATTCCTGTATATTCCTCATCATAGATTCCAGTTTGTTTTTCATGCTAGGCTCTGCGTCGCTTTCCATCGCCTCCTTTTGCTGAGGCGGCTGAGATTTAGCTAGTGCAGTTTCTAGTAGCTCTATTTGAGCTTTTAGGGCTGCTATCTGTTGTCTTAATTCAATTTCTACCAAATTCGGTGTAGGTGGAGAGGTAGTATTGGGAAAAGTAGGGGCGACCCCACTCACCGGCTGCTTCCCGTTCTTGACCATGCTGGCCCAGTTCCTCTCTTGATTGTTTTGTTTAGAATTTGGCTCCATGTTAATCGAAGGGGGCGGGAGATTCTCGCTCCTTCTTGCCTTTTTCTTGATTTTCTTCTTTTTCTTGTTCTTTAACTGGATTGTTGTTGCTGCTCGTTCCTTCGGAATTTCGCAGTGCAGTCTTTAGAGTTCGTGGCGTGTTCGCCACCACATACCGCACATTTTGGATTGCACTCGTGAGGGGCCCGCACCCCCTCCACAAACGGAGCTTGCGTTCCACAGAGTCCGCAGTTTTCTTGCCTCGGTGTCGGGCAGGCGTCTGCCCTATGTCCCACCGTGCCACACAGTTTACACGCTGGTATGGTGCGACGGTAAGTGGCTACCGGTATAACTTCCGCGTTATACAGCACAGCTCTGGGCTTGTACTTCCCTTCGAAGGGGACCCTTTCTTTGTTCGAAGTGCCGAACTTTCAGATCTCCAGGATTTTGCTCTCTCCGCGAAAGCTTCTCACCTTCCCTCGCAGGGATTCGGTGGTCTCCAGATTGGCCACAGTGATGACTCCGTGTACCACGTTGTCCTCACTTTGTTTTACGTGTCCATGCAGATAGAGGTCTTGCCCTTGCGTTCGGATTGCAAAGTCGCGACCAGTCTGTCTGCCGCATGGATGCTTGACGTGCCCACAATGATCAGGTTTTGGTCCGGGGACACTGTGAAGAAAAAATTTTCTGCTTCGGCCTCCCCGACTCGCTGTCGTAGAGCTAGGCCCAACTCGCCGTGTTGCAAGTTCTTCAAGTTTGTGGCCGTTAGTGGTTTGATGATTAGCACCTCGTCGTCTGGTCTGAATCTGCGCAGAAACTTGGGCTTCCATGCAGCTCTGACGTGCATCGGGCCTCCGGTTGCGCGCTCACCGGGTTCTGAGTCGGGTTGCGCGTGGCGGCCTCCGTGTGCTGACGTGGCCTTCCGTTGCGCGCTGGCTAGGAGTTTCTGGGCTCGCTTTTCAAAAGCCCGGATCACATTTTCACTGCAGGCTTGCTCTCGGCTGGTCTGTGGCAAGGTTGTCCATGTCATGCCTTCCGGGTCGTAGCCGCGTTGCTGGTTGGCGTTTGCCACGTTCGCCAGGAGCGGCCTTCCCGCCGTGGGACGCCGGCGTTCAGTCGATAGGCTGAGCCACGGCTCCACAGCGGATAGGAGCAAAAGTGCTCCAAAAAGTCGAAAACTCCGTCCACCGCGTTGAGAGTGGTCTCCCTGCGTTCCGAATGACTTGATGGCTCTCCAAGGTCCAATAGTTTTGGGATTCGACGCGTTCTCCCACCGCTACGGTCGAAAATCGCCGGAGCCGATGTTTCATGCGTCTGCTCGCTACGCGCGCTAGCGAGATTCTCCATCGATGAATGGGAGCCCACGCTAAGAAGCTCCGACGAAAAAACTGCGATTTGCCGTCCACCTGGCGCCGAGGCTGAAGAACTCTTCTTCTAGACGGGGCCGGGTGTCCTCCGGCCGCGCTGTGACAGACTGCCTCCCTGGACGCCTGCGTGCGGACCCGGAGGTGGCTGCCGCGCCATAATCGGCGGAAATATATGTTCCTCCTCCTCCTCCTCCTCCTAACGGCTCGATAGGTTAAAGTGTCCGCTGAGAATTGTGACAGATACCGTGCCTTTTCTTTCCTCTAAAGCAATTTGAAACACTGCTGATGCCTGCTGTACTGCGTCTGCTTCTATATGGTGTGGGGTGCAGCGTTCGAGGAAGCGCCAATTTAAAGTAGCCTCAGGGCCGCCTGGAACGAACCCCCGGTGGGGTAAGTTTCACATAAGTGCACATCGCCTGGTGACGTCATCAACAGTCGTGGTTTCATATCCGTGTGTGACTTCACTTCAGGTTATTAATCATAATAGAATGTGACGTCACAGTCGATGACGTCACCTTATGATGTCATAGTCACACTCATTTCAAGGCACGATATACTACCACTACTGACATCATCATTTAATTCAAGACATCATACCACACTACAGATGTCATGAATTCTAAGGCACGACACAATGCACCATTGACGATGCCATCATTATTTTCGAGGTACAAACGCCGCACTACACCAATGATGACGCCACCATTTATTTCAAGGTAGAACATACTACACCACTGATGACGTCATCAAACTAAAGCGTTAAGGAACTGGCATCCACCGCTCAAGGAGTAAGTCTCAATGAAATGATAAGATGCTAAATTTACTTAAACCTAAACTAATATGTTCAAGTAATACTCTTGTTTGGGCGAGTTGGTTCATCTTTGAAAGGTTACGTATACTTGCGCGAAGAAGACGGGACACAAAAAAGGCACATATACGACATGTACGGAGCGCACCGTACATGTAGTATATGTGCCTTTTTTGTGTCCCGTCTTCTTCGCGCATGTATACCTAACCTAAACTAATATGTGTGCACGCAAAATTGTTTACCTCTGGAAAAGCCCATGTTCCTTTGCGTCAAAAGCCTGGTCGGAGCTGGGGCACTTCAGTAGCAAAATCTAAGAGAGAAATTTATCTCAAAGCTGCCGTCAGAGTGCAGAAAAACTTCCAGTCCGTTTAATTCGTGGCTCACTAAAGAAGTCTACTAACCTTATATTTAACTACTTGTCTTCCGTGCGTACATATGTTCGGAAGGTATGGCCTTTGTTTCAGCACTGTTCAACACAAAGTATGCGAGGTTAACTAGTCAGCAATTTAACAATACACTCCTATAGGTTATTTAAGAAACCACCGAAAACGTTCCGTCAGTAACACAAGTGCTCTAAATGAGATAATGTAATCCAAACAAATTTATTTAAAACTGGTTAATAACCGACAAATATCGTTGCTGGCGCGTAAACAAAGCGCACAAAAAGCCGTATAGTGTCAAATTAGGCGGAAACAAAAATTTGGAAAACGTCTGTAATCAAAAACCAACTGATGTGCCATATTCAACAAAACTCCCGTAGTCAAAGAAGCCACGGCGGCGATCGCAAAGGAAACCTACTTACCGAAGCGCTTACAAGTCGCGGATTTCGCGAAACAAACAGCATAGAGAGAAACAGCTGTTCATGTTTTAGATTCCTTTCAAACAAGTAGGGTACAGGCTTCCAAAGCAGCGTCGAGCGGCGCTGCTGCTCCTAAAGCCCCTCTATCCTTCCTTGGAGGGGCTTTAGCTGCTCCTGACAGGGAGCGCCATCTCTGACAGAAAAATCGAAACTGGGGATACAAGCGGCGGCACCACATAGGCATCCCGTGCAAGTTTTCTCCTTTCGCTCGCTCGCTTCCGCGCGCGTGCAGACGTCTCTAGCTGCTTTGTCGCGCGGACAGAAAAGCACACACTGGACGCCGCCGGCTCATCTCGCTGCCTTCACGGCGTGCGCCGTGAGGTTTCTCTCGCACGAGGACGCGCCTTGACGCGCCCCCGCAGGAACACTGCGACAGGCCACCTGCATTCCGTCTTCATTGGGCAACCTGACGCATATTTTCATGAAGGATACTTAATTATAGGCGGGAAACGTTTTATTTACGTCTTCCCTGAGTAAATAGACGGGGATGAGTAAACATTGACTGTGGATGCGTCCCACGTTAGCAAAAGCGTAGGAAGTGCATCTCTAGGTAAGTCCGCTATGTAAATATATTGTCGTATATAATATGTTTAAAAACTGCTAAACTATAATCAGTACTGTGAAATAAAATGGCCAGCTCATTGACCATCGTTTTGGCCTGTAGCATGCGATCTATATACGGATCTGTTTTTTATTATTACGACGTTGCCAAAGGAAATTTTGCAGTAGAAGAAAAAGTATATAGTCCGGCCGAAGGAGGTGTTTCTTCAAAGACAAGAGAACGCTAGCAATCTCATAAGCACATGCGTGCTCCGTGCGCTGCACGCGACATAACCGGCTCGCTGGCTCAGAAGGCAGGTGAAATCCAAGCTTGTACTACATAGTGTTAGTGAATTTTCGTCGTTCTACTCGAAATTAGGTTCTTTGCGGTGACTTGAAGACGTGGCAAATTGCACCACAGGTGCGCCCCGTCCAAGACGGTGATCAGAGACGACGAAATATGGATAACGACACTTCAGAGTTACAAAGAGATTAACTGAAGTTTATATACAAAACTTTACAATATTTACAGCAAGGTTAGGTAAAATATACATGGATCTGGCTAGCTCGGCCTAGCCGAAGAGGTACACATCAAGCCATAGCTCAGAACATCAGACTGGTCTCTCGGGCTTGGTATTAAGCCCTCCGTGTCCAGCCCACATTTCAGTTGCGTCCAATCGTCACGAACTTCAACATGATTGGTTCGTGGCCACGTGCAACTTCAGCAGTGTGAGGGAAACCCTTTCCCCACAACGAAAGAAAGAAAAACACAAAACACAAAATGTCACATGCTGTCCACAGTCCACATTCCTTGCCGCGTTCTCGCGTCAAGATCATCAAAGCAAATGAGCAGGGTCGTTAGCGGACCGCCGCCGTCTCTCGCCCCCGCTCTTCCTAGAACTTGCAAAGCCCGTGACCTCCGGCTTAGCGGCGGCGCAACGAAAAGACGCCCGGTCAATCTGTCCTCCCGCGGATGTCTTCCCCTTTGTTCAACGTTCCCCATCACTCTTCCCCCGGCGCCGAATGTCACCTTTCTGTCTGGACGCGGCGTGTCTATGAACGGACGTTTCAACCGCGACGGCGGTGTCGTGTCGGCTCGTATGAAAAGCATACTGCAGGTAGGCACAATGCAGCTTAACTTCCACCTCTTGGGGACTCGATCGCCTGTCAGCCGCCCGGTGACACTCGTCACTCTAATGGCTTTCCCTGCTTTATCCGGTGATTCGCGGCGCCTTCTCGTCTGCATGCAGCTAGCAGCAATTCATGCTTCAAGCAAACCTACCACGAGGTACTCAGTACATAGCCGCTAATCCGGGGGTGCCTAGTGATACCTTACACGCCCCTCCCAAGATTTTATAAGGGGCCCAAATGACAGTGCTGGAGTTCCCGGGATCGAATCCCGGCGTCGGCGGCTGCGTTTCGATGGAGGCGAAACGAAGTGGCGTCCGTGTGCTGTGCGATGTCAGCGCACGTTAAAGATTCCCAGGTGGTCGAAATTACTCCGTAGTTCCCCACTACGGCCCCCCTTTCTCTCTATCCACTTTCACTCCTACCTTCATCCCTTCCCTTAAGGCGCGGTTCAGGTGTCCACAGAGCAAGTGTGACAGATACTGCGCCTTTCCCTTCCTATGAACCAACCAACCAACCAACCAAATGACACCTTTGGAATTACAACCAACAAAAGGTATCGGCATATGTCACGAAACCCCCCTGAGGGTGGTTAAGGTAGCTCTAGAATGTAACCACTGTTACAGCTTCACGCATGGACTCTAACAAAATCTTGCTGAGTGAGAACGGAAAATAGCATGCACACACACAAATATATGACACTTATTTGAAGTCCATGTTCTTGCGCGGCGTCCGGTGCACACTTTCACGCACGTACCCGTTCTGCTCGCGAACAGCACCGAGAACTGAAGTGCATGCAATAAAGGGAAACACCAGAAAATTCGGTTGCACGCTTGTCGACGTCAAACACTGGCATCGTAGGGCATGCAGCATGTCCGTCACGTGTCCCACACAGTTTCACAGTGTCCCCCACGTCACACCTCACTGAGCTTTGTCAGCATTAGAGGTTTCCTCCCTTCCCTGCATCCCGGCGCAATCACCACTGTCTGTCTCCCAGTTTTCGTTTGGTAACCTGGACAGTGCGTCGGCGTTGCCGTGAGCGCTTCCCTTCCGGTGTTCCACCACCACATTATATCTTTGCAGTGCAAGTGCCCAGCGTGTCAACTTTGCGCCCTGAGGGGTGGTCCGGGTGAGAAAAGAGAGGGGGTTATGATCAGACACCACTGTAATCTGGGCTCCGAACAGCCAGAGGTCAAACTTCCCCAGCCGCCAAATCACGGCAAATGCTTCCCTTTCTATAGTCGACCATCGCGCCTGGGCTGGAGAGAATCGATGGCTCGCGATTGCGATCGGTCGCTCGGAGCCATCCTCCGCGCGTTGAGCGAGACAGGCTCCTGCTGCTAAAGCTGAGGCATCCGATCAGGCGTCCCGAGGGCAACGGCTTCACAGAGCGCCGTCTTGAGATTTTGGAACGCTCTTTCGGCTCTCGCAGACCATGGGATTGTGTTCGGTATCGCCGACAACTTGTCGGGATCGGGTGCGTGGATTCCTGAACCAACCACATGACCCAGATAACGTATGGATCCTCTCGCCTTTGGCACTTTTCTAGCTTAACCTTTAAGTTGGCTTTTTGCAGTGCTCCAAAGACGGCGCGCAAATGGCATGCGTGGTCCGTCAGCGTATCACTAAAATCAGCGATATCGTCTAGGTACGCGCACGCGTAGGCAGAGTGCGGTAGTAATAGTGCGTTTATCACTCGCTGAAATGTTTGAGCTGCATTTTTCAGCCCGAATGGCATGACTTTTCAAGCAAACTGCCCCCGGTGGCAGATGAAAGCAGTGAGCACCTGGACGGATCGGGCCAGCGGTACCTGCCAGTATCCTCTCCGAAGGTCGATGAGGGTGATATAGTGCGCCCTTCCTACGCTCATTATAAGTTCTTGCTGCAGGGCCATAGGATAGGCATCAGCCACTGTCCCCGCATTAAGTTTCCGAAAGTCCACACACATTCGTATGGTTCCATCCTTCTTGGGGACACAAACAACAGGGTGAGCGTGCGGGCTTTCACAGGGGAAAATCAGGCCCAACTGAAGCAGTTCGTCAACTTGCTTCCCCACTTCTCCTTTCAAGCTGGCAGGTATGCGGTAATGGTTACCTGGTCTAGGGTTAACTCCCTCTTCTAAGATGATCTTATGCTCCCCCACGTCAGCTATCCCGGGTCTGTCATCGAACAGTCCTTGATACCCCTCAAACACCTTGCGAATTAGGGCACCTCCTTCTACTTCTAGGTGAGCAGTCATCCCCTCGGGGAAGATCGTAGTCGTAGTGAGTGTTGCCGTTGACCTGGGTACGCATTCCACTTCACCGAACGTGCGATCATCATCAAATATCACCCCGATCGTCATTACGCGCCTCTGGTAAGGTCGTAGTTTGCTGACGTGTACCAGTTTTCGGCCTCCTCCCGGCATATCCACGAAGTACGAATGCTCGCGCTACTTTTCCACTACCCTTCCAGGCCCTTTACACTGAGGGAACATTTTTCCAGGGCGCTGGTTGTCAACCAGCAGCACGCTGTCGCCTACCTCAAAAGACTTCTCCTTTGCCCGTCGATTGAATTGGATTGCGTATGCGTTCTGCTGCTTCGAGCTTATTAACTCTGCGGTTTCTGCTACGTGCTCTAGGCGCGTCTTCAGTTGTCGCATATACTCTGATGGGGACGGCCCCAGTGTTGCTGGTACGCTCATCCGCCCTGCCCAACTACGCTTTAGAACCGATAATGAACCAGTTGGTTCTCGCCCGTACAACATCTGGAATGGCGCAACTCCCGTATTATCGTGTGGCACTTCTCGGTAAGCCCACAAAAGGAATGGAACGAACTTTTCCCATTCTCTTACTTCCTCTTGGATAACATGGTAAAGCATGTTTTTGAAAGTTCGATTCCACCGCTCTATCGCCGCGTTACTCTCCGGGTGCCCTGGCGTAGAAAACCTCGGGGAACACCCCAACCTCTTCAAAAAAATCCTTGGTGAGTTCAGCTGTGAAGTTAGTGCCACAATCGGAGGCCACTATTTCAGGAATCCATGTTCTGCTGAACACCCTCAGGAGGGCGTCACAGGTAGCTTTAACACTGATGGAGCGCAAACACACCACTTCAGGCCAGCGCGTGCACAAGTCGATGATGCAAAGCGCATACCTGTGACCTCTCGCTGAGGGCGGCTCCAGTGGCCCGATTTTATCCACGTTAACCTGCTCGAACGGGTACCGCGGCCTCGTTAAGGGCTCTATGGGTACATTGTCTTTCTGCCGGCGCTCAGACCTCGTTTGACATCCGTGGCAGCTGTTGCAGTACTCGCGTTCGTCGCTTTCCAAACCTGGCAAATAAAAACTGTACTTAATTCGAGCTTGCGTTTCTCGGACTCCTAGGTGTCCCCCCCAGCTAGCTTCATGTGCTAATTTTAGGACTTCTGGGCGCCGGGATTTCGGGAGCACGAGCTGCATTACTTTTTGTCCAAGCAAGTTTTCCTTATGATAGAGCAAGCCATCTATCTCTGCCATGCCTCCTCTCCCTTCTATACCTTGTTTCCAAGCTCCTGTCAATGTGGGGTCAATCTTTTGATCCTTCTGGAAAACTGCATACGCGCTGCTTTCTCCGGTTGTACTAAGAGCCGTGTCTTCAGTATCTCGAGCACTGCCTTTTGTTTCCTTACTGGTTACTACCTTTCTTCCTGTGCGATAACGACCCCATAGGCTTCCTCTCCCTGCGCGCCTGGCACCAGTTCTGTCAGGTCGACTTTCACCTGGTCTGTGGCATCCACCTTACTCGCTGCTACAACGCCTTTCATATCACATTCGGCCCTAAGAGACTCCCAGGCTTCCTCCGAAAGTAAGCAATCTGTCCTCGACACAAGTCTGTCGGTCAGGGCGCATACCACCGGTACTGCCTCTTTAATGTCGGCGAAAATGCCCGAGTCGCGGTCTATCGTGAAGGGGACAATAGCAAGTTTGGCCTGCACCTTCTCCCCGAAAGCCGATACCGACCCGATGGTTCCGTGCGGCTTAACCAACTCTAGGGGTACTATACTTTCGCGCACTACTGTGATTTCGGCCCCAGTGTCGAGAATTGCGTTAATCCGTCGGTTCTGGCATGTCAAAGAAATCGGTTTCAATTCGCTCATTGCGACAAACCCGTCCTGCGTCGCTACGCGTGCCGACAGTCTTTCCCCTTTTGTGTGCGGTGCTTTCTGCACTGTTGGTGCCCCGCCGTGTGGGCAGTCAGCCCTTCTATGCCCCATTGAGCCGCACGAGAAGCACCCTTTGTACCTCTGCTTTACGTCTGGCCGCTGCTCGGCTCCTGTCTCTCGCTTAGGGGGGCCCGCGTCTCGCCTTCCTTCTCGCCCGCCAAAGCCTCCCGCGCCTCCTGGTTCACGCTTTTTGACCGCGCTATTCTTTCCTTGGGCATCTTCAAAATTTTGTAGCAAATTGGCAAGCTCTGGTGCTTTCTTCCACCTGTCACCTTCTTGCAAGGTTACATAGCGAAGGGCGTCTTCCGTTTTTAACTGGTCGGCCACTAGCAATTCGGCCAGCTCCTCAAACGTTCTGGCTCCCCTTGCATCTGCATAGAAGTTAAAATAACTCTGCAGGCGGGTCGCGAACACTTTCCAGCATTCGTTGGGTAATTTTTTGGACCCCATGAATCGTCTGCGGTACTCTCCTGCAGAAAGTTTAAGCTCTTCCAAAACCACTTTCTTCAGAACCTCATACTCGCGATGCTGTGCCGGTGTCAAGCGCGTTGACAGGAACTGAACTTTTTCCGCAACTAGCGGGAATACAATATGGCCCCACAAGTCCCTTGGTATCGCGTAAGCCTCTAGCGTATGTTCGACTGACTCGAACCAGACCGGAACTTCCGCCTCTGCCGGGAACTTCGGGATCGCACCGGATAGCCATTTTGAGTAGCGACCGAACTCAGCGCGAGCGTCGTTTTTCTCCACAACAGCGGCGTTCTTCGCCGCGCTTCCTTCCTTACTTGCTTTAAATTTTGCTAGCTCAAGCTGAAGTTCCAGAGCTCGAACTCTCAGTTCCTCCCTTTTCACCTCCATAGACGTCTGGCTATCGGGAATCTCAGTTACGGATAAACTGTCCTCAGTTACCACCGTCTCATCTGTAGCGCTCATTTTCCCCGCCTTTCGCCTGTCCGGGTTTAAATGTGCGAACCGGGTGTTCATGCACCCCTCGGAATCCTACACAGACAGTAATGCTTACGCCAAAATTAGGGGAAAGAGGACTCATTCGCTTGTCGGAGCAGAAGTTGGCTTCCGACCTTCGTCGCCTCTCCCTTGTCCTTCCTACTGTCGTTGTCTCCAGCCTCCTTGTAGCCGATGATCAGGATCGCGATGCCTGCAGCCGGTCCTGATCACGCGCCGTTGCAGCTCCCCTTCGGGATTTTTGTTTCAGCAGCCGGTCCTTTTGACGCGCCGCTGCTTCCTAAAGATCAAGCCCTTGGTGCCTGCAACCGGTCCTCTTGACAAGCCGCTGTACGCTTCACCTCGGGATCTTGGTTTCAGCAGCCGGTCCTTTTGACGCGCCGCTGCTTGCTCCAAATCAAACCCTTGGTGCCTACAGCCGGTCCTTTTGACGCGCCGCTGCTCGCCTCAGCGGTAGCCTCCTGGCTGCCGCTGTCCTTGCTGCTGCTTCTCTTGTCTGCTCTACTGGAATGCCGCTTGCCTCCTGCGTCTGCGTTGCAGGAACGTCGTCGTCTCTCCCCTGTGCTCCCACAGGGTCCCCGTCGACTGCGCCAGTGAATTTTCGTCGTTCTTCTCGAAATTAGGTTCTTTTCGGTGACTTGAAGACGTGGCAAATTGCACCACAGGTGCGCCCCGTCCAAGACGGTGATCAGAGACGACGAAATATGGATAACGACACTTCAGAGTTACAAAGAATTTAACTGAAGTTTATACACAAAACTTTACAATATTTACAGCAAGGTTAGGCAAAATATACATAGATCTGGCTAGCTCGGCCTAGCCGAAGATGTACACATCAAGCCTTAGCTCAGAACATAAGACTGGTCTCTCGGGCTTTGTTTTAAGCCCTCCGTGTCCAGCCCACATTTCAGTTGCGTCCAATCGCCACGAACTTCAACATGATTGGTTCGTGGCCACGTGCAACTTCAGCAGTGTGAGTGGAACCCTTTCCCCACAACGAAAGAAAGAAAAACACAGAACACAAAATGTCACATGCTGTCCACATTCCACTGTACACCTTGCCGCGTTCTCGGGTCAAGATCATCAAAGCAAATCAGCAGGGTCGTTAGCGGACCGCCGCCGTCTCTCGCCCCCGCTCTTCCTAGAACTTGTAAAATCCGTGACCTCCGGCTTAGCGGCGGCGCGACGAAAAGACGCCCGGTCAATCGGTCCTCCCGCGGATGTCTTCCCCTTTGTTCAACGTTCCCCATCACTCTTGCCCCGGCGCCGAATGTCACCTTTCTGTCTGGACGCGGCGTGTCTATGAACGGACGTTTCAACCGCGACGGCGGTGTCGTGTCGGCTAGTAAGAAAAGCATACTGCATGCACAAAGCAGCTTACCTTCCCCCTCTTGGGGACTCGATCGCCTGTCAGCAGCCCCGTGACACTCGTCAGTCTAATGGCTTTCCCTGCTCTATCCGGTGATTCGCGGCGCCTTCTCGTCTGCATGCAGCTAGCACCAATTCATGCTACAAGCAAACCTACCACGAGGTACTGAGTACATAGCCGCTAATCCGGGGGTGCCTAGCGATACCTTACAGTGTTTTATTTCGGTTCTTATTAAATAGTTGTGCGTCATTTATGATAATATTTGGTTTGCCCTCACGAACCCTGTGACACGAATGGGGTGCTTCGTGCGAGTAGTGTCAGTCGAGCCATCGCTAGGATCACTTTTTTTTTTTGCACTTCCGACATATCTTCGTTAATAAATAATAATAATAATAATAATAATAATAGTAATTGGTTCACTTATTGGCCAATTTGCGAAAATTTGTGAAAGCGCCTCAGCAAGGCATGTTTTTCAACGCCGCCTCCTACCCCGCAAAAAAAAAGAAAAAGGCCTTGTTCCTAGATATTTTCTTAGTCAATCTAAAATGAAAAGGCAGCTGTGGACACTTAGGGCACATTCACACATCAGACTCGATCGCGGACGTCGCATCTGTTGATTTGGTTGCTTTCAGTTCACTCACAAAGTAGAGAGAGAGCACAGAAAATCGGCAAAACTAGACACGTGATGGAGCGAAGAGCCAGATGATCTTCCATCCTCTTCACTTTTTATACATGGTGTTAAACCACTGTACTTTCTTGATGCCTCTACAAACCATCTTTGTCAAATTCCAACATTTCTCAGTTTACGAAGAAAGGGGAAATTGGCTATTTTCGTTTCCACAAAGAACGCCAGACTTCTCAGAACGCTGTCATGCGGTTGGAAAACAGGTCTTCCGGACACGCTTCCAAAGGAATCTGCAAAGTTTCACACGTGAGCCTCGTCATTTGGTGCTTCGCCTAATATTTTGGCTT
The DNA here is from genome assembly GCF_055883805.1 of Amblyomma maculatum. Classification (NCBI taxonomy): domain Eukaryota; kingdom Metazoa; phylum Arthropoda; class Arachnida; order Ixodida; family Ixodidae; genus Amblyomma; species Amblyomma maculatum. Next base: position 124,872,539 of record NC_139346.1, read on the forward strand.
CCCCTGACACAATGCTATTTAGAACATTCGTTTCGCATAAGCGGAAGCGTTTTTGTATCGCCAAATGACCGCCAGGCGCAACGCGATCGCCGCGCGTGCACAGGAAGCTAGCGGAGCGTCTGCTCCGGTGAAGTCCCATCGTTTCACATTTCGCCACCACGCCAGGAATGCGGCGCTGCCGTCGCGCGGCGAACCTTGAGCTAAGCCTCCATATTGGTTTCTTAATGACGTTAGCACTTCTTTAATTTGGTTCGAAGCAAGATGCAATGCATTAGGTTCTATCTGAGGGCATGCTTCATGTTAAATTTGTCATTCTATAAGTTGTCTTATGAATGTTCCTGTAGCTCCACTGAATATGCATAGTCCTTCATTTACCACAAAAGGGCATACGGGCTGCACGGCTTGAAGCTAAACTTGCCGCTCCATTAGTGATATAATATTAGCAGAGAGAAGCAGAAAACGAAATAGATAGATTACGGACAGGCGATGGGGCTGTTTCAGATAGAATTCTGACAGCTATGCTGAATACCCGTCGGAGGATAGATATAGAACAAATGGACGAAGTTGAGTGTCCCTCTCATTGAAGGACTTGCTACAGTGTGGATGGATCGAGGTTTCTCGTCCACAATGATTCACAGGTTCGCGCATCCACCCATCATCTTCTAAGAAAAATCAGTGCAAGGGTTTGAGTGCATAACTTGACCTAATGCACCTAAAATCTTATGTTTATAATTCACAATAACTAATTGCGTTTGTGGACAGAAATCTAGTGAAGGGAATTAGTAATTTTGGGCTATGTCGCAAGTTGGAAGAGCCGGTCATGGAATCCAGAGAGGTATGGTCTGGAGACAGAGGCCCGCAAAAATAATCCTAATTGCATCATTTATCCTCGTGCTCATTAACAAGGAGCGAGTCCTTAACAAGAAGCTCAAAAAAGGAGTGGCAAACGTAAACATAACGTAATTTTCAGAGACGACCGAAACAAATTCAACACTCATAACTCTGCGAACTGAGTGAGCGGTGCTGTCTAACTTGCAACCATCCCATAGGTTGACTATCACTCGTATTAGATAGCTCATCAACTTTCAATCTATTATCTATAGCTGTGCAAAAAGACGAGGCAATGCGGACAACAACATAAAACTGCCTTACCACCTCCTCGTCTTCCTTACGCACTGTACTGCGCCTTTCTTTTCATCGTTTAGACCATAAGAGCGGCTTGTCGCCAGTAAATATGTTGCCGTAGGCCTTGGACGTCTAAGCACTTATGTGTATTCAGGATGACCGGGAACTTCACAGCTTCCAAGAAGATGTAGAAATGGCAATGGAGAAAGTAAACGTACAGTAAACGCACACTTCAATGCAAAGGTAGGGAAAAGCAGGCTGGAGAGCAGGCAGTTTTTAGCAATATCATTGGTTTTAGGAATAGCATGGCGTAGATATTAGTTGAGCTTCCAGTGCGCAATAGCGTATGAATCATGAATACCTTCTTCAATAAAGGGAATAACCAGTAGTAGAAATGGAAAAGTCCTTACGGGGAGACTGCAAATAAAATTGACTTTATATACTGTGTTCAAAATCAACCATTGTGCAGGATGTAGAGGTGATTGGGAAAGTGCGATGCGGTAACCACGGGATGGTAAGGTCACAAATTAGTCACAATCTGAAGAAGGAATGAAATAGATTAGTAAGACGTCCCTGAACGAGTTATTGGTAAGGAGAAGGGCAAAATCCAGTATTTCGCTACAGAATAGATATTAGATTTTACTAAGCTTAAGAACCTTAGCCTTGAAGCAATGAACAATAATTACAGAGATATTAGTGACTGCGTGGTAGAAGTAGGGCGTTGCATAGTTAGGGAGGATACCCGTAAAATGACTAAGACGACGAAAGATTTGAATAAGAAACGACTACTTATGAGAACTTCTAACGAAAGAGACTAGATAGAACTGCCAGAGATATCAAAGCTAATAAATATTTGTAAATTAGCCGACATTGGAAGTATAACATAAAAAAAAAATTGAGAATGTTGTAAAGAATGGGTGAACGCTTAAAGCGGTGAAGAAATTGGGCATAGGCGGAAATCACATGTATGCGCTAAGGTACAAGACGGGAAATATCACGAATATGGACAAGATCCTTAAAGTAGCCAAGGAGACATATACCTGTACAGTAGCCAAATTAGTAGGAAAATATCGAGATTGGTAGTAGGGAAAGCGGTCAGACTTTCCGCCAGTGACGAGTGAAGCGGCTAAGAAACTTTCGAAATTATGTAAAGGGGCAAAGCAGTAGAAGAGGATCAGGTGAATGCAGATTGTTTGAAGGATGGGCCGGTTATCGCGCTAGAAAAACGCACCAAGCTGTATACGCAGTGCCTGGTGTCATTGACTGTCCCGGAGTCATGGAAGAACGCAAATCTAATTACACTAATTCATAAAAACATGAACGCGAAGGATTTGAAAAAAAAAAACAGACCGATCAGCTTACTAAGTGTTACATATAAAGTATTTACTAAGGTAAACGCTTAGGTATTCAGGAAAATCTTAGATTTCAATCGAGCAAAAATCAAGCAGGTTTTCGAAAAGGTTACTCTAGTATCCATCTTATCCATATCATCTACCAGGTGATAGATAAATGATCTCAATATTACGAGTCCATATATATAGCATTCATTTATTGCCAAATTTATTACTTGGTACACACACCGGCAGTCATGCAGGCATTGTGAAATCAGTATGTAGACGAGCCTTATGTGAAAGTACTCGAAAATATCTATTGTGCCAGCACATGAACCATTGCTCTGAATAAAGAAAGTCACAAAATTGCCCTAAAGAAAGGTGTAGAAAAGGCGATACGATCTCCACAGCTCAATTGATAGCTTACTTCAAGGAAGTATTCAGAGACATGAAATGGGAGCAGTTAGAAATAAGTGTTGATGGACATTACCTGAGTAACTAACTCAGAGGATGAACTACAATGAATAATTGATGACCTAGACAGCAACAGCAGAAAAGTATTCTTAAATATCAATATGCAGATGACAAGGTAATGTTGAATAGCCTCGGGAAGGAACAGAAGTTAGCAATAGGTAGCGAAGCAGTGGAGGTGGTAAGCGAGAATATCAACTTAGGACAGGTAGTATCCACGGATCTCAACCTAAAAATCAAACATCTAGGAAAATATGGTTGGTGTGGAGCGCATTTAGAAAGTACTTGCCAAATACGACTACCAGTATATCCGTATCACTCAAGAAGAAACTATACAATAGTTGCATCTTACCTGTAATCACTATCAGGCTGAAACGTGGAGGCTAAAAAAGGGGATCTACTTAAGTTGAGGACAACGCAGAGCGATATGGAAGGAAAAATTATAAGTGTAACGTAAATAGAGGGGAAGCGCGCAGATTGGCCCAAAGATGTAACTCGAGTAAATGGCATTTTAGTTTAAATAAAACGAAATGGGCATGGGCAGGGGTTGTAGTGCGCTGAGAGGACAACCGATGGTCGATTACGGTAACAATTTCGATTCCAAGGGAAGGAAAAAGGAAAGCATACCGGGGTGCGGCAGAAAGTTAGGTGGGTGGATAAGGTGGGCCGACTCAGTTGCATTGTGCTGTCCACCCGTGACCGACTGAAGTTATGAGACGTTGTGCGCTCCTATGCATGCCCGAACTGCCTGCTTGCTTAGTCGAATTATCACGCAACCACCAACTGCGTCGTGGTGCTTGAGTTCTGGCGTGTAGTTCATGCGAGATTCCCTTGAAAGGGTATCGCTTAACGTGTGTTGCTTATTCGCGTTCCACGCCTCTTAACAGCGGCAGACTTGTTCAGTTTGTGGTGAAGTCCGAAATGTTAGTAGGCAACGGATAATCATGATTTGAGATGATTGTGAATACAAATACCAATAATAAATAAATCCTATTATTATTGATGGTACTTAGTGTTAATAGCGGACAAAAATATTAAAATAAAAAAAAAATATATCAGCCCAAAAAGAAAAAATTTTAAGTACACGAAATTAAAAAACAACAAATCAAAACCTTCGAGGAAACGGTTATGCCTTAGCAATCCCGCATTGCAGTTCTGCAGTGACCTCTAATATTTAGAGGAAAGATGTCAAGAATACCTGCTAATACATTGGTGTCGACGCATAAAAACGCCAACTTGGAGTCATTGGTGACAAATCTCGCACGCGGCACACGCAGTAGTACAGAATTCGGCTTTTTGTCCACGCCGAATTTATTTACAAGTTAAAAAATCAGATGAAAACTGCAGCTCATCATCCGCGGCGTTTCTCTGGGCATTCCATTTCTTTCATGTCTTCACACTCTCCGTCTTGGCATTTGCCGACCTGGCAAATGTTTTTTTTATTAAAGTAATGGCTGTAGTACTGAAAAGAAACAGATGGCAGAAATATAAATTGGTCACAACTTATGTCACCATGGGGAACCGCTTCACATTAATTAAACGCTCTAAAACTGCGCGCTCGAATAGCGCGCGGTGCACGCCGAAATCAAAAATAAATTTAAGAGCACGATCATTGATTGAATTGCTTAAATATTTAATAACCCGAGCACTATGGCGAGGGCAAGAAAGGCCGTAGAAAATTGGGGAGTGCTCAAGAACAAGCTACAAAGAGATATTGACGCAAGTCACATCATCTCTGTAATACCGTAAGAACTATCGTATTCCGTCCACCGTGGATGATGCAAAACATGTTTATTCCTTCTGCTCTTTATGTATGTGTGAAAACTGCAAAGCACGCTCATTGGCAGACATTATTCCTGGAGTAGGCTGTCCTTGGACTGCCAATGAAGATCATGCTGTTTTACACATTAATATCTACGTACAAAACCAACAGTTCTAATAATAAGCATTTATACTATTCCTTGATCTGTGTCTAGTAGCATTCCTGAGCCGGGCTATAACGGCTTCGCTACGATCATTGCGATGTCAATAAATAGGTGTAATCTTGTCTACTTTGCACTTTTCTCAGTTTTCTTCTGGAATATATTTACTTGCCTTATACTGCTACCTCGTACTGCTACGTCGCTACGTTACAGTTACGTCGTAGAGCCGAAATAAAATTGTCTATTTATGCAATATAATTCTTGACTTGTCCTTAGTCCTTGTTACACCTTGAGGCGTTTTTCTACACTTTCGCACTTTAATGCGTAGGGAGACTGCCGATAGAGACCTACAAAGTCTATTGGGAATGATTGCTTCCTAAATCGCATAATAACTAAACTGACTGTACGCCAAATAAGCTACAATATTACCTGAAACTGTTAGATATTTGAATGTTGCAGACACATAAAATGACGGCGAAATTGTTCAATGAAATTCTAAGGTTAAAAGTGTGGATTGATGCAAGCAATTTAGCACTAAGCTCTTTTCCGATCGATATTACGGGTGATGCGCCTGAAGGTATCCTGTTTGGTAATGGAGTACTGATGCTAAACCACTGTTTTTCATTCAAGGCTCGAGAACGTTTAGGGGTGCCAGCTGGAAGATGATCAGGCATTTCCAAAGCTGCGCTACTATTGTCTACTGCGTTTGTGTTTAGGTATCATTGGCGCACATCCTTGCAGGCCTGCGGTACTGCTCTTAATCTGACAGCCACATGTTGCTATTCAGCTGAGAAGTTAGAAAAACTGCAGCAGCGAGACCTGCTACAATTGATACATTCGTGACATAGATTTATAACACCTCGTTTTAGTACATGTAAACGTTGAGACAAAGAATACTGCAGTCTGAAAGAGATGTTCTCTGATGGTGCCAATTTGCAGTTCTTCCATAATGGGGGCTAGAATCTGCAAAGGCACATTGGAAGCAATGTATAGTCACCAGTATCATTATTCGTAGCAATAGCGCAATAGACTCCTACTAATCTGAAGCGACGGGCTCAAGAGGCTACGAAAAGCCTTTTTGAGGAAGCATTTAATTGTTCCAAAAGGCACGCGATATGCGCTCGCTGCTGTTACATCGATGTTGCTTTTTTCCCAGCCCTGATTTCTCTCTTTCGTTTCCTGCGGGCCTCTCTCTCACTACAAGAACGTCTGACTTGTGTTGCGAGTAAAATAGCCCTCCCTCCCTTGCGATCTACTCTATAACTTTTATTTCCCGCTGCAGCATCTCTTCAAGCAGGACATACAACATTCTGCTAGCCCGCAGTGTATTATATATCGCGTAAAATATTTGCTTAAATCAGATATATTTTCTATTCTCGGGCGCAACTTATGTAAAACAATCATAAGCAGGGGCGGTGACAGCGACGAACCGTGCGATGTCCTCCTTCCCCCAAGAGGAAAGGAATCTGACCTCATTTCCTTCACCGAAATTTCGGCAATTCTATATTTAGGGAGAGATACAAAATCACAGAAAGGATTGCCCTCCTTCCCCTCTTTGGGTTTTTATTCGAAAGGGTGCCTAACCTGGCCTCATGGGCCACATCATCCAAAGTGTGATTCAGGTCTAGTCTCCGCATCATACCATGGGTCTCTACGCCTGTCTTAAGCAGCATTATAACGCCTTGCGTTGACAAGTTGGCCCTAAAATAAACCATTGGAGCAAACCACGAAAACTTTCTAAATCTCTAAGTAATGTGAACTCTGTCCCAATAAAATGCCTTGTAGTGGCACTGATATCTTCATTTGGGCAATTAGTGGTCGCTATCTGATTGCACACTACGTCTGTGCGAGGCCTGTTTTTTCAAGATTCGCCAAAAAAAAAAGTTTGGAGAGCTGTTGTTTTAACATTCTAACATTCCTGCAAATAATGATTGACGACCTAGACAGGAAAAGTGGAAAGGTAGGCTTGAAAATCAATATGCAGAAGACTAAGGTAATGTTCAACAGCCTCGGGAAGGAACAGCAGTTTACATTAGGTAGCGAAATACTGGAAGTAGCAGGCGAATATGTCTACTTAGGACAGGTAGTAACCGCAGACCCGGGCCACGAAAAGGAAATATTAAGAAGAATACGATTGGGATGGAGCGCATTTGGCAAGCACTCGCAGATTATGACTAGCAGCTTACCGGTATCGCTCAAGAGGAAAGTATACAACAGTTGCATCTTGCCTGTACTCACCTATGGGGCTGAAACGTGCAGGCTAACCAAGAGAGTTATTCGGTGAACCCAGGTGATTCCAGCCGCTCAGGGGAGCCTCGCAGCGAAGCGTCAGGCGTGGCGAAAAAGCAAGGCAGCGAACAACTTCTTCGTCCTTGAGAGCGGCAGCACGCGACGCATGTCAGTGGTTATATCGATGAAGATTACCACACTACAGTTTCCCCCCGGGCAGAGAAGGAGCCATCCTGGCGACTCATGGTGCCGAAAGGACAGACGGATCGTAGTAGGGCTTGATTCGGTCCACATGAACTATTTCGCGTCCACTGCGACGCAAGTCCGCAGATGGAGTAACCGCCTCAACTACGTAGTTCACAGGAGATGTTTTTTGAAGGACTCGGTATGGACCGTGATACCGAGCAAGAAGCTTCTTTGAAAGGCCGGCGGTTGTGGCAGGAACCCAGAGCCACACCAGGGAGTTGGGCGCATATGAAGGCGCCTCACCAGTGTCACGATGGTCTTTTTGTTGCCACTGATTTTCCTTTGTAAGCGAACGAGCGAGCTGACGGCATTCTTCTGCGTACTGGGCGGCGTCCGAGAGTGGCGTCGATTCAGAAACATCAGGGCGGTAGGGAAAAAGCGCGTCCATTGTGCAGGTTGGCTCGCGCCCGTAAAGAAGAAAAAAGGGAGAAAATCCGGTGGTGGTCTGTATCGCAGTGTTGTACGCGTAGGTTACGAAGGGAAGAACGTGGTCCCAGTTGGAATGAGCGTCGTTGACGTACATGGCCAGCATGTCACTCAGAGTACGGTTGAAGCGTTCTGTCAGGCCATTCGTCTGAGGGTGGTAAGAAGTAGCGGTGCGATGAATGATGCGACATTCTTTCAGTAGGGCCTCGAGAGCGTCGCACAAGAAAACGCGTCCGCGGTCACTGAGCAGTTCCTTCGGAGTCCCGTGGCGAAGAATCAAGTTGTTGAGAATGAACAAAGCAACGTCTCTTGCAGAGGCAGAGGGTAACGGTGATGTTTCAGTGTAGCGAGTCAGATGGTCTACTGCCACAATAATCCACCGGTTTCCAGCAGGAGTAGTCGGAAGAGGGCCATAGAGATCTATGCCAACGCGGTCAAACGGACGAGCAGGGCAGGGTAACGGCTGCAACGAAACAGAGGACTTCTGAGGCGTTTTTCGGCGTTGACAAGATTCGCAAGCGCGCACGAAATGTCTTACGAAGCGGTACATTCCACGCCAGTAAAATCGCAGACGTAGGCGCGTGTAGGTTTTCAATACGCCACCGTGAGCACATTGTGGGTCACCATGGTACGCAGCACAAATGTCTGCACGGAGATGACGCGGGATGACTAGAAGCCACTTCCGTCCATCAAGCAAATAATTGCGGCGATAGAGAAGACCGTCACGAATGGAGAAGTGGTGGGCTTGGCGGACGAGCGCTTTGGATGAATGACCGGGAGTAGGACTTGAGAGAAAATCCAAAAGTGCATTGATCCAGGGGTCATTCCGCTACTCGGTAGCCATGTCGATAGTTGTAAGAGTTGACAAATCGTAGGCACAGACGTGGTCAGACGAATTATCTCTAGGCAATGGCGAGCGGGAAAGAGCATCCGCGTCCGTATGCTTTAGGCCTGATCGATAAATGACATGAATGTCAAACTCCTGGAGACGAAGAGCCCAGCGAGCAAGGCGACCGGATGGGTCTTTCAGAGAGGCAAGCCAGCACAAAGCGTGGTGATCGGTCACAACGTAAAACGGTCGACCATACACATAAGGACGAAATTTTCCGATAGCCCAAATAATGGCCAAACATTCCCTTTCTGTGACTGAATAATTAGATTCTGCCTTTGTCAATGTTCGGCTGGCGTATGCCACAACATACTCGCTGTAACCAGGCTTACGTTGGGTAAGGACGGCACCAAGCCCAATACCGCTGGCATCAGTGTGGATCTCCGTAGGCGCAGCCGGATCAAAGTGGCGTAGAATGGGCGGCGAAACCAAAAGGCGGCGTAAAGTGTCGAAGGCTTTATCGCAGGCTGGAGTCCAGGCGGAAAGGTCGGAGCTGCCGGCAAGGAGCTGGGTCAGAGGAGCGATGATAGAGGCGAAGTTCAAGATGAAACGTCGAAAGTAGGAGCAGAGGCCGATAAAGCTCCGAAGCTGCTTCAGGGAGGTTGGCTTCGGGAACTCTGCAACTGCGCGAAGTTTGGTGGGGTCGGGAAGAATGCCGTCCTTAGAAACTACGTGGCCTAAAATTGTGAGTTTTCGGGCGGCAAAGTGGCACTTCTTCAAATTCAACTGAAGCCCAGCGCCGGCGAGACACGTGAGGACATCCTTTAGGCGGAGAAGGTGAGAAGAAAAGTCGGCAGAAAAAACTACGATGTCGTCCAGATAACAAAGACAGGTCTGCCACTTGAGTCCACGAAGAACAGTGTCCATCAGGCGCTCGAAAGTAGCCGGGGCATTGCAGAGGTCAAAGGGCATAACGTTGAACTCGTATAATCCATCTGGTGTTATAAAGGCAGTTTTCGAGCGGTCATTATCAGCCATCGGTACTTGCCAGTAGCCGGAGCGCAAATCCAAAGAGGAGAAATACTCGGCTCCCTGTAAACAGTCCAAGGCGTCGTCGAATCGCGGCAAAGGATAGACATCTTTGCGCGTGATTTTGTTAAGCCTACGGTAATCGACGCAAAACCGGATGGAACCATCTTTCTTGGTGACCAAAACAACCGGAGAAGCCCATGGACTGTTAGATGGCTGTATGACGCCCCGGCGAAGCATGTCGTCTACGTTGTCAGCAATGACTTGGCGCTCAGAGGCCGACACGCGATAAGGACGCTGTCGTAAAGGTGCGTTTGTACCAGTGTCGATTGCGTGCGTAACGACAGACGTGCGACCCAGAGCAGTGTGAGGAAGGTCGAAGGCAGAAGTGAAGTTCTGTAGAAGAGCAGCGAGTTGATCGCGTTGTGCGGGTGGGAGATCTGCGTCAATAGCTTGTTGAAGAACATCGGGTGGTGTCGAAGCGGTCACTGTATCGCAAGAGCTGAGCACATTAACGTCTAATGAAGTAGGCGTTGCAGGAAGAGTATTTACAAGCTCGGGATCAAGTTCTTCAATACGACCGAGACACTCGCCGCGTAGCAGGACGGACGGGCACGAAAATGGATTTGAGACGTACATTGCACTAAGGCCATCTTCGAACTTGAGGACAGCAAATGGAAGCAGGAGGCAGGGATGGCGTGAAGCGGCGTCGGAAGGTGTGAAGAAGACAGTCGAACTAATAACGCTTTCACAGGAGAGTGGAACGAGGGCAGCAGAAAATGGAGGAATGTCTGTGTCACTGGCGACGAGGAGTTTTGCAGGCCGGGTAGGGACGTCACACAAGACGGTATCACAAAGAGGTAAAAAGGAAACTTCCGCGCGGGCGCAGTCAATAACGGCATGATGAGCGGAAAGGAAATCGTAGCCCAGGATGATGTCGTGTGAGCAGTGAGCCAGTACAATAACTCGATGGTGTATAAGACTTCTTCGATGAGAACACGGGCCGTGCACGCTGCTGAGGGATGAATGCGCTGGGATGAAGCGGTGAGAAGCGAAAAGTCGGGTAGTGCGGTGGTCACCTTGCGAAGACGACGGCAAAGAGATTCACTGATGACGGATACGGCAGCGCCCGTGTCAACAAGAGCGAGTATTGCGACACCGTCGACGAACACTTGTATTACGTTTGCGGGAGAAGACGGAGGACTTGAAGAGTTCGAACCAAGCGCAGTTCTTGCCCCGGGAACTGCGACTGTTAGTTTCCCTCAACAGCGCCGGTAGAACGTCGGGGAAGCGGTGATGGTGAACGGCGACGAGGGGAAGATGATCGGCGAGAGGTATACGTTTGATTGTCCCGAGGAACGAACTCGGAACCGGGTTGAGTTCTCGGCGAGGGCTGGTCGGCGTCGTACGTGTAGTTCCAGGGGTCAGGGCAAGAAGGTGGAAGGCGTTGGCGGCAAAGACGGGCTACATGGCCCGGCAGCCCACAAGAGTAGCAAATTAGCCGGTTGTCTGCGGTGCGCCAAGGGTTCGTAGGGCGTTGGCGTACCCTTGGAATACGGACATGGAACGCCGACCCAGGCGATGGTGAAGGATGGTTGGAAGGGGCGGCCTGGTAGGAAACAGGTGCGGTTGGCATTAGCGGCCTGGCCGCAACTTGGGCGTACGTTAGTGGTGCCGTTACTTGCGGTGGCACGGGGCTGGTCGGAAGCACTGGGCTGGGCGAGAGCACGGAACTGGGCGAAAGGACATCAGCGATATGGTCTTGCACGGCACGCCGTATGGTAGGGGCCAAAGACGGAGCCATGTCAGGAACAAGGCGACCAGTGTCTTGTAATTGAGGGACCAGGGATAGCTGGCGGGCGACCTCTTCGCGGACGAAGACTGTTATCTGTTGAATCAAAGGGCTGTCCTCAGATGAAGTAGAACCACCCAGTGCTAGTGTAGAAATGGTGTCGTCTCTAAAACCGGACCGCCGGGTAGAAGCGCGCTGCTTTCGAAGCTCGTCGTAGCTCTGGCAAAGTTTAATCACTTCACTGACGGAGGCAGGATTTTTCAGCCAGAGCATCTGACACGCGTCCTCGGAGATACCTTTCAAGATGTGTCCGATCTTAGCCGCTTCGGACATTACTGGGTCGACACGTTTGCACAGGTCAACGATGTCCTCTATATAACTTGTGAATGACTCGTCGGCATGCTGTGTGCGCTCACGCAAGCGTTGTTCTGCTCGGAGTTTGCGAACTGCAGGACGGCCAAACACTTCCGAAAAATTCTTCTTAAATGCAGACCAAGATGGCAGGTCTGCCTCATGGTTGCGAAACCAGAGGTTCGCCACGTCGGTCAGGTAAAAGATTACGTTACCTAGCTTAATAGTGTCGTCCCATCTGTTATAACTGCTGACACGTTCATACGCCGACAACCAGTCGTCGACGTCTTGGTCAGCCGTGCCACTGAAGAGGCATGGATCACGCTGCCGTAGAACGCCAGAACACAGTACCGTGGTTGGTAGGGGCGCCGATGTCGAGGTGGTCTCGTCTGGCATGGTGGAAGCAGTGGTCAACGTGCGGCTTCTAAGTTCCAGGGTGGATGGGAACGTACCCAGCAGCACCTGCACCAATTGTAGGGGTGTGTTTATTCGGTGAACCCAGGTGATTCCAGCCGCTCAGGGGAGACTCGCAGCGAAGCGTCAGGCGTGGCGAAAAAGCAAGGCAGCGAACAACTTCTTCGTCCTTGAGAGCGGCAGCACGCGACGCATGTCAGTGGTTATATCGATGAAGATTACCACACTACAATACCCTTGGTTCTGTTCAGATTGAGTACTGAACCTGCCCTATATTAATTAAGCGCTCAGATCATAGTGTGCGATTATATTCGCGCTGTAGATTTCAAAACCACAATAATGACCGCATCTGCAGAAGCATGGGTGTTGCTCTCAATTCATGCAATGCTGACCATGCGAGACAGCCATAGGCTGGCAGAAAATGTGTAGGAAAGCGAGTATGATTTTCTTTGTCAATAGGAAAAAACAAGATTCGAAAGAATGTCGTTATGGCACTCTTACGTAGCATGGAGAGTCGTCCGGGTACGGGGTGTCCCTTCCATCTCTACACAGGGGAGCTTCAGGCTTCTGCAGAATATAAAAAACGTACATTCAGCTCAGTACTCAACAATACGATACACTTTCACATTTTGCAATCTTAATATCTGCCGTAAACGATTAGCCACCACAAAATGTAGTATGAAAACATTGTTATAAAATTACACACACACACACTCAGCTGAGCCAGGTTATAAGGAGCGTAAAGTAAGCGAATATTGTCTCGCCGCCGAAGCGGAAAGGGCGACGACGGGATTCACTACGCATGCACACGGTTGGAATAGAACCCTCGCCCCAACCGGCGCTGGCACTTTGGGTTCCCGAAGGATAGGACCAGGAGTGGCCAACTTCCTCCGGTGTCAGTCTCGGGTTGTCAGGCGGCGAGCGCTGCCCTTTTATTTAGCAACAGCGAATCACTGTGCCCACCACTTGACACAACTAATTAGAGCGAGCTTTTGGAGAAGCGGCGGAGGCCAATACGCTTCGCCAGGTGTAACAGCGGCTAGTCAAAGCACGTGTCATCACATCTGACGAGAGGGGTCGTGTTATCCAAAGGTCGGCGCCGGGGCAGGCGCAACTGCGAAGCGTGCAGATGTGGCGTCGGCTCTCCTCCTGTTCGCGGCCATTTTCATACCTGATTTGATCTTTGGGTCTGGATTTGAAAAGTAGAGGTTCGCTCCGGAAGCACAATCTATCGATCGTTCAACATTTTCCTCTGGATTCTCTACCCGTCGTAGATACAGCTATGTTTCGTGAACTATGTTTCTAATCTAGTGACCGCATATTTTATTTATTTAATCAATAAAAAAACGTATGCTTGTAGCTATGCCATAAATTTTAAGAATGAATTCTACTGTGCAAATGCGTGAACAGCACTTCGCAAGCAGAGTGCATTATGCCACACTGAGCAGAGTCTCTGTCAAGTCTGCAAACATAAAAGACATAAAACGAGTGCGGAGCTTACCTTCCGACGATGAATGACTTTCCCTCGAGTCGCATTTTTTTCGTAATTGCCTATATATAAAGACAACCCAAAAAAAAAACCAAACGATCGTTTCTGAACATAACGCGCTGCAGCAAGGAGTAACTAGGATGCAGGCTAGATTTTATGACCGGCATTTTTTTCTAAAGAGAATATTATTATAATTTTTCGAAAGCGTATTCATTTTTCATAGTGACAGCTCTGCTCTTTCGGTCCAAATTCACAAAACGAATCGATCCATAACCCTCACCTTCACCCTGGGCCAAGGTCAAATTTGGAAGTCCCTGGCCCAGCTACTAGTCTATTTTGCATAGTGTGCTAAGGTGCACTAGTGTAAGATCGCATGACTTCATGTCGTTTAGGTACACCTGTAAAACTTTATTTAACAATTATGTATAGTAATTAACTACAGTCAAGTAGTTTATTGTATGCGATGCTGTGGCGCAGTAGTTGGGGCGCTCGACTACTGCACACAGGGATGCGGGATCGAATCCCGACACCGGTGGCCGCTTTTCGATGGAGGTGAAAAGCTAGGCACCAGCGTGCTGTGCGATGTCAGTGCACGTTAAATACTACCATGTGGTCGAAATTTTCTGAGCCCGTCACTACGACGGCTCGCATAGCCTCAGTCGCTTTAGGACGTTAAACTACGCAACCCACGAACCAAACAAACTAGTTGATTGTGGGTCGTGAAAAAAATTGCACTTTGTGGTGCGTCCTCAAGTCATGTACCATCGATAAGCACAGTGAACTGGGATAACTGGAATGGGTTCATTCTGAGAAAAACCATCGCAAAAGATAAGAATTGAAAATAACAACGCTGTGTTTGTCCGTTATGCTGAGTTTTCCCTGCTGTTGAGCTCAGTTTTCTTCTTATATATCATTTGATAGCTTATGCAGAGTGTAACAGCATTGGATGTAATCATGCGCCATAAGTTGTGATTAAAGCAGAACTACACGATAAAATTATTCATATCTTGTTGGAGAGTTTGTGTTCACCCTTTTGCACTCTAATAATACAGGTCTTAAATAGCATCAGTTAGTTATTCGTAAATAAAAATTAAGCTTTAATCTGCAGCCTTGTCATATATGTTGGGTATTTCATGTCGGGTATAGTTTCACGTTAGTAACTTTAGGTAATGGGTAATTGCCAGTAATCAATTATTGTGATTAAAAGGGCACTCTACATTACAGCGTCAGGTGATATATTCTCATATAGCTAACGTCTAAATGTAGGTATAAAATGATAAATATTTACTGTTATTTAGTTGATTGTGGTATTAATTGATATCCGTGTTTAGATACCTTAAAACGAGAACGATTGCACTACACTGACAATCATCATCTGCCGTACTGTTCCACTGGAGGCCGAAGGCCTCCTATATTTTTTCCAATAAACCCGCACCGGTCCTATCTGTATTCTCTTCACCCCTGCGAACTTATGAACCTCATTCGTCAACTGGCATTCTGCCACCCCTTCTATGTTTACCTTTTCTTAGTAAGAATTTGTTAACCTTTACAACCATAGATTATCCTATTTTCGCAACAGATGCCCAACGCGTGCCCATGCAATACACTAATTTCAGGTTTTAAATAACTATCGATAATAATTCCTGTGATTAAAAATTGAACTTTAGGCTAGAAAGTCGTCCTATAGAAATAAAAAATATAAATCATTGTAACCATGGCTCGATCTCGGGATGTACTCAGGGTCACAACCATGTGATTTGTTTTTATTCACCTTATTATGTGCCGGCCTGAAAAGTTATGTATTTGAGATGTTGCCTGAATACGAGAACATGATAGCCATTGGTCCAGCGAAGTGTACCTAACACAGTAAAGCTTTTTGAAGCAAATGATCCTTTTTTCAGCAATATCTTCCGCAAGGTACTATTCTTCAATAGCTCCTAGCCCTAAAGGGAAGCACGAAACTCCCAGCGCGAGCAAATCAAGGTGGTACGCGCCAACTTCTGTGTAGATAAACGCCTTCTCTTATGTCCACATTTATCACTAACTATCCTGTAGATTCTCCCTCTTTGGCATATCGAATGAAATGCTCCTATTACCCCTTCCCAGCTATTCAGGTTAGTCCCTCAGTCGTGTCCGACTCTACGCGACTTCGTGACATCATAAACATACCATGCCATGCTGTCGCTAACTGCCTTTCGAATATTGCAGATTCACCTGCACTGCCTCGAGTATACTATCTAACCATCGAGTTAGCTGCCTACCATTTCTCCTCTGTCCCTCAGTGGATCCAGCATCCAAATTTTCTCCACTGACTCCTGTTTTCGCATGAGATGACTAATGTAGCTGAGCTTTAAAATTTGACCCTGCAATCAGCAGTTAGCCAGTATCACGAAGCTTTTACTCAACCACTCCTAATCCCATTCCTGTTGTTCAACTGTTTCCATTTGAGAACCTATCCTACTGATGTTTTGTATTTCCTGGCTACTCAGCAGCAGTAGTAGTTCTATTCTCTGCTTATTTTTTTATCACAAACATTGCTCGATGGCCTTGACACTAAGGAGGTAGAAAGAGCGGTCGCAGTCAATGCCTGAACATGCTCGCATTGAAATGCATGGCTCAATCAATATTGGGTTTAACATTCCCTGCCAATATCTAGAGATTCCTTAAAACAGAAATCTGACCGTATAATAAGCCAAAGCTAGCCAATATTTTGAATTGATTTGAAATTCAATATATTTTTGAAACGTTCTACATAATAACCACACTTAGCTAATATGTTTCTATATAAATTTTTTATTTTACAGGATGCTTTTAATATGTGAGCATCATTCCACGAAAGCGTTCTGGGATCTAGGGCCTAATATATAGAGAGCCGACGGAAACTTTTGGCCATTTCGTAGGTTGTAGAAGTTTAATTTTAAGGTGAGCCCTAGCATAACAATCTTATTTGTATAGTTTTTCTTTGTAAGCTGTATAACGTTTCTTTATAGCCGTATGGCTGCGATTACCCCCTTATTAGAAATCTACTCCACCTTGGGGGGTTCCCCTAAATATTTTATTTGGTTCCTGAAGGTTACATGCCCCATACACTCTGTCTAGATGAAGAACAATATGTTGGATCCTTCTCCTGCAGCAACACATAGAATTTTTCACATTTTCTACGTATTTCCTTCTCATGAACATGTATAAGTGATATTACCATAATTTATAAGTACACCTCTCTACAGTGATACAACAATATTTGGTGCACAGGAATGGAAAGGCGCGTATCTGTTACACTTGCTCTGTGGACACCTGACCTGTGCCGTAAGGGGAGGGAGGAAGGTGGGAGTGAAAGTATAAATAGAGAAAGGGGAGCCGTAGTGGAGGGCTAAGCTCTAATTTCGACCACCTGGCGATCTTTAGACATGAGGGCGGTGAAGGGTGACAGTTCCTGGCGCTACGGGGCTATGGTAGGTCAACGCCGCTTGCGGCTGGGGCTAGCTAGCCACCGAATTGTGCCTTTTTAGGTCATCACTGCACCCGCCACTGCTTCGGTGGCGGACGATGGCTGTTGTGGCGGTGCGCGTCTTTATCTCTTCTTTTTTATTCCTTCTCTATGTTCTCTTTTGTCCGTACGAGGCAGCGAAGGTGACTCAGCTACAGAGCCAGTAGCAGGCCCGTGCATTTCCTGCCCCGCCAGGGTGGTGCAGTGGTAAGACGCCCGACTACTGTGTCGGAGTACCCGGGTTCGAACCCGACTTCGGCGGCTGCATTTCGATAGAGGCGAACGAAGAGGCGTCCGTGTGCTGTGCGATGTCAGCGCATGTTAGGTCCCCAGGTGGTCGAAATTACTCCGTAGCGCTCCACTACGCCTCCTCTTTCTCTTTCCACTTTCACTCCAACCTTCCTCCCTTCCCTTACGGCGCGGTTGAGTTGTCCACAGAAAACAAGTGGGACGGTTACCGTGCCTTTCCCTTCCTAAATATCAATCAAAAAGGCAGCGGAGATGGCTCAGCTACAGAGCCAGTAGCAGGCCAGTGCATTGTCTTTGCCTTCTTCCTACAAACCACGACAACAAGAGAGAAAGTAGAGAAGAAATAAAAAGAAGAGGGATAGAAAGTCGCGCGCCACTACAGCCGTCGTCCACCACCGAAACGGGAGCGGGTGCAATGACGGCCTACAACAGATAAAAATCGGTGGCTGGCTAGTCCCGCAGCAAGCGGCGTTGACCTACAATGGCACCTCACGGACGACGAGGGTTGGGAGATCGCGGTCTCCAGCTCGGACACAGCAGCGCGAAAGATGCTTGTTGACTGGGCTGAAGCGGTCGCTGCCAGGCACGGCCTGACATTCACCAGCCAGGATCAAGAACCACGTCAACCCTTGTAATGTACCCTGGTTCCCATAATAAATGTTTTACCACCACCACCATCCCAGCCCCGTAGGGTCAGGAACAGCCTCCCTTCACCACCCCTCCTCTATCCTCACGAGGCAGCGAAGATGGCTCAGCTGCCGAGCCAGTAGCACGCCCGTGCATTTTCGTTTCTTTCTTCTATTCAGTCGCAACAACAACAGCGATAACATCGCAAGGCATATTGACGCCTCTTCGTTTAGCCTCAATCGAAGCGCAGCTGCCGCGGTCGGGATCGAACTCATGTACTCCGGCACAGTAGTCTGCCGTCTTACCACTGTACCACCACGGTGGGGCGTTTTCGGATTTGCGCCGTATATCTAAAACTTCGTCCTGAGATATTGCGCCTCTCTCGTGCCTTCTCGTGCCTTCTTTCTACATGCGCTGTTATTGAGGTCATGATTAGCCAACTAGCCCAACAAGCATCAATCTTGGATTATATAAGGAGAGCAAGTTTTTTTATGCAATGTATTCCTCATGCTCGCAAACCACAAATTTTCTATAAAGCCCATTTATTCGCCACTTGAGTCCAAAATCTGTAAATATCAAATATATGCTGCACCTTCTCACCGCTTCGCTAGGTGTACATAGAAAATGAGTTGTCACTCAAGCAAACCTTTCAGTGTTTAAATCCGGACTCTTGCGCGGCAATCTTACGGTGACCGTAACTCAGCCAGCAATGTTTGCACGTGATTAGTGCAAGAGCATATGCTTTCGACCAGCTTAACCAGTTAAATATAGCTTAGACACCTCATACCTGCCACATTTGATGGCATTCTGTTACCTTAAATTACACATATAAACTCTAAACCGGGAAGGCTCTTCAGATAGAGTCCTCATCTTCCTTTAACTTTCTCTTAACGCCATTGAAAACATTCAAAAATTTGATGCAGTGGCCAAAGCAATACTGGATAGCATGGGCAGTGAGAAAGGGGTGTTTTTAGAACATGGGCTCAGCATTCGGCTTAATTACAATATAACTTCAACATAAAATTGTTAAGGCTGCCGAAAAGAGTGGCCGCACTGTGGTCACAAATGTTTGCCCAGAGTTTGCGGTTATATTGGTTGACGAGCCCATTAACAGCACCCAAATCTCCCGAGAGAATCTGGTTTGGTTTGGTTCGTGGGGTTTAACGTCCCAAAGCAACTTAGGCTATCAGAGACGCCGTAGTGGAGGACGCTGAAAATTTCGACCACCTTGGATTCTTTAACGTGCACTGACATTGCAAAGCACACCGGCGCCTTGCTTTTTCCTCTCCATCGAAAAGCGGCCGCCGAGGCCAGAATTCTATCCCGCATCCTTGGGAACAGTAGTCGAGCGTCATGACTATGCGCCACCCCGGTAGGGTGCCAGAGAATCTGTATTTCCAGAGACCACTTGCAGAATACAAGTGCAAAACATTGTTCATTACTGCCACAAGTGCGGTTCATTAAATATCAGTAGTATGCGATATTGAACATTTTCCGCATTGTTGAAAATGGGCACATTTACCTCATTTGAAAATGACACTGTCATAACGAGCTAACAATAGCCATCATCGTGATGACAGCTAAAGAACTTCGCAATTATTTTATTATAGAGTAAGAGGCCTCTATGAATGTTTTTATTTTTTCATTGCCGGGCTTTCTTGTTTTATATTTGCCTATCTGTTCATTGTTGCTCAAATTACAATGTCCATATTTTAATTGATTTATCGTTTATCTAACTAACCACAACTGCGCTCCTGTTTGCTGTTATTTAACCTGCCTGAATGACCTTTTTCTTCACTCTAACACACCTTACGATCCCACAAATGATCAGAAAATGAAATCAGTGACGCATTGTGGCGTAGAAAACTTGAGTTGATTGTGTAGTGATTTGTATGCAATTTCTTCCACTTTAGTGTATGTGACATGCCTTGCTGTAAAGTGTATAGGGGAACTGGTGGGCTTAACAATCTGTTTTCTGTAGCCGCTTTACTGCATGTCTCCCGTGTAATGTCATAGAGCGCTAATCAAGGATTATTATATTATTATTATTATTATTATTATTATTATTATTATTATTATTATTATTATTATTATTATTATTATTATTATTATTATTATTATTATTATTATTATTATTATTATTATTCATAATAAACATATACTAGGCTTTTGAGAGATATCGTTATTAACTGCAGGCAGGCAATATTGAATTACGTTTATGGTAAAGGAGGAATACATCGTTTGACTCGCAAAGCACAATAATGGCAGTTAAGAAACGCTTGTGATATTGTCTAGGAATAAATTAGCACTTACGTTTCGCTTCGCAATGTATCCATAAGGTAAGCGCCAGGAAGAGGCAGACAAACAAAACCTTGGTTCTGATTTTGGCGTTCATAATATTTAGTGCACCTGCAAAATCATCAAGTGCAGAAAGAATAATTGCATACATTCATAAAACACGGTTGCGAAGCATTGAAAAAGAAAGCTAGCTTCAGGCACGTCGAATATAAAGTCGTTACCAGGTTTTTTGACACCTGTTTCTGTAAAATTACTCCTGTAAATTTACTCGGACTACATATATATTTCAAATGCCTAAACTTTTACGTACAGATTCTTTTTTCACAACTTTCCACTGAACTAGCCATGCAGCTGGAAATACAAGATAATGTGGCTACAGTCGGTCGTTTCTAAAAATATGTCAATGATTCAAATGCAAGCCCACTGACGTTGCAAAATAGAAATGAAACACAATTGTGGGAATTCCCGGCCCAAAAAGGAAGTATACGATAGTTATTCTATGTGTTAAGGAAACTAAGTATGCTGAAGTTCTTGTTGCTCACCATCGCTCCGTCCTCAACGTTCTAAGCATCACAAAAAAATAAAAAATTGTATGTGGAGCGGGATAATCATTGCAGATCTAAACCTAAAGATGGCGTTATGGGGGCTTGTACTGTGTCCTCAGCCGTAAAAATAATAGCTTTACTATCACAGTATTTCATATGCCTATAAATCAGATTGGTGCTAATAATACTAAGTTAATTTAAATTGGTTCACAGGAAGGGAAAGGCGCCGTAACTGTCACACTTGCTCTGTGGACACCCGAACCGCGCCTAAGGGAAGGGAGGAAGGTGGGAATGAAAGTGGAAAGTGAGACAGAGAAGCCGTAGTGGAGGGCTACGGAGTAATTTCGACCACCTGGGGATCTTTAACCTGCGCTGACATCGCACAGCACACGGACGCCTTGCCTCCATCGAAACGCAGCCGCCGCGGTCGGGTTCGAACCCGGGTACTCCGGCACAGTAGTCGGGCGTCTTACCACTGCATAAATTGGTTCACAGGAAGTGTAAGGCACAGTATCTGTCACACTTGTTTTTGTGGGCACCTGAACCGCGCCGTAAGGGAATGGAGGAAGGTGGGAGGGAACGTGGATAGAGAGAAAGAGGAGCCGTAATGGTGGACTACGGAATAATTTTGACCACCTGGGGATCTTTAATTTGCGCTAACGTCACACAGCACACGGACGTCTCTTCGTTTCGCCTCCATCGAAACGCAGGCGCCTCGGTCGGGATCGAACCCGGGTACTCCGGCACAGTTGTGGGGCGCCTTACCACTGCACCACCCCGGCGGGGTTCAGATTGGTGCTCAGTTCAAGAAATGGAGACCTGCGCCTGGCGCACGGATATTACTCTAATGGCTCATAGTGTTTGGTTTGGTTTGTTGGGTTTAACGTCCCAAAACCACTCAGGCTATGAGAGACGCCGTAGTGGAGGACTGCGGAAATTTCGACCACCTGGGGTTCTTTAGCGTGCGCTGACATCGCACAGGATACGGGCGCCTTTGCTTTTCGTCTCCATCGAAAAGCGGCCGCCGAGGCCGGGATGGCTCATAGAGTACAAACGATGTACACGAAATGACTGTATATTTATATATGCACCGCAAACAGCCTATAACTGAAGTTGAATATTTTTTAGAATTTCAGGTACACTTAACAACTAATTACAGGTTTTATTTCTTTATAACTGGTCACTGTATGAGAGTTAGAAAATGTGATGCGCAAGCAGCATTTTCTTGTTATCAACTGTGTTGCAATCTTCCTGGTTTGGTAGACTTTGCTCGAGTTCAGTTCAGTCGTTCAGTCGTGTCCGGCTCTTCGTGACCCTATGGACCATTTCAAGCCACGCTTTCCGGTCTCTCACTATCTTCCTACCATTACGTAATGAGGATGCCATCTAACCATCGCGTTCGCTGCCTACCCCTTCTCCGGCGACCCTCAACCCCTCCCAAAATCAAATCTTACTCCAGCGACTCCTCTCTTCTCATCAGATACCCAAAGTATCTGAGCTTTATCTTAGAATTTGACCCTCCAATGAGCAATCAGAGTTTATGGTAGACTATATCGACTGATTTGATCTTCTCGCAGTCCAAGGAACTCTCAAGAGTCTCCGCCAGCACCACAATTCAAACGCGTCAATTCTTCGGCGGTCAGCCTTCTTCACAGTCCAACTCTCGCATCCGTACATCATAACTGGAAAGACCATTGCACGAGTTACACGGATCTTGGTTGGCAGACTAATGTCTCTGTTCTTTACTAGGGGTTCAAGGCTAACCATGTCTCTCTTTCCCAGAAGCAGGCGTCTCCTAATTTCATGGCTGCAGTCTCCTTTCGGGGTAATCTTGGAGCCCAAGAAGAGAAAATCTGTCACAGCTTCCACTTGTTGTCCCTTGATGCTCCAGGACTTGATAAGGCAAGACGCCATGATCTTTGTCTTATTAATGTTCAGTTTAAGCCCAATCTTCCCAATCTCTTCTTGAACGCGCATCAGAAACCTCTTGAGCTCCACTTCACTTTCTGCCAATAAAGTGGTATTATCCGCATATCTAAGGTTTTTGATAAGTTTTCCAGCAATCTTCACTCCAGCTGAAGGCTCGTCCAGACCGGCCTTCCTCATGATGCACTCTGCATATAGGTTAAACAGGCAGGGCGACAGTATGCAGCCTTGCCTAACTTCTTTCTCAATCGGAAACCAATCAGTAAGACCATGCCCAGTTCTGTGGCCTCTTGCCCTTTATACAGGTTTCTGAGGAGACAGATGAGGTGAATTGGAACTCCCATCTCTTGGAGAGCTTGCCACAATCTGCTGTGATCTATGCAGTCAAGCGCTTTCGCCTAATCAATAAAGCAGAGGTAGATGGGGTTCTGGAACTCTCTTGCTTTTTTCATGATCCAGCGAAGGTTGGCAATTTGGTCTCTAGTTCCTCTGCCCTTGCGAAACCCAGCTTGCACGTCCGGAAGCTGCCGATCGACATACTGCTGCAGCCTACCTTTGAGGAATTTCAACATCACCTTGCTAGGATGCGAAATAAGCGCGATAGTGCGGTAGTTGGAACAATCTTTGGCACTGCCTTTTTTTTGAATGGGGATGTAAACTGACCTCCTTCAATCCTGTGGCCACTGCAGGGTTGTCCAAATCTTCTGACAATGTATGCAGAATGTTAACAGCGTCATCTTTGAGGCTTTGAAGCAACTCAGCTGGATGCTATCAATTCCGCTAGCTTTGTTCTTAGCAAGGCTTGCTAAGGCCCATTCTATTTCACTTACAGGATGCCCGGCTCGAGATCAGTATTAACAACCGTCTTATGTTGGGTTTGCACATCCGGGTTCTTCTTGTAAAGTTCTTCTGTGTATTCCTGCCACCTCTTCTTTATCTATGAGGCATCAGTGAGGGCCTTCCCTCGTTTGTCCTTTATCTCGCCCAGCTTAGCACAGAAGCTTCCTTTGATATCTTTGATTGTCTTATACAGATTTCTTGTGGTCCCTAATTGGCTGTTGTCCTCAACTGCTTGGCACTGTACGTTCAGGAAGGCATTCATATCTTTCCTTGCTATTTTCTGAAAATCCGCAATGAGATCCTTGTATCTTTCTTTTTCCGCCATAACTTTTGCCATCCTCCTTTCCTCAGCAATTTGCAAAGCCTCTTCAGATAACCAGTTTGCTTTCTTGCATTTCTTTTGCTTTGGAACTACCTTAGTAGCAATTTCTTGTATTATATCACGAACATCAGTCCATATCTCTTCAGGCTCTCTGTCTTCTAGATCTAATTCTTTCAATCGATTCCTCACTTCCACAGCATATTCTGATGGAATTTGATCCAGATCATACCTGAAAGGCCTTCTAGGTTTCTGCGCTTTCCTCAATCGATGCTTAATTTTGGCAACAAGAAGCTGATGATCGGTGCCACGATCGGCCCCAGGCCTTGTTTTTGCTGCTTGTTTAGCGCTTCTCCATCTCTGCCGGCAAAGAATCTATTCGATCTGATTCCTGTACAGACCGTCCGATGAAGTCTATGTGTACAGGCGCCTCTTGTGCTGTGGAAAATGAGTATTCGCTATGGTCAAGTCCTTTTCTTGACAAAACTCTACTAGCTTCTGTCCAGCTTCTTTTGGCTCACCAAGACCGAACTTGCTTGTAATTCCGAATATTTCTCCCCTCCCGAACTTAGCATTCCAGTCTCCTATGCGAAAAACGACGTCTGATGATGGACTGCGGTCTAAAAGGCATTGCAGGTCCGCATAAAATCTCTCAACGTCAGCTTCTTCAGCAGTAGTGTTTGGCGCATAGACCTGGATAACTGTTATGTAGAAAGAGTGACCTTGGATCCGCTTCCTTCAATGCTACAATGCGTCCTTGCGGGCACACATCAAAACCATGTGGAGCTGTCCCAGAGGAACCCGAAGGTGGTGCTTCGAATGACGTCCTACTTAGGTACGATGTGCAACCGCCTCGAACGTAATGGTAGCATTGAAGAGCGCTACAATCTGCTCGCCTGTTTCCACCACGAGTGCACGAGCATAGCCCTTTTCACGCTCCTCTGCAATATCTGACAACATTTAAGTGCAAGACCGACATTTTATTCAACTTTGATGAAGAAGA
The DNA here is from genome assembly GCF_055883805.1 of Amblyomma maculatum. Taxonomy (NCBI): domain Eukaryota; kingdom Metazoa; phylum Arthropoda; class Arachnida; order Ixodida; family Ixodidae; genus Amblyomma; species Amblyomma maculatum. The sequence goes on from NC_139346.1 coordinate 124,897,487, forward strand.
CATCTAAAGCTCGGTTTATTGGACTGGGTCTTTTACGTGGCCGGTGTTATGTTCGGGTATCCGCGTAGTTGTTCTGTGCAGCGGACAGCGAAAATTATCTGCTCATCTCGGGGTTGATACGGACCCTGCTCGCGGGATTTGTTTGCTTGGATGTGGATTGTGAAGTCGCACCTTTACAATGACAGAGGATATTAATTACTAATTACTTAAGCTTTTTCGTCATTCTGAGTTTCTCACAAGTTTCTTAAGATTTTGTATTAACCTAAGAGATGCAATCCGTGCTGTAAAAGTACTATGAGGCACTTTGGGCCACTAAACAGCCATAAGCTGAAAGCCGCTGTTGTGTGGGTATCCAGAGCCCTCCGGTACGGTACCTCTTTCTCTCTTTTTCAACTCCTACCTTTCTTCTTTTAGGCCGCCCGTCATTCAGGGCCCCGGTGGGGCAAGCGAGAGCAATTATGGCGGGGACAGTGACAACTCAGATGAAATGAATATTGATCAGGCTTGACCTGCGAAACGTAAATCAGACGACACTAGTGTAATTGGACAAGCCAGAAAACACGTGACATTTAGAAAATTAGTCAAGGATGAAATCATAGACTTTGAATTGATCCTGAACAAGAAACTCGAGGCGAGATTTGGAGTGCTAGAAACGATGCTTCAATCCCTTTGCAACGCATCGGGTTTACAATAATACAATCATAATGGATCCCGAAATGTCTACACCTTGGCAATGGAATTGCAGGTCGTTGTCTTGAAGCGATGGCTGTTGCAACAGTAAGTAGCTATCCAGAACACACAGCCTTTGGCAATGGCCCTGCAGGAAACACGAGGTGTATGGAAGCTTTAGGGGTACAAAAGCTACGATAGCGGCAAGGGAAGAAAAACCCAGGTCGTGACGTACGTCAAAAACAACGTCGCCGTTGTCCAGCACGAAGTAGGCAACAGGGAGATCGAAACGGTTTTTGTGGAAATCCTGACCGGTAAAAAGAACAGAGAAGCATATTTCCACTCAATGTGTACAGCTCCCCGAAGTACCCGAAGGCGAGGTTTTGCCCGATATTTAGGAGATTGATTCGCCTGGCAGGTCGGAACCCACTAATAATAGCCGGCGATTTTAATGCCAGACATCTAGAATGGGGTTACACGACCAGCAGCCCGAAGGGTCAAACGCTGTTGGAAGATATCAATGAGTCAAACCTCTACATCGCTAACGACATTAGATGCCCGACGGGGGTGGGCAACAGTGTGTCAGCGGACAGAAACCCAGACTTGACTCTCTGCCATAGAACTGGCATAGTCAAGTGGACGAACAAGCATCAGGATCTAGGTAGCGACCACTACGTGCTAGAGATAGAACTAAGCAGGAATCTGAGCGTTAAGCCCGCTGTGTACCAGACGGAAACCCAAGTGCATTGGGATAAATTCAGACAGATCAGAGAACGGGAAGAAATTGGAGATATAGAGTGCATTCAAAATTGAGCTGCCCAATTAATTACCCATGTAAACGAGGCCACCGAAGAAATCAAAGGCGAAGCTCTGCCTGAGGCGATGGACAGCAGGCTATTCGGCATGTTCAAAAAGAAAGAAGAGCTAACGAAGAAGTTGAAAAAGCAAAAGTGGAACCGAAATCTCAGGAGAGAGATAGCCAGAGACAACGTCAAAATAGAAAAATACGCCAGGGAACTCGAGTTAACAAATGCGACGAGATGGAGGACACCATGAATATGGCCAAGATCTGGCAACTGCTCAGGTTCCTGATAGACCCCAGTAAGTCCAATATGGCCGCTAACATAGAACAGGTCAAGGCAAGGTATCACTATAAGAATACGAACAAACAGCTCATTGACAAGCTCAAGTCCACGTACGTAGCTCCCATGCCACAGCGCATTACAGAGATTACAACGGACCGCGAACAGCGAGCTTGACGCGTCCATAACAGTGGCAAAAGTCAGAGCGGAGCTGCACGGCCTAAAAAGACGCTCGGCCTCCAGGCCGGACCTCGTTAATAACAAGATGCTCGCAAATCTGGACGACGAATCGATCAATGCCCTAACCAGATATTTAAATCAGGTGTGGGATAGTGGTCAAGTACCCCAAGAGTGGAAGAGGGCTAAGATCACCCTAATGCACAAGCAAGGAAAACCACCGGGCTTGGAGAATCTCCGCCCAATATCACTAACATCCTGCGTAGGCAAACTACTTGAGAAAGTCATTCAGAGGAGGCTAACCAAATACACCGAAGAGAATGGTGCGTGGCCAGCTGAATTGGTCGGATTTAGGCCCGGCCTCTGTACGCAAGAAACCATGCTCAGACTACATAACGATGTAGTCAGAGACTTCAGGAAAATAATAAGAAATCTATTCTAGGCTTAGATCTTAAGAAAGCTTTCGACAACGTCGGCCAAGACGCCATTCTCGACGGGCTCGCTGAGCTAAGAGTAGGCGAAAGAACCTACATTAGATCATTCCTGCGAGACAGGACGGCGATCATCAGATTTTAGGGCTTAAATTCGGAGGAGTTCCCGCTGGGTAAGAGAGGCACTTCGCAGGGGGCTGTGCTCTTACATTTACTTTATAACGTCGTAATGAGGAAGCTCCCCCGTAACCTTGGCAATCTCGATGACTTAAATCTAAGCATCTACGCGGACGATGTGACCGTCTGGATGTGCGAAGGGAACGACTCGTACATCACATCCAGGCTCCAAAAGGCAGCAGATATAATCAGCAAACACGCAGAGGGCGTATGTCTATGATGTTCGCCAGAACAAAAGGAGCCCCTGGTAATTACCAGCAGTAGTGGGAAGATAACTCTAGATATCAAAATTAAAGTCAACGGGAACCAAGTCCCGAAAGTAGATGAAATTAGAATATTAGGTATGATTATCAACCGCAGGGGTAGTAACAAAAGCCTGATTAAGAAATTAAAAGATCAGGTGCAGCTCGTAGTCAAAGAATTTAAGAAGACGTCCAACAAATAGAGTCGTCTCACGGAGGCTAGTAGACTCACACTCCTTCAAGCTATTGTCACGAGCTGAATCTGCTACGTGGCTCCATTCCTAAATATCAACAAGACCGAAGAACGCGAATAAAACACCATAATGAAGAGATGCACGAAGTGCGCTCTAGGACTCCCCATACCTACTTCTAACAACATTCTAGAGAAATTGGAGTTGCATAATGAGTGGAAAGAGCTAGCTGCAGCTGTCAGGCTGTCCCAGAGAGAGCGACTCGCAGGAACGGCGGCGGGTAGACAAATCCTCGACTGGGTAAGCCTACTAGCACCCGGGGAAGGCGAAAGCGTCAGAGAAAGCATAGATCGAGAAATCAGAAAAATCTATACATCTCGCCCATACCGAAGAACATGCACCCCGTACACAACGAGGGGAGGAGGAAAAGCAGAGCTAAGCACCTCGCTAACAAATTGAACTCCCGCCGGGATCGGTCGCCTACACCGATGCAGCGATCGGGAAAGAAGGCGGTGTAACCTCGGTCGCCCTATTAGACACCGAGACCACCATAGCAATCGAAAGAAACTTACATCTACCACCGGTAGAGGCGGAGGAGATTGCAATAGCCATTTCCATTGCACGACCAAGCGCGAAACACGTCATCAGCGATAGCAAAGCGGCGGTTAGGAATTTTAGCAAGGGTAGAGTCAGCAATCCTGCTGCAAAAAATCAGAACGAGTCGTCTCTCGCTGCAAGCGTGACCATACTCTGGACCCCAGCACACGCCGGTCTCGCCGGCAACGAGGCTGCCCACATGCTCGTCCGTCCTCGCTACCTCAGGGTGCTGCGGACGCCTCCGCAACATCTAAAAGCAAAGAATGTATTGGTACGTTTAGGGATGTAACCGACAACCCGAAGAAAGACCGGAGAATATATCCGCCACCGGATGGATCCCTGAGTGAAAAAGAATAATACGACTGGTTAAGACTCCAAGATCGAAATTTCTTTTCGCCCCTGTGGAGGAGTTGGACAGCTGCCAGAGGGCGGAAGAGGGACGGTGCAGAAACCGAAATTTGTAAATTTTGCGGCCACTTGGCAACTTTAGATCACATAATATGGAGATGCGTTAGTATCCCAGGGCGCAACGCGACTAAAACTATCGATGAATGGAAGACCACGCTAAGAAGCTCCGACGAAAAAACTCAGCGATTCGCCGTCCACCTGGCGGCAGAGGCTGAAGAATTCTTCTAGACGGGGCCGGGTGTCCTCCGGCCGCGCTGTGACAGACTGCCTCCCCGGACGCCTGCGCGCTGACCCGGAGGTGGCTGCCGCGCCATATTAGGCGGAAACAAATGTTCTTTCTCCTCCTCCTCCTAACGGCTCGATCGGATAAAGTGTCCGCTGAGAATTCCCTAGTGAAAAATACCGTATGAGTATCAATTACCTCACACAGATTTCTCATACTAAACTCATAAAAATCTCATTAATTCTCATATATTCCGCGTATGATGAATGAGATTAGTATGAGATTATATGAGAATTGTATGAGTTTAGTACGAGTTTAGTATGAGAATTTGTATGAGGTTATTGTGACTCATAGGTTTTTTTCACTAGGGTTGTGACAGATACCGTGCCTTTTCTTTCCTCTAAACCAATTTGAAACGCTGCTGATGCCTGCTGTACTGCGTCTGCTTCTGTATGGTGTGGGGTGCAGCGTTCGAGGAAGCGCCAATTTAAAGTAGTCGCAGGGCCGCCTGGAACGATCCCCCGGCGGGGTAAGTTTCACATAAGCGCACATCGCCTGGTGACGTCATCAGTAGTCGTGGCTTCCTGTCCGTATGTGACTTCAGTTCAGGTTAATAATCATATTAGAACGTGACGTCACAGTCGATGACGTCACCTTGGTATGATGTCATAGTCACACTCCTTTCATGGCACGAAACACTACCCCTACTGACGTCATCATTTATATCAAGGTACGCCATACCACACTACAGATGTCATGAATTCCAAGGCACGACACAATACAGCACTTACGATGCCATCATTATTTTCAAGGTACGATGGGCCACACTAAAACAATGATGACGCCACCATTTATTTCAAGGTACGACATACTACACCACTGATGACGTCATCAAACTAAAACGTTAAGGATAGACGAGCACAACTATGGCCTCGGGCGTGATCCATTAAAGGCTTTTGCTTTAAAAAGCGACAGTGATATAATCGGCTTTTTGTTCATTTTTGAGCTGGCATCCACCGCTCAGGGAGTAAGTCTCAATGAAATGATAAGATGCTAAATTTATTTAAACCTAACTAATATGTGTGCACGCAAAATTGTTTACCTCTGGAAAAGCCCATGTTCCTTTGCGTCAAAAGCGTGGTCGGAGCTGGGGCACTTCAGTAGCAAAATCTAAGAGAGAAATTGATTTCAAAGCTGCCGTCAGAGTGCAGATAAACTTCCAGCCCGTTTAATTCGTGGCTCACTAAAGAAACCTACTAACCTTATATTTAACTACTTGTCTTCCGTGCGTACATAAGTTCGGAAGGCATGGCCTTCGTTTCAGCACTGTTCAATACAAAGTATGCGAGGTTAACTAGTCAGCAATTTAACAATACATTCCTATAGGTTATTTAAGAAACCACCGAAAACGTTCCGTCAGTAACACAAGTGCTCTAAATGAGATGATGTAATACAAACAAATTTATTTAAGACTGGTTAATAACCGACAAATATCGTTGCTGGAGCGTAAACAAAGCGCACAAAAAGCCGTACAGTGTCAAATTAGGCGGAAGCAAAGAATATGAAAAACGTCTGTTATCAAAAACCAACTGATGTGCCGTATTCAACAAAACGCCCGTAGTCAAAGAAGCCACGGCGGCGATCGCAAAGGAAATCTACTTACTGAAGCGCTTACAAGTCGCGGATTTCGCAAAAAAACTTTCGCATAAAGAGAAACAGTTGTTCATGTTTAGCTTCCTCAAGCAGTAGGGTATTGCTTTCCTAATGATGTTAGCACTTCTTTAATTAGGTTCGAAGCAAGATGTAATGCATTAGGTTCTATCTGATGCCATGCTCCATGTTAAATTTGTCATTCTATAAGTAGTCTTATGAATGTTCCTGTAGCTGCACTGAATATGCATAGTCCTTCATTTGCCACAAAAAGGCATACGGGCTGCACGGCTTGAAGCTAAACTTGCCGCTCCATTAGTAATATATTATGAGCAGAGAGAAGCAGAAAACGAAATTGATAGATTACGGACAGGCGATGGGGCTTTTTCAGATAGAATTCTGACAGCTATGCTGAATCACCGTCCAAGCATAGATATAGAACAAATGGACGAAGTTGAGCGTCCCTGTCCTTGAAGGCCTTGCTACAGCGTGGATGCATAGGGGTTGCTCCCCCACAATAATTCACAGGTTCGCGCATCCGCCCATAATCTTCTAAGAAAAATCAGTGCAGGCTTTGGAGTGCATAGCTTGACCTCATGCTCCTAAGATCTTGACCCTTATAATTCACATTCACTAATTGCATTTCCCGAATAGAAATCGAGTGAAGAGAATCAGTAATTTTGGGCTATATCGCAAGTTGGAAGCGCCAGTGATGGAATCCAGAGACGAATGGCCTGGAGACGAATGGCCCGCAAAAATAATTCAATTGCATCATTTATCCTCGTGCTCATTACCAAGGAGCGAGTCCTTAACAAGAAGCTCAAAAAAGGAGTGGCAAACGTAAACATAACGTAATTTTCAGAGACGTCAGAAATAAATTCAACACTCACACCTCTGCAAAACGAGTGAGCGGTGCTGTCTAACTTCCAACCATCGCATTGGTTCACTATCACTCGTATTAGATAGCTCAGCAATTTTCAATCTATTATCTATAGCTGTGCAAAAAGACGAGGCAATGCGGACAACAACATAAAACTGCCTTACCACCTCCTCGTCTTCCTTACGCACTGTACTGCGTCTTTCTTTTCATCGTTTAGACCATAAAATACGATAACATTTTCAGCGGCTTGTCGCCAGTAAATATGTTGCCGTTGGCCTTGGATGTCTAAGTACTTATGTGTATCCAGGATTACCGGGAACTTCACAGCTTCTAAGAAGATGTAGAAATGGCAATGGGGAAAGTAAACACACAGTAAACACACACTTCAATGCAGAGGTAGGGAAAAGCAGGCTGGAGACCAGGCAGTGCGTAACAATAGCAATGGTTCTAGGAATAGCATGGCGGAGATATTAGATGAGCTTCCAGAGCGCAGTAACGTAAGAGTCATGAATACCTTCTTCAGTAAAGGGAATAACCAGTAGTAGACATGGAAACGTCCTAACGGGCAGACTGCAAATGAAATTGACATTATACTGTGTTTAAAATCCATCATTGTGCAGGATGTAGAGGTGATCGGGAAAGTGCGATGCAGTGACCACAGGATGGTAAGGTCACGAATTAGTCTAAATCTGAAGAAGGAATGATATAGATTAGTAAGTCAGAGGTCCCTCAACGAGTTATCGGTAAGGAGAAGGGCAAAATCCAGGATTTCGCTACAGAATAGATATTAAGCTTTTACTAAGGATAAGAACCTTAGCCTAGAAGCAATGAACAACAATTTCAGATAAATTATTATTGACTGCGTGGTAGAAGTAGGGCTTTGCATATTTAGGGAGGATACCCATAAAATGACTACGACGACGAAAGATTTGAATGAGAAACGACTGCTTATGACAGCTTCTAACGAAAGAGACCAGATGGAACTGCCAGATATATCGAAGCTAATAAATAATTGTAAAGTAGCCGAGATTGGAAGTATAAATTTAAAAAATTGAGAACGCTGTAAAAAACGGGTGAATGCTTAAAGCGGTGAAGAAATTGGGCATAGGCGGAAATCACATGCATGCGCTAAGGTACACGAATATCACGAATAAGGACAAGATCCTCAAAGTAGCCAAAGAGACACATAACTGTACAGTAGCCAAACTAGTAATGAAGATATTGAGATTGGCAGTAGCGAAAACAGTCAGACTTTCCGCCAGTAACGAATGAAGCTGCTAAAAAGCATTCGAAATTATGTAAAGGGGCAATGCAGCAGAAGAGGATCAGGTGAATACAGATTGTTTTAAGGACAGGCGGGTTCCCACGCTAGAAACACTCACCACGCTGTATACGCAGTGCCTGGTGTCATTGACTGTCCCGGAGTCATAGAAGAACGCAAATCTAATTGCACTAATTCATAAACATTTGAACGCGAAGGATTTGAAAGAAACAGACCGATCAGCTTACTATGTGTTACATTTAAGGTATTTCCTAATGTAAACGCTCAGCTATTCAGGAAAACCTTAGATATCAGTCGAGCAAAAATCAAGCAGGTTTTCGAAAAGGTTACTCAAGTATCCATCTTATCAATATTTTCAACCAGGTTATAGAAAAATGCTCGCAATATTACGAGCCCATATATATAGCATTCATTTATTAATAAATTTATTACTTGGTACACACATCGGCAGTCATGCAGGCATTGCGAAATCAGTATGTAGACGAGCCTTATGTGAAAGTACCCGAAAATATCTATTGTGCCGGCATATGAACCATAGTTCTGAAAAAGAAAGTCCCAAAATTGCCGTAAGGAAAGGTGTTAGGGAAGGAGATGCGATCTCCCCAGCTCAATTGACAGCCTTATTCAAGGAAGTATTCGGAGACATGAAATGGGAGCAGTTAGAAATAAGTCATCATCATCATCAGCCTGACTATACCCACTGCAGGGCGAAGGCCTCTCCCATATTTCTCCACTTAACCCGGTTCTGTGCTAGCTGCATCCACTTGACCCCCGCGAACTTCTTGACCTCATCCACCCACCTAACTTTCTGCCGCCCCCTGCTAAGCTTTCCTTCTCTTGGAATCCAGTTTGTTACCCTAAGCGACCGTCGGTTATCCTCTCTTCGCACTACATGTCCTGCCCATGCCCATTTCTTTTTCTTAATTTCCACTAGAATGTCGGTAACTTGAGTTATTTCTCTGACCCACTCTGCACGCTTCCTATCTCTTAATGTTACCCCTACCATTTTTCGTCCCATAGCCCTCTGGATTCTCGTTAACTAAAGAAAAACTCTCTTGGTTAGCCTCCACGTTTCAGCCCCACAGGTGAGTACAGGTAAGATGCAACTGTTGTATACTTTCCTTTTCAGCGATACCGGTAAGCTGCTAGTCATAATCTGCGAGTGCTTGCCAAATGCGCTCCATCCCAATCTTATTCTTCTTGTTATTTCCTTTTCATGGTCCGGATCTGCAGTTACTACCTGCCCTAAGTAGACATAACCGCCTACTACTTCCAGTACTTGGCTACCTAATGTAAACTGCTGTTGCTTCCCGAGGCTGTTGAACATTACCTTAGTCTTCTGCATATTGATTTTCAAGCCTACCTTTCTACTTTTCCTGTCTAGGTCATCAATCATTATTTGCAGTTCATCCCCCGAGTTGCTTAGCAAGGCAATGTCATCAGCAAATCGCAGATTACTGAGGTATTCTCCATCTACCCTTATCCTTAACAGCTGCAATTCCAAGTATATGAATACTTCCTCTAAGCACGCTGTGAATAGTACTGGGGAGATTGTGTCTCCTTGCCTAACACTTTTCTTTATGGGAATTTTGTTACTTTCTTTATGCAGAACTATGGTTGCTGTGCAGCCACTATATATATCTTCCAGCACTTTCACGTACGGCTCGTCTACCCCCTGATTTCGCAATGCCTGCATCACCGCCGAGGTTTCAACTGAGTCAAATGCTTTTTCGTAATCAATGAATGCTATGTATAAGGGCTGGTTATATTCCGAGCATTTTTCTATCACCTGGTTGATGGTATGGATATGATCGATAGTAGAGTACCGTTTCCGAAAACCTGCTTGATCCTCTGCTTGATTACTGTCTAAGGATGTCCTGATTCTATTAGCGATTACCTTAGTAAATACCTTATGCGTAACAGACAGTAAGCTGATTGGTCTGTAATTTTTAAGGTCCTTAGAGTCCCCTTTCTTATGAATGAGGATATTGTTTGCATTCTTCCATGGTTCCAGTACCGTCGATGACACCAGGCATTGCGTATACAGGGTGGCCAGTTTCTCTAGCACGATATCCCCCCCGTCGTTTAGCAAATCTGTAGTTATCTGATCCTCTCCAGCTGATTTCCCCCTTTTCATGGCTTCCAATGCTTTCTTGACCTCGTCCTTCGTCACTGGTGGAGTCTTACTGTTTTTCCCTGCCGCCAATCTCGTTACGATCCTGACTACTTTCGCTGCTGTAGAGATCTGTATAGAACTCCTCGGCTACTTTGACTATCTTGTCCATATTCGTGATGACGTTGCCCGCCCTGTCCCTTATTGCATACATCTGGTTTTTGCCTATGCCCAATTTCTTCTTTACGGCTTTAAGGCTTCCCCCGTTCTTTACAGCTTGTTCAATTTTCTTCATGCTATACTTCCTTATATCAGCCACCTTGCGCTTATTGATTAGTTTTGATATCTCGGCCAATTTAATCTGGTCTGTTCGATTGGATGCTTTCATACTCTGGCGTTTCTTAATGAAAACTTTCGTCTCTTTAGACAGTTTACCGGTATCCTCTCTAACTATCCTACCGCCTTCTTCTACCGCACACTCAGTAATGATATGTCTGAAAATATTGTTCATTGCGCCATCCTCGGTTAAAGCTGAATATCTATTCTGTAGCTAGATCCTGAATTCTTCTGCCCTCCCCCTCACCGCTAAATCGTTGATGGGTTTCTTTCTTACTACTCTGTTGCGTTCCTTCCTCAGATTTAGGCTAATTCGGGACCTCCCCATCCTGTGGTCACTGCATCGCACTTTCCTGATTTCCTCTACATCTTGCACAATGGCGGGGGTTGAACACATTATGAAGTCAATTTCACTTTTGTCTCCCCGTTAGGACTTTTCCATGTCCATTTGCTGTTCTTCCGTTTGCTGAAGAAGGTATTCATGACTCTCAAGTTATTGCGCTCTGCAAGCTCAACTAGTAACTCCCCCCTGTTATTCCTAGAACCGATGCCATAGTCACCTACTGCCTGGTCGCCTGCTTTTTTTTCCCTACCTTGGCATTGAAGTCGCCCATTAGTACAGTATACTGCGTCTTTATTTTTCGCATTGGCGATGCTACATCTTCGTCGAAGCTTTCAACTGCCTGGTCATAATAACTGCCTGTAGGTGCATAGGCCTGTACAACCTTCAGTTTATACCGCTTATTAGGCCTAATTACGATGACTGCCACCCTCTCATTAATACTATAGAATTCATCTATATTACCAGCTATATACTTATTGACAAGGAAACCCACTCCTAGTTGTCGCCTCTCTGGTAAGCCTCGATAACACAGTACATGCTCATCCTTCAGTACAGTATATGCCTCATTCGGCCTCCTAGCCTCACTTGGCCCTATGACCTCCCATTTCATCCTTCTAGTGCCTCTAACAGCACTGCTAAGCTAGCTTCGTTGCCAGGGTCGGTTTCCAATGGCGGCCTGCCCAGCAGAGCCAGAAGTTCTTAGCACCCCTTGCTGCGTCACAGGTCTGACCGCCGCCGTGGTCAGTTGTTCCGCAGCCGCTGGTGACTGAGGGCCGGGGTTTTATGGAGCTTATCATGAGAGGTTGTGGCCAATTACTGCAACAGGGTGGCCGACTCCTGTTCTGGTGAGGGAGTGCGTTGCCGGAGTTGTTCACCGGCATCAGGTCGCACCCCAAACCTGTTTATGCGATTCCATCGACACGCGGATTTTTTTAAATCCGGTGGAGAATTGCGCGGCACCGGGATTTGAACCCCGGTCCTCCTGCATGCGAGGCGGATGTTCTACCGCTACGCCACCGCTGCACTCGAATAAGATGGACAATACCTGAGTAACTCTCAGAAATAACTGTTGGTGGACAATACCTGAGTAACTAACTCAGAGGATGAACTGCAAAGAATGATTGATGACCTAGACAGAAACAGCGCAAAAGTATTCTTAAAAATCAATATGCAGATGACAAGGTAATGTTGAATAGCTTCGGGAAGGAACAGCAGTTGGCAATACGTAGCGAAGCAGTGGAGGTAGTAGGCGAAAATGTCTACTTAGGACGGGTGGTATCCATGGATCTCAACCTAAAAATAAACCATCCAGGAAAATATGATTGGTGGGGAGCTCATTTAGAAAGTACTTGCCAAATACAAATAGCAATATATCGGTATCGCTCAAGAAGAAACTATACAATTGTTGCATCTTACCTGTAATCCCTATCGGGCTGAAACGTTGAGGCTAAAAAAGGGTTCTACTTAACTTGAGGAGACCAAAGAGCGATATGGAAGGAACCATTATAAGTGTAACGTGAATAGAGGGGAAGCGCGCAGATTGGCCCAAAGATGTAACTCGAGTAAGTGACATTTTAGTGGAAATAAAACGAAATGCGCATGGGCAGGGGTTGTAGTGCGCTGAGAGGACAACCGATGGTCGATTACGGTAACAATTTTTATTCCAAGGGAAGGAAAAAGGAAAGCATACCGGGGTGCGGCAGAAAGTTAGGTGGGTGGATAAGATGTGGTGAGTCAGTTGCATTGTGCTGTCCACCCGTGACCGACTGAAGTGATGAGACGTTGTGCGCTCCTATGCATGCCCGAACTGCCCGGTTGCTTAGTCGAATTCTCACGCAACCATCAACTGCGTCGTGGCGCGTGAGTTCTGGCGTGTAGTTCATGCGAGATTCCGTAGAAAGGGTATCGCTTAACGTGTTTCGCTTAAGTTTTCCACGCCTCTTAACAGCGGCAGACTTGTTCAGTTTGTGGTGAAGCCCGAAATGTTAATAGGCAACGGATAATCATAGTTTGAGATGATTGGAAATAAAAATATCAATATTAAATAAATCCTGTTATTATTTATAGTACATAGTGTCATTAGCAGACAAAAATATTCAAATAACAAAAATAAATAAAACCAGAAAGGAAATTTTAAATACACAAAAAAAAAATCTGCGAACAGTGATGCCTTAGCAATCTCGCAATGCAGTTCCGTAGTGGTCTCTGATTGTTTGAGAGGAGATCTCAAGAATACCTGCTAATACACTGGTGTCGACGCATAAACGCCGCTAACTTGGAGTCATTGGTGACAAACCTCGCACGTGGAAAATGCAGTAATACAGAATTCGGCTTTTTGTTCACGCCGAGTTTATTTACCAGTTAAAAAAAAAAGATGAAAACTGGAGCTCATCATCCGCGGCGTTTGTCTGGGCATTCCATTTCTTTCATGTCTTCACACTCTCCGTCTTGGCATTTGCCGACCTGGCAAATTCTTTTCTTCTTAATGTGGTGAGTATAGTACTGAAAAGCAACAGATGCCAGCAATATAAATTGGTCACAATTTATGTCACCATGGCTAACTGCTTCACATTAATTAAACGCTCTAAATACATCACAACATTCTGGTAGCCCGCAACGTATTATAATCCGCGTATAAGATTTGTTTAACCAGATATATTTTCTAGCCCCAGGCGCAACTTATGTAAAACAATATTAAGCAGGAACGGTGACAGCGACGAACCGTGCGATGTCCTGCTTCCCCCCAGAGGAAAGGAATCTGACCTCATTTCCTTCACCGAAATATCGGTAATTCTAATTTTAAGGAGAGATACAAAATCACAGAAAGGCTTGCCCTTCCTTCCCCTCTTTATGTCTTTATTCGAAAGGGCGCCTAAGCTGGCCTGATGGGCCACATCATCCAAAGTGTGATTCAGGTCGAGTCTCCGCATCGTACAATGGGTCTCTACGCCGGTCTTAAGCAGCATTGTAACGGCTTGCGTTGTCAAATTGGCCCTAAAGTCAACCATTTTAACAAAAAAAGAAAACTTTCTAAATCTGTGAGTATTCTTAACTCTGTCCCAATAAAATAACATGGATTGACACTGATGTCTTTATTTGGGCAATTACTGGCTGCTATCTGATTGCACGCTACGTCTGTGCGAGGCCTGTTTTTCCAAGATTCGCAAAAAAAAAAAAGGTGGAAGAGCTGTTGTTTTAACGTGCCGCCAATTATTCGTAACGTGTTCTGATAGGAAATGCCTTATACAATTCTGTCCAGATTGCTTCACAGCAAATGCCACACATGTATTAGTGGCAAGCAAGTCTGTATCGAACAGCAAATATAATTTTAAATAGCACTTGCTCTATCGCTACAGAGTGTGTGTGTCTGTGTGTGTGTGGGTGTAAGGGTGTGTGTTGGCTTTCTTTATATCTTTGTTTCTATTCAGATTGAGATTCGAACCTGCTCTTTATTAATTAAGCGCGGAGATCATAGTGTGCGATTATATTCGCGCTGTAGATTTCAAAACCACAATAGGACCGCATCTGCAGAAGCACGGGTGTTGCTCTCAATTCATACAATGCTGACCATGCAAGACAGCCATAGGCTGGGCAGAAAATGTAGCGGAAAGCGAGCATGATATTCTTCTTCAATAGTAAAAAAAAAACAAGCTTCGAAAGAATGTCGTTACGGCACTCTTACGTAGCATGGAGAGTCGTCCGGGTACGGGGTGTCCCTTCCATCTCTACACAGGGGAACTTCAGGCTTCTGCAGAATATAAAAAAATGTACATTCAGCTCTGTATTCAATGATACGATACACTTTCACATTTTTCAATCTTCAGATCTGCCGTAAACGATAAGCCACCACAGAACGCAGTATGAAAAACATTATTGTAAAATTGCTCTATGCCAACTCAGCTGAGCCAGTTTAGACAGAGCGTAAAGCAAGTGAATATTGTCTCGCCGCCGAAGCGGAAAGGGCGATGACGGGATTTACTACGCATGCACCCGGTTGCAAAAGAACCCTCACTCCAACCGGCGCTGCCCATTTGGGTTCCCAGAAGAATAGTGCCAGGAGTGGCCACCTTCCTCCGGTTTCTGTCTCGGGTTGTCAGGCGGCGAGGGCTGCCCTTTTATCTATACAAAGAATCACACTGCCCACCACTTGGCACAACTTATTAGAGCGAGCTTTTGGAGAAGCGGCGAAGGCCAATACGCTTCGCACAGGTGTGACAGCGGCTAGTCAAAGCACGTGTCATCACATCTGACGAGAGGGGTCGGGTTATCCAATGGTCGGCGCTGGGGCAGGCGCGACTGCGAAGCATGCAGATGTGGCCTAGGCTCGCCTCCTGTTCGCGGCCATTTTCATAGCTGATTTTATCTTTGGGTCTGCATTTGAAAGTGAAGCTTTGCTCTGGAAGCACAATCTATAGATCGTTCAACATTTTTCTCCGGATTCATTATCCGTCGTAGATCCAACTATGTTTCATGAACAATGTTTCTAATCTAGTGACCGTAAATTCAATTTTTTTTATTGAATAAAGAAACAGTATGCTTGCAGTTATGCCATAAATTCCAAGAAAGGATTTTACTGTGCAACTGAGCGAACAGCGCTTCGCAAGCAGAGTGCATTGTGCCACACTGAGCAGAGTCTCTGTCGGGTCTGCAAACATGAAATGCAAAAAACGAGTGCGGAGCTTACCTTCCCACGATGAATGGCTTTCTCTCGAATGGTAGTTTTTTCGTAATTGCCTAAATATAGAGACAAACCATTTAATAACCAAACGATCACTTCTGAAGATAACGCGCTACAGCAAGGAATAACTAGGATGCGATCTAGATTTTACGACCGACATTTTTTTGTATAGAAAATAATATTAGATCTTTCAAAAGCGTATTCATTTTTCAGAGTGAGAGTTCTGCTCTCTCGGTCCAAATTCACAAAACGGCTCTATCCATAATCCTCACCTTCACCCTAGGCCAAGGTTAAAATTGGAAGTCCCTGGCCTAGCTACTAGTCTATTTTGCACAGTGTGCTAAGGCCCACTAGTGTATGACCACATGACTACACGTCCGTTTAGGTACACCTGTAAAACTTTATTTTAACAATTATGTATAGTAATTAACTACAGTCAACTAGTTTATTGTATGTGATGCGGTGGCACAGTAGTTGGGGCGCTGCGGGATGCGGGATCGAATCCCGACACCGGTGGCCGCTTTTCGATGGAGGTGAAAAGCTAGGCACCAACGTGCTGTGCGATATCAGTGCACTTTAAATGCTACCAGGTGGTCGAAATTTCCTGAGTCCTTCACTACGACTCGCATAGCATCAGTGGCTTTAGGACGTTAGACTACGCAAACCACGAACCAAAAAACTAGTTGATTGGGGATCATGAAAAAAGCTGGACTTTGTGGTGCGACCTCAAGTCATGTAACATCGATAAACACGGGGAATTGGGATAGCTGCAACGGATCGTTCTAAGAAACACCATCGCAAAATATCAGAATCGAGGATAACAAAGCTGTGTTTGTCCGGTATGCTAGGTTTTCCTTGCTTTTTAGCTGATTTTTCTTAACATACATCATCGGATAGCTTATGTGGTGTATAACTGCATTGGATGTTATCATTCGCCATAAGATGTGATTAAAGCTGAAATCCACGATAAAATTCTTCATATCTAGTTGGATAGTTTGTGTTCAGCATTTTGCACTGTAATAATGCAGGTCTTAAATAACATGATTTAGGTATTCGTAAATAAAAATTGAGCTTTACTCTACAGCCTTGTCATATATGTTGGGTATTTAATGTCGAGTATAATTGCACTTTACTAACTTAAGGTTATAGGTAATTGCCTGTAATCAATCATTGTGATTAAAAAGGCCTTCTACGTTATAGGGTGAAGTGATGTATTCTTATATAGCTATCGCCAAATTGCGGGTATAAAATCATAAATATTTACTGTTATGTAGCTGATTGTGGTAATAGTTGATATCTATACTATGTATCAAGTTATATGTGTTTAAATACCTTGCAACGAGGACGACTGCACTACACGACCATTATCATGAGCCGTACTTATCCACTGCAGGCCGAAGGCCTTTCCATATTCTTCCATTAAGCCCGGTCCTGTCCTAACGTTATCCTCTTCACCCCTGCGAACTTGTTAACCTCATTCGTCCAAGTGGCATCCTGCATCCCCCTTTTATGCTTACCTCCCTTAGTAAGCAATGTAATAAAGTTTTCGACCATTGATTATCCTTTTTTTTGCAACAGATGCCCTGCGCGTGCACTTGCAATACACTCATTTTAGGCTGTCAATAACTACCGTTAATAATTCGTGTGATTAGAAATTGAACTTTATTCTACAAAATCGTCCTTTATAAATAAAAAATATATACCATCGTAACTACGGCTCGATCTCGACATGAATTTATGGTCAAGCATATGTGATTTGTTTTTATTCAGTGCTATGTGGCGGCCTGAAAAGTCACGTATTTGAAATATTTCATCAATAATAGAGCATGATAGCCATAGGTCCTGCGAAATGTACCTAATATTTGAATGCTTTTTGACATCCTTTCCTCAGCAATATATTCCGTAAGGCGCCATTCTTCAACAAGCCCCAGCCCTAAAGGGAAGCGCGAGACTCCTAGCGCGACACAACCAAGGTAGTGCACGCCCAGTTCCCTGTACATAAACGCATTCCCTCATGTCCAGAATTTATCACTAACTATCCTGTAGGTTCTCCCTCTCCGGCATATAGGCATATAGGCATATAGAATATAGTTCACAAGCGTACAGCCTGGATGACACGAGATGTGATTCATGCTAAACGAAAGTTAAAAAGGTTAAAGAAAAAGCATATCAATCCGAATAAAATAAAAGAAGCTCAGGATGTGCTTGAACAGAAGGTGAACGCAGCTAAACATTATTACTATAATACTTCATTGCCCAATTTCATTAAAAATGATCCTGATAAATTCTGGAAGCATATGAAGGAGAAAAAGAAATCAACTCCGCAATTAACAGTGGATGACACACTGATAACTGATGACACAGACATAGCGCAGCACTTTAATGAATATTCTAAAAGTGTCTTTTCAGTACGTATCAAATGTTATTACCGGGTTTTCCCAGAAGCGTGAATTTGATGCCAGTTTTGTTTCTTATGCTGGTATTGTCAATATGCTGGTAAATCTCAAAACCAAAACTACATGTGGCCCTGACGAAATACCGAATATCTTCATAAAGCGGTATTCTGCGAAATTTCTTGTTAAAATTTTTTCTGTTTCACTTTTGTCGGGGGAGCTCCCGGCTGACTGGAGGGTGGCCCGAGTTGTTCCGGTATTCAAAAAGGGAGATCGAAAAATACTCCAAAATTATCGCCCCATCTCTTTAACATCTCAATGTTGCTAGCTCGTGGAGCACATTGTGGGAAATTGCATCAATGAATTCTTGGCTGAAAACAATGTGCTTACAGAGTTTCAGAACGGTTTCAGAAAGGGTTATTCGACTGTAACACAACTGGTATCCGTAATTCATAATTTTGCGTTATCCCTCGACAATAATGGACAAATAGATGTAATATTTTTAGATTTCACCAAAGCGTTTGATAAGGTGCCGCACGACAAATTAATATTTAAACTAAGAATGATTGGCATATCTGACATTTTTGCACACTGGATTATTGCTTACCTCACTAAACGAAAGCAGTACGTTAAAATTGGCGAATGCAGCTCGGCCATCACCAAAGCGTTTGATAAGGTGCCGCACGACAAATTAATATTTAAACTAAGAATGATTGGCATATCTGACATTTTTGTACACTGGATTATTGCTTACCTCACTAAACGAAAGCAGTACGTTAAAATTGGCGAATGCAGCTCGGCCATTCTTCCAGTCACGTCGGGGGTGCCCCAAGGTAGTGTTCTGGGTCCCCTGTTATTCCTGATATATATTAATGACATCGTGAATGTTGTGAGTCCAGGTGTTCAAATCAGACTGTTTGCTGATGATTGTATTTTGTATAAAGATGTAACAACTCTACATGATCACATTGTCCTTCAAAATGATTTAAGCAACATATTAAATTGGTGCATTGAATGGGGGATGTTGATAAACGCTGACAAATCAGTATTCCTCCGTGTTACTCGTAAGAAAGCCCCGCTTGTTTTCTCTTACTCCCTTGGGTCTTCACCACTGCGCAGTACTAACAGCTACAAATACTTGGGTGTTACCTTAACTTCTACTCTGTCCTGGAGCTTACATATTAACACTATCTGCTCCTCTGCCTTCCGCAAACTAAAAAATGCACCCTCTTCCGTAAAGTTACTCTCTTACATCTCTTTCATTAGACCTAAGCTAGAGCATGCATGCATAGTATGGGATCCTCACACTAAGTCAGATATCAAGCACCTTGAGAAAATACAAAGAAAATCAGTTCGGTTTATATTTAATAAATTCGCTAGGTTTGACTGACCCTCTCAAACAATGATAGAAAATTGTATTCCCCCACTTGAATCCCGCGGAAAACAGCTGAGGCTAGAATTCCTTTCTCTCCTGATAAATAACAAGCTTGCAATAAACCATTCCCCTTATATATCTCCTGCATCAACATGCTATACGAGACATCATCATCCTGACTCACTGACACCCTATTATGCTCGAACTAACACGTTTATGTTTTCCTTTTTCCCTCGCACAATATCAGATTAGAACACTAATTTACAGATGGCTATGCATTGCGATTAATATTGTATAATTTCTTATTACTTTTGTTGTTGTTTGCTCTTTTTTGTACTCAACTATGCCCCTCTGCTTGGACCCAAGGGTCTGCAGTATGTAATAAATAAATAAATAAATAAAATAAATAAATAATGCTCCTATTGCCCCTTCCCGGCTCTTCAGTTGAGTTCAGTTTAGATTAGTCATTCAGTCGTATCAGACTCTTCGTGACTCTATAAACTATATCATGCCAAGCTGTCGCTAACTGCCTTTCGAATAACACACATTCACCTGCAATGTCTCGAGTATGCTATCTAACCATCGAGTTCGCTGCCTACCCTTTCCCTTATACCCCTCAGCCTTTTCCAGCATCAATGTTTCCTCCACTTACTTCTGTCTTCGCATGAGATGACCAATGTAGCTGAGATTTAAATTTAAAATTTGACCATGCAATTAGCAGTAAGCCAGTATCGCGCGGCTTTTACTCTACCATTAATCATTCAATCCCTGTTGTTTCAACTTTTTACTTCAATTTGGGTACCTATCCTACTGCTTTTTTTTATCCACTGGCTACTGAGCAGCAGAGGTCCTATTCTCTGCTTACTCCTTCTGTCACAAACATTGCTCGATGGCCTTGGGCATTAAGAGGTTGAAAGATAGGTCGCAGTGAATGCCTGAACATGCTCGTAGTGCAGTGCATGACTCAATAAATACGGCTACTAAATTATCCGGCCGATATTTAGAGGTTCCTAAAAACAGCGAGATCTTACATCATAATAAGCACAAGCTAACCGATATATTGAATTTGAATTTATTTAAAATTCAATATAATTTTCTAAATGTTCTACACAATAAACTTACTTAGCTAATATTTTTTATCACAACTTCTTTATTATTGCAGGATTCTTTTATATGTCAGTTTCATGCCACGATAACTTCATGGGGCCTAGTGCCCTTATTTGGTAGGTTATGGAAGCCTAGTCTTAAGGTGTAGCCTAACATAACGTTCTTATTTGATTCCTCAAGGTTACATGCCCCATACAATCTGGCTAGATAAGAACAAAATGTTGCATCCTTCTCGCGCAGCGACACATACCATTTTTTCACATTTTCCAGCTTTTTCCTCCTACTAAACATGTATAAGTGATTATAACTTCATTGGCAAGTACAACTCGCTAAAGCCAGGGCAGGCGGAATTTCTCTACCTATGAGACTAGATCTGCTCTCGGGATACCCAGCCGAATCTTTTTTTTTTCGTCTTTCCAACACTGAAAATAGTTTTGTGAAAGCGAAATAAGCTTGCCTTCCGTAGACATGTCACGTTTTGCGAACACGTAGGAGAGGAGGATAAAAGCATTTTTAATCATGTGATTTAGGTAGCCGGGAAAGAATTCAAAAGGTGGCAGCGTTGAAAAAGCTCGTGGAGAACGATGCTTGAGCAAGTGCCCAAAAGTTGCGCTCACTGGAACTTTCTTCCAAGATGTTTTTGTCTCGAACGACATTTGCGTGATACCGCAACTGTAAACCCTTCGAATTCAGCCATTACATTATCTAGAAATCTATTAAACATAGCGGGCACGCATACATTGGCGCATGGCTTTGAAATACGGCGGTCTGTATTGAGGATGAGATTATCTAGAATATATCAGCGTCGCATAAAGGTATTCAGAGAGGCTTTTTTGGGAATTGCGACGTATATCCAGAACATCGTCCTCAGACATTATGCAAGGAGCGCAAGATTTTTTTTTATGTAATGTAATCCTCATGCTGACAAAGCACAAAGCTGGTATAAAGCCAATTTAATCGTCACGTGAGTCCAGAACCTGTAACTATCACATATATTCTGCAACGTATCGACGCTTCGCTAGGAGTACATAGAAAATGATGTCACTCAAGCAAATCTTTCATTGTTTAAATGCTGAACTCGAGCCGCGGCAACCTTACAGTGACCATAACTCAGCGAGCAATGTTTGCACATGATTACTGTAAGAGCATGTGCTTCCTACGAGTTTAACTAGTTTAAAACAGCAGAGACTCCTCGTTCCTGTCATATGTGCCAGCATGCTGTTCCCTTCAATTACGCATGTAAACTCTAATCCGGGATGGCTCCTGAAATAAGGCACGCTATTCCTGCCCATCCTCATCTTCCTTTTACTTCCTCTGGACGCCATTGAAAACTTTAAATAATTTCGTGCAGTGGTGAGAGCAATATTGGATAACAAGGGTAGTGGGCCGGATTTAGGGGTGTTCTTAGAACATGGGCTCAGCATTCGACTTAATTACAATATCACTTCGGCATCAAATTTTTAAGGCTGCCGAATAAAGTGGCCGCACTGTGGACACAAATGTTTTTCTAGAGTTCGCTATTATATTTATTGGCTAGCGCATTAACAGCACACAAATCTCGCGACAAAATTTGTATTTGTAGAGACCACTTGCAGAATAGAAGTGCTAAACATTGTTCACTCACTGCCACTGTGCGGCTCATTAAACATGAGTAGAATGTGATATTGAACACTTTTCGCCATACTGGAAACAGGCACATTAGCTTGTTTTGAAAATTTACATTGTCATAACGAGATATCAATAGCTATCGTGATAACGGCTAAAGAACTTCGCAATTAATTTATTGCAGAGTAAGCGGCCTCTCTGGCATTGGTATGCTTTATTTGTCGCGTTTGATGTTCTATATTTGCTCATTTTTTGAATGTTGATTAAAGTACAATGACCGTAATTTATTTGATTTATCTAATATCTAAATAACCGCCATTGCGCTTCTATTTGCTGTTACTTAAACTGCCTGAGTGACCTTTTTCTTCTTTCTAGCACACCTTATGATCACATAAATTATCAGAAAATGAAATCAGTAAAGCATTCTTACGTAGAAAACCTGAGTTAATTTTCTGTACTGTTTTATACAGTTTCTTGCTTTTTAAGTGATGTGCCATGCTTTTCTGGGAAGTGTATAGGGAGGCCGGTAGGCTTAACAATCTGTCCTGTATAGCAGCTTTACTGCCAGTTGTCTGTGTCAAGTCATAGGGCGCAAATACGGGATTATTATTATTATTATTATTATTATTATTATTATTATTATTATTATTATTATTATTATTATTATTATTATTATTATTATTATTATTATTATTGCACTGTGATGGTCAGCACTTCAGCCATCGACATGCACCAGTGCGTTGTGCGACGAAGACAAAGAAGAAGTACGCTGGGCTCGCCGTTGCAAGGTCCTCTCCTCACAGCTCTCCATCTGAGCGTCAATAAACGCCCTATTACAATAGGTGGAGGTGCTGGGTTCACAGTACATTTGTGTTGGTACCTAAGAAAGATGGCTCCTGTCAGTTTGTGTCGACTACCGCCGGCTCAACAAGATCACGCGCAAGGACGTCTATCCTCTGCCACGACGACGCTGGCTGCGTTTCGCCTAATCACGCTGGCTGCGTTTCGACGAGCAGCCAGCGTGATTAGGCGAATGGTTTTGCTCGTATTTTACGTTCCGAAGAACAGCGTCGCAGCAGCCAAGAGCAAAACCATTCGCCTACTCACGCTGGCTGCTCGTCGAAATGCGATAAGGAGGGGTGACGTCCTTAAAAAGGAACAGCCTGGCAGACGGCGCGTCCAGCTGAGCGTGCTTTGTGAGCATGCGCTTAGCCTCATCCTGTTTCCAACTTCGCTCCGTCATATGGCGCTGACGCACAGAAAAGTCGCCGCTCGCGCACGCCAGTTAAAGATTTGGGCGAATGTACGTGAACACCGACCATTCCAATTGGGACCAAGTTCTACCATTTGTTACTTACGCATATAACACCGCGACACAGACCACTACTGGATTCTCTCCATTCTTTCTCCTTTACGGGCGCGAGCCACCCTGTACTATGGACACACTTTTTCTCTACCGCCCTGACGTTTCCGAATCTTCCCCGCTATCCGATGCCGTCACGTACGCAGAAGAATGCCGTCAGCTCGCCCGCTCTCTCACAACAGAAAATCAGTGGCAACAAAAATTCCTCCGTGATACCGGCGAAGCTTCGTCATATCTCCCGAACTCTCTGGTGTGGCTCTGGGTGCCCTCCACAATCCCTGGCCTTTCAAAGAAGTTTCTTGCTCGCTACCATGGGCCATATAGGGTCCTCCTGCAAACATCTGCAGTCAACTACGTAGTTGAGCCCGTCACGCCCTCTGCGGACTTGCGTCGCCGTGGTCGTGAAACAGTCCACGTGAACCAATTGAAGCCATTCTATGACACCGCTGTGCTTTCCGCGCCATAAGTCGCCAGGATGGCTCCTTTTTTTCCCCGGGGGAAAATGTACTGTGATAGTCAGCACTTCAGCCATCGACATGCACCAGTGCGTTGTGCGACGAAGACAAAGAAAAAGTACGCTGGGCTCGCCGTTGCAAGGTCCTCTCCTCACAGCTCTCCATCTGAGCGTCAATAAACGCCCTATTACATTATATTCTCTTTATTTACACTGAATGTTCGTAGCGTTGTATTCTAAGTAGTACTTTAGCACATATAACTTCCACTCACTAGCCTAAATTTTACATTTACTTCACTTTTTGCTTTTTCTTCTGTTCAGTGCTGTTTGTATCTTGAACGGCTTTTTATCCATTTCTATTATATTTTAAGTTTAAACTTTATATTCGAATCTTACTGTCACGAGTTAAACTCCATTTCTATTTGTATTTCATGTATTTCTAGCCTGTGTTTTAGCACACACTTGTTGCGCCTCGAGTGGTTGTTTATTTTATGTATATTTCTATATTACTATAGTCAATGACAGTTATTTGTTTGGATTTATTCTCTATCACTTTTGGTTTTCGTGATATGCTCTACAATTGTCTCACCGAGTATGCAAGACATGCTACTAATTGATTTCTTTCTCTCCGTGACTCTTTTTGTCTATTTCTCGTTTCATGTGTTCTGTCTGTATGCGTAAAACTTGTGTGTGCATTTTTTTGTGTGCTCAAGCACGAAGACCACATGGTTGTTCTTGCGCACAATAAATGAAGATTGATTGATTGAATATAATAATATTGTTACGATGAAATAGCAAAGGGGTGTTTATTTACAGTGATATGGCAGTGGGATAAGGTGAAGCCTACTAGCCCCAGGCACCAACGCTTCTTCCTCTTCTGTCCCACCATCACCATCCTTCATCGTCGTCATTAGCGTGACATTTCCCCCCTACTCAGACGAAGCCCTCTGGGCGTGTTCGTGAGTCGTGCGAGGCTGACACGGCTTCAAGCGGGCAACATGACACAGTTCGGTTTTGGCAGACCGGCGACCCGATGCTGTCAGGCGGGCTATTCCATAAGTTAAATCACTAAGGCGTTTGATAACCACATATCGGCCGTCATAATGGGCCAAGAGTTTTTGATGTAGGCCACGGCGCCGAATTGGACGCCATAGCCAGGCTAAATCCCCTACAGAGTACGTGACCCGCCGGTGACTGGCATCATATCGCACTTTAGAACGTTCTTGTGAAGCACCAGACCGTAATCGGGCGACTCTCCGAGCTTCTTCGGCGAGACAGAGGGTCTCAGCCAGGCAGGGGTCTTCACGGCTTGTGAAGGGCAGGATAGTATCCAGAGAGTAGCGTGGCGGTCTGGCATAGAGCAGAAAAAATGGACTGTACCCAGTCGTCTCATGCGTGGCGGTATTAAACGCATACGTGATGAAGGGCAGTATGGTGTCCCAGTTCCTATGCCCTGCGTCCACATACATGGCTAGCATGTTGATAAGCGTTCTGCTGGCGCGCTCAGTCAAGCCATTTGTCTGGGGATGGTATGGCGCCGAATGTCGGAAAGTTACGGCGCATAAACGCATGAGCCCTTCAACAACATCAGCAGTGAATTGTCGGCCCCGGTCAGTGATGACAATTCGTGGCGGCCCGTGTCGTAAGATGACTGAGTGCAGCAAGAAAAGCGACACCTGATGCGCCGTAGCAGATGGAAGAGCGGCGGTTTCACAGTAACGTGTGAGATAGTCCACGCAGATTACAATCCAGCGATTTCCATCCACGGACTTCGGAAACGGACCTACGAGGTCAATTCCTACTTGATCAAACGGTGCTGTCGGGGTCTTCACAGGGTGCAGCAAGCCAGACGGAGTTGCAGTTGGACGTTTGTGGCGTTGACATTGCTCGCAACTGGCAACGTATTGTTCAACCGTCGAGCGCATTCTGGGCCAGTAAAATCTTTCTTGAGCACGGTGGAGTGTTCGAACCGATCCCAAATGCCCAGAAGTTGGATCATCATGCATAACACGCAATACGTCCGTGCACAACGTCTTGGGAACTACGAGTAGGTATCGCTGGCCGACAGGCGAATAACTCTTTTTCCATAGGAGGTCATGATGCACACAAAAACGGCTTGTAGGTACGTTGGCTTGGGCAAAGAGAGGCTGCAGACTGGTATCATTTTGCTGTTCCGTTTTGAAAACATTCGTGTCGGGGAACGCTGGCTCGGAGGTCGATATATAATTGTCGAAATCGTCGCTTTCAGGTCCAGTCGTGGCCATTGGCATCCTAGAAAGACAATCTGCGTCTGCATGACGCCTCCCGCTTTTGTAAACCACGGCAAAGTCATATTCCTGTAACCGGAGGGCCCAGCGTGCGAGGCGACCACATGGGTCTCGAAGGTTCCGCAACCAACAGAGTGAATGATGGTCAGTTACGATAGTAAACGAACGTCCGTACAAATATGAACGGAAACGCTGCACAGCGAAAACTACAGCTAGGCATTCCTGTTCGGTGACTGTGTAGTTTCGCTCCGGCTTGCTCAGGGTACGACTTGATTACGCGATAACATGCTCTCGTTCATCGTGCCGTTGGACAAGGACTGCACCGAGACCAATTCCACTAGCGTCCGTGTGTACTTCTGTCATTGCAGTAGGATAGAAGTGACGTAGGATGGGTTTCGATATTAAAAGAAACTTCAGTTGACGGAATGACGCGTCGCAGTCTGGTGTCCAGTTAAAAGTAGAGTTTTTGTGGAGAAGGCACGTCAGTGGGTAAGCAACGTCAGCAAAGCGATGTATAAAGCGTCTAAAATACGAGCACAACCCTAGAAAACTGCGCAACTCCTTCACTGTCTGCGGGGGTTTAAAAGACTCAACAGCGGCAGTTTTCTGGGGATCCGGCATTACACCATCACCATTGACAAGGTGTCCTAGCACCAGCGCTTGGCGCTCTCCAAAGCGGCACTTTTTGGGGTTCAGAATTAGGGCGGCGTTGTGCAGACAATTCAAGACACGTACTAGACGGTCATTGTGTTCTTGGAAGGATTTCCCAAATATGACGACATCGTCCAGAAAGCAAAGACAAATGTCCCATTTTAAGCCGCGCAAAACTGTGTCCATAAAGCGTTCAAATGTAGCTGGCGCATTACACAGCCCGAATGGCATAACATTAAACTCATAAAGGCCATCTGGCGTTACGAAGGCTGTTTTTTTCTTATCCGCAGGGTCCATTGGAATTTGCCAGTAGCCAGATCTGAGATCAAGACAAGAAAAATAGGACGCACCAGAGAGGCAGTCGAGGGCATCGTCTATGCGAGGAAGAGGATAGACGTCCTTTTTCGTAACAGAATTTAGACGCCGATAATCGACGCAGAATCGCCACGAACCGTCTTTCTTGCGTACAAGAATAACAGGGGCAGCCCAGGGGCTAGATGACTCCTGTATCACCTTCTTCTGTAGCATGTCCTCCACTTGCTCATGAATGACTTTGCGCTCAGATGGGGACACGCGATATGGCTTTTGACGAATGGGACGAGCCGAACCAGTGTCGATGCTATGATGGGTCTGATGTGCAGGGCGAGAGGTTGGTCCATCTGTTTCAGAAAAGTCAAACATAGGCGAAAAAGGTAGAAGAATATCCACAAGAGTACGGCGTTGAGGTGAGCTGAGATCGGCGCTGATCATGCGGAAGATCGAAGTTTCATCAGCAGACAGAGGTACGGTGGCACTCGTAGCATCTGTGACCAAAGCAACGACGTGGGGCGCATCGGGTCTACAGGAGGCAAGCTTCAATCGCGTTGGTAAAACTGCGGGCTCGGACGATGAATTGATGGTCCATAACGAGGCACTACCCTGATGCATGGATATCATACAGTGAGGGATAGTTACATTTTCCTTCAGGCATGCTGAGTGAACTGCGTGCACCAAGGCCTGGAATGAAACGTTCTCAAGAAGTGGAACGGACACGGGGACGAACATGGCAGACAAGGGTGGAACTACTGTGTCTTCGGTAATACTAAAAACTTTCTTCATCACGGCCACTTTCAAAAAGAGTCTGCAGATGCGAGCCGTCAAAATGAACCTCCTGACTTCGGCAGTCTACGGTAGCGCCACAAAACTTCAAGAAGTCCATTCCTAAAATGATGTCATGCGTAGAGTGGGGTAAGACTACGAATTCGGCTTGAAAAATTGCACCACCCACAGACACTTGCGCACTACACACACCCAGTGGCCGCAACGCCTCTCCACTCACACCACAAAACGTTGAAGCACGGTCATATTCAAACATCACTTTGCGTCCCAACAAGCGCCTAAACTGATTACTCATCACAGACACAGTCGCACCCGTATCCACCAAAGCTAATGTATACACACCATCAATAAACACACGAATTTTGTTTTTGAGCATTATAGTTGGAGGGATGTTGGCACACAGCACATTTCCAGCGGCCTCACCCCCATTGGTCGCGCTGGTTAGTTTTCCTGCTGAGGATGCTGAGGCGACATGGAGCGCCGTCGTGGTGATGGAGAACTACGCGCACGGAAGGCGGGTGGTGGAGTAACAATTATATCAGATGCAGGGGAGTGGTCGCGGATATTCTGGTTATGGATGTTGCGGTAATACCCACGCTGAGTATTTGATTGTTGAAAAACAGGATTGTATTGCCGATTGTTGGGTGCTGTTGGAAGCGCCGGACGGTTATAGCGAGGTGGGAACCTACTGCGGCAGTGTCTGGCGATGTGACCTTCGACACCGCAGCGGTAGCATATCGGCGGGGAAGGTAGAAAATGCTGTTGCGAATAAGAGCAGGGAACAGCTGGGTGCATCGTAGGTCTGGCTGAATGCTCATACTGCTCAGGAATCCTGGTAGATCGAATGGAAGATCTATGTGCACTTGAGGCGACGTCATACCTTGGGGCGTCAGGCACCGACGCATTCCGGTTGGCGAAATGCATAGGAGGATAGTCAATGGAAGCTGCAACTTCAGGAGCTTGTGGGAAAGGCTGAACGGTAATCGCTTGTGGTGGTGAAGCCGGCCGTCTAGATACCCTCTGGACAGAGACTTCAGCAGATTCGTGCAGGGGAAGTGGGTTGAGCCGCAGGAGTTCTTCCCGCACGATTTGCCGGATCGTCGACGGAAGATCTATTTGGGCGTGGTCATAAAGGCTGGCCACGGTAGGCACGTTGGCCAGCCGCCCAAATTTTGGCACAATACGACGCATTTTCAGAGCTTGAAAAGCGCGGATGTGTTTAATGACATCGGAGACGGTTTCAAGGCTGTCTTTGGTGATTAAAAAGTTGTACACGTCAGCCGCGATACCCTTCAAAATGTGGCCGACTCTGTCTTCTTCGGGCATGTTGGAATTGACACATCTGCACAATCTGAGGATCTCTTCTGTATAAGTGGTACAAGTTTCATCCGGCAATTGAGCTCTTTGGGCAAGGGTCTGCTCAGCCCGCTTTTTGCTCGGTACAGAGTCACCAAAACGCTGTTTGATCTCGGTGGCAAACCGTTCCCAAGTTGTCAAATTGTCCTCGTTATTCTCGAACCATGTCATCGCCGTGTGAGTTAGAAAGAAGACGACATTTGTGAGCATGGTGATAGGGTCCCACCGGTTGTACCGACTAACTCGTTCATAATGAAGTAGCCACTTCTCAACATCCTCACCTTCCTCTCCTGCAAACGGTGGTGGTTCCCGGTAAGGCTGGCAGGGAATAGAGCTGGAGGGGGCAGGCCTGTCACCAGCCTGGCTTGAAGCGTCGCGGCTGGCACGGTTAGAATCGGTGTGGTCCATGATGTTTGGAAGCGGTGGCAGTCCAGCAAGGCGGCGACTACGTCGAAACTCGAGTTGTTCTTGCTGCGCCGTACTTGGGGATCGAACGGAGCACCTTCCACCAAGTTGTTACGATGAAATAGCAAAGGGGTGTTTATTTACAGTGATATGGCAGTGGGATAAGGTGAAGCCTACTAGCCCCAGGCACCAACGCTTCTTCTTCCTCTTCTGTCCCACCATCACCATCCTTCATCGTCGTCAATAGCGTGACAATATTATTATTTGTTACAAAGAACTACGACTTGTGAGAATTATTGTCACGGTATTGGCAACTGGGGCTAGGTTAACAGAGCCGGTACAGGTGGAATTACACGGTCCAACGTTTAGGTACGTCCTGCGAGTCCGGAGCAGATTCACTTCGTCTTTTGCTCTGAACGCCACTTCAACGTCTTTCGCTCCGAGCGCCCCCTGGCATTCCTCCCTCCTTAAGCGTGACGCACACGGCACACATGCACACAGGTGGACAAAAGCAAAAAAAACAAAAAGTTTGTAGAAGCGTTTTTCAGTTACCGCGTAAAATACGGCTTCATGCGTAGGTCATGAACTGTCTCTGGACGAGGTAGCCGACGGCCTCTCTGCTCTGGGCCATCTGGGAGCACCTCATAGTTAACGTCGCTGAGGTGCTGCAAGATTTTATATGGTCCGAAGTAACGGCAAATCAGCTTTTCTGATAGGCCACGGCGTCTAACAGGAGTCCACACTCACACCTGGTCCCCGGTGTTGTAGAAAGCTTGTTTGTGGCGGAGGTTGTACCGGCGTGAATCCTCGTCCTGTTGCTGGGCGATGTGAACGCGTGCTAGTTGGCGCGCTTGCTCAGCATCTTGCGCAAATTGCTCTGCGTTTGCAGAAAACTCGGTATCTGTTCTGCAAGGAAGCATTGCGTCCAGCATCGTTCGAACCTCCCTGCCGTAAACTAGGCGAAGCGGCGTGAAACGTGTCGTCTCTTTGACTGCCGCATTGTACGCGAATGTCACATATGGTAGGATAGCATCCCAAGTCTTGTGTTGGGCGTCGACATGCATCGCCAGCATATCCGCAATGGTCTTATTAAGCCTTTCTGTCAGCCCGTTGGTCTGCGGATGGTAAGCAGTAGCTTTTCGATGCGCCGTACCGCTGAGATGAAAGACTTCGGCCATCACTTTTGAAGTAAAGGCAGTCCCTCTGTCAGTAATAATACAGGTCGGAGCACCGTGCCGCAGCATGATCTGGTTTACAAAGAAATGCGCAACTTCAGATGCTGCCCTACTAGGTAACACTTTGATCTCGGCATATCGAGTCAGATAGTCTGTGGCGATGATTATCCAACGGTTGCCACCGGAGGAAAGAGGGAAAGGACCGAGAAGGTCCATGCCGACTTGATCAAATGGTGCGCGTGGTGGTATTATGGTCACGAGGAGGCCTGCAGGCTTTGATTGCGGAACCTTCCGACGACCGCCCCAAGGTCAATGTTACTGGCGTCGGTGTGGATTTCTGTCTCACCGTGCTCATCGAAATCGGCTAGAACAGGCGGCATTTGGAGACGGAGACGCAACTTCGTAAAAGCCGTTTCTTGCTCGTGACTCCAAACAAAAGGGGTGTCTCCCAGGGTGAGCCGAGTCAGCGGTTCAGCAAGATCAGCGAAGTTATCGATAAAACGCCAGTAATAACTGCACAAGCCGAGAAATCTGCGAACAGCTTTCTTGTCACGTGGAATCGGAAATTCCGCAACAGCAGTGAGCTTGTCAGGGTTGGGCTTCACGCCGGCAGCGCTTACGACATGACCGAGGAATTTAAGCTCTCGGTAGCCAAAGTGACATTTCTGTGGCTTAAGTGTCAAGTTAGCGGATCGAAGGGCTTCGAGTACTGACCGCAGGCGCTTAAGATGTTGTGCAAACGATTCTGCGAAGACCACCACGTCATCTAGGCAACCCTGCCATTTAAGCCTGGCGAGGACAGTGTACATCAACCACTGAAATATGGCCGGCGCGGAACAAAGTCCGAAAGGTAGAACTTTACATTCGTAAAGTCCATCGGGTGTGACAAACGCCGTCTTCTCACGATCTCGCTCATCTACCTCAATCTGCCAGTAGCCACTTTTTAGATCAATTGACGAAAAGTACTTCGCACGCCGAAGGCGGTCAAGAGAGTCGTCTATCCGCGGCAAGGGGTAAACATCCTTCTTGGTTAAGGCGTTCAACTTGCGGTAATCGACGCAAAAACGTAACGTGCCGTCTTGCTTTTTAACTAGAACGACTGGGGAGGACCATGGGCTATTTGAAGGCTGGATAACATCATCTTCCAGCATTTGTTTAACTTGTGACTTCATAACTTCGCGCTCGGTCGAAGAGACGCGGTATGGGTGCTGGTGGATTGGGCGCACATCATCAAAGGTCGCGATCTGGTGCTTGTCAATGGGAGTCTGGTGCACTTTTGACGATGATGCAAAACACTCTCTGAGTTCGAGTAACAATGAAAACAGCTGTTCACGTTGGCTCACCGATAGCTCTGAGCTAATATCGAGGTTGTCGATGGATGTGGGCGGTGGCACAGTTTCTGTGGACAAGCACTCGGAGACTTCAGATATGCGTTCCGCGAAAGCTACGGAAGTGTTCCGAAAAAGGTGTCGATACTCGTGCGAAACACTGTAAGAAGTACATTGGACTGACCACAGTTAAGATGGATCAAACTGCGAGTCACGCAGACTCCCTGCGTCAACAGTAACGAGACGTTAGTTTCGGCTATTGCGTCACCATCGTGAAGTGCATTGCATTTGACATTAACGAAGGTGCTGGTTCGGGGTGGCAGCGTGACACTGTCCGCATAAACTCGAAGCACATTGAGTGGTCTCTGTGTAGTGCTGAGAGTCACTGCTTTCTCAGTAGAAAACGAGACCTTAAAATCCCGGAGGTCAATAATTGCGCCATATTCACGAAGAAAATCAACGCCCAGAATTAGGTCACGAGAGCAGCTTTTCAGAACGAGGCAGCTTACCAGAAATGTCGACTCTTGAATTTAAACCCTGGCCGTGCACATGCCTAGAGGAGTAACTAGATGACCACCCGCAGTATGAACGTGTGTGCCAGCCCGCGTAGTCAAAACCTTCTTGAGAATCGCGGCGAACTGTCTGCTTAAAATAGAATAATCAGCCCCAGTATCCAACAAAGCTCGAACATGGCGACCATCCAGTATTACTCGTATGTCCAACGAATGCTGCTTGCGAATATCAGGCTTCTGAGTGTTTGAGTACTATGTGTCGGTTTACGCGGTATGCTCCACCTGCAATTCGTCGTTGTTGCAGGCGCGTTGTTGCGGTGTCCGTTCCACCGGCAATTCGTCGTCGTTGCGGGTGCGTTGTCGCGTCATCTGTTCCACCGGCAATTCGTCGTTGTTGCGGGTGCGTTGGTGCGCCATCGGTTCCACCGGCAATTCGTCGTCGTTGCGGGTGCGTCGTGTGGCGTCGAGGTAGCGTTATTATCGGCAACCGCGTACTTTTCCAATGCTGATGCGTAGTCTTTCCGTGTCCGCGTCGATGGGAGGTCTCCCGCGCAGCGATGTCCAGCGAACCTACCCCCTAAGGTTGCTGGTTTCAGTTTTCCCGCTGGGGGCTGGGCAATCGGCCCCGCGCTGCCCATGAGGACCTCGCAGCAGATGGCGAAGGGCGAGCCCTGGGCGACGGTGATCGAGATTCCCGCAGACGAGAAGGAACACCACGGCGCTGGTCATTGATGAAATCTTCAACGGCTCTGGGCCGTTCGCCGTAGCGAGGCCGCGGAGAATCGGCGAAAAAACCTTCGAGGCCCAGTCGACGGTAGGGACAGCGCCGATAGACATGACCCGGTTTGCCGCAGTGAAAGCATAAAGGCCGTCGGTCGGGGTTACGCCACTCGTCCGCTTTCCGTCTAGACGGTAGGGAATCCGTTACGTACTGAATCACGGGGGCCGGTGTTGTCGGTGCAGCTACGTTAGCAGGAATGAGGGTTGGCGACTGGGGTGGAGAGTATTGTAGTACCTCGGCGTATGTGGGGCGGTGACACTCAGGTGGCGTAAGAGGAGGGTCAGGGTGAGGTTCACCGCTTGGAAACGGAGGCCGGAGCGCTTGCTGCACGTCGTCGCGGACAACGCTAGCAATGGAGGTAAAGCTGTTTGAGGTGCGCCATACAGCAGTCTTAGTTTGTCGCGCACAATCTAACGTACGAGCTCCCGTAGCGCCGATGCGTCCATGTCATGCGATGGTAACTCGGCAGAGACGGAGGTGGCGTGGACGGTACGATTCTGTGTCGAAGCTCGCTGCTGAAACACTTTTTCTATCGTGGATGTTTCCTCAAGGAATTCTGCGACAGTTTTCGGTGGACTGCGCACTAGGCCAGCAAAAAGCTGCTCTTTGACGCCAAGCATGAGGTAGCGCAGCTTTTTGTCCTTGGACATTGGAGGGTCTGCCCGCTTGAAGAGGCGTGTCATGTCTTCGATACATGCCGCGACGGTTTCGTTAGGCATTTGAACCCGAGATTGGAGAGCGCGTTCGGCACGTTCGTGGCGATCTGAGCTACCGTAAGTAGCCGCAAGATGATGCTTGAACTCACTCCAGGAAGACAGCTGGTCTTCATGGTTCTCGAACCATGCACGAGCGCCATCCTCAAGGCTGAAGTAGACGTTGCGAAGCCGGGCGGCGTCATCCCAGAGGTTGAAGATAGCTACCCTTTAATAGTGCTGCAACCAGTCGTCGACGTCTTCATAGGTGTCTCCGTGAAAGGTCTTTGGGACGCAGGGGTTCTGAAACGTCACGTAATTAGGGGCCGCTCCAGGCATTTCGACGACGTCGTGGCCGCCGGTAGTCATGGCCGATGCGGAAAACTGAGGTGATAGGCCTCGTTGCCTGCGGCTGTTGCTGTGAACAGGCGTTTCCTCGAATATATGACCAGCACTCCTGTTGAGCGCAGGGGTACGGGACATCAGACCTGACCTCCACCAGATTTGTCACGGTATTGGCGACTGGGGCAAGGTTAACAGAGCCGGTACAGGTGGAATTACACGGTCAAAGGTTTAGATGCGTCCTGCGAGTCCGGAGCCGATTCACTTCGTCTTTTGCTCTGAGCGCCACTTCAACATCTTTCGCTCCGAGCGCCCCCTGGCAATATCATTATTATCACCCTGGCAATATCAACCTTCAATTACGTTAATGGTAATAGTATAAATGGATGCATAATAAAGGGGCAAATTCGCTTGTTCTCCGATATCGTTTGACTAGCAAAGCGCAAAAATGGCAGTTATGAAACACTTGGAATATGTTTGGGAATACATTATCACTTACCTTGAGGATAACAGCGCGGAACACAGGACGGGAGCACAAGATTAGAGGACGACACAACGAGCGCGACACAACGCAGCGCTCGTTGTGTCGTCCTCTAATCTTGTGCTCCCGTCCTGTGCTCCGCGCTGTTATCCTCAAGATGCATAACCATAACCAACATGCCCAAGCTGCTATTCTAGCTAATTATCACTTACGTTTCGCTTCGCAATGTATCCATAAGGTAAGCGCCAGGAAGATGCAGCCAAACAAAACCTTAGTTCTGACTTTGGCGTGCATGATGTTCCTTGCATCTGCGATTTCACCAGAACGAAACATGGCGTACATGATCATGAAAACACAGTTGCAAAGCATTCAAAAAGAAAGCTGACTTCTAGAACATCGAATATAAAGTCGTTACCAGGTGTTTTGGCACGTTTTTCTGTAACATTACTCTTGTAAAATTAATCGAAATACATATATATTTCATAGCCTTTAAACTTTCCATACAGATTTCTTTTCCACAATGTTCCAGTGAACTAGCTATGTAGCTAGAAAAATAAGAGAATTTGGCTACAGTCGGTGTTTCCTAAAAATATGTCAATAATTCAAGTGCAAGCCACCGACGTTGGAAAATAGAAATGAAATACGATTGTGGGAATTCCCTTCGTAAAAGGGAACCCAAATAGTTAATTTATATGTTAAGGAAACTTAAAGTATGCTGAAGTTCTTGTTGCTCACCATCGTTCCGCCCTCAATTTTCTAAACATCAGAAAAAATAAAAACGGTCCTGTGGAGCAGGATCATCATTGTGTATCCAAACGTAAAGGTGGCTTTACGGAGGCTAGCACTACGTGCTCAGCCGTAAAAATAATAGCAATAAATATCACAATATTTTATAGCCCATAAATCATAATGATGCGCCGTTCTAGAAATGAAGACCTGCGTTTGGCGCACGCATATTGCTTTGATGGCTCACAGAGTAAAAACGATGCACACGAAATGACGAATGGACAACGCCTCTCTTCATTGCTGGAAATTTATATACGCACCGCAAACAGCCCTGAACTGTAGTTCGGTAGGAATTATAATTTCAGGCACACCTCTCCACTTAACAATGCTTTTATGTGCCTATAACTGGACGAAGTATAAGAGATATGGCATGTGATACGTAAGCAGCATTCTTTTGCTCTTAACTATGGTACAATGTTCCAGCATTTGCAGACCTTACACTCTGCGTCCACGTAAAGCGTCGACTGATTATAGCGTGAACTCGCGAGCAAAGCAGCTCCCTTCAATGCGTCAATGCATCCTTACGGGCGCACATCAAAGCAATGTGGAGCAGTCCCATAGAAATCCGAAGGTGGTCCTTCGAATGACCTCCTACTTAGCTTCGATGTGCGGCCGCTTCGAACGTAGTGGAGCATTGAAGAGAGCTACAATCTGCTCACCTGTTTGCACCATGGGCGCACGACCATAGACCTCTTCACGCTCATATGCCATATCTGACGGTATCTCAGCGCTCTCTAGCCGCCGGCTCGGACCCGAGACGGCGGCAAATAAAGCCGGCGGCCAAGCACATTAACGGCCGCGCTGCCATGGAACGCGGTCATTGTGCCATCGGTGAAGCGGTTGTATTGTAGGGATGCTGGTAGTACGAACAACGCACATATTGGCCCGTGGCGCATCCGAAGTAATAGGCAGCTTTTTTGCAGGCGTCTAATATTGTTGAGATCGTGCGCAAACGAGGAATTGGCGTAAATTCTTTTCCCACCAGAAGCGCAGAAGACTTAGTGATCGCGAAATTACCGTGACTGATTGATATTCGAGCAGCATTTGATATAGTTATGAGTTTATTACAGAACAAATATAGCCTAGGTTCCCTGTCCAGCTTTGCTGCCCTTTCGCCACTGCGGACTTTTTGCACTGTTGTTTCCACCTGAAGATATGGAACAAAGTAATCAACTAGATGAAGACGACATCTAAAGTCCTGTTTATTGGACTGAGTGTTTTACTCGGCCGGTGTTATGCACGGGTGATTGCGTAGTTGTTCTATACAGCGTACAGCGAAACTTATGCGCCTCAGCTTGGCGCTTATTCGAACCCTGCTCACAGGAATTGTTTGCTTAGATGTGGATTGTGAAGTCGCACAAAGGATAATATTTAGTAATTGCTTAAGCGTTTTCGTCATTTTGAGCTTGTCACAAGTTTCACAGGGTGTTCCATTAACCTTAGGAGATGCATTCCGTGCTGTAAAAAATTCTAGGTGGCACTTTGAAAAACTAAACTGTGATGAGCTGAAAGCTACTATATATTGCGTGGATGTCTGGACCACTCCACTACGGCACTTATTTCTCTTATTTTTTTGCACTCCCGCCTTCCTCCTTTTCCTAACGGCTCGGTTAAGGTGTCCGCGGATAATTGTGACAGATACCGTGTCATTTCTTTCATGTAAACTAATTTGAAACATGGCTGACGCCTGTTGTACCATCTGCTTCTATATTGTGTGTGGAGCGGCGTTCGAGGAAGCGCCAGATGAATGTCGCTGCACGGACGCCTGGAACGAACGGTCGGCGGGGTCAGCTTCATATAAGCATGCATCGCCTGGTGACGTCATCACTAGTCGTGGTGTCATGTCCCAATCTTACGTCCTTATGACGTCCCTTCAGGTTATTAGTCATGACCGGATGTGATGTCACAGTGTATGACGTCGCCTTGTTATGAACGCATTTTCATACTCCTTTCGAGGCACAATATACTACCAATGATGACGTCATCAGTCATTTCAAGATATGCCATACCACACTACTGATGTCATCAATTTCAAGACACGACACAATACACCATTGGCGACGCCATTAATATTTTCAAGGTTACAATATGCTACACCACTTATGACATCATAAATCATTTCAAAGTACGCCATACTACACCACTGATGATGCCACCATTTATTTCAAGGTATGACATACTACATCACTGATGACGTCATCAAACTAAAGCGTTAGACATAGACGGACGCCATCATGGCCGCGAGAGTGATCCATTAAGGGCTTTTGCCTTAAAAAAAACGACAGTGATATAACTGGCTTTCATTCATTTTTAGCTTTCATTCACAACTCAGGCAGCAAGTCTCAGTGAAATGATAAGATGCTAAATTTACCAAAAACTAAACCAATCGATGTGCATGCAAAATTGCTTACCTATGAAAGGACCCATGTTCCCTTGCGTCACAAACCTTGTGGGAGCTGGGGCACTTCAATGGCAAAATCTAAGAGTGAAATGTATTATAAAGCTGCCGTCAGACTGCAGATAAATTTTGAGACCGATTTAATTCGTGGCTCACTAAAGAACCTATTTAACAGTTACAGTACTTGTATTTCGTGCGTACATATGTTCGGAAAAAATCACCTTCGTTTAAGAAGTCTATTACAAAGTATGAGGGGTTAACTAGTCAGCAATTCAACAGTACATTCCTAAAGGTTATCTAAGAAACCACCAAAAGCCTTCCGTAAGTAACACAAGTGCTCTAAATGAGATGGTTTAATATAACGAATTTAAGAAAATGTGGTCTATAACCGACAAATATCGTTGCTGGCGCGTTAACGAAGCACACAAATGCCAAATTAGGCGGCAGCAAAGAATATGAAAAACGTCTGCAATCAAAGACCAACCGATGTACCGTATCGAACAAAACAAAACCTACTGCGGCGATCGCTCAGGAAGCCTACTTACTGAAGCGCTTACAAGTCGCGGATTAAACTAAAAAAAAATGCATAAAGAGATACAGCTGTTCATTTTAAGATTTATTTCAAATCAGTAAGGCAATAGTTACTTAATATAGTGTAACACGTCTTTAATTAGGTTCGAAGCAAGATGCAATGCATTAATCTCTAACTCAGGGCATGCTTCGTGTTGAAGTGGTCATTATATAAGTAGCATAAAGATAGTTCCTGTAACTACTCTTATATGCACAGTCCTTCAAAAGAGGACAAACGGGCTGCTCGATTTGAACGTACACTTGCCGCTTCATGAGTAACATATTGTGAGCAGAGAGAAGCAGAAGACGAAGTTAATAGATTACGGACAGGCGATCGGGCTGTTTCAGATCGACCTCTGACAGCTATGCTGAATGACCGGCCTGAGACGGATGTAAAACAAATGGACGATGTAAGTGTCCCTGTCCTTGTAGGCTTGCTACAGCGTGGATCCCAAGCGGCAAGCCTATGGTCGGCCCGCTCTCGGCCCTTGCCAATATGGCCGACTGAAACTCACCGGGCCAACCTAGGCGACCAACCTCCGCCCGAGGTCGGGGATTGACAATGGCCTAAGAATGGCCGATCATCGGCAATCAACCTCGGGCCGACGAGTATGGCCGACTTGGCCAGCCTACCGCCGCGCTAGGGTCCTGCATGGGCCATGGCTTGCCGACTTGGCCAGCCTACTGCCGCGCTTGGGTCATGCATGGGCCATGGCTTACCCACACATGGCCCAACCACGTCGGTGGTACTCGCTGGCCGGTGGTTTATCTACCATCGGCAGTAGACCTCGGGCCAACGAGTATTGCCGACTTCGCCAGCCTACTGCTGCACTAGGATCAGGCATGGGCGATGGCTTACCCACACATGGCCCAACTACTTCGGCAGTACACGCTGCCCGGTGGCCTATCCATGTGTAATTAGTGATCTACTAATCCATGGCCTATTGTTTACCCATTAAAACGTCTGCAGTGCTATTGTTGCTGAAAATTAGCGCTGCGGCAGCATTTTGAGATGCGAATCTTCTCCTCCAAGCAGGCTCTTTGTGGCATCAGCAATGCGGTTCTCCGGGCAGGTGAAAAGCAACCCATACGTATATGTAGCTTAAAAAAGCCTGCACATCGACAAATGTAGGTGTAAACAGCACTTTTTATTGGTCTTTCTTAAATA
This sequence comes from Amblyomma maculatum, assembly GCF_055883805.1. NCBI lineage: Eukaryota > Metazoa > Arthropoda > Arachnida > Ixodida > Ixodidae > Amblyomma > Amblyomma maculatum. Next base: position 124,937,273 of record NC_139346.1, read on the forward strand.
TTCGAAAGGGTCAAAGCCCTCCTAATAAAAAATGGCACTTACAGCTTACTAAGTTTGTGAGGCTTCACAGCAATTTATTCTGGCATTCAGCTTCTAGGCTGAGTTAAAGATGTCACGGTTCCCTGCTCGTTGTGCCTGCCGTCCCATTACTTCACTGTTACGAGCCATTGCTTGATTACTGCCGCTGTCTTCCTGGAGAGGACGTCACTCAGGTACATGCTGCCTCTCCTCAGGCATCCTAGAAAATTACGAAAGAAAATATCAGCCTTCATTCCGTATTCATGTGAATTTTCTAGCCTGTTTAAGTGATAAAAGGCAGTCACTCAAGCAATTATAAGGACCTTCAGTGGGATCAGTGGTGATGTAGTCATCGGATATATTTTTACACATATACTGCTTGTGTAAGCAAATTTGATCCAAGGGGCAAAAAAGACATTTCCGAGGTAGGGGAAGGAAATCAGATACATATATATCGCTGGAAGCTACCTTGAGCGCCACAGAAAAGGTTTTGTTTGGAATCCTTGACATTATTTACCTAAATTACTGATTAATGACTTACACATTAAATGGTGTTGCTACTTTGAAGAGTACCAGCACAAACCACGTTTCATTATTTGCGATAAAGAACCCTCACGTCTGCATTTTGTTCCCCAGTACAATAGGAAACCCCGAAAATACAAAATCAGATTGCCGGACAATACAATTGCGGCCTTGGCTTGGCTCGACAGCCCTGTGTAGCGTTAGACCTATAAGTTGCCTATGGTTTCTTTGTGCACGCCAGCACAACCATTCAACAAGACCGTATTTGTATTTTACAGCTTAAAAATAATGTTCCACTCATTTATATCCTTACCGCTTTGTAGTCATTATCCGCATTGCAAAGTTCAACACGCTCACTGTAACTCCCGCCTTCATGTGCGCCGAAGGGCCGACGTGAAGCAACCATTACCCGCATGTCACCCTTACTCATGCATGGGGCCAGCCATCATAGCGGCAGGTTGTTTCGTCCACTCAAAATCATGTTGAGAGCAGCGCAATTGAAATGTGCGAATGGGCTGGTAACGGTTTCGGTATCTACATAACCCGGAATTTTTCTGCAGACGGAAAAAAAGGTACACATGAGGTTTCTAACCGCAAATATTGAAACGGGTTTCCGAATGTGCTCACCGACTCTGTAAGTCCTATTCATTTTCTAAAGTGAATATTTAGTACTTGGAGCGAATAACCTCACTTTCCTATGTACAAAATAAAAATTTACTGCACTGTGCGAAGTGGCTGCCAGCAATGCGCCACCGGTTTCCATCACCTGTTTCCAATGGTTTATTTCTAACCCTTGTCTCAAGCTATCGGGCACAGCAGGTGTAATGTACCTTGCATAAAACCTGCATGAGAGCATATTAATGGGTAGATTTGTAAGCTTTACAGATTTCACTTACAAATACTACGAGAATCGCGTTACTGCGGCCTTTCTTTAAAACTGACACGTAACAGCGCAATATACGTGGCTAAAATAAAGCACTCAACGTATTAATTCAGCTTCGCAAGTGCAGCTGTAACAGAAAGTGAGGGCTGGAGACACTGAAGGTGCGCCTAGCTTTCAAATTTTCTTAGACGGCACAACCGTTCGAAATATGTAATTTTAAAAATAAGCCCTTGATAGTTGCTTTCCCACAGCGTATATATGGGTGCCTTAGATAAGAATTATAATAGAGGTCCCATGACCATCTTTAGTTTCCAATTAAATTTTTTATTGTACAAAGGAATTAACCTTAGCTTTGCAAGATACAGCGTAGTTTCCTTGAAAACAAAAAAATTGTACGCTATATCTTTAGAGGTAGAAATTAAACGCTGTTTTTGCCATTTCAAAATGTTGCAAGTTTGGATACCACGATTTTGTCAACTACTATGTTTTACTCACTAAATATATGCAAGTTTTACATTTACAAACACTATTAGAAATCATTTTGTTTTTGCAGTTGAGTTATTAAAAAATCGCAAACTTTGCTTCAAGAGCAATGGGCTGCAAAAATATACATTTTTAATCTTATATGCTGGAATATGATGCTTAGGTTGGTTGCACTAAATATGTTTTCACTTCCTAACGCATGTTCTTAATTCCAAGCAATTTTTGGAGCTCCAGACCGCTAGGTGTGTTCTCAACTCATCAAAATTGGCCAAAATTCGAAAACAGCAGTAAAGGGTAAATTTGCTGCAAATAAAAAAAGGATCATCTTCGATTTTCATTCAAATCCCGGTCAAGAATCTTCAGTGCCTCAAAAATATCAGAATAAAATGTGCTGCGTTATATTGTTTAAAAATATAACGTTGAATATTAAACCGAGTGCTTGTCCTGATAAAGGCCAAATTCAGCCTGCATTCTCGCAAGATCCAATAATATTGTGGCACTGAAACTATCTCTAGATTATCTAGGTTCCATTCTTTATTTCTAAAAAATTTCAAGCTCTAGATGTTTTTCTTCTGCATATTATATTGAAATCGGGCAAAATTTTAAAAAATGTTAAAATAAGGAAAACTGATTAGAATTGAAGAAACTGTCGCAAATCGATTTGTATCAAAATCTCTGGAAACAATGCGAAGTACTTTGTTAATACGAGTCAGTAAATATATTCAATTCTGCAAAATGTAATATTAGAAACTTAAAAATGCCTGTTTTTATTCTATAGATGTGTTATATGGCTCCACCTTATGGAGTACGCATCAAATCTTCAATTTAGTATTTGCTGAATTTAGTTACATTTTACTGTAAGTAAAATTTAAAGCCTTGTCAGCGCTAATAAAGCCTTTTTCTTCTTATCAGCAGGGACATAATCTAGCTTAAAATGGCATTAATTCGCTATTTCTGTCAATTTCATGACAGAACGCAAGTGAACTGAACTTTTTCTCTGTCCTGCACTTTTTTATTGCTAGGTGCAGTAGTATTCAATCAAGTTTATTAATATTGTATTCCATTCCTCAGCTTTGACCATAACTAACAATACTATAAATTTGAAGGGGAAATGAGGGTGCTCGTTATAATACATGAAAGAAGCCAACAGTCGGCGAGGCCGAGGAAAGCGTTGGAGACGGTAGTTTTCTTTTTTTTTGTAACGTTTACTTGGATAATCACAGAAATTATTAATGTAATCTGATTAGGGGAAAGATAATTAAACACAAAAACGTGCTGATGGTGGGAACCGAACCCACGACCTCCGAATATCGCGTCCGGTGCTCTTCCAACTGAGCTACATCAGCCGCTGTCCCCCCTGCTACTTTCTTGGGTATTTATGTTGTCTGTATACGAACCTTGAGAGTGTTCACCAGTGCCACCCTCAACCATAGCGGCGGACGTGGAACGTCCTTTGTTACCGCCAGCGTCACGTAGAACGTGATCAATCAAGAGCGAGGGCGAAAGCTGTGCTAGAACCCTCTTACGCTACCTATGGCTTCAAGACTGCCCGAACCGAGACCCCCGTACGCTACAAGCAGATCCATTAAGGGGAAATGAGGGTGCTCGTTATAATACATGAAGAAAAGAAGCCAACAGTCGGCGAGGCCGAGGAAAGCGTTGGGGATGGCACTTTTATATCTTTTTTTTATGTTTACTTGGATAATCACGATATTCCGAGGTCGTGGGTTCGGTTCCCACCATCGCCACATTTTTTCTTCTACTTTGTGTTTAATTATCTTTCCCCTAATCAGATTACATTAATAATTTCTGTGAGCAGTCACGTAAGCACCGATCGAACGCGGGGGCTGATGGGTCTTATTGGGCGTGGTTCGGTCATCTGCCCTCCACATGTGCATACCGGGGCAAGAGCAATTTAGTGATTGTGTGGTTCTGTTTTGTCTCACCATATTCACGAAGCGTTGACTGATTTTTGTTGTGTACGTGGTGTCCGCAACAAAGTTGAATGCAGCAGCGGCGACCAACGGCTTATGCGATGCGTTTAGAAGCTAGCGGACGCTTTTGTCGGGCAGAATACCAACGCTAAGCAGGCAAGCATTACCCAGTTCTTCCTTCAAAAATCAAAGTTTAGTGTTTCCTGAGAGATCTTTTCCGTTTATTACACAAGCTCCCTTAGTGCAGTGGAGCGTTAACGGGCGTGACGGGCCGAGGGCCGCCAAAGCATTCCGCTCGGCGCTGTCGCGCTCAGGTTCTGGGTTTGTAGAAAATTTTGCATATCACCCAGAAGCAGCTCGCCGTCCTAGTTATTTTTTTTTTTCGTGAGCGAAGTTGGTATTCCTAGTCCGATTTGAGCGAAGAACCTGCAGACGCTCACTTCGTCTGATCCGTGCATATATGAGCGCATCGAGACAATTTAGTAAAAGCTTGGTAGGGTAAAGAAAAATAAATATGCTAGTGTGGGTAGATATTAATTTTCTAAAGGAGCAAGAGGAAGTCGTTGCTTCCATCGCAGTGTAGTAGCGCACCGCTGAGCTGTGACCCTTTTTTTTTTTTTACACGCGATGCGTTACAGAAACATTCATCACCGTTTTACCATACGTTATGCTGTTTAGTGTTGAAAGCTGGATATAGCATAATTGTACTCCCCCTGACTGGCCCAATTGACCTTCATTTTCCCAGCTAGGGAACTGGAGATTGCGGACGCTTTATTAATGTGTGGAGCTATCCACGGTAGCTAAGGAGTTCAGCTCGGCTCTGCTCTCCTTGTCTGAGTTTTTCTTCCTGTTTTGACATGTAAACAGTGTATATAACTTCTTTGCCAGCTCTACCTGCTGCTCCTCGTCCGATGTCTTGTCCGCCTGATCACGCTACCCAGAAGCCTTGGCCCCGAACCTCATCGCATCAAGTGGATGGCTGCGGTGTAATGGTCTGCACCTCCAGTCCTGACTCTGGTACAGTAAGTGCACGGTCCTTCTTTTGGAACATTGCCAGGTTTTACAACTTGTAGACATTTGTAAGCTTCGGCAAATGAAGGGTGGTTTTAGAGGCAGATTGGTTTCCTTTAACCACATAGTGCAGGGACTTGCCATTGCTGCAGTAGTCATGGAATGAAAAAAGTTGCACAAACCGGAGCTGGTTTTAATCTTTGGGGGATTGGGCATTGACTGTGGGTCCATCGGCAGAAAACCAGAACTGATTAGGGCAATTGAAGGCATCGGTGCGGACGTGGAGGAGATAACAGAACGTTGGGAGCTTATTCAAGAAGAGTTAAAGAAGGCTGAGGAACAGGAGAAGCTCAAAAAGAATTTTAAAGACGAATAGAATGACAGAGGGATGAAGTGGATTATGAAGACGGCGCGAAAGCGACGAGGACAAGGAAGGAACACCAAAATAACAGGACAGGCGCCAACTTTCAACTGATGTTTATTCGCTCAAACCCTTTCATATTTATGAAGCACCCAAACCGTATCACAAAGGCCTATCACAAAGTCATCCACGTGGAGCACTCAGATCACCAGCGGTATTGGTCACAGACAAGAAAACCTCACAGTATAATCAGCCAGTAAACAAATAATAGCAATTCATCAGGCTATCCAAAAATATATAAAAGCAACCTGTTCGAAAGAGTCCTAAGATTATCGGAGTGCACAAACACACAAAATAAACATATCAACCACAAATTAAAATCAACCACACAATGCAAATACGCTCGTGCCCCAGACAAACACGGCACGTGTTTGTAATCCTCCCTTCGACCGCAATAACAAAAACAGGTGACAAAGATTATCAGAAAGACCAACAGGAACGCCGAAAAAAAAAGAAAAAAAAACAGCTTGATCTGCTTTTAGCACAGGCAGAACATACTGGGAGACACACCAAGCTCCGTTGTGAGTCAGGAAGCATCAAGTGTTAAAATAAAAACCTCTTGCTACCATACAAACTAGGAGAAGACATGGGCTTTTTCTCGTAAAGTTTGAGTGGGCGTATGAAAATGTTGAGTTATCATCCGAGTTTAGGCCCCAGAAACTGCTGACCATCCTCCCATGTGAGGCAGTCCAAGTGCTTGCTCGGCTGACAAAAGAAGGAGCGGCCGACTAAGCTAAAGCAAAGGCAGCGCTTCTCAAAAAGTACCGCCTATCCCTCAGATGCGTTTTGCCGCCGGTTCAGGGAAACCAGGTAACAATGTAATCAGTCGTTTCCACATTTCGCTTACAATCTGAAGGCAGACCTGACAGAATGGTAAAAGAGGAGAACAGGCTTTCGGAACTCATGACAAAGTATTAGAAGTGATCTTCCTGGAACAATTCTATAGCTGTCTAAGAGCAGAAACGTGTGTGTGGGTGCAAGACAGGCCGGGAAATAAAAGCTTAGAATGTGCAGCAGAGCTGGCCGAAGAATGTCATGCTAGGTGGGAAACAGAGTGATCGCATTCTCGGGGAAGCCCTAAAGCAAACTAAGTTTCTGCGAACCCAGACTGGAAACCTAGCAAGCGGCACCTTGGAGCGAGACGAAAGCCACAGGGCAGAGTCGAGTAACTGCCCTAAAGTGTCAGCCGACAAAGGGAAGGAAACCGAGAGAAAAATCTGTCTGTTTCCGATGCAACGAGCCCGTTCACTTTGCCAACACATGCAGGAAGTTGAAGGTTTTGTTCTCTTTGGCAGATGAAAAAAACATGCGCCTGCTAGAGCCATACCTAAAAGATGCAGGTTAATGGGAAGCATTGCCGGGTTCTGAGAGATTCCGCGGCCGTCATGGACGTAATCCACCCCAGATACGTAAAGGCAGCTGACTTAACGGGGGATTGTGCATGTATTACAGGTTTCGGTAAAGAATAGCACATGTGTGCCGGTCACACGTGTCAGATAAGGCCCATTTGGCATTCTCGAAATAGAGGCAGTGGTATCACGGAACCTGCGAGAGCAGTTTCCGTACCTCTTCAAACAGGTCAGAACAGATGTTGCAGGAGGAAGGTCGTAGCTTTGGTGACCGAGCCGTCCAAGCGCTCACTTGATTGAAAGCCCGCGAAATTTCAGCTGAACTAAGCCGAAAGAAGAGTGAGCTTTCTCTCACGGTAGGCCAGGCAGTAGCAAACCAAGGTAGTGTCAGGTTCTGGCGAAGTGGCTCAGGTCAGTGACAGAGAGGACTTAGAAGGCAGGGAATCGGGCACCGTGTCCCCGAATGAATCAAGGGAGATAGCGTCTATTGTAGTGCAGCCACGTGTGGAACCTTTGTTAGCTCTGGCAAAAGTCAACAGACGATAGCAGCCGAGCCGTAAAAGACATGGTAAAAATGAAGATGAATACAAAAAACATTTGTGGCGAACATCCTTCCTCCCAAGTGTGGCACAGATTCACAAAGGCCAACCTAGAACGCCCCAAGCTAGGGTGGCTGCGGGAAAAAAAAGAATGCTGCGGGGGATTGAGCGGCCGAGAAGGATAGAATGAGTATAGGAGAAGACTAGGAATTATTGAACATACTGTAGGCATGAAGTGCACGTCATAGCCATCGTACAAAAATTTTGAAACCGAAGCAGCAATCTACGTATTCTAATTCTATAGGAAATCATTTGGGAGTAGAAAAGAGCAACTTAATAAGATGTGCATGGTTCTTAAATGAACAATATGTATACAAATGGACGGTTGAATAGTCACAGTAATGGAGTGTTGTGCTAGAATTCTTTACAGCCGTGACCGCAATAAATATTACTCATATTGCTCTTTGCTTTAAGCTCTGGCATTAACAACTCTATCCAAAGAACCGACTGGTAGTGACAGGTTGTTTACGGCTGTTGATGAAAACATAGGCCATCATGATATTAATGCAAGCATATTTGCCCCATTTTGTACTTGTTTATTACAAGCAAAACATAAATTTGGTCCCTATTCCTAGGGACGCTGCACCTCTTACAACACCCACTGTTCAGTCGCTATCATTTAAGGCACAAACGCGCCACTGCTGCTCGGTACCTTGGATGAGGTTTTCAATGGGGTTACCTCTGATACCTAGCAATTGCTGTAATATTTATACCAACTACTGCAGTGAAAAAAAAAAGGTAACACTGCATCACTGTAACTGTTGCATGCACCTTTAAACGTGCCTTAATTTTATTTCCTATTCTTATAGACACATGACCTCTTGCTATTGCTTTGTTCAGTAAGCAATCGTCTTTCATTGCTTTAATTTCTATCTCTCTACCACTTTCTTGTTGCTCCTGGTGTGATCATTTGATTTCATTCTTCAAATCATATTGGTTTATCACATGTGAAGGATTTAGCCTATACATGGATCCTTTTTTTTTTTTTAGATGCGCATCGGGAGTGTTTTCTACATAGAAATGAATCGATTGAGTTGTATGACTGGCGCGAAAACAGACAGTTTGGCACCCCCAAAAGATCTGTGTCCTGTGGTTGGAAGGGGAATAAAGAAGAGGATAATCAGCGGAAAAGCCTGCCCAACAAAAGGTAGCACTGCACCACTGTAACTGCTGCATGCACCTTCAAATGTGCCTTATATTTATTGCCTATTCTTACAGACGATGGACCTCTTGCTATTGTTGCAGTAGGCAACCGCCTTTCATTGCTTTAATTCCTATCTCTCCACTACTTTCTAGTTGTTTTGAGTGTGATCATTCGATTTTATTGTTCAAGTCATATTTTATCACGGGTTAATGATTTCGCCTGCACATACATGCTGTCATTTTTTTTAGGTGCGCATCGAGAGTGTTGTCTACGTAGAAATGGATCGATTGAGTTGTATCACTGATGCGAAAACAAACAGTTCGCTACCCCCAGAAGATTTGTATCCTGTGGTTAGAAGGGGAATAAAGAAGAGGATAATCAGTGGAAAAGCCTGCTTGAAAACTTACAAAGATGGTGCAAAAGTGAAATGCTGATCAGGGTGAGTGTCTGATTACTTCTGTTATCCCACTACACTTGCTAGGTGATGTGACTGTATATGAAGTACCTTAGTGTATTTTGTGGTATACTCGCTGAAAATTGTGTAGACACTAAATTTTTCCTCGTTCGATTATTTTGAGTGATGCACGAATTGGAATAAAACGGAGTCATCCACACATCTAATGCCCACACATCTAATGCCCATAGACATTAGATGCGTAGATGAGCTCATTTATTCTGTTCCGATGTAAACATGCCATAGTTTGTCGAATATATTATTATGCTAAAGTCGACTTTTTTACTGTTAAATGGAGTAATACATATGCTCTATATCATAGCATTATTTGCCTATAGTTTGTAACTGCTCTTTCTTAAATTGTATTTTACAGAGTATGCATGTGTCATCTCGTACGACTATTTAACTAGCAAACAATTTGCAATCGAATCCCTTTTGTGATGTTGTTTCAGCTACAAAGAACTAATAACAGTTGTGACAATATAGGTGGCTTTAGGTATAACGCGTAGCGCAGAAATCTTTAATATATGCGATATTTTTATTCACCGCATTGCCTAAACGAGCCTGTTTAAAGAGACGAAATGAAAACAAATATGCATGTCTTCGGACAGGAACAGTAATTGTGGTGCCATCACCATTTTATTTTAATTAAATTTTCCTATGTCGTGGGCTAATGTCTCGACACAAAGGAAAGACCCTTAGGTTTGCAAGATGCGGCGTAGTTTTCCCGAAAAAAAAAACAAAAAACACGCCTATCACTTAAGAAAACACAGTTTTTTGTGATCTCAAAAAGTTGCATGTTTGGAGGCCTGCTGCTTACGCACTAATTTTTGTCATCCATTGTTTTTTACTCACCAAATCAACGTAACTTTTATTTGTATAAGAAGTATTAAAAGCTTGTTTCATTGATTCAGTTGATTTAGTAAAAAATCGTAAACTTTGCTTCAGGAGCAACGCGCTACAAAAATGTTATTTTCAACCTTACATACTGGCGTAATGCGTTATGTTATTTGCACTAAAACATTCCGTGTTTATTACGCAGGTTTTACTGTTAATTTAGGGCAGAATCTGGAGCTCTATGCTGGTATGTGTGTTCTCTGCAACGCCACCAAAATTATTATGATGGAAAGCGATTTGCTTATGATTATAATTATAAAAAAATTACACATTGAAAAATGACCTTCAAAATTATATAAAAGAAAGAAGCCAACAGTTGGCGAGGCCGAGGAAAGCGTTGGGGATGGCACTTTTAAGTCTTTTTTTTATGTTTACTTAGATAATCACAGAAATTATTAGAAAGTGACAGCCGACACTTTCTACGCGTTATACCTAAAGCCACCTATATTGTCACAACTGTTATTAGTTATTTGTAGCTGAAACAACATCACAAAAGGGATTCGATTTCAAATTGTTTGCTAGTTAAATAGTCGTACGAGATGACACATGCATACTCTGTAAAATACAATTTAAGAAAGAGCAGTTACAAACTATAGGCAAATAATGCTATGATATAGAGCATATGTATTACTCCATTTAACAGTAAAAAAGTCGACTTTAGCATATTAATATATTCGACAAACTATGGCATGTTTACATCGGAACACAATAAATGAGCTCATCTACGCATCTAATGTCTATGGGCATTAGATGTGTGGGCATTAGATGTGTGGATGACTCCGTTTTATTCCAATTCGTGCATCACTCAAAATAATCGAACGAGGAAAAATTTAGTGTCTACACAATTTTCAGCGAGTATACCACAAAATACACTAAGGTACTTCATATACAGTCACATCTCCTAGCAAGTGTAGTGGGATAACAGAAGTAATCAGACACTCACCCTGATCAGCATTTCCCTTTTGCACCATCTTTGTAAGCTTTTAAGCAGGCTTTTCCACTGATTACCCTCTTCTTTATTCCCCTTCTAACCACAGGATACAAATCTTCTGGGGGTAGCGAACTGTTTGTTTTCGCATCAGTGATACAACTCAATCGATTCATTTCTACGTAGACAACACTCTCGATGCGCGCCTAAAAAAATGACAGCATGTATGTGTAGGCGAAATCATTCACCCCTGATAAAATATGACTTGAACAATGAAATCGAATGATCACACTCAAAACAACAAGAAAGTAGTGGAGATATAGGAATTAAAGCAATGAAAGGCGGTTGCCTACTGCAACAATAGCAAGAGATCCACCGTCTGTAAGAATAGGCAACAAATATCAGGCACATTTAAAGGTGCATGCAGCAGTTACAGTGATGCAGTGCTACCTTTTGTTAGGCAGGCTTTTCCGCTGATTATCCTCCTCTTTAACCCCCTTCCAACCACAGGACACAGATCTTTTGGGGGTGCCAAACTGTCTGTTTTCGCGCCAGTCATACAACTCAATCGATTCATTTCTATGTAGAAAACACTCCCGATGCGCATCTAAAAAAAAAAAAAGGATCCATGTATAGGCTAAATCCTTCACATGTGATAAAGCAATATGATTTGAAGAATGAAATCAAATGATCACACCCGGAGCAACAAGAAAGTGTTGGAGAAATAGAAATTGAAGCAATGAAAGATGATCGCTTACTGAACAAAGCAATAGCAAGAGGTCATGTGTCTATAAGAATAGGAAATAAAATTAAGGCACGTTTAAAGGTGCATATCAGAGGTAACCCCATTGAAAACCTCATCCAAGGTACCGAGCAGCAGTGGCGCTTTTGTGCCTTAAATGAAAGCGACTGAACAGTGGGTGTTGTAAGAGGTGCAGCGTCCCTAGTAATAGGGACCAAAATTAAGTTTTGCTTGTAATAAACAAGTACAAAAAGGAGCAAATATGCTTGCAATAATATCATGATGGCCTATGTTTTCATCAACAGCCGTAAACAACCTGTCACTACCAGTCGGTTCCTTGGATAGAGTTGTCAATGCCAGAGCTTAAAGCAAAGAGCAATATGAGTAATATTTATTGCGGTCACGGCTGTAAAGAATTCTAGCACAACACTCCATTACTGTGACTATTCAGCCGTCCATTTGTATACATATTGTTCATTTAAGAACCATGCACATCTTATTAAGTTGCTCTTTTCTACTCCCAAATGATTTCCTATAGAATTAGAATACGTAGATTGCTGCTTCCGTTTCAAATTTTTTACGATGGCTATGACGTGCACTTCATGCCTACAGTATGTTCGTTAATTCCTATTCTCCCATACTCATTCTATCCTTCTCGGCCGCTCAATCCCCCGCAGCATTCTTTTTTTTCCCGCAGCCACCCTAGCTTGGGGCGTTCTAGGTTGGCCTTTGTGAATCTGTGCCACACTTGGGAGGAAGGATGTTCGCCACAAATGTTTTTTGTATCTATCTTCATTTTTACCATGTCTTTTACGGCTCGGCTGCTATCGTCTATCGACTTTTGCCAGAGCTAACAAAGGTTCCACACATGGCTGCACTACAATAGACGATATCTCCCTTGATTCATTCGGGGACACGGTGCCCGATTCCCTGCCTTATAAGTCCTCTCTGTCACTGACCTGAGCCACCACTGCCTGGCCCATCGCGAGAGAAAGCTCATTCTTCTTTCGGCTTAGTTCAGCTGCAATTTCGCGGGCTTTCAATCAAGTGAGCGCTTGGACGGCTCCGTCACCGAAGCTACGACCTTCCTCCTGCAGCATCTGCTCTGACCTGTTCGAAAAGAGGTATGGAAACTGCTCTCGCAGGTTCCGTGATACCGCTGCCTCGATTTCCAGGATGCCAAATAGGCCTATTCTGACATGTGCGACCGGCACACATGCGCTATTCTTTACGGGAACCTGTTTAATACATGCACAATCCCCCGTTAAGCCAGCTGCCTTCAAGTATGTGGGGTGGATTACGTCCATGATGGCCGCGGAATTTCTCAGAACCCAACAATGCTTCCCATTAGCCTGCATCTTTTAGGCATGGCTCCAGCAGGCCCATGTTTTTTTCATATCTGCCAAAGAGAACAAAACCTTCAACTTCCTGCATGTGTTGGCAAAGTGAACGGGCTCGTTGCATTGGACACACTGATTTTTCTCTCGGTTTCCTTCCCTTTGTCGGCTGTCACTTAGGGTAGTTACTCGACTCTGACCTGTGGCTTTCATCTCGCTCCAAGGTGCCGCTTGCTAGGTTTCCTGTCTGGGTTCGCAGAAACGTTTAGTTTGCTTTAGGGTTTCCTCGAGAACGCGATCACTCTGTTTCCCACCTAGCATGACATTCTTCGGCCAGCTCTGCTGCACGTTCTAAGCTTTTATTTTCCGGCCTGTCTTGCACCCACACACACGTTTCTGCTCCTAGACAGCTATAGAATTGTTCCAGGCAGACCACTTCTAATACTTTGTCATGAGTTCCGAAAGCCTGTTCTCCTCTTTTACCATTCTGTCAGGTCTGCCTTCAGATTGTAAGCGAAATGCGGAAACGACTGATTACGTTGTTACCTGGTTTTCCTGAACCGGCGGCAAAACGCATCTGAGGGATAGGCGGTACTTTTTGAGAAGCGCTGCCTTTGCTTTAGCTTAGTCGGCCGCTCCTTCTTTTGTCAGCCGAGCAAGCACTTGGGCTGCCTCACATGGGAGGATGGTCAGCAGTTTATGGGGCCAAAACTCGGATGATAACTCAACATTTTCACACGCCCACTCAAACTTTACGAGAAAAAGCCCTATGTCTTCTCCTAGTTTGTACGGTAGCAAGAGGTTTTTATTTTAACACTTGATGCTTCCTGATTCACAACGGAGCTTGGTGTGTGTCTCCCAGTGTGTTCTGCCTGTGCTAACTGCAGATCAAGCTGTTTTTTTCTCGATCCCTCTTTCATTCTATTCGTCTTTAAAATTCTTTTTGAGCTTCTCCTGTTCCTCAGCCTTCTTTAACTTTTCTTGAATAAGCTCCCAACGTTCTGTTATCTGCTCCGCGTCCGCACCGATGCCTTCAATTGCCCTAATAAGTTCTGGTTTTCTGCGGATGGACCCAAAGTCAATGCCCCATTCCCCAAAGATTAAAACCAGCTCCGGTTTGTGCAACTTTTTTCAGTCCATGACTACTGCAGCAATGGCAAGTCCCTGCACTATGTGGTTAAAGGAAAGCAATCTGCCTCTAAAACCACCCTTCATTTGCCGAAGCTTACAAATATCTACAAGTTGTAAAACCTGGCAATGTTCCAAGAGAAGGACCGTGCACTTACTGTACCAGAGTCAGGACTGGAGGTGCAGACCATTACACCGCAGCCATCCACTTGATGCGATCAGGTTCGGGGCCAAGGCTTCTGGGTAGCGTGATCAGGCGGACAAGACATCGGACGAGGAGCAGCAGGTAGAGCTGGCAAAGAAGTTTTATATACACTGTTTACATGTCAAAACAGGAAGACAAACTCAGACAAGGAGAGCAGAGCCGAGCTCAACTCCTTAGCTACCATGGATAGCTCCAAACATTAATAAAGCGTCCGCAATCTCCAGTTCCCTAGCTGGGGAAATGAAGGTCAATTGGCCCAGTCAGGGGGAGTACAATTATGCTATATCCAGCTTTCAACACTAAACAGCATGACGTATGGTAAAACGGTGATGAATGTTTTTGGAACGCATCGCGTGTAAAAAAAAAAAAAAAGGTCACAGCTCAGCGGTGGGCTACTACACTGCAATGGAAGCAATGACTAGAAAATTAATATCTACCCACACTAGCGTATTTATTTTCCTTTACTACCCTACCAAGCTTTTACTAAATTGTCTCGATGCGCTCATATATGCACGGATCAGACGAAGTGAGCGTCTGCAGGTTCTTCGCTCAAATCGGACTAGGAAAACCAACTTCACTCACGAAAAAAAAAAAAAAACTAGGACGGAAATTGAGCAGCGCAAAGCCTTCTGTGATTGGCTGCCTAGCGAGCTGCTTCTGGGTGATACGCAAAATTTTCTACAAACCCAGAACCTGAGCGCGACAGCGCCGAGCAGAATTCTTTGGCGGCCCTCGGCCCGTCACGCCCGTTAGCGCTCCACTGCACTAAGGGAGCTTTTGTAATAAACGGAAAATAACTCTCAGGAAAAACTAAACTTTGATTTTTGAAGGAAGAACTGAGTAATGCTTGCCCGCTTCACGTTGGCATTCTGCCCGACAAAAGCGTCCTCTAGCTGCTAAACGCATCGCATAAGCCGTTGGTCGCCGCTGCTGCATTCAACTTTGTTGCGGACACCACATACACAACAAAAATCAGTCAACGCTTCGTGAATATGGCTCGACCAAACAGAACCACACAATCACTAAATTGCTTTTGCCGGTATGCACGTGCGGAGGGCAGCTGACCGAACCACGCCCAATAAGACCCATCAGCCCCCGCGTGCGATCGGTGCTTACGTGACTGCTCCCAAGGCGAAAAACGGCTGCGTATGCGGGAGTTTTGTATTCGCTCTTTGAACGTGACTGCGTTCGGCTCTTAATATAAGAACAAAGCGCTCACTTGGAGCCCCTATCACTTTTCAGTAATGACCTCTGTCTTCGATCTTTGCGGTCAAAATTTCGACATATCCGCATTATGCCCGAAAAATGCTTCGAGATAAACGGGAGTTAATACATAGTACCTATGGGAGGTGAAAGCGCAACGTGGAAAATTTTAACTTAAACGATTTTTCGAGATAAGCGAGTTCGTGTTAACGAGAGTTTACTGTATTTTTTTTACTCACATACCTCACAGGCTCCAACTGGAGTATTAGGTGAGGGGGGTTACATAAAAACCTGGGATGCAAGAAGAAGCAAATAGAACACAGTTACTTGAACATTGTTATACAAATAGTTAACAGCCAACCAGAAAGTTGAATGCAGTTAGAAAAACTTCAGATCAAGAGCTGAGCACCCCAAAAATCAGCCATTCAAATGACACACTAAGAATGCATTTTTAGCAAATAGAGTCACTAGCCGCTATTTACAACACTGGAATTAAGAAGTGAAGCTCTCATTTCCTATTTCTGTTGGTTTATTTGGCCGTGCAATGCAAAAGAAAATACTCTTGGTAATTTGCGGGCGCAAGTCAGCCCAAATAAAGAGTTTCTTTAGTGCAATTATCGACCCCTTCATTTGTGTCGTCGACCTCGTCACTACTACGTGACAATATTTTTACTTCCATGACCACAAGCTATATATACAGGTAATAAATGGAAGTGAAGGAAAAGCCCTATGCTTATGCGTAGCAGACTGTGCACAAAATATCATGCAGTGGAATGTTTACTTCATGTGCCTACACTATGTACAAAGATACTGTCCATGTCTACCTTCTGGCTTCTTAAGTATTATGGACAGAAGTCTGCCATCGAGGACAAAATTTACTGGACCACTCCACAGCAGCATATCATGCACACACTCATGGTAACACACCAGGTGACGAGACTGGCTCTAGGACCATGCGTGTCCTTCGTTACCAACAAGCATGCTTTTTTTCTGTCACTGAGTAGCTGCTTATTGATCGCCAGGGGCATGCTGCAAGGCACTGTTGTAGCAGTGGCATTCTGCTGACTCACCAGTGCGAGCAGGTGCCTATTGTTCCCTTGCTCGGCCACTTGCACACCATTGTGATAATGCACATCTTCGATACTGTGTATTAGCATAAATACACTGCTGCATGCAACGCATTCCTTACAAAAAGTTCCAGTCTGCACGTCGCTGCTTCTTTATATTTGCACAGGCAGACAAGATGTTGCAAACTTGAGCATGCACTGGGGAGCACCTTATACACAATACCAATGAATCAGGGTAATATTGTAGATAAAAACAAAATATAGAAAACTAGCTGTGTGGGTATTGCTCATACTTGCTCAAGATATCAATTGCATCTGTCCATGAGTTATCACTTATGCAAACACCTGGTGCCGAATTCTCTAAGGTGCTGTATGTTTGGTGACGACCCCTTAACTGATGCAATAAAAATACCAACCATTTTCCTTGTTGGTAGATCATTTAATATGTAGCTCCATTACAAAACTACATTCATGAGAACTGTGGCAGTGTCCATTCATATTGATACGCATGGAGTGTGGTGGCTCATAGAGGCACAACTGCTTTTTGCGACATTTGAATCAAATTAGTAGATAAGGAAGCTTGGGCAAGTTGGTGACAGTATTCTTGGTACCAGTGGCCTAGCCAGAAATATTTTTCGGGGGTGTTATACAACAGAATACAACAGAAAAAACAGACCAACCGGAAGGGGAGAGCGGGGAAAGGAATGTGGGTGCAATGTTCAGAGAATTTCCTATTGTTCTCAACGTTACACTAACTTATGGTTTCTGCTTGTATATAGATGCCAAGTACTAAATTGAGACCACAGTTCTCACCTGGCCCTTAAAATGTAAGGATACAGTAAATTACCATTTCAGAAATGTGCTGTTTACAGCACTGCATTTGTAGTTTTATTTTCCTAATATGGCCTTTTAATAAGATGCGGTTAAAAGTACTGAAGGCAAGCATAATCATAATTGCATAAAAGCTCCCGGGTAAGTGCATGAGACGCACCTGACCATGCCAATTATCAGCGGGGTGCCAGTAGTGTAACAAAAACCTAGAAGCACATTCTTGACGACCAATAGGAAGCAACCCGAAGCATGAAAATTGGTATGCTTTAAGGGAAGGATTGGGCATGCTCCCAACATTGGCCTTGTCACAAGGCGTCACACTGTTAGAGTATGTGCAGACATCTAATTAATGAGCAGCAAGTAAAGTTTAGGAAAGTAACCAACATCTTCAATTTCTTTTCGACACTAAATATTGCTAAGAACAATGAAGATGAAGCGAGCTGTGGCACAGGCATGAGCACATGCTCCAGGCCTGCTCCCATTATTAAAAACCATCCCATCCCATCACCATCCGTCATGCTCTTTCTTCACTACCTTCCCATCCTGTAACAATGTTTTTCTAATCTTTAGAGACAGGTAAAACTCAACACTGGGGCCCCAAAAGCCCTTCAAAAGAGGTATTCCAGCTGTACAACATCATGGCTAAGCCAGCTGCCAAGCAGCTCATCTTTGGGACTGCTGCAGGTACCACTTCTTACATAACAGCAAAAGCAGAAGGCAATATTCAGAGATAAACACAGGGGTTTCAATCCTCAGTGCACTTACCTCTTGCTTCTCCCTGCCCTTCCGCCATGTGCAAGGTGGGTATCCAATTCCAATTCAATATTCTCTGTGAACACATGCAAACAGAAACAAGTCAAGTAGAGTTTGCAACCTCGTTATAGGTAATTAACAAGAAGCTGATGTTTGCAAGCTTACTTCATGCACTGCACTGCATCAATGCCAAACACTTTTTACAAGTGACCCACATTTGGCAACTCCTTGCATGCAAGATACAATGAAAAACATTGTTTACAGCAAAGAGAAAGCCTTAAAAAAGAGCTTCAAAATGCTTGTTAAGCGCATTGTTCTGCCTCTTGGTTACGTAGATAGTGACACTATAACTGGCGGTTGTTTTGTGTATTATCCAGTGTTTAATGCTTTAAGTTGCTCCCGAAAAATGAGTTCGGGCCACTGAGGGTGCTGGCACACAATGGCCGTTTTTGGCAGCGGATGTGTTATCACTGGGTAGGGGTTTGATTGGACGAACAATAAATTCACAGCTAAAAGGGCTCATAAGTAAATATATGTTCTGTCATATTTTTGTATTTTCTATACTATCTACAAAACCAGCATGTTTGCTTTCGTCAAAGTACTCCAAAGTATTACAAAAAAGTAATCATTGCTACAGGCTCTGGCTATTCTGCCTCGGGGAACTTTGCGTCTCTCTACATAAATGGCTTTGGCAAGTATAGCTACCCTCTATGCACATGCAAACTCTTGCCTAAACAGCTGGTTTCTCGTAGGTGATATCTCGTTGAATTCTGCGCTGCCATGAGAACGAAAACTAGGCAGCACCATGCTACTCGAGCAGCGAAGTCAGTGGAAAAATATTTTTTGATATATTTCCCTCTCAGAATGAGCGAAAAAAATATGGATGGAAGCTCTTGGCATTCACGAGCCTGACGCGGCGGGTGTGCTCGGCACATTTCACTCGAGCACGCCCTCGAAACTCCTTTGAAGGTTCACCAAAGATTTGACATTCGCTGGCTACAAGCAACGGCGGCAACGATGCGACGCGGTGCTGGCGGTGGCAGGCACTCACACAAAACATCGATTGAAAAAAGTAACTATCGTGCGCATTAGCTGAGCAGTGAAAGCTCGTTCCGATCGGAGCCTATCGATGTTCATACATAATAGAGTTTGCAATGTTTTCACTGCTGTTCTTTTCTCAAAAACTGACCATCACGAGTAACGTCCCTGGCAGCAGCTCACTGTGCTCTCGCCTGTCGGCTTAGTTTTCAGTCAGATTAACGCGCGTGAGCACACTTATTGAGAGCTTACATCCCTTTGAATTATTTATAATATTGCATTACCATCGGCTGCATGGATTGTCAGCGCCAGGTTACAGTGGAGCACAGGAAGGTCAGCGAAATTTACAAGTGCACCATTCCTTTTTTTTTTTCTGCTTCATTGTCACTAGGAAAAAATACTGAGGTATTTACATCTATGGGACAAGCATTTCCTTTTTTCTTGCCAAAGCGTCTGTTGACGCAACACGGATAAAATGTATTTTCAGCCAATCCTGCTGCTGTTGTTTTTTTTTTTCAATGACTTGAACCCATGCATGCCAAATGGAATTGATCAAAAACTAAAATGGGAATTTATCACCTGCGTCCTAGGTGCTTTTTTTTTTTTTTGGAATGTGAACCTCTTGATTTTCCCTCGCAGGACGCAACTTCGGAACGCATTCACAGGAGTGAACCAGGCTGTACTCTATTTGAAGCAATGAAGCAATACGTCTTTTGAATGCATCTTTGCAATAGTTTGATACCTTGCTTGAATTTGCGCAACTGATTTAAGCGTCATCCTCAGCATTACTGGAAATGTCTCACTGCCCTTTGAGGTGTGCAGGCAATTTAAATATTAAGGCCATGAAATATGAATGTACACAGACAAAGCCTCTATTCACTGAAGATGGCCGCATCAAATGCAAAGTTGGTGGCACATCTGATGATGCTGTGGGCTGTAAATTGTTGGAGATTCCAACCTCCCTCCTTCCCCCCCCCCCCCCCTACTGCTGCCTTAGCACAAACCCCAATAGGTATACATACATACAACTGGGAGCCGTGCGCACCGCTCTGAAAAAGTCGCCGCAAGCCACCAGCTGACGGCCACTTGGCCCCCAGTGCTACGTAACGTGCGTCCCGATACATACAACTAGGCGCCGTAAACAGCGAGCCACCAGCTGACGGCTACTTGGCTCTTCCACTAGGGAACCCAGTAACTCAGCTTCCGACAATAAAGTTTTGTTTCTCTCTCTAGTGACGCGCAACTGCTGATACTGCTACTGCTAGCCCTACTGCCATTGCAATAAGAAACAGGAATAGGAAAAGGTACGCCCATGCAAACATAGTTACAGCACTTACCTGCCAATTCTTCACCATTTCCATGATAAAATTTCTTCTCTTGCGGTCATCTCCTGGCATGCCAGCACCAGTAAGCCTGCCTTTCGCAGCATTCTTTGTAGTTTGTGGCTTGTATGCTTTCACAAGCGATACGTTCACGAAAACTTTCCCCTGTCGTCGCATACCGCATAGGCTATTGTGGAGCTTCCATGCCACGCGACAAACTGCCTGCAGGCAGTGACTGGCAGATATGAAACAATGAATACTTGCGTACAAGAGCATCGCACACCATGACCGCGCACAAACACCGCCATTAACGCAGCCTCCCAGACTCTCTTGGCTACAGGAATGCCTAAAGCTTTGGATGGCTCTGGCTTCGTTCGTTTTGCGACGGGATATCGTCTGCTAGTAAATTATCGTCTTCAGACAGGAAAACCGGTTAGGTCAGATATTTGTCATGTAGTTTTAACAGATAGGAAGCACTTGCTGCTATTTAAAGTAAAGAAAATTATCATTTTATTACTGATGTCCACCGTGGTCATATGGCCAAAGGAAACAAATATACACTCTCATAATCACGGAGGTTAACATAACCGCGCGTTCACATTACCCCATTTTCTATGCGCTTTGGTGGAGGACGTGTTACTCATTAACGTGTGCATTCATAGCAGCACACATACTACCGCGGTATTATTATATCACGTGATGCAAATTTTGTGCTATTAATTTTTTTTTTGTGACCACCACATTACTGCGAAGGGCGCGGTCGCGATTCTACTGTACATTATACCATATATAGTGTATATATCTTTATTTTCTTATTTTTGCCTACCCTGCCCTTTCTCTCTGTCGCTCTTCTTTGATTTCCTCTACCGCTTCCTTACTATCCTTTTATTTTCGCCGCCTCAGCCAGGTGCTGCCGGGGATAGCAAACATCTTTTCCTCCCTTTTTGATATCTAATGATAAATAACCACATACTACTGTTTAATTTTTGTGGCACAGTACGTCGATCTAACGTCGTTACCAGCGTAATTTTGCAGTAAATCTAAGTGCCCCAGCATATGTTAAGTTCAGTATCCATGCATTAAATGTACAGTCCAATACCATCACAGCTAAAATCGAAGGGTTGGTCCCCAGCATGGTCTTAGAATGGCGCAAACTGTAACGAGGCCCGGAGACGAAGTGTTGTCGCGTTTCATGCCTTTATTGTATAGCTTTATTTGCATGCAATGCTGCTATGTTCAAGTCCGACTTGCAGACTGCCACTTGATATATGACTTGATTCATACAGCTGCACAAAAATGAAAGTTTGAAGCCATATCATGCCCTGTATGCCCGATTATATTAGCACACATTTTTTACCATAGGTTTCCTCTGCAATTATATGACCATCACATTAAATGCTCCTACTTCGATTTTGTCTCATTGCATTCAGCATTAACTCAGGAGAACAAAGTATGCAGTTACGTCTATACGTCCTGTTACTATACTTAATCCCTCCCTCATAACATAGAGAGAGGTGTCCCTTACAAGGATTAAGGCCCTTACCCCATCGGTGACATGCCGACGGGGCTCTGAAGAGGATGCAGTGCAGAGTACATGCCCTAAGTGTACAAGGCCAACTGCCGAGGTGGGTCTTCGCCACCTTTTATGGACGTGCCCAGGAATGCAGCCGTCAAGAATAAGACAACTACAAGAAGATTTACACGTGTGGCTAATGGACAATATTAAGAGCCGGAGCTTGCTCCGGTTTCTTGAAGAAAATAGACTGCATGACTTCCTTTAAGAAGACAGCCTCATTCTATATGCCACAAGCAAGCCTTTGAATAATAAAAAAAAATGAGTGCACTTCTGGGTGACCATTTTCCTACTAGTGAAATGCAGGACATGATGGGGGGGTGGGGGGGGGGAGGGGGGTGGCATGGTCAAAAATTGTCAAATTTACAATAATTTATTTCTCAACTTTGGGTGTGAAATTTTCTCTTGCAATATTTTCACATCTGTCTGAAACAAGGCAAGGGAGCAAATAATACAAGTTGAAGTTCATATACATATATGTAAACAACACTATTTTATACCACTCTGTTATCATTGTAGTATATGCTCTGACATATTATTGACCTGAGATGTACATGCCACTGCCAACCGGTGGCGAGATGTGGCTCCTATTTTATACTGTGCTGTGCTATTCAGGCATCCTTCCCTAACCGAATTTAAAGTATTTCATGCTGCTTGTTGATGCAGTATTCATACTACTTTTAGAAGAGTTGAGTGAAGAACAGCTACAGCATACTGGTAAGTTGAAAAATTTTATTCAGCTATGTTGTTTCAATATTTTAATAGTTCACACTTTTCTAACAATTATGCATGACATAAAAGAGATTAATAAGAAAGATACATACGACATATTTCAAAATGTACAGGGATTGCAATCACTGGCTTCAATTAAACTAAATGAGAGCTGTAAATATTGTCATTTACACATTCCTCAGACAAAGCAATTGCTGGACGTCACAACATAATAATAGTAGCTGTTCAAATACTAAGTAACAGTTGAGCTTGCACTCTTGGTGGATTTGTTCCTCTGCAAAGGATCAGTGGTTAGGGCACTTGATCGCTGTGCCCAAGGATGCAAGTTCAAACCCAGGACGTGACTGCTGCTTTTCATTGGAGATGAAAAGCAAGGCACCCGTGTACTGCATGACACCAGTGCACTTTGAAGAACCCCAGGGGGTTGAAATGACACGGAGCTGTTAACTGGTATACGTCTACCATTGTGGATATTGCGCATTAAATAATGCAGTGCATTTTACAAGGCGTAATTTCAGTTAACAAGGTATCACTTCATTTTAATAGGGATAAAAAATTTGTTATGCCATGCAGAGTATCAAATTTGATATTTGTCGGACAATTGAACTAACCAGAATCCATGTGTGAGATTGTGCATGAAGATGCCGATGTATGCTTTATAGTCATATTTTAGCACATAGCTAAAATGAATAATATTCCCCAGGAAAACAAAATGGGCACCCAGTCAAATACAGCAGATCCTATCACAACAGGCTGAACAAACCCAACTTTCCTGCCTTTGCAATTGTTTTGCTTATTGCACAGAATGTTTTGCCAGTGCTAATACATGCTTTATTTGTTCATTTCTGTGGTGCAGGTCACTTGTTACAGGAGTTTGTTGGATGAAGACTCTATAACCGACGAATGATGATATTCAATCTGCATCAATTGCTTCACCTCGTAACAGCTATTAGAAACTTTGGATATCTGTGGGGACAAATGTTTTTGTTTTTGAGAATGGGAGTGGCAGGCTCATTAAAATGATAACTGGTGCAAAATGGGTGCCAAATAAGGTGGTGGAGAAGCTAGTATTGCTACAACAGCTGTAGCTCAACACTTCATTCCTTTGAGAGATAAGTGAAAGACCTCATTAATGCCATGCTGGCTAATCCACTGACTGCTACAGCTACACACATATTGATGGAGCATGTCTTCTTGGTCATGCCAACTGCAAACCTAGCCTGTCAGCAGAGGCCATCATTTTGATGGTACTAGTACTATTTTTCTTTGTAAGAAACTGGTTTGCATTGATAGTACACACAGGCTGCGAAGACACATTACTGAGCGCTTTTTGTCTCTTCTGACTGCTCTGTCAATATTGAAATTGAATAATATTGCAGCATCATGCCTTCTCATTGAATTTCCAGCTGATAACACAGCATATATGTATGTGATTTGCCAAACCTTATTGAGCGGGATTAAGATTTAATACTTTGCTTGTACTCTCAGTTTGGCTTATAGGGTTTAACATATCCCAAAGCGACTTAGTCTATGAGAGATGCTGCCAATATGGGTTATGGCAATGTTCAAACATTGTTGCTCTTAAGAAACACCGACGTAAAGAACGACACGAAACACAAGAGTGCAAACTATCAACTGAAGTTTTACTGCGATGAACACACATATATAGCATTACACATACCAACATCATAAAAATCGACAAGTCAGCAAAGTAGCTATCGTCTCAAGGGTGAACGTGATATCTCCTTCACAAAAAAAAAATATGCACGCTCTCATGCGGTCATGCATATGTGGGGCAAACGGGAAGATGCCTTAACGAAAGGCTCAGAGAGCACAGGTACAACTGTAACCAAATTAGTGTATCTGGAAATCTGGTGCCACACTGCGCTAGATGCAAAGATTGTGCATCATTTTTCAATGAGACGGCAGTTCTTCTGAAATCTAAAGACAAGCTAACAAGGGAACTGTGGGAGGCCCACTGTATCGAATCCGGGAATGGGACATGTGTAAGCGACCCTTCGGTCCCCCTATCGAAAGAAGAAAGGGAATTCTTGGGAAAATAAAGAAAAGGAGACAAATGGTTTTTTTTTTCTTTTTTTTTGTGAAGGAGATACCACATTCACCCTTGAGACAATAGCTACTTTGCTGACTTGACGATTTTTGTGATGTTGTTATGTGTAATGCTATATATGTATGTTCATCGCAATAAAAGTTCAGTTGATAGTTTGCACTTTTGTGTTTCACATCGTTCTTTACGTCAGTTGTTCTTAAGCACAACAATATTTGAACATGTCAGTCACCAACTAGCCCAACTAGAAACCCTCTTGATGGTTATGGCAATTTCAATTACCTGTGGTTTATTTTTTTCATGTGCAGTGGAATTGTACAGTAGACAGGCACCATGCTTTTCACCTCCATTGAAAAGCAACCATTGTGGCTAGGATTGAATTCGTCTTTGGGTTTATATCAAGCCCCGTAAGCACTGAGCCACCATAGTGAGCATATGCTTTGTACAGTGCACTCTGACTAGATTATGATGAAATGTCACTCAGTATGGCCCACAATTTTTAAGACGCAGCTACTGTTAATAAACGTGGGAGTGCAGTGATGGCAAAACTTTGCTGCTAGCTGCTAACAGAATATTTTCAGTGTCTTGCTGTTTTGTATTAAGGTGCATTCAACTACTCTAAAGTTCAAGCTGGTTACTGTTTTCTTGAGCATGTTGTAAATCACATTGTCATTATACTCTACAGGGTACAGGGTGCTTCTAACTGTGGCTAAATACCTGCTGCTGCTTTCTCTTTACTTGTACCCAGCAATAAATATGCCATAGATATTTTGAAGTAGTGCCTGCAAAATGAAGCTTATACACTTAGCTAAACAAAACTACACTTAAGCTAGTAAATTAGGTCTACTAGAAGAAATAGGGGGTGTGAGGGATTGGCAGGATGCTGGTACACAATGCTATTGCCTTGCAGGCTAAGCAAAGATTCACATAGCTTTCCTATCTATGAAGTTATTGTCTGATATCAATGCTCTAATTCAAAAACAGATGCCTCCACGTCAATAATAAGCCTCCAAAGAAAGTCATGCAGCACCTTAGCATCAAGTTGTGCCACAAGTAGAATGGGTACGTCTGTTTGAAGAACCCCTGGAGCATGAATATGTGGACGGCTTTCGCAGGACTTCACAACTAAATAGCAGCCAAGCCAGCTTTGCGATCAAAATTTGCTTCAAGTTGCATTTCATCTATCATTAAAGTTGCTGTTTGTTCATGCTCTGTATGTGTTCAGAACCCCCTTCACTTAAGAAAGTTAGATTCCTGTTTTATGTAGCCGGACTTGTGTTTTGTGATAACATCCAGAGCCATTCTGACTGTATTGGTGTGAGACAACCTGCCTTCAAACGAACTTTCAAAAACTTATGAGCGTGAGATGAAACTGTGAATTGACTTGCAAAAGCTAAAGAACCTGGGGGCATCA
Source organism: Amblyomma maculatum (assembly GCF_055883805.1). Taxonomy (NCBI): domain Eukaryota; kingdom Metazoa; phylum Arthropoda; class Arachnida; order Ixodida; family Ixodidae; genus Amblyomma; species Amblyomma maculatum. Next base: position 124,963,329 of record NC_139346.1, read on the forward strand.
GAGTATTGTTTAAAACAAGATTGACTTTGTTTTTGAAGAATTTTAGCACCTCCAAAATGCAAAATGCTCATCACTCACTTAATCCAGTAAAGTTGCTACCAAATCATAGCATTGCACATATTAACTGTTGCACGTTATTAGCACTAAATTCTTCATTTTTCCAGATGCAATATGTGGAACGCCCTGCCAAACACCATCGTATCATGTACTGATTGTAAATCATTCAGGGTAAAACTGAACGACCAACTTTTGTGAAAGCATTGATGGTGACGTCGCCGGAATTGTGGGCGCGCGGGGGGGGGGGGCAGGGGACAGCGCTTACATTGTCTTGCCTTTTTTCGCGTGTTTAATACTTCATGCATATAACATAGATTTATATAACAGTTTCGGCATCATTTACTTATGGTATGTTGTTATTTTTATTTTTAATATTGTTCCGTTTAAACCGGCCATGCACTATTTCTCTCGTTTCTGTTTTCTTGTTGTTCCATTGTTTTCCCGTTCTTGTTCGCATTGCATATTAAGTTTGCTCCCCCTTATGTAATGCCCTCAGGGGAAAATAAATGAAATTAAATTGCAGAAGACGAACCCTTTCAGAAGGCTCGCATGCATGCCGATATTCTTGTGAACCTCTATTAAAACACATGTAGCACTGTTTTCAAATACCTTCGGTCACTCAGCTTTTCAGGCTCAAGCAACTCATCACAATTGCGCAGCGTCACCAAAAAAACGCTTCTAAGCAAAGATCGGCAATGACACAATCAACCGCGAACGGATTGCGGAGAAGAATGAATAGGACCGTGCTATTTTTTTCTTCCGAAGTTCGCGGTTGTTTTCGGTACATATCCGTGCGTTCAATGAACGCTGATAACATGCAAAGTGATAGCGGCCAAGGCGTGGCGATTGTTCATGCTACCGATCGACTGCAGTGCGTCTTAAACTGCTATTACCGCCGCGCGAGCCATTTTTGGTGCGTCTTAATTGTCACCGCGAGCCATAGTCTTTACATGGCTTATACATATACGCATGATCCTCTCAATAAATGTATAAAAAGTGAGCGAAACAGCCTCATTAATTATTTGCAACGACTGCGTTCGGGACACGTGGCTCAAGCGAGTAGCTGTGGTGAAGTCCGTATCTTCCGCATTTGCCGGCCTGTACAGAGAGGATTCCGCTTACGCGGAACGGAGTATCCGCATCAACCGTACGCACTCCGTAGTTACCGCATCATGTCAGTGAGGAATCCGTATGCTCCGCACACATCCGTCCGCAATCGCCGTACATGCTCCGTACACTCTATTAGGACATCCGTATCAATTGCATGACGTCTATATGTTCTCCGCACACGACCATCCGCATCCGCAGCATGAAATCCGTAAGTTCCGCAAGGACTTCCGAAACGAACGTATGAAATCCGCTTGTTTTCTGTAAGTGTGATGCGAAAAACGTATGGAATCCGTACATTTTCTGTACTGCTGCAATAGGGGGGCTTGCCATGCTCGCAGTCTGCGCGAAAAGCTGCCATTTTTTCTTTTTTTACCACCGTGTGGAACTAAAATGGCAAACTCGACAGTCTTCCTACTTTTGATTTTTCAGGGATTGCATCTAGAAAGTGCACACATCGTATTCGGTCCTTTCCCCAGGTAAACATACGATGCTGCGCTTAGTTCCTGCGAGCAGAAAACGGTCATTTATTCGATCAACTTGCGGCAACGTTTTCTTTCTCGGCAATGAAAAAGGTGTCTTCTAATCACTAATTTAATGTCACATGATCGTGCTATGACCACGCGGTTTTGTTTTGTATGCGCGTTCTCACTGACAACTGGATTTGTACAAGATGTTAAGTAGATCCAGGGAGGTAATCGGCGTCCACTACAGGCATATTGGGTCGTGAGTGCTAGCCAGCTTCCTGGCCAACATGGCACGCGGCCGACCGTGGGCAGCCAAATGCCCGAGCAACCGTTGCCAAACAGGTCGGCGTTCAGTCGGGGTTACAAGCTCGGGCCATGGATGCTGGCCGACTTCTGCCCTACCTAATACATGGCCGGCCATGGGCCGCCCATTGGCCGAGCTACCGTGGCCGAATTGGTCGGCGTTCAGTCGGGTGCCTGAGTTTGGGCCTTGGTTGATGGCCGACTTCCGTCCTACCTGGTACGTGGTCAACCATGGGCCGTCATTCGAACGAGCACCGAATGCCGGCAGGTCGGCTGCCGACCAGCTGCCGATGACTGGCCATAGGTCGGCAGTCGGCCAATGCTGTCTGGGATGGATCGAGGTTTCTCCCCCACACTGATTCACAGGTTCGCGCATCCGCCCATATACTTCTAAGAAAAATCAAAGTGCAGCATTTTCAGTGCATACCTTGAACTAGTGCCCCTACAATCTTGATCCTTAGAATTAAGATTAGGTGAAGCATTCTAATTGCGTTTACCGACTAGAAATGCACTGAAAGGAGTCAGTAATTTTTGGCTATATTGCAAGTTTGAAGAGCCGCTAGAGGAAACCAGAGACGTGTGGTCTGGATACAGAGGCGCGCAAAAATCATTCGAATGGAATCTCTTGTCCACGCACTTATAAAATGGGAGCGAAACCTTAATAAGAAGCTGAGGTAAAGAGTGGCTAACGTAAACATAGCGTAATTTTCGCAGATGTCGGGAATAATTTCACTACTCATACCTCTGTTGACCAGTGAGTGCTGCTGTCAAACTTTCAACCCTCGCTTAGGTTCACTATCTCTCTTGCGGCTTGGATACCGCTGTAAGTTTAAATTTATTAACTACAGCTGTGCAAAAATCAGATAGAGCTGTCTTACCACCTCCTCGTCTTCCGTAGGCACTGTACTGCGTCTTTCTTTTCATCGTTCAGACCATAAACGTCGATACAATATTCAGTGGCTTTTCGCCAATAAATATGTTGCTGTAAGTCTTGGACGTCGACAAATGCCTTCTGCCTTACGTGACTTGCCTATAGGTGCAGTTTCCATTACTTAGCCGCATGATCGGCGCTTGTACCAAAGACTAAGAGAAATAACTGGGCACGCGCAGAACCATCATGCATGCCAGAAAAAGAAGTGGAAAAGGGAACGAGTAAGCAAATGTTTCACCCTTGGTGTCGAATATTTTTTGTACAGTTATAGGCTTCGGAAGCGCATTCTTATCGTTATCAAATCGCAATAAAAGATGGGCACCCAAAAATACCTAACTCCTAGTCCTACCAAGTGTCTAACAATATGGATATTGTATCAATGTCCTTTTGTAGTATAGTGGCTATCGGTGAAATGACGAATGGAACTGTAAATGACAGTCATCCGCCAATATTCTTAGTTTAGTATCTATGTTAGTTGGGAGAACATTGATGTAAATGCGTAAAATTAGCAAGGATAAGCCGGTCCCCAAGGGGACACCTCAAGTAACATCAAAATAGTATGAGCGGTAGCCATTGCTTGATGTGAATATCTGCGCTCATGAAAAAACTGGTTTATCCGAGTTATTAGGTCAAGAGGGATGCCTAGAGAAGAAAGTTTTGTGAGCAAGTGTGAGTGCGGAAAACAGGCCCAAGGCCTTAGAAACATCTTAAAATATAGCGTCCACTTGAATTTTTTTCATCTATACATTGAATGATGTCATGAGTGAAATCTGCCATTATGTTTCGCAGGAGTAGCGTTTTCGAAAACCATGTTGTTAGTGATAAAAGAAGTTCATGGAATCAAGACGGCTCATTAGGCTGGATGATAGGGCATGTTCTAGCGATTTGGAAGAGAAGCAGAGAGGCCAAAACTTGCTTACCCGTTAGAAGATGGTGAACTCGTTCTTGCATTTAACTACATAATCTTGTCAGGCTGGTTCCAAGGTGTCATAGCAAGGTGAACCAGACCTGTTGCATACAGTATGGATGTCGCTTAACATCAACGATCGTTCACCTAGGGAAGCCACTGAAATCATCTCCCCCGTGTGAAACTTCTTAATCAACCTGATGAATCATCTATTTCAGAAACAAGAACTCGGGAGAGACCTCAGCAGGAGGTAAAGTGTTCAATAAACATTCTTTAATGTTCCATAGATCATAAAATTCCGCTACCATCTCGGGACCTCCTCGTTGATATGTTTGGCAGCACACCTTAAATATATCCATTATTATCCTACCATTTTAACACCTTTTTTCTCCACTGAACGTCTGGATTCAGCCTATTAGCAACAAGTTCACGAATGGCCATGTGCAGGTTGAAACCATTTGGGAAGAAAATGAAAGTTGCCAATAAAAACCCTCTGCACCTCGTAGAAATATGGATGGGTGTCCAGTAATGCCGAATGATAACTAAGTCGACTGTCTGCAAGTTGATGCTGGTTTCTTATTTCTAGCTTTTGTTAGCTTTTTCATGCTACTGGACATACCGTTTCGTGAATGCATGCATATTACCTCTTCATTTGCGGTGGTATGTCTTTACTCAAGGTACCGTAAACGCGCGAAGATATAATTTTGACTTGTGCGATCGTACTGCTAACTTAAATCCTGTGCACTTTACAGAACGTAACTGATTTCAATTACAATCACTTTATGTAAGATACAACATATTACGTTAGGCATTTACAGCTCCAGAAAGGAACCTGATTAGATAAATAACCGCAATCAATCACATTTGAGTAATTGTGCTTCCATCTTTATTGCTGTAGTAGAAACTTAAACTGTAATAAAGCAGTGCGGCTTGTTTGAAGAATTTAGAATTTCTTTGTTTTAAACAAGTTTTTTTCCCTAGGCTGTCGTCGATGATTTGAGGTTTCCTCGCCAAGGCATCGTGTGCAACACTGAACAATCTGTCGATGTAAGAGCTGGACGTCAAGTTTTCTGACACATTACAAATAGCTTGCGCAATCTTTGGATTAAATTTGATGTGTCCTTTAAAATCAACGCCCTCCCTTGCCATCTGAGGCGTTAGCCACAGGTCTGAATCGCTAGTCACAAAGCGTGGTGTATGGACAAAGCTTTAAGGGCCACTAGCTATTGCAGTGCTCGCGAGATTGGGCTGCGTACTGTAGCCAGCGAGAAATATAGCCCACTGAATGGGATGACACTGCTTGAAGCGCGGCCACCTTCCCTCTTCTCTGTATTGATTCAACGGTAAGTTCGCGCAAAAATGATAGTGATTAAAGGAAAAGATCGCAGACCTTAATATTGTGACTAATAACGAAAGGCGCATGGCTTCCTTCAGCTCTTCAAGAAATTTGGCATTGTTTTCCAAAGCTACCTCAAGGATTTCACGCCAGCTACATTGAACCAACCCTACAACACCAACCCTAAATGTGCCAAAGAGAGCGAAGTGGCAACCAATACTCAGAACAAGTAGTGATAATTTGCATGCCTATACTTCCCCTTCCAGGAATTCTTCTAAAAGTGCCTTTTAATCACGTCTACTGCGCTGCAGTGTAGAATGTTCTCAGAAGACAAGCTTTCGTTAAGCTAAGTTTTCATTGAGTAAAGACTAATTAGATCGACGTGCACTGTTTTATATAGAAGATAGGTGAATTTAACTGCATTTAAGAGTGCTTAAATTGATTCATTGAATGACTTTACTAAATACCTTGGTGTGCTGAAAGCCCAGATCTAGTTCACTTAACAGGCTCATGAAAGCGTTCGAGATTCTCGATCTCGCTGAGGTATAACGTATGTACGGGAGCGCCATGTCTTTTTCGCTAGAATAGCCATACCTAGGATGCGAAAAGCAAATTAGCTCACTCCTCTAAATTTGTTAGAAAGACGACGTACCCTCTGTAAAACAGCTGCACATGAATGTTTAAATTTGTGCGTCCATTATCTACGTTCTCGACCTAACACAAGCGAAGGCTAATATGAAGCCTTATCTTTGTAAACTTTGGGAGTAGGTCCAGTGACCTCAAATAAAGCTAGTGACACTCTTTTCTGTAGGTAAAGTTGAGAACCTTCCTGACGAATCCAGAAAAATTTATCTTGAAAACTTAAGGACTTGCTTGTATAAAATTGCTAGAAGAATGAAAGGATGCAGGAACTGATGTTACGTTGATCCTATATTGCTGGTCCTGAAATGTAGCTGTCACAAATATTGAACAAGATTTGCCTTCCAGAAAGATGAACCAGCCTTGATCCTTGGGCTCAATGCGTGACGCAAGCACTCAAAAGGTTTATGCTCCTTGTTAAGGACACATAAGCATTGATGAAACTCCACGCATAGCATTATGTTTCTTTCTCATGAGCGAGCAGGATCAAAACAGCCCTTTCAAGGAGCTGAACCTTAGCGCAGTCTTTGATGGAGTTTCGAATCTCTATGCAACTTTTGGAGGAGAACAGGCGGTTTCCGGGTTATACGAGATTGAGTTTTGCAGTCCGTGTGAGGAGATACTGCTATAAAAACGTCAATGTTGTGTTCAGAGAGGAGCAAAATATACAAGCATTTGCTCTGTCCTACTATTTCATTTAATCGCAAGGCGCTGCTAACTGGCCAGAACCAACTGCAAGAATACTCGCACATGTCCAAAATAGTCAACACATGTACCAAAGTTGTACATAGAGGTAAGAAGTACTGGTCAGCACTCATTTACTTTAGGACCACAGCCCGGCCCTCCTAACAAACACCACAACCATCGCCTAGTTTTAAAGAATGGTCGGCACAATAACACCGCCGTCAAGGGCAGAACTAACTCACCTTTCTTGCCGAGATCTTGCTGTAATATCAAAATAATTATGTTGAGCGCTTAACCACAGCCTCTATTTTGTTTATTAAAGACATTTTCTCGTAGAAATAATATATAATGGGAACAAAATGCAATAGAATACTAAATCGCAAGCGTTTGTCAGTTGTTTATTTATTTGCATTTGACGTTACGACATGAGTCTACTTGTGCACTTTATGCACGTAATTTTGCATCGTTCAATCCCGGCCATTCAAGATCCGTACATGACCCGTTCTTACATCGGCCACAGATAGGCATGCCTTCCGGCACCTTGGCATCAAGGCCCAAGACTAACGTCAACTGCAACAAAGAATGTGGCCACGTAAGTATGAGTCAACTGATTACCAATTCTAACATAATAAATTTGATATATTAATAAAGAAGAATTATTCGCAATCACGAGATTCTCTACTGTGTGGTTTGTAGCGTTCTGAGAATAGTATGTTATTCTGAGTCGAATCGAATACAAAAGTTTTCTTTTGTTGCCTAATCACTCAAGAACGTTAAAGCCATCAAGAAATTGAAAACAAAACACTCTAAAATCCTAGAATACGCATTTCATTGATCGAACAAAAACATTGATACAAAACATCAAACACTATTAATAATGATTTCATTCATTGAGTTGAGTCTGCATCCTTCGAAAGAGGCAACAGCAGACTTCACTCTAAGACACCTTGCCCAATCGGATTATGCTAACCTGTGACATGATTTCATCCACCCCGAATTAATTTTTGCTGCCGGTGATGACATTGAAAAATAAAGCGACAGACGTTATTAGTGGTTAAGAGAGACAAGGTACTGTCATCGATATCAAAGAGGACTTAATTGGTACTGGTTGAATTCTAAAGCGTTGCCCAGAATTGTATACCATTTATTTGAACACTATGAATGCCAACAAAAAGGCAGCGGTTCGGAGACCGCATTTCCCACTGCTGCTTGGAATTACCACATTTTTGATACAGCTGGGGGCGCGGATCAAGAAATAAGCATTTTAATTCTATGGCTTTTTGATAAGAACCTGATCGATATTTATAATTCTTGTTTCTTCCTTATGAAATATTATTCTACGTGTACAATACCTTTAAAAAATTTATCAATGGAAAACCTGTTCTTTATTAGAATAAATTTTGATAATTCGGGGAATCATAGTGCATGCAAGTTCTGGATTAGTGTGACTTCTTTTTAATTCTGAATAGGAAACGTATGAAGATCCTGCCTCTACATCATTGCTTTCCCCAGTGTTCTCAAATCAAGAGTTGTTTTCGGTGAGAACTTTGAGATATTGTCTTCGCTAGGGCATCGCTATAGCGGCCACTGTGGAGCGTAACACTTGTTTGAAAACTACTGGGCTTGCGTGTTATTTCCATTTGACTAGTAGGAAATTTTGCGTAATGAGAAAAAAAGGTAAATTGGGATGGAAAGAAAAAAAGAATATATTCCGGAGCGTCTACAAAGCAAGCGACTGGAAGCTTAGGCAAAATTGACGAAATCAAACGACGCCGCTGTTGCGAGCACTGTGGCATTGAAGCCGCATAAGGTGAGAGACCTGCCCTCAGCTTTTCCAATTGTTGAGGATATCGGGCTTTTCTTAGTCAATTTTTATCGCCTTTGTAAAAAAAACGAGGTTGCTCGTTGCGTCTTGCCCAGCACCTCTGGTTTGTTTCACTTTGGTCGACGTGCTTGCTTTGTTTTCTTACAGAAAGAGGACGATTATGAGAAAGTAAAAGAAACTTTTCTTAAGAAGTACCACCTCGCGGCGGACGCCTTCCGATGACGGTTCAGAAAAGCAAGAATACGCCTTCTGAGTCATTTCCGAAGATTATTTACACGGAAATCAAATCTGCTCGAGTGGCTCAAAGCCGCCGAGATCTGTGAGGACCGAGACAAAGTAGTAGAAGAAGTCTGCCTAGAGCAGTTTACCACCCTGAAGGGACGCAGGCAGACGCGGCTAAGACATGCCCGAAAATAAAAGCTTAGAACGCGCGGCAGGCACGCAGAAGTTTGAGGTGGGGCGCAACACATGTAAAGAAAGTTGGCGGGCAGTCGCAGAGCCCCACAGCCCTTTCGTGAATGCCCATGGCGGAATGAAAATCGTGTACATGCCCCATTTGCAGAGATAGAAAGAAGTGAGGAGGATCGCGAAAATAGGGCAACGTGAGAAACAACTTTGAATGACAAAAGAGGAAGAGGGAATGTTCGAAAGCATTTGAATAGAGGAAACTGGCAGTCTGTTTCCACTTAATGAACCCGGGCACATTGCGAGGGGCCGTCTAAGGGAAAGGGGTTTTTTTTTCCTCGTCACATCCGACGCAGAGAACATGAGCCTGCCGGAGCCGTAGAAACGTGAACTGGGAGTGACGGGAAAACGGTGTCGCGGTCTGAACAATTCCGCCGCACCCTTCATTTGTTTTATTTCAGGATTTCGTCGGCGAGTGCGTGCGGATCAGACAGGTGGCGCGGATGGACAGCATTTGTCTGCCGATCACGCGCATCAGAATTGAGGCTGCGTTTTGCGTACTGCATACAGAGGCTGCTGTGTCGGTCACCTCGTCAGTGCAGTTGCCTAACCACTTTTCTAACCGTTCAGGGGCTCAGCTTCAGAAAAGGGGACTGAGCTACGGGGACCGCTGTACAAGCACTCAGGCGTTCGGAATCGCGCGCAATCCCGAACCAGTAGAAATATTCACTTGAAGCTGAAGAGCCTGCTCCCTGCTAAACCAAATGCTCACGTAGACAATGCGACAGCTACTTTCGAGAATCATATGCCTTCTGCCCCGCCAAGTGAGGGATTTGATACTTTCTCATTCCCGATGGGACGGATCACCCGAGCTGACGAAGGTATGCGGGGATGTGATAGTGGCTGAACAGGCAAGCGAAGGCACTCTTTGAGTCCTGAGGCATCCTGCTAGTGAAAGATGGGAGGAAACAAGGTTGCAGTAAACGTGCGAGCGGGACCAACCCACCAGCTAGCGACTACACCACACCGCGTTGCAGAGAAAAGGAAGCATTAAGGGGATTGGCTTCGTCCTACACCTAAGGCCGCGCTTAAACGTAAGCGCTTTAACATAGTAGAGAGGACGCACGTCGCCTGCCCTTCACCACTCAGGGTATGAAAGATTACTGAACAAGGGCAGAGGGGGAAAGCCTTAATTCGCAGGTCAAAAAACGTTTCGACAAGTGCACTTGTATTCGTCTGGGCCAGAAGAAGACAAGTCCTCTTGTCGACATGTGTCTTGACCTGCGAACTGAGACTTCACCTCTGTGCCCTTGCTCAGTGCTGTTTCTTACCGTGTAGCCATCTCCCTCTCGTTCCACCATTTAGGGTAGGTACTTTGTTGTGTGGTGGAATAGTGCAGGGGAAAGTTTCTTTGCCATTCTTGTAGCATATTTTAAACCTAGTTACGCTTGCCAAAAATATCTTGCGCGATTCTGAACAACCTGGAAGTAGTTGCACATAGCTGAAATTATTTGAATAAAATCATTGCACACTTTGCACTGAATATTTTTTAATATTAATTAAAATGATGCACAAAACGAACATTGAATTATTGACATCCCCCGACAACGGGGTACAGGAATTTTTTCTGGTACATTGAACATTAGATTTTGTCCAGTATACTACTTTGTGAAGAATTAATCTTCAAGCTCCAGCCGCACATTTTTTCTGCATGCACTGGATCTATCTGTCATCGGCCGGTGAATGTGATTTGTTCACTTTCTTGTCACAATCATCAGACCATAAAGTTCCGCTATGGCGCCATTGGACATGGAGGCAATCATGCACTTGCAAGAAAAGGCCTTGCTCTTTCTAATATATCCGCATAACTTGGACAGGTAACTTTGACTGTATATAAATATTAAGAATAAACAATCGCTAGAAAGGTCCAATTTGAAGCAAAAAGACGGTACTTAATTTTCACGCATTTTTACACGAATTCGTTGTCTTACTGCGTAGAAATAATCAAGGTTGTCGAGAAAGTATTAATACATTTTGGCGACACTATCCAGCTATCTTATTAAGAAGCAATCACTTTTTGGCCCAAATATTTTCTGAGCTTCAGGAAGATATATGAGGACATAACTGGCTCCTAATAAGAGTGCTGGGAACGTTTGTAAAATAGCTTCTGAAAGTATCAAGTAATAATTGACCAGGGCCTTGAAACACCGATATAAATTGTGCAGTCAAAAAGTGCAATCAAAGCCAACGTGCTTTGCATACCTTGCACGTCTCACCATTATTTGTGTATGTACCGTTGGCTGCACGACAGTCATGAGAAGGACAGTACTGTGAAATGTAAAAAACAGCATTAGTAAAAGGAACTTCTTAAAATATTCTTGAGCACAATAATTCCAAGAAACTATTGGCACTGCAAATAAAATATTGTGTGAGAATATACAAATTTTTATCACCGAACTACGACTGAGAAAAAACCGAATTCTTAATATACCACAACATACTAGGTTTTACATTTTTTCCATACATGGCTTTTTTGATACCTAACACGATAGCGCGGAATAAAAAGCAGCATTTGGAGTCTCCTCACAAGAAATCTAGATTTGAAAAATATAATTTTCAGTACACTCTCGCTTTAACATTTTAGATATTTCAGCCAAAACAATTTATGGGCATACAGCGTTCACAACAGGCACATAAAAACAGCGATGCGAACTACACACAGCACACGGTTGAAGGTGCAAAGTGGACCTTGAGGCATAGGCAGCCGCCATTGACTCGGCCAGCGAGAGCATGCCAGTGACACAAAAACACACACAGTTTGTCGTCTACATCAGCAATCACTCCGTTCTTAGCACAGGCCCCGGGCACACAAGCACCGACGCCGTGCGGATTACAACCTCTCAAATAATAGTAGCTAGTGGGGCTTTAGTCGAGAAGCGTAGATGATTTTGAGCTGTACGAGATGAAAGAGGACCGCAAGAGGGCAGAGACGATCACGAAGGTAGCAGATCTGACTTGGCGCAGCATACAATACGGTCGAAATAGCGTTATCTAAGTTTTTATGAAAGGCGAACACGGAGAGACGGCACTCGGAGCCTCACGAGAGACCCAAGTAAGAAGAAGACGATGAGCTGTGACTTGTAGTTCTCCTACTGCAATGATACAGGGGCTTGCAGGAGGGAGCGAGTGACAAGGTCAACCTGGTCGGCACGAAAAATAATTTCATGGGCGTATAGAAAAGGCGGAGGGCCAGGTGTGTGACATACTGGGCCCAGCAGCAATTGCGTTTTCTTAGCAAATCTAGAGCGACGAGTAGCCAGCTCTGTTGTGGCGGAGCAGTTCTATGCAAAACAAGGTTTGAGAGGGTTGCACACAAGTCACTCTGGTTACATTACTTGTCCTCTGCCGCCTAATATAACGAGCAACCCCAACCATCTTGGCCAGAGCGCTTCCCGTAAGCATAGTGCTGCCAACAAACTACGCGCCGCAGCGTCGCTCAGCTACTGCTCAACAGTAGTTGCAATATCATGTAGTTCGTAGGGAAAGACAGTGGGTAAGCGCTAGGGAGCGGTGTGAAAGAGGCCAGGGCAACCAGGGGAAGATTCAAATGATATAAAGTGTCTTTAACTTGCACAAACCGCCTCACGGGAAATGTAGGCCGTCGCGGTAGATAGGCGATGAGCAATATAGTGGAGGTAATCATCCCCGCGCTGTTCTTCGCCATTGGTAAAAAAAAAAAGACTCAAGATAACAAGGAAATGGCGAATTTCCTATCAGAATTATCTTCTTGCGCGGCCGGCTAAGTAATGAGGCAGTGAGCATGCTGTGAAGAACGGAGGAAGCCTTAAAGCGGTAAAGAAAAAATTGGGCAAGGCAAAAACCAGATGTATGAGCTAAGGGATAAGGCGGGCAACGTCATCACGAGTATGACAAGATAGTAAAAGTAGCTGAGGAGTTCTATACAGATCTCTACAGTAGCCAAAGTAGTCAGGACCCTAATGAGATTGGCGGTAGGGGAAAACAGCTACACGTTCCACCAGTGAAGAAGGACGAGGGTAAGAAAGCATTAGAAACTATGAAAAGGGGGAAATCAGCTGGAGAAGATCAGATAACTACAGATTTGTTAAAGGACGGGGGCATATCGTGCTAGAAAAACTGGCCACCCTATATACGCAGTGCCTGGTGTCATCGATGGTACCGGAACCATGGAAGAATGCAAACATTATCCTCATTCATAAGAAAGGAAACTCTAAGGACCTTAATAATTACAGACCAATCAGCTTACTGTCTGTTACGTATAAGGTATTTACTAAGGTAATCGCTAATAGAATCAGGACAACCTTAGACTGCAATCAAGCAAAGGATCAAGCAGGGTTTCGGAAACGGTACTTTACTGTCGATCATATTCATACCATCAACCAGATGATAGAAAAATGCCCGGAATATAACCAGCCCTTATACATAGCATTCATCGATTACGAAAAAGCGTTTGACTCAGTTGAAATTTCGGCGGTGATGCAGGCATTAAGAAATCAGGGGGTAGACGAGCCGTACGTGAAATTGCTGGAAAATATATATAGCGGCTGCACAGCAACTATAGTTCTGCATAAAGAAATTAACAAAATTCCCATAAAGAAAGGTGTTAGGCAAGGAGACACGATCTCCCGAGTACTATTCACAGCTTGTTTAGAGGAAGTATTCAGAGACTTGGAATGGAAGCAGTTAGGAATAATGGCAAATGGAGAATACCTCAGTAATCTGTGATTTCCTGATAACATTGCCTTGCCAAGCAACTCGGGGTATGTACTGCAAATAATGATTGATGACCTAGACAGGAAAGGTAGAAAGGTAGGCTTGAAAATCAATATGCAGAAGACTAAGGTAATGTTCTACAGCCTCGGGAAGGAACAGCAGTTTACGTTGGGTAGGGAAGCACTGGAAGTAGTAGGCGAATATGTCTACTTAGGACAGGTAGTAACCGCAGATCCGGACCATGAAAAGGAAATAACAAGAAGAATAAGATTGGGATGGAGCGCATTTGGCAAACACTCGCAGATTATGACTAGCAGCTTAGCGGTATCGCTCAAGGAGAAAGTATACAACAGTTGCATCTTACCTGTACTCAGCTATGGGCTGAAGCGTGGAGGCTAACCAAGAGGGTTCTACTTAAGTTTCGGACAACTCAGAGGGCTATGGAACGAAAAATGGTCGGGGTAACATTAAGAGATAGGAAGCGTGCAGAGTGGGTCAGAGAAATCACGTTACTGACATTCTAGTGGAAGTTAAGAAGACGAAATGGGCATGGGCAGGATATGTATTGTGAAGAGAGGATAACCGATGTTCGCTTAGGCTAACAAACTGGGTTACAAGGGAAGGAAAGCGTAGCAGGAGGCTGCAGAAAGTTAGGTGGGCGGATTAGGTAAAGAAGTTTGCAGGGGTCAAGTGAATGCAGCTAGCACAGAGCCGGGTTAATTGGAGAAAAATGGGAGAGGCCTTCGCCCTGCCGTGGATATAGCCAGGCTGATGATAGTGATGATGAAGATAATGAACCTGAGTTATTTCTCTGACCCATTCTGCACTCTTCCTATCTCTTAACGCTGAACACACCATTTTCCTTTTTATGACCCTCTGCGTTGTCCTCAACTTAAATAGAACCCCTTTCGTTACCCTCTGTGTTTCAGCCCCTAGGTCAGTACTGGTAGGATGCAACTGTTATACACCTTCTTTTTGAGTGATACCGGTACACTACTAGTCTAAATGACTGCGCGCCTTCCAAATGCACTCCATCCCAATCCTATTGTCCTAGTTATTTCCCTTTCGTGGTCCGAATCTGCAGTTACTACCTGTCGTAAGTAGACTTATTCGCCTGCCACTTCCAACATTTCGCCACCTAATTTAAACTACAGTTTCTTTCCCAGGCTGTTCAGCATTACCTTAATCTTCTGCATATTAATCTTTAGGCCTAAAGTTTTGCTTCTCCTGTCTGAAGCATTTATCATTAGTTGGAGTTGGTCCCCTGATGTGTTTAACAGACAACGTCATCAGGGAATTGTAGATTTCTGAGACATTTTTCATTGACCCTGATATCTAACTGCTCCAATTACATGCGTTTGAATACTCTCTAGGCAAGCTGTAAATAGCACAGGAGAGATCATGAATCTTTGCCTAACACCTTTGAAATTTCATCAATTTCTATATGCACAACTATGGTTGTTGTGCAGCCCCTACATTTTCCAGTACTTTCACATATGGCTCACCTACACCTTGATCTCGCAATGCCTGTATGACGACTGAGGTCTAGACCGAGTCATATGCTTTCTCATTGGCAACGAATGCTATGTATAGGGGTTGGTTATATTACGAGCACTTTTCTATTTCTAGTTTATAGCGTGGATGTGATCGATGGTAGAATACCCTTTCTAAAATCCGCTTGTTCCTTTGGGTGAAAAACGTCTAAGCTTGCCCTGATCCTATTAGTGAATACCTTGATAGATATCTTCACCTAAAGTGACGATAAGCTCATTTGTCTGTAATTTAACAAGTCCTTAGCGTCCCCTTTCTGATAAATTAAGATAATGTTAGCATTATTCCTTAGCGCCCCCTTTCTGATGAATTAAGATAATGTTAGTGTTATTCCATGTTCTGGTACATTCGATATGATCAGACATTGAGCAAATTGGGTGGCCAGTTTTTCTAGTACAATATCGCCTCCATTCTTCAACAAATCTGTATTTGCCTGATGCTCCCCAGCTGCTTTTTCCCTATTCACAGTTTCTAAGGCTATCTTAACTTCGTCCTTCGCTACTGCCGGAACGTCTGATTGCTCTCTATTAGAGCTACTTTCTTCTTGTCCTGACTACTATGCCTTCTGTAGAGGTCATTATAGAACTATCCGTCTACCTTGATTATGATGTACCGTCTGTTGCAGAAGTTTGCAGCCCAACTCGCCGGGTGGAGGAGCAGTATCGCTCCCGAGAGGCGGCGCTGCTATAAAGAGTGAGGAGGCTTGTTCTCTTCCCCTCATCACGCGGTTGATATCGCACATCTTTGCTCTCAGCCGCGCGATGAGGGGAAGAGAACAAGCCTCCTCAGTCATTATAGCTGCGTCACCAGGCAGCGCCGCCTCTCGAGAGCGATACTGCTCCTCCGCCCGGCGCGTTGGGCTGCAAACTTCTGCAACAGACGGTACATGTTAGTAATAACATTGCCCCCCTTGTCCCTCAGTGCATACATCTGATTTTATGGCTATTCTTAATTTCCTCTTTACCGCTTTCAGGCTAAGACTGTTCTTTAGAGCCTGCTCAATTTTCCCAAAGTTATACTTCCCTATGTCGGCCACTTTGCGCCTGTCTATTTGCTTTGATATCTCGCCAGTTCTATCCGATCTGTGATGTTGGAAGTTATCATACTTCGGCGTTTCTTAATCGAATCTTTCGTCTCCTTAAGGGTCAGCAGCCTGAAGCCAAATCGACCAAACATCAAGACGTGGTTGCCGCATGCGGAAGCTGAAGGAAGTGCTGAATATGCGTTTGCTGTTGAGTTCCTGAATGCCGCGGCACTCCTTATTGGCGGAATAGACAATATCAGAGCTCTTGTGTCATCTGCACTCCTTTCAAAATGTCGCCCACCTTTTTAGATTCCAACAATGTGGCACGGATTTGGTGGCAAAGGCAACGCTCCTAGGATGTACAGCCTTGTCAAAAGAGAAGTATAATATACTGCCTAAAGGCAAACCCACAGGGCTTGCTTTTAAGCCGTATAATATAACTTCTTAAACAATCGTGGAAGTCCTAGCCATTGGCGAGGATAGGACAAAAAATCATCTTGCCTTGAGTAAGTTTGGAAACCAAGGAATGTATTACGAGCCACATTTAATGGCTGCGAAGTAGGCCCCCTAGGCTCTAATTTTTACCGAAGGCTGTACGTGTCATAGCTTTTGAGTAGAGGACTGAGCATGGAAGCAGAGGACGGGCCGTCGGCCTTTCGAGAATGCGGAATATTGGGATCAGGTTCCAATGTTTTGCGACCAAAGTCATTACCTGTAAGGTTTAAAGATAGCGTACATAGAGCCACTGGATGGATGCCTCGAAAATAAGTACCATGTTACAGCATCATGTCTCAGCTGAGCCATCACTGTCGGCGTAAAAGGCAGACGAAGCTTTTGATATCGGTCTCAATGTCGGCAGAAAGGAGCACAATGATTCACTGCTTGCAATATGCCTTTCCTGTAACCAGACCATCTAAACTTGCTTGTAGAGTATCAATTCATTGCTCATCATAATTATCATTAACCAGCCTATACCCATCGCAGGGTGGAAGCCTCTTCCTTATTACTCCAAATAACCCGCTCTTGTGTGAGCTGCATCTAATTGACCACTGTGAACTCTTAACCACATCCACCCACCTACGTTTCTGCCGCGCTCTGGCACGCTCAGCTATTACGCCCCTATGATGAGCGGAAAAATGTCCAATACATTTCTTATGCGATAGCGTTACAGGTTCGGTTCTGGACACTATTCGGCATTTTGCTCTTGTGGCGGAGAATCCTAGGCTTGGCTCTGGCATCAAGTAATCCGAAGGTCACTTAACCATGCACTTTGCTTGCGGCTATCATGACGTCAAAATACCATATGGAACTGGAAGAGCCGCCTCGTAGAGTTTTATTTTCAGGGGGGTGGTTGAGATATAAACAAATTTTTCCAGGCCACTTGGAGGATTACAATGACACTCCCGACAAATGGCATAATGGAACTTCTATATGGCTGCCAAAAGCATAGCGTACGTATTTCGAGCGGTGTGTCACGTAACTGGGTCGATTAAGGCTGTATTCTAATTATTATGTGTGCGACAACTTGAGCTTAAATTGACGGATTAGAGGCTAAACTATCTTAGAAGCGAATACATGTCATACTTGTAGCAAGTGGGCACGACAACGGGAGGCATCATGCAATTTGCGTTGAAGCTTCTATTGACTCCCCCTCCCCCCCACCGCCATCTTGTTTTCGCTTCAGCTCGAACGAAAAGTCAGCTCCCTCTAATAAGGCTTCTTGCATTGAAGTCGCAGTTTTATGTTTTGGGAAGGTAAACTTTTAATTCCCGTTCTTGAAGCGCCTCCAAGGGTCATGCTCATCTACTTGGGTGGCTAGTGGCAGCCTACTATAGGCTTGTCAGCATTCACGAAATAACTGTAGCGCATTCAGCTATTCTGTAGTAGAGGTGAGTCATCTTTAATAATACGGCTTTAAATAAATTGTTTTTATCCAATAGCAAACAGAACCGGTGGCGATCCGTTACTGCTGTCACTGGCCGTGTAATCCACTGTAATGTCTAGGAATATGGGCAGTGTTTCTCTGCTCCATACTGCGTAAAGCGCATAGCGTAAATTACACTGTGTATTTTCGTTACCCATTTACTCATCGCCCACAGTCTTCCTTACCAGGTATTGGGCATGCCTTCATTAGTTGTTTTCAGGACTATGTGTGAGTTATCAATGTTACCTTCCTGATAGTAATTACGTCAGTGCGGCACCCCGAACTTTCAGGATCAGTCTGTGTGCAAAGTTATACCAATCAATTTGCTACCATGTAATTTTAGCATTTCGTTTTTGGTTTGAGACGATTTCTCAATCTAGCACTCTTGAGTCATCGCGTCTACCACAACGGACCATGTAGGAGGTAGCGCTGAATAAATGTAAGCCAATTCTTGCTCTTTAATGTTTGAAATTCTAGATATGGCGACTGGGAGTGCTGCAAATGTTCTCGTAGAGACCTCGAATTGCGCACATCCTGAATTATATTTCTGGGTGTTAGTATTATTTTCTGCGTGTAACTCTGCGACAAAAGAAACTTCTCATAATAGCTGCTGAGGTTCAGAGTGCCATTTATTTCAGTAGGGGAGAGGATGAGACAAGAGTATAAAAGAAGCGCTTCTGGAGTCGCGCTTACGCTGCATATCTAATGAATGTATCTTAGACGACAGCCCCCTAGGGCTCGCATGTTTTTAGCTAGGCCGTCAGTCGGGGAGGAATATCGTTCTGTATCGTTATGGTAGCAGCCGGCTTGTATGTTGAAAGATGCAGAGCAGTTGGAGTCGTGCGTCGTTAACACGGCCTGGATTCGTTGAGTAGTATACAAAATGAAATATATAAAGCGTTAGAAAGCCTGAGATGCCGAGCCGCAGCTGTCTGCATTGAGTTATTAGCTGAACATTTTCACGCGCTTCTGCTGTTATTAACAGAGGCCTCGCCCTTTTTACAACTTTACAACATGTGGTACGAGGAGCTCTTCCATGTAGAAAAGTGTGAATATTTCATTTCGTTAAAGCTTCAACAAAAATTATGAAAGGAATAATTGTACACTCACCTCTGCACTAAGCTGCGATTTTACTTCTGTCGGTGGGGCTATGGAAGGTAAAAGTAAATGTACAATGGTTCGCAAATAAGCACCTCAAAATGAGTTCATATTCTATTCCTTCGGGTACGATATGTTTTACTTCCAATTAGCTTTTGCAGGATTTCGAGAAAATGGATCTTGAAATACATTTTCAGCAAGAAACTGCAAAATAATCGATTATTTATATACGAATTCATCGACACAAAGTAACAAGACGTTGGATGAGTTTCTATAGAATAGCTGTTGAATTTTGTCTAAGAAATAAAGTTGAAAACAAATTTTTTGCAGCAGGCTTACCTTTTTCCCTTTCCTGCGCATCTTCGGCCACTGCTTCAAACCAAGACATTGTATCATATAAAGAGAGCAAAGGAAATGATAGCTGCTTATATGTCTGAAACATTAACACCATATCGTTGCATGCTATGCAAGCAATTTGACAATATCCGGAGAAAGGTTGAAAACATACGGCTTTTATTAAATAATCTCGAAGTAAACTTGCAATAACATTTCATTTTTCATAAAATTACCGAACAGCGGGTCAACATAATTGTACTTCTGTATTTGCGGTTTAATACGTGTTATACCTAGATTAACTAACTGAAGTATGCATGAATACTTTTCAATATTTTGCATCATTCATATAAATAAAGCAAACGAAAAAGATTGTTGCCAAAGAAATATGAAGTGAGGGATGCTCTTATATGTAGATATGTGTCACTACAAAATCACCGTCTGTTTTCTGCGCCGCAATACAAGTGTTGCTTTGTTGCATTTGGCTTCTACGGGTCCTCACGATAAGTTCTGACTGGCGATGCAGAGAGGAGGAAAGAGGTGGCTAGGTTTGGTCTGTAGCATCTAGCGTGGGCAGACAGAAGGCAGTTAAAAATATAGACGACCAAGAAAATAATTGATACTTGATTTCTAGGGCGTACAACTCGCTTTTAGGAGTAGAACGAAATCGCATTATTGGATCTTACTCGTGCCATGCATTCAATAAGTACATCTGTATTCTGCTTGAGCCAAAGAGCCTTCGTGAACAATAGGTGAACAGCACGCCTTCCGATTCGAAGACTCTTGGATCGATTCTAACTACCAAGCAAATTGACCAAACTATGTCCTTACCTATATAGCTCTTATTTATTTACATTGTCCTACATTTCTACAAAGTATACATGATATAAATTTTATTTCAAACAAATTCTTACGCAACGAGCTCCTTGTGCACACATCCAAATTACGTCTAATGAATACATTCAGGCAATGGGCGTAAAATATAATTATTCTGAATTGCATTTCAAGCGTGATGACAGAAACGGGTTTTGTCTGCTGAAGCAAGACTGTTCTGCAATAGCTTTCAATTTTATTTAAGAGCCTTTTAGTTTATAAACTCGCTATATACTGTTGATAGGTGCATGCTTTTGGAAGATGCTATATAACTCAAAGAGTATCCATAACAATATGCATGCAGCTGCTATTTACGCATCACTTTCACTACATACCACACAATAGGCCCATTTACAGTTTCTGTTCATCATAATATCACGCCGTGTGCCGCAACAGTTGCTCACAAGGGTGACGGGCTGTTCTTTTCCGTGAATTTCATTGATCCGAAAGAGGCTTGTCGACGTTCACTGCTCACTAGTAACACGATGCCTGATGTATAACCATCTCCGGGGACCTCAGTTTCGCCTCTGCTTAGCGCTTTTCGAGAAGGACTCATACAACTACAAAATGAAGCAGCATGCGACTTGTCTCCAACTGTCTCTTTTCGACCAAAACGTCCTGCCTTGTCGACCGCAATAGCCACATAACATCTGCAAGCCGAACGTGTGAATTACCCTCAAGATCTGTGAACGCATAATGCACACTGTAATAAAATTCTGTCCGCCGTTTCTTGTATTTTCCTGAGACCGTACAACATGGAGTTCATATCCGGATTCTAGAGGATAAGCTGCCCATTGTGCTAATACAACGCTGTGATGAAAGAATGATTCAGGCCATCATCAAACTGGTTGATGGCTGCCAGGTGATTTATACATTCAAATCAGGCCAATTAACTAGGTTCGAAGCTAACTGAGATAGTTGTAAGATGGTGGCATGCAGTTTAATGGCGGCTACTGTTGAGTAGCTGTTACAAACAATGGCAAAACTGTCGCGGCTGGAGCATTTCTAATGGTAAGTTGCGGCGTGTGCCTACGAGTTCAGGCAGAGACGCTTTTTTTTATACTTTATAAAAGCTCGGCTTAAAGCATGTCTTGTGTGTTACCAGCGATATAATATAGGGGTGCGGGAAAAATCTATCCTGGGACTTCACACAAGTCTAATGTGTTCTGTGTTAAAGCCGGTTATTATTAGTGACAGGGGAAGAGAAACATTGTTCCTTTAATATTTTTGGGTCGCCTGACAGTGCTCTATGTCTTCTGTGTTCTCAGTCTTCTGTGTTTTTGTCGTAAAGCCATCTAGGCCCGCGTACGTTAAGCGCTTAAAGTTAATTTCGTGCGTCGAGAAGCAAACGCGTCTCGTTTGTTCCCGATTAGCTGAAAACACGTTGCAATATTGCTTTCGTACAAGAAGACAAACTCAACATAGAAAAAAAAACTGATTCCAGAGCAGTAGCCCTCTCTGGCGTATTCTGGATGGCCTGTGCTTCGTACAGAAAACGTCAAATGATGATCGAGCATGTTCTCACTGCTCCCTTTAATAATCCGGTGTTTTTTTCCTAAATGATGGAACAGAGTGCTGCGAGCAAAGCAGCGTGTTGCGGTCACAGACGGTGGTAAAACCGTGGCGTCGAACCACTTGTTCAGCTTTTCCTGTCAGGAAATCAGTGAACAAAAATAGAATGAAAATGTTCAGTTCGCTTGGTGTCATTTCTGTCAGGCACGTATTTGTTCACGCCCCTTGTAGTCCATAGTTCACACATAGCTCTCGTTGTCGAAGGTAAAACCTGTCCTGAAATTTACAAATGTAAGTGCAATTCGGTGCGTTTCCTCACACGTGTGTGACACGATATGCCAGGTAATTTGTAGCTCTTGCTATTTTTGCGCTGCGTATAAGCATGAAGCTTTATTCACAATGCATGGGCCCGCGAGCTGTTTTTTGTTACGGACAGCTTACTTTGAAATTGCTTTGAGCATGCAACTGCAAAGCAAAAGGACACACGAAAATGAGCTTTCAAACCGAAACTTTAGAGCGTCTGCTCGCGAACATGGTTAAAAATTGTCCTACATCCCTTTTTTCCCAATTTTTAAAATACATTGCAAGAATTCATCATCATCAGCCTGACTATACCCACTGCAGGGCGAAGGCCTCTCCCATATTTGTCCAATTAACCCGGTTCTGTGCTAGCTGCATCCACTTGACCCCTGGGAACTTCTTAACCTCATCCGCACACCTAACTTTCTGCCACCCCGTGCTACGTTTCCTTCCCTTGGAATCCAGTTTGTTACCCTAAGCGACCATCGGTTATCCTCTCTTCGCACTACATGTCCTGCCCATGTCCATTTGTTCTACTTAATTTCCGCTATAATGTCGGTAACTTGAGTTATAAGAAGAATTGCGAGAATTTTGTAAGAATTGGGAGTATGTAAATCTTTTTGCAAAGTAATTCTAGCAGCTGTAGGTTGTAAAACGCAAGTTGAAACATTGCTCATTTTTTACTTAGCGAGTAAAAATTGGGAAAGCCATGATAGTGATTTTCATGATGCCGATCAGGGTGGTGGCACACTTGTGCGAACAGCTATTTGGTCCCAGCTTTTCCCCCCTCCCTCTCATCTTTCGCCATAATGGGAGTCACCAAGCCTCATGATTTCCACGCATTCAGAAAGTTTACATTCTTTTGATTTCTTTTGATATTATAGAAAACAAAGAAATATTTTTTCATCTATACTTCAGCTCTGCGTCAACTAAGGTGAAAAGAGGTCTGCTGATTTTAAATCCAGTAATGACAACTAATATTGTCTATCCTAGAGGTTAATAGCGTGCAATTATGTAAGCATGGAGCTGAAAACATTCCAAAAATCTGATGGTTGCAGAAATAAGTGAAAGTACCGAAAGCGAGGAGTATGCCTTGCACACAGTAGAAACGACTTAGTTCTGAGTTCGCATACACCCATTAAAAACAATCATAACAAAAGGCAGATCGGGTAGGACCATATAGCGTGCATTACTGCTGATCGATGTCTTAATGGCGCTTGCTTCAGAAGTGGTGTAGGCTTTGCGGAGGACGTCGACAAAAGGGCGCCAAGAATGGTTTTCGCAGCTGTGTATGGCGTTCTGACTTTTTCTTCTAAATATTGAATTTTTCGTTTAGATGTGCACATATGTTACGTAATGTCGTTGGTAGTTTTCAAATACGTAGCGCAGGGCGACGAATTCTTTCTTCTTTACGCTGTAAAGCTGGTGGTAACCGGCATGAAGGGGAGGAGTTGAATCCTCTGGCGCGTAGCGCGTTGACTTATGAAAAGTGTTTTCCGTGAGAGGTGTTCCTACAAAGTATTCTGATGAAGTCACGAGTTGTTGAGAATACTGAAAATGAATCTAGTTGCATCTCCGCTGAACCCTCCGTTATAAAGCGAACTGGTGCCGCCTTAACTCCACATGGTTACGCGCCTGTAGTATAGCTACATTTACAGTTAGACACCTAGTAAAACATTATTTTTGGTAAATAATTTAGCATGGTTCAGGCTACATTACAAGCACTCTAGTTATGATGCACGATGCAACGTTTTAATGTTACTATATGCATAATTCTGGAGAATAGGCTTGCTCTGTTGTTATAGCACGTAGATAAACTGAATACCCTTCTCAACGAAATATTTATTTGGTCGCTGTAATGGCCAGACGCAAGCGCTATTAAGGCTGATGTTGCAGAAAGAGTGTCCAAAATAAAATGCTGAAGAAGCAGACCGAGTAGATTGAATTTGAATAGAATGCCGAACACCAAAATATAGTTTTGGATTGGTTGTCCCGCAAATATTCCGAGAAAACACTTCCCCTGCATTGCCCAAAACTCCATGCAGAGTTGAATATTTCATACTTACTTCCACAAAATAACGAGTATTAGAGGTTGCCTCTTTGATTTATATATACAATTATAAATTTAGAAAAAGTGCCCAACATTGTCAAAAACTTGTAATATGACAGAAGGCGAATGTGCATTTTCAGAATATACCTCTCTCGTAGTAAACCCTAAGCAAAAATAATAAATGATGGTTAACCATAATTTCTGGCTGATTGAATTAGTTAACTGAATGCGGCAAGATTTTTTAAGATGTGAATTATAGATGTTAGGCTGCACCGGCATTGAATTCGAAGCGACTTTAAGAAGCCGTTCTCAATGCCGAAATCATGATTTTTAATAAATAGGCACTATAATTTAAGGCACTTTTTCATCATCCAAAGGTTTAACTTAAGCCTAAAGATGAACGTCACCACAGCAAAAACGAAGCGTGAAATCAGGTTGGAAAAGCAACCCTTTTCATACTTTTAGTGCAGTTAGTGCTAGGTGAAGTTACTGGTTGCTCAACGGCGGTCAAGGGCGAAAACACTCATTTATTTTAACCATTAAAAAGAAAACGGCTGCACAAAAAAGAGAACAAAAATGGTTGCGGTCAGATGGAGAGAAAATCATATAGGAGCCGTAAAAAAATAAACCAATTAAAATACGCCAGTTGTTTGTCAAGGAGTCCTAGGTGCCGGAATCAGGACTGAAAACGCTAATATCCCTAGAGGACAAGACTGAAAAATCAATGAAGATGTTCTTTAGTATTGAATTACGGAAAACAGATGAGATCCCGGGGTAAAACCATAAAGTAGCCACGTCATCTGTTCACGCTTTCACCTAGGATATTTAAGAACCTCGATTTCGCACGTGTAAAGCAAACTTTTATGATCAGCTTGGAGAAAATATTACCGTGCAGTGTCGGTAAAAAAAAGTTTTTAATGCGCATGTATCAATACGAACATTTATTTATTTATTCAAAGTACCTTACAGGACACAGAAGGGAACTGAGTTAGAGGGGACAATAACGAAGTAAATAAAATGGGAACAATTCTTTAAATACAACGAGCTGTACAAGATAAAGAGTAAAAACATTACTACTCCAATGGCAAAACAAAATTTTAGGCAATGTTTTTTTTTATGTTTTCTTTATGCGCTAAGGGCTAATTAACAAGACGATGCTTTAAAATTTAAATGAGTCAGAGCATGATCGTTCTAGAAACATTATCAATACGCATTGTGTTAGATTCATAACTCAACGCACGTGTAATCGATATTTTTCAGTGCAGTAGCTTACCGACAAAGGTGAAAGATGAGATGCTGCTAACGGTCCTTTTCCCTACACTTTGAAGAATGTAAACTATTGGTTCCGGCAGCAATGTATAGTATTAAAACCAAGAGATCTAATCATTCTGTCGCTGCAGCCTGTCTTGAACCAAGTAGCGATAGATCAGAACGAGTCAGCGAACCTGGTTGCCCAAGGAGAGTGTCCCCTTCGCGTTTTTGGTAGTTTCAGCCTTAGTGGAGAGAAATTTATCAGGGAAATAAAATTATATGTTGAGAAAAGAAGCAACACTCACGCATGGCGACCGTGTAGACAAACCACGTACAAAGTAAAATGGCTCCACACTGCAGGAGTTTCATAGTGCTCATCTGTTTTTGAAGCGCTTGAATGTTGAGGATTGCAGGCCCTATTGAAAAATTATGTCAGTTTCGCTGGCAGCACAAAAAAGTAATATAATCTTGCAAAAGTCATCACTCATTTTTATATGCCTATTTATTTACATATTTATTTATTTATGCCGCTGGGCTCTTTGTTCAGGACCTTAGCAGGGTGTGTGCATATACAGAAATTAACAAAACAAAAAGCCGAACAATATCGATAAAGATTCAAGAATGACCTAATGACTTCTGCGGGATCGTGTCATTAATGATGTTATTCGGGTCAATTATGGTTCGTGGAACAGAGGTATTCTTAAAGTAATTAACTCTTAAGCTTAGAGACGTTAGTCTGTTTTCATGCCATTGTCTTTTTTTGCAACTTGTCAAGAAACTGAAATTACGTGATGTGTCAATATTGTATATGGCCTGTCATTAACCGAAATAAGAACAATAACCTTAAATATGCGATGCCTTTCACTTATTGGCGGGAACACGCATTGTTGAATCAATTGACTAATTAGAACACAGCCATATTTCTTTTTAGATAACTTGCTGCTTTACGTAGCATGCATTCTAGTTTGTGGATATTCGATGCCGTCATCAGGGCTTAAATTATGAACGCATATTTAAGCTTTAGATGGAATATGGTATTGTGCGCAAGAGATCGTATGGATAACACAATTAATAGGTTTTTTTTCATGATAGTTTTTTGTCACTTACAATTAGTCATCTCTACAGCAATTTTTCGTTTAAGATAATATTGCTCATGCTTCGCCTATTTCTTCTACTGAATGTGTCAAACAAGTCAAAGTCCGTAAGTCACACACATGATTCGGCATTGTTTTTGAACTTCGCCATAGATTTGTTCAGTCCTGTCCCTACGGAGAAAGGTTATATTTAGAGATTGCGTGGACTTCACTTTATAGAAAGGTCTGAATATGACAGCTTATTTATGCACAAGACAAAACACTGCTTTCCCCGAAAAGAAAATATTTTTTTTTCCAACTGTACCAAGTAACACGCCCTCCCCAATGTGTCCCGTACACCTTTCATTCGTGAGGTCCAGCTGAGCATTAATTCACGCGGCCATTAACCATCTGTTCAATGCGCCATTGCGAGCTTCTAACAAGGAGCCCGTAACTGCTTGTTGGTTTGGCTTGGATAGCATGAGGTCTCTAACCAGCCGGCAGAACCTTTGGCGTTGTCGAGAATCATTGGTGCCAAAAAAATCCTAACATCACAGCGTCTAACCAAGGGCGCAAAACCTTCAAGCATTCCGCAATGCTTACGTCATGCATGACGTCATGCGTGGAATAAAGGTGAGCAAAGCCGGACATGCAATGCGAAATAGATGGAGCCGAATTTTGAAGCTATATGACTTTATATTAAAGTGATATCCGGGATTCGTACCTACAAAACGGAAACTGCGAGCCAAATTCATTAAGCAGCTAGACCACGAACGCCATTTGTCCTGCTTTTTGTGAATAATTTGCTATATGTTTACTCGAGAACCAGCCGGAAGATGTGAAAAAAGTGAATTCCGAAATATGTTTTCACCTTTGCGGGCCAGTAGTATACAAGAGGTCAGCCTGTAGTTCTTCAGTATATCTATATATTAAATCAGCATGTAGATTATCCATATCGAAAAGAACTGGAAGATAAGTATAGTGACTGGCTGCACGACAACCACAGCCCTTTATGAAAAAGCATTAATGATTTCAGTTTTGAAGGGAATTAGGCAAGGCGGCATGACCTATGCAGTACTTTGAAACTCTTCCCTAGATAAAATATTCTGAGTGCTGTTTCGAGAGTTAGAGACAAGGGTACTGACAAATACCTATAAATCTGAGAGTTGGTGATATCATTACCTTGCTATACGTACCTCTATTGACGAATTGCAAGTATTCACTAATTACATATAATAGCTAACAAAAAGGAAGGCCAAACTCATTATGCAAATGACTAAAGCAATGCTCAGCAGCCTCGGAAGGCGGCAGCAGTTTGTGATAGGTAGCGAGCAGCTAGATGCGGCCAGCGAATTGATATACTTAGAGCGTGTATGATCCTCAGATACTGCTGCAGACAACCATGCTGCAGAGAACAAGCGCATGCGTAGATGGTCCCTCTTTTCTTCTTCCCCTCCTTTTTTTTTCTTCTCTATAAATTTCCGAGCCGGAAATAAAGCTTTGTCTTTTCGCTCTGCGAATCTACCTGGTTATCATAGCGTAGTTGCCGGCCTGTGACCGGTAGAACGCAACAGTGGCGACGAGGATTCCTGGCAGCAAGGAAGCCAGGAATACGCCCAAGCACGACAGCCAAGCAGAATGAACCCACCACCAAGAATCAGCCATGGCACACAGGATACCAGAATTCGAAGACGAAAAAGTTAAGTGGCAGCCGTACCTGGTCAAGGTTCAAGAATATTTCGAAGCGAATTATCTGGCAGACGATGCTAAGAAAAGAGCCCTGCTGGTAGCGGCGCTTGGAACAAGGACAATAGAAATTTTGAACGGGAAGGTAGTACCGCGAACGCCTAACGACCTTACCTACAAAGAAGTTGTGGAGACGTTAAGCAGCTGCTACGACCCGGCACCGAATGAAAGCTCTGAAAGTCAAGTTCTTCCATCGCTGCCAGCAAGAAGGGGAATCTGTACATGCATTCATTGTGGCGATACGGCATATGGCACAAAATTGCAATTTTGGAACTATGCTCAGAATCTTCAAAAGCAGCTGTTAGCGAAGAAAAATTTGAATCTCGAAGAAGCCGAGGCTCTTGCCCTTGCCACAGAGAGCACTGAACGCGATTCGCAAGGGATTCTTACTGACCAAGAACAAGCGAGATTGCTAAAGCGCTCTGGCCAATAGGAATCGCGCACGAAGTCGCAGGGCGTGCCACAATGCAAATGTTGCGGTAAGCATGGTCATAATACAAAGGCTTGTCCACGAATCAAGCGCAAATATTTTAAGTGTGCACGGCCGGGGCATTTAGCGCGAATGTGTTCGGCAAATGAGACAAGCAGGACGCTAGCACTAACAGCACAGACGCCAGAAACCGAAGAGTGTTAGTAGCGCCTCCCAAATCTGGTCCTTGACCACCACGCGCTCTCTCATACCCACCATCAGAAAACCGTTTGTATAGAAGGGCATCTAAATAATGATGGATATTAATACTGGCTCCCCTGTTTGCATCATTCTCAAAAGCATTTACCAGCTGCACTCCCATCGATGGCCACAGCTGCAAAAGTCGGAAGTACAGCTTTTATGCTATCTCGGAAAATTGCCACTCCTCGGTACACTGACCATGCCAGTTTCGTATGAGGGTACCACAGTACAATGCAGTCTGTTTTAGACTGCATTGGCCCCCGTCTTTGCGGTCGGGACCTGCTGAAAACAATTGACAGACGAACGCATTCAGGTGCTGACCATGTATTCGAAGCCTCTCGTGTTAATGCAAGCCTGGGAGGACGTGCCGATGCTGCTCCAGCAAAACGCCGACCTGTTCACTGATGGCGCTGGTCTCATGAAAGGTTGTGGCGGTTGTATCCTTTCTTAGGCATATAACTCTGCCTGACATTTTCCCTCACTTTATTTGCTGATTAGCTCAACGAGGGCTCAGAATCGGGCAACCTTGACGCCATAGGTAAAACCGAAATGTGTTACTAGGTAGCTGCCAACATTCCAACTGTATTTATGCAAATGTGACGCTTGCGATATCACCGTAAGTTTCATGTCCGCGGCTATAAAGGAGGATGACTCTAGCGATCAACAGTCAAGGTAGGTTAAAGCAATTCAGAAACCTAAAATGTAGAAGCTTAACAAGCTTTCTCCTTAGTTCAGTTGTAGCTCAACGAATACTCAACTCGCAGTTCAGTGTGCGAATCCCACTGGCGGCAAGTGGTTATATTCTTTTGAGTTGTATTCAATTTTCTCCACTATTATTGGTTAATACATATTGTTACAGACTAGATGGATGAAGAAGAGGAGTTGAGAGTGGAGGAGGACGAAGAAGTGTGTGGTAGCGGAGTTGCTGTCTGGCTCGAGTGTATTGTGGTTCGGTCGCAGTAGCGTTGCCTTAAGTCGTAATATCAAGAACGCTACAATATTATTCATGCCAGGGTGGTGCAGTGGTTACGGCGCTTGACTACTGTTCCCAAGAATACGGGATCGAGTCCCGGCCTCGGCGGCCGCTTTTCGATGGAGGTGAAAAGCAAGGCGTCCGTGTGCTGTGCGATGTCAGTGCACGTAAAGAACCCCAGGTGGACGAAATTTCCAGAGTCCTCCACTACGGCGTCTCTCATAGCCTGAGTCGCTTTGGGACGTTAAACCCCACATACCAAACCAATATTATTCAAGGTGAAAGAATATTCTGTTTCCATTTAAGTCAGTGGTTGTTGGCTTCCTTTTTACGTAGTCATAAATAAGCCTCTAATTTTCTCGGTGGTAGCACGCAATTATATAACAGTAGACAGAAACTATGGAACAATTTTGCAATGGCAAGGAATGTGCGCCTTATGCGGACATCCACACTAGTCGATCTTAGAACTAATCACTTTGAAAAATAAAAAGTCATGCCCGCACCCTCTCGTTGATTAGTGCAGTATATAGAAGATGACAAAACACATGACAATGAGAAAAAAATAGCTGGAAGCAACCCCAGGTTGGATACTGAAAACACTATTTAATGTTTGCAAATGGCAGACTTTGTGCCTCAGTTTTTGGTGTTACAACCAATCCGCATCGCTTAGAACAAATGTAGGAAGGAGTACAAAGGGAAATACAAAAAAGTGGGTATGAGTGAATAGTTTAGACCACTTGGTACCTTTTTATTTCGTTTACCTCCCCCAAGACGCAGCTGTGTTTAAGAAATATAACAGGTTGGCTGGGGTGAAACGCCGGCACAATGGTGTCATACCCCCCTGCCCATAGATCTCATACTGCTAAAGTCAAAAAGACTAAATCTGAGAATATTACAAATTGGGATTTTAAAATTGTCGTGAGAAGATTCGAACCACGCTAATTCCAGTGTCCTTCAGACATTACAAATCACGTTGTGAGTGTTGCCACTGAAAGAAGAAAAAAAACGCACAAGCCTGCCAACTGGCTCAGGCGGAGGCTCCACCGCTGCCTCGTGTGGGGAGTGGGCTGTTCTAAAGAATGCAGCAGAAATTTGAAGATTTGATGAGCATCGCAAAATGCACCCTCTGCGGCCGAAGTGACGGTTGCAACAATGGCGCGAACAAAGAATACGCGTGTGGTACAGATCATCCGTTGTATCCGCGCTAAGTTCCAAGTAATCGCAGCCCCGAGGGAAAAAAGCCTCGAACTCGAAAATAGCCGTCATCGCTTCTTTTATCTACATGTACTCGGAAGTGACGTACCGCAGGGCACTAAAAATTTTTTTTCCTCAACATTATAGCTCCTGAAACTACCACCCTGGCGCCAAGTAGATTGCGCCCGGATCTAATTGCTTTACACCAAAGAACTGCTCGCAATACCTTGCATCAGACAAGTATAGCCTGTCGAAATGCAGAAGGATAATAGCAACGGCGTCTTTAAAAGCAGGAAAGGAAATAACCGCCCCCCTTCCTTCCTTTCCACCGGCTGCCAACACTCTCTGCTACTGCACTGTCAGGCATGTTGAGTCAATATTTTAACCCTTAAAGGCCCACTGTCCACCCTCCGGTCGAAAATAATTTTTTCTCCGGTGACTGTGAGACTTCACCCCTAGAACGCAAGGCCGCAAAATGTTTTTGAAAAGAGTAACTAATAACGCAGTTACAGCCACCGCAATCACCCGATTCTGTCATGCTTCTCTCCTTCCGTTCACTAGCAAAGGTTTTCCACTCTCCTGCCCGAGGTCGCCTAGCCTCCGCAAGACAAATTCCCCTTCCTCCTCCGCGTTTGGCGGGAGGTGGGGCGTGGCACTCCGCGAGCGCGAAAAAATAAAAACGGGGGAGGGAGCGCGCGCCGCTGGATTCAGTCTGGCCGTGGCGAGGGAAAAGCGCGCAGCGAACGGTCGACATCCATCCTTCTCCCGTCAGTCAGCGAGACGGACCAATGGACGTCGTTCGCGGTACGTACGTCATTACTGTGGCCCGTCGGGCCAGCGCAGGAAACGGGGAAGCTGGCTTCCCAAACGAGAGCATGAGAGAGCTTTGATTTGTATTTGCGATGCTTTGCGGCGCGCGTGTCACTGTAGCATTTTTCACAGACTATCTCCGGTACCTGATCGAAACACTGGGCTCCTTTGCTTAAAAGGGCCTTCCCTGGACAGTGGCCCTTTAAGGTTTCTCGTACTGCTCCTATTGAGGCGTCGCACCCAAGATTGAAAAAGAAGCAGGGCATAACCTCAAAGGGCTATAACTGATGAGAGGACAACAAATTTTCTTACTAAACCCTAAACTGCCTAGCGCAGTAGCAATGAATAATAATGCCTTTGGAGCCATGCTTGAGAATGTGCCACATCTGTTTTGTTTAAATGAATGTCAATCTTCCTAGCCCTATGACATCAAGAGGCATGCCGTTTGTCAGCAACACCACAAAGCAAGGTGGCGGACGCAATATTCACAGCCACAACAAAGAGGGAAGTTGCCACAGAACACGTTCGTCCAGTGCCAATTAGTGTCGAAAATAATCTATTAAAGACCAATGACAACAGACAAGCACCTAGCGGAAGTTAGTGTTCAGCATTTCGCAATAATACGAGCAGAAAATAAGTACTCACGTGAGGCAACTGTAGAAGATAGTAGAGCTGATCTGATTGTTCCAAAGCAGCAATTCTTTAGAACCGGCGCTTGGCTTTATTCGCCCTTTTTTTCTGATGGCGCGTTGGCAGTGATTTTTACGCAGCCTTTATACAGCTGTGTGGGATCGCATTCCAGATAAATCACGCACCTATTGACTTGTGTCGCCTTTACTTTGCATTTTGCAATGTCTTCGATCATACGGAGTGTGGTACGTTCAAGGTTGAGCAAGCTAGATATCATGTCATTATAATGTCACAAGATAGCGTGTGTATTGAACTATATTACCGTACATTTAACATATTTCGTCTCCATAGGTGCTTCGTATTTTATTCACAATGGCCATCTTCGCGCATTTGTTATAACTTTTGACTATAATACATATTCATTGCTTTAATTCGCTCCTTGTTTTCACGGTACAGATTCTGTTAGACCTTCGATTAACCTATATTATTGATTGAGGAGAACGGAATCAGTCAGGTAAAAATTCCTATACACTATTCTATAAAAGTATTATTTAAACTTTGTTTATTCCAACTAGTATAGATAACGCCGTTTTATGTTCCCCGCAAACGATACTGCTTTCCACCCCTTGTCTGCCTGTAGAACTTTTATCAAAAGGAATGCTGAAGCGATTCGAGTTACAAAAGCGTGCAGACGCAGTAGCCATCTTTCGAAACAATTTTATTTTTAAACCAAGGAAATGTGTTGTCCTAAAATATCTAACTATGGTTTGGAAACGCATTATCTCAGGAACTCGAGAGCACTCGAATAGGTCCATTCAGCTCATTTTTTCCAGAGAATCCCGCCCTGCGCCACAAAATGCAGCTGTCCGTCTCAATATAATTTAGGACCTCTTCCACTTAGTTTTTATATCTCCTCTGTGCAAAGATGATGATTAGTGCTAACGCATGGTTTAGGTTTTCTTGCTGCATAGTGTATCACCCCCCTCCCCCCCCCCCCCTGCCCCCGACAAGAACTATGTGCTGTAGGACCTTTGTAAAATGCGCTCCCAAAGATTTGTGCTTTAAGGATAGACTGACATTATTTAAAAATTTCCTTCTTTTATTTCTTTAACATTTATAAATGCTGGTAGCACAGACTCAGCGTAGTTTCTTAGGAGGCACCCAACACTCAACAACGTGTCCGCTAGGCACCCCTCTAATACGCTTGGTACCAATTTGCCCTCTTGTGCTATGCGTTGCTTTCCCGATTTTGCTGCTGAGGCATGGTTTGTAACCGCCTTTGAGAAAAATTAATTTTATTAAATTGCATATTCCTTCCGGTACATTTCCAGGTTGATGTTCGCAGTACTGAAGTACGGCGACTATGACCAGCTGAGAGAGCCCAGCACGCCATCGAGAAAACAAGGCGTTAGCAAAATTGAATCTACACACCGTTTTATCATGAGCGCTGCCATTCTGTACATCTGGCGCATTCTAGCGATTAAGTAGAGAGCAACCATCATGCTGGTATGTGCGGTTGCTTCCGCAAATCAGAAAAGAAGCATGCTTAAGCATTTCAGAGCTTCTGGCTTCAATGTTACGCGTTTTGAAAGTATACCCATCAGAAAGAAAACGCTTTTAAGCACCAATTAAGACATTCGATTAGAAAGAGCCGAAAAGTATGCACCTGATCGGTTCTTCCGACGAGTATAAAACTTGCTATATTTTGTGTGTATGTGATCTGGTAAAGAGAGGTGGTGGCCTACAGGAGGCCGCGAAGGGCGAAGGAGAAGGAAGTAATGCAGGGCAGCTTTCGATCTGTTTTTTATTCGTGAATGATTTCCAGAGAAGGGCAAGCGTAACAGTTGAGCAATGTAAGCAAGCGGACGTCGCCATTTTATTATCTCCTTGGAGCAATGCTAATCGCGCTGTATTTTTTGGACCAACCGTCCATACATGTAGTAATTTTTACTTCTTGAGCGGCTACTGCGTGGGGGTGTCACAGCTCTATTGGGGCGCTATTCAGAAGTTATCCATTATCCACTTCGGATATATTTAGTTTGCCTAGGCCTCGCTGTGGGTAACAGAGATTCGGTGTTGAAGCGTACCTAACGTTGGCTATTTGACGATAACACAGCCACTGATATATGAGTACATAAAAAGAGTGCTGCCATCGACGACGGAACCTCATATCCTAGAATGTATGTGGCTGGCCACGAACTCTGAGGCTTATCCTGCCGTCATGCTGACATCCGACCAGAAGAAACTCCCGGTTGACATCTGACCAGATTAACTGGTGATTTTTCCCCAGATACCTTATATCTCATATGTTGTAGCAATATTCGCAGATTTTAAAACCTGGCGCTTGCTGTCATGTTCACATTCATATTTATTCTCGACAGCAAACCCTTGCGGGATACGTGTTCTCAGGAAAAAGTATTTCAGCGCTGTTTCTCTTCTTACAGGTTGGTGCCCAATGTATCACGCGTGATTGTCGTTCGTCAATAGGGGCCACGCATTCCATTTATACCTTAATAAATTTCAGGAGAATGCTACGCAATAGATTTTCTTCTCCACGAGACATCTTCTAAATTCTCACCGAAATAATATGCTCTTGACAACAGGCAGCTTGTTTCACAGGTATTCAGTTTTCCCTTCACTTTTCGACCAACTAAGCGCTCGAAACTCTTTTGAAAGGCTGCCAAGCGCAACACTTTCGGTTGGTGGTTAAATTTGAAAGGCCACTCGTCTTCGTAGATTGAAAGAGTTTCAGCGTAAAGAGCTTGCAGCGTCACGCATACCACCGCTCTTGTTTTTCTCATCTTTGGTTAAACCTATGTCTCCAGCTTTTATTCTATTGTTGACTTACACAACAATGTAAAGATTTTGCAAACTCGCTGCAGTTCTTAGCAACCACTGCGGCCGGCGGAAATGGAATGGACAGGCAGGAGATAGAGATGAGAAGAAATGAAGGGGCAAAAAGAAGAAAGGACCGGGTTAAGCTAGCTACGAAATGTAGAACCCTGCATAGGTAGCCACCACCCGCCTGCTGTTGTATCATCCGAGCAGCTTAGATACTTTTTGACTGTTCGAGACGCTTTTTGTGTGGAAGAAACGTAGTGCTGTGCGTGCGCTTTCTACGTAGTATGCCCTTGCGCCTCCGTTCCTACCGCGTCCTCAGATACAAGAAGGGAGGAGGGGCGCTGCGTACCCCGAGTTTGAGGCTATTTTCCTCTTCACCGTGAAAACGGTCTCATGCTTACATGCTCCCTCCATGATGTCCAAAACTACTGAAAGGCCCTGACAGTGTTTTTGATTACAATATCACGACAAATAAGGGATCTGATATCGAATTTTGTCTTATCTATATTTATAGAAATATTAAATATCGCGACAAACCGGCTTTTATACGAAAATATTGTCGCGTGCTGTCGCATACTTATATTATTCGTTTGTATCAGCATGTTTATATCGGTCCCCTAGAGGACTTAAACGAGGCTCTTCAAACAGTTTTCGTTCAAACTAGGCAGGAAGTGTGAGGTTCACAGCTGAACCAGGTGCAGGATTTTCTATTCCGAGATCAAACAGTACTCCCGTTTACGTATAGAGCTCAAATATGCTGATCATGTCTTGTTCGTCGCTCAAAACAGAGGGACCAGTGTGTTGTGACGCTCAAACCAGACAAGCCCTTTAGCTTCGGAGGTCTAACCGGGTAGACAAGTTTAGTATGAACTCCAGTAGACAAGTTTGATTCGAAATCAAATCGGACCAACCCGTCTTCTTCAGAGCGATGGAATGGGTTAAGTCGCACCTGATGCCATTATTAGTAGTGAGCGCGGCTACCATCAAGACATGCACTATGCATTGCATTTTGTTTCTTCCATGGGGCAAGTCTGTTTCTGTACAAACACGTTGAAAATATGAGGTGATCGATCTGTACTCTACATACCATGTCAGCTCATAGCCTCCCTTAAAACTTCTTGCCTACTAGAGTAGGCGTCAATAAGCAATCTGAATCGCTCCAGGTTTTCTGATCTTGTGGCGCAGCTTAGTATCCGTGACTGAAGAACAGCTTGCCGCGGTATGTCAAGGAAGGACGCAGCCTTTTGCCAAAAACGTGAAAAATATCTTCAACCAAAACTAAAAAACGTCTACGGCCACCTAAAAATGCCTCGCAAGCTGATTTCAGTTGATGTGGTTAACGGAGTAGCCATAAAGACTGATTCGCCTAGAGCGCCTGCCATTCGTCATATGTGCAGTGAGAGTGGAAACAACTTTGTGATGCGGGTGTCACAATTTTGTCCGTAGTTTCGTCCAGGTTACAACATATCTAAAGTTTGGCGCCCTGCCTATACCTCTTTTGATGCACACGAGTGTTGCCGAATGCCATTTTATCTTTCCAATGTTTCTACTGAAAGCGTTAGGTACCAGTTGCCCCAGTGCTGGTCCGCGCCCCTGCACCACGAGGCATCCGGGTCGACCATGTCATCCCCACCAATCACCGATAAGAGTTGCCGGTGCAATCTGGAACCTTTCAGTGGGCGTGTGAACAACTTCGTGATACGGCTGCTCAATTTCATCCGTCTTTTAGTTTAGATCAGTCACGACTATTGTCTATATGCTACCAAATCGGACAACGTCTGTTTGGTGTTCTCTGGTCTGGGTACACTTTTGTTAGTGCTGACTGTACGGCTGTTTTTAAAGGGATTCTTTTCCTGTGTAGTGATATGGAAGAAACTCAGGGACCCTCTACGAGCTACCAAGACACTAGAGATTAATTATTAATGACCCACAACAGAAACAGCTAAACGACATGTTTTCATTGCTGCACGCTATGAACACTCGATCCGCTAAGATAGATAGGGACCAGGTCGATTTAAACTGTAAAGTAAATAATATCGATAAACTTCAACAGCCAATTCAAAGTCAATTAGGAGATATTGAAAGAGGTTAACTTTGGTCGAAACCAACACTGCTGCCAGTTAATCGCTTCAGCGTGAATGGCGACATCTAAAAAGCTTCGCTTAGGAACTAGCCCATGAAACTGTAAAATGCTGGCTAGTCAGCCAGGGCTCAAAGATAGGCAGTGCGATGATAATCTCGCGTTTTTTGACTTCCCTCATTTCCATTCCGAGTCTTAGGAAGGAACTTCATAATCTTTTTCATCTACCTTCAACTTGCGTACCTTATAACTAACATTTGAACGTGTGCATAGACTAGGCGCTTTCACGGAGAATGAAACCTGACCAGTCAATGCAAAGCTCGCACCCTTAAAAAAAAGGCGAAAACTTTTATTTGTCAGTTCCAAGCATAAAAAAGAATACGATTTTCATCGTTTGGCGTGTAAGCGAGAGTGTAAGCGAGAAAAACGTTTGTTGTATCCATATTCGCTCAGAAGTTGAAACTCAAACTCCAAAACTCCACTACAATAAGCTAGAAATGTTATTAGTATGACGATCTTAGTGGCAGCATGAACGAAGTGCCTCGTACTACCTACCTGTCCACTTTATCTACTATTGACTGGGCACCAATCCGC
The DNA here is from genome assembly GCF_055883805.1 of Amblyomma maculatum. Taxonomy (NCBI): domain Eukaryota; kingdom Metazoa; phylum Arthropoda; class Arachnida; order Ixodida; family Ixodidae; genus Amblyomma; species Amblyomma maculatum. The sequence continues at coordinate 125,001,269 of NC_139346.1, forward strand.
ACATCAATGTTCGCTGTCAATATTATATACTAACATTAAAAGTGTTTTTCACAAACACGATTACCTTTGTGCGACTGTCGATGCTCGTCTAGCTGAAATTATTTTCACTATTGAAACGCGCTTCTGCTAAAGTTGAGAGCTCTGAAATTTTGCTTCTAACAAGAATTTTCTAACTTCTCAGTGTGACAGATGCGAAAAAGTAGAGATGGCGTTTTGATTCCTGCGGGCGGACACGTTCTTTTATTGTCCTGTTCAAGCTGAGGATTAATTAGATCTTTGTGTTGAACTGTGCACGTGCGCTAAAAAACTGATCTTGGGCGTTTACTATGATCCTACCTCGTGCAGTGCAACATATTGACATGAACTTCATGATGCCGTCTAAGCGATTACATTAATTTTCCCAATGCTCATATTGTCACGACTCCAGCCCCAAGGAGCCGTGCAAATACGCGTAGGCGAGAATCCGAGAATCAGATCGGCTTCCAGCATTGATACCATAGTCCAGCCCCAGCGCGCCTTTCGAGTTAACAGCCACTTCATCTTCGTTATCTCCAAATGCGGCGGCCGCGCGGTGCTAGGCACATTGCATTAATACCCCCCGGGAATGAAAACATCGTCTCAGTAACAAGGTGACAAGAACAGAAAAAAAAAATAGGTTAGGGATGAGGTGAACAGTACAATAAAGCGGAGACCTTCCTTGCGGGAGACCACAAGGTTGCAAAACGCAACATTGACACAGCGTTCCGTCACGCAAAAGGTACGGATTTAAGCGCACCATATGCACAATTTCAGGCGGCTGACGCCGAAGACTGGCGGCCACACTTAAATCGGGGAAAACTTCGTAGTTGGCGCTAGTAAGGCGGGGCAGGACATTATACGGCCCAAAATACCGATTTAGTTTTTCGCGCAAGCCTTTGTGGCGCACGGGAATCCACTTCCGCACTACACTTGGTCCCCTTATCCAAAGTGGACTTCCCTGTGCCGAACGTTATAGCGTCGAGCTTCGGTGGCATGCTGCTCGATGTTCTAGCAGGTAGCTAAACGGGCTTGCTCGGCTTGTTCGCCGAAATGGGTGGCGTCGGGTGCGACTGCTTCATCCCCTCACCGGAGCATTGCGTACAACATCGTGGGAGCCTTCCTTGAGGGGTGGAACGGTGTAGCTAGGTAGGTAAAACTGTAATGACATGCGGCAAAGGACGGTTTAATACGCCGTGGCGCTGGCAAAGAGTCGACCCGGGCTTATGCCGTACTCTGCATTACCCCATTTTGGCCCGTTTATGGTGGATCGAGAGGCTTGTGCTTTTCGAGTGCACTCCAGTACCCTAGACTCCGGTCGCTAGACATCGGTCACCTCTACTGCTCTCGCTACCCCGATCATGACGAGGTTGAACATGAAGAGCAATGGCGAAATGAATGAACCCTACGGGGTACCCGAGCTGTTGAGCTTGCGTTCGGGAATCGTAAAGTCTCCGGCGTGCAGCTCAACCGTGCGGTTAGTCAAGAAGTCTTGGATGTAATTGTAGCTCGTTATCACCATGCTGAGCCGATACTTGAGCTAATATGGCTGCGTGTTTGACTGTCGAATGCACTTTGTAAATCGGGTCCCAGAATTACTTTGCTGTCGTGTGCCATGTTGTCAATGAATTCTTGTTTCAGTTGTAGCATGGCGACTTGTGGGCTGAGTGGGCCGGAAACTGATGATAGTATCCGGATATAAATCTCTATTCTCCAGGTATTCCTGCCACCGGTTGGCTACTATGTGCTCCAGCACCTGCCCACGCAGGACGCGAGTGAGATGAGACGCAGGTTGCCGATGTCCGCTGGCTTGCCCGGTTTGGGGATCAGGGTCGTTCTTACCGTTTTCTACTGCCGGGGACGCTTGCCCAAACGCCAGCATTCGTTGTAGCAACGGGTTAAGAGAAGGAGCAAACTGCGTGACTTTCCTGCATTGCTGTAGTGTAGGCGAAGGTGACATACGGCATGATCTTGTCCCACATTTTATGCTCAACGTCGACGCACATTGATGTCATGTCCGCCATGAGCCTTTTAGGCCATTTGTTTGAGGTTGACGCGCCGTTTTTCTGCGATGGTCTGTATGACTGAGAGTTCAGCTGTCCCGCAGCAGCCGAGCAGTAAGCCCCTTACTTCAGTCAGTAATGATGGTCGAAGGCGCACTGCGTCTAAGCGAAATGTCGCTCATAAAGAAGTGAGCAACTTCACCGGCAGGTCCATGTCCACTTGGTCGAATGGTGTAAGAAGGGGCTCAATAGGTTGCAATGTGGTAGACGGCTTGAGCGCGGGTTTTCCCCGCCGCTCACATTGTCGACAAGTCTGGACGTAACTCTTGACGCTTGGAGTAAGACGAATACAGTAATAGTTCTGCCGGACTCGGTTTAGTATACCTGTAGAGCCAAGAAGACCGGAAGTTGGTTCGTCGTAGCAGGCCAGGAGGAATGTGTGCCTTAGAACAGCCTGTATGACTAGCAGGTACGTTTTCGCACCGGGAGGGGAATTTTTCTTTAAAGCAGCTCATTGCGGGGCCGAGCGAAGACAGTCGCAAGCTGAGGTACTGGGGTACTGTAGGGTGCACACCTTCGAGATGGTCGGTGATCAATCGCAGCTCGGCATCAGCACGCTGTCTAGAAATGAGGTCGGAAGTACTGACTGCTCTGAAGAAGCTATCGTCGTCTGTGGCCCTGTGACGGAGGAGGGTCGATGGGAGCATGGGACAGGCTGTCAGCAGCTGTGTGCTTTCGGCTGGACTTATAAATATTATGAAATTCGAACTCCTGTATGCCTAATGCCCAACGTGCTAAGTGGCCTCACGGGGCCTACGTTTTTCAGCCAACGCAACGAGTGATGGGTAGTGATGACACGAAACAACCGGCATAAAGTATGGGCCGGAGCATGGCAGCGGCCCATACTACCGCCAAATATTATTTTTCAGTCGTGGAATAGTTGGACTCTGCTCGGGAAAGTGCACGGCTGGCGTAGGCAATTACATTGTCGACCACGTCTTGGCGCTGAACTAGAATGGCACCAATGCCGACGACGTTGCTTGTATCCGTGTGTAGCGGCGTGATGAAGGCGAGTGCGACTCACGGCGAGGAAAATGCAGGAGACCATGTTGGTGGGTTGCCTACTCGGCGATATCCTGAGGCCGCTGACCAGGCCAAGGATGAGGACTGTCGAAAGAAGATCCTCTTAGGTCCATCTGGCTATAAGGGCATCGCCGGTAGCATGACTTGCCTCGCCAAAGTGGTAGCAGACAGGGCGGTTATCTGGTGCTGGCCAGCAATCAGCCTTGTGGGGCGTTTGGCATCGATCTGCCCAGAGGGGCAACGGATCTGCAGCGCGCGTAGTGACCTCAGGTTCCGTGTAAGGTGAAGGACTAGCAAGTAGGTTTGGGCGGCGTGTGATATCAGCTTACTTCATCGGCTGGATGATGCCCGGGAGCGGGAGTTTACGACTGCACTTATCGGTGGCGTGAGTGCATTCTGGACCTCCTCAGGCATCATGGTAACCAGTGAGGCCGTGCCAGAGCAAAATGTTCCGTGAAGTTGCTGCAGCTCATCGCGAACCACGGAGCGAAAAAAGTTACAAAGGGAGCCGAGATCTACCCCGGGAATATAATCAAAGCTGTTAGTTGGTGGTAGTGTGGATAGTAACGTACTGGCTTTATCGCTACTGCAGCAGCTTCTCCATAAACAACACGTCAGCCAGAAACGCAGCGACGGTAGTGGGCGGGTTCCGCACGAGGCCGAAAAAAAGCTGGTCTGTGATGCCACGAATCAGATGCCGCTTTTTCTTATCTTCACTCGTTGCATGGTCGGCGTAATTGAAGGGCGCATGACGTCTTTCAACGTGCATTGCGACCCCCTAGTTCCGATGCTGGACTCAAGAGGTGAGGGCAAGCTACGCGCTTTCCCGGCGGTCACTGTTGGCTTTCGTATCGGGGAGCTGGCGTGGGAAGGCAGCCCCTGTAGACAATGTGGAATTACGAGTCTCGAACCACGTCCGAGCAGCGTCTTCAAGGCTGAAGTAGACATTCCGCTTGGCATCGTACCAGCCGTTGAACGTCGCAACTCGTTCGTAGTATACTAGCCAGTCACCGACATCTTCGAACTACTCACCGTGAAATGGCTTAGAGGTACGTGCTGTCTGAAGGATGAAATAGAAGGAAGGTGTGGAAGCGAAAGTCGTGATAGGGGCGGGTGGTGTAGTTGCTATAGCTAGTTTGGATGCCAGAGGCTCTGCGTCACGAGGGAAGGCCTCGGGAACAAGCCTCAAAGCCGCCGGCTTGCATGATGAACATGAATGATCACGAAAGGCAGCCACATCGGGTCGGGCGCAGGAAAAGGGATCATCGATGGCACCTTAACCAGTATCGCGACTCAAGCCCCAAGGACCCGTAAAAGTAGCCATAGGCGAGAACCCTAGAATCAGGTCGGCTTTCAACAATAATATCAAGTATAGCCCCAGCGCGCCTCTCAAGCCAACAGCCGCTTCTATGTCGTTATCCCCAAATGCGGAAGCTGCGCGGAGCTAGAGACGCGGCAAACTTTTTTGATAGTGGACTTCAATTTTCTAAGTATAGCACAGTCCAGTGTGCGTTCTTATGCCCAGCATTTTTTTCTTAGTAGTGTGATAATTTTTGAATATGGTGCGCATATTTTAACCTTTCAAAGCTTGTTACTCAGCCTACCCCTTTCAACATCTTCCCCCAACTTGTTGGACCTTGCTCTTAATAACCCACCTGATCTTTTCGGCCATATATTGTGCCTCCGTAATTGACTTAAATTACCAGTGTAAACATTAATTCTTTCTTAAGGTCGCGAAGCCTCACCAAGAAAACGATAACGAATATATCCTCGTCTGCAAGAAGGAAATTGTCGATGGTAATAATAACACAATCACTATTTTATCGATATATTACTTCAATTATCGACCGCTCAGTTTTGACTACTTGGAATGATTATCAGTGTAAAGCTGCTTCCTTAATAGATTCGTACATTCCTTTAAGGAAGATAATAACTACGGTCGCTCTGGCTTGATTCGTCTCTAAACTGGCTGTCTGACAGGAAGAAACGTCTGTTTCGTCTGCCAAAATATCTAATTCTGCACTTCGGTGGGATGATTCTCATTATGTTGCTTCCGCGTACAAACTCGCACTAAACAGCGCCAAATATTCATTTTTTTGCTCATATTCTGCCATCGATGTTAATAATTAAGACAGTCTAAACAAATGTTCTGTCTACAATTACCCTAACTAATCTACATGGCCAAATAGCCACGATTGGAAAGTGAGCGGACGTAATTGACTACGTGTTTAGCGGCTGCTTTTATTAACTGTTTAAACATTGCGCATCCTCACCTTTCTCACAGTGACTTCCTTTCTATGGACACCATTATATATGAACCTGTAGCTATCGAAGTAATGATTGACCAGTAGAAAATGTAGTCATTTTTGGCATGGATAGAATGAAATATAAATTATAAAACATCTGGAATTTGCACAGAGTGAGTTCTTTGCACAAGTCGGGGGAAACGCATCCTCCTAATACCCTTCACCCATCTCATTTGTCAGCTTTCCATGTAAGATATATAGAACATGACATCTATTCCCATCTAGTTAATTTTATATAGTCAAATTGTTTTTCAGTCATTACGGAAATGGGTTACGAAAATCATTTTCTTGTGAGAACCGGCTTCTATGGGTTACACGTGACCTGCGTTTCATTCTAGATCACGGTGCTGTGACAGGTTGTATATTCCTTGATTTTTCTAAAGCCTTCAATAAAGTCTCTCAGCACCTACTTAGTTTCAAGCTGAGTGATCTTATATCGACTCTTGCGTTATTTTGTGGCTTCAGTGTTTTCTGGTGAGTATTTTTTAAATTGTAACTTGGAATAATGATATTACAGATTTAACAAGAAGCGGGCGGTGGCCACAGCTCAAATGTTCTTGGAGTAGGAAAGTAGGCCCTGGCAACTTGAGCTCGGTCTAAAAAGCTCCGCTTCGGTATCCAACCCATACATTTCTATCTTCGCGGGTCTGGTTTGCCACTTCTTAAGCTTGCGCATTTTGCGGTGCACAGGAATCATTAGATCATTTTAAATGTTTAGCCGCCACTTCATCACATTCAGAATATAATTGTTGCAAAAAACATTGCAACAGCTTGGCCTTACTTTAAGTAGCCCGATATTATTGTCATTCCGTGACACCGTACTTCACTTCAGTCACAGGTCTGTGGTACCAAACAGTATATTTTTTTTCTGAAAGATAATAGTTTGCCTTGCTAACTTTTTGTGATACTGTTACTTTTGGACATGCTGTCCATGTACATTTCTGACCACCCTTGTGACTGGTACATCAATTTGCGATTTGTCACATTTGTACGCAGTTTGTTCCGTCTAGATACCACTGGCTACTAACCCTTTTATCTCCCTTGGGTGCGACCCTCTACTTCCTTTGAATAGTTTGCTGCTTGGTGGAGACCATCCGAGCAGTTATGCTTCCGATGCCATAGCACCCACCAGCGCCGTCCGAAACATTGCTCTGGATATCCCTTGGGTTCCCAGATGTCCCAACAACATCGCTACGACAATCACCATTGCGATGTACGCTATCCGCCTGGCTTCCTCGTCGTCATTTGTCACCTGGCCCGCTCTGTGGGCCTGTGCTGGAAACGCATGCCCCGCTCCGTGCGTCCCTACCGCATTTTGAAGCAACTTAGTAACATGACCTACAAGATAACCCCCCTGTCTCTACCGCCAGATTCTACTGCACTACCGTCGCTCATCTAAAATCCTACTATTCCTGCCCATCGATTTAGCAAGCACCGGGACCGTGCTTGGTCCTCGAGGAGTAGTGTTACGGTAAGTAGTTGAGATGTGGGAAGATGAAGAAGGTGTTTTGAATGCTGGGTTTAAACGACGACGACATTGAAGCTGAAGTTGTTGAGTTTATGTGGTCTGGTTTTCCAGGGATGCTGCTGACGTTTATCGCGTTTTCTCAGCACTTGGGAACACCCCGTAACAATACTTCTTGTTCTAGAAATCTCAGCGTCAACCTCCCGTGCGCGTTATGACTTTTCGTTTTTTATTTCATTTAGTTCACACTTTTTTCCTCTAGTCCTCCAATTTTTATCGTTTTAGACATGAAAACATACATCAAAAACTTTCTCTGCTGCCCTGTTCTTGGCCGATTCCCCTCTGTTGGTATATGTCATATGCTATTTGGTAAAAAGCAACAACAACGCGTTCTAGCGCTGGACTTGTCGGCATTCATTAAACGCCGGTCATCGTCAGCGAACATCTCTCTGTTCTCTTTTTTTATGTTCATCGTATTGCCGCCCTGTAACAATTTAGTTCGAGGTGGGGAATACGCTCATCGTCTCTCATCATCCTTGCCCGGAGCTTCGGAGCCCTGTGTTGGCTTGCGTCATCGGCAGTGGATTCATGGGAGTCAACGCTTTGTTGTTCCCCCACCCCGACCACCAGACACGCCGAAGGAGAAACGATGCCAAATGACCCGCTGAGACGAGACGCCACAAATCCGTCAGCACACTAGGAGAGGCCCAATCAACGGCATTGCTTAACTGACCCGAGATGCTGACCAAAGACCGAAACGACTTATGATACCGCCCCACATGAGGACATAACGCTTGCCCATCCCATGCGTTCCATACCTGGGCCTCAGTCGTCCGATCTTGGCTACATGTGACACAAAATGCTTCTGGACCAGGCTTCGTCCATGGGAGAAGCAAGATGACAAGTCCTTGCCTTTATTTCATCCTCTTCTATCTTCCCGCATCTAGTCGTCCATCCGTCATGTCATGAATCTCATCGCCATCGACAATCTTTTGCGTCCTTGAACAGGAGGAGGAGGACAAAACATCTTTATTTAGTCAGCGAGGTGGGGGAGAGGTAGGGACCCTCATTCCAGGGTCCCGTTGGCCGTGGCTGCAGTAACAGCGCAGCGACCAGCCATTGCTGGCGCTCCGGGCAGGGGTCCTGCAGGGCGGCCTCCCAATCTTCCATGCAGGGGTGGGGAAGTGGATTTAGAGACGAGATAACTTGGCATGCCCAAACCATGTGGCAGAGCGTGGCCCACTCACCGCATTGTGGGCAGTCAGGGTAATGAATAGAGGGGTACCAAAGGCTTAGGAGAAAGGGTGTAATAATGAACACGACAATCACTAAGCGATGCATAATATCATTCTTTGAACGGTAGAGTCCCGCAACACTTTCCCTTCACTGGTGGTCGCTCACCAGCAGTGAGTTAACGTAAATGTGTAACCGCTGCCTTTCCATTACTTCTTGGCTGTGTTTGCGGGTGGTTTCGCGATTATGAAGATATAAAAACATCATATATGCAATCTAAAGCTGAGCACACACAACTGATCATTTTAGTAATTTGTATAAACATTGTGAATTGCAAAAAGAATTTAGAAAACGTGCGTTTAGAGGATTTAAACAGATGATTCAGTGCTGAGAGGAATAGTTTTAATCATTTGCGCCATAGAAGCGACTGATATGGCGTGCTTTAAATGCTCGCTTATTCGTTTTGACATTATTCCCGCTTGAGATGTGGATTTAATAGTTCGTTTGAACGTCTAGCGCTGCCAGTAATTCGGGCAGAGCAGGGTCGAATTGCCAGCCGCAGGGCACAGCTTCAGCACGAGAGATGGGCGCCGGAGCCAAGCGATGGTGATGGCGATGCCGCAGCATTTTCCGTTCTTTGTCTTCTTTTTGGTCGCAAAACGAGGACACGGCTCGTGGAACAGGGCATCAGACGGTGCATCACTCGATTCAATGAGCTCTACTTGAGGACTGGCGCAGTCAATGATAGCATGATGCTGGGACAGGAAATCCCAGCCGAGAATGACGTCATGAGAACATGTGGGGAGAACGACGAATTCGATGATGTACAAGGCTGCAGCAATGACGACGCGAGCAGTGCAGATAGCTGTCGGCTGTATACTGTGAGCGGATGCGGTACGAAGCGATAGTCCCTCGAGAGGCGTAGTCACTTTTCGGAGGGAGCGGCAGAGTTTTTGGCTGATAACTGATACAGCGGCACCGGTGTCGACGAGCGCAAGAGTATGAACACCTTCAACGATGACAGCAGTAACATTCGCGGGATTAAGACGAGGACTTTGAAATTCTGTCGAATACGCAGTTCGTGCCTCGCGAACTGCGGCGGTTAGTTTTCCGGCTGAGTAGCGGGTCGTCGGCGCATTGGCGAAATGGAGCGGCGACGTGGTGATGGCGAACGACGAGGCAGGAAGTCCGGAGGGTCAGGGGATGCTGTTGGAGGACCCGATGGGACGGGGAATTGGGGGGCCAAATAAGGTGGCGCAGGCCGCGCAGCAAAGGCCATATTTATTCGGCGCCGGCAGTAGCGTGTAGTGTGCCCAGGGATGCCGCAGTGGTAGCAAATAGGCCTGTTGTCTGCAGTGCGCCATGGAGATGGTGTCTGACGCAAGGGGGGAGCAAACGCTGTTGGTGCCGAACGCATAGGGGGCGAAGCATAGGCATATGCTGGCTCAGGAGGTGGACTTGAAGTAACTTCGGCATATGAGCGACGCAATACCTGGGGAGGAGCCGGCGCGAATGCTGGAGCATAGCTCAGTGGCGCAACGCCGGACGATGAAATTGTGGGCGTGGGGAACGGCATTGAGGGTGCGACCGGAGGTGATTGAGGAACAGAATTAGGGAGGACTTCAGATACATGCTGTTGGATTGCACGGCGAAGCTCCGGAACAAGGCCAGTTGGTGACGACTCCTTAACATATGGCTGCAGGGACAGTTGTCGTGCGACCTCCTGACGTACAAAAGCCTTGATGTTTTCAGAGAGGCTAGATGACTCCCTCTCCGCGGCTAGTCCAGCAAGTGATGCTTGAGGCTGGCGAATCAAAACACGCTCCTTGCGGAGTTCGTCGTAGCTTTGACATAGGTCGTAGATTTCCTTGACCGTCGTGGGGCCTTTGGCGACGAGCATGTTGAAAGCGCCGTCATCAATTCCTATGAGGACATGACGTATCTTAACGGCCTCGGTCATGGTCGGGTCAACGCGACGACACATATCAACAATGTCCTCAATGTAACTGGTGAACGTTTCACCGGGTAGCTGCAGTCGCGACCGAAGACGCTGTTCCGCGCGGAGTTTTCGGACGGCGGGGCGGCCAAAGACATCAGAAAATTTCGTCTTGAAACTCGCCCAGGTAGTAAAGTCCGACTCGTGGTTTCTAAACCACAGATTAGCGACGTCGCTCAAGTAAAAGATGACATTGGTGAGCTTACGGTTGTCGTCCCAGTTATTGTGACGGCTGACCCGTTCGTAAGTGGTCAGCCAATCGTCGACGTCGTCATCGCTGCTTCCACTGAAGGTAGCGGGGTCCCGTTGACGAATCGCACCTGTGCAGGTGACGGGCGGAGGTAGGTGCAATGAAGTCGGCTCCGTCATTGGTGTAGTCAACGTTCTGCTGCGAAGTTCCAGGGCGAGATGGGTACAGGGAACCTCAGATTGACCTCCACCAAGTGAGATGTGGATTTAATAGTTCGTTTGAACGTCTAGCCCTGCCAGTAATTCGGGCAGAGCAGGGTCGAATTCCCAGCCGCAGGGCACAGCTTCAGCACGAGAGATGGGCGCCGGAGCCAAGCGATGGTGATGGCGATGCCGCAGCATTTTCCGTTCTTTGTCTTCTTTACACGCTATATATCATGAAGTGACGCTGCTCACAGGACCCGACCGTTGAGAGAACAAAATCACGCCTCATTCAGTCCGTATAATGTTACGGGCGAAGAGAAGCGGGCACTGGCGCTGGCAGGAGTTTTTGAGCAGACCCGCCGGCATTCAATAGACTCGTCCCCTCGTCCTCGGGCATATATCTGTTCTCTTTTCCTGTGTTTATCAGCTTGCTGCCCTGTAACAATACTCACTCTCTTTCCTCTTTTGTGGGCTCATTGCGTTCCCCAGGGTTTTGTTTTAGGGGCGTCATTCTTTCTTACTTATGTGAACAACTTACCTAACAATATCGCCCTTCAGTATGTCTATTTGCTGATGCTTGTGCTATTTTACGATAAATCAAAATTGAATCTCACCAATTTTTCTTGAATCCGGTAACTAAACTAAACACCAATAAATGCAAGCACATGAACGTTTACCAATGCACTGCCGTACAAAACATTTGTGAACTTAACGGTATTCCGCTGGAATCTTTTCCTCAGTATAAATACCTCGATGTGCATATAACGTCTAACTTATTTTAGAAACTGCGTGCCAAATTAGTTATTAACAATGCTAGCCGCATTTTGGCCCACCTGCATCGAAATTTCTATGTTTCTTGTAGTCTAGTTAAACTCAGTTCAGTTCACTTCAGTCGTTCAGTCGTGTCCGACTCTTCGTGACCCTATGGACCATATCACGCCACGCTTTCCGGTCTATCACTATCTTCCTAACATCACATAACCTCATCTGCAGCGCCTCGAGGATGCCCTCTAACCATCGCGTTCGCTGCCTACCACTTCTCCGGTGACTCTCAACCTTTCCCAACATCAAATCTTTCTCCAGCGACTCCTCTCTTCTCATCAGATGACCAAAGTGGCTGAGATTTTACTTTGGAATTTGACCCTCCAATGAGGAGTCAGGGTTTATGGTCGACAATATCGACTTTTTTGATCTTCTGCCCGTGCAAGGAACTCTCAAGTGTGGATTATAGGAAACGTAGCGCAAAGAAGACAAGGACAAAATGAGGGATACACACACGTCCCTTGTCTTCTTTGCGCTACGTTTCCCAAACGCAAATGCACCAACTCGCCCAATTCAGCAATCTTGTGCACTCTCAAGAGTCTCCGCCAGCACCACAATTCAAAAGCGTCAATTCTTCGGCGGTCAACCTTCTTCACACTCCAACTCTGGCATCCATACATTACAACTGGAAAGACCATAGCACCAGTTATACAGATTCCCGTTGGCAGTGCAATGTCTCTGCTCTTTACTAGGCGGTCAAGGCTAGCCATGGCTCTCTTTCCCAGAAGCAGGCGTCTCCTAATTCCATGGCTGCAATCTCCTTCCGAGGTAATCTTGGAGCCCAAGAAGAAAAATTCTGTCACAGCTTCCACTTCTTGTCCCTTGATGCTCCAGGGCAAGACGCCATAATTTTTGTATTTTTTTTTTTTATTTTCAGTTTAAGCCCAAACTTCTCCCTCTCTTCTTGCATGCGCATCAGAAGTGTGTTGTGTCCCACTTCACGTTTTGCCTTTAAAGTGGTATCATCCGCATATCTAAGGTTGTTGATACGTTTCCTAGCAATCTGCACTCCAGCTTAAGACTCGTCCAGACCGGCCTTCCTCATGATGCACTAGCACATAGGTTAATTAGGCAGGGCGACAGTGTGCAGCCCTGTCTCACTCCTTTCTCAATCGGAAACAAATCAGTAAGACCATGTCCATTTCTGACTGTGGCCTCTTGCTCTTCATACAGGTTCCTGAGGAGATAGAGGAAGTGAATTGTAACTCCCATCTCTTGGAGAACTAGCCACAATCTGCTGTGATCTATGCAGTCAAACACTTTAGCATAATCAATAAAGCTGAAGTAGATGGGTTTCTGGAACTCTCTTGCTTTTTCCATGATCCAGCGAAGGTTGGCAATCTGGTCTCTAGTTCCTCTGCCCTTGCGAAACCCAGCTTGCACGTCCGGAAGCTCCCGATCCACATACTGCTGCAGCCTACCTGGAAGGAATTTCAACATCACCTTGCTAGCATGCGAAATAAGCGCGATCGTACGGTAGTTGGAACAATCTTTGGCACTGCCTTTGTTTGGAATGGGGATGTAAACTGACCTCCTCTAATCCCGTGGCCACTTCAGGGTTGTCCAAATTTGCTGACATAATGTATACAGAAGGTTAACAGCGTCATCGTTAAGGTTTTGAAGCAACTCAGCTGGAGTGCCATCAATTCCGCTGGCTTTGTTCTTAGCAATGCAGGCTAAGGCCCATTCAATTCAATCTTCATGATGCCCGGCTCGAGATCAGTGATCACAACCATGTTATGTTGGGTTTGCACATCCGGGTCTTTTGTTGTACAGGTCTTCTGTGTATTCTCGTCATTTCTTGTTTATCTCTGTCACTTCAGTGAGATCCCTGCCTCGTTTGTCCTTTGTCACGCCCAGCTTAGCTCAGAAGCTTTCCTCGATATCTTTGATTGTCTTATACAGATTTCTTGTGTTCCTCAATTGGCTCTTGTCCTCAACTGCTTAGCACTGTATGTTCAGGAAGGCATTCTTATCTCTTCTTGCTATATCTGAAAATCCGCAATCAGAACCTTGTATCTTTCTCTTTCCCCCATATCTTTTGCCACCCTCCTTTTTATTTGTCCTCTTCAACTAAAATTTGTGGCTTTATTCTGGAACCGAGGCCTTAAGTCTTATTATCCTTGCCGTAATATCTTCATACTTTCAAATTATCATCGTAATTCTAGTGTTACCACTACGAAAACCAGAATATCATTGTGACTGCTTTCCCAGTGCTGACGCAGTCCTCGCCAATGCATGTTTCAAAAGATCCACTAAGCAATTTAACGCTTACAAACTACCCCTACATATATGTAAGAGCGCATTGATCATCCCCGCAAAGAAGGCACTCCTTCATGCCAGACTAAGCAGTTTTTAATAATTTGTCCCCAGGTCCTGTGTATCTTTATGCTTAACGCTTCCTTACTTTACTTTACTTTGTTTTGACTGTATATATGTTGTCTTAAAAAGTGTGTTTAGATGTTTTTCTTGCCGCTTAAAGCCTAAGATCTTTTCTTGCTATTTCTTGCTATCCGCTGCTATGCCGTTTATTTCCGCCTACTCCCATCCGTAATGCCTACGGTACTTAAGCGTATTTAAATAAATAAATAAATAAATAAATAAATAAAGGTATGTGTATTGTGTCTTCGTCAAAGCTTTCAACTAAAACGACAACACACAAGAAAAAATGAACTTGACAGCTGCGCTGAAGGCGCAATGCAGAAATAGTCGCAATTTAAGAACTATGCAGTATGAAATAATATAAATAAAAGCAAATTTCGTTTTGCATATGTTCATTCGTTTTCTTCGCTGTGGTACCTACTTATGTGAACGAGCTGACATTTCATATTTTCAGTGAGTATTTTACTATATGCTCTCACGTATAACATGCTCGTGTCGCGATATAATCATTTTCGTCGCCTCTGCGATGGGCACCTCCTAAACTAAATCACGCCATACGACACCTAATATTTCGGAAGTTATATCTCTGTATAGCAACAATTACAGATTTTGAAGTCATTACAAAAAAAAATGTTGCAAAAAGCTTCAGCATATTTGCAGTGCACTCGGCGAACTTTTACAGCAGCTTTGTACTTGAAAAAATATGATTTGCTTAGCAGAGCAGTGCTTTTTTTCCGTATGGATAAAGGGATGAACTTGATGATATGTTATTGCTGTAAGGTTCTTCCCGACCGACTCACTTTGACAAGGTTGTATTCCTTTTTGATGTAAATGCATGTAAGGAAGAAAACTCAGTGTAGAGGTCCGTTTCTACTGAAAATATTTAACTAGAATGAAAAGCAAGTAAATATACAGTGAAACAATACATAGCAGAATTCTATATGCTGGCTCTTCTGTACAAACTAACAGTGCCACTCACTCGACGGGGCATGGAAGCGGTAACATGACGGTAGCCTTGATTCACCTTCTGCTGTTTATACAGGCTGCTCCGCATCCTTTAGAGCCTGTGTGAACGTCACTTGGCTTGATCATATACATGCGCGCCGATGACGTAGAAGAAATGATGTCTCCTTCGGCTTCCGTTGACTTGAAAATATAAATGTCTCCTTGCTCGGCTTTGGAATCGCACGAGTTCCAAGCCATTCCCCAGTTTGGACGCTTCTTGGTTTCCAGAAACCGTGCTCAAGGCCCATTCCCTGGTCACGTTAGATGCAACAAAATGGGGACAAAAAGCCGCTGCAAGCGAGACCAATCTCTTGTACGGACATTTCTAAATGACTTATGAATATTGAAACTACAAAGTAAAAAAAATCACGTTCTTATGTTGATGAAATTTAGCTTTTTGATTTCTTAAAAAAAGCGCGAGATAGGTATTGTAGAGTAATTATTTTTCACCATCATTTTTTGAACGGCCTTCTTGCTCTTGTGGTTCAGCGATGTCTTCGTTGTATTGTCACACGGAGGAAGGAAATGTATCGTCACGTCTTCGTTTTGCCAGTGCAAGTGACGCACAACATGAACGTAGTTTATAATAGAGAGTTTTAGTACTGCGTACGTAAGCATACGCAGAACCCTTGCGTACGTAGGCTGCCTGCGTGTTGATTACTGCGCATGCGTCATACGCAGCACGATTCTTGCGTACTGCGTATACGTTGCTCGCGTACGCAGATGTCCCTACCTCTGCGTGCGTTCGCTGAACCGTCTGCGTGTTGCTCTCGTCTATGAGAAAGCTCGACAGACACGTTTGGCTATATGGCCACGCATGATAAACAGCAAACACGCCGTTTTTTCTTTCTTTTTATTCCAGACGATTTGGCTTTTCGCGAGAAGTGAAAACTTCTATTTCATTTGTTGCTCCGCAGTAGAGGGCGCGAATTTAAACTTGTGCCTTATGCGACGCACAATTTGTTTTCTATGAATGCACTGCGCGAACGCTCCAACTTCTAGCAAGTGTATTTCGTCGCCAGGATCGCTGAAACCTGAAGCAGTAAGTACCAAGTTTCCTGTCGGCTTTACACTATAGACAAACGCCGTGTTTACAGACAAATGGGGCGCTCGCGACCCCGCCGCAGACTGGGGTTTAAATGTATAGGCTTACCACCCATATGAAGCTGTGGAAGCGAACGATTTCAAAGCCGTTTTATATCTTCACGGAGCACCTATGATGTTTTATTTTTGTCTAGAGCAAGTACAAACATTCTAGAACAGACTGTGAAAATATTAAATGCCATTTCAAAGGCAGCGTATATAAATAACGCTGCGAGACTTACAGGAGTAAGAGTTGGTAGGGACCTTTGAAAACACGTAAACACAACTTACCGGAGTATCTTCCTCTTTTAGTACAGTACCAATGGAAGCTGCCTATCATTAATAGTTGGCGAGTGCTTTGAACAAATGTGTAACAAAGTGTACTAAGTCATTCCGCGGAAATCTATTTATAAACACCGCCAAAATATGTGTTGTGAAGCCGCACATACGTGCACGCTCGCTATGCACTGGGTGCTTCTCCCAATCGCGGAAGCTTCTCGCATACAGCTGCCGTATGTACTAAATTTTCCTAATACCTGTCATTCGAATAGCAGCCCACAGACAAAACTACATTCAAAAAGCATTTTTAAACGTCGGAAGGGAACGGTCCATTGTAGCAGACGGTGGCGCAGCCGACGCTCTATTCGATCGCAGACGACGCCGGCGACCGCGAACGACATTCGTGTGAGCAGACGGACTGTTGGTCGTCTGCTGCTGTGCACGGTTCGTTTTTCATGCCGAGTGATGATTACCTTCACCTGAAAAGCTTGTATCATTTGAGCGGCCGCATTTAAGAGGAAACGTTGAAGCTCTTGGAAGCGCGGACAGCTAGATTTTAGGCGTGTCTTTACAACGCAGGTTCATCGAGGCGCGTTAAATATTGTTTGGCTCCAAAAAAGCCGTAGCATATTTTGTCATACTTTTTCTTCAAATAATTTGCTAACTTTTCACTATCTGCCGTGTTCATTGGCGCTGGCATAAACCAGAAAATTATTTTGGTAAGTTTTCTTTACACACGTTTCCATGGGCCATGCGCCCTACTTTTACGGCATCGTTTCGTGACATTTTAAATATACTCCGTCTCTCTAATGAGAGCTCGTATAACTTCGCAGTGTGTTCTCCGAGGTTCATATTTATTTGCACTGAATGATGATATCATAGGCGCACTGTGAGCTCAGAAAACTGCTTTGACATGACATCGTTTCTCTCGGAAAAACGGTTTGCTTCTTCGGATTTAAATTTTGCACGGGGTTGTATCGTGAATTTTTGCTTTCTACTACGTTTGCAGGGGGTAGTGTCCCAATTCGGTCAAAGTTATTCATTATATCCTCATCCTCTGCAACAACGATGAACCAAAGCAGTACCCTTTTCAGCATGGGTTCCATCTCTCGCCTGTCGAAAAAAACAAAGAAGCAGGAGTTCCTGCGCTGGAAAATTCAGTTTTTGGTTGGCTGCGAGATGACACTACACAGGCCACTGCGCTTGCTGCGTTAGTTTCCGGACTCCTGCGTACGTATGAGCTTCCGCCCGACTAAAAGTCTAATCTGTGGCATGTACGCGACCATGCCGCAGCGTTCCGCAAAGTACGTGGGCTGTGCGTACGTAGCGCTCACTACGCAGTACTAAAACTCTGTAATGTGTCAGGCGTAGGCGCACGTCGTTGTGTTGGTTGCGGTAAAACGTATATTTTACAAACCTTCTCGGACAGCAGTGCTCCTCTGGAGAGACGCTCTATCGCAGCAAGTGGCGGCATGCACTAAATTAACGACATCTGAATGCGTTGCTTTGGAATTTTAACTCAGAATGTGCTCAAGCGAGCATTTAAATTCCTTTGTGGGCGCGCGTGGCGTTCTGCACAGCCTTCCTGCGGTTAGCTTTGCTGCACATTTCGGTTACTGCGTCGCATTAACAGGCATTAAATGCAGGAATTCGCTCGAGTGGTTTTTATTGATGGGTAGGCGCGTGAACATATATGTTTAACTGATTTACGTGCCTGCATTAAAAGAATATGTTCAGAAGAAGTGTTGTTGATAAATGACGCTGCGGAGATCGCGCTGACATGTCGCCCGTCTGCGAGCCCAGCAGCATGCTGTGAATTCCTTGCGTTCCTCTGTTCTCGTTTTTGTTGTGTTTCATGATACATTGATAAATTACACTTGCCCTTCTGGCACTTTACAGCACATTTTTATTATAGTGCTGGAATAGAGCATTAGATCAGCACAAGTGTTCTAAGCGAATTGTCAACCGCGAAAAGTAATAGAAGTGTTCATTAGAGTTTTTTAAAATATCCACTTTCCAATTATTCCGCTTCTTCATGAGCTTACAGAGGTCATTATTATCATCTTGACGAATGCGTACTACACAAGAGATATACTGGTAGCAGCAAGGCTCGGTTTGTGTCTACTCAGATTTAACCTGAAATGTTATGCATTGTGGCGCGCATTTTTCTAAATTGTTACTAACTCATCTTGCAGCCTCCTGTAATAGCTGCTGTTCTACCACCTCGAACATACCTAGCTTCGAAAGAAGCACCAGCTGCCTCGAGTGCGCATCGCGAAACTTCACCCATCCACAAACCGTTGCCGCCAGAGGACCTTGCCCGAAATACTAAAGTTATACGCGCATAATAATCATCATCATTTGCTGCACTGGTTGAAGCTCAGAAGTAATAAACACTGTGGTTATCTTTGCAGCTGCTATAACTAAGGATTGCCCTGGGACTTCACTTTCATCCCGAAAGGGTTACACATAATTTAGACTGTTTTTCATATGAACATAGGTCAAGACACTGCAGCTCTGGTTGAATGTGTATTCCCCTGAAGGTAGGTTTTTTCCTAAATATTTTAACTAGTAGGAACCAGCGAGCTTCATTTTCGGCACCCGGGCCTACATGTACTATGTTTTATGAGAGGTGTATTCAGATAAAGACCTGAAACACATTTCGTTAGGTTTAATGGCCTTTTGGAATACCGTGCCATATAGGGGTGGAAACTTTGCGATAATGCACAGGTGTTGATGGCTGGAGGCATTAGAATTTCATGAGAACCGCTTCTTGCTTATGTTTGGTGCGTGTGAACGCCTTTTAAAAGTTGTTATTGATTGAATTGGGTCTAGAGGCAATATCGGTCAAGCAAATTCTTTGCTCCATCCTTGAACGTAGAACATTCTTGGCAGTGCAACGCTGCGGCATATGATAAACCATTTTTCATTTTCACGCGAGTTAGGCTTCACTGCTTTGCGAGGCAAAGGCCTTATTTTGTTACGTGGCCGCTCATGGGAAGTCCCACAGGTACACAGGTAAACAACAACTTCAGTCTATTCAGGTGTCCGACGTTTTATCGCTGGTTTTATTAAAAGGTTGTTTTGGGGCATATATATATTTTAGTTGCGGAATATTTGGGTTGATGGGAATCGTCTGCAAGCTGACTGCTATTTGTAAAGAGATCATTTCACCGAATACATTACTCTTTGATGTAATAATTGTAGAGACTGCCACACGTTCATTTCCATGCGGGCTGTCCTTCACTTGCATGCCACGAGTCTGCGGGCACATAACTGCACACAATATATCTCGTAATAACATATACACAACAAAAAATACGTGTTACCAGTACACGCTTTGTTATGTGCATTTTCATCTTCAAGCTTGGCCGTGCTGTTGCTACGCCATACTACTTTGTGCTAACATTTTCGCTGTATATTCTATCTTATTTTAAGGCCTTCTTTTCCATTTACTGCACATATTCATGCTCCGAAAGCTGACATTATAAACTGGTGTTGCTTCTCTTATACCCCATTCTGCCTTTTTGTTTTTTCGTGGAGTGCAAGCACTACGGCGCATATGTCACTTATTAGGCCTGTGTATGCCAGAAAAATTAGGGTGGACATATTAGCGGCGTAAAGCTGGACGTTTCTCATGTCTGGCACAGAAAGGCAATGCCAATGATGACGGAGACTGAACAATTCTTGGAGAAGTCGCCTAAGAATAGACCATGTTCAGCCCCATCAGTTGCCTTAAATTAGCTGTCACATTTTCGGTCAAACCAAACTTCCCCAGTAGTTACGAGGTCAATTTTGTGCCGACTTAGCCGACCATCGCCCAGTCTTCGTCGTCGTTTGCCTTGTCTTCCGTGTCTACGAGAAAAAAGATTCAGAATCTATGCCAAGCATGCGTCTCTATGACGTGGTTTTGTGTTTCCATTTTTTTATCACTAGTACTTAGTTCTCAGGACGGCAGGGCGGTGCAAATTGCTCACACAGTCGGTCCACATGGGCGTTATACAAGTTCTGCTACCATGGCCCTTATATTGGCGGAAGATTCTAGCACGCGATGGGGGCTTCCGTGCGGGAAGGTAGCAGTTCAGCGGTGTCTGCGTTTTATTGTCATCCGGAGAATAGAAATGTGTTGTCAGCTTTTTCTCCTATTTGAAAGCGGCGCACAGCACGAACGTAGTTTCAAATGCGGCAGATGTAGGCGCACGTCTTTGTGTTGTTTGCGGTAAACCTTGTATCATGCAATTCTTCTCGCACGGTCGCGGCACGTGGTGGCATGCACTGGTCGAAATGCGTCTGAATGCGTCGCTTTGAAGTTTAACTAATAACGTGAACAAGCGAGTATTTAAATTCCTTTCTGGGAGGGCGTGGAATTCTGCACAGTCTTCACTCTATTAGCATTAGCTGCATGAATTCGCTTGAGGTGTTGTTTCGGACAGGTTGGCGCATGGACCTTAGTTTTACATGATTTACTCGGCGATATTAAAAGGAAATGTTTAAAAACATTGTTGTTGGCAAATAACTCTACGGCGACGGTGGTTACGTCTCGAGCCTCTGCGAGCTAAGCAGCATGCGCTGGATTCCTCGTTGGCGTTCCTTCACCGGTCTACTTACATGTTGCGTGTTTCATATCGATTATAATATCTACAGGCTTCATATTCGTCTTTGTCATGGACTTCTTGGTTGCGAAACTTACACGGTCTACCTCCATACCCTGCGAGTACTGAAGCAAGGAACGAGCTAAGGTGGGCAGCAAAGGGCTGGCACATTTTGCGTTTCATGACGCATATAACACATCATGGAATCCGCGAACCCACTAACACGATCAGCTCATACCTTACTTGCACGTGTCAGTCCACATTACTTCACGACATCATCAACGTACTGTATTCCGAGACTCTAATAAGTGTACAATGTTGTATTCGTTCATGTTAGGCCTCCAGCGGGCTCATCTAGCAATGTCAGAAGCGTATCGTTCCAATCGATAGTGTAAGCGGGCCTTACAACTGCACGCACCTAGTCCACCAGTTAGTGATCGACAATGCCAAGCGCTCACCTAACGACATGCATGCTTTGATTAACCAGCTAACTTTGTGACACAAACCACGAGTGGCAATGACCTGCGGAGTTTGTCTCTTAAGAGCGACCTATTTATATCTCATTTATTTTTGTTGGAATAAAATAGCGCGAAAATGGCGTTACAACACTTTAGCACCCTTTTGAAGTGGACTGAACTCCAAGAGGGCTTGTGTTTCTGGGAATATCAGAAATCTCTGTTTAACTTCTACAGTAAAAAATATTTAGAGGCTTTTAAAGAAAATAAGGGAGATATGTCTGTCTTAAGAAGAGCGTGGAAGCAAGATTTTATAATCACGAGGCTGCACTGCCTGAGCTATGAGTTCGTTACGGAGCCACGCCTTGCGGTGTAAGGCGCAGGTCTTATATACTAATCTCCCTCAGGGATGTGCTAAGCTCACCTTACGTGTAGGCTGCGATGAATTCACGGTGGTAGTCACATGGAAGTGAGGCTGCGAGCGAAAAGACGAGGAAGGCGATGTGTCCTTCAAACCAGATTATTGCCAAGCCGCTGTCACCTGTCACGCACATAGCTGAACGCTCTGCTGTTTTGGGCCTTTTTCACGGGAATGCTGCTGAGCGTTGGGTGAGAGCGTGACCATTAACATTTATTCCATATGCCTGGTCATAACAACATACACAAGCACATGCGCACCAGGCGAATAGTTGTAGTCCGGTAGCAGGATATCATGTTGCTGCACATGAAACAGAATGTAGAAAATGCCAGAACGTAGAAACGTTCCGACTGTTACTGTCTGCGGCAGATTGTTGTAAACAAAACATGTTTCTTCATTTGATGAAAATGTATTTCTTTTTGTCGAATCGCCTCAGGGGCACTTTGATATCAAATGAATGTCTTATTATTAAACTGTAGGAAAGAACATGCCTTTAACTACTTTCGCTTTCGTGGGAGGAAGGAGAAGGCTCTCCCGTCAAATGTGGACATTTACGGAACGTGGCTAGTAGATGAAATCTAAGGACAGAAGAAATGTTGAGCTGAAGAAATGTTTAAAATTCATAAATGGCTCAAGAACAACGTGTGAGATCAATAAGAATGTACCATCAAGCTGCTACCAGTATATCAGTTCTTTAAACCTGCGCTACGCCCATCTCTACAATTCAAATTATCTTTGTTACAGGCAATTTACAGACATCGTACTTTAAATTTAAATTTTTTCACATCATCAGTTTACATTATTGATAACTGGCCTGGCACACACCAAAAAAAAGCGAGGTTGCATCAGAAAAATCATCCGCATTTTGCTTTGTAATGAATGTCTGAAGAAAGCTCCCCTATCAACCATATTTTATGGTTCCGGGGCTGCTTAGGCATATTAACATCCTATTAACGTATTGCTAAGAAAGAAAACTTATATATTATATTTCTAGTCAGTTTCGGCTTCAGTAACGACATAAAATATGAGCTATGTGACATGGTATTTCAGAAAAGCAGGCATTAATGATAACCTCATTTCTAAGTTGACATTAAAATAAGGAAAACAGTTTTTTTTCTCGAACATTAATTTCCTTTCGCAGCTGTTTTGATATACTCATTGTAAGAGCTCTATTATTTATTACTAACTTCCAACAACTAGAAATTTCGCTCGTATAATAATTCCATCGTTCTTTTAGATATTCGCTTAGCGATAAGGGAAATACCAGCTATACCCGCGCAATGGATCCCTTTTATAATTCATTAAGTTGTCGTTCCAGCATTGCATGACGCCCTAACCATG
Organism: Amblyomma maculatum; assembly: GCF_055883805.1. NCBI lineage: Eukaryota > Metazoa > Arthropoda > Arachnida > Ixodida > Ixodidae > Amblyomma > Amblyomma maculatum. Next base: position 125,024,140 of record NC_139346.1, read on the forward strand.
GCTACACTTACCGCCCCCCCCCCCCCCCCCCCCGCGGGTGGCGCAGTGGTTACGAAGCTCTACTACTGTTCCCGAGGACGCGGGATTGAATCCCGGCCTCGGCGGCAGCTTTTCGATGGAGGCGAAAAGCACGACACCCGTGTGCTGTGCGAAGTCAGTGAGCGTTAAAGAACCCCAGGTGGTCGAAATTTCCGGAGTCCTCCACTAAGGCGTCTCTCATAGCCTGAGTTGCTTGAGACGTTAAACTCCATAAACCAAACTAAACCAAACTTGCCGCCAAAAAAAAAACGGAGATAAAGGGCTAAATTTGCATGCTGCTGCTCCACGGGCACATGTAATGTATGGCTAAAGGAACAGTGTGAACATATTTTGCTTCATAAATCACGCGAATTATGGCCAAAATATGATGTTTCAAATATTTACTATTGCGACATTATTGGGGAATGAAGCATAGCAGTGAAGCCCGCTTAACATCTACGAAACGGGTCTATTGCTTTAATACAAGATAATTTTTATATATTCCCGGTTTCAGAAAAAGCTTATAACTTAGAGCCGTCCCGAACTGCCGAGCTAAATCCTTATGGTGAGAAACCAACTGCCTCATTTATTTACGGAATTGTAAAATATCATCGGTTGTGAGGGATGCAATATACTCTCGTCGAAAGGGTTTCCAGAAGTTCAAGCCTGCACATGTGCACATTCGCTACGATTGCCATGTTGGTCCGTGCAACCCCATAAAGCGGTAGTGGGGTCTTCATAAGAACCGCAAATATTCTTTGATAATTTTAAGTTTATTTAGAGATAACTCCACTTTAGCTGGTGCGTTCACTGAACATTGGCGAGCTTCGTTTTCCTCGTCCTTCCTTCGGCGAGCCTCTTTTTGCTCTTCCTTGTTCTCGCCTTGGCGCTGCCTGACATTTTCCCCTTCGCAGACGAAGACCCTTGGACTGTCAGTCAAAGTCCCGAGGGTGCCAGCGCTTGATTCTTGCGACATGGACAACTTGTGTTTTCTGAGGGGGCCAACCTTGAGAACATGGGTGAGACACTACGTAATGCAAGTCATTTATGCGTGTGAGCAGAATAAATCAGCCTGTATAGTGCGACAATGGCTTTTGGAACAAACCACGCTTGCATAGAGGTGTCCAGAGCGATACTAAATAGCCGGGAAGGTAGCATACATCCTGATGCTGACAATCGTAGCGCTGTTTAAAGCGGTTCTGCGAGGCCAGAGTGCGTATCAGGTGACCCGACGACACTCTTCAGCGCACGGTGTCGAGAGATAATGGCAGAATGGTGTCGAGAGAACGTCGAGGCGGACGGGCGTGGAGAAGGAAAAATGGACTATGAGCTGTTGTTTCATGCTCCGAGGTGTTATAGGCACAAGTAGTGAAGGGAAGCTCGTTATTCCAGTTCTTGTGCTGAGAGTCAACATACATCGCAGCCATGTTCGTCAGTGTCTGGTTTGTACGTTCAACGATGCCATTTGTCTGGGAATGGTACGGTGTAGAGTGACGCAATCGGCAAGTACAAAACCGCACAAGCTTTTCCACAACATCTGCCGTAACCTGACGGCCGCGGTCACTGATGGTGACACGTGGAGACCAATGACGGAGGACGACAACATGAAGAAGAAAAAAAGACATCAGCGGCGGTGATGGAAGGGATTGCGGCAGTTTCATAGTAACGCGTGAGATGGTCAACGCATATGCTGACCCAGCGATTGCCTTTGGACGAGCGGGGAAACAGGCCTATGAGGACCCACTGGCTCATATGGTGTGGTCGGTGGTTTTCACCGGATTTAAGCAGCCCGGCGGAGAAGTCGTGAGAAGCTTGAACCGCTGGCACTGCACACAGGAGTTCACGTAATGCTACGTCATTGGACGCATATTTGGCCAGTAAAAACGTTCCTTAATGCGGGTAAGAGTCCCGACAAACCCCAAGTGCCCAGCCGTAACGCCATCGTGCATAGCGTGTAGAACAGAGGAGTAGAGGCTAACCGGAACGACGAGCAGAAAGAGTGCACCTCCAGACGAGTACTTTTTTGGTAGAGCAAATTATCACAAATGCAGAAAGGATTGGCAGATATAGGATCACGAGCTTTTTCAAAAAGTGGTAGCAAGTCTTGATGTTCTCCTTGTTCTCGCTGAACATGGCAAGATTAAAAAATTGTACGGAAACGGCGGCACCATAGTCGTAAAAGTTGTCATCGCAATATCTAGAATCGTTTACAGGCTAGTTAGGCAATGAAAACAGGAGAATAGAATCGCAAGGTGCTCTGGTGAACAGTATTGATGTGTACCCAACGCAATAGCAAGCATCGCAAAAGGACAGAAAATACAACTGCGCGCTCGGCTTGAAGGAAACGAAAAACGCAGTTTTATTCTATCACTGCGAAAATCAGCAACCTAAGAAAAAAGGGTCTTGCACAGACCGCTGTTGTAAGCAAAGCTTCGAAGCATTCCTTCCATTTTCTTCCTATTTTAATGATTGAACTCGATGCTACATTGAGCTGCGTGCAAGAATTTTATTCAGCGAAAGCACTGGCATATGGCAGTTTCACTACATGCAGCGCCAATATTGAGATCTTCGATACGGAAACACAAACTCTAGGTCCTTAGCCGCTAGGACCAATGCATCTAGTTGCACATCTTTGAATAAAGAAGGTTAAAACCGCGTGAAGACCTTCAAAGCACACAGGTTTATGTTCCAAAAATACTGTGGCTTAACCTCAAAAACTGCATTTTGCGCGCGTCCAATCATGTCCAGAAGACTCATTTCGCGAGCATCTATGTCGTTCCTAAAAGTGGATAGAAGTAAGGCCACAACATATTCAAACTACACGAGAAAACAAACTGCGTGAGACTGTGCCGTCTACACACGCAGAATCACTCCCAGAAAGTGACTTGGATGCTGATAGAAATGATTTGTCAGAAGCGAGCAAATTTCATTCCCATTTTCTGAGTGCGGTGAAGAGAATGATCTAAGTTCTTTTGTTTTCAATTTTCAGCTTTAGTGCTTTCCGCTTGAGTTGAGTGTGACAGCAGGAAATATTTGCGTATTTGACAGTTCTATTATATCTGATGCCGTCTCATTCATTCCCGCTGAGCGTGGAACCGCCCCAATGAAATGGCCGAATATTTTTTTCCTCGAACAGTATGTATGTATGTATGTATGTATGTATGTATGTATGTATGTATGTATGTATGTATGTATGTATGTATGTATGTATGTATGTATGTATGTATGTATGTATGTATGTATGTATGTATGTATGTATGTATGTATGTATGTATGTATGTATGTATGTATGTATGTATGTATGTATGTATGTATGTATGTATGTATGTATGTACGTACGTATGTACGTATGTATGTATGTATGTATGTATGTATGTATGTATGTATGTATGTATGTATGTATGTATGTATGTATGTATGTATGTATGTATGTATGTATGTATGTATGTATGTATGTATGTATGTATGTATGTATGTATGTATGTATGTATGTATGTATAACAACCATATGCCTTTAGACTTGAGAAAGGCAAGCTTCGTGCGTATTTGACGCTTCTATTATGTCTGATGCCGTCTCATTCCCGATGAGCGTGGAACCACCCCAGTCAAATGGCCGAATATTTTTTGCCTCGAACAGTATGTATGTATATATATATATATATATATATATATATATATATATATATATATATATATATATATATATATATATATATTGTTACGGGGGAAATAGGTTTACTATAACAGAATATTCGGGTAATGCATGAAAGCTACGTACAGTCTCAGCAAAGCTTGTCCCCGAACGAATCTATGCGCCACCACTTCGTTCTCCTTTTTCACAAGCGCCACAGTCCACTTTGTCCTTCTCTTTCCCATGCACAACAGATTACAATCTCTGTAATGTAGTGCTAAGTTGGATGAGGGAACTCCTTTCAAAGACGTTTCATGCTGGCGCAGGCGCGTATTGATGCATTTCCCCGTTTGCCCTATATACCTCTTCCCGCACAGACTACTCCTTCTGCGCATGGCACAAAACGCAGCTCATGTTTTACTTGACATCCTTTGCTAGCTTTTTGTTTTTGTTCTTTGCGTCTCCTATCTACCATAGCAGAAGGAGTAGTCTATGTTATTTCCTTTACATGCGGGAAGAGGTATATAGGGCAAACGAGGAAATGCATCAATACGCGCCTGCGCCAGCATAAAACGTCTTTGAAAGGGGTTCCCTCATCCAACTTAGCACTACATTACAGAGATTGTAATCTTAATGATCCCGATTCATCGAAGGTGTCGAAAAACACATGCACTCTGATCCTTGATAAAGTTAACATTATTTTCAGGAATCAAAACAAATTGACTAGAGAACTCAGTGAAGCCTATCACATCCATAAAAATAGTAACACGTGCGTTAGCACACCTTCAGTAATTATCAATGATTGTGAACTGTGATATTTGGATCCATAGCTGTATGTTTTGGATTTTTGGTGGTAGGGATAGCGCATGCGCTTCTGGTTGTCATGTGAGAATATATTTCCTTGTATGTTTCATTAAGCCTTCAGTTGTTAGTCCGAGAGCTTTTCTTGTCGTCTCTTCTTGTTCCTCGTCCCCTGTCGCCGCGCCGGTAATATATCGAAATTCAACTCGAAACGTTTCCCTAGCAATGACATCTGACCCTCAGCAGAGACCCACTGGACGCAAATGTTCTCCCCCAACACCGCGAAAGCTGGCACCTCGGTCTCAAGCGAACATTATTGTCGGTCCAAGGCGATTTTTAAAACTGGTACTCATCACAGAAATTGTGGCATCAGTATCCACTAAAGCTAACGTACTTACACCATTTAAAGTAACATGCACTTTGTTCTTCAACATCACAGTTGGCAGAGGAATTGGCTAAAATTACCGATTCGCGACCTCCCCTCCATCGGCCGCTCCCGCTAGTTTCCCGATGGTGGCGTAGGCGAGCGTCGACGTGGGGACAGGGACCATACTCGGCACGGAGTTGGTGGTGTGAAGCTGCGGACAGAAGCGGGAGAGGCACTGCGAAAGACGCCCGTGCGAGACTGTAGTGGACGAGGTTGACGCCACTCCATGTTGTCGTGATTACGGAAACCTGCCCAAGAGCGCGTCCAAGAACGCGAGGACTGCTGTCGCCGGCATTAACAAAACCGCGCTATGTGCCCGCGGCGGCCTCAGTTGTAACAAACGGGCGGCTCACGAAAAGCTTGGGCGCTGGATCCGGAGGAATTCGACGGGGGTTGAGAGACGATGGGAGCTGCATGACGCAGGTTTGAATGTGGAGGAAAGCGGCTGGTCAGAGGCGAATAGACGCGCTCATTGTCGTAGGAATAGCGCGGAAGTTCTGGTTGGCACGCCCACGAGGCTGGATGTTCAGCCTACTGTGGCTGAACTGCGCAATTGGAGTACACAGGTCGCGCGTCGGCACCTTGCAGGTGCTTGGCCAGCTCTTCACTCACAACTCTGCGCGCCAGAGAGGGGAGATCGTCGTGGACAATATAGTAAACGCTGGCAACTGTTGGGACGTTGGAGAGGCGTCGAAATTTGGGCACAATACGCCGCATGTTTAAAGATTCAAATGTACGGCAGTACTAGATAAGGTCCGAGGTACTGGCTAGAGTTTCTTTTGGGATAAAAAAATTATAAACATCTACGGCGAATCCTATTAGAGATGGCCAACCTTGTCTTCTTCGGGCATGCGTCTATTAACAATGCGGCAGATCTTCAGGACTTCCTCTATGTATGTCGTGCAAGTCTCGCCAGGTAACTGTGCTCGCCGGGAAAGGGTTTGCTCAGCCTTGCATCTCTTAGATGTGCAGTATCAAAAACAGTTGGTTATCTCTTCCACAAACTTGTCAAAGGTAGAACGGTTGTCTTCGTGGTTCTCAAACAACAGCAGCGCCGTGCCGGCCGGAAAGAATACCACGTTCGCGAATGTTGGAGCGCTCGTCATACTCGTGGACACCAAAACGTCACACTCGGGGATACAAACGAGCGCTCCAACACTCACCTTGCCCCCATAATTAAGGACCAGACACCACTAATCGAAAAGATAACATAATTAACCTCTCGAAAGCACAACTAACCAAGAAGGAGGTATCGGTTCTATCCCGAGATCTAAACTTTTGCTCAAGCAGAGGCCACCACAATGAATACGAACTACGAAAGGGCCTGGATAACTTCTCTCGTAAACTTCGACTACAAGAATATTTTTTTGCAAAACAAAGACCCGCTAGCTTCTTTTCACCAACTGAAGAGCAATGGACACCCTCACCCGGAAGAGATAAACATCTTGACGTATATATAAAGGCTGTAGAGCAAGATATGCTTCACACTTTCACAAAACAACTGGCTGGTTCACTAAACCTGTCAAAAAACGAACGTGATTAATTAGCTCCAACAAACGAAGCGATATCATTACCTAACCCGCAGACAAATGAGGGGCATAGTAATTTTGGATACAGAAAAATACATACAGGACGGAAACCGCCAACTTATCAATTTCCCATTTTACAATACCCTCCTTGCATACCCCACCGCTGAACACAAAAATACTAGAACGACCACTCTGAACCAACTAGCCCAGGAAGGAGAAATACCGCCTCGAATAAACAAGGCGCTTACAGTAGCCAACCCATCTCCGGGCCGGTTCTACATGTTCCCAAAAGTCCATAAAGAAAACAACCAAGGTAGAGCAACAATTTACGGAATCAGCACGCTCACGGAACCCATCTCCGCTTACATAGACTCCCTAAGCAAACACATACCCCTCACTAACCCGTCCTACATACGCGATACCAGCCACAAATACAAAACAATATTTCAGTACGGCGTCCCTCCGTCTCTTAAATGTGCCAAGACGACCGATTACACTCTTTATTGGAGCAAGCTTGGTTAATAATAAGTTCACATCACATTCTCTGGACATATTGGCATGAAAGTTTGCGCCGAGACATTTGAAATTCTTTGATATATCAAAAGTTGGAGAGTTCAAAATGGTATTAGTATGAGAAGGAACAGGCTTATTTTCAGCAGAAAGATGTTCGCTTTTTTTTTTGTTCTTGTTTATCTTCAAATTGATGAGCACCATTGCTGTGGTTGGAATATTGTGCCATTGCAATCAGATATACATTTGTCTATTTTATTGGCGAGAAAAACATCTTATTACATGTGCCAGTAAATTAAATTTGCCTTTCCGAATTTTAACAGGGTCATTGACATGCAGGATAAATAGCAAGGGGCCTATTATGTTGAGCTTTGGAACTTCCCAAAGAAGTGGCAGGAATCATGTTCCCAACTTTTTACATTGACGTCGATAGGATAGGGAGGATTCTACACAAGCAGCACCCTCGCATAAAGTAAATGTAGAACTTCTGAGGCAGAACGTCAATTTTCAGTAAATAGAAGTGTTAATAAATTTGACAAATAGGCCAATCATTATAATCTTGCTTTTGAATTATGGTAATATATATTTTTACGGGAAATATTCACAGTACGGCAGTTGTCCACACCACTGAGGATGATCACAGCTCAGCACTCGCACAGCCCAGCACTCGTAGCCCGCGCTCATGATGCCCGCCGGATAGCTCATGCAAGGCTCTCTGCGTCCCAAGACTCTCAAAAGTTCCGGTACGACAGGCGCCACCGCGATGTCTACTACAGTCCTGGGTCACTCGTCTTGCTGTGGCTCCCGGGCCGTCTCGTGGGCTTGTGTGAAAAACGTTTGCCCTGTTACAAAGGGCCTTATCGAGTTTTGAGCCCCGTGACCGACGTCACATACGAAGTTGAATCTGTGCCTCCAAAATCCTCGACCAAAGCGCCATCCTCTGAAATTGTACACGTGTCCCGCCTGAAGCCCTATTATGCACGTTCTGTTTCACACACGTAGAACGCACTGGGACTGTGCTTTTCCCGGGGGGGGGGGGGGGGGGGTTAGTGTTACTGAGCGGTATTCGCTGACCGTGCTGACAAAAAAGAAGTGCGACAGACTTCCAGAAGAAGAAGACACAGACGAGTTCTGTGCTGTGCGAGTGCTGAGCTGTGATCATCCTCAGTGGTGTGGAGAACTGCCGTACTGTGAATACTTCCCTTAACAATATTTTATTGAAGAGGAGCTAAATCTGTAGACATGCTCGTTCGGAACATAATCTATTGTTTTGCTATTACATTGTAGTGACCAGCAAAATGGGAGATCGAACTGTTCGCTTTTTTGTCAAAAGGCTTCAAAACTTATGTCAGAAGCATACTGGATGGTAAATGCCAATGCATTTTAAATTCTACTCTGAAAAAACACTAATTTTTGCAATTTTCATTTCCACAAGAAATGTCCATTAAGTGAGATATCAGTACATGCACAAGAACTGGCTTCAGGATATTGTATTGTATAATAGTGGCTCTGTTTTAATTGTCTGAGTCCCCCTACAGCTTCGCTTCATTACTTCTGTACCGTAGTAATCGCAGAAGTAAGAATTTCCATTTGCTCATTTTAATTTACTGAAGAGCATATGCGCTGCTACCCGACTTATTCATGTTTGTAAAACAAACATTGATAGCATAAGTTAGTTTCGTCTAATGAAAATCTTTACCAAAAATTGTAAGTTTCAATATACAAGTACGCTGGCTATTATGAAGCAGTAGCGTGTCTAATTGTCCCAAAGCAACTAACTTGGCAAATTTCTGACACCTTAAACATGCACATAATCTTCATGTGCAATTCGCAATTTTCAGTTCTTTCGTTACTTGGTTCCGACAATATTTAAAAAGATCACAGCATAAGGATTTCGAGTGCAGAATTGTCTGCACAGAATTTTTTTTACTACACTTTGGTAATACAGTTCGCATGTGGCCGAGAGATTTGAAATGTTACATTTTATTGGCCGCTTTAAAATAAAGGTGAAGGTTGTACAATCCTTTGAACATATTTATAAACATCGCGGGTGTTGCCAGCGTCACGCTGATTCAAAATTTTGTACCATTCTGCTTCAAACAGCTCCTTTCTATACGCGTTAAGAGCAGTGTCAGGTATTTGCGGTTAACTTTCAACAGATTTGCCGGTATCACGCAAACGATAAACACACTAAGGGGTTACTAAACAATCATGAAAAGGCAGCACCTTCTATATCTTTTGATGGAAAATATGTTATCAACACGACTAATGCTAGCTCACATTTACTTGTTATTTTTAATTTATTAAAGAAATTAGAATACAATGCCACTATCACGTTCACAATAGATGCAGCATAACGCAAAATACAGCTCCAACTATTCCCAACTTTTTTAAACCTGATATGATTTACCAGGCGGAAATATTGTTTGTAGAAGAAGACGTCCTCTGAGATATTCGCGTGGCACCTATTCATTCTTCCTTCATCCATCTTCAAGTGATGAGGCATTTTAGCGCCAATCTGCTTCTGATACCGAAGCCACTGATGGAGTTGTGGATGCGTAGTAACATTTCTACCTGGCGGCCTTCTGATCAGGTTGCACAACAGAACAATTTTTTAAAAGAGAACCACATGGACACCGACCATATATGGCGATCTTGAACATTTAACTGCAGTGAAGGTTGGAGAATGAAAACGCATTATGCGAAAAGCCTACGAAGAGGATAGTCGCAGTTGCGCTGAAACATTCCCACTCAATTTAACTCCACAGCCTTAAAAACCCATTTATCAATATGTTGCGTAAATGGCGTGCAGTGAGTTGAATCTTACAGCCATATCACTGGCTGGTGTTTGTTGGCATTGAACTCTGGTACCCTAATAACAGTGTATTAATGGCGACAATAACAATTTAACAGGCTTGCTTCTATGGTTTAACGTCTGAAATATGGTCAGGTTATAAGAAACTCGTTAGTGGAGAGCTCCGAAAATTCCGACCAGCTGATGATCTTTACCCTACAGCGGCATCGTACAGCACACTCGAGTTTGCGTTTCGCTTCCATCAAAATGAGATCACCGGTGCCAGGATTCGGCCCTGTGTCACTGGTTTGAGCAGTTGAGCACTCCAACCACCTAGCCACCCCAGCGGATTTCACCAGAAACGGCAGTAGATATGTCATTTCAATAGCGCCTGAGGTTATGGCCAAGGATGATATTATTACGACGAATCGGTGCTTATTGAGCATGTTCTATGCTTGTAAAAAATTGCCACACTTCTTAGCGTTCATGATCATGAGTAAATGAGCCACGCATCTTATGAGAATGTCGAATCTCGGATTTATTTTGGAAACCTTAAGCACAGGTGTGCTTCAATAAACAAATTATTGAAAGATGGGCTCCATCTTGATGCAAGTTTTTACCGAATTAGCCGTCTAGTGCCTGGTTCGTTTTGTGGACGCCAATAAACTCGTTTATTCTATCAAAACAAAGTCGTTATTCAGACCATGTTAGGAATTTAACTGATTTTTATGTCCTGTTTGTCCGCCCTTCTTGACTAACCTTCCAGTATGCCCCTTCGAGGTCATTCAGGCTTGCTCCTAGTAAACTCGGTGACAGCATGCCTATCTGGTGTAAATGAACGAACGGACATGAAACAACCAAAGCTCTAGTTTAATATAATTAAGATACATTTTTATACGGCCTCTGCTAATGTAAGCTTGTAAAATACAGAGGGTAAGGTGTTTTGCTGAAACAACATGTGTACGTAATAGGGGTGGGAAACTTGCAATAAGACCATACATATCAAAACCGCAAATGAATTTGCGTCTACAGTTGAAGCTGTCTGCGTGCCGCTGGCTTTCGTTAGATTTTTCGTCACGAAATACAAGGTTTAACGGTCCACTTTGTAGACTACAAAGACGTCTTGCGAGCAAATGTTTTACTACTGAAATTATTGTAACGTGTTCAACGTATTCTCATGAATATTCACTTGCACTTGCAAGATTTTAGTTAAAAGTTCAAGTCGATTACTAGCATATACACTAAGCTAAGAAACGAAAAGGCGGTAATTATAAGGACACTTGCAAATCCAAATTGTCAAGTTTTTAATTGTATTCTAGATCTAAAGTCCCTGCATCTGCCTCTCTAATTGTGTTATGACCAGAAAAGCTAAATATGAGTACTTTAGATAGGCAAGCCTACAGGAGCAAGGCTCATCAGGTGCAACCTTAGTAAAACGAAAGCGTTACTAGTCCCATTATTCGAAAATCCGGTCGCTGGCATAAAGACTCGATGATAACCCAAAATCACTTCAGATGATCACAGAAACAATTAGCTGTGACAGATACTGCGCATTTTAGGGCGAAAGCCTTTACTGCTCATACTGTCGGCCATTATTTTGTCACACACAGTTAATGTCACACCCAGTTAGGCGGCAATTTCTAAACTTTAGTCAGCAGGAATCTGGTTCATCAAACTGGTGACATCATTGACTTAACTGAGTAATCTAATAGTGATTATATAATAGCAAAAATCGGTCATTATTTACCAATAAATATTTAAAATTTTATATGCACCGGGAATCGAACCACCATTCATCGGATCCCCAGACTTGCGCTTTAACCAACTCCCAAGGATTGTGAAACGCCCTTCATAATTCTCCTTGTCTACCATGAGGATGACAGTAGCGATTACAAAGACGCTGAAATTAGCGATTATTATAATGATAACACTAGTGATGCTACTTACAGTGCATTTAGTTCATAATGATATAGAGAACAAACGTGATGAACTATCTGCACCCGCAACACTGAGGCTTTCGAATTTCTGCCGTGTAGATTCCGCCCTGCTCTCGGAATTTTTCCTTCCTGTGAACAATTTAATAATACGGAAGCCTTTGTAGACTCATTGTGACAATCTCGCGTAGGTGAGATACGTCCGCGAGATTGCGAGAGTGAGAGATACTGCGCCTTTCAATTCTTTTAAATCAATTATGCAACGCCGCTGAAACGCGTGATGTACCGTGTGCAGCAGCAACCAAAGCTCCGGCTTTATCATTTCTCCACTTCCAATTCTACAGCGCTTTCGAAACTTTTTATTTATGCCGGTCTCTATTTCTGATAAAATCCTGCGGAAGCACTAATAATAAAGTACAATATGAGTGACGACAAAGTTGTGTATAAAAATGCTGCTGAGAGGTAGAAAACGGTCTGATTGGTTCACAGGAAGGGAAAGGCGCAGTATCTGTCACACTTGCACTGTGGACACCTGAACCGCGCCGTAAGTGAAGGGAGGAAGGTGGGAGGGAAAGTGGAAAGAGAGAAAGGGGAGCCGTAGTGGAGGGCTACGAAGTAATTTCGACCACCTGGGGATCTTTAACGTGCGCTGACATCGCACAGCACACGGACGCCACTTCGTTTCGCCTCCATCGCAACGCAGCCGCCGAGGTCGGATTCGAACCCGGGAACTCCGGCACAGTAGCCGGGCGTCTTACCACTGCGCCAACCCGGAGGGGCGAAAACGGTCTCGCATTTGGATATCACTGAACCGCTGCTGCAAATTATCTAGGCTCGTTTGTCGGATATCACTGAACCGCTGCTGCAAATTATCTAGGCTCGTTTGTCGAGTTTTCCTTGCTCTCTGAACAAATATCAGGTACCCATTCAGTGTTATCTTCATCCTTTAAGAACATTGGGAAATAATTACTCGGACGAGTGAGACGTAGATGGGTCAGCACCTGTCCGGTTTACATATATCTTGTCCGTGTATTTATTTGCACTATGCTTTCCAAACCTGTTACCAACTAGCCAACACAAAGCTTCTATTGCGTCAAAATTTTCTTTGTTACCCCTTCTAAAACTGCCGGCAGAATTAAACTCAAGGACGTAGACTAACAATATTTTCCCGTTTAGAGCTCCCATAACACTAGCCTAGGCGGCCATTATAAGATTTATCCTTTCATGCATTCGCAATCACTTTGAACATCGCCACCTATAAGAAAACTATGGCCACCTGGTGTTCCTGATGTTCTTAGGTGGCGCCTAGAAAAAAAGAACTCTCTAGTCGGCTCGCGCGCTGTGTACGGAACACTGCCTGCTCCTAATCCTGTAGTTCACGCCTTGCTCTGTTGTCAGCAACATACTTTGGTGGAGGTGTTGGGAGTCGACTGGCACAGGAGTTGTGTCCTGGGTGTGCAGTGGTGTACAGTACATGTACTGGGATCGATACCTAGCGCCGACACCAAAATGGCGTCTCATTCAAGAAAAACTCCAGTACTGTTGACCGAGCGCACCTCCTCGTCGTGCCGGCCAATCTTCGCGCCGATATCTTTTTGCTTGACACGATGAACCTACTGTACGGCCACTTGGGCTTTGCACGTACATTCGCTCGAGTTTGTAAAGCCTGTTATTGACTTAAACTTTCCGACGCCGTCCATCGCTGCGTCAGAGGCTGCCGCGAGTGCCAACGTCGAAAGGTGCCGCCTCTTGAGCCCGCGGGTTTGCTTCAACCTATTAAACCACCTCGGACGCTGTTTGACCAAGTCGGAATCGAAGGTCTGGGCTTATTTCCGCTGCCATCAAATGGAATATTGTCGCGACAGACTATCTCACATGGTATGCGGAAACCAAGGTAGTGCAGCGGGGCACGTCATTTCAGATCGCTCTATTCTTTACACAGCAAATCGTGTGGCGTATGGCGCACCATCTCTAGTCGTCACCGATCGAGGCATCGCGTTTACGGCACAGCTTATGCACCAGGTGTTCGAGCTTAGTCATACTAGCCACCGAAAAACCACTGCATATCACCCGCAGACGAATGGCCGCACGGAGAGACTCAACAAAACCATCGCCGACATGATCGCAATGTACATAGACTCGCAGCACAAAACCTGAGATGAGACTATCCCCTACATCACAATATGCCTACAACACGGCCACCCAAGAGACGACGCGTTTTACACGATTTCGCCTAGTCCACGGACGTGCCATTCAGACGATGTTGGATGCAATGCTTCCGAGCTGCACAGATGATCATCTACTCACGCCAGACGCCGAGCAGTTGGCTCCGCGCGCTGAGTAAGCACGTCAACTTGCCTGCATTCACATTCAGCAACAGCATGGCACGAATTCACGCCGCTACAACCTCCGTCATCGACATGCCACATACCATCCTGGGCAGAAAATTTGGGTGTGTACCCCGATGTGTCGGCCCGGCTTGTGTGACAAACTGATTTCCCGTTACTTCGGATCTTACGAAGTTCTGCGCCGTGTCACGCAAGTGACATACGAAGTTCTTCCAGCGGGTACTGTGCAGCCCTTGCTTCGGCAACCACGCTCCGAGGTCGTGCATGTTGTCCGCATGAAGCCCTATTTCACGCGGTAGTGTGCTATGCGCTCGTTTCGTTGTCAAGTCGAACAACTTACCCATCCTCTGTTATCTATTCTGTCCGAGTGCTGATCTTTTGTTTCGCTTGAATTGCCCACTGCTCGAGCTCCGTCTCTTATTTCTTTTTCTTTAGGAAGGGGAGTAATGCCACCTGATGTTCCTGATGTTCTTACGTGGCGCCTAGAAGAAGAGGACACTGAAGTCAACTCGCGTGCTGTGAATGGAACACAGCCTGCTCCTAGCCCTGTTGTTCACGTCTTGCCCTGTTGTCTTCGACAATGTCAACAGACAATACATCTGCACAGTAGTGGAAGATTTCCACTTAAAAGGAAATCGAGCAGAAAAATCAAGTATGACTAAGAGGAGTTTTATAATTGCACTCGTATTTATAATTACCAATCACGCGGCGATTAGTGGATAAAATATGTAAAACGACATCAACATATACTAGATGAAATAATAAATAAAACACCTTAGGAAAGTTCAAATAAAGACCAAACTCATGGCTGCCCTTCACTTTATTTCAGTTGCCGTCACTGAAGGACTTGAAGACGTTATTCGGTATACAATTTATATTCAAACAAAAACAGATAATTTTGTACGTAGTTACAATAGGAATAGAAGAGAGGAGTCGCTGGAGAAAGATTTGATGTTGGGAAAGGTTGAGGGTCACCGGAGAAGGGGTAGGCAGCGAACGCGATGGTTAGATGGCATCCTCGAGACGCTGCAGATGAAGTTATGTGATGTTAGGAAGATAGAGACCGGAAAGCGTGGCGTGATATGGTCCATAGGGTCACGAAGAGTCAGACACGACTGAACGACTGAACTGAACTGACAATAGGAATAATGTAAGCATGCAAATTTTGCGAATACAAGTATCAGCTTGGAGTATCACAGTTTTTTTTAGGTCGAAACCAGCGGTGTTAATCAAGGCTCAAGCCCGAACACGCATACTAGAGTAGAGCAACGAATACAACGCTGAGTAGCGAAATACGGATCGTTATTGTCTACACTCAGAAGAAGAATAAAACATACACACATAAAAAGAAAGGAAATAAAGAGCGAAAGCAAGAAGAAAAGAAATGAAGAGAAAAGGAAAGAAAGAAAAACGTAAAAAATTCTGTCAACGCCAACGAACCAACTCGGCAAAATTAGCATAGTTTAAATGTCCTCCCGAAGTGACCACTCCTTTTTCACTAGTATCAACGAAGGGGTGCTAAAACACGCATCTTCATTTTTCATCGTATAGAAGTCATCGGTAAATTCTGTAGCAGCTTTGCCCCATTTTTTTTTCTTATACAACTCTTTAAAGGGACACTAAAGAGAGAAAGGAAGTGGGTTTGCATTGATAGAATGCCAGTTCCTGATTACAAAAAGACCACTCTTACTGAAAACAGAGCTGTTATAAGGTAGTAAAGAAGAATAACAGAAATACAGGTATCGCCACCACAGCCAAACGGCCGAGGCTCGCAACTACAAATCACGTGACGCGCTAGGGATCCCGGAGGCTGACAAATGCGAATTACGTTGCATGTTTGAATGCGGTAGTACGTTTTTTCTCAAACATGATAACACGCTTTTATCATACGTAAACGACGGCGAAAAGACAACGTAAACGTTGTAAGGCAAATACAAAAATATACTTGGAGGCGCCACAGGCGCCCACTTCAGTTTTGGTCGTTTCGGCTCAGGCATTTCGTGCGCACTCGGATAGTTTGTTTGAACCTGCAGCGCCTGAATTACGAGCTTGGAGCAGCAGATGCGCCTTGATGGTTCCCATTTGAGCAATCGGAGGCACGGGCGAGCGAAATCCGCTACCGCCGACACACTCCTTCCTTCACACTTCTGCGCCAACATATCGCCGCCGTTGCCGCTTCGACTGCGACCTGACCGCTTGACTGCTGCTACGTACGCCACGAAAAGCATACATATGCTAAGTACCGAAGGAAAAACGCATTATCATTCAATTGTTCACTAAATCATGGCTCATTTGACCAACATATACTGCGTGAACAAGACCTTCAACGTGCTATTTGCAGGCGTCGTAAACAAAAGGGGCATACTTGCCGCTCATACCAAGGAGAGCGTCGATATATTGCGCTCGTCGCCCGGCGAAAAAAAGGGCCTCGGGTAAAAAGTAAAAACTAAAAATAACGAAGCACCAGAAATACATCACAAAAGGTTAAAAAAAAATCGATTTGTAAAAAAAAAAAAAAAAAAACTGCCAGAAGCGGTGACTCGAACTCGCTACTGCTTGCTCCGTAACGTTCGGCGCTAGCCGCTAGGCTAGGCTAGTTTTTATGTCATGGCCTATTTACAATAAAGTGTTTCTGCTGCCGGTCTAAAAATTACAACAACTTCATCATCGGCGCATGCTGCCTGCTCTCACGTCTTGCAACTAATGTTCTGGATGCCTATGCGCACTATACTGTGCACTGGATTCATATTAACATGTGGAATTTCACAGCGCTGGCAAATGTAGTGGCGCCGGCACTTCGGTCATGTTCTGCTACCGTGGACGTAATTTTCGCTGAACACGGAGCTGTAGCCCAAACCTTGAAGGAAAAAAGTGCGACGAAGCTTCAAAACTGACAAGCGCAGCAGCGAGGACACTATTTTGCTGGTAACTAAATCTTATTTGTATGTAAACATGTCAGGAAGCGTTGCAATGACCAAGGGCTAGAAGGAGCGCAAAAGCTGTTTTTTTTTTTCTTCCTTTATGGGCCCATCGCTCGGTAAATTACTCTCTTCATAGTTTTATTTATTTCGGCTGAGGCCGTCATTGCGAGTACGCTGTTGCCAAGTTGGCCCTTGAGGGATGCGACGCCGCGGGCCGCGCCGGCTCGCTAGCCATCACGGAGTCTCCGCTTACGTCATAGTGTGCGTCACTCAACTCCAACTACGTAGTTGGAGGCCACAGTTTGAATTCGACCGGCGGGAACAAGAGAAAACCTCACACTTCTTATCGCAATATCTCGGCAATTATTCGATTTTTTTCTGCCGGATATGCGGCGACAGTGTCATCAAATATAGTTTATTAGATTTTCATAGCATCTTTGGCTGTCTTTAGTGTCCCTTTAATGCAAAGCAGCACGGCCTGCTTTTCGTCTTGCCCGCCAATTCACAAAGTTCGCAATAAGTACCAAGATGCTCAGGCACGACGCTTGACACTATGTAGTAGTGTTTTTTTCTGTCTGAGATTAATTCAGCATCGTGCCTGTCCTAGGTACAACCCTTCAAACATTTAACTGACGTTTGTGACTGTCGCATTTTCTCTTATTCTTAGCGCCACAGAGTTCACCTGTTAAAATTCAAAATCTAAGCAAAGCCTCTCCATGTGCTTGCCTAATCTTGACCTTACGGCAAGTTTTATCCGCCTAAGGATCTGGAGCCCAGAAAATGAGGCCGTCATGTTTGGCAGCTTAATATTTGGGCAGCCGTACTGTTCGCTGCAGGGCAGAGGAATTCTAAACCTACGCCTGTATCAAATGAAACGAAGCGCTGCCGATACCGAGTTGTTCATTTGCCCCTCTCCCCTTTCACAGCTCCACACAAGCTATCCAGACGAATACATCGACACCTAGACACACACTCTCTCCCCAGCGCCTTTTTCAATTAGTGCGAAATCTCCAACAAATAGGGAATAGAAAAGGCGAAGTTGCTAAGGTGGCGGCGTTGCCTTAGTTATCCGAGCTGACCTAAGGGTAACCCCTTTGCACAGTCCTGATAATACAGAGCCTGTCTGGTGCAGACTCATTTCGGCTAAATTCTTTGTAGTAATTTGTTCATTTTATCGACCTCCTGCTTCCAGTATTCATAGCCTATACAGCATCAATCAAGAACTGCCACCTATTCTTTGTGAATTTGTCAGGGGGTGTTTAAGCTTAAGCTCGAAATATACGAGAAGAGAGAGCATTCAGACGAAGACAAGTGCACTTGTCTAAACGTTGGCTCGACCTGCGAACTAATGCGTTCTCCATTTACTTTTGTTCAGTTTCTTTCATACCGTGTAAACCAACTTCTTGCTCTCGTTCTACATAGATGCGTTTGCAATAGTATGAGGATTGATTCTTTTCGCACAAGTGTTCAGTAGTTATGACCATCCCTGAAAGTTAAGCAAGCACTGTATAAAGACACCATTCAGAGATTTATTTGATATATTTAGGAAAGCCTGCTTTTGCTTAAGGAATTTATAATTAAACTACATAATTATCTATTTGAAACATTGGTACTGCTGGTAGTTTTCGAGGATGTAAGAAATTTATTTCACAGTAACTTTGTTGATCGATGGTCGTCATCGTATTTTGAATGCATAACCTGGAAGTTGCCTCATGTTCTCAGCGTACTGGCAAAAGCCACAGGCATGCAGTGGGTGGGCCACTCAGTTGTCCTGGGATACTCTCATGGAAACGGATGATGAGCCAGAAGCAGTGCTAACATAGTACAGCTTTCAGTGCAGATTTATGGTTTGTAGATTTACTGGCGGACTAAGTACAATATGGGATTTCGCGCTCGAAGAGGGCGCCTGCGTTTATCTTCCAGAGCCGATGAACTTCCTCCTCTTCTCGTGTGGTTAGTGGACTGTGCAAACGGCAGTCGTCACAGCACCCGCGTAGGTACTTCGCTGTAGAACTTCCTCCTCGTCACTAACTACATGGTCTAGGCCGAGACACTTAAAAAACGCATGGATCCTATTTTCCATACCAATTACAAGCTCAAATCTACGCGTGCTCTCGAGGAGAGCTGAATAATCTGTCACTTAATCGATATGGCAGCGACGAGCACAGTTGGCAAACCCGTGATGCTTCTCCTAGCGGTATTGCTGAAGCATTCATGATGGAAGGCGGATACTCTTCCTGCGTGCCTGCAAGAACGACTTCTGGATGTTCAGTATTATGAAAGCAAGCCTGGAGTGAGGTTTATAGCTGTTGGTATTGTATCTAGAGTTCGAAGGTCTTGTTGGCTTCAAGTTCAGTATAGACGGATATGCAAGAGTGCTCTCAGCCACTGAGCTTGTTCCAACACCATCCCCAGTCCGCGGGCAGGAATCAGGGAATGGCTTGCAGTTCGACCCTCTTTTCTTCACTGTAACTCTTTAAAATTCCCCAGAAGAAAGTTGTGTGTAAACCTGTTTTGTTGCCTAATGTTGCTTTTATAGCCTGATTATGAGGTGTAACTGCCCAAAGGAGCTCTGGCAATGACAGACGCCGTAGCGCAACTCTCTGGAACTTTCAACTACTAGAGATTCCTTAACTTGCACTGACATCGCAAAGCACATGGACGTCTTGCTTTCCGCCTCCGTAGAAAACCGTCCGCCTACGCGCGGGATTCGACCTCGCACACTTGGTCACATAAGTGCAGTGCGTTACCTGCTGCACTACCACGGCGGTTGTATTGCATTAAGTGTGAATTGAGGAGCGATAGTAATGTGGAGCTACATCGTGTGACTAAGAACAGTCACAGCGGCTATGCTGCCCAGGTGGAGACCCTGCGTAGTTTCGCTTATTACATGTACTTCCCTTTCCATATATGCGTCCCACAATTCATAGAGTCTGTTGTGGAAGCTGAAAAACCTGTATTCTTAAGTATTCTAATCGCTAATCCTGAGTGGTCTGCATTGTGTGAAAGATAGCTACCTTGCGATTAAGTGCCTTCTCGACCATTTTATAAATGACGAGTGATCATAAAATGTGCCATTGCAGACTAACATGCGGTCTCCCTTTTAGATACGTCAGCCACGCTGACCATACCGATGTTTAATATCTGCCTCTGGTCTATTTTACTTGCAGTCATGGGATCATTGCATGTTAACAGTAAAAGTGAGTCTTCATTGCATTTCTACGAGGAAAGCTATAATTGTTTCTGTGGGCCACATACATGTAAAATTTGTAATATAGATAAGGAAGATATGAAGTTCAAAAATGTCTTTTTTGTGTTCGTGCATTCCAAACCACAATGTATAAGATGTATGTCTGTACCGACTAATTACATGAACGTCGTTTGAAAAGTGTCGCATATAAAGTTCATAGTCACAAAACCGTGTCCCGTTGATGGCACTAGCATTTAGACATTATATGGAATGTTAGCTGCAAAACGAAGATCGCCTTTGGAGTAAGGAAAAATAGATAAATGCAAGAAATAGACGAGAAGTAGAAGGAAAGTTTGCTGGACACTTATGCTCTGTTTTAAAAGAACAGTCTTCTCTAAGAGCTGAATATCAGCAATATTTATATAATATCGTAAATCTCACCGCAAGGTGGAACACCCCAGGTTATAAAGTGCCACGTAGTCAGAAATATTTGCTTTAAATTGGTTAAGAAAGTGATGTGAAATTGCGTGTAAGACCCAAGGTTTGTTTTCTTGATGCGGCTAGCAGAGTAACCTTCTTTGGCATCAGGAAAGCATATATACTTATACAGTTATTAATGTGCTACAAGGTCATAAGGCGTTCATTTTATCCACATCAGCCTAAACAGACTCCTCTATTTCTAAGCCTAGTAATCAGCTCCGATACGGCCGTTCAAGCAAAATTAAGGCTACCAACGCCTCTTGGGGACGAATTGCTAGGATGTTAGAAGAAGGTTTTGCTAAGCGCCAATGGGCGCACTCTGCGGATCCACGCGCAATCCTAGCTCCCTTCTCGCTGCGCTCTATACGTTGGGCGATCGCGCGAGAAGCAGCTCGAAGCCATGACAAAAAGTGCGAGTATTGGCACCCATTTACCTTGGCTCCGATAACCAGGGATGGAAGATAGAGGAGACTATTACCTAATGAATATATCTTTCTCTGTTTTATTGAATGATAATAACTGTACCATCTAAAGACAAAAAAAAAAAACAAGAAACAAAGTGTACAGGACAGCGCTGTCCAGCGGCGTCCCGTGTACTTATTTTCTTGTGATTCTGTCTTTAGGTGGTGCAGTATTTTAGATCTCAGCAAAAAGTCAAAGGGTCTCCATGTTAAAGCTGTTAACTGATTTTGTTGTCAGGTCTCATTTCGTGTAATAAACAATTCTTTAACGAATCACAACGCAGACCTCACAGCTATATAAGTAACGACGCTGTCATCGGCAGTGCTATAACGGGCCTACTAGGCTATTGGCGTCTTCGTGGGACGCCACCTGTATTATAGGACTGTTACTTTCCTTAAACTGCCTTTATGATCGTAATTGTATCTTGACCATTTCTGAGTATTGTTATTATTGGCATGGTCAAGTCTGCCACTTTACTTCACGTAGGCGGCGCTGCAGTCAACATATTACCACATTTATTTAGAGTTGGTATACGAACTACATATCCTGGCACCGATATCTGAATTTGTATGCGCTGGCGAATATAATTTTTCAAAAAGAAGCAATAATATTGCTACGAAGATGACGAAGCGGGCAGCGGCGCGGGGCGAAGTGCTCGCGCCAGGTCCGCTGGTCAATAAAACATATTTCATCGCCATGTCATCACGTCGTTCTGTTTCTGTTGTGTCGCCGTCTTCCATCGCTTGTCATGTCACCACGTAACATTTGGTGGGAGGTGCGGTTCATCCCCATCCTCGCCTTGCACTAACGAAGCCAACCGTACGCCGGGTCCATCTGCCGAAAGCCCGTGGAGATCGCCGCGCAGCTCTGCCCCAGCCCTTTTTGCTCAGACTCGACCAAACGCTGTCCCCAGCCTCGTCCCCAGGCCTGACCACAACACACGACGACCAGGAAGAGCCCAAAGCTGACCCTACCGACCCTACCGACCCTACCGACCCTGCCGACCCCACGACGAAGCGACCTCACGACCGCTCGAGCGAAGACAGCACCCCGCCCAAGCCCTTCGGCGTGTCCATGAGCCTTGGCCTTCGGCAAACGGTGAATATTGGACTTCATGCTCCGGTGCAAGCATTCCTCCCATCTTCGCATTCATTGCGGTGTCCAGCGTTTCATGTCCCAATCCTGTGTCTGTGTTCATCGTCACGTCATGCATTGGATTTCTAGCAATCGATCGGGAAGATCGCTCGGTGGCCCCGGGTAATGCTACGAAGATGACGAAGCGAGCAGTGGCGCGGGGCGGAGCGCTCGCGCCAGGCCCGCTGGCCATTAAAGCATATTTCATCGCCATGTCATCACGTCGTTCTGTTTCTGTTGTGTCACCGTCTTCCATCGCTTGTCATGTCACCACGTAACAATATCGAAATATTAGGTATTACCCCATGCTCTCTACCTTACTACCAAAGCAGGGGACACGTTAATTGAAGCAAGAGAATTTGAACACTCAAAAAATGTCAATTATCCGCCCCGTTTAATGTTTGAATGTATTACTTAGGATAGTAATTAAATTTCATCACATTGCGATGATATCGTTCTCTGAAAAAATTTATTTTTGCTAAAGAAAAACCCCAGAATTATAGGGCTAATTTTCATTTAAGCTGATGTCTAACACTATCGCGCTAAATCGCAACGCGAATTTTACCTGTATTACTCCATAATAACTTCATTTACATTCAACAAGTTTTGTGTTCTGCATTGAAGCGATTTTTGCTTTCGCAGGTCTTTTTCCGCGTAATTACTTTGACGTCTGGTATCTTGTAGCGGAGCTATTTATTATGAGCGCCATTAACACCAACATATTGAGTTTATATTAGCGTTGCTTCTTAAAGTGCACAACTCAGCATTATTTTGGGCGTGGTGAAAAAGCCACCCGCGGTTTGCCTACCGCATGAAATAGATATTAATCTGCCCACCATTATTAATTGTTAGGCGCTGCGTAATATTGTTCATTCTTGCCCCTGTTTCTCGCGACATAAGGTTGAAAGAAAAAAGTGCTGAATATAGAGGATAAATTGCTATCGCATTGCACAGTGCGCAGTTAGCCTATAAAAGGCACTGGGCAAAGGCGCGCGCTAACCATGCTGCAAATGAGAATCTTTTCTAGGTGCTGACATTAGCTGATAAACTTATTTTTAAACCAGCCTTAGTGTTTATTTCTAAAATATACGGGGAAGAAAAATTTCTATTTTTCGCACCGCCTGGGCATTTTTTGGATCTGCAATGAAGCTGAGTGTTACTCGGGGATCCCTATTAGTACAAGTTTCAATAAGACCATTTATACATGTCTAACATGTATAAATAACATAATACATGTAATATAATCAATCAGAATAGGTTGATTATATTATTTATCGGCAGAGATGGAGAAGCGCTATATAAGCAGTAAAAACAAGGCCTGGGGCCGATTGTAGCACCGATCATTAGCTTCTTGTTGCAAAATTTAGGCTTCGATTGAGAAAAACGCCGAAAGCTAGAAGGCCTTTCAGATATGATCTGGATCAAATTCCATCAAGTATGCTGTGCAAGTGAAAAATCGATTTGAGGAATTACATCTAAAAGAGCGAGAGCCTGAAGACATGTGGCCTGATGTTCGTTATAAAATACAAGTTGCTATTATAGTTTCAAGTGAAAAGAAATGCAAGAAAGCAAACTGGTTATTCAGAGTATGCCGTGCAAGTGAACAATCTATTTGAGGAATTAGATCTAAAAGAGCGAGAACCTGAAGAGATGTGGCCTGATGTTCGTTATATAATACAAGAAGTTGCTACTATAGTAGTTTCAAGTGAAAAGAAATGCGAGAAAGCAAACTGGTTATCCGAAGAGGCTTTGCAAATAGCTGACCCTACTGAAAAATCCTGTATAAAATTCGTACAGGAAATCGTATACAGGTTTACTGTACAGGATCTGGGATACAGGATTGGGGGCTATTTCAGCAAATTCCTGCATTGCCCTGGAAAGACCGGAATGAAACCGCGCGGAGCTCTGATACGGGAATGGCCTGTATGGTGGATGGCCCTGGTTTCCGGAAAGAAACGCGTCGCCAGGGTGGAAAAAGCATGCAACAATATAAAATAAAACGACTACATTTAAAATAATATATAAAATTAAAAAAAAATAAAAAAAATTTAGTTTCGAATATGGATTCGAACCTCGGTCCTAATGGTCTTCAGACGGGCACCTTAACCACTAATCTACGGCGGTTTATGGTTACAGCGGTTATTATTCAGTATATGTAACTACTTTTGCTCTTTCGTACTTTTATATTTTCCTTGGCAGTAGAATTTGTGGCCGTAATTCACCGATCGCCCTTTAAACACGCTGATATCTTTGCAGGCTATCACGAGGGTTCACAAATGTGGCGTATCTTTATAATGCGTCGCTTTATTGAAGGCAAACCTCGAGATATCATAATTTACTAGTCCTGATGTGTTTTTCATCGTCTACGAACGCTTGTAAGTTTTCCTACATAGAGATATCAGCTGCACTAATACTTGTAATACTGGGCGTTTTAGCTTCACGTGCTACCAGCGGAGCATCGATGCCAATGAATACCCTTCCGACTGAGCGGTTTCAATACGTAAACATTCGAGAACGCGTCGCGCGGTGTGCGGCTATCTGCGCATCTTTCGATGGTCAGCGATGTTTGTTTATTTTTTCTCGAACAGTTTTTTGTCATCGCTAGCGAAACGATACGTTCGTGCTTCTACTTTCGTGTTGTAGGCGGAAGATCTTCAGTCGCAGATATGAAGACGCACCGCAAGATCGTACGAGCTGCAGCGACTTTGTACGCGCAAAAGCGACGCGACGCGCGTATATGCTTGCTAGCGCACACTTCGACGGCTTCGCATTTTCGAGGTATTTGGGAAACGAAGCGCGCCCTTTATATACAGAACAGTTGTATAACATGTTTGGTATCATGCTTATTTAGTGCGCTGGTGTGTCCGGCATGGTCATTCTGGTTGAGCTTCGTATCGGCCCGGCTTCTGTTCAGAAGCGGAATACTCTGCCCGGTATCAGTTCCAGAAATGACGCGTTCGTCCGGTTTCTGGTTAATTGATACAGGCTGAATAATACATAACACAACTACATTTGAAAAAGAAAAAAAAAAGAAAAGAAAAGGAAAAAAGCTGACATGTGATTCGAACTTCGGTCTTTTAGCCGGCAAGCGCGCACTTTAACCACTAGACCATGGCAGAACAGGGTGATGGTGGTTATATATCTAGTTATGTAGTCGAGATTGCTCTTTTGTAGTTTGTATTTTTGTAGGTTGAAGAATTTGTGGTCGTAATTGAACGATCGCCCTTTAAACACGCTGCATCTTTTTCCTGGCTATCACGAAGGGTTATCTGTGTCCCGCATCTTTACAATGTATCGCTTTCTTGCAGACAAACCTCCGAATGTCACAATTTACTAGTGCTTATGTGTTTTGTCATCATCTTCGAACGCATGCAATTTTTGCTACATATAGATATATGCGGTGCACCAACACTTGTAATACTGCTTGTTTTAGCTTCACCTGCTGCCAGCGGAGCCGCGACTTCAATGAATTTACTTCTGACCAAGTGTTTTGCATGCGTAAACACTTGAGGAAGCGACTCCCGATGTTCGGCTGACCTGTGCATATTTCGATGGTCAGCGATGTTTCATTTATTCTCGAGCGTATTTTATCCGCGCTAACGAAACGCTACGTTCTTGCTTGCACTTTCGCGTTGAAGGTGGCAGATCTTCAGTCGCAGATTATGAAGATGCACCGCGAGATCGTACAAGCTGCAGCGACTGTTGCACACGCGAAAACAAAACGCGATGCATGTATGTACTTGCTAGCGCACACATCCACGGCTTCATATCTTCTAGGTATGTACGAAACAACGCGTACTCCACATATACAGAAAAGTTTTAACGTATATTATGTATGGTTTCATGCTTATTTAGCGTGAAGGCATATTCCGACGTGGTCATCCTGGCTGAGCTTCACGATCCGCCCGAGTGGTACTGAGAAGCGGAAATACTCTGTCCCGTATCAGTTTCATTCATATCGGATTTGTCCGGTTTCTGTTAAACCGGACATGACCTGTCCTGTATATGAGCTCAATACAGGACTGGTCCGCCCTGTTTCATATTCATACCGGACTGGGATGTCGTGTATAAGATGCATACGAGAAATGGTCTGCCCTGTATTAACTCGATACCGGACTGGATCGTCCGGATTGAGATTCATATCAAACATGACCTGTCCGATATAAACCCGTTTAAGCTTCATACAGGACTGGTCCGCCCTGTTTCACATCAATACCGGATTGGGATGTCATGTATAAGATGCATACCGGAAATGGTCTGCCCTGTATTAACTCTATACCGGACTGGACCGTCCGGATTGAGATTCATATCGGACATGACCTGTCCGATATAAACCAGTTTAAGCTTCATACAGGACTGGTCACACCGGTATCAAATTTATACGGGATAATACAGGACCGGTTCAAACCCGTTTGTCGCGATACGGGATTTTTCACTAGGGGAGGAAAGGAGGATGGCAAAAGGTATGGGTTAAAGAGAAAGATACAAGGTTCTCAATGCCGATTTTCAGAGAATAGCAAGGAGAGATAAGAATGCCTTTCTGAACATACAGTGCCAAGCAGTTGAGGACAACAGCCAATTGAGGAACACAAGAGCTCTATATAAGACAAAGATATGAAATCAAGCTTCTGAGCTAAGCTGGGCGTGAGAAAGGACAAACGAGGCAGGGACCTCACTGAAGCGTCAGAGATAAAGAAGTGGTGACGAGTATACACAGAAAACCTGTACAAGAAGGACCCGGATGTGCAAACCCAACATAACACGGTTGTGATCACTGGTCTCGAGCCGGGCATCATGAAGAGTGAATTGAATGGGCCTTAGCCAGCCTTGCTAAGAACAAATCTAGCGGAATTGATGGCACTCTAGCTGAGTTGCTTCAAAACCTTAACGATGACGCTGTTAACCTTCTGTATACCTTATGTTAGCAAATTTGGACAACACTGAAGTGGCAACAGGATTGGATGAGATCAGTATACATCCACATTCCAAAGAAAGGCAGTGCAAAAAGAATGTTCCAGCTACCGCACGATCGCGCGTATTTTGCATGCTAGCAAGGTTATGTTGAAAATTCTCCAAAGTAGGCTGAGGCAGTATGTGGATCGGGAGCTTCCGGACGTGCAAGCTGGGTTTCGCAAGAGAAAAGGAACTAGAGACCGGATTTCCAACCTTCGCTAGATCATCGAAAAAGCACGAGAGTTCCCGAAATCCGTCTACTTCTGCTTTATTGATTATGCGAAAGCGTTTGACTGCGCAGATCACAATAGATTGTGGAAAGCTCTCCAAGAGATGGGAGTTCCAATTGACCTCATCTGTCTCCTCAGGAACCTGTATGAAGGACAAGAGGGCACAGTCAGAACTGAGCGTGGTCTTACTGATTGGTTCCCGATTGAGAAAGGAGTGAGACAAGGCTGCATACTGTCGCCCTGCCTATTTAACCTATATGCTAAGTGCATCATGAGGAAGGCCGGTCGGGACGAGTCTTCTGCTGTAGTGAAGATTGCTGGAAAACGTATCAACAACCTTAGATATGCTGATGATACCATTTTAATAGCAGAAAGTGAAGTGGAACTCAAGAGACTTATGAAGGGCGTACAAGAAGAGAGTGAGAAGTTTGGGCTTAAACTGAACATTAAAAAGAGAAAAATTATGGCGTCTTGCGCTATCAAGTCCTGGAACATCAAGAGACAAGAAGTGGAAGCCGTGACAGATTTTCTCTTTTTGGGCTCTAAGATTACGCCGGTAGGTGACTGCAGACAGGAAATTAGGAGACGCCTGCTTCTGGAAAAGAGCGCCATGGTTAGCCTTGACCACCTAGTAAAGAGCAGAGACATCAGACTGTCAACCAAGATCCGTATAACTCGTGCTATGGTCTTTCCAGTTTGGATGTATGGAGGCGAGAGTTGGACTGTGAAGAAGGCTTACCGCCGAAGAGTTGACGCGTTTGAATTGTGGTGCTGGCGGAGACTCATGAGAGTTCCTTGGACTGCGAGCAGATCAATTAAGTCGATATTGTCGACCATAAACCCTGACTTCACATTGAAGGGTCAAATTATAAAGTTACAGCTCGGCTACTTTGGTCATCTGATGAGAAGAGAGGAGTCGCTATAGAAAGTTTTGATGTTGGGAAAGGTTGAGGGTTACCGGAGAAGGGGCAGGCAGCGAACGCGATGGTTAGATGGCATCCTCGAGGCGCTGCAGATGAAGTTATGTGAGGTTACAAAGATAGTGGGAGACCGGAAAGTGTGGCGTGATATGGTCTATAGGGTCACGAAGAGTCGGACACGATTGAACTGAACTGAACATATTAAACTTTTTGAACTAATTTAGGGCGAACGGTTCTTCTTCATATCTATTTTTATGCTTTTTCGCTGTTAAAATGTGAATTTCCTTCTCGAGAAAAACATGGACACGGTAGCGGTAGCAGAGTTTACCAGCGCACTAACGTCTGAGCCACCGATTGTGCTTGAACTATGGAGCGCACGACATGTAAAATTATGAATGTCAGAAGACGGAGATTTTCTGTGAACTTTCACTAGCCATCTCTGAGTTGTACGTAAATTCAATTGCTGAAAGGAAACGAGGTATTAAAGAAGTCAAAACGTCGATTAAGGCAGCCGGGCGTGCTTTTCTTTAACTCCAAGGCCATTATATTTGTAGTAATGGGGCACTTCTCAGAATTTTCATTCAGTCTCACACTTTGATATGGTAGAATGGAGGTTAAAGCTGTGAGGGCCAACCCATATGTGCTTCTGGCTGCTCGTGAGATTGTCGGGAAGTTAATATTTTCGAATGTGCAGCGACCTTCGCATATGTTATTGACAAAAATTTTAAGAATGCGAGATGATGGCTTGCGTAAGCACATCATCATCGTGCGCGGCTAAGCGGAGAGTACCCTAGAGAGAGAGAGAGAGAATAAACATTTATTTCATCAATAGAGTTTGTGGTGGTTAGATGTCTACCATCTTCCGTAGCGGTGGTCGTCCGCCCTTATTCCAGGGCCCCGCAGGATGCCGCCGCCAGCTGGGCCCATCGGATCAGACCTTCTTGGTCTTCCCGCCGGTCGCTGGAGAGCATTCCCTCCCACTGCTCCACACTCGGGTTTGTTATGATAGGCGCTACTGGAATTCCCTGACATTCCCACGTTATGTAATATAGCGTGGGTGTCTCTAAGCACCATGGGCATTTATTTGCGTATTGTGTGGGGTACATTTTGTGTAGTGTGTGTAGGCTCGGGAAGGAAGCTGTCTGTAGCTGCCTCCACGTGACGGAGTCCTTGCTTAGGAATCTGTGCGGGGGTGGATACCGCATTCTGCAGCCTTTGTAGTAGTTCAGGATTGCCGAGTACTTTTGGGGTACGGGGTCGTTGTCCAGTACCCGAGAAAAATGTTTAAGAGAAATGCAAAGGCAGGGTTCAGCCGTCATCGTCGTCACTTGTTTTTGCACAGAATGGCTTGCTTCTCCTCTCTCACAATTTACTTCAAACGTCTTTCTAGTTGATCACTGCAGTGATAAGGTCCCAGACTAATGCACATTTAGCTGGTTCATATGTGCTGTTTATGGCACTGTTGTGCTGTTCATAAACGCTGTTTTATATGTTGAATTTTGTTTGGCTCGCTCAAAACAGGCATATATTCAGATTTCGCACATCGGGCTTTGTATCCTGCTCAGAAGCAAGGGGCAAATTGAAGCAATAAAATATTCGCGTATTGAACGCGCATCAACGTCACCGTGTCTCACGACATTATCGTTTGCAATATATTTTTTTATACTTCTTATTGCACACTTCCTTACAGCTTATGGCGTAATTGCCAGGTTCTTTATAAAAATTATCTGCAAGGTACCGCCAAGTAATTCTGTGTCTCGGTACTGAAAGAAATGATGCTCTTTGTTTTATGTTTGATGGATAAGAAACTCAACTAACCATGAGAGGAAGAAGCCGGTTCCCTTGATCCATGATTTAGCAGTTAGGTAAAGTGCCATTGTTTAAAAGAAAGAATGAACCTTTCGTGACGGTCCTACTTGTATGCTTCTACTCTTTTCACCGTACTTCCCATCCACAGTGTAGCAAACAATAAAAAAGTGTTGGTAATATTACATAGAACGAGTTATTACACAGGCACTTTTGGGTTACAGCAACTAGGTATTTCAGGCAGGATCGTAAGTTTGAAAGGCTGCATAAGCATTAACTTCAAACAGAAACCCTCATACTGCAGCGTTTGAAATTTTTAAATTGCACTGAAAATTTGGGAATAAAGCGAACTCAGAAAATGATCTCTTTCGCTATGCAAGAATTAAACCTGGACACCATTTGTCGTAAATATACTTCAGCCAAACCAAGTCCTCTAATCTTCACTACACAAAACCAAATTTCACTTCTCATCAAACCGAAACCGAGACGAAAAGTGCTAAAAGACTGAAATATTTGCACGTTAAACCTTGCAATACATACTAGACGTGGGCAACACTGTTTATACTGTGTGTAGTAAAACGCTCAAGAATCAAAAATGAAAGCCTCCCACTTTGCTTTAACCCCACCCACTCACTTTCATCGCTCCAGCATTCTCTGGTAACCTTGTATTGCTTAAGCGATGCTACAAGTTACTTTGCAGGTGTAAGTAATCATAAAATATTTTCGAAAAAGAAAGGTGCGTTGCACCAGCCCCAGTGCCAGAACCCAAAGCAGTTTTCACAGCTGGCTTTGCTGACCGTCGCCTATATTGGCCACTGATAATTAAAATCTATTGTAGTCACTGAAACATGTTTTTGTCATGACAGAAGTATGCTTTATAGTCAGTTTTCGATAATATCGTTATTTTGCTTTCTACAAGTCATCATGCTCCGATCCTTTCATTCTGAAGAACGAGGACACTACGGGCGCTTACTACAACTGTTTAACCAAGGAAAAGCAACCGACATATACAGCCTTCCCGGCTAATGCGTACGCTTGCAAGGCATCAAGGAAACAGCACCAATTTTATCCAAGGAGGCGGGACAGAACTGCTTGCTGAGCCTAATCATCCATCGATCTCTCTTTACACGAACGTTTTACCCATTTCAATAATGACAATATCCTTAAAGCGTTTCGTTACAGGGACAACTTTTGAATTGTTTTAAACAATTTACAGACTCTGTCAACTCAGACAACCGTAAACACTGTTCTAGATTATTTTAAAAAGCTAGCGATTACGTTTGAATACAGGATAACGACATGCTCTTGATTCTATAATTGCGTTTAAGTTTATAGGTGAACACATATGCTGGGCCCACATGCTCAGAAGGGTCCCTTGCCGTATGATTCTCCCACTCAAAGGTTGTGAAAATAGCACCGCAGCCCTCTGATTGGACTCGTAGCTCCCGAAGTCGTGCGTACATGAGATATCAGCCAGCTTCAATAAACACCTGGAGATGCTTGTTGAAGTCGGCTTCCCTCTGGCCAGTGGTGAAAATACTAAAGAATAAGTTAAAACTCGGGTGAGCAGGAATTAAATGGTGGGAAAATATACGCATCTTGTGCGTCCGCACACCGAAAAATTACTCATGGCCTAAAAAGTGCAAACCGGTTTAATGTACCGGTGGTATGGGAAAATCATATATTGGACTGAGAGGATGTTGCGCGCATGAACGACTTAGGTAACATGCAAAATATAGTGAGAACAACGAGGTTTAGCGACTTGTTCTTCAATATAGGGATGGCGCCAATTCACACCATGGTTCCTATACGAGAGGATTCTAGGTAGGGGCAGAAAATAGACATCTAGTGAAACTCTAGAAGACTTTTAAATAAAAAACAGTTTCAATGTCGGTGACATGTCAGTATTTCTTTATATGGCTGAACAAACATGTCCCAAGCACCTTCTTCGATAAGTTTGGTACTGTTTCCCTGATGCCATGTACGAGTGCGCATTAGTCCAGAAGGCTTTTTATGTCGGCTGCTTTCACCAAATTAACAGTTGAAGTAAGAAGCCGTGATGACGTCTTCTGTGTATGTATATTGCGCTGGATACCCTGTTATTATGTCACACAAGCAAAGAGCTGAGCTGTTTCCTTCCCTAAAGTGCGCTTCTTTGTCTAACAGGCAAAATTATGTAAAGCACTTTCAGACGATTAACGATAATGCGAGTGAAATATTGGCAAACACCTTTTGAATAGCAACAAAAATGATTTTGCTTGTATTCAAATGGTCCACTAATGAAAAGAGCAATTCATAGCTGTCACGAAATCGGCGCCCATTTTCATCAAGCCGGTACGGCGCGAGGCCCGCACGGCGTCGCGTGGAAGGCATGGAGAGCAAAGCCCCCTTCCCCGCGCGGGAGAGCGCGTAGCTTTGTACGCGTTGTTGTCACCCTCTTTCCCCTTGCCCGGGGAAGACGGTGGTTCATCGGCCTGGAATGCGCCAGAAAAATCGAGCATCTTCTATGGGACCTAGCCAATGACGACGCGCGGCTCGACGGGAGGAGAAGAGGGAGCTATAACCAGCGAAGCTATGTGTGTGTGCGCGCTAGCTTTGGCGCGTGTTAACAAACAGACGCGGCGCGCCCTATTTAAAGCGACCGCGCCGCTTGTTGAGTCAGTCAGTCAGTCAGTCAGTCAGTCAGTCAGTCATTCAGTTCGTCAGCGTTTTGCTACGTGATCGCCTGCGCTTCGGCTGGACTCCCGGGGATCACCCGCTGCTGGCAAGCCCACGGACTTTCAAGGGAGCGGCGCTCGTCTCGTATGGCGGCCACATCGTGACTCTTGAGGCGTCGGACTGCAACAGTGCCCGGTGAACAATTTGGTGTTTGTTTATGTAACTCTCTCGTGTTTGATCTATTGTAAAGCCTCTACGTTATTGGATACCTGTGTAATTGCATGCTTAGCGTTTGTATTCTGTGAAACCTCTCGTCTGTGTATTTCAAGTGATCTTGTGTATTCCTCTGTATCGTCTCTTGCTGTACATAAATTGTGTTTTGTTTGTTACTTCTGACTCCGATCCTTTCTCTGGTTTGAACCGGCGACTGCTGGGCACCAAACGACCACCCCCTTCTGTCACTACAAGGTAGTTGAATTCCGGCTGAGCTTGCCACGCAGGTCGAGGGCATCTCCTTTGCGACCGGAACAGCTACCCCCACTCACTCTAAGGGTGTCTGGGAGTGTGCGCACCGTTAAGGGCGCATCGTTAATAATACCCCCTTAATTATTAACGGGTGACAATTATTCTGGCGTCCGCGACAGGACGTTTGGTGCACTCAAGCTCAGAGGACGGGGAAGGAGTTGGAAGAGTTTACGAAGAGGTCGTAAACGGTGTAACAGCAGAGCGATAACAAGAGGTACCGCGCTGAAGCGGTCGTGTAAGGTGCATTGAAAGTGCTATGTATTAGCATTAAGCAGTTCAGATTGGAGATGAATCTCAAAGAGATTATTGCGTTGGGCCTAGAGAAAGGTCTTAAAGGAGCTGAACTGCGAGAATGGGTGGACCGAAAAGAAAGGGAGGTTCTAGAAGAAGCTGAGAAAGAAAGAGAGAGGCAAAGAGAAGAAAGAGAGAGAGAATGGCTGAGGAAACAAGCAGAGGCAAAGAGACAAGAAGAAGAAAGAGAAAAAGAATGGCTCAGGAAGAGAGCCGAAAGAGAAAAAGAATGGCTCAGGAAACGAGCAGAAAGAGAAAAAGAATGGCTCAGGAAGCAGGCAGAAAAAGAAAAAGAATTCTTAAAAGAGAGAAATATCCTTCTCAAAAAGCTGGCTGAAGTTCGGCGTTTGAAAGGTATTACCGAGCCTCCGGAGGTTACCTTTCCTTATATTAGAAAGTACAGTGAACCAAGCGATACATTGACAGCCACAGGTACTGTAGAAACTGGCTCCAGCAGCCAGAATGAGGTTGTGGATCAGCGTGTTCCTGCAACAGAAACTTCAGATGACCTAACTGGAGTTCAGAATTCTCAGAAAAATGATATTGTGCCCTCCGAGACGACAGGTTGCAGAGAAGCTGCAACGGCAGATGTCGAGCCAGAAACCTCGGTGTTTTCAAAGCCTGAAGATGAAGAAGGGCAGGATTGTAGCTCCTTATTAAATGACACCATGGCTGAGTGCATGAGTGACCGGGATGAGGAGCTTTCAAATAGCAGTGAGCACCAAAGCTTGGATGAAGGTGGCAGTGCAGATCCTAACCTTGAGGATTCAGAAATGGAAGAAAGCGAAGACTGCACTTCAATGAAAAGTTTCAAGAAACATTTTAAGGAACAGGAGGTAACCAAAAGTGAAGATAATGAGTCCCTAGTTGAAAATGAGTCCTGCTTTGAGAAGGTACGACTTAAGGTCGCAAAGAAAAGAAAGAAAATGAAAAGGATTGGGGGAGAACAAAGTTCTCAAAATTACGTTCCTTTCAGACAACAATGTTCTGATTATGCGGGTAAAACTGGATCAAACGTTCCTCGGCCAAAGGTGCGAATAAAAGTGGAAAGGAAAAGAAACAAATCCAAACCAGCCAAGTCAGGCAAAGTCAACAGGGAAATGTCTCATGGAAAAAGAAGGAAGAAGCGGCCGAACGCCTGGACGTGCAAGCGCATGCGGAGCCGCCCAGACCGAGAAAGAATGAGACGGCCTGCTCGAAGCGCTGCTAGGCAAGGTAGCGATAGATATGGCCTAACTTCCGATCGGGAAGCAGAACTCAGGAGTAAAGACCGGAGCGAGAACAACTCGCAATGGAAAAGGCTCTATAGTAAACGGAAAAAGAGCCGAACTCGCGGGAGGAAGAAACGGCAGTGTCTAGTAAAAGGGAGAACTCGGTTACCTGAAAGTTGGAGAGGAACCGATACGTTCCAAGAAGGTGCATCCCGAGTGTGGAAATATAGGCGAAAGCATGCCTTGAGTTTGTGCGCTTGCATTTGAATAGCTGTGCGTTCCGGTGTTGTTGATTCCTAGGTGTATTCGACGGCAGTGTGTTGTCATGTTTGTGAATTTCATGGCACTGATGTATGAATTTTGTAATGTGTTATTGCAATTTGTGCAATGTGTGTGATTTGTCATTTGCCCCATATATTTGTGAGCGCATGCATGTGCGCGCGATGTTCGTGGTTGTGAATATTGTGGGACAATATTCTTTAAGGGAGGGGCAGTGTCACGAAATCGGCGCCCATTTTCATCAAGCCGGTACGGCGCGAGGCCCGCACGGCGTCGCGTGGAAGGCATGGAGAGCAAAGCCCCCTTCCCCGCGCGGGAGAGCGCGTAGCTTTGTACGCGTTGTTGTCACCCTCTTTCCCCTTGCCCGGGGAAGACGGTGGTTCATCGGCCTGGAATGCGCCAGAAAAATCGAGCATCTTCTATGGGACCTAGCCAATGACGACGCGCGGCTCGACGGGAGGAGAAGAGGGAGCTATAACCAGCGAAGCTATGTGTGTGTGCGCGCTAGCTTTGGCGCGTGTTAACAAACAGACGCGGCGCGCCCTATTTAAAGCGACCGCGCCGCTTGTTGAGTCAGTCAGTCAGTCAGTCAGTCAGTCAGTCAGTCAGTCAGTCATTCAGTTCGTCAGCGTTTT
Source organism: Amblyomma maculatum (assembly GCF_055883805.1). Classification (NCBI taxonomy): domain Eukaryota; kingdom Metazoa; phylum Arthropoda; class Arachnida; order Ixodida; family Ixodidae; genus Amblyomma; species Amblyomma maculatum. The sequence goes on from NC_139346.1 coordinate 125,059,827, forward strand.
GCTACGTGATCGCCTGCGCTTCGGCTGGACTCCCGGGGATCACCCGCTGCTGGCAAGCCCACGGACTTTCAAGGGAGCGGCGCTCGTCTCGTATGGCGGCCACATCGTGACTCTTGAGGCGTCGGACTGCAACAGTGCCCGGTGAACAATTTGGTGTTTGTTTATGTAACTCTCTCGTGTTTGATCTATTGTAAAGCCTCTACGTTATTGGATACCTGTGTAATTGCATGCTTAGCGTTTGTATTCTGTGAAACCTCTCGTCTGTGTATTTCAAGTGATCTTGTGTATTCCTCTGTATCGTCTCTTGCTGTACATAAATTGTGTTTTGTTTGTTACTTCTGACTCCGATCCTTTCTCTGGTTTGAACCGCGACTGCTGGGCACCAAACGACCACCCCCTTCTGTCACTACAAGGTAGTTGAATTCCGGCTGAGCTTGCCACGCAGGTCGAGGACATCTCCTTTGCGACCGGAACAGCTACCCCCACTCACTCTAAGGGTGTCTGGGAGTGTGCGCACCGTTAAGGGCGCATCGTTAATAATACCCCCTTAATTATTAACGGGTGACAATAGCTAACCCGGTGAAATAACGCCTTAAGATCCATACATATGCAGAGCTGTGGCGTAATCTTCAAAGTTATCGAAACGTTCCAAAATAGTAATGTAGCGTCTATAGCTACGTTTCATTATATAAACAGTTCGACCTTTCAGTGCACAAGTTTGACACGACCGTGAAAATATTTATTAAGTATTTATAACCGATTACTTACAACCTTTGCAACACTTTGTGATCCACACGTTCGAGTGTTACTGGGCAGTAGGACTTAAGCAGTTTGACAGAGTCGTTGCTGTTTGGTACAAAAATCACATGCGTCTTTCGAATCGATGGTTGCGTTCGAAATGCCTGTACAACTGCACTCTGACAGCTTTATTAAAAGCTTCGCCCAATCTACCAAAACGAGTTGAATTTTCTGCACATTTTAAATCTTTCGATGCACACTAACGTCTCCATGTTTGCTTTCACAATATCATCGAGCCTAGGTGTCAGTGGCAAAGGGCCTTTTCGAATCTTACTTCCAATCGCCTTCTCTGGGTTACCAATGAGCGAAAAACGTCTTTATTCTGTATTCAGTTATTGCCCCGCTTTGCCCGAGAGCGTTACCGTAGGTGGGTCATTCCTTTGCGTCTTTACACCTTTGCCATTGACTGTGTTTTTCGCAATTATATATTTTCTTTCTTTCGTCGTCGCGCACCGTTTTTTTTTTTTTTTTTTTGTCGTAACGCTTGCTTGGTGGAGACGTCTTCGGAAAATAACCTTCCATCATTTCCGCGGATATAATTTCTTGTTTATGCTCTAAGTTCAAGCAAAACTCAAGCGCACCTTGCAATTCTTTTTCTTTGGTCCATTGACCTTCTTATAGCGAACCCAATCACTCAATAGTGCCTATCTTCAGCTCCTCTTATTGGTGCTCCAATAACGCAAGTACTGGTTCGGGCTTCGCTTCCAAAGTCCTCCTTACGCGTCGTTGTGCAGTATGTACAAAGTTTTCATACTGAATAAGGTTGTCATTAAGCTTCTTGAGGTGCCATACAGACCGCGACTTCTTTTTATTGAGTATGATGGTACACACCCTAACTGTGTGGTCAATAATCATTACATGCCCGGCCATAGCTGTTGTATAAAATGCTTAAGCTTAGCGGAACGACATGTTCTAAAGAGCCTTACCTGGGCGTCCCTCTTGCTGTGCGTGATTGAGGCGCACATCATTTCGACAAAATTTCAGAATGTCTTTCAAGTAACACACTTAGAACAATTTGTTTAAATGAACCAGCACTGCGGTAGCTCACCAGCTGTCCCTAACTCTGTCGGCTAATTGAAGTCTCCAAGAATGATGGCATTCCTATCACATTCCATATAGGCAGCGATCTACAAGAAAAAAAATGTATGAGTTCCTGCTCACTTTAGTTGGTACGAAGCATAATAGAAGGGCGCCTAAAGGAAGTAGTGTAGTGTTTATGACTAAGTAACATGCGTTGAATGTGCACGGAAGTTAGAGTAATAATCGTTAAAAAATAAATAGATATTCTTAGAAATAGTTTACAATTTGTGTAATGATACGACTGTAGGAAACGTGATCTCGCACCTACTTCTAATGAGAAGTAAAGCATGCAGATAATTTTAGTCTCCCCTTGCAGCCCATGATATATGTCTAATAGGTCGGGGCTATGATATCGCCTACACAAGTTGTTAATGAATGCAGTTTGTGAACCCCAGACTCAGCTCAAGTTTTCTCTTCTGCGAAGTACAAAAAAAGAGGTGAAGATCGCGGCGCCTATCGGTGCTCCGCGTTTTTCATTGAATTTCATCGCACTTTCCTCTGTCATTAGAGAAGAGAGCAGAAGTCACGTAATCACACACAACAAGGATGTCGTTTTCTACCGATGCACCAGCGCTATAAAAGCAATTGAGAGAGCATATGTGCCGCGCGGTTAAAATGTATCTGAAGATACACAGTGGCTCCTATAACTAACAGTTGCCCTACCGCATCTCGCGGTTTTGCCTTGCCTTTCAAGTTTGATTACCTACTTCGTCATGTCATGCGTGTCCTTACCCCTGCTTGAACTACAAGTTGAAAGTTCTGTCAACCGTCCGTTCCTGCAAGAGTAGCAGGAAATCAGTGGTAACGCTGCTCTGCATTCAGCAATGAGCGCATATCTCATAGGTACTTCTTCGTTGTAGCTGGCGTCTTGAGAGAGCACTTGACCAGACGTGCGCATTTTGGCCTCAGACAACCCGAGGATATCACCGAAACAAAGGCTAGTTCATGTGGTTTATTCTCATAGCAGGAGGAGGGTTGCAAAATGATTTTTTATACTGGTGCAGAGCCCCAGAAGTTCAGTACCTGCCGACATATAGCAAGGTCTATCATAGGCAAAACACACACATTGTACTCGCAAAATTCTGATTTCACACTCTTCGACTGCACTCGAACCGCATCTTAGCAATAGTTAATAAACGTGAGTATACTCTTAAGGAGGTTGTTGCCCCCCAGTACAACAGCGGGAACATCACGTTCTTTCACAGCTATTTAGAACGTAGCTGTACTCTACTCACTGCAACTCCCAAGCAAAAGTACGGCGCATTATGACCTTGAGCAGTCGGAGCTGAGGTGTGTGTGAGGTCAAGTAACATGATGCTCCGCTGATTAGGAGCGTCTGCGCACACTCGCCGTGCTTCTTCGTCGTGATACCACCTGACTAGGAGAAGTCTATAACATCTGCTTCTCCGGCACTTGATCCTCATCCTGGCCACACTATAGGCGCGTTGCGCGCTGTACGGCTCAAATTCTTGGCGTAGGCGTCAGGTTGCATGTGATGACCCAGACGATAAAGCTCGCTGTGAAGAAGTGCTTAAGAAGAAGCGGCCGACTTGGTTGACATTCTGCATCTCTCTCGAACTGTCTCTGCCCGAGCTCCGAGCACAAAAGGAGAATGCGATCCGCGTATGCCGAGCGAACCATTCCAACGTGATGCTCTACCTCACAGAAAAATGAGCAGCAAACGCGGCTACCGATAGTTTGTGCCTGCTAACCCCCACCAAACTCCAAACAGGAATTGTATACTCCCATATGAATGCTATTATCAGTGAAATGTAAACTTCTGACCTCTTATTCGGTTATCTATATGATAATGGTCTAATTGGCTACACTTCAAACTATTTGACGTTTTCTAATCGCTCAAAAATTAAATTGGTGATTGCGTTCCTGCATTAGCGATCATTTCTTTACAATAGCTTCTCAAGTCAAGTGGCGTAGTCGGCATGGCTCGGGGAAGTAGTGGTTTAATAGAAAAGCAATTTAGGCTTTATGGCGTGAATCCACCGTGTTTATTGTTGTATGGAATGAAGGAAGACGCAAATGGAATGAAGGAAGACGCAACAGCCACAAAGATGGTAGCATGGCTCTTAAGCGGCCCGTAATAGGTCTCGCGGAGAGCTGCGTACCCGACAAAGATGCGATACGAGAGGCAGGCGGACCATAGGACAATGCATTCGCCGGTTTGCGGCATTTGTCGGTGCAAATAGAATATAATCTAAAGTCAGCAAAACAGCAAACATTTTATTCCCTTTTAATTTTTGTCTGATCTGTCTCCGCCACACCATAAATACTCCAATGCCAGTATAATATTTCTTTCTTCTGTGGAAATTAGTTGAAAAAAGTTCGGAATTGTCACGATAATTAGTAATATATTGTTGCATTGCATGACTCATATTTTTATTGGAATGTTCATAACGATCAAAACCGGCTTATATTTCTTGCAAACCTGTGCGAATAGTGTCGCGCTAACCAATATTGCGACCAAATACATGCCTTCTGTACATGTTTGGCTGCTCTATTTCGTTTTTAATCTGCACTTATATTATTTCACTCTGTCTTCCCGTCTCTTAACATTCACGTTTGACTAGGCTCACTAAATATGCACTGACCTTATTTCATAATAATAATAATAATATTAATAATAATAATATTCTATACCGGCAATACAACCCCGCCTGAAGTGTTCTGCTGTTATGGTGATCCGAAAAGTGCCTTTGTGGATAAACACCGTTCTTCTGGGAAACGAGAGCAAGCTTATAAAAACACGGATTATTTCAGCTCTGAGAAAGAAACCGTGGGCTATTATTACCAGTGACGCGGCCTAGTCTCTCAAGATTTCTTTTCTTCCGAAAAGGAAAATATACACAGAAGACTGCTTACGTGACCTTTAAAATTCGCTTGCATCTCAGCAATTATCTATACGAATGGAGGTAAAGGCAATGCAAATGAAACAAGCGGGTTAATATTATGCGTCAACAAAACTGCTCGCTTAGTCATATGCTTCCGTTCCTGTCAGCAATTGCTCTGTAAGCTCAACCTGAACATCTTGGTGTAGACTGCGAGGCTGTGCCTGCAGGCACCCCTGTGCTGACCAGTGTTTTATTAGAAAATAAAGAAATGCTGCCTTTCACGAGCTGTCGAAAAACAGAACTGGAGGGGCTTCTTCGACAGATTATCACCTCAATGCTTCTTTTTTTTTTGCTCTGGGAAATATCGATGCTCCCTCTAATGAGTTGTGTGACGGCAAATGTATTTTGTCAACAAATCCTTTTAACCTTCCTTGCTTCTCTGATTAGCTACATTTATATTTTACACTGGTTTGCCGAAGTGGTTATTCAAACCATTTCTCTGTTCCGTCTGATTTCGTGCAGGACTGCGTACGTTGTTCTTTTTTTACGACTTTACATTAAACCATAGTCATGCGTTTCTGTCCCTTCTTTGGAAGCATGTCCTTCCTAATTTGTTATGAGCATTTTATTTCGCCTTCCCATCACTTCACTTCACTTCACTTCACTTCAATACCTTAAACACCCTCATTAGAGGGTATTACATAAGGGCCCATTAACTAATGGCCGCTTTTTCTGGGCGGATAATTAAGCCCTTCCGCTTTTTTTTTTTTTGCTTTCACAAGCCGTACGCGCTGCCATTCACTTATTGTAAGGGTTTCGCTCCTCTCCGCTTTTTATTGCATTTAATTATTATTCTAGTTCAATGTTTGCTTGTATCAGAAAGGTTCTACTCCAGTCCGACTGAATTTTTTTTTGTTCGCATTGACTGCGAGTTTCAACGTCTGCTTTCGGGCCACCTCAATAAGTGGTTGCTGGGATATCTCTGCTCGTACTGCCTTTTTAGGTGTTTTAATTCACCCTTTCCCCATAGAGCGCTTTGCCCATCCGTTAAAGTTTATGGTTTGTTTGCGATTGGTTGTATACACATTTTTGTATTGTTTCTATATGCTTCTGTGTCTTCGTCTGGAAAAGTAACATTTTCCTTAGAGTCATCCATGTTCGCAACTCTCGCTTCAGGGGTGATATTGCGCGATTTGTAAAAATGATATGTCGCATCCATACACTCCGTTGCATAAGACTCTCGACATCTAGCTATTAGCAAGACAATGTTGTGCTCAATAATCAGCAAATTAAAAATAATTAGGCAAATGAAACCAAGTGAGATGTCTAGCTCGCCGTTATATTTAAGTATCAAGCGCAATCAGTCTAGCTCTTAGAAAACATGCACGACTGTTGCTGGTTTTTACGCCACGGGTGATGATATTTCTTTAGGAGGAATTGTCTAGTGATGTAAACCACGGAGTAAATGAAACCGCTCTCGCAACAATACACTATTAACTCTCGCCAATAGCCCTCCTTCTAGGATCGTGTCAGTTCCTCACACATGATTCGCCAGCAGGAAATAATACCTACCTAAAACGTATGTTAGTGAGTCACCGTTACAAGCCCTATCAGAGAGGCAATGCGATGTCTGCTATCTGCCCGTAAATGAAAAGATTGGACTTTTAGCCAGCTGCAGGGAGAGTATGCCAATTCAGAGGATTCGTGAATCTACGAAGATAAAAGGGTGCCAAAACCCACCGTCTTCACTCCGTCTGCGACAAAATGCACCTTCGGGCGACGCTGCCAGAGTGTGTGAATATTAGTGTGAGGGTGTGAAAAATTACGGCAGTGATAAGCAGCTACACAAAAAGCGATATCACCAGATAAAGACAGTCTAAACCTAACCACTTTTAGACGCCAAAGACAAATGCTTCCTCTTTAGGTTATATTTTTTTAGAGATTCAATTTAAGACATTGCGATATGAGTCAATGCAGCAGGCCAGTTGAATAAATTTTTCTCTTCCCTGTTTTCTCTTACGTGGAGCGTTTTCATGGCAAGACAAGCAAAATATATCCGCTTACCTTCCATACGACATGCTGTTCGGACATCACAGTAAATCAACTACACCACCCCCAGAATCTGTAAGTATGCAGAAACTTTATGCCACGAGACCCTGAGTTTTATTTTATGAAGACAATAAAACTGGCTAATGTAAGGTGATGATTCATCTTGATGAACTTGGGAACACAACAGGGCTAAATCAGTTCGATGACAGTGAGGCAGACAGGAGCTTGAGACAGGCGACCACCAGGCGGCTTACAGGCTAGCATATCGTTACCTTAATTTGTTTACATACTTTAAGAGCTGGAAAGACAAAGGAGTCGTACTGAAGCTTGAGACAATATAAATTTCAGTCTCACAATGGCGTGATTAGATGATCAACGTTTGACTACAGATTTGCGCTTCAAAATGAATGATGAGCCTTGGCAATTAGACGAGAGACGTCCGGAGTACCACAGGGTATCCACAACCAGACATGAGAGCCGGGCGAGAGATTCAGGACACGTTTTCCTTCGTCTTTTCGTCTTATCGGGTTCGTTATAAGTATAGGCTATTTAGGGCGTTATAAGCTGTTTTGAGCGAACATACAATCTGGCGGCAATATTCGACGTTCCTGACCACTTGAAGAACAGTGGTGCGCTCAGAGCGCAATAGAAGTGTGTAAGCTGTCAAAATTAAGGGATGAGAAAAGGAGGTAATGAACTGCGTCGCAGTGTTGTAGACGGACTCTATAAGGTTAATGCAGGCCCCGCTTTCTTGACTCGAACCTGGTACGTATCCAGACATTTAACCACAGCGCAGGTAAAACGTCATTAGCCTGGCATCAGGAGATGGTAAATAGCCCAAGTCAGACGAATTAATTTGCTGTTGCGGAGTAGTGCTTCGACGATGTGAGATACGAATATGTGGCATCTGTCAAGGAACTATTGACAAGATACCACCGTGTCCAAGGATTAAACACCAATTAAAGAAGGATAAGCCCTCCTGAGCTTCCGTAGCTGCCGCAGCCGGTTGCGCGGTGACTTCTGATAGCTCACCCGGCGATCCAGGTGATGAACGACAACAATGACACATTGCATGCCAGAAGCGGTGTATAGAGAGGCCTATAAAAATATATACCAATTCAGCCAAAGCAGCGAGACCGACAAGATACCGCCTGCAATGCGCCAGCAGTAGGATGAGTATGTCTTGCGGTATTTGTAGTCGAGGCACGAGCAGATATATTTTAAAACAAAATTGTACGCATAAGTCACTCCAGTTGTACACGGGACGTAGACGCGGGTACGTAATGTATTCATGCGCACTTCACCAGATTTAGTACTGTATGCAGCACGGAAGGACGAGAACGCATTTCATTCCATCGGAATCGTGATCATAGTGATAAAGCAAGTAATCTCGCAGTTCCAAGTATAATTCTTGAGGGTACAGGGCTCATGACGGCATAACTGCCATTGGGTCCGAAAATAGTCGAAAAGAGCTTGAGTACAAGGATTCTGGCACTATTCAGAAGGCGGATCAGTTATGGTTGGAGTCGGGGCAGGCGTCTGTTTCACAGAGGCTGATAATATCGGCTTGTAGAGGGGATAGGATGAAGCATAAGCGTCCTGATGCATGCAGCCTAAGCCGTAGATGAGGTGTATCGTGCCAAGGAGTGAAAATTCTTTTAAAAAAAAAAGGCAACAAAAGGCGTTCAATTTCTAACCACATCAAAAGGACAGCCTACGAGTAGGGGGAAGCATTGTCTAGGGCCCACACAATGACTAGACATAATTTTAGTTGCATAGCGGATCGGCTCAGGTGTGCGGCTAGCATATGCAACTACATATTCGTTGATACCAGATGTGCGCTAGGGGAGCAGTGCACTACGAACAATGCCACTGACATCCGAGTCGAGCTAACCGGATAACCGAATTTAAATATGGCAGGCTCGTGACTACACATTGCAAGGTCTTGTAAGTGACGACACAGGAAAAGGACCAAGGTGGCGATCTGACACTGCTGCCAAGCAGCAGAGCCAACTGCGCTACGATCGATGCAAAGTACCAAATAAACCGCCTAGACAACGAGCAGCGCCATAGGAAGACGTGTAGTTGAGTATTAATTGACAGTCTGAGATATACAGGACTCCCTGTGATGCCTGTAAACTCTTGGAGGGCTGCATAAACCTTCTTTGAAGTAATTAGGGCTACTGGTCTTCAATTTAGTCTCATTCGTGGGCCGAAATACGGTACGGGCGCTGACGCAGAGAGGCATGCGTTCTGTTGTCATTATGGTGCTCGACAATCGGCGGCTCCCCAAAATAGGTTTTTGGTAAGGGAAATAAGCGCGGGATTCCTCAAAAGGCGAAAAACGTTCGCTCAGGTGGAGGAGGAGAGGTGCGAATAGGTGACGAAATCTGTCGATTGGCACTGGGTTTGGCTGCAGACATAGGTGGCCTGAAAGCATCGATGTCGAGCGGCGCCGATTCTGCAGTGAAGTCGAAGTTCAAAACAAAATAAAAGGATTGCGCGTTACCGACGCATTCGCCGCGGTGCAATAGCGACGAGGACTGAACCCGGGCTCGAAACTCGCAATTCAGTGAAGTCGACAGGTATCACGATGAGGGGAAGAAGGCAGCCTCATACAGTGGCGTGCAGAAAATTAAGAGATGGAGTGAAGACGACACTTGCGTCGCAGACACAGTCCTAGAAGAGAATCAAATTCACGGAAGAGCACGTATAAATATTGGTGCTGTCGACTACATGAACAGTAGCTCAAAGAAGCACTGAAGTCCAGCACCCCGCACGGGATGGGGCATGATAGCAATCTCCAATTGTATCTAAGCACATTTGTTGAATAAATTGGTGTGCGACAGGACTCCCCAGCTCAAGGTAATCGCATATGACTATTACGGTACAATAGGGCATAACAGAGGTCTTTCCATGTAGAGAGAATTGAAAATCTCTTGCGCAGCTATGTACCTGGCTTAATTATTTCGTTCTGTTTTTTTTCTCCAGCTGAAAATCTATGACGGATGTGTTCAAAGTAATAGAACGAATTTCTACAACGGAAAAGGCTGTTTGGTACGTATACATATATTCGGTAGCAAACGCTGGCGGCCCGCTTCGCAGTCTACTTCCGCTGAGTCAGAGTAATCAGAGGACTGCGCCTTGACTAGTGCAGTTTTCAATAGACAAGCTTGAGCAGGAAAATCATCTCTTTTCCTTGGAATGTATTCAAAGTACGTATGTCTGGTGCTTGCCTTTATGCCAAGAATGCATACCCGAGAACTATTATTCTACGTGATTTACACATCGCTCGATAAAATTAGGTCTACAGTAGTGCCGGATTCGATGTATAAAATGTCTGTTTGGGAAAATCTTAGGAGTTGCAACTAATGTACCGTTGACGTTCAAGCTCAAAGAATCATTTTCCGTCGTATATCCATTATATTTAGGCAACAAAAGAGGAAATAGCAATGGTGGATATTGCCAGTATGTGTGTCTCATAAATTCAAGCTAATAAGCTCTAAACGTTTTATCTCGCTAATTATTTTACTGGGTAGGATCGCATTCAAGAGACAGACGCAGGCACAGAAACAGACTCGCACACCACCGGCACAATCTTTCGCTTCTGCAGGCACCCTTCTATCCACCCACGCTAGCACCACGCTTCCCTCTCTTCCGCGCCGTTACATCTTTCCACCGGGGGGACAAGAAAGTCCAATGAATGTCTGAATTCAATTCATGTCGAAATTCGGGTAGTCGAGCCGGTGGGCAAGGCAGTCTCAAGTGATGCTGTCCCACAGCAATGGCTGCTTGCGCCAGGCTCAGGTGTACGAGTTTCACGCAGTGCTCACACCATTGCGCGAAGTTGATGACCTGGTCGAATTTGGACGCTTTGACCTCGTGCAGCTGGGCGATGATTTCCATGTCCGCATTTACCTACTTCGGTCACCGTGGACGCCATATCTCGCTCGAACTTTGGCTCCTTCAGCTGGTGCTTATCCCCCTTTTCACCATCCTTGGTCGACGAGGAGTCAACCTTGGTCTCCACTTTCATGGACTCATCTCTCTCCTCAAGCTCGCCGCTGCTGCCCTCCGCAGCCTTAGTCTTGTTCTTGGTCTCTCCTTCGACGCCTTTAATGTTCATTGTCTCTTTTCGGTCAGGCGTAAGCTTGGACTTCTGTACGTTTCGAGTTTGGTCTGTCTGCCCGGCAGCTTCATTGAGCGCCAGGTGTATGTCATCGCATGAAACTTTCCCTTTAACCATGAGGGCGAAGTCAAAACTCGTACCCTCAGCCTTCAACTTGAGCACCTCAAAGCGTTTGAAGGTTCGGTCAGCGAACACCTCTATGCCCAGCTGAGTGTTAGCTGCTGCCGGCGCTTCACATCCGCCACGGAAGAACCGTTCTTCTCCAGCGCGATATGGTAGCCCATACCACGCTGCAGCTGCTGCTTCATGAAACATTCTCGCAGCTCCCGCTCAAAGCACGCCAGCCATTCTGAGTAGGCCAGACCACCACCCAACTTGACTGGAGGTTACAATCGCCCCAACAGATCTCGTTCTTTGCGCTCACACTTTTCCAATAGTCTTTCTTCCAGAGTCTCCAGCTCCGTGCTCAACTGCTTAGCTTGGGCTTCAGCTTTTCATTCATATAGCGGCATAGCCTCTTCCACCTCTGATCTTGACGTGTAAGTCTCTGTTCTTGGCTCGTTTGTGGACCAATTCTTGAAGTAGCTCCTCCACAGCGGCCGCATGTGCCCGTTCACGCCGCTGCTTAGCCCCTTCAGCCTCCGCCTTCATGCGTGATAGCTCACTCATCTCATGATTGTTGGTCTCAACGTCCTCGGAAGGCGGGCACGTAACTCCCTGGCCACCTCAGAAGCATAGCGTTGGACAAAAAATTTATAGGCCTCCTGGTCGAGCCGCCACCGCAACTACGCGCACACGGCCTCCATGGTCTCTGCCTGCTCCTGGCTGAGCCAGGTGAACCTCCGCGCCCTGCCGATCACGCTCACAGGTCATCAGGTGGGAATGCTCCAGCTCTTCCTCTTGCGAACGCACCCGTTCACGCACCAGGGACCATGCCCGCTGTTGCTCTACCTCCAGCTGGTGCACCCGCCGTCGTAGCTGTGCCAACTTCTCCTCATTAAGCACCTGCTTGGCATTGACGCTCTTGTCCTGTTGGTGCACTTTCATCTTGCTTGACCTGCTCCCGCCTCAACTCCTTCACCCTGGCGACACGCAAGAACCTGCACTAGCGTTCAGCCTTAAGGTCTCGTTCACATTCGACTAGCTTCCTCCATAGGTGGGCATATTGGTCGGGGCTCCGCTTGCGCCAGTTGCCAGCCGCCTCGACGGTGAGACTGAAAACAGCGGGGAGCGAGTCCGGGTGCTAGAGACGGACCTAGCGCTGGACATTGAGATCCAGGACCGCGTCCACAAACGCTTCAGTCCCGACCAGGGCCACTGCGGTTGGTGGCGCACTCGGTATCGACTGCGACGTCAACCGCTGGACATCTGTGGCTAGGTCCTGGAAGCTTTCACCGGGCCTCTGCCAGTGAGCACACAGCAGCTGGAATTGTAGCTGGAGTTGCGCAGCTCGATCATCGGTCCCGTCTGGCGCACCGCGCTCAGCGGGGGCGACCGCCATCCCAATGCTGCCCCCAAAATGTTGCGGGGTAATATCACACTCAGGAAACAGGTGCAGTCACAGAGGCAGACGCATACACTACCGGCTTCATCGTTCTCTTCTGCGCGTAACCTCCTATCCACTGCTTGTCCAGCGCTGCAGCACCGCGCTTCCTTCTCTCTCAGACAATTACAATATCTAGCGTATAATACACCTTGGCTTTACTCTAAGAATTTACCGCAGCTATGTAGCTTGGCTTTCTAATAAGTTGAAGCTGAGTGCTGTTTAATACATTTTCTGGAAACGTCAAACTCAATCTTCAGGGAACTATCCTGCACCAAGCTATCAGCCTGAGAGCACACTTTCTACACTGTTTATTACTAAAGCCTTTCTTGCCTTATAAGTGGCATGGATATGAACTGTGGACAGATCGCGCCACTAGAACATGCTATCATAGCTTGTAGGTATGCACTGTCGATTATTATTTTCTTAAAATCGTGGCCACGCCAGAAACAAACAATCCACCTTACATGTCTGAGCCGAACGCGCTAACCCAAAGCCGATGTCATGCGAACGTGTCCTTGATTCCTTTTTTCTGGCGTACGGACGGTAGAGGGCGTTGATGGGGAGAAAAACCCATAAACAAAATAACACAAAACTTAGATTGAATACATAAAAAGGGAAAGGAAGATATAGAAAAGGATGACGCGTCAAGTACATCAACAGCGGTAGCAATACTCAGGCGTTCGCTTTTATCTACAGCAGGTTCTCCCATGCTCTCAATGTTTTTGGCTACGTAATGAATAAATGCAATTGCTATATTGATAATAAGGTAGCAGTGAAATATTCGTCGATAGGAATCAAATAGAGAAAACGTTGTTGTTTATTCCTATGCACAGCTGCACAACAAAACGCAATTACAGCCTTTTATTCCTGAGAGGGTAGCAATTATTCAGTTATATTTCCTTAGTGGACGCGGGCAGCTTGCACTGCGGGAAGCTTTCGACAGCTCTTAGCGTCTTACCTTTTGAAATAGAGGTCGTCGACGCCGCTGTTTTAGAGGAGAGAAAGAAAAGAGGCGCCGGATATTTGGTAAACGCGGGGCAAGCTAAGGAGCGGGCAACTCGAAAGCGCACTCTTCGTGTACGCGAAAGGAATTGACAGTGCAATGCGGCATAAGCGTTAGGCAATCATTACTCGGCTCAATGACACGGGGAATTTTATGTTTCAGAACAATCACTGAATGTTCAGTTTTATGCCTTTCATACACAAAAGCATGGGAAATAGGCTGCTTCAAGTGCCTACGTGAGGCAGATAGTGTGAAAAAAATTACGGTAATGTCTCGTGCCTTCTAGGAATTCACCAGCATATGCAGTGTTGTTCAAACCAGTGTTCGAATGTATAAACTTGGCACGTAGTCATTCTGAATACGGACCACAAAGGGGAAGAAACGAGGAAAAAGCTTTGAAACCGATTTGAGAAGTATTCGCCGAATGTGATTTCAATTTACCAGAAGCCCTGAAGAAAATTGTATGTAAAATTTGCAATCTCTATACTTGATGTTAATATGAGATGAAACATTATGGCTAAGAAAGAGTCCATTAGGAATTGAATAAAGCACAACCAGTTATAGTGCGAAATACAAGTCAAACTTCAATAGTCAAAGAAGAGATCAGAGTGGTTCAGAAAAAAGTGTATTATTTAGAGTAGGCTGGATCTCCTAAGCTACAAGGAGACTCTCCTGGTGAAATGAGAGAGGCGCTTCTAACACATACCGGCGGGCGATCTTGCGCTTACACAAGTGCGACAGTGTAGTGCATATGGTGGCACGTCATGTTATGTTTCGCCTATGCGCGACGGTTCAGTGTGTTAACTTAATGTTCCTTCCTCCTGTGTGCAATTGTACATCGAAAAAAGACTGCAAAAAACTTTAATAGAGCAATGAAAACACATCTCCTGTTCTGCTCTATTCAATTCGCAATCATTCTCGTTTTTCGCGCATGTGGAAAGTCTGGCATGAGTCCCTAAGGCTTTAATGCCACTGTGTCACGCTGACATTGTAACGTCGTGCATGGCGTCATAACCACTTAGTAATGGGTAAAAAAATGTTACCTAAAAATAACATACGTCGTAAACTTATATTGCAACCAGAGGCGAACCGTGTCATTCATCTTTCTTGGCCGCTTCTTTCAAGGGGTAGAGACACCAAATTACAAGGTTGTGCAACGCTTGTCATGCGCTTCCTTTGTGTTTGAAGATAATCTCACGTATTAGACTGAAGGGAGGTTTAAATCATATTTGAATCCTTTTTTGAAATTAGTAAAAATGCTAGCTGTTGCATTGCGGACCATCGCTAGAGCATTGACTGTGATGTAGCTTCACTGAAAAAACCATAATCAAGTACTTGTAACGTCGTTGAACAGTTTTCTGACATAAGAGTCGATGCTGCTCCTCAGCTCGTTTCAGCTGTTCTATTGCACCCGTAGCTTTCTAAGAGCTCTAACACATTAACAGCACGACTCACTGTATCCAAAATTATGCTTCATAGCAATATTCAAAATTGTAGCGAAGCAGCGGTCGACATCGGCACTGCTACCAGCAACAAGTCGTCGGGAAGCGTGTTGGCGACAGCTGTTCACAGGCGACAATGGGTTGTTTCCGAATATTTCGTGTTGACGCAGCGTGAAACGATCGCTAAAACGACGCAAACATCATGTTTATGGATGCAATTGACCAACTCTTTCTGCTGTGTGGCTCCACCGTGAGAGCATATGACGGAGTCACACTGCAAACAGAGCAGACGATGCGCCTACTCGTTGGCGTCACCATTATTTTGGCTCACGTGATATTTTGATGTTATGTCTTCTGCTTTTTGACATCAAGTTAAAAACCTGGCAACTGCGAACCGAACCTGCAGCGTACTACTAATTTGATAATTAGTTATGTAAGGCGATTTTAGGCTTCTATCACCGTGCTCTATGCTTACAGTATCGCTACGCACTATTTTCAACACAAAAGTGCTGCACAAACATTTCGTCTCCCTACCCTTTTAAACCAAGTCATCTAACTTTGTATCGCACGTACTAAACAACCGCTAGCCCTGGTCGCCTTCTTCATAAGTCGTCTGATAGCTAACACTCACCCATGACTGCGATACTTTGTGCTGACGGACGCATTCGCTTTGGTAGACGTGGTTCTAACAACTATTTGAACTGCTCTCAGTTATCGCTGTGGGACAGAGAGGGACGTCAGCCTTCCGCAATCCCAGCTTATGTCTGGAAAGTTCTGCCATACCGCGCATTTTAAGCTGGAAACCTTTTCGACTCTTGCTTGGCATCAACGGAAAAAATCAGCAGAAATTATTATCAGGAAACGTCCTTCACACTCATCTCGGATCGTAATTCTTGTCTACCTTAAGGATGAAAGCAGCGACTAGAATGACGCTGCGGTTACATATGACAATGGGGTTAATAACGATGACGTTACTGTGTAATTATTTGGTGATATTGAGGCTAACTGCTGCGACAGTGACGATGGTGATAGTAGGGAACGCGATTACGATGCATATACTGATATGGAATTTGGACATAAGTTTTGATATGTAACTTTGCCTTGGCGATGGGGAATTGTTACCCAAAAAAGCTTCCGCAAGTGCTCTAGCAGAATTAAGTAAGTACCCCTTCAGTCCCTTATTTTTTTAGATTTCTTTCCACAAGGCAAATCGTTGCATGTTATTCTTACTGCCCATTCCACATCCCTAATCATCTCGAACATCTCTCCTGTTGCCACTGCATTTCTACCAGCCGAATTGTCGTCAAGCAGTCGATGAGGCCTGTATCTTTGAGGCGTTACAATTGAATTCCGGCTTGAAGATGTGGTTGTATCCCAGGGGAAAAACAACTGGTTCTGTAGTCTCTTTTGCTCGCTAACAATGTAGGTACATCATGTCGCTTCATTATCGTTGTGTTAACGGGGACAGCAGCGGTGACAGTGACGACGCTGATAATGAAAGTAGTCCTCTAAATTGGCCTAGTTCCGCACTTTCCCTCTTAAGCAGACGTTCGCACCCTTTGAAACTTTTGCCCGCAAATGGTAATAAGCTCACGCTAATTGGTGCGCTAAGCGGCTAAGTGTAGCTTGATTTCAACTAGATGATATAAAAAAAAGCATTTTGTTTTGCAAAATCTATCCAAAATTATAATAGGCACACTTGCGTATTTTCTCAAGGGTCAATAACTGAAGGTGCGTGAAAGTATTTCCAGCACTTTTTAAGGGCAGCCGGGCGGTGCAAAAAGGCTGAAAAACCTCACGAGGATGATGATGTTAGCGTTTGCAGAGCAAATACGGATGCTACAGAAACAAAATTGGAATACAGGGAGGAATACACGGAGGTGACATTATCCGGCTGGGATGTTCACTGCGGTTACATATCATACACGGATTCCCAACTGAATGTAACAAAGATTTTAATAAAACAGGACTATGAAAACAACATTGGAGTGTTGACTATCGCATGGCCTAATGTGCAATAATGTTTTTTTCTTTCAAGTGATTAGTGAGGATAATTTGGCGAGATTTTATTTTTTGCTTGAGGATTATTATTTAAGAAGTCGGATAAGTTTAAGACATATCTCTCCTTTTCATAGTATTGTATACTATTCATGCAGATTTATGTCTAAGGAAATAAAGAACACACCCACGTGTCCACACGATGAACCCTACCATATTCTAAAGAAATACTGAAATCCTGGACGACGAGAGCGATGAGGAAAAGGAGCCTTTCTGCTTATCTTGGACGGGCTCTTAGAGGCTCAAGCAGCACAACTATTACATACCAGCATTTAATTTGATAGCGTCACTCTTATGGCCCGGCAAATAAACTTCGTTGTACAAATGATACTATGGTGAAAGGAGTTCAGATAGGCATTTTCTAAACAATCTAATACAGTTACGATAGTTTCTTCCTAAATTATTAAAGAAAAGTTGCGCAAATAGCACGCAGTTATTGCTTTGCAGAAAACAAAATGTCGTGCTGGTTTAAGGTGCCCTTGTACCAATAATATTAACAACATTATATGGAATAAAACCGAAGAGTTTGCCTTTGTAAACAGTAAAGTCTTATTTTAAAATTAAAGCATGGAGCTTCTAAATTTCAAAATGGTTTTAACAAGTTCTCCTGACGACAGGTGGGAGCCGACTAAGGGCACACCTCCCGCGCCAGTTTTCTAGTTCTTTCTTAGTGCGTCCACTCATTGTAGCCTTCTAAGGCCCACCTTATGCAGGAATGACTGGGCGGGGTATGGCGCCGCCATGGCTTATTTTCCTTTATTATTTTTCAGCGCTGGTCTGCTCTCAAATGAAAGAGAGAGAGGAGTGCAATTTGTGATTACCGATATTTCCCCCGCATTTTAACCTAGGTTATACATTCTTGTGTTGCGGAGAAGACTTATGAGATACCTATAACCCGTATGCATTTTCAATTTTCAGTAAATAGCTTTTTATAACGTTGTTTATTGCCTCAGGGCATAAAGCATTATGCGAAAAGAAAACAAAGCTTGTGATAATTGAAAGAAAAATGGTTGGCGTATCTCGTAAAGTCAAGAAGGAACGATGATGTGGCCCCTGCGTCCAAACATTATAAGATGACGGTTTGTTTGGGGAAAGACCCACTGCTGCCCGGTGCCGAATTGTCCCAGGTACAGAAGGGGTTCCTTTCTGGTGGGAAGAAGGATGGTATCATCAATACTGAGGAACCGAAGCATTGAGGAGGGTATCGCCGGAGGCGAGCTGCAGAATCTGCAGATATCTATGTACTGAGTAGTTCCCATGGTATTCACAAAATTTGTATTTATTTATTTATTTTTATTTACTTATTTTTTTTTATTTTATTTATTTATTCATACTGTCGGAATAGGCCAAGAAAGGAGATGCATTTTGCGAGTATAGATATTATTAGCACTTTCTGCACATAATATACAACATAAACAAGGAAATGGAAAACCTCCTTGAACACCTACAAACTGGAATTGTTTGTAGGATGCGAGCTGCCAGACGATGCATATTGTCGCAGATTACTGAGCTGCGACTGACGCGTCGGAGTAGTCGTGTTATTGTAACAGCGTAGGTCTGGTTGAGAGTTTTGGTTCAAGCAAGCAAAGCAACGGCAGCCACACACCGAAGCACGCCTTGGACGGTAACCAGCTCGGTGCATTAAGATGAAGGATTTTCTACGAATGAGAAATCGGGCTGTCTTATTAAGAGCAGGCTTCCAGGGACAGTAAAGTGCAGTTGTCGTTTCGCATGCCTCAACTACGGCATCAAAAGTGTTGCAGAATTTTAGGAACGCAGGACGGCCTACGCTGGTCTAGTGCCCTGCGCCAATGAAGAATAAGCGCGGCGTATGCGCGTGGAGCTACTGCGCGACAAATCACGAAAAGAATCGCCGTTGCTTGTCGCGCTTCTACGGGTCTCTTGCATTCATTTCTGGATTTATCGGGGCAAACCCGGCGCTCCGCTACATATTTTGCTTGCTGCAGTGGGATGTCGCTCACTCTCGCCGAGTGCGGTGCGCCAAACGAGAACGACGGTCGAGCTTCACTACCCCGGCTCCAATACCAGCGCCTGTGTGCTCGTAGGCAGAGGCTCGAGAAAAGCTTCAGGACCCCGCCGCAGATGTCCAGCGGTTGTCATCGCAGTCGCTGGCGGGTGTGTTACAAAACTCCGTGGCCCCGGTCAGCATTGAAGCCTTTGTGGACGCGATCCTGCATCTCGCGGTACAGCGGCAGGTCGGTCTCCGCAACTCTGATTCGATCACGGCCTTTTTGAGCCTCGCTGTCCAGGCGACTGGTAAGTACTGCAAGCAGGACCCCAACCAAGAAGTCCACTTACGGAGGCGAGCGGCCAAGCGGGAGCATGATCTGGTGACTGAGTGCCAGCGCCCGCTCTCTCAAGACGCAAAAATGAAGGAGTAGAGGCAGGAGGTGCAACAGCACTTGAGCAAGGTGCAGCAACAGAAGAACTTCAAAGCCAAGCAGAAGCTTGCTGAGGAGCAGTAGGCACGGCTGCGGCGGTTGGGCACCAGCTGGGGATGGAACTACAGCGGGCATGGGCTTCGGTGCGTGGACGAGCGTGTTCGTGAGAGGATGAGCTGGAGCGCTCCCACCGGGAGACCCTAGACAGGAAGGACCGGAGGCGGCGGCTCGCCTCGCTTATGCCCAGGGGCCGGCCGAGATCCTGGAAGTTGTGTGCGCGCACCTGTGGCAGCTCAACCAGGAGGCCAATAAATTGGCGGCTCAATGCTACACCTGCGAGGACATAGTGAAGGAAATGAGCAAGACCCATCAGGTAGAGCTGGAGGCAGAGCGGACACAGCGCCGCCGCAGTCCTGACGTTCTGGAGCGGCTTGTAAGGAGAAGACTCACCTGGCTAAGGAGTTACGTGCCCACCTGTCAGAGGTCGTCGAGGCCCACAGCCATGAGGGAAGTAAGCTATCACGCAAAAAGAAGGAAGCCGAGGGGGCCAAGCAGCGGCTTGAAAAGGCACATGCGGCTATTGTGGGGGAGATGCGTCTCGAGCTCGACGACCAACGGGCCGAGAACAGACATACACCTGAAACGAAGAGGGGAAAAAGTCCATGTAGGCACGAAAAGACGACGCACAAGCAAAGGAGGTGGGCACGGATTTGGATACCCTGAAGATTAGGTATGGGTAGGAAATTCACCGGCAGGAGGAAAGGTTGTTGGCCGAGTGTGAGCGCAGGAAACGCGAGATGCTGCAGAGTTTGTAACTGCGGTTGAGGTCGATGGTGTTCTGGCCTACTCGGTGTGGCTGGTATGTGTTTACAGGGAGCTGCGAGAAAGGCTCAAGAAGGAAGTGCTGCAGTGCTGAGCGGCTGCAGTTGGGTAGCGCCCGCAGCCGCTCACTGAGACCAACGTTCGGCGGGACAGGGATGCATCTGGAGATTTAGGCGTCCAAAATTTGCGGTGCTCCAATTGAAGGCTGGGATAACAGTATTGGTTTTCGCCCCGATGATTGTAGGAGTGGGATCTGCTCACATATACATGGCGCTCAGTGGATGCGCCGGACTGACAGGACCAAATCCGAACCTACACAAGCACAAGTTTGCATTTGAGCTATAGAAGCCAAATAAAACTAAAGGGGCATACGGAAAGAACAAAAACGACATCACGATGGATGAGGGCAGGAGCGCCGAGGATGAATCCTTGCTGAGCTAGAAGGGTAAACAGGAGAATGGGAACAACCCTAAGAAGGCAAGGTTCGTGCCCGACATGACGCCCATGCGGTCCGAAGTGGAAGGTCAGGCAGGGTGCAATTGTCAAGCCGGACTTGTGCACCAAAAACCCGTCCAATATTGGCCAGGTGACCAGCAACTCCCGCTAAGTGCTCATTCTTTTCTAGGCGCCGTGGTGGGAGAATGCATGAAGCTGAAATCGCAATACGCCCGCGCGCCCAGCACGTTGCAACGCTGGGACCTAGAGATGCTGTTGGGCTAGCTGGAGGCCGTCGAGGAGAAACTACACCTGCGCGCAATGGCTATGCCATGTTGCACTGCAGTGAGCGGCCACTGTAGTGGAACGGCATCACTTGAGGCTGCCATGCCCACCGGCTGGCCTACCCAGATTCGAGCCTACAGTACCCCGCTTCCTCCTTTCTTTCCCCTCCCTCAGACGGAAAGATGTTACAGGAATTTTAGGCACGGCGTGCGGCCTACGCCGGTCTGGTACCCTGCGCCGACGAAGAGGAGCGAAGGGGGTGTGGAGAGCGATAGCGCGACACAGCACGGAAAGAATTACCGCTTCCGTTTATGCTTCTTCGGGTAGCTTGCGTCCTTACCTTGATTGCTCTGGGTGGGTCTGCAGTCCGGGTACAATATATATATATATATATATATATATATTGTATGCCTTGCGTGGATCTTCTTTCATTTGCTCATGCCATTATTTTCTTCTTTCATTTGTACATACCATCATCATCGTCACGCGACGCCGGCTCCGGCACGCACCTGGGTTCGTGATCGGATTAAAACGCTAGACAAGGCTTCGCTGTCCTTGCCGTCACGACCTCGCCGTCTCGGCCTAGCCTTCTTTCACAAGTGGTGGAGGTGAAATTGGATCCCCTTGGAGCCTTGGGTCCTGCCTCTCGCTGTAGCTACGTTCCGGTCGCCGTTTGGCAACTGCCACCTTCGCTATGCCTACCGAGAGTACCCCGAACCAGCCGGTCCCTCTAACTCGGCTACACGATCCCCTCCGACTGTTCCCACATGACAGCGCGACCCGCCGCTGTTCGCTGGTCGTCGCAATGAAGACGTCGATGACTGGCTCCACACCTATGAACGCTGCAGCGCCTACAGCCGGTGGGACGATGCTCTGAAATTTCTCAATGTTTCTTTCTACCTAATTGAGGTCGCCAGAAACTGGTTTGTCAATCGCGAGCCCCTCACCACTAACTGGACCACATTCAAACAGCAGTTCCGCCAATACTTCGCCGACCCGGCACTTTGGACTGAGATCGCGAAAACCAAGCTCCCTTCCCGCCTTCAAGGTCCTGATGAGTCATATGCGTCTTACATGGAGGCCATACCTACACTTTGCCGGCGTATTAGTCCCACCATGCCGGAACCTGAATGAGTACACTACGTCTTGAAAGGAATCAATTCTATGGAACACCCTAGTTGGCCAGAATCCTTCAACTATATATTGCATTATTACGACCTGCCAACGCATCGACCAGCCGCAGTCCTCTCGATTGCAGCCCGGCATCGCTACTGGCCCGACCTATGCTGTTCCTTCGATCTGCGAGCACTGATTCGAGCCATCATCCGCGAGGAGCACCAAGCCCTCAAGCCTGTCTGTCGACACGGGTACGATCATTCTTCCGTAACTTCTAATGATGCCGGTCTCCGCAGTATCATTAAAGAAGAGCTGGCTACAATCACCTAATCTATGGCATCCGATCCTCCTGCACACAGCTCAGTACAGACTTATGCGCGCGTTGCAGCATCCCCCCCTCCTTTGGTTCCCCCACCCCGACCGGCACCAACTTACAATCACGTCAATGCAATAGCTACGGCTCAACCTGCACCACCCTATTGCGCACCTTGGCGCCCCTCCCGACCAGTTTGCTATTACTGTGGCATTAAAGGACATATATCCCGCTTCTGTCATCGCCGCCTTCAGAACGAGCGCCGTGGTTACGACACCTTCGAAAGTGACATTCCTTCAAAGTCCTATTATCAACGCCGGTTTATTCCAAGCCCACCTCGACGATCCTCCCCACCTGCAGAATCCTCTTCTGAGATTCGTGGGACCCGTGTATCCCGACGCCGGTCCTCATCCCCATACTGCCGCTCAGTTTCCCCTCTCAGAGCCGCAATAACTCTCCCTGTCTGCCATCCGGAAAACTTAGCGTTGCAGTTTTCGGAGGTCGAACTGCACTCTTCGAACTTACTAAAATTCCGCCTGATAGCCCGCATAATGTCATTTCTGTTCTCGCTGAAGGATTACTGGTCGAAGCGTTGATTGATACAGGGGCTGCAATTTATGTCATTCACGCTGACTTGTGCTACCGTTTGCGAAACGTGACCACATCATATGATGGGTTTGAACTCCGTGGAAACATTGACGTCCCTTTGCGCCCTTTAGCAAAGTGCACTCTACGGGTTAGTATTGACGGCGTCCGCCATCATGTGCAGTTTGCAGTGCTCTTACCTTGTGGGCTGCTGATGATTTTTGAAGGATTTTTTGTGAACCGCTTCGGCGTTAAATTTTGTGGCGACCATGTTATTCATATGACAGACAGCGATTTTTCATCTGAAGTTTCTGAACGACATCATCCCCTCGTTGCCGCCACTGATACTGTTTTGCCTCCTCAGTGCGAAAAACTACTTACCGTTCTTTCTGACATCACAGACGGGGACGTACTCATCGCACCATCTTGTCATCTTTCACGTGGCATCGCCTTCCCGTCTAGTCTTGTCAGGTTCTGCAATGGCTCAGTTACAGTAGCGGCCACTAACACTTCACGTGAATCCCTCGGGCTCCCCTAAAAAACTTCTCTCCCTTGCATGGTGGATGTTCAACCTCTGTACTTGACGGTGCTCACCGCCCCTCTGCCTCAGCACCGTGTTTCGCCAGAAGTCTCTCTTTCTGTTCTCACAAATGCTATTAATCCTACCCTCACGCCGAACCAACGCCAAGAACTGCTGACATTGCTTCAACACCACCAAGCCATTTTTGATGCCACGTTTCCCCACCACTGGCACGGACTAGTGTTGCGCACCATCTCATCATTAATAAAGGTAACTCTATCGTTCGCCGACGGCCTTATCGGGTTTCCCTCTCTGAACGAAAATTAACTGAAGAAAATGTAAATGTCATGCTCCAACGCAATATTGTTCATCCCTCAACAAGCCTATGGTCCTCCCCAGTAGTGTTAGTTAAAAAAAAGACGGCTTGGTACGCTTTTGTGTTGACTCAACAAAATTACCCACAAAGATGTATACCCGATGCCAAGACTTGATGACGCCCTTGACTCTCTCCAAGGCGCCGAATATTTCTCTGCTTTGGACCTCCGCTCAGGTTTTTGGCAAATACCTATGCACGAGGGCAATAAAGAACAAACCGCTTTCGCAACTCCCGGTGGCCGTCACGAATTACATGTTATGCCTTTCGGACTTTGTAACGCAGCAGCGACATTTAAAAGAATGATCGATACTGTGATCCGTGGCCTAAAGTGGAGAACCTGTTTATGTTACTTGGGCGACATTGTTATCTTTTCGTCAACTTTTAACGACCATCTCACGCACTTGAATGAGGTCCTTATGTGTCTCCCTCCAGCGGGCCTTCAGCTCAACACCAAGAAGTGCCACTTTGCACATCAGAAAATTAAAACATTAGTACATCTAGCCAGCCATGAGGGCATTCGTCCAGACCATGAAAACAATATCGCGGTCTTCAACTTTGCTCGTCCACAAGGGACTACAGAATTGCGCAATTTTCTCGGCCTGGCGTCTTATTTCCGGAGTTTTATAAGGCATTTTGCTGCTATTGCTGCTCCACTTCATGAACTACTTAAAGCACGCAGCACTTTCGTGTGGACTGAACAGTGCGAAACTGCTTTTCACAACCTGAAGCAAGCCCTCACATCAGATCCTGTTCTTGGCCACTTCAGTGACAGCGCTCAAAACATCCTGCACACTGATGCCAGTGGTCACGGTCTTGGCGCTGTACTTCTGCAGCGTGATGCAACTTCGCGTGAGAAAGTGATTGCCTTCGCCAGTCGGACTATGACTCCAGCTGAGAAAAACTACACCATTACCGAGCATGAATGCCTTGCCATCGTCTAGGCAGTCCAAAAATTTCGCCCTTACCTATACGGTCGGCACTTCACAGTTGTGACCGATCACCATGCTCTTTGCTGGTTTTCTTCGCTCAAAAATTTGACAGGCAGACTTGGCCGCTGGATTCTACACCTGAAAAACTATCATTTCGACGTCACTTATAAATCTAGTTGCACACACCAAGACGCCGACGCTCTTTCTCGATGGCCACTTTCGGAATCGGCTTGCAGTTTTCCTTCCCAATGCATTTCCACTTATGACCACAGCCGACCACCTCTTCCTCCGATGTATATCACAACCGTTTCTTTTGACGACTCTGAGAACAAACACTCTCTCCGCTCACAGCAATTAGCCGATGCCTACTACCATCCCATCATCGACCGCCTTATTGGCGCTTCGGACCCACCCAATGCTCGGCTTCGCCAACAGTTTCGCAATTTCAAGCTCGAAGATGGCGTCCTACTCCACTACATGTATTGCCCTGATGGAACTCGCTGGATGCCAGTCGTGCCGCATATGCTTCGCCCACGCATACTGCTGGCTATCCACGATGACGCTACTACGGTCACCTTGGTGTTGACAAAACCTACGACCGCGTAAAAAAACGATTCTTTTGGCCTGGCCTATCTTTCAGCGTTGCCAAATACGGCGCATCCTGCCCTCTGTGCCAACGTCGCAAACGGCCTTCTTCGCCCGCTGGCCTTCTACAACCTGTTCCCTGTCCATCCATGCCATTCTACGTAGTCGGCATCGACTTATATGGTCCCCTACCTCTCTCCGATGGGGGTAACCATTGGATTATAACAGCTGTCGACCACCTTACACGCTATGCTAAGACAGCACCTGTACGGACCGGTTCCGCTCAAGAAGTTGCAAATTTCTTTTTTCGATCAATCGTATTGCGTCATGGCGATCCCCGGGTGCTCCTAAGTGACCGCGGACGGCCTTCCTATCGACAGTCCTTGCCGAAGTTCTTTACGCGTCATCCACCCTAAATGAGACAACCTCAAGCTACCATCCCCAGACGGTCTGACTGAGCGGTTTCATCGTACCTTATCGGATGTGATCTCAATGTACATCGCACCGGATCATCCAAATTGGGACACTATTCTACCATTCGTCACATTCGCCTTTAACACAGCAGTACAGCGGACTACCGGTTACTCTCCATTTTTTCCTCGTTTATGGCCATCCTCCCACTACAATTCTCGACACTTCCTTTTTCTCTACGCCCGATTACTCCACATCAGTACCTACCCAGTTTTTATCTCGTGTGGCCAGATGCCGTCATCTTTCCCGCCTCAGCACAGTAGCGTGCCAGGAAGACCGCAAGAGTCGCTACAATTCTACGCATCGCGTGGTCTCTTTTCGTCCTGGTGACGAAGGACTACTTTATACACCAATGCGCACTCCAGACCTTTGTAACAAATTCCACCACTGCTCCCTGGTCCCTACGAGGTCAACAGCCAGCTCTCCAGTTAACTACAAAGTCACGCCTGTTGATCCCCCAGCCGATCGACGCCACCGTGGAACTGAAATTGTTTGTTTCTCGCTTGAAACCGTTTGTGCGCCGTGGTGCATCGGTTAGTTGGGAGCGGCCAGACTGGCCGTTTCCGACCCCCTGGGCAGATTGTGTGAGTCTTCCGTGGATCGTCTTTCATTTTTAGATTCCATAAACTTCTTTTATTTGTACATACCATCATCACCGTCTCGCGGCGCCGGATCCGGCACGCGCCTGGGTTCGAGATGGGATTAAAACGCTACACAAGGCTTCACTGTCCTTGCCGTCACAACCTCGCCTTCTCGACCTAGCCTTCTTTCACACTATATATATATATATATATATATATATATATATATATGAAGGAGAGAAGCCAACAGTCGGCGAGGCCAAGGAAAGCATTGGGGATTGCATTTTATGTCTTTTTTTATTTTTATTTCGATAATCACAGAAATTAGTAATGTAATATGTTTAGGGGAAAGATAATTAAATACAAAGTAGAAGAAAAACAACGTACCGATGGTGCGGACCGAACCCACGACCTCCGAATATCGCGTCAGGTGCTCTTCCAACTGAGCTACATCGGCCGCTTTACCCCCTGCGACTTTCTTGGGTATTAATGTTGTCTGTATACGAACCTTGATTTGTAGCTTACAGGGGTCTCCGTTCTGGCAGTCTTGAAGCCATAGGTAGCGTAAGAGGGTTCTAGCACAGCTTTCGCCCTCGCTCTTGATCACGTTCTACGTGACGCTGGCGGTAACACAGGCCGTTCTACGTCCGCCGCTATGGTTGAGGGTGGCGCTGGTGAACGCTCTCAAGGTTCGTATACAGACAACATTAATACCCAAGAAAGTAGCAGGGGGGACAGCGGCCAATGTAGCTCAGTTGGAAGAGCACCGGGCGCGATATTCGGAGGTCGTGGGCTCGGTCCCCACCATCGGCACGTTGTTTTTTCTTCTACTTTATATTTATTTATCTTTCCTTAAAAAAGCAAGACATAAAATGCAATCCCCAATGCTCTCCTTGGCCTCGTCAAGTGTTGGCTTCTTTCCTTCATGTATTATAATGAGCACCCTCATTTCCCCTTCATTTATCTGCTTGTAGCTTACGGGGGTCTCGGTTCTGGCAGTCTTGAAGCCATAGGTAGCGTAAGAGGGTTCTAGCACAGCTTTCGCCCTCGCTCTTGATCACGTTCTACGTGACGCTGGCGGTAACACAGGACGTTCCACTTCCGCCGCTATGGTTGAGGGTGGCGCTGGTGAACACTCTCAAGGTTCGTATACAGACAACATTAATACCCAAGAAAGTAGCAGGGGGGACAGCGGCCGATGTAGCTCAGTTGGAAGAGCACCGACGCGATATTCGGAGGTCGTGCGTTCGGTCCCCACTATCGGCACGTTGTTTTTTCTTCTACTTTGTATTTAATTATCTTTCCCCTAAACATATTACATTACTAATTTCTGTGATTATCGAGGTAAAAATTAAAAAAAAAACAAGACATAAAATGCAATCCCCAATGCTTTCCTTGGCCTCGCCGACTGTTGGCTTCTTTCCTTCATGTATTATAACGAGCACCCTCATTTCCCCTATATATATA
Source organism: Amblyomma maculatum (assembly GCF_055883805.1). Taxonomy (NCBI): domain Eukaryota; kingdom Metazoa; phylum Arthropoda; class Arachnida; order Ixodida; family Ixodidae; genus Amblyomma; species Amblyomma maculatum. The sequence goes on from NC_139346.1 coordinate 125,087,665, forward strand.
TTTATATATATATATCGGCAACTTCATGAAGCAGCTCCAGAGCTTCATCGGCCTCTGCTCCTACTTTCGACGTTTCATTTTGAACTTCACCTCTATAACCGCTCCTGTGACTCAGCTCATTGCCGGCAGCTTCGACCTTTTCGCTTGGACTCCAGGTTGCGATAAAGCCTTCGACACTTTGCGCCGCCTTTTGGTTTCGCCTCCCATTCTACGCCACTTTGATCCGACTGCGCCTACGGAGATCGACACTGACGCCAGCGGTAATGGGCTTGGTGCCGTCCTTATCCGACGTACGCCTGGTTTCAGTCAGTATGTTGTGCCATACGCCAGCCGAACATTGACGAAACCTGAGTATAATTATTCAGTAAGAGAAAGATAACGTTTGGCCGTTATTTGGGTCATCAAAAAATTATGGCCGACTGTTTTATGTCATGACTGATCACCACGCTTTGTGCTGGCTGGCCTCTCTGAAAGACCCATCCGGTCGCCTTGCTCGCTGGGCTCTCCGCCTCCAGGAGTATGACATCCATGTCATTTATCGATCAGGTCTGAAACGTACGAACGCGGATGCTCTTTCCCGCTCGGCGTTGCCAAGTGATACCTCGTCTGACCACGTCTGTGATTACGATTTGTCGACACTTGCCACTATCGACATGGCTACCGAACAGCGGAATGACCCCTGGATCAGGGCAATTTTGAATTTTCTCTCAAATCCTACTCCCTTCATTCATCCAAAGCACTCGTCCGGCCAGCCCACCACTTCTTCATTTATGACGGTGTTCTCTATCGCCGCAATTATTTTCTTGACGGACGGAAGTGGATTCTAGTCATCCCGCGTCACCTCCACGCCGACATTTGGGCTGCGTTGCATAGTTACCCACCGTGTGTTCATGGTGGCGTATTGAATACCTACATGCACCTACGTCTGCGCTTCTACTGGTGTGGAATTTACCGCTTTTTACGACCTTTCGTGCGCGCTTGCGAATCTTGTCAATGCCGAAAAACTCCTCAGAGGTCCCCTGATTCGTTGCAGCTGTTACCCTGTCCTGCTCGTCCGTTTGCCGACGTTGGCATAGGTCTATATGGCCTTCTTCCAACTATTCCTCCAGGACACCGGTGAATAACGTGGCAGTAGACCAGCTTAGTCGCTACACTGAAACATCACCGTTACGCTCTGCCTCCGCAAGAGACGTTGCTTTGTTTCTTCCCAACAACATTATTCTTCGCCACGGAACTCCGAAGGAACTACTCAACAACCGCGGACGTGTTTTCTTCTTCGACATTCTTGAGGCCTTACTGAAAGAATGCCGCATATTCACCGCACCGCTACTTCTTACCACCCTCAAACGAATGGCCTGACAGACCGCTTCAACCGTATTATGAGTGACATGCTGGCCATGTACGTCAACGACGCTCATTCCAACTGAGACCAGGTTCTTCGCTGCGTAACCTACGCGTACAACACTGCGATACAGACCACCACTGGTTTCTCTCCATGCTTTCTTTTTTACGGACGCGAGCCAACCTGAACAATGGATGCGCTTTTTCCCTACCGCCCTGATGTCTCTGAATTGACGCCACTTTCAGACACCGCCCAGTGCGCAGAAGATCGCTCGTTCGCTTACAACGGAGAACCAGTGGCAGCTAAACCCAACATGGCACCGGCGAGGCTTCTTTATATGCACCTAACTCCCTGGTGTGGCTCTGGGTCCCTGTCACAACCGCCGGCCTTTAAAATAAGGTTCTAGCTCGATTTCACGGTCCATACCGAGTCCTCCAACAAACATATCTCCTGTCAACTACGTAGTTGAGTAGTTGAGCCTGTTACAACATCTGCGGACCTGCGTCGCCGCGGACGCGAATAGTTCATGTGAACCGAATCAAGCCCTACTACGATCCGTCTGTCCTTTCGGCTCCATAAGTCGTCAGGATGGCTCCTTCTCTAGCCGGGGGGAAAATGTAGTGTGGTAATCTTTCTCATCATAGCCACTGACATGCATTGCGTGCTGGCGCACTCGAGGACGAAGAAGTTGTTTGCTGTCTTGGTGATTCGCAACACCTGATGCTCCGCTACGAGTTCATTCTGAGCGGCTGGATCTATCTGGGTTGACTGAACAAACACACCCCTACAATATATATATATATATATATATATATATATATATATATATATATATATATATATATATATATATATATATATATATATATATTTATATATATATATATATATATATATATATATTTGCTTTATTGTGGCCGAAGAAAGATACGAACGCAAGCAGCTAGGAAGGGAAGTGAAAGTTTATTAACGGACGCTGCGGCTTATATATAGCCCTTGTCTTGTCTTATCAGATATCACAATCTTCGCTTCTTGGTGCAAGAAATGCCATTTAATTTTTACACTGCTTCTTCCTGTAATCTTCTGTAGTGTATCTGTGAGGGGGTTTTCGCTCACGAGTGCTTCATCGGAGTAATGGTGCTAGTGACTGGTTGCCTGTAGAATTACGCTCCTCTACTACGAGGTTGCTATCGGTTGTGTTAAAGTCCAGATTGCCTCCTCCTGCAACTGTTGGTAGGTCGGGTGGCGGTCTCGATGACGGCTCACCGTCAGACTGGCTCGGCTCTAGTGCGGTTTCCCGAGTTTGATCCCTTGAATTAGGTTTGGTTCGCACCTTGCTTCTAGGCCTTGGCAATCTGGAAAAGACCTCTTGAGAAGAGAATTCGTGAAAAAGACCTTTTTGGACTTCTGAGCCTCCCAGACCGATATCTTCATTCCCTGGACAAGGTAACTGCGTCGCATTATTGGTGGCTTCATTTCACACTGTAGTTTGTCTTGGCTGTAATGGTCAACGTGAGTGAACTGTAGTCGACTGAACTCTTATCAGGTATGTGACTGGACTTGTTCGACCGTACCTTCGTGCCATGACACGGCCTTACCTCATGTGGTCTTCACGTAAACTTCATCACCTACGGAGAAGGATTCTGCAGGTCCTCTTCAATCGTTGCGTTGTTCAGTGTCTCTTCTGAGACGCAAAGCCATGTCCCTTGCAAAATTCGGTTTTAAAAGGGACAATGTAGCTCTGCGCAAACGCTTCAGAAAACCTTCAGCAGATGTACGCGAAGCCAGGGCAGAGGTCATGCGTGACCCGATACAAGCGCTGGTTTACTAGACAAAAATGTTTGCTTCCACCCAATAACCATCAATTGAATACTAGTTTTTAAAGCTAGTATTTCTAAAAAGGATCCCACCAAAACACTACACCTCGACACGAATGCAGCCTCGTCATTGCGCTCCGAAAAGTAGCCTGGACGCTTTTCATTAGCTCAATATCTGGCACTCAGTAGAGCAAATCCTCAATGTCCACGACACATTCCTTAGTCCTGGTACATGGACTAAGGAAGGTAGTGGGGCGCTAGGACGTTCTAGTGGTCTTTTTCGCGTCTCAAAAGTTGACAGAAAGAGTTTACAAGTACAGAGCCGGAAGGATGATGGTTGCAAAAGAAAAATACAAAATATTTTGAATGGTATCAAGCATGCAGCCCCATTTGTTCCTAGTGCCAGGGGAGTTCTGGGGTGCATTTCGCATCGGCCAAACCAGACGACGCGTCCATAAACGATTGGGCGAATATCGGAGATTACTCAGTGGAGAAAATGAAATGCAAACCACTCTTCAATAAAACAATTATATTTAGGCACAGAGATCAACTTGTGCGCGAAATTATGGAAGCTTTCCATGTGCGTATCAGTGGACATAAGTGCCTAAATTAGATTTCTGTCTGCTTTGTAAAAAGAAATTTCAGATTTTGGCACTAAGACATCCGGGATCACACGTGACTTTCTTCTTGTCAGCTTTGCTTTGTTCTTCTTGGTTCTCCCTATTCACACAAGCTCTTGTCCTGAATGAACATTAGTTATCAGCACATGCTCACCTTTATTTTGCAAACTTGTCCTTGCGTCAAGGCACAAACTTTTCAGTATGCGTGTCAGCCAAGTAGCTCAACTTTTGGCTCTCCTAAAAACAACCTTGGCCCCAGTAGGTGTTAAACACGACCCGGAATGCACCTAGGCTCGAGAGCGGTGTGCTGTCGCCACATGTTTGTACATGAATTTATTGCGATCAGAATGTGCTATATATACATGAACTAGATGCACAGAATTTATGAAACGCCGCAAATACACCACGATTAAAGGTTATAGAGTGCTAGATGAGAGAGAAACAGAGCTCATCACCAAGACAGAGTGCCAATGCGGTTCAAAGTGAGTCAGTTTATACACTTTCCGCAGTTAAACACTTATTTTATAGGAATGAGATTTTTTCGAAATAACTAATTCACAGTGCCGATTAATCATTCTTTGTTTGCATACCGAACTCAACATGCAGAATCGTGGTGAGGCATCGAATTTATTATAAATTTAAATAAATCTACTTCATGCACACTATCTACAGACTTGTCTACATAAAGCCAGATCGTCTGCATAACTTGATAGCTTAAAGGAGCACTGTGAAATAACGTCAGCGCGTTTTTTGCATATTCTTTGCAGTGTTTAAGCTATGTCAATGTTATTACCACCGCTCGTAACTCTCATATTTCGTTTCTAATACTCTAATTTGCTCAAGAACCAAATTAATGGTGCTGGCAGTTTCGGCACCCAGTGGTAGGTTAGCAGCGGATATGACTAGTGACGAGCGTTTGATAATTGGATAAATAGCCGATTCGTTGCAAATTTTCTTTATAGAAGAGTTATGTTAGGTTGCTTTATGTATTTCGTAATAATTCAATGAATCCAACATAGTTGCTTTCAAGAAGTCAATTGCAAAGCAAAAGACACATAAATCCCCACCTGAGGCGCTGGTTACTACTTATAATTAGACTTGAATGACCTATCCACGTCGACAGCCACTTGCGACTAAGCAGCCAACGTTGGGGAAGGAAGAGTTGAACGACCTCGCCAGGCAATGACCGCTATTGTAGAATACCTGCAGATGCCGAGAAAGAGACAGTCAAGGAGCGGCTCACAAGAAAAGCACTATAGTTGGAGGTGCACGGTGACAACAGAAGCTTTCCTTCGCCTGCCTCCTCCCTGCCTGTTTGTTTGTTCCTCTTTCTAAATCTTCGAGATTTCCACGCCAATATAGCCATAGAAGCGAGGTCATCAACTTTAGCAAAAACTTGTTACAGCAACTAAAAGCCATGAGAATCCCCTTCCGCGGTGCTGTACAGTAGGCTCTTTCGATTTGTCTCCGAGTGTCATAATTGGTGAGTGAAATGGGAAAGCGAAAGACTGGGAAAATGGAGGCTGCTTGAGACAAAATTCGATGCTGTCAACCAGTAGTAGAAATTATGTTTTAAAACTTGTAACTCATGGCTCTATTAGTGAGGCAACATGTATATACCATAACTGCGCAAAGAAAACTTGTAAAGCACTGTATTATTCAAAAGCGAAACTGGCCACCGTACCAATAGCACTGCGCTGTCAACTAAACTAGATAAGCACTGGTGCCAGGCCCCCCCGAGTATTGAATTAAAAAGAGGGAAAGAGAGTGCTTTGGACAGAAACCATTGGGAATGGGACATTTGGTACAGCTATTTGAGTGTTGTTTTCAGACATGATTGCTAAATAACTTCATTATTTGGCTAATATTAACCTGTTCCGAGTATTGTGGCGACTGTTTGCCGTGATACAAATGCATTGTTTTACAGAAACAATATTTTTCAACCCGGAAAGGCGGAGGAAAGCTGTGCATGGTTGGAGTATGCTGGAACGGACAGTGTATTGACACCAAACTGCATATCTGTGCAAATGCTTGAGCACCGAAAAACAGTCCTTATCAGAATAACTGGTTTATCATAACGTCCGCTCAAATATTTATAATTCAACTCATTGCTTTATTTTTGTGCGTACAAGCTGGTCGGTTCATCGAATAAACGTTTGTTTGCTTACATGGGTAACTGCAAGGTTAACTTCCATCTGAAAATTTAATTTTAAATTGTAATCACACATCAGTCATTCACAAATTTTTTTTCAGTCGCAATGTAGAAGTGGCGGGTCTAATCGCGTTAGACTCCAACACTATATTTTATAAATAACGATTGATTATGTGTACATTCTGGGAAAAGCAAAATCTGTTGTTAAAATAAAGCAATTGTTTCTCAGAGGTGCTAACTGCATTTGAAGATGTGCTTTCGCTCCGCATATTGTAGGAGAATGACGGTAAAATCAAAAGAAGGAGGCAATTTTAAGCTGCTTTCATGCTTGAATGCTACCTGATGCTCACAAGAATAACATTATAAGTTAACACATATATAGTGATAAATATGTGTTGCCACCCATTCTCTTCTAGATATATTGTTTTGAGGAAAAGTGCCGAAAAATCAGTGTTGCCCAATTAGCGGTTTCCTACCTCAATTCACAGGATTGCTGAACTTTTAGCAGGCTAAAAGGCTGTATTTCGAGACGCGGGACTTTGTGTCGTTTTTGAGTGCTGTTGGCTTTTATTTCGCTAAATTGTTTTGGTGTCCTTCATATTTTGTTAGAATTGTCTAAGTTCATTAAATTTAGATTCAGTAGCCTTGGCACGATAGTCTGTTTTGAAAAATCAATATTACCAATTTATTCGCTTGCTCGATGAGACGATGGCGCGAATAGTAGGCACTGGATTCTATTCGTGCTTTAAGTTCATGGTTTCAAGTTCTGATCTCTTAAATACAGCATTGTATTTCAATTATGGACTCTAGCGTGTACAATTGTCCCTCGCCAGAAGTTCCCAGGCAGCACAATTCATTCGCTCAATATTAGCACCATGGTGGCGATGTGCGGCCCAGCATATGGCCAGTATATTGCCAACATAGTCCACATACTGAGCTTATAATTTCTGCCGTCTGGACTTGTTCGACCAGCCTTACGACCTTATTGCAGAGTGAAGCTGAATCTGTTATGGTTAAGAAGGCTCTTCTGTTGAATCATGTGAAGCGCAAAGACAAGAAAGCTCTCTCAGTATATTCCTCGGAACACAAACTTGTGATCTGCGCATGCGCGCGGTTTTACCCACTGCTATAGAGATTGCTACGAGTCGACGCAATCTCATTTTGTGTAAGGGCGCTTAATTTCATATGGTTTCAGGGGCCCTCTTGGGACACGCACGAAATTAAATTGTAGCAAAAACAAGAAAACGTCCGTCGCCGACTGAAAAAGCGTTGCACTCGGGAACTGTTGTGTTTGCGCTTACGCAAGCATTCCACCTCTTCCTCATTCTGCGGGTAGGAAGGTCGCAGAGAAAACTTCTTGAAGGCAAATAAGAGCTTTTCTGAGAGAAAACAAAGCATCTGGGCCTAGTTGTAAAGTGGTGTTTATTTAAAAATGTGTTTTTAGACGCAAACTCAAACAACTTTGATCATCTGGTCATTGTCAGAGTGTAATAGATATGGATCCCTAAAGTGCCGCGTCCCAATGACCCTCATAACCCATCAAAATATCATAATCTACCCGATACCCCCGGCAAATCATCCTTCCTGGAGAGGAGATTTTCTGTTTCTGTTAATTTTTTAGAGCCACCTTTCATGTAATTTGAACGGCACCTTTACATTAGTCCCTAAATACATTTGTGTGTCGTAGTACATGTAATTTTAAGGCTGGAAAGTGGCGTGAAGTATTTCCGTTCATTAGTAAGGTAACAGAACTTTTCGTAAGCTGAACACCGTCTCAAAAGACATAACGTGTTACAGTGTTCGTATACTGTGTCGCACGAGGGCACAGTAGAAATGGTGGTCCTTAACCCTGTGCTAAACTTTGGTTAGCCGTGCTGCTAATACTGCTGCATTGCATGAAGTGACAATTTGTTTCCAAGGTAAGGTTTCTCACTACGAGTAGCTTTTCCGAAATGTTTGAGTAGTTTGCAGCAGACAAACCAAACCATCACTCCTTGTCACCTGTCATAGCCTCGAAGCTCACGGTGCGCTTGCCTCTTTAGAACCCATAAAAACCGCCCAAAGATGCCATCTTACTATTAGGATATAAACGACATGCACAAAGTTCGGGAGTTTTTACATTTTTCACGCACGCATTATTTATCGAATGTGACACTTAGGGCGGCTCAGTCTTCTATTCTTCTTGGGGATTCGTCCCCGCACCATGTAGCAAGAGAACAGCGTTTGCAAATAGACCCCCATTGCATAACATTATGGGGTAGAAACGGCGACGGTATGTATAAAAGATTTGATGTCTTCCATAAGCGTTCAGTCAAGAAGATGCTTAAGTTCGGCTAACCACGGAAGCTCTGTTTTAGACCTGCAGATTCATGTCTTTTCAGGCATCAAGTATCAGCCTGTTACGAACGACACAAAACCATAACCACAATACCAAACAAAAACATTTAGCGTGCTGTTTTTCTACCTGTTAATATTCAAAACATTTGAAGAATTAGTGCAGATGGCACGTCACAACCGCGGGTACATAGCCAACTTTTATGCTTTTGTCTGACATAATACATACTAAAGCGCCGATAGTCTATCCGGGTATATTTCAGAAACTTTATTGTCAACTCCACGAAATATGTTCTAAAACTAGCAAAATAGGCTCGGTTTTACAAAGAGCGACAATATAAGTGGGAAGTAAGAGCTATCAGGTGGAATATTCATGTTCAGAGGCTGAAAATCTATTAAGTGTAGCAGTAAGTAATGTAGTACGGACCAAGCGTTCTGCAGTGAGGAACGTTTCTTCACTTGTTTGGTTGAAAAACAAGTCTTCAGCCAAACAGGATCCGCGAAATTGTCATCCGGATAAGCCAAGCTCTGGCCAAAGACTCCCTATGTTATGATGATGGTCCACCGTACTGGTAAGTAGCAGCACCGCTGCTCTCACAATTTAATTCACAAATTTCGATTGACATAAACTTTGCTAACCTCGTCATATAATTTCTAGAAATGTAACTGTGGCTTTGCAATGCCGGGCACTATACAGCTTTCATAGCCCAAATTGTAAACTTATTGTAAACCATACAACCACGGACAACCAAGTAAGGCATAGACAGCACCAACTTTCGGCAGCGTATACTGGGCAGAACAAACTCAGTAGCTTGTACTACTCCCGACGGAGGAGTACATTCTGCCGCGTCGCTAAAAACTGCAACCTCAATAGATTATTCCAGAATAAATAGTCCACATTTCTAAGCTCCAAACGCACTGTAATTTAGTAATCACAGTAAATTGTTCTCGCGTCCTCAAAACATTCAGCCCCACAAGCCTGCTTCTCGCTAGAACTCTCGGCAAGGACTGCTTACTACGGAGCGAAATAATCTCCACAAGATACCCCCCACCCCTCTAATATCTGGGTAAGTAACAAATATGTCCAAATGAACGCTTCATAGCACCATAAACTCGGTTATTTAGACGTTCTCCCACAAACGATATAGATTACCCACGTGGTGGTGCAGTGGCTATGGCGCTCAACTACTGTTCCCAAGGATGCGGGATCTAATTCCTGCCTCATAGACCACTTTTTGATAGCGGCGAGAAGCAACCCGCCCATGTGCTGTGCGATATCAGTGTACGTAAAGAAGCACAGGTGGTGGAGAACGCCGTAGTCCTCCACCACGGGGTCTCTCATAGCTTATTCGCTTTAGGAAGTTAAGCCCCACAAACCAACGAAGGATATAAATTGCATGCTGCCACAATTTTACAAAAGTGCATCACAGGGCATTTTCCAAATTTTAATTTATCTACAACAGAGACTCGGATATATATCTACTGTCGCAGTTTGACTACATCAATGTAAGGTTGAGACAGCCAGGCCAAGCCAAACCTGTACACGTTCCGTTCTTGCATAAGCCACATAAAGGCATGCAGTCCTTGATATTTTTATAGCATTAAAAGCTAGTGCCATCTGAAAGAAAAGCAAAGAACAAAGTAAATGAAAATATTATTGCTCAAAAAAGATACCACACAATGTTAAAAGTACTGACATCGAGGCATTTAAAGGACCAAGTCATTTCTGAAAATAATTTGTATCAGAATTCTGGAAGTTTCTTTTTCTTGCACATCATCGATGGCGCAGCATCCAGAGGATGCCTTACTTGCTTTGAAGCTCATGCAGATATTTTTAGCGGATTTCTTTCTTCTGAAGCACATGATTGGGCAAACGAAATACACATAGTTGGGCAAGAACTGAGGTATTTTCGTAAAAATTTATAGAATACGTTTTTCATACAAAATAAATGTAGACGATGTCTATTCCACAATAACCGTAGGAACAACGTATGCCTGATCAGCTTGGCGGATTTTATTTAACGCAACAACGCCACGGTGGCAAACCCTCCCCTTTACGCGAGGCTTAGCAGAGTGCGTGAGCGATTTCAATGAAGCAGTGGTTCGGGAGGTCAACTTTGCGCAGTAAAGCGCGAATAACTTTCCACGCAAACTATTACTTTGAACGAAAAGTGTTGAATATTTGGATGCTTCTGCTCATCCAGAGAAAAACTAGGACACTCCAGAGTTGAAAAATATTTCTGCTTAAGACGAGGTATCCTAAATAATAAAGGCGGAGGAATGAGTATGTGTCACATTTTCAATTATTCTTTATTTTTGTTTCTTCTTTGTAGATTGTTAAACAAGCTATATTTGTTAAAGTACGTGGCCGCACCTCGTTCCGTACTCTTCCTTGTCACACATGGTAATAACCTTTATTTATCAGTCACTATGCCCCACTTTGAGTTCAAACGAAATGTCAGTTCAATTCATGTACTGCTGAAACACACTGCAGTCCATGTGATGCTGCAGTGAAGAAGTTAATTCTACCTAATATAAGCGTAAATGACCGACAATCTGCAGACGTAGGCTCTGCTTCTGCAAAGCATCGTAAACAACCAGGTCGGACACCGAAATTGCACGATAGAGCACATCGGGACAGTTGCGCCTATTGCACGTCTTTGTATGAAAACGTTCTAAAAATCTACCACTCTGACAAGGTAACGAAGTGTACTTGCTCTTCGCTTTAAGGAGTGAGGTCTGCCGTGTAATCTTGGAAGACAAGAGTTGTCATCTACCCCGTTGCACACAAGAAGCAGCAGCAATTTGGAGAGTGAAACATAAGGCCGAAACTCTACATCAGTCGCGTTTACCTTTGCTGCCACTCTAAAGATGGACTCACATGGCGGACGAAGTCGCGAAGCGCTCTCGCGATCCGGCCTTCCGTGGCCATACGTAAGTGGTTACTGCTGCTTTCAGTCCGCAAGCAAAGATTCGCGATATGGCCCTAGACATTTTCACATTCGGATCCTTCGTGAACGAAACATTTTTGTTGTTTTTATCTTTCTCCCGGAAAGCTTTCCAGCGATATTCCCTTGCAATGCATGCACATTGTAACATAGTATAGCATTAAAGTGCTGGAAGAATTGGAGCGAAGCAGGCACAAACGGGCTCCCAATTTTTTGCACATCTATCATTTTAGTTCGATGCTTGTATTGCGTGCAGCGACATGTCTCTTGCATTCAGACGCATACAAAAGATTACATGAGCTCATTAGTACCCTGCGACAATCGCTTCTTTTTTGGAGTGAAATTAGACGCTAATTTAAAGCCATGTTGTTGCCTTCATGTATGTTTCTTTCGTCTCAGATGGAGTGCAAATGAATTACCGTGGCAGAATTTTAAACATACGTGACCCCGAATGCGTGAGCCTTGTGCACGTGGCTGCATAAGGGAGTCGCTTGAAGGCATTCGGCTCTTTACTCTAGCGTTTTGTAGCCTTACAATTACGATGCATAAGCATCGGCTCTTGACAAGTACCGGGAGCACAGGAGCAGTAGTCCGAAGAGTCATTTCCAAAAGTTCAAAGTAGCATGTTTATGAAATTCTCATAAATAAGCGCGATCACTTGCCCTGAAACCACCTACATATTGAATCACTTCCAGTGGAAAAATCAGCATGTACAAAATCTATCAAAACGGCACAGCAGCAATAAAAGTACAAGCCTGCCATAGACCGCCGCGCCAGCTGCGCGCCACTCAGCGAGCGCTTACAGGAGGCGCCGGCCCAGCTCTCATAATGCAGGCTACCCAACCCAACAGCGCGCCTGCTTAATGCTCACTTCTCGAGCAATACTCGTGAAGATAGAATATTGGTCGGCCTTTTCGTCTGCTATATCTCCGTCAGCATGAATGTTTCTCGCGAACGGGCGGACCTATCGTCAGAGATAACGTGACGTGTCGCTTAGCGATTCGGTCCGCTATGTGAATACGCCTAGCAATGGCCCACGTTGTATCTACCTTCGTCTAAACATCCCAAGTTGTGCACGGGAATTTTTTAAATTCGTGGCTTTACTTAATTTCGCCTGAAATTGAAAACCATAACTGACGCCACGGGCGGCGTGAAAACATTATGCGTATGGGCATACATGATCCGGTCGGAACACGATCAATGTGCTTGCTATCTACAGTAAAGTCGTGCTTCCGGACACCAGTAATCGTGTACACAAATAAGGCGCAAAGGATAGCAATACGAAAGCCTTTCCAAACGATTTTCCAAGGTGCATCAAACCTGTACTGAAGCTAGTTGGTTATTTCGGACTTAGATACCACAACAGCAAAGTAACCTGGTTTTAAAACTATGTAGCTCAAGAAAAAAGCATTCGGTCATTTACAGAAGTGTCTTCCAAGTCGTAAGACATACGTGTCCGCAGATGCAACCTTGCGCTATATAAAGCAAGCACGATTGTCCAAAAACAGTTTTGTCCCACCTATCGGTGTGGATGACGATTCTGTCAGTGGCTATGAAACTAAACAGAACAAGATATTTTAGTTTCTGTCTGGTTGATGCATCACTTGTATATCTCCGATGGCTTTGTTTCATGTGCAGCAATTGACGTCAGAATCGGCTTTCATACCAAACATTTGAAACCTATGTAGTACATATAAATGCATTCAATATATATGCTGAGTGACTCAAATCCTCAACCTCGCTGGAGTGGCGCAGTGGTTACGGCGCTCGACTACTGTTATCAACGATGCGGAATCGAAACCCGGCCTCGGCGGCCGTTTTTAGCTGGGGGCGAAAAGCAAGGTACCCGTGTGCTGTGCGATGTCAGAGCACGTTAAAGAACACCAGGTAGTCCACATTTCCGGAGTTCTACATCAGGGCGTCTCTCATAGCCTGAGTAGCTTTGGGATGTTGAACCCCGCCAACCAAACAACTCCTCTGTGCGAAATTTGCAGAAGTTCACGTGGTTTATCCAGGAAGAGGTTTTCGGTGCGACATGTATTTCGTCAAAAATCATATTTTGTTTCGTGCGGCTAGTACTTGAATATCTAAGAATTGTGAACCTTACAGTTATACGTGATTGATGCATAACGCTTATAAAAAAAGGAAGCGAATATCATTAGCCAGCAGAAAACGCCCAAAGTTGCAGTGATCTATCGAAGGCCCCGGTGCAGTCTTATGACTATGGGACCCTCGTCTCTATTTTTATGCATTTTGTAAACATGTTCAATCTAATAAACTTTCACTTTGACTTTCCTCAAAAAAAAGTCTTCTGGAGCGAAGGCAGGCTATACAAATGGTACAGTGGTGCCGCAGACGGTATGCTTCTTGACGTGTTCGCCACTTTCGACTTTACTGCCTTTAACCTGCAGTTCTCTAGCTGTTACTTCTCGCGGCAGGCATTGCCAACAGTTTGGCATTCGCCTTCCGATTTGCCATACATAAACGCACCTTGAGTTAGAATTAAGCTCTTATTTCTTCAGTGAAATATCCGTAGTAATATACGTTATCATTTATTATATTCAAAAGTGAAAGAGAGGCGGCGCGATACTGCACCCTTCCCCCCCCCCCCCCAAAGGGTGCTCTATTCACCTTTCAGCGTCGATGCACAGATAGTAAACGAAAGGGCTGCCGAAGTGCGCCGACACGCCTAAAGTACGGTAGTAAACTGCACCTAATCATGCGTAGAAATTGGCCACCAGCAGTTGTGTAAAGAGATCGTAGAAATATCATAATACTACGAATATTGATGTTGCGATGCCGGAAAACTTCGGACACTTAAGACCATTTAAATTGGCGAGGACAGGGTCGTTTGATGTATTGCCCTTTTAGGCTTCCAGAATAATAAACAGGTCTGTGATTCTACTCCCAAAGTTTTAGTGCCTAGCGCGCGGTGCATATTAGAACAAAAAAAACGCGATAGAAATGTTTTCTTCGGCATAAGGCGCGATAACAGTCAGTGGTCTGCACTGTTATAGGTTCCTTAGCTTATCGACGCCCTGATATGTCACATATCACAAAGGCGACGACACCGCCAGGAGCAGCGGTCACCTATCGTCGTAGTGTGACGCTCTGCGGTCTCGTGACGCCGATGAAACTGATAAGCGGACGGTCGTCCGGTCTGTTTTGGTCGTATAGGAGGCCGAGCGAGAACTTGATACGCAATGAGTGAAAGGCCTGAACACCTGCGCGCTTGTCTGTCGCTTAACCGTGTTAGAAAACCGGAAACAAGAAGCTATACTGTATATGTTCCCCCTTGTCATCAGCAATGACCTAGGTCATAAACATTAGTGCACGACGAAGTGCTGGCCCGTTCGGCGATGAATAGACTTATAGCGCGAGTATGCGGGGCTCGGGCCTAGAGTTTCGGCGATTACGGAGCGCGCATTCACAAGCTTTAGCGGTTGCATGTGACCATCGAGTGTAGTTCCGGCAGTAGCGACCCTAAATCGACGACTGCTTACGTCAGAAAACGTGTTCACATTGAGCGGGAAGCTTCGTTATGCGACCCAGTCTAGCGAGCTCAGGCGGCAGCTGTCGGCGGCGTTTGTGTGCATAGCTGGCGCAGGCAGAGGACGTAGCCTCCACGGCGCTTATGCAGCACAGTTGTAGTTCGTCAAGAAATACTGGTCCAACTTGTTCGAAGAGAAGTGGATAGTTTCGTTATTGCTAGCTCTGCTCGCATTTTATGTAGTGCGAACGAGCAGCATACATCCAGTCGTTGCAAAAGCTATCTAAAAAGCATGCTGGTGTCGCCGTCGTAATACGCGAATCGTCGCATTCCTGCCGGAGTTTAGGGTTCGCACACTAAATACTAAACGGTGTATGTTTACGCCGAAGAACTCACGAGTCATTTGCAAGATACGCGCTAGAAAAAGGCATGGTAACACTAGGGAGTCGGTCGCAGTCGCGCGCCCAGCTGCTGAGGAGGCGAGACGCAGACGGCGGCGACTGGCAGTCTCGGCAATCAAATCGCGTTGTGCTTTGCGCTGACGGGACTAAAGTGGCGGCGGCGGCACATGCTTTTGTGCGCTGGCCATCACTAGGCTGAACATAGTTTTGCGAAAATTCTTTACCAGCCGAAAATAATTAGGTCTGCCTAACACGCACATATAAAACAGCATGTCAAGAGCTACCACTTCGTTCAAATGTTTCGTCTGCTCCTCCAATGTTGCAAGGTATACTATTGCGTCAAGGTAAGCTTGTCTGAGATTTGCTCTTAATTTTTTTCCGAAAGAGCGACAGAAACAGCTCAACAATCAGGAACATATAATGCTAACCTCTCCCCCACTTTCGAGGCGCATGTACACGGCCGAAGGAAACGTTGGACAAGTGCCTTTTTAATTCAAGAGCGCTTGTTGCTAAAACAAGCTAACTCTCATAACTTGAGAATAATATGCCTCTGATTGTATGCCTTAATTATGCAGCCTGAGCCGGCCGAATTCGGCATCCTCGACAATCTCTAGACGAAGCCCAAAATAAGTCTGAAGATCACTCAGGTCGCATATTATAGTGACGGCTTTTCAAAAAAAAAGAGAATATGTGAATAAAATATTTTTGCCGATGAAAAAAATCTTAGTGACCACCATCCATGGCGTGCATGCAAGAGTGCAACTCACACCGCGAATAGCAAACGACATGGGGATCATGTCTCGTCGTGACTTAACTGGCGGATGGTTAACTAAGCAGACAGCTGATTTTGATATAAATGATAAAAATTAATTTTAAAGCTATCTATTTTACCGAATGAGCTCAAATGTCGATAGTTTATAATTTACGTGTGAGGAGGGAAATCCAATGATCAGTTTGATTATTGATTTGATTAAGAAACGCCAGACAATGAAAGCTTCCAATCCAACAGACCAGATCGAATTCGCCGAGATATCAAAGCTAATCAATAAGCGCAAGGTGGCCGATATAAGGAAGTATAACACGGAGAAGATTGAGCATGCTGTAAAGGACGGGGGAAGCCTTAAAGCGGTAAAGAAGAAATTGGGCATAGGCAAAAACCAGATGTATGCGATAAGGGACAAGGCGGGCAACGTCATCACGAATATGGATAAGATAGTCAAAGTAGCCGAGGAGTTCTATACAAATGTCTACAGTAGCCAAAGTAGTCAGGACCGTAATGAGATTGGCGGTAGGGAAAAACAGTCAGACGTTCCACCAGTGACGAAGGACGAGGTCAAGAAAGCACTAGAAACTATGAAAAAGGGGAAATCAGCTGGAGAGGATCAGATAACCACGGATTTTCTGAAGGACGGGGGGGGGGGGGATATTGTGTTAAAAAAATGGCCACCTTGTATACGCAGTGCCTGGTGTCATCGACGGTACCGGAAGCATGGAAGAATGCAAACATTATCCTCATTCATAAGAAAGGGGACTCTAAGGACCCTAAAAATTACAGACCAATCAGCTTATTGTCTGTTACGTATAAGGTATTTACTAAGGTAATCGCTAATAGAATCAGGACAACCTTAGACTTCAATCAAGCAAAGAATCAAGCAGGGTTTCGGAAACGGTACTATACTATCGATCATTCCATACCATCAATCAGGTGATAGAAAAATGCTCGGAATATAACCAGCTCTTATACATAGCATTCATTGATTACGAAAAAGCATTTGACTCAGTTGAAACCTCGGCGGTGATGCAGACATGGCGAAATCAGGGGGTAGACAAGCCGTACGTGAAAGTGCTGGAAGATATATACAGTGGCTGCATAGCAACCATAGTTCTGCATAAAGAAGGTAACAAAATTCCCATAAAGAAAGGTGTTAGGCAAGGAGACACAATCTCCATAGTACTATTCACAGCTTGCTTAGAGGAAGTATTCAGAGACTTGGAATGGGAGCAGTTAGGGATAAGGGTAGATGGAGAATACCTCAGTAACCTTGGATTTGCTGATGGCATTACCTTGCTAAGCAACTCGGGAGATGAACTACAAATAATTATCGATGACCTAGACAGGAAAAGTTGAAAGGTAAAGGTAGGCTTGAAAATTAATATGCAGAGGACTAAGGTAATGTTCAACAGCCTCGGGAAGGAACCGTAGTTTACATTAGGTAGCGAAGTACTGGAAGTAGTCGGCGAATATGTCTATTTAGGACAGGTAGTAACCACAGATCCGGGCCATGAAAAGGAAATAACAAGAAGAATAAGATTGGGATGGAGCGCATTTGGCAAGCACTCGCAGATTATGTCTAGCAGCTAACCGGTATCGCTAAAAAGGAAAGTATATAACAGTTGCATCTTACCTATACTCACCTATGGCGCTGAAACGTGGAGGCTAACCAAGAGAGTTCTACTTAAGTTGAGGACAACCCAGAGGGCAATGGAACGAAAAATGGTAGGGGTAACATTAAGAAATAGGAAGCGTGCAGAGTGGGTCAGAGAAATAACTCAAGTTAGCGACATTCTAGTGGAAATTAAGAAGAAGAAATGGACATGGGCAGGACATGTAGTGCGAAGAGAGGATAACCGATGGTCGCTTAGGGTAACAAACTGGATTCCAAGGGAAGGAAAGCGTAGCAGGGGGCGGCAGAAAGTTAGGTGGGCGGATGAGATTAAGAAGTTCGCAGGGGTCAAGTGGATGCAGCTAGCACTGAGCCGGGTTAAGTGGAGAAATATGGGAGAGGCCTTCGCCCTGCAGTGTGTATAGTCAGGCTGATGATGATGATGTAAAGGTTGTTCAAAAGCGGATGAGCGGCTCTTATTCCGCCTCTATCCCAGCACACTGCTGTGCATGGCTGCTCTTAAAATTTCGACCCTTCTTTCTCTTTGGCAGCTTCCCGCACTGTGGGGTGGTGTCTTTGTACATGTACTTTGTACATGTTGTGGGCCTGCCCCTCATATCCGGCTATCCCTCCCAACCCGAACCCAGGCCAGGAGGGCCGGGAGGAAAACATCCCGGGCCCCGAACTAGAGACTTCCACCAAGTGTTTGTGAGGGCTCCTCCACCCCCCCTCAATGTCAGTCCGTGCGTAATCGCCTGGATTTGCATCTGCACAGAAATGTTTCCACCACAGGTACGGTGTAAAGGCTGGAAGGAAGGTGAGAATGACATCATAACGAGATAAAGGGGTGCCATAGTGGTGGGCTCTGGAGTAATTTTTACCACCTAGGCCTATATACTATGCACGGACAATGCACAGCGCACGGCCTTCTCCATTTCGCATCCGTCTAAACGAAGCCGAAGGCCGCCGGCATCGATCCTGGATACTGTAATTCAAACAGTTCGTGCGACACAGTGATGTTCACACACGCGGTAGCCTTACTTGAAGCGATTTTGCTGCAGGCAGAAAGGATATACAGTTGTGCCTCGCTAATATGACCCCCGTTAATATGGACGACCCGAATTATGGACAGTTTTTCTGGTGACGAAACCTTTTCAATGTATTTATGCCTCGTTAATATGGAAACTCGCTGTCCGGACAATGTACAGGAGAAAAATGCACGCGCCTGACTTGGGCCCATGTATTTTTGTCTCGTTAATATGGACAGTGCTTGAAAAAAAAAAGCAGAGGAGTCCGAACGCAAGTTAAAGGGGGCGCCGCCCACGAACCTACGCGACAACCGATACGGCGGGATGCCTGAACGAGTCCTGTGGGGTTGCAAAGAACCAAAGCGGGCGTGTCGCCGTTCTAAGGGAGGGGGAGCGCAACTGCGGAGAAGAACGTACACAGCAAACCGAGGGTCAGCGTAAGAAAGACCCCGAAAGAGGGGAAACAGGAGATTTCTGGGTGCAGCGGAAGTGCCGCCGCAGTCGGGAAAACAGCAACATGTGGTTGCAATAAATTCTGCTGAACGTGAACAGAGAGGCCGGTACAGCGTAAGAAAGAAATGGCAGGAAGAAAGACAAGTGCTTACAGTGGCTGTGGGAACTAAAGTTTTCTTTCCGAAAGCGCAATGTGTGTTCCATGAAGCCGTTAACGCTTTTCGGTGAGAGTTAAGACACATTCACAAAGTAGAGCGACAGAAGAAAGGCGACGTACGAACACGCAACCGGGACGCGCTTCCCTCTCATGCTCCTGGTTTTCGTCCCTGTTGCGCTGCGAACTGCCAAACTATGCGCACTAGGCGGTCCGTCCGTATGTCGGTTCGCTTTGAGTCAACAATGTGGCCTTTACAAGGTCTGAGCTCTTCGTAGTCGGCTAGCCGTCGTTCTAAACTGTACTTCGGCTTGCAGTGTTTGTTTTATGGGAACACATAAAAACGGCGCCAAGAAGATGGGATGTTCGATAGCCCTATGCATAGCAGCTTGCAAACTTGACTCCCTTGCTTCCTTACAGAAACAGTAGAAGCCAAAAAAAGAAAGGATCAGAAGAACGAAAAGGCGGAAAGGTTAACTAGGCAAAAAAGTGCACAGCATCAGGTGCCTGTAACCCTCAACTTGTGTCTGGCTTTTGGCATGGCGGGAGTTAAACGCAAAAGAATAGAGCTTAAAGCAGGCGCGAAGAAATCTGTGAATATAAGCCGCAAAAGCCATCTCAGTCAATCCAAGCTGCGAGGGACTAGTATCGTCAGCTGTTTCCTCGCCTCAGGAGAATCTCAAGCAGCTACTTAGCGGCTACTTTGCTCAGTGAAGAGGCCATTTTTGAAGTGGCGGTGAGTAGAGAATCACACGCTGATTCATCGGCCAGTGAGGAGTGCGTGCTCGAAAGTTCGACCGACACAAAGCCCAACATCACGGGCGTCATGGTAAGCGAGTCGCTTCAGACTGCACTGCAATTTTTCGAAGACAACAATGACAAGGATAATGCACTCAAAATTGCCGGTGTTTTGCGAACTTTTGAGTCCAATGCGCACCGTTATGCACAAAAGCAGTCGTTAATTACAATTTTCTTTTCTCAATAAAATCCTTTTTGTTTTTATTCATGTCTGGTTATTATGGATGACTCGATTTATGGACAGTTTTGGTCGGAAACCAAAGTGTACATATTAACGAGGCACGACTGTATAAATGAAGGCATACGCATCCAGCAAGCACCTTGCACAATAACTTCCTGCGTCTTGAGTGCCATGGTGCAAACAACCATATTTTGCTAATTACTAGGTTTTGTGTACATACCTTGACCTTATGACGGCCATAGAAAGTATGGTTATTTGATATTGTTAGTATATTTAAATCATGATTTCATCTAAGTGTGGATCCATCCTAGTCACACGGCCGAATACTGTTCTCCTCAAGCATCTGTGTATGCCTTTTTGTATGTACGCCCACACAATAAACGCACACACACACATATATATACATATACATATATATATATATATATAGGGAAATGAGGGGCTCGTTATTCAAGAATTTACAGAAGTGAGCATCCGAGTGCAAGGCAAACGTTAGGATTTTATCCTACTGTTGGCATTTACAGTAAGTTGTCTTATGGTAATTATTTGATTCTCGGTATAAAGAACATTAAATACAAAGCGGAAGGAAACACAACCCGACGATGGTGGGAATCGAACCCAACACCCCCGAATGTCGCGTTCAGTGCTCTTCCAACTGAGCTGCATCGACGGCTGCTGTCTCACCTTCCGCTTGCTTGGGTATATACGTTTACTAACCGGTTCAAACATGTGAGCGTTCTTTGTCCAAATAATCACGATAAGACATTCCTGTAAATGCCAACAGTATAAAAAACAGCGTTTTCCTTGCACTCGCAGACTGCTCACTCTTTTAAATTCTTTAATAACGAGTCCCTCATTTCCCACTCAATTGTCTGCTTAATAGCTTGCGATGGTCTTGGTTCTGGCAGTCTGGAGGTCGCAAAGGTAGCGTAAGAGGGCTGTCACCACCCAGCTTCCGCCCTCCCTAATGATCACGTGCTACGTGACGCTCGCCGTATAACAGGATGTTTCACATCTGCCGCTAGGTATGAGCATGGCGCTGGTGCATGCTCACATGTTTAAACCGGTTAGTAAACATATACACCCAAGCAAGCGGGGCAGCCGTCGATATATCTCAGTTGGAAGAGCACTGGACGCGACATGCGGAGGTCGTGGGTTCGATTCCCACCATCGGCGCCTTGTTTTTCCTTGCGCTTTGCAATTAATATTCTTTATCCCAATAATCACCGTAAGACAAATTCCAGTAAATGCCAACAGTATAAAAATAACAACGTTTGCCTTGCACTCGTAGACTGCTCGCTCCTGTTAAGTTATATATATATATATATATATATATATATATATATATATATATATATATATATATATATATATATTGTGAGGCAGAAGAACGCACCAGCAAATTCACCTTTTTACTTCAGGTAGGCCGAAGCAGCAGCTACCGACTAGCCACAGCTTAGCAACACTTCGTCTTCTTCGCACGACCCGATGACCGATGATGATTACGCTGAGATGAAGATGAAGGTCACTCACAGTGCTTACAACATTCCCCCTCGAACGAAAGCGACCATCCTGGTCGCAAATTAAATCTTAAGGTCGGCGGTTAAAGGGTTTCAAGCGCGACACGTGCACAATCTCGGTGCCGCGACACCGACGATCGCGAACAGGCGATGCAGGTGTGATGAGATAGTTTACAGGGGAAGTTTGTTCCAGAACCGTGTACGGGCCAATAAAACGGCTCAGAAACTTTTCACACAGGCCGGGGATGCGAGTAGGTGTCCAGAGTAGCACTTCGTCTCCAGGGCGGAAAGACACTGAGCGATGAGTCGCATCATACGTGCTTTTCCTGGAAGCTTGAGTGGCTTCAGTTTGAAGGCGGGCACGATCACGGCAGTGGGCGATACGAGACACGAACTGTTCGTGGGAAGGCGCGGCAGAAGGAGTAGAAGCTGTGAAGAAAGATGCTTCGAGGGAGAAGGTAGGATGGCGGGCATAAACAAGAAAAAACGGAGAGTAGGTGGTGGTTCGTTGAACGGCAGTGTTGTAGGCGAAGGTTACAAAGGGGAGTAAAGAGTCCCAGTTGTTGTGCTGAGGGTGAATGTAGGTGGATAGCATATCAGAGAGGGTGCGATGAAAGCGTTCCGTGAGGCCATTGGTCTGAGGGTGGTAAGGAGATGTAGTTTTATGCACCGTGCCTGAAGCATGAAGCACTGCGGCGAGGACGGTGGAGAGGAACGACTTGCCACGATCGCTAAGGAGGAGGCGAGGGGCGCCGTGGCGAAGAAGTATGGTGTGGAGGAAGAAGTTGGCGATTTCGGAAGCGGAGCCGGAAGGAAGTGCTGCGGTTTCAGCGTATCGGGTGAGGTGGTCAACGGCAGTAACGACCCAGCGGTTGCCAGCTGGAGTCAAGGGCAGGGGTCCATACAAGTCGATTCCGACGACTTCGAAAGGTGTGGAAGGACATGGGAGAGGTTGCAAGAGACCGGCAGGAGGCGACGTAGACCGCTTGCGTCGTTGACAAGGGATGCAAGACGCTACGTATTTTAATACTGAGGTTGAAAGGCCAGGCCAGAAGAAACGACGTTTGATGCGGTCGTAGGTTTTGTGGTACCCAAGGTGACCTGCGGTGGGGTCGTCGTGAAAGGCTTGTAGAACTTGAGGACGCAGGGAAGAAGGAATTACGGGAACCCATGTGTGGCCCAGTGGGCTGTAGTTGTGCCAAAATAATGTGCCATCCTGTAACTTGAAATTTTTGAGCCGACGACGGAGACGGGCATTTGGAGGTCTAATAACACCGCTGAGACTATCGATCAGCTTTTGACAGTAAGGGTCAGCACTCTGGTGGTGAGCAAGATTGCAGTGTATATCTGGCATGGGAGCAATAGAGGCGGCGCTCAAAGACTGCATAACTGTAGGGTTTAAATGGCTTGACTCCGTTGGGACAGGAGAGGAATGCGAGGACATGGGTTGCGACGGCAAAGCAATAGGGCAACGAGAGAGAGCGTCGGCGTCCTTGTGCTTCTTGCCCGATTTGTAAGTGACAGTAAAGTCGTACTCTTGAAGGCGGAGGATCCACCGCCCGAGACGACCGGACAGATTTTTCAAAGTGGATAACCAGCATAGGGCGTGGTGGTCAGTGACGACTGTGAAGTGACGGCCGTACAGGTAAGGACGAAACTTCTGAACAGCCCAGACGACGGCGAGACATTCTTGTTCGGTAATAGTGTAGTTTTGTTCCGCAGAAGTCAGAGTTCGGCTCGCATAGGCAACAACATTTTCTGTAGAGGTGTTTTGGCGTTGCAGAAGGACAGCGCCAATGCCATGGCTACTGGCGTCGGTGTGCAAAATTGTCGGTGCTTTATCATCAAAATGGCAGAGGACGGGACCCGAAGTCAGAGCACGCTTCAGAGTTTCAAATGCTTCTTCGCAAGCAGGAGACCAGATGAAAGGCGTGTCGTTGTGAAGAAGCGCATGTAAAGGTGAGGCAATAGAGGCGAAATTGCGGATGAATCTGCGGAAGTATGATGCCAAGCCGAGGAAACTGCGGAGATCTTTGACCCGAGTTGGACGGGGAAAGTGCAGCGCAGCAGCGATTTTTTCAGGGTCAGGCTTAATTCCTTCGCTGCTTACGAGATGGCCAAGAACTTTAATGGATTTTGATGCAAAACGGCATTTCTTCGTGTTTAGCTGTAGGCCAGCGCTGGAAAGTGCTGTCAAAACTTCATCGAGACGAGTAAGGTGATCAGGAAATGACGAAGAAAAAATGACGATGTCATCTAAGTAACAGAGACATGTTTTCCATTTGAGGCCGCGGAGAACTGTGTCAATCATACGCTCGAATGTAGCAGGAGCGTTGCAGAGTCCAAAAGGCATTACATTGAATTCGTATAAACCGTCCGGTGTTGCAAAGGCGGTCTTCTCTTTATCATCTTCATTCATGGGGATCTGCCAGTAGCCTGATCTTAAGTCAAGGCTGGAGAAAAATTGGGCACCTTGCAAACAATCGAGGGCGTCGTCAATTCGAGGGAGGGGATACACATCCTTACGAGTTATTCTGTTTAGAGCACGGTAATCTACACAAAAACGAACCGAACCGTCTTTTTTTTGCACTAGCACAACAGGCGATGACCAGGAACTAGACGATGGGCGTATGATGTTGCGTGCAAGCATGTCAGCAACATTTTCCTGAATAACTTTGCGCTCGGTTGGAGAAACACGATAAGGCCGGCGTCTAACTATGCTTGATCCGTCGGTGAGTATGCGATGCGTTGCTGCAGCGGTTTGACCCAGTGTGCCGGAATTGACGTCGAACGAGTCTGCGTGCTTGTTCAATACAGCGAGCAATGCGTCTGTCTGGTCTGTTGTCAGGTCGGTGCTGATCGTGTGGCGAAGTGCTGCACTGAGCGAGGCAGGGGATGAATCAGAGCGATCGGAGGTGGAAATGGGAAGAAGTGTGACAGGCTGGGCGGAAGCAATTGATGCAACAGTAGAGTCGCGTCGCAGAAGAATGGGCTCTGATGTGGTGTTGAATGCGGCGAGAAGAGAAGAACCGCTGGAGAAGCGAAGAAGGGACACGATGATGATAATACCTCTTGACAGGAGACGAGGGCTGGGTGTAATCAGGACGTCGCCATCGGTGACGGCGTCAGAAGTCACAGATAGAATATCTTCGTTGCCCGGATAGAGGACGTGATCGGCAAGCATAACTACACGGGAAGAAAGTGGTTCTCTATCGGCAAGAATGTTGCATTCAGTGACTTCAATAGTGGGAGGGGAACACGTAATGACTGCTGAGGCGTTTTGGAGGAAATCCCAGCCGAAGATGAGTTGATGGACACAGGAGGATAGGACAGCAAACTCAATGAAGTGCAAGATGCCATCAATGGTGACTCGGGCTGTGCACGCTCCACAAGGGTTAATATTCTGTCCATTTGCAGCACGTAAAGGAGGACCGGTATAAGGTGTGCGCACTTTTCGCAGTTTTAAACACAAGTCAAGTTTCATAATAGAAATAGCGGCGCCGGTATCAATTAAAGCTTCCAGTTCATGTCCCTCAAGGAATACAGTCAACATGTTTGATGGGAGCAGAGGAGGAATTGGAGCGACGACAGGCGGTGCAGTTTTACCTCCGGAAACTGCACAGGTTAGTTTTCCGTTTGGCGGGCAGAAGCTGAAGATGGAGGGCGAAGGGGCGACGAAGTCCGGCGAAAGGGTGACGGGGAGCGACGACGCGATGGCCGTGCTGTCCTAGACCGGTCAGGAGAAGTCGACGGGGAGGAAGAGGGACGGAGGTCATTATCGGTGTAGTACTGGCGAGGAGGAAGCTGGTAGGCGTCGTCACGTCGAACGTACCCATAGCTCGCACGCTCATCTCGCAGTCGTCGGCGACAAACGCGTGTTACATGGCCGCGGATTCCGCAGTAGAAACATACTGGACGAGGTGGGAGAGGCCGCCAATTACCATACACCGGTGGTCGCGGGGACAGGGCGGCGAGGCTGGGTGGGACAGGCGCGTGATGGACAGGAGGACAAGGAGGAGGAGCCGCAGTGACTTCAGCATACGTCGGAGCGTAGGGAGGGGCTGGTGGTTCTGTAGCCATGGGACGATTGAGTGAAGTAAGCTCCTCCTTGATAATGCCACGCAACCCAGTAGATTGAGCAGGTGGGCGTGAGAAGGCAGGAACCGACGAAATATCATTGTGGAGCTCTTCCCGTATTATAGATCGTATGATGGTGCGCAGATCAGTTTCGGGAATTTGGCTCGGATCCCAGGTGTTGTTGAGGCGGCGCGACTGTAGATAGTCAAGTCGCTGGCAAGTGGCACGAATGTCTGCCACCGTGACGGGATTTTGGGCAGCTAGAGCTGCGTAGGCAAAAGAGCCAATTCCTTTTAAAATATGTCCGACACGTTCAGCCTCGACCATGCCATTGTTAACTCGCCGGCAAAGGGCGAGTACGTCCTCAATGTAGGATGTGTATGTCTCTCCTGGAAGCTGCACACGGGTCTCTAGCTTCTTTTGAAAAGAGGCCGAACCAGCACCAACAGTTCCAAATATCTGGCGGATCTGTGTCGTGAATTGAGGCCAGTCAGGAATGGCGTCCTCATGGTTGAGGAACCACGTCTTAGCCACGTCACTCAGGTAGAATGAGACGTTGAGTAGCTTCATAGAAGCGTCCCAACCGTTAAAAGCGCTCACCCGATCGTACTGCTGTAGCCAGTCTTCGACGTCGTCACCGCGGAGACCGGCGAAAACCGGAGGGTCGCGCTGACGTGAGGTAACTGACCAAGTTGGGTGGGTCAAATGGTGCTGAGCAAGTGCACCTTGGGACGTCAGTGGTGCAGAGGTGGCATGGGCAGCCGTGGGATGCCCATCGGTAGCTACAGACGCCGGAACGGTGAGAGCAGGGGGATGTGACTGCGCCATGGCGGTTGATGTGCCGCCAAGAACACGACCGGAACGGAGCTCCAGGGGGTGCCGCGTTGAGGACGCTGGGATCAGGAGTCACTTCCACCACTTGTGAGGCAGAAGAACGCACCAGCAAATTCACCTTTTTACTTCAGGTAGGCCGAAGCAGCAGCTACCGACTAGCCACAGCTTAGCAACACTTCGTCTTCTTCGCACGACCCGATGACCGATGATGATTACGCTGAGATGAAGATGAAGGTCACTCACAGTGCTTACAATATATATATATATATATATATATATATATATATATATATATATATATATATATATATATATATATATATTGAAGAGTGGTGTATTGTGCTGCCTGAAGGACACAGAATGGCGGCCGGCGACATAAAGTGATCAAGTTGCGAAGCTCAATACAGTATCCGACAACCGCAGCTCGAGCTTGCAAAGCTCATCACAGTTGATCACCGAAAACGACAAAACCTCCATCATCGCCAGTGTCGACGCAGTGTAAGTTTTTTTGTACAATTACGAGGCGGAAAGGGGAGCCATCTTGCCACAGGAGGCGAGAGTGCGGCACGGGTATGGTAGCATGGCTATAGGCGGCTGACGTGAAAGACTTCTCGTCCGTCAGAAGTGTGGTTCAAAGAAGGTAATCTACTCTGCAAGACAGAGAAAAGCCATAAAACATTGCCGAGATTTTCGAATCAGCCGGACCTGACACCCATAATAAGGTATTGATAGGAAAGTCAGAAGCTGGCTTGGCGAGATCACTGTAATGTCGGCGAAGTTCTTGAATGTCGGGCGTAAACGAAGGAGTAAAGCAACATCAGCCCCCTGATAACTCAAGCCTGTTCCTTGACCACCGCATGCTTTCCTTCCAAAATAGGCCTCTCTCTGAGCACTCGATTTTCCAGCAGAAATAGAAAATGGTGCTTATGGTATAGGTTCTTGCCTTTTCTTTGTGAAACTGAACTCTACATTCGATTTGGGCTCTAATTCTCATGACTGTATATATTTGACTCCACTACCACATCATCATCCGATGCAACCCTTTTTGTACCGTTTTTCTTTGTCACACTTCTTTTATCCCCTCTCAATTCAACATTCCACCCACCTTCTCTGCATTTTCCTGCAATAACTCATGTGTATGCCTGCCTATGCGACCGCCCGGCTGATATATGCCCGCCATGTAATTCCATTCCCAACGTGCCTGCCGGCCCCATGATAATTTAAGAACGCAGAAGTTTTAATCTTAATAAGGCGAAAGCCTTTAGGCACTCATAATAGCAGTTACCGCTCATTCTTTATAACCAAAGGCTGGAGAAAGAAAAACAACATGTTAAGAATTGCTAGCTGGCAGCTGGCATAGCAGAGCACTAACTGGATGTAAGGCTTCCTGACATTCCGTTTTTGCACCAGTTGACAACTCGGACATCTCCTTTCATATCGTAGGGCGACATCAGAATAAGACTGTCAAATCCTCGCATTCACGTTATCCCTAGGCTAGGCAGGCACGTTCCTATAAACTTAACTTTGAGCCAAAACGACCAGAAATCTACATTGAAGATATGGCACATTGTTCTGTATTCTTGGCTAAGTAATTTTGCATTTTTACTGACGAAGATATATGACAGATGCATTCAAAGCAATGGTTCAATGGTCTATAATGGAAAGGGGTGTCTGGTACGTATACGCACAATCGTTGGAATTGCATGTCGTCCTTCTTGAAGCCGACCTCTACTGAATTGTGATGTGCAAAGATTAGGTTCTGAATTGTGATGTGCAAAGATCATTTTCTTGATATTTTGAATCGCTCAACTTAACCGACCTTGCTTTTGTGCACCGGACGGCCGCCGCATTTTAAATAAAGATTCGAGTTAGTAGGCGGAAAGAGGAGCATGTAGCCATAACCCAGCGCCCTCCTGGATTAAGGAACAGATGCTGTAATAATTATAGTGCAGCGAAATCTGCAGAATTTTTGAAATATTAGGAGTCATAGCTATTTTCTAAACTGGATACAATTAACACTAAGCACGCAGGCCATGCTGAGTGTAGAAAAATTGAAGCTCGACCACAAGATGCCAATATTGGACATTTATTTGCAGAATGTAGACGAAGGTCATATATTGCTATTATGCAATCACTATGGCGTCTACATAATTAAGACCCGATGAGGTTATATAAAGTCCTGTTGATGCCAGGCATATGGCCCTGGTCTGTCTATATAAGGTGATGCCATATATGCCCTTTATCAGGCCACATAAGGTCGCGAGGATACCATATATGCCCCTGATCAAGCCATATAAGGTCCCATTACCCGTTCAGATATGGATTATATGCTGCATGATATGGCCAAATCTGAGCCATATAAGGGCAACATTTTGCACATATATGACCTTATCTGGCCCAGATAAGGTCTTATTTGCTGCCTTATATATTTGTATCTGGCAGCATATGTTCCATATCTGGAGCAGATATGGGATTTTCAAAAGGCTATCTACCATCCGTTGTGCTCTTAGCATGTTTACGGCCAATATCAGGCGATATATCAGGTACTAAAAATCAGGAATTAGGAAAATAAATTATGCATCAGCAGATATGCTATATCTGATAATGCAAATCAGAAATTGGGCAGATACGGTATACCTAACCAGATATGCCACATGTGATGCCGCAAATTAAGAATTGGGTTTATATAACCTATCTGCCAAAATTGGTCGATATATTTTATATCTGCCCAATTCCGGGAATGCGTTTTTATATAAGTCCAGATTAGACATTTCCGTAATGGACGTGCAATTTGTTTCAGCCGTCAAAACTCTGTGGACGATAGCGAACACAATATCGACCCCTGGAGGGATTACATCGACCAATACATGCCAAAATGTATTCAATGTAGATGAGCCACCTATATTCACAGGATCATATCAGTTAAAGCATACAATGATGCGTGCAATGTTGTCAAGCCATCGCATCTGCCCATAAAATATTGACCACTATACCCATGATGAACACAATATTCGTAAACCATCACAAAGAGTAATAAAATATTAAGCATCATATGGCAGTAATAATTCTGACTTGACAGACCATCAATATGATAGAATATGTATTGAACTATGTAAAGCTGTAATGTATTTTTGCAAGCCATTACAGTTCGGCAGGCAACATCAACTACTGTAATTACAGATATAAAATGTTGCGAAGCGATGACGACTGGCCGGAGGATATTGACCAATTTATGCCAAGATACATTAGATGCTGACAAGTAATCAATACTGACATCGCAATATTGACTAATGTATGTCATGGATCACTGCCCTGTCGTGGCGGAGGGGCTTGCGAAAGCAGAGAGTTCTGACAAACTGTGATTCATTTTAGAAAGTAATGGCAACCCACTCCAGTATTTCCTGCCAAGAAAACCCTATGGCCAGTCACAATAACAATAATTATATGGCGCCGGAAGATGAGCCCCAGGTTGGAAGGTGTCCCACATGTTACTGAGGATGAACAAAGGGCGATTCCTAGTAGCTCCAGGACAAATGAAGCAGCTGGGCTAAAGCCAAAAGGATGCTCAGTTGTGGATGTGTCGAGAAGCGACCGGAACGTTCTATGTTTCAAGGAGATATATCACATAGCAACATGGAATGTAAGATCTATGACGCAAGGTAAACTGGATGTCATCAAGCGAAAAATGGACAGATTGAACATTGATACTTTGGGTATCAGTAAGCTCAAGGGGACCGGAATGTGAGATTTTAATTACGGCTACCATTATGTCTTTTACAGTGGGCACGAATCCAAGAGAAGGAATGGGGTCGCTCTCATAGTAAACAGAAGAATGGGCAAAGCAGCGGTAGGGTACAACCCCAAACACGACCGACTGATTTCACTTAGGATCCAAGGTCACCCATTCAACATACCAGTTATCCAAGTCTATGCACCAACCATTACTGCTGAAGAAGCTGACGTTGAGAGATATTATGCGGACCTGCAATACCTTTTGGACCGCACTCCATCATCAGGCTTCCTTTTTCTCATAGGAGACGGGAATGCTAAGGTCGGTAGTGAAGAAATATCCGGAATTAGAGGCAAGTTCGGTTTTGGTGAGCCAAATGAAGCTGGGCAGAGGTTAGTAGAGTTCTGTCAAGAAAACAACCTGACCATACCGAATACTTATTTTAAACAGCACAAGGGGCGCCTGTACACATGGACTTCATCGGACGGTCTGTACAAGAATCAATCAATTATGTTCTTTGCCGGCAGAGATGAAGAAGCGCTATACAAGCAGTAAAAACAAGGCCTGGGGCCGATTGTGGCACCGATCATCAGCTTCTTGTTGCCAAAATTGCGATTCGATTGAGGAAAACGCAGAAAACTAGAAGGCCTTTCAGGCATGATTTGGATCAAATTTCATCAGGATATCGTGTGGAAGTGAGAAATCGATTTCAATAATTAGATCTACAAGACAGAGAGCCTGAAGAGAGGTGGACTAATATTCGTGATATAATACAAGAAGTTGCTACCCAGGTAGTTCCAAAGCAAAAGAAATGCAGGAAAGCAAACTGGTTATCTGAGGAGGCTTTGCAAATAGCTGAGGAAAGGAGGATGGCAAACATTATGAGGAAAAGAGAAAGATACAAGGTTCTCAATGCGGATTTTCAGAAAAGAGCAAGGACAGATAATGCCTTCCTGAACATACAGTGCCAAGCAGTTGAGGACAACAGCCAATTAAGGAACACAAGAGCTCTGTATAAGACAATTAAAGATATCAAAGGAAGCTTCTGTGCTAAGCTGGGCGTTATACAGGACAAACGAGGCAGGAACCTCACTGAGGCCTCAGAGATAAAGAGGAGGTGGCACTAATACACAGAACAACTGTACAAGAAGCACCCCGATGTGCAAACCCATAATAAGACGGTTGTGATTACTGATCTCGAGCTGCGCATCCTGAAGAGTGAAGTAAATGGACCTTAGCCAGCCTTGCTAAGAACAAAGCAAGCGGAACTTATGACATTTCAACTGAGTTGCTTCAAAATCTCAACCATGACGCTGTTAACGTTCTGCATACATTATGTCAGAAGATTAACACAACCCTGCAGTGGCCACAAGATTGGAGGAGGTCAGTTTACATCCCCATTCTAAAGAAAGGCAGTGCCAAAGATTGTTCCAATTACCGCACGATCGCGCTTATTTCGCATGCTAGCAAGGTGATGTTGAAAATCCTCCAAGGTAGGCTGCAGCAGTATCTGGATCGGGAGTTTCCGGACGTGCAAGCTGGGTATCGCAAGGGCAGAGAAACTAAAGACCAGTTTGCCAACCTTCGCTGGATCATGGAAAAAGCAAGAGAGTTCCAGAAACCCATCTCTTTCTGCTTTATTGATTATGCGAAAGCGTTTGACTGCGTACATCACAGCAGATTGTGGCAAGCTCTCCAAGAGATGAAAGTTCCAATACACCTCATCTCTCTCCTCAGGAACCTGCATGAAGGGCAAGAGGCCACAGTCAGAACTGGACATGGTCTTACTGACTGGTTTCCGGTTGAGAAAGGAGTGAGACAAGGCTGCATACTGTCATCCTGCCTATTTAACCTATATGCAGAGTGCATCATGAGGAAGGCCGGTCAGGACAAGTCTTCACCTGGAGTGAAGATTGCTGGAAAACGTAACAACAACCTTAGATATGCGGATGATACCACTTTGATGGCAGAAAATGAAGTGGAACTCAAGAGACTTCTGATGCGCGTACACGAAGAGAGAGAAATTTGGGCTTAAACTGAGCAGTAGAAGGCAAAGATCAAGGCGTCTTACCCTATCAAGTCCTGGAGCATCAAGGGACAAGAAGTGGAAGCTCTGACAGATTTTCTCTTCTTGGGCTCCAAGATTACCCCGGAAGGAGACTGCAGCCATGAAATTATAAGACGCCTGCTTCTGGGAAAGAGAGTCATGGTTAGCCTTGATCGCCTAGTAAAGAGAAGTAACATTATTCTGCCAACCAAGATCCGTATAACTCGTACTATGGTCTTTCCGGTTGTGATGTATGAATGCGAAAGTTGGACTGTGAAGAGGCTGAACGCAGAAGAATTGACGCGTTTGAATTGGGATGCTGGCGGAGACTATTGAGAGTTTCGTTGACTGCCAGAATATCAAATCAGTCGATATTGTCGACCATAAACCCTGACTGCTAATTGGAGGTTCAAATTTTAAAGTTAAAGCTCAGCTACTTTGGTCGTCTGATGAGAAGAGAGGACTCGCTGGAGAAAGATTTGATGTCAGGAAAGGTTGAGGGTCGCCGGAGAAGGAATAGGCACCGAGCGCGATGGTTAGATGGAATCCTCTAGGCGCTGCAGATGAAGTTATGTGATGTTAGGAAGAAAGTGAAAGAAAAGAAACCGTGGCGTGATATGGTCCATAGGGTCACGAACAGTTGGACACGACTGAACGACTGAACTGAACTGATGCCATGATAGGTACAATGCTGGGCTGACACTGCAGCTCATTGCACATTGTCGTCCACCAGAACCAACATGTATACATGTTGGGAAGCCCTAAAACCAGGTGGGATAACACTAACCAATATATGCCAACACATATTCAATGTCGACTGGGCAGCTATACAGGCAGGACAATATTTACCATTGTATGCCATCATCGACTGTTTTATCTACAGATATACACCATGCGAAATCAGTGGGTAGAAGAGCCGTACGTGAAAGTTCTGAAAGATATATATAGTGGCTGCACAGCAGCCATAGTTCTGCATAAAGAGACAAAATTCCCATAAAGAAAGGCATCAGGCAAGGAGACACGATCTCCTCAGTACTACTCACAGCTTGCTTAGAGGAAGTATTCAGAGACGGAGTGGGAGCAGTTAGGGATAAGGGTAGATGGAGAATACCTCTGTAATCTGCGATTTGCTGATAACATTGCCTTGCTAAGTAACTCGGGGATGAACTGTAAATAACGGTTGATGATGTAGACAGGAAATGTAGAAAGGTAGGCTTGAAAATCAATATTGTCACGTAGGGTGACGAGGTCGACGACACAAATGAAGGGTGTCGATGATTGCCCTAAAACTCTTTATTTGGGCTGACGCGCCCGCAAAACAACTAAGCAACTCGGCGGCGGCGATAGCAACAAACGTGCTCGTCGGTCGTCGAACAAAGAAATGCTCGTCACACTCGTCAACGCTCAATTTAAAGGCTGCACAGAACAATCTAGATAACGTCGCAAACAGCTACCAGCACGGGCTGGAACATTGTGGAAAGACACCCGAGTGGCCGGAACCTTCGAGACAGATCTCGGTGCATCTTGCGCTACAACAAAACTGATAAAGGTGTGACTCGCGACATCGAGCATTAACAAAGATTACGGAACTGATACGCGGTCCAGAATCAGAGTGATATGCCTGTATGCCGGCGGCTGTTAAAAAACAACAAATACAGTTTGGAGGTGTCGCGGCATTACTCCCCCCTTAAAAAACATCGCCTCGATGTTCCAAAACAAAGAAACTTAAACATAAACACTGCAAAGTTTAAACACCACAGATTCTTTAACGCGCGTAATATAGCTTCAGTCGTACAACATGTACAATTTCTGGGCGTGCGCGTCGCCGTTGTGATGCTGACGTTCCGTCGGGAATGACTTCATAGTCCAGTGGTCCGACGCGGCGAAGGATTTTGTATGGCCCAAACTATCGACGCAACAACTTTTCACTTAATCCGCGACGGCGAATTGGTGTCCAAACCCACACTTGGTCTCCTGGATTGTACTCTGCGCGGCGTCGTCGTAAGTTTCTTCAGGTCATGGCCGGGGCATCCCGTTGTTACTTCGCTGGGCGGCGGTGTCGGCTTGCACTCTGGTCGTGTTGTCGTCGATGTTGGCGTGTGGAGCGGCGGTGAAATGGCTGCATCGTCGTTAGTGGTCGTCGGCGGCGGAGGATCTTCGTCTTTTTGCCGTTGATCACCCTTACCTCCAAAGGTTGCTGCTTTTAGTTTCCCCTACGGGGGCTTGGGGACCTTCCGCGCATACTCTCATCATAGGTACGGACTGGCGACGCAAAGCGGGCCCTGTACGGCGATGGAGACCTGAATCGACGGATTGGTGGCGCAATCTCACCGCTACGCAGATAGTTGTCAATTTCTTGTGGTCGTTCACCTGGGCGTGGTCGTGGAGCGTCGACTGCAAATCCGCGGAGACCGATTCGTCGGTACGGGCAGTGGCGCAGAATGTGGCCGGCCTCACCGCAGTGGAAGCATAATGGCCGGTTGTTTGCAGTCCTCCAGGCGTCGCACTTCCTAGGGTTTGGGGGTCGTTGGTAGGCTTGGCGGGCGGGGGCCAAGGGGCGGTTTTCAGGAACAGGACGGTTGCGGCGAGTACTCGGAAAGTCATCACGTCGGGGCGGAGGGCGACGTAATGCACCAGCGTAGTTCATCGCTGTTGCCTCGTGTGCTGGAACAGTCGCAGCCGTCGCTTGAGGAACGCCCAGCGCCTGCTGGACTTCTTCACGGACGACGTCCGCGAGCGTCGCCACCTGCGGTTGTTGCGATGATGGCATCAGTCGGCGGAGCTCCTCTCGCACGATCTCCCGGATGAGGTCCCGAAGGTTCTCTCCGCTTGTAGATGCGCTGGGGTAGTGGATTGAGCAGTCCGGCTGAAGTGGTCGCTCGTAGTGGCGCGTTCGGGTGGCCAACGCCTTCTCAATAGTAGACGCCTCCGTTTCAAATTCCGCCACAGTTCTTGGCGGATTTCGCACAAGACCCGCAAAGAGCGACTCTTTAACGCCTCGCAATAGAAGTTTGACTTGCTCACCTTCGGTCATATTAGGGTCGGCGCGGCGAAAGAGGCGCTTCATCTCCTCAACATACGCCAAGACAGGCTCGTTAGGGAGTTGAAGTCTTGATTGGGGGAGGGCCTGGGCTCTTTCTTTTCTGACAGAACTTGTAAAGGCCATCAAGAACTGTGCTTTGAATATCTCCCAATCCTTGAAAGAAGTCTCGTGATTTTCAAACCAAACTCGGGCATGTCCTTGAAGAACAAAGTAGACCTGCCTAA
Source organism: Amblyomma maculatum (assembly GCF_055883805.1). Taxonomy (NCBI): domain Eukaryota; kingdom Metazoa; phylum Arthropoda; class Arachnida; order Ixodida; family Ixodidae; genus Amblyomma; species Amblyomma maculatum. Next base: position 125,123,242 of record NC_139346.1, read on the forward strand.
GTTTCGCAGCGTCGTTCCAACCGTTGAATTCTGCCACACGGTCGAAAAGGTCCATCCATTCACCCGCACCTTCATCCGATCGTCCATGGAAGCAGGGGGGCTCACGGGGTTGGACGAAAACAACCGGTGCTGTAGGCTGGGCTATTGTCAGCGTCGATGCCTTCCAAGATCGAATGGAGTCAGGCAGCAGACCGTGTTCGGGTTGTAGGCCTTGAAGTCGGCGGCTGACTCTGTGACCTGTAGGCTGGTCTTCCAGGGCGTCAGGAACACTGCTTGGGTCTTCGCTTGAAGGATCAAAGGCAGCACCTCCACCAGATGTCACGTAGTGGTGACGAGGTCGACGACACAAATGAAGGGTGTCGATGATTGCACTAAAACTCTATTTGGGCTGACGCGCCCGCAAAACAACTAAGCAACTCGGCGGCGGCGATAGCAACAAACGTGCTCGTCGGTCGTCGAACAAAGAAATGCTCGTCACACTCGTCAACGCTCAATTTAAAGGCTGCACAGAACAATATAGATAACGTCGCAAACAGCTACCAGCACGGGCTGGAACATTGTGGAAAGACACCCGAGTGGCCGGAACCTTCGAGACAGATCTCGGTGCATCTTGCGCTACAACAAAACTGATAAAGGTGTGACTCGCGACATCGAGCATTAACAAAGATTACGGAACTGATACGCGGTCCAGAATCAGAGTGATATGCCTGTATGCCGGCGGCTGTTAAAAAACAACAAATACAGTTTGGAGGTTTCGCGGCAATATGCAGAAGAATAAGGTAATATTCAACAGGGAAGGAACAGCAGTTTACGTTAGGTAGCGAAGCACTGGAAGTAGTATGCAAATATCTCTACTTAGGACAGGTAGTAACCGAAGATCCGGACCATGAAAAGGAAATAACAAGAAGAATAAAATTGGGATCGACCGCATTTGGCAAGCACTCGCAGATTATGACTAGCAACTTACCAGTATCACTCAAGAGGAAAGTATGCAACAGTTGCATCTTACCTGTACTCAGTTATGCTGCTGAAGTGTGGAGGCTAACTAAAAGGGTTTAGTTAAGTGGAGAACAACGCAGAGGGCTATGGAACAACAATTGGTAGAGGTAACATTAAGAGATAGGAAGCTTGCAGAGTGGGTAAGAGAAATAACTCAAGTTACTGACATATTAGTTGAAATCAAGAAGACGAAATGGGCATGGGCAGGACATGTAGTGCGAAGAGAGGATAACCGATGGTCGTTAAGGGTATCAAATTGCATTACAAGAGAAGCAAATCGTAGCAGGGGGCGGCAAAAAGTTTGGTGGGCGGTTCAGGTTAAGAAGTTTCCAGGGGTCAAGTGGATGCAGCTACCACAGAACCGGATTAATTGGAGAAATACGGGAGAGGCCTTCGCCCTGCAGTGGGTATAGTCAGGCTGTTGATGATACACAATATTAGCAAGCCGTCACGATTGGCAGGGGGTTATTGACCAATGTATGCGAAGATATATTCGATGTTAACAAGCCATCAATACTGGCAGGGCAGTATCTACCGATGCATGCCATGATATGTGCAATGTTGGCCAGTGGCCACCGCTCGTCGGGAAATATCGGCCACTGGAGCTGATGATGCATACAATGTTGGGAAACCACTAAGACTGGCGGAATAAAATTGACTAATGAATTCTAAGCTATATTCAATATCGACAAGTCATATATACCGGCAGGAAAATATTTACCAATGTATGCCATGATTGACGAATTATGGGTAAGACATTGCAGATTGCTGGACAATAATGGTCATCTTATATCATTTTGTATGCAATGTTAGCAAGGAATTCTATACACAAGGTCATTTTTGCCCACTGTTAGCCACCTGAATGCCAACAAGGGGGAACATGTAAATCACTGGTCCAAGAGTGGTCATAGTTATCGAATGGCTGAACCAATATTGGTAGCGCAATGGCGACACCGGGCCGCTGACGGAAAAGGCGTCGCCAATCAGTTTTCAATATCGTGCCGATGGCATGTACTACCTGGGTAACATCAGCTTCCTTTCAGCCCATTTTTCAGTACGCGGCTGCTGATGCATCTGCAGGTTCCGTCGCGAATGATTGCTCCACCTTTCCTTCTCACCGCTCAACAATGCTGTGTCGCCCCTGCTTGTATCCTCTGCGACGTCGTCCTAAACTTTCGCAAGGAGGAAGCTGAATGCGGAGTTCCTGAGGAAATGCCCTAAGAGGGAACTGTAAAAGGACTCACGTATCCCCCGAAAATCTGCTTGACGTTTTAGTTGAAAGTATTGCAGTACTGGCTCTTGTCGGCACGGACAGCAAGAATCATCATTCAGGACGTTTTGTAAGCAGTAGAGTTAGCCATTTTCTTTACTGTTTGGAGGATATTATTTTCGGGTGGGATTTTCTATCGCGGCATAAATCAGTGGTCAAATATGTTCGTACCGAACTGGAGGTTTTTGCTCTTGACGAACCATCGCCGACGTTTCTTTTTCCAATGTCATCGCGGCCGAAAATACTGCTCTGTCTATGCGCTTGCTAGTCTACGGGCCTACCGCTTCAGCTTTTGTGAGCTTTTTACCTTAGTAGCGACGTATTTTTTAGCCCATCACCCGTCTTTCTAAACTGAAAAAGTCTTTCCCTTCCTTACGCCAAAATTTTTATATCAGCTGGCCTTACAGCGGTCTGTAATTCTAATCCATTCTCAATTTCCGCGTCTCTGCGTAGTGGTGAATGCCTCGCCACCCATCCAGTTCGTTGATTCTGTTTTCACCTGTGAGGCAACAACCGCTTCACAGGCCGCAGATTTGCTGCACTACACACCACTAGTCCTTGCGCTGGGCTAGTCGTCCCCAGACGTTTTCCCCACCTATAACGAGGCCATTCGTCCTGTGCATCACTAATCTGAACTTCTCGCACTGCTTCATCAATTTCGTTCTTCACTCGACTTTCACCAGCTTGCTTTGAGCCGAACATCAACTTTCGCCCACCACATTGACGCCGGTTCTTATACTACTCTGCGTGCATGCACCAAGCACCGAGTTATTGAAGCCGAAATTCGCACTCGGCTTCAGAATGACGCCAGTGACCATTTAACATTCTGTGGTCCTCCCATGTTTTCTGATGAGGACGAAAGACTTCTATTCACTTCTGCTTCAACTACCGTGGCCTAAATAAAATGACGCGGAAAGACACCTACCTTTCCGCGTGTGCATTATGCATTGGACTGCTTACAAGGCGCTCAGCTCTTTCATTTCCTTAATTTGCCATCCGGGTACTGGAAGGTCGCCAAGGCTGCTTAAAATGAACCTAAGAACGCTTTATCACTCCCGATGGCCTCATGTAATTCACCACCGTGAATTGTGGTCTCTGTACCCCTGCTATGCTCGAGCTTATGATGGATACGATTCTGCGCGGCCTAATGCCGAAGACGTGCCTCTGCTACATTGACGACATCGTGGTGTTCTTGCTGGCTTTTGCGATCCACCCATCTTGCCTGAAGCAGGTCTTGACATGTCTCGCGAGCGTAGGTCTACCGCTCAACTTGAAAATGCCGCCGCATTTAGGGCTTTAACTGCCTTCCCGAAACTTACTGATAGTAAGCAACTAAGGAGCTTCTTGGGGCTCATACTTTCGGCGTTTTATACAGAACGTTGCTTCAATTCTCGCCCCGATGTCTCCGTTGCTCGGCAGTAACTCAAATGTTTTGCTGTGATCACCAAAAGGAGATGACTCCGACAACACCTTGCGCCACCTCCTGAGAGGCGCGCTACTCCTGCACCATTGTGATTCCCAGGAGCTCGCCGCAGTGCGCACAGCCGCCAGTAATGTCACTCTCGGCGCTATGCTTACTCAATGGCCTTCAGTCGGTTGCGCCAGTCGCACTCTCAGGAATTCGAATCTAACTACGACCTAAAGGAAAAGGAGTGCTTGGCTATTGTCAGGGCACTCACAAATTTTCACCCTTAGCCTTCGCGACTGTCCTTTTGACGTGGCCTCGGACCATCACGCCTTCTGCTGGCTTTCACCGCTCAAGCACACCTCCGGCCGCTTGCACAGTGAGCTCTTCGTCTCCAAGAACATGATATGAGTGTTATTTACCGATTTGATCGCAACCATCAAGACGCCAATGCTTTGTCTCGCTCGCCTCTTCCAGCATACCTTATAAGCCTCTCCGTCATAGGCTCCGTAGCGCCTTCGTTCGACATCAGTGACATGCTCGCCAAACAACGAAATGATTCATGGATCACATCTCTTCTTGACTACCTATTCAAACATTCCGCGACGATTCGGGATAACCTCCTTTCCGGGCATACCTAAAGCTCAAGTGTACGCAATGGCTCCTCGTGATTGCGCGCGCAATATGCCCATGGAGGAGAAAGAAAGCAGGAGAAAATCTCCCGTAAATAGGCAGTGGGATCCAGCACTGAACAATCCTTTGCATGGTGAATCTGACATTGATAGCACGTTCCTGAGTAAAGGGGCATCGACTAGAGGGCATCCTTCAACCCACATTCCAACATCTTGCTCAGAGTCCAGCCGGTCTGAAATATTCATTACTGGAAGAGTCTGCTCACAGTTGACTTCAGCGCTTGGGCTTCATTATTTTGCGTGCAGTCACCAGAATCGTTCTTTTATGCCTCTGCTGGTTGCGAAAATTGCCCAGTCTACCTCCATTAGTGGCAGACTTGTAATGAGTATTGTGTCATTAAGGTGCGCGCCAAATTTCTCGCACAGTTTTGTTTTTATTTAAAGTGCATATAACACCTCATGGATGCGCCGAAGCCACCAGCGAGCTGCAGTCTACATCTAACATGCACATTACGCCGTACATTTTTTCGGGACAGCAGTCAAATATTGTATTACGAGACGCTAAAAGTCTGCTAATCGCCATGGTCATATTTTTTTCTCCACCAGGCTTACCTAACTAATGTGAGCAACGTGTCTTCCCATTCGGCCTTGACAAGTGACCTTACGACTGCACGCACCGAGTCCACCAGCTAGTGCCCGGCTGGGTCAAGCGCTCGCCTCAAGCCTTTCACCAGCAAAGTTCCTGATACAGGATACGGAGCTGGCAGCTTCAAAGGTTTATCTCTCAAAAGGGTTCGAATGATATCAAATTTTATTGTAGGCCGAAAGCGGTGCTACGAAAAGCTGAGAGCCCCCTCGAAGTCTATTGGACGTTCTCAGATGTTCATGTTGTGAAAATAGCAAAAATAATTTAGCTTTTACTTTTGCGGTCATGGCTATGCGCAGGATTTTTAAGGAGGTAGAGCAGCTAGGTTGTGTCTTGAAAGTATTCGGAAGGTAGAATGTAAAGCACAGAAAAACATGGTTTCATTCACGAATTTGTTACGAAGCCTTCATTTCTGGCGCAAGGGCCAGGACGTATACAATAAAGTCCATCTGGAATGTCTTTAGCTGACCTTTACCTAACCCAAGGTCTAGGCTGGCATGTATTCTTGCTCTAAAAGAAGAGAGGTGTCCAGTGGAAGGACGAGGAAGCCGGTGCGTTTCTGAAACCCTTCAGCCATTACGCAGTGGTCACCTGCCATGTAATATCTAATCCTTGCTGCGTTAGGCATTTTGTAGTAGACGTCTAGGAGCGGTTGGTTCGCGTATGGCCGCTAAGGTATATTCCATATGCCTGGTCATAGAAACAGGTGAAGACCCGTTCGCACCGCGATAATAGCTGCAGTATAGGAGGACCTCGTGTAGCCCTCAGCGGGGCATTATGCAGAAAATGCCAGAACACACAAACGCACATTAGAGAAGCAAACATAGCCCCAAAAGTGTAACTGTTCGCGGCACTTTGCTGTAATGAAAACCGGTTTCGCCATTTGATCAAAATTGCTTTGTTCTTAAACCCAGTTAAGTGGTAATTGTGATACTGAAGGCAAGTATTTAATACTGAACAATAAGGAAGAGCATGCGAATAAATACTTTTGCTTTCGTGGACAAAATCAAGCGGTTTACTTCAATTTATTCACTCAGAGAATCTGGAAAGTGGATAACATCTATGGCCAGAAGAAATGTTGAACGTAGTTGGTGTTGCCGCCCAGAAAGAGCAACGAAAATCATTTCTGTCTGAGGACAAATCGTGGGGGTGAATACGATTGTAGTAATTATCTGCTACCAGCTTAGTAGTTCATCTAATAGACGCCGCGCCCATATCTGACATATAAATTATCTTCCTTCTTTTACCTGTAACAATTCTTCGTCATTTAAGTTTGAAGAATTTCGCATCACCAGTTCTTAGTACAGATAGCTGCTTTGGGATACACAAAAAGAGACCTGCTCTGGGCAGAGTCATCGGTATTGTAATATGTAAATATCGACCGTCTGAAGGAAGCATGACATTAAATTTTATTTCATGGCTTTGGATCTTCGAAGCGCATAATACATTCATTTGATTCCCAATAACATTAGGCTTAGTAGACAAATGCAAATATTGTATTTCAAGTAGGGTAGTGCTTCAGTTCCGTAATAAAATATAAGCTATATGGCATTGTATTCCTCCGAAGCAGACCTTGAAATTCTTAATTACCATTAAAAGGAGGAAAACGTTTTCTTTATGCACCTTCTTTCTTCGACGCCCCTGCTCTATTATGCTCATTTAACTGCTCGCTTATTTAACGGAACTTGTCAGAAACTAGAAATTTCCGCTCGTTAGAATGATTGCTTCCATGTACGATTTCAATATTCCCTTAGCGATAAAAGGAGAGCGTCTGTGACCACGCCAGTGCAACAATACAGGCGAGATGGATATATTCCTTCTCGTTTTAGAAAGAGCACGCATATCGATTATAATGTCGAGCTCTTAGTACTCCTGAACCAAAGCATTATGGAGGGAAATACTCTTTTTTATTGATTTTGAGGACAAAAAAAAATACAAAGTCTAGTCTAATAAATGAAATTAAAACGGTGGTAGTGCGCTATCACGGCATAATCCTATTTAGGGAGTTCCTTGGACACACTGCTGTTGAACGGTGTCCCATGTTATACAAAATTCCTGGCAGCATTTCTATCTTCCTCCCATTTGAAGGGTAAAAAGCGATATTAGGTGGAGAAATTTCGTGGAAGAACTTTCCTCAAAGCAATGGCGAGTAAATCGTCTTGCAATTATTGCCTTCTTCACCGCAATTCTCAATCGTTGCAGCGCCGATGCGAATTTTAAAAAGTTCACTGATACTTTCTTCTGTGCGCTACTCATATTCAAATATATTCCTGCCAAACCCTTGGCTCCTAGAACGATTCCTCCTGCACGCTTTAATTGCGAAGGAGAAAGGCGTATAAAGGGTAATCAGTTACAATAAGCCCAAGATTCAATCTTCGAAGGATACTAAATAATGTTTTCCCTCAAAACATGTATGGCGAATTGGAGCTATCTTAGCCAGTATGCCCCTTTGCTTGCGCATACGTTCATCTCTAGATAACAAGCTAGAAGTAAGGCAACTGCATACAGCAGATAATAATATAATAATAATAGTAATAATAATAATGACAACTGTTATTATTAATTCTCTGGAAGGGGAAGGTGCAGCACCTGTCACACGTTCTGTAGACTCCTGAGCGCGCACCGAAGCTCACTCTCATTCCAGGAAGTTTCTTTCTCCTCCCCCTATTCAGGCTTATACATTAGAAATTACTACCAATCTAGTCACCGCCTTTACCCTTGTACATGTAAAGGCCTTTCAAAAGCGGATGAGCGGCTCTTATTCCGCCTCTATCCCAGCACACTGTTGTGCATGGCTGCTCTTAAAATTTCGACCCTTCTTTCTCTTTGGCAGCTGCCCGCACTGTGGGGTGGTGTCTTTGTACATGTACTACATGTTGTGGGCCTGCCCCTCATATCCGGCTATTCCTCCCAACCTGAACCCAGCCCAGGAGGACCGGAAGGAAAACCGCACGGCTGTTCTGACCTCTAGGTCCAAACGGGCCTTAGTCGACCGATCCTGAGCGGCACCATACGCCACTCGGGCCCCGAACTAGAGACCTCCACCAAGTGTTTGTGAGGGCTTCTCCCCCCATCAATGTCAGCCCGTGCGTAATCGCCTGAATTTGCATCTGCACAGAAATGTTTTCCACCACAGGCGCGGTATAAAGGCTGGGAGGAAGGTGAGAATTACCACAACGAGAGGAAGGGGTGCCATGGTGGTGCGCTCTGGAGTAATTTTTACCACCTAGGCATATTACTATGCACGGACAATACACAGCGCACGGCCTTCTCCATTTCGCATCCGTCTAAATGACGCGGGCGGCAGCCGGGATCGATCCCGGATATTGTAATGCAAACCGTTCGTGCGACACAGTGATGTTCACACATGCGGAAGCCTTCCTTGAAAGCGATTTTGCTGCAGGCAGAAAGGATGTATCTATCAAGGCATACGCATCCAGCCAGCACCTTGCACAATAACTTCCTGTGTCTTGAGTGCGATGGTGCAAACAACCATATTTTGCTAATTACCAGGTTTTTGTGTACATAACTTGACCTTACGACGGCCATAGAAAATATGGTTATTTGACATTGTTAGTATATTTAAATCATGATTTCATCTAAGTGTGGATCCATTCTAGTCACACGGCCGAATACTGTTCACCTCAAGCATCTGTGTATGCCTTTTTGTATGTAAGCCCACACAATACATGCGCGCGCACACACACACACACACACGCACACACACACACACACACACACACACATATATATATATATATATATATATATATATATATATATATATATATATTCTTGAATAACGAGCCCCTCATTTCCCTATATATATATATATATATATATATATATATATATATATATATATATATATATATATATATATAGCTGAGCTCGCCGACTGTTGGCTTCTTTCCTTCATGTGTTCTAACGAGCACCCTCATTTCCCCTTCATTTATCTGCTTATAGCTTACGGGGGTCTCGGTTCTGGCAGTCTTGAAGCCATAGGTAGCGTAAGAGGGTTCTAGCACAGCTTTCGCCCTCGCTCTTGATCACGTTCTACGTGACGCTGGCGGTAACACAGGACGTTCCACGTCCTCCGCTTGGGTTGAGGGTGGCGCTGGTGAACACTCTCAAGGTTCGTATACAGACAACATTAATACCTAAGAAAGTAGCAGGGGGGACAGCGGCCGATGTAGCTTTAGTTGGAAGAGCATCGGACGCGATATTCGGAGGTCGTGGGTTCGGTTCCCACCATCGGCACGTTTTTTTCTTCTACTTTGCGTTTAATTATCTTTCCCCTGAACAGATTACATTACTAATTTATGTGATTATCGAAGTAAAAATTAATAATAAAAAATAGACAAAGTACAATTCCCAATGCTTTCCTTGGCCTCGCCGACGGTTGGCTTCTTTCCTTCATATATATATATATATATATATATATATATATATATATATATATATATATATATACATTGAAGAGTAGTGTATTGTGCTGCCTGAAGGACACAGAATGGCGGCCGGCGACATAAAGTGATCAAGTTGCGAAGCTCAATACAGTATCCGACAACCGCAGCTCGAGGTTGCAAAGCTCATCACAGTTGATCACCGAAAACGACAAAACCTTCATCATCGCCAGTGTCGACGCAGTGTAACTTTTTTTTGTACAATTACGAGGCGGAAAGGGGAGCCATCCTGCCACGGGAGGCGAGAGTGCGGCATGGGTATGGTAGCATGGTTATAGGCGCCTGACGTGAACGACTTCTCGTCCGTCACAAGTGTGGTTCAAAGAAGGTAATCTACTCTGCAAGACAGGGAAAAGCCATGATACACTGCCGAGTTTTTCGAATCAGCCGGACCTGACACCCATAATAAGGTATTGATAGGAAAGTCAGAAGCTGGCTTGGCGAGATCACTGTAATGTCGGCGAAGTTCTTGAATGTCGGGCGTAAACGAAGAAGTAAAGCATCATCAGCCCCCTGATAACTCAAGCCTGTTCCTTGAACACCGCAGGCTTTCCTTCCAAAATAGGCCTCTCTCTGAGCACTCGGTTTTTGGCAGGGGAAATAGAAAATTGTGCTTATGGTATAGGTTCTTGCCTTTTCTTTGTGAAACTGAACTCTACATTCGATTTGGGCTCTAATTTTCATGGCTGTATATATTTTCACACCTCTACCACATCATCCAATGCAACCCTTTTTGTACCGTTTTTCTTTGCCACATTTCTTTTATCCCCTCTCATATTCAACATTCCACCCACCTTCTCTGCATTTTCCTGCAATAACTCATGTGTATGCCTGCCTATGCGACCGCCCGGCTGATATATTCCCGCCTTTTCCTTCCATTCCCAGCGTGCCTGCCGGCCCCATGATAATTTAAGAACGCAGAAGTTTTAATCTTAATAAGGCGAAAGCCTTTAGGCACTCATAATCGCAGTGACCTCTCATTCCTTATAAGCAAAGGCTAGAAAAAGAAAAACAACGTGTTAAGAAGCCCTAGCTGGCAGTTGGCATAGCAGAGCACTAACTGGATGTAGGGCTTCCTGACATTACGTTTTTGCACCAGTTGACAACTCGGGCATCTGATTTCATATCGTAGGGTGACATCAGAATAAGCCTGTCAAATCCTCGCATTCACGTTATCCCTAGGCTAGGCAGGCACGTTGCTATAAAATTAACTTTGAGCCAAAACGACCAGAAATCCCCATTGAAGACATGGCACACTGTTCTGAATTCTTGGCTAAGTAATTTTTGCATTTTTACAGACGAAGATATATGACGGATGCATTCAAAGCAATGGTTCAGTGGTCTATGATGGAAAGGGTGTCTGGTAGGTATACGCACAATCGTTGGAATTGCATGTCGTCCTTCTTGAAGCCGACCTCTACTGAATTCCGATGCGCAAAGATTAAGTTTTTATTTAAAGCAGTTGTCACTCGAGAAGCATGTGTAGGTAAAACAATGTATCTAGGCCTCTTCGTAACTATACAACGGAGAGGCCATCGTCCGATGCAAGAGGAGTTAAGGAATGCAAGTTTAAGCAGCATGGTAAAACATCTTTAGATCAAATAAGCGTTTTATTTTTACTTGCTCCCTGAAGCAGTTGCCAAAAACTAAATGCATTTGCCTCATATGGGGCAGGTGCGGTCATTAAGCATTGTTGTCGATGCACCCACACGAATTACAATACACACAATTTTTTCAACATCTGGTGCCTACATGACATGACATGATAACATGCCACCTTGCTTGGGCAGAAGCGTCTTGCCTGGGGTGCTATATGGCTGGAATTGCTCCTTATCCAAAAGGGATTATACAAAGTCAAAAATCTTTCTTGCTACATGTAGTTGTTGTCTTCAGAGATGGCGGTTAGGCCGCAATAAATGCTAGACATGTTAATGAGGGAACGGAAGAACGAATGAAATTATAATTACTTCAGTTAAATAGGCCACTCCTTAAATATGATATTCTTGACACAGCGCAACCGATATGGACAACATCCGTGTGTTTCTCCTAAAGCAGTGTAGGCTGCGTTGTGCCAGGAATGATCGACCACCAGTTCTCTCAAGTTTTTACACTAGCAACGTTATGTAATTCTTGCAACATGCTTCATAGAAGTACAGTGTTTTTCGAATCAATGCTTAAGAATAAGAAACTCTTCTTCTTTACATTATATAATAATGTGAATCTTGCTTAGGATTCTGATTGATAGAAGATATATGCCATTCAACGCCTAGCTTTAAATCCACAATAATACTGAAAAACTGTAACATCCACGTGATATATTCTCCGAAATTCAGAAAGTCATACTGACGCAATTTAAGCGCAGATATATCACTAGCTCTGGTAAATTGTTTCTGTAAATGGTTGGTGAAAAACCATTCTAATCACGTCTAGGCTGTTCCATCGAGCCGGCATTGGGTTACGTTTAGAGAATTGATACTCTAGCTTTATTATGAGAATAGCTGAATTTAGCTTGAAAACCAATTTATAGCATTGTTGATCAATATGAGGAGATATGCGAGAAACGCCGTCTTTTTATAAAAAATGACCAGAACAGTGCTAGACAAAGTGGTATTTTTAATTTGTTTAATCTATACAGCGTTTCACCTCCCCAAGTACTCTTGAGTACCCTTTGATCGTATTTTCTGTGCATGATGACTACAGATACCGAACGTGTCTTCGCACTTTGAGAAAACAACCCAGCATCTAATAAATTTAAAAAGACATCTACCTACGTGTAACGTCTGTTCAAATTAATTAACATACCTCACACAGTTGCACATAGTCCGCCCAGGCCGTTTACACTTAAGGATAGTTTTCGCAGCAAGTTTTTCTTTCGGTGGCTTTGCGAAGATAGAAAAATGAAGCACCAATGAAATCTCAATTCCTTCCACGATTCACGCTGTAATTTTTCTGCTTCTATTTGAGCGATATATCTGGAATCAATTTCTAGGCTAAACAACAGCCTTCACTTAAGTTTTGTTCACACCCTAACACTTCGCCTCTGTGTCTGATATATTTATCTGCAGCAAAATGTCTTGCTTCTGTAGATGAAGGCTGACCGTCCGGTTCTAATTGATTGGAATACGATACATTAACACCTTTTCTCGTGTGAGGTGTAGAAAATTGGTCAGTTATGGTTTCATTAGTGGGAAATCAGGCATGAGCCATGAATGGACGGAGGAAACGTGCAACCAGTAATATTCTGAATGAATTTAGCCCACAAAACCACAAGTGTCACGCTGTCAAAAAAATAACCTAATTGCTAGTTGTATACTGCAAGTATAGTTTCGGGTACATTATTTCACAAGGTGTGAGGAGGTCTTACACAAAGGCGTGAGCAGTAGTAGATCTGCGTACCAACAGAGGAGCGGGAATTTTGGAAAATATTGCTCGATAACCACCATATTCTCTGATGTAAACTTGTTGACAGATGCTGGAGTGGAGAATGTATATACACGCATGTCGGGAAATCGGCGCACATTTTCATCAAGCCGGTACGGAGCGAGGTCCGCGCGGTGTCGCGTGGAAAGCATGTAGAGAAAGACCTCCTTTCAAGCGCGGGAGAGTGCGTAGCTTTGTACGCGTTGCCATCACCCTCTTTCCCATTGCAAGGGGAGGACGGTGGTTCATCGGTCTGGAATGCGCCAGAAAAATCGAGAATCTTCTATGGGACCTGGCCAATGACGACGCGCGGCTCGACGGGAGGAGGAGAGAGCGCTATAACCAGCGAAGCTAAGTGTGTGTGCGCGCTAGCTTTGACGCGTGCTAACAGACAGACGCGGCGCGCCCTATTTAAAGAGACCGCGCCGCTTGTGTAGTCAGTCAGTCAGTCAGACAGTTCGTCAGCGTTTGCGACGTGTTCGCCTGTGCTTCGGCTGGACTCCCGGGGATCACCCGCTGCTGGCAAGCCCACGGACCTACAAGGGAGCGGCGCTCGTCTCGTATGGCGGCCACATCGTGACTCTTGAGGCGTCGGACTGCAACAGTGCCCGGTTAACAATTTGGTGTTTGTTTATGTAACCCTCTCGTGTTTCATCTGTTGTAAAGTCTCTATGTTATTGAATACCTGTGTAATTGCATGCTTAGCGTTTGTTATTCTGTGAACCTCTCGTCTGGGCATTTCAAGTGATCTTGTGTGTTCCTTTGTATCGTCTTTGCTGTGCATAAATTGTGTTTTTGTTACTTCAGACTCCGAACCTTACTCTGGCTTGAACCGGCGACCGCTGGGCACCAAACGGCCACCCCCTTCTGTCACTACAAGGTAGTTGAATTCCGGCTGAGCTTGCCACGCAGGTTGAGGACATCTCCTTTGCGACCGGAACCGCTACCCCCACTCACTCTAAGGGTGTCTGGGAGTGTGCGCACCGTAAAGGGCGCATCGTTAATAATACCCCCATAATTATTAACGGGTGACAACGCATCAGCAAATATGGGCCAATGCTTGAGCGCAGGTATATATATGTATATATATATATATATATATATCACAAACTGAAATGAGAGCGGACTTAACTGAATGGACGCTGCTTCATTCCTATCCATCTACAACAATGTATCTGTGTGAACAAGTTTTACAATAAAATTGAGGAACAATAATATTCCAAAAGCATCTGCTCTTTGGTCAGTAATCTGTTTAAGCACTTTTCTTAAAAAGAAGCGCACAATAATTCAGTAAGAGGGTTACTTCCCCCCCCCCCAACCCCGTACAACGAAAATATAGGGTTTTCTAAGCTGCGCTCTAGGACAGAAGCACTGCATTTAATGCAATGTTTTTTATTCCGCGATGTTTCTTGAATGAAGGCACAGGGTTTGTCTCGAAAACTTTAGCAGAAGCTTTTCATTTCGCGAATACGTTGAAATGCGTTGAGGAAGCACATAAGTACTCGAAGGAATTACTATCGTCAACTTGCCTCTAACGTGACTGGATGAACCATGCTAAGTGGGAATCGGAGCGGTGTCATATCACCCAGAATGCTTCAGAAAGGATGATTGGGTCTTAATCTTGATGTTAATTCAGGCGCGTGCTTTTTCCGATACCGCTTTTCTCAGTGTAAGTGAGGGCAACAGCAGCACTGATGGCTTCGGCCTTTTGTGTGAACGAGCTGCAATGCCTTGCCTAATACAACTTCCTTAAGTAATACGCACCGAAAAAATAAGGTTGGGTTAATATAAATGAAACCTGTTTGCCCCGCCGTGATGACACAGTAGTTAAGACACACGACTACTGTTCCGGAATACCAGGTGTTCGATTGCGGCCACCGCCGGCTGCATTCCTATGGAGGTGAAAAGGAGAGGCGCGCGTATACTCTGCGATGTCAGCGCCCGTAAAAGATCGTCGGGTTGTCGCAATCACTTGTAGTCCTCCACTGCGGCATCACTTTCTCTCTTTCAGTCTTTTTATCTCCACCTTGCTTCCATTCTCTTACTGGTTTATTTCGCAGCTGGTTTATTTTGATGCACACATAATATTTGCGTACTTGAAATGGTTGTTTTTGGCTTGACAAACGTTCCTTTATTGACCTGTTCTCCTAATTCTGTTTTCAGCAAGACTGGATAGGGCTACCCTCCTCTGACAAGGAAGTATTCATGGTTGCAGCAACGTAGAAGGTACTTCTTTCCAGTAAGCACATAATTAGACTTATCTTGCACTACGCAAATACCCACAATGTTCAAGGCAGCAGCTCAAAGCAACAGTCTGGATTTGTGGTCGAAGAGAATACGCGAGGCGGTCCCTCTACAAGGCCTCCGCATAGTCAGCTCAGCAGCCGATCATACAGCAGCAATCGGTGTTGACGGCAAAAAATAAAGCACTGTGTGCAGACGAGGCTATCCACCACAGTAGGCTCCATTGATGCTGTCTTGATGGCTATTGGAGCAGACGACGCGTGTCTCTGCATTCGAACAAAAGGGCGCTTTGGGCAGAAAGCGGCGTGAAAATTCCTACCCGCGTCTGAATATGTGTTTAAATTAATATAAAAAAGCGTATTTGTAGGTTTCAGAGCTTTGTTGTTCTGACTCTGCTTTTGCTACGATGTTCCGACGCTGCTTTTGCTATAAAGGTAAATGTCTTTTTTCTTTTGTTACGTTTACACTTGTTTCTGCCTCTGATTGTTTCTTTAGTCGTTTTGAGTACGCCTTTGCTACCATGTTCCGACTGTGCTTTTGCTATGATGGTAACTCAGAACTGCAAGTTCTATAATCTTTTTCGTTCCCCTTAGGCATATAAGCATATTGACTGCCTCTGATCATTGTGGGTTGATATGACGACTGTCGTGCTGGCAGGTATTGTGATCGTGCCTCGTGGTTTACGAGTACTGGTCTTATGTGCTTAGGAGTATAAAATACGGCCTCTTTTGAAATGAAATATAAATTTAGTTGGTAGCCTGTGCCAGTCCTGTTTTTAGTGTGTTCATGTGTCCGTGTTTCCTTGCGCTGCTCCTTTCCATGATGCCTCGCCGATTGGTCCACACGATGTTATTAACAGGCTCTATAACAACCCTTTAGCCTCTCTACGTTGACGACCCTTGTACTGACATTCTCAGACCAATAGAACATTTGGAGATGCTTCCAGGGCATTCTGAGACAGTGTCCCATTTCGAATATTGAGGAACTTATGTCCGGTCGCACTATAATAGAAGTGGGAAAATTGCCCGAGAGCGAGCCTGCTAATAGCTGGTACACAGTGACACTAGTCTTCTATGCCGCAATCGGTCTAAATTTACACTACATCTTGTTCGTTGCTCCCAAAGCGAATACATCTGATGCTATGAAATACCGGCACTACCAAATGCACGAGGTGAAATCCATACTCACAAAGGAAATGCAGAACGTATCCACAAGTCTTCCGCCATGGCTCTTTTCCTAAAACTGAGGCCCGTGCTGTGTGGCACTGAAGGGTCTACAGATGTGCATTCAGAATTACGTAGGAATATACCCGTGTCGCAAATCCTATATGGGTCTGCCCCTTAAATATAATATACACCCAACCTTTTCAACACTTCTCCTAGTTCATGTAGGAACTATCGGAAAAAAACCGCCCTCTCTTCTGGATGAACTAGCTTGCCTGCTTTCACCAGTTTCTTCCTGTTTAACACAAATCATTAAGAGATTAATAGTACCGCACTTGGTAAGCTAGAACGTTTCCTGAATAAAGCTGATGCCTGCCCAGATAGCAAAACTGATTGAGTTAAGTGCATTATTGTGGTTTTGACAGCTATTTGTTTATTTACATAAGAAGAAAACATGTCTCTCTACTTGCTCGACGTGATCACGTCATTTTCGTCTTTTGGCAATCCTGGCCAGTGAATATCTGTACAAGATCCGTTCTTGCAGTGGCCACACAAAGGCATTGCTTGCTTTGGATCTGGATCTTTGCCCAGTACTAACAATAACTGCAAAGATACGAACCAAAACAAACCGACAACTTAACTGCTAATCTCTTCTGAAAAAAAAAAACGAAATGATCCTAAGAAAGATGAAGCCAGAATGTAATGAAGTCCGCAGCTTTTTCTGCTATTTTGCAGAAAAGTGGTTTAATCTATATAAGTTGACTACATGATAAACATGTTCCCGTTTCTAAAGCTTGTAGGAAATTTTCTGCCCTTCAAAACTTTCTTACCTTATTCGGTTAAGACATATAGTTGAGTAAATAATGCACTGCTGTAATATCCCAAGCCCCTTCAACACACCTATAAGTTCCCTGTACATTTTGTAAGGCCAGGCTTTCTTCTTTAAAACATTCACAAACGTTATAACATTGGTTGATCCGAAGTTGCATATCTCGAGCTATCTTCTCTCACTTGGACCCTTGGTAAATTAGTGTTACAGAAAACGGCAAACAAATGTTCACACTAGAGTAAATTCATTATGAGCAGGTCGGTGTTTTTAACAAAAGCCTCGCAAGTATAAATCAAGCAAATAACGGGTGTATTCAGAGCTTGTCTCAAGGCATAAGTAGAACAAACTGCAGCTTTCAGCATATATTAACTGTCAGTTAGGGATGTGGTATCATAGTATATATAGGCCATCTGGACCTGACTTTAAGACCTTAATTATCTATATCTTTATTTATTTATCATATTTACAGACATACTGCGGACGATGGGTAGGTTCATGAGCAAATAACATTCTACACAAGAAAGCAATTTACAACCTAAATAGAGCTTCAAACAGGTAGTTTGCAAAGTAATAGGGCCATGAAACCTATAAACAATGTTGAGGTGCAATGAAAAATATATAGAAAAATGGAAGTGCCTGTATATAAATTTTTGCATTTGGTAGTACGAAAGATACACAACGCATAGCACAAAATTAGAAACACGGGCACTAGTTCATATTGCGGCGCAATCAGACTTGGGCAGAATTTGATTCAGCGATGACGCGGGGAAAAAAAACTTATACAAGTTAGTTCTAGCAAAATAAGGCGAGAATAGATCAGTAAAATAGTATTTAGTGCTTCTGGCACGATGAAAAATTAAATATTGGGATGTGTCAAATCTTAATTCGTTATGTTACAGGTAAAGACTTTCTGAACGAAAGTTTCTTCACCGATCTTCAAGGCATGCTATGCTTTGAGTTCGCAATAATTTCGCAGGGCAATCGAGGTTCGAAAATTTCGAGTACCCACCAAATCTGGCAACTTTTATTTGAACTTTATTGAGCTTTTTTATATGCGTTGTAGTGCACTGGTTACAAACTATGCACACATATTCAATCTAAGGCCTTAATAAACAAGTATACCTAAGGCGATTTTTTTAACAATAATTTTACAATAGAATATGCAATAGGATCTTGAACCCATAGCCAAGGGCTAGTGTCGGGTCCATACACAATACAATAAAATGCAATATACGTGCAGCACGGGAAGACGAATACATTCCATTCGTGAAATAAACGCCAGAAATTTGCAACGCATTAAGAGAAAACAAGGAACGCGAACACAATACACTTATCTTCAAAACAAAAAAAAAAACGACACAGTTCACACCATACCTTCACATGCTCATCAGGAACGTTTTCGGAGTTTGCAAAACTTTTATTCCTATTTTACTTTCATTACGAATGACATTCCAAATCAAAGCTCCACTGAACTCGATTAGACGTTGCCCATAACTATTGCAACACACTTGTAAATTGGAGTGCTTAGGACTAGCTGCTCTTGTCTCTATTTTAGGACGTACCAATACTCCATCAGCAAGTGGTTCATTAAAGTGTAGAATGTGTAGAATTAAATTGTAGAATTTACAACAGATGATGAATTGGAGTGCTTTTTTAAGAATGCAGCTATGCAGATATTGTAATGTTTTATTTATTAATATGTTTATTTTCTGTAGCTCATGGCAAGCAGAGCTTCAGTCTAAAGCGCTTTTTACGGTATCTCAGGGTAAAGATAGAGACAACTCTGTAAAAAAAAAACAAAGCAAAGTGATGTTTTTCTACTGCTCCCCTGGGCCTCTGCCATCAGTTCTTTCTGGCCTGTGGCCCGAAAGCGTTCTGCGCCAGGCTTCGTTTGGAATCATCGTGTCTGGAAGCCGTTTTCTTCTTCCTTCTTCTGCCATCTAGTCACGTCGATCGTCATACCCTGGATCGCATCGGCATCGGCAAAATTCCTCGTCCGTGATCAGGATGATCACTCGGTGCCCCAGGTTAATGTAACGGACGAGGAGGAAGCGGGCAGTGGCGCGGGCAGGAGTGCTCGCGCTAGGCCCGCCACAATTCAATAAATGATCTTTCAGTCATTGACCATCTTCTCTCTCTATTCTATGTTCACTGTGTGCATCCGCTGGTTGCCCCGTAACAATATCAAGTATTGGTCGTCTATTGTGGGTGTTTTCATAGCATTGTACCCCTCTTTTTTTTTCAGTTTTCCCGCTTTTCCATTTCTGAAATAATTAACAGATCAAATACACACTCTAAGATTTCTTAATTAGCATAAATAAACATTGCCTATTCGTTCTTATCATTTTTATACTTTCGACTCAGTTTTTATATGTTTTCTTTGTTAAATTTACTGAATGAACAGTTAATTACAATGCAATTAGTAACTCGTCTACCAATAAATCATCAATTATTATGGAAAAATTATCATGTTACGATTTTTAGCGCAGGCCCAATTATCTCCAACATGCAGGGCTGACTACTCTTACTACTACTATTACTGCTTTTATTACTACTATGATGTAGGTTTCAGACCGAACGTGCTGTATAAGCTATCGTTTAATAGTGTTGCTATACTGAGCATCTCAAAACTGATCGTGCTACACAATGAGGGTAGAAGCAACGTTCTCAAACATATTAGAATCCTGTCATTTTCGGTAGATAAACCAGAGGTCCTTTTCTTGCATCCCCTATGCATGATTTATTGGCTTAGTAGCTAATAATTTACTGCAGAGGAAGAAACATACACTCATAAAGTCGTATATATAACAGCGTAATCCTTTCTGGACATACTACTAGAAATCAACCTGTATAAATATGAAACGCGTCGGAATCGAGATGCAGATTATGTTCACTGCTGCAAAAATTAGTGACGCAGTAAAGCGTGCTCTCCTGTATCACGTGCAATTTCCGAATTCAGACAGCTATTAGATATCAGAAAACTTAGCGTCCGTTTGGATGGTAGCCACCAAATCGAAGGCTAATGAGCAATCACCGTTCCTTTTTTTTTACATATGTGCAGCCTGGCTTTGTTTTCTCTGTTTTTATTATTTTTGAGGTTCTTGCCCAGATACCAGGAAAACTTCGTCTTTACTCCGTATGTTGTCAAAGATATACTGGTTTGTTTATTCTATACACGTCAATCATTAACTCTCCCTAGATCACGCAGGTTTCTGAAGAAAATTTTGAAACTTTTCGCGGTTTTTGTACCTCTATATAGAGGAAGAAAAGTAATCGTGATTATCAACTCAGTAATATATTCTTTAAAATGCCCAATCTGAAGGGCATAAACATCGAAAGTATCTCGTTTCCTACACTGTCATTAAATTTGCTCCTCAGTTGAAAAATAAGAAGTAGAATCACTGAGGAAATATTTCGCAAAAAAAGGTATTGAAGTTTTCTGAGCTGAGCATTTTTGTTTAAAAATTCTGTTTGATATCCTGTGATGTCAACAAAGTGGGATCGACAAGACATCTGCGCAAAAATATTAATGAGAAATTGAAGCGAAGCTATATACCTCGGCCCAGAGTTTTTTATGTCATATGCGCTAGCGAGAAGCATCCCTCCTTTCTGTAAACGGCAGAGTCCCACATTCCACAGCTGGTGGGCAGACGAGTTCAAAGACGGGTTGATGAATGAGTTTATGTACGCCCGACAAGCTCTTTAAGAGTAACGCGCAAATTTCGACGGCCCGGCGCTGCTGCGCCGAAGACGCAAGAGGTGACAATGCAAGAGAGTGATTGGCAAGTCTACAGTTCCTGCTCTTGTAGTGAACCTCGTCTGCTACACTGTTCAGAATAGTGCGAAACATCCCCTGCTCGCACTACTTGTTTTATATCGTCTGCACAGAGCGCAAATTATATCTGCAAAAACAACACACTGGCAATAAACATATTATATCCAAAATATTAGCAATTGTTAAAATATTAGCAAAATAGTAGCAATTTTCAAGTCATTATTCTCGAGGACCTCTAACTGTTCGCACATTTATTTCATAGAAAAACCTGCTCGATGCAGTTCCTGCAATTGGAACCGAGAACAAGTGTGATATTTGTAACCTGAAAAATATGCATCAATCAGATCAACAAGCATACAGCAGATAGAACAAGCGCTCTCAGTACTCGGATATGAATCCTAATTTGAGGGGTTGCTGCCAGCGCAGCAGAAAAGCCGAGCAAATGGCACTCGCTCAATAAACATGCTCATGCCCGCATGATCATTCTCTCTCCAGATTTCGCGTAGCTTCGGCTAGGCGCCAGTGTACCGGGCAGTCGACAGCCGCGATACACTGTTAATGAATTGAAAGTGTTTACATATGTACTAATTTAGGTAGGTGTGCATGTATGTACAGTCGTCAGTAATAGGGGTATCCTATACACAGCCAGTAATGGAACTCACGAAAACTGTACTTTAACGGCATATATAGCAGCAGCTATCGGTTATTCTGACAATCGTGGCGGTGCTCGGGTTTCGTCTAAATTTTTTTTGTCGCTCTCACTGCCGCTCCCAATAGAAGCGTTTAGGTGCAGTTTTTTTCTAGAGTTACTGTATAGGAAAGGATCCCGAAGCATCTCTGGATAGCGCTGCGGCTCCTGATGTGCAGCTTTATCTGTGACAGAAAAGTACAAACTGGGACGCCGCCGGCTCAAATCACTCCCTGCGCCGCGTGCGCCGCGCACTTTCTCTGGCGCGTGCTCGCGCTTGCGCAGGGGCATCACGGCATACCGCCAGCATTCCGTCTTAATAATTAGATAATCTGCCGCATATTTACATCTAGGAAACTTAGTTAAAGTCAGTTAACATCTCCTTCACGTCCGAGCTGTAGAGCAGTCGAGAGACGATGATGAATCACTATTGATCATAAAATGCGTTTCGTACCTGTGCGAAGACAGTGTAGGAAGTGCATTCCGATTTAAGGTCGCTATGTAATTATATTCTCGTAAATAGTATGTTTAAGATATGCAAAAGTGTTATCAGCACTGTGAAACGAAGTGGCTCACTCGTCGACCATCGTTTTCAGCTGTAGCATGGTATCTGTGCACGGTTTTGTTTTCATATTACGACGTTACTAAAGTAAATCTTGAAGTTTACGAATACATATACATTCCGAAAGAGATATTTCTTCAGTGGCAGGAATGCTAGCTGTCTTGAATCCCGCCTTTATTCAGTCTTTCTCGTGCGCTGGTGGCATCAGTGATCACAACCCGCTATTGTTTAAATACTCCTTTCCCAGCCCCTTCCGGAAGCAATCAACAAAATATGTTCATCACCATAACAAAGCCGACAATGCACGATTTAATCATCATCTGAAAGGTTTTTGTTGTCGTTTCAGTAAATGTGTCCATTCCCGAGTAGTTAGCTCTGATTGGTTGCTTCGCACGCAAAAACTTTTATCGCTCATGAAATCATGCATCCCTCTTACATACATTCGAGGAGATGCTGATGCATTTGTTTTAAATTCTTTTTATTTACTCATTTTTATTTATTTGTTCTGCGATCTTTCAGACCTTTCTGGTTTAGACAAACCAAAAATCTTCTTTTCTGGCCAGGCAAATTATCAGCCCTTCATTCAGAATGGGGCAATTACTTTGAATATGTGAAGATAGACGAAACTTTTCAGCCGCACCAACAAGAAACGTTTTGTTTTCATTTTCATTTCACCACAAAAAAAAAAAAAAACCCAAAGTTCTGAAACATCATGTCAACGAATAACTCGCCTCTAAACATTATTGTACATCACCAGCACGGCTCACACGTTCCTCACGTTCCGGCTCACATGCTGCGCAGATGTTATGAATGCATATTTGTCATTAGTTTTTATTGGCCTAGTATTGTGATAGTATTGTGATAGCAATGCTACGCCAGGTTTCGGCCCGTCGCGTACTCCCGGGAAAGGACACGTTTGACCTTCAACAGCTTCGAAAACGAAGAAGAAGAACAAGACGAAGACTAAGAGGAAGATCAAGACGAAGAAGTCTAAGGTGAAGAAGACGAATACCGCTTGGTCACATGCAGCTAATGCTTTCGCTCCACTTTCAGTTCAGCAGCATTGAACCCTTCTCATTTATGTGTGTGCTGGTAGCTTACTCTTTCGCGTCCTAGCCTTAAAGTATAAGCTTAAGTGTCCCCAATAATGTAGCACATTACACTGATATGGCGTTATAGGGGAATAAAATAGCAGGCAAAAGAAGCTTCTGTCGTAGTTATCGTAATTCAACTAGGGTTAACCAGACTTAAAACCGCAACTAATTTAATAGTTTTAATGTGTGTGTGTGGGGGGGGGGGGGGGAGTCGGTCTGTCGAATTTTTTTTTATTTTGATGTGCAAGAGTATAAAACTTAGTTCCTAATATAATATTTCATTTCTCGGTTACTAAAATTGAGGATATTAAATCTTTGATGTCGATTTTACTAATAAGGGCCTATGCACTATCCTGAGCTAAACGCACTTCAGCATGATCGTTTTGCTTGCAATGATATATTTATTTATCGCATGGACTGGTGCGACGGAGCACTCATGCTTAGTAGACTTGGCGAGAGCTCTTCTCAGCACTGAAAAATTTCGATGGAACACAAAGCAAACCCTCCGAACACCTAACGCGGCAAGCCTCAAGCGAAATACGAGACGCGAAAACATCCCCACCGCACTTGATTACATTGAAGCTGTGAGCTCATTAAGATTGTATTCGTCATCTAAAATACCACGAAACACGCGACAGGACTAGCGATAGATGGTGAAAGGGGTTGCGAGGTATATATTTGTCATAGTTAGATTTGTACGCGAAGAGAACGAATTTGAAGTCTCATGTCACGGGTCAATGCCAACAACTTTATTCGGGGGGCGTGTGCTTTGCATTGTAGGTGTTAGATAAGTGCCCTGCACTGAAACTATAACTTGATGAAACCGAAGAAGGCTTATGCAGCGATCAGTCTCTCATCTCTGGATACTTTGCCGCATGCATTCGCGCGGCCAGTCAAGTTGCCGTGAAGTACGCCAGCATAGCAAGTGGGAAACGGGAAGCGGAAAAGGCGACGTCGTTCGCCTGCTGGCACGTTGGCAACAAGTTACCGTCATAGAGAAAGGATCGTATAAAGAGCGGACACTTCCATAGGGCCCACGACCCAATTAACTGTAGCGCACCAAGCGGCTCATGCTTGACGCACATCGGGATTCGGTCAAAGGCGAGCAGTTGAAATGCCGAAATGCGTTGCGCCATGGCGCGCAATTTGTATGCTAGCACGCGCTGCCGTACTGCCGCGCCCTGTTGGCGCATTATTTGTGTTCTGTACGATGTGGTGTTGTTTCTGTATATATTTTCAGCATTGAAAAATAAAATAAGGTAAAAGTTACTGCTGGCTGGTCATCAATTCAGCCCTTCAATACTTGTATAAATGTTTACCATACTGAGGTCTGTATTCATGATAGCGTAAGCAGTGCCACGCTTCCATGGGTTTCATTTTCAATTAAAATTTTGATTTCTGGAAATAAAAGCC
The DNA here is from genome assembly GCF_055883805.1 of Amblyomma maculatum. Lineage (NCBI taxonomy): Eukaryota > Metazoa > Arthropoda > Arachnida > Ixodida > Ixodidae > Amblyomma > Amblyomma maculatum. The sequence continues at coordinate 125,147,848 of NC_139346.1, forward strand.
AGATGGCGTATTTACTTACGCTGCAGTTCTTATCATCATTTTGTGGCGTATGTGTGCTGGTAAGGCAGTCGACTGGTTTGCACCACTCCTGGTAAAAGTAATGAAACGTATTAGGACTGCAAAATGTCAATTAAACTGCGAGCCAGTTAAACTAGTCCTTTGTTAATTTGTTAACACAATACTTTCAGTGGTACCTAAACTATAAAGTGGACAATATCCATTTGGGTGCAAAATAAAGAATTCCAATTAGGATCACTCATCGCATTCAATATAGTGACATTATCAAAGGATATAACAGTTTTGACTATCGTGTGTGATATTCCATACACGAGCTCTGATTAGATTTCTTTATTTGATACTATCCTTGTCTCAAATTGCAGCAAAGTCCTAGTGTACTGGGTGAATATTTATTGATGTAATTTGTTCTATTGAGCATTCATAACTGGTTATTATTCAATGTCAAACTCCAAGTTTTGGCTCAGTGATTAAGGGCTCGACAACTAATCCCAAGGGCGCTGGTTCAATCCCTGCCGAGGAGGCCGCTTTAGATGAATTAAATAAGCAAGGCGCCCGCAAAATGGGCGACCTCAGCAGGCGGTATTCAACGACTGCTATATGAAATTTGCAAACGTCTTTTCTACGGCATCCCTCATACCCTCACTCTTTTTAAGAGGGTAAACCCTACAAACGAAACCACCAATAATTTCAACATTTCATTTCACCGGCTTTCACAGACTGTACATAAACGTCTCCATTTCTTTACTAAAAAAAAATCCGTGCCTGCCAGAAGGTAGCGCTGTGCAGACGTCGTCATCATCACAAAGAATTTTTCTCCATTTGTAACTTCCTAAGCGGTTCCACAACGCTAACAAAGACGAATACACTGACACACATGGACAGGGTCGGAGCTGAATTCCGACTGGTTATATTTCTTCGAAACGAGAAAAATGATGACTTTCTTCCCATGCATAAGAAACTGGCGAAATAAACGCCCTCAAACGCCTGCACACTGCGGCCAGGTTATGAATACACTTTAAGTCATTTCTATCTACTTAAACTAAGTGAACGACTTTCTCCACTAAAACTAGATACCGAGCAGTCACAGAGCCTCTGGGGCACTGATACATTGATGAACCGGGCATTTTGATACAGAAGCTTTGTGCAACGGACAGGCGAAAGTGCCCTTGTTACTGCGTGAAATTCTGTCATATGTCAATTGTGTCATCTGGGTCATTTAATAAACCCCTTTAACATGCAGCACTGTACACGTCTGCCAGAATGGTCGACGTGGGATTGGCCGTGCTACAGCCCAAAAGCGTTCCATGAAACACAAACTGAATTTAGACACTGACGAAGGGGCAAATCAAGTCCCCTTGTTGAAATGTTAGCTAGACATGCGAACTGTGATTCCCCCGCAACCCTTCTTCAGTGCTCTTTCATCATCTGTCATACTAAAGCAAACAACTTTAAAATCGCCATTTAGCAATTCTGTATTACACGAGTGACTTACAGTCCGTATGTGAAAACCGGCGCCCCTGAGGTCTTTGAAGTACCAGTAAGAAATAAATGTATAAGTGCTACAGAATGCTGTCTTTCCATATACCTGAAAAAAGGGTCAATCTCATAATCTGGATAACAATTAAAGGTTGTTTGTTGTTTGTTTGTTTGTGGGGTTTATTTTCCCAAATAAGTGCTACACAAAGCTTTCCTTCCATGTACCTGAAAATGGGTCAATCTCATAATCTGGATACAACTAAAGTTTGTTTGTTAGTTAATTTGTTTGTTTGTTTGTTTGTTTGTTTGTTTGTTTGTTTGTTTGTTTGTTTGTGGGGTTTATTGTCCCAAAGCGAATAAGGTTATGAGAGACGCCATAGTGGAGGGATCTAGAAATTTTGGCCCGCTCGGGTTCTTTAACGTGCACTGGCATCGCAGAGCACACAGCACAGCTTTTCACCTCCATCGAAAAGCGGCCGCCGAGTCCGGGATTCGATCTTTGGGCGTAGTAGCTGAACGCCCTAACCACCGCACCACTGAGGCGGCTAACCATTATGAAATTTACGACCGAAATATTGAAACTCTACTCTGCTGTCGGCTGGAAATAAAATCTGGAATGTTTTCCCTACTACTGAACTTATGAAGACGAGAAAATGCTGCGCTCTTCAAGCCAATCGTTCAAGTAATTCATGGAATTTCGATTTCTTCTTTCGGCTGTCTGCTATACTACATTATTGTCCACGACTAAATGAGCGGTATATGGCAAGAAAAATGCACTCACCTCTGCTTTGACAGATATCTTTTTCTTGCCTTTTAGAAAAGGGCAGAATAAAAATCAAATGAATAATGTTTTTCACTGCACATAAGGCAAAATACTCTAATGAATGCAGTAACTCTACCGATGTAAATTATATTATCAACGAGTTAGTACAGCTTTTGCCTAACATGTTAGTAGAAAGGGCGTTTTACAGATTCGAAAGGTTTAATTATTGTGTGTATATGTATATATATATATATATATATATATATATATCAATAAAACATTGTTTCCAACATTTTGAAGTTGTTTTTGGAGTCGATCATGCAGTATATTTAGCCAGAGCTCAAAACATATTTTTGGTACAGCTAGATTACTTCCCCTTCCTCGAAGGTTCTTAGACCGCTGCTACTAGAGCGAAGGTAACAAGCCTTATGCCAACGATAGAACAGCAAATTTGTGATTACCGTACTGACAACCCAATATATGGAAAGTTGGTGAAATGTATGGGCCAGCATAACATGAGAGTATAATCACGCACGGCGTCTCAACGCATTTCTAGAAGCATAAAGAGGAGGTAGCAAGATCCATGTCTTCGGAGGCAAGGGCATTAGCGCCGGGTCTAGATGTAACGAGCGTAGTCACAGTGAGAAACCCTGCTTCAGCGCGAGCCCAATCTATTATTGTAGCATGAGGCTGCAGGAAATACCTAACTTCGATAACTACGTCTTATAAAAATGGCAGCATGACGTATCGATTGCAAAAGCTAGTCCTGGATTCTGACGCGACCAGTTCACACTGCTAAAGCCTTCATCTGAACAGCGGATGCTGAACACAAGGAGTGTCTTGTCAAAGGCGGCTTTTCTTCCTCAAAGAAATACAACCTTCCTGTTCATTACTAAAATTGCAGCAACGATGCTGAAAAAGGGCTTTACAGAATAGTCCTCGACAGACAATTCCATAATGTTTGCATGTTAAAGAAAATGACTTCGAAAGTTCGAAGAGCGCGCAGACTGCAAGCGTACATTTTCCTTTCAAGAAGCGCTATGTCAACGTCACACAGAAGAAAGAGCGGTGCCGTGCAAAAGGGAGAACGGTTGGCCAAAAAGGACTGAACAATTGAGGGAAGAACGCCTTGCTAGTGGCTCAGTTGGTATGGGGTGCTGAGGCGTCACACAGGGCTACATTGAAGCTTGGGAAGTTGGTGCTGACACTGGGAGACGGTGACGGCAATGAAGTACAGTATAGCAAGGCACTCCGTAGGATCAGAAACGTGCCGATTATCTGTTGTGCGCTAGGAATTACTCGCTCTTGGAGCCGGTGGCTTGTACCGGCCCTGATGTTGTAAGGTAGAGGCGATAGCGATGCCACTGAAAAACAAATGAGAGCGGTGAGTAATTGTTTACAAAACACTGTATCCCTTAGTTGCTTTGTAATTGATCACTTTCTTACTGTAGGACATTAGATAGTGATGCATATTTCTCCTATTATAACTTATGCTTTTATAGAACACTGTCCCAATCAGTGATATTTATTTTGAATTTTTGTGCTTGCTCTGCATTTGCTCGGACCCTTGTAACAATTTATGGTTGGAAGAGCTTGACTGTATTGATTTCGTTTCTGCTCAAGTTTTCATCTTTGTCTGTGTCCCTGGGGTTGTGCTGTCCCTGTCTCGTTGTGTTGTCCCTGCTGTCTATGTCCCGGTTGCCCCATTCCGCTCGCGCACTGAAACTTCTCCTTTGTGTTTTATCATTTTCTTGCCGCCGATAGCAGCACCTGTGTCTAGGCGTTTTGCCACAACAAATGAAAGTGAGCAGACGATCCCCGCCAGGCTAACCACGCTACATTATCATCCTTTCTATTCAGCTGTTGGCCATCCATCACACTTTTATTTGTTTCGTTGATTGCTTCATTTACTTCCCCATCGGACGCGCAGGCTCGCTCTTGTGCTTTTTATGTCCATTCATTTTGTGTTCCCGTGAAGTAGAGTCGGCTTTTTTCCGCGATTCCGTCGTTAGGTTTTCATTTTCTCTTTAATGGGTCCTCTCTACCTGTGGTAACCTTTAAGAAGACGCCTGAGTGCAAGGTGTCCTCATTTTCTAGAAAGGCCGTGCTCTTATGGTAACATTGATAATTAATGCGTATCGAAAGAGCGTTCACTCTATTCAATTGAGCTCTTTCCTACAGAAAACAACGAACATTGCAATTTAAGACATATGTATATATATGCGTGCCCACCTGGAAATCTGCTCATGGTTCTCTGTACACAGGCGAACGTATAAACGAGCTATCCCTGATACTTTGAGCCCTAATTTCACAAATGAAATACACTTCTCGCGCAAATCAAACCAGAAGCATAGTCTTGTCAGTAGTCTAGTGTAGCTCAAAATCTTTTTCACTTTGACTTGACTCGCTCATTATTCATCGTAATTAGTAACATAATCAAAACTTGCAACCGAAGATTAAGTGGGATTTGCAAATTGGCAGATCAGGAGCAGAAAGAACTTATTCAATTGGTTGCTTTCCAAGTCCTCTTGTCTAGGTGTACTTCATACACGCTTGCTAGGAGTGTGAAATTAATGCTTGTTTTGCAAACTTTACTCAGCAATAGACGATATTGCAAAACTACTTAGTAGTCTGGCAAACACTGTGGCCGCAATGTCATCTTTCCATGCTGGTTCAGTCAAGAGGGTGCGTGGTCGGCTTGGTGGTTGTCTATGTGGGCCCGGGATACCGGAGAGCTGTATTGAATCTCTCTAGAAGTTTAGGAGCCACAACTCAACCTCCACACAGTTTTTGATGTCCAATCTTTGGCTGAATGTAGGTTTTTTTCTCGTTCTTCGATGAATCCGCTTGGCTTTACTTTTCACGCTGAAGATAGCAGGAATCGATATTAAACAGGGTGTCAATGTCTTTGTACTCTTGTGATTTTAAGGCACGCAGTAAGCGAGAGGATTAAGCTTTTGCTGTTTATATTTTAGTGGGCAACCCCTTCACTTGGTAAGGTTCTGCCGGGTGATTTTTGCTTTTTGCTGCATGCACTTATGCGTTTGAACATATCTGTGCCACTATGTACTCTCATGTGCGCTATTTTATCATCTTCGCGCACTGCATCGCAATCATTTGCGCTCCTCATAACCTACGCAGTGATTGCCACTGCGTAGGTTATGAGGAGCGCAAATGATTGCGATGCAGTGCGCGAATATGATAAAATAGCGCGAAGATGATAAAATACACCCTAATTTTTAATTGCCATCCACATTAGCCGTTCATTGTCTGCGTTATGGATCCCAGCGAGTTTCCTATGTTGGGTTTTGCTTTTTACATTCCAGACACTGATGGATATCGTTTGCACTATTGCAAGCGACGCCGTAGTTGTCTTTGATTTCGTAGTTGTGATATCGTAGCGAACTTTCGTACTGCATTGAAAGGCGCTCCTGAAATCCAGCTCAGAGAGTAATTGCATGGGTTGGTTGAGGTGCTTGCTTATTGCTGCAATCACTCGTATGTGCATGTGTGATGTCCAGGCGATCTGATGGCTTTCTTACACATAATTTGTTTTTCTCTTTACTCCAGAGACATTATTCTCTTTTTCTTTTTCTCCTTTTCTCTTTGTCCGGAGATGGAAAAAAAAGTGGCTTTTTTGCGGATCAAGTGTTGCCTCCTCCAACAATAAAAATAAAATATTTTGATTTATAGCGCTTCCGGCAGACCGCCATACGTTGCCTTGAATCTGATGTGCCACTTTGAATATAAAAATTTGTTCCTTTTTTACACCGGCTTTCTTTTTTTTCTTGATGTCGCAAAATCTTATGATAGTGTTCTTTAGAGCTCGACACTGAAAGTTTGCAAAACATACGTGTACAGGACGATCTGTCAAAATTCATTCAATTGATATTCAAGGATCACAGAATTGAAGTGCTGTTAGTTTTACCCCAACTAACTAAACGGCTGCAAAACGTAACGTAAAAGAACTAGACGACCGATCATCGCTCTGCATATCAGCAGCCACCTACCATCTGCCAACGCTATGCTCGTGATTTTTTGCTCACAGCGCTAAAAGTCACAACGCCGACGCCGCATCTTCCAGTGAACGACGACTTTAGCGCTATCGTTTCGAAATGTATGTTCTTAGCTCTTAGCATGACAACCGGCTATTTCTGAAATTAAGTTAGAAGTGTCAAGATTAGGGCTGATGACGACATAGAGCGCAGAGCAAGTACATGGACCGAGTCCATCACCTGCTGGTAATGTACAGGAATCCATTTTGGTGGCGCAAGGTCTCCGTCAAATCGAAAGCCAACAGTCGCTATTTTCTTTTTATTATCGTGACAACGAGGCAAAGGTTCCGTCACATAATCAGCCGGTGGTGCGCTCTTGAAAGCGGTATGGGCCATGTTATTTGGCAAAAAATTTTTATGACAGCCCTGCAGTATTGGAGGCTATACACAGCCGCACAAGAGTGCCCGACGAGAAGTCCGGTATCGAATACTGGTTGTTATGATGGGATTTTTGGCGGTACTGGGTGCAAGGCATGAGAGCGACGGCGCTTTGTCGACAGTCTACCATATGCTGAGCGGCTTCAGAAGTAGGAGAATATTCGGATATGCCAGGTTGATACAGGAGTATGGTGTCGATTGTAGCAAAAGAGTGACGGCCGTAGAGGAGAAGAAAAAGGACAGAAGCCTGTATCACACTGTGTTGCTGTTATGTAAACGTAACTGACGTGCAAAAGGACGAGGTTCTAATTTGAGTCGCTGGAGTCGACGTACGTAGAAAGCATGTCTGTAAGAGTACAGTTGAAGCGCTCAGAGAGGTCATTAGTCTGGGATGATAGGCGGAGGTGTTTCTAGGAGGTTGTCGCGACGCCGGACGCACAGGACCGGAGCCGAGGGTAGCGTTGACCGGCGAGGCGTCGAGGAACCGCGGAGACGTGGAGCTTTCATTAGAGTTGAGTACAAGTAGTTTATTTACATGTGTACACTTTGGAGATTTCAGAAGGAAGCCCTCTCCCAATGTTGGACACCAGGTTTTTCTCTCTTGGGTCTCCCTAGGTCCCTAGGCAGGGAATTAGTTCATTTTCGGCACGGGCCAATCGCAAAGCGCGAGGTGACAGTTTGCGCACTGCATCACTGAGCCCCGCCCCGCACATTCTTGCACGTGTGCCACTACACTTTAACAAACACGTCGCCAGTTCACAATTGACCCCCCATCGTTCTATTCTCACGGCTTGCCTCTGTTTTTGGCCGTTTGGTCTGGCGCCTTGTGGGTCTCCCCCTCAGCGGCAAACACTTCAGCCAGCAGGCCAGAGCTCGCGCGAAGCCGACGATGGCTTCTCCCTCCGCTTTTGTCCAATGTCGAGTACCGTAACCCGACACCGCGCGGCTCCGACGACGGTCGCTTGCTCCGCCGCCGCACCTCTGTAGGTTATTAACAGGCCAGGCTCTTCTTGAGAAGTCAGGCCGTTTCTTCACAAAGCGACTAAATCGGCGCTTCGAAATGGCCATGGGTGAGGACAGCGGCTGTTGAAGCGTGCGTGCAGACCGGGTGGGCATCTGCAGACGAAGCTTGCTGAGATGCCCATGGAGCGAACGCAGACACACCGACGCCTTCTGAGCAATAAATTAGCTCGGACACAACAGCTCCTCCGCCGACGGGAAGATCTCGGACGGCGAGAAGTTTCCGCTGCTCGACGTTAGAGATCAGCTTCTTCGTACGGTGGTTGGGCCACTCCTAAATCGCAAAGACTGACGCACAAACCAAGCAAGCGCTAGCAAAAGCTCTCAAGCTCCCAGGCTATTGCATGATAAACAAAAACCTCTGCCCAGTATCATATTTGCGGACCCTGTCACACTACTGCCATTCTGTTTTCGCCTCGCTCCCTCTCTTGTGTTCACAAAAAGAGCTACAAATTCACTCACTTAGGAAAACTGCTAAGAAATATTCAGTGCAACAATATCTAACTTAAACACTTATTAGAATAGTACGGGATACATTTGTATCTTCCTCGTTCACGGAAGCGGTTAAAGGAGTATTATGCACGCCTCAAGCCTTCGACGTTATCATTTGTCCTTCCCTTTTGGTACCGCACACTAAAGCTCAAATCTTGGAGCGCAATGCTCCCTCTCAATTGTCGAGAATTTTTCCCCGACCTCTGCGAGAGCCATGTTAGTGGGCAGTGGTCCGTCACAAAGACGAACGGTGTTCCGTAGAGGTAGCATGCCAATTTTTTGAATGCCAAAACCAGGCAAGCACTTTCTTTTTCGCATGCGCTATAGGCCTCCTCTCTTGCTGCTAGCTTTCTGCTGGCGAATAGCACAGGTTGTTCACTTCCGTTTTCATCTACCTGACAGAGAATCTCTCCCTCACATCGTTTCATTAGGTGGTGGTGATCATGAAATCTCGGCGCCCTCGCTTCCGCTCGATGGCTCAGTTCGTCTCTGAAAGCTTTTTCGCCACTCGGAACGGCCCTTCCCAATGATCTTTGAGCTTATTCGCTCGCGATGGGCACAGGACAAGGACTTGATCGCCTTCTTGATACGACTGCAACTTTGCATTTCGTTCGTAGTAACTTTCCGCCCCAGTCTGTGCCTCCTTCATGTTGGCTGCGTCCCACACATCTTTTAGAATTTCGGCATCTTGCTGTCCCTAATGAGCGTTTCTCTGTTCACCTTTTCGAGTCCTTGATCGAGCGACACTATCGACTAAAGCACTGACAACCCCTTACAATCGTTTCCCTCACTTTCTGATTGTCCTGTATTGTCATAATTGTCTCTCGTTTCTCTCTCATCGAAGTGTTATGGGGCCTGCTTGCTTTTCATTTCATTGAACTGCCTGTTTCGCACCCCCTGACTGCTCCCTTGTTCATCGCTCCTCTGCGATGTCGGAGACTGTGCACCCGCGACATCTCTCTCCTCCTGCCCTGAGTCAGCCTCATTCCTCTCTAGCTTGGCAGCAAGGGAACGCGCCTCAGCTCTTGTGAGCGCCTGAACGACTCCCTCTGTCAAGTTTTTCCCTTGAGCTCTCAGAAGCTGGTCCGTTTGGTTAGAAAACAAGTAGGGGTACTGCGGTGGCAGCTTGTTTGAAACTGCAGCCTCAGTACGAACTTCACCAAAATGTCCAGTGATTACGACTTCCGCTACTGGAAGGCAAACACTAGATTCCTCCAGAATCGGCTTTATCCACGCACATTTCCCGCTGAACTGCTCTTCTTCCACGTAATCAGGATGTACAAGGTCAATTATTGCCCCACTGTCCCTGAGCACTCGACATTGTTTTCCATTGACAGTCAAATCAAACAAATAAGGATTGAGTAGTTCCTCATTCTTCACCAAATCGCAAGTGTATGCGAACGTAACTTTTGGTTTTCGACATCCCGCGGCAATGTGCCCAGATTATTGGCAGTTATAGCAGAGAGGCGATTTGCGCGCTTCAAAAATCTTCCTCTGTAACTGATCCTGCGCCCCCTTTTTTTCAGGCTCACTTTCTGACTTTTCAACACTAAGCGTTTTCGTAGTGTCCGTTGTCACATTTCCCAGCTTAGATCCTGAACTCCACTGGCGCTTTCCCAGTCCTGACCCTGTCACGCTATTTCCCTTATCAGTCGGCATAGCGGAAGAAAGCTCCTCTCGCACCCCTCGGCGGGAGACGTATTCGTCCGCAAGTTCTGCCGCTGCCTGCACCGAGCTGACAGTCGCCTTGTCCTGAATCCAAATTCTCATCGCCTCAGGAAGTTTAGAAAGAAATTGCTCGATAGCAATGATTTCTAAGGCCTTGAGGTACTCATTATTGGCTTTGGCGCCTACCATCCATTCCGTCAGGTTTGCCTTTAACTCATAGGCAAACTCTCCATAGCTAGCACCTTGCTTCTTTGTAATGCTCCGAAATCTCTCTCTGAAAGCCTCTGACGATAAACGAAATCTCTTGAGAACGCTCTCCTTAACTTTATCGTAGTCGTGAGAGTCCTCCGCAGAGAGTCGTCACAAGATAGAGGCCTATGTCTTGCCCAACCTTGAATGGTTGCAATAACTTTGATAGATCATAAAGATCTTGTCGGACCGCTACCTCTACTCCTTGAACAACGCTCGTCTTTCTGAGTTCAACTTGCAGGCGGAGTTTCTCTACTTCAAGCTCTAATTGCTTTTTCTTTTCCGCCTGGGCTCTCTGAATCTCCAACCATGTCTCTTCTACTTTCTCACTCTCGGCATCCGAACTTTCTATTGCCACCATGACCTCATTTTTTGTCATTTCAGGGCCAACCTTGATGCCTAGCTCTACCCCCAGACTCACGAGTTCAGACTTGAGCAGTTTTTTCAAATCCATGACAGCAGTGTGACAATGCCCTGGCCTCCACCCAAAAGTACTTTAATTTACGCTTCAGCGGCTGGCCTCCCCAGAAATAAGATTACACCTTGTGGGGATTCACAATCCCCTTCCTCCATTGTAACGCCCGCGCGTAATTAACACGCGTGATTACGCGCGCTGGCAGAGAGGTTGGCGGAGGAGAGGACATGCTGGCCACCCCCCGCCACCTCCCGGGCCCTGCGGCGACGCTGCCGCGGGCTTCCCTCTTTCCTGCCGGCGTAACCGGGAGACCTCCTCTCCCGTTCCGTGTCGAGGAGCGCGACTGCAGCAACTCGCTCGGGTCTTCGGCGAATGGGCGCGCACGCGCGCGGTTCATGATTTCTGCCGAGGAGACCACCGCCGTCACCGAGAGTCGCACACTGACCGTAGGCACCGCAACGGGATGTGAGCGAGAAGCTGTGTCAGGTGAGCAGACACTTCCTCTCACCTACTTGACGCGCTTCCCTATTAGGTGGTTGTTATTTCACCCCCGTACGCGGCGTTCGCTCGCTACACGGTGGTTGTTATTAATTGCTATTCCGTTGCCGTGTACTCGAGCAGTGCAATAAACTCTTGTTCGAGTACGTAACTCGGTGTTTGTCCCCTCTGGCCCGAACCCGCCGCAGTGGCGATTTCTCGCACCGCGGGTTGGGGGTCACAGCTCTGTCTGCTAGGGCTGGCACGTCGGGGCTAGAAGGCGACTGCAGCGTCTAGCCCTCCCCCCCCCCCCCCCCCCCCGTGGCGCATTCTCTTACGAGAACTAACCACCCCATATTTTGGCGCCCAACATGGGGCCAGAGGTGTGACAAATCGAGTGTCTGTGTGTGTGTACGACGCCGACACATAGACTAGCCATGACAGTGAGCAGGACTGACTTTTCAGTCTCTTCTAATACTGCAGTGGTGATTGCACAACGGCAAGCAAGCAAAACCATCTTAACTGTTCTTATTGCGAGAGATCAGGAGCTGACGCTAGCCACTGTGATCTTGTAATTTTCTGCGAGAGCAGGATGTCATACACGACTCCACCGCTCTGTAGCAGGGTGACGCGCGGACGCTGGTGTGATGGACATTCTCTCGTAGTGTTTTGACTTACCATGCTCTACGGGAGAACTGGAAACGTTGTAGCATATGTACTTTTGCACGCGCACGTTGAAGGCATGAGAAGTGTTATTACTATCCTTTCTGCCGCGCCCGTTAGCCAGTTCGTCGCGATGGCTCGCCGCCTCAGAGAAGGGCCGGCCTACCCGGCTTCTCTGAGTTTAAGTGCTGACCGTTTTAATTCCATCAGTGCAGTGGGGAGCCTAGTCAGCCTTAAGGGAGCTTTAGGAACGCGGTAGGATCCTGTTTTTTCTTTTATTTTGTAGACCAGTGTTCGACGGGCTCCGGGAGCCGAGCGGCGCGGCCGCGGCGCACAAAGGGCACGCTGGTATTGCTGCCTGCGCGGGCGCTACACAGCTTGTATTGCTGTGAGCGCGTTGGATCCCTGCCGTCAGTACTCCTATAGCACCTTGCGCAATCCTTTCCCCACGCGAAGGATACACGTGAGTCCTTCGAGGTTGGTCACGCCACGCTGATACGAGCTATATCGCACATGTGCATCGCTGAGCATGCGAACGGCCCTTAGACTTTTCTTCAAGTTGTGTCATTTCGCTGCTTAGTGATGTGCATGGTGATGTTGTCGAATGGGTAGAACTTGCTCTATAAGTTCGCAACAACGCCACGGTTGCTGCGTTGGGCACACGCCGACGCGCGACAGAGCTGCAAGCAAAGATGGCGGCGCTAGACTTTACACAAAGCGCACCGCAATCCGAGCCCCGCTGCGTGGCCCGAGGAGGACGCACTCCCCCACCGTGCCCCCACCAGCAGGCAGCTGCAGCGAGAGGCAAGGCTTGGGATTTCGAGCATCGCGCCTCGTTACGACTTGCGCCCACGGCAGACGTACTCTGACCAATGCGCAGGGAGTAATTTCTTGTGCTGAATATGGATGGGACGCTCTGTTAATATTCAGCGCATTTTGCTTCCAGAGAAAGTACGCGCTTTCGTTTGGAAAAGATCGAGTGGGGGTAGATTTGAAAAAGAAAAAAACAAAAAAAAATGTAACTAGGGAAAATACAGCATTGCAGCCAGCAAGGAGGGGAGCCGGCGGAGGCCACGACGACCGTTGCAGCATCGAGGAGCAGGCCGTCCAAGGAGTGGCGTTCCCGCAGCCAGAGCCTGCTGTCACCGTCAACCGGGCCAAGACAAACGGTTTCCGGTCGGCTATGGAGCGAGCCAGCCGGAGTTCGTGGAACAGGCCCCTGTGTCCAGCACGATGAAAGCTGCAGCAAAGAGCCCGCCTCGGCGCCGTTCGGTGCTCGCGGCCGTGGCTTCACCAGCGGAAGCAGCTTGGCGCCCCGCTGCCCTCGCCATCGGCGGCGTCAACGACGGAGGGAAAAGGGGCCGACCGGGAGCGAGCGGACGACCCGCTGAGGGGGGCCTGCAGCATGCTACGCAACGCGAAGACGCAGTTCCTAACCGTTCCCCGGCAGGCTGCCCTGGCTGACCGATGATGAATGCAGTAGCAGGCCTGCAGCCATCGACACTTCCAAGCCTGGCCGAGTGACGGTGAAGAAGCGGGACCTGCGGCCGCCGCACGTGTGCCCCCAGCTCCAAGGTCGTCTCCTGTGGTCGTCGGCCTTGCCTCCCCCTCCGATACCCGTGGCTGTGAGCTGTCTGCAACTTTTTATATATTGGCACTTTTTGTTTGGGTTTAAACGGTTTTCTTTGTGTTTAAAAGTTAAACGGCGTTTAGCCGGCCCCCTCGATGTATCCCTCGGTGAACGTGACTACTTTTAGCCGTACGGCGGTTTTAAGGAGGGGGGATGTGGGGATTCACAATCCCCTTCCTCCATTGTAACGCCCGCGCGTAATTAACACGCGTGATTACGCGCGCTGGCAGAGAGGTTGGCGGAGGAGAGGGCATGCTGGCCACCCCCCGCCGCCTCCCGGGCCCTGCGGCGACGCTGCCGCGGGCTTCCCTCTTTCCTGCCGGCGTAACCGGGAGACCTCCTCTCCCGTTCCGTGTCGAGGAGCTCTCCCGTTCCGTGTCGACTGCAGCAACTCGCTCGGGTCTCCGGCGAATGGGCGCGCACGCGCGCGGTTCATGATTTCTGCCGAGGAGACCACCGCCGTCACCGAGAATCGCACACTGACCGTAGGCACCGCAACGGGATGTGAGCGAGAAGCTGTGTCAGGTGAGCAGACACTTCCTCTCACCTACTTGACGCGCTTCCCTTTTAGGTGGTTGTTATTTCACCCACGTACGCGGCGTTCGCTCACTACACGGTGGTTGTTATTAATTGCTATTCCTTTGCCGTGTACTCGAGCAGTGCAATAAACTCTTGTTCGAGTACGTAACTCGGTGTTTGTCCCCTCTGGCCCGAACCCGCCGCAGTGGCGATTTCTCGCACCGCGGGTTGGGGGTCACAGCTCTGTCTGCTAGGGCTGGCACGTCGGGGCTAGAAGGCGACTGTAGCGTCTAGCCCCCCCGTGGCGCATTCTCTTACGAGAACTAACCACCCCATAACCTCTATCCTATTACCCTGGGAACTCAAACGCAATGCCAGCACTCACCAGTCCGCAACTGCCAGTCTCCGTGATCTCTGTGTGCTCTTTTCCATCAGTCAGCCAGGTTCGATCCCACCACGCTGCCAATCAGTTGCCGCTACGCCGGACGCACAGGACCGGAGCCGAGGGTAGCGTTGACCGGCGAGGCATCGAGGAACCGCGGAGACGTGGAGCTTTCATTAGAGCTGAGTACAAGTAGTTTATTGACATGTGTACACTTTGGAGATTTCAGAAGGAAGCCCTCTCCCAATGTTGGACACCAGGTTTTCTTCTCTTGGGTCTCCCTAGGTCCCTATGCAGGGAATTAGTTCATCTTCGGCACGGGCCAATCGCAAAGCGCGAGGTGACAGTTTGCGTAATGCATCACTGAGCCCCGCCCCGCACATTCTTGCACGTGTGCCACTACACTTTAACAAACACGCCGCCAGTTCACAATTGACCCCCCATCGTTCTATTCTCACGGCTTGCCTCTGTTTTTGTCCGTTTGGTCCGGCGCCTTGTGGGTCTCCCCCTCAGCGGCAAACACTTCAGCCAGCAGGCCAGAGCTCGCGCGAAGCCGACGATGGCTTCTCCCTCCGCTTTTGTCCAATGTCGAGTACCGTAACCCGACACCGCTCGGCTCCGACGACGGTCGCTTGCTCCGCCGCCGCCCCTCTGTAGGTCATTAACAGGCCAGGCTCTTCTTGAGAAGTCAGGCCGTTTCTTCACAAAGCGACCAAATCGGCGCTCGAAATGGCCATGGGTGAGGACAGCGGCTGTTGAAGCGTGCGTGCAGACCGGGTGGGCATCTGCAGACGAAGCTTGCTGAGATGCCCATGGAGCGAACGCAGACACACCAACGCCTTCTGAGCAATAAATTAGCTCGGACACAACAAGGTGTTTCTATGAATAACGTTTAATTTGGTGATCAAGGCATTCACACCGTCACTTACGAAAACGCGTCCTCTGTCAATGAGCAGGTCTCGAGGCGCGCCGTGGCGAAGAACAAATTGCTGCAAATTGAAGTAAGCTGCTTCTCGAGGTTGTGGCAAATTTAAGGGTGGTGGCCTTTGCATACCTTGTCAGATGATCAACCGCTACAAGAGCCCAGCGATTGTCGGTTCCAGTCTACGGAAGCGGTCCGTACATATCAATGCCGACGTAGTCGAAAAGGCGTGGTGGGTGGGGTAGCGGCCGAAACTTTCTAGCAGAACGCTGAGGAGATGGCTTGCTACTTTGACAGCTCAGACATGAGCGAGCGTGCTTGAGTACAAAGGTGTATATACCCCGCCAGTAGTAGCGCAATCAGAGACGAATGTATGCCTTGAAGACGCCCGCAAGACCAGATTTTGGGTCAGCGTGGAAATAGTTACATATTTGCGAGTGTAGTTGCTGAAGAATAACGAGCAACCACTTGTGGCCACCTGCGCTGTAGCTGCGGCGGGAAAGAAAGTCATCACGAATGGCGTACTGGAAAGCATGGCGGGGAGAAGCACCAGATGGAGAAGCAGCCGTAGGATTGGAGAGGAAATTGTGAAGAGAAGAGATACAAGGAGCTTTCCCCTGCGCTGACAGCATGCCGTAAATTTGGAACGACTGCGGGGAACCATCGGAAAGGGAAATGCTCGCCACTTCAGCTGGAAGGGGGCATCTGGAAAGGGCATCGGCGTCGTGATGTTTGCGGCCAGAGCGGTAAACAACGCGGACATCATATTCCTGGAGGCGAAGAGCCCATCTTGCCAGTCTGCCGGACGGGTCTTTCAGTGAAAAAAGTCATCTAAGCGCGTGGTGGTTCGTCACTACCTCAAACGGAAGGCCGTAGATTTAGGTGTGGAATTTTGTAAGAATCTAATTATTGACTATGCACTCTTTTCAGTGACAAAGTAATTGGATTCAGCCTTCGTGAGCGTGCAGCTAGCATAGGCGTCCAAGTATAAAGCAAAGCTTGATTTGCGCTGGGCGAGCACGGAGCTGAGACCAACACCACTGGCGGCCGTGTGGACCTACGTAGGCGCTGTGGGGTCGAAGTGATGCTGGACAGGCGACGCCGTGAGAATGCGGCACGAAGTATTGAAGGCATCGTCACACGCTGGCGATAACGGAGAAAGGTCGCAACTGCCGGATAGACGTTCGCACAAGAGAGCAGCAACGGAAGCAAAATTTCGAATAAAGCATTAAATATAAGAGCACAACCCGAGGAAGCAACGTAAATCTTTGATGGAAGTCGGTTTGGGAAAAGTAGCTACAGCACGAAGTTTGGCAATGTCTGGAGACACACCTTCTTTGGAGACAACGTGGCCGAAAATGATGAGCAGGCGGGCAGCAAAACTAATTTTTTTTTTCAAATTCAGCTGCACTCCGGCATCAGATGAAGCAGGTCAAAACGTAATTCAGACGGTAGAGGTTTGTTCCAAAGTCGGCAGAAACGACGACGATGTCGTTCAAGTAACATAGGCAAATCTTCCCATTTATACCATACAAAGCAGTGTCCATCATCCCCTCAAACCTTGCAGGAGAATGCAAGGACCAAACAGCAGAACTGTAACTTCGTACAAGCAGACGGGAGTTACAAAGGCGGTTCTGTGGCAATCAGCCGCTTCCATGGGGGCATACCTGTACTTTAAAATCAAATCTAGGGCAGAAAAGAGCTGGGCGCCTTGCAAACAGTCGAGAGCGTCATCGTTATGCAGGAGAGGGTTGACGTCCTTCCTCGTGATCTTACTAAGGCGGCGGTAATCGACACAGAAGCGGATAGAGCCATCGTTCTTTTTACGGGCACAACTGGTGATTTCCAAGGGCTGCTTGAGGGCTGAATCACGCCTTTCTAGAGCATTAGGTCGAATTGATTTTCAATAGCCTGGCGTTAGGTTGCAGACACGCCATAAGGGCGCTGTTGTAGTGGCGCGTGGGTGCCGGTGTCGATGCAATGAGTGACTGTAGAAGTTTGACCCAAAGAACTTTGACAAGAGTCGAAGGAGTGACTTTTTACTGGTTCAAAAACTGCGTGCGCTGCGCCGGTAAAATCGGCACCAATGGACCGCAGAAACAGCTCTGTAGAGAAAGGAGCTGGCACAGATGACGTGGAAGGGGAGGGGGCAGAATGCAGTCACAGCAGATTATATCGCGTAGTCAGGCTTCTCAGAGATCAAAAGAGATGTGATTCGCTGGATGCTGCCGAGGTATTCACCATGGCGCATGGAAGTGGGAGAGTTAAGCATGTTAGAGACCTCTAACATGGAAAGGCCAGCATAAGGAGTGAACACAGTGAAGACAAGGGAAGGCACTTGCAGTGCAGGAAAGTATGGGCTGGTGTGAAGAGAACACTGTCATCGTTAACGGTCACAAGCGACACGAACAAGCACAGAACAGCAAGGAGGAAGGTCGAGGTCTTCGGCGACGATGGCTTTCGCGCGAGAATTCGACGGAGCAGCGTCTGGCAAGGTATTGGACATAGTCTAGAGGCCAACTTCAGAGCAAGAACAATCGATTATGCAGCATGACGCGACAGGAAACCCCAGCTTAAGATGACCGCATGTGAGCAAGAAGGCAGCACAAAAAAGTCTATTGTGTACAATCAGTCCTGGATCATGTCTTGAGTGGTGCATGCTGCTAACATACTATGGGCTCAGCGGTGGCCGTGCGCAGGACGGCCACCATTGTACAAGCGACGAAGATTAGCGTCCATTTGTGAAATCGCGGCACCGATGTCAATAAGAACCATAACAGAAATGCCCTCGACAGAAACTTCTGTAAGGATGGCAGGTGAACGATGACGTCTTTGAAAGTTCAATGGGGTCGCAACTCCTGTCTCAGGAAATGCGGCACCTACTTTTGCTCTTGAGTATCCTTGCGATGGCCATTTGAGAGATGGAGCGGCGTCGCGGCGAAGGGGAACGGTGGCACGAGAGGGCGGAGCATTCTGGAGAGAAAGAATGACTCGATGTTTGTTCATCACACGCGGAGTACTCAAGCGATGGAGGTCAGTGCCTGAAAGTTTGTCCCGATGGTGCCGGCACTGAGTAACATTGACTGCAATAGCGGGCAATGCGGCCTGGTTATACAAAAAAGTAAGAAATAGGACTGTTATCATTTGTGCGCAATGAGTTGCTTGCTCGTGGAGTCGGTCGATGGTATAATAAAGCCAGCGCTTGTACAGGCTTTGACATCGCAAGATAGAATTCGGTCGAGGTATTGCGGCGAGCTTGGCGTAAGTTGGCTGAACGGAAATAGTTCTTAGGGCGATGTCGGCGTAAGTGCGGGAGCGGTAGTAGATCGTGGTACGTCGGCGTTAGTCAGCGGTGCGGCGACAGGTGGGGGCGGATCGGAGGACAGAACTATCTCAGCAAGCTGCCCTTGAATGGTTCGAAGGAGGGCAGGGACCAAATACGGTGGCTGTTCTTGGAGTCTAGGGAGAAGTGAAAGCTGACGCGCCACCCCTTCACGAATGAAATTTGTTATCTCCTGCAGCAAGGAGAAGCTGGCGGTGGCAGGTGCCAATCCGACAAGCAATTCCACTTGTCTTGGTTGCTGACGAGTCAGAGCCATTGGCTTCCGCAGCTCCTCGAAGCTCTGGAAGAGTGTGAAGACCTTGGCAACGGTGCGCAAGTCATGGGCTAACACCGTATGAAAAACGTCATCGTCTATGTTTTTCAAGATGTGCTTGATCCCGAAAGCTTTCGACATGTTGGGATTCACCCGCTTGCATAAGTCGACGACATCTTCTGTGTAGCCCGTAAAGCGTTTGCCCTTTTTCGGCGACCATTCACGCAAACGCTGTTCAGCGCGGCGTTGTCTGACTTCCGGACGGCGAAGCACTTCAGAGAAAAACGGTTTGAAGGTGGCCCAACTTCGAGTATCCCCCTCATTGTTCCGATACCACGAGTAGCAGGTTTCTCAAAAAATGCAGTTGAAAGGTTGGAAGAAGTAAAATGAACTAGAAAAACACAGCAAAATCGAAGAACGAAAACTTTCTGGAAGGGGTTGGGAAATATCAAGATAACTGAGCATTGCCTAGGATGGTGCGAATATTTAATATAGTTTGCAGACGACGTTTTCGTACAATTCAAGCTTAGCGAACAAATTTTCACGGAGAAAAGTAGCTTGGCTTGAAGTTCTGATTATCAAAAATCCATTCTTGTCCCATTTGGCCCGCATAACAACAAAAGAACGTATGCATATATGCTTAGATTTGTATCTGTATATTGGATTAACCTACAGAGCGACAGGTTATATTTTCATGGAAACACAAGTTCAATTAAGCACAGAAATTGTTACAACAGAGAAGTTTATGCTGCATTACAGACTACTGTACAAAGTAGAGGTGCATGCTACTACTACCCCATTGTTCCTGCTTTTATTTTTATTTTTTTTTTCGAAATGTGTGACCAACTTGCCCGCCTAGCTACTTAAGTTCCCTACCCCATTTACAGCAGCTTACATTTAAGACATGGTGGATCACTGTCATACATTCGCTTGCCCCGGCCTCTTACAACTGCCCTCGGTCCGCTCTAAACCTCTAGCGAGTAGCCGCAAGAGACGCGTGAACAACGTTGCGCAAAGTTCGCGAGTACCTAGCAGGAGTACTAGTCATAGTATTAGCGTATGAAACTGGGCTTGCACATCAGCAAATATTTTACCATTAGGCTCATGGTAAGTAGGTGTAAAGAAATCTGCACCACTCACTTTTTGCCGCCGTGAAGACAAAGATTGTCAGAAATAACGAAATCACAGATATCAGGTGTTTCATAGCAATGGTCGTTTTCAGGAACACCTGAAAGAAACGATTCATTACTTTTATTGCAAAATTCACAGCTGCAATGCTATTAGAATTTTGTTCGCCAAAAATTATCCTCGAAATAAACAAATTATAAATATCCGTAGTTCAGCAAATTCGCAAAACGTAAGAGGAACTTTCACTAATTTGAAGCACTTGTGAGCCTTGTTCCTTTTCGTCTTATGGCTTTCTTTTTTAAGAGCATACTTCGCTAACAGTCTTGAGCTAAAACGGCTGATAACATAATGTACATTTCGATGGGTATTCCAATTTCCCTTTGTCGTGCTAGTGAAAGTGAAGCTTTCTTTATTGGCATGAACCGTGTTCAAATTCAACGATCTAGCCAGGTCCGCCGTTTTAGTGTGAGACCACGGACATTACATTTTGTCATTTGGTACTTTATAAGGTTATCCATGTCATTATGAGGGTCTTCTAAAAAAAAAAAGGTTGTTTCATTCTGCACTTCTTGCTCTAGAGAATCCGCCTAATGCTTTCTAGCACGACCACTGTCCATTTTTATTCTTTGGTATGCTGGATATTAGACTGGAGAAGCGACCGGAAACACGAGCCATGTGAAATAAGCAAAGGAAAGCACTACACGGCCAGGAATACACAGACATCACCAATAACAGGATCGCAGAACTTTCTACTCAATTTCAAGAAATTCTTGACGCGTTCAGCATAGAATGTGAGAAGTGTTCAATTTTTATTCGTAATAACCGGACGCGATTATAACAAGCGAGCTAACGTCGATGGATAATTAAATGTTCTGTTAAGCATTTTCTCTGTTGATAACGGTTTCAAGAAGACACTATTCGCGGTCTCTGTACCCCATGCATCAATGAGGAAACCGACGAAAAGCAGTGAAGAAAGCAGTTTCTAGAAAAACAGAGCGAATTCGCCACTAACGCATGAATTCATCAGACATGTAGGCTCTTAAATGTCTGATAGATAAATAAGCAGCATGCGCAATCAGAATGTAAAATGGAGGCTTTGAAACACAACCTTGGAAAGACAGCCAACAACACTATGCATAAACATGGTGCTGCCTTTTTAGGCAAAGCAGAGCAGGCTAGTCACACTTGAACTGACGGTAAAGGAGGTAGTATACATTATTAGCAACCATGAGAATAGTCTAACTTGTATTACAGCGCGAACCACAAGAAGGGACGACGACAGACAGAGTGATTGTGATTCGCGCTGTAATACAAGTTAGATATGAACCAACTAGCCCGCCAAGCAACCGTTATGAGAATAATGCTGTAAGAAAAAGCAGCAAAAAATATTCTTTCGAGAACACCCCAAAAACGAAAAGTGAAAGAAAGAAAATGACGTAATCATGTATGTGAAGAAGGAAGTTACAATAAAGATAAAAGCAAATTCAATGCCCGAAAATAGGCTTAATTTTCCAAATTTTCTAGCCCGAAATTACACAATCATGCATTCATTGAAACAGCGCTCAGGGAAAAAAGATAAAAAAATAAACAGTGAACCGTTTTGATGTACTTGTTCATTTCTGCGTACGGATGGCACTTGAGGGGAAAAGAAGTAATTCTTATTTTATATGAAAAGATAGGGCTCAAATGGAAGAAGCATGATAGGCTAAATCCTAATGACAAAGGATAATTAACGATCATCAGTGGCAGATCACGCTTCCCAGCTCCCGGTTATTCGGCTTTGCAACTTTTCTCTGTTTTTCATATACAAGTGTCCTGTCCACCTATTCAAAGGGAAGGCAGGAGGCACTCGCCAATAGGCCGCGGAAACGTGTGCCTATTCTCGATTCTCGTAATACTTATTATTGTATATATACTGTATACTTATATCTATATGCCCCTAACAATATCGGGCAAGCGTCTCAGATTCGACTACTAATTTGTCGCCATGTCGTTGCCACGTATTTGAAAAAGATTACTTCCAGCTGGGGTTCAACCCCTTCTCAGCATTCGGTAACATTTGGTGATATCTTTCATTTAGCAATATGTTTAAATGTATCATACTGCGTACCATCTGAAAAAGCTTGACCTCACAAATACCCTCTTTAGTTTCAGAAGTAACAAGTAACCTTTCTGCACAACAACATATATATTGGTCCAACGCACTGTAACAATTGGAACAGATATCCCAGCTTTGGAATCGGCCGTTTAAAACCCAGAACCTAACTGATAACTCTAATCTCGAATCGTGAAAACAACCCTGTCGACACTTGCCTGAAACAGAAGTCCAATATTCACCCATGGTGGGATCTACCATGGCTGGGTCGCACATTTGAAATACCTAATCAAGCAGTATCTCTTCCTCTTATGCACTAAAACTTTGGGTACATTAAGCACGGGTTATGCGGCTTGTCTGGCTATTTAGTCGTCAATGTACTCGGCTTTGTACTGCTTGGCAATTAAGCATATGTCGTGTATCCAAGAGGGCGTAATTGGAAGGCTATCGTAAGCATTGTAAGTCATGCATAAAACAAAGTGAAGGACGAAAACGACCAAACACAGCAAAAATAAGCACAAATGTAATGCACGTTAAACCCCACAAACCAAACCAAACGAACTAATATATATTTAAGACCACAAGGAATACAGTCTAACATATGTAATGAAACTCACAGCAAAGACCTCAACCCCAGCTGAGGAAAACAGGGTGCGGGAAAAGGGGGGGGGGGGGTATTTCATTTGATTAAAACAAAGGGGATAAATGAAGGACAAAATGATCTTATGGAAGGCAGTCTCTAAGGGAAATATTTTGCTTGATATTCAAGTAAATACATTTTTTCTATTCTAGCATCACCTTTAAATTCAGTACAGAAAACTTTCAATCCCAAGAATTTTCACTTTTACAGCCAAATATAAATTATACAGCCAAGTATACGCTTCATTTAAAGAAACATTTTTATTTGACTCGACGTTTAAATCGGGGGACAGATCTTTTGCAAGAATCATTTCTCTTTCTTGCCGCTCCCCCTTTTAAAGGGCTTAGCCAAGCGAAAAGAGAATAGAAGTAAATATCTAAAAAGTGAAAGTTCAATACGGATGGGAAGAAAAAGTGTAGGAGCTGTAGAACAGCTGGAGATTGCGAGGAGCATTCAAGCCGTAGGGCAGTGGAATATTCCGGTGCGATCCCTGTTTTTTTTTCGGTGCTGCGTGCTTGCTAGTTGACAAGCGTGTCGTGGATGGCAGACAGCTTACGCGGCCGCGTAGCAAATTCGTCAAAGAATGCGGGGCGTTGTCCCTCCTGTCGGCCAGAAGGGCAGGAGGGGGGGGGGGCGATGAGGGAAGAATTGAAGGTGCGTCAAACACGACTGACTAAACATCGCATTGTCACCGACGAACATACCCGACCTCCCCGCTAGAACCCCTACCGAGTATTACCACGAGAACGCAACATCCGCGATCAAGTTCAAGAAATGTTTCGCGATGACGACATCCAGCCATCGAAGATTCCCTGAGCTGCGCCTGTGGTTCTTGTGTAGAAGAGAGACGGAAAACTTTGTTTCTGCGTCGATTACCACTACTTGAAAAAGTAACGAAGAAGGATGTCTACCCGCTCCCTCGCATCGATGACACTATGGGTCGAATTTGCAAGGCTAAGTACTTTTCATCGAAGTATCTAAAGAGCGGGTACGTGCAAATTGGGGGTGACGACAGAGACCATGAGAAGACAGCGATCCTAACACCTGACGGCCTCTTCGAGTTCAAGGTAATGCCCTTCGGTCTCTGCTCCGCACCAGCCACGATCCAGCGAGTAATGTATACTGTACTAGCGGGCTTGAAGTGGCGAATTTATCTCGTACACTTAGACGACGTCCTTGATTTCTCTTCCAACTTTAAAGATCAGCTAAAAAGGGTTCCGGCAGTGTTCGGCGAAATCAATGGTCAGAGCTAGCCTTGAAACCCGAGAAATGCCACTTCGCAAATAAGGAACTGCGGATTCTAGGTCATGTCGCTAGCAAGAACGGTGTTCGCTCAGACCCAGAGAAAACAGCAGCTATCGAACAGTTTATAACGTCCACAGACAAGAAAGCTATGCGCAGATTACTTGCGCTGTGAACTTACTATCGGCGATTTCTCAAGACCTTTTTCGCATCGCCGAACCGTTGACGCAGCTTACAAAGACTGCTGTACCATCTAAATGGGAAGCGCCACAAGCAGAAGCTGTCAGCGAACATAAGCGCCGCCTACAGTCCCCTCCTGTCCTTGGCCACTTTGATGATAACGCCGAGACCGAAATTCACGCCGATGAAAGCAGTGTGGTCCTATGTGTCGTTCTTATTGAGAAGAGTACCAGAAATGGCAAATTTATCACGTACGCTAGCAGGTCTCTCTCAAAAGCCGAAGCCAATTACTCGAAGACAGAAAAGGACTGCCTCGCGAGCATCTGGGCCAATTCAAAGTTTCGCCTGTACCTATACGGTCGACCATTTAACGTGGTAACCGATCACTACGCATTCTGCTGTCTCGCCATCTTGGAAGATCCCTCCGGTCGTCTTGCGCGATCGTGCTTATGCCTCCAAGACTTTGACATCAGGTTAACCTACAAGTCTGGTCGCAAGTATTCCCACGCAGACTTCTGGTCACGGGCCCCTTTTGACGCACCCCCGGAGACCGGTAAGCACCAGCAATCTGCCTTTTTCGGGAGGATGTGGCGCCATCATGCGGAAAGCGGTGAGAAACACACTGGACGGCAGTGTAGCAGACGACACGAAAGCGCACCATGAGAAATGGCCACGCTAACGCAGGAAAAAAGCGAAAGCTCCTCCTTTTTTTTGCCTTCGGGGCGGAAAGTAGTTGAAGTTTCATGTTCGCGCAGTGTGGGGGGAATGTTTCAGAGTTTTCACCATTTACTCGTAACGCATGCATATACTGTCTTTGTATTAAAATAGCGAGTAGCACGGGCCATGGCGCGGGCTGTGCTGGACGTGACAGAAGGAGACTCTCTTGAATCACGACTGACTTAAATTTGTAAAAAAAAAACACGACCGGAGAGCGCGGAGGCAGAGAGAGAGAGGGTGATTTCAAAGGGCAAAGAAGCCAGGTGTTTGTTGATGCTGCAGAGCTAGGTGAAATTGTCTCTTTTGACTTCCGAGCGGCGCATATGCGCGAGGGCGTATTGAGTTACCGAGCACAGCGCGGTCACCGCGTCGCCTTAGAGAAACATATACAAGTATGTTTCTCTATGGCGGCGCCGACATAGTGCAACGGGCGTCGCTTTCTCCTCGTGTCGTCTACAAGCGTGCAGCTATAGGATTTCATCTACGAAACTTGACAGAGAGGCACTTATCCACACCCCCTGAATAGGGTATTGTCCCGGTCGAAATGTACACCTGCAGGAAACGCGCGGCATTTTTTTTGAAAATGAATGATTCAGCGCTGTAGCCGGTTTCTGCCCCCAGAACGGATATGTTCGCAGTGGTGAAAAGGTTCTCGGTTCAAAGAGAAGGGTCATTCTGTTGTGAAAGTATCCGCAACATTTCTGCCTCCGCAGCGATTTCTTCGGAATCAACGACTGCATGGTGACATATGCGCATCTCCTACACATCAGATGCGCATATCGGTCAGGAACCAACGCTGTTCCACGTCTAGAGCGCTCCTCTTCGCAAGTCAACGAGCATGAACCCTTCAGGAGACTCATTGTGCCGGCGGTTTCCGTGTCGTTGCAGACGTTTGGACGATGACGACTTTCAAGCTCCCTAACAAAGTGCAGCTGATTGCGTGCACCGAAGGAACAAAATCTGAATGCTTTCGTGACGAGCTTGTATGGTAAACAAAATTAACACTGCGTCGTGCAATAGTGTCAAGTGCGTCATATGCTCCGAGCAGCAAAAACACAGATATGCAGGTATATATGCATCTAAAGGAAATATGCATGATGAAAAGTACCTACTGCAGTTCGCACCCAGCCTGTAACGCACCAGTGATAGTTGCAATGAGGATTTGTTCGGTGCATGTTTGATTTATGTGCGACGGAGCCTGATGGCGATGTAATTTGTCGTTTGCTTTCGTTATAAGCGAAAGGGCCAGATAGCGCAGATATCACAGGCGGCTGTGTGCGCTAGAACGTAATATTCAGCATGTTTTATCGTGACTGCCGCCTGACAAAAAAAAAAAAATACGGTGTTGGTTGTGATGCGCCGCCGTTCGCGAACCTCATGACCAGCTCAACCACATCGGCTCCCGAACGGCGGCGCATCATAACATAGCCGTATTTTTTTTTTTTTTGTTAGTCAAGCGGCAGTCGCAATAAAATATGTTAAATATTACGGTCGAGCGCGATAGCCGCCTTGCATAATCCGGCCCCTTCGCACATAAAGAAAACAAACGACAAAATACATCGCGATCAGGCCCCATTGCTCATAAACCAAAACACGCACCTAACAAATCTTCAGTGCGACTATCCCGTTTGGGTTACAGGCTTGGTGCTAATTCCAGTAGGTACTTTTCAACACATACATTTCCTTTGGATGCATACATACCTGTAACGAAGTGTTTTTCGCACAGTCGAGAGTACGCAGTCGGTTGCTGAGGTCGCCCATTCATATCTTGACGCTTGGTAGCCCTAATTCAAGCTTTACGCCGTTGGTGGTCGCATCCCGGCACGCCTCGAGAGCGGCAACTGTACGCGGCAGATGCGGTTGGCATCGCTTTGCCAAGCCTGCAACGGTCACCGTGCCGCCAGCCCCCGTGCACTGGCGGCGACGCGTTATGTTTCCATCAGTCGCCGCTGGGACTTCGCGCATGCGCATAGAACTCACGCAAAAGGCGGATTATGCACAGCAGCAGCTCTCGATCTTTAAGCTAAAGACCTGCTGGATTACCTAGATGGCAAGACCGCGTCTCATCCGACTGTATTCAAACGTCAGTTGTCGTCCTTCGCGTTGTCACAACGACTTCCGAGTGAAGAACTTCGCGCCCCACAGGACGAAACATCTCCTTATCGTGCTTTAGAACTGACATCGCACAGCACACTTGATCCTCGCATTCCACCTACAGACCGCTATCCCAGTTCCGGGAGCAATTTTCGGAATCAAGACTCAATCAAGGCTAAATTGGCATTTGAAAAACACGCACTTACTATGTCTTCGAGATTAAACAGAGTCGCCACCTTGCGGCGCAGCGGCGAACCCTTCTCAATGTGAATGCGTGTTCGCGTCGCGTCGCGTGCCAGCAAGCAGTGATTTAAGCGCGCGCGTGCGGAGTGTACAAGAGTGTTTTTTTCTTGTTTTTTTTTTGTTCCTGTACGCTTTCGCTTACCTATCTCCATGTTGTACAAGAAATGTGAACAGGTTATCTCTCGCTTCATTAAAAGAAATATACTTGTCCATATCGAGTATATCATGCTGGATAAGGACATCATCAGCCGTGATCGTCAGCGCTTGAGATTCTTTGACACGCAGCATCTCAAACGAAGTGGTGCTGTCTTTATGCGCCTTGTCAAACCAAAACAAATCGCTGCCGTCAAAACAAAAGGCAGACGCTAAAAATTGTATATTTCCGTTTCTGTTTGGAATACCGCAGCTACTGAAACATTCGACTGCAGATTTCTGCATAGCAGAATGCAGTTTGAACCGGCCACTATGTGCCTTCTGATGCTCGATAGAGTTGTCTAATTACCTTCTTTTGTTTTCTTATCTTCTCTTAAACCGCTGTCGCCGTGTCTCAGTGGTAGGGCGCTCGACAGCAGATATCATGAACGGGAGGGTTCAATGACGGTCGTTTTGAAAGGCGTCCCTATGCCGTGGAATTTGTTGCATGTTAAACAATCGCACGTAGTCGACGACACCGACGTCTGCCACTACATCATTTGTCATAGCTGATGTCACGTTGGTTCGCTAAACCCCGGGCTATATGCGTTCTCTTACTCTCTCTATTTTGCTGATGAAGGGTTTTGCACATCTATAACAGTGGTAGTGAGCATATTTTGCCTTAGAGAAATGCTCGAACGTTGAGAAACATATCTTCCGAACGCCTAATTTTTACACTAAATGCTACACAAAAAATCTAGATCAATGCACTTCAATGGTGACCTATTAGAAACATTTGAGTACCTTTAGCGCCTATGTGCTGTCTTCCCAGCAAACTGGTTGTTTCTGACAAGGGGAGTAAAACAGCTTCATATGAGCTTAACTATCCATCTTTATCTCGGGAATAAATACGTCTTTATAGTCAAACGATAAGATGAACTACATTTCTTTCGAGATCGTTTTATATCCAGCACCTGTTTGGAAGTAACCCTATTATTTTGCTTCGCATAATAGTGAGTCACTTCTCAATAATTTACAGTGATTGAGAACTCTTCAGCCTTTAAAACGCCTTTCCAGAATTAGACAGCGCTCATGAGCAGTTTTTTACTGTCTTAGCAACGATTGATTAATTTTACTTTAACGTTACCGAAACTTCGATCAAGTGTGTACACGTTCTCTCACACAATAAATTCATTGTCATTCTAAAAAATAAATACTACACTAATTTGCATTTATCATCACACACATCAAAAATTTCATATACTTGCTCCGGTTTTAGGAAATAATTTGAGTCATTGGCTCAGTGCTTCAAATTCTTTCATAAAATCAGATCCTCTCATTTTGGCTGTAAGGAGCATCCGCCTCCTTGTGAGCTCAGCAAACTCAATGAACTCAGCTCTCTAGACGTGATCAGTCAGCTTTCCTGTGCGGCGAGGTTTCTTGAAAAGTGTCGGCTTAATCTCATTTCTGCGGAATGCATCTGCTTGGTTGTCTAGCCAGAGTTGGTGTGCAGTTAATCTACGGCAGCCCGCCAGGCAGTAATGTCTGCTGCATTTAATCTGCTTAATCCTTGGGTCAGGTACGATATAATGAACAAAGCTGCCTTGATTCGTTCTAAAGTAGTGCAAGTCAGAGCCCGAACCTTGTATTTGCGTGGGCTTGACACTAAATTTGCCTGTCTCAATCCTATAAGACACGCTCACACTATTGAAAAGGTGATAAGAAATATAAAGCTGTCATTAGGCAAGTCGTACACTTCAATCACAAGTATCAGGCCAGTGAGCGTGGCACAACGCAAAAAGCGAGTAAAGCGATGCCAGTAAGTGTAAACGACGGGTGGCTGCGTGCCATAATTTCCTAAGACCAGCGCTTCTTTTGCTGAATTGGTGAAATCCAGGGATTCGTTTCTTCCAAATTAGAACACTAAGCAGTAAATCGCTGACTCTTTGCAGAAGGCACGTTCTGATCGCTAATAAACCCGCCGTGAACTGGGTAGCAGAACAACACCTCGTGGGTTTCTTCGAGCGCCACCGGCACCGATCTACACTATCGGAGTGATGGTGGAGCCACCGCTAGTTCGATCTCGCGGCAAATACAGAATTCTACCTCTTGCAGAAGACGCGGAAAAAGTTTAAACGCGTTAGTGCCAGTGTTCACGGCATTAGGCGGGGTTAAAGTACACCCAACACCGGACTGCTAACTCGGCGGACGCCATAAATGCTTTTCATCACGGCTCCGTCCAAACATATGACAGAGCTCGAGTTTCCGCAATACTGGTATCGAAAAATGCCGTAGGGACACTGTCCCTCTCTGTGCCTCGAATGCTCTTTTCCCACATTTCTAACGTATTCCACTCGCTCAGAGAAAGTAAAGTCGGCTTTGAACGTCAGGGAACTTGACCCTGCAAATCTCTTTATAGAGCGCCCAGTGCTATATAACCACTCTTCTCTCTTCTCTTGACGTGGAATTTCCGCACCCTAAAAATAGCTTCACGAAACCCCAGGGGCCACCGGACCCCCATTTGAGAAACAGACTGCCTAACCATCAGACCTACAATATAGGTAACATTTTCAATTTCTGCCCGCTTACTCACCTTAGTGGTACCATTGTCTGACGCTTCACAGAAGCGGTGAAGTCTTCTGGATTAAATACCTGTTGTATTTGGTATGTATACAATTGGATCTTCGTCTAATTTCACGGATATTATGCGACAACACGATCACATTCCAGTATAGAGTGATAGTCTCTAGCGAGTGATAGCACGATTTGCACTCGTGAGCTTTGTAAGATGCCCATGATTAAGTGATATTCAACTTCGACTTGTCCTGTTTGCTTGCTACATATACACCCTTTAATTATCTCAATGCATCATTTGCAAAACCAAAAATGGGTAGATTCATTTTCACGGCTCAGTGTCCGCGGCTATCCGCTGCACTTAGGTGGGCAGCTGTAAAGGCATGAGATGGGAACATCAGTGGGACAAGGGCGGGTAAGCTGCCGTATCAGATGCAATGACCATGTGCACAAGGGCGAGAGGATATTGATAACAAATGCGGACTTCATATCAAGCTGTCCTACGTGACTGGTAATCGAGGCTCTCTAAACCCTGGGTTTTAAAATGCTAGTGTGATGAGAAGGGCCAATAAGGCGTTAAAACACTTTGCCGACACGTTGTCAGTACAGCTTTTAGAAGCCAAGCATAGCTGCTGGCTCTCCAAAGCAACAGAACGTAGAGAACTCAAGCCATTTTTTTGAACGAAAATGATCAGTAACGGAAGGCCAGATGCACACAAACAAAGAGAAAATGAAAGGAAACAAACGGAAAAGGAAAACGATCGGCAGCACGCTTATCATGCAGGGGAGACCATGCACAGAGAAGAGTGCAATTAAAACAAAAGTTAAAATCCATTACCAGGGAATAGAGAGCAGCGTAGAAGATTTTGGCACTTGTAGTAAAGATAATATTAGCAGCACTCACCAAAGCAATGGAAGATAGTGGTATTGAGCTGCGCTGCTTTTTAAAGATCCGTGGGTTTCCCGAACTCGTCGCGGAGTTTTATTCTGTCATCCTATGTTACCGATGTGATTTGGCGCTCTGAACAATCGGTTTATGTAGCCGAGCGAGACCGCACGTCAAATCTATCGAGCATCTGTCGACATATAGCGACTTTTCTTGGTGAGTTCAATCACTTCAGAAGAATTAAGGGGAAAGGTGCGTCAGCTGGTGTATTGTGATGATCAGCTAGTACAAAAGAGCTGCTGTGTTTAGCGCTGTTTCTGACTGGGGCACCGTGAATTTCTTCGCCATTGATACGTTGCTAGCGTTTTGGTCACCGTCTCGCTGCACGCATGACATAGCACGATGATCAAATTCAGTACACGCTTTGTACTTCGTAGGTACTTTCATTGGATCTATCGTACCATATTTTGTCCTCAGTTTTTATAATACTTAGGTGTGAGTGATTCATCGATATACAGATTATCTATCAATATTTTAGGCACTGTAAATTTGTTTACAGTGTTACTAGCGGTATTCGCTGGTCGTGCTCCAGAGGGCGTTCAAGTGCGACAGATTTTCTTGAGACGATGACGCTGAGGAAGGACAGATCTGAGCTTGCATCAGCGCTAGTTGTACAAGCTGCTATTGCTCGAGGATATTCTCCGTAACATCTCTGGTGGAGGTGAATCCGTATGATCGCCAGTGGCAAGCTGGATCTCCAAGAAGTATGTACGTCTCATACCTTGCTGAAAGCCATGTAGAAATGCACGGATCGTGTGTCCCACTACTAGTAATACGAGCCTCTTTTTTACAGCGCGTAGAGCGCTCCGCTACACAAAATTCACACGTATTCTAATTACAAAAGCAGCTTTCTCTTTGTTTCTATTTCGGAGGATTTCTTTGTGAGAACGTATCAAAGGCATCTATTCGAAAGTGTCAAACATCTTTTGAAAACGAAAACAACGTGTGAATGTCAGCAGAAGAATGGTCGAATCTCGGAAGCCGCAGCGCAGATTCCGATCAGCATGATTCCATCTCTGAGCTAGAATACTGGAAACTAGAAAACAATTCTTTGTACTTTTAGCAATATAAAAAAAGCAAGTCGCCACTTTATATTTCGCATTGCTGTAACCAATATTCTTGCTGAAGCGGACACAGAATGTGCGAACAATCAACTCGCACTCCTAAGTCCTTCGTCCCACATACGTAAACCAGTGCACTACTCTCCTGAAATAAGTACCGTAACCACTGCTCGCGCGCGCGTTTGTGTGTGTGTCTGTGTGTGTGTGTGTGTGTGTGTGTGTGTGTGTGTGTGTGTGTGTGTGTGTGTGTGTGTGTGTGTGTGTGTGTGTGTGTGTGTGTGTGTGTGTGTGTGTGTGTGTGTGTGTGTGCGTGCGTGCGTGCGTGTGTGTGTGTGTGTGTGTGTGTGTGTGTGGGCGTGTGTGTGTGTGTGTGTGTGTGTGTGTGTGTGTGTGTGTGTGTGTGTGTGTGTGTGTGTGTGTGTGTGTGTGTGTGTGTGTGTGTGTGTGTGTGTGTGTGTGTGTGTGTGTGTGTGTGTGTGTGTGTGTGTGTGTGTGTGTGTGTGTGTGTGTGTGTGTGTGTGTGTGTGTGTGTGTGTGTGTGTGTGTGTGTGTGTGTGTGTGTGTGTTTGCGCGCGCACGCGCCTGTCGAACATATTTTGTTTGTCCAGAGCAGCTCTCACTATATGCAGATGTTCTAACTTCATATATATTTATATCCAGCAATATAACATGACTGCTTCTACATCCTTTTGAAATGCAGCCTAGATTGCGTCCAGGCAGAGATAACCTACGGAAGAGTTTTATTACAGGTCCTACATAAGCTCAGAAGAGAGAAAAGAGCCATGGGTGAGCAGCCTAATACTTTTTCTTTTCTGCGTCAATTAACATTATACAATGGTAACAAATGTTTCCTGCTGGCCGAATTGAAGGTAGGCAAGGTTATCAGGTGACAAGCATTCTCCGTATACGAACTGTTCTATTTCTCTTACTAGCATTCCAGCATTTCATGCAAGTTGCCTCAAATCAAGCAAGATTTCTTGAAACTATTTTTTTTTTCAGGATTGCAACATGGCTTTCGGAAAAATACTTATGCAAACGCAACTAATATTGATCACGTATAAGCTAAATATATTTCTTGACCGCTCTTTGTTTGCAGATTGAATATTTTCAGGTTTTTAAAAAGCATTCGAGAAAGTATGGCACAATTTTATTATGTCTAAATTGCATCGACTGAACATTGATCGCAAACTTCCTTACATGACTCGAGAGCTTTCTATTCAGCCGCTCACAATTAGTTTCAAGTAACCACTCAAAGTTAAAACCCAGTCCAGCAGAGTACGCCTTGCCTCAAGGATTCTCGCTTGGTCATGTCGCTTTTCTTATTTACATTAATGATTTACCTTCCTGTTTCCTCCAGCATTCACTTATTTGCAGATGAACGTGTACTCTTCAGGGAAACAGCATCTATTACTGCCATATCTTCCCTGCAAACTGCCCTTTACGCTACTTATGCTTGGTGCCAGTGATAGGGAATAGAATCAACATAAAAGATGCAAATTTCTGCGCGTGTCAGGAACTTGTCACGAAATTCATTCTTACTATCCTAATCCTGCCCCTTTTGATCCAGTTTCTGATTACAAGTGTCTTGATATCCATGTTCCTAAAAATCTTACCTTGTCCGTACAAACTTCTAATGTAATTAATAACGTTGTTGCTGAAAAAGTATCAATATCACTAATGTAGTTTGTGCAGGATATCTCAATTTCTTAGTATACTGTAGTTTGTGCAGGATATCTCGATTTCTTAGTGTAACTATACTATAGGTTTTCAAGGCACTCTGCGACTTTGGAACCAAAGGGTAAGTAAAACATCCATGAATGACAGACGCAATATGCAGTAACAATTATCTCTTAATATCCTGTGCATTCCTTTTAAAACTAAGATTCGCAGCAATAATTACAAACAAGAAAGTTCGCAGAGTATTAATTAAACGATTGGGTAATGATTACCGCCGCATCCTCCACGGCAACGACTTTAAAAAGAAACAAACATTAAGCAAATATTCGAAGGATGCCTTTAACTTTGATATTTGTAAATGTCGTGTCGTTAACCAGTGGTTGAAGAATAAATAGTTATAAACAAAACATATTTTGAATGTACCCAAAATGAACACGTAGTAAAAATAACAAACTCAGGATGACCAGATTTGGGGAATCTAGGAAGAAACGAACGCCGGAACTTTGCCAACACATCTTGCCACATCATTGACTCTATGAAAAATGCGAACTTGAAACTTTTAAGAAACTTTACAGAAAACAACTACTGACCGTTCAAATGTGGCGACTAGAACAAGCTATGTACGAGAACATGCACAAATAGCAACATCATTGTTTCTTTTTTTGACGCGGCTTACTTACGAAAACAGGGCCTACGAAAACATAAGCCTAACTACGCAAGATTTCCCAAACAAACAAAACATAACCTTATTTTTTGGCATCAAATGCCTGGATTATAGCTTAAAACACTCAAGCAAGACTAGTACTTATTCCCGCATGGTTGACATAAAGTTAAATGTCGTAAACATTTCCCTGCACGGCAAAAATTCGCATGAAAAAGAAAAATACTACTAAAAGCTAGCACAGTTATAACAAAGGCGGAAGATATAACGAAATGTAGCCTGTAGGTATGGCCAGGTGTGTGATTTAAAGAAAGATGTGATAAACTCCAAACAGTATAAGCGGCTTCAGAAAAAAATAAAATTCACATTTCCACACATTTCAATGAAAATATAACCATAACTAGAACGAACCAGCAAGAAAACACAAGAAGCAGGAAACAAGAACAAGAAACAGAGCTGATTCTCAAGATTGGTTTCCAAAAATTGCACCTATATGAAACTCCAAATACCATTTGTGAGTTTCTCCACCCACTGACGCCTGTGTACACTAGCCTCTGCTCTACAACTCTCATGCGCTTCCTTTTTTTTTTTTCTTAATGCGAGTGCACTCGGGTGCGCCCCGACGGCACATGCCCGTCCGTTGCGTGGTATTGATGGATCGCGGCGGCGAAGCTTGACCATCGAAGGCAAGCAGGAAACGGGATGATTGTCGGCAGGATCGCGATTGCGACTAGGACACACTGGCGGCCCCGGTGGTATGCCTCGAGACGGAGCCTGTTGCGGTACCCAGCGTGACTGGCTGATTCCATAGAATCCTGCCTTTGTGTCAAATCATGTTATCTTGTGGCTTCCTTTCTCCGCAGCAAGAGCCGCCTTGTTCTCTCCACTGAAGGCAGTCTTTTGGGTATTATTTCGCTTCAATACCTACGCAGTGCCTTCTTGTTGTTTTTTGTTGTCCCGGGATAAACAGTTTTATACTCAGAGTGGCGTTATACTCTTCGTGTGATACCACATCGGATCACGAACTGAAATAAAGTCGCCGCCTTAACAATTCTGCACAGACACATATCCCATCCGAAAATTTTATAAGCCTAATACAAAAACGCACAAAAAGGGACATGGCAGTTTTCTCTCGTACTACTCAAAATCGCTGTTCTCCACTTCGGCGCTGATTCTCAAATAGTTTTAAGCTCTAATTCAAAGTAAGTGAACACCAAGGCTTCTCTACTCTTATACTCTTTGAGCGTACTCTGCCTAACATTAACCAGTTCTTTTCACATTCGTTAGAATAATGAGGTTTAATATGGATGCCATTAGTAAAAACACTGTTGCCAGACCAGGAAGAGCAAAGGGTTTGGACACTAAAATTGTCATGTTTATCTTTTTTAAACCCGTAGAAGTAGTTCAATGTGCGCATGAGCACAAACAAAAATTGAGGAAAAAAGGCTGTTAATTAGTTCAACGCAACTAAAAAGATGATTGATATAAATAACTGATATTTTTCAGTTTTGTGTGAATAATTTTCCTATTTTATTCTCTTCTTCGATATTTCCGAAAATTTTACATGCCTAAACACGATCCATGATAGCAGGAAGAGAACCTGGGCGTACATATTCTAGCTTGGTCAAAACCGCTCCCTTCAGTTATTTATGGCGCTCTTTGTAGTGAGTTTAGACTGGGAACAAAGCTCCTTGTATAATTATTTCACCATTTGAATGGCTACAACATGCGCACATTTATAAGTTGGATCATTAAAGACCTGGTTATTAGGTAATATTTTTATATAAAAGTCCAAGGAGGAAAATTTTGAAGCGCTCCTTACCTGACTGAGGGCGGTTTATGAGCGGCCCACCTTCCCTCAGTCAGAGTTTAAACACGCCCTATTGCAGATCGCTTAATGAGGCCTTCCATGGACCGCTTTTTCCACAAGGTAGTCATTGGGCTTCCTTCATGCTCCGTTTCATCCTACACTGGAGCGCACGCTTCCCTACACACATTGCTTGTGCCCTTGTGCAGTAGGGCTTCTCTAGGGGCTCGGGGGGCGCCAAATGTGAGCGGCAAAACGCGCAGAGCGGACATTATCAGCAGCACTTGCAGAGCCCCTTCGTTGTTAACAGTTGCTATTGCCACTAGCTTGTTGCCTTTAGTGCCTTTATAGGAAAGGCAGCGTGAAGAATAGTTCGGATGCCAACCTTACAATGTCAAGGAGCGTCCTGAAATTTGGCACTAAAATTCATATTTTTATCTGGTCCAAATAAATACTTGGTATTCTGCACGTTTACCCTTCGCACATACATTTTATTCATTTCAACATTTATGTCTGTTGTTAATTATTATTTTATTTCTTCCGCGACGCAATTCGATTTGGCATCAACTGGATGATTTTATGTAGTAGCTGCCACCGGGGCAGATTGAAAGCGATGTGCCCCGGTTTGCGTCCGGTGAAAACTTGTGCTTATATATAACCACCCATGAAACCTCTCACTACTGAGACAGGAGTAACTCTACACAAAAAAAAGGATTTAGAAGCATTTGGCCTTCCATATTAACCTGCTCTCACTACTGTTTTGCGTAAATATTATAAACAAATTTCTTCCCTGGCCATTTTATGCTGTCGTCTCGGGTATATCATGTATTTATGTAATTAGTTGTTGAAAGATACAACCCCATCATAATTCCAGCTCGAAAGACGTGACTGGAGAGAAGGACGGAACTCAGTGCTAGGCTCGAAACTAAAATTTTTATTCGTCAACTGGTCACTATATATAGAGTTGCCAGAATGGACCATTGCAGAAATATGTCGCCAAATTTCAGAAAAAAAATAACATAAATTGCCTGTTAAGAACCTTTAGGAGTAAAAAGTTCAGAAGTAATTGAGTTTCAATAGAAAGTTCACTAAATTTGCAGTTGATATAAATGACTGTAATACACAATTGAGCAGGCTGAAATCACGTCATCCGTTAGTGATCCTATTAATAATCACGACCCCATAGCATTACAGGATGTGTGTGTAACTATCACTTTTACTTTTCTCAAATTACTGCTATATTACATGGGGTCAGCGTTCGCGCACCGGAATGGTGTTGTTTGCCTTCAGAAGGATTGTGTCTACATTGGATCATGCTAAGCCCCAATCTCTAAGTGGCATGTTCCTTTCCTTAGTGAGAGATGTTTCAAAGATTGTCATGAATGGTCCAGTGTTTGCGCGCTTTTAGGATTTGCGGACGCCTGCTTCGTGTTGCTATATACCGCGAACTTTTCTTGGCGTGAGGGCAAAGCTACTGGGACGGAACATCTGCAGGTGTCTCCCTCCGCCACGGTGTTCGGTCGGAACTTGCCTCCACAAAGTCTAGGTTTCAACCTAGTTTCGGGTTTGCTTCCAAGGCCAGTGAAGAGCGCATTCGACAGCGCACTTCTCGAAGTCTAAGATTATTTTCTTTAATATAAGACTCATGCGGGATTTGCAGCGGTCGTTACTGATGAGGGGCTAAATAAAATTAAAGCAATGAACCGAAAATGTTTCTGACACGCTTTTCGCTTTACTACGTAGATATTTAAAGACAGCATAGACCCATACATGCAGCTTTCATACAGGCGCCAAAGCAATGACACGTATCAAGTGTCGAAGCGACCTGGTGACTGTTAATCGAAATCAAGGGGGTATTGCACCTGGATGGTTTTCATCGCTATCCTATGGAAAGACGAAGCCGGCATCCAAAGGCACTCAACATACTTATGACAGCATCACTTCGTCTATTAGGCGCCTGCCTCTCCAGATTCATTCGAACTGCTCTCAACACTGCGTGGCGCTATTTCCTCGTAATCGCCTTACGATTCTGAAGTTGCGCAATAATACTTTCTGGTTTTATCCTAGCGTTCTTATATTATAAATGCACTGATATGACGAAATGTCCAAAAATAATTAAAAAACGTGTGATTCCTTCGGTTGCTTTCGTATTTTCCGAATTGTCCGAAAGTACTGTCGTCGTCACCCGATGACGTCGTTTCTCTGCACAAAGAAAGAGTCCTACTTTCGCTTGCGGAAAGCAAAACCCATAGCGTTCAGGATACTCTGCATTGAATAGGCTCCTATGCTCGGCAAATCCATCAAGGCGGGCAATGGAGCAGTTGGTGTAGGTTCTTGTTAAAAATCAGAAGCGCTACGAACCCGAACAAAAGGGGGGGGGGGGGACAAAGCTATTCGTGCATACCCATGACGGAGTATTTGTTATGTCGTTTCGAAGTTTTTCTGGAGTACGCACATCGTCACGCATGCAGTAAACACTTTTTGCCTCTTACTAGCGAGAATAATGCAAGGTAGATTTCATGCCGCTTCTTCGCGTTTTTGTTTTTATCACGAGCTCAGATAAAGACATCACCTTAGAGCTCCTTAACATTTCAGATTACACGGCACAATTACTCACACAGCAAGCACGCTAATTTTGAATAAGATGAAAAGCTGAGCCTGTATACACCTTACGACAGTGCACAAGTTCCACAACTTCTTATTTGTATTCTTTAAAAACTATCAATTCTTAAATCTCATTTGGTTCTTCATTGGCGAAAAAAGGGATAGATTTTCGAAAGCAAGCTACGCAAGGCCAAAAACGGATGCCACCTTCTCTAATAGCCGAGGGTGTCTCGAAAACCCGAGATGGGCGTCAACCCAGAAAACCCACTAAAGAAAAAGAGCGTTCCACAGCCACGTTCCAAAACGGTTATAATGGCAGTTATGTTAGAAAAATATTTCCAATAACAGGCTTTATGATTTCTGTTTGTATTAAGCCGAAGCTACCTATATTATTCTGAGCAATATAGTCAGCTTAGATGTTAGATAATGTGTTTCAGTCTAGCAGCTTTTCCAGAGCTTCCGAGAACAGTGATCGCGGAGCATAAAATGTAAAAACATCGATTTGGAGTGGCCGTTTTGTCACGCTATGGTTAAGTTCTCTGAGTGCTTCAGACGATTGGCTTAACCCACGAAGTACCATGTAATGAACTTTATCAGGTTTTCAGATCACCCGCTTCATTTCACTTCATCCGAGCGGGCTGAACTTTTGAGCCCCGTGGTAAAAAGCCATTCCATTATATTCGTGTGCACATTAAGAGAACGTGAAAAGAGCGATTGCTCAATCATTTTTCAACAACGCAGTTCAAAGACATGTAAACAATATTTGCAGCACTGCTTACAAAACAAGGTAGGTTCTTATTGCAGGCCCTGTTCCGTTTGGAAGGTATGGTTTCCGTGGCAAAAAAACTGCAGAAAAGTTTGAAGACAGCAACGTGTAGAAAACAGTTACTGACAGAAAGAAAAAAAAAAAGGTTGCGGTAGTGCCACGTATGCATCACGTTTTACACACAATTAGGAGAATTGGGAAGCGTGTGAGAGGGGACGTTAGTTTCGAAATGACTATCATAAGTACCAAATAAACTGTCTAGTCTAGAAAAAAAGCAAACTCCTCTAGCTCGAAGAGGCGCGCTATACCTGTCTCCTGTCAGAAAGGAGTAATTTATTCGTTGTTAGTGTCCTCTGCGAAAACGTGCATCGATTAAACCTGTCCATTGTCTCAATGAAAGATTAAAGGAACACGAATACGGCGTTCAACGTGTGGCCACTACAAGGAACATGACAAAAGACTACAGATACTGCAAGATGATAGTAACGATGAGGATGACCATCGCCAGTCACTGCGTCAGGACTGCGCACGGCTAGGAATAAACTTTGAAGCGTTGGCGATGATAATGCGGGTTCACTAAAAATGTACTAGCGCGCATCCGATAGCTTTTGCAGAAAACGCAAAAAACATTTATTTAATGTGATAATTGAGACGTGGCAGTTGTGTTTGGATAGTGGCTGTTTCGTATGCACGAACTGTATCTTGTCGTTCCCAATTCTGGCCAGCAGTTGCGGATATAGCAGATATTGCGACAGGATATCCCGTAAGGACTTCCGGTGCGAGTCAGCGTTGTGCTCTGTCCTTCTCTGCTGTCCTGTTGTTCGCACTGTACCAATGAAATATCATCTTAAACTCGCCTAACGACTTCTTTTGTCGAAAGGAAGTCAGCAGCAGCCCTGCGGGACAAGTGTGAAACTACAAGGAAGATGCCAAGATTGCGCGTCGGGATTTTGGTGAGAGGGCCCTAGCAGCCCAACTGGGGTGCCCTGCAATTGTGTCCTGTAAATGGACGCCTAATTGTAATTGCAGGAGGAGCAAGGTGCCTTAAATCACTTTATCAATTTTTTACTTCGCACGTGGACGTTGGAAGCCATAGGGACGTCGGCAATTTGCACGTTTGACGACCCTTCAGCTCCCACAGTACCTCTCAATGAATGTGATTGTCGCATTCACCACCCCGATCTTCTCATATGCATCGTCATTGATCAGCAAAGTCTTCGTGGCACCCATACATTTTATGATCGTGGGAGTACGAATTACAAATTGAACAAGGTAAAAAAATTTATGAAAATATTTTTGTATTTGCCGTGCACTTCGGCGAGCTGAAACGCGCACACAAAAAATGAAAATCTTTCTTACTCCGAAACTTAACAGCAGCTTAGTAGACTGATTAGGTCGCCCTGCGATCTGCGAGCTTCATGCCAACCAGTAATGGAGATGTACCTTTACAAGCTATGCCGAGGAGATAGGCACGCATAAGCATTAAGTGAACGTATCCATGAATGTGGGAGAAAATATCGAGATATGTCCAATGGAATTGCCGAATAATTTGCACACATTTTTTTTACCCAAAATTCGTATACTGGCGCGATGTGATAGCACTTCGCGATAACTGAATGTGAAATTTAAAGAGCAACGATGATATCTTTTTTCTCAAAGTCTCATTAGTTTGAGAAGCATGATTATATTGCGAAAGATCGACCCTTACTTGCTTGCTTGAATTCTTGTGGCCAGGTGTTATGATCTCTTAGTACTGTAATATGGAATGTCATCCTGGATGAATTCGATGACGCAGTCCTTTCCATTTTCAACCCAATCAATGGCTGCCCCAATCACGCACCTTGCAGTCTCTCTCTGTTTCATCCAGGTTTCCCACCTGTTTGCCAGTCTACAAACCAGCATCCGGCAGCAGACATCTTCCTGAATGTCAGCTGCTGCAATCCTTTCATTTTCGCGACCGCTCCAACACTGGCGCGATTCGAACAACGGCATTGCGTGCTCACAGACTTGTACATTCGAAAATGATCTCCCGCTCTACACATTCTCTGCATCTCTTCAACACTTGCTTTCTGCCAACCTAGTCCTCTACCAAACGAAAACCGTTACCTTCTTTTTCTGAGACGAACTGCGCTGCACTTAACATGTGCAAGTGCTCAATCATTGCCTACCAATGTTTTGAGATTTGCGTCTCCGCTGTTACCACATATGCCCTCCCTCACCCTGTCTGTTCTATTTAGATCCTCGATGCTCTTTTTGCGTTCGTTGGCAAAACAATGAACTAGAGTCTTCACTTTTTTCCTTCCTACTACGAGAGCATATCCAGACGAGGAATAATCACTGTACACAGCTGCCATCCACGAAATCCACGTTGCTGAATTTGTTGTAGGCAACGGTTTCATCTACAACGCCAACTTAGGGCTGGAATATCTTGCTTTTATACAGTTTTACTTAATGGCAGTGCTTGCACAAACTTGAGGTTTGTACTTCGCACAATCTTCTCCCAAACGCCTGATCACTCCTGAAGAGCGAATAAACAGGCAGCGCTTATATTCTCTCCCCATTTGAGATGAGATGCTGAGATCAAAATTAAGCTTTTTCCCGGCCTTCTAGATCTCTAGTTAGACACGCTGCCCCTACATCATGCAGGCATGCACGCGCCGGCAACGGCAATTTGCGCCGTATTCATCATAGTCTATCTTGCAATTGTGCCCATAGCAAGCGCCAGTTGGCAGGTGACATGGCAAGGCACACTGATTGATAGGTGGCATCAATGGCGCAAGTTGTTTAAAATTGCTTGCTTTTACATTTACTCGCAATAAACATGTTTACGAAGTCACAGTGACGTTCGTCGGGGCAGGGTTTAGAGAATATCTTACTGCAAAAAGCGGCGTGAAAACAAGCGAGGTAACACTGACAGTATTATGCGCGTCTACAATAGGCCAGATGAACTACCCTGCGAGTGAACGGCAAACCGGACAGACTATGTGCCTTGTATACCCTCTGTAGTAATCTACATCTCTGTAGCATCGGCTACATTTGCCACCACATACCGTGTGAGGGAATTACAATTGGTACAATACCAAATATGCCAGCCCAGTGAAACCAAGCTGCAGAGAGCTTCATTCGGCAGTTTGGCTCAACAACATTATGAGGATACCACACATTATTCTAAGATGTTTTTGTCCCCACTTTGCTGCCGTCACTCTAGAGTGTTCATACAACAGAAATAGAAAAACAGATCACGATCCCTTTCTCATATACTTTTCATGCTTGCTGGGATGTTGCTCAAACGCGACAAGTGTTTATATTAAAATGCTTTCAGGAATGTTGGTATCAGTTTTACACACAAACATAAACAAATATATATCTATATATACACACATAAATACAGTTTTACACACACACATATATATATATATATATATATATATATATATATATATATATATATATATATATATATATATATATATATATATATATATATATATATATATATGTATCTGTGTGTGTCTGTGTGTGCTGTTTATGTTTGTGTGTTAGGAACACTCTCCCTCTCTGTGCCTCGAATGCTCTTTTCTCACATTTCTAACGTATTCCGCTCGCTCAGAGAAAGTAAAGTCGGCTTTGA
This sequence comes from Amblyomma maculatum, assembly GCF_055883805.1. Taxonomy (NCBI): domain Eukaryota; kingdom Metazoa; phylum Arthropoda; class Arachnida; order Ixodida; family Ixodidae; genus Amblyomma; species Amblyomma maculatum. The sequence continues at coordinate 125,190,769 of NC_139346.1, forward strand.
ACGTCAGGGCCCTTGACCCTGCAAATCTCTTTATAGAGCGCCCAGTGCTCTATAACCACTCTTCTCTCTTCTCTTGACGTGGCATTTCCGCACCCTAAAAATAGCTTCACGAAACCCCAGGGGCCACCGGACCTCCATTTGAGAAACAGACTGCCTAACCATCAGACCTACAATATAGGTAACATTTTCAATTTCTGCCCGCTTACTCACCTTAGTGGTACCATTGTCTGACGCTTTACAGAAGCGGTGAAGTCTTCTGGTTTAAATACCTGTTGTATTTGGTATGTATACAATTGGATCTTCGTCTAATTTCATGGATATTATGCGACAACACGATCACATTCCTGTACAGAGTGATAGTCTCTAGCGAGTGATAGCACGTTTGCACTCGTGAGCTTTGTAAGATGCCCATGATTAAGTGATATTCAACTTCGACTTGTCCTGTTTGCTTGCTACATTTACACCCTTTAATTATCTCAATGCATCATTTGCAAAACCAAGAATGGGTAGATTCATTTTCACGGCTCAGTGTCCGCAGCTATCCGCTGCACTTAGGTGGGCAGCTGTAAAGGCATGAGATGGGAACATCAGTGGGACAAGGGCGGGTAAGCTGCCGTATCAGATGCAATGACCATGTGCACAAGGGCGAGAGGATATTGATAACAAATGCGGACTTCATATCAAGCTGTCCTACGTGACTGGTAATCGAGGCTCTCTAAACTCTGGGTTTTAAAATGCTAGTGTGATGAGAAGGGCCAATAAGGCGTTAAAACACTTTGCCGACACGTTGTCAGTACAGCTTTTAGTAGCCAAGCATAGCTGCCGGCTCTCCAAAGCAACAGAACGTAGAGAACTCAAGCCATTTTTTGAACGAAAATGATCAGTAACGGAAGGCTAGATGCACACAAACAAAGAGAAAATGAAAGGAAACAAACGGAAAAGGAAAACGATCAGCAACACGCTTATCATGCAGAGGAGACCATGCACAGAGAAGAGTGCAATTAAAACAAAAGTTAACATCCATTACCAGGGAATAGAGAGCAGCGTAGAAGGTTTTGGCACTTGTAGTAAAGATAATATTAGCAGCACTCACCAAAGCAATGGAAAATAGTGGTATTGAGCTGCGCTGCTTTTTAAAGATCCGTGGGTTTCCCGAACTCGTCGCGGAGTTTTATTCTGTCATCCTGCGTTACAGATGTGACTTGGCGCTCTGAACAATCGGTTTATGTAGCCGAGCGAGACCGCAAATCAAATCTATTGAGCATCTGTCGACATATAGCGACTTTTCTTGGTGAGTTCAATCACTTCAGAAGAATTAAGGGGAAAAGTGCGTCAGCTGGTGTATTGTGATGATCAGCTAGTACAAAAGAGCTGCTGTGTTTAGCGCTGTTTCTGACTGGTGCACCGTGAATTTATTCGCCATTGATACGTTGCTAGCATTTTGATCACCGTCTCGCTGCACACATAATGACATAGCACGATGATCAAATTCAGTACACGCTTTGTACTTCGTAGGTACTTTCATTGGATCTATCATACCATATTTTGTCCTCAGTTTTTATAATACTTAGGTGTGAGTGATTCATCGATATACAGATTATCTATCAATATTTTAGGCACTGTAAATTTGTTTACAGTGTTACTAGCGGTATTCGCTGGTCGTGCTCCAGAGGGCGTTCAAGTGCGACAGAGTTTCTTGAGACGACGACGCTGAGGAAGGACAGATCTGAGCTTGCATCAGCGCTAGTTGTACAAGCTGCTATTGCTCCGTAACATCTCTGGTGGAGGTGAATCCGTATGATCCCCAGTGGCAAGCTGGATCTCCAAGAAGTATGTACCTCTCATACCTTGCTGAAAGCCAGGTAGAAATGCACGAATCGTGTGTCCCACTACTAGTAATACGAGCCTCTTTTTTACAGCGCGTAGAGCGCTCCGCTACACAGAATTCACACGTATTCTAATTACAGAAGCAGCTTTCTCTTTGTTTATATTTCAGAGGATTTCTTTGTGAGAACGTATCAAAGGCATCTATTCGAAAGTGTCAAACATCTTTTGAAAACGAAAGCAACGTGTGAATGTCAGCAGAAGAATGGTCGAATCTCGGAGGCCGCAGCGCAGATTCCGATCAGCATGATTCCATCTCTGAGCTAGAATACTGGAAATTAGAAAACATTTATTTGTACTTTTGGCAATATAAAAAAAAGCAAGTCGCCACTTTATATTTCGCATTGCTGTAACCAATATTCTTGCTGAAGCGGACACAGAATGTGCGAACAATCAACTCGCAATCCTAAGTCCTTCGTCCCACATACGTAAACCAGTGCACTACTCTCCTGAAATATGTACCGTAACCACTGCTCGCGCGCGCGTTTGTGTGTGTGTGTGTGTGTGTGTGTGTGTGTGTGTGTGTGTGTGTGTGTGTGTGTGTGTGTGTGTGTGTGTGTGTGTGTGTGTGTGTGTGTGTGTGTGTGTGTGTGTGTGTGTGTGTGTGTGTGTGTGTGTGTGTGTGTGTGTGTGTGTGTGTGTGTGTGTGTGTGTGTGTGTGTGTGTGTGTGTGTGTGTGTGTGTGTGTGTGTTTTTGCGCGCGCACGCGCCTGTCGAACATATTTTGTTTGTCCAGAGCAGCTCTCACTATATGCAGATGTTCTAACTTCATTTATATCCAGCAATGTAACATGACTGCTTCTACATCCTTTTGAAATGCAGCCTAGATTGCGTCCAGGCAGAGATAACCTACGGAAGAGTTTTATTACAGGTCCTACATAAGCTCAGAAGAGAGAAAAGAGCCATGGGTGAGCAGCCTAATACTTTTTCTTTTCTGCGTCAATTAACATTAACAATGGTAACAAATGTTTCCTGCTGGCCGAATTGAAGGTAGGGAAGGTTATCAGGTGACAAGCATTCTCCGTATACGAACTGTTCTATTTCTCTTACTAGCATTTCAGCATTTCATGCAAGTTGCCTCAAATCAAGCAAGATTTCTTGCAACTATTTTTTTTTTTCATGATTGCAACATGGCTTTCGGAAAAATGCTTATGCAAACGCAACTAATATTGATTACGTATAAGCTAAATATATTTCTTGACCGCTCTTTGTTTGCAGATTGAATATTTTCAGGTTTTTAAAAAGCATTCGAGAAAGTATGGCACAATTTTATTATGTCTATATTGCATCGACTGAACATTGATCGCAAACTTCTTACATGACTCGAGAGCTTTCTATTCAGCCGCTCAAAATTAGTTTCAAGTAACCACTCAAAGTTAAAACCCAGTCCAGTAGAGTACGGCTTGCCTCAAGGATTCCAGCTTGGTCATGTCGCTTTTCTTATTTACATTAATGATTTACCTTCCTGTTTCCTCCAGCATTCACTTATTTGCAGATGAATGTATACTCTTCAGGGAAACAGCATCTATTACTGCCATTTCTTCCCTGCAAACTGCCCTTAACGCTACTTATGCTTGGTGCCAGTTATAGGGAATAGAATCAACATAAAAGATGCAAATTTCTGCGCGTCTCAGGAACTTGTCACGAAATTCATTCTTACTATCCTAATCCTGCCCCTTTTGATCCAGTTTCTGATTACAAGTGTCTTGATATCCATGTTCCTAAAAATCTTACCTTGTCAGTACAAACTTTTAATGTAATTAATAACGTTGTTGCTGAAAAAGTATCAATATCACTAATGTAGTTTGTGCAGGATATCTCAATTTCTTAGTATACTGTAGTTTGTGCAGGATATCTCGATTTCTTAGTGTAACTATACTATACGTTTTCAAGGCGCTCTGCGACTTTGGAACCAAAGGGTAATTAAAACATCCATGAATGACAGACGCAATATGCAGTAACAATTATCTCTTAATATCCTGTGCATTCCTTTTAAAACTAAGATTCGCAGCAATAATTACAAACAAGAAAGTTTGCAGAGTATTAATTAAACGATTGGGTAATGATTACCGCCGCATCCTCCACGGCAACGACTTTAAAAAGAAACAAATATTAAGCAAATATTCGAAGGATGCCTTTAACTTTGATATTTGTAAAGGTCGTGTCGTTAACCAGTGGTTGAGGAATAAATCGTTATAAACAAAACATAATTTGAATGTACCCAAAATGAACACGTAGTAAATATAACAAACTCAGCATGACCAGATTTGGGGAATCTAGGAAGAAACGAACGCCGGAACTTTGCCAACACACCTTGCCACATCATTGACTCAATGAAAAATGCGAACTTGAAACTTTTAAGAAACTTTACAGAAAATAACTACTGACCGTTCAAATGTGGCGACTAGAACAAGCTATGTACGAGAACATGCACATATAGCAACATCATTGTTTCTTCTTGTGACGCGGCTTACTTACGAAAACAGGGCCTACGAAAACATAAGCCTAACTACGCAAGATTTCCCGAACAAACAAAACATAGCCTTATTTTTTGGCATCAAATGCTTGGATTATAGCTTAAAACACTCAAGCAAGTCTAGTACTTATTCCCGCATGGTTGACATAAAGTTAAATGTCGTAAACATTTCCCTGCACGGCAAAAATTCGCATGAAAAAGAAAAACACTACTAAAAGCAAGCACAATTAAAACAAAGGCGGAAGATATAACGAAATGTAGCCTGTAGGTATGGCCAGGTGTGTGATTTAAAGAAAGATGTGATAAACTCCAAACAGTATAAGCGGCTTCAGAAAAAAATAAAATTCACATTTCCACACATTTCAATGAAAATATAACCATAACTAGAACGAACCAGCAAGAAAACACAAGAAGCAGGAAACAAGAACAAGAAACAGAGCTGATTCTCAAGATTGGTTTCCAAAAATTACACCTATATGAAACTCCAAATACCATTTGTGAGTTTCTCCACCCACTGACGCCTGTGTACACTAGCCTCTGCTCTACAGCTCTCATGCGCTTCCTTTTTTTTTTTTCTGAATGCGAGTGCACTCGGGTGCGCCCCGACGGCACATGCCCGTCCGTTGCGTGGTATTGATGGATCGCGGCGGCGAAGCTTGACCATCGAAGGCAAGCAGGAAACGGGATGATTGTCTGCAGGATCGCGATTGCGACTAGGACACACTGGCGGCCCCGGTGGTATGCCTCGAGACGGAGCCTGTTGCGGTACCCGGCGTGACTCGCTGATTCCATAGCATCCTGTCTTTGTGTCAAATCTTGTTATCGTGTGGCTTCCTTTCTCCGCAGCAAGAGCCGCCTTGTCCTCTCCACTGAAGGAATTCTTTTGGGTATTATTTTTCTTCAATACCTACGCAGTGCCTTCTTGTTGTTTTTTGTTGTCCCGGGATAAACAGTTTTATCCTCAGAGTGGCGTTATACTCTTCCTGTGATACCACATCGGATCACGAACTAAAATAAAGGGTCGGTGCCTTAACAATTCTGCACAGACACATATCCGATCCGAAAATTTTAAAAGCCTACTACAAAAACGCACAAAAAGGGACATGGCAGTTTTCTCTCGTACTACTCAAAATCGCTGTTCTCCACTTCGGCGCTGATTCTCAAATAGTTTTAAGCTCTAATTCAAAGTAAGTGAACACCAAGGCTTCTCTAGTCTTATACTCTTTGAGCGTACTCTGCCAAACATTAACCAGTTCTTTTCACATTCGTTATAGAATAAGGTTTAATATGGATGCCATCAGTAAAAACACTGTTGCCAGACCAGGAAGAGCAAAGGGTTTGGACACTAAAATTGTCATGTTTGTCTTTTATAAACCCGTAGAAGTAGCTCAATGTGCGCATGAGCACAAGCAAAAATTGAGGAAAAAAGGCTGTTAATTAGTTCAACGCAACTAAACATACTGATTGATATAAATAACTGATATTTTTCAGTTTTCTGTGAATAATTTTCCTGTTTTATTCTCTTCTTCGATATTTCCGAAAATTTTACATTCCTAAACACGATCCATGTAGCAGGAAGAGAACCTCGGCGTACATATTCTAGCTTGGTCAAAACCGCTCCCTTCAGTTATTTAGGGCGCTCTTTGTAGTGAGTTTAGACTGGGAACAAAGCTCCTTGTATAATTATTTCACCATTTGAATGGCTACAACATGCGCACATTTATAAGTTGGATCAATAAAGACCTGGTTATTAGGTAATATTTTTATATAAAAGTCCAAGGAGGCAAATTTTGAAGCGCTCCTTACCTGACTGAGGACGCTTTATGAGCGGCCCACCTTCCCTCAGTCAGAGTTTAAACACGCCCTATTGCAGATCGCTTAATGAGGCCTTCCTTGGACCGCTTTTTCCACAAGGTAGTCATTGGGCTTCCTTCATGCTCCGTTTCATCCTACACTGGAGCGCACGCTTCCCTACACACATTGTTTGTGCCCTTGTGCAGTAGGGCTTCTCTAGGGGCTCGGGGGGCGCCAAATGTGAGCGGCAAAATGCGCAGAGCGGACGTTATCAGCAGCACTTGCAGAACCCCTTCGTTGTTAACAGTTGCTATTGCCACTAGCTTGTTGCCTTTAGTGCCTTTATAGGAAAGGCAGCGCGAAGAATAGTTCGGATGCCAACCTTACAATGTCAAGGAGCGTCCTGAAATTTGGCACTAAAATTAATATTTTTATCTGGTCCAAATAAATACTTGGTATTCTGCACGTTTACCCTTCGCACATACATTTTATTCATTTCAACATTTATGTCTGTTGTTAATTATTATTTTATTTCTTCCGCGACGCAATTCGATTTGGCATCAACTGGATGATTTTATGTAGTAGCTGCCACAGGGGCAGATTGAAAGCGATGTGCCCCGGTTTGCGTCCGGTGAACACTTGTGCTTATATGTAACCACCCTTGAAACCTCTGACTACTGAGACAGGAGTAACTCTACACAAAAAAAAGGATTTAGAAGCATTTGACCTTCCATATTAATCTGCTCTCACTACTGTTTTGCGTAATTATTATAAACAAATTTCTTCCCTGGCCGTTATATGCTGTCGTCTCGGGTATATCATGTATTTATGTAATTATTTGTTGAAAAATACAACCCCATCATAATTCCAGCTCGAAAGACGTGACTGGAGAGAAGGACGGAACTCAGTGCTAGGCTCGAAACTAAAATTTTTATTCGTCAACTGGTCACTATATATAGAGTTGCCAGAATGGACCATTGCAGAAACATGTCGCCAAATTTCAGAAAGAAATAACATAAATTGCCTCTTAAGAACCTTTAGGAGTAAAAAGTTCCGAAGTTATTGAGTTTCAATAGAAAGTTCACTAAATTTGCAGTTGATATAAATGACTGTAATACACAGTTGATCAGGCTGAAATCACGTCGTCCGTTAGTGATCCTATTAATAATCCCGACCCCATAGCATTACAGGATGTGTGTGTAACTATCACTTTTACTTTTCTCAAATTACTGCTATATTACATAGGGTCAGCGTTCGCGCACCGGAATGGTGTTGTTTGCCTTCAGAAGGATTGTGTCTACATTGGATCATGCTAAGCCCCAAACTCTAAGTGGCATGTTCCTTTCCTTAGCGAGAGATGTTTCAAAGATTGTCATGAATGGTCCAGTGTTTGCGCGCTTTTAGGATTTGCGGACGCCTGCTTCGTGTTGCTATATACCGCGAACTTTTCTTGGCGTGAGCGCAAAGCTACTGGGACGGAACATCTGCAGGTGTCTCTCTCCGCCACGGTGTTCGGTCGGAACTTGCCTCCACAAAGTCTAGGTTTCAACCTAGTTTCGGGTTTGCTTCCAAGGCCAGTGAAGAGCGCATTCGACAGCGCACTTGTCGAAGTCTAAGATTATTTTCTTTAATATAAGACTCATGCGGGATTTGTAACGGTCGTTACTGATGAGGGGCTAAATAAAATTATAGCAATGAACCGAAAATATTTCTGACACGTTTTTCGCTTTACTACGTAGATATTTAAAGACAGTACAGACCCATACATGCAGCTTTCATACAGGCGCCAAAGCCATGACACGTATCAAGTGTCGAAGCGACCTGGTGACTGTTAATCGAAATCAAGGGGGTAATGCACCTGGACGGTTTTCATCGCTATCCTATGGAAAGACGAATCCGGCATCCAAAGGCACTCAACATACTTATGACAGCACCACTTCGTCTATTAGGCGCCTGCCTCTCCAGATTCATTCGAACTGATCTCAACACTGCGTGGCGCTATTTCCTCGTATTCGCCTTACGATTCTGAAGTTGCGCAATAATACTTTCTGGTTTTATCCTAGCGTTCTTATATTATAAATGCACTAATATGACGAAATGTCCAAAAATAATTAAAAAACGTGTGATTCCTTAGGTTGCTTTCGCATTTTCCGAATTGCCCGAAAGTACTGTCGTCGTCACCCGATGACGTCGTTTCTCTGCACAAAGAAAGAGTCCTACTTTCACTTGCGGAAAGCAAAACCCATAGCGTTCAGGATACCCTGCATTGAATAGGCTCCTATGCTCGGCAAATCCATCAAGGCGGGCAATGGAGCAGGTGGTGTAGGTTCTTGTTAAAAAGCAGAAGCGCTACAAACCCGAACAAAAGGGGGGGGGGGGGGGGGACAAAGCTATTCGTGCATACCCATGTCGGGGTATTTGTTACGTCGTTCCGAAGTTTTTCTGGAGTCGGCACATCGTCACGCACTTTTTGCCTCTTACTAGCGAGATTGAATGCGAGGTACATTTCATGCCGCGTCTTCGCGTTTTTGTTTCTATCACGAGCTCAGATAAAGACTTCACCTTAGAGCTCCTTAACATTTCAGATTACACGGCACAATTACTCACTCAGCAAGCACGCTAATTTTGGATAAGATGAAAAGCTGAGCCTGTATACACCTTACGACAGTGCACAAGTTCCACAAATTGTTATTTGTATTCTTTAAAAACTATCAATTCTTAAATCTGATTTGGTTCTTCATTGGCAAAAAAAGGGATAGGTTTTCCAAAGCAAGCTACGCAAGGCCAAAAACGGATGCCACCTTATTTAATAGCCGAGGGTGTCTCGGATACCCGAGATGGACGTCAACCCAAAAAACCCACTAAAGAAAAAGAGCGTTCCACAGCCACCTTCCAAAACGGTTATAATGGCAGTTATGTTAGAAAAATAATTCCAGTAACAGGCTTTATGATTTCTGTTTGTATTAAGCCGAAGTTACCTATATTATTCTGAGCAATAAAGTCAGCTTAGATGGGAGATAATGTGTTTCAGTCTAGTAGCTTTCCCAGAGTTTCCGAGAACAGTGATCGTGGAGCATAAAATGTAAAAACATCGATTTGGAGTGGCACTTTTGTCACGCTATGGTTAAGTTCTCCGAGTGCTTCAGACGATTGGCTTAACCCACGAAGTACCATGTAATGAACTTTATCAGGTTTTCAGATCACCCGCTTCATTTCACTTCATTCCAGCGGGCTGAACTTTTGAGCGCCGTGGTAAAAAGCCATTCCATTATATTCGTGTGCACATTAAGAGCACGTGAAAAGAGCGATTGCTCAATCATTTTTCAACAACGCAGTTCAAAGACATGTAAACAATATTTGCAGCACTGCTTACAAAACAAGGTAGGTTCTTATTGCAGGCCCTGTTCCGTTTGGAAGGTATGGTTTCCGTGGCAAAAAAACTGCAGAAAAGTTTGAAGACAGCTACGTGTAGAAAACAGTTACTGACAGAAAGAAAAAAAAAAGGTTGCGGTAGTGCCACGTATGCATCACGTTTTACACACAATTAGGAGAATTAGGAAGCGTATGAGAGGGGACGTTAGTTTCGAAATGACTATCATAAGTACCAAATAAACTGTCTAGTCTAGAAAAAAAGCAAACTCCTCTAGCTCGAAGAGGCGCGCTATACCTGTCTCCTGTCAGAAAGGAGTAATTTATTCGTTGTTAGTGTCCTCTGCGAAAACGTGCATCGATTAAACCTGGCCATTGTGTCAATGAAAGATTAAAGGAACACGAATACGGCGTTGAACGTGTGGCCACTACAAGGAACATGACAAAAGACTACAGATACTGCAAGATGATAGTAACGATGAGGATGACCATCGCCAGTCACTGCGTCAGGACTGCGCACGGCTAGGAATAAACTTTGAAGCGTTGGCGATGATAATACGGGTTCACGAAAAATGTATTAGCGCGCATTCAATAGCTTTTGCAGAAAACGCAAAAAACATTTATTTAATGTGATAATTGAGACGTGGCAGTTGTGTTTGGATAGTGGCTGTTTCGTATGCACAAACTGTATCTTGTCGTTCACAATTCTGGCCAGCAGTTGCGGATATAGCGGATATTGCGACAGGATATCCGGTAAGGACTTCCGGTGCGAGTCAGCGTTGTGCTCTGTCTTTCTCTGCTGTCCTGTTGTTCGCACTGTACCAATGAAATATCATCTTAAACTCGCCTAACGACTTCTTTTGTCGAAAGGAACTCAGCAGCAGCCCTGCGGGACAAGTATGAAACTACAAGGAAGATGCCAAGATTGCGCGTCGGGATTTTGGTGACAGGGCCCTAGCTGCCCAACTGGGGTGCCCTGCAATTGTGTCCTGTAAATGGACGCCTAATTGTAATTGCAGGAGGAGCAAGGTGCCTTAAATCACTTTATCAATTTTTTACTTCGCACGTGGAAGTTGGAAGCCATAGGGACGTCGGCAATTTGCACGTTTGACGACCCTTCAGCGCCCACAGTACCTCTCAATGAATGTGATTGTCACATTCACCACCCCGATCTTCTCATATGCATCGTCATTGATCAGCAAAGTCTTCGTGGCACCCATACATTTTATGATCGTGGGAGTATGAATTACAAATTGAACAAGGTAAAAAAATTTATGAAAATATTTTTTGTATTTGCCGTGCACTTCGGCGAGCTGAAACGCGCACACAAAAAATGAAAATCTTTCTTACTCCGAAACTTAACAGCAGCTTTGTAGACTGATTAGGTCGCCCTGCGATCCGCGAGCTTCATGCCAACCAGTAATGGAGATGTACGTTTACAAGCTATACCGAGGAGATAGGCACGCATAAGCATTAAGTGAACGTATCCATGACTGTGAGAGAAAAAGTCGAGATATGTCCAATGGAATTGCCGAATAATTTGCAGACAATTTTTTTACCCAAAATTCGTATACTGTCGCGATGTGATAGCACATCGCGATAACTTAATGTGAAGTTTTAAGAGCAACGATGAAATCTTTTTTCTCAGTCTCATTAGTTTGAGGAGCATGATTATATTGCGAAAGATCGACCCTTGCTTGCTTGCTTGAATTCCTGTGGCCAGGTGTTATGATCTCTTAGTACTGTAATATGGAATGTCATCCTGGATGAATTCGATGACGCCGTCCTTTCCATTTTCAACCCAATCAATGGCTGCCCCAATCACGCACCTTGCAGTCTCTCTCTGTTTCATCCAGGTTTCTCACCTGTTTGCCAGTCTACAAACCAGCATCCGGCAGCAGACATCTTCCTGAATATCAGCTGCTGCAATCCTTTCATTTTCGCGACCGCTCCAACACTGGCGCAATTCGAACAACGGCATTGGGTGCTCACAGACTTGTACATTCGCCAATGATCTCCCGCTCTACACATTCTCTACATCTCTTCAACACTTGCTTTCTGCCAACCTAGTCCTCTACCAAACGAAACCCGTTACCTTCTTTTTCTGAAACGAACTGCGCTACACTTAACATGTGCATGTGCTCAATCATTGCCTACCAATGTTTTGAGATTTGCGTCTGCGCTGTTACCACATATGCCCTCGCTCACCCTGTCTGTGCTATTTAGATCCTCGATGCTCTTTTTGCGTTCGTTGGCAAAACAATGAACTAGAGTCTTCACTTTTTTCCTTCCTACTACGAGAGCATATCCAGACGAGGAATAATCACTGTACACAGCTGCTATCCACGAAATCCACGTTGCTGAATTTGTTGTAGGCAACGGTTTCATCTACAACGCCAACTTAGGGCTGGAATATCTTGCTTTTATACGGTTTTACTAATGGCAGTGCTTGCACAAACTTGAGGTTTGTACTTCGCACAATCTTCCCCCAAACGCCTGATCACCCCTGAACAGCGAATAAACAGGCAGCGCTTATATTCTCTCCCCATTTGTGATGAGATGCTGAGATCAAAATTAAGCTTTTTCCCGGCCTTCTAGATCTCTAGTTAGACACGCTGCCCCTACACCATGCAGGCATGCACGCGCCGGCAACGACAATTTGCGCCGTATTCATCATAGTCTATCTTGCAATTGTGCCCATAGCAAGCGCCACTTGGCAGGTGACATGGAAAGGCACACTGATTGGTAGGTGGCATCAATGGCGCAAGTTGTTTAAAATTGCTTGCTTTTACATTTACTCGCAATAAACATGTTTACGAAGTCACAGTGACGTCCGTCGGGGCAGGGTTTAGAGAATATCTTACTGCAAAAAGCGGCGTGAAAACAAGCGAGGTAACACTGACAGTATTATGCACGTCTACAAAAGACCAGATGAAGTTCCCTACGAGTGAACGGCAAACCGGACAGACTATGTGCCTTGTATACCTTCTGTAGTAATCTACATCTCTGTAGCATCGACTACATTTGCCACCGCATACCGTGTGAGGGAATTACAATTGGTACAATACCAAATATGCCAGTCCAGTGAAACCAAGCTGTAGAGAGCTTCATTCGGCAGTTTGGCTCAACAACATTATGAGGATACCACACATTATTCTAAGATATTTTTGTCCCCACTTTGCTGCCGTCACTCTAGAGTGTTCATACAACAGAAATAGAAAAACAGATCCCGATCCCTTTCTCATACACTTTTAATGCTTGCTGGGATGTTGCTCAAACGCGACAAGTGTTTATATTAAAATGCTTTCAGGAATGTTGGTATCAGTTTTACACACAAACATAAACATATATATATATATATATATATATATATATATATATATATATATATATATATATATATGTGTGTGTGTGTGTGTGCTGTTTATGTTTGTGTGTAAAAACTGATACCAACATTCCTGAAAGCATTTTAATATAAACACTTGTCGCGTTTGAGCAACATCCCAGCAAGCATGAAGTCCAGGTAGACAAGTCGGCAGGACCATTCAGCAATTTTGTAAGCGGTGCAATGATGGTAGCGAAATTCCGGACAAAACGGCGAAAATATGAGCATAGGCCGACGAAGCTGCGCAGCTCTTTAACAGACGTCAGTTTCGGGAATTCAGTGACCGCACGTATTTTGTCCGGATCGGGCAGGACACCGTCTTTGGACACGACATGACCCAGTATTGTCAGCTTGCGGGCGCCAAAACGACACTTCATCAGGTTAAGTTGAAGGCCGGCGCAAGTGAGACAGCTCAGGATTTGGTGCAAGCGAACAAGGTGCGTCGGAAAATCGGGAGAGAAAACGACAATATCATCCAAATGACAAAGCCAAATGAAGAGGGGTTTGTTAGAGGTTATCCGGAGGGCTGGAGACAGCGACCGGTGACACACGACGATCGTACAGTAAGGCACAATCTCGTCCGAACAAGACAGTCCGAGCCTCGAGTGCGCGCGCCAGCTGATCGGCCAGGAACTCAGCCGTCTTCGTCGTCGTTTGTGTCGGCGCTATCTTCCTTACAATTTATATACATATATATATATATATATATATATATATATATATATATATATATATATATATATATATATATATATATATATATATATATATATATATATATATATATATATATATATTGTAAGGTAACACGAAGGTCGGACTTGGGGGATCAGACTTTATTGGAGGCCTGAAGCCTTGGTCGCACACTGTAGCCAACCACACTCCGCGATGACGATGGGTATCTACAAGAGGGAGCAGGATGAAGATGAAGCGGCACGTTCAGCCGTGTGGAAGATGAAGCGCCACACAGTGCTCACACTATTTCGCACGCGCAGTTGATGCGGCCAGCCTGGCCGCAATCAGTCCGCAGGATTGCGCCGAATAAAAGGCTTCATGCGTGAAACGTGGACAACTTCAGGGCCACGGTAACGACTGTTCAGAGGAGTGTAAACAGGGGAGACGCGATAGTTGACCGGGGAGCTTTTTGCAAGAACTGTGTAAGGACCAATGTAACGGTGCCGAAACTTGTCACAAGGCCCAGGAGTGAGTAATGGGGTCTAAAGCAACACCTCGTAGCCGGGACGAAACGAAACTTGGCGATTGGGTTGCATCATAGCGGCACTTGCGGTCTTCCTGGCTAGCTTCCGTGTTGACCTGGGCAAGCGGGCGAGATTTGGCCACTCGGAAAAGGAACTGGTCAGGAAGAGAGGATGAGGAACTGGCATGTGTAGCAAGGAAAGAGGCATCAAGAAGGGTAGCGGGAGAACGGCCGTAAATGAGGAAAAATATGGTGTAACCTGTGTCCCGCTGTACAGCCGTATTGTAGGCGAACGTAACAAAAGGAAGTATTACGTCCCAGCTTCGGTGGTCCTGGTCGACGTACATAGACAACATGTCAGAAATCATGCAGTGGAACCGCTCAGTCAACCCATTGGTCTTCGGGTGATAGCTGGAGGTCAGTTCGTGATGTTTGGTTGAGGCCTCAAGAACTTCGGCTACAATCGTCGACAGAAATGTCCGACCATGATCGCTGAGAAGCACATGAGGGGCCCCTTGCCGCAGTTAGAATGATTCCAAAAAGAAGGTCGCGACCTCATGTCCTGAGCCATTAGGCAGGGCAGCTGTCTCAGCGTAGTGTGTTAAGTGGTCGACGGTGGTGACGATCCAGCGATTACCTTTTGCGGACAATGGAAGTGGCCCGAACAACAGAGAAAGGAGTAGCAGGGCAAGGTAGCGGCTGTAGTAGGCCAGCAGGAGGAGAAGTCGGCCGTTTGCGGCGCTGGCATGGCAGACAAGATTTTGCCACGCTTGAGGCGAGGCCTGGCCAGAAAAAACGGGCTTTCACGCGGTGGTAAGTTTTATGAAAGCCTACGTGACCGGCTGTAGCATTATCGTGGAAAGCCGACAGGATACGGGTGCGAAGCGCTCTCGGAATAACGGGGACCCAACGGGTACCTTCAGAGCAATAAATATAATGGGAGAGCACGCCGTTGTCAAGTTTGAACTTTTGGAGTTGCCTGCGCG
The DNA here is from genome assembly GCF_055883805.1 of Amblyomma maculatum. Lineage (NCBI taxonomy): Eukaryota > Metazoa > Arthropoda > Arachnida > Ixodida > Ixodidae > Amblyomma > Amblyomma maculatum. Next base: position 125,205,861 of record NC_139346.1, read on the forward strand.
TCTTAGCGGTAGGAGGGTGAGAAGCACCAGTGAGAAGGTCGATTAGGGAAAGACAGTAGGGATCTGCTCGCAGGTGTGAAATAATGGTGCAGCGATTTGAAGCATCGGCAGGAGTAGCACAGGTGATGTTTGGAGCTCTGGACGACATTGGGACGTCGACGGTGCACGCAGGAAGGCGCGAAGAAGCACTAGGTGGTGAGTCTGGGAGCGGGCAACGGGAAAGAGCATCGGCATCTCGATGTTTCCGATTCGATTTGTATGTGACATCGGAGTGGTATTCCTGCAAACGCAGACTGCAATGGCCCAGGCGTCCAGTCAAATTTTTGAGGGTTGATAACCAGCACAGAGCGTGGTGATCGGTAACGATCGTGAAATGAAGGCCGTAGAGGTAGGGGCGGAATTTCTGAACTGCCCAAACGACGGGGAGGCACTCTTGCTCAGTGATTGTGTAGTTGCGTTCCGCTGGTGTTAGAGTTCAACTGGCAAACGCAATTACCTTTTCCCTAGAAGCGGTGTCACGTTGCAGAAGTACGGTTCCGATACCGAGGCTGCTGGCATTGGTGTGGAGAATGGTGGCAGCAGGGTCGTTGAAGTGAGCGAGAACAGGGTCCGAAGTGAGGGCATTCTTCAGGATTTGAAAAGCTTTTTCGCATTCTTCGGACCAATTGAAAGCAGTGCGGTCGGTAAGGAGGTGGTGGAGCGGTGCAGCTATGGTAGCGAATGGCAAATGAAACGGCGAAAGTATGAAGATAGGCCAAGGAAACTGCGTAGATCCTTAGTCCACTGAGGGCGTGCTAAGTTCAAAACTGCAGCAAGCTTGTCAGGGTCGGGTCGAATGCCATCGCGGCTGACGAGGTTGCCCAGGATCTTGATTTCTTTCTTGGCGAAATTAAACTTTTTTGTGTTCAGCTGGAGACCGGCGGATGCCAGGCACGTTAATACTTGATCAAGGCGGCAAAAATGATCAGAAAAAGTCGCAGAGAAAATAACTATGTCTTCCAGGTAGCACAAGCATGTTTTCCACTTAAGTCCTCTAAGAACAATGCCAATCATGCGCTCAAACGTAGCGAGGGCATTACAAAGTCCAAAAGGCATGACATTGAATACGTAAAGCCCATCGGGAGTAGAGAACGCGATTTTTTCTTTGTCGGTTTTGTGCAACAGAATCTGCCAGTAACCGGAACGCAAATCCAAAGTGGAGAAATATTCGGCGCCCTGAAGACAGTCGAGGGATTCGTAAATTCGTGGCATAGGGTAAACATCTTTGCGAGTGACTTTGTTAAATGCGCGGTAATCAACGCAACAACGCACGGACCCATCCTTTTTTTTTTTTTGACCAAGACGACTGCAGATGACCAGGGGCTAGCTGAGGGCCGAATAATGTCTCGTCAGAGCATATCACTCACATTATCTTATGATTTTACGTTCTGATAAAGAAACACGGTAAGGGCGGCGGCTAACAATAGGAGTACCTTCTGTAATAATGCCGTGCTGTGCAGAAGTTCGGCACAAGGTCGGAGAAGTGACATCAAAGGAGGATTGGTGTTTTCGAAGTAATGCCTGCAATATATATATATATTACTTACCCGCTGCATGAGGCATATTATTAAAAGTGAAAACATAAACATGTCACTAAAAATAATATATTTTTCAGATGTTTAATGCTTTTTCCTGACATCTACGTTTTCAGTGACCGAAGCTTGTACGCATGTATAACCGTTGTCGAAAATTTACCGGCTGGCGTATAGCGCAGTAGTGAACGGCATGCGCAGACAGTACCGGGGTCCTGAATACGTAAAATATTTAGAATTGCTTTCACCTTGAAGAGAGTCTACAATTGTAGATTTCAGTGTGTATCTTCAGGTTTCAATAATATTTTGTTTTGCTCCATACAATTTTTATGGCACATGTACATAGTTATATTCGGTACAAGTCAGGCGTGAATTTAAGGCTTGCTTAGAGGAAAAGGAGAAGAATAAAGGCACCTGTGTGCACTGACTGCCTGCATGACGTCCAGAAGACTGCGTAGCACAAGGCCAAGCAATCTTGCTTTGATCGATAAGCATGACATTAGAGGCTTATTCTCATGAGGACATCCTTTTCTACCAGGCAAAAATAATGACAATACAGTTTAGGAAACGAGGTACTTATTTTCTTTTACACACCTCATAAGGAGACATATAACAAGGAGTTAGAGACTCCTAATGCTACCAGGCAGCTTTGACCGACTGCAGGCCAATGGTGGAAAGTTGCCTTCTTGTTGCTTCGACTTAGCAAGCTAAGGTGCTACAAGCAGCAGCGGACTGTGTCGACAGCTACGCAAGGGCTAGGGGCTTTTCGTGTTTACCCAATAAATCTGAAATTCTCAGAGTATATAGGCCCCATTACGACAATGAAGTTGACTTCACCGTTATGCTATCCGGGGCTCGCATGCCAGAAGTGCACGTGCTGAGAGTGTTGGGAATGTGAATTCAATCCAATCAGAGGTCGGACCACACAATCAGATTGCTATCTGGATCTTCGGCCCAGATAACGAGAATGATTAGCGAGTGACCTATAGAATGAAAGGGGATGAAGGAGGAAGACACGCTCAAGTTAGTGCGGGCGCTTGTGGTAAGCAGAGCCACGTACAGTCTTCCCTATCAACACCTGAGCCAGAAGGAGAAAGAGCAAGTGGAATCGATCCTCAGGAAGGCGTACAAGACAGCGCTGGGGCTGCCAATAAGAAAGGCAAACGCGAATTTAATGGCCCTTGGCTTAACAAACACATACGAAGAGCACATGGAAGCCCAGCTTGTCTCTCAGAAGATGAGGCTACAACGCACTACGGCGGGACGAGCTCTCCTCCGAAGACTAGGTTATCATGATCACATGCTAGACATTGAACGGACGGTAGACATATCGGACGCGATCCGGCCTACGTTTGTAGTAGCGCCAATTCCCAAGAAAATGCCGTTGTCTTTCATCAGGGTAGGCGTAGGGCCAGGACGGAAGCCTTAGCCAAGACCTCTCAGAACAAGAACACCGTCTATGTAGACGCGGCGATGTATTCTAACGAAAGAGATGCGGTGGTGACGGTTGTAGATTTCCAGCTAAAGGAGAAAATGTAACTGCACTGGGTCTGACGCCGAGGAAGCCCCTATTGCTCTAGCGGTCGCAGAGGGCAATAGGTCCGGGCGTTCGCTGGTAGTAATGACCGATTCGCAAGCCGCTTGCCGAGGATTCACCAACGGCAGGATTGGCAAAACGGTGGCCGCCACCTTGAAGGCCGGCTGGATAAGCGACACAAAACAATTCATACTTTGGGCTCCGGGGCACGGCGACATTCCCGGGAACATCCAGGCCGATCTCATAGCTCGAGGTTATGCAAACCGAGGGAGGTCAGAGGCCGAAGAGACCGGGGCAGTGACTCGTACCTACGCAGACATTTTGGTGCACTACCGGGGGACCAGAAGATGGTATCCTCCGCCCCACAAGTTGTTAAACAGGGAGCAGTCAATATCTTGGCGGCAGCTACAAACAAATTCTTATCCATGCCTGTCTTTATACAGCAAGATACATCTGACCGTATACAGGGACAAGTGTCCCTGGTGTGGACAAAAACCGACAGTTTATCACATCACATGGGCCTGCCAGAAAATAGATGCAGTGCCGATAATTCACAACGCCACGCCGGAGCAGTGGGAGGCTGCGCTGTCCAGTTCGGAGTCGAAAGACCAGCTTTGGCTGATTGAACGGGCCAGCAGGGCAGCAAAGGCCGCGGAAGTCCTGGACTGAGGGCCCAACCACGGGAGCTCTAGATTATGTTTCTTTTTTTGCATTATATAACATTTTCTCTCTCTCTCGGCCGAGTGACGGCCCAGATTTGCACACGTACAGGCTGGTTGTTAGGCAGCAATCGCCCAAGGCCCAAGCTTTGACATCTGTCCAAGCGCTGAACTAATGAGCCAGAGTTTATCGGCTACTTAGGTCACCACGCTCGGGCAGAAGTAGGTCACCACGCTCGGCCCGATCTAGTAACCCTCACTGAACGCTGACCTGTTCTACCGCTTTTGTTCGGCCGTTTTGAGGCCCCTGTCTCCAATCTTTCCGGGCTTTTCCGGGCTGACCAGCAGCGCTCACTATTCAAACATATGCTCCTACTGAACGACGATTTCATCCAACATGCAGCGCAGCAAAGCATTTCTTTCGACATTAGACCGATCGGCCACTTCGGCTCTTAAATAATACTAATTTTATTGAACTACACATATATTTCCATTTATTCTGAAGTTTATTTTCTTTGTTTGTACACAGGTATACAGAACATATATATGTTATTGCTTTTACATAACTGCGTGAAAAGAAAAGGGAAGTTATTTTATCCAGAGGACTGAATAGCTTACTAGCATTTCGTAGCGCTTGTCTCAGTAAACCAACGCATACTTATTGATTCCTCATAAATATGTGCTGCGTAAAAGGATGAAAAAAAAAAACAGAAAAGGTGTGCAACATAGCTCTAACTTCGGACTGAAAGAAACTAAGGCTACCAAGGCGAAACGTGACACCTAAAGACTAACAGCCGCGTGCGTCCAGAAAAGCCGCTGAAAAAAGAGTAGTCGAGCAACCACTCACTGTTTATTGTTCCTTGAGAATGTAGCTCACAGTTGACACGGAAATAGATGATTTGCTGACACATTTATCGTCCAAAGCAACGATCTGTGCTGCTTCTATAATCTTGCTGGTTAACTGATTTCGGTGCTTAGCTGCAATCGAACACTTGGCCAAAAACGGTACACAACAACACACCATACAGTGCAAAGCCAGATTGTTGTCAGTAAATGTATTTATATTGTTTTTGTGTTTGCGAAGCCTTTCTTTCAAGCAACACCCGGACTGACCAACGTACTGCTTAGTACAATAAAGTGGGATATCGTAGACAATGCCGTCAGAACATTTGACAAAATGTTCGATGCATAGTGGTGCATTGTAGCAGATGGGGACGTGTATTAGGGGGCAAGGTTTTTAGCATAAGGCACTAAGTTTTTCAGATGGTGAAAAAAAACCTGATGCTGCAAAGCCAGAAGATAGTGACAATGGCAGCGAATGTAGAGAATGACGGCACTTTTGCCTTTCGTTTTTTTCTAAAGGCACAGATGGCAGTTGCAGCGCTTGACACTTCTTTTTCATTAAGCTTTCGGAGGCAGAAATAGATATGTCAGCTGGGTAGCCCGCATACAAAAACGTTACGATTTTTTCTTGAAAGTTTTGGCGCATTAGCGGGTGCACGACTTACCCAAGGCATTTTTCAGGCACATATTAGTAATGACTTGTTTTAGAAGCTTTTAATGCGCTGATTTGAAAGTGAGCAGATTTTTTGGCATAAGGTGAAGAGACCCATCATACATGATTGTGAAATAATTTAAAACAGACGTCAAGAAAACATATGTCTCGTTCGGTGGGCATTACGTTAGTCTCTTAGAGCGGGAAAAACTTCTTTGAACAGCGGTTAAAATTCCGGAAGCCGCCTGCTCTAAGCACTATAGCGTACAATCATCATGACAAAGAGAACAGTCAATAAATCTAAAGACTCTAACCGCTTGGGGCTGGTAAGGCGATCTTGGAGGAACCTTTTCAGACATGGTGCTAGCGCACAAGAAAGACATACTGAAGGTAGGAGGACAGAGCACACGCTAGTTGTCTTCTCCCCCTACCTGCGTCCTGTCCCTCTACCTTCAGTGTGTCTTTCTTGTGCACTGTCACCATGTTTGAATTCGTTCACCAACCAGCCCAATTAAGAGCATTGACTGGAGGAACCTGTCAAGATGTGCAAGGTACAGATTACTTATTTCGGGGTCGGACAAGATCAATGCATATTCACGGTTTCTGATTGTGAGGAACGCCTTGCCAGCCTAAGAATCTGGATCAGAAATAAACGAGTAACATTTTTTTAAAAATTCTTGGCGTACAATCCGGATTCGTTTTGGAAAAACATGCGCCGAAATGATGGATGGAATCCTGTCCCACAGTAGGCAGGTTGTCATAAGGCAGGGAGTAATACAAACTCTCCAAATTGATAGAGAACCCAAGAAGAGTCTTGTCTGAAAGTGCCTTCACATTGACCACTTCCTTTCAACTATGTATATGGGTCATTTATAGTCAACGTGTTGAGTTTTTTCTCTAAGAAAAAAAGCAAACAACTTTTGCTAGATGTCCTGTTTAGAAATGACAACACTTAAGGGTACGTCAACCTTATGAGATTCGCCCTGAAAAACACTTCTACAAACAGCCGCTTAATATTGTCAATTCTATTTGCTACTTTTCCGAGACTAAGCTTGAGACAAAGTCTCTTAGATTAAGCCTTAGACAAAGTCTCTTAGATTAAGCCTTAAATTCGGCAAATGAAACATTACTTTCGGATTTAAATATTTCAGAACCTGCATGGTGGGATTTTTAAATGAATAAGCCGTGGGGAAATACCAACCGCCCTCTTTTTCAGAAGGCATGAAACAAACGTCTGCTTAGCTAAAGAAACATAACACAATTCACATTGATTTTTGAAGAGCACGTCTTAGAGTAGGAGAGGACGTCCACAGAATTCTATAGCACGACTAAGCGAGCGAGAAAGATGTCGCAGCATGGAGAACAGTCCATGCGGAGTCCTTGAAGTCTCCCTTGCAAACTTGGGTCCGAGGGACAGCACTCGTTTGATGCCTTAAGGAAGGATGCCACCTTTAGACACGTACACGTTGTGACCTTCTCTCGAACACATATGAGTTTGGAGGGAGCGAAGTTTCTTGAGCTGAAGTTGTCAGAGGGCTTCAGTTGTTTGGTCGACCAATAGCAGATACGCTCGCAGTTGACATTTTGTGCCGTTAGGTTCCAGTGCACGCTGTAGTTGTACGGCTAAGTAATCTTTTAGACAACGTGCATAATGGTGGCATTCAGATTTCATGATCTGGCAAATCCTGCGGCAATGACCTCTATAAAGGTTGAGACTAATGATAAGATTCCTGATGTCGGGTAGAATTCCACAGCGGATGCTGAAAGCAGCGGAAAGCGCTTTGCAAGTAGCGGCAGCAATGAGGGACATCATCTCACAAGGGCCTTGGGAAACGCGAGGCGAGGGGAGTGGTCGAATACGGAGGAAACAGTCGGTAGCGACCACAGTCTGATCAACATAACGATACTCACCAAACCCCTTACCAGACAGACAGGGCAGGCTAGGTGACCGGACTGGGCAAAATTCAGAAAAGTATATGCCTGGACCAAATAGCTGCTGGCGAGCCTCAGTTTGATGGAAACTCAGGTAAAGCTCTCAGAGGGGGTGACGGATGTGGATACCCACCTCCTCCAACTCTGAGAAGCCAGACCCAGCATGGTCAAAAGATGGCGCAGGCAGAAACATAACTGCAAGCTAAAAGCCCGGATCTCGGCGATGGGGCAAGAGCCCATGTTAGGCATTATTCTGCGTTTTGCTCTTGCTCCTATTTCTTTCTGTGAAATAAATAAATAAATCAAATCAAATCAAACGAAAGTGGAGGCAGAATGCGCGGCACAACTCGCGGACGCTAGCTGGGTAGAGAGGTGCAACGCGGCAGCTAGGCAGATGTCTGGAAAAAACACATGGCGTCTCTTCTGAGTGCTCATAGATCCAAACCAGACACACACCGAGACGCAGAAACATCTGCAGAGAGCAATACACGCATTTCAAGGAAATAAGGCCAAGCTAGAGCTGAAGCTCCAAGACCAGTACTTGAGCACGACCCAAAGCCCAAGGGGGAAGGGGGAATACAGTCAAGAAACTACAGTGAAGACGAAAATGTTGAGCTAGATGAATCTTTCAAACAATACGGCCTCAAGGCGGCCCTAGCGAGAATGAAACGCGGGACCGCGCCAAGAAAGGACAGGATAATGATAAAACTCCTAGCAAACCTACCAGAGCAATCGTATCAATCCCTTCTGGAACACTTTAATTCGATCTGGGCAGAGGAAGTTCCTCTTCCCACCGAATGAAAGACGTCACTCATAACTTTCATCCCAAAGGCGGGCAAAGCCATAGATACGGACAACCTCAGGCTCATTTCTCTCGCGTCGTGAGTGGGCAAATTGGTGTTAACAGTGGTCAGAGACAGACTCTTCGAATATCTAAAAAATATGGGAGTCTTCGCCGACTCCATGTATGGCTTCAGGTGAAATAAATCGGCTCAGGACGTCCTGCTACAGTTTAGCAGAAAGGTACTAAATCGGATAGAACATCCGAACGGGGACAAGATAGTACTGGCCCTAGATCTGAAAGGAGCCTTCTAGAATGTGACCCACAAGGCGATCCTGACAGACCTTTCGGAGACGGGTGTGGAAAGAACGCGTACGAGTATATAAAACGCTTCCTCTTAGACAGACAGGCCTGCGTGACAATCCAAAACACAGAACACGGTTCCTTTCTATTAGGCGCGAGAGGAATGCCACAGGGAGCGGTGCTATCCCAGCTGTTTTTCGAAATGGCAATTAAGAATCTTCCTGTCCACCTGGAGAAAGCCTCGCGTGTGCAGCACGCGCTGTACACGGACGGCATCTCCGTATGGACCACACGGGACTCTCTGGGAGAAATGGAGGCCAGATTACAGGAGGCAGCCACCGCTGTGAATGAGTACGCGAAAAAATGCGGCCTTCATTGCTCACCGAAAAAATCCGAATTCGTCCATATTCGTCCCTTCAAAGAATGCACAGATAAAATAGAATTGCGACTTGAATCAGAACCGATACTCGAGAGAGAGCAAATTAGAGTCCTGGGTCTTTTCATTCACCAGCGTACGCTGGCGACGACCACGCTCGACAAGCTAAAAAAGGTGGGAGAACAGGTGGGCCGAATGGTCCGCAGAGTCTCATACAAGAAAGGGGGACTGAAAAGCAAAGACGTTCTACTACGCGTCAATGCCTTTATAACAAGCAGAATCCTGTACTCGACCTCCTATCTCCACCTCAAGAAACACGACAAGAACATCCGAGATGTGATCACACGCAAAATAGCGAAGAGGGCCCTCGACCTCTATATAACCACGTCGAACCTGAGACTGCAAGACTGGGTATGATGAACTCGTTCGAGGAGCTGAGAGAAGCCCGCCTGACAAGCCAATACACGCGATTATAGCAGACACCTTCGGGGCGTCGCCGTCTACACATACAACACACGTCTGTAGCGGAGGAAAGAGTAAGACTTCCCCAGGAGTGGCAATACGCCCTGCTCGTAAAACCACTCCCCACTAACAAGTCCAAAGACCACCACGAGGGTATGCACAGTGCCAGGGCAAAGGCTTTACCTCACCACTATGGAGGGAAACCCGGTGTGTACTTATTGGACACGTCCGGACCGCACCGAGGCGATTGGTACACGGCGGCAGTGATCCACGAGTTCAAAATGGTAAGCGGGCTCACATATAAAGCCCTAAACGTAACACAGGCAGAAGCTGTCGCTATCTTGTTGGCAGCAACACACTCTGATTCCAAAACAATCATAATGGACTCGCGAGGCGCGTGTAGGAACGTTCAATGGAGCCGGGTTCCGTACCTGGCCTACCGCTACTACAAACAGCTCGGACCTGGCATACCGACTACTGCAAAACAGTTTGTACGTTTAAAGTCCATCCCGCCGCTTTATAGTCTGGGCTCTGGCGCACTACACTCTTAGAAAAAAGGTTAGTAAGAAGCTAGTAAATGCAGCAGTTACTAACTTCGAATAGGTTTTACTACCTTTTTACTAACCTTGAACTAACTCGCAACTTTTGGAGGTAGTAACGGCTCCCATTACTAACAAGTGAGTTTCTGTTAGTAGTTTTGACGAGTTAAATGCTAGAATCCCTGGGCAACTTTACCATGGTATCTTGCTAGCGTAACTTTACCAATATTTTCAGAAATTCATGCTTTGGCTGTTCTTGCCAGTCATACATTAAAACTTATTCCGGAATTAACGAGATACATTACTTTCGATCATTTAATGGCGTTCGTTTTTTTTTCTTTTTCTTTTTTTGAAGTCTATGTTTTTGCGCACACTTCAAGCTAAAGAAAAAAAAACATTACAGAATTTGAGTTTTCTTGCCCCATGCGAGCTCCTGACAGCGTAATGCGGGGACGAAAAAAGTCAGAGCGACACTTAGCTCTTTCAGGAAATTCCTGCAGTATAGTCAAGTGGGACGCTTTGTGGGAACGACCTGCAGTCAGTCACGGACTAACGCTCAAGTGCGGATGGCCTCATTTTAGCAGCAAGACATTTTTTAAGAAAATTGAAAATAATTTGTATTCACGTTGCATAGCACAAGGTTTTTGCGTCTACTGCTGTTGTTTTGTTCATCTTAACATTGTGCTTTCCACCAGTTATTCAAGCACAACGACACGAAATCAATACCTTTCCACCTCGCATGTAGTTGCCTGCAATCAACTTTTATTCCATTTTCTCTACGTATGGTCAAAGCATCAACAACCTGTAAGCAAACACACACACACACACACACACACACACACACACGCACACACACACACACACACACACACACACACACGCACGCACACACACACACACACACACACACACACACACACACACACACACACACACACACACACACACACACACACACACACACACACACACACACGCACGCACGCACGCACGCACGCACGCACACAAAACGGTGCCGGGAGGAATGCGCGTGGGCTAGACGGCTGGCAGGGGCTGTACCGTCGACATTTGATCCAGGCATCCAAACGTGCCGGCGCTGCAGTTGGCCGAAGTACGGCGGACGGTAGACGCCGAAATATGAAACGGTTTCACGCGCGGCTATAAAAAGAACAATGGGGCGATGGCTAATACTCGGGCACACCATGCTCGGGAATGTTCTCCTCTCACTTTGCGCATGCTTTCCGCTGTGCGAAACTGCGCGCTGTGGACGGGAGCGTCGTCGTTGTGCTGGTGAAATGGTGGTTGTCGAGTCTCACACTTTCGTAAATGTCTGCGTGTCTTGGTCCACATATTAAAGTTCATGAGCACCATCGCAAAGTCCACACATCAAGCACCACGTAAATGTGGCTCTTGCAGACATCGACTCCAGGATCCCGTCGTTTTTGACAGCAGCGCCGCCGCTCGTTTGCCGCGCATTGGGCCAGCATCGACTTGTCATACTGGCTTATTTTCATTCGTTCTGCTTCGAGGTGCTCGCCGTCTGCCACCGATACTGATTTTGACGGGAAGAGTGACGCCGAGGCGCTGTGTTCGTCGCCCATGTCTAGTGATTTGGAAAGACCGAAAGAGAATTATTCAAGGCAGCGGGCAGCATCGGGAGGAAGATCTGATAAATGCTTTGCTGGATGGCGATTTAGGGATGGGGCAGAAAACGTGCGCTTCGAGGTAAGTTGCCCGTTTTCATCTTCATTGCTTGGAATGCAAAGACCTGCGTATTGCAAAAGTAATTATCTATCGCCATTGTTAGTAAATTGTTGCAGAGTGTTTCCTGATCCTGACAAGAAGTAAATGCCGTAGAAATAATGTGAACTCTGTTGAAGTGAAATTGAACAGAGTAAGCTGTAGAGCCATTTGCTACAAACATTATGCTCAACGAAAACGACATGTTTTGAGACGACAGTAGCACATGTCCTGTTGTCGCCTTTCTTTGTCCTGTGAAAATGCTGTTTTTTGGTGAGCATAAACACCGCTGAAAGTAAGACGAACCTAACACAGTAAAAATTATGCCTCGTACGAGGGAAGCAATGTGTCCTTTTTTTTAATTTTTGAAATCAGGTTTGCACAAGTCTTCTTTGTAGTAATTTGTACGTTTGTACTAAACCAAAACCTTGTGGACATTTTTGTTATTTTTTGGCACCCGCAGTCCTAGAATTTTTTGTAGCAAACTGTAGGTTTGTAGTAAATTCAAACTTTGCTGACATTTTTGTTATTTGTCGGGAACATATAACTTGGTCACAAACTTGCTTCGTATGAGCTGAGTTTTTCTGCTTTGTTTTGTATAGAATTATTGGATTCTAGTGCATCTGCTCGAGCTACGCGCGTCTTTAGAAATGTGTTTCTGTAATCTGTGCGCAGTCCAAAAAATTCCTACAGCCTTGTCACAAACTGGAAATGATTAAGTCTAGTGAAACCAATTGCTGGGCTAGTTGGTGCATTTCACAGAAAAGGAAAGATTCACAGCGCTAGCAAGTACGCACTCATAAATAGACACACATAGAATAGACGCTGACTCCAACTTTTTTTTTTCTAAACGACAGCAAAATGAAACGTATGTTCTTTTTTTTTTTTTAAGAAGTTTGGGGTCAGCGCCTGTCCTGTGTGTTTCTATTTGTGAGTGTGTATTTTTTAGCGCTGTGAACCTTCCCTTTTCTGGAAATGATTGTATAAAATATCCATCCCAAAATTTATATCTGTGTGTTTATATCTATCTTTTTGGAAGAAGCTTCGTTTTGGTGAAAGGCACTTACTAGCTTAGCATCTGGTGTTACTTGACTAAATCATTTCCAGTTTGCGACAAGGTTGTAGGAAGTTTTTGAACTGCATACAGACCTTCTTTTTTTTTTTTAACAAGTTTCATTTTGGTGTCCTTTCGAAACAGAAGATGGAGTCAACGCCTTTCCTGTGTGTGTGTATTTGTGAGTGTCTATTTGTTAGTGCTGTGAATCTCTCCTTTTCTGGAAATTATTCTATAAAATATCCATCCCAAAATGTATATCTGCGTATCTATATTTATTTTTTTAAATTTCATTTTGTGAAATCAACCAACTATAGCTATTGTTTTTACTTGACTAAATCATTTCCAGTTCACGACAAGGTGTAGCAATTTTTTGAATTGCATATAGAACTCTTTTTTTCAAAGAGGTTTCATGGTGGTGTTTCGAAAAAAAAAAAGATATTTAGTGCCTGTCCTATGTGTGTGTATTTGTTAGCGCTGTAAATCTTTTCTTTTCTGGAATTGATTGTATAAAATACTCATCCCAAAACTTTTATCTGTGTGTGGTATCATAATTCTAGGAATGTTGCTTTGTGTATAGCAAAAACAAAACAGCCGGTAAATCTGAAAGCTCCGGAATATATGATATAAAGGTAATAATTTACTGCGGAATTTAGGCGTGTTCAATAAACAACGGACTTCATTATTTGAAAAAAAAAATCAATTTCATAAGTTCTAAGTATTTATTGCTTCCTTTTATTGTCATTGAAGAAGTGGGGTTAAAATATGTCAATTCTGTAATACTTGCAGATCACTTTGCTACTGAATGGAGGAACTTTTGCCTCTGCATGGTTGTGAAAGAATTGAAAGCCACATTTCCGGGTGAGGCCAGTAAGTATAAATTTGCTATAAATTCATTTATGCCTTCTAATTTCATTACTTTCAATGTTGCATTTTAGGACATCTACCCGGCATTGGAGCGCGTTCGGATGAACCCTGATGACGCCGACGCAATATATGCTGGGTTTGAAGATATCTAGGTCAAATGCTGGACGTTATCGTGGGACTCACGCATGCCATTGAGAGCCACTGGATATTTAATGTCAAGCATTCAAAGCGCAACGAAAACGTTTGCGCAGTGCTAGAGTATTTCTGCAGCCTAAGAAGCCCATCGCCACTATGCCCATTAGCTCTCAGGGCGATTTCTGCCATTGAAAAGGGCATAGCCACACTATCTTTAAATACGAATAAAGTGAGTATTTGTTGTCCGGAAATTTTGTCGTCATCATTGCTTGAAGACTGGTGCGAACAAGGTAAAATTAGCATCTTGTTTGCAGATCAGCTCAATGTTGCACCGAACTTGAAGCCGAGAACAATTGACCACATATTACGAATAATACAATTAACTTTAATTACCAAATATTTATTAAGATATTCAATATTTTCAGAAATAATTTACCTATCGATGCATATATTGGCTCCATACAGGTAGCAATTGATACTAGGTTTCTGCCGCAGTAAGCACTAGGACCTATGTAGTGAGAACCTCTAGGCCATGTAGTATTTTATACTAAAGAAAAGGTTGCACATTATACTACCTTTTCGATGGCAACCCATAATAAGAACTAGGTATATGTTGTAATAAGTACTACGACCTATGTAGTACAAATTTCTAGGTGCGGTAGTACTGCGTACTACCTAGAAGGTAGCTTATTCCACTACCCTTCAAAGGCAAACTATAATGCACGAAGGTGTTGGTGTTCACTAACCTATTACTAACTGGCGCTAGTACTGTTCACTAACTTCCTGGGGTAGTAAATTTCACTAGCTGTATTTTTACTACCTCGAGTTACTAAGAAGGTAGTGATCTATGGGACAAGTAAAAGGTTAGTAGTTACTTAGTGAATTCATCAACCTTTTTTTTAAGAGTGTAGGGGCTAGGAGGAAACGAGGCAGCAGATGCCGCCGCCCGCGTGCTTCCTAACCGGGCAACCTCGTCCCCATCCGCCTCAGAAGAATTCACACCAGCCTAGACTTTCAGAGAAATTACTCAGCTGTACCAAAACAGACAGTATTTACCCCCATCCGTGTAAAGGGTTAACGAGAGAGGAGGAACGCGTGTTTTTTCGCCTCCTTACGGACACCATGATGTGCCCGGCGTCACTTAAGCACTTTGACAATGCCTTCTTCGGGAAGTGCCCGCACTGTGGGGAAATATCCTCCCCTCCAACCCTGCCTTTGCACCTACCCCGAACCTCACCCGGGAGGACAAGGAGGCGACCATTACTCGCCTGCTCCGACCTGAAAGCCTAAAAGGCGATGGTCAAACGAGAAATGGCGGCAGCGGAAGCCACTGGGGTCCCGTACTAGGGACTTCATCTAGTGTTTGTGAGGGGAAGGGCACTAAGCCTGACACCAGAGCAATTTTCACGTAACGCTCTCTTTTTAATACACATTTCCAGCACCCCCACCGCCACCACCTCCACCCACAAAATCAACAAAAAACGCCGTTTTCTGGCACTACAGCAAAGAAAACATTCTAACAAAAGAGGAAGAAGACGAAGTTGACGACAAGAAGAGGACGAAGGTGAGCACCATAAGTATATTCGTTAACGGTGTGCTTCAAGAATCTACGTTTTTGTTAATCGGCTCTTTGTTGAATCCACCTTTTGTCATGTTAATCCACGAGCACTGCGCGTCAGTTTTCAGCATGCGTGTTGTTTTGTTTCCTTTTCACGTTGTGGCTAATTAACATTATATCTCTTTATAAGTGGTTGCAGGTCTTTGCATTTACATCTGCTTTAGGTATAGTTGGTTCGGTGTGTGGGTTTAACGCGGCCCAGGCTATGCTATAGGCCGTAGTGGAGGACTGGTGAAGGTTGGACCACCTGAAGTTCTACGTGCACTGATATCGCCGCCCAGCATGCGGGCGCCTAGCTTATCGCCCGCGCACAAAAACGGCCCCCTGGCCGGGATTTCATCCCGCATTCGTGGGCGCAGTAGTCGAGCGGCATACCCTCAGCGCCACCACGGCGGGTAAAAACAATATTTCTATTGGCTGTAATATAAAATAACTCTTCCTAAAAAAGTCTTGTCTCTCTTTATCGAGGACAACAAAAAACGAACGCCAATATTGAAAGTACTTCACAGCAACTGGCTCCTCACCATCAGCGGCCATAACAAAGGTAAATGAGAAAGGCCATGTCTTAGAAACCAGATATATGCGAAAATTTATGAGCGCCAGTAATATTTTATTATGCGTTTTAGAAGTAATAGACTTAGCCCCTAAAATATCGCTGTGAATATTTTGGTTGCGTTGGTCTCCTCTCAGTCATTTGGTTTCATTTTTCAGGTTTCTAAATAAAGTGTAATGACAAAATGTACTTAACTGTGAGACAAGCATGATTTCAAATACAAAGAACAAATGTTGTTCTGCTTGCGAATAATGAACCTATTGTTCTTTTCCACAAGAAATCAGCGGCAAACGTCCAGCGCCTCACCAATTGAACTCACTGTGGAACTACCGCCTCACAGCCATGGTGGGCATCTATTTGCGGGAGTACCTCAGGACCCCCGATGGATGGCTCAACTTTGTGGAAGTGGTGAGCACGCAAGGGGCCAGTGGTGGTGCAAAAAGGCTGTGATGACTGAGTAGCAAAAGAGCAGTTGAATTTCACAAGGTCATCGCTCTTTATTTTTCTTCACTTACGGGCAATCAGTAAGTAACAATGTATGAAATATCATGAAGTTGAGGTATATCACGGCACTCAGTAACTACATAGCGGAAGACACACACACATACACTGGAACAACATTTGGGCTGAGGAGGCGAGCAATGTATATGGAAAACACCTCACCTGAACATGTCCAAAAATGCACTTGATAAAAATGCACAGCATAACGAAAAAGACAAAGCCGAGGGTGCACAAATGGAAAAGCAACTGTTACTTTCAGATCTATATGACCTCATTTAGGTAAAGTAAAAACGCCGGCACAGTACACAGCTTTTGTTTTTAAATATTCATGCATCCTCATGATGCGTTCCTTTGTTAGGTTCATAGCAACCATTCAAAACTGGTATTGACTTAACTGGAGTGTAATGTGAGTTTTTTGTTGCTGTAATGCTCTTTGTCTTTGTCTAAGATAGTGGGGCTATCCGTGCACGCTAGAAATGTTAGTTTATTGCGTAATACCTAGTTGTTTCATCTCCGTGTGTGCTTTCTGTATAGTTCTGTCCACGTGACTGTAGGGTGTTATACAGGCTGCTCATGAAGGACATATCGTAAAATTTAAGGACATAGTTTTCAGCGCAAAGGCACGCGGCTAAAGGAAAGAAGAAGGAAGACTATAGGGACGAACACAGCGCTGACTCAAAATGTTTGAAAAGTAAGACGAGCAGTTCATGCAGTCATTCGCAGAATTGGGCATTGCGGATAAAACTTCGGCAATTATTTTCGGGGTTCAGTGAGGAAGATAAATGAAATATATAGCCCTTTATTCATTTTTTCTATCATGCGTGTTTATATCGCAGCATTACAGGCAGTAGCATTGGTAGATGATGCTATTTTGTGCAATTATGATAAGCATGAGTGTATTTAAATGTCTCGAGCTTCAGCACAATCCTCCTATTTGCGCAAGTGAAGCCGTGGCCGTCAGCAACAAAGTCGTTTCTGGTTCGACGGTGCATGTGGTGGTTTGCCTGACATAATGAAGATTTACAGGCAACTGTTACTGCTTTTCGTTCTTGACCAGGTAAAAGATATCATTGAAGGCACAGTTTAAGTAGAGGACGAGGAAGATAGTTATGTAACGGTAAATGGTAGGTGTAGTATTAAAAGATAGAAAGTGTGTAGAGCATGTGAGAGAAATAACTGGTGTAATGGTATTCTTGTGGACATCAAGAAGAAATGGGCATGGACAGGGCATGTTGTACCAAGAGCGGATAACCGAAGGTCAAAGAGGGTAACAAATAGGATACAAATTAAGGAGAGAGTATCAGGAAGGGGGGCGGGGAGTAGGGGAAAGAAAGTCAGGTGGGCCAGTAAGGTTAAAAAGTTCGCAGGGGTCAAGTAGATGCAGCTAGCAGAGGACCGGTCGTTGTTTTTGTCAGTAATATGGCAGAGGCATTCGCCTTGCAGTGGGTAGATTCGGGTTTATGATGATGAAGGAAAAGCACTCATACAGCCTGTTATTGCAGGGATATGTCAGTACCTGAGGCCAATAATGCAAGGTTGTTATTGTGTCTAGTCACTCCATATTATTTTCAAGTGAAAAACTTACGCAACTAGTACGTAACTCCAGCCAGGACACTCATGCCAAATGCCGTGGTGTTGCATGCGTAAAGCCTATTTTTGTGCTGAACGCTAAGACATGTATTTCTCAGAATACGGGCGTGAAAATAAAATTGTACTAAATAATATAATCTTTATAGTTACTACCTAGAATTTTTAAATAAATATACTCATTCCGATTACTCTGAATAAATATTAGACGGTGAATGGAAGTTCACTGCTAAGTTCGCATTTTAAACATCTCTACAAATTTGTGTCCACCTGGCCGCACAACCGTTGAATAAAACTATGATTGAGAAGTGCTTTTTTGCAATTATTTCGCAAAAGACCGGGTAGTCATATTTTGACCTCCTTCTACATACCTTGTAATAACCATACGGAAAGCAGAATTTATTTTTTACATCCCGTAGTCCTTTTTTGTAATACAGAAGCATTACTACCCGTGCAACCTTGAATGTGCGCTGGGCCGCTGTGTATTCACCTTCGAATAACCAATTAAACAAACGGTAAGAATCAGTTCGAATTCAAATGAAAGCAACACGATGAGCTTCGATAGGCGCATCGGCAGACCACTGCACCATCTCGGTAGCCTGTTTTGTCATCTAGTCAGTGGTACGTTTTGCGCATGAAATTCTTTTAGCTGCCCTCACAAGTCGGAGACCCTGAGGTGAGGAGTTTAAAGCTGGGAGCCGCCATTCGGCAATTCGATCGGGAGCATCTGGACACCTAGCGAGGTTTACCGAGGCTAGTTCTTCACTCTCTAAGCCTTGGACAGCCACGACATGTGTCCAGGCAAGTGACTTTCCGCACGCCCAAACTTTGGCCCTCTTAACTGCCGACATGCTGCCATACCCGAATGTGACCAAACATCGTGTTAATCCTAGAGTTTGATTATGACGATCTCAATAGTAGGTTGAAATTAGGTGGGCTACCCTAAAGTTTGGTTCCTGGAGCCTTAAAATTCGACATCGTCCAGATTTGATAAACATTTGTGGCCAACCTAATCTGACTGTGACCGTCTGTATGTGCCTTTAAAATTAGATGGGTGATTCTCCTATGTGGTCCTCCTCGATCCCAAAATAAGCACTATTCTGAATTTGACATGAAACCTGATTTGACTACGGGCAACAAAAACGTGACTACAAATTTAGAGTGGTTGTCCACAATGCTTGTGCATTTTTCGTTCATGGGTGCAATAGAAGCTTATGAAGGGTGAGTAAAGGTGAGTAAGTGAGCGCCGTGGCCGAAAATGATTCATTTAAGTGATTTATACACCACTGCAAAAGACTGCTAGCGTCTGCGGACAACGTAATTATTACGCGGCCGCTCAAGGATGTGGCAAGGTCACCACCGAGACCATAGCAGCTGCCATTTCGCCTTTTCATGATTACCGAAGAGGAAGCGAATGTTTTAATCATGCAGCATCACCGAGCTATGGAGTATCGTAGTCTTCATATCGACTTGTAATGTTGCACGAACAACCTGATGTCTCCGTCATTTCAGTAAAGGGCTCATGTGACTCATGGGGTTACATTTGTACCTTTCCCAGAGTGTTTTCGACATTTACCACTAGCATGGCGAAACTTGCTGGCTTTGAAATGTAGCCTAATTATTTAAGTTGTCATAGAAACGCTTGATATTATGCAAATTTTTTGAACATCACATGATACAATGCTACATAAAGCACACTTAAATTTACCATCTAGTTAGTGCGTCTGCTCCTGCTATCACTCGTGGTTCTGACGAAGTCAGTGTGTCAGAATTGAAAGACGAAGCAGAGCCAGGCTAACGTGTCATGATTTGTCAGAGGAAAACTAATCGATGCAGATGGTTAGTCGTGTGCTAAAAGTTACTTCTACATGCACAGAATTGCTTAGTGAGCTAAACTGTCAGTTAGGCTTTTTTTTTCTTATTTCAGTTGAACATATTGTCTCCAACAATTCAAATCTTTATTCTTTTTCGACAACCGCCGGCATGCGGCATTATCATTATGACTACAGCGCACGAATCGCTTTTCTATTCTTTGTTTGTTCATGCTCATTGTCGGTAGACGCAGCCTTATCAATTTCTTTGTCACGCAATATGTGCCGAGATGTATCTCGAATATTCCAGCCACCCGCGTGTGTTCCTCAATGTTCCTGGTTATGCTAGTCAGTTTTTGGCTTTATCTAGATGTTCTTTGCCGCCTTTATATTGAGCGTTGACGCGCGACGAGTATTCTAAGTTCGACGACTGAAGATCACGTTAGCTATTATCCCCGAAAGCAATTCGATTATTATTTTTTTTTTTTGTGAGCGCAAGTCAGCGCAAGTGACGCGCCAGTGTCTTCGTTTGTGGCTACCAGGCTTGTCATAAATATATGACAATACCAAATTTTTGGAAAGGGATGATGGCGGTAATTTTTATCCTTGCGTTCACGAAACTCGCCTTGGTTCAAGACGAATCTTACTTCACAGCGATAATAGATCCTTTCTATTTATGCCTACGAGCCATTAAAGCTTACCGCGCACAGGAACAGTAAATGTTCACAATTGTACAGCCTGTGGAGGAGATAAACATTAGGCAACTCGTAATATCTAAGCCACTCTGTATCATGGTACTTCAAAAGACAACCGAAAAGATTACATGCAAGGATTCCTCACAAAACGCCGACCGCAGTTGCTCAGTGGTTATGGAGTAAGACTGCTGAACCCAGAAATGTGACAAAATCTGGGGTGCGGTTGCCGCTTTTATACGGAGGCAAATGCCAGGTGCACGTGAGTTGTGCGATCTCGGTCAACGTTAAGAACTGCAGGTTGTGTGAATTTTTGGGGCTGCTCTCGTAGCCTGAGACGTTTTCGGACAATGAAACCTGCAAACCAAACGTACATAAAAGGCGAAAACATTTTACAGACCAGGATAAACTGATTAATTATAGTGCTCCTCAATGCCTTTCTCTGTCAATTTATTATTTGCAAGGTTTCGGCTTGTTGATCACCTCTCAGAATTTTCACACTGGCTGCTTTAACAAACAGTACTGGCCGCGCTTTTCACGTAAATAGAATTCCTGGTATTTCGATTTTGGTTCGCAAATTATGTGCTAAGTACAGCAAAGGTTTCTCATGTGACTTCGCGTGGAGCTTACCATCATGGGGCCTTCAGCGGAAACAGAATAAAATTTACACAGGATGAGTGCCCCACCAATGAAATTTTCGTGACAACAGACTGGTGCAGTTGTGAACAATTTGCGAGTGCTTTGAATGTGTAACCAGTAATGCTTGCCTTATGACCTCGTGTGCAGGTCTTCGGCTCGGCTCTGTGGGCACTTTACGGGGTCTTCGGTGCCACTACGTGGAGTGAAGAGTTCCTCTACAACTGCGCCTGCGCCATCGTCTCCAACGGTGGCGTCTTCTTAATATCTTCCTCGCTGAGCATTCCCACCGCACTTCTGCTTCCCAGGCTCTTTTATGTGAGTTCAGATTTGAAAGGGCTCATTATTAGCATGCAGCGCCGCCTTGGCTTTAAGTAGGTATAGGGCCGTATTTAGGAAACTGGCTTCAAAACTCGCTTTGTGACGCTAGTGAACAGGTGTACTTTATAACTGTGCACTTTATAAATGAGAGCAAGCGATTGCTTTCGGGTACAAT
This sequence comes from Amblyomma maculatum, assembly GCF_055883805.1. Classification (NCBI taxonomy): domain Eukaryota; kingdom Metazoa; phylum Arthropoda; class Arachnida; order Ixodida; family Ixodidae; genus Amblyomma; species Amblyomma maculatum. The sequence continues at coordinate 125,227,206 of NC_139346.1, forward strand.
GTGGATGAAGCTTTAGTATGAAAACATACTTAACGCCGGCGACAACCAGACAAACTCGTCAACACCATCCCAGTCTCCTAACCCCTATATTCGCTAGAACAGACACTTACAAATTTTCGTTCTTTCCACGCACAATAACAGATTGGAATCAGCTAGTTAATCCACTGTTCCTTGAGTTTTAACCAATTGCTGCTATACTGTGTTGTCTTTTTTTTTTTTTTTGAAGTGTTGCGTTTTCGTTTGTACCTTGATTGGCTTGTTCACCCACCCTGCTTGGACTCAGTGTCCGCAGTATTTTGTAAATAAATAAATAAAAAAAAAATATTTTCGCTATTGCATAGCCTTCACAGAATATAGACGATGGTAAAGAAAACAGACGTCAATAATAAAAGTTTCGCTCAGAGAACTCAGTTGCCTTGCGGCGCTTGGGCATAACGCACAGCTTTCTAATAATTTTATTCAAACAAAGACCACGTAATAAATCATATCTTCAATAGGAACATAAGTTTATGAACACCTCCCGAAAAACCTTAGGTAATCGGTAAAAAATGCAGCACGTTTGTTGGCTAACAGGAGAGAGTTGGAGAGGTGCATATTATTTTAATTCATTTTACCCTAAAAGCAGTAATAAATCGTTATTATTATTTTTGTCATGTCAAACAACTTCCCTTCAGCCTAGGCTGAGCCGTCTGAATCTCTACACAGCCTTCATTCATAGACCTAGCCCCATTATAGTTGCGTATGTTGCTAACTGCTCTTCCGATGCCATGGTTGTAGTTGGCGGTATTCGGTGGATATTTTTGTATTGTTGTTCAGTGTCTTTCTTGTCAGCGCACTATTAGTCGTGTCGTTCCGGAAGCGGATTCCACAATCCCAAAAGTACGACGAAGTGGAAGGGGGAAAAGAGAATAGAATAATCTCGACAGAGAAGGTCATTTTTCTGGCTGTAGCATGTCTAAACAACATATATGGTATCAACGTCACCCTTGACCCAGCTCTCACGCGGCAGACGCTGTTCCATCAAGGGGCACCTATTACAATATAATCATATAGTAATGATATACGGCTGCTAATTATGCGTTAATTTTGCATTTAAAGGACAACCTTAGGCTTTTAGAACTACAGGAAAGCATTATTGGGCTTTGTGATAGTATTCGGATGATTTTTGAAGTTAGGTCTGCACATGAAAGCATAATTTCGTGGATGTAGAGCAATTAGGTAATTAATTAGAGCAAGAAACTTTAATTCGACATGGAAATAGACATGAACGTCGATATAGTGTGCAGACGTCAAACCAACCAAGGGCGTCGAATTTTCACAAAGTACGTTAAAACTTGCCAAAATTTGCGAGAACCCGGCGAAGCCTTAATGTCAGGCCTGGGCCTTGCGTTACAACTAAATAGTCAAGAAAAAAAGACAAAAAAAGCATATAGTAAGAAAGAATAAAGAATAAAAGCAGTAAAAACAAGGACTGAAACTACTAAAAGCGAGAAAAGCAGACGGTAAAAAAGAAAAGGTGCAAAAACAGAAAAATGAGGGGAAAAACGAAAACAAAAATGAGTTAGAGTTGCAAATAAGTGCAAGGAGTACGTCACAGGAGAGGCTTTACCCTTACCGTACTTAAGAAAGATCTGAGTGCTTTAACGAATTTTTTTCTGGGGAATTCGCTGCTCATCCTCCCCTCCATCCATTCTCGCACTATTACATTCCCGTCGTTTTCCTGTTTCTTCCCTAAGCAAATGCCTCCCGCGTTGCATTTTTTCGCTCCTTTGCTTTTAACATTTTGCCGCACCGTCTCCCCTCAGTGTTTAGGATGCGCGCCGTTAAGTGAGTCGGTTTCCTTCATTTGCTTTCCCCAAAACCTGACTAATATGTCATTCGGCAACACGGTGTCATTGCTTCCTGGTCCTATCACTTGCCGCAAGGTTCTGTTTACTTGCTTTCCCCTGTTGAGCTCACCCTGTGGAAGGAAAACGAATCCTTTATCTGGCCAAGCAAAGCAATATTGGTTGTAACTCCAGTTTGCACGAGTTAGCTGATTCAACTCAACAAAAAAGAAACATTTGAGCTTCAAACTAGTTCGGAAAGGCACATTTCTTTTTGTTTACTTGCGTAAAACTTAAGCAGTGAGTATGGGAAGCTGGTGGGCTGTTTGAAACGCTGCCGTCTGTAGCCTTTTATTATAGTGCTACGAGATTCGAAAGCTCTTTTCAACTGACAATATTTGCCCCTCTGCTATGAATAAAACATTAGGTGGGGTTTAACTTGTTATTAAACCTAGACATACGCGAAAGCAATCTGCATGGCTACGCTTAGGTTCGGCTTCAAAATAACGACATTGCTTTCGCGCATAGTAGTTTAATCTATATTTTCAGATTTTTTTTTTATGGCATAGGAGAATCACTTTACGTGTGAGCACCCCTTGCCTCTCGTCGTTGGCCATTCTCATTCTGGTGTAGAAGACTTCTATTGGTATGACATCATCTCTACGTCAAACTCCGTCACAACGTTCGAACGAATCCTCTGTCCTAGCAGTTCGCTGTTGTTCGCATCTATCAGCTATTGAGTTATCGTCGTCTTCGTCTTTTACGTGTGCTTCTTCTTCGTATTTTTCTTCTTCTTTTACTTCTTTTTCTGCTTCCTCTCCTTGTTTTTCTTCTTTTACCTCTGCTTTTTCTTCGTTTTGTTTTTTCTTCTCCTTTTCCTTCTTTTTCTTCTTTGTCTTCCAGGGTGACACGGTGCCACGCTGACGATTTGAAAATTTAGCGGAATGTATATTCCGCTGCAAAACCGTTCAAGTAACGCGGTCATGTTTTCTCAATGCTACATCTCCATCAAATAGGCTCTTAATGCGTATTCAAAATAAATGTTGTTGTTTTTTTTCAGTACAGCGTATTCCATCTCGTAGCTGCCGCCTGCTACATGTTTGGCGGCGTCGGAAGCGTCCAAAATGATTCCCACATTGATGGGGTGAGCGATATTTCTTTACCCTTGCAGCATTCAGAGGTAATCATGTACGCTAAATGTCCTAGGGTGTTTCAAAGTTATACAATTCATAAAAATATGAATGTCTTAACCCATATATGAAAACTACTAGGGCTTCAATGAACTGCCTTAATTAGTAGTAAACTTCCATCATATAGAACGCTACCGAGGCTTCTTTTTGTGGTCTAACAACAACGACTTACTTGTCTCAATTCACCTTGATGTAGGTCATAGCAGCTTTCGTGCAGTTATGTTTCAATTTCGATTACAAGATGCACGTTAAATCTAAACGGGGTGGCATTGTTTCTACAGCATACATGGTGTATACTAAAGAATGGGGACCGAAACTACCTTATTCTTACTATACGCACATTGCACCAAGATGTTTCTTGTCTCGTTAAAGAACATACTAGATTGGGTGACCACATTCTTCCACAGTACGTGGAAAAATTATTGACAACCTTAGTCTCCCGTGTTCGCCAAATAGTTATTTGGATACTGAGTTTATCCGTCCATCGTAAAAGGTATCTAGAAAATTTAACTTTACAAATACGTTTAAATAAGAGCACGTATCCTAGTCAGTCATATCGCTGCACCTTTTCCCCTGAATCGCAAAGTTAATTTATATATCTGCGTTTGAGAACATATGGTGGTGGGAACAGGGAGGTGAGTGAACATGGTGCAGGGCATATACGTCACAACTACGTGAAAGGTGAAAGTGATGATAGACTCATTCTGGTGTCTACTTTTTCTCAGAAAACTGCGCATCATGAGCAAAACTGTGCTTTGTATTTTGCCATGCTGCACTGAAGCTGTATGTCAGATCGAATACCTTGATATTGCCCAGCAGTATGTTTTGACAGACAACTTCGAATAATAAAATCAAGCCCCTCAACGACCACTTTACATTATGCTGTACATGCATCCTTTGTTGGAAAATTCTGTATTCGCGAAAAACACATCTTTAAGGAGGCTCAGGTTGCGTACTTTGCCGCTTTTCACGAAAAAGTTGCAGGGCTCAAATCTATTTACCCGTTTAATGTACAGTGCTAGTCCATCAGCACTATTCTATTTAGAGCTGGACTAGCTTTAACCTGGTCTGATTAGGTACTCGTACCATGAAACACTACTGCTATCAGCACTCAGGCAGGTTTCCCCCTGTCACGGTTAGGGCACGTACCGATAATGTTTATGCCTTTCGAGCTAAATGCGGTTATGAGAAGCCCGAATAAGCGCTCTCACTTTGCGCCAGCCGATAACTTTTGGTCAGCTTCATAGATGCGCCCCGCCCTACATCACATCTAGGTATCAGTGACTGAAGAACAACATGCCACACATAAGTGCAACAACGAAACGGTGTTTCATCTCCAAAATACAGGAGATGTTGAATCGATGTCATGGCAACCATTTTTTCCGCCAGAAAACACCAAAGCAGAGCAAGTTGAAGTAGGCAATGATAAGGTGATTGGATGTAAACGCAGATTTTCGTGGTGCCGCATCCACCACAAAATGGCCTCCACTATACTGTAGGCGCATACTCCCTGTTAGGAATCTCTGAGATAATCACAGGAGTTGTCTCCGAATATAAAGCTATTTATGAAGCAGATAACACTGACAAAAAAGTAGCTAGAAGAGTGCACCTTCCTTTCTGGACTAGCCTGTTGAAGTAGCATTGAAACACTTTAGCAACAGATGATAACTGCTGCGTAGAATAACAAATTAAGGGCCAATTATCTGCAATTGCCTCTTCCGCTATGAATTTATTAATTTGGTAAAATTTGAGCTGTCTGTGGTTCAGCGCTTCCGTAAGTATTTACGGCTATAAAATATATTGTTTCTTGATATCGTAAGTCTTTTTACTCATTTTGGAACTGTGCGATTTGGGTGTGGTAGGCCAACAGCGTCCTTTTGGATGAATGAGCTATATGCGCTCTCGCGTAGAAGAATTAGTCGAAAAAGGATTATCGACCTCGTTCATCCGCTAGACGCGTGCAAAGCTATCGGCGATGTGAACGCCATAAGGGTCGTCTGGGAAACGTGGCAGCAACATGCAGTCCTTTAACGTCCACCGATATTGCAGATTACACAAGCACAAGCTTTTTTTAATTTACATCCATCAAATCGCGCCCGCTGTGGTTGCGTTTGCACTCACGACCTCTACATCGCCAGTAAAGCGCAGTAACCACTGATCCAATGCAGAAGGGGCGCGGCATGATTTAGGAGACAGTAATACACAAGTATTCAAAACATTTCTCTAAAGGAGCAGCGCAAGAGATAGGACGAACAAATTTGAACAACGCAGGTGACGACAAAGAAAATATAACACATATAGGGGCTGCGGACTGAGAATTTAGAACAACACAGGCAATGTCCTGTTATATTGGCTGTCCGTACACAAGCGTTCTATGTCCAGCACTGTTCCTTTCAACAATGTTACGTCAAAAAACCTGCTGCAGCACAGTCATGAACTTCAACGCTTTGAAACCTTTTAGTCCTGAAGTGATCCAAAATGCCAAGGAGAGGCTGCGTAACCCCGTTTTGTCGCCCCCTGTGTAACTTTATCTGAACAAGCGCGACTGATCGGAGCCGAATACCTCCAAATAGCTCTGGATATTTTCTATAGTAGGTTTTAGCATTCGGTTACGCCGAGCCTGCATATTGCCGCGAAACCTTCAATCGCCGTCGCGGATTAAGTGAAAAGTTGTTGCGTCGATACTTTGGGCCATACAAAATCCTTCGCCGCGTCGGACCACTGGACTATGAAGTCATTCCCGACGGAATGTCAGCATCACAACGGCGACGCGCACGCCCAGAAATTGTACATGTTGTGCGGCTGAAGCCATATTACGCGCGTTAAAGAATCTGTGGTGTTTAAACTTTGCAGTGTTTATGTTTAAGTTTCTCTGTTCTGGAACATCGAGGCGATGTTTTTTTAAGGGGGGAGTAATGCCGCGAAACCTTCAAAACAGTATTTGTCGTTTTTTAACAGCCGCTGGCATACAGGCTTATCACTCTGATTCTGGACCGCGTATCAGTTCCGTAATCTTTGTTTGTTAATGCTCGATGTCGCGAGTCACACCTTTATCAGTTTTGTTGTAGCGCAAGATGCACCGAGATCTGTCTCGAAGGTTCCGGCCACTTGGGTGTCTTTCCACAATGTTCCAGCCCGTGCTGGTAGCTGTTTGCGACGTTATCTAGATTGTTCTGTGCACCCTTTAAATTGAGTGCTGCCGAGTGTGACGAGCATTCTTTGTTCGACGATCGACCAACACGTTTGATGCTATCGCCGCCGCGGAGTTGGTTAGTTCTTTTGCGGGCGCAAGTCAACCCAATAAAGAGTTAATTTCCGTACCATCAAGCCTGTGTCTTCATTTGTGTCATCGACCCTGGTCACCACCACGTGACAATATACTAACCGCTCCCTTAATGGCTGTCCATAAACTTTTACCCTATAAGCGCTAATGTTGACATTTGAGCCATTTTATGAGCCACTGACAATCAGGTGTCAAAACGGGTTAAACGTGTACTTAAGGGCGATTGCTGCAAGTCCTAAACTCCTAAACTTGGCTACTCTAGAACCAATGGTAGTGTGCTTACAACACGTTGCATAACATCTCGTTGCAATTGTTTTGGGACTGTAAAGATTGGTTGCATATACTGCGGCTTCGCGAGGGCTGAGCAAAGTTACTGGAGAAAATGCAATACTACTTACTATCCACAAGTCTAATTGTCCAAATTCTATATCAAGGGCGATATAGAACTTATACTTACCGCTGTTGTACCTTGTTGGGTATAATGGTATTGTATAATGTAGTTTACTGGACGTTCTTGGTTGGAAAATCAGTTCGCAATAGATCATGACATCAGTACCTTTATTTCGCTTTATAGAACTTTTAAAAGCTAAAATCACTTATTGCATTTATGCGTAGAGCTTTCAAGTTTTTTGCTTAAATACAATTCCTTGTTTTTCGCCAAGGTGTCTTAGCCTCGTTATTGCCCCATTTGATTTGTTTTTGCAATATTCATAAATCCATCCCTCATAAACTGCAGCGGACACTGAACGCCACCTAGATCAATTAGTTTTCATTTTTGCAGCCTTTCTGCTTCTACTCCTTCACCAATACAAACTTCACTACGCTTGTGCATTTCCAGATCATGGCCATCCTTTGTGGATCATTCCACGTCGCTCACTTCTTCCATTCTTTGCGGCCGAAGCCAACGCAGCAGGAGGAATGAACGGGATTTCTCCCGGTTTTCAAGCCACAAAATCGACGCCATCTAACGTGCTCCCTGCTGTCTGCAACCAAGTGTTATTCAACTGTGCGCCAACTTGAACTTTACAAATTGCTGCCACTTTCAGGCTATAGTGAACAAAACTGACATCAAACAGCACTGTTGGGAGTGTTAAATGTTATATGTCATTTAGAAAACTGTAGAGAATAATAGTTCATACTTTCAGCCTAAGGCAACTTTATGTAAGCATAAGTCTACTAAATTTAATTTTATGTGAAATAGAGTAGCGTGGTTGACTTTCGTATTCAACGTATCAGGATAAAAAATTTATACGCTACGCTGGACAGCAATTGGTTGCTTAACGGTGTCAAAAGCTGATGCTACCAACTGAAAACACCATTTTTTTATTTCTTGTCACCTGCAATTATTGTTCCGCGGGTTTAGGCGACACATTGGCGTCATTATTGTTTTGTGAATACCGCTCTATATTGCACCATATTACTTCTATGAAACGTTCTCGACGTGCCTGGTTATTGGAACTTGTATCTCTGCTATACAATTGTAAAGCCACCCCCCTTCTACCCACTACCGACACGTACAACCCCTACAGTGGGAGATATTTTTGTTCCGATCAGTTTTCATTTGTTGGGTCTTCGGCTTAAACTTAAGGCAGAGATGTAAGATTGGGTAAAGTTTAAACAATACACGGCCCAGGTTCCGGCATTTATGCAGCTGCGCAGCACTCTATAATAACCAATACATATTGCCAGGCAGCACAGTTTCCGGATTGACTTTGGGCGAGCTTGATAGTCACCCTGTTGTTTTCAAGCATTGTCCGGAGTTATATCTAGAGTAGCAGAGCTATTCGCCTAAAAACGGCGTTGCCGTGAGCTCAGTGCCTTGAGCCTTCCATGCATGAGCACACATGTCTTTCGTGTCCCACTTTACTGACAACGCGTACATGCAGGAGTAAGCTGGAAGCGTATGGTCAGCCTGCGCACTATTTTCACAATCTCCGGACGGAGATGGGAGCTCGGCGGTGCAGCCCAGCGGCCGCTCTTGGTTCCGGATCCGTGAGTCAGGTATTTTATTGCGCTAGCGTTAGATGCCGCAGAGGAGCATCGGGCGCCTGCTCACAGTTCTAAGCAGGCACCTGCCCCTCACTATGTCGAAAAGGAAAGCTCCTCAAACTGAGGCATCCAATTTTCCTACCAGATTTCGAACACAATCTGACAAAATTTGAGCCGACACAAGGGTATGGTGATGTTTTTTGTGCTGAGCCAACGGGTTACGTGCACCTGAAATATCACTTCACACAACTAGTTCACCGCAAGTGCATCCAAAACTAGCGGAGAATTCGCATCCACGTGAAAAGGGAGCAGTGCGGTCGCGCCACCAGACATGAGCTTGTGTTTCTTATAGACACATCTGGGAAAGCAAAGCGACGAGGCTGTTTCTTATGCTGATTGGTGGTAAACCAGTTGAAATACAGGTATAGTGGCTGTTTTACGAACAGATTAAATATTTCTAAAACATGGCAATGCAAAAGTAATCAACAATAATCGGAAGAAACATCTCAGCTTTGACTGACAATTTAATCCAAACCTCTTCTAATTGTAAAAGTATTTTAGCTCTAAACAATTGTAATACCACAGTCCGGTTGTTATTACCAATGGGGAGTCTAAAGCGGAGGACAAAATGAAGCCGTATCAACATTAAAGCAATGAAAAACTAAATTTCTAGAGCCCAAATGAATTGGATCATTTACAGCGCCTCTTCTTTCTGCACCGAACCAAAACTGAGACATTACAAACTTTGCACAAACATGACGTCCAGTGATAAGCTACAGTGACTACGGCGCCCAATTAAAGCTGAAAGAGCTTTCTTGTCGCGGTTTCTTGCCACGAAAAGCACGGTTATTCCGAGATGTGCTCTCTTTATTTGGAAGCAAGGGCCCAAGAAAAAAACAATCAAGGCAAAACCGAGCAGTCATTTCGATTTTGGCGCAATAATTGCAAAGCATCGCCAGAGGAGAGGCTGCCAGCACGATGCTTCGAGCATGTTCATTACGCTCAATGGCGGCATCATGAGGAAAAAGCGTGGAATTTCCTCACATTATTGCACTAGAAAAAAAAATGAATTTTGTTTCGCCTGAAAGACCCATGTGGTATCATCTTAGTCAAAGCTTCAAACTCTAAATGATCACTGTCGACGGAAATGCGCTTATTAAAAGGTTGATCAGAGTGTTTGCTCATAAAACCGTATGATTATAAGATGTCTGCAGTATATGCTGTCCGCAAAGGCTGAGTTTGACGCCGCTGACCTTTTTTTTTGCATTTGGAGCCTTTTATTTTGAAGTTAATTAAGCTTGTCGCTAATATACCCGACACGTCCTTAAAGTGATTATACGATTAAAATTGCATTTTGCATATCAAAGTGCGTAACCCATTTGAGAGGGTATAGGGTCGCGCAAAAGATCCAGATGTTTTTTAGAATCAGTCACCACAAATATTATGAGTGGGACGCAGCTCGGTGCATCCGGTGACGAGGCTAGCTCTCATAGGTTTACCTGGCACAAGCAGCAATAAAATGTAAACGGGCTACTTAAATCAGGATCAAGACAACTAACGTCAATTTTTTTCATGTCCTAAATTTTACATACGACCACTGATGAAAATAGTCCGTTTGCATTGGAGAAGTTGTGCACTCCTGGTGGCTTGTACTTGCTTCTTTTTATTTCGTGAATGGACATTTCGTTACCACAGCAATATCGTTAAGGAAAGCTAGTCGAATGCAAGGAAAACATTCGTGTATCTTTACAAAACCGCAGATATATAAATTAGTGCATAGGGCTTTCCTGATAGCCATGACAAAAAAAAAACCTGAAGGAGAGGAAAAAGAAGGGCTAGCATGAGATGAAGACAACGAAGGTGAGCGCACAAGACAAGTTATTTGGATACGCGATTCATGCAACACATTGTTGAACTCCGTTACTGAGGTTGCCAAGCGAAATTAACAATGTTCGAGGGGTGCATCACTGCGCTAGCTGAGGTTTTGATGTGATAGCATGCCTTTGTCTCAGGAAAGTATTCATCGTTGGCGGACCTTAGCAAGGCATATATAGGTGAGATGGGGGAATGATTCCGCGATGAAAAAGAATAACCGGTAGGTAGGCAGTTGCTACACTTTTATCTAGGTAAACCGTATCCGAATACATGTTTTCCGCGCAGCAATCTGGAATAGAGTTCTAGTAATTTTTTATCACATACACGTTGTTGCAATTTTTTCAACAGCATGTATAGGTGAGTGTATACCTTACCAGTAGCATTACCTACTATGTGAAATGCCCGCTAAATCGAAATAAAGTGTGGGTATAATGTCCTGTGGAAGGGTTTATGCCATAAAACATTGTATATTTATTTCTTATCGCAGTCTTTGTATATATAAGTACTCATACAAGCCATAGAAATTTCCGTGGACTTCTCTAACGCAGAATGAAGCCAATACTTAATTTAGACCGTTCTTATTACTTTTTTATTTATTTATTTACACAGAATACCTGCAGCGCCCCCACTGGAGCATTGTTGTAGGGGGGAAACAGCATAAAAACAAACAGACGCACAATACAATACATTTTAGAGATGATGGAGTGACACAGGAAAAAAAGAAAGAAGGGAGAAATGTTGCAGAAAACCAAACATGCGCACGACGCACTAGATAAAATAAAAACTGCGAAATGCAGCACACCTTTGGGAATACAGTAAACAATAAAGTGGGAAAATGATGAAATATACTCAGGTAAATAACGAAAAATTGCATAAGAACAAGCACGTGTGCGATATACGCGGCGGAAATAAACAATAACAGAACAAAATGCACAAGGATCAAGGTGCACAAGGATCAAGGTGCACTTTAGAGGTTATGGCGTACTATAAAATATTGCTTTCTAAGACAATTTCCCGACTAAGAATTATCATATTTAGTATTTATTGCTCTCAATTTCAGGGTCTTGTAAGCGTTTTTACTATGCGGTTCTTGAAAGTATAATATTCTTATACTTTGAGCACTATCGAACTGTATATAGGCGGAATGTACTTGTTTTTTTCTGCGGGCTAAATTCGCGATATCATTTTCTTCAATATTTTACGAGCGTGAAAGACTGTTACATGTCTCTGATAGACTCATACCTATGACAAATCGTTCTACTAAACCACGAAAAACGTTATTGCACAATATGATATTTGTAGTACCGCATCAATGAGCGTGGAATCAGGTTAAAGTATGGTTTGAGTTGTAAAAGTACCCCATCAAATATTAGACTTTCAGTCAAGGAACCTAGTATGTAAAAACTTTTTTCTACTCAGCTTTAGTCGATACCGAACTACTAAAGCCGTCCGCGCTAAACTAAACATTCATTAACGCAATGTTTGTACGCGCAAAGTTTTCTCCACTGTTCGCGCTTCATTACCTGACTTTTCAAGGTGCCTCTCGATATGGCAGATGCCGTTGTTCAGGGTTCTATCACGCCACGGCTGTTGTGTACACGCTACGTTTAATGACATGCCTTTCTCAAAGCCTTGAAAGTTGTTATTTATGACTCCCAAGAATGCTGACGTGCTTAAGCAAGCTGTACTCCTTTTTTGAGTGGAAACCGTGAAAACGTTAGAGCTTGAACAGGCCCTTAGGCTCTCGATCTCAAAAGTGGATGCGCCTTCGCAGTAACATGTGCTAGGTGTTATCTCTAAGGCATACATGAGATATATAGTATCAAATGCATCAGTTTATCGCCTAACATAAGTATTTTGAAACATGTTAGTAGTACATCAAACAGCCAACAAGTGCTTCGATCCCCGTCTCCATCTCTTCTCTTTAGATTCGAATTTCAAACTGATAAACTTAGTGAAATGACCATATGCATTTAAACCTAAAGCTGAAAAGTTTTCGTATCCACGGCGCAGGCAACGTCCAAGTACTTGCGAATGATATCTTTTGTGCATCTACATGGATTCTGTGGATAAACTTTTAGGGCGCTTGACTGCTGAAGCCAAGCACGGGCATTCAATTTCGGCCGCTATGACTGCTTTCAGATGAAGGGGAAAAGCATGGCGCCTAGGTATTGTGGTATGTCAAGGTTGATTATTGAACACGATGTGGTCAAAGCTTTTGAAGCCCTGCCCTACGGAGTGTCTCTCAGATTTTTCCACTTTGTGGATGATACACCATAGTGAACCAATTTTCTGCTTATCACCTCAAGCGTCCAGGTACAAACGCCCAGCGTCTCACCAGATAAAACTGAAGTGGAACTACCTCCTAACAACTATGGTGGGCGTATATGTCCGAGAGTATCTCAAGACCCCAGACGGGTGGCTCAACTTTGTGGAAGTGGTGAGTTTATAAAGCTTGCCCTGCGTACTGTATGTAGGTTTTGGGCATTTTCAAACTTTACGTGCTGCTCTTTAATAGGGAGCACTTTCGTTTTCTACATGACGTCTTATTTTTATACAAAAGAATAAAAAGCGTGAACATAACTCTCCAGTAATTACAAGCTGACCAGACAACACCTACGAGCCTGCACTTACTAGTAATCCAGCGACTCAGAGGCTGAAAACCAGAGCACCGTGACAGGACGTAGCTTATCATCCGGAAAATGCTAAGTCAACAGAAAAATGACAAGTTGTGGAGAGAGGATAGTAAGAAACAGAAAAATCATTATGGCCCAAGTTGCTTACTCTTAGTGAATTGAGAAGGACGGGGTAGCATTCAAACATCTTCCTTCTAAGATTTTGTGCAGCCTCGTAAACTTATCGCAGCCTGTGTTTATAGCAGCAGTTGTAGACGTTTCACTTCGTGCAGAAAAATATGAGAAAACATTCTTTATAACAGTGCGCACCTGAGCGCCTTTCCGTGTTAGGCTTCAGTGATATGAAGTGATGCCCTCCTCACTCGTTCGGACATCTTCGAAATGTTCCTGTATAGGCTCTTCCACATAACAGTAGTCTTCTCTATACTCATGTGAAAAATTCATAGATTGGTTTACAACGGTGTTGATACCTTTTGGCTCTGTTTTCTTTTATTTACTTTTACTCTCTACTGAGAAGGCGTGTTTACATACGGCGAAATTTTTTATGAGTAAAACTTGTGATGCTGAACTTTGCGCCTAATGCCATCATTATTGCTCAATGCATGCAAGGCTCCGCAGTGGTCGACGCACAAATACGTCTGAGGGCATCAGAATACGCCACGTACATGTAAGCTCTGGTTGCACCTTCGGTGGAAGCGTCTCAGAATACACGGAGCTGCGCATTTTAAGAGATGAGGGGTATCTGTGTCGGTGCGGACTCTGTAAATATCGGTACTAAGGAATAAATTGTCCTTCGCTTTCTCATGCTATGACAGCACTTCCGTCTCGTGCATCTGGCTATATTCTACTCTTGCTTGTGTGCTCGATTCCTTATGTGTGAAATGATTGCGAATTCAATGCCGAGCGGTTCCACGATAATTTCGCTTCGACTTTCTATACGCCACCTTAAAAGCCCACTGTCCACCCGCCGGTCGAAAATAGTTTCTTCCCCGGTGACTGTGAGGCTTCGCCTCCAGAACGCAAGAGTGGAGAAAGTTTTTAAAAATAGTAATTGTTAACACAGTTACAGCCACTGCAATCAAGCGATTTTGCGTTTCCCTCTCCTTCCGTTTCCTTTCAGAGTTTTTTAGCTCACCTGCCCGGTCGTCTATCCTCCGCAAGCAACATTCTCCTTCCTCCTCAGCGTTTGACGGGAGGTGGGGCGTCTCCTAAAATGGGGAAAAAACGAGAGGTCACGTAAGAGAGAAAGCGAGAGAACGAAACGGGCGAGGGAAAAGCGCGCAGCGAGCGGCGGACACAGTGGCGTACGCCCATCCTCCGTCAGTCAGCGAGACGGACCAATAGATGTCGTTGCGAGACTGACGTCAGACTCGCGACTCGACGGGCCAGCATAGAGAACGCGGAAGCTTGTTCCCCGAAGGAGAACATGGGAGAGCTTTGATTTGTATTTTTGCTGCTTTGCGGCGCACGATCGCTGAAGCATTTTTCACGGACTATATCTGGTACCTGATCAATGCATTGGGCTCCTTTGCTTAAAACGTCATACCCTGGACAGTGGCCTTTAAAGCAGTAACGCCGCATATAATGTTTCGTAACTTATGAACGCCATGAACTAAAAAGTAATAATAGAGCTCATCTTAATTATTATCATGGTATGAACGACTGTGGACGTCCTTTACTCTCATAATGTCATGACATAATGTCATAACAGGCTCATCATTACCTTAAAGAAGCTTGGAAAATGCAAGTTTCTCTCTGCGTAAAGTTACTTTCACTGAAATAATGCACATTAAAGATACATACGTCCCGAACGTGTCTGGCAGAAATGCCACAGTTGGCTTAACACATTACACTGTTATCGCTTCTAAACTCTTGTAAAACCAAGAATCAAAGCTTTTCATCGAACTACTTCAAAAAATCAAGTCTTCCTTAAATATCTTTCATTGCTGGAAAAGCTTCTTGGTGAATAAAATAGTAGATAGCTCAAGTCAACAGCCTTAATCACTATTTTATTCTTTAGCAGAGTGACTGCGCTTTGGTATGCCCAAGCTGTAAAAGGCTAAAAGGTTCAGTAGCTGTATAAAATCGAAAGCGCGGTCGCTGACATGCTTGGGTACTTGCCGAGATGTAAACCTGCCAGCGACGTCTTGCGGCGTTTACTGCTCTCCACATTTTATGACTTGCAACGTGCTTGGTGGTTAAAAGAGAATACATGAAGGAAGGTGGCATGAGAACAAGTTGTCATCGACTCCAGTTTTGGTTATTTATACATTTCCTTGCCCTCAGGGCCCGAAAGCATTGCATAGGGAAGTTTAAAGCAAAACAGCAGCAAAAAATATGCAAATATAAGTGCGGTTCGCAGAGTAAAAAAGAGTGGAAATTACATAAATAGAATAAAGAAATTATCCATAAAAGAGCAAAGATTACAAGGAACGAAAAAAGCCAGATGAGGATAAAAAACATAAGCGTAAAAAAGACAAGACAGCAAAATTTGACACTAAATGCCGTAATAATTATTCCGTTAATGAAATGCCGTCACGACCTGAAGCTATGAGCTAAAGAGAAACCCATGACAACGCTACAATTTCTTGCATTTATGGGAATATCAAGTAAAAAATGTTTCTTTCAACTTCAAATTATCAGATTTTTCGACAACATTTAGTGAAACGTGATTCCAACTACTTGGCGTGTTGGTGATATTGTGTGGGGATACGTAGCGGTAACAATTACAGTGTTAAGAACAAGTGCGCACTCTCAGGTCTTAATAAATAAGTTGGTCGCTAATGGTTATATCTGAATGGTCCTTTTGTTACCTAGGCTCCAAATTTACCTAGAATTAGTAATTAAAGGGATGGCAACGGTACTGAAAAATAAATCCTTGGCAAGCTTGAGTGCTTTTTTTGTATTCGGTAGGAGTAGCATAATAGCAAGCCCAAAGTGTTTCCTGCAAAATTGCTTTGCAGAGCCAGAAATGCGTTTTTGTGTTACATAACCTTTTTAAAGATTGATTGAATCACCGGGATTGCCTGTTGGACGCGATTACTATGCGTGGAATGTGCTTATCAATGATGAAATAAATTTTTATTTAAATATATTCCAGGTGGTATACATAGAGCAATCCTGAAAATTTCTTCAGTAATCTAAATTTGCGAAGATTTCGTGTTTAATGGCATCAAAAACAGCGCGTTTGTAATCACATTTACATTTTTGTAGTTACCCTGGTGAGACATGATGAGGTAGGGAGAACCGAAATAAATAAGTGGTCACTTAGCTCCAGGAGGACTCCAAGCAAATTTCTGGCACACTGTGGCATTCTGTACAGTAGCATGCGTGTGAAAATTTTTTCTCCCACCTTTCTCCTTTCACTTAAAGGCGCGGTCAATGAG
Source organism: Amblyomma maculatum (assembly GCF_055883805.1). Taxonomy (NCBI): domain Eukaryota; kingdom Metazoa; phylum Arthropoda; class Arachnida; order Ixodida; family Ixodidae; genus Amblyomma; species Amblyomma maculatum. The sequence goes on from NC_139346.1 coordinate 125,243,391, forward strand.
TCCACAGAACAAGTGTGATAGATACTAAGCCGAAAATAAATCATTTCATCTCTGGCCAGTTGACTGTATTCCAGTTCTTTCAGAGTAAAGGTGTATTCCGTCACTTTCATAGCCAACTATATCTTTTTTTCTTCAAAGTTGACAGGCTGGAGAGCCAGTCTAATTTTGACACATTCTATATTAGGGTTTTTACTGTAATTTATTTAATTTCCCTATCTTTCCTTTGTGGCTAAATACATGGCATGTACGCATAACTTTTCTAACTCTGTATGGATGCAATTTTATACTCAGCGTACGTGTTGTCATGAGCCCATTATTTAGGCTCGGTGCCGCTCATGAAACTGACGTCGACATTGTCTTCTGTAGCAACAATTTGGCTAGTTTTGGGTTCATATGGTTTCCTGCGTAGATCTTCGGCTCGGCTTTGTGGGCACTTTACGGGCTCTTCGGTGCCACTACTTGGAGTGAAGAGCTCCTCTACAACTGCGCCTGTGCCGTCGTCTGCAACGGTGGCGTCTTCTTGATATCTTCCTCGCTCAGAGTTCCCACTCCGTTCCTGCTTCCCAGGCTGTTTTACGTGAGTTCCGACTTAAACAAGCTTATTACGGCACCCTATACAAATATCACCTGGATAAACTAAGCTATGTTGTGAAAGCATCCCAAGCTCGTTTAAAAATCTGGGCTGGGATGGAAGAGTGGGAAAGCAGGCTTTACAGCAGCATATTTCACGCATGACTATAAACGCTTTGTTTGTAGTATATTTGTATTTTTGTTTACACTATATAAAAAGTTCCTACACTTTCCTTGGCCCCGCCGACTGTTGGCTTCTTTCCTTTGTGCATCGTACGAACCTTTCGCTTCATCCTCAATTATCTGCTTTCACAGTCATTGTTTCACAAACAATAATGATTTTCAACCATTACTCTTTATCTGGCAAACTCCCTCCTATCCTCAAGCGGTGCATTGGCGTCTCGCCTACTCTTGTCTTGACATTTTTTAACTAGCAGCATCACTGCTGCTTCTCTTGCCGCTAGCAGTATGCGAAACCCTGATCTTTTTGCTTCGGATATTTGATAGAGGCTACTGTGACATTGGGCAATGTCTTGCTGAGAAGCCTCTATCAAATCCAGTGCTTCTGCAACCGTCACTGTAATCAGAACACCAGAGGAGTGTATGAATGAGCGGAGATTTCACTGCCTCCTTTGGGAGGAAAAATCAAACTTGGAGTAGCTATACATCTGAAGAGCATCATGTGCACATGCAGGAATCACTCCTTCAGACTTTGCATAGGAAACTTGTCGCAACTATAGGCAGGTCTTTTAATCATTAAGATCCTTTAGGCAGGCTTTTTAAGCAATTCCTTTTAATTTCGACAGCAGCTCCACAGTTTGTGAACTAGTCTAGTGAGATATTTAGTTGTGGCCGTATGATGCGAATAAATTCTACGTGTATGTTGTCTGCTCTGAAAACCAACTTCTCGGCGTTCATGCTGAAACAGTATCTGCAAGTTATGGGATAACAAATCGGCAGCTATTAGAAATATTTATGTGTTGTGTTATGTTTTATGGCACATAAGCAACTAAGGCCATCATGCGCCAAAAGCAATGTTTAGAATCTGGACTTTGTTAAGGGCATTAAAAAGTTATTATAAGTTCTATAACTTTAGATACTTTGTTTCTTTTAGTAACGAAAATATGCAGAAAATGTGAATGAGTTACTTTTCTCCTAAACGTAAGCTTGGGTGGAATGGTATATGTTCATTGTAAAGTTGTGCGAAGTGCTTCTGTCGTAGATCTTCAAGTCTTGTACAACTGATTAGGATATGGTTGATTGTGAGCACGTCTCCACATTCTTCACAAGTAGGCTGATCGTGTTTCGTTAGTAAAAAGTTATGTGTAAGGTGGTGTGTGACCGATGCGAAGACGACATAGAACCACTTCAATGAAACGATCTTGGTGGCTACATGTTTCCATTCCTCTACCATGGGCTTCAGTACGTGTAACTTATTGTTGATTTCTTTGACCCATGAATCCAGCCATTTCTCTTTCAATTTTTTTTGTATATATTTTATGACATCTGTATGAGGTACATTTACTTGCTCTATTTTTGCATTCTGGTTGGCTGCAGCACACGCATCAGCTCTTTCATTTCCATTTATACCTACGTGACTTGGCACCCAGCACAATTTCATTTCGTGTCCCCGTGTTCCAGCTGTTTTTATGCAATGTATTATATTATCTAATAAGAGTTGTGTTGCATTTCTGGTGTGTATAGTGCTTTGATCACTCAAAGTGAGTCTGTGTAGATTATACGTTTTACGATGTTGCACTTTACTATCTTTTCAGCAGCTAAAGAGATGGCATAACATTCGGCAGTAAACACTGTTGCACACAGAGGTAGCCTAACTGTTTTTTCAAGTTTTTCTTCCACTACACCACTACCAACGCAAAACGTTCGTTTCAGAACCGTCTGTATGAAATGCGGTGTGGTTTTTGTACTTTTCCTTCAAGGCTAAGAATTCTTGTATTATATGAACAGGTGGTGTCTGCTTTTTACGAAACTGTGTTAGTGAGAGGTCGCATACAGATGGGAAGCTGTACCAAAGGGCAATTTGTTCGGGACTATGGACAACGTTTGGAAGTGTATCATATATATTTAGTTCCTGGCATATCTGTTCGTAACGGAGAATTAGGGGTCTTATCGCTAGTGGTTTATTGTTAAAAAGTGTTCTAGATGGGCACTTCGGGACTACAGAGTGGCAAAGGTGTTTTGGGATGGACCTTATTTTTAGCACGTAAGCACACGTAAGCATTGTTCTCCTGTCTACGAGAGGTGGTTCATTTGTTTCGACAGGGAGGCTATTTACGGGGGATGCTCTGTATGCGCTAGTTGTAAGCCGCAGGCCAAGGCTTCAAATAGGATCTAGACGATTTAGTTAAGAGGGTCTTGCTGACCCATACAAAACACATTCATAGTCCAGGGAAGAGCGTACTACTGAGTGATAGACACGCATAAGACATGTTCTGTCAGAACCCCAGCGTTTGTGGGATAGCACGTTCAGTATGTTCAGGGACCGGGAAGCTTTCTTTTTGAGGTTGTTGATATGTGGTAGAAAAGTGAGTTTCTTGTCAAACGTTACAACAAGAAATTTGTGCTCGTTTTTTATTGGCAGTATCGTTTCATTTAGGTGCAGGTTAGGGTCGGTTTGTAACCCTCGTAGCAGAGAGAATAGAACAGCCACTGTTTTTTTAGTGAAAACTGAAATCCATTTTGATGTGCCCATGTCGCCAGCTTGTTTATAGCAAGCTGCACTTGTCTTTCACATGTTGATACATTGGAGGATGTGTATGCTATCTGTAGGTCGTCGACATATAGTGAATACAATACAGATTTAGGGATTATTTTATTTAAAGAATTCATTTTTACCACAAAGAGAGTTGTACTTAATATACAGCCTTGTAGCACCCCATTCTCCTGCATAAAGTTCCTAGAAAAAGTTGACCCTTGGCGCACACGAAATGTACGATTCGAAAGGAAGTCTTTCAGACAGTTCAGCATTCTACCGCGGATGCCCAAATCCGCTAGGTCGCGAAGGATGCCGAATCTCCATGTCGTATCGTATGCCTTCTCCATATCGAAGAAAACTGCAAGACAGTACTGCTTATGAATAACTGCTTCTCGGACCGTGTTTTCAAAGCGGACTAAATGGTTCGTTGTAGAATATGCTTTTTTGAAACCACAATGGTGGATATCTAGAAGTTTCCGAGATTGAAGGACAAAGGTTAGCGTAATATTTAAAACGCTTACAAATGATTTTGCAAGGCAACTTGTAAGGGCTATAGGTCTATAAATAGTGGGGCAGTGGGTGGCATTCGTGGCTTCAGGAAAGGCACAATAAATGCTTTCTTCCATGCCTCTGGGATCTTTTCAGATACACATATCTTATTGAAAAAATTCACAAGGGCTCCTGTCGCAGGTGTGGACCGACGTGCTAGCATTTCATAGTGTGTTTCGGCCGGGCCAGGCGCCGTCTTTTTACCAGCAGCTAAAGCAGTATTTATTTCTTGTACTGTGAGAAAAGAGTTGTAAGCTTCATTTCCACTCCCACTTGTTGGAAGTCTTGTTTTTCAGCTGAGGTTTTGTGTAGTGTAATGAACTTGATACTGAAGTATTAGCAACATTTAGACATGCTGAGAACGAGAAGAAGGTTATTATGCTTTTGTGCTGCTCACGCACCGTGGTCGCCAAGGTGTTAGCAGGCCTAGCCCCAAGAACTTGAGAGAACAATCAGAGGCTCCCCTTGTAAACACTTTTCCTACACATATAAGCACACACGCGATTCACGTTAGACTCAATGACTAACTGTCACAGCCTTGTTGTAGAACTTGTGCTTTGAACGGGCATATACCTCTAGCACTTGCACGGCTCCTAAACCAAACAAGACACGATTTTTCTCACGGCGGCAGCCTTTGTGGCAGCGCTGTCGCAACAAAAAATTGGTAAAGATTCTTCAGCGAATTTAACAGCTAAATAAAAACAATGCTTATGAACATCATAAAAGTATATATTTTTTCTTGGTCACTTTTTTTTGCAGAAAGCACACTAAAGGATCGTAATTCGCCCGGTATGTGATGCCAGTTTTGCCGAAGATCTAAATAGCGTCAGCGTCGCGCTTCTCCCTTCCCGTTTTCTACTACAAGTAATGTATCAAGCCGCTCAGACCTATCCAAACTTTCTCTATCATCGAAAAATAATACTGGGCGCATCAAATAGCATTTCAGTGCAAACCAAAAAAAGGCTTCTTTGTGTTATGCTTAGTTAGAACTAATTGATTTTAGTGTTCTATGTATTGGCGCAAGGGCAGTTTGCCCCAACGACGCCATTGTAAAATGTGACTTCTGTCAGCACAGTGTAAGGTCAGAGACCAATTATTCGGGGTTTGCACGCGATACAAGCTGCACACCAATCCAGCGGAATAATTTAACCTTAGTATCAGTAGTGGATAGCCGGCTTGTTAGCACGTAGTAAATGTTCACCCTCGAGCTTCAATGATACTCAGTCGGGGCTACTTAGTACACGCCGTGCAAGTTCTTAGTACTAAAATAACTGAGTCAGCGTGGGCGCCAATAAAACAGTTACTACTATCCAACATATTTATTGGATGCGCAGTAATCCGATTAGACCAAAATGAAAACCAGTGTTTTCAGATGGTTCAGCACTTCTATCCAAAGTTTCCATACTATTTCACTTCTTATATGCTTGCCCGGTTCCGAGCGATTTTTCCGGCGGCCATTTTTATAAACAATATGTCTGTCACTGTAGCGTTTCGAGCAGTCTATCTTATTTTGCACATGACGTGCATGCTTATATTACTGTACTATATAGTTCATTATTGTAAATGTATATTTCTCTACATTTTTGTATTCTGTATTTTTCTTGTGAATGCGTGCCTACCCTTTTACGCGGTTTTTATTTTCGCCCTGCCAATATAAGTGGAGCCGAATGACCTTCAACATTCCCTGAACCCGTCAATTGAACACATTTTCAAGGTGTGAGCTCTTATCCCGTTTGGCGTTTTCCGTTGGTCTGTCGGTGGACGACAGGGACAAAACGTTCGACTACCGTATTGCCGTAGTGGAGGGCTAGAGAATGACCTCGACCGCTTGGGATCTTTAACGTGCACTGACATCACACACCACATGGATGCCTTTGCTTTCCGCCTCCATCGAAACGCGAGTGCCGCGTTCGCGATCGAACCAGCGTACTGCGGGTCAAAAGCAGAGAGTCTTAACGACTGACCCACCGTAGCGTCTATGGCGGACGGAACAAGCAGCAGCAGGAGGAGGCGGGTGCACAAAACAAATCGTCGTTACGTTCTCTACAATTTGGTACCCAAATTTGGAACCCAGTATATGGCAAATCATCCGGGGTGGCGCAGTGGTTACGGCGCTCGACTACTGTTCCCAAGGACGCGGGATCGAATCCCGGCCTCGGCGGCAGCTTTTCGATGGAGGCGAAAAGCAAGGCGCCCGTGTGCTGTGCGTTGTCAGTGCACGTTAAAGAACCCCAGGTGGTCGAAATTTCCGGAGTCCTCCACTACGGCGTCTCTCATAGCCTGAGTTGCTTTGGGACGTTAAACCCCACAAACCAAACCAAACCAAACCGAAACATGCTTTGACCATTCAAACATAGCAGCTTACGCTCTCGCAATTAAACGCTAATGGTCGTGGCTGCATTTCATTTCTGGTTCTCTTCTTTCACATGCCTTTGCATATCCAACTTGCATGGGGCACTAAGAAGTGAGATCACTCTCGTTCTTTCTCTTTCTCAATGCCATTTTAAGCCGCAGTGCTGAAAGTCACCGGTGGCCGATGGGTGGCGCCTGTTTCCATAACTAACCAAAATATTTTCTACTGCTCCTCTCATTCCACTCTTAAGAGCAGATTTTTAGAATCATATTTTCAGATGCATGTGATAAATACAAGCGAAGGCTTTGTTGACCACGTAAAACGCAGATAGCTGGGCTGTTAAAATATTGCTGAAAGACACACCTCTTTGGATCATGGGCATAAAGCATAATAAGAGCGCACTGGCAGCCAAAGCAATTTTATAATCGACGCCATCTGTAGTCTTTTAGCGTCTTATCCCAAAACTGTTAAATGATTTTGTAGCACGCTATTCTTAAAGCGATATCCTTATATGGCTGGTGGTCAGCGAAACCTGGTAAAGGTGTCGGAGTTTTGAGCAGCAATGCCTAGAAAACGTCTGATTGTTTTGAAAGCCTCAAAGTAGTTAGAAAAGACTTTTACGTCATAATCTAACCTCTAGGAAACTAATCAGAAACCAACTTGAAATTCGGCTTTTCTTAAGCGCCGTCTAAAAACATCTCAGGGCACAAAAAGGAGAATAACAATAAGATAAACACACGCCCAAAAATATATTACAAGCATGCGAAAGTGCATAAAGGAACCACAAATAAAATCAAAATGTGAAGAAAAAATAGCATAATTAAAGCGGTTCAATGAAGGTGAAGGATGGTTTCTGGTGTATTGTGGTGAATCAATACAGCATTATTGCGAAATAGGTTTAATTACGATTAAATACTTGCTGTATAGGCAACGGGCAAGCGTAATTTCGACGCCGACGAGAGCGCCGCTCGCGGTGAGGAGCGCACATACGTCAGGATTAGTTCGCCGCCACGCGTGCAAGAATGGCTGCAATCCAACTGCGGCGATGATGCTGCTGCATCACTGGTCAGCAAAGACAGTCGATTTTAAACAAACGGTTGCGTTGTCTCTTCCGCAATCGCGAAAGTATATTTCTCCGTGAATTGCGGCTGTCTTGCAGCTAGCTTTGGATCTGGTAGGATACAGCGCTCGTTGGGTACCGGCGGATGTATGATATGAATGCAGCTTGTATGCGCCATCATTTTAACTTTCCTCCACAGCGTCAGTCGACAATAGTGTGAAAGAATTTTGTTCTCGCAACACAGACAAAATAATAGGTCCATATCATCCATGCGTGTTATAATTCCGACACTGGATGAATTCTTGTGCGATCTCTATATTATTAAATATTTTCTAGAAATAAAGAAGCGTTCAGTATTTCTGCTTTGGTTTATGCCTACCTTATGCCTACTTCTTTTACCTGCCTTAGTTCGTTCCCATTCAATTGAAAATATATGCTGCTTTGAAAAAACCAAAGGCACGCGTGGAAGATTGTTTGCTGCATACGCAGATTTTACCTTAAGTGTGCTACGTCGTACGTGCTGTAATGTAAGATATGGCTCACATCTTGGAGCACGCCTGGGATTTGCGGAAAACGAAATTGTTTGCGGAGCATTTCCCAATATGCCCTCTACTTCGCCTTGCTTGATAGAGCATACCTATTTTTATGACTGATAGATGAGCATACAGGCCATCCCAAAGGGTAATTACTCGTCCCCTCTAAGGTGAAAACGTCATCGTCCCTATAAACTTATATCTTTGCGAAAAAGCTTTCGTCCGTGCAGCTCGAACAGTCTAACTAGGTTAAGGTCGTAATATTTTTTTTTTTGTTGTTGTTCTTGCTGTCCTCCACCCAGCCTCAGGACATCGGGATTTTTTTGGTGTCTTCAGAAAGTACTAAAATTCCCGTGCCATAAATACGCTAAATTCGTGGAAAATACCGTATCGTGGCATATGTGGCCAGTTACGGGGCGCATCATGATTCCGTTTTCCAAATGACACCATTCCAGAGCTTCCAACTGAACAATGACACATATCAGGTTGTATTCCGAGTCATATCTAGCTTACCTCACTGCTTAAAACGGTGATAGATGACCACGCATAGGAAGGTTGGGTACCGCATCGTGGAGACATCGAAACTATGCCGCGTTGCCTTAAGATAACTTAAATGTGTTATCTTGCTGGCCGTACTAGTCATGCGCAAACGCTCCCTAAAACAGCCAGAACTCTAAGCCCACCTGATACTGAAATTTATTAAGAGTAATTTCGCCTGCGCGTTGATCATCGAAGGTATGTAGTATGCTTTTTCAAAGAGAAGCGAGACATCACCTGCTTCACTTCTCTCAGGCGCCCTAGCTGCTTCAAAATTGCCCGCACACATTTAAATTGCCTGCAAAGTAACAGAACTGAGAAATAAAACGCGTAAGGCATAAATCGATTTCAGTCATTCATTTAGCCACACACTTTACTTCTTTTGCGATGCTTTCGGTTTCGCTCTATACTGTTTGGCCTGCTACGCCGCCTGCCCAGAGAGATCCTGAAATACTCTCACCTCTGCTCGCAGGGCGGCGCTGGCTTGAGGCGATTGCAGCGGCTCCTAGCGAATGTCCGTTGCCTACATTTAGATCGATGAACTTGGAGAGCAGTAGGTTGGCGTTGAATTGTTTTGGCTTCCAGATGATTAAAAGAGGATTACATTGAAGTAAGTTGTATTACGGTGTATTACGAGTGAATAAACATAGAATGATTGACTGCTGCGGAGTGAAAGTAGAATACATGCGTTAAGTGGAATTATGTTGGATTAAGTTATATTAAGGGTGATTGTTGTGAGTCATAGAGTATTACGATTGCATTTTTTCACGATAATTTGGAACTCCCTGAAATTTGCCGCTCATTAACTTGGGACATGGTGAATGAAGATGGGCTAGGGTATTGCTGACTGAAACAAGCGCCCTGCGCTTGCTTCTTTGTTGTTGCCTCTAGAGCAACTGTGTAGTATTATGTGCCGTCGCTAACTTTTTGCCTGTTTTATGCGAATTAAACATTCATATACTACCATCTTTTAAGCCCAACAATTATTTGTGAATGTCTTATACAATTATGCAGTGGTTTCATTAATCAAATTACTTCTGTCTTCGTTGCAGTACAGCGTATTTCACCTTGTCGCTGCCACCTGCTACATGTATGATGGCGTTGGTAGTATCCGAAATGATTCGCAGATTGGTGGGGTGAGTGATACCTTTTTTTCATTTCATGCATTCTGAGGTCGGGGACTACCTAATGCCATGTCATATTTCAAGGTTCTGTGATGGGTGTAGGATATATCTGAGAAACATTATGACAACACTGGGACCGCGACCGGATATCCAACGCTGAAAAATCCTCAGCTATGGGTTCACATACGTGGGTCTTTACGTTAAGCTCTTTTTCGCGCCTAAATTCTTCCATTCAGGAACATATTCCAACAAATTAATTTCCTCATCTCACCTTTAAGGTGGTTACTTTTCTCTGGGGCAAAATAACGCGATGGGTTCGATACATATTTACTGCACCCCTACCGAGGCAGCCATTTCAGAATGCCAAGAAAAAATTAGATCATAGGTTTCAGCGTTTGGGTTACTGAACAGAAGCTTGAGCTGTAGAATTACCGCCTTAGCAATCAATGATGCCCCAAATGTGGGAAAGGCAGGATGTCTTGGCACGACAGTGTGAAACCACTGGAATCGCGATTATGTGACAAAACACTTTCTATTTGCAAGAATGTTCAGATTTAGAATAAAGTAAAAGGCTCTTATTTTATACTCTAAATTGTCTCGGACATATAAATAGGATGTTTTAAACTGCACCTCGTTTTTCTCAGGCCGGATACGAAGTATGCGACATTGGGTACCAGGGCGTAGTGTAGCGAGAAGTATTTTTCCGGGATGTTAAAAATAACTACAAAAACATCGGGCGAAATAGAGGCCCAAATGAGGTGAAGAAGAACGTAATATGCAGTGCTCGAATACAATTCGATGGTGTTCTGCCACCGAAGCAACCTCCTGGCTACGCTACTGGCACCAGTATGTTTTGCAACTGTACGTTCCCACAAGAAGGCATCAAGGATGACAATCTCAACTTTGTTTTGCCCGCTTATACCTGAGCTAGAATAGAGGTAGATGGCTTCGTATTCGCTTCGCATTCAAAAACGAAAAGAATAAATCGCCAAGACCTAGAATGGAGGTGGATGACTTCGTATTCCTTTCGCATTCAAAAATGAAAAGAATAAAACGCCAATATATATGTGTAATACGCCTCCTTATAACAGATGGATGCGCAGCAGCGTTCTGCTACCACTCCTCGAAGCTCCAAATAGCAAATAGTGTACAGCGTCAGAACATATTTACCTCGGTGATATTTCTGGCAAAAGGTAAAGGACAAAGCAACACAACCTGGGACTAGGCACAGCAGCAAACACAGCAGGCACAGCAGCAAAACTGATGTGAAACAGGAGCGCGTAGCAGTAGCTTTATGTCGGTTGAGTTTGGGATCACACACGGACGTATTCTTCGACTAGTTGGCGATCAACATAAATTTAAATGCACACAAAGAGTCTCAAAGAACAAATTTGCAGTTCCAAAAAACTGGTATACGTATAGGATACATCCTTTACATTTAAACACTTCAATAAATAAATGAAATAATTAGGCAAATAAGGCGTTATTGTGCGATTTAATAAAGAGAACATCAGTGTATCTGGATACTCAGCAATTTTTTATTTCTTCCATATCAAATACACTGTAAAATGGAAATCCAGACTAAACAATCTCACTTATGTCGCCCTCGTGGGCAAATACACACTTTTTGCCGCCTATACAATTAGATAGTGTTTGTGTTGTAGCTGAAATGAGCCGCATATTTATGACATCATTACAACAAACGTAGAAATCCAATCATAAAACCAGAGAACAAGACTTCTAACACTTTGGCAAACAAGGCACTTTGGGAAAACTGCCGGTGTAGGCTTCCTGCCAGAAGCTGAACGACAGGTGCCACAAATGTCCCTGTAAGCACTAGTGTCAGCTCTGAAGCATATGCACTAGTCTCTGTAACGCCACTCAGCTTGCCCAAATTAAATGCGTGCGTGCGGCAGTGCGTAAGCTTCGTGCCGAACAACGTTTGCACGATCGTGTTCAGCGCGCTGATGAGACCTTTACCAGCTACATGGAAGACGTCGTTGATCTCTGCAAACGAGTCGACCCGGCCATGCCGGAAGCGAACAAAATCCGCTACATCCTCGAGGGTATTTCTGAGGACGCCTTCCAGATGCTGGTAGCGAAAGATCCCACCAGCGTTAGTGAACTCGTGAAGCTTTGCCAGAGCTACGACGAGCTCCGCAAGCGGCGCGCTTCTAGGCGCCGCTCCAGTGTGTGCGACGAAGGCGTATTCGCATTAGCCCTGGGTGGTTCGCCAACTTCTGAAGGGAGCCCGCTGAATCAACAGATCAAAGATTTTATTCGTGAAGAGGTCGCACGTCAACTCTCACTCCTTCCCCATTTTCAAGACTCGGGCCGCCTCGTTCCTGAACTGGCTCCATCTTTGGCCCCTACTATACTCCTTGTCGTGCAAGAACACGTCGCTGATGTCTTGCCGTCCAACCCCGTGCTGCCGCCTGTGACGGCACCTATCACGTATGCCCAAGTAACGGCTAGGCCACCACCTTTGCCCACGTCTGGCTCCTATGTGCAGGTCCCTGCCTACCGTTCACCGCCGCATGCTGAGCCTTCGTTCCAAGCCCCACCCTCAAGGTTCCGCCCACATCCTATGAAACCTTGGCGTACTACGGACAACCTTTCGATTTGCTACGCCTGCGGTCGGCTGGGCCATGTTGCACGCCTTTGTCGCCAGCGCCTCCAACCTTCACAGCCTGACATTCGACTTTACCCGTACGATACCAACTCACGCTCGTAAATGATTCCGCCCGGTTCTCAATTTGTCTCACAAGATCGCCAAACCTATGCCACTCGTCGATCACATTCTCCTCGGCGCCGATCGTTTTCTCCAAAGCTGCGACGTTCTACTAGCACCGTTGAGGGAAACTAACAGTCGCAGTTCCGGGGGCAAGAACTGCGCTTGTTTCGAATTCCTCAAGTCCTCCGTGTCGTCCCGCTAATGTTATCAAAGTTTCTGTAGAAGGCGCCACAGTTCTCGCTCTCGTCGATACCGGTGCAGCCGTCTCCGTCATCAGTGAAGCGCTCTGCCGTCGAATTCGCAAAGTGACCACTCCGATTTCCGACTTTTCGCTCCGCACCGCCTCATCACAGCACATTCACCCCTCCGCATCTTGCAGAGCCCGTGTGCTCATTCAAGACGTCTTGTACCCCATCGAGTTTATTGTTCTGCCGAACTGCTCGCATGATATCATCCTCGGATACGATTTTCTATCGACTCATCAAGCTGTTATTGACTGTGCTCGTGCGCAAATTGACTTCGCCCCACTTTGTGATGCCCCCTTCTGTGATACCCCTCCCCGCACTGCAAAACTTCTCGTCGCCCATGACACCGACATTCCTCCGTTCTCTGCTGCCCTCGTACCACTGTCTTGTGAGTGGGTAACTCCTTTGACTGCGATTTTTACACCTTCCGAAGCCGCCTCCCGTCATCCCTGCCTCCTTTTTCCGTTCGCAGTTCTCGAAATTCAAGACGGCAAGAGTGCACTTTACGCCTCGAACCCATTTTCTTGCCCAGCAGTCCTGCTCCGTGGCGAATGCATTGGACGTCTTGAAGAGCTTGGCCCCGATCATATCACCACTCTTGCTGACTCAACCCCCTCCTTCGACGTTAGTCTGTGCTCTTACGAAGATGCGACCGCTTCGACGCCCTCCGACGTTTTCCAACATGCTATTGATGCTGATCTTCCACTTGCGCAACGTGATCAACTTGTCGCCCTCTTGCAGAACTTCGCTTCTTCATTCGACCTTCCTCAAACTGACTTGAGCCGCACTTCTGTCGTAGAGCACACCATCGACACCGGCAAAACCGCACCTTTGCGCCAGCGCCCCTATCGTGTGTCGGCTTCGGAGCGCCAAGTAATTGCTGATCATGTAGACGACATGCTCCGTCGTGGTGTCATTCGGCCATCCCATAGTCCCTGGGCGTCTCCAGTTGTGTTGGTACCTAAGAAAGATGGCTCCTTCCGGTTTTGTGTCGACTACCGCCGGCTCAACAAGATCACGCGCAAGGACGTCTATCCTCTGCCACGCATCGATGACGCACTGGACTGCTTGCAGGGCGCCGAGTTTCTCTTCTCGTTGGATTTACGATCTGGCTACTGGCAGGTGCCAATGGATGACGCTGACCGCTCTAAAACTGCCTTCATCACACCAGATGGATTATATGAATTCAACGTCATGCCCTTTGGGCTTTGCAACGCCCCGGCCACATTTGAACACCTCATGGACACTGTGCTTCGTGGATTCAAGTGGCGAACCTGTCTTTGCTATCTCGATGATATCGTAGTCTTTTCTACCGATTTTCAATCCCACCTGCTCCGACTGAAGGACGTTCTCACTTGTCTCGCTACCGCCGGCCTCCAACTGAATCTGACGAAGTGCCGCTTTGCTGCTCGCCGACTAACTATTCTAGGTCATGTCGTTTCTAAGGACGGCATTCTTCCCGATCCCACCAAACTTCGTGCAGTTGCCGAATTCCCACGCCCAAAATCACTGAAGCAGCTACGAAGTTTCATCGGCCTGTGCTCCTACTTTCGCCGTTTCATCTTAAATTTCGCCTCTATTATTACTCATCTCATCCAGCTCCTTTTCGGCAGCTCTGACCTCTCCGCATGGACACCTGCTTGTGATGACGCCTTCAGCACTTTACGCCGTCTTTTGGTTTCGCCTCCCATCCTCCGCCACTTCGACCCAAATGCGCCAACTGAGATTCACACTGACGCTAGCGGTATTGGGATAGGCGCCGTTCTCACCCAACGCAAACCTGGTATCCGAGACTATGTGGTGGCGTACGCAAGCCGCACCTTGACCAAGGCAGAGTCAAATTATTTTGTTACGGAAAGAGAATGCTTGGCCATTATTTGGGCCATCGGCAAATTCCGTCCGCATGTCTATGGCCGACCATTTTATGTGGTCACTGATCATCACGCTCTGTGCTGGCTGGCGTCCCTCAAAGACCCGTCCGGCCGCCTTGCTCGCTGGGCTCTTCGCCTAAAAGAGTATGACATTCGTGTCATATATCGCTCAGGCCTCAAGCATACTGACGCGGACGCTCTTTCGCGCTCACCGCTGCCTCCCTCTTCGTTGTCTGGTGAGATCTGCGCCTACGATTTGTCTTCGCTTGCCACTATCGACATGGCCACGGAACAGCGGCGCGACCCGTGGATATCTACACTTCTGGACTCTCTTTCAAGTCACTCTCCAGGTCGTTTGTCTAGGGCGCTTGCCCGCCAAGCTCACTATCTTTCAATTCGTGACGGGCTGCTCTATCGCCGCAATTATCTTCACGACGGAAGGAACTGGCTTTTAGTCATCCCCCGTCATCTCCGCGCCGAAATGTGTGCTGCTTTCCATACTGATCCCCAGTGCGCCCACGGCGGAGTCTTGAAAATCTACACGCGCTTGCGTCTACGTTTCTTCTGGCGTGGAATGTACCGCTTTGTCCGCCATTTTGTGCGCTCTTGCCAGTCTTGCCAACGCCGCAAAACTCCTCTCAAGTCTCCTGCTTCATTGCAGCCGTTGCCCTGTCCTGCCCGTCCGTTTGATCGTGTCGGCACAGATCTATACGGTCCCCTTCCTACAACTCCAGCTGGCAACCGCTGGATTATCGTGGCAGTGGATCATCTGACCCGCTACACTGAGACATCATCACTGCCCTCTGTTTCCGCACGCCACGTGGCTGCCTTTATTCTGAAAAACCTGGTTCTTCGCCATGGTGCCTCTCGCGAACTGCTCAGTGACCGTGGACGCGTTTTCTTATCAGACGCTCTTGAGGCTCTCCTGAAAGAATGCCGCATCATACACCGCACCGCTACCTCGTACCACCCTCAGACGAATGGACTGACAGAACGTTTCAACCGCACTCTCGGTGACATGCTGGCTATGTACGTGAACACCGACCATTCCAATTGGGACCAAGTTCTACCGTTTGTTACTTACGCATATAACACCGCGGCACAGTCCACTACTGGATTCTCTCCATTCTTTCTCCTTTACGGGCGCGAGCCACCCTGTACCATGGACACACTTTTTCCCTACCGCCCTGACGTTTCCGAATCTTCCCCGCTATCCGATGCCGTCACATACGCAGAATGCCGTCAGCTCGCCCGCTCTCTCACAACAGAAAATCAGTGGCAACAAAAATACCTCCGTCATACCGGCGAAGCTTCGTCATATCTCCCGAACTCTCTGGTGTGGCTCTGGGTGCCCTCCACAATCCGTGGCCTTTCAAAGAAATTTCTTGCTCGCTACCACGGGCCATATAGGGTCCTCCAGCAAACACCTGCAGTCAACTACGTAGTTGAGCCCGTCACGCCCTCTGCGGACTTGCGTCGCCGTGGTCGTGAAACAGTTCACGTGAACCGATTGAAGCCATTCTATGACCCCGCTGTGCTTTCCGCGCCATAAGTCGCCAGGATGGCTCCTTTTTTTTTTACCCGGGGAGAAAATGTACTGTGATAGTCAGCACTTCAGCCATCGACATGCACCAGTGCGTTGTGCGACGAAGACAAAGAAGAAGTACGCTGGGCTCGCCGTTGCAAGGTCCTCTCCTCACAACTCTCCATCTGAGCGTAAATAAACGCCCTATTACAGAATATACAAAGGCACGCAATGAATGAAAGCAGACTGAGGCTATAAATATAAACTTATAAAAAGCATTTGGTAAGGTTTCGTTCAATAAACTTCTTTGCAAGCTCAGTAAAGAACTAAAAATAGCAAATTATTCGCATCGGCTGCACTTATAGGAAACCGTATTAGAAACTAAATTATTCTTCCTGCCCTCCAGTTCGGGATGATTTCGGCAGTCCCAAGAGCTCGCTGTTGGGTCCAATATGTTCTTGATTTTTTATTAATAATATTGTTGCCCAAGTCAGAGCTTCTACTACATTGTACGCCGAACATTTAGTTGCATAAAAAGATTATTTTTATTAAAGATAACGTCTAGGTAATAACATGATGTGGCCAGCGGCCATTGCTTATAGTGTGGAACAGTGGTCACTCGTATGACTCAGAAAGAGAGTCCTTTCCTTGTAAACTATGTTGCTAACAATAAAATTATCTCTAAAATGTATACATTGGCCTTCACATCTGCGATAACATTACCTGGACATAGCACATGTTGACAAAGCGGCAGGTTATGTCCGATTCAGACTTTTTCCTCAAAGTTGCTCTGAATGTCGGGATACGTTCACTGTCATGTAACACCATTATTCGCCCCATGTTAAAATATGGCGTCATAATCTGTGTTATTGCTAACACGGAGTTCAAAACAAACCAGTGCTGTTTATTTACAGCTGATACGCTCCCATCTATCACACTGCTCTTCTTATTCGAAGGGGTTCGTTTCCAGTATCTCACAACAACCGCACCTGTAGTCTAAATGTTTTTCATTTAATCAATATTCAAAATCATATTGACACATCCGAGGTTATATCGCTATTCTCTGCGTATAAAACAAGATAACGGCATTATTTTACCGCAGCTTCATTACGTGCATCATCGTCGTCATCATCAACCTGACTCTAATAACAGCAGTGCGAAGGCCTCTCCCATATCTCTCTAATTAACCCAGTTCTGTGCTAGCTGCATCCACTTGACCCCAGCGAACTTCTTAACCTCATCTGCCCACCTAACTTTCTGCCGCCCCCTGCTACGCTTTCCTTCCCTTGGAATCCAGTTTGTTACCCTAAGAGACCATCGGTTATCCTTTCTTCGCACTACATTTCCTGTCCATGCCCATTTCTTCTTTATTTCCACTAGAATGTCAGTGCATGTACGTGCACTAGAATGTACGTGCATGAAATAGCATTCAAATACTGATTCTCCCCCTGACGTCTAGAAGTTGGAACAATCTGACTAATTATACAGAAAAAAGAATCAATTAACATGTCGAAAATCGCCTTTAGTTTGCTTGTGCCACTATAATGGGGTGTTTAATTTCCGTTTGATTTTTCGTTTCAATTTCAAATTCAACTTTTTTTCCCACGAGTACATGTTGAGGGTCGAAGCAAAAAAGCCTGAAATTGTAGCTTGACATGCTCCTCGACTCCTACATTGCAGGGCAGTAGGTAATATTCAGATTACTTAGACAAGTAACATCGCAAATTGCAAGCAATGCTGGTCAAAAAACGGCTGACGCATCATTAAAAGAAAAAAATAACAAGCAAATCAAGCACTCAGAAAAAATGATAAAAAAACATCAAATACACGATTCACAGAAAAGCAGGTCATTTTTTATTCACAACAGGTTAACACCTTATGGAACGAAAAACATAAAAAAGCAAAGAATGCATGGTGAAGTGATAAAAGCGGCACATACATCCTCTACACTTTGCGGCATGATCGTGATATGCACACTTTTGCAGCATGGAACCTATTCAAAAGAAGAGTCAATGCGTTTTCTAAACTATCTGTACCATATATTGTGCGCCATTTTGGAGAATGGCACAGTTCGCTGCGCCTGCTAGGGTAAAATTGTAGATTTAGCGAAAGGGTGCGTGTCGCACAAGTAATTGACAATTTAATTTGTGTCCTTTATCTTTTAGCCAGCATAATATTACACATTTCAGATACTTTTAGGGCAATGAATTCGCGAGATAAATCGCATGTGTTCATATCAGAATCGGCGTTTAGTATTGCACGCAGAGCCTTCTTCTGTAAAACGTAAATCTTTTTTTTATACTTCTGGTTTTTGTGTTGATCACATTTTAGGTCTATTTTGTTACTTCCAGAAAACATTACATTATCAATCAATAAATAGAGTATGAGCCTGTTGTGCAGCCGATTCTAGTTACGCAGTAATTTCATATGCCAGTTTCCTTGTCTTCTACAAAGCTCCGCGCTTCTGTATTGGCAATTTATGAGGCACTTTAAAATGTAAGCGAACATTTCCCGTATCTGTTTTCGTGGGAATATCAGGCGTGGATTATGTTCTGCAATTTCAGAACACAAACAGTCCGTTTCAATCCTTCGGCCAAAAGCTTGTGGACGTCCTGACAACGTCCTTCGACGGTTTACCAGCAGACGTTCTCCATTCACGTCATCCATGGCTCTATGGTGAGATAGCCATGCGCACTGACATGTCGCGAGAACATTCTGACACTACCCATTTTCCTTCTTTTGCGAAGGAGGAATTGATGACCAGTTATAGATTACAGGAGAAATATATTTACATTACACGAAACGTTACTGTTTGAAAAAAATGAAGCAAAATAAATGATGGTTTGGTTTGGGGGGTTTAATGTCCCAAAGCGACTCAGGCTATGAGAGACGCCGTAGTGGAGGACTCCGGACATTTCGACCACCTGGGGTTCTTTAACGTGCACTGACATCGCACAGCACACGTGCGCCTTGCTTTTCGCCTCCATCTAAAATCGGCCGCCGAGGCCGGGATTCTATCCCGCGTCCTTGGGAACAGTAGTCGAGGGCCGTAACCACTGCGCCCCCCCCCCCCCCCCGGCGTAGCGAAACGAAATAATTGAGGATACAGGCTTATGTATATATATATATATATATATATATATATATATATATATATATATATATATATATATATATATATATATATATATATATATATATATATATATATATATATATATATCATATATATCATGATATATATATATATATATATCATATATATGAAGCAGAATGATAAACTTAAAAACCTAAAGGTAAATATGCAGCATACTGATGTAATGCTTATTAGCCTGATTGATACTTACATCCTCTTTGCGTTCAACCACCACCATATATTTTATTTCGCCTAAACCACCGGCAAAAAGTGGATACTCGTTATAGTAACGCCGTGATCTAAACGTATTCATTTTTCCCCAAACTAGCAAAGATTGGAACAACTTGCCTCTGTCACTTACAAGCATTACAAGCACTGATAACTTTAAAACAGCCGTCGAATGTTTTATTTACTACACCATGTAAAAAATGAATTACTGTGTATAGTAACATTGTTTGCTTAATTGCAATGTATTTTGTACGTGCTACCACGTGAAACTCGGCACAATAATAAAATATTTTCTTGAAAGCATTAATTTTTCTCTTTGCCTTCTTTGTTCTTTTTGTACCTCTACGCTTGACATTTGTGTCCTAATTTTTGTATTTTCCTTCTATAATGTACTATGTAACTTGAGGGTATAATAAATAAATAAATAATAAATAGAATTAGGTAGCGAAGTATTGCAAATGGTAGGCGAATATGTCTACTTCAGACAGGTAGTGACTGCAAGCACGGACCAAGAAATGGAAATAACTAGAAGTAGATTATGGTGGAGCGCATTTTGAAGGTACTCAAACATCACTCAAACCTTATGACTAGACGCTTACAGGTATCACTCACGAGGCTGAGGCTGATAAAACTTTATTCACAATACGTGGGAGGAATAGGGGAAGTCAGCTAGCGTGCCGCAGGCCGTGGAGACTTTTGGCAACGCCGGCCAATTCGACGGCCTTGAACTGAATGCCAGGGTTATCGCTAGAAAGTGTATAACAGTTGCATCCTACCGGTACAGACCTATAGGGCTGAATATGGAGGTTAACGAATAGGGTTCTACTGAAGTTGACAACGGAGAGGGCCATGGAAATGATAATAGTAGGTGCAACATTGAGATGGAAGCGTTCAGAGTAATAACTAAAGTTACTAGCATTCTAGTCCAAATTAAGAAAAAACGGGCATGGGCAGGACCTGTAGTTTGAAGAAATAATAATAGTAATAATAATAATAATAATAATAATAATAATAATAATAATAATAATAATAATAATAATAATAATAATAATAATAATAATAATAATAATAATAATAATAATAATAATAATAATAATAATGTTTATTGCCACTTTGTAGATGATACAATATGGTTCAGGCCCGTCATAAGCCAACAAGAGGCTTGAGGGACTGGGCCCGGCAGTTACGGCCAAGACTACAAAAAGGCAGTAGATATAGCAGCGCTTCTCCCTGCACCCAAGCGAGAGCAAAAAAAAAGGTGGAAAAAACAGGTTAACAGCATGAGTATTGAGAAATTCAACTCTAAACCCAGAGTACACCCAGAATAATAATAATAATAATAATAATCAATCAATCAATCAATCAATCTTTATTTAATGTGCGCAGGTACAACCATGTGGTCTTTGTGCTGCAGCACAAGTAAAAAAAAAGAAACAAAAATGAAAAAGCACAAACATGTTTACACACACAGAGAGAACACAAAAAAAAAGAAATAAATAATACATGAAATGAAACAGATGAAAAGTGTCACGGAAAGTAAGCAAACAATGAGTAGCATCACTTATATACACAGTGAGAGAATTTTTTAGCACACCAGGAAATAAAGAAAAAAAAAAGAACGGTAGATGGAAGAGAAAAAAAAAGACAACAACAAATAACTGACATTGATTATAGTAATATAGAAATATACATAAAATAAACAACCCTTCCAGGCGCAGCAATGCATGGTACTTTAAACACAGGCTAGAAATACAGAATAATACAATAAAGAAGTAAAATTGAACAAGGGGCAGTAAGATTCGAATATAAAGTTTAAAGTTGAAATACAAGTAAGAAACGGATAAAAAGTAGTTCACGATACAGACAGCATTGAACAGGAGAAAAAGCAAAAAGTGAAGTAAATACAATTTAAGGCTAGAAAGAGGGAGTTTTAAGTGATAAAGTACTATTTAGAATACAACGCTACGAACATCCAATGTAAATGAACAGAGCGAGTTTTGTAAGATGTCAAGGTGAGGACAAAAAGAGTTAAATAACCGCTGCATCCTGTCCAGAGGGGAGTGGGAATGAAGAGGAGAAACCTGAAATGGTCTGAATTCCCTCATGCTCTTTCGCGGAACGCGCAGTAGGATGTACTCTAAGAGCTGAGGGCACATAATGTGGCCATGAAGGAGTTTGTACAGAAATATGATATCAAGTCTGATACGACGGCAGTGAAGGGAAGGAAGATTCAGTTGGGCGCTCCTGGTGGAGCGAGAGGGGGAAGTTGCGCAAGGAAAGCGATAATGAAATATCCGTAAAAATTTTTTTGTACTCTGTCAACCTTGTCCAAGTTCAATTTGCAAGTGCCATTCCAAACAACCGACGCATACTCCAAGACCGGCAGGCATATGGACAGGTACAGTTTTAGGAACGGAAGTGGAGTATGGAACTCTCTCGAAAGTCTGCAAACGAATCCGAGTGTGCGCATAGCCCGCTGAGCAATGCGGTTAGTGTGAGAGGAGAAGCTGAGGGTGCGGTCAAAAAGTACACCAAGGTCATTAATTTCATCAACCCTATCCAACAGCACAGAATTCACAGAAAATAATAATAATAATAATAATGACAATAATAATAATAATAATAATAATAATAATAATAATAATAATAATAATAATAATAATAATAATAATAATAATAATAATAATAATAATAATAATAATAATAATAATAATAATAATTAATAATAATAATAATAATAATAGTAATAATATTATTATAATAATAGTAATATTTTATTATTAATCAATCAATCAATCAATCTTTACTTAATGTTCGCAGGAACAACCATGTGGTCTTCGTGCTGCAGCACAAATAAAAGAAAAAAAATGAAAATGCACAAACCTGTTTACCCACACCGAGAGAACATAAAAAACGAAATAAATAATACATGAAATGAAACTGAGACGAAAAGTATCACGGAAAGTAATAATAGTAATAATAATAATAATAATAATAATAATAATAATAATAATAATAATAATAATAATATTTTATTTACACCCAATGTGTACATAGGATGAGGGAGCACAGCAGAAAAAGTTGTAATGACAACTTGACAAGGCCGCAGCCCCCAAACCCAATGGTCTCTAAGGGTAACCAATTGGATTCCAAGGGAAGGTAAGCGTAGCATGGACGGCAGAAAATCAGGCGGAGGTGGAGTGGAGGGGATGAGATTAAGCAATCTGCAAGGGTTATGTGGATGCAGCTAACACAGGACCGAGTTAATTGGAGTAAAATGGGAGAGGCATTCGTCTTGCAGTGGGTATAGTCCGGCTGATGATGATAACGACCAGTATTTTTGAAAGCATAATATTCTTACTGTTTCGAATACCTAGTCTGCACATTAAGTGCGGCCCTTTTCTTATCTTGAGCACTATTCGTAAGCACACTCCCTTGTGTACACCACAATGAAAACCTTCTACATCAATTTTATCTAATATGTATCGTTACATTTCACAATGACATGTCGATATAAACTGTCTTTACCTTCGGCCCTTTTTCTGATCACAGCCGCCTGCGGATGATTCCATGTCGTTCACTTCTTCCATTCCCTGCGAGCAAAATCAACGCAGCTGGAGGAATGAACAGAATATCTGCCTCTTTTCAACGAACAACATCGATGCCTTCGTGTGTGTGCCCTCCTCTTTAGCCTAAGCATTCAAAACTGCGAACTCGTGCGAATCTTATCATTTTGGGACGTTTCTAGACCATGATCAACACATGTGACAGCAAGCATACAGCGCTATCGATAGAGAAGACTCATTTGAAAAGCCCAGCAAAACACTCTCGAATATGGTCCCCGCCTTAGGGTGAGTAAGTATAACTAATATATGATTTAATACGAGTAAACAATGAGAGCGCTGTGTTTTGTTAAGCTAAACAACGTTTAAGAAATAAAATTTGAATTATCTCTGGCGATATCACTTGATTTCGAGGTAGCGCCAAACTCCGATAACACGAAGAGTGCCGATTTCCATTGGAATCTGCCGTTGGGGAATTCGGAGGCTGCCCGTCCAGGTCTCACCAGCGTCATGTGGTTGTTTCTTCTTTTCATAACGGCACCATTAGCTTACTATATCATATTCATCAGCAGGAAAAATATTCCCCTTTTTTTATTTAAGTGTTGTTGGCTTCCTGCGTAGGCTAAAATGTCTCAGTAACGGTCGACAATTCGTACTGAATTTATTTATGACAATAAACAGAGGTTATGAATTCAGGAACTAAGCTCACATCACTGCGCCGATTATCATAAAAATATAAAGCGCCTCCTCCATTTTTAAAATGTCAGTCGAATGGCCTTCTTCGCAGTGGGAGTCGTCGCAACGCATTTCTTAGACAGTTGCTGCGATGCGGCGCTACCTTAGGGACTGCCTGCGCGTCATGCTTGCGCCCGGGCGTGTGACGCTAGCGTGATAGCTTGCTCACATTTAGAAACCACACGTCTGCCATATTCTTACTTCATAAACCTTTTGGTGCAGCTTTCGCATCATCCATAGTGCAGCGCTTTTCCAAACACCAATCGGATGATCAGCATTGCTCGTCGCTTTCAGACGTGGCTGCGGCATTCGCTCCACTTATAACTTGAGCAACGTGGCTGGCAATACAAGAGGAGTTGTTTGAGGCCTTGGAACGTTGTTTACTTTTAAACGTCAGAGGAATAAAGTGTTTTATATTTTTCTTTCGTTCGTTTCGCGCATAAAAGCGTTTCGCCTGCGCAGTGTTTTTGTAGCGTAAAGCTAAACTAAGCGGATAAGAGCCGAGTTTCGCGTGAGTGTGCCCCACTCGTTATGCGCATGCGCGAGATCCGCGTCTAATTGTGCAGAGGAAGAAGAAAAAGAAAAAAGATAAAGTAAAAGAAGAGGTAAGAGAAAAAGAAGAAAAAGAAAGAGAAAAAGAAAAAGAAGACAAAAAGAACCCTCGTTCACCCGCAACTGCTTTCGCTACATATTAGGTTCAGCAGCGCTGAACCCTTCTCATTTTTTGTCTCCCTGGTCATGCGTTTGTCTACGTCTTCGCCTCTTCTTCCGCGTCTCGCTCGAGCAGTGCTTTCTTTGCGCGCAACATGAACACTAGCACGGCTAGACCACAAATGAATCCTCTTAGAGCAGCAGTTACAAAAGATTTGTCTAGCCGAAAACTTAATTAGCAGTCTGTATACGTACTTTTACATCACCTTCACTGTCATGCATTCGAGAATGGAGTTCTTTCTGGTTCTGAAAACAATCGTAGCTGCAGCTAATAGGGACAGTGAAAAGTCTTTGTCACCGTGACGATCGCATCTTATCCAGGCAGAACTAGAGGTACGATGCAGGAGCTAATCCAATCTGGCAGTTTCGAAAAATGCCTACTCGGGAAGATTTACCACGCCTTATATATTAAATTCTCCCATTTTTCTTACTAAACTTGATTTCATCGACAACAAATTAGCTACATTTATTATTAAATTAGTTTATCATCTTGTTTAATATTTGTGCCTAGTAGTTTCAGTACCACTGCCAATATGTCTCAGCTTTTAGTTGGAATACATGATTCTAACAAGCCGTCTTAGATTTTCAAAGCGGTGCTACGCCGCTCCACTCCATTCTTTGTGCCTCCTTTCAAAATCAGCGCTTGCAACAGCTTCACAATAGGCACTGTCAGGAACGGCGTGCTATATGACGCATCGATGCAGCGTCACCGTTCGCTGACATTGAGGCACCTTAACAGTGAGGGATGTAGAGAGGCGCCCCACAAAGAAAAAGTGAACATTACGAAAAAGTACTTTTCCTGCTTTCCGCCATGTGGCACCCCTAAGCCGGTTCTCAGCCAACGAGGGAGATTAGGAAAAGTGGGCAGGAGATGGCCTTCGACGGTCCGATCAGCTGCATTCGGCAGGTGTTGTAAAAGTAGGAGACGCTGTGTTTCAGTTCTATGAAGGCCAAGTGGGATTCACGTGCGACCATCGCGTCATGCTCTATGTCACTATCATTAGCCGCGACCCGCTGCAGGGCCTAGGATTCTCCCATAATCATCTGTATAAAGGCTAGAAATATCGCCATGCACGACGAAGGTCAGTAAAGACGAAATTTTGAATAGGCCTCACAGTGTGCTCAGCGCAATAAAAAGCTCAGCTGTAAACACGATGTATACAGATAGCCTTTCCATGCCTTGGCTCCGACAACGCCTTCTTTCACCAACACATCGTATTAGAAGATTTCTGGGATATTCTTTTAACAGGATAAAGTTAAGTACCTAAGTCGCAAAAAAGCCTGAGTTAGTGTCGTCGTCAAGCGCAAATTACCGATAAAATGATCTCATTGGTGCTACATGATTACTTCTGCAATTTAAAAAACCCCAGCGCTCGCGTAAACCTTGTTGTTAGAACAGTTGTGAGAGAGATTTAAGCAAGACATATAATGAAAAATAAAGGCAGCCGAACGCCGAAAACTAATCTTTTTGTCTTTAAAAAAATACCGGGTGGTATGCGAGACTCGATCCTGTGACCGTTGTTCCTTGGGAACCAACTGAACTCTTGGTTGGGGTGGAAAGGCAGGCTTGTATGACTCGGCATAAGATAGGGTTTATGCGCCTAATATAGCGTTCCATGTAATATGTTACCGTATTACCATTTGCTAATGAGTATTTGCTTATTAGATAGATTTCAACTCCGGAAGCACTAACCACGAGATTAGCAAAGTGCGCGTTGCACGCCATATTGTCTTTGGCGTGGCAAATGGTGCTGGACTAGCGCCCCTGTGAAACACAACTTTGTGCAGCCCGCCGGGGATGTTCAGTGGTTAGGGCTCTCGACTACTCAAAGATTCCGGATCGAATTCCGACCGCGGTGGCCGTTTTTCGACGGAGGCAAAATGCAAGGCGCCCGGGTGCTGTGCAATGTCAGTGCACGCTAAAGAACCCCAGGCGGTCGAAATTTACGGAGTCCCCCACTACGGCATCTCTGATAGCCTGAATCGCTTTAGGACACTGAACCCGATAAACCAAACCAAGCCACAACTCTGTGCATTTAATTGTTTTTCATTCTGAGGCCAGCATCAGAATGCAAACTCCACGTATCTCACTTATAATTGCAGAAGCACCTGTGAGGACCACAAAGCGCTATCGTGTCACGCTTTTCAGGCAGCGTTTAAATTCCCACGCACCTAGTTTACGCATTGCTTACTTTTTTTATAATCTCGCGAGGTATCTCGGTAACATGTAATTTAGGATCGTATACCTGTCTTCACATTTTTGTTTGTTTCGTATGCGTCTTCTTCAAATTCTCAAATTAAGGTTACGATTCTTCAGTTCATTTATTTATTTATTTATTAGTACCTCACAGGCCCCGAAGAGCATTGGGTGAGGGGGGCAAATCGGTACAAGAATATCGTACAAGAACGCGGTACAAGTCAAATACAAGAAAGGAACACGAAATTTATACAAAACCGAGTTAAAATAACATCAGACACGAGACACGAAAAACAACGTTAAGAACAACGTTAAGAACAACCGTGCATGTATATTCGCATAACTTTCCGGTTTAGTTCTCTCTTTAAGTCTTTACGCTAGGAAGGCAAACAAAAGGCAATAGTAAGTAAAAGATCAGCTCTAATTGGCTAATCCACCGCAACGTAGTAAGATAAAACGTATGTACTGCAGTAATTGTAAAACATAACACGTAAATGGCGAATCATGGATCAAGCCAGAATAAAGCGAAATTATTTGCACGCAGGAGGGGAAAAAAAGAGACAATGAACAAAAAGCAGCACGAACAGAGCAGCAACTACAAAGAAGTTAATAATATCACTGCATTCGGCTAGGGCAGTCAATCGCAGTTGTGTCGTCTGAGTGTTATCCAATTTCTGACTGCCGCCCAAGATGGTGTTTCCCCTTCCACATTTCTATAGCATGAATTCACTATTTGGGGTTCGTCGAACATCATTCACGAATGGTATTCTAGAAATAATAGGAAGTTTTTTCTACAGATCTGTCTTATCGTGATATTTTATGAAACCTGTGGGGAAAAAAAAGCACGATAGATCTATGATTTCCACATGTTTATTTAGAGTCATTAGATGAAACGGTCTCACTGACAGGATGCAGCCATACTGAAAGAGCTGCTCTCATGTGAGTCTTCCAGCGGGATATCATGCCAAGATTATTTTGGATACCTACAACTCTTTCGCGTGAACAACTCGATGATCGAGCGCCCACTGTGTTCGCGTAACGTGTACCATCCCCTTTTTTTCCTAATTGGACGCCCAGTACATAGATGCCAAAAAATATTTCGAATCGTGCCACAATGATTCCAATTACGGGGCGATGGCCGCACGTAAAACGAGAAAACAACGTACTTACAAAACTGGGAAGAATCCTCGCACATTACAGTGACTGAGAAGCAACTTGCATGCAAGACGAAAACTTGGCACATTTTGAGACAAGCGACCTGACTTTGTACCATCCCCCGGAGCCTGCGCAGACACTTAGATGGCAGCAATAGGAAACTGCTTTGCTGCCTCTTTCGAAAGAGCCTAACAAGGCCTGCAAAGTCGGACGGTTCAACGTCAAGTAAATGACTAAAAAAGGCGCAAAAAGTACATGAAGGACAGATGGACGACACGGATAAGCGCCAACTCGGAACTGGGGTTTATTGCTGAAGCGCGCAATTTATACTGGTCACATAGAAAATAATAAACATAAAGAAAGCAGCCTCTTTTTTTGGAAAGCTAGGTCATAACAAAAGAAGTAACACGTGCTACTCACTGCTGGGGGAAGGAAGAAAGAAAAAGGCGAAGAGAAACCAAAGTAGATAAGTAGATCAAAGTAAAGTGGAGGCTAAGAAATCAATTTCGCAATCTACCAAGTTAACAGACGGCTCGCTGACACAAAAGTTTTGACCTTTCTTAATATGGTAGACCTCCATAATTTAACGTACCAGCTTGTCACGATGTCTAAAAAAGACCTCGGCGAATCACCGTAGAAGGTTGCGCAGACTCTTGCGGTCCAAGTGGTGGCGACAGGCCAGGTTCTTCGAAGAGCTCCGAGTGGCGTGCAGCCAAACCAAGAAAGACAAGACCTTCAGGGAGTGGTGCACATCTTTGTCTGACATCACGAAGCTGTTGTGGAATTCCGCAATTTCGAAACTACCAAGAAGAAAGCACAACGGAACCCGAGGAAACGTCGTCATCCTTGGCGAAACGGATATCCCGAACGAGCACATGGATCTACTCAAACTTGGACCGAAATTCGGCTTTGAGACCGTCCTTAAGCCTGCCGAAAAGTTACCAGCAGCAAAATCTGTATCCCGTCTCACCCGTGTTGATGTTCGCTAGAGGTGTGGGGAAGAATGCCTCGGTGTCCTCGAAAAGATGAAGGGCAGGCAAAGAAAGGTAAAGAGCACCAGTCTTCTGATCGATTTCCTTGTCTCGAAGGATCTGAGAGTAGTGTGCGCTGACAAAGGGAGTTGTTGTGTGGTGATGCCAGATAGCACGTTCGGGGAAAAGGCTGCCAGTGACATCGAGAAAAACTTTAAAACGGTATTGTTCAAGGCCAAGAGAGTTTAAGAAGACGCTGTTTCCTTGCTCCTAAGCCACAACTTGGAAAAGCTTGCGAACTCCGTGAAGAAGGCAGACGCTGGGCTGTTGATGGTGTTTTGCACTTCTAAGACACATAAAACCCGCATACTTTTCCGTTCCAGTGTCTCTGAGCGTCACACCTGGCAGCACTCGGTGGCCCTTCACCTGCAGAAGCATCTGACATCCTTGGATGTGCGGGATTCTTTCGTCATCCCGAATTCCGACGCGGTGGTCGACCTTTTGAGGACCAAGAACCAAGGCCAAGGCAGTGTGGTGTTTTTAGCACAGATGCCGACGATTTGTACGGCTCCATGCCTCATGATGAGTTAATGAAATGTGCTAAGGAATGCATCATGAATAATAATGATGAATTCACCTTTGTGGGCAGATGCGCTGTGTCTGAGACTCATTCATGAAACTTCTATCCTTCTATCTATCTTCTACAGTTATCGGCTGGGAAGGAGGCTGCTATATTCGTCGCACTGGTGTTTGTATAGGTTCATGCGTTGCCCCCGTACTAAGCAATATTTTCCCCGCGCAGTTGGACATGAACATTCTTCGTGATTAAGTTGGTTTGGTTTATAATATTTGCAAGTATGTGGATGACTACTTAGTGTTTTCTGTTCAATCTGATATAAATCATAGCCTTCCTGACATTTTGAAGGTGTTTATAGATTGCAGCTAAGGCTTGAAGTTCACCGTTGAACAACCTAAAGATTTGGTACTTCGGTTTCTAGACTTATCATTGTCCCTGTGCCGGGATCACGTTTGTTGGACTTACAGCCCCCGGTCTGCCGAAGCTCTTCTTAATTTTGCCTCTGGACATTCAAAAATTATCTGCAATGGTATCGCGATGTCTTGTCTCAAAGCAGCCATCACAAACTCCTGCATTCACTCCTTAAAAAAGAGCGTCTTTGCACATGTAAACAGGCTGAAGGAATGTGGCTATCCCGTGCATGTTACAATGATTACTTGTGGAACATTTGTGCAGTGGATTAAGGCGGACCATAAGTCAAAACGTGTTAGACGGAAGCGTCAAAAGGTTGGCGGGGTGCCGTATGCGCATAGAATGGCACATGGGTTAAAAAAAAACTTTGAAGCCGCTACGGCATTCCTGTGGTTTTTTGGGGGTCACAAAACTGAGCGGTTTGTGCTTACATATTCAAAACTGGCAGGAAAATGACGGCGACAAGATAAAAAGGCGTGGATGCACCGTAAAGCACCGCTCTCCATTTGTGCCGTGTGGGGTCGGTGTGGTGTTTAATCTGCCTTCATCATGCCGTGGTGTTTTCTTAGGACAAACGGGCGGTCTCTCAACATTAGGCTAGGGGAGCACCATAACTCCTTCCGGAGTTGTGGTGCTTCCGGAGAATTACCGCGCTTGTAGCAAAAAAGAGGATCATAAGCGAAACAAGAAGTGCACACCACTTTTTTTTCTAGGACCTCTATTCTTTTTAGACATCATGACAAGCTGGTACGTGAATTATTGAGGCCTATCATGTTAAAAAATGGCAACAATTTTGTGTCAGCGAGCCATCTGTTAACTTGATAGGTTGCAAAATTGATTTATTAGCCTCTACTTTGCATTGATCTACTTATCTGCTTTGGTTTCTCTTTGCCTTTTTCTTTCTTCCTTCCCTAGCAGTGAGTGGTACATGTTACTTCCTTTATTATAACCTAGCTTTCCAAAAAGGAGGCTGCTTCTTTTATGTTGATTTTTTTTCATGAGACCAGTATAAATTGCGCGCTTCAGTAATAAACCCCAGTTGCGAGTTAGCGCTTGTCCGTGTCGTCCATCCGTCCTTCGTGTACTTTTTGCGCCACTTTTCATTATGAACATTCACCAACTCGTTCAACTTTCGGCACTGCTCAACGTTAAGAGGGGGCGCAAGAAAAGTGTTGCAAAATTGAAACGAATTAATAGTGCTTTAACAAAATAGCTTATCTCAATCACAAAGCAAGGTATCAAAGTATTTGTTATTTATATCTTTGACATAGCTACATAATTTGTATTTATATAATTCTTTCTTTCAGTAGATGCCCACCCAGTTAGTGACTATGCTGCGGTAGCTCATAATCGCGTTTGGGCCAAGCCTCGTCCACCTGCGTACTTCCGCCATGCAGTCGGCTCTAAAAGTCCGGGAGGTCTCTCTACAAGTACTACTGCAAAATTGGGCGCGGCTTCATGACAAATCACCACAAGCTTTGTGGCATGCCTAGTGGCCTGTTAGCCCATGTTATTCCATCAAGACCCGAGACGCATGTACCGTCTTTGCCAAAAGTAACCAGGCAGCACGTTTTACTTCTTGCGTGTATTCTAAAGCCGACGTGGCTTTCCAGACGATCATAACTTGCTAATAAGTGAGGAACGGAGCCCAGCCTTACTTTGCACTTATTTACATCTTCAGAAGTGGCACGAATTCTCTACTACTCGACTGAAAAACGGAACCTGCAAACTGGTTACTTTTGGCAAAGACGGTATATGTGTTTAGTTTCTTTTGACAAGTTTCTTCATATCTGTTCCGAGAGAACTGCCTAAAATGAAAACTTGAACGCCCATGCTCAATGCTCGTTGGGCTTCTTCGCAAGTGTCGCATATAGAATTGTGGCCAACTAACAGAAATTATGAAAATGGTTTAGCTGCCACTATTATAAATAACAAGTACGGGTATTATATTCCGGCCGGGAATACCGTAAAGCTATTAAGGCAAGACCTGCCGCTGCCGGTATTCTGGAATCACAGGAGACAAATTTTCAGTCATACTCAACTCGGATACTTTGTTGGGCGAGTTGGTACTTATTCATTATTGATATAAACAGCGCGAACACGAAAACAAGGGACAAGAAACAAGAAAGCCACAGTACAGCGCATGTACTGTGGCTTTCTTGTTTCTTGTCCCTTGTTTTCGTGTTCGCGCTGTTTATATCAATAATGAACTCAACTCGGAGCGGCCTGCCGCCGTGACTGCGCTTCACTAAACAGAGTTTCGAGGCAAGCAAGAATAGTACTGAATTAAAGCATTTATTGGGGCTAGTTGGTCCATTATGACCTGAAACAGTTTAGCGCAAATGAAGTAGCCTAAGCGCGAAACGAAAAAGGGATAGGAATGAGCGCTGACTGACAACTCAGACAGTGTCCCTTCTTTTCGCCTTTGGGTTACTTCATTTTATTCATTTGCGCTGAATTTTCTTAATGTCACAAGTATCTATTCTGAGTAGGAAGCCGACGCCTCTGAACTCGTGTAGTGGTGGGATATTTGTTCATTCTTGTAATATTTTACGCAGCTCCTATTGGCCTGCTCGCCGCTTTAGCTAAGTGGCCGTTGGTGTCGTTGGCAGGGTAACTTATCTGAAGAAAGATAGTCGAAGAAAATTTCTGAAAAGATAATGAAGAGCCGCTACCTCTACACCGCTCCTTTTTTTTTCTCAGAAATCCTCCTTCACTCTTCAGAAAAATACAAATTGCTTTCTAAACACTCAATTGTGGGTCTTTCTTTTTTTATAAATTCTATTTGGATACTGAGAAAAATAAACTGTATTGTCCCACACATTTCGATTATGCACGGATCCCGGCTTTCAGTGCTTTACTGCAATAATATACCTGGGTGCTGCCAGCATCGATAACAAAGAAATATGCAAACGTACACGGATAAAGAACATAAAAATGAAGCAGCTAAGTAGCAGGAAGCTTGGGGTATTCCGCAAGGCAACTTGAGGTGCTAATCAAGATTGCTACAGAAACTGTACTCAGCCAGCAGCTCCCAGCCAGGCTATCAAATGCAGGGGCCACTTTCTGTTCAATCTGTGCTGATCAGCAGGAAAACGCAATGATTGGTCTGAGCCGTCGCAGTAAAAACCGCTCCGAGATAGCGTGGCATGCGGCTTGTAAACAAAATGCAGTCTGGCCTTTCAACAGAAAAGTATAAGGAGCGCCGGGCAGCGGTGCCTACGAGTATCCTTGACGTCAGCTTCTGCGTCTATTGCAGAAAATATTGGGCACGGAGCAAAGCTATGGTTCAAAGCCGAGTTTAAGAAAAAAAAACACGATACAGGTTTCAACACTGTGCCCAGGCTTTTGATGTGGATCAACATTGTAGGTAATTGAATAAATACTTTCTTCTTGGCGAATTTTACAATGAATGGTATACTTTTTCACACCACAGCGCCTCTTGTATTATATTTGTGTAAGTAGTTGATTACCGGTAAATCAGTAATTGTTTTAATATCTACAGGGGCGAATCATCATTGACGATTCGATTTGTTCAAATTGTTTGCCCACAGGACTGTGCGAATAGCTCTCTGACCATGCACATCGTCATAGGACGACGTAAGGTGCTCCAGCTAGAGTTCACCTTCTTATGGTCCCTCACCAAAAGCCGTGTCGGATGTTCCTACAAAAACAGCTACGGATATGCTTTCAGTTGTTGGGTGGTCTTACCTGCGTTGCATTTGCACAGCGCCAACAGTAGGCACCGCGCTTCATAGAGGACGTAGAAAGTGGCTCTGAAGCTTTGCGTAATACCCGGGAAATTCCCAGAAAGTGCCCCCATTCGTGCCAGACAACCCCCCCCCCCCCCCCCTAAAATCTCCCCTGTCGCTCTGCATTACGTCTAATCTAATCTCCGCCTTTAAAACATGACAAACAAAAATAGCGCTCATACAGCGCTAACTCGTACCCATTTCACATGACGCCCATAGGCTGTCAGCTGGCGTGTGAATGGCCACAGCGAGTGACACATCAAGCTCACGACCCAAATAGCAGATGACCGCTCTCTAGTCGGGTAGTGGTGCCGAAAACAATGAGGCAATCGCCAACATATTTTAGCTGCGGGAGGTGGTCAGTTCGAAACCCGCCGCCAGACACCCACCGGTAAAATTCGGTACAAGCTTCCCCCGGCCCGGCGCCCGGCTATTTCGGTGGTGTGCGTTTAGAAGAGGCTCTGCTAACCCTGCTGGTGCTCTTTCTAGGGCTTAAAGTTTCGGACAACTAATGGCCTGCAAATGCAGGGCTGAAAGAAAAAAGCAGAAAAAAAACTCGGCAGGCTGCCGAGAAACTAACGAATCCACAAGGGAAAAAAAAAAGGCCACATAATGGGCTTTTGCCGCACAAGCCGGACATATTGTTGCCCGATCAGAGCAACTGTTTGAAACCTATGATCCCTTTCCCAAACATTCCACCCCAAAGAGCCGAGCACCATGCCGGGGGAGAGCTTGTACCCATTGAAAAGCCGGCGGCACCAGGGATCGAACCTGGTACCTCCCGAACACGAGGCGGATGCTCTACCACAAGGCCACGCTTCGGTCGGACTCAGTTACCTCTTCTCTACTCGGATGATAACAAAAATTGGTGAATACGTTACGCGCAACTACGATCGCACCCTGTTCGCTTAAAGAAATCGGAAACTTAAGGAGCTACCCGCCCAGTCGGGAGTGGCGGCTGCCTATGGAACGGAAAAGAGTGATGGAAGCATGCCTGTTACCTCCGTCACCAGGGCAGAGAATTCTGGGCCATGGCACATTTCCTATTCTTAGCCGACGCTCGCACGATAACCTTCAAATCGCGCTAAACTGTACAGGTGTCCATACGGTTTGAGAGAGGGTTCAGTATAGCGGCAAATTTATTCGCATGGAAACATGCAGATATCAGCGACAACTTTTAAAAACAACTGTTGAAAATTAAAACGTGTGACAATATTTCCACGAAGCGACATTAATCTATAGCGTTTGGAGCACGTATATGTTACGGCCAATAAATTTCAAGAAATCTAGCGCAATAATAATCTATTAGCATTCTGTAAATCTTCCGTTACTTTTCTGGAGCTGCAGTCGACCGCTAATAAGTTGCATTTCTGATTGAGTGCTTTAAATGTTTTTTCTTTTATGTAAAATCTTTGACACTGCTCTTATATATTTTTCTGCGGTGTGATGAGTAGTAGAAACTGCAAATTAGCAGCATATATGCTAAAAATTGTGCACCAAAAAAACGTGTGCCTACTAGGCAGGCAGTCCATATGTTGGCTGAACAATTCAATGCTTATTGGTCCTCATTTTTCTTATTATGCGTGCTGAATACATCTTAAAGAAATCAGCCTCTCTTACACACACGCAGGTCACAGAAAAATACTCGCTCATACAAAAATACCTTTATTTTCACTTTCCCACAGGGGGGTGGGCCTGTGTCATGGCGGATTTTTTTCCTTCTGTATAAGAACAATGTATTTGCCTGGGAATGTGGGCTTAAAATTAAAATATGCAATGCTAGCGAAACAAAAGCAGAGTGACGCGTGTGAAATATAATCTTGAGGTGGGCGACATCTTCAGGGAGAGAAAATAATCACGTGTATTCGCAGTGCTTAAACCAATGGAACCAGCTGCAGGCTAAAGAATACATGCTACCTGCCAAGGTTTCTCAACTCGTTGATGTAACAGCAATAGAGGCAGCTGCGACAAGAGGCAGATAGACACTAAAATGAGCCACACTGAACGAAGGTGCGCAGGACGGTAGACAA
Organism: Amblyomma maculatum; assembly: GCF_055883805.1. Classification (NCBI taxonomy): domain Eukaryota; kingdom Metazoa; phylum Arthropoda; class Arachnida; order Ixodida; family Ixodidae; genus Amblyomma; species Amblyomma maculatum. Next base: position 125,278,674 of record NC_139346.1, read on the forward strand.
ATGGGTGGAGCTAGGATTGACTGTACCTGCCTGCCCATAAAATTTCAAGGTGGACGGACTGTTCGACAACGGAAGTTATGGCGTTCACTGCTTGGGTTCGTCCTTGTGTCGCGGTTGAAGTTCTCGCTCCTCGGATGCCTCTTCTTGCTCTTCAACTGGCTCGGGTCCAGGCCAGTCGCTGGGGCGCGGCGTTTCTGTCGGAGGCGGTGGCCGTACTGCACCGGACGACGTAGAAGGCTTGGCGCTTTCTTGAGAAGATCCAGATGCGGTCGACATTGTCTCGACCGATGCTATTGGGGGTTTTTTCGGGATTCCCTCCCGCTCGAGTACGTCCTGTGGCAGCCGCTCGAATACTGTTTGTTTTTGATCATACGTATTGAAAAGTGGTACAGCGATGGCGCCTGCCTGTGACTTTCCAGACTTCCCTTTTGTCTTCTTGGTAGAAGGTCGCTTTACTGGTTCCGTTTCCATTGGGTCCGGGGGCGGAGAGATACTTTTATAGCGCACCCATTGCTCAGTCAATTGCTTGATGTCCTTCGGAGTGCCACCTTCTGCTGGCGGCTTCGGCTTGGGGCTTTTCTTGAAGAGCGCGGCAACTTTTTCCAGTGGTGACTTGGGGCGCAATACTGGCGACTTGGGACTGGTCGAACGTGGCCTAGAAGTTTTCTTGGGGCTTTTAACAGGTGGCTTACTGATAGGAGTGCGACTACAAGATGCCGTCGGCTCTTCCTGAGTTGCCGCGCTTGGACCAGGAGAACGCGATGTCTGGGGAGGCGACCTACTGTCTTCTTCTTCAGGCCCCCTGGGCTTCTTTGAGGGCTTTCCTTGGCTGTCGGGGGAGAACGGCCGAGACTTGTCCTCTCCAGACATAACTGTGGTTTCACGAAGAAGATTACCGCTGCTTTTTAGAGACGCGTGCCGGATGAACCTGTCCAAAGAAGCGTAGATTATTTCTAGCCAGAGAATGAGCCCTTCTCTCGGCGCTGCTGAAGAAGGCTTATGCAGTCACTAAGGAAGAGCAGCGTAGTTAACGTAACCTGTCCTTGTCTAAGGTTATCTCGGTACGAATGCAGATATACGTGTCTACAGTGGGCATGATTACCAGTGAAGTATTTCTGCGATCGCTTATTGTTTATCAGTGTATCTTAAACTACTCCCCCTTAGCAGGGTATTTCGCTACATCACTTAGATATAGCGAATATGATAGCTCTGTGCAATGCAGAAATATACTGTTTGTCTTACGCCTTCGACCGGCGCTGTTTCTGAAACAGATTTTTTTTTTTTTGCTGTTTTTGTCTTAGGAAATTGAATGTTCCTACAGCAACTCTGAACAGCTCTGAAGATAAGCAACAAGAGGTGAGTTTAGCCATACACTGCGGTGACAAAAATACGTATTCAAATAGTTGCAAGCCTCTTAACAATGTGGGAAGCTTATGACACAGCAAAACGAGGGCTATAAAGCCTTATATACAGTCAATATAAAATTTTGCGAGGAGGGGGGGGGGGTCATTTTTTTTATATGCGACAATATGCAAAGGTATCTCTGTATTCATTTGGTTGTGTGGTGCACTGTTGTTGCTTATGTGAACGCTTACGTTTGTGTATGGGGCATTGCCCCAACGCTGCTTTAACGCCGTTTTAAGACTACTAAGAATTCACCGTACGCTCCTTTACTCGGCTACAAACTTCGAAGCGTCGCGTGGCAGAAGAGAAATGGATGCGTCAAGCAACAATATACACTTAACACTAGAACGTCCTCAATGGAGCAAATATGTCCAAAAGGATCAGCCATTCGAGCTGCTCGGGTTGGCCTATAAGGGCAACCTACTACATGTCACACCGTAAATGAAATTTTCACGCGTAGAGCGAATAATTTCATCGGCGTGATTGACGTGCATTCTTGTCCTCCAAAGGCTTTGGAGGCCCAGAACATTTATAATGTTTCATGGTAAATGACCCTCATTTTTGACCAGTAGATTCTCTGTGGACTCTACCGCGATTTCGATAAAGGTGGAAATGAAAAAAGCGTCGTAGCGGAGTGACAGCGTTCCTGCCTCGCACGCCGGTGGCAGCGTTCGGGTCCCACATAAACCACCATTTTAGTTATTTTTTTTTTCAATCTTTAATCAGTTCGTTACACACTTTAAGGTCTCAGTTCTTGCAGATGCAACTCATGGATCAAGAAACTATTTTGCCTCAAGATATATATATATATATATATATATATATATATATATATATATATATATATATATATAAAGAAGCCAACCGTCGGCGAGGCCAAGGAAAGCATTGGGGATTGTACTTTATGTCTTTTTTTTTTAATTTTTACTTCGATAATCACATAAATTAGTAATGTAATCTGTTAGGGGAACGATAATTAAACACAAAGTAGAAGGCAAAACAACGTGCCGATGGTGGGAACCGAACCCACGACCTCCAAATATTGCGTCCGGTGCTCTTCCCACTGAGCTACGTCGGCCGCTGTCCCACCTGCTACTTTCTTAGGTATTAATGTCGTCTGTATACGAACCTTGAGAGTGTTCAACAGCGCCACCCTCAACCATAGTGGTGGACGTGGAACGTCCGGTGTTACCGCCAGCGCCACGTAGAACGTGATCAAGACCGAGGGCGAAAGCTTTGCTAGAAGCCTCTTACGATACCTATGGCTTCAAGACTGCCAAAACCGAGACCCCCGTATGCTACAAGCAGATAAATGAAGAGGAGGAAATGAGGGTGCCCGTTATAATACACGAAGGAAAGAAGCCAACAGACGGCGATGCCAAGGAAAGCATTGGGGATTGTACTTTGTCTTTTTAATTTTTACTTCAAAAATCACACACACACACACATATATATATATATATATATATATATATATATATATATATATATATATATATATATAACAGTCGTAATCAGTTCCATTATGCTCACATCGTGGAACATCAAAGAATGAACGCTGAAATGTTTCAGCATTGATACATGTGTTTATTGATCCAATATAGGTGCTGACTTCGAAACAGCAGGCAATGTACTCACCAAGTAATACTTCTAAAAAGAATGCTCTAAATTACATTACATTAGACATTACAACTGTATGAATAAAGAGCAAGTGAAGCAGAAAGCCGCGCCGAAACATAATACAAGACGTCTGACAAAGACACACACACAAATTCTGTGGTCTTAGTTTGAACAAAATGAATGTTTTGAGACATAAAATGAACTCCAAGGCACAGAGATTATGCCTCCAAAATAAAGCGGCAATAAAAACAACAAAGCCTCAAAAGAAACAAAAAAGCGTTAACGATAGGTAAAATGCCGAGTTTCTTTTAAACTTAGAGTGATGTTGGCATTTTAGTATTAATTTAATGTAATGACAACGTTTTAAAAGCATGTGTGGTAAAATTGTTTCCATCCCAGAAGTCTTGGTTATGGGTATGGTTGTGGTTATTTTGAGCTTCGGGTAATTCCACACAGGAAGACTCCGAACAATTTTTAATTACTGAGCTCATAATGTCGAGCGATATCGCACTGTACATCGAAGCTTTACGTTCGGCTCAGTAGGAACGGGTGCAGTGTTGAATCCGTTTGTCAGCCTTAGCAGGCGAACGTCCAATCAGTAATCTATCCTAGCGAGGATTCAAAACAAGTAATTGTCTTCGGTGAGATTACCTAGGTGTATACTGGAAGCTGTATTTGCTCGACTTAATGTTTTTCCTGTAACTTATAGTCAAATTAATGGTAATTCACTAGACAAAAGTAGGCGTTTGCTACTGAAGTGGTACGATTACAAATACACAGGACAAGTTTCAAAGAGCCGAAGTGTGGCTCCGCATAACAACAGCCACAGTCACATTGACATCCCGCCTCCTTCAGTAGTACTGAAATGGAAACAGTGGTTTTCTCTCTTCCACGGCTTTCACATTGAACCCATATGCTTGCACTGTGTGTGTCTCGCCCGCGGGGCACTGCAGTTGTGGTCCGCGACTAATAAGCCGCGCTTCATTCGTAGCCATGGCGTCCACGTTCAGTGAAGACGCGAAGGAAAACACCGATGTACTGTCCAACGTACACTCTTTGTCAAATGTGTAGAGCCCAGGGGGCCTGCTTCTGAGCCACTTCATGTGGCTTGTACTGCATTTCCAGTGTTCCGAATCTTTTGATGGTAAGAAAAATTTGGTCCCCTCTCCAGTAGGAAGGACCTCCACTACACAGCTCAAAATCGACCCCCTGGGCTCTGCTCATTTGACAAAGACGATACATTCACGTTAAAGAACCAAAGTTGCCCGCATGCCCGGTGCCGTCCACTACAATACCTGTGAAAAAGTGAAACTGTAAAATATAGAAGTTCTAAACTAAAAACCAAGCAAAATCATGCAAAAAATACAAAGTGAAGTATGTTCGAGCATCATTTTTAGCAACGCCGGTACAAGACATTTTCGGAGATAGCGTACACAGTACATTCGGTCTAAAGTGGACGACATCGTCATACCCTAGTTGATAGATAGGGTCGAAGACGCCTTGGGCAAAAATGCTGTGATGCCAGCATGCGGTAGCCACCTTTTAATTCTTGCCAAAAATAATGTGTCTGTACTTACTGAGTGTGAAAGCTGCCTTCGGAGTGCAGACATGCGTTACATCATCTTTTTAATGCTGTTGAACCTCAGAGGACGGCATATTACTTTTAAGGTCATACTAACAAGGCGGGGTTTAAGTGACCCTTAATTCATTTCTTAGGCAAGCTAGTTTGCACTCGGCGAGATACATATACCAAAATTAGTACCCGTTTCTCCTCAATCGTGTGAGCAAAGAAATGATTCTCGTCGTAGCTCTAAGCAAAACACACACACACACACACTCATACACACGCACGCACACATACCCGCACGCACCTGGCTTTCGTTTAACTTGGCCGAGATAAGATCAAATTTGTAAATCAGATATAACTCAAGGGTTTCTCTGAGTCATATCTTATTTACAAATTTGATATTCCGTCGGAAGGTTAAACTTATGGCGCATTCGGTTGGCGGGACGAGAGCAGAGGCGCCGAGCATTGCAGAGCAGTACAAGAGTAGGCTGCGCGAGGGTGTAACTGCCCTGCCACGGGAACGCTCTCTGCGTGTCGAGAGCAGCGCGCCACGACCACGTGACCACACTTCTCTCCCCTCTCCCCACCTTTCTCCGCCTGCCCGCCGGGGCGGCAGTTGCAACCCAAGAAGAGGCCAACGCTCGGTGAAGAACCGCTTGTTATGTGTGCCTTTGTTCTCACAGAGCGGCGATCTGCCTCCTTTGGCCATTTCGACACCAGCAAGACTGTCTAACATGCATACAGCACCTGAGCAATGCTTTCTGCTCCTGATGCAAATTTGCTTGATTCCGAAGAGCTCGCCGAACTCCGACGTTTTGCAGCCGCCATTCTGAGCGTCGCGGGCTCAAGAGAAAGAAAAAAAAAAGATGGTGCGGATATGGCACTTTATGCTATGTGTCTTCCTCTACACTCGCTTTAGACAAGAGAGCAGCCGGGAATGCACTCGCCTGCTCTCAGCGGAGGAAAAGCCCTCCTCTTCTGCCATTGGTAGCCAGTGATTTTACTCCTGCTCTCCCACTGAAGAGCGCCCGCTTGGCTGAGAGCACTTTCGAAGTGCTCTTGAGTGCACCTGCTCTCCCACTCGAATTCATCATTAAACGAAAGCACAGATGCGCTGTATTTTTGTCCACACTAACTATTTCGCTTTTGCAATGTGTGTTAACATTACAAGCTTTGGATATTTTTTTCAGCTGCAACATCTGCGATCATTTCTGATTGTATCCAAACAGCCAAGTGTGTTGTGTGTTAGGTTCCGACACATGATAGTTCTTGATAGCCTTCTTCAAGCAACAGATTTTTTCACTTTCACGATGACCAGTCCTCGGACGAAACGTTATTAATCAACTGCTTTTCGCCGATACCTACCCACTTCTCATATATATATATATATATATATATATGGTCATCGTGAAAGTGAAAAAATCTGTTGCTGGAAGAAGGCCATCAAGAACTATCATGTGTCGGAACTAACGGACAACACACTTGGCTGTTTGGATACAATCAGAAATGATCGAAGATGTTGCAGCTGAAAAAAATATCCAGAGCTTGTAATGTTAACACACATTGCAAAAGCGAAATAGTTAGGTTGGTTGGTTGGTTGGTTTCTGGGGTTTAACGTCCCAAAGCAACTCAGGCTATGAGAGACGCCGTAGTGGAGGACTCCGGAAATTTCGACCACCTGGGGCTCTTTAACGTGCACTGACATCGCACAGCACACGGGCGCATTGCTTTTCGCCTCCATCGAAAAGCTGCCGCCGAGGCCGGGATTCGATCCCACGTCCTTGGGAACAGCAGTCGAGCGCCGTAACCACTGCGCCACCCCGGCGGGGAAATAGTTAGTGTTATACATATATATATATATATATATATATATATATATATATATATATATATATATATATATATATATATATATATATATATATATATATATATATATATACATTCTCGAACCTAACCAAGCCAAGAGTTAAAAACAAAACATTAGACCTTGCCCGAGGAAACCAGTGGCACATAAATACCAGCTTTCCTGCGCATCACAGGCAGTTTCTCGTTTTGTAATTCACTGTTTAGCAATCAGAATCATTTTTTCTGGGTTAATAAATAACGACTAAAATAAACTTGATTCCCAAAGTTTAGATCACCTTCAGAAAACCCCTTCCATTTATTTGCGACAAAGAAAGCCTCACGTGTACCTTTTTCAGCTCCAAAAAAAGCCCGCCAAATACTAAAGCATCACGTAACGGCCGCATTCGCGCGCCACGATTGCGCTGCGGTCACCCGTGGTTGAGCCGTGGCATGGCTCCATGGCCCCGTTGTAGCGGCAAGATGATATGGCTACGAATGTTTTCTTCGCCCGCGTCAGCCAGTTGGCGCACGTGACGATGCAAGTTGCAACGAGTGCAGGGAGCTTGCCGAAACTATTGCCAACATATCAGCCCACCGAAGGAACTGACCGTTCAGTTGCGGACGCAGCTAATTTCGTTCACCGAAATCACGATTGGCTGCACCACAATCGTGGCTCGCGACAATGCTAATCACGTGTTAGTTTTTGTATTTTACGGGTTTTCTTTGAAGTTCGGAAAAAGGATACACGCGAAAATATCTTTATCAGAAATAAATGGAAAGCGGGGTCAAAGAAAGTGCTCCGCAATTTTAAAATAATAATTTTGTTCCAAAGTCAATGTTATTAGGTTCAGGAAATTACCCTAATACTAATCAGTTACTGCAAACCAAAAATTACTTGTGGTGCGCCAGACGGCTGGTAGCTGTATGCAAGTGGTCTAGCTTACCTCAAGTGTTTTATTTTTACCACTTGGCTAATGTTCATCATCGTCATCCGGAGTATATCCGGTGCAGGACGAAGGCCTTTCCCATTTTCCTCTAGTTAGCCCGGCGCTGTGCTAGCTGCATCCCTTTGACTCCTTCCAACTTCTAACATCATACGCCCACCAAATTTTCTGCCGCTTCCTGCTACTCTTTCCTTCCCTTGGAATAAATTGGGTGCTGTTATTGACCATCGGTTAATGACTCTTCGCACTACATGTGCTGTATACAGTTATATATGGTTGGGTTTGTTTGGTGGAGGTCGACTTCAGAAAACAACTCGGGCAGTGGTAGGCACCATAGTAGAGGGCTTTGGAAATTTCGACTAACTGAGCTTCTTTGCCGTGTACTGACATCGCACGGCACACGGCCGCCTTGCTTTTCACCTACATCAAAAGCGGGCTCCTCTGCCGGAATTCGATCCTTCATCCTCATTCCTACCCACTGCGCCACCCCAACGCGGATTAGAGGGTCATATATATATATATATATATATATATATATATATATATATATATATATTCCTACAGATAAGACTGGAATCAGTATGAAGCTTTTTTCACTTGTATATATATATATATATATATATATATATATATATATGCAGTAACGAGTACAAGGCAGCGAACACTGAACCGACCAGTTCCACACAATGTATTTAGTTTCGTTCTCTTCTTTCTCGGTTCCGAGAGGCTCGCGGCATTACCACCCCCCTTCCCCCCCCCTCCGGAGCGGTGACTCGACGCTGGGAGCATCCTCAAGCTATATGCACACAGGAGAATCAAGGAACACGAAGCTGCACGCACGCAAAAGGTCCCTGCCTCTCATACTATGCTTTCATCCGCCCTACATGAAGAGTCTCAGCACCTGAGCGCCGTCGTATTGAGGGACGTTAACTCTGAGGAACAACTTCGTAGGTCACGTTACTAAGATGTCGAATGACCTCATATAGCCCAAAGTAACCGCGAAGTATCTTCTCGGAGAGTCCTCGACGGCGCACTGGTGTCCACACCCGTACAAGATCACCAGGCTGGTAGTGGACATCACGGCATCGGAGATTGTACCAACTGGCATCGCGGTGTTGTTGATGTTGAATACTGCACCGTGCGATCTGACGCGCTTCTTCGGCCCGCTGCAGAAATATGTCGACGTCCGCATAGGCGTTGGTGGCATCGTCGCCGTGACTTATGGGTAGCATAGCATCCAACATAGTGGTGACGGGACGACCGTAGACTAGCTCGAATAGCGCAAGACGGGTGGTCTCCTGTTCAGCCGTATTGTATGCAAACGTTGCATACGAAAGGACTTAATCCCACGTGCGATGTTCAACGTCGACGTCCATGGAAATCATATCTGCAAGTGTTCTATTGAGGCGTTCAGTCACTCCGTTTGTTTGCGGATGGTAAGCAGTAGTCTTACGATGACTTGTGCGGGTAAGATTGAAGAGAGCCAGTTCGGCCGTAAAGGCTGTACTGCGGTCAGTAATAATAACCGAGGGAGCACTGTGGCGCAGTACGTTGGTCTTAAGAAAACCCTGGGCTACTTCTGAAGCAATTGCACGGGAAAGGGCCTGTGTCTTGGCATATCGCGTTAAGTAGTCTGTCGCTACTACTATCCCTCTGTGTCCTGATGCGGACGTTGGGAAAGGGCCCAGAAGATCCATACCCACTTGCTGGAAAGGGGCTGTTGGCTGAGGTATCGGCTGAAGGAGCCCTGCAGGCTGCAGCGTAGGTGTCTTTCGCTGCTGGCAATATCGGCAGGTTCTCACGTAGTGATGGACTGAAGGCAGCAACTTAGGCCAATAGTACTTTTGTCGAATGCGTGCTAATGTTCGCGTGACTTCTAAATAACCAGCCGAAGGCTCATTGTGGCATGGTACATGATTTCTGGCCGGAGGTCGGGCGGCACAACGAGAAGAAAGATTTCCTTGTTGTGCTGAAAGTTTCTCTTATATAGGATGCGATTGCGAATGTTGTAGGAGGATAAACCCCGTGCGAAAGCACGTGGGACAGCTACATCAAGCCTTCGAGATGCTCAATAAGCGGGCGTAAACCGGGGTCAGCCCGTTGACGCTGGGCCATGTCGGTGGTCGTGACTACAGCAAGAAACGGGAAGTCGTCATCTTCGCTGTCGGGAGGGGCAGTATGAACTGGTGCACGCGACAAGCAATCGGCGGCGTTGTGCTTACGGCCGCACTTGTATACAACCGTAATGTCGTACTGTTGGAGACGGAGGCTCCACCGTGCAAGCCATCCAGAGGGGTCTTTGAGGTTGGCTAGCCAGCATGCCGAAGGGTGGTCGCTCACAGCCCTAAAAGGTCGGCCGTAAAGATGGGGTCAGAACTTCGTTATTGCCCAAACTACCGCGAGACATTCCTTTTCCGTGATTGAGTAGTTTGCCTCTGCTTTTGAAAGAGAGCGGTCTTGCGTAAGCGATAACTTTCTCAGTGCCATTTTTCCATTGAATCAGAACGGCACCGAGTCCAAAATTACTGGAATCGGTATGAATATCCGTAGCAGCGTTTTCGTCAAAATGGGCAAGTATCGGGCCTGCCTGCAGTTGCCGGCGCAACTCGTTGAAAGCATCCTCTTGGTCATCTTGCTATGCAAAAGGAGCATTGTCTCGGGTAAGACCCGTAAGAGGCTCGGCAATCACTAAAACATACTCAACGAAACGCCTGTAGTAGGCACAAAGCCCCAAAAACCTTCTAACGGACTCTTTTTCGGTTGGGCGCGGGATCTTTTTCACGGCAGCAGTCTTGTCGGGATCTGATTTCACGCCCTCAGCACTAATAACATGCCAAGAAAGCGGAGCTCCTGGAATCCGAAATTGCATTTTTGTGGTTTTATCGTATGTTGGGCTGAACGCAGCGCCTGTAGTACCATTCGCAGCCGGTCAAGGTGCTCCTCAAAACTAGCCGCGAAAAGGACGACATCGTCGAGATACACTAGGCACGCTTGCAACTTCAGTCCAAAAATAACGGTGTCCATCATTCGCTGGAAGGTTGCTGGCGCAGAACAGAGATCGAAAGGAAGCACTTTAAATTCATAAAGGCCATCAGGGGTGACGAACGCTGTTTTCTCTCTGTCCCTTTCGTCGACTTCTATCGGCCAGTAGCCATTCTTGAGGTCAAGCGGAGAGAAATATTTGGCATTGCGTAACCGATCCAATGCGTCATCGATACGTGGGAGCGGGTTCACGTCCCGTTTCGTTACCTGATTTGACTTACTCTAATCGACGCAGAAAAGCAGTCTTTTTTCTTCACCAACACTACAGGCGAAGCCCAGGGGCTGGTAGACGGCTACACCACGTCGTCGGTAAGCATTTCCTGCTCCTGGCTTCAAAAAGCCTCACGTTCCGTTGACGACACTCGGTATGGGTGTTGGGAAATCGGCTTGGTCTCCGCGTCAACCATAATGCGGTGTTTGGCTACTGGGGTACTCCCAACTTTCGAAGACGTTGCAAAACATCCAGCAAATTCCTGAAGGGGGTCTAGGAGTCGCCGCCGCTCAACCACCCACAGATTGGGATTAATGTCCGCAGTTGATAGAATATCGGGTGCATCACATCTGGCTGGCGACGGCTGCGCCAGAGTACAGATGTTCGCTGGCTCAATAAAGTCGGCAACATACGCGATGGCCGTTCCTTTCACAATGTGCTGAAACTCGGTCCCGAAATTCGTAATCCAGAGCTTCGCACAACCGTCCCGCAAGCGAACAATTCATCTTGCAGCGCAGATCCCTTTCTCAAGAAGCAGGCCCACGTTCCTCTCTGCCCGTACGTCGTGGTCGCATGGTGAGTCGCTTTCTACCAAGACCATAATGCTGCACCGTGGCGGGACCGTAACGTCAGCAGCTTTAATGCGTAAGGCGGGCGTTGATGAATCGTCGACGCTAGATCTCGCAATGGCTTGGCTCGGCGAAAACATCACTCGTGATTCTTGAAAAATATTTATCGCACCATTAGCCTGTCAGAAGTCCAAGCCGAGTGTGACGTCTCGCGATCAGTGGGTAAGAACAATGAATTCGCCAACATAAATATATCCGTCAATTGCAACTCTCGCAGCGCATCTTCCAGCCGGAGTAATAAGGTGTCACCCTGCAATGCGGATCTGAAGCCCAGTACACTCGGTTAAAACTTTCTTCAATTTCCTGGCTAACCCACTGCTCATAACTCAATAGTCCGTCCCCCTATCAACTAACGCTGTAATGAGAAAATCGCCGATAGAAACCGGTATGTCCGAAGCTGAGCACCTAGGTTCATCGTTTCATGATGCCGTCTGATAGCCATTATCTTGTACTAAACTTGATGGAGGATGTTTGGCACTTCGCTCGTCAGCGGCCTCACCTCCGCTGGTCGCTGTTCCTAGTTCTCCCGACGGCTCGGGGAGCGGGGGCTCGGCGAGCGGCTAGTGCGATATGTAGAGGGACGTGGACTTGGAGAACGATAACGGGAGGAGGTAATGACGCGGGACCCGTATTGTGGGACGTCTGGAGTATTTGTACGCGTCGACAGGTACTCCTCGATTTCGGGTGGTCGTTCAACACTCTGAGGACATCGTGAACGCGGATGGAAGCCACGAAGTCCGGCGCGGCGGTACGGACAGAACCTCAACATGTGACCGGCCTCACCACAGTGGTACCAAAGTGGCCGATTGTCAGGGGCACGCCTGACGTCAGTCCTTCGAAACTGTGCCTCGGCTAAAAGAGGAGGACGGCGCTGGCTTGGAACAAGAGTAGGGGTGTCCACTCTGACTCTGAGGGAGTCGTACCCACTATGGTGCTGGTTTGGATGAGGCACAGTGGGGTTCACTCTTGGAGAATCACAAAAAGTATGCTGCTGAAGCACGGACGTGTACGTTGGCTACACACCAGGAGCAGACGGTTCCGAGACGGCTTGCCTAATTTCTTCGCGAACGATCTCCGCGAGTGATGGAAGCCTGGACGACGACGTTAGACCCTGTAACTGAATGCGTCTCAGCTGTTTTCTGACCACAGATCGAATGAGCTCCCTTAAGGCATCATCAAAACCGGTGAAGCCGGAACCATAGACAACCGGTGACATGGCGGACACGTTACAGTAATAGTGCTGAGCCCTGTGTCGAAGTGTTTGTTCTATCGTGGTGGCGAGCTCCGTTAGAAAATCTGATGCCGTACCAGGTGAATTGCACACAAGCGCAACAAAAAGTTATTGTTTCACCCCGCACATTAGGTGGCGCACTTTCTTCTCCTCTGACATATTTGGATCAGCACGCCAGGCGGATCATGTCCTCATAGTGCATTCCAATACTTTCGTTAGGGGCTTGGCAGCGAGATTGCAGCTCCGACTCCGCACGCTCTCTTCTGTGGTTGGCGGTGTAGGTAGCCAACAGCTGGCGACGAAAGAGGTCCCATGATGATAGTGTCGTTTCGTGGTTCACGAACCACGTCCGCGCTGAACCTTCGAGAGCAAAGTACACATCATAAACCTTCCTTTTCTCCCGCCGGGGTGGCGCAGTGGTTACGGCGCTCGACTACTGTTCCCAAGGACGCGGGATCGAATCCCGGCCTCGGCGGCAGCTTTTCGATGGAGGCGAAAAGCAAGGCGCCCGTGTGCTGTGCGATGTCAGTGCACGTTAAAGAACCCCAGGTGGTCGAATTTTCCGGAGTCCTCCACTACGACGTCTCTCATTGCCTAAGTTGCTTTGGGACGTTAAACCCCACAAACCAAACCAAAACCTTCCTTTTCTCATCCCAGCCGTTGTAATTGGCGACCCGTTCGAATTGCTCCAGCCAGTCTTCAGCGTCCTCATAAAGCTCTTCATGAAAGGCCGGTGCCTTTCGAGACTTCAGGACGACGAACTGGGGTGAAGACTCTCCATTAGCTGCAATGTTCGTATTGGATTTATGCATGTTGGCTGCAGGCGTGCAGGAAAGAGGCCAGAACTCTAGCAACTCTCCTCGAAAGCGGCGGCTGCAACTGCGATGGACCGGTGTCAAATCCGTGGTGGCTGTCAGTTGCCCTTGAGGGGTGGAACTCAGCAAAAAGGAAAATCGTACCCGGCTGCTCCACCAGAAAATGTAACCAGTACAAGGCAGCGAACATCTTTTTTTTTTCGGTTCCGAGAGGAACGCGGCAATATATATATATATATATATATATATATATATATATATATATATATATATATATATATATATATATATATATATATATATATATACATATATGTATTCTCAAGCCCTGAAATGATAAATAACGCAATTTCCAACGGACTTCTTTTCTGCCTTCCATCGGTATGCGTAAACAGTAGTACTGCAGCAAGATTTCACCACTTGCTTTATTTTCTCGCGTGACGCCGCAATCTAGCGACCACAATTCCAATTCAGCGCATCACCCTCGTATGATGTGTTACAGTTGAAGATCGCAATCGTTTTATCGGCGTCGCTGTATTTTACGCCCCTCTCCAGGAACCGCCCCCATGCGCCCCTTCGTGCGCATGCGCCATGGACCTTTCGTGAATGTTGAGAGCAGCTCGCCAGTTCAGTACGAGGCACAGCTTCACCCAGGCTTGGTGTGTGCCTTCGGCGTCTTGACTGCCCGGCGTTCCTAATGGACAAGGGCGGCCCCGACGATGGGACCACAAGTCCGATGAAAAGGTCGCGGAAGCGCTCCCCGCCGCCAGTGCCTCCCACAGAACAGCATGGAAGCGAACCAGAGGCTACAGAATCAGCCTTGGGCACGAATCAGGCACCGGTTGCGAAGGCAAGTGGCATCGTGTATTCCACGAAATAATTCCAGTTTTTTTTTCCAGGGGTTCCTACCTCTCTAAAAGCTATGAGAAAGAGATAGTAATTTTAGTTTTAGTGGCGTCATTGCCGTGCTGTAGTTCTTGTTTCCGGTTCACGTGTGCGTGATTTGTGTTCGTAATTACGACGAATAATGCAGATAGCATGTGCGCAAACCTCAAATCAGAGTTGAAACTATTATACGATATAAATTGACATACCTCGTAACCATGTGCGTAATATTGTGGAATGAAGATATCATTTTGTGTAAACACAGAAATGAGAGCAAGAGCTGCACACCACTCGTAGCGATGTCCGGCGCTCGCACTCAGAAACAGAGTGTAGAGGGACATGCTTCTCACCTTGTTCCAAAAGCAGGCAAGTCTGCAAAATCCCTTCCACTAAACTGGGCAAAACAATGTAGGTAGTTCCTTTTAGGCTATATGCCGCGTATCCCTGTGTTATCCCTCATTAATATAACTAATCTACTGAGCGTTAAAGGACAGCTGGTGCTACGCTTTCGGTATCGCTCGAAGCAAGGAACTATAATCATCTCGGGGGAGATGGCCGTTGTTATCTTCAGTTTCCATGTACCCGTCACGCCCATAGCGTCCTAAATGTTGAGAGGCAGGATCTTGTGGCATTGCTCTTAGCAGTGAGGTCGTCATGTTCATGTATTTATCTTCACTGTCGCGAGGATAATTCCAATCGTCAGACAAGATACGTCGTCACAAGCGAGAACACAAAGTAAAGCATTTTTCAAGCACGTTTCCTTGAAGTACTGTCTTTGCCAAACGTAACCAGTGTGCTCCCAAGGCTATATGAACAGGGGCGTAACCTTGCTCCATTATAGTCGCTGACGCTTGCCTGAGCTTGTCAGCCCCTAGGTTACAGCAGTTGTTGGAACTCCCCACCCGCACTATCGCTCTTTATGTGATAAAAAAACCAGGCGAATAATGTGTGGGCTGCGTTTTCAAGCGTGTAGAGCCTGGCTGTGCCGAGCGAGGCCTCTTAGTGGACTGACGGTGCTATTCGCACTTTTCGAGAACTGCAGAAAAACGCAAAAGCAGCTCGTAGGTAACACCGAGGGCTCGGGTCATTCCTTTCTTAGACAAATGTGCTTATAAATAAAGGATTGTGCTCATTGCAACAATAACCGTATGCACCTAAAGGCTAAGCATTACAAAGTTTCATTAGTTCGTTTCCTTAGCCATAGGCCTAGATTGAGGCCGGCAGTATCTTGTTAACCAAAAAAAAAAACGTTGGCGGTGGTTTAGCTCTGGTTAACCCTAGTTTAACTGCGAAAGCAACGTTTGCATGGCTACTGCAGCGCGACCTTCATCCATTTCTTTTGCATGCCGCCTCCTGAAGGTATCTTTGTTCCTGCCATTTGTGACTAAGGCATACGAGTGGTGCGAAAGCTTTGGCTGCGGGCGACCGAGCGTTGCATCGAACACAGCCAGCGTTTCTTTGAACGCATGAAATTTCACTGGCGTTTTAGGTGGTTGTGGTAAAGGCGTTTATTTAATCTAAATGTGGGGGACCCAAGCTCTGCCTTTAAGAGTATGGCGCGATAGAGTAGGCTACCAGTCCACATATAAAACCCCGCTTTAACCCAGCCGCATGAACGTGCCGTAGTGGCCTATAGGGGTAACTTGAATACCAGGGTCCTCGAAAGTTGATTGACATACCGTCCTATATGAAACGAGCGACACAGGTTGGCAGCTCCTTCCTCTGTGCCACGGTGCCATACCGACGGCTTGAAAACACAGTAGTGTAGCTTTCGCTACAGAAGCCATTTCGCGCCGAAAACTTGAAACACCTGACTATACTGAGAACCAATCAAACAATATGGTGCCAAACTCCTACCCTGGCATGTCAGCTATATTGCACCAGAGGTCCTATTTCTTGACACACATGGCGGCCGTTCGGAGCCATGTTGTTCCGCTATTGGTTCTCAGAAAGGCCACGTATTTCAAATTGGTTACGCGTAATTGCGATCTGTCGAATTATATTTTTGCAGTGGCGTAAAAATGACGTGAGGATGAAAACGGATATTTAGCAGCGCTATTCATGATGCCTGGATTTTATATATAAGTAATTGTGGAAGATGTAGATGGTAGAGAACAAAGCACTTAAACTTGTCTAACGAATGGGGCGAAATGAACTGCCCACTGTCAAGAGCCGCCTCCTAAAATCTGACTGGCTGAAGTAGTTTGGTGAGAAATACGTAATGTATAAACTTTATAATATGATGCCAAGATGACGTTTCATTACGTAAAGGATGTGCTGCCAGTGCTGTAAATGACCAAATTTAAGTGAAACATTTCAGAGGCGACTGCGCAAAAACACGAGGAAATTGACGTGAAGTACTTTCAGGTTAACGTTCTAGGTGAATATTGAAGACGTAAATTTAATGCCACATGGGGCCCTAGCTGCCCTCGCGTTGCAAAAACTTTGCCCTCATTGAAAAATCATCAATCCGCGTAGTTGCCAAGTGCAGCAATGGCGGTCTGCCAACTCTAGCGGTTGATCTGCGCGAAACGAGGCATTTCAGAGAGCACCGCGATGTTTTCAATTATCTGACTGCATGGTTCGTGAGTACAACCTGAGGCGTCGTATGGTGCGGTGTCAGTTCACGGAACTTCGCAGCGACTATCAAGGAGAGATCACCAAGGACTGCCTTAAACGTCGGCCTAAACACTTCCTTTTTGTCTAGCACTATGCACTCACAGCAATGTTATTGAAGAGCCTTCCCACGATAGAAAAAAGCAGGCAAAAATACTGTCAGCTTCTGTTTTAACCAAGGAATGTATGAGCTGTGTTCATGGCACATGTTAGCTTGCCACATGTGATGTTTTTTATGTGAAGTTTTGTTTTGATACGTGCTTATTTTCTACAAAAATGAGTTCTCCAGAGCACATTATAACGACACGCTCTAGTTATGATATTGTTAATTGAAATGTTGTGTGAATTGCTTTTTAGTCAGAAAATCTCTATGCATTGCATTTTACTGTTGCGACAGTTAGGTACACGCGCGTACGGCGCCGCCCCAGCTTCATACCGTGATTTCTTCAGTAATCTATTGCTTTCTTACCTTATTCTTCCTTTATGCCCCTCTTCACGTGTACGGTTGTCTACTGGGCATCGCCTTGTTAACGTCCGTGCTATTCCTTTCTTCCGTTTGTGCCTTTCTGACTTCTTTCGCGTTTTTCAGGAGCCTTTTCACGCCAACGCAATAAACATTTAACCGGCTAGGTGTGAGGCCTAGCGGGCTCCTTCCACTTTGTCGGACACGCGCACATACGCGCGCACATACGCGCGCACATACGCGCGCACATACGCGCGCACATACGCGCGCACATACGCGCGCACATACGCGCGCACATACGCGCGCACATACGCGCGCACATACGCGCGCACATACGCGCGCACATACGCACGCACATACGCGCGCACGCACGCACGCACGCACATACGCACGCACGCACGCACATACGCACGCACACGCACGCACACGCACGCACGCACGCACATACACACGCACACGCACATACACACGCACACGCACATACACACGCACACGCACATACACACGCACACGCACACGCACATACACACGCACACGCACATACACACGCACACGCACATACACACGCACACGCACATACACACACACACAATCACTCTCCCCCCTCTCTCCCGGCGCTGCTTTTCGCGCTATTCACAACTCGAGTATAACAACTGACATAACCGTCCCATGTGAAATGAGACCCAAATTGGAAGCTGCTGCCATTTGCGGCTACGGCATACAAACATACGCGACGAGCCGAGCTGGCTTACGTAGCATTTTTGCAACAAAACATTACACCCCATCCTACAAGGCAATATAGGAAGTTATAATTAAGTATTGCATCTCTTTATACTCAGCTTACACAATGAGCTAGGACACACTTTACAGCTTTAAGAGTTCATAATCAGCCTGCCTATACCCACTGCAGGGCGAAGGCCGACTAACCCGGTTCTCTGCTAGCAGTATCAATCTGATCCCTGCGAACTTCTTACACATCCCTCGGAATCAAATTTGTTACCCTAAGCGGCCATCCATTACCCTTTCTTCGCACTGCATGCCCTGCGCATGCATAGCCATTTCTTCATTTTCACTAAAATGTCATTAGCGATACTGGTAAGCTGCTAATCACTCAGCGATCACCTGCAAAATGCGCTTCATCGTAATCTTTTTCCTGATTATCATTGCATGGTCATGATCTGCTGTTACGATCCTAATTATACATATTCGCCTACCACTACGTGTTTCCCTACCTATTGTAAATTGTTGTTCCTTTACATTGCCTTATCTTCATATCATTTTTTTTAGGTCATGAATCATCCTTCGCAATATTACGCACAGTTTCTTAGCAAAGAAATGAAAGCACCGAATCGCTGATTGCCGAGGTGTCCTCCATAAGCCCTTATCCCTAAATGCTCTCATTCCACGTCCCTGAGTACTTCCTCTGAGCAAGCTGCGAATAGTACTCGGTGATCATGTCTCCTTACCTTACGCATTTTCTTTCCTTCGGAGCAGCCTGGTTACTTTAGACGAATGTGGTACACATATCATTCCTCGTTATATGCCGTGTTCATCAGGTTATGCCCGCTGCAAGAGAATCATACCCCCCTCGTATCTTTAATAATTCTTAATAGCACCAGCTTCTTTCTCTACCGTAACCCCAGAATGAGCTAACGCCATCCCCCCCCCCCCCCCCCTGAAGTTCTACTGCTCCAGGTTTAGTTTCATGTTAAGCACTCCCTTATCTCAACTGGAATTTACCCATGCAGCCATCATTCACAATGCAGGCTATGTTGCATCAAATGTCACCTTAAGTGAGCCCACAATATAATTCACTTTTGCTCCTTGACTCACTCGGCCCATCTCTTCAAGTTACATTTTTCTTAATACCATCACTGTATTCGCATTTTAGGTCAGTTTTATAGACTAAATTTTTGACGGACAGTTCCGCTGCGACAAGATACCGCGTCACCGTTGGCCAATGGAGCTTCAGTGACGATCCCCGTATGTTTGCGGCTACCGAGAATTATTATAGTACACTCCAATTTGGCTAATTTCCTATCCGTACATCAAACGGATATATTGCGCATTATTAAATTCGTTTAAGAGGGGGATTAGGTGATAAAGGCTCAAGCTCTAAATTGTTGAACCAATGTCAATAAAATTTCAGAGATGGCCGAAGTTTGTTTCTTTAGAAAACTTTCCATGTTTTTATCACCTTCACAGCAATAAAATGTTTTAAGGGAGGACATAGCTGGGACAGAGCTGCGCCTCGGATCCTCGTCAACCTTTTGTTGGGTGCCAATAAATGTTATTTCTCTCTCTCTCTCTCTCTCTCTCTCTCTCTCTCTCTCTAGCTGTCATGAGTAACGAGATGAGTTTAGAGAAATTTTCAAATATCAATAATATATATTAACAATGTGTAGTTGAAACTCTTCTGGTAATTGTGAAGGATAAGGCCAATTGCTTGTTATTTATGGCATTTTTGTTAAAGAAAAACTGAGCACGAACCTTCATTTTTTTGTCATTACACTTTAAATATTTGATAATTGTGCCCCGCCGGGGTGGCGCAGTGGTTACGGCGCTCGATCACTGTTCCCAAGGACGCGGGATCGAATCCCGGTCTCGGCGGCCGCTTTTCGATGTAGGCGAAAAGCAAGGTACCCGTGTGCTGTGCGATGTCAGTGCACGATAAAGAACCCCAGGTGGTCGAAATTTCCAGAGTCCTCTACTACGGCGTCTCTCATAGCCTGAGTCGCTTTGGGACATTAAACCCCACAAACCAACCGACCATTTGATAATTGTTTTCTTAAGGATCCACTAGGAGTCCGAAAAGTACCCCTTGTTCCCGACAAAACGTTGGCTCAGAAACTACCTTGAAAGGAGCCTTCGGTTGAGAGTTTGGAAATGGTAGTTCTCCGCACGGTTGTGCTCCTACAAAAAGTGGAATAGTTCAATTGACGAAAAAGCTGTGCCACTTAGTATTGATCCATTTAGAAGCGGCACACATAAAACACGAAAACCGAACAGGACGGACAAAAGCGCATTAGCAACTTTCTCGCGCATGCTCAATGAGTGAAGTTTTTCTTCGATCACACATCAGTTGCTATTGCGCTCTGGTTCGTCCTGCTCTGTTTTCGTGTTTTATGTGCACCTGTTTAAAGGGGAGTAGCCTGATGCATACTGGGCAGTCCATTTCAGCAGGACAATGTTCTGTGGTGATCCCTTCAAGTTGCCTTTTTTTTTCTCGGGTTTACACCTGTCTAGCACCGTTCGCATCGCTCGTGAAATACTTCCGTTGGGGAATAGCTGGGAGTGGTGAATAATTCGGTGTGCCGGTTAGCCTTGTTTCCGTATTCTATTTCCATTTTGTCAAACATTTTGTTTAGCCAGGCTCCCTGCAGTGTGACAACAGCGTTCGAAGGTTACATGCTGGTTTAGTCAATCCAAACTTCTATATCGGAATACAACCCAATGCGCTGTTGCCATTGCCCAAAACGTTCCTTTAGTTTCTGTTCCTTTTGAGCTCTCGGCTGTACTCCCGATAGCAGGTATGTTTGGCTGGAGAGTGCAAAATATGAGCATTCTTACTAAGGGATGCATTCTACGTTCGGCTTCTTGCCCGCGGTGAGGCTGCATCTTGTAATCGGCGTTCATAGGCGCTTTCGGTGATGAGGGCATCCCATCTCGAAAAAACAATTTCAATTTCTGTCTCGGGCAGATTACAACCACTCTTGGTTAGAGGTTTCTTTTATGCATACATATTTCATAGCATTTTTCTGACAAATTATTTCAGCCCGACATAATAATGGTCTCACAGTAAGGGAAAGGCGCAGTATTTGTCGTTTATTTCTTTCGACACCTGAACCGCACCATAAGGGAAGAGAGGAATGTGTCGAGATGCTAAAATGCGCCAATTTTAGGCTCTTTTTTGTGCACGCGTGTAACAGAGGTGACGAAGGAAAATGCTTAAAGGGGGATGGGAGACTCCACCTTGTCCCCCATCCCCTTCAACCGTCTATTTCTTGGTCCGTTCTGTCGCACGCGTGCACAAATTTGACAGCATATTTTATAATCTCGACGGGTAGTGAGACAGGTCGTGCCTCACCTTTCTGACTAAGCTACAACAGGTGACGTGTGCACCAGCTTCAGTCCCGTACATTCCCATCCCCGGCTTTCTCAGCTTTGATCCACCCAGAACTGTTCCCGCTGCAGTGCACCCTGTGTGGGACACCTAAAGCTGATTTTGAACACATCATGATCAAATGCTCGGAATTCCACCCTCCAGCCACTTGGCAACTCTCCGACCTCGAGCGATGGGAGACTGTGGTGTCCAGCTGTGACCCGGCCGTTCAAAAGCGGCTGACGGACTGGGCTGGGTGTCGCTGGGAAGCACCAGCTTCCGGCCACAACACGCCGCCAAGAGCCGACCCGTCATTAGGGTGTAATCACTTAAGGATCTCAACATTGCATAAAGTTTTTCACCACCACCAACCCCGCACCTTTTGAGCTGGCCTCAATGCTGGGGCCTGAAGTACAAAGTAGGCAAAGCACACCTTCTCGCTGCGAGAAAATGAAGGAACTATTAATGGGTCTATGATGCTGGATCATTTAATCTAATTTACAAACACTACGCACTGCCGTTTTGTCAACTTCTGTGAAAAATGCTTTTCGCTTATTCAACAGTTTTGAGGACAAACTAAACATACGCCTAACCCGTTGTTCGCAATGTCTGCTTGTGGAAATAAGAACTGCAACTCGTTTTCATGTGCGCATGGGACCCCACACAAGAAGGAAACGTGATGGAACGGGGATATTAACAAGGCGCACTATTCCCGTCGATCACATGCGTGCAAAGAACTATTCATATTGAACGTCGCTCCAGCAAACGTCGGCTGCTGGAAACATGCGTAGAGTATTGCTTCGGGTCCATCGGCCAATTACGCTTTGTAGCACTGGCGTCACGCATTAGTGTTGCGCAGTTTGTCAGGCTCCCAGCGGCCGGTTTCTGAACAGTGAAATTAAATTTTGCATTCTCATCTCCTCAACCACGGTGGTGGAGTGTTCAAGATTCCCGACGACCGTGCAGTACCCGGGTTCAATCGCGACCTCCGGCGGTTGCGTTTCGGTGGAGGCGAAACGGAAAGACGTCCATGTGCAGAGCGGTATCAGTGCACAATAAAGATCATCAGGCGGTTGAAATTACTACGTAGCCCTGCACAGTTTTTGACTGAAATTTTTATGTTTAGATGTCCTTTAGTGTCTCTTCCTCTCAATTGTCTATTCATCTCTTTCGGTTTTCTGCCCTCTTTTGTTATAAACTTTAACCCTAGTTTAAGAAAAATCATTCAAACCTAACCGCGGCACACCGTGTTGTCGGACGCATTTGTGCATGCACGCATTCCAGTGTAAAACCGAGCATGCGTCCTCTTCCCTCGCGAATACTGTTAACCCTGAGCAGCCTCAGAAACGTTCGCGGTTTTCATAGCTTGGCTAGGTTTTAGGGAACAAAACACAGGGGGCGAACAAACGACACTAATACGAAACTGGAGTGAATATTTTTCTTTCATGCAGGAGAGTGAAGGACAACAAGAAGGGGCCAAGGCTCTTCCAAAAGGACAAGAGCATGCAGTCTTGGAGCCAGTATCTGCTGGGGAAAAGGAACTTACAGAAACACTTCCCACCAATGTTAAAAGAATACACCCCCGCTACCCCCAAGCTTTCCTGGAGGAGAAAGGTATTTCATTGATATTTTGAATCTGTTTTCCTTAATCTTTAAGCATAATTTTAACCAGCTATAGGAT
This sequence comes from Amblyomma maculatum, assembly GCF_055883805.1. NCBI lineage: Eukaryota > Metazoa > Arthropoda > Arachnida > Ixodida > Ixodidae > Amblyomma > Amblyomma maculatum. The sequence continues at coordinate 125,301,732 of NC_139346.1, forward strand.
CTCTAAGTATTCAACATTTAATTTCAAACCATGATCTTTGCACATCTTGGCGTGAGTTGCTTATGTGCCATAAAACGCTGCACAACGCAGCTGTTTATTGGTTATCCCTAACAAATTAAGATTGGTCGGGTATCCGTCAATGGTGATCTCTTGCAGGCGCCTCCTCTTCTCGCGATGTCCTTGCACAGAAGAAATTGTCTTCGAATATTTCTGAAGGTGCGACTGCAAGCACAGGGGCTGCCGAGCCCTGGCATACAGCCAATGTGGGTCTGGATATATTGGAAGATCCCAAAATACAACTGTAAGTTGAGATTGTTTAAGGCCTGTTAATAGGGGCTGATGTTTTCAATAGATAAAAGATGCAGTTAATCTATTATGTAATTTTGTAGTGTCCCTAGCAGATTCAAAATGTGGCTGAATCGTGTATTCCTCAAAAACTGCTGCAAAATCGAAAAAAGTGGCTTCAGTGCAGCATCAGGCAGGATGTTGAGACATCTTGCAGTAGGCGCTTCTTTTGAGGGACCAAATGATTTAAATATACAAAGGCACAATTTTGCCGCATAATACTTCGTCCTCCTTTTGTCGACCACCGCAAAGGTTGTTCTTGCCCCACCAGAAGCCTTCAACTTGAAGTTTGCCGAACCGATTCCTGCACTACATACGCGAGCGAAAAACAAATCCTCGATAGCATGAATGTGTCTTGTCAGCTGTAGTATCTGTTTATAGCAGCTACTGAATACTGATATTAAATGCTATCTGCAGTTAGCACACGTAGCTTAGGAGCCAGCCGAGTATATTTCAATTTTGAGTTTCCAGGCACGCATGATGTTCGTGTACAGGATTTAGGCGAGGAGTGAAAAGAGTAGCTGAAACGTGTCTACGGAAGGCAAACTGGAATAAGAGGGAATGAAACAAGAGACGTGTGGGCTGCACAAGCACGCCACAATTATACAACGAAACGTCCCTTCCACAGCAGTTGCTTCGCGCTACAGCTCGAGATAAATGGCAAAACAAACAAAATACGGAGGTATGAGCTAGTAAAACCTCCAATAGAAGAATGGACGTAATGCTCAAAAACGTGATGTCGCCTTGTGGCCCATTTCCGTGACCAGTGCATTCCACTTAGTCTTGGAAAACAAGACAGACCAACACACAAATTGTGTAGAAAAGGGGCGACCACAAAACCACATTTCATGTTCATGCCAAACATTTCGGAAAGTTGAACAAGAGCAGTTTTTATGATTTGAGGACAAGCTCCCCGCTCCAGCCTAGTGCGGTGAAGTTTAAAAATTCGCTCGTCGATATTTCTTCTTCAATTCCTAAGGGGATGCCAACCTTCCAAACCTGCTCTAGTATTTTCTACCTTCCACCAGTTAAAATTATTAAACTGCGTTTGGCACATCATGACCTTTGCTGTCTATGTGCCTTAACACAAAGCACAACGCAATGAAGTTACATAAGTCTTTCGCACTCGAAGTTAAAACTGCGAACTAGCAAGCTAGGGGAGATGTTTTTTTTTGAAGCAGCAAGCTATAAGTTTTCGATTTCTTGTACATTCGCCTTGGACTCTAGGAGCGAAATGTCAGGAGCTTTCTTGAAACTTTTGGGGTAGGGAATTTCCATTTCCAACTGTTTGTTGAAAAATGTTTTTCTCTGTATGTTACTTCAGGCTTCCTGCTTCTGGAAGTTTTGAGCAGACATTTTTAAGTGCGGATGTAACAACGTTTCAATTGATCAAATTTGTGCTGATAATTACTTTCATGATATCTGCAGTATGATGAACCCATTGATACAGTGAAACAAACCCATGCAATTCTAGAAGCCTTTGTTTTTACGGTAGCCGTTATTAGCTCAATGAGGTGTTTAGCGCCTGCAGCAATGCGCGTAAGTTTCAATGCTTTTTGAGACCAAATGTAAAACCTGTCACTTGCACAATTTCTGAAGCTCCTGCCATGGAAAATAATTGGCGACTGGGATCTCGCCCACTTGTTTTGCGATAGTGTGCTTTTGAGAGGCGTGCAGTAGCTTCACAGCATATTTTTATTTTCAGAATTTTCGAGGAGATGAGTTTCCCGAAACGTGAAGGCCTAGAGAAAATGCGACGCTTCTTATTGCGCTGGCGGCAAGGTCATGAGATTTTGAAGAAAGTGCACAGTCGCCTGCGCACAGGGCTGACTGGCCCAGTACCGTCAGTCTCTGCACCGGACCCCGTGACATCGCCTGAAGCGGCAGCCGACATTCCTCGTGTCAAGTCAGCACCATCGCAACTTGCGCCGCTGCAGTTGGCTCCTTCCGAGGCTGTTTCGGCCGAAACGCCATCTACAGAGTTAGTAGGAAGTCTTTACTCTGTCATTTGTTTGCAGGCGTTCGAGCCCATCACTGGCATTGCCACGTGTGCTAACTTTCTATGCGGGTTTCGTGATCTCTCGTAAACTTCAGGGAGACTTCCTTGGACTATTTTTGTTTGAGGGGTCATTTTCCTCTCAACGCTTAGTCATGAACTGCAAATTTGGCTAGCCTATTTTGGATTCGAATCGAAAACGTCGCTATCCCCGGTTCCAGGTTTAGAAATACAAACCCTTGGCCACATGAGCATGTTCGCACGGCTTCGCGAAAGGACTTCATATCAGTCGGGTGGTTCTTTCGCGTATGATAGCCGCATTTCTAGTCTGAGAATGTATGCTAATGAGTGGCATGGGAGAAGGAGCCGCACAATACAAGGTTAGTTGAATAGCAAAGGACAAGTGCTGCAGCGCAGACCGGCAGGCGTAGCAGGGGACGGGTATCAAAAACGCTGTGTAATCTTTTAAGGAAAAGCATGGGAGGGGGGGGGGGACTGTGTCACGTTTCGGCACGCCATTTTATACTGTGCTGCAATGGCCCAGATCACCAGAGCTCTAGCTTAAATTTCAGCTTAAAATTTTGTGTGGATGTTTCATAAGGTATAGTTGACACATACAGAGGATTCTCAGAATAGAAGTGTTCAGGGGATGAAATTCCGAGCCCGAGACCGGGCCCTACGTTACATATCGGAGCTCGGCCCAGCATGACACTGAAATTGTCAGACCGACCCCACCCTCTGCTCAGAAATAAGGCCAACGCCCGACCCGTCCTGATTTAGGATCTTGAATCCAGCCGCGCTTGTTTTGCTGCTCTAGGTTGTCTGGAAGGATTAACACGTTCTTAGCAAGGGAAACATTTGTGTGCACCTTTTTTGCTTTGCGAAAGGTTCCCAGGTTATAAGTTAGCTAATTTATAACTTTTTTGCCCGAGTACTAGTATATCCTTAATGGTTGTGGCACGGCGCGCCGCCACTGCATTGTCGGGACCCAGAAATCTCGATGCAACTTTGGCAACGCGGATGATGACTATAGGACTTATGCGGTCTGCTTTATCTATCGAGGCTAACAAGGCCAGAAGCAAGCCACAGCATAGAAGCGATAGCGGCAGCATAACTCGAATTTCAAAGCAAATAATCAAACGTAGGCTAAAGGGGAAGTATCTGGTGGGCAGGCGATTCAACTTCGGTTAACAGTTAACCGTTAACAGTTAGGTGGATGCAGGAAAACACAATTTTTTTTTTCATTCCAGACACCTAGCGCACCATGGCAATATTCGCGTTTTCGCTAAACTCGTGTGTACTCGAGATCGGTGCGCCTGGCCTGTCCCGCGCGAGACAAATACAAGCCGGACCCAGCCGAAGCCAGAGGTAAAGAGCTTTAAAGCGGCCCGAGCCTGGTCTGTGAACGAGGCCGGGAACGGGCTTTCGGGCTTGCCCGAGCCCGCGCACACCCCTAGCTCTGCATACTGATTAGTATATTAACGAATTAGCAATGACATTTTTGGGGCAGTGGCCATAAATATATTGACAAATAAAAATTTTTGAAGTACTGCCGCCGCATTTCCAAACAGTTGTCATAATGCAAAACGACTGAATGAATCGCGGAGGAATCGTTTTGGATTAAATTTTAGGTGTGGCCTGCAACTGACTTGGCTACTGGTTCATTCATCTGACGTTTTATCGTGGCACTGGTTTTTTGCAGTAGCGTTTTTTGTTTTTTTTTTTAACGTAGTGTGAACCCCTACTGAAGCATAAACTTTCACAGTACTAGTACGATGCACTACGGCGTCACTGTGCATTTATTCCCATCTCGAAACGATCTTGCTCAACGAATTGCCTGGTATTCAACCGTTTTCAAGTGATTTTCGATTCGAGTTGTATCAGGCGTAATGTAGTCGTACCGATGACCTCTGGTCATAGAAACTGTAATGCAGATGAAACCTTTGGGAGCCGCGGCGATACAGTAGAATTGGTGCACAGTACAGGAAAGGAAAGGGGCATGTACTTGTTGCTTCTCAGTGTGCTCCTGAACCTCGCACGAAAGGAGAGGGAGGCGGGAGTCAAAGAGACACTGTACCGGAGGGCTCCGTATTTGTAGTCACAATAGCGCGGACGTCTATATAGCCGCGTGGACGTGAAAAAAACGGGGACGTCAGAATGAATAGTAAAAATGGTGTTACAACCACAGTGTTTGTGTCGAATTTGATTAGGAACACGTAACTGATTTATGCTGAATATCGGCGCAAAAAAAAATGATTTGGGTTTTATACCTCTAGCGTCCAAAAAAAAGATTCGTGTTATTAGCAAAAGCACCAGGCCTTCGATAGGTGTCAGTCATTCAAAGCCTTTCAGTGAACTACAAACTGCATATGCATGATTACTTCGCCTGAAAAGTGCGAAGCGTGTTTTCCTCTCCACGCGTGTTTTCCATTCTGAGTAACTTCCACAACCGTAATCTTCCCTTGGAAAGGGCCCAAAAGCATATAAATCGCCTAGTGACGTAACCACGCTTTCTTCTATAACTGGGAGACCGGTCTAACAACTCGTTCAAGGGGTGGGAAGACTCCTGGCCCTAAGGGGCTGGGACTGGTAGGTCACTGCCGCCTAATTGCAGTGGGGGCTAGCATGCCATCCGGATTTGTATCTGTTGTGGCCGTCAACGCACTGGCTGCCACGACGCGCGTCTTTCATCTCCCTCTTTCTTTCTTTATTCTCTATTTTCCTTTCTGTCCGCACAAGGCAGCGAAAATGGCTCAGCTACAGAGCCAGTACCAGGCCCGAGCATTTTCTTTTCCTTCTTCCCACAGTCGTAACAATTCGTTCAGTTCATTCGAGGCTACCATGGGTACACTATGCAAAGTATACGCCACAATTTGTCGAGCCACATGTGTGAATTTAAGTTCTGTCCCAATGGGTAATTCAGTGCAGTTTACAGCTTCGCTGTCCAACCGCCTTCACAGTTTGAATTGGAGTCTCATATTTGTCCATGCTCTTTACCTGTCTTGTGTGCAGAGCCGGAACTGTAAAAAGCGACCTGGTGGTGATTTGCAGTCTTTGCCGATCGATGGTGGTGGAGCAAAAGACGAGAGCAGTGCAAACAGAGGAAGGGTGTGTATTCAGCTTCTGCCCCTTTGTGTATACGATGCTATTTCAGATTCGCTTTTATTTCCTCAAGTAAGGGAACCAACCTCTCCAGATTGGCCTGAAATGGACATAGAAAATACATTCGGTCAAGGTGCGGACATCTAAGATTGCCTTGCGTTTTATAAGTGTCTACTGTGACCACTTTATTTCAATAACTGTGGCCCATATGCATTTGGCCGGGTGCCAGATCAGCACTTAATATTCCCATGGCATATAGTAACCCCAATGAAATATTTTGTGCAAAAGTACAATAGGAAATATCGATACCATTGTGTGGAAAGCCATATTTTTACACTACTGCCATCTTCAATGGGCATGATAGTTTTGTGTAACTGTACTGCTAAAATTTTCATAGGAAAGCTAGCATGTTCTTTTGTGTAAGTAGAAATGATGCATACCTTGTGACAAGAGCGAGATTCGTTTCATATTCGAAACAGTAGACGTTTTATAAAAATCCCAGTGCAAATAAGATCCTGTTTTAGTTCTGTCCATTATTGTCAGCAGAGATTGTGAAAGTAGCAACTTTCATGCTTGAAATTCACCAAAGGTGTTTTACAGCCGGGATTTTACCCTCTTCAAGACGAATTTCTTTAAAGGCCAGTCGCAGTGGTACATAGGGGGCGTTCATTTCAATATTAACACCTCGCTGAGCATGCATCCGTGGTTAATCGGTAATCTAAGTGGCGCTATAAAATAACATTGCCGGTAAGTGTCTCAGAGGATGCATTGCAAAGAATGATCGATGAACTGGACAGGGAAAGCAGAATATTAGGCTTCAAAATCAACAGCCTCGAGATGGAACAAGTTTACAATAGGTAGCGAACTACTACTGTAAGTTGTAGGTGGACATGTCTACTTAGGACAGGTAGTGACTGCAAGTCCAGACCATGAAAGTGAAATATATAGAACAAGATTAGAATGGAAGGCACTTGGCAAGTACTCGCCGGTTATGACTAGCAGTTTGCCGGTATTTCTCAAGATGAATGTATACAACAGCTGCATATTACCTGTACTCATCTAAGGGACTTAACGTGAAGGCTAAGGAGAAGGGTTCTATGAAAGTTTAGGACAATGCAGAGGGCTATGGACAGAAAATGGTAGTTGGGAAGCGTGTAGTGTGCGTCAGAGAAGTCATATGAATTTTAATAAAAACTGGGAACAAATTGACATAGCATGTAGCGCACAGCGGACAAACTATGGTCTCCTAAGGTAAGCAATTGGATTCCAAGGGAGAGAAAGCGTAGCAGGAGGCGGCAGAAAATTAAGTGAGCGAATGAGGTTAAGTTTGCAGGGTTCAAGAGGTTGCATCCAGTGCAGGACCGGATTTATTGGAGGAATGAGACAGACCTTCGCCGTTGCAGACGCCGGCTGATGATGACGACGTTATTCATTAAAGTATCAAAGGGAAAGTATTCCAAACGATCAAATTCATTCATCTTCTGACCCTACCTTGGCAAAAATATTTCTGAAAGCTCCCTTAATCGAGAGCAGTTGTAGGCGTGTGCGAAATAGTTGCGAACAATGTTTTCTGCCGTGCCGTAGAACTCAAACGATGTCCTGTGTGAGTGAGTGTGGCGCAGCCTTAACTTAATTGAGGGTGCGCAAGCTTTCCAGAACAGCGAATTCATTTCGTTGCATTTTGTTCGGTCCCGGATGTTACCCTTTCGGCTCCCGGTATACGGCAAATTGATGCCCGTATGTTGGCTTTCCTGGTTTGGCTCCACGCTGGCTCAGCGGCGCCGACGTGCCATCGTACAGGAAACTGCTATACCGCTGCAGCAGGCCGTCGAGTTGAGTCACGGCCGCGTCTCACTTTGTTGTTATAAACAGTGTTTTGAACACCAAATCGTGGCATGCGAAGTAGTCACGTTAATGTTTTTGCATTACGTGTGCTTTCTTTCGTGGTCGGAAAAAGATACCTATAAAGGTTTCTTTATCCTGAACAATAAAACGAGGTTTCTGAATGAAAAGTTTGTAGCTTTGCAAATTATACTGCATTGTCTAACATCTAAAACAATTAACGTAATTAATTATTATTTCTCAATAAAAGCATTGCCTGGGGTGCGCACGAAGACTGGCAGCTGTATGGAACTTCTTGAAGTATGTCAACTGTTGTTTTAGCCGTTTACGTATTATATATCGTACAATATAATTACTCCTCGTACTCCTCACCAAAGGTAAAATCTGTTTTGTTTCACGCAACCAAGACAAAACTAAACATAATTCAGAGATGGGGGTCCGAGCCGCATAACAAAACCGGGGGAAAGGTGCAGAAAAGAAATGACTGCTAAAATTATATTAAGGATAATACTAAACAGAATAACCCAATATTTTTCAACCACCTGCGCTGGAGCAAGCAATTGTTCAGTTATTTAGTTAGCTTAAATCAGGTTTACAGATTCACAGTACCCAAAATAACATAGGATCCTGATAGGACGTGTCTTCACAGCATCGGAGCAAAAGCATGAGATTGGACAGTGCTTGCAGCCCTCTTTATTGAAACGTTCACCGCGAACACGAAAAGAAATATTGTCGCTAGGCACAACCACTTCAAGATATTTTCTAACTGTAGGGTAACAATGGCTATCCATTCGATACATTGCGTTTGTGCTGTCATTAAGTATTCTCTGAACATTGAATATCAGTTCAGGCAAGGAACCTTTCAACTGTAATAAATTCATCATCATCAGCCTGACTATGCCCACTGCAGGGCGAAGGCCTCTCCCATATTTCTCCAATTAGCCCTGTTCTGTGCTAGCTGCATCCACTTGACCCCTGCGAACTTCTTAACCTCATCCGCCCACCCAACTTTCTGCCTCCCACAACAGGCAGAAAATAATAAATTGGTTGTTTTTATTTTGTACCATATACACCGCGGCTTAAGACTGGACTCACTAAAGTTTCTATGCACTTCTAGTGTTTCATCCAGGCAGCCAGAAGAACTTATGGTCTGTGACGAGAAGCAACCTGAGAACATTACTTCAATCCAAGACCTTGAGATCTTGGTGAAGCAAGAAAACATTACATCAACCCAAGACCCCAAGACCTCGGTGATGCCAGAAAAAGGCAGTTCAAAAGTTCCTGAATGGCACAGCGAACATGGAGCGTTCAAGCGCCCAGTACGTGTTTCTTCTAGACCTCCCTTGCCGCTCGACCAAGGCCCTTCAACCTCCTCTGCGTCAATGGTACCACGCTCTCCTCAAAAGAGAAGGCGGTCAGAAGAGGAGAGAGTGCCTGTTTCCGTGAGAACAATCTCCTTTTGTAGCTATCATGATAATGTCATGAGCCTCCTATCTTCGCGGCTTGTTTAAATACAAGACTAATTGCCTCGATCGTCCAACAGACACTACGCTTGTCACAATAACTATACTAGCCTTAGAAATGGTATGCTACAATTTATACTTACCTTACCCATTGCCAAATCCCCTGTCTTTGCAGTTCCAAAGAACATCGTCAAATTTGTTGTGGCTGAATGGATATCTCCTTTGATAATTTCTTTGTTCCATACAGCTTCACAACTTTTTCTCCGTGTTTGCTATATGTATGTGAGGGCACTCTTAACCAAACCATTTCCGAAGGGTACCGTGAAGCGTGCAGCGTTTCGATAAAAACATCCGTAAAAGCATGTACTTAACACAGCAGTGCTTATGCTGGTCCCGAAGCACTTCATTGGAAGCATCGTACGAATGAAAGAACTTTTTGACTTGTCATTCTTTTAAGCCGCCTTGCTAGCCAGTACTTCAGCTGAAAGGCATGCTTTCGTTACGCAGTTTCAAATACATGTGGGTAACACAGCTCTGAATAATAGATTGAAAGCTTCTCGGTGGCCCAAACAAGTGCGAGATGTGCAGAGTACTCCACGTAATACGGTGAACGCTGCGCCAGCATGAAACAAAGGTAGCTGCCACTGTGGCATAGTCGACACAGGTTAAACGCTTGAAGAGACATCAACATCCTTTGAAATTTGGGCGCGCTAAGCACAGCTAATTCTGCCTGTTTTCAGGTGAAAACGGCGGAAGCTTGGCTGAAGTAGTTGTGAACTCGCGTTCACGCATGACAGCTATAGCTAAGCAGTTCGAGATTTACATGTTTAAAATGCGAAGTACAAGTGAAATGCAAGAACGGACATTAGGGTCGCGTGTAATAAGTCAAAATGTTCCAAATGAGTCAATGTTAGATTGGCACTGCTAATCACTGCTGAGAATGTCGGGCCCAAGAGGGTAGTAGTCTCCTCATAGTTTGTGGAAAAGATAGTCTTGCACATTTCGTTATACCGAGAAGCCTCGCTATCTTCGGACACGCGCACGGACAAAACATGCTGGTTACCAGTAATTATGTCACTTTCACGTGACATCGAAAGGTAATATTAATTATCCCGCATTCACATAAAGCTGACGTATTGGGTACCACGTAACCACATTTCTATGTCGCTATTACTCGGAGCAATGATTTCAAATTACGATTGAATTAATTGATTATTATTATCTAATTACTCTACATTCACCAAATTAGGACACGCAAGCTCATTTTCCTCTTTCAGATGCTGCCGTTGGTTTTGCTGCGCCTCATTCGAGAGACATACTAATATTTAAAAAATATAGCGTACAGAAACCACGGCAAATAGGCACCTAATGCTTCAATAATAACGTATATAGCTCTTTCCCATTTTAATTTAGGTACCATTCTGAAAAGTGAGAAGGATCTAATGCTGCTTAACCGAATATAAAACGAAAGCGTCAGAGGCGGGTTACCGAGCGTTTTTCTCCCTCCTCGTCGTCGTCGTTGTTTCGTTTTTTCTTCATCGTCGTCTTCTCATCTTCGAGAAGCAGGGGGTTCAAGGGCCACGTACCCCGCAACTAGCGGATAGACCTAGCGTACTATTGCTTTCGCAATAAAATCAGGCCATCTTTTACGTTTTTATAGACTGCCGGGAACTTGTTTTTCACTGTTATATACAGAGAACCTTGAAGAATTACCCATTAATCCTTACGGCGTCCAGTTTCTACCCGTACAAAGTGATGACGTCCCCTACAATATGACTATAATGTAGTGCCTCCACACCATTTGGAAACCGCAGATTACATATATGCATGCAAAAAAAATGTACGATCTGTCAGGGACAACTTCATTGAATGTGCAGCATTTCTCAGATGTTCTCCGAAGCCGGCCTAAGCAACCTAAGTGGAGGAATTAGGTCGACGGGCTCGTAAACATGAAAAAGATTTAATATATTGTTTTAGCCAAAGGTAGGTAAGCCATTTTTATACCTGTATGTACTTATTTCACCGGAAACGAAGTGTCGGTGGTGTAGTGGTCGGCATGCTGGCTCGACTTCTGGTGCGGACTTCTGGTGATGTTCTTGTGCTGGTTGGCTTGCTTTTCTTTGCAAGCCGATACTGCGTAGTACAGATCCGCATTCTGGCAGAAAAGTAATTGAATTTAGGAAGCACCTTTGCTAATAGCGTGCAGTCAAGTAGGGCTGGTCTTAGATGGAGATTTTGATGACCTTTGAGAAGAAATGGAGAAAAACACTTCGGTACGCAAAAGCAAGTGCCTTTGGTCTCACAACCATATTTTCTCTTTCAGAAATCTTCGGATGCAACGCTGGAGAAGTTGAAAAATTTCTCTGCTCTCGTGCATAGAGAACACCCATCTCTATTTCCAGCTCCCGATAGTGCCCTCGACTCTATTTTGAACATCAGAGATTCTATAGAGAATGAATATTCAGCACCTCTAGACAGTCTCTGCACCCATCATGCCTACAATGTCTGCTGGCTCCTGAAGCACGAGGGCGCTCTGAATGAGGTTTTGGTGTTGCACAACCTCGAGATTGTAGAGCTGGATAGCCACGCTTACACGCTGCGGCGCCTCGGACGTCGCGAAGAGCACCAAATCTACGCCAAAGCAGGTAAGGAACGATTTAACCATAAAAACTTGCACACTGTGATAAAGTGGCAGAAGTAATAGCAACCTTGTTAATTTCTCCTTGCGAGTGTGTGAGCAATTATTAAACTGTCTCCACCTCTTCTAGCCAGTAATTACAAAAATTTGAATAAGGCATTTGGGCGGACATTTCGTCATCTGATTAGGCTTAGCAATCTATCTATTACAGTGGTGTCTTCTTAAACCCTTAACGCGGAAAAGCAGCTATGTAAAAGCTAGTGATAAGATGGGCTGCTTTCTGCCATACTGATCTTTCTATAAAAAAGCTAAAATTTTTCCATCTACCGTCTGGCTTAGTGTAATCTCCTGAATAACTGCAATACTGCTGATATAAATCCTGAATTTGAGCCTTGTACTGTACGCTTGATTTAGGAGAGGAAGGGAAGGCACCGCTTCAGTATTCGCGTACTACACGTCCTTAGTAGGTATTCTTGCGACTTGTTTACTAGATATTCGGCCAACTATTAGAAAAAAGGCGTTGTTAATACACTGATCATTCTCTAAAACGATATAGGAAAATACTCGTTCGGTGAAGACTGCATATCTGAAAGATATATTCCGCTGTATTTATTTCAGATGTGCGCAGAATACGCGGTCAAATCTAATGCTTTTTGAAAAATTCTGTGAAAATTCTCAAATAGAGGCATATCAATAAGCATCATACACTAGGAATGCGTACACACTACAGTGACCGTAATGACTTACACGAATGAAAAGATATCGCAGGGTTGATACTCAACAAAACTAAGTCGTGAATCGCATAATACTTAACCGTCCATAAATAACTCTATGATTTGGAGCGCAGAGGTTTCTTACAATACGCACCATTTTTTTTTTTCTACGCAGCAATTTTCGACAGTCGTCTGGAGGCCATGGTGATGTGGTTGCTGCGTATTCACCGTTGCATTAAGCACTTGAGCCTCGACCTTGCGCCTATCGCCAAATCTCCATCCGACTTCTGCGGTGCCTTCTCTCTTCACAAAGATTACAAGAGCATCGACCTCGGCTTTTCATGGCCCGTAGGGAAAGTGTGCCCAAAGCTCAACAAATTCCTGAGCGCTCTGAGGAACCTTGAAGAGCTCTCGCTCTACGGGATCTACGCTTTGGACGGAGAGGACGCTGACGCCATTCATGAGGTGCTACTAGACAATGAAGGGATTCGCAAGCTTTCTTTACAGGATTGGTACATGCCTCACAGGTAAACTTTACGAGCAGTAATTTACCTTCTGCAGTTGTTTGTTTTAAAGTACCCACTCAAATGTTTATGCGGGATATGCGGGAAACGTTCTGCACCCAGCTGGCAATGGCTACTTCTGGAGATTGAGCGCAGGTTTGACGAGCGTACAGATTACGTGCTTTATAAAAAACGCCGTAAGGGATCCTCGTATTCGCGGCATCATTTTAGATGGTATGTAGGCTAAACTCCTTGTCGTTAGTATAGATAACTGTTGCCTATGTCTTGCAGGCCACTTGCATGGTCCCGTCTTTCTGTAGCTGCAGCGTAGCACATCGTCGTCGCGATTGAGCGCAGCTGCCACGAACATCTAGCTGCGACTGCCTATGAAGCAGAGCCGCACAGCTGAGGCTGCAGAAACCTTTCGAACCAGTGACATTAACGTTAAACACGGACTGAAAATGTGCAGCCGTGGAAAACGCAATGAGTCTAGACGGCAGGAGTGCTAAACAAAGGCACTACGATATGAGTGCGGTTCAGCCGAAAGCTCGTCCTTTTAGACGCTTTTCTATGAGACCAACATTTGTATGACTAGCGCAAATAATTTTATTTATTCATGAAATGTCCAAATGAGCTGATGGTGTGATGGTATGGCTTCTCTATCTTTTCCCGTTTTGGAGGGAAAAAAGTGGGCACGAATGGCTCCTGATATAACTCGTTCATCGTAAACCAGAGTTTAACGTGACAGTTAAGTCATGACTGCCGATCATTTTTATGTTATACCGGCGGCATTGTAAATGCCGCGAAATTTTCAGTAGTTTGCACTTTCGTTTTTTCGTATAAAAGGAAATATGACGCTAGAATGAGGCTTTGGCAAATATTCGCAATACGATGTCTCTAGTAATCGTGATAATTAATAGTTAAGAAAACGGGTCTGAACGTTCTATTTGCGCCCACTGTATACTGACCGCAAATATTTCGGGCGAAAGGCGGTTATCATCGCTGTTAACGTGATTAGGACTAAACGAACTACGCAACGCATTTATCTGCATTCAAATTTTCGCTCGTGCATACATGCTCAGACTATGCAAGATACGTGCAGCACTTAGTTTAATATAGTGCCTGCAGGAAACAAATTGGTCGGATTTGAGAACTCTTAAGCTGCGTTTTCTCTAATAGGCTTATATTGCAGTGATTTTAGCTATCGCCTTTCGTGAACGGCAGGGAAATCAATATTTTCGAAGTAGCTCGCAAGACACTAAAAAACGCACGCGCCTTGTCGCTATTGATCACGCACCGTAACCTTCTCGAGACAGTTGTACGGTCGGGCAATTATAGTGTAACATGAGCGCCTTTCTTTCATGCTTCGAAATAATTCAGCGGCTGCGCAAGTATGACTAGTTTATCAACACATACAGTTCATAAGTTATTTGACTCGTCTACAACGTGCTTATGTGTACTGAAGTCAAAGCAGTATTTTCAAATTTATACCTTTTGTTTCCAGATACCTTTGCCTGATTTTGAGCTTTGGCCCATATCTGCCTAACCTCCAAGAGGTCGTCGTCTCCGCGGCCCGGTCTACTGTTTGCAAGGACGAGGAAGCAGAAGTCGAAAACGTGCTAAACAAACGCCACGCTTATAAGCTAAAAAAAGTATGCATCGACATTGACACGTCGTATAAAGCACTCTTCCAACGCCTTCCTGAAAACCAGTACATCACCGAGCTAGAGATCACTGACAAGTTAGTCATGGCAGCAGATCTTATACCTTTGTCGAAAATAACTGGAAAAAAGAATGTTCTGAGGCGCCTAGTCATCTCTCTTGACATGCAAGCTGTACTCAAAGATCAGTCCTACGAAGAAATCCTGATCAAATTAGTCAAGAAGGCAGCCCTAGACGTTCTAAAGTTTGTGAAAACTACATTCACAAAGAATGGCATCTACGCCTTAGCTGAAGGACTGGGAACCAACGGAAAAAGTGTCACTCTTGCTACCTCCGAGCCCTCCGCGAAAAGCACTCGCAAACCAATGTTTCTGAAAGAGCTTCACCTTAGGGGTAAGAACCTGGGTTGCGGAGAGCTTCAAATCTTATTGTTGGAAGGTCTTCTGCGAAACAAACACCTTCAAGTGCTCGACGTCGGCCTGATCTATGAAAGAGATCGCTCGCTTCATTTAGCTGTGACAAAGGCCATAGTAGACGATGTCACGGAGACTCTCCTTGATAAGGCAGCCCGCTTGGAGGAAAATCCAACGGCTCCTTTCAGACTCGTCAAACATCACTTCCCCCCGGAACTGTTGTGCTTAATATCAGCGGTTCGCCGAGAGATCACTTTCAAAGAACTGAGCTTTGTTTTTGTTCTCAATTCTGATGATAATTTTGGGGCAAGGCGAAAAGAATTCGGCCATCTACTAGCGATACTTCCGTATTACGCTACACAGGAAACGCTTGAGTCAGTCTCTATAGAATCGACTTCTTACGGGATGCCGGATGTGGGAGCGCTAGGTCTCGCGATGCTTGCATTCATGAGCACAACCCTTGTAAATCTCTCCGTGTCGTTCGGCGGCTCTTGCTCAGAGATCACAACCATTCTTCTCTTCGAAGGTCTGGCTAACAGCGTTTCCATTCGCTCCCTTGAAATGAGCGAGTGCAGCCTGAAATCACCCGCTCCTCTGTTCTTTGAACACATGTGCAAGACAAACAAGTCTTTGGAGCGAATGCATATTCACGTGAAAAACATCCGGGATGAAAGCAATGCCGCGTTCATAGCCCACTTGCCTGCTGCTTTGTGCCACATGTCCTCGCTGTTGGAATTCAGCCTCACCCGTGGTAGGGAACGCAAAGAAATCTTTATTCACAAGGTCCAGGCTGTGCTTAGAAGGAACCAAAGGATGTTTAGCTGCGCAGCCAAGCTTGTACAAGACGTCGGTACAGAAAGGGAGATGTCTAGAGGCCCTGGTGGAGATGCCCACCTGTTGTGCCTCACTCTACCGCTTTGCATTAACTTTCAACGGGTCGAGAATATGACCGTGCTCAGAGATTGCATAATCAAACGAACAGGGTGGAGCATTTTGAAGGTTAACACTGAGCTGAACATCACAAAAAACCTTGTGGCTGAGCGGATTTCAAAAGCCATGCGTGAAAACGCCAAGCCTCAGGAGGGCGGAACATCCACTGCCGAAGAGGCTGATATCGGCGATTTCTTCAGGGGCGCTCAGAACGTCTTCGAGATCATGGGAGTGCGTGGGACTGCACCGCATACACTGCAGGCGCCTTACGACGAGCGGTATCAGGAGCGCCTTGGAGTTTTGAGCCGGGCTATAAAAGACATCTATTACGAGGAACAGGAGCGGTTCGCTATGCAGTACAAGACTCTCCAAGGAGCCGTGGAATCTATTGTGCAATACTCTCCACTGTGAAACAAGTGTTCCGTAGGACTTGCTATGAATGCACTGTTTGTTCATGCTGGCCACAAAGTAAATTCTTGATGGAACATGTAAATAGTTGGACGTGGCCAACAGTTCTCAAGCATTTTTATGTTAAGCAGTGTGCGCACTGTGACAGTTTCAAAACTACTAATGCTTTACAATGTTCTAAAGTAATTTTTGTACTTGTGCGCCGCACACTTAATTCTGCAATAAATGTTTTACCGTGTACCTCCTCAGTTTTTTCTCGTCATATAGCGGCAGCTCTAAATAGCACTTTTGTATACCTACTGAAAATGCAAAGCATTTTCAATATTTTTCTTTCGATATTGTGATATGCACGCCCTCGAGTAAGACTTTAATTTCCTTTAATTTAATGTTCTCTAGAACCCGAATAATATTAACATGCCGCTTCCTAATTTTCTCAAACCCGCGCTTCTTATCAATGTGACATTGAAGCAATGTTATGTTTATTTTATTTGGTGCGCTTGCTTGTTTATGTCCCATCGTAAGAAATTTACTGAATTTCGAGCATAGTCTACGATATATTTTTATTTCTCTATGCACTGCATGCATGACGCATGAAGGTTACAAAGCTGTTTTCTAGAAATCTACAAACTGTAGATTGATATCAAGTTCTGCTAAAACTTTGAGTTGGAGAAAGTCGATTGAAGGTGACGCGAGTGTTTAGCATTTGCACTGATTTGCACATAACGTTTACGAGCTGAAGCTGCAATACTTTTTTTTAATTCAATGTTTTATACTGCGTAGCAATATTGGCATAAGAAACTTTCAACGATGTATAATTATGCTTTTTAAGTAATGTCATATTTAGAAATTGGTTTTACTGCCTTTTACAGGACTAAACATTGCTTAATAAACATTTTCCTGGTTAGAGCAGGGCAGTATTGTAGGAAAGCCATCGCAGCGGAGCTAGTCACCTTGTGATGTACACGCGGAGAAAAGCAAACACTACAGTTTGCTGTCGTAGGCACACGAATTCGACATGCTGTACGACTCGCCATTAGGTGCTCATTATTGGCCGAATACTCTATTTTACAAGCTTTGGTGCAGTATGAATAGCCGAACGCTAAACTCAGTCCCCTGAGCAAGACGCAAATTTCAGTGATTTAGCAACAAAAGAAACTACTGCAGCGCTCGCTATAAAAATGCCAAGACGACTAAGTTTTCGCCGTTCCTGAAGTTTCCGCGCTACTATTGGAATAAAAAAAATACTGTTTGCTACTTGAGGACCGTCAGGCCACACTACTCCATATTGCATGATGCGGCTCCGGATTAGTATGGAAGCTCAACCGGAGCGCGTGTGATGGCTGATTGACGTCAGGACAAGACATTTCTTAGGACGCTTGTTTAGCATGCAACTCGCTGAAGGCAGCTTCAACTTTTTAGAGAAAGCGGTTTCGGAAGCATTCTGCACGGAAATCATTCTGCGCTTTCACCATCAAATTTTTTTCGCTGAGAAAATGGGATCCAGGTGAGTACTGTCGCCTTCACGTACACGTGGCTGCGGTGTTATTTGTAAAATTCGAATCAAGATATGAGCATTTATTCTATCGATGGACTTCCCTACATGCTTGCATGTCCCGTTCTGATCGGGAATCCTTATCGTTCTTTCAGCAGCATTACGGTCTGTTTGTCCCTCGGAGTCTATAGCACATTTTGAATAAAAGCACGGAACATGTTGCCGATTGCTATGCCGTTAGACAAGGAAAACATGTCACCCTAGCAATCCTATTCGGTTATCTAGAGAAAGCCCACTGATTCCGCCGTCACAGAACATCCTCGACAAAAGCCCATGCTTTTGCTTTCCTCAAGCTAAGAAATATGTGACACTAATAATCGTAAAGGCTTAAATTGGCTTGTCAGCTTAGAAGTCCCAAAGAAACTTTGGCTTTTAGAGATGCCGTAGCGGACTCTGAAACTTTGACCACCTGGGGTTCTTTAAATGTGTACTGACACCGCAATCCACACGGACCACCGTAACACATCCGTTCCGTCTTCACCGAACCGCAGCCACCGGCGGCAGGGTTAGAACCTGGGTAATTCGGTACAGTAGCCAGACGACATGCCTGCGTGAGCGTGTCGGGGAATAATAAATATTGAAATTGGCAAACTCAACTAGGATGTATTACTCGACGCTGTTGCGACTCCACAAAGACGAAGATTCAGGCGAAGACGGACAGAACAAGTGCTGCATCACCAGCCAATTGTTTTCGCAGGAAGTGTCGACACACATGATCTCGTGCTACCATTTTGTTTAGCTCACTCACATTACTCCAGATGTTTTCAATTCACCTGCGGCCATGCAAGCTTTTGTACATTACTTTAAGCAAACCGGTTCATGTTCAGAGTCTGCATCGTCTTCATGTCATCAGATTGGTGGAAACAACAAATTTATATGAAATTCCCACTTCCGGTTTCGGAGATTCCACAAGACTAAAGGTAGGGGAGATGACAATACCTGTGGACACAACGCAGACTCGGAATACGGATTGTGCATAGGCACATTGGATAATTGCTAGTGTTATGACCGCCCGTTGGCAGTATGGAACACAATATGTCATTTCAAAATATGTCCTGCATATTAAGGCACATGCCGTGGGAAATACGAGGAGCATTGCCACCGAGCACGAGGTCGGTCAGCAGAAATATTGACTTAAATATTCACGTAAACCGATACAAATGCGCAAACACTCTCAATGTAGACGTTGCTCTCTGAACTACGGAGGTATCATCGCTCTGACCAACTTTCAGAACCTACATGCCACATCACGCCTTTACTTGGTGGTAATGGGCAAGCAGCGCAGCAATTTCACTGAGGCATGCCGAGTAGACGGTGATCTTGTTCCCCTTCCCTCTTTCCGACACGTCAAGGCCCATACACAAGGAATCAAGTGAAAGTTGTACAAGGTTCCGAAGTGAACCCTTTCCCGTGGAATAAAGGCAAAATTCAAAATATTTCTCTTTATCTACTTCTAAACCTTTCCAAATCTGTCATTGGTTGCTATCAATTCCAGCTGTAAACAAGTGGCGTAATCTGCCGGTTATACTCTGGTATTGTACATGAGGCTCTACTTCCGTCGTTATTTTGAACCGCGTTTAACTTCCTGAGACCATGATAGAACAGCTGCATGGTGCAGTGGATCATTTTGGGCAGCGTGTGTTGGCTGGAATGCGACCTAAGGAGGCGGGTGAAGACTAAGGTTCACCTCTACTGGTCAGCCGTAGGTGTCCAGTACGACAACGCTGTAAAACGTGATTGCTCCGCCAATTAGCGATCGACGAGTACACCATGAATTCCCCGTAACTTTCATCTAGGCGTCAGCAGCTTATGCTAAGTTTTCTCGCTGATTTGGGAAATGGATGAGGGGGTAATTCGATAAGGTTGATGCGTTCACTGCACGAGAGCGACAAGCACTGCCGCTACGGTGTAGATATGAAAAAGCCCAGCTGGGCGCTTCGTACTGGCACAGTAGTGTATTCTTGGTAGGAAAGCAGTTATGTCCCTTTTGACGGTGGCTGGCATTGCTGTCCGCTGCGTAGATGGTCGCAGACTCGCTGGGGTCTACAAGTGGGGTCTACAATAAGCTGGGGTCAACAAGAAAAATCTGGTAGCAAGGGTCGGAGCAGATGCTGTGGAAGGACTACTGCAAGCAGAGAGCCGTCGCAAAGATCATTCGATTTGGTGTCTCGTTTCTCGGAGACTTCTGTAGTGAAGAGAAAAATCTTACCAGAAAACGAAATTCAGGTAGTCAAATAGGGTAAGATTCAAACCCGGACCTTCATCAGATAGCGAGACTGGCACACTAGTGAAGGGCAGCAAAACTCGTCAGTGAAGTTTGCATAAAGTGGAATCTCTTGAACAGTGATCGGAGCGGGTGAGGGGGGGGGGGGGGGGGACGAGGGGTGAAAACAAATGCATTTAAACCCTAAGCACACACTGAACAGAACAACTTATCACAGAATTTTAATTTAAAGTATAAAATATATCCGAGTGATAACGGAAAACCACTAGCAGAAAACGTTGGCTTTATTATCTGGGAAAGCACAGGTGCTCTTCATTTATCATTCGGGTATCTGTTCGAATTCGTGCTTGTAGCTCAAACGGACAGGACGTGTAGAAAGGCGAGACAGACACATGAGCTGATCCTTCCGTTCAACATGAACCAACCAGCCCGACAAAGCGCTCTTCTTGGGCTTCCATCTTACGTTTTCTTGTGAGCGCCTTTATATGTTAGCAGTATTTGCTTTCCGCTACTTCGTGCGTTATTAATATTGTAGATCTAACTGGCTCGCCTCCACCATAAAATATTTGCAATTAATTTAATAAGGGTTTAGCGTTCTCATTGCGTTCATTTACTTGACCCACCACTCCTGGAACATGTGACACAATTATAGAGTAAATTAAAGGAAACCAACGTCTCTGCCTAGGCGTTACTAACAGGCGAGCCTTCTATTTATAGAAGCTCCTTTATCGCAACGGCCATGTAGCTGCTTACATTTATTTAAATAAAACAATTGTACCAATTCCTTCAAGCAAGTTTTTTGTGTTCCTTTCACAAACATGTAGGGAAGATCCCGACAACTACAGTGCTGGATTTCTGCTGTAGGTTAAAGTAATTGTGCCACGGATGCAAAGGCAATTTTTGTACCCGTTCCTCTTTGCGATTATTTTTTGGCGTTTCCATTTCACCGCTATGCCTCACTCCTGTATATAAAAAACATATTTGTACTTATAACCTAAACTTGTCCTTTACTTTAAAAACTTGGCTATGTATTTTAACTTTTTGCGGGTTAACTGGACATGGGCTGTATCCCCTTTCTCGAATTTCGATTTGCACTTGCCATATTTTTGTTGAATCTGCCTGCACTGAGATTGAAGAAACAAATTGCAAAAGAAAACCGCATACCGCTGCCTAAAATTATCGAGAAGCAACTACATTTTCAAGGTCACAGTTCTTTAGTTCATTTCGCAACGCTGTCTTTGTCGTCGTCTCGTACACCTCCCAAATATTAAAACAAATATCCTCTGTAGAGTAAAGAATACTACCAAAGGCTGCGAAGGGCCTCTGTAAAGGTGAATCATTTGCAAGGCGGTTTGTACACAAAGCTTTGCTGTCAGGCGGACTAAGTTAAACTCACATCTTGTTTTTAGCCTCCAGTTGCTGACTTGCCTGGTTCGCCAGAAATGGAGCCCGAAATTCAACACTAGGGGAGGAAGTTAAAATAGCTTCCGGTGCCGCTCATCTAGAATCTAGGACAATTGTCATAGAGTCACGCCGGGCCTGTGAACATTATCTGGCAGGGGAAATATCACATCTTGCCTCTCAAATTCTTAGGCGGGCCGGCTACCACCGATCCAAGATAAGCATTATCTGGGCTTCTCGGCACAAAGGTCTGCGAGGATATGAGGCTGCTGAAGCGGCCGAACTAACGCTTAAACACCCTGCCCTTCATATTGGCTCTCCTGGCTCAAATGTTCTTTAATCTAGAGCTTCTTCGGTTCCAATAAATGGTAAACTATTATTGCTACAACCACCGCCTCTACCCCGTTCTGAAATAATTCGCTCCCTACATCGATGGGCGTTTCCCAAACTATAACGAGATCTGCCATATCAATGCCATGGTGTGGGCATGCGCTCACAATCCCAATCTCCCCCCTTCCCCTAACCCTACCCGATATGCACGGTAGACTGCACTGACCTCAACTGCTTCACACTAATGGCCCTAAAGGCTCAGGTAAAGGACTCAGGCTCAGGTGTCTCGGACTAAGGACACTGACCATGTAGCGCGGTCTCCAGACCCGGAAACGCACTTTTCAGCGTTAAGCACTTTTTCATCTTGACCCTAAATGCTCCCAACTGCCTAAATCTGTATGGTTCAGTTCAGTTCAGGCGTTCAGTCGTGTCCGACTCTTCGTGACCCTGTGGACCATGTCACGCCACGCTTTCCGGTCTCTCACTATCTTCTTAACATCACATAGCTTCATCTGCAATGCCTCGAGAATGCCATCTAACCATCGCGTTCGCTGCCTACCCCTTCTCCGGCGACCCTCAACCTTTCCCAACATCAAATCTTTCTCCAGCGACTCCTCTCTTCTCATCAGATGACCAAAGTAGCTGAGCTTTAACTTTAGAATTTGACCCTCCAATGAGCAGTCAGGGTTTATGGTCGACAATATCGACTGATTTGATCTTCTGGCAGTCCAAGGAACTCTTAAGAGTCTTCGCCAGCACCACAATTCAAACGCGTCAATTCTTCGGCGGTCAGCCTTTTTCACAGTCCAACTCTCGCATCCATACATCACAACTGGAAAGACCATAGCACGGGTTATACGGATCTTGGTTGGCAGACTAATGTCTCTGCTCTTTACTAGGCGGTCAAGGCTAACCATTGCTCTCTTTCCCAGAAGCAGGCGTCTCCTAATTTCATGGCTGCAGTCTCCTTCCGAGGTAATCTTGGCGCCCAAGAACAGAAAATCTGTCACAGCTTCCACTTCTTGTCCATTGATGCTCCAGGACTTGATAGGGCAAGACGCCATGATCTTCGTCTTTTTAATGTTCAGTTTAAGCCCAAACTTCTCACTCTCTTCTTGTACGCGCATCAGAAGTCTCTTGAGTTCCACTTCACTTTCTGCCATTAAAGTGGTATCATCCGCATATCTAAGGTTGTTGATACGTTTTCCAGCAATCTTCACTCCAGCTGAAGACTCGTCCAGACCGGCCTTCCTCATGATGCACTCTGCATATAGGTTAAATAGGCAGGGCGACAGTATGCAGCCTTGCCTCACCCCTTTCTCAATCGGAAACCAATCAGTAAGACCATGCCCAGTTCTGACTGTGGCCTCTTGCCCTTCATACAGGTTCCTGAGGAGACAGATGAGGTGAATTGGAACTCCCATCTCTCGGAGAGCTTGCCACAATCTGCTGTGATCTACGCAGTCAAACGCTTTCGCATAATCAATAAAGCAGAAGTAAATGGGTTTCTGGAACTCTCTTGCTTTTTCCATGATCCAGCGAAGGTTGGCAATTTGGTCTCTAGTTCCTCTGCCCTTGCGAAACCCAGCTTGCACGTCCGGAAGCTCCCGATCCACATACTGCTGCAGCCTACCTTGCAGGATTTTTAACATCACCTTGCTAGCATGCGAAATAAGCGCGATCGTGCGGTAGTTGGAACAATCTTTGGCACTGCCTTTCTTTGGAATGGGGATGTAAACTGACCTCCTCCAATCCTGTGGCCACTGCAGGGTTGTCCAAATCTTTTGACATAATGTATGCAGTGTGTTAACACCGTCGTGGTTGAGGTTTTGAAGCAACTCAGCTGGAATACCATCAATTCCGCTTGCTTTGTTCTTAGCAAGGCTGGCTAAGGCCCATTCAACTTCACTCTTCAGGATGCCCGGCTCGAGATCAGTAATCACAACCGTCCTATGTTGGGATTGCACATCCGGGTCCTTCTTGTACAGTTCTTCTGTGTATTCCTGCCACCTCTTCTTTATCTCTGAGGCTTCAGTGAGGTCCTTGCCTCGTTTGTCCTTTATCACGCCCAGCTTAGCACAGAAGCTTCCTTTGATATCTTTGATTGTCTTATACAGAGCTCTTGTGTTTCTTAATTGGCTGTTGTCCTCAACTGCTTGACACTGTATGTTCAGGAAGGCATTCTTATCTCTCCTTGCTATTTTCTGAAAATCCGCATTGAGAACCTTGTATCTTTCTCTTTCCCCCATACCTTTTGCCATCCTCCTTTCCTCAGCTATTTGCAAAGCCTCTTCAGATAACCAGTTTGCTTTTTTGCATTTCTTTTGCTTTGGAACTACCTTAGTAGCAACTTCTTGTATTATATCACGAACATCAGTCCACATCTCTTCGGGCTCTTTGTCTTCTAGATCTAATTCTTGAAATCGATTCCTCACTTCCACAGCATATTCTAATGGAATCTGATCCAGATCATACCTGAAAGGCCTTCTAGTTTTCTGCGTTTTCCTCAATCGAAGCTTAATTTTGGCAACAAGAAGCTGATGATCGGTGCCACAATCGGCCCCAGGCCTTGTTTTTACTGCTTGTATAGCGCTTCTCCATCTCTGCCGGCAAATAATATAATCGATCTGATTCCTGTACAGACCGTCCGGTGAAATCCATGTGTACAGGCGCCTCTTGTGCTGTTGAAAATGAGTATTCGCTATGGCCAGGTTGTTTTCTTGACAGAACTCTACTAGCCTCTGCCCAGCTTCATTTGGCTCACCAAGACCGAACTTGCCTGTAATTCCGGATATTTCTTCACTCCCGACCTTAGCATTCCAGTCTCCTATGAGAAAAACGACGTCTGATGATGGGGTGCGGTCTAAAAGGCATTGTAGGTCCGCATAAAATCTCTCAACGTCAGCTTCTTCAGCAGCAGTGGTCGGTGCATAGACTTGGATAACTGTTATGTTGAAAGGGTGACCTTGGATCCGAAGTGAAATCATTCGGTCGTTTTTGGGGTTGTACCCTAGCACTGCTTTGCCCATTCTTCTGTTTACTATGAGAGCGACCCCATTCCTTCTCTTGGATTCGTGCCCACAATAAAAGACATAATGGTCGCCGGAGTTAAATTCTCCCATTCCGGTCCACTTGAGCTCGCTGATACCCAAGATATCAATGTTCAATCTGTCCATTTCTCGCTTGACGATATCCAGTTTACCTTGCGTCATAGATCTTACATTCCATGTTGCTATGTGATATATCTCCTTGCAACATCGGACTTTCCGGTCGCTTCCCGACACATCCACAACTGAGCGTCCTTTTGGCTTTAGCCCAGCCGCTTCATTCGTCCTGGAGCTACTAGGAATCGCCCTTTGTTCATCCCCAGTAACATGTGGGACGCCTTCCAACCTGGGGGGCTCATCTTCCGGCGCCATATCGATAATGGTATTGTGACTGGCCATAGGGTTTTCTTGGCAGGAAATACTGGAGTGGGTTGCCATTACCTTCTCCAGTGAATCACATTTTGTCAGAACTCTCTGCCGTGACCTGTCTATCTTGGGTGGCCCTACACAGCAGAGCTCACGACTTCATCGAGTTTCGCAAGCCCCTCCGCCACGACAAGGCAGTGATCCATGAAGGGGAAATCTGTATGGGTTGCCTGTTAAATAAACAACGTCTTCCAGCGTCTTCCAGTACCAAACAAGCATTTTTTCGCGCTTGGTCTTGCTTGCGACGCTGGAGGTCTGCGAGATTCACTGATATATTGTTACGAGGCACGTCGAGATGTTACCAGAGAATGTTACGTCGTAGCCGCAACAGTTCAACGTCAGGGACACACTCACAGGACAACCAGATCCTAGCTGCAGCGTCGTCTTTCTCCACTAGCCCAGCACTTCGTCATCGTCTCCGTGACTGCTTACTGTAACAATACCCCCCGCGCAAGAAGCACAGTCCCCGTGCGAAGACTACACAGGTAGGTGAGTGCGAAATATAAGGTTTGAGACGGGCAACATGCGCGACTTCAGGATGACGGTTAGTAGGAGACTTGCGGTTCATAGGCATAATCTCGTACATATTGTCGGTAAGTTGCCGTAAGACGCGGTAAGGGCCCACGTAGCGAGGCAGAAGTTTCTCGCTTATGCCTACATGTCGGGGTGGGAGCCGGAGGAGTACGAGGGAGCCAGGAAGGTAGTAGGCGTTACGGTGGTGGAGATCGTACGGTGCTTTTTAGAACGTTGAGACGCACAAAGCCGGTCTCGAGCAATATGACGGGCGGCATCAGCGCGGGCGATGGCATCAGAAGCGTAACTGCAGGATGAAACGTCGAGGCAGTAAGGTGTCGAAGGGAAGTAGAGGATCACGGCCGACGAGTAAATGTAAGGAAGAGGCCCGTGAGAAGTTAAATGCGAATATTATGAAGGATAAAGAGATGTCCCCGTCACGGTGATGGTCAGAAACATACATTGGCATCATGTCGGTCAAGAGATGTCCCAGTCACGGTGATGGTCAGAAGCATACATTGGCATCATGTCGGTCAGTGTACGATTAGGGCGCTAAGTAAGACCTTTCGTTTGTGGATGGTCGGCTGTTGTGAAGTTGTGGCGCTTAGCGCATGAGCGGAGAAGGTCATTAACAACTTTAGAAAGGAAGCAGCGACCGCGATTGGTGAGCAGTTGACGAGGAGCGCCATGAAGCAAGATGACGTCATGCAAAAAATTCTGCAACGTCGGAGGGACAGCTGGTGAGAATAGCTCTGGTTACGGCACACTGGGCGGCGTAATCGGCCGCTACGGCAATCCATTTGTTCCCTGAAGTCGATGTGGGTAATGGCCCAAGCAGGTCGAAACTAACTCGTGAAAAGGGTTCAGTCGGAATGCGAGTGGTTGCAGGGGCCCACTATGGTGAAGGGACGGTGTCTTCCTGCGCTGGCACAACTCACAGGCGGCGACGTAGCGACCAACAAAGCGGTAAAGGCCAGGCCAGTAGGATCGCCGTCGAGCATTGTCGTATGTGCGTGACACTCCCAGGTGCCCTGCTGCTGTGGGAGCATCATGAAGGTGCGCAAGAACAGCAAAGCATAGATGTGTCGGGACAACAAGCAAACGGTCTACACCATCTGGGCGCATATTGCGTCGGTATAATGTGTCATTAGGCAGCACAAACATGCTGATGGACGGATCGGTGCTGTCGTTCCGCAGGTGATCAATAATGGGGCGTAGGGAAGGATCACGACTCTGCTCGACGCCGATGTGGAGAAGGTTCGAGATGAACAAAACGCAGTCTTCAGCAGTGTTGTCAGTAAGTTCAGGAAGGTCAACGGGGTCGCGGGACAAGCTGTCGTCCTCTTGATGTAGGCGGCCTGACTTGTACACAATAGTAAACATGTAATCTTGTAATCGCAAGGCCCAGCGACCTAAGCGGCCGGTAGGGTCCTTAAGCGAGGAGAGCCGAGACAAGTCATGATGGTCTGTCACTAAGCTGAAGGGCCGCCCAAGCAAATAAGGGCGGAATTTGATCAACGCCCCAAACAATTGCAAGGCATTCGCGCTCCGTAATGAAATATTTGCGCTCGGACTGAGATAGGAGGCGGCTGGCACAGACAATAACACGAGAGTGGCCATGCTGGTGCTGGGCAAGGATACCACGTCCGCTAGCGTCGGTGCGCAGTTCCGTAGGTGCAGGCGGGTCGAAGTGCGCCAGAACAGGAGGAGCGGTGAGAGTGGAAATGAGCGTTAGAAGGCCTGAGCTTTCTCACGGCTCCACGAGAAATTCATGTTTTTCTGCAGAAAAGAGGTAAGGGGACGTGCTAGCTCAGTGACGTTCCGAGTGAAACGACGGAAGCAGGAGCAAAGCCCGAAAAAACTTCGCACATCACTTATATGGCCTGGTGTATGGAACTCGTGGACTGCACGAACTTTATTAGGGTCGGGCTGTACACCATTTTGCGTCAACCAAATGTCCCAAGATTATGATCTAGCGGCGGCCGAAGCTGCATATTTTGGCATTTAGTTTACGACTGGCGCGGCAGAAGACGGCAAGTATCGTAGAAAGCCGTTGAAGGTGACTTGTGAACGTAGGAGAGAAGACGACAGCGTCATCTAAGTAGCATAAGCATGTTGTTCACTTGAAGCCACGGAGAAGCGAGTCTATCATTCGTAGCTTATAAACAACAGCACCCCACTGAGTTTCAGTGCTCTGTCACTGGCTTGCACATAGCAAAACCAAATGCCAGTACCTTGCAGCCAGCCCTGATGGCTTAGTCAGCTGCAGTTCCTGTGGAGTAGGAGTTCTCGAGATAAAATGCACAATCAAATACAGTAACTCTCTTTCTAAAGAAGTCATGACAAGAACTTTTACCTTAATGGAAAACTGCAGCTTAAAGAAAGTCATGATAGCGTGTTTCAAGTCCAAACAGATATGCCATGTGCCAATGTTTCATTACCTGACCTTGTTGGACTAAGCAGGGTTTTGCTGTTATGCGCATCCAAGGAGATGAGGATATTCTTGATCGGCACATGCCAGCTTTGGAGTGCTTTTCAAGAGCATGCTACTTCCACAGCTATTTACAAGAAAGCAAGCAGGTGGTTAAGAAGATAACATTATAAACGACATGTGCTTCACAGGTTTAAAGAAAAACACACACACCTAATTCATTACGGTTTTGCTGTCATCAGCTTCACAGTGCCTGTTACTTCTAGTTAATGTTCAGTCGTGTGAGGGACGAAAAAACAACTGCATTATAATCTCTGACAGATAGGCAAGACAACAATATATGGGCACTATATATATAGTTATATTGCACTTTTTATGCCTGGCCTGACCTATACACAACAGCCGTCATTTAGGTGATGAAGCTGAAACTTTAAGAAGAAATAAATTTTCTACCAGTCTTAGGCGAGGAGTATACATGACAGGAATCATGCTTGGGGTGGGCAGGGTTTTGCCTAGTAGGGAAAGGGGGTGTGTCGTTGCATCGCAGCGGGTGTTGGAGAAAGACTCCCTCTTCCTCGTTTACCAATGGAGTCAAAATAAACATTGCTGAAGTTGTGTAACGAAGTTTGCTTTGTTGGTTTTGAATTGTTCAATATCATAGTATGTTGCACTGATATTTGCACTTTGACATATATTTTATATGCAATATGAACATACCCAAATTACACTCTAATTCTCTTGTCACTTGCATAAAAGGACTACTGCCACTTCAAAATAATTTGTAAATCAGAATTTAGTTTCTACATGCACGTGTAACATCATGCAATGTTTTTCATGCTGAAACAGTGATGCAAGCTTCTTATACAGTGCGGTATTTGTTTTTGCATGTCTTCTTATGCAAACTGTTTTCTGTAATTTGAGTCTAGCTCTAATGCCTTGATATGTGTGGTTGCTGAAATTAAATTAGAAATGTTTGCATATCTTCATGCCTGCAGTTATGCTGTTCGAGGCACACTTATAATGAATGCTCACAAGTCAATATAGCATGTGCAGCGGAAGTGAAGTGTGTATTATTTTTACCCCTACATGCACACTTGTAAATTCATTAGATAATTTTTACAGATATTTAGATTAGACTTTTCTAGTAGCTGAAATGGGCGAGGAAATATGAACAGCAGCTCTGTTGGAAAGTGGGAACATGGTGCTATGTTTCCATGTAGTAACTCACCACCTATTGCTAGATGAATGTTGGCATTAAATTTGTTAGTGTAGCAGTGATGATAATGATGTCATCAAGGTAGTCTTTCATAAAATAAGGTATATAATTTTTTATTATTCAAAACCTTTTCATTCGGCAGATAACCTATTCGACTCTCATGTGCGGAGAGATATCTCGCGTGGATTTTTCACTGCTCTTTCCGACAGCTGCCGCTTTCTTTTGGTGTAGGCTTACACAACTAGTCCTACAAGAGCTGCTAGATAATCCCCAACGTTAAAGCCGCGGTCTGCCATCACATCATTCTCATAGTCTCTGTTGTGAAATCGTGCCATAGAGTGAGCTTTTTATCGCTTATCTTCCCACCCCAGCAGTCAGACACTAGGAGATCAATCCATTTCTAGTGATTCCAACAAGAAACTTCAGTGTTTGTGTTTTTGTATGACGCCAATGTGGCACTTTGAGCTGTTGTGGCCATTGCCTTTTTAAGGCGAACCTCCATGCTAACTACAATTACTCGGACATGTTTAAAGGCTTTCTCTCTGAACAGCATTAGCTTCCACGTGTGGAAGGACTTTTCGTCCGGCCACACAATGAGGCCCCTGAGCAGGGTCACCAATACTGTTATTCCAGCCTCAAAGAGTTTGTAAATAGCATGTTTTCAAATTCTAAACAGATCTGAGAGAAAGCAGAGAGAAAATCATGACGCTGTTTCATGGGAACAAGCAGCACGTGGTCTTCTAGGGTAACAGGTTCTTTTCATAGCCCCTAGGCTGCATTCTTGGAGATGCCTACTAATGCTCCCTCAATGGACAGCCCTGTGTAATATTTAACCTTCTCTGAACACCCAGAAATAACATGGTAGTCTCATAGGGCAGGCAGTAGCCCTGGCTTTAGCTTGATATTTTGCTCACGTAAGTGATGCCACTGCTTCGGCCATTATATTTATTCGCCTCTTTAGTTCCCATATTCCTGGTATTGTCACGTACACAGTGATTCGAGATATTAAGGATAGCTTTTATGGAGGGGGTTAGCACAGACACAACGGCAGCAAGCAGCACAGACGCAAACGCGCAAGCGACACTTCGTCGTCCTTTCAACTTCGTCTTCCTTCACTCATTCATGCGCCACCTGGCAACGCTATGTAGCATTACCCCCCCCCCCCTTCCGATGAAAAAAAATGAAGAGGGCGGGTAATAACGGTGTGGAAAACAAGAGAGTCGTCACAACGGGTGGCCGTACTATCATTGGTAATATGGCTTCAGCCGCACAATATGCACAATGTCCAAGCTGAGCTTTCGACATTTTGGTTGTGCGGCGCTGTCTGGAATAACTTCATAACTGAGGTCACTCACACGACGCAACACTTTTGTATATTCGAAGTAGCGGGAAAGAAGTTTCTCTGACAAGTCTAGACGGCGAACTGGTGTCCACACCCAGACTTGTTCCCTAGCTTTGTATTCAACCTGGCGGTGCCGGACGTTGTAGCGGTGTGCGTCAGAAGTCTGCTGCCGCTTGATGTGCACATGGGCGAGCTGGCGGGCTTCCTCGGCGCATATGGCATATTGCTGGGAATCAGGGGAAAGCTGGTCCTCGTCTGGGCACGGGAGCATAGAATAAAGCATGCTCTGACTTTCACGTTTGTGCACAAGTCGAAATGGTGTGAAGCGCGTTATTTCTTGTAAGGCAGTATTGCACGCAAATGTGACGCACGGCAGCACCTAGTCCCAGGTACTGTGCTTCACATCGATGTACATTGACAACATGTCCGCAATCGTCTTATTCAATCTTTCAGTAAGACCATTTCTCTTTGGATGGTACGCTGTGGTTTTGCGATGGGTCGTGCAACTCAGCTCAAATATATGGTTGATGAGGTGCGGAGTGAAAGCTGTCCCTCTGTCGGTAATGATGTACGAAGGGGCGCCATGTCGCAGGACTGGGTTGTGCATGAAAACCTCGGCTACTTCAGAAGCTATGGCATGAGAAATATTTCCTTTGTCTCAGCACATCGAGTCAAGTAGTCAGTAGCTACTACTATCCATTTGTTTCCCGCCTGCGACAAAGGAAAAGGGCCAAGGAGATCCATACCGGTTTAGTCGAACGGAAAACTAGTGCTCTAATGGGCTTGAGAAATCCGGCAGGCTGCAGGGGAGGTGTTTTACGGTGCTGGCATTCGCCACAACTTCTTACATAGCGTTTCACAGCTGCGTAGAGGAGTCCTGGTCAATAAAACATGTTGCGCACTCGAGCAAGCGTCCGTGAGAAATCCTAATGACCTGACGTCGGTTGGTCGTTGCAAGCACAGAGAATATCCCCACGGACCTCTCATGGCACTACGAGAAGGTAAGCACTTTCTTGGCCCTGGGAGTTCCTTTTATAGAAGACGCCTTGCCGCATACAGAAGGAACCAAGGTGCCGAGATAGGTGTCGACAGAGGATCGTATCGCGCCCTGCCAGATAATCGATGAGTGGAAAGATGTTTAGATCAGCTTTTTGTCGATCCCTAAGCTCAGATGCGCTGAGGGCTCCTAGAAAACCGCTATCGTCATCGGCTGTAGTATCGCCAGTGTCAACGTGTGCTCGTGACAGCATGTCGGCGTCTTCGTGTTTGCGGCCAACTACTGAAGCCGTAAACTTCAGCGTGCAAGTCATCCAGATGGGTCTCGCAGATTTTCAACCAGCACAAACAAATATGGTCCGTGACGACTTTAAATGTTCGACCATAAAGATGGGGGCAAAAACTGCATAGTGGCCCAGACGACCGCCAGGCATTCCTTTTCCGAGGTGGAGTAGTTCGTTTCGGCACGAGAGAGAGAGAGAGTACCGATGCTGAACGAGGACCGCGCCAAACTCGATATAACTGGCGTCAGTGTGCACCTGTGTGTCAGCCGCTTCATCGAAGTGCGCCAGAACAGGGGGTGTTGGAAGGCGCTCGCGAGGCAGAGAAGGCCGTGTGCTGCTCAGAGTTCCACACAAAGGAGGTTTCCTTCCTTGTGAGGCGCGTCAGAGGTTTCGCAAGCTGCGAACAGTTCGCAGTTAACCGCCGATAATATGCGCACAGCCCAAGAAAGCGCTATACAGCCCTCTTGTTAGCTGGAACAGGAAACCATGCAATGGCAGCAGTCTTATAGGAATCCGGGCTCACCCCATCAGCGCTCATAATATGGCCAAGGAACGTGAGTTCTGTATACCCGAAGTGGCATTTCTGGGTCTTCAGCGTGAGATCAGCAGCACGGAGGGCTTCCAGGACAGCTCGAAGGAGTTCGAGGGGTTGGGCAAATGTTTCGGAAAAACCAACTACGTCCTCCAAGTACACAAAACATCTGCCCCTTGAGGCCAGCGAGGACGGTGCCCATCATCCTTTGAAACGTAGCTGTGGCAGAGCACAATCCAGATGGGAGTACTTTGAATTCGTATTGGCCATTTGGAGTGAAATATTCGGTTTTTTCTCGGTCTCATTCATCTGCTTCGAATTGCCAATAGCCGCTTTTCAAATCAATAGATGAAAAATATTTAGCACGTCGTAATCTGTCCAGTCAATCATCAATGCGTGACAACGGGTATATATCTTTCCTTGTCACATTATTCAATTTCCAATAGTCGACGCAAAATTGGAGAGTGCCGTCCTTCTTTATCAGGACGACTGGCGAAGACCACGGAATTCGTGAAGGTTGCCCAACACCATCATCCAGCATCTCTTGAACTTGCGTCTGGATCACTTCGCGTTCTTTGGCAGACACACTAAAAGGCTGTTGTCGTATAGGGCGAGCGTCGTCATATGTAATGATGCGATGTTGTGTGATGGGCGTTTGACGAACCTTCGAGGAAGAAGCAAAGCAGTGCTTAAAGTCCAGCAACAGTTGCTCTAAGGCCCGCCGTTTCTCCTTCGAGAAGTGGAAGTTAATGCCGATGTTGTCAAGACATGGTTAGTTAGTCTTCTTCTTGATGTTAAGAAGGCGTTTAATTCTGTACACCACGACATTCTATGTGAAAAGTTGTATTGCTATGGGTTTCGTGGTCCTTTTCAAATATTACTAAGAAATTATTTGTCTCAGCGATCCCAAATGGTGGAACTTGGACCTGTGCAAAGCAGTATTATAGACTTACATAGTGGTGTTCCTCAGGGATCCATCTTATCACCTCTCTTATTTAATCTTTATGTTAATGACCTTCCCAGTGTTATAACTTCATCACAGATTTATCAATATGCTGATGACACCCTCCTCATCTCAGCTAATGCAGATTTTTCGTGCGCACTCCGACAACTTCAAGAGGATGCCACCAAGCTATATGATTGGTTTCAATGTAACTTGATTGAAATAAATCCCCAAAAAACTCAACTAGTGTGCTTTCGCAATGCACACAAACCAATCCCTAAAAACGCAGCGGTTGATTTGCACAGCTCCAGGTGCACTGCATGTTCTTGCTGCCCCATTACATGTGTTCCGACCGTGAAATATCTTGGCATTTACATGGACAGCGATTTATCCTGGAACACACATATGGCGCACCTCAGTAGGAAGCTTAGAGGCGTCGCATGCTTGCTCTATGCTCTAAGGGCCTACCTGCCGTTTGCCATACGACGTTTAATTGCACAGTCCTTGGGATATTCTTTGCTGAGATATGGCATGTGCTGTTTCTTTAACTGTTCTGAAACATGGAAAAATAGGATAAACCGTATTCTCAAGAATATGGCTAAGAGTGTAATCTATTCAACACCCTATAAACTGCAAAGTGTATTCCTTTCTTCAGGTCTGCCATCATTTGACACTGTTTTCAAACAAATCACTGT
Organism: Amblyomma maculatum; assembly: GCF_055883805.1. Taxonomy (NCBI): domain Eukaryota; kingdom Metazoa; phylum Arthropoda; class Arachnida; order Ixodida; family Ixodidae; genus Amblyomma; species Amblyomma maculatum. The sequence goes on from NC_139346.1 coordinate 125,335,679, forward strand.
ACTTAGATATTTCTGGAACACCGAATCTAGGTTGCCTAATGTTAAACCTATTCCACTACGGAACATTCCTAGATATTTCGTGCCTACAGTACGAACTCATTTTGGTATGTCTGTGAGGTCATTTTATATCCCATGTATATTCAATGAGCTGCCTGATGACGTTTTCAACTTGAACACTCGCAGGCAGTTACGGGGTGCTATTGCCGAGCTTGAGCATCTCTAGTTCATGCTGTTTTCGTCCACAAAAAAAAATAATTCTGTGATTTGGTAACAGAGGTTGTTGCTGCTGCCGGACGGCGCCCTGCAAGCCCAATTGCGGCTTTGGCGCGTCCGCGTCCTGTATTGTTTCTTTGAAGTGAATAAAGTATTATTATTATTGTTATTATTATTATTTCAACTGCCATGGTTGCAAAACAGGCCGGATCGTGTGCAACAGGGTCAGCGAAAGCGATAGCAGTCCCCGGAAACAAGTGCCGGTGCTCATTAGAAACATTTGTGACAAGACGTGCAGCCCGGCCAATGTGAAGCGACAATAAACTTCCAGCAGCGCAGGCGCCTTGATCAAACAGGAGTGAATGGTTCGCCTCTGCTACAGCATCGCCGGCATGGAAATCGTCACAGTTAACTTTCACAAGAACACTGCTTCGCGGCGGCAGCGAGACTCTCTCGACGGAAACGCGAAGTGCGGCATTGCGAGTACTGCTACTATCTTGTTCGGCAGATTGTCCCATCAAAAATGTGATGAGTCTATTTTGAGGTCGATAACTGCTCCGTACTCTCCGGTGTCCACTAATGCATTGACTGTAGTAGAGCCGTCTAAAATAACAGGAACATCCAGAGAAACGCGTTTGGTTTATCTAGGTGATGGAACCAGCAGCTCGCGGTCAGATCGAAGCGGCAACGACGGGAGGTCTTTGTGATGTTATATATGGGCCCAGGTCCGTTCAGGAGCTCTGGACAGGTAGCAGAGCAGGTTCACAGACACACGGACGCTTTTCTTTTCTTGACCAATTAACGTAACTGGCAACAGACATGCATACAGCCTAGCTTATCCTAATAGGATATGTCCCAACACAAAACCGTCCTACTTCTGGTTTTCCGCTCGTGGACTAGATGCCGGTGCAGGCGAGTCCGGTTGAGGCAAGACCAGCCAGTCGCCCGAGGACTCGGTAGCGCGGCAGGCCACGCTCCGGCGTCTGTGTCCGGCGTCTGCTTCACAGTCCGGGGTACTGCGGTGTACCGCGGGGTACCGCGTCACGCCCGGGTACTGCAAAGTGCGGCACCAGTGTGGCAGCACAAGTGTGGCGGCCAGGCACGATGGAGCTGGGCAGTACCAGACCCGGACCAGGTGCCCGGCAGGTGCTGGCGAGCCGGCCTTGTACGCCAGGCCCAGGACGATGAACTCCGCCGCCAGCGACGCCCAGGAACGTCCGACCCGTTCGCTTGTCGGAACAAACTCACGCGCACTGGCACGCCCCGCACGCGGCCACACTTCACTTCCTTTCGAGCCACCCGCACACTCGCCACAATCACCATCATCACAGTCTTCAACGCAGGGGCTACAAGCGGCCTCACCCCCAAAGGTCGCTGTTTTCAGTTTTCCCGGCGAGGGCTACACGAGTGACCTTGCTTCTCTCGCGAGGAACCATGGGTGGACATCGAAAAGCGCCTTGGTGAAGGAGAGCGGGACTGACGCTGCGAACGAGATGGAAAACGCTGCTCCGCCCAGTACTCTTCAATAGCTCGGGGTCGTTGACCAAACTGGGGAAGAGACGAGTCGATTCGGAAGCCGTGAAGACCGAGGCGTCGATACGGACAATCACGGTAAAGATGGCCTGGTTCACCGCAGTGGGAGCAGAGCCGACGGTGGTCAGACGTGCGCCAAATGTCGGCTTTGCGTCGGGCCAGGGGACGATCGTCGAAATACTGCACTGCAGGTTGCACAGAGGGCAGCGGAGCTGTAGCGCAGCGAGAATGGGCGGCGGTGAAGGGGGAGCCTGACTCTACAGAACTTCCGCGTATGTGGGACTGTTGTCGGTGCCCGATAGCAATGGCGGGCTCGTTACTACAAGCGAAAAAGGGCTCTTGAGCGCCCGTCGCTCCTCCTCCAGCACTATAGCAGAAACGGAAACTAGAGATGACTGCAGAGGGTTGCAGAACTTGCTCATTTCTTCGCGCACGACGCTGCGAATCAGTTCGCGCAAAGCATCAGGATGCCGCTCGGAAGAGGAAAATGATTCCGCGATTGTGCCATAATGAAAAGGTCGGTCATAAGTCATGGCTCGTTGTTATAGCACCCTTTCCATTGTGGTAGCCTCAGCAAAGAATCCGTTGACAGTCGACGGTGGGTTGCGCACAAGGCCTGCGAACAGCTGCTCTTTCACACCCCTCATCACGTGCCTGACCTTTTTGTCCTCAGGCATGGCGGGATCACCTCCCCTGAAGAGGCGCGTCCTGTTCTCGACGCAGGCTTGGACACTCCCATTCAGCATCTAGAAGCGAGAGTGAGGGGGCAAGTTCTGCATGTTCGCGTCGATCCGCGCTGGTGTAAGCCTCTAGCAGTTGACGACGGAATTGCCTCCACGATTTTAAAAGCTGCTCTCGGTTCTCAAACCAGGTGCGGGCGCCACCCTCAAGAGTGAAGTAGACGTACCTTAGTTTGGCAGCATTGTCCCACTGGTTAAAAGCAGTGACACGTTCAAACTGAAGACACCAGTCTTCCACATTCACAAAGAGGTCTCCATGGAAAGACTTCGGTACCCGAAAGGCTGGCAAGGTGTAGTTACAGGCCGGTGTGACACCCGCTACTTGCTGAGCAGAAACACTAGATGTCATGGAGGCGGCTAATGGCTGAAGCTCCGGAGGCGGTCCCTAGAGCCGTCAACTGGCGCGATGCACCGGGGTGTCCAACGGCACAGAGCTGGCGCGACGTCTTTCAGATGGAGACTCTTGCATAGGTGATCGTTTTTACATAGCACCTCCACCAGAATTTCATGTACACAATAATTCGGGATATCAACGATAGCTTTTATAGCAGGGCGCTAGCGCAGACACAACAGCAGCAAGCAGCAGAGACGCAAACGCGCAAGCGACCCTTTGTCGTCCTTTCAACTTCGCCTTCCTTCACTCCTCAGTCATGCGCCACCTGGCAACGCTAGGTGGGCTGTAGTTAAGGTACTGCATGCAGGTTCATGATTAGGCTGTGCTCTGGTCCATACAGGTTTTAACTTGAGGGCCCAGCTGTAACTTTTGAAAAAAAAAGGCTAGCAGAAGAACGAAAATCTGAGCTAGCTGGTGCATTGCGAAATCCGTTATTCTCTTCCGCTGTCTTAAGTCGCGGCGCTATTTTTTTATTTAGAGAGATAGCAGTTTCAAACTAGCCACTGGCTTGCCTTACTTTGTTTACACTTAGTAAACATGCTTGTTTTACTTGGTTTTGAAGATGTGCACCAGGAAAAACAGACCCTTTTTTTCGGTCTTCGCGTTTTTCTGGTACGCTCCTCCACACTCAATGGCATATCAACAAGTCCAATTTTCCGCTTTACTTATTCAGTATTATATAATGTGACAAACTTAGACAAAGAACATTGTGTGAAAAATGGAGTAGAAAACCTGACAGCAAAGGTGGTTTTTACAGCTATACCTCACCATAGGCGGATGCCACTCATATATGAAGTGGCTAATGCCCCTCGAAAGACCCTCTTGCATCTAATATCATCAAGCAATTTTCATTACAATCTAGTCTATGTGATATAACCATGGTTATTCCCTTGTCATCTCCCACCTCCTGCAATGTCATGCTAGATGCCCAAAGAATAGCTGAGACACCATAAAAACCTATCGACGTTATTGGCGGGAGAGGGGGCTTTGACGGAAATACATTTATTTCAGTTATATGCCGCCATAGCTTACCATATTATAGTGGCATTACCATGTTGCTTAAGGCATGCCGACTGAATACCTTGGACACAATATCGCATTCCCAACCATGACCATGACTTAGCTGTTCAGATAAGAACACATATAAATTTGGATCTTGTATTGCTAATAATAAAGGGCAGACTGATAGGTTTATCTTACTCCTGTACTACACAAATATCATAATTACGCTGAAAGTATTAAATAGTGTGCCTGTACTAATGTTTCAAATACTGTTTTGGATATGCTTGATTGTTATACATACAGCAAATGGTGTTGTGTTAGGGTTTTAGCTGCATATCTAAAAAGCAAGATATCTATGGTGTGTTTTCTGTTCTTGTGAATGTAATATTACCTTCAATTCCACATTTTCATTACATTAATCCTCTGCTGTCTTGCTAAACAAATCATCATCATCATCATCATCAGCCTGATTATACCCACTGCAAGGGGAAGGCCTCTCCCAAATTTCTCCACTTAACACGGTTCTGTGCTAGCTGCATCCACTTGACCCCTGCGAACTTCTTTATCTCATCCGCCTACCTAACTTTCAGCCGCCCCCTGCTACGCTTTCCCTCCCTTGGAATCCAGTTTGTTACCCTCAGCGACCATCGGTTATCCTCTCTTCGCACTATATGTCCTGCCCATGTCCATTTCTTCTTAATTTCCACTAGAATGTCGGTAACATGAGTTATTACTCTGACCCACTCTGCACGCTTTCTATCTCTTAATGTTACCCCTACCATTTTTCGTTTCATAGCCCTCTGGGTTGTCCACAACATAAGTAGAACTCTTTTGGTTAGCCTCCACGTTTTAGCGCCATAGGTGAGTACAGGCAAGATGCAACTGTTGTATACTTTCCTCTTGAGCGATACCGGTAAGCTGCTAGTCATAATCTGCGAGTGCTTGCCAAATGCGCTCCATCCCAATCTTATTCTTCTTGTAATTTCCTTTTCATGGTCCGGATCTGCGGTTACTACCTGTCCTGAGTAGACATATTCGCCTACTACTTCCAGTATTTCGCTACCTGATGTGAATGCTGTTCCTTCCCGAGACTGTTGAACATTACCTTAGTCTTCTGCATATTGATTTTCAAGCCTACCTCTCTACTTTTCCTGTCTAGGTCATCAATCATTATTTGCAGTTCATCCACCGAGTTGCTTAGCAAGGCAATGTCAACAGCAAATTGCAGATTACTGAGGTATTCTCCATCTACCCTTATCCCTAACTGCTCCCATTCCAAGTCTCTGAATACTTCCTCTAAACAAGCTGAATAGTACTGGGGAGATTGTGTCTCCTTGCCTAACTCCTTTTTTTATGGGAATTTTGTTACTTTCTTTATGCAGAACTATGCTTGCTGTGCAGCCACTATATCTATCTTCCAGCACTTTCACGTACGGCTCGTCTACACGCTGATTTCGCAATGCCTGCATCACCGCCGAGGTTTCAACTGAGTCAAATGCTTTTTCGTAATCAATGAATGCTATGTATAAAGGCTGGTTATATTCAAAGCATTTTTCTATCACCTGATTGATGGTATGGATATGATCGATAGTAAAGTACCGTTTCCGAAACCCTGCTTGATCCTTTGCTTGATTGCAGTCTAAGGTTGTCCTGCTTCTATTAGCGATTACCTTAGTAAATACCTTATACGTAACAGACAGTAAGCTGATTGGTCTGTAATTTTTAAGGCCCTTAGAGTCCCCTTTCTTGTGAATGAGGATAATGTTTGCATTCTTCCATGGTTCCGGTACCGTTGATGACACCAGGCACTGCGTATACAGGGTGGCCAGTTTTTCTAGCACAATATCCCCCCGTCCTTCAGCAAATCTGTAGTTATCTGATCCTCTCCAGCTGATTCCCACGTTTCATAGTTTCTAGTGCTTTCTGGACCTCGTCCTTCGTCACTGCTGGAACGTCTGACTGTTTTTCCCTACCGCCAATCTTATTACGGTGCTGACTACTTTGGCTACTGTAGAGATCTGTATAGAACTCCTCGGCTACTTTGACTATCTTGTCCGTATTAGTGATGACGTTGCCCACCTTGTCCCTTATCACATACATCTGGTTTTCACCTATGCCCAATTTCTTTACCGCTTTAAAGCTTCCCCCGTTCTTTACAGCATGCTGAATTTTCTCCCTGTTATACTTCCTTATATCGGCCACCTTGCGCTTATTGATTAGCTTTGATATCTCGGCCAATTCGATCTGGTCTGTTGGATTGGATGCTTTCATAGTGTGCGCGTTTCTTAATTAAATCTTTCGTCTCCTTAGACAGCTTACCGGTATCCTCTCTAACTATCCTACCGCCTACTTCTACCGCGCACTCAGTAATGATATCTCTGAAATTATTGTTCCTTGCCTCTAGGGTAATGTCGCCATCCTCAGTTAGAGCTGAATGCCTATTCTGTAGCGATATCCTGAACTCTTCTGCCCTCCCCCTCACCGCTAATTCGTTGATGGGTTTCTTTATTACTAATCTGTTGCGTTCCTTCTTCAGATTTAGGCTAATTCGGGACCTCACCATCCTGTGGTCACTGCATCGCACTTTCCCGATTACCTATACATCTTGCATAATGGTGGGCGCTGAACACATTATGAAGTCGATTTCATTTTTAGTCTCTCCGTTAGGACTTTTCCATGTCCGTTTCCGATTCTTCCGTTTGCTGAAGAAGGTTTTCATGATTCGTAAGTTATTGCGCTCTGCAAACTCAACTAGTAACTCCCCCCTGCTATTCCCAGAACCAATGCCATAGTCACCTACTGCCTTGTCTCCTGCCTGCTTTTTCCCTACCTTGGCATTGAAGTCGCCCATTAGTACAGTATACTGCGTATTTACTTTTCGCATTGCGAATTCTACATCTTCATAGAAGCTTTCAACTGCCTGGTCATCATAACTACATGTAGGGGCATAGGCCTGTACAACCTTCAGTTTATACCGCTTATTAGGCCTAATTACGATGCCCGCAACCCTCTCATTAATACTATAGAATTCATCTATATAAGCCGCTATACACTTATTGACAAGGAAACCTACTCCTAGTTGTCGCCTCTCTGGTAAACCTCGATAACACAGTACATGCCCATCCTTCAATACAGTATATGCCTCATTCGGCCTCCTTGCCTCACTAAGCCCTATGACATCCCATTTCATGCCCTCTAGTTCCTCTAACAGCACTGCTAAACTAGCTTCACTAGCTAGGGTTCTAGCATTAAACGTTACCAGGGTCAGTTTCCAATGGCGGCCTGTCCAGCGGAGCCAGGCATACTTAGCGCCCCCTGCTGCGTCACAGTTCTGACCACCGCCGTGGTCAGTTGTTCCGCAGCCGCTGGTGACTGAGGGCCGTGGATTTATGCAGCTTATTATAGGAGGCTGCGGCCAATTACTGCACCAGGGTGGCCAACTCCTGTTCTTGTGAGAGAGTGCGTTGCCGGAGGTGTTCAGGTCGCACCCCAAACCTGTTTATGTAATTCCCTCGACACGCGGATTTTTTTTTTCATCCGGTGGAGAATTGCGCGGCACAGGGATTTGAACCCCGGTCCTCTTGCATGCGAGGCGGATGTTCTACCGCTACGCCACCGCTGCACTGATGTTCTGGTGTTATATCTGGTGTTATACCTGTGATGTCTAGCTGTCATGTAACCAAATCCAGAGCTGCAGGTGCAGGCAGCAGCATCTGTCATGGTAGCTGCAAATAAATAATTCATAAATATGAAGTGTGTACTGTCTATAAGAGTTGTAGAAGGCACTCTTTATGTTCACGTTTATTATAATCTTCCTGCAACAAAATTTGTTTTAATGAATTCAGTGCAAAAATATTCCTGCATGCATGTAACTGAACTTGCCTTTCCTACCAAAAACGCGACCAAAATTTCACACTTTCTTTTCAATGCTCAAGGTGCAAGACAAAATTTAAGAAACATCTTAATCCCAACAAATATAAGCACTAAAAAGATTTAAGATGCACAAACGTAGACCACACTCAACACTTAATTCAAAACTTGAAAAGTACCTATAGAGTCAATCTCGTGATACGCAGTTGTGGTTGGCACCGACGGCTCGTCTGCAATGAAAGGAGTAGTCAGACAGTCATCTGAACGCATGCTTCAGCAGCTCTCATTTTATCTCTGATATGTGTCAAGAAGCAAATAATAAGTGCGACACTGTTGTTTGCTACAAGTGCTTATTGTAGCTTGCAGCCAACATCGCAGCACTCTGAACTTCCACCAGCATTTTGCACAGCTCAGTTTAAGCTCTGACAGCTTACCTTCAATACTGTGGTCATGGCACTCTGTCGAGGTGTGCTCCACGTGGCCATCATCTGAATGAAGAATTCAGTTTAGGCCTATGTGGTTTAAAGTGGACAGGAAACGGCTAGAAAGGTAACTGATAAACATTTTCAATGTGTAGAACTAGTGCTTCTCAGCATTCGACCAATGTAAAACTCCTCGAAAAAAATCCAGCGATTTATTATTAATTTTTAAAAACGGCGTTTTTTGAAATTCGCGGGTTGCGCCGTTGCCGTGTGGCGACGAGGTTTGGAACTATTCTGCCGTGATTTCCTGCGTCACAGTGCCGAGAGTGACAGGCCCTGACAGGCTGCCATTTGCTGCAGCCGCGACGGTGACTACGTCATGGACACACTTCCGGTAGCCGCGAAGGTCATCTGCTCGTGCGGTCCGGGAACTCGCGAACCCATCAAGTACAATGCCTCAGGCATGCGCGAGCGAGGTCAATGCGATCGCGCATATGGTTCCAATTTACCGCTGCCGCATCTTTTTGTCGGTGGCTCCGAGGCCATTTGCCGTGTCTTGAGCGTCAGCTCAAGATGACTACGCGTTGCTGTGTTCTCAGCTGTAACGCCAGTGACCGGCGAGGCGTTGAACTCTGGTACATTTTGCCTAAAGACGAGCATCAGCGAGCTGCCTGGATGAATCGGATTGCAAGCGTCGGAGGCTAGCTGATGACTCCGAGTTTGTGGGCGGCACTTCGCAGCTGACGCCTATTATTACAATCCAGCGCTTGTGCGACAGTCAGGCATTAATATCAAGAACCTGAAGCTTCGGCCAAAGTCCATGCCGACGTTATTTCTTCCCATCAGGAAGGTAGTTTCCCGGCTAGTGATCGAGAGACCAATAATTGTTGAATGATAATTATATTCCCGAGCGCGAGTGGAAATATCTATAGGATGCATTTACGTTATGCACATGTCAAACTGGGTATCGCTAGCCGCAGAGGGCCGTGGGGTGATCTGATTATCACGTATGGCGGTCGATATGCACTAGTTCAATCCCCTTAAATTGCTTGTAAACATATCGAGGTGGACGCCAAAAAGGCTTTTTTTTTGCAATGATTCTGCCGCACGTAAGAGCAGGTGTGCATGATAGTTAATAGCGAGCCTTCTGCTCCACCTTATACTGAACTGTTGAAACTCTAATGGGAGTCGCAAAATGCTTCTTTCAGTTGACCCGTTCGCTTTCTCTTTTTAAACGACACGTTTGAGTGTTGCGTACGTCTGATTCGAGGAAACGTAATCAGAAAATCGCGTCATCTGCAGCCTCGGTGTTGATTTGATTCACCGATGCCGCGCGCACACAACGCGAATTTCTGCATGATTGATTCTCAACTAATCAGACAAATACGTCATCCAAACCTAGCACTTATATATACAGACACCCGCGTATGCCGACTGTACACCAAATTTCAACAAAGCGGCCATAACAGAGAAGCATTTTGCGGCGTTGCAACAGTCATCAGATTAATTTTCGGCTGTGTGCAGGCCGAAATCGGGCTTTCAATTAGGCGTTTAAAATAACTCACATTCAATGCGAGAGCAGATAGTGCACTCAAATTTGAATACTAACCCGTCTGTTTTCATGAAGCGTCTGAAATTCGACTCGTCCAAGAATCCCGCAAGTGAATCCAATGCAGCTCTTTCTAGCACTGCATGGTTTAGTGCATATATAGTACGACCTTGTTCATTCGTTATATGATTAAAGCATTGCAGTTAGAGCATTGCGTCAGCATATGTATGTTAAAAGGAAACGTTGTCGCTAATAAAAAGCCAGCGTCACAATGCGCAGAACAACTGGCTGCGCGTACCAGTGATCGAGTTCGTGAACATGCAGCGTCACAATGCGCGTAAGCTGAACAACTAGCTGTACCTGTGATCGAGTTTCCGTGATTATGTTATTTTTTTCTCTCAGTACTATTATATGTCAAATTTTATCATTTTAGATCTCATACGTTAGCAGCTGTCCATTTCCATTAGTAGCCTTAGCTTCGAGATGTATTTACATACGTTATACTTTGCTTAGTCTGATAGTAACATCTCTCCACTGATGATCAAGATGCTCCAGAGAAATAAATTGTCCTATGCTGGCTGCAAGATCAGGAGCTACACATGGGCAATGTGTTTCAATTAAAAGTGCAATCCAGGCATCAGTCAGCTCAGACCTGCCATTGCTTCCTGCTTGCATACCTGCAATATGAAACGTCCAGCGTCTGTGTGATGTGCGCAGCTGTTGTATAGCTTCTACTGTTAATAAGGAATGACATTACTTGTTGCTGCTAGTATGATGTGTATGTTGGGTGCTTTAAATGATCATTTGATTTCATATTTAGGGCAGCATCCAGTAGCACTCTGCAAGAGATCGATTAACTACTCTTGCTGAACCTCACACAAGCCTGGTGAGAACCCCTTTTACATGACATGTGAATTTGTCACCAACATGTTCTGCACATTCTACAACAGACTAGTAGTTATCTTTTATGTGTGCTTGCTGTAAACCTTGTAGCACAACTAAGGAATCTCACTATTTTGCATGCTGTTAGCGTGATGTGCATGTTGGGTGCTTTGAGTGATCCTATGTTTTCATATTTCTTTCCAGTCTGGGAGCATCCAGCAGCTCTCTGCAACAAACGAGTCAACTATTACTGCTGCCTCTCACACTAGCCAGGTGAGAACTCCTTTTGCAGGATGTGCGCACTTGTCACCAACATGTTCCTTTTGCCATTACCCAAATTAACATTTATGAGCTGCAATTTCATTTTATCGTCATTTACTTTCAAGCATACAGATTCGTTTATTATAAGCAGATATTCACTACTAAACGCATTAAAAATAAGAACGGTTTTGAACCACTTGAAGGTGATTAACGTTGGCTTCACAGTGTCCATGTTTACTAAATGAAATTGCAAATATTCTGTATATTCCATGTGCCTTCCTTTAAACCAGTGTACAGGTGTGCATGCTCTGCTGCAAAATGCACAGTGGCAACCCAACCACACAGGCACTTCTCCACGCGAGCCAAAGCATGAAGGAGTGCCACTCTGTTGGTAAGTGGAAGAAAAACACAAGCAAAATTAGTAGTTGCCATGGTAAACTATTCTGTTACTTCAAAGTTATCTTGTGATATTGTAACTATTTACAAACTCATTTAAAGAACTATGCAAGTCTGCACAGTCTCTGCAGGTGGGCTTTGCATCAAGCTGTAAATCATGTGACAGAGCTTGATGATTAGACAACTAAAATAATGTACTCAACATAAATTTTATACCGACGGGCAATACCGTGATATCTGAAGCTCATGGACATCAAATGTCAAACTCATTTTTAAAACTTCTTAATCAGCAGTAAGGTTAAAGTATTTTACTTCGAAAATACACATATGAAAGCTTGCAGAGTTGTCTTTTCGACTTTGCACATTTAGAATATGCCATCTGTTGTATTTCTTATGCACCAAATGCAAACACAGATTGTGTGTTTGATGATGTAACATTCTAAGGGGATTTCGGGGACCTTATTTTGTGTAAGGACATTATTACATAATACTGTAATTTCAGGCAACCAGCCATGAGCTTTCAAATGAACATTTTGACATTAAGTATTTCAACCACAATTCCGATTTAAAAAATTACAAACAGGGCTCACCTTTGATGTTGATGGTCGTGGATTTTACAATATTGTCCAGTAATAAAAATCGCATTTCATTTGTTCAGTCAATTGTTTAATTATCAAAATCTATCACCCTAATGCCAGCCTAGCTGTAAAACCCACCTGCACAGATCACATAGGCATATCCATCATATGTTTTGTAATGCACACAAGCTAGTAAACAGTAAAAAAGGAGGCGCTCTGTACAATGTATAAATACCTGCACTACTAGATGTACTAACAATTATTCTGCATTGTGGGAACAACGCAGGTGTACCTGGGCCTGAAGGTGTGGGTTGCAGCCATGACTAAGACTCAGCCATGGGCTCTCCAGGAGGCCCCCGAAGAGCACACCGAGGAACTCTTACTGTCGCCTACACACTTTAGGTCCCAAGGAGCCTCAACACCACTGCCCACCATTGCTTCAACACCTCTACCTAACCTCGAATTGACACCCGTGTCTCCAATTGCATTGCCATATGGGTCTCCAGATCCCGAGGCATCATTGAACGACAGCCAGGATTACGAAAATGCAGAACAGACAGAACCACTGGACACCACATACATGCCGTCATTCAATGACAGCTTCTGCAGGTATGCCAAAGTACTTTTGCCACTTACGCTAAAAACTCGTTGCAAAATCGAGGGGTCTTTCAGGCCATGTACTTCTCCATATGAAAGTTGGACTTCAGTTCTATATTGTTTGCTATCATAAATAGGCCACTAATAGATTGTACAATGCTTTCAGCCCAAAATTCAATGCCTTCCTGACTTTCGTCCTCCATATAGTTCTCACGAAATGCAAGGATTGTCATTTTTTTATTCTTGATGTATCTTCACGATCAGAATCCTGAAATCAATGAAGGCTTATCTGACAACTTGATGCCATTTATTGTTGAACACAGTGGCCTAAACTCAAATTTGCAGGAAAGTGGAAAATGCGCACTTTAGTGTTGCTTGTACATAAGAGAGCCTATAGGATTGAAAACAATATGCACGAATTGTACGAATTGTAAATTACTGTCTTTTATTTGCAGTGACCAAGAACTGAATTCCGAGGCGCCTGTTTATGCCGAAAAGAAATTTATCATATTTGAAAGCTGCCTCAGAGACCTTGTGGGTGCATGCCGCAAGTGCAGCCTAATGTGCCGCTGTGTGTTTAACGTACGGGGCACCCTACTGACAGTGGAGGGTGCATGTTCGCAAGGTCACCGCTTCACCGTGCAAGGTCACCGCGCTGTCCTGCTGGGGCTACGCGTCAGAGGTATTTAGATGAGAGCATGGGTTGCGGTTCTAGATTACCGAGGTTCGGATTGACGACCGGACAAAGAGCACTTCTTATGTCTCGACACAAGGAACGAACCTTATATTTGTAAACTATGGCGCATCTGTCTCGAAAAAAATATCGCAAACCACTAGAGATCGAAAACAACTTTTTTGCCATTGCAAAAAGTTTCATGTTTGGAGACTTGCTGCTTCTGTGCTAAGAGCTTGTTATCTATTACTTTTTACTCACTAAATATATGTAATATTTACTTTTACAAAACCTTGTCAGGCAGGGCAGAGACAAGAACAAGGGAGCGCGAAAAAGGCTGGAAGGGCGAGGAAGAGGAAGCTCGGCAAAGTTCAGTGAACGCACCAAGTTTAGCTGGAGGCACCTCTGTAAAATAACCTTAGCAGTGTAGTGGCAGGTGCTGTAACGATCACCAACGGACTCTTCGAGCCCGTTGGTGATCGATGTTGTCAATTCCTCTACCTGTCAATATGCAGAAGAACCGCCTGGAAGTGTTAGTGGACGATCTGTGTTATGGCCTTAGTAGATACTGGTGCTACAGTGTCCGTTGACTTTTTACAGCATTGTGGCGCAAATCTCAACTTCAACAATGACGATATATCCATAGGCCCCAGTCTTCGATCGGCCCACATAGAAGAATCGCCGTGGGCTGCCCAAGAGTTTTCGGTCTTCGAGGATACCGTCGTTCCGGCGATGTCCGCCAGCTACATCCCAGTTGTGTCCTCGGGCGCGGTTGGTGGAACCAGTTTCCCTTTCATCGCAAAAAAGACCGTGTTGGTCCCCGCAGCGTTGTTCGAGTGAACGAGGGCCGTGCCACGCTTCGCACTGTGAACCATTCCATCGATACTGCCATATTGCCGCGTTGTTTGAAACTTGCCGACTTTGAAGAAGAACGCCATTCCATGCATATCGCCGCGTTCAGTGACAGCGTTGCTCTTTCAACTAGACGTCCTGATCATGCCGATTTCTATTTTCAGTCCATGATAAACGAATCGCTAGCCACCAACGACCCCCAAATATTGATGGAAGTTCTAATGAAACATGCGGACCTGTTTGACTTTACTCGAGATCAGCCACCACAGATTCCACCTTCCCGCATCCATCACATGATCGACACTGGGTCTGCACACCCGATTAGACAGACCATACCGTGTCTCACCTTCAGAACGTAAGATAATTGACGAATAGGTCCGTGATATGACGCAAAGAGGAATTATTCAGGAAATAACCGCCCGTGGTCCGCCCCTGTGATTCTCGTGAAAAAGAAAGATGGCACATAGCAATTTTGTGTCGAGTATCGCCGCCTCAATGCTGTCACAAAGAAGGATGTTTACCTGCTTCCGCGCATTGATGATGCCATTGACTGCCTCCATTCAGCTTCCTACTTTTTCTCTTGATTTACGGTCGGGATACTGGCAGATTCCGATGCATCCGAAAGACAAAGAAGCCGGAATTCGTGTCTCCGGCTTAATGAAGTTAATGTGATGCCTTTAGACCTATGCAACTCTGCGGCAACCTTTGAAACATTTATGGACACCGAGTGGACTGAAGTGGCAAATTTGCATGTGTTACCAAGATGATCTGATTTTCGGGAGAACCTTCGCCGAGCATAACAGCCGTTTAGCTGTGGTCCTTAAATGCATGGAAAAAGCCGGTCTCGTGCTGAATTCTAAGAAGCGCCGCTACGGTGAGCGCCAGATCGTCGTGCTTGAGCATTTGTTTGACTAAGACTGTGTTAGCCCTGACCCACAGATTGAATCTGTCAGCTGTGTCAAAGAGCCCAAGTCTGGGGAATACCTCGGAAGCTTCCTGGGCTCTTACTTTCGACGCTTCATCCCCAAGTTTGCTGACGTAGCCTACCCCCTCACATGCCTCTTGCAGAAAGATATTCCTTTCACATAGACTCCTGAATGTGATTCTGCGTTTCGCCAGCTCATGTTTTCTTACCTCGCGGCCCATACTGCGTCATTTCAGCCCGAGAGCTCCCACTGAACTCCACATTGACACAAGTGGCATCGGCGTGGTTGCTGTGCTCATGCAACGGCATGACAGAAAACAACACGTTGTCGCTTACGCAAGTCGCACCCTTGGCAAGTCTTAATGCAACTATACCGTGACGGAGTTGCCGTCGTTTTAGGCCTACAGTGGTTTCGATCATGCCTTTATGGGTGTACTTTTACAGTCATTACCGGTCGTCACTCGTTTGCTGGCTGATGAATCTACGTGCCCCTGTAGTAGGTTGGCCCGCTGGTCATTACGAGTTCAACTTTACAGTGTCAACCAAAAATGGCTGCCAACACGCTGACTGCCTCTCGCAACTGCTCTTTGCTATGACACTTGACGACTATATTGTAGCCGTTTCCGTACAATTCCCGGATTTTGCCCCATTCTAGCGAGAGCAACGAAAAGATCAAGACTTGGACCACTTTTCGAAAAAGCTCATAATCTCGCATCTTCGAACTCTTTCAGAATTCGCGATGGTTTGCTCTACAGGAAAAATTACTCTTCTGGCAATGCGTGCTTTCTGCTCGTCGCTCCGGCTAGCCTCTACTCCTCTGTTCTACACCCTATGCACAATGACCTTACAGATGGGCACTTGGGGTTTGCCAGGACCCTTACCCGCAATTAAGGAACCTTTCTACTGGCCAAATATGCGTCGAACGACTCCACGCTATGTGAACTCCTGTGTGTAGTGCCAGCGGTTCAAGCTTCCGACGACTTCTCCGCCGGGCCGCTTACATCCGGTGACACCACCGACCACACCATATGAGCAAGTGGGTATTGCCCTCATAGGCCAGTTTCCCTGCTCGTGCAAGGGTAATCGCTGGGTCATCATATGCGTTGACCATCTCCCACGCTAATGTGATTTGCGACCATACCATTGCATCACGAACTCAGCCGCTCTCGCTTCTAGGTTTTTGGCTGCCCTGAGCCCTACCTGGACACTGCTGTTTTCCGGCGGCTAACCCAACGATTACTATAGGAAGTATCGCAGCGTGGATGCTTCCGACTGCTGTTTCAACAAAAGGCCAAGGTTCCTCGACTGCGCTTGCTTGTGCGGACACGAGTTTGCGGGTAGCTTGTGCTGCGTGTGCTTGTGTTTCACTCGAGTGCGCGTGTACCGGTCTGGCATGGGGAAAATCACCCTGGTATTGTTCTCGTCATCGTGGTGGCGCTTCATTCGGTTATCCTCCTCTCAACCTGCCAGAGATAAAAGATGTTGCTTCGCTGACTGCACCGGGATTTGCGATCAAATCAATGCACTGCTAACTCTGCTGCTCTCACTTCTAGGTGAGTGTTTTCTACAGACAAGAGGTCAATTTTGCACTTTTAGGTCAAAGATCCCCCCTGCCTTTTTGATAAACTCTATAAACTAGGTTGGCTAACCACGGGCGATGACCTAGCTGCCTACCACGCTCTCATAGGCACGTTCACATGTTTGCACTGTAGAAAGGATTTGCACAGTTCCACTGTTCGTGCCGGTTATCGTTTGCGGTGCACTGTTCCTAGAGCGCATGTAATTTTAGTGGCTTGCCTTACCTATAGTTTCCTGTTGTGCTGTGGCGACATAGAGCCCAACCCTGGTCCTGATTATAGCACACTACTTGAAGCTATTCTTGCTAAACTAGACGCTTCAGGTGCAAGAACTATAGAATTCCAAAATATACCAGGCCACAACTGAATGGCATTCCGGAAAATATTGACCTTGCTAAGCGTGCGTTCACTCTTGAAACTGCCGTCAAGGACGTGGATAGGTTAAACATCACTGTTAGTGAAATCTCTTCGTGCGTACACTTACTGGCAACAACAATGAACCAACTCTCTGACACCTTAAACGATTTAGAGAACAGATCAAGACGCAACAGCCTAATTTTGAAGGGTATTCTATAAGCGAAAACTGAAACTTACGAAAACTTAAAACGGAAACTTAAAAATGTACGAAATTTTCTTTCAGACAATTTGGAATTCCAAGTAGGGAGTATTGAACGCGCGCAGTCTGGGGCGTCCGGAAAGCGGTTTCAACAGGTCAATCATCGTTCGGTTTCTTAACTTCAAAAGCAAACAGGAAGTGTTCGTACTCTTCACAACTAAAAGACCTCGAAGATAAGGTGCGGTTTGAGGACGACTTTTCGTATAAAATGCGTGGGATCAGAGAGCGTTTGTGCAATTTCGGTAAAACATTCCGAAATCAGGGACAAAACGTAAAACTCAAATATGATAAACTTTCAGCAAATGGCCAAACTTAAATCTTTGATTCTTCCTCTGGCACTGTTGTTGCCGTGATAAGCAAGCTATCTAATCCCGCGCCACCCTTAGGTTCATAATACGTGTCAATGTTACGTTTTGAAATGAATGGTCTTGTTTGTGTTTGCTATCGTTCTCCAGCCTCCGATCCTAATTTCATTAGATTCTTGACATCCGAATCCGACGATATTCAAAACAGGTTTCCCCGCGTACCAATGATTTTAGCTGGTGACTAACTATCCAGGAAATGATTGGAGCAACAATTCCATTTCCACATCTACCTCGTCCAGACAGAAAGGCGATAAGTTCCTTGAGACTCTGCACTTGTTTTCACTGCACAAGACAGTGAAACACGTGAGACTGCCAATCTTGACCTAGTATGCACCCCGCATCCTGATGCTATCTCTGCAAATCTTCTCGAAGAGATCAGTGATCACATATTAATCCATTTTATTTATCAGTCTAGCGCTAATTTTCACAAGAAAGTACACCTTAAATTATTTACGACTACACGAAAGCAAACATACCCGCAATCAGCAGTTTTCGCAATGATGTTTTGTCAGCCTTAGAAGATAACTTTAGAACCCGTTCTGTTGCAAAAAAACTGGTCACTATTTAAAAACAATTTTGCGTACCATGTTCATCCATAAACTCTGTATTTGTCCCAGCATGAAAAGTTAATGGTTTACCACTCATTTTAAATGCTTTATAGGAAATAAAAACGAGCTTACCGAACGGAGGCCTGGACTAGGTATATAAGTATTGCAAGTCTTTGTAAAGCAGCAATAAAAACGTCTAAACATTCGTTCTTTATTACCACACTACCAGGAATTGTAAAAAATGATCCCAAACGCTTCTGGAAAATAGTACCTCCCGGCAAGTCGGCAAGTCTAACACTCAGCCTTGTCTACAGGATGCAAACCAACAACTGTCACAGCGTGAAACTGATAATAAACTCAATAGATCATTTATCATCGTATTTACTACTGACACGTCTCACGTCATTCTCAGTGTGATATGCCGGAACTGGTTGTGGGTCCAGACGGGGTCCTTCAAGCTATTCATTGTTCTCCTAACAAATGAAGTCCTAGTCCTGATGGCATATGCACTAAGTTAGTCAAATTTACCGCTCCATATTTATCATTTCTTTGAAAGTTATTTCAGCAATCCATAGATAACAGCACCCTACCCCATGATTGGAAATTTGACACGTCATCTTTATCTACAAATCCGGCAATCACAATGCTTGCAATAACTACAGACCGATATCACTAACGTCAGTCCCATGTAACATTGTAGAGCACATTTTGTACAGCAATATTATGCAGCACTTAGTAACAATAACCTGCTTTTTCCAAATCAACATGGCTTTCAGCGAGGGAAATCCTGTGAAATGCAGCTTTCCGAACTTGTCACTGATATTCACTCTGTCATTCATTAGATCAGATTGAGGCAGTGTTCATAGATTTTTCGAAAGCTTTTGATAGGATTCCTCATCACCGCTTATTCGTAAAACTTGAGAATTTTAATCTTAATGAGCCTTTTAAACTGGATTCAAAATTTCTTACAGGATAGATCAAAGGCTATTGTACTAGGTAATATTTCAAAGCCTACAGCTGTTAAATCTGGAGTTGCCCAGGGATCCGTCTTAGGCCCACGTTTATTCCTTTTATACATAAACAATATACTCAATAATATTGAGTCACAATTTCGCCTTTATGCTGATTGTGTCATTTATCGCCAGATTAGCACACCTAACGACACACTTTTGCAGGAGGATTTGGCTGTATTATCATGGTGCGACGCGTGGCTAATGCCGATTAACGTTAACAAAACTAAATTAATGCCATTCCCTACATGTCACTATCATATTATCTTACAATATAGATAATGCTTCGGTTGAGCGGGTCAATCAGTTCCAATACCTCAGTGTCATCTTGTCAACTCACCTAACTTGGAATCAGCACGTTCAATACATCACTAGCAAAGCGAGTATAACACTAGGATTTATTCGAACAAAAATACATAACTACACCTGACAAAACGTCTGGTATATAACACTCTAGCCAGACTTCAGCTCAAATACGACTATCATTTGTAATCCGCATCATGTTTACTTGACACAGTCTCTGTAATCGTTGCAGAACCGCGCGATTCGTTTTATAACAAGAAACTACACACGACAGTATTAGAATGCTCCGCACCTTCTTAAATATACAAAAACTTCAGCAGCGCATACGCACTTCTTTCCTTCTATATTTCTTCAAACTCTATCACAGCGCTTCCACTTTTCGACTTCAACATATTCGTCCTGCATCATACATCGCACCGACCATCCCTTCAAGGCATAGAGTTCCTTACACTAACTAGAGGGAAAGCTGAGGGCGCTGCACTTCAGCCACCATGGGCGCGCTAAGAATCATGGGCCTTGTGCTACTTGTTGCGGGACAGTCGGTTTTTGACGGGTACGTGGAGTGGAGTTACTGCGAGGTTTCTTTTTCGTCATCATCATCATCTGAAGGTGCGTACATAGACCGCGAAAGCCATAGTAGCGAAGGCGCAAAAGCAGACGTCGCCAATAAATGGTTTCTGTTTCCCGAAATGCCACTAAAATCTTTCTTAAGTGATTCCACGACCATAAATATTTTCATAACGTTATTTATTTCAAAGTTTGCCTATTAGGTGCGAAATATTGGTTTTTGTGCTGCTCAAAACTAAGCCAGTAGGAGAAAGAGCCATCGCTTATATTGGATAAATCTCACACTGACATTCTGTTTCTCTCTCTTTTTGCAATTTATAGTCACAATATTTTCTCTTAGGATGTTATTTACGGTATAACAACGTTTATCTTTGCATTAGTTTTGGCCAAAAGTTGTAGTTCTGCACTCGGTAGCTCTCCGGCCCATGATGCTTTGAGCGCCCATGGTGGCTGAACTGGTCGTCTGGAAACTCCATGTAAACTCCCATAGACGGCAGCACAGCTTTCCCTCTAGGTAAGAGTAAGAAACTATGCTTCAAGGTATACTTACCACATTGCAGGACTAACTTGTTTAAATTCTCACCTTTGCTTTCGGCTATTAAACTTTGGAACGAGCTGCCGAGTGACGTGCGTACTAACAATTACGATGCATTTTTTTGTCGCTGTTTCTTGCGTATAGGCCTACCGTTTTTGTTTTCGCATCCTGTGTTATATGTGAGCGTACATTATTGTCTCCCCCCACCCCCCCCCCCCCGTTTATGTAATACCCCTCTGCGAGTCATTAAGGGTATTGTAAATAAAATACAAAAATACCACCATCCCTTCCGCCACCTCCACTGACGTCCCCTTGTTTCTTCTTCACGATGTCGTCCTACGTCATGGGCCCGTTTTGATGTTGCAGTTGATTTAGTTAGTTGATTTTTCTATTTATTATTCGGGTTACGTTCTTTATTTCAAACAAGATTTAAAGCTCTATATTGCTAGGTATGTTCGCCGGAAGTCATCAAATGCGTCCAAAATTTGAAAAAAGCAAAAAAAAAGCTACTTTGATTCCAGTTTAGAAAGAACATCTTCGATTTTATTATAACCCCTCTTAAGAATTCTCAACACCTCAGAAATATCACGGACTAAAAAGGTGTGCAACTATACTGTTTAACGTTATAAATATAAATCTAAAACCTAGCGTTTTTCTTGAATATTGTCAATATGCAGCTCTGCATTCTGGTGCGACTCGAAGTGTTACCACTGAAACAGTCTTCCATATTATCTTTAAATCGGCCAAAATTCAAGAATAACGAAAGATGGACAACTTTGATTCGAATTTAAAAATCTCCCTCGACTTAGATAGTTCTCGAAATTAACTAAAAACAATCTTATGTACTTTATAAATATCAGGTACTAAAGGTATTGCATTACGTAAAATAAAATATTGGTGCAGATAACAATGCAGCAGATAACCCGCGAATTTGTCGATGGTCCCTCTTTCCTTCTTCCCCTCCTTTCTTTTTTTCTATATATACTTCCGAGCCGGGAATAAAGCGTCTTTTTGCTCTGCGAATCTGCCTGGTTTTCATCGCGTAGCTGCAGACCTTTGGCCGGCAGAACGCAACAGTGGCGACGAGGATTCTGCTGCATCAAGGAAGCCAGCAGTACGCCCAAGCACGACAGCCAAGCAGACGGAGCCCACCGCCAAGGACCAGCCATAGCACACAGGCTACCGGGATTTGAAGACAAAAAAGATAAGTGGCAGTGTACCTTCTCAAGGTTCAACCTTATTTCGAAGCGAATGATCTGATAGACGATGCTAAGAACAGAGCCCTGCTAGCAGCGGCGCTTGGAACAAGCACAATAGAAATTTTGAACGGGAAGGTAGTACCGCGAAAACCTAACGACCTTACCTACAAAGGAGTTGTGGAGACGTTAAACAGCTACTACGACCCGGTACCGAATAAAATCTGAAAGTTTCAAGTTCTTCCATCGCTGCCAGCAAAAAGGGGAATCTGTACATGCATTCATTGTGGCAATACAACTGATGGCACACAATTGCAATTTTAGAACGATGCTAGACAGAATGATAAGAGACCGTATTGTGTGTTGGCGTCAGATCCAAGAATCTGACGGAGCAGGTGCTAGCCAAGAAAAATTTGAATCTCGAAGAAGCCGAGGCTCTTGCCCCTGCCGCAGACAGCGCTGAACGCGATTCGCAAGGGATTGTTACTGACCAAGAACATGCGAGATTGCTAAAGCTCTCTGGCCAAATCGAATCGCATACGAAGTCGCAGGGCGTGCAACAATGCAAATGTTGCGGTAAGCATGGTCATAATACAAAAGCTTGTCGACTGATCAAGCGCAAATGTTTTAAATGTGTACGGCCAGGGCATTCAGAGCGAATGTGTGCGGCAAATGAGACAAGCCAGACGCTATCACTAACAGTACAGACGACAGAAACCGAAAAGAGCGATAGCAGCGCGTCAAAAATCTGGTCCTTGACCACCACACGCTCCCTCATACCCCCCCCCCCCCCCAACTCATTGCCCTCACCATAGTTACCGTACACCCTTTACTGGGTCGGAGTTTGTGGTATTCCTACGGAAAAAATGGAATCGAGCATATTCGTACTCCGCCCTATCACCCACAGAACAATGGTCTAGCATAACGGGCCGTAAGAACAAGCAAAAAGGGCTTGAAGAAAATGCCGGGCGTGGAATAGACAACTGTTCTGGCGAGAATTTTTTGTAACTACAGAAATTCGCCACAAGCTTCAGGCTATAATCCATCCGAACTTCTTCTGGGATACCGTTTGCGTACTAAATTAGATATGTTTTCCTCCAAGAAGCTACGAAATGCCCAAGCATCCAGAGACTGATTCCGCTAGTTGGTACTTCGCCCCGGGAGACGCCGTCTATGTGCGCAACTACGGCGTAGGAGAAAGGTGGACACCAGGCAAAGTGAAATCGACGAGTGCGGCCCCTCTAGTCACTGCGGCTACTGATGACGGAGTCGTACGACGTGATGTCGACGAGATCCAAAAACGCTCATCAGACGCCGACCGAAGCAGAGAAGTATCAAGTCCTGCAGAATCGCCTCTACGACCTTAGGGTCCCCGACAGACGAGGCTCACGACCTTCCCGAAGGGCCTGTTCCTGAGCTACGCCGGTCCACAAGAACCAGAAGGCCAGTGGATCGCTACGGCTATAGGGGAAGGAAATGCTGCAGATAATGCAGCAAATAACCCGCGCATGATTCGATGGTCTCTTTCTTCCCCTCCTTTCTTTTCTTCTCCATATATTTCCGACCCCGGAATAAAGCGTCGTCTCTTTTCTCTGCGAATCTGCCTAGTTTTCATCGCGTAGCTGCCATTCTTTGGCCAGTACATCGCAACAAATATAAAAATAGATATAGCACTGAACGCAATTTTTATTTTAGAGAAATGATCAGGGCTTCCCCTTAAGAAATACGCGTCAAACATTTGACTTCCTATTTACTGAATTTAGTCACGTTTTATCTTGTGCAAGATTCAAATACAACTCAATCCTCTAAGTCGCTTTCTGCCTGTTGGCAGGGTTGATTGCCTGATTTTATGAATCCACTTGAGACGTTTTTACTTTATCCCGTAATCTCTTATTGCGGGGTGAAGTGCCTATTTAATCCAGTTCTTAATAATGTTCCATTTCTCGGTTATGAGAACAATTAACATTACTGCATTTTTAGCGCCGTTTTGTAAAGTTCAGCTCAGTGCAATAATAAACAACAAGCTTGGCAGCATCCCGGTTTTGCTAGAAATAAATATTGATTTATGGAAGCAGCCCAAATGAGTAGAGATGAGTATTCTTGACGACGGAGCTATCTATACCAGAAAAACAGGCGAGCCAGCACGAAGCGAACCCACTGTCCACCTAACGTGCAAAGCGTAAGCTGCAGTTTAGGTGGAGGTCGGGTTCACGTTTTCTATGAGTTATATAGCTCTATTGACAAGAGTACTCGTGATCTCAAGTCATTCATGCTGCTCCCCAAAAAAATGTAGACCTCCACCAAACTATGATGCTGTAAAGCGCTTTGTTTATGATTACACTGTTGTGTAGATTCCAAAAATAGTCTTCAAAATAAGTGTATTGTTATTTTTTAATAACCGAGGAATGAAATATATTTAAGAACCCGATTGAGTGCCTTTGCCATCTCGCAATAAAAAAATATTACACAGGATATAGTAAAAGTTCCACTGTCACTTGCGTTATACCATGAAATCGCCATAAATAGCAAATTTTTTCAAGTTAAACTATCATCAACCATATCAACAAGCATTGAGATAGCTTTGGATATTGCACAAATGAAATGTAACTAAATTCAGCAAACACTAAGGGCAAATTAGGACGCCTACTCCTTAAGGGGAAGCCCTAATAGCTTCTATAGAATAAGAAATTGCGTTCAGTTTTATAATTTTAGTTTATATAATGCAATACATTTTAGTACCTGATGTTTACAAAGGACTTAGGAACCAATATAAGCAATGTCCTATTAAGTACATGCTTAGTACACGATAGTTTTAACGAAAATCTACAAGCTGCATGGTACCCGTTGGAAATGTTTTGGTCAGGAGTGGCCTCGCATATATATTGCGAACACATTTTAGCGAAAATAGAAGTTGAGGCTGTATGGAACAAAATTATCAAAAAATGGACACCCATACTGTCACAACAAATTTAGTTGTGTTCCTTGGAATGGCAAAGCCAGGCGACTGGGCAATGGGTGCGGCAAATGTACATTACAGCATACCGTTTCTAAGGCTGGTACGGCTTTTGTGGCAAGCAAAGTGTCCTGTGCGCGATCAGGATAATTATTTTTTTTAAACAAGCTGCAAAAATAGATGGCACAAATCATTGCTATGACAGCTAAAAAAGTGTGTTTTCGCTCACCGGAACAAGCCCTATCTCCTCGTCTTCTGACCGTCTTCTCTTGCGAGGGGAGCGTTGCACCCTCGACGCAGAGGAGGTTGAAGGGCCTTGGTCGAGCGGAAAAGAAGGTATGGAAGGAACAGGTAATGGGCGCTTGAACACTGCATCGTCGCTGGGCCGTTCAGGAATTTTTGAACCGCTTTGTTCTTGCTCTCCCGAGGACTCCTGGTCTTGGGTTAAAGTAATGGTCTGAGGTTCCTTCTCGTCATGGGCCTTAGGTTGTCCTGGCAGCCTGGATGAAGCACGAGAACGGAACATTTTCTTACTCCAGTGCTCGGGGTTGAAGCAAAGCGTTATTTTATTTACTAATATTATTGTTAATATTGTAAAAGAAGGCTAGGTCGAGACGGCGAGGTCGTGACGGCAAGGACAGCCAAGCCTTAATTGTCTAGCGTTTTAATCCGATCACGAACCCAGGCGCGCGCCGGAGCCGGCGCCGCGGGACGATGATGATGGTATGTACAAATGAAAGAAGATCATGGCATGTACAAATGAAAGAAGGTCCACAGAAGGCTCACACAATCTGCCTGGGGGGTCGGAAGCGGCCAGCCTGGTCGCTCCTAATTAACCGATGTACCGCGGCGCACAAACGGTTTCAAGCGAGAAACATGAACAATTTCAGTTCCACGGTGGCGTCGATCGGCTGGGGGATCAACAGGCGTGACTTTGTAGTTAACTGGAGAAGTTTGGCTGATAATCTCGTAGGGACCAAGGTAGCGGTGGTGGAATTTGTCACTAAGGCCAGGGGTGCGCAGTGGTGTATACAGCAGTACTTCGTCACCGGGACGATAAGAGACCACGGGATGCGTAGAATCGTAGCGACTCTTGCGGTCTTCCTGGCACGCTGCCGTGTTGAGGCGGGCAAGGTGACGGCATCTGGCCACACGAGATAAGAACTGGGTAGGTACTGATGTGGAGTAGTCGGGCGTCGAGAAGAAGGAAGCGTCGAGAATTGTAGTGGGAGGACGGCCATAAACGAGGAAAAATGGAGAATAACCGGTAGTCCGCTGTACTGCTGTGTTATAGGCGAAAGTGACGAATGGTAGAATAGTGTCCGAATTTCGATGATCCGGTGTTATGTACATGGAGATCATATCCGATAAGGTGCGGTGAAATCGCTCAGTAAGCCCGTTAGTCTGGGGATGGTAGCTTGAGGTTGTCCTATGAAGGGTGGATGACGCGTGAAGAACTTCGGCAACGACTGCCGATAAGAAGGCCGTCCCGCGGTCACTTAGGAGCACCCAAGGAGCGCCATGACGCAGTACAATTGATCGCAAAAAGAAATTTGCTACTTCTTGAGCGGAACCGGTCGGTACAGGTGCTGTCTCAGCGTAGCGTGTAAGGTGGTCGACAGCTGTTATAATCCAATGGTTACCCCCATCGGAGAGAGGTAGGGGACCATATAAGTCAATGCCGACTACGTCGAATGGCGCGGCGGGACAGGGAACAGGTTGTAGAAGGCCAGCAGGCGAAGACGTCGGCCGTTTGGACGTAGGCACAGAGGGCAGGATGCGACGTATTTGGCAACGCAGGAAGATAGGCCAGGCCAAAAGAATCGTTTTTTCACTCGGTCGTAGGTTTTGTCAACACCAAGGTGACCTGCAGTAGCGTCATCGTGGAGAGCCGCCAGTATACGTGGACGAAGCACACGAGGCACGACTGAGATCCAGCGAGTTCCATCAGGGCAATACACGAAGCGGAGTAGGATGCCATCTTCGAGCTTAAAATTGCGAAGTTGTCGGCGAAGCCGAGCATTGGGTGGGTCCGAAGCGCCAATAAGGCGGTCGATGATGGGTCGGCAGTAGGCATCGGCTAATTGCTGTGAGCGGAGAGCGTGTTTGTTTTCAGAGTCATCAAATGAAACTGTTGTGATATACGTCGGAGAAAGAGATGGTCGGCTGTGGTCATAGGTGGAAATGCATTGGGAAGAAAAACAGCAAGCCGATTCCGAAAGTGGACAGCGAGAAAGAGCATCGGCGTCTTGGTGTTGGCGACCCGATTTATAAGTGACGTCGAAATTGTATTCTTGCAGGCGTAGAATCCAACGGCCAAGTCGGCCTGTCAAATTTTTGAGTGAAGACAACCAGCAAACAGCATGGTGATCAGTCACAACTGTGAAATGCCGACCATATAGGTAAGGGCGAAATTTTTGGACAGCCCAGACGACGGCAAGGCACTCCTGCTCGGTAATGGTGTAGTTTTTCTCAGCTGGAGTCATAGTCCGACTGGCGAAGGCAATCACTTTCTCACACGACGTTGCATCGCGCTGCAGGAGTACAGCTCCAAGACCGAGACCACTAGCATCAGTGTGCAGGATGGTTGGAGCGCTGTCACTGAAGTGGCCAAGAACAGGGTCTGATGTGAGGGCGTGCTTCAGATTATTAAAGCGGCTTCGCACTGTTCAGTCCACACGAAAGTGCTGCGTGCTTTAAGTAGTTCATGAAGTGGAGCAGCAATACTTGCAAAATGCCTTATAAAACGGAGGAAATAAGACGCCAGGCCGAGAAAACTGCGCAATTCTGTAATCCGTTGTGGACGAGCAAAGTTCAAGACCGCGATGATTTTTTCAGGGCCTGGACGAATGCCGTCATGGCTGACTAGATGTCCCAATATTTTAATTTCCTTCTGTGCAAAGTGGCACTTTTTGGTGTTGAGCTGAAGGCCCGCTGAAGCGAGACACGTGAGGACCTCATTCAGGCGCGTGAGATGGTCGTTAAAAGTTGACGAAAAGATGACAATGTCATCCAAGTAACATAAACAGGTTCTCCATTTTAGGCCACGAAGCACAGTATCGATCATTCTTTCAAAGGTCGCTGGTGCGTTACAAAGTCCGAAAGGCATAACATTAAATTCGTAAAGGCCATCGGGAGTTGAGAAAGCGGTTTTTTCTTTATCGTCCTCGTGCATAGGTATTTGCCAATAACCTGAGCGGAGGTCCAAAGTCGAGAAATATTCGGCGCCTTGGAGAGAGTCAAGGGCGTCATCAATTCTTGGCATTGGGTATACATCTTTGCGGGTAATTTTGTTAGTGCCCGGTAATCAACACAAAAGCGTACCGAGCCGTCCTTTTTTCAACTAACACTACTGGGGAGGACCATGGGCTTGTCGAGGGACGAATAATATTGCGATGGAGCATGTCATTTACATTTTCTTCAATTACTTTTCGTTCAGAGAGGGAAACCCGATAAGGCCGTCGGCGAACGATAGAGTTACCTTCAGTAATGATGCGATGGTGCGATGGTGCGCAACACTAGTCCGTCCCAGTGGTGGAGAACTGGCATCAAAAATGGCTTGGTGGTGTCGAAGCAATGTCAGCAGTTCTTGGCGTTGGTTCGGCGTGAGGTTAGGATTAATAGTCTTTATGAGAACAGAAAGAGAGACGTCTGGCGAAACACGGCGCTGAGGCAGAGGGGCGGTGAGCACCATCAAGGACAAAGGTTGAACATCCACCATGCAGGGGAGAGAAGTTCCTTTTGGGAGCACGAGGAATTCACGTGAAGTGTTAGTGGCCGCTACTGTCGCTGAGCCGTTGCAGAACCTCACAAGACTAGACGGGAAAGCGATACCGCGTGCAAGATGACGATGAGATGGTGCGATGAGTACGTCCCCGTCAGTGATGTGGTCAGAAACAACGGTAAGCAGTTTTTCGCACTGAGGAGGCAAAACAGTATCAGCGGCGGCAACTAGGGGATGATGTCGTTCAGAAACTTCAGATGAAAAATCGCTGTCTGTCATATGAATAACACGGTCGCCACAAGAAATTAACGCCGAAGCGGTTGACAAAAAATCCCATCCTAAAATCATCAGATGCGCACACGGTGAGAGCACAGCAAACTGCACATGATGGCGGACGCCGTCAATAACAGTTCGTACGGTGCACTTTGCTAAAGGGCGCAAAGGGAGTCATTGGCTCCACGGAGTTCAGGCCCATCATATGGTGTCGTCACTTTTCGCAAACGGTAGCACAAATCAGCGTGAATGACAAATTGCAGCTCCTGTATCAATCAATGCTTCGACCGGTAATCCTTCAGCGAAAACAGAAATCACATTATATGGTCGATCTGGAGGAATTTTCGTAAGTTCGCAGAGTGCAGTTTGACCTCCGGAAACTGCAACGCTTAATTTTCCGGATGGCGGACAGGGATAGTTGTTGCGGGTCGGACAGGGGAAACTGAGCGGCGGTATGGGGATAGGGACCGACGTCGGGATGCATGGGTTCCACGAGGCTCAGACGAGGATTCTGGATGTGGGGATGACCTTCGAGGTGGGCTTGGAGTAAACCGGCGTTGATAATATGACGTTGGAGGGATGTCACTTTCAAAGGTATCGTAACCACGGCGCTCGTTCTAGAGGCGGCGACGACAGACGCGAGATATATGTCCTCTAATGCCACAGTAATAGCAAATTGGTCGGGAGGGGCGCCAAGGTGCGTAATAGGGTGGTGCAGGTTGAGCCGTCGTTATTGCATTGACGTGATTGTAGTTTGGTGCCGGTCGAGGCGGGGGAACTAAAGGAGGGGGGGATGCTGCGATGTGCGCGTAAGTCGGTACTGAGCGGGGTGCCGGAGGGCCAGATGTTATAGGTTCGGTGATTGTTGCCAGCTCTTCTTTGATGATGCTGCGAAGACCTGCGTCATTAGATGTTGCGGAAGAGTGTTCGCACCCGTGTCGACAGACAGGCTTGAGCGCCTGGAGCTCTTCGCGGATGATGGCTCGAATAAGTGCCCGCAGGTTGAGATCAGCATAGGTCAGGCCAGTAGCGTTGGCGGGCTGCAATCGGGAGGACTGCAGCTGGTCGATGCGTTGGCAGGTCGTAATAATGGAATCAATAGTTGAAGGATTCTGAGCAACTAGGATGTTATACGCCGTAGAATTGATTCCTTTCAAGACGTGGTGTACTCGTTCATGTTCCGCAATGGTGGGACTAATACGCCGGCAGAGTGCAAGTATGGCCTCTATGTAAGACACATATGACTCATCAGGACCTTGACGGCGTGAAGCGAGCTTGGTCTTCGCGATCTCAGTCCGAACTGCCGGGTCGGCGAAGTACTGTCGGAACTGCTGTTTGAAGGTGGTCCAGTTAGTTGTGTGGGGCTCGCGGTTGATGAACCAAGTCCTGGCGACCTCAATAAGGTAGAACGAGATGTTGAGAAATTTCAGAGCATCGTCCCACCGGTTGTAGGCACTGCAGCGTTCGTAGGTGTCAAGCCAGTCATGGACGTCTTCATCGCGACGACCAGCGAACAGCGGCGGGTCGCGCTGTCGTGTGGGCACAGTCGGAGGGGGTGGTGCAGCCGAGGTAGAGGGTCCGGCTTGTTCGTGGGTACTGTCGGTAGACATAGCGATGGTGGCAGTTGCCAAACGGCGACCGGAACGTAGCTCCAGCGAGAGGCAGGGCCCACGGCAGCAAGGGGATCAAATTTCGCCTCCACCACTTGTAAAAGAAGGCTAGGTCGAGACGGCGAGGTCGTGACGGCAAGGACAGCCAAGCCTTGTCTAGCGTTTTAATCCGATCACGAACCCAGGCGCGCCAGAGCCGGCGCCGCGGGACGATGATGATGGTATGTACAAATGAAAGAAGAAGATCATGGCATGTACAAATTAAAGAAGGTCCACAGAAGGCTCACAATATTAAATATTATTCCAACTAATATTTTGTGTTGTGTTTTATGGCACATAGGCAACTAATGCCATCACGCGTCAAAAGCAAGGTTAAAAATCTCAACTATATTAAAGGGCTTTTCAAAGTATTAAATTTAAAGGTTCTATAACTTACTTAGATATTTTCCTTCTTTTAGAAACGAGAATATGCAGGAAATGTCAATAAGTAACCTTTCTCCTAAAAGTAAGATTTGGTGGAATGGTATATGCTCATTGTAAAGCGGGAAGTGCTGTCGTAGGCCTTCAAGTCTTGTACAACTGATTAGGATATGGTTGATTGTCAGCACTTCTCCACATTCTTCACATGTAGGCTGATAGTGTTTCGTTAGTAAAAAGTTATGTATAAGGTGTGTGACCGATACGAAGACGACATAGAACCACTTCAATGAAACGCTCTTGGTGGCTACATGTTTTCCATTCCTCTACCACGGGTTTCAGTACGTGTAACTTACGGTTGATTTCTTTGCCATGAATCCTGCCATTTACTCGTTCTATTTTTGCATTCTGGGCAGCTGCAGCACATGCATCAGCTCTTTCATTTTCATGTATACCTACGTGACTTTGCACCCAGCAGAATTTAATTTCGTGTCCCCGTGTTTCAGCTGTTTTTATACAATGTATTATATTTCCTAATAAGGGTTATGTTGCATTTCTGGTGTGTAGTGCTGTGATCACACTAAGTGAGCCTGAGTAGATTATACTTTTTTCAATGTTGCACTTTACTACCTTTTCCGCAGCTAAGGAGATGACATAACATTCAGCAGTAAACACTTGCACACAGTGGAAGCCGAACTGTTTTTTTTTTTTCAAGTTTTTCTTCTCCTACACCACTACCAACATAAAGAGTTGTTTTAGAACCGTCTGCATGAAATGCTGTGGCTTTTGTGCTTTTCCTCAAAGGCTAGGAACTCTTGTATTATATAATCAGGTGGTGTCTGCTTTTTACCAAACTATGTTAGTTAGAGGTCGCATACAGAAGGAAAGCTGTACCAAGGAGGAATTTGTTCGGGACTATTGACAACGTTTGGAAGTGTGTCAAGTATGTTTAGTTCCTGGCATGTCTGTTCAAAACTGAGAATTAAATGCCTTATTGCTAGCGGTTTATTGTAAGTGTTTTAGATGGGCACCTTGTGACTACAGAGTGGCAGAGGTGTTTTGGGATGGACCTTATTTTTAGCACGTAAGCCCACGTAAGCATTATTCTGTCTGCGAGGGGTGGTTCATTTGTTTCTACATAGAGGCTTTTTACGGGGGATGTTCTGTATGCGCCAGTTGTAAGCCGCAGGCATAACTAATAGTTTCATTCTGTAGGCCATGCAACGGTTTCGTTATGTTGCGTGGACCCTCACCTTTGAATATGTTTACCTTTGTTTTGGTTGCCTAAAACCTAAAAAGGATTTCTGTTTTGGAGCATGAGGAATAATTGCATTTGTCTATTTCTATTAAGCAGACTAAAATGACAAAGTGACATTTACTTTGCTAATTCAAAAACAAATATGCCATGAAATCAAGCCTGAGCAAGGCGCTTATCGTATCCAGGGATACGGATTTACCGTATCCAGAGAAGTTAGTCGCATACAGCGGCTAGCCGTGTTGCGTACCGCACGCAATGATTGGTATATTTTATGGAACACGAAAGAAAGCTCACGAAAATCAAAATGTAACGTGGACTATCTCATCCGCATGCCACGAGTTGATGTTCTAAACAGTTTTTTTATAAGAAAATCTGAGATGTGGCCGAGAGCCGACGGTTCTGTTGCAGTGGTTTAGCAGATTTGTGTGCGTTGCTATGTCGGCGCCCTTCGGCTGACGTCGAGCTAAAACCGGAGAGCCAACATCCGGGCACCGATTTGCCGTATACTGGGAGCCAAAAGGGTAACACCCGAGACCGAACAAAATTTAAAAAAGAAACGAATTCGCCGTTCTCTAAAGCTTCCGCGTCCTCAACGATGTCACTGCTGTGCCACACACGCACATAGAACGCCGCCAGACGCCGGAAGTCGAGGCGGCGGCAACAAGCGTTTTCGGACATGGTTGCGTATCCCTCTACCTTTCTGGCTTCCATGCTGAGATATCACAGCCAATAAAGTCGTGCTATTGAACCTGATGAAAGCTGAGGTAGAAAGAACCTTGAATGAAAGCGATTATACGGCCAAGTACACACTATGGCCGTAACCATTTTGCGCACGCTTACACCTGCTCTAGATTACACGAGATTTAGCAATTTATTTTGCTGAAGTATAAGGGCAAACAGACGTAGGAACCTCATTGTTTTAGAATCGTTTCCCCCTTTTGCGTTAGTGCTTCTCAATTTAGCACACTGCATAGAATACTCAGTTACTACGATTACATGCCCAACTAAAAGGTACTAATCAGGAAAGCAAAGCTGAAAGCCCGTACGTGGTGATGCGTGTAGCCGTTAAATTTTGTCTTAAAAAGCACGGCTACAAAATATTTGTTCAAGGCTAAGATAGCAACATTCACTAAATCTGTTTGCATTAACGGATAAAATCAATAAAGATCTTATTTATAATGGAGATGCGTATAAAACAGTAATTTTTGAAGAAAATGAATATTGCTCTTGGCTAAGGACGTGGCTAGATATCCCGCGGGCCTGTCGGGTATGGGCCATTTCAGTTTTACATTACAGTTCCGTAAAGGTTCCATGCCCTTAATAGATTGCAGCAGTGTAAAACGATAGGGCTTTACTCGCAATGGTATCGAGATTTTCTACCGTACTCTTCCAAACTTTTTTATTACGGCTAGTACATACCCTGGGAGAATCAAGTGCTCATCCGGCACGCGGCCAAATGCATCTGCATTATCGTAATTGAAACGAGGTGGTCATAGTAGACACTTCTATATAACGCAAGACAATCTTATTTAGATGTCCGCACCTTTACCGAATGAATTTCTGTAAAGGTAAAAAGCAATTATTTACATTTACTTCCGATACCTTCATTGCCCCAGGGAATTGTTGAGGGTAGTGGTATAGATATATAAAATCAAACTAATGAAAGGTAGCGCATACACACACAGGTGCACAAAAATTGATAATGATTGCGAAAAAAAGCTGGCTCTAAAAAAATACAGGTTTTGAAGCAGGGATACATTGTAGTAATTAGGAAGAATAACAACGACACAGCAAATAAATTCACAAAAAAGCAGCCCAAGAAATTAGCAAGAAAATACAAACAATGAATCATTTTTAGAAACATTAGCAAAAAATTTGGTACAATGGCAGAAGGCTAAATAAAACAAATACACACAGAAAGAAACTACTATAAACAAATTATTCTGAAAGAATTGAAGCAAATGAGAGTATGGCAGACAATCATATAATTATAATTTCATCTTAAACTCATCAGCGTCATTTGCTGCTACAATAACTGGTGGTAGGTGGTTCCACTCCGACGATGTTTTTGGTAAGCAAAAACTTGTGCAGAATGTTGTACTGCAACGAGCAACGCCAAATTTCAGTCAGTGATCGATGCGAGATGATACATATGTTGACGTAGTGATCAATGCGTCTTTAAAAAAGGATTTTATGTAAATTTAAAACATATTAGACCCAGACGTGACATTTTTCTGCGCAGAGCAAGAGGGGTTAATCACAACCTATTTTTTTTTTTATTTCTGTGACGCAGGAAAAACGATCATAGTTACGAACCATAAAACGCGCTGCTCTATTTTGCACACCTAAGGCGTCAATAAGAGTTAGTGAAAGGATCCCATACATACTTCACGTATTCTAGTTTTAAGCGGACAAGTGACTTATGCCGATACTTGACAGGGGCTGGTGCTAAGTAAACGTTACCTTTAAGGTAAGGAAGCATGCGGTTAGCGGAAGCTATGATAGAGCTGAAGTATGGTTTCCAAGTCAGGTCTGATGTTAGAATGATGACGAGATATGTATAGGATTGCACGGGTGTTAGCAACGAAGTATAAATAGTGTAAGAAACGGGATGTGAATCTTCGCGACGGGGAAAGTGCATTGCCTTCCACTTTCCTGTGTTAAGCGTCATTTCCCATTCTGAGTACCAGTTAGAGAGAGTGGTTAGGTCTTCCTGGAGCACGGTAAAAGAAAGGGAAGGCTCTTTGTTTGGATACTAGCTTTTGTGCACTTTACTTTGTTTAAGCATTCAAGTAGAATGGTGCCGGATGCCTTAAAATATACCAGCTACCAACTTATATGTCTCGCACCTGCGTCATTTCCTTAAATAAAAAAAGAACTACGGACTACAAGCCTTTCCCTGGTTACACATTCAAAATATAAGTTAAACAATCGATTGTAGCATCCTAGCATGAAACTGAACGGGCTCTGCTACTTGAATATACAGTTATTTTTATGTTTGGGTGGTAGAAAAAAAGCACAAAGTCGTTCGTGTTATAACTGACTTGGTTAGCGAGTTATTCGAACAGAGTGCTTTGCTGTTCGAATTTCTTCTCATCGCACTTCTTCCACACGGATAGAAGCACGATCAGAAATTCGAATAGCGAAACTCTTAGCGCTCCTATAGTTTTCTTGCACTGCCTTTAACGCCTTTACGCGGCGCTCACTCGAGTGCTTTCAGCAAATATTAAATAACCCATCTATCGCATACACCTCAAAGTTGCATATCAGTTAAGAAATCATTCATGCTACGCCGAGTCAAATTATAACCCAGAAATTGGGCGCAAATATAATGGTACATAGCTCGAACAAAAAAAAACTCGAGCAGGCGAATGCCCCTGTGTCAAAATCAAGCGCCCGTCTCAAGCGCGCCCATAGAAGCGCCAGCGAAACGAGCGGAGAGACAGGCTCCCAGTACCGGTGCTGCCTCTAGCGGCCGCGTCATACGTAAATGTCGCACTAAGCGACCATTTCTCGCGGAACTGTCGGATCACCTTTCTTCCACCGAGCCTGAAGTAATCCAACGTCATTAATATTTTTATTTTTCGGTAAACACAAGCGTCCTAAAAGAGTCCTACTAAAGATGTTACGTTGTTAGGCTGGTCGTTAATATATACAAGGAATAACAAAGGACCGATGACAGAACATTGCGATACGCCGGAGGTCAAAGAAATCGATAACGAGTTAAAGGCGTTAGCATGTACATATTGCAATCGATTAGAAAAAGCTATCGATTCATTTTAGTACATTATCGTGGATATTAAGTTTACTTCATTTGTAAAGAAGCTCTGCGATACCGTGTCAAATGCTTTGCGAAAGTATAGCAAATAAATACAATCAGCCTCATTGCCACGGCCAAGTGTGATATTAATATTGGTAATAAGGTCTATTATTGTGTTTCGCAAGAGAAGTATTGTCTAGAGCGATGTTGTGCACAACTGAAAAAGATTACTCAAAAAATTCGCAAAGTGAGACAGGATGACGTACTCCATTATCTTTGAAAGAATATTGAGTAATGATATTGGTCAAAAGTTGAGTGAATTTTGCTTGCCTGATTTGTGGAGTGACCGCCTTACCCAGTTTCCAGTCGTCTCGGAGTTCTCTGTCTTAAGGATTGATGAAATAAATTTGATGATACGGCATAATGTACTTTAGTGTTTTTCAAAATTTTACTACACATATCTGGACCGCAATAAGAGGAAAGGTTTATGTGATCTAGATACGTATGATGCCTTCAAAATCGAAATGAATGGGACCTATTGGAAACATGATAGGATCATCCTCGCTAACTGGCAGAGATGTGGTAGAAGGGTGAAAAATGTATCGGCAAAACGTTCATTAAGTACATGAGCAGTGTTGCTAATAGGGGTAGGATCGGATTGCGCATCGAGAAGAGAGACTGATGGTTGATCTGATCTGTTGACAACTTTTCAGAACTTTTCTGGATAAGTTAATAAAAGCGATGGCGATGTAACGTTAAAATATCGCTCCTTAGCTTCTTTTAACGCATTTTGTAGGTTTCAACCGCAACTCTTAGTGCTGTTCAATGTTGAGGTTTTCCCGACGAATGTGCCCTGGTCTATAACCGCCTTTGTTATCAAGGCGTTTTAATGACCGGATGAACCATGGTGACCGGCAACTGGTTGTGATGATTCTTCGAGGAACATGCAATCCAGTTAGCTCTTTCATTTTGTTCTTAAATAACAACTAGTTTTAATTATTATATCTTTGTTAAAACGTGATGGAAGAAGTCATCTAGAAATAGCTTAAAGTCATCGTTCATTGCAGTGAATTTTGTTTTAGCATAGTCGTAAATGGTTTTAGTTTTATTTGGCGATTTGTTTGAAGGCAAGCTTAACGCGATAAGGATTAGGCAATGATCGCTTAAACCTGGCAAATAGCTTACTTCGGAAACAAGGTCTGGAGTACTAGTTAGCAAAAATATGTTGGAACTTGTATCTGTCACCCTTGTCGGCTGCGTGACTACTTGCGTTGATGAAACGGTGGAGCAAAGTGCCAAAAACACGCCTAAACGAGTTTCTGATCAGTTTATTGTAGAAAATTGAAGTCATCGAAACGAAAAATAGGGTGATCAGGAAACCTTGCTTCAATTAGGGTAAGAACGTCATGGAGGTCATTACACAAGCCGACGTTTGTCTCCTGGCTAGGCGAAGTCTGATCTTACTCAGTCTTTGTGCTGTGGCCCTGCACACATGAGGATTAGAGAGCGTGAAAAATGTGGCTCCAATCCACACCGTGAAGTTGGTTGTAGATCGAAACTGTAAAACGACGCCCAATTACGTAACGCGGCGTCACCTAAAAATTCACAAACGTGGCTCTAGAAAATCTGACGCCTTTCCTTTCCTTGGTCTACCTATGGCAGTCTGAAAGGAACTGAAGGAGTTGCTAGACCTGTCTCCCTATTTTATACGAAAGCGTGGTGAAGTCACTATGTCTATTGTCTGCAGGTGCCGTAGTCATGTATTATGCAGTTTACACTTCCCACGAGGGCTTCAAATGGCGTCAACCCCTTTCGAAGGCCTGGAGTATTTTTTTTAGTATAGGTGCACAGCCCAAATTACATCTTTGTTTTTGCACCTCCCTTCCTAAATGCGCAGGTCAGGTGTCCACCAAGAAGTGAGACAGATGCACGCTCTTTCGTCCCGGCTCCCGGATGTTAACCACCCGCAAATGTTTGAACGACCAGAGCTCGTCGGTAGCGCTCCCTGACACATGATAAAGCTCGACCATGCGAGCAATGCTGCGTGCAATAATCCAATAAAACAAGTTTAACACCATCTGAACCCCGGGTGAATAGCGGTTAGACTGCAGTTTTAAAGCAGGTGAATTCCCCTCCCGCCCCCCAAAGGCCTGGCGTGTTTTTCGTACGACAACGACACGAGCATTTCCACGGACGGTTGAGGTATACAGCTTCGCTGTAAAACGTTTAGGCTGCTTATTTATCCTCATTTTTATGTGCACAGGTTGCGGTTCGCCAGTGTAACTGCCAAAACGCGGCTTGAACCAATGCTATTAAGTGGTATGGTAGTTTTAATCTAACTTTCTCAGCAGCGCCATTCGAGCTGCTTATCTCGTGCAGGGCCGTTAAAACGCCAGGTGATTGAAGCCAGTAGCCAAGACAGTTGCAGGCTACTCGTAAAACGAAATGCAAAGTTACACCTGCGCGGATCATTTAGTCTTTTTGCATTATGAACCAACGGTTAGGAACGGCGATGGTGGTGCTTCAAAAAATCTAAATATATCAATATATTCACTGCCATTCCCAGAAGGAGATTGCTAATTCGTAAAGATACTAACGCACAAGCAGAGCTGGATGTGTACTCAGGCACACCTTTCGCCTGCGGGCCAGGCTTGTGTCGCTCTGAAGCACTTTACTGGGGCTTGGCGATGCCCGGTTCAGGGTATATTTGGAGGGGCCGAGCTGGGCACACCTATCCCGAGTATGTGCGAGATTTTCGAAAGCATGAATACCGCCATGTTACGCTAGTAGTCTCGAATAAACAAAATTATGTGTTTCCCTCCATCCACCTAACGCTATAGTGCCTGAGTTGTCAGCCGACGTTGATCATTTGTCCACCAAGTCCCCCCCCCCCCCCCCCACTCCCTTTAAAAGGAATTTGCTTACTCGTTTCGTGATTCCTGGTAGGCTTCCGTTTCTCACGTTTATTTTGCGACTTGCCCCTGCTCTCGATATGACTGCGGTAGAAGCGGGACGCATAAGGTATTCAGACATATCATCCGCATTGTTAAAGCTGCATCGCGGCTGCTCGGCCCACACAATACAGTTGCGGAGTGCCTTGCCGGCATGGTGAAAGGCACTAACAGCGAAAAGAGTGCACAAAGTACTCGGCCACAAAAGTAATAAATTTGCTCACCTAAAACCTGCAGACCTTTCGAAAAGCAGAAAAGGTGTGGCACAAAACTTGTTCTTTATCTCTCTTCCCCTCGAAAAAGCAAGCACTTTAAACCGCAACGATGTGCACACGAAATGGCCAAAGGGCAACACTGAACGCCAGCCTTTTTTTTAACTAAATACTCCAATGCCTTTCCAAACGAACAATATTCTGCGCAAATACATTTCAGTGCTAACGTATAATGAACGTCTGAAGAAACTATTTCCGGAGGCACCAAGGGTAACATACAAACGTAACGCAAACCTCAGATATTCTAGTACATTGTAAACTTGACAACAAGCATCCAGCACAACCACACCCTTGCTCTCGCCCTAGATGCAAGACGTGACGTCATATACAAAAAGACACCACGGTTAAACGTAATGCAAGCGAATTCACTTTTCACATAAAATCAGGCATTAACTGCACATCTTCAAACGTTGTCTACCTTCTAGAACGCTCCTTCTGTCATAAACAGTACATCGGAGTGACAGGGCAACCAATGAACATAATGCTTAAAGGGCCACTGTCCAGGGAAGGCCCTTTTAAGCAAAGGCGCCCAGTGTTTCGATCAGGTACCGGAGATAGTCTGTGCAAAATGCTACAGTGACACGCGCGCCGCAAAGCGTCGAAAATACAATTCAAAGCTATCTCATGCTCTCCGTTGGGAAGCCAGGTTCCCCGTTTCCTGCGCTGGCCCGACGGGCCACGATAATGACGTACGTACCGCGAACGACGTCCATTGGTCCGTCTCGCTGACTGACGGGAGAAGGATGGGTGCCTACAGCTCGCTGCGCGCTTTTCCCTCGCCGCGGCCAGACTGAATCCAGCGGCGCGCGCTGCCTCGGCCGTTTTTTTTGCCCGCGCTCGCGGAGTGCCACGCCCCACCTACCGCCAAACGCGGAGGAGGAAGGAAAATTTGTCTTGCGGAGGCTAGACGACCTCGGGCAGGAGAGTGAAAAACTTTTGCGAGGGAACGGAAGGAGAGAAGCATGACAGAATCGGGTGATTGCGGTGGCTGTAACTGCGTTATTAGTTACTCTTTTCAAAAACATTTTGCGGCCTTGCGTTCTAGGGGCGAAGTCTCACAGTCACCGCGGAAGAAAATATTTTCTACCGGAGGGTGGACAGTGGGCCTTTAATGACATTGGGCCGACAAAGGCAAAAACCTGCTGAAAGCATTTTCCCAACATTTCAATCAGAAAGACATTAAGTTCGAAGAAATTAGAATACATATTCTCCAGTCAGGCTTTAAATCTGCAAGGTACAGAAAATACAGAAAGGCATATCTAATCCATGAATTTAGAACATTGGAACCAGCAGGAATAAATATCTCTAATGGAACGTTAGAATCCCTTAAGTGTATTCCTTCTGCATTCGGGAAAACAATTCCACACAGCTTTAATTGTACAGTTTATTCACAGCACATGCACACTATTCCCCTCCGCAATAGCATAAGCCGCACATGTTTCTCCAAACACATTTCCTCCTTATAACTTGTTCGTTGAGTTTGTCAGTTGTGGTTAACTGCGCGGTTATTATTCTGTGTCTTTGTACTTCTCCCTCCCCCCACCCTTGCAGAAAGTTTTAGGAATTGTCCTCCTTAGATATATTCCTTATCAGGGCCCTTTGCAAAGCCTGTCTTTTTGTAAGGTGTATCTGCACCAAAACTGCTTAAGTGGTGACTAATCATCTACCCAGTATTGTTTTTCCTGGTACTGCCGCTTTTACTTCTTTTCCAGGCCACAGGATCCCTTGTTCCAGGCTGAGAAACACATACTGAAGAAACGTTTTTTCACTTCATGACCTACTTTCTTCTCACCCATCCTCCCCTCCACACTCCTTCACCTACTTCCTTCTCACCCATTTTCTCCTCCCCAGCTTTTCTTCTTCGGAAGCAAAAGCGTATTTAAATCCCTGCTAGGGATGATCACTTTTCCCAGACGAAGACAAGTCCACATGTCGAAACGTTGGCTCAACCTGCAAACTGTTCCTTGCGACCTGCAAACTGTTACCCTTGTTCAGTGTTCCTTCATACCTTGTAAACTATCTTTCTCTCGTTCTATCTGGATCCTCATACACGAATATTCCAAATAGGTATGTCTGAATCTTTCGAGAAATCTCGAAACCAACATACGACGTTTACACATGGGCCGAATGCCAGTGAGGCGTTAATGCTGAAAAATAATGATAAAGATTTCCTACTAACTCAGGAGATTGCATTTCCGCCGAAGCATCCTTTGCAGAGGCCAACTGCAGTGGCGCAAGTAGCGATGGTACTGAATGAATGTTGGCCGCCGCTTCAGGAGATGTCACGGCGTCCGGTGTAAAGACTGCCACCACTGTGCCAGTGATCCCGGTGTGCAGCCGCCTGTCCACTTCGTTCAAAAATTCGTCACCTTCCCATGAGCGCGACAAGAAGCGTCAAATTTTCTCTATGCCTTCATGGTTCGGGAAATTCAGCTTCTTGTAAATTCTGCAATAAAGATATGCTATGAAGTTACTGCACGCCCCTCAACAGCGCACTATCGCAAATAAAAATAAAATACATGTGCAACTCTTCTTTCACTATGCGAAAGGACGCGATTATAGTCGCAGCAGCAACAAAGGGCAGAAAGAGAAATCACCGTTTAGCATTTGTATCTAGTTTGGCGGGGGGGTGCGCGACTGCCATGTCTCTTCCGCGGCAAGAACACTAAAGGAATGGTGCAAGCGACGGAAGTTTTGGGCTTGGTCAGAAAAAGCATGCTAACTTGCGCGCTATCCTGCAGGCGCTAGGCACCTCACTGCAAAGCCCCAGTAAAACAACAGCTTCTACAATTTTAATGCACTTATTTTATTTCGTTGGGTTCATAATACTGTAGGTATCATGATGTACTGTTTTTTTTTTTTTCCTGAATGAGTGACTGTGTCCGCTGCCGCTGCCCTCAGACTGGGTTTAAGGCCCGTCAAGTTGCCGTGCGCAAAGTTTTCCTTAAATCCCCCATAAATTGTATGTTTATGGAAATAAAGGCAATTCGATTATCAGCACAAATGGCATTTACCGAAGTGTGCTTCAAAATGTCTACTAAACAACTTTCAGAAGCAGGACCTCTAAAGCAATATAAGGAGGAAAATGTTTAAACTACGAGTTGGAAATGCTAATTCCTTACCTTAAACATTTCAAACAAGCTCCTGATATTTCGCTCTCAGGATCCAAGCTGAATTCACAAGATAAGTCAAAAAGTATAATTGACCTTAAGGCCATCTCCTCTACGTTGATAGTTCGGATTTTTATCTTCGAGTGTGAAATAAGTAATTTCATTGCGCTGTGTTTCAAGGCGAATTAGCAGCGAAGGCTATGACGCGCCAAACGCAGATTAATATGTTTACCTTATGGGAGACATTAAAGCAACTACTATAAAACACTACAGCAGATTTAGAAGGTTTGCATCCCTCGGTGAACTGACAAGAAATATCGGTGAGCGAATTTTGAACCTCCACGCACCTATGAGCGGCGGGCTTGAACTGAAATCACAGAAACTAATAATAATACCTTTATTTTCCATCAAGGTGATGGGGGAGGCAGGGAGAAAAAGCCGAGCAGTCGGCTTGACGAGCTCCCCCCCCCCCCCCCCCCCCGAAGAAAATACAAAGTAAAAATACATAGGCAGAGCAGTGTAGCGTCCACAAAAAGGAGTAAAATAAAATAAATAGAAGTGCATTCGACGAGACATCGCGTTCAATGATAGCGCATAAAAAAATGACAACTGGCACCTTATTTCACATGAACAGAGAGTCGGTAACAAAGAAAAGAAAAGAGAGATCGCAGTATGATCAGGCAAAGTAAAACAACAGAAAAGGACCAATTTCTTTTCATATAGCAGTAGTAATAATAGCAGTGTCAGCAATGCAGCAGTGACAGTAATAATTATAGCAGTGTCAAACTGTCGCACACAGAAAAGAAGAAAATACAGCAAAACATTTAAAAATTGAGTTTCTACACAAAAGAAAAACAATCGCAATCAATTCCCGTCACAAAGGTAGTACATCAAGATAACTTTGAAGGCTTCAAATAGCATATCAAAGACAAACAGGTTCAGTCGCTGATAAAACTACTCTGACGTCATCTTTCGATGACTGTTCGAGTTGACAATCATGCTTATGCAGTAAGTTTAACAATTTTGGAAGGCGACATTGAATCATCTGCTCACCATAATTTGTGCGGCATTGAAATTCGTTTCATATGTCTGAGTTACGAGAAGGGTAATGCACTTCCTTTCTCTGTGCCAAGCTAGTTCTCAAAAAGCTGACATTGTTACGTATTTCCTTTTTATAGGCTAAAGCTAAGTGATAAGCGTACATATCATGTATCGCCATTATGTTATGTTTCTGAAAAAGTGGAAGAGATGGATGGTCATAAGGAATGTTAGATATAATTCTTAACATTTTTTTTCTGCAGTCGATGTATTTTATGCATGTATCTTAGGGCTGTCGTTCCCCACACTAAATGACAATATTTTATGTACAAGTGAAACAGTGCATTGTATATAAGAACTTTAACTTGCGTAGGGAAGGTGTGTTGATATTAGTCAAGCCAACAGCACGTGAAAACTTGTGTACAATGTAATCTACCTGGGCGTCCCATGACATCTGTTCTGTGAAAACGACACCAAGTATTTTAAATGAGCTAACGATATCTACTGTTGAATTATTATATCAGATATCTTCATTGGTAAACACGTTTCTATTTTTCGGACGAAAGAGAAAAGCTTTAGTTTTATTGGCATTTACTGTTAACTTGTTTCGTTCAGACCATTCCTCAAGGCTTACAGGTGCCCTGTTTGCCTGGTCAATTAAATGATTAGGCAAAGTCACCGAAAAAAGTAATGTCGTGTCTGCATAAATGAGAAATATGGCTTGGTCGTCTGTGTCAACAATATCATTTACGTATATATTGAATAAAAATAAAAGTTTTAAACAACGTTAAAATAAAAGTTTTAAACAACGTTAAAATAAAAGTTTTAAACAACGTTAAAATAAAAGTTTTAAACAACGTTAAAATAAAAGTTTTAAACTACATTAAAATAAAAGTTTTAAACTACATTAAAATAAAAGTTTTAAACTACATTAAAATAAAAGTTTTAAACTACATTAAAATAAAAGTTTTAAACTACATTAAAATAAAAGTTTTAAACTAC
Source organism: Amblyomma maculatum (assembly GCF_055883805.1). NCBI lineage: Eukaryota > Metazoa > Arthropoda > Arachnida > Ixodida > Ixodidae > Amblyomma > Amblyomma maculatum. The sequence goes on from NC_139346.1 coordinate 125,379,651, forward strand.
ATTAAAATAAAAATTAAACTACATTAAAATAAAAATTAAACTACATTAAAATAAAAATTAAACTACATTAAAATAAAAATTAAACTACATTAAAATAAAAATTAAACAACATTAAAATAAAAATAAAAATATTAAAGCCGGCTCCGCTGCCTGACGGCGCGCCGGCTCCGCTGCCTGACGGCGCGCCGGCTCCGCTGCCTGACGGCGCGCCGGCTCCGCTGCCTGACGGCGCGCCGGCTCCGCTGCCTGACGGCGCGCCGGCTCCGCTGCCTGACGGCGCGCCGGCTCCGCTGCCTGACGGCGCGCCGGCTCCGCTGCCTGACGGCGCGCCGGCTCCGCTGCCTGACGGCGCGCCGGCTCCGCTGCCTGACGGCGCGCCGGCTCCGCTGCCTGACGGCGCACCTGCCGTGGTACCTGTAGGCGCACCAGCCTCGGCGCTTGCAGGCGCGCCGTGATAAATATGCGAGGCGGTTTTCTTCTCTAGTAGGACATCACGAGAAGGGAGGCACCTGCAAGAAATAAGAGCAATATGGGATACTCGAAGATCCTTAATTTGGTAGTGATAGCCAAATACATGCGTGTAGTGCTACATTCTATAGCATTTCAGCAACTCAGACCATCAAATGCCAAAATATGGTATGAAATTAAGCATTAACAGGTTAGAGATTCGATCATTGATTGATTAAAAATTATGCTTCTCAAAGAATTAAGATTGGAAATATCTATTTATTTTTATTTATTTATTGAATCCTCAAAGGCCCCACTTAAGTGGTATTACATTTAAGGGGTATTACATCAATGCGAGACTTCGCATTTTGAAGCTTGGGTGTAGGAAAGGTGTATTCCTTATAAATGTGTGTGAAATGCTTGTCTTACTTCAATTTTTATATGTAATTACAAATCGTTAGCAGTGACTACTTCTACGAAGAGTTCGCTTGTAGGTACATCTTGTTTTGCAAGTACGAAGTTGTGTGTTGAATCGGTGACCGATACAAAGGCGACCTGAAAAAAGAGTTCGATGAAACGCTCTTTATGAGTGCATGTTTTCTATTTCTGAATCACTGGCTTAAGTGTAATTTATTGTTTACTTCCCTGTCACAAGACTTCTCAATTCCTCCTTTGATTTCCTTAGTAAAATTTTTATCACTTCTTCAACATGCACTGAACATTTCAGGTTGCAATTGTCTTGTAATGTATATTTTGTAACTTCAATATAAGCAATATGCGTAAATTCAGCTCGACATAAACACCTGCGTCGGTAGTCTCCTGACTGGGGTCATGAAAACGTCCCCCAAGTTCCTTTTCTCCGGCAGAGACTGGCTCAGAGACGACAGGCTCTTGTCCTTTGAGAAGAGCCTTAGCCATTTCCTGTTGTCCTTCATTCTCCTGTATGAAAGAAAATTATGTAGTCACTACAGTTTGGTAACAGTATCGTTTACCCATCATTGTGTTTTGTTCCCTAAGAACTAACCAAACTATGCCAACTACGCATGTTTACTAGACTGCTCAGATATAAAAGCTATTCACGAGAGAAGGGATAGCACGAGCAGTTTTATACTGAAACGCACGTGTATGCACAAATGAGTTCCTCTTGTAGGTTTAAGCAATTTTTTCTAAACTAAGGTTAAATTTAGAAAGAAGCTGAAAGAAAACAGAAAGATTAACAGAGAATTGAGAGGAAGAGACACTAAAGGGCATCTAAACATCAACATTTCAATCAGTCAAAACCTCCTGTCATTGTTTTTCAATGACCTATTATTTTCCCAGCGAGAACTCAAGTTTACATTCACTCCAGGGCTGTATAGACATCGTCTATCAGAAGCACAAGTTTAAACTTCACAAATAACGGGTGCCAGATACATTACACTCGGCGGACAGTCCCGAGTTGCATTCACTTGATAAAACGGAACTGAGTCAGTTCCGCCAGTTACGCATTCACCGCTTTGAAAATCACCACCGATTTTGGAATTTCCACCAATTTTGGAAATCACCATGATTGTCATTCGACATGGCACCATTCACATTCAAGTACAGATTTTATAAGTTGTAGCACTGAGTGAGCGAGCATATTTTAGTGGCGTAGTTAACTGATGGTCATGTAACATAATTCGCGGACACTTTCTGCTACCTAAGCTCATACATTCGCACACAAGCATCCCGACCGAGAAGCGCACTGTAATCTCGAAGTGAAGGACATTAATCAAGGAGTGACAGACAATAGATTTAGTCCTACTGCGCGTCGGAAAACGCGACTATTATATATAGGCCAGAATATAGTAGTCACAGCTTTTGACTAACGATTCAGTCTTTATAGCGTCGTCATAAGTTGTAGCGCCTGACACTGGTCTGTTTTTTGTCGTTATTTAGCAGACAAAAGTCGTCGCGCTTCCATTGTTGCAGTAAAAATCTGTGGCGACAAAAGCGTTAGTAGCGATAAACACAAAAATAGCGACAACGTGCTCTCCCAAAGCTTTGTTTTCGTCAGACAGGTGTGCCAACAGTGCGTCGAGCGTTGTGTGTTGTGTTCGGTTTAATGGCGCATAAGCAGCTAGGGCTATCGCGCTAAGCACAAGCTTTTAAGTGGTGTGCTCTATTCTATGGTTTCTTTAAAAAATTTGCTTCCTTTAGAAAGTTCAGAACTCATGACAGATCAGCAGCTCCCCCTTCACTTAAAATCAAAGCTGGATGAAAAGGAATGTTCATCGGAGAATCGGGTAAAATACTTTTTCTTTGCATCTAAACTCTTGTGCGTGAAAATATTGTGGTTTATGGAAAGTTCCTCTCCGCAGTCTTCATACAGGGGTTTGATTTTGTTTCTAAAAAAAAAGTTGTGCATCACGTGTGTGCGGCCAATGGAAAGACTGCATAATATCGCTTCCATGAAGTGTTGCTGATGGCATGATTTGCATTGCCCTAAAATTGGCTTCACTATTATTTACCTCCCTACTCCATGATGACTGCCATTCTCTAGTTTGTGCACTAGTATCATGCAGACTCTGTACGGCATATGTATTTTCTTTGTTTTTCATGCGCTTGGGCAGTGCAAAAGTCTGCTCTCGTTTCCTCCATTGCCAACATGACTCGGCATCCAACAAAATGTTATGTCCTTGAGAAGAGGCTGTTTATATATTGTGTAGGATGTCCCCAAGTAGTGGTGCGACTACATTTTTGTGATCAAGGGTTGTGAGAACTCTTAACGAGTCTTTGTAAATAATACTGTGTGCTACCGTGTACTACCGCGCTACCAACGCCATTCATATAAAATGGTGTACAATTGTCAAATTATTAGTTATTGGCTAGAAATTCTTCCAGGATCTGTTCATGGGGTGTTTTCTTCATACAAATGAGAGATAGTGTGAAGTCAGAAACAGGAAGGCTGTACCATGGTAGCAGTGGATCGTGTCTCAATAAATATCAGGGAGGGCATGTAATATTCTTAGTTCTTGACATTTATCTTCAAAACGAAGTAACAAATGTTTGATTGACTGGCTCCTATTGTGGAGCAATACTCTGCAGCCACACTTAGGGACAATAGGGCAGCATGTATCTTTTGTGTTGTGTTGGGTTTTTTGGCACATAAGGAACTGAGGCCATCATGCGCCAAACAAGAGGTTGCTGAGCTTTATGAGCAAAAATGAAAAGTTTAGAAAACTACACCTTATTTAGAATCCCCAACAATAAGAAAACTAAAAACAGGTGAAATTTCATAGTAAACAGGAGTGGAATGGGATGCGTTCATTATAGAACGATGTAAAACATTTTTTTCTTAACTGTTCGAGTTCTGTGCACGAGTTCAAAATATAGTTCACGGTGAGCTCACCTCCACATTTTTCACATAGTGGTTTTTGCGCTTTTCGCAGTACGAAATTGTGTCTCAAGTGTGTATGTCAAATTCGAAAACGTCACAAAATCACTTCACTGAAACGTTCCTTCTGTGCACATGATTTCCTTTCTCCTAATATGAGTTTTACTGTGTGCAGCTTATTTTGCTCTTCATTATTTCATTTTTTCTGTCATATATCTCTCAGGCTTCTTTGTACTAACCTGATGCAATCCTTGCAGGGGATTTGTATTGTCTTTATTTCCCTATTTCGAGCTTGTGCAGCACATGAGTCGGCTATTTTATTACCATCTTTCCCAACATGGCTAGGAACCCAGCAAAATATGGTTTGACGTTGCGTTGTGATTTTTTTCTATGTCGACAATGATGTTTCCTACTATAGGCCCAACTGCATTTTTAGAATGTAATGCCGTAAGGCCACTTAAAAATCGCTATAGATTATGCTATTTTCACAGTTCTGTTGCATAATTTTATTTACAGCTACATAGCGTAACATTCTGCAATAAATATTGAGGCACTGTAAGGTAGCCTTACTACTTTTTCCCTGTTGTCTTGCCTAACAGCACATCCAACATAATTTGCTGTTTTGATCCATCTGTAAAAAATTTGCTGAAATTCATATACTTCTCTCGTAGTGCTAGGTATTCTTCGTATGCTGTTTGATTTTTTCGGAAGACTGTCAGTGTGAGGTCACATGTAGAGGGAAGGCTGTACCAAGGCGGAAATGGATACTGTCTCTGGGCTACATTTGGAAGTGCATCCAGTATTCCTAAATCTTGGCATATTTCTTCAAAGCTGAGTAGTAAAGGCCTCACTGACTGGGGTTTGTTTATGAACCATGTTCTGGAAGAGCACTTTGTAACTAAGGGAAAACAGAGATGTTTTGGTAAAGATCTTATTTTGAGTATATATGCACATGTAAGCATGCTCCTGTCTGTAAGGGGTGGTTCGTTTGTTTCTACATAGATGTTTTTAACTGGGGACGTTCTGTATGCACCACTAGAAAGAAGTAAGCCGAGGCTAGTTTGTTCCGTGGGGTTTAACGTCCCAAAGCAACTGAGCCTATGAGAGATGCCGTAGTGGAGGACTCCGGAAATTTCGACCACCTGGGGTTCTTTAACGTGCACCGACATCGCACAGCACACGGGCACCTTGCTTTCCGCCTCCACCGAAAAGCTGCCACCGAGGCCGGGATTCGATCCCGCATCCTTAGGAACTGTAGTCGAGCACCGTAGCCACTGCGCCACCCCGGTGAGAGTAAGCCGAAGTTATGTATTGGGTCTAATCGCTTTAGATATGATAACCTCGCAGAGCCATACACAATACAACCATAATCTAAACTGGAGCGTACAACAGAGCGGTAGATGTGTAAAAGGCATGTTCGATCAGATCCCCAGTGTTTCCTTGAAAAAACTTGAGTATGGTGAGGGACCTAGAAGCTTTCTTTTTAAGGTTATTTATGCGAGGCAGAAATTTCAGTTTTTTATCAAAAGTTATACCTAAAAATTTAGGTTCATTTTTTAAAGCAAACTATTTTTTTATTATTTTATACTTTGAATCCCATCAGGGATGGTAACAGGAAGGGCTGTGAGCATATTATACTACAGCATAAAAGTATACACAATAATACATGGTGTAGAGTGTTACAAGCAGCTTACAACAATCGAATAACGCAGATATCACTTATATTAATTAAATGAATACGGATGATACAGCGAGGGGATCAGTATTAGTTGTAATTGACAGTCAAGGCACAATCAAGGTTTAAAATACTAAAAAAGAGAAAATCGACTGTAATGAATTCACAACTTGAATCAGGCACAACAGGCAAGTAAAAATACCAAGAGAACAAGGAAGCATAAAAATAAGGAATACAATTGTTACCGCAATGGGTATAATTCATCTGCAACAAGGGAACAAAACTCAGCTAAGGACGTTGTGTTAGTAATGCGCGTGTGTACATTGTTCCATTCTCGTGTTGCCCTTGGAAAAAGTGAGTATTTGAAAATATCAGTATGAAGTGAGAATTCGCCTAATGTATGCGTAAGGTTATAACGGGTTAATCTGTTCGAGGACGTCGGCATGTACTTTGTAATAGGCAGTTTCAGTTGATTTTGTATTATCTGGTATATGATTTTAAGTCTAGCAAGATAGGCTCTGTTTTCTAAAGTTAGTAATTCTGCACGTTTAAGTAATTCTGTTGGTGAGTCTGTAATGGAGCGTTTATTGTATATAAATCTTAGTGCCTTCCTTTGTACTACCTCCAATTTTTTAATGAGCTGTTTAGTAAACGAGAACCAAACGGTATTAGCGTACTCTAGTACCGGTCTGACAAGTGTTTTATATGAAAGTAGCTTTGTTTCAGGTGGTGCTAGTTTAAGACGCCTGTTAATAAAGAATAGCTGTTTTAGGGCGGTTGACGTGATGTTAACGTGAGAGTTCCACCGGAAGTCAGACGTTAGTGTCACACCAAGATACTTGTGCTCATGAACAGATCCAAGGGGAATGTTGTTAAGGGTGTACTGAAATGCTGATGAATGCTTTTTTCTTGTTATATATAAAAGAACAGACTTTTTTAAATTGATATTCATTTGCCAGTCCTGGCATCACTGATATACTGGTGTTATGGGGTTGTTTAAAGTTAGATGAGCATCAGTGGAGTTAATTTCCTGATAGAGAACGCAATCATCAGCAAAAAGTTTAATATGTGAAGCGTAAGCTGGTAAGTCATTTATAAAAATTAAGAATAATACTGGAGCTAGGACACTTCCTTGGGGTACACCTGACGAAACAGTAGTTAAAGCGGATTTCTCGTTGTTAGTTTCAACAAATTGTGTGCGATTACCAAGATAATTTTTAATCCAATCTAGAACAGGACCAGTTTCCAAAGTTAGCTCAAGTTTTACCAGAAGTTTTGTGTGTGATACGCGGTCAAATGCTTTAGAAAAGTCTAGAAATATGAGGTCTACTTGTTTTTGGTTATCAATGCTCAATGATATATTATCTGTTAATTTAATTAACTGAGTAATGGTGGAAAGGTCCTTACGAAAACCATGTTAGTAGGGGGTTAAAATATCATTTACTTCTAGGAAGGCATTTATGTGTTTCAAGATATGCTATAGTAGCTTGCATACCGTGCTGGTTAATGATATTGCTCTGAAATTCGAGGGGTAAGATTTATTTCCCGATTTGTGTACTGGGGTTATTTTTGCCGATTTCGATTCCCTGAGAAGGGAGCAAGTGCATAATGATTTGTTAAAGAGTAGAACAAGGAATTTGGCCACCCACTCAGCATATCGATGCAGAAATATGTTAGGAATGTTATCTGGCCCTGGTCCTTTCTTATTGTCTAAATTTAGTAATAGATTTAATACTCCAGTTTCTGTTATAATTATAGGTTCCATCTTCATACCTGTGCTAGAGTTCATTGTGGGCAGTTTTCCATTATCACTTGTAAAAATGGAGCAAAAGTAGTTGTTCAGAGTAATCGCAGTATGTTTGTTATCTTCGGTAGATGTCGGTCTTTCATCTCGTTTCATCTAGGGTTTAAATAACGCCAGAATTTTCGGGGAGCATTCTTCAGGAAATTGGGAAGTGTTTTTGTAAAGTAGTATGATTTGACTCTCTATCTTTGATTTCAAGTCGTCAATAGCGGAAGTGAATTTTTGTACTGTGAGTTGCGACGGATGGCTTTTTTGGTTTCTTCTGAGCCGGCGAACTTTTCTTTTTGCGTGGATAACGGTTAGAGTTATCCAGGGGTTGTGTTTATGCGTTTTCTTAGTCTTCAATGGGACGTAGTTAGCGATGCTATGTGACACAACTGATTTGAACCGTTGCCATAACATTTCTGTCTGTGTTTGCATCATGTGAGAGTTCATTGAATGACGAAAGTTCATGAGACAGTATCAAATGATGCTTGTATCGTCAGCTCTGCTGTAGTCTTTGTATGTTTTTGTTGATTGCGAAGGTAGCGAATCGTGATATGGTACCGCACATAATACTAGTTTGTGGTCCGACAGACCAGGTGACACTTCGACATTAGCTTTATGACTGGGAAAATGACCACTTAGAAATACTAGATCTAAAATGTTACAGCTGGATCCTTGTACGCGAGTAGGTTCAGTTACTATCCGGGTTAGATTAAAAGAGAGCATGATGTCAATAAAATATCTGCGCAAGGTGAGCGGTGGTGTAGTGTGTGCCAGTTGATATCGGGTAGATTGAAATCGCCTAATAGTATTACCTTGTTTCCCTTCACATACTGCTGCATATACACGTACAATAATTGTAGAACATTCAAATCAGAAGAAGGACTACGGTAAATGCATCCCACAATTAAGGTGCTATTAGTAAGGCAAAGTTTGCAAAAAACGGCTTCAACTCCTTCGACCTCAGGCAGTGTAATGAAAGCGATTTCTTTTTTTACCAGTAAAGCAACGCCTCCGCCTCGAGTTGATCGATCTTTGCGAACAATGACGTAGTTTGGGGGAGTAATTTCTAAATATTTGATGTCTGTGTTTAGCCAGGTTTCTGTTATGCCTGTAAATGCCGGTTCGTAAGCTATTAATATTGATTCGAGAGGACCGAGTTTACCAATGACACTTCGAGCATTAATATTAGCGACTTATTTTGGACGTTGTGTGCGGCGCGGACGGAGGGTCCGTGCACCGATGTCCTGGTTTTTTGTGTCGTTTGAATTTGACGTTACGGGTGACACGCCATTCTTTTCCTCGTCCCAAAAATAAAGACAGCTATTAATCTTTAGTTCGTCGTACACCAATTACACCTTACCACCGGAATCCTTCCTTGGTTTTCCATATTCCCACAACGTCTTCCTAATGTTTCGAACACGCGGTGAAAAGTCCTCGCTAATGGTGTAGGCACTGTCTTTGAGTTTGCGACAGTTGCGCAAAATTTTCTCGGAAGTCTAACAATTTAAAGATTACTGGCCTAGTTTTGTTTGCCATTGGTTTTCCTAGCCTATGTATACGTTCAATAGCCACTTCCTCTAGTTGTGAGGTATGCTTAATGACCTTTTCATTTACTGCGCGTTCCAGTGTTTCGTAATTTTCTTCCTCGTCTTCCGGTATGCCGTACACAATAAGGTTCGATCTTCTAGACTGATTCTCTAGATCGTCTAATCTTAGCTCTAAGGAAGTTACAATTTTTTTCAAGCTAGCGACTTGTTCAGTGCAGGCTGAAACATTCTTTTCAAGGCATGCTAAGCGTTCTAGTTTATTATCGATAGATGTCAGTCGTTCTTTTATTGTCTTTATATCTGCGTCAATTTGAGTAAGTTGTTCGGCAAGATCTGACAAGTCGGGCCCGGGATTGGTCTCTACATCACCGGAAAGCAATAGTAAATTTGCAAGATACACTATGTCACTCAGAGAACCGAGAAGTACCGTAGGGTACTTTTCTTTCAGGTACCAAGTGATGTCGATCTGTATACCTCGTTTTCGGGAGAACATCACTGCCACAATTTTCTGAGGGAAAAACTGGAATACATTTTTATCTGCCCCTGTTGTTAGCTTGTTTATAGTTAACTACATTTGTCAGTGACATGTTTAAATGTTGGAGGATGTAGAAGCTATCTGGAGATCATCAAAATTAACTGATTACATAAGAGATTTTGGAATTATTTTACTATTCGAATTCATCTTCACAACAAAAAGGGTTGTGCTTAAAATACAGTCCTAAGGTACCCCATTTTTTTAACAAAGCTGCTCGACAGAGTTGCACCTAGGCGTACCTGAAAAGAGCGGTTAGACATGAAATCTTTAAGGCAGTTCAATATTCTACCATGTACGCCTAGCTCTGCTAGGTCACGAAGAATCCCATACCTCCAAGTGGAATCGTATGCCTTGTCAAGATCAAAAAAAGACAGCAAGACAATGTTGTCTGTATACAAGTGCCTCCCGGATGGTGTTTTTGAGGCGAACTAAATGGTCAATTGCCGAGCAAGATTTTTTGAACCCACATTGATGAATGTCAAGCCGTTCGCGTGATTCTAATACAAAAATTAAGCTAATATTTAAAATACTTTCAAAGGCATTTGCAAGTGAACTTGTCAAAGGTATGGGCCAATAACTGCAGGCCGAGGTTGGCGGTTTACCTCGTTTAAGCACTGGGACAATAATGGCTTTTTTGCATGCTTCCGACAGCGTTCCTAACACCCATATCTTATTAAAAGTTCAAGGAGTGCTTTAATAGCATTTTCAGAGAGGTGGGCTAGCATTTCGTAATAGAATTCATTAGCCCCTGGTGCAGTCTGTTTTCCGGCAGAGAGTATTGTATGTATTTCTTGGAGCGTAATTAAACTATTATATTCTTCATTTCCCTTGCCACTTGTGGGAAGTCTATTTCACCCACAATTTTGTGCCTTACGAAAGTGTCAGTGTAGTGTGAGGAACTAGATACGGCAGTAGAATGTCTTCGTAATATGTCTGCCTGTTTTTCTAGAGTTGATTGAGTATCGGGGGCCGTCAATATAGGAATAGCAAATGTCGAGTAGCTTCCATCTAATTTGTGAACTTGCTCCCACATTTTTTTTTTGGACTTCACTGAGCTACTGACGTCACATACCTCTGCTAAGATTATTTTTCAGCTTTTCGACGCATAAATCGTGCTTCGCTGTTCCCTTTTTAAATGTTATAAGGTTTCCTTGGGTTGGGTACCTGTGGAAAGTTCCCCAGGCTTTATTTTTAACGCGACAGCGTTAAGGGCCTCGTGTCGCAGAAAAGTAGGTGTCGTCGTCGGCGGCCGCCATCCCACGTCGTCCGGCGTTGGCCGTGAGCGAAAAATCCCAGAAGCATTAATAAATAAAAACGAGTAGGAAAAATCGCCGACCTGAGCAATCGAACGTGGTCTTCCGGGGTGCGAGTCGAGCATGCTAACCACTCCGCCACGCCAGCTAGATGGTTTGTAATGGACAAAGGCGCGTCTATTGATTGCGGTGTTGTCTCAGAAATGTCCCTTAGAGAAGTGTATCGTGGCGTATAATAATTATGAGCATGTAAATTACAGAATTACAGAACACGCAGCTAAGCGAGGGGCAAATTACTTTTCCGCTGTATTTCCTCTTCTCTTGGCGTGCACGTAGCGCCATCATGCGTGTGGCCTCCGGAATAAGATAGACAGGGCATGGCCTCCGAGATCATCGCGCCGGCTCGGATCGGCAACGATGTTGCCGACGAACCACGACTGCAACTTGAGGCCCGCGCATTTCGGCAAAGTGGCTGGCAGCGCTTCTACGTCCCGGAAGGATTGATAAATAAAAATGAGTAACTTTGGACAAGTTAATGGGTGTTGTATCATGTGAACTAAGTCTGTGTCACTCAAAAGCGTGACAAATTAATGAGTGGACGGTACGAACGGGGCGCGATAACGCTATCACGTTCCGTTCTTAGAGGCGAAGCTGAAGCGTCCTCCAAATATTTTCTTTTTTGCATCCCGGCATTCTCGCATGTACCAGGCTTTGTTATTGCGATGCACAACTACCGAAGATAGTGGAATAGCTAAGTTTGCTGCATCTATTATACAATTTGTAAATCTTTCATTTAATTCATTTACAATGAGCTCCTCTGAAAACACTTCTTTCAGACTGGCTTTGGACTGGAAAAGTGGCCAGTCGTCACTCGTTCATCGTCGCGGTTCGCTTGGGATGATTTTTGGTGATGACATACGGATTAGTATTGGTAGGTGATCACTCCGATATGGATTCTCTAAAACTTCTCATTTAAAATCATTAAAATAGAAGGTGAACATGAACAAAACAATAGGTCTAGAACACTCATCTTCCCCGTGCTCAGAGAGCAGTAAGTCGGTTTACCCGCGTTTAGGAAGCAAATGTTAGAATAAAATCTTCAATAATCAGGCCACGCGCATCGATTTTCTCGCTTCCCCAGAAAGGAGAATGTGCATTAAAATCAACTACCACAAAAGGTTCTGGTCATCATCATCATCATCATCATCAGCCTGATTATACCCACTGCAGGGCAAAGGCCTCTCCCATATTTCTCCACTTAACCCGGTTCTGTGCTAGCTGCATCCACTTGACCCCTGCGAACTTCTTAATCTCATCCGTCCACCTAACTTTCTGCCGCCTCCTGCTACGCTTTCCTTCCCTTGGAATCCAATTTGTTACCCTCAGCGACCATCGGTTATCCTCTCTTCGCACTACATGTCCTGCCCATGTCCATTTCTTCTTAATTTCTACTAGAATGTCGGTAACTTGAGTTATTTCTCTGACCCACTCTGCACGCTTTCTATCTTTTAATGTTACCCCTACCATTTTTCGTTCCATAGCCCTCTGGGTTGTCCTCAACTTAAGTAGAACTCTCTTGGTTAGCCTCCACGTTTCAGCCCCATAGGTGAGTACAGGCAAGATGCAACTGTTGTATACTTTCCTCTTGAGCGATACCGGTAAGCTGCTAGTCAATCTGCGAGTGCTTGCCAAATGCGCTCCATCCCAATCTTATTCTTCTTGTTATTTCCTTTTCGTGGTCCGGATCTGCGGTTACTACCTGTCCTAAGTAGACATATTCCCCTACTACTTCCAGTATTTCGCTACCTAATGTAAACTGCTGCTCCTTCCCGAGACTGTTGAACATTACCTTAGTCTTCTGCATATTGATTTTCGAGCCTACCTTTCTACTTTTAGTTGATTTTTAAGGTCTTCTAAATCACTGAGCTTTTTTTCTATATGGCTCAACATACACGCAGTACACTGATTGTTTTAAATACGAGTAGAGTGCCAAATTTGTATTCACTAGCTGCAATATCATTTCTTACTCTGATAGCAACACCACTCGAGAGCCTGCTGACTAGTTCTCGGTCGCGGCGGAATACTTTATTTTTTGAGTATGTTTGTACGCTGCGCACCGAGATTGATTTCCTGAACGCACAGCGCTGCAGGTAAGAATGAAACAAGAATGTCTGATATCGCTGTAGTTTCTTTAAAGTCCTCTACAGTTTCCCTAGACTAGGAACGCCATCTTTATGTAAGGAAGGTAGAGGGACAGTTTTTTCTGGCCCGGTGATTCGGGCCTTTTTTTTCTAGTTCGCTCTAAGGAGCTCGTCGCCTGTCAGAAGTTGACGGCCCCGAATGATCGCTTGTCGTGTCCATTGCGTTCTCGGACGTGCTGGACGATTGTGCAGACTGCACAGACGCATTTTCGTTAGATCTCAATTGGAGAGACTGAGGCTGGCTCACCTAGAGGTCCGTGCAGCCTACTTTGGGGGTAGTGGAGCAAGCTCAGCTATTTCCACCGGACACGCAGAGGTCCCTGCCTCAGGTGCACCATGTGTCGCCTGGGTAGGCTCCGAGAATAAATTAAAGTGTGAGTCGATGCAAGTTTCTTACGTGCTTCTTACGTAAGTTAGGTTTTCTTTACTTTTAGTCTGATGATATCTTTCTCTTGTTTCCATGTTGGACAGGTGCGTGAGTAAGCAGCGTGGCTGCCCTCACAGTTGATGCAAATATGCGTTTCGGATCCACAGCTTTCAGCGGGATGCTCCTGGAAGGCACACTTCGCACATGTAAGTTTGCCTCGGAAAGTCTGAGCCGTGGCCATACCTTTGGCACTTGAAACAGCGACGCGCGTTAGGTATGTATGATTTGTTTTATCTTTGTGTACCCTACCCCCACAGCTTCGGGCAGCGTGCTCGATTCAAAGGTAAAGACTATATATGCCTGGTCGGTATCTGTTGTCCCGTCTGATTTTAATTCTGAACACACTAATTACATTTTGTTCTCTTAGTCCTTAGAGGAGTCCTTCACTTAGGTACTTTAGGTCGTCATCTGACATGTTTAGAGAGCGGTGTTTGGTGATATAAGCAGGGCATTCCCCAAAGCTGGTCACTGCTGGGAGTTTTTCATGTTGGGGACGGTACATAATTTCTAAGAGAAAGTCGCCGTTCGAAAGTTTTTTGACATTGTATTATTGGCCTATTGCTTCAGTCAATGTCTTGATAACAACGAAAGTAGAGATTTGCCTAGCTGTTCTTTGAGGGTATTCCCTGTGCACCACGTGGAAGCGTGGGAAACTGTTTCCATTCTTCAAAAAGAGCTTCGCAGTTTCATCGGTCCCTCCTCCATTTTTAGGGAATGATCATTGGAGAGCATAGAAGAAGCCATACGTTAAGCTTTTGTTCGGCCGGGGTGGCGGCCACCCTCCAAGGAGCCCAACGAGGAGACGGGACAGGAACTTGCAAAGCAGTCCTGCCCACGCCAGCCGTGCACCCCGACTATAACCAAATATCGCATAACGCAGGGTCGTTAGCCACGCAAGGTTAACCCTAACCGCAAGGAAAATAAGAAAAAAAACGAGAAGGAAATAGAAGACGAAAGAGTTGTGAGAAATATAGAAAAATGAAAGTGGCAGGGGAGAACAGGAAAAGGCGACTGCTGATTTCCCCCGGGTGGGTCAGCCCGAAGGTGCCGTCTATGGGAAGCGTGGGCCAAAGTTGTGTGTTGCCTCCACCGAGGGGCCTTAAATGTCCAAACACTCGGCATCGGCTCGACCACCAGGATCCCCTTTTCCCCAGACACGGCGATGCCACGCACGGCTAAGCGTGGGTGCTCGAGGTCCGTGGTGTTTCACAAAACACATAAACACCTGCTTTAACAGGTGCCCCCTGCGGGGGCATGTATGTTTTAGTTGGAGCGTATTTTCATGACATGAAAATGTAAGCATGGATCTTCTATAATCTAGAGATAGTTCGTTTGTGTCTGCATAAAGACTGGTGATAGGTTGACGTCCTATAATCACCAGTTGAAAGGCACAGACCTTAATTATGTACAGGGTTTAATCGTTTCAGATATCAAGATTTTGCCGACCCATATACTATGCAGTCATAATCTAGGCAAGAGCGAACAACAGAGCGGTAGATTTGCAAAATACAAGTCCGGTCAGAGCCTCAGTGTTATGCGAGAGGACTTCGAGTATATTGAGAGACCTGGAGGCTTTCTTTTTGAAGTGTTTATATGAGAAAGAAAGGAGTTTTTCATCAAACGTTATACTTGAAAATCTGTCTTCATGTTTTACGGGCAGTGTGATTTCATTTAGGTAGATGGTGGGGTCAGTGTGCAGTTCTCGTCAAAGAGAAAAGAGAACAGCTACAGATTTGTGTGTGCAAAACCATAAACCTTTCCTATCTTCCCATAATGTCAGCTTATTTATTTTTAGATGAATCTGCCTCACATATTGCTACGTTTGATGACGTGCACACAATTTGCAAGTTGTATACGTAAACCGCTACCTCCCTGACAGAAAGCCCCCAGACATTTCATGATTCTGCCGCGAAAACTAAGTTTTTGGTTTAGTTTGTGGGGTTTAACGTCCCGAACCAAGCGGGTCCCGAACCTCCACGTAGTACCATACGTCTTTTCGAAGTCAGAAAAGAATGCAGGGCAGTGCTTTCTACGTACAAAGGCTTCTCTCACTGTATTTTCGAGGCGGACAAGGTTGTCAGTATTATAACATCTTTTCTTGAAAGCGCACTGGCAAATCTCAATTTGTTTTCGGGATTCAAGAACAAAAAATATTCTTATATTGAGAACACTTTCGAAACCCTTCGAAGACAACTTGTCAGTGCTATTAGTCTATAACTGCCTGCGGAGTTTGGCCACTTCCCAGGATTCAAGAGGCACTACAATGGCTTTCTTCCAGGTCTAAGGAATTTTCCCAGATATCCAGGCTTTATTAAAGAGGTTTAACAAAGCTTTTACTGAGGCTGCAGATAAATGAGCTAACATCTCACTGCACCTCATGGGGCGCTGTTGCAGTGTGTTTGCCGGCTAAAAGCAATTAAAAGTGTTTCAAAGGCGTGAAGTATGATGGTTAGGTATTTATGTGGAACATATTGTTCTGGCTATAAAACGGAGCACTGCGACCGCAACTGCTTCGTATGAGGTTTTAAGGTCAATTTTTTTTTTTTGTTGAGGCTCCGCCTAGAACCACGATAGTAGCCCCTCCAGACAGTCTGCTTGAGGTTTTTCGGTCGCAGCAAAAGACCTGGTACTTTAAGAATGATTTTTCCTGTGGTCCTAAGTTAGTTTTCTGGAGACACAGTGCTACTGGGTAGAATGCGCTTAAAATACGTGTTATATAAATACAGTTGCTTAAACGACCACGACAGTTCCAATGAACCAGAAATGTCATAGTTAAAATTAAGTATGATTTAGGTTAAAACTTAAGATTGTGGGTCCTTTGGACCTGTTATGGGAATTTTCTCCCTTTTTCGCTCAAGAAAACTTTGCCGCCTTGGCAGTGGGGGTAAAGTAGTTGCGTCCATCGCATCTTCAGATGTTGTGGAGCTGTGCGGAAGGCACATGTTTATCCGTTTCAGATCTCGCCTCACGTGTCGAGGACTTTGGGCCAGCTCATCTGGAGGTCCGCGTAGCCTGTTTTGTGGGTGGTGGATCAGCGCTAGCCGTCTCCATGGAGGGCGCAGATGACACTGCCCAGGCCTCACTGGGTGTTGCCTGGGCAGGCGCCGATTACTGCTGTGACTCCGCGCCCTGGCCGCGGCAGCTCTGAGCTGTGGCCGTATAGTTGGCAGTTGTAGCACCTACGTGGTTTGGGATGCAAGGCCTGAGCATTATCGTTGTATAGCCTAATTCGAATTATTCCGAGAGACTGCTTGCAGCGAAGGTAAGTACAATGTGTTTTGTATCTCTTGTCGCGCCTGATCTCTATCCAATAAACATCTTCGTTTGTTTAGTCCATCGAGTAGCTCTTGCTCCCTCACATACATAAGGTCATCATCAGAGATGACTGCTCGGATAGTGTTAAAGCATCGGTGCAGGCTAATTCTGACTACTATGTCTCCAAACAATTTAACATGCTCTTAGTTTCTGATGCTGATGATTTTATATTAATTCTGACAGCGGGTCACCGTTTCCAACTTTCTCTTATAGTCCTGACCTATTGCCTCAGTCAAAGTTTGTGAAGCGACAAATGGAGACAAAAGTCGTGCAGTTATTTCCTCATGGTCACTGTGGACTATGTGGAAATGAGGAAAGCTGTTTTAAGTTCTTTGAAAAGAACACGGTGGACACGATGCACCCCCTTGTACAAGGAAGACGATGAGAAATGATTTTAGAAGCCATAAATAGATAGTTCTACTCTGGCAAGGTGGAAACCACCCACAGCGGAGACCAACAAGGGGACGCGAAAGGAGCTTGCAAGAAGGTCCTGCACGCGCCAGCTGTACATCATAGCTCTAACTAAATATGACTCCACTCAGGGTGGTTCGCCACACAAGGTTAACCCTCGGCGCCTGGGGATAGAAACAAAGATAGAAGACAGCACAGTTATAAAAAAGAAAATAGGAAAGCAATGCATTAAGAGGAGAGTAGGAAATGCGACTGCCTATTTCCCCCGGGTGGGTCAGTCCGGAAGTGCTGTCTATAGAGCACCTTGGGCCAAATTGGTGTGTTGCCTTCGCCAAGGGGCCTTAAAGGTCTAAACACTCGGCATCAGCTCAACCAACAGGATCCTCTTTTCTCCAGTCCCTGCGATGATACGCACGGCTAAGCGTGGGTGCTCGGGGTCCGTGGTGTCGCACAGTACACGCAAACATCTGCTTTAGCAGATGCCCCCTGCGGGGCGGAGCGTTGTGGTTTCTGCCATCAACATGCTGGAACGGAAATTAGCAGGTAGTCTCTTGGACAGCGGTGTTGTAGGCAAGGACTACGTCCCCATAGATGGTAAGCCATGTCTCATTGTTTGGCGCCGACATACCTGAACATGGTGTTCACGACTACGTTTAGACGCTCCGTAAGTGCGTTGGTATAGAAATAGTATGCTTTTTCGGTATTTTGGGTGATAAATTATGTGCCTACGAATAGGATGAGAATTCTTATGGTGCCTTGAAGGTGCACTTCTCGCTTGAGAAAGAATTTTTCACCCTCGTCTGCAGGCTCGTTTTGCGAGCAATTTTCTTCAGCGTAGCGGATAGGGCTGATTTGGCCACAGTTGTCCCCTTCCTATGCATCTACACAGTAAAGAAGTGGCGAAGAAGACTAATGTCTAAGTTGTGGAGGGCCGTTTTGGGGAGGGGGGTACGGGGCTCACAGCCTAATTAGGCAGATAGGGGCTTTTTAGATTCTTGGCGAACAAGACACATCTCCATAGTATATAAGAGAAATGCGCAATAACTTAGACAGGACACAGGAAGAAACACATACAACAGTTCACGAGTTTTCAAAACCAGACGCGCCGACTCATGCAGACCGCATATCCGCAGACGCTTTTATCCTCCGTGCCAGAGAACTTGCTAAAAAGAGAAAAAGAGGCACAAATAGGAGACAAGAATAGGAAGATCGCTTTCATCCGCTACGCGCATGGAATTTCATACAACCTAAGAAAAATAGGAAGAAAAGCTGGTATTGATGTTTTTTTTTCGCTCCTGATCGCCTGACCAGCCTGTGCAAGCGTGTGAATGAATTGGGCCGAACAAGGATTGGTTGCAACATAAAACATCGTGATCGGTTCGTAACTTGTTCTGATGGCGTAGTTTACTCTGTTCCATTGTCGTGTGGTCGTGTCTTTGTAGGTCTAACTGGTAGATGCCTTAATAAAAGATTACTAGAGCATAATTACAATGTAACAGAGCGGATATCAGGCCAACTTGGCATTCACTGCCGGGATTGTAAATGCACACCCGGCTTGAGTAACACAAGTGTCCTGCGCAGGTGTGGCGACAAAACCACACGAGAAATTATCGAGGCCCAGAATATTGCGAGCCTGCAAAATCGCAGTGTAAACACTCCTTTCATAGCCCTTTTAGATAAGGAGCTGCTTTTCCTATCGGGACCTGGGCGATCACAGCGCTCCTGCTTGATCTCTGTTTGCGAAGTGGCTGTATTATTTTTGTCTTTGATGCCGGCTGTATACCTACTGAGGTATCAAAATAATAAACCGTTAGTTGTCAGTCAGCGCCTGGATTCGTTTCACCTTTCTGCGTCCTGTGTGTGGTCTTTGAGCTGTTTTACCTTGTGATGATCAACCAACTAGCCCACAATGTTTTATGCAATTTCTTTATCGTCGTAACCCGATATTCTGAACAACGGCTCACGCTGCATTGAGTTTGGCCTCAAAATTGCTGCTTAAGCGAAAAGAATTGCTCGAAAAAGTAGACAATGTCAGGCAGAAAGTATCATGTTTTTTGCCTTGTCATTCAAGACCAACTGTGTCTGAAAGATTGCCTACAATAAAATAAAACATAAAATGCCAGCAATGAAGAAGGCAACAGACGACATCTCAGCGCAGTTCAAAGATGCAAACAACGCTATTTTAAGGAATATATTACAGCGTCAATGCAGGCGATAGGCAAGTCCAGCGACAGGAAGCAGACAACAAACGCGGCGGCACCATGTGTACTTCGTCTCACAAGATGTCTGCAGCACTGCGTAAGGCAGAGGAGTCCTTGTAATTGTGCTCTTAAGTGCCTCTCGCCCTTGTGCCTAATAGACAATTGCGCTCCTACTGTCACCCCCGCCAATTTCGGGAGACTTCCCTTTGTGTAAATAAAGTTTTTCATTCATTCATTCGGGGGTGAGAGGCGCGTAGGAGCACAATTTCCTATTGTAGTGCGCCTGATCCTGATTAGACCAGGGTGCCTCTGCCTTTCGCAGTGCTGCAAACATCTTGTGAGACGAAGTATACATATACCTTGGCGGCAGCACAGGGCCGCCGGAGCGCTGGCGCGACGACGGTGACACGCTTCAACAGCCGCTGGTGGATGGAATATAGGAGCGTCCCCTTTAAAACGGGGTGGTAGCAGTAGCTATCATGCTCATTTTTCTCCCTATATCTTAACTATTGTTTTAGATGGGTAACTATATCATCATTTTGTTTATTCGATTTTTTCCTACATTACTATACATCACGTCACTTTTCTGCTTTTGAGCCACCAATCTTCCAATCGTTTTTTTCTAGCTTCCACCGCACGTTCATTCACCCGGCCACTAGTATCTCTAAGCCCCAGAGCTTCAGGAACAGTTACTGCGCCTGCATCAACTTCCGAATGGGTACCATTACATTCGAGTACAATATGGTCAATTGTTTCAGTGGGGTTACCATATACTGCCCATGCATCATCTCCATTGTTAAATTTCTTTTTGTAGCTGCGTGTTCTAAGGCACCCTGATCTAGCTTCAAAAAGTAGGGCACTGCCTCTTGAGGTATTAAATAAATCCTCCTTCCTGATCTGCATTTTCCACTTTCGGTATAATTCGACACTGTTTCTTTTCCATCGAATTTATCCAATTTTTACCTTCTGTGTTTTTCACCTGTTGCTTAATGCTCGTTATTTCTCCGTCCTTGTGACTAGCATACTTACTAGTTAGTTTCTACTTTGTTCTAGTGCCATCTGTCCGCCAAGCTTTCTCCGATGTAACGAAGTTTCGCCTTTCTGAAAAGCGGTGTTGGCGCTCCTGTCCCTTACTCCTCGGTCAAACCGGCCGCGCATGGTTGGTTTGACGTAAGCAAACACATTCTCACCAAAGGTTAAACTTATTTGGCAATGCTCTGGTCTACTCATACATACACTATTGCCAATTAGTTTGAGGGGAACGCATCACCAGCCGAACTACACTCACCGCAGGGCGAAGGCCTCTCCCATACTCTTTCAATAAACCCGGTCCTGTGCTAGCTGCATTCACTTGACCCTTGCGATTCTTATCCTCCCACCTAACGTTCTGCCGCCCTATACTACGCTTTCCTTCCCTTGGAATCCAATCTGTTGCCCTAAGCGACAATCTTGTCCTCTCTACGTGATCTGCCCATATCTATTTCTTCCTCCTGATTTCCACTAGAATATCAATAACTCGAGTAATTGTTCTGACCCACTCTGCGCGTTTCTTATATATTAACGTTACACCTACCATTTTTCGTTCCGTATCCCTTTGAGTTGTCCTCAAATTAAGTAGAATCCTTTTCGTTGACCTCCACGCTTCAGTACCATAGGTGAGTACAGGTAAGATGCAACTGTTGTATACTTTCCTCGTGAGCGATACCGGTAAGCTGCTAGTCAATCCGCCAATACATGCCAAATACCCTCCATCCCATTCTTATTCTAGTTATTTTCCTTTCATGGTCTGGATCTACGGTTGCTACCTCTCCGAAGTAAACATATTAGCCTGCCACTTCAGTGTTGTGCTACCTATTATGAATTGCTGTTCCTTCCAGAGGCTGTTGAACATTACGTTAGTTTTCTACATATTGATTTTGAAGCTTACCTTTTTTCCATTCCTGTCTAGGACAATCATTTGCAGTTCATCCCCTGAGTTACTTAGCAAGGCAATGTCATCAGCGAATCGCGGATTGCTGAGGTATTGTGCATCGACACTTATCCCTAACTGCTCCCATTCCAAATCTCTGAATGCTTCCTCTAAGAGAGCTGTGAATAGTACTGGGAAGATTGTAGTCCCTTTCTTAACACCCTTCTTTATGGGGGAACACAACGAAACCCAATTTTCAGAAAATTGTGATATAGCAGAAAAAACTACTAAGCGTTGAAAATATCCCAAGAGTAAACCTTTTTAAAGTACAGTTCAACCAAAACCGACAAGCTGAACTAGTAGAGCTTGTACTCACGCAAAGAATTTGAATTAAATACAGCATTTCTCTATTACGGTTCGCTTCGTCTTGTAAAAGAATTATACCTTATTAATGTAGAAGAACTAAGCCGTTGGTAATATAGCGCCCCGGACCACATACGGCCTACAAATGGTACCGCGCCTGTTAAACTTGGCCAATGGTTTTACTCTCGAAACAGCCTAGAAACATTAATCGAAATTGTTTTCCTGTGAAGATGTGAAGAGAATCCTATTATATGACCAAATATAACATGCTTCTGTTTTCACCAGGTTACGTACCCTGTCCTCACATTGGAGTAAGATTTTTTTTTACGTTTTTTTTAGGCAAGTGGTTTTCGCTGTAAACGCTCTTTATCAACGGTGTTTTCATGCGGTGTAAGAGCCTACTTGTAGAATCAGTTACTCTTATCTGGTAAAGGTGTTATTTCTGCATATCTTTGCTTTTCTTTATCTTGCAATGCAAAAAATATTGCTTTTCTGATATGTTGATGTGACAATATTTACTTTCTTATACTGTACGCGTACAGCTGGAGAACTAGTCAAGCTGAATGGCAATCTTTTTTCCACATTCCTTCACTTCATGAGTGAAATAAAAAGTGCATTATTATTATTATTATTAAAAGGATAACAGACAACTACATTTAAGCCCACGTTTTCCGGGTTGTCTCCGTACTCTCTATGTGTCTCGAATAAATAGTTTTGAGAAGCTCAACCCTCTTAAGGCCACTTATTTCCCATATAGTGCAAAGCGTGTGTTAGCTCTTTAGTTACACAGCGCAAAATAAGTGCTATACTTGACTAATTTCTTGCGTTTGCTTGTGGGCCAGGTTTCTTTTTTTATTTACAATACACTATTGGCCTCAATTTTGGGCATTTGGTTAAGGATATGAACTAATGAAACTGTTTTAAGCTGATACGGGCGATCGTCGTGTCCCGGGCTACCTACTCCGCCCCTTATCTCCAGCTGACGAAGGCAAATAGGGATACCCTAAACACGATGCTTCGTAAGGCAACAAAGCAAGCACTGGGCATACCCATATACTGGTCCACGCAAAGACTTCTAGACATGGGCGCCCACAACATGGTGGAGGCGCTCATTGAAGCCCACCTCTCTAATCAGAGTCCGGCTCCGTCACACGAAACATGGACAAGCCGTCATGCGCAAGATAGGATGGCAGATTGAGCCAGTACCCCTCAAGGAAGCCCTTCCGGTAAGAGTGGAAGACGACCATTCAGACCAAACCCCTTCCCCAGAACATGACTCCGGGCAAGGATGACGAGAGGCGCACCGCGCGCGCCAAAGCCATAGCTCGGAAGCTGGAAGAGAACCCCAGGGTCCTATACGCGGACGCCTCGCTCCGAAAACACAGTGACCGTGCAGCGGTGGTGATTACGTCAAAAGGCAGGATGGTCTTCAGCGCGTCCATAAGGACAACAGACCCCGCAGTTACCAAAAAAGCGGCCGTGGCCCTCGCACTCGCACAACCGAGCGTGGACACCGTGGTCACCGACTCAAAAACAGCCTACAGAAGCTTCCGCAGAGGAGTAATCCACTCCGCGGCCCGAGCCATTCTATCCAAGTGCAAGCTTCCGGGAAGAGCTCTAGAGCTCGTGTGGGTCCCGGCTCATTCGCAGGTAGCAGGCAACACCATCGCAGACTGCCATGCCCGAGAAATGTCAGTGTGGGTCGAGCACGAGCCGGAAGAGCTACTGCATCCGGTTACCAGCTTTCAGGAGATAACCAGTATGTACCGAGAGGAAAGGTTCAGACTGCCAGAACCGCACCTCAAACTCATCATCATCAGCCTGATTATACCCACTGCAGGGCGAAGGCCTCTCCCATATTTCTCCACTTAACCCGGTTCTGTGCTAGCTGCATCCACTTGACCCCTGCGAACTTCTTAATCTCATCCGCCCACCTAACTTTCTGCCGCCCCCTGCTACGCTTTCCTTCCCTTGGAATCCAGTTTGTTACCCTCAGCGACCATCGGTTATCCTCTCTTCGCACTACATGTCCTGCCCATGTCCATTTCTTCTTAATTTCTACTAGAATGTCGGTAACTTGAGTTATTTCTCTGACCCACTCTGCACGCTTTCTATCTCTTAATGTTACCCCTACCATTTTTCGTTCCATAGCCCTCTGGGTTGTCCTCAACTTAAGTAGAACTCTCTTGGTTAGCCTCCAAGTTTCAGCCCCATAGGTGAGTACAAGCAAGATGCAACTGTTGTATACTTTCCTCTTGAGCGATACCGGTAAGCTGCTAGTCATAATCTGCCAGTGCTTGCCAAATGCGCTCCATCCCAATCGTATTCTTCTTGTTATTTCTTTTCGTGGTCCGAATCTGCGGTTACTACCTGTCCTAAGTAGACAAATTCGCCTACTACCAGTATTTCGCTACCTAATGTGAACTGCTGTTCCTTCCCGAGGCTGTTGAACATTACCTTAGTCTTCTGCATACTGATTTTCAAGCCTACCTTCTACTTTTCCTGTCTAGGTCATCAATCATTATTTGCAGTTCATCCCCCGAGTTGCTTAGCAAGGCAGTGTCATCAGCAAATCGCAGATTACCGAGGTATTCTCCATCTACCCTTTTCCCTAACTGCTCCTATTCCAAGCTTCTGAATACTTCCTCTAAACAAGCTGTGAATAGTACTGGGGAGATTGTGTCTCCTTGCCTAACACCTTTATTTATGGGAATTTTGTTACTTTCTTTATGCAGAACTATGGTTGCTGTGCAGCCACTATATATATCTTCCAACACTTTAACGTACGGCTCGTCTACCCCCTGATTTCGCAATGCCTGCATCACCGCCGAGGTTTAACTGAGTCAAATGATTTTTCGCAATCAATGAATGCTATGTATAAGGGCTGGTTATATTCCGAGAATTTTTCTATCACCTGATTGATGGCATGGTTATGATCGATAGTAGAGTACCGTTTCCGAAACCCTTCTTGATCCTTTGCTTGATTGCAGTCTAAGGTTGTCCCGATTCTATTAGCGATTACCTTAGTAAATACCCTATACGTAACAGACAGTAAGCTGATTGGTCTGTAATTTTTAAGCTCCTTAGAGTCCCCTTTCTTGCGAATGAGGATAATGTTTGCATTCTTCCATGGCTCCAGTACCGACGATGACACCAGGCACTGCGTACCCCAAACTCACCAAGCAACAACAGACGATATTGCGTAGAGTGCAGGTGGGGCCGCTTGCGCATCCCGTACTGATGAACCACATGTACACTGCGGAACACTATATGCTCTGTCCTTTTCGCAAAAAAAGAAAAAGGCACCCTGCCGCACGTTTTGGCAGAATGCAAAAAATCTCACCCCCCCCCCCTCCTCCCCTTCCCGCCAATACCCCCAATCCCCAACCCTTTGAGCGATGGGAGACCTTGTTATCCAGCCCCGCCCTATCCACCCAGCCACTGACGGACAGGGACCAGGAGCTTCTGGGAACATATGGGTCCCGCAACTAGCAAACCACCCCATCTGGTGCAAGCAGGTACCACCGAATTATTTCGGGCACAATAAATGATTACCCGAGGCAAACCATTCTCACATACCCAACACATTCGCCTTAGAGACGAATGATCAGAGCTTTCGGTGTTAACTCAGAGCTGTTTTTGTATTTCCGCAGTTGCCGCAGAGAAGTAATAGCGCCGTCGCTTTACTAAGCGGCCTCGCTCGGCTCGACCAGGCTCCACACACTTGAAAACGCAGCCCGCGCATAATGCACGCCTATTTTTTATCATCCAAAGTGAGAGTGAGGGTGCTCTGAAGCCTTGGCAGCACACTGCTTACATTTGGCAAGAAAGGAACTTTAAAAAAATGCTTTAAAAATGCTTTGAGATAAGTGTTGCGCTTGTAACGAATTATGTCGCTTCATGATTTAAATTAGCCTCGGGGCACTTAAGACAAAGACGTGAACGGGACATGCAAGCTCACTACTATGGGCAGTGCTAGAGGTTCTTGCCTCTCAGTAATAATTATGAGGCTAGGGGTGGGGCGGGCACACAGATGCTTAAAAATCCTACGGTCATCTAACCAAGGGATGAATGCAGTCCCTTGCTTCGAGTGTCATTAAACGACCAGCCCCAGCTCACTTCAACGCTTAGTAGACTCCTTATATTGAAGGATAACACAGGGGCACGTGGAATATAACAGTACTACCAACATTTCCTTGCCTAGATTAGTGCAAGGGGTTTCGCCAACGTTCCTGCATTTGAAACAAGTTAGGAGGTATGTCCCTCTATGCTTTATTTCTGAGTTCGAGCACCGGATATCGCTACAAACATGATTCTCCGCTCTTACGCTCGTTTCTGTGTTCACGCCTTACAATCTTCACTCTACAACGTTACGAACATAGTTTCAAGGTATATCAATTGATATCGGATAATAATTCTAACTTCCCTTTGAAGTATGCTGCCGGCAAACCTGCCATCTGCATTATTCGTCCTAATTGCTAAGATTTTAAATCACATGTGACCAAGAAGCTATAAATATAGCACGCCATAAAACCAATAGTACTCTAGCTTTTTAAGCGACTAAGCAATAGAGATGAATGTCCAGAAAAAAAATCTGCACTTTTGTCGAGAAATAAAGCTCCCACTTGCCATCATAACGGGCGACGGAGTCGTGGACGACGTCGATACTGTAGCAACTGGTTCGCTTCCTTTCAGTTCTGTTGCAGGCACTTGCGGCGGGGAGTGCATCCGCGGCCTTTTCATCGGACTCGCGGTCCCGTCGTCGGGGCCGCCCTTCTCGATTAGGAATGCCGGGCAGTCAGGACGCCGAAGGCACTCACCAAGCCTGGCTGAAGCCGTTCTTCGTACTGACCTGGTGAGCTGCTTTCAAAATGCACGAAAGGTGAATGGCGCATGCGCACGAATGGGGCGGATGGGGGCGGTTCCTAGGGAGGGAGTAAAATACGCCGATAAAACGATTGCGATCTTTGATTGTAACCCATCATACGCGGGTCATGCACTGCATTAGAAATGGGATCACTAGATTGCGGCGTCACACGAAAAAAAAAAACATTTCGGCCGCACTGTGAATCTACACTCCAGAAATGCGAAAGCCTAAGCGTTGCTGGTGCACACTGCGCATCCCGTTTGCTCTCATTGTCATTATCAACTATATGCACTGTCATTATCATTCCTTGCCATAAATCACTAATTGCAGCGTCATTTTCATCACTACTATCATCCTCACGGTAGACAAGGAGAATTAGGCTGTGCGTTTCACGATCCCGGGCATGGTGCAGTTGGTTAAAGCACTCGGCCGGAGATCCGGTGGATAGAGTTTCGACTCCCGGGGGAGACTGGATCTTTATTTTTCTGATGACGCTAGTTACGGTTTCGGGCGATGCAGTCATTTGATTGACAGCTATTGCGTGACCGACCGAACGAACGCCGAGAGTATCGGCTATCGCATTAATAAGGCACGGGTGAAATCTTGCTGCAATGTTGCTTTGTACATGTAGTCATAGAAGGCACGAAACAAGGTAGATATAGATTACACTTCTTAGGATTTGAGGCTTGAGGCTTGAGGCTTGACAGCAACATTGCCTCGACAACAGTAGCACTTACTGAAAAATAGCAATCATCGTCGGTTGAAAATCTGGCAGTTATACAGAATAATAACCAAGAACTACGATTCCGTACAACAGCCCGTATCGTATGACTATAGCACAGTAAAACCCTCCTCTTTAACCACACCTTGTCAGAGTGGCTGCATATATATATATATATATATATATATATATATATATATATATATATATATATATATATATATATATATATAGTGTTTGCGACTCTAACCTAAAGGGTCAGCCATCCTGGCCGCGCTATGAAACGTTGGTCGATGTGCTGCTAGTCGCATATTTAGGAAACACAGTGAGTAATTTATATGTCTCCTTCTCATCGTCACCATAGTGTCGAGGTGGGAACGCAGAGCCCAGAAGCCACAGTAGCGATGGCGGAAAAGCAGACGTCGCCAATAAAAGTTTTCGGTTTTCCAACATGAGAATAAAAATCTTCCTAAAGGAATTGCGCAACAATATAAATTTTTCAACACATTTTGTTCTCTTTTAAATATGCCTTTTAGGAGCGAAAAATTCGCTTCCGTTCAGCTGAATACTTAGACAATACAAAAAACAGCCACCGCCAATGTTTGAACAAATTTTACGCTTACATGCACTTTTGCTTGCTTTTTGCAGTTATAATCACAAAATTGAATGCTGCTGCGTTGTTTTTATTGTAGAAGAATGTTTATTTTTGCATAATTTTTGTCCAGAACTTGTAGTTCTGCACCCGGTAATCCTCCGCCCCTTGACCGTAGGATGGAATCGGTGGCCGCTTTTCAATGGAGGCGAAAAGCAAGGCGCCCGTGTCCTGTGTTATGTTAGTGCCCCGCAAAGAACCTCAGGTGTTCGACATTTTTTGCAGCCCTATAATACGGCGTCACTCATGATTATGCGAAGCAAACCATATATATATATATCTATATATCTATATATATATATATATATATATATATATATATATATATATATATATATATATATATATATATATATATACATTTGCACATGATAGTCGCAAGACCGCAGACACAAAAGAGACGACAGGCGTAATAACACTGTAATCAAATCTTCTAAACTCGGCGGTGGCGACAGACAGCGGCAAACGTGCTCGCTCGTTGTCAGATTACCACTCCGTCACACCGAAATGTGCCCAGTCTGAAGGCGGCGAGGACACATCTAGATAAGCCCGCAAACGGTGACTAGCATAACCTGCAGCATTGTAGAAACTCATGCGAATGGCGGGAATCTTCGAAACACATCTCGCCGCATCTTGCGCGACAAAGTAATTGATAAAGCAGCATCTCACGCCAACAAGCATGGTCAAAGGAAGAATACAAAATCGACCCATGCGCTAGAATCACAGTAATAAGGTCGCATGCCGGCGCCTGGCAAAAAACAAGAAATAAAGGTTCGAACCCTTCGCGCAATATATATATATATATATATATATATATATATATATATATATATATATACAGCTACATTTAGCGATATGTTACAAACAATACACCTGAGATTTTTTTTACATTACACTAATTTCTAAATATAATAAATTGTCGGATTGCATAAACATTCATTTGAACCAAAAAGTGTTATTTGCTAATTGCAGAGCACTTGCTTAAATCACCATTCTATTTCTTCGCGACAAATAAAGCCTCACATATGCCATATTTCCTTTCTCCAATAGAAAGCCCGCCAAATGCAAAGTATTATCACGTGACTAGCACATTCGCGCGCCAAGATTTTGGTGCTCGCGATATTGGTTTGGGTGAACGAAATTAGCTGCGGCCGTGTCATAACGGACCAGTTCCAGCGGGAAGCTAATATGTTGGTGATGGTTGCAGCGAGCTCGCCGCAACTTGCGCCGTCACGTGCGCCGACTGGCTGACGCGGGCGAAGAAACCTTCACAGACATATCGGTCTGCCGCTGCAACGTTGCCTAGCATAAGCCACGCCGCAGCTAATTTCGTTCAATCAAACTCCATTTTCAGCAGCACAATCATCCTGCCTAATGCGCAAGTCACGTGGTTCTTTTGTATTTAGCGGGCTTTGTTTAGTTTATTATTCATGTAATAATACAAAAAATACTCAAGACTTGTTTGGACCCATAGCCAGAGGGCTAGTGTTGGGTTCAATACAAACTACAATACAATATAAGCAGACGAAACAGCACCGATTAATAAACAACTATAGATAACCCAGTGAAAACTGCAACCATGCGCATAGGATTTCTACTGGTCGAGGAGGAATGTCTTGAGTGTGGACATAAAATTACTTTTAATCTTTACATCTTTAGAAATTCCATTCCAAATTCGGGCACCATTATTCGATTAGTCTTCGCCTATAAGCATTGTGGCATGATGGTATAGGTTAAAATTGCGAAGAGTTGCTGCTCTTGTGGTTCTGCTGGGAAGTAGGAAGAGGTTTAGTGGAAGCGGGTCGTTAGATATGAGAATTCTATGTACTATTGCTGCAGTTTTGCAGGTCCAAAAAAGTATACACATGGGGCTTTCTTCATCGCAAATAAATGGAAAGAAGGTTTCCGAAGGCTCTGTGCGGCTCTACAAATCGCATTTGTTTGATAAAATGAATAATTGTTATTTCAGAAGAGGAGGAGGAAATAGGAACGACTTTAATTTAAAGCTCTATTAAGCGTCGACACTGTCCTGGTCCAGGGTCACCACGACCACTGGCACTTCATCTGGTCAGAGGATAACCACGTTCTAAACTGCAACAGACATGCAGCCGTCTAAGTTTGCATAGTGGTCAGGACAATCCGTGGGAATACGGGGGGAATGTCTGATTCGATATAGAAACGATCGGCCAGGAGTAAGGAGTGTATTTAGTTGTAATTGTCTAAGAAAGCGTATTTGCGTGGTAGTGAGGGATTTATCAGGAAGAGGAAGTGAACGAAAAGTTTCCCTAATGTTATCATAGAGAATGATGCTTTCTTTTTGTGGTGAAGAGTAGTGCCCCAAGTGAGTGGATAAGGCCAGGGAATCCAGGAGCCCGGTGGTGAAGTTCGCGGGCGAGGCGATTCACTACCTCATTGCCTGGTATTTAAGCGTGGCCAGGAATCTACTTCAGTGTGACACTGTGGGGACATAGTTTGGTAAGGGCTGTGTGTAGTTCATCCTGTAGCTCTTCAGGAATGCTACCCGTATGAATGGCGCGTATAGCTTGTATTGAATCGGTGTATACGGCATATGCTGAAGGGTTAGAGGATACTTGTGAGGGGTAGTGAATACTGGTGACCATTGGTATAGTCTCGAGAGTCGCTGTAGGAGCAGGATCTATGTAAGGAGCGAGAATATGCGTTCCTACTTCTCTGCTTGTATCAAATGAGTAAGCAGCTGCTCTGACGTTTGTTTGTGATGCATCTGTGTAGGCGATCATGGAATCCGTATGATGACATGACTGGAAACACGAGCTGAACGACTGCCCCCCCCCCCCCCCCCCCCCGGGTTGGTATCGGGTGCAAGGTTTATTGAAATGGGGGCACTCTTAAGTTATCTTGCGCGTGGAAGGAGGGGTAATGTTAGAGTGGTCAGTATGTGTGAATAGAACTTGCTGAAGTATCCAATCTCCTTGTTTGGTACAAGAAAGACGAGCCATTTGCCGGTCTCGATGTTGCTGTATGAGGTCTCCCAGGGGCAACAGCCCCGTAGAGAAGAGGCGTTCAGTGGACGCATGTACAGGGACTTTAAGGCAGCCTTGGAACAATGTATGAAGAGCAACCGAAAATTGATATCTTTGGTGACAGGTCAGTTAAAGGTATGGAATTATATAGAGAGTTCTGCTGAATGCTAATGCGTGGACAAGCTGCCCGACTTGACTGTCATGTAGTTCGGCGTGCTTATTAATATTGCGGCGAACTAGACGCGTAAGCTGATTGCAAACTTGAACGGTTCTAAAACATTGGCCTGATTAATTGATTCATCTATATGAAGTCCAAGGATCCGGCAGGATAAGCGAGGGATGGGGTCACCTGCCATTGTGAGGTTTATAAAATGGTTATGTTGGCGTTTATAGCTAGTTTTTGGAATGAGTAGCAATTCGGATTTTTCAGGTGCGGAAAATAGCACTACATTAGCAAGATAACTAACGACTTCATCGAAAAAACGATCCTAATTACTAAATGACTGAATGCAAAACGATGTTGTGCGCAAAACGTCTGGCGATATATGCAATTGGTTTCCCTCGCCAACCTCACTTTTTTTATTTTTCAACCCTACCCTAGGCTAAAGGGCGCTTCGACATACTTATATATATATATATATATATATTGTGTGTGTGTGTGTGCGTGTGTGTGTGTGTGTGTGTGTGTGTGTGTGTGTGTGTGTGTGTGTGTGTGTGTGTGTGTGTGTGTGTGTGTGTGTGTGTGTGTGTGTGTGTGTGTGTGTGTGTGTGTGTGTGTGTGTGTGTGTGTGTGTGTGTGTGTGTGTGTGTGTGTGTGTGTGTGTGTGTGTGTGTGTGTGTGTGTGTGTGTGTGTGTGTGTGTGTGTGTGTGTGTGTGTGTGTGTGTGTGTGTGTGTGTGTGTGTGTGTGTGTGTGTGTGTGTGTGTGTGTGTGTGTGTGTGTGTGTGTGTGTGTGTGTGTGTGTGTGTGTGTGTGTGTGTGTGTGTGTGTGTGTGTGTGTGTGTGGGTGCGCGTGCGTGCGTGCGTGTGTGCGTGCGTGCGCGCGCGCGCGCGCGCGCGCTAGGTGGTATGGATGTTATCTAGTGCAATGACACGAATCATTTCGTTGCTCAGACGCAGGAGAAGAAACGCGTTCTACTTTATCTAATATACACCTCGCGAAAAGCAAAGTCGCTTGCCTGAGAAATAAATTAAGAGACACTTAAGCCCGGCCTTAATAATAATATGCCACCCTCTGGAGCCATTGGGCAGTAAGAAGTTGATGTATCGCATTCATGATGGAAAATAGCGCGAAAGTACACGAAGGACGGAAGGAAGTAAGACACGGACAAGCGCTAACTGGCAACTGCCGTGTCCGTGTCTTACTTCCTTTCGTCCTTCGTATACTTTCGCGCCATTTTCCATCATGAATGTTAGCCAACTCGCCCAACTTTCTGCATTACTTGTTGTATCGCGCTGTCTGTACTGCGAAAGCTTCTTTAAAACTTTCTCCTCTTTCTTGTCTTTCAAACTGCGCTTTCAAAAGCGGAGACCCCACCTGCCATGGTACGAATTATCATGTGGTCGCCGCGTACTGGCACCGCATCGTTTTTGTCCGACGCGGCTGTGACACTTTCTCAAACTAGGGTATGGCTATGGCAACGGCTTCTCGATTGAATGGGATCTGCACGCTATCTGGTAAAATGTATCGCGCCGACGTGACTAAAACTGACACTCAAATATACTACAAGTTGTATTTTTTGCATGGTTTGCTTGGTTTTTAGGTGCACACTTCCAAATTTGCATCAACCTCCGACTGGGGCCGTAGTGGAGGGTACCGGGAACTTCGGGCAGCTGGGGTTCTGCAACGTTAATTAGCGCATCATTATTTTGCTTTAATACTTCATTTAAACGTGGATGCCGAGGCCACGATCGAAGAAATGTATCGCGGCTTATTCAAGTACAGTGCCCCACGGGCGATACCGCGCATTGCATTGCATATGGATTAATGTGCAAGCCGTACAAGAAAGAACCACTGTTTCATCTTTCGTACTACCGAAGGATGCGGGAAGTCAATGTCAGTACCGATATTTTTATGTTGAGCCGCACTATGACGCTTTGAAACTTGACCTGTTCGTCGGTAAGTGTCCACTCTGCAGCCAAAAGACTACTTTTGTCTCCTCATCAATAAACCTTGATTAGAATATACTTCCTAGAAGAAACATTAGAGCGAGCAAATGAAGCTTGCACTGTGCCCCTAGGTAATCTCGCCAAAGATAATGAACTGTTTTGCATCCGTGCCGAGATGGATCAGTGGTTAGACATTTGCATACCAAATCGGAAAAACAGATTCAACACTGAACGCGTTGCGATGCAGGAGAACATAATGCTCCACTGTACTGTGCAATATCGCTAAACAATATGAGTCTAATTAATATAGTTCAGAGCCTTCCTATGAGCAATTAGCCATAGCCTAGGATATCGATAAGCATGCCCATTACGATGACCATAGATTGAACCTTTCGGATGGAAACAATTTTACCGCACATGCTTAATAAAATGTTTCCATCAGGTTATGAGATTATGACAATGCCTACATCCTTTTAGTTTTGAAAGAAACTTCCCATTCCACTTCCCGTTTGAGGGTTTTTGTTTCCTTTTTCTCTTACGGCTCTGTTGGTTTTATTGTTATTTAAGTATGCGGGCATGTCCTGCGTGACTTTGGGCTCGTTTTATCTATCAAAATATATTTTACTCTAATTGAAACCGTAAAATTTTTCTGTGTGCATTCGTCACACGTCTCGTGTTATATGTTTCGAGGCAGCAATCCGCTCCATTTGCTCATTATTAATATAGTTGTGATGTCTAAAATCATTTAGAGCACTCGTATTTGAAGTATTTCTTGGATTAGTGCCAAGCCTGATGTTTTCAAGCCAGCACCTATATTGGACGGATAAATACAGTTCATCAACAGCAGAAGCCTGACTACACCCACTGAAGGGCGAAGGAAGGCCTCTCCCATATTTCTCCACTTAGCCCGGTTCTGTGCTAGCTACATCCACTTGACCCCTGCGAACTTCTTAACCTCATCCGCCCACCGAACTTTTTTCCTCCCCCTGCTACGCTTTCCTTCCATTGGAATCCGGTTTGTTACCCTAAGCGACCATCGGTTATCCTCTCTTCGCCCAGGTACCAATACCGGTACCAATTCTTTAAAGTTTCAGCGTGTCTCTTTTCGACGTTCCTCAACGTCATCGGAATGGAACTGATTACGATTCTTTATTTGCACCATAAACATATTATGAGCGATGCAAGATATTTTGTGGCAAAACCATTTCTTGACCCATGCGTGCTGCCTACTGAAAGTGCCTTACAAACTGATTAAAGAGTGAAAATAAGAACAAAAAATGGCGGTCTATGTGAGACTCGAACTCGGCCACCGGCGTGCGAGACCGGACGCTGTCACTCCTCTGCGACACATAATTTTCCATTTCCTCAAACAAAAAAGTGGTATAGCCAACAATGAATCTAGCAGTCGGAAAGACATTAGGGTCATGTGCCATGTGAATTGATAAATGTTTCAAGTCGCCACAGTCTTTAGAGGACAAAGATGCAGTTCAATGACGCCGATGGAAACGTTCACTATAGGCATGAACATTTCATTGACAGTGTGACATATGATGATACACTCTCAGAGACTCTCTCAGAGTTCAGCCTAAGCCGTCCAAATGGCTGAGCCTGTTGGAAAATTATTAGTAGAGAAATAATTAGTGTCAAATGAAAAAGGATGTTTGGCACGTCCGTGTGTCCTCTTCAACGACACTTCGAGTTTTGTAGCTAAGTAAAGGCACGTATAATGAATGCACAGTTGTCTCAAGAACTCAGTAGCTCGTTAAAAAGCATAATGCAGTTGAACCGGGGCTGGGGCGAAGACCCACGCACTAATATAAGCATCAACGTAAGCGGCAACAGGCTATCGAACAAATCGCAGGCACAAACGCTTCCGCACTATATCGCACGTACGAAGAAACACGTGGCCTGCCTTCCCCATGACCTCTCATTGCCTGTAAGCTACGCTCCACATCTCTCGTTTTGCGGTGTTCTACTTTCTATCTTTTTATTGTCTTGTGACTATTCGAACACTTATTTTTGTCTCCACTGATATCACTACCTCTCGCTGTTGATGCTTATCTTCAGGGCCGTTAATGTTGCTGCCGGAGAATTTGCTTTCCTAAAGAAGTAAAAAAAAAACAGTTTCAAAAACAGTGGCAACTATGACCGTAGGACAAATCGTATATTTTCACATTGCGCAAACTTCCAATATTCCAATATACCTAATTGACGTAGCGAAAAATCCTGCTAAGAGAAGTATTTTATGAGGCATTGATAAGCACTTTGCGATCGCATATATAATTGAAGCGTTATCGTGTACGCTGTAGACAAGTATATCTGCATTCATGCATTCTGTAATCTTATGCAGAGGCAGGTAGGGTCCACTACACAGCTATTCCTCAGTGCCTGCGTGTTATTCCTTCAACAGCACAGAGAGAAAGGGTCAACCGTTCACACATCTCGGAGAAGCAACGGTTATCTTCATTGCGAAGCCACAGCTATGTCTGAAGAGGACGACATGCCTCGGCCGCTCTCTTAAGAGAGCCAAGAAATGCCCTCAAATAAAGCTAAGGGGCATGACAAAGTAGACAGTCAGTCGCCTCCCGAGACATCATGCTTTCCTAGTCCAGGTGCGGCAAGAGCCGACGCTATCTTGTAGTCGCGCACCTACCGTTAGGCCCCCGGTGAAAAGCCCCCCAAATTCTTTTAAGCCACGTTCGACGAGCCGAAAGCAGCCAATATTTTGCCCCAAGTAACCGTTATAGAATGTTTCCGCGCTCTTCAAGAAAAGCCCCAAGCCAATATCGCCAGCAGAAGGTGGCACTCCGAAGGACATCAAGGAATTGACTGAGCAATGGACGCATTGCAAAAGTATCTCTCCGTGCCCAGACCCAAAGAAGATGAAACCAGTAAAGCAACCGCCAACTAGGAACCGTGGGTGTCCCCTGTGGTTACTGTGCCCAAACCACATCAGCCTGATGAAATTCGCATCTGCATTGACATGCGTGTTGTGAACAGTGCCATTCAACGTGAACGACATTTGTGTCCGACAGTGGATGACATCATTGTTGCCTTAAATGGAGCAACAGTATTCTCCAACCTTGACCTGAAGAATGGATATCACCAGTTGAAACTTGACACTTCTTCAAGGCAGCTCACAACTTTCTCGACACACGTTGGCTTGCTTCGCTACAAACGTCTCAACTTTGGCATCAGCAGTGGGGCTGAAATCTTTCAAAACACCATCCGTCAAGTGCTCAATGGCATCCTCAATGTCCTGAATGTTATTGACGACATCCTTGTTTTTGTACAAAAAAAAAACGGGGCATGACGTTTCATTGAAAGCAGTTCTGCAGCGACTCCAAGAAGCTGGACTGACACTCAACGGAAAAAAGTGTCGCTTTCATTAACGAGAATTGAACTTCTTTGGACTTATTTTCTCAGCTGACAGCGTTCGTCCTGATCCCAAGAAGATAGCAGCCTTCCTAGAAATCAACACACCAGTCACCGCAAGAAGTAAAGAGCCTGCTAGGCATGATCAACTATTCAGGCAGATTCCTGAGAAATCGAGCCGACCTCACACAGCCATTACGTGAACTGACATTGAATAACTTTGCATGGGAGTGGACAGAACGACAGCAGAATGCTTTTAAGAGCTTAAAGCAAGCCATGTCTGATGCAACCACCCTTGCTTACTTTGACCCATCCAAGCCGACATAAATGGTAGCAGATGCAAGTCCACATGGACTGAGTGCTATCCTCACAGAGCGTGTCAGTGAACACATTGCAGTGATAGCCTATGCAAGTAGAACGCTCACACCTGTTGAAAGTCGCTATTCCCAAATAGAACGTGAAATCCTCGTAGCTGTATGGGCAATGGAACACTTTCGCCTTTATCTTTGTGGAATTCACTTTATTTTGCTGACTGATCACAAGCCTTTAGTGAGCATACTGGGAAATCCAAGATCATCACCATCTGCCCGCATTGAGCGCCTCGCTCTACGCATTCAGTAGTACAAGTTTGATGTACAGCACACCGCAGGAAGTAGCAACCCTTCCGATTACCTTTGCAGGCATCCGGTTCCTGAGATGAAAATAAATGCACGCATCGACAAAGTACCCAACGAGTACGTTAACTTCATCCAGTGCCACACCATCCCAAACGCCTTCTCAGTTCAAGACGTTGCTGAAGAAACTAAAGCAGACCAGCAGCTACAATTACTTGTCAGTGCTATCCAGCACCCCACACCTAGCAGCTGGGTCTCAGTTGAACTGAAGCCATTTGCCTCCATAAAGACTGAACTAACAACACCTGAGGACATCGTCCTTCGAGGAATGCGCCTAGTTCTTCCCACTAGCCTGCACACGCAAGCAGTGCTGCTCGCCCACAACGATCATCAAGGGATTGTCAAAACAAAACAAATGCTGAGAGAAAAAGTTTAGTTTCCAGGCATGGACAAACTAGTACACACTTTGATTAAAAGCTGCCTACCATGTCAAGCAGTCGTTCCCCAAGCAAAGCAAGAACCACTTGCCATCACTGAACCACCCAATGGTCCCTGCGTGGAAGTTTCGATTGACTTTTCTTGTCCGTTCCCAGATGGAAGGTACGCTATGGTGGTAATAGATGACTTCTCGCGATACCCAGTAGTACAAGTCACACATTCCACGAATGCGAACAATGTGCTTTCCTTGATGCGACGAGTGTTTTGCCAGTTCGGAATCCCTGCACAGGTAAAAACTGGCAATGGACCACCATTTCAAAGCAGAGAGTTTGCTGCACTCTCGAAACAGTTAAGATTTCGACACCATCGACACCTTTGTGGTCTCAAGCTAATGATGAAGCTGAACGGTTCATGAGAACATTGAAAAAGCATGTTCTCACAAGTCAGCTTGAGAACACAGATTTTAAAGTAGAGCTTGACACTTTTCTGAGGTCATACAGATCTTCCAAACACCTTACAACAGGAAGATCACCATATGAACTGCTGTTTGGCAGACCAATGAAGAATCTTCTGCCGTGCTACCCTGAAGCTCCTTCGCGCAATGAAGACTTAACAAGGTTGAAAACAACCGCGCTCGAGAAAAGGGCATACAACAAACATCGTGCTGACGCACGAAGACATACTCAACCACATCGCTTTTCTATCGGTCAACGAGTCCTGTGCAAGCAAGAGAGACGCGACAAATTCACTCCATACTATGATCCAGACCATTATATCATTGTAGGAATTCATGAATCACAAATCAAGGCATCGAGAGGAAAAGAGTAATAACGCGCAACTCAAGTTTTTTCAAGGATGTATCTGGCCTCAAACAAGCATCAGCCACAACACCACTCGACCGCGATGACATCACATATCCACCACCTGTAGTGAACCAGCCTGCACCTCCTATAATGCACCCACCTACACCACCTACATTGCACCAGAGTTCTCCAACACGGTGCTATCCACAGAGAAACAGAAAACCTCCACGTCATCTGTCTGACTTTGAGACCCGACTTTGTGACTGTTTGCCAGTGAGAGACCTTTCTACAGTGGTCTGTGACAGTGTGTGCACATCCATTTAACTTTCTCCAAGGAGGGTAGTGTAGTGTTTGTAATCGGCATGCCGAATGTTACCACTCTGTTTGCCCCTGTGTAATAATACATGGCGGCTCAACTAACAGGCTCGCTTCATCAGTGTCTCACCCAATCTAATCAATCGGACCTCATCACAGTCTCCGGGAACACTAAGCCTGCCAGATGACTGCCCAAGCGACGCAGTTGACTCCCGCCTTCTACATTTATGGAAGGCTAAAGGCGGCCTAGAACGACGCTGTAAACGGCAGCGTTCGAACCGGACACTTAGACGCCGCCAAGCCTGTCTTAACAAAGAGATAGAGACGCATGCAGCGACTCTTTCACGACAGAATCGGGAATCGCTATGCAACCAGTTAGATGGAAATATGAGTGTATCTCAGACTTGGAACCTTTTTGGGCACTTAATAGACTCTAGTAAGTCTAGGGCTACCCAACGAGACAACCTCACTAGACTAATACATACTTGCGATACACCTCCACTGGAACTTCTCCAAGAACTACGAGATCACTACTTCCCCAAGTACCCTTCTATAACACACCCCAACTATTCAGGGCCCCCTAACAACTTCCTCGACCAACCCATCACGGTATCAGAGGTGCAGGCTGAGCTTCAGAGGCTAAACACATCTTCAGCCCCGGTCCAGGCGGAGTACATAATAAGGCACTCCGGAACATCGATTCCCAATCTATTGCCGCCCTTAGCGAATATTTTAACGAGTGCTGGCAACGGGGAACCCTCCCGCCGCAATGGAAAGAGGCCAAAGTTGTGTTTATACCGAAACCTAGGAAACCTCAGCTAATTTCAAACCTTAGGCCAATTTCTCTCACCTCTTCCGTCGGGAAACTAATGAAGCATGTGCTCCAGACCAGAATTTGTCAATATCTAAAAGGCAAAAATCTCATGCCCACCTGCATGTTTGGATTTCGCCCTGGCCTTTCTACACAGGATGTTTTCTTACAGCTGAAACATCACATTCTCAACTGTCAAACCTATGACACCAACGCCATCCTAGGCGTGGATCTGACCAAAGCATTTGATAATGTTGCACATTCAGTAATCCTTCAGAATCTTACAACCCTGGGAGTCGGCGCCAGGTTGTATAATTACGTCTGAGACTACCTCAGCCAGCACACAGCCACACTTACCTTTGGCGACCACTGCCTTCCGGAGATCATGCTAGGTGCACGAGGTAGGCCCCAGGGCGCCGTCCTCTCCCCTATACTATTCAACACAGCACTTCTTCCCCTACCCTAAAAATTAGCACACACCTCCGACATTCATTTCAGCATCTACGCCGACGACATCACTGTCTGGGCTAACCGCGGTAGTGATGCCGAAATAGAGGAACACCTACAATTGGCACTAAACACCATCAACACCTATGTAAGGAAACGTGGCCTAACCTGTTCCCCTTCAAAATCAGAACTCTTTCTCTACCGCCCCAAGCAATACGATTCAGGCAGTCCGCCTATTTCCCTCAAGCTAGACACCCATTCGATCCCACTAGTATCCAAAATCCGTGTACTGGGTCTAGTTCTTCACTCCCATGGTGCACACGGAGAAGTCATAAAGACTCTCCATACACAATGTCAGCACACCACCCGACTGATTCTCCGCATAGCCAACCGCCGGGCAGGCTTACACGAGCGAAACACAATTCGCCTCACCCAGGCTTACGTTATAAGCCGCGCCACATATGCCCTCCCATACCCCCCCCCTCAAACAAAAGAAGAGAAACCGGATGATTGCACTCCTACGAAGTTGCACGAAAACGGCTCTACGACTTCCCCCAGCACATCTAATGCCCGACTCCTTAAACGTGGTGCACACAACACTTTCGAGGAACTTAGAGAGGCTATATTAACGGCACAAATATCCTGCCTGTCCAACTCGGCGGGTGGCCGCACTTTATTCACCCACTTAAACCTTAGCCCAGTTACACACCCCATTGACGGTGCCCCCCTTTCTCCTGACCTCCGCTCTAACCTTATCATACCTCCCATCCCTAAAAACATGCACCCTGAGCGAGACCAGGGCCGCAGAATAGCCAGGGCTCACGCCCTTCACATGCAGTATAGCGACGACCAAGAGGTGGTCTACGTGGACGCAGCGGAATATACGTCAGGCTCCCGTATGGTCCTGGCTGTAGCCGACAATCAAGCAAAGCTGCTTACTTCCAGCTCTATAATCACCAATTTCACCACAGAGGCAGAGGAGGCAGCCACTGCGCTTGCTCTCATCTCTACATCTGCCACAATAATTATCTCTGACTCCAAATCTGCGATTCTAAATGATGCCAATGGCTATATATCACGCACCGCTGCTCACATATTACGCTTCTGGCATCCCCGGCACCCCATAACCCTCATCTGGACGATGCTAGCCTCCCTGGCAACGAGGAGGTTAATTCCCTAGCCCGAGGTCTTACTTTCCGGGCTAGAGTAATGGAGCCCCCTCTACAGGCCGAGGAGCGCCTGCTCTCCTTCCGCGATATTCTCTCGTACTACCGGGACAAACGAAGGAATATACACCCCCAGCCCCCTCTCTCACCATAGCGCAGGTCGTACGTACACTGGCGAAGCTTGCAGACTCGGACTGCTCCATACTCTACACTACTGCATGCCAGATACCCAGACCAGTTTTCCTCATCATGCAGACTCTGTGGCAAACCAGGACACTTCCTACATATCCTTTTTACATGCCCCACCTTTCCTCATCCCCCATCACCGAACTTAGCAGAGTCCAGAGTCTCTCATGAAGAGCACCTCAAGTCAAGACCAACGGAAGATCATTTCCAGTGCTATGAGGAGGATTGCTCATCAAGGACTTTCTTTTGCCTTATGAGGGTGTCTCCCATGCAGTAAGGGAGCACCCAAGTGCCATGCAGGGGGCTTCGCCCCATTATTTGTTCCTTATGACAATGAAATGTTTCTACCACCACCGTCTCCCAGTACATCCCCTTGAGTACTTCCGGGCGGCAACATATGTTCTCAAAATGCTCGTGCTGCCTGATGCAGTTCTTTAACTGCGACAACTTCTGTCATATCGTGGCAGCACACATCATCAAGTGGAGTGGCAATTTCCCGGCAGAAGCCGCAACTGCACCTACTTCAGGGTACAAAGCGCGACAGACGAATGAATTCTAACAAAAATTCAAGTATTTTTTGTTAAAATTTATTCAGACAAGGAGACGCAGCTGTCACTTGTCCCGTGGGCCGAGACCATCGCCCCCACATGGGGGCCACGCCAGGCAGACATGCCTTAATGATCATACTCTTTAGGCAATAAAAGTTCTTTCTCACACACACACACACAAACGCACCTTCGATTATTTATACACTGCAATTTCCTACAAACATCGAGAAAGCAAGCACCCAAGCTAGACATGCCACGTTGTGCGACTCGTACCATTTTTATAACCCTACCAATAGCCGGAATGTCGATCAAAACGCCATTCGTTACCATCTCTGGGTCTCATTTCCGCTCGGTGGTAAACGGCAATTTACTACAATCACCACTAAATTTTGTTCTGTTTTTATTTATATTCTACAATAAACCACTGCTATTTAAAAGGTATTCAAGGACTATTGCTACTTACCAGTTCTCACCCGTTAATTATTTACAGGGATTATTAACGATGCGCCCTTAACGGTGCGCACACTCCCAGACACCCTTAGAGTGAGTGGGAGAAGCTGTTCCGGTCGCAAAGAAGATGCCCTCGACTTGCGTGGCAAGCTCAGCCGGAATTCAACGACCTTGTAGTGACAGAAGGGGGTGGCCGTTTGGTGCCCAGTTTTCGCTGGTTCAAGCCAGAGTACGGGTTGGAGTCAGAAGTAACGAACAAAACACACTTTATACACAGCAAGAGACGATACAGAGGAATACACAAACACTAAAATTGCACAGACGAGAGGTTCACAGAAAACCAAACGTTAAGCATGCAACTACAGAGGCATTCAATAACACAGAGGCTTTACAACACAGATCAAACACGAGAGAGTCACATAAACAAACACCAAATTGTTCACCGGGCACTGTTGCAGTCCGACGCCTCGAGAGTCACGATGTGGCCGCCATACAAAACGAGTGCCGCTCCCTCGCAGGTCCGTGGGGTTGCCAGCAGCGGGTGATCCCCGGGAGTCCAGCCGAAGCACTAGCGAACACGCCGCAACCACCGACTGACTACACAAGCGGCGCAGACTCAAAAAATAGGGCGAGCAGCATCTGTCTGTTAAGACGCGCCAAAGCTAGCGCGTACACACACTTAGCTTCGCTGGTTAGAGCGCTCCCTTTTTCTCCCGTCGAGCCGCACGTCGTCATTGGCTAGGACCCGTAGAAATTTCTGGACAGCTCTTGCATATTCCAGACTGGTGAGTCACCGTCATCGTCGGGTGATGAGAAAGAGGGCGACGCGCACAGAGCTACGCGCTCTCTCGCGCGGAGAAGGAGGTTTTTTTAGAACATAGTGGAAGTTTCCATGCGGCGACGAGCGGGCCTCGCGCCGCGCCGGCTTAGTAAAAATGTTCGCTGATTTCGTGACACTGCTCCTCCCTTAAATAATATTGTCCTACAATATTCTCAATACACACGAACATCGTGCGCACATGCATGCGCTCACAAACTTCACGGCCAAATGTCCACATCACTCACATACATTGATGTTCAACGTAAGCGTCAAGAACTC
This sequence comes from Amblyomma maculatum, assembly GCF_055883805.1. NCBI lineage: Eukaryota > Metazoa > Arthropoda > Arachnida > Ixodida > Ixodidae > Amblyomma > Amblyomma maculatum. The sequence continues at coordinate 125,422,688 of NC_139346.1, forward strand.
AACTGAGTTTCCACCACATAACAAAGTGACATGCCACTATAAACATGACACTAACTCCAGATACATTCAACATAGGCCGCTACTCGCCAACACTGCGACACACTCTTACAACCAGAGTCACACAATTTCAATCATGAAAGGTTTCAAGCACAGGTTACTGCACTTTGATTCATACCACACGCACCGTGAGGCAGCGTACAATATACATAACATACAAGGTTTTCATGTTTTCTCATAAGTGGATTCCAGTCCAAACCTAAGTCATTTTTCCGGGCGTTATTCAAACTTGCGATCAGTGCGTGAAACGCCTCTGTCCGCCAGGGATTCTGCCTTCACTCTAGGCCCTCGCATTTGAAGTGCTTCCATGTTCCTAGATCGGGCTACTGCGAATTTCTTAAGGCATGACTGATAGTCACCTTGCAAATCACACAACCAGTGTGTGCCGATAAATGCCCCTACAACCAGTAGCGCCGACGGATACACGGGAACCTGCGTCAACGTGCACAGACCAACAAAAAGAATCACCGTAGTAGTGCTCTTTCATAGGCACCGATATTCCTTTCGCTGAAGGTTAAATATTCTAAGTAATGCCCCCATAAACAGAAAAACCACATGGGCTACCTGCATCAACGACGGCCTAGGCATTCCTGACTTTATTTCCTGTGTCGTCTCTTTCTTTTCAGTTCCCTCCTGAGGTGTTTCCTTTTCTTTATTCTTTTCTCGGGGCTTTTCCTCCGGCTTCTCGGGGCCTTACTTGCCTCGCCTTGCCTTTTTCTCTTTAGATTCACTGCAGCGCACAGGCGCGGAACTTCTGTCAGGATCCTCGGGAAATGTTACATCCTTGATATTGCCCAACACCATATCATAGATAGGGCGTTCCATGCTATCAGTTTTCCAGAATGATATTACGTTTGCTCTTCAAATTTTACCTCAGGTAGCAACTGAATTGAGCCGTCAATTAGCCTTACAGGGCATTTCTCACCAGTCAGATCATTGTCCTGAATCAAACTTCGTCTAACGATTACGGCACTGCTACCTGTATCTCGTAGCAGTTCAGTTCAGTTCAGTCGTTCAGTCGTGTCCGACTCTTCGTGACCCTATGGACCATATCACGCCACGCTTTCCGGTCCCTCACTATCTTCCTAACATCACATAACTTCATCTGCAGTGCCTCAAGGATGCCATCTAACCATCGCGTTCGCTGCCTACCCCTTCTCCGGCGACCCTCAACCTTTCCCAACATCAAATCTCTCCAGCGACTCCTCTCTCCTCATCAAATGACCAAAGTAGCTGAGCTTTAACTTAAGAATTTGACCCTCCAATGAGCAGTCATGGTTTATGGTCGACAATATCGACTGATTTGACCTTCTGGCAGTCCAAGGAACTCTCAAGAGTCTTCGCCAGCACCACAATTCAAACGCGTCAATTCTTCGGCGGTCAGCCTTTTTCACAGTCCAACTCTCGCATCCATATATCAAAACTGGAAAGACCATAGCACGAGTTATGCGGATCTTGGTTGGCAGACTAATGTATCTGCTCTTTACTAGGCGGTCAAGGCTAACCATTGCTTTCTTTCCCAGAAGCAGGCGTCTCCTAATTTCATGGCTGCAGTCTCCTTCCGAGGTAATCTTAGAGCCCAAGAACAGAAAATCTGTCACAGCTTCCACTTCTTGTCCATTGATGCTCCAGGACTTGATAGGGCAAGACGCCATGATCTTTGTCTTTTTAATGTTCAGTTTAAGCCCAAACTTCTCACTCTCTTCTTGTACGCGCATCAGAAGTCTCTTGAGTTCCACTTCATTTTCTGCCATTAAAGTGGTATCATCCGCATATATAAGGTTGTTGATACGTTTTCCAGCAATCTTCACTCCAGCTGAAAACTCGTCCAGACCGGCCTTCCTCATGATGCACTCTGCATAAGGTTAAATAGGCAGGGCGACAGTATGCAGCCTTGCCTCACTCCTTTCTCGATCGGAAACCAATCAGTAAGACCATGCCCAGTTCTGACTGTGGCCTCTTGCCCTTCATACAGGTTCCTGAGGAGACAGATGAGGTGAATTGGAACTCCCATCTCTTGGAGAGCTTGCCACAATCTGCTGTGATCTACGCAGTCAAACGCTTTCGCATAATCAATAAAGCAGAAGTAGATGGGTTTCTGAAACTCTCTTGCTTTTTCCATGATCCAGCGAAGGTTGGCAATTTGGTCTCTAGTTCATCTGCCCTTGCGAAACCCAGCTTGCACGTCCGGAAGCTCCCGATCCACATACTGCTGCAGCCTACCTTGGAGGATTTTCAACATCACCTTGCTAGCATATCTCGTAGCACAGAAACTGATTTTCTTCCTATCTTTCCTCTCGAAACCGGCATCCGATCCCTCACAGATCCAGACTGCGCATGCACAACTGCGTTCACAACCCGGATTTGCTTGCCCTTCTTTTGATTGACAACCTTATCTGCTTCCTCCTCCTCTGGGCCGTGCACCACGCGGACTTTATTGCCGTTCTTCAACTCAAGAAAGCCATCGGCATCTTCTTCCTCCAGGCGACATTTCGACTCTGACAGAGCCCTCGCGCATGCCGCCTGCGGAGCTATCTTGTCAGCGTCGGGACACGACATCGCTTTGTGGCCCTTCTGTTCACATTTCCAAAACGCGGAGGGATTGTTGGTTGCGAGTTTGCGGCAGTTAGGTGCATAATGGCCTAGTCGTCCGCAGAGACAGCACCTCGGGGGTGACTTTATGCTAGGTTGTGTCTGCCGGAATTCCGGCTTTCGAGGGGTTTTAGAATGTACAATCTTGCTCAAATTTGCGCCTCCCTGGGCTCTAAAATAGTGGGCTGCGAGATCCATCATTCCGTCCAATGTATGCGCTTTTCTTTCTTTTAAATAAAGCGACAGACCAGGGTGACAGCTGCCCAGGAATTGTTCCTTAATTAGGAGTTCTCGAAGTGCGCCATACTCTAATTTAATTTTTTTGAGAGTTCAGTCCAGCGGTCAAAATAATGACTCAATCGCGCAACATACTGTGTTGCAGTTTCTCCGTCCATAGGTTTTCCAGTCCTGAACTTCTCACAAAACCCATCCGTCGTAAATCTAAACATTTTAAGTAATGCAGCCTTCAACTTGTTATAGCTGCCTGCATCCTCAGAAGGAAGTCTTCCAATACGCTTAATGCTTCGCCACTAAGCCAAGTGCTCAAGATGGTAGCACATTCACTGGCTGTCCAATTTGCATTTATGGCGATCCTTTCGAAGCGCAAGAGGAACGCGTCGAGATCGTCTCTTCTGTCGTCGTATTTCGGAATCAATTTACTTGCGTCGATCCGCTAGCTGCTATGTCCTTCACTGGGGCTATGCACTTCAGCTAAACCGTTGTTGTTCCCTGAGTTTTGGAGCTGAAGTTTCACAGTAAGTAATTCCTTTTCCCGCTGAAATTCCTCTTCTCGCTCCTTTCGAGCCCTCTCTCGTTCTTCCTCGGCTTTTCACCAGGCCCTCTCTCATTCTTTTTCTGCTCTCTCTCTTTCTTCCTCGGCTTCCTTTCGAGCCTTTTCTCGATCTTTTTCTGCTCTCTTTCTTCCTCGGCTTCCTTTCGAACCCTATCTCGTTCTTTTCCTGCTCTCTCTCTTTCCTCGTTTTCTCTCTGGCTAACCCATTTGCGCAGATCGGCACCGGAAAACCCCAACTGGGTGCCAGCCTCAATCAGCTCTTTCAGATTCATATCTGAAGTGCGAACCGTTTGGGTGTAGCCTAAAGTCTGCTTAGCGAACCTCGCCTAAACGCTTCCGCGCGGCACAACCTCTCGCTATCGCTCTGCTGCTACACAGTTTACGACCTCTTCGTAAACTCTTCCAACTCATTCTCCGTCCTCTGAGCTTGGATGCACCAAACGTCCCGTCGCGGACACCAGAATAATTGTCAGCCGTTAATAATTAGAGGAATTATTAACGATGCGCCCTTAACGGTGCGCACACTCCCAGACACCCTTAGAGTGAGTGGGGGTAGCTGTTATGGTCGCAAAGGAGATGTCCTCGACCTGCGTGGCAAGCTCAGCCGGAATGCAACTACCTTGTAGTGACAGAAAGGGGTGGCCGTTTGGTGCCCAGCTGTCACCGGTTCAAGCCAGAGGAAGGGTTGGAGTCAGAAGTAACAAACAAAACAAACTTTATACACAGCAAGAGCCGATACAGAGGAGTACACAAACACTAAAATTGCACAGACGAGAGGTTCACAGAAAAACAAACGTTAGGCATGAGTGGGCACGGGAACACTGCAGGAATCATGTCGTCTAAGTTCTGCTTTCCTCCGGTGCAGGTGTGTACATTTTCTTTGTACGCCAGAAAAAACGATGACATATGTTTATTGCTCTTCCCGTGCCCCGAAGTGCTATATGATACAGTGTGTGAATGCTTTTTTAGTGCCCTTTTATTGTTACGCTCTGGCGACATTGAAACTAATCTTGGCCCTACTACCCAATCTGAATCCCTCTCAGAAATTGAATCCCTCCCCGACAACCCCGCTGAACAAATGTCTGTTCTCTTTCGATTTCTGAAGGACGTACACACGCGGTCATTACAGAGCTCGAAAACGCAGGCCGAACTGGTGTCTGACGTTAAATCTATTAAAGCTGGACAAAAAACTATCGAAACAAAGATAACTGACGTTCAGCAACGCCTAAATGAGTTAGAGGAAAAGTCGAAGATCCTTGACAATTATAGCCACGAATTTGCAAGCATGCAGGAGCCGATTGAAACCTTAACTTCTCAGTAACTCAGTGCTACAGTCGCGGCTGGACGAGTTTGAGGACAGGTCACGATGGGATAATTTACTTTTCCATGGCTTACCTGATTCTGCAGAAACCTGGGAAGAAACAGAAACCACGCTCACAACCCTCCTAAGCAAAGTCGTTGACCCACTTCCCAACAACCCTATCCAGCGTGCGCACCGTGTAGGTGCCCTTTCCCCTGACAAAAACAGACCCATAATAGCAAAATTTAGTAATTATAAAATCAGAGAACTAATCCTGTCGCATCGCAGTGACTTCCAGGAGCACCAGGTCACAATAAGCGAAGATTTCTCGCCCTCCACTCGGTTGGCACGTAGAAAACTTATCGAGTTTGGCAACAGTCAACCAGGGTCACCTAAGTTTCGTCTACGTTACAACAAATTAGTTTTAAACAAAAAATCATTCTTGTACAACCGAGCTACTGACATGGTCGAAGAAGTCACGCCACGAGGCGATCGAGTTACATCCGCTTATGATTGACCCCCGCACACTGTATCCTAGGGGGGCGTGAGGGGCAGTGGTCATACATCATCATTTGGCGTATCAGTTCAGTACACTAACATCAGAAGTATCTCAAGTAAGCGTACAACTCTTTCCTCGGCAATCGACACATGTTCTGCACAAATCATTGCACTAACTGAAACTTGGTTGTCATCACAGATCACTGATAATGAAATCTTTCCTAACGCTCACCAGTTTGCAATATATCGTTGTGACCGAACGAACAGGCGTGGTGGGGGCGTACTCCTAGCAATATCGAAAAATATTCCATCATCTTGCGTTCATACTAATAGCGTTTTGTAAACTGTTTGGGTTTCAGTCACTCTTGACTATAAGAAATTTATAATCGGAGTATGTTATCGTCCACCTTCTGCTGAGCGCTCATTCAATAATGACCTACATGATGAAATTAACATACTAAGCTCCAGATTTCCTTCAGCTCCATTGCTTTTACTTGGAGATTTCAACTTTCCAAACATAAAATGGAATTCCCAGCCACCCTCTCTGTTTCCCTTCTCTTCCGATGCCAGTGAATTTCTAGATTTATGCTCAATTTTTTTCTCTTACGCAATTAGTTACTCAAGCTACAAGAACATCTGTTAATACCGCTAATACCTTGGATTTGATTTTAACCAAATGCCCCGACGTTGCATCCGCCATTACTTACTTGCCCAGTTTAAGTGATCACTCTTTGCTAACCTTCGTCATTAAAGCAAATAGTCCCAAGGGTACCAAAAAGAAAAAGATCATACATGACTATAACAGAGCTAACTTCGATGCGATTAATAATGAACTATCGGCATTTATGGAAGTCTTCTTCACTAACTTCAGTGATCGATCTCTTCAAGCCAACTGGGATATGTTCGCAACAAGAATTCACGAACTAACAGACAAATACATTCCTACCCGAACCATAACTTCCAATTCGCAGGCCCCCTGGTACACAGTCCATACCAAATGCTTATCTAATAGAAAAAAGCGCCGCTATCGCATTGCTAAACTATCTATCAGCAACGTGCATTGGAGGCATATAAGGATGCGGCCAATGCCTACGTAACAGCCCTAAAAGATGCAAAACAAAATTTTATTTCTTCCACTCTACCTTCCATGCTATCAACAAACATTAAAAAATTCTGGCGCATTATTAACCCACCATCCGATGATTCTATGACTTTGTTAGATGAGTCAGGGGACTCCGTTCCCAGCAACTTATGTGCTTCTATCCTTAAGGAAACCTTTGCGGAAATTTTTTCTTATTCTTCAAACTTGAATCTACCTACCACTCACCAATACAGTTATGTAGCTATGCCTCCTATACGCATCGACACATCAGGTATTGCCAAACTTATTAACGATTTGAAATTTCACTCATCTCCCGGTTATGACTGTATTAATGCCAAGTTTTTGAAAAACACCTTTCCCTGCTGTTCTGAAACACTAACCAGAATTTTTCAGCAATCACTCGATACCTCAACATTGCCCATACAATGGAAACTCTGGAAGGTTGTTCCATTGCACAAGTCAGGCAGTCGAACCTCACCTGCGAATTATCGTCCCATCTCTCTTACCAGCACATGCTGCAAATTACTGGAACACATAATATTCACACACCTTGTTAATTTTCTCGAGCCCAATTCCTTCTTCACACCCGCACAACACGGTTTCCGAAAATCATATTCATGTGATACGCAACTTGCCTGCTTCACTAACAAACTTCATGTTATCTTAGACAAAACATCACAGGCTGATTGCATTTTCCTTGATTTCTCTAAAGCATTCGACAAGGTATGTCACCGCTTATTACTTTTTAAACTAAATCAGTTGAACATTTATCCTAATATTCTTAAATGGATTGAATACTTCCTTCTTAACCGATCTCAGTTTGTTTGCGCTAACAATTATAATTTACCTTTCAGTGATGTTTATACGGGAGTGCCTCAAGGCTCAGTTATTGGACCGCTTTTGTTTCTCATCTACATAATGATCTTCCTTTCAAAGTGCAATCTAACATCCATCTGTTCGCTGACGATTGCGTTGTTTTTTGTGAAATAAAATCCCCTGACGAAGCTAACCTTCTTCAGAGCGATCTTTCTAACATTTCTTCTTGGTGCAACGCTTGGCGCATGGACCTAAACATTGGCAAATATAAAGTTATGAGAGTATCCCGACACACTAACACCCCCTTCAGATACTACCTAAATAACGTACTCCTAGAGTCTGTTACTACATACAAATACTTGGGTGTCCACATTTCTGCAGACCTCACCTGGTCACACCATATCGAGTACGTTATTAACAACGCTAACCGCATGTTGGGCTACGTACGCCGAAACTTCATGAAAACTCCGTCATCTCTTAAATTATTGCTTTACAGAACACTAATTCGTTCTAAACTGGAATATGCAGCTGCTATATGGGATCCCCATCACGATAAATTAATTACTTCACTTGAATTGGTCCAAAATAATGCCGCTCATTTTATTTTGTCTAACTTTAACCGTGGTGCAAGCGTAACCAGCATGAAATCGTTCCTCTCCTTACAACCTTTAGCATGCCGCCGAAAAATTATTCGTCAGTCTTTTTCATAAACTGTACCATCATTCCGCTCTACGAAACGCGCTCATTTCTCCTCCCCACTACATATCACACCGCACCGATCATCGCTACAAGGTTGGAATTGAAACATTTAACACTGTGTCTGCATTTCAGTCTTTCGTGCCTCGTACTTCACGCGAATGGAACAACCTTCCCGCTGAAATCACTGACATCACTGATAACCAACACTTCCGCAACGCTTTAGCTAACATTGCATGAATAGCAGAAAAATTTTGTAACACTCACTGTTCTTGTTTCTGTATTTTTTCTATGTTATAGTTCGTAACCACTCCCCTCTTTAATGCCTCCGGCCCTGAGGGTTCAATAAATAAATAAATAAACTACAGAGGCATTCAATAACACAGATGCTTTACAACACAGATCAAGCACTAGAGAGTCACATAAATGAACACCAAATTGTTCACCGGGCACTGTTGTAGTCCGACGCCTCGAGCATCACGATGTGGCCGGCATACAAAACTATGGATCACGTTTTTAACACTACCACCGTCACGAGATAGTTGCAGTAGTGCACTTATTGTGAAAAGCATTGGCACCTTTCTTTCATGCTTTCTGAAATAATTCCGCGGCTGCGCAAGGATAACTCGTTTATCAGTACATAATTTCATCAAGGTTAGCTGACTTCTTTACCATGTGCTTATGTATACTGAAGTCTAACCAGTATTTTCAAACTGATACATTCTTTTTTCAAGATACCTTTTCAACATTCTGGACAATGGCTCCTGTCTGCCTCATGCGGAAGAGAAAGTCATCTCTGCTCCACCGCCTACTCAACCGGGAGACACAGAAGCAAAAATAGAGAACCTGCTTAATCGCGCTTCACTAAAAAAAACTGTGCTTCTCTGTTGAGACACCATGTGAGACATTCTTCAAACGTCTTGCTGAAGTCCAGCACGTCACCGATCTTGGGGTCACTCACAAGATAGTCAAAATAGAAATTTTAGCTTTGAGGGAAATAACCGGAACGAAGGGTGTTCTGAGGCGCCTAGTCATCTCTCTTGACATGCAGGCTGCGGAGTTTGAAACGGGCGTGTTATTGTTAGTTGAAGAAGCAGCCCTGGACGTTCTAAAGTTCGTGAACACTACGTGCACAAAGAACGGAATCTGCACCTTAACTCGAGGACTGAGAAGCAACGGAAAAAGTGTCACTTGTGCTATCTCCGACCCCACCTCGAAAAGTGCTCGCAAACAACCGTTTCTGAAAGCTTCACCTTAGGGGTGAGAACCTGGGTTGCAGAGATCTTATCATATTGGAAGGTCTTCAGCAAAACAAACACCTCCAACTGCTCAACGTCGGCTTGATCTCCGAATGTGAGCCCACGCTTCATTTACCTGTCACAAAGGCCATAGTAGACAACATCAGTGCGAAGCTCCTTTATAAGGCAGCCCGCTTTGAGCAAAACCCAACGGCCCCTTTCAGAGTTGTCAAACATCACTTTCCTGAGGAAATTTTGTGCCTTTTATCAGCGGTTCGCCGCGAGATCACTTTCAGAGAAGTGAGCTTTGTTATTCCTCTCAGTGCTGACGAGGATTGCCAGGACCAGCTAAAGGAGTTCGGCCACCTGCTGGCGATACTTCCGTACCACGCTGCACGGAAACCGCTCAAGTCAGTCTCTATCGAATCGAGGTATTATGAAATACCGGATGTGGGAGTGCTAGGTCTCGCCGTGCTGACATTCATGAGCACAACCCTTGTAAATCTTTCCGTGTCACTCGGCGACTCTTGCTCCGAGATCACATCCATTCTTCTCTTCAAAGGTCTGGCCGACAGCGTTTCCATTCGCTCCCTTGAAATGAGCGGCTGCTGCCTGAAATCTCCCGCTCCTCTTTTCTTCGAAGATATGTGCAAGACAAACAAGTCTTTGGAGCAACTGCATATTCACGTGAGAAATGTCCGCGACGAAAGCAGTGCCGCGTTCATAGCCTGCTTGCCTGGTGCTGTGCACCACATGTCCTCGCTATTGGACTTCTGCCTCACCCATGACACGGAACGCAAAGAAATCTTTATTCACGATGTCCAGGCTGTGCTTAGAGAGAACAAAAAGGTGTTTAGCTACGCTGCGAAAGTTGTACAGGACGTGAGTGAGGAAAGGGAGCGGGCTAGATTCCCTTCGGAAGATGGCTCCATAAAGACCATCACTATCGATGTTCGCAAAAACTTTCAACGAGTGAGGAACATGGCCGTGCTCAGAGATTTCATAATCGAACAAAGAGGATGGAGCATTGAAAAGGTTAACACTGAACTGAACATCACAATAGGCCTTGTGGTTGGCTTCCTTTTAGCTGTGCGTGAACATGCCAAGCATCAGCAGGGCGGCACATCCCCTGTCAAAGCGGCTGCTGCCGGTAGTTCCGAAAAAGACACTGAGACTGATGTGACACTTCAGGCACCTTACGATGAGCGGTATCAGGAGCGCCTTCAAGAGTATGAGCAGGGCTATAACAGACATCTATTACCAGGAACAAGAGTAGTTCGCTATAGAGTACAATACTATTCAAGAAGCTGTTCAATCCATTGGGTAAAACCCTGTGCCGTGAAACAAGTGTCCCGTAGGAGTCGACTTCCTTTGCATTCTTTATTTGTTAATGCTGGCCACAAAATATTTCCAGAAGTCACGTGTAAATGATTGCGATGGGCCATAAACCTCTGCAGCATTTTTATGCTAAGCAATGCGAGCACTGTGACTGTTTCAGAACTGCCATTGCAATAAAAATGTTCCAAAGAAATTTATGTACTGAAGGCTCCGGCCGCCTTCTAGAATACGGGTTCGCGAGCGATGGTCTCGCCCGACGAGTGAAAACCAAGTCTTTCTTAAAAACACCGGTTTATTCCGGATCAACAGAAAAGTATAAAATAGAAAAGAAACAGCATTGGTCAAAACTGCGCTGGAAACATGCCGTCGAAGGTCGCGACAATGGACTATGAGGATAAAACGGAACAAGAGTCAGGGCTTCACCGCGACAACACAAAACACACTGCGGCGCGATGGGCGAGTAATAGGGCCAAAGCGTTGATCACGGTACAAAAACATTGCTACTCGCGTGGCAGCACTCACGCTAACACTCCTAAGGCTTCCTTGAAGGTGCCGCTTCCGTCTTCGCCTCGCAGGACTCCGCTCCGTCGTCCGTGTACATCCCGCCGGCTTGGGACGCTGCCACGCCGCCCTTCTGTGGCCGGCCTCCCGGCGAAAAAAAAAAAAGCCTTGCCATGGTAGAAGAACAAATGGTAGCGTAACTCCCATAGAAGCCTGCGTGTCGACTCTGAGCGAGGCTTTAGTTTCCCAGCGCCCCCTGCGAACTGTGAGGCACAACAAACACGTGACGTTGCTTGTGACGTCACAGGGACGTGATTTTGGCGGGGAATTTGATCGTCTTTTTACTTGTAAACGAAAAACAAGGCCAACGACGACGGAGGCAGAACGATGCTCAGATAAGGCAGAAAAATGGACACCGTAACTGTTGAGCCAACTTGACATGGATTTCTACAGTCAAGTTTTACGTTAACTGAAATGTTACGGCATCTTTAACCACCTTATCATAGCATCGTTCTGCCTCCGTCGTCGTTAGCCTAGTCTTTCGTCGCGCGTCATGTAAACGCATTCTGGGGCTTCGGCAAGCACATGGATAGAATCACATGGCTTGAGGCATTTCACTAAGGGCATAAATGAGTGAAGCTGTGCTGCATAGAAAGCCAGGCTTTATTAATTCACGATTACTTACATGGACGATTCACGACAATGAAATCTTTAAGTGTAGGAAAGCGACCACCGCTCATTCGTCACGGTCTTCATGAAATCCTCGTGATAACAAAATGACCTCAGCGTAGGTCTCCTAACGAGACGCGGTGAGATTTTAAAAGGGTAAAAAATCTTGCTAACAAACAAAGTACATATCAGTGTCAAAGAACAACAAAAACAAACGAACGGAATAACTAACGCTAGCGCTAGAACGCCAACCTGTAAGAGCTTAGGTAAGCAATTCAAATTGGGATTACTAGTATTTAGAAGTTAATGCGGCTGAGAAGTCAAAATATCTACGATATAGCTTTTCTCCAATAAATCTCGCCCTGTTCATGATTCCATTATTTTACTCGCGCTTCATTTGCCACTGAGAGGAGTCAATGTGAGGTTACAAATTTACAACTTAAGCATTTAACATGTTCATGAGAAAGATCCCATTGACAATAGGAACATCACTGTAATAACAGCTAAAGCACGTTCAGCGAAAGTTGGTGCGGTAATACGACGCAGTAAGCAAAACACGCAGCAAAGGGAGCAGAACGGAAGGCTTTGAGCAATGCGACACGCATCTTGGGGGCAATAAAATCTCACCTTCACCGTTCAATTAAAACATGCAGCGATACGCCGCTCATGCAGACGTGTATCCGTAAAACAATTAAGCCACCACTTTTGCGACATGCCTGGGAGGCCGAGCCGAACCGCCGAGCTGTGACGCAGCATTGTCCCATCGTCCGGAAATGCGCACATGCAGCGGCAATCAGTCTCTCATCGAGCACACAGAGTCTTCGCCTTGCTGTAAAGCTCTACCACAACCAGCATAATAAAATACTGACTGTTTGTTACAGATAACCCACTCTGTACGCAGCGCGCAACGATGAACGTTGAACCGGGGCCGATGACGCACCCATTCCGCGGATGAAAAAAGCCGCCATGTCTGAGCTTTGGGCAACTACGCCATAGAGAAAGAGATTGGTAAAGAGCGGACACTCCCATAGGGCCCAACGGCCCATTTGACTGTAGTGCACCAAGCGGCCGGCGGCAACTACATCCGGTCTTGCTGAAGGGCGCGCGATTTGAATGCTAGTCATGCGCTGCGCCCTTCCCTGCCCTTTTGGCGCATTATTTTGGTTTTAAATGGTCTGCTAGTGTTTCTATTTATTTTCAGCAGGCATAACAACAGGAAAAATAGATTCCCAGTTCTCTAAACTGCCCACCAACGCAGCTGCGTCACAGCCTTTGCAAAACAGTAGTGCAGAAAAGACGCCAAGTGCTTCGTGAAATGAATTTATTTTGCTGCATATAAAACACGAGATGCAACAGATGTAGACGGATGCATTGACAATACTTGACACACATTAGGCGATGTGCATAATACAGAAAAATAAAAATACACAAGGTGAGAAACAGCACTTAGGTAGAGACAAAAAATAGCATAACTGATTTCCGAATTATTGCAAATGATATATAACAAAACAGGCATTATACATAAACTACACAGTCCCAGTCGCGGCTACCTTAGCAAGGGTAACTAGTATTGTCCAGGGCAGAGAGGAGTACTGACGCTTGAGGAAAGGCCACATCATTCACTCGTCGCATCTGCCGTGCTTCGGCTGCAGTCCGTGAGTCCATGCAGTGCTGTTGGAAAAGGAATGAACATGATGCAAAAGGTTGCAATGAAATGTAAGGCCACTGCACCGCGCACACATCTGTGCATGTGGGTGGGTACTGAAAACTTGGTGAGCAGCAGTTATGATCCAGAACAGAAAAGCTGTCATTCGTAAAATTGATACAAAAGCTACTCTTGCAACGTAGAGGTCAGGAAATGCAGGCTAACCGAACCTATCTGAAAATGCATGTCTACAGAGCGTGAAATAACAGCCACTAAACTAACAATATTCTTCAAGAGCACTGAACAGCTGAAGCAATGAAGCTTGCCGCATAATAAAACATTTTTCACTTTAACGTTGTCCTGTTAAATGTAACGCGACACCACGCAAAACTAGCCGTTCGCAAAACCGCGGCCGGCGAGCACGCCATGTTGGCTTGCCTTTCATACGCGACTTTGTGAAGCGCAGACCACCGCGCAGAGCTAAACTGCCCGAAATGCCTCGCAGTTTTACAAAATGCAACATTTCTCACCTTGCGGTTGCCCTGTTAAACGCGACACCACGCAAAACTAGCCGTTCGCAAAACCTCGCGCCATGTCACATGTCATCGCGGCCGGCGAGCCATATTGGCGAGCGCCTTGTCATGCCTGCTGGCTGCCCTTCATGTGCGACTTTGTGAAGCGCAGACCACCGTACTGAGCTAAACTGCCTGAAATACTGCGTAGTTTGACAAGAAAGTCAAGAATGAAACGTTTCTCACTTTACCGTTGCTCTGCTAAACGCGACACTTAGCAAACCTAGCCGTTCGGCAAACTGCGTCACCATGGCCGCACCGGCCGGCGAACACGCCATTTTGGCGCAACGGCGTGCCTTGATGCCTTCACATGCCACTTTCTCAAGCGTTACGAGCTAAACTGTTCGAAATGAAGCTGTTTCCCGAGAACACAACATATTACACCTCGCTGTGGTTGGGAACCGCCAGAGTTACGGCGTAACGAACTGCGCCTGAACAGCTGGCGCGGCTGTTCACGAGCTGCGAAACTTATTGGCACCGGCCGGCATGGTCAGCGTAAACTGCTTGAAATGCAGCGTAGTTAAGCGAAAAACGTTGCTCACCTTGCCGTCGTTCCAAACCGCTGTCGTTCCGCGCAGCAGCCCACGAGAGGTCTGTGCCGCACAAGCGCGGCGAGGCACCAGCACACAACCGCTCCCCTCGACAACTTCTTGTCTGCTCCGGCGGGTTACCGCTGCAGCGAGTGCCGTCGCGCGCGCGTCCGCGCATGCGCACGTTGGTGCCGCCATCCATCAATCGGCGGCAGCGCAAAAAGTCGCGCGTCATTTCCTGGGGCCAGTTTTCGCCGAGTGACCGCTCTTTACCAATCTCTTTCTCTATGACTACGCAGCGGATAATAAGTGGCCGAGAGAGGCCGTTAGAAACAAGTTAAAATATTATTAAAAATGTGACACGTTTTTTCTTACACAAGAAACAAAAACTGCATTCATTCCTGAGTGAGAATATTATGTTTACTTTCTAGTTCTTTGGAGTTCTGGCAGATCTTATTTTCTGTGCGCTAGTAATTTGCCTCACAGTTCGCAGGAGCCCTCATCATCGAGTTGATGCCGCTGGCAGTAGGCAGCTGCACGCGTTTTCTTCCAAGTTGCGCGACCAGTTGTACATTGACCTTGGCCTTGCTTCCAACGCGCTTATCTACCCTCTGTCTCGCGCCGATAACATGCCGCCCCCGTTCCGGGCAGCTCGCTCATGCGTACTCGCGCTGCCCGGGCGGACACCAACACAAACAGAAAAAAGCGCGCGCGGTTCGAAACGCTAAAAGGGGCTGTGGGGCCCCACACTCCCCCCCTCTCAAGACGGGACACCTCCCGACGTGTAAAACAAAAATAGCGCGGGATAAGGGTGGAACTGGTACTGCTGCTGGCGGGGCGCATGCTTGGAGGTATCCGCCGAGCGTGGGTAGCCGTAGTGCCTGGTAGGTCAAGTGGTTCTATGTGGCTAGTGGACGGCCGTGGTAAGCTCTGAGATCGGCCACGTTGACTGGTCCGGCTTCTCGATCACCCTGCACATGGCAAATAAAGTAAGAAAGCCGAGACGCGCGCTTTGTTCTCGTGTAAGGGCCAGTCCATCGTGGAGCGAGAGAAGCAGCAAACCCTTTTGCTGCATCACTTAGTGGGTGCGTGCGGCGAAGGACTTTGTCGCCGACTGTGAATTCCAAAAGTCGCCTTCCCTTGTTGTACTGGTTACAGTGTTCCAGGCGGGCAAGGTCCAGGTTTTCCCTTGCCTCCTTCAGAGTCTCGGCCAAGCGGCTGGAAAGGTCATGAGCGAATTTAGAATGGCTAAGACCCGGTAAATCAGAGCCATTCAGAGCATGCTCAATAGAGAACCTGAGCTCACGACCAAGGAGAATGGCCGCTGGCGTAAAACCTGTTGACCGGTTTACCGTGGTTCTTGTGGCGAAGGCCATCTCCTGGATTCGAGCGTCCCAGTCCTTGTGTCGCTCCGTGAATGCCACCATCATAGTCTTGAGATTTCGATTCACTCGCTCTGTAATGTTTGCTTGAGGATGGCAGGGCGTAGTCTTTTTGTGCTGCACGCCAAGAACTTTGCAAGTGGCAGTGAATATCCTACCGGTGAAATACGTGGCATTATCAGTGATAAGCTGAGCTGGGAAACCAAAGCGAGTGAATGTTTCTAGTAGCTTATCCCAAATTATTTTCGAGTCTAGCCTACTCAGGGGATACAATTCTACCCATTTCGAGAAATGATCAGTAATTACTAACAAGTAGCGATTCCCTTTCACTGATCTGGGATAGGGACCCATTATGTCGCAAGCTACAATTTCCCATGGGTATCGGCTCTCTACAGGTTGCATGAGGCCCGGTGGTTTTCCTCCCCTTGGCTTCGCGGTCTGGCAGGTATGACAAGTGCGGACGAATGTCAGGACATCCCTTCTCATGCGGGGCCATGTTGCAACGCGACAGAATTTGTCATATGTTTTCTTGCCATCGCTGTGACCTGCGAGGCGTGTATCGTAAAAATACTCTAGAAAATGCTTACGTAGGCCCTTAGGAACGACCACACGAAATGCGGACTCACCACTGTCGGTGTCCGCAGCAGGTATATACCGCAGGATCAAACCATCTTCTGTTCCACAATGAACCCAAGAAGATTGATTGTGCTTGTCACCAACTGAACCTTGCCGGGGTTAATGGTGATGCCCGCCTTCTGCATTCGTTGAAGGACATTCGTTAGATGACGGAGGTGCTCTTCTAAGCTTTCTGAGAACACTACTACTCATCCATGTAGGCCATAGCGTAGTTAAATTTAGCGTCTCCGAGCACAATATCCATCACCTGTTGAAAAGTAGCAGGTGAATTGCACAACCCGAAAGGCAAGCGCACAAATTCGAACAGTCCCCGGTGGCAAGTGAAAGCCGTTTTCTCAATGTCGCAGTGGTCAATCGGGATTTGCAGAAATCCCCTACTGCAGTCAAGAGTTGTAAAAAATTTTGCTGACCCAAGTAGTACATGACAGAGTCAACAGACGGGAAAGGGTAAGAGTCTCGCACTGTCACCGCATTCAGACGTCGATAATCGACACACAACCGTGCTGTTCCATCCTTCTTAGGCGCGAGAACAACAGGAAACGCCCAGGGGCTTTTTGATGGTGTCACCGCACCGGTAGCCACCATTTCGTCGATGGCCCCATCCAGCAGCGCTCGCTTGTGGACACTCAAGGGCCTTGTATTGAATCTGATAGGACGAGCATCGCCGGTGTCAATCCTGTGGGTTAGTACGTTGGCCTTCCCCGGAGCCTCCGTGAACATTGCTGCCAAGGGCCTGAGCATTGTCTCGATTCTGCTTTTTTCCGCTGGTGACCCCGTGAAGGAAATCAAAACGGTTAGAATACCACAGCCTGTGATATTGGCCGAATTTCCGTTCGTGGCAAGCAACTGTGACTGTGGCTCAGCGATCTTAGTCTTGAACTGAAATGCTTCTGTACCGGTGCCATACCGGTAGGTTCCCTTACTGAGATCTATCACGATTCCTGCCTTCACTATGAAGTTACGGCCTAGTATGACTGGCCAGGATAGTCCGGGGAGGTGTAAGGAACGCTGTCTAATCTTTCGACCATTTATAGCAACTGTTAGGCGGGCTGCTGAGGTTGCGGGTACTATGTGAGTCGACGCCATACGAAGGTTAGTGTTTACACTCCGTAACCGGACACATTTTGTCTCGCAGGAATTTTTCACCTGATCGCCGAAGACTGACACTGTAGACCCTGTGTCTAAAAGGGCCGTAAGCTCCAGTCCGGCCATTTTGACCAAGACCAGCGGGGTCTTGTCTGGTTGGCTTTCCTCAAAAGAAGTTGACGGGACTGCACTCACCGAGTGTTTGTAGGGCTTCTCGGGGTCTGCCTCATGCGCAGGTGGTGACAATGGTACCTGTGTCGAAGACACCTGTGTCTGTGGCACCTGGTTCGATTCAGGCAGGAAAGGTAGCGACTGGATCAGCTCTCCCGGTGGTTGGCCACGTCTGTGCGGCCTGGCCGCTGGATGGTGCGATGACCAAAACACCCTCCCCTGTGTTGTCCTGGATCTGCGAATCGGAGGACAAGTTGTGCCCGGGGGCGACGCCCGCTTCTCACCTGATGGCGACACCGTTGCACCGGTAGGAGGCGTCCGCGTTGCACCGGTAGGAGGCGTCCGCGTTGCACCGGTAGGAGGCGTCCGCGTTGCACCGGTAGGAGGCGTCCGCGTTGCACCGGTAGGAGGCGTCCGCGTTGCACCGGTAGGAGGCGTCCGCGTTGCACCGGTAGGAGGCGTCCGCGTTGCACCGGTAGGAGGCGTCCGCGTTGCACCGGTAGGAGGCGTCCGCGTTGCACCGGTAGGAGGCGTCCGCGTTGCACCGGTAGGAGGCGTCCGCGTTGCACCGGTAGGAGGCGTCCGCGTTGCACCGGTAGGAGGCGTCCGCGTTGCACCGGTAGGAGGCGTCCGCGTTGCACCGGTAGGAGGCGTCCGCGTTGCACCGGTAGGAGACGTCCGCGTTGCACCGGTAGGAGGCGTCCGCGTTGCACCGGTAGGAGACGTCCGCGTTGCACCGGTAGGAGGCGTCCGCGTTGCACCGGTAGGAGACGTCCGCGTTGCACCGGTAGGAGACGTCCGCGTTGCACCGGTAGGAGACGTCCGCGTTGCACCGGTAGGAGACGTCCGCGTTGCACCGGTAGGAGACGTCCGCGTTGCACCGGTAGGAGACGTCCGCGTTGCACCGGTAAGAGACGTCCGCGTTGCACCGGTAGGAGACGTCCGCGTTGCACCGGTAGGAGACGTCCGCGTTGCACCGGTATGAGACGTCCGCGTTGCACCGGTATGAGACGCTCGCGTTGCACCGGTATGAGACGTCCGCGTTGCACCGGTATGAGACGTCCGCGTTGCACCGGTAGGAGACGTCCGCGTTGCACCGGTAGGAGACGTCCGCGTTGCACCGGTAGGAGACGTCCGCGTTGCACCGGTAGGAGACGTCCGCGTTGCACCGGTAGGAGACGTCCGCGTTGCACCGGTAGGAGACGTCCGCGTTGCACCGGTAGGAGACGTCCGCGTTGCACCGGTAGGAGACGTCCGCGTTGCACCGGTAGGAGACGTCCGCGTTGCACCGGTAGGAGACGTCCGCGTTGCACCGGTAGGAGACGTCCGCGTTGCACCGGTAGGAGACGTCCGCGTTGCACCGGTAGGAGACGTCCGCGTTGCACCGGTAGGAGACGTCCGCGTTGCACCGGTAGGAGACGTCCGCGTTGCACCGGTAGGAGACGTCCGCGTTGCACCGGTAGGAGACGTCCGCGTTGCACCGGTAGGAGACGTCCGCGTTGCACCGGTAGGAGACGTCCGCGTTGCACCGGTAGGAGACGTCCGCGTTGCACCGGTAGGAGACGTCCGCGTTGCACCGGTAGGAGACGTCCGCGTTGCACCGGTAGGAGACGTCCGCGTTGCACCGGTAGGAGACGTCCGCGTTGCACCGGTAGGAGACGTCCGCGTTGCACCGGTAGGAGACGTCCGCGTTGCACCGGTAGGAGACGTCCGCGTTGCACCGGTAGGAGACGTCCGCGTTGCACCGGTAGGAGACGTCCGCGTTGCACCGGTAGGAGACGTCCGCGTTGCACCGGTAGGAGACGTCCGCGTTGCACCGGTAGGAGACGTCCGCGTTGCACCGGTAGGAGACGTCCGCGTTGCACCGGTAGGAGACGTCCGCGTTGCACCGGTAGGAGACGTCCGCGTTGCACCGGTAGGAGACGTCCGCGTTGCACCGGTAGGAGACGTCCGCGTTGCACCGGTAGGAGACGTCCGCGTTGCACCGGTAGGAGACGTCCGCGTTGCACCGGTAGGAGACGTCCGCGTTGCACCGGTAGGAGACGTCCGCGTTGCACCGGTAGGAGACGTCCGCGTTGCACCGGTAGGAGACGTCCGCGTTGCACCGGTAGGAGACGTCCGCGTTGCACCGGTAGGAGACGTCCGCGTTGCACCGGTAGGAGACGTCCGCGTTGCACCGGTAGGAGACGTCCGCGTTGCACCGGTAGGAGACGTCCGCGTTGCACCGGTAGGAGACGTCCGCGTTGCACCGGTAGGAGACGTCCGCGTTGCACCGGTAGGAGACGTCCGCGTTGCACCGGTAGGAGACGTCCGCGTTGCACCGGTAGGAGACGTCCGCGTTGCACCGGTAGGAGACGTCCGCGTTGCACCGGTAGGAGACGTCCGCGTTGCACCGGTAGGAGACGTCCGCGTTGCACCGGTAGGAGACGTCCGCGTTGCACCGGTAGGAGACGTCCGCGTTGCACCGGTAGGAGACGTCCGCGTTGCACCGGTAGGAGACGTCCGCGTTGCACCGGTAGGAGACGTCCGCGTTGCACCGGTAGGAGACGTCCGCGTTGCACCGGTAGGAGACGTCCGCGTTGCACCGGTAGGAGACGTCCGCGTTGCACCGGTAGGAGACGTCCGCGTTGCACCGGTAGGAGACGTCCGCGTTGCACCGGTAGGAGACGTCCGCGTTGCACCGGTAGGAGACGTCCGCGTTGCACCGGTAGGAGACGTCCGCGTTACACCGGTAGGAGACGTCCGCGTTACACCGGTAGGAGACGTCCGCGTTGCACCGGTAGGAGACGTCCGCGTTGCACCGGTAGGAGACGTCCGCGTTGCACCGGTAGGAGACGTCCGCGTTGCACCGGTAGGAGACGTCCGCGTTGCACCGGTAGGAGACGTCCGCGTTGCACCGGTAGGAGACGTCCGCGTTGCACCGGTAGGAGACGTCCGCGTTGCACCGGTAGGAGACGTCCGCGTTGCACCGGTAGGAGACGTCCGCGTTGCACCCGGTGGTGACGTCCGCGTTGCACCCGGTGGTGACGTCCGCGTTGCACCCGGTGGTGACGTCCGCGCTGCACCCGGTTGTGACGTCCGCGCTGCACCCGGTGGTGACGTCCGCGCTGCACCCGGTGGTGACGTCCGCGCTGCACCCGGTGGTGACGTCCACGCTGCACCCGGTGGTGACGTCCACGCTGCACCCGGTGGTGACGTCCACGCTGCACCCGTAGGTGACGTCCACGCTGCACCCGTAGGTGACGTCCACGCTGCACCCGTAGGTGACGTCCACGCTGCACCCGTAGGTGACGTCCACGCTGCACCCGTAGGTGACGTCCACGCTGCACCCGTAGGTGACGTCCACGCTGCACCCGTAGGTGACGTCCACGCTGCACCCGGTGGTGACGTCCACGCTGCACCCGGTGGTGACGTCCACGCTGCACCCGTAGGTGACACCCACGCTGCACCCGGTGGTGACACCCACGCTGCACCCGGTGGTGACGTCCACGCTGCACCCGGTGGTGACGTCCACGCTGCACCCGATGGTGACGTCCACGCTGCACCCGATGGTGACGTCCACGCTGCACCCGATGGTGACGTCCACGCTGCACCCGATGGTGACGTCCACGTTGCACCCGATGGTGACGTCCACGTTGCACCCGATGGTGACGTCCACGTTGCACCCGATGGTGACGTCCACGTTGCACCCGATGGTGACGTCCACGTTGCACCCGATGGTGACGTCCACGTTGCACCCGATGGTGACGTCCACGTTGCACCCGATGGTGACTGGTAGCCGGCAGCCGCTGTAGATCTCCGGGATTTGCGCGTTCTGACGTGGGGTGTCCCAACTGCTGCCACACAAGGGGTACCAGCGCCTGCGTATGGCAAGAAGACACGGGGTCCCGTCTGACCTGTCGCCCCATGAAATCGGCTCGTCACCTGAGTAGACGCATCAGGGCTTGTGACTCCGTGCAAGTCGCCAGCCTCCGTACGGCAGCCTGGCGTCTCCAGGCTGCGTGCTGCCGATGATCCAGGCCACGCACAGGACGGCTCAAGGCAAGTCTCTGCAGGGGGAGGTGGTTTGTACTGGAGCTCCGCCAGGAAAGATGCCTCGATGCGGGATGCTTCTCTAGCCATGTCATCGAAGTTCGCGAACTGGCGACGCCGGAGATATGGCTGGTACCTTGGATGGCACCGATGTATAGCACGAGCCACCTTCTCTGGTTCCGGAACTGCAGGATCTGCCCGCTCATGCAGCTCTTGAAAACTGCGCAAAAACTCTAGCAAACCCTCGCTTTCGCCTTGCGTCCTGGTGCAAAGCTCGTCTTTCATACGGATGTCATAGTCAGGCGGCAAAAACTCTTCTCGAAAACGGTCTATAAAATCCTGCTTTGTTGCGAACGGCCGCTGTCTACGCCTCCAGGTTGCTGCGGAACCTACCAAAGCTACGGGAAGCACGCGCGTGACCAGAGCGCTGTCCGAAATTGCCATTGCCATCTGATAATCGTCGATTTCATCGAGAAAATCGCACACAGATTTCTTATCGGCGTATCCTTAGAACCTTGGCACGGCCAAATTCAGCCGCAGCTGATTATCGCGATACAAGGGAGTGGGCGTTAACAAAACTGCCTCGCTTCCTACCAATTCTCTGAAATGTGCCTTTGATTCCAGTAGCTCGTTCAGGAGGCCAAGAATTCCGCTACAAATGTCCGACGGTTTGCTTTTCCTGTCTTCTGAGTGCTCATGCTCGGAACCGCCCGTGTGGGAGGCCGAACTGTCTCCGTTAACCGGGCGCTTGCACCCGGTAAGTCCGACATCGCTACGCACGAAACTGCATGAACCTCAAATTGGTACACTCGCGGGGCAAGCCAAAGCTCGAGTAGAAATCACGTTGGGCGCCAAATGGAGGCTCCGGCCGCCTTCTAGAATACGCTTTCGCGAGCGATGGTCTCGCCCGACGAGTGAAAACCAAGTCTTTCTTAAAAACACCGGTTTATTCCGGATCAACAGAAAAGTATAAAATAGAAAAGAAACAGCATTGGTCAAAACTGCGCTGGAAACATGCCGTCGAAGTTCGCGACAATGGACTATGAGGATAAAACGGAACAAGGGTCAGGGCTTCACCGCGACAACACAAAACACACTGCGGCGCGATGGGCGAGTAATAGGGCCAAAGCGTTGATCACGGTACAAAAACATTGCTACTCGCGTGGCAGCACTCACGCTAACACTCCTAAGGCTTCCTTGAAGGTGCCGCTTCCGTCTTCGCCTCGCAGGACTCCGCTCCGTCGTCCGTCTACATCCCGCCGGCTTGGGACGCTGCCACGCCGCCCTTCTGTGGCCGGCCTCCCGGCGAAAAAAAAAAAGCCTTGCTTCCAACGCGCTTATCTACTCTCTGTCTCGCGCCGATAACATGCCGCCCCCGTTCCGGGCAGCTCGCTCATGCGTACTCGCGCTGCCCGGGCGGACACCAACACAAACAGAAAAAAGCGCGCGCGGTTCGAAACGCTAAAAGGGGCTGTGGGGCCCCACAGTACTTGAGCGGCACAGCTCTTACTGCATGTTGCAATAAATTTTTTTTGCACATCCTCCTTTTTTCTTCATATAGTGCTTACTCTAAATAGCACTTTTGTATACCTACATAGAATGCTCTGTATTCTCAATATTATTTCATCGATATCCTGATATGAATGATCTCGAGCAAGACTTTAATTCTTCGCAAATTTTGTCTACATAATAACTGGACCCGAATAATGAAAGTCAACATGACCTTCATTTTCTCAAGTCCGTGTTTCTTGGCAATACGTCCCATTGAAGCAATGCTATATTTTTTTGGTGCGATAGCTCGTTTATGTGGCATCGAAAGAAATTTCCTTCAATTTTGAGCATAGTCTACACTATATCTTCATTTTTCTATGTACTGCATGCTTCTTGTATGACGCATGAAAGTATCAAAGTGGTTTTCTGGAAATCTACAAACTGAAGACTGAAATCAAGTACTGCTAAAATTTTGAATTGCTCATTGTTGATCAAAGAAAAAAAGTATGTGTTCACTCTTTGCGCTAGTGCACACATGACGAGCAGCTGGAGCTGCAATAGCTTTTTCTCTGATTGCATTTTTTAACTGCATGGCGGCATTGCCATGAAATACAACAGCGTGTAATTACATGCTTGCAAATAGTGTAACATATTTCCGTAAAGAATTTCAGAAACTGTTAGGGGACACTTTCGCTGCAGCACTTGGCCCCGTCTCGATGTCCTCCGGATGCCCAGTACCATCGGTACCGCTTCCGGAGTTCCATGACTTCTCTGATGACGCCGAAGCTTGGGTCGAACTTGTCGACACTGATGCCCGGCGTTCCGCCTGGTCTCCAGCCACGACGCTCCCTGTCGCGGAAGACCATCTCAGTGGTGTCGTCCGCGCCTGGCACCAGTACGAAGACCGCCGCTACATCACTTTGTCGGCCTGGACCTCTGCCCTCCTTGCTGCATTTACACCCCTGGCCAGTGCGCACGATGAGATCGTGGCGCCAGGCTCCAGATGAAGATGTCGTCCTTTACATTTATGATTAAGGTCCGTCTTCTTCAGGCCTGCAACATCGAGTGGCCCAGTTACTATTGATCACGCACCGTCACCTTTGCGAGACAGTTGCACTTAAGGCAATTAAAGGGGAACATTGGCGCCTTTCTTTCATGCTTTGAAATAATTCAGCGGCTGCGCAACGATAATTTATCAACACACAGAGTTCATCAAGGTTATCTGACTCCTCTACAATGTACTTATGTGTACTGAAGTCAAAGCAGTATTTTCAAATTTATACATTCTGTTTCCAGATACCTTTCCCAAATTCTGAGCTTTGGCCAATCTCTGCCTAATCTCCAAGTGGTCGTCGTCTCTGCGGCCCGGTCGCGTATTGACAAACCATATCACGTAGAAACACTCGAGCAGACGCCGCTCGCTCTGACGGCGCCGCTGTCTTCAGCGCCCCCACGCGGCATTGGCGCATTTTGGGGGCAGCTTTCGGTGGCTGCTTTGCACACCTCAAAAAGTTCTAGCCTAGCCGTGTTCTCCGACGAGCCGAGCCAACACCACCAGTGTTGACCGAGCTGGGGCCCCTCTTCTCTGCACCTGGTATGATGGATGGATGGATAGAATATAGGAGCGTCCCCTTTGAAACGGGGTGGTAGCAGTACCTATCATGCTCATTTTTCTCCCTATATCTTTATTGATTTAGATTGGTTAACTAAACCATCATTCTATTTCTTAAATTTTTTTTCTACATTACTAACATTATGTCACTTCTCTACTTTTAAGCCACCAATCTTCCAGTCGTTTTTTGCTAGTTTCCACCGCCGGTTTATTCACCCGGCCACTGGTATCTCTAAACCCCAGAGCTTCAGGAACAGTTACTGCGCCTGCATCAACTTCCGGGTGGATACCATTACATTCGAGTATATGGTCAATTGTTTCACTGGAGTTACCACATGCAGCACATGCATCATCTTCATTGTCAAATTTCTTTTTGTAGCTGCGTGTTCTAAGGCACCCTGATCTAGCTTCACAAAGTAGGGCACTGCCTCTTGAGTTATCAAAGAAAACTTCCTTCCTGATCTGCATTTTTCACTTTCGGTATAATTTCACACTCTGTTTCTTCTCCATCGAATTTATCCAATTTTTACCTTCTGTGTTTTTCACATGTTGCTTAATGCTCTTTATTTCTCCGTCCTTGTGACTAGCATACTTACTAGTTAGTTTCCTAGCCCTTTTCCACCATTGTGAGTCAACGCTTTTTAAGTACAGGTATTTAAATACTTTAGCTGCCCATCTGTTACTGTCCGATTTCCTCAGGCGTTCTTCATATAATATTTTACTCTGAACTTCCCATATATCAAAAGATGCCCAGCCCATATCTCCCTGTACCGGCTCATTTATGGTTTTGCCGTGGGCACCTAGTGCTAATCGTCCAACGGCTCTCTGATTTATTTCTAATGTCGACTGTACCTCTGATTTTAGGCATAAAACCGCATTTCCGAAAGTAAGTCCGGGCACCATAATTCCTTTCCAAATACCCCTCAAAACCTCATACATGTTGTACCCCCACAATGCCCTATGCTTCATTATCCCGGCATTCATTTGGCCTTAAGTGATTGCTCATGCTTTCCAATGTATGCCAATCCTTCGTTTACCCATACCCCCAGATATTTGTATTCTGCTACTCTGGGTATTTCATGGCCTTGTATTTGAAGACCCTGAACAGTTGAACCGTTAAAAATCATCAGACCCGACTTAACTGCGCTAAAACTGAAGCCTAGAGCGTCCCCTTCGTCTCCGCAATACTCAACTAGAGTTTGCAATTCTTCCAGGCTCACAGCTAGCAGCACAATATTGTCTGCATACATCAAACCGGGGAGGCGCTGCTCTACCGCCTTTCCACCTAATCTATATGACAGGTTAAAACCTAGGTTACTGTCTTGTATCCTTCGTTCCAGGTTTATCATATAAAGCATGAACAGCAGCGGTGATAGAGGACAGCCTTGTCTTAATGCTTTGCATACTTTGACATCTTCCGTACTTCTTGTCCCTTCCCAAGTAAGTTCCACTGTGTTATCCCCGTATGAGATAATAGGAACTCTATTATCTCATAACCGATACCTTCTTTTAATGTGTTCCACAGGAGTTCCCTGTTTATGTTGTCGTACGCCTCGTTTATGTCCAGGAAGGCCAAATACAAACGTCTATTTTCCACTCTAGATATTTCGATGCATTGGGTAAGCACGAACAGGCTATCATCTAAGCGCCTACCATTTCTAAAGCCGTTCTGAAGTTCTCCGAGTATCTTATTACTTTCTACCCATGATTGCACCTTTAATTTCACTGCCTGCATGGCCAACCTGTACATAACACATGTTATGGTAATCGGCCTGTAGGATTTTATGCGCATCCTTTCTCCTTTCCCTTTATAAATCAAATTCATTTTACTCTGCCGCCAGCTGTCCAGAATTTGCTTATTCGTTATGACTGTTTCCAGAGCTTTTAACAACGTTTCCTTACTTTTTGGACCAAGTTCATTAATCAGCTTGATCGGAATTCCTCTATTCCTGTAGATGTGTTTTTAGGAATATTTTTTTCTGCCTTTTCCCAGTTTAGATTGGTCAGTTCTAAGCTAGTGGTCACACCGACAGCAGCGCCACTGGTGAGCGGCGCGCTAAGCGCGGCACGTTGTCCCCTGCCATGTTCTCCCACGAGCCGAGCTGGGGCCTCTTTTCTCTGCAGCTGGTATGACGTCACTTCGCTTAAGGTCAAATGTGTCCACTGCCGTGTTAGGCGAAGGGCTTGAAAATGCGCGTAGTAGTGTTTTCGCAAAAAAAAAAAGAAAGCTGTCATTGAGGGGTCGAGCGCTCGATGGCAACTCCAGTTTAACCAGGCGCCTCTTCTGAGACCCCGAAGCTCGAACGAGCCTTTGGTAGAGGTGTGCGCCACGAAGCCCCTCGATAATTTGAAAATAGCGACACTCTCCTCCACTCCGGCACTTTCCTCTTCGAATATCCTCGCCCGCCGGCTGTGCGCGCTGTACACGGCACACTATCTGGGGCAGTGCTCCTTCGCCGTCCGGGAAATTGGCACGCGCGCGCGCTCTTAAGTTTGCGCTTTTTCCACGCTCTGTTATCGAATAAAGACACGAGTAAGACATGCGACTCGCTTGACTATACCGCGAGCCACATAAACTAGCATCTCGTACGCGCAATGAGAGTGCAAATTGCGAGCTCTTGTGGCATAAAACAAAACCCGCTTGCTGCATACACCTCACATTCCTTCTGACTTTTCATTACCGTGTATCTCGGCACGGCATAATATTGTCAGGCATGCGCACAGAGGAGGAGAAGGAAGTGCAAAAAGAAGCTCTCCGGAATGGAGGTGGAAGAAGAGGAAGCTCACCATCTGTTGGTTAGCACATCCATCAAATTAGAGGAGAACAACATGAGGCTAAGGTGCAGATGAACCACTCTGTAAATAAACCTTAAGAGTGTGGTGGAAGGTGCTGCAACGATCACCACGGATTCCTCTCTACCTCGTTTGAGCCGACGACTCGCTGGGCTTCCCCCTTTGACCGCCACAATGATCCAAGACGGCGACGCACGGCAGCCAGGTCCAGTGGCACCCGCATGGCAGAATTACCGTGAGAGCCGCAGATCTTTTCTAGCAAGGCTGGCGAAGACGTGGACGAGTGGCTCACCAATTGCCAGCGGGTGAACAAGTACAATCGCTGGGATGCCACTGTAATGCTGGAAAATGTTTTTTTCTTGGACTCCACAGCCCTCACATGGTTTGAGAACAATGAAGCGACCCTAACGAGCTGGGATCGTTTTGAAGAGGAGATTCGAAATTGTTCCGGGGATACCACGGCAAAACGGAAATGCGCTGAGCAGACTTTATTCCAGCGAGCCCAAGGGCCTAGTGAAACATGCACAATGTACATAGAAGAGGCCCTCAAACTCTGCAAAGCGGTGAATTCGAGCATGTCTGACGAATACATAGTTGGCCACCGCTTAAAGGGCATCGCGGTGGACGTATATAACGTTTTAATTAAAAAAAAAATTTGATTCTCCCACGGCCGTGATCAAGCACTGTCGTACGTTCGAAACTTTAAAGCTGCGTCGCATAATCCCGAAATTCGGCCATCTGCCTAACGTGACCACTGTTGCAAGCGTCAAGAGCATTCACATTAGCCACCGCATTTGGCCGACATGATTCGCCAAATTGTCCGTGATGAGCTCTCCCGCCATCAAGATGTGAACCGCAGTGCAATCCCTTGTAATAGCTCCTCCCTACAGGCAGCTCCCATCCGGCGCTCTTCTTGGGGTTCTACCGCTCCTGCTCCCGTCCGTGACCACCGAAACGACTCATATGGCCCTGCTGCCCTAGCTCGTTCCCACTACAGAGCGCCACCTCCTCCGCAACAACCCCAGCGGCTGGACTTTGCTGATCGCTTCGATCCTGTTACCGAGGAGTATTATTTGGACCGTGCTCGTGAACCACCCGTCTGTTACCGCTGTGGTATGCATGGCCACATATCCAGATTCTGCCGCCGCCGGAACCCGGCACCACGCTACCAGCGCCACGCTACCAGCGCCAATGGTCAAATGGTCGTTCTACCGTGAGTCCAGAAATCCGTGACCCGACCTATCCCCCTCCTTCGGGCTCCTACCGCTACGTACCACCACGCAATGACTCAGTTTCTGATCGCAGCCTGACTCCTCCTGCCCGCCGCTCCCGACGTTCGCCTTCGCCCCGCCGTTCTTCTTCGCCACCGCCTTCGCCAAATGCCCGGCACAGCGCGCTATCGCGCTATTGGCTGCACAGTGCTATGACGCACTTCCGGCGCAATTCTGTTTTCGCTATTAAAGGCGCCATCCTTAGGGGTCAAGAACATTTCAAAAACTAGCGTGTGCGGCCGATGGTGGTGCGGTCGCCAGGTCATCGATATTGCCAATTCCTCTACCGATCGTTATGCTGAAGAGCCGCCTGGAAGTGTTAGTGGATGGTGCTTGTGATATGGCCTTAGTGGATACGGGTGCTACAGTTTCCGTGATGAGCTTAGATTTTAGGAACCGTCTCGGCCTCAAAATTATGTTTGGTTGGGATATAACTGTCATATTTCGAGGTCTAGGGGGAGAATCGTTGGTTCCGCTTGGTATTTGTTATGTAAATGTAGCTATGGCTGGACACGAGTTTTAGAACTGAATTTACGGTGCTCCCTCGATTTACGCACGACGTTATTCTAGGAGTTCACTTTTTACAGCAGTGTGGCGCAACTCTCGACTTCAACATTAGTGAGATATCAATAAGCCCCAGCCTTCGATCAGCCCTCATAGAAGAATCGCCGCGGGCTGTCCAAGTGTTTTCTGTCTTCGAGGATACCGTCGTTCCGGCGATGTCCGCCATCTTCGTCCCAGTTGTGTCTTCGGGCGCGGTCCTCAATGCCTTCGACGCTCTTGTGGAACCCGCTTCCCTTTCCAGTGACAAAAAGAGTGTGTTGGTGCCCAGTAGCGTTGTTCGAGTGAACGAGGGCCATGCCACGCTTTGGACTGTCAACCATACCAATGAACCTGCCGTATTGCCGCGTGGTTTGAAACTCGCAGACTTTGAAGAACGCCTTTCTATGCACATCGCGCCGCGTTCAATGACGGCGTTGCTCGTTCAACTAGACGTCCCGATCATGCTGATTCCCAGTTTCAGTCCATGATAAATGAATCGCTACCCATCAACGACCGCCGAATATTGATGGAGGTTCTTATGAAACATGCGGACGTGTTTGACTTTGCTTGAAATCAGCCACCACCGATTCCGCCTTCCCGCACCCATCACATGATTGACACTGGATTTGCACACTCGATTAAACAGACACCATACTGTGTTTCACTTTCAGAACGTAAGGTAATTGACAAACAGGTCCATGATATGATGTAAAGAGGAATCATTCAGGAACCATCTAGCCCATGGGCTGCCCCTGTGATTCTCGTGAAAAAGAAAGATGGCACCTGGCGATTTTGTGTCGACTATCGCCGCCTCAGTACTGTCACCATAAAGGATGTTTACCCGCTCCCGCGTGTTGATGATGCCATTGACTGCCTCCATTCAGCTTCCTACTTTTCATTTGTTGATTCACGGTCCGGATACTGGCAGATACCGATGCATCCGAAAGACAAGGAGAAGACGGCATTCGTGACTCCCGATGGGTTATATGAATTTAACGTGATGCCTTTCGGCCTATGCAACGCTCCGGCTACCTTTGAAAGATTTATGGACACTCTTTTGCGTAGACTGAAGTGGCAAATTTTCATGTGTTACCTAGATGACGTGATTTTTGGGAGGACCTTCGCCGAGCATAACAGCCGTTTAGCTGTGGTTCTTAACTGCACGGACAAAGCGCGGGTCTCGAGCTAAACTCTAAGAAGTGCCGCTTCGGTGAACGCCAGATCGTTGTGCTTGGGCATTTGGTTGACAAAGATGGTGTTAGGCCTGACCCACAGAAGATTGAAGCTGTCAGCTGCGTCAGAGCCCAATCAAGTCTGTGAAAGAACTCAGGAGCTTCCTGAGACTTTGCTCTTACTTTCGACGCTTCATCCCTAAGTTTTCTGACGTAGCCTACCCCCTCACATGCCTCTTGCAGAAAGATATTCCTTTCAAATGGACTCCTGAGTCTGATTCTGCGTTTCGCCAGCTCACGTTTCTTCTTTCCTCGCGGCCCATACTGAGTCATTTCAGCCCGACAGCTCCCACTGTACTCCACACTGACGCAAGTGGCATCGGCGTGGGTGCTGTGCTCATCCAACGGCATGACGGAAACCAACACGTTGTCGCTTACGCAAGTCACCCTTAGCAAGTCTGAACGCAACTATACCGTGACGGAGCAAGAGTGCCTTGCCGTCGTTCTTGGCGTACAGCGGTTTCGCTCGTACCTTTATGGACGTTCCTTTACAGTCATCACCGATCATCATTCGCTTTGCTGGCTGCTGAATCTAAGCGACCCCTGCGGTCGGTTGGCCCGCTGGGCATTACGCTTTCAGGAGTTCAACTTTACAGTGTCGTACAGAAGTGGCCGCCAACACGCTGATGTTGACTGCCTCTCGCGGCTGCCTCTCACAGCTACCCTATGCGATGACAACTTTGACGACTATCTTGCCGCCGTTTCCGTACAATTTCCGGATCTTGCCACTTTCCAGCGAGAACAACGAAAAGATCAAGACTTGGTATCACTTTTTGAAGAAGCTCGTGATCCGGCATCTGCGAACCATTTCTGCATTCGCGATGGTTTGCGGTATCGAAAAAAATCGCTCGTCTGGCGGTGCACGCTTTCTGCTAGTCGTTCGGCTAGTCTCTACTCCTCTCTTCTACACACTATGCACGATGACGTTACAGCTGGGCACTTGGGGTTTGGCAGGACTCTTACCCGTATTAAGGAACGTTTCTACTTTCCAAATATGCGTCGAACGACTCAGCGTTACGTGAACTCCTGCGTGCAGTGCCAGCGGTGCAAGCTCCCCACGACTTCTCCGCCGGGCCACTTATATCTGGTGACACCACCGACCACACCATATGAGCAAGTGGGTGTTGACCTCATAGGCCCGTTTCCCCGCTCGTCCAAAGGCAATCGTTGGGTCATCGTGCGCGTTGATCATCTCACGCGTTACTGTGAAACTGCCGCCATCCCTTCCGCCACCGCCGCTGACGTCTCGTTCTTTCTTCTTCACGCTGTCGTCCTCCGTCATGGGCCTCCTCGTGTAATTATCAGTGACCGAGGCCGCCAGTTTACGGCAGATGTGGAACAGCTTCTGCGCTATTGTACTTGCCAATTGCGTCACTCTACGCGCCGTACCATCTTCAGATAAATGGCCTCGTTGAACGTACAAACCGGACACTGACGATGCTTGCGATGTATGTTGACTCGCGGCACAAGAACTGGGATGACGTACTTTCTTTCATTACTTACGCATATGACACCTCGAAGCATGAGACAACTTCTTTTAGTACATTTTTCCTCCTCTACGCCCGTCCGCCTCGACGTTCTCTCGACACCATTTTGCCGTTCTCTCTCGACACCGAGCCTTCTGTTTCGAGTACCCTCTGCCGCACTGAAGAGGCTCGTCGGGTCGCCCGATTACGCACTCTGGCTTCGCAGGACTGCTCTAAGCAGCGCTACGATAGTGGGCATCGGGATGTCTCCTACCTCTCCGCAAGCGTGGTTTGTCCCAGAAGCTGTTGTCGCACTACACAGGCCCATTTATTGTGCTCAAACGCATCAATGAGTTCAACTACATCGTGTCTCGCCAATGTTCCCGAGGTCGCCCCTCTCGGAAAACACAGGTAGTTCATGTCGCAAGAATGAAGCGCTGCCACTCTCGCTCGGGACTCTGACTGACAGCCCAGGGGCTTCGTTTGCGAAGGGGGAAATGTCAGGCATGCGAACAGAAGAAAACAAGGAAGTGCAAAAAGAGGCTCTCCGGAATGGAGGTGGAAGAAGAGGAAGCTCACCATTTGTTGGTAGCACATCAGGCTAAGGTGCAGAACCACTCTGAAATAAACCTTAACAATATATTAAGCATAATATTTACTATATATTTGAACATTCCTGAATATTCTCTGCATACCTATGCTCAGTTAAATGTAGATTCACCTAAAACTAATTTCAGCGGAAGTAAAGTTTATGCAGTTGTTAACGAGCGGAGTTTCATTAATGCGATAGTTGCTAGCAACAGGCTGGAACAAATGCTTCGATGGTCATCCTAAAATTTCTCAATAAGGTTTAGACTGAGTTTGATACCACGCAGTGCCCATGCAGCTGCTTAATTGTTTTCGTAGTTAAGAATTTTCGCGGCTACTTGAAAACGATCGAATATCAACTTTTTTTTCTGTTCTGTTTCTGGATCTAGCTCCTGCTGTCGGTGGCCTTCAAGTGAAGTCGAGCTGAAATCGAGAGCCAAGATCAGGGCACCGATTTCCTGTCGTCCGAGGGAAGTGTCGTCCGTACCCAAAATTTGGCCTGTCGACCATCGATGCTTGACCTTGTCGGAAGTTCATCCACATTGCTGTCAACCCTATTTTAGTATGATCAATATTTTTCTCTTTCGTTTTGACTAGACTAAAAGAAACGCGACCCAAAACGCTTTCAACTCTTAGTGGCAAAATGTGGAAGAAGTACAGGCCTTTTATTGATAACTGCGACAGGGTGCGCACATACAAAATACTCCTATATCAACTCAAAACCAAACAGCATTATTTTCTTTGTACACACTAGACCTCTCGGGTCCACGGCCGACGGTGTCTCCACGCTACGAAAATGGACATGACGCCTGTTAACTAGGCAAATAATTAAGGAAACCCACCTAAATTTGGAAGTCAAGACTGAGTTGGCCATACCCAAATTAGGTTATAGACACCAATTTCTGGTCAGACTCGGACCAGGTCAAATTTTCGGGATTCAGAGAGCCTAATTTCAGGGGTGACCCTCCTAAATTTGGAGATTACCACTGAATTCTGCATACTCAAATAGGTCGGACACCAATTTTGGTCAAATTCGGACGATGTCAAATTTCGGGGGTCCAGAGAGCTAAATTTTGGAAATAGGGCAGCTAGGTTTGGAGGTCGGCACTCAATTCGCCATACGCAAATTGGTTTGCACACCAATTTCGATCAAATTCGGACGAGGTCAAACTTTGGGGGTCCAGAGAACTAAATTTTGGCAATGAGCCACCTCGGTTAGGAGGTAACCGCTGAATTCGCCATGCAGAAATGAGGTTGGTCACCAATTTTGCCACCTTTGGATGAGGTCAAATTTAAGGGATTCCTGGGGTTACATTCTGAGGGGGGGGGGGGGCACGGAAATTTGGACGTAACCAGTAAATTCGCCATATTCCAATTAGGTTGGACACCAACTTTCACCAGATTAGGACGAGGTCTAATTTCGAAGGTCTAAAGAGACAAAATTTTGATGTGCGGATATATATACACTCTGTGGACAAGTTCTGCGGAAGAGTCCTCTACACGCTCCTGCGACATAAGCCTATTAATTAACAACCTCCCTCATTGCACGCGTTACCGTTGAAAAGCGAGAACTTCAGTTCAGAAATTAAAGCGGCTAATGTATGCGCATTGTATGCATCAGCAGTCGCTATTATATAGCACGTTGAGCGGAACGATGAAGTCAAAACAATAACGCGCATAAAGGCGCAAAATGATCAGTGAATTAAGTGAGTTTATCAGCTTTGTGATGCGCTTGCAAGCAGTTTCATGTCGCTTGGAACAAATGCACAGTACATCGCAGAGGCAGCAGAGATGACTAGTCTTCGTCGGGTTGACGTTCTTGCGGCTGATGTTGTTGAACCACTTTTTTATTCGAATGGTGTCCTTCTTGCCGCTCGGAATAGCGAAAAGAATGAAGCCTTTTTTTCACGACAGCTTGTGCAATTAAATACGCAACAACTCGGCATAGCGCTGCACTAAAACAACGCGAATAGCGCGAAGTTCAAGCGCGAAATGCTAAGAAGCTCGCTCCCAGCAACGGCGGCTGCCTAAAAAATGGCGCCCGCTAAAAATGAAAACACAAAAAGAGCAAACTTTTCGCGCGCTTTTCCCGGCGACGGCCCGCGGAGCCAATCTCCTTTCAGAAGAGCGCCGATGGGAGAGTTGAGAGAAGAGGATCTGCGAGGGTACGCGGAGCGGCGGCAAAGTTTACAGGAAGTCGCTACTTTCGTATTATTAAGGGATTTTAGGGTTTTAGTCGGCGGCGGCGTGGAAATTTAAACCAAATATCCAACAAGCTATTTCGCTGCATCCTGTCTAGGCGGTACTTAGTTGAAAGTTTGAGCTTTCCACACAAAGGGTTGATAGCACAGCACATATACAATTTCACAACCCCCCCCCCTCCCCCCGCCCTCGAGAAAAAAAAGATGGCTTAGCTCTGCTATGCCTGAATATATGTAGCGAAAAGCACGTGACTACCTCGCGGTCAGAAGCTAATTTCTCCAGTCTTCTGCACCGTTCGGCATCAGCTAAACTCTCCTTGGCTTCCATGTCGAGTGCGTCTAAGTTCACCTTTGTTATATAATTCGATCGCTTACAGGAAAGGCGCAGCATCTGTCACTCGCGGAAGGCAAGAAGCGCCGCGCGGCGGCATTGGAGTGCACTTGTTCCCGCTGGTCCTCATTAGGGTGCCTCGCAAGTTTGGCTGCGCGACTGCAGCGCGCGCTCCTCCGCAAGCGGCAAAATTCTGAAACATTGGTTGGGCGCGGCGCTTGACCGAATGTGTTCTGGCGTTCTGGCGGCTTCGTGTGCTGCTCGCGTTATTGCGTCACTCGCGCCGGCCCGCCGCCGTGGCTTCGCAGGCATGCAAACAGGTGTCACAGCTGAGTTTAAAACATGGCTGGAGTGATTCCGCGATGCTCGAAATGTGGGAAATGTATTGTCAATTGTGTTGCGGGCTGTCGCAACAGCTCGCCTGTAGACTTTCGTGTCTTAGCGGTTTCTGCATGCGGAAGCAGCTCGCGTTCTCTGTCGCTCGCGTTGTTGAAAGCTGCTTGCGCGCCCCCTGACCGCAGTCTACTCGCTTTGCGCGCGCTTGGATTCCGGCTCTCCAAAACATGGAACATTCTACGACACATGCTCGATCCGGAAAAATCTAAAGCACAAGCCAACGTAAATCAAACTAAAGTTAAGCATGCCTTCGAAGGCTCGGACGAACAATTGATGAGTAAATTAATCGAAATCTACATTGGACAAACGGAGACCAAAACGTTACCAGCATATGAGGGGAAACCTAACCTAGACTTAGACGCCCCCATCACCAAGGCTGAAGTCCGAGCTGAAATCATTGGATTAAAGACAAGATCAACCCCCGGACCTGACAGTATCACGAACACTATTATCAGAAATCTAGACGACGATTCAATCACAGCCCTGACAGGATATATGAATAAGGTATGGGAGACTGGACAACTACCGCAGGCATGGAAAAATGCCAGTATAGTCCTCACACCCAAACCGGGGAAGCCGCCAAAACTAGAAAACCTAAGACCCATATCACTGACCTCGTTCGTGGGAAAGCTAATGGAACGCGTTATTCAGACGAGACTTACCAAATACGTGGAGCAAGAGAACCTCTGGCCACACGAAATGGTGGGCTTCGGGCCGGGGCTAAGCACACAGGACGTGATGCTCAGACTTGGATACGATACCATAACAC
Source organism: Amblyomma maculatum (assembly GCF_055883805.1). Classification (NCBI taxonomy): domain Eukaryota; kingdom Metazoa; phylum Arthropoda; class Arachnida; order Ixodida; family Ixodidae; genus Amblyomma; species Amblyomma maculatum. Next base: position 125,459,035 of record NC_139346.1, read on the forward strand.
ATGAATCTTCAGATACAAAGACTATTCTCGGACTTGACCTAACCAAAGCCTTCGACAATGTCAAGCATAAGGCAGTGCTCGAAGGTCTCCAAGAAGTTGGGGTTGGAATCAGAACCTATAACTATATCAAAGATTTTCTCACTAACAGAGAGGTCACCATGAGCTTTCAAAGCGCCAAATCGGGTAGCAAGGGAACGCCACAAGGCTATCTTGTCTCCCTTTCTATTTAACATTGCTATGAGGGGCTACCAGCATAACTAAAGCAAATACCGGACTTAAAATTTATCATGTACGCACATGACATAAATCTCTGGATAAATAAAGGTAGCGACGCAGAAATAGAGAACAAACTCCGGGCTGCCGCAAATAAGGCGGTTGAGTACGCTGCGGAACGCGGTCTATCCTGCTCGCCACAAAAGTCAGAACTATTCATCTACAACCCCAAATATAAGAAGAATAAAGCAGACATAAAGATAAATGTTGAAAACTACCCGGTTTCACAAGTAGAGGAAATTAGAATCCTAGGAATGATCCTCCAAGCAAGAGGGCAGAACACAAACACCATCAAAAAATTGGAGAACTACGCAGCCCAAGTTACGGGCATATTCAGAAGAGTAGTGCTTAGAGGACACGGTCTCAAGGAACGTAGTCTACTCAAAATGACAAAGGCCTACATCATCAGTCGCATATGTTATGCCACACCTTTTCTCAATCTCAAAAAGACAGAACGTGAAAAAATCGACGTCATAATTCGAAAATGCGTCAAACGCGTACTAGGCCTCCCTGTCTCCACATCAACAGAGAAGCTGGAGAAAATGGTAATTCATAATACATGGCAAGAGCTCACTGAAGCTGTCAGAATCTCTCAACTGGAAAGACTAATTCAGACGGAGACAGACAGAGCCATCCTAGACTGGGTCGGACTCCAATCAGACAGAGGCCCACAGACGAAAACATCTATCCCACCCAACATAAGGGAACACATACTGGTACCACCCTTGCCTCGAAACATGCACCCAGACTACAACAAAGAACGCAGAGAACACAGAGCCAAAGCCATCGCTAAAAGAATGAAACGCAAAGCAGTCGATGAAATTGCTTATGTAGACGCATCATGCGAACGACATAGAGCAGCTGTCTCGGCAGTAGTAAATGGAGAAGGTGCACCTAAAATTGCGGCCTCAACACGCACCCGTGACATTAGCACAGCTGAAGAGGTCGCAATAGCGCTCGCATGCACTGGTACACAGGCCAAAACTATAATCAGCGACAGCAAAACGGCTGTCTGGAATTTTGCAAAAGGACGGATCTCAGAGGAGGCCAAAAAGATTCTTCTCACAAATCCCATTACTAGAACCATATCCATCATATGGATACCAGCACACGAATCTGCCCCTGGCAACGAAGCTGCGCACCTGCTGGCCCGAGATCTCTACCACCGGGCAGCGGTAGAACAGCCCGAATGCAAGGGAATTAAAGATTGCGCTATCACATACAATGAGATCACAGAATCTTACAAATTAGATCGAGAAGTATACCCTCCCCCAGATCGGTCTCTCACTAACAATGAAGCACGCATCTGGAGGCCATTACAAGCCGATAACTACATCTGCCCTGTCTGGGTTTTTTTAACACAGACCGGGGAGGAAGAAGATTCTAAATGTAAAAATTGCGGACAAAAAGGCACGCTAGATCATATAATATGGCAATGCGCCGATTCCCCAGGCGTCGGCATTAACATTGATAGTAGAGAAGCCTGGGAGGTTTGGCTGCGGAGCGGAGATCCCACCGTTCAGCGGCACGCGACCCGCCTGGAGGCTGAGGCCGTGAAGAGTGCTTGTAACCTCACCTGACCTCAGCCTGCGGGGCCCTCCTGGCCGGGGGCGGGAGATGAATGGCACCTTTTCGGTGGAAATAAAGTTTTCATTCATTTATTCCGTGCTGAAAGAAAGCTGTATTGCGCTCGCGCGCGCGCTCCTGCTTCTACTTTTTAAACTCGCGCTTGGACGAAGTGGTGTTTGAAGCGAGTGTGCAGCAATGTACACGCTTCTATAGGGTTTTCAGAAAATAGCCTACAGCGGTGGCTATTTTCGCAGCGCAATTACGTCCAAAATGGAGAGCTGTTAGTCAGCCATGTGCATTCTGTTGAGCAGATTGTAGAAAACGCTGTTATCGTGAAGGCTAAGTGTGTGTCGCAGGTCAGCGACCACATGATGTGTACGACGTGGGATTTGAAGCAAGTATTTCATTTTTATTATACCCATTTCATTAAGGCCCAGATGCTCTCTAAAGAGGGCTTCGGACTTTTGCCGCTGGGTTTGCTCCTGTTGCGCCTGGCTTGTGCAGGACTCATCTTCGTGGGAGTTTATGAAACAGCACACAGCAGCAACATGCTTGCAGCGCCCCTGAATTCCTGCCTTGCAGATACGCTCAGCACGGGAAATCGCAAGCCGGCACTTTTCAGGGCATGTCCATGCCAGCTGCAAAGAAACATGTCACATAACAGAGACGGGCCGTTTGGTTCATTTCGAACCCACGACATAAGGAGCAAAACTAACAAAAGAGAACAAGGATATGCTGCCTCGCAACTCATGCTCAGACGCAAATTGTTTCTTCTTTAGAAAGCAGACACTGAAGCTCCAAGGCAGGATATATAAAATGACCTGTAAGCATGGATACAACTGAGTCAACATGTTCGTTTAGTCTGTAGTGTTAAACGTACACCTCAGCGCGACAAGGCTACAAGGGGATCTGTATTGGAGACTTGTGAAAATTTCACCCCCCCCCCCCCTCCCTTCCGTGGTTATTGAACGGGAACGTGTATTACTAAAGACCTCCTTGCAGTTCGCTTCCAGCGAGCGACGGCCGGGATCAAACCCGCGTCGCCATGAGTCCCAAACGCGTGAGCCACCGCGGCGGGGCGAGTGATTGAATAAAACAATAAAAGCTATAGAAAAAATGAATAACCACGCAGCGAAAAAATTTTTTTTCTAGATATTGTCCAGAACTGTCTCATTTACTCTGTGGAATTGAAATTACTCGATCAATTGCGGGACCAGTTATTAGGAGCTGAATGCGATTCACGAAAATTAAAGCGCGAAAATATTTCGTTTGCAGCAAAAGGGTCGATATTTCTTCGTATACATGTGAATGCACATTCTATTCAGGTGGAAGCTACGTATAAAATGTTCTGAGTATGCAATTGCACGACAATCGGCATCAAAATTAACTTATCGGCATACGAAAAGCGCGCCTAAGATGCGAACGAACCCACGTATCTTTGTTAAGTTCATAGGCACCAACTAGATTACATCTGCAAGCTCTTCAGAAATTAAAGCAAACAGCGCATGGAATGGTTGCATGCGCCTTACAATCTGGGCATTAATGAAATGGGTATAATAAAAATTAAATACTTGCCTCAAATCCCACGTGGTACGCGATGTGGTCACTGACCTACGACGCACACTTAGCCTTCACGATAACAGCTTTTCTATAATCTGCTCAACAGAATGCACATGGCTAACAGCTCTCCCTTTTTGACATTTGTGCTCTGAAAAGAGCCACCGCTGTCGCCTATTTTCTTAAACCACATCGAAGCGTGTACATTGCTGCACACTCGCTTCAAACACCACTTCGTTCAAGCGCGAGTTTGAAAAGTAGAAGCAGAAGCGCGCGCGCGCAAGACAGCTTTCAGCATGGAAATGCAAGCGCGCGCAAAGCGAGTAGACTGCGGTCAGGGTGCGCGCGCGCGCAAGCAGCTTTCAACAACGCGAGCGACAAAGAACGCGAGTGCGCGCAAAGCGAGTTGCTCCCGCGTGCAGGGGCTGCAAAGACACGAAAGTCTACAGGCGAGCTATTCGCTCTGCCCGACCGATTACATGGCGTTGGCCGGAGAGGGCGCTGTTCACTGGCGCCCGCAGCGCCACCCTGCGATGCTTCGGTCCCGGCAGATGGGTAACGACACATCCTTGACGTTACCCTAACTGAGTGACTTAACTATTTTAGCCTTTGATGCTTTCAAATTGCACTCCAATCACAGTATATCTGTCACTCGCGGAATCCCGCTATCATCCTCACGATAGACAAGCGGAATTATGACGAGCGTTCCTACAAATCCTAATTATTTTTGCCGGCATCAGGTGGGACCTCGAAGAAAGAGTTTTGGGGGTTCCTCTGCATCAATATTGCAATAGTTGGCCTGACTGGGATTCTCAGATCTCATCAGTTAGGCGACAAACCCAAGCATGGATGAGTAGGGAGCTATTTGCACGAGCACAAGTTTGCAATGTCTTCCCGATTTCGAAGCTTATCTTTGTATTGCAGGTGTTGCATTATGCAACAAACAAAGTGCAGTCCATGGATAAAATTTTTGCTACTTATGTGTGGCGCTCTCAATGGGAGCCTATGCATTGAGATAATTTTTCTCCTTCTGGAGGCTGGTGGAGCTGGCCTTTTGCACTTGTTTGTTCATCAGCTTGTCTTAAGGTTTTTCTTTTTAAAAACAGCAAGCCATCCCTTCCTCCTAGCTGTTTAATAGACAATTAAGTACCCAATTTCCTAATTTGTTTGCGCCCACTGATCACAGGAGTGAGGGTCCTTTGTGGGATTTATTAAGTGACCGAAACATTCCATTTACATGTACAGTTTTCCTTCGAATACCTATACAGTCCATTCAGAAGACAGATGACAAAAGTTCTTGTTGAGACCTTATTTTCTGTACCGATGTATTGGCAGCCTTACCTTCCCTTTCTAGGCAATAGTGTTAAAGCGGGTTCAACGAATGCATAAACAATAAACCGCACTTTTTTTTTTTTTCAAACTTAACACATCAACCTTACCTGTCAAAACGTGGCTTCGTGCAAAAGGAACTTTTGTGCCATGGGCAGTAGACTGTCGCCTGTATCAGCAGCCAGAAACTATAGGTCATTGCTTTGTGTATTGCCATGATGATTTTTTTTTTTTTTTTGGGGGGGGGACATTCTTCAACGGACTCTCAAAAAGGACATTGATATAATATGCCATATACTATAAGATTTTTGCCTACAATGGAAACTTCAGAGGCGCCATGTGACCTTTTTGTGGTCATGGGACTTTTTAGTCTGTGGAAAAGTCAGACAGATCGCCACGCAGAGCAACCATGTTCATTGAAGTCTTTATTCAGAGAACAGTGTGCTATGGTGCGGGGGGTATATGATGCTCAGGATCGACCTCCTGCCTGGTTACCTTTACTAGAATTATGTATATGTCCCCCGAAATTTTGATGTGTGGTTAAGTGAGAGCTCGATGCTGGTAGTTGAAGAACCCCAGGTGGTCGAAATTTCTGGAGTTTTCCACTACGGCGTCTCTCGCTTTGAGACGTTAAACACCGCGAACCAACTTCCATGCAATTAAAAAAAAAAACAAAAAAAGAAACGCGGGGCGTGGCACAGCGGTAAAGCGCTCGTGGGGATCCAAGGGATGGAAGTAGACTATTTTTTTTTAATGAAGAGGAGTCACGCGTCTTTTAAGCGTTGCTAGGCAACGCCGGCAGAGCTTGGCAAGGGTGCTGCGCAGCTGGCCTTGGAGGTGGCGACGGCGGCCACCTGGGCTGTGCGTGACGACATTCGGTTTCGCGCATGCGCAGAATATGGCTTTTGCAGTTTACGGCCCGCGCGAAGCTTGGCTCCTACAATGTAGTGAGGCTTCTCGCTTCAAAACAAACTGTCTTCGAAAGTAAGGTGGCCGAGAAACCAGGGAGAGCAAGCAAACTGCATTTATTCGACCCGTCTTACTCGCCTCCACCATCGCGGTGCTTGTGCAGGCACTCGGAATAAATGTGTAACGAAGCCTTCCGGGATGTCCTTCCAGGTTGAAGCGATCTAGCTTGCTAAAACTCGATCGTATATAAAGACGCGCGCTTGATTAGCTCGCGAATTTTATAATTTTGTCATATTTAATGATCACGACGAAATCCTCTAATACGACCAGAAAAACAAAAAAAAAGCTCGGAAACTCAAGACTCCAATAACTGGGGTAAATATTCTCCTCTGCTGCTAAACGGCCCTTGTGCAGTCAGCCAATCAATAGATGAAATAACGCGGAGCTTCTGACTAGACAATAAGGGCAGTCATATGTTCTGAACGTTAACCTTGTCTTGAAGCAATTTTTCCTTACCTCCTTCCCTGGAAGAAAAAAGCTCTTTAAATATCTCTTAACTGCAGTATTTATGATAGTAGAATTCAAATTCGCTAATTTCATTTATTCCTCGTCAATAACTTCATTGAAATAATCACGGAATATTAAAAATGAAAGACAATTTTCATACAAAGGTATAAAACCCTAAAAGTATTTCTGAAGAAAAAATTACCCAATTGTAGATTACATATTTTGAAACTTGCACTATGCAACTGTTCTATAATACAAAGCAGACATCGAGTTTAGTTGCATTCCGTTTTTCAGTGTATGGCTGTTTCAATGAAACACCATCACGCAAAGTGGAGACGTACGCAGAAATAATTATAATATTGGGGAAACTCAAAGGACGTTTCATATTTGCAAATCCAGTCTTCGCTGCACTGTCCACTGCAATGAATAGAAGCTGACTTTGATGCCAATATGCCAAGCGTTTTTTTTTTTTTTATAATCGAAAAGACCCTGTGAAGTTTGCTGAATTTTCTGCTGTGACATTCGCTCTCTCGCACAAAGTGTACGATGCAAGGTAGTTAAATCTCGTTACAAGAGACACTCGGTTATAAGAGACATTTGAAAATGGTTTGGTTGGTTTTCCTATGTCTGCCATGTTAACAACATTGCGTACAAGAGACATGGTTACAAGAGACACTCGTTACAAAGGGCAACTTTTTCCAACTTTTTAAAGTTCGTGGAGCAAATTCACTATTTAGAAGAGACACAACCCAGATGTGCTCATACAATGCATCTGGAACGTGCCAACTCGTACATGATGCACTTCAGATTCCCTTAGCTAAATTCTGTTCCATATCAGTGTCCTTTTTGTTGTGTTATGTCAGGAACTGAGGAGTGCTTCCCCATGATTGGAAAGTCAAAGCGGTATCGCATTACTGTTGCCTATGAAGCAAATGAAAATGTATGAATGAAAATCTGATCACAAGATGAAGGCATAGACTCCTGATGTCTTTCTCTTTGTGAATCATCTGAGGTTGACGAGCATGTAAGAGTACCTCAAAGGTATTAGAGCAATAGGAAGGCTTGCAAAGTGAAGTGCTTTGCCTCCAGGATTTGGGTAGGAATACACTCTGTAATCACAAAAATACATACTAGTATGAATAACTTCTTTAAGCTTTCCTGAACAATTTCCTTTAATTGCGTGTGAATGCATTTATATGCTGATGTGCAGTAAACTGATCAACACAGTGCTTTTAGAATTTTTGGTTACAAGAGACCTTGCTTACGAGAGGCGTTTTTCAGGTCCCTTGAGTGTCTCTTGTAAAGAGGTTTTACCGTAGCTGCTTCGAGAGGTCAGTGTGCACCTGTCCCCGGTCACAGCGATTACTGAATTGGTGAAACCGCGGACGCACGACGGAGGCTCGGTGGCTGCTCTAAGCGCTCGTTCTGTCCCTATCTTGCCTCCTTGCTACAGATGTCTTTCAGACACGCAGCTCTGTATAGCATTCACGGTGTTTGAATGCATACAGATGTCATTTCTGCTGACACTAGGCGCGTTTTGTACAAGCGTTTCAAGGTAGCTCGGTTGGAAAGGAGCATCCATGCCATGAGCTGCTGTTGCACGAGGTCCTGGAAGCAGGTTGGGCTAGTTGGTAAACATTCATAATTGTAAAACAGCGTGAACAGTGGACGAGAATGAGAAAGACGCGGGACGAGCGCTCATCCCGTATCTTTCTCGTTCTTGTCCCCTGTTGTTCGCACTGTTTTACAATTATGAAGCGGCACAGCACTTATAAAGCAAAGTGCGAGACAATTCTGCGCAATTTATACTTACCTTGTGCTACCGATTTCCATACCTGCCAACCTAGCAACATGAAAATTCGGGAGACTGCCACGCCGGCGACGGGAGAGAGGGGGGCATTTTTTTTTTAGTTTACCAACTCGGAAATTATTGAGGCTGGAACATCAGAAAGAGGTGCGAGCGGCGGCCCACTAGCTTATTTTGAAATTATCTCTGTATTTATAGGCTCGTGAAAGCCCCTGGACTCCTGGTACTTGCAGTGGAAGGGGGGCCAACTTTACTTCCGAAGTGACCTGGCAGTCGCAGACTTCGCAAGCTTCAAGAACTTGTCAGAATGCGTCCTCTCAAAACAACGTCCAGTTTGGTGACCCTTCACCATGAGGAGTTCACCGAGAACCTTGTTGGAAAGCGAAGACCGGAATTTGGTTCTTGTCTTCTTAACCGTGCTAAAGATCCACTCACATTCAGCGTTGCTGTGTGGAATGGCAAGTAGTTGTAGCATTACCTTTGCCACTCTGCCAAACTTCACTCTTCCATCAGTGCTAGTGATACTTCCCACCTCTGACCACTGAATATCAATCTTCTCTTTATTTAGGATCTCTTCAGGAACATCATATGCCTGCAGCTCTACAAATTCTACTTCCAGGGCTCTTCTCTCAACTCATTCTTCTCCTGGGACATAAGTTGCAGGAAAGTCTCAATGAAGAAGCCAAGGCTCTTGAAGGATGTCCTGTTAAAAAACTTTAAATTGGCGACTTCTGTTTTCTTCAAAGCTTTATAGTGGAAATTTGTGCCTTATGTAGTCACATGCCATAACAAAGTATTGCTGAACAGCAGAAAAGAACTGCTTTTTGTCGCTGGTAGGCAGCCTCTCCACTCCAGATGATGTGCAGCTCCCAAGGACCAGAACTTCATTGGCCTTTTGGTTCTTTATACCTTGGTAGTAAACCTCCAGTGATGAAGCACATGCTTCATGGCAGACGGTTTGAGAAACCTAGCCATAAGATCCCTTAGGAGCTGCACCAAGAGAGACTGGAGCTGATGAACTTGAGGTGCCTGGGATTGAAGTTGGCAGTTGACTTTTTCAAAAACAGGGATCACACTCTTCAAGAAAAGGCCATATGCCAAGTTGACGTCAGAGGACTGGAAATAGAACAGCTGTTCTTCATGGGTAAAGCTGGCATGTCCTGTACTCTCGCATGAAAGCTTCACTCTCTTTGCCGGGGTTGCATCCACCTTGCCTCTTGGCTACTTCCGTTTTCAGCGATCTTGCTCAACTTCATCATGCTCATCTTCTCCCAAAGCTGTAGCTCTCTTGGGGATCTGATACGACCCTAGAAAGGTAGCTCTCTTGGGGATCTGATATGACGCTAAAAAGGATGGACGCTGCTGGTTGTTTGGCTTTGTCTCATTAACAAGGTTTCCAATTTTCCGCTTGGTGGCCTCTCCATGGAGTTCTTGCCAACAAATCAATCGGCTTTCGACATGGCGCGATTCCTCGACGTAGTAAGTTGCCATGATGGGATACATTTGTGACGCGCTATTGTTACTTTCATCCACAGCGACTGTGAAAGCACGCCGTTTCAAAGACTCCAGCATTGAGCTTTCGGCGTCCGCAGCCATTTTCCCGACGATGACAGTTGCTTTGGTACGTCCGCATCCGTAGCGCTTCACGCCGTTACATTTCGGGAACATTTTCCGAAATAAAGGTTCCGCGTGATCACTCAAGCTTAGTGGCAGGTTGTGTTCGACAAGAAATCCCGTGAAGAGGCACTCTGCATGGATCACACCATCTTCGCTGCTGTTTTGGAAGAAACTGCCGATGGTGCCCTGCCCTTCTGCAGCACGAACATAGTTCTTTTTTGTGAAGCGATGTGTACCTTGATGTCGTTCTTGCTGCCGTGCGCAACGCTCACATCACAGGCGCACATGGTACAGAATCTATATTTGTCACCTTTTCGTGAACTGTCAAAGCACGAAAACTCAGTCCTGAACGATTTTTGAAATAATTGAAAGTACTTTTTGGTTTTCGAAAGCGATTGTTCCAACCTAGGGAAACACTTGAGTAGCTTGGCGTTCCGCACTTCACTCGACGACCTTAGAAAGCCAACTGAAGCCTAGCACAGCTAGCGTGCCCACGACCCATGATCATATAACGACTTAATTGCTAAAAGCACGAGCCAATCCGGAAAATCCAATATGGCAGCGTCCCTCGGTTGCTTGCATTCGTGGTGGTGCCGGTGGCCGCGCCGCTACTTCGATTCAAGGTGCATGCTGGCGATTAACTGCTTGTGCACTTTCTGGCATGGTTATATAATAGGATGTTAAAGGATTATAGCTTAGCTATAGCGCGCAAAAAAATAAAAAAAAAAGCGCTAAGCTGTGGCGGCCACTTTTCGGGACATTTGAGGTCGTGTCCGTACAATCGGAAGATGTAATCAAAATTCGGGAGAGTTGGCAGGTATGTACGTCACTGTGCCAGTACGACGTGCCCAGCTGGGCTTTTTCATATCTACACCATAGCGGCAGTGCTTGTCGCTCTCGCGCAGTGAGCGCATCAACCTTATCGAATTACCCTCTCATCCATTTCCCAAATCAGCGAGAAAACTCCTAGCATAAGCTGCTGACGCCCCGAAATGAAAGTTCCGGGGAATTAACAGTGTACTCGTCGATTGATAATAGGCGTAGCAATCACAATTTACAGCGTTCTCGCACTGAACATCTACGGCCACCCATTCGAGGTGAACTTCACTCTTCGCCTGCCTCCTTAGGTCTCACTCCAGCCAAGACACCCTGCCCAATATGATCCACTGCACTGCGCAGCTTTCCCTCGTCTCAGAAAACAAATGTGGTTCACAATAATGATGGAAGTAGAGCCTCATGTACAATACCAGAGTATAGCAGGCAGATTGCGCCGCTTGTATACAGCTGGAATTGACAGCAACCAATGATCGAATTGGAAAGGTTTAAAAGTAAATAAAGAGACATATTTCGAATTTTGACATTATTCCAAGGGAAAAGCTTCACTTTGCAATCTTGTACAACTTTCACTTGGTTCCTTGCGTATGGGCCTTGACGTGTCAGAAAGAGGGAAGGGAAACAAGGTAGACAGATCACTGTATGCTCGGCATGCCTCAGTGAAATTACTGAGCTGCTTGCCCATCACCACCCAGTGAAGGTGCAGTGATGTGGCATGTAGATTCTGCAAGTTGATCAGAGCGATGAAACGTCCGTAGTTCAGAGAGCAACGTCAATATTGAGAGTGCGTTTGTGCGCTTGTATCAGTTTATGTAAATTCTTTTGTCATCTATATTTCTTGCTAGCTGATCTTCTGCTCGGTGGCAATGCTCCTATTTCCCACAGCCTGTGCCTAAATAAGCAGGACATATATGTTGAAATGACACTGTGTGTTATACTGCGAACAGGCAGCCATAACACTAGCAATTATCAGCCAATGTTGTGGCTATGCGCGGTTCGTATTTCAAGCCTGCATTGTTTTCACAGGTATCTTTATCTCCCCTACCTCAAGCCTTGTAGAAACTTCGAAACCGAAAGTCGAAATTACATCTAATTTCGCTGTTTCTACCGATCGGATAACATGACGACGCACTCGAAACATGGACCCGGATTATTTAGCCAAGTACAAAAGCTTGCATGACAGCAGGTGAATTGAAAATATCATTGTGTTGGCAATTTCAACAAAAAAAAAATGGGTGGTGATGCAGCACTTGTTCCGTCTTTGTCTGTGCCCTCGTCTTTGTGGAGATGCAACAGTGTATAGAAATACATCCTCATTTATTTTGCCAATTTCAATAATTATTATTCCTCGACACGCTCATGCAGTGGACTCGTCGTCTGGCTACTGTACTGAATTACCCAAACCCGGCCACCGCTGGCTGCATTTCAGTGGAGGCGAAACTGAGTAGCGTCCGTGTGGGTTGTGGTGTCAGTGCACATTAAAAAACCCCAGGCAATCGAAATTTCGAAGTCCTTCACTACGGCATCTCTAAAAGCCCAGGTTTCTTTGGGACCTCAAAGCTGACAAACCAAATTAAACCTTTACGATTATTACTGTCACATATTTCTTGGCTTGAGGCAAGCAAAAGCATGGGCCTTTCTCAAAGATGATCTGTGATGGTGGAATTGGTGCGTTTCCTCTAAATAACCGAATAGGATAGCTTGGGTTTGACATATTTCTTCTTTGGTTAGCAACATAGCAATCGGCAACATGTTCCGTGTTTTTATTCAAAACGTCCCATTGACTCTGGGGGACAAACGTAGACAGTAATGCTGCTGAAGGAACGATAAGGATTCCTGACGAGAGCCACGGCACATGCAAGCATATCGGAAAGTCCATGGATAGAATAAATGCTCATATCTTTATTCAATTTTTACAAAATAACACCGCAGCCACGTATACCTGAAGGCGACAGTACTCAGCACAAAAAGTTTTGAGGGTGAAAGTGCAGAATGATTTCCGTGCAGAATGCTTCAGAAACAGCTTTCTCTAAAAACGTGAAGCTGCATTCAGTGAGTTGCATGCTAAATAAGTGTCCGAAGAAATGTCATGTCCAGACGCCAATCGGCCATCACCCGCACTCAACTGAGTTCCCATTCTAATCTGGAGCCTCACCATGTAATGAGTGTGGCCTGACGGTCTTCAAGTAGCAAACAGTAATTTTTTTATTGCAATAGTAAAGCGGAAACTTAAGGCATGACGAAAAACTAGGCTTCTTGACATTTTTATAGAGAGCGCTGCAGTAGTTTCCTTTGTTGCTAAACCATTGTAATTTGTGCCTTGCTCTGGGGACTAAGTTTAGCGTTGGGCTATTCATACTGCACCAAAGCTTGTAAAATCAAATATTCAGCCAATAATGAGCACCTAATGGCGAGCCGTACAGCATGTGAAATTCGTGTGCTTACCACAGCAAACTGTAGTGTTTGCTTTTCTCCGCATGTACCTCATAATGTCACCAGCTCCGCTGCGGTGGCTTTCCTACAATACTGCCCTAACCAGGAAAATGTTTATTAAGCAATGTTTAGTCCTGTAAAAAGCAGTAAAACCAATTTCTAAATATGATATATAAAAAGAACTAATAAATACACATCGTTGGAAGTCTCTTATGTCAATATCACTCCGCAGTATAAAACTTGAAATATCAAAGAAACAGCTATTGCAGCTGCAGCTCGTAAACGTTGTGCAAATGAAGACTAAACACTCACGTCTCCTTTGATCGACTTTCTCCAACTCAAAATGTTTCCAAAACATGATTTTAATCTACAGTTTGTAGATTTCTAGAAAACAGCTTTGTTACTTTCGTGTGTCACGCATGCAGTGCATAGAAAAATAAAAAATATATCGTCGACTATGCTCGAAATTCCAGTACATTTCCTGCGATGTGACATAAACAAGCAAGCACACCAAATAAAGTAAACAGCATTACTTCAATGTCACATTGTTAAGAAGCCCGAGTTTGAGAAAATTAGGAATGTACATGTTAATATTATTCGGTTCCTACAGAACATTAAAGAGAAATACAGTCTTACTTGAGAGCATGCACATCACAATATTGAAAATGCAAAGCAATTTTAGTAGGTATACAGAAGTGCTATTTAGAGCTGCCGCTGCAGCTCTTCACAGTGAAGGGTACTGCAGGAATGGATTGCATGGCTCCTTAGAGAGTATTGTACTGCATAGCGAACCACTGCTGTTCCTCATAATAGATATCTTTTATAGTCCTGCTCAACACTCCAAGGCGCTCCTGATACCGCTGATCGTAAGGTCTCTGAAGTGTATGCGGTGCAGTCCCATGCAATCCCATGATCTCGATGACGTTCTGAGTGCCCCTGAAGAAATCACCGAAATTAGCGGCTTCGACAGTGGATGGTCCGGCTCTCTGAGGCTTAACGTTCTCACGCATGGCTTTCGAAATCCGGTCAGCCACAAGGTTTTTTGTGATGTTCAGCTCAGTGTCAACCTTCACAATGCTCCATCCTGTCCGTTTGATTATGCAATCTCTGAGCACGGTCATATTCTCTACTCTTTGAAAGTTAATGCAAAGCGGGGGAGTGAGGCACAACAGGTGGGCATCTCCACTAGGGCCTCTAGACAGCTCCCTTTCCGTACAGACGTCTTGCACAAGCTTGGCTGCGCAGCTAAACATAGTTTGGTTCCTTCTAAGCACAGCCTGGACCTTGTGAATAAAGATTTCGTTGCGTTCCCTACCACGGGTGAGGCTGAAGTCCAACAGCGAGGACATGTGGCACAGAGCAGCAGGCAAGTGGGCTATGAACGCGGCATTGCTTTCGTCACGGTCGTTTCTCACGTGAATATGTATTCGCTCCAAAGACTTGTTTGTCTTGCACATGTGTTCAAAGAACAGAGGAGCGGGTGATTTCAGGCTGCACTCGCTCATTTCAAGGGAGCGAATGGAAACGCTGTTAGCCAGACCTTCGAAGAGAAGAATGGTTGTGATCTCGGAGCAAGAGCCGCCGAACGACACGGAGAGATTTACAAGGGTTGTGCTCATGAATGCAAGCATCGCGAGACCTAGCGCTCCCACATCCGGCATCCCGTAAGAAGTCGATTCGATGGAGACTGACTCAAGCATTTCCTGTGTAGCGTAATACGGAAGTATCGCTAGTAGATGGCCGAATTGTTTTCGCGTTTTCCCAAAATTATCATTAGAATTGAGAACAAAAACAAAGCTCAGTTCTTTGAAAGTGATCTCTCGGCGAACCGCTGATATTAAGCACAACAGTTCCGGGGGGAAGTGATGTTTGACGAGTCTGAAAGGGGCCGTTGGATTTTCCTCCAAGCGGGCTACCTTATCAAGGAGAGTCTCCGTGACATCGTCTACTATGGTCTTTGTGACATCTAAATGAAGCATGCACTCTCTTTCATAGATTAAGCCGACGTCGAGCACTTGGAGGTGTTTGTTTTGCAGAAGACCTTCCAATAATATGATTTGAAGCTCTTCGCAACCCAGGTTCTTACCCCTAAGGTGAAGCTCTTTCAGAAACAGTGGTTTGCGAGTGCTTTTTGTGGTGGGGTCAGAGGTAGCACAAGTGACACGTTTTCCGTTGTTTCTCAGTCCTTCAGTTAAGGCATAGATGCCATCCTTTGTGAACGTAGTGTTCACAAACTTTAGAATGTCTAGGGCTGCCTTCTTAATTAATTTGACCAAGACATCATCGTAGCATTGATCTCTGAGTACAGCCTGCATGTCAAGGGAGATGACTAAGCGCCTCAGAGCATTCTTTTTTCCGGTTATTTTCGACAAAGGTATAAGATCTGCTGCCATGACTATCGTGTGAGTGATCTCTAGCTCAGTGACGTACTGGTTTTTTGCCAGGCGTTCCAAAAGTACCTTATACGACGTGTCAATGTTGATGCATAGTTTTTTTAAATTATAAGCATGGCGTTTGTTTAGCATGTTCTCGACTTCTGCTTCTTTGTCCTTGCAAATAGTAGACCGAGCCGCAGAGACGATGACCTCTTGAAGATTAGGCAGAGATGGGCCAAAGCTCAGAATCTGGGAAAGATATCTGGAAACAGAATGTGTAAATTTGAAAATACTGCTCTGACTTCAGTACACATAAGCACATTGTAGAGGAGTCAGATAACCTTGATAAACTGTATGTGTTTATAAATTAGTCATCCTTGCACAACTGGTGAATGATTTAAAAGCATGAAAGGAGCCAATGTTTCACAATAATTGCCCTAACTGCCTCGCGAAGGTGACGGTGCGTGATCAATAGTAATTAGGCGCGTGCGTCTTTTAGCTTCTTGCAAGCTACCTCAAAAATCTTGATTTCCCTGCCGTTCATGAAAGGGGATAGCTGAAATCACTGACGCGTTTTCTCTATTAGGCTTATATTGCAGAGTTTTAAAAATCTGACTAATTTCCTTCTTGCAGACATTATACAGTCGACCCCCGTTATATCAAACCCGGATATATCGCATTTTGGTTATATCGAACTCACGAAATATCCCCTTGAAAATCCCATGCAAAAGTATAGGAAAGCCGCATCATATATCGAACTCAATTTCACCAGTCGTTTGATATATCGAACTCTGCACCACGCACTGGAAAGTGTGCCTTCCCCAAAGACGATCGCATCACCCTTGGCCGTTTGCTGCGTGACGTTTTCAAGCCACACGCAGAAGGAATGAGAGGGGACAGTTCGGCGACGGCTAGTCTGGGCAGCGCCGCGCCCATTCCCCAAAGGCGCGCGCATCTGCAGTTGTCGTTTCCCGCGCGCCAACACATGACGTTTGCAAGCCATGTGTGTGGGTGTGCCCATTCTTTTGCTGAGCTATCTCTCTCCTTCAGCACGTGCAACGCATGCGCCAAGCCAGCTC
The DNA here is from genome assembly GCF_055883805.1 of Amblyomma maculatum. Lineage (NCBI taxonomy): Eukaryota > Metazoa > Arthropoda > Arachnida > Ixodida > Ixodidae > Amblyomma > Amblyomma maculatum. The sequence continues at coordinate 125,475,324 of NC_139346.1, forward strand.
AGCCCGTCTTTCTCCAGCGTCTGTTGCGAACCCTCTGCGTGCGGCGGCGGACGTGGCTATGGCGCCTGCAGATGTTAAGAAGCGGCAGTTCTCTCTGTTTCTTTTCTTTTTTTTTGCGAGAGTCATCTTTTTTTTTATCGTTGTGCTGTACGCGCGGCGTAGCGTAAGATATGGCGGCTGCAGACGTTAAGAAGCGGCAGGTTTATTTATTTATTATTTTTTTTTTGCGGGAATGTTTATTTTTATATTTTGTTTTATCGTTTATCCTTGCATGTATGAATCAGCGAAAGCACGCGGTCAGCTGCTGCGATCATGACGCCCGCCCCAAGCGCGGTGTGATAAATCAAACCAGGCTTGTGCAATCAAACCATCACGGGCACTCTGCCAAGTTCACTCCCAGCCACCGCAGGAGCTATCAAAAGATAAACGCGCCCTGACGTTATTGCTGCTCAGCATCTTGGCACGCTGCCAATGAGTTGTGGATGAGACGGCCGAAACCTACTGATGCGCGCCATCGACATGCAAGCTAAAAGGCTCTCGATTTCTGACACCGCGGCGACGCAGTTCCAACAAATTTGAAAATTTTCGCTCTGTCGCTGCTGCTCGTTGCTGAGATCGCTCAGTCCCTTGCATGTGAACGAGCTGGCTTTAACGCATTTTTTTTTCTTCAAATTCTCGGGTGCAAAAGTGGAGGGTGGGTTCATTATGCGAGTGGGTTGATTACGCAACAAATACGGTATCGTTTTTTCGCATCGTAAGTGCCGTCACAAGCAGATTTCTGTATATCGAATTATCGATATATCGAACTCTTTCGCGATCCCCTTCGAGTTCGATATATCCGGGTTCGACTGTATTAAACTAAGCACTGCATGTGTCTTGCATAGTCTGAGTATGTATGCACGAGCAAAAATTTGAAAAATGCCGACTAAAGCGTAGTGTAGTTCGTTTAGTTCTCGTCACATTATCATTCATCGTCACATTAACAGTCGTGTGAAATATTCCCGGTAAGTATACGATGCACGCAATTTGAACGTTCGGCGCCATTTACTTAACTTTTAACTGTCATGATTACTCGAGACATCCGATTGCGAATATTTGCCAGAGCCTCATTCCATCACCATATTTTCCTTTATCCGACAAAACGAAAGAGCTACTGAAAATTTCGTGGTATTTACAATGCCGCCGGTATAAAAACAAAAATTTTGATCGGATGTCATGAATAAACTGCCACGTTTGAATGAAGCAAACTGGTTTACAATTACAATGAACGAGATATACAAGGAGCGACTCGTGCCCACTTTTTTCCTTCTAAAATGCGAAAAAGTTGCGAAAGCCATACCATCAGCTCAGTTGGACATTTTTTGAATAAATAAAATTATTTGCGCTATTCATACAAATGTTGATCGCATAGAAAAGCGTTTAAAAAGACAGGCTTTCGGCTGAACCGCACCCATGCATCGTAGTGCCTTGGTTTAGCCCTCCTTCCGTTTAGGCTCGTTGCTTTATCCACAGCCGCACATTTTCAGTCTGTGTTTAACGTTAATGTCATTGGTTCGAAAGGTTTCTGCAGCCTCAGCTTTGCGATTCTGCTTCATAGGCAGTCGCAGCTAGATTTTCGTGGCAGCTGCGCTCAATCGCGATGAGGTGCTACGCTGCAGCTACAGAAGAACGGGGCCTTGCAAGCGGTCTAAAAGACATAGGCAACAGTTAACTATACTAACGTCGAGGAATTTAGTCTACATACCATCTAAAATGATGCCACGAATATGAGTATCACTTACGGCGTTTTTTATAAAGCACATAATCAGTACGCTCATCAAAGCTACGCTCAATCTCCAGAAGTAGCCATAGCTGGGTGCAAAATGTTTCACGCATATCCCGCAATAAAAATTTCAGCGGGTACTTTAAAACAAACACAACTGCAGGAGATAAATTACTGCTCGAATGGTTTACCTGTGAGGAATGCACAAATCCTGTAAAGAAAGCTTGCGTATCCCTTTGTTGTCTAGCAGCACCTCATGAATAGAGTTGGCGTCCACTTCTTCCGAAGCGTAGATCCCGTAGAGTGAGAGCTCTTCAAGGTTCCTCAGAGTGCTCAGGAATTTAGTGAGCTTTTGGCAGACTTTCTCTACGGGCGATGAAAACCCGAGTTCGATGCTCTTGTAGTCCTTGTGAAGACAGAAGGCACCGCAGAAGTCGGATGGAGATTTGGCGATAGACGCAAGGTCGAGGTTCAAGTGCTGAATGCAACGGTGAGTACGAAGCAACCACATCACGATGGCCTCCAGACGCCTGTCGAAAAATGCTGCGTAGCAAAAAAACAAAACGTTGCGTAAGGTATCTTTCTGCGCTCCAAATCATAAAGTTATAGGGACGGTTAAGTATTATGCGATTCACGACTTTTTTGTTGAGCATCAGCACTGTGATATCTTTTCATTCATATAAAGTCATTACGGTCACTATAGTGTGTACGCATTCATAGTGTATGATATTTATTGTAATGCCCCTATGTGACAATTTTCACAGAATTGCACCAGAACCATCAGATTTGACCGCTTTTTCTGCGCACGTCTGAAATACAGTGGCATACGTCTTTCAGATATGCGATCTTCACTGAACGGGTATTTTCCTAGATCATTCTAGAGCATGATCAGTGTATTTAACACAACTCCTTTTTTGTAATAGTTGGCCGAATATCTGGTAAACACGACATAAGAATACCTACTAAGGACGTTTAGTATGCTAATACTGAAGCGGTGTCTTCCCTTCCTCTCCTGATTCAAGAGTAGAGTACAAGGCTGAAATTTAGGATTTCTGTCGGCAGTATTGCAGTTATTCAGGAGATTACACTAAGCCAGACGGTAGTTTGAAAATGTTTAGGCCAGTATGGCAGAAAGTAATCCATATCATCACTAGCTTTTACACGGCTGCTTTTCCGCACTAAGGGTTCAAGAAGGCACCACTGTACTTGATACATTGCTAAGCATAATCAGATGACAAACTGTCCGCCCAAATGCCTTCATCCGATTTTTGTCATAGCTACTGGCTAGAAGCCCCTTCATGGATCACTGCCTTGTCGTGGTGGAGGGGCTTGCGAAACTCGATGAAGTCGTGAGCTCTGCTGTGTAGGGCCACCCAAGATAGACAGGTCACGGCAGAGAGTTCTGACAAAATGTGATTCACTGGAGAAGGTAATGGCAACCCACTCCAGTATTTCCTGCCAAGAAAACCCTATGGCCAGTCACAATACCATTATCGATATGGCGCCGGAAAATGAGCCCCCCAGGTTGGAAGGCGTCCCAAATGTTACTGGGGATGAACAAAGGGCGATTCCTAGTAGCTCCAGGACGAATGAAGCGGCTGGGCTAAAGCCAAAAGGACGCTCAGTTGTGGATGTGTCGGGAAGCGACCGGAAAGTCCGATGTTGCAAGGAGATATATCACATAGCAACATGGAATGTAAGATCTATGACGCAAGGTAAACTGGATATCGTCAAGCGAGAAATGAACAGATTGAACATTGATATCTTGGGTATCAGCAAGCTCAAGTGGACCAGAATGGGAGAATTTAACTCCGGCGACCATTATGTCTTTTATTGTGGGCATGAATCCAAGAGAAGGAATGGGGTCGCTCTCATAGTAAACAGAAGAATGGGCAAAGCAGTGCTAGGGTACAACCCCAAAAACGACCGGATGATTTCACTTCGGATCCAAGGTCACCCTTTCAACATAACAGTTATCCAAGTCTATGCACCGACCACTGCTGCTGAAGAAGCTGACGTTGTGAGATTTTATGCGGACCTACAATGCCTTTTAGACCGGACCCCATCATCAGACGTCGTTTTTCTCATAGGAGACTGGAATGCTAAGGTCGGGAGTGAAGAAATATCCGGAATTACAGGCAAGTTCGGTCTTGGTGAGCCAAATGAAGCTGGGCAGAGGCTAGTAGAGTTCTGTCAAGAAAACAACCTGACCATAGCGAATACTCATTTTCAACAGCACAAGAGGCGCCTGTACACATGGATTTCACCGGACGGTCTGTACAGGAATCAGATCGATTATATTATTTGCCGGCAGAGATGGAGAAGCGCTATACAAGCAGTAAAAACAAGGCCTGGGGCCGATTGTGGCACCGATCATCAGCTTCTTGTTGCCAAAATTAAGCTTCGATTGAGGAAAACGCAGAAAACTAGAAGGCCTTTCAGGTATGATCTGGATCAGATTCCATTAGAATATGCTGTGGAAGTGAGCAATCGATTTCAAGAATTAGATCTAGAAGACAAAGAGCCCGAAGAGATGTGGACTGATGTTCGTGATATAATACAAGAAGTTGCTACTAAGGTAGTTCCAAAGCAAAAGAAATGCAAAAAAGCAAACTGGTTATCTGAAGAGGCTTTGCAAATAGCTGACGAAAGGAGGATGGCAAAAGGTATGGGGGAAAGAGAAAGATACAAGGTTCTCAATGCGGATTTTCAGAAAATAGCAAGGAGAGATAAGAATGCCTTCTTGAACATACAGTGTCAAGCAGTTGGGGACAACAGCCAATTAAGGAACACAAGAGCTCTGTATAAGACAATCAAAGATATCAAAGGAAGCTTCTGTGCTAAGCTGGGTGTGATAAAGGACAAACGAGGCAAGGACCTCACTGAAGCCTCAGAGATAAAGAAGAGGTGGCAGGAATACACAGAAGAACTGTACAAGAAGGACCCGGATGTGCAAACCCAACATAGGACGGTTGTGATTACTGATCTCGAGCCGGGCATCCTGAAGAGTGAAGTTGAATGGGCCTTAGCCAGCCTTGCTAAGAACAAAGCTAGCGGAATTGATGGTATTCCAGCTGAGTTGCTTCAAAACCTCAACCACGACGCTGTTAACACACTGCATACATTATGTCAAAAGATTTGGACAACCCTGCAGTGGCCACTGGATTGGAGGAAGTCAGTTTACATCCCCATTCCAAAGAAAGGCAGTGCCAAAGATTGTTCCAACTACCGCACGATCACGCTTATTTCGCATGCTAGCAAGGTGATGTTAAAAATCCTGCAAGGTAGGCTGCAGCAGTATGTGTTTCGGGAGCTTCCGGACGTGCAAGCTGGGTTTCGCAAGGGCAGAGGAACTAGAGACCAAATTGCCAACCTTCGCTGGATCATGGAAAAAGCAAGAGAGTTCCAGAAACCCATTTACTTCTGCTTTATTGATTATGCGAAAGCGTTTGACTGCGTAGATCACAGCAGATTGTGGCAAGCTCTCCAAGAGATGGGAGTTCCAATTCACCTCATCTGTCTCCTCAGGAACCTTTATGAAGGGCAAGAGGCCACAGTCAGAACTGGGCATGGTCTTACTGATTGGTTTCCGATTGAGAAAGGGGTGAGGCAAGGCTGCATACTGTCGCCCTGCCTATTTAACCTATATGCAGAGTGCATCATGAGGAAGGCCGGTCTGGACGAGTCTTCAGCTGGAGTGAAGATCGCTGGAAAACGCATCAACAACCTTAGATATGCGGATGATACCACTTTAATGGCAGAAAGTGAAGTGGATCTCAAGAGACTTCTGATGCGCGTACAAGAAGAGAGTGAGAAGTTTGGGCTTAAACTGAACATTAAAAAGACGAAGATCATGGCGTCTTGCCCTATCAAGTCCCGGAGCATCAATGGACAAGAAGTGGAAGCTGTGACAGATTTTCTGTTCTTAGGCGCCAAGATTACCTCGGAAGGAGACTGCAGCCATGAAATTAGGAGACACCTGCTTCTGGGAAAGAGAGCAATGGTTAGCCTTGACCGCCTAGTAAAGAGCAGAGACATTAGTCTGCCAACCAAGATCCGTATAACCCGTGCTATGGTCTTTCCAGTTGTGATGTATGGATGCGAAAGTTGGACTGTGAAAAAGGCTGACCGCCGAAGAATTGACGCGTTTGAATTGTGGTGCTGACGAAGACTCTTAAGAGTTCCTTGGACTGCCAGAAGATCAAATCAGTCGATATTGTCGACCATAAACCCTGACTGCTCATTGGAGGGTCAAATTCTAAAGTTAAAGCTCAGCTACTTTGGTCATCTGATGAGAAGAGAGGAGTCGCTGGAGAAAGATTTGATGTTGGGAAAGGTTGAGGGTCGCCGGAGAAGGGGTAGGCAGCGAACGCGATGGTTAGATGGCATTCTCGAGGCATTGCAGATGAAGCTATGTGATGTTAAGAAGATAGTGAGAGACCGGAAAGCGTGGCGTGACATGGTCCATAGGGTCACGAAGAGTCGGACACGACTGAACACCTGAACTGAACTGACTGGCTAGAAGAGGTGGAGACAGTCTAAGAATTGCTCACACACTCGCAAGGAGAAAGTAACAAGGTATTTACTTCTGCCACTTTATCACAGTGTGCAAGTTTTTATGGTTAAATTGTTCCTTACCTGCTTTGGCATAAGGTTGATGCTCTTTGTGATGTTCTAGGCGCTGCAGCGTATACGTGTGGCTATCCAGCTCGACAATCTCGAGGTTGTGCAACACCAACACCTCATTCAGAGCGTTCTCGTACTTCAGAAGCCAGCAGACATTGTTGGCATGATGGGTGCAGAGGCTGTCCAGAAGTTCCGAATATTCATTCTCTATAGAATCGCTGATGTTCAAAATTGACTTGAGGGCACTATCGGAAGCTGGGAATAGAGATGGGTGTTCTCTATGCACGAGTTCAGAAAAACTTTTCAGCTTCTCCAGCATTTCATCCGAAGATTCCTGAAAGAGAAAATATGGCTGTGTGACCACAAACACTTTCTTTTGTGTACCTTACCGTTTTTTTTTCATATATTTCTCATCATAGCGATGGCTCTTGCAACAGTACGTAGCTAGCCAGAACACACAGCCTTTGAAAATGGCTCAGCAGGAAACGCGTGGTGTATGGAAGCTTTAGGGGTACAAAAGCTACGATAAAGGGAACAAACAACGCCGCCGTCGTCCAGCACGAAGTAGGCAACAGGGAGATCGAAACGGGCTTTGTGGAAATCCTGACCGGTAAAAAGAACAGAGGCAGCATATTTCTACTCAATGTGTACAGCTCCCCGAAGTGCACGAAGGCGAGGTTTGGCCCGATATTTAAGAGAGCGATTAGTCTGGAAGGTAGGAACCCACTAATAATAGCCGGCAATTTTAATGCCAGACATCGAGAATGGGGTTACGCGACCAGCAGCCCGAAAGGTCAAACGCTGTTGGAAGATATCACTGAGTCAAACCTCTACATCGCTAACGACATTAGATGCCCGACGAGGGTGGGCAACAGTGTGTCAGCGGACACAAACCCGGACTTGACTCTCTGCCATAGAACTGGCATAGTCAAGTGGACGAACAAGCATCAGGATCTAGGTAGCGACCACTACGTGCTAGAGGTAGAACTAAGTAGGAAAGTGAGCGTTAAGCGCGCTGTGTGTCAGACGGAAACCCAAGTGGATTGGGATAAATTCAGACAGATCAGAGAACGGGAAGAAATTGGAGATATAGAGTGCATTCAAAATTGGGCCGCCCAATTAATTACCCATGTCAACGAGGCCACCGAAGAAATTAAAGGCGAAGCTCTGCCTGAGGCGATGGATAGCAGGCTATTCGGCATGTTCAAAAAGAAAGAAGAGCTAACGAAGAAGCTCAAAAAGCAAAAGTGGAACCGCAATCTCAGGAGAGAGATAGCCAGACACAACGTCGAAATAGAAAAATACGCCCGGAAACTCGAGTCGCAACGTTGGGATAACAAATGCGACGAGATGGAGGGCACCATGAATGGGGCCAAGACGTGGCAACTGCTCAGGTTCCTGATAGACCCGACTAAGTCCAAAACGGTCGCCAATATAGAACAGGTCAAGGCGAGGCATAACTTTAAGGGTACGGACAAACAGCTCATTGACAAGCTCAAGTCCATGTACGTAGCTCCCCCCGCCACAGCGCATTACAAAGATTACAACGGACCGGCGAACAGCGAGCTTGACGCGTCCATAACAGGGGCAGAAGTCAGAGCGGAGCTGCACGGCCTAAAAAGACGCTCGGCCCCCGGGCCGGACCTCGTTAATAAGAAGATGCTCGCAAATCTGGACGACGAATCGATCAATGCCCTAACCAAATATTTAAATCAGGTGTGGGAGAGTGGTCAAGTACCCCAAGAGTGGAAGAGGGCTAAGATCACCCTAATCCACAAGCAGGGAAAACCACCGGGCTTGGAGAATCTCCGCCCAATATCACTAACATCCTGCGTAGGCAAACTGCTTGAGAAAGTTATTCAGAGGAGGCTAACCAAATACACCGAAGAGAATGATGCGTGGCCGGCTGAATTGGTCGGATTCAGGCCCGGCCTTTGTACGCAAGATACCATGCTCAGACTACATAACGATGTTGTCAGAGACTTCAGGAAAAAAAAATACGAAAGCTATTCTAGGCTTAGACCTTAAGAAAGCTTTTGACAACGTCAGTCACGACGCCATTCTCGACGGGCTCGCTGAGCTTAGAGTAGGCGAAAGAACCTACAACTATATTAGATCATTCCTGCGAGACAGGACGGCGATCATCAGCTTTCAGGGCTTATGTTCGGAGGAGTTCCCGCTGGGTAACAGAGGCACTCCGCAGGGGGCTGTGCTCTCACCTTTCCTTTTTAACATCGTAATGAGGAAGCTCCCCAGTAAGCTTGGCCATCTCGATGACTTAAAACTAAGCATCTACGCGGACGATGTGACCGTCTGGATGTGCGAAGGGAACGACTCGTACATCACATCCAGGCTCCAAGAGGCAGCAAATATAATCAGCTATCACGCAGAGGACGTAGGTCTATGCTGTTCGCCAGAAAAATCGGAGCTCCTGGTAATGACCAGCAGTAGTGGGAAGATAACTCCAGGTATCAAAATTAAAGTCAACGGAAACGAAGTCCGGAAAGTAGATGAAATTAGAATATTAGGTATGATTATCAACCGCAGGGGTAGTAACAAAAGCCTGATTAAGAAATTAAAAGATCAGGCGGAGCTCGTAGTCAGAGTATTTAAGACGTCCAACAGAAGGAGTGGTCTCACGGAGGCTAGTAGACTCAGACTCGTACAAGCTTTTGTCACGAGCAGAATGTGCTACGCGACTCCATTCCTAAATATCAACAAGACCGAAGAACACAAATTAAACACCATAATTAGGGGATGCACGAAGTGTGCTCTAGGACTCCCCATAACTACTTCTAACGACATTCTAGAGAAAATGGGGTTGCATAATGAGTGGAAAGAGCTGGCTGCGGCGGTCAGGCTGTCCCAGAGAGAGCGACTCGCAGGAACGGCGGCGGGTAGGCAAATCCTCGATTGGGTAAACCTACTAGGGCCCGGGGAAGGCGAAAGTGTCAGAGAAAGCATAGATCGAGAAATCAGAAAGCATCTATACGTCTTGCCCATACCGAAGAACATGCACCCCGTACACGACGAGGGGAGGAGAAAAAGCAGAGCTAAGCACCTCGCTAACAAATTGGACAAACTCCCGCCGGGATCGGTCGCCTACACCGATGCAGCGATCGGGGAAGAAGGCGACGTAACCTTGGTCGCCCTATTGGACACTGGGATCGCCATAGGAATAGAAAGAAATCGAGATCTACCGCCGGTAGAGGCGGAGGAGATTGCAATAGCCATTGCCATTGCTAGACCAGGCGTGAAACACGTCATCAGCGATAGTAAAGCGGCGGTTAGAAATTTTAGCAAGGGTAGAGTCAGCAATCGTGCTGCAAAACTTCTGAACGAGTCGTCTCTCGCCGAAAGCGTGACCATAATCTGGACCCCAGCACACGCCGGTCTCGCCGGCAACGAGGCTGCCCACATGCTCGCCCGCTCCTCGCTACCTCGGGGTGCTGCGGACGCCTCCACAACATCTAAAACCAAAGAATGTATAGGTACCTTTAGGGATGTAACCGACAACTTGAAGAAAGACCGGAGGATATATCCGCCACCGGTTAGATCTTTGAGTAAAAAGGAATCGTACGACTGGAGAAGACTCCAAGCTCGAAATTTCTTTTCGCCCCTGTGGAGGAGTTGGACGGGTGCCAGAGGGCGGAAGAGGGACGGTGCAGAAACCGAAATTTGTAAATTTTGCGGCCACGTGGCAACATTAGATCATATAATATGGAGATGCGTTCGTGCCCCAGGGCGCAACGCGATTAAAACTAGCGATGAATGGGAGACCACGCTAAGAAGCTCCGACGAAAAAACACAGCGATTCGCCGTCCGCCTGGCGGCCGAGGCTGAAGACCTCTTCTCCTAGACGAGGCCGGGTGTCCTCTGGCCGCGGTGTGACAGACTGCCTCTCCGGACGCCTGCGTGCGGACTCGTAGGTGGCTGCTGCACCATATTCGGCGGAAATAAATGTTCTTCCTCCTCCTCCTCCTCTCATCAAAGGCCAATAAAATCCCTATCTAAGAGAAGCCCTACAAGACTGCACGCTATTAGTAGAGTTGCTTCTTAAATTCAATTACTTTTCTGCCAGAATGCAGATCTGTACTATGCAGTATCGGCTTGCAAAGCAAAACAAGCCACCCAGCACAAAAAATTCACCAGAAGGCTGCTCCAGAAGCCGAGCCAGCATTTTAACTACTACACCACTAAGACTTCGTTGCCGGTGAACAAAGTACATACAGGCATAACAATCGCTTGACTACCTTTGGCTAAAACAACATATTAAATTGTTTTCATGTTTAAAAACCCGTCGACCTCATTCATCCACTTAGGTTGCTCAGGCCGACTATGGAGAATATCTAAGAAATGTTACACTTTCATTAAAGTTATCCTTGATAGATCGTACATTTTCTTCTGCGTGCATAAATGCCATCCACGTTTCCAAATGGTGTGGAGGCCCAGTATCAATCATATCATACTCCAGGACCTCATCACTGTACGGGTAGAAACCGGATGCCGTAAGGATTAAAGTGCAGTTCTTTCTTTAAGGTTCTTTGTATATACCCCAGTGAACAACAAATCCCAGCTGTCTATAAAAGCGTAAAAGATGGTCTGATTTTATTGTGAAAGCAATACTACATCAGTTGTAACCGCTCGTCGCGTGGTGTGAGGACCCCCCAACTCCTCGAGAATGAGAAGACTACAAAAAGACGATGACGACGAACACGACGAAAGCTCAGTCACCGGCATCTGATGCTTTCGCTCCATATTCGGTTCAGCAGCATTGAACCTTTCTCACTTTTTTTCAGCATGGTATTTATTGCATGCATTTAAATATAGAAACGAGCTATATACCAGTGTGTCTAGCAAACCACTATTTTCGACCAGGTTTTTCCTGATTATTTCAGGTCAAATTCTCTGACAAGTGAAGAGGCTAAAAAATGTAGCAGCAGATAATACAGTAGAATCTCGGTGATACGAAATTCAAAGGGAGACAAAAATTTTCGTATTACCCGAAATTTCGTATCACCAAAAAACGGGCAAAATCCGTTTTCAAGCCTTCCAACAGGTACGAAATATTTATTTTCGTTGAAAGAAATCGCGTATATCCTTCTGCACCTTCTTTTCCTCGAGATCTGATAACAGAGTTTTGAAAACTGAAAAATTGGGCCGCTGTCTTCTTCCGCACAGACTCGGAGGTCACGGCGCGCCGCAGAACATCGATGGCGTGCATCGTTTCTGCTGCCGCCGGCGGTGGGTCATCAACGCTTTGGTCGTTGTCATCTTCATCACTGCATGGAATGCCAGGCTGTGATGACGCTTCCTCCGCAATATCTTCAACCGTGCGGAGACCACAGGTGGCGAGGTCGTCGTCCGCAGTGACGAAATCGTCGACGCAACAGTCGACGTCAAACTGATTTCAGACATCGATGGGAATCGGGTCTGGCACTTGCGAGGCAGTAGCCACAGCGGATTTGAAAACCCCACACTTCGCGAAACAACTGGCGATGGTCGTAGGAATGACGCGATCCCAGGCAATTGCAAGAAAATGCACAGCGTCCAGAAGAGTGATCTGGAGATTCGCGTCCTTCCTTTCAATCTTCGCGAGGAGGCGGCGCACCAACAAAGCTTTGAAATGGTGCTTAACATTCCTTATAATCCCAGCATCCAGTGGTTGCAAATGACTTGTTGCGTTCGGGGGCAGGAACACCACCTTAACACTCTGTAGTGTCATTTGTTTTGGATGGGCAGTGCACTGGTCCAGCAGCAAAACTATTTTTCTGTTGTGGCAAGACATCTTGCGGTCGAGGTACGTGATGAACTCCATAAACAAAGAAGACGTCATCCGTGCTTTTTTGTTTGCCTTGTAGACGCAGGGCAATCGACCGGCTGCCTTAAAGCATCGGGGCTTTTGATATTTGCCAATGACTGTCAGTGGCATCGCTTCCGATCCGTCGGCGTTGCAACAAAACAAAACTGTGATCCGCTGTTTGCTCTTTTGTCCGCCCCGGCAGGCATCGCCTTTAAAGCACAAACTTTTTTCGGGCTGGAGATTGTAAAACAGTCCTGCTTCATCTACATTAAAAACATCATGTGCCTCATATCCCGCTATGTAAGACGGCAGTGTGGTTGTCATCCAGTCTTCCACGGCGGAAGCGTCGACTTTTTTCCTTCGCCACAAACGGTCTTGTAGGAAAGATTATGACGTACCTTGAACCGGTGAATCCATCCACCGGAGGCCTGAAAGTCATCAATTCCAAGTGTGAGTGCGATGTCCGCTGCCTTCTCACGAAGCACTTTTCCGTCGATGTTGACGCCGGCTGCCGTGACCTCTCTGAACCACGTTAGAAGAACCTCTTCCAAGTTCACATGGTGGGCAGTTTTGGCTTCTTTAGAATTCATCGCGAAGTGCTGCACATTCTGCATAATTTGGTCGCGCTGACCAACGATCGTTGACAACGTTGACAGCGGCAGGCCTAGCTCCTTGGCCATATCAGTGCGCCTATTCTTGGGCTCTTTGTCCACCTTATTTAAAATTTCCTATTTGTCTTTAAAGGTCAGCGCCTTTCTCTTCCGTGACATTGCAGTATGATGTATCTTTTCGCGTTGCCGAGATGATCCCAAACGACGCGCTATCAACGCGTTGTCAGCCTCAACAAGCGAGAAAACGAAGCAACGTACTGCCGCTGCAGCGGAGACTCCGGAAAGCGGAAGAGCGTGGCCTGCGGGGCGGCGGAGAAATGTGGAGAGAGCCGCTAGGCCACGCACAACACGAATAGCAGAAAGCAACAACGAGATTATAAAAAAAAAAGAATTGCGGGGAAGGGGGGGGGGGAGGGGAGAGAAAGAAAGAGATGCCACGCACAACACCAATAGCAGAAAGCAACGAGATTATAAAAAAAAAAAAAGAATTGCGGGGGGAGGGGAGAGAAAGAAAGAGAGCGGGAGGGGGGGGGGGGGGGGGGGTCCGTCGCCAACTTCGTTGCTGCTGCGGGTTGCCAAGCCGGTGTTTTCCCGCTGTATTTTTTTTTAGAGCGCAGCTCTTTGGCGTCCGTTCCTGGGTTTCGTGTCGGCGTCGGCGTCGGCCTCGTAACCAGCTCCGCCCCCCTTTCATCCCCCCAGCGCTAGCAGCAACCGACTGATACCGCTGGATGCCGCTGACGCCGCTAGAGAGTCAAGATAACGTGACTGCATAGAACACCGTCGCTGCCAGCACCCTATCCCCCCCTGTTCCTGTGTGGCGGATAGGGTGCTCTTCAGTTGCCGACGCGGCAGTTATTTCACGTAGGCCCCGGCACATCGACGAATACGTGACCACCTTCCCACGGCTAGACCTGGTTCTTGGCGCTGCGGAAGCGAGGGTATCATATTGTTTGCGTCGGCATCGGCGGCGTTTTCCCTGAAACCAACTCCGCAGCTGGAGTTGACTCACTATCGGCGTCAGCAGCATCAGTCAGTCGCTGCTATCTCTTCCCTCCTCCCTTTATCGCGTTGTCCGCTTGCTGCGCGCGCTTCTGCCCCCATCGTTTGCCGCTGGGTGTACACGCCGCCCCCCTCCCCCCTCTTCCTGCGAGTCTCCGGTTGTCAAAGCGCCGGCTCGAACTTAATTCTTTTCTTCGCTCCTCCTCCAATGCAACCCCTGTGCGGTGGCAATCAGAGAGCCAGATCGGTGGCGGCGGATCTGTATATGTGCACCGCCCGAGCCGAAATTGCCTCTGCCGTTCGCCACTGCGAAATTATCTGCCAGTTCTTTCTGAGCCATGAGCGAGATGACCGGTGGAAGTCCTCCGTCTGCTGCTGCTGCTAAACGAGCGCATACATGTGTTGCTCGATTTCTTTTCCTCAATCTATCGAAAAGGTGAAACAGCTTATTTGCTGCGCTCAAATTTCGCATTAGGAAGTAACGTAATCGTCGGTAATTTTTCTTCCTTCGCGCACGTGTGCGTGATCAGTGCTATCAGTGCTGCGCCGCCGCGCACGCTTTTCTCGCTGTGTGTGTGTGCGTGGGCCGCGACCGGTCGTGATACCGAAGTTCCTATCACCCGTAGCGAAAAGAAAAAGTGTTCGAAACATCCGACTTTTTGCCCACTGAACGCAATGCAATTCAGCCGGGGAATTTTATGAATTCGTATCACACCGAATTTCGTATCAGCCGAGTTCGTATCACCGAGGTTCTACTGTAATGAGCATAAACGAATAATTCCCCAGAAAAAGCTATTTATTAATCATATTCTGCAGTTTACAATAGTGAAAGGCTGTTATTAGTGTTAATGGCGGGTAAAAACGTCACAAGTTTACTGAAATTTAAAAGCGCACTGAATTTTGATTGGTCAAAATTCGGCTGTATATAGGGTGCCTCGATGCGAACTAGGCACCCTAGGTCACGGCCGGTCTCAAGGGAGAATGCGCTTCTTTTGCGAAAATTCTTACGGATGACAGAGAAGACGCGAGTTTTGAAACAGTCGAAAATGGCCAAAAAAGAATTTTGAGTAAGATGCATTTTCAGAACGCTTATCCCTTCGAGCACCTGCACTCAAATTATTAACGCTAAATTCAGTCAGAAAATGCGATAAAATCGGATTTCAAAACGCCATGGCAGCCACGAAATGACACCCGAAAAGAGAAATTGTGGTTGAAATTCCTACGCGCGCCGTAGGTGTTGCAGCCGGCAATCACTGCCATCTTGGGCTTGGTTTAAAGTGTAGTTTAAAGCTGCTTTCTTTTTGTGCAATTTGCTCTATCTCAGTGGCTTCACTCAAGTGGACTGGCTACGTGCGCCGGCTTTCCGAAGGCCGTTGATGGTCTCTGATTAGCTCTCACGCTCCGTTCCGCGTCTCCCATTGGCTGGTGTGATCGGCGCGTTATTTTTTTTCTTGCTGATGCACCGCCGCTTTGTGCAGAGTTTTTTCCGAGATCGAGATGCCGGAAAACAGTAGATCCTAACCGTGCATGCAACGAGCCTTTGAAGCCATAAGAAACGTATGAGGAACGAAAATCAGGACAGTTGAGTTACAGCTGGAGCTAGATTTGTTAGATGTGCAGGAAACATAAACCACGCTGCCCAATGATGGCCCCGCAAGTTCAAATTACAGCAAGAATTGCATCCCAGATCACCATACACTTTGAGCTGAAGCCGCCGCCATGTACTACTCTACAGCGGAGCCAGCGCACTGGGTGGTCGGCGCAAAGTCCGTTTTGTCGGGTAAGTCCACGGCCCAACGCGAGTTTCACCTTGGCGTTAGCGCAGAATACGATGCTGGTACCGAGTTCGTGATTGTGGACATGAAAGTGTTAAGAAATTTTATCGCACACACGAAGCGCAGAACCTGCGGCGAGATCACGAAGATGTTAGCAGTCAACAGCTGCAGTGTCACAACAGACCTCAGCTGTAGCTCAGCTCGCTGATCGCTTTCACGCTGGCCGTGTGATTATTCCTGCCTTTTGTCGCGTACTACTGCTACTGCCACGCAGCGCTACTGCACATTTTACTGAGTACCCAACCCACGTGCGTATTGGTTCTTTTATTGTGGCAGCTTAGCCATGTGTTGGCGTCAAAGTATTATATCATGTGTCGCTTTGCAGCGAGGCCTCCATGAGGGGTGTGCATTCAGCACACAAAAAAAAGCATGAATAACATACTTGCTGTGCGTCAGCTTAAAATGAAAATGCACTGCAGAAAATATAATGCCATTTTTCCTGACTCGCCAAAATTTTTGATGGTTTCCGACATTTGAATGATTTTTCCTGTTGCATGAAATTTCCCTGACAATTCCCGGTTTTCCGGTTGCGAGACACCCTGTATGCATTATCAATAAAGCATTAAGTGCCTGCTTACGTGGTTTCTGTATGCTGTTTTTTTTTAGCATAAGCATGTCGCTCTCGAATGATGCACAGCGAAACCAACGGCAGCATCTGAAAGAGGATCAAAGATGAGCTTGTGCGCCCTAATTGGGTGCATGTAGAGTAATTAGATAATTAAAACCGATTAATCCAATCAGACTTCGAAATCATTGCTGAGAGTAATGGCGACATCGAAATGCGGTCATGTGGTACCCAATTTGTCAGCTTTATTTGAATGCGGGATAATTAATATTCCAGTAAAACCTCGTTAATTTGACCCCAATAATTTGGATAGTTCGGCCTGCTCACTCCCTCCCTTCAAAAATGTACATAGGTCTATGGCAGGAAACTCTCATTAATTCGGCGCTAAAATACGTGCACACTGGTTAATTCTGACTGCAGACGCCGAGGCTGTCGCAGAAATTAGTTTTCAGAGCAGGCATCGCTACGGCCATCATTCCCCAAGGACCAGAAACCACTATTTCAAAAATGTACGCGTATGGCGCGCATCGCTACAGCCATCATCTATCCATCCACAACTCCGCTACCATAACTCCGCTGCTGTGCCAACATTTGTGCCGACATCTGGCTCGTGCTTCTGCCTCCTAACACTACTGCCGCACTTCACCCTATGGATCAAGGAGTTATCCAATATGTAAAAAAAGTATCGTAGGCAAGTGCTGGAGCGCATGCTTCTTTGCATGGATCGGAAACAGGCGAGCGTCATCACGGTTCTGAGTGCCACTCATATTCCGGCTGACGTGTGGGCACACATGCCGCCAGGCACTGTGGATTTGTGCAGTCTGCCACAAGCTTGGAGCCTGCAGCGCCAGCAGCTGCTCCCCACTGAAGTGAATCTCGCCGGCTACACTTCCATTGATGACGGCGTTGTTGTCGCTGGCCAGTTAGCATATTTACACGATTGTAAGATTGAAAGCGACCCCCCCCCCCCCCCCACCAAATTGCATGTCCCGGAAAAAAAAAAAAACATGCCGCGGTAGATGCTCTCGGCAACAAAATTTATTGCCTGGCTGTATAACTCGTCTCCACTTCAAATCGCATACTTCGGCAATATACGTGGCAAGCTTGGCCTCCAAGCTCTGAATATCTTACTATCTGTATCCCTTGGAAGCCTCCTTGCTTTGCATCAAAGTTTAAAATTTTGTCTCGTTGCGCCCGCTACCACCGCCACTTGTTTAGAATTTCGAACTTGCTGCCCACAGCACAGTTGTTTCTTCGGCATAAATGATAGCCGCCTCCTTGAATGCTGCACGGAACAAGTGGCGAGTGCTTTTTGGGCTGGAGAGCTCGTGGCGAAGCATGTAGCTGGTCGTAAAGTTAAAAGTGCGAACGCGCAATGAGCCCGAACTCGACGAATGATTGGTGTCGGCTCTTCCATCAAACATCGGTACTCCCTGGAAGTGCCGCCATGTCATGTGACCTGACGCGACTGACGTGCAAAAACGGAGCGTCGCTGCGATTCGAACAGCGGCTCTTTTGTAAACTATCGACACTCAAGCAGCTGCAGTTTGTGCTGCGCAGTAAAAGTTAAAAAAATTCTCCCCGAGAAGCACGCACAGTAACTGAATGTTGAACTTAAAGCCGTAGAGCAAACAAATTCACCGTAGCCTCCCCGATATGGTTATTGTCTTGCTCTTGTGGTCAGTGCCATGCTTCGGTTTCGTGCGAATTTTAAAAAAGGGGTCGACTTACAATCGTGTAAATACGTAAGCGATGATGAGATAATCAGTGATGCCCTTGATGTGGCAGATGAGGTGTCCAGCGAAGAGGGCTTGCTCGATAATGATGAGCCCCCAGTGCGTTGTACCACTACAGTAGTCGCGGATGCTCTCGCAGTTTTGAAGGACCTCTGTTATGATGCAACACGCTCGCCCTGGAAGGGTTGTCCCATGTCCACAAACCAGTCCTCACTGCCGAGCTTTCCTTGAAAAAGCAAACGAGCATTGCTAATTTCTTCATAAAGTAAAGGTATGCAATAAAAAAAATTTGTTGCTCATTCGATATTCGACATTCGGATAATTCGGACATATTTTTTACTCCCGTGAGATCCGAATTAATGAGGTTTTACTGTATCTATCGATGTCATGTGAAAGTGACATAATTACTAACCAACATGTTTTCTCCATGCGTCGTCACCGACAATAGCGAGGCTTCGCAAAGAAACTACTGTCCTCTTGGGCGCGGCACTACCAGCGGTGATTAGCAGTGCCAATCAAATATTGACTCATTTTGAGCATTTTGGCTTAGTACAGGCGACCCTGATGTCTGTTCTTAAGGGGGGAGGCTACCTTTGAATACCAACTTTGTTGTTTCTTGAGATAATTGAATGAAATTTTCAGGGTAGACTCATGGCACAGCCATTTGAATAACTGCAAAGTTTCATGGAGCTGCGCACATTGGTACTCAAGTTAGAGAAGTATATCAGAATGGTTCACATGGGTTCCTTGTTCCATGCCTGGTGAACTTGCAAAATCTGTTGGCACTATGAAATTCATTATGAAGGTTCCTGAATAGGTACCACAGGGCAAGACAGAGCCCTTTTTTTTTAATTTACCTGCCGAAAAATTCTAGCAGTGCATTGAGGTTAGTGCCACTAATTGGACTTGCATTAGCCTAATTTTGATTGCTTATTATAAATTCCAGACTCAATAATTTGAAAAAATGAGCTTGTCTTGCCCTCGGAAGTCTATTCAGGCACATAATAAAAAAAACCAGGCGGGAATCCGATTAGCGGTTCCAGAAATACTGCGGGAATAAGCAACCATACCATGAAAAAAATTCATTCTAAGAAAATGGCCCTTGAAGTTTAAAACAGCATTTTCAAGTCTAAAGTTTGTTTTTCACTGCAGCACGTTGTGCCTCCACCTCCCCAATACCCTCGGAAAGTGCATTTTCATGCGAACAGCGGACGACGCTGACGACGCGTTATCGGTTGCGATGACAGACGCGATACGGGAGGCCGAGATCGCCGAGGTTGATATGGTCGGTACAGCAGGCACGCTTCAAACGCCGGCTCCTTACGTTGACGCGAAAGATACGCAGTTGGAAGTGGCAGCGCAGTCGGTCTAGTAGTGATGTAGCAGAAGCAGCACTAATAGAAGCGTCTCTGCGCCCGTTGGCAACGCTTTTCGCTAACTTCGCGATTCGGACGGCATTCTCAGAACGACGACGTTTGCAGTGTTTTGAACTTCTTAGCGCGCATCGTGGCCGACCGTGCAATAATCCACAAAGTGCATATAACCGTTCAAAACACGCCACCAGAATTCGTAACGAGCGATGATCACGGCGATCTCAAAATGGTGAAACGTGAAGCGATTCAGCGAGCGCACAACGAACGTCAGCTCAGTAGGCAGCCGGAGCAGATGACGCGCCGGGGAGGGGCCACGGCGTCAGCGTGCGCAGCAGCCAATAGCAGTCGCGCGATCCCCCGCGTTCTCACGGAGCGCGCGCTTTGTCCAATCACAGCCCGAATTTGAGACGAGGGAAGCTCAACAATCCCTGTGAGGCCCCCAATCACAAGCGAGCCATGCTTCTGCTACGCCGCGGACGCCGCCGGCAAAGGCAATATGGAAAAGGGCAAGCATTCACAAACAAAACAAGACCAAGATGGCGGCGCTCGGTTCAGCGGCAGAGAAATGGCGCGCGCACGAAGTTTGGGTACTTTTGCCGTTCGCTCGCGACTCTGGGGCTGCCGCGCCCAGTTGTATATTTAATTTAAAGCAGTTCCACGATGAATTAGGCGTTTATAATTATAGGAAAGGTAATTTATAACATATACAGCCGAGATATGTACTTTTTGAAAAGCAGACTTTTTCGCGATTTTTCGACTTTCAAAGCCCGCGTCCCCCCTTAAATTTCACTTGTACTTTTCAATTTTACTTTGCATTTTAAACATGCACCTCTCTAATTGCTTAGCTATAGTTGTCATGTGTGAACGAGAGCTCACAACTTTCAGCAAAGCTTCCGCTGTTTTTACCTGAAAACAGGCAGAAGTAGCTGTGCTTAGTGCGCCCAAATTTTAAAGGGTGCTGATGTCTCTTCAAGCTTTTAGCCTGTCTGTCGATCATACAACACCGGCAGCTACCTTTGTTCCATGCTGGCGCAGCGTTCGTTGTATTGCGTGGAGTACTCTGCGCATCTCGCACTTGTTTGGGGCCACCGAGAAGCTTTCAATCTATTATACAGAGCTGTGTTACCCACATGTATTTGAATCTGCGTAACGAAAGCACGCCTTTCAGCTGAAGTACTGGCTAGCAAGGCGGCTTAAAAGCAGGACAAGTCATAAAGTTATTCTTGCATTCGTACGATGCTTCCAATAAAGTGCATTGGGACCAACATAAGCACTATTGTGTTAAGTACACGATTTTACGGATGTTTTTGACGAAACGCTTCACGCTGCACGGTACGCATTGGAAATGGTTTGGTTAGGAGTGCCTTTGGATACATATAGCAAGCACATATCAGAGAAATAGTTGTGAGGCTATAAGGAACAAAGAAATATCAAAGAAGGCATCCATTCCGTCACAACAAATTTGACTATGTTCCTTGGAACTGCAAAGGCAGGAGATTTGGCAATGGGTGTAGCAAGTATCAATTACAGCATACTATTTCTAAGGCTGGTATGGTTATTGTGACAATCTGCTGGTCGATCAAGGTAATTCGTTTTGTATTTAAACAAGCTGCGAAGATAGGAGGCGCATGCCATTGCTATGATAGCTACAAAAGGTGAATGTTCTCACGGAAACAGGCACTGTCTCCTCTTCTTCTGGCTGCCTTCTCTTTTGAGAGCATTGCACCATCGACGCAGAGGAGGTTGAAGGGCCTTGGTCGAGTGCAAAAGGAGTTATGGAAGGAACAGGTAATGGGCACTTGAACACTCCATGGTCGCTATGCCATTCAGAAATTTTTGAACTGTTTTGTTCTTCTTTCCCCGAGGTATCGGGGTGGTGGGTTGAAGTAATGCTCTTAGGTTCCTTTTCAACGCAGACCTTAGGTTGTCCTGGCAGCCTAGATGAAGCATGAGAAGAGCAAAGAAATCTTTAGCCAGCCCAGTCTTGAGCCACGGTGCACGGGGTATCAAATAACAACAACCAATTTATTAGAGTTGAAAGGTTCCGTGCTTGAACTGATATTCAATGCTCAGAGAATTATTTAATGACAGCATAAACGCAATGTATCACATGAATAAACATCTTTTACCCTACAGTTAGAAAATAGCTTGAACTGCTTGCGCCTAGCGATAATATTTATTTTCATGTTCTCGGTGAACATTTCAATAAAGAGGGCTGCAAGCACTGTCCAAACTCATGCTTTTGCTACAATGCTGTCAAGACATGTCCTGACAGGATCCCATGTTATTTCGGGTACTGTGAATCTGCAAACCTATTTAAAGCTAACTCAATAACGGAACAATTGCTTGCTCCAGCACAGGTGGTTGAAATATTGGGTTATTCTATTTAGTATTACTATTCTTGATATAATTTTAGCAGTCATTTCTTTTCTGTAGGCCTAAATGACTGCTAAAATGTTATGTGGCTTGGACCCCCATCTCTGAATCATGTTTAGTTTTGTTTTGGTTACCTAAAACAAAACTGATTTTACCTTTGTTGTGGAGCATGAAGAGTAATTATATTGTACGATATATAATATCTAAATGGCTAAAATACCAGTTGACATACATCAACAGGTTGCATACAGCTGCCAGCCTTCGTGCTCACCGCAGGCGATGTTTTGTATTGAGAAATATTCGTTAATTATGTTAATAGTTCTACATATCATAGACGATACAGTATAAATTGGTAAGTTATAAACTGTATCTTCAGAAACCTCGTTTTATTGTTCAGAATAAAGAAACTCTTATACGTATGTATTTTTTTCCAAGCACAAAAGGAAGCACACCTAAGGCAAATAAATATAACGCGACCTTCGCATGCCATGATTCTGTGCTCAAAATACTGTTTATAACAATGAACTAAGATGCGGCAATGACTCGATGGCCTGTTGCAGTGGTATAGCAGTTTTCTGTACAATGACATGTCGGCGCAGCTGAGCCGGCATGGAGCCAAACAAGGAGAGCCAGCATATGGGCCCCAATTTGCCGTATACCGGGAACCGAAAAGGTAACATCCGGGACCGAACGGAATGCAACAAAACGAGTTCGTCGTTCTGTAAAGCTCGCACGCCCTCAACTATGCCATACTGTGCCACACTCATGCACATAGAACATCGCTTGAGTTATACGGCAAAGCAGAAAACCTCGCTGTCCGCAACTATTTCGCGCACGCTTACCTACCGTTTTCTGCTTCATAGCCCTCTGCATTGTCCTCAATTTATATAGAACCCTTCTCGTTAGCCTTCACATTCAGCCCCTTAGATAAGTACAGGTAATACAGTAAAAGCTCGTTAATTCGAACTTCACGGGACCGGGAAAAATGTTCGAATTATCGAATGACCTCGAAAAAACTGACCAAAACCGTTTGTACAACGGTAAATGTACCGTATTTAGTCGCGTAAGGAACTCGCTCGCATAATGAACCCACCCAGCCCCGATTTGTGCCTACGAATCTGAAAGAAAAAAAAATAATAATAAAGGCGCCAGTCGTTAGCGCGTCCCTCTGTTTCGCGCCTTCACGGTCCACAACGCATTTCTTGGCAGTGCGCCAAGATGCTGCGCGGCGATAACGGCGTGTTTATCTTTTGACTTTAGCTCCCGCAGGGAGGGAAGCGAACTTGGCAAAGTGCCAGCGCTTATCCGGTTGTGCAAGCCTCCTTTTCAGTACGTTCGCTTTATCATGCTATGAGCGACTTGGGCGGGCGGCGCCGTCTACTGCCACTCTAATCATAGGAGCGAACGGTGCTAAAAGCTGGCGTCATGATCGCGGCTGACTCGCGTGCTTCCGTTGACGACTGATGGGTGGAAGGATGGATGGCTATCGCAAAAAAAAAAAAAAAGTATAACCCATAGTGCCCGTCCGAGATCATAGCCTTTTATGGGCATTGGCTGGGACCGCGCCGACAGTACTTATCCCTATTTCCAAACTAACAGGTTTGGAATTAACGAGTATTTAGTTGCGAGCTACGGAGGTTGCGCAGAAGCGAGAGCAGGCAGCTGCCGCCGCGCAGCCATGCACTGACCTTGCCGCGGCCGCGTCCCCTCCCTTCAACGCCGCCGGCCGCCACGCCGGTCATGGCGCCATTTAAGTTTTACCCACTCTTCCATGGTTTTACCTGGTTCCTTATTCTGTCCCCGTTTTGGACGTGCGCAGCCTCTAATTATGCTTGCGGATCACGGAGGTGTTTCTTTACCCCTCCCCCCCTTTTTTTCTTTTTTTTTTTTTGCCGCGTGATGTGCGCCAAGCCGCCCAGACGCGGCGGCGCGTAGTTCGAATTATCCGTAGCGGAACCGACCCGCGTTCGAATTAACGGGCTTTTTTATACACAGATCTCTATGGAGCTTGGCCGGACCAAGTAGTGTAGTTCGAATTATCCGAAAATTCGAATTACCGAGGTTCGAATTAACGAGCTTTCACTGTATGCAACTGTTGTATACCTTCATCTTGAGCAATACCGGCAAGCTGCTACACTCTAAAAAAAAAGAGTGTAAAAGGAGGGTAACTTCGGGATTTATGCTATCTGAAACCGCATGGCTTAAATATACCCTG
This sequence comes from Amblyomma maculatum, assembly GCF_055883805.1. Classification (NCBI taxonomy): domain Eukaryota; kingdom Metazoa; phylum Arthropoda; class Arachnida; order Ixodida; family Ixodidae; genus Amblyomma; species Amblyomma maculatum. The sequence continues at coordinate 125,499,225 of NC_139346.1, forward strand.
CGCAATCACCCGCACGGAAGACATTAGTCTCTCTCGCATGACTTTACACCATTTCGTCCCTGCAGCTCAAGCAAAAAAAAGTTTGCCGCTTGTTTCTTCTTTTTTTTTTATGATGGTAACCGGTTTCAAGCTGGGTGCGGCTGTGTTCCTACTTCCCGTCCGATGTCCTTTCAAGAGCTACCACAAAAGGACCCCTCGTTTTTCCCCGGAGGAGGTGGGGAATCGTCGAAAGTTGGGAGCATCTTATCTTCTTACAAAAAGCGGTGCCTCCCCCCTTCACCCCCCCCCCCCCTCCCCGACACCCGTCCCGTCTTTTGACTCCTACGCGAGCTTGACCGTGGAGAGAGCAAGGCCGAACTCAGAACAAGGGCGGACAGACAAGTGTGTACGCCGCAAAACAGGGAGAAAGGGGAGGTGAGGGGGGAGTGGTGGTGAGACGAGAAGCGAAGCAGTTGCTTTTTAGTTTTGTTGCTTTTATTCTCAACGCAGCGTCACGTGTTCGTAGTTGCTTGAGCCTGCCTGCGTTCCCTGCGACTCTGCTAGTTCGAGAAGACGACGACGGCGATTGCCGCACGAGTCAGCGTTCGTGCTCTTTGTCGTTGGTACTCATCTGTGTTTTTAGAAAAGTTCGGTTGCTCTCAGCGATTATTTCATCGAGTGCGCTCATCGATGCCTCACTATGAAACGACTTCGTGAAAGTGTGAACTTCGGAATGAAACGGCGGATGGCTGGTCGTCGCGGTGGTGGCGTTCCAACGGATCCTTGGTTGGTTGGTTGGTTCATGGGAAGGGAAAGGCGCAGTATCTGTCACACTTGCTCTGTGGACACCTGAACCGCGCCGTAAGGGAAGGGATAAAGGTGGGAGTGAAAGTGGATAGAGAGAAAGGGGGGCCGTAGTGGAGGGCTACGGAGTAATTTCGACCACCTGGGGATCTTTAACGTGCGCTGACATCGCACAGCACACGGACGCCACTTCGTTTCGCCTCCATCGAAACGCAGCCGCCGAGGATCCTTGGCGCCAAATTTCAGCCGCGCATGTAAGTGACGTTTTACATTTCGTTTTACGTGTTTTTCTCTGCTATTTAACTTGGCCTGAACATGTTTTGTTATTGCTTACGTCCGCGACGCTGCTTGTTTGTCTGTGAAACGGCCTCTGAGCACGACGTCTTGGATCCCAACCTGAGCATACCACTCCCTCAGTTCAGACTGGAGGAGCGGCGCATCCCAAAATTTTTAGATGGTCACGACCTTTTTGCGGGATGTTAATGGTGCATTTTTAGTCGTCTACGACGCTCACAAGCATATCCCGCGGTCGAAAGTATGCGTCGACGAGCGCTAATGCAGTCCCGGTGATACGCATTGACGTGTTTGCATGCCGCATTATTTTTGCTCGCTGCCTACAATCGATTTTGATCGTCTGTTGTTGCTGCTTTACGGGAACGTTGCCATAAATGCGGGAGAGCATGCAGGGTGATGGGTTAAGTTTACGGTTCTTTTGCCAGCAACTTGTACGTTCGAAGGCAGCGCGCTTGATATCCTAAAGTCACGCTTTCAGAACGCCGATTTAACCCCGCAGTTTTGAGCTGATGGCGTCGAGACCAGAGGTGGGACCGAGCCGATTCGTGTACATGTATACTGTCGCAGTGACGCAATGTGCAGGAAAGACATTTCTCACGCTTTTTTTTTTTTTTTCGCTGCAGGCTCAAGTCCTTCGTCTCGTCTGCGCAAGAACGTAGACTGTCGTTTCTTCAAAGAATTTGAAACTGGTCTCTGCTATCCGTGCTGGTAAGTCCAAAGCATTGTTTCCGTCCAGAAAGGGGCGTTTAAATTGACACGCGCACTTTTGTGGCACATATTGCTGATCACTGACATCTGCCTCAATGTATACTGCTTGGGATTCTCGTCGGAGAATATTTATGTCGCGTGCCATGTGTGTGTCTCCTTGCGTGTTGCCATTTTCGCTCATGCCGTGCAATATGGTGCACGCCCAGACAGTGACTTATCAATTGAGTTTCATTGTGTTTGAGGGCGTGTGCGAGTAAATGGTGTTATTTAACTTGCTGATCACTTATGTTAAAAACTGATAATAAATATTGGACTCGATCAAATCACTTAACAAGTGAAAAATCTGGGTTAGCTGGTGATCAGATGTCTTCAGCATTGAAGCAAACCATGTGTCACCCCTTCTCTGCTTTAAGACTGACTTTCTTTTTGTAATCGGTACATAAAAAGACCAGCGCAAAAAAAAATAATAATTACGGGGACAAAGGAACAAAAAATGACAGGACGGGCACTGAAATACGTTTTGTGTTCCTTTGTGCCTGTTTTCTTTTTTTTCGCTGGTCTTTTAGGGTGTAAGTATGAACCAACTGGCCCAAACAGCTATTTTGATTAAATGTGCTAATTTTCGTTAGCGAGCTAAGGAAAATTTTTATATCACTAATATTTTTCATTTGGGGATTTGCTATAGTTTCTACTCAGCTATTTCCATTCTGAACTTTTCAGCCTCCTGACCCATAGAAAGGAGGCTATGCCTGACCAATAACAACACATTCTTTTCCTTCTGTAGTTTCTGTTGTCAGACATTGTGTTATACTCATTACTACAATTCACTGGTACTGAGACATTCCCTCATTGAAGTTAATGTGTATTGTCATTGTGCTAGCAGTTTGTCATAAATCTGCTATTCTAGTTTATTTAAGCAGTTATTTCGACTGTAAAGAGGTGGCAGATATTGTTACAGATATATCTAGGAACAGGAGTTGTAGCTTTTAAGCTCATTGTCAAAATATTTGAGTCATTGTTGTGGCATGTGTGGTGCCATTATTTTTTGTACTATAGTTATGTATGCACTAGTTACAAGTATCATGCTAATGTTATGAATGATACCTTTGCTGCAGCGTACCTGCCAGTAGGAGGAATACAGTGTAGAAGTGCTGTTACTCCTGCTTCTAAAGATCAACCTGCTTTCTTCAGCGCTGGACGACTACTTACGGCAAGATTTGTGTGGTATGTATTTTTCGACATAGCTGTGGCATTGTGGTCTGTTCATTGTTGCTTTATGTCTATCAAAGAGCATATTTTTCGATGCTGAGGAGCAATAGCCCTGGCATTACATTGATTTTGGAACCATTCAGTGCTATTGAGCAAGTTAGCAAGGGAGGAATTTTTTCAGTATGTAATCGATCTGAACATGTTGACTTCTTTTTATTGAGTGAGCTGTTAATGTATGCCTCTTTTCTTTTTTTCTTCAAAACCTAATATTTAAATTGTTTGCACTTGGTTCTCAGCAGTAAGGTTATGTTCTCTGATGGGTGTAATTTTCAACAACTCACATGCTCTTATGTTGCTAGGTGTGTCCACAATAGAATGAAACTAAAAATGAAGTACTGCAGGTGATATGTAATGGACGGTATTTTAGCACTTTCAGCTTTATTGTTTCTTTTGTGTTCTTTATATTGTTTTGTGCCATTTGTACTCAGCGTATTTTCCTTGTGTTCCACCACTACCATTTAACAAATATATATATATATATATATGCCCCCACCCCTTATGTCATGTCTATGGGCCTATAAAGGGAGAATGAATGAAATGAAATTTGCAGTACAATTAGAACTGGATTGTGCAGCACAGTGGACATGTCTGTGGTAGAGGATAATGGTTGAATGGCTAATCAACCAAAATTGACTTAACTTTTGCATTTTAATTTTAGGGGACAGTATTATATACCAGTAATGAGGGTCCCCAATATTATAGGTGAGCCCAGTTCTTAAATTTTCTGAAAGAGCAATGTAGTTCAAAATACTGAACAAGGAAAGGCGTATTTGAAAACTATTGTCTTGCTTTCCCACATTGCATGTAAAAAATGTTGCTGCACTTGGTATTGTTGCCAGAATCATGTTAGCTTCTTCTGCATCATCAAAAACACAAAATATGTCTATATTATCTGAATAAGAAATGTCAGCAACACCCTTTTTTAGTTATGTAATGTGGAAAAACCAACTTACAAAGCTTTTAAAGGAATATTTTTGATGCTCATTATGTTAGACCACATAGATGATTAGGAGGGTTTTAGGCCTAGGCTCACTCATTAATAGCCTTCAATTTTGCAGTTTTCATATTGCCTCTTATAAACAAAAAGAATCGATAATTAAGTCTAATCCTGAAGCTGTACCAGGTACCCAAAGTCCACATTGCTGCACAACCCACCGGCAGAGACTGCACGGGTGTCTCTTCATAGTTTATGATTTGCAATCTGTAAAGGTAAAGAACATAATCTTCGAGAAATTTGTTGTAAACACTTTTTAATAATCATTCTTGTATAATATTGGTCAGCATTTACAATTTCATTAGTTAGGCATCTAAAGAGATAAGCAGTTGACAGTTCTGGCAAATTTCAGTTTATGAGAAGTTTTATTCCTGCTGCATGTGCTGCGAGCATTACATGAAACAGCAATACATAGAATCTCAAGCTTTGTGGTTTGTTCAAGGAATTATAGGGGTATTGAAGTGTATTGTTTTTTGCCTCCTGAGCAAGATAATGTAGTTTTGAAGTGAAACGGCAGTCTCGAGAAGTTTTTGGCATCGGCATAAGCTGATGTGTGGTGTGAAACTAGCAATGAACTTATGTAAAAGTTGCATTTTATTGTCATGCTTTACATAATTCTGCATCTGTGACATCACTGCAGTAATGCACATGTGCAGGAGGTGCTTTGGATGTGCCTTGCTATCATTGCTCTTTTAGCATGAAATGTTCCATCTTTCAGAAGTGGTATCCCGCATTTTATAAGGCATAGCCTCTGTGGTATATTCATGCCTTTTTCCAGGAATGTAAACTGCACTAAAGGCAGAAACAATAGAATGGCCTTAGACATACCCCTGCAGGAGCAAGCTCTGCAGGAACAAGCTTCATTCGTTATATTCATGAGAAATGACAACGAATGCAAGAACAAAAGAACCTCCCCCCATCCCTCCTCCCCCCCCCAAAAAAAAAAAAAAAAGAAGAAGAAGAGATTTGCAGTTGTCACTTGTGATGGATGCTCAGATGACTAAAGACAGTGTAGTCTCAGGAAAACATTAACACTATAGGCAACATAAGATAATGTCATGAAGGACCAGAGACAGTGTTTTCTAGGAGGGTGAGACCATAGTGACTAGAAACAAGACCACTGGTATGGTCAGGTGTGAAAGCAAACTATAATGTTTGGGTGTTGGAGTGGAAACAAGCAAACAACAAAGGTGAAAGTGAAGGTGATAAAACAAAGTTTAACATAAAAAGCTAATGATAAAAAAAAGGAGAACTGCACATATGAACGAGTAGAGGGAGGGGTTTTTTAAATCACATCTTTTGCCTTTATTAGGCTAGCTTCTATTTTATCAATATGTTTTCATTCATATTTCTTTAAATAACCCTCTGGGTAGTCCAACATCAGTGATGCCTATGGCTTGACCCTGCTCCTAACAAGAATATGTCTCATTGTATATTGTGTCTTATTGAGCATATTGTCAATTTTTTCTGAGATTGCAATGTGCTAGTTGTCTATGTGTGTGTTAGTGGCACAGGTAAAGCTCAGATTTGGAGAATTTTCATTGATCTATATATTGTGTGATTTCACAATTCTCATTATATAAACACTTGGAAGCCTGTACTGGTGCACTATTTCCATCTGTCTTCCTTTTTACTTGCCCTTTGTGCAGTGTTATTTTTATATGTGAATTAATTACTCCATAAGCATGTTTTGTGAGACTTTCTTTGTGAGTAACTGATTACAAGTTCTCTTTTCTATGCAGGTCAAATACGTGGTACATCCCTGCCCTGACTGTGCGGAGAAGATTATCCAGTCCCTTGCTGCAACTTCGGTGTATAATGAGGTAAAATAAACACCATGGTATGTTATCTTAACCGATTGTTCTGTAAATTCTTTTTGTTCACTCTGCAACATAACTTACGGCTTGAATACAACATGACACAGCCTACCTCACCTGAAACATTACTCACTGTCACACTCCAGACGACACAAAGATATTGCAATGTTTCAACATAATCTTTCCTTCCAGAAAATCTTGAAATGTATTGGTTAGCTTTATTCCTGCTTCCAGTGACCAAGTTTACGATGCAAATTGGTAATAGTACTCTTGTGTGGATAGCATATATATACCACAAGATGATGCTTAGATACCCTATGTAATATGGCATTACTTTAAACTGCTTGGAGGGCAACGTTATCCTTCTCCTGGTGGTATAAGCTTGCACCATAAAGGTGCAAAACTTTGCGCTCTTTGTCGTAATATAAATTTATACTCTAAAATGGTAACTTTGCACCTGTACATACAGGATAAGCTTACGTTGTCAAGGTGCAAACTTGCACCTTTGATGCAAGGGTATGCTTATGCCATCGACAGACTAAAACATAGGCCTTTATGAAAAGTGCAACGTTATGCCTAGGTAGAATACAGTTACACTGCTTGTGAAGGTGCAAGTTTATGCTACCAGAAGCGTAATGTTACACTACATGCAATGGTATAAATACTTAGTCTTCCAAGACACAGCGTAACCTTACCCCAAAAAGGTGTTAGCTCAGCGACAAGCAGTTTACCCCCCAAAAAGACTAAGATCACACCTTTTTTTTTTAGAGTGTAGTCATAACCGGGAGATTGCAAAATTGTTTTGCCAAGGTAGGGTAACGGATGAAGAAACCTCACAGTTTTCAAATAGTTTCCTTATGAGACTTTAATGTATAACATCGTCATCACCATCAGCCGAACTATATCGTCTGCAATGGCGAAGACCTGTGTCATATTTCTCCAACAAACCTGTTCCTGTGCTAGCTGCATCCACTTGACCCCTGCGAACTTCTTAAACTTATCCGCCCACTTAACTTTCTGCCGCCTCCTGTTATGCTTTATTTCCCTTGAAATCCAATTTGTTATCGTAAGGGCTCATGGTTTGTCCGCTTTGCACTACATGCCCTGTCCATTTGTTCCTAATTTCCATTAAAATCCAATAACTTCTCTAACTCACTCTACACGCTTCACACCTACCATTTTCTGCTTCATAGCCCTCTGCATTGTCCTCAATTTATATAGAACCCTTCTTGTTAGCCTTCACATTCAGCCCCTTAGATAAGTACAGGTAATATGCAGCTGTTGTATACCTTCATCTTGAGCAATACCGGCAAGTTGCTAGTCATAACCGGGAGATTGCAAAATTGTTTTGCCAAGGTAGGGTAACGGATGAAGAAACCTCACAGTTTTCAAATAGTTTCCTTATGAGACTTTAATGTATAACATCGTCATCACCATCAGCCGAACTATATCGTCTGCAATGGCGAAGACCTGTGTCATATTTCTCCAACAAACCTGTTCCTGTGCTAGCTGCATCCACTTGACCCCTGCGAACTTCTTAAACTTATCCGCCCACTTAACTTTCTGCTGCCTCCTGCTATGCTTTCTTTCCCTTGAAATCCAATTTGTTATCGTAAGGGCTCATGGTTTGTCCGCTTTGCACTACATGCCCTGTCCATTTGTTCCTAATTTCCATTAAAATCCAATAACTTCTCTAACTCACTCTACACGCTTCACACCTACCATTTTCTGCTTCATAGCCCTCTGCATTGTCCTCAATTTATATAGAACCCTTCTTGTTAGCCTTCACATTCAGCCCCTTAGATAAGTACAGGTAATATGCAGCTGTTGTATACCTTCATCTTGAGCAATACTGGCAAGCTGCTAGTCATAACCGGCGAAAACTTGCCAAGTGTGTTCCATTCTAATCTTGTTCTCATAGATATTTCACTTTCATGGTCTGGACTTGCAGTTACTACCTGTCCTAAGTAGACATGTTCATCTATAACTTACAGCAGTTCACTACCTATTGTAAACTTGTTCCATTTCGAGGCTGTTGGACATTTACTTAGTGTTCTGCATGTTGATTTTGAAGCCTAATATTCTGCTTTCCCTGTCCAGTTCATCGATAATTCTTTGCAATGCATCCTCTGAGACACTTACATCAATGTTATTTTATAGCGCCACTTAGAATACTGATTGACCACGGATGCATGCCCAGCGAGGTGTTAATATTGAAATGAAAGCCCATATGTAGTACTGCGACTGGCCTTTAAACAAATTCGTCTTGACGGGGATAAAATCCCGGCTGTAAAACACACCTCTGGTGAATTTTAAGCATGAAAGTTGCTACTTTCACAATCTCTGCTGACAATAACGGATAAAACTAAAACAGGATCTTATTTACAATTGGATTTGTATAAAGCAGTTTACTGGTTCGAAGATTAAACAAATCTTGCTCTTGTCACAAGGTATGCATCATTTCTACTTGCACAAGAGAACATGCTAGCTTTTCTCTGAAAATTTTACATTACAGTTCCAAAAACCTACCATGCCCATTGAAGATGGCAGTAGTGTAAAAATATTGCTTTCCACACGATGGTATCGATATTTCCTATTGTACTTTTGCAAAATATTTCATTAGGGTTAGTATATACTATGGGAATTTCAAGTGCTGATCTGGCACCTGGCCAAATGCATCTGGGCCATAGTTATTGAAATGAAGTGGTCACAGTACACTTATAAAACGCAAGGCACTCTTAGTCAGATGTTGGCACCTCGACCGAATGTATTTTCTATGTCCATTTCAGGCCAATCTGGAGAGGTTGGTTCCCTTACTTGAGAAAATAAAAACCAATTTACTAGAGCATCGTATACACAAAGGGGCAGCAGCTGAATACACACCATTCCTCTGTTTGCACGGCTCTCGACTTTTGTTCCACCACCATCGATCGGCAAAGACTGCAGATCACAACCAGGCCACTTCTTGCAGCTCCGGCTCTGCACAGAAGACAGTTAAAAACGTGAACAAAAATGACTCTAATCCAAGCTGTGAAGGTGGTTGGACAGCGAAGCTGTAAACGGCACCGAATTACCCATGGGGACAGAACTTGAAAATTCACACATGCGGCTCTACAAATTCTGGCGTATATACTTTCCACAGTGTACCCATGGTAGCCTAGAATGAACTGAATGAATTGTTCCGACTGCAGGAAGGAAAAGAAAATGCACATGCCTGCTACTGGCTCTGTAGCTGAGCCACCTTCACTGCCTCATGCGAACAGAAAGGAAAATAGAGAAGAAAGAAAGAAAAAGAGGGAGAGAAAGACTCGCGTCGCAACAGCTATCGTCTACCACCAAAGCGGTGGCGAGTGCAATGACGGTCCACAACAGATACAAATCCCGTGGCATGCTAGCCCCCACTGCAAAATTAAGCAGCAGTGAACTACCAGTCCCAGCCCCATAGGGCCAGGAACAGCCACCGTTCATCCTCCCACCTCCTGAACGAGTTGTTCAACCGGTCTCCCAGTTATAGAAGAAAGCGTGGTTACGTTACTAGGTGATTTGTATGCTTTTGGGGACTTTTCCATTCTGAGTAGCTTACACAACCGTGATCTTTACTGGGAAATACGCGAGGAGAGGAAAACATGCTTCTCACTGTTTTCAGGTGCCGTAATCATGCATATGCGGTTTGCAGTTCACTCAAGGGCTTCGAATGATGTTGACCTCTATCGAAGGCCTGGTGCTTTTGCTTACTACAACACGAAACTCTTTTTTTGGATGGTAGAGGTATACAGCCCAAATGATCTATTTTGCTGATATTCAGCATAAGTAAGTTAATTACACATTCGTAACCTAATTCGACACAAACCCAGCGGTTCTAACACCATTTTTACTATTCTATTTTGACGTCCATGCTATTTTGACGCCAAATCCGGAGCCCTTCGGTACAGCACCTCTTTCTTTGACTCCCACCCCTCCCTTCCTTCGTGTGTGGTTCAGGAGCCCATTGAGAAGTGACAAATACATGCGCTTTTCCTTTCCCGTAAACCAATTTAACTAGCGCCGCGGCCCCTGGAAGTTACACTTCCGTTACAATTTCTATGAACAGAGGTCATCGGTACGACTACCTCCGCATGATACAGCTCGAATCGACAAACAATCACTTGAAAATGGTCGAATTACCGGCAACTCGTTGGGAATTGATAGCGTCGAGATGGAAATAAATGCACGGTGATGCCGTAGCGCACCGTACTAGAACAAGTATTGTGAAAATTTAAGCTTTAGTAAGGCTTCGTTCTACGTCCAAAAAATGCCACTGAAAAAAGTCAATGCCTTGTAAAGCGAATTTTAGATCTTCGCTCTGCCTCTGCTTTTTCAGCAGTGCCATCCATGCTGCTTATCACAAGAAGGGCCGCTAAAACACCAGATAATTGAAGCCAGTAGCCAAGTTAGTTGCAGGCTACTCCTAAAATTCAATCCAAAATTATGCCTCTGCGATTCATTCATTCGTTTTGCATTATGAGACAACAGTTTGGAACAGCGGCGGCAGTACTTCATAATCTTTAAATATGTCAACATTCCATGCAGACACTGGCTAGTGTCATGCTTTTGCTTCGATGCTGTCAAGACAGTCCGGGCGGGATCCAGAGTTAGTTCTGGGACTGTAAACTCCGAAACCTAATTAAACATAAGCTAACGCAATAACGGAACAATTTCTTGCTCCAGTGTAGTATTATTATTATTGTTAATATTGTTACATATTCAGTACGTAACGGGGGTGTTTATTGGTAGTCTAAAGAGCTGCGAGTCACGCAATGTTATAACAGCAATATTTTCATTCTGTAAGCCCTGCAACTGTTCCCTTATGTTGCGTCTTTGAATATGTTTACTTTTGTTTTGGTTGCCTAAAACCTAAAAAGGATTTCTGTTTTGGAGCATGAAGAGTAATTACATTGTTCTCATTATATTACGTAAAGACAAAAATGACAAACTGACTTTCACTTTGCTATAATGCATAGTATGCCACTAATCCAAGTCTCAGCAAAGAGTTAAATGAAATATTCACCGTAACCAGGGAAGTTAGTTACATACAGCTGCCAGCAGAGTTGTGCACCACAAGCAATGATTGGTATTGCAAATTATATTTTATCGAACACGAATGCCCACGAAATGCAAAATGTAACATAACTATCTCATTGGCGTGCCATGATTTGGTATTCTAAACCGTTATTCTAAAGAATAAACTAAGAAGTGGCCGTGAGCTGATGGTCCTGTTGCAGCGGTATAGCAGATTTGTGGGTGATGTTATGTCGGCACCCTTCGTCTGACATCGAGCCACAATCAGAGAGCCAACATCCGGGCACCGATTTGCCATATACCGGGAGCTTAAAGGGTAACACCCGAGACCAAATGAAATTCAGAGAAACGAGTTCGTTATTCTCTAAAGCTTCTGTGCCTTCAAGAATATCACCGCTATGCCGCACACGCACATAGAAAGCTGCCAGACGCCAGAGGTCGAGGCAGCAGCAGTTCCAAGCATTTTTGAACATATTGTTACGTGGTGGTAAGCGATGACAACAGGAGAACAGAGGACAGAAAGAAGATGCTCGATGGTCGTGAGATGACGTTTTATGAATCTGTGAGCGGGCCTAACGCGCGCGCTCCTGCCTGCGCCACTGCCCTCTTCTTCCTCCTTCGTCTGTAACATGACCCGGAGCCACCGAGCGAGCGTTCCGATCGTAGACGAGGAAGTTTACTGATGATGATTCCATGGCATGATGATGGGCGTGTCTGGATGCTTGAAGAAGAGGAAGAAGTAAAAATAGAACGGCTTGTCGGTACGATGCGTGGGTGATCCACCATCCGTCACCAAAGTCCATGGAACCGATGGCTCGAGGTCACGTCTACGCTCCTGCCTGCACCACTGCCCTCTTCTTCCTCCTTCGTCCGTAACAATATAAAATCAAGTCTGCCAGTGTAGTCATGGTGCATGGAGAAATTTAAAGGACTGATTTAAACACGGTCGGGGACCCCTCGTACACTGCACTTTTATGTCTAGCCTGCGAAACGACATGGCCGCATATGCCTCTATATTGCTGGCTTTGATGCTGTGACATCAAATCCACTACCATCCCGATGAAAGCTCAGGTAGGAAGAGTCTCGCCGAAAGCGATCACTTTAAGAGTTATACAGTAAAGTACAAAACCACTATGCCCACAACCATTTTGCGCACGCTTCCATCTGCTCTAGATTACTAGAGATTTAGCAATTTATTTTTGCTGAGGTACAGTGAAATCTCGTCACTGCGAACACCACATTAACAGATTTAAATTAACAAATTTTTAATAATCCCCTGCAGATTTCCTATATTATTTTACAGTAAAACTATTTCATGATTGAGAATTTCAAAATACCAATTATTTCAGAATAACATACGTCTTAGTTTTTCTATCATATAATCTAGGAACTTCCGTATTACGAATTTGACTAAAATTAAGAGCCTGCAGCTCGAAACTCTCGCGTGAAACAGAAACCGCTTTTCTGTGTGTATGGGCCGCAGGTTTCATATCAGCACATCTAGTGCCAGGTCCTAGCCCACCGCAAAGCTACAGTTTATTATTCAGTAGCCAGCAGGCCTAGCCACCTGCCTTTTTTCTTGCTGTGTTGTGTGTCGTTCGCCGGTCGGACGTTCGTCCCATTTACGCGTACGGGATGTTTTTTTTGTAGCGGACGATCTTATTGCAAAGTTTGTGCAAGATGAAACGATCAGCCAGTGAATGTGCCAAGGAGATAGGAACGCAGCTTCCACTGCAGGAAATCGACACAGGGAAAAGGCAAATCGGCTTTGGCAGAAAGCTAGAACTGCCCTATCGATTGCCGTGATCATTTTGAAAGACCGAGACAAGATTTTCAAATTTCAAAGAACAACAAAGATGAGGTCACATCGAACTTTGTTTTTTTGCACATGACAAAGTCCGTACTTTCACCGCTCAGTGCAATCATGCACCCGATGAGGTGTCGCGCAAAGTGGAAGGTGTATGTACTGTAGTGGTGTAATGCAGTGCGTGGTAGTTTGCTGCCCGCAGCAGAATAAAAATGATTGATTTCTTCACATAAATCAACTTTGGAGTTAGTGCAACAGTCTTATTTGAGGCTTTGCTTGCCTACAGAGTGCCTACTGCCAAGGTATGACATTTTCATACTTAGGTTTAACCGCTGGCTTATAATCTCAAATTTTTCATTACAATGATATTTCAAAATAACGAGCAACTTTTTGCGGTTCCGTTGGATTCGTTATATCAAGATTTTACTGAAAATCTGGACCTTGCCATGGCACCGCCATGCATCCCATAGAGTCGATGCATAACACTGACCGAAATTTCGAACATTTGAAATCCTTCGCGTTAGATCTTTCGGACTTTTTCTTTTGATTTGCGAATCAAGAGCTACTGAAAATATGAACAATGCCGGTGCCATTTTGGTTTTCTGCAACCTAGAACCCACGTGTCATATTGTCCGATCGAAACCTCGCATACCCGGTATAGCCTTGATAGCAGGCACTGCTTGCGCCACGCTGCTTGCTGCACCGTCCAGGCCGTCCCGCCAGTGCCAGCTCTACCGTGCTGCCGTCGTGCACAGTCGTCAGTTGCCATTCACGGGTTGTGTGTTATGCTGTTTACATCGCCGCGTCAACTACCGGTACTACCGGACACTCAAGCACCTCTATCGATCAAGCTTGCTTGGTCACATGGTGTTATGTGTGGACTGCGGCAAAACCTACAGTGTCGACTTGTTGTCTGCACTCGGCATGCTTTCCAATGCTTGAAAGGCGGTGCCTGATGAAACACTGCGGAATTGCTTCCGCCACGCTGGTTTCGCAATCAGAGTTGAAGTGCCGTCTTCATCCGATAATAGCGCCAGTGAATCCCATCAGCCGTCTTCGTCTGCTGACCTCATCGAGCACTTGCACGCTGCAGGATCCGTTCCCATGGAAGTGACGCTGGAGCAGTTTGATAACGCTGACAGCAAGCTACCGCTGAACTCACCGACGAAACGGTTTACCAGGTGCTTGAAAGTGATGACTCGGGCTCCGCCAGTGAGGAGCCAGAGGCTGTGCTGCCAACTAGCAGTGAACCCGGGCTCTGATGGTGCTTTCATCTGTGTACAGCGAGAACGTCACCCTTGCCGATGTGCAAGCAGACGTACTTGTACGGCAGCATAGCGCCCCGCAGAGGCATATTGAGTCACTTTTTCAAGCCGCTCGCCAAATAAAGTGACTTTTTTTGCATGAATTCGTTTTTTCGAACTGCCCGATTTTCCGGATGTTATCTCGCCCCTTGAGGGTCCGAAAAATCGGACGGCAACTGTATTCAAGATGTTCATGACGTGCCGAAATGTGGCATCGTAATTCTCTGCCTTAAAGGATATTATGCTATAGCGTTTTTTGCATCTGTCCACTGCTACTCTCGCAGATCCGCACTCCAGCACACAGCCTTTTGCTATTCAACAAACCTTGTATTGTATGCCTCTTATCCCAAACACCTCATTAGATCATTAGAATACACATGCAAACAGCAGCCTATGCGGCTATCATATGCGAAAGAACCACCCGAGTGACCTGAAGTCCTTTCGCTAAGCCGTACAAAAAGGCCAATGTCGCCATGAGTTTGCATTTCTAAACCTGGATCCAGTGATATAGATCGGTTCGATTAAAATTAAAAAATTGGCTAGTTGAGTTTGCAGCTCATGACATGTTATAGAGCCGTCGCATTGGGTGTTACCACCTAGAGCTGTATAGGCGAGCTGAGCTCATACAGCCAACAACACTGATGCCGATTTACCGGGTGAAACTAGGTCTTTAGCACTAAGCCGTAAAGGAAAATGACACCTCATGCATGAATAGTCCAAATATTTCTGCCTAAAACTTGCAAGAGATCACGCAACGCACATAAGTTTGCACACGTGACGAATGCCAGTGATGCGATGAAATGCCTGAAAAGTAATGGCAGAGAGTAAAGGTTTCCTACTAACCCTGGAGACTGCATTTCCACCGAAGCAGCCTCCGTAAGGGACAACTGCAATGACACAAGTTGCAATGGTGCTCACTGAATGTTTGCCGCAGCTTCCAGCGATGTCATGGGGTCCGGTGCAAAGACTGACACCACTGGGCCAGTAAGCCTGGTGCACAGGCGACTGTACACTTTCTTCAAAATCTGTTCACCTTCCCGCCAGCATGACAAGAAGCGTCGCATTTTCTCTCTGCCTTCAGAGTTCGGAAGACTCAGCTTCTTGTAAATTCTGAAAAAATATCATGCCGTGAAGCTTCTGCATGCCCCTCAACAGGAAATTACTGCAAAATAAAGTGGAACCCTTGTTTCACTATGCGAGAGGACGAGAGAGCAGCAACAAAGAATGCTCAGGGAATAAAGAGAAATTGCTGTTTAGCTTTCGTATCTAGTTTGGCATGCACAAGACAGCCATGTCTGTTTTTCATGGCAGGAACATTCCAGAAATGCTGCAAGCGATAGAAGTTTTACGCTGGGTCTAAAAAAGGATCTGCACAAATTGCTTCCAATGAAACGTGCTTTTATCAGTGCTTCAGTATGTCTGCTAAACCATCTTTCAGAAGCAGGCAGTCTAAAGTTGTTATGGAGGAATAAAACATTCAACTACGAGTTGGAAATGTGAATTACCCATCGTAAGCGTTTCAAAAAAGCTTCTGACATTTCGCTCCCACGGTCCAAGGTGAATAATTCACAAGAAATGTGAAAAAGTATAATTGTCCTTCTCAAGGCCATCTCCTCTAGCTTGCTAGTTCAGTGTTTTATTTTCAAGTGCGAAAGACATACCCTCATTGCATTGTGTTTTAAGGCACATAGGCAGCTAAGGCTATGATGCGCAAAACGCAGTCTAGCAAGTTCACCTGGTGGGAGGAGCTGGAGCAATTATTTGAAAATACTACAGCAGATTTAGAAGGTTTGCATCCCTTGGGAATTGGAAAAGAAATATCAGCAAGCCAATATTTAACTCCACCAACCTATGTTCAAGCGGGGAGCTTGTCCTGAAATCACAGAAACTGCTTTTTTTTCGTCAATTTCTTCAGATCTTTTGGAGAATATAAAGTTTCTTCAGATCTTTTGGAGAATATAAAGTGAGGTTTGCGGTCACCTCTTTTCTACAGAATTTGCATGTTGGCCTGTCTTTTTTTTGAAGACTTTTTTGAGCATGCCTTCTATTCTCCTATGGCACGCTTTACTAGCTTATTTGATTCTATATTTCATTTGTTTTACCATTGATCCCCTATTGTAGCAAGGAGCAACTTGATACAATCAGGGAGAATGCTTATCCCTTTGTATACTTGTGACGAGCTTGTGCAGCAAACATCTCCCGTTACAATTCCACTTATTCCAGTTTGCTGTCTGTGCACGCATTTAAGCTGCTCATCTCACTAGCGCTCCTTAAATCCTGTTTACCAGCAACATGAGCGGCTAGAAACCCAAAACAAATATATCCTGCTGACTCGTAGGCTTTGTCTACAAGCTGCAGATGGCATTGTATATCAATATTCCGTAGCTGCTATAAACAGATACAGTCAAACCCAGATATATCGAACTTGAAGGGGATCCCGAAATAGTTCAATATATCGAAAATTCGATATACAGAAATCGGCCTGAGACACCACTTGCGCTCCTGAAAAAAGATACTGTACTTGTCAACTAATCAACCCACTCATATAAAGAACAATCTTAACTTACTGTTGTATTTTGGGATCATCTAATATATCGAGCTCCACATTGAGTGTATGCCAGGGCTTATCAACCATCGTTGGTTTCTCAGTCTGGTCCAATTCTGTGGAAGCGCTGGTGTTTGCAGACGCGTCAGCCCCGGAGCTTTTAGATGCACCATCAGAAATATGCGAAGGCATTTTCTTTTGTACAAGGACATCCCGAGAAGAGGAGGCCCCTGCAAGAGATAAGACCAATGGCGCATACTCGAAAAATGTTTTATAGCAATAACCAAAAAGCATGCGCGTTGTGCTGTGTCTTATAGCTAGGGGACGGACGTTTCGGTTTAAACCGAAAAGGTCAGTACCTTTTCATGCACACCGCGAACTCTTAATGACAGGAGAAAATTACAACAGTATTCAATCCAGTGGTATGACGCGAGACAGTGGGATCATTGGTCTAATTACAGCTGTTGAGGGTTTTGACGCATTGTTCATGGTATCACGAATAGGGAAAAAATGGCAGCCGTTCTTCCCGACCCTCATAGACATGCCAAGCGTTTGTGAAGGGGTGCCTGTGGCGAGAGGCAGGCACTTCGAGGGGCGAAGGACAGACCTGAGAATTCGCAGCGCAAGTTATCAAGGAAATGGCGGAGACCAAAGCCTGCCAGTTTCTTTCCACGTGACACTTTTTAGACACAAGCCGAGAGAAGTGCGTTTCTTTTTTAACTAATTTGATTTATGCATAAATTTGATTGTAATAATTAATATTTCAGTTACTCCTTTGTAAAACAGGTGAATTTATCTTTTACATATGCGTTTTGTCTTAACGCTAAATTTCATCATGACAATAGCATTTTCTTGCAGGTTCTTAGCTGTATATGTAAGAAACAGTACATTAAAAAAAGTGGATAAAACAGCGTGCAAAAAAAAAGCCAAAATGTACACGTCACTTTTAACTGTACACGGATGCCTTTATCTCACTGAAAAAAACAAACAATATTTATTCAGCAGAAAATAGTAATAAACGAAAAAAAAAAGGAAGTTGTGTTTGCGAATAAACACCGAAAAACGTCAGCCGAATTATCAGAAAATAAAAACTGAAAACTCCATAGCACATAGGCAACTCAGGCCGTCAAGCACCAAGAGTGTGGTTTGCAATTAAATATTATAAGGTTAGATTTTATACCTGGTTTAAGAATTGTGCTTTTTTAAGGCAGGAAAAATTATAGTAAATATCGAAGAGAGAATTTTCTCCTATAAGCATCTTTAGGGGTAAGGGGGGGGGTGTATTCATTATAAATTTATGGGAAGCGTTAAGCGTTTCTGCCTTTTGTCCTTCAGTTTTTGTACACATAGTTAAAAAGTCGTTAGTGGTGCCAACTTCTCCGCAGAGTTTGCATGGAGGTACACCTCGCTTTTCAAATATCAAGTTGTGTGTTAAATGAGCGTGACTGAGGCAACATAAAACGACTTCAACGAAATGCTCTTCCTGAGTCCATGATTTCCATTCCTGTATCACTGGCTTCAATAAGTGTAATTTGTTTTTTACTTCCTTGTCACATGAATTCTGCCATTTCTCTTTGTTTTCTTTGTGTGAATTTCATGACATCTTTAACAGGCTCTAAGTACCTTGTAGTGTAATTTTTATGTAATTTCTATATAAGCTATATCTGTAATTTTCAACTCGACATAATTACCTGTCTCGATGGTCTCCCGACTGAGGTCAAGGGAACATTCTACAAATTCCTTTTTCTCGCCAAATTCAGGCTCCGAGATTGCAGGAACTTTCTCCGCCTTGGATGGAGTATTGGCCCTTTCCTGTTGCCCTTCATTCTCCTGAATGAAAGAAAATTATGTATTCACTGCAGTTTCACATCAATGTCGCTTACCCGGCCCTGTGTTTCATTCCCTAAAGGCTGTCCAAGCTACGCAAACTGCGCCCGTTTCTGAAGCTGCTCAGGATTAACAGCTATTCGCGAGGGAAGAGAATGCATGCCCGGTTTTACACTGGGATGCGTGTATGCACAAATGCGTCCGACAACACAGCGTGCCACGGTTAGGTTTGAACGATCTTTTTTTAAACTAAGGCTAAATTTTATAATGAAACAGAGGAGGAAACCGAGAGAGAGAAAGATGAATAGACAACTGAGAGGAAAGGACACTAAAGGCCGTTTAAACATCATTTCAATCAGTCAAAAACTTCTGCAACAGTTTTTCAGTGGCGTAATCATTTCCAAGTGAGAATTCAAGTGCACTGTACATTGACTCCAGGACTGTATAGAAATAGTCTATCTAAAGCATGACACTGAAGTGTAGAAACAACAGGTGTCAGATACCTTACACTCAGGACAGTCCCAGTTGTAATCGATTGATAAAATGGCCATGGAAACCTCGGCAGATCTCCATATGAAAAAAAATTAGTTGTGGTTTAGCTTTTGGTTAAACCTGGAGTTACGCGAGAGCTATCCGCATGGGTAAGCTTAGGTTCGGTTTGAAAGTAAAGAGATGGCTTTTGCACATAGCAGTTTACACTATGGGTTCAGCTTCATTTATGCCATAGGGGGCACTTCTGACCACTAAAGTGCGATGAGGCAAAAGCCTCTATCGCACGATGGTCCGAAGCCCTCCACTACAGCACCTTTCTCTCTGTTTTCAGTCCCACCTTCATGAAGAAGCAATCGCGTAAGCCACCAGTCAACATATAAAGCCCTGCTTTAACCCAGCCGTATGAACGTGCCCACGTGGCATAGGGATAACGTGAATGCAAGGGTTTTGGCAGGCTGATTGTGATATCAACCCGAGTTTGAAGCTCCTGCCAAACGTAATTTTAGGATGCCCTATGTCCATTTACTGCTCGGTCATGTCAGCTGCCAGCTACCGCCTCCCACGACTTCTTTCTTCACTCTTAGGACAGGACAGACAGGCACCGAACAGGCACCACGAAATGACGAGACTGTGGCCAATGTAGCTTTTGCTACAAAATTAGAAATTAAGGTCGTATTACCAAGCCAGCCAAACAGATGTATAGGTCAGTTGTGTGATTTTCTTGTGGTGCCAGCATAGCCGAATATCAGTTCTGCCAGTTTCACTTTCACAGCACACCACGTGCTTTTGGAAATCATCAACCAGAATTGTTATTTGACAAGGGACCTTTCACATTCCAGTAATGAGCTTATAGCTCCAGGACTGAGTGAGCCAGTACACCTGAGACATAGCGTCTTTTTTAGTGGCGCAATTAATTGAACGTCATGAAACATAATTCGCAGACTTTATCTTTTCTGCTTCCTAAGCTCATAAGTTCGCACTCAAGCACCCCGATCCAAAGCGCATGGCAATCACAAAGTGACAGACATTCGTCCTAGTTTTATCCTACAACTTCCGCTTAACAATTAGTTCATATAGTACAAAGAATTTGAATATTTGTATGTTATTTTCACACGTTTCACAGAAATGAAGCGACCCGCGTGGCACTCAACATGAACATTTATTGTGCCACCTAGTGTCTATACAACTATGGTTTCTTTCCAAATAGGTGGCGGCGATGACAGCAAGCGTGCTCAGTGTTCATCGAGCTACGGAGGTCTCATACTACAAGTTGCCAAGGACATTTGGAGATAAACTTGACAAAAGCCGAATAACAATCTAGAACAGTGCAAAAACAGTTGCCGTGTAGCTAAGTGATTCAATATAAAACTGCGCATCAAAGACAGTGAGTGTAAATTCCCCACAGCAAATTGCAGATTACTGAAGTACTCTCCATCAACCCTTATCCCTAATTGCTCCCACTCCAAGTCTCTGAA
This sequence comes from Amblyomma maculatum, assembly GCF_055883805.1. NCBI lineage: Eukaryota > Metazoa > Arthropoda > Arachnida > Ixodida > Ixodidae > Amblyomma > Amblyomma maculatum. The sequence continues at coordinate 125,519,598 of NC_139346.1, forward strand.
TACTTCTAAACAAGCTGTGAATAGTCCTGGGGAGATTGTGTCTTCTTGCCTAACATCTTTATTTATATGAAGTTTCTTTAGGAGGAACACAACCCAACGCAATGGTAAAAAAATTGTGATATTACAGAAAAAAAAAATGCTAGCAGGTGTTGAAAACGTCCCAGAAATCAACCTTTTCGACGTACAGTGTAATGAAAATCAACCACTTCTATTAGTGCTGCTTGTGCTCACACAACCATTTTGAATAAAAAAAAATTTTCTCTATTACGATTCGCTTGCCTTTGTAAAAGAACCATACCTTATAAAAGTAAAAGCACAGGGCCGTGGGTAAAAAAAGCAAGCCAGACCATACATAGCGTAAAAATAGTAAGCACTACACTACTGCGCCTGTTTTACTTGGTTTTACTCCCTAAGCAGCCTTGAAAAAGGAATTGAGATTGCTTTCCCGTGAAGAGAATCCTATTATATAACAGAATTTAACATGTTTCTGTTTTCCCCCTGCTTACATTCGCTGACCGCACATTGGAGTAAGATTGTTTTTATGTTCGGATTATACAAGTTGTGGCATTTTCTTGCCCTTCTGTGCAACGTAAGTCGCGCTTTGTTTATTCGGTTTTCATTATAAACCTTCTTTGTCAACGGTATTTCCATGCAGTGTGAGTTTATTTGTAAAATCAGTCATTCTTACTTGGTGAAGGTGTTATTTCTGCATATATTTGCTTTTCTTTATCTTGCAATGACGAAAATATTGCTTTTCTTAACGTTGGTGTGACAAACATGTTTAGTTTCTTATACTGTACTCGGGCAGCTGGGGAACTAGTCAAGCTGAACGGCCAGCTTTTTGCCACATTCTCTCATTTCATGAGCGAAATAAAGAATACATTATTATTATTATTAATAAAAGGGTAACGGACCTCTAAGTTTAAGTACACGTTTTCCGGGTTGCCTGCATACTTCCTCTTTATGTGTCTCGAGTAAATAGTTTTGAGAAGCTTAGCCCTCTTAAGGCCACTTATTTGCATATAGTGCAAAGCGTGTACTAGGTCCTTGGTTACGTAAAATAAGTGCTATACTTGACTAATTTCTTGCGTTTTCTTGAGGGTAAGGTTATTTTTTTTTATTTACAATACACTGCCGGCCTCAATCTTGGCCCTTTGGCTATGGAAATAAACTAATGAAACCCTCTTGAGGCTTAGCCACAAGGCGCAGATTTCTCTACGAGCGCAAGCCTTTATTTAGAGGCAAACCTGTCTCACAAACCTAGCACATTTGTTTTAGAATAGAAACATATGATCAGAGCTTCCGATGTTAACTACCAACTGCTTTTTTGATCTTCCGCAGTTGCCAAGAAGTGCGAATAGCACTGTCGCTCTACTAAGCGCCCTCGCTAGGCTCAACCAGACTCCATAAACTTGTAAGTGCAGCCCGCACATAATATTCGCCTAGTATTTATCATCAAAAGAGCGACAGTGCGGGTGCGAAGTCACATCAGCTGCTAGACCCTTGGGGCTGACAAGCGCAGGAAGGCGCCAATGAATGCAATGCCACTTGGCCGCGCCCTTCCTCCTGTAGCCTTTGAAGTACATTGGTTACATCTGGTAAAGGCTGCACAAAAAAACTTGCTTTAAAAATGCTTTATTTGTGTTAAGTGTTGTTCTTGTGACAAAGTATCTCGCCTCAGGATTTAAATTAACGGTGCAAGACAAAGACGTGAGCATGACAAGCTCACTGCTATGAGCAATGCTAGAGGATCCTTCCTGTCATCAACAGTTATGATACTACGGGCATGGCGGGTACACCGAAGCTGAAAATAACTGCAGTAATCTACCTCTGGGATGATGGCAGTCCCTTGGTTTCAGTGTAACCGAACGAGCAGCACCAGCTCTCCTCCAATGTTTAGTAGTGTAGTTATAGTAATGAGGGATAATACAGGGGAAGTGGAAGTGGCTTTGCAGACTTCCTTGCCTCTGGAACGAGGTGGGAGATATGTCACTCTACGCTTTGTTTCCGAGTGCGAGTAATGGATATCGTTACGGGTAGGGTTCTCTGCTTTTCCTCTCATATCTGTGTTCACACTTCGCAATCTTTTCACTCTACAGCATTATGTGCACAGTTACGAGGTACAGTCGAGTCCACTTATAACGATACCGGTTTTAACAATATATCGGTTACAACAATGAAAACCCGCTGTACTGTCCACTTTTGTATGTTTTCTATGGTAAAATAACCCGCTTACGGCAATGCTCCCTTGCCACATTATCGGTTACAACAATGAAGTCTGGCTCCTGAGTTCTCGTTCCAAAAGGTAGTGGAATGCGAAATCCGTGAAAAGAAAAAAAAAAAAGAAAGAAATTCCAGCTGCTGCACCCTCCTCGTCGCGCGCATTGTTTTCTGGCCTTCTCCACATTGTAAGCCATGCGCGCCTTTCTCCTGCTGCCCTTCCACCCCTCGGAACACAAATGGACTGCACCCATAGCTCTGCCCTGCGCCACCCTCCGAAACACAAATGAACTTCGCCAACGCGCTGACAGCGCTGATCCACTGATCTGCTTGCTCACTTGCCCGCTCGCCCCTCATTTGCGCAGTTCTGCAAACGGATTTGGTTGTTTGTGCAAGTTTAATGCGTCGAAGTCATTGCTGGCCACGCGGTTTCTCAGTCTCTTTAAATTGGCGCTGAAACGGAAGATGGCTGATCCATGCACTGATTATCGGAAGACGTTGCCGGTGAAAAGAAAGTGTACGGCTATCGATTTGGAGACAAAGTGCAGTATAGTGAAGGAGTACGCACTATCGCAACCGACGGTGTCGACTATCATCCGATCCGCTGAGAAGTTCGACAAAGAAAAGTCCTCGCTTGACAGTGGGCGCAAACGCGTTCGACAAGGCGCCTGACGATGACAGTGACGGCGACTACAGCGACGATGATGCGGTAGGGCAGGCTGCCTTAACGTTGTTCTCGCAAGAGGCCCTGCAGTTGATTCAGTCCCTCTGGGGCTTTGTTTTCGCGAGGGACCTTCCGCTGCACTACGTGGTGTACCTAGATGCCATGGAGAAGGATGTCCACACGCCTCGCGGGAGGCAAGCAAGGTTAACGGACATGGGGTTTTCTCGTGCAAGCCAGTGAGATGTGCATGGTGTCTCTCTCTCTCTCTTCACCCCAGCATTAGTTCAGGATTTCTCAAGCTGAGGGGCAGCTGCGGCAACCTTCTCGTATTTTTATAAGACCCCTTTCGGGGCCACCAAAACGATATCTCGGTGGAGTTCGCGTGTCACTTGCCGTCCGTGATCCCTTCTCTGCAGTTGTTATGCTTTTTTCGTGCAAACTGTTGATAACAATTATCGGTTATAACAATAAAAATTTCGTGGCACTTGAATATTGTTATAAGTGGATTTGACTGTGTATCAGTTTATATCGTATAATAATTTCAACTCCATTTTGAGATTTGCAGCCAATGCACCTATCTACTTTATACGTCGTAACTAACATCTTAAATCATGACATGTGACCCGGAAACTACAAATATAGCACACAAATAGCGCCACTAAAAATAAATGTACTCTATCTCTCTAATTGCCAAAGCAATAGGATAGATCGAGCAAAAACCTGAAATTTTTCCGTGATAAACGTGCCCACTTGCCTTCATAACAGGTGTCGGAGTTGTGGACAAGGTCGATCTCGTAGCCATTGGTTTGCTTCCATGCTGTTCTGGTGCAGGCACTTGCGGCGGGGAGTGCATCCGTGGCCTTTTCATCGGACTCGCTTCCTCGTCGTTGGGGCCGCCCTTGTCCATTAGGAATGCCGGCCAGTCAGGATGCCAAAGGCACACACCAAGCCTGGGTGAAGTCGTGCCTCGTACTGCCCTGCTGAGCTGCTCTCAACTGCACTAAAGGTAAATGGTTTGTTTCACAATCCAAGACATGGTGCAATTGGTTAAAGCACCCAGCCGGAGATCCGATGAATGGAGTAACGATTCCCGGTGGAAACAAGATTTTTTATTTTTCTGATGACGTTAGTTTCGGCTTCAAGTGATACCATCATTGAATTGACAGCTATAGTGTGACTGACCGAAAAAATGAATGCCAACAGTATGAGCCATTTAAGGCTTTCACATTAATAAGGCAAGTGGTGAAATCTTGTTGCAATGATGGTTTGTACGTTTACTCATGGAAGGCACAAAACAAGGTAGTTACAAATGACACTCCTTATCATTTTAGGCTGACAGCAACACTGCCTCTACACTGGCACTCATTGAAAAATAACAACCATCGTATGTTGAAAACCTGGCAGCCATACAAAATAATAACCAAGAACCTCAATTTCATGCAACTGCTCTTATGAATATAGCTTAGGTAAAGCTTCCGCTTTAACCACACCTTGTCATAGTAGCCGCATAATACAAGTCGCGATGGTGCAAAGGATTAGCGTATTATATATATTTGTATATATAGTAATGATGCAGTTTAGGTAGTTTGCACAGCAATATACCTTATCGCAGCAGCTACGAAGGCTAGCATTCACAGTGCGGAATTCAGTTTGCAAAATGATAAGGTTTCCGCAGCTTCTTTCTCCTCACTGGTTGCCTCTGAGTGGGTTAAACAGCGATCGTTACCGAGGTGTCTCTGAACGCAACCTAAAGAAGGCAAGAAATGATTACGGTGAAGCTACCAGAATAGTGTTACCGTTGTCATGCCGTCACCTCGTGGCTGTGCTTGCGGCTAATTAAGAATTAAAAACATGACATAATGCAACCTAAAGGGGAACAGCCCCCCGGAATGACCTTGGTAGTTTATTTTAACGCTGCGATTAAAAAAAACAACAGAAAAAGTTACACTTAAAGGATTCGAACGGATGTTTTATGCGCTCAGGTAAGTAGTGTCAATCCATTGCGCCATTGAAGCAATAAGTCTTGTAGGGTTTAAATACGGTATTCTCCATTTTTACAATATTTCCGCTATCTGTCGTCAGGTGAAACTGCTCAGAGGACCCTACCGTTGAGTGAACGGAATCTCGCATTCACAGCGACAGCTCGAACTTCATCCAAGCGGATGAAGTTCGAACACGAAATCTCAGTTTTCCTCTTCTTTCTGCTTTTTCACAGATCTGGCATCTCTCTTACAATATAAATATATATACAGGGTCTTGAATATTTAAGTCCCGGGTTTTAAAAAAACCCTGTGCGAAATATACTGCACTATTCGAGCTGAAATAACATTCACAAAGTAGCAAAGCATGGTCTACGTTATTTGATAAGTGATTCAACATCGGTACTTGCTAGATTTTCCGGAATCGGCGAAAAACTGCTCTCGGCGGCGGGCATAATTTTTGCAGAAGAGAGTCGAAAATCTGCTTTGACATGGTGCGCCATCTGCCGAGCAGCGAAGCAAGCGCCATCCCGGCAGTTGGCGCGCTTACCTCGCTAGGCGGAGACTTTAATCTGCCACACATAGACTGAAATGATTATACTGCAGGTGTACCCGATGCAGGAATATCTTCTGTGCTGATAGACCTAGCCTTCTTGTTGAACATGACACAAGATGTAGGTGCGGCTATGAGAATAACTGGTTTACAGGAATTACTTCTTGATTTAATCTTAGCCAATCTTTAACCCAGCTCACTTATTCCTGTGAAGTTCTGAAAGGAATTTCGGACCACATGATGGTAGTGATCAAGTTGTTTACAAAGCTTCAAAAGCCACGCCACGCCAAAGTGATATCAATTCCCGATTTTGGTAAGCAAATGACGTAGGGGTATTAGATTATTTAGAAGAAAGTTACGAACATTTCAGCCACCTTGTGTTCTCCGACTTAGTATCTACCAATGAAGCCTGGAGAAGTTCAAAGGAATAGTGCTCAAGTCTATTAAATGCTTCATTCCCACGCGCAAGAAAAGAGTATGTAAAACGAACCCATAGATCTTCCGCAAGATTCTCGACATGAAGCGTCAGTTGAAACGCTTGCGCGCTAAACGTAGCGAATCGCCTTTACATATTCGACAGGAAACTATTCGCAATCTTTCACAGACTTTTCAAAACGAAGTTTTAAAAGCAAAAGAAAGGTATATAAAGCGGTCCTTATCACAATTCATAAAAAAAATCGTCAAGGAAGTTCTGGAGCCATACCTCAAAGCAAAAAGCTTCCATTCAAATGCTCAATGACTGCAAATCGTGCTATTACTGACAATTTTGAGATGGCTTGCGTTAAATATTCTGAGTCAGTATTTACTTGGGATGATGCTGCAGTGCCAGAAATTGAAGAATGCGATCAATCACGATCTTTACCTTCATAGTAGTTAAACAAGACGGAATATTTAATTTGCTTCTCAACCTAGATGAAAAAAAAAAAGTTTGCTGGTCCGGATGATGTTCTGAATGCTTTTTTGAAAAGATATGAAGAATGGTGTTCAGATTACCTCACAGATATCTTCAACAAATCTCTATATATTATATTTTATATATTAAAAAAATATTATATAAAAATTTTATATTATATTATATAAAAAAAAACAGAAGTTAGTGACCCATAAATATGACACATCCGCTCTTATGAAAATTTCACAGCTATGTAAATTGCATGAAGAAAGCGAACCTATGGCTACTTTGCACTGACAGCACACCTATGACTACCTTGCACTGACAACACAGTTGGTACCCACTGGTGAACCAAAAGTGGAGCAAAAATCTGTCTAATCTGCGTTCATCACCTTTATCATGAAGGTATGGCTGACACTAAGCACAGTTCACCATCGTAGCATTTCTGATATCATATCCAAACCACCTATAAAAGCTACACTTAGCTTGTCACATAAACATTTGAGCAATGATATTACTTTTCAAGAATCAAATTATGACAATGGCCAAATTCTCATAAGAAAACCGAAGTTTATAACCAAATCAGCACCTTTTTCAGAGTTCATTGAGTGGGAGCGAGATATGTTTTTAAACTTCTTTTCATCAACTGCCACTGTTTCAGGAAAAGGGGTCGTCAAGGTGTACGTAACCTGAGTTGAGGTGCAAACAACGAAATTTCAGAGGGTGGTGAGGGGCAGACTTTGTGGCATTGCGAAGGTCATCTACTAATGGTAACAGTAGGCTGCCTTGATTTGATTCATGGGGTTCAACGTGCTAAAAAACTTCGACTATGAGGGTCAGCCATTGTAAGTAGTTCTGGACAATTTCGACCATCTACGCTTTTTTAATGCACTGACGCTGTGCACTTCATGGGCGCCTAGTGTTTGCCTCCATCGAAATATAACCACCCCGGCTTGGATCAAATCCGGGTCACCCAGCTCACTAGTCAAGTGCCCTAAACACTGAAGCCACCACGGCAGGGTGTAGGCAGCCTTGAGGCAGGGTTATATTGGCAGATGTGTTTTGTATAAGCCAAGCTTATATAAGTTAGGTACAGCCAAGCTGCGGCTCATGAGTAGCACGGGGTTCCTTGCCAAGTCCAGGTGCAGCTCTCCTTGGCATGCCCACCGCCTCACCATCCGCAGCATTTCTGCCTCTAAAGATGACTTCTTTGTTTTTTTCACTTTATTCACCTACTGTTTAGAATTCTTTTCAACAATGAAAGTGATGAAGCCAAAGCAATGTGCCACCCTTATGGACACACATCTAACAGAGCTGCTCAGAACTGTAATCATGCTTATTTGAGAACTTCAACCTGCTTGCTTTTACAAATGGAGAAGCATATTAACAGTCATAGCATGAGTTCTTCACTGTGACTACCAGGTTTGTTAAAGGAAAAAAAAAAGAATTGCATTGCTCACCATTTTACTTTGCACTTTGTAAAATATCTTTCTAGTCAAGATGTTTCATTAAAGGCAGCAGTTGCTGTAGGCCCATAGCTAAAGAGCTGTCTGACATATGCCCACATTCAACTAGCTTGCTCATGCATGGGGCTGAGCCTTAGCAACATTCATGGTGATTCAAAAAGCAGGGGTGGAAGCAGGCTCGAGTATTTCGGAGCAGCTTTGGCAGCAATAATAAAGCCATTTTGGAGCAGCTTTGGAGCAACGAAACAAATTTTAGAGCATTTGAATTAGGTTTCCGAGCACGCTTTTATGGTCAAACGCCTTTGATAATTGCCGTTTTCTCTTTCTGAAATACAAGATCTCTAATCTGATTCATTTTTATGCAGGTTCAATGCCTTTCTAATTTCGCACTCATCTCTGACAAGACAAACGGCCAAAGCATGCAAAGATATATCTTATAACACATCCTTAGCAACAACTTGGAACTGATTAGCAGCAAACTGAACGCTTGCTGGTGCACTTCATAATTGAACACCTAGTCTGATCTGATGCGTTTACCTATTTTGACTTGATAGATTCAAATGTTGAATCTACCACTTTGATGCAGCGATACTACTTTGGAGTTCAGATTAATGGGCACAACATGCCTGCTCCCTACCTTTTGGATATCTATTTATTTATTTATTTATTTAGGATACACCTCAAAGTCCCCTGATATGGGTATTACCTGATCCTTTTTGATCCTATGCCTAGACTGATAAATTGGTGAGCACTGGTTATGTTGTCTGCCAAAAAGGCGCCTTCAGACTGCAATACTACGCCTTGACAAGCTTGACGCCAGTGCCGCTCTCGTGCTTTTTGGATCGTAGGTGACTGCAGAACCACCTCGATCGCCTTGTTTGTTTGTAAACATGGAGATCTACAGGTGTGGAAGCAGGCACAAGCATTTTGGAGCAGCTTTGGGATACAGACAGATGACATTGAAGGGTATACCATCCTTCAGATTTACTTCACTGCCTCCTGTCAATAGTTTATCATTCTTAGCTTGAGCAATACTCGGGCTCTTTTTTAATATCTTTGCGATAGGTCATATGTATTTCCAACACTCTTGAGAAGCTTCCTAGTGCTCGACAGCTTTGGCATAGCAACCCACAACACTTCAAGTATGATTTTGTCTGATGTAGGCCTGACGTGCTTGTCATGGACAAAAGGGCTCCATGTTTAAGTACTGACTTGATTTCACAGTAAAAGCATAACACAACGTGTAATTTTTGCAGCCGGACAAGTTTCCTAACGGCTAGCGGTAGTTTATGCCATCTCGCTACACTCTCATCTGGCGATTCAAAAGGCTGGGAAGAGGCGCTACGCCTCATGCACAGTGCATTTTCTTGCAATTAACTATCTCTAATTATCTGTAGCTCATACTAAATTTACTTGCAAAGAAATATATATTTTGCTCCATGCTTCCTTCCTTTACAAAATTTCATTTGTATTAAGCACAATGCAAGATGCATTATACCTTTGCCCTTGGTGCTGTGAGATTGTTCTAGTGTTGTGCTAAACTTGATGGCACAACATCAAGATAGCCAGTTTGGTGCAGTTTTGGAGCAATATTGCATTTTGAAACAGGATGGAGCAGGGAAAGCAGTTTGGAGCAAAATGGAGCAATTGGAGCAGCGCTTCCACCCCAGAAAAAGGTGTTTGTCCATGTTAACATCTCGGCCTTTCCATAATGGCGCAGATCAGTCTCCACTCCCGCTTGTGCTGTGAGCATTCCTTTCACTAGCTGAAAGCAAAAGCGATGGCAGCAGGCAATGTGACGTTCACTTGCTTTTTCTCCGCACATATAGTGAATTACAATTCCAGAACTGAAGTGGTCTGCCCACTCCATGACAGAACACCAGCATCCAGCCCAGATAGTGTCCCGGCTACGCGTTTGGAATCGTGCACCGGCCAGCGCAGGTAAGTGGTGCCCAACTAAACAGAGGAAGCACCCGTCATTCTACGCGCTAGCCTGTGCTTCATATACACGTGCTGTCTGCTTTCAAAACTGCAATAGGTCTGCACTTCTCCCGCTGCTTCTTGTGATGGTGTTAGCATAAACAGTCTATTATGCTTGAAGTACAGTTGCAGCTGAATCCTGCCGTCGCGTTTTCGCTGGCTCCATATCTCATAATAAACAAAAATTTATTAGAACATAAGAATAATAAACTGGCCCTGTCGTAACGCAAATAGGTTTTACTGCTTATTCCATCCGTGTAGTTTCAACAGCACAAGCGCTGAAACTGCAGCGCAACATAAGGCCCGGGTTGAGGCACTACGAACTGGCCCATTCTAAATTCGCGCCGAAAGCTGAATCGCAGTACGGCGCGTGCACCGTGCACCCCGCAACGGGCTTACGAGTGCTGAGTGATTTGCAAGGCATATTCTACCACGATCGGTTGGCCCCTGCCACTGTCTCCTTTACTACAAACGCAGTCACCTCCCTCCTCCTCCCCCCCCCCCCCCCCTCCAGCGCTTTCTTCTCAAAAGCAAAAGCAAACATCCGTTCCGTTTGTCATAATGACAAAACAAAAGCAAACATCCCTTTGTTGTTGTGCCCTCAGTTATAATGACATGCGCGCCTTTGTGCTTCCGAGCTAGCACTGTGTTAGCATGCATGACCAGTTCTGTGCCAAGTTTTCAGAAGAATGTAAATAAAAGAGGGAAATTAACTTACCCCTCAGAATCTAAACGTATCCCGGGTAGCGTCTCCAGAGAAAGCGCACAAAGAAGTACGCATTCTGTTTACACAGTGAAACGCGCATGCACGACGACGCGGTAATTCTCTTGACGGACGTAAAAGAACTTGAGGTCTGTTCGATCCACTTGCACTTTGTACACTAGCTTTCTTCGTGCAGCAGTTTGACATTCGTTACATCAGTGTGTTAGGGTAGCCTAGCGCTCTGTACACGACGCCATTCTTTTCACATAAGTGAAAAGTGCAGTCCTAGTTGAGAAAAATTCTACACTCGCTCGACTGACAGTGCCGATTGCGTGCAGCCAGTAGGTCCATTCGATTCACCTGCACTCGCTGCACCAGTTCCGTAAAGCTCTGCGGCGGTGCCGCAAGCGTGCAGCGCCAGTTCCACAAGTTCATGTGCAGCATCGGCACCGGCTACTTCCAAACGAATAGTAGAGTGCAGGTGGGGCCGTGGCTAGCCTTGGTTTGGTTTGGTTTGGTTTGTGGGGTTTAACGTCCCAAAGCGACTCAGGCTATGAGAGACGCCGTACTGGAGGACTCCGGAAATTTCGACCACCGGGGGTTCTTTAACGTGTACTGACATCGCACAGCACACGGGCACCTCACTTTTCGCCTCCAGCGAAAAGCGGCCGCCGAGGCCAGGATTCGATCCCGCGTTCTTGGGCACAGTAGTCGAGCGCCATAACCACTGCACCACCCCGGCGGGCGTCGCTAACAATCTGCGGTCGGCTGTGTGCAACTCGCGCCAGCCGACGCCGACATCCCGGTTAACTTGATGAATTTTCAAATAGCACATGACAACGAAGTTTTGCCGTTATACAGCCGCGATGCGTTTGGCCTGTGCGTGGTAATAAACGGCGAAAAGACCCGGCCGATGTTATTTATTGCACTTGTCAAAGAGAACACAATCGAGTTCGTAAAGGAAACGGCTACGCATACTCACAAGAAATTTGCACACGCATGCGATGTGATACATGCTGATTATATACTTCAATCATGACCACGTGCGCTTCGATATCGCGCTACCGTAAAAGCTGCATGTACGTTGCACAATTTAATTCATCATCATCAGCCTCATTATACCCACTGCAGGGCGAAGGCCTCTCCCATATTTCTCCACTTAACCCGGTAACAATTTAATTAACACGTATTTAATGCGATGCGCTACTTGAAAATCTTCATGGTTGGGATGATTAGCGCCGTTGATCTCAGCGGCATATGCTATAGGATTCATTCATTCATGAATATGCGATGCATATATATGTACAAAAGCCGACCGCATTCATTGCTCCCACATCAACCGGTGCCAACATGCCGATACAATACCAATTTTCAAATAGCACATCGCAATGAAGCGTTGACACGAACCAGCCTGGATGATGTGCACCATGCGGCAGCTGACAAGAAGCGCAAAACAACTTTGACGATTGAATTAAGTATGAACCATAACGTATGCACGTGCTTACTTGTTACATGGTTTGAAGTACGCGTCGTAAAACACGCGGCACCGTTCTCGTTGACGAGTGGAATAACTAGGGTAGCTTCACTGTTTATCCCAACACACAAGTCATCGTCGCGCAATCTGTCGTCTGCTGTCATGCGGCGGCTTCAGCTGACTTCTGAGGAGGTGCACAGTTTTCCTGAACTTTTCGTGAACTCGACCTGCACGACGTCTGCACTTTTTGAAACGAACGGCATGGTGCAGAGGGTGCCATCCTGCATTGCTGAAACGAATGGCAAAGTGCAGCACCACGTGAACCATGCAGTTCATGTAGTGCAGGTAAAACGAACGGACCTAGTGCCGCAGCAGACGACAGCGTGAGGCGCGAGCGACTTCGCACTTCAGTATGCCAGTTGCGAACGACGGCAACGTGTTTGGCTTTGTCAAGGGCGTAAACACGTAATAGGTAAAGCTTCTCTCGGTCATCAAAAAGAGATACACGGGCATGTGTTTCTTCACGCGCCGACGCCGTACTTGCATGGTACTTGTTCTTTCTTTTTCTTTTTTTTTTAGTCGTCTAGTTTGCTTCTCGCTTTTTTTTTCTTGTTTCCCGTATATGAGCTTGATATTAACCAAGTTCACAGTTAGTGTTGTGTGGTCGCTCCCGTGCTGTCGTGCCAGGAGGCCGAAAGAGAGAGCCAGGCGCCACTATTAGGTTCAAATGTGGTGACCCCAACTGTTAGCATGGCATGTTTGCCAGCTATCCAATGTTTTTAAATGCGTTAGCTTTATGCAGCCGTATGTGCGTCGCCCTCCTTCATCCTTTTTACAGGCTTTACTCAAAGCTATGACCCAAATTTTACCTATCCTGCTTTATTTAGGGGTGGATCCCAAGACATCAATATTTATACTGCTCATTACAAGTCATTATTAATCATCGTTATTAGTTATTAACTGTATTAATGCTGTTGTGACCGTGCATGGTCCGCGCTTGCGCGCACTATTGTTCGCCTGTGGGCATGGTATTGATATGTGCTGTTTGTGCAAGGGCTCTAAGTGAGCCTGTTTCCATGAATGTTTTTGTGTGAGCATGCTTTGCTTTGTCCTGACCCTGCAACTGCCAAGTTGGCCCTGTCAAGGGAACATCAAGAAAAATACAAAGAAACGTCGCCCTGTGAGAAATAGCCGGAAGTGCTTTTGTTCAACTGTTCACCCTTCCCATCGAAAGGCGCTATTGTCAAGTGAGGAATGCCTATTGTCCAAAGGAGATGATCGGATTGACACGTCCGTTGACGTACAGGAGAAGAAAGGAGCATGTGGATTACGGCCGTTAGAGGATTTCCCGTGAAATGCAGGAAATAGTTGCAATTGTCGGAGAGGGACAATGCGGGGAGCAGTATTCGTGGCGCGCACGTACACTTCGGTTTCTGAGAAGGAAATCCACTTGCCGGAACCAATATAGTGGATCTTTGCAGAAGAATCGAAATTTACCTCCTCGCCGCTCCCAAGCTCTACCCGACCACAAGTGACCACGCCCGATGAAACAATACTGGACCAGTCAGTGCATCAGACCACCAGTGCAGTGATGTATTCGATTGGTTGCCGATATATGAGGGGTGTGCCCTGGAACTGATTGGTCAGCATTTTCAGAGAGGGGCTGGACATAGGGGGATTTAAGGACGTTGCAGAGCACGAAATGACGCTCTGAGCCCTGGGTAAACGGCTCATTCAGACGCTTCTCGCTATGAACTCGTAACGCTTGCCATTTTGCTGATATACCCTTTTTCATGTAAATAAGTTTTCTCAAAGTGTCATTAAACCTGCTTGTATATATTTTGCCAACTTCGAAGATTCAATCCTTCATCAACCCGGAGTCTCTGCACGCTACCAAGTGAAGGCCGGGTCGACTTAGTCCCAGCGTCACGACAACTGGTGACCAGCGTTGGGATCTGAATCTACAAGCCACAATATCTGGTGATTGGAGGTGGATCAGAATCTACAAGCCACAATATCTGGTGATCGGAGGTGGCATCTGAAGCTACAAGCCACAACATCTGGTGATCGGAGGTGGCATCTCAAGCAACAAGCAGAAGCAACAATCGGCCAACAAGAGAGCAGCTCGGAACATCGATCGCATGTGTGGATGAGTGCTTGGCTTTTCTTCTGATGCGGACCAGGTTCTAGAACAGGGTTAGATCTTAGAACTGGTAAAGAGTGTTGAAGCGCCTTTAGGTTTGGTAGTTTGCACAGTTGTTTTGGAAGTAGCCGACACTCGGAGCGATCATGGACCTACAAAAGCTGCAGAAACCGGAACTGTTTCTATTGTGTGAGGAATTGGGAATTGATACAAGTGGTTTGGCACGAAAACCCTTGATTTTAAAGGCAATCACTGATTTGGGAACCGATGATGAGGAGCTCAATGAAGCATGGAACCTTATCGGACAAAAAAAGGAGGAGGAGCTCAGACAGCAGAAAGAGCAGGAAAAAGAGGAAAAGAGACGTGAGCGTGAAATTGAGAGAGAAGCAAAAAGGCTGGAGCAAGAAATTGAGCTCCGGAAATTAGAAGTAGAGTTGAGGAAGAGGTCGGGCAATTGTCCCCAGCTAGCGGTACCTCTTCTTATCAAGGAGGCAGATTTCAAGATGTCAAAGTACATGCAGCCATATGCGGTATCAGGGGATATCGGTCTGTATCTGTCTAACTTTGAGCGAACCTGCGAAAAACTGTCCTTCCAGCGCGACACTTGGTCTCAGAGATTATTGACGGTTCTGCCCTGCGAGGCAGCGGAGGTTGTCGCACGGCTAAGCAGGGAGGACGCGGACAACTACGAGAAGGTCAAGGCTTGCCTTCTGAGAAAGTATAGGCTTAGCGGCGAGGCGTTCAGACAACGCTACTAAGTCCAGAGAAGAGAGTTACCGTGAATTCCTGTACAATTTAAGAGTCAATTTGGGCGAGTGGCTAAAGAGCACTGATTCCTACAGTGATAGGGATGCTGTAGTCGAGCGAAATCTTTTGGAGCAGTTTTATAACTGCCTCCCAGAAAAAGAAAGAAATTGGTTACAGGACCGAGGCGGCATTAAGTCGGCAACTGAATCTGCCGAACTCATTGAGGAGTACGCTTCGCGCCGACAATTCAGCAACCCAGCAGTGGATAGGCCCCGCAATTCCAAGCTGAATGTGAAATAACCGTCAGGAAAGGCACTTTGCTAGAGCTGCACACGAAGAAAGGAAGGTTTCTTCAGGCAAACTCCCTAGAAAGGACGGCAGTGAGAAAAGTGGGGAAGTGACCAACGCGCAGAACACAAAGAACAAGCTTGAGGCTAGGAAGCCGCTCACATGCTTTAGGTGTAATAAGCAAGGTCACATTGCCGTCAACTGCCGGAAAGGAAAGATTGCTTTCTCGTATGTCAGTGACTGCGATGAAAACATGAAGCTTTTGGAACCCTACATGCATGACCTATAGTAGTCAACGGGAAGCCTTGCAAGGTACTGCGCGATTCGGCCGCAACGATGGATGTTGTCCATCCGGCGTATGTGTCGCCTTCCGACTATACAGGACAGTGTGCATGGATTCGCCAGGTAGTGGAGGAACAGAGTGTGTGCTTGCCAATCGCAAACGTGGTCATCGAGGGCCCTTTCGGCGAGTTAACAACCGAGGCTGCCGTTTCAGGAAAGATTCCTAAGTGCTATCCGTATTTGTTTTCCAACAAATCGGACATGATGCTGCGAAAGAGGGGCATCCTTTTCGGAGACAGAGTTGTGCAAGCCTTAACACGTTCAAAGGCGCGAGAACTAGCTACACTGCTCATTCTAGCAAATTCCACAGTGGAGGAAACGGCAGTTAAAACAGTGGTCGATACGGAAGATAGCGGGTCAGAAAACTTTGAGAGCAAGGCATCTCAGATAAGTCAACTTGAAAGTGAGCTTGATGAGACGCGGAATGAGGACGTTCTTGAGAGTAACCTCTTGCCGCCAGTGTCTAGTAATCTCACGAGACTTCTAAGTGGAACCCGAGAGGACTTAGCTATGGAGCATGCCAATGATCCCAAGATACAGGAGATAAGGGAGCGCCACCGCGCCACTAAGACCGCAAAGAATATTTCTTTAGAGATGAGAAAGGGAGTGTATCGCTTATTCAAGGATAAGCGCGGAGTAGAGCGGGACCAATTAGTCGTTCCCCAAAAGTACAGCGAAGACTTACTGCGACTTTCCCATGGCAGCTCGTGGTCATGTCACCTTTGAATAAGGAAAACAAAGCAGAGGCTGTTGCAAGAATACTATTAGCCTGGATGTTTTAAGGACACGGAAAATTTTGTACGGTCATGCGACACGTGCCAGCGGGTTGGAAAGGCGCAAGATAAGTGGAAAGCTCCGATGGTGTTAGTACCAATCATTACCGAGCCGTTTCACCGGTTAGTAGTAGATGTAGTTGGGCCACTTCCTGTGACAGAGTCAGGGTACCGTTATATCCTCACTATATTATGCCCAGCCACAATGTTTCCAGAGGCTGTTCCGCTGCGCGAGGTGCCGTCCGAGAGTGTAGTGGATTCACTGCTGTCAGTGTTTGCACGAGTTGGATTCCCTTCCGAGGTCCAAAGTGATCAGGGTAGCGTTTTCACAAGTGTCCTCACCACCTCACTTCTCGAGCGATGCGGCATTAAGGTAGTGCACAGTTCGATCCACCATCCGCAGAGCAACAGCGTAGAAAGATGGCATTCTGTTCTCAAACGCGTCCTGAGGGGACTGTGCTATGAAAACAAGTGCGAGTGGGATACCTCCCTGGCAAGGGCGACCGTGGACTACTTGGGTCACAATGTAGGTCAAGATTTTTGAGGAAACCCAGCGAGATTAAGATTTCTGCTGTAGCTGACTACCCGCGGTCGAGCACGAAGACGGAAATTCGGGCATTCTTGGGGCTGACGGGATACTACAATCACTACATCCCTAACTATTCAGCTTTGACTAGCCCCCTGACCGACGCTCTCCGCAGGACAGAACCGACAAATGTAGTCTGGGACGAACAAAAGGAAGCCTCCTTCTTAAACCCCTGAAGGCTGTGTTGATTAGCCGTCCGGTATTGTGAGCTCCGGACTACGACCGAGTATTCACGGTCCATGAAGTGTGATGCAAGTGATCGAGGGCTAGGTGCTGTTCTCAGCCAGAGGGATGACGACGGTAATGAGCACCCCGTGCTCTACCTGAGCAGAAAACTGAGCTCTAGAGAGAGGGCTTATTGCACGTCAGAGAAAGAGTGCGCTTGCATTGTATGGGCCATTCAAAAAATGCAGTGTTATCTTGGAGGGGCCAAATTCACCGTAGAGACAGACCATTGTCCCCTGGCTTGGCTGCAAACTGCGACATCGAAGAACAGTCGCCTTTTGAGGTGGAACGTGATTTTACAGCAGTACAATTTTGAAATAAGATACAAAAAGGGGAAGTTAAATGGGAAAGCGGACGCGCTTAGCGGCTGTTTCTAAGCGGTCCGAGGTGCTCCTCAATATGTTCCGAATTGATACTCAGGTCCTTTATTTTTCGTGCTCTTGTATATATCTGACTATGTAAAGCAGCACGTTTGGTTTTCTATGCATACGGGTCCTGAGCGTCTTGAGTGCGGGCTTTTCTCGGACAACGATGGCAGTTTTCTTTTGACCTGGTATCTTCAGACGGGAGCCGAGTGTTTGCTTAGACATGCGGTTCAGTTTCAAACAGCTCAAGCAATTTGGCTTACGACAATCAAGACAACGCGACAAGCGACAGCGAGCTTCAAGCGTTCATGTGCAGGCCATTAAGTCGCCTCTTCATGCAGCAGCTGCGACTGCTGCCCTCCGTGACTCTTCTGGCGGGGGAGGAGGCTGTTGTGACTGTGCATGGTCCGCGCTTGCGCGCACTATTGTTCGCCTGTGGGCATGGTATTGATATGTGCTGTTTGTGCAAGGGCTCTAAGTGAGCCTGTTTCCGTGAATCTTTTTGTGTGAGCATGCTTTGCTTTGTCCTGACCCTGCAACTCCCATGTTGGCCCTGTCAAGGGAACATCAAGAAAAATACAAAGAAACGTCGCCCTGTGAGAAATAGCCGGGAGTGCTTTTCTTCAACTGTTCACCCTTCCCGTCGAGAGGCGCTATTGTCAAGTGAGGAATGCTTATTGTCCAAAGGAGGCGATTGGATTGACACGTTCGTTGACGTACAGGAGAAAAAAGGAGCATGTGGATTACGGCCAGTAGAGGATTTCCCGTGAAATGCAGCAAAGAGTTGCAATTGCCGGAAAGGGACAATGCGGGGAGCAGTATTCGTGGCGCGCACGTACACTGGTTTCTGAGAAGGAAATCCACTTGCCGGAAACAACATAGTGGATCTTTGCAGAAGAATCGAAATTTACCTCCTCGCCGTTCCCAAGCTCTACCCGACCACAAGTGACCACGCCCGATGAAACAATACTGGACCAGTCAGTGCATCAGACCATCAGTGCAGTGATGTATTCGATTGGTTGCCGATATCTGAGGGGTGTGCCCTGGAACTGATTGGTCAGCATCTTCAGAGAGGGGCTGGACATAGGGGGATTTAAGGACGTTGCAGAGAACGAAATGACGCTCTGAGCCCAGGGTAAACGGCTCCTCCAGACGCTTCTCGCTATGAACTCTTAACGCTTGCCATATTGCTGATATAGGTACCCTTTTTTCATGTAAATAAGTTTTCTCAAAGTGTCATTAAACCTGCTTGTATATATTTTGCCAACTTCGAAGATTAAATCCTTCATCAACCCGGAGTTTCTGCGCGTTACCAAGTGAAGGCCGGGTGGACTTAGTCCCAGCGTCACGACAACTGGTGACCAGCGTTGGGATCTGAATCTGCAAGCCACAACATCTGGTGATTGGAGGTGGATCAGAATCTACAATCACAACATCTGGTGATCGGAGGTGACATCTGAAGCTACAAGCCACAACATCTGGTGATCGGAGGTGGCATCTCAAGCAACAAGCAGAAGCAACAATCGGCCAACAAGAGAGCAGCTCGGAACATCGATCGCATGTGTGGATGAGTGCTTGGCTTTTCTTCTGATGTGGACCAGGTTCTAGAATAGGGTTAGATTTTAGAACTGGTAAAGAGTGTTGAAGCGCCTTTAGGTTTGGTAGTTTGCACAGTTCTTTTGGAAGTAGCCGAGACTCAGAGCGATCATGGACCTACAAAAGCTGCAGAAACCGGAACTGTTGCTACTGTGTGAGGAATTGGGAATTGATACAAGTGGTTTGGCACGAAAACCCTTGATTTTAAAGGCAATCACTGATTTGGGAACTGATGATGAGGAGCTCAGTTTCCACCGATTTAGGAGGCCCCCCACTCCCCGCTCCTGGCACGCAGACCTGAGTAACGGGGGCTGGAACCTCCGCGACTAAGGACTGGCGAATGAATATACATTGCTTTTTCGCGACCGCAGCCGCCAGGCGGACGGCTTTTTGCTGGTCAGCGGGGACGTCACTTCGCAGCATGGTTACCCAGGCTTCTCTACTTTTAATGTTGTCCCTAATGCCGGGAGACTTAGGGCATTCCCAAAGTATTGGTCGAGGGTCCACCTCGCTTCGCAGGCTTTTACATATTTATCATTTTTTCTCTCATCTATCTGGGTCTGAAACAACCATACAGGCTTTGGGAAATTTCCGGCTTGTAATCGCCGCCAAGCTAGCCTCTTTATTATTTAAGTTAGAATCCGGTGGCGGCATCAGACGTCTTCCTAATCTATAATTTTGAATTATTTCTTTATAGGTTTGCAAACGTTCGTCCGTCGCCTGGCAGTTGGGCGCCGGCTCCTCATTTGCCCGGAAGTAGAGATCTCGGGCTGAATCATGGGCCGCCTTGATGCCGGGGACGGACGTGTGTGCTGGCACCCAAATTAGGGTGATTTTGCGATAGATTTTAGCTACAGCTGTTAGAATTCGGACGGCTTCTTGCGAGACCCTGCCTTTTCCGATATTCCAGAGAGCAGTTTTACTGTCGCTAAAGATCAATCTAGCCTTCGTTCCGACGCCAGCGAGTGCTATTGCGACCTCTTCAGCCGTGTCTATGTTTATGCTTCGAATGGTGGCGGAGACGACTGGTGCGCCGCTACCATCGACTACCGCGTCGACTGCCGACCCTGATCGGCCGCTTGCAGTGTCTACGTAGGCAACTTCTTTTACTCTGAATTCTTTTGCTTTTTTAACCAGTGCTTCTGTTCTCTTCTCCCGTCTCTCCTTGTGGTATTCTGAGTGCATGGTGCGGGGGAGAGGACGGACAATGATGTTCTCGCGACATTGTGGTGGTAGGGCAACTTTGTCGGCTGTGCTCCTATCTGTTTTTCGACATACCCATCCTAAGATGGTTCGACCCGTGCTCGACCTACTTCATCTCTTATGTTGGGCGATTCTCACCGCTTCAGCAAGTTTCGTCCAGTTATTATGCACTCCCATTTCTATCAGGCTTTCCGTAGAAGAGGAGATGGGTAGACCCAGCGCGCTATTGACGCAACGCCTGATGAGTGCGTCTATCTTATCTTTTTCATTGGTGCTGATGTCGAGGAACGGTGTGGCATAGCATATTCAGCTTATAATGTACGCCTGCATCAGTCTCAAGAGGCTTCTCTCTTTGAGGCCTCAGCCTTTGAATGCAATACTTCTAAATATTCCTGTTACTTGCGTCGCGTAGGTAGTGAGTTTTTTTATCGTTCCGTCGTTATACCCGTCCTCCTGAATAAAAAGTCCGGGGATTCTGATTTGCCGCACTTTTGGTACGGTTTTGCCATCGACCCTAATTTCTACGTTAAAGTCGCCTTTGTACATCATTGATTTGGGTTCTATATGAAAAGTTCGGATTTTAGCGGAGAGCACGCAAGACCCCTTTCGGCTGCGTAGAACACGCGCAGCGGCCTGGCGTAACGTTTTAGCATCGCGCTCGGTGCTCAACCGGACGCGACGTAGTACAAATCGGGTTTACTTGTTTTCATCGTCATCATCATCATCATCATCATTATCGTCGTCGTCGTCGTCGTCGTCCCTAGAAACTCTAGGGAATCGCTAGGCGCCCCCTGCTCTGGCTATAGATACTCCGGTAGTGCGCGCGATTCCGCCATTTAGTTCGTGGATCTCACTGCGGCATGGCTGCAGCGCATTCGGTTACCGAGGGGCTCGATGCTGTCAGGCCTGCGCGTTTGCGTGGATGCGATTTCGGCACGCCGATCCGTGCTGTACGTTGGGCGGAATGACATTGATTATGGTAACGACCTGTGGGAAATCACGTCAAGGCCCATCGCAAGGAACCAAGTGAAAGTTGTATAAGATTGCAAAGTGAAGCCTTTCCCGTGGACTAAAGTCAAAATTCAAAATATGCCTTTTTATTTACTTTTAAACCTTTCCAAATCGATCATTGGTTGGTGTCAATTCCAGCTGTGAGAAAGCGGCATAATCTACCTGCTATACTCTGGTATTGTACACATGGAGAGTGACGAAAGATGTGTCTAGCCTCACCACAATAGAAATAGTGGTCGGTGGTTAGAAGCCCTCCAGTCGTCTAATTTCCTGGGGCTTGAGGGGCGTTCGTAGGCTTGGTGGGCGTGGCCGATAGGCGGCTTTCGGAAACAAGACGGCAGCGGCGAGGGCTTCGAAGGTCACGTCGGGGCGCACGGCTGACGTCCGTGCTTGACACAACCCGTGGCTGCGCTTGCGACAGCAGGAGTTGGCGTAGGCATTCACGAACGACTTGACAGATCATTTCACGGAGGTTATCTCAGTTTGTCAGTGCGGTGTCGTGGCTTGCAGACAGCCTTTTAAGACGTCGGTTGTAGAATCGCGTCCTTACTTCTAAGGTGTTTTCAATATTCGCTGCTTTTTGGCTGAATTCCGCCACAGTCTTGGCGGCTGGCGAAGAAAACTACCAAATAGCTGATCTTTCACACCGCGCATCAACAGGTTCACTGTGGTATCCTCTTTCATACTGAGATCGGCGCGGTAAAAGGGACGCCTCACCTCCTTAACAGAAGCCAGGACAGGCTCATTTGGGAGCTGAATTCTCAATTGGCAGAGGGTCTGAGTTCCTTCTTTTTGAACGGAACTTGCAAAGGCCATCAAAAAAGGAACTGCACAAGAATTGCTGTCTAAAACTCATGCTTTGAATGTCTCCAATATTTAAAAGAAGTCTCGTGATTTTCGAACCAAACTCGGGCAGGTCCTTGATGAATAAAATAGGCTTTCCTGAGTTTCGCAGCGTCGTTCTAGCCATTGAATTCTGCAACAAAGTTGAAAAGGTCCATCTATTCTTTCGCATCTTCAATGCGCAGTTCATAGAAAATGGGAGCCAGGGGCTACACGAAGACAAAAAGTGCTATTGACTGGGCCATTGCCAAAGTGGACGCCTTCCGGGGTCGAACGGTGTCCAGTAGAAGTCCGTGTTCAGGGTGAAGCCCATGAAGTCGGCGGCTGGCTCGGTGTCCCGTTGACTGGTCCCCCTGGGTGACAGAAACAGGGTTATGGTCTTGACTTGAAGGGGTAAACCGGGACACGAAGGGCAGCATCTCCACCAGATGTCAAGTAGTGGTGACAATGCTGTCGGAAACAAATGAGGAGACGATCTTCACAGGAATCAATTCTTTATTGGGCTGACGTGTGACCACAAAATAGCTGAACAAGTCGGTGGCTGCGATAGCAACGATCATGCTCAGCGATCGTCGATCTACTACTTTGTCATGTCGACAAACGCTCAATTTATAGCAACGATCATGCTCAGCGATCGTCGATCTACTACTCTGTCATGCCGACAAACGCTCAATTTATAGGCGGTGAGGAGACATCTAGATAAAGCCGCAAACGGTGAATAGCAGAACCTGGAACATTGCGAAAGCACACGCGAGTGGCGGAAATATTCGAGACACATCTCGGCGCACCTTGCCCGACAAAGAAAATAATAAACCTGCGTTTTGCAACAACGAGCATCATCAAACAAAGAACACATAATTGACACACGTGCTAGAATCAGTCATAAGACCGCATGCCGACAGCTGTTGAAAAACGAACAAATTAAGATATGAATCATTTGCGGCAATACGTGTGCTCGGTTTTTGTCAAATAAATCAATAAGAAGTCGAGGCCAGCCAAACTGCCCAAAAAAGAAGATATCGTATCAGCAGGAATTAGTGCTCTGATTTATATGAAGTTAAGCCTTTTAATTTGGACATCGTGGGAGCACTTCGTATTGCGTAATCCCACCCGGCAGGGGCAAATAAAGAGAAAAAATAGAAAGTCATATGTTATTTCAAATGTAACAATAAAATGACCACGATATCCAATAGCCATCTTTTCGTGGCAAAATTCTTTTTTTTTTGTCTTTGCTATTTAGCATTTTCTTCATAAATTATTGAATAGCTAAATTATGTATTTTGGTTCGTTTCTATGGAAGTAAGAACTGATTTCGCCCATCGTCCTATATAGGCGCAGACACAAGGAAAACATTTCTCGACTCCGAGTTACGCAAGCACGACGGACAACCAATGTGTAGCGCACACACAACTAGCACTTACTGCCAACTTGCACGCAAAAATTAAATATGAAGGTTAAAACAGTCGTTAATAATAGCAGCGGTTCGATAGTCTATGGGCATATCTTGATAGCGGAACAAGACGGATACATCCTTCGTAAAGCAAATGCTACTGCACTGCCAATTGTCGGCAGTGCTGAAATTGTAATGGTGAAAGAACTGCTACTCAGACACAGCATAGCTGCGACGATTATCTGGGTGCCTACACACGCAGGCATCGAAAAAAAACGATCAGGACGACAACGCTGAGCGGTCGGCAGTATTAAATATGGAAGCCGCAGCATACGCATGCTCCGTTATGATCGAACTAATTCTTACCGACATTGTGGCCTAATGATATTAAGCTTATTGCTGATAATTCTTATGAGGTATGCTAGGACGAAGGTATTTGATGCAGTGGAAGCACAACGTTTGCTACGGACGAAATCTGGGAGGGGTAAGAACTTTAGGAGCTGCTCAGAGGGGGATTCAAAGAACTACATTTCTTTCAATCTGCCCGGCCCCCAACGAGGACGACATACAGGAAGAAATCTTATGAAAGCCGTCGCTTTGCCCTGAGCACGTTTCGTTGAGTTTGCTGTGGATGTTTCGATCTGCATGCTTCGCCTCAGTATTTTGTAATCAAATGAGGGCCCATATCTGCATCCATGCGCATCGTTTTGAGCGACATGCCGTTGGCGATGTGCAGCCTTGGAAATTATTTGTGTGGGTTGTGCTCAAAAAGAGTCACCTGAATATCCTGAAAAATTATCACGAATCTAGACTAAGGTTTCAAGCACAGAATAAGCTTTTATGGAATATACTGATAAACGAAATATTATTTGGGACACCTGACAAACAAACACTTTTTCGGATTTCTAGATGCGTGCTTCACTATTGTGCTTACGAACTTGGAGAGGCTAAGTTTGCAGTATTACTAAGCTCATTGAAAGCATAAAATTTACAGATAAGATGATGATTATACTTTTTTGAGATACCAAATGATCATGATCCTATATTGAATCGACTATACAGGGCAGGAAATCTTTTAAACTATTTGCAAGGTGCGCTGTATGTTTCATGGTCTGACATCTGCAGTAGGCTGCTTTTCCGTAGTTCGTTATCGCGTAATTAAATGAAGTCCGCGCTGGAATACTCCGCCGCGCTGCTGTTCTTTGGAAAGTTTTTTTCGTTTATTTCCTTTATTGAAGTGGACACTACGCTTAACTTTCCACTTCAAGCATTGGAGGTTCAAATAATCACGGATTGCTCCCACGGGGACTTGAGTGAGTACGAGTAACAAAAACAATGGCTGTATTGAATGAAGCTAGGTTATGCGCATCCTCTCGATGACATTTTTTTCTCAAGAGCATGCATTTCATCGCCGTGCCACTTACCCATTCCCAACGCTCCCTGTGCACCGCAGACGGCGTGCGCGGGCAGGAGAGGGTGTGGGTCAATTCCCGTAGGTTAGGGTGGAGACGCCCACTTTGTCTATGCGCTACCTTCTCTGTCGTGTTTTCTCGTCAAGAAAAAATTGGCTTTAGCGTGGCCTGAGTAGAGAGGTGATGTCGGCGGATTCGCCTTTTCTGCAAAGTGTCAGATTGTTTTTCTGCGCCCCGTTTCTGTATGTGGTTCTTTCACGGCGACTCGGGTGTGCATGAGTGCGGCGACAAAAGCTTTTCCGTGGGCATTTAGTGCTTTCTCGCTATCGCCGTTGCATGTTGCATTATGAGTGGAGCGCTAATGTTCGTTCTTTAGTGGTGATTGTCACGATGCTCGCATTGTTCAGATACGAGTGCGAATCGAACTCTTCGGAGGACTGCGCTACTGGCTTCGAAGCTCCTGCGTGAGGAGAACGTGTTTGAGTTGTTGGATTCAAAGCGAAAGGCCGGCGCAGACTAAGCCTCTCCTTTGTGGCGAATGTTTTGTTTTTCCTTTTATTGTTTCTGCCAGCGTTGTACAGTATTTGGTACAAGATAATGAAGCGCATATTCGCATATCTGTGGCAGGCGGTCGAGCGCCGATGAAAAAAAAAAAAAAGGGGGGGGGGGGAGGGGGCGAAGAACCAGACTTTTCGCTGTCGAGGATGCTTACTGGGGCCAGTGGAACGTCAGTCGAGATGGTATTCCCTACCTCTCTTTTAAACGGCGACCGTTTATGACGGGTTGTTGGATACAGTGTTGCACTCTTTCGATAAGGTACTCACGCTGAGACGAAGACAGAAGCTGAGCATAATGTGCCTCTGTTACACATTCTTTATTATTTTAATCTGTGCAGCATCATCATTCTGCAGTAAAGTTTTGTTTGTAATAATTTCAGTGTTTATAGCTGGTGAATTGTGTTGGACGTTTTCTCAGAAGCCAGTGTTTCTAACCTGCTATGCCACTTATAATCACAGTTGGAACATTGGAGGCAGCATGTATTGTTTATCATGCAGAAATTAGGTAGATGACAATTCTGTCGAGTTGGGGAGTCCTCGGTGAACGCCATCTAAGCAGTAAAAACCAGTACCGACACATTCTGGACAAAAATTCAATTTACTGAGCTATGACGTGGCCGAGTGCACAGAAATCTGTGCTTTATTTTCGTTTGGTATGTACCACACCCCAATTATCTTTTACATTGTTTATTTCAGCGCACACATGCTAGAAGTTCCCGGTCGTACGCCAGCCTTTTACGCAAAAACCAGCTTGGCGTCATACCTAGCGAATGCATGAAATGAAGCGAATAAAGAGCCGAGCTTATGTTTCGTGATCACCAGCAATGTAATCCTTGTTTCTTTTTTGTCGTTAACGCGCTTCTTGATTCTGTGTTCCCTTTCAATTGTGGAACAATAGATAATGGTGCACGTCCGCGATTAGTCAGGAAAAGACGCCAGCTAGTTTTATTAATGCGAAATCAGTACGGTACATATCCTTACTGTGATCGATCAATGCATTCTACATTCTGCTCGAAAAATCAACAATCTAGACAGATCAGTGTCGGTTGATGAGCGATTATAATGGGGCTCAAAAAACAGGTCTTTTTTTTTCTTCTTAAAAATAAGTCTTATTAACTTCTCATTAACCAGCGCTTATCTGATAAGATTGTTGATTGACCGAGCAGAGAATTGAATTGGGGACTGATCGCAGCTAGTAGATGTACGCTACAACTTATGCGTTAATGTAAACCACCTTGTGTCTTCTCCTTCATACCGATTGTCATAGTTGTGTCATAGGTTTGTATTGTTCACTAGTGCGAAAGTTAAATAAAAGTGAAAATGCGTTACTTGCAGAGCTTTCAAAGCAGCTGAGCCAAAAACAGAACAAAGTTTTATTGGTGCGGGTGTGGCGCACACTCGTCACAAACACGATAAATGCTCAACACGTGGCCAATACTACAACATCAAACGTATCGCTGATTATCGACAGAATTTCAACAACATATGTTCAAACATCTGGTTCGAGTTTCTACAAAACCCAACATGCAAGTTAAGTGGTGTTTGATCAGTAGCAAAGGAGGCATCGACCGTCATATACAGTCTTCCCATTTTTAAATGTGTACGTGAACGTCGACCGTTCGCTTGATCAGCATGCCCTATGACGAGACGAATCGGGAGATATGCCTTGTGTTGCCGCATGCGCACGAAGACCAGGACACAATGGCCCCTGTATGCTAACCGGTTCTAGGAGATACATCCAGCCCCCGACCATATCATTCGATCTTGATACTGCTGAACATGCTCCGTGCACCCAGCTGCAACCAGTGTACTCAGCATATTATAAAGCGAGATTCTTTTGACATCGGTACTATCAGCATTGCCCCTTACCCGATATGGTAGAGGCTGGAATGCCGGATATAGCGGTAAACGGGTAAACGAAGGAAAGGGTCAGGGGATGCCTACTGCGTAGCTGACGACGGCCTTACGGCCTTTTATTCCTGTGTATGCAAAACTCTCGGCGAGTTTGCCGACTGGTTTCGTCACAGGGCGCTGATCGAATGAAGGATCGACGCTCGCTGATACGGTTAAAAATTGAAAGTGTGTACACTGAACATGTTCCTCCACAAAATCAATGCTTATAACAAAAATTGCAAAAATGACTGGCTAGCCTAACAAAAACATTACGTCCTCTTCTTTCTCGCGTAACTAACAACATTTGTCAAATACTTAATGCAGTGTCAGTTAGAAGGAGGGATACTGGAGATGTTTTGTGAGTAACTTATTTAATACCATAGTATCGAAAAAGGACGTTCTAGGTACTCTTTTCTAATCTTTGTCACTTCCCTAGAGAACTAGATGCTTTGCTCCCTTACTGGGTTAAGTTCCTCTGTGGTTTTGTGCAAGCAATATCATTGAAATTTCACCACGTTACCGCATCACTACCTGCATAACAGGCAAAATTAACTCACTGCCATCAGAGCACCCCATTGTTTTCCTATTAGCGTCATGTATAATGCACAACGTTGAGTTAGCGGTTTCAGCAGATAATATGGCTTGCGATGCAGCACTTTGCAACTGCAGCAGTACTGCTGCAATTTGCCGCAACACGAAGAAAATAAAAATCTATACAGTTTTTAAATTAGTGCGCAATAGAAGCCGGCGTTATGATAGCTGAACATTGTACCGTATATTTATTGAGAAGATCGAATATGTCTCAAATGCTTAAGCATGAAAGCTTCTACCTCTAGCGAGAAATGTTGACAGAGGTAGCAAAGTCAATAAGTAGACGATAGCTAACAGACAGCAGGAGCAACCTTACAAAAACAAAAGTGTAAATAAAAGCCAAAAGCCAAAACAAATGTCGGGTGGTAGCACATTTGACGCCCTGCAAAAGTCTGAAGTATGCTTTTATGCAACATTTGGGCAACACTTGAGACGTATAACGAAGTTTCTTGCTTAAATGTCATATGTCCTGCAAAGTAAACAATCGCAGCAACTGATTGTGTATAATTGTATGCAGAAGCAATCATTTTGCAGGATGCCTCTGAAAACTGCAGGGTTCACCGTCTTCTCGCTGTCCAAATCGTGCGTCGACGTGTCAGGAGAGTAACCAATAAATAAAATTGCAGAGAATTTCGCACGCACTTCTGGTACTTAAAAAAGCAGTTTCCATCCTTAAATGTCCTTACGAAACTATGTTGAATAGCCACGGCAACGGCGACCTCCTTTAAGACTCGACCACTTCCTGGAAACCATTCTTGGTGATTTCAAAATTTTAAAAGTTCTCGGTAAGCTTTGAAAAGAAGATGGTGATTTCTTTGATGTGCGTGATGGAGGTTAACAAACATTCATGCATGAAAACTCGCTTAGACCTATTTTGTTCTTATTTTGCGCTAATAAGCTTACTTTGAGTGATGTCGCTTCGTTCAACAGCGGCGTTGGTGATGACATTTACCTTTGAGGAAGTCTCCAGAGACCTCGACCATCTGCAGTCATTTTAAGCGCGACATCGCACAGTACATAAGCTCTTGGATTCTGTCGCCATCGACACGCGTTCGCGGCCACTGGGATCAAATGCATGCCTTCGGGAATGTTCATCGTGTCCCGTAGTCTTTATGCCACTACTGTACCCACACCAATAAACGTAGAGCCTTCGAGTTTGGCGCTAATCATGCACCTCGTAGTTTCCAGGAATATTAAATATATAGAGGAACTGATCGGAGGAACTAATTTGAGTGTGTGTTTGCGAATAGGAAATAAAACCGGTAGGTGTTTGCCTTGAAAACAAAATATTGCCTAATTCTCGAGGTGCAGTAAACACTCTATGCTTTACACTGTGCAGAAAGAATTAATAAATACAATATTATGCGGGACATTCGAGTTATCATGAGTAAGAGAGGTTCATTTCGATTAAGGAGTGATTCAGGATTCTCGGGGAAAACTTTCTGTATGTGTTCGCCGCCTCTGGAGTATAGCATCAGGCAGCTGAGAGGTATTCCAAAATCCATTGACTCGTGGGTTTTATAGAGAAGCACTGCTCGACATGTATATTATGCAGTTGTATTCTTAAGAAACGATGATCGAAACTTGTGCCTTACTCAGATATTCTTCTGCAATCGTTGTTGTGCAGACAAATTATTAAGAAAATAAACGATAATGACAGTGTGGAATTATTGAATATACATGTAAGTGTTACTTTTTGGCCATAAATTGGAAGTGCCAACGCAAAAATAGTTCTCTTACAGTTGTCTGGATTCCAGATGATATAACAATGCCTTCTTCACATTTCTAAATTCAGAAAAATCTTCAAAATAAATTCAGAGGCTTACCGCATTGATAATAATTGGAAAATATTTTGACAGTGTTCCTTAAGGCTCAGTGTTGCTTTAGTTTTTAGGAAAAAAAAACGTTCTTTATTAGCCACTTTGAACAAAAACTGGGTGCCCACATATAGTTTGCAATCAGTACTATACCAGCCAAGTTTGCTTTCAATCAGTTTACACCGCAACCTAGTAGCAGATAAAGGAATATTTGCATTTTATTATTTTTAATTTGTTGTAATGTTTCATTGCGGTTTTGTGTAAGCACATCAAGAATAGGAACCCATTGATCACCAATTATGAACCAGTTTTAGAACGCACGAAAGGAGTCTGAACTTTCTTCCATTGGAAACTTGAACAGTGGCATACCAAATATTGTGTTTTGTTTAACCTGGCTTTAAAGCGGTTTAGGCTGGCTTTATTATTGGAAATGCGTGAATGTCTGCAATAACTTGTTATTCCTATTGTTAATGGAACCTCCAATGATAATATTAACAGCAAGGATGCTAGTCACTGTCTTGTAATGCATGACAGTAAGGTCTAATATACTGGCAAATGTATCATTTGATGCTCATAATTTCTTAAATGCAGGAAGAAAATATGGTCATTCAAAGCCCGAAAACAAAGAATACCCGAGTTCGAACTGAGGTTTATCAAATTATACACAGATAGTATGCAAAAGAGAAATGCTTGTTATACATTCAAAACATGTGAAAATAAAATCACTACACGTGCAAAGGTGATATCCGGATGAACAAATTGATATTCATTATCAATGGGAACCGCAAAAGAAATGTCCAGCTGATGCATGCAGACAAGAATTGTACATTGCCTTGCCTCACTCAGTTTTCTTTCTTTTTAACTTCTATTTCATCCAGTTACCTTCGCTTTCGGAAAGAAGGTAAAGAACATTTCTGACAATGCAGACGAAGGTGTAAAAACTGAGATGAATAAGAGTGTTCAGTATGCTCCTAAGTCTATATTACAATTCTTAGCTTTGATCACTGTCTTTGTTAGGCAGAACATCATTTAATTCTAGAAGGAAGCTGGATAACAGCTCCAGTGCTATATTTTTGAATTGACAGATTTGTTAAAGGGTCTTAGAAAGACGCAGTCAGGAGGCACTACTTGTTAATCTTTTTATTTTGTATGCGCCAATACATGCATAACAGCACACCATGCAATCTTCTTTCGTTCATAATGAGTGTTTTTTGAGACCCACTCTCTTGTGCACTGGAAATTTTCGATGTACGTTTAATAATCTTTTTTTTTGCCCATACAATAACTCCTACAATTTTAGAGAAATATGGAGACGACTCTTCCTGTTGTACTACAGCTGATGGCGGCTTCGTGAATGTCTGCGGCTAAATGTTCAAAGGTTATTAGGTCAAAGTCATCGTTCGAATTTTTCTTTGTAGTGCATTTTGATTTCTTTGAGAAAACTTGAGTAGATGTTTTTAGCGACCGCTTAAACAGTTTGTTTCGTCAAAAAGCCGTTGGCGTAGAAGGAGTAGTTGGAATCCCATGCCAGAAATAATCGGGGACTCTGTACAAAAAACTAATCATAGTGATTTGTGGTTCTTTTAAACTGATGAATAATATGCGTGTAGTCGACAAGTGAAGATCTTGCCTCATATAGTACAGATCGAGCCTACAATACCAAAGAAAAGAGGCTTTACAATCTTAATTTGCCAATGAAAATTGCATAAAAACAACCGAGACGCTACCTATAAGGAGAAACACTATTACTTTCAGTGTAATACTCCACGTGACTACATGTCAGCAAAATATCGCTGATTTTCGTAACCGCACATTGTTCTTTTTTCTTATAGGAATGCTTGTCATAATTTATTATATTTTGCGCTCTCTGCAGTGCGTCCTTAAATAAACACCCATTCATTCATTCATTCATTCATTCATTCATTCATTCATTCATTCATTCATTCATTCATTCATTCATTCATTCATAAATCTTTATTGATGAGGATGACCCCTCCTTTCGAACCGCGAGAGGTATGTTTTCAGGTTTTGCCACTAGATGGCGCCGCAGTGTCGGCACTTCCGTGAATGAAGCGATGATGCAGTTCAGTCGTTCAGTCGTGTCCGACTCTTCGTGACCCTATGGACCACGTCACGCCACGCTTTCCGGTCTCTCACAATCTTCTTAGCATCACAAAGCTGCATCTGCAGTGCCTCGAGGAAGCCATCTAACCATCGCGTTCGCTGCCTACCCCTTCTCCGGCGACCCTCAACCTTTCCCAACATCAAATCTTTCTCCAGCGACTCCTCTCTTCTCATCAGATGACCAAAGTAGCTGAGCTTTAACTTTAGAATTTGACCCTCCAATGAGCAGTCAGGGTTTATGGTCGACAATATCGACTGATTTGATCTTCTGGCAGTCCAAGGAACTCTCAAGAGTCTTCGCCAGCACCACAATTCAAACGCGTCAATTCTTCGGCGGTCAGCCTTTTTCACAGTCCAACTCTCGCATCCATACATCACAACTGGAAAGACCATAGCACGAGTTGTACGGATCTTGGTTGGCAGACTGATGTCTCTGCTCTTTACTAGGCGGTCAAGGCTAACCATTGCTCTCTTTCCCAGAAGCAGGCGTCTCCTAATTTCATGTCTGCAGTCTCCTTCCGAGGTAATCTTTGAGCCCAAGAAGAGAAAATCTGTCACAGCTTCCACTTCTTGTCCATTGATGATCCAGGACTTGATAGGGCAAGACGCCATGATCTTTGTCTTTTTAATGTTCAGTTTAAGCCCAAACTTCTCACTCTCTTCTTGTACACGCATCAAAAGTCTCTTGAGTTCCACTTCACTTTCTGCCATTAAAGTGGTATCATCCGCATATCTAAGGTTGTTGATACGTTTTCCAGCAATCTTCACTCCGGCTGAAGAACTCGTCCAGACCGGCCTTCCTCATGATGCACTCTGCACATAGGTTAAATAGGCAGGGCGACAGTATGCAACCTTGCCTCACTCCTTTCTCAATCGGAAACCAATCAGTAATACCATGCCCAGTTCTGACTGTGGCCTCTTGTCCTTCATACAGGTTCCTGAGGAGACAGATGAGGTGAATTGGAACTCCCATCTCTTGGAGAGCTTGCCACAATCTGCTGTGATCTACGCAGTCAAACGCTTTCTCACAATCAATAAAGCAGAAGTAGATGGGTGTCTGGAACTCTCTTGCTTTTTTTATGATCCAGCGAAGGTTGGCAATTTGGTCTCTAGTCCCTCTGCCCTTGCGAAACCCAGCTTGCACGTCCGGAAGCTCCCGATCCACATACTGCTGCAGCCTACCTTGGAGGATTTTCAACATCACCTTGCTAACATGCGAAATAAGGGCAATCGTGCGGTAGTTGGAACAATCTTTGGCACTGCCTTTCTTTGGATTGGGGATGTAAACTGACCTCCTCCAATCCTGTGGCCACTGCAGGGTTGTCCAAATCTTCTGACATAATGTATGCAGAATGTTAACAGCGTCATGGTTGAGGTTTTGAAGCAACTCAGCTAAAACTTTCGTCGACGAGTCCTGCGTTATTGTGCGAAACAGTGGGCAACTCAAAAGGGCGTTACTCTAAACAAACAAAAAAAATGTCTGATTACTGTCTGGTAAGCGAAAGTTATATTTTTTCAGTGCGTCTTTTTTGCTGACCACCAGTCGTCATCGCAGTCGCTGCTTATGGTTTCCAGCTGCAGACTACATAAAAATGGGCTCATGCACTGATCGAAAAATTCTCGGTAAAATTTTTCTACAGGGTTTTGTAAAAAACCGTTATGGAATCGAACATTTTTGACATCAATCTTCCCACTGCACTAAAAACAAATTGAGACTTAAATTCCAGTGTTCTGTCCCTTTAACAGATGAAGAAATAAAAAGAAACCACTAAAAGGGGGTACAAATGCGCCAAAATCCTAGCAATCAGCAGGCATTAAAGAAACGTAGTGTGTAATTGACATTTGAAATAATGTAAGCAATTGAAAAACAAAAATGTTTTCATGGGTGTCAAACGGTCGGAATGAAAAGGCAATGTGAAATAATTGCAATAATGAAATCTGCTCTTGAAGGTGTGATGGACTCTAATGGAAATGCAATGTTTGCCCATTCTAATTATTGCTATAGAAAATAAAGATCGAAAATAAAAACCAACTAAGATTAAAAAAGCGAAAATAAAACATGCTCATATGTGTGAACCGCTTTAGAATCATAACTTTATTGTTAAACTTTAAATGACTACCTGCATTTTAATATGGGCATCACCATGTGCTATCTCCTGCTTGTAGTATTTTGTGCAGAGCATTAAGGATAAAAGTATAACCGTGCTTTGAAATGTGGCAAAACAGGAGCTTCTTTATAAATTTATTCTTCAGAGTAAGGTATAGAGCCCTTTTAAACGCAGGTTCTACTCCTTTGATGTTTTGCCTAGCTGCAGCTACTTCGTACCCTCAACCCAACGCTACTTAACGAGGCATCGCTGCATTGCTGCTCCCAGTGGCCATCAATATAGCAGGTAAATGTGCAGTGCATTCTCGGCGTCCATATTCATCACTTGGAGCCGGCCCTTCGTAAACAAGCCACCAACTCTCCAGGCACTAACGGGCGTGCACATCCAATGAATGCTGCCATGCAACTGGCTTTTTAACACAGGTTAGTTCCTTCCCTGATCCAGTGGTGTCCAAACTGTTAATTCAATTTGTGTTATTAATGCATTCTTTCCTTGGCCTTTCTGATTGCCAACAAAAATTGTTATAACTCCTATGCCTGTATTTCCTTGGTGCATATGCCACATGTCTCTTGGTCGACCTGTCAAGAGACAAGCGACTGAGGTCAGGTCTCCAAATGAAAACTCACCTGCATCCCTTAAGTCCACCTAAAAGAATTATTGCAGCTACAATTCACACAGAACTCTATTTTAGCCTAACTCTTCCTGATATATTTCGCAGAAATGTTAGAATTATGGTTGGCTGTCAGCCAGGATGAGAAGAAGGAATAACTTTATTTGGTGTCCGGCAGGGGTCTACGCGACCGAGCTTAGGTCTCCCACGTCGGGACGTCCAGACCTTATCTCTTCCCCGCCATCCCCGCCATGAGGGCCTGCTAGATGGCCCAGAGATTTTGTTGAAGCTGGGGCTGCGCACAGCGGCAGACCACTTCGGCGAGAAGGTTTCGGGATTACATGGTAATTAGGCCTTGCACTCACTTAGGCTTTATTGTTGCTATGCTTGTCTTGCCCACCTTGCCTGTGTTCGTGTCATATATTCCGGGGTAACTCCCGTTGTAGAGCAGCGGGTTCGGGTAGGTATTTGTTTGTAATTGCCTTGAGAAGACTGTGTCAGCTCTCCATAGTGTTCTGGCTGACACAGGGAAGATCCGGTATTCCAGGTATATGGCTTTAGTTAAGTCATTGAAAATAGCAGTCCTCTCTCTCCACCTTCCCTATGACTCTCTACTGCACGATTTGCGAGATCTCGTGTTACAGTAAACGGCTTCGTTGAAGTTGGGAAGGTGTGGAGAGACATTCTTCATGTGTGCTGGGAACCAAAATAGCTCGAACTTGGTGCCCGGTGAGCGTTTGAAGTTCTTGATTATTTGGCAGGCTTCCAGGCATTTGCCCTTTGGCATAATTTTTTGTGGCCGTGCATGAGCCGCTCACAACGATCCGGAAATCTGGATCAGATATAGCACGCATGATTGCTAATTCTTCGGTGTATCGAGATTTGATGCTGGCGCAGTAGAAAAATGTTCCGCAGTGTGGACGACTGCGAAATCTATCGACGATTTTCTTCAAAGTCGGCAACGTCATCCAAATGCGTTTTACTCACATTTATTATAGACTCGCAGCAGAGCTGGGATTTGGCCTGTCTTCTACCTTGATTACTCGGCTGGTGTACGTTTCTCGGGACTTGTGCGACTGAAAGGCCGTCCTTGACGTTCCGCAAATTATTTTCTTTCTCACTGTGTTGACGGTGTTAGCCAATGCTAAGCCGCTCGTTTATGTGTCGTCCAGCTACGGGGATCATTAGTCTTTATAGCTGCGATATGTGGTGCGCTTCTGCAATTTCGCCCGCTATGGATTCCTAATGGTAGTAGGAGCTCTGTGCTAGCTGATTGAGGCAATCTATATGCCCTATTGTACACCCTGCGTACAATCACTTCTATTTTGCACTTCTCCGCCTTGTACCAGTTGCGAAAGGCGACCACAGATAAGTGCACGAGTCGTATCAGGCTCTCCTTCGTCATGCCACTTCTCTTATTGGTGACTTTCTTTAGAAAGCTCATTGCATTGGCACTCTTGGTTATAAGCTTTTGCGCTGTTGGATTCAATGATCATGCCTAGAACTTTGGTCTTTTCATGACGAGGACTGTTCCGCCGTCACCCGTTTTTAATCTGATTCCTTCATATTCTTTCTTGTTTGATCAGCTGGGTGGTAGTCCCTTCTGCATGGAGCGGTACAACGGGAGCTCCGACGTGTTAGGCGAGCTGCTGAGTCCCATATTACTCAGGTATTTTTCCACGACATCCATGGCTTCCTCCAGCGAAGACTCAAGCTGGCCGCTGCTGCCATGGTTGATCGAGGTCGTCGGCGTAGATTGTTTGATAGACGTTTCCTACGTTTTCAAGCTTCTGCGCAGGGCCAATCATTACCAGGTTGAAGAGCATCGGCGAAATGACCGATCCTTGCGGGGTACAAGTACTTCCAAGCGTTTTCCCCTCAAGCTTGTCGCCGCGAGGTTCCTGCGCGAGATATGGGCCAGGATCGTCGAATGGGCGACCTTGTCGAATGCGCTTCCGAGGTCGATTCCGAGAATGGCTCTCGTGGAACGGCTCTTCTAGTCCAGTAACTGATTTTTCAGCTCAAGCACAGCCTCCTGCATCGAGAGCTAGGTGAAGCAGAAACCCGATAACGGATTGTGGGTAGGTACCTCTCAACTCGAGGTGGGTGTTTACTAGATTGAGGACTGCATGTTACATTACCTTGCTCATGTATCAAGTAAGGGAGAGTGGCATGAGTTCCCCAAGCTAGGAGCCTTGCCAGGTTTGGGAATGAGTACCTTCTTCGCGGTCTTTCATTGCTTTAGTATGAAGCATTCCCTCCATCGTTCGTTAGTATGTTCCGTGCTTTTCTCCGCGTGGTCGTCATCAAAGTCTTTCACAGCATTATTAGTTACCCCAACTAGTCCAGAATCCGACCTACCGTGAAGGTCGTGCAGGGCCACACAAATTCCTTTGCTCCTGAAATCTTCATCTGTCGAAGCGTTGGGCCTCCCCGCGTACTAGCTTTGTGTGACAGGGAGACCCACAGGGAAATACCTCTGGCACAGTATTGTCGCCACCCTTTCTTCTACTTTTCTTGACCTCAATGTGCAGCAATCTGGCGAGGCAGTCCCTTTGGTATGACTTTGTGTTTGTGCTATCCGACAGATACTGGGGTAGCTTCAACACTTGTCAGTTGTGTAACTGTCCATCGACAGAGTTTAAATATCTTGTCCCACTGCTTTTCGCAGAGCGTTGGACAGTGCTCCTCGACATATCCGTTAAGTTCTGCACCTTCCTCCGTAATTCCCTGTTTAGTCTCTGACCTTTTCACCTGGCGAGGATGGACGTCTTGGCTTCGATTAGATGAGTGAGGTGACTGTCCATCCTCTTTGTCCGGAATTCGGTCACGACGGTCACGACGGTCTTGATGACGTTTCAGATGTCGACATTCAGTCCACTCGTCTATTAACTGGTATCGAAGATGAACGCGGAGTCTTGCCTCACCTTACTGACTGATAGCAATTCTTCCCAGTCACACAAAACAAGTGCACCTGAGCCAGATGACTCCTGAACACTTCTTCGTCCTCCTGCACTAAACTCGTCTTCTTCATCCATCTTGTCTGTAACAATATATTATTGGTGTGCAAAGTGTATGCGTGTGAAAGAAGTGTGCTAGCCGCTTCCTTGAAGCGTTTGGACAAGGGGCCTATGTCGGAGGAACTGCTGCTGGGCGCTTGGCAGAACAAGGGGAAGGGTGTCTAGGAAATGCGTGCTCTTTGCCGTTTTTTGTGCGCCAGCGGACTTGATTCGCGCTTGGGAAGCAAGCTACTGAACCTGTTATATATTTCACCGCGAGGGGGATCCTTTATTAAGTCCCTTGGTCATATTGTTGGCGGCCGCTACATAGGAATTGACATTGTACTTTCTTTTGTGGATTTGGAATTTGTTCCACTTAGAGGTATCTGTCGCGGTGCCCGGACATGGCGTGCTATCACAATGTTGTGCTGCGTATTCGAGCATACATTGTCTTCTTTCCCTTTTCTTGGCTGATATGCGGGGCTTCGAAAATGACCGCCGTGATCATGGGGTTCCGACCTTGATTATGTCCAGACCGCCCTTCTGTCAGACGATGACCTTGATATCCTGCTTCGTCATTAAGGGCATTCTGCTATCTTTGATGAGCCGTGTTTTGGCGTTTCTCGACTTTGCCCCTTGATTTAAGCTTGTGTGATCTTGCGTCAGATTCGACTCGCGCTGGAAAGCGCCGGTGTGATTTAAAGTTTCGTCTTACGTTTGAGGGCGGTCCTCCACCCCTATGGTTATGCAAAGCAGAAATTTTAATTGTTATTTCTTGTATACAACAATATTCCTGTGGCACATACGGCACAAACATGGCAAAATAAAAACAAGTGCTTTATTTAAACTAGCAGCCTGCCGCCGACTGTGAGAATCCAAGATACAACATATCTAACTACAGAAACCCCAAAGCAAGCAGCTGCAGTATGGTTTATATATTTATGAATTAGAGGTGATAATAGAATTTTAAATGCCCATTATAGCTGAATTGTAAGTAACGACAAAATAAGAAAGGGTAATTTGGAACTGTGCACAAGAAAATAGCTGGTCAGCAGCTGTTGGTGTATTTTGTTCGCCTATCACACTCGCCGAGTCTGCTGTCGGACGCACTTTCCCGTTTGTCCGATGAGTATGCAAATACAGTTCAGAGCAAGGCTGTACAATATATTAGTGGTGTATTCGGTGCACTGTTTCTGAATTTCTTTTCACATATCCGTCAATTCTTGTGCATGAGAATGCAGACTCTAAACAGTTGATTGGAGGTTGAGAAAGCAACCATTCATTACCAATCTTCATGATGTGGGAAAAATAGGGATAACGGAATATTTTTATACAGGCTCTTGCAAATGCAACCCTGGACCCTCCTTGTTGCTTTCTTGTACCTTTTGCTGTAGACACGCTGACTATGCAGATCTGTTTAGCGCAGATACCAGGATAAAATTCTTTTCTGCAGATGTCTGAATTATGAAGCTGTCATCCATAAAGTGTTGAACAATTTCGGTGAGCGCTGCTTGAAGAAAATCAACAGCTCTTCAATGTTTCATCCAATTTGTAAGAAAGCAACCTTATGGATGGCTGTTTGTGCGCATTCGATCATTAGCAGATATGACGGCCTGACTGAGATCATGAGGAAACAATTTACACGTCATCCTCAGTTTTACTGCATGTATTCTGCAAAAGCTAAAGAAAGCTACTAGATGCGAATCTTGTAGTATTGTGTGTGAAATAAATCTTTATCTCCATGAAAAATCCCTTAATATGAAGATGAGAAACTAATACTATTTTAGAGTGCTTCTTAGCCCAACTACTAAACTGCTGATATGTTTCATTTCATAAAAAGCGGTAGATATGTGAAAAGGAAAATGGTAGGTTCAATATACCACTATGATTGAGCAAGGCATTTCTCTGAGCTACGTTTGCATGTACAATGCGACCGGCCCGATATTGGAAATTGATTGGCGACGTCTGGTCCACCAGTGGTCCGGCGTTGCCAATGCGCGACCAATAATGGTACAGTCATGCGATAACATTGACCACTCTTGGACCAGTGATTTACATGTTCCCCCCCCCATGATTGGTATTCATGGGCTATCAATGAGCAATAATGACCTTGCGCATAGAATTGCTTGCCAACATTGTATACACAATGATATACTATGGCCAATATTACCCAGCCATCGGCTATGTCTTGCCCATAATTCGCGAATCATGACATGCATTGTGTAAATATTTTCCTGCCAGTATATATGGCTTGTCGACATTGAATATATATTGGCATTCATTGGTCAATATCATGCCGCCAGTCATAGTGGCTTGCCAACATTGTATGCATCTTCAGTTCCAGTGGCCGATATTCCCAACAAGTGGTGGCCAGTGACCTACATTAAACATATAATGGCATGCATTCATAAATACTGTCCAGCCGGTATTGGCGGCTGGTTAACATCGAATATATCTTGGCATGCATTGGTCAATATTCCCCTGCCAATTCTGACGGCTTCCCAACATTGTGTATATCTGCAGATAAAATGGTCGACGATGGCATACAATGGTAAATATTGTCCTGCCAGTATAGCTGGCTTGTCGACATTTATTATATTTTGGCACATATTGGTTAATGTTATCCCACCGGTCTTACTGGTTTCCCAACAATGTATACTTGTTGGTTCTAGTGGGCAATATTGCCCAATGAACTTTGGCGACTTGCAGCATTGCATCTATCATGGTGAATATTGCAATGCCAGTATTGAATACTTGTCAGCATCGAATGTATGTTGGCATACACTGGTTAATATCCTCCCGCCCTTCATCTTGGCTTCCCAGCATTGTATATCTGCAATTACAGTGGTCGATGTTTTCTGACGAAGTGTATTGGCTTGCCAAAATAACATACATCTTTGCATAGGTTAATCAACATTCTCTTGCCATCATTGATGGCTTGTCAACTCGAAATATTTACTGCCATACGATCGTCAATATTTTATTACTAGTTGAGATGGTTTCCCAATATTGTGTCCATCATGGGTTCGATATTTTATGGGCAGCTGCGATGGCTCGCCAACGTTGCACGCATCATTGTATGCATTCATTGACATGCTGCTGTTATTATAGCTGGCTTGTCTACATTAAATACATTTTGCCATACAGTGGTCGATGTGGCTCCGCCAGTTTTGGTGACTTTACAACAATGACTATGACGGGGTTATAGTGGTCGATATTGTCCGCTGAGTTTTGACGGCAGGAAAAACATTGCACATAACATGACGTGTAGGCCGGAATTGACTTGCAGATATTAACGATCAATTCTCAAACTTTATACCCTGATATATTTTTAACGTCCCGAACAATATAGTCGTGTCCTTCGCGATGGCTTACATGTATGTTTTATACATCGTCAACGATATAGTAACAGTAGTAGAGAACATTTATTCAAGAAAAATGGCTTAGGCGGTAAGGGCACGGTTGGTATTGGTTCTCCGCTATTGCTCCGGTGGCTTATCCCCTACCGGCATAAGGCTTCATTTTCTTGACAAACCCATGCCATGAGATA
Source organism: Amblyomma maculatum (assembly GCF_055883805.1). Classification (NCBI taxonomy): domain Eukaryota; kingdom Metazoa; phylum Arthropoda; class Arachnida; order Ixodida; family Ixodidae; genus Amblyomma; species Amblyomma maculatum. The sequence continues at coordinate 125,560,702 of NC_139346.1, forward strand.
AAGGCAGAGATTCTTTAATCAAAACATTTAGAAAGCCCGAAATGAATGACTGGGTGGCACTACGCATGCAAGCAGGGAGTGCTTCGTGCAATGTTGCCGTCGAGTCGGACGCGTGGCCTATGCCTTCTACGAAGCGCTTAGAATTTCCCGACTGCTGCGCTGTTCTCAACTGTGAAGAAGTTTAGTACAGAGGTGGAACGCGCAGCAGTTACAGGCCCACCATTCCTTCTACACGTCTTCAAAGTGATGCGTGAGGCCATTCATACGTCAAAAGTTTAAGAATATTTCGTCGCCCTCCTCAATAAAATCGCTACAAAACGGACGCAAATGTTTTTAAGCGGACAACGGTCGCTGCTTATATATAGAATCACAATACGATGCAGTATACAAGCATATACACTTCTGCAATCTGCAGTAGGCCAGTAAGACGTAGCATTTTCAAAACAATATATACTATAGAATGTCAGCCCGGCTTAATTTGTTGCGATAAGGTTTTACAACCGCATCCTGAAAACTTTTGTCCATAACTGAAAATGGACACATAAACGGTTTATTGATGTATTATTTCATTTGCGTGGTGAAAGAAAATATCAAATTCTGGAAAACAGAGGTCGAAGAGATTGTGCTAGTGAAGGCAAACGCTGCACCGTTTCATCATGTACGCTAGCTAATTCCTCAACGAGGCGCCAGCACCGACTGTATTCCGCCGTAGGTGGTCTTGTAAGCACAGAAGACGATCTAGCTGCAGCATATTTTCTGTTGTAATTTATATCAGCCATAAACTTACACTTGATTCATATATGCCGGCATGCTCTGCTTTGAGTGCTTCAGCAAGAGAATGATGATGAACAAACCCTTTAGTCTCTTGATGCAGCGTAGCTTATAGTCAAAAGGTAGATCACCCTACATAAAAAAATAAAAGCATTATTTTCTTACGTTCTCTACCTTCGCCTGGCAGAGAAAAAATCTAGATTTCTCAGGTGTTCTGGAATGAAATTTACTTAAATTCAATAGCATTGCATGCTGCCAACTTTTTACTACAAGTTGTGTGCTTGCTGTGGGAGCTGTTAACTAGTTCGGACTTAACATTTGCTGATAAAAAGTTAAAAGAGAAAATATTGAAGAAGCTTGAAGCAAAGAAACCCCACAATTGGAGACTGGAAATAAGTGTCAGTGGAAGTTTTTGTTTTACAGAAACAAAAAAACATGAATGCGTGCTTACCACCGAAATATTTGTTATAAAATTATTGTTGCCTGGTCATGCCGCTCTTCAAGGAAATTAATTTTGCCCGAAAGTTGTATTAGCGCGTGTATAACTCTCATGACTTGCCTTCGAATATTTTGCAATGTCGGCCTAACATTACGCTCTTGTTCCTATGCAGTATTCTGGGACGATTCTCCATGATTTTTAGGAATATTATTAAAACACATTGCAACCAGACCGAGGGTATTTCAATCTGGAAATTACGTTCGTTCGCTCAAACAGTTTAGAAAAAACGTGCCCTCTTTGCCAAAGGTAACCTGGCTGCTGGGTTTCCTTTTCAACCATGTTTGTAGTCCTTGTTCTATTTCAAAAGGCAAAAAATGGTCTTTACAGATAACAGTGATGGGTTGTTTTTTTCCGCACAGGTGAATAATAATTTGGCATAGCCTGTAAAACGCGTGCGAAGGAGCAAATCGGGCAGCCTGGTTACTTTTGGCAAAGACGGTGCGTTCTTTCTAGCAGTGTTAGACAGGCGGCTATTTGCCACGCAGCGGCGCCAGCCTTCGCCGTGGCAGCAGCGTACGTATCCTTCGTTCCCACGCCTGAGCAGCGTCGAGTCACAGTCACCCCCGGCGGAATTTCAACTTGCGGTGTCATATGAAACCATACGGACAGCGCTGCCGCGCTCGCAGGCCTGGCGCCGGCTCGCTCTCAGCCTCTCTCTTTTCGATCTTCCCTTTGCTTTCTTGCAGCGCAGGTGCGCGCCTCGTGGGTTGTGACTCGTGAGCTGCAGCTCCGCTCGCACACGGAGAATGAACAGGTCAACCACGATATGCCTCGTCCTGTCTCGCGGGACAGTCTGCAGCTCAGTGTGAGTACCACTGACCCTTTATTTTAAATATATGTTCGTAACGGAGTAGGCTTTGGGAGCATTTGTTGCTTTATTTGCCTCCCATATTGCTACACTTCCCGGCAGGAGTAAAGACTCGGGATTACTAGGACGGACCTCTGAGTGCCACTTTCCTTTTGGGCTGCTTTGGTTGACGCTACATGCACGACTGTGCTGGATGACTGGTAAAATATCAATTTTTATACAGTGTGGCTTAATAACTGGAAATAATAATTTTTTCAGTCATTGGCACCTGATAATTAAGATTAACAGAATGTGCTCATCTGCTGTTGCATCTGCAAATGCATTCTTTATGAATTCCAATTTCAGCGTACTGACTTGTACAAACTAATTTTGTTGCAGTGGCAAATTTTACTGCTCATGAACCGTTTTCCCAATCTGTACTAAAAAACAATTCTGCATAATATTGTCTCTTAATTTTGTTTTTGCTTGCAGATGTTTGTACGAATGGAAGATGGTGACATACAAGCTGCTCGAGCATACATCGGCAAGGGCTGCTGAAAGCTGCTGTCCTTATAACCGAGAGCAAAAGGCGCATGCTAGAGATGCTGGCTTGGCAGACACCTGAAGCTGCCTTTAATGTGGCGTCTTTCTATAACCTGGGATCTGCCGACACCTTGTCAATGGGCATAACCAGAGGTGAAGTCCTGGAATTCTGAAAGAATTCTGCCTATTGTTTTTTTCACTATGTACCATATGCGCACCTAATAAATATCCATGAAACGAACAATGCTGGCTTTTTGTGTGAATGCATGCATACTTTCAGGATGTTGCATATATATTATTAGCTGCATGTAAAATACCTGCACAAAAACAAACTCAATCCCGTGTTTGGCGCATGATGGCCTTAGCTGCCTCTGCGTCGTAACACCCATCAAATAAAAAAATAGCCACAAAAACAATATTAAACAATAATGAGATTGCCTGGATGCCAATGATGCAAAGCCAGTGTACATGCTTGGGTGGGCGATGTTGGCCAGCCGATGAGCCTAGCTGGATAGCAGTTATTAAAAGCCAGTGTGTAAGCTTGGTTGTAAGTATTGGATAGCCAATGAGAGTGGCTGGATGTACGTTATATAGGAGCAAGTTGATATGCTTGGGTGGAAGATATTGGGCGGCCGTTGAGTGAGGCTGCATGCCAATAAATAACCTAGTCTGCTATTGGTGCACTATGTAGGAAAGCCAGTCTAGTAGATTGGATTAAATCTTGGCACGGGTAGCGCCCCAAAGAAACACCATTATTGGCCGCAATATTGGGGCCGGTTTCCCCCAATATTGGGCCGATGTCGGTTCCTTGACGGCATGCTACTTGGGGATACATAGAAAAGGGCATAAATAACAGAGTGTGTGGACATGACTAGGCGATATGAGACGGCACATTCGTGAGCAAAAGCAAACCTACGCACAGATAGGCTGCAATTCTCGGTAGTACCAAAGCTAAAGCTTAAGGGACAAATGATCGAAGATTTTTGTGTAACTTACTCAGTTGGTGAATGTGTTTTCGCTGCTCCAGTTTTACCTCTGAACAAAAGTTAGCCGTCTCAGATGGGCACGAGTGACTTGACTTACTCTAAGCTTTTATATCGGCATTAGGCCTTGTTATGAATACAGAAGAAACGTTTGCATACCAAATTGGGGTGCGAACTTTCTTGATATCGTTCTTGCTTCAGAGTAATAATTATTCTAGACAGCGTTTAATGCTAAGAACTGTGAGGCACACTATTCGAGAAGTAACGCTGACTTGCAGGTATTCCGAAAGCCACTTAAGTTGTTCTCAGTTAACAATAGCAAATGTTGTTAACTAGTTATTGGTTTAGAATAAAATTCCAATATGTGGTATCTATGGGCCCCTACAATGCATTTATGGTTGCGAAATGAATTTCTGACTCTGTGTCAAAAAATTGTCATAAATTAAGCTGTCTTTCCATTTAGCGAAAACCATGCTTATGATGACTATGTGATGTCGTGTGCCTCGATGAATAAGTTTGTGACTGTAATGCTCTGAAAAAATCTTTCATCAGGACATTCTATGTGCGAGTTGCTGCAACTTCCAAAATTATCAAACCTGCTTATCCCTAGTATGCACTCGTTTGCAACTTTATTTCATCGATCGATATAGCTCTCAATTTTGATCTGACAAACAAGCACCTAAACGCACGCACGATTTTCATATCTCCATGAATTGAAATAGCGTTGCATATTCGCTTACTACCAAGGCCTCATTTCCTGAGATGATGGCTCATGCGTTATGTGCCTTTATAAAAAATCTTAGACGCCTAAAAGGTCCTAATTACGTCAAATCGTTATTTTCAGCCAATCTATACTTTTTCTCTCTGACTGCTCGAAGCTTAGTAAAGGGGTGCCATTCTATATGCTAATAGCTGTGCTGATTTCTCAGTTTTTTTTACATGCTTTTTATGGGAAATTTCAGAGCGTAATATGTCTGCGCGACGCTTCCAATTATAGTTCTGATTTCGTTTTTCTTTTAACAGTTTCCATCCTGCATGTGCCACACTGCAGTGCGAATTCACAAGCTTTGCACAGTCTGAATTTATGCTCTTCATAGTAGATTGATATTATCTGCAATGATTTAAAAAAAAAAACACTTTTAGCCATGTCCTTCATTGATTTCGGCAAAGGTGTAAATTATGTGATTTGGTCTGCCAATAATATTACGGAATCACTTCCCTCTTACGGTATAATGGCACAAGCCTGGCTTAGGAAATTTCATACTGTCCTAGTATAAGTATTGAGAGGGTTTAAACTAATGTTATAGATAAGTGAACAGTCATAGAGTGAGTAATCTTAGATATCAGCGTAGGGAAGTATATGTGCGAGTTTACTGTGGCACTGGACATGGATTCGCTGCTTTAAAAAGCATTCATGAAATGATGCATCTAAACCTGAAATTTTGTCTGCCCTTTTCTAGCCTGGCGATGTGGAAAACTACTGTCCACGTCATATATCTATTCCATGCAGTCTTTAGAACTAGAAATTTGTTATTTCACCACGTTATTTCCTACGTGCATGCATCGGATATATCATGCGACGCTTTTATCACTAAGCATGCGTGGAATATAAATTGATCAAGTAAACAGCACACATTTATGTTTGCTGCGCTCAGCAGCTATGCATTTCTCTTTTGTGGCGGGAGATGGCTCTTCTTTGTGCGTCTGTATTGCATCTGTTATGAAGGTATAGTAGTTGAGCCAGAAATAACCTGCATTTTTGCATGTTTCCTGTACCTTGGGTGATCGGTCGGTAACGCCATTTATTGCTTCCACGTGGTCACAATACCACCTTGCGCAATTAGTGTTGTGAGGTCGTTTCGTATACCTCTCAATAAATTCTACATTTTGATCAAATTACCCATTATTTGTGGCCACACAGCATAACTAAGGTAATGTGACTCACTGGTGATGCAATTTGTAGGGAACGTGTTAAATGCAGGCATTTCTGCTCAAGCTCCAATGAACTTGTTACGGAGAGTATGCATGCACATTATGGAACCTTTAATGACAATTTTCCTCACGTGGAGTTCCTAATTAGGGCACGTCAAATTCTGCGGTGACACATTACCAGCGGTTTATTACGTACACTAGAGTGGTTTTTGTAGTTCACTAAACGTTTATTTTTCATCCCTGCCGTTTACGTGTTAGGCGTGTTTCTTGCTGCGTCTGGCCTCACTGGGTGTTAGACATCAGTGGTGTTACCATGGTTCCCCAACACAAATACATACGCGCAAACTCAATCGATTGGTTAGGATACGGTTCAGGCCGGTGATACTGTTTTTATAACATGAAGTATATTTTAGAAGCAGTCGTATATTACTTGTAAAAAGGCCAAACTTGGCAGTACCTACTCAAGCAGCAGGTGTGAAGTGGCGGGATTGTTCCCGCTTACTGGGTCCTGGCTTGCTTAGCGGCGGCTCTGGCACATCATCATCATCAGCCAGACTATACACACTGCAAGGCGAAGACCTCTTTCATATTACTCAAATAAAGCTAGTCCTCTGCTAGCTGTATCTACTTGACCATTGTGAAATCTTAACCTAACCTTAACACAACTTCTATCTAAATCAGTAGACCAAATGTTTGATCGTCCGCCCTCAGCACGCTATAGCCTCAGAAAATTCAATTTCTGTGCATCCTCTATAAACCCTCAGTTCTATCTTTTCGTGATTCACCGATTGTCATCACTCCGGCTATCGGCTACATTTCAGTCTTATCCCCATCAATATTGAGCTTTGTGAGCACGAACGCCGGACTTACGCCGGAATCATCGTGTTCTTTAAGAGTAGTGCAAGACAGGACATCTCAGGGAATTATTTTGGAATATTGTGCGCGCTTCGCTACCGAAGTTATCCAATTGGCAGCAATCTGAAGAAAGACTTCTCTGCTTGGAGGCATCACGTCGGAACTTCACCACGCCTAGGACCAAAGTGTTGCTTGGAGACCGGTGTGAAGGCTGTTTAAAAACATAGATATGCGCGCGTTGTACCATATAAAGCAGCACTCATTTAAGGCTGTGAATGTGGTTCAAATTTCCTTCGGAGTACGTAGATGTGTAGGTCACAAGAGACAAAGAAAACAGTTTCGCTTCTTGGGGAATTATCTGGTTGATCGAGCAGCTTCAAGCGATCCAATCGCAGAAAAAGGTATTTTGTCTTGTCGGCAAACCGTTTTGTAAAGAAATCCCGCCAGACTGACATGAAGAATTTTGGGATCATTAAGATCAAACTCAAGAGTTGTATCAGAGACAAGAGCTTCTTATGCAAACATTTAATGTGGATTGTCGGCGAAAAGGTGAAAAATGCTGAGCTAGGTATTCTTGAAATCTTCGCGTTCCAGATCCACAAGCCTGAGATTGCATTTGTTGCATTAGTACCCGAGGACATCTCTTGAGAGATGGGTTCAACGTATCCGAACGATGGTGCAAAATATATTCTATCACCGTGATCCGAACAAATATCTCACAACCCTGCATGTTAGTGGCCCATTCCTGGTTCCCAACGTAGACGAAGTTAAGTTCCTGCTATTACAACCCTGTAGCCTGATCTCGTTATAGCGTTGATATTGAAGATATTTTCTTTTCGCTACCGCATGTTCCTCTCCTGCAGTATTCAAAGCCATCCATTGAAGTTCAGAGTGATGAGCATACATTTAAAGATGAGTGCGTGATTTCTACCGCGTAATTTCCCGAACTCTACACTTTCTATTTCAAGAAAACGTATGTCGCTTGGGAAAACCGAACAGTAATGGAAAAGTTCGACCTTTGTATAGTGTGAAAGGTAGCACAGCCGCTCAGCAGCATTTACCATAGCGAAGCTGATACGATTAGCTTTGGCGAATGATTTGGCTTCTGGTATTGTACAAATATTTACACACGTTTATGTATCTTGTGGTCGCAAGGTCTCTTCAGCCGGAAACTGTGGCGTAAGTTTTGACACTGTTTTGTAGAAAGCGGTTACTGGCCTGAATTTACGCACAAAATTTCTCAGAATAACCCACTGCAATATTTGGGCTTTCGGCTGGTCTTTTAAAAACCACGCGCGCTGACAATATAGACTCAGAGCGAGAAGCCTCTGTTAACAGCTGTTGATGTTGTTGACCGCTTGTTTCGCTCAAAACTTGTAAAAACGTGAGAGTAATTGGATGCATAACTATGGTCGTAAACAAAACTTTTTACAAAATGAGCGATAACCTCGCAGCCCAGGTGCACCACTGTAGGCGGGCCGGTTTCTCTGAATCTGTACTTGCTTCATGTACAGAAAAGATTCTTAAAAAATAAAACCTTCTGAACGTGGCTCGCAGTAACGCGTCAGTCCACATGACCGATTTAAAAGTATAGCTATGATTTCATACGTCTATTCTCTTTCACAAAGATTTAAGAAAGTCGGTGCCAAGTATGCTGTCACCATTTTGGTGTGGACTCCTAATAAGGTCGGCAAGGTTGGAGAAGCGGTACAAAGTTGAAACGGGCAAAACCAATTTGTAAAATATTCATAAAGGAGATTTCGTCCCATGTAAAGTTGCTATTTTCTACCATAATGCTCTGTCCTGTGGCCATACGTACATTGTTCAGACAGGCCAGTGCCTCAATATGCTTTTGGAGCACCAAAATATTTTAGGGAAACATTCAAGAAACTTAGCTAGACATTGTCTCTATATATAGTGTCTGTGTACTCTATCCTTCCTCAACACCGAAGTCTTGTTCATTCGTAATGACCGTAGCGCAAGAGAATTGCCGAAATCATAATCATCATCGTCATTAGCCTGACTATAACCATATTTCTTCACTTAACCCGGTTTTGTGCTAGCTGCATCCACTTGACCCCTGCGAACTTCTTAACCTCATCCGCCCACCTAACTTTCTTCCCCCCCCCTGCTACGCTTTCCTTCCCTTGGAATCCAGTTTGTTACCCTAAGCGACCATCGGTTATCCTCTCTTCGCACTAGATGTCCTGCCCATGTCCATTTCTTCTTCTTAATTTCCACTAGAATGTCGGTAACTTGAGTTATTTCTCTGACCCACTCTGCACGCTTCCTATCTCTTAATGTTACCCCTACCATTTTTCGTTCCATAGCCCTCTGGGTTAACTCTCTTGGTTAGCCTCCACGTTTCAGCCCCATAGGTGAGTACAGGTAAGATGCAACTGTTATATACATTCCTCTTTAGCGATACCGGTAAGCTGCTAGTCATAATCTGTGAGTGCTTGCCAAATGCGCTCCATCAGAATCTTATTCTTCTTGTTATTTCCTTTTCATGGTCCGGATCTGCGGTTACTACCTGTCCTAAGTAGACATATTCGCCTTCTACTTCCAGTACTTCGCTACCTAATGTAAAGTGCTGTTCCTTCCCGAGGCTGTTGAATATTACCTTAGTCTTCTGCATATTGATTGCGTATTGATATTGATATATATTGCCGAAATAGATATGTTTTATAAGAGAAGCCTACATGTCAACCAGCAGTCAGTAGCTTTATCTTCCAAGGAAATGGACATATTAAACAGGAGTGAATGTTGATGATCGCATGTGCGGATATAGGACATTTTTAATTACATGGCAAGTGCAATTGGGATAAAGCGCATTCGAGCATGCTTGTTGCCTGGCTTTATAAATCAGTATACAAACGAGTTCCAAGTTCAACACTATGTGTGCCTTTTCTTTCTCTTAGTCCGGTGTCAATGCGCTGCTTTATATGAATTGCATAACCAACTCGCCCATACTGCCGCTTTACTAAACTGTATATAGAGAGCTTGACGGAAACACGTCAGGTTGGTTATGCTCGTGACGGGAAAGGGTTACGTATTGAAAAAGCGTTGTAACAGTGACATTTGGGCCCCGCTATGGAGCCATGTTCTATGGAAAGGTTGGCTTTACGCCTCGGGAAGAGCACTGGACTGCAGTTTGTGACGGACACTGATGTGGGTTGGGTACGTTCATGACGGCACAGCTTCGAGCTCAGGCGAATTTTTTTAAAAATATTGATGTTTCAACTCCGCTGTAAGGACCTTATTCACCTGACAGGTTGGTCATATGCCTCACAAAGTGTGGTGAAATCCATGGTTTGACGGTTACCCGTCTGGTCGGGTGTGTTCATTAGCGGAAAGGGTTTAGCGTAAAAGTCTTGTAAAAAGAATGTTGCGACCTCGCTATGGGAGGAGTATTCACTAAACATTAACGCCCCTTATAGCAGGTCAAAAATGCCTGGTTTTTTATCCATTCGTTGGAGCTCAAATGTTTCCTGCATAAACCCACTATCCAGGTATACTGGAGAACACAGACCTTCGGACCTCTGCTTGCGAGCAAAGCAAATCTGGATAGATAAGCGGCTCGTGATCTAGATGCCTCTAGTGCGGAATTACAGTGCGGCTATAGGTGTGATATGTTCTTCCCCTACATCTTCCTTTTTGTGTCATCATTGATGCCCATCTTCGTTGTCGTATCCTTTTTTTTGCCCAGCTTCTTCTAGTGATCTTGGATTGACTTAATGTACTGAACGCCTCAGGGTGACCTCTATAAACTCCGACCCTCAGGAAAAGTGCTATCACAACTTCATTTGTGCTATGAGGCGAATTTTCCGTCGCGTATTTTTTTTTTTATACAAATTGTCTACAGAATAAAGAACACGTTAGGAAATGGCGAAACCTCAAAGAGCCTGGAGGAATACGCAAGAAAATGGTTTGCTCCAAACAAGAACGCCGCGATGACGAACCCTCTTAAAACGTCATAAAGATGGCCACTGCGGATCAGATAAACGTTCCGTTTTTTGAAACCATGCATTATACTGTTTTCAGTGAACCCCATACACATATTGCAATCTCAAGCCACAGAAAAAACGTTACTGCCTCGCACTGCCGCGAAATAATATCAAATGTCGAGCTCAAAATGTCTGTGAAAGTTGCCCAGTAACACAATTTGTGCAGCCATGCTTATAGCAACGAACTACGCGATGTACAAATTCGCTTACAATAAGTAAATAACAAAATATTATAAGCTAAATGGACCACCTTCAAAGAAGCATCGCAAGTACTCTGTGTATGCGGCGTTGGAGTCTTTCCTGCAATTAAACATACGAAGGATGAAACATTTCGCTTTCCTTAAATTTATTACCGCCGTGGTAGTGCAGTGGTTACGGCGCTCGACTGCTGTGCGCAGAGATGCGGGACCTAACGCCGGCCGCGCCAACAGCTTTTCGCTAGAGGCGAAAAGCAAGGCGTACTTGTGCTATGTGATGTCCCTGCACATTGAAGAACCCCAGGTGGCCCAAGTTGCTGGAGCTCTCCACTACCGCATGTCTCATAGTAAGAGTCGCTTTGGGACTTTAATCCCCATAAACTAAAGTAACTAAAATAAAAATTTACCATATCGCTCATACACACTAGGTTGATTAGCGTAGCACAAATGCAGGATTTTACAGTTAAAAAGATTAAAATTGTCGGTTGTGAAGGAGTCTTGCGAGAACTAATCCTGTTGCTTGAGCTATGTACAGTCACACGGCCTAGGCAGAGGGACTCTGGCCAGAGGTATAGCGAAGTAGGTGCGGTTATTGGCGGCCTACCGTTGACTTTTCACTTTGATAGGTGAGGTTGTCACGCGCACTTTTAATGTAAGCAAACTCGGTCTCTGTGTATTCCTTTTTACATATATTTGCAATGCCTGCACGCCCACTAGCCCCAGTGTTTCAGACTGTTGAGTTTCACAGGATAGAGACAAGGCACTATTTTTGTGGTTAGTCCACAGATGCATGTTCGGCTACACTGCATGACAATCAACGACGACATTACCTGGTACATGCATAGATGCCCTTAGGAATGTTTTCCTACCGCACGCGGAAAATGTACCATTGTGCTGAAGATCATGTGGCCCTAATCGTGAGACTCTGTCCAAGGCATGAGACCAATGCAGCTCAAACCTCACACGTTTTTCAGCTTGCCAGAAATGATATCCGCTCCCCGCGTTCTGTTTGGTCTCTCATAAGCTCCGGAAACCACAATATGAAGTACGTCGGTGGCTACTTTTAGGAATTTTAGAGACGCTTTAAAAATACTGAGCTTTCAGCTTCTTTTCCCATAGCAACATTCTTTGTCCATTCACAGGACAACAAAATCCTCGTCTACAAGGAGCACCGTCATCCCTCTTCTGTAGCATAGTGCAGAGTGAGCAGGTGGAAGCGCCGCTGGCTGCAAATTATATCACTACCTAACAATCCGGTTTGAGATTTTAGTTATAGTTTTCGTTCTTATGCACCATGAGTCCTTGCTTTTTCAGCTTGTAATTTTTCATGCGTAATGTTTTATTGTGGTTATTCATTTCTGTTTAAAAAATGATGTAAGTAATAGCATTCGTTTCTTTGATGTTCTGCTACGGCGAAAACTTCACTATCTGCAGTTCTCCATGTACTGCTAGCCTACATACACAGGCCACTATGCGCGCTTACCTTCAAATAATCTGATATTCCAAAAGAATGCTATTTCGGTGAAATTCTAACGCAGAATTGGAGTGGCGGAAAAAAAAGAAAAGCGCCGAACCATGCGCACCGCAAGGAAGAAAACGAGATGTAGCGCCTGTGTCTCGTCTTCTTTCTTGTGGTTCGGCGTAATTGTTTCGCCAATTCAAGTATGCACCAACTAGGCCAAGAGGCCGCGATACCGCAGTTTCTTACGAAGCGTGGAATCAAACTACAGCAAAGCTCCAATGAACGAAAAAACTTACCGCATGCAACAAACTTACGATGAGCTGCTAATGCTCGGAATACTAACGAGAGGTAATGCTCGGGAAGCAATTCGCCCATTACAATAACATGAAACTAAAATTCTGCAAACTGCCTTAAAAATCACCTCCCTAAAAATGTCACTCATTTGGAAGTCCGAGCTGCGATGAAACCCACATTCCTACCATAAATAATCAGGTAACAGATCTGCACACCTATACCTTCGAACACATCGACACTCTTTCTGCCTTTTCTGGAAAGGTTGTCTAGCTGATGAAAGATGCCCAATGCATTGTTTAAGCAAATTCTTGTGCTAAAATTCCTAACTGAAAACTACACTGGCAAAACTAAGAACTCAAAAGAAAGAATTCAGAAGTACAATTACTGAGCCCACTATTTCGCAAAAGAACTAAACCTTTTCTCTGACTTTTCAAAAACGCGAAATTATTTTTCAAGAAGGTAATAGAAAAGTTTTAGGTAACTATCAACAAAATCCTGTCCTTTATAAACGAGCACGCGTTCAACCGTACATTCTTTAACTTGCCCCCAGTCTTTGCCTGATCAGCCGCCGCACCGATAATAGAACAAGATAATGAGCTAACTGCCACTACAGTAAAGTTCAGAACCGGGATCAAACATGTCAAGTGGCAGTCCTCACAACACCCCACACCTTCTGTTCTAACTCTTACGGACGTCATACTTCTTCCGTTATCTTTTCATTTCATATCATGTTCTTAAATACTACAAAACTTGGCCCCCGGCACTTCTAAAGAAGGCAGGGAGGCGGCTTTAAAATTTGTGAATTTCCGAAATAAGTTTGCCGCTTAGAGAGTTTGCAATTTGCTGTACCTGACTAGAGAAAAAGCTTAGCTTTCAATATGCAGTTCATTGCTGGATGTATGCTAGAGCATGGTATGTATGTACCCGGATTTTGTATTCATAATTGGAAAACTCAATTTTTGAATGTGTCAAATTATTTTTTCGCTTCTAAAAGTATATTTCAAAGTGATGAGGTGATCTTTCTGGCAACAGTTCATTAGCCATCAGAGAAGTATCAGCTTTCTTCACCAGTCGCCGGTAGTCTTGTGCGTCATCACTGCACAGAATTTTAAACTCTCTAGGCATCGAGGATAGGGCCTATTCTGCGGGTGCCTCGTCGAAGTTTCATATCATTAGGTATATGAGTGAAATTCGGTCGCAATGACGTCCCTTGGGGTAGATATTTCCAATGAAACATGTTGAAATATCTGTCGCTCTTTTTTTAGAGGAATTTTCTTGTTCTTACTTGATGCTTATGTTGAGAATAAATATTTTCACTAAAGGTCGAGGACAAATGAAGCACAACTCTGAATAAATAGGCACGGTCTCGACTCGTATATATTAGCCAGTAGAGACAAATGCCCCCGGGTAAGTGTTTCCATACAAAAGGTTTAGTGAGTGCCTTCCAATTCTAATTCTAATTTGGTGGCTTATCCCGTAAGTACATATAAATAACATTCAGAAATTGATCTGCCATTCCTGCATTTGTGACATCTTTGCTCGTAGGCAGCTCTGGCTATATGATAATGCCAACAAATTGGTAGAGGTTTAACCATGGGATGAATCTAATTTTGCGAGGAAATGGACTGTTATGAATAGTTTTGTTTGGTTTTGCAAGGTTGTTCAATGTTTGACAGATTGAATCAGAAATATGCTGAAGTTTCGCTTAACACTAGACCCGAAGTCGGGTTTGACACTGCTTTTTTGCGCAATTTTGAAAACACATTTTATGTTGTGGTTTTACAAATTAAGCCGCAGTATTTGTTTGGCTTCTCCAAGGACATCTACACCTGATTAATATTTGGCTTATATGAAAGAAAGGAATGACACGATATTTGATTTCGTTGCCTGTGGACACCTCATGGTTAAGTAAAGGCCAGAATTAAGATCAGTTTATGGAATAAGCAATAAGTGTCTACAAATATTTGATGAATACAGGCAAAGGTTCCTAAGGCGGAATCTGTCGACTCCCTGTTAAAAGCAAGCAGTAAATGACATACAAACACCGCGTAAAATTGAAGCATTTATGTAATGTAATAACACAACAAGCGGAAAATAAAGATGACGTAAACGTAAACGAGACATAATTTGGGAATATGTCATATAATTGAATAAATCGACAAAAACAATTCCATGAGTGCTCTGTATGCCCAAATAAATGACACGAATTTATTAAAGTAGTAAAAGTGCAAAAACTTCATTTGAAATTATGAATGCTAGAAAATTATTCTTACCTAATGGTGATGAATTCCACAAAAATAAGTCTGAAAAATTAACCGCTATTTTGCAATAATTAGTTCTAGACATCGGTAGAAAGAATATCTCTGACATGAGAAACGAGGAAAACTCCCTCGAGGAACTGGACACTAATAGTCATTGGAATGGGAAGTGATCCATTAATGAACAAAACATTTGAAGATGCGAAAAGAATAATGAACCATACTTGAGAATGGTAGATTGTCATGAGCATGGCTATGGGTGCAGGACTGCTTATATAGCTGTTGAACGTATTAATACATATGGCTGGATTTTTTATCTGTTTTAGTGGGGCTGTGTTTGTTTTGTATGTTTCCCCAAGAAGAAATAAAATCGTTAATATTACTATGGATAAAAGAACAGTATGGTGAAATGCGCGTGCGTAAATTGAAGTAATTTTCCACATTATGCGAAAACTACGAACCCCAAGAGCGCACTACACGGCTTTGTGGGCATCGATGAGCAGATGATTGCAGCCCTTACCAGCAAATACCTCTCTACAGTGAAAGACAACGAGCCAGTAAAGGATTAGAAAGGTATGGAGAATCCGGACCTGGGTGGAGAGTTCGAAGTCGAGGAAATACAGGCGGCGTTTATGGACATGAGGCTACCATGGAACGTGTAAAGGGTGATAAGCGAGTATTATTTGGAACCTTTCCAGAAATTAAAATGAACGCAGTGCTAAAAGAGACCAATCATAGGCTGTCGAAGAATACCGCAGAGCGCAATATGGTGATAGAAGCAGTGGGGCTGAACGATGTCTTAAATGGCTACGCTGCAGGAGCGGTGGAAAGCTTAGCTCAGGTAGTTAATGATATCAGGGCGATAGCATAACAAGAGGAGATCGTTGTGTGCACAGTACCGGAGGTGCTGGGAACGAACGGAAAGATGAAAAAAGATGTAGTGACAGGTAATCATCACATAAGAAATTTAAGCCTGAAGAAGCGTTTCGAAGTGATTGAGGTAAACTGGGAGGTTCAGAGAGCAGTTTTTGGCAAAGATTTCAACGAGACAGCATGCACTTTAACAGAAGGGTGGGAGCAGAGGTCGGCTGGCGCCTAGCGGGCAGGGATGTAGCTTTTTTAGGGGGTCCGCAAGGGTTTCTTGCGCAGGTGTAGTTGGAATTGAAGCAGCAGAAAGCGTAATAACGGAGGTTGAACAAAAAGAAATGGGAAAGAGGAAGTCCAGAAAGAAAACACAATAAAGAGATTTAACTGTAGAATCAACTACATAAACATACAAGGGGGTTGAAAAAGAGCGAAGTGGCTTGAGATAGAACAGCAGTGAAGGACGACAATATATGTGTGTACGCTCTATGCGAGACTCATCTTAGGGATTTAGAAGATCCACCGTTTATAGAAGGCTATGTCTAGGAAGGGTGCAACAGAACGAGAATGGAGAAAAAGGGGGGAGGGGTAGGTATGCTGATACCTCAAGGAACAAATTGGAAAATAATAAAATTCTCTTGCAAAGAACATATCTGGCTATCAAGAACAATTGCCGGTGTAAAGAAATGGCTAGGTGTAGTTTATTTAGGAACAAAACACCAATGCAGACAGGAAAACAAGAATCTCGTTGAATATCTCAGTGAAGATATAAGCCAGTTTGGAGACGGAGCCGATATTATTGTACTGGGGGACATGAACGGCTACACCGACGACCTGGGTGGATGCACGGATTGTAACGGGAAGCTAATGGTAGATTTCTGTGAGCGACACAAGCTAGTTATTTTAAATAGCCAAACAAAATGCGAGGGACAAATCGCGGGAAAATTCTGAAACAGGCAGACGACCATTGACTGCTGTCTAATTTCGCAGGAAATTTATAGCAAGCTCGCAAAAATGGAAATAGACAAAGAAGGGGAGTGTAGTCTGGGAAGTATTCATAAACGTATTAGTCTGCAGATAAGGGCCCTTGATGAAAAGAGAAATGGAACTAAGACAAAACGTAAACGCAAAATTAAACAGCGATCAAGTAGCGCAGATAGTAGCATGCATAGAGGAAGCAGTAGAGAAAAGTCCCATACAAGACTGGGATGTTGAACAGGTAGAACTACTCATAAGGAGAAAAATTAAGGAGGTTAAACTACCAAACTGCTGCAATGGAGACAGAAAGCCACAGAGCTAGTGTAATAAGGAAATCAGGAAAGCCTTTGAACAACGAAGGCCAGCTTCAAAGGAACGCCGAATGGCAAAGAAAGCACAGGCTTCTCAGGAGGAAATAGACCAAAAAATGGGAATCATATCGACAAAAGAAATTTGATGTACAGGCTCTCGTCGAAAGTAAAATCAAGCAGTTCATCGATCGCTGGATCACTGAAATACATGAGGCCATTAGAGGCGGACCAAGAAAATTCTGCAACCATATAAGCTGGCTAGGTAAAAAGAATAAAAAAAAAGCAGGACCGGATTCAAGATAGCGAGGGAAATTGTTGAAAGGGAGACAACGCTGTGAACTACATTACATCAGTTAGCAGAGTCATTTAAGAGCGACGATAAGGTAAACTCCCTAAATCAGGAAGCAACACAAGCTAGTCGAGTACAAAGTAGCTTACAACTGACCAATCTAAACTGGGAAAATGCGGAAAAGATATACCTAAAAGCATATCTACAGGAATAAATGAAATTCCGATAAAACTGATTGATGAACTGCGTCCAGGAAGTAAGTAAACGTTAAGAGCTTTGAAAACAGTCATAACGAATAAGCAAATTCCGGACAGCTGACGGCCGAGTAAAATTAATTTTGTTTGTAAAGAGAAAGGAGATAGGATGTACATCAAATCCTACAGCCGATTACCATACCATCTGTTATATACAGGTTAGCCCATATAGGCGGGGAAATTAAAGATGCAATCATGGGTAGAAAGTAAGAAGATACTCGGAGAGCTTCAGAACGGCTTTAGAAATGTTAGGCGCTTAGATGACAGCCTGTTCGTGCTTACCCAATGCATAGAAATATCTAGAGTGGAAAATAGACCTTTGCAATTGACCTTCCTGGACATAAACGGGGCGTACGATAACGTAAACAGGGAAGTCCTGTTGAACATATTAAAAGAAGAAGGTATTGGTCATGATATAACACATTTCCTACAGAAAACATCCCTGGATAACAAGGTAGAAATTACATGGGAAGGTACAAGAAGTACGGTCGCTGTCAAGGTATGCAAAGAATTGTGACAAAGTGGTCCTCTATCACAGGTGCTGTTCATGCTTTATATGATAAACATGGAACGGAGGATACAAGAAAGTAACCTAGTTTTTAACCTGTCATATAGATTAGGCGGAAATGTGGTCGAGCAGCGCCTCCCCGGTTTAATGTATGCAGACGATATTGTGCCAGCCAGGTAGCCAGGAAGACATGCAAACTCTAGTCAAGCATTGCGGAGATGAAGGGGACGCTCTAGGCTTCAGTTTTAGAGCACTTAAGTTGGGTCTGATGAATTTACACGGCTCAACTGATCAGGGTTTTAAAAGACAAGGCGCATAAAATGCTCAGAGTGGCATAATATAAATATCTCAGAGTATGGGTAAACGAAGGATTGCATACATTGGAAAGCATGAGAAATCACTTGAGGCAAAGGGCGATGAAATGTCGGGATAATGAAGCATAAGACATTGTGGGGATAAAACAGTTATGAGGTTTTGAGGAATATTTGGAAAAGAATTATGGTGCCCGGGTATACTTTAGGAAATGCAGTTTTGTGCCTAAAATTAGAGGTATTTATTCAGGTTACCCCTAAAGACCTTCCAAAGGAGCATATTGCATAGGGGGGGGGGGGATACAATTGTAAAAAAAAAAACACGATGCAATTAGCAACAATTACAATAAGAACCATTAAATATAACATCAAAAGAGGAAAGAAAAATAACACCAAATATTCTACACATTTCCGTCCCAGTGAAGAAGCTCTTGGAATTTTTTTATGTTAGTTTCTGTAACGCTGTGCGATGGCAAGTTATTCAATTCAATGATAGTGTGAGGTATGAATGAATTGGCATAAGATGACAAATGACACTTTGCGCGTTTACCTTTGAAGGCATCATCAAGTCGTGGAAATATCACATCAGGTGACTGAAACAAATCCCTGCGCATTAGTGGATGGTGATAAAGCTTATGGAAAAGTGTTAACCGAGCGTGTTTACGACGACATGATAAGTTTTCCAGTTCAGCACGTTGTTTTAATGCAACGACGCTAGTGAAAGGCGAGTAGTCTGAAAAAATAAAACGCACAGCACGGTTCTGCAAGGATTCGATGTTGGTGATAACATAGGCTTGATCAGGGTCCCAAATAGCCGCAGCATATTCAATTTTAAGGCGTATTGGAGTGATATAAGCAAGTTTTTTAACATAGATAGGAGCGTGTTTGAGAGTACGTTTAAGAAGACCAAGTGAACGGTTAGTAGCAGCTAGGGTGAGGTCGATATGGTGATGCCATGTTAGATCAAACTGAAGGTGCACGCCAAGGTATTTGTAAGTGTTTGTTAGTTCAACAGCATTGTCATTGAGCATGTAAGGGGTTGAAATGCGATTGATACGACGGGTGAAAGATATAAGTTTAGTTTTAGAAACGTTTAAAGTCATTAACCAGGATGAGCCCCATGAGCTTACTGCGTTCAGGTCAGATTGTAGGAATTGGCAGTCATTGTCATTAATAACGTTATGGTAAATTACGCAGTCATCTGCGAAAAGACGAACTCTAGATGGTACACAGGCAGGTAAGTCATTAATATAGATTAGAAAAAGCAAAGGACCAAGCACGCTTCCTTGGGGTACACCAGATGTCACATAAGTCGAAGAAGAGTTAGAATTATTAACTGAGGTATACTGAGATCTAGAAGAAAGTCCTTAATCCAGGCGAGCACATTAGGGTGGATGTTAAGCTGTGCTAGTTTCAGTAAAAGTCTGTGATGAGGGACCCGATCGAATGCTTTTGAAAAATCCAGAAAAATTCCGTCGACCGGAAAGCCTGCGTTAAGTGATGATTGTGCGTCATTACCAAAGCTAGCTAGTTGAGTGTCACATGAAAAACCCTCGTGAAAATCGTGCTGATATTTGAAAATAATGTTATGATCTCCGAGGATATGAATGATATCCTCTAGAAGTTTGCAAAAGTTGCTGGTTAACGAGATGAGGGATAGTTAAGTGGGGAGGAACGATCACCTGATTTGAATATAGGTATTACCTTTGCTACACGCCAGTCATTAGGAATTAGTCCATTCGATAACGACTGCGAGAATAAACAGAACAAGATAGCGGAGATGCTTCTGGATGTATTTTTTAGTATCTTAATGTTAAAGCCAAGGTGATCCGAGGTACTTGTAATTTTGAGATTGTTTAATAAAACTGAAATACCTGCTTCGTTAATAACTGTGTCAGGCATGCAGATGTCATGAAATGTATTTAAGATAGGAGATGAGCTAATGTCTTCGTTGGTAAAAACTGATGAGAAGGTAACGTTAAGAACCTGAGCACAATCGGATTCATTGATTATGACGCCGTTACTGTCGGAAACCAAAATGTCAGGGTGAAAGCTAGGATTTACGATGCGCCAAAATTTACGACGGTTGTTGGTTAACAGAGAGAACAAGTCATGATTGAAAAACTGACGTCGAGTGGATTTTAATAACAACTGGTATTCTCTGTCGCATTTCTTATACTTTTCCCACGTGCCTAAACTACCATCTTTTTTGGCCTGCCGATAAAGTCGCTTATTTTGTTATTCATACGCCGCAGCTTGTGTATTGCTGCTACATCTAATGGACGTAAAAGGCACACAGTTGTCGATAAGGTTAGTAGGGGAGTTTTGAATAAATCCCAATTTTGCTCAACAGTGCGCAATAAATATTGATTTTGGAACTGGACAGCGAAATAATCTAATTCAGTGTTAATTCTTTCATAATTAGCTCGGTTGTAACATCTGATTTGTTTAACAGTAGTTTTCTTTTCGTTAAGGAACCGGTAATGCGTCCAGTTATTACGTCGTGATCAGGAATGCCGTCTCAATGAATTAGGTCTGAACAAGTATCAGGATTATTTGCTAGTCATAAATCAAGAATGTTGGCGGTGCTCGATGTGCGACGTGTGGGATTGGTGATAAGTTGCGACAGCGAAAAATCAAGACATGATTGAAGAAACATATGACCTTCGGTTTCACTCGCTGTGACGAATTGTGTAAACCAGTTTATGCTAGGGAAGTTGAAGTCTCCAAATATGAGCCGTGTAGAGTTAGGGAAACGCGTACAAATTTCACACATGATTCGATTAAATTCAGCAGAAAAGCAAACAGTCATATTAGGAGGACGGTAGATAGCACCAATGATTACATCAATTGAAAAGCACTTCAAAGAAACCCATACACATTCAAGAAAAGAACTAACCATCACAGGTACAGCCAACAAATCGTCTTTTACCGCCAAGAGCACACCACGTCCTCTACGATTTTGTCTGTCATTTCTATAAAATACTAAAACGTGTTTCGGTGACAAAAATGGTATTATCAGGAAATAAGTCAGTGAGCCATGTTTCAGCTAGTGCTATTACTGATGTGGAGCATGAGTCGATCAGCGAAGATATTCGAAAACTCTTGATACAACACTTCTGATGTTAGGTTAAAGAAAAGCAATGATTTTATTGGTATTACATGATGATCTTTGTGAAGAATGGGAAGCTGGTGCTTTATCTGGGATAAAAGAAAAACGTCACTCTTCTGTGGATTGGCGAAAAACGCAGACTATGCGGGCAGCCTGAGTGTCCCACACATAAACGTCATTACTGATGTGCAGCTTATTAAAAGCGAGACGAAGGCGGACGCCTTCCTTTTTTACAGATTTCGCGTACTGCCAGAGATAACGGCGCTTTTGTCGGACGGCCTCAGAGTAATCACGAGAGATGCTGTAGTCTGTGTCCTTCAGCTTGGAACCGTTGCTCAGCACCAAATCTACGTCTTTATCATTATAGAAGTTAGCAATGATAGGTCGCGTCTTTTGTGCCGAAAAACGATCCAAACGATGTGCTCTCACGATCGAAGTTGGCACCACGCCAAGCTTAACCGAACAAAATTCACCTATAATTTGCTCCGAAGTGGCCCACGTTTATTCGTCTGTATCTTTGATTACGTAAAAAAGAACATTTGACCGCCTAGATTGGTTTTCCAATCTTTAATTTTGTCTTGTATTTTAGATAATTCTTGGTTAGGGGCAATGAGGACTGTGCAGACGGTGCCAATTCGATTTTGGATTCCAATTCAACCACACGCTTTGTTAGTGCATCCAAGTCATTCTTCAGGCTGATGTGAATGTTAAGGACCTTATTCAAAGTTTCCAAGATGATAGTATGGCTAGTTTCCATACGTTGGACCGCAAGAGCAACGCTGTCCAACTTTTCTTCTTGTGCTTTATCCATGGGCCCAGGGTTGGGTCACCACCAATAAGTAGGAGGCGCCAAAGGTGCATCAATGCGGCACGAGCACTTTTGAAACAATTGGGTGGCCACGACACAGCGAAAAGACAAACATCATCGCTACCGTAACAGTATGTTTTATACTGACTAACCTGGAAGAACATCAGCGGTGAGCGTGACATCGTAACTGCGGTGCCGTGGCCCGGTGCATCCGAGACATGTGCGCGTTTTTCAGCTGTTTGCTCAGCTGACGCCGTTCCACGTTGCCGGACTTCAAACGCCGTAGCATCCAGAACTGGCGGCGGCAGTAACAGTCGACATTACTAATAAATTTGAGAGCCGTCGAACGATTAGCACTAGGTGCCCACGGCTAAAGTATTTAAATACCTATACCTAAAAAGTGGTCAGTCAGAATGGAGGAAAAGAACTAGGAAACGAACGTAAGTATGCTGGTCACAAGGACGAGGAAATAAAGAGTGTTAAGCAACACGTGAAAATGAAAAACGCAGAAGGTAAAAAAGTAGATAAATTCTATGGAAAAGAAACAGTGTAGAATTAGACAGAAAGTGGAAATGACAGATCACGAAGACAGCTTTCTTTGGCAACTCAAGAGGCAGTGCCCTACTTTTTGAAGCTAGATTAGGTTATCTTAGAACACGCAGCTACATAAAGAAATTTAACCATGAAGATGACACATGTGCAGTATGTGGTAAATCAATAGAAACAATTGATTTTATACTCGAATGTGATGGTATCAACCCTGAAGTCGATTCAGGAGCAGTCACTCTTTCTGAGGCCCTGGAGTTTACAGATGTCAGTGGCAGTGTGAATAAAGCTGCGATGGAAGGTAGCAAAAAACGGTTGATAGATTTGTGGCTTAAAAGCAGAAAAGTAACATACTGTTAGTAATGTAGAAACAAAAATTCAGTAAATGGAATAATGGTATAGTTAACCGATTAAAACAATAATTAAGATATAGGGAGAAGAACGAGCATGATAGCCACCACTACCACCCCGTTTCAAAGGGAGCACTCCTATATTGCATCCATCCATCCATCCCGCGCACGACAACAGGGAACAACTGGGTGACGGTGAGATTGCTAATCAACCTTAAATGGCAAGCGCTTGAGCAGCTCACGCATTACATCAATGAGTGTTGGAGAAGCGTACAGTTGTCCAAGGCGTTGAAGAGGGCTGATGTCAGCTCTATTACTAAACCTGAAAATGAGGTAAACATCAATAATTTAGGGTCAATCTCACTGACTTCGGGCACACAGAAGCTGATGGAGAAGGCGGTACAAATGCGGTTTTCATCGAAAAAGAAGGTTATCGATCCCCCGTGCAAACTTAACAGTAGGGCCATAGTGGCACTGGATCTAGGGGGCTTTTAACAACGTGAAACACTCTAAGATTCTGGATCATCTACAAGGTAGTCACTGCGGAAATTGTACATTTAATTACATTCACGCTTTCTTTGCAAGATAGGCAGGCGCACATCTAAACTGGCGACACAAGTTCCGAGCCGATACCTATGGGCACCAGGGGGAGGCCTCAGGGAGCGATCCTTTCTCCACTATTCACCAACGTAGCCATCATGCACCTTCCCGAACAACTTAACGTTATTAGGGGAATGCGCCATGCCCTTCACGCTGATGACATAACCATATGGACAACGCAGGGCAATTTGGGACAGATGGAGAAGGTCCTCCAAGAGGCTGCCACTACGGTTCAAAACTGTGCAGTAGAATGCGGACTACGCTGTTCCCCGAACAAGTCGGAACTCCTCGTAATGGGCGGGAAGGGTATACTGCACCGCTGCGCTGCAACGAGACGATAAGGGTTTTAAGGTTGCTTAATAACAAGAGCGTGAACGCAGCAGCGGTCACCAAGCTTCGAGCGGCATGCGAGGAAGTTATTCGTATGATATGTCGGATCACAACCAAGAAGAATGGTAGACAAGAACAGGATGCGCTTAGACTAATAAAAGCCTTTATTATCTGCAGGATAGTGTACGTGGCCCCGTATCTTCGCATGAGGAAAACCGGCCAAAACCACCTGGATGCTATCATTCGAACGCTCATAAGAAGACGCTCCGGCTACCCTTGCGCCTGCTACAACTCAGGGTACACAATGCGGCTGAAGAATTGATTAGCGCCTATCTTATGAGCCCGGTAATGTGACTGGCCACAACCAAGAGAGGCGATAAAGTCTTGGAAGATTTAAACCTTTACTTTCGACAAGTGGCTGGGAGGCAAGATATACCTAAAGAATGGAAGATCAAATTTCTTACTCTTCGCTTCCCAAAAACATGCACCCGGAGCGTCTCCATGCTGTACGAGTGGCGAGGAGCAAGACGATGAATGAGGGCTATTTAAGAGAAGAAGGAGCCTTCTTCGTGGGTTCTGCGGGTCCTGTAGATGGCATGGCAACCATTTAAGTGGTGCACCAAATTAACGTCGTGGACGGGCTTTGAGTTCGTAACGGGAAAACACTGGCTATAGAGGAAGTGGCGATGGCTCTAGCCGCGACGCACTCCACATCGATATACATTGTTACAGATTCTCAGGCGGCTTATAGAAACTATAGGCGTGGCAACATAACGACGCTAACCTGCAAAACGCTCAGTCAATGTAGCATTCCAGCTGCACAGAAAGAGCTGATATGGGTCATCAGGGAGTTGAAGAAAACGAGCGCGCATACGCTTCGGGCCGATATTTTCTTCCTCGGGTTCCCTCTACGTCCTCCCTTAATAATTTGGGCTCCTTCTCTCATTTAATTACATATACAGATATTCTACAGCATTTGCGCCCTGAAAGAGAGACACTCCCGAGGCCCGCAAATGGTCTTAATAAATCAGAAGAGTGTCACCTTCGAAGGCTAGAAACTATGCCATATAAATATCCAGCAACGCTTAATGTGATTGAGCCCGAGTCCTCAGCTGAGGGCAAATGTTGTTGCCAGAACGCGAAATAATACCATATATAGTATGGGCTTGCCAGAAAAAACACATTTATTGGCATAATAACGCAGCTAATGTGGGAGGGCTGGGAGGCAGCCCTCTCCATCTCGGACCTCGAGGAACAACGAGCCCTCGTCGAAGGAGCACAAACGGCGGGTTTTAGCAAAGGTGTCAAGAACTAGGGGTCCGATCAGCCTTCCCATAGCCTAAATCCTTGCTCCACTCAATAAACGCTTTCATAATCATCATAACATTCATGTGCACCCGTATGTCATATGCTGTTTTTTGTAAGACAGGTTTTGTCTGTTGAATGGTAAGTTACAGACAAGATCTATTCCGAGAAACATCGCATGGGCTATAAAGAACATTATCTGTAAGTTGAAAAAAAATACGCACAGACGCAGGATTAGTTTTGTGACGAAATGAGAAGAAAACAAAGCTAGTTCTAGATACGATATTTAAGCATGTTGTTTTAATACAAGGGTGCTAAGTTTGCTAGATCGGTATTCAGTTCCTTTGTTCGGGTGCCAGTACTGTGATATCCTCGGCATATAATATGCATTCGGAAGAGAAGAACTAGATGCCAGATCATGAATCAAATTAGTAAAAGACGTGGTCGAAAGATAGAGCACAGAAGAACGCCGACTTTGGTAGTGTGCGGTGCAGAGTAATATAGGTGCTAACTGCTTCTATTCGATTAAGTAGGTACCTGCGGATAAATTGGAGGTTACGATGAAACACTCCAAGGACATTTATTTTGTAGAAAGCATGTTCTCATAATTTAACTAAATATCCCCTAGAGATCAACGAATAATGCGCTAGGTACTCACCCAAAATCAATACCTTCTTTATTTTCTCTGTAATGAAACCGATGCAATTTTAGTTCAAAAACCGTCCCGGATGCGACATTATTAGAAGATGCAATGTTAAGTTTGCAAGGTCATTTTGCAAGTTTTCACGGATTTTTAATGACTGCTAAAGAAGCACAGAACTGCAATGAGAAAATTGTTACTTCTTAGGCGTCTATCGTCTTTGTTATTATAGGCAATATTTTGGTTTCTTCAGTGCGGTAGGGAAAATACCTGTATTGAAGATTAAGTTGGTGATGTAAGAGAACACATTTAAAAAAAAAGAAGCTGTTTTCTTGATGTGATAAGTTGTTAAGACCTTGGCTCGTATGTTTCAAATCCATATAGGCGGTGGGCATCTCATCCGGAGAAACGGAAAAAGAAATTGTGAGCTAGGTGAGGGTACATTCATGGGCTCAGTAATTTGAGGATCATCGGTAAAAATAAATTAATAAAAGCAATCGCAATGCGGCGAGTGTCGTCATATTTGTGCATCCGGGTGAACTTAGAATTGCTTTACTTGCAATATATCATTGATCAGTTCAGTTCAGTCATTCAGTCGTGTCCGACTCTTCGTGACCCTATTCACCATGTCACGCCACGCTTTCCGGTCTCTCACTATCTTCCTAACATCACATAACTTCATCTGCAGTGCCTCGAGGATGCCATCTAACCATCGCGTTCGCTGCCTACCCCTTCTCCGGCGACCCTCAACCTTTCCCAACATCAAATCTTTCTCCAGCGACTCCTCTCTTCTCATCAGATGACCAAAGTAGCTGAGCTTTAACTTTAGAATTTGACCCTCCAATGAGCAGTCAGGGTTTATGGTCGACAATATTGACTGATTTGATCTTCTGGCAGTCCAAGGAACTCTCAAGAATCTTCGCCAGCATCACAATTCAAACGCGTCAATTCTTCGGCGGTCAGCCTTTTTCACAGTCCAACTCTCGCATCCATACATCACAACTGGAAAGACCATAGCACGAGTTATACGGATCTTGGTTGGCAGACTAATGTCTCTGCTCTTTACTAGGCGGTCAAGGCTAACCATTGCTCTCTTTCCCAGAAGCAGGCGTCTCCTAATTTCATGGCTGCAGTCTCCTTCCGAGGTAATCTTGGAGCCCAAGAACATAAAATCTGTCACAGCTTCCACTTCTTGTCCCTCGATGCTCCAGGACTTGATAGGGCAAGATGACATGATCTTTGTCTTTTTAATGTTCAGTTTAAGCCCAAACTTCTCACTCTCTTCTTGTACGCGCATCAGAAGTCTCTTGAGTTCCGCTTCACTTTCTGCCATTAAAGTGGTATCATCTGCATATCTAAGGTTGTTGATACGTTTTCCAGCAATCTTCACTCCAGCTGAAGACTCGTCCAGACCGGCCTTCCTCATGATGCACTCTGCATATAGGTTAAATAGGCAGGGCGACAGTATGCAGCCTTGACTCACTACTTTCTCAATCGGAAACCAATCAGTAAGACCATGCCCAGTTCTGACTGTGGCCTCTTGCCCTTCATACAGGTTCCTGAGGAGACAGATGAGGTGAATTGGAACTCCCATCTCTTGGAGAGCTTGCCACAATCTGCTGTGATCTACGCAGTCAAACGCTTTCGCATAATCAATAAAGCAGAAGTAGATGGGTTTCTGGAACTCTCTTGCTTTTTCCATGATCCAGCGAAGGTTGGCACTTGGTCTCTACTTCCTCTGCCCTTGCGAAACCCAGCTTGCACGTCCGGAAGCTCCCGATCCACATACTGCTGCAGCCTACCTTGGAGGATTTTCAACATCACCTTGCTAGCATGCGAAATAAGCGCGATCGTGCGGTAGTTGGAACAATCCTTGGTACTGCCTTTCTTTGGAATGGGGATGTAAACTGACCTCCAATCCTGTGGCCACTGCAGGGTTATCCAAATCTTCTGACATAATGTATGCAGAATGTTAACAGCGTCATGGTTGAGGTTTTGAAGCAACTCAGCTGGATTGCTATCAATTCCGCTAGCTTTGTTCTTAGTAAGGCTGGCTAAGGCCCATTCAACTTCACTCTTCAGGATGCCCGGCTCGAGATCAGTTATCACAACCGTCTTATGTTGGGTTTGCACATACGGGTCCTTCTTGTACAGTTCTTCTGTGTATTCCTGCCACCTCTTCTTTATCTCTGCGGCTTCAGTGAGGTCCTTGCCTCGTTTGTCCTTTATCACGCCTTTATAGAGGCGATGTAACAAGAGCTTTTGCAAGTGCATCAGTGAATCGCTCAACTGCCGTTTAAGGGTCATAAATCACAGTAATTAGTGACAAATTTTCATAAACATTTTACAAAAACCAAGAATTCAAACCTTTATTGGTAACCTGAACATAATCATCAAATGGGATAGAAGTCATTCACACGAATACACAGTGATGATCAATGACTTTAACTTTCACTACACTAGCACAGCAAGTCATACAACACACAATCAATATGTGAACTGTTTGTGTTTATAGAGAACCTTGTTGGTACGCTTAAATGATATTCGTAGCCATTGACACTGATGCAGTTACTGCGATCATTATATTGTACTCTGAAGACCATCGCAAAAAAAGGGATGTGCGAGGCGCCATGTTAGCAGTTAGAGTCTCTGACTCACACTTTGAGTTCTACCCTTGCGCATATCACTTCCTCGCTTTTGAGGTCCATCACATTGTCTCCTGTGAAACCGAAGCACACCGGGCGAGTTGCGGGCTCTCAAAAAGGTGGCAAGGCTTCAAGTGCCCAACGGGGAATAGTAGTCGTTTTCGAACGACGACCTGTTGCAGTGCGGCGTGCAATCTCGTAGGTCACATTACTGATAGGGGTAATAATGTCCTATTGGCCATTGTATTTTTCAGCAAAGGCCACAACATTGTAGCGTTCGCCTAAACCAGACAACAACGCCCGGAACCTAGGTAACGTGCCGATGGTGCTCATCGCAGCGTTTTTTTTGAAGCGCACCTGCGAAGTAGTCGCCGAGCTTCTGCGAGGCACAGGGTCTCGGCAATGCGGGGTTCTCACTTAGTGAAAACGGTAATATGATGTCCAGGGTGTAGCGTGGTGGCGAGGCGTACAGAAGAAAAAAAGGGGCTATAGCCGTCGTCCCATGAGTCACTGTGGGGGTGAAGAGATAGTTTTACAGCTATGAAAAATTATTTGCAGTGGGAACCCTTTGCTTCTCCTAGAAGGAAGCTGGCACTAAACTGGTTATAATCAATATTTTACAACAAAACCGGCATAAGTAAAAAAATTATATTAAACATCCTTTTACCATTCAAAACGGCATGATCATTCTTGCAAAATATCGAGAGCACCGTGTCAGGACTATTTTGTTTGCGGAATAATTATTTTGTGAAACTTTGCAACAGTGCAATCGGCTTTCGGAATTGCAAGTGTTTCCTGTAAATAGAGATGTGCTATTTGCTAATCTGTCGGGAGTGAAGAAATATCCGGAATTATAGGCAAGTTCGGTCTTGGCGAGCCAAATGAAGCTGGGTAGAGGCTAGTAGAGTTTTGTCAAGAAAACAACCTGACCATAGCGAATACTCATTTTCAACAGCACAAGAGGCGCCTGTACACATGGACTTCACCGGACGGTCTGTACAGGAATCAGATCGATTATATTCTTTGCCGGCAGAGATGGAGAAGCGCTATACAAGCAGCAAAAACAAGGCCTGGGGCCGATTGTGGCACCGATCATCAGCTTCTTGTTGCCAAAATTAAGCTTCGATTGAGGAAAACGCGGAAAACTAGAAGGCCTTTCAGGTATGATCTGGATCAAATTTCATTAGAATATGCTGTGGAAGTGAGGAATCGATTTCAAGAATTAGATCTAGAGGACAGAGAACCCGAAGAGATGTGGACTGATGTTCGTGATATAATACAAGAAGTTGCTACTAAGGTAGTTCCAAAGCAAACGAAATGCAAGAAAGCAAACTGGTTACCTGAAGAGGCTTTGCAAATAGCTGAGGAAAGGAGGATGGCAAAAGTTATGGTGGAAAGAGAAAGATACAAGGTTCTCAATGCGGATTTTCAGAAAATAGCAAGGAGAGATAAGAATGCCTTCCTGAACATACAGTGCCAAGCAGTTGAGGACAACAGCCAATTGAGGAACACAAGAGCTCTGTATAAAACAATCAAATATATCAAAGGAAGCTTCTGTGCTAAGCTGGGCGTGATAAAGGACAAACGAGGCAAAGACCTCACTGAAGCCTCAGAGATAAAGATGTGGCAGGAATACACAGAAGAACTGTAGAAGGACCCGAACGTGCAAACCCAACATAAGACGGTGGTGGTTACCGATCTCGAGCCGGGCATCCTGAAGAGTGAAGTTGAATGGGCCTTAGCCAGCCTTGCTAAGAACAAAGCTAGCGGAATTGATGGCATTCCAGCCGAGTTGCTTCAAAACCTCAACCATGACGCTGTTAACATTCTGCATACATTATGTCAGAAGATTTGGACAACGCTGCAGTGGCCACAGGATTGGAGGAGGTCAGTTTACATCCCCATTCCAAAGAAAGGCAGTGCCAAAGATTGTTCCTACTACCGCACGATCGCGCTTATTTCGCGTGCTAGCAAGGTGATGTTGAAAATCCTCCAAGGTAGGCTGCAGCAATATGTGGATCGGGAGCTTCCGGACGTGCGAGCTGGGTTTCGCAAGGGCAGAGGAACTAGAGACCAAATTCCCAACCTTCGCTGGATCATGGAAAAAGCAAGAGAGTTCCAGAAACCCATCTACTTCTGCTTTATTGATTATGCGAAAGCGTTTGACTGCGTAGATCACAGCAGATTGTGGCAAGCTCTCCAAGAGATGGGAGTTCCAATTCACCTCATCTGTCTCCTCAGGGACCTGTATGAAGGGCAAGAGCCCACAGTCAGAACTGGGCATGGTCTTACTGATTGGTTTCGGATCGAGAAATGAGTGAGGCAAGGCTGCATACTGTCGCCCTGCCTATTTAACCTATATGCAGAGTGCATCATGAGGAAGGCCGGTCTGGACGAGTCTTCAGCTGGAGTGAAGATTGCTGTAAAACATATCAACAACCTTAGATATGCGGATGATACCACTTTAATGGCGGAAAGTGAAGTGGAACTCAAGAGACTTCTGATGCGCGTACAAGAAGGGAGCGAAAAGTTTGGGCTTAAACTGAACATTAAAAAGACAAAGATCATGGCGTCTTGCCCTATCAATTCCTGGAGCATCAATGGACAAGAAGTGGAAGCTGTGACAGATTTTATGTTCTTGGGCTCCAAGATTACCATGGAAGGAGACTGCAGCCATGAAATTAGGAGACGCCTGCTACTGGGAAAGAGAGCAATGGTTAGCCTTGACCGCCTAGTAAAGAACAGAGACATTAGTCTGCCAACCAAGATCCGTATAACTCGTGCTATGGTCTTTCCAGTTGTGATGTATGGATGCGAGAGTTGGACTGTGAAAAAGGCTGACCGCCGAAGAATTGACGCGTTTGAATTGTCGTGCTGGCGAAGATTCTTGAGAGTTCCTTGGACTGCTAGAAGATCAAATTAGTCGATATTGTCGACCATAAACCCTGACTGCTCATTGGAGGGTGAAATTCTAAAGTTAAAGCTCAGCTACTTTGGTCATCTGATGAGAAGAGAGGAGTCGCTGGAGAAAGATTTGATGTTGGGAAAGGTTGAGGGTCGCCGGAGAAGGGGTAGGCAGCGAACGCGATGGTTAGATGGCATCCTCGAAGCACTGCAGATGAAGTTATGTGATGTTAGGAAGATAGTGAGAGACCGGAAAACGTGGCGTGACATGGTCCATAGGGTCACGAAGAGTCGGACATGACTGAACGACTGAACTGAACTGAACCACCCTGCTATAACAGCTTTGGGCAATGCGGAGTAATCTTCGAATAAGGAATAATGAAAAGCAGGTGTAACAAAAGGCAGGATGATATTCTACTTCCTGTGATTCGCGGCCACTTAAATTGAAAGCATACTGGTCAATGTCCTGCTTATGCGCTCTGTCAAGCAGTTCGTTCGCAGTTGATATGGTGTGGAGTGGCGAAAATGCTTACACTCCGGATATTCTAGATAACATCCGCCGTGATCTGACGGCCCCGATAACTTATAACCAGCTGTGGTCCATGATGTAATATTACTGCGCGGAGCAGAAACAACGACAATTGATGAGCTGTAGCCCATGGGATTGCCACTGTTTCGCAGAACAGAGTAAGATAATCGGTCAAATGACAATTCAGCGGTTTCTATAGCAAAACTTTAGAAATAGACACAGCATATCGATGCTGACTTGGTCGAATGGCACTCTGGGAATGGTACAGGGTGCAACAGCCCAGATGAAGACTCTGTAGTGTGCATGTGGCACTGGCACGGTGTGCAACAAGACACGCATATATCAATGATCGATCGCATCTCATGCCACAAGCGGGCTGCAAAGATAATGAAGTCTTCATGAGTTCGCACCACGTAAGAACCACGCCTGTGAGCGCGAACACCACGTTATGAAGTTGCATGGCCGTGTGCCACTTGGTATATCGGCTGACGCGTTATTAGTGTGTCAGCCATTCATCCACATCCTCACCGGCAGCTCCCGCGAAGGATCAAGGCTCTTAGCAATGCGGCCAGAGGTGTGATCGATGCTGGCCTGGGCGCGGCGTCTCAATCCTGAGATATGTCACGAAGGGAATGTGGCAAACGAGCAAAGCGTCGTCTGTGGCGGAGGCCAAGTGGTCAAGCTATCGCCGACGAGTTGGGCCGTACCCCACACCTTCAGTAAGTTGTTACAGGAAGGCCCCTCGCGGAAAGCGGGATGTCCGTGTCACCGTGACAGCTGTCACTCGTCTCTAGCTCTGCGCGCGCGCCACTCAATTTGCCTTGTACCGTTTCGCACAGCAGTTCATCTTTGCGGCTCGTTAGAATATGATGCTGCAGGATATATAAGGTTGACGTTGAGGTTACTTATATAGACATTGTTTTACTCTTGTGATAGCTTGTTTAAAATTTCTTCTAAAGCCAAGCACAACGTACTAACGGACGATGAAGGTGATCGATATATGGAATCGTTCATAATGTCACTATTAAACTGTATACACGCAGACTCGAAATTGGATGTTTGATTGACAAGACAGAAGTTTTGTGATAATGAAACTGCGAAAATTAAAGTGCCAGCACCCCTACGGGTACTGTCCAGCGGGCGACACTATTTGCCTGAGCATAAGGAAAAAGAACCTAAATTTTAGTTTCTTGAGCTTAGCCAGGTTTCAGTTATATACATAATAAAAAAATGTGATAAATGGATAAATAGGAAACTAGAGATATCATCGGAAAATTTGCGAAGGCTAAGTGCTTTAAAATGAATAAATGAGCGGCAAGGAGTAGACTGAAAGGCTTCAAACTGAGAAAGTAGAAAATATGTTGCCGCTGTAAAAAACAAACAAAATTGCTCATTATGAATGAGCAAGTTTGTTATAAAATAGAGAGATCAGATTCACTATACATAAAGCCTGGTTGCAGTCAGTGGTTTGGCGCGCATTATTAGGACAACTGCTGGCGTACGGGCGCTGAACAGCCTAGGGAAGCAACAGAAGTTTATGTTAAGTAGTGAATCAGTGGAAGTAATGGGCGAATATGTTTACGTAGGACAGGTAGTAATCGCAGATCCACACCATGAAAAGGAAATAACAAGAATAATAAGATTGGAATGGAGCGCATTTGGCAAGTACTCGCAAATTATGACTAGCAGCTTACCGGTATTGCTCAAGAGGAAAGTATACAACAGTTGCATCTTACCTGTACTCACCTATGGGGCTGAAACGTGGAGGCTAACCAAGAGGGCTCTACCTAATTTGAGGACAACGCAGAGGGCTATCAAACAAAAAATGGTAGGGGTAACGTTAGAGATAAGAAGCGTGCAGAGTGGGTCAGAAAAATAACTCAAGTTACTAATATTCTAGAAGAAATCAAAAAGAAATGGGCATGGGCAGGACATGTTGTGCAAAGAGAGGATAACCGATGGCCGCTTAGGGTAACAAATTGGATTGCAAGGGAAGGGAAGCGTAGCAAGGGGCGGCAGAAAGTTAGGTGGGCGGATGAGATTAAGAAGTTCGCAGGGGTTGTGTGGATGCAGCTAGCACATAACCGGGTTAATTGGAGAAATATGGAAGTGGCTTTCGCCCTGCAGTGGGTACAGTCAGGCTGATGATGATGACGTACGGGAAATTTTCTGTTCTTTCTTGTTTTTTAAGACTTTGGCAAACAGCTTTTAGTCATCTGGTGAGAGATGATCATTTACAACAAAATGACTTACTGTCTTCTCGAAAGCCAAGACTAATAGTGCCCAGTATGACTTTTGGGGCCTTCTTCACAGATTCGCTCCTGTGTGACCGAGGCTAGAAACAGGCCACGATATTTTGATTTTGTTCCATTTTGTTGCCGCACCATCTCTAGCTCAGTGGCCGACACAGGACATTCAGTTTTTCGCCATTGCCGGAGCGGTGGTCATGCAGTTCTCGCTTTGTAAGACACTCTCTTGATCTCAACGTTGGTGAGATTGGATCATTGCTCGAGATCTATTACATTCTCAGCTTTAGTACTTATTCGGGGCGGCGATATCCGTCTGTATGTCGCGCACTTCTTCAAGGTGAATGCTGAACATGTGAAGGCGCCCTCATTCCATCAGTTTTAATTTAAGACCACTCACTTGAGACCCACAAAAATATATTTTTCTTCAACATTCGTCATAACTTTGTAGACAAATTCCTTTACATTTAATGAAACTACCTTTGAGAATTTCGATTTGCTTTGCAAAATCAACACTGGTTAGCATTATGAGCAAAACCGTCAAATGCAACAAGAATGCATAAGAAGTGCTAAGTATTCAAAAAAGTCTAAATTGGGAAGCAACATCCACAGCAGCTGCTGTGAAAAGCCTGTATCAGTTAAACTGAGGAAAGGATGCCAATAGCAAGCAACGAACGGAGGAATGTGTGAATAATTGGGAATGTGCTTGGGTTGACCACAGCCGCTGCTACTACGAAGCAAGTGCCACATCAGCGACGTTTAGACCGAACGCCAGAAAAGTGTGCAGACGAAGTTGGGCTCACCTAAGCAGGCATAATGCCACGTAGCTGGACAGTAGATGCAGTGCCATTCCTGACCACTGAACAAGACAGCAGCCCAGCAAGAACTTGACGTATGCGGGGAGAATCAAGAGTGTGCTATTATGCCGACTTCGCTGCTTTGCCGGTGGAAAAATGGAGGGGAAATCCGAAGTTGAAGATCGGGAAATACACATGCTCAAATCCTAAGATGAAAGCCTCTATACGTTCATGAGTGTGGATGGTTTTTCCGTTCGCGGAGGGCACCGCAGTTTCATGTTGAGGATTGAACTGTTTGATGAGCAAAAAAATGATTGCATTATGTTGAGCATGAAAACTGTCTCTGAGACCCTTCTTCATAATGAGTATTTGGTGGATTGGAGCCAAAAATTGAATTCAATGTCAGAAGAGCCAAAGATGTCCGTATATTGTATGGACGACAGAACAGGCAGGCCCATCGATGTTCTGCAAGAAAAGTCAATATTGTGCAAAAACACGTAAAACATAATTACATTACAATACAGAAAACAGAAAATTACAGCGAGTCAAGAGTAAAAACAGAACAAAGAAGCAAGTGACAGAAAATGTGGCAAATGAGTTCAGAGTCGCTGAAAAGGCTTTTGCCTTACCGCGCTTAAGAGAGATCTAAGTGCCTCAATCGAATTTTTTTTCTTTCATTATGGGTCCACTTGCACCATAAAGCTGTTTGGCCTCGTTTATATGATTGTATATAGACCATTGCATCAGACAACAGAAGCATAAGTAGAAATTATACATTTATTTCCCTCTGATATTTGCTGCCGATATTTTGTTGATGAACTACCTCACCCTGCCAATCATCACTGTTACTGCGGCTACACCATCAGTGGGTACGTCACATAATGGGGACATTGTCGCCTGTATAAGGTCCTCATCGTCATCTGCATCCAGTGGGCTCGGCAGCACCTCATACTCAGCAACTCGTTTTGCTTCATTGCACAGGTTTGTGACTACGCTTCTGCCTGCCTTCTACACACACACACACACACACACACACACACACACACACACACACACACACACACACACACACACACACACACACACACACACACACACACACACACACACACACACACACACACACACACACACACACACACACACACACACACACACACACACACACACACACACACACACACACACACACACACACACACACACACACACACACACACACACACACACACACACACACACACACACACACACACACACACACACACACACACACACACACACACACACACACACACACACACACACACACACACACACACACACACACACACACACACACACACACACACACACACACACACACACACACACACACACACACACACACACACACACACACACACACACACACACACACACACACACACACACACACACACACACACACACACACACACACACACACACACACACACACACACACACACACACACACACACACACACACACACACACACACACACACACACACACACACACACACACACACACACACACACACACACACACACACACACACACACACACACACACGGTCACGACAGCCTATGGCTGTAAATGACTTCCTGGCAAAACAGAGTTTTTTCTAAGATGTTATAGTGAAGACATCCCAGAATAGAATGAGCTTGCACGCTTGGCGAATAAAATAGAGAATAAAGCACCTGATCCGCTACAGCGCTCGAAAAAACAGAATTCCTATTTCACGATTTAGAGCAACCCGATAATTTGTTTCTTCGGTTTGTGGCGCAACCACCATAAACAGATCCTAGATGGGTGGTCTCACAGGGCAAGCCGATGCTTTGAATACCAAATAGACAAAGAAAAACTAGGATCGATGCCAAGGGCTCATGCTCGTACCGCATGCGCGAACCTCAAAAGAAAACTTCAAAATTCTTGTTCCCCAAACAGTCGTAATGACTTCTAAGTAAGCACTTGATTATCCTCTCAACAATTTATCGTTTTACCTTGCATGCGATCGATCGTCGTTGAGTTTGCATCATGGAAGAGTAGTTGTTTCTTCCTCTTTCATACAACAGGTCGTATATCGTGTTCTATAATTGCCACTAACTATAGAAGCTATCGCTGAAATCCGCTATTCCAGGGTTCAATGGTCGCCTTTTGTATTCGACCTCAAATCGTGTTAGAGTGGACAAAGAAGCCGATGATTACATTCCTGTTGTCATATCCTTGAGAAATTCCTGCATGTCCTTGTGCACATAATGTTTTCGGGCTCACACTGGTATTTTTGAACTTAGATTCGACCAGTTTCTTCATGTGCATGATTCTGTGAAGACATCTGCGAAGTCTTTAGTTCGTAAAAAAATTGTACGTTACCATGCTTTGCATCTGGTGATTTCTTTCAACGCTAGTAGGATCAGTGTAAACATTCAAGTCGCTAAGTACGAAAGCAGCAGTTTTAATGCTCTTTTCGCCACACCATGCTCGAGCCCTTAAAAATATCTTGTAGTCACCAATTGTCCCGATGCTCTGTAAGTAATATTATGCAGGGCTAGCATAATTGCTCGTTGTATTTTTCGGTCGGCGCAAGGTGCTAACACGACAGCGTTAAACACTCCAATACTGAGACAACCAACGTCTTCATAGTTGTCGGTGTTGGTGTGGTTTGCAAAAGTTCGTAATCATTGCGCTGGCATGGCCGCGCGAATATTTTTCGTGGGCTTTTGCGACGTAATGATAAACATAATGTCCGAATGTTGAGTATAGCTGAACAATCGAGCTGCTAAATTTGAGTTCTAGCATGCAATAGGAACCAACCTTCACACAAGGTGGCACCTGGACTGCTACACTCGACCTGCACATAGCTTTGCTACAGTTAGTAACCTATAACACTCATGGGGAACTTGCCAAGGCGCAGCATATATCGCACCCAGAAAGGTTGACGAAAACTGTAGCTCGACGGCACATATACAAGTGGCTGGGTATTGTCTACTACCGCCAACACGGTGACGAAGAAGTATACCCAAACAACGTCAGGGGTGGTATCCGAGTAGCACCAGTTCTGTTAGACTTCACCTGACATATAATCAAGGAAGAAGACATGTCAGAGCCGTGGCCTCTACTGCGGGACTAACGAAGAGTGAGGGAAGCGTGCTTTGTTAACGCTGCATAGTGTCAATGCGATTCACGATACGCCGTGAATTTCATCGATACTACCGGAACGCTAGCCTGCTCCGCCACCATAAAGTTTGTACACGGCGAAGTAGAGAAAAATTAGCCACCGCTTTTGTCATATCAGATTACGACTGCGGGATCATTTTCAGCGATTTACACATAGCCCTAAATAATTACGCGAAAAATAGAAACTTGGTAGAAACCTGCCGAAAAAATAAGAACATGAAAAGGTCACTGCATAATAAAACCGAGATAGTTTGGTTCCCGCACGCATGTGGGACGTCTCGTCGCAAACCGTGCGGACAGAGCGATAGTGAAGAAGCTGGAGAGATAGGCTACAGACAGTGACAATAAAAAGCCTTTTATCTGGCCCGCAGGCCTGCCCTTGTAACAAACTATGCACTGTTCGGGCAGTCACCTGCAAGTAATTATAACCACATACACGAACCCACTGCAGTATAAAGCATTTACCGCGAACTGAATAACAGCAATAGATGCAATGTCTGCAGGACAAATACAGCTATACTTCAACACACAATCTAGGAGTGTAAGCAAAAATCGACCAGTGTTACTCCCGAAACACTCTAGTCAAGACAGCAACCAACTCTTGGCCATCCAGCAGTGACGAAGAGGCAAGATCTCGATGTTACCACTTCGGAGACCTAAGCCTGGTCTCGCTAAACGCTGCCGAACACTAAACCGAGTTATTATTTACCCACTCATTCCAGTAGTATCTGACGCAGAGTCAGGCACTCTGCACCTAGGCTATGCACGCAAGCTCACATGGGTTGACTAAGCGTGACTTCAACAATCCGGTAGCTGCCCTCGCTACCGCGTCAAACCCTTGAGAGCATTGTTTCAATGTTAGAACGAGGATTTTGTCTTTCCTGGTTGGCAGCAGGGGGATGCAGTTTGGTGAGTTGTTTACAAGACCACTGCCAGCAATGAGAAAGGGGATGGGCGTTCGAACTAACTCTCCCTCTTCAATCGCTGTAGTTGTCTGAAGTGAAGAAATCATGTCACACTGTGCATGCCCTTTACCTTTGTCAGCGGCATACTTTGGAAGCGCTGTTGATAGAATAAGTGGCGTAGATAGCCTGTCGATTAAATTGGTATATAGTTCATTTTTTCAGTTTATTTCATGCTCTCAAAAACATGGGAGGTGGAGAAAAAAGCTGCCTTAAGGGCAACTTCACAGGCTCCCCTACTACATGACGAAGAAACAACGCGGAATAAAGTGTACAAAAGATCACATAGCTTTTGAAGCTGTAGCTTACTACTAGAGGGCTTGGGCACTTCTCTGCGTGCGCTTCCTATAGCATTCAAGGCGCAGCCAAAGTCAAACCTTCAGTTCATATCTTTGAAATTTACTGATGGTCAATGGTCGTACCAAAATTCAAGCCATTCTACAGCGTAAGGCTCAAATTGTAAGGTCAAGACCACCCGAGGTCGAGTCAAGATCAAGCAGATAACGTTAGGGGCACTTCAAGACTAAACAAAATCTGGTCACGTGATCAACTGGGGTCGCTGACAAACCAAAACGTGCCGTTTACATAATAGGGCATGATATCAAGCTATCCTACCAAAGGAGAGCCTCCGCGCCTAGGAATAAGTCGACATGCGGTTTTCACGCGCTAGGCAGTGCCGTCACGGCCTCCTAAACCGAGTACTTAACGGAAGTAACGCCGGCAAGCCTGGCACGAAGTCCATATGTGGCGTTCTTGTGCTAGGCAATGACATCAATGACTGAGCGGCGCGCCTACGCACGAAGACGTATGTGGTGCTCTTGTGCTAGGCCGTGACATCACGCGTTCAGGTGAGCATGAATAGCAGCTACGGAGATGCATAGAAATCAGCCATGGACCACAATAAAAGAGATTGTTTTATGTTAAAGTGTCTTGAGTGGTGAGCATTTAGACGAAAAAAATAAATTAACGGTGGTTTGGCTTTATTTAACCATTGTGAAAAGAGATACCACGGAATATCAAAATGAACCTCCAAGAACAACATAAGAATTCGCAAAAGTAAACCATTGTGAAGCTACCGCTTCTCACTCTGCTTAACCAAAAGCTAAGCCATCACTCACCTTCTCACTGACTTTAGCTGTGAAGAAACGATCCCACGTAAAAGTCCTGATTCAGTAGATATAGTACAGAAATTATGTAAGGAGCATTTTTTATACTTCAGCCAAATGTCAGGTAAAAAGATGAGGACCATATCAGCAATTCACTACGACGAAATGTAGCGCAACAGGTTACAAACAGTCTGTTCAATAAACGATTACATTAGAGGTAAGCAGTTTTGTGTCAAGTTTGAATCTATCTGAAAAGCTAGTACGATATCCGGGCTTTTAGTAAGCGATCACATTCGCGTGTAGGTTCACTTACAGACTTCATGGGGAAAACTGCCCAAATTTTTATTGCGCCTCAAATACGAAAATATGTAAAATAAAAGGTACCTTCATAGACAATCATACAGATAATAAAAGATAATTACATACAATCTTTCAGACTGTGATATGCTTATAATTTACGTAGATTGAAAATGAATTTTTTTCCACATGGCCGTCACATGAGGCACCCAAAAATGAAAATGCAAGCTCGCAGGAGGCGGCGCTTTTGTCGCCAGATTCGGACTGACACTGTGGTGAGAATGAGTTATGTAAATTGTAGAGCTTAACGAAAACATTTAGCAAAAGAAACACCCGCAAACACCCGTTTACACAGCGCTTTTGTACTGCCCGACAATATGTCATAGGCTACGACGACTAGACGAGCGCCATACCCGATGGTTAGAGCCCGCCTGTAAGCGCTGGGAACAAAATGCACGTAATGGCAGCGGGTTCATGCGAACAAATGGGTTGATCCCATTGCTCGTACACTGAACTCGTCTATAAGAGTGCATTCAGACGCGTCAAATATTTCAATTGCTTATGAGTGTGAAATCCGCTGAAAAGGGCACCAGCAAATGAAAATGTAACAAGATGCATGGTAATGTTGGCATTACCATGCATCTAAGTCAGAATTAAATGCACTTATTACTCATGGGTATTGATACTCTTGAAACCGAGCAGTCCGTATAATGAAAATTAATTGAATTGGCATGAAAGAAAGTAAGTTGGCAGAATGATCACATTATTGTCTCCACCAATAGGGAGTATGCACCGACATCACATTGGTGATCATTATTTTTGGCGGTTGCGTCAATGCAAAAGTCTGCAGGCATATCTAATGGACTAATTGTTATCTGTTTCTGCTTGCACTTATGAAGCTTGGCTCTGCACTACAAAATAGAAGCGGTGACGTCATTTAAATATCTCGTATAGAAGCCTTTGGATACATGGGAAACAAGGATGTCCTCAATGTTTCCTGTTATGAAGGAAGAAAGCGCTGTACGGTCTTATCATATGTCATTGCAAACAATGGCGATTCTTTTGATTCAGGCTCATAGATGAGTTTTATTTTGACGCGACATCAGCAGGTGTGCCTGTTATTATGACGTCACATGATATATCTAAGTTTCATTGTATATAGCAGGGAACACTGCTGATAATTTACCTTCTTTTCAGGTGATGAAATGGAGAGAACAAATGTCATGACGCCATTGAATTGCCTATTTCTGGTTGTCTTTTTAGGGTTCGTTTTGCAAGACATTCATGGTAAGGGCGAATTTTAATTTCGTCTAAGTTCTTCAGGCAGTTATTCCTCCTTTTTGTGTCAACTTGATGCAATATATAAAGGGAGTTACCCTTGTTTCATGCCACAGTTAATGGTGGTCACATATGCACCACCTACAGAGGGCATTAGAGGCTTTACAACCGATTAATTTTGATCATTTGAAAAGAAGTGCGGTTCACTGTCAATAAGCGTATAACTGCTAACATAGATGAATTCTTTAGCATTGTAGAGCGGGTGGAAGACTTCGAATTAAGCTTAGTAAGTAGTATAAATTGGTGCTTGTACAATCCGCTTTACCTATATGTAGTCATGCTGATAAGGCAGTGGAAAGCTTTTACAAAGATCTAGGATCGGAAATAGGTGAAGTAAAAAAGGAGTATACCGTACAGATGACGCATTCAGTGCTAAAATAGGCAAAAGCAGGGTGGCGACCAGCCAATGCGTGACTCATAAATTGGCCTTAGTTATAAGAGGGGAAGCTGTTCGTTCACTTGACTAAGCGCCATAACCTAGTAATCGTGAAAACAGTCTTCAGCAAACGGAAGAACTGGAAATAAATAAAATGATGCCCTAATGGAGACTCTAAAATTAAATTGTCTTCATACTGTGTTCATTACCGAAATTAGCTGTAAGAGGGAAGCTAGAAGAATCCAGGATCTCACTGAAGAATAGACATTCAACTTTACCCGAGCAAAACTTCCTTAGTGTAGAATCGATAAATGATACCTTCAAGGCACGTTCACACTTGAGCATTCGGCGGAGAGAGCGAGCGAATTCCGCCGCCGCGGAAGAGAGTTCGCTGGAAATCACGGCGGAAAGCCAAGTCAGTCTGGGACCGATTCTCGTCGCCGGAAAAACTTCCGCCGAATTTCATTAGCCAATAAGAAGGCGAGAAAGTTAAGCCAGCGCGGTCCGCTGCGCCGACCGGTTAGCATCCCTCAGGGACCAACATGGCAACAGCTTACTCGCAATTGACCATCGGCCTAAAATAAGTGACGTCAGAGCCGAAATACTTTCGACGCCGTGACGCCGTGAAGCTATATCGTGTGCGGTAGCACAAGCGTCACGCTGAACACAAAATCAATGTGTTGACCTTATTGCAAAAACCAACGTCTTCCAGTGCGAAACCAGTAAGTTTCACGAGCTGGTTTCACGGCTCTGATAATCTCATAACACACTGGCCATTAACGTACAACTAAGAGTTAAATAATGTGGTTTACATGCAAAATGTAGCTTCACAACTATTCTTGAGGCCACTCTAACAGAATGATTACTGCCAAAAAACAGGGCCTACGCATCTGAGAGGATAGCCTGCATCACGATCCAGTAAAAGAGCAGAGAAAAATAGATAAAACCAGGAAGAGAGTAATTTACCAAGCGATGGGCCCATGAAAAAAAAAAAAAAAGAAACTTAGCTTGTAATGCATTATACTTTACCTGTTTCTCAAGCTTTTGCGCTCCTCTTGCACTTAGTATAAACAAGCCGAGCCCCCGGTCATTGTAACGTTTCCCGAAATGTTTACATTCCAATAAGATTTAGTTGCCAGCAAACTAATGTCCTCGCTGCTGCGCTTGTCGGTTTTGAAGCTTCGTAGCACTTTTTTTTCTTGAAGGTTCGTGCTACAGCTCCGTGTTCAGCGAAAATTACGTCCACGGTAGCAGACCATGACCGAAGTGCCGGCGCGCCTAAATTTTCCAGCGCTATAAAACTCACATGTCAAAATAATTCGAGTGCACGATATAGCGCGCATAGGCATCCAGAACATTAGTTGCAAGTCGTGAGAGCATGCAGCAAGCTTCGATGGTCAAGAAGTTGCAATTTTTAGAGCGGCAGCATTGGCCTGTACACCTCAAAACATGAAGTGTCAACAAAATAAATGGGGCCATGACATAACATGTAAAAATATTTCCCATAATCGCATATCTTGGCGCAGCCCAGTCGTTAGCGCAGAACGTTATGCAACAAGGAGTAGTGAGTTCGAATCTCGCTAGAGCTGCAGTTTTCTATTTCCACAAATTGATTTCATTTTACTTATTCACCTTTTTTAATGTATGAGGTGCTTTTTAGTTTTTTCTTTTTATCTGAGACCCTTTTTCGCCGGGCGACCAGCGCAATAGAGAAAGATGCAATATGTGGAAGAATGACATTTTGAATAAGATCGACGCTGTCGTTGGTGTGAGCGACAAGTACGCCCCTTATGTCTACGAGGCCTGCAAATAGCACGTTGAAGCTCTGGTTGCTACAATACGTGGGCCAGATGTGCCATCGTTTATGGAAGAAATAAATGATAATGCGTTTTTTTTTTGCGGCACTTAGCATGTGGCGAATGCTTTTTGTGGCGTACGTAGCTGCAGTCAAGCGGTCAGGTGAGGGTTAATGGGAGCTCGTATTCGAAGCGGCGACTGCGGCGATATGTTGGCTCAGAAGTGTGAATGAAGGAGCGTGTCGGCAGCAACAGATTTCGCTCGCTCTCGCCGCCGAATGCAGAAGTGTGAACAAGCCATCAGCCACTAAATACACGATGGAAGTTGTGGTGGGATAATTAGATACTGGTAAATTATCTAATACCTCAAAGTATGAAAGCCTGTAACGCAACAGAGAGGATAGAACACCATATACGTCAAATATTCTAATAAACAGGTTCAGAGTCTCCGACATAAAAAAGTATAACATGGAGAAAGCATAGCATATTCTAGATCACAGTAGTAGCCTTAAAGTGTTAATGAAATCAGGCAACGGCAAAAGTGAGCCGTAAGCTGGTGCGTCGCGGCCGAGGTGGCCGTAAGGAGAGCCGAGGCTCACGCGTCAGCCGTCTGTGTTAAAAAGCCTTTTTTTACGAAGTGCCCGGTTTTGATAGGACATAGTCCATGTTGCAGACGACGGCGCAGTACACAGCCGAAACACAAACATACTCACATCCATAAAACAGGAA
The DNA here is from genome assembly GCF_055883805.1 of Amblyomma maculatum. Classification (NCBI taxonomy): domain Eukaryota; kingdom Metazoa; phylum Arthropoda; class Arachnida; order Ixodida; family Ixodidae; genus Amblyomma; species Amblyomma maculatum. The sequence continues at coordinate 125,605,422 of NC_139346.1, forward strand.
CCGAAACTAGATCAGAATGAATAGAAAAAGACGATATAACACATGCTCCCTCAGTTCAGACAAAAAAACGAAAGACAAAAACAAAGGAGGGAATATTTTGAATTTAGAACTCAATTGCTTAGCTGGTGAACAAATGTAGACAAAACAGCATTTTTATGTACAGAAGAAAAACTTATACATTTCCTCCATGGTACGCGATAGGAAAAAAAAGCGTTATTCAGTCAAACCATAGCACAACGGAAGACGAGTACAGAGTACATAGATTTCACATACGCTGATTGTTTGACAGTGGACCAGGCGGTGACCACGACGATACACAGTTACCCGCACGTGACTGTCGACGGGTATGAACTCCGGGTCCCCGCGAGGGCTGGCAGCCTTGGATAGGGCTGTGGAGTTGAATTCAGCGATGCTCGAGTTGAAGTTGACATGGACTGCCAGCGAACCACTAGAACAGTGGCCACGCCTGTAGCACTGCACTAAACACTGGTGGCAGGGGACACAGGGCAGAGTGAATTTGAAGAAACGACACATTACATGAAGTGTTTCCTATGACTATACTCTAGTAACAGTCTTGCACTTTATGAGTGACCATTAGAAGTGGTCAGAGAGCACTGCTCCTGAAAAAAAGAACTAGGTGGATTTTCTTGCCTTTGAATACAGTTCGTTTCCTCGACTTGGTGATAGGTGTTCTGAGTCCTCAGCATTACCAGTGTGTGCTGGGTAAATTCATGAGGTTGCCTCACGTGCTTTTGAGGCTGGCTTAGTAAGTGAGTGCCTTGAACACCATTTGTCATCCCTTCTTCCTTGACTTGTAACACTTCAAGAGGGGCTGTCCTTTCTGGATTACATTTCAGTCTTATTGGTCGTATTCCTGGTCCTCTCCGGCTGCTTCATCTTGTTGCTCGTCGTATTCTTGAACCTCTCGGACTGTATGATCTTGTTGCCCTTCGTATTGCTGGACCTCTCGGGCTATTTCGCCTTGTCTGCAAACACAGGCAAAATGTCCGTTCTTTCAACTTAAAAACCTGTATTGCTTTGTGCAGGGCAAGTTGATGCTGCGGCGGCGTGTCTCGCTGACGCGCACCTGTAGAAGCGTACCCGGTGTGGACTTGAGTCTTGGAAGTGGGCAGATGTTGCACTGAAGCCGGTGTCCGTGAAGTTACGATGAAAAAACTGAAGCAGGCAATACAGCTTGGTTTGGAGGGGGAGTAACGTTTTGCGAGTACGATCTTGATGTATACTCTTGAAATTTTTGCGCTTGTGAAGCCGGTTGCCGTTTGTAAGCGGCTTGTTCCCGAGAAAAAGGTGGGTGAAGTTTTCTTGGAGCTGACCTTTGCTGTAGGGTTGACGTAACTTGTCTGAGAGGTGTCAGTTCAGTTCAGTCGTTCAGTCGTGTCCGACTCTTTGTGACCTTATGGACCATGTCACGCCACGCTTTCCGGTCTCTCACTATCCTCCTAACATCACATAACTTCATCTGCAGCGCCTTGAGGATGCCATCTAACCATCGCATTCGCTGCCTATCCCTTCTCCGGCAACCCTCAACCTTTCCAAACATCAAATCTTTCTCCAGCGACTCCTCTCTTTTCATCAGATGACCAAAGTAGCTGAGCTTTAACTTTAAAATTTGATCTTCCAATGAGCAGTCAGGGTTTATGGTCGACAATATCGACTGAATTGATCTTCTGGCAGTCCAAGGAACTCTCAAGAGTCTTCGCCAGCACGACAATTCAAACGCGTCAATTCTTCGGCGGTCAGCCTTTTTCACAGTCCAACTCTCGCATCCATACATCACAACTGGAAAGACCATAGCACGAGTTATACGGATCTTGGTTGGCAGACTAATGTCTCTGTTCTTTACTAGGCGGTCAAGGCTAACCATTGCTCTCTTTCCCAGTAGCAGGCGTCTCCTAATTTCATGGCTGCAGTCTCCTTCCAAGGTAATCTTGGAGCCCAAGAACATAAAATCTGTCACAGCTTCCACTTCTTGTCCATTGATGCTCCAGGAATTGATAGGGTAAGACGCCATGATCTTTGTCTTTTTAATGTTCAGTTTAAGCCCAAACTTTTCGCTCCCTTCTTGTACGCGCATCAGAAGCCTCTTGAGTTCCACTTCACTTTCCGCCATTAAAGTGGTATCATCCGCATATCTAAGGTTGTTGATACACTTTCCAGCAATCTTCACTCCAGCCGAAGACTCGCCCAGACCGGCCTTCCTCATGATGCACTCTGCATATAGGTTAAATAGGCAGGGTGACAGTATGCAGCCTTGCCTCACTCCTTTCTCGATCGGAAACCAATCAGCAAGACCATGATAGGTGTACCAGGGGTTAAGAATTTTCACGCATCTCTAGTCACTTGCTCATACCGCAAAACATTTGTAAACGCAGAGTGCAATGTGAGCTTGAATCCCTCCAACAAGTCTTTCTCGGATTCTCAAAGATACAGCGGTCACGAAACGATCCTTGAGCATTTCTTCAGGGTACGCGTAGCTGGATTGTAGTACGATGTTACGTAAAGCAGCGATATACTCTGAAATGATCTCGCCTGGTAGTTACTCTCTGATTGGAAGTGTCTTTCTTCCATGGCTATTGGTTGGTACCTTGAATTCTTTTGGAGCAGTGCAAGAGCTAATCGATAAGATCTGACGTAGCATAATATGGTCTTGTAGATGAAGTAGTAGTTGTCGCGCTATGCGACGCAGCACGATCGTAATAAATATGTCTACCTTGATATTACAAGGCATATAACAAAAGATCCTTCTCAGTCTTGGCGGTTTCCTGTAGAACCGTCTGACAGCGTCAGGTAACGTTCGAAGGTATGAAGCTATTGTCTGAATTGAACAGTTGGACGACCTGGGCACAGGAAAAACTGGTCGGTTGGGCGAACGCCCGCGAATGGAGTCGAAAGAGCCATGTTGGCCCGCAGTCCTCCGAAAATATTGTCATTTCAAACCACTCGTCAATGTAACCGATAAGAAATGACGTCTCGGCCAATGTAGCGAATATGCACAGCAGTTTTTATAGCATTCTAATAACGCCGCGTTCGTGCGCCCTAACTGCAACTAAAAAATACATGCCGATATTGCACGTGAGAATTTCTAAACCTTGTTTGTATAAAATTGATACAGGGGGTCAAATTGACTGTGGCGACGTACTTGAGAGATGTAGAAAAGTTTTCCTCCCGTGTCAAAATTTGTTATAGAATTACGACCGAAAGGAAATAGGATGGCGTTAGTATCTCGTTAGCAACGCTGCTTGATGCTTCTGTTGCTCAATAAATTGCCACATCGCGTATAAAAGAGCTCACTGGATTAAAGTGTTCTACTCGCTGGAACGAGCAGGAAGGCATGCCAGCAGGCGCAGCCCATCAGACGACCACCTCGCTGAACGACTTGAAAAGCTCGAATAAAATGCTTGAAACTGAAAAATAATGCGTCGATGTCGAAGGTAGTTATGTGATTTGTTACGAAAGGGAATTTGGGGAGGATTACTTTCTGTAATGAACGATGTACGTATGTAACTGGGGATGTCCCTACTCCGCTAGTCCTATTCCATCCTCGTATGGCAACGTTGCGTAGCGCCTGAGGGGGCCTAAGTAGAGACGAGGATCACGCGGCAGCTGTCCATACTGAGAAGCCCATTCATTGAGGAAGAGCTGGAGAAATATAGGCCATAGTCTACGTCATAGAAGACGACACAATCCACAGTCAAAGACAAAAGTATTGTCACAATTCATAGAAAGAATCTTAAACGATAAAACTGAAAGTAGAGCAAATGAACATAAAGAGACGATATAACATATGCCCTAAGGGATAAGGCAGGAAATGTTATTAGTAATATGGAAAAGGTCAAAGTAGCCGGGGAAGTCAAGACTCACTTACACAGTAGTTGAATCGTTCAGGAGAATATTTAGATTGACAGGTTTTGAAGGGCAGACATACAATTCGCCAGGGACGAAGGACAATGTTCAGAAAAGGAAGCTATGAAAAAGGAAAAAAAGCAGCTGGAAAGGATCGAGTAAGCACAGATTTATCACGTTTTCAGGGATATCGTTTTAAAAAACAGCCACCCTGTATACGCAATGCCTGGCAACATCGACGGTAAAATCAAGAAATGGCGCTAACACTATCTTAATTCACAAGAAAGGGGACGCTAAGGACCTGAAAAATTACAGCCCAATCCCCTTACTATCAGTTACTATCAAGTACAAGGTATTCACCAAGATAAACGCTGTTAGAACCAGAAAATCCCTAGGCTTCAAAGAACGAAAGAATCAAGCAGATGTTTGGAAAGGATAGTCCACTATCGATCATATACATGCCATCAAAGATGTGGTAGAGAAATGCTCTGAATATGACCAACCCTTCATTCATTGATTACGAAAGAACACCTGTCTCCGTGAAAACCTCCATAGTCATGCTAGCTATATGAAACCAAGGGCTAGATTTACCATATGTTCAAGCACTAAAAATATCTATAGTGGCCGTAAAACAGTCACAGTTCTGCATAAAGAGAGTAAGAAAATTTTCACGTTAAAAGGTGTTTGGAAGCAATAGACGATCACCTCAGGTTTATTCACAGTTTGCTTTGAAGTATTCAGACACTTGCAATGGGAGAAATTACGAATAAGGGTTGATGAAGAATGGTTGATGAAAATAATGACCTAGAATGGTGTAGCTGAAAGGTATGCTTAAAAGGCAATATCCAGAAAACTAAGATAACCTCCAACATGCTGAAGAAGGAACAGCAGTTTGTAAGGTTTGGCGAAGCACTTAGGAGATATAGAAACGCAGATTCGGACCATAACAGGAAAATAAATAGTCGAACAGCATTTAGATGACGTACATTTTGCAAGTGCACGTAGAGCATGACTAGCGCAGCTTACCGGAATAGCTGAAGAGGAAAGTACGTAACACTTTATGCTTACATGTACTTATCTAGTGGATTAAAATGTGCAGCCTAAAGAAAATGGATACTTAAGTGTAAAAGAAGTTGGAGATCTACGGAACGGAAGTTGATAGATGCAACATTTAGACATAGGAAGCGTAAAGTGTAACCCAGAGAAATAACTAGAGTTATTTATTTTCTAGTGCACATTAAGAAGAAACGGGCGTGTGCAGTTCATGCAGTGCGGACGGAAGATAGCGGATAGAAGAAAAGGGTGAAAAATTGGATACTATGGGAATCAACGCATAGCAGGGGCGGTAGCAAGTCAGGTGGGAGAATTAAATTAAGAACTTCGCAGGGGTCCACAGATTCGGGTTAACTGGACGTCGTTGTCCTGCAATCGTCGCAGTCGGGCTGCCTGGGATAATTGGTATTATAAAATTTATAACATGAACTTACAGCACAAATAATATAGGCTTAGAACATATTTTGCGATAAATATGGCAGCAGAGAAACCACACAACGTTTCACACCGCTGACTTCATTTTATGAGATTGACACTGTAGCGGGCCCTTATCCAAGCGCCCATAATAACTAAATGTAAATGTTACGTCCTGTGAAATATGAAGCAGGCAAAAAGTTGTACAGTCGACCATAAGCAGTCTTATGCAGTATTACTGAATATAGTTAAACAAGAAGCCGAAATACTATAAAATGTTTTTGATGGGAAAGCCACTATATCGGGAACTTGCGTGAAGGAAAAATTACCTTGAGCATGGAGTTAGTCACGTAAAACACATTTTCTGTTTCAAAAATTACTTCTCACATTAATGGATACATGTAGGTATAGTAAAAGGTTTAAAAGAGGCAGATATATTATGGTAACATTTAGCTTTGCGTTGGACATAACAAGATACACGTGGGTGCGATGAAAGCATAATGATGTCATAAACTTTCAAAAGCTACATTCACATGGTGCCTATAACCTGTTTATGGCTAGAAATAATTTGTAACTCTAAGAGTTCGTATGCTACTTGTGAAGTAAAAGGATACTCCTCAAACACCGAATACCAGTAATCATCCTGTCTAGATGGCATGTAATATTTGCAAAGAACACTACAAGAGAATGACAAATAGATAAGGACAAGCTGCTCGTTCTGTTGTAGGTGTTTCTGTTGTGTGTCGTGTTTTCACCTCATTCTCCGATGGATTCTGCAGTTAATCACCAACAAAACACACTCTTTAAGCCATCCTGTGAGGAATAAATTTCCTTGCTTCAATTTCTTCTTTATTGAGCTTGAGCTTTTTCTACTTCCTGCAAGTAATTATTTCTAGGAGGTCTTTTGTGAAGCTGTTATGAGAATGTATTAAGGCAACTTTGAAGTATATGACCTCAACTCATGATGCATGGCAAACATGCAGTATATAGTTTTTCTTTGCTTCCACAGAGTAGTTAAAATCTCCACTGAAATCCGGTTGTAGGATTCTAAGAATGACTGTCAGACAAATACCAAATACCATATATAGTCGCTGCTTTAATGTTGCTGCACAACCATAGCAAACGTTTGCTTCTGAGGCATGCCATTGGTTAGAGCAAGCATGTTATTGGGACATAACACAATATTGTGATGGGCTGTTGAAAACAAATAGAAATCACAGCATGCCTCCCACCGTACAAGTGTAGATACTGGGACGGTACGCTATCTCAAGACGGCGAAGATTTGCTGGTGTAGAGAACAACGACGATGCTGAAGCAAGGCTCTCATTGTCCTCCGATTGTGTCCCTCCCGGTGAACTGCTGTGTCTGAGTGTTCTCTTGATATTCTGGTGGAACGTTCGGTTTTTACACCAAAATACCATCTAGATCTCCTGCGTGGCTACGCAACACCTTAACCATAACCGATGTAATGTTACCTTTATGCTTGCGAACGTAATTGTGTACTTGATGGGTATGGTGCGTATTTGGTTTGAGACGTACGAAGATCTGCATACTGGTATATTTCAAAAACGAGCTACGGGATTTTATTGGCAAGGCGAGTGGACGCAAGCTCGCCGCTAAAAGGAACGCCGTATTCCGAGTATAATTGCCTACCAATTCACATTTTTCGAACATATAAGACATCCTAGCTCTGCACCGCAAAGTGTAAGCTCTGTGCTCGCTTTGACCACTTGCGAAACATAGTTGGTACACTTTCTTGCGAGGATCTGCTTACACTGCAGCAGCCGCCCCATCCGGGAAACTTTAAGAGGACCGCTGGATGAGGTTTGGAGGCTATGAACGTCGTTGCGTTCACCATTTAGCAAGGGGAAGCTACTATAGCCCTATATCCAAGCTGTCGTAACCTACCGTATCAGTGGCAGCTGCTGCGGCTGCTGCCACACTTTTTCCGACGCTCTACTGGTACAACAATCCGAAATAATTTCGAAACTCGAACGACGACCTCTCTTCTGCGCCAGCATAGGTGTCTGCCATATTTTTTTCGGGTTCCACCACCTTGGCCATGTTACTATCATCACCGTTGAGACTGACCATACCGAAACTCTCCCCGATAAGGGCTTCCGTGTCTTCAACTATCAGGCCCCGTCCACCTCCAGCGGTTCACCGTTTCCGACCCGCCGTAACCATCGCCCTCCACTTCCCTGACTCTCTTCCGGAAACCAACCACTGCAGCTCCATCAGGTAAAGCTATATAGATGATCCGGTTCGAATATCGTCTGCTGACTCTGGCTCATTTATGCAACTTTCTACATATTTGTGTGCATTGCGACCATGTTCACCTTAACACTGGTGTACAAATGTCTGTCCTCAGTCCTTCGTTTCGCTGCCACCTCAATAAGGTTCTCACACCTGCCTTATGAGGCACTCGTGTTGCCGATGAGAGCATCGCGTCCGTCATGAGACCATTCTGTGCGTACGTGAGCATTTGCGGTCGCACTACGTACCCCTGTTTTCTTCACAATCATCAATCACTCCCCCACGACGTGATCCTTGCAATAACATTTCAAGTACCCAAGTTGCCACTATTGATTATTCTAACTCTGGTGTTCGTTTGCTCTTGCCGTTCTGCAAGGAACAAAAATGTATGAAGCCTCTCTTCCGCTCCACTGAGTTTATTGCCAACTGCCAAAACCTGCCATCTATATTCCTTTGGCTCTGCTTCCATCATTCCTTGCAGTAAGTGCGCTACGTATCCAATCGCAGATGTTCTTCACCATAATGTCAACCTCCCTCACTCAGTCATGACGGTCACGAGTAATCGCATTTATCCTCCTGTCCTTAACTTCAGCCAACCCGCGGCCCTGCACTCGCTGCGCTTCTTCGCTGACTGTATTCCGTAATACTAAACGATGCCAATCCCGGAGTTGACGCTGTATTAATAACTTGACCTTAAATTCCTCTGCTGAGCTTCGCTCATTTTCGCATTCTTCTAGATATTTGTATGTGTTACCACCCTGATTAACACCGGTGCTCAAATTTCTATCGTCAGCTCTTCGATTCGCTGCCGTCTGACGAAGGTTTTCACATCCACTGCTTAATGAGCATTTCGTGTCACCGATGGAAGCGTCGCCGCCGTCATAGGACCATGAACTTAGCGCGTGATCATTTGTGATCGCCTTACCTTGCGCTGTTCATTTTACTGTCACCGACAGCTGCTCTCAAACTTCAATGCTCAGCATCGACATTTTAATTGCCCATGGTGCCATGATTGATTGTTATAATGGTGTTATTCGCTTAGACTTGCCTTTCAGCTCCGAAAACACAGATATCCAGCTCTGCCTCGAATCAATCGCGTCTGCCTACTACACAAAACAGTAATCGATGTTCTTTTGACCACGCTTCCTGCTATTCCTGGCGGTAAATGGGTCACGTGTTCAATAACACATGTTCTGCACTATAACTTCAACCTCAGTCACACCGTCATGACCCTCACGGGTAACCGCATTTATCTATCCATCTTAGAAAGGATGCCAGAGTCAGTTATTTGTGTTTGAAAACGCTAAACTCTGTTCACAAACACGCATATATTTCTAGTCGAACGTGAAGGCACCTTTTTCTTGACGCGCTAATGCCCGCTTCTCGCCAGCTGAGGTTTGTTAGCGACAGGGAGCCAGCGAGATTTTCCTAGGTTTCCCTCTGCAGCCAGAACAGCATGCAGATGCGTGAAAAGCGGTCGAAATGAACCCACACGCACGCGTTACATTATCCGAATGCAAAAATACATATAGTAAACATCGAATTAATTATACAGTGAATAAGATATAGACTTCCATCTCAGAGACGACAGCTGCCGGGTCCTCGACTGATGCCCTTTACTGCCCGGCATTGCCGCGGCGTGGCTGGCGACAACGGTATATATATTTATTTATTTGCAATACTGCCAGTCTCTAGTTGATACCATCGCAGGTGGGCATTAAATTCATAATATCGAAAAAATTATGATTGACAGAATCAAAGCAGCTCTACAGAAATACACTTCAGGCAATTCTTACAGCCCCCCCAAAAAAAAAAACTGAAAATGAGTTATTAAATTTGCGCAAAGCGCGCACAAATAAAGAACATATACAAGTTTAAAAAGAAAACGATAACAGGCTTTCCACCGCGTTAAAAAGCACATGAAAAAAAATGAAAGCGAAACTTGTAACCGAATAATTTCAGCTCTAACCATGGCCTATGGTTTAGAACAAAAACTTAAAAATGAATCAACCTTAGTAAAAGATGAATGCAGGCGATTTCATTCGCCTGGTGCCAGCGGGAACGAATAATGTTTAATTGCATCACTGAAACATGAAAGTTTGGTTAGTGTGAACGCGTGATGGATCCTTAAGTCTAGCGTATGTGATAATGAAGCATACTGTGATAAGTCGATGTTAAAGGCGAATTTTATTCGCGCGATCTTTGCTCTTGCTCATAGCGTTTCGAGCCCGGATATTACAGCTAGTTCGGTTGGTGAATCTGTTCGCTTGTATTTGTTGTGAATGAATTGTAGTGCTTTGTGATGTATTCTTTCAAGCCTTGAAATGTTAGAGACTGGGGAAACCAAACGGTGTTAGCATATTCTAGTGCTGGTCTAAGAAAAGTCTTATAAGCTAAAGTCAAGTTTGTGCAGTGCCAAGGCGCAGACATCTAAGAAAACAATACCTTTCGTAGCTGTGATGTTTCTGATGTCTTCGCTCCATCAAAGATCTGAAGTCAATGTGACACCTAGATATTTGTTCTAGTTTACAAAGGTATTCATTTTAACACAAAATTAGAAGGCTGTTTATTCCTTGTTACGGCCATTGCTAGGGATTTCTTTGTGTTAATTCACATCTGCCAGTTATTACACCATTAGGTACTTTTGTCGTGATGACCTGTTTCTAATGATATTACACGTTATATGAAGCTCCCCATAGCGTTAGAGACTAGAATAGCAGATTGGGCATGTGGTTATGCATCTTGAGGTAACAGCGCGGAACGGGGACGGGATCATAAGATTAGAAGACGACACAACGAGCGCTGACTTTCAACAACGGTTATTTTGGAAAACCCTCAACTTCTTATACCCTTACGCCACATATAACGTACAAGTGACTTGCACATTTCAGCATAGTTATATTAAAAAGCAAAAAAAAACAAAACAAAACATAATAATAGATAAATAAATACAAGTGCCGCATAACCTTCTCTTGCACACAGCGTGGTACACTCTCTGAACACTCATGGAAAAGACTGCACATTCAGCAGCTCGATTTCTTTTTGTGTTAGCAGCAGGGACGGTTCCTGCAGTCTAGCTATCTCAGCGGCTTCAATTATCTCACGAACCAGCTGGTCATTATGTTTTGCTAGCACTTTACATTGTGTGAATTTCACGGAGCAATGCTTCGACGCGCAGTCTCTTACATGGATCCCCAATTGCCTGCTTTTTTGTTCGACGTTGTTTTCATGTTCTTTCAGCCTGTCATTTGTGCACCTTCCAGTCTGTCCTACGTATTCCTTCCCGCACTTCAAGGGTATGGAATAAACAACGCCTTCCGCGCACGCCACAAATCGACTCTGGTGGTTTGCTGCGCAACCCCTCTGCCTTTGCGATCCATCAGCGTTTACACGTCGGCAGAGGCTTTTCAGTTTTTCAGGAGCAGTAAGCACAACAATAACGCCTGCTCTACGACCGTTGTGTCGTCTTCTAAACTTGTGCTCCCGCCCACGTTCCGCGCTGTTACTTCAAGAGTGTTAGAGACGTTTCGTGACCAGTGAGCATTGAAGTACTATTGGTTTATCTTCCGCTTGGCGCTCCACTTACTTCTGTCCTCATTTGTACATGCCTGAATAAATAACACCTAAATGCTAAAATGAAGTACTTACGGGAAAAGTGCCCTTACAGAGGTGGATGTGGCGCATAGCAATATCCGGAGGAAGCTTTGCTCAACAAAAACAAACGGCTGTGTACCTAACCTTTCTCATATTAGTACTGAGAGTAGACAAGAATAAGGAACATGAGCTGAAGGGGTCGCTGAATGTATAAAGGCGTATTCTTATTCCTTCAAGAAATCAAGAGCATGAGCTTCACGAGAACTTTTCGAAAGCTCCGCGAAGCCTTCCTCATTCCGACACCGGAATGGAAAACCTCGCGAGGACACGAGCGGAATGTCTGAGCTATGACGTTGTCCTAAACATTGGTGTGAGACTTAACTTTACCACAGCTGATGCAGGGCTTATGCGGAACCTTGCCATAGCCTTGAAGCCTATGCTTGCTTTTCGTAACCGCAAATTCCTAAGCGCTCCCTAAAACTTGTTGCAATGCGAGCCCGCTCAATTTGTGTCCAGCGCGTTCATCTGGCGCATGTCTAGGTGTACTCAGAATGACAAAACGCCTCAGAGGGCGTAGACACGCCAACTGCTCCTCATGCTTCGTTGGCAAACGTGGCAAACTTGGTTGGTCGTTGTTTTAATACCATGTGGTGCAAAGATTCGTCGTCTGCTTATCAGCCACTATGTGATCAATTGCCGCACAAAATAGTCTTAGATGTCCATTCGCTGGGATACACATTAAATTTAGAGAAGTTAGCAGAAGATATGGTAATGGACAGGGCATGTAGTGCGAATAGCGGATAACCGGCGGTCGAAAAAAGCGACAAATTGGGCACCAAAAAAAGGAAAGCATAGCAAGGGGCGGCAGAAAGTCAAGCGAGCGGATGACGGTAACAATTCCTCAGGGGTGAATGGATACATTTAGGACAGGACCAGACCAGTTGCAGAAACATGCAAGTGTCCTTTGCTCTGCAGTGAATATAGTCCGGCTGATGGTGATTATGAGCAGGCAGAATGATTCAAGGTCCGGCATTCTCCAACCTACATACCCGAGGGCGAGGCGGAGGTAGATGCTCGCGGCGATCGATTTTGCCTTCCAAAATATTGACATAAAACAAGCTTTTTAGTTCTAGCGTGAACGAGATGGGGGAACACTACTACACGTTCTAAATACCAATTTTGAACAGAGCATACTCTTTAATGAATGCGCCCTCTGCTATACGGCAAGGGCGGTGCAAATACCTCGGCAACATCACTTCGTGCGGTGGCCACAATTCGGTCCCATGTGTCCAGACAGACGCTGGACGTCGAGAAAGTCCACCGAGAGTAGTGACACGCTCAACGAAATCTTTAAACCATCAGTCATCTGGAATACCAAACCTGAGTGCCTGGCTTTTCCAAGTGTTTATCTTCACATTAGACAACAGGGCATATTTTGCGTACTTCTGCGGGAACGCCAGACAAATGTCTGCATTAAGAAGAAGCAGGGTCCCATTGTCAGGAGCTGCCAAGATTTCGACAGTTGCGCCCGGTAGCGACAACTTGCGTATTATCTTTGACTCTTGAACATGGTGCAAAAACAGAACTATCCCAGGGACGGAGTAACGGGCCATATGAGAAAGCCCTGCCTAATACCCCAAGTGATGAAAATGCACGGCGTAACAACATCGCTGGTAAGATGTCTTCCTTCGTTCTTGCCTATAGCTGGCTTAGCATCGTAGTGAAGTCATCAGGAAAATTATGGACCATTCGAACATAGAATATAATGTCAATCTCATCTCGATTGTTGGTATAGGCTATTATAGGCCAGACAACATTCAATGGATCAAAATTATGCTTCATGTCGGAATTTAGCAAATTTGTTAATTTGCTTCGTTTGTGAATGCCAATAAGCTCAGGTAAGAAACGGCTGATGAGGGCTTTAATGACGGCTGTGGGGATGTTGTAACGGAAATGGAGCTGTGTAATAGGTTTCAACATGGTGGTCTGCGTTTGCCGGCATCAGGATTTAGGTAGCGCCATTACATGTCATCGACCAAAAGAACGCAGTTTGAATACTCTGCATAGTGTAGAGTTTAAGTTGCTTATAAAGAGCATGCTGGATGTGGGTCTAAACCAGACAGTTGTATTTACGAGGATGCTTTTCTTTTCGGGGAAAGCGACAGAATGCATCCCTCGAATGACCTCCACACTTCACTACTTGTAATCGTGCGCATTATGGACTACTCTTCGTCATATTTAAGATAAGAGAAATGTAAATCGAAACACGCAAACCACACTAAAAGTTTTTGCTCGCGCCTTAATGTACTTGGTAAAAGAGCTCAGAGGAAGATTCGTAACACGCGCTATATATATATCGCGCCGCTCATGGCTTTTCTCACCGAGCTCCCTCAGCACCGATGCGATGCAGGTCGACGCACTCTGTGCCCTTTCTCCTGCTCCTCCTGCAAGGCCCAAAGTGTCTACGTTGGTGATGAGGCGTTGCCGAGCTGGCAAATATACTATGTTGCAAGACTATCAGCATAACAGCCGCGAGTAGCTTTTGCGGGGGAACTGGATGTATGCCTGCGTGTCCGGGGTGGGTACTCTCTCCCAGAATTCACAATACGGGCACACTAGAGGAATTCTTTATTATTGACGGCCTCGCACTCTCTTTGCTGCTGTCCTGCACAAATGCACTCTTTAGCCACACGCGTTTTCTAATTCTTATTGCGCAAACGACCCTGCGACGGCGTCCTGCACATCCTAAAAGCCTGCGAAACTTCCAGCGCAAATACATTTTTATTTATTTACTTATTTGAAAATACCTTACATGCCCATTAGGCATTGTGTAAGGGGGACATAAAATCTATACAGTGCAATATATACATAAAATGTAAGGAAACAGGCAAAAAATACAAAGGTAATAATATATGAACAAACAAAATAGTACGACGCGGAAATTATTATATCGTTAAGAAAAAGAAATACGCGACACAGATTAAAGCACAATGGTACACACACAGATTAGGCACAATAAAAAGCAAGCGGCACACAGTGCCCCAAATGGCGCTTAAAAAAAAATGGTAAGAAAAAAAAAACGGAAAGAGTACATAGGCAAACACAAGTAAATAAAACCCATCAAGACATTTAACAGCTGCAACAAATTTAATAAAAATGTATATATAAGAGAAATAAGGCAAAATGAAGGCTCAGTGATATAATGTGATGAGTTGGCGATGGAACGCGTCTAGATTAGGAAGAGAAGCGATAATGTCTGGCAGGTTATTCCATAATCTGATGGCTCGTGGAAGTGCTGATGAGTTGAAGGCTAATGTGTCACCATATATTCTTGTAAAATTGAGGTGATTGTGCAATCTTTTGGACGTGCGGGATGGAACATCGAGGTGAAGCGGACAGGATCGATTGGGGTATACATACTTGTGAAATAGTGTTAGGAGGGCGATGTCGCGGCGTGTACCTAAGGATTCTAACGAAAGGTTACTTTTAATCACAGTGACACTTGAATAATAGTTATAGTTTCGAGATATCAATCGTGCTGCCCTATTTTGGCGTCAGGTGTCGCTATGGTCCCTAAGCCGTCATAGCAGGGCAAGCGCAAGCGCGTGAGGGTTGCTACCTGCGTCCTTTGGTATGTCCAGCTCACGCCACTGTGCCAGTTACATAAAAAAAAATTGGCTGTGGCTTAGCTTAGTTAAGCCTGGTAGTTGCGAAGCAATACGTGGGTTCTGCTATTGTACCGCTTGTGGTGATGCTCTGGTAATGCTTATGCTAGTATGGCTATGGTGATACTCTTGGCTGTGCTATGTTTCTGCTATGTTTGGCATTCGTAAACACGCACAGACAAGAATGACGACACACACATGTTACTCGTTTTCATCTTTTATTCAAACCTTTAAATACGCTTCGGTGATCTGTGAAGAAATGACTCTTGGTCTGCACATCACTTATCACACATTCGTCAGAAGGTCTGTACATGATTAAGTCTAAACTGCTTCCCCACTGAGTTGTTGACACTGGTTGCAGTTGGCATAGTCTAAGAGAATATCTGGAGTCGAGGGCTTCGATGAACGATGGGTCTCTTGGAAAGTCGTTCTTCTTCTGTCTCCGTAGCTCGCTGATGCTTTCTCTTTGCAACCTGCCGTAACGCATAGGCTGGAGGCGGCATCTCATGGGCTTGACGAGAAGAGCGGGAGTCAGGCCGCGGCCGTGGCTATGCGCCGCGCAAGGTGACGGCGTGAGATGGGGCCCCGTTTTTAAGCAGATGGTATGACGTCACATAGCGCGCAGCGCCCCTGGTGAGAGGAGCGGGAGTCAGGCCGCGGCCGTGGCTATGCGCCGCGCAAGGCGACGACGTGTGATGGAGCCCCGCTTTTACACAGATGGTATGACGTCACATAGCGCGCAGCGCCTCTGGTGAGAGGAGCGGGAGTCAGGCCGCGGCCGTGGCTATGCGCCGCGCAAGGCGACGGCGTGAGATTTGGCCCCGTTTTTACACAGATGGTATGGCGTCACGCAGCGAGGTCACGCGAAAGGTCAAGCGTGGCTATGCGGCCGTGGCATGGCACGGGCTGAGATGGTAGCTAAAGTAGTATTGCTTCGCAATAAAATACATAAGAACATATATGCGGTCATTCCTACTGCTATTCAACCTAACCTGCCTATTGGCTGACGATGTGTTACCACGCACATAACAAAGCGCGTCGATTAAATTGCACTGGCTCTTAATATGCCGCGTGCGAACAGTATGAGTGAAAGATCAATGCGCCTCATTAACCGCAATTGCATTCCATTCAAGGTCAAACATACACTTAAAATCCCCCAAAACATGAAACTGTCACTACAAAAGAATTGTGAAAAAATAAAAGTATTAAGTTGTCGCTTAGTGATCTGCCTATACATATGCACTGATAGCGCGGATCGCACGTTTCCCTTAGCCAATGCTGAAAGCGATAACGCACTCTCAAGTGCCGAAGATACAGCGGCTAACATGAAGTAGACTGCCGTAAACATTGTCACTCACACACCATCACACCCCACGGTATAAAGGAGGAAACACCTTAAGAGAAAATCAGTTAATAAATGAATTACTTTCTGAATAATTACGAAACTTACAGGTCAGCAGAAGAGAGCATTCAGTTTCGTGTGCTCTGGTGAAATCAACAATCACACGCTGTTTATTCGAGTTATCAAATCCTTGCATATTGATTATAACGACGGTCAGCAAAGAGGGACTAGTGTATATCGATGCAGATAGCCTCTCTCCAGCAGAGGCAGCTTCTGACCAGCAGATGCAGTCCTTTCCGTAGGAGGCTAACGCCGCGACAAAGACGTCATCAGACACAAAAGGAGGCAGCTGATGGACGGTGATGAACAGCACGGGCAGGCTAACGGGTCAGAGGGGCGTGATTCAATTCTCTCAAGGGTAAGGTCCCGCAACTTATTTCTCGTCACTGGTTGTTTCAGCGAGTTGAACGACGATTGTTGGCGAGAGGTACCTCTGATGGCAACTTAAAATAACACATATATTCACTGAATGCAGCAAATGATTACTGTGAATGTGATTGCCTAGTTTTCATTTTTCGCATTTCCGATTCTACATCTTCGTAGAAGCATTCAACTGCCTGGTAATCATAACTACATGTGGGTACATAGGTCTGTGCAACCTTCAGTTTATACTGCTTATTAAGCCTAATTACGATGCCTGCCACCCTGTCATTAATACTATAGAATACTATAGTAAAGACGCAGTATACTGTACTAATGAGCGACTTCAATGCCAAGGTAGGGAAAAAACAGGCAGGACAACAGGCGGTAGGTGACTATGGACGTGGTTCTAGGAATAGCAGGGGGGAGTTAGTAGTTGAGTTTGCAGAGCGCAATAACCTAAGAATCATGAATACCTTCTTCAGCAAACGGAAGAACCGGAAATGGACATGGAAAAGTCCTAACGGGGAGACTAAAAATGAAATCGACTTCATACTGTGTTCAACCCCCGCCATTATGTAAGATGTAGAGATAATTGGGAAAGTGCAATGAAGCGACCACAGGATGGTGAGGTATCGAATTAGGCTAAATCTGAAGAGGAAACGCAACAGATTAGTAAGAAAGAAATCCATCAACGAATTAACGGTGAGGGGGAAGGCAGAAGAGTTCAGGATCTCGCTACAGAATAGATATTCAGCTCTAACCGAGGATGGCCACATTACCCTAGAAGCAATGAACAATAATTTCAGAGATATCATTACTGTGTGCGCTGTAGAAGTAGGCGGTAGGATAGTTACAGAGGATACCGGTAAGCTGTCTAAGAAGACGAAAGATTTGATTAAGAAACGCCAGAGTATGAAAGCTTCTACTCCAGCAGACCGGATAAAATTGGCGTAGATATCAAAGCTAATCAATAGGCGCAAGGTGGCCGATATAAGGAAGTATAACATGGAGAAAATTGAGCATGCTGTAAAGAACGGGGCAAGCCTTAAAGCGGCAAAAAAAAAATTGGGCATAGGAAAAAACCAGATGTATGCGTTAAGCTACAAGGAGGGCAACATCATTACGAATATGGACAAGATAGTCAAAGTAGCCGAGGAGTTCTATACAGATCTTTACCGTAGCCAAAGTAGTCAGGACCGTAATGAGATTGGCGGTAGAGAAGAACAGTCAGACGTTCCACTAGTGACGAAGGACGAGGTCAAAAAAGCATTAGAAACTATGAAAAGGGGGAAATCAGCTGGAGAGGATCAGATAACTACAGATTTGTTAAAGACGGGGGGGATATAGTACTACAAAAACTGGTCACCCTGTTTACGCAGTGCCTGGTGTCATCGACGGTACCGGAACCATGGAAGATGAAATATTATCCTCATTCATAAGGGGACCCTAAGGACCTTTAAAATTACAGACCAATCAGCTTACTGTCTGTTACGTATAAGGTATTTACTAAGGTAATCGCTAATAGAATCAGGACAACCTTAGACTGCAATCAAGCAAAGGATCAAGTAGGTTTTCGGAAACGGTACTCTACTATCGATCATATTCATACCATCAACCAGGTGATAGAAAAATGCTCGGAATATAACTAGCCCTTATATATAACATTAATTGATTACGAAAAAGCATTTGACTCAGTTGAAACCTCGGCGGCGATGCAGGCATTGCGAAATCAGGGGGTAGACGAGCCGTACGTAAAAGCGCTGGAAGATATATATAGTGGCTGCACAGCAACCCTAGGTATGCATAAAGAAAGTAACAAAATTCCCATAAAAAAAGGTGTTAAGCAAGGAGACACGATCTGCCCAGTACTATTCATAGCTTGCTTAGAGGAAGTATTCAGACACTTGGAATGGGAGCAGTTAGGGGTAAGGGTAGATGGAGAATACCTCAGTAATCTGCGATTTGCTGATGACATTGTCTTGCTAAGTAATTTGGGGTATGAACTGCTAATCATGATTGATGACCTAGACAGGAAAAGTAGAAATGTAGGCTTAAAAATCAATGTGCAGAAGACTAAGCTAATGTTCAACAGCCTCGGCAAGGAACAGCAGTTTACCTTAGGTAGCGAAGCACTGGAAGGAGTTGTCTTATACTTAGGACAGGTAGTAACCGCAGATCCGGACCATGAAAAGGAAATAACAAGAATAATAAGATTGGGATGAAGCGCATTTGGTAAGCACTCGCAGATTATGACTAGCAGCTTACCGGTATCGCTCAAGAGGAAAGTATACAACAGTTGCATCTTACCTGTACTCACGTATGGGGCTGAAGCGTTGAGGCTAACCAAGAGGGTTCTACTTAAGTTGAGGACACCTCAGAGGGCTATGGAACAAAAAATGGTAGGGGTAACATTTAGAGGTAGGAAGCGTGCAGAGTGGGCCAGAGAATAAACTGAAATTACTGACATTCTAGTGGAGATTAAGAAGACGAAATGGGCATGGGCAGGACATGTAGTGCGAAGGGAGGATAACCGATGGTCGCTTAGGGTAACAAACTGGATTCGAAGGGAAGGAAAGCGTAGCAGGGGGCGGCAGAAAACTTGGTGGGTGGATGAGGTTAAGAAGTCCGCAGGGGACAAGTGGATGCTGCTAGCAAAAAACCGGAATAATTGGAGAAATAATGGAAAGGCCTTCGCCCTGCAGTGGGTATAGTCAGGCTGCTGCTGCAGCTGATGATGATGATGATGATGATGAATTGCCTAGTGTAACCGTTGCTACACCGTTACTTACTGGCTCTGCTGAAGGTTCGTTTTGCAGCAGTTTAGAGCAGTAAACAACATTCCATAATACAGACTAAAGGGGAACACACCTCAATAAAGATGGGTATTAATTTACTTTATTGTTGTGAATTGTAAAATTTCAAAAAACATATCACTCAGAGGTTTCGAACACATGTGCTGACTGCTGAGATAAGTAGTATTAATTCATTGCGCCACATAATTGACGGGAATTGCGATTGTTTCATGTGCTCTTGTTTTTTTTGATCATAATTTAATATTTGTTGCCTGGTGACGCCAGTTAAAAGACCATACCATTGAGAAAACAAAGTCACGCATCGGCGGGGATATCTTTGTTTCCAAAGTTGATGGCCCCGGATGTATATACTTTGGCGGCGTGATGATCGATTGACTGGTCACTGACAAAGATAAAATACAAATGATGTTTCGGGGGTCCTATGGCTCACTTGGTCAGTGGCCAGGGAATCGATCAAGCCATGATTCCTGACCAGATGGTATGCCGTCGAACCCTCGACAATACAACTGGGTGGCGTGTGCCGGGGATAGCGCAAACACCCAGTATTTGAAGACGTGTTGCAGATACAGTACGCTGTCGGCACCAGTTTTATCTCATCCTTTACAGCGTGCATGACGACTTAGCAATGTCTGGGACTGTTCTTATAAGAAGCAATTACTATTGGGAGGCCTCGGGGACGCTGATGCTCCTGTGCTAGCACTATTCTTATTATTTCTTTTGGCATGCCATGCTCCGGCAAGGCATCAATCTGATGTGCAAGTGGTGCCAGGTTAGTACTCCATATCTAAATTCTGATTCAGTCGCTCTGTGTGCTGTATTCTGTCCGATCCAAAATTTTTCGGCCTAATTGGCATGCATCTGCTAGTCTACTTGCCGTATCGGTATGCGAAAAGATTTATATGCCTCCTTTTGTATGCCATATTCGCTCCACTAATCCAGGTGAACTATCTCTGTCCCCGTTTTTCAACCTGGCTTCACTGCTTAAGCGAACTTCCTCCTCCGAATACACCGAGGATACAAAGTTGAGTTCTGTTGAAATCCCTTTATTAAATAGGATGAAAGATGGCCTTGGACGGGGTAACGGAGAATAGAGTCTTCAAGTTTTGCCGAAATTACAAGTCACATCACATTGCTCTGACCAGGCCAATGAAAGAGTTATTTATTGGCAAATTATATTTCCTGTTAGGGTGTGTTGCCAGGGGAAACGGTAGCTGATGCGGTAGAGTTTAATTTAGGAGCGTCTATTACAATGGACAAGGCAATACTCGGGAAAGGGTCATATCCTACTGCCCGTAAACACCCTCTGTGGGGTCGCGTATTCATTTCACTTGTGTGTGTAGAAATGTTAATGCGAAAGCGGTGGCTACTCAACCGCCGTTGTCGAGCTCGAATCTGACCGTGGCAATCGCGCGCCGATGGCGGCGAACCCGAAATGCGTCCGTGAACTTTGCAATGTCAGTGCATAATAAAAGTTCCGTAATGTCAGCCGCAAGTGTGCCGAGGCTCTCAATGGAACATGCCCTCACGAATCACAACCAATAGTAAGAAACCTGATTTTTAAAAGAGGTAGATAGTTAGAATGCCACAGTATGAAAAATGACCTGAGCACTTGCAATGGTCATGGATTCGAGTGCTTGAGGGTGGCGTGGGTTCAAGTATGGTAAATGGTTTTAGCTGGAGGAAAAGCTGTAGGTTCGTTTTCAAAATAAGTTCGTGAGGTGTGTTTCTTGCTCGGCAGCATCAAGAGAAAATATTTTGCATTACCGCGCCTTACTATACTCAGTTGCGCTGCTGACACGTTTTTACAGAAGACAGCAAAACGTGCACTTGTTAAAAGAAATGTAGCAAGGTGTATTTTATTTTTTCTGCGTATTTTTTCCTCAGCGTGTCCTCATAATATGGAATCAGTTACATGCCACGAGGGGGTCATAAAAGTGAACCTGTGCACGGGAGCACCGCAATGGACCTGCTCTCGAGGATCAATTAAATGCGCTTGCAAGAAGAACATATTCTTGGACAAAAGAGGAATATGCGTGCAAGAAAAATATTGTGGCAAGTATAAATTAAATTTACTATGTGTAATATAAACCAATAACTGATACTTTCTTTCCAGCCAGATTTCACAGACGCGCCATCAGGAATGTGCACGTTCCAAGACGTTAAAGGACATTTATTAGATATACTGAAACTGCCTATAGCCGAGAATTCGCTTTGGTGCATTGAATTATAGGCGCTTCTAAGAAACGTCAGGCTACAGTGCACATCAGGAGAACAAAGATGCAAGAGAGATACTGGTCAAACTCAAAGCAGGTGTCGCCGCATGAGTCGCAGTGCAAAAGAGGAGTTGACAGCACGAATATCTGAGCGGTCTCATTACGGTACTAGTCCTTGTCCTTACAGGTATATACATATGCCTGTGTGTGTGTCTGCAGTTTTTTTTTCTGCTTGGGGGTGATCTCAGAACATGGTGTTCAAGAACCATGACTTAGGTACAAAAATTGCAAAACGCTCCTTTGTGGTGACTGATGAGTGAAATCTGATCTATCTGTGTGCTGCCCAAAATTATATAACAATCAATATTCTTATCCTGGTAACAAGAATATAACAATAATATTAGTAGATATTTATTCATCAGAAAGAAGAAAAGGGCCAAGGAACAAGCTTGAGTTGCTTGGCAAGCCCTCGGCCCCTACATTTGCAAATGCATAAGGGTAACATTAAATTCATACTCATCAAAATAACAAGGATATTTGCAAAATGTTCTGATATGCTCATTGTAACAAAAGGAAACATATAGAGCCAAACTATTCGTTAAAGCGCAGGAAATGATTATGAAGGTCACGAATAGGTGTACTAACTAAATAAAAATTTTATGATGTGACTTGCTTAGTTGTTTCAGTAGCTCGAACGAATTCATTTGTAATCCGTAGTTTGTTCCTGGGGTCTTAATCCGCCATTCGGAGTGTTTTTTCGCAGGATAAGGATACATTGCTTCGCCCGGCTGTAGAGAGGTTAGTGTCCCTAAATAATCAGTATGAGATTGCTTCTTTTCGTACCACGAAAGCGGTTGTAAATGACAGGTATCAAAGATTCTCATATTGCCAGCGTATTGAAAGTACTGGCTTGTGGTCTGGTTGAAATTAACCTGAGCATATATCTTATCATTTTTATTTGAAGTTGGAACTAGGTAAATTCTATAGGAATGTTTAGGGTTGTCGTGGCTAAAAAAGAGGACAATAACTCCGATGGGACAAAAACAAAGATTTATATATGATTTTCTGATTTCGCTGAAAGCATTGTTTTGAGGCGTTAAAATGGGCTACGACTCGAGCGAGTTTGGGCATTATTCCACCATCAATGGGCCTCCACAGCACAATATTGGGAATACCCGTAGCCAATAATGGGCAAATAATGACGTTTCTTGGATCACTGCCTTGTCGTGGCGGAGGGGCTTGCGAAACTCGATGAAGTCGTGAGCTCTGCTGTGTAGGGCCACCCAAGATAGACAGGTCACGGCAGAGAGTTCTGACAAAATGTGATTCACTGGAGAAGGTAATGGCAACCCACTCCAGTATTTCTTGCCAAGAAAACCCCATGGCCAGTCACAATACCATTAATGATATGGCGCCGGAAGATGAGCCCCCCAGGTTGGAAGGCGTCCCACATGTTACTGGGGATGAACAAAGGGCGATTCCTAGTAGCTCCAGGACGAATGAAGCGGCTGGGCTAAAGCCAAAAGGACGCTCAGTTGTGGATGTGTCGGGAAGCGACCGGAAAGTCCGATGTTGCAAGGAGATGTGTCACATAGCAACATGGAATGTAAGATCTATGACTCAAGGTAAACTGGATGTCGTCAAGCGAGAAATGGACAGATTGAACATTGATATCTTGGGTATCAGCGAGCTCAAGTGGACCGGAATGGGAGAATTTAACTCTGGCGACCATTATGTCTTTTATTGTGGGCACGAATCCAATAGAAGGAATGGGGTCGCTCTCATAATAAACAGAAGAATGGGCAAAGCAGTGCTAGGGTACAACCCCAAGAACGACCGAATGATTTCACTTCGGATCCAAGGTCAACCTTTCAACATAACAGTTATCCAAGTCTATGCACCGACCACTACTGCTGAAGAAGCTGACGTTGAGAGATTTTATGCGGACCTACAATGCCTTTTAGACCGCACCCCATCATCAGACGTCGTTTTTCTCATAGGAGCCTGGAATGCTAAGGTAGGGAGTGAAGAAATATCCAGAATTACAAGCAAGTTCGGTCTTGGTGAGCCAAACGAAGCTGGGCAGAGACTAGTAGAGTTTTCTCAAGAAAACAACCTGACCATAGCGAATACCCATTTTCAACAGCACAAGAGGCGCCTGTACACATGGACTTCACCGGATGGTCTGTACAGGAATCAGATCGATTATATTATTTGCCGACAGAGATGGAGAAGCGCTATACAAGCAGTAAAAACAAGGCCTGGGGCCGATTGTGGCACCGATCATCAGCTTCTTGTTGCCAAGATTAAGCTTCGATTGAGGAAAACGCAGAAAACTAGAAGGCCTTTCAGGTATGATCTGGATCAAATTCCATTAGAATATGCTGTGGAAGTGAGGAATCGATTTCAAGAATTAGATCTAGAAGACAAAGAGCCCGAAGAGTTGTGGACTGATGTTCGTGATATAATAGAAGAAGTTGCTGCTAAGGTAGTCCCAAAGCAAAAGAAATGCAAGAAAGCAAACTGGTTATCTGAAGAGGCTTTGCAAATAGCTGAGGAAAGGAGGATGGCAAAAGTTATGGGGGAAAGAGAAAGATACAAGGTTCTCAATGCGGATTTTCAGAAAATAGCAAGGAGAGATAAGAATGCCTTCCTGAACATACAGTGCCAAGCAGTTGAGGACAACACCCAATTAAGGAACACAAGAGCTCTGTATAAGACAATCAAAGATATCAAAGGAAGCTTCTGTGCTAAGCTGGGCGTGATAAAGGACAAACGAGGCAAAGACCTCACTGAAGTCTCAGAGATAAAGAAGAGGTGGCAGGAATACACAGAAGAACTGTACAAGAAGGACCCGTATGTGCAAGCCCAACATAAGACGGTTGTGATCTCTGATCTCGAGCCGGGCATCCTGAAGAGTGAAGTTGAATGGGCCTTAGCCAGCCTTGCTAAGAACAAAGCTAGCGGAATTGATGGCATTCCAGCTGAGTTGCTTCAAAACCTCAACCATGATGCTGTTAACATTCTGCATACATTATGTCAGAAGATTTGGACAACCCTGCAGTGGACACAGGATTGGAGAAGGTCAGTTTACATCCCCATTCCAAAGAAAGGCAGTGCCAAAGATTGTTCCAACTACCGCACGATCGCGCTTATTTCGCATGCTAGCAAGGTGATGTTGAAAATCCTCCAAGGTAGGCTGCAGCAGTATGTGGATCGGGAGCTTCCGGACGTGCAAGCTGGGTTTCGCAAGGGCAGAGGAACAAGAGACCAAGTTGCCAACCTTCGCTGGATCATGGAAAAAGCAAGAGAGTTCCAGAAACCCATTTACTTCTGCTTTATTGATTATGCGAAAGCGTTTGATTGCGTAGATCATAGCAGATTGTGGCAAGCTCTCCAAGTGATGGGAGTTCCAATTCACCTTATCTGTCTCCTCAGGAACCTGTATGAAGGACAAGAGGCCACAGTCAGAACTGGGCATGGGCTTACTGATTGGTTTCCGATTGAGAAAGGAGTGAGGCAAGGCTGCATACTGTCGCCCTGAATATTTAATCTATATGCAGAGTGCATCATGAGGAAGGCCGGTCTGGACGAGTCTTCAGCTGGAGTGAAGATTGCTGGAAAACGTATCAACAACCTTAGATATGCGGATGTTACCACTTTAATGGCAGAAAGTGAAGCGGAACTCAAGAGACTTCTGATGCGCGTACAAGAAGAGAGTGAGAAGTTTGGGCTTAAACTGAACATTAAAAAGACAAAGATCGTGGCGTCTTGCCCTATCAAGTCCTGGAGCATCAAGGGACAAGAAGTGGAAGCGGTGACAGATTTTCTCTTCTTGGGCTCCAAGATTACCTCGGAAGGAGACTGCAGCCATGAAATTAGGAGACGCCTGCTTCTTGGAAAGACAGCAATGGTTAGCCTTGACCGCCTAGTGAAGAGCAGAGACATTAGTCTGCCAAGCAAGATCCGTATAACTCGTGCTATGGTCTTTCCAGTTGTGATGTATGGATGCGAGAGTTGGACTGTGAAAAAGGCTGACCGCCGAAGAATTGACGCGTTTGAATTGTGGTGCTGGCGAAGACTCCTGAGAGTTCCTTGGACTGCCAGAAGATCAAATCAGTCAATATTGTCGACCATAAACCCTGACTGCTCATTGGAGGGTGAAATTCTAAAGTTAAAGCTCAGCTACTTTGGTCATCTGATGAGAAGAGAGGAGTCGCTGGAGAAAGATTTGATGTTGGGAAAGGTTGAGGGTCGCCGGAGAAGGGGTAGGCAGCGAACGCGATGGTTAGATGGCATCCTCGAGGCACTGCAGATGAATTTATGTGATGTTAGGAAGTTAGTGAGAGACCGGAAAGGGTGGCGTGACATGGTCCATAGGGTCACGAAGAGTCGTACACGACTGAACGACTGAACTGAACTGAATGACGTTTCATTGGAAAACTACCTGAAGCACTATTTGATCCAATCTACTAGACTGGCTTTCCTACAATGGCCACAAATACTAGCTTATTTATTGGCATACAGTCCCACTCAATAGCTACCCAATAGGTTCCATCAAAGCATACCCACTGGATGGTGCACAACAGACATCCAGCCACTCTTCCATTAGTTTCAACCAAATTCATTGGACATCCATTAGTTGCAATCAAGCTCATTGGCTTTTATGAACTGCTCCCCAGTTATGCTCATCGGTCGCCCAACATAGCCCACCAAGCTTGTCCACTGGCATTGCATCATTGGCATCCATTCAATTCCATTATTGTCTGAATATTTGTTTTTATTGGTGGCTATTTTTTGGTCCGATGTATGGTACAGTGCAGAGCTAACTAAGGCCATAATGAGCCAAATACACGATAGAATTAATTCTTCTACACGTATTTTACATGCAGCTAGTAATACGAGGGCAATCCCAAAAGCAAGGTCTTCAAAGGGCAGCGGCCTCAGGGAAACTATTTGCGTGGCTGCCCGCCATACTTCTGTGTTCATTGTTCTCCGTCTTCCAAACAAGGCATGGCTCATCGCGAAAGGGACTGTCAGTATTGGCACGAGAGCCATTTCAAATGGAGCTCCCGTTTGTCGCTACCGCCAGGTGAGATTTCTTCTCCACGACAAAGCTCGCCCCCATGTTGGCGGTCAAACCATCGCTCTCCTGCAACTGTTTGGATGAGACTTCATCAGCCACCTACCCTAGCGACCGGACTTGGCACAGAGTGATTACCACTTGTTTCTAAAGCTAAACGAACATTCCGCTGGAAGGCGCTTCACCGATGATGATGAAGTGAAAGATCCGGCCAAACGTTTTCTCAACGGCATGGTGGCGAGCTCGTATGACATGGGCATACAAAAATTGCCCCATTGTCTGCCAGACTGCATAGACCTAAACGGCAATTATGTGAAAAAGTAGAAGAATGGTCTGACTTTAAGTGTTTTGCAAATTGCTTAAAATAAAAATTTCTTTAGATGTATAAAAGAACTGGAGACCTTAATTTTTGGATGACCCTCGTATATAGGTACAAAGTAGCGATGGGCAAAACTAGTTTGTTTACATTGTAGGTTTACGTGGCGGAAAATTCAGCGAACGATAAGATAGTAAGCCCTACGTGCTTCCGCTCTTGATGATCTTATCTTCCTTGTACTGATTCTGGGTGCAACGTATCACTCCCTCCAGTTCATTCAATGCTCAGTCTCAAGCAGCTACTTTAATCAGAAAGCAAACGAAAAGGTTGCAGGAGGGCGACGTGGGCGACCTAGGTCTTGCGGCTCCGGCGATGACTCAAAGTAGCTTTTGAAATAACGTAATTAAGGTCACGGAGGCGCTGAAGGAAGACAAAAGAACCGGAGTACCTAAAGGTAATTCTGGTAGGGGCGCGACGGCGCTGAGGGGTCCAGAACCGAACATAGTCACCGGGAGCATACGCAACTGCGATGTGGCCGTCACTGTAGCGTGTCTTAGTGCTATTTGTGTGCTGAGGTTTCTCAGCCGAGCAAATCGGCGCGCTGCCTCTCTGCGACATAATCCTCATAACGGATGTATCAGGATGGATGTAAAATGGCAGAACAGTGTCGAGAAAGGTGTGTGGCGAGCGGCCGTAGAGAAGAAAGAACGGTGAATACCCGGTGGTCTCATGCCGGGTAATATTGTAACGGTTGTTACACTAAAGAACTGCTGTAATCGCTGAACGAGGGCACCGAGAGAGCTGAATCAGGAACGCGGGCAACAGAAACGGGCGGGCACTTCTTCAATGTATCTTCGTATACATTGCAATGAAAAGATGGCAGTGTTCGCGGCGTGGCGTAGAGTACGTGCGGCGGGACCGCACTATCTGTGGCCATTTCCGGTGGGACCTTCGGTCGAGGCTGCGTCGTCCTCGTTGGGATGGTAAGAGGTCCGAATTCAGGTGACTGGCCGCGGAGACGGCGGCTAGGGCGCTGATGAACAGGTGTGAGCTCCGTGTTCTTATCTCGTAGGCGTACGCAGGTCGGGAAGCGTACTCCCAGCACCTCCACCAGATGTGTAACGGTTGTTACATTAAAGAATTGCTGTAACCGCTGAACGAGGGCACCGAGAGAGCTGAATCAGGAACGCGGGCAACAGGAACGGGCGGGCACTTCAACGTCATTTACTTCGTCCCATTTCGCTCCTTCTTCTAGCTCTAATGCACGTGTCAATAATATACGCGTAAGTGACAAAAGGTAGCACTGTGTCCCGTTTCGTATGGTCACTGTCAACGTACATCGCCAACATGTTTCTGCAAGTGCGATTTATGCGCTCTGTGGGGCCATTTGTCTATGGAAGAAATGATGTAGAGTGCCGATAATCACAGTGTCATAGTAGAAGCAACTCTTCGACGAGATCGGCAGTGAATTGACGACCACGGATCCGGATGATGCCTCGAGGGGCGCCATGGCGGTGAATGACGGAATGAATTGAAAGGTGAAAATTGTTCAGCTCTGGCTGAAATGAGAGCGGTGGTCAAAACGTATCGTATGCAGTAGTCGACGTATGCAACAGTCCGGCGGTGGCCATTTGCTGACTTAGGGAGCGGACGAAGCAAGTCGATGCCAATTTTGTCAAATGTGGTATCCGGCGGGTTTATTAGTTGCAGCAGTCCAACAGAGGCCTGATCTGTTATGAATGATGCTTGAACTGCTGGCATTGAACGCAACTTGTAACGTACTGCCGCGCTGCCCTTTATAATCCGAGCAAGTAGAATCGTTGCCCTGTTTGTTATGTGCAGACAAAGTCCAAATGGCCGGATGCAATATCATCGTGCATGGCATGAAGGACAGCACAACGAAGGCTTGCAGGAATGACGAGAAGCAGGTGGTCACAAAACTCAACCGATCGTTACGTTCATGAAAGATATTGCCGTAAATGATGACGACTTCAAGTTAACACATGCATACCTCGCACTTAAGACCACGCAAGATAATGTCCATGAACCGCTCAAATGTAGCTGAGGCATGGTATATGCTAAAAGGCTCATGTTAAATTCGTGCAGGTCATCCTGTGTAACAAATGCTGTTTTCGTCCGGTCCGACGGAAGAAGACAGTATACCCCCACCGTAAGTCAACTGATGAGAAGTACGACGAAGACTGAAGACAGTCCACGGCGTCGTCTATGCGTGGAAGATGGTAGACGTCTTTTTCCATGACGGAATTTATTCGACTGTATTCGACGAAAAACGCACCATATTATCTGTCTTGAGCACCAATATAACAGGAGCAGCCTCGGGGCTAGTTTACTCCCGAATGACAGCTTTCTGCAGCATATCGCGTAATTGTTCGTTCGATATTCAGTAGTCTGCTGGGGATACAATGTTTATGTAGGAATGGGGTGTAGTGCAGTGTTAATGTTATCTTTCGTACGAGAAACCGGTAGCGAAGGATGAGTGGCTGGCTGAGCGAACTCAAACACCGACACATGCTGGCGAAAACATGCTGCAATGCAAGACGCTCTGATGACGGACACAATTTGTTGATCATACCATTGATATCCGCTGCGAAGGCAGTGGCTGTCTCGGCAGGCATACCCATCGACAAAAAGGGATGTTGAGAGCGTCATATGTACCAAAGCGAGAAAGTCATTCCAGTTGGAAGTAAAACAGGTTCATTTGATGCATTCACCGTCCACATGTGGGCTGGTACCGCAGCGGCTGCAACAAGAGCCTTTGGCACCAGAACATTCTTCTTCGGGGCATTCTGGAAGTCTGGTTTCACAAACAATAGGAACTGCCCACGCGATTGCCAAAAGAGCGAACTGGAACAAACATTGTGGCTCTGGCTGGTGATACTAAACCCTGCTTGAGACTGTAGACTCCGTCATGGCGGTCGATTGAATTGTCCACAAAGGCAGAGCAGATTGAGGTGAAGAGAAATTTCACCAGCACCGCAGTCAAGTGTAGCCCCACATTCACATAAAACGTCAACACATAATATGACATCGTGGGTAGGAAGGCGTAATACGACGAACGTCGTCCGTAACTTTTCGCCGGCAATATCCACTGACACGAAGGACAATACAGGTCGCGAAGTTTAATTTCCCATAAAGGGAAAATTAGCAGGCGGACTCCAAGTAAACATAATTTAACGCCCCAAGTGGTATATAGAGGCGAGACTCATTACAGATATAGCAACACCAGTGTCTACCAATGCAAAAGTATTAAGCAACCAACACGCACATACGCTTTGTTTTTTAACATAGCAACAGGAAGAGGAATTAGTGAAACCAACCGTTGCGCGACCTCACCTCTATCGGCAGCAGCAGTTAGTTTTCCGGATGTGGCGATACAGAGCGGCGGTGTGACGATGGTGAACGATGTCGCTGAATAGGCGGTGTAGAACAGCGATCGGAAGCGAGTGAATTGTTTCGGAATGTTCCTTATCGCAGCGGTCGGGAACGCTGTGGATTCCAGGGCTGGTAGTCATGGAATAACATCGAAGGGTGACCAGAGGGACTTGTGTACTAGCGTGAAGGTTGGTCATGTTGCTCCCGACGCTGACAGTACTGGAAAGTATGCCAACGACGACCACAACGGTGACACACCGGAGCCGCACGGTGAGTTGTTGCTCCGGTGAAGTCATCCTTTGAATTATACCAGCGGCGAGAGGCATGAACAGTGAAGTCGGTCGAAGGGTGGTGACAGCTTCGAGACCCTGGTACTTGGTCTTCAAAATAGCGGCTTGAAAAAGGGCCATGGAGGGAGTCAGCTGCCAGATAGCTGCCGGTACTACACTGTGGCGGTTGAAGCTCGGTCCGACCCAGGAGGGCGGTAATTCAAAATGGGGCGGCTGAAGAGCACATTCATAGTAGACGGTAAGGGCGGCAGGATGTTGGAATGCTTCGGCCAGAGCTACTTGGATAATCTGCCAGATGAATGACGCCTTGTTGTAACGCTTGTAACTCTTGACATTGGCAATGGTTGGAATGTTTGAAAGACGACGTAACTTGGGGGCCATACGCGGAGTCTTTAATGCTTTAAATGTCCAGCAGTGATGAATGATGTCACATGAAGTGGCGGTGTGTTCTTTCGTAATGAGCAAATTGTAAACATCCTCAGCAATTCTTTTCAGAAGGTGACCAACTTTATCTTCTTTCCTCATGGTACGGTTAACAGTGTTCCAAAGCATTATCATTTTTTTTTGTACATGGTGCACGTCTCACATGGGAGCCCAGCATGGGAGCTGGGCTCGTTTGGCAAGGGTTTGTTCGGCCTTTTTGTTGTACGACAGAGTCCCCAAAGCACTTCCTAAGTTCTTCAATGAAGCTGTCCCAAGTGGTAAGAGAATCTTCGTGGTTTTCGAACCACAAGAGTTCAGTGCCCGCCAGAAAGAAAACCGCATTCGCCAGTTACATGGTCGTGTCCCAGCAGCTGCACTTGCTCACTTGTTAATGTGTGAGAAACTCTTCGACATCTTTATCAGACGTTCCAGAAAGCGTACGCAGCTCGCGCTGATGCGGCAAGTACCGTCTCTGTTTAGGATAGCCTCGAGTATGTTGGAGGCTTGTCCCAGGCATCCCTGCAGGCTGGTCGTTTCCTCCCGAGGTATTCCTAACGGACAACGATGGTAGCATCGCGCCAGGCGTCGGTTATTTCAAATGGCAGATGGGTCCATGATGGATACCGAACACCTCCACCAAATGGTATGAAGTAGCAATGGGGAAAAGTGATTTATTTACAGGGTAGGGACACGTCCCGGAACAATCGGCAAATGATCAAATACTAAGCCTGCATGCCTTCTCTCTTTAACTTCATCTTCATCCCACGGCTTCTGAGCGCAACGTATCAATATATACAATAAGCTTAAAGTATACATGCGTACTAAAAAGCCAGTATGGTTCGTTGCATGAATATTTATTATGTGCACATGTGGTACATAATGAAAATAAATCTAGGGAGAACTGTTTCAGACTTTCAAGACTCCACCTGAAGCTGGGCCCATTGGCAAGGTATAGGTAGATCGCATGTTGGAGGAACAAGCCGAATTGTTGGCAGCTTCAGGTGTCTGCCAAGCCAACGTCTCTAGCATGCGCCTTTTACTCTCGGGTATAACGACAGCAGCTTCCAGCCGTCCTTGTCGATGTATGGTCGCGCAGCTTGTATATTACCCTCTTTCCTTTCGCAGAAAAAATCTGTATATAGGAACAATACGAAACCATAGAGTTATGTTTTTTTCGTACAACTTGGGTAATCTGTTTGTGAGCCGTAAAATTTGGCATTGCTACAAGTGTTTGTGTGCCGAAGTCTGAAAATGAAATTCATGGAGAATATATTTCCTGTTTGGTGGAACAAGGTGTGAGCAGAAGCTTTTCTGATGCGCGGCGTGTGTAAACGGCTTATAAGCCTATACTATCAATCATATCAGGTGCCAATGACTGAAAAGGTGCTTAAATTCTAATTATTGCGCCGCGCCAGACAAAAATAGTAATCCCACCGTTCTGCTAGCCCAGTCTTGCATGCAGCGTCAACCGAAGCAGTCCAAAAGGAAATTGGCAAGTAGTGGTCTATGCTTGTGGTCCCGTCCATTTTCTCTTGCAGTAAATTGTAGCAATATGGCAGACAAAAAAAGGAACAAATGCTCCCCAGTACGTGCTCTGTTACGAACATGTCTTAAAAATGAGCCAGTAATACTCACACTGAGGGGCAGACTGTTTTAAGATACGCGAGACAGGACGAGCCATATCGTGGCTAACCGCTTTTTTGAAAGTGAAAGCAGACCTGCGGCAGACAACCAGCTACGCGGGCACCACTGCTGCTGGACAGGAGAGGAGAGAACGCACTAGTCGTGTGTCTGCATGGTTTCATATCGCATCGAAAGTACGAATTCCACCGGCGTTCACACGGCTGCTATGGCTTGGGAATGAAGAGGGCGTACGCTGCCACAACGAAGGCCGCTGTGTCACCAATAGAAGCCTGCCTGACACAGTTAGATAGAATGTACCGTCTTTGCCAAAAGTAGCAAGGCTGCTCCGAAGGCTGCCGGAGCAAGCAAGCGGCCATATGGCGTCGTTGCGCTCGCTGTGGCTTACCGGTGCTCGTCAGCTCTGAGGGTACAACAGCTGATGTAACTTCGCATCCTCACTCTCGCGCGTTGGATGAAAAAAACTAGGCGCGTATGATGTGTGGGCTGCGGTTTCACGCGTGCGAAGCCTGGTTGTGCCCAGCGAGGGCGCTCAGTATAGCGACGGGGCTATTATCTCTTCTCGACAACTGCGGGAAACAGAAAAGCAGGGTATAGTAGACACGGTGAGCTCTTGCTCGTTTCTAGGACGAATATGTGCTAGATTTGCCAGACAATGCTGCTCTGAAATAAGGGGTCCGCGAACGAGAAAGCAGTCATGTGCATATAATGGCTAAGTGTGAGGAAGCTTTCATTATAATGTGTTGCCTAAACCAAAACTTACCTACAAGCAAATGCAAGAATTTGTTAGAATCAATCATAGCTCTTATTTTTACACAGCCGCCCCAAGGGACTAGCACAATTTTACAAGCCTAAAAGAGAGATAAGGTGGCTTGAAAGGGTTCACAAGCGTTTCCCATAACTAGGTACCGGAGTTGCGGTCCGTAAAATGGCAGTAAGCAAGGCACATCGGAGAAAGCATGTTGAAATTTCAAGGTACGTGCGTTATCATTCTGTTTATACAGGCATCAAACACGCAGGAAAGCGCAATTCTGCTGGTGTGTTTCAGTAGCGGATTGCAGAACACAAGCACGTGTAATTATATAGCGAGAAAAGCGACATCTGCTTCAGGGTAGTTGCCGAAAAGAGCGAATAGTCCCGTCGCTATAGTGAGCGCCCTCGCTGGGCATAACCAAGCTTCGAACACGTGGAACCGCAGCTCGCACATCATACGCGCCTAGTTTTTATCATCCAACGAGCGAGAGTGAGGGTGCGAAGTTACGTCAGCTGTTCTACCCTCGGAGCTGAGGAGCACCGATAAGCCACACGGAGCGCAACGCCGCCACACGGAGCGCAACGCCTCCACACGGCCGCGCACTTGCTCCTCCAGCCTTCGCAGCAGCCTGGTTACTTTTGGCAAAGACGGTACGTATTTTCTAGATTGAAATATCTTCGGACTGGGCCCAATATGTTTTCATAATAAGGCCATGCAAGCATGGAGAAACTTCCCAGAACAATGCGTAAGAAGACGCCGTTAAGCTCGTGATGTTAAGCCAGCTTCGCGAAAATATTCAAAAAAGGCTCCATGATAGTTATAAACCGCAAGAGTAGCATGACAAGACCATAAAAATTTGATTACAAATGTGTCGGTGGTGAGCACGCATTCATTACTTGAATTTTTGTTTTTGCAACGCAGAAACAAAACAGTAAGACGCACAGGCGCTAACGCACAGGCGATGTGCGTTAGCGCCTGTGCGTCCTACATGTTCCTCCGTCTTTGTCCGGCTGCGTGCTGCAAAAAGCATGGAAAATTTCATTGCCACATATTTCCATTCCACAATAGTGGGGTTGCTATGCCTTACGATTCTTCAATATTTCTCTTGGAAATCTTCTTTACTTGGAATTGTTAAGTCCGAACTAGTTAAACGGCAGCCACAACATGTGTATAGCGTAGCATTAAACAACGTACAATACAAATAAATTAAATACACGTCTTTCCAGAACATCTGAGGATTAAATGCAGATTGTTTTTTTCTGCCAGGTGAAGAGAAAGAACGTATCAAAAAAGTTGCTTATATTTTTCTGTGGGCGGATATACCTTTTGACTATGAGCTATACTACAGCAACAGCCTAAAGGGTTTGCTGAGCGCGCCGGCATATAGGAATCAAGGGCACGTTTATGGTCGGTGGAAATCACAATAAAAATTTCCTGCAATTATCTCAACTTCTGTGCTTATAACAGACCAGCTAAGGTGCAATACAGTCGGTGCTGCGCCGAGTTGCGGAGTCAGCTAGCTAGCTAACATGGCGAAACAATGCAGCATTTGCCTTCACTAGCACTACCTCTTCGACCTCTGTTTTCCAGTACTCGATCATATTCAATTTCCTTTCCCCACGCAAATGAAATATTGCATAAATAAAGTATTTACGTGTCTATTTGCAGTCATGGGCAAAATGTTAAATGATGTGGATTTAGAACCTCATCAAGATTTGGACAGGAATATGTGCTTCCATATAGCGCCGTATTTTCTTTCTATACTTAGGCAGGGAGAGTTGTCATCTTGAAAATAAAAAATATGCAGCTCTTTTTGTTCCGATTTTATCGAGGAGGGCGGCTAAGTAATCTCAAGATTTTGACGTATGTGCGGCCTCACTCATCACGCTGAAGGCGTGTAGAAGTAATAGAACGGTCTGTATTGGCTGCCCGTTCCACATCAGTACTAAACTTCTCCACAGTAGAGAACAGTGTAGCACTCAAGCGTTTCTAATCACTTCATAGAAGGCATAAGCCACGCATCTTACTTGATGACACTGACGTGCACATTTCACGATTAATGCCCTGCGTGCATGCGTAGTGCCACCCAATCATGCATTTTGTGGCCTTCTTAAAGTTTTGGATCTAGAATCTCTGCCTTCATCTCATGGCATGGATTTGTCAAGAAAATGAAGCCTCAGTCGGGCAGGAGGTCAGCTAACGGAACCACTGGATAGTACCCTATACCGACTCCGCCCCTACCGCCTACGCCATTTTTCTTGAATAAATGCTCTCTACTAGTACCTACTTTTAATATATCGATAACGACTTATAAAACATGTTCAAAAGCCACCGCGAAGGGTACGTTGTAAGTGTTGATCGACACTATAAATATATAGCAGGACATAGGCTCCCAATGTGTTGCGCGGCGGCTCTGCTGCTTCTGACGGGGAGCTCCATGTATGGCAGAAAAGTATCTGGGAATATTGGAGCCTCGCCGCCCGCGCATTATCCTTGCACCTCCTCCTTCTCGCTCTCTTATGGGCACGTTCAGCGGTCTGACGCCGCATCTGCGGCTTGTCGTAGTGTGCCGTCAGCGGCGTCGCTTAAAAAAAATGTGCTTGCTCGACTTGAGACGGTTTTCAAGTATATGACTGGACGCGAAGTGTGAACGGAAGCCAGCGATCACATTGCGTACGCCACGTTCCTTGTATTACTCATTGCATGCGATAGCTTACACAGCTTTTTAAGTCGAAAAGCCGCCGGCATATTAGTAGTAATGGTCGCACCCGTGTGTCGGAAATAATCGGGCTCTGCGAAAATAACATAGCCTTGTATGTTTGGTTGATTGTAAATGGCGATGACTAGTTGTAATAAATAATTGATATAATTGAAAAAAAGGGTTTAAAAGTTCAAAATGCTGAGAATGAAAAGAAAATGCTCGATAATGCTAAATATAAGCGTAAATGTTTAAAAGATAAATAAAAATATAAAAATATAATAGCAAGGAGCCCATATACTGGGCTTTGTCAGTGCATATTAAAAACCCCAGGTGGTCGAAATTTGCGGAGAGCATACTACAGCAGCTTGCATAGCCTGATTCACTTATGAACGGTAAACCCCATGAAATAAATAAAGATATGAAATAAAATAAAAGAAATAAAAAGTGCGAAACATCACCGGATTGTGCGTGAAACGCTATCGCTTCTTACCCTTAACGGCTGAGCCTAATTAGTCTCTTAATATTTGGTATATGCTCTAAATACGGAACTTCTATAAGCCCCCTGCAAAGCGACGGCTACGCCACTCAAGGCGGAGCTGAAGGGAAATTTGGGGGCGGAGGCAGCCGCGTCGTCTGCTAGCCGTGTGTTTCCATGCGGTCCTCGTATCATCAAATAGTTTTCCTGCGGCGTTTGCATTGTTGTATAACAGCATCCGCTGCCAATGTACTGTGACTCAGACTACGGGGCATCTCTGGCAATAATTTTTTCTGGTGTAAATATTCAAAGCTGTACAAAATGCACTGGATATTGGATTTACTTATCCAAGATAGGTAAGCACTGTGACCCAGAGGGTACTGCTCACGTTTACTTCGCGTTAACAAGCTCTTGTCATTCCTGTCTTAAATTTTGATATGAAAGCACTTCGAAAAATATTGGCACACCATCGTTACTATTCTGACAATTGCTACCATTCGCTTTAAGTACAGGAGAAAAATATGCTAGGTGCTGCATAAACCTGTCATAGTTCATTTACCTAGTATATATTTACCTGTATATATTTTTGTGGTGCTTAACTTTTGAAGCCAATAATATAAGTACTGAGTGCAAACTAAAGACGGATATGATGAGCGTCAGGTACGATATTTATGAATTGAATATGATGCTCCGAGCGTATGGTACATGCATTTAATGGCCTATAAACGGTGCTTTTTTCCAGCCGCATATCTAAATATTGTGTCCTTTTACCTAAGCGCATAAGCTATACGAAGTAGACTCACATCGAGAATTCTGTAGGTCTACCTTTGTTCTGCTTGAACTAGCGAGCCCTCGCGACCTATGAGCGTGCCGCTGTATCGCAACATGAGAACGCCTGATTTTGACTTCCACTCCCGCTCAATGTTGACACAGTTTTCTTTCCGTTCAATTATCGTTCTTCAGTTACGAAACTTTCTTGAGAAATGCATCGTTAATCTTGATGTTTCAAACTGCTCCTGAATTTTCCATCGAGATTTCTTTTCATGACCGACGTCAACGACAATGACGCTGTTTTTTTTTTGTGACACGGCACACTCACTTAGCGGCATCGAAATAATGTCTTGCGAATTCGGCAAATGAAAAAGTAATGCCAATAAGAGAGCGGTGCTGCGATGGTGTAACGGCAGGTGGCGCAGGATGTCTCATATATTGGATCGAGGCGCGTTACCATGAACACATATAAAGGAGCTTGCAAAGCGAAGGCAGCGTAAATGAAATAGAAAAACGATCAGTGTGTTGAACTAATTGATCATTCAATGCAGCACACCTACTGTTAGAAAGCGTGCAAAGACTCATCTGGTTTTTCAGCGTTTGCTTGATAAGAGACAGCTGGCGCGTTGACGGATTAGGTTCTCCCTGATGGCTGCAGCATCATCAATCTTTTCGCTTCTGCACAAAGGCTAACCTTAACTATCAGCTACAGTCAGCATTAAAAAAAAATTGGCGGGAGCTGACAAAAAAAATTCGCATCGCGGGCATTGGAAATCCTGGAAGCGGCTCATGAGCAGTGCAACTCGCATCCCGGAGCGACTTTTGAAAACGACCACTAGGCGGCTTTCAGTGGCGCCACAGGCGGTGCACGGGGCATATAATCACTAAGAATCGAAGCACTCAATTGAACACTCGATGGAGGTAATGCGCTGTGAATATGAAGAGTACGACGATTTATTGTTCTTATATGACATAATTCTATATGTGTCCGGGTTCTGAGAGTGCTGAAAGATAACGGCGCGCACGAATTAGTTTTCGGCGGCAGTACTATTTATCCACTTAAAATTCTTGGACGTAGGAGGCATGCGTTTTTCTATCCGTTGAAGAATCACCTACTGAATTATCCGCGAAGCTGCGGAACTCTTAAGATCTGAAAGGCTAGTCTAGGCTAGAAGCTAGGCTGAGAAGTTGGCTTGAAGAGCTAGCCTCGTATATTCCTGGTTCTCACGCCAGGTTTGGAGTTCTGTTTTGTGAGATACTTGTTTTATGGCCCAAAACTGACTTGACAAGCAGTCTTCAGTGCAGGTGACGCTATAGGAGCGCACATGACGCGCGTGCGTAAATAGCTAGGGCGCGAACACATGCGAAACACAGTCAAGAAACAGTAAAACAAATTTTAGAGCTTGCCTGTGTTTTGTATCTTCCCCCCGATTATTGGACAAGAATGCTAGCAAGTTTAGCATTTGTAGATGAAAGTTTGGGAAGCTAATAGCACTTTTAACAATGCGGTAAAAGTCAACGCAAGCTCACATTTGCTTATTCATAGCAGGCATAATCATCCCATGAAAAGTTAGAGGTTTTCCTTGAATATAGAAGATGCTCTTGCAAAGCTGGAATTTACGCTCACTGCAAGAAGAACCTGCGGTGGCCTTCAGATAAATCATTATAAAGTAAACTCAAGCACCAGTGGGGCAAGCATTGTATTGACCTCATCGCCCGAGAGTTGGAAAAGCATTCATGATGTATAAAGCAATGCTTCAGTAAAGTAAGTGGGTGTGTTCTGATTTCACGGGAAATGCTTTTGGCGAGCAGTCAATCATCGAACACCTACTGAATTAGGCCTTTTTATTTTTTCGTAGGGATGCATCGACTGCGAGCGCTTGTAGGGTGCCGCGCTCCTCTCCTACTCGCATATCGGGCTGCTTTCCCAGCTGCTTTCTCCCTTTAATTAGCTTCTAAGGTTTTCTTAACCTCATCCTTCGGTCCCTGCGGAACATATGATTGCTTTTAATTACAGCCAATTTCATTCGTGTTCTGATTACTGCGGCTACTGTTGAGGTCTGTATAGAACTCATCGGCTGCCTTGATTATTGTGTCAATGATTGTAATGACATTACTGGTCTTGTCCCGCAGTGCATAGATTTGAATTTTGCCTATGCCATATTTCCTTCTTACCGCTTTCAAGCTACGTATGTTCTTTAGAGCATGCTCAGTTTTCTCTATGTTGTACATCCTTATATCGGTCAGCTTGCGCCTATTGATTAGCTTGACATCTCTGCAAGTTCTATCTGGTCTGTGTATTTAGAGGCCTTCATACTTTAGCGTTTCTTCCCTAAATCTTTCGTCTCCTGAGACAGTGTATCGATATCGTAACTTTCATATCGCTTACTTCTGCCGAACACTCAGTAGTGATATCTCTGAAATTCTTGTTCATAGCTTCTTGACTAAGGTTGGGTTCTTCGGTTAGCACTGTGTATCTATTCAGCAGCGAGAGCCTGAATTCTCCTACTTTTCCTCTACCCCTAATTCGTAGATGGATGTCTTCCTCACTAATCTGTTCGGCTCCATCTTCAAAGCTAGAATAATTCGGGACCTTACCAGCCTGTGGTCACTGTATCCTACCTTTCCGATTACTTCTACATGCTGTATAATGCCGGGATTAGAACAAAGTATGAAATCAATTTCATTTTTAGTCTGCCTTTTAGGGCTTTAGAATTACATTTCCAGTTCTTCCGTTTTCTGAAGAAGGTATTCATGATTTGTAAGTTAGTGCGTTCAGAAACTCAACTATTATTTCCCTCTGCTATTTCTTAATACAATGCCATATTTGCCAACTGCGTGGTCTCCGGCTTGCTTTCTGCCTACCTTGGCATTGAAGTCGCCCATCAGTACAGTATAATGCGTTTTACTCTCCCCATTGCTGATTCTTCTTCTTTCTACTACCTGGTCATCATGACTACATGCAGGTGCGTATAATTGTACAAACTTTAGCTTATAACGCCTATTTAGCATAATTATGATGCCGGCTACCCTCTCAATAATGTTGTAGAATTAATCTATATTACTAGGTATATATTATTGATAACCCAGTCGGAAAAAACTACAGAAACGTTTCTGATGTTAAAACAGAATTTCTGTGCGGTTTTTAACGGAAAACTTGTTGTGACAACAGAACATTCTGTAGTTACATAAGAAATTTCTGTAGTTACAACAGAAAAGCACTACAGAACTACATGAAAATCTGACGTTTACGACAGAACTACAGAATATTTTGTCGTATTTTTGACAC
Source organism: Amblyomma maculatum (assembly GCF_055883805.1). Classification (NCBI taxonomy): domain Eukaryota; kingdom Metazoa; phylum Arthropoda; class Arachnida; order Ixodida; family Ixodidae; genus Amblyomma; species Amblyomma maculatum. Next base: position 125,646,195 of record NC_139346.1, read on the forward strand.
AGTTCTGCAGTTTTTTTCGACTGGGAAGAAAGCCTGCTCCTCGTTCTTGGCTCCCAGGTAAACCTCGATAGCACGGTACATGCCCGTCCTTAGGTACAGCATATGCCTCATTTGGCCTCCTCCCGTCTCTAAGCCCTATGTTATCCCATTTCATAGCCTCTAGTTCCTCTAACAGCACTGCTAAACTAGCCGCACTAGCTAGGGGTCTAGCACAGAACGCTGCCTGGGTCACGTTTCCTGTGGCGGTATGTCCTCGGAGCCAGAAATTCTTAGCACCCTTTGCTGCGTCACAGGTCTGAACAGAGCGGGGGTCAGTTGCTCCTAGCGCTGGTTACTGAGGGCCGGGGTTTTGTAGGTAAAATCATGGGAGGTTGTGGGGAATTACTGCACTAGGGAGGCTAACTCCTGTTCTGGTGAGGGAGTGCGTTGCCGGTGGTGGTTCAACGCTATAAGGTCGTACCCCAAACCTGTTTTGATGCAATTTAACCGACACTTGGTATTTTTAAAAATCTGGTGGAGAATTTCACGGCACAGCAGTTCGAACAAAAGTCCTCTTGCACGAGGGACGGATGCTCTACCTCTACGCTACAGCTCCAATTCGCTTTTATAAATCACGTGCAATCCATGGTTTTCTTATACGTCTCGAAACCCTTTTGTATATTTATGAAAAATGCTTTGTATACACATTTTTTCACAACATCAATAAGCAGTGTATTAGAAACATTGCACCCTTCCTAAGAAAAAGCTCAGAGAAATCTATCTCGCTACATCACCTCGAAACTGTTTCTTTCAGACAAGAACTGTGTACCATGAAAAGCGTTGATATTTTACGACGTTTAGGCTTCTGAACAACCATAAATATACCAAGGTTGTCACTAATATCGCATAGGACTATTTCAGACTCAGCACATGAAGTATCATAATTTGCTATAAAAAGATCAAGTAGAGTTTCAGCAGCACAACTAACACAATTTGGCTTAGAAATATTTTCACAGTTATTGCTTTGATCACTACGAGTATCCCCACGGTAACAGTGGAAACTCACGGCATCGTCTGGGTTTAAAAATAAACTTCACGACGCATACAAGGAGGTTTTCTTTTCCCCTTTACTGGATTCTTCTTTTGCGGCTTCGGCTTGAGGGAAAACACCCTTCGTTATACGTTTTTGCGGGAATAAGCATTACCAAGTAAGGCAAGGGCATAGCCGCAGCCTGATCGTTGCAAATGGAAGCACTACATGACAGGAAAGAGGGAGAGAAAGCATGGGGTAAAAGCAGATGGTTATCTCTTTTAAGCGCACAGCGTGCGCGTAACGCAGCTCTGTAACCTCCCAAAATAATATAATATAATAAATATAAACAATAATAATATACACAAGTTTATATAAGACATATATGTGTTTGGTATTAGATAAATGGAATTATTGAAAGAAAAGGCAGAGAAGTTGGCAGCCATGACTATTTTGTCAGCTGCTCCGAACTGAGGAAGGAAAAGGGGAGATGATAAAGGATTATGATTGGTGGCGGTGTCAGCCTGACTATATTCACTGCAGGGAGGGAACCTCTCCCATATTCTCTAATTAATCTGGTTCTGTGCTAGCTGCATCCACTTGACCCTTGCGAACTTCTTAACCTCATCCGTCCACCTAGCTTACCTAACTTTCTGCCGTACTCTGCTACACTTTCCTTCCCTTGGAATCCAGTTTGTTACCCTGAGCGACCATCGGTTATGTCCTCCTCATTTCTTCTTCTTAATTTCCGCTAGAATGTCAGCAACGTGAGT